>NW_028301616.1:16822500-21822500 GCF_987345545.1 Pholcus phalangioides | reverse complement strand
TTGTAAAAAAAAGACAATAATAAAAATTCATTACTCACACCATCCATAATGTCTGCAGAGACAGAATATGTAGAGTCTTCAAATTCACCATCATGCAGAGATATTTCGTTTATCTGGAAAGAATCATCTGAAATGGAAAAGGGATAAATTACCATTCATGGGGAAATCTTAATCATTACAATTCCACATTGTACAACGTAGAGGGTGGCGAAAATGAAACCCACATTAACTATTTAAAATGTTTAAGTTTGATTGCTTAAAGTGGGGTTCAGGAAAGTAAAAAAGTTAGCTAATATATACAGGCCATTGACTCTGGACTAACAACCTGGTTGACCATTTACAGCAGTGGCTCTCAAAATGTGTGTCATGGCTCTTGGGAGCATCTTAACTTGCTGACAATACTGATGTGTACTTTTCGGTCTTCGTATCATTTCTTTGTTAGGGCGGGATTAGACTATAAAAGTTTTTGAAAAATTATTTTATAAAGCTTGACAACTGCACCAATAAGCTGACCGGTTGATTATATTTGCTTTAATGTGATCAATAAGCTTATTGGTTGCATTTTTCAAGTTTTGTAAGAGAACTTACATAGTGTAATACTAGCCTTAGATCAGTAGTTTTCATATTTTTGTCACCCGCTGCACCCTTACTCAATTCATGGTTCATCTGCGGCTTCCCAGAATATATATAGTTCAATAGATGTTTTACCTCATACAAAAACCACTTCAGGCATAAATGAGCACACAAAAATTAATACCTTTAGCTTGCAGCGACGCTCCTAGGAACTGTGATGCACACTTTGAGAAACACTGTATTATACTATTCTGGCGCAGGAGACAAAAGTTCAAATTTCATTTATTTAGCTCATGAGCCATAAACAGGAGACAAAGGTTTAAGAACAGATGTTTTGCAGGGTTACGCGATATTAATCAAGCAATTCAAGACAAAAAAAATTTCCGTGTGCGTTTTGGACTCACTCATTTACACAAAAACATTACAAATAACAACAAAAAAAATTTTTTTTTCTTTCTTGAAAAAAAGGGAGATTTTATTACTACACACTCTGGAAAATGAATGGAATTTTTCCAAATCAGGTTGCAATATCACACCTTTGAGAAAGAAAATCAAGTCCTGGACACATTTAAAAAAAATCATAACAGATCAGCATGTGTGTTATGTCAAGTTTTTCTTTTCACAGTGTCATGAGTGAAATTTGAACTTTTTTGCGAAAAGCACTACACCATGATAAGTATTTTAGTACAAACCACACCTTTTTACTTCAATTGATGGATTTGTTATTAATTTTTAAAATGTTTTCAGGACTTCACGTCCACCCTGTATACATTGTAATCAATAAAACCAATATTCTTAACTGGCAACAGTATCTATTAAAAGGTTAATCAAGATTCAACTGTAAGTCATACTAACAAAATTTTGTTAAAATACTACTACTCACTGTATGCATCTTCTCCTGTTTGATCAGATGGTTCCGAGAAACTGCATTCGAAAGCCAAAACTTTTTTACCTTTTTTTATCTCAACATTGAAATCTGGTTTGGCTTTCATCTGCAAAAAAAAAGTTTTTGAAATGGATTTGTAAAATCAAACTAATAAAACATTACAGAGGAAACAACTTTTCCAAAAAAAAAACAACCATTAATCAGGCAATTAACCCATGGATGCTACTCTGTAGTACAAATTTGCCAACTGAGCATGGATGGAACTTGAATGCTGCTCTCTCCAAAATAATGTGTCTATACCATAGCTGCCAACTTTGGAAAATGAGAGTTAGGGATATTTTTACGCAGATCTAAATTCCGTACAAAAATAAATATAAAGGGGATCTCTGAAACAGGGGTGGAAAGTGACTAATTCAGAATTTGCAGCAGCAAATTCGGGATTTGGAGCAATTTTGGAGCAGCAAAATATGGGATTCGGAGCAATTTTGGAGCAGCAAAATACAGGATTCGGAGCAGATATTTATAAATTGGAGCAGTGAAATTAACAATAATATTTTCGTTAACCCTCAACCCTTTTCAAAATAAAACTACACTGTCTTTTGTTATCAAACATCTTTTCGTCAGCTGGATTTTTGTTTTTGGTGTTTTAGGCTTTTGACACCTTGTTTGAAAGAGCGGCTGTCATAAAATTTTTTGCACCCGTCTATTTAAAATAAGTTTTTAATTTCTTTATACTTGGAAAGAAATTGTTGCAAAATGGGAGAGAATTTCGGAAGAATCAACTCGATGTTTGGCGATTCAGCATTCATTATCTGGCGAGATTGGTGATCTTAAACTTGCTATTTGACGAGATTGACGATTTAACGCTCGTTATTCGGCCAAGTTTCTAAACTAACATTCGTAATTCGGCGGACATGCACTATTTACTCCCAGAATGACATTTTTTTTCACGAAACATCAGGATTTAACACAATGACAATCGACTACAGTAATTTCTGCTGCTTCCAGTGACAACATTTTTTTTAAACGGAAACACTCGAATTCGCACTTTAAAGCTGAAAGGCATTGCAAACCATCTTCAGTTCCACGATCAAGGACAATATCGGGGTTTCACGATGAAAAGCCCGATCAGGGGCCGATAGTTTAAGTATAGTGGAATAAAACATGCTCTTCTCTCTTGTAAAGCAACGTTTTGTGGCTAGCAAACAAAATTTTTTTTGCATGTCGACAAAAATTTTTTAGCATCCTTTCTGAAATTCCGGGCATACTGAAGCAAAATTCGCTATTTGGCACAGAAAAATGTGAAAATACGCTATTGGAACAGGATGGCGCAAGATATTAGTTTTGGCGCAGAGTTCCCACCCCTGCTGAAAACATTGTATTTTTCCCTTTTGCAAAAATGTGACATCACCATGGCCAATCAGTAGGTTAAATTACTTGTCATTACTACCCTCAAATCAAATCTCGCCATCTGGTCCGAAACAAGGCATACAGACTCAACGGAAATATGTTCCAGGATGTAACTAGGGAGAAGCGGGCAAGTCTGGTGCTCTGGCTGCTAGACTTGCGAAGATGCAGAATTCACCCTAGTAACTGCTTCTTCTACATTTCACGAGGGCACCAAAATGTGTCCTTGCCCCGGCTGACGAAGTATCTAGCTGTGGCCCTACATATGTTCAAAGCAAATACGAGTAAGCTCTCCAATTTTTAATGTCAAAAGGCTGAATTGATGTTGACTGTTTAGCAAATTTTGTCTTCTCCCCTAGCAAAAATACTTTATACTACATACAAAAATATTTTTTACGATTTTATGCAATGGCAACAATTTACATTACACTTGTGATGTTTCATTTCTGGGATTAAAAACAAAAGCAATGGTCTTTTTTCAGGTACCATTCTCAACACTTGGTTTAATGGAAAAAAAAAGTAAACAGTTTCTGGGAACTGGGGCAATCACACTCATCAACATATACAAAGGAAGGTTAGGTTTCTAACACCCCTCCCTCCAGCAGAGATTACAGTGTTATTTTGCAGGAAAAAGCTCAAACCCTCCCTTTCAGAAGAAAAAAATTTTGAACAACCCTTCTCATTAGAAAATCTCGCTTACACAGCTGATCACAAGTTTGAGTAATGACTCTCAAACAGAGACAGGGTTGACGCTCAAACTCATGACAGCCCCTTAAGCTCAAGAGAATATTATTCAAGAATCAGTCAAGAAAATCTCGAACAGTCATGGAAATCTAACCAACTGCTATAACGTTGTAACCCTAGTACAGAGGATCCCGCTTATAACGTTTTTTTCAGAGAATTGTCATGAAAAACCTTGTAAGTAAGAAAATGCTTCAAACAGGAAATCTTGATAAGTATTAGTAAAAATTAGGACCATGGAAATAAGTCAAACTAAGCATAACCCTCCCACCTATGCTACCAATACAAATTTTTTAGGTAGGGAAGGCAGTTGCTCCCCAAATCTGCCTATGGTACTAAGTGGAAAACCGTTATAAAAGAGAACGTTGTAAGTGGGATTGACTATATCAGAGAGGTCTATAAAAGAAAAAAAATTGATGAGCACTAGAATCATGTTTTGTAAATGTAAGTGGAATAAGAAAAAAAAGAAACTTTTTTTGGGTGGCGATTTCGCACCATTTTAAAAACAATAACTGGTGTGCATCAATGATAAAATACTAAGAACCTAATGAAATAAAAGCTACACATATACCTCTCCAACCACATCTTCCTCTTTTTGATTATCAGGGTCAGTGGCAGTCTCTTCGGCATCAACAGAATGGCTGACATTGGCTTTTATAGTGATACTGGCAGAAAAAAATAATTTTCAAACATTATGGTGGGATAAAAATTCATATCAAGAAGTATTTCAATAATAGTATATTCAAACCATGTTGACCGAATTTCCATTACACCGATTGCCAGGAAAAAAATGATGAAAACAAGAGTATTTTCGACATCGTCTCCAGTGAAAACTCTGGCTTGGGGACCAGCCAAAGATGCCAGCCATTATTTCATAATAAGCGGTTTCCCCTTTTAACAAGGCTAGACTGTACAACTGAAGACATGATTTACAACAACCCATGAAACAAAATTATATTATTTTCAGAGACATTTGATTAAACAACACAGAGAAATCAATAAAATTAATACAAATGCAATGACGAAACTGAATACTAGAGCGAACACGTACGTTTCGTTGTTGAACTTCTTCACCAATGTAACTTCAGCCTCATCATACTTGCATTCGAAATCGCCCATATTCGGCATCGGCATTGATGCTTCTGCTTTCATCTCATTTGCTATCTCTTCTTCCAAAAAAGCAGTTAGCTCTTTATCACCTGGAAATTAGTTTTCAGAAACATCATTGTTTAAAATATAGAATTTAAAAAAAAAAACAATTGATATATAAGGGGTAGTCCAATGAAAACCGGTCAAGCAAAAAAAAAAAGTAACATTATCTCCGAAACAGGCGCAAATTCAAATTGAAGCTATCACCCAACCTCAGAGGAGAATAATATGGGAGAAACTAGTCAGCCCTGTAAAATACAAGACTATCAAATGAACTTCCACAATATGTCGCCATTGCTCTGGATCTGCACCTGCTTTGAAATAATTTCTGAAACTTAATGCATTTATCATATTGAGAAACAACACTGCGGGTGGGATGCAGTTTAAACCCTTTCAGAAATTCGCCAACTGTGCCACCTAGGAAACATTTGTTTACCTTCTGCTTCAAATGGATTATACTGCCTTCTCGGTCTGCTAGGACTTAATCCTGCTCAGTGAAATAATATTGCCATGTTTCCGGTTGTGGTGAAAACAGAGTTGATAATTTCAGTCCGGAGCAGTGGTCCCCTTTAACGGCCGGAGGAGCGAAGCGATGTCTGAACACAGAGAGGCAGCCAAGCCCCAATGAAGTTCCGCCTACAGGTGTAGCCACTGATTCGCATGCACCTATGTTAGCGATTAGACGAAACGTTTTCCGCGCTAATGCATTATTGAACTACGCGTCATTTAACCTCCATCTCGCATTGTTGCAGGATATCCTGCTCAGTCACGATTCAGCACAGATTTTTTTAAATTCTTGATGGTGTTAAATAGCTTCTGTTGGGCCGAGGCCTAGTAACTTCAAATACTTTGCAATTTATTTTTTCTGGCGATTTTAATTTCGTATTGTCGTGACTTATTTTTAACATTTGGTAGTACGAGTTCACCACCCATTCAAAAATTCTGTTGGATTATTTTAATTTAGTACATGCATTTTGGATTATTTGTGCCTCAAGGATTATTATGTGCCCCAAGATTTATTTCAAATGGTTATTGGTTTATTGCTGTGCTGTTCAGGATGGGGAAAAAACAGCAGGTATGAGCAGTGAAAAAGCTTTTTTATTTCCCTTTTGCGGGGTTACATTAGACTCTGCACAGCTTGGCGCCAAAACAGTGCCAAGAAGGGTACTTATACTGCTTTTTCACCTGATATTCCTAATAACCTCTTCAAGAGGGACCCCGAGAAGACACTACAGCCCTGTTAATGTGGTTGCCAAAACTAGAAAAACAGATTCTGCTGTTGGGGTTGCTAATTTTGACATGAAAAAGTCTGTGCATCGACACTGACCACACTTATGAAAAATTAATGTTTTTTCTTGACACCCATCACTTAGCGATACACAAGTTTTGTGATTTGAATTTTGTTGCCGTGATCCTAACCGCAAGCAAAAGAGTTTTATTTATCGAGTTATTCTTGAGCGTGCACTCTGAAACACCTATCTGTAGTTTCATTGGCATTCATTGATTTTTGTGGCCAATGGGATGGCTCATATATAGGCAAGGCTATTTTAAGAGCACCCTTAATGGTCATTAAAAAATTTATAATAAACAGCCCCCACATTCTTTACGAATGGAACTAGCATGCACTCTTTTATAAATAGAAGGGGAGAATACAAACTTTATAACATTTACAGACCCTTGTATATAAAAAATCCATTGCTGTGACACATCCATGAACATTACGCAGCACAGTCTGTTTCAAGTCGTTGTTTCGACATTTAATACGAAATTCGGTTACTATAAAATAGTAACCAGCGTTCTTCGTTTTAACGGCATTCGGCTGTGATATGTTTAGGTGTGTGCGTAAGGGTGACAGAATAAATACACTTGCCTTTGGTGTGCATCTCGCAGCCGCAACTACAAGCGTTCGACCAGGGCTCGCTGACCAGTCTCGAGCCGTCAGCTGCATAGTTGTTATTGTTGCCCCTGTTGCGACTTATCAAAAACATGGACCTGGTGATGTTTCTAACGTTGAATGCCGGGTCCCTGAGCATGCAGTTCTTGGATAATATAGTTCTCGTGCTACCTGGGAAGTACCTCGCCACCTTTACGACGCTTCGCAGAGCCGACAACGACATTCTGACGATTCGATAACGTGAAAATCGTTGAACACGATTTTACAGCTCTGGAAACACAACTCAAGTAACAAAACACGCCGGTGTGGGATCGATGAATTGTCCGAGTTGTCCACTTCATTATGACAAAAAAAACTATAAAAGCGCCAATACTTTTGAAAATAACTGCAACAATAAGCTGACCATATTTTCTCGCAAATTGCCATATCTGTTTTAAAACTTATGCTGGCACCTGCTGTTCAGAAAGCGAATGAAAAACTATCAACTTATATCATTTTTTTTCAACCATAGATGACAGCAGTCACATCATATCTTAGAGGAGAAATAAAGTATTATTTATTTCTCCTCGATGCATCATCTACCGTGTTCTTTTAGCTACTAGGCAAAGCCGTCCAAATTTCTTAAGTCAACAAACATGGCAGCCCACTTGAATTCGAATAAGGTTCCCATGCCCTGATGAAATGTTCTTGACGTTTTTACCGATACAGGCTACCATCCATGTAACAAACTCTCCCCAAAAAAGATTTTATTGGAAAAAAAACCGCGCCAATGATTGTCCTTGTAACGGACAAGCAAAAAATCATCTAAAAGGGCCAGTTGTGGGCTACTGGAAGCTGCGAGGGACCGAAAAGAAGTCGCGTCGTTTGATTTGTTAGCGCGACTAGTAGCTTCCGGTGAAATGCCATTTATATCATGGAGGTTTTATCATGATATAAATGGCATTATATCATGATTTATATACGTTTCTGATGTAAATATGGTCGGTCTTTACCAAAGCTGCATTAAGAGTAAGAGTCACTGAGCTATAAGTAAACCTTTCCCTTATAGCTCAGTGGTAAGAGTTAACTTACAAGCGGCTTTGGTCTTGACTTACTAGAATTTTTCCCCAAAGTACGATTTTGGCTTATATAATTCTATACCGTGAAAAATATTTCCTTGATCAATAGTACACTGCTATCTAGTTTTCAAGAATAGTACTAGACGTGAATATAACTTTCTCTTTTAAAGAATATTAGAGGGTAGCAGTTATTCCATAATCGGTTTTGTTTCCCAGTCTGTCGATAGATGGCACAGAAGGTCCCAATATTTAGACATTAATTTAACATTCATGAACCATGAGAAAAGAAATTGGTTAGCCCTAGGCTGACCATATTTCCTGGAGAGAAATACGGGAAATTGGGATTCTAAATACGGGAAAATACAGGACATCGCCAATCATCGCCAAGAATGTCGCCAAAAGTGAAACAGTTGCGAAATATTGCTGATTTTACGGAAAATCGCAATGAAGCATTACAGCAATTTGCGGTGGATTAAAATGAATTCCACGATTTAAAACGTTCACCAAGATGGGAGATTAATGTTCTTATTTGTATTTGTAAATCACAATATAATTTATGAGTTGAAAAATAATTTCAATCTTTGACTTCAATAAAGAATAAAAATCCAAGTAGGCGTCATGTAAAACCGGGACACTTTCGCCAAAAAGTCGGAGCGGTCAGAAAAAGAAAAAAAAACCGGGATTGTCCCGGGAAATACGGGACGTATGGTCACCCTAAATGTAACTATCATAAAATAATTTGAGTTGAAAAATAATTTCAATCTTCGACTTCAATAAAGACTAAAAATTCAAGTAGGCTTCGTGTGAAATACGAGAAAAACCGGGACACTTTTGCCAAAAAGTCGGGAGGGCCAAAAAAAGAGAAAATACCGGGACTGTCCCGGGAAATACGGGACGTATGGTCACTTTAGTTAGCCCACCACCCACCCAATAATTTAGTGACCTCAAAATTTAAACAGCATATATTCAAGGGTGACTAGCCAAATATCTTGAACCCTTTTGTGGGAGTAAAGACATGGCATCCATATCCATCAGCAGGATCCCTAGACAGGGATTTTTGGCGACCTCCCCCCCCCACTAAACTTTTCATGGGCCCTTTCATAACGAATTTACAATGTAAAAAGCCAAAAACTGGGGACAACCCGGGCTACTCCCTACCCCTGGGGGAAGGACATATATGCGTCCCCTAGGGGGACAGATGCGGGGGTCATGATTGGTCTGGAGGCGTATATGCGTTCATTGTGCGAGAGATATTTGCATAGGCCTTGAAGGCTTACACACTTGAGTCAGACTGAGCCTGAAAATTATTTATAATTTTCCTTAACCTCTAAATCAGTGTTTCCCAAAGGGAGCAATATCGCCCCTGGGAACAAAAATATGGTTTGGGGCGATAGAAGCTAAGGGTTAGCTTGAGTTTGGAGGGAGGGGGGAATGGGGGACGAAAAAAGTGATGAAACAAAGTTTGAAGAAATGCTCTACATCAGTTTCCCAACTTTTTTGTCCCATCGCCCCCTTCTTCACTAATTTTTTCCTCCCATCGCAATCGAACCCATAGGATCATGTGGTATACCCGTAGCTTCTACCGCCCCCCAGGAACTTTCGATCGCCGCCAAGTGGGGCGTTAACGCCCACGTTGGAAAAATCACTGCTCTACATAAGATTTTTAATTTTCCAATAAAGCTCTTTTGCGTTTAATTTGTTTGTTTCACCTTTCCATTAGTTATGTCTTTTTAGTATAGGCAGAGATACAAAGGAGGAGGGCGGTGTTCCCATCAAAAATATGCCCGTAATTAGGCTTGGGTACCGCCATAGAACTCCGGGCCGTCCCAAAAAAGGAGAGGTCTATTGCGTCCCCCCCCCCCGGATCAAACTGAGAACAACTCTGGTCTATTGCTGAAAGTACTCCAATTTACTAAATAATGAGTTCAGCCAGAAGTGTGTGTGTGTGTGTTTCTAACAGTTAAGTGCGTATGTAGTGTTGTGTTGCGTGAAGTTTTTATTGCTGCCATGTAAGATTTCCAACTATGAGTGAAGTGTAATGATTGTATATTTGTACCGTTGCAGAGGCTATTGCTCTCTGTGGCCAGATTTATTAACGGGGAGATCAGCTCACATTTCGTGCCTCGAAACTGGAACTCTCTGTACTACGCTACTACTAAACCACACATGTACCTCGTCCATATTCCTCTGCGGAATTTCTAACGCATTGATACATGTTGAAATGTGCGTGTCTGCGTTGTGAATCTAACGTGAAGCTTCTTTCTGTGTAATGCTTGTTATGGTGTTGCCAGCTACCACATATTTTTCAAACTATGAGTGAAGTGTAATGTTCCCGTAACTAGGCTGGGGCAACCAGAGTCCTGCGAGTTGAATTGGGCCCTACAAAAAATTTACACACATTTTGCATATCAACCCTTTGAAGGGGGAGGACCCCAGAAGGCACGCTGCTGCCTTGACCGTAGTGCAAGCAAGCAATGGGCGGATGCCTAGGTTACATACAGTGCCGTCTTAATGCATGGGTCTACCCGGGCCTCAAGAGAAGAGGAGCCTCAGAAAAATGAGAAGTAGTTTAATTTTTCGAGAATTTGTGAGATAGGGCCTCAGAAAAATCACTTGGCCCAGGGGCCCATGATACTCTTAAGACGGCACTCGTTACATACCCTTAAACGTATCAATGGTTTCGCTGTCTGTGAGCTACATAATTTTTTTTTTTTACGGCCTTTTTTCATTCAAATACCTATAAGTTTCTTGACCACTCTCATCTATATAAAATTGATTTTCTGTCTGCGCGCGTGTATGTTCTCTATACAAATCTACAATTTTAGATCGATCGTCGCAAAATTTTGCATATATACCAAATGGGGCTCGAATTGAACAATAGGCTACTTTAATAGTTTGCCAGACTTGGGCAAAAAACTTTCGTCAATAATCTTTTCTGGGCCTCAGCAATCACTTTCGAAATAATGTTTTAGTTACGGTGGTTCCTCAGCAATGAGTTTCAGACGTGTAATGTGCCTTTGCATTGGTTTGTCACCACCATCGAGCTTATATTATAATAATAATATAAGCTCGATGTTTGTCACTTCTTTAATATCCTTCCAGTGTGTGTATGTATGTATAATAGTTTATGCCTGTTTATAAAGGTTTGTCACATTTTCAATCCTCCCAGTAATGAGCGCTTTTTGAATAGACGTCAGAATCATCATCAGCATCACTGAGGTGCAGGCAAAGGATGAACACCCATATCAGTGTTAAAATAGCCGATTTTACTGTAGAAATGCGGAAATTTAGTGGGGTTTTCTGCCACATCAGTAATTTTAAAAATTGTATTGAATTCTCAATTTTTGAAATATTGAGTTCGCTTAGAGATACGAAGCCCAGCAAATTAGATATGAAGTAATTAGCCGGACCTACTTTTGAGTTGGATATCCCTGCAACAACATTTTGATTTCAACTTTTCATTTATATCCTTTCAAGCATGAAAATTAATGTCTTCGCATTGTCTTTTAATATTCAACTGCTTAAATTCATATAGTTTAGGTTGTTTTAAAATTAATTATGGGCCCATAAAGTACATCGAAGAAATTCCACAGCTTTAACCAAGCACTTTTTGAAGCAGAAACAGGCAGATGGATAACTGGACGTTCGCAGGGAGGGAGAAGTGGGAATCGAAATGACCATCGAGCTTATATTACTGGAGGGAGCATGACGTCAGCGGTCTCCGCCTTGGCATATCTCTAGCCAAGCGAACTCAATATTTCGAAAATTAAAAATTCAATTCAATTTTTAAAATTATCGATGTGGCGTAAAACCCTACTAAATTTCCGCATTTCTATGCTAAAATCGACAATTTTAACATTGATCTCTATGGGGAGATCGTGTTTGTTTGCACAGAGTCATGTGGTATCCTTGCATTAGATGTAGACGACGTCGCGGCGGCTGGATGGTCCCTCCAGTAATACAAGCTCGATGCTAACGACCCTTAAAAAAAGGAGAAAAAATATATATTCATTTCTACGTTTCTTTAAATCTAGATTTGTTTCCTTCATGAGTCGCCATATTGGTTAACTTAGACACGGTTTGTGTGTCCCTCAAAGAAAAAGGGAAATGTCACGTGATCCAAAAACCATCATCCGGGATGAAGAAAACCCGGGCAACACCGGGTATTATAGCTAGTTCCTCATATTTTTGTAAATGGGGCTTTAGCTGCCTATTTAACGCTGGAAAAGTACAGCGTTAAATGCGGGTAAAACGATTTTTCCATATTTAACTGTTTTCCCCCCTCCCAAATTTCCTCCGTTTTTCAAATTCGAATATCTCAGTGAATATTGCACTTAGAAGCATGGATTTTTTTTTTTTTGGCAACTGGAGAGGCAGGTCAAAAACTTTTTGAGTTTTTGTTCGCACACTGTGGGAAACTATAAAAAGTTAATTCTTTTTAATTTAATAACTATACAACCCCTTGAAGCATGACATATCTGAGTACTACTCGCTGTTTGGGAACTTTTTCTAATTAGTGGACCTCTATGATCAACGGTTCACCAATGTCATACTCGTTTCCTATGCACCCTGTGTGTATATATACATCTGCTTTGTGGATCATAAAATATTTTGCACTGTTTGCAACAAGCCCTCGGCTGACTAGAAATGTTCTGCAGTAAACATTCTCATAATAGTGTTTTCCACACTTTTCTTGAAATTCTTCCTTCCAGATTGTTCTGCAACGTATGTCCCAGATTCCGGCACATTCTACTTTGGTGTTTAGGATTAATTACAAGCATACAGAATTAACCACTTTTATCCTGAAGATCTGATCTCTCCTAATAATGTACGAAAATGGGACAAAACTCCAGTTACAGCAGTTGAGATCTTGTCCACTCATAGATGTCTATCAACTGTGTATGTCAGGGCTTGACAAATTGTCCAAGTCAAGTAAAGTCGGGAGCGGAAGCCCAGGTCGATAAGATACTCATCAAAAGTACCAAAGGATGTATGCAAGTTCGATACCCGGTTCATCCTTGTCAGAAACTTTCCTGACACAGGGGTACAACAGAACTGGCGACATGACCACAGAAAAAACAACAGCAATGAGGAGTTAGTGCATTAACCTCTCAGTGAGTATTAAAAAAAAATGCTATATTTCAGAATAAATTTTAGGTGAAGGTCCAGTTGGCATGTGTGCAGAAAATGGCTGTGCTGTGATAAAAATGATTGCATTAAAAAAATATTTAGGTCAAAGCACAATTTCTTAGGAGCCATAACATTTTGCTTAAGAGAAAAACTGTCCTAAATAATGCTTTTTTTTACTCTCCTCTCCATGTTAAAAGACGTAGCGTGTAATGAAATCAGAAAATTTTTGTCTTCCCCCCCAGAGACTACAATTTAGCGACCATCAATTTAAAATTTTAGGCAAAAATACTGATTTTCCAGTCGCTGTGACAAACCTGGGATTTGTTCAGTCCCTGGTGTATGTCGATACAAGAAATATCAAATAAATAAAGACACCAGCTTGGTAGTAGAGTTACTTTTCTATGTTTATTATAAGACTTGTTCATTAGTAACCATGCCTACCAGTAGTACAAAAAGAACAATATCAGTATTTTTTTGTCGATAATAACAATTATCATCACTATAGCTTTTATTTTTTTTTAATTATTATTTTGTGAATCGAAAACACTTTTTTTCCCTTTCGATAGGAAGAAAAAAATCTAATTTGTGGGGGAAAATGTTTTTTGTTTTCGATTAGCTAAATTTGATGTCCGAAAACATCCACTCGATAAGCTAATTTTCACGAGGTAATACTAAGTTCTGTGCTGCATTTGCATCATAACTAAAGTTAAAAAAATAATAATAACAATAGAAAGTGCCAGGTACATATACAAATGGAAAAAGTAGTAATAACAACGTAAACTCTAGATAAAACATGAATTTGCATTTCAAGTAATACAAATCCCTTTTTTTAGTTTCTCGAAATAAAGACGCTTTGATATATAACTTTGTGAACAGGATGACTCTATACATTTAATGCGAAATATACACAATTGTCATTTTTTTCGGTCCTCGTATCGAAACCAACAGAGATATATATCATTGAGCAAGTCAAGACATGGAAGAAAAATACGACTCGTTCATTTGATGCATTAAAAAAAAAACAACGGAGCAAGGTGATGTTATAAGTCAGGGATGCACAACCTTTCAGTTTGCGGACCAGATATGCAGTATTTTTGCTGCTCTTTGGCCAGAAACTTGATTACATGTATATAATGATGTCCGTAAGACTCGTATTTCATGAGACATTCCCGTAATTTTGGAAATCAAAATATTTTATAAAAAATGTTGCTCCCCCGTCCCCTCCTAATATTTTCAATGAGGGGTTCGCTTGAATTTTTATTCTTTATTGAAATCAAGAATTAAGATTTTACTGAATCAGATAATTATCATAATATATTAAAATCTATATCAATTAATATTTTCCGTGTAATTGGCAATTGTTCTGCAATTTTAACAATAGTTGGCAACTTTTGATAACTTAATTGGCTTTAATTAGCAACTTGACTTGGACAAATTTTTTGGCTATTAATGGCAACTTTAATTGGTGACTTTACTTGCCTTTGATGATTCTTTTTGGCTATAAAAAACGACTTTACTTGCTTTTGAAATTTTTTTTTTTTACTATAAATGGCCATATGTTACTTGCTTTTGAACAATTTTTTTGGCAAAAATCTGCACTTTTACTTGCCTTTAAAGGTGTTTTCGGCAATAATTTGTGATGTCTGATATGGTTCCTGAATTCCCATATTTTTTATCGAGGAGCTCTGGTCAGCCCTAGGTACAGATCACATTGCTAATTATCTACCAGAGCACCTTTCACAGGCCGGAGGTTGTGCACCCCTGTTGTAAGTAGTCAATAGTGGATTGGAACCTATGGAAATCAGATACAAGTCTTTGATTCAGTTAAATGTTAATTGTGTGGAGGAGATTAACACATTTTGTCACAAGAAAATTAAGGTCATCAGAGAATAAAAAACTCTGAACGTTTTGTTTCACTATTTTTACATACATTGATTTACATAATAATAAGCGACTTCTAACAATACAGTAGCACATCTGCATAATCGTATACATATTATCACGTACAGAAATAAACAAATTAAATATGAATCAATAAATTCATTGAAGCTCCAAAACAAAATTGATAACGACATTTTGATGCATGAATTCCCGTACAGGCTGAAATAGAAATGACAAAATATGTCTGCACAACTAAATATAAACAAAGTAAAAACTATTGAGCAATTATACGATTTTCTCCAAGAACTTTCTTTTTTTATATATACACACTCTAAATTTATTCCTCTTTGAATGTTTGCCTATTTAAGGGGAAAAATTTTGACCTGCAAGATAGAAAAATTTATATTCTTTCTTGCAATTTTTTACTGTATTCTTTTAATAAGGTTTTCTGATTAGATTTGAATTGGGACGAAATTGAAATGAAAAATTAGAATTCACATTCAATCATAGTGGTAGCTAGGATTTTGTTCAGGGGTGGGGTTTGAGCATCACGTACAGTTTCAATTATTTCCTACAAAATCCTCATTCTGTGTAAATTGTGATAAGCATTTTCGACATCACCATCTGTGTAATATAATATTATAGAAGAAACATTAAGCAGTTTTCTTTCATCTCGGATGTACAGATTGATAAATAACGAATTACATGTTGAGGTCGTTAACTACAGTGAAACCCATCTAGGATGAGCACTCTACGAGACGGAAACCAGTCTTCAATGGAATTGAAAGACAGTCCGATTAGTGCCTTCATGTTCCACTGTAACAAATTTGAAAGATGTTTTAAAATTTTATCGAAAGGATAAGAAATGAGGGAATTCCAAACTACATACTATATGTTACGGGTCCCTTTCAATATTTTTTGGAACTGGAGTACTACAATTCAAAGCCACAACTAGATGCTTGGTCAGCTGGGCCAATCACATTTTGATGCCCCCCCACCCCCGTAATGTTGAAGAGGTTAAAGGGTGAAATTTGCGCTCTCCCCTGTTCCAATGCTGGGGCACCAGACCTGACTTTCCTTTCCCCCCCCCTAGTTGCAGCCCTGCTACTGTTCTGAAAAGAGCATCATATGGTAACTTGATATGGCATATACTTAAATTCAGATTATGGTCATGCTACTCCATGAATTCATCTGAAAACAAAAGGGACAGTTTTATTAGTATATCTATATGAAGACCTTCATGAGGACGAACATAGCACACCCTTGAGTGCTCAAGTCCTCATGTGTACTTGGTTGAAGGTGCCTGATATATGCATCTACCCTCTTTAAATATCATCATGGTTATGACATTTTATTGCCCATTGATGAACATAAAAAAATACTCAACTGAGTTTGATTGAAGCTTTTCGGTAACCGAACACAGTTTCCAAAACAAAAAGGTCATGAGAAAAAAAACTACGGAATATTACAGTTTTAGTCAAAGAAACATATGGAATGTCAGGGCGCTATCAAAATAATCCAAGACTAACGAAATAAAAAATATTAATTAAAAAAAACACCAATCTATAATCATTTGTCATGGCAAAAAAAAAGACGCGAGGAAAAACCCCACATGCCAATGAAACCAAATTCTGCAGCCATTTCCAACAAACTCCTTTACATTCATGTATTGAATAACACGTCCTCATTCATAAATATCGTCGCATTTGCCTATATTGAAAAAAAAGTATTCAGTGAGCATGAAAATCCAGGTGGATAAGCCAGGTGGTCTAATGTAAACAAAGGATGTTCAGAAGTGTTGCAAGTTTGATACTAGATTCTTCCCTGACACTGAGCTACAACAGAAATACTAACAACATAACCACAGAAAAAGATTTTAACAGCATGAAGTCCCAAGAGCAGATTGGATTAGTGCACCAACCTCTCGGCAAGATATAAAGAAAAAGATCAAAGTTATTGTTTGGAATCAGCAATAAACTGTAGGTCCCTGTCTAGTCCCTCATACACACAGAATGACTATAAAACCACGAAAATGACCAATGGTCAACAAAACATTCAGTCATCTGTTGAATATTTTAAGTGCATGAAAATTGTAATCATGTGTAATGGTGGTTCCTGTGGCCAGCAGCAAGAATGAAAAACATACTTGGATATTCCCGACACGTTTGTGTTACTCATATTGCAGCGACCAAGGGGTACGGGAGTGTATAAGAAACTAGTGATGGAAACAACTGCATTATTTTATTCTACACCACACATACTCGAGAAGCAAGGCAAAGGAGAGAAAGGGGCCACTCAACGAGATGCATGACTTAAACAAACCTGTTTGTTTCACCTTGATCCGTGGATTTTCGCTGATTGGTCCATTTCTCCTGTTTTTTCTTTCCTCTCTTCTGTAGAGGGATCATCATCATCACATCCTTGCATTTAGAAATTCCTCTGGTCATTTTCTCTATTCTCTTCCTTTACTATATGTGGACGTCTTTTCCTCCACCCCCCATGCATTTTTCTTCCTAGTCGCAATTCTTGTAACTCATACCTCTTTGTTCCACCATGAGCGCATCTTTAGAATAAATATGGCTCCATTAACATACCCTGTCATAATGCACAATCAGTTAAACAGCGGTTTAATGACTCCACTCTATAAAATTAGCAAGCCTGCTGAGAGCCCCGATTTTGATTTTTAAAAAAGCAAAATTTCCTCAAAAACTCAAGCGTTTGGAGAGTTTTTTCAACATAATGTAGAAGACATTTGTCACACAGATAACTACGAAAAGGTATGACTTCAATTCTCCAAGATCAATTATTCAATGTGTCTCATCACTTATCATTCGTGCATGTAGGAAGTCATTCAATAGCATTACATCTTCAAGGTAGGGAAAAAACACTATATCAATTTACTTGATTTTGTGTGTTGTGAGGGTAATTTTCATCATTCAATTGATTCTAAGCTATGATAAGGTACCTGGGAGAGATACAGAGCAGACTCGTTGCACTCCATCTTAGAGTGGCAAAACCAGTTTTCTGTTCAAAGCGAAGTCCAATTGTTTAAAAAAAAAGGGCATAGGGAACAGTAATATTAGTTGTAGTGGTAATATCGATGTCACACTTCACACAAATATGGTGAAAGAGCCAGCCTGGTGTTTCCAGGAGCTCTAAGCTATGATGAAAGATTTTCAAGCTGTTAGACTGCCATCATTCAAAATTTTCTATCAATTTTGTTGGCTGAAACGGCAGCATCTTCAGGTAAAAAGACTCCTGGAGGGGGATAGAAAGTAAAAAAAAAACCAGTTTCTTTAGTGATGACTGTAAATGTTGTCATACAGAGTGGTGCGTATTGTATCTACAAATTTTAATCCTCAACCCTGTCAGAATATGTATATTTGCACAGTATATCTACACTTATTGAAAGCTGGAATACATGCCCTTGGATTCTTAACCACAGATCTTTTGAGACTTCAGAAGTTTCTGTGAGCTTTGATTATAACACAATTACTTCACTGTTTTTACCTCACTATATATGCTAAATATTACTTTATAGAGGGGTCCTTGGCCTTGGTTTTATTAGACAAAGGGTGTGCAAAACACAAAAGGTTAGGAACCCCTGAAATAGACCGTTGGCTGGTACAGACCTGAATTTCAAGAAAATTTTTAAATTTTTTTTTCATGTAAGGCTTCTGACGATGCAAACAATTGAGTATGGTGGCAATTTTCACATAAAGGATTGATTTTTGGTCCCTAACTCTTGAAATATGAAGACGAGCCTATGGCAACTATGAATCAAACCTTCAACATACTTATAGACATGAAAATTCAAATATTTATCATCTTTACTTCAAAAATATGGCAGCACCAGCAAGAACACAAATCAAGCATAACTCTGGCAACATAAATATATAAGGACCACACATACACTCACCCCTCACATTCCGACATGTACAGCTTATTATAAAAATTGCGCAGAGGAATGTGCATGAGGTCCATGTATGGTTAAATAACAGTAACTACAAATGCTTGTTTCCAATATGAAATTTCGCGGAATGAACATCCAAGAATCAAGAGTAGACAGTTGATGGATGCCATTTGGTTCCAGCAGGACAACTTCAACAGACATTTACAAATTTTCTGATTTCCTTACAGGGCCATTTCGCTTAATGGATTGAGAGAATAGCTCTAGACAACCTCTCCTAGGATCATGTGAAGGAGAAGCAGGCTTTGTAGATATAGGTCATTTGTATACATTTGAAGAATTGAAAACTGACATCAGCCATGTAATACATACTATGTAAATAGTGTGAATCACATCATTGAAATAAATTACTTTGAACAATGAAGAGAGATAAAAGACATTTGGAAGATGTTATTTTCAAGGTGAGCTGATGTTTGTATATCGTTACATGCTATACATCATATAAATTGCCTGAATGTGTTAACATATAAACTTACTATAAGTACTCTCGCTACTTTTCAGAGTTTTGATTTAAAGTTAGTAGATACAATACACGCTGCAGTGTATTTCACCATTTCAAAGTTCTGTACTTCCTCTTTTCATAGGAAGTGTGTGGCTTAAGAGATTTAAATGCATATACAGCATAGCAAATGCTACTTGTTCGAAATTTCTTAAAAACATAAATACCTATCTACACACACAAAAATGCATTTTTTTCTCTTTTTCTTAAAAAAAAATTTGTTTACATTTTCTAATTTCGTCACATGTTATCCTAACTTTGGCTATATTTCAATATACAGTAATGGGAAAGACATTCAAAATGAGAAAAAACGAGAATATTTCTAAAATATTACCAGAATAATTTCTAGTGATTGCTAATGAGATGTTACTACAGATTGGGTGGTAAAGGCCAGAAAAACATACCTTTGAGCTGTAACTATCTGACAAAAAAAAGATTTTGAAGTTTTACAGCAGAAATTAACATTTCAATCAAAGTCCTGTTGCTCAGGCACTGGCACCTCCCCTAAATGTTTGCATAACAGCGAATTCACGTTAAATGCAATGAAGTAATACACAAGTCTGAGAACATTCAATCATATATTCAAGTCCCATGAAAATTCATTGTCGAACTTGTCCACCCAATAATTTCAGCACGGCTGATTCAGACTC
Organism: Pholcus phalangioides; assembly: GCF_987345545.1. Taxonomy (NCBI): domain Eukaryota; kingdom Metazoa; phylum Arthropoda; class Arachnida; order Araneae; family Pholcidae; genus Pholcus; species Pholcus phalangioides. The sequence goes on along the minus strand of NW_028301616.1, from coordinate 21,802,662 downwards.
TTATATAGATTTAGCAGTAAATTTTTAGTAAGCAGCTATTCGGGGGAAAAACTATAAACATCACACACAGACAAACACACGCAAAAAAATATGGCTTATCAACAATTATTGACGGCCACATGGGGATAGACTAATTTTCGAATTAATATAATATAAATTTATATTTGATTTCTAAAAATCATCATCGGCTGTAAGTGATTGTGATGAAATGTAAGAAAATGTAAAATTTGGAAACAATTACATTAAATAAAATTCTCCAGTGGGAGAGGGGCTTACATTTAAACTGTGGGGGAAACAAATAAGTCAACTTTTTTAGTCTTACTAAAATTGTGATAAACACAAACACAGGCACAATTAATTATTCAAAGTCCTAGCGGGCACCTTTAGCAGCTGATTTTAAAAGATGGCAGCAAAGTGGAGTAACATTTATATTGAAGTTATTTTCAAGAGAATTTGGAAATTATAGCACTGTACAACTTGATTGCAATGTTGACAAAGTAGAACCATAAGTGTCGAGCTTTCTGGTACCGCAGGAACACCACTCGGCACATCAGTATCATCATTACAAAGTGTGTAAACTGTGTGTACAAGTGTATCCTGCAAAAATAAATTTACATTACAGTTATTACGAATGTGTGAATCATATATTTATTTCATTTACAAATTTTAAAACTGATAGCAAATATTTATAAAATTTCCCAATATTTAACAATGGTATTTTTTAGGAATGCAGTCAAACATCGTTAATGCGAAATAATACTTTATATGCATCATGTACTCCCCATTCAGGCCCATCTTTACCAGACGTGCGGCTTGAAGCAAATTGATCAGAGAGACGTCTTATGTAGGCTTTAGGCTTTCATTGATTTTTGTTATCATTGTCATAGTTGAAAAGCAGCTACTTTGTCTTGTTGTTAAAAGAAAAAAATACTCTTTCATCTCTATTCTGCTACTACGGGACTCCTCAAAGTGTAGGACCAACTGCGCCCGCACACTTCCACTAAGAGGGCTGCCTCCGATTTCATCCCGTCAAAGTGAATCTTTTAAAACTTTACACATTAGAATGAATTTTGGTTAACGTGAATAATTTTAATGGTTCATTCGAGTTTGCAGTAACAAGGTTCAACCCTCATTTGGGTAGGAAACCAGCATAAAAAAACCTTATTCAAAACAGGGAAAGCAGATGGCAGCAGCAATATAACACGAAGCAAGTGTAACTCTGACAACACGAATATATTAGGGCCATACATATACCCACATACAGCATATAAATTCCATAAAGGAATGTGTGCAAGGTGCATGAACGGTTAAGTGTCATAAATAAAATAGACAAGCAAAAATTACCAGCCATAGTGCCGAATAATAGAGACAAGAATATTATTTTGCACTCTGGCTGATAATTTATAATGAAAAAAAAACAACACAATTGTTATTATAATAATTTTTAAAAAAATTGAATTCAAACCGAATAATGAAAATGTGTGTGAATGACCGAGTTAGAATTACCTTTTCAAAGATTTTCTAGCAACTGGTAGGGAAGAAGGTTCTTCTTTCAAGAGGAACTTCCGGATCCCGCATATGTAGTCTTCAAAGTATGATGGCCAGCACAAATTCTTTATATCAAAATTGAAGTCCTATTAAAAAAAATCAGAGCATGTAACATTCAATTGTGTGGAAGAGGTTTTGTGAATTCAACCTGCGGCATTCATTTCAGAAAAATATACCAAAATATGTTTTTTTTCCTGATTAGTTTTGTTAATTATATCAATTGAAACGCTAGGAAATAGATTTTGTAAAAAAAAACCCTATTATTTTGTGAATAAAAAAAGAATTAACGTATATACATACTTGTGTATAAGTATTCTTTATGGGCATTGAATGATATTTCATCATGTATATATATATTGTTTGTAATTGTATTTTTTATTGGGTTGCTGTATTTTTGAAATATATGGCATCCATATTTGCTATGGGCATCTTTTTTCTCAGCCACCTTGTTGGGCATTTTGCCTGTCGTGCCGTTGTATTTATAAGCTGAACTAACCGTTTTGGTAGTTCTGAAGGGGGGGGGGGGGGATTTTAATTTTGTAATAAATTGAAAATCAGTGCATAAGTGGACCTCCAAAAATCAGCAAATTTTATAGGGGAAAAAATTCTGTATATTTTCATGCAATAAAAGTTATAATGAAAAATGATTTAACTTTCTAATCCATTTCTTCCGATTCTCCAAGCTCTGCATTGAAAAAACCAAGTCATCATAGGTGTGGCACCTTCGTTTTCATCTTCGACTGTGCTGTAATCACTGTCGTCACTTTCAAAGAGGATTTAGTCTTTATTTCTGTCCATCGCGTTACTTATACAACACTTTTTTAAGGATTTGATGATGATGATTTCGGTGGAAACAGAATTCTGTGCCTTGTGTACCCACGGCCAACTAGACCAATGTCCAGTTTCTTTAAGGGACCACTTTTTGTTGTTTCTCTATCTTCGGAAAAGTCATTAATTCGATCCATAAATTCCTTAAATAACCTTTAAAAGGGTTGTTGATACTCACGTCTAAAGACTGTGAAATTGACTACGCTTTTATTTTTTTACTTTGGCTCTAACATCATCTGTTCGGTGGGGTTTGATCATAGCTGCAAAAATCACTCTACTGATTAGTGATGCCATGTAAAATAGTTCAATGAGATCACAGATCATCAAGCTCGTCATGCTATATGATTTGGTAAAGTGGGAATCAATATTTTCTCCTCAAAGACTGACTCTTGTATAAGCCAAATACCCCCCCCCCCCAGTTTTTTGGCATATTCTGCTTTGGAGCACTTTAATCATCACAAATACAGTGCATTTGAGTTGCAACTGAATTCAGTTCGAACACAGTTAAGGGATCAATGTTAGGACGATATGAGGTTTTCGTTGTCCAGGGAACTGATTTAATCTCTGAACAACTAACTCTTGACACAAAGTAATAACATCTGAACTAGTTTTTGACATGCAACTGCCTGCCATACATGCGTTTGATTTGGTTACACACTCCTGCATCCTTGCAGTGTCATCTGATTCGCTAAATTTGGGTTTGACTGCATATGCAACATTCATATATTTTCCACCATTATTTTAACCAATTCATATCAGGTTTTGAATTCCTTACCTCTTTGTCTTTACTCGTGAGCTGCTCTTGAAGCATGAGTACATTATTGCAATTGAATGTCCACTCATGAGTGGTGAAATATTCAAGACACTGAGTAGCACGATGTAACTTTTTATACAATGGAACTAATCTGTAAGAAAAGTGCATGCATCGGTTATAAAGTAAATAGCTTGCTGTTTGAACAAAATAATTAAAAAATTTTCAAAGTGATACCTGGAGAATTGAATCAAATTCATATTATAGAAGTTGAATAAGTTTGTACGATTGTCTATTAAAAGAAGCCTCTTTTGTGGACACCAATGGGGTAAAAACATTTATCTTTAAAAGAGGGGGGGGGTGATAGTTAATCAGGTGTTTGGAGTTCATACTTTCAAATACAAATACAAATACAAATACAACGCCACAACAGGCAAATTGCCCAACGAGGTGGCTGACTTAAGAACATCATGGATCCCCGAGCCCTACCTACTACTGCTACACCACACATACAGCCCCCCCCCCCCGCGGAACCCCCAACGAATCGGTACATGCGGGAATGTGCGTGTACGTGTAGTGAAACCTGACGTGAAGTGTTTTGTTTCTCTGTAATGCTTGTTATGTGTAGTGCTGCCATCTGCCACCAGTTTTTCTAACTGTGAGTGAAGTGTTATGATTGAATGATTTATCGTTGTAGGACTGTTGCTCTCTGTGGCGAGACTTTTTAACGGGGAGATCGGCTCGCATTTGCGCCTTGAAGTTGGGAACCACAGAAAACCGACTTCAGCCGACCACCACTGTGGGGTTCGAACCCGGATCCTCGCATCGCGAGTCCGTCACTATAACCACTCGACCACCACAGCGGCTGTAACACCACAAATAATATTTTCGCGCAGATACAATTTCTATATAAAAACTAAATAGCAAGACTTCACAAAGGTCACCATGGCGATTAAGAAATTAGTATTGGTGCCTAAAATTTTCTATGTGTAGTTACTAAATTGGAACCAGAGGACAAATCAAAATTTTTGGTATTTTTATAACAGTACCTATCAATACTGAAAGTGGTCACCATGTCCCAAAAAAGTCGAAAGAAATATTTTTTACCTGTTTTTAAAAGGGAAAGATTTTTTTGGCACCTAAGACATTTTTGCAATTTGTCAATCTCTGCTGTATAGAAATAAATATAAAAAGGGATTTTTGTAAACAAAGTCAGGATTTTTCATAAATGACTGCAAAATAGCAGGGGGACCCTCTCTCCCACCCCCCCCCCCCTATTATAAGAAATAATAACTGAAAGATCCAATGATCTAAAACTGCATCAAAAGAAATATTGAAAAACCAGATGAAAAACATTAGTGCCAAATGGGGAAAAAATAAATACGCTAAATAAAATGCTAGGGATTAGGCAGCAAAAGAAAAAGAAAAAAAAAAGAGTGGTTGGCTGATCATAAAATGAAACATTGCCCAAGCATCGCCAATTAGCACAAATAGCTAATTATCACCTAACAGCACATGCAAGTTCATAGAAAATTAAAACTAGTGGGCCACTTTGAGAAAAAGGCAACCAACAATGTGGCAGGAATGAATGACTGACAAAAAAATATTAGGTCATTGTTCATGAGTACACTTTTTCTCTTCAGTTGTGGGCCAAATAGAAAAAGGCTGGTGGACCAAAACCCCACCAGTTGAAGTGTTAAAAAATGATTTGCAATAGCAAGTTGAAGTACTATAATAATTACTACACTGAAATCAAAATTATGCACACAAAAAATTGCTATCAGGCCTAAAAACAGGACAGACCTATTTAAACATCACGTATGATAATTCATCACTTAAGTTATTTATCTTGCTGATTTGGCTGTTGAGAAGCTGAGTCAAAGTAGCTTTTTGGTGAATTTAAACTTCCCTTGCCAAAATGAATCATTTTTGGCACAATGACAATAATTAGATCTACGATGTCATTCTCGGGAGAAAATCAAAAGCAGACCTTTTCCTGGTAAATTCCTCAAATAACCTTTCCCCCAAAAAAATAGCCGAAAAGAAGGGGTTTTTTGCAATTATTGTGAAAGAATTTTTTTGGGAGTTTGAGTAAAAGTTTGAGATGCTTGGCAGCTATACAACGAAAGTTGTTAGTCCATTTTTTCACTTATAAAAGTTCCTTATAATAACACAAGTTACCAATCTGTACATGTAAAATGGATTTGTTGTCTGTGTGTTATGTTCTTTATACGGATCTACAACTTTGAGCTAATAATCGCAAAACTTTACATATATATACACCACACAGGATAGGACTTCACGGATAGGCTACTATAAAAGTTTGTCAGAGCTGGGCAAATGCCCAAAATGGGTGAAAAATTGTCAGGCAACAATGATTTGTGGGCCTTATCAATGACTTTCAGAATCTACTTTAGTTTCTAACAATGGTTTCTAAACAATGCCTTTCAGACATATGTACTCCTTTACAATGGCTTGTCACTAGATCAATATACCCAGTATATAGCAGGGTTTAAGCTAGATAAAAAATTACTTTCGCAGAAAAGCGAAAATGGGGGGAAAAGCTTTAGCAAAATGCTACAATGCTAATAATTGATGGTTGGATGACCAATTGTTTTGTACCTCCTGTATGCATTTTTGTGAAAGAGGCTACTATTCCTTTTGCCTTCTAAGATTTTCTTTCATATTTTGCGAAAAATGCGACTGTAGCTCGAACCCTGGTACATAGAAAAAACCCAGACAGGGTGGGTAATATAGCTAGTATTATATATACAAGTGAAAAAAATACTTACCTTGGCTTATGACCAGTTAAGACAGACACGAGGTCCAGAAAGTAAGCAGGGATGTGATGATACAACACAACGGAGAAAAGATTATATAGTTTGCTATTTGTGAAGCTGCCGTTTGGGTAACGGAATATTTCCAGACTAGGATGACGGAGAATTAGAGGAATGGCGATTCTTTCTACGCTACCCCATGTCACTTTGTTCACGGAACCTGATGTACAGTTGTAGACAGCTATCTGGTTTGGCCTTGAAAAAGTTTAAAAGAAAAAAATTGAGTATATGACATGTATGTTTTTCGGGGGGAAAATACAATTGAAATAAGTACATGAGTAAACTACGAGATCAATATATTCTTGAATGCGACTCAAATGATTAAGGAATTTCTATATAAAATCAAATTTCTTGTACAAAAGACAGTTCTGTTGATTCATTCATTACACATATGAAAGATATTAAAAAATTAATGATATTAATAATGAAATCATAATAATTAATTGCGTACACACAAGTACATACATGCAATTTAAGGTCCAAGGGCATCATGCTGCTCTTATTTCGGACAGCCATGTTTCAAAAATGTAAACGAGAAAATGCAGATTTCTAGTATGAAAACATGTCAGTTTCTCTATACATTCTTTCCTTATCTGAAGAAATAGATTAATTTTGAATGCCTGTTGGACAACATATACTACCCTTTCTCCTCAATCTGGATTTTCAGAAATCCAATCTCGAGAAATGGAAAGGATGGGGGGGGGGGAATTATCCATTCATGTAAAAGTCACACACGGGTATATATCAATCATGGCTCCACTTAATTAGTGCAGTGTTGTGCCCCTGCTTTGAATTTTAGAACTGGACATTTTTCACAGAAAATTGCATAGCAAGTTGGGTGCAGGTGTGGGTGTATTTACCATGTAATGATACTTTTGAGTTCACAGTATGTTCTCTCAATAAGTCTAGTTCAAAATATTATTGTTCAGTATAAGACGTTTTATTATTAGCATAGGTGGATATTCAAACCCCTCCCTAACTATACACATCCTGTGTGAAACCCCTCTTCCCCCTTTCGTTTGAGGAGGCTGTATCTGCTTAAGGTGCAAGTATAAATTTCCATACTTGATACAATTGTACTGCAGCCAAACAAAATATATTTAAAAAAAAAAGTAATTTGAAAAAAATCACAAAATATTGAATACAAACGTTGAAAAATACTATTTACATTTGTAAATTTACTGACACAACAAACTTTGGAGGGTTTACCTATGTGTGGCAGTGTACCAAGCAACAGTAACGACTAGATTAATAACAACGTCTACAGGAATGAGGTCAGCTATCCCAGATGAGCTACAGTGCATAGAACGTAAAATTCCTTTGCTTGTCTGCAGGGAAAAAACAGAAATAGTTTTAAAAATGATTGAAAGTAATTTTAAAAAAGGTAAGCTTTGATAATATTAGAGTCCTATTAAACTTTTCACTAAAATTATTTGCCCCGATTGCTTGTGGTATTAATTTTCCTTGTCTTTTGGCGATTTGTAAGCTCTATTTGCTAAAGCATACACAACCAACTCCCATTTTTGCGCCCATGTTGTGAGCGTACAATTTCCCCTTCAAAGTATTTGTTCTAAAAATCCCACTTCAAATATATTAATCAGAAGATAACATCTACTAAGTTTCTTTTCCAAGCTTAGAAATACCACAATGCCATCATTCTGTTTATACCAGACACACAACTTGCTGTGACATGACGCTGATATATGTAAAGATTCTCATAACATATCTTGTTCTTTAATTCTTAGACCTATTATGAAGCACGACCTAGTAGTCAAGCATTTTGTTCAAAAAATCAGATTGATTTCGGCCTGAACAAAGAAACCGAAAGTTTATTCTCTTATCTTTTTAGTAAAAATGTGAGAACAGAGACACTCGCTCTGGGATCATGACAAAATAAGGTTTAAAAAAAAAAACCACAGAGATGTTTGGTGGTTTAGTGATGCCATATAACAATGTGAATTGGTGAAATGATACAATGATGTGAAAAGTGGTGAGTGACCAAGCTTTCAAATTAATATTATTGTTTGGCAAGTGCGCTGAATCGTAATTGTAAAATGTCTCGGGATGTCAAAAAATGCCTCTTAATTCTGAGTTAACTTAAGTGAAATAATTAAAGCATCTGAATACTGAGTAAGCCATTAAAAGTTTTAAATGCCACACAACAGCAATGCATCTGAGCATTTAATTGTGTATATGTGCATTTTATATTTAATTATATGTCGTACCATGGCCTGCAACAACCGTTCTATCAAAATGGCCATTTTGATGTCTCTAATTTCCTCATAAAATAATTCTATATGTTTTTCTGTTGATATAATGTCTGCTTTTGACAGACATGCGTACATATAATGAGTATTCACCGTATAAATAAAATCAAGACTTATCAATTAAATTAAAAATTTCTTTCAAATATTTTTCTTTAAAATAAATATTCAGGCATTTTCTGGTTTAAAACATAAGAAGCGAAAATAATAAATAGCACTTACAGCAACGATTAGTCCTGTTGGCCCATTGAAGTTGTCGACCCAACCCTAGAAATGAAAAAAAATATAGGAATTGTAATCGGTCAATGAATTCCAAAAGTCACATGCATTAAAAGAGACTTGAAAGCACAGTACATGCACGTATTTTCAAAAGATTCACATAATTATGTTAATTCCACGAATTTCCAACATAATCACAGCAAGAATTCATTGTCATCTCATATGTAGGAGTATCTTCAGACCTTGAATTAACCGCATATAAAGAACATTTTAGACCATTTTGTTATTGAGAAGCAATTGGAGAAAAAGCAACTAATTTATTTATTCTTCCGCTTACTCATTCGTTCAGTTATCAAATAAGCAGTGTAAATGCTATTGATTTGTAAAATACTGTATTTCTAGATTTTGGGGGGGGGGGGGGTAATCATATTAATAAGCAATTTGATTTCATCAGAATCGAATAAAAGAGCTAACAATATAACAATATACAGGATTGATGTATCAAAAGCAGGATTGGGTTTTTGACTTTGACATGACAAGTGTCAAAAACAGGTTTAAATTGTCAAAAACTGGTTTAAACCGTCAAAAACCTAAATGAATTCTTTTGATAACATTTTGAACACAATAAGTATATAACATAATGAAAAACTTTTTTGCATATTACAATGTTTTATTTTTAAACATTAATTTATTACAATAATTAAAACAAAATATTAATTATAATTTGCAATTTTGAATTTTTCAACATAAGAGTCTAGAATTTTATATATATAGAACATCTATATATATAAAATTGATTTTCTGTCTGTGTGTGTGTGTTCTCTATACAAATCTACAATTTTAGATCGATCGTCGCCAAATTTTGCATATATACCAAATGGGACCCGACTTGAACGATAGGCTACTTTAAAATTTCGTCAGAGCAGGGCAAATGCCCCAAATGGGCACAAAACTGTCGGGCAACAATGGTTTTTGGGCCTCAACAATCACTTTCCGAACGTTTACTTTGGTTACCGTGGTTCCCTAGCAATGCGTTTCAGACATGTGTATGCCTTTACAACGGTTTGTCACTTCTTTAATCCTGTTAGTATGTGTATATTTACAATAGTTTATGCCTTTATAATGCTTTGAAACATTTTCGATACTCTCAGTAATGAGGCTTTTTGAATAGACGTCATAATCATCATCAGCATCGCTTTGAGGGTCAGGAAAAGGGTGATCCTCATAGAAATCAGTGTTAAAATTGCAGATTTTACTGTAGCAATGTGGGAATTTGGCAGGGTTTTCTGTCACATCAATAATTTTAAAAATTGTATTGAATTCTAGAAATATTGAGTTTGATTAGAGATATACGAAGCCCGGGAGATTAAATATGAAGTAATTAGCTGGACCTGCTATCTTCTCAAGCATGAAAATTAATGTCTTCGTATTGTCTTTTAATATTGAACTGCATAAATTCATATAGTTTAGGATGCTTTAAAATTAATTATGGGCCCGTAAAGTACATTGAAGAAATTCCACAGCTTCAATTAAGCATTTTTGAAAGCTGAAACAGGCAGATGGATAACTTAAAGTTCGGGGGGGGGGGAAATCGAGATACCTAGCGTCCCTTAAAAAAAGGAAAAAAATATATATTCGTTTCTATGTTTCTTTAAATCTAGATTTGTTTATTTCATGAAGTCGCGCAGGACGTCGCCATATTGGTTAACTTAGACACGGTTTGCATGTCCCTCAAAGAAAGAGGGAGATATTGCGTGATCCAAACAACCTCATTGAAGAAAACCCGGGCAGCGCCGGGTATTATAGCTAGTATAAAATATAATTTTATGGTTTAGTTATCTAAGCTACTCATCACCTTTGTTCAATTTGCTATGCGGAATAGAGCCGTTTATTCAAAATATGTATCATAGGGCATCAGGGTTAGGTTTTTCCCCCCAGAAACTAACTCAGTATTAAAACTGTGAAAAACTTACTGTCAATGATGTCAAATAGTTTTTTGAACATGATAGATATGTTAAATAATAAAACTCTCACTTATATGTAGATTAAAGGGTTTTATATTCAGAATTATATAATTAATGAGGAAAAATTTCTATTTTGATATTCTAAATTTTCTGATCCGCCCAAAATTTTATTTCATATAAAAACTCTCACGCAGCATCTCTTAATACACTAATTAAACTCATTTATTTGCTCCTAAAAATTTCTTTTTTTTGTAGGCATCAGGATAGACAGGGCAATAACTTTCTAATTGTGTTTTTGAGGACAGGGTGTCCATATAAAATGTCAATTTCTTTATTTTAATAACTACCCTCAGCAACATGAATGGCATATATCTGAGTTCAACACGTTATTTGAATACTTTTTCTAACCGGAAATATGCCTTTAGGATCAACAGTTTTAACCAGCTACCCCATATGTCATTAAACAGGGTGTTCTTTTAATGGACCGCCAAACTCAGAGTGTTGTTAGTAGACATCAAGAGGAATAAAAATTGTAATGGAACATGTTGTCACAAACCACATGGAGAGGGTGAAAATTGCAAAAAATGCATGCTGATTTCGACATCATGCTGGAACGACAAAAAGTACAATAAGATTTACTTGATTAATTATTACAAGAGCTGTTGGAAGTGGCAGCCGCTGACATCATTGCACAGTTTACAATGACAAAAATGATTCCTGGAAAATACCAGGTATGCTTTTGATGTCTGCCACAGCGACATCAATCTACACTTCGAGATCTTTCAGTGTATCCACAGGCATCGCATAAATGAGTGATTTAAGGTAACCCCATAGAAAAAAGTCACACGGATTGAGATTCAGCAAACATGGAGGCCAAGCAATGGGTCCCATGCATCCACCTCCTTGGGCATGTATCTCCGAGGTGATTACGCAACTCACGGGAAAAATGTGCAGGGGCACCATCATGGATGAACGATAAATTAGATGCATATCAGCGTATTCCTCATTCGTGTAGTCAGGTATCACGGTACTCGTTGAAACAGACAACTAACTGCTACACATGCTTACCACAGCAATAGCACTAATTTATGTCGTCCGCAGCGCATGCGTTTCGCGACGCTGCTTACGTCAGATATGGTCAGCAAATCCACAAACTCATTCAGCGATCATGACATCCAGAGGATGTCAGTTGATTGCTTGTCTTTTGTCTCCTTTGGACTCAGAGCCTGCGTGTGTTTTTGCGACTTTCGCCCTCTCAACATGGTTTGCGACAACATGTTCCATTGCAAGTTTTGTTCCTCTTGATGCCTAACAACACTGAGTTTGTCAGTCCATTAACAGAACACCCTGTGTACAGTGAACTCTCAATATATACACAATAAATTCTTAAATCACTCACGGGATATGGCTCCCGCCAAGCGGCAGTAACAATGGAAGGGCGGACTATGGCTACAGGCAGGCTTCCACTTTCCTCTACAAGCAAAGACTCTGCTAAAGCCTTTGTGTAGGTGTAGGTGTTTGGCCTTCCTTTTATCAGATGTGGTGTGACTACTCCCACTAAATTTTCGTCCATCCATCTGCAGTGAAACGTGTCACAAACAAGAAATGATTAGGCAAATGAAAATTACATAATCATAGAAAAATATGCAATAGAAAGCAGAACAGGAAAAAATATTTAATTTTTCTTTGAAATAGAATATTTGAATGTTTTAATTGGTTACTAAACTGTCACACATCAAAGAACTGAAAATTTATGCAAAACTCAAATACAATTAAAAAAAAAATGTGTTATTAAAATATGTGTCATTAAAAATATGATATATTTATCTTCACAATGCACATCTGAGTTATTCTATTTTATTATAATAAATTGTTTTCTTCCTTGCAAGGAAAAAGCAATCTTCAGATGTGTTCATTATCAATTTTGCTTGCGAATTACTGATTTATTACACAAATTCCAAGAGTTTATAATAAAAATAACTCACTCTATTGTATCTACAATTTTTTGAGGCGCAACTGGGGGCGGGTAAATTATTTCATCCACCACTTCTCGATCGCAGTTACAGTATGCAGTTGACACATGAATAAGGGCCTATAAATGAAAATTTAATGTTAAAATAAATTGCTGGGGCCAAGTAGAAAAAAAACATATTGTGTGTTATGAAAATATTTGCATAATTAAATTTAAAGAAAAAAAATCAATCTTTCAGTAATGCATGCGAAAAATTGATAAAATAATGGTACATACTTCCAGGCGATCCATCTTGTGGCACAACTCAACTAATCGTCTCGTACCAAGAACATTCATGTCAACAGAACGTCTGTTTGAAATGGAAAAAAAATGTTCTTTTATATAGTCATATACATAATCACAGCATATAGAAAAGTGTAATAACATCAAATAATAAGCAAATGTGAATATCCTCAAAACTCAGTATTTGTGGAAATAAAGAGGTCCTTAGTTAACTGGAGACAATCCCCAAAAATGTAAAAAATTAAAATCTGTAATGCTGATCAAATGAATTTATTTTAAACAAATAAAAACTGAATTTGAAACTATATAATGGTTTTAGTGGTTTTCATTCATTTTAAGAATTATGCAAATTTTATTCACAAATCACCAGGATTCCACTGGTTTCCTTCCCACACTGTACCAAACAAAAGTGCACAGTACCAGTCAACATTGGCTTTGCCATGTGCCTCAGTTAATAGAGATTCTACTGTATACGCTAAATGTAAACACACTGGATATCTCAGTTTGGGAGTGAGATTCATTTCTTAAACATGCTCATAATCCAAAAAACTCATACATCAAAGCAAACTTCTTTCCATAAGAAATAATGGAACCTCAGATAATTCATCCAACATTCACAACCATCTCTGGGGGGGGGGGGGGGGGTCTGTCCAGCCAAAATTTGGGTCCAGAAAATGGACCCTTCACAAAATTCCGGATCTGAAAAATGGGACCCTCCTCAAAATACAAAATTAATGAAACCATAAACTTGGCATTTCATTTCTTTTGTTATTAGCTAGATTATTTTGCTTTCCACAAAATTACTTATTTTTCATGAAATTAATGACTCTTTTCACAAAAATAAGAAAATTTTCCACAAAAACAGGACCCTACAAAAAATGTCAGGACAAACCCCTGATCTTCCTCACGCCAGCTGCAATTTGTTTCAAAGATGAAATACAGGTTGTTTTATATTTTGCATTATTTATATTCTTAAATATTTCATATTGAGGGCTTAAGTATTTTCTGAGTCATACAAATGAGCTTGGGTTTCACTTTGAAACCTCTGCATGCAATTAATGCATATCAAGGTGAGACAATCTTTCATGGGGCTTGCTTGGGCTACAAATATAACCCCCATAGTCAGCGCTGTCTTAACTAATACGCCCACAGGACCCCAAGTCAAACAAGGGCTCCTAAAACTATGGGAGGTTTTTGTTAATTGAGGCTGGTTCCTGAATTTGTTACGACTCACTGTTTTCAGTGAGAGAAAGAGAACTGTCAGCTTAGTTGTGATCACATGAGGATTGACAAACAACATGAATATGCAAAACCTTTTATAGACCAGTCCTTACTTACCTATGCAGCTTTGGTGTACCTATTACTCAAGATACATATTACTGAGAGATATCACCAGTTCACCAAGTTTAAATATATCAAAAATGTTTGCTAGTATAACACAATTCGTAAATAAAGTTACTTGTGGTTACTTGTGTAAATAAAGTTTCGCTGTACATGCACATATTTTGAAATTTAAAATTGATTAATACTTATAATTGATATTGTTTTTAAACATAGTTCAAATGTTTCTCCTGAACCATTTAGACAAACTGAACACTTTCATGAATGAACTCCTCTGGAAAGTATTTTTTACTATAACTTGTGTGTGTGTGTGTATATATATATATTTCTTACTTCAATGGCTCATCAAATTTTACTGTGGCAGCTGAATGAAAGACAATTGATACATCGCGTGTTAAGATGGCAATGTCAGCCATGCTGATGCCTAAGCCAGGAAGGGTGAGGTCGCCATGAACGGCTACAAGTTTCGAAATTGCTTCAGGTTGCTCCGCCTTTACTCTTTCAAAAATCTACAATATAAAGATAACATGAGTCATGATTGCAATCATAGATAAACATTTTCACAAACTAATAAATTGTGATTAGTTTGAATAACTATAGTATATATATTGCTATTTTCAAATATTATTCTTGGCTGCTGGCATTCAATCCATCGAGTGTAAGGAAGTGGCTAGAGAGATCTATCACATTAGCAATCAAATTAGGAATTTTAAAAATTAAGTGTGTGTGTGTAATGGTGTTGTGTATCTATGTTATGTGCTAATGAAGTATTGCTATCTATCTTCACTCTATTAGTTTTTATATTGCAGTGGCAATCAGAAAAAAAATGGGAGTTCCTTACCTTCATACTTAATAGTTCTTCCAGTCGTTGCCGTGGTTCTTGTCCTTCTTTTGGCCGCAACAACAAATAAATTTTTTTCACTGAGCAACATGTCCTGAGTAATTTCTCTACCAAAACCTAAAGTGAACAGCAAAATATTATTATTAAGGTGCTTGAATTAACAAGTTTATTTTTTAACAGTCACTGAAATTGACAAGCAGTTTTACTGCATGAAACACTGACATTTACAAACACTTTGTTTTACAATTAAAGATTGTGACAGTCTTTAAGCATTTTTAATGGCAAAATGATCAATATGGGAGCCAACATTCCCTGATTTTTTTAAACTGTACGGACATGATTTTTCTAAGTGTGGCAAGGTAATCTGCTATATCCACCAATGGGATTCAATAATAAAAATTTTTGGATTTTGCATGTGCCGAATAACTTTCGTTGTGCATATGTATAGCTTAAAGCAGAGATTCTCAAACTATGAGCCATGAAGCTCTAGTGTGCCTCCAACTTTTGTCAGGGGGCAGTAGCACTGACAAAGGCTTTCAGAAGAGATTCCTTGTTAAACTGCTATGGGGAGCCACAGATAAGCACTGATTAAGGAAAGAGACACCGTATGGGTGGGAAAAGTTTGAGAACCCCAGGCCTACAGAGAACATTGATTATTTACAATTCAGCTACTACCAAAGACTACCCACAACCAAATATGATTTAAACCTGATAGGTGCCTTAAACCATTAGCACAGTGCAAGCCACATTTGACATTTTATGGAGGCTATGCTACACATATCACTAATGAGCTTGGCAGGCCATTCATTGAAGACTCCTGATTTAAACCTACACAGGCTTTCCCAAATTTTTTGTACAGCAGATATCTCTCTGCAACCATTACTTAAGAAACATACTTCCAGTTACAGAAAGTTTTCAAATGACATTATGATTACTCAAAATGCCTTAAATTTCCCAAGGAGTTGTATATATAGAAAAACTAATTTTTTATGTAGACCTTCGTACTAAAACTCCTACTATTAGTGAAATGCAAATGCGACTCTGAGAATTCGTTCACAAAAATTCATATTTTTTAATGCAATATTAATGGAGATATTTGACGGAAGTTTTCAGCATTTGTTGCCAATGATTGAGAGTGTGGTTCACAAATTGTGAAGCGTAAATTAAATTCAAAGTTGTAAAAATTCTGTAATTATCAAAATAATTTCCAAAAAATTTATTGGATATTTATTGTAAATCAAAAAGTGAATGGGTGAGTTCACTCCATTTGTGTGCAGTCCCTAAAAATGGTAACTTTTGAGCCAATAAAAAAAGCCCACACAGTGATAAGTTGCCAAAACATTGTGGTTTTATATATTAAATATCCTAATATAAACATTGTATTTAAAAAAAATGAAATTTTTTTGTAAATGGCTTTCCAGAGCAGGATCTACATTTCAATAATTGGAGCTTGTATCACATTGAAACTGTAAATCCCAGAATGCATTACCACACAGTTGCTTGTGAGGGGGAATGTATAGGTTTATTTGGAAGAGCATGCACTATCAGTTTTTCTTTTGGCTGTTAGAGTTGCCAAGCATTAGCGTTTTGACAAGAAATTCCATGATTATTGATCAACCACAGCAACTGCAGCGCAGAGCATAAACCCTAAACATAGTTAATGTCTTTATATTTTATGTATACGACCCCTCGAACAAATTTTGGGATTTCAAGTAACTACATATCAATTGAAAAATTATCGTAATTGGAAGCATGTTCCTAAAGTCAACAGTTGCAGAGATATCCGCTGTGCAAATAATTTGAAAGAGCCTGTATGCAACGGTACCAAATCTACGAAAATATCTGCTGTATTATACATTATTGTAATTAAAAGATGGTGAATATAATAAATAGAAATGCAATCATCCAGAGTTAATCTAAGTCTGTCCTCTTTTGTAGATATTCAAAGTATTACATGCAGTATAGGCAATATTCTGTTAAGGTACCATTTAGTGCAATTTAAATAATGGTTGTTCTTAGGTCTCGTTGCAAAATAATGGTTTTCTCAGAATCTTTAAAGAAAATCATTTGTGTAGAGACGAAATTTCTCTCCCATAAAATGTTACCTTAGGCTTTCACAGATAGTGTTTGATGCATGAGGGCTTTCGAGGCAGGGCATACTGTCTTCCTCATTAATGTGTAAAAGTGTACATAAAAAATAATAAAAAGCACTGCATCAAGAATCAAACAGCATCAGAGAAATTGCATTTGAAGAAATGGAAAAAAAAAATCCAGCCATTACATACTAAATGTTAAAAATAGGCACAAAATATAAAATTTAAAAACACCCATAAATCAGAAGATGTCATAAGAACACTGTCATCAGATACTCAATATTGCAACTTCTTACACAGAGAAGAAAATTTAGATATTTAAGCAAAGTAAGAACATGAATCGAAAGGAGGAGAGTATGAAAGTGAATACTGCTTAGGTCTCATCAGTCAAACAGAACAGCGAGTCAAGTGTGACCCAGATGAGTGTCAGAGAGGAAATGACCCCCATCAACCAATTACCATGCAACTTTAAATGCAGCCCAATTAGAGCTCAGCATATTCAGTCAAACCTTATTCATGTACAAATAAAGATGACAAACACAATGTAATCAAACAGACAAAACTCTTCTCGCTTGTGACAGAGACCCACACATAATTACACTTCTGAAGATTTCTGCCACAAATGTGGGCAAAACATCAAAAGATATAAATATCCCTGACCATGACTTATCAGCCCGAAGCTGTACATATTTTAACCCCCCCACGAAGGTTTGGCATACAACTTTATGATGACAATGGATTTTGAAGACGGTACAAGTTTGAAAAGAAAAATTATTCATAAGCCATTTGCGTTAATCATGGCAAGGATCAAAGAAAAAAAAGTGTACCTTTCCCATAAAACCTGTAGCACCAGTGATGAATATTATTCGATTTTGGTAGAACTCTGCAACAGGTGATGATGTTCCTTTTTCCGCCATTTTTTTGGAATCTAAATACAAATAAATTTTTTCCTATAAATACCACAACTTTTTTTCAGGGAAAAAGTTTCAGAGTTATGATTAAATAATGAATTCACCATTGCTTTTTTTTTTTACTTTAATTTACTTATAACAAAAAATATAACTGACAGTTACCAATACATCATTAATTAACAAATATTCAAATTCCTTCATAAAGCTTGCAGTTGATTGTCATTTTGGAGTTGATGTGGAAAAAACCCAAGTATGAAAATAGCAAACTTATATGTCATGCAATTACAATTTCTCTATCATAGAAAATTTATCCATTTTAAACAATTGCGAAACTACAGTTGAACGCCGATGTAATGCAACCATTTATTTTTAAAAGTTCTGGGGCTATAACAGGTTTGGTGTTATATGGAATTGCGCGGTTGAACCAGTACAAAAACCTTGCCCCTGACATTTTGTCTGCCCTGACCATAGACAGGACAAATTTCATATCAACATCAGAAAAATATTCTAAATTTTCATCATGTTTTCAGCAATTTTCTTTTGAATGACAAGGCCTAAATGCACAAAATTTTATTATGGTTTGTATAAAAATTTACTTAGTTTACTCACACAAAATCTGATGGTTAAAACAACCATATTTGAAAAACATTTCAGAAAAAAAAATTCTTATGAAGCTCAAAGAGCCAGGGCAAAATGATATCTCAATTCACCACATTGATTTATCCCTGAAAGCCACTCGTGTCTCAAACAAAACTTTTCCACATAAAATAAAAAGGAAAACCTTAAATTTGTTCTTCCCCCCCTCCACGTAGCATGCAAAGCTAAATACATATAACATATGAATTAAACTGGTAAAAATTACATAATTTCAACACTGTGAAGATGGTTTTCTGCAATTTTCCAACTTTGAGCCACAAATGCAAACCAGTCTTCTATTTGAAAAAGTCTCTCAGCAGAGATCAGGGAGACCTTCAATGTGATACTTACACAATATGAAAATTCAAGCACTTGCCAGCTTCTCTTTAAAATATGGAAGGTGGATGGCCACACCAGCAAGAACATGAAGCAAGTATAATTCTGACAACATAAATACATAAGGGCCACACGTACACTCACAACACAAAATACTGGATGCACCAATTTTTTAGAAATTCCTTAAACAAATGTATACGAGTTGCATGCATGATTAAGTAGTATACCCACAGAATTAAATGTAATTTCCCTTACGAGACATATAAAGTAACTACACAGTACAATCTGAAACCATGTTTAGCTTCCAGTCTTATTCAAAGTGCTTGAGTTTTTATTTACTATTTAAACGTACATGCACCTAGTAAACATTTTTCAGCAGAATTTCAAATGAATTGGTATATGCCGGAATGTATGTCCTCAGCATATATGTGGCCCTAACATATTTATGTTGTCAGATTCATACACCTTTTGTGTTCTGGTGGTGCGCCATCATGTTTTTCCCCACATTTCGAAGTGAAAATAGCATATGCTTGAATTGTTATGTAAGTAATATGTTGAAGGGCTGCTTGCTCTCTGCAGAAAGACTTTTTTTTCAAATAGGGGACAGGATCGTGTTTGAGCCTTAAAGTTGGAAAACTACTTTCATGTACTGAAAGTGAGCTTTTTTTCTAGTACATTTCATGGTCATTGGTGAAATATTTACTCAAGTCTGTTCATTTTCAGCAAATATATATCATTTGCTTATAACTTGGGTTACTTGCAAGACAGGTTTCCGCAGGTCGAGGTACTACTACTACTTAACCACACATGCACCTCATACACATTCCTATTTAGAATTTCTAACAAATAGGCACATGCCGGAATGTGTGTTTTGAGTGAATGTATGGCCCTAACGTATCTATATCTATGTTGTAGAGTTGTGCTTTTTTTGTGTTCATGCTGCCAATTTTCATGACTCTGAACCTATTTGAATAACAAATTTTAGTTTTTTCTGCAAGAATGCATCAATGGTGAGACAGGAATCAGCACGGCAATAGTTTACTCCGTCTAACGAATCACTCCGTTTACGAGGTCCTATTTTTGATCTCCCAAGAATGACTTATTAACGAGATTTGACTGTACTACTGTATATTACTGTAACTCAAGATTATAAATACTTAGTTCTATTATTCACTTTTATTCATTTCATAACCATGGCTCAAATCAGATGAATGAATTAGTTGAATTCAGCTGGTAAAAAGTAAATTTAATTCACAGAAAAGGTTAGCACGAGAGCAGTTAGAAAAATGTTATAAAATTTATCAAAGGTTTTCTCCAAACCATTGCCTAAAGCATGATGTATTTAAAGAAATATTTTTTTCTTACCTCAATTGTATTAATTTGTGGAATTATTGTTCTTGATTATTTTTCCTAGAGTGATTTCACTCCCGGTAGTGATTCTTTAAAATCTTCAAAAGAAACCAATTCATATTTGCATTTAAATGTAAGGACAGCTTTTAGCTCAGCAATCTGAAAAGAATAAAATTGAAGTACATTTTAGCTCTCTCAAAGCAATAGATAACTAAAAAAAATCCAAATTTTTTTTTCAGTATGAAAAGAATGTAACATAACTAAGATTTGCAAATATTGTCAAACGAAGGTAAGCAGATCTATACCCAGATAGAATGGCTGGGATTTGAGATTAGCATAGATAAAGTCATATACACTAGCCTAAGAACTAAAAAAATAGTTCTACCTAAGCTACCAAGTAATAAGAATAGTGATAGAGTCAACAATGTTGGAACGCTAATGAACTTACAAATATCAGAGGAGGTACATAGGACCACACAATGCTATCAATACTCAAGGTTTGATTAAGCAAAAAAAAAAAATTCAGTCAAAAAAACGAAAGTCACGTACACGCACATTCCCGCATGTACCGATTCGTTGGGGGTTCCGCGGGGGGGGGGGGGGGGAAGTAGCAGTGGTAGGTAGGGCCTCCAAAAAATGGCTCGGGGATCCATGATGCTCTTAAGTCAGCCACCTTATTTAAAGTTAAATGTTCTTTTCAAAGAGTGGAAGGATCCAAAATATATATAAATATATATGGGTGATTCTCATGAAATTGGCCTAAATTGTGTCCCCCAGCAGTTCACATTAAATATACAGGGTGATTTTAAAAAAACTATCCCGACATATGGGCCCCTAACTATCATACCATTCACAGAAACTGAATGAAATTTTGGCATAAGGTATTTTGATGTATGCTCTCAAGAATGATATGGAAAACAACAGTGTCACTCTAACAGTTACGGTTACAGTGAGAAAACTTCGAAAATATCAAATGGCAACACCAAGTTTTTTGTATTGGAATGTGATCTCCATTGTGAAAAACCCTAAATAGCATTCGAACGGCAACTGTAGCATGAAAATCACTGGCGGTAGATAGGCTAAAAGTGAGGACAACCAATAAGGACAGAGAAGCAGCATAAAATAAAGCATTTTATTGTGTTTCACAAATTTTCCACATGACCTTGTGGAGGACTAATCAGGCTGGGATTTCAGCCGAAGAAACGGTGTGACGAATGAAACGAACATTAATGCTCTGGTGCACGGCAAAGTCCTTTTTAATTTTTTCCTTGCCTAGTTCCGGGGATTTTCGTGCTACAGGTGCCATTCCAACGCTATTTAGTGTTTTTCAGTATAGAGATCGCATTCCAATACAAAAAACTTGGTGTTGCCATTTGATATTTTCGAAATTTTCTCACTGTAACCGTAACTGCTAGAGTGACACTGTTGTTTTCCATATCATTCTTGAGCGCATACCTCAAAATACCTTATGCCAAAATTTCATTCAGTTTCAGTGAATGGTATGATAGTTAGGGGCCCATATGTCGGGATAGTTTTTTTATAATCACCCCGTATTTGACACAGAACTTTTTTTTTCATCATTTTTATTTATATTCCTGTTTCTAACAAGTTGCCACTCTGTTTTTAATTTTTTTCATCAATAGATTTTTAAAACGTGAACAAATTTCCATTTCTTAAGGAAGCGTCCTTAAGAAATGTCCATTTCAAGGACTTTTTAAACCCAGTCAATTTTCAAGTTTTAAAATTATAACTTTCTATTTTAAAAAAATAATTTTTTTTTTCAATCATATGTATGATGTATGCATACTTTATCTTTTTCATAATCTCAAATATTTTTTTATCAATAGTTTATAGCGAAATGAAAATTTTCTCGTTTTTTTCCCCATTTGTGAGATTTGGAAAACATTGATTCAAGTCCTATAACATCAGTTACCACCTATCATATTTTGCATTGAAAAGGTTAAGAAGAATGTGGCCATCTCAAACTTCCTTTCAAATCAATTGGAACTGTAAGTTACCTCACAATTGTCTACAGTCGACTGTACAGGTCCTGGCCTCTTGTTGACTAATAATATATTATAAATTTTAATTTATGACATACGCCGCCTGGCAGTCCAGTGGTTAGGGAGCTCGCTTCTGACTGTGCAGGTCTGGGTTCAAATCCTAGGTCGGGCATGGATGTCTACTAACACCAACAAATTCCCTGGACAGATCATAACGATCTCTTGGGAATACGTGCTGATCCCGTTATTATTATTATCATCTTGAACTGGAATGAAATTGAAAAATATTTTTATTACTATTTATTTTTTAAAACATTCTATGCAAACGATCTCTCTTGATGTGCATCAATGTGGAGAAAACTCGAGACTTGGGGATTTGTATTTTCTATATTCCTGATATGATTTCAATGCTACATCACCTCTCAGTTTTGAATAGGATCAACGAGTATGATCTTGATTTATTTATTTTTTCAAAGTTGAAAGCACTTGACAACAGGGGCGTAGCCAGAAATTTCGTTTGGGGGGGGGGGGGGACCAAAGTGACAAAACAATGGATTTGGCCATCTTTTTCCCTTTTTTCGGTCATTTTCTCATATTTCGGGGGGGGGGGCAGACCCCCAAGTCCCCCCCCCCTCGCTACGCCCTTGCTTGACAATGTTCTTTCCGATAAGTTTCAGCCAAGTTTGTCGATTTAGATTTGAAAAAATTCACATAATTCCAGTGATGTGGAATCAATATCTGTAAGTAATGGGTTTCTCGTAAAATATTTTGGAATCCTTAACATCCTATTGACGAGGAAGTCGGAAGTCCCTTGAAATTGTATACACTTCAATTTGCAACAATTTCTTCTCAATCGCTAGACAGGATATTATTGAAATCTCAGATATTTATAGAAATCAGTTAACGTTTGGTGTAGGACAAGGTTTTCATTGGTGGCTTCTATGTGGTTTGTGTTTATTGTTTCTAGTGCATTTCATTTTGCATCAGCTGAGGCATTGTTAGAGGGTATAACTTCATCCTTATTCAAACATTTATCATCAATACTTCGCAAATGTTCACAATGCCTGGGGTAGTTTCCATTCTCCTCTAAATTCTCATTATCAGCACCTACTCTTTCTGGATTTGTCTCACACAGCCTTTGCCAACTTCTGAGAAATTTCCACTTCAGTCAATCTGCATCTTTTTTTATTTTCTACAGCAATCATAAGCAGGTAGATATTTCTACTTTGCGGAACAAAAAATTTATCTGACAAAATGACAAAAATACCGGACAACAAACGCTGAGACACCTGCTGACCAGCATCTGCAGATAAGAATGAAGGTAAAAAAACTTTCATGAATGGGGATTACACCATATTAGATGCACGAAGAGACTATCAGAAGAATTTTGACCTCACAAAATCAATTGTGACAATGTTAGTAGTATTATTCTGAAATATATGGGAGGGTTAATGTGCCCCTCCCCCCGTCTTTCTAGGTATATCTGCTCGTATCTACGTTGCTAAAAAAGATAATGAAAAAAGCTTTGGTGTATAGTACAAACATTATAATTCAGGAAAAGCTGAGAAATATCTAAGCATTTGTTTCATTCTTACTTGAGATATGGGAGCAGAAAGAGCGCTCACAAAGACCCGTCCATCTTTTTAAGGTTAAAGGCAGTGGTTCTTAACCAGGGGGTACAAACACTTTTGGTGGTGCCTGAGAGCAATCTTGACAGCGAGAGAGAATTTTGGGGTTGAAAGCTGAAAAATACTTAATGTTTCAATTTTTTGAAGATGTGCAAAGCAAAGTTCACTGGGGGTGTGGTCCAGTGGGAAAGGTTTGTTTGAGGGGAAATGGCATAGGATCAAACTGGATAGTGCTGCAAAAGCATGGAAAGAGATCTTGATATTTTCAAAGAAAAATAAAAAATATTTTTTTCTTCAAATTTTTCTCTGAAAATAAGGTTTTCTTAGCTCTCAAGTTTGGTGACTGATTTTTTTAGATCTGGAGTGCATACTACAACTGTAGTAATAGTAGTTACAAGTGTGCATGCCATAGTAAATACAACTGAAGGAATTCCAATCAAGTATGTGCATTTCAAAATCAGGATGTACTTATCTCTGAAAAGGAATATTCTCCACTCACCAAAAAAAAAATATGGCAGAAACACGAGAGGAAAAATTGTTGTGTATGTATTAGAAATGGTTTTGCGAATCGGTAAATTTTTTTAAAAATTTATTTGCGAACAGTTTAACTCAAGTGGTTCTCGAAGGGTTCATCGTGATAAGCTGTCGATATTGGAATATGTTCGGTGCTGCTCTCAAGCGCTTCTTTATTCAACTATAGTGGGGAGCTGCGGATCCGCGAGTGACAAACGTTTGAGAACCACTGGTCTAACTGTATAGCAGCTATGCGATCACATGGGCATCGTGATGGACTCGTACCGCAAAGATCGGGTTCGACCCCTGCAGGAGGCTTAGCGATCGTCGACAGAAGTTAGTTCGCTGTGGTTCTTCAACTTCGAGGCACGTCTCTGTCATTTCAATAAAACTCTCCCCCAACACAGAGCAGGCAGACGTTCAACACGATAATTCAAGCACCTGCCACTTTCATTTCCAATATTTAATGCAGATGGCAGCACTTCTCGAACACGAAACACGCAGAACTCCTAAATGCGTTATTGCCACGATTATATACACACACAACATTTTTGCGCAGGAATCGAAATCCCCAGGAAGAATATTTACAAGGAGCATATAAGGTTTATTTTAGTAGTTTTCCCGCACGAAACTAACAAGAATTCTTGAAGCAAACAGTGACCCACTACGGAAAAATTGAGATGAAGTACAGTATTTCAAGTAAAATGTGCATCCCTCTTCAACCTGACAATAACCTAAATTTGATTTCTAATCTGAATTTCTTTCTACACTACAGTGATGAATGTTATTCATGAAGAAGGGGGTCTGTAGCTTTCATCTTACAGGCACGGGGACTCCCTTGCATTTCGGCTATAGGCATAAAGGGTCCGGAACACAGAAAGTTAAGAACCCCGAGTGTAGATTCTCGAACTACTATTTCATTCAGCTGATACATCTTAGTAAAATTAAAATCCATATGCTCATGCAGCGCTATGAAGAAACTTGCAAAAACCTCTTTTTAAACAAGTACATTCATTTTAAATCTAACGCGATTCAACATTCCTATAAAATTTTGTTTCTTTTAAAACGTAAAACCATTAGCATTTCGAATAAAAATTTAAATTTCGAATAATTCGTATCGATGATTTTTCCGTTGGAGAAATGCAGCAGATTGTGTCCGAACCAATTTGAATTGAGTAAAAACCAATCAGGAAATGAAGTCACAATCCAAAAGTTCATGGACCTCTATGAACCAAGGTTAAGTATAAGCAGTATTCTGCTATTGTATGAAACTTCCAAAAAAAAAAAGATGCACAAACTCACTTGCTCTCGAATTTTGGAGACTACAAAACAAAAATAATAATTATATATTCCAGAAAAACGTTATCATCAAGAGGAGGACTAAACCGCTGGTACCGTACAAATATTTTGCGACCAAACGCGTCCAGCTGGGCTCATTGTCCAATGAATGAACTCCGCGTGACCAAAACGGAAAGAAATAAAAGGCTAAAAATACAAAAAATATATAAGACTAACAAAATGAAAGACTAGCAGAGCGATGGACTCTGATATTGAAGACGATCATCATTCATTCTTACGTCAAATAAAAAAAATAATAATAATAAAAACGCCTCAATAGATAAGATAGGGAAGTTTAAAGAGCGCACACAGCATTTCCAGATCAAAAAGCCACGATGGGAAGATTCCCCCCATTCCGATTGTGCACAGGGTGTCCCCCTCCACTCGCCACCGACTTCCGAAACTTAACACACAACTAGCGAAATAATCAACCTATGAAAATCATACGTCAATCGTACCGCGATCTTCGAAAAAAAAAATGTTGATACTCAGTTGGGGGGAAACTACTGTTAGACATTCCGTTGGTTGTCTGAAAAGTGCATCATGCATAAGCTTTGAGATATCACAGATTTAACTTGAAGGTGGAGACAGTGCAAGTGTGGCTTTTCCCCTTCAAAACACGCAGCGGTTCTCAAACTTTTTCCACCCGCGGATAAACGACGATACGGTTAAATTAGCCGCGTCCAATTTGACCTTATCATTGTCTATCTGCGACTCCCCAGAGAGTCCAGAAAAGAATCACTTCAAAGCACTGAATAGGCACAAATCAACCTCAACTTCTCGCGACACCTCTACGAGCCACGACACACATCTTGCGAACGCACTGCTTTAGGGCAAGGGTTCTGAACCTTTTTTTTAGCTATGACCCACAACTAACAAAACAATCAACTCTGCGACCCATCAGGGCCAGCCACAGAGTAAGAATAATATATAATTATATCTTTAGTCTATGGGGCCACCCCTATAACAAGCGGGGCCCAGCGCGAAAATAATCGGCTCCTTCATAGGCGGAGATAGACTTGGAAGTCTGGGTGAGCAAGGTAATTATTGCTGGGGGGGGGGGGGGCACGATGATGATGATGTCAGTTGACATATACATATATATGTTATATATGTATATGTCAACTGATATATATGTATATATCAGTCGGCTCCTGCTTTGATGCTGGGGGGCTGCCCCCCCCCCCCGTATCTCCGCCCATGGGCTCCTTACCCCTGATTTTATATGTTTCGAGGAAAAAAAGAATCGGGCATCCAAAGATTCATGCCATTATCACAGAATATACAGGAATACTGAAAAAATATCTACTCACAATGAAAATTCAGAATTAATGAAAGAAAAAAACTCCCAGAGTAAAGGAAAATCTGAATTAATGACAGAGAAAACTAGAATTGATGAAAATTTTGCATTAATGAGAGAAAAAAATCCCAGAATTGATGAAAATTTTGCATTAATGAGAGAAAAAATCCCAGAATTGATTAAAATTCAGAATTAATGAGAGAAATAATTTCAGAATTTGTAAAAAATTATTCCAGAATTGATGAAAATTCCAGAACCAAGTCAGTTGAAGCTCAGACTCCTTGTTCAGTACGAATAAAATGTATTTGATATATACAAGTATCTGTATATTTTTTCACTTCTATCACAGTAAATGTGGGGAAGGGGGGGGGTGCGTGTCCCAAAGAGCGAGGTCCGGTGCGACCGCACCTGTCGCACACCTCCTAATGACGGCTCTGCGACCCATAGGTCTATTTTGAATTTAAAAATACTTATAATTAAATATTTCTAAATTACAAAATGTGTTTGGGTTTTCAAAATTCGTGAAACCAGTTAGCGGCGTTTTAACGGGTGGGCCAACAGGTCCTGAGCCGAGGGCCCAGAGTCAAAGAGGGTTCCGAAATTATTTCAAGCTTTCACCAATTCTTCAATTACTTCTTTCATAAATTCTGAATATTTTTAATGATTGTAAAATTTCTTCCATCAATATCTTTCATTAATTTCCAATTATTTCTCATTAATTTTGAAATTCTCATCAGTTCCAAATCTTCAAACATTACAAAAAATTCAAAAAACATCACAAAATACAAAAAATTATATAAGGGTCTATCCAGGAGCGCACATGAGACAACACAATTAATACATTGATTTTTGAAAGAATGCAAACATGTAAGCTATAACTTTCCAGCTGAGTATGCCTCGTCCCAGACCATACGTTTGCCCAGGGGCTCATGAAGTTAGCGGAATACGGGATATCCCTCACTTTAGGCGATTTTGAAAAGTTGATTTTAAAAATTTCAACCTGTGAAATTTAACCTGTAGTTTTATTCTAATGATTTCAAATCTGAAAATAAGCTTGAAAATTTAAGGCATGACACGGTTAAGGTGTCAAAATCTGCTAGATTTAGAGATGCAGATGATACAAATATGAATAAACCGCTCAAATCCAACTAACTCATTAGACATAATTAATGAACATCTTTTGGTAACATTGAAAGTGCAATCAAAATTACGATCCGAGACGATGGTTTCAACCCCTTAAGCAGTTTTTAAAAAATTTTCCTGATCGGCATTATAACTGCCACATTAGAAATAAAAGCGTGTTAAGAACCCGAGATATTTTGGGGTGATAAAGCTGATCAAGTTTGACGAGATATCTCGGGATTGCCACTGTAAGGGTTAATGGTAAACTAGAATTGTTTCATTTGAAGAAATTTCTACACAATTTTTAAAGAGGTTATGAAGAATGCTGTATGCCAGCTGAATATTGACTGCTGCATTTGAAAAGTCATCAGCTTATCATCATCCCAGGCTCTTCAGGAGCAAAGACCCATTCACCAGAATCAATCCATTCATCACCTGATTGAGGATAGTCAGAAGTAAGCTTTTCAGATTAAATTTATTTATCAAAAGCAAATTCGCAAAATTAATATAATTTTTAATAACTAAATTAATTTATTTTCGTAGCCTTTACTTCGCGCTGTGTAAGTGTTGGGAGTTCATTTTATTTTTTATATCCTGCTGAAGATTTTGGAGAGAGAGGTCCAATTGCACATCTCCACGGGCAGGAGACGGAACTATCATGCTTATCCTTTTGAAGAAACTACTTCTATCCCTATATTACCCACAGGGCCGGAACTAGAGGGGGCGGACAACAGCCCCGGGCGGCAGAATTTAGGGGGCGGCAGTTTTAGGTGGGAACAAAGAACACCGTTATAAAATGTAGAAAGGTTCCCACTCATGAATAAGGTCGAAGGGTAGGGGGGTCTGGCTAAGATGGGGCTACGAGAAGATATAGTCCACAGGGGGCCCTAGATGAAAAAAAAAAACCACTGAATGAGACTAATTCAATCACCATCTGAATATATCAGAATTTAACAAGATTTTGCGCTGGCTTTTATGCATAACGTTTCTTCAATCACGCGAATCGTTTTTAGGAACCACCCATACTGTATACAAAAAAAGAACTTCAAGAAAGCCATACACGTGTCCATTTTTTTTTCTCCAACAGATCAGCAAGATAAACTGAGCTAATATGAAGATGGATAGAAAATAATGAAAAAAATAAAGTGGGAACAAAGAGATATTCACAAGTGACGTACCACCACATAAAAAGGACCGAATAAAAGATGTGCTACTAGCTAAGTACACCGCGAGTATTATTTATATACGGGACAAAAGGGGGACATTTCTCAAGCTAAATAACAAAACTAAGACATGGCTTTTACAATGCAACTGAGCAAAAACGACAACACAACTGCAAATGAAATTCACTATCCTTCCATAGTGCAGTGCAAAAAAAAAGAAATTAATGGCGATTCGTAAGGATACAACCATCTAATACGGTCTACGATTTATGTGTATACGCACGCTTGGACACAATAACACCAACTCTTATTTGTATACACACACATATATATATATATATATATATATATATATATATATATATATATATATATACTTCACTCTTTTTATTTTTTTCAAATCACCCATCTGCATCAACCCCAATTTCTTTCATCTTCTTATTCGGTTTTGTTTTCAAGAAATTTATTTTGACGTGACCCGAAAACATGCTTAACTTATTACTATTATATATAAGATTTCCTATCCCATAACCCATGAAAAAAAAACCAATTTTTTTCATTTTTCAACCTTGGCAAAAACCCTTAAAAAGAAAAACGATGATGGAGATGATTCACGCGCCAATTTTCGGCTCCCACGTGGGAAAGAAAGACGAATCCAATCCAAAATGGATCAGGATAAATGCTTGTTCCACCAAAAAAAAAAAAAAAAAAAAGCAGCTTTTTACTTGTTTGGAAATTTTTTTTATGCAAATACAGTGAAATTAGTTTAGAACGACTTCAAAGATGAAAAGAAATTTCGTCTTTATAACCGAGGCTGACTTTCCAAAACCTCTTAAATATGAAAAATATAACCAGATGCAATTAAAATTTACCCCTTGAACTGAAATGACGAGTCCAGCTCGTCATGAATTTTCCTGATCAAACTGACAATGACGAGCTACATTCGTTAGGAATTATTGACTGTTGAAAAGTATATATAAGTCATAGCGAGTCTATAGCTATTTGTTTGCATGCTTCTAGTAGCAGTTTGAATGTAATTTGCATAAAAGATGCAAACGATGCCAAGTAGCAATGCATCTTCCGGAGCGTTTTGAGAAGTATCATACACTTGAAGTTTATTAGTATTTTAAAATAAACCCGATTATAGGTGAGGATAAATATATACATTTACATTATTTGAATTTGTTGCAAATACATTAGCATTATGTTGAAACACATACTTTTTCTTTAAAAGACTAGAACTGTAATATACTTTTGTTAAACATTGTTAAAGAATATTTCGACACTAATTATGTTATTATATATAAATATTATTACGTATATATAACAAACATTCATGTAAATGTATGAAGCAAATATTTTTTTTTACTAATTATAAGTTATTTTAGCAAGAAAACCGTAAGTTTCTATATCAATCCCTCCTTTTGAAACGAAGAAAAATTAAATTGTCTGTCTGAGCAGTGCTGCCTGAAAATAAATTGCAGTTCAAGGGGTTAAATACAGTCGGTCCTGCTTAATCAAGTTTCTTAAACAAATTTCTACGCTTACAAGGAACCAAAATTTCTCTCATAGAGACAATGTTGAAGTTCCCCGCTTATTAGAATAATTTCGGCAACTTTTTTCGGATAATACAATAAAATCATTACATTAGTCACATAGTAATGATAAGACGAACGCGAAATGAAAGGATCTGAGTTTGTGCGACAAATTCACGATTAGAATGAAATGAAAAAATGGAAAAAAAAGCTCGTACTAAAATTGTATGATTATGTGAAATTTCTTGAAATTTTCATTAAAAAAAAGCTTATAAATTTGAAGTGTGGAAACGCGTTCAGAAGAGATCCCTTTTCGACAACGTCGACCAAATTCCACTGGAGAAGGACATCATGCTCTTCTATGTAGCTCCTTCAATGGTGCTGTGATCAAGCACAAACTTGAGGGAATCGGGAAGGATATTGGAAATGGTGAAAATATATTTCTGATGTTGTTTAGGTATATAATCGAAATATTATTCCTTCTATTTATTCTGAAATTACTTCAAATGGTTCCGATATTATTATTTTTTTCAGTTCTTACGGAACCATTTCTTTCACTAATTTCAAGATTACTTTTATTAATTACGAATTTTTTTATATTCTGAAATTATTTCTTTCAAGTTCTGAAAACATTTTCTAAGGGATTTACAAGCGTTTCTGAGAATTATGTAACTATGTATGCCTTTTAGGATGCCGAGTTTTCCCTCCAGAGTTGAAATCAAGCTTCCTCCCCCCCCCCCCCCCCCAACCAAATTACTTGGACATTTCGAAGGCAAAACTGAGTCTGAAGATCTGATCTTCCCGACGTCAATCTTAAAAATCAATATTAAAGCTTGTCAATGTAAAATGACAAATTTAAAAAAAAAATTCGCTAACTACATAAAGTATGAAGAAGTGGGGGGGGGGGGGAGCACAAAATCGATAAGAATACTACATGTATACCATTATCGACTAAATGTCAGAACCGGCAGGTAAAATTGTTCAACCGGCTGAAAACTAAGTGATAAAAATTACAGTCAAAAGGAAATTCGTATAACCTTTTCCCTCCTCTCTAAAAATATTACTGATATTATCAAAGAACGCGCATTCACCGATACTTTTTTTTAAAATAAAAAAAATCACAAAAATTGGGACATATATACAAGTACAAACATAAAAACACATAAATACATGCACTTTGTGACCTCAAGGGACTTGGGAAGTCCTTCCAGCAGGTCTAAAGGGAGTTAGTTATAAACACATATGGTTCAGATAACAGCGTATTATAATGATTAGACATGTTACATTGTATTTTTAGTTACATATTTACGATTACGATATATGTTAAAATGTTAGATTACGCATTTTGAGAGTCATAATCACGGTTATATAGTTAAATTACTTATTGTGAATATCAGTTAGTGCATTACAAACCATACATATACATGTACCTATCTACACTTATATGCACAATCAAAATAACATACATTTCTTTATCATTTTACAATTTTTTCCTCTCTTTTTGTACATAGCGCAAAACAATTTTTATATTTGATTACAAAGTATTTGTTAAAAATCATTTCATAATCAATATTTTTAACAAAGTCAAATACTATATGATTTATGTTTTTTCTATTGTCAATCTGATTTTCAGTATAAAAGAAGTTTAAAACTTTAGGGGCTATGTAGGAAAAGCTCTTTTCATACAGTGCTTTATTAGGCTTTGGTATCTGGTATACTCTATTGTATCTACCTCTGTGGTTCTATTTTGATTTCTTGTTAAATATATTTCATTTACTTATGAAAATTTTTTCATTCTATATAAGTAGTTTTGTCTCAAAGATTATAAATTAAAAATATTATAAATTATAGAAAATCTCAAAGATTAATATGCATTAAAACGCAGACCCAAGAAAGATCCAGTTGAGAAACTTTCCGGTAAAGAGGAGTTTGGAACATTATTTCTCGAAGGCCGGGCGGCGGCTCAAGTATCAGGACCTGACATTGATCATATCGCCCAACGCAAGTTTGTTCCTCTCGGAGTTTTAGCCGTTTCATTTTTCCTTTGGGGTCATTCAAGTATTACGTCAGCATCGATTGGGGAGGGGGTTTCCAATTTACTGACTTTTGATGACGGGGGGGGGGGTTGGATGCTTACGTCATCAACCACCCCCTTTATGAAAATATGAAATATTCTGGCATCTATTCGGTGCGCCAAAAACGGGGAAAAAACCTTTCGATATTTATTGGGCACCTGAACTAACATTTTCCCTTTCGATAATTCCCCTACAGAGCCACTTTAGTGGTCCTTCAAGTGCTCCTAAAATGTGTCCGGGCCGCTTAAGTGCTCTGGAACTGTGCCACGCATTACTCAAGTCCTCCGTAATTATGCCACGGATCACTTAAGTAATCTGGGAATGTTCCGCGGGTAACTTGAGTGATGTAGAACCGCACTGGGGGGTTGCTGAAGTGCTCTAAAACTGTGCCACATGTCACTCAAGGGATTTCTAAATGTGCCACTGATCGTTTACGTGTTCCGGAGCTGTGTCGTGGGTTACTTAAGTGATCTTTGAAAGTGAAAGTTTTTTTGACGCCTACTTCAGTGATCTGAAAATGTGCCACGGGCCACTTAAATGCCCTGGAATTGTGCCATGGGTCATTTAAGCGATTTGTAAATGTGCCGCTTAGTTCATTTTTACGAAATTAGGTTTGAGGGGGCAAGCCACATCAGATAACTTTCAGGGCCACATTTGGTCCGCGGGTGAATGGTTTACCATATACGGCTTAAAGGGTGGGTCGCAATGAATTTCTTAAAGAGAAATTTCGGGTTCTTAGCCTTCAAATAGCATTGAAATTAACAAATTGATTATAATATTATGATTATACATATAAAGGTATTTCTTTTCGAAATTAATTTAAAAAAAAATTTTTTTGTCGAGGGGAGGCGCACGAGCCCCCTATGTCCCCTTCCGCCTACGTTTCTGATCCTACCAATATGCGTTAAGAGATAGGGAGCATAGGGAGCAGTGCTGACGAAATTTTGCTGACAAGGGGAGAGAGGGTGAGAGTTTTGCTGACAAGTGGGGGTCAAAAATGTCTAAAAATATGCTGACGTAATACTTGAACGGCCCCTTTTCCACTTTTAAATTCCTTTAACCCTTCAAGCGGTTTTTAAAATTTCACTCACCCGCATTATAAGTGTCACAGTAGAAATCCCTGAACCCTCTGCAAAATGTCATGGCTTTTTTTCCCCCCCAAGAAGAATATTTTTCCCAATTTTGCGAAACTGATAGTGCATCGTTTCTCAACTTATGGTCCGCGACGATGGTACAGGTAATCCGTAGGCAGACTTGATTATTTTAATTCTAACTACATGAAAAATGTTTTTACTGATATTAGTAATATACTTAGGGGTTCAAATAAAAATTAGACCGCCATTCTTCGGGTAGCCATATCTAATCGAGGAAAATATTGGACATGGCAATATTAAATATGCAGTGAACTGTAGCCAAAAAATGCAATTCATGACAAAATTGCTGAAGAGTCGGGAAATAAATGACTGCAGCAAATCGCGGAAAACTGAAATGTATCTCATGGAAACAAAAACATTCATCATTACTGGGGTGGACCACTTTCATTACGGGAAACTGAGCTGAAATACGAGACAGTGCAAATTATTAATAAAGCCATTGCAATAAGGTGGCAAAATCACTAATTGTTGCTAAATTCGCTGAAAATTATGAATCAGTGGAAAAGTGAAGGACTACTTGGACCCGCGGTGAATCGAAATGTAGTTCACGGAAAATTCCCTGCTCGTGCCAGCATCATCGTTGTGAGGGAAAAAAATGATCGGGCTCAGAATTGGCGATTTCTATGCCACACATCCAATCACTATGCGGTATTTGCGAGCCAATCAGGAAGATTCTACGCCAAAATAAGAAACGGAATAGGATGCTGTGTTTCAAAATGTGGCAAACTCTTGCTAGGTAGTCTGAATGACGTTTATGGCAAACAGTGCAGAGGCCTTCTATGTCTAGGAGGTGCTGCCCACACGCAGTTTTCAATCCCCACTCTTCTGTAATATTTGATTATTTTTGTAACGGTGTTTTCCTCCCTGAAATTTTCACCCCGAGCAACGGTCCTGCACTACTGTAAATGTATTTATCACGTTCGAAACTACGAGATGCCACTAAAGAGATTTTAAATAATCGACTGAAAAAGTTGCTACAAATCATTCAATCGCACATAATCTTTCGACATTGCCTTCATCCAAGCAATCGTTTCGACAAGCACAAAGCGCAGAAAATAAAATAAAATCACGGTATAGACAAGGTGATAAGCCTATTAAGAAATCTCTCCCTCTGAAAAAAAAAATGCAGATAAAATTTATGAGATTGCCACAAACTATACGGAGCTAAACTCCTTTTGAATAATAGAAGACGAAAAAAAAACTAAACAGAACAGAGAGATGGGCTGGAACACTTTCACTAGCTCGAATATCTCTTTGGGGGAGAGAGAGAGAGAGAAGCAGAGGAGCTATTTGTGGACAACCCAACAAGAGGGTGGTGAAGAACTGAAACAAAAGAGCCATGATAGAGAGCAATGAAGAAAAAATAATCACAAAGCAAAAATACTAGAGGATGAGAGAAATAAAATAAAAAACCAACACACATTGTGAAAAAAAGAAATGGCAGCAGAGATAAGCAAAAGAAAGGACAAAGTACGATCAGTCGTCCTCAATCGAGATACGAACTCAAGGGTTCAATCAAAAAATCAAAATGCCATCTCACGCATGCATTCACAAGATTAGGGCCCTTTCACACGGAGCGGATGCGGGTCCGGAAGAAGTTTTAACAATTGGAATATACTGCGCCTTTCAGACGAGCCGAAAAATCTCCGCACCTAGGAAATGTTCATGCGGGTCCGGACGTCGTCCGCATGTGTCAAAACCTTAGGCCGGTGACGGATGCGTGTAGGAATCGGGATGGCTTTTGTCAGGGCAACTGCACAACACTCTGGTCAGCTAAAGTTGATTTTCCTGGGTGGTTGCCCCCCCCCCATCCCCAAAGCTATTACTTTCAACCAGCTTTTTGCCCAACCAGTACCTCCTAGATCAGAGTTCCAACGTAAACGCTCTCACTGAACTCTCTAAACACCAGTTGGAAATCTATGTCCTATATTAGGAGTTGGTATCTAGAACCCCGCGGACCAAATGTGGCCTTCGGAGTCATTCAATATGATCCACATTCTCAAAATTAATTTTTTGAAAATAAAATAAGCAGCACACACCTAACCAGATCACGTGTCATGATCAAATGTCCCTCGACACATTCCCAGACCATTTAAGTGATCCGCGGCACATTTTACAGATCACTTACGTAGCCCGCGATACGTTTTCAAACCAATTGAAGTGGCCCGCACTCTTCAATAGGTTAGCACCTTTAATCTGGGAGGTATAGTAGGTTAAGTACACTGTGTGTAGCACTGTATCTAGAAAGTATTGGCTCAACCCTCGAAACGTGAAATAGGCCGAGATTACACTATAAAAGTTTTGTAAAAGCTCTTAGATAAAACTCGAAAAATTCAACCAATAAGATCACCGGTTGAATTTTCTCGAATGTAACCAATGTGCTTATTGGTTGAATTTTTTTCCAGTTTTATAAAAGATCTTTTATCAAAATTTTATAGTGTAATCTCGGCCTTCTTGTTAAAAATGGTAATAAACCTTGCCGATGCATGGAATAGCACTCCAACAACATTTCTACACTACACGGATAATTTGTGAGCCGGCGTTTTATCTAAAAATATCGATTTCAATCATGACCAATGACCATTTTTCCAACAACTCTTCTTTAGGATGGGGGGGGGGGTGGTTGCCATTTCCCGGTCTATTTCTCAATCACTCACATCAAACAAGGTCTTATCTAAGCATGTTTTTGTCCCTGGGAAAAACCATGCTTGGCATCTACGAAATTTTTTTAGCTGGCATCTAATTTTTTTTTTCGACTTGTCAAGTTCTGCTAATAAGCGCTAAACACCAGGGCTTGACAAATCGAGAAAAAAACCTTGGCACCATCCAAATATTTTAGGGGGCCAGGCATAGTTCTTTTGGCCGAAATAGAAATCACACACAGAAAATTTTAAGCGCCACACAATCTCAATTTTTTAGTCGCAATGGAGACCCGGGATTTGTCAATCGCTGGTAAACGCGATGGAATTGCTGTTGTGTGATGGCCAGACAGGAAAGTCAAGATCAAGGACAGTTTCTCGCATAAGAAAACGGGGAATGTACCCAGGACTATATTTTTTCAAATTGGTTGCCTTTTGTACTTTACGCACGGCCTACATAACCCCCCCCCCTTTCCATACACGCCTCAGCCTGAAAGAAGACTATACAGAAATGTGGGCCCTCCAAAAAATTCATATCTGCCCAGTGCCGAACTTATGAGGAACAGGTCTTGTACACGGGAATCAAATGTTTGAGAACAATTTCTATGACAACCAGGGCCGCAAAATGGGAAGGAAGCTGATGGTGCTCTGAACGAAGGGCATGAACCACCTAATTCACTCTTGGCCGCCCTTTCACAACTATCGCCATCGCCAGGCTGTCGGTGACGCAACGTGAAAGATTTAAACAAAAAAATTCCTTAACACCACCCAGTATCTCGATCATTTTTCTACGTTTCAAGTCGCAGAAAAAACAAACCTTGGCAGTGCAAAGGCAGGCCATTCCTAATCGGCCAGTTTAATTCTCTTCCTTCATCAAACCAATCATTCGCTGAGCGGCCGAGATCCAAGGACAGAAGCATTATCATTATGGGGAGGGGGGGGGGAGAGAGAGAGAGAGAAATGTGCTGTTCCACAACTGCCTTACTAGTGACTTGAAGTGTAGACTCGTCTTTTTTTCTTTTTTTTTTGGTGTGAAGGTTATCTGATCTCAAAACAACAAGATGCTTGGAAAAACGTTCCCATGCTAATAAATCTATATGACTTCTAAATCACACAAACCTTAAAGTCAACACGCTACTTATACTAACTGTATAGGGCCAGGGCTTGGAAAATCACAGGATCCAAGTCACTACTGGTCAATGGCGACTAGACTTGCTAAATCCAGTGGACACTCACGAACTCGAGCAAAAAAAAAATAAATACAAGAAATTAATTTTAAGGAAACTGCAATTGCTGCAAATGAAGAAAGAAAATTGATGGCGACTAGAGAGCAAAAGATTTCAGTCCCCACACTCAATGTCTGGTCACCACGCGGCGAGTTGCGACCATTAATTTTAACCTTTACTCAGCATCCACGGTAATCCGAACGGGTCCGAACACCCCGCGAGAATCGATTAGAAATCGAAATTTCATACATAAAGCTAAAGACGAGCACTCATAGGTTCGAAACACTTCAGACGCCACTGACCATGACGAACTAAAAAAATATTGAATTGAAACTCGGGGCAAGCACGCATTTTGGCGCCCCAGACCCCTTACTCCCCTCCATAGTTGTGGCCCTGGAAATAACGGTATGCGACATGCGCTATATTGTTGTTTATGACGATCAAAACGATGATACATTTTTGATTACCTTTATACATGGTGAATCCGACCTATTGGGGCTTGATAAACGAGTCCAAGTGGATCATGGAACACCCCCACCAACCCTGTCCTATCCCAAACCGTTTTCAAGTTATGGTGGATAATCAATTATGGAAAAAAATGTGAAGCCTCAAAAAAAACCGGATTTGTGAAGTTTCTGAGAGACCTACAAGTAAAACTAAGCACACTTTTTGGAAGAGCAGAAAAAATTCAATAAGGCGACACTATTTCCATCAAAATATCTAAATTTGTTAGCGACCTACAAATGCTGAAAAATTGGCAAAGTTAAAAATCGAATTGTTGCCAATTCTGCAAACACCCTTCTAGCTACAATCGGTCAAATTTGCGAAAAACTCGTCTATTCCACTAACTTCCGAGAGAAAGACCTTACAATAAACTATATCGGTTTTCTGGTTCAGGAGAAATTTAGCCTTTTGTTTGCAATATACATCACTGAAATCAGCGAAGTGGATATTCAACGAAAATTCGGAATTGGCGGTTACAGATTTTGGCGACAATTTGATTTTGCTCAAAACAATCCTATGAGGTGACACTACCTCTATCTACAGGATATCCGTATTTAATGGCGAACTACAAGCGCCGAGAGATCGGTGAAGTGAAAAATCGAATTGCCGCCAAAACCTACGAAAATTGCTTCGACGAACGCAGATTTCAGTGATGTATTGCAAACAAACGACTAAATTTCTACTGAACTAGATGACCAATTTGGTTTATTCCAGGCTCTTCTTTTCGAAAGAGGTACAATTGGACAAGTTTTTGGCAAAATTTGACCGATTGTAGATAGATGTATGTTTGCGGAATCGGCAATTAAAAATTTTGGCAATTCAATTTTGAGCTTCGCTAATCTTTCAGCGCCTGTAGCTCGCCATCAAGTCCAGATGTCTTAATGAAATTGGTGTCCTCTTATAGGATTTTTTCTGCGCTTTCAAAATATGTGCTTAGCTTGCGTGCAGGTCTCTCAGAAACTTCACAAATCCAGGTTTTTTCCAGACTTCACGTATTGTTTTTCCGCAATCGATTGTCCACCATAACTCGAAAACGGTTCGAGATCCCACAGGGCTGGTAGGTTTTGTTTCATGATCCACTTGGTCTCGTCCATCACCACCTTTTGTTTGGCATAATAAAGGTCGGATTCATCCTGTATATTACAAATCCCATCAATTCTACTAAAGAAAAAAAAAAGTAATGATAACAACAATCTAAATAAAGCTTTCTAATAAAAAAAAATACACGTGGGATAAATGCAACACTGTGACTCGCGAGATAACGCAACCCCAAGCGACAGACGCATGATATTATCAGGCACGCCCAATTATTATTCGTTCTATAGCATGACAGGGTGAAAAAAAAAAAATTATAAAGTATTTATAAGAAATATGTCAGGATTCAACCGGATGTAATAGAAACGGATATAAGGGGAAAAAAAGTAGACGGATTCGGAAAATGGAGGAATGTAAACGAAAACTCTCCTCCAAGGACGGAATTACAATGAACGGAAAACTAAATAAAATCGCGGAACTTACGTCGAATGATGATATCACCATCACCATCGTAGTAAGCACCCACCCAGCCCGGAGGAGAAAAAGAAAAAGCAGACACGATAATATCACATTTCCGATAGAAAACCGGTCGACACCAATGTACCTACTTATTATATAATCAGTGTCAGATCTATTTGGGGTAAAAAAAAAAACCCGTGGAAGAACAGCCCAACACTGATTCGGCTTTTTTTCTTTTTTTTTTTCATTTAAGTATATAAACTGTTAAAACCCAATCACTGCATTTTCCGAAATGCAACATTGTAAATTGGAGGTAGTTGGGGGTACACGCAGATCCCAGGTGACAGTGATGGGGTTAAAAAAAAAAAATTAATAATGCACAGATGAAATATAGTTTTAGAAATATAAACA
This sequence comes from Pholcus phalangioides, assembly GCF_987345545.1. NCBI lineage: Eukaryota > Metazoa > Arthropoda > Arachnida > Araneae > Pholcidae > Pholcus > Pholcus phalangioides. The sequence goes on along the minus strand of NW_028301616.1, from coordinate 21,762,384 downwards.
TTTGAAAATACCATAACGTAAAACCACCTTCAAAGACGTTTGCAACGAAAAAATAACCAATTGAGGGTGGACCGAAAATTTTCTCCAAATCGACCGAATCGCGTCATGATGGATGAAGAAAGAAGAATTAACCAATCCACAAGAGCTATAAAACGTACTGCATAAAATACAGGGTGCCTACCCACCCACACAGTCTATATCAGTTTTCCAAACTTTTTGTCCCATCACCCCCTTCATCAGAAATTTTTCTTCCCTACTCGGCCTCCGACTCAAATGAACCCACAGGGATCCTATATTAAATCCGTAGCTTCTATCGTTCCCTGGACCATTACACCGCCCACCAGGGAGCGATATTGCCCACTTTGGGAAACGCTTGTCTATATAATTGAAGTTAGCGTATTCTGAGCTGTCTACACACAGTCTTTGCTATCCATCAGAAAGCTATCAGAACTTTGTTAAAGTCTTAATGACAGGAGGGCGCGGCAGCCCAGGTCGATAAGATACTCGCCTAAAGTACCAAAGGATATTTAGAGGTGTTGCGAGTTCGATACCCAGTTCGTCCTTGTCAGAAAACTTCCCTGACACAGGGGTACAACAGAAACGGTGAGAAAAAATTGCTACCGCAGGGAGTCCCCCCCCCCTATCGAGGGGTTAGCACACCAACCTCTCGATGAATATAAAAAATAAGCCTGCCGTTCGGAATCGGCAATAAATTGTAGGTCCCGGTCTAAAATTAGCCCTCGTGCAGAAAATGACCGTCGAGCGACAAAAATGATCAAATTAATGACGGGATGGGAAGTGAATTGAAAGCAAAGAAAAACAGTGCCGACATTCACCACAGGGGCCCCAAAGCAGAATAACATTAGTGCAGAACAATCCGGAAGAACTTTAAGAAAAAATGCAAAAAAAAAAAAAAAACCTCCGCTATTATGGGGGATTTTTACCGCAGAACATTTCCAGTCTGCCAAGGGCTCCTTGCAGAACAATGCAAAACATTCTGCTTTGGGGCGCTGCAGGGTGCTTCTTATACGAATTGTTAAACACATACTTTTTTTTCGAAAACGTCATCAAACTATTCGCAAGCTTCATGACAGAGTATTAAAAATCTCTCCAGAAGCATTATTTCTTCACTAACGTCGCGAGTCAACAAGAAAATGCTTCGACGTCGAAACCTTTTTAGGAACTCGGTGATTCCCAACGTGGGGCAATTTGATTTTTTCTGTGATGGCTTGTGGAACCTTATGAACTTCATTTTTTTAATACGAGTTCAAATTTTTTGACAATTTCTTGATGACTTCTTTCTTTTATTTTTCTCTCTCAGTGGAAGGGCTTTGACTACGGGTTCTTAATGTTTTGTGTTCCACGGAAAACTTGTGCCAGTAAGATGAAGTCGAGTGGCGCAGTGGTAAGATGATCGTCTTCCACTATGAAGGTAACTGTCAACGTCCACGATTTCGAATACAGACAAAAGAACATCAGAAACAAGTTCCTTACCTACCTAACTTGGGGTGACCAACGACAGATGGCGCCGCCATTTCCTACCCAATTCCACTGGTTGGAAATTGCCGTATGGCGAAATATGGCAGGAGTTGGTGTGCGGTAATGTAGTAAGATGAAGTCCACACGAACCCCCTCCCCCCTGTGTCAATAAAATGAAGGCTACAAACTTTTTTTTGAAAAATATTCTTTCCATAGCAATGAAAAACAATGAGTTGATTGTTTTCTCATCCCAGCTCACGGACCTCTTTGAAGTCTCTCCGAGAACCCCCGGCAAAGAGAACCGCTGCTTTTGACCTAATAGTAGACAGAACAGTCCTATTAGGTGACACTACCTCTAGCTACAGGATATCCGTATTTAATGGCGAACTACAAGCGCCGAGAGATCGGTGAAGTGAAAAATCGAATTGCCGCCAAAACCTACGAAAATTGCTTCGACGAACGCAGATTTCAGTGATGTATTGCAAACAAACGACTAAATTTCTACTGAACTAGATGACCAATTTGGTTTATTCCAGGCTCTTCTTTTCGAAAGAGGTACAATTGGACATCTTTCAGCGCCTATTAGCTCGCCACCAAGTCCAGATGTCCTTGTGAAATTGGTATCCTCTTATAGGATTTTTTCTGCGCTTTCAAAATATGTGCTTAGCTTGCGTGCAGGTCTCTCAGAAACTTCACAAATCCAGGTTTTTTCCAGACTTCACGTATTGTTTTTCCGCAATCGATTATCCACCATAACTCGAAAACGGTTGGAATGGGACAGAGCTGGTAGGTTTTGTTTCATTATGTACAGTGATACGTAGACAGAAATTTGTGGGGGGGGGGCAAAAACACCAGGTTTTAACATTTAAGGAGCCAAAGCAAAAAATTATGGTTCTTACACATTTGGGGGAAAGAACAACTTCGTTATGGAACTATAAAGTTCCACCGGAACGAGAGGGTAGGGGTACCCATGACACATGTATTGGGGACATCAGGATTTCAGAGATGCTTTGGTGGGGTATGGCCTAAAAAAGATTGGGAACCACTGTTCTATACCAAAAGCTACGTCATGTAGTTCATCCTAACCTTGGATAATGATCCAAATCGACGAATAGAATTAGATTTTCACGCCGATCCAAATCCCGTACAGAAACCTCTCACTAACAAATACAAAAAGGATTTTTGAAAAACAGAAGATTTTAATCCCTTTGGAAAAAGTAAAATCATTGTGATCTCCAACTACTACCCAACAGCAGGTTGAGGAAACCGAGAAATACCCAGGTTCTGTCGCACAGATATAAGCGCCTTGTCCCAAGGGCACTCGGGTGTCACCGGAACTTTAATAAACAAAGTAATCCAACAGTAGGGTGAATTACCTGTCATTACTATACTCAAATGGAAATACGACCACAAAAAAATTGCCATCGCTCTCAAAAGACGGGAAAGAAATATTAACGAACATGGTCATAACCATCTCCTTTAAGGCGCCTAGAAAGGACGGCGGACTCACCACGCACAACATCTTTGTGTGAACAAAAAATAAAATACTGGCTTTGCCGCTTCAAATGTCATCTAATCGTTGAAATAGCAGGGGATAGGAAACAGCGATCATATTTACGTCACACTTGCGCTCAAACATAGCGGATGAGCAGGCCTGGCCCTAATATCACCGATTCGACTGTCGAGAGGCTAATTCAACGTTTGACGAATTTTGCCTTTTCTCCGTGAAAATGAAACATTTCTTCGTAAGTTGACTGGACAACAATAATTTACTTTGCGTACGTGACGTCATTTCCTGGACAAAAAAAAAAAAACAACCAGGGGATGGACTTTTCCCGGATAAATTCCTTAAGAATAAATTCCTCGGCCCAGAAGTAGGGATTTTATTTCAATGATGGTGAAAATTGGGGATATACTGAACGCGAATTTTTCGAGAGTACGGGAGATGCAGTAATTTGGGAAACTTAGCAGCTATAATGTGAAGAGATTCTGTCTTTAAAGGAGCTTCGAAAATTCTCCCCCCCCCCCCCACATCTCTTCATTAAGACGTCCAAATAGTTTTATCATTTTCTGATGGGTAATTAAGAATGTAGGTAGCTCAGAACACGCCAACTTTAATTACACACACTGTATTTCTTCACCAAACTAAGAACTTCTTAAATAAGTGAACATGACCTTGAAAATAATCAAATTAGCCCTCAGCTGCACGAACCACAAATATCATGCACGTGTTGTATTTTACATAAATAATCGTTTGTGCACGATAGCGGCATTCAGAATGCGGGTTTTATGCGAGGAAAAAAAGATCACGATTTACTGCTGACGATATAAAAATAAGGCATTACCACACACCTGGTAAGGTCACTCTCTATACATTTTAACGTCGGAATATTATCGAAAACATCATACAACGCTGTAAACATGTTTGAATCAATAAGAATATACATCGCATCGTGTCTTTCACGTGACAAAAAAAAAAAAAAAAAAAAAATTCTGTTCATCAATATAAATAATATTTTTCTCTAAGAACACTGAAGAATTGGAGGACACCCCCAACCAGGCCAAAACAAAAAAAGTCGCGTGTTCTAATACGTTTTTGATCCCTTTTTTGGCACGAATTACAACAGGCATTACTTATATGAAAATATCAAAGCTCAATTTACCCCACTGTTTCGCCGCTATCTGTGGTGGATCAAGGAAAAAAGTAATGTATTCAGAAAGTTTTTCCGCACGATTAACAATTGGTATATTATGTCACATCCAATGATATATCGTGTTCTATTTTTAATGTAAAATTGCTTTGTGGGCTGTATATACCCTAAGCCTCCTAGATAGGGTAGGCTTTGATATACTTCGTATTAATTCCCGATTAGATCTGGGTCGGAATATACCTACTGTTTCTAAACTAATTTTTCGCAGTTTGAGATCAATGTATCTCGTCATAATCATTCTGGGACATGCCATCATGTTCATATAGGAAAAAATCTATTGGTGGATAAATCTTATCATTAAGTATACTGAGAGACAGTTAACTTCAGCTCATTGACTTTCTTTATTGTTAACCCTAGAATCAACCCAACCAAAACAAATACAAATACAGATTCAGGGCCACAACAGGCAAAATGCCCATAACAAATATGGATGTCGCATACTTCTAAAATACAGCAACCCAATTAAAAATGCAATTACAAAAACTAAACAATATATATACATGATAAATTATACAATGCCCATAAAATGTACGTATGGTTCTAAGTATGTAATACTATAGAAATGAGCAGAATAGAGTACTATAAATGTATGTATATTCTAAGTATGGATAGCTTCTCGATTTACCCCTAGATAGGGTAAAACGTTCCCCGCGACACCACAACCTATAATTGTCTCTTACCACTCGATGCTGGTGTCCCCTTGTCAATGCAGTTGATTGACGTCGAATTAATAAATTATGGTCCATCCTATCCATCCCGTTGAAAATTTTGAACACTTCAATCATATCTCCCTGACACCTACGTTCATCCAATGTAAACATATTCAAAGAATGAAGTCTCTTCTTTCTTGTGCCGACAAGGACACGCGCAGCTCTTCTCTGCACTCCTTCAACCAAGTATATGTTTTTCTGTAGGTTATGGTCTCCAAAATCTTACAGAATACTCCGGTCTAGGACGAACTAAGCCTCGGAAAAGCGAGAGAATGACTTTAGGAGAACGCAAAGACACCTTTTTGAAAATAAAACTAAGCATTGCCGCCTGACAGTCGATTGGTTAGGGAGCTAGCTTCTCACTGTGTAGGTCTGGGTTCGAGCATGGATGTCTCGTGTCTACTAACCCTAACAAATTCCCTGGGCAGATCGTAAAGATCTCTTGGGAATATGTGATGATCACATTATTAAAGAAACATTGTATTCGTTTTTTTTTACCACCGCCGCCGAACAATATTCAGAAAACCCAAGTCGCTCGTCAATGAGAATTCCCAAATCGGTCACCCTAGTATCATCCGGGATAATGACACCATTCAGTTCGTACGAGGAAAGTGGGTTGTTCGAACCAAAATGAGCGACCATGCACTTGTCAAAGCTAAAATTCACGCTCCATTCATTTGCCCATGGTCCAATCCTGTTTAAGTGGATTTGGGGCAACTCCCTATCGCTTTGATTCCCGACTACCCCCCACCATTAGCTTCCCGTCATCAGCGAATTTGCTTACACTCCCATCGATACCCTGGATAAACTTGGATCACAGCACCTCTTTTGAGACTTGCACACAATATATTTCGACTTTTTTGTTTTTAGCACTCTGTTGAGGCCTACCAGAGTATTTGCCAGCATATAATAAGGATGACCACTCATTTCTCTGTATACACACAATCAAGCGTATAATAATACGGATGCCCCGACCAACTTTATATTGCATACTCATTCTAACACTCAATATCGATGTACAAGAAAGATGTTCTTTATTTTCTGTAAATACAATACTGAATTCACTGATTTCACTTAATGCAGGTATAAGATTTACCCCCCCCCCCACCCCCAACACACACTTTTTTTCTGTACAGTCAACAGCGGCCGTAGATCAGGGTACACCGATTTAAATCAGCATGATTTAGATCCAATTTTTCCTTCAATAATATTGAAGTAAAAGTAACCTAGCATGGTATGCATGTTATTGAAATGTGTAAAAGTTGTTAATTAAAAGAAATATAGATCTGGTAAACATAGACTTGAGCCTAACCCTTAAATACAGTGCAGAAAGATGGCTGTTTCATTTCTATATTTTATGCGTAGAAGGATATAGGCCGCTAAACTTATATAGATATAACTGCACTAAGCATTTGCAACGCATTACAAAGGGGGCACTAGGGTTTCCCCCGATATTAGTTTCCCAAAAATTAGTTTTTGTATAAAGCCTTGAATTCTATGCCCTCCCTTCATTGCTGATTCAAAATAATAGATGTTGTGCCAACATAAATACTGTTGGACTGGAAAGTTTAATACTAAAAATGAAAAAGTCTAAAAATTGCTTCTTTTTTAACCAAAACTCATTAAATATGTGGAAGAATAAAAATGTGTGAATTGTTAAGCAATATCATGCTCTATTCGGTAAAAACACACATTTGTATATTCATATTTTTTACTCGTATTTTGTTTGTTCATAGCTCATTTGTAATTTATTCATTAATGATGAATTAAATTTGAGAGATTAGGTGGAAAAAATAGTAAGGTAATATGAAAATATGCATTCTTAATAATGAGTATAGGGCTAGGATTTTTATGTTCTAAAAATGCTCTATAAAATATGCATTTATGCTCTAACAAAATTGTAAATATGCTCTATAAAACGAAAAATATGCCCTAAAATTTTTTTCATTCCTACCTCAAATAACATTAAGTTTTAGCAAAATAATATGATAATTAGAAGTGTTGATGCAGCATAAACTATTTTGAACCATTACTTATTATATGAACAGAAATTCTTAGTTTTACTAACGAACCTCATCGAGAAAAAATTTACCTCAAAAATTTCCCTTTTGAGCAAGTTTTTCCCTCCAAATTCAGAATTAATGCGCCGCCATCTATAGGTAAAAATGCTTAGGCAAGTATATTTAGCTTTAGAAAAGCACAAAGTTAAAACATAAATAAATTGATTAATAATTCTTTTTATTTGATAAAAACTCAAAATTTCCCGCAAACGCTAAAAAATATTCCCCGATTTTTCCCACGAGTTACCATCACCAACTCAGATGATTAGTCTATTTGCAGCCGCACGACAGTGTCGTTGAAGGGCTAGTATTTTCATGTTCTAACAATTCAATGTCATTACTGATTGGTTGAAAAACCTGAATTTCAGGATATTTTACCAAACAGCAGCGATGTTCCATTTTTAGTGCATAAAAATCCTAGCCCTAAGAGCTCTCGTCAGAGGCGGGAACCGCGAAAACCGGTTTGAGGCAGGATTGGAATAGTGCGGAAAAAATTTAATTTTTTTCGAAAATCATGAAATATGCGAAATATTCCTTAAAATTTTGAAAATACGCTCTATCACATAAAAATAGCAAAACATGCAAAAAAATATATATAAATATGAAAGACAGAAATCCGAGCCCTATTAATGAGTAACAAGATTTGGTTAAATTAATAAGCAATCAGTTAATTATAATAAAAAAATTAAATTTAAATCAAACCGATTTTTTTTCAATCATGGTTTTTTTCATACCCTGCCGTAAATGGAGTAGAAATAAATGAAATAGAAATGACCCTGGTTTTTCAAATTTTAAGCCGCGCAAGAAATTCCTCTATTTTGCAGAATGAACAACATATTATTGCAAAAATGTTCTTCCGATGTAGCACTTTCGTTTTCAAAGATGAAGAGAAAGGCAACTTTTTTTTTTTGTTGGAACTTCCAAAGCTGTGCTCAGCCAACCCCCGCATCCCCCATATATAAGATCTATAGGGGGTGTTGGCTCAGCTGATGCCAGAATTCGGAAACAATGGACTGCAAAAATCACAGCAAGTGACGAGAGAAGTTAAAGAGGAAAAAAAAATTGCACTATAGAAGGGAAAAAGTACGATTTTAATCAATCGTCGTTTTGAAGGGCCTCATAGAAAAAAAATTTCCTGGAACCTCACAAACTTAAAGGCCGCCACTACACACACACAACCAAACACTTAATACCAGAGTGAGACCTATTATATTACCTAAAATAAAATAAAGTGTTTCCTTATGCAACATTTTGTTCTGATTTTTTTTTTAATACATTAATTACATGTTTTGCAATATATATATACTGTATACTCACAGCTTTCTTCTTAAATGTAAAAAGTATAGAAGTGGTAATGATAGACTATCAAGGTTTCGTTCGATGTCACGAGATGAAACAAACCAGGAACTCACAAAAGGCCATATATAACAAGAACAAAAATATTTTTTTCCCCCTCTCTATTTAATGTTCACCGCGGCCTGTCATGAGCAATGAAAAGATCAATGTTTTCCAGATCACACGTCACATTAGGAGGAAAAGAATGATGATCGCGGCCTGTGCTCACAAAATTATTCAACCCCAGACCCATAAAAAAACTCCATAACAATCCCATCAAGCCGAGAAATCAAAAACCATCACAGGCCAAGTCCGCGCATCTGGAATTAAGCCGTATTTGTGACCAACAAAAAAAAAAAAAAGCTCGATTGCAGGACAAAAATTCTCGAGAATCCATTGAAATTGCCACACGAGTGACAATTTATCTGAAAAGTGTTAAAATAAAAAGTATTATTTTAAAAAAAATTACGATCTATATAAAATCGAGAGCCTATCCTGTAAGCCAGTGGTTTTCAAACTTTGTCCTACGCAACTCCCTTCACTAATTAGTGGTTTATCTGCGGCTCAACAAAATAGTTTATTAGATATTTTCCAGTAAAAAAAACCACTTCAAAGCGTACATAGGCACGCAAATCCATATCTCCAGCTCGCAGCGACGGCCCTAGGAGACGCAACACTTTAATAATCTATATCGCCCTATAATAATCTATATTTTGAGAAGCACTGCTGTAAGCACACGAACGTGGAGCAAATAACGCAATACAGTCGAATCCCATTATAACGAACTCCAAGAAACCGGAGAAATCAAGTTATGACGGAATTTCGTTGTAAAGGAATTCCAGGTTTTTCCGTCCTCTGTAACGTACCTGAGAGATTATAAAAGTGCTCGTTAAAACGAGATTTTCACTATAATGGTATTCTTTAAAACGGGATTCGACTGTATAAAGATACTTTTAAAAAAACTTGAAGTTCGCGAAAATATGAGAGCATACTTTGCAATATATCACAGAAATAACATTATAATCAAAATATTTTTCGACCAATCTAAATAGCATTTACTCATCTTCAAGAAAAATACCCTTTCCTCCTCCGTATTGCGTAACACCCTATATAATAATCTATGATCATCACGCATATATAAAGAACTGTTAATTACGATCACACATTTTCACCGAAATACCACCAAAAGAAAACCCCCAAATAACTTTCATCACGACATTTAATTACGACAACATTGCCAAAGACGATTTCACAAGGACTACCTCACAAACCATCAGAACTCGATCGAGCTGTCACGGCGAGATAACAACGCAATCTCCAAAATTATTTGGAAAATACCTTTCATAATTTCTGACTTAAACGTATAATACTTGCATATGAATTTCCATCACATCCAGCGAATCGATTTCGTCAAGTTCGCCGAACTGGATCATGAGAAATGTTCAAAAGTACGCTCAACATCTGCCAGGACTGAACAACGCTCACATTGACGTTTGAATGTCGTAACCAAATTTCGGGTGGAATTCGGGACATTTTTGTAATTGACTAAAGAAAACTCAATTCCCCCGCCATGTCTGCGCCATCACCCTTGGGAAGATATATATATAATCAGCCGAAATTAATGGCCCCGCGTCATTTGCTTAATTTCATTCCGAGGACACAGAGATCACGAACTCTTCCATAAAAAAATTATTTCCTCCTTTTCTAAACTGAAATTTAAAAATTCATAGCGGTTCTATCCTCATAAATTACGGCTATTTAAGAATTTAAAAAGAAAGAAGAAAACAACGTTTGTGTGTGGCATCGTGGTACTAGGATAATACAGATAACATCTTCAAATGGCTCGCGTGAGATGTGGGCGGCATCGTCATGCTATCCGTTTTACTTCTTCCATCTAAAACATCCGTCGTGGTTTTAGCACGAGCGTCGCAACGGACGCAGCCCTTTCTCTCTCTCTCTCCTCATCATGTATGGGTGTTTCCTGAATTCCGATCCAGCAGACATAATCGTCCTCATGCACCATTAACTCTGCCCGTACCGTTACATTATATGCACGCACACACACACTTCGTAGTCCATCCCTATAGCGACAATGGTTTTTTTTTAATCATATTATAGAGGTATAATTAAGAGGGAAAAAAATTCGAACCGGTTATGGGTCAATCGCACCAGAAAATAGGCACGCCGACACTCCAGGGCCGGAATTAGAGGAAGGCAACTGCTCCGGGCGACAAATTTCAGGGATAAAAAAAAAAATAGGAAAAAAAGTTTCATTTCCAAACATAATTCAAAAAGCATTTTGCTACAGAAAAATAAGGCGGGCAGGGACAGACTTGAGACCCCTCAGGGCTTTTTAGGTGGTTACTAGAGTCGAGAGAGTGGTACCTTTATTACGCTTTTTAGAACATTTTTACCATAGATATCTGTCTACTCCTCGATAACAACTTCCAGTTTCAGAGGCCTCCATTGGTCCCTGACAAAAGGGAGCCCCTCCCCGACAGCTCCCTAGTTTGCTAAGGCCTTCCAGACCTTTCTAATTCGCACAGAACCCTTTTCAGAATAAATTTCTATAGAAAAGCATAAAAAAAGTCAATTTTTTTTAATTCACTTTAATTTACTAGTTCATTATATTCGGAGTGGTCACGGCGCCCCTAAGAAATGCACACGGAACTCTAATGGCGGGTTGAGAGCCACTGGGTTGTACAGAAGTCTGGCCCCGACAGTAAAGGAAGGCGGCAAAAAGCCTAGTTACCACCCTGAAGAATCACGCTGCTTTATTCCAGTGGTTCTCAACCTGGAGCTATATTGCTCCCCCCCCCCTTGCGGTCCTGGGATACTCTAAGGGGGACCACAGATGAATATCAAGTGGAAGACAGTTAAGGGGACCACAGAGAGCTTTTGAAAGAAATTCAGATGTGAAGAAATAAAGCTTTCAAGTGAAATACAGTAGGTATGACGGCGAAAAAGTGAAACTACTTTCAGAATAAAGCAGATACGCCCATAAAATCTGAGAAATTATTACCCATGACCCGGGGGCCATGATGAGATCTGCAACTATGATTTCCCGAGAGCAAGTACTGTATGTAAATATGTAATCTGTTACGCTTCCAGCTTAGTACGGGGGCCCCCAAAGCAGAATATGACGAAAACTGCGACATAAGCACACAACAATCAGTGCTCCTATAGAACCTCGGTAAGAAAAAAACTCTTCTGCGAAGAAAACACTAATATGGGAGTTTTTACCTCAGAACATTTTCAGTCAGCTGAGGACTCGTTGCAGAACAATTCAAAGCAGTCTGCTTTGGGGGGAGGTACGAGGGCCCGAGAACATCACTTAGGCCGGGAGCACGTGATGTTGAGACGGCCCTGTAGAGAAGCCCCCTTAAGGGGCAAACATTGATTTCTAGCCCAGTGGTCCATCGATCGACCTTATTTCAAAAAGTTTTGGTAACTATAAATTTACTCAAAAAAAAAAAAAAAAAAAAAAAAAGTAAAAAGGGTCTCGCTCCCAGATGAAAGTATAAAGCTCTGAATAAGATAAACGGGTACAAGAAGAAATTATGGTACTAAGGGGGAGGGGGCATGGGCGAAAAAAAGGTTTACGAAACATTGTTCTATTCCCCCATCCCCAACCTAACTATACGATTTGCCTGGTCCAATTGATCGTTGAATTCGAATGAAAGTTTTTACGAGGAGTGCAAATGTGATGTTCGTCCACCCTATCCTCATAACTTGAACTGAAAATTTCTCACTACGCAACCCTTACACAATCAAAATCCATTGCTCACCCAACTACTTTCTCAACCAAAACCCATATCCGACATCAGAAATCGCATGCAACGCACACATATTATGCCAATTCTTTGACCAGATGTTCTAATGCAAGCTGACGCCGTGCTGATTTCTAAGCACGTAATTTGAAATGGCAGGGCACAAATGCGTCCATCTCATTTTTTCCTTTTAAATTTTGTTTTTCTTTTTTACGAGCACCACACGCATGTCCCATTCCGCTCGAAAAGTGATCATCTATTACTGACAAATGTTACCGTGTACACACACACATATATATAAAGAAAATTAATAATTAGTGGGAGGAAGGAGGTAATCATATCTAAGATATATCTCGCCGAGATGACGGCTCGCACTTTTTTGTTGCGGACACGTAACCACGGCGACCGGCGAAAAAAAAAATTGCATAAATAAAATAAAAAATCTCCACGTCGAACAGACTTTGAAACGAACGGTTTTACGAAGATAGGACGGGAAAAATAAAAGAAAAGGCCGTCCTATTTTTTTTATTTCTATTTTATCACCCATGAAGCCAAAAACATTGACACACATCACACAGTCAGCTTCGAAAAAAAAACCTTCCAAGTGCCCACTAAATGTGTACTACATTAATGAAACAGCGCGAAAAAACAAAAACTTTTGGAAAACTGGGCGCGAGCATTTGTATTGTGTGTCTGTATAATGCAAATGGAAAAAAAAAGCGATTGCAGTAGGAGAAGAATGCTGAAAATTCTACTGAATAAACAAAGAACGAGCACACGCCAAGAGAATAATTGCTCTCTCTTCTTATTGCTGCTAAGCCAGAAATTAAAAAAAGCTATCCTAAGGCAACGTACACACGTTCTGGTACGCCTGTACAGGTCAGGGCCGGAACTCGGGGGAGGGGGGGGGGAATCAACTGCCCCGAGTGGCATATTTCTGGAGGGAACAAAAATACCATTACAGAAATCATTGAATTTCACAGTAGTGGGGGGGGGGGGCAAACTCATGTTTATGAAACCTGCCATGTGTGTCCTTTCCCCCCCCCCCCGCCTCCCACATCCAGCAGCGAGGTCCCTATATCTTTGGCTGGTCCCAATATTAGTGAATTCACTATAGTGTGAAAAAAAAACAAATATGAATCCTCCCAGGCTGGAGACACCCTTCCCCCACCGCCAACCACACCCTTGCGTGTGAGCGTGGAGGGGAGCATGATAACTGCGCAGGCAGTGTCCGCCGATACGCACCTTGTGACGCGTCATTCACGCATCAAAATTCAATTTCATTCCTCAAAAAATAGTATTTTTTTTTATAAAAAAAGAGAAAAAAACACCTCTCTTTTCACAGTACTTTTTAAGAGGAGCGACCCTTTTTAAAAAGGACTCTCAAATTACAAAAAAAAATTCAGATAGTATTGAGTATACCTAAACAGTTCAGTGCATCCACACCATTCAGGTATGCCTGTACAACATTGATTGACAAATCCCAGGCTACCATGGTGACTATAAAATCGGTATTGGCACCTAAAATTTTCTATGTCTGGTTGCTAAATCAGTCTCTGAATGACCCAAAATATTCTGATTTCGTAATGACGTATCTTCCAACATGAAATCATCAAGTCTCGAAAAAGTAGGGGGGGGGGGAAACCATTATTCAACGCCTTTCTTTGATAACTGCTTCCTGCCCTCCCGCAACGCCAAATAACAAGGATAAAAAGAAATATACACTATTTTTTTTCTATTATTTATACTGCATGCATGTTCCTACACTAGCTCGAAGCGAAGGGGGAAAAAATACACCATCTCTCTCTTTCTGTTATCAAACTTTGAACAAAAAGCTGACTTAGCCCAGCTTGGGGGGGGGGCGGTAGTAAAACATGTTATCAGAAGAAAACTTCCAACGCTATCCGGACTAGACATTGCCGAAATAAAAGGGTTTTAAAGAAGCAGATATATCTCTGAATTGCCGAAATATGAGGCATCAAGTTAGGAGACAGATCTCGTCATTCCTACCATAAGAGTTAAAAAAATTGCTTCAAAGGCTATTCGTCGCCCACAAGTTCATAAATTAGTCAGCTGCCGTTGTTAAACGTCGTTATCAGTACGAAGGGGGGCGAAACGGTGCAGATATGCCATACGGCTCCTACATACGTTCAGGTAGACCTGTACAGGTACGCGAATGAAGAAACCAATCCATTAAGGTACAAAAAAAAACTGCAGGTCTTCCTATATACAAACGCTCAGGTTTGGATGCACAGGTATGCCTGAGCGCGTGTAGGGGCCTTTAAGTAGGTATTACATATGAAGAATTGTAATCAATTGGAACAGTTATCATACGTACAAATAAATAACCAAAAATGTTTTGAAATGAATTGAAAGTAAAATTTCACAATCTGCTCGCGCCTAGCCTCAGGTTCCCAAGAACACTTGTGGATTTTTTTGCACTTTCCCCCCCCCCCAATTGACATCTATAAAGGCTTTATTAAAAGAATTAGGCTATAGAAATAAGAAAAATTATATCCTAAAATATATTTTTCATCTTGCAAGATGTACAAGACAAGAAGTTCATTTACCTGATCAAAATCCCTGAAGGCTTAAAATCAATGAAAGGCTTACTTCAAAATCTTAACCTTCTAAATGGGTTTTCTAGGTTTTTTTTTTTTTCACTTCACAAAATTTTCCCGACTTATAAATCAAATATGTACATATTTTCCTGACTTTTTCCTAAATATATCACATTTTCCGATTTTCCTGATCGCTGGAAACCCCATGAAATCTATAACTCACATTTTTCTGGAAAAAACAAATGTGTTCTAAAATATTTATAATTTTAGATTTTCTCTTTTATCTAACCCTCTTATCTACCACAGTATGAAAAGTTGAATAAGAAGCAAATATTAAATATAAGGGTAATAAGGAATAATTATCATGTAAATTATTTGGTAGGTCATTTTAGTTCTAATTGAAGACAAAAAAACAGTTCTTTCTCTCACACACACATTTAGATAAAAAAAATTATGCAAAAGAATTTTATATTGTTATAACCCTTCATCTGTAGGAAAACATAACTGACTTTTCCTAAGAGTGTTGTAATGAATGATCGTTATAAAATGTGGGGTCATTATAATGTATTATAACTGTATCTCTATTTATTTATTTGTAAATGTATTTTCCGCCAGATTGCTTCACAACACAACAGTATAAAGTTGATTGCTGTAATGATTTCAAGTCTCAGTTACATATAATACACATTTAGTCAAATTTTTTATTCAGAAAACAATTTTTGCCCTGGTT
This sequence comes from Pholcus phalangioides, assembly GCF_987345545.1. NCBI lineage: Eukaryota > Metazoa > Arthropoda > Arachnida > Araneae > Pholcidae > Pholcus > Pholcus phalangioides. Next base: position 21,747,028 of record NW_028301616.1, on the reverse strand, counting down.
TTTATCAGTTTCGGCAAAATGCCCAACCCTGATTCTTTCACAATAAAATTAATATTGAAGATTGAATTTAAAAAGAAATTCTTGGCTCATTCAATTGAGAGAAAACTGTTCAAAATAACTTTTTACTGTTTCGGTTGGTCAACTTTTTTCTGGTATATAGGCCTGCAAGTTACACTCGTAAAAACTCTAAAAAAAGTTCATATTGCCCAAACATTCTCATTTAGAAAAGTTTTAGGTATTAATACCATTCCTTTTAGATTTTATTAAACCCTTCTATACAACAATAGGCCAAACATATTGGCATAATATTTTTAGAATTAAAAAAAAAAATTAAAACTGGTCAAAGAAATTATTTAAGGCCAGATTATCCATTTAGAGAAACCATAGATCATAAGGGAAGACAAAATTTGGAATTATAGACTGCATTTAAGGTACATAAATCAAAGAATATATTTCTATAAATTTATTAAATCTTAACTTGTTAAAAATTAAATATTTTCACACTAGTTAAATTTTTAAATACAGTGAAACCTCGATATAATGATACTATCCAAACCAAGAAAAGATATCATTATATCGAGCGGCAGCAGTTTAACACTAGAGTATAGACATTTCTGAACAAGACTTGAAAAATATCATTGTAGAGGGATTTATCATTATATTGAGTATTGTTGTAGCGAGGTTTCACTGTAGCCTATATTGTATTAATTTTTTTACTCTAGTCCAGAAATTCAGTTCATTCAACATAAAAACTACATATATATTCAAATATTCTTATTATAGGCCTAATAAATCTCAATTAATTGTATCTATCTAATTTTACTTAAAACAATTTCATAAATATCGCAACTTTAAGTATAGAAATGAACACAAAAAAATTATGAAATTATGATATTACAGATTAAAAAAAAATGAAGTTTAGTAATGATAAAAATTAATTTTTGTATCGAAAAATGAATCACAGATATGCATGAAAAAATTGTCTTCATTATGGAATAAATAATTCATCAGCACTAAAAAAAGCTTGAAGTGATATGATGAAAACCAATTTTTTATATACACCAGTATATCAAAGTCATTTCAATAATCTAACAAATATTGAAACTTAAAATTGTCTTCATCATACAATTCATCCATTACAAAAAAAACCACGAAGTGATGATAAAAACTGATGTTTTATATACACCATACACTGGCACATATCCTACTTCATTTAAATTATTTCGAAAATATTGAAACTTATTCTGACTTTTTGAATCACTTGATATGTATGAAAGAAATTATCATCAACCCCAAAAAAAGCATAAAGTGATGATAAAAACTGACTTTTTATATACACCAGCATATACCCTATTTTATTTAAATAATTTCATAAATAGGGGAGCTCACTCTGACAGGGGTATGCAAATTTAAATCAGCTTGAATTAAATCGTAATTTAAATGACTTAATTTTTTTAAGAATTGCTGATTTAAATCACAAAATTTAAATTCAATTTTTCCTTCACATAACTTCAATGATATTGAAGTAAAAGTAACCTAGTATGGTATGCATGTTATTGTTATGTGAAGTCATTAATTAAAAGAACTATAGAAGAGATCTCTGGCAAAATACGGACTTGAAAAGCATGAAGTGATGATAAAAACTGGCATTTTATATACACCAGCATATACCCTATTTTATTTTAATAATTTCGTGAACATAGGAACTCATTCTGACTTTTTGAATCACAGATATGCATGGCTTGACAGATCAAAAAACATTTAGGTGACAGTCCAGTTTTTAAGGGGCCATGAATGATTTTAATCTCAATAAAAACTCCTAAATAGTGGTTTTTCACCCTTTCCTGGGACTCTACATCTTTTTCCTACATTAAAAGACACATTGTCATGAAATTAGAAACTTTTTTCCATTCATAGACACCAATTCAGCAATCATGCACAGAAAATTTTAGGTGCCAATATAGATTTTATAGTCACCATGGTGACCTAGGATTTGTCAAGCCCTGCAAATATGTATGGAAAAATTATCCTCATCATATAATTCATTAACGCCAACAAAAAGCATTACATGATGAAAAAAACTGATGTTTTATGTACACCGCCATATCCAATTTTATTAAAATAAGTTCATAGACACTTATTCTGACTTTTCTAAATCACAGGTATGTATAAAAAACAAATTGTCCTCATCATAATGTAATTCATATCAACATGTAAGTTTCTATACTTGTGAAATTATTTAAATAAAATAAGATATGCTAGTCTATATAAAATTTTATATCTTCATTCCATTCTTTTATAGTGTTGATGAATTATATGATGAAGACAATTTTTTTTCATACAAAGCTGTGATTAAAAAGGTCAGAATAAGTTTTAAAATTTATGAAGTTATTTAAATATTTAAACAAAATAGGATATGCCAGTGTCTATATATATAAAACATCAGTTTTTATCATCATTTCATTCCTTTTTTGGTGTTGATGAATTATATGAGGAAGACAATTTTTCATACACATATCTGTGATTTCAAAGATCAGAATAAGTTTCAAAATTCAATGAAGTTATTTAAAGAAAATAGGTTATGCCTTGTGCATATGAAACATCAGTTTTTATTAGGATATTTAAATCTCAGATATGTATGAAAAAATTGTCCTCATCATATAATTCATCCACACCAAAAAAAAGGCATGAAATGATGATGAAAAACTGACTTTCAATATATACACCAGTTTATCCAATCTTATTCAAATAACTTCATAAATACTGAAACTTATTCTGATTTTTTTGAATCATAGATATGTCATATGTATACAAGAATCTTTCTGATTATAATGCATTAACGGATAATTTCTGATAAAAACTGAAAAGCATGAAATTGAATATATATATAAAAAATGTTTTATACACAACTGTACATGGTAAATATTGATGAGCAAAGCAATTAGAGTGTTGAGTTAAAAACACGCGTGTTCAGCATAATAATAACAAGAGACCGTTATAAATCCGGATCCAAACATACCAAATGATCCATCGAGACACGAAGATAATCATATTTACTGAGATGGTAATAATTATCCAACTGGACATTCAGGCGATGAATATTCGATTGATTTTTTTTTTCATTAAGTGGACAAACTTGATTATACCATATACGGAATAACTTTTCCATTCATCATCGCATTTCACGATGAGTCTCATCTGAATCTGACACAGAGAAAAATAGAGAGAGAGAGAGAGAGTAGTGATCTCTTTCTCTCACACATTTGATCATTACCATCGCGGGTTATGCGCCAGCCGGCATCCCTTTAGGCTTATGTAATGTTTCGATCAAAATAACAAATATATTTTCGAAAATAGCTTTTCAAACATGCAGTTGAAATAAAAAAAAAGGGGGAAATCATTTTTACCTCGGTTCGATTGGATAACCTTCTCTTTGCAAGATGTTTGGCGGTGATGAGTGATCTTGATCTCACATCACACCACTTCTCATCAATACATTCGGCTCTACTACGGCTACCGACGGGATCGCAGCGGCGGAGGGTGGAAGCAGTGCGACAAAAACCTCACGCTACGGCCCTTCCCTTTGAATCCGTTTTTATAGTCGCCCACGGCGTTTTCGGTTTGTCCTGCTCTGGTCGGAACAGACTTTTTGGATTGAAGCTGGGGTTTTTTTTTCCTAGGAGCAGGTTTTTCGCAGCGTGAACCGAATAGGACTCTTTCGCGTCGGCAGAAACGTGCAACTTTATCACGCTAACAGATTACTGTCCTTGTCGTCTGTATATCCACGTATTTTTTCTCCATTTTGCACAATAAAAAATAGAGACAGGAAGGAAGGGGAAAGAAAACACAACAAAAGTGAAGAGAGGATCGGTGAAACGCGGCGCACGACGCATTTGATTCCTTCAGAAGCAGTTGGCCAATCACGCTCGACGTAAATCGCTGGCGGGAGGCGTGTTGCGCTCTGCAGGAAAGCAGTCGAACCGCTTTTCCTATATTGGTGAGTGGACGGTGTAGCACTATGTGATTCACGTCGTACGCGGCACATAAACGCCGCTCCTAGGAAAACCCGGCTTTTGGATTGAAGTCAGATTGTCCTATAGGAGCTGTTTTTTGAACCGAGTAAAACTATTTCACGTCGGCAGAAACGTGCAACTTTATTATGTTACGCAGTTTGGCGCATCATGTCGTCCGCATACTCCGGTCTGAAACAGTGGCGTAGTGGTCGGAGCCAGTCGGTGCTGTGAGTGCTCCAGCATCCACGATAATTTGTGACACGGGCCTGAGCACCCGCAGGTTCGAAACACTTCTGACGCATTTTAATCCACGTCTGCAACAGCCGAATAATATGGGAAAAATTAGTCCCTCTCGTAAAATACGGAATGATCCAAAGAAACTACACAATGAATTGCCTGTTCCGACACATGGGATAGTGCCCGTCTGAGGGCCCGACCAAGATCCCAGCCTAGGAGGGGGGGGGGCTGCTGCAGGATAGGTAGGCCATGCTCTCAATGCCTCAAAGAACCTTCAAGAAGCTCAAAACAAGCAACGGGTCAGCACCTACTGGTTTTGGCTACTAAATAGCATACAAAAAAAGTTTGTGGTTAGTTCAGAGCCACCCTTAAGGATGTGCACACAGAGTGGCCCCCACTGTGCTTCATCTATTCAAATGGTTATTAAATACCAATATGCAGGACCGTCCTAAGGCATGGACTACCCTGTTACAGCTCGGGGGGGGGGGGGGTCTCAAGTGCATGAGAAGCCGTGATAATGAGATCAAGCGCTATTATTTTTGAGAGGAAGCATAAAAATTTATAAGTTGGTAATGTCAGTTATTTAGAGGCCCCAGAATATCACATTTCCCTGGAGGCCATTGTGCTTATAAGACGGTCCTGACAATATGTAATACCTATTGTTTATGTAAGGGTTTGAAGAAAATTATTTGTGCTTCTCGCGAAGAAATCTCACGATAATTTTTTTCTGAGGACCCTCGTTGCCATCCTAGCTACTATTACTCTACCGCGCGCCAACTCCTGTCATATCGCCATACAGCAATTTACTACCGATCGGGATGGGTCGGAAATGAAGGCCCCCATCTATCGGTGGTCACCTCCGGTTCGATATAGAAAGAACTTGTTACCAATGTTCTACCTCGGGATTGAATCTGCGGACCTGATGCGGCCTTCGTGGTGGTAGACGGGCATCTTATAAGGCCGCTACACTCTAGTCTACTCTAAGGCGACTTGATAAGGACCCTATTCTAGTGGATATAGTCTACTCTAACACAGGACAGGTGACGTAGTGACATGTCGAATTCTGATTCGTGGGAATTCACCATGTCACTGACTTACCGTGTCAGAGTAGTGTGTAACAGCCTTTACCGCTGCAGTATTCTCGGACGCTAATCCATTTTAGCTGGCAACTCTAGCAAGGGAGCCTCAGATAAATAGTTACTAGGGCAAGAGGGCAGTGAGTCGTTGTGGGAAGGGGCCACGTCAAATCAGCAATGTTCAGTATATGCGACATAGAAATGTGCCGCGGTGTACCACTTGGAAATCATTGCCTTAAAAGCAAAAAACAAATTATAGATATTTTTCCCAATTTTTTGCTTTTTTACGAGATAGGTTTTTCATTTTCCGCTTAAAAGGTCTGCCTGATAAATATTTTCCCCCCACTAACAGCATTGTTACTTAGCGACCGTGTTGGTAAACCTCATTCTCAACAACAATAATGCTTTTTTGATGACGTTGGGCAAAGTCAGATTCCAACAATGTTTTGATATGACATTGAACTTTATTTGTTTATATTATAACAATGAGTTTCGAAATTTTTCAGGTGCAACAATTTCCCAACAATGCAATTATTGTAATAATACAGCACATAGGGTTTTGAGACAGAAAAATATGCAGGGAATAATTAACAATTAATACTTTTTGAACGAAAACAGATACACACAGAATAAAGGTTAAACGAGATAAATTAGACATGTTTTGTCGGTTAACACCATCTTTACGCCCTCTAGCGATAAATTTAAGAATTTTTTTATATATTTATATTTTTTTCAATTCCACAGCCAGAAAAATTGGGTACAAGGAAAATCCCAAAAAAATCATAGTAATATTAGAATTGTACTACAACGGAACTTGACGTAACGGACGCTCTTCATTAGTGGTCACCCCCCCCCCATTAACGGACACTTTTTTAAATTACGTCAACGGGCCTCGGTGTATTTTACTGTCAAAAAACGGACGCTCTCCCTCAGCGGAAAAAAATATTCGGTCCCGAGGCTATGAGGTCGAGAGGTTCTACTGTAATACAAAACTACTAATATTTCTTCAAAAGATGATCAAGGACTCTCTGAAAATATCCAGTAGATATATTAGTTGTAGGGCCACCATAGGGATCTTTAACAGAGGAAAATTGGGAGATCATGTTTCAACCTATGAAGCAGGGGCTCCGGAGATGGGTCGTAAGAACACATTTACAATTCAGAATAAATGAAAAACATTTTAATCAATATGTTAATCAATGGAGAATGATTCCAGAATTGATGAAAAGTATGTAATTCTAAATTAAATGAACGATTATTCTAAATTAAATGAACGATTATTCTAAATTAAATGAACGATTATTCTAAATTAAATGAACGATTATTCTAAATTAAATGAACGATAATTCTAAATTTAATGAAAAATAATTCTAAAGTTAATGATTTTTTTTAATAGTAGAAATAAATTATTCTAGAATTAGAGAGAGAAATTATTCTGAAATTAGAGAGAGAAATTACTTTTAAATTAAAGAGAGAAATTATTGCAAAATTAAAGAGACAGAACAGAACAAAAATTAAAGAGAAAAATTATTCTAAAATTAAAGAGGAATATCATTCTAAAGTTAAAGCAGGGCCGTCTTAAGAACATCAGAGGCCCCCCGGCCACTTGATGACCTGAGGTCCCCCCCCCCCTCCCGAGGGTAGGTCCCCGTGAAGAATTAACTCTCTGTGTTTGGCACAGATGGCGCCGCTATATTGGCAGATACAATACCCTTATTTAGGTCATCTCAACTTACTGGCAGAGCCCCTTTTCCTCTTTTTTTATTTACTGATTTATTTTATTTTCTTCAGCTGCTGCGGAGGTCTTGGGAGGTGCACATGAAGCCCCAAGCAGTTGAGAACAGCTGCCTTAGAGAGTCGCATAAAAAAAAAGATAAATATACCGAAAAATTGAATTATCTGGATGTTATGCCGAAACTAATATTTAGAAAGAAAAGTGACTCGTTTCTCCGGGAATCGAACCTGAATCCCTTTGCATACCGAGCAAGTGAGTACGCTAACCAATACACCTCACTGCTTCTCGTTACTAATGCGTGTTATAAGGAATTGAAAATTGTGTCTCTGGTGTATTGGTCAGCGCACTTGACTGGTATGCAAGGGGACCCGGTTTCGATTCCCGGAGGAGACAAATCACTGTTCTTTCCAAATACGTATTAGTTTCGGCATAACATCCAGAAAATTCCCTTTCCCTACATATTACGAGCCGAAAAAAATACCATCTCTTAATACAAAAGACAAGCAGATAGGAAAGGAAAAAAAGAAATATCTTCAAAAATTCACCTCACTTTTTCTCAGGGTCGGGCTTGAGAATTTCGCGGTGTGGTGCAAAGGAAATTCTGCGACCCCCTCCGAAAGAAATTTTTGTAGTAGCTCCCCGACTGACAAACTTTTCCAGTTACGAACATAAATCTTGAAAGGGAAAATATTGTTCAGAAAGAGAGACGCATCTCATTACACTCATTTTTTCGTTATTTCCGGATCGCGTTCATGGTTTGGATAGTAATCAAACACGATCCATTGAGAGGGAATTTTTATTAATTTGACAAAATTAATAAACAATTAGTAATGATTAGAGTGGTCTACCTACTCAGCGCCGTCTTAAGAGCATCATATGGGCCCCCGGGCCAAGTGATTTTTCTGAGGCCCCACCTTAGAAATTGTCGAAAAATTTAACTACTTCTCATCTTTCTGAGGCCTCTCTCCTCGTGAGGCCCCCGTGCCGTGCCCGGGTGGGCCCACGCGTTAAGACGGCTCTGTCCGGCTGACCAAGACTGTTGTAGCCCCGGACTTTATGATGTTCTTAAGGCGGCCTTAATGTACCTCCCCTAGGGGGACAGAGTGGGGGCCGTAGTTGGTATGGAAGCCTTAATGTACCGAAGGGCGTAGCGAGGGGGGGGGGGACTTGGGGGGTCTGGTTCCCCCCCCCCCCCGAAATGTGAGAAAATGACCGAAAAAAGGGAAAAAGAAGGCCAAATCCATTGTTCTGTCACTTTCGTTCCCCCCCCCGAAATGAAAGTGGTCCCCCCCCCCTCCGAACGAAATTTCTGGCTACGCCCCTGAATGTACCCGTAGGCAAGGGAGGCTAAAGGAAAAAATCTCTACCAGTGCGGGATCTATCTTTGTGCCCCCGACGATGTTTTTCTGGTCAACTGTTTTTTTTTACCTTTCCACTCTGATTTGTCACGCCCCCTACTAGACAGGTGCCCCATGATGCTGCACAGGTCGCACGGCTTCTGGGGGGGGGGAGGGGGCTGGAAGGCTCCAGCCTAGTGCGATTCTTCTAATTTTTGTTCTTTTATACTATAAATTCTTTATCGATGGACCGGTGAAAAATCTGACCTAAGGCCTTCACCAAAGGTAGTCTTCAAAAGGCCTTCAAAAAAAGCCTAGGGGCCCTTTCAGGACCGGATCTCGTATCCTGTGAACTACGCGGCCACAGAAGGTGCCAACCGATAGGAGCTGATTTTCTAAGCCGCCAACCATTGAGCTTATATTACTGGAGAGAGTATGATGTCAGCGGTCTCCGCCTTGGCAGTGCTAAGAACAGTGTCCCCAACTTCGTCGGAAGATTATGTGACTCGGTGAAAACACACACAATCCCCCATTATTTTCTTATGGCATCCACAGAAATTTAAAACAATAAATGAAAATAATTTCAGCACCGAGATCAGATAATTCCAAAATTAATGAAAGAGCTAATTCCAGAATTAATGAAAGAGCTAATTCCAGAATTAATGAAAGAGCTAATTCCAGAATTAATGAAAGAGCTAATTCCAGAATTAATGAAAGAGCTAATTCCAGAATTAATGAAAGAGCTAATTCCAGAATTAATGAAAGAGCTAATTCCAGAATTAATGAAAGAAAATATTCTAGAATTAATGTAAAAGAGCATTGTAAAATCAGCATTGATGAAACAGATAATTTCAGCATTGATGAAACAGATAATTTCAGCATTAATGAAACAGATAATTTCAGCATTGATGAAACAGATAATTTCAGCATTGATGAAACAGATAATTTCAGCATTGATGAAACAGATAATTTCAGCATTGATGAAACAGATAATTTCAGCATTGATGAAACATAATTTCAGATTGATGAAAATGATAATTCCACCATTAATAAAAGCGATAATTCCACCATTAATAAAAGCTATAATTCCACCATTAATGAAAGCGATAATTCCAAAATTAATGAAAGCGATAATTCCAAAATTAATGAAAGCGATAATTCCAGCATTAATGAAAGATAATTTCAGATTGATGAACGTGATAATTCCAAAATTAATGAAAGAAAAATTCTAGAATTAATGGAAGAGATAATTCCAAAATTGAAGGGAAGAGATAATTCCAAAATTGAAGGGAAGAGATAATTCCAAAATTAAGGGAAGAGATAATTCCAAAATGAATGAAACGATAAATACAGCATTAATGAAAGATAGTATCAAACTGATGAAAAAGTGATAATTCAAAAATTAATGAAAGAAACAAATCCCGAATGGATGAAAGAAATAATAATTAATGAAGGAAATTATTCTAGAATTAATGAAGGAAATAATTCCAGAATTAATGAGGGAAATAATTCCAGAATTAACGAGGGAAATAATTCCAGAATTAATGAAAGAAAATTACAGAATTAATGAAAGAAAATTACAGAGTTAATGAAAGAAAATTACAGAATTAATGAAAGAAAATTATTTAATCTTTTTTTTAGATGAGTTCTCCATCCTTTTTCCTAATCTTTCAAACGCAATGTTATAGAGACCGAACTGTACATTTCAATGAGGAAATTGTCAGGCACGAACTGTGTTTCCACTGAGTCACGTGATTTCTTTGCATTTGATGTCGCTGCCGTCGAGGCGACTGTGGCTGCCCTCCTGTAATATAAGCTCGATGGCGCCAACTGATGGGAGGGATGATTTTTTCACCACCAAAATATCTTTCGTTCACGCTAGAAATATATGTCCAAAACTGTCCCGGAGCCAACACCTATGGCACATGTTCCATAGGTGGTGTTGCCTGGGTCCTGCTGCAGGATGTGAGTGCTTAAAGCCGGGTTTTCCTAACGATTCCTGTGCGCTCTGTGTGAAATCGCTGATTGGTTAAAAACCTGAAATTCACGTTTTTTAGCGAATCTGCCTGCACACGTTGCAGGTAACCTGCTCCTAGGAAAACCCGGCTTGAATGCACCCATTCTTCCCCACTACCTCCTACCATAGGCGTACGCAGAATTTGGACTTCAATTTTTTTTCTTTCTCAAGGGAAAGGGGGTTTTATGTCTTTTTCTGCAAAATAAGACTATAATCTCGGCTTGAGGGGGAATTAGAACCCCCGTCGCCCCTTTGCGTACGCCAATGCCTCCTACAGATATTGTATCCAGGAAATAATGACAATTTAGTCCCTTATATACCGGGTGACTCGAAACTTAATGCCCCCGCACGTAGCAGTTTTTTTTTACTTTGCAGCATTTGCCGCAAAATCAAAATGGCACTAATAATTGTACGGGAATCCAATATTAATTTAATACTCTGGAATACTTTGACTGCGGTTCTCAACCTTTATCGACTCGCGGAGCCCTTTTTAGTGTAAAATTTGCATGGCGGAGCTATTCTCTTTTATTTATAAAATTTACTCATTTATTTTCTTTTCTTTGGGTGGCTCTGGAGCTACTTTGAAGTCCACGCGGATCACCGGTTGAGAATCGCTGCTTTATGTCTTTTTTTTTTTAATATTTTGGTGCTGCCATCTCATGTCCATATTAGAAGTGACTTATGTGGTGATGATGAATTTCAGATTAAAAAAACTATTCCACTCAGTTCCTTATACGCAAAGGTTATGAACTGAACTGAAAGTTCAAACTAACAGTTCAGTTATTTTTCCAGGAAACAAAGAGACGTCTAAAACAAATGTCTTTCCAACAAGCAGACGACAGGTAAGAAGTGAATTTCCTCACGTCAATTGATAGTGTAAATGCTGCCATCTAACCTCGAAATTAAAAGTGACACATGTGGTGAAGATGAAGTATTATAAAAAAACTATATTCTTCATTCCACTCAGTTCCTTACGAACAATGCTCATAAACTGAGCTGGAAATTTGAACTAAAAGTTCGGCTATTTTATGTGGGCATACGGAGACGGCAAAAACGAAGAACCTCTGAATGAGCAGAGGACAGGCAAAAAGTAGATTTGTTCTGTTCCTTACAAATTGAGCTCACAATCTGAACTGGAAATTCAAATTAAAAGTTCAGTTATTCTTTTATAACATAAGGAGACGTCTAAAACAGAGAACCTAGGGAGAAGCAGACGACAGAGATTCGAAGGCTTGATTTATTTACCATTGGTGCTGCCATCTAATCTCGAAATATCCTTCAACTCAAACGATGATGTAAAAAAGAGAAAGCGGTCGTTTTTGTTTAGAATAGCAACATCATCGACTTCGTAATCAATATGAACCTAAAAATTATTGATCAAAATGAAAAAAAAAAAATCTTTTATGATAATTTACTTACTAAATTATCATAAAAGCTTGTAAATTATGATAAAATTTCTTTATGATATGAAAATTTCGGTAACTAAATTCGTACATTTGTAATAATCAATTATTTTTTTGTAGGAAAAATATAATTATTTCTTTCCACCAAAAAGTCCTGACAATATGGATGATCGAACAAATAAGTGAAAATACGGATTATGTGGTCTTCGATAGGATTACTAGATTCAAAACCGAGAAACAACCGAATTCAACCCGGCTTAAGCTGGGTTTTCCTAGGAATATGTTTTTTTGCGCAGCCTGCACTGAATTCAACCATTTCGCGGCGGCAGAAACGTGTTACATGATTACGCTACGTGTTTGTGTTTTCCTAGCGTGGCGCATCAGATCAGACGGCTATATTATAGTATATGACCTTGACATCAGCTACTCTGTCGTCTGCATGCTCTGGTTTGAAGGGAAGGAAAGACAACACAACGCGCGGCGCATAACGCATTTGACTCCTCCTGAAGCAGTCGGCCAATCACGCCCGACGCTATAAAGACGGGTTTTCCTAGGAGCAGGTTTCCTGTGCTGCGCGCAATGTGATTCGCCCAGCGCGACACGCCGTCCACTCACCAGTAAGAAAAGCAGCATGACTGTTTTCCTACAGAGCGCAATACAGCTCACGACAGCGCTTTACGTTGGGCGTTATTGGCTGACTCCTTCTGGAGGAGTCAAATGCGTCGTGCGCCGTGGTTTTGCCGATATTCTCTTCACTCTTGTGTGTTTCATTTCCCCTCCCTTCAAACCGGAGCATGCAGACGACAGAGTAGCTTATGCCAAAGCCATATACTTTATATAGCCGCCCTGATCTGACGCGCCTCACTAGGAAAACATAAACACGTAGCGTGATTATGTAACTCGTTTCTGTCGGCGCGAAATAGTCTAATTCGGTTCACGCTGCGCAACAAACCTATTTCTAGGAAAACCCAGCTTTATATTATATAGTATATGGCCTTGGCATCAGCTACTCTGTGTCGTCTGCATGCTGCAGTTTGAAGGGAAGGGAAAGAAAACACACAAGAGTGAAGAGAATATCGGGAAAACCGCGGCGCACGACGCATTTGACTCCTCCAGATGCAGTCGGCCAATCACGCCCGACGTAAAGCGCGGTCGTCAGGCGTATTGCGCTCTGTAGGAAAACAGTCATGCTGCTTTTCTTACTGGTGAGTGGACGGCGTGTCGCGCTGGCACATTGCGCGTGGCACAGGAAACCTGCTCCTGGGAAAACCCGGCTTAAGAGCTCGACTTCACTTATTTTATCAAGTTTAGTAATAACTAGCAATTTTAACAACCATTGGTGAGTTTTTATTTTTGGTAGTTAAAGCGGTATAATCTCGGTGCTTTGGGATATACTGATGTATATCTGTGACAGTATGAAAATCATTTTTTTATTATGCTAGATTTTCTCTTCCTCCTTGCGGAGAAACCGAAGGCAACTTGAGCTTGCTGATTAGTATAGTCGACGTAAGGTGTGATTTTGTGATTTGTATTTATATTGGATTTTTCTAACATAAATACAAATTTATTTGTATTAATTTTTGACATTAATATAGATACTTTTTTTTTAAAAAATATTATATCTGTTTTTCATTGAGATTCCCTAAGTAATTTCGTGATAACGTCCATAACCTATGGATCTATTGAGAATATTAGTTTATTTAATCATTGAAATTGGCTTTGGGGGAATTCGTTCTTAAATAAGTCTTTCCAAATTGTTCGAAATTCATCGACCTCAAAAGAGAGGCTTGAAGTTGTGGGTGCTCGAGCGCGGGACAGAGCACCCTTCCCCCTAGCATTCGTTCATTGATGAAAATCTCTTACTCAAGCCGAGCAGTGCCGTCTTAACGCATAGGTTCACCCGGGCACATCAAGAAAAGGGTCTCAAAAAAAAATTGTTGAAAATGTGTAATTGAAATTTTCTAGAATTAACCAGGTAGGGTCTCAGAAAAACCACATGGCCTGGGGTCCCCATAATGGTCTTAAGACGCCCCTGAAGCCGGGCATTCTCCCTCCACGTGAGGGGGCTGATTATACTCTATCCCAGCGGTTCTCAACCGGTGCTCGGGGCTCCGCAGCGAATTGGGGAAAACAAAATCAGTCAATTTGCTAGATAAATAAAAAAAAGATGCCTACTGCATTCCGCCTTAAAAATTTTATACAAAATAGCTCGTCAATTCAAAGAGTATTCACCATAGAAATTATGTACTGAAAAGGGCTCTGTGCGGGTCAAAAAAGGTTGAGAACCGCTGCTCTATCTCATGGTTTCCCAAACTTATTGTTCCATAACTCCCTTTCAGAATTTTTTTTCTCTTGTCACTACTGGTGTGTGCACGAGTGAAAAAAGAAAAATCCAAACATATTTACTTTCTTGGGAAATCTGAACAATGAAATTTGGCCGATTGAATAGTTAATGAGAAAGATATTTGGTTGGTGTGGTAAATCAGGTTTGGAGAAATTCCAGGTCGCTGTGGTGACTAGAAAATTGGTATTTGGCATCTAAAATTTTTTAAATGTGGTTGCTAAATTTTGAAATTGGAGTCTAAGGGTAACATAAAATTTTTTGATTTTATTACGCTACATCTTTTAAAATGGGAAAAGCAATGGAAAACATTATGTAGGGCAGTTTTCCTTGAGCATGAATGAATGAATGAACAGCAAGACTCTGGCACTGAACCTATCCCATTGTGGACATCTCTTCCAGCCCAGCTTCATTGCAGAGTCTGAAACAAAGTGTGTGTATCTAGCAGGGTTAGGTTTTCTTTTCCCGGAAGAAACCTATATCAGTTAAATATGTGACCTTGATCAAAAGACTGATGTAATTTTTACATTATAAGTGTAAATGATGAATACAAAAAATGAATGAAATGATGAATACAAAAAAATGAATGAAATGATGAATACAAAAGGAAGACTAGTTTCTCTTACTGGGAAGAAGCAGAGTTGGTTTATTGCAGCACAGTTTTTTTCCAAGCTAAAGAAACTGCTTAACTCTGCAAAAGACTGGTACGCTTATTAATTTGCATGCACAATTAAGTTAGTGAAATTAAATTTACTTAATGCTATATAGAAAATGTACACATTTGTTACATCTAAAGTATAAATTCAAACTTAAATGATAAATTATTGCAAGAAAACTAGTTTCTTCCAGCTGGTTTTTTCCGCTTCGGAAGAAACTGTCCAACCCTGGTATCTAGTGTTGTCTTGATTTTTCAGTACTGCCATCTACAGTAAAACCTCGTTAAGTCGTCACTTTTTTTTCAGGCCCTTCCAGCTTTCATAGACAACGATGTTATTAAACCCTTGTTTACTCGTCGCTAATTTTGGTTAAATCGTCACTATGAAAGATGAGAGTGAGGAACAGATCAATTTTATGGCTCCCATTAAAAAAAAGTTTGTTAAGGTTTTACTGTGTATTTCAAATTTGAGTGAAGTGTAATCATTCGATATTTTTATCATTGTAGGCCTGTGGCTCTCTGTGACGAGACTTTTTAATGAGGGGATAAGCTCTTGCATTCGTGCCTTAAAGTTGGGAACCACATTTTTTTTTAGCAATATACCATGCTTGGCTCGTAAGAATTTGGGCTGGTGACTAAATATTTTTTCAATTTGTCAAGCCCTGTGTTAAATTGTTGTACAGAAATGTCACACTTTCGCATAATTTTTTTCTGTATAAGCTATGCATGTGTAAGGTACATAAAGTTTGTTAATTTTTGGGTTTTTTTATGCAGGTGTCTTTGAGATAGATCATCATGATCGAAGTGACCTGTAATGATCGTCTTGGCAAAAAAGTCAGGATAAAGTGCAAGTATCCTTTGAAATGCTGGTTGACTGTTCAGCAGAATTCATGTCATATTGTTTTCGTTATATATTTTGATATATGATAAGATCATGCTCTTTCGTCATCTTCCTAGTTTTTTCTCTACAGTTCCTTTTTTCCCCCACATTGAAAAGCTATTGTACTGTGCCATCACACTTGTCTCAAGTTGGCAAACCCTGCTGCAGAACCCCCCAATTAACCAAAATTTAAAAAAGCATGTGGCCAGACCAAAGTTGACCGGCGAAATCTCTTTTACTGTAACGCACGGTGAATGAAAATGTCTGGTACCAGTTACAGATAAATCAACCATTTGGGGATCAATGCTTATATCCCCCCACAGGACAGAGCCTGCTCCATGTCTGGTTTTACAGTTGAAAATAAAAGAATTGTATAAGTTGGGGGAGAGAAATAGCAGTTATATAATTAATAATTTGAATTGATTAGGAATGGCCACAGAATATGGTTTTAGATAGAGGGATGACAGTCATAGTCTGGAAATACTGCTTATATCCCTCAAAGGACAGAGCCCGGGTCTTGTCTGGTCTTCAGAATCTGGAAATGACACCAAGTATAGGTATATTGAATAGATTTATGCTAAAGTAAAAGCTTCCATTGATTCACAAAATAATATAAAATTAACAAAAAAATTACTCAAATGAATAGCAAAAGAAGATATGACATCGCTTAGTTTGGATGGAATGGTGACTGACTGATTTTCATTTTCCCTGGAAATGCACGTTTTTGGTCACAGCCGCAGCACCACAGTACCCTTTCTTCCAATGTGGGTTGCACAAACTAATTATTTACAAATATATATAAGGACAAAATTAGACGTGCAATTATAAAACGAAGTGGTTCAGAGGTGACTTGTCCTGCCTTAATGAGTCAAAATGGGTCACTGTTTTGACTTTCACTATCTGTGGCTATATATGCTGGTTTCACTCATTGAACATTCAACTATACATTTCTTCCTTTACATCTGATGGTAATAGCGTTATTGCACCATGTGACCACCTCATAAGGGCCATCATATGGACACTGAAAAGGCTTCTTCATAGCATCGTTGCAAAGAAAAACATGAGTAGAATGGTCTGGTTCTTTATGGATGAATGTTTTTTATTTATTGCAGTTGAGACGCTGGTACAGGCAGAATTTTCTAAAAGTAGTATTGTTTCTTGGTGAGCAACCATTTCTTATCAGCATCTATGTCATAAGGTGGGAACTCAGACAGGGAATTTGATTGGTTCACCATGTACTGGTTCAAATGTGGAGCATTCCAATTCTATCTTGTATGCTGCTCTTAGTCTGACAAGAACAATTGGCAATACCCCCACTCAATCTGTTGAAGAATAGCACTTGATTGCTGCTTTAAGGATGCGATGCCACCTTTCTATGGCACCATTCACTTCCAGATGATATGGGAGTGGTATGATTTTGTTCGATACCCAGTAGTTTGTTGAGAGATCGGAATAGATTGCTCTGGGAATAGGTGCTATTTGCATGAATAAATTTTGTGTTTTGTTTACTTTATAGAACACTCATTGCCATAAAAATTTGCACACCAAGAAATAATTGTGGGATCGAAACGAAAGTTGGCCTGAAGGTACATGTCGGGCAGATATGTAAATGATTAGAAATGCAGCGTGATTGCGTAATGCCACTAGAGGGCGTTGAACTTCGTTCTCCTTGGAGTATAAAACAGGTAAGCAGAGCTTGCTGGAGTGTATTTAATCGTTTGCAAAGGACATGCTGAGGTAGACATGTTTGCCGCTGTGGTGGTCGAGTGGTTATAGTGCCTGACTCGTGATGCGAGGATCCGGGTTCGAACCCCCACAGTGGTGGTCGGCTGAAGTTGGTTTTCTGTGGTTCCCAACTTCAAGGCGCAAATGCGAGCCGATCTCCCCGTTAAAAAGTCTCGCCACAGAGAGCAACAGTCCTACAACGGTAAATCATTCAACCATAACACTTCACTCATAGTTAGTAAAACTGGGGGCAGATGATACACATAACAAGCATTACACAGAAAACAAACTTTACGTCAGGTTGCACTACACGTACACGCACATTCCCGCATGTACCGATTCGTTGGTGGGTTCCGCGGAGGGGGGGTGCATGCGTGGTGTAGCAGTAGTAGGTAGGGGCTCGGGGATACATGATGTTCTTAAGTCAGCCACCTCGTTGGGCAATTTGCCTGTTGTGGCATTGTATTTGTATTGTATAGACATGCCGTTACGCCACCGTCGAAGACCATATGAGCAGTTGTCAGAGTTCAATAGGGGAAGAATCATCGGGATGATGGAAGCTGGGAGGTCAGCTCGGCGAGTAGCTCATCAATTAGGCCGTTCTGATTTTACTGTGAGGAGGTGTTGGGACCAGTGGACAGAAGAGACGTCATTTACACATCGACCAGGTTCAGGACGCCCTCGACAGACCAGTCGTCGAGAAGACCGTCACATCATCAGAAACGCACGCGTAGAGCCAACTGCCTCATTGGCCGCTGTCCAGACTCAGGCAGCAGCTTCAATACAGGCCCCCGTGTCTTCCCGAACCATCGCAAGGTGCCTGGCTGAAGGACATCTGGTATCGCGGTGCCCATTACGTGTGCTGCCAATGACACCCATCCACCAACGCCTCTGGAGTGGTGTCGAGCATGACGGGATTGGACTGCAACGGAATGGAACCAGGTCGTCTTCAGCGACGAATCGAGATTCAACTTGAGCAGTGATGACAATCGTGCTCGTGTGTGGAGTCCCCGTGGTGAACGCTTCAATCCTGCCTTCGCTTTACAGCGACACACCGCTCCCACAGCTGGTGTCATGGTATGGGGTGCTATTGCTTACGATACACAGTCACCCCTAATATTGATCCATGGCACAATGACAGCACAGCGGTACGTCCATAACATCCTTCAGCCACATGTGTTGCCACTCATGGCAGGGCTCCCAGGAGCCATTTTTCAACAAGACAATGCTAGGCCACACACAGCAAGGATGTCACAAGACTGCCTCCGCCACATTACCACCCTTCCCTGGCCTGCTCTATCCCCAGATTTGTCACCAGTCGAGCATATCTGGGATCATTTGGGACGGCAAGTTGGACACCCTACGAGGTTGGTCGAACTAGAGGCGCATTTACAGCAACTGTGGAACGAGATGTCTCAGGACATCATACGGAACTTGTATGCCTCAATGCCCGCTCGTATCGCATCGTGCTAGAGGGGTTCCAACAGAGTACTAAAACTTCTGTTCATCTGTACTTTTTTCTGCAATAAATTATCCTTTTTCTTGGATTTTCTAATCACTTACTTATATCAACGTAGTACTTACATGTGTGAAATTTCGTTTCATTTTGACGACTTCTTCTGGGTGCGCAAGTTTTTATAGCAATGAGTGTATTTTGTGAATCTATAGTTTGGTGACCCAGACATGGTGGCGGCAATTTACAATTTTTCTTTTCCTAGTGTTTTTGTTCCTGACTTCAGCCCCATACCTCTAAAGGGGATTTTTTTGATAAAGACATGAACAAAATGAAACAAAAACATGAACAAGACATGATAAAGAAAACAAACTTGATGGAATAGTTATTGGTTGATTCTGGCAGCAATGTGTCCAGGGAGCTACCATCTTTGATACTGTATCACAGGAACATGCAATAATCTTCAATAAAAGATTCAGTGGTGGCAAATCATTTATAGCAGACCGAGATTAATTCAAGAAATGATGAGAGAGATATAGCTTTTTGTCTGCAACATAATATCTATCATGAGATATTGATTAGCAAGTTGAAATTGGCTTGACAAATTTTGTGATGAATGATGCGCAGAGTTAGATACAGTAAAACCTTCCCTAATGCACATTTTTTTTATCCTTGGTCATGTGGAATAGGGCTTTAATGTATTTCCCTCCTCGTAAGCGGATAGAAATCATACTACTGTAATTAATTTTTGGTCATAAACTGAGATTTTATCATGCTCAACTAAGATTATTTTTAATCCCTAGCTCATGTTGGTAAATATGATAAATTGTCAATTTATTACTTAATTGACTGAACATAACTGGTCCAGGATGGTGAATTTGAATGGTAATATATTGGTTTTGTAGGGAGTCCTACATTGAGGGGTTAGCACACCAACCTCTCGGTGAGTATAAAAAAAGAAAGCTGCCAATCGGCAATAAATTGTAGGTCCCAGTCTAATTAGCCTTCTTGTGCAGAAAATGACCATTGTGCGACAAAAAATGATCAAAATATTGGTTTTTTTTGTTGATCTTGTTTTTAAATTTACGACATCGTTGCGACCGGAAAAAGATCATGCAAGAACGGGACCAACGACGACTGACGAGAATCATTAAATGTGACAGACGTGCAACCCTTCCGCAAATTGCTGCAGATTTCAATGCTGGGCCATCAACAAGTGTCAGCGTGCGAACCATTTAACGAAACATCATCGATATGGGCTTTCGGAGCCGAAGGCCCACTCGTGTACCCTTGATGACTGCACGACACAAAGCTTTACGCCTTGCCTGAGCCCGACAACACCGACATTGGACTGTTGGGGACTGGAAACACGTTGCCTGGTCTGATGAGTCTCTGTTCCAATTGCTTCTAGCTGATGGACGTGTACGGGTATGGAGACAACCTCATGAATCCATGGACCCTACATGTCAACAGGGGACTGTTCAAGCTGGTGGAGGCTCTATGATGGTATGGGGCGTGTGCAGTTAGCGTGATATGGAACCCCTGATATGTCTAGATACGACTGACAGGTGACAAGTACGTAAGCATCCTGTCTGATCACCTGCACCCATTCATGTCCATTGTGCATTCCGACGGACTTGGACAATTTCAGCAGGACAATGCGACACCCCACACGTCCAGAATTGCTGCAAAGTGGCTCCAGGAACACTCTTCTGACTTTAGACACTTCCGCTGACCACCTAAATCCCCAGACATGAACATTATTGAACATATCTGGGATGCCTTGCAATGTGCTGTTCAGAAGAGATCTCCACCCCCTCTTACTCCTACGGATTTATGGACAGCCCTGCAGGATTCATGGTGTCAATTACCTCCAGCACTACTTCAGACATTAGTCGAGTCCATGCCACGTCGTGTTGCGGCACTTCTGCGGGCTCTCTGGGCCCTACACGATATTAGGCAGGTGAACCAGTTTTTTTGGCTCTTCAGTGGCTCTCCATTTCCCCATTACATCTACATTAGCTTACAAAACTTTTGGTCCCATGGGCAGGGCTGTAACTAGGATTTTTGCCGCCTGGGGTAAACATTATTTTGCTGCCCCCACAACATCAAAATTTAATAACTTTGTAATGGTGTTTTTGTTCCCACCTAAATTTTGCCACCCGGGGCAGTTCCTCCCCTAGTTATGGCCCTGTCATGGGTGTCAGTTATTGAGAGCTTCTACTGTATTTTTTTTATTATTATTATGCACAGAGAAAAGCTGTTGCATGAAAAATAAATTTATTAGCAGACTTTAATTTTTCATTCCTTATTAACCAAGACTCTTGTCAAGCAACATGATTCTGCACCTTTTTTCCCAGTTAATTGAGATTCCACCATAAAGTATCAGTATTTAAATACTTTGTAACTAATTGTTAATCATTCATTTATTTCGTTTCCAATGAAAACTGTAATTGTGAGTTTCTTGCACCAAAAGATTAGACGTTCATGTGCTTATCGTTTGTTCAATGCTAATGAGAAGGGAAATGTTAAAAGAAAATGAACTCTACTGATGTCCTGAGAAACTCTTTCAGTTGACGATGGACTGCAAAATCTTATCAATTCTCTAACAATTTTTTTTTTCCATATGAAATCAATCCTGGTTTTTATGTGTATGAAGGATTCAGGAATGACTTATACAGCAATTTTTTTTCCTTAATTCACTTGAAGTGGTGATGACACTATAGGTGATTTGAAAAAGCTGATTGCTGCTCAAACTGGCACTCGCTGGGACAAAATTGTCCTGAAGAAATGGTAAAATTCCTTTCTGGATTTTTTTTCTTATGAATAAAATAATGAACTGAGTTTTATATTAACCCTTAAAGCAGCATTGATCAGATAACTCTTCTCCTTAAATATCTCTTATTTTAGTATTGACAAGCCCAGATATTTAGTGAAGTTGATATCTCAATGGAACACTTTTTCCCTATATCCTTTAGTTTGCACCTGCTGAAAATTAGAAGAAAGTCTACTTCATTGAGAAAAGATATGTCATTTTGAAGGGGGTGGGGAGTTTAGTGAGTTCTGTTGTGTCGCTTAAGGGAAAAACAGACAAACTAAATTTTGTAATAACAGACTAAACAGTGATTTTATTGTCTGACTCAAAGAAAACATATTTGAATTGTGTTAAGCAAGTTCATCTATTTAAGGAAATATATTTGAGTTGGGGTTGAAATATGTATGTGAGTATTTACCATATATATTGGTGTATTTACTATATATATTGGTGTATAAGCAGAGTTTTTTTGTTGAAAATTTTGTTCTTTAATTTATGGGGGGGGGGCGTCGATCAGTTTTTGTGGAGAAAATATCTACCCCCCACCCCTACATGGCCTAAGCACGGCTAGCTTGAAGATATGCAACTTCATTGGACTATTCTAAATGGCATAACTTATCAGTAGAGTAACATTTGTAACTGTAGGCGTGTTACTAACCAGTAGAGAGATTTTTGTAGTAAGAATATGAATTCCTGAAGCAGAATATGCCGAAAACTGAGGTGTGTTACAAAACAACATGCGCTTCTGCAGAACATTCTGAAAGAATTTTAAGAAAAGTGCAAAACATTCTACTTTAGTCTGTAGCTATGTTCAAACTCTACAGAATTGATGTTAAATAGCCAAAGCAAAGAAATCAAAAGCGTTGTGGTCTTTGATACCCATAGACAAATGTCGATTTCACAGCCTTTAGATGTAAGCATCAACAAGCCTTTTAAAGAATATTTAAGGACATTATGGACCAAATGGATGAGTTTCTGAGATGAAGAACAGAAAGTGGTGACTTAAAGAAACCTGGCATTGGCTTAGTGTGGTAGTGGGTTTACGAGGCGTGAAATTCTGTTTTATCGAAATCATCATCAAATCCTTTAATGAATGGTTTCAGTAACATGATGGATGGAACTGAAGACGATATCCTCTTTGAAAGTGACAATGACAGCACAGTTGTAAATGATAAAATAAAATCGAAAGATGCCATGCCACACGGTATGATAACTTGGCTTTCAATGTAGAGCTTGGAGAATCAGAAGAAATGGATCAGAAAGTTTGAATCATTTTTCATCGTAGCTTTTATTACATGAAAATATATGAATTTTTAACCCCTCTAAAATACGCTTATAAACAGGTATTTGTATATATTTCATTGTTTTATATAAACACTTTGTATTTATTTCAGTTTTGGTGGTCCTGAGGGGGGGGGGGTTTATACAAGAGTATATGTAATATTTCTCTAGAATTTGGAAATGAATGATTTATAACGTTACTTTATTTTTGTTGAAGAAAAAAAAAGGGAAATTTGTAGTTGGTTTCGGTTGTATGATTTTTTTCTCCTATAACTCGATATAGACTTGGAAATAATTGATTCTCAACTGAAATTTGGTTTATAGAGGAAAATATATTGTGGTATAAGGGCTGTCATATATTATCTGAATTACAATAGTGCCTTGAGTTATGAGTTTAATTGTTTCCTGTTCTCTTTAAACTATCTTATGTGTTGTTGTTTTCTCATCTGACAGGAATTTTGTTTTTCCCCCCTTACAGGTATACCATTTTCAAAGACAACATCACCTTAGCAGATTGTATCCTTTTTTATATAGGTATACTCACTTTTTAGTCTTTGCTCTTGAATAATGCTCATGAGCGGTGTTGAAAATCAGGGAAATAAATACAGTATGTTAATTATGCAGTATGCCTTTCATTAGGCAATACTTGCAAGACAGTATTGCCTTTTGCAACTCAAAACCAAGTCATCAAACTAATGTCTAATTGCTATAAATATTTTCCATACAAAAGCCTATGTAAAATACATGAATTCATTGTTTGACACACACCCTTCCCCTATCTCATGCTTCTACTTTTAGTCTCATCTTTTGATACCAGTCTGGCCAATATTTAAAATTAATAACAGGAAAGGCATGTTATGCTGATGTGTTGCTTCAGAAATTAAAAGACAGATGGTATCTCGACACTGGGCATTTGGGAGTTCAACCCATCCCTCTTAAGTCAAGATTTTTGTGTTCCCCCACACTTTGGGAAGAAAAAATAATGACAACCCCTTCCCCCCTAGTCAGAAAATCTTGACTATGTTTCTTTAATACATCTCTGAACAGTTAATAGTGAAAATATTGAATTTATATTGAATAATTATTATTTAATATTGCATTCATAATTAATATTGATGCTAGGTAAACAGCCCATTCTGGCATGCACCATAGAAATTTCTTAGAGGTTACAGGCAGTTAAGTGATAGAAGTCTTTTTATCTGCACTAGTGAGCGGTTTCTTCCCTGTCTGATAATACTGTAGATTCCTGTTCTACCATCAAATTAGTAAAACCTATTTAAAAAATTTGTGAAATAAAATTTTATAATAAAATGGAATATCCCCATAAGAGATGAGAGTGCACATGCCATATATGGAGTATTTTTGCCGAAGCATCTGCCTTGCTTGCAAATGTGAGCCGGTCTCCTGGTTGAAAAAGTCTCTCTACATTACGATACTGACATAACATGAAAGTTCAGGCATTTCCATCTTTACTTCAGGAAATGGAAGACAGATGGCAGTACGAACACGAAGCAAGTTCAACTTGACAACATAAATATGTTAGGACTACACATAAACTCAGAACACACATTCCAGCATGTGCTGATTTGTTAGAAATTCCATAGAAAATGTGTGCAAGGTGTATGTACGGTTAAGTAATAGTAGTAGTAGTATTTCTGCAGCTCGAGGGCCAGAAACTTGCATATATATGGTTACTATATGATTCTGTATTTTATAGGACACTAGCTATAATACCCACCGTTGCCCGGGTTTTCTTCAATGAGGCTTTTTTGGATCACGTGATATCTCCCTCTTTCTTTGAGGGACATGCAAACCGTGTCCAAGTTCACCAATATGGCGACTTCCTGCGCAACTCATGAAAGAAACAAATCTAGATTTAAAGAAACGTAAAACTAAATATATATTTTTTCTTTTTTTAAAGGGTGCTAGGTATTTCGATTCCCCCCCCCCCCCTTTAAACTTCAAGTTATTCATCTGCCTGTTTCAGCTTTCAAAAATGCTTAATTGAAGCTGTGGAATTTCTTCCATGTACTTTACGGGCCCATAATTAATTTTAAAACCACCTAAACTATGTGAATTTATGCAGTTGAATATCAAAAGACAATACGGAGACATTAATTTTCATGCTTGAGAAGATGTAAATAAAAAGTTGAAATCAATGTTATTGCATGGATATCCAATTCAAAAGTATAGCTATGGCTAATTATTTTATATTTAATTTTCTGGGCTTCGTATATCTCTAAGCGAACTCAATATTTCAAAAATTGAGAATTAAATACAATTTTCAAAATTATTGATGTGACAGAAAACCCCACCAAATTTCCGCATTTCTACATTAAAATCGGCAACTTTAACACTGATTTCTATGAGGATCACCCTTTTCCTGACCATCAAAGCGATGCTGATGATGATTACGACGTCATTCAAAAAACCTCATTACTGGGAGTATTGAAAATGTGGCAAACCATTATAAAGGCATAAATATTATACATTTACTGACGGCGTTGAAGAAATGACAAACCATTGTAAAGACATATACACGTGTTGAATGCATTGCTAGGGAACCACGGTAACCAAAGTAAACGTTCGGAAAGTGATTGTTGAGGCCCAAAAACCATTGTTGCCCTACGGTGTTTTGCCCATTTGGGGCATTTGCCCTGCTCTGACGAAATTTGAAAGTAGCCTATCATTTCGATCATGTTGATCGATCTAAAATTGTAGATTTGTATAGAGAACATACACATACACAGACAGAAAATCAATTTTATATATATAGAAGATTCCAGCAATTTTGGCCATTTTCAACTTTTCTTCATAAAATATCCAGTTTTTTCCCATATTTCCAACAAGGCTTACTTGAATTTTTGAAATCAAGAATTAAAATCGTTTTCACGATTTATTGTATAAATTCAGGGGTCACGGTGCTCCTATAGTGTAGTCGCTAGCTGAACCCTGCTTTTTTTACCTTCAGAAAATAACTTTCGCGTGTCTTTAAGGCAGGGGTTCTCAAACTTTTTTCACCCGTGGTGCCCCTGTCCCTAATCAACGTTTATCTGCTGCTCCCCAGAGCGGTTTAACAAAGAATCTCTTTGAAAAACCATTATTAAGACCACTACTCTGCTGCGCCCCTGGCAAAAGTTGGTGGCGCACAGTTTGAGAACTCGTTTTAAGGCATACATGTGCTCAACCTGCAGCCCAAATGCAACCCTTGGAGTCATCTAATGTGGCCCACCACCTTAAACTTAATTTTTAAAAATAAACTTAGCCATAACCACATCTCTTAAGTGCTTTGTGGCACACTTACGTAAGTGGCCTTAGGCACATTTTTACTTTAATTAAGTGGCCCAAGGCACATCTTCAGACTAAAGTTACCTGTGGCATATTCACAGATCACACAAATACATCACATAATCACACACCTATGATGCTGTTCTAGATTACTTAAGTGGCTTGCTACATGTTTTCAAATCTGTGAAGTGGCCCATACTTTCCAAAATGTTGGGCTACAATTGTTTTAAGGTACACTAGGTTTCTTATTTAGCCATTGACTACTGCTGTCATCTAGAAAAAAATTAACATTTATGAACATATGCAGGCCATTAATCGTTGTATCCTCCGGGTGTAATGGAGGTGTTACGTCAAGGATATCCAACCTGCAGGCCATTTCATTTATTTGGAAATGTGTTGTGGCGTCGCCGCCGACGTGTGGGAAAAGAAAGCCACTTCCTCAGAGCGAGGATTGATGTACGCGCTCAAAGCGCCATCAGGTGATTATTCTAGTTATTGCGCAGTTCGTTTCTCGTCATGTATATAGGATGTTGTGTGAAATAAAGTCCGTCCCTTGTGTAAGATATGTCTCTGTAACTGCACGCAACCGATGCATCTCATAATTCCCGATATTGGTGACCTTGGAAAGTCTGATCATCAGTTGAGACATTATATCTAAAAAAAGAAACAGCGGACGCATCTCAACGGAAACAACACGTGCTGTTGAACATTCTCGCCCACGCAAAAGCGAAAGCATGGCGGACGTGGCAGCGGTAAAGATACCACCGTACAATTTCGCCGATCCTACACTGTGGTTCTTGATGTGCGAATCAACTTTCGAACTGGGGATTCCGAAACCGGTAACGGACAGTCGCACAAAATTCAACTACATAGTGGCCCATCTACCACCGGAAGCAGCTTCCGTCATCCGCGATGTCATCACGAATCCAACGGCAACAGATCCCTACGGACACGTGAAATCGGAATTAATCAAGCGCAGTGGTGAATCGTCACAGCAAGAGATACGGAAACTTCTCACTGGGGAGCAACTCGGTGATCGTCGTCCAAGTGAACTTTTGCGCGTCATGCGGCGTCGCGCGGAATCACACAGCGTTCCGGACGAGCTCATGTTGGAACTGTTTCTTCAGCATTTGCCAACATCTATGCAATCTATCCTGGCTGCAGTCACACCACTAACGTTGGACAAAGCGGCCGAAATCGCCGATCGCGTCATGGACGTAGCACCACAAGCGGTAAGTGCCTGTTCTAACTCTTCCGCGAATTCCATCGAGGAACGTTTGTTGTCGGAAATCGAAAAGCTCCATGTGCGAATCGACGAGATTTCCCGAGGGCGAAGTCGTAGCCCGTACCGAAATCGCTACTCGCGACAGCGTAGCAGATCGAAAAATCGCGACGAGTGTTGGTATCATCGACGATTCGGCACCGATGCCAAGAAATGTGTCTCTCCCTGCAAATATTCGGGAAACGAACTCAGCAAAGAGTAGAGGCGACTTGCTCTTTGCCATCTACGTCACGTCGCCTGTTTGTGAAAGACATGAAAACGAATCTATCTTTCCTCGTTGATACGGGCAGTGATGTTTCGATCTTGCCGGCAAGCCTTTCTCAGCGCAAACAACGGCCTGTTCAAGCGTTCGCAGCCGCGAATTCATCATCCATCGAGGTGTACGGCCAACGTATTCTTTCCGTGGATTTCGGCTTGAGACGAAATTTTTCCTGGCCATTTTACATCGCCAATGTGTCAACTCCTATACTGGGTGCGGACTTCCTTCATTATTTCGACTTAGTCCCGGACCTTCGCAACAAGTTCCTACGTGACTTGAAAACGAAATTGAAACGTCCCGGACGCGTCTCAAACGCAACGTGCATTCATTCGGTGAAAACGATTACCGGTGACTCGGCGTATCACAAGCTGATTTCTGAATTCCCGGAGATCACTAAACTTCCTAATCCAAATGCACCAGTAAAGCACAACACCATCCATCATATATCCACAAAAGGACCGCCTGTGGTGGCGAAACCTCGTAGGTTAGCTCCAGACAGATTAAAAATAGCGAAATCGGAATTTCACAACATGCTGCAACTGGGGCATTTGAGACCTTCGAGGAGTAATTACGCCTCACCACTTCATATGGTACCAAAAAAGGGTACCTTGGAATTTCGACCGGTCGGAGATTTCCGTGCTTTAAATGCACAAACGTTAAAAGACAAATATCCCATTCCTTGCATTGCTGATTTCACTGCTGAACTACATGGTACTAAAATTTTCAGCCATGTGGATCTCATAAAAGCCTATCATCAGATCCCAATAAATCCTGATGACATCCACAAAACAGCAATATGCACACCTTTCGGATTGTTTGAGAGCACCAGGATGCAATTCGGATTGTGCAACGCTTCTGCAACCTTCCAGCGATTCATCGATGAAGTGACCAGAGGACTTCCTGGAGTTTACGCATTCGTCGACGACATCCTGATTGCATCAAAAGATCCTGATGAACACATCCATCATCTCAAGACTCTCTTCAACAGACTTCAAGAATATGGACTCTGCGTCAACGTCTCCAAGTGCAACTTCGGTAAAGAAACCATCGACTTCCTTGGATTCCGGCTATCTACAAGCGGCATCGAACCTCTGACAGATCGAGTTCAGTGTATCTTGGATTATCCACAGCCAACGACCTTGACACAACTTCGAAGATTTCTCGGTATGTACAATTTTTATCGACGTTTCATTCCGAAAGCTGCCGATTTGTTACATCCGTTAATAAAATTTCTCGAAGGTCATAAAAATAAAAAATCACCTCGTTCTGCTCGTGCCAACGACCAACTCGCGTGGACAGATGAAGCAACAAAGTCGTTCACTTTGGCCAAAGATGCCATGGCAAATGCCACACTCCTGAGACATCCACTTCCTGGAGCTAAATTAAGTGTTTGGGTAGATGCTTCAGATGTCGCAGTGGGTGGTGCTCTCATGCAATTAGCCGACAAATGGGAACCCATCGCATTCTTCTCTATGAAATTGTCCAAAAGTCAAAACAAATGGTCCGCATACGACCGAGAACTATTTGCAATTTATTCATCTATAAAAAAATTCAAGCACATGCTCGAAGGCAGGGAGTTCATTATCTACACAGATCAGAGGCCCCTAATTTATGCCTTCAAGCAAAATCCAAACAAATGTTCGCCGCGACAGCTTCGTCATTTGGACTTGATATCCCAGTATTCAACCGATATCCGTCACGTCCAAGGCTCTCAAAATTATGTCGCAGATGCACTGTCAAGAATCGAAATCGACGCAATAACTGGTTCTAAGGACATTAATTTCAAAGAATTCAGGGAATTTCAATCAAGCGACCCGGAACTGAAAGAAATTTTGAAGGGTAACAACACATCTCTACAGCTGGAACTGAAGCCATGTCATCTAACAGATGGTGAATTATGGTGTGACATTTCAACCGGCTCACCCAGACCTTTCGTTCCAGACTCGTATCGAAAGCTGATTTTTGACCACCTTCACAATCTATCGCATCCCGGAATCGCTGTAACAAAAAACCTCATTTGCTCACGATATGTGTGGCCAAACATGAACAAAAACATCACAGCTTGGGTGCGCTGCTGCCAATCATGCCAGCGATCGAAAATCCAGAGGCACACAAAAGCACCTCTGAGCACCTTCGCACTTCCCGACGCTCGTTTTTCACATGTGCACATTGACATTATAGGCCCTTATCCACCATCAAACGGGAACATCTACTGTCTTACCATGATAGACAGATTTACAAGATGGCCCGAAGTAACACCGATACCGGACATACGCGCCGAAACCATCTGCAAAGCATTCTTTGATTCATGGATCAGTCGTTTTGGGTGTCCCTCAACAGTGACCACAGATCGTGGAACTCAATTTGAATCTCATCTCTTCCAGCAGCTCGCAGCACTACTAGGAACAGATCGCATACGAACCACTGCATATCATCCAATTGCCAATGGTCTGGTCGAGCGATTTCATCGCACCCTAAAAAGTGCCATCATTGCTCACGACAATACCAAATGGTCAGAATCGCTTCCGATAGTCCTCCTGGGTCTACGATCCGCTTTCAAGGAGGATCTTCAAGCTACCTGTGCCGAACTGGTGTATGGAACCACTATTAGATTGCCATCTGACCTACTTTCAGATGAGGTGTCCAAATCTACACCAGACGCTACCTATGCATCAATGCTGTCTTCGCTCATGAGGAGTTTATCACCCGTATCTCCATCTCATAAGAATACTTTCAAGATTTATGTTCATCCTTCCTTAAAATCTTGTTCTCATGTGTTCTTACGCGTAGACAAAGTTCGACCTGCATTAAGCGCACCCTACACTGGACCATATCCTGTAGTGCGAAGGACCGACAAAGTTTTTGTAATCAAAGTAAATGGTAAATCTATCTCAGTGTCTATTGACAGAGTCAAACCTGCATTCGCCATGGATGACAGAGAACCACCTGCAGTCACCGAACTACCAAATGAGATCAGTTCTAAACAGGACTCCAAAAGTCCAGTGTCAACGACAGAAAAAACAGTAACAACTCGTTATGGACGAAGAGTTCATTTTCCAGAACGATTTGTTTCGTATTTTTGATTGCATATGTTTTACACCCATTTATATTCTTGTGTTATGCCTTTACATTTTCGCATATGTGTACATATTATTTTCGCATTTCTCGCATAAGTGTTAATTTACATTATTTATTTTTTCAAATCATTGCAAACATGTTAACATCGTATATATTCGTATTTTTCATTCGTCTTAGCAAAATATTGAATTCTCAGCTGTCGCAAGTATTTATACACACATGCACATTGGTTATTATTTGTTATAATTTTGTATCATCAATATGTGAATGTCAATCTTGTATTTCCTACATTAGCGTTCGCTCGCTCACTGGGGGGATAGTCTGTGGCGTCGCCGCCGACGTGTGGGAAAAGAAAGCCACTTCCTCAGAGCGAGGATTGATGTACGCGCTCAAAGCGCCATCAGGTGATTATTCTAGTTATTGCGCAGTTCGTTTCTCGTCATGTATATAGGATGTTGTGTGAAATAAAGTCCGTCCCTTGTGTAAGATATGTCTCTGTAACTGCACGCAACCGATGCATCTCATAATTCCCGATAGTGTCATAGGCCACTTTTGATTCAGTGATTTGGAACAACCGCAGGTCACTTAAGAGCTGCTGTGGTGATCGAGTGGTCATAGTGACAGATTTACATCGTAAAGTCCCGGGTTCTAACTGATGCCACAGTGGGGGATGGTTGAAGTTTGTTTTCTGTGGTTCTCCTGACTTTGAGGTGCAAATGCGAGCCAATCTCCCTGTTAAAAAGTCTTGCTATAGAGAGCAACAGGCCTACAAATAATACAATATTTAATCATTACACTTCACTTCTGAAATATAGATCGCTGCACTGAAAATTAAACACAACACTAGGTACAT
Source organism: Pholcus phalangioides (assembly GCF_987345545.1). Lineage (NCBI taxonomy): Eukaryota > Metazoa > Arthropoda > Arachnida > Araneae > Pholcidae > Pholcus > Pholcus phalangioides. Next base: position 21,715,300 of record NW_028301616.1, on the reverse strand, counting down.
ACTCAGACTGTTAGGTACACACTTACACTTCCGGCACAACTCGCTAGGTAGTAAATTTCCCATGGCAATAGACTTGAGTTGTGCTTGGTTTCAAAGAAAGAAAAAAGACAAAACTGGTCGCTTAAGATGATTTGTAAACATGTCTGGGTCATATTAGTGATCTGGGAATGTGCTGCAGGTCACTTGAAAATTACATGTAAATATCCTGCAGGTCACACTTCAGTGATATGGGAATGTGATGCGGGTTACTTGAATTATCTGAAACTGTGTCACGGATGTCTTGAGCGATCTGGAAGTGTGTTGCTTAGTTAATTTTTGCAAAATTAGGTTTCAGATCGCAAGCCACATCAGATGACTGAGGCCACATTTTTATGGCGCTTAGATAGGGTGTTTTTCAGAAGCACAGAAAAAATGGATCATGATAATTAATTGTATTTTTCAAGTAACAATAAAAAATTTGATTTTTTTTTTTTTAGTTTGCTATTATACATTGTTTTTGATACTACAATTCTCTGGAAATGAAAGATTCTTAAATTCGTTAAAACTTGAGTTTCTTGAAATATTAATAGATAATATTATAATTAAAATACTTAAGGTGCGATTCTTTCTTTCTGAATGACAACATTTTTAAATGCCACGATAATTTGGGAATTTTATTTTTTTTCTCAATAGCATTATTCCTTATTTTTCCTACTTCTTTCATCTCTAGGCCTGTATGAACTACATTATGACAATTATAATTAAATAATGTGTACCCCTGGGCTAACAATATACACCAATTGGACAGAAAGTTATGTCTGTTGGTATAAAGTAAAAGACATAAAAGCTCTATTCCCACTGGACCATGGGAACCCCTGCTAATGAAGAGTGTCTGTTGCATGAGATTGCACTATACTTCTCTCATTAAATAAAGTGTAATTAGTTTTTATTCATCAGATCATTTTAGTGTCAAGGAAAAAAAGAAAAAAGCTTAACTCAATTTTCAGATGAAATTCATGATGGTATGAACTTGGAACTTTACTATCAGTGACAGCAGAAAATATGGCACGGTGTCGATTTCACTTGCTAGGTGTACATCGCAAGTTTTTCTTTCATCTTCAACTCATGTGTAAATACTCTGTTTATAAATTGTTCGTTCTGAATTAAATTCTGCATGTTATTTGTGGAAATTTGGTTAAATAAAAACATGTTAAAACTTGATATTCTTATCTTTTTTTAAATTCTTCTTCAGGTACACGTTCAATGCAGTTCTTGATGTAGAAATGCCATTTTCCCTCATACCTTGTATAGGAAGTAGGAGGGGGTGGGTGGGAGGGCCGCAACTAGATACTGTATACGTATATTGTACGTATACTGCATTTTGACGTCCCCTTGTAATGTTGGAGAGGTTTCTGAAGGAAATTCACACCCTCCTCGGGTCCAGCGCCCGGGGCACGAGACCCACCTGCTCCCCCCTAGTTGCGGCCCTGCGTATATTAGTGATAATTGGTCATGTCTGTCTCCCATCTGTATGTATATTAGACCACCTGTGCAGGGCCGTCTTAACATCGGACGCCCCCGGGCCACGTAGGTCCTCGTGAAAAATTCTCTCTGTTTGGCACAGATGTCGCCACTATACTGGCAGATACAATACCCTTATTTAGGTCATCTCGTCTTACCGGCAGAGCCCTTTTTCCTCTTTTTTATTTACTTAAATTTACTGATTTATTTTATTTTCTTCGAGCTGCTGCGGCGGTCATGGGAGGTGCACACGAAGCCCCAAGCAGTTGAGAACAGCTGCCTTAGAGAGTCGCATAAAAAAAAAGATAAATATACCGAAAAATTGAATTTTCTGGATGTTATGCCGAAACTAATATTTGGAAAGAAAAGTGACTTGCTTCTCCGGGAATTGAACCTGGATCCCTTTGCATACCGGGCAAGTGCGCTAACCAATACACCTCAGTGCTTCTCGTTACTAATGCGTGTTATAAGGAATTGAGAATTGTGTCTCTGGTGTATTGATTAGCGCACTTGCCTGGTATGCAAGGGGACCCGGTTTCGATTCCCGGAGGAGACATCACTGTTCTTTCCAAATACGTATTAGTTTCGGCATAACATCCAGAAAATTCCCTTTCCCTACATATTACGAGCCGAAAAAAATACCATCTCTTAATACAAAAGACAAGCAGATAGGAAAGAAAAAAAAGAAATATCTTCAAAAATTCACCTCACTTTTTCTCAGGGTCGGGCTTGAGAATTTCGCGGTGTGGTGCAAAGGAAATTCTGCGACCCCCTCCGAAAGAAATTTTTGTAGTAGCTCCCCGACTGACAAACTTTTCCAGTTACGAACATAAATCTTGAAAGGGAAAATACTGTTCAGAAAGAGAGACGCATCTCATTACACTCATTTTTTCGTTATTTCCGGATCGCGTTCATGGTTTGGATAGTAATCAAACACGATCCATTGAGAGGGAATTTTTATTGATTTGACAAAATTAATAAACAATTAGTAATGATTAGAGTGGTCCACCTACTCAGGGCCGTCTTAAGAGCATCATATGGGCCCCCGGGCCAAGTGATTTTTCTGAGGCCCCACCTAGAAATTCTCGAAAAATTTAACAACTACTCATATTTCTGAGGCCTCTCTCCTCGTGAGGCCCCCCATGAAAAAACTAATTCCAGAATAAATGAAAGAGCTAATTCCAGAATTAATGAAAGAAAATATTCTAGAATTAATGTGAGAGATAATTTCAGCATTGATGAAAGAGATAATAATAAAATTAATGAAAGATAATTCCAGAATGAAGGAAATAGATAATAATAAAATTAATGAAAGGTAATTCCAGAATGAAGGAAAGAGATAATTCCAAAATTAATGAAAGTGATAATTCCAGCATTAATGAAAGATAATTTCAGATTGATCAAAGTGATAATTCCACCATTAATGAAAGGTAATTCCAGAATGAAGGAAAGCGATAATTCTAAAATTAATGAGAGCGATAATTCCAGCATTAATGAAAGATAATTTCAGATTGATGAACGTGATAATTCCAAAATTAATGAAATAGGTAATTTCAGCATTAATGAAAAATAATTCCTAAACCAATGAAAGAAGTAATTTCAGCATTAATGAAAAATAATTCCTAAACCAATGAAAGAAGTAATTTCAGCATTAATGAAAAATAATTCCTAAACCAATGAAAGAAGTAATTTCAGCATTAATGAAAAATAATTCCTAAACCAATGAAAGAAGTAATTTCAGCATTAATGAAAAATAATTCCAAAATTAAGGGAAGAGATAATTCCAAAATCAATGACAGAGGTAATTTCAGCATTAATGAATGAGTTTTTCCCTGCAAAATAAGACTATACTCTCGGCTTGAGGGGGGAATTAGAGCCCCTCCCCCCCTTTGCGTACGCCAATGCCTCCAATTTAGTCCCTTATATACCGGGTGACTCGAAACTTAATGCCCCCGCACGTAGCAGTTTTTTTTTACTTTGCAGCATTTGCCGCAAAATCAAAATGGCACTAATAATTGTACGGGAATCCAATATTAATTTAATACTCTGGAATACTTTGACTGCGGTTCTCAACCTTTATCGACTCGCGGAGCCCTTTTTAGTGTAAAATTTGCATGGCGGAGCTATTCTCTTTTATTTATAAAATTTACTCATTTATTTTCTTTTCTTTGGGTGGCTCTGGAGCTACTTTGAAGTCCACGCGGATCACCGGTTGAGAATCGCTGCTTTATGTCTTTTTTTTTTTAATATTTTGGTGCTGCCATCTCATGTCCATATTAGAAGTGACTTATGTGGTGATGATGAATTTCAGATTAAAAAAACTATTCCACTCAGTTCCTTATACGCAAAGGTTATGAACTGAACTGAAAGTTCAAACTAACAGTTCAGTTATTTTTCCAGGAAACAAAGAGACGTCTAAAACAAATGTCTTTCCAACAAGCAGACGACAGGTAAGAAGTGAATTTCCTCACGTCAATTGATAGTGTAAGTGCTGCCATCTAACCTCGAAATTAAAAGTGACACATGTGGTGAAGATGAAGTATTATAAAAAAACTATATTCTTCATTCCACTCAGTTCCTTACGAACAATGCTCATAAACTGAGCTGGAAATTTGAACTAAAAGTTCGGCTATTTTATGTGGGCATACGGAGACGGCAAAAACGAAGAACCTCTGAATGAGCAGAGGACAGGCAAAAAGTAGATTTGTTCTGTTCCTTACAAATTGAGCTCACAATCTGAACTGGAAATTCAAATTAAAAGTTCAGTTATTCTTTTATAACATAAGGAGACGTCTAAAACAGAGAACCTAGGGAGAAGCAGACGACAGAGATTCGAAGGCTTGATTTATTTACCATTGGTGCTGCCATCTAATCTCGAAATATCCTTCAACTCAAACGATGATGAAAAAAAGAGAAAGCGGTCGTTTTTGTTTAGAATAGCAACATCATCGACTTCGTAATCAACAAGAACCTAAAAATTATTGATCAAAATGAGAAAATTTTTTTTTATGATAATTTACTTACTAAATTATCATAAAAGCTTGTAAATTATGATAAAATTTCTTTATGAAATGAAAATTTCGGTAACTAAATTCGTACATTTGTAATAATCAATTATTTTTTTGTAGGAAAAATATAATTATTTCTTTCCACCAAAAAGTCCTGACAATATGGATGATCGAACAAATAAGTGAAAATACGGATTATGTGGTCTTCGATAGGATTACTAGATTCAAAACATAGAAAGGACGACGCTTGGTGCTCACCTTAGGTAATGCCACTTTTCTGAATATTTGCAACAGATGGCGACACTATGCTCACAGAAAAACCACACAACAGCCTACCACCATAATAATTTTTCACAACTGAAACAGAACCGCTACAAATAACGATCCGTCTCCCTACGATTTTCAACTTCACGGTCTGGTCAGCTTTACTAATTTGCGGTCTTTGCCTAGAGCAGCGGTTCTCAACCGGTGCTCCGTGGAGCCCTTGGAGTCCTTAGGGCTCCTTTTATGCAGGGGCGCCGCAGCCGCTCGAGGAAAATAAAAAACATTTTTTTTTCTTTTCAAACCGAGCACAACTCAGGTCTATCGCCATAGGCAATTTACTACCTAGTGAGTTGTGCCGGAATTGTAGGTGTGTGTACCTAACAGTCTGAGCGCATATCTAGTGTTGTGTATGATTTTTCAGTGCTGCCATCTATATCTCGGAAGTGAAGTGAATGATGTGTAGTAACTGAATATTTGTACTGTTTGTAGGCCTGAAAATAAAAAACAGTAAAATTTGTACAAAAATAAATGGTTTTAAACAGGAAAAATAAATCAGTAACTTTGATGAATAATTAAAAAATGGGACTCAGCCATAGAATTTTTACTAAAAAGGGCTCCGCGAGCAAAAAAGGTTGAGAACCGCTGGCCTAGAGCATAGTTTCCCAACCTTTTTTGTCCCATCGGCCCTCTTTTAAGAAATTGTTTTCTCCCATCACCCCCAACGCAGTCTAACACATAGGATCCTATGTTATGCCCGTAGCTTCTACCGCCCACGTTGGGAATCACTGGCCTGGAGCATGGTGAGGTGTTTTTATGGCCAAGAACTGTTTTTTTTGCATTGATTGGCATTTCTGAAAGACTTCATAGCTCTACCCAGTGCCGTCTTAACGCATGGGCCCACCCGGGAGCCTCAAGAGAAGAGGAGGGCCTCAGAAAAACGAGAAGTAGTTGAATTTTTCGAGAATTTTCCAGGAAGAGCCTCAGAAAAATCACCCTGGGTCTCATGATGCTCTTAAGACGGCCGTGGCTATAAATTAGTTACAGAAGAACCTATGAAAATCTGCCCGGGGCCCCGCAAAAGATCCCAACCTAGACGTCCTGCTACAGGATGTGGGGGTCACGGGTCATGCTCTACCGTCGCACATGGGAGAGGGTGGTATTTGCTGAAGCTAAGAGAGAGCGTTTACCTATTGATGCGTCTATTTCAGTCAACACCACCTGTAGAAGATCGTTTTCCCTTCTATAAGTATGGTGTTGCCTCTCTTCGCCTCACTCCACAGTCCATGAAATAAGGAAGGAAGAGCAGGGCCGTCTTAAGAATACGATGGCCCCTGGGCCAAGTGATTTTTCTGAGGCCCTACCTAGAAAAGTTTTGAAGATTTCAATCAGTTCTATTTTTGTGAGGCCCCTCTCCCCATGGGCCCCCGGGCCGAGCCTGACTGGGCCCATGCGTTAAGATGGCACTGCACCTGTGCACATATCTTTGATATGAGGGACAGCTCTCCTTTGTATCTACACCTAGAGGGCACAACTAGATACCCTGCCACCCGGAGCAAGCATGCATTTTGATCCCCTCCCCACCGTATAATGTAGAAGGAGCAAAAGTTGAAGAGTGAGTTTGATGTCTCCTTCTAGACCAGCACTCGTTGAACCAAACCCACCTGCCCACCCCCATTGTTGCAGCCATGCCAAAAAGGCATAAATAATGAAAAGACAAGAATTTATCAAAAACTGGAAATTTTTTTATATGGAGGTCTAGAAAGATTAAAAATAATTTGAATGCCAGATTTGACCAGCCGGATTTTCCTAGGAATAGGTTTCTTGCGCCGCGTGAACCGAATTAGACCATTTCGCGCCGGCAGAAACGTGTTACATAGTTACGCTACGCGTTTGTGTTTTCCTAGCGTGGTGCATCAGATCAGGGTGGCTATATTATAGCATGTGGCCTTGGCATCAGCTACTCTGTGTCGTCTGCATGCTCCGGTTTGAAGGGAAGGGAAAGAAAACACACAAGAGTGAAGAGAATATCGGCAAAACCGCGGCGCACGACGCATTTGACTCCTCCGGAAGCGGTCGGCCAATCACGCCCGACGTAAAGCGCTGTCGTAAGACGTATTGGGCTCTGTAGGAAAACATTCATGCTACTTTTTTTATTGGTGAGTGGACGGCGTGTCGCACTGGGCGAATCACGTTGTGCGTGGCACAGGAAACCTGCTCCTAGGAAAACCCGGCTTTCCCTTCAAACCGGAGCATGCAGACGACAGAGTAGCTGATGCCAAGGCCACACACTATAATATAGCCGCCCTGATCTGATGCGCCACGCTAGGAAAACACAGACGCATAGCGTGATTGTGTAACACGTTTCTGCCGGCGCAAAATGGTCTAATTCGGTTCACGCGGCGCAAGAAACCTTTTTCTAGGAAAACCCGGCTTTATAGCTCAGTGGGCCTAGCAGTAAATCGAAATAAGAGCTGCCATGTTTGTTGACATATTAAATCCAGATGACTTTGACTAACAGTAAAAAAAATATTCCCATAACAGGAATTTGCTGCCATCTATGGTTTGGAAACAGTACTAGTTCATAGTTTTTCGTTTGATTTCTCAAGAATAAATAGCAGCGCAAGTCCTATTTTTCTGTTTGTAATTCATTAATGAAGTTCAAAAATTTCCAGAATTTCTACATGGACCTCAAATTGCATCAGTACTAGGTAAACTGACCATGTTTTCCCAGAAGCATGCGGAAATTCGGGATCTTCAATGAAGGAAAACATGGGACTTGCCAATTGTGACCAAAACTGATGCCAAAGGTGAGCGAAACTGCTAATCACGGCAAAAATCTCGGAAAAACTGTCAAATGGTGGGAAATGAAGCCCTCATTGGCGGAGATGAACTTGAAGATGGGGGTGTGACGATGATGATGTCATTACATTTAAGCACACATATATTTATAGGTCACCTGTACATAGCATATACATTGAAGGGGGCATTCTACCCTTCCTCCATGCCGTCTCTGTATCTCCGCTCATTCTGCAAGCATTCGACAATGTCCCGTATTTTAGTTTTTAAATATGGTAATAAAAGCAACACAAAAATTTCGTTTATTTCGGTTACATATGCTCTAAAATTAGTTCTAGAAAAAAAACCTTTCATCCAGAAAAGTTCAATACATATAATTTTTTCAATGATTTTAAATCGTTGTTTTATAGGATTAAGATTATTTTTCAAAAAATAAACCGAGATTCATAATTATGTTAATCAACTGCACAGTTTTTAGTTATTTCTTTTTCTCGCCACTGCAGTGGCATCACCGCAACCATCACTTCCGTTGTTCACAATTTTTGATTAGGCGCGTTTTCTCTCTTGGTGGTGGGCTGTTGTAAGCTGGTAGCGACTATCAGTTCGTGAACTTGAAGTTTTTTTTAACTAATAACTTCTAAGCCGGGCATTGAAATGGCTGAGAATGAAGTCGCTGTTGAAGAGAAGAAAAGCGAAGAAACTGGAGAATCTCCGAGTAAAAAAACACAGAGGTGAGACTCCAAAAAAAAACAAATTTCATCTCCAGTTATTGCATTTGAAATATATTAAATTCTCTGAATGTAACGCTATTCTAAGTTGTATAATGTGGAGGGAGGAAGGAACTCTCACATGAATAAAGTTTCCGTTCTGGGAGAAATTCGTATCGAGTTATAAAATGTATTCCTAACATGAAACTTGAATTGAACTTGATTCTGGGGGGAAACAGTGGTTCGTAACCAGGGTAATGTATTCCCCCTTGAGCAGGGCCGTCTAAATTTATGGGTCTACCCAGGACCGCAACTAGATGCTTGGTCACCCGGGGCAAATGCGAATTTTGGCACCCCCCCCCTTGTACAGGAGGAGAGTTTTGAGAATAAAATTTGCGCCCCCCTGTGGTCCGGTGCACGAGACCCGCCAGCTCCCCCGTTAGTTGTGGCCCTGGGTTCTACCTGGTGATGAATAAATATACAATAACTACCTACTTATGACTCGAGATCACAGGTGAATAGGGGATCTGTTTCTATTCCCATAAAAGTGTGAATTAGTGGGTTGATGCTTCCTGCGAGGTGTGGAGGGGAGCCCTCATGATACGACCTTGTGCCTGGGAGCGTTACCCTATTTCTGCATGGGTAATTAGAGCCTGAGTATCTGCCCAGGGTGCCGTTAATTGGGGGAACCTTTATATTTTAACAATAGGTCTATACATCAATCAATCAGACCTTTAATCCCAGTCATAGGTGGCTCTAATTCCTTTTTGTCAAACTTTTTGAAACTGTAGGTATGAGAATATGGACTTTACACAAAGTGTAGGCATATATTTGATAAAGCTAATATCTTCCAAAGGAAACTTCAACTGCCTCTGGAACCACCATCCCCTTGCAATCTGGGTGAGTGTTGGGACCAGACTTTGACTTTATGAGGCCCTGGGCAAGTGCTTCTGTTTCTCAAGCAGAAATCTGGTCCTGGTGAGCGTGCTAATATTCTACGGAAGCGGCAGTCATTTACTTTGAACGTATACCTCTTGTTTTGTACGTTCATTTTTTGTTTCTCTCGTCGTTTCCGTTGGATTATTCTTCTGGTCAGGTTGTACCGTTCCCTTTATATTTTTTCATTCATTATTTCATTTGGCATGCCTTCTGTATTTAGCGTAGTTAAGAAATATCAGGATATAATTTCTAAAGACCTCTATCTAACATTTTCTAATGGTAGGGTGACCTTGGGGAAAGAGGGAGCGGGTAACATCGTGTTTTATTTATCCTACCTGTGTCGAAATAAGTCCCTTTTTCTAGAATTCCTTAGAGAATCACGGCTCATTTGGTCGAAATGCTGTGCTGTAAATGCAACTGTGCTATGAAGGTTGTCCCGAAAAAAAAAACTTTCTGATGGTTTCATTTGGGAATGCACAGTTAGGAGTTGTAGATCCCAGAAGTCTGTTAGGTATGGGTCGTGGTTCTGCTGCAGCAAGTTGAATCTCCATGAGATTTGGCTGCTCACCTATTCCATTGTGCGAGGTGAAAGCTCCAGTAGGATAGCAGAGGAGTTCTTTTTCTCATCTCACACCTTGGCCGACTGGCGTCAATTCGTTCACGAAATGATTCTAGATCATATTTAGCTCAAGTCGTAAAAAATAGGCGGCACAGGGAAGATTGTAGAAATAGATGAATCTAAGTTTGGGAAGAGGAAGTATAATAGAGGTCACAGGGTGGAGGGGCAGTGGGGTTTTGGTGGCATAGAGAGGGGCTCAGGGAAGATGTTTCTTGTAGCCATTCACGATAGGTCCACGGCTACTCTCATAGGTGTCATCGAGACATGGATAGTAGATGACTATAGGCTTTCCTGCGATGTTTGGTTAGTTTTGAGAGTATTTATTTACCCCAGAAATGAGAGTATTTATTTAACCAAGAAAATAGAGTATTTATTTAACCAAGAAAATAGAGTATTTATTTTTATTATTTATACTGTTATTGTGGATTTTTTTCATGCTGCGATTTTTTTTTCGGCGTCCGTAGTGTCCGGACGGTCTTGGCGACTTTTAGTCGCAGACATGTTTGGCGCCGAAAAAAAAAAAGTTGCCAAAAAATGCCAAGTGGTGGACCATACCACATCTGTTCCGACAGTGGTTCCCCTCGTAATCTGGTGATCTGGATTCATCAGTCATCCTCTTTCAAAAGTTATTTCTCGCAGTTGAGTTCGTTTTGTATACAGTGATTTTTAAAAACTGTGCCACAGCTCCTAGAGATGTCGCCAACCTGTGTCAGGCTGGAGAAATTACTGTTCAGGGAAGCTGCAGATAGACAGTCAAAAGTACCACGGGTGACAAAAATGTGAGAACCATTGCCTCGTAAGAACAAAGGGAGTGACATCGTGGCAAGAATATCTTTCGGTGAATTTTTTTCATTTCCATGATTGCTGCCTAAAATTTTCTGTATCAGATTTCTATCTATGAACGACACGAAACTTTTTGATTTTATGACAGCATCTCTTTTAATATAGAGATGGGCCATTAAGTTGCATATAAGTAAGAAAACATTGTTTATGGCTTTTTTTCTTGAGCATAAACCTACACTTGGCTCCTAAAACAAATTTGACTGGCACTTAATTTTTTTTTGTCAAATTGCTCTTATATATCACCAAAGGAAATCACTCATCAAATGTCAAAAAAAGAGAAATTATAGCTCAGGAATGCTCAATATTTTCATGAGAAAACTATAGAAAAAATATTTAAAATCCCTGCTGTAACAAAGACGTTGCTGTCAGCCGTGAAAAAGTAGAAAAATAACTTCACAAGACAAGGAGATTTTTTTTTTATAATGTCACAGTTGGGTAAGAAATGACTGAGTAAATCCTAATTTTAAGTGGTATTCTGGTTTAAAAAAGTTTCAAGTTGTCATGTTGAACTGGACATCTTTGAACAAGCAGAAATTAATATTCTATTATGGGTGTGCCAATGACTTTCATGTGTTTTACATCTTCAAACAACCATTGAATTTGAATTCATGTCACTTTGCTTTAGTTACCAATATTTACTGAAAAATTTCAGTTTTTCTTATGGATAATTCAGCATTGGTATATATCGAAACCTTGCTATGACAATGCTCGATAAATCGCTTTACTATATTTTTTTCTTGGTCCGCAAGACATTATTATATCAGGGTTTCACTGTATTATGAATGAAATTTTCAGTAACTGAAATCAATATTGAAAGTATCAGTACAATTGTATACATTTTTGAAATTGTTAAATTTTCATTACAAAAAAACGAAATGAACAAAATCAAAAATGATTAAATCTTCAACCTCATACTTTATTTTTAGCCTAGAGGCAGATGCTTTCCACAATTTTCTCCAAGGGAAACGTCATATATTGGTGCAAGACTATGCCCACGCAGTAGAGAGCCTCGCAGATGCATGCGAGCTGTATGTCAAGCATTATGGCGAAACTGCTGCCGAATGTGGCGAGGTGTATTATCATTATGGCCTAGCTCTCTTTCGCCTATTTCAGCAACAGGCCGGCATATTGGGCGATGTATTACCAGGTAAATCATGCATGGTTTTTAGAAATCTTTTATCCTAAAGATTGAATTGGTAATTCAATGGAATGTTTCAGTAACACGATTAATGTTTTATCACTTTTGCAAAAGATCGTGCAATTGATGATTTATGTTCAAAGTTTAATTGAACATAAATCAATCGTTTATTCGAAGTAACTAAGATAACTTTTTACTTCATTTAAATTTCTGATCTTGGAAATATTTGTATTTATTTTTTGGTATACTTGGACCTGTTTATAACGAAGTTTCACAGTTAATGATGCTTTTTTTCTATATCCTGTGGATTTTGTATTCAGTGTAGAAATAACCTTTTGTATTGAAGGAAGTTAATTTTTTGCCCAAAATATATCGCTAAAGTGACACTTTATGACTTAGTGACACTTTACACTGATTGACATAGAATTTAATTACAATTGATTGATTTTCGGCGTTATTCTCTTCGTATTTTAAGTTATTGTTTTTTTATAGATGTGTAAATGTTGGGCATTTTTTTTTTTTTTTTTTTTTTTTTGGCAGCCATATTCAATCTTTACAATTTTAAGGATGTTTAATAAACAAAAACATTTTGTTTTGAAGATTTGATTTTTTTCTCTCTCCTAAGAAACAAACATGCACCAATGATTTGATTCCTAAGAATCAAATAAATGTTGCATGTTTGTTATTCATTAGATTCAAATGTGTAAGTTGTGGCACTGTTATTATTTACGAGATAACTTTGAGTATGTCTAGGTGCTAAACGTTCTGTATAACTTGCAACTAGTTGAAATCACAGTGAAATCCTTATTTTAATTTGATGTTGCTACTCTATTTTATAAAGATTGTTTCTAATAATATGCCATTTAATTTTACACATCTTTCCAGTTTGCGAACTTCAGGTTTTTCTTATTAAATTGTTCAAATTCGTTCGAGTTCGTAAAAATGAGCGTCCACTGGGTTATATGCAGTAAATTAAGTAAATTTATTTTAATAGTACCCTCCCTTTAGTGATGTCACAAAAAATTTTCTGGACCAGTGTTTCTCAACTTTTCTGAACCCAAGGGCCAGTAAAATGTTTGAAATAATTCGACCGACCACTTGTGTAGGACAGGTCCACCTCCTTTATTTTAGATTGTTCCAAATTTTTTTTATACATGTCTAGTTTTTTTAACAATGTTTGAATTTGTAATGTGTACAAAAATCTTGAATAAACAGCGTTTTTATAACATAATTATGGGTTATAGTTTATGGCTGTAATAATAAATTCCTGTGCTTGACAGATGAAAGTTTCTTAAATTTTTGTGATTTTCACCCCAATTGTTCATTTTACAGATTTATTGCAACACTTTTGACCACAACTGGTAACTTCTTGTATTTTACCATAATCAATATCCTAATTTTGTTTACTGCGACTTGTAGCAGCTCTTTATTTCCCAGCCCTTTACTCATTTTAGCTGCAAATAACAAATTTGCCGTAAATTGTTTTTTTCTTGCTGCAATTAGTTACATCCCGTGTTTGGGATTGCAATTTCCTACATTTTCCTTGAGGTATAGTGAACCTAAGTATGAAGGTACCATTTTTATTTGAACTCCTATAGATATTTCTAATATCAGTTACAATTGAATAGTTTTTCATTAAGCTAGAATTGAATTATCAAGTTTTTATAGACTACCAATGCCATTATAATGAACAACTACTGATCCACCATAGGTTGAGAAATGCTGTTCTAAACTCTAGCAATTGTCTAGCAATATAGTTTAATGTTACTTTTTTTTTTTTTCACAGAACTTCAACTTTTTTTAATCGTGTTATAATTGAAAATATATATTGCTTCAGGCTCTGAAGAAGAGGAAGATGACGACGATGATGAAGAAGAGGAAAAATCAGGTTAATCAACAAAGCTTTTTACTTCATTCTTTTTAATTAAGGTCGTCGTAGTGATTAAAACATTGGTACCAATGCTTACGATTTTATGTGCTATTATGAAATTGAAGTCTGTGCAGAGATGACCAAAACTTTTTGGAATCTGTGAGAACGCCTACTTTCATGGAAAGGGACCACAAAATCTCAATGCTTTTAAAGAAATTTGGACAGTTTAAATAAGCTTGGTTTTTTTTTACATTTGTTAACCTTGTGCATGTTAAGAACGGGTGGGAACTATGCGCCAAAATTACCATCCTGCTCCAATAGAGTAATTTAGTGTTTTTCTGCCCAAATAGCGAATTTTGCTTTAGTATGCCAGGAATTTTGGAAAAGACGCCAAAAATTTTTTGTTCCTGCTTGCCGCGAAATGATTCTTTCCGAGAAGAGAATTTTATTCCACTGTACTTGAACTATCGCTTTATTTAAACCATTGGCCCCTGCATCTGGCTTTCCATCGCGAGACCCTGATATTATCCGTGATCGTGCAACTGAAGATGGTGTGCAATGGTCTTGCTGCGTTAAAGCGCAAATTCGAGTCAGTTTCTGTTTTCAAAAAAAAAAAGCGCCACTGGAAGCAGCAGAAATTATTCTATCGTCGTTATGTCAAATCCCAATGTTTCGCAAAAAAAAAAAAAATTCATTCTGGGAGTAAAAAGCGCATGTCCGCCGATTGCTAATTTAGAAACTTCGTCGAAAAATAAACGTTAAATTGCCAATGTTGCCAAATAATGAGTATTAAATCGCCAATATCGCTAAATAACGAATGTCAAATCGCCAATCTTGCCAAATAATGAGTGCTAAATCGCCAAACATAGTGTTGATTCTTCCAAAATTCTCTCCCATTTCGCAACAATTTCTTTCCGTGTATAGAAAATTTTTAGCCCATTTGAAGTGTGGCTGTTCCAGACAGCAAATAGTGCCCTCAGTAAGATAAAATCATCTTAAATAGACTGGTGCAAAAAATTTGATAACAGCCGCTCTTTCAAACAAGGTGTCAAAAGCCTGAAACAACAAAAAACAAGCTGATGAAAAGATGTTTGATAACAAAAGACGTGCAGCTCTATATTGAAAAGGGGGTGAGGGTTAATGAAAATATTGTTAATTTTGCTGCTCCAAGTCATAAATATCTGCTCCGAATCCTATATTTTGCTGCTCTGAATCATCAATTTGCTGCTCCGAAATGGACTTTGTCGCCTCCCACCCCTGTGAAAAGAATCTACACTGATGTCCATAAATTAAGGATAATTCAGAATCACACGGAAATCGAAATCTAAAGTAAAAATTTCACATGTAGAATTATCACACACATCTTCAAGAATGATATGCAAATTTCAGGAAGCCACCAGATGATGCCGATAGTACGTCACAATGACGAGAGTATAAGAAGGGGGTATATAAGGAATGGTGGCAAAGAAGTAAAATTGTTCACAAGAGTTCTGTAAGGCGCTCAGTGCCATAAGCGAATAGTTATGACACAGAGGACGCATGTGGAGGATTTTTTACGTGGTAGAATTATCGGCCGCCTGGAATGTGGGCTTACTCAGATGGAAGTATCCGAGGAACTTGGAATTGCCCAAAGCTTCATCTCTAGGCTTTGGCAACGATTCCAAGATAACGGAAATATCAGTAGACGTTACAGTACAGGTCGCCCCCCGAGTTACAACGCCGAATGAAGACCGGCATTTGGCAGTAACTGCCAAAAGAAGCAGACGGAGCACAGCATCCAACCTGTCTCGTCAGCTATCTGCAGCCACGGGTACCACAGTTTCAAGGCAAACCGTGTACAGACATTTGGGAGATATTGGTCTATATGCTCGCAGGCCTGTCAGATGTGTTCCACTCACTGCAACTCACCGTCGGCAGCGATTAGCCTGAAGTAGAGAACATGCAATGTGGACATCGTCACAGTGGGCATGTGTGATGTTTTCAGACGAATCCAGGTTTAGCTTGTCTGATTCACGTCGGACTTTCATATGGAGAACGCCAAGTACCCGTTACCACCAAGACAACATCATTGAACGACACCGTTATGGTGGTGCAGCATTGCTCGTTTGGGGTAGAATTATACCGGGTTCCAGAACAGATCTGCATGTTCAAACCGGAACCGTGAAAGCCCAAATTTATCGGGACATCATTCTGGAACAACATGTACGTTTGTTCAGGGGTGCCATGGGCTCAGAATTTGTGTTTATGGATGACAACGCCCGTCCTCACCGAGCAAACATCGTAAACGAATGCCTTGAATCGGAGGATATAACCCGTATGGAATGGCCAGCATTCTAACCTGACTTGAATCCGATAGAGCATGTGTGGGACATGCTTGGCCGACGAGTTATAGCCGTCAACCACCTCCTACATGTGTACCGGAACTTCTGAGAGCATTGCTTGCTGAGTGGAGTGATCTTCCCCAAGATCAGATCGATAATTTGATACTCAGCATGCCTAGGCATTGTATGGACTGTATTTCATCGCATGGGAGACATACAATGTATTAATCATCATACCAACCATGTAATAGTAAGTTTTTGTAAAGGAGATATTTTTTACAATTGCTCCAGGGAGCAAAAATCATTTTTATGAATGGTATCATACATACACACACCATCGTTTTTGTTCTTTATCTTTTGTTTAATAAATGGGCTTTATGAATAAGTAACGTTTGTTTTGTTTCTGAACCTTTATTTGCCGGAGCTGGCATTATCCTTAATTTATGGACATGAGTGTAGAAAATTAAACTTGGACAGTTTCTCACAAGTTAATGTTTTTTTTAAAGTATTTACTTTTGTTTTTTCAAAAAATGTTTTATAACCTTTTAAGCAGCACTGCAGAAATCGTTACGCCCCCTTTCAAAATGAAGTAGGCTTTTTTCTGATTTTCAGCGAGTGCAAACTAAAATACATATGGCAAAATGTTGCATCGAAAAATGAGCTTTACAAAATATTTGGGTTGCCAATTTTAAAATAAGCTTTTAAAAAGGAAGAGATATCTCATTAATGCCACTTCGGACTACATTTCTTGTCACTTTTCTATAAAATGGTACTGTAGTAAATTTTGATATTTTTTAGAAAGTTTCTTAAAATAGTGAAAACAATTGTTTTGTACCCCGTTGTCGTTTTCTGTGAAAGTTATTTTTATGTCAAATTTTAAACACGATTGGGGAAAAAAATTATATGAATAGAAATTGTTTTATTTTCACAGTACATTCATCTAGGGATGTTGAACCAAAATGTAAAGGATCGTATGGTTTGCTCATAAGTTGCATTTGAATCTGTTAATGTACGTGTCAGGTTTGGGTTTTTGATATGACAAGCATCAAAAACTGATTTAAATTGTCAAAAACCTAAATGAATGCATTTTGATAATGTTTTGAACACAGTCGGTATATAACATGATGAAAAAACTTACTTTTTTGCATATTACGCAATGTTTTATTTTTAAACATTAATATATTACAATTAAAACAAAATATTAATTATAATTTGCAATTTTTAATTTTTCAACATGAGTCTAGAACATAGATATGTAAACCATAAAATTATATTAACCATAAAATTATATTTTATATTTATTTATCTAAGCTACTCATTACCTGTGTTCAATTTGCTAAGCGGAATAGAGCTGTTTATTCAAAATATGTATGATAGGGCATCGGTGTTAGGTTTTTAACCCCAGAAACTAAGTATTAAAACTGTCAAAAACTTACTGTCAATGATGTCAAATAGTTTTTGTTAACCCGATAGATATGTTAAATAACAAAACCTTACTTTTATGTAGATTAAAGGGTTTTATATTCAGAATTATAATTACTGAGGAAAAAATATCTATTTTGATATTTTAAATTTTCTGATCCGCCCAAAATTTTATTCCATGTAAAAATTCTCATGCAGCATCTGTTAATACACTAATTAAACTCATTTATTTTCCCCAAAAAATTTCGTAGCTCAATGTGTATAAATTCAGAGTTTTAAAGTGTATTTTCAACTAAAGCAGAGCTGATAGGACTTGGGGGAAAAAAATGCTTTGGGTATCATGTTTGAATGCAACTTCAATTGGAAAACCATTCCATTATAAATGCTAGTCAATATACCATATCATAGTGCAAAAGTAAGAATAACTAAATTTGACTAAGTATAAATTACAGGAGTTTCTTAAGTATCATATACAAGCTAGCATTGTCAAATTAAATGGCATTTCAGTCCTACAATTTAGTATTTTGATCTCTAGATATATTTCAATGTTATGCACAATAAGAGTAATTTTAAGTATCAGTGGTTATCTAGATAATTTAATAATAGAAATAACTATTTTACATATACGATGCAATAAACCATTTTTAAACATTTATCTGTTGTAAAAAGAATACAGTAGATGGTTTATATCAATGCACACATATATAAGCAGTTGAAGAAATTTTGGAAGGTCAAGAATCATCTTGAATTAGGGAATGTCAAATCATTCCATACTTTTTCCCTTCAGTGTTTATGCTATAACCTTTACAATATATAGTGGGGATCGTCAGGGGTGGGAACTCTGCTCCAATTGTGCTGCACTGTGCCAAAATTAACATCTTGCGCCATCCTGCTTCAATAGGGTATTTTCGTATTTTTCTGCGCTAAATAGCGAATTTTGTTTCAGTATGCCCGGAATTTCAGAAAGGATGTCAAAAAATTTTTGTTCCTGCTTGCCACGAAACAATTCTTTCCGAAAAGAGCATTTTATTCCACTGTACTTCAACAATCGCCATATTTAAACTATCGGCCCATCACACATCGGGCTTTCCATCGCGAAACCCCAATAATATCCGTGATCGTGCAACTGAAGATGGTTTGCAATAGTCTTTCAGCTTTAAAGCGCAAATGCGAGTCAGTTTCCATTTTCAAAAAAAAAAGTCGTCACTGGAAGCAGCAGAAATTACTGTAGTCGATCGTCATTGCGTCAAATCCTGATGTTTCGTGAAAAAAATATTCCGTGAGTGAAAAGAGCATGTCCGCCGAATTATGATTGCTAATTTAGAAACTTTGCCGAATAATGAGCGTTAAATCACCAATCTCGCCAAATAACGAGTGCTGAATCGCCAAACACGGTGTTGATTCTTCCGAAATTCTCTCCTATTTTGCAACAATTTCTTTCTGAGTATAAACAAATTGAAAACTTGATATAGAAAAATCTTATAATATCTATAAAGACTAGAAAATGTTTAGCCCATTTGAAGGGCTACGGTTCCAGACAGCAAATAGTGCCCTCAGTAAGCAAAAATCATCTTAAATAGACTGGTGCGAAAAAATTTTTGACGGCCACTCTTTCAAACAGGGTGTCAAAAGCCTGAAACACCAAAAATAAAAAACAAGCTGATGAAAAAATGTTTGATAACAAAAGACAGTGTAGTTCTATTCTGAAAAGAGGTGAGGGTTAACGAAAATATTGTTAATTTCGCTGCTCCATAAATATCTGCTCTGAATCCTGAATTTTGCTGCTCCGAAATGGACTTTGTCACTTCCCACCCCTGGGATCGTATTAAAATTTTGTATTGATATAATGAATAGATTTTTAGAAATCGTGTTTCAAATGTAAGTAAAATGTCAAAAGTAGCATTCTTCAAAACTCATTTAAAGGTTTTTATTCATGGATTATTTGTATGTAAAAACGCAATGTTAAAGTGAACATAACCTCGGTTTTAAACGTTAAAAAGCCTCTTTTAAAATTACAAAGAATTAGACTTTCGGGAAAAAAATCTCTCTAAAATGACATTCTCAACGTAGTCGGATACCTTAAAGGTTAAGATAGCTTTTTATTAAAACAATCATTATAATGAAGTTGGGAAAGATGCTTAGGCCAGTCCTTTTGTCTTTGCCTTCCTGTACTTTATTTTCACATTGGGGTGTCTTAGCATCATATTTAGGAGCTTTTAAAATTGTTTGTGGTTTTTTTAAGATAAGACACAGAAGAAGGCTGTTGGATTTTCATACATTCAGTAATTAGTCTCATTTTATTAAACTGTCTGCAGATTTACTTTAATGCTGTAATGTAAACTTGCTACTGCATGCTGGCAATCGATTGAAGTTCACCTATTTTTGAGGTTCAAAGACTCAAGAGCTTCTCTTTCACAAAAGTTTTGTTGTCACAGACAGCAGGAAAAAAATGCATAATACTATTTGATACAAATTCTAACCTTGTTAAAAGTAACACCTAAAATATTTTGTGCATCGCTCAACAAAAAAGTAGCTATTTAATTTTGTCTAGCATGAAAAATATTTAAACCCTATTTAGCGAGTTAGTCTTAATGAAGTTTAACTATAGGTGGTTGCACCACTTATACACAACACTGGACATGTATTCACACTTTTGGGTTTAATTTACAGTTTATTCCGATGCACCTTATTTTTTCAGAGGTAAAATAGTAAGTTGCCTGAATGGTTATAGAACAAGGTTGTGGATAAGATGAAAGCTGCTTTGTCTAGTTTGTTTTTGTTTTTTTTTAAATTTAAAATTTTTAGTATTTATTTTGCATTTGTGTGTAGTGTTTTGAGATCTGTTTTTAAAACGTTTTATAGAGTCGGAAGAGGACAAAGAAAAAGAAAATACAGACAGCAATTCTAGTATGTGTATCAATATTTTAATAACAAGCTTGTGCTATAATACTTTTTCTAAAATCTTTTTGAATTTTCAATTTAAATTGATTGATGTTACTTTTGAAAAAAATGTATTTGCTAGTAAAATGTGGGTATATGTGAATTTGATTGTTTCATCTATTTTCGTAGACGAGAATGAAGTGGAAGAGGATGATGAGGAAGACTTGGTGGATGAAGATGAGGAAGCTAAGAAAGGGGAAATTGGAACTGAAGCATCGCCTGTGCCTGAAAGTTCGATTGAAAATAACACAGAACCACCACCTAAAAGCGAAAGTGCCATCACCAGTACTTGTGACAGCAGCAGCAGCTCCGATCTGAAAAAGGATTCTACCACCATTGAAAATTCAGCTCCCAGTGAAAGTGCAACGATTGCTGATGCAGATAGCACTACCGTCGATGCAACAGAATGCCAAAAGGAACAAGTCCAGAATTCCAGTAGTGATGTTAATGAAGCTGGTCCATCAACATCGCAACCGAAACCAAAACCAGATGTATGTTTGTTTTATTTATACTTTTAATGCTTTCGTTTGGACATCCACTATACATGTTTCTTGTTTATTTATGCTTGTATTTGTCTTGGATTCTTATTTTAATGCTTGAACTTTTTTTTTTGACTAGAGTAAGATCCAGAGAAATGTAAATTATTAACTATAACTGTTTTTCAAACTTGTGAGTGAATTTTTATGACCATTTGAGTGTGTAATATGGCTCGCAGAATGCTATATATTTCATATCGAACTTTGGTTGGCTGCTAAGTCTTGATCTGAAGCAGTATTATAAAGTTCTGATTTATTTGCACATTTGAAGATTTAAAAAAGTCAATTCTTGATTGAATATGTGGCACCCAACTGAAAAACTTAATTTTCAAGTCAATTTAAAAAAAAAAAATCTTTTCTACAATCAAAATTTGTCCTGACGTTCCAGCATTGCATTAACTTGCAATTAAGTGAAATGGTGATATTGGTGTGACCAGATGTGCATAAAAAGATTTGCAAGCACGTGATCAAGCTTATTGTCATTGATCTGTGTTTATTTAGGAAAAAGGGAAGTGGAGAATTTTGCACTTATTTTATGCTGTATCAATTTTTCGCCCAAAGGGTAAAAGTTTTAATTAGTTTCAAACTTTTAACACTGAAATAATATTGAAGGTTCTGGGGCTGTGGGAAAACTTTGATTTACAAGGAAAAGGTCTGAAGATGTCATCCTAAAAAAATTAGTTTTGAGAAAATTATTATTCTACTCACATTAAAATATGCACAAAAATATAAAAATATCCGGCAGAATTATTATGGGTCCCTCAAAAAATTATAAACACTATTTAGAACGGCAATAAAAACCAAGAATTTTTAAAAATCCTGGAACCCTAGTCTTCATTCAAACACAATTAGGTACAGCACAGACAATGAAAGAAAGAAAAAAAATAACTATAAAGAGTTTCTAGGGGGAAAAAGAGCAAAAAACCACTTCTGAGGAAAGAGGAAGTTTTTTTTATAGATATCGCCAAGAACTGAGAGGTGATGAGTATCCAGTTATTTTAAATAATTTTTTGTGGCTTTAATAATTGCATTCCGCTGTTAATTTTTTGTTCCTGAGCGAGATTAATATACTTTAATTTTTCATAATTTTTTGAGGAAGTGCACCTTTAGACCCTTTCCAAAGATAGGTCAGACATCACAAATTTAATATTTCTATTAAGTATTATTTTGGTATTTGTGATCACTGTTTCTGAATATTTGTAAAAATGCTTGCTTGTATCCGGTTCATTGTGTATATTTTCATAAGTTTTTTCTCATTGAGCATTCTTTTCAGGATATTTCAGATTTGCAGTTAGCATGGGAAACTCTTGAGACTGCCAAAAGTATATTCAAGAGGTGAGGTGTTTTTGTTGATTTGACATCTGCCTTTTTTTGTATACATTTAGTGTTCAGTTTGTTATAAATTATATTGAACAGGGTTCGTACGGGTCAGGGAAAACCTGGAAAAGTCAGGAAAAAAATTTTTTATTAAAAAAAGTCGGGGAAATCAGGGGAAATGGCCCATTTTTGCTTTAAAACCTAGAAATTTCAGACAACGACCTGGAAAATCGTCACGATTGTCATCTGATCGGGAAAAAAGATTGATAAAAAGTAATAATGAAAAAAAAAATCCGTCAGGATGAAAGATGGAATTCCGATAACATCGTAAATATTGATAATCCGTAAAATATTGCAATATATCGCAAAAAACGTTAGATACTGCCCCGGAGGAACGAGGATTTTGTAAGTCCACTTGGAAAAGCGTATTGCTACGACTCTATCGTAACTTTTTCTAGTGCTTCCAGAAACATCATAACTACGCATCGTAGAAAGCCATGGGTACAAAGCTCAGTTGCGATAATTTCGTAAGTTGACTTCAGTTAGGAACGACAGATGATGCACAGGTATGTTTTGATTTTCCACGTGGGTATTTTTTATTTGAAAACAATATGTTGTAAGAAAACTTGTCTGAGCGGATCGTCAGTAGGCTGATTGGATCGAAGCAGTCAAAAATGACCCGTATAAAGCATGGCAGCTTTGCGGTAAAACTCGCAACATGGGCAGATAAGTTATCCAGAACTATGCCAAGCACGTGAAATCAGAGTTCAGTGAACAACCCCCAATTGCGTAGCTTCTCGGTTTTAGCGCTTATGCCGGGTTTTCCTAGGAATAGGTTTGTTGCGCAGCGTGAACCGAATTAAACTATTTCGCGCCGACAGAAACGAGTTACATAATCACGCTATGCGTTTGTGTTTTCCTAGCGAGGTGCGTCAGATCAGGGCGGCTATATAAAGTATATTGCTTTGGCATCAGTTACTCTGTTGTCTCCATGCTCCGGTTTGAAGGAAAGGGAAAGAAGACACACAAGAAGTGAAGAGAATATTGGCAAAACCGCAACACATTTGACTCCTCCAGAAGAAGTCGGCCAATAACGCCCAATGTAAAGCGCTGTCGTGAGCCGTATTGCGCTCTGTAGGAAAACAGTCATGCTGCTTTTCTTACCGGTGAGCGGACGCCGTGTTGCGCTGGGCGAATCACGTTGCGCGCGGCACAGGAAACCTGCTCCTAGGAAAACCCGGCTTTACGCGAGTGCAAGCCAACTGTAAAGAATTTTGATGCAGTGAAACCAACTACATCTTTGACTAATTATGTCACAAATGAAACAACTGTAAAGGCTTAAATCTTGTGGGCATTGAAATTGCCGAAAAGAGAAATCTTTCATTCCTTAATTATGTTCCATTTTTCTTCTCCATCAGGTGTATTTGAAAAGCATAAATGCGTGTAAAAAAAATCTATGATTATGATGTCATTATGATATTGTAATTAAAATTATCAATTTTATAATATAATTAATTTTTTTTTAATTTTTATTAATTTATATCAATTTTTTTATTTAAAAAAAAACATGGAATTTTTTGAAAATTTGACTGGAAAAGTCAGGGAAGTTTTTTTACGAAAATGAGTATGAACCCTGTTGAAGCACATTCATTCAATTACAATCAAAGGTATAGGCCTAGTCCCTCAAAAATCCCTATTTTTTCCCTTTTATTGTGTGGCTTTTTTTGGCAGAGAAATATTGTGATGTGACGAACTACAGATTTTTTGTCTGGGAATGAGCACCTATGATATAGTTTATCACCACCATGAGTCCGTGTTTAAAATTTTTTTCACGTACAGACCAGTAAAAATAGTTGAACAATTCTGTGGGGGGAATAAGTAATTGGCAGACCTGCTGACAGCTAAGGCAAATAACCAATAGAAAGGCACTCTTTTATTTATTAAATCTAAAATTTTCTGGCGGCTATATGAATCAGGGGAAGTGTTTCACGCACCAGCGGAAAATCACCAGACTGGCAGCTGAAGACCATTGATAAACAGTAAAACCCCTCTTTTGCGAACACAGGCAAAACAACAAAAAATTGTCTATAAAAGAGGGGGGTGACCATTAATCAGAGGTTAGAAATGTATTTTATTATGCAAGAAAAATAATTGTCCGTTAAAGAGGGATGATCATTGGGGGGGGGGGATTACTGTACTTTAAAATGGTCTAAATCTTTCATCACATTTCTATTATCAGTAAGTTATTCCTTGTGCTTTTAAAGGTGGTTTTTCATGTGACTAGGCCTTTCACTTTTAGTAGAATAACTGGGCTGTAGCCTTCTGAATGTTGAGAACCACTAGTCTTGGTATCACTGATGGTGTTAGCTGAAAATATTTTAATAAAATTTGTTCATTGATTTACTCAGGCAAGACAGTAAAGAAGCACAATTGAAGGTCGCCGATATTTTGATTATTCTGTCAGAAATAAGTATGGAGTTGGAAAACTATGTCTCTGCTGTTGAAGACCTGAATGAGTGCTTGCATATACGAACACATTGTTTGGAACCCGATGATAGATCCATCGCAGAAACGTATCCTTAACCTAGAAGGTGGTGTGGAATGTTAATTTTGTTTCTTCATGTTTCATCTACTCCATAAATGAATACATTTAACTATAATTTTTTTTAATAAATTTACATTGAGATTTTTGAAAGCATTTGTATATATATATATTTTTTCATTAAAAACTGATAAAGCTTGACCCCTTGACAGAGATTTCCAGCTTTTACCAACTTGCATTAGCATTCACATACGACAGCAAAGTTCAGCCAGCTCTTGAAAATTATGAGAAGAGCATAGAAGTAATCAAACTGAGAATCGAGAAGCTGAAGAACCAAACCGAAGTGAAGCAGACCGCTGATGGTTTCGACATAGATCCGCAAGTAGAAATAGACGAGTTGGAGGGTCTTTTACCTGAAATCCAGGCAAAGATGGAAGACACTCAAGATATGATGCCAGATGCTAAAAAAGTTGTAAAAGATATGGCCAATCAGAAGGAGGAAGAGGTAGAAAATCTAATATAAATTCTATGTTTTCAGCTATTAGCAGTTTTTCAGGAGCAGAAAATTCAAACACATGCAATCTTCTGAAGTATCATTTCTTTAACTTTTGGCAGTTGTGAGCATTAAAATTCAGATTTGAGGATGTTTCAAGGTCTGTAAGACCCAATGTTTATTTCTGTAATATTTCTACAGTACAAGGAATGAATTAGTAGTTCATTTTAGAGGCTCCCCATACTTGAACTTATCTAGCATTTGCTTCCTTTTTAACTCTCTTCTAAACTCTGTAACCTTTTAACTGTGCTTGTCAGTGAAAAGGAAAGCTGAAAATTACTCTTTCGCTTATTCACTGTTGCCTTTTGAGAATTTTTTTGAACAACTTGTGGCTGCCAAAATGACTTAGAAACCACCGCATTCTGTCTTCATTAGAACCAGTAACTAATTCTGGGTAAACCTCGAAAATATCCCAAAACGAGCTCTCTGTAGTCAAATTCACTTATCAGAAAAATTATGATCAAAATGGCACGTTTCACAATGGTACTCTGAAGGTAGCTACCTTGAATACGGCAGCTACACAAATCCCAGGTGCCAGATCACCAGTGATCAAGAAGTTAGTATTGACACCGAAAATTTTCCGTTTGCAATCATTAAATTAGGATTAATAAATTAGGACAATAGCTTTTTGGAATTTGTCTGCATTTACACCAAAAGGGCAATCAAGTCCCAGGAAGTAGAAAAAAAAAGTTATTCACACTAAGTAATTTTTCTCAAGAAAATAAAATGCTTGATTCTTAATAAAAAAAAAAATTAGGCTGTCACCTAAATTTTTATTCATTTCTCTACCCCTTGTCATAAAGGAATGAAGATGTTTATGTGGGTGGATTGAGAGGACAAATCCACTTTATATGGAGTGGGATCTGTCTGACTCTTTTGTCTTTTGCTACCCACTTGCCCTAGTAGACATGTCTGTGGCTCCCCAGAATAGTCTAACAGAAAACTGCTTCATGTTATTAAAAATAAGCACATATTGCTAAGAACAGTTCACCTTCACCTTTGTGCCCTTAGAAACCGTTTTGCTCACTTTCAGAACTGTCTGCCACGCCATTGTTTTGACATCACTCTGACATTGTTTCATATTGTCTCATTTTTTGACGAGCTTCATAGATACTCTTATTGCTTATCCCTTCATGGATTGTAACAGATTTCAGGTAATTATATAGCACCTCTTGCTGGTTAATCTGTATCGTACAAAATAATCTGTATCTTTTGAAATTTATATCTTCTCTATTTTTATTTCAGGGCTCGTTGGGAAGCACTTCGAACAAACCAGTGTCAAATATAGGCCATTTACTGAAAAGAAAAGTGTGTTTAATTCATTTTTTGAACTTTGTATCCTAATTTTATGGGACTAGAGAAGAAAAAATCCAAATAGACCATTAATTTCATTATTTTTTTTTTAGAAACCAGAGGATACGGAAGCTGGAAAGCTGAATGAAGCAAAAAAAATCAAGCTAGTGAATGCAGAAAATGGGAATGAAGAACCCAGTGAAATGGTATGTCCTCTTTAGCTCAGTTTACATGGGAAATTTTGAAAAAAGTGTTGAGGAAGGGAGTTTTCGTTAAAATTTATTAGCATGGTACAATAAGTGCATGTATAAAAACGGAACATATCAACAGACATAACTTATTTTCTGTTTGATTATTGCTGTCATGTGGTCGTCATTCTGGATTCTCATCCTGAGCATCCAGGTTTGAACCCTGTTGATGACACGGTAGTGGTCAGCTGAGGTTGGGTTTTCTTCAGTTTTCCAACTTTGAGATGCAAATGCGAGCCAGCCTCCCATTTGAAAGTCTCTCCGCATAGAGCAGGCAGGCATACAACAAACTTGCGTAGCATGAAAATTCAAGCATTTCCCATTTTCATTTCAAAATATGGAAAGCAGATGGCCGCACCAGAAAGAAACGAACAAGCTTAACTCTCGTACCATAAACACATTTGAGTCACATTTTTAAAACACATTTCGGCATGTACTGATTCATTAGAAATTCCTTGTAGGAATGTGTACAAGGTGAATGTACGGTTAAATAGTTCTGTAATTTTAATGTCCTTGTACTTATAGTTGATGCACACATACTGTAGAAGTTTGAAAGTATGTTATCAGTGCTGCAGTATATATCTTTTTACTTCCCCCTCCCTTCTGAAATGTTTTTAAAACGTAAATGGGTTGTAAAACATGAAGAAAAAAAATGAATTCGGCCTTCTCCCGATTTTCAGCAAGCAAAGGGGAGAGATAGAAAAATGTGTTCCATTGAAAAATAGACATTGCAAAGTATCGAGGCTTGTCACTGTTAAAATAAGAGGCTTTTAAGAAGGCAAGATATCTTAATGCCAGTGATAGGATTAAGAACCGTAGCCCAAGATGTTGGCTGATTTTAGGGCCAAATATATATATGTGTATGTATGTCAAATATTGGCAGATTTCAATATCTGCCATCTCACTTGCCTGTTTTTATCAGCCACCTCGTTGGGCATTTTGCCTGTTGTGGCGTTGTATTTGTGTTTACTCTGTCATTATTCATTTCTATTTTTCATCAATCTCACAAATTTGCATTTTTATAATGGTAAAATATTTTTGTTACCTTTAATATATCTTTGTCTTTAATCTTGTATTTTATCATGGTCTTGATAAATTACTTAATTTTTATTGATTTAGTGATGTTTTTTCTTACGTGTAGGCTCCCACAGAGACAGCTTCGCCAACTAAGGCTTGATAAAAAGTAAGTTCATGGAAATTGAAGATGTTTAACATACTGTTACAACAATTAACATTTTAGAGAAATTTTAGAAATGAGTGTTTTTTAATCTTCTTGCATTGGCTGTATAATTTAACTTAAGATCTGCATGTTTTTTCAATGGTACAGAAATGAGACTGCCTGAACAAACTTGGGGGTAAAAATTTTGTCCCTTGATTGAACCCCCCCTCCCAAAATTGCCTTTTATTCATGTTATCTTGTCCTAAAAACTTTTTCCCATGAGATAGGGCATTGCCATTAGAAAATCTTTTCTATACTTTAGTCTTTTTCAACTTGCATCATTAGTAGTTATAGGACAAATTGGTAATGTAAGTTGGCATCACTATATTTTGTGGGAGAAGTCCATATCCGAGGTGGCATACATGTACAGAAATGCTTTCTTTCAGTTGTGCCAGAAGTGTGTGTACCTAAATCTGAAGTGTGATTGAATATTTGTACCGCTTTAGGCCTATTGCTCGCTGGTGTACAAGAACATTAACTCACTATTTTGCATGAATTACATAATTGAAATATCTGAAATGTTCAATTTAAGATAAAATTGAAAAAACGTGTAGCCTGCTTATTTTTTATAGCACTGTACTTCCTGATAACTATGGCATTTGTGTTGCTCAAGTTTTTTTTGACCATCTACAGTGAATTGAAAATACATTATCTTATTCCCAGGGCTACTTTTTGGTAAAATGTCATACCTTCTAGTTTTTGTCCTACTTTTCCACCAAATCTTATCAACAACAAAATATGTACAATTGATTTTAATTGAGGAAGGAAGCTATATATAATATCAAATAATACATATGTAGTTTCTGCTAATGCAGAAATTATATAGTTTTTAGGGTTATTTGGGGTTGCATGTGGACCATTTGGTGGTTTATTTTTTCATTTGCTTTGTTTGAGGATTCAAGTAGAGTTGGTTGGGTTGAAAAAAATAATTTTGTATTTACTACTTCATGGTCTTGACAGTAACATTCATCATTCAAAATTATGGTGCACATTTTGTAATATAGGTGTTTGCATAACAAAGCAGTTGGATGCATAGACCTATTCTAGGTTTTGTGACTGCCCAGTAGCATTCAGTTGTCTTTTGCATTTTTAGGGCATGCAGAGGCACAAACAATATTTACAATGCTTGGCAAAGAGCTAGAAATGAAACTGCTTCATAAGTCAAGGTGAACCAGGATAGTTTCACTGCGTTGTCCATCCCTTTTTTGTGTTAATGTTCAATGCCAGAGTAATCAAAAACAATTACTCTGGCATTGAACATTAAAACCAAAAAGGGATGGACAACGCAGTGAAACTATCCTGGTTCACCTTGACTTATTTACATTGGACCTTGTAATTTACATATTTGGGCACTGTGTTCCTGGAAGTGGTCTCAAAAGAGTCATTCTTAAAAACTTACATGCCTTCGTAATTTGTTATGTGCATGGTCGAAGAGAATTGACAGGCATTGACTGTGGGAGACTGAAAAGAAAGAATGCAATATATATTATGAGGAGAGATAGAAAATAATTATTTGTTGCCAAAAATTATTTTTATAACCAAGTCATTTTGCTTTGGCTGGAGTCAGTCTGACAAGATACTGAAATAGTGCTGTGGGGAAAAATATTTTACATTAAAAAAAATATATTTGTCTGGGGGGGGGGGGGGGGTACCCTCTCCCATCCTATTTTTTCAGTTTTTTTGAGTGGGAGCCCTGTATTTCTTGTTTCAAAAACGTAATGCATTTCGATAATCTTACAGAAGTATTTATCTGTGTATCACTTTGTCACGTGGATGTTCTTATTTCATTGCAGGTCTATTGCTGTACCACACCATGCACACTGTACAGTCATATTCTGCTACCATCCATAAGTTTTGAATGTACATATCTTTTTTTTTTTGTAGTTTTATGACTTTGGTGATTTTTTTAATATTCTAATCTTTTTGTACATTTTTATAAGAAACAATAAACTTTAGATGAATGGTTTTGTTTTGTAAGCATTCATTCATCGTTTACTTTAAATGTTGTTGGTAGTTTTTTTTTTTTGGCTTGATAAATTATGTCCAGTTGGTGAGTGATGAAGTTGAGAAAAATAACAATCATGTTAGCTAAAATAAAATATTTATTACTATTTAAGTGTAATTTCAGGGTGGTTATGCGTGTTCATTCTGCTGTCAGTCACAGCGAAAGTGTGCGTTAAATTTCTTGCCAAACATTGGCGGCTTGGCAGGATATGTAACATATCATTAATGAGACCTATCAGGTTATATAGCTTTAAAAGAGGGGCAACAAATTAACTTTTACCATTGCATGTTTCTCATTTGTTCATAAAAATTGGAATATGTCAAGACTTTATTCATTTCAATTGCTGGTTTTTATTCCTTTAATACAGACGTTCAACCTGTTTTCAGACTTTGTACTCTTATTGCTTTGCTGATAATTAATGTAATATAAGCTGCCTACTCTCGAGAAGGACAATTGAGATTTCTGAGCGGATCTCAAAACCTTGCAAGTGTAGAAAGGATTTTTTTAGTAATGGAAGTATAATTGGTAGTAATTTTCCCTTTGCCAAAAAGTTAACAGTGCTAGTCATTGCCAATTAATGCCAAACGGTAAATTACGGTCATTACATTGAAATCAGTCCTACAAAAAAATTTATCTGGACTAACAAACTGAACCAGGCTTATGGTTTCTTATTCGACTGTAGAAAAGGCTGATCTGTTTAATTTTTTTCCTCTGTTTAGAATTTCATGATTTGGCAATAATTTACAGTGAAACTTTGATTTAACAACATCCTCTGTGGACCAAGAATAAAAGTTGAAGGATTTTATCGTTATATATGAAGAGAGAGCAGTTTTTAACATTAGTGTATAGGTATTTTAACACAAAGCTTGAAAAAATATATTGTAGGTGGTTTCACTATTTTTTTTACATGTGACATTTTTGGAACATATGCAAAGGACTTTTTTCTGGGCAAATTCTTTTGGAATAATTTACATACATACTCATTGTGGGAGGGGGATACAAGATTTGTTCGGGAAACTTGGCAGTTTTGTAATAAACTAGATTCAAATGTAATTTACAAATTTAAGTTTGATAGTTATCCAATGATGGCTAAAACAGCATTCTGAACAGCAGTGGTCATTGCTACTTTCCTGCTAGGGCAAATGATTGAAATAAAGTGAAGATACATCTCAAAGTATATTTTCTCAACTAAATATTCAAGTCGGTATTGCCATGAGTTTGAGTAGTAATTATTTCTTCAACACTAGTAATTTATATCGGACAAAATAAAACGTGACCTCTTAGTCCAAGGAAATCTCATTCATTAAACGACAACTGCTAAAATATTATCTTAAAAGAGTTGATCCACTTTGCCCAAGAATATTTAGAAGACACCAACGAATAAGGCAAATACACAAAAAATAAAAGTCCTAATGCATTTCAACACCAATGGGTGCCGTCTTCAGAGGAAAAATTTAACCACTAGTTTCGCTGACAGTTTCCCATTTGGGTTGAATACCAAATCTTCACGCTCGGTTGCTCAGCGGAAGAAGTACGTCTGTTCACTTCAAACGTCGTGGTCAGAATAAAGCTGTGAGCCTGCGTGAGATACTAATGCAGCGTCCTGATTGGACCTTTGCGGAATAGTGCTATCTGATTGGTCCATTCGAATTTTCTTGTAATTCCCGCTCAAAATGAATTTAAGCCATGGTGGTGTGATTGGGGGTGTAGATTTATTATCGTTCACTAGTATATTTTCGAAGGCCCGAATATATGTGCCTTCGTAGAAATCTAGATCAACTGTGGACTTTGTGAAAAACTCTCGCTTCTTGAAATTTGAATTTGTGGCCGCCTTGCCAACAGTGAGCAGCGATGGTCGATTTTTCACATTCCTGATTCTTAACACAGCGAGCGTGTTCATTTAATCTTGCTTTTATGGGTCTCCTTGTCTGTCCTACATAACCAAGAGAGCTATCACCACATGGAATGTAATAAATGCCCCATTGTTTATTCTGGTGTATAGCATCCTTAGGGGGCATGAAACCAAAGTTTTTTTTGGCCACAAATTTCAAGAAGCGAGAGTTTTTCACAAAGTCCACAGTTGTTCTAGATTTCTACGAAGGCACATATATTCGGGCCTTCAAAAATATACTAGTGAACGATAATAAATCTACACCCCCGATCGCAACACCATGGCTTAAATTCATTTTGAGCGGGAATTACAAGGAAATTCGAATGGACCAATCAGGACGCTGCATTAGTATCTCACGCAGGCTCACAGCTTCATTCTGACCACGACGTTTGAAGCGAACAGACGTACTTCTTCCGCTGAGCAACCGAGCGTGAAGATTTGGTATACAACCCAAATGGGAAACTCGGTCAGCGAAACTAGTGGTCAAATTTTTCCTCTGAAGACGGCACCCATTGGTGTTGAAATGCATTAGAACTTTTATTTTTTGTGTATTTGCCTTATTCGTTGGTGTCTACTAAATAAAATATAATCGGCTGTCAATAGATGTTTGTATTCAAAAGGAAAGAAATTATATGAGTTAAGCGATTGGACAATGAAGATATTTTAACAAATTATATATAGCGATTTAGTGTTATGAAATTCAAGACACTGAAAATTTGGGTCAATAAACTTGTATCTGTTTCTTAACCTCTTTCTGCCTATGAGACGTATCCTTATAGCACAATTTTTTTTTTGGGTAAATTTAAAAATGTATACAGTAAAATCTCAATATAAGACTCCATTTCGAAACAAGACTTGAAAATGCAGAGGGATTTATCGTTATATTGAGTATCATTTAGAGTTCAGCAAACTTTCTTCTTGCTGAGCAGTCTCAACATAATATGGGCTCTTGTATTTACTCAAACTAGCAGCATATCGTCACCTTATAATGAAAACCTTGTGCATCAAAAATTTTCAACTTTACAGAAAGAGCAAAAAAAGAAAGATGGGACATTCTATGGAATAATAAAAGGGGTTTTTTTTCCCCTTTATAGGGATAAAATTGTTGCAGATTTTTTGTCAAAACTTTGAGGGAAAAAAAAATCTAAAACCAGTCATTTTTGGAAGAAAATCATAGCACTATATGTTATCATGTAAGTTCCCCCAATATAGATGCTTTTTAAAATTTCACAAAGTTTCCTTCATGAAAGTTTCTTCGCGGAATTTTTTTTCTCAGTTGTGTTTGTCTTCCCTCCAGTGGTTCAACTATACCAATTTCTTTCCCATAAAGAAAAATTTACATTATTCACACGTCATTTCATTCCAAGCGTTTCTCCAAAATATTGAGAGCAGATTCTGAATTGCGTCTGACAAGTGTACATTTGAAGGACTGGACACACCCCTCTTCCCATCTCACAAGGAGATATCGAAGTGTTCCCGAAAGATGGGTGTTTGTGCATCTGGAATTTTATTAAATTAGTATATGTATGTACATATATAAATTTGCATAACAGAATAACAAGTCCGATTACAGGAGTATAAATCAATAAAATATGATAAATCATGGTCAAAGAATCTGTCTAAATTAATATTGCAGGGTCCTTGGCACGTCTGGACTCTATAGCCAAAGTTCCTTAGGTGGGGGTCCATCCGTGGCCTGACAAGTGCAAATGAATACAATTGGAAGGAAGATTTCTTTTTTGAATTGAGACTAGAGTCATGACTGTTGTATGTGAAATAGGCGTTTAAAGTTTTTTCTAGTGGATAAATTTTATTTTTTTTGGTATATATATGGTTCCCAAGTAGGATCCACTGTGCCAGGTAAAAGTTTGAAAATAATGGGAAATGAAAAGGAGGAATTATCAATATTTCACAGAGGAAAACTTGGATTGACAAAGTAAATTGCATTCAGCATTAAAAAAAAACTTTCCAAGTCAATTTTATTGACAGCATTACTCATTGAAGAATCGTCTGTGTAAACAGATGATTGTGATACGAGGCCTTGCATCTATTCAACTTTGTATACCAAGAGATGTATAATTAATATTTAAAACTTCTATGAAAAGACACTTGAAAAATACAATTCATATCAATTAATTAATCAGACCTCAGCATATAGAGTCACCCCCGACAGACAAGACCCAGGCTCTGTCCATCCCGGGATATAAGCCCTTCACCCGTGTGGGTTGGGTCGTGCTGGGGACTCTATTTTTATAAAAAAATTTATTTTAAATTATTTTCAGTAAAAATGTTTATTAAATATATGTAGTGCAGAACAGCTAGTTAGTAGCTGAGAAAATTTGCAGCTGACTAGATAACGTAAAAAACATAATCCCTAAGTAACAGCTGATTTGTGGGAAAGTATCAGAGAGAGGTTGTCCTAACCACATCTCGATTTTACACTATCTATGCTCTTTGCTTTAGTAATTAAATAGTCCACTAGATGTTGTTAGCATTTCGAGTATCAATGTTTTAGTGAGCACGGGCGTTTGGACCATAGTTGTGTGAAATTACTGTAGATTTTTGGAAAATAAACATAGACTGTAGATAGCGCCATCTGTGACAAAAGGAAATATGCATCGCAAAACCTTATAGGAGGATATCAAATGGTAGGGCCTCATTTCTGCACCAACAAGTGCTGTATTTGCACAAGGCTTCTCCCCCATAACTTTAAGACCCCAAAATTCATATAACATATGAGGTTTGTTGAAAAAGTATTCGACCATAATTTTTCAAGCTTGAACCAATGAAACTAAGGAGGCGTGATTTGATGCACATATGTAGCTGATCCTAGTGCGCATGCTAAAATTTTTTCCTGCCTGCAGAAGTTGGCCGACCACAATGAGTGAGGAAAGTAATCGTGAACACCAAAAAAAAAAAGAATTTTTGACACTAAGGCCGAAAAACTTGAATGATGGAGCTGCCAATTGTGATACAGAACCTTTTGGTAATACAGTGAAACCTCAATATAACGATACTTTGCGGACTAAGAAAAAATGCAGAGGGGGGGAATTATCGCTATATCAACATGGGGCAGTTTAACATTAGAGTAGTATAGACATTTCCAGAAAAGACCAAAAAATATCTTTGTAGAGGGATTTATTGTTATATCGATGTAGTGAAGTTTACTCCTTGGCGATGGTTGAGCTGTGAGAGATGCATACTTTAGCACGTCCTGTGCACTCTCCAGAGTTGCTTCTGCTCGATTGTTAGCAACTCTAGCATGAACTTTGAAGAGATTCTCCTGAAGTTCAAATCGCCAGTTAAACTAGAATGGATAGATCCAATGCTGATACTTGCTTCGCCTGCAAGTTCTTTGATTGCAATTCAAAGATCCTGCTTCACCAGAGTCCTCACTTAGTCAATGACAATTTCATTTCTGGATGCTGAGGGGCTACCAGCACATGCTTCTCTCCACTGATGTGTTGCCATCTTTGAAGTGATTGTACCACTCCATCTGTGTGGTGCCCATTGTTTTATTTCTGGAAGCCTGTTGAATCTTGCGGATTGTTTCCACTTAGGAATCACCAAGCTTTGTGCGAAACTCCTATACATATCATTTCGTAAAAAACTAAAAATGCAACAGCGTTCACTTGAACTTCCTCACTTATCTGTAGTCTGTCAGCTTCTGCAGGCAGGAAAAAATTCAAGCATGCATACAAGGATTGCCTACATATGTGCACCAAATCACAACTCTAGTTTCATTGGTTTCAGTTGCAAAAAATTATGGTCTGGTAATTTTTGAACAAATCTCGTTTATTCTGATCAACTAAATATCTTTGACCCTCATCATGAAGGCCTCCTAACTTGTTTGAGAGCCCAGAGCCTGTAGGAACCAGGCCCTGTCAAATTCCACGAGTTGTTGTCGAGTCAGTCCTTAGCAAGATAGCTTGTTGTGTGTTGTTTGCTATTATAAGAGCCAGTCTGGAATGGAGGTGCACAGCAAAATTGTTTTTTTAAAAGCTAGCGAAACTTATCAAACACAGAATGTTTGTCTCAGTCAAATGTTTTGCCTTCATTCTCTCTAGAATGAAGGCTCACATCAGCCAAATTGGCTGAAACATCTAAGGAAGCTATCCACCTGAGTTAATTTACTGCAGGGAACTAATTTGCTTAGGATTCTTTTCTGAAGTACAAACGGTGAATGCAACAGCTCTACATGACATAGCTGCCAAATCTCCCAGAAAATCCGGGAAGCTCCGAAATTTCTACTCCATCTCCCGGACTCCCTAAAAATTCTTATACCTCCATAATTTCAACCGTGATTGCAAAAAAAATCCCTACTTTTGGGGGAAAAAATTATTCCTAAACAATTTACCTAAGCAAAAGACACTTTCATTTTTTATCCCCGAAAGGACATCATAAGCGGAAAGTAAACTGTTGTCATTGCTTCAAATTAAAATTCTCTCTCACCAAACAGCCAGCTTCAATTCAGCCTTTAAGATGACTTGTAACTGCTTTGACTGTATGTCCTGTTTCAGGTCTCATAACGATTTTTATGTTGGCGAGATTTGATTAGGGCATAGTAATGAGACAGGTAATTTAACCTGTTGGTTGGTAATGATTGGTGACAATTGGAAAAGGTTTGCACGGTGTTACATTTTTGCAAAGGGGGAAAGTCCTTACAATATCACTTTTTTTATGAAAATTTCCTACATTGTTTTCAAAAATTCCTTCTATAATTATTTTTGTACAGAAATTTAGATCCCCCCCCCCTAATTTTCATTCTCACACGTTGGCAGCTATGGCACGAGTTTCATGGTTTGGTGGTAAGGGGGAAGAGAAAACCATCTGTGTGTGCAACCAAACTTTCATGCAAACAAGTAATTCATCAGTTTTAACAAAAACAATGTAACTACGCTACACCACCCTCCCATACTCACCAGACTTGGCGCTAGTGGATTAACTTTCGTTTCCGAAGCTGAAGGTACAGCTATAATATTTATGTCTCATAACATTATCTTGGATCAGACAATCCAAGATAATGTTACAAGACAAAAATACTACTCTAGAGCAGGGCTTAAAAAATCACTTTTGGCACCATCCCAATTGCTTAGGGGCCAAGCATGAAATTCCAAAAATTTTGTATTGTCCTCAGATTTCATTTAGTAATCACATAGAAAATTTTCGGCACCCATACCAATTTCTTTGTTGCCACGGCAACCTGCGGCTGGGATTTGTCCAGCCTTGAATTGCTCCAATTTAGCAACCACGTTTAGAAAATTTTAGGAGCCAATACTGATGTCTTAGTTGCTATGGCAACCTGACGCCTGCAATTTGTCCAGCCCTGCCCTACAGCAGAGTTTGTCAACTCCTAGGATAATGTAAATTTCCAGAAAGTAATTACACCAATGTATATTTTTCTTTCTAACTGAACACAACTCTAGTCTGAGATAGATGGCTTTTTTCTCAGCCCGAGATATCAAGGAAACAGTTATTTTCCGGATACTATGCTGAGGTGAACTGGAAAAGAAAAGTCATCATGTCTCCGCCGGGACTCGAACCCAGGCCCTCTTGCATATCGGGCACGCATGATACCATCTACACCACTAATAAGGAAGGCAGGGTCATGTCTCCAGTGGTGTAGATGGTAGCATGCTTGCCCAGTATGTAAGAGGGCCTGGGTTCGAGTCCCGGCGGACACATGATAACTTTTCTTTCCGAGTTTACTTCAGCATAGTATCTGGAAAATAACTGTTTCCTTGACAACTCTACTGCCATAAGCAATTTACTGCACATTGAGTTATGCTGGAAGTGCGCATGTGAGTACCTTAGTTAGGGTTACCAACCGTCCTCCTTTCTGATGTCATTTCAAAATTGTGAGTGAAGTGTAAGGGTTAGAGCCTGGAAATTTAGGCACTGAAAATGGTCAAAATAGACATTTATAATCAATGGTAAAACGTAACTGAAAGCTAGTTATTAAGGCTTTGAAAACTGGCTAAAATCCTGGCTGCATTAACTCAATCTACAGTTCCAATAGATTATAATAACTGTATTATTATTAGTGTATTTACTTTGGTATTATCATGCCAAAGAAAAAGTGTTTGCGGTCATTCAAGGTTAGGTCTGAGTTCAATTGAATAGATATGCAATTAGTTAACGTAGAAAAAAGGCAGACATATCCCCTTGTTAATATATTCACAAGGAACCTCTAACGTATAGGGGGGGGCGTGAAAAAAATAGTGCTAACTGAAATCAAAGAACTATCTCAAAAACATAACGTTTTCAAATGGAATTATTTAAAAGAAACATTTTCATAATAATGACACTTTCCTAAAATTTTTTAGCCATTGAGCTTTGCATTCAGTTGGCCTACGTCGATTTTAGAGAATCTCTTAAATTCTAGACATGATGTTTGTTTAACGGAAATAACTTGCCATGATTGTTTGCAATTTATCTATGTTGTAAAAAAAATTAATATAAACATAGCTTCTAGCGCTAAAGCCCTGTCAGCTCCCATCCCGTCCTGTTACAACTAAATGATGTCAACCAATGGGCTATTAGGATAGTCACCGGTCAGCTATTCAACTGCAATGCTATGCAACATATGTGAAGTAACAAACTTCTAATTTATTCTCAGCTTTTCTTATTCTATACATGGGTTTCTTTTGCCTGGAACTCACATTTTTGATGCAAATTCGACTATTTTGATTGCTATCTGAAAGCTACGTATGGCAGAGATGAAGTTTTTGTCGCTTCTATGCTTAACACCCATTTTCCTATTTCTCAGGCACTTGTGCCTATTTGTGTCTAAAGAGCGCTGCGAGAAGGAAGGCTTTCTGGTGAGAATTAGTGCATAAGCCCCGTTTAGATGTGTAAGATTCGGGAGGGGGGTAGCTTTGGTGATTATTACCGGCATGGCAATTTTTTTTCCTCATGGGATTGGGGGAGGGACTGAGATCTGTCAAAAGAGTCCCATCTTTGTTGCGGAATAATGGTGGTGACTTCGACCTCCTCTCCCATAATTCTTTGTGTCGCAAAAATTGCTGTTAGCTCCTACAGCCATCTTGAGCCAACCATTTCTGTTTAACCTATGTAATCAGTGATGACTTCGAAAACAAGTGGGGAATACCGGCATAAACTAAATGCCATGTAAACAGGTTGTAACGAAAATCACCTGTTACCAGTAGCTTCCCAGGATAATTTATTTCCTATGTAATCGGGGCTTCAGGGTTGAAGATTTTAGAAAAAAAAATTTTTTTGTAGTTCTCAATGCTAAAAATATCTTTTTCTACAGGAAATGGCCTCTAAAATTTACGAGAATGAAATAAAGCACTGTCGAAATAGGCATTTATGGCAGCAAAATCTCAAAAATAGGCATGGCATTTCGCTTGAACTTCCAGGCTCGAGTAATGATTGAATAGTACTGTTGTAGGCCTGTTGCTCTCTGTGACGAGACTTTTTAACGGAGAGGTCTACTTGCATTCGTGCCTCAGAAGTTGGGAACCACAGAAACCCAACCTCAGCTGACCACCAGTGTGGTGTATCTGCCAATTTAGAGAAAGATCACAGAGAACAAAAAAAAAAGGTAAAACGATTGACCTTTTCTTCTGGAAAAGCGATGGACTTGGCTATCATGATATTTATTTCACTAGCGCTTGAATTTTCATTTGAATGTCAAGCCCTGGTCTAGAGATGTGTAAGTAGGTGGCGTCGTCCATCACTAAAACCAGCAAAGAGGGAAGAAGCAATGTAAAAATATCTAAGGAAGCTGCTCGAAATGTGAATGCAGCATCACAAGTTCTTGCACAAAGAATTTAATATGCAAAACCTTTATATGATTAAAATCTCAATTTGCTGATTAACCCTCCAACCCCGGGCGGTTTTCGAATTTTTCTGTACAAAATCGCGGGGACGTTTTTTTTTTATCAGCTATGCATATAGCTGGTAAAAAAAACCGCATTCTATATATATATAGAATATACTGCATTTTATATACATATAGAATGCAGTGTTTGAATTGCCCAAGGCTAGACGGTTGAAAACATCTATGAATACAATGAAACCATTATTTATACATAAAGAAACAATATATTTTTTTCTTTTTTAATTGTCGCTCCAGACAAGCTCATCATGTAAACACAATTCATGAGATTGATATTCAAGGGGTGATAATGATGGTGGAAATAAGATTGCAGACATGATTCCTGCCGATTACAGATAAACTTTATTAAAACAGTCTCAGTCACATCTGATCAGTCACTCCATCGCCGTTATTTCTGCTGCAGCGGCTAGCTGTTCATCCACGCCGAACATCTTGAGTGCAGTCGCCACTATGTCATCTGTCGTTGGCTGACTGTCAGCTATGAGTTCCATTATCTGGTCTTTTATGCACACATCGAGGAGTATGCGGACGTTCAGCCTCAATCGCTGCAGTTCATTCCTTGCGTCCGACTTGGGTATTGTCGGAAGACCCATCTGTTCAAGAACATTCACCACAACTTCGTCTATGGGATTTTTACCATATCCCAGACGCTGCATGAGATCGGGATCGGACACAAGCAGATACAATAACCTAGAGAAATTGTCTCTCAGCTCCTTGATGGCGTCTGCGTACTCTTTGCTGTCTTCCGGAAGGTCGTCCTGATCCTTGATGCCAGCAAATATGTTGTCTTCATCAGGCAGAACCACTGGGTCGGATATACTTTTAACGACATTACAGTTAGAGATCAGATTGGAGTTTTTTTTAATGATGTTCTTTTCTGGTGATACATTGTTGCAATGATTGACATTCTTAGCCACTGCATCTTTAGGATCAGATGCTGCCACAATGCTTTCAGAAATGTTACTGCCGTTCTTCCGCAAGTCAACCAGAGGATCATCTAAGTCTGTGTCTAACTCCTCGCTATCATCTATTGATGACATTTGGACAGTTTTATCCGGACTCCTTACTTTACTATCGTGACGAGTTTTCACGTGGTCATACAACATCTGCATGGAGTTGAAAGATGCATTGCATTGGCCACACTCAGCGGGAGCCGGTTTCCCATCTTTGTTGTTACCAGTCAGCGCTTTCTGGTTTGCAGCGTTTCCTTTCTTGTTACTGGCTGGTGGTTTCAGGTCTTTATTCTTATTGGTCAACGATTTACTATCTTTGT
Organism: Pholcus phalangioides; assembly: GCF_987345545.1. Taxonomy (NCBI): domain Eukaryota; kingdom Metazoa; phylum Arthropoda; class Arachnida; order Araneae; family Pholcidae; genus Pholcus; species Pholcus phalangioides. The sequence continues at coordinate 21,674,192 of NW_028301616.1, read as the reverse complement.
TGTTACCGGCCAGCAATTTTGCATCCTCACTATTACTAGCTGGTGGTTTCATATCCTTGCTGTTACTGGCTGATGTTTTCACATCTTTGTTGTTGGCGTCTGGCAGTTTCACATCTTTGTTGTTGGAGTCTGGCAATTTCACATCTTTTTTGTTGGAGTCTGGCAATTTCACATCTTTTTTGTTGGAGTCTGGCAATTTCACATCTTTGTTGTTGGCAGCTGGTGCTTTCGCTCGACACAATGATTTATGCTTCTCGTATGTGACGGACTGCAAGAAAATGCAGTTACAAATCTGGCAATAATATCTCGTTTTCACTGCAGTACAAGACTTCTCATGCCTTCTTTGATCATCAGCGGAATCAAGCTTCATGAAACACTTCGAACAAGTGAAAATTTTGTTTGGGCTTGTCTTATCATTGCTGGTGGATGCTGGGTTATCTGCCTTCTGTTTGCGACCCTGCAGTTGTCTTGAACAGTGCTGCTGACAATGCACAATGTAGTTCTGTCTCGTTGTGAAGCTGACGCTACACGTCTCGCAGGTGAACAGCGGTTTCGGAACGCCTCCAATGACAAGCCTTTCATCTGCTTTGTTAGCATCTGACCTCCAGAATGACTTCTTCGCCACGGCTTTCCCATTCAAGTTGCTTTGTGTCTGGGTAGCAGGTTTCCCGGATATTTTTGCCGGTGCTTCCTGTGACTGCATATCCTGCAGATGCCAGAAGAGATGCAGTTGTATATCCTGTTGATTATCCATAACCTTGCCGCATATTTCACATGTGTAGGGATTGAACTCATCTATCTCCTTCTCGCCAGTTTTTGAGCTGAAATGACTCAAGCGATGAGGCACAAAATAGTTTAGATCATCGAACGACAAAAAGCAGGTAGAGCACGACACACTCTTGCTATAGTTTATGATCGGCGGGGTCACAGAACGGGATATTTCATACCTCATATCTGAAGACGGAGGTCCAAACGAAGTCGGTTGACTGGAGAACATTCTCTTGTCCTGAGATTTAGCCAGGATCTGAAGGTGGAGTTTGGATTGCTTGTGACGCTGGAGTCCGCACAACTTCAGGAAAGTCAATTCACAAACATCGCAGTAGAACTCTTCACCCTGGTTTGTAGCAGATTCCTTGCTCTCGCTCGCCATGCCACCAGTGGTGTACTTTGAATATTGTTCCCTAGACGAAGAATCAGGAGATTCGTGCTTCTGTTTGATCATCTCCTTTGCCTGATGCTCGGGATGGGACTTGCTACAATGCTGCTGGGCTCGCATCCATGTCGGAAAAGTCAGAGCACATTCTCTGCATTCATATGGCATGGTACTAGTATGCTTCTCCAGCATGTGATTGGTCAAATCTTCGGACGTCTCAAGTGCGGCATGGCACAGCTGGCACTTGAACGAGCTGGTCAAAGTATGAATGATGAAATGTCTATTACGGATGAATGTTGTGCTGTAACGCTTGAAGCACACCGGACAGGTATATGGATGCTTTTTCAATTCCCGTTTCGTCTGCATGGTTATGTTGACAGTGGTGGTCTCTAAATCTTTTGCAGATTTACCGTATCTTTTGTCTCCCTTGGGTTCTTTGGTTATCAACACCATCTGAGTCAGGTCGGACTCCTTGTGAACAACTTTGACATGCTGGAGTTTTGTGGTTTCGTTCGAGAAAGCTTCCAGGCAAATCGAACAGGTAGTGTCTGTAAGAAACTTAACAATTTCTTTCGAGTGCTTGTCAATGTGGTTTCGAAGATGACTGTTTCGACTCGACACGAGAAAAAACTCCTTCTCGCAGATCGGACAGCTACTCGTGTTCGTGATAGATTTTGTAGCTTTTCCCCAGTGGTCGAAATCCTTCTGGTGATTGAACAGAGTATACCTGTCGTCGAACAATTTGTTACACTGGGGACATCTACTGATTCCCTCATCGATATCAACGATGGCATCTGTCGATGTATAATGTGTTTCTTCGTGTTGCTTCAACTGAGTCACTGAAGGGAAGTACCTGTAACAAATGCAACAGAATGGATTCGTCTGAGCTTTTAGCTTGTTTGTTGGGCTGGGGAATGTTTTACGGGCAGCGCCAACGGGTGGTAGATAACTATCAACAGAATCGTCGGAATTTGTCGCTTCATCTGAAGCAGGCGTCTCGCTGTCACTTCTCCTGGCTCTCTTTGAGTTTTCTGCATCGTAAGTGGTGATGCTTTTACTTTTGCGGTTTACCACAGATTTCCTAGCAGTTTTGAGGAATGGCAGGGCTCCGACTGAATGTTCCAAGCGTAGCTTCAGGTCGTGGACTTTGGCACAGCTCGTGTTTTTCCCAAGATGTTTACTCAATAAACTGGGTTCAGGGAACACTTTTTTGCAACACCTGCATTCCATTTTCGGCGCCGATGCTTTCTCTGAACTCTCGCTCTCCGCAAAATCACTCTCCACGAGTTTCTGCGCCATTATCTTCCTTTTGCTCAGCAGCTCCATCTTTATTTTTCTCTCGCAAAGCGTCTCATGCAGGTGATGTTCCTGGAGAGTTAACTTCATGCCGCAGTGCCTGCACATGTTCAGTTTCAGCTGCCCCAAACATTCTTGGAAATGAAGCTTGAAATCTTGAATCGAGATGAATTTCTTTTTGCACTTCGGACAAGGGATCATATCCGGAACGTCTCGATGATAGGATGTGACCTCTGCATCGTCATCATCATCTCCATCATTAGCATTGGTGTCGCTGGTCACATCAGCATCAATAGCCTGCTCTTTCACAGTAAGTTCAGTCTTTTCCTGTTCGCTCCACTCGGCTGCTTGTTCTTCCCCCTTTCTTATGGCAGCAGCTATATCCCTCAGAAATCGTTTCCGGTTGCCTCTTCTTCGTCTGTGGCGCACAAAGCATCTGGAGTAGTGGCTGAACAACAAACACTTGTACGGAAAATGTCTTCCACACGACCAACAATAGGGTGTGGCTCTTTTCTTCCTCGTACACGATAACCTGTGAGTGTACAGAGCAGGTTTTTGAGAGAATCCGAGTGAGCATCTTGAACACTTAAGGCTCACTTTTACTTGAGTCGGTGACGGTTCCAGTTCCGATGCACCAAAATTGTCTTCAGAGTCATCAGAGAACCCGAAACTCTTTAGCATTTCATCCACTCTAGATGAATCCATCACGGTTTCTAAATGGTAAAATGGAACAATAATTTTTCAATTAATAAACATCAGTCATCACGGGATACATCAATTAGCAGAAGAAAAGTAACACTTAGTTGCAAGAACATAAATTTGCATAGAAATCAATTCACAGAGATGTATAACTTCTGGTCCGCTAAAGATGTTCATAGAAAGATAAAAACAAAATTTGCCATTCCCCTCCAGCAAAAAAAAAAAAAAAAAGTTGATGTCATAACATGTTCACACAAGCAGTGGCGGCTCGACCTTACCTGCCACCAGGGTGCAAAAACTCATGTGCTGCCCCTAAATACGACACTGGTGGGAGGCTGACACGGCTCTAGAGTCTCTGGGATTTCGAGATGAACCTGATTTTAAATTTTATGATAAACACTCTTAAGCATGCGAAAGGTTCGTGACCATACGACCTGCTTTTAAAGCAGATTTTCTTCTACTTTTCGGTCCAGAATTTATTGTACCATTCTCGATATAATTTCAGTTAACTTAATCCTCAAAATAACACTTATTGGTGATCATCCATCATCACTTACACTTATCCTTTAAGAACGATGCATAACGAGGCGATTTCTATTAACAAATTTATTTGAAAGGTGTTTCTGGTGCTCTGGGGACAGCGAGATGAATTTTCCATTTCCCCTCATCTAATCATTCTGTAAAAAAAAATACCAAGCAGGGGAACCAAAATGCTCCTTGTGGTAAAGAACAGTGGTGGGCAAACCGTGGGTTAGTGTCAATGAACTAGGAAGGGTCGTGAGAGATTTCTCCAAAATAAAAACTTCCGAATAAGAAATTGATTTTTATTTAAAAATATGTTAGAAATAAAGAAAGCCTTTATTCAGCAGCGCTAATTACCATGTATCATACAATGCAATTTTATCAAATTCTACTTTGACAATAATCAATATATCGGCTCCGTCATACGAGAATCACGAATGTGCAATGTCCTTGCAAAAAAAAAAAAGAATGTGGGAGAATCATCCAATTTCAAAATTGTATATTTCTTTGTGTTTTTAAAAAACACAGAAGATTAGAATGATAAGCAATATGTGAATATATGGGGAAATGTGTGTGTCTACATTTTATGAACAATTTCTTTAACTGGTCGATTTCGAGTGTAGAATCATTTTGAAATCGGATGATTCTTTCTTAATCATCTTGTATATGAAAATCAAGGACCATACATTAAATCTTAAATAAGGGACACTAAGTACATCAAAGAACAAAGTAAATATTTATATGATATTTAAAAAAAAACTGGATATCTTTGGAAGTCAATATTGCCCTTGTTAAAAATCAGAACAAGCGTTTCCAAAAGGGCTTTCTGCAGGACATATGGTCAGCCTATGTAGGGGTCGGCTATAAATTTCAAAAGGGGGTGCACTTCAAAAAGTTTGCACGCCACTGACATAGAATACAGGGCGCTCTTGGGCCATGCGGCCCACTGTAGCTGCACAGGAGTGACACTCAAGAGGGGTGCTAAATCCAAGGTGAATGGGTGAAAAAAGTCTCATTGACATAAAAAATCAAAGAAAATGATTTCTGTGCGGTCTGGAGGGGGCTTCAAATCCAAAATGAAATGATGAAAAAAAAAGGGTTTTATTTTTGGTTAGGAATTGTTGGGATAAGTTGTGACGGAGGGGCTCCAGCTCAAAGACTATCCTATTACTATTCCTATTTTTTTCCTCAAACTATAAATTCACTGTAGAAGGTCCCTCACCCCATGAAAAATCTGGATCACTCGGAAGATTCCGGCCTGGAGGTCCTCAATGCAGGATGTGAGGAGGGGAAGAGGAAGTGCAAAAGATAAATCCTGAAAGGGTAGATATTCTGTCTCAAGCCACCCTTAATAGATTACATTCTAGTTTCTGGTTCCACAGGTTCAGCCCACGTGTAGTCTCTCAAGCCCCAAAGCGGAATACGCTGAAATCTGGAAGAATTTTAAGAGAATCGTAGAAAACACTGTTATGGAAATTTTTACTTCAGAACATACATTTCCAATCGCCGAGGACTCGCTACAGAATGCAGAACGTTCTGCTTTGGGGCCCCTCAAGTTTTCTCAATGTCTCTGTTGCCGAAACATGGCTCAAAAGCATGTCATGTGAATTTTTAGTGCAAAATTAAAAAATGTTTTTGGAGGTTTAACAAAAGTCTACGCTGCTGCCCCCATAACCTGCCACCCAGGTGCAACACACCTTCTCTCAAGTCCCCCTTGTCCATATACAAATTAAAGGAAAAAAATTGGAATTTTCTTCCCCATGAGGGCAGAGATTTTCCTTTCCTGAAATATCAATATCTCTTCATTCAACCAGTTTTTCGTATCCGTCGTATTAACAAGGGAGAGTGACGTCTTTTGTTACACACCCCTTGTTAGTTGACAAAATTTTCTGGCCCATGGGTGTACGTTAATGAGACGTTCTAGTTGTAAAATGTGACTTAGAAAGTGCTTCTAAAAAATGAGCTGTTTTGAAAAAAAAAAACCCTTAACGCTAGTAGGACAACCGCTTTATGTTTGAATGAAAAGTACTATAACAAATAAACAAAGTGGATGTGTTCTTTTTTTGGTAGAAACCAATAACAACAAAACAATTTCCACCAAAAATATTCCTGTTAGAATAAACCCTGTTGCATAATCTGATAGAGCTCATATCAAAGATCCAGAAACCAATAAAAATGTATTTTGAAAAAAGTGTAAATGTTTCCCTTTGATAATAAATTGACGATAGGAAAAGCAAAGATGAATTAAAAGAAAAAAAAGTCTCATTCCTCTGGGGGGGGGGGGAGGAGGAAATCAAACCACCAACCTCTTGTTGTCTGGTCAAGTGCTCTACCATTAAGCGACAGAGAGAGAGAGAATAGGATGCACATTTTATCCCCTTTTAACATAAGGAAATGTGCTATCTAGATGTATTTGTGTTAAGGTGTGGGTGGTTGTAGACACACCCATGCTTTTGAAGTGTTTTTGTTTTTCATCCCTGTTTCCAGCTAACTCTATTGATATGAGTTGATCCTCACAACCGTGACTGTCCAAGTTTCGTGGAATTGGTTGCCGGACCAGTTTTGCCACAGCACTGGTTTTCTCTCTATATATAAAGAATGCTGCTGCATCGATGCTTATTTCTGTTTAAACTCAGTTACCATGAGCTGAGCTGTTTCTAAGGCGAGTGAATATTATCATTAAGCCTATTTCTGAATTTTCAAACATTTAAGATGGCAGATGAAACCAAGACGTGGTTAGGTGCATCACATTAGAACAATATGTTCTTTAAGATGAACGAAACTTTTCTTTCTGAATTGGGTTGGGAGGCTGTCTATAGCATAGTCCCATGTTCAGCTTAAAGAACATATTCTCCTAAGGCAGTGTCTCCAAAGTATATAATAGAAGAGTCGAGAGAGGGGGGGGGTAGAAGCTTAAGGTTTAATTTAATACAGGATCCTACGGGTTGACTCCGAGTTGGAGGCAACAAGAATAAAAATTTTACAGCTTGATGGTAAAGCACTCGCCGGGACAGTGAGAGGTTGACAGTTCGATTTCCCACATAGGAGAATGTAATTTTTCTTTAAAAAATTCCATCTCCACTTGGCATCCAGTCAATTTTACTTTGTGTAACTAACAGATAAGTCCATCGTTTCATTGTTCGTTTACATTGTTAATGTAGTACCCTTGCAAGGTCAAACCTCGTTAGTGCATCACCCAGTTAAAATGTCAGTCTGTTTACCGGGTAATTTTTTGGAAGTCCCAATTGTCCTCAGGCATGAATTGGCACAGCTATGGCTTACTCCGTTTAACGAGTCACTCCGCTTAATAAGTCATATTTTTGCTCTCCCAAGAGTGGCTCATTAACGAGGCTTGACTGTATAAATAACAGTTGTTCATTTCGTCCATAGTTTTCCCAAAGATTTTGTTCCAAATTGCCCCCTTCTTCAAAAATGTTTCTCTCATCGTCCGCCGACTCAGGCAAACCCATAGGATCCTATGTTATACTCGTAGTTTCTATCGCACCCCCCCCCCCTCCTCCTCCAAACCATTCAATCGGACAACATTAGAGCAATATTGCCTGTTTCGAGAAACATTGATTTAGTCCATCTCCAGTCATCAAGAATATAAAGTATTTTCTCAATTCAAGAGCAGCATAGCTTTGTAGCAGGGCTGTCCTAAGAACATCATGGACCCTGGACCAAAAGATTTTTCTGAGGCCTTACCAGGCAAATTCTCGAAAATATTTCAACCAGATCTAATTTTTGTGAGACCCTTTTTCTCTTGAGGTGCACGGGTGGGCCCATGCCTTAAGACGGCACTGCTTTGGAGTGTTCCGTTACATTACTTGTAAATTATTCATTATCGAAAAATCCCTGATAAGAATTTAATTTAATTAACATTTAATCTCATGAAACAAACAGCAACTCAATACAATATTGAAAATTTTCGATGAGGAAATTTAATTATGAAACCACAAAAATAAAATATATCATTGATGTACAATCGGTCCCGCTTGTAACGTTCCCCCCGCTTAATACGTCTTATTTTCGTGGTCCCAACTCTAACAAATTCTCAAGGTTTCCCGTTTAAAGCGTTTTCTCGCTTACAACGTTTTTCCATGACGATTTTTTTATTTTTTGAAAAACGTTATAAACGGGATCCACTGTATATATTTATTTAAAGAAATGAAAAAAAAAAAAAATCAACAGCTGTCAATTGATATACGATTGCAAACAAATCTATCCCCATTGAACATTTCAATGTGTTTCGAAATAAATTCAAATTTTAGAGGAGGTTTTTGTTTTACGAAACAAATCCGTTCGAAATATAAACACAAAAAATTAGGCGCCGAAAGACGCCCTTTGCACGGAATCACATAATAATGAAATGAACGTTTATTTTTTTTTTTCCCCCTCCAAAATATGGCATTAACGGGATCAATTTCCGTTTGAATTTTTTTCCTTACCTATTGAAATGTGTTATTTATTATTTGTATACAGTCAGTACACGAATGACTTTATACCGCTCCGTCTCTCAAGGCTCACAACATTTTTTTTTTTAAGCGGGATACCTGAAAACAAGTTCCGTTAATTCAAATGTAGACTCTTCGTTAGTCCTAACTTAAAGTCCAAAGACATGGCGGAGGAGACGCGACGGTACGACACCTAGCGGAGGTATCGGGCATCTTCGAACGATTGGCGTATTATAAAAATCAGCCAAAATTTACGAAAAAAATTTTTTTTACAGTCAGAGCCGTCTGGACATCCGAAAAAAAAAGATGGATGCTTCCCCCAATTTATATCCGCAGTTTTTTTTTATCCCAATCACCCTGTTTTTCTTTTTTTTTGTGATAATTTTTAACAGTGAAATTTCAATTTTAATAGCGCAAGGATGATTAAAATAAAAAAAAAAGGTTGCCGTTTGAATAACAAGCCCGCACCTTCACGCTTGGTTGCTATTGTACACTAAAAGCGCTCTAGATGTCGCCAAGATGAAAACTTCCTGCCAAATGTCGTCCCGTAATCGACCAGTGCAGCGTGCGGTTAAGATTTGGGGGGTGCTTAGTTAATTCAAAAATAAATTAATTATTAATTTTTTAACTTTCTGTTGAATTCAATTGAGTAAGAAATAATTAGAAATTAACTGGTCAAAATTATGATTAATTGATGAAATAAGGAAAGAAGATTTTGATTACGGAAGTCAAATTTTATTGGTTGAATGAAACAGGATAATGTTTAAAAAATCAGAACCCTGTTTACCGGGTGCAGCGCGAAAACGTTGCCCTCCCACGCCCCCCCCCCCCGTATCTCCGCCCATGATTCCGCGTCGGCAGCAACGTGTTACATAATCACGCTACGCGTTTCTGTTTTCCTAGCAGAGTGCATCAGATCAGGATGGCTACATTATAGTATATGGCCTTGGCATCAGCTGCTCTGTCATCTGCATGCTCCGGTTTAAAGGGAAGGGAAAGAAATCACATAACAGTGAAGAGAACATCGGCAAAACGCGCGGCGCACGACGCATTTGACTCCTGAAGAAGCAGTCGACCAATCACGCCCGACTTAAAGCGCTGTCGTGAGGCGTATTGCGCTCTGTAGGAAAACAGTCATGCTGCTTTTCTTATTGGTGAGTGGACGGCGTGTCGCGCTGGGCGAATCACGTTGCGCGTGGCACAGGAAACCTGCTCATAGGAAAACCCGGCATAAGCTATAGAGAAATTCATTATAGCTCAGCGACCAGTGCCAATATCTTCTGTAGCAGAAGGTTCTACTCTAGAAGGTGTTGCCAGTGCAGAGTCAACCCTATAGATAAGAAGGGAATATTGATTATCTATAGGGGGTGTTGGCACAGAATGCGGTTAAAATTTTGTGCTAATTTCAGTTGAATCAAAAATATAGTTCTTCATATCATTGAGTTTTTAATTTATTGTTGAATTGAAAATTCTTTAAAAGAAATTAATTTTTTTTGCGGAAAAAATAATTTTTTAGAACTTGACTAATCAAAAATTCTTTTAAATTGATGAAATGGACTTTAATTGATGAAAGACTGGACTTCCGTTAAATTGTTTTTAACAGTGAAATTTCAAATTTTAATACAGTGAAACTTCGCTACAGCGATACTCGATATAACGATTAAATTCCTCTACAACGATATTTTTTCATATCTTTTTGGACATATCCAATGTTATCCAACTGCTGCCTCTCGATATAACGAAAATCCCACTGCATATTTTTTCTTGGTCCATAGAGTATCGTTATATGAAGGTTTCGCTGTAATTTTAAATTAATTAACCCCCTTCACGATCACGGACGAAATATTTCGTCTAATTTCCAGTGAAAGAAATCCAAGTCAGCTCTCGGTTTTCCTTCCTCTGTCCTCATCATCACTATACATGAAGAGTGGAAGAGAACACGTAGAACGTAGGGTGAGGGTGGAAAGAGAAATCTACTGTTTACTCTCTTATCTACTTATCTATTATACTGCTTTTCCCTCTTTTCTATTTAGTTTTTCTTCCTTCCCTTCTCTCTATTTTCTTCATTTTCCTTTCTTCTTCCTTTTTCTAACGTGTGGTTGGGTTAGGACGAGGTTACCAGATTTATCACCGATATATCAAATAGAGATCAACTAAATTTGTTGATCCAAAAGCCTGTACGTGAAAGGGATAAAATGAAAAAGGTTGCTGTTTAAATAACAAGCCCGAATCTTCACGCCGGGTTGCCATCATACATCCAAATGATGCAAAGATGAAAAATTCCCGCCAAATGTCGTCCAGTAATTCACCAGTGGTTAAAATAACGTGTTAACTTCTGATTCAAAAATAAAGTAATTATTTTCATTAAATTAAAATTTTGTTTCTTTCTGTTGAATTAAAAATTCCGTAAAAGAAACTCTTTTTATTTGGGAGAAGTAATAGTTAGGGACCAATAAGTGATCGAAATTTTGTTTAATTGATAAAATTCGCTAGAAAGATAAATTTACAATAAGTAAAATTTTATTGGTTAAAACAAAAAAGAAAGTTTAAAAATTTTTCCTCCATTTCAATTCTTTAAAAGTGAAATTTTCAATTTAAAAAATTTAAAACTAATTAAAATAAAAATAATTTGCCGTTTAAACAACAAACCTCCACGCCGGTTTGCTATCATATAACAGATTAAAAAAACACATTCAACGAGATGAAAAATCCCTGACCGGTGCAACTCGCGTTTGAAATGGTGATGTTAATTTCAGTTGTGATTATATAAAAAACATACAGTGCGCAGTATCATTGAATTTTCAATTTTTTAAAACTTTCTTTTGAATTGAAAATTCCGAACTTTCTTTGGGGAAGAAATAATTGGAAATTAACTGGTCAAAATTTTTTTTTATTGATTGAATAAAGCAAAAAAAAAGAAAAGTTGATTATATGGTAAGTCAAATTTTATTGGTTGAAAGAAAAAATAGGAAAATACGCTTTAAGAAATCATAACACCAATTAAGAACTAATCTGACATTAATTTTTAACTTCCCCATTCAATTGTTTTTAAACAAATTTCAAATTTTATTAATTGAAAACTAATCAAAACAAAAAAGGTTTCAGTTTGAATAACAAGGGCTGAAACTAGATGCCGGGGTTGCTATCGTGTAACAAAATCTCTTCAAATAACGCCAAGATGAAATATTCCTGCTAAATGTCGTCCCGCAATCGACCAGTGCACCGTATGCAGCACGTGCTGTTAAAATGTGATGGTAATTTTAGTTGATTCAAAATATTATTATTATCTCTTTCTCATTATGTTTTTAATTTTCTGTTGTATTAAAAATTTCATAAAATAAATCAACTTTGTTTTCGGGGAAGAAATAATAAGATATTAACTACTGAAAATTTTCAAAGATTGATTATGGAAGGGGGGCAAAAAGAGGAGAAAAATTTTTCTCAAATTTTCCGATTTAAAAAATTGTAATACGGAATACACATCCTTTCCCGAAGGAGATTTTCTTTTGTTGTAGATGGCAGAACCAATTAACGCATTATTGTTAGGTTTATCGTATTTGCTCGAGAAAAATTGGCTTCCAAATACGAGAAAATGCGGGACATTGCCAATTATTGCTAAAAGTAAGCAAAGTTGCCAACTCATGCTACAACCACAGGAAAGTCACCTTTTGAAGAAAATGAAGTGTCGCTTGAAATTGCAGTGATTTAAAAAAAAAAAGACAAATATTTCAAATGAATATTCTTATTTGTAGACGTAATTATCGTAATGTTATTTTTGAGTCTTGAAGATAATTTTAATTCTTGGTTTGAAGAATAAAAGTGAAGTTGGCTTCGCTGAAAATACGTGAAAAAACGGGAAATTTTTGCAAAAAAATGTCAGGATATGCTGAAAAACAGGAAAAACCGGGACTGTGTATTACCTCCTGTATCTCTAGGAGGTAAGGGACTGTCCTGGCAAATACGGGATATATGGTCACATTGAATATCTTATTCATATACCATGTCGCAATTTACTTGATGCTGTCTTCAACAGATGGCGCCACTACAATACACAACTATACTTCCATGGATTATTTTTCTCAAGGTTATGACTTCGAAGAGCAGCAGGACAGAAAGCCGCTTCGACACGATACTCACATAACATCTTTACTTCAAAATATGTAAGCTAGATGGCAGTACCAACAATAACTCAAAACAAAGGCAGTTCTGACAGCATAAATACGTTTAAAAAAAAAATAATAATTTTGGAAATTTGAAAAGGGGGGGGGGAACAAAAGGGCAAATTTTCTGAAACGTAGGAGGACGCTCAAAATGACATAAAAAAGAAGGACGTCTGGTAACTTTATCTACATGTGCCGATTCATTAGAGATTCTGTATGAATAGGCTGACCATATTTTCTCGAGATAAATACGGGACATTGGGATTTCAAATACGGGGAAATACGGGACACCGCCAACTCTTGCCAAAAACGACGCTAAAACCAAACAAAGCTGCCAAATATTGTTGAAATTACGGAAAAATCACAATGGCGGGATATGAACCATTACTGCAAATTGAAGTGGATTAAAATGAATTCCACGAAGAAAACGTTCACCAAAGACGAATGTGGGAGATTAATGTTCTCTTTTATAGTTGTAATTATCATAAAATAATTTATGAGTTGAAAAATAATGCCAATCTTTGACTTCAATGAAGAATAAAAATTCAAGTAGGCTTCGTGTAAAATACGGGAAATACCGGGACACTTTTGCCAAAAAGTCGGGACGACCAAAAAAACAGAAAATACCGGAACTATCCCGGGAAATACGGGACGTATGGTCACCCTATGTATGAAGAACACTGGTGGCTTATGTATGAAGAACACTGGTGGCTTATGTATGAAGAACACTGGTGGCTTATGTATGAAGAACACTGGTGGCTTATGTATGAAGAACACTGGTGGCTTATGTATGAAGAACACTGGTGGCTTATGTATGAAGAACATTGGTGGCTGGGACGTGCGGAACCCGTACGAGACGCCGCTTTAGAAGGGGTGTGAAATTCATGTTGAAAATTCGAAAGGTCTTTGTTAACCGAAAAAAAACGTTGGCAAGGAGCGCCAAAAATACGTCCTGCACAGCAAGGCGGACCGTAACTCAAGAAGGAGGGGGGCAGCGGAAAAATTTAGGAGTGGCAGTTTTAGATGGGAACAAAGAACACCGTTATAAAATTATCGCATTCTAAAGTTGTAGGGGTGGCCGAATCATGTTTTCCCTCGGCGGCAAAAATCCTACTTACTGCCCTGCCTGTTTGGGCATAGGCACCGGAATCCAGTGCTGTCTGGCATGGGTCCACCTAGGCATGGCCCGGAAGCCTCAAGTGAAAAAAGTGAAAAGGGGCTTCACAAAATTGAGATCTGGTTAAGATTTTCGAGAATTTACCTGGTAGGGCCTCAGAAAAATCATTTGGCCCGGGGGCCCATGATGCTCTTAGGACGGCCCTGGCGAAATCTCAGATCCCGATAAACTTTCTCAGGGCCGCAACTAGGGGGGGAGCAGGCGAGTCTCGTGCCCCGGGTGCTGGACCAGAGGGGCGCAAATTTTATTCTCAAACCACTCCTTCAACATTAGAAGGGGGGTGCCAAAATGCGCACTTGCCCCGGGTGACCAGCATCTAGTTGCGGCCCTGAACTCTCTGATGGCGGTGAGCACCGAAAATTCATAAATATACAACTTAACGTACGTTTCCGATCCCTTGCGGATGCCTTGAATCCGGAACGTTTATAAAGGACGTCTAGCAACTCTTGTTGCCCTCTCGAATATGTTTCCGCCTCTGACTATAACAAAACAGAATCATCTGATAAAAATCGTCTATAAACTTTGATTGATTGAAAAATGCCTTTTGTTTTAATTCTTATCCTGAAAAGTTCAATTAGACAAATTATTGAGCACATCCGAAAAAAAGTTTTTAGGAAGTTTTTCTTTAAAATGCAGGACGTCTGGAACCCCCCCCCCCCACGCTCCCCCTATTTTCGCCAATTATTTCACCCTTTTAACCACATTTTTTTCTTTTTCAATTCCGTTAAATAAACAAAAACCTGATTATTTTTTTAAGAAAAGTTAATTAATTTGTTTTCCTATTTTTTTTCATTTATCACGATTGTTAAATAATTGTATCATGATATTATTTTAATTCCTTATTACTTGATGTAAAATCTTTGAATTTTGAAATTCAACATCATTCAACTGCAGTCGAATCTCGTTTTAACAAGCACTTTTCTAATTCCCCAGATAAGTTTACATAGGAACAATGAAAGAACCTGGAATTCCTTTATAACGAAATTTCGTTGTAACGAAGTGATTTCTCCGGCCTCTTAGAGTTCATTATAACGGGATTCAACTGCATTACGCTTCGGGGAAAAAAAAGTTGATTGCAGGCGCGAATCCAGAGGGAGGGGAGGGATGAGGATGATCGCCCCTCCCAAGAGCCGAATAATAAGGGGTAAATTTGTCTGCCACGCAATGTGCGGGATGGTCCAATGCATCTACACCAGTGTTTCCCAAAGTGGGCAATATCGCCCCATGGGGGCGGTGGAAAAGTCCACGGGTATAACATAGGATCCCATGGGGTTTGCTTGAGTTGGGGGGAGGCAATGAGGAGAAAACCTTCTGAAGAAGGGGGCGATGGAACAAAAAGTTTGAGAAACTATGATGTACAACAGAGGTCTTCAACTTTTTCTTAGTCGCGAGCACTGCCTGATGTACCCATCATCAAAAGGAGAGCACCCTTGCAGCAAGTTTGGGATAAGGAATGCATAAGATCAGAATGATTTTAATCCTTGATATGCAATTTGTACAAGGTGTTTAATCGGGACGTTGATTGGAAGTGCTCGCGAGCACGAAATAATAGGACATGGGCATAGAGCACTTCAGGGAGCATCGTGGTGCTCGCGAGCGACGGGTTGAAAATGTACACAATAAATCTCCGACACATCGCCCTGGATCCGCCTGTCTCCGCTCCATTCACAGCTGAAAATATCGGTTTCATTTGCTGCTGAAGACTCCTGCCTCCACTCCATTCGAAGCCGAAGATGTCTGCCTTCGCTCAGGTGCGGATCCAGAGGGATAGGAACGATCACCTTTCCCAACGGCCGAATAATATGGGGGAAAATCTGCTTTTTTAAAGAACTTACCCAATCCGTCCCTTCCGACGCGTCGTCCTGGATCCGCGCTTAGTTGACAAAGTAAGGTAATTTTTTACTCTCCAGCAGCTCATCAGCCAGAAAACATTGGGAACATAATAATGTATGAGTATTTAAAAATTATAGGAGGAAAAAAAAATAGATTTATTTCATCGTGTATAAAAAAAGTCATCGCGTGTAATTTTAATAGTGACGTATTTTCCGCATATGCAAATGCCATTCACCAATAATGAAATCTTAATGAATAAAAATTGGTTGTCTGTAATGAGTTGTTGATCATGGAAATACTATTATGATGGAAGAAGCATCTCGAAGCCGAGGGGAGGAACTCCATATTCAATAATAAATTCGATGAATTCAACACTTGATTATAAAGTTGTAGTTAGGACTTGTAGTTAGTTAGTTATAAATACCCATGAGAGAGAAAATTTTCCACGTCCAGGAGGGAATACGAAACCACTTTTTCCCAATCAAGTTTATCAAGTTTTTAATCTCAACAGAAATTATTTCGATAAGTTTCCCAGAAAGTTCGGGAAAAATTGGGAATTTTTTTTTACCATTTCTTACTTTTTAAAAGATCTGCGAAAGTTCGGGGGGAATTTCCATTAGTTATGTTTATAAATATTCATCTCGCGCTCTAAAAATCGAATATTTCCAGGGAGTTCTATCTCTCGGTTTCGCTTTCTTTTTCTTCTTCTAAATGTAAATCGGGAAGCCAATTTTGTAGAAGATCATCGCACAGCGGCGTCGCATGTTTCGAAGAAATCCCACAAGGTAGAAGGAACATGTTCGAAATTAATTTTAAGCTGAAGGGATGAACAAGGATTAAGTCCTTTTCCGATGCTCATTTCTCTTCGAGAATATGTTTCTTTAATCTTGTTGTTGCTAATTATAAGTCTTAAAATATCGTTTACCTTCGAGACTTTTTTCCCCCCAAAAAGGGATCATTTGCATATGGCGGGTATTCCCAAACTATTTTTTTCAAGTTCGTGAGGCATCCTTGGAAATTTCTAACCATAACTCGCGAAAATTCAACGACATCTTGATTTTTCATGACATATTATATCCAATATTATTTTACAAGAAATACAGAAGACTGGATGTTGTGAAGATATTTATTATTTCAGATGTTAATTTTTTAAGGAAGGAAAAAACTCATCTCTGCCTCTACCGGGAGTCGAACCCGGGTCCCTCGATTGCCGGACGAGTGCTCTGACCACTAAGCTACAGAGGAGAAAGAGATTTCCCTTCGCTAGAGCGTATATGTGCCGAACGGAACCGTTCAGAGCACTCGTCCGGCAATCGAGGGACCCGGGTTCGACTCCCGGTAGAGGCAGAGATGAGTTTTTTCCTTCCTTAAAAAATTAACATCTGAAATAATAAATATCTTCACAACATCCAGTCTTCTGTATATCTTGTATTAACAAGTGGAGAGCGACATTCATGTCATACAATATTATTTTATCTGCAAAATGTCTTCTACTACTCATAGAAATGAAACTACTACTACCATAGGCGTACGCAGAATTTTCTCAAAGGGGAGGGGGGGGGGTGTTTTCAATTTTTTTTTTCTTTTCAAGGGGGAGGGGTTTACGTTTTTTCCTGCAAAATAACACTATAATCTCGGCTTGAAGGGAGGGGGAGTTAGGAACCAAAACCCCCTTTGCGTACGCCAATGAGTACTACTCATGGTCCCCATCCCACATCTTGAATCCGGGCTCTTCTACAATGAACTTATAGCGCAAAAGAAACAAAAATAATGAGATTTGCCTCAAGCCGGATCCCTGTCAGCCCTCAAGGTTATATAATAAGGGCTGTTTCATGACGAGCCGGAGTCGGTCAACACCTCCTAAAGATAGAAGGCCTCCGCACGGGTTGCTAAGTTCATCTATAACGTCATTAAGACTACCTAGCAGGTTTGCCACATTTCATTTCTCCTCATTTTGGCGTAGAATCTTCCTGGGTGGCTCACAAATACCTCATGGTGATTGGGCATAGAAATTGCAAATTTTGAGCCCAATCATTTCTTTTCCGCACAACGATGATACCGGCAAGAGCAGGGAGGTTTTTCCCCTGGATATTTCCCCACAATCGAGAGAAAATGGACTACTTTATGACATCACGAGCAGCGTGTGGAGGCCTTCTATCTCTAGAAGGTGTTGATTCTGTGTCAGCTGACGTCATGCGTGACGTCATTGCTCAAATCAGAGGCGTTGACATCAAGAAAACATTGGGGGGGGGGGCTGAAAGTTGCTGGTCATCCCGTATATACGGAGCTTGAACGCGTACGCAGGAGAGTTAGGGTGCATTGCATTGTTTTTTCAGAAATTATTGAGGGGGGGGGGTGTGGCCTCAGCCCTTCTGTTCCGGTGCCTATGACTCAAACAGAAAAACAGAACCAAGTGCGCCCGCTTTTCTACGCTGTCAGTTACGATAGTTTGCAATTGCTGTAATGCCCATTTCACGGAATTATTTCTAAAATTATCTTTTCGATTATTTTCATCAGTAGGGCTCGGGTTGCTGTCTTTGCCCATTTTTTCTATTTTTTGCATATTTCGCTATTTTTACGTGATAGAGCGTATTTTCAAAATTTTAAGCAATATTTCGCATATTTCGTGATTTTCGATAAAAATTAAATTTCTCCCTCGCTATTCCAATCCCTCTTCAAAGTGGTTTTATTTCGGTTCCCGCCTCTGACGAGAGCTCTTAGGGCTAGGTTTTTTTATGCACTAAAAATGTGTGGAACGCCGTTGCTGATTGGTAAAAAATCCGGAAATTCGAGTTTTTCAACCAATTATCAGCAATGACACTGAATTGTTAGAACATAAAAATACTAGCCCTTCAACGATACTGGTGTGTGTGTGGTTGTAAATAGATTAATCATCTGAATCGGTATCGGTGATGGTAACTCGTGAGAAAAGTTGCCAAAAATTGGTAAATGGGGGCATTTTTTAGCGTTGGTGGGAAATTTTTATCAAATAAAAAGATTTATTTATTTTATTTATTTTTTTGTGATTTTTAAAGCTAAATACATTACTTCGCTAGGTATTTTTATCTATAGATGGCAGCTCTATATTAATTCTGTAATTTTAGGGGAAAAACTTGCTCAGAAGGGAAATTTTGGCTCATATAATTACTCATACAAAAATAAGTAATGCTTCAAAATAGTTTAGACAGCATTAACACTTCTCAGTATCATATTATTTTGCTAAAACTAATGTTATTTGAGACAGGAATGAAAACTTTTTTTAGGACATATTTTTCGTTTTATAGGGCATATTTACAGTTTTTTAAGAGCATAAATGCATATTTTATAGAGCATTTTTTAGAATTTTTCAGAGCATAAAAATCCTAGCCGTAGTCATCAGTATATGCACATTTATTTGTTTTTTTCTCGTTCTGGATAGGGGCCAGGTATGTCGATGAAGATAGGTGCTCTCAAATTTGATTCTCGTAGAAAATGCCAGACAGGATTAGGCGTGTTTATCTTACGAACAGATTAAGACACGGAAGGACGGAAGACACAGCTGTAACAATTAACAAGCTTATTGTAACAATTAACAGTTGAACATGATTATTTTAGACTAAGGGCTGCGAGCGGACAGAATATAAATTTAGATTGGGAATCAGCGATAATAGCAGAATTAGTAAGCAAGCGAGCGTACGTCACCATAGGCGCCGGAACCTAGGGGCTGAGGCCATTTGAGCCCCCTTAATAAATTTTGTAAGAAAGGCTGAGCTCCCCTCCCCCCTTTCCAATAATTTCTGAAAGAAATGTAACGCATCCTCCATCTCCTGCGTACGCACTTGGGTCTTGTACATACGGGACAACCAGCAACTTTCGCCCCCTCCAATGTCAGCGCCTCTGTACGTCACGAACAAATAACGTGTCAAATGCTTTGCGCAAATCGAGAAAAATTGCAATAGTTTTTTTATTGTTATTAACATTTTTTCATAAATATACTAGGGAAGTTTCAAAATCGCCATTTCTGTATTTTTATTTTCAAGGAAGCCAAATTGGTTTTCAGTGAAGTACGCTTTAGAGTTGAGGAATTTCATTATTTTTGATTTAGTTCCATTATTTTTTTCATAAATCGGAAGAATATTGATATTGGGCGCTAATTATTATATTCATTTATGTCTCTAGGTTTATGTATGAGTTTTACAATAGCGTAATTTCAATTTATCAATAAATATACCCTATGCGGTATTTATCATGCGAGTTAAAAATTTTAAATGATGTTTGCAGATAATTTTTGACATTTTAGCATTTATGTCGTCGTATCCAGTGGCTTTATTCAATTTAAATTTTATAATTATATTTTTTTATATATTGATCTTTTATAGGAGTAATTAAAATAAATTAAGGACGGAGAAGTAATCGGGAGCCCCCTCCATCCCCCAGCCGACCAAAAATTAAAAAAAACTATGATATCGAAAGAAAATTTATTTCATATGCTATTTTAACCAATTTCTGTTAATTTCAATGTTTTTTGAAGGGTAGTAATTCAAAACTCCTCGGGAAGACAATTTTTGTGCCCCCCTTGAGCCTTTTGCACCTCCCTCCAAAGGCCGATCCTGCTTACTCCTCCCCCCCCCCCCCCTGATTAAGAAGTTGTGACAAAGCCCTCTTTTATTTTGCCTTGGGCTATGATGTTGTTGAGCCTGCCTAGGGGATAAATATTCAAAAATTTGTTTGAGTTTGCCTACAACAGCCCTTATCATTATTACATTATCATCAAAGATTCCGCGGAACAGCCATATAACCATCAAGGGTTCCACGAGAAAACCCTTGAAGTTGGAAACCCCTGCCCTAGACACTAGTTCCATCTTTACGCATAAAGTCGCGCAGGAGGCATGTTATTTGTGAGTAGGCACTTCTTTCAGCTTCGTGGGGGGGGGGGGCATAACTTCACTTTCCAGGGGGGCCTCTGGGGGCCTCACGGGGTTAAGATGACTCTGATTAAGACGCCACTGCCCGCGAAATGGAACCGCTATCATTCTCGACTCCGGCTCCTCGTTTGGAGAGGGCAGCCCTGACTGCGTCAGACAAACAACTAAAGAAATCGCCAGTCTACAAAGTGTTAAAAGACACTGAGAAGAAATAAGATAATAAAGAAAAATCAGAGGTATTAAATGGCACCATTACAGTATAAATGCATCAAGACATTAATTAAAGATTAAAAAAAAAAAAGATATGCTACGTCCGATTCCGTTTGTATAATACCACTGAAGTTCATGAACCATTTTATAAATGGGAGCGGCCATTTTTTTCCCTTGAACATCTAGAACAAAAGAGTCACTTGTTAATGGATAGGGATGGCGTATGGTGTCCGTATTTATTATACCAGACTATAACTTGATCCGATTAGCGTTTATGCAGTGGCGTCTTAATAGATGAGCAAATGGGGCCCGATCCCCATGGGTATAAATAATTAAACATTTTGTTTTAGTGTGCATGTGTATAAGATTTTCAATTTCACATAGAGCATAAATAAGCTTAATGGGGGGGGGGGGTGGCGGCTCAAACCTTGGGTATTATGCCCCTTTCTTTATTTCTCGAACTCGTCAAAATGAACCTGTGGTAACTGAAAGTTTCATTATTCTTATGTTTATAGGAAAAAAATCGAATACTGTGTAATACTACATAATTTATTAGATTCGAACACAGAATTTACTTTGCAGGGGTTACAGTATAACCCTCTGTCAAACCAGACGCGACCCAGGTTCTGTCCCTTCCGGGATGTAAGCCTTTTAAAAAAAGTATAACCCAGTGCCGTCTTTACACATGGGCCCGCCCGAGTACATCCCTGGCCCTCCCAGATACATTAAAGGTTGGGACACGCACCTCGTACACATTCTTCTGGGTGAGTAAGGGCATCTTTTTCTCAGCCACTTCGTTGGGCATTTTGCCTGTTGTGGTGTTGTATTTGTATTTGTGAGTTTCTAATGCATTGGTGACATGCAGGAGCGTGTTGCGTGCGCGTGCTTGTACAGGGTGGGCAAAAAGTCCGTAGAAACTTTAAAAAATCATAAAATCCGGAAAAATAACCGAAATAAAAAACGGTTTGCGTGGTTAGCATCGCTAGGTCACGGGAATATTTTTAAGACGGGAAAAAAACCACCTCAAAAACAGCCAATAGGTGGTGCTGGCATACACGAGTCAAAAAAAAAAGATACGCAATAACGAAGAGAATGCCTCCAAATCGTTTATTACAATAGTATGTGTTCCACATGACCACCACCACATGGTATAACACATTGCAAGTCACTCACAAATCCAGCAATTGCAAAGTGCAGCAGGTCCGGATGTATACATGACACCTCAGGCGGATCGCATCTTTCAGTTCCGACAGATTGGATGAACCGGATCGAAACACCTGGGACCATACCGCTCGTACCACTACCACCTATCGACGGTCGTTTCACCCTGTCTTAAAAAAATTCCCGTGACCTAGCGATGTTAACCCTGCAAATCGTTTTATATTTCGGTTATTTTTCCGATTTTCATGAACTTTTAGTTTCTACGGACTTTTTACCCACCCTGTATATGCGTGGTACCAGCTACTTATGTCATGTCCAAGTGGCGTGGTGGTAAGATGCTCGTAAGGTGACCGTAAAGGTGGCTGTCATGGTCCCAGGTTCAAACCTGCGGCAGGTTATAAGTAAGATATTTTCCCTAACAAGCTTGAGGCGACCACCGATAGATAGCACTTTCTTTTTCAACTAATCTCATTAATGGCAGTAAATTGTAATATAGCGATATGACCAGAGTTGGTGTTTGGTGTAGTAGCGTATTTATATTGTAGAGTTATGCTTGTATCGTGTTACACAGGTGGTGCCATCTGTCATCCATATTTTGAAGTGAAAATTACAAATGCCTGAACTTTCATGTTATGTAAGTGTCGTGTTGAAGGTCTGCCGCTCTATCCGGCGAGGCTTTTTCAAATAGCAAATTTATCAATCTGCTCACACTAGCGTCTAAAGTTGAAAACCCTTAGAAAATAAATTACAGCTGACCACCACCATGCCGTCAGTGGGGTTCGAACCTCGATCCTCACGATGGCCCAAACCTCATAACTCCTCTACCATGACTCTTTGGGTGACCAGCTTATATGCCATATGGGGACAGAGCGAGAGTCATGGTTAGTTTCGTGTCCGCACGATACCCAATCACAATGCTATAATGACTATAACTGTCACTAAGCTGAAAAAGCCGAAGATTAATGTTTGAAAGGGAACAGCAGGTAATGATCACTAAGCCAAGAGGCGAGAGGGCCACGGGGACACGATTTCTGAGCCAATGAATAGACGGGTAGATAATCACTTAGCGATGGGGATCGTGGATCGATAACCTCTAAGCCAATAGAGCAGCAGTAAAAATAATGATCACCAGGCTGAAGAAGTCGAAGGTAAATGCATGCTGCAGCACAAGCAGCACGTAGCTATATGATCACTAGGCCAAGCAAGTAGCAAGTAATGAGTCGAGGGAGCCAGATAAATTATCATTATGACACGGGAACCGTGGTAAAAAAAAGAAGAAAAGAACTGGGAAGAGGCTGAATTATATATATAAGTCACAGGTTAACCACCCCTTTTTGAAGATATGAAATATTCTAAGCTGCTGATGAAAGTTTGCTGACAAGGGGCAGGGGAGGGGGGCCCCTTGTCAGCAAAAGTCAGCAAAACACTGACCCCCCCTCCGCCCTTGTCAGCAAACTTTCATCAGCAGCTTAGAATATTTCATATCTTCAAAAAGGGGTGGTTGATGACGTAAGCAACCTTCAAACACCCCCCCCCCACTTGTCACCAAAAGTCAGCAAATCCCAAACCCCCTCCCCCACCCTCGATGCTGACGTAATACTTGAATGACCCCTGAATGATGACTAAGCTAAAGGAACCATAGATGCAGTACCACCTACCCGAGCACAGCCCGAAGGCTCAAGTACAGAGAGGACTCATGAAAATTTAGATGTGCTTGAAATTTTCTTGCTCAAACATGCAAATCATTTAGAAATTGCAGTTGAAAGAAATATGGACCAGAAACAGATCGATTCTGTGGTTATTTCTCTTTTCGATTACAATTAGAAAAAGCTAAGGAGAGGCTACATTTTTGCTTTACTAACATTATGTTACAACACACAAACAACAACTGTTAAAATTTCGAAGTAAACTTAATAATTAAACTAATATTGCTTATGAAATATTTAGTAATATCACACCACGTTTTTTTGTGCAGTACATCAATCAGAAACTGGTCACCGATTTTATTCGCAGAATTATAACAGTTGTGCTTTTATATGATAGGTGGCAGCAGAAGCTTCAGATCAAGTTTTTTACTTGTTATATAATACTTTACTGCAGTGTTATCTAATAAAATAATTTTGAAGATTAGTTTCACTACTTTTAAAGAGTAGGTATGTTAAAAACAGGGAGATTTTTTTAACGAAAACAGAGAAATAACTCTCAAAGAAAAACCTGAAACTTGAAGGAGTATTTTCACTCTTTACTGGAATTTGGAGAAGTAAAATCGAATTTTGATGCGTGAATCACGCATCCAGATGGTGACACTGCTGTTCTGAACAGTTATTTTCAATATTTTCTAAATGGTATATTTTTGGCGATAAAATTTTATTTTTATCCGTTTATTGGTTATGGACAAAACTAAGATGGGCACCGTTTTTTCATGGTGAATTAGTTTACAAAATATAGACATTTTAGAGTCTGAGAATGACTGAGAATGCTGGCATGAACACGGAATTTTTTGCTGCGCAGAAAAAAATTCCTTATATTGAATAAGGTAGCATGTTATTTGTCATTCCGCACAGATATCGAAATTCTGTGCTCAGAGAAACAACAGGCCTGTGCAGGTGATAAAAGAGAAGCCCTATCTGGGGGGGAAAAAGATCCCTGGTACAAGTGTTCGCCAATACTCATCTGGATGCGTGATTCAAGCATAAATTCGTTTCCGTTTTACTCTTCCAAATTTTGTTGAGGAGTGAAAATCGGGGTTTTTTTTTTTTGTAGTATAGTTATTTCTTACTGATAAAAAAAAATACCCCTTAAAATTTTAGACATGGAGTGAAATTACCCTTCCAGATTATATTTTCGGATTACACTGGTCTGTATTACTAACTGAAATTTAATTTTCACTTTAAAACTAGAGCCAATCTGACAAAACCAATGCCGGATTCGGAATCAGCTTCCTAAAATCACTGAAATATCTTTGAGAACAAAATAAGTGTTGAGCAGCGTTACAGTACAAAGGATAAGTATTATCACAATTGCCATTAAAAAGAAATTCAAAAAACACTAAAGTAACACTTATAATTTCAAAACTAAAACACAGTATTTATCTGCAAGAGTCAATCGAGTCTAAAAACTAATGAAAATTCACATTTAAAACTTTAATAATAATAATTTCTCATTTATATTCAATAATTAGCATAAAAATCAAGAGAAATGTTTTTACATTCAAGAAGATAATTATTCATCATTGATTTTTAAGATAATAGTGGAAAAATTTCTGCAGTGCTTAAGGGGGGAAAAATTATTTTCTATTAAAATTTATCGTCATTTTAAATCAAATTTAAATTTCGTGCTTTAATCATGAATGGAAAAATGAAAGGGGAAATATTTTTTTTATCAGTTTCCATAAATGTTAGGGAAAATTGCAATTTTTTAGGGAAAAATAATGTTATTGAACATTTACAGTTACAAACGTTATGAATTATTTAGTCTCAAAAATTAGGAGAGGAAAAAACATTAATTATTCATGAGTGAAATGACATCAGATTTACAGCCTTGTCCATTATGCCCTGCTTTAATCTTTAACTAATTTACTTATTTATAATTATTATCATTGGGGGTTATTAAACGATACAAGCGTCCTTATTTTAAGTATAAGGTGTCCCATAATGCGTATACCAACTTCAAATGAAAAGGTGGCAAATGTTTATAGTCCACTTATCCGAACGTCTGGAAGAAAAAGTTTGTGGGAAAAAACAACCCCCTTCCCCATGCGCAGGGCCATCATTGATCATTTTTGTCGCACCACGGCCATTTTCTGCACACGAGGGCTAATTAGATTTACTGCCGATTCCGACTGGAAAAGTTCCGGCATTTTTGTCTTCCTTATACTCACCGAGAGGTTGGTGCGCTGACCTTCGGTGTGGGACTCCCTGCGGTAGCAATCATTTTGTGTGATCAGGTTATCGCCGTTTCGGTTGTACCCCAGCGACAAGGACGAATGGGGTATCGAACTCGCGACACCTCTAGATATCGTTTGGTAATTATATTTATCGTCCTGGGCTACCGCGTCCCTGTAGGGCCCATCTTCAGAAACGCTGAAAAACGAAAATGATAAATGAATAAATTTGAAAAGGGAAGGCAGGAATAAATTTCTGAATTGACTGCGAGAGGGGGGTGGAAGACAAATTCAGGAAGATGACCAGAGCCGGGGTTCCCAAACTGTGCTCCACTCCACCAAGGATTTCTGCGTGCTCCGCGAAGAGATGAGAAAATAAATAAATCATTTTATCCCAAGTATTTTGAAAAATTTACATTTATACTAAATTAAAGTTTTTTTCTTCTTTTTAAATCAACGAAAGCAAATGTTTTTAATATGATTAAAAAAAAATAAATAAATCGGAGATTTTGTTTTTGAACTAAACTGCATTTACTCGACCAGCGGGCGAAAAATTTCCGAAGTTATTTCCTCCCGGGGTACAATCCTCCGGGTTGAGCCCGTGCGTCAAGACAGCTTTGTATCATGCCATCATCGACTCATGAGGAAAAGATTCCAATCTGGCATGTTGGATCATAGTTTCATGCGCGCTCCACCATAGTTTCAGCCACGCAACAGCCTAGTACAGTTGGAAATGGGACTAGTCATTCTATGCTATTAGCTCTTAAATGTAATAGCCGATAGTCCGTCCACTGTGGTTTCTAGCGCATAATTCCAAGAAATTCCCATTATAAGAGCATTGATCTGGCTCAGAAAAACGTTTAGTGTGATGACTTGCTTTCAGCAAAGGTATCGCCTGCCTCCATGAGTTTTCGGTTCCTGAATCCCATACTGTGAAAAGTGTGCGCTGCACGGTCCATATACAGATTATCCCACTGTATTCCTCATTAAGCTAGGTCATAATCTGATTTGAATATATATATCTGACCTCGATAACAACGTATGATCCAGCTGAGCGGTCTCCGATGGTGATCACCCAAAACTAATTGTGCTGTTTTGTGTGGTTTTCCCACTCGTTTTACCCACTCTCATCATACATTTTGTCGCCCGCTAAAAGCCCAGTTCTAGATACTAATTAGTAATTGAAACGTGTGGGCATCGTGCTGGAGTCTCATCGTGAAGATCCACTTTCGAACCCCGCTTGCGACACAATAGTAGTCGGCTCTAGTGCAAAGCCGTACAGTGGACATGCAAAGCAAACTCATGGTGCCACCGAAAATTAAGTATCATAACACAGTGCAGACACACATGGAAAAATGAAGAAGTAAAAAAAAAGGTGTATAAAAAATACATGTGGCCACAGGAAGGAGGCTATGGATGCAAAAGTTTAAAAATGTCCATGTAAGTTTAAGAACATGCATGTTAAGTAACTCCTTCACTCCCTATTCCATGCCCTTCTGTGGCACTTCGGGACCACCAGTGATTGTCGGAGAAATACTGAAGTGGGTTGCCCACAGCCCCGCATAGGCAATTGTCGTGGCTTGTATTTTTGATTGGCTGCAGCAGGTAGGTCGGGAACGGATAATGGTGTGTGTGAGAAAAACAGAATTTTTTTTTCTCTAGCCAATTCCACTGGACAGCACTAGATGAATGGTCCTGCCCTTGGTATCGGATCACCCCAGAACTTCTGCCAACTTGTTCCCGTCCTTCCGCAAGAAAGTTTCGGAAACTCAACTCAGATATGAAGCAACTCTTGGAAAAAGAACGGGTAGAATTATCCATCATTCTACCTGTTGGTAGAATAACTACGGTCAAATAAAAATTAGCATAAAAAAGTGGCACTTCAAGAGATGGCCAATTTGATCTAGGGTTATCATCCGTCCTCTTTTTTTGAAGCGTCCTCCGATGTTTTAGAAAATGTCTTCCTTTTCAGGTTTCCGGAATCATCCTCTTCTTTTCAGGAGAATTTTTTTCCCTCATTCTGAAACATATCTCTCTTCATTAGCACGAGTGTTTGCGTGTGTGTGTGTTTTTTCCCCTACACTTTTTGCACGCTTTGACCAACGCCTTCGAAATTCCCAGACGAATCCAAGTTACCTGGCAGATGCTATTCTAACCATGGCCCAACTTGCCCCAGGATAAGATGAAAAAGGCAGTCGGAAAAACAGATCTTGGAAGAAGAAGATCGAGCAAAAAAGTCTGGTGGCGAGGGGGAATAAAGTTCAGAAAGGGCATGAAAAAAATTCTATGGGGGAATTCGAAAGTTCAGAAAATGAACAAGGGCACGCGGAAATTCGAAAGTTCAGAAAATGAACAAGGGCACGCGGAAATTCATAAAAGAGCAGAGAGGGCAGAAATTCAGATTATTTTGCAGAAAGAGTAGAAATTTAGAAAAAAAGCATGAAGGGCAAATCTCCCCCTCCCACCCTCTTGTCCACTTTTACACAGATAATATCCCCATTAAAAATATTATTAGAGCCGTCATAAGAGCATCATGGGAGGCCCCCTTCCCCGAGCAAATAGATTTTTCCCCCTTACCTGACTAGAAATGTGTGTTTACCAGTTTACATGATTAATGACATGAGCCGAGGCAGACATCTTTAGCTATGAATGGAGCGGAGGCAGATATCTTCAACTACGAATGGAGTCGAGACAGGCATCTTCTGATGAATGTAATGGAGGCAGGAATGTGTGTTCAGCTACGAATCAGCAAAGGCAGATAGCTTCAGCTGTGCCGCTGTGGTGGTCGAGTGGTCATAGTGGGGATCGATAGCCCCACCTTCGCCACAGTGGTGGTTGGCTGAAGTTGGTTCCCAACTTCGAGGTGCAAATGCGAGCCGATCTCCCCGTTAAAAAGTCTCGCCACAGAGAGCAACAGGCCTACAAACAGTACAAATATTCAGTCACTACACCTCACTCACTTCACTTCTGAGACATAGATGGCAGCACTGAAAAATCATACACAACACTAGATACGCACTCAGACAGGTACACGCACTTACAATTCCGGCGCAACTCACTAGGTAGTAAATTGCTTATGGCAATAGACCTGAGTTGTGCTCGGTTTGAAAAAAGAAAAAGAAAAAAAAAAAAGCTTCAGCTGTGGATAAAGTCGAGATAGGCATCTTCTGATGTGAAAGGAGCAGACACAGGAATGTTCGGCTGTGAATGGAATTGGAGGCAGGCATCTCTTCACACAGCTTCGAATGGAGTGGAGGCGGGTATTTTAAGCTTCGAATAAAGAGGTGTCAGGCGGATCCAAGGGGAATGTGCCGGAGAAGTGACTTATCGTGTATGTGCATTGGATAATCCCGTACGGGACAAAGTTTCCCTTATCATTCAGCTCTTGGGAGGGGCGATTACCCTCATTGCGCACCCCCTCCGGGATCTACACCTGGTCCTCAAAGACCAAAAATAGTATGATATAAAGCAATTCCGTCCAGTAAAATACCCGACTTATTGCCACAGAACGACTTTTGCTCTCACCAAGTCGGGAACCCATTCTCTCCAAGATTCGCGAATTCATTTACGTGAATTTTAAAAAGAATGAAATCCTATCAAAGAGATTTTGCTCGTTTCAAGCACGTTCATCTTTTGTCTCGTTCGTGTCAGATGCACTTTAAATAATTAAAGTCGCTTATCCCGAAAGGAAACACTTGAATAATGATCCATCTTTTGCCTCTTCTTTCCCACAATATAAAGAACACTGGCCGCCATCCAGAGAGACACACTTCCGGGCGCTTCTTAAATACTTTACTTAAAAGAAAAGAGCCATTTTCTTCTTCTTCTTCTTCGGGCTAACATTCTTTATGTTATTTCGTCTCGGTATAACATTGATGTACGCACTGCGAGTTTGAAATCGCTTTCATTTCTTTTTTTTATATTTTTTCTTCAGCCGCTTGTCTCTTATAAAAGAAGAGCTGTTTTGGCATTTGTCCAGCCCGGCATCATCACCGACCCATGAATGCCTGCCTGCCCGCCCGCCCGGGCATCAATTGTCGTTACTCGAAACCGAGTTCTTGTAGTGCTTCTCGAAAAGTGGCAACCGCTGATCCATAAGATTGTTTCTTTTTTGGCGTCCATTTTGTTCTTTCTCTATCTTTTTATTTTCTGAGAAAATCGTAACGTTTTGTCATCGTACTTTTAGTCTTGAGATGTTTTTTTTTGTTTGCAGCATCACAGCAGCAACAAACAACGATTCAGTCAGTCTTTTTCTTGTGACAAAAACAGGCGTTAGGTTGAGTTCAAGCTTCTTTCTCAAGGTTTGATTCGTGGTGGTTAACATAGGCCTGTTTTACGAGATTTGTTGTTTTCCTAAGTAGCAACAATGCTGCAGAGCAGGCATCTTCAACTCGTTCCTCGCGAGTACCACGGTGCTGCTCCCTGAAGCATCCAGAGTGCTCGATGATGCACGTGTCTGATTTTGTGCTCGCGAGCACTTGATCAACGTCCCAGGCAAACTTGTACAAAAAAGATTGGAAATTACTCTGATTTCATGCATTTGTATGTCAAACTTGTTGTAAGGGTGCTCTTCTTTTGATGATGGGTACATTCAGTGCTCGCGACTGGAGAAAAGTTGAAGACCTCTGCTGTATAGCAAACATAATGGTCAGCTGCAGCACCAGGGACAACACTATGGCGTATAAGCCGCAACCATAAAATTTCCCGCAAAACTCACAGATTCGTTTCAAACCATAAGTTTATGATGAAAGATGGGCAATTTAGTCCTTTTTATCCCTCACTCCTGATTTGACAACCGATTGGCCACGGTAGCTCAGGTCGATAAGATACTCGCCTAAAGTACCAAAGGATGTTAACAGGTGTCGCGAGTTCGATACCCGGTTCATCCTTGTCAGAAAACTCTCCAGACACAGGGGCACAACAGAAACGACGACATGACCGCAGAAAAAATTGCTACAGCAGGGAGTCCCCCATGAGTATAAAAAATAAACAAGCCTGCCGTTCGGAATCGGCAATAAATTGTAGGTCTTGGTCTAATTAGCCCTCGTGTGCGGAAAATGACCGTGGTGCGACAAAAATGATCGTCGGTAGATTGGAGGCAGGGCAATCACAAGTGCAGGTGGCTACAGGGCTCGATGTTACTCCCAGTGTGGTCTGCAATTTGTGGAAACAGTTTCAGGACACTGGATCCATATCGAGAAGATCTGGACAAGGTCGTCGAAGAGCCACGACGACCAATGAGGGTCGTTATTTGGCACTTTCAGCGCGGCGCCACAGGACTGCTACAGCATCACAGCTCTCACGTGAGCTGCATGCTGCCACTGGAACTAGACTGTTTACTGTTGTCCGAAGGCTTCGTGAGAGAGGGCTTTATGCCAGAAGACAAGCTGTTTGCGTCCCGCTAACTGCAGCACACAAGATAGCTCGTTTAGAATGGTGCAGACAACATCAGCCTTGAACCAGACTTCAGTGGAGCACCGTGCTTATCACAGATGAGTCGAGATTCAGCCTGGAGACACTGATTCTCGACGTACGTACACTCATCTGGAGAGAGCCTGGTACCCGATACCATCCCTCCAGAAAAACAGTTGTCCCATTTTACCAGTGTCCGTTTGCCTAACGCCTGATTATGGCCGCTCGGGTCGTAGAGATGCTTTAGGACCGATCAACTTCAGGAGAAGTTTTATTATTGGGTTGGGAAGCACATTTAGTATATATATATATATTAGTATTGACTCTCATGGATAAACCCGTGATGGTACAAAGATAAAATACATTAGCTTCGCATGGGCTAGGCAGACTACTCGTAGATGTGAAAGTACGCACGTACGCAACATACCTGGTGTTCCTGTATGCCCATGAAATTTCACGGAACCAGACTTGCGATACATGTATTCTTATTACTTGAGTTACCTTCGTAGAACAGAATATCAGCATTTATCTTGGTTTGAAAATATGCTGGTCAGCTTCAACGTGCAATGCTACCAACCTGTTACGTAGAAATTTAGAGATGTCTGCTTCTCTGTTTTCGACACAAAAATTTATCGTGTCCGGGTGTGGAACTCGTTTGTTCAACGGCACAATATGAACCAGACCATCCCATATGACATTGCTCTTTGGAATTATTGGGGCCTTCGTATCCTAGTTGGGGCCTTCGTAAGTGTTTGTTTATCTTATATATTGGTTGGAAGTTTCGAGGAGTCATTGTGTGTTGGCATCCACTTCGAAAAAGTTTTGTGTACATGGAGTGGAATTTTTTTGTCAAGTCCGCGGCGGAGAACCCGAGAGATCCGCACGACGCGACGGAACATTATAAATTACCTAATATTGACTTTTTCTATGCGGTGCATTAATCAGAAACCAGTCATCAATTTCAATCGAAGAATCACAACAGTTTATTTTTTATTTGATAGGTGACAGCAGTAGTTCTATCCAGTGATACTTCTTACTTATAATGTAATATATATATATATATGTGTGTGTGTGTGTATGTATGTACAACTTCTGACAATAAAGTTCGGTGAATGAAGTCAGAACGGCCGATCTGGCAACACTGGCGAAGCAAAACGCTGAACATGCGTAGCGGCAGGTGTTGACCATCTGCCGCCACCGTTGTTCAGTTGAGCGTCGTTTGTGTTCCGTGAGAGACTTGTTTTACAAAGTGTTTGTTTAGTGCGTTGGTACTTAACTGACAACAGGAAAATGAACAGGAAAATCCACAAGGAATTTCTACCTGAGGGAACAACGATGAATGCTGCAAGGTACGTTGAAATTTTGACCCGTTTCATGAAACGTCCATGCAGAGTACGACCTCAGTACGCACAACAAGGTTCATGGTTTCTTGTTCACGACAATGCTAGCCATCACACAGCTAATATCGTCAAACAGTTCCTGGTAAAAAAGGGGGTGGTGCAAATTGAACAACCACCATACTCGCCAAATCTCAATCCTCCAGACTTCTTCCTATTCCCACGACTCAAAGTCGCTTTGAAAGGAAAGAGATTTGACGATATTCCTGACATCCAACGAAACGTGACGAGGCTTTTGGACTCCATCACAAAAGAAGACTTCTTGCAAAGTTTCCAGGACATGTATAGGAGACCTCAGCGGTGAATAGTAATGGGAGGTGACTATTTCGAAGGACAGTAAGGTAACTTTCGTTAACATTTCATCTACTTTAGTGTTACAGGACTATTCACCGAACTTTGTTGTCAGAGGTTGTATATCTCATACAGGGTGATTACTTGATTCCCATCTTGCTGCGTTTTACTGGAGAACCGTTTATTCTAAAGACATCCTTCCAATTAGAAAAGTCCAAATAACGTGTAGACCTCAGATACCTCATTTTTGTTGCAGGAAGGGGGGGGGGGGGGAACAAGGGTTGTATAGTTATCAAAATAAAAAATATTGTTTTTTACGGGAATCTTGTTCTCAAAAACCCAGTGAAAGTTATTGCCTTTATATCTCCTGAGGCGAACAAAAAAAAAAATTCACGTTTTCCAAAATTACACTTATTGGATTCGCAGAGTAGTTTAATTCAAAAACCGGAGGAAATGGCGGAAAAAACATCATAAAATCTAACGGACCACTAAACGGTCCTTTCCCTGATTTATGCTATTCTTTCGATCTGCTGATTTTTTTTTAAAAAGACACTATATCTCGTTAAAATTCAAAATAAAAAGCAGCTTTGAGAGTATTAGAAACTAGAACGTTTTCTTCTTTGAAAGCTCTCCGGGTTCTCAGATGTTTAAGGGTTCCGGGGCGTTTGATCATGAGGAACTCCAAAAAAATCTGTCACGGAGCACCAGTTGGAAACCCATGATCTATAGCAGGCATCTTCAACTCGTTGCTCGCGAGCACTACGGTGCTCCCTGAAGCACCCAGAGTGCTCGATGTTAGTATCA
The DNA here is from genome assembly GCF_987345545.1 of Pholcus phalangioides. NCBI lineage: Eukaryota > Metazoa > Arthropoda > Arachnida > Araneae > Pholcidae > Pholcus > Pholcus phalangioides. Next base: position 21,640,836 of record NW_028301616.1, on the reverse strand, counting down.
GATTTCGTGCTCGCGAGCACTTGATCAACGTTCCAAGTAAACACCTTGTACAAACTGCATTAAAGGATTGGAATCATCCTGATTTCATGCTTTGGTATGTCAAACTTGCTGTGTGGGTGCTCTTCTTTTGCTGATAGGTACAGGCAGTGCTCGTGACTTGAAAAAGGTTGAAGACCTCTGATGTATAGAATGTGTGAGCATGCGAGTCCAAAAGCGAGTCACATGATCCAAGTGACTATGGGCGGTATCCACCGACATGATTTAAACTATAGTCACCGTTTTTGGATAGGAGATCTCGACACGGATTTATTAAATTCATGTTTTTAATCAATCCGTGTCTATCACCTATCCAAGGATTGTGAGTATAGTTTAAACCATGTCAGTGAATTCCACCCTTAGAGACGCATGCGTATTTAAAAAGGGTGGGGATGCCAAGCGGGTTGTAGCACAGGCAGTGATTTCGAGGAGAATGACTGGTCAAAAAAAAAATTACACTGACAATATTTGAGTGCGACAGAAAAGGGGCATCAAATTGATCATCACCAATCATCGCCAACCCCAACGCAATAGTACTTTCGGCATCAAGACAGGAATGCATGTTAGGCTTCGGACCACTCAAATGCCAACGCAATAGTAGATTAATTGAATAACCCGTCATAACTACAATATCAAAGAAAACGGTCGCCAATACGAGAACCGAAAATCGGTGTGTGCGCGTGTGTGTGTTTGTTCTCATTTACACACACACATTCACGCCACATTACAATTGGCTTATCTTCCTCCCGCATTCGAATAAGATGGGGCGACTACTTTGGTCAGAAAAATTATTTATGGAGCAACAAAATGCATCAACATCATTATGAAACTTACGTAATTACACTTATCGGATTTACAAAAGCGGATTAGCAACAAAGTTTTTCCTCTGGGGAAAATCTCTCTTCACTCCTTTATAATAACAACAACAACAACAACAATAATAATAACAATAACAATTACTTAGAACCACGATCTCAAGGAGAGGAAAAGGGACGCTCACACAAAACAAGAGTAAGCTTTCGATTAAGTCGATTTCTACATTTGCTTTCCGTCGGAGTTGATTGGTTTCGATCCGATATCGAAGAAAATGGAAATGTCGGGGGCCGTGCAGTAAATTTCGATTGATAATTCTTGTTCCAAAGTGTTCGTACACAGGGCCGAGGCCGACCTCAACCGGTGGGGCCCACGGATGCTTTTTGAGGCACATCGAGATTCATTTTAAAACTAAAGATCGGGTACAAAATAAAAATCGTTGATAATTTAGGCAGATGCGTGTCTCAACGTTTAACTGGCACCTATCCAGGCATTTTCCAGAAGGAGGAAGATGCCTCAAGTCATGGCCCCCATATCCTGAAGCAGGGCCCTAGGCTGGGATCTTTTACAGGCCCCCCGACCAGACTTTCACGGGGCCCCTTTATGATGAATTTATAGCGTGAAAAAAACAAAACAATGATTAAAATCCTCCCGGGCCCCAGGGCTGGAGCCTTGTCAGTCCACCCCTTGTGGGGGCCATGCCTCAAGTGCATTGGGGGAGGGTTGCACATATATATTGATATCTGTTATTATCATGGACGCAACGAGGAGAGGACAGAAGAGTCTGGTGCCCCAGGCGTTGTGGTCAGGAAGGCGCTGAATTTACTCCTTTCCCTTTCAAAATTACGGTCGTGGGGGGGGGGGGGCACTCCAAAATGTATACCGGCCCCTGGCGACAGAATAAATTCTAGGGCTGGACAAATCCATTGTCCGACAAGCCCGGAACATTTTTTTTCCTACCATAATGGACCGTACCATTTGACCGTCGTGAGATAGGTTAGTTTTACCATACTGTTAAACAGGTTAGTTTTACCATACTGTTAAACAGGTTAGTTTTACCATACTGTTAAACAGGTTAGTTTTACACTACTGTTGACAGGCTGGTTTTCCAGATCGATACAGTGGGGTGAGACTACAACTTGGTGCATGTTGCACAAAGCCCAGGGCTCTGTGCAACACGGCTTTAGCTCTGTAGCCATAGCCAAAAAACCACGCGATGGACTTAAGCGGGTTGGCACTTGGCACCACCCCTCGAATCTGGCTCTCGATTCGGGAAATTTTCTGTCCCGCCTAGTCAGATCTGTACTGAGTAGGATGGTGGCGTCCGATTTACGAAGTTGCCTGCATATCCTTAGGGATGGGACAGGGGTGAACCAATGAGCTAGCATAATGGAACGTATTTTGATCAATTTTCATCATATTTAGCACCCCGTTGCAGTCATGGGCCGTCATTTATACAAACACAAATACATGTGTTTGGCCACAACAGGCAAAATGCCCAACGAGGTGGCTGAGAAAAGGATGCCATATATTTCTAAAATACAACAATGTCTATTTTCACAAAAAAGCACTGAATAAAAGGTACTAATAATGCCACCGAAGAAGAGTATGCAAATATTCAGAGTCGAATGCGTAAGCGTACACGCTCGTGTGGGCGGAACTGTGACCAACGAGGGAATGATAAGGGCACAAGGCGTTTCCCACGATTCGTGTGCTCGTACTCCTTGGCGACATTCACTGTGTTTCTCGCAAGAGTTTGGTCAATTTTATAAAAGCTATCAGGTAAAATGAGTAGCCACAAACGTATGGATGACGTAATGAGAATGGAGATCATCGGTAGATTGGAGGCAGGCAATCACAAGTGCAGGTGGCTACAGAGCTCGATGTTACGCCCAGTGTGGTCTGCAATTTGTGGAAACAGTTTCAGGACACTGGATCCATATCGAGAAGATCTGGACAAGGTCGTCGAAGAGCCACGACGACCAATGAGGGTCGTTATTTGGCACTTTCAGCGCGGCGCCACTGGACTGCTAGATCATCACAGCTCTCACGTGAGCTACATGCTGCCACTGGAACTAGAGTTTCACGGTTTACTGTTGTCCGAAGGCTTCGTGAGAGAGGGCTTTATGCCAGAAGACAAGCTGTTTGCGTCCCGCTAACTGCAGCACCCAAGATAGCTCGTTTAGAATGGTGCAGACAACATCAGCCTTGAACCAGACTTCAGTGGAGCACCGTGCTTATCACAGATGAGTCGAGATTCAGCCTGGAGACCCTGATTCTCGACGTACGTACACTCATCTGGAGAGAGCCTGGTACCCGATACCATCCCTCCAGAAAAACAGTTGTCCCATTTTACCAGTGTCGGTTTGCCATACGTCTCGTTCAACGAAACGGGATGTAATGTATGGTCACTGTACTTGTGAACGGGGCTTTTTTCTGATATACTTTTTGTGGTATTGGATTAGTCTTGTGAATACAGAAAACTGCGTGCGACTTGTTTATCGCTTCAATTCGCTGCCAGTGGACGACCGGCCTTATGCGTGTTTCACGTTTCAATTGTGCTTCCACACATTGAAGTGAAAATAGCCAGTTCCTGAATTTTTGTGTTATGTAAGTATCGTGTTGAAGGCCTGCCTGGTCTCTGCTCCATAAATCATAACCGTAATCATAGCTTATTGCAGTGGGGGAAAATGCCATAGATCTCGAGAGTGTGCTGAAAACAAAAAAAAACCAATTTCCCAAATTTCGCATCAATCCATTCATCACAGCCCTTCAAAACCGGCGAAGAAACTTTCTGACCACCACTCGGTACATATATCTGCTACAGTAAATGTGATAAATTAGTTATTATGCATACTTAACAATCGTCTTGGTAAGTTTGATGAATTTATCACTTTTTTACTAGCGATTATGCATAATAACAAAGCGTCGTTGGTAAGTTTGATAAATACTTGAAATTTTTATCGCCTTTATCTGTGATTATGTATAATACACTAGAGCAACGGTTCTCAGCCGGTGCTTCGCGGAGCCATTGGGACTCCGTGTGTACTTCCCAGGGGCTCCGCGGCCACTCGAGGATAATAAGATAAATCAATCAATTTGATAAACAAACAAAAAAGAGGCCTGAAGAGTGTACCACCATGTAAATAATATACTAAAAAGGGCTCCTCGAGTTAAACAGGGCTCCGCTATAGAAATTATACACTGAAAAGGGCTCCGCGAGTCAGAAAAAGTTGAGAACCGCTGCACTAGAGTAATCTGGGAATTTGATCAGTAAAAAAAAATTACGAATGAGTCTAGTATGTGTGATGAATACAGTCGTACCCCCGATACAATGATAACAAATTTTACGATCGTATTCCGATATAATGATAAAATAAATGCATGAATTATCATGCATATTATTGTACATAATATAGTACGATTCATCATGTTTACCAACGACGCGACGCTTGGGTATTATGCGAAATCGCCGATAAAAGTGATAATTTTTTAGTACTTATTAAATTTACCCAGGACGCATAGGATGGGTTATTATGCATGATCATCGCTAAAAGTGAAATTTATCAAATTTACCAACGATGCTTGGGTAAACTTTGCATAATCGCAGGTAAAAGCGATAAATTTAGTGAATTTATCAAACCTACCAAAGTGTTTGGCACGTATGCATAATAACACTGGTTATATAACAACCGCATTTATCATATTTACCGTAACATATCAATGTAAAAAAAAAAATGATGATAACCATCGAAAGAAAATCGCATCCTCTTGACACATAAATGCTGAATCGCACCATTTCTGTCCTTCTCTATAGAGAGACACGTGACTTTTATAGAGATACAGATAGGTACTCTCTCTCTCCGAGTGTAGTCGTCGTCCAGCTCTAGATGAAAGAAATCACGGACGGGAAAAGGGATGGACCACGGATACCTGCTGATGGGAAAAAAAATTGTGGGGGGGGGGGGGCACGCGAAATGGCCGGTAAATGATGGTCTCCATTCCAACATCATGGATGAGAATCACGTTCAGTTTTTCTTCTCGGATATCCAGATGATCTTCTCCCATTGCCCTCACCCTCTTACTCTCTCCGTTGGCAACATAATATGAGAGCTTTAATACTTACTTACAGTACGGGAATGTATCTTAAGCGTAAAAAGAAAAAGATTAGACAGCATAAAACCCCCCGCTGAAGACGTTAGTGGACGGAATGGAGTGGTGGGAACGGAGGTTCCACAAGGCGGCAGGCATTATATGACCACTATCTCTCTCTCTGTGGCTCTTTTACGCACGGTGTGAAGTCCGACGGCACCATAAAAGCCAAAGATAGGTGCAGAGGAGACTTTTTAGATTATCTGCAGAATTTGCGGGAATCTAGGCAAGGGAGGAAGGATGGGCCCAACTTGATGTGGGTAATGAACTATACGAGGAGATTCTTATCTCGGGTCAGTAATTTTCGTCCACGGCTTGAATAGCAATCAAGCTTCTCTCTCTTATATTATTATTATTTTTTCTTCTGGTCACATGCTGTAATAATTCAAATAAGAATTATTAATTATATGTATAAAATTCCCCCCCCCCCAACATCATAAGTACTTTCACTGAATATTTTAAGAATGATGAATGGGACTGATATAGTTTGTGGCGATAACGTTTATTTATTCTTATGAATATTCTGTTACTATGCGTGAATTAGTAACGAAATTGACGACTAGGATGAACGGATTAGCTCTGTAGGCATGTAAGACGTGTCGCCACAGTTAGGGCCGGACTTTGTCATTTTGCGGCCAGGGCGGGCCATCCAGATGATGGCAATCGCCATTCTCAAGACAGGATAACATGGGGAAGACTGGTTTGTCCCGTAAAATACGGAATGTTCCTACACAATTAGCCTCTCTCTCCAACATCGCCCTAGATCAGTGCCCATGGTCCCACATCCTTTCGCGGGGGGGGGGGGGTCTCAGCATGTTCCAAAACCAGATTTTTACGTGCTCCTTTATAGTGGAAAAAATGAAGAAACTAAAAAGAATCACCAAGAATCACTCAAGACAATGGGCTAGAGCCTTGGTAGCCACAATCTTTTGAGTCGAATGTCTGTATCGGGCCAGGGCCGAAAACAATTTTGCACTTATTTCTAAAATGTTGATATGGTGTCCCCATAAAAAGAGATGTGATAGTGATAGTGGTGGGTCTAGGAGCCAGTATTTCTTAATCTGGGAACCTTACTGCCCTAGGATATTCTGTGGGGGGCGGGCACGGTTGCTAACCAAGTTGAAGGGGAGCCATGAGTGATTTAGGGACCACAGAGAGCTATGAGAAAGATACAGATGTGAAGAAATAAATCTTTTAAATGAAATATGGAATGAAAATGTATGGCTAATATCAAACTCAGGTAGAATATATTCATATATATATAGAATAGAATATATATATAGGTAGAATACATAGGTAGAATATATAGGTAGAATATATAGGTATAGGTAGAATATTTTCATATGTAATCTCGAAAATTGGAGCACCATATCCCCTTAATGTAGCCCGCCCGCCCCGGTTTTCCCTGAATGGGACCATGCGTTAAGACAGCCCTAGTTCTATGGACAGTTCTGCTGGATTCTGAAAGCATTTGCACTGTCTCCAACCACATTTCACTTAAACGTTTTATTTCTTCACATTTGAATTTTTCCCACAGCTGTCTGTGGCTACTTCACCATTTATCATGGCTCTCCTGTTTTACCGGATTTTCACCCGTAGATCCCTTACAATGGTGGCCAGGCTTTCAAAAGCTGGTCCGTGAAAATTCCCCGCCGTCCACGAGACATTTCTCTAAATTCTTAAGGAAAATAGCACGGTGAGAAGAATGCTTTTGAAATTTCTATTCATGTGGAAAAAAAAACTGTTCAGCCGTGTCAGTAATATAAATCGAATGGAAGTTAATGCAGAAACACAGCGCTGAAGCAACGTAAACAGTGGTTGTTTAACTGCGGAAAAAGAAATGGACCCCCTGAACATCAATTCGTTTATCGGGGTACCGTACATGAGACGCATAGTTTCCCAACATTTTTTCTTCCATCGCCCCCTCCCCCCCCACAACGTAATGTAACGCATAGGATCCTATGTTATACCCGTAGCATCTACCGCCCCCCTGTTAACGCCCACGTTGGGAATCACTGCTTTAACGGCTCGTACCCCCCTCCCCCATCATCCTAAACTGCCATCGTTACATTTCCATCGCCATATATTGTTTGCTAAGGGCCACTTGGCATCTTTGGCTACCTTTTCTTTCTCGATAACTTGAGAGCATTGATGTGCGCATGAAAGACGTTTGCCAAAGATTTCTCCAAAAGATTAAGTAAAAATTAATTATGGATAAATTATGTTGCCCTGAACATTTTTTAATGAGTTGAAATTGTGTTCGCTTTCCAACATTTCTGTACAGAAGAGAATTCGCATAAACATTCCTTAAAATTAAGAAGCTTTGCGGTAGGACCCCTGGTGCCACTTGTTCGAGTGAAATCGGTTGTTAGTTGTAAATCCGGTTTTTGCAGCATGAAAATGAACAATGTGTGATGCTTACATTATTAGTTTTCATGCTCTTTTTCAAACCGAGCAAGCACAACTCAGGTCTTTCTCTATTGGAGATATTTACTAACTAGTGAGTTGTGCCGGAAGGGTAACTGTGTGTGTGTGTACCTAAGTCTTGAAGTCGTATCTAGTGTTGTGTATGATTTTTCAGTGCTGCCATCTATATCTCAGAAGTGAAGTGAGTGATGTGTACTGACCGAATATTTGTACGCCTGTTACTCTCTGCGGCGATACTTTTCAAAGTTGAGATCGGCTTGTATTCGCGAGTTTAATTCAGCCGACCACCACTGTGGGGTTCGAACCCGTGACCTCACGGCGTGAGTCCGTCACTATGACTACTCGACAACCACAATGGCACAGTTTTCATGCATAAGAATGGCGTAAATCTTTAATTATGCGCCAAAATAACGGTTAATATGCTTTTATGTTTTCTGCAGCACTGCTTACCAAAAACCGATTTTACGGCAAATTTAAAAACATAGTAACCGATATTTTGGAGCGTGAAATTTACGCTAGTGTGCGCATACAGTTTTGTATTATACCACATGTTGTTCATCGCTATGCTGCAAAACGGTTTAAAACCAACAACCAATTTCATTCGAAGAATTATTACAGATAGTTCTGTTTTTATTCGATAGGTGGCAGGGGTTTTTAAACTTTTTTATCCGCGACCCAAAATTAACAACACGATCACCTGCATGACACATCGTTCTATTTTGAATTTGAAAGCGCTTAATAAATATTCTCTCAAAATGTATGGTTTGATGTCCGAGCCCATCTCCAAAGAACTTGCAACCTAAATATGGCCGCTATTAGATGCTTATTCAACTAGGACAAGAACGAACTTTGCACCCCCTTATAATGTTGTGAGAGGGAAGTTTAAGGGTGAAATTTGCACCCCCCCCCCCGGTACGGCAACCGGGGCATCCGACCAGCTTGCCCATCCATAGTTGCGGTCCTGGATTAAAAACCCCCGGACCAATCAAACGCAGGGAGGTTTACCAAATTATTGAAGACTTTTGTTTTGTGCAGGCCCGTAGCCAGAAATTTCGTTCGGGAGGAGGGGGGGGGGGCGGCAAAGTGATAGAACAATAGATTTGGCCATCTTTTCCCCCTTTTTCGGTCATTTTCTCACATTTCGGGGGACCAGACCCCCGAGGTCCCCCCCCCTCCCCTACGCCCTTTCCCCCTTACGTATTAAAACAGCCCTGCTGAGAGGAAGAGATATTCATCATCAAGAGGAAATTTTCAGGCCGTGCAGAAATCGCTACGATACAGGCAGTTATAGGCCTAGGGCTTTTTTATTAGGCCCAAGATGGAAAGTCTCGTGTTTTGAATCATATTCCGATCAAAAAAGAAAAGGCAGTTTTTTTTTTCCATTGGCGGAAAAAATGAAAAACTGTTTTTTTTTATTTTGTTACTTCTTTTCCTTCGTCTTTCTTTTATTTTTATTTTTTTGTTATATAATAGGAAATCTTTTTTTCCCGCGCACACCTTTTCCGCCTCCAACCAACATTTTGTGACAAGGAAAAAGAAAAGCTAAGTAATGGTTGCCGGAAATATATCAAAACGACGCCAAAATACTCGCCAAATTCAGAGATTTCTACATTTTCAAAATCGGGACACATTTTAATTCTTTGCTAAAATGTCATTTGATTCCACGCTTGAGATCCGTCTGCGCTGAGATCTTTTAGAATTTTTTTCAACCCGTTTTCATCGTTTTCTTTTTCATCTCCAGAAGCCAATACTGTAGTACCCTCATATAGGGGGCCGTTCAAGCGAGGCCCCCACATCCTGAAGCAGGGTCCCTAGGCTGTGATTTTTTGCGGGCCAGCGACCCAGACTTTCACGGGGGGCCCCTTTATAATGAATTTACAGCGTGAAAAAGCAAAAAAAAATTGTGAAAATCGTCCCAGGCACCAGGGCTGGAGCCTTGTCGGCCCACCCCTTCTGGAGGCCATGCGTCAGCAAATGTTTAGAAATTTTGGACCCCCCTCTCCCCTTGTTAGCAAAATTTCGTCAGCACTGCCCCCCCCCCCTCCTAACGCATATTAGTGGGGTCAGAAACGTACACGGGAGGTTGAGGCATAAGGGGCTCGTGCGCCTCCCTGTCCAGACGAAAAACATTTTTTTTTTAAATATAAAAAACATTTTAAAAAAAAATTAAAATTTCGAAAGAAAATACCTTTATATGTTATTATAATTGATTTCTATTAATTTCAATGCAAAACTCAAAATTGCGCCGGAACCTAGGCGCAATTTGAGCCCCTCCCCCCAGTAAATTTTGTAAGGGGGCTGACTGAGCCCCTCCAATAATTTCTGAAAAAAAACAATGCAATGTGCTCTCCCTCATTTGCGTACGCGCTCACGTCCCGTATATACGGGACGGCCTACAACTTTCACTACTCCCGATGTTTTTTTTTCACGTCGGCGCCTCTGTATGCAGGTTGATTTCGTAATTCCCCTTGCCGCATTTTACTGGAGAACCGTTGATCCTAGATACATACCATAGACAAAGTGTTGCCGTACCGTACCAATTAGAAAAAGTGTTGTCCAAATAAAACGTGTAGAACTCAGATACGCCATTCATATTGCAAGGGGTTGTATTGTTAATAAATACAGTATGTGAGGATTAATTAACCTTTTATATTAACACCCTATCTTCGGAAACCCAGTCGGAAAGTTGTTGCCCCGTCTCTCCTGAGGACAGCAAAAGAAATTCCACGCTTCTAAGTGAGATATTTGAATTTATAGAAACGCTAGTTTCTATAAATTTAAGTCCTATTTATTATTTGGTTTATATAGATTATTATTAAGTCCTATTAATTACTTATTTAATAAATAAAATTAAGTCTTATTTATTAAATTAGTCCGCTAGTTTTCAAATATATTTGAAAACTAGCGGACAACGATTCTTTCCCTCATTTATGGTGTTCTTTCCCAACTGTTCTCCGGTTTTCGAATTCAAATATCTCTCATATATACAGTGAATATTGCACTTAGAAACGTGGAATTTCTTTTGTTGGCCAAAAGAAAGACGGGGCAACAACTTTCTAATTGGAAGTCAGACGGAGGGACCGTTTAAAAATTTAAATTTTTTATTTATTCTCTCATTAAGTATATAATCCCCCTTGCAACACATGAATGACGCATCTGAGTTCAATACGTTATTTTCATAATTTTTCTAATAGGGAGTGTATTTCTAGGCTCACACGGTTGACCAGTGAAATGCGGCAAGGGGGAATTAGGTAGCCACCCTGTATAGCAGAGGTTTTTAAATTTTCGCTACCCGCGACTCCCTTGCCTAATCCGTGGTTCATCTGCGGCTTCCCCAGAATAATTTGGTTGATATTTTCCAATATAGAGAACAAGCGCTTCAAAGCATGAATTGGCACACAAATCAATATCTCCAGCTCACCGTGACACCAATAAGAGCCGCGATGCGCACTTTGAGAAACACTGCTGTATAGTATCCCCGTCATAATAAGGGGACCTCCATTAACTCGACGACACCCAGGCAGTGTTCCGGTGGGTTCCACGCGTTAATACGTAGTTTTATAGTGAGGGGAAAAAAATTTAGTTAGTCACACATTTTTTCCTACCCAAGTTTCATTTCTTCACATCTAATTTTTTATTTTCGCAGCTCTTTGTGGCCCCCGTAGCCACATGTCATAGACATAGAGACATAGAGAGAGATATAGATGCTTTTCAACTTGATTTTCATCCGTGGCACCTCATAAAATATTTTTGCCCGGTTTTCACATGGGCGACTGGGGTATTTTCCCACTGGCCCATGATTATAGATCCCCAAAATTTAAACAATATACATTTACTGAATAATCAAACATTTTTTTACTCTAGTCCCTAGGGGACCCCCAATCTCTCTGCTTTGCCTAAGGCCTTCTCATCTCAATGCAAGGACAACAAGGGGAAAGGCAGAGGCGCATTTACAGCGGAAAAGGGGTTGAAAAGAAGGGGGGGGGGGAGCTATAGCTCAGAGCAGCACGTTCGAAGTGGGCGGCGGATTTTAGGAACGAGTGGTCAAGAAAATTAGACCAGAATGCGAGAAGGGCGGAAAAAACAATAAATCCGACTGTCTCTAGAGAGCGAGGGAACACTTGAATGACCAAAAAGAGTGACCCATAGAGCTCGCAAGCGTGTGAGTGACCAAAACAAGTGCGTGAGTATGTGAATGACCGAATGAGTGACGTAGAGAGAAGAGAGGCTATATCAATTACTGGCCAAGAGAGTGACCCCTAGAGTGAATCACTGTTTCAGTTTTCTTCATTTATTTTCCGTGTGTATGACCGGGCCTTTCACTCGCAAAAAACATATCAACCGGGCCGCAGGCTTCCAAAGGTTGCGAACCACTGATCTAGAGAGTTTGAAGCATGGGAGAGAGCTGGAGATTGTGCAAGCTTGGGAGTAACCCTAAAGAGTTACGTGTGGAGCGAGGAATCACGTTAAGTGGGCGACCAAAAGAGTGATTCAAAGACAATTTTTACGGGGGGTATAAGCTCAAGGCGGAAATTTGAGAAATCAGCGGGTCAAGGAAATTTGACCATACAGACTTGGGTAAAAGGCGGCAAAATTTTTATAGCCCATGCGGTCTTAACGCATGGACCCACTCGAATGCATGATGCCAAGTTTGACATACGTATGTGTGAAATCAGGATTGATCTTAATCCTTGAATGCAATTTGTACAGGGTGTTCAATTGGGACTTTGATCATGGAGCTCACGAGTACGAAATCTGGCAAGAACATCGAGCACTATGGGTGCTTCAGGGAGCACCGCGGTGCTCGCGAGTAACAGGATGAAGATGCCTGCACTATTGGCATAAGCGGGGAGGACGGGGGTGAACATCCGCCCCCACCCCTCTTCGAGGAGTCTGTGTCCGCTTATGATGGGTAGCAAGTATATAGCCAGATGGGGAGGGGTGAAGCTTCCGAAAAATCACTTTTTGTGGCGGGGGGGGGGGGGCACGATGTTAAGACGACCCGTAGCTCAGCCGGCGAAACCATAAATCCACTTCTGGGGGGGGGGGGGTTAATATGGCAGAAACACTGGACCGAAAAATAACCGAGAACGAACGAATCGACCTTGGTCCAACTCCAAAGTGAGCCATTGTTGTAATACCCCCCTCATTTCCAATAATAATTTATGCGGAAATTCCTGATTGTTATTCAGAATTATTCAACAACATCCGCCAAAAATAAGGCGAACGCGCATATGTTCAGAAACACAAACCACACGCGCGTAGTTCCTCGAAATAATATTATGTAGTAGCCCATATTTCTAAAAAAGCCCCGTGTGGCTTTATAACACACGGCAACCAATTTTTTGGCCTCCGCCCTTCAACCACTTCATCTGCTTTCACAGCCACAGAGTCTGAAAAATAAATCAGCTGCTGGACAGTTTTTTCCCCCCTTGTTGTAAAAGATATAGCAACCATAGTATTCGCCAGACAGTGTTGAAATTTCTCCATTTGTTTTTTTTTTTTGCTTCACACCTTTCAAGATACCGGACATCTTGCCTCCTTCAGGGTCTTTTCTCTGTAGGCGGTCTGATACAAAGAAGTCTTTATATATATATATTTTTTTATGACGGCAAATAGAGTAGCGGACACACGTGTTCACTATTATACGAACGAGTTCCTAGAGCGGAATTCGGTCTATGTATTGGCCTTACCTGTGGTATAACAATGCCGCAGGTCCTCCGGAGAATCGACGCGTTCTTTTGATTTCGACCGGCTCCAATCCCGCAAATAATGACGCTACATCCTGCTTTTTTTTTTTTGAATAGAACAGAGGACGACTTCGTACGTGGATTTTTTGGTGATACCAGAAAGGATTAGTGATGTGTGTGGTAGTTTGTCGAAGTCATTTTTTTTTTTGGTGTCTCAGGACGGAAGGGCGACTTTTCTATCTCTAGATGCATTAGCTAGATAGGAATTTCTCAATCATTCTGGTCATCCGGCTATTTTTTAGCATGTTTAGTTGGAACTTCGAGAGGTGCTGGATGGCGCCTATATAAATTAGACAATGAAATGCCGTCCAAATCAGACTCTTGTCGAAGGGCTAGACCATAAAAATTCATCACGTGCAGATAGAGACATGCCGGAGTCGTTGTCAAATCTCTTCGATGGCGGCATCCGTCAAGCTAGTTCCATAATTTCGGAGGTACCGAAATTTAAACAACACATGTTTAACTGTCCGCATGTATACACTAATAAAGTGTTTCCTCAACCTTTCGGAAAACAGGGACCAGTGAAATGTCTGAAATAATTTGAAGGACCACTTGTGTCCCGTATAACGGGACATTCCTGTAATTTTCGTCCTGTTCCGTTTTTTTTTTTAATATATTTGTCCCGTTTTTTCGATAATATTTATTTGAATTTGTAATATTTACTAAAGTCGGAATACACACACACACACAGTGATTTTATAATATAAATTATATTATGATAAAATTGTATCAAATACTATTCAACAGCATGAATCCATTGGGGGGTTGTCGTGGTCTTTGTAGAGGTTTGGGCGGCTCAAGACAAAATCTCTATCAGAGATGGGAAAAATCTATTGCCCGACATGCTCAGGGCATGTAAAAATTTCGATCAAGCGCGTATTTTTTTCGAACACGTCGTAATAAAAATATCATAAAAAAAATAAAATAATGATAATTTTTTGTCCTTTTATCTCGGATTTGGGACCTCCCCCCTCCAAGAGCGGTGCCCGTGTGGGTGCAGCAGAGACCCTGGGCTAGGATCTTGACTGGTTCCTGATAAGATTACTCATGGGGTCTCATTACAGTGCGAAGTATAAAAGAAAAATGAAAAGAATCCTCTCGGGTCTCCAGGCTGCAGCCCTGTCATCCCCGCGCAAAGACAGGTGGGTATTTCGCCCCCAGGCCGAGCCCAGGTGACCCATGCGTGAAGACAGCATTGGGACACCTAAGAACTCGATTGGGTTGCGTCAACTCGAGCTTTAGTAGACTAAAGCTGGTGTTGGTTGTGTAGGCGTACGCAGGACCACAGGGGGAGGGTTTCAATTTTTTTTTCTGCTGAAGGGGGTTTGCATAACACTATAATCTCGACTCAAGTGGGGGGGGGGAGATTTATACTGAAACCCCCCTTTTGTCTACGCCAATGATACATTAGGGGTCATTCAATTATTACGTTCGCATCGATGGGGGGGGGGTTGCTGACTTTTTATGACAAGGGGGTTTGAAGGTTGCTTACGTCACCAACCACCCTTTTTTGAAGATATGAAATATTCTACGCTGCCGACGAAATTTTGCTGACAAGGGGGGTCAGTGTGTTGTTGACTTTTGCTGACGGGGGGGGGGGGGGTGTCAAAAAATGGCTAAAAATCTGCTGACGTAATACTTGAATGGCTCCTTAGTGCAACCCCTTTAGACCCCACCCTTAGGGAGTTTGCGACAGGTGCGAGGAAATGTTCAGTATGTGGTGTGAGTGCCCGAGTGGCATGGTGGTAAGATGCTCGTCTACCATCGTGAAGGTTGTTGTCAGGGTCCCGGGTTCGAACCCAATGGAGGATATAGATAAGATATTTTCCCTAACGAACTCGAGGCGACCACCGATAGATAGCGCCTTCACTTCCAACTCATCTCACTAATGGCAGTAAATTGCAATATAGCGATATGGCCAGAGTTGGTGTTTGGGTTTGGCGAAGTAGTATGTAGTGTGAAACACTGCCTTTAAGGTCAGGTAAAGTTCTTGGATTGCCAGGACTTACCAGACGTTTCAAATGCCCCCATAGCCGAAAATCTCATGGATTTAAGGTTCGGGGAGGCCATGGATTAGGGAAGTGCCGTCTGATGACACGTTCTTCTGTAAAATGTGTTTCAAGAACAGTCTTAAAACACACTGCACTGTGTGGAGGAGCTCCACACATTGCAGTGTGAAGCGTAGTTCTTGCATAAAGATTGTATCTGCAAGGCAGTGACGTGCTTGGAACAATTTCGTTCTACAACAGCAATGCATATCGCTTCCCGGTGATCGAAAATGTCAGTGGAACTGTAGAACGTAACTCCTTGTAGAAGTAGGGACCGAGAATTAATGTGAATGCAGCAAATCCACACCATACCGTCACTTTTGGTGAATGCAACGGAACCTCTAAGACAGTGTTTCTTAACCTTTTTTGCCCGTGACCCCCTTTGAACCATAATTTTTTTTTTCCTCGTGGCTCCCCTTTCCTACCCAGAGTTTTCGACCCTCATTTAGAAGCAAGATCCTTTATACGTATTGAATTGATTTTTTTCAGTGAATTTATACTGAACGAAAATTTTGCAAATCAGATTGGCCTCCAGACCACTGGGGGGGGGGGGGGGGGGTCATTCAAGTACTACGTCAGCATCGAGTGGGAGAGGGGGGTTTCGGATTTGCTGACTTTTGATGACAAGGTGGGTTTGAAGATTGCTTACGTCATCAACCACCCCTTTTTGAAGATATGAAATATTCTAAGCTGCTGACGAAATTTTTCTGACGGAGGGGAGGGGGGGGGGTCAGTGTTTTGCTGACAGGGGGGCAGGCCCGTCATTTAAGGGGGCAGGGGGGCCGTTCTTCCCCCCCCCCCTCCCCGGCTTTTGAAACTCCACTAAAAATGGTATATATATATATATATATATATACCCCCCCCCCCCTCGTGGAAAAAGTTGAAATGACGGCCCTGGATTTGAAAAGGTGGGTTAGTTGCACACGAAGGTAGGCATGGCCACCGAATTGTACTGTTTCACTCTAGTCTGAATTGCTCTTGGAACAACAGATTGTTGACATATTTCTTTTTTTCGCTTGGCCTAAGACCAAGTACGAAATATTTGTTGCGAAACAACGGGGTAGGTGGACTCGATACATCGATTATAAGTGAAAGACACTCTTCACACAAGGAAACGCACGTTCTTCAACATCACAGTTTTATTTACAGAGCCATTCGACTCAGCATGTTGCCAAGAGGTCAACTCATGGTCCCTACAAGGGGTGGGCTGACAAGGCTCCAGCCCTGGGGCCCGGGATGATTTTCATCATTATTTTTGTTTTTCACGTTATAAATTCATCATAAAGGGGCCCCATGAAAGTCTGGTTGGGAGGGGGGGGGCCCGTAAAAGATCCCAGCCTAGGGGCCCTGCTTAAGTATGTGGAGCCATAGGTCAACTACAATTCTCTTCATGCTTCCGGCATAACCAGCCATTATTATAAAACCTTCGCTTTCATATCGTCACAATATTTACCGGTTGAAATTTAATTTGATGAAGAACTGTGGGGAAAAAATTAAAATTCTAAGTGTAATACGGTTGGAAAAAATGTGTCTACTTCCAGAATCTATCAGACTTGCCCATAATCATTAACCTGACCGTTGCTGTCTTAACGAATGGGCCGCCCTGACACGGCCAGGCACCCCCAGTGTATGAAGGGCGTAATGACAGTGGGAACTGATAAACAGTACCAAAGGATATTCAAGCCCTCTGGTGGCGAAATGTGCAACTCATTTTTTAGCACCCCCCCCCCCCCCGAAACAAATTCCCATCCACTTCATGAAAAGGGTTCCTTCACAAAATTTCACACTTTTCTGATGACTGGTTTCGTCTATAGACTACTTTGAAATAGGGTCTCTTAATTATGGACGCCCTGTATACATATCTCATTAAAATCCCGCGGAAAAAAAATAGCAGACGACAAGAGCTTTCGGACCACCGAATGAGCGAGTGAGAAACATCTGTTGGCGATAAATCTCCAAAAATGGCGGGTTTTGACTCTCGTGAATGAAGAGAGAAGGGGGGAAGAGAGAAAAGTGGAGAAGAGTGTGTAGGCTTCTTTTTCAGAGCTTTCTCTTCCTCGCCAAACAGATCATTTCATTTCAGATGTTCGGTCCGTCAGCGACGGTGTCGAGCGCCTCTGCGATCATCACCACCACCACGGGCGCAGTGAGTACTTAACTGTGTAACGATAATACACTGTTTATTTTGATTATTTTTCAAATCTCGAATGAAATTCATGTTTCGTCAATTTTATTGACATTGTCATGTCAGCATGTTGGTATGAAACATTGTATTAAATTCAATTACAATTAATCGAAGTATTTTTAGAATGATAATTATGGGTTATTATGATACACTGTCACATGATCATCATTACCAATCGACGCTTTAAATAGCGTATATCGATTAATTTTTTTTGTAAATTATTTTAATATATTTTTTTTCTGAATTTTTCGTGTTAAAAGCGGGACCGTAGCGTGTCTTCTCGGGGGGGGGGGGAGACATTTTCTTGTGGGGGGGCCCCCACAAAAAAAAAATTATGAAAAATAAGTGTATTATTTGTGAGGCCCCAAATTCGACCTCGGGGTCAAGTGATTTTTCTGAGGCCCTACTTGGCGAATTCTCGAAAATTTGAAGCGGTTCTCATTTTTGTGAGGGCTCGGGTGGGCCCATGCGTTAAGACGGCCCTGGTGTGAAGTCTAGATGAGATCGAAATGCGTATCAGATCAATAATTTTATTTCAATGATTTGTGGATCTTACGTAACAGGTGGGAGGCCGTTACCCCCAAATTATTGTGGATTTTTATTGATACGCGCGTGTATATAATGGATTTCCTGTGTATAAATTAAGGTGGAAGAGGTCCCGAAAATTTTTTTAGGCCTTGAACTCGCAGTTAAGAAGATTCCCATGAGCTATTGCGTTCTCAAAGTGTGTGTCGCGGCTCCTAGAGTGGCGTCACGGAGAGATGTTTCGATGTGTCCCCCGTTGAGTGCTTTGGAATGATTCTTTTCAGACTGTTCTGGGGAGAGAGCCGCGGTCACAAACAGTGACAAGCCAAGTGTCGGGGTGGGGGAAAAAAAGCTTGAGAATCACCCCCCCCCCCACCCCCGGGGGAGCAAATTTTAGGTGAAAATAAAAGCGATCGCATTACATAATGGGGGGGGGGCGGTGAAATCATGTTTGCCCTCTCTCACAAATATCCTACTTACGGCCCTGTGTGTAATGAAACCAGGGGCGTATTAACAGCACCATGGACCCGAACCTGGGGGGATGGAACAGGTGGATCTGGTGCCCTGGGCGGTGAACTACAGGGAGGTGCCGAATTCAACCTTTAACTGCTGCTTCTATATTACACGGGGATGCCGAAATGCGTGCATGCCCAACACCTGCTGTAGCAGAAAGCCAGCGCGCGAAGCTCGTGACATCACTGAAGTCGTCATTCCACCTATTGTCATTGGATGTACTGCTGGGAAAAAAAAGCTAAAGATTTCGCATACGTCGGCTTGCTTATATCCAATGGTTACAGGTGAAATGGACGACTTCAGAGACGTCAACGCTTCGCGCGGAGAATAGCTTCTGCTATAGAAGGTGTTGGCTTGCCCCGGGGTGACAAAGTACAGTGACTCCCGCTTATAACGTTTTGAAACAGTCATTAAAAAAATCTTTGTAAGCGGGAAAACGCTGTGAACGAGAAATCTTAACGAGGACTAGTTAGAATCGATGCCTCGGAAATGTCTCACTAAGCGGGAAAAACGCTCCAAGTGGGAACGTTATAAGCGGGATCGACTGTATATATAGTTGCGGCTCTGCTCCCCCTCCCCTCCACTGGGCAAATGTTCTGGGTTCCGGCTTAGCTGGATGTAGTACTTGCCCACCACTTAACATAATGTCTTAAGCCATAGTACCAAATCTTATTACGAGGCACCCTATGTGTTTCAGGACACCGGACCGTGAAAACATTGAGACGGCACTGAATATTGTCAGCAGCTCATGTTGACGTGAAACATTTTTTTCACATGTGAGATCGGTTTTTTAATGTTATAATGTTATCTCTGGATATCAAGCACGATTATGAACCGAAGGCTCGGTGCAGTTTCCCGCCATGTTTGATTTGCTAAGCAATCTCACCCCCCCCCCTCCCCACTGTAACGTGAGAATTTCATTTTCGAAGCCGCCCCCTTTTCTGTTCTGGAACTGCCAGCTGAAAATCATTGTCAGTGTGTTACAACAGTGTGAGCACCCAGTGGCGCGTTTACGAAGGGGCGGGGGGAGAGCGGAAAATTTAAGGAATGAGAGGCGAAGAAAATTTGTAGAATGGGGGGCAATACTTTTGTATAACCCTCAATAAATCCCCCTCTGCAAAGACCGAAGGGACTAGGTGAGAGTGACCAAAACAGTGACTGTGACCTACGGAGCCTTTAAGCAAATATGTCAATGACCAAACGAGTGACCTACAGAGCGATGGACCAGGTCAGTGAGTGACCTAGAGCAGTTGTTCTCAATCTTTGGTGGCCCGGTAAATTTTTTTTGTGTAAGTGGAAGGCCCGGTCACATACATACACAGCTAACGAGAAATTAATGGGAAAAATAAAACTCGCGCATCACTCACGGGCCGGTGCGACTAGTGTCAGGGTCCGGTACTCGGCCGTTGAGAGACACTGACCTAGAGCATGTGAAAGACTAAAAGAGTGACTTCAGAGACAGGTATTCTTGCAGGAGGAAGACAAAGTGGGTTATATAGCAGCAGTCTCTTAACCTTTTTTTGCCCGTGGCCCCTTTGAACCATATTTTTTTTTTCTCGTGGCTCCCCTGTCTTACGTAGAGTCTCCGACCTTCATCTAGAAGCAAGGTCCTTTATGGTATACGTATTGAATTGATTTTTTCAGTGAATTTATACTGAAGGATAATTTTGGAAATAAGATTGGCCTCCAGACCACTCTCCTAGAATTTATTGAGCTCCCCAATAGTCCGAGTTATATTCAGGACCGTCTTAACATCATGGGCCCGCTAGGCAAAGTTATGCTATGGTAGTCCCATACTTAAATAGACTGCATATTTCCTACTTATTTTCAAAATTTATTGTACTACACAAAATATCAAGTGGGGTTCACTTATGAACATTAGACCCCCGGGCACCCCCACAAGAGTGGGACTGACAGAGCTGCCTCCCGGGCCCAGATATGGTTTTCATAATTTTTTGTTTTTCACACTATAAATTTAATATAGAGGAGGGGGGGGGTCTGTGCGAAAAACCCCATCCTAGGAAACGTGATGCAAAATGTAGGCGGTTAGGCCCGAGTGGGTCCATGCCCTAAGACGGCCCTGGTTTTATGGGTGGTTTTGTTGGATTCTGTAAGTATCGTTACTAACATAAAAGTTTTTTTATTTCTTCACACCTTAATTCTTCTCAGCTCTCTGCAGCCCTCCAAACCACCTGTCATGGCCCCTTTCTCCATTTTCTCCGATGGCCCCCCCGAAGTATTCCAGTACTACTAGGGAGCCATATGGCCCCTGATTGAGAACCACTGGGTTATACCGCAGGGCGGTGAATTCGAGGAAAGGGTAGTCAAGACAGTTATACCAGAATAGGAGAAAAGCGACAAAATCCGTGTAGCCCACAGACGCCAAAACCATAAATGCGCCTCTGTAAACATCAATGTGTGTGCTGACTATAAGCTTGTCAAATGGCCCTGTCAATGAGGGTCCGTGGGCATTGTGTTTAGTGACCTAAGAGAATTTGCAGACATGTGAGTGAGACAAGTGGTTTGCAAGTAAGTGAATGACGAAGAGTCAGAGTGAGTGTAAGCCGTGGATTGACCGAAAGAGCGACCTAGAGAACGATGGACCAGGTCAAATGAGCCACTAAAAGAATGATCAGGAAAGTGTATACGCATGTGAGAGAGGGACAAAAAGTGACTTATATAGAGACAGGTGTGTATTTACAGGGGAGGGACTAAGTGGGTCGTTGCCCCACATCCAGCAACCGGACCGCATGCCTAGGATGTTTGGCAGGCCCCCCGGTCAGATTTTTCTCAATAGTGAATTTATTGTGTGTGTGTGTGGGGGGGGGGGGGGTCGTCTCTGGTTCTCTGGTTGGAACTCTGTCAATCCCACCCTTGTGGGGGTGGGGTGAATTGGGTTATAGCCCAATGCGGCAAATTTAGAAATGTGTGGGTCAAGATAATTGGACTAGAATGAGAAGGGCGGTGAATATGTTTCTGCATAAAGCCCGCACACGGCGTAACCATAAACCACCTCTGAGGAAGGGAATTACAAAAAAAAAGCTAGGCCTGTTTTTCTCGCATGGACAAACAGGGCAATTGCTCAGGTCCCACAAATTTTCAAGGCTCCGAAATTGGCTGCTTGTTAAATTATTTGCACGGGCCCATCTTCACGTCTCTGCCTCGAAGAACAGGGACATATAACTAGTCCCCCTCCCCCCCCCCCCCCCAACCAGTGCTGTCTTAACGCATGGGCCCACCCGGGCACCTCTAGAGGAAAGGGGCCTCACAAAAATGAGATCTGGTAAAACTTTTCTAGAATTTACCAGGTAGGGCCTCAGAAAACCCACTTGGCCCGGGGGCCCATGATGCTCTTAAGACGGCCGTGCTCTCAACGCAGGCGCTGAAGATGAAGAATAGCCTGGTTATCCTGGCAGTATCTCGTATATTTTTTTTAATTTTTACACTATTACATCGGTATAACCCCTTATATCGATGTGAAGTTATTATATCGAGTTTATATCGAATCCAGGTTACAGCTCCTGGATTTAGAGCAGCCCCCTATCTGAATGGAGAAAACAATCAGAAACAATGTTTTGGGGGGTTCCTTCAACTTGTCCAATGGCCCAAATCATTTTCCCACCCAAGCGAATGGTTGTTGCTGAGAGGCCGGCCGCTCCTTCCTCCTAAAGGAATTCTTGAATAACAATAGACTCCAGCGAGTATCGCTGGCATCCGCTCCCCTTTGGAATTCCGGGGGGGGGGGGAGAATAATGAATGCTGCTGCATATATATGTGAACTATTTGAACTCTCTCTCTCATTACAAAGGAACTGGAACCGATTCTCTACCATGAATAAAAGGGTGGTATTATTGTGTTGTGAGAGAAAAGATTGAGGAAAATTCAACTGCTATTCGATTGTTTCAACCTGTAGGAACATTTAACTATGTTCCAGAATTGAAATGTTTTTCCCACCTTACACTGTCTTTCAAACAAACATTCTTGTGTGAACGTGAATGGGTATTGTTAAAGCACGATTGTTGCCAAGAGTTGTTGACACATGATTTCCAATTCAATGAAATCGTTAATTTAAACAGCCAATATTTATTGGCTGAAAACCAATCGTTGAAACAATTTTTTTTTCTGAAACGCCTGAGCCTAAAAGAATTGTTGCTGATTGTCGGAAAAACATTGTCACCAATAGTTATGTTGAAAATTATTGATACCAATAATTTTGAAGTACTACATCTCAAGGCCGTAGAGGAGGGGGGGGGGGAGGTGCAAGAAAGGTCCCCCCCCCCCCCGAATCGTCCCCTGCGAAATAAATTTTTGGCTACGGCCCTACTACATTTTATTCAAATGGCCGAGAAATCAAGTATTTTTCGTATCGGTTCTCATAAATACATCGCATTTATATCCGAGCTCTGTCATAATGATAGGCCCAAAAATCAGAAAAATGTCTTATGAATAAATACAGTAAATTTCATTGCCTATAAGCCACAGTTTAATGAGATTTGTACACCGCTTATGTATTACCATTGAAATTTAATTTTCACTTTTTCCTAGAAGTCACTTCACTTTGCTAAAATCACTGAATTATCTTTGGCAATGATTTACTATATTTGTTTATAGCCCAGTTTCAATATAATTCGTACGCTGCTGATGATATTACTACTGAAATTTAATTTTCACTTTCATCTCAAAACTTAGATGTAATGAAAAATTTTTTAATTATTTTTTCAGTAATTAACCATCCAAAAAACTATAAAAAAAAAACATTAATTATTTTTAAGAAAGCTTTTTCATCGCAATAATAATTGGTACGGGAAACAAGATTCTTACTTTATTGGCTTTTAAAAAAATTACCGATGGTATTGTTGGGAAAAACATTGTTGCCAATGGTATTGTTGGGAAAAACATTGTTGCCAATGGTATTGTTGGGAAAAACATTGTTGCCAATGGTATTGTTGGGAAAAACATTGTTGCCAATGGTATTGTTGGGAAAAACATTGTTGCCAATGGTATTGTTGGGAAAAACATTGTTATCAATGGTATTGTTGGAAAAATATTATCCAAGTAGCGCAATCAAACTCGGACTGATTTCTGCGCCTCGGACTGATTTCCCATAGAGGGATAATGTTAATGAATCTTGCTCGTAACGTCGATGAAAAGGAACCACCTCGGATATAACAAGAAATTTTTCTGTATCTGTTTCACACAATGACGTATTCCTAAGCTTAGAGCTGATGAACATTAACGCGCTCGCGCGTGTTCACTACGAACTAGTTTTGTTATTACTTTGTAACAATGGCTCGATGGGGCGATGAAAAAAATTTGAATTGATTATTCTTTTATAAGGGCCATTGAGTGCTTATGGAGTGTCGACTATAAGATAGAAACTGCTCCAACCATAACAATTTTGTTCATTTTTGAGGAGGAACAATTAGGTCGAAAAATATCGCGCACAATTTGTTGTAAAAATTTTGAGCCAAAGCATACCTTTCCTCCCCCCCCCCCCCCCCACCCTAAAAAGAAAACCCATTATTTCGTGTTACTCAAATCAGTATAGTCACGTAAATTTCGCAACCTTTCTTCAAGTTTTCTGTGTTTTGAATCCAAATATCTCAGCGAATATTGAACTTAGCAAGTGGAATTTCTGTTGTTGCCCTCAGAAGAGACAGGGGCAAAAGCTTTCTAATTGGGTTTTTGAGCCCAGCGTGCTCATATAAAATATTTTTTTTACATTTAAATATTTATTTAACCCCTTGCTCAATATGAATGACTAGTCTGAGGTCTTAACGCTATTTGGGTACTTTTTCTAATGGGAAGTATGCCTATAGGATCAATGGCTCACCACAGTAATGTGCGGTGCGTACTGTCAGCTATGCAACCTGTATAATATAACACCACACTTTACTCTTGCCCCTCTGGATTGAACGGTTAGTGGAACACAAACATATACAGTAGTACTCGGGCGTACAGTCCCTTTATGTAGAACAATATACTTGTTACAATATATTGTTACATCATGGATGCAACAGTTGTGGCGAAAAGGGATTCCGATGTGTGCTATAGCAATGCAATGAAATCTCGATATAACGAGACTCTGCTGACCAAGAAAAAATGTTGTAGGTCATCGTTATATCAAGAGGTAATTTCAGGCGCCGCCAAATTTACGTTCTTGGTATCTCTCCTGAATTGGCGGCGTTAGTACCCCCTTATAAAATGCATTTTAACTACGGTCGGCTCCACTTAAACAGATGAAATCCTCCGGCACCAAAATTTATGTATTAAACAGACAATGTTCAAGTTCCCCGCTTAATATGATAATTTCAGCGATTTTCACCCGCTCAATCGATTATTACGTTTCCCGCGTCAGCTGTTAATACACATCAATCATTATACACATAAGGTTTTTATTGAATGAAACATTTTTGGAATTAAATGGAAAATATGTTACTAAGTTAAGTACATTTGAAAATATGCATTGGCCTCAAGTATTCAAGTAGTCTTCAATACATACTTATATAATTATTTTATTTTCTGTTGAGCCAATAGAGGGCGCTAACTTTCGTGATGAAAAGTAAAAGCCTTGCGTATTGATCATTATAATTAAATAAAATTTTCATTTTATTTTTGTCTGATTTATTCGAGAAGCTTTACTAATATTGATCTTTTTTTTTTTATCAGTTTTCAATATATACAAACTAATATATACTAACGTTGTGAAATGGCAATTGAATTGTTCCCCGTTTAATCGGATATTGTGTGCTGGAATCGTTGATATACGATTCAGCGGGGACCGACTGTATTTGTTCGGAGCAAAAAATCCTAATCTATTTGTTGATGAATAAAATTGTTTTACTGTTTTACCAACACAACAATTTTCTGTATTACGTAGAAAGAAGCGTCACGGCAACTTTACTAACACTTTCGGAGGGCAGTCAGTGCGAAATACCGATGTTATTAAAAACTATCGAAAGGAAAAACAGTGATGAGGAATTTGAAAATACGGTGATACCTAGGCTAACGAAGGTAATTCGGAATCACGTTCGTTAGCCGAAACGTGATTTTCCATATGTTTCTATAGAATATCGTTTAATTCTTTCCAGGTACTGTTCAAAATTCAAAGATAAGTTTTTCAAATCACCAAGGAGCGCTACAAAAAAATGACTGAAGTCTAAAATGAACAGCTTCAAAATTGGATAAATGAGAGTTTATGGGAAGATGAGAGATATACCGAAGATATTTAAATTTTAAACTATACACACAACCAATACCAGCTTCAAGTTCAACTAAAGCAGGTGTTGGCACAACCGAGTCGACTTTGTAGGTGTCCCCATCCATTTGTGGTTTTGGTCAACTCATTTCTGTGTCTGGTACATGAAGATCATGGGCGGAGATACGGGGGGCGTGGGGGGCATTGCCCCCCAGCATCAAAGGTGAAGTCAACAGATCTAATGTATATATGTATAAATGAATCGACATTATCTTGCCCCCCCCCCAGCAATAATGACCGTGCCCCACCAGACTTCCAAGTCTATCTCCGCCTATGATGAAGATGGAAAATGGAAGCTCCTAGAATGAATGCCCGAGTGTTCAGTTTGATGCTTGCACTGAAAGAACGCGAACTCTGAAAAAAAAATAGGCTCTTTTTTTGAACGCGTTTTGTATTAACTGAGTCTTATAATTTACATGAAATGGTTCAAAAATTTTCAGGAGGAGGAGTAGAGGTACATCTGGAAAAAGATTCGGTCTTGAGTGACAGTAATTCTGATTTATTTATTAAAAAATACCACTGATACGTAGCTCCAAACACACATTGATTCTAAATTAGGTTAGTCTGTGCATCCATATCAACGAAAATGTTCATTAGCCGAGGCAGAAAAATAATAAATCTTCGTTATCCGAGAAATTCGTTAGCCGAGGTACCACTATATTGAAAGTGATTTTCAGTAAAATATCAAAAATTGTAACGGTTCCGAAATATCCTCAATAATATCGTTATAGAGGTATTTGTCATAGTAAAGGATCCCAAAGAAGAATGTTTTGCAACGAGCCCTCGGCTGACTGGAAATGCTCTGCAGTAAAAAAAAGTGTTTTCTACACTTTTATTTAAAATTCTTGCAGATTGTTCTGCAGTAGCATCAATTGTTTCGCCAGGGCCTTAACTGGGAAGGGGGGGGGGGAGAAAGGGCAACTGCCCCGGGCTGCAAAATTCAGTGGGGCGGCAATTTTCAGGTGGGAACAAAAAAAACACCATTACAAAATTATCGAATTTTAAAGCTATGGTTGGCAAAATAATGTTTGCTCCGGGCGGCAAAAATCCTAGTTACAGCCCTGGTTTTGCGATGTACGTCGCAGACTTTGACATATTCTGATTTGTGGGTGGCGGTGGTGGTAAAGGATATCATTCTATTGAGGAGTTTAACATTTGACTTGTGGCAACTCTAATCAAGATCATAAACTCTAATCAGAAAAAATATCCCTTTAGAGGGATTTATCGTTATATGGAGTATCGTTGTAGTAAGGTTTCGCTATTTCATTTCTCTAGAATTAAGTACCAAAGGATGAATGAATAGAAATTGAAATAAGATGAATGATTAAGTATGGCGCTTCCATTTCCACGAATAAGAGTCTATTGTACGAATTGGAAAATTTCGGTGCCGCTCTCTTGTCCGTGTACCACGGACATTGAATGTGGGTCTGAGAGAAGTCCAGGAATTTCATACATACGAAATCCAAAGATCCAATCTCTTTAAATCCTAATCTTCAATATTATAAGGAATATGGAGAAATAAAAAGATTTTAAAAAAAAAGTGGGGGGGGGGGCGTTTCTCTACATCTTTCGCTCGATTTAACATGGGGAAAAAAAGGGAAAGTCATCGGAATATTCTCGAAAATGTTTGAATTTATGAATTTCATGTTTTTTTCCCCTCGAACCTAGTATTTGGACGTCATCGCAATGAATGGGGCTGTTTAAAGATGAGAATGGTTTTTGAAAAGCGGGGAAGGTTATTTGCCCAGAACTAGTAGAAGCATATCTTCTCTCTTTCTGAAATTCCTTGCTCATCTTACATGGTGATTTGATATGGCGCGCGCGCGCGCCCCCCTCGCCATATGCTAATTTGAATTTCAAAATAGCCTTGGTTCCGTTGTGGATCCTCGCCCTTTGCTGGTTTTCTTTTGTTTTGTGTGAAGAGGATTGCAACACGCTGTGCGGCCCTCATTCTTCGTTATCGGATATACGATCTCTTCTCTATTTCCAAGCTCGGCGCAACGGAGGTGTTTTTCTATTCTCCCAGGTTTGGTTTCGATTTTGTTTCTTGTTTATTCATCCGCTACGGATTGAGCACGAAGATAGGATATTTCAATAAAATATTTTTGTTTTAGCTTCGGTTGCCTCATAGGAGTTGCCATATGGGTGCTCTTCTGATGATTAGGCATGGACCAGCGTTACTCAATCAATAGTCCGCGGACCAGAGGTAGTTCGAAGACAAAGTTAATTCTGACAGAAAATGTTAAGTATAATTAATTAGTACAGCAATAAAAAAAATCTTAGGGTAACCATATCTCAACGGAAAAAATACGGAAAATGGTGATACTGAATATGCGAGATGTATATAATTGCATCCAAGAAATGCAATTTTCAACGAATTTGCCAAAATTATTGCTGGAACGAAGTAGAGAGCCGCTGCTAATCGTAGTGAAAAAAAGTGTCAAAAAACACACTTCATCATGACTTGAGTGACCATATTTCATTCAGAAAAATACGGGAAATTTGGCGCTTAAATTCGGTAAAATACGGGTCATCGGCAATTTTCATCAAAGACATTTCTTAAGTCCGCAAAATCATCTATTGCTTAAAATTATCAACTTGGGGGGGGGGGGGCAATGAATAATTACTGGAAATCGTAATGAATTGAAATGTAGTTTACGGGAAAAACTTAGATCGCGACAAATATGGTCAGTATTTATAGTCATAATTATCGTGAAATAATTTATGAATGATGAAAATTATCTTCACATTCACAATTTAAGTAAAGATTGCATATTCAAATTATAAATTATAAAACGGAACAAGTGCATAAAAAAAGTGAGAACGACCAAAGTTACACGAATAAAACTCAAAATACGGGACATTCTTGGATAATATGCGTTTATTCTTGAATTTAAATGTTCCTTACTTTATGAGTCACTGATGAAAGTTCGTGGTTCGATGAATTGTTTCAGCAATTTTACTGGTCCTTGGGTTCAGAAAGGTTGAGAAACGCTGGCATAGACCATAAATGCTCAATCTATGACCCGCTGGTCAAATGTTACCCTCGGATCTATCTGATATAGCCCACGACCTCAAATCTAATTTTGTAAAAATGAACTAAGCGGCACATTTACAGATGGCTTATGTGGAACTGCAACGGGGGGTCACTTCAGTTAAGTGGCCCGCTGCACATTTTCAGATTGTTTGAAAGATCCAGTGGCATATTCAGATTACTTGAGTGATCCGCTTCAGTTCCAGCTCATTCAAAGAACTCGCGACATATTTATAGATCCCTTGAATGACCTACGGGACAGGCACGTCATGCACCCCCCCCCCGGCTTTTGAAAATACACTAAAAATGGTATATATATATATATACACATACATACATTGAGTACATGTGCTTTGCCCCCCCCCCCCGGAAAAAGTTGAAATGACGGCCCGCCCTGCTACGGGACAGTTCCAGAGCATTTAACCGACCCTCGGTAGCAGTTCGACGTCCCTTGTCTTACCCGCGGCACCGTCGGAAATGCCCATGGAACACGCAGGGTTAAGAACCTGAGAACTTCTGCATGTGGTTTGGATCTTCTCTGGGTCGATGGTGATTATTATTCCAACCCAGAATATTGTTGAGAATTGATTATTGTTCCCACCATTTGCATTATATTCGCCCCCCCCCCCTCCCAGATTAATGGCGGTCTGAATCAATTCATATTAATTTTTTTTATAACATTCAAGGCGAGTTATTCAAAAATGAAAAGTTGTTCATTTCGTATATTTTTATGGAACTATCATTAAGGTATTCGATTACGTTAAAAACTTCATTTTGGAAGCAGATATCGATTTTTATTTCCTTTTTCTATTAAAGCACTCTTTGTTCTAATTCCAAAACAGTCCTTGTTTTATTCATATAATGCTTAGAATCGGAGTTACGTTCACTTTAAGGTTGCGTTTTTACATACAAGTAATCTATGCATATAAAATTTAACATGTCCTAACTCACTGATTTATCATCGTCGAGCCGAAACCGTTGAAGCTATAAACATGAAATTTGGTCGGTGGTTTTACTTCATGACGTAAAGACCTTTCCTTAGTCTTACTAAGAAGGGGCTTTTCGAAATTCAACTCCTAGGGGGGTTTCAAGGGTTACATGTAGAAATCACACTGAGTAGAAACCGCGGAAACTGCAAATATGAAATGTGGTCGGTAGTTTCATGATGAAAAAGCTCACTAAAGAAGGGCTTTTCGAAATTTTAACCCCAGAGGGGGGGGGGGGGGTGTTTCAGGTATAGTTTCAGCATATCGCAGAGCCGATACGCTGAAAGTATGAAATTTGGTCAGTATTACATTTTATAGTGTTGCCACCCACTACAACGGGATTTATAAGCATTCAACCCCCAAGGTGATCATGATAGGTTCAAATGCTATACGGGCGAATCATCGCGAGTAATTTTCAGGTTACCAAATTCACTCGAGCAAAGCCGCGGTTAACAGATAGTGCTTGAGTAAAAGCATCTTTCTTGAAATACGTTTAAAGTTATCTTTGACATTTTACTTGAGTTTGAAACACGATTTCTAAAAATATATTCATTCTATCATTACGAAATTTTAATATCTTATTGCTAAGGTTATAAACCAAAATCTAAGGTCTATCTCACATATTTCTCTAATTACAGCGTTTTATACACGATATGATAAATGAAATTTCAAATAATCCACAATATAACATCAACGGGTTTCGGTGTAGCTTGTGAGCATACCATACAATCCTTCAAATTTTGGTTCGTAACCTGCACCGTTAGTATCTGAATGTACTGTTAAAATAACATTCCATTCATAGAATTTTTTGCAATCGTTTTTCGAATAATACACGAATTTTCCTTTAAAAAACGACACAAAAATTACAATAGGGGTAGTCCGAAATTTATTATTTTCACCATTTTGAGACCCGTTCTATCAAAAAATATCACTCATGGATACCTTAACTCCCCGATTGTTATTGATTTTTTTTTTTTTTTTTTTGCTTTCTGTTAATACGGTATCAATAACCTGTATACGCTGTTAGAGCTGAATGAATACAAGAGTTTGTCTATCTTTTAATATACTTAGTTTTTGTCGTCCATCCAATGATGCAGGTACGCACCTGCATTTCCACAGGAAAATCGTCCTACTGGTAGCGCGCTATTTCACGGTGCACTGACTTTAGTAGGAATCCATCGATATCATCTTTTAAATGTTTTATTTCATATTACATTGATGTATTAGAAGTAGATGCAACAGGATAAGAGCAGGGGTTCCTGATTTTTCCCCCCCCCCCTTCATGTTGTCGAGGGGAAGGGGTTGACTGATCTCTTTGGTATTCAGGCGTACACTCGGGCGATTGACTTCTGTAGATTAGTTCCACTCATGTACAAACCCTCAAGATGCTCTGGTAAATGAGTTTTCTTCGCAGTAAAACGAAAAAATTTCAATTACTTTCTGTTTGAATTTTAAAATAATCGATAGAAATGTTTATCTGATGTAGGAAAATCCTCGGATCAAAACATGATCATTCATAATCAATAATAATAGTATATATATTTTTTCAACTAGTCAGAAAGATAATCTACTAGCCTTTTCGATTGTAACATGTTACACGTCAAATTTTATTATTTTTTCAATTAAATAAGAAATTTCCAGAAAGGGTTCGTCTTCAAAGGAAACCTGTTGCGCAAGGTGATTATGAATAATCATGTCGAATTATGTACGTGAACGGCAATTTTATTTTTGGTTTTTTTTTTAGTCTTCTCATTGACAGTCTATTGATTATGAATGATCAGGTTCGTTCGTATCATGTTCAGGAATATTAATATATAACATTCCATATTATTTATTATTTCTATTTCTCTCGGACCCCGAAGCTCTCAATATTTTTATTTTCTTTGAAGCTGGTTTTTGTGCGAGTTCAAGGCAAAGGAAAATTTTTGTTTTTGATTGGATCTGCCTTTTATAGACGCTATCTTTTGTTTTTCTGGTTCTGAAAAAATTTCTTTTTGAAGCCCAACTTCATATTATATAGCTCTCCATACACAGGTTGTACTGTAAGTGCTAATGCGACCTTTATCTCATCAATCGTTCGTCGTAGGGGTATGGTTCCCACTTAAAAAAATTCTTAAAATGTGTTCAAAAATCACCCTGTACCAGTTTTGAGAGTGGAGATAGTGGTGTCATAGAAATAAATAATCTAAATTTTTTTTAAAGTTTCCCCCCCCCCACTAATTTCCAACTACAGTAAACCTCTCGATAACGGACACCCATGGGACCAATACTTTTGTCCGCTATTGGGGAGGTATGATATACAGTAAAACCTCGTTTATGCGAATTCCACATTTATACGATTATTATTGCTTCGATCGTAATTGGTTCCTATGTTACTGTGTGTAAAAGTAATATACCAATGGTTATGAGAGAGAATAATCATCAATCGTCTCGATTAAGAAAGTTTGATTACATTTCACTTCATTTATCACTTTTACCAGCGATTATGCATAATATCCAAATAAAGTTGGAAAGTTTGATAAAAATATGCAAAAATTATAAAACCTTCTCTTCATTAAACCAGCTATTTTTATTAACCGTCACATGATACGTGTATTACACATATATTGCAATGAAAATTATATTGAAAAGAGTGTGTGTGAAGAAGGGGGAGAGAGAAATATAAACGTTCTTAACAACGTTATCAGTTATATGTTGGCTTTCTTCACACTTGCCAGCATGTGCAGACAAAACCAATATTACCATTTAGAACCAGTATCCTGGACCATAATTATGTTCAATTAATCAGTTAGTTGATTGCCGGATCATATATACCAATACGAACTTGGGATTATATACTATAATCACCGTTGAATATGATTAATTCTCGATTTATGGACAAAAATGCACAAATTAGAGTTTGGAAAAAAAAGTTTGATTTTACTGTCTGTTATCGAGAGTTCACTAATGGGGAGTGAAATACATTAAAGCTCTACCGCATGGGACTGGGAATTATAAAAATATTCGTTAACGGGAGAAAGTTGTTGCCCTATATCTTTTGAACCCAACAACAATAATTGTTTTGACTGCAGTACGAGTTTCACTGATATATTTGAATTCAAAAATCGGAGAAAAGTTGGGAAAGAACAGAATACAGTGGGGTGGGGGTGGGGTTGTGAAGCGCTGTCCGTTAGTTTTCGCTGTTTTACCCAACTTTTGTGTTTTTGAATCCAAATCTCCTGGTGAATATTTCACTTTATAGCATTGGATTTCTCTTTGTTGGGCTGAGAAGAAGAGACGGGGCAGCAACTTTCTAATTGGATGTTTGAGGATGGGGGGGGGGGACCGTATGAAATTTTTATTTTGTGACACACTGTATTCTCACTCGAAAAACGTACAGGGTAATTTTTGAACGATTTTGAGCAATTTTAACATTTGAAATCGTACCTCTACGACGAACGGTTCATGAGATAAAGGTCAGATTAGCACTTACAGAACACCCTGTATATAAAATCGATTTTCTTTGTGTGTGTGTGTGTGTTTTCTTAATACAAATCTACAATTTTAGACCGATTTTTGCCAAATTTTGCACATATACCGATTGGGATACCCGATTTGAACGAATTGGCCTTTAAAAGTTGAGCAGGGCAAATGCCCGAAATGGTCGGGCAAAAAAAACAAAAAAAAAACTGTCGGTTCTTAAGTTTCAACAATGACTTTTAGAATGTTATATTTGCTTGTCGCAGGTTTTGGATTGCTTCCCAAGCAATACGTTTCACACATGTTTATCACTTTTTTTAATGGGTTGTTACTACTTCAATGCTCCCAGTATATGGAGGAAAACTCGAGCAGCTCCGGGTGTTTTCGCTACTTACGAATAACCCTGTCGAATTACGTACGTGAACGGCAGTGTTTTCCTTTTTTTTTTTTAAACATATTTCCATTGATTATGAATGATCAGGTTCATGCGTATCATGTTCAAAGAATATTAATATAATCCCACATATTATTTATTATTGCTATATATATTTCTTTCTCGGCCCTGAAGCTCTCAATATTTTTATTTTTTTGGAGCCGGTTTTCTGTGAGTTCAAGGCAAAGGAAAATTTTTGATTGGACCTGCCTTTATAGACGCCATCTCTCTTTTTTTTTTTTTCCTTTTGGCTTTGTGAAGCTCAGCTTCGTATTATATATAACTCATTTTTCCCCCTTTTTTTTCTTATTAAAGCTGTCGCTTAAAACTCTTCCATTTCTCTTCCCCCCCCCCCTGAAAAGATGGCCGTTGGAAAAAGCCGATGTCGTAGAAATTTATATATTACCAACCTATATATATATATTTTATATATATATGTGTGTATTCAACATGGCGGCAGCTGGTGGCGGGACTTTTCCGCCGTTTTGACGACAACTTTTTTCAAAGAGAATATATTTTTTTTTTGTGACAAAATGTTTAATCTTTTATTATATATATACGGTATATTATTATTTTTTTTTTTGCAATAGTAGTTTCAATGTCCCTCCCCGTTTGACTCTAGAACTCCGCCTCCCATTCGATTCAATAAAGAGAACGGGGTTTCGGTTCTTCTTTTTTCGGGCAATGAAATACACTTCTTTTCGGGTGGAAGAATAAGAAAAGAGACGTTGGGGGGTTCGTATTATGAGACGTCAAGTTTTTTTTATATTCTCCCCAATTTTTGAGGAAGGGACGCTTTTTTTTTTCATAAAGAATTGTGTATTTTACTTACCGGAAGTGTGTATATATATGAAGAGCAATGGGCTCTGCCTTGGTGTTTGTGCCCCACATACAGACGCATTACAATCACAAAAGAGTGTGTAATAGGGTGATATTCTAGTTGTGATGGGTGTATATATCTTCCTGAAGAAAATCAAGACTGATATTGGATCTAAAGATTGATGCTTCATGCTCTGGAATTTCATTGTTTTATAATTTTTTGCGGGTAGTGGTACGATGTTATCCACGGGTTTTGATTGTTCTGTTTGTGATCTCTGATTTTTGAGAATCTCTTTATAATCATAGTGCAGGGCTTGAAAAATTGAATTGAAAATTCGGTACCAGGCAGGGCCGTAACTAGGCAGGTGCACCCGTACAGGGCCTACTTGGAATTGGAAGGAGGCAAAAATGGGCCAGAGGGGGCATAAATTCAAATTCTGGCACAGGGCGCAAAAATGACTGGCTACGGCCCTGGTGCCAGGCATATCTTTCTTAGAAAAACAGTCTGAAACAACGTTGTTTTTCACTTTAACGGGACCTAGACCCCTTGTCATGTTGGGGTTGACACACTTACTAAAATTCCAGAAGTTCTGCGCTGTTCTTAGATTCGCATTTTACAGTTGATTCCACTTATGTTATTTTCGTGGTCTCAACTCTAAACGGGAAATCTTATCGAGAATTACTAATCTCTTACAACGTTTTTACATGACGCTTTTTTGAAAAACGTTATAAGCGCGCAATCCACTGTAGTCGTCACGCATAAAAAATTTCATTCACCATTGGGCCGTCCTAGCTTATGCAACTCATGAAAAATGCTCTCTCAGCGACTTCGAATGAGCCAGTTGTGATTTATCTGTGCAGTGTGTATATATATCATTACGTGTTGTCCAGTTAGTAACAATGGTAATAGAGGAGATTCATGTCCCCGTCAATCAAATCCTATGTTTAAGCCGAAACATCAAATTAGTCATCTAACAGTCGCCAATAAAGATTTTTTTTTAGTCGCGATGGTGACCTGGCGCCAGAGATTTGCCAGCCAGTGATTATGGTGGAGCTTTTCGGAGTTATAAAGTGTCTTTAGCCGCTTGGCTGCGGGGAATAGTCGGAGAAATACTTCTCTCAAAACGGCAGTTAAAATTTTTTTTTTCAGTTGCCTTTTGTGTAAGATAGATGGCACTCAAACTCACGTAGCAATCACTATGTCAATCACTGTGCAATCAATCGAAAAAAGGTGTGATGCAAACTGAAGAATCTGAGTTTGAACCCTCAATCATCGACAAAATAGTGCTTGGTGGCAGGCAGGCACTCTACTACTAAACAATATATACCCATCCTATTTAGTATAAGCAAATCTGTTTGAAAATAAAGAATAAACTAGAATATATATATATATATATATATATATATATATATATTAAATTGGCCATCTGTACGTCATTTTAAGAACTTGCTTTAAAAGGAAAAAGAATTTCAAATTGACGATTTGAAATTTTTTTGACCACCGTTGATCAGGCCATTCTGAGGGTTAGTTTTCCAGAACCGAGGTGCCTATAAAGGTTAACGGGCTCCTTGTCCAACTTTGAATAAAAAAAAAGTTTGCCCTTTCAAAGTGACGTATAATTGTTGAAAAAAAAAGCAGGTTATGTACCCCTTGAAACTCCAGGCTGACTCATCCGCCATCTCTGAGCGCAAGTATGAAAAGTTGTTCCCAACCTGCTTTTTTTCCTCCCGACGTCAATCGGGGTGGTAAAACCAGTTTTTTGTTTTAAGATGGAGGACGATGAGTCCGCCAGTCTTGGTGAAGTAAAGATATGATTATACCTATACCTATTGGGTGCTTAAAATCACCGTGGCGTAAACGAGATGAACCCATTGAACTCTACGCATGTCGATTACAGCTCGGACGAACGAATCCTTGAACGCGCCGCCTTCCGTCCAACCTAAAATCTTGAGGAGAGACCAAAAAAACTGAGAATTTCCCCCTCGTTACCTTTCCCACATTCTAGTTCAAACGCATTTACGGAGGAAAATGAACACTGGGAGCCTAATTGATGCTCATTTGTTAGTTGGTAATGGCGAATCGCTCATTTGTACATCTCGATATGTCTTTTGTCCCTCTTTCTTTCTCTCTTCCCTTCTTTTACATCAAGTAATTAGGGCAATAGTCAGATTGACCTCGTAGGAAAATAAAATGAGACTAGTGAACGGTCCCCCCCCCCCCCACAGACAAATCTTAATGGTGTTTTCTGAAGTTTCCGCCCAGAATTTGACATGGTGGAACAGACGGTTCCTTGGCACGGCACAAAATTTGCATAGAAAAGGGTAAAACTTTGGACGAATAAAGCATCTCTCCTCTTTCTCACGCATCATCTGCTCGAGAAAGAGAAGACGACTCATTATACAAACCGCCATGTTAATGAACGTTTTCGAGCGGCGGAACTTTGGTGTATGAGTGTCTTTCGCAACTTTCCTTTCCTACGCCAATTTAACCATTGCCGAATAGGAAAAGCACTCAGATAGAAGGGGGTTTGAGCTGCCCGTCTTCATTGGGAATTAGACGCGCGGATGTGGTCAGTATTATATATACTCCTACATGAAATTATTGTTCGTAGCTAACTTCAGATTAATCATATTGAAGGAAAAGTCTTTTTCCCCCCACTGGTGACACTAAAAGTATTTTTTTATATGCCGCTGTTCACGAAATGTTTACATATTTCCCGTCTAACCGCAACAGCGTGGTTTTCATTCGGCGGTCGTCTTCGTCGAAGCCAAATCTTGAAAGGCATCGAAAATCATAGTAGCAAATCTCATAATCATGAGGCACTCCTATACACCTGAGATGTCCGAGTGGGCTCATGCGTTGAAACGGCCGTGGATGTCCCCCATTCGTAGCAACAGAAAAAAATAATTTCGATGATGAAACAAGATGGCTGCGAATATTATACAGCAGGGCTTGACAAATAGAAAAAAAATTTTAGGCGCTAGCGAAATTTCTTATCAGCCAAGAGTGAGTTTAATCTCTAGAAAAACTGTCCCAGATAACGCTTCTTCAACTTCTCTCGGTCATTCATAGACTCGAATTTACCAATCACATACAGAAAATTTAAGTCGCCAATACGATTTCCGCCAATACATGCAGTGTGCGCGTATTGGCGTACACTTGGCGTATTAGTGTACACTTTCGCGTGCTCTCTCTCCACGGAGCTTTCCTTCCTCCTCCACGGTTATTTCCCAAATGCTCTAGCTGTTGAAGGTAGCTGTGCACTAATTGTCTTAGATTAATATATGCAGCAGTGTTCAAACTTTTTATACTTGCGGACCAGTGAGATTAAAGGAAAAATTACGCGGATCGGCATAAACAAATAATTTTTGTAACTCGGTAAAAAAAAGTAGAAAGGTTAAGAAGTTTTGCCCCTATTAACCTATATTTTATCATGTGAGCAACGTTGAGCTGTGACCCTCCCCGTACTGCCACCTATCAAATGAAAACAAAACTATTTGTGAACAAAATAGCTTAACTAAAATTGTTTGTTTTAAACCGGTGTGTGGCATAAAAATAAATAGAACATGAGTGGTATGCGATATATTTTTCATTTTCATGGTTACATATTGGTGTAAGTGCTATGCAAAATGAAAAAATAATCACAATAATTTTGTGCCAAACAAAAATATAGTAACTGGTATTATACGATGCACAAGGGCCCTTTCACATGGAGCGGGGGCATACCATTTACTACTTAATTTTCAAGCTGCATACCCTATAAAAATTATCAGTCAATTTTAATTGGAGAATTTACAACAAATATTTTTATTCTTATTTAATGGGTGGCAGCAGCGATCCCTGCGCGAAGTTCCTCTATTTCAGGGGTTCTTAACCTGTGGGGCGCAGTCCTAAGTTGGGTCTCCGGGGCGGGTCGTTATATAAATCTACTAACAACCAGGCACTCTGAGCTACGGAGTCCCGATTCAAACGTGATTCACAGGGACTCACGAGAAGGGTCGTACGAATCCACTTACAGCCAGAGATTCTTGAGTTATGGATCACGACCCAACCTTCATTCTTTGGCTATTCCGAGTTGGGTCGTAAAAATCCATTAAGCCAGGAACTCGAGCTATGGGTCACAACCCTAGACATGATTGGGGGAGGGGGCTTCCTAGATGGGCCATAGAAATCCACTAACAGCCAGGATATCCTGATCTATGGGTCGCTAACTGGACTTGCTTGGCAGGGGCTTCTGAGGTAGGTCGTACTAATTCACTTACAGCCAAGGGGCTCTTGAGATTACCGCTCACGACCCAAATTTTGATTCGCAGGGGGCTTCCGAGACGAGTCGTAAAAATCCACTTACATTCTTGTTAAAAATGCCCATACTGCGTCACTGGTTTCACTAATTTCGAAAAACAAAGCCACATGGGTCGCGAAGCTGATCTTGTTGCTGGTTTTGGGTCGCGGCTGAAAAAGGTTAATAAACGAACCCCTGCTCTATATCAATCAATATTTATGCGTTATTTATCTTCAAAAAGTAACGGGAAATCGAATAGAATTTTCAACTTCTTCATACTTTTACATATCTCTCGTAAGTTTCAATTTGTTTATATGGTTTTAATAGAAATCGAAAATGTTTCAAAGCATATTGATTCTATTACTTTCATGCATGTAGGTATCATTTTTAGAATCTGGCTCCAATAATTCCATCTATAGAATATTATATAGTTCTCCCGTATTATATATATTAAGTTGCCAGAAGAGTTCTTTCGGTTTCGTTTACGAGGAAATTTTTAGGGCCCGAATTTATGGTGCAGCAGTACTTTACTTGCGTCTATTTTCATGACAGTGTCGTGAAGCTAGATTGATAGGATTTATACGTGGGACGAATGTACGTTGGTGTGATTTGGCCAAAAACTGATTCTGCGGGAAAGTTTCCTTATTTCTAGAGAAGAGAGAACATTGCATCAGAATGAGGCGTGAAATGACAGATACAGGCGTGTGTGTGTCTCCACGTTTTTCTTTGCCTTTTGGGTACTGTCACACAATCAACAGTACGTAGGCGGTGGATTGGTCCGCCCACGGTTGTAATATGGACCAAATATATCCCTGATATAACAAACCATCTGTACTAATAGGTGGTTGGATTATCAGTAAACTATATTGTGTGGTTCCAAGGTTCGTTCTGGTGCTCAGATTTACCCTGATAAAAATAAGAACTTGTCTCTCTCTCTCGCTCTTGAAATGATATTTGGGCTTATTTTTAGGCAGTTTCTTTTTCGATGTACAAAAAAAAACTTAATTTCTTCAGTCCATAAGAATTCAGGCCATTTATTCATGCAAAAAAAAATATGCATTTATTCGTGCACAAAAATGTATACGTATTTATTCAAAAATTACATTCGTTAAGGCATAAAAATCTAAATTTTTTCATGCACAAAAAATCTACATTCACGCACAGAAATATATTTTTTTATTCATGCATAAAATCATACGTTTTTTTCTCGAAAAAAGTATATTCATGCGCAAAAAATCTAGGCTACATTTGTTCTTGTACAAATAATAATTTATTCGTATACAAAATCAATAATTTATTCGTATAGAAAATCAATAATTTATTCAAATACCGTCATTTCATTTTGTGAAGCATCGTCATTTCATTTTGTGAAGCATCGTCATTTCATTTTGTGAAGCATCGTCATTTCATTTTGTGAAGCATCGTCATTTCATTTTGTGAAGCATCGTCATTTCATTTTGTGAAGCATCGTCATTTCATTTTGTGAAGCATCGTCATTTCATTTTGTGAAGCATCGTCATTTCATTTTGTGAAGCATCGTCATTCCATGCGAAATTCCCGAATTCCGGCTCCCTAATTGCTTGTATCTGCCAAAATAACTTTTTTCAACAACTTTGCAATCAAAGACGTAATATTGCGTCCAAACACCGGTGTAATAAATTTAAACAAAAGTTTTCTGTTTTCTTTCCTATCTTTCATTATCGCGAAGCTTTGTTGTAACCTTATGGGAAAAAATTTTACCCTCGTTTATTTCTATACTTCAATTAGGGATTTTTCTTTCACGTGATGTGTATCCTACTATATGCACATAAGAGCAGGGCCGCAACTAGATGCCTGGTCAGCCGGCGCAAGCACCCATTTTCGCGCCCTCTTGTAATGTTGGAGAGGTTAAAGGGTGAAATTTGCTCCCCCTGGTCCGGCGCCTGGGACACAAGATCCGTCTGCTCCCCCCCCCCCCGTTGGTGCCTTGCTTAAGAGGGAAAGAAAAAGGGTGAAAAGAGAAATCTACTTCGTACGTACTCTCGTACCAACATATCTATTATACTGTTTTCCTTCCCTTTCTTCCTTTCCTTTTCAAACGTGCGGTTAGGTTACGACAAGGTTACCATACTTATCACCGATTCGTCAAATAGAGATCATCTGAATTTTTTCCTAATAGCTTTTAAGTGAAGGGGGTTAAATTAATTCATATTATACCTTTCTTATTTCACGGGACATAAGCATTGCTTTCCTGTTTCGCACTCCATTCTTTTCTTACGAAGGAAAAAAAGTCGTCAAGCGGGTGCTAGAACTCCCAATGCTACCGCAATATTTGCACATGTGAACGGGGCTTAAGGCTCTTATGAAGGGGACTATTTGGATTCCGATTAACCTATTACCTTTCTACGTTTCACTTTGATAAGTGAAAGCAATTTTGCATATAACACGGACATTTCCGGAAAATAAAAAAGGGCATTTTAGGTGCTTTGGTTAACGGTTACAGGTGTCAAGCGGGCGAGACATTTCGCTCTAAAGAAATAACAAATCGTAATTTTTGAAGCATTTCGTGATGTGAATACATGGAAACGAATGCGTGCTGCGATGAAATACATTGTACACGTAAAACTCATTTTTTTTATGTCACTATGTAAATGTGGATGAAGGCACACGCCCTCCCCGTGTTTTGACTGCGTTTATTTCGTCCTGAATATTTTGGCGACCCAGACTGTTTTTGAAATGATCGAGAATATATCTGTTGGGGGGGGGGGGGGTGCTCTGAAGCCTGTCCATTTGTCATCGTGTCTCGAAATAGTTTCGGTTTAACGCGGAATTTCAACCTTCGTAAGGTCTCTTTTCCCATCTATCTTCATTCTCTAACAAATCAATACTATCGATGGACGCGGTAATGACGTCATTGAAAGAAAAACCGTTTTCATCCGTAAACTTGTTTTCGAATTCAGTTATGTTTTGTCTGCGTCTGAATCAAGTCGACGGACGTTTAGGAAATGTCTTATTTGTGTAGTTTAAAATTTTTTTGTTGATGAATCATGATCAGTGTCCCATATGAGACATTGTGATTTATTTTATCATCGAGAGGTGAATATTGAGAATCGTGCTCAAGTGCTCCAGCCATTTTTATAAGAAATTTTAACTATTTGGCCACCAGAAAATGGTGATAAAGAATTAGAACTCGCTAATCACACTTTGGTCACAGTCGCTGGACCCCCATGATTGGAAAAAAATCTTGGGCTCTTGTAGCGTGTACCGTGGATTAAGGGATGTCACGACCCCTGAAGTCGATTTTTCAAAAAAATTTGACTTAATATTTTATTCAACTGCAAATCACATGCAAAAAATTTCGGTTAGTTTGTTGTTTCAAAATGAAAAATTCGCAATGAATATTGTGTAAATATTCAAAATAAACAAAAAACACTTTGAACGCGATTTTCTCAGGTTGCAGTTTTTTAATTCGTCCGTAAGATTAAAAAAAAAAAAACTACTGCACCAAAAATTTTGAAATTTTGCAGAAATGTTTATTCGACGTGTACCGTTGATATTACGTGAACATTTTCGCGAACCGGCATGAATTAGGGAAATAATTTGCGAATCGATGAAAAAATAAATTGGAAGAAAATTTCCTTCTGATTTTTATTTCGTATTTATATTTTGCTATTACGAATACAAGAAACCGTTTTTAAGTCAAGACCCCCTGAATGAATAAACGCCAGGGTCTCTGCCACCAGACTTATCCCGTTGTCGAGATCTCTTCCAGCCCAGCTTCGTGGCAGAGTCTGGAACAAAGTGAGTGTGCACCTAACAGTCTGACTGTGTAGCCAGTGTTGTGTCTGATATTTCAGTGCTGCCATCTATACTTCAAATTGTGAGTGAAGTGTAATGATTGAATATTTGTAACGTAGTAGGCCTGTTGCTCTCTGTGGCGAGACTTTTTAACGGGGAGATCGGCTCGCATTCACGCCTTGAAGTCGGAAACCATAGGAAACCAACTTCAGCCGACTACCTCTGTGGCGCCGGTGGGGTTCGAACCCGGGTCCTTGCGATGCGAGTTCGCCACTATGACCACTCGACCACCACAGCGGCAGTTAAGACCCCCTGTTGCCACTTCTTGAGTAAGAACTAAGCCATTTGTTACAATTCTTAAATAAAATTGTAGGTG
Organism: Pholcus phalangioides; assembly: GCF_987345545.1. Lineage (NCBI taxonomy): Eukaryota > Metazoa > Arthropoda > Arachnida > Araneae > Pholcidae > Pholcus > Pholcus phalangioides. The sequence continues at coordinate 21,597,962 of NW_028301616.1, read as the reverse complement.
GTTTTAAACCAAAGTGCAGCATGAAAATTAACACATGGCATGAAACTGAATTTTTTTATTTTTATGCTATATACCTGTATAAATTCTGTGCGCCATTATATTGGTCACTATATTCCCAAGTTTGCTGCAAAATCAATTTCTACGGCAAACATAAACACATAGTAACCGATATTTTGGAGCATAAAATTTACGCTGGTATTGAGCATAAAAATAAAAAATTTGTCATTTCATTTCACACGTTGTTCATTTTTATGCCGCACATCATCAACCATATTATTTTAAGAAATAACAGATTGTTTAGTTTTTATTTGATAGATGGCAACAAAGTCTTATCGCTAAACATTTCTATTTCAAGCACTGTTTATGCCCTTTTCTTTTCGAAACAAAAAAATTTATCGGTACGGGATAGCTAATAAAATTCGAGCTCATTTATCAATGTTTATGGTAAATTAGATAATTTATCCTGGCACACGCAAATAAATGTTTAGTAGTAATCTTTTACAAACATATTTCGTTTACACATCGCTGCTCTGAAGTTATCAAGAAAGCCAAGTAGGCCAAAAATTCCAGCCTATGAGAGCCCAGTTGCATTGTATGAAGGCCTACACGACCGCACCGTGCTGTTGAATATTAGGCCCGTGGAAACAGATCAAAATACGTTGAATATACGTTTGCATCACGGTTACTAAAGAAAGCATATCTGTGGAATTTCACGCATGTCTGTGGGAACATTTGAATTATCGTCGATGAAAAAATTAAAAAAAAGGTTTATTTTAATTTAAAAAAATTAGTTTTTGATTTTTGGTCGGTGAAAAAATACATGCCCGGTCGAAATTTTGGGTATGTCGGGTAATAGATTTGTCCAGCCCTCGCCTTGGCCCATCACACAGTGATCATTTTTTTGGCGAAATGCAATGTCGGTTGTACCAAAAATCCCACGAATTATATTCATAGGCTTTTCTCAACATGTATTGCTCAGAGGGAGGAAAAACCCCTTAAAATAAACTTTCTTTTGGGGCCCATCCAGGTCTACGGAATTTTTTTTTTCAGTGAAAAAGTGTGTGGAAACGTTTTATTTACCAACCCACAAGTTTATAGAAATTTGCGGAGACGTTTTTCTTGGCCCCCCCCCTTATTAATGATTTCTTAAGGAGTGGGTGTACCCCAGAGATGGCCCTCCACATATTCTGTCTAATAACTTGATTTATGCTTTATCCTGGAAAATTTTTCCGAGGCACGAAAGTTCGTGATAAATAGACATAACAGAAATTGTGTGTCATATGTACTTTATACAGCCTGTTCTTGTAGAAAATGGATTTGTCATTTGACTTTGATCGAAGTTTTTTATTGTGTCGCCTTAGAAAAAAAAAAGACGTCGTAAGAAATGATAAATTCTTTGAAATACTGAAAATGATAAATGTCACTGCCATGACGTGATCTTTACGTGGCCGATATTTCTTTTCTGCAAGCTATGTCCGCACATGGCACGATTTCTGCTGTTTTCACCAGAAACTGCTTAAAGTGTCTAAGCAACGTCTTCGTGGAAGAACATGGAAGAAATTCAGAGCGGGAAAAAATTTCCAAAATTCGTCACTAGAGAACGTAAGATGATTTTATTCAAAATTTGACATTTTGTGCAATCTCTGTTCGAAATTTGTCATTGCGCAATTTTTTTTCAAAACTGAATCCTTGGTTTACTACTTTGAAGCAAAAGTTTTTATAAACGGCTCAAAGGTTTTTATAAATAGCTCAGAACGGGGAAACTTTAATGATGAACGTTCCCCGTTTTAACGAGATTGTATTAAAGTCGAAACTCGTTTAATACGAAATAAATACTCTTCAAACAGGCCATGATCAAATCGCTAACTACAAAATTCGATTGGTACGTAATTGATGAAGTTCCGCTTTTCCCTCAAAATGTCCCCGAAAAATCTAGACAACGTCTTGTACGCTTCCACTAAAACAGTTTCCCAAATTTTTTATTCCATCCCCCTTCAGGAATTTTTTTCTGTCAACGCCCCCCCCCCCCACCTCCCAACTCAAGTGGATCCATAGGATCCTATGTTAGCTTCTATCGTCCCCGTCCCATTCCATTCACCACCGGGGGAGGACTATATTTCCCACTTTGGGAAACACTGGACTAAAATAAGAACCGGAAGAACGGACTTATAATTTGCATCGATGTGGTCGATTTACTGGTTCTTCTTATCACTGAGAATTTTCATCAGACTAATAATTTGTCAGCATACTGTAATGCATCTCCTTTTAGGACGGGCTTGTGATATTCTCTTTATAATTAATAACCCGAACGTGTCGAGTTTTGGGATCTGAGATTTCATTAAAGATCTTTTTACGAGTTCTCAATCAAGTCGCCGATTTTAAATGAGATATTCTCGTGGGTCAGATATTATCCATTTTTTCCTCCCTTGATAATAGGCCCTTTATCTTTCCGCGGTAGTAGCTCGATAAACCCGTGTCATTTGGATCCTTGGAGAACAAAACTGAGCTTGTGCGACCATGGGAGAAGAGTTGTGGAAGCCCCTGAGAGGCAGGCTGATAAAATTAACTGTGGTTTTTGGACTTGGAGATAAGAACAGTGTTCCATAAATTCTGAAAGGAAATTTTGGAAGAAGGAATTTCATAAAAATTAAAGGAATTTTTATGTTTTGAATGCGGTTTGTGAAAAGTTATTCTCACGAAGGGTTTTTTTTTTATTTTTGTGGTACAAGAAAAAATTGGTTAAATTTTTTGCCAATAGAGGACATTGCATGAAAGTAATCATTGGAAATATGTAAATCAGTGCTATAAAACGCAGGGTGTACGGTCCTTACATAAGGTTTTGCTTTGTGATGTCGACATCGGTGGATAAAGCACTATTGATGAAATTGTTCTACCTCAACCACGAATCACCAGCCTAGCTTTATGAACGTTTCGGACCCAGAAGAGTTTGAAGAGAGCTTCAGGTCCAAACACTACCATCGACTGATTTGTCTGGCACCCTCTAGCTACAAAAATTTGAACTAATTTCTTTTTTCACCAAAAAAAAAATCTCCGTGAGAATAACTTTTGCGCTAACCGCATTCAACTACATCAATTCCTTCAAGTTTTATGAATTTTTAAACTGATTACGAATTTATGGGACACCCTGTACATTCACTGCTTATTTGGAAGATAGATGTCAGTATGCATGGCCCTACCCACACGGGTAAAGGGCTGATATCCTCGAACGGACAGAGCCCGAGTCTTGTCTGGTCTGGCAGTATGCACCTGTAGACACTTTCATGTCTACAATGCACCTCCGAAGATGTAACCGTGTCGTAATTAATCATTGGGGGGGGGGGGACCTGTATTTTTATTCATGCAAATTTAGTGTAGATGCTGTCACCAACTTCGAACCTTAGGCTTTCGTGACGAGAAGTAGTGAGGGACCGGATTGTGAAGCAGTACCCAGAAGGCTTGAGTGGCACACCTGTCTTCTCTGATACGCCAGTCACTCTACACAGGATTTTTAATTTTAATTTCTTTGTTCTGGAAGACGTCGTTGTCGCTCTTAAGACACATCTTCCCTTGAGTATCGGCACAATGAGGTAATCGCTAAGCGCCGAAATTTCTGTAACAATTTGTTTTGTTCCCCCGCTCCGGCAACACCTCCGTTTTCGACACTGTTCTCGCCTCTCGGTGAGGCTCAATGGCTAAAATTGCCTCTTGGAGGTTAGAGCTGGGCCACGTGTGTGCTGTTTGTTCTTTTTCCGCGCTTTTCCTTCCGAAGTACAACTCCCATCACCAGATTTTAGTTGATCCTTACCGTAGGTGATAGCTCTTGTACACAGGCTCCCCGTGGTACTCGGGTAAGGGTCATTCTAGAAATTTGGATGAGCACGGAGGGGAATATCCCTATCGTTTAAAGACTACGTCCGTAACGTTTAAACCCCCCCCCCCATTCCTCCCGAACGCCAAAGAATCCACAGCTTGTAATGAAATGCTCTTTCTTGGGCACGTGGAAGGTGCGCTTATACACGTAGGTTATTGCATAGCGAGAAAGGACGGAATTTCTGAAATATTTTCGTAAAGGCTCAACCCCCCTCCCCCCACGCCCTCCTCGAGTACCGTTACCACTGTCAGCTCCTATTATACACCTTAAAACGCCCATATATCCCCCCCCTCCACCCCGAAGAACGTCTTTGCTAATGATTTCCGCGAAGAAGCCGCGATGGTGATGATGGCAGGCAGTTTTGTTTGGAGTGTTGTGTGTGAGAAAGGGCTCTTTTCCTCCTCTTCTACTATAATTAGGCGCAGAAACTTCAGCCTTTCCTTGCGCAATATGTACCGCCATCATCAAGTAGTTTTCTGGCTTGCCCTATTATCACGTGGGGTTTTTCTTTCTCTCATATTTTTTGGCTCCTTCCTTGAATACAATACCATGACGCGTGTACACCGAGGTGACCGACCGTTGCTTTTCTTTGACTTGGGCCAGTTTCGTGTGTGCTTTAAATGTGTACACGAAACATTGCGAAACTTTATCGCAACGACTTTATCAAGTAACGCCCTTGGGAAAATTTAAAATATCGCGGAACTCCTTGTCCATTTTAGACATTTCGATGACCCCCAAATTGCCATTACGCTGTTCGGGGGAATCACTGCATTATTACTACATTATTACTACTTCCGATCAGGGCTTGACAAATCAAAAAAATTTAGGCGCCACCAAAATTTTGTAGGGGCCAAAAAAATTTTCCTAAGAAATAAAAGGTTCAAAATAATGTTTTCTCTGAGATTTAATATTACCCTCTCCATGTTAAAAGACGCATTGCGATGAAATGGGAAAGTTTTGTGCTAACCTTAGACTTTACCATGGCAGTTATTGTAGGCAATTACATAAGACTTTGGCAATCATATTTAGAGAATCTTGTGCGTCAATACCGATTTTTTTTTCAGTCACCGTGGTTGCCTGGGATTTGTCAAGCCCTCCTTTCGATATAGTTTTATTCCCAATATCTCGCGGCTATCCTTTGGGATCATTCGTTTATACAAAATACAAAAATAACGCCACCAAAGGCAAAATACCCAACGAGGTAGACCATAGTTTCCCAACTTTTTTTGTCCCATCTCCCCCCTCAAAGCAATCTAACCCATAAGATCCTATGTTATACCCGTAGCTTCTACTCCCTCCGGAACATTCCATTGCCCCCCAGGAACGCCCACGTTGGGAATCACTTGTTTAGGCACTTGGGATTCACAAATTTTTCCATCCGTGGCTTCATCCCTGAACAGTAAGTAATTCCCAACTTTTCATATTTTGGGTACCCCTCCTGAAAATGTGTTGGAATGATGTAACCGAAATTTTTTGCATTATTTATTTTCTCTGCCATTTCTGCTGATTTTTCACCATTGTCACTGATTACCTTCTGGATGAAGGCAGTCTGCGGTGGGGGGAATCACTTCATTTCACTGAACAGCAACACATTGATATTGCCAGCTGATAAAGCGATGCTTCTGATGAAACGGATGATCTTGGGTAGCCGTGACGCACACTTTGAGAGCCACTGGTTCAGATACGTACTAAAATTGAAACATCGTTTCATTTTGAATTATGAAACTTATTATCGGAGCTTAACAAATCCCAAGCGTCAGGTCACCATGGCCACTAAAAAATCCGTACTGGCATCTAAAACTTTCCGGGTGTGACGTGTTAGACTACTAAATCAGATGGCAACGTAAAATTTTCGTAATCGTTCCAACCGACGTAGAAAAGAAGTCTTTGATCCCGGAAAAAATACGCTCGGCTCCAAAGAAATTTATCTACCGCCTAATTTTTCATTCAATTTGTAAAGCCCTGCTTATCACAGGGTCGAACTCCATTATAGCGGATCCGAAAAATATAAACATTTCCAAATTTATTCTAATGTTTTAGGGTGTCTATGTTTTTCAAGCCTTGACTAGTTCGTAAATTCATAAACGGTTTAAAAATTCACATAAATTAGAGGAATTGGAAAATTTGAACGCGGTGTTTGCGAATGTTATTCTCACGAAGGGTATTTTTCTTATTCTGGTGCAAAAAAAGTTCAAATGTTTGTCAATAGAGGGCACTGCACGTATGAAAATCACCTAAAATATGCAAATCAGAGTCCTAAAAAATGCAGGGTGCAAGATTCCAAATTTATTTCAAATAATTACAAAAAAAAAACACCATTCATATACAAGTACAAAACAACCAAGGCGACATTAGTCCCATACTGGTTGTTACAATCAAAATGTTTGTGTATGTTGAGATTACTAGAGTAAGTTATAATTTTCCTATTTGTTTGTCAAGAATTCTAACTAATGAAACAAAAGTAAAACTATATATTATAAAGATAAGTGAAAAATAAACATTAGAAAACAAAAGAAAATAAGAGAAAGGAAAAAGAGAAATTGAATTTAGTGTAGCAATAGGTGGTGGCAAGATGTATACAATTGGTGTGAAAATAATAAACGTGTAACAGGGTTGAAAGTGCTGTGACGCTTATGTGATATGAGAACATAAATCAACATATTTAGAATACAATAACCCACATCTATGCCAATGCAATACATTTGCAATTGTCTAAATTTTTCTGAACAAAACGCTGGACATGTAATTTGTCAGCATTTTTTCTTAAATTCATACTTTGGGTTGATAAAGCTGAGGGGAAAAAATGAAAGTTACGCTTACGAGAAAAATTGTGAGGATGAAATTTTAAAAGTGGATCCAATAAATGTCTGGAATTTGAAAAAGATGGAACTTAAGATTTTTTGTAAACAAATTGGCCAATGCAGGTGTAATCCAAGGCTTATGATTTTTTGTTATTTTCGATATGAAGGAATTTTGTATGATTATTAATTACAGTTTCGAGTTTAAAGATAAATTGATGAAAATTCAGCCCTGAAGTGTTTTTCGTAAGCGGAAAATTGTAATTTTGAAGATGTGGTGAAATTCCGGTGAGATATATTTTTTAATAATTTTTTTTTTTTACCATTAGCAGGTTTAGGATTAGACAAAAAAAACCTTAACTTACAAGAGATTGGATAGTGATCAGAGTAGTGGTGAACATAGCTGAGAGGAAATTTAATCGATTTTAATTGAGCAGCGAATAAATATGTGATCAACGCACGAATATGAATGTGGCCTTGTAACATTGGAAATGAAAGGAGTCAAACCATGACCAGAGAGCATATCCAAATAATCAGAATGAGTACCGTATATAGTATTTAAGATGTCAATGTTAATATCTCTTATCAAAACTACATCTCTATGTTTAATATTTTTTAAAATGGAATCGAGTTCTTCGATTCCAAATATATTGGGAGTATATATTGAATATATTTTCCACATATATTTGGAGCAAAATGAGTGCGACCTATGCAGATTGAATATTGTGAGTTTTAAGGTTTGTTCTTGGACTAAATCATCAATTCACCATTGAAGTAAGCATTGAAAAACCATCAAGTTCTAAAAATGTAAGAGATTTGTGTGTGCGTAAACAAAAAAATTCCCCCGGAGTTGTACTTTCTACAACGCGTGAATAAATTATAGTCAGTTATTAATTCATCCAAATTAATTATTTTCGATTTCCGGAAGATCGGTAATTTCAATGTTTGATCGTCTCGAGTATTGTTGAAGATCGGCGATATCAATTTGAAGGTTTTTCACTTGAGATTTTAAAGCAGCTTTCTCCACTTCCAGTGACGACATTTTGTTGTTGCAATCTTGTATTTCTGATCGCTGATTTTCAACTATTGCTTTCAGTGAAGTTAGTTCCTGGGATTGAGTTGAAAATTGATGTCATGAGACTGATGAGCTTCTGGATGTGTTTTTCGAACATGGAGATACATGAAATGAGTTAAGTAGATTCTTGTGACAGAAACCCATCGTTTCACTCCCAGTATCACAGATATTCAGCTTACAGGTCTGAATCGGTTCGATAAGTTTCTTGATCAAAAGGGTTAATAATAGATGACTCACTTTGCGTTTCGGGGTTACGAATATCATCCTCTGGCATACTGGTTTTGTTCATTAGATACGCATTTAACACACACCCAGTTGGCTTTATTGCTTTTGGAAATTTTTCGAAAAGTTTTCTCATTATAACCAGCGCAATAGAAGTGATAAAACACAATCTTTTCATCCTCAACTATGATGTTTCCTTCACATTGTGAACGCATGATCGTGATGTTGGATTCATGTTTTCTGTAAACAGACAGTTAATGCACCGATTACATTTATTAAATTTAATTCACTTTATTGTTAGAATGTTTTGCTGAAATTTTGAAATAAAAAAATAACTTGGGGAAAAAAAATTTAGGTAAACAAGATGTCACAGCGAGAAAGCTCAGCAGCCTCCTCCTCCCGTTCATTTCCGTTGCCGAACATTTCAGGATTTTCCTTTTACTAGCATTTACGGACACAAATCGCCGGCTGAGACTTCACGAACGTTTCTGAGATTCCAGAAAGGTTCAGATCCAATGTAAGAAGAGAAATAGAAAAACTCCTCTTTTCTCCATAGAGGTGGTATGGAACTCCTATGCCAAGGTTTCTAGAATATACAGTCCTATGGGTCCAATCTAGGGTTACGAGACTCGAAGACTGAGGACGACGCCTGCGTGCGCACCCTTAGCGTCACTTATTCCAATTTCCGCAATAGATAGCGTCCGTATTCCCAAAAAATAAGAAATATATGCTTTTAAGTGGGAAAAAAATTCTATAGAAAAATAATTCCGGAAACCTGAAAAAGAGGACAAAAGGGTTGATTTTCCGAAACGTAGGAGGACGCTTGAAATGACATCAAAAAAGGAGGACATGTCCTCTTAAAGGAGAACGTTTGGTAACCCTAGTCCAATCAATCGTGTCACTTCCGTGCAGCGCCATCTATTCGTGAAAATTCGAACTAATTTTCTTTTCTCTACCTAACCACCCTTTCGTGAGAATAGATTTTTTGCAAAAGGAGGACAAAAGGTCGAATTTTCTGAAACTTAGGAGGACGCTTGAAATGACATCAACAAAGGGGACGGTTGGTAACTATACTCTTCGTTATCCATCCGAATGGGATTACGCATTCAAATAAACCAATTTCTTTAGTTTTTATGAATTAAAATATAAAAACTCCAAAGTTTGAAATTGAACTATTATATATTGAACTATAATATACGTATTCCACATATTACTATATGTGGAAAAATGTAAATATATTATACATCGAGTTAGAAGAAATGAGTCACGAAACTCGTGGTGAAACAATCCTTCAAAACGTAGAAAGTTCGTTTTTCATTCCCGTTTCAACAAATCTGACATGTTTCTGATCCATGATGACTGAGAAACATTAACTGAATAATCATCGTTAATGATGAGTGGAATGATTCAACTTGTTTGCTATTTCAATTTAAAAGAACACAATAATATCTTAAGTATCTAAATTTTGGTGCAACCGGGGTGTATGTATGTAATTCGCATTCCAACGCCATTAAATAAATGAAAAATTCCTTTTCATTAAATTCTGAAGCTAAGCTTTATAAAGCCACGAGTCATAAATGTGCGTGTTCGAGGCCGAAAATAAAAAAAAAACCATAATAATGGGGGGGGGGGGGCGCCTTTCGGTAAGAAGTAAATGGGATGGGGTTTCCGGTGCCGGATACGATAATAAATACCCTACAAGGGCGAAGACAGGGCTGAAGCGGATTTATGTTTTGCACGTTTGACCTTTCATAGGTGTATTTATTTAAGGATAGTACCTTTTTCTCTTCTTTTTTTTTTTTAGTCTATATATAATTTCTTTGGGTGCTATTGTCCGCTTTGTTTGGCTGTGGAATTTGTACTTGTCTTGGGAAGAAGAGGCTTTTGTGCTTCCTGTTTTCGTCACACACACCCACGTGAATGAGATTAGGCGCTTGATTACAGTTTAACGTTCCGGGTATTATCTTAATGGAGCCTACGGATCTTACTGAAATACTACATGGAGGCGATTTTTTTTGTTTTCTGTTGAAATGTTAAGGGATGTTAGAACCCCGCACTGGGCTGTTAAATTACAACTAAAAATTACGTCTGGGAATCGACGATTTTTAACTGGTTAATCAAAACTTTTTTTTATCGTTATTTCAAAATGCAATCGTTAAACTAAACATTGTGATAATAGATATAAAATATTTATTGATACTACTAAAATTTATTCACTTTATGCACCTATTTGTCAAATATAAATAAATGCAGGAACGTGTGCGGGAAAATAAATATAGGCATATATGAAAAAAATGGTGTTCGCGCTGGAAAAAATTGGAAAAATATTACGTTGGGACCACTGCTGCCACCTATACAGCGTATCAGCGTGAGTTTGATGCGTCGAAATACCGGTTGGTATGTTTTGGTGTTCACAAGAACTGATTTTCCGGCAAACATTAACACCGGCTTGAAACTAACATACTTTACTTAAAATTATAACAAATAGTTTACTTTCTATTTGATAGGTGGCAGCAGGGAGTCATATTTTTGTGATGTCTTCCGATATTTTTTTTGTGAAAAAGAAATGCGCGTAAATACTACTCCAATTCTCTAATTTACGTGAATTTCCCCTCTACACAAAAATATCGGACTTAGTATAGTATTCTACGCAAAAATATTCATGCCGATCCGCGGACCAGTGATTGAAAAACAATGTTTTTTAAACAGCGATATTCTGTCCTTCGCAAACATGGGTCAAATCCCAAAATGTTCTCAAAATGGTTGTCTTGAATGCATACGTTCGTAATGTTCGACATTTTGTAAATTACAGGTACAAAATACACAGCGCTTCAGTTCATTAGATATTTTCATTTGATTATCGTAGTAATGTTACTCAAAACCAAAAGCTCTCTGTGTAAACGAGATCATTCAGGTTTTTATTTTTTCACCATCCAAATCTTATGGCCTGCATTTTCTGAGGTAGGCCTTGCGCACAGTAGGTCGGATGATCGGAACCCTACTGTGTGTGTATATCAAATTTTTATTCTTTTTCACGTGAAATCCAATTCTTTAAAACCTTAAGATAGGAGATATACCCTCCCCCCCCCACCAAAAAAACAGCAATCTTAGATGCATACATAAATTTAATTTGTGCGAATTTTTTGTTCTCATACATACAAATTCCCTGCATATTTCTGTTATTCCAAAAGGAAAAACAAACTAAAAAATAAAAGGGCACGGAAATTTCCTGGGAAAAGGGAAAATAAATAGAAATACCTAGTTTCATGAATTTTAAGAAGGCTGGAATATTATTTCGATTCTGGGAAATATATTGGAAAGATACAAGCTTTTCTTTTTTGGTGAGTGAAAGGAATTTAATATGTAAGAAAGATAAATGTATACAGAAGAAAATCTGGTTTCAATATCTCGAAAAGATTCAAGAAACAATTTTTTTTCCCCTCTCCCTACAAAAAATTCTTGTATTTCCTGCTTACCATCAGAATTTCGTTTCATACTTTTAACAATTCCTAAAAAAAATGATCTAGCTATAGAGAATGGGTTTTTTTTTTGTTTTGTGTCTGTGTGTGGGCTTTTATATACTATTGGGCTATACAGCAAAAAAAAATCTTATCTGTGAGTTCATGCTAACACATACAAGAGGCATTGTTCTTGTTCGTCTTTTCCGCCATGTGGCTTATCACAAAGACAGCTCCAACAACAACACCAGACACGACATTAAAAGTTACGAGATAAAGCGTTTGTCACACAGCACATAAAGTCGATTTTTGTTGGCCTCACTTCGTAGAAACTGTTCGATGTCTTTCTTCCTATTTTTCTAGGTATTCCTATGATTTTTATTTATATCTTTAATACATGAAGATGTTTAGTTCTTTCCAGGGAAGTCCCGATTTTTGGGGACCCAGATCAAAACGATTTCATATTTTCTTTGGAATCTGCATCTGAAAAAGGCACACGGAATGTGCTGGAATCTTGAAAATAACTGAAAATACGAAGATTTAAATGTTAAATGAAATTTTATGGAAATTTGAAAATTGATCATTTTTCAAATTTATCAATAATGAATTTAAAATAAAAATAAGTTCGTACTGTTCCAGAACCAATGAAAATTTAGAATTAATGAAAGAAACAATCACAGAATCGCAATAAAAATTCAAAATCAATGGAAGAAATAATTACAGAACTAATGAGAATTCGGAATTAATGAAGGGAATAGGTCCAGAAATAATGAGTGGAAAAATTCCTGAATTATCGAGAATTCAAAATTAATGAAAGAAACGATTCCAGAATTGATGCTAGAAACAATTTTACACTGAGTAAAAATTCAGTTAATGAAAAGCCAATGCCTGAATTGATGGAAGAAATAATTTCATAATTACTGAATATTTTCAAAATTAAAGAAATAATTCCAGAATGGCTGAATATTCAAAATTGAAGAAAGAAAATACCTGAGCTGATGAGAGATATTTCCAGAATTGATTTGAAAATTCAAAATTAAAGACAATTCAGAATTGATGAAATAAATGATCGCAGTGACTAAAAATCACAGAAATAAATTCAGGATCAATGTATATTCAAAAACCGATGGGGGGGGGGGGGGGAACGAATTCCAGAAATACTGAAAATTCAGGATCGATGAAAAATATCCCAGAACTGTTGAAAGAAATGATTTCAGTATTGATGAAAATTCAAAATTGGAAGAAATAATTTCGAAGGAATGAAAATTCGAAATTCTAATAAAAAAATTACAGAAAATTCAAAATTAATGAAAGAAATGATTCCAGAATTTTTTGATGAAAACTAAGAGATAGTTTTTCAGAGTTATCGAAAATTAAAAATTAATGGAAAGAGTAATTTCACAATTACCAAGGATTTAGAACTAATGAAACAATTCCGAAATTGGTGAATAATCACAAAATTACTGAAAATTAAAAAGCAATGAAACAAATTATTTCCGAATAGATTAAATTTCAGAATTACTAAAGGTTAAAAAATAAATAAATTCAGGTTTTTGATGCATATTCAAAATTAATGTAAGAAATAAACGAATTCCAGAAATACTGAAAATTCAGAATTAATGGGAGAGGCGGAAACAGAATTAATTGAAGGAAATGGCTTCCGAATTGATGAAAAGCAAAAATTAATGAAGTAATTAAAATGAAGGAATGAAAATTTGAAATTGATAAACACAATTACAGAATTATTGGAAATTCAAAATTAATGAAATAATTCCAGAATAAATAAAGGAAATAATTTCAGAATTGATATAAGAAACGATTTCAGAATTGATATAAGAAACTATTTTAGAATTGATATAAGAAACAATTGCAGTGTTACTGAAAATTCATAATTAATGAAAGAAAACAATTCCAGAATTGCTGAAAGAAATATAAAAATTAATGCATATTTTCAAGTGGGGAAAGAAAGCAAGTGGAAAAAAATTCATAATCCATGAAAACAATAGCTCCAGAAATAACAAAAATTGAAAATTAAATAATTTCAGAAGTAATGAAAAATTCTTTGGTAACGACTTCATAAAAGGGATGGAAAAGAAATTGCACGGAAAAATTCCGTTTCGACATCCACCACTAAAGAGTGTTTTCTATGTAAATTATATAGTGGACGTACTATTATTTATAGTAATTATTTGCAAACATGTGATCGAACTGCTTAAGCTTTACTGCACTGCACATCTAAACATGTCCTACATAACCATTTCTATCCTCGTTTCTTCACATTCTTTATTGCTTGGTTAAAACGTTTTTAATTCAATATATAAAAAAAAAAAAAAAAAAATACATACTGTGTGAATAAGAGAGAATGATAACACTAAAATAAACTTAATTTCAAAACCATTTCATAGTTAACAAAGAAAAAAAAGTTAATATCCCTTTCTTGCTAATTGCTTTTCAAAATTTATGAAAATGTTCCAGGTTATAACGATAAATACACTTTCATAGGAACGAGTAAAGGCGGTTTTTCCCAAAAAGCATAAGAAAAAATCAACGGAATAATCTTATCAATAGATACTATCCAAAACGCGTCTAAGAAATCCTTAAGAAAAAAGTACGGTAAGTTGAAGAGAGCTACAGAACATGGCTGGTATACACAACTTTGTTCCCAAGTTCATTTAGTGGAAAAACAGGAGCAATGATAGCGAGCTTCTACCACACGATTCAGCTCAACGTAACGGGTAATTGGAAATTTCATTACCCGTTATCTTCCAGTTTTCCATTTCGGATTATAAAAAAAAAAAAACCCGGAGAATTCTTCTCCGGTTTTGTTTCTTTAAAACTCGATCTACCGCACACACTTCTTAAGAAACATGGTTAAAAAAAAAACTAAACGCACACGGGTCAAAGGACCAGTAAATTGAATTAAAATACACGGGGAATGTTGCAAAACCGGCTACTAATAAACAACGCATACACATTTGAGAGAGAAAAAAGGCTTAAATAAGATTAGTGTTACTACTACTAGAATTACGTCCCATGTAGCAGCATGGAATAGCAAGCAAAAAAAAAATGTAAATGGTGGAACGTATGTAGCAAGAAAAGATGCAAAAAAAAAAAAAAATCAAATCTGAAAAAAATCGAATGCATCTATAAATCTTCTACCTAAAACAACACAAAACGAAAACTACATTGGGGTAGTCACGGAAGCACGCACGGGGGAATCGAAAGAATGTGCCCGTAAGTGTAGTAGTACGCGCCTGTACTTGTAGATACCTGAGCAATTTCTTTTCGTCGATGAAATGAATTATAACGCACACAATTTTTATGTTGGAGAGATTAAAAAAAAACAACAAAAAAACTAATCGAAGTGCCAATATGACGTCAGAAAACTCGAGTTGCGAACGAGGAAGATTAGGTATGATGGAATTTATAATCTAGAATCTTAGCATTTTTAATACTTACAAGATGAATAAGTCCATGATCTAGATGGGCAAACTCGGGGATAGTATTCTCAAAATACTGTGATTTTTTTTCAAAAATTCTTTGAGCACCTAGAAGTGATCGATCAACCTTGAGGAACCAACAGTAGATAGATAGATAAATTTGTTAATTGTATTCACGGCCGTCGGCCTATTACAATAAGTGGTACAAAAACAGAAAAAAAAATTACATTTGTATCTAATAAATATAAATATCATCAATATCATCGGGGAAAATCAAATACACATAACAATCCACAAGGTGAATAAAAAAAATCTCAAAAATGATCGCACAATAAGCTTCATTCATAAATTTCAAACAAATTCAAAAATAATTGCGCATCTCGAAAGAAATTAAATAATCCGAATATAAAAGGTCGATCAGAAACATGGGTATCCAGCGTATGAGAGACTGCTCATTTGATTCTAGGGCGTTAATATACTGTGAGATACGTTTCCGGCGGAAAGATATGTACATTGGGCAACAAAAAATTACGTGAACAAGATCGTTGGCCTCACGTCTGTTGCAAATATTGCACTCTGAGTTATTTCGGAAAAACAAGGTTCTGCCAGTAGGATGTCGATATGTCATGGTTAATCTCAAGTTCATAAAAAACCTTATGTTAATTGGAAGGTTGATGAAGGATAATGAGAAACGGAAATGTTTAAAATGAAGAAAATGAGTAGAGTTGTGAATTTTGTTAAAATCAGTTTGAAATCGAATATCAGCCACTGCTTTAAGTAAACTGGGAAGAGATCTAGAAATAGTCCGGGGATCATTACAATTAACAAGAAATGGGAAACCGCATTCATATAACATAACATTTAGGTGTGCTACCCAGTTCCGGGAATGATCAGAAGCTGTATCACACATGTTACTTAGTTTAGCGAGACAGATTCTCGGAAGTCTGGTTTCGGGCATTTTCAGTAATCTCGTCCAGAATTTTATGAGTCGAATTACTATTACTTTCAAAAGCGGACGTCCCAATTCTGCCCTAATGACGTATCATTTCTAGGCAGGTTATAAACTCTTTTGAAAAAAATTTGTTGAATTCTTTTGATGCTGTTTAAATCAGAAATACTCCATATAGGGGCCGCTTAAAAAAAATACAGATGTAAATAATGATTGAAAAAGCTTACAATGTATATTTAAATTATTACATTTCATCTTTGCGAGAATAGGTATTAAATTATTAATTGCAAGCTGAGCCCTTCCCGAGAAGTGTTTGTTAGCTTTTGTTCTCAAAGCAGAATGTTTTGCAATGTTCTGCAACGAGCCCTCGGCTGACTGAAAATGTTCTGCGGTAAAAATTCGCATATATATAATAGCGTTTTTCTTAACTATTCTTAAAATTCTTCCAGATTGTTCTGCAACAGCACTGGTTGTTCTGCGACGTACATCGCACATTTTAGCACATTCTGCTTTGGGGGCTTTTGTGAAGAGACCCGAGGAGGAGAAAGGTACACCAAGATAGGTGTATTCCGGTACAATACCAATCGTTGTGCTCTCCCATGACCGATTGTCGTGTGAAGATAGTTTACCTCCTCTAATCGGAAAACCATTATTTTTGTTTTATTCAAATTCACTGTTAGCTTTAAACGCTTAAATCTATCAAAAATTAAATTTATTTTTCTTTGAAGATTGGTTCTTGTATCCGCGAGCAGCACCACATCATCGGCGTACAGTAAAATATGTATTTCTGTTCGATCATCAATATTTATGCCAGGAATTTCTGCGTTATCTAAAATATCTATAACTTCATTTATATAAATTGAGAAAAGATTTAGACTAAGTATTTCTTCTTGAAGAACCCTAGTGTTTATGTTAAATGACTGTGAATATTCACTGCCAATACGAATTTGAGCAGCCGCGCCATCATATAAATCTTTAATCAGAGATACAAATCGGTAACTAAGACCATAGTTCTTCAATTTCTCCCAGAGTATATCATATGGGACGGAATCAAATGCTCTACTTAGGTCGATAAAAGCGCCATAGACTTTTCTTCGCTGGAGCTGAATGCCAAGTAAACTACTCAAAGTAAAAATATGATCTATTGCTCCATATCCCTCCCAAAATCCAGCTTGACATTCACCAATAATATCGTTATATTTTAACCATTTATTTAATCTGTTATTCAATACAGAAGTGAAAAGTTTTGCGAGACAAGAGGCCAACGAGATAGCTCTATAATTAGAGGGATCACTCAGATCACCTTTCTTAAAAACAGGATTAATTATTAATTTTTTCCATGCATTAAAATATTGAAAATTTTCACCAAGAGTGAGCGGGTGTCAGGGAAGAAGGCTCTGATATATTCATTTAAAATATTATCTAATCTGGCGGCGACTTTTTATTTTTTAATTTAAGAATAATAGAATAGGTTTCCTCATAAACAACTTCTCTATCTAAAATAGGATCTACAGGAAAAAAGCTATAATTTCAATTGCAATTGGGTCGCATCGTTGAAAGTGGGGAAGAAAAATAATCAAACCACATTTGCATCGGTATATCTGGCATATAGCTGCTTCTCCGTCGCCTGTACTTGTTGACTATGTCCCAAAATTCAGCAGAGGTTTTCACCGACACAAGTTTAAATATCGTATTCTGTAAATGCTCGAACTTTTGTATCTTAATTATTTTCGCATATAGAGCTTTAATGCGAAGGTATTCATTGAGATCACGCTCAGTATTAGTGTTCCGAAAATTTCTTAGCAATTTTCTTAATCTCTTTCTGAGTGACTGGCAGTCGTGATCAAACCACGGATTTTTAATCTTACTTTTTTATACCAACTTTTTTAGGAACCAACAGTTGGAGCATTCGATGGTTTGGTTTTCTGAGATTTTCAACTTCAGGGCGCAAATTTGAGCAGGTCTCCCGTTGGAAAAAAAAAGTCCCTTTCCCCAGAGAGTAGGCAGTCCTCAGAGTAGGCAGTAAGTATCATTCAACATGATACTTACATAATGCAAAAATTCAAGCGTTTACCATTTTCGCTTTAAAATATGTTAGAAAATGGTAGTACCAACATGAACATGCTGAACTTTGACAACATAAATTAATACGTTAGGGTTCACACATGCACTAAGACTACACATTCCGGCATGTACCGATTCGTTTGAAATTCCACAAAAGAATGCGCACGAGGTGCATGTACGGTTAAGTAGTAGTAGTTCCATATCACTCGAGTGACTACCTGCACATTTCCAGATCACTGAAGTGACCCGTGGTGCAATTCAGAAAGAGGTCCACATCACTCGCGACACATCAGATAACTTGAGTATAGTCCTCCTACCACAAGATGAGATTTGGCTACGGCACGTCATGTCACGTCAAACGATTCTATTTTATCCTAGAAGGACATGCCAATCGTGAAAGCTGAGTCACTGATGAACTTTTCTCGATGTGCAATCGTTTTACCAAAAAAAAATTGAATAAAATCATCCGACGTGACGTGACATGACGCAGCGAAAATTTATCTCGTGGTCGGAGGACTATAACTCGCTGCACGTTTTCAAACCAATGATGAAGTGTCCTGCACTCTCTAAAAGGTTGAGCACCCTTTCTTTAGGGGGCTACGCTTACACACATGCTTCTGCAGGTACCAGTTCGTTAGAAATTCTCCAGAGGAATGCTTGCATGTACGGTTGAGTTGATTGGTAGTAGTCTCGCCTTAACTTCGGCAAATGACCCCCAGGTAGAGATTTTTTTCAGCTCGTATGTACTTGTTCTACGAAAGACTTTTCTGTGCAAGGAAAGCAAAAGTGTCTCTCTCGTAGTGTATAAGGTAACGATATCGTGCCCCTAATTGCAAGGGGACATGGTTTCAATTCCTGGCAGGACACTCTTTTTGTGTTCACTTCGGCATAATATTCCGAAAATGTATCTTTCCTTCATATAATATAGCTGAGAAAAATCTTTCTCTGTAATCGGAGGTGGATTCACCGACTTCTAAAGGGCCCCAACACAACGTTTTTCTAACTTAAGGGGACCCAATATTTTCTTTTGCGCCCGGGGTCTCGACCGACTCTAATCCGTCAATGCCTGTAATGCAACTGTAGTTCCCTTTAATACTTCTTACGTTTTCGCACAATATGACTCCCTCCTTGTCTTTGAAACAACTTAAATCATCTTCGGAAGGAAAATATTTTAAAATTAAAATAAAAATCAATCACACATATCGTTTGAATGGCCGCTTCAGTGATTTTCGCAACCCATTCGTCACTTTAAAAATGCAAAGTTGTTAGGGTACCTGTTTCATCTTCAGAAATGGACTCTGAAAGTTCTACCGGCTACTCTACCAAACAACATCAACAACAAAAAAGACTGGACTAATATATGAAATACCGGCTCGAGACCCGCAGGTAAAAAATCTCGACCCTCATCCACGTTTTTTCTCTGAGAAGAATAGCGGATCTCTTCACTGGTTACGTGGGTAGGGAGGGTATTATGAGGATAATAACAGCCTTTCTTTTCAAATGCATTTTCAGATATAGCCGGCCGGTCTCTAATCTCGTACCATAAAAACCCGAATCAAAGACTTACGCTTTAAAATAAATGCTAAAAGGGGGGGGGGAAGGAAAAGAAACCACGTGCACGCACCGACCCCGTCCTTACCACCAACCTCCCATGAAAAAGATCATCATGAGTCAAAAGATTCCGCTTCTGCCAGACAGGAGAAGACGAGGACCAGCAGCGGAAAGGCTATCTTTTTTTTACAGCAGAGACAGTGGAGATGATGTGTGAGTGCAATCACCTTAAGTACTACTACTAACTTCCAAATAGAAGCTTTCAACCCATCATCTATCAAAAAAAGACATACATACTTCTCTTGTCGTAGTTTTTAGGTCTGCGTAATCATCTGCCCACCGATATCTAACATAAAAGTCATGACGGAATCGGACCATAATTTTCCCTCGGTAATCGATCAATAAGTCTTAGATTTAGGCTTTGTAAAAAAATAAAATCTAACGATATCCGCGTCGAGGAAAAAACTACGTAGTCCTTTTAATATGGTCTGCATTTTTCTCATTTTGAACGGAATCCAACAAATGGTGCTCATATATTTTGCGCCACTACACACTTGGACATGTGACGTAGTGTTTGGTGTCGATTAGTCATATTTTCACCGAAGTGTTAAAAAATATTACGTTGGTATTCTCTGTTTTTGTTTGCATTTGTATTTTCTACTCGCAATCCAGAAATAGTTATTATTGTTGAACTTGTACACAGTAATGGTGAGAAATTCCTGCACAAAAGTATGAACACATCGAACAAAAATTGATGAAAATCCGAACGTAGTGAAATAAATCGGGACTGGACAAATTTATATTACCCGACATGCCCGGGGTCCTGTAAAAATTCAGACCGGGAATGTATTTTTTTTCCTACCACATGCACGATGCGGACATATACAAAAATTTTGAAAACAAGTTTTTTTAATTTTTTTTCATTGACGATGATGCAAGTTGCTCATTACATTCGTGAAATTCCCCGAATGGAAAAAAATAAAAATGAATTAAATTGATGGAAATTCGAAAGTAACGTAAGAAATAAATTCAGAACTAATAAAAATTCAAAATTAATGAAAGGAATAATTCCAGAATGAATCACAAAAAAATTATTTACGACATCGATGAAATTCAGAATTAGTGAAAGAAACAATTCCAGAACTAATAAAAATTCAAAATCGATGAAAATCCAAAATTAATGAAAAAAAAATTATTCCAGAACTAATAAAAAAAAAATTCAAAATTAATTAATGAAATACTTTTCAGAATCAAAACCAAAATTGGTGAAAGAAGTAAGTAAATTAATGCGAGAAATAATTCCATAAATAAGGGAAAAAGATTCGTGAAAGCCTCTATTGATTAACCCCGAACCCCTATTTGATAAAATGGGTCCCTGATCCTTTTGGTCCATCCGTTAAGATGCCTGTTTTTATGCCTATATATTTAAAAAAATAAATTATATTGGAAGGGCCAGAGCTAGTGTTTTTTGATGACTCATAAGTCGTCAAACCGCAGAAAGCATAACCATCACTCCGTTATATATAAATAAACCTAAACTTACACAGAAATACGATATAAACTATAATAAATTCTCTGTCACCATAATTGCAACAAAATAAATAACCTCTTAATCTTTTAAATGTTTTCTCGGTTATATAATTCCGAGTCCAAGAAGCCAAAAAGCATCTTAAAAATAGTTTTTTTTGGCGGGCTTCTGGGCGAAATCTACCAAGAGAGCAAAAAATAATAGTAGTAATAATAAAAAAATAACACTAAAGAGCATTATCGAAAGGAAAAAAGTACGAGATTATACGCACCTCTTGTCTGTTTGGTATAATTTATTATTCCTAGTGTGACATTAGAAACGTGAAGAATACGTCTAGACGTATGTTATTTCACATGCAAAATGATGTTACGACAATTATCTTTTTTTATAGCGTGGAAAAAAAAAATATATATATATTATACCCTTGGCAATGTCCCAAAAAAATAATTATACATAAAAAAAAAAATATTATTATTCTTGTATCGGAACAGCAAAGCGGCTGAACACAAATACGCACCTTAATTATATATCCGTGGCACGGCTCATTTAAATAAGTATCGCATTTCCTTGACTGGATAACAACAACCAAAATGAAATAGTTTCCAAAAAAAAAATGACCGATGATGTGTATTCAGGTTGGCACGGATCGCGCCATCATGTTTATTATGCGATGTTGTTATTATTATTGTTTTTTTATTATTATTTTCGGGTATGAAATCTGGTTTTGAATTTGCCTAGAGTCAATCTTTATCGATAGGC
The DNA here is from genome assembly GCF_987345545.1 of Pholcus phalangioides. Taxonomy (NCBI): domain Eukaryota; kingdom Metazoa; phylum Arthropoda; class Arachnida; order Araneae; family Pholcidae; genus Pholcus; species Pholcus phalangioides. The sequence goes on along the minus strand of NW_028301616.1, from coordinate 21,576,247 downwards.
TGAAAAAAAATAATTTGATAAATAAAATTGTGTTCGTATCAATTGTGCTATTTTGATGTTTCTTAATGTCGTCTTGGAGATTTACACAGCCGCTCAAAGCGGGATGTGCGATAGGTCGCTTTGTGAGGCCCCCGCACTCACGGTAACATACAGCAGTGTTTCTCAACCGCCGGGCCGTGAGTGATTCATCGTTTAATTTTTCTCCATTTATTTCCCATTTGTCTTGTTTATTACAGGTCCTTCCACTCGAAAAAAAAAGTACTCAACCGGGACGCGGGTTTCCAAAGGTTGAGAATCGCTGACCTATAGAACATATGCTTTATGTGTGTATAGGTCAGTGTTTCTGTACCACCGGGCCCTCGCATCAGTCAAACCAGGCCGTGAGTGATTCATCGTTTCATTTTTCCCCAATTTATTTACTATTAGTTATGTTTGTGAGGGCATTCCCCTCAAAATAAAGAATTCAACCGGGCTGTGGATTTCTAAAGGTTGAGAATCGCTGATGTACAGGGTGCATAGCTAATAGGGGCGTCTGGTTTTTACTGGCGAACCGTTGATCCTAGAGACATACTTCCAATTAGGAAAGGTCTCCAAATAACGTGTAGTACTCAGATATTGGATTCATATTGCAAGGCTGTATAGTTAATGAAATAAAATAACCTTTTCTATGGACACTCTATGCTCAAAAACCCGATTATGAAGTTGTTGCCCTGTCTCTCTCTCTTGATGAAAAAAAAAAAAAAATCAAGTTTAAGTGCAGTATTGGCCGAGATATTTGAATTTGAAAAACGGTGTAAATTTATGGGAAGAAACGTTAATTGCGGATAAAACCATTTACCCGTATTTAACGGTTTTTCCCAACTTTCCTGTTTTCCGAATTTGAATATCTCTGTCAATATTGAGAGCACGCAATCAAATTCACCCCCAAATTGCTGAACGCTCTTACCGATTCTAGAATTATTTTTTCCCATCAATTATGAATTTTCATAGTTGCCGGAATTATCTTTCAATTCTTTTTCTTTTTTAATTCAGACTCTAAATTTTCATTAGTTTTGCTTCTGTCATTAGTTTGAAATTATGTTCAGTTCGGAATTTTCATAAATTTTTTTTCAAAATTCTCATTAGTTTTTGTGTTAACTTATTTCCTCAGCATTCCTGTATATTTCGTTTTGCTTGAATTTGTTGTGGCAGATTCCCCTTTTGCGCAATATGTGAAATCGGGGCAAGGGGACCCTAAACATTTTTGGGGGCCCCGAAATCGTTAAGACTCCGTTGACTCAGCTATTATTTTCATACTAAGCAGTAAGGGTGGCCCTAGTTTTGCCATTTCCTCACCACGAACGAGGATCCAGTCTTTAACTCGCTCTGTAGTTCCTTGGCTCGAACCCGGGACCAATGCCGCCTTAACGCATGGGCTCATCCGGGCCTCCAGAGAAGAGGGGCCTCAGAGAAAAATGAGAACTGGTTGAAATTTCCGAGAATTTTCCTGGTAAAGGACCTCAGAAAAATCGTTTGGCCCGGGGGGCCATTATACTCTTAAGACTGCCCTGCCCGGGACCTCGCGATGCGACTTCATCATGACCATACAGTGACTACTTTGGGTGCTACAAAATCTATTTGCTTCGGGAGTAGAGAAACAGGTGTCTGTGAAGTCGCTTTCTCGTATTAATGTACATTATAATAACACTTCAAAAGCAATAAATGTCGCTTCTTTGGATCCAGCAGCTGCTGTTTTGGATGATGCAGATAAGAGACACCAACCGCACCCCCTTCGAAAATTCGAAGGACAGTCACCAATAATAATTATAAGTACGTACGTACGTATTTATACGCACATCGGAGTGATTTTTGTCCGGAGGACGTTATTATTCAGTGGTGCGCACTCGTAAAAGACTCGTTTATACGCGATTACATGACGATTACCTAGAGGAAAATATAAATTGTCGAGACGCGTTTCTCTAGCGTGAAAATGTTATGTCGGTTTGTCTAGTTTATCGGCCATAAAATTTAACGGTTGCTGTTCCAGTCGTGGGTTGAGTTCTGATGAGAGAAAGACTGTGCCGTTTATGTAATTACTTTTTTTCACTTACTGGTATTAATTATGCAGTGGCGTCAGAACTGGGCATACTCTTTGTAGCACGCGGCCTAGCATCACCAATAACTGATCCAGAAATCAGGAGATAAATTTGGTTGAATTTACGAGCAAAAATGTTTTATATACAGGGTGCTTATAACTAACAGGACGTATGGTATGTTTATTGGTGAACTGTTGATCATAGAGGTATACTTCCTGTTGGAAAAAGTACCCAAATAACGTGCAGTGCCTAAATATGTCATTCATGTTAGGAGTGTTGTATCGTTATTAAACTAAAAATGTCAACTTTTTATACAAGAACTGGATTATAAAGTAGTTGCCCTGTCCCTCCTGATGCCAACAAAAAAGAAATCCATGTTTCTAAGTGCAACATTTACTGAGATATTTGAAAAACGGAGGAAAGTTGGAAAAAACAGCTCTTAAAAATATACGAAAAAAACCAACATGAACCCGACCATCCCATATGACATTGCTCTTTGGAATTATTGGGGGTCTACGTAGCCTATATATATGTACATTATATATAGTCCGTTGTAGTTTTGAGTAGTCATTGTGAGTTGGCGTCCATTTCGAAAAAGTTCTGGCGTAAGGTTAAAGTTGGGAAAAAAACAGCATCGAATTCGGATAAACCGTTCTACCCGCTTTTAATTCTTCCCCCCCCCCCAACTTTTTGAATCCAAATATCTCGGAAAATATTGCACTTAGAAACGTCGATTTCTACCGCAGAAAGTCCCGCATCGAGGGGTTGGCGCACCAAACTCTCGATGAGTATTAAAAAAAAAGGCTGTCGTCCGGAATCGGCAATAAATTGTAGTTCCCGGTCTAATTAGCCCTCGTGTGCAGAAAATGACCTTGGTGCGACAAAAATGATCAATTAGAAACGTTGTTTTTTTTTTTTATGTTGGCATCAGGAGAGGCGGCAACAACTTTTTAGTTTGGTTTTAGGGCACACGGGGACGGTATGTGAAATTTTTTATTAATAAGGGATCATTCAAATATTACGTCAGCATCGGGGAAGGTTTCGGATTTGCTGACTTTTGATGACGAGGGGGGTTTGAAGGCTGCTTACGTCATCAACCACCCCTTTTGAAGATATGAAAAATTCTAAGCTGCTGACGAAATTTTGCTGACGGGGGGGGGGGGGGGGTAAAAAATGGCTGAAAATCTGCTTACGTAATACTTGAATGGCCCCTAACTATGCAACCCCTTGAAACAGGAATTACATATCTCAGTACTACCAGTTAGAAAAAGTTTCCAAATGTAGTATATCTCTATGTCGAAGTATATCTCTAGGATCAACGGTTCGCCAGTAAACTATCATACTATGCCCCTGTTTGCTATGCACTCTGTATATATGCTACTCTCAAAGTTCGAAATTGACCAATTCGCGAAGTGCCCAATTTTGCTATATTGACCCGGTCAATGTGCGAAATTCGGACATTGGCCGTCTAGTTCGCGAGGTGGCCGCTGATCCCAGGCCAAAGACGATCACGGATACTTTTGTTATCGGACAAGTTAGCGTATTTTTTCGTGATAATTATGCCCACGTTAGTTACGGCAACCCTTCAAATCGCAATGACGATGGGGTAATCATTTTTTTCCTCCAAAATTTGGCAGAAAGAACTACCAAATGTATATTAATATATTTTTAACGTTTTTCTCTCAAATTTCACTTTTTTTCCCTCTTCCTCTCACATGGTGCTAATCCAATACAGCTGCTATATATAGATATGTATTACTTGTTGGCCCCACTGGGCTGTCTTACATCAGCACATTGAGGCCAGGGATCTCTGGCCACTTCGCGAAATTGCCGGCCAAAGTCTGAATAATTTCTGAAATTCGGACTTTGGCCAAAACTCTTGACGATTCGCGAAGTAGCCGACCCCGTCACGAATTATCCGCACTTCGGGGTTTGGCATTAATGTTTATATCGTTGCCAGCTAATTTAGCTATTCAAAGCCTGTTGTAACAGGGCCGGGCTTTGAATTTTTTGCGCCCAGTGCGCAAAATATTTTTACATTCATTAGAGCAATCATTTTGAGTTTTGTTAATGAATTCTGTTGAATTTTCTTAATCCAAGCAAATTTGTCTTTACAGAATAAATGTCCCATGGGATGGTGTTCTCTATAAATATACCAAGGCTGGAAAAATCATGCCCGATATCGGACACGTAACTTGAGAAAAACACATTCCCGTATCAATATTTTACATACCCGAAAAACATTGCTTAGTTCCCCTTTTGAGAAACTTTTTCCTCACTCATTCAAAACGAATGTGCTGCTATCTATTGATGAAAATATGCAGATAATGTAGAAAACTAAGGGCATTGCACTACACATAAAAAAAAATCAAATTATTCTTTTGTTTGAAATCTCAATTTTCTGCAACACTCAGAAATTTTCCACACGGACCGATTTTGGAAATTTTTTTCTCCCAAGTTCTCATTAGTGATGGCCATCTAGTCTAGAGCTGGTATTAAACTAATCTTGACAAATGCAGCCAATGAGCATATCGATTATACCATCGCCTCCTAGAGATAGAAGGCCTCCGAACGCTGCTCGCGACGTCAGCAAGTAGTTAATTTTCCCTCAGAATATTCAGAGGGGAAAAATTCCCTGCTGCTGCCGGTATCATCGTTGTGTTGAAAAGAAACGATCTGGCTCAGAATTAGCGATTTTGATGCCCCACATCCAATCACCATGCGGTAACTGTGAGCCAACCAGAAAGATTCTACGCCAAAATAAGAAGAAACGAAATAGGATGTTGTGGTTCAAAATGTGGCAAACTTGCTAGGTAGTCTTAATGACGTTACAGATGAACTAGGCAACCCGTGCGGAGGCCACCTATCTCTAGAAGTAGCTGGTTATACTCGATCGAATACAACCGATATTAAGCTTTGTGTAGGAGAGTTTTATTACCCAAACTCTCGTGCTATAAAACGCTGTGGGTGCTCAAGTAGAGTACCCACAGCAGCCCCTGGCTTCAACTCCATTGATTGCCTAGGACTTGAACATGACATCAAAATTTCTCATTTGGATATGTCTTTCAGTGGCGTCGGAGCTGGGAGATGATGTGGCTGCTAGGCACCATTCCGAACTAATGGTGCCCAACACCCCATACTTATGTCTTATACAAAAGCTCAAGCCGAGCAACTGCTGCCCTAAAATGTTTCCGACGCCCGATTTCTTATGATATTGATAGATGACCTTCATACTCATAAGAGTTATTTTCATGTTTTTCTCTTTTAAATAGCTCAAGATCATGTAGCAAAGCACCCAGAGGAATCATTGTAGCCGTCATGGAACCTCTACCAGCACCGTTGTCTTTCACCGCGTCCCTTCTGCTTGCAGTGCTTTTAGCCGGCAACGTAGTGCTTTCGAGCCGTAGCAGAGTCGGCAGCAGCCACCGTGCGGATCTGCCGAACCATCAGAAAGTTTTGCCATCCTCGTATCCAGCAGAATCGCCCCCGACGTTACCGAAGAACGGTGGCGACTACGACACGTTGAAACTGCCGCGCAGTACGGCCGCATACAGGAAGGATGGACGCGTGCGCAAGACGACGCCGCCATTCCGGGACAAGAAACCGAACATCATACTCATTCTGACGGATGACCAAGACATAGAATTGGGTGAAGAACATCAGCTTTGCTTATAATTTTATACTGGGTGTCTATAATTAAAGCTATCCTGTTTTTTGAGCTTTCTACAGAAAGCCCATATGGGACTTCTTGATGAAGTGGGGGGGGGGGCCCATATACGACACCTGCATTTTTTGCTATTCTGACCACCCCCCCCCCCTTCTATATAAAAATGTCCGCTTTGCCAAAGAAGCTTACGTGAATTGGAGAAAGATGTTCCTTCCCGCCCCTGAACAGGGGGGGGGGGGGGCTTTGCTAAACTTTATGGAAATCAAATCTGCAATGTCTCCACTCAGCGCATCATGCTACTATGCACGTTACAAGGAAAAGAAAGTCGTGTTTCTGTAGTCAGGGCCGCAACTAGATGCTTGATTAACTGGGGCACGCACGCATTTTTGCCCCCCCGTCAATGCTGAAGGAGTGGTTAAAGGGTGAAATTTTCGCCCCCTCTGCGTCTGCGCTCGGGCAACAAACCCACCTGCTCCCCCTCAGTCAGGGCCGCAACTAGGGGGGAGCAGGCGGATTTCGTGCCCCGGGCGCTAGACCCCGAGGGGGAGCAAATTTCATTCTGAAACCTGTCCTTCAACATTACAAGGGGCGTCGAAATGCGGGGTGACTTCGGTGTAGTTGCGGCCCTGCCTTGTCTGTGGTGTATTGGCTAGCGCACTTGCTCGGATTGTAAGAGGACCACGGTTTGGGAAGAGACTACAAACTTCTCTCTTCGAAGTGCGTCTCTGCATTAATGTCCAAAAAAGACTAGGCTGACCATATTTTTTCGAGAAAAATACGGGAAATTGTGATCCAAACACGGAAACCGTCAGTTATCACCAAAATGATGCCAAGTTTTGTGTACGTTTTGAGTTAGAAATATGGTGGTTGTGAACTTTGAAGGCTTTCATCAGAGGGCAGCACTTAAAGTTTAACTTTCAGGGGTTTTTGAGATGGCTTTCAGGAGAAAGTGCATGTGGAAAAAATTATTTATTACATAAAATTTAGCGATAAAATTCTGGGAATATTGCAAGTGAAGATGAATGTACCTTGCACATCATCTTGGCTAAAACAATTTGAGCAAAATGATTTATTTCTTGACCAAAAAAATTGAAGATTTGAGAGAAAATGGCATTTTTCGAAATGGCTACCAAAATTCTCAAAGCATGGTTGAAAATGAAAACATCAAAGGAAAAAAATAAATAATAAATAATTTTAAGAAAAACATACATATACAACAAAAACGAGAGCAAATTTTTCTAAATTACAAGATATACAGAAGGCTGGATGTTGTGAAGATATTTAGTATTTGAGATATTAATTTTTTAAGGAAGGAAAAAACTCATCTCTGCCTCTACCGGGAGTCGAACCCGGGTCCCTCGATTGCCGGACGAGTGCTCTGACCACTAAGCTACAGAGGAGATAGAGATTTTCCTTCGCTAGAGCGTATATATGCCGAACGGAACCGTGCAATGGATGGTGAAACCAATCAGCTAATAGCTCATGGACTACGAGCCACCAGAGGGCTATATATATGACATGAATGTCGCTCTCCACTTGTTAATACAAGATATACAGAAGACTGGATGTTGTGAAGATATTTAGTATTTGAGATGTTAATTTTTTAAGGAAGGAAAATTTTCTAAATTGAAAAAATATGTGCAATTATAAAGTGGCAATTAAAGTTACGGTGGATAAGTTCTTGCTCCTCCTAAAATACCAACATCTACTATGTAAAACATACACAGTAAGGATTCAATTATAACTGATGAAATGATTTTGATATATCAACATAACTATTCCTATTAAAATCAAAATTTCATATAAAAATTATTCGTTCAAACGTTTTTAATTCCCATTCAAACAAAAAATTGTACAGACTTTAAATTTTCTCCAAATTTTTATTTGAAGGCAATATTTTTATTTAAAGGCACACGATATGTTGATATATCAGCATATTGTGTATCTGATATATATCTTTGTCAGGTTCACGATACAGATGTATGTCATGTTCAGGATATAGAGTTATGTCTTCTTTGATAGATCTATATCAGGTCTATATCAAGAATCTGATATAGATCTTTGTCAGGTTCACGATATAGATCTATGTTTTTCAAACTATATTAAAATATTTTATTGTCCCAAGTTGTCCTTCAAAGTAGAGATTATTTGCATAGAATCAAATACATATTCGACTGAAAAATTAAAGACTTGATCAATTAATATCATAAATAATTTACATCATATAGGACAAGATCGTTCGATATCATAGTTATGGCATCTGATATTCCTCTGACATTTCGATATATAACAATATGGTCCAGATATTGTTCAATATTGTTGTGCTACTGGGGAGTCTGGTTGCTGGCCCATAAAAGATCCCAGCCTAGGGGCCCTGCTTCAGGATGTGGGGGCCATGATCCAAACAGGAGAAGTTATTATACTCACCAAATTTCATATTTATATTTACAGAGAATTTATAATACAGAGAATCACTATGACTGGATTTCTGAAAAATTTACCCCCCTCCCCCAAACGGGGTGCAAATGTTATATAGGGGAAATCATTGCAGAAAAGTTTTTAGATAACCAAATCCATGCAAGTGAATCTGTGGGTTACTGCTAGTAACCTTATATAATGAAAAGATGGCTGGATTTTTTGGTGATTCTGTCTTGGGGATATCTATAAAAAAAACTTCTTTACACATTCTAGCTCTCCTTTCCTTTTCTCTTTCTGGGCTGTACCTGATCATGTGTTGTTTGAATGACATCACATATCACTCTAGGGTTTTAGGAATTTTCAAATTCATTTTTGGCCTTTATTGACATTTAAAATATGTATTAATTTTTTTTGATGACCCATAATAATTACACCGGATTTTTCATATTTCTATGCACATTTGAATGAGTAGGATCAGCTGTAATTTGTTTCGAAACTTTTTGAAGACATCACCATGGGACCCTTTTCTTGTGAACATAGGCAGAGATAGACTTGGAAGTCTGGGGGGGGGGCACGGTCATTATTGCTGGGGGCATGATGATGACAACAATACATATATACATTAGATCAGTTGATTCCACCTTTGACGCTGGGGGCCAATGTCCCCCCACGCCCCCTTGTATCTCTGCCCATGCTTGTAAAATGTAAGCCCTAAAGGTTTTCACCATTAATGTGTATTCCTGTTAACTTGATGCCCAAGGTGGCTTTGATATGATAAGACCTCAGACAAAGCAATAATGAGTGGTACTGTGATTAATCAGAGATGTTAGTTATGTTATTATATACAGTACTTGAGAGATGTGAAAATGGTAGAAGATGTCTGAATATCTCCTACCATGAAGGTTGAGCAGGATTAAAACATGCTTGCAAATATTAGCTGGTGTGCTACCATTTGCTCAAGGAAATGTCCTCTTTATAGTTAATGTCAGAACTGATATACAGGGTGTCCCACGAATTCGTAAATAAATTAAAAATTCATAAAAATTTAAGGAATTGATATATTTGAACTCGGTTTGTGAAAAAGTAATTCTCATGAAGGGGAATTTTTTTAAGACAAAAAAAGAAAAATTGATTAAATTTTTTGTCGATAGAGAGCGATGTATGAAAATAAATCACTAAATATGCACATTAGAGTCCTATAAAATACAGGATGCTCAATTAACAGTTTATTTCTGAATTTTCCTGTTACTGGCCTTACGTAAAGTTTTCATTGTAATGTCGGCATTGGTCGATAAATAACTACTGGCGAAGTTGTTTCACCTTGGCTATATGAATTGCTGGCTGAAGCCTATTGAATGTTCCAAACAAAGAAGAGACTAAAGTAAGGTCCAATCAATCCGGACATGCTTTTATGCAGTGCCATCTGTCGATAAAAATTAGCCAATTTTTTTTTTCTTTATCTCAACGAAACATCCCCGTTCATGAGAATGACTTTTTTCAAACTGTATTCAAATTTTCCAATTCCTTTGATTTTATATGTTTTAAACTATTTACAAATTTATGGGATACCCTGTGTATATATTTTTATTTTTTTTCAATATCCTTCATATATAGAAGCTGTCATTTGAGCGATTTCAAAAAGTTTTTCATTTCTTTTGGATGAATACTTAGGCTGCAGACAGCTTAGAGCAATGAACTTTAATTATAGACACATGTATGTCCATTTTTTCCTCTATTGCATGAATAACTATCCTTGTTACCTAGATGCCTTGATTATGAATTGAATTTAACCTCTTCCATTATATATACATTTTTAGTGACTTCATTGTTTCATTTTGATTCCAGGATCAATGAATTTCATGCCAAAGACCCTTAGAATTTTAGGAGATGGCGGAGCTCATTTTTCAAATGCTTATGTTACAACTCCTATGTGTTGTCCTTCACGCAGTTCTATGCTTACTGGGCTCTATGTCCACAACCATCAGGTTCATACGAACAATGACAACTGTAGCTCTCCCTGGTGGCAACAAGAACACGAAACGAGAACTTTTGCTACTTACTTGAACAATGCAGGTTACAGGACAGGTAATTTACTGTACTTTTATACGTCAAAGCCAACTTCTTTCTTCTTATAATGAGAGCTCAGGCTCAATCGTCCTTTTCTATTTCTTTTATACCATAGTATCACCCAGGCTCTATCGACAATAGCCAATTTTAGCCATTGCCCTAGTTAGGGGACTGGGCAGTGTTGAGTTAACCTTTATATCATTCACATGTCATACCCTGCAGGCAGCACAGTGTTGGTTAGTTCAAGTTGGTTTTAAAATTTTTTCTGCGCAAACGCAAGCTGGTCTATCATTCAAAAAGTCTCTCCACAGAGCCTCTCTCATGCATAGACCAGGGGCAGCTCGTGAAGGAGGCACGTAGGTGTGTACCCCCTGCAAATTACATCATTAATTTAATTCTTTAAATGGATTTGATACCAACTTAATTCCATTGAATTTTTCTTATTTTTAAAATAAATTTAATAAATTAGAAAAGAGAAATTTTCTGAAGCATTGATAAAAAAAAAGTCCATTAAAATACATGTCATATGGTCAAGGTTTGGTAGTTCTTTCCATAGAGGGAGCTCTGTATTCTTCTTTCCTCTTTGGCTGCTTTCCGTCGCATGCCACATGAGATACCCTTTGGTAGTATAAAAACTAGAGGAGGGAGAAATGGGGATGGTTAGTACAGGTTATATTATGCTCATTTTGGGCATGCAATAAAAAAGTGCAGTGGTTACTCATGCTGCCATCTACTTTCTTTTATATCTGTTGTATCTTCTAAGTTAAAATATATTTGAATAAAAAATATGTATATTTTTTTATAACTTTATCATAGAAATTCATGCACCTTTTTGAATTAGAGTATAATATTCAGGCGTCTGTCCAGACCTTTTTTTAAAGTCCAGTTTTTGTGAAAATTTCTCTTATTTTTGTGAAAAGGATCATTAATTTAGTGAAAAATAAATAATTTTGCAGGAAACAAAGTAATCTACACAAAAGATATGAAATCCCAAATTTATGGTTTCATTAATTTTTATTTTGTGAAGTGTCAGTTTTTCAGATCTGGAATTTTGTGAAGTGTCCGGAAAACGGGCCCAAATTTTGGCTGGGCGTAAACCCCTAATATCTCAAGAAGAGTGAATTTCCACAATTCGCAAAAACCATTGCCAATGGCAAATGCTAAACTTGAATGATTTTCAATGTTAAGACATTGCTTAAGCTCACTGCACAAACTATTTATGTAAATGTTGTGTTGATAGAGTATTATTTTTGTACTGCATACAGATAATGTGAAAAATAATTTGATAAACAAAAATAAAAGTTTGCAATGCAGTGCAATACTCTACTAATTGTAAATAGTACGTGTACTCAGGGTTGAAACTAGGGGGGACAGAGAGGGCGATTGCCCCGGCAAAAATTTGGTGGTGGGGGGGGGGTCTGCAAGTTTTAGCGGAAAACAAAGAACACCATTATATAAAATTGTTGAATGTTAAATTGGTGGGGGCGGCAAAAAATCATAGTTACATCCCTACATGTACTTGACTACATATTGTCATCAATATATGGCGGTATATTTTTGGAAATCTAGTTGCTCCCCCCCCCCCCCCCAAAAAAAAATATCCGACCATGAGCCGTCACTGAGGTATATCCTCAACATGATACTTGAAGAAATGCAAATTTGTTTGGCATTGGCCACTTTGATTTCCAATATGGAAGACAGGTGGCAGCACTTCCTTGGACATGAAAAATCTACTACCCACATCATAGACACGTAACTCTTTTCAGTATGATACATTTCATTAGAAATTTCCCTGGGGAATGTTCGCAACATACATATGCAGTTTAGAATTATAGTCGTTGTAACTTGTAACCTTTGTTTTATATTAACAGCATCAAGGGTCCCCAGATACACACGCTTTGGGTCCCAAGCTTAGCAGACCTAAAGTACTAGCAATCTCAATTTAGAATTGTATGTACTGTATTAAACAACATTTTGATCTCGTTACATGTAAACACCCTTGATGTATCTTGGGTTCCCCAAGTCCTTTGCCCCAAGACAAGATAACCATGCTCTCAACATACATTTATGGATTTTGTACAATTCACTTATTGAAAGAGCTATCTTAACAGCTTTATTTGCCGCTCCCAGTGCCCAAGTTAGCCCTACATGGGTGTGATCCGATGCTTGTAGTGACAAGATAAAATGTAATGAAAACTTAACGATTTAATATACGAAAGAAACATAACGAGAAGGATGATACGTGTATACAAATCAGTGGTACAATTCCAACTGACATTTTTTCTTTTTTTTTACAATCACCAGGAGCGTGAGGTGGGTGTGCCATCTATACAGATAAGAACGCACTACAGGTGAAATAACTGCCTATGCTATCAATTTCCATACGTTTGAAAATTGTAACCAAATCTCATCATGAGGCCCCCTGAGTTGTGCCCAGAAAAAGGCCAACAACTAAAGGAAAGTAGGCGAGTCTGGTGTGCCGGACCAGATGGTGTACAAATTTCACCCTTTAACCTCTCCTTGAACATTACAAGGCAGCGCCAAAATGCGTGCTTGCCCTGGCAGACCAAACATCTAGTTGCAGCCCTGCCCTGGAGGGGGGGGGGGGCTCATGTGTCAAGACAGCACTGTTTACTGAGTTTCTTCTTCCAATGTGTTTATCCTTACTTATTTATAGTTGAAGTAGTTTAATGAAATTTGATTTTTGTTTTTGATTTTAGCCTACTTCGGGAAGTACCTGAATGAATATAATGGTTCATACATCCCTCCAGGGTGGAGAGAATGGGTAGCACTGATCCGGAACTCCAGGTTCTATAATTATTCAATCAATGTAAATGGGAACAAGATAAGACATGGCGATAATTACTTCAGGGATTATTATCCTGACCTTATAACTAATGACAGCATAAATTTTCTACGTAGATCCAAAAGGTAATGTGTGATTCAGTTAATGTGTATTAATTTATCTATATTCAGTCAATAACTTGATTTCCAAATCAAATTGTAGATTTTTACATGGGTGTACGATACTTTTTTAAGCTAATTCGAAAGATTTTAAGTTTATTTTTCACCTAACATTCTCAAAACTGACATTAAGGATTATTTCTTAACATTTGCAGGCATTTCCAAAACAAGCCAGTGATGATGGTATTATCCTATCCGTCACCTCATGGTCCAGAAGATGCTGCACCTCATTATCAACATCTTTTTCATAATGTGACGACACATAGGTACTTATTCAGTGTGTCCCCTATTTCTCTGTAATTTGATGTGTGAAAAATATGATGGTTATTTTTGAGAAGGTTCCGGGCTAAAAACAATTTTCTCAGAAGGTAGACGGCAGAATTTTTGGATTTTTGGGAAAGTTTGCAAATACAACACTTCTTTTCTGTACATGTACCACATACACATTCCTCTCCAGAATTTCTAACAGATCGGTACATGTCAGAATATGTGTGAGTGTATGCACAGGGTTACCATATCCGCTAAGTGAGAAAGGAGGATGCCTGTGCACGCACCCTTAGTGATGTCATGTATCTCAATTTTCCCAATAGATGGCACCACCTTTCCAACCAATAAAACTGGTAGAAACAATTTTTCTCAACTCTAAAACAAATGTTAAAAAAAAAAAAACTCAGAAAAATTGGATAAAGGAGAATTCACAGGAAGCTGAATTTCTTTATATTTTACATATTTGCAACCTTCGTAGGTATCCTATTATAAGATAGTCAGCTCGCACATTTGTTTTTTCCATCTGCATGTATAAAACATAGAATCTTCTAAACTATTCAGTTTGACGCTTGCATGCTGCACCAAAAAAACATGATGTGCAATGAAAACATTCAAGTCTCACAATGCTGCTGTGTTATGTGAGCATTTACATCCATGTCAACTGAAACCTCCCTTAGCAGAATCTGTATTCATTAATGGAGACTACTACTTAGCCACATACATGCACCTCGTACACATTCTTCTACAGAATTTCTAACTAATCCATGCATGCTAGAATGTGTGTTCTGAGTTTATATGTGGCTCTATCGTGTTTATGTTGTCAGATTGTGATTGTTTCATGTTCTTGCTGGTGCTGCCATCTGTCTCTATATTTTGAAATAAGGATGGAATTCCCATGTTATGTCTGTATTGTGTTGTAGGTCTGCCTGCTCTCTGCTAAGAGACCTTTTTTTAAATGGGGGACGGCTCACATTTACGCCTCAAAGTTAGGAAAATTAATTTCAACCAACCATCACTTTGCATCAACAGGGTTCAAACTTGGATCCTCACAATGAGAGTCCAGCACCATTCCGGCACAACAGCACAGTAGCTGTACTTCATCGCACACCAATTTTGGCCATATTGCTGTAGTGCAATTTACTGCCGTTAATGAGTGGGTTAGAAATGAAGACCACGATCTATCGGTGATTGTCTCAAGCTCAGGGAAAACATCTTGTTATCTATATTCTTTCAACGGTTCAAACCTGGGATCTGACCACAACCTTTACGGTGGTAGACGATCGCCTTACCACCACATCACTCGGACTGTTAACAGAGACGGAAATATCACAAAAAATCTTTGTTAGCCAAAAAATTAGTAAGATGGGGTATCACTGCATAATGACATTTCTCTCTGGTCCTGGTGCACTTTCCATAGTATTAATATATTCCATTCATATTAAATTCTTTTTTACAAAAAAGGTCTCTGGTCCTTTGAGTGTCTCTATATTTTCAGTTTCCTCTGTATACAGCATTTAGTAAGCAACAATCAAAAAGCGTTATATTCCTATTTAAGTATTTATCAATTACTCTTGAGACTTATTAAGCATCATTAGTTGCAGTAATTGAAAAATAAATATTTTTTATTGTGCAGAACGCCAAGTTGGAACTTTGCTCCAAATCCAGATAAACAGTGGTTGCTTCGTAACACTGGCAAGATGGAACCTATTCATGTGAAGTTTACGGATGTGCTTCACACCAAGAGACTACAAACGTTACAGACAGTTGACGAAGCTGTTGAGAGGGTATAGCTTTTTGTTTATGGACTGATATGACTGATAAATTAGGTGAAGTAATTATAACCTATATTGCTTACTGACAATGTACAGGCGATGTAAATAGTTCCATTTACTGACATTGAGGATGCGATGAGAATAAGCAGAAATACCATGATTTATAGATTATGTGTTCTGAAGGTGTTGCGCCATTAGTTTTCTAAATTGAAAGTAGGAAGAACTCTCTGGCAAATTGAGTGAAAATTTTTTGTTACTTAACATTTGCTGAAAGCTGTATATATATATATATATATATATATATATATATATATATATATATATATCGAGACTTAATCTTCTTTTGAAGGAAAGACTAGCTTGTATTTACATCTAGGCTCAGCAGACCATTGATTGAAACTTTCACGATACTCAAACTGTCATGTATTATCTATAACATTGTTCCCAGCAACCTGGAAAGTTGTGGAAATTAAAAAATAGTTGGTGAAAATTTAAAATATTTGGCTAAAGTAAAAAAAGTCGGAGAAAAAAGCTTAAACTTGAATAACATTTGGAAGGTTAAAATTTTTTTGATTTATAGGCCTATTTATTTCTTCAGGTGTTTCGGTCAGGGATGATCAAGCAGATTTTGCTGGGAACTCTGTATAAAGTGATCTAGAAATTCTGTTTTATAATTGTCTCCTACAGGGCGATCAGCGAATAAGCCCTTATTTCATAATTAAATATCTCTACAACAAAGATCAATAGAATTATGCGGTAAACAGTACGTTTATTAGCAAAACTGTAAGAATGTTGTACAGAAATTTCGAAAATTTAGTTTTTTTTTAATTTTTTAAAATTAAAAAAAAAAAAACTTGAGATTTTGGGGTTCCGAAAGTCTTTATTTGTGTGAAGAGAAACCACTGCATTCGCCTAAAGTTACTGCATGGGCTGCGGTATGCGCCAGAGGCATTATTTGCCAGAGGCCCTTCTTCGTGCGAAAAACGATTACTACTGAACGTTATGTTACAATTTTGGAACAATTTGTCAGCACACATGGCGCATACTGCAGCCCATGCAGTAACTTTAGGCGAATGCAGTGGTTTCACTTCACACAAATGAGGATTTTCGGAACCCCAAAATCTCCAGTTTTTTTTTTTTTTTTTTTTTTAATTTTAAAAAATTAACTAAATTTTCGAAATTTCTGTACAACATTCTTACAGTTTTGCTAATAAACGTGCCGTTTACCGCATAATTCTATTGATCTTTGTTGTAGAGATATTTAATTTTGAAATAAGGGCTTATTCACTGATCACCCTGTACCTAGTTACTATTATCGCAGTTACTGGAAGAAAGTTAAATGTCTCTTTTTCTGTGTCAAATATTTTCTTCGTTTTTCTTTCTAGTTATACAGAGAATTGCGTCTACTTGGAGAACTGGATAATACATATATTTTTTATACTTCCGATCATGGCTATCACCTGGGACAGTTCGGACTAGTCAAAGGGAAATCTATGCCATTTGAGTTTGACGTGAGAGTTCCTTTCTTTGTGAGAGGACCAAGAGTACCCAGAGGAGGACGGTAATTTCTAAAAGTACCATATCTCATCATCTTGTCATGTTTGAATTCATTTATTTACTTTATTTCCTTTGTAAAAGTATCTTAGCTCTTCTGTATCAGTAACTTTTTAAAAACAATTACACAAACATTTACAAAACAATTTGTTTTATTCATTTTACGTCGCTTCATTAAGCTGATAATAATTAAAGAACATCACTTTAAAAATTTTACTTTGTTGTCGAGTGTTGCCAATATTTCGCTTCTGAAATATTAATTGTAATGTTTGTAATGTCCATATCTCTATCTGATACCATGATCTCTGCCCATGGAGATCGAGAAGCAATGTATAGGATTTTTTCAAGTCCTGATTCTTGGTGTGCCACTTCTGTATTTCAGTACGTGTTTGGTTTGGCCAATGTAAATGTTCCCTTGGGAACAATTTGGCAAGGAATGTACAGCAGAACTCCTTTGTAATCCAGGGCTGTCTTAAGAGTATCATAGGCCGCACCCCCCCCCCTCCCGAGCCAAGCCATTTTCTAGAGGTTCTACCAGGCAAATTTACATAGCGCCAGAGTGGCTTGAGATGTAAGATGCTCGTCTACTACTGTGAAGGTTGCTTTCAGTCATGGGTTCGAACGTGTAGATAAAAGAAGGAAAAATATCTCGTTACTTTTTTAACCACACTGACTAGAAAAACGTCAGTATTCTTGATTAGATGCTATACCTATGATAAAAAATTTGAGAATCACCATGTTGACCCATTTATTTAAAATTGATCTTCGAAATAATTACAAATGTTGAATTTCATAATTACATTATATTTTAACCACAAAACAGGGTTGGCAGGTTTTTGATGCATGACAGTTTTTGATGGTTTAAATTGGGGTGTAAACTATCATGTCAAAAACTTATAATATTGCTTTTCAATACAAAAATTCTCATTCGAAATGCACACGTTAATTGCATGTAATGTTCAAAGTGACTATGTTATACAATGAATAAATACTTAATATGATTGTAAAATCATTTTATACTCTCTACCAAATTATTTTGTGCAATATATATACTGTTTTCTTATCTATTATTCTATTGCTTGAATAGATCATAGTATAAAAGCTCAAGGAAAAACTATCACACTATACTATTTGATATTCTGCAATTACAGATGATTCTCACCCTTCCAAAATTTCAACTGCTTATAGGCCTATATGTGTATTGATATAAACTATATGCTGTACTCTCTCCATAACAAATAGGTGCTTAAAAATGCCATATATGTAATGTTGATTTCTACTATTAAATTATCTAGATAATCACTGAGATACTTAAAAGAATATCCTTATTGTGTGTAACAGAATATATATCTAGCAATCCAAAATACTAAATTGTTAGTAGTAAAATGTCTTTTCATTTGGAGTGCTGGCTTGTATATGGTGCTTTAGAAACTGTAACTCATTCTTAGTGCAAAAGTAAGAATAACTAAGTTTTACTATGATATGATATATTTACTGGCATTTATAAAATGCAATGTTTTTCAAATTGAGGCTGTATCTAAATGTGCAAAACAATGGTTTGGGTATATCAAGTGCTGCCAGCTCTGCTTTGATTGAAAATAATCTTAACTTTGAATTTATACAACCTATATAAGCTAAGAAATTTTTAGGTGAGAATAAATTAGTTTAATTAGTGTATTGTCAGATGCTGCTTGAGAATTTTTATATGGAATCAAATTTTGGGCAGATCTGCAAATTTAAAATATCAAAATATATATTTTTATGAACAGTAATTATAATTCAAAGTACAATACACTTTAATCTACCTGAAAGTGTTTTCTATTTAATATATCTATCAGGTTAAAAAAAAAACTATTTGATAACATTGACAATAAGTTTTTCGCTGTTTCAATACTGTTTGATAGGTCAAAAACCTAACCCTGATCCCCTTATCACACATATTTTGAATAAACAGGTTTCTTATGGCTTAGTAAATTGAACAAAGATAATCAATAGTTTAGATAAAATGAACCATAAAATTATGTATTATTCTAGATTCTTTGTCAAAAGAGTCAAAAAATTCAAAATCTCAAATTATGATTGGTATTCTGTTTTAATTATTGTAATTGGTGTTTAAAAATAAAGCATATTGTAATATGCAAAAAGGTAAGTTCTTCATCATTTTATATACCCATTGTGTTTTACATTATCCAAAAGCATTCATTTAGGTTTGACAGTTTTGATGGTTTAAACCAGTTTTTGATACTTGTCATGTCAAAACCCAACCCTGTCACAAGTCTTTCAACTTCCATGTCAATACAATATGGTTGGTCTTTTTTCCTTTTACTGACTGTACATGTTCTGTTGATGACTTGATTGACATGGTCTTAATCGAAATGGTACAATAAGTATGCGAGATATTTTTTTGTTCTTGTGCCGTCAAATGAAAAATTCATGAGCAACCAACCAAAATGTAGAGGTGAAGTAAAATTGAAAAGAGAAATACGATTTAGTCTGTTTATGAACAGATGTTTAGCTAAAGAAACATCTTACCAGCCTTTTCATTTAAATTGTATATGTAGATTTATAATTGAAATTATATTGCATATTTTTTTCATTCCAGCATACAGGATATTGTGCTGAACATTGATCTCGCTCCAACATTCTTAGACATTGCAGGTGTAGAGGTTCCAGAACATATGGATGGCCGCTCAATTCTAGCACTTTTGAAGGATTCAGATTCGTTGGCCAGGTAAGTTATTTGATAGCTGATACTAATGGAAATGGGATGTTGTACAGGTTATTGAATTGGTGTTTAATGGGTTTCATTCTTCTTAGCTCAGGTCACCGCCACACTGAAGTCAAAAGGAAAAAATCATGGAGAGATAGTTTCCTTATAGAGAGAGGGTAGGTATTTCATCAAATATCTCAGTAAATATTTTCTACCTGTAGAATTGATGCAAGTGAATTTGGAGTTGTTAGGTCCATCGCAAATGAGTCTGAAATCTAAAAACAGCTGACTTATGTGAAGATGAATTCAGGAAAGCAAAATAATCGAACCCACATCTGCTCGCGTGCTGGGACACCGTGCTAGCCCACTATGATACAGAAGCAACAAACTTCTCAGCATATAAAAAGCTGGATCTATTTCAGTGCTTCCAAGGAAAGAAGTTTGTTGCTTCTGTAACAAAGCGGTCTACCATGTGGAGATATGGTTTAATTTCCCCATAGAGGCAGGGGAATTTTCTTTCCTGAACCGATCTTCACATCATTCATCTGTTAAAACCTACAAAACTACTTTTACTCCATAAATTGATGTCTGCAAGATAGTTAATTTTTCAACCAACTTTTTTTTTTTTTATGATGTCATTACTCGTTGATGTGAATTATTTTCTGTATTATACTCAGGGTTGTCAATTCCTCCAGGAAAGGATACAAGCATATGCTTGCTAGCATGTCACCGCAACTCCCGAAGTTGACTAAAGATCAGAGGTTGGCGGTGGAATGTCAAAAGCATGAATATACATCTCCTTGCCAAGCATATCAAGTAATTATTCATTTCACTTAAAATTCTGAATTTCTGACCGATATTTTATGCCATAGCTAATAGTGAATTGTTTTTCGTTCAATAGCACATTAAAAAAGCATACAAAATGCTTGGTTTCATTCTCACAAAGTTCTCAAAGGTCTTGTGTTCTCTTGAAGTGATCCTTCCCCTTTTCTGGGGCTTAGTTCGCCTTAGAATGAAGTATGCTATTCGGTTTTGGAGATCATACTTAGAGGGATGTTGACTTGGTTGAGGGGTGCAGAGAAGAGCCACGTGTGCTGTTGATGGCACACGGGGCTTAAGCTATGAATAGACTTGATTTTTGAAAATGTTTACATTGGAAGAGCATGGGTGTTGGGAATATGATTTGAAGCATTTAAACATTTCAATGGGATGGATAAAATGAACCATGACTTAATACATTGTCAATCAACTACTTTGACATGAAGACATCAGTATCGATTGGTAAGGAAAAATTCTAAGTTGTGGTGTCGCAGGGAGTTTTTCTGTAATAGGGTTGTGAATAAATGGAATAGCTTACCTCCGGTGGTCATGAATTCTAATACGATTGACACGTTTAAAAAGAAATATGATAAACATATTGGGATAAATTGATTAGCTATCCATACGGACGAGACAAAATTTTTTATGGGCAGTATATATTTTATCATAATTATTGGTTTTTTGTTGCTCTTATTGGGTTGCTGTATTTTAGATAGTTTATAGATATACAGTCGAATCCTGTTATAATGAAATTCCTTCGTTATAACGAAATTTTGCTTTAAAGGAATTCCAAGTTTTAGATTGTTCCTATGTAAACTTATCTGGGGGATTAGAAAAGTGTTTGCTAAAACGAGATTTTTTCGCTAAAACGTTATTCGTTAAAACGGGATTCGAGCATCTTTTGTCAGCCACCCCTGTGGGCATTTTGTTCATTGTGGTATTTGTTAAAGAAAAATTTTTTCTAGCTATATACAGTCGACCCCACCTAGTTGGATATTAACGATTCCAGCACACAATTCAATCAAACATGGTATCCAATTATGCTGGGAACAATTCAATTGCCATTTTACAATGTTGGCATCGTTTGTATATAGAAAAGTGATGAAGGATCAATATCAATAATGCTTAAATAATCAAATACAAATACAAGGCCACAACGGGCAAAAATGAAATGAAAATTATGTTTAATTACAATGATCATGATACCCATGATTTTTACATTTTAACATTGGGAAAGTTAGCAGACAATTTGAATACTTGGAAGCCAGTACTTACTCTCAAATGTATTTAGCTTAGTAACATATTTTCCACTAATTCTAAATGTTTCATTCAATAAAAACATTGTGTATAGTTGATGTGTGAAGCGTAATATTCAATTGGGTTGTGGGATTTTGGTGGCTTATCATATTGAGTGGGGAACTCTTAAACATTATCTCTATGGGAGAAATTTTGGTGCCAGGGAATTTTATCTATATAAGCAGAATATTTGCAGGTGCGTTGAGCTTATCAACTATCTGATTGGGAGGGGGGGGGGAAACTAAGGGTTGGTTTATTGTACAGGATTTTTTCATGTATTGGTTTTGTAAAGGTATGTGCAGTAAAATGATGCATGAAACTCTGTGTTGCAACAGACTGGCTCAACTATAACATGAGTCTGTAACTGAAGCTTTAACATGTTATGTGAATGTATTTTTTGCAAAGTACATATGTTAAAACTCTCAGAAAATAGGAATTGCAAGTACAATTCAACTTGAATTGATCACGTTGTCTATGGATTAGGAGTCTAGTAGCCTGCTCATTCCGTTTCTGATGATTCCTGATACAAGGGGAAAAAATATATTTTTTCTTATGCATATAGACAGGCATAGTTCTGACCATTCGTGCGGCCAAAGGGTTAATGTAATTTTTTATTGCATTTGAAATTTTGATTGCATTTTTAACAATTGAAAAATCTTTGGGAAAACCCATAATTTCCATCCTTAATGTCTTTATTTTACTTTGAAATCCAATCAGGTCAGTAATATTCAAGTTTTTAATTATCTGAAGTAGGTCAGGTCCACATTAGCTTGGATAATCAGGGTCCTACTGTGTTACCATTATGATAAATACCTGACACTCTTTTTGTAAATTTCATAGTGGGGAAAAAAATCATCCTGGAGCTTCTTTCATTATCTGATTATAAATGATTGTCGAAATCAATGTCTGAAATGTAATTCAGACTTATATATAACTGAATAATAATAGTGTGTATTAACCAGTCTTGTGGGTTTTTCCAGAAATGGGAATGTGCTCATGATGGTTACAGATGGCGGATTCAGAAATGTCGTTCATATGTGAGCACCAATCACAACAGCAATTGTGTATGCCCGGATAGTGAGGAAGAAGAATATTTCGGCTGGAATGCTGAAGAGTTCCAACATAAACCCATATCAAGGACAAGCTTTCAGTCCAGGAGTAGTAGGCGGCATATGGATGAAAAAAAACATAAGAAAATTGTCAATGGCCATAAAGACAAAGGTACTTGAAGATAGCTAAGATATTCATTCTGTTTTAAAAAGACTTGGTCACACTAATGAAAGTTGTACATCTGTTTAATAACTCTTGAAATTGCATAAACATAGGTACACAGGTTGTACTTCATATTATTCATTGTACAATCTCTGTGTAATGCTTTTATTTATCTTATCCAGATTATAAACCAATGTACATTGGCTCGAGATGGAAGCGTTCTATTGAGGGTGAACCTGATGATTTTGATGTAGAAGCTGTGTACCAGTTATTCACTCTTCTAGATGCCTCTGTAGGGAACAGAAGCGAAGACGTGTGTATATTACTCTCTATT
This sequence comes from Pholcus phalangioides, assembly GCF_987345545.1. NCBI lineage: Eukaryota > Metazoa > Arthropoda > Arachnida > Araneae > Pholcidae > Pholcus > Pholcus phalangioides. The sequence goes on along the minus strand of NW_028301616.1, from coordinate 21,553,092 downwards.
CTTTTATTTTGAGGCTTGACAAATCGAGAAAGATTTGGCGTCTGATAAATTTCCCTGAAGCCAAGCAATTTTTTGTTTGTAGAATAATAGTTCAAAATGATTTTTAACTTTTCTGACTTGGTTATAACCCCCCTATATCTTGGTAGAAATGCTGACATAAATGCCAGAATTTTGTGCTAAGACTTTCATTTTATCATTATTATTAGTTTTTTTTTGTAATAATTGCTCTTATTTTGGGTAGCTGTACTTTGACATCCATGTACAGTAAAACCTGTCTTCAATGAAATCGCAAAGGACTGAGATTTTTTTCCGTTGAACACAGGTTTCTTCTTAATAAAGGTTCAATTGATATAATGTGTAAAATAATATAATGATCTTGTGTGCGATTGAATTGAAATAAAAAATAAATTAATTGAAGATAAAGCAAATAATTTAAAAATAGAGATAAAATAAATAAGTAATTAGTCTATAATTACTAAATACTGTATTTAGGTTTTGATGACATCTGTATAAAATTCCAACCTACACTGTATTTCGTCTAAAATAACGGCATTTACGTTCTTTTTTAACTTCCTTAAATTTTCAATTAGGATGTCAATATCTGTCTTATCAGGTTTAGTTTGTATATTATAGTCTACGTTTATATAATCCTCTGCATCAGGGCCATACCAAGAATTTTGTGAGGGAAAGTTAATGGGATTCATGTTTTTAACAGAGCTGGACTGTCCCATTTGATTACGGTTGATTGGCTTTCAATTTCTGGGTGAGTCAAGTTTGTCATGAATTGAAATGTTTGGGCAAGTTGTCATAAAAAGAATGAAAATTGTGTACCAAAATGATTGAAATGCCAGGCAGACCAGTCTGACTGCTAACCCAATCAAGTATTCAACATATTTCAACATAGTTTTTTTTATTATTTCGGTCATAGAAGTTACTTAATAGTAAGTCTAAGAGTGAGGAAAAATGTCAGACCTCTGCCTTTCTCTATTTATAATGAATCAATATAGGTTTAAGTATTATGACATGTTTGAATGTAGTCATTGCATGGTTCTTTTGAATATGTGAAGGAATCCCTTCTGGTATATTTCTTAAATCGTTTATTTTTCCCAATTTCTTATGGTTTAGGTATTTCATTTTTATCACCATTTCAGGATCAAGCTCTTTTTGAAAAAGCTGAAAGTATTATTCAGTCGAGAACAACTTTTGCACCAATCAAGTCGAGCACTCCATTTGAAGATAGAGATAAGAGAGACACTCCTGCCACCTTCCAGTTGGGTATTCATAATGAATGCATAATGTTGCCGAATGGGACGAGAACTTGTATTGATGCTAAATATAGGAATCCAGTTCTCTGGCGGGAAAGAAAAGAGAAGCTTGATGTTATTATCAAGAAATTGAGACAGAAGTTGGAAGAACTGAAAGTAGGTTTTTTGTCAAATGGGTGTTTTACGCTAATCTTTGTTATCTCAGCAGGCAATGAAGGAAATTCAATTTTTTCAACTTGAGTGAAGTAAATAACAGTACTTTCTGAATGCATAATTTTATATATGCCCTATAAAGAACGCTGTTTTAGAACTTTGTATGCGCGTGGCATAACCAGATTTTCGTCCTGCTTCACATCTGTTAAGGTATCAAAGCATTTCCCTAAGGATGGGTGAATCAGGATTCCTTTATTTTAAACTTGCATTATTTCAACAAATCGTTAAAACAGGCAACAATGGCAAAAAGCTACATCATTGAAAGGTAAAAAACATAAAATAAATCAACTGATTTATAATCATAATTATGAATTGATAAATCGAGTCACAAATAGGCATACATTCAGCTTCAGCAGAATAAAATCGTCCAATCAGAAATATTGGATAACCATTTGAAATTGTACAGCAATCTGAATCATCTGCTTTGTATCATTATTGGTATTGAAGTTCAGTCCAGTTGTTTCACCTCTCAGTAGGACACCCTCAGTAGCATCATTGGTGTTCCTCCTGAACTGGTCCATTTCACAATACAAGTTGATGTTCTTCTGCCCTGGAATGTGTCACTGGTAGAGAGGTTCCATCTTAAGTGACTTGAGACAATAATCTGGATTTACATCTGGTTCTTGGAGGTGAATACTCAGGGATTACTCTGCCTGTACGTTTTCTTGGGTGTGGTGGCAAGTAGTCAGGATCTGATTTGTCTTGCATACTTAACATTTCTCCCCTTGCTTTCTTATCATGAAGGGAATTCAGGTATTTGCATGCACAACCAAATCTACAGTTTGTATCAACGGGGAATTAGAAAAAAATTTTTACCCAGAAGTTTTAAAAATTCAGAAGTTCTAGGGTATCTTTTCTGCACCAACAGGTGCAGAAACATGGGTTTGGTACCTGTTTGGTGGTGCTAATTTTTTTTTTTCTCACTGTTTAAAACTAACAACTTTACTTAACTACTACCAATCTGAGCTGGAAAAAAACTAGTAATGCAGAAATTCCAAATCCCTGCAAAAAGATGGTACTAGTCTCAATGTTTCATAGACTTTCAATTTCAGACTGTATTGAGAATGTACACAAATCAGCCACTTTGCTGGCATTTTGCATGTTGTGGCCTTCTATTTGTATAACAACTTTGCCATGAAAATGAATAAAACAGTGTTCTCAACAAATATTAAATCTGCTACAGGGTAAAAAAAAAATAATTAACAATCGTTTTAGAACACTGCAGGCTCTGATACAATTCATAAAGTATTTTTTGTTTCCAGTCTGTAGGGGGATTTTAGTTTTCTGAGATAATGTTTCATAGCAGTTCTAACAGCATGGGTCTCTTCTCTGAGGATATATCACCTAACTTTGCGCGTCAAAAGTGTTGTGCCAAGCCATTGATCTGGACTTTTTCTATGATTGGAAGGAATCAGTTCACCTTTGCTATACATAATTTACCTATTATATAGGGCATTGTAGGATATGAAAAATTTGGGTTTTTTGACTGAAATTTCAGCTTTTCTTTAGTCAGTGAGCAAATAAATGAAGTTTTTTTTTTTACTAAATAAGTCTTAAATTTTTCTCAGTACTTGAAGTATAACCTCATTCTTTTTTGTATTCAAGGGCCTTCGGAAGCAGTTGAAGAAAACAAAACCTCATCCTTATAATAACAACAACAAACATTATTTCCGACCTAATGTCTATGATGACATGGATGAAGATGACGACGATGAAGAGGAGGATACTTCTACTAAGCCTTGTACTTGCATCCCTGATGACAATCTTGATTTTAGGTAACTTGGAACGACTGTTTCCCAATTATAGAATGAATGATAGAATAACTGCATTATTTTCGAATGATGAGTTCTTACAAAAAAATTTTGAAGCTGAACTTATTCATTGATTCTCAAAGTATATATAATTTTTTCTATTTAAGGCAACAGATGAAGGAAGAAAGGAGGCTAAGACGTGAAGATTTGAGACGTCAGCGCCAGCAGCGCAGAGAAGAGTATGTTCGAAAGATGGAAAGGAAATTGCGACGGAAGACCAAATTCGAAAATATGACTTGCAATGCTGAAAAGATGAACTGTTTCACACAGGATAACAGTCATTGGAAGACACCACCTTTGTGGACAGGTATGAAAGTTTTTTTCTGAGAACATTTTTAATGCATAGCATATTTTCATCTGATTTATTCATTATTGGTGGAGTAATTCACACATTTTCTCATATTTATAGATGGGCCATTCTGCTTTTGCCAGAATTCTAATAACAACACGTTTTGGTGTCTTAGAACCATTAACGAGACTCACAATTTTCTTTACTGTGAATTTGTGACTGGATTCATTACCTTTTATGATTTAAGGACTGATCCTTACCAGGTACCTATCCATTCTACTTTTAAAATAAAATTAGTGCCGAAATATTTTCTTCATTAAATGTTATGTCATTTAATGAAAATGACCCAAACTGGAAATTTTCAGTTCACAAATCAGATACCCTGGGATGTTGTAATGAAGCAAGCGGTGAAAGTCATAATAATTTTTTTCCTGTAAATAGATAGACAACCGATAAACTAAAGCAGCAGCTTTCAAACTGTTAAATGAGATACTCTTCTGTAAAATGATCACATACCTAGGACAACTTCATTATACAGGCGTCTCTCGCTTTACGCAATTAATTGGTTCTGAAAAATAGTCATTAAGACAAAGTTGTGTGGAGTGAGTTGAATTTAGCATGGGTAAGATAGGGATGGGGGTTGGTTTTCTTCAGACAGATTAAAAAAAATTGAACCCACCAGCAAAGGAAATTTTTTTAATGAATTATAATTATTAAAAATTATGAATAACTCCAATGAATTTAGGCAATATGAATGAATTACTGCTTTTTTTGTCTTCACTGCTACTGATTGATTTTAGTGAGCGTGAATGTTTTCTTTCCTGAAGAGCTTCGCATGAGATAGGCTGATAACTCTTTTTAATGAAACAGTCGAGATTTGGCTGTCACACAAGCAGCGTTTTTTGTCGTCTTATAAAAACTTTAGTTGCAAAGCTAGAGAATCCTGCATATTTCTGCCAAATATGAAAATTCTAGTTTTGCGGAACAGCTTTTTTCAATTAAATTTGTCATAGCATTGTCAGTGTGTTACCAAATATTGTTGATCAGTGAAATCTGGTTAGTTGTATTGGAGAATTTCTCATATTTGTCTCAGCTACATCATCAAATCCAACATGTTTCATCATCAAAGGATTTAACTATGTGATATATCTTCAATTTACAATCCAAGATTAAGGTTAAACTCCAAGCCAAATTTTGCAGGTTGGAATTCCTAAAATTAACTTTTAAAAATTGTGTGAAACAAGGGATACCCATAATACAATCTCATCAACAAACTTGAATAGACTTAAACAATCAGTTCTTAAAAGGAAGACATCTGAGAAAATGCCATTTCATTTGGGTCTAGAGTACATAAAAATGTCAGTAAAGTAAAGCATGAACTTTAACACTTGTATAATGGGGGGGGGGGGAATCAGATTTCTCCTTATAACTAAGTGGGTAATGTGTGTGTTTGGTACATTAACTGTTAAAAAGCAAACAAACTGAAAGCTATATTATTGATTCTCTGATACTCATAGTGATTAGTAAAACAAAGAATATTTGTTCATACCATAAGTAATGGTTAAAAATAGTTAATTTATAGTTAGTTTCACCGATATTTCTCATATTATTTTGCTAAAACTAATGTTATCTGATATAGGAATGAAAAAAGATTTTAAGATGTATTTTTCATTTTATAGGGCATATTCAGTTTTTTAAGGGCATAAATGCATTTTTTATAGAGCCATTTTTTAGAAGTTTTTAAGAAGTTTAAAAATCCTAGCCCTAGTTGTGATAATATAATGTGTCTGTCAATATTATAGATGAAGAATGCAGTTCATGACCTGGAGTTCCATGCACTTGAAAAATTAAGGATGACTTTAAACAAACTTCGAGGATGTAAGGGATCTAAAGAATGTACTATTAGGTATAAAGGAGAAGGTACGATATATCCATTCAATTTTTGTAGTGTAACATGAACCTTTTCTTGAATCTTAGAAAATATTACATTTCACATTTCAACTTTGATCTGTATTTTTCAGTCCAACGTAGCCATCACCATAGGCAGAGAGCGGCATCATCTCCAACTGCACATTCCTTAAGGTAATATTATATCGAATGATCAAATAGTAATAGGTTTTGATTGATATACAGTAGAGCATCGATTATCCAAAACAATTGGGGGACTGGGGGTGTTCGGATAACTGATTTTTCGGATAACCGATCATTTACGGGAAAAAGTTGCACCATTGTCATAGGAGCAATATGAAACAAAGAAACAGTGATATTAAACACAAAACTATATATTTTGTATCACATGCCTTACAAATAACCAAACTGACTAGCTTAATTTGACAAGTTCAAAATGGCCATTGAAGTAAGCCTACAGTTTAGGAAAAGAAGTCCAAAATGTTCTTTTGCTTCACTAAAAGTACTAGCGTCTGCTAGCAGAACTTCTACATAGCGTGCAAATTTGAATTTTTGGACTGGAACGCTTTCAGTTAACCAATGTTTCGGTTGATTGGTATTCGGATAATCGATGCACTACTGTAGTTTTAACCATCTGGCCATGGGTAATTTTTGAATTTTTATGTACGAAATCATGGGGTATTTTTATAGAATATGTGAAACACGATATTCATGTTGCCCTTGCCAGCGACTAAAAGATTAATTACAGTGGTACTGCAACTCACAAGTTTTTAGTCCTTGTTGACTCTCTTCACTCTCCCATAATACTAACATTTGCATAAAGATTATAGCTCATTAGTAGAGATATGTAAATTTCATAAAAAATAACCCATTTTTTAGAGAAATTTGAGAGATCAGAAATTTTGCATATGCTCATAAAAAAATGAATAAAATAAAATTTTGCATTTCTTGGTTAAAGAGGAACAAACTATTTTTTTCAAGTTTAAAAACTACAGTAATTAGTTATAAGCAAGAATTGTAGTAGACACATTTTCTCTTCCTCCATCCTTTGCCTTCAGTCAGTAATAATGACGTTGCACATACTACAATATCTCTGAACATCTCCATGTTATTAGTCTATGGAGGCTTTAAATAGCTGCCCTTGCAAAGTTTGATACTTGAATTTCTTTGTATTTAAAGCCTGCATGACACAAACAGAAGTCTCTTTGTTGTTTACTGCAAGGAGCTGTCTGTTAAAATGATAATTGTATCTATTGATGTGTCCATCCCGTAGCACATCTGAAAAAATGTGGGAAAATTTTCCAATAATAAATTTGACTGCAGAGATGAAGTTGTTGAGGCTTCAGATGGAAAAGATACCTATGTAGCTGGTAGGCTTCATTCATTGCATTTGAGGAGCTTATTTACAAAAGGGGAACACTTCCACTTTTTCCAAAATACACTTTTTAATTGTTTATGAATCTTCGGGATCAGATTTGTCAGATGGTCCAATGGGCACAAATGTGGGCAGATCTCCCTGTTAAAAAGTCTCGCCACAGAAAGCAACAGGCCTACAATGATAAAATTATTCAATCATTTCACTTCACTCATAGTTAGAAAAACTGGCAGATTGCAGCACTACACATAATAGTAATCATTACACAGAAACAAACTTCCCGTCAGGTTTACTACACATACATGCACATTCCGCATGTGCCAATTTGTTAGAAATTCCGTAGAGGAATGTGTACAAGGTGGTGCATGTACTGTTAAGTAGTAGATGAGCCAACAGGGTATATTCAAACTGGAATATTTTTGGTTGAAATTACAATGTAAAGTTAGTTGTTTCTATCAAAAGGGAAAATATCAACCTTTTCCATACACTTTGGTATTTTTTAGCTTGATAACGAACACCATGGCCCCCACATGCTAGTGCCGGCCCCCAGGCCAGGATTTTTCGCGGGGGCCCCCCCACCCCGAAAAATTTTGTGCACCTCCCTTGAGAAAAGATCATGATGTATTTTTTCAATAAAAAAAAAAAAAGAAACCCCTTTCGGGAAGAAAAAAATGTTGAGTGCCCTTTCCCCCCCCCCCCATGAGAAAATCCTGCATACGATACGGCATTTATATATGCAGCAAAACATCACTACAACGATAATAAATACATCTACAATGATATTTTTTTCAAATCTTGTTTGGAATTGCCCGGCTTAATGTTAAACTCTCAGTACGACGACATCATCTACTATAGCCTCTATAACCCGATATTTTTAGGAGAATTTTGAAATCGCTACAACAATATTTTTTATATTTTGTTCCAAATCGTTTTGAATTTAATTTTAACTTTGCCACTTGTTCTCGTTCTTTTGAAGACGTCTGATGACATCAATATTTTGCACTAAATGATCACCGAAAGCTAACGTTATTTGTATTGCTGCACTATGTGTACGACACACAAAAGCACTATGCGGTAAGCTTCTGTACAGGGACAATACACATCTAAGTGAATTTTATAAATAAACTAATCAATTACAATTTTTTGTAACAAATAAATACATAAAAGCGTATTTTCCGATAATATTAACAATGCCGATATAGAAAAAATGACAATAGCATAAATTTGATCACACGTGAGGATAATGTTACCTCTTTAATCCCTCTACCACAATATTTTTTTTTGGTCCGTAGAATATTGTTATATCGAGGTCTCACTGTATATTTAAGCTAAATAATAAAATATAATTGTGTGTGTGTGATAAATATTATCACATTTCGAGATATGATTATGTGATTTGTATATAATTTTACGCAATACAATAGAGCTCCCCTATGGGCCAGTTAAGAGAGCGAATTGGTTTTCCCATAGAAACTTGTGATTGCCATAGGCATACTGCCATTTTCATGAGGGTGGGGAGTTACGTTCTTTTTTCCTGCAATAATTTTCCCTATAATCTCGGCTCTGGGGGGGGTGTTGTTAGAACCCTAAGCCCCCTTTGCATACGCCAATGGGATCGTGATCCATGGTCGACAGAGCCGCAACTGGGGGTGGGGGGACAAGCAGGTATCTTGCCCAGGACCAGAAGAGTGTGCAAAATTCACCTTTTATAGCCGCATCTTCAAAATTACAGGGGGGAAGGGGATGTCAAAATATGTGCTTACCTCAGGTGATCAAGCATTTAGTTGCGGCCATGATGGCTAGTGTTCAATGTCAAAGTCTCTCGATTAACGATAATACCTCTATTATGGTATTTTTCTTTGTCCGCAGAATATCGTTATATCGAGATTTCACTGCAGTTTTATCATGCATAATACTAGCTACAATACCCAGCGCTTCCCGTGTTTTCTTCATTTATTGGGAGGATTGGAAAGTGACAAACCGTTACAAAGGAATAAATATATAACACTGGCAGGATTAAAGAAGTGCAAGCCATTGTAAAGGCACGTGTAAAACACATTACTAGGAAACCACGGTAATCAAAGTAAACATTCCGAAAGTGATTGTTGAGGCCCAGAAACCATTGTTGCCCGATGATTTTTCGTCCATTTCGGGTATCTGCCCTTCTCTGACGAACTTTTAAAGTAGCCTATCGTTCAATCCGGGCCCTGATTGGTATATATCCAAATTTTGGCGACGATCGATCTAAAATTGTGGATTTGTATAGAGAACATACACACAGACAGAAAATCAATTATAGATATATATGCACAGTATCAAATTTTTTCTCTCAGATAAGATATCCACCGCATCTCTATAGTTTCGTTGTTCACCAAGCAAGCAAGTATACTCATACTACACCAAATGAAACTACTGTAGAATCTCTACACATGACGAACCAGTTTGAAACGTGTTTTACACAAAACAAAATTTCTATCCAAATGTTTAACTTCATTTTAGAACATCAAAGATTATTCCTATAATGCACGGGTTCTCAAATTGTGCGCCTCCAACCTTTGTCATGGTGTGAGGTTTTCGAAAAAAATTCTTTGTTAAACAGCTCTGGAGAGCCGGTGGAGCTCGCGGATAAGCATTGAATAGGGGGAAAGGGCACCTCAGGTGGAAAAAGTTTGAGATGCCCTGCTCTAACATGAAGTTATTCCATGCAATGATTCTTTTGATAAAACGAAGCGATTCCGTTATGCCAGGCGATTCACTACAGGCGTGCAAAAAGAATAAATAAATTTAGTGAATTAAAGAGTTAAAGTAATAATACTGAAAACTATTTTCATTGGCCTTGGTTGAAGCACCGGCCTGAAAAATTGTGTGTGTGTGAACTGAAATAATTCAAATATTTATGTTCACTTCATCTATTCAACTGAGTAACTTTACAATTCTGTTACAGTCATTTATACGACGGTCAAGAGGCCGAGTCAAAACGTTTTATGTATAAGTCGGAGTGAATATAACAGCCTTTTTAAAAAATTATTCCCCCCCCCCCGTTAGCAGGGCCGTTATTTCAACTTTTTCCGGGGGGGGGGGGGGCAAAATTCTTCCAGGGGGGAAAACACAAGTACTCAATGTATGTATATATATACCATTTTAGTGTATTTTCAAAAGCGCTGGGGGGGGGGCGTTGCCCCCCTCTAAATGACGGGCCTGTTTGCAAGATGAACTTTCGTTATCAATTTAAAATTCTTCCAAAATTTCCAGTTTTTTTTAGAGAGAGCGTTTTTTGTTTTTCCGACATTATAAACAACGAATCACAGTCAGCAAGCAGTCCCGCCGTCTGAACGCATGGACCCAACCGAGCACGGCCCGGAGGCCCATGATGCTCTTAAGACGGCCCTGTCATCAAGCAAAGCACCACATCGAAAGGAAGTTCTACAGGAAATGATCGAAAGAATTTGCTGTGCATGTGTTTGGCAGACCTGTACCCCCCCCCCCCAAATGCTTACAGTAGACTTTCTCACCCTCTCGGGATAACGTTGAAAACATAATGAGAGAAAAAATTCTGAAAGGTCATGTGGCCCTCAAAACAATTGAAACCCATTTCTTCGGAACTCTCCACATCTGCGTATTCTCAGAAAGAGGCAATAAACAAATCACCTAAGTGCTCACTCTAAATGGTCATCAGCCATCTCACTAGCAATACGTCAGCAATCACCCTGAAATTTGTCTTTTGCGGTGACAATATGCTAGAACTGTTGCAGCAATGTTTTTTCTCACTGCATACAAAAATGTTGTGCGCATTTGATGGATATAAATTACGTTTTTCTTTTTTCAAAAGTTTCCGAGTTTTAGTCGAAGTGAAAACGTCGAATAATTGAGGTTTTTCGTTAAATAAATGAATGAAATATTTTAACATTAAAATGTATTTGTTGTATAAAATATATTGTTACCACAATTGCTACCCAAGTTAAACGTTGTATAAACATGAAAGTTGTATAACTGAGTGACATATGAACGAGGTTACTCTGTAATTTGTAGATATGCCCTATTAAAAATAATTGTTTTTAAACTTTATGAAACAATTCAACAAACATCGCAACTGGCCTCGATGCAGGGCCAAACTCTTCTGACATAGATTTATTATAGTTAACTCTTAATGCTCAAAATAAAAATTTAACAAAAATTCAAATTTTTAGTTTTGCTTACCGTTCTTTTGGGCTAGAACCGTAGGATTCATACATAGGAGTAGTTTAATTACATATGGGGAATATTCTTTAATTTTGGCTCTGCTTAAATGTTAGAGGAGCTTGCAAATTATGTACATCCTGTTGTGTGGAATTCAATATATATCTATGATATACTAAAAACTTACTGCATTTATATAATCCTTACTAGAGATGAATTCTTGATTTTATTTTTTACTTTATATTCATGCAGACATTGGAGAAATAGCCAGAGATGGGCTGCAGCTTCTGGGAAACGCTATCAAGTTCGACGATATGAAAGACACCCGAAATGGACTAGTTGAATATGTGTGTTTTAGGGATTAGCCTTAGAACCCAAAAGTGTGTCTGTGGTTCCCAATTCAATTTGCCTCCAATTTTGCCAAATGTGATACAAGAACGAGACGATGTACTGCGCTCTAAAATGCACTTGATACCAATGCCAGTAGACTATTCCCGGCAGCAGTTTACAGCCAGTATTATTTCTTTGCTGCATTTGTTGCTATTTTTTTTATGCAAGTATTATAAGCTGTGTTCTTCTGTGAGTATGTTAGCACACTGCTTGTGTTTTTTTCCATCTTGAACATTGAAGTTTCCTAAGTTTGGTGTTAATATATTGTCGCATACGTAATTATTTCGCGTGAAAAATCTTATTTTCGAACTGATTCATAAGATTGACGAACAAACTTTTTTTCCTTTTTGTCTGTGATGTTTTAGTCATGAGAGAAAATTTTTTTGTCCATATTTATTTTGAACTCTCGTATTTTTTTTTCTTTCGGAACTGACTGCTTGTCGGAACTCTTTTAGAGCTCTGTGTGTTAAATGCTACAATTTTTTAATCTGGTGTGATTTAATTTATTTATACACGATTGTTTAGCTGTTTATTGTGTATTTAATTAGCCGAGTTATTCGAATTAGATATGAATGGTCGTTCTTTTTCGCTTTAAACATATTTTGCGATGAGTTATCGGACAAAATACCCATGTAAATTGATTATAATACAATATTTTTCCCATGATTGTTTTGAATAATGACGATGCGCTTGAATTTGTTCAACAGAATTTTTTTTGATTCTGTTGAATCTTTTGGTTTCAAAGGTGTTACAGAGAATCCTGAATGTTGTGCGTAAATTAGAGATTGGCAAGTTTCATTGTGAGGAACTTGATGGATGTCATATTTAAACTGGTCTATGCAGTTGTAAGTAAAATGAATGTGTGTTAGAGAGTGTTGCATGCCTCGTGCTACTGCTATGAATATCCTATGCTATAGAATCACTCAGATATTCGTGGCCTGCTGTAGATATTCTTGGATGGAGCTAAAAATGATTATCATTTTAATGTTATCCAATTATTTAAAATTGAAATTCTGTAAATCACTCGGTTGACAAAATTTCATAAAGATATACAGAAATTACATGACTACAATCAAATTCGGTTTCAATACATTTCAGTTTATTTTCAGTCTTCAGTTCCCCCGATGTAATTAAGGTGATAAAATTAATTTATTTTACCATATATTACAATATACGCTTGTACTCAATTTTGCAAATACATATTATGAGCTAAGGTGTGTCAATTATTCCGAATGACAACCCCAATTCCAGATAATTGACATTTTACTGTTCATCCAAAGATTTGGATAAACAGTAAAATGTCAATATCGTCATTCTTGTGAGAAGAAAATAAAAGTCAGAAAATGCTCGTATTAAATGAAACTTATCAATTTTTACAGTATTTTCCTGCACCTAATCTGTTGATGTGAATTTCATTTACTTGTAATGAAACCTTAAGGATTGGAAGAGGTTTTTAATCACATTTTTTGAAGAAACATAGTTGTTTTACCTGCTCTAATCTATAAACCATCTATGAATCTTTTTAAAATATATTTTTAAAAATATATATCTATATTCATTCCAATCTCTCAGAGAAAAAAAAAAGCTGCAGGTAAGACGCAGCTATATACAATCTACAATAAGAAATTCTGATGCCGATTTAACATGTATAATCCATGGGTTATTTGCAGGAAAATGTGGTATTTATCATGATTGTTTTCTCCTTTTCTGTTTTGCATGGTGATGGTCAACTGTCATGCTTTTGAGAAAAAAAAAGCTGAATTTGTTAATTATTAGACTTAGTTCACATGATATCTGACTATGTTACTATACAGCGGTATCTCGAGTTACAAGTTAAATTTTTTCCTGCATCATGAAAAACTTCTCAGTGTCTCATTGATTCAATCCACATCTCACAATATCAACGCTCAATAGAAATTGACATAGTTAATTCTATGGGGAATAAAAGTAATTTTGCTTCCAAGAGGCAAATGCTGTACAGCAGGAATGCACAACCTTTTCAGTCCATGGGCCAGATATGCTTTCTTGTTGCTCATAGGCCAGAAACTTGTATGTATAGAGTCAAATATTTGTGAAACATATATATTTTTTGGTGAATTTAGATTTTGACTTGCAGTACCCATCATTTTCTGTGATTGGCATTTTTTCATAAATTTTAGCAATAATTGAAAATTTTTTGGTTTTAACTGCCATTTTAATTGCCATTGACAATTTTGTTTTGGCTTTAACTGTAATTTTACTTGCCATTGATAATTTTGTTTTGGCTTTAATTGGCAGCTTTATTTGCCTTTGCCAATTTTTTTGGTGATTAAACATATTAGCTTAAACCTCCTTGCTTAAAATCTAGTATCAAATGTTTTCCCTGTATATTTCAAGTTGAAAATCGTTTTTTTATGAATTCAAGATTGAGAGCAAATTGAATATTTGCTCACAATTTCAACAAGTATTTTTTGCTGGTAACTTGGATTGCTCAGAAGTTGAGACACTCTTAACTTGAGGTACCGCTGTATTATTAACTATTATAATAAAAATGTATGTGTGTGTTTGAATACTACACTTTTTTCAGTCCATCAAGAATTGTAATGAATATAAAATCTGTGATGATAACATTCCCATCGGTGACAAGTATGGCCAAAGAAATGAGTTTGATAAATAATTTCATTATTTTTGTGTTTGTCTATCATGTAAAGGATTAACCATAAATGATTGGGAAATAGTATCTTTTATCATAAAATTTAGTGAGTTCGATAGTTTTTGGAAGTCACAAACTGTTTCGATAAGTATATGTGCAAATTACACTGGACAACAAATTTTGTTTGTCTGAAACAAAATTAGCCAACTCTTATATAATTTGATGTACTGAACATGAATTTGACTAAAAAAAAAGCTGGATTGGCTATGGTTTTCTCTGAAATTGCATATTTAATACAAATAAACAATGCAATAAACTGAAGTAAAATATAAGTATATAGAAAACGAAATAAACAAAGCAACATAAATTATATAGAAACGTTACTAATATTTTCAGGCACATCATTAATAAACAACATGAATACATAGAAATGAAAATGTATTAGCACACTAGTTCATATATCAACATTTGACACATATTTCGTTTTACATTACGGTTGTACTACTGGACGTAAGAAAAATTTCTTACAATTGTCCAACAGTAGTTAGGCAGCATCAAGATTGATTATTTTCCCTGTTAATGTTGTATGGCCATTACCACTTTTTCACTATGTAATAGCAATCGTAAAGCACCTGTAAACTGTTAACAGTTTGTGATGTATCTCAAAAACAAGAGCCAATAAAACTTATTCATGGTGATATCCATGTTCAGCAGGTCAAAATGATTCGGAATTGTATATTTACATGCCAAACGAGATTTCGTTGTTGCCCAGTGTAATCATACAGAAGTGTTTGTAATGCTATAGACACAAACTTTAGAAATTTGTATGAGATACTGCTCTGTACATCTATCAAATCTGTTACGTGAATATCCTGAAGTGTTTCAAGCTCTCTGAGTAAGTTTTTGTAACAAATTTTCATATTCCCCGTTTGTCTTAAAACTTTTTATCATTGGTTGTATTTACAACGAGTTTATTCTCAAGCTGTTGTTATATTTCATCATATTCTATTTGAGAACATTTTCAAGCACAGCCTTCTCGCAGACCATCAAATAAAAACATGCCTTTTAAAAAAATCATCGTCACACGTTTCTATGGATTTTTCATAACAAGTCTTCATGAATACAATATAAACTGCAAAGAAACTTTATAGTGTCGTTATTAGTGGATCCGAATTGCTCGTTAATTGTACGTAGTAGCGTAATTAAGTTTTATACAGTGACATTAGTGCTCCCGCTTTGATTTTTGGGTTTCCTCTGTGAGTAGGATTTCTTGGATTTATTTCAAGGCGAGATAGAAACGGTTATACTGGATGTGTATGTGTGTGTATAGTTAGACATGAGTGTGTGTGTTGTAAATTATTTGTTGTCGAAATTATTTGTGTAAAATGTATAAGAAGATGGTTATGTAAAGTTGGAAGATTTTTGTGCCATTTTTTTTTAATGTGTATATCGATTTTCATAAAATTTGTGTTTGTTGCTCTTTGCTTCTATTTCTTTTTTGTATATTTTCATCAGACCATTAAATAGCAAAGTTTGCTTTTCTTGTTGCCAGAAGTGTTTTGCCATGTTACTGAGTTCATGCATTATGGAAAAAAATGCTCTTTGTATGTATTTACACTTCATGAGCCATAAAACCTGTATCTAAGGCCATATTTTGGACATGTGCAGCTGTGGAGAATGACGATATATATACAGTGTCCCCCCTTATTGTTATTTAATATGTACCAGTAATTCCTGAACCTTAAGGAGCATCAAAATTTTACCAGGGTGACTGAGTCATCTACTACTTAACCGTACAATGCACCTCATTCACATTTCTCTACAGAATTTTTGGTGCTGGAATATGTGTATTTTGAGTGTATGTTGTCAGAGTTGTGCTTGTTTCAAGTTCCTGCTAGTGCTACTGTCTTCTAAAGGTGATAAATGCTTGAATTTTCATGTTGAAGAGACAACAGGGACTGAGTCAACTGCTGGGCTTGGTTCACTTTGCCTTGAAAGAGCTCTGAGCAAAGCAGAAATTTGAGAATAGTGAAAGATATTCAGTTGTTGAATATCATGCTGAATTTTGTTTATTTGACTTAGGCTATGCTTTTTTAGGGTTGCCGTATTCCTAAAATTTAAATATGAGGCAAGTTATTTTGTCAGTGAGCTGTCAATCTGAAAGATAGATGGCAGAGCATTAA
The DNA here is from genome assembly GCF_987345545.1 of Pholcus phalangioides. Lineage (NCBI taxonomy): Eukaryota > Metazoa > Arthropoda > Arachnida > Araneae > Pholcidae > Pholcus > Pholcus phalangioides. The sequence goes on along the minus strand of NW_028301616.1, from coordinate 21,536,850 downwards.
CCAACACATAATCGTGCTCAAAAGTTGAGATATTTGTCTAAAGTTACTTGCTTCTTTCTGCAACAGATTGATGCCACAAGAAACTGTCGCACTTTACACCAGGGGTTTCCAATGTAAAGTTTCTCGTGAGAACCCTTGATAGTTATAAGGCTGTTCCGCGGAACCCTCGATGGTAATGAGGCTGCTCTACGTAACTCAAATATTTGGATATTTATCCAAAAAAAATATCCCTACAGCCGTCTTAAAAGCACCAGGGCAAAATGAAAGGCTTAGGTACCACCTCTTAATTGACTTATTTATTGTTATAAATCATTATTCCAGATCTTATCATGGGAGCCCCTATGTAACAGGTCCCCTCATGGGGGGCTGTCGGGACTCCAGCCGAGAGGCTGGAAAAAAAATCAGATTGTTCTCATGGCCCCGATGTCCCATAAACTACACGTGAATTCTGCAATCCAAGAATCTTCTTTTCTAGTGGTAAAAAAAAATTTCCGAAAAACATCCTTTTTACAACTTTGTCTCATTTTCCTATTTATCAGGATACTTTCATGAACTTATGGTTCAAGGAATTTTATATAGAAATGAGAGCGTGTTTTTGTTTTAATTGATAGTTTCCGTGTATAAGAAATTTACAGGTTTAATAGTGTTCTGCCATCTGCAGAAATTGAATTCGTGGTCGAAGATACGAAAGCCCCAGCGTCAATGACGGAGCCGACTAATCTAATAGGGTGCACACATAGCAAACGGGGTATGCCATTTTAATGCCGAACCATTGATCCTAGAGGTATACTTCCAGTTAGGAAAAGTTCCAAATAATGTGTACTAAGATATGTCATTCATGTTTCAAGGGGTTTGTAAAAGGTAATTTTTTTATTTTAAATAGTCCGTGTGCTCCAAAATCCAGTTTTTTCCCTATTTTTCCTGATGCTAACGAAAAAATTCCCTGTTTCTAACTGCAATATTCATTGAAATATTCGAAAAACGGAGAAAATTTGGGAAACAACGTTAAATGTGTGCGGAAAAACCGTTTTACCCGCATTTAACGCGGTTCAGGTGCATCAAGATGACAATAATAACGGCTCGTGAAGCTGGGCCCTGCTATCATTTATTGATTCACTTAAAAAATGCTTTAATTTTTCGTTAATGAACTCCGAAATTCTGTTTCGCCAAAAGCTTGGCCCTTCGTGACGTTTTATCTTTCTTGCTCGTATCTAAGACGCCTTCATATACATGTATAAAGGGGGTTCTAGTTGTAACCAATCACCGGCGTGCTAATGTTTGTGTGTTACTAAGAATGTAGGAATTGAAATTTCGCTCTTGGGATGCTCTTAAGACAGCCCGAAAGTCGTCGTTGGAACCCTGTCGGCTGAGGCATATTGACGAATCAAGAGCTTCGATCATAACCAGAAGAAATGCTCTTGTACAAGAACTCTGACAAATGCTCTATAACTGAAATAATCATGATGCTAATTATTGAATCATAGGGTGTTCGTCCAAGTTGTCGGCGAATATCTTCTGAGTCTGCCGAGTACTGGAAGCCGTGGGAGGACCACCAGACTTCAATAGGATAGGTATGTCAGTCTAGTGGAGAAACGAAACATTACACTTTTGGCCAGATAAAAGCCGCAGACTTTGTTAGGGGCCGTTCAAGTATTACGTGAGCAAAATTTCGTCAGCACTACCCCCCACCTAACGCATATTGGTGGGATCAGAAACGTACGCCGCCTTCCCCAGACGAAAAAAAAAAAAATTTCGAAAGAAAATACCTTTAACAAAAAAAGAGAAATCGATTAGTCTATATAATTTCAATGACATTTGAAAGGCAAGAACTCAATTTCTCTAAGAAATTCATTGCGACCCACCCTTTAAGCGAACTGGTATATATATATATGGTATACTTAATATAATACTATAAGTATATCGAACTTATATATAGTAACGGCTCGTGAAAGATTACGGTGGTGTAATGGCTATATATATTCGTTCGGAAAGCAACAGTGGTCCAGTCATGTTCTCTGCCAAATTGTGCTTCCGCATCTAGAGTGATTCTGGACACCACTGGTGGAGAGAGCAGAGAACTCGTTACTATCAGCAGAATGCCCAGGAAATTGATCGCTATGGCCAAGGAGTAATGATATGTTCGGGTATCGTGTGCAAAATGGCCGAACTCCGCTTCATATCTTTGATGGCGGTATTGCAGTGACATTCTCCCGGGTCATGTTCGTCTTTTACGAGATGCAGTTAGTTGGTCCAGACTTTCTGTTCGCGAATGACAATGCTCGTCCGCACAGGACAAATGAAGTATCCGACATACTAGGAAATGAAGATATTGAGCGTATGTCATGGCATGCATATTCGACGAATCTAAAATACTATTGAGCACGCCTGGGATGCACCCGGCAGACATATTGCTCAAAGACTCACCCCCCCCCCCCCGAACTGTACAGGAACCCAAAACACCTTGAAGAACGAATGGGACAAAATCCCTTCAAGCTCTCCACAATAATTTGGTTGGCAGCATGCACATTAGGTGCAAAATGTGCATCTGTATTCGAGAAGGTCACACTTCATATAATGAACTCTTATCTGTTCTCATTTCCAGCAGGACGAGCACTTTTCGTAACTGTTTACAATTGTTGTAAGGAACATCTTTTTTACTTTTGCTCGTCTTTTTTCGCCATGTGGTGATATCTGTCCTCTGTATTATAAAGATACTTCAGGATGTCCATTAAAAATGTGCCAACTTCAATTTCTTTGAAGGATGTCTATCGTTGAATACGACGTAAAATAATATGTGCCTTAGCATTTACCAAGCAGTATACAGGGTGATTCAGAAAAGATGGGGGGGGGGCGGGCGGAAACACACTTTAAGTACACACCAAATACGAACAATTGTCATCAAAGAATGCGTGGTCTAACACAAACGCGGTAGCACGTTTCGAAACAGCCGCTCAGCAAACGTTAAATCGGCATTCCTGTTGAAATTTATCGGGAGAAAAAGAACACCAGCATGCAAATGCAACCTGGGGAAGAAGAAACAGTGTGCAAATCTGCGTCACAGAGAATAAAAGGCGCGGAATCCAGCCCTATGAAGTTATTCCTGCGTGCAACCGTTCTAACAGTTGTAGCGTACGGAATGGCGTCCGCGCCTTTTATTCACTGACGCAGATTTGCATGCGGTTTCTTCTTCCCCAAGTTACATTTGCATGCATGATGTGTTCTTTTTCTCCCGATAAATCTTAACAGGAATGCCTTTTTAACGTTTGCGGAGCGGCGGTTTCGAAATGCGCGTTTGCGTTTCATGTTAGACCATGTGCATTCTTTTTTTTCTCCTTTATTCATTTCAGTTTAAGATATGTCATAAAATTGCAATATATAGCATATTATTAGTCAAGATGATAATTGTTTGTATTGATGTGTGTATTATCACTCAACTTTTTCCCATCTTTTCTGAATCACCCTGCCTATCATATTAAATATATGAAACATCACTGAACTGGAACTACTGCTGTCACCTATGAAATAAAAAATGCAACTGCTGTGATTCTTGGATTGAAACTGACCCGTTTCTGATTAATGTGCCGCAAAGAAAAAGTCGATATAATATGTTAGGTGATAAATATTTTGAGCAATAATATTAGTTGAATATTTACAGCTGTTTGTACGCGGTAGACTAACATCAGTTGCAAGCGATAAGAGAACACCAGAGTCGGTTCCTGTATGGATAATGTTTTTTCTGATTTCAATTTTATTTGACGCATTATACTTATTTTAATTTACCACGCACAAACATCAACTGTTAAAGTTTTAAAGCAAATTGACAATTTAATATTTCTCAAAAAATATTTGTTAATATCATACTATTTTAACTTTTTCTATGCGGCATATTAATCGAAGAGAATCGCAACAGTTTTATTTTTTTTATTTCATAGGTGGCAGCAGTAGTTACAGTTCAATGATGTTTCTCACACGCAATACAGGATTACTCAGTTACTCTTGCCGCATTTTACTGGCGGCGAACCGTTTATTCTAGATGTATACTTCCAATTAGCAAAAAGTATTCAAATAACGTAGAACTCGGATATATAAACACGTCATTCATGTTGCAAGGGGATGTATATTTATCAAAATGAAACAAAAAAAAAAAACTTTTATACGGGCACCCTGTCCTAAAAACTCAAATTTTAAAGTTGTTGCCCTGTCTTTGATGAGGCCAAAAAAAAAAATCACGTTTTTTAAGTGCAATATTCGCAGAGATATTTGAATTCACAAATCGGAGGAAGGTTTGGAAAAAACAACATAAACTAATGGATAATACTTCTTTCCCAACTTTCCTCCATTTTTAAAGAATATCTCTGCGAATATTGCGTTCAGAAACGTAGAATTTGAACCACTTCTTCCTCCAAATTAGCCGCTCCGTCTTCATTGTAAATATGCCTATGTCTAAGTCACTCTTTTGGTCGTTCACATGCTTTCACACCCTCTAGGTCGCTGTTTTTGGCCCTAGCTCACCAAGTCATTTTTTTGGTTACTCACATACTTGTGCTTTGTTTTGGTCACTCACATGCTTGTACACTCTCTAGGTCAGGTCTCAGGTGTTTCCAACGTAAAACTTTTCGCGGAACCCTTGATGATAATGAGGTTGTTCCACGTAACTCAAATATTTGAATATTTATTAAAAATTGCGTTCCTACTGCCCGTTTCATAGCTTTAGGGCTAAATAAAAAAGGGCTTGGGATACCACCTCTTATAATTTACTTATCTATTGCCATAAATCACTATGCTAGATCAAGAAAAGAAAAAAAAAATCCCAGAATTAATAAGAGAAAGAATCCTAGAATTAATAAAAGGAACTAATAAAAGAAAGAATCCTAGAATTAATAAAAGGAATTAATAAAAGAAAGAATCCTAGAATTAATAAAAGAAAGAATCCTAGAATTAATAAAAGAAAGAATCCTAGAATTAATAAAAGAAAGAATCCTAGAATTAATAAAAGAAAATGATCCCAGAATTTATGAAAGTCCAGAATTGAGATGAAAATTCAGAATTAATGAGAGAAATAATTCCAGAATTGATGGAAATTCCAGAATCAAAGCAATTGGAGTTCAGACAATTTGTTTCACCACAAAAAAAAAGCGTTTGATACACATTTATATTTTTTCAATTCCATTTATTTTTTCTTGTGAAGTGTGGGGCCCCCCAAACCGCCGGGGAACTGGCGTCTTAATGCGTGGGCCCACGCGGGCACGGCCCGGGGCCTCAAGATAATGAGATCCAATTAATATTCTCGATAGTAAGCATGCTAATTGGTCGGCAAGCATTTCTAGCCAGGTTGGGGCCTCAGAAAATCCCCTTTCCTTGGGAGCCCATGATGCTCGGGGGCCCAGTGCTACCACACCTGTCACACACACACACCCCCTAAGGGCGGCTTTGCGTCATTAGGCCCCCTACGTATTCGAGGCCTTGGGGTCGTGTACACATAAAGAACAAAAACATTATTACATCATTGTGAAATCCGATCAGTTTCTCGATAAGGGAAAAAATAGAAACACACAGAATGCTAATCGCATATGACGAAAGATAAGAATGCCATTTTCAAAACTGCATTATGTGTTTGATTTTTGGCGTGTCAGTCATCGCCAATGTGACAATATCTGATGCAAGTGACCGATAATCTTTGGTTGACTTATCAAAGATACAATAATAATAATAATGAAAATGCTGTCATGGCCAAAATTCGGGTGATAAGCAAAGATCAATATCCGTTTCAGTGCAATTTTTTTCCATGAAAATTTGGCAGATTTTTCATTGGAACCTGTTTATTTAGGATATTTCGCTTATTCAAGGGTTTCTTTCAATAATGTATAAATCCTGCAAAAAAAAATATAATTCTTGTAAAAAACGCAAGAAAATTAATTCGTATTTTCAAAATCCCAGATTCTTAGCGAGCATTGATAACAGCGCCATCTATAGGCTAGATACTGAGTTTTTAGTTTCGGATTCTATATTTAAACGGTAAATTACGAACAGGGCTCGGATTTCTATGACTGCACAATTTTTTTTCGTGATTTTGCATATTCCGCCATAGATTACTTTTTCATGCATTTTCAGTTATTGTTAAGGTCATTATTTTCAGTAATTTAAAGACTTTTTTCTTTTCATTTTCAGTAATTTGAGCCATATCTTCATATTTTAGAATTTAAAGCATTGCGCAGTCGAATCCCGTTATAACGACAGCTCCAAGAGACCAGAGATATAATTCCGTTATAGCGAAATTTCGTTGTCAAGGAATTCCAGCTTTTCATAGTGTTTCTATGTGAAGTTAACTGAGGGATTAGAAAAGTTTTCGTGAAAATGAGATTTGTTCGTTATAACGGTATTCGTTAAAACAGGAATCGACTGTATTCCATATTTCAACAGAACAATAAAGAGGGATTTCATTTAATTTCCCCACAAGCTCACTCTCTCCACTAGCTTCATTTCCCACAATTGACAATTTTTAGATGATACTAATACCCGGCTATAATACCCGGCGTTAGATCACGTGATATCTCCCTCTTTCTTTGAGGGAGATGCAAACCGTGTCTAAGTTCACCAATATGGCGATTTCCTGCGCGACTCATGAAAGAAACAAAAATCTATATTTAAAGAAACGTAAAACTAAATATATATTTTTTCTTTTTTTAAAGGGTGCTAGGTATTTCAATTACCCCCTTTGAACTTCAAGTTATCCATCTCTGCCTGTTTCTACTTCAAAAAATGCTTAATTAAAGCTGTGGAATTTTTCCGATGTACTTTTTACGGGCCCATAATTAATTTTAAAACCACTTAAACTATATGAATTTATGCAGTTGAATATCAAAAGACAATACGGAGACATTAATTTTCATGCTTGAGAAGATATAAATAAAAAGTTGAAATCAATGTTATTGCATGGATATCCAACTCGAAAGTAGGTCCGGTAGTAGTCCGAAAGTAGTCCGAAGTCCAGGTCCGTAGGTCCTGGTCCGGCTAAATACTTCATATCCAATTTTCTGGGCTACGTATATCGCTAAGCGAACTCAATATTTCAAAAATCGAGTATTTAATACAATTTTTAAAATTATTGATGTGACAGAAAACACCACCAAATTTCCGCATTTATACAGTAGAATCGGCAATTATAACACTGATTTTTGTGAGGATCACCCTTTTCCTGACCCTCAAAGCGATGCTGGTGATGATTATGACGTCTATTCAAAAAGCCTCATTATTGGGAGGATTGAAAAAGTGGCAAACCATTATAAAGGTATAAACTATTATACATATAGTAACAGGATTAGAGAAATGACAAACCATTGTAAAGGCATATACACGTCTGAAACGCATTGCTAGGGAACCACGGTAACCAAAGTAAACGTTCGGAAAGTGATTGTTGAGGCCCAAAAACCATTGTTGGTGTTTTGCCCATTTGAGGCATTTGCCCTGCTCTGACGAAATTTTAAAGTAGCCTATCGTTCAAGTCGGGTCCCATTTGGTATATATGCAAAATTTCGCGACGATCGATCTAAAATTGTAGATTTGTATAGAGAACACACACACACACAGACAGAAAATCAATTTTATATATATAGATTAGCAATAATTGATAATTTTACTTAACTTTGGTATTATTTTGGGCAATGATTGATTTTTCGGCGATGATAGCAACAACTGGCAATTTTATATACAGAGTGATTATAAAAAAAACTATCCCGACGTATGGGCCCCTAACTATCATACCATTCGCAGAAACTGAATGAAATTTTGGCATAAGGTATTTTGAGGTATGCGCTCAAGAATGATATGGAAAACAACAGTGTCACTCTAACAGTTACGGTTAGAGTGAGAAAATTTCGAAAATATCAAATGGCAACACCAAGTTTTTTGTATTGGAATGTGATCTCCATTGTGAAAAACCCTAAATAGCGTTCGAACTGTAGTATGAAAATCACCGGCGGTAGATAGGCTAAAAGTGAGGACAACCAATAAGGACAGAGAAGCAGCATAAAATAAAGCATTTTATTGTGTTTTCCACATGACCTTGTGGAGGACTAATCAGGCCTTGTGGGATCTCAGCCGAAGAAACGGTGTGACGAATGAAACGAACATTAATGCTCTGGTGCCCGGCAAAGTCCTTTTTCCTTGCCTAGTTCCGGGGATTTTCGTGCTACAGGTGCCATTCCAACGCTATTTAGTGTTTTTCAGTATGGAGATCGCATTCCAATACAAAAAACTTGGTGTTGCCATTTGATATTTTCGAAATTTTCTCACTGTAACCGTAAACTGTTAGAGTGACACTGTTGTTTTCCTTATCATTCTTGAGCGCATACCTCAAAATACCTTATGCGAAAATTTCATTCAGTTTCTGCGAATGGTATGATAGTTAGGGGCCCATATGTCGGGATAGTTTTTTTTATAATCACCCCATATATCTACCTTTAGCATTATTCTGGACGATGAATTGGCGATTTCTTGTATAATTTCTGTGTTTTTCTTGAAAGAATATGGTCAGCCAATTTGTAAAGGCATGATTTTAGATTTTTAATGAATGTTTTAAGTTTTTTAGGGCATAAACCCTTTTTTATGGAGCATATTCTGTTGGCTTTTAGGTCATGAAAATCCTAGCCCTAATTATGACTATGAAGTTTGCATGGCCGTAATTTGCGGAAAATTCCCGTCTTTTCCCTCGAAAATTATTATTATTATTATTCTGAAACTGAGGATGAACACAATTTGCATGACACATAAATTATATCATGATAATTATGAGTATAAATACAATCGAATCTCTCTTAACGTTCACCCTTCTTTCACGGCCAAACAATAATTTCCCTTGTACGATAAAAGTATGCATTTGAAACTCCCTGATTAACGGTCACCCCTCTTTTACGGACGAGTTTTTTGGTCCCATCCGTGCCCGCGAAAGAGATTTTTAACTGTATTAATATTCATTACGTGTTCAGTGATTTTTTTTTTTTCATAGTCAAACACGTGCATTCTAAAATGTCGCGAATTTTAAGAAATTTCGAAGTATTTTGTTGAAAATTTCTGAAAATTTCAAAACACTGTTGAAAATTTTTTTGACGATATCCCGTATTTTTCCCGCATTGCATTGACACAATCTCAATGTCTCGATAAAATACTTTCACTCGCAGATAGAATGGAAAACTAGACACCTATGCATATAAAATTGATTTTCTGAGTGTATGTTCTCTATACAAATCTACAATTTCGTATCAATTTTTGTATTTGTTCCAAACAGGTCCCCACTTGGGGCAAATGCCTGATAGGGTCAAAAACTGTCCAGCAACAACTGGGTTTTGGAAGGCCTACTTTTTTTACCTTTGTTCCCAAACAATGGTTTGTCACTTTTTTACTGCGCCCAGTATATAAAGAGAGTAAGAGTGTGGCGTGGTGGCAAGATGCTCGTCTACCACCGTAAAGGTCGCTGTCACGGTCCCAGGTTTAAGCCCAAGGGATGATATAGATAAGATATTTTCCCCTAACGACCGCCGATAGACAGCGCCTTCATTTCCAGCCCATCTCATGAATGACAGTAAATTGCGATATGGTCAGAGTTGGTGAAGCAATACATGAAGAGAGTCCAGGCATTACTGCCTGTTTGATACAGAATGTCAGATTCACAATTTTGTTTATGCTGTTGAAGAAAATTGATTTGAATTAAAAAAAAAAACCCACGAGAAAAAGGACAAAAACATTTTTTTGACAAAAAGAATTTTCAGGAAAAAAGAAATTGTTTTTCAAATAGAATTTTTTTTTCAGGATTTTAGGTATACATTTTTTTAGGTTTATATATTGGGGGGGGGGGGATCCTCCGGTAATGAACATTGAACATAGTGACAATGTTCATCACCGGAGAGGCTTGATTGCAAGGTTGCCATGTATGTAGTCGAATTTTGCTCAACAAGTGCGTGTGTTGCATACGTGCGTGCGAAGCTCATCAATAAAACGATCGGAAAGAGCAATGTCACCTGTTAGGCAGAAGCCATACTGCACGCAAACGGCAGCGTTTCTAATTATATATATAGTGGCAGCTTCTATTTATTTATTTTTTAGCTATTAGGTTTGGTTTGGCAAGAATTCGAGATCTTTGTCATCTCATATGACGTACTGTGACGAGCGAATCATAAAAATCAATGCCACGTAGAAAAAGAAATGAAATAAAATACAAACGTGTCTCCGCTTAAGACTTTTTTTCCGCCAAAGAAGTCCCATTTCTACGAGTCACCATTTTTTTAATAAGCTTTCGAAGTCGAATGATGCCACAGCATAATCACCATAATTATTTCGTACGCTTTCAAGGGCTGATGACACCTGCACCTTCTATGATATCCGGATTAAAACGATTAAATCCGATCTCCCCGTTAAAAAGTCTCGTCGCAGGGAGCAACAGGCCTACAACGGTATGCTATTCAATCATTACACTTCATGCATGGTTGGATAAATTGATGGCAGATGGCAGCACTACACATGACAAACATTACACTGAAACAAACTTCACGCACCCACACACACATTCCATGTAGCAATTCGTTAGAAGTTCCGCAGAGGAATATGAACGATGTGTATGTCCGGTTTAGTAGTAGTAGTTAGAATGATAATTTGCGTTAATGATGATGATGATGATGATAATAATAATAATAATAATAAATTATACGCTCCCTAATACCGTATTCCCTCGCATTACCAACTTGCTATGAAACTCGAAACTTAACGACCAACAATTCATCACCGGGAAATTCATCACCGAAAAATTCACCGGTAGGAAAATTCATCGACAGGAAAATTCACCGATAACAGTTCGACATGAGTGAGTGAGCTAGGAAGTAGGTAAGTGACCTGTGAAGCAAGTGAGTGACCTGTGAAGCAAGTGAGTGACCTGTGAAGCAAGTGAGTGACCTGTGAAGCAAGTGAATGACCTGGTGAACAAGTGAGTTACTTAAGGAGTAAGTGAGTGTATATCACTCAGCAACCTATTGAGTGAATGATATAATGAGTGACCCATAGTGAGTGAGTGACAGAGTGAGCGATCTAGTCAGGGAGTAACAGATTGAAAAACCTAGTTAGTGAGTAAACGAGTGAGAGGCTTACCGAGTGGTGACAAAGTGAGTAAGTGAGCGACCTAGCGAGTAAGTGAATGATCGAGTGGTATAGTGAGTGAGTAAGTGACTTATGAAGTAAGTGACCTGGTGAACAAGTGAGTAGGGAGTAAGCGAGTGATATAATGAGCAACCTATCGAGTGAGTGACCTAGTGAGTGAGTAACCTCACTCCCTCACTCACTCGCTCACGGACTCAGTGACTCACAAACTCACTCGCTCGTGTTGAACTGTTGTCAGTGAACTGTGCTGTGACTTTTCGCGCGCGTGTGTAGATATTGATATACTGTGATATAACGCGCTGCTCTGGTGAATGTCGGCTGGATTCTGATTCAGATTCGACTCTGAGTCAGACAATTTTTTTTTCTTTTCTTTCTTCCCTCAATCTCAGTTTTCTTTGTGCATGTGTTATAATGTGTGCAATATTACAATATACGTGTTTTGTAGCAATCGAAAGCGTATGCAAAAGGTAATACAACGTACGCATAAAGTACGCATACAACGTACATAAATTGAAATATAAGATTTGTAGTATGTATTAGTATCAACGTGTCAATATTTGAGAGTTTGTGTGTTGAGGTATGACGGACTGGACTGATTTGCGCCAATATTTTCCCGACAGTGAATGTAATATTGAAAAGTTGTAGAGAGAATACTGTATTATTATTTTTTTTTTTCGCCCTCCATAATCGAGTCTGATCTCTCCGAGACCGTCCATTCCTTTGGAAAAGAGCGGAAACCATCCCAAGATGGTCTCTCTGGGCGGTCAGTGGTCATGTCTGTCTGTCTGTCGGTCGGTGAATTCTGTGGTGTTTGGTCAGAACATGATAACTCCAAAATCACATTTTTGAGATATAAATATTTTCATTGTCATTTAAAAATCAAAAATAAAGCATACACACAAATGCAAATGAAAATATCATACATCAGAATATTGTTTAGCCGTACGCACGTATTTGTGCATTTATCTCACTTCTAATTGGTTATAATTAGCAAGACTTACAACTAGATCAAAAAGCCATTTTTTGGTGATATCATGTTCTGACCAAACACCACAGAATTGTTAGTCGGTGAATTTTCCCAGTGGTGAATTTTCCGGACACGACCGTACATGCACCTAGTAAACAGGGCCGTCTCAAGAGCATCATGGGCCCCCGAGCCAAGTGGTTTTTCTGAGACCCTACCTGGTAAATTCTATAAAATTTCAACTGGATCTCATTTTTATGAGGCTCCACTTCTCTTGAAGCCCCTCGGCCATACCCGGGTGAGCCCATGCGTTAAGACAGCATTGTTCGTAATCATATCTCGTGGGGGAACGTTTGTCTGCTGGAACGTTTGTTGTGAGTGTATGTGTGACCCTAACATATTTATGACGTCAGAGTTATGGGTATTTCATGTTCTAGTGGTGCTGCCATCTGCCTCCCATATTTTGAAGTGGAAATGTCGAATGCCTAATCATTTTATGGTATGCGAGTATCGTGTTGAAGGTCTACCTGCTCTTAGCAGAGAGACTTTTTTCAAAAGGGACTTTTTTTACCGGCGTGCATTTGCAGGGCCGTCTTAAGAGCATCGTGGACTACCGGGCAAAGTGGTTTTTTTTTGAGGCCTTACCCAACTAGAACTGCCTGCCTTGCAATTTACATGCTTACTCTCGAAGATTCGAACAAAATATCGTTATCACGAGGCCTCTTCAACACTTGAGGCTCCCGGGCCGTACCCGAGTCGATCTATGAGTTAAGACGGCATCGCGCATTCACACCTTCGTAGTTCCTGCAAGTACATTGTGTTCAAAATTTATATTTGTTATATTTACCAATTTCAGAGTCTAGGTCTTCATTAACTACAGCAGATGCTGCGGCCATGGTAATCGGAATCATTTGCTCGAAATTGCGCTATAAGCATACATCTTTTTTCACGATATAGTAATGCAACTATTCTCTGTGTGTATATACTAAACAAATGTCAGACCATTTAATGCGCGTGCAAGTAAATGATCAAGTAAAAAAAGAAGATGTAATACACAGGGAGTGGGAACTAAGAAAAGGAAAAAGACAATCGAGGCAGATATAGGCAGGGTATCAAGAAAGGCTCAGCATTCGGGGCGCCTTGTTGTTGTTGGACGAGTTGCCTCCAGGGCCTTAGCAAGCAAGCTGCATGAAGGTAAAGTTCAAGGATCCCAATGTCCGTCCCCGGGTATTTAAAGGTTGGTAAAGTAAGAGGTCAAACGGCAACACCGGGTAGAAGAAGAAGAAAGGAATCAAAATAAGAACAGAAAGAAACAAGAAAGGGCTGCAAATGATTCTTCTAGAAAGCAAAAAAACAAGTTGTTTCTCTATCTCTTTTATTTCCATCTAACATCGTAACGTTTGCTTTTTTTCAATTACGTTTCCAGCCTCCAACATAGTTCGGAGATGTCAAAATCTACGGAAGCCAATATGTAAATTCGAGGAACGAGGCTTAACTGTCAAATTAAGGCCAAACAAAAAGCCGTTTCTATTGTCTTTGAGACGAGGAAATGGATGTCCGATATCTCGAGCCACATTGTTGTTCCGAATAGTGTCATGGGGATCGTTCTTTCTCGTACAAGCTTTCTGGGTGTCGTTACGAAATTCATACGCCATCGCGAGTCGAGGACAAGTGGCGTACACATTTTCCAGCAATAGATATCGAAAAAATATGCTTAAAGATTACTACTAAACATTTATGCGCGTTGAAGGATATATTACATTGCCTTGAATGAACATAGATGAATGAGTTCGAATTCTGTTAGCTGATTCCTCGTACTGATAATTTAGAAGAGTAATGAGAGATTACACTCTTCCTGTGTATAGAAGGGAAATGCGAAAAATATATTGCTTAACATAGAAAAGGTTGTGCTAGGACTGTATATTTGTGCTTATGCGGTGCATTAATCGGAAACCGGTCACTAATTCAAATCGAAAAATTATAACAGTTGGGGTGTTATTTAATAGGTGGCAGCAGAAGTTCAATGATATTTCTTATACAAATGATATAATACTGCATTCTGTATTGTCTAGTTCAGGGCTCTTCAACCTTCATGTTGTTAGAGTTATGTATGCTTGGTTTTGTATTTTACCTCCCACTAATAAACCAAAACTGGCTATTAAACTTTTTTTTTTGATTGATTCAATTCAAAATGCCCCTTAAATGAAATTTTCATTTAAAAAATGTAAATTGATTAATTTGGGTCTATATCTTCACCAGGACCGTTGGAGTTAGGTACAGGTCTTGGGGGAAAAATAATTAAATTTGGGTATGTTGTGTCATAGACATGGCCGCAAGTTCGGACGTGAATACGTTTTTTGTGCCTTGAATCATGTGCTAGGAAGTGACATAATTTAATTATGTCATTATCATGGGCTTTGTCTTTGGAATAGCTAACAAACGACACCAATGTCGTCTATTTTCGTTGCGAACTGCTTCAGATATAGCGGGGGAAAAAATTGTTACGAATCAGGGTATCGGGCCTGGAGCGCAGACGGGAAGAGATATTGAAACCGGAGTGGATGCACCAGTGGATGCACCTTTGCCACGTGCATCGGACGCTGCTATTGCTTTTGACTTGCGTTCGGTGACCCAGTTCCTGAGATATAAGCGTGTAAAGAATTTCGTCGCGCAACTTTTTGCGTATGCTCCCAGTATCGTCAGGCGATTTAAAAGACGTATTTTCGCGTCAAAACACCTTATGTGGACCTCTAGAAGGATGAGGACACTGGTGCCGCCATCCAACTTCTAAATTTTGAGATGAAAATGACAAATGCTTAAGTTTCCATGTTATTGTATATGTCCGCCTGCTCTTTTCGTGCGCGAATCTGATATAATTCAATTTCAATATTAAAGTAAAAACTCCAAAGACTTCCAAGAAACAACAAACATGTATGGCAGTAATAGTAATAATAATACAGCTTTATTTTATTTACATATATAAGAAAAAAAAGGGAGAAAAAAAAACAACAGGAGATAGACATTACAGATAAAAACCACAACCAGCTTAAAACCTTTTGAAACATTAACAGAAAAAAAATATATATGTATACCATGTGACAGAGCTTTAGGTACCAACGACAGGCGAAAATAAAAACACGCTCATTGTATAGCAGCACAAAAATGCGAGCATCGATTTGTTTCCTATTAATTCAAGGAAAAATATTCAATTTGGACGAGGAGAAACCATACATTGCGCATGCGTAGAAGAAGAAGAAAAGAAATTAGCAATTATAATACGCATTTTCTAATTCATTTTGCATATGGCATTGCATATAATGGCGGCATAAATGTTTTTTTTTTTTTTTTAGGATTCTCTCTTATGGAAGAATCTGAAACCTTTGGGTGATAAGAGTTCGATCAGATTTGAGCAGAAGTGTCAGGATAATTATAATGTGATTGATGGCTTTTCAATCGAGTAACTACCAGTGTTTTCTTGTATGTCCATATTTCATTGAGAACCGGCTATCCATTGATACCGATTTTCGCCAATGAATTACCAATTGACGTCAACTGATTACGAAATTTTGCCAATGGATAACGAATCGTCGCCAGTTAGGGACCAAAAGCCGCTATCGCCGTCTTTTCAGCAACGTGATAATCAGTTTATACAGATATATTCAGTGTCTAAAATTATCAATTTTTCAAATTTATATTTTATCTGAATTTGTTTATTGAAATTTTGAGGCATAAGACATGTATCTTTTATTTTATGTGTCGTAAGAAACATAAATTACATACGGTAAAACCTCGATTAACCGTCACCGTCCGGACCAGGGCAGTGACGGATAACAGAAATATCTTAATACATATGTACAGTGATATGATTTCACAGTGGAACTGTTGACAATGGCATAACCTTAAAAAAGAAATCGAGAAAGCTATTTTCTTTCTTGTGTGTGTGTGTGTGTGTGTGTACTTTCAAATTTTAACGAGATCGTTATGCTAAGCTGAAATACCAAAAATAATCAATTCTGAAATAGTGAGAAGCATTTAATTACTTAAAATACACCTTATAAAACAACAAACTAATAATTTGACCACTACTTTTTAACACCAGGTTTCAGTTTCTTCCGTTCAAGACACAATTTTCAGATCAAAGCTTTTTTATATATAAGATTGAAATTTTTTCCAAAACGGTGCCCGTAAGAGTTCCAATATTTAAAAACTAGATTTCATTGCCGTAGAAAATGATGATTACTCAATATAATAGCTCTCTGTAAAAAATAAAATGAATGTCAAATTTAATTCGATACATAATGCCTTTTTTTTCAAAAGAAAAATCAATAATTTCACTATATATATTATATATATATCAGAAAAATAATGACACGATATGAGACATTTTCACATAAATATTTATATAATATACGTATGCTATTTGCAAAAAGAATCTGAAATAATTTTTCGAATGGACAGCATAGCAATTATTTACAGCATATATGGATTATTAAAAAACATATAAATATACTTTTTTTAAACCATCTAATATTCAAATTTTGGCCAAAAATAATGAGATAATAGTGTCTGTAAATTTACAATATATTTTTGCACATATTCATTTATTTTTTCTAAATATATAATATTAATTAACGGAATTCCAATAAAAACTGAAAAACGTGACATTATTAACATTATTATTCATTCGGTTTTCTCTTTATGTACAATGAGGCAAAATAACGATAATTACAAAGAAAATAGTCAGTTGAATAATATTTAAAGTAATCATCTTTAATCGTCAGAGATCACTTTTTTTTCATAGTGTAATTTATGTTATAAATGAATTTCTCAAAAAATCTTGTAATATTACTTATTCAAGTTTTCAAATCATTTAACTGATGGCACATTTTCTGTAAATTTGAACCAAGACCAAAATGGCGATTCATCAATATAATAATGCAGCGATGGTCATTTTTGTCCTTCGATAGCCAATTTCATAATCGAAAGTATTTGAGTTTCATCATAAAATGGCAGAAGAGCTGGCGTGAAGCTAATCGCATCGTGATATCCGAGAGATAAGTGAGTATTCGGCTCGTTCGGGTACTCTAACTGAAAAATGCAAAAACAGTTACACACGTATCGGAGTACTAAAATTACATGCATAAAATGTACAGGGGATGGGGGGGGGGGGAAATACACGTGCAAATGTGGAAAATTCGTATTTTTGGCGTCTATGACAATAAGCTTTGGCAAAAAAAAAAAGTGATCTCCACTAAAATACCGCGAAAGAAGTTTACACAATATTACATTTACGTATAGTATATCTATTTTTTCGTAACACTTGGTATTTTTTTGTGCGTAAAATTCTCAGGGACATATATATATATAAATATTTCATTTATGCATTTGAATCTCGGATGGGATATAACAAATCGGTCGTTATGTTATATCTTGCTGCTAAAAATTTGACATACGGTACCTATTCCATATCTTTCAATTGCATTCTTCATTTTTACAGTAGAGTACATGATTCGGGTGATTTTGACAAAAACAATTCAATGAAAGTGAAATAAAAACTCATTTAGAGTTTAGTTTGAATTATCATAACTCAACACGAGATGACCGCAGGTAATCGAAATTATGCATTATTCAATATATTATTATGTAGTGTCCAAAGGAGATTCGTAAATGGTTTGAAAATTCATAAAAATCGAAGGAATTGGTATATTTGAACGCGGTTAGCGGAAAATTCTCACTGGTATAAGAAAAAAGTTAGTTCAAATTTTTGTCGATAGAAGGGATCTGCACGAAAGTAAATCACTGTAAATATATGCAATTCAAACATGAAATATCCTGACAAATAGTTAAGAGTCTTGTCAAAAGTTAAGTTATATGCAAATCAGAGATAAAAAATGCAGGGTGTACGATTAACAGCTGATTTCTTAATTTTCCTGTTACTGGTGCTTACGTAAGAGTTTTCATTGTGATTTTGACGTTAGTGGATAAATCACTATTGGTGAAGTTTTACCCTGGTCACTAATCATTGCCTAAAGTTTTATAAACGTTTCGGGCAGATTGCAAAAAAAAAAGGTTCAGGTCTGATCACTTCACATTCGTGCAACGCCATCCACCAACAAAAGTTTGAACTTATTTTTCCCCTTTACTACCCCCCCCCTCTCCCCTCCCCCCGTAAGAATAATTTTTTCGGAAACCACATTCAATTATACCAGTTTCTTTAATTTCTGTGAATTTTTAAACTATTTACGAATTTATGGGGCACCCTGTATATTTTTTAAAAGTTAATGAAACAAACTTTATTTTACAGTCGAAGTTCGTTTTTACGAGCCTGTACAGACTTGGGGTAAATAGTTCGCAAATGGGAGAGACGATGAAGAAATCTGATGTGAGAAATAAAAGATGAGTTAGACATTCACCTTCACTTGATTCCATAAAAAATCACTTATTATTGTTTGCTTCATCGAATCATTTTGGTAAATATAAGATCCCATAGAACAGATGTAAGATAACATTTCACGTGAATCTCTTCTCTGAAGTATTTTCAGGATGGGTGGGGGAACGTCGCTGGAACCACTTGCCGTAGAAGCGATCATTAGCTTATCTTTCATTAGAGGACTTGATGTAATTTTTTTGAATCCCGTGCTCTTTTTGGCAATTTCTGTCTTTGTAAGAGGTTTTTTAGCACGCATTAATTTCTTTCAAAACATTTTTTTTATCCACTTTCATGCGCGATCTTTTCTTTTCCTTGACATTGCGAAGAGGAATGTAGACGAACAGTAGTTGGCAGTTCGATTGGCTCTCGACTTGGCCGAAATGGCCTATCAACAACCTAAGCCTAATTATCATATCATTTTTGAAATTACCAGTTTATGTATCCAATCATAACGCACAAAAGTGCATTACGTTGTCAACGCATCTTCGATTCATGGTCACCGCCCGTCAAAAATCGAATCCTCCTTCCTGCACGTGTTCGCAAAACACCTGTATGTTGCTGATGACAAATTGGTGATAACTCTCTATATATATCTCCACCCTCTCGTCTTCTATTTTATCTTCAGACACGTAGAACGTCCGAATTAAAGTTTACTTTTGATTAAAACGAACGCTGCTGTAAGAATAAAATAGCGGAAAAGAAAAAGAATTGCTGAAGAAAAAATGAGCTTAAAATATAGAGTTAATATAGAAATAAGAGTTCATGCAGTAGAGCGGAAGGTTCGTAAAATCGAGCGTCGACTGCAGCTTTAATAGCCTATAAGATGAAATCAAATTTTAAAAGGTGTCCAAAGAACCCCATCAAAATCACGCCAATCATACTCTAAGAAGGATAACTCGCATCGGATCGGAACAAATATATATACACATACATAAATTCGCATTTATATTATAATCGAATCTGAAACATACAACAGCAAACCGTAAAAAGCGAATCTCAGCAATTTTTTTTTTCTCTCTGTACAGCGCATATTTTTCCAATAACACATATTGCATGATGTATTTATTATACAAGCATTTTATCACCGATATAATTCATTTTCTCCACGAAATGTACTCTTTACACACTGGACATATATCAATCATTAGCCTAATACTTCGATCTTTGTACACACACACAAGCTAATAAATTCCACACACAAAGTGCCGTAAATTCAAACAAAATAATAACGCTTTGATCGTGCGCAAGTGCTAAATTAAAGGGGAAAAATTACAACACGTATAAAGCGTTTTTATACATTTCTTTTTACACAACAAGCACGGTAATAACATCATATTTTTCAAATTTTAAGACACAGAGAAATATTACTGTTCATATTCCACACAAAAAATAATTAAAATAATAATTTTTACACATTCATTATTATCATTATTTATGGAAAATTTTATGAGTTGTTATTACAGTTAAAAATACATTATTATTGCGTGATACAAAAAAATGTTTCTATTTTTTCTGTATGAGTCTCGCGTTTGAGATTCTTGTGGATACGATGTTATCTTTTAGTCAAATATTATCCCGATTTATCGATTTCAATGGAATGAAGGGATTATTGATCATTACGATAATTTTCTGGTATTGAGGTATCATTATTACGACAGACTGGGTACTGATCAATCAGACAGACGGACTGAGATAGTCAGACTATTATGAAAGATACACTGAGGCCAAAACTTGGCAAACCACTTTGAACGCAGGGCCATCTTACCCCAGGGAGAAGAGAGATTCAGGGTAAGGATGTCGGGTCTTTAATATTGTTTTTTTTGCAATGGCAAAGGGGGCATACAAGTTTTCAGGGCTCAAAAATTATTCAACACATATTTACTTTCTTGTCTTGTTAGATTTTTAGATGATGTTTGTAAAATTGAGTTAGAAAACTTGGTTAAGAAGTTTTCGTGTGTGTGTGCGCGCGAGTGCGTTTTCGAGATGAAACCCTGACTGAAAATCACAAGAACATTCTCTCAGTTTACCTTGAGATCAATCATCAGATCAATATCACTGGATGTCCAGTCGGGGCTTAAGAAAAATGATACTTTTACAAAAATTTTACCTCAACACTTGACCAAAAATAATAATTTAATAATTAATTTTAAAAAAAATGAATTTTCGTAATTTTGATTTATAATTGAGATCGATACAATTGTCAGCATTTCACTCGTGCCAATTTTTTCAAAAATGTAAATTAATTATGATTCCCAGTCTCAAATTATCGAAATGTAATCGGAAGAAATTGGATCGTCATAGTGAAAATTTCATTGCCTATCATAATAAGTATTAGTCAATGATAACCAGCAGCGGAAGAGAAACTAATTAAGTTCTTTGGTTGGTTTTGTCTAGTACACATACTCTCTTTTCACATCATATTATTTTTCATGGCAGTCAAATAAGTGACGAAAACATGTTTTTTTTTATGCTTACAATAAAACATGTGAAAAAAATTGTTTATACGAAAAAAATATATATTACGCTTTTTTTTCATTTACCTTTTTTCTTGAAAGCCGCAAAAATATTTACACACAATGAATATAAATATATATATATATATATATAATATATATATATACTATGTAACTATAAAAAACTATATATATATATATATATATATGCCTTTTTTCTAAAAGAAATTGATGACTTGATGCTACCAAAAATACCCTTTTGAGCACAGGTTTTTTCATTTTTTTGGCAATTAAAAAACGAAATAATGAATAATATAACATGACACTATATGTGAAATATTAAAAGTGAACAGAGTTGAAAGACGTGGGAGCAGGAATATCAGAAATAATAGTAATAACATGCAAGGAAGAAAAAGTCACGAAATTTGCACGTTTTTCACTCATTAAATAATTTTCTTTGTATTAAAATTTAGATTATTTTAAGTTATCATGAATTATTAATTATGTTGTGAAAAAAGAAATCATATTAATTTGCTAACTTAGTTGATTCTTTTTTAAAAAATGCCAAAATTTTTATATTTGTTTTCCAGCTTAATAATCAATCATTCGTGAAAGTGATATAATTTGTTTCATTATTGAATGTCGAAAAATTATCTTTTACTCCCAGAACGAGAACGGTTTCTGTTTTATTCGTGGGTGAGAGATAATTCGCGGAGCTACAAGTTGGCGAATATCTTTCGCCACCAACCGTTCCTGCGGCGCCAGTTTCGTTTTACCCGGTGCTTTCTGAATGACGCCAAGATAGCCCTAAACACGCCAGACGGGAAAATTTCAATGCATTTTTAGGTTTACCTTCGAAGAAAAAAAAAATGAAGCGTCCGATGCCACGTGACGAATTCCGAGTCCGTTCTCGTTCTTTGAGTTCTCTCAAAAATAATCACAAACAAATGAAATAATGAGTATCATAGATTATAATGAGTGATGAAGACAGAATAGGACAGGGGGAAAAATAAAAGTCAATGCTTTCGAAAGCATTTAATGCCATCTATATAATATGACTCGAGACTGTTTCTTTGACTTCATTCTTCAGTTCAGTTTCTTTTCTCCATTCATAGCATCAATGGCAGTTACACGAATATGAGAAATTATTCAAATATATTTAAAAAAAAAAACAAAATAAGACAACATATAAAAATTCAAACTGAGCAAATATATTTCATAACAGGAGAGATGAGGAAGAGATATTTGTTTTCATTAAACAAAAGTACTGATCACTCGAAGGTCTCTTGGAATGAGAACAAAAAAAAAAAAACAACAAAAGCGCATGTCTTCTCCATGTTAAAAATGTGATGCCCATTAAAGAAAATACAATGAATACTTATTTTTGTTTTTGTCACAGGGTTTTTTTTTTCGATTCCTCACAAATTCGGGCTGTTTTTTACATCGTGCACTAATATACATATAATGTACCTTTTTCGTATACTTCTTTTTACCTCAACCTTTTTTTTTTTACTTCTCTCGTCATCGTAAATTATTCAGCCGAGGTTTCGACTGATTATCAATCATTTCTTCGTGTATTGTTGTTTCATCAAATTTTTAGTCCACGAACCTTGTACACGCCTTCTTCCATTTGCACTGAGTGCACCACATATCTCTGTTTTCCATTCCGTAAACTTTCCTGCATTTCCTGCTCTCGGAGCGAGTTCTTCTGTGCAGCGGCGATGTCTTGGATGGAGAGTTTAAGGGTTTCGGGCTCAATCTCATGCATTTTTGTGGAGATCCCTGCGATAAAGAAATATAAATTGTAGCTAGAGAGCCTCACAACATTAAAAAAAACAAAAAAACAGACACATTATTAATCTCACTTTCAATTCCAGGGTCCCCGGGCCATGCCCGGGGGGCCTCAAGAACTGAACTCAAAACTCCCACTTTTTATGTGACAATTGTTGTTAATAGATTCTCTTCCAAATTTCAGAACTATTTCATCCTGCTATCTGATACTTGAATGTTATGAAGCTGAAGCATCAACGACACTACAAGTTTTCGAGATGAGTAAGTTAATTGAGGAACTCACCATGTTGCAAGGAGCACTTGCAGCATACCCATGCAGGTTCCATGCTGTAGACTTTTGTAGTTGAGGTATTGATATCGGGGCAGCTGCTGATGTAAATGTTGGTCCTAAAACCTGGTTTGAGGAAAATAAAAGAGGAATATATTATATAGTATTGTTTCTCGTGATGCTGCTAATATTATTTGCAGTCGAGCTCACAATCGAAAATTCACGGTTGAAGATACTTTATTTACTTTAATGAGTTTCTTTTTTTACTAAAAGATTAGACATTATTGGAGAAGCATTTGTTGAATGCCCAGGTTTTCATTCGAGAGAATTGGGGAAATTGAAAGGGATGACACTTTAAACTGTCGACTTTATGCCAGGTACAGATATCGGCATTTATAGCTATTCAATGTATTTCGCTCCACTTAAAAAGGTCTTAAAGTTTGATTTCTTGATTTTAAAGCACTATAATGTCATTGCCTGGTGTGTGTAGGTTTTTCAATGATTTTAGTTTGTGAGTTAATAATACTTTATAAATACTTGATAATACATAATCGCGCAATAAGAAAAAACCAGGCTTATTGAAATTATTTCACTTTCGTTTCGTCAATCGCATGTTATATTATGCATACCTGCATCTGCTGTTTCCTGTACTCCGGATCTTCGTGAGCAGGTCTGGCCATATCGAGATGACTGAGAGTCGGGACGGATGATGAGTATATAGAAGGCATGGCAGTCTGCATCTGTACATTGTGGTGATGGTGGCGATTCAAGCCCTGAATGACGACAGCTCCGTCGGGACCGTCGATCGGCGGCGATGGAGGCTGCTGTTGCTGTTGCTGTTGGTGAATCTGTCCAGCGGTGAACGAGTCCACTTCAATTTCTGTATAGTAGAACTCTTCCTCGTGGTCATCACTCGTATCGTCATCACCGTCCTCCGATCGTCTGAAGAAAAAATTAATCAAAATTAGAGAATTATTGTGGCTTGAATTTTCACACGAAAACAATACATATGCAACCTGCTTTAACGTAACGCTTCCTACCCAGTTCTCCGTCTAAGTTGGAAACTTCTATAGAAGTAATCATTTCAGATCGTTACTCGTGTTCAGGCTCATATTTAGGGTCACTTACGCATCCGTGCAGTCAAATATTTTACACTCCATGCACAACTTAATGTCAAAAGCAATAAATAATACTGTGTTAGTATTGTCAAACAGTTTCATACCCAGTTTCTATTACCTCCAGACCAACCATGGCCCCCGCTCTGTCCCCCTATGGACTATATAAGCTGGTTCGTCTCAGGAGACGAGGACCATGAGTTTCTATTACCTGATCCTCTCTGTGTAGTTTCGATTTTAATGTAGTGCCGACTGAGCCCAAGATTGATGTACGGAACTTGACTAACTGTTTAGTGGCTGATACAAGCGAAAAATAATATCTACATGATTAATCCCCTCTGTTGCCATTACCTTCTGTCAGTGATATTTGGACTCTTCCTCACATGATAAAACAATCCAGCGTTCCGATTCACCACTTTACCGCACCACAGTAGGGACGGGTGGGAAATGAAATGACCACCTACCTGTGGTCACTCCAACCTCAGTAGGTAAAGAACTCGCTTCTGATGTTTTGGCCGGTATTCGAACCCATGGACCTTGACGATAACCGTCATGGAAGACAAGCATTTTACCACTGAGCCACTCGGGCGCTTGCAATTCACGGGAAATTTTCCATATAAGTTTCGAAAAACAATTACACACACGATAGATAAAAACCCATTCCATTGTAGTTATCGTTTTATTCAAGCCAAGTGACAATTTAAGCATATTAGAAAATTTACCAACACGTAAAAAATATCCGAGTCTAATGTTTGCTCATTACGAATCGCTTTATTTTGGACCTAAGAATAGTTCTTGACAAAGCACGTGGCAATCGTTTTTCATCCGAATGGAGGGAAGTCACACATGCTTTTTTTCCTCTTACACTTACTGGCACTTCAAAGAAGAAATATTAAAAAAAGCATCCGTGACACAATCTTAAGGATCGTCCTTGAAGTTTGCATGTAGCTAGTAACAATCCCAGGGCCTTCAAGAGAGAGAACTTGTCAAAAAGAATCCAAGCTTATAGATGAAACTTTCCAGAGATATTGAAGAGGTGGAATCGGAGAAGAGCAGCCCATTGTGAATGCATACACAGCTGGGCTCACGCCCTAAAAACCTTTTACGTCCTTGACAGAGAAAAAGTTTCTACAGTCTTATGCCTGGCATCCTTCCAGTCGAAATGAGTTGTTGCTTAATTGCATCTGATTATCTTACTCCCCTTCTGACACCTGAAACGTGCGAATTTCTCACACAAGAAACAAGCCCAAAACAAAGTTCACGCGATTAACAACCAAATCTATAATCGGTATCTCAGTTGTATCGCAATTTTTCTGAGTTAGAAGAAAAATAAACTACATAAATTTATCAGAGCTGTATTTTTCAACCTCCAAAATATCGGCACAGAATAATCATTTCCTTAAACTTTATTACTTCACAGCAGGAAAGTCATTGATCGCAGTATGAATTAATCATAAAGCGTCTTTCAAGCGTTACTTCCCGATAAAACGTTTTAGAGTAGGCGGAATCAGTAAGAAAAAAAAAAAATATATATATATCACTGTGAAGCCGGATTCATTCTATTTGTTGACTCTTATATCGAAGTCAATCCGATTATTATAATAATACAGCAATAAAATGCATCGATATCATTAAAAAAAATATGTATTCTCTCTCTTCAGGTATATCAATACGTTTTTTTTCACTCACCCAAGATGTATCCGTACATGTCTCTCTACTTCGTGGCATTCCTGGTATAATTTACCGCATCCAGGCCAAGTGCACTGGAAGACCAGTTTTGTGCGTAATGGACTCTGAAACAGAAACAAAAAATTGACATGAATTTATTGTACTGACTAATTTTACATGCATATCATACATGAACAAAGATAACACAAGAAGCAGCGTATGCCCAACTACTAAAAAAATGGAACAGTGAAACTTATTTCGGGTATTATTAGGGGTACCGTAGATGAGTCTTTAACAGCTCATACCCCTGTCTGGTCACTCTGATAATTGATTCACTTTATCACTCAGATAATTAATTGCAATGGTATATTGAAACCACGGTTGGTATAAAAACGATAAAGATGATGTCTATCTGAGAGTCATCGCACATTATCAAATGATGGAGAAAGTTAAGACGAAATGAGAATTCTGGTCGGAAAAACATTTGAACCGTTACCAGACCCACCTCGTCGGGATAATGAAAATGCAGATATTCATGCTATATGAATAAAATGCTATTGTCGAAATTATGAATTATGTTTTCTAAAGCAATGACGAATGATTTCGAATTATATACGTTTTCCGCTTCCGATATTTTTGTGTAGAATAGAAACACACATAAATATTGATTGAACTAGAGAAACTTTGCTTTAGAAGAACCTACTGCCACCTATCGAATAAAAACAGTAAAATTTACTGATGGTTTTATATCGGTATGCAGCATGAAAATGAACAACGTGTGGTTTGATACCATATAACAATCAATTTTTCTTGAAGAATTACAAATAGTTTTGCTTTTGCTTGATAGGTGGCAGCAGGTCCCAGCGTGATTGTTTATTGTTCATTTTCATGCCTCCCACCGGTTTAAAGCCAACAACCAATTGTACTAAAATAATTACAAATAGTATGGTTTTTATTTGATAGTTTGATAGGTGGCAGCACGGGTCCCAAATTATATTTTTCGCATAAAATAAGAAAGTTAGGAAATTAGGAAATTTTCCCACTTTTTTGCTGGTTCGCAAGTCATTCCCCCCCCCCCCCATTTATGCCGGTCCAGGAAACCGTCCGCTTAATCTCACAGGTCCGCCAGAAGAAAAAAGGTTGAAGAACACTGTTCTATACATAAATAACACACCATAACGAAACAAGATACCATAACATGAAGCAACGCGATGAACATGAAAATATCGTCGGAAATCCCAGTGTAAATAAGTTTCGAAATAAAAACAGTGTTTTTTTAATTTTTTAAACCGTTGCGTAGTTATAAGTAAAAACGGCTAAAAAAAAAGATGCGGCGAATCTCTTTCCCGGAACTGTTTACATCACTTTGTTCACTGATTCAGGGAATTCTATTGATTTAATTCAGGCACGCGAACGGAATTTCAGGAACCGAAACTCTATCGTTATTATTATTATTATTCTTTTTACCACCTCACTAAGCATGCGCGGCCATTTCTCTGGATTTCAAATGCATCGACGCGTAAGTGAATTTCTCACTGAGCACCGATCATTTTTCAGGGAAAATAACTGAACGACATGAATTTCAGTTATTTTTCCACGTAAGTCAGTTGAAATTCTCCACGTAAAAAAAAAAATTCTTCTCCGAATCCGAATGAAACACTGAAAAAATTTGCTTTTTTCTTTAATCGATATCAGCCGATCAAACGAGAGTTTTTATTGGATTGCACCGAATGGCCGGTAAATAGCGGTGAAAAATTTCTGACTGTGCGGTTCATATATTCCGTAACACCACCGTTTAACAAACAAATTCGCATAATGTTTTTGATTTGCGTATTTTTGGTGAGACATAAATTTTTTTTTGGGAGCCTTATAGAGACAATGTCCACTTTTAACTCTTGAAATGTGTTCTCTAATATATTACTAGGTGTGTCACAAGTTCGTAAATAGTTTAAACATTTATAAAAATTGAAGGAATGGATATATTTGAATGTGGTTTGCACTAAGTTATGCGAAGTTATTCTCACGATGGGTTTTTTTCTTTTATTTTTGCTACAGAAATGAATTTTGTTTATTTTTTTTGTCGATAAAGGGCGCTGCACGAAAGCAAATATGCACAAATCAGAGTCATAAAACTCAAGGTGTACGATTAGGAGCTCATTTCTGAATTTTCCTGTTACTGGCACTTACATAAGGTTTTCATTACGATGTTGACATTGATGGATAAAGAACTATTGGTGAAGTAGTTTTTTTTTATCTCAGCCATGAATCACCGGCTGAAGTTTCCGGATGCAGAAAACATTGAAGAAAGGTTCAAGTCCGATCACTCCTGCTGGAATGATTTCCTGCGCCCTCGATAGATAAAAATTTGTACTAAATTTGTTTTCTGTGAAAAAGAAGAAGAGAAGAAAAAATCCCCCTTGTACCTATTCCTTCAATTCGTATGAATTTTTAAACTACTTACGAATTCATTTGACACTTTATATCGATAAATACAGAAATTCCGCTTAAATAAGTAAAACCTTCCGGCACCAAATTTCTTCCATAGCATAATAACCATATAAAGTTCCCCGGTCAATATCATAATCTCATCAACTTATCCCCGCTTCACACGTCAACTGTTGATACACGTCGACCACTCTGTACACATAATGTTTTTACTTAATGGAACATTTGGAATTGATGGAAAATATGTTACTAAGATTTGAGAGTACGTGCTGGGTGAGTGTTCAAGTTGTGTTCAATGCGTATATTTGATTATCTTATTTTTATTCTTTGTTTAGCCAATAGAGAGCGCTGACTTCACGAATGAAAAGTAAAAATCTTAGGTATTGTGAACATTGTAATTAAATATAATTTTCATTTCATTTTTGATGTCTGATTTATTCGAGAAGCTTTATTATAATATTGATCCTTCATCAGTCAGTGCCGTCTTAAGTGCCCGGGTGGGCACGGCCCGGAGGCCTCAAGAGAAGAGACGGCCTCACAAAAAAGACATCAGGTGGAAATTTTCAATAATTTGTCTGGTAGGGCCTCAGAAAAATCACTTGGCCCGGGGGCCCATAATACTCTTAAGACGGCCCTGTCATCAGTTCTCAGTATACACGCGTTGTAAGATGGCAATTGAATTGCTCCTCGCATAATCGGATATCGCGCGCTGAAATCGTTGACGTCCGATTAAGCTGGGCCGACTGTACAACGAGTTAGTTATTTTCTCATAAAAGCTCACGGAACCCCGAAACCTTTGTCAGGAACCCTGGTTAAGAAACAGCAGGTTAGCGGCCTGCATTTTATGGCCTACGCACCTGCTCAAGTCCGGTCAAGTCCTTCAGAGCCCTGATCGTAAATACGATTTCTATTGCTTTTTATGTGCATTTGCGTAATTACGTACGTATTACAATTTCGACAGTTGAGACACAAAAACAGAAATGGGAAAACACACACGTAAAACACGATTGCGAAAAAAAACAAAAATTTTTTATGGAAAAAAAACTACGCAGAATTTTTTCTTCTACAGAAAACTTTTCGGTTAATCGTAATGATATGAAGCAGTATTTGGTAAACAAGGATTTATTTTTTTTTGTGTGAAAATATCCATTTTACCCAGAAAAGAGAGCGCAAGGGAGAGAGAGATGGATGCGTGCGCAATCTCGTGTTTATCGACAAAGTAGCGTGATCTGCGCGCGCAATGCTACTGCGGGGTCCGTTGACGTCATTCGTAGCTGATGTCCTGTCCATCTACCACCACCATCTACCAGAGATGAGAAGAACAACACAAGGTTTTTGTATGTAAACACACAATCCCGCGGAATCCAAAGGTAATGTGTGTGTATATTTCCCCCGTGATGATGAAGCCGAGGGTTTTACGAAAAATCGGAAAAACACGGACAGGGCTGTCCGTCGAAAACAAAAACGCAAAACAAAAGCGAGTCTTTGAAGAGGGTGCAAAGACCTCTGGAGGTGAATCTTGAACCCTGGTGAAAATCATCGTGTGGGGGGGGGGGGGGGCGGTAATTTGCCCAACCTCTTCGCGAAAGGAAACACCTTCTATGAACATGGATCACGCTAAACACCGCTCAATTCTGATACGGTCGATGGTCAGGTGAATGAGCGGCCGGAATTACCCGAACGCGGCTCAGCCTTATTTATTCACTCGATGGACAGTGACATCGTCCACCCTCTTTTTGTTTTTAGGAGCCCTATTTCCTCTAAGTGACCCGAGCGCGGTTTTCGGGAAACTCATCGGTTATTGATGTGAAATATAAATATTCGTATACAAGTATTTCTCCTCGGGATCATTTACCACAATTCAAGATCACATTTATAAGGGGCCGTTCAAGTCTTACGTCATCATCGATGGGGGCGATGGGGGGGGGGGGAAGGGGGGTTTCCGATTTGCTGACTTTTAATGACAAGGGGGGAGGGGAGGTTTCGATAATGCTTACGTCAGCAACTACCCTTTATGAAAATATGAATTAGGATTCAGAGGGACAGAGCTGATGGCGAAATTTTGCTGACAAGTGGGGGGGGGGGTCAAAAATGGCTAAAAATTTGCTTACGTATTACTTGCACGACCCCTAATCACTCTAAAGCTAATTTTTCAGTAATAATATTTTAATCGGGGTTCTCTGGGTGATCGCGGGATATTTCTAGCGAATTAAATTCATGGGGAATTCCAAAATATATACCGTAGGGAGTTCAAATTCATCATATTCAGTTGAATCCCACTATAGTGAACTCGGTTTATAATGAACGGAATTTTTGATCATAGTCAGGGCCGCAACTAGGGGGAGGGGCGGGTCTGGTGCCCCGGCACCGGACTAAAGGGGGCGCAAATTTAACTCTTTAACCTCTCCTTCAACATTGTGGGGGAGGGGCGCCAAAATGCGTGCTGGCCCGTCTGACCAAACATCTAGTTGCAGCCCTGGCCCCAAATGTACAAAGTATCTAGTTGCGGCCCTGATCATAGTATGCTTTCCTATACTAATATAAACATCATAAATCCTTCAATGTTAAAAAAATTTTCGAGCTGATAATTTTTTTTCATTTTTAATGAATGACACGTATTGAAATCCAGAAAAATAATTTAAAAAATAATCTATTTCGAATTGCACTGCTTATACGGGGCCTTACTGAAGATGCGAAAAAAGCTTCAACAATCGCTCATGAAATGATTGTATTGAAGCAATATCACTTTCACTACTACTAAACCATACGTGCACCTCGTCTACATTCCTTTGCGGAATTTCTAACGAATCGGTTCATGTTGAAATGTGCGTGTGTACGTGTTATGAATCCAACGTGAAGTTTGTTACTGTGTAATGCTCGTTAAGTGTAGCGCTGCCATCTGCCGTCAGTATCCCTAACTTAAGAGTGAAGCGCAATGATTGAATAATTCTACGTTTGTAGATCTCTACGGCGAGACTTTTTTAAAGGGGGGAGATCGGCTCGCATTCACGGTTCGGAGTTGGGAACCACAGAAAACCAACTTAACCGATCACTGCTGCGACGACGGTGCAGTTCGAACCCCGTAGTTTTATATACAATTACTACTTTTTTTGTGATTCGGACTACAGTATAGTAAGAAAAAAATTCGGATTGCAAAAATTCAAACTTGAAAAAACAACAACAAAAACATTTTAACAAATCATAGCCATGAATGCTCTACAAGAAATAAATAGTTGTTGTCATAAATTGCGACATCTACCAGCAAATTAAAAAATATAAAATGGAAAGAATATATATGAACCCCTCATTTCTCATTTGCAAAGGCGATTCTGAAATTTTTCTTTAAACTGGCTGCAGTAAGGGGTCATTCAAGTATTACGTCAGAATCGAGGGGAGTTTTCGGGTTTGCTGATTTTTTGATGACGGGGTGGGGGTGGGTGGGTTGAAGGATGCTTACGTCATCAACCACCCTTTTTTGAAGACATGAAATATTCTAATCTGCTGACGAAATTTTGCTGACAGAGGAGTCAGTGTTTTGTTGACTTTTGCTGACGGGGGGGGAAGGGGTCAAAACTGGCTAAAAAAAATCTACTGACGTAATACTTGAATGGCCCCCTAACGAATGTGTAGAGAATGCAAAGCTACACGGGGCCTATCTAAATCGGATGTAACGGAACAATTTTCGGTCTCTAGCAGTTTGTTATGACTGGGTTAGATAGTACCCGTGTTTGTCACGTGTGCAAAATACTTGTGAGGAACTTGTCGTAAATGAATGAAGGGTTCCCAGCAAAATCTGCTTGGTCATTTCCCTGATCGAAACTCCCGAAAAAAAGAAATATCATTCAAAATCTTAACCATCCAAATATATTTTTCGGGTTTGTTTTTTCCCCTTCACAGAATTTTTCCTGACTTTTGGTAAAATATTTCAATTTTCCCTGAGTATGGTATGAATAGTCATAATAATGTATAATGAAGTCTTTGTGGAATTAATTCTTTCGCAATCATGTGCTTTTTTCACTCCACATTTGAATTAAGGCATTCACAGTGCGCAGAAAGACCCTGATCATTTTTTATCCCAACAAACCAACGGACACGTGTGTCCAATATGGGGAAGGGTGCGCAGATGGCAAAATGTAACAAGTCACTTTTTCAAAATTTCACGAGGGCAAATTTGTGAACAATATTTTGCAAAAATGTGGTACTGTGACTTATTGCAATTTGCCTCCGTTGGTTCCTCGTAAACCGGAAAAGATGGACGAAATTTTGCCACCTTCCATAATTTTGGCAAACGAGACTCCAGAATACAAACAAGTCAATTTTTTGGGGAAAAGGGACTTGAGACATTTTGCCATCTGACCGCACAATTAATAAACTAACTAAAAATTTACCAGAAACTCGCCCGTGAAACAATAAGGGGGCGCATTTCAGGACAGATGGGAAGGAGCTCTACTAACTCGGATCATGCGTAGAGAAATCATTTCTAGACCCCAAATTCTTACAACACACCTTCAATGATTAATGCGTAAATTTTTTGGAACCAAAAAGTTCCGACTCAAAACCACGCCAGCAGTATCATCACCCTAAATATGGCTACAAAACACGACAGAACTGAGAGTTTATTGGCTAATATGAGCAACTGCCGCCTCCTCCCGACGGAATAGACGGTCACCCGAAATTACACAATTCTCACGAAAGAGTCTTTCGAAATATTCTTTTATGTATCCCCATGCGAAACAATAACTAAATAGGGTGGTAATCAAACAGCCCACACATAACCATATCGTAATTTCCAGGATTCGTGGGCGAGACAAGATCATGACAAGCTTAGTACAATGTACTTTAATCTCGCACGCTGCGTAACACTATAACGCGTTACGCATTTATTTATATATTTTTTTGTTATTCCTCGCGTGCGATATGTTGAGATGGAAAACGAGAACAAAACGGGATATATATATATAATATAAGTGAGATATAGAAACAATGTTAATCAAGAGAATGGCCGATCAATCAAATAAGAAAAACCTACGACAGGGTTGTTTTCACGGCAGAGAACAATTGACAATTCGGTCATAAATCCAGAAGCATCAGTCTTTTGTTAGAGGGTGTCCCTGTTTCCTGGTGCAATTTTTTTTCAAACTGTACTTTCATTACAGGATAGAGACCAAGTGAACCGTTCCATCGTCGAAATCTTTATTTAGACAACGATCAGCGAGCATTTTTCTCACTCTGATTTTTAACCTGATGTATTTTCACTTTCCTTTCTTTCTGTCTTAATGAAGTGGTCTGGTATAAGGATCCTCCATCATCTGTGAATAAGTTCATCTTATCACACAGAGATCCACTAAAAACAGTTTTTTTTTCCTACTCTTGTTTGACATTTTTAATTAATTGCTATATTATGAGGGGGAAAAAAAACTTGAACTTCTCTGATGTGTGTTGACCCCGTACAGTAAACGAAAACAAGCTATTATAGGGTGTCCTATAAATTCTCGTAAATAGTTTGAAAATTCGTAAAAAATGGAGGAATCGGTATATTTGAATGCGGTTGCGAAAAAGTTATCCTCACGAAGTGGGGAGAGAATTTTTTTTTTTTTTTTAGACAGAAGCAAAATTTAGTTCAAATTTTTGTCGAGAAGGCGCCACGTAAAATGAAATCATAGAATTTTGAACCTAAACTTTTCTTCAATCTCTTCTGTGCCCGAAACGTTCGCAAAGCTTCAGCCGGTGATTCATAGATTCATAGCTGAGGTAAAACAACGTAACCCATAGTTTCCCAACCTTTTTTGTCCCATCGCCCATTCGGAAATTTTTTTTCTAACATCCTCCCCCAACGCAATCTAACCCATAGAAACCTGTGTTATACCCGTAGCTTCTACCGCCCCCTGGAACGTTCCATCGCTCCCCAGGAAGCGTTAACGCTCACGTTGGGAATCACTGACGTAACCAATAGTGGTTATCCAGCAATGTCAACAACACACTGAAAACCTTACATAAGAAGCACCGGTAACAGGAAAATTCAGAAATGAGCTCTCTTAATCGCACACCCTGGATATATAGGACTCTGATTTGCATATTTCCAGTGATTTGCTTCCGTGCAGCTCCCTCTATTAACAAAAATCTTAGTTTAACTACATTTGTTTTCTACACCAAACAAAATCCCCCTTCGTGTGAGAATAGGCCTAACTTTTTCGCAAACCGCATTCAAATATTCCAATTCCTTCAATTTTTATGAATTTTTAAACTATTTAAGAGTTTACGGGGGATACCCTATATATATATATATATGTACACAATCAAACTTGGTTATAACATCAAAGATCCCACGAAATTTTGTCTTTATAACCGAGGTTTTATTACAACCGTGCTTGACGTGCTGGACTCTAATTCTAGAAATTTATCAGAAAAACATCCTAAAAACGGAAGCAAATGATAACGAAAAATACGTCGTTGTATCTAATTTTGTTGTATTAACCAAGCATTATTTACTATTGTCCCTTTTTTGTGGCACTTGCTTTCATTTCTTTTTTCACCAGACCAGAACTGAAAGTTTCCGTCGCCGCCTAGCCTTTGCAGGCTGTCTGGCGAGTTACAGATCACCAGGGGTGGTATGTGAAGAGAAAGAAAAATTGCGCGAGTTGTGTAGGGTCTTTAGACATGCGCATGTATGTTAATATCATGTTATCACAAATTGTTTTTTGTTGTTGTTGAAAAAGTTAAATACTAGTAGTTTTTTGGCATCTAATGGGTTAAGAAAAACAACCATGGAATTTTTAAGTGAAAAACAGAATTTCCAAGTGAATATCTTTGAAAAAGAACGCCAAGCTGCCATTCCAAAATTTCTTACACATATAAGATCGAATTTCATTTCTACGAAAAAGGGCACGAGAATAAATCGAGAACGACCCATATTGAATATCTATCTACGTGATCGATCGGACGCGAAAGAAAAATCTCACATCACATGTACGAAACACAATACATCACATTTCAAAACATGTTTTTCGATTAGATTCTATATATATATAAAAAAATACACACATCTTTTCATCCATTAATAGAAACAGGAATCGACTTCCGACATGTTTTCAAACAAAACAAAAAAAAAGAGGTTACGCACAATAAGAAAAAGAACAATGCCGAGCTCTAAAAACTATCAAAAACAAAAAATAATTAGGTAATAATTAACGAATTGCGATAAGTGACAACATTCCCGTTTTACTTTCGAGTCATTTCTTATGCAAGAAATATTTAAAAAGGAAAAAAATAAAGTTGTTCTCTTGGCCCAAATACCACTTTCTTCTCATGTTGACCCATACTGCGCATGAGTGTGACAGTAAAAAAGAATAAGCCGTTATACTATTAATGTATTACAAAAAAAAAAAAAAAAAAGCACGAGTAAAACTGGTTATAAACACGTTTCCAAAGGCATAAAAAAATAATAACATTCTAGTTAAATAGTTAATGATAATATTCACAAGAAAAGAAGAAAAAAAAAACTAGTTTTATTTTTCTTCTTCTCTCATTTCGACCCATTTATTCATAACGATCCAAAAGCTATTGAAATTCGTGACTTGTTTGGAGCCCATTCCATGACGTCACAACAACAACAACAACAGAAAATAATATGATAGTAATAATAATGAAAATGATGATGTCAATAATGATCGAAACGCGGGGAAGGGTGATGAGAATTACGTGATTTCCTCTTCTTTTTTTTTTTTATGATCGATGGAAATGATGAGGTTTCTCACGCGTGGGTATGATTTTTTCCGAGATTGAGTCGTTATTGGAAAAAGGAATATTGCGTTCCAATTCGACAATTTACTTTTAATTATTCAAAACAAAATACTTGAATTAGAAAAGGAGTTGAAAAAAGTTAGTTTCGGTTTCGTTTCACTGCAATTATTTTTTACGCATGTGTATAGTTTTTTTTGTGACACACTTGTTTATTTTTTTGTTGTTTCACGTTCATTAATCTTATTTGTTTATGTTTTGCTTTGGTGTATTACATTTACTAATTTCTTTCCTGTGTAACATTTATTTTTTTCCTGTAGTAAATTTATTTGTTTGTTTTTTTTGGTGTGTTACGCTTATTATTATTGTTTCTGTATTACATTTATTTGTTTTTTCCCCTGTATTACATCCCCATTAATTTTTTTTCTGTATTACTTTCATCTATTTTTTGCTGTACTAAAATTATTAGTTTTTAGATGAATCACATCTATTAATTTTTTGTAAAATCACATTTATTATTTTCCCCCGTATTATTTACCTATTTAATATTATTATTATTATTCTATTAATTTACTTATTTTCTTCAGTATTACATTAATTTATTTTTTCATGTATTCAATTTATTTTTTACGTATTTGTTTTTCTTCCGTACTATGGTTATTTACTTTTTCATGCATTTAGTTAATTTATTTATTCTGCTGTATTACATAAATTAACTTTTCTCCCTGCATTAAATTATCCTATGACTAGTTTCAACAAAAAAAAAGAAGAAAATAGTAATTTAAACATTTCTGCCCGCTGTCCTCGGATAAAAACTTCACGCGAATCCCTAAGTATAGCACTCAGGTTTGCGATCAATGTTATTAGGTACGGTAATAATGACGAAGAAGATGTGCAGATTCAAAGATTTTACCGGTAAATGGCATCAACATCATCACAAAAATTCATTTTTTTTTAAGTTATACATTGCGTATTCCAGTATCTGTACGTCCACGCTGTGTTGATTTTTACATCTAACTCGTCTAGATGCGTGCGTACTTTCATTCAAACTCAAAATTTGGCCATCATATAGGCATAATTGCGTCTGAATAAGAATTGTACGACGTAACAATCGCGTGTTCGATCATTTTCCCCCATTTCTCCACGAGCACGAAACCGAATTTCCGGGGTCCGCGCAGTTGCCGGAGGAAAACCAAAATTGCACCGATGGCGTACAAGAAACCGGGATGACACTCTCGCTCGTAAGTAAATTATTGCAGTTGCGTAATTAAGCTACCTCCTACGTAATATCCTTTCGATTTCAACGTCATGGTTTACCTCGTAGAAATAATGGGAGGAGAGGAAAAAAAAGACGAAAATGTAACAATATAATTCGTATGTAATTTCTTAGCGTAGTAAATAAGTCAGATTGTTTCGCACATGGTCTTATCCTTTCTATTAGTCAACGAGGAAGTGAAATACGAAAAGCCTTTTCCTCTTCTGTAAGCTGAAGACCTTTATTTTCTTATCGTTTTCTCGACTTTTAAGAGACACAACCACAGCTGATCGATCAGTGAAATAAATAAATAAAATGTATAAAAGCTCTCCACACACAACAAACACACACAGAAAAGACACTTTTGATGGAGAGCAAACGCTAACATACGAAGTACGTACGCACGTACGCTCCACTGGCCACGCGAGGCCCGTTTCCTACTTCGTGGCCCGGCTTGTGAAGAAGCACCCGAGATTCTTTTTTTTTTAAACCATCCATCGATGCCTGCTTATCCTACCTAGGTTGAAATACGTAGTATCCATCCACCAAACCATGACCGTACGCACACCTTTTCCTTCAACATCCTGAGTACACCTTATGATGATAACTTATCCGCAGTTCCGACGATATCAAACCACGAATAATAGAAAATGACTGGGTGGGGACAGCGAATATTACCCTCATAGAACAAATATAACGCTTATTGTATTTTTTTTTTGGGAGGGGGGAATTATTCCATGGGCATCACGGGTACCGAGGGTCAATAGAGTGACAGAGAATAGAGTCATGGCGATTAAAACTGCAAGGCACGGCTGTCTAATAAACGGACCAGCAGCGCGATTCCCATTGCCGGTAACCTTTCCCATTCTTCCGAAAGGTATTAAGAATCAGTATGTATGGTCAAGAATATCAATGGAGCATAAAAAGTCATTCATTTCTGTCGAGGAATAGAAGGTTGTACTGTGTGTGTGCTGGTAGGCTATTCTCGTGTGACAATATATACACACACACACACGCAATTCTCTTTCACATTCTCCACCACTATTTCCAAGCAGTAAGAAACGTTGGGGGAAAAAGACTCGATATTCCGTAGTCATTAGTGACACTCGGTGGTCGATTACTATGAGTTGGCGTGGATGATGATAATAATAATAATAAGAGGAGGTGGATGGAAAAAAAGTCCTTGCCCTTGTGCCTTTTTCGATCAGAGAGATAACTTTTTTTTTATGCAGAATTCGAGGTCGTATAATTGATCGAATTTTTCTTCTCCTCTCGGTCAAATTTATAATTTGTTCGAGAATGTCAATGGACAGATTCGCGTGTTAGAGAAGGAAATTGATTTTTAAATCTTTTTTTTTTCTCTTTGATGAATACAGTAAAAACCACGAATTGAAATAGTGGTGGGTCTGGGTTATGAGAGACACTCATGCTATACTTTTCTTTAGAAGGCCTCTAAAATGATCCCTTTTTACCGTCGTCCTAAAAACACAAAAATCAGCTTCAAATTTGTTATGGGGGCCGTTTGCCCTCTATTGCGTTGAAGTTTTCAACGGAAATATATTACTGTAATGAAGCCTCTCTATAGTTTTATATTCTCTTCAAATAGGAGGAACTTCAGGAACAAATATAAAGCGGGAATCTTCAACCTGTCGGAGCTCACTTGAAGCTCCTGGGAGTGTTCGATTTTATTTCCGAGAAGGTATCGATCGAAACCTCTAATTAAACGCCTCATTCGAGTTGCTATCAAAACAGACTTGGTATTATGCTAAGGGGCCGTTCAAGTATTACGTCAGCGAATTTTTTTTGCCATTTTTGACCCCCCCCCCCCCGTCAGCAAAATTTCGTCAGCACTGTCCCCAGCTCCTAACGCATATTCATGGGATCAGAAACGTACCTGAGAGGGGGGGGGATGGGCTCGCGCGCCTGCCCCAGACGAAAAAAAATATTTTTTAATGTAAAAATGCTAAAAAAATTGAAAATTCAAAAGAAAATACCTTTATATGCTATTATAATCGATTTCTGTTAATTTCAATGGTATTTGAAGGTTAAAAAATTTCTCTTTAAGAAATTCATTGCGCCCCACCCTTTAAGCCATATATGGTGAACCCTTGACTCGCGGACCAAATGTGGCCCTGAAGGTTATCTGATGTGGCTTGCCCCTCAAACTCAATTTTGTTAAAATGAACTCAGCGGCACATTTACAGATCGCTTAAATCACCTGTGGCACAATTCCAGAGCACTTAAGTGGCCCGTTGCACATTTTCAGATCACTGAAGTAGGCCCGTGGCTCATTCAAAGATCACTTAAGTAACCTGCAACACAGTTCCAGAACACTTGAACGATTCGTGGCACATTTAGAGATCCCTTGAATGACATGTGGCACAACTTTAGAGCACTTAAGTGCCCCTTCTCCCCAGTGCGGTTCTACATCGCTCAAGTTAAACGCGGAACATTCCCAGATTATTTAAGTGATCCGCGGCATAATTACGAATCACTTGAGTGATGCATTGCACAGCACTCAAGCAGCCCGGACACATTTCCTGAGTACTTGAAGGATCCGAAACATTTAGAGATCGCTGAAGTGGCTCTGCAAGGGATTTATCATTAGGTGGAATGTTAGTTCTGTTGCCCACAAACTCGCGAAAGATTTTTCTTGTTTTTGGCGCACCGAGAGTAAGATGCCATTAAGAATATTTCATATTTTTATAAAAGGTGGGTTGATGACGTAAGCATCATCCAATCCCCCCCCCCCCTAACGATTCTGACGTAATACTTGAATGACCTCTACTACAAGATTGAGCATACATTACACCAGTGGTTCTCAACCGTTTTTGGTCCATGGCCCCCTTTCAACCATTTCTCATTCCTATGGCTCCCTCTTGCGAACATGAATAATTTTCTACCCCCCCCCCCACCACAAAAAGATATCATATGGTATTTTCTTTTTAATGCACGATTTTTTTTCAACATCCATCATCCGATAGAAGATCCTAAAATTGTAAGAACACTTGATTGTATAGTTGAAGATCATTATCACAAGAATGGCACGAAAGATGAGAATCTAATAATATTGCAAACTAGACTTCACATTATTGCCAAGTTTTTCTCTCGATTAGCTTTTCACAATTTTCATAAAGTACGCCCAGGGCTGTGTTAACATTATCACACGCCCACATACAAAGCGATTTTTCTGATAAAAGCACTACTACCTTGCTAAAAATTCCTACCTACCTATTTGCATATTTACTCTTGAAAATCGGAACCAGATCTAATTGTCACTTGGTTGCCAGAAGTGACCATATGGGCCCATGCAGTAAACCAAGTTCTACAGTAAGGACATGATTTTTGTGGGTCATTAGCGGATCAACTGTGTAGTTTGATCCATAGAAAAGTAAAAGAAATGCTACCAGGTGTAAATTACAAACTTAAGAATGTTCTAAAAAGAAAAAAATACCCAATATATATAACGGTGAATCGTCAGAAATAAAATACCTATTGGCAGGGCCGCAACTGGATGCTTGGTTAGCCGGGGCAACTACTCATTTAGCCCCCCCCCCCCCGTAATGCTGAAGGATAGGTTGAATGGCTAAATTTGTGCCTCCTTTTGTAGCGCGCCCGGGGCACCAGACTTCCCCTGCTTCCCCCCCCCCCACTAGTTGCGGCCCTGCCTATTGGTAATATTGTGGCCATTATAAGATTCAATGGTTTCTCCTTGGAGTGTTGGTACATCCTTTATCCATCATCCGTTCGTATTAGTGGTATGGTTCTAATTTTAAAAATTCTCAAAATATGACCAAAAATCACCCTGTACGAGTTTTGAGGATGAAAATACAGTGTACCCAAAATGAAAAATGTAAATTTTTGTACGATCCCCGCCCCCTCTAATTTCCAATCAGACAGTTGTTTCTCTTTCTCCTCTGAGCCCAACAAACAAATGTCACACGTTTTTAACTGCATTATTCCCTGAGATATTTAAATTCAAAATCGGAGACAGGTTCGGGCTCGGGAGAACTTCACGGCCCAATGCAAAAGAAATTTTTGCGGCTCCTTCTAAAAACATTTTATGTAGTTGTTCTCGATTTACAAACTTTTCGAGTTGCGAACATAAATCTTGGAGGGGAATTTTTTTTTTTTCAGAAAGAAAGCATTTTATTACACTAATTTTTTTCATTATTTCAGGAACGCGTTGATAGTGTGGATCGTAATCAAACACGATCCATTGAGAGAGAATGACATTTAAATTAATTTTACAAAATTCATAGATT
Organism: Pholcus phalangioides; assembly: GCF_987345545.1. Taxonomy (NCBI): domain Eukaryota; kingdom Metazoa; phylum Arthropoda; class Arachnida; order Araneae; family Pholcidae; genus Pholcus; species Pholcus phalangioides. Next base: position 21,495,317 of record NW_028301616.1, on the reverse strand, counting down.
ATTAATAATAATTAGCGCGTGGTCCACCTGCTGACATCATGGCTCGAACCATATTGAACAGTCATAAAATTTTGTCATACTTTTAAAGCGCTTCATCACCATCTCTTTATCAAATATACGTTGCAATTCGATAACTTTGATCATTTTTCGAATTTTTTATTGCTATTTTTGTGTAATTAATGTAAATTAATAGAAGTAAAGGAATCAATTACTAGAATTCCATGACTTCCACAAGAGTAGGACTGACAGGCAGGATCGTCGTAATAGCATCATAGGCCTCCCCGAGACAAGGGATTTTTTGGAGGCCCTACCTGGAAAATTCTCGAAAAATTCAACTACGTCTCGTTTTTCTGAGGCACCTCTTCTCTTGAGGACCTTAGGGCACATCCCGGGGTGGGGGAAGCATGCGTTAAGACGGCACTGCTTAAGGTTCGCGCCAGGCGTCCTCCAGGTACGGTTGCAAAACAGACGAGCAGTTAGGAGGCATATATTCGATGTGAATGCACTCTAATTTTGAGAATTCAATGTGGGTAGAAGCTGGATCTCTTCCCATTTTTTCGCTTTATTTTTCCATAAAACTTTACTAGCCCCTCATTTAAAATTCTTGTAATCATCCAAGCCCTTCGACTTGATTTGTAATTACAAGACTTTCATGTTCTACAGGCACCATGGATTCACAAATTTTCCAATAACCATAACTTTTCTTTTTTTCGGTTCCGTTCATGTTGTAGCAAAACAAAGCAGTTAAGGGTCACTTGGAGTTTTTGCCACCAGATGCTCTTTTTCGTTTTAAATGTCAAAGTTTTGTTAGGTAAAACAGTTGGAAAAAGATTCCGGCTTTCTCTGCGTTGAATACATCGGAAGGATCATATGACTTTATCACTTCCGCTATTTCACCAGCTTTCCATTCATTCACATTTTCCATACCAACTGAATTTGCTTCTCCGCAAATCCGTTTCGCTACCACACCATACCGTTATTTGAAACGATTCAGCCAGTCGACACTTGCTTGAAAGTTTTCGAATCCAAAAGCACGAGCGAATGCCGAAACCTTTTTTCCTGAGTGGACTGGTAACTGGCACATTTCGGGAACGAGTGTCCTGAAATCAGGTAAAGACAGCTGCATCCACATTTTGTAAATTCGAAAGTTAGATCTTTTTCCAAGGAAATCCAATAACTAATGTTTGAATTCGAAATTTCAATTTCGTCCGATTTTTTCAAAAACGTTGGAAGAGTAGCTGGAGATTGACTCCATCCTCCCTTGATTGTTTCCGAGTTCGTTATGACGGATTTTTCATTTCAATATACCGGAATTACACAATACATTGTTGCTATCTATGTAAATTGATTTGAAGGATTGGAAAAATTTTCGTTACAAAGAGATTTTCGCTATAACGGGATCCGACTGTATGAATCAAGCCTCTGGAGAGAGTAGGACGTCAGCGGTCTCTGCCTTGGCAGTGCTGAGAACTGTGTCTCCCAATATCTTTCGTCGGAACATCACGTGACTCGGTGAAAACAAACACGACTCTCCCCCCCCCCCCTGCCCGTTATTTTCTTATGGCATAAATAGGAGTTCAAAACAATAAATATGAAAAAATAATTTCAGCATGGACGAGATAATTCCAAAATTAATGAAAATTATAATTTCAGTATTAAAGAAAGATAATTTCAGTATTAATGGAAGAAAATATTCTAGAATTAATGTAAGAGATAATTACAGTATTGATGAAAGAGATAATTCCAAAATTAGTGAAAGAATTAATGAAAGAGATAATAATAAAATGAATGAAAGATAATTCCAGAATGTAGGAAAGAGATAATTCCAAAATTAATGAAAGAGACAATTCCAGAATTAATGAAAGAGACAATTCCAGAATTAATGAAAGAGACAATTCCAGAATTAATGAGATATAATTTCAGAATCAACGACAGAAATAATTCCAGCATTAATAAAAGAAATAATTTCAGCATTAATGAAAGAAACAAATCCAGAATTGATGAAAGCAATTATTTCAGAAGTAATGAAAGAAATAATAATTAATAAAGGAAATAATTCCAGAATTAATGAAAGAAAATTCAAGAAATTATGAAAGAAATGATTCCGGTATTAAATGAAAATAATTTAACCTTTTTTCATCTCTCTTTAGATGAGTTCTTCTCTCCATCCTTTTTTTATATCTTTAAAACCCAATATTTAGAGACCGAACTGTACATTTCTATGGAAAAATTGCCAGGCGGGAACTTTGTTTTGACCGAGTCACGTTATTTCCTTGCATTTGATGTCGCTGCAGTCGCGATGGCTGGATGCTCCATCCAGTAATAAGTCCGACCAGTAATGTCGTCTGCTTTTCCCCAGGTTACTTGTTTTGGACGTCTCCTTGTGTCCTGAAAAAATAACTGAACTGGCAGTTCGAACTTCCAGTTCTGTTTGTGAGCTTAGCTTGTAGGGAACCGACTTGTTCTCTGTCGTCTGCTCATTAAGAGGCTCTTTGTTTTGGACGCCTCCTTATGCTCAAATAAAATAACCGAACTTATAGTTTAAATTTCCAGTTCAGTTCACGAGCTTTGTTTATAAGGAACTGAGCGGAATAAAGAATATAGTTTTTTTCACTTTGAACTTCATCATCACCACATGAGTCACTTTTAAATTTGACATTAGATGGCAGCACATTACTATAAAGTGCAGTGTGGAAAAATTCACTGACGGCGTAACATTTCGAGTCACCCGGTATATACGGATTTTGTCATTGCGTAACGCAGTGACAAAACTGTTCATGTGAACATAATAATGATTCATTATCAGGATTTCACGCCCATCGGAAAATATAAATAAGGGGCCATTCAAGTATTACGTAAGCAGATTTTCAGCCATTTTTGACCCCGTCCCCCCTTGTCAGCAAAATTTCGTCAGCAGTGCTAACTAGTGCTCAGTAACTCAGCAGTGCATTTTCTTTGTGCTAAACTAGATGGCTATCCGTCTGTAATTCCATGAAAACGATGGGGTTTTTTTACACACAAGCTTTCATTTTTCACCCATCTACTTCTTGGATTGCATTTACTACCAGCACTCAAAAGAATGTCAATGAATGGTCAACAAATCTTTGTGTGTTTTCTTTATGGCAGCCCTCTTTGAATGAAAAGTCTTCGAACACACACACAACTTTCTGTCTTTACAGTTACTCCATTTTGCTTTAAACCTCTTCTATAGTTTGTGTCAGGGCCTACTGTCACCCCGTAAGTCGTAAACCCACCGAGATTACATGCAACGCTTTTTTTATTTCCTTCCTCGTATTAATGTTACTTGAATAGCGGAAAAATGGCGAAAAATATATTCTATGCATTTTTTTGTTTGAAATTAAATTTTTTTTAGTCAGAGTGACTAAAAAAAATTTAATTCCACAAACTTCTCTCTTCGTGGCCCCTGTATCAGTGGCCGTGGCTCCCCTTTTGCCAGATTTTCATCCGTGACCCCCCCTGGAATATCCTAGGGGGCCCCGGTTGAGAACCACTGCATTAGACTAACTATACAGGGTAGTAAGGAGAGTCCCTGGATGTGTGCATTTTACTGGCGAACCGTTGATCTTAGAGAGGCAATACATCCAATTAGAAAAAGTATCCAAATAATGAGTGACAAGCAATAATGAGTAACTGAGTGACGGTTGCCATGTGCCAACAGACTATAGATAATTTTTGTAGACCTACTGGGGGAAGGCATTCCTTAGTCCCTTGGGGGTCACAGAGTGAATGTCCCTAATCTATGCATTTATATGTGTTTTTTTTGTTTCTGTTTTTGTTTTTTGTGTCAGATTGTACTTGTAGTGTTATTATTGTCAAATAAAAAAAAATGTGTAGACCTGAAACACGCCAGTCATGTTGCAAATGGGGTTGTATAGTTACTGATATAAAAGCTGACTTTTTATACGTCAGCCTGTCCTCAAAAACCTTATTAGAAAGCTTTGTCCCTCTTCTGATACCAACAACAAAAAAAAATGACTTTCAAATTGCAATATTCACTGAGATATCTGAATTCAAAAGTTGGAAAAAAATTGGGAAAGAACAACAAAAACGTTGGGGCCTTGGGAAGTTTCCCCAATACCCTGTATATGTGCTTCTTCTTCAAACATAATGCTTTCGACTCGAGAAGGATCGAAGACTCCTGCCATCTACCACATGGCTTACCGCGCTGTCTCAATGAAGGGATTAAGACCTGGGCCGTGATGGAAGCTGTACGTTATGTGTTGTGAACCCAACGTGAGGTCTGTTTCTGTGTAATGCGTGTTATTTGTGTAGTGCTATCTGCACGTTAATTTTTCTAACTATTGGTTGAATAACTGTAGGACTGTTGCTCTCCGAAAATTTTGCCACTTTCCAAAAACATTGACGAATGAGACTCCGGAATGCGAACAACTCAATTTCTTGGGAAAAGTGACTTATATATGAAATTTCGCCATCTGAGCACAGATTTTAAGCTAAAATCAAGCCGAAATACATAGTCAATGCGTATTAATCCCATCTTGCAGTCGCTCTTATTTTGCTGCAACTGCTGCGTCCTTCGCGCTGGCATAAAATGACCACTTCGAAATTCCAATTGATCTGGATTCTCGGCAACGCAATCTCTATCACCTCAGCTTATCGGTAACTCAAAGTCATCGAGTGTCTTCCCGTTATCGAGCCACAAGCCCCACCTCATATCGATTGCGATCTCGCACCAAGTTCGGCCAGTCAGAGTATTCGTCCGTACGCAAAAAACAAACAAATTAAAAGTCCTCAAAACGGTAAAGTATGAGCAAGAGCTACAGTTAAATTAATGAGTAAGTAGGTGAAGGACACGCACATTGAGACTTCCTTACTGGAAAAACCAAAAAAAACACACACATGCCATTACTGAACTGGTTTCCTTTCGAAAAAAAATTTTGCATTTTTTTACATAGTTTCTTTATAATGTGTGTTAAGAAATTTAATAATAATAATGCTAGAAACCCTTCAAAATAAGTCCTTGAAAGAAGCTAACGGTCGACTTAATTTACTCAAGAAAGAAATGTCTTATTTTGTTTTTCTTTGAAACTTAAGGTTTCTATTGTTTGTTCGTGAAGGGGAAGAAGGTTTACTTCACACCTTGGTTTAATGGTATGCTTTCGAAAAGCAGCAGCAGCATCATCATCTTATATTCTGAATAATTATGATAACGTCTTAAGAAAAGGAGTAAAGAACAGATAGAAAGAGAACGTTTTGGCATCGAGGTCAGTCACGCCAATGTGAAAAGAAAATAAAAAAAAAAAAGGACAAAGACACACAAAACGAAAATAATCTCCTCGGTTTGGAATTCAACACTCACTTCCATAATGAATATGATATGTCCTATATGTACGCACAGTGTACGTTATCGCAATATGTAGTCAAATATAAAACCGCTCGCATGAAATGAAATCGGGTTACGGACGTTCAAAAAAATATATATGTATTTTTATGCGGCAGCACGTTCCGGTGGAAAAGAGTTTTCTTGCAACGCGAAACGAACGTTCAAGGTTCTTTTTTTTTTTACCGGTGAGTTTAATGCTAGCACGCGTTTTGCTGCCCCGGAAAATGATGGACGAACCGTCGCGAATCGATTATATTTCCTACTGTGCCGCAGGAAAATCATCCGTCTCATCAGAGATGTACATATATATATTCGTTCACATCAGACTGAAATTACCGTTTTTGAAATAATGTTTTCGCCATTTCATCGGTCAGAATATAGTCTTGAAATATTGTGTGTCTCCGATATTCTCTGATATTTTATCCGTGATAATATCGTCTTGAATTAATTAATATCTTCAATACTTCATCGGTGAAAATATCGTCTTGAAATACTGTATCCGATGTTTCATCGCTGAAAATATTGCCTTGAAAAATTTTCTCCATTTTATTTCGCTATTTCAAAGGTGAAAATATCGTCCAAAAATACCGTCTTTTTTTCTACGCTATTTCATTGTGAAATATTGTCTTCGCTATTTAATCGGTGAAAGTATTGTCATCGCTATGTCATCGGTGAAAGTCTGGTCTTGAAATATCGTCTGCGATAATTTCATCAGTGAAATTATCGTCTTGTGAAACACAGACTTATAAAACACAATATAAATAAAGATTCTGACTAGTTCCTACTGTTTGAAACCCCAGGATTACAACAAAAAAAAATTTTTTTTGGGTTCCGTAGTGTCAAAAATTATCAAATATGTCAATGGTGTAGCAATGAAATACATGAAACAGCGAACTTTTTTTTTTGACAGCTTCCAGACAAAGCCTTCTCTACTTTGGAAAGTGGGTTGAACGATGAGACCATTGCATATCATCGAGGGAAATATAAATTGTTTTTGCTTCACCACCTATATTTATTGAATTTTTATAATTTTACTCCAAATTGTTGTGGAACGCACCTGGTATTGTCCTATGGGTTGATGGCTTAAAAAAAGGGAGGGCCACTGAGATCTTTCTGAAAAGTAGGTTGACGGACAAATATGTTTGGAAGTCTGAGTTAATGTCAAGATGAAAGCATTCGATGTATTTTAATCCCGTTTTACGGCCGTGGGGATTTAAAAAAAGAATATGTAGAACTAGAAAATTAATGCAGCTGGGTATCCAGACCAACGCCTAAATGAGCAAAGTAGCAGCCAACGTAACTCTTAAGAATCCTGAGAAATGGCACAAATGAATGTCACCATCTTGCTCAAGCGAGTCATTTCGGTGACATTTAAACCACCCCCGTCATCACTTAGAAGCGTGGGTATGTAATGACGAGATGTTACAGCCGTCGGTTGTGGTTTTATTAAAAAAAAAATAAATAAAAGGAAAGGTTCGTCAGAATGATGGAACCTTTAAGGGTGTCCTATAAATTGATAAACGTTTTAAAAGTTCATAAAAATTGAATGAATTTTTAAATTTGAATGTGGTTTACGAAAAAGTTATTCTTACGAAGGGGGAGATTATTTTTGATACAGGAAAAAATCAGTTCAAAATTTTTGTCAACAGAGGGTGGTAAAAGCGTCTTCTGTAGACCTGATTGGGGACCTCAACCTTTCTTCAATCTCTTCTGTGTCCGAAAAGTTCCTAGAGCTTTAGCCGTCTAGCCGTCGTTTCGTGGCGGAAGTAAAATAGCTTCAACAATAGTGCTTTATCGACCAATGCCAACAAGACAATGCCTCAGGCAGGGCCAGCAACAGGAAAATTCAGAAAAGAGCTTCTAATCGTACACCCTCCATTTCATAGGACTCTGATTTGCATAATTTCAGTGATTTGATTTCGTGAAGTGCCCTCTATTAAAAAAAAAATACCCTACGTGAGGATAAATTTTTTGCAAATCGCTTTGAAATGTACAAATTTTTCAGTTTTTATGAATTTTTAAACAATTTACTATATATGTATAGAAAATTAATGCAGTGGTGTATCCAGACCAAAACCTAAATGAGCAAGTACAGTAGAACCTCTCCATAACGGACATCCATGGGACCAAAACTTTTGTCCACTAACGGGGAGTGTCCGCTATTGGGGAGGTACGATAGACAGTAGAACCTCTTTTATGCGACTTTCACATTTATACGACGTTTGGCTTTGGTCGCAATTGGTTCCTATACGTTACTGTGTGTAAAAGTGATACACCAGTGATTACGCGTAATCATCAATCATCTCGATATAAAGAAAGTTTGATTAAATTTCACTACATCTATATCACTTTTACCGGCGATTATGCATAATTCCCAAATAAAGTCTGATAAATATGGAAAAAATTGTAACCTTTCATCTCTTCATTATATAAACACATTAATTAATTACCCGTAAGAACAAATTAAACGTTCATAACAACATTTTTTTTTATGTTGGCTTTCTTCACACGTATCACCATGTGCAAACAACACCAACATTACCATTCGGAATCAGAATCCCGGCCCATAGTTATTTCAAGTTAATCGAGTAATTAATTGACGGATTATCATATTTACCAATACAAGCTTGGGATTATACATAATCACCGTTGAGTACGATAAATTCTCGATTTATGAACAAAAATTAGAGTTTGAAAATTTTTTTTAACTTTGTCCGATTTTACTGTCCGCTAACGGGGAGTGAAAGGCATTAATGTCCTATTTCACGGGACTGGGGGGATCCTAAAAGTGTCCGTTAAGGGAGGTTCTACTCAAGGTTTCTAGACTATATACTGTATATATTGGGTTCTACTGTAGTAGCCAAGATAACTCATGGAACCCTGTGAAAAATGACACAAACGGACGTCACAATCTTGCTCAAGCGAGTCATTTCAGTGACATTTAAACCACCCCCGTCATCATTTGGAAGCGTGGGTATGTAATAACTAGATGTTACAGCCGTCGGTGTTATTTTAGACAAAACAAAAAATAAAAGGAAAGTTCACATGGGAATGATGAAATAAACCTCACGCGGGGGAGCACGTTGTTCTAGTTTACGCCACCGATAAGTATTTACGATCACAATCCCGATACGACACCACTGATCGATCGATCGAACTCCAACTGCTCGAAACTTTTTTTTTTTTAAAGAAGCCGGATAAATATTTCCTGTGGCGGTAAGTATGTTTCAAGGGCGGGCAATGCATCGAATGACCTGGAAAAAGAAAAATGCATAAAAGACGAGAAATACGGAAGTTGTGTGCACCGAAATGACAAGACCGAAGGTGACAAGAGATGAAAAGAAGAGAAATGAAAGAAAAAAAAAAAGCACGAGAAGGCAACGAACTGCACGAGGAGATTCTCACCTTGGACACAAACGTCAAAATGATTGCGTGAGCTCGTACTCGTGTTATAGAAAGAAAAGAAAAAATAAACGCCAGTTTTGTCACCCCTCCCATGTGATGATGCTGCCCTTTTCTGATAGAAAACAACTGTTGCAGAGCGAGAGCGAGATGTTGTAGAACGTACTTGACCCAAACGGATGAACGCACGACACACTTTTTAGCACGGCCCTGACCGTTCACTTACCAGAGAGACCATGAACACACACACACACAAGATTTACGGCGCTCCTCTTTTCTCACTTGACAGCAGCTCCGAAAATAATATACTGTATATATATAAACCCAGTTAGTGCGATTCCGAGTACGCAACTGGTTTTCTGACAGCCGAAGTTGCAATATTTATTTATCGTTTAAAACCCGATCAGGAAAACAGAAAAGTGTGAACGCGAAATGTCAAAAACTCTCGTTTGTGGAAGAGTTCAAGTATGCACTCAGTCCGAACTTTGTTATAACAACATCTAAAGGACCGCGAAATTGTCTTTAAAACCGAGTTTGAGATTAGTTTTAACCTTCTACGGTAGAAAGGCCGTAGAATTTTTAACTTTCAATTTTTAACATATTTATTTTTTGTTAATTAGCCTATACTATTTTTATTTGTAACTACTATATTTTTTGTATTTTTTTCCCATCATACATCTGAAACCCACGTTCCTCTCATTTGCCTGGCTGTCCATGTACGGCTCCGTCCGGCGGGTGTACGAGATCTAAGGAAAGAGGATTCGTTGGCTTTGTAGTCTAGTGGTCTAGGGTGCTCACCCGATAAGCGAGACGACGTGGGTTCTATTCCCCGCAAGGGCAGTTGAATTTTTTTTCCCGGATGTATCTTCGCATCATAACCAGCTGTCGAAACCTTCATAGTAATAGCGCGGAGGGTGGCATCATCTTCCGAAATACTGCATTGCCCTAGGAGATGATGACAAAGATCACCGCAAAAAGGTTTTTTTTTGGACACTGCCGTATCCCTCGAGCCACTCTCTAAAGTGGACTCAGAAAAGCACTTAAAGGGGAAAAAGTAAAAGACGCACAAGCCCAAAGAGATAACAAATTCATGGATTTGAAGGATCCGGTTAAGGATCCTGATCCCTGGGGAAGATTTTTTGTAGCTTGCTATGTTACTGGAGAAAAATAAAACACGCCAATAGGGATCTAAGGGTTCTATTGATTTCGTCAATGTTCATATGTGCAGTGAATGGAAACTTGATAGTGATCACTGATTACGCCAACCAACCCTGCTTTTTATTGCGCAACTATTTCGTTACCAAATAAGCAGGCAAAATATATTTCATCAACGTGTTGATCTTTAATTCTGAGAAATCCTTTGTATAAACACCACGGAAACGGAAGCGAAAGTTCTGCAAACCGTTTCGTTATATCCGAGTCGTTACATTTGGTCGACTCTAAAACAAAGCTCATTTACATCATTGTTCGCGTAGTTGCAAAGCCTTCTAGATGTACTAGAAGGCTTTGGTAGTTCCCTACCTGTGGTACCTGACGGGCCATTTCAAGGGTACGCGGAAATAATCAGCGATGGTGGGGGGAAAAAAACCAAGTGGAATAACAGAAGAAACATTATTTGTAACGACATAGAGGACGTAAGGACTTCCTATGCATTTCTAGGGCTACTAATGCCTAAGGAAGTAATGGGGGGGGGGGGAAGTAACTGCATTTTCTACGCATTTCAAGGAGTACGAACGTATTCTGTGCATTCCAAATGGTACACTAGATTTCTCTGCGATTTCTAAAATGGAAGCAAATTTCTTGCGCATTTCTAGGAGTAGGCGTATCTCCTAGGATTCCAGGGATACAAACGCCTCCTGCGCTTTTCAGGGAACACATTTATCTTCTAGGATTTTTACTATTTTCTAGGATACGATAGTCTCTTCCGCAAAATTTCAGAAGCACTCGAGCCTTAAGAAAAATTCTAGGCGTATGCAAGCCTTCTACGCATTTCAAGTGTTTACGCACATTCTTTGTGCCTTCCTTTTATTACGCAAGCAGGAAAAAAAATGGCGAAACAAATACAACATATTTTAGGCAATATATATAAATGTGAGAACACCGACATTTGTTTCGGCACACACACGAATGTCGCTTTCAAGGCAAAAACAAGAAAAAACTTCTCATTGAACGAAAAATGGCACCCTCGAGTTTCTAAGGTTCGCAACTTATTTTACGCGTTTCTTGGTGGTGTGGGGGAGAGGGTTTACAAATATCTTTCGCATTTCCCGGGGAGTGGGAAGAAAGCACTTGCGAATCATCGAAGGTTAGAAACCGCTGGTCTATTGGAATCGGTCGAGATTTTAAGCTCCTCTTGAATAACTTTCATTGGGCCCATCATCGAGGAGAAATTCTTATTTCGAACCTCGAATTCATCGTAATCGTATTTATCTCACTCAATAACTCTTGGTGAATATATTTTGATAACAAGACACCAACATGTTAATAAAGTATCAAGTTTCATCCGGGAAAGTGGATTTTTTTTGTGTGTGTGCATGCGATGTATATATATATATATATGACGAGAGTATAGTAAGTGAGTAAGTGTGTAGTAATTCACGACACGTGTTTTCTTGCGGGGCAAGAAAATTCACGATTCTGATACCGAGAGAGAGAGAGGCTTTATCTCTTTCATTATTATTATTATTATTATTATTATTATTATTACTAAAAATGTTTGAATTGATATCATTGCTATTTCTTTTTTTGCTCTTTATTCTACTCCAATGTACCTGCGCTGTGTTTATTTTGCTTCTGCAGCAACGCACTCCGACAACACAAAATATGAAGTAAGAGGAGGGCCATGAGAAAACAAACCTTATATCGTTTTTCTTATCGGCTTTTGAGAGATAAAATTCGGGTGCGTTTGACACATCTCTTGATCCTCTCTTCTCTTTTAATGCACATGATCTCGTTTTGAAAATTTTCAATTGAATACATTACAAGTACAGGTAGAAATCTCCAACGGTTTATTGTTAATAACCAATTTCCAAGCACGATCGAATCGTTTCGCGGAATATAAATTCAAGAATTTCCTTCCACGCGAAACGAAAGTTCTATTCAATTTTCAAGTTATCCTGAATCTTCGGAACATTTCCTCTCGTTAAATATTCAGCACGGAAAATGGGTTCAAACTTTACCGCTATTCTTTATATAAAGTGCATTCTATTCTGTCCTACAACTTGAAGCTGTTTTTTGAATACTTTCAAAATTTGGTCCTTGTAGAATTTAGCTGGTTTAGAGGCAGAACAAACTATCGAAGGGATTTTTGAAAATATATTATATTATATTTCAGAAAATTATTTCGCACGTTAAAGAATTTTGAAAGGATCCAGATTTGAGATGAGATGGAATCCTGGTTAGCATGGTGTGGATGAGAGATAAATTATTTCAGCTCATCTCATGCAATTGTTTGCTTGTGACCAAAGAAAAATGGAGCTTCAGAAATGACTCCTTTTCGTTGCGTTTCATATGCACTTGGCACAATGAATGTTTATCCATATGAACTTTTTTCGGATTTTTGGAATCTGGGTTAAATTTCGAGTTTCAAATATCGTTTTTTAATTTTTACCGAAAACGTTTGAGCTGTACTTTTAGTTTAGGAATATCCGCTAAATTTCCATCGAAATTTAACGAGGAAGTAACTTGAATACAGCTCACTGTATCACCTATATCTCTGTTTTTTTCATGATGTCCAACTGTCATTTTCACATAAAAGTTGCATACATTGTATACATTGTTGGCAATCAAATTATATAAAATAAAATTGTGATATCGTCAGCGCATGCGTAAAAAAAATAATTGAAAATTATTTCCTTTAAATGATCATATCTCATGAAATATTTAACGGTCTCAAATTTCACAATATAATGTGCAATTTTTTTTAAGTAAAGTTTCGTAAAATTTTGTTGAAGACTCCACTTGTTATAAGCAAAAAAACGTGCAATGAAAATTAGAAATTTTTAAAAGAAACATTCATATTTTCAATCATTGGAAATAGTAAAATATTTTGCGAAAAAAAAATCACAAATTCATTTCAGCTTTTTCTCTTATACAGGGTTAATTAAAAACATTTTGTGAGTAATTTTTTTGTCTGTACGTGACCAAAATTTCAGAAAAAGTCATCAAGCATTTTTATAAAAAAATTTCGAAAAAATCTCTGAACTCCAAAGTATTCACTGATTTCTGGCTATAAAGTGTATTACCGAATGCGGAAGTGCGTAAAACAAAAACTCCATCTAGAAATCTGAATCTCAACAACTTAAATATCCCGATGTCTGACATTTTTTTTCTTCATCAAGAAAACATAGTGGTTGAAACGAATAATTCCTCTCAAGCATTTTCATAAACAAGTCTCCTAACCCGTTGGTTATGGAGTGGTGGCACTCTAGTCGTCATTCCGTGTTATCAAATGGGTTTTTTTTTAAAGAAATCCGAAACAAAAAACAGTCACAAGGACTATGTGTGGAGTCAAAAACACGTCTCGGAGCTGCGGAAAAACAGAAAAAATCATTGGAGAAGATCCAAAAAAAAAAAAAAAAAAAATTGGTTTTCTTGGGGTTCCTCTTCTCTCTTCCCCTCTCGTTGGGTTTTCTGATCGCGGCTCATACGATACGCACTTGAGTTACTAGAGCGACCCTCTTTCACCTTCACGACCCTAAAACCTTGTCTCTTTACTCTTCTTACTCATGTTTTTTTTTTCAACTATTATTAATGTAACTTCCTTGCCTTGGCCCTTTGCTTCTTCTTCTTCCGTAAGATGAAGAAAAACGCATGTTGTTGACTGGAAAAGCGTCATGTTGACATTCGAAAGATTCCATAATGCTTTTTCTTATTTTGTAATTGCTATTTTTCCACTCTTCGGGACGCCTACGAATACATTATTATTATTATTATTATTTGCATTTTTTTTTTCGTTCCGAGGAAGTGATGGATGTAAACAACTTGCCGAATACCAGTGGGAGGTTCGGAACCGTTACGAAAACAATGGACTCGAATTAGTTTTTTATATGTTTTGCGGGGTTAGGACGCAGCGTGATGCCCGAAATATCTGAGGAATGGGCTCTTTTTTCTCTTCTTAATGCAGATTGGAATTTGGGGCAGCGAGTAATATATATATATATATTTTATGAAGTTTTTTTTTGCAGCGGAAATATCCGTGGTGATAATCCTCTCGCGCAGTTTTAATGGCCCCCAAACCTCAACTCTTACATTCACTTTAATGATGCCAACCTCCGAAAGAAGGAAAAAAAAATTTTTTTCCTCGGGAACTAATTTATCGATGGTCTGCTTCCGTTGATGAACGCTTCCAAGATTTTTAGCATTTTTTAAATTTCCATGGCGAGTCAATTTCTTATGTATATATACAGCTAGAAGTTTAGAATGATGAATGAATAACCAGGCGTGATTATTCATTCTAAGCGAAGGAACAGAATTCTCAAGAGTGGTGTTCATCAACAGTTTCGTTGCTGGAGCCTTTGAAATAATTTTGATGCTCTATGGCAATGTGTTTTGCAACCTTTTTTGTACTTGCGGACTGGTGAGATTTAGTGAACGAATTCGCGGGCCAGCATAAACGGGAGGAATAATTTGCGAACCGGCCAGAAACAAACAAAAACCCCTGCTGCCACCTATCGAATAAAACAAAACTATTTGCTATGATTGAGTAAAATTTGTTGTTAGTTCTAAACCGGTGTGCGGCATGAAAATGAATGATGTATTTATTGTATGATACCAATATTTTTTTTTATGATGCACATCGGTGTAAATTTTTTGCATCAAACAACGCGCGCTGGAAACCCTCCTGCAATCCCTGAAATAAAAAAAAAACTCTAATTGCTATAGCACTCTTCATCAGTATTGACTGCTGGTCTTAAACCGGTGTGTAGCATGAAAATAAATACTATACATGGTATAATATCGTATAACTTTTTATGCTACATATGGGTGTAAATTTTATGCGCCAAAATAACGGTTTACTTGCTTTCAAGTTTACTAAAAAATTATCTTGCGGTCATTTTAAAAATATAGTAACCGGTATTATATATATATATATATATATATATATATATATATATATATATATATGGTGCATAATATTTGCATCGGTATGAAGCATGAAAATAAACAGTATATAGTATAATGTCATTTCCTACTGTATTTATTTTCAAGCTGCGCACAAGTATAAAACCAACAATTAATTTTATTTGAAGAATTAATAACAAATAGTTTGGTTTTCATTCGATAGGGGGCACACACAGTAGGCGTTCTAACACAAAACTTCTGTATAAAGTGTCATGCATTACTTATTGACATTTCTCATCTAATACAAAATATCGGAACGGGAAAGCGAATATAATTCGAACTCATCAATGTTTTAGGCAACATAATTTATCATCCACACATGAGCATTTTTTTCCACATAGAATCGTTATCTGCAATTTCTTAACCCCGCGCTTTTAATTTAGTTCGCGAGGAGATAGATCTGATGACTCCCGGGGTTGAAATGAGCCAGAATTCTCATTTCTTTTCAGTTTTCGCCATCGTTTTGATCGTATGCGATGACTCTTGTTGCATATAAAGAGATGGCTCTATGATTGTCATCATTTTTTTTTATACCAACCATGATTTCAATGCACACTTTCTTTCTTTCTTTCAAACCGAGTACAACTCAGGTCTATCGCCATGGGCAATTTACTACCTAGTGAGTTGTGCCGGAAGTGTAAGTATGTGTTGTACCTAACAGTCTGAGTGCGTATTTAGTGTT
The DNA here is from genome assembly GCF_987345545.1 of Pholcus phalangioides. Taxonomy (NCBI): domain Eukaryota; kingdom Metazoa; phylum Arthropoda; class Arachnida; order Araneae; family Pholcidae; genus Pholcus; species Pholcus phalangioides. The sequence continues at coordinate 21,479,748 of NW_028301616.1, read as the reverse complement.
GCGTCTGATTTTTCAGTGCTCCCATCTATATTTCAGAAGTGAAGTGCAGTGATTGAATATGTTTGCAGGCCCGTTGCTCTCCGTGGCGACACTTTTTAATGGAAAGATCGGCTCTCTCTTCTGAATTATAAAGCTCTGCTGATGTAAGATTGTAAGATTGCTCTGTTTTGTTTCCATTACTGACACCACCGAACAATTTTGTTTCACATGAACGAAAATTAAAAAAAAACATCTTCCTCACTCCTCAACAATCCATATTTCTAATCATTTAGTTGATTTAAGAATTTAGCGAAATGTCAGGGGACGCTGCTCTAGAGCAACGTTTTTAAACCTTCCTGAACCCAAGGACCAGTAGAATGTCTTAAATAATTTGACGGGCCACTTGTGTCGGGATATTATGGGATATTCCTTTAATTTTGCTTGTTCCGATTTTTTTTTTACACAATAAATATTAAATGTGTAATGTTTACTAAGGTCATGAATACACTGCGTTTTCAAAGTATATGAATTATATTGTGATATACAATAAATACTTTCCAGGTTCAACATTTTTTCGAAATTTTAATAATTGGTGATTTTTTGTCTATTTGTGGCTACGTTTTTGATGTCAAATGGGAATGTCCTGTATTTTACCCTGTTTAACGTATTTCTCTTGAAATATGGTCATCTGGTTTTCCCAGTGAAATACATTTTTTTATTGCGATTTGTAGCAGACCTTCATTTTCCCCTATCCTTCAGCAGTTTTAGCAGTAATTAGCATTAACTTGCATTTAAGGCGATAAATTTCATTTTTTGACTAAATTTAGTGGTGCCCCGTATTCATCGCATTCTGTAAGAGCGCAATTCCCGACATTTTCCACAGTGATGTATGTTGAACCCAAGTATAAAGGCATAATTTTTATTTGCACCATACGGATATTACTAAAATCAATTACAAAGGTTGAATAATTTTTCATTTAGTTAGAATTAAGTTTTATTAGAATTAATTTTATCAAGTCTGCTTGTGGACCAACTATACCCTCGTCGCGGACCATAGGTTGAGAAACACTGCTCTATAGAGTATCTCTAGCTGGAGGGGAATCAGATAAAAAATACGCGATTTTCATAAAACTTCGTGACCGATTTTCGAAGCAATCCTTCATTGGTCTTCTTCTTGTGGTTCGCACTTTATCCAACAGATCTTTAGAAACATGTAGAACTCAATCGAAGTGAACATTGTAGAATCAATCACCTTATCACTAAGATGATTGTAGAGGCATCTGAACTGAATAGCCATTCAGTTACCACACTGGAGGAAACTGGCAAAGCTTTTTTTTTTTTTTTTTCGCTCTCTAAGAGAGCTGTATTTTTATCTTACACTCAAACTAGCCCATAGATTAAGATCATAGGAGAGGTGAATATCAAAGTAATCCATCGGCTAACGATCGAGAAACAACACATTTGCTCATCCTTGATATTGTTGATCGGTTGTATGGGCACGTAAACACCGAATTTCTTCGAATTCCTCTCAAGAAGAAAGTAGGAGTAGATTAGAAGAGATTAGAATAAACAAATGACCACTACCACTGGAACGAACACCTACTTTTTTTTCGGTGCTAGAATGTTTATCAGAGAGACGAAATCTCGCCACGCCTGGACCTTACATTTGCTTTTCAATGTATTACTGGTGCTAGCCCCCTCGGGGAAAGTCTACTTTTATTCTTTCTTATCAGATTATTTGGAAACAGAAATGAGAGATCTCTCGAATGCCACGCATTTTTTTTTTTTTATGTCATATCGTAATCAAATTATGGAAAATACATTTTCTCCGAGTCAGAAATTGTTTCCAAACTAGTTACAAGATAAAAATCGGGGGGGGGGGGGAAACAAACAATTTTCGTGAGTGTATGAAAAAAAAAGAAAATTATTTATCGTGATTATCGAAACCGCAATAATTTTTCATTAAAATTTCACAACACGGCACGATTTCATGTTTTGTAGATTATGAAGTTCGAAAAAAAATGAAGATGTAGCTTCATGATACCCCTAACCGGGGCAATGGGTAAAGTTGGCAATTGTCGATATAGACCCTGGGCGGTGAACGGCCCGAAAGGTTCTAGATAGAAATAAATTATTGGCAAATTTTTCTATATATGGTTCTAAAAACGGCGATTTGTTCCGGATATTGCTACTATTGAAAAAAAATTCATAATTTATCATAATTTTATGACATAACCATCGACAGTTGATCAAATCGATTTCAAGAACTCGAAAAATAAACTTTTTTTTTCTTATTAATCTTACCGCCGACATTCAATTTTAAAATTTTATGGAAAAAAAAGTGCACATTACTGAAAAAAGAATAATTTATTACAATTTTATGACACAGTCACTGATTCCTGATCAAATTTCCATCAAGAAATTCAAAAAGTTCTTTTAGTTCTCATTTTTAATCTTGCCAGTGACATGTTCGAAATTCTATATTTTTATGAAAAAATTATTATTATTTTTTTAAAAAAATCAACTTTATAGTTTACCACAATTTTGTGATATAGTCACTGATTTCTGATCAAATCGACTTGAAAAAAACGAGTTTCTTTCTTTCTTTTTCTTGATCATACCAATGACATCTTTTAAAATTCTAAATTTTTAAGAATTGTTATTCTTAAGATTTTTTTTGATAGGTTGACATAATTTTGCGATATTCATTGCTTCTTGGTCAAATCGACTTCAAGAGCTTGAAAATATAATTTTTTTTTCTTAATCGTACCAGTGAAATCTATTGAAATTCTATATTTTTATAAAAAAATTATTATCAATTAAACCAATTTCATAATTCCTCACAACTTGGTGACATAGCCATTGATTTTTGATCGTATTGACTTCTAGAGAAAGAAAAATTCTTTCCCCTTTCTAATCTCAAAAGTGATATCTTTTGAAATTCTAAATTTTTATGAAAAACTGTTGTTATAGAAAAAAAATAAAAATTTCATAATTTATCATAATTTTGTGATATAATCACTGATTTCTGACAAAATTGACTTGGGAAAACACTTTGTAGTTTTTTTTTGCTTCTTAATCTTACCAGTGACATCTTCTGGAAACTAAATTCTTATGAAAAAAGCTATCAGTGATAAATAATTTCTCACTAGAATGGATGATGACTCCAGAAATGAAGAAAAATTTCTTATCTTGTCGATAATTAGTTTTTATTGTGTCGACGCATTAACCTCAGAAAGCGTTGCTTATTCTATGCTCCTTCATATCATACAACTGTATTAAGAGATTCCCCCCTTTTTCGTTTTTTAATGTACAGTAATGTAGATTTTTAGCGTTCGGGGGGAAACCAAAGTGATAGAACAGTAGATTTGGTCATCTTTTTCCCTTTTTTTGGTCATTTTCTCACATTTCGGGGGGGGGGGGGAGGCGGGACCAGATCCCGAGCCTCCCCCCTCGCTACAGCCTTGATTTTTAGTATGTATGTACGTGTATGTGTGTAAATGTGATAAATTCGGTTATCCGGTTATTATGCATAATCGTCGAGCATTCTGGTAAGTTTGATAAATTTTCCTAAATGAATCACTTTTACCGGCATTAAGCGTATATCATAGCGTCGTTGGTGAATTTAATAAATACTAAAAAAATTATCATTCTTTACCTGCGATTATGCATAATAACCAAGTATCGTGTCGTACGGTGGATATATTAAATCGTATAATATGATATCCTGTACATGATAATTCATACACATGTATTGTATCATTATTCCGGGGTACAATCGTAAAAATTATATCATTATACCGGGGTACAATCGTAAAAATTATATCATTATATCGGTGTCCGACTATATCCATCACACACACTAGGTTCACTTGGAATTTTTTTTCATATTTATCTAATTCCCCAATCACATTAGGGTATTATGCATAATCACCGATAAAGATGATAAATTTAAAGTATTTATCAAACTTATCAACGGCACTTGGATATCATGCATATTCGCCGGTAAAAGCGCTAAATTTACCAACCTTGCCAAGACGATTGGTAAGTACGTACGCATAAGAACCGATTTACCGAAACCTACATATTTAGGAACAGTAATTTTCCGGATAATCACCGACATAATATCCGAAAAATAACTGTTCCTTGATATCTTGGGCTGAGAAAAAGCCATTTATCTCTCCCTACATATTTAGTTTTCCCTTTCATTTTGTTTGTTTTGCGTATGCTTTTTTTTCTTTCATCACTGTAATTGGGTGAATGTTGGGGGTGAATAAATAAATTTTAAAAAGATAAATTTTTTTCCAAGTTATCTAACGGAAGAAATTATTGAAATAATAGCAAAAACTTCTAAAAAAAAAACAGGATGAGAGACAAGTTAGCTATTGTAAACAAGTTGACACATGAAATGTGCTTTCTAAAAGGAAGAGATGAAAATGCTGGAAGTTATATTCGTGGGTAGAGCAGCGAAAATGTATATGTTGTATATGTTTTTCGTAACATATCTTCTTCTTTTTTTTCATTTTAGCATTGGATCCCCCGTAGAGCCGAAGAGGTAAAGTCTCTAATTCTGGGTCCGCTCCAAAAGGAGCAAGAATGAGGAAGGAACTGAAATAACCGGGATTTTTTCACACTAGTTGAAATAAAATGGGGCCGCTCCAAAAAAAAAGTTAAGTTTTTTAAGAAAAGAAAAACACACAAACACACGTTTCCGTGTGTAACGCTTATTTATTTTATTATTTTTTTTCAGATATAGTGCACGTAGTTTCATTTTATTCTTCAATGGATCGTGATATAAATGATTCAGGAAATTTAAACACAAGTTTATGAAATCTGATGAAGGAAAAGATATTATCCATCTTTTTTTTATGAGATTTTAAGAAATTTGGTCACACAAGAGCTCTGTAGGACGTGATTCTGATCTGATCAAATGATCGTGTCTCCTGTCGGTACAGAAACAAATTTTATGAACAATCAACAAATTCGATTTGACAATGAATTGAAATCCAACTTTTTAATGTCCACAATAAATGTTTAGAGTTTCGTAAGCACTTTAATCAAATAACTACAGTTCGAATACAAACTAACGCAGCCTCGAACTCAGATTTATATATTATTTGAATTTTTAATTTTTTTTTCAAATTAACGAAAATTAAACTTCAAAAATTTTCATCAGAGCGATTAAGGATACGAGGGCGATTTTTTTTCAAATGAGAAATATTTGAAAATAAGTCCATCGTGGAAATTTGAATTGCAACATCGGTGCACAAACTTTTCCACTTACGGGCCATTTGTTGTCCAAAAATACTATTGCGGTCAGTGTTAACGTTTTTTTTTTTCTATTGGGACCAATACGCGGATTAAAAAACACGCACTTTCTCTCTCTCTCTCTCTCTCTCTGCCAAAATTGATTTATTGTATGATAATTTTATTATTAATTGCACTATACTTTGTGAATATTAACAGATATTCATAGCGTCATTTCTTAGTTAACTATCGTATTTGGATATACAAAATTTGGATGCATTTTAAAGTAGTTTCACTTTTTTTAATGATTTGCTGCTTGTGTAAAATTTTCGAGCGGGACAGTTTGGTGCGCGGGTAGCAATTTGTGCACCCATCAATTACGGTATTGACTTTCACCCAATGAATCAATGATCAATGATTTCGAAAATGAATTTTCCTTTTTTCCTTCATAAAAGGACACAGAATTATTCATGCAAAATGCAAAATTTATCATCGAATTCTGACTACTTTATGTAACAACTGGCGATTTTTTTCGCTGGTAGAGCCAGGGCCATGCACACACACACACAGCATGAAAAAAAGAAAAAAAAGAACTGTATATAATAGCACAAGCACGGTTCCTAGCAAAATCATCTGCTTAATCATTTCTCTGACCAAAACTCCTAAAGAGAGTAATTTGATAATTGGCAAAATACTGTCGGGCAACAATGATTTTTGAGCCTCACCAATTACTTTCCGAACGTTTACTTGGTTACCGTGTTTCCCTAGCAATGAGTTTCAGACGTGTATATGAATTTACAATAGTTTGCCACTTCTTTAACGCTGCCAGTATACTTTATATGTATAATAGTTTACGCCTTTATAATGGTTTGCTACTTTTTTCAATCCTCCCAGTAATGAGAGCTTTTTGAATAGACGTCAGAATCATCATCAGCATTACTTTGACAGGCGAAGGATGATTCCCCCCCCCCCATAGAAATCAGTGTTAAAATTGCCGATTTTACTGTCGATATGCGGAAATTTAGTGGGGGGGAGGGGGTTCTCCGCCCCATCAATAATTTTAAAAATTGTATTGAATTCTTGATTTTTGAAATCTGAGTTCGCTTAGAGATACGAAGCCCAGGAAATTAAATATCAAGTAATTAGCCGGACCTATACTTTGAGTTGGATTTCCATGCACTAACGTTGATTTCAACCGTTTATTTATATCTTCTCAAACATGAAAATTAATGTCTCCGTATTATCTTTTGATATTCAACTGCATAAATTCATGTAGTTTAGGCCGTTTTAAAATTAATTATGGGCCCGTAAAAAGTACACCGAAAAAATTCCACAGCTTTAATTAAGCATTTTCTGAAGCTGAAATAGGCAGATATGGATAAGTTAAAGTTCAAGGGAGGGAGGGGGGAATCGAATGACCCAACCCCTCTTAAAAAAAGGAAAAAAATATTCATTTCTACGTTTCTTTAAATATAGATTTTTGTTTCTTTCATACGAGTCGCGCGGGAAGTCGCCATATTGGTTAACTTAGACACGGTTTGTATGTCCCTCAAAGAAAGAAAGGGGGAAATCACGTGATCCAAAAACCCTCATTGAAGAAAACCCGGGCAGCGCCAACACCTTCTAGAGCAGCAGCCTTCTGCTTTAGAAGGTGTTGGCAGCGCCGGGTACTATAGATAGTTAAATATAAACATTATTAATGATATCATTTTACTCTGCTGATGAATAGCTGAACAGCACCTGAAACGCAAAATTAATTTCGCTGATAGTCATTCGACAGGACAAAAGATACAAGAAAAACATCCCGATTAAAATGATTCGCTTTTCAATTAAATGAACAAGACAAAAAAAATAATCCCAAGAGAATGATCTTGACAGGATTGAATAGAATCCAAGGCAACCTCTGATGCTGCCACCACTACGGCCTAAATCAGCAATAGCAACCGCACCGTAACAACCTTCATACCACTGCCCGGGAAAGCCAAGAGCAAATACACACACACACACACACACACACACACACACCACACACGTAATACACATGCGTGTGGAATTCCCCGACTTTTATTTTTAGAGTAAGATCGTTCCTCTCCTTTTTCTGTGAGAGTATATCTGATATGATTTCACAACTACTTACTCACCCAATCTTTTTCCACCCCTTACTCACGTTAACAAAATAAATAAATACTGTCAAACTCGGTTAGAACGATAGCGAAGATCCCACGCAACTTTGTCGTTATAACTGACGTTTTTAAAATTTCTTTTAAAGAAAAAATTAATCACATGGAATATAATATGCTATGAGGTGGGCTCCATACCCTGCAATATGGTAGGCCAGAGGATCTTAACCCATGGGTCGCGACCTAAACTTGGGTCACAACGGGGGGGGGGGGGTTCCGAGATGGGTCGTTGAAATCCACTAACAGCAGGGAAAACTTGAGCTATGGGTCTCGCTCGTTCTGATTCGCAGGGGCTTTCGAGAAGAGTCGTGCGAATCTGTTTGAGTTGAGAGTTTCTGAGCTATGGATCACAACCCAAACTTGGTTTGCGAGATGGATCGTTAAAATCCACTCAGAGCCTGGGATTCTTGAGCATGGTACTTGATCATGACCCAAACTTGATTCGCAGGGGCTTCCTGGATGAGTCGTACGAATCCACTTACAGTCCTGTTATAAATGCACTTATTGCGTCCCTGGTTTCACTAATTTCGAAGAACAAATCCAAGAATGGATAGGGACTGAACGACGAGCACGTCTAGCGTTGAAAATGTAATAAATAGGTTTATTTTATATCGTTGCGTATCAACAGAATTACGGTCAAACATTTCTCCCATGTTCAGGACTTTAATTCTATTCTAGGAATTTCTCGGAAAAAAAGCCATTGAAAACGAAACAAAAATGGAGAAAAAATGCGTCGTTATATCCAAGGTCGTTGCGTTTTCATTGACGTTATAAGCAGGGGTGCATAAATTCCTGTCCGTGGGCCAAATGCAGCCCGCGAAGTGGTTCCATTCGGGGCGCAAAAGCTGTTCAGGTAGAAAAATATCAATACGCAGAACTTCTAAATACTTCTAAAAAACGACTATATTTTTTTAGATAAAAATACAGGATATCGCCAAAAAATTGCTAAGGCAAGTAAAGTTGCCATTTGCAGCCAAAAAAAATTGTCGAAGGCGAGCAAAATTACCAGTTACCGTAAAAAAAAAAAAAAAATTGCCACAGAGACAAGCAAACTTGCCAACTAAAATTGCTGAAAAATCACTAATCGGCAGAAATGATACTGCAGGTCAAGATGTAATTTAAAAAAAAGTACATCATTGTCAATATTGTGAAATGAATATTTTTTTATAAACATAATCGATTCTATGATAGTGTCATAATTATCATAACATAATTTGAAAGTCATGAAAGTAATCTTAATTTTTGATTCCAAAAATTCAACTAAGCCCAAGGGCAAAAAACGGGACATTTAATAAAAAAGTTGGGCCGGCCATAAGTACGGGAACATCACCCCGTACGATACGGGAGGAGGAGATGTGATCACTCTTTCTGTACAAGTTTCTGGCCCGCGAAATGAAAAAAGGTCGTACTGTTATAAGTAAAGTTCATTAGCGTTATTCCCTACGGGAATCTGTCGCAGCCGCCATTTACTGTCGTTATAGCCGAGGTGTCGTTCGTTACAACCGAGGTCATTATAACCGAGCTTGACCGTAAATAAATAGTCAAAAACAGATAATATCAGGTTACCGGGTTATCTTCCTGGTTCCTAACTACATGTAACAACATAAAAAAGACGAAACATGACATAACGGCATGAAAAACTTTTTCTTTGGTATTGTTAGAAGAATGCGGAGAAAGAACGAAATATTTCTGTAATTAATGTCTCTTGAGCCGTAACACAATGAAAACAAAGTATACGTACGGCGCTAACGCGTGAAAACTCGCCAACATTTATTTCTGGTAAGTGTTGCTGTAGTAAAGGAAGCCCTAAATAAAATGCAATACGAGAATAGGAAAGAGGGTTCTTTTTTTGCGAATGGCAGGAAGAGAGAATCGGTGAATGAGGCCAACAGGTGACGAAAGTGGCCCAAGCCCTGACTTACTTTATTTACTTCTTTTCTTCTTTTTCGTGGGGCTTCACTTGGTACAATATCGCTGCTCACTCATGAAATTGGCATTTTTTTTTTGTATTTTCTTTTCTTGTGACACCAAAGTTCGGTCGGTTTCGCTTGCACGTCAACACAAACCTCGGCGATTTTGTATGGAATTTTCTGTGGTTTTTCTTTTACTTTCTCATCTCTTATTGGACCCGTTTACACCTAAAATTAGGATTTGTTTTTTTTTTGTTTTTTTTACTTCCGTTGGAACGTTTTCCGTATTATAGGAAAAAGGAATAGAGGTTGATGATGAAAACAACAAAGTTTTTCTTTTGTATGCAATTTTTCGTTATATTTTGAAGCTATCATTTCTCGTGGTTTTTTTATAGAGGATTTACTCGGATTTCTCTGTATAAATTTTGTTTTTATTTCGGTTTCTGGTAGCTTTTTTTTTTCATTTATTTATTGGTGTGTAACGATTGCGAAAATATTCATGAATCATGTAAGGTGTGTGTGTGTGTGTGTGTGTGAGCTAGTAGTGAAATGTGCGTTTCTGGGCCGTAGAAGCTCCTATGGAAGACGACGAATTTCTCTACTCTACTGTCACATTTCACTACTACTCTCCCAAAGACGCTTCTACGGCCCAGAAACGCACATTTCATTACTACTTGCGTGTGTGTGTGTTTAAAAAAGGATCAATTTTGTTTTCAAAAGATCTTTCGAATTGGTTAAATTTTTATTGTTTGAATGTTTTCTAATTTTCGATTGGATCGGAATGGATTTTGGTTGAATTGGCGCATGTACCAATTAGGACTGAAAAAAATGACCATATAAAAATAAGATAGAATTTGTTCATGTCTAGGAAGTAGATTTGTGTGTGTGTTAATAAAACTGTGTTTTGCGTGAAACGTAAAACCAACGCCTTTGATGAATTTAAAAATGCGAGTCATTGCAAAGTTCTCTAATTTTTGAGGGATTGCTTGAATTTACCGAATTTTCATGCATTCAATTGCTTGAATTTATCCAATTTTCCACTGATTTTTTTTTAAATTTGTCTGATTTTCAAGTGATTGTTTGAATTTATCTTATTTTCAAACAATTAATTCAATTTTCTAATTTGTGATTGTTTGAATTTACTAGATTTTCAAGCGATTGCTCAAATGCACTTGATTTCCAAGCAAATTGTTTGAATTTACCGAATTTCCTAATTCAATTAACTGAAGTCAACAAATCATTGAGCGATTTTAAGGATCAAACAAATCATTGAGCGATTTTAAGGATCAAACAAATCATTGAGCGATTTTAAGGATCAAACAAATCATTGAGTGATTTTTAGGATTTACCGAATAATTTCCTACAACGATACCCAAAAAAAAGACCTATGGAATAAAACCGCGACACATTTTTCATTTGTCGCAGTCGCTTTGGAATAAAATCAGCATCAGAATCAGAAATATTACCGAATCACAGAGCAATTTTCAGATTCCGTGTCAGTATTCTATAGAAGTATTCGACAGAAGAAACAAAGAAATTTGGCATTACGGGCAACGTTCGAAGCCCGGCCAAACCCCGAAGTACTACAATATTCTTGTATGCTTCAGACTTACACCACATGACTTCTTCAAAGCGAGAAATGGCCGACCATTTTACACAAAATTATATGCAACGCTGGTAAGCATTATGACGATTACTGTAATAACAGAAAATTTTAAGAGAAAAAAACGTTTATACAGGGTGTCCTATCCAAGTGCTAATGCGGCCTTTAATTCATAAACCGTCCATCCTAGAGGTATGATTCAATTTAAAAAATTCCCAAAAGGCGTTCAAAAATTATCCTGTACCAGTTTTGAGAGTGAAAATACAACGTCCCAAAATAAAATAAAAAAATCTAAATTTTTATACGGTCTTGTCAGAAAAGACAGGACACAACTTTCTAACTGGAAGTCAGGGGACAGGGAAAACCATGCAAAAATTTTAATTTTTTTATTTTGTGAGAGGCACTGTATTTTTAACTCTCAAAGCTGGTGCAGTGAACATTATTTGAGCAATTTTTGAATTGGAATCATACCTCTACGACAGACGGTTGGTGAGATGAAGGCCGCATTAGCACTTACAAGACACCCTGTATACACAAGACGCCTGTACCAAGCAATTATTTTTTTTACGATCTACATATCTAAACACTGGTATAAAAATATTATACGAATAAATATATGTTCCCACCCCACCCCCCTCCCCCCGAAACATCTACGAATATTACCAATGCGAAGGGAAATATCTTTGATTTGCCACTATTCCGTCATTAAAACAAGGCCGAGGTGAGGAAAAACATACACGGGGGAAAAAAAGATTTTTACTCACTTATTCATAACTTCCCCCCCCCCCCTTCCAAGATTCATTTCCTCACAGATGAAATTATTTACAGTGATAATATTAAAATTATCCAGATACCTATTGAACTTATTAAACTGTGACTCAATAGAAAAATTCAAAAACCAAATCGGATCAAAATTATTTGTTACTTCGTTGACATCAGGAAAATATAATTCAATTTCGATCTCATCAATAAGAAGAACACAAAAAAAAAAAAAAAAAAAACCATTGTCCGTCCCAATATAAAATTCAAATCATTCTGGAGGAAATTCTTTTCTCACCGACCAAATGGCTGGGGAATAACCCTTCGAAAGGGTCAAAAGGAAGAAGCCATCATTTCTGGCCAGATTCAGACAGACAAGACACTCAGACATGACAGACACATGGACAAGATCTTACCCCACCCTCCAATGGATCGTTTTGGATCTTTCCCCCCCCCCACATCTCATGACGAATGTCTCCATATATAAATGGTATTCGTTCTTTCTTCTGCATCATCCTTTTCTTATTTTATTCCTACCTACCCCCCCCCCCCCGCCTTCAGCCATCTCTTCGTGATCTTTTATTATAATAGACCAAAAACTCTTCTTTTCTTCTCTCCTCCTCGGAAAATTATTCTTATAACCCCCCCCCCCCTTCCCTTCACAGTGATCTTTCTGGAAGATAATGAAGAGTCCGTTGCCACAGGACTGAACAATCCCCCGAAGGCATTGGTCGACATCATCATCAATTCACCATTAAGCTGTATTACCACCGAAACGCAAATGGTGTACTCGTGCGTTTAGCGTAGTATTTTTTTTTTCCTATCCCGAGATTATAGAAGACAACAACTTCTCTTTTGCATTATCCCCCCCCCCCCCAAATAATAATACGACCAATACCTAGAAATCGGTCTAAGCTAATTTTCGCATGTCTGTCTGCCTGTACGTGCATTCTATTTTTAGCTGCTCTAGATGTCAATCACATGTTCATGACACAGCCCTTTCGGTAGATAGATCATCGGTGCATCCCGTGCTCGAGAGCAAGCACGAGTCTCTCTCTCGAACAGCATCTCGTCCAGACTATTCTTAAATGATATTAATACTTTCGTCTCACGGGTCAACTCTGGGGATGACTCATCTGAATTCAGACGAAGAACCAGTTAACGAAATCCCTCTGCATTAAATGGGTTATTCTTGTGGTTTGGGGTCCTCTGATTCTTATGATGATGGCGCATATTTAACGCCCAGTGGAAAACTTACACCACGAATATTTTGGGTTTTCTAGAACGTAAGTTCACGGCGTTTTGGGTTCGCGTAGAAGCCTCGATGATTACGAGACGGTTACATGGGAACCCCCTGATGATTACGATCCTGTTAAACAGAAACCTGAATGATTATATGTTCTATGGAACCCTCGATGGTTTCGAGACTTACGCGAAACTATTACGGGACTGACTTTCTTTCAAACCGAGCGCAACTCCGGTCTATCCATGGGCAATTTACTACTGACTGAGTTATGCCAGAAGTGTGAGTGTACCTAACAGAGTCTGAGTGCGTATATAGTGTTTTTTGTGAATTTTTAGTTCTGCCATCTATATTTAAACTTGGGAATAAAGTGCAATGATTGAATATTCGTGTCGTCGTTGTAGACCCGTTGCTGTCTGTGGTGAGATTTTTTTTAATGGGAAGATCGGCTCGCATTTGTGCCTCGATGTTGGGAACCAACTTCAGCCGATGACCACTGTGGCGGTGGTGTGGTTCGAACCCGGGTCCTCACGATGCGAATCCGTCACTATGACCACTCACCGCAGTGGCTACGGGACTGGCATGGAACCCTAGACTGTTACACGGAACCCTGGATGATTGCGTGACAGTTCTATGGAACTTCAGATGGCTCCGAAACTTTTATTCGAAATCCTTGATTATTACGAGACTTTTGTTATACGGAACCCTGGATGACTACGAAATTATTACACGGAACTCTCGATGATTACGGGACTGTCCTATGAAAATAAAACAAGCATGAACATTTCTCCAATACCGTTATAACGCCAATGAAGCGTTTTGCAGCTTTTGATGCCACGAGACCCATGAAAATGCTTTACGGAACCTCAGGGTTCAACGGAAAGCAAGTTAGAAAACCTATGTTCTACAAAGGCGCGGATCGAACATGACGTGTTACTAGAGGCGACTTCTTGTGTAGGATCGCTCAGTATCCACTATTTTACGGGTCAGACCCGTTGAGACAACACCTCCTATAACTACACCTCTAGCTATAGATGGCGTTGGTTGAGATCCCTTATTATCTGGCTCTTGGGAACGATGACCGCCACCACCGCTTCCCCCTCTGGACGTGTTTGTTATAAAACGTAGAAAAAAAAACCACATACGATATTTTCCATATCACATATTTAAAAATTGTGGAATATTAATTGGCTTCTTTTGAGCAATTTTTAAAGTCGAAACGAAATACAGAAACTGATCTCGATCCTATAATAATGCCCGGTGTGGTCGAAGCCTTCGCACCTGCCTAACGGTGCCTTGGAAGGGCACAAATGCAGAATATATTTCTAGAATTTCCTTTCGGATTATTTTCTTGTGAACAGTGGAGTCGGAGCCGGTGACGCTGCTGCTGCTCGAGCACCCACGGGTCGCGGAGAACCCAGAATTGATTCAGAAATCAAAATTTCCTACATGAAGCTCAAGGATGAGCACCCACGGGTCTGAAACAACACTTCCGATGCTACTGCTTGTGAGATCGTCACAAAGATCAAGGAATCTTCTGAAAAAAAAAATATTGTTTGATTCTCGTCGGGGAACCACTTTCTCGAAAAATTTCAGTATATTTCTTGGTTCAAAACAGTTTGAATCAACTTAAAAGATTAGTTTAACTTCATTACCAAAAATAAATTCTGCAAGAATCGATTACAGTAGGCTCTGGAAAAGAAGGGACAGAATCCTTTCTCTCTCTCAACCACAGACTTTGAACATTTCTCAAACCTTTTTCGTGGAACTAATAGCATCACGACATTTTTTTTACTGTGAAATTATGTCGAAATAGCAGTGAGCAGCGGATCGTGCAAATAACGATTAAGAATAGTCTTTTGCAATTTTTTTTTTTTTGGTGTTCATTATTGGAAATGGCAACTTTTTCAAAGAAGTAGTACATAGTGAAGATGTGTATATGTTTTGTGTGATTTCATATACACACTCTATCGAGCCGCGTGTGCTCGTGTGGGTGGCGACGTTATAAATGCGTTTGAGTATTCATTCATTTCAATTCTTACCTTCCTTTTGGCTGCGGGATACGAATCCTCTCCCGTGAAAGTCGAGGACGCGTCCGAATCGTCGACGTCTATGCCCTCGTCCTGCTGCTGGGATCCGTTCTGGTGAAAGTCTTGATGATGGTGAGTCGTGGCAGTGAACAGAAGGTGGTTGGGCGGCGATGGTGTTGCCCTCGTCGAGCCACTTCCACCCGACGAGTAACTGGACGCACCGGAGCTGCTGGCCAAGCCCATTGTGCCCCATGGAGGGAACACTCCTAGAGGCAAAAGAAATCATATTATACATACCACCATTAAATGATGCGCGTATTATTCAAATAGGAGAAATTTCACGACGTGAATAACACTCTGGAATATACTCGAATTAAATTATTCACTGAACCTGCGATAATTTTCGACACAATGAATAACACAAGGGCGTACTGAAACATAATGGTACAATTATACTGTGAATCAGAGGCTCGCGAACTTTCACACAGCCAGTCATATCACACGGAGGCTGTATTTTATATCCTGGCCATTTGGCCACATTTTAATATTGGCAATCAGAACATAACAACAATATTACAAAATAATTTCATAACTTCAATATTTTCACTATCCCTAGACATCAAGGTTGGGCTACATACAATTAGCTTACATCGAGTGCCAATTTGAAGCTCGGAGACCTTTGGTCTTGCTCTGTTTGCTTCTGCGTAGTTGCAACCCTGGGTTCCCAACTTTTATACCCCTTTCAGACTCTGGCACCACAAACGTGTGGAGTGCTTTTTCTCACTGTAGAATTTTTTCATTTGACCTCAGGGAGTTAATTCCTGACTTATTGCGTAAGTTTTGAGTTAGAAATATGTTCAATATGAACTTGGGGGCTTTCATCAGAGGGCAGCATTTAAAGTTGAACTTTCATGGGGTTTTTAAGATGGCTTCCAGGAGAACGTGCCTCTTTGAAAAGAGTGATTTATTATATAAAATTTAGCAACAAAATTCTGAAAAAAAATTGTATGTGAAGATGAATATGTCCTACATCATCTTGTCAGGCGAACCAGGCACCAAGGAAAAGAGTGGTGTGTACCGGGTTCGGGCGGACCACTGATCATACTGGTTGTGATTGATTTAAATTATAATCAGTGAATTGAATATTTTGATGGAAGCAAAAAACTACTTTTTCTTCATTGCAATCGCTTATTACGGGGTACACAAAATATTTCATCTCATTCATTTTTCTTTTTCGCCAGATTTACACGTAGAGAGGGGAACTCTTTTATAGGCTCCCTTCTGATTAGTGCACAGTTTCCCAAACTTCTTGTTTCCATCGCCCCCTTCATCGGCAATTTTTTTCCCTCGTCGCCCCCAAACTAAAGTGAACCAATAGGATCCTGTGTTAAATCCGTAGCTTCTATCGTCCCCCTGGACCCATATTGGAAAACTTTGGGAAACGCTGGATTAGTGGAAGGGCCTTCATAAGAGAAGATCATTCAATTGCTTTATCACGGGGATCCGAAGCAATCGACCAGGACAGTGTTTTTTAAACTTTTTTTACAGCGGCAGACAGTAGGTGAACAATTTCGTAGACCGGCGGAAATGCGAGAAATGATCAGCGGACTGGCACCAAAAACAAATAAATAGTAAAAATAATTTGATGATGACAAAAAATAAATATACGGGAGAAATTACAAAAGGACCGGTAAAAAAAAAAAAACAAATATCGTAAACAAGAGAAATAACTTGGGGCCCGGCAAAAAATGAATGAATAGAATATTCTATTTATAGCAAAAAATTAATAAATAAAAGATGCAATTTGTGACAAAAAATGAATAAACAGAAGATGTAATTTTTGCGGCGAAAAATGAATAAATAAGAGATGTACTTTATGACAAACATTAAATAGGGAGGAATAATTTGCGGACCGGCAAAAAATAAACGGGAGAATTAATTTGCAGACCTGTTGACGGCTAAGAAAGAAATAAAAACAATTTTAAGACGGTACAACACACATTTAATAAATCTAAAAATTATGTAGAGTCTGTATGGATTGATCAAAATGTTTAACGGACTCGCATTAGTCTGCGGATCAGCGGTTGAAGAACACTGGACTAGGGAAGACTCGAAATTGAAAGTCCAGTCCGCACCTTTTCGTGGTGCAAGCCCGTGAGTAATCATCTCTAGCACATGGTGAACTGACCTTGGATGGACTTTTTCCCCTGTACACACTATACACAGCGTGGAGGATTACAGCCGAAAAAAAGTAATACACAGGGGACTTATATACTCCCAGAAATAGATTTAAAATTGCGGTTGTTGATGATGATGATGACATGTACAACAAAATTTCTTTTCCGAGGGAAAAAATTACACATCCCAATTAAGTAAAATATTCCGGAAGAACGGCAATTACAAGGGGTGCGGCCATTTCCGGGGCTGAGACCCGATAACCAACAAAATCCCTGCCATTGTTATCTGAAAGGAAGGCAATATAAATATGAATCCAGGGCTCTCTCTCTCTCTCTCTCGCGAGCCTAGTAATATAACATAGTGCTCCAGACGATAACAATGCAAATAAAAACCAAAAAAAAACAACACATATCGTGTAACAAAGGGAGGGTTGAAAAGAAAAAACAAACAGAATAAACATAAAAAACCCCAACGTCCGACTTCACTTTTATTTCACACAGAATTTTATTTTGCAAGAGAAAAAACCCGCTCGACAACATGTGATATTCATGAGGTTTTTTTTTTTTTCTCTCTCTCATGGTTTATCAGTGTTTGTTTGTTGCTTAACCATTTAAAATATATGGAGAGTGTTAAATCGCGCCATTGCGGAAGTTCTTTTGGAAAATAGGAAAGATGAATTACACGAAAAAAAAGAAGAAGAGAACAGTTTACTATGCAAAATGGAACTTTTAACGATCTGATTAGTGCAACAATAAATAACTAGTGGACCATATCCAGTGTTATCGAGTCCACGTCATTCTTGCTACGTAGTTGCGTGATACGAACTACAGATAGACACAAGCGGATGAACAATTCGTATGATTGAAACTAATGGCATTATTTACCTCGACAATGTAAGAGAAAAAAAAATTTATTGTTGTACGTATGAGTGAAAGTTCTGTAGAGTTCGAAAAAAAGAAGAAAAAAAGCATTATTTAACCCAAAAAAATTATCTTTCTTTCGAGGAGATAATTTTTCTTCATAATTACAGACACGTACTGAAAGTCAGAAAAATCATTTGAAAGAATCTATTTCGAATTGTACTGCTTATACGGGGAGGCCTTATCAAAGACGTGCAAAGCCTCAATAATCGCACATGTGTTGGAGTACTTTATATTACTTTGGGATTCAAACTACAGCAAGAAAAAAATTTCGATTTGCAAACTTCAATGTCAAAAACAGAAATAAATGCAAACGCAATATTTTTTAGCAAATTAACGAAATCACAGCCGCGCACGCTCTTCAAGAAACAGAGTTCAAGGAAACGGACATTTTTTCTGGATTTTATGCCGAGGTAAACTCGACATAAAATACTGGGGTATTTATTCTAAGGAGGGGGGGCCACGGGTAAAAATCAAATGGAAGGGGAGCCATGGCAGGTACTTAAGGGGGGGGGGGCACGGAGAACTTTGAAAAAAAAAATTTATATATGAGGAAATGAAAATTTTAAAGTTAAATATTGGTAGCGAAAAGGTGTAACTGATTACAGAATCTAGCAAAATCACTCGTAGAACGATGTGAGTACGTAGGGCTACCTTTTCTAACCCGGGACATGCCCGAAAAGGCCATGTCCCGGAGGCTGATGATGGTTGCCCCTTATGATAATGAGATGTGATGCTACGATTTTTTTAAAGTATGTAAATCGGTAGACCGGTATTTCCAGTCCGGAAGGCCCGAAAGCTTCCAACTAATGGCATCTAGAAAAATCTGTGTGTGTGTCCCCCAACATCACTTTGCTCGGGGGGGGGGGGGGCCCATGGTGCTGTTAAGATAGCCCTGCCGACGGTCTCTTGTTCATGGGAGAGCTACATAATGAGATCTGGTGCTATGATTTCCGAGCTCTCAAGTATGTAAATATGTAACTTATGCAACAATATATATTAGATGTTACTGCCAGCTGATGGGCCTTCAGAACATTCTAAAAGACCCCATAATATCACTTTGCTCGAGGCCCGTGATGTTGAAACGGCATAACATAGAAGACCCGCATAAAAAACTCTAGCCTAGGGGTTCCAGAGATTGACCTTGTTCATAAAAAAAGTTTCACTATAAGTTTACACAATAGAGAAGAAATCATCTCTCTTCTGGGTGAGATGAGGCGGAGGCCACGAGAAGAAAATATGGTCCAAAAGGCGGAGGAGGGGGGGGGCATTGACAAAAAGAAGGTTAAGAAACAATGGTTCAAAAGACCCTTTGTACCTATGTAGAGCTATGAATGTAAGGTAAAAAAATTACGTGTATTATAAACAAAGGAATTTAAAAAAAAAACCATTTAAATTGCAGGGACACTCTTTGCCAGAAACCGATACTCGTTTTATTTGGAGTATTTTAAAATCCTCGTCTGTGAAAAATATGTGAAAGTTTTTTGTTTTTTTTTTCGAAAGTTAATTTTTGAAGTATTGTTCAGAATTTTATTTTTAACCACCATTATTTTTGAAAATTCATTGAGTGGTATTTTTCTTCTAAAATTAATTTTTAAAATACTGTTTAAATATTATTGTTGAATTGTCTTTTTTTTTTTTAAATTTTATAGCGTTTCTTTTTTCCTTTAATATTTGAAAAGTCGTTCGTGGACTATCCAGTAAAAATTCCCTGATGGAGCATTGTTGGGAAAATTCATTGTTAGAGCATCGTTTCAAAATTTACTGTTGAAGCATCGTTTCAAAATTTACTGTTGAAGCATCGTTTAAAAATTCATTGTTGTAGTATTGTTTGAATATACAGGGTGATTACTTTTAATTCCCCTCGCCGCATTTTACAGGTGAACGGTTGATCCTAGAGACATACTTCCAATTGGAAAAATTATCCAAATAACGTTTGTGTGTGTGTGTGTGTGTGCAACTCTAGAGATACGTCATTCTTGTTGCAAGGGGGTTTGTGTAGTTATTGAAATGAAAAAAAAAATTAGCATTCTATACGGACACCCTGTGCTCAAAAACCCTATTAGAAAGCTTTTCCCCATGTCTCTCCTGAGGCCAATAAAGAAAATTCTACTTTGTTAAGTACAATATTTGCAGAGATATTAGAATTAAAAAATCGGAGGAAAGTTGGGGGAAAAACAGCATAAAAATAAGGGAACGGTGCGTTGTTCGTTAGTTCTTACTATTCTTTCCTCCGATTTCTGAAATCAAATATCTCAGTGAAAGTTTTTTTTTTTTGTTGGCCTCAAGAGAGACAGTACAACGACTTTCTAATTAGGTTTTTGAGGACAGAGTGTCTATGTAAAAAGTAAATTTTTTTTATTTTAACAACTATACAACCCTTTGCAACATGAATCTGAGTTCTACATGTTATTCGTATAAATTGTCTAATTCAAAGTATGCCTCTAGGTTCAACAGTTTGACAGTAAAATGAGGCAAGGTGTAGAATTATGTAATCACCGTGCATAGACCTAATTTTGTAGTATGGTTTACTTATTGTTAATTCATTGTTGCAGTATCGTTTGAAAATTCCTTCTTGTAGCATTTTTTAAAAAGTCCATGTAAAGCATTGTTATAAAAATTCATTGTAGGAGTATTAACTATAGAACTTCCTGCTGTTGGAGTATTATTTAAAAATTCTCCACTGGAGTTTTGGTGAGAAAATTCATTAATGGAGTATCATAGCAAACTCATAGCAAAAATGGGCCATTGTTGAGAAAATGCCAGACTGAGAGAGATTCATTGTTTGGGAAAATTCACTGCTAGAGCATGGTCTGGAAAATTCAAGCACCGCTGGAGTAAAATTCCTTGCTGGGGTATTGTTGGAATATCATTAAAAAATTCCCTGCTGGAATATTATTGGGGAAATTCTCTGTCGGGAAATTTTTCTTTGTTGAAATAGCGTTTAAAAATTTCCTGAAAATTTATTGTCAATGTGCGTATTAGAAATTGAATTGCCTTGAATTTGAAAAAAAATATATTAAATGTAATTTCATGTAAGTTATATTGTGAATGTCTTGTATAACATTGAAATTGTCTTACATATTTTTCAAATAACTATCTCGTAAATATAGAAAACTTTTAATTAGGGCTGGGAATCGATTAAGAATTTTAACTGGTTAATCAGAAAATTTTAATCGATTAATAGAATTTTAATCGAATATTTCAACTGCTATTCATTCATAGCAAACGTAGTGTTGGTAGCTATATAATTTAAGCTTTAAAAATATATATATTCTATTGATTTCACGCATCTATCCCTGAATGGATGTAAACAAATAAGAAATAAAAAGGCCACCCGCTTGAATCTATTTCAATATCGCCCCCTTTCACCAGAAACACATGTCTGTGAAAATTTCTAGAACTTGGAAAACGACTTTTGAATGTTACTCTATGAAAGTTGTTCGCGTAAAATGTTGTGTGAAATGCGTTTCAATAGGGATAAACATTTTCGTTTCTGCAAAAACTTAGATAGCGAAATAAGTGATCTAACCAGCTGATAAACTCAAGAGTGAAAATTTGCACATTCATGTCTCTGGCATAAGGAAAACGATATGCTGAACATGCTTGACATATCCTGGAATTTCTTAACTTGGATCTTGTCGTTTTTTTTTAATCGGTAATTTTAGAAACCATCACTAGTTTTCGTTGAATCGACTCTGGCGTTTTCCTCAATTTCTAAAAATTTTATCAAAATATTAATTCAAGTATCTTTAAATATAGTCACTTATCTGAAATGTTTATGTATAGGAACATAATTTAAGACATTTAATCTGTTTAGTCAAATAATTCAAGTTAAATTAGAAACTTTTAATAAAAATTTTAATCAAATTTTGATCGAATTGATCGAGTAGATTAACTCGACTAAAATTTTTAACTGCGATTAACAATTGATCGATTAATCAGACCAGCCCTATTTTGAACTGATATATACTATTGAAGTTAACTGATAATTTAAATGGAAGAAAAGTTTCTTTTTAGTGAAGAGTATATTTATTATCTGTTCAAGTAATGTGTATATATACAGTATTTCTAAAATTGTAAAAGATGACCAGGAAGAAAAAGAAAAAGTCTCTCATTCAGTCAATTTTGTCAAAGCCAGAGATTATTCTATGTTCTGCTTGCCTTGTCAATGGCGTTCACGAACCCTTGGCCTGTTTTTACGCCAGCGAATCGAGGGCGATACGCCATGGGAAAAGAAACGGGGAGAGAATAGATTTTCTATTTTATCTTATTTTTTACGAGCAACTCAATTCATCGCCATCAAATAAAAAGAGAAGAGAGAAACGTACGTACGTCTAATACTCGTCGTAAATTATTATAAGTATTTTCTAAGTCGTATTTTTAGTATTCGGAGCACTCATTGAAAATTCAAAAACTGCACAGACATGTAGGACAAGCCTTTTCAACACTTTCTTGAATAATCTCGATGTGTGAAGAAAGAAAAAAAAAACGACAACAACAACAAAAAATAGTTTTTCTCTCGAGAAAATTTCCCTCAATTCATTTCAATCTGTCATGATGACGAGCACCCGTTCACAGTCGCAGGACAACGATTACGGACTAAATAGATTAGTCAGAAACGATGACGGTGATGAATTATGTTCTAAAAAAGAAAAGAAAAGAAAAAGGGTGATTGATCGATTTTCTTTTCTTTTTTTCGCATTGATTGATCGACTTAGGGACAGTGAATCCCATGCCGGACACCGATCAGAAAGATTCCTTTGAATAAGAAGAAAGGTGACGCGCACGAAACGAACGAATAAGTGACCGAGTTTCTGAGAAAAAGAATAAATTAAGACATCGAAAAGCCACAGAGATGAATTGAATCACCTTTTTTTAGGACGGTTTTAGACAGAATCAATGCTTTTTAACCCAGCGTTTGTCAAACTTTCTGAATCCAGGGACCAGTAAAATGTCTGAAACAATTTGACGGACCACAAACTTACGCCATGATGATGACCTGTACGTATTTTACGGTACTGTAGGAACAAAGATTTCAAGATGTTCCCACTATTTTACGAACTTGTCCCGTTTTTTAATGAAGATTATTTGAATTTGAATTAAAATCGTTGAATTGTGATGATTTTTATAGCTTATCATACTAATGATAAATCATACTACGTATGATCATTATGGCTATATTTGAATTCACGGCGATTTTTCCACACACAGTGATTTAGTCTTTCATTTTCTAAGAACTTGTAATTTTTCAGCAATTTCAGCAACAATTGTTGATTTAGCCGACTCACATGGCACCGTTTGTGGTGAGAATTGACGATGTCCTGTATTTTTTCGAGTTTGAAACCGACATTTTACTTAATGAAATATGGTCAAGTCATGGCAAATGTTTATTTTTTTTTTCGAGAAATGCATCCTTTTTTCCAAAATTTCTTAATAAAAGTTGCTCCACGACAATAAGTGGCAACCCCCCCCCCCCCGCCTACTAAGGCAAAACAATGAAGGATTACCAGGGATGCTCAGACATCTGTCATTTAAGGGGATTCAATAAAGCACGCTGAGAAGGGTACGTACATTCCTTTGCACGTTCAAGAGTTATTCAATGGAGTTCTTGGGGGGGGGGGGGATCAAGTGACCTGAATCCTTAGTGTGCCCCTATTTTCCGCCACCTAGGGTGCCCTCCCCCCTCCTTTCAGCTGAAGCAGTCAAGAAAATTTTAAGTTTAAAATACTCGATTTACTGAAGAAACAAAGAACGTGAGTTGTTGTAGTTGCAATTTTGTTGCTTCTGCTTTCAATTGGTTGCAACAGGCAAAAAGTTTTGTCCGTAATCATATAACTGTATAATGAGCCCAAATAATATAGAAAACAAGGGTTCTGTCTAATAAAAATACGGGATCTAAAGTCACTGTACAACTTTTACCATCCACATAGTCGACCGTTTGACACATTGACCTGGTCTTGCGGCCGCAAAATACATGGTAGAAAATAAAAAATGTGATTCACCTCCTTAGCTTTACTGTCAAAGACATTCTGACACCTTGGTGGCCCTATTTTCCAAAAAAGTAAATTTTTTTTGTAAGACAAAAAAATAAATTGTTCCAATGTATTCTATCCCCCCTTTTAGAAATTAGTCCCATTTTCTTTTGAAACACCCTGTATGTTTGCTTACGGCTGAAATGTAACGAAACATGAACTATAAACCCCAGTTTCAGAAGAGAAAAATAATAATTTTTAATTTTCCTAAAAAATGCATTCATAGGTTAAGCAACGAAATTTTCGAACTAGTTCTCTAGAGGTAGAAGCAGTTTCTAAAAATCAACGGAATGACTTAGAATATATTCTTTTTTGCTTCAAAAGCTTCCTTTCGACGAATTAGGAAAAGTCACGGAAGGAAATATTCAAATTTAGGAAAATACAGTTGCAAATGGCGATCAAAGTTCGAAAAGAAGACAGAATGAACGCGCGGTAGTTATAGTGCTAAACTTCGAGAGTGACATCCTGTGAGCAATCGCGTTACTTTTGTAACCTGACCACAGATACCGATGACGCACGTGACAAGTCTCGTATTGGTGTTATGTGACAGTTGCCCAACATCGGATAATTATTTTGGTTGTACAGTAGTTACTGTTTCATTCTCCGGTCTTTTCAAAGCGGACGGAATAGGGACAAATGTGTTTATACGCTTATCAGGCCCCAAACTGTTTCTCTTTTATCGGGTCCAAGTGTGTCAATGAATATGGGCCACGGCCGGTTGGGAATTCGGACGTAGCACATTGGAAACCTCCCACCCATTAAAACAGTAAAGTTGAACACAAATAAATTCAAATCAGATGGTCCTCCACCCAATACAATTTCCTTTTCTGCCGAATAGATGTCTCATCGATAGAGCCCTTTCTTAAAATGCCATGCGTACATATGGAACATTTTTAATTCGATTCATACATATACAGGGTATTCTGTTAATGGACCGACAGACTCAGAGGGTTGTTAGTAGGCATTAAGAGGAACAAAAAATTGGAATGGAACATGGTGTCGCAAACCACGTTAAGAGGGTGAAAATCGCGAAAAATGCATGCATCCCAAAATGATCCTTAGAAATATAAAATGATTGTAGGAGGCTCTCTGCGCATATCACTGCATACGAAGTACAACTTAACTTGAAGACTAGTGGTCATAACTTTTGAACGGATGAAGATTTAATCGATTAATCGACTGATTAATCGAATATTTTTGAAACCTAACCATTCACAACAAACGTAGTATTGGTAACTATATGATATTAATTGATGCTAAAAAAATATGTTTCATTCGTTTCAGCACCTATTTTCTAGATATGAACATATATAGAAATAGATTAAGGAATTCTGGCCGCCCGCACGACGCAATTTAACATGCTGAGCATATTTTAATCTATATCCTGGAATTTCTCAACTCGGGTCTTGTTTTTTTAAATATAAAATGGGCACGGTAGCACAGGTCGATAAAGTACTCGAGTTCGATACCCGGAGTTCGTCCTCGTCAGAAACTTTCCTGGCACGGGGGTACAACAGAAACGACGACATGATAACAGAAGATATTGCTACCGCAGTGAGTTCCACACCGAGGGGTTACATCACCAACGTCACGGTGAGTATATAAAATGCTGCCGTTCGGAATCGGCAATAAATTGTGGGTAACGGTCTAATTAGCCCTCGTGTGCAGAAAATGAATGTGGTGCGATAAAAATAATCGAATGATTTAAATATAAAATCGGTTATTTTAGGTTAGTCACTGATTTTGAAACTACTTCCGATCTTCATACTGTTGCTTGTTTTCTTTACAAACTGTATCAAATATCTAAGAGGTGGTTACGAGCGAAAATGGTGCTGGGGGTGTGTTGATGGTGATGCATGTTTCCTGAATACCAACACTGATGATGCTCACAGTGGAGCTAATATATTTTGAGCTTTTCTTTTTTAAAACTCCAATCAAACTCAATTTGGAACTGAAATCCTCTCCAGTTTTCGTTGAATCAACTTGTATTTCCCAATCCCAAAAAATTATTGATTCAAGAATATTTAAATATTGTCACTCATCTAAAATGTTACGAAGAAGAACATCATTTTTAAGACATCTAATCGGTTCCGTCAAGTGAATGAAGTTAACTTACATACTTTCAATGGAAATTTTAATCGGATTGATCGAGTCGATTAACTGAACTAAAAGTTTTAACTGTGGTTAACAATTGACCGATTAATCAGCCCCGATTAATCGATTAATCGGACCACCCCTAATTGCTACTCAAAAAAAATTTCTTTTAGTGTGCTCTGTCGAAGTCTACACCATAAGGTCAAAATTACCCTGTATAATAATTTTTGTAATCCGGGGAGGGGGGGGGGTTGGAGGTTTCTACACGAGAAAAGATAGAGATTTCTATTTTTACCTTGTCGAAGATACTTACATAAAAAGACATTGATATGAAATAACTAAAAACAGAAGAAAAAAAAACCGGCATAGGAGAGAGAGAGAAACAATCGTTGACGGTCGTGCCGGCGTAGGTGTGAGAACTTTTTGGGCGTCGTATCAGCTGTAAAGCAATGATTCCCAAGTGACGCAAGTGCGTATGCGTTCGTGCTTCAACTCGATAACAGGTGCACAGAGCGAGCAACAACAATATCCGCGTCTGAAAAAAAAAAAAGAAAGCAAAACAAAAAGAAAAGAAAAAAAAAAAATCAAAGTCAGTTCGGAACAGAAACAGCTGGGAAAACAGCCAAGACAACAGCCACCAAACGCATAGCAGCGGCATAAATGCATATCCACTCACGCCACACACACATTTCCCTTCGTCATAACCATTTGGCAGATTTAGAACAGAAACGACTACGACGATACACGTTCGGAGAAACACGTGCGTCTCTTTCGCATGTCCTTGATCGTGCCGGGGAGAAATAAAATATGTTTTTGAGAAAGAGTGTCATTTATATAAACCCGATTATAACGGTATCAGATGATTGGAATCGAGCCCGGTAACTCCGCATCCGAAACCCGAGGAAGAGGTGTTTTGTCCAATCCAAAATGCCCGTGATACACATGCTGCGAAGTAGCACGAAGGCGTGCCACTTTCGAGCCAGCGCGGATCCACAGGGAAGCGATGTTGGCGATCGCCCCCCCCCCCTTAAAAAAGCCGAATGACATTGGGAAATTGGGAAAATTTGTCTATCCTGTAAAATACGGGATGATCCGATACACCTACATAATTATTCCCATCTCCAACACGTCAATCTGGATCCGCCTGTCTCCGCTCCATTCGCAGCTAAAAATGTCTGCCTTTAGCTCCATTCGTAGCTGAAGATGTTCACCTCATTTGCAGCTGAAGATGTGCCTCGGCTTTATTCGTAGCTGAAGCTGTCCACTTCATTCATAGCTGAAGCTGTCCACTACATTCGTAGGTAAAGCTGCCCACCTCATTTGCAGCTGAAGATATGTGCCTCGGCTCATTCCCAGCTGAAGATATGTGCCATAGCTTATATTCATTTCTACGTTTTTTTTTTATCTAGATTTGTTTCTTTCATGAGTCGCGCAGGAAGTCGCCATATTGGTTTATTTGGACACGATTTGTATTTCCCTCAACGAAAGAAGGGAGCCATCATGTGATCCAAAAAACCTCATTGAAGAAAACCCGGGCAGCGCCGGGTATTATAGCTAGTATATCATATTTTCCATTAATTCCAAATGTTTTATATAATAAAAAACATTATGTGTATATAGTGGTTGATGTGTATCAACAGTTGAGGTGTGAAGCGTAATAATAGGTTAAGCAGGGGAAAAGTCGTTAAAGTTATCATATATATTAAGTGGGGGAACTTTAACATTGTCTCATCCGTTTAAGCGGGGTATCCACGTTTATCCGTTATCCCAGGAGTTCTCAAACTTTTTCCCGAGATCCACGGACCATTCTATGAAACCCAGTCCTTAAATACCGATAGTGTTTCAAGGATTCCAAAGAACATAGATATCATTTCAAGGATTCCTGAGAACACGTACATTGCTTCAAGGGGTTTCCTAGGACATTTAAATTACTTCAAAGGTTCCACAAGGACAGAAATGTTGAGAAACACCGAACCTCGGTGAAAAAACGTAGAAACTTTGTTTATTCCCCGAGAGACACGAGGAACAACAACCATCCTTGAACTCCATAAATCAATGGTCGTTGACAGGAGCCATTTGGCGAAAGTTTCAAAAAAAGCATCACATATAAAAAAACCTTGGCGACCAGATTAGCCTTTTTTGCCTCCTTTTCGCGTGCGCGTTTGACGCCCGAAGATGAGATTATTGACCCTTTCTCGTTTTTTTTTTATGTACTATATAATATTTAAAAAAAAAAGAAGTCAAACTGGAAAGAGAAAAGCTGTATTTTCCCCCTTTTAAAAAAAAAGAATGGATAATGAGGTCTTAAAACTCCCCTAAAATACAGTACGCAAAACCATTTATTGTTACAACAACAATCGTCACCATCAATCACGCCATCATCATATCCCCACTCCATCCCGCCATTGTTCATTTCAGTCAATCACCATCTAAGTTCAAGTAGACGTCTCTCGAATCAGTCAAGATCTTTTCCACTTTTTTTCTGAAGGGGTTTATAAAATCACGTGTGTTCCCAGCTTGTGATCCGCGAGTCACGGAAGGGATCATTAGAATTGTCTCGCACGCGGACCACCTCTGTTCCGCAGACCATAGGTTGAGAAACGCTGGTTTAAACTAGTCACAATTTTGGGTAGGAGATCGACATAGTCAGGTTTTTAACCAATCCGTGTCGATCTCCTATCCAAGAATTGTGACTATAGTTTGAACCATGTAATTTGAATGAGTCTGACCCTAGTTTAAAATTAATTAATTATCCTTAGTAATATTTGTGTGTAGAGAGCAAAGTCTTTCAAGTACGGTTCTGTGAGACCCTAGGGTTGCCCAAGTTTCGTTGGGGTAAACCGGTAAAGTATTGAATACCAAGGGGCAAAAAGAACTTAGATTTGGCGTCGGGACCGGGGTGCTGTGGGTGGTCAATTTCAACGTGGCAACCCAAAATTAATAAACAAACCGTGATCGCCCGTAAAGCTCAAGCATCCACATTTCCGAACACTTCCAACGCTCTTACTTTAACTGCAACATCAATCGATTATTTAACCGCTTTTGGTATCACAGTTCCCCCAGATAACGTCTTCTGGAACCTCAATGTTCCGCGGAACACTGTTTAGAAACCCAGGCTTCAGAGCATGCGTATTACTTCAAGGGTTACCCAGAAAATAATTTTTTTTTTTTTTGGCAAAGGCTCCGCAAGGAGAAAAAAAGTTACAAAATACCGGTGTAAACTTTTCGATCAACAGAAAAAATTGTTAACTTTTTACTTTGAGGAAGGCCCACGCATGCAGATATTGTAGACTTCGGAACAAAATCCTTTTCCACACCGGACCGCAAAATGCCTAATCCAGAGCCTAGTTCCGATTAACTTCACAAGTAACGTTTAGGCCTACTGCAGGCATAGTCTAACCATTCATTATAAAACGACTGTTCATAAAAATTGGCATTTTTCTTCCCGTACCCACTGAATCCGTCAGTTTCCTTGAAAGAGATAAATTAGCATATTCTCGGGTAAAATCCATTTTCTAAGAAAATCCGAATAATAACCGAGGAACACACAAACAAACCTCATATTATATGTTTTTTAAAAACAAAAACGTACGGGGAAGAGGGAAAAACATTTAAAGAGAAATCATCGTAGACTTTTAAGAGGAAAAATGTTTTTCTACTTAGCAATTTTCACCCAGAAAAATTTGTATTCCTAAGAATAATAAATACTGAAAAAAATGGTTCAAGGATTTAAATGGGAATAACTGATTTTAGCCGAAAAATACTTGCATCGTAAATAACAAAGATGAATGTCGTGAATTATCACCAAACTGACAATTCTTATGGATGGAAGCATTGGATGTATGATGGTTATATGGGTTCGTTTCTAAAATTCGAATTCCACAGTCTGATCACAAAAAAACGTCATTGATCTCCATATGATACAGCATTGAATTTTAACGGAGTATCAGGACCCATTGTTGGTTGTTCCAAACTCTGTCACGCAGCAACAACGGGTTTTGACAATTGCTGCATCAACGATGAGTTTTGACAATTGATAACTCATTGCTCCTGCAACGATGGATTTCAACATTGCTCTGGTAACGATGGGTTCTACAATGTTTTGAGGCAGTGATGGGTCGGGTCTCAACACTAGAACTAGCTACCACAACGAAGGGTTCTTCTTGCGACAATAATGGGTTCCAAAATTGCTCTTGCAACGATAGGTTCCAAAATTGCTCCTTCACCGATGGGTTTCAACAATGTTTTGTGGCAACAATGGGTTTCAACAATGTTTTGTAGCAACAATGGGTTTCAACAATGTTTTGTAGCAACAATGCGTTTCAACAATGACCCTGCAACGGTGCTTTTCAATGTTTTAAGCAATAATAAATTTAAGCAATGTCCTCAACAGTAATGGTTACAGAAAAATCCTATAAGCAGTAATCTTTTTTCAATAATGTTCCAAGCCAGAAAATTTTCCTACAATGCTTAGCATTCAAAGTTGAATGGCTGTTTCCATATTTATAAATATTACATTCCAATAATTTTTGTTTTGATTGAATACGCACAGGAAATCAAGTAGTATTTTTGTAGTCAACCTGTTGTTTTGACATTGGCATTGACATCAATGTAGGTCGGTCGACAATGCCATTGAAAAATTTACTAGGCAATTCTCTTTAGTAAGAGTATGACTGTCAGCAACACCTTAGTTCCGTCACGCGAAGGGGCACACACATATCACTACATTACCGAACGAATCATCCATCTCAATTAAAAAGTAAACTGAAACAATACCCGTTTTCTTCGACCGAAAACATGAAGTTTTAAATCTTTCTGCATATTATTAAACCGTAGCGTGGGTACATGGAAGATAAAGTCATCTCGTCATCCCTCAGCACAATGAGTGAAGGTTAACATCCAGCACAAGCTCGACTAGCTTTTCGTCTTTTTCTTTTTCCAAAGGATGGCGGAAGAACATGCGACCGTGTATCACATTTTAATGTTGTGCATACACACAAATGCACAGGAAAGCGTGACTAATCCTCATACAGAAGTAGTCATACCGAACCATTATAACAATGTCCAGGAATCGACAAATAATTTCTTTTCTCTCTCCTCTTTTTTTTTTACGTTCAACCCTTCTGTTCCATCCTCTCTCTCTCAGTTGTTCGGGTTGAAGGCACTGGTAAAGTACCTTTCACTCTCTATGGACTGTTGCTGCTAGCCCTAAGGCCGTGCACGGAATTTGGTCGCTTTGACTGGCAAGCGGGTACGCATCTCGAACAGCACAAAAAAAGAAATACATTTATCGTGAAATCCCATCTTCAGATACTTAATATGGTTGACTTAAACAGGCTCAGCCCAACACTGTGAAAACTATTACTTTATTCCACGTATAATCATTAACATATTATGGGCCTACGCCCATCAACCTCGAGCTACGACCTTTCACTCTTAATTCATTTTTCAACTTTCAGTGGTTTTCGTAGTACTATTATGTACATTGAACATGTTCCTCTTCCCCCCCCCCCATTCCCCGCGTAGATAAATAAAGCTTACACGCGTATATTGCCTATCTCGAAATTTCTTCACATTGGTTATAATTATGATAGCAAAAAAATTATGGATTTTCATAGTGGTTTGTGATAAAAACTGTCCCGGGACAACAAAAATATAGATGCTCAACCCGTGGCCTGCGAGCCAAATGTGGTGTGGTCCTCGAAGTCATATGATGTGGCCCTCAAAGTCATCTGATGTGACCCGCGACATATAACTATTCAAGTGGTCCACGAAAGATTATCAAATCACTTCGTTTAAACTGCATATCTAAATCACTTAAGCGACCCCAAGCACATTTCCAAATTACTTTGAGTGCCCCGAGGCACACTTGTAGTTTACTTAAGTGGCACGTGGCACATTTCCAAATCACTTTGAGTGGCTC
The DNA here is from genome assembly GCF_987345545.1 of Pholcus phalangioides. Taxonomy (NCBI): domain Eukaryota; kingdom Metazoa; phylum Arthropoda; class Arachnida; order Araneae; family Pholcidae; genus Pholcus; species Pholcus phalangioides. The sequence continues at coordinate 21,447,647 of NW_028301616.1, read as the reverse complement.
GCAGCAAGCTTACAGATATCTGGAGCTGCCCGCGGCACATTTACAGTTCACTTAAGCAGCCCGCTGCATTTTTAGAGATCGCTTATAAGTGGTTCTTGACACATTTCGAGATCACTTAAATTGCTCGCGACATATTTCCAGATCGCTCAAGCACAATTTCAGATCCCCTGAGTGACTAGTAGCACGTTCCCAGATGACTCAAGTGGCCCGCGGCACGTTTTCAAACCAACAAATTGGCCCCGCGCTGCCCAAAACGTTGAGAAGCTTTGACTAACAAGAAAGATGAGAAAAGAGCCGAAAGGAAATTAGTCATCGAAAGGCAATCACGACTTCCGATGACATCTCGACATCGTGGAATGAGTCATTCCAGCAAGAAATCTGGGTGAATCGAGAACGAAGAGACGATGAATTAATGAGAATCCTAAACTTCCTGGATTTGCCTCAATTTTTATCGATCAATCTGGATCAGTGATTGCGGGGCAGAGACGCGGAACCCGAGTTTTTGATGTTGGAAAAAATAATATTTACGCTGTAATCATTGGGCTTAATCGTTATTAACATTCGGATACTGTACTAAAGCATGAAGGTTTTTTGGCAAATTTACTATATCGCTTAATAAACAGTGATTTCCAACAGAACACGACTTGGCCATGCATATGTACTGTACGTAGTATTGATTGTTACACATGGGTGATTGTCTAAGCCTGAGTGAGGAATACAGGAGAGTGTTATGAATTCTTAATAAGTCCGTTAAATTTTCATATTTTTTAAAAATAATATTTTTATGAAAAGTTCTTGCACCTTTACTTAAAAAAATAATTTAAATAACGATGGTTTTTGACAATTCTATATGCAACTATGTGTTCGAACAATGCTCCAAACAACGATGGCTTCCTACGATGTTCTACAAAAACCGAAAACCGATTGTTCTGGACAATATTTTGCTTCAACGTTGACTTTCTACGATGGTCTCTACAAGCAGCGATGACATTCTCCAACGTTCTAAAAAAAAACAAAAAACAAAAAAAAAACACGATTGTTTTGACAATACTGTGCTTCAACGATGGCTTCTTACAACGTTCTGCAAAAACGATGGGTTTTCAACAATGGTTTTGCCTCAACGATAATTTCCGACAATGTATGCAGCAAAAATGGTTTTCGACAATGTATGCAGCAAAAAAATTTTTCGACAAAAAAGCAACGATGGTTTTCAACAGAAAATCGATGGGTTTTCAACAATGCTCCTGTAACGACGGTTTTCAGTATCCTCAGCAATAATCAATTCAATAAGTGTGATTCAATACTTTTTCAATAAGCAATAACTTCAGAGATGGTTTTTCAAGGAAATTTTAACAATTCTTTTGATGCACGCCCCCCCCCCTCCCCGAAATGTTAGAAAATGAGTGATTGTATATATGGAATAACATGTTTAAATACTACCACTTTGGTTCCCTTCCTTAAGCTTTACAGCGGCATTGACGAGATATTTCGTCTTCATAAAAGAAGCCCAGATATATTTTTAAAGATTGTTTCTCAATGGAAAACTTTTTCATATACCCCTTAGTTCGCACCTGGTGAAAATCGGAAGAAAGCCTTCTTCATTAAAGAACATATAGCATTTTCGGGAGGGGGGTTTAGTGATTTCTAATTGCTGCTTACAGGGTTAAATTTCACCCCTTCCCCGAAATGAATTTCTGGCAACGGCCCTGGCATTAATTGCATAAGTAATACCAGTTATTCTTGTGTATATTTCAAGTCGCATTCCAATAAATGTAACTGTGACGTTTCGTACACAAACTTCGGCATTATAATAACTCTAATTCCAAAAATAAGAAACTCCGTCAGTTCTGTGGCTAACTACAAAAACTATAGGAAGTGCTCTAGCTCTAATCACACATTTCGAATCCTTTAACCACAATATAAATACAATTAACAGAAATATAATTGACTCAGATCTTCAAGACATTTATCGGAGAATACTGAATCTAAACGGGAACAAGTAAATATTTCTCTTATGACATGGAAGTAAATAAAATTTCTCTCTGTTGTCACCGATCATTTTCGTTGAGATACGATCAAATCGAACGAAAACATTCGCAGTCTTGCATAGAACAAAGTCTACGCAATAGAAATAACGAAACTACGCAGCGAAAAGCAGAAAAATGGGGTTTGCGTAATGTAAAATGCACACAATGGCTGTGAGTGTACAAAAAATTCCGGCTGTCCATCAGAGGAACAAAAGAAAAAACGTTCTGCCTTTCAAGAATGTAATGATGGGTTTCAATAATGCTCTTGCAATGATGGGTTTCAATAATGCTCTTGCAATGATGGGTTTCAACAATGCTCTTGCAATGATGGGTTTCAACAATGCTCCTGTGACGATTTGCGTTAACAATACTCCTACAACGATTTGTATTAACAACACTCTTGCAATGATTTGCATTTACAACGCTCTTGCAACGATTTGCATTAACAACGCTCTTGCAACGATTTGCATTAACAACGCTCTTGCAACGATTTGCATTCTACAATCTTCTGTGGCAACGATTTGCATTAACAATACTCTTTCAGCGATTTGCATTCTACAATCTTCTGTGGTAACGATGGGTTTTAACAATGTTATGCGGCAACGATGGGTTTTAACAATGTTATGCGGCAACGATGGGTTTTAACAATGTTATGCGGCAACGATGGGTTCCAAGATATTTATCACAGAATACCGAATCTGACGGGAGTAGGTGAATATTTCTCGTGACGTGGGGGAAGTAAATAAAGTTTCTCTTGTCACCGATCATTTTAGTTGATGTACAATCAAATCCAACGAAAACATTCGCAGTCCAAAAAAAATCTACGCAATAGAAGTAACAAAACTACGCAGCGAAAAACAAAAAAAAACAAAAAGGTTGCGTAATGTAAACTCACACAATGGTTGTGTGTGTGTGTGTAGATTCCGGCTGTCCATCAAAAGTAAAAAAAAAAAACGTTCTGCCCTTCAAAAAATCCTCAGCTTTATTGAATCAGCTGGCCGGAATGTGACGTCGACGATTGACCCGCCACCCGATCGAGTCTTTTTCCTCTCTCTCTCTCTCTCAGAAATAGGCAGGCCTACATGCATGATCTATAGTAAAAACCGGCCGGCTTGTTACGTAGCGCCCATCTATCTACCCGCTGTGGTAGTTGCCCAAGCGGAAGGGCCCGATCGCAATTTATTTGGCGTACGCGTGCACGTGTTAAAAAGTCAGGTTGGCGGCACGCCCGCTGTTTCCTGCTCTCGACTTACTTGCCTTGAACTAAAATAAATTCGTCCCTTCCCTCTAATTAATCAGTAAAATTAATGAAACAGGATTGAGAACATTCTCGCGTCTGTCGCCGGTAAGTGGTTCGCTTGAAAAAAAATTTAAATCGTATGCGAGGATTTCTTTACCGTGAAATGAACATATTGATTCTAATTCATTACGTGTCGCATACCAATTATCAGGACTCGAAGCGCGAGCGAAATTTACGCATATTTTATTGAGGAATTTCCACTGAGACTGGAAAAGTTCCGCGAGCAGATGAAATAATTATTCACGCACAAAAACTGTCTGCACAGAAAAGTTTCCGGACTGTATTTTTGGTGGCAGATTTTTTTTTTAGGCGTGTGGTGGAAAACACAGATGACACCAAATACTATGAAGTGTCATCGTGGCCGTCCAATTTTTGCGCTGCCATCAAAGTTTTAATATGAGCAGAAAGAAAGAGAGAGAGAGAGAGGGAGGGCCTGCCATCAGAGTGTTTTAAAATAAGAGATTTTCGTATCGAAAACTCATGAGCTGATAAAAGATAGTCTATAAAGGGGTTTTTTAAATTTTTTTTTCAGTGGACCCTTTGTGACAAAAAGATGTAATCACGGGCCTCCGTGCTAAAAAAAATGAAGGCGTGGACTCCAGAATACGTACGATGAATAGAATAATATTTAGAATGGAATGTAAAAAATCATAAGTTAATTGTTTTTTTCCATACAAGCTCCCGTACCCCCCCCCCTTCCCCCCGAAATCTCTCCAAGGAATCCGTTTACTCCTGGTAAAGAGCTCTTAGTCTATAGAAACTACTTCCACTTTAAAAATTGATTGAACTTTGACGTCACCATAAACTCGCACATAATGGTTATGGAGATGTTGATTTACAAGATTTGCAAAATTTGTATGACGGTTTTTAGTGGTATTGACACTCCAAAAAGATCGACCAGACTGGACGATGGCCAATGGAGGGACGTGAGAAAAAATTGTTACAGATAGAAAGTTGAACGAATACTCATAATTTCCCCGTAAGCCTCCCCATTTCTTCATTTGACAGCAAGATAAATTGCAGAGAAGTTGTATACCAGTAATGATCTACAACACAGAATACTACAACACTACAAACACAGAATTTCTGACGTTTTTGACTAAAACATAAGTGGTGCCAAAATTTCGAACTGAAACGAAGCTACCTCTCACGCACTCATCGGTACTAATGGGATACTTTTTCGTCATACCCAAGGTGACAGTGATACGACTCTTCTCATCAGACTTGCCACCCATAGATATTTTTTATTTCCAAAACAATGAAACCTCGGATGAAAGTGGTTAAAATTTGTTTCTATTGTTGACATACAGAACATTGTCACTAGATACCCGAATTGTCCCGGAAAATGATATTCCCAGAGTAGTCCTCGAAAACAATGAGTGAACAAAAGTTTATATGAAGAAAGGAGGATCCTATATCGAAGCTTGACAGTGAGCAATTATACAGGGTATCCGAGAATCAAATGTCCCTATTTATAATCAGTTCCTACACTTAACAAGAAGTAAGACGGGATAAAAGTATATAAATCGAAATCAACACTCAAAAAGTTTTTGTAAAAAAAATTCGTGCACTTCCATATACATATATTCCTTTTGTTGCATGGATGAAAAATGGCATTATGACCATAATCACGTGAAAGCGCGCAGCACACATTGATTTTGAGACTTTCTTTGCACTTCAAAATTAGCGTGGTAATTTTCTGATCTCAAAATTCGATCATTGTGCTCGTTAACCCCAGTTGGACACTGTTGAATGTTGCCTCATATGCAAAAGTTATCCTGGAGTGGGAAATCAGGTTCACCGTCGATGAAAGCTAACATCTCTGCAGAACATTTCACGCCTTCTCCTGTGGCGACTCTATTTTATGATTTTCGCCTTCGTTTGCTTAGTAACGATTGCAGCGTACGTTATGACGCTTTCAGAAAATTTATCGTCGAACTCGCAGAGTTGGGCATCAAAGTTTTTTTAATATGGTCACCCCAGGTGACATTGCCGATTTTTGATGGCTGTTTGAAATTAAGAACATTTGACCCGAACACCCTGCAAAGTTTTTTTTTTCTTTTTACTACAGACAGCTCCTGTCCGAAAACTTTTCGTCGTATGTTTTTTATTTACGATACGCAAGAAGGAGAATAATCCAGTGTTGAAATAGAACAGCTGAACTCAATTTCTTTATCGGGATTCCGTATTTATAGAGGTCCCATAAATTCCATGGAAAAAAAAAACCAGAAATCCATTGATTGACATTGATGGTACCAAAAATTTGATGGATATCCATCCCCTATGGAATTACTACCCGACACTGACCGAGATGAAATCACCGGGCATTGGCTTACCATGGCCCCTTTTTTTTTTCAAAAGAAGGAAAGGCGCTCGTAATGAAAGATAACAAACGTTATTTTAAGGTAATAAAATGTACATATCGCTCGATTTATTCTTTTCTCCTCCTAAAATAAGAGACCTCTGTTGAAAATGGAAAAAAAAGAAAAGAAAAAAAGTAGAGAGACCTTGACTGATTCCGGTAGTTCGGTCGAGCCCCGAGCCTCTTTCGAAACCGCAGCAGCGTCCACGCGGCGGGGCCAACGGGCTCCCACTTTACTTAGTATGTATGTATACGCATAGGCAGGCGCAGGCCTATGCTACTTAGTATTTTTCTCCCTTCACCAACGAGAGAAAGAAACAAGAGAGTCATTGAACTCTTTTTTTTTTTCTCTCTCTCTCTTGTCTTTTATCGTTTGTCTTGTATATTCCAACGCTCATTATGACTATAATTTTAGTTTTTATTCGCTTCTCTTCTCCTTCTTGAATTACTTTTCTTTTTTTATACACACTACGATACTGTATTGCATTCGAAACAAGGGGAGGAAGGGGGTTCTTTTTTTAAAAGAAAATACCGTCTCTCTGGGCTTCTATATACGGGGGTATATAATTTACGGCAATTATGACTATATAGTCAACCGACAGAAGCGATGGTTGTCTAATATACACGTATAATACCTCTGATGCAAACACGTTGTTAATATCTGAAGCGATATGCTACACGATATAATACTTGGTCAGTCAGACAGCTTTTCAAAGTCAGAAAAACTTGACGCTCACTATTTTTTCTGAACTCATTATTAATATGATCTCATAATTATTTATCACATATGACTGGCGTCTGATTATCAAATAAAAATGAAACTCATTTCAAGTTATAGTGAATCCCGCTTATAACTTTTTTTTCCAAAAATACGTGTCGTTTAAACGGGAAGATGCTTTAGAGACGGCCAATGTTAATGAGAATTATAGGGATCGAACGGAAAAGAGAGAAAGAGAGTCGTTCTAAGCGGGAAAACGTTCAAGTGGGAACGCTGTAAGCGGGATCGACTATATATTCAGTTGTCTGTGAACGAACATCTCCCACGCATTTCTTGGAGTAGGCTTACGCCAAGAAATCATTTTAGACGTAATCATGTACAGCATTTACGTCATAATTTTCATTTACGTAATCATTTATAACAAAACCTCTTGCGCATTGCAAGGGTTACGTAGTCTAAGTGCGTGAGTACCAAAGCTTCGTACGCATTTTTATAAATAAAGCCTTTTGCATATTTTCAAGGTAGCTCGCATGCTTTCAGATTATTTCTTGGTATACATAAGCTTTCTACGCATGCTAGAACGTACGCAAGCCTTCCCTATACATTTCTCGTGATGTGTAAGACAAGCATTTAAAGCATATGCACACCTTTTGTGCATTTCTCGTAATATGTAAGACAAGCATTTCTCGTAATATGTAAGACAAGCATTTCTCGTAATATGTAAGACAAGCATTTCTCGTAATATGTAAGACAAGCATTTCAAGACAATGCAAGCCTTGTGCACATTTCCATAAATACACAAGCCCTCCTACATATTTCTTGTGACACGTAACACAATTATTTCAATATTATACACATTTTTGCGCATTTCAGGAATACGCAAGCCTTCTTGCGCATTTTTTTGTGAAATGTAAAACAAGCATTTCAAAAATATGCACGCCTCTTGCACAAGGCCCCCCCCCCCCCGTCAAGATTACGCGCATTTTATGCATTTCTAGAAATACGCAAGTCCTCCAACGCATTTCTCGTGATGCGTAAGACGAGCATTTCAAGAATGTGAGCCCTTTGCACATTTCTGATGTGCAAACCAAATAAGCAAAGCCATTTGGAAGGGGTACGCATACCCTCTACATATTTCAGTGATTCTCTCGTAACTCGTAAGCTGGCCTAATTTTCAGAAACCCTTTTTTTATCATCATTATTCGTAATATGTGAGTTTGGTTAGCGGAACATCGACGAAGTGGGAGAGTGACTGCAAGCCATATAAACCGGACTGAGCATGGACAGCACGAAACCATATACCACGGAATACATTCGGAACACATCGTGCACTCGCTCTTAATGGGCCGCAGCAATTTATTTCTATTTCAAGCTGCCCCGATTCCAACTGACCCTAACTAAACAATTAAAATACTGCACATACATATGCGCATAAAAACCAGAGGCCATTTTCGTCAATTTTACATATGCAACGAATTCAACGACGCGTGACAACAATAAAAAAAAAAAAAACCAGCAAAGAGAGATAAACGCATTGCGCATTTGAAAAGGCAAACAAATGAATGAACTAGCAAATAGGCTCAACGCACGAAAGGAGCCCCGTGCGTATTATTATTATTACTATTTAAGAAAAAAAAAAAAAAAAAGGTAACGATGTGTCCACCCCCCACACCTCCTCCTCGTATAACACGTACGCTATACAATACAATACGCCATACATACAATTTCATCTCTCGCTATAAGTAAGCTCGAGACTAATTCACAAAATAAAGCACCCCCCCCCCCGGAAATGAGCACTAGTTCGTTCGGCAAGAGTCGAAAGCCATAAAGAGTTCAATGAGACCAGCAGGAATCCCATTTCCACGTTAAAAACCGCCAAACCACTAGTCACAGACCATATATACGGTATTTGCACACACACATATATATGAGAGCAATATACATGGTAACAAAGTAGAAAGGAACCCCGGGAAATTTCTCACCTTCACCAAGACCATAAAAATTAGACCTTCCTTAACCCTCCTCCCGATTTATAGCTCTGTGCTCTAGCGTTATATAACTCCACTCTTCCAGGGCTCTATTTTATTGTCCCTATTGAAGGGGGGGAGGGAAATGGTAATAATAAAAATTCCAACGTATTTTCTTTTTACCCTGATGCATCCGAATGTGCGATTTTTATTGCCGAGAAACGTCCCTGGGAAAACACGTGCGGACCCCGGACGGACGGACAAAAAGTTTATTTAGGGACAGGAATCTTTTCTTTTTTTTATTGGAAGGAGGTTTGAATGCCGTAACAAATAGAATGGATCTCATTGAATAGATTCATGGCGCCTTCTACGAAAAGATTGCTCAATGTATTGCGCGAGATAACCACAAGGTATGCCTTATTTTGGCGTAGAATATGTCTGGGTCATGCATTTGGGTACGATTGTTGAGTGTGGAAGGCATTTTGTTGAAGTGCACATAAACATGGGGGTCTTGAATAGTTTTATTACCATATACTTGTCTGGTTACATAAAAGAAAGTAGGAGTATCACGCGAATTCTGATAGTCGAGATTCTGATTTCCTGATTTCTCCATAGGAAAGTGGGACAGTTGCTCAGGAGTTCATGATTTTTTAGCAAATAACCAAAACACCTCTGGTTCTATGCTCCCAATGCCTGTGAAAGCTCTTGATGCATACTTTGCCCAGGGGATCTATTACGTTAAAATTTGATCATTCTCAGAGTTCCTGAGAATTTTTATGTGATATCTACGACATGGCTCCCAAAAGGGTGGGGCTGACAGGGCTCTAGCCTGGTGACTCAGGAGTATCTGCAGTATGTGGGGGGGGCGGGGTTCCAGGACCGCAACTAGGGTAGGGGAAAAGGGGTTCTGATGCCTCGAGTGCTGAACCAGGAAGAGCGCCAAGTTTACTCTTTGTCTGTCTGACGTTGCAAAAACGGGACGCCACCAATTTTTGTTTTTAGTTGCGGGGGGGGGGGGGGGGGGGGGTCCGTGACCTACGTGCAACCTTGGTTAGACTTCCCATCTTTTCATAATCACCAAATTTGTCTTATCTTATAAACTTATACTTATCTCGTAAACTTATTTGTCTCATCGTCCCCCCACCCCCCTCCAATTCTAAAAAAGTATGTTCCTATCGCTACTTGCTAAGCAGCTCGTAGGATCCCATGAATTTTATACGTAACCTCTACACCAGCGGTTCTCAACCGGGGCTCCGCGGGGACTCGAGGAAAATAAAATGAATCAGTAAATTAAGTACAAAAAATGGCTCCTTGAGTCAAACAGGGCTCCGCCATAGAAATTATGTACTGAAAAGAGCTCCGCAAGTCAAAAAACCGCTGCTCTACACCATTTCTCCCAAGTGCTAATATCGGATACTTTGGGAACATTTTAAATCGATGGCTTCTCAAGAAGTAGTCCGCACATTATATCAATGTACATTGGATCTACAATTCGCATAATTTGGATACATGCGTCGAACACTCTTTTTTGGTGCTCCAGTAAGCACCATCAAGAGGAACAGGTTGAAGGTGGCAACCCTAAACTGTAATCATGCGGCACGAAACAATGCATATACCATCCGACGATTCTGCACTTCCCGTGAACGAACATGCTATTTTCTGCACAATACAAATACAAAACATATTAAATTTTATTAACAAAGATGTGTCTTCACCATTAGTGTATGAAATGCATTATTCTTGTAGCGGAACAAAGAAAGGTTTGTATAAAAATCCACATAGTTTCGAATAAAACCCTTTCATAGAACAGTAAATCCCAATAAATGCAAATACTAACTGCAAAAGCAATCATATTTAAAATGAGTTTGTACAAAATGGCCTCGCTCATTGATAATAACTAATAACGGCTCCAGTGAAGCAGCGAGAAGCTGCACCAATTTAAACAAGAACGGAGGAGTAATATAATCAATCCCCATAAATTATCAAGTTGGTAATTAATTTGATGAACACGCTATGAATATTAATCAGGCAATAATAATAATAATAAATACAGCATATATCGTGAGAGCGACTACCATAGAATATAAACAGAGGAAGAAGAAACATTCGAATGACCGAAGAAAATATTGAAAAAAATTGAACAATATTATTCTCGAAAATTGGAATTATTCAAAATTATTCTAGAAAAAAAACAGCAGCTTCTAGGAAATAAAAATATTTAAAATTAAGCAATAATTTAAAAAATATGAATCTGAAAATTCAGGGCATGAAATATTATTGTAAATTAAAGAATATTCTAGAAAATTGGAATTATTGAAAATTGGAAAACATTCTAGATGATTGATAATTAGAAAAACTCTAGAAAATTCAAAATTAGAAAAACTCTGGGAAATCAAAAATTAAAAAGCATTCCAGAAAGTTGAACATTAGAAAACTATTAGAAAATTAGAATATATTTAAAAAATCGAGAATGTTCTAGAAAATCAAAAATATTGAAAATTCTAGGAAATCGAAATTTTTTTAATATTCATAATTAACATTAAAATAATTAAATAATATAAAAATTAGTAATAACATCATTAAACATAAATATATATTGGAATAAGGATAATATTCTACAAAATAGAAAATGTTGGAAATTAGGGAATGTTCTAGAAATATTGAAAGTCAGAAAACCACATTCTAGAAATTTCAAAACAAAAAAATATCCCAGAGAAAATCGAAAGTCAGATAATATTCTAGAAAGTTCAAAATAAGAATATACTCTAGAAAATTCAAAATGTAATATTCTAGAAAATTAAAAATTAGAAAATATTCGAGAAAATTGGAAATAAAATAACCTAGAAAATTAAAAATAAGAAAATCTTGGAAATTTTGAGACTTAAAAATAGTTCTGAAAATGAAAATCACAATGAATGAATGAATATTCTAGAGAAAATTTACAGTAAAATATTCTAGAGAAAATTTACAGTAAAATATTCTACAGAAAATTTACAGTAAAATATTATAGAAAATATATTTACAATAAAATATTCTAGAAAAATAAAAGTAAAATATTCTAGAAAAATAAAAGTAAAATATTCTAGAAAAATAAAAGTAAAATATTCTAGAAAAATAAAAGTAAAATATTCTAGAAAATATATTTACAATAAAATATTATAGAAAATATATTTACAATAAAATATTCCAGAAAAATAAAAGTAAAATATTCTAGAAAAATAAAAGTAAAATATTCTAGAAAAATAAAAGTAAAATATTCTAGAAAATATATTTACAATAAAATATTATAGAAAATATATTTACAATAAAATATTATAGAAAATATATTTACAATAAAATATTATAGAAAAATAAAAGTAAAATATTCTAGAAAATATATTTACAATAAAATATTCTAGAAAAATAAAAGTAAAATATTCTAGAAAAATAAAAGTAAAATATTCTAGAAAAATAAAAGTAAAATATTCTAGAAAAATAAAAGTAAAATATTCTAGAAAAATAAAAGTAAAATATTCTAGAAAAATAAAAGTAAAATATTCTAAAAAAATAAAAGTAAAATATTCTAGAAAAATAAAAGTAAAATATTCTAGAAAAATAAAAGTAAAATATTCTAGAAAAATAAAAGTAAAATATTCTAGAAAAATAAAAGTAAAATATTCTAGAAAAATAAAAGTAAAATATTCTAGAAAAATAAAAGTAAAATATTCTAAAAAAATAAAAGTAAAATATTCTAGAAAAATAAAAGTAAAATATTCTAGAAAAATAAAAGTAAAATATTCTAGAAAATATATTTACAATAAAATATTCTAGAAAATATATTTACAATAAAATATTATAGAAAATATATTTACAATAAAATATTATAGAAAATATATTTACAATAAAATATTATAGAAAATATATTTACAATAAAATATTATAGAAAATATATTTACAATAAAATATTATAGAAAAATAAAAGTAAAATATTCTAGAAAATATATTTACAATAAAATATTCTAGAAAAATAAAAGTAAAATATTCTAGAAAAATAAAAGTAAAATATTCTAGAAAAATAAAAGTAAAATATTCTAGAAAAATAAAAGTAAAATATTCTAGAAAAATAAAAGTAAAATATTCTAGAAAAATAAAAGTAAAATATTCTAGAAAAATAAAAGTAAAATATTCTAGAAAAATAAAAATAAAATATTCTAGAAAATATATTTACAATAAAATATTCTAGAAAATATATTTACAATAAAATATTCTACAAAATTTACAATATTAAAAATTAAGCAACATTCTAGAAAATTTATAATTGGCAAAATTAATAAATATACAGTATTACTAAAAATTAAAATTGTTATAGAAAATTGAAAATATTCTAGAAAAATAGTCAAAAAAATTACTGCTAAAGAATATAATGGAAATGTTTTTTTTTTTTTTTTTTAAATCCGAAACATTGCATTAAATATTGAAATTGCACTTATGCGAAACCGCCCCAGAGAGAGACCTCGTTATCATAACAAAATGACATTTCGAGAGTAAATTTGCCTAAAGCGTGAAATCATTGAACGAGATGTTTCGGGAAATCCCGGATTAATGTTTACTTATTTATTTTTCACGTCTTTTATTTCGAAAACAATTCGTTTGAATGTTTAGCGAGCGTGACCGATGACCTTATGCTGCTGAAATGGCACACAAAACTGATTATGTGTGTGTTTTTTTTTGCATTGCTTGTGTGTCCTCGTTTTTCTTTGACTCTAGCACTTTTTCTTCATTATCCAGGAACACGAACTCTATTGCCTCTTCCACGAACCAAATCATATGCAAGCGTGTGCTAATCATTTAAATGGTCTACGAACAATAGACACACATCACGTAGACAACACACACACACAACCACCAAGTCTTTCTTATGGTCACTTTTGTCCCTTCGTGAACGTTTATGCACGGGACAGACAGAAACAATGTTGCTGAGTGTAGTTTACTGTACGAAAGGGAAATCTTTAAGCACTAAATACAATGTGTGCACTATACGTATGTATGTTACGGGAAATGCGATAAATCGGTTATCATGCATAATCGCCAAGCGTCTCAGTAAGTTTGATACATTAATCAGTTTTACCGGTGGCTATTCATAACACCCAAGCATCGTTGGTAAATTTGATAAATGCTGAAAAAAATTATCATTTTTACCGGTGATTATACATAATCACCATTTCGCATTGGTGATGACGATAAAAATATGATAAATTGGTCTCATTGTGTTGTTCCGAACAAAATAAAAAAGCTAAAGACGGACAATAATGCGTGTATCAATGCCCGAAATTACATAAATGCCTTTTTATTTTAAATTTAGAGATGATAAAAACAGAAGGGTTATATGCATGCATATAATAAAACATTTCTCTCCAACAAAAATGTCTTTGTCGATTGTAATGCTGTTACTGATAATAACCTCTGTTAAACTAAGGCTTCATAACAATGAAATCTATGTCACGCTATGCTAACCCTTTGTTTATGTTTCCCCCTTTTAATTATTGCTCTCTCATTTTCTCTCTTAATAATCATTGTCTTGTCATGAAGAAGTTTATTGCCGTGTTCATTAAATAAGACGATTTTTTTTTTACATTTAGAGCATTGTAAATTATTATTTTTTCTCCTATCTTGTAAAAAGAAATCCCCTAAACTATATGTTAATTTTAGAACCATTCTTACCAGACGCGGGGCCCAGAGCGAAAACAATAGCGGGATCCAGGTCTTTACAATCTCAGAAGAAAGACTCCCTTTGCCCCAATTTTATATATTTTGGGGGAAGGAGAGGATCAGTAACTATTATTTCAGAATATACAGGAATGCTGAGAAATAGACATAGAAAAAAAATTTTGAGCACGCGATTAAATGAAAATTAACGCAAAAATTGATGAAAATTCACCTCTGAAAGTAATTTTGAACCAATGAGAGAGCCAATTCCCGGAACTAATTAATAAAAATTTTGAAACTTATTAATTAAAAATGATTTAAATAAATAATTCTAGCACCAATGGGAATTCATAATTAATGAAATAAATAATTCCGGAATTGATGAAAATTTAGAACTAACTAAGAAAAAATTCTAGAATTGATGAAAATTCAGAATTAACGTTAGAAATAATTCTAGAATTGATAAAATTTGAGAACTAACGGGGAAAAAATTCCAGAAGGGATGGAAATCTGGAATTGGTGAAATTAATAATTCCGCAGTGGATGAAAGAAAATTCAGAATAAACGGTATAAAAAATTCCAGAATTGATGAAATTCAGAATTAATCGAAGAAATAATTTAAGAATTGGTTAGACTCCAATAATTTACCGCGAGGGCCTGGTGTGATTGTACACCCCCCTCTCCCATAAGGACGGTTCTCTACAATATCATTATTTCGAATAAATTTTCGACAACAATGGTTTTGATGATTTTTCTTACAAAATAATGTTTTTAATTATAGCAGTGCCTTCCGACAAGAATCAATTCCTGTTGTTAATAATGGTTTCGATAAATTTTCAGGGTTCTCATCAAAATCTGCTTGTGACTTTTCATGACCAAAACTCCTAAAGAAAGAAATATAATTCAAAATCTTAACCTTCCAAAATTTTTTCCGAGTTTGTTTTTTTTTCTCTGACTTTCACCAAATATAATAATATTTGAATATTTTCCTGACATTTGCTAAATATTTCAAATTTTCACTGACTTTCATTGGCCATTTTTCATTTCTCTGGCCAAAACTTCAGAAGAAATATAATCCAAAATCTTAACCTTTTCCAAATGTTTTTCGAGTTTCAGTTTTTTCCCCTCCACACAATTTTTTCTCTGACAATTTTGGCGGACCGGACATATTTGGACATTGATTCTTGATTGAAAGTTTTATGCTTAGAAATGAAGTGGGGGATACGTTGTATACTTTGAAAACTACCACGGTTTCATTGCCAATGAGAAACAATGGTTTATCCTTCACAACTGCGAAGGAATATTATATAAATAAGTATATCTTGATAACTTTATGCATATTTATTTCACATGTGTTCCATTTTTTTTGCATAAGTAGAAGTTTTTAAATCGATTTCTATTTAAATTCTCACAACTATATTTTTCATATGCAAAAAAAAAAAGAAACCATCCCCCAAATGAATTTTTTTAAAGCACTGAAATTGAAAAATTTCTATACTATTATTTTCAAATCTGCGGTGGGACGGATAGAACCTCGAAGTGGGCCGTAGTTTGCCCCTCACTACTCTACGCCACGCTCGGTATTTTAGTGCAAACCGCACTTTTTCATGTTAATTGATTTGTTATTAATTTTTAAAGGGTGCCCAGGACTTCTCGTCCACCCTGCACTTTTGTTAGGTTTTGTTAGTCCACCCTGCACTTTATGAAGGTGACGCTATTTATTACAGCTCAATCTCACTATTTCCATTAATGTCTTTTAAGGTTAGAATCAACCATAGAATTTCCTTCTTTTTTTTTTCGGACAGCTCTTCATGAAACACCCCTTATGACAAAGCTTCAAGAAAAAGAAACGCGAAGTATCTATTATACATAAAAATGCGTTGCTTGCTCAAGGTATCGAGAATCAGATGGAACTGAGTACTTATCCCAGTGTTTCTCAAAGTGTGCGTCGCGGCTCCTAAGGGCGTCGGCAACTTTTGCCGGAGGCGTCACAGCGACCTGGAGAAATTTATTTCTGTGCCTATTTTTGTAGTGATTCTTTCATAAGTGAAAATATCTGCTAAACTATTCTGGGGAGCCGCAATCGCGAATTGGGCAAGGGAGCCGCGGTGGGGGGGGGGGGGGTCAAAAGTTGAGAAACCACTGGCTTATCCAATAGGAATGCATAGAAATATAGAGAGAAAAATTTATACCGTTTATCCTTCCCCAAGTGAATGTAAAAAATCACTTTTACTCACGGAAAACGAAAGGCCCCCCCTTCAATTTATCAAGCCCATATTCCATGAAGAAAGTTGTAAAAACGGGGGTTGGGGGGAGGTGAAGATTAAGAAACAACAGGAGAAAAAAAAAAAAGTTCCAAGGAGTTGCGTAAAGGTCGAAATTAAAGTGAGAGGAGAGGAAAGGCACCACCACCACCAAACAGCAAGTGCAAAGGATGACGACGGGTAAAATGTAATTGCTTGAAAAAAATAAAAGTAAAATAAATAGATAAAATAAAATGATTTTCTTTCTTTCTTTCTTATGTTGTGTGACCTTCAAAGCTACCAAAACAGGAAGTTAAAGACGTCCATAATACTAAACACATCGAAACCGGTTGAAACTAGACCTTTAAAACAAGAAAATGAAAGAACAACAAGAAAGAGACAACGCCACGCAATGGCGTAAAAAAAAAAAAAAGAAAAGAAATTATATAATAAACCCGATCCCTGCTGCAAAGACAACGAAATAATAACGATAATAAAAGATTATTTAAAAAAAAATCGTTAATTGATGGAGGGAAACACAGAAAAACGCGACGCATTCCGAGTTTTGCCTTGCGATTCCTGTCGAGGAGTTTTTGATCGATGTTCCTGTTCTTTCTTTGGGGTGAATCTTCATTATATTGAAACTTGATAGATATCCTGTCGTTGGAATTAAGCTGTTTTGCCACTGTTCCGGGGGGGGGGGAATAAGATTACGCGTCGTCGACACTACAGGGATCATCTGATATCTGTTTCGTTTACTCTGCCCCCCCCCCACCCCCACGAACGAACCAAAAAGAAAAAAATGAGAATAAAAATCGTATATACGGGATTTTTTTCGCACGATTCCGTGGATTTCTACGTGATTTGGAGAGAAATCTGCAATGATTAACTGTGTCACGACAATATTAAAAGATATTATTTATCCCTTAACGATAAGGGACGAAGTATCTTTTCCCAACGCCAATGGAGGAAATAATGTTTAATTATTTCGAGTGAGAAATTATATCAAATTATTTTGAGCGAAAAAAAATCTCATTTTCTATTTATTTCCAATAAAAGCAATTTTCATTATTATTCTGAGTAAAAAATCATGCAAAACAATTTTGAGTGAAAAAATATTTTCTGTTTATTTGGAATAAAAATAATTTTGATTATTAGTTTGAGTAAAAAATCATATGAAACAATTTTGAGTAAAACGTTATTTTCTAAATTTGAGAGAAAAATTTTATGACATTATTTTGAGAAGGAAAAAAAAATTCTATTGTATTGAATAAGAAGAAAATTTTTTCTTTTCTTGTTTTGAGCGAAAAAAGTATTTTCTATTATTTTGAGGTAAAAAAGTATTTTCTATTATTTTGAGGTAAAAAAGTATTTTCTATTATTTTGAGTAAAAAAGTATTTTCTATTATTTTGAGGTAAAAAAGTATTTTCTATTATTTTGAGGTAAAAAAGTATTTTCTATTATTTTGAGTAAAAAATTCTATCTCAAATTGTTTTGAACATAAAGAATTATACTTTGACAAAGCAATAATAGGGATGTGACTTTTGATTGATGCACTAAAAGAATTTTAAGGTTTTCCCGAAGAGGCTCGAGATCAATCAAGGGATGCAGCGAAATATTAAGAATTCTAATCTTATTCCTCGGGGGTGCTGTAGACTTGAAAAGCGTGGTCCCCTTACTATCACGCTCTTAACCAAGATTTACAGTTAACACAATATAAATCATTCCAGGTGTTATAGCGGAGGTCTTCAACCTTTTTCCAGTCTCGCGAGTACTGTCGGTACGCATCGTCAAAAAGAAGAGCACCTTTACGGCAAGTTTGGCATACGTATGTATGAAATCGGGGTGATTTTAATCCTTGAATGCAATTTGTGCAAGTTATTTAATAGGGGACCTTGATCAAGCGCTCGCGAGCGCGAAATCAGAGACGAGTATCGAGCATTCTGGGTGCTTCAGGGAGCAGCACCGTGATGCTCGCGAGCAACAGATTGAAGATGCCCGTGTTATAGAGTGAAAAATCCAATAGAGTGATAACCTCTATAACGATATTCACCTTATATGACGGTATTACGCTTTGGTCCCGATATAATTTTGTATGGTGTTAATGTATCCTATCTATAATAATAACTCTTTTACAACGATACGTTCCTCTGGTTCCCTTGTGTATCGTTATAACTTCATTAAATTTATTTGATGGAAAATCTAAATGCTAATTTTATACACAGTATACACTTTTCATCTATCAGAAAGGTGAAATAAAATGGTTGCAGGCACTTTAATGAACACAAATTTGGGCCATCCCGACCAAAATGCGATACACACGCTTTCTTTTGTGTTTGTTTCTCGAAATGGTGCATCGATATTACGATTTTAGGATTAGCAACTTGGAGATATCACGTTCCGCATACCAAATGACACTCGAGTGAGGAGGGCGAAGCTCCCATAGATAATAGAAGCATGAAAATGGGAAATGAAACAATAGAAGAAACGAGATATACACCTTATATTATACGTACGCACACATACAAGAAATGCATTTATACGTCTTCTGAAACCTGAGAGAGAGAGAGAGAGAGAGAGGACAGACTTATATTCCAGTTTCAAATTACCGGTGTGAGAGAGCGAGTGAGTGAGTTATTATTAACGGCCGTAAAATAAAACAACAACAAACTAAGAAACTCTTTCTGAGAATCAGGTGAAAAGAAAAAGTACATGGGGGTCAGGAAGAACCTTTCTTTTATGTATGTATGTAAGTATGTATGCATGTACCTCATTTTCTTTTTTTTGCAGAAAGATCATGTTCTGACCTCAGTGTCAAGCGTGACACAACAACTTATAAGGCTAGATAAGAAAGAAAAAAGAAATGTGCAAATCATATCCCGTTTCCTCGACGGGATTATGCGAGAAGAAAAAAAAATTAGATTGGAACCAGTAATGCCCAGAATTTATTTATTTTTTATTCTTTAAATCAAAAACTGATTAAAAAAAAAGAATCGTTACAACGAAAAAAATAAAGAAGAGTGGAATGAGTTATAAATTCGTATGGGATCAATAGTTAATGGTTGTATGGCATGAGGTGGTTGACTCTGGAAATAAATCTTTTTAGACAAGAAAAAAGGACATACATTATGGACTTTTTCTATAAAGGAAAAGAAAATTTTAACCCTTGCCGTAAGATTTGAGGAAAAGAAAATATAAAAATAAGAAGTGAGTTATGTCATCGACACGGCGCAAGTTCAAACGTGAGAATACGTCTTTTAATCCCTTTACGATCAGGGACGTAATATTGCGTCCAAATGCCATCCCGCTGACTGTTTCTACAACGTCTTTTTTTCTCCCGTCGCGAAGCCACATATAATATACATGAAAGTGAAAAATAGAACACGTAGGCGAGGGAGAAAAAGAAAGGTACTATACATTTGTTATATCTCTCTCTGTAACTCTCTTATCTAATTATCTCCTGTCTGTACTGTTCCTTGTACCCTCCCCCCTTATCGCTTTTTTTTCCTTTCTTTCTTTTTTTTTAACGTCCGAACAGTTTGATAATTTTTGTCGCATCACGGTCATTTTCTGCACACTAGGGCACTAGACCGGGACCTACAATTTATTGCCGATTCTGAACGGCAGCGTTTTCTTTTTTTATACTCACCGAGAGGTTGGTTGGTGCGCTAACCCCTGGATATGGGATTCCCTGCCATAGCAATCTTTTTTCTATGGTCACGTCGTCGTTTCTGATTGTACTCCTGTGTCAGGAAATCAAGACCACGATACAAGCCCGACTATATAAATACGTTAGGGCCACACACACTAACAACCTTACAACCACGGCCGTAGCTGGGGGGGGGGGGAGAGTCTCTCCCTCGCTACGGCCTGGTCCACCCCCCCCCCCCCCCCCACGAACGAAATTGCTGGCTACGTTCCTGCTTACAACACATTCCTGCGTGAACCGATTTGTTAGAAATTCTGCAGAGGAATGTGTATGAGAACGCACAGTGTTTCGTAGCTGTAGTAGAAGTGCTTTCACCGTTGAAGATGCCCACCAAAGCTGCGGGTAAAACGTTAGGATTACTTAGAAGACCCCTGCCAAACAACCGCCACTTAAGTCTTTGTTTTCTCATAAGGCATTTTTGTTAAGACAACATTTTGGAAATTCAGTTGGGGTTTAGTCAGATTAGGGTGCCTGTAAATGAGAGCGGACTCGATGTCCATCTTTGAACATAGGTTTGCCACACCAAGTAGTGTCTCGGAAATAGTTTTAAAAAAATAAAAAAGCAGGATAGGGAGCAGCGAATTGGCAATATATAGCGATAATACTGACGTCATAACTTTGCTCAAAGTTGGCAGAAGAGTTAGCATGGTATTTCAAGGAGCTCCAAGTATATATTTCAAGGTATTCTTCTCCACAAGGTGTTTCAAGGATTTACATTCCGCATTCAAGTAAACAAAAAAATTCGATCAATATCAATAAAGACGAGTGACATAAAATCCATGATACGCAACATCAACATGATGTTATGCTTAAAAGTTGTTTTTACTGGTGGCGATTATACTACGTGAAAAACATACCTGTATAGTAATTTTTATAAATGATGATCATCAACCAATTTTCATCAGAACCGATTTATCTTGCCATCTTGACGTTGATCGATGTGAATCGATATTTTTCAAGTTCATTTTCTATTGGTTGATGATTTGAATCAAGGAGGAAAGAAGAAGATATTTCCCAATCAAAATCTTTCAAGTATCTGTATAACCGATTTTATGAATCACAAACGTGTATATAATAACTTTCTCTTTGATTTTTCTCACCCACGCAATTCCTTGCCATTCAAAACGCACCTGAGGGATATCCAACCACGATTTTCCATGAAACTTATCATTTTGGTGGGTTTATTCATTTTTTTCATCATCATTCTAAACGTCTGAAGGCGTGTGTTTGGGGAACGTAATTCACATCCTTCTGACGTAACGACGGCAAATAAACTGACGTCACGGAAATTGACGTCGTTTTTCTTTTTTGCCTCCCTTCCTATCTAAATATTAAATAAATAGAGAAGGAAATCATGAGCATATATATGTGACTTTTTTTCATGTTTGGTGTCGGGATCAGCTGAGATTGCATTTGGGGCCATTCAAGAATTACGTAAGCAGATTTTCAGCCATTTCTGACCCCCTCCCCCCTCCTCAGCAAAATTCTTAGAATATTTCATATCTTCAAACAGGGGTGGTTGATGACGTAAGCAACCTTCAAACCACCCCCCCCCCCCGTCATCAAAAGTCAGAAAATCCTAACCCCCTCGCACCCCTCGATGCTGACGTAATACTTGAAAAGCCCCCTTTGCGCAAAACATACCACAAAGGCAACTGTGGATAAGCCTCAGAGAAATAAAATTCTTTCATTTCATCATGCTTGTAGAAAATTCTCTAAAATTAGAATTATTCTAGAAAATTGGAAAACATTCTAGAAACTTGAAAAAATATTCTAAATATTCCAGAAAATTAAAAATACTGAAAATATTCTAAGAAATTTGAGCTGTTGAAAATCAGAAAACATTCTAGAAAATTAAAAATGTTGGAAATGTTCTAGAAAGTTATAAAAATAGAAAATAATTTAGAAAATTAAAAGTATCGAAAATATTCTCTCTAGAAAGTTTTTAAATGGAGATCGGAAGTTCAGGCACTAAAAATGGTCAAAATAGGCAGGCAAAGAGGCAAAAAAATGGTCAAAATAGGCAGGCAAAGAGGCAAAAAAATGTCTCAAATATAGGCATTAAAAAAAATGAATGAATGAACGCCAAAATTTTGCCACTGGACTTATCCCGTTTCCGCGATCTCTTCCATCCCAGCTTCGTGGCGAGTCCGAAACACTTTATTTTGAGTCAAAAAAAAAAAAATTACAGCATATTTTCCCCGGACAATTGGGTTCTGTCGTGGTTAGCAAAGTTTCTAGTTGAGAAAAGTTCCGGGGTTTCGTTAAGAAAAGGATGAATGTACACACCTATTAGGCAATTGGAAGGGGGGCCCCATGCCATCTCATCTGTCATCTTACGCTTGTCATATTATATACACAGGATACCAAAAACAAACGAAATGGGAATCTTATTGTGAAATATAAAATACCCATCGGAGCGAGTCATCTCGTTTAACACCTTATTGGTGAGCAAATGGGTTTGATAACTTGTGGAGTAGAAGCTTTATTGGGTTGGAAGCCAGTATAAGCTTTATTGGGTTGAGTTCACTCGATCCGGTGGATTTGATGGCATTTCAGAAAACTAAAAATCAGAAAACATTCTATAATATTGATAATCAGAAAAGATTTTAGAAGATTGAAAATATTAGAAATTCCCCTGCACTGAACCACAAATCGCCACGATGACCCATGGGATTTGATATATATTTGGCTCTGGGTAGAACAATTCAACATTCTAAGCGTATATTAAATTGTACAGAAAAAAAAAGAATTTGAATTTCTCGTCTTTAATGAACATTGAATTTTAAAATTTTTCCTACCAAAAAATTTCATGAAAAAAAAGTTTTTTTTTTTTTTAATGAGAAGACGATTCATTCATTCATCGATTGAATTGCATTGCGACTACATCGTAAAAACCTATAAAACAGGGCCTCGACTCATTGCGCGCGTGCCTGTCTCCGCCGGGGATATTTATTGCACGGGTTTGGCAAGGTTAGGAATCCCGTGTCAAGACTCGTGTATGGAAACCCTCTTTGAATAAATTAAAAGCTGAAACTGTCATTTATTATAATAAGCTCGAGGAGTATGTATAATATATGTATTTGATTATTAAAGGCTTCCTTTTTTTCTGCATTTAATGAGAAATAAATTTTAACTATATATATATATATATGATCGTCCTTCATTAACCGAAAAAACACTAATTTCAATGAAAGAAAAAAAGATTTTCTAATGAAATAAAATGAGACAAGAGGGGGGGGGGATTATAAGTACGTGATGACCTTCAAACTACTCCAAGTAATTTTCATCTTACTAGCAATGATAATGATGAAAAAGAAGAGCTTAATTAAATGAAGAAGATTTTTAGACTCGGTAGTCATGCCGAATGGTACTGGGATATGAAAATACGCATGTTAAATGGACATGCAGTTTCACTCGAAACCAACACCTCCTATAACTACAGCTATATCTAGCTATAGATGGCGTTGGCGAAACACGGAACATCCGAGGAAAAGCTTTAATATCAAAAGCTCAAAATGTTTTTGTGACCGAGGCTTGTGAAAGAGGGTGATAGCAAATATAGTCTTGAGCGGACCAGGGAAATCAACCATTTACATTTTTTTTCCTTGAATTTTTGCACTATAAATTTACTAGAAAATCAATATAAGTGGCCCGCTAGAAATTTTATACGGTGGACTTATCAAATTACTTATCTTAAAAAACAGAGCTGCTCTTGGGGGGGGAGGTGACGTGACAGGTGTGGTGGTACCGAACCCCGAACTTTGAAGGTGGATGGCGCCTAAACTCTCATAAAAATGAACAAAATACTGCATTAATTTACTTTTTCAATGCGTAAAAATGTGCAATCGTAAAGTACTCAAAATTTCGGTCTGCACCATCTCTACTCATCTAATGCGTAACGAGACGTCGAGTACCGTTTCCTGTATTTAAACAGAAAATCAGAGATAAAAAAATTTCCACTTTGACATGCGTCCACATGTCATAGGTGGAATTAAAATATGCACATGCATAATAAATATACTTCACTTTAATTCCTGGTGCCTTCATGTGAGATTGCTTTCATAACCCTTCCCCCCCCCCCATCTCCTCATCATTTTTTTTTTGTTTTGTTTTCCACAGAAATGATATATCCTTGAAAAAATAAATGGGCTTGTGTGTTATATAGTATTACATGCTTGCTGACTGCCTGGCCTTGTGCCAGAATGCGATCAACTTGCCGGCGTTGGCGATGTTATAGAGGGTTTCCCTGCATCGATGATGTGGGTTTCCTCGCACAAAAACACACTTCCGGGTTTTCTTTTTTACCACCACTTCCCACTTTTGGCAGCACACACACCACTTGCTCCTCCTTGTGTGTGTACGTATGTATGAGTCCCCGCCACCGGGTCTGCACTTGACAAGAAGTAAAAATAATAATAAAACCGAAACCTAAAAAGCTATTGTACCCATAGAAACGACGAACAACCGGTGCGTTACAAAGAAGCCAATTTGAGGCCACCGAATACATGCGTAATCATCTAGAGAAACGATACTTTTACACACACATACACAGAAAAGAGAGTTTCGAGGGCAAGTTCAAGGTCACAACTTGACTTTTTTTTAAATATAAAATATTTCAAAATCATAAGTCTATCTAAGACGAAGGAAAATTACCAATGTAGAAATATTTCCTTGTCATAACATTAGCACACGCTGTATGTTTAGTTTCTCGCTAATATTTTCCTAAAATTTATTCTCTGTATGTGTCGGTGAGTGTTCAGTGCATAAATACTTTGATCGACTGCGCATTCATACGAGATGTCAAGAACCGGTTGTTAAAGTTTCCGTGTTCTGAGCTGTCTACACCCGTGATGTCCTGTACCACATTTTTGAACTGTAAATGCTGGTCATTGGGTTTCTCATTGTAACCCTCGCTAAGGGGGTCTCACCGTCTCATGTCCAGATACTTCTAGTTTTCTTTCAATTATGTAGCACTGCAAATACCCTCTCCTCCTTGCTAAAGGAGCCTCAGTGACATGTTAAAATATTTTTTTCTCTCTCTATGTGTTATGTAGCACTGCACACACACGTCTTATACTATATTTACGAACTGCACGTACTCATCATTAATACCCCTATTGTATCCCTCTCTAACAGCTCAGGCCCCCCCCCCCCCTTGACATGCACAAATATATTTTTCTATTTTTTTTTTTCATTATGTATCACTGCTAATGTCTTGTAGATGTTTTATGTTTTTAAACTGCACATGCTAGTCACTAGGTCCTCATTGCACCCCTCGCAAAGGCCCCCCCCCCAGTCCTTTTTTTTTCTTTCATTATGTAGCACTGCTAATGTCCTGTACCATATTTTATAATTTAATATGATCGTGACTAGGACTCCGCTGTAGCCCCCCACCCCCACCTCCCCCGTGACAAGTACAGATTTTTCATTCTGGCCGTTTCTCCGGTTGGAAATAATTCTGACACAACAATTTCCGGGGCAATAAGCTTATATTGCAAGTGATAGAGACTGGAAAGTGAACTGCGGCACAGTTCCAGTGCACTTAAGCCGCCCACGGTGCAGTTCCTCATCACTTAAGTTTCCCGCTTCACAGTTCCACATCACTTAAGCGGGCCCCTGACACGATTACGGGTCACTTAAGCGGCCTGCGGCACATTTACAGATCACTTAAGCGTCTCGCGGTACATCTACAGATCTCCCATTAAGTGACTGGCACCACAGTCCCATAGCATTTAAACCACCCGCGGTGCAGTTTCAGCACGGCCCAACTCACACAGGTAAAGGGGCTGATATCCCGGAAGGGACAGGACCCAGGCCATCCTGGTCATGCTAGGTTCAATCTCTAATCTATCTACACCCGAAACTGTTTATCGGAGAGCTTTTTAATTCATCGCACATTGAGTCTTATCGGTGTATATGCGTTTATTTTATTGTTCTGTAAAAGCCTATTGGGGACTTCAACAGGTGCGGATGACAATAAATAAGTAAAATGAACCGTTAGCCGATATTTTTAAAGAAAAAAAGAACCCGGAAATTAACGTTTAAAAAAGAAACATTCGAATTCCGCCAACACATCCCATAGAAAACGTATCTTTTCACATGCAAATAAACGAGTTCCACCAGCCATTTTTATTTGGATAAAAACCCGAATCTATGGCATTCAAAAAAGAGAGAGAGAGAGAATTATAATCAGGAAATTCGATATGACACACTTTATCTTCAGCAGCTTCAAGAAGTTAATCGCAGATCCATTCATAAATTCCATAGGAAGTGATTGATGACGAATATTAAATTGATATGTAAGAGAAAGATATCGTTTGACTCTGTCACAAAAGGATTTTTTTTAAAATGATAAATTTAACTTGTGTATAGAGCAGTGTTTCTTAAGCTTCTTCTCCCGTGCCGCCGCCCCCCCCCCCGGCCCATTTTTTCTTCCAGTGCACTTGAGCCACCCGCGGTGCCGTTCCACATCACTTAAGTTACTCGAGACGCAGTTGCAGATCACTTCGAGCAGTCCGTGGTACAATTTCAGGTCACTTAAGAGGCTCGCGGCACAGTTCCAGAGCATTGAAGCCAGTGCCGTCTTAAAGCATGGGCCTACCCGGGAGCAGCGGCCCGGGGGTCCATGATGCTCTTAAGACGGCCCTGATTCAAGCCACCCGCGGGGCCGTCATCACTTAAGTCACCTACAGCACAGTTCCAGATCACTCATCTAGCCTGCAGCACATTTCCAGATCACTTAAGTGATCCGCGGCACATTTACAGTTTACTCAAGTAGGCCCGCGACACGTTTTTAAACCAATGAAGTTACCCGCACCCACCTCTAAAGAGGTTGAATACCCTTAACTTAAAAGGTTTAATTATTCACATCTGAAAAAAAAAAAAAAAAGTTTTTCCACGTCTCTCTATGACTTCTTCAGCCACACCTGTCACGTCTACCCTGCCGTTTGATTTTTACCCGTGGCGCCCCCTCAAAACATCCCAGTACCACAGGTTGAGAAACACCGGCGTCGAGAGAGAGAGAGATATCGCCACGGAATGGGAGGAAGAACTCGCCAGATAAGGGTTACCGTGCATTATAATGCTGCCAACTCTTGGCCTTGTTCTGCCAGCATGACAATCGACGTGATGGCCTCGCCGCCGGTAGGAAAAAAAAAAGAAAAATAGCAAAACAAAAGCTAGGGCATAAAATGAAGTTTGACATTTTCCAAGTACGAATGCTCAAGGTTATCAATACCCGTCTTTTTTCTCTGCTTACCCTTCATTATTCTTTCTTTTTTCGCCAACGATAAAATATAGCCGCTACCCTTCATTCTCTTTTATATCGCTCTCTGTCAATATTAAATACATGTAGGGAATAGGGCTTCCGGGTGTTGGGATTTTTAGCTAAGCCGGAAAGAAAATAAAGAATACATTAAGTTAAATTAGTGATGGCTGTACAGACACACACACACATGGAAAGCAAGTGGGACAGTTGAATTCAATTTATATCTCGTTATCATTGGAAATGTCAGGTGTCAGATTAATTGAAAACACCTGGGAAAGATCCGCTAGGATTACTTTTTCTTCTCCCTCGAAATCTTTGCCGTATTTCATTCATCAGAATTCTTTCGAAGTTTCTGCGATCGTTTTTCGAGTAATTTTCAAAATTTTACGAATCGATGTAAGGGTGCATCCGTTTAAGTTGAACCCCAATATGATTTGGACAACTCAGTAATGCTTGGTTGAATTTGCACTATTAAAATTGGTGGTTCCACTTACCCTAGTGTACGTTTTTCTGTTTTTATTTTGACACTATTTTTTTCTTTTTTGGTCATATTCAAAATTTTATGCTAGTGAAATTTAGTTGGTTTGGATGCAAAAAAAAAGTCATCCATGTCGCTTATATCTAGTGGGGGAAGCAAATGATGCCCATTAGAAGCAAATGATGCCCATTAGAAGCAAATGATGCCCATTAGAAGCAAATGATGCCCATTAGAAGCAAATAATGCCCATACCATTATCAAAGCTAAACTTTACTGTCTGTTGAAAATATCCGTCTGGAACATGTGTGAGTTCCATTTTTTTGCATCACTAAATATGATACCAAGCTATTCGTTTCCATAAAACATGATTTCGTGCCCATTTTTCAGTCTTTCTTCTCCACCTCTCTTTGGTGCTTCCCTTGTGACAGGTTATTTCCTAACCACTCTTTTATGAATTCTCCTATTAACTCTGTATCTGTTGAAATTTTCACTCCGTCAAACCGAAAGATACCCAGGCTACATCGCCATATCGGCTCACTATCCTCACGGACTGGATACCTCTGGCAATTTATTTATAAGAAAAACATATATTACAAAATATAAAAATATACATTACAATCATAATCTAAGTATAAAATCAGTGTCACATTGTGTGACACAAAAGTGTCACAGATTGTATACGAGATCACAATCTACGTATACAATCGAAAATCAAGCATATAATCCTGTATCGCATATAATCTTAATTCGAATATAAAGTCCTAAATCGCATATTGAAATCAATAATAAACCAGATAAAAAATTCATAATCGGTTTCATCCTCAATTTAAAAATCGTTCGATTCCACGGCATTATACTTTTCTTGTGATATCAGTGTCTTCTTAATAGTTGATCAATTTCTTTTTTCTTTGTGAACGCCGAGGTGGCGCAGTTTGTACTTGTGCTATTGGTTGATATGACGTCTGTGGGATCACTTTGTATTCATTGTCTTCTATCCAACTAATTAATTTCTTGACTTTGTTCACTCTGCTTTTGTTATTAAAAATCTCTCTGATCCAGAGTGTGGTAATTTTAGCAGCGGGCACAGTCATGTGCTTTAGATGTGCAGTTAATTTGCATGTTGTCAAATAATGGATGGGAGTGCCGATTTCACCACAAAGGCAATCGGTTCCTCGTTATCTGAATCGGTGAAGGTAATTTGGAAAAGAAATTTTGACTCTAGGATCTTTCATAATTTCATGCAAGATTATTTTTTGCATTGAAGGCAATCTTTCAACGGTTTTGTTTTCGCGTAAACTTGTTTTGCGTTGCCTACCACAACCAAGTTTTGGCTTTTGGGACACACGTTGGGTCAATACACGTCAGGCACTTCATTTCGACCTACTCAAAGCAATAGTGATGCCTTTCACAGCCTTTCTTTTTGCTTTCAAATGAAGTATTTGAAGGATTTCATCGTACAAAATATACGACTTCAAAAAGAAATTCTTTCGAATGAAAACCAATCCGATAGCTTTCCACTTTTATACTATCACGTTTCTGATACGCCATGTAGAAGCAATCTTCGGAAATTTGCATGCAGTCGGAAGTTTTTCTAAACTTTTGAGACAGCTATTTTCAAAATTCTGAATTTAAAAAATCCAAAACTTATTTCCCTCGACAATGACCGGAGTTTAAAAGTAGGTTTTTGCATTCTGATCGCAAACAAAAAAAATGAAATCGAAATTTGAAACGGTATCCATAGCGCAGTTAAAAATCTATGTAATGTCTAAACTTTTGAGACGGACTGTACAATGACACGTAAAAATTCATTGTCTCTGTAGTACCAACACCTTCTATAGCAGAAAGCCTCAGCGCGAAGCTCGCGACGTCAGTGAAGTCGTCCATTTCACCTGTAGTCATTGGATATACTGCAAAAAAAAAAGGTAAAGATTTCGCATACGTCGGCTTGCTTATATCCAATGGCTACAGGTGAAATGGACGACTTCAGTGATGTCAACGCTTCGCGCGGGGGTTTTCTGCTGCAGAAGGTATTGGTAGTACTCGCTATAAAGTGAATCTTCAAACTTTTCAAACTACCCGTACGTTTTTGGCTGGTACGAATGCTAATGCAGCTAATTTTCTAATATTCAATGCGAAATCACTGCATGTCCCATATTTAACTTGTAATCCACTTGTCGGCAATTTTATTTGATTATTCTATTAGTCATATTATGTTTTCATTTATGTCTTCATTATTTTTTTTTTTTTTTTGAATAACTGGACATTGATAGCACTGAACTGTCTACGCTGAATCATCGGCGATGAATGTTCTCGCGCCGAAATATCCTAGATTCTGAATAAAAGTAAGATTTCGAGTAATATTGATGCCATCCCCCTCAAAACTTTTATTAACCTATTATAATAATAAAAAAAATCACTTACATAATGCATTGTAAGTAAATGCTCCAAAGATATGCCTATAATAATAATAGGATTGCCCTGATTGCTAGTGGTAAAATACATTGTACCTATTTGATTATAATACATTGTACCTATTAGTGTGGTTTGTGATATAATACGGAGGAAAAAAAGCCTTCATTGTTTCTTTCGAACGAGACGAGATCGGATCATGGAGTCATTTTGCTGGAAGAAATAGGTAACGATACGCTTTTTTTTCCAAAGAGGACATAATAACGACAACGCATCTGGTGAGTCTTTCACGAAACTATTGGAATCCAGATAATGAGATTGATATAAAAAAAAAGCTCATTAGATTCTTTATAGAAACTAGCTTCTGGATAGAAAATGATAATTTTTCATTTCTTTCTGCACGAATTCAAACGTGAGCCTTTAAAGCCACAAAAGCACCCCCCCCCCCCCACCAACATCTTGAAACGAAACTCTACGCCAGTGTTTCTGAACCTAAAGCCATATGATCCCCCTTGTGGTACTGGGGTATTCTGGGGCGGGGAAGGGGCATGGGTAAAAATTGAAAAGAAAGGGCCATGAGAGGTGGGAAATGAAATTTAAAAAAAACATAGATACGAATGAAAAAGACTGCTAAGAATTCATGCCACGAAGATTTCCGACAGAGATGAATCGGAGATGGACATTGGGCAAGTGCGACTAGGCTTGGAGTCAAACCAAGGAGTGACTACACCCCCCCCCCTAAATACTAGCCTAGAGATAGAAAAGAATGCATGCCGTTTGGCTGGAAAGTTTTCATGAAACAATTATAAAAGAAAAATTGTGCCATATATGTCAGATAAATTAATGACCTACATATGTGCAGGTCTCGTTATGGTAATTCTAGGCTATTAATTACGACGTAACCTGAGGAGAAAGAAGAACAAGAACCACGCCACTTATATGTGTTGACATGCTTACAACATGTTATCCCAAGTGATTCACCGACAACGAATTTCACCCATCAACACCGGAGATTGATCGGATGAATATGCAATCACTTAATAATGTGTTCATCATATAGTGCATCATAACAGGCATTCGGAACCCCCTGTCCGAATATTGAGGCATCCCGAAGGGCCATAATAATGTTTCTTCGTATACTCCCACTTTTAGACATTTTTGATTTTGCCAGATTTACAACCAAAAATCAATGACTCCTATGAGAGGAATGGTGATAGGGGTTCATTTAGGAAGCCCAGGATAAACCGTAACATATTTTTCTGTTTTTTACACTATGTATTTAGTAGAACCTTAGCACCAATAAGACGAAGGCCAGGAATCCTCTTTATGAAAAAGATGAAGATAACGGACTCCTTTACAGAACACTATTCAACGCATAATAATACTAAAACAATATACTGTTTGCTTCCTCTCATCCAGATTCACAGGGGGGGGGGGCACTCGAAACCCTTTCAAGGACCCTCGGTCAGCAACCACCGAGCTGAAATTAACAGCGGGCTAAACTATACTGATTTTCTAGTGTATTTCTAGTGTAATCAAAGTGCGAAACTTTACAAAAAGTACAAGGTAGACGAGATGTCCGGGAAACTTTTTGAAAATTAATAACGAAAAAATTATATGAAAACAAAACATTAATTAAAATTCAATATGAGCGCCCTTTTGAGTTCGGGCTTCATGTAAACGGGTGAAAGGTGCTCATGTTCGAATACGGTAGTTGTATGTAGCGCAAATTGTCACAAACATTAATGATGCACTATTTGTATTGCATTTTATGTGTTATGTCGAGTTTATCGTTTTACAGCGCCACCTATGAGTGAAATTTAAAATTTTTCTTTAATACAAAAAAAAAAAAAATTCTAGGCCACGATAAGTATTTTAGTGCAAACCGCACCTTTTTTATGCATTTGATTGATTTTTATTAATTTTTAAAATGCGTGAAGGACTTCTCGACCACCCTGCATTTCCGGTCTAAACCAGAGTTCTTCAACCTTTACCTAGTCACCAGCACTCTCTGTACCCCTCATCAAAAGAAGAGCACCCTTACAAGATTGACATAGCAATGCATGAAATCAGGATGATTTCAATCCTTCAGTGCAACTTGTACAATGCTTCTACTAGGGACGCTGATCAAGTGCTCACGAGCACGAAATCGGACACGAGCATTGAGCACTCTGGGTGATTCAGAGAGCACCGTGCTGCTCGCGAGCAACGGGTTGAAAATGCCTGGTGTAAACCAAAGGAAATCCTGTTCTTTAAACCTCCTCCCCCCCTCACCTGCGGTACCTGCACACAAATATCCTAGAGCAGTGGCTCTCAACCTATGGATACCCGCTGCCCGGTTGATTTCTTTTATGTGAGTGGAAGGCCCGGTCATACGCACGCCTAATGGGAGTATAAATGGATAAAAATGAATCGGTGAGCTATTTACGGCCCGGTTTGACTGCTGTCAGGGCTCGGTAGTTGAGAAACACTGTCCTAGAGAAACTAAAGAATAATTCCTCACACGGTGTCCCAAAATCCACAAGTCCGACGCTCCCAATGGAAGCACTCATTTCAGGATATGAGAATCCTTGATAATAAAAAACCACAGTTGAAAGCATAAGAGCATATTTTCCACGAGTGTATGTATCATTTCTATAACACTAATTTCCGAACCCAATCATCGCGATGTAATCACTTCAAACCCTAATTTAATAACCGAAAGAGAATCCGGATGCACACACACACACACACCATCGCGTTTTAGTTTTCTCGGAAAAGTAAACAAAAACAAACAGGTCGCGTTTATGTGATTTGTTTATTATATGGTGGAAAAATCGCTTTCTTCTCTGGTCTTATTTTATTTATTTGGACGCTGCGTCGAAATGAAAAAAAAAAAAAAACGATAATGTATTCCACAGCCTTCTATAACTCTCTATGGCTTCAGATGTTGAACACATGAAAAAAAAAATCCACTCTTCACTTGTTTTGCGGTTGGTTGTGTCATGCGCACGCATATGAAAACACTCACACACTCATGCCACGGGAGTCCTTGAGCGGGGTTAACTAGTTTCTCTCTCTCTCTCTCTCTCTCTCTTGTCTTTCTACTTTATTATTTATTATTCTCCAAACCCCAATCCAAGGTTGAACTTTCTAGGAATAATAATAATAAAAAAAAAATAGGAAAGAAACGCGCGATGCGGAAGTTATATCTCGCTGTGTTACAGAAGGTCGTTATGCTCGTTGTGTTTTGACTCATACACACTCACACACACCAAACAAATAAAGTCAACTAAAAAAACTGTTTATGTGTGATGTGTGTGAAAAAAAACACTTTCTCCATTTTTTTTTTTTTAGTGGTCATGTGCTCCGGCATGTCCGGCTCACAGCAACAACAACAACAAGGAGAGAAGGTGAAAGAAGCATGATATGTATATGGATTGGTCGCGATCAGATGCAACACCAGCAAAAACGGGAAGAAATTATCATTATAACGGGCTTTTTTCTCGTAAAAATCGAATTAAATTTTTTTTTTTCCTTTGTCGGGTTAGAATTTGGTAATTCTTTCCCCGCATTTTAACTGTCTTTTTTTTAGATCATTTCGATCTGATATTAGCGAATGAACAGGATTCCAATCTGGCTCGCATCAGTTGATTTTCTGAAAAATATCGTAGTATCTATCATCTGCTGACGGGCAAACCACGGCTCGCTTAAAGGTTCTATCCGGTCCGCTGCAGATTTCAAAACAACAGTAGAGAATATACTGAGAAATTGAATTTTCTGGATGTTAACGCCAAAACTGATATTTGGAAAGAAAGTGATTTGTCTCCTCCTCCTCCGGGAATCGAACCCGGTTCCCCTTGCATACCGGGCTAATCAATACACCAGAGACGCACTTTTCAATTCCTTGTAACACGCATTAGTAGCGTGAAGCGCTGAGTGGAGACATAGCAGCCTCCGTTAACTACAGCAATTTTCGCCCCAGTTGGCGTTTTTGTATGAAGAGATGCGGCATTTTTTTTCGGCCCGAATATACTGAGAAATGGAGTTTTCTAGATGTTACGCCGAAGTTGTGAGAATTTAAATAGAAATTTATTAAAAACTCCTGCATATATGCGAAATAATGGAACACGCATGCAATAAATATGTATTCATAAAGTTATTAAGATATTCGTATAAAAAGTTCTAAATGATAAACCGTTTTCTCTCATTTGTAATGAAACCGTGGCAGTCTTCAAAGTATACAACACATTCCCCACTTCATTTCTAAGCATAAAAATTCCAATTATGAATCAACGTTGGAGTATGTCCTTCCTGCCAAATTTTTTTCTTTTTTGTTCCATCACTGGTATAGTCCGTAATAGCATATAATCCACATTTTAAAATTTCATCCACCAATGATGAAACCTTAAGGAATAAAAGAAATGTCACGTTTTTTTCTTGGGAGAAGAGAAACTTTTTGTGGAAAAGAGAAAGATTTTTTTTCTTATCACATCTAAATTGCGGTTTTCCAACTTCGACGCGCTAATGCAAGCCGGTCTCTCATTTGAAAAAGTCTCTCCGCAGAGACAGAGCAGGCAGACCTTCAACACGATACTTACTGTACAAACATGAAAATTGAAGCATTCACTAGCTTCACTACTCTGACAATATACTACGTTAGAGCCACACGTGCATTCGCAACACACATTTCGGCATGCTCCGATTCGTTAGAAATTCCGCAGAGGAATGTGTACGAGGCGCATTAAGCGGTAAAATTGTTGTAGTGGTCACATCTACTGTATTACGTCATCCACGAATCTTCAAAGAATTATTTTTCATAAATTAATTTTTAAAATATAAATTTCTATGTCAACACCTAAGAAAGGAAAAAGCTCCAGACAATTCACTAAGAAATTTCTATATTTTTTACGTATAATCCGTGGATCGCACGCAAAACAAATACGATACATACACTTTAAAGATATCAAAATTCCAGGACTGTTGTCATTCTTGCTAAACGGATACGTGTAGTCTTTACACAGGGACGGGCTTGAGTACTTTTTAGCCCTCCAAAACGGGGTTTTCCTCAAACACCTCCCGTGTCTATAAGCACCGTAGTGCACGCCAGCTTTACATTGACATTTGAGAATAACTATCAAACTACTATTTCATGCTCATAAAAAAGTCATTTAGCTATAAATTTGGATAATAGTGCCTGCTGCAGGGCCGTCATTTCAACTTTTTCCGGGGGGCCAAGCACATGTACTCAATGTATGTATATATTTGTATATATATATGTATATATATATGTATACATATATATATATATATATATATATATATATATACCATTTTTAGTGTATTTTCAAAAGCCGTCAATAGGGGGGCAAGAGGGGCAACGCCCCCCCCCCAAATGATGGGCCTGCCCTGCTGCCTAGAAGGAAAATTACAAGTGTACCTCCAGGCAGTTGAATGCTGGGGGCTTTCAGGACTAGAGAACCGATCATCTTCCCAGAGCAGCAACTAGATACTCTTTCAGCTGGGTAAGCATACATTATGCCTCCCTGGTTTAATTTTTAATAAGTTGATAAATAAGAATTTATATCCTCCCTTGGTTCAGCATCTGGGTACCAGATTAAAGCGGGAGATCAGCCGCATAATACCCGACAGACTGCCTAAAAATATCTGTTCTAAGTTTTTTCTACGTTTGAGAACCTTTTTTTTTGAAAGCTTGAAGCTAAAAGAGTTGTCGCTTGATATATATATCGTGTTTTTGTCATTGATTTTAGCTGCTCATGTTGAATGTGCTTATCATGTTTTTTTCTTTCTTTCCTAACGTATCTTTTCCGATTCAGATCAAGTACATCTTGGTTTCCGTTCTTGAAAGGAAGGAAAAGACCGGATAAATCCGGTTGAGAGAGCATTTGGCATCTAATTAATGAGCACACAAAAAAAAAAAAAAAAAAAATACTATCACTTTTTGAATTCTTTTCCTGCTGCTCCATTTTCTCAGCTTGATTCAACCTAGTGATATAACAACACACTGTGCATCTTGTGCAATGTGCGGCTTTAGTACCTCTTTCCCCTTGCCCAGAAACCACTTCAAGCTATGTGTGGCGCTATATCCTTAAGCATTTTTTATGTACACACCCGTGAATCTGAAATTTTTCTTCCACAAAAACCTCACTGTACCTTTTACCCTTTAAGCGGCACTGCAGAAATATGGGTATAGGGGGAAGTATTCCTTTGAGAAATCAAAGGGGCTTGTCAATCAAGTCTGGGCTTGTCGATTCTAAAATAAGGGGGCTTTTAAGGACACGAGATATCTCGTCAATGACGCTTAAAGGGTTAAGAAAGATACAGTAAAACCCCTCTTAACGGTAACCCCTGTTTTACGGTCACGTAATAATTTCTCTGGTAGAAAGTAAAACCCCCTGTTTTTAACCCCTGGTTACTTCTTTTTTAGGGAAGAATTTATTCGTCCGGCCTTGTGTAGCCCGTCAGTTCATTTTACTGTGTGGGCGAGGGCCTATTTATTTATTAGCCAAAGAATTTCTAACGAACTGGCATATGCCGAAAAATTTCAAGCATACGTTTGTGTGCGTGTGAGTGTCTAAGTACGTCATGTATGTGAATCGCTGACATCTGTTTTCTCAGTCGGAATTGAAAATAACAGTTACGTGAACTTTAGCGTTTGAAGTAATTATTGTGTTTGCGGGTCTGGCCGTGAAGAGACGTTTTAAAAGGCCTGCATTTCCCGTTCGAAGTTGGAATAATACAGGAAACCAGCAACTATACAGACTAAAGGTATATGGAGCCGGACCCTCGCGATGCCCACAAGATGACTATATCATGGCCCCATAATACTTTTTTTTTCATTCTTGAAGTAAAATTTATAAATATTTACATACTCTGTCAAATTCCTACCCGAATGCGAAGAGGCACGACGATGGGTCGTTGTAGAAGGTAAGGGCCTGTGGCTGAGCTAATTAGTGGTATGGACATCAGATGTTTGTCACCATGACCCATTTTCGATTTGTTGTTGTTGCCCCCAGAAACGTATTTATAGTTCTCCACCCGTGTGCTATTTTGTCGCTCTCCCTCCATTCTGTTTCAATTTTCTTGACCACCTGCTTTGTATTCCGAAATTTGCCACCCCTCCGAACTTACAGTCCTTTTCAATAGCCCACTCAGCCCCCCATTTCCTCAAAATACATATTTGAGACCGCCCCCCCCCCACTCCATTTTCCCACATAAGAGAAGCTGACAGGGCTCAAAGCTCGGAAACCCCAAAAAATTGATATTTTCTTACACTATAAACTTCCTTAAAGGAGGCAATGAAAAATCTTGGCCTAGGGATGGGAAGGCCTTTGCTATCACTGAATCAAAGGCATTGCTCCCTTAGAACAGTGATGGGCAAACTTTCGCCCGCGGGCCAGAAGTAGCCAGCTTTGAAGGTTTTATCCATCCCGCCGCAGATTTTAAAATAATAGCATGAAAATGTTTCATAATAAATTATAATTGGCCCGCAACTTTTCTTTTTTTTTTTTTGGCCCGCTCCTAAAAAAGTTTGCCCATCACTGCCTCGGGGGGGAATGAGGAAATGCCAACCTCGCATGATTATCTCGTCTATCTACTGTATGCACTTGGTGCCGTGTAAAATAAGAAAAATTGTGGCTTCGAGCAAAAGAAAAGAATTCCTAAGAGAGAAAGATTCCGTCCGGTTCATTAATTCATAAATCAGTTGTTCGTACCGACATTAATCAGATCATTACGTTTGTCTAGTCACAGTCACAAAAAAAACAAACAAAACAGACAAGTCTAGCCCCTTAAACGACGAAATGTGATATTTCATCTCCAGCCTCACACCATCATCAACCACTGCCCTATCCTGACGATGTCCTCCTGTTCGTGACTTGATGAGGCCGAAATGGCAAAATGTAATATAATGGAAAAAAAACAAAACAATAATAATAAATTGACTAATGACCTTTCGTGAGTAGGTGCACGTTCACAGTTAGTACAAGCGCACAAGCACACTCCTCAACCCTTCCTCACGGGAAAAAAAAAAGCAAACGAGTTCTTAAGGGCATACATCGGGTTATTACACCCATCCAGAGAAGAAAAGGGTGTTCCACCACCAGTCGACCATAGAAGAAAAAAAATACATATAATGTATATATGGTAGAGAAAATATATATATAAATGCTGATATAGGAGGGGAGGGGGTGTGTATCATTTGGGGCTGAGATTCAAGTAAGAGAAATTGGTGCAAGATGAGAATGAACTATGTATGTATATATAAATGGGATTTAAACATAAATAAATTCTTATCTAACACCTAAGTGTTACTTCTCTCTGCAATACAGTCCAACTCGGTTACAATGGCATAGAAAGGGCCGCAAAATTTTGTCGTTATAACCGAGGTGGAGAATTTTAATATTG
This sequence comes from Pholcus phalangioides, assembly GCF_987345545.1. Classification (NCBI taxonomy): domain Eukaryota; kingdom Metazoa; phylum Arthropoda; class Arachnida; order Araneae; family Pholcidae; genus Pholcus; species Pholcus phalangioides. The sequence continues at coordinate 21,409,072 of NW_028301616.1, read as the reverse complement.
CTATTGGAATTAATCAAACCATATCATGAAGTAGTCGGTTTCAGCAACAATGCAGGGATAAATAGAGGTTGCATCACCCTCACGGGAGGTCTTCGTGTACAGAGATGTAAAACAAAGCAACGACAACAGTGTTTTGGCTCTGAAATATTCATTGAAGTGGGATATCAACTACTTGACCGTACATGTGCAACTCATAAACATTCCTCTGGGGAGGAATTTCTGACGAATCGGTGCACACAGGAACGTGTATTCTGAGCATGTGTGTGGCCCTCACGTATTTATGGTGTCAGAATATGCGTGTTTCACATGTACTAGTGGTGCTGCCATCTACCTTGTATGTTTCGAAGTGAACATGGAAAATGCCAAAATAGATGGAAAATGAAACATTTTCGACGACAAAGCTGAGGCTACACTCGTGTCTAGTTTAGCCCACTACGTTCGAAGTCTGGTCCTGGGCAAGTAGTGTGGCCGCTCCACCATTAGCAATGATCGCCAAATGTTGGAGGCTGGAGGGTATTGGAAGACTGGTCGGAGAGAACGACCAGGACCATCCAATCCCCCCTCCCCATGCCTTCCTTCCCGATCTTCCAATCCGTCTGGCCACACCTGGCGTTCTGGTCGAAGAACGCCAACAGTCACATCACAAAGAGTGTTCTGGATGCAAATATTCGCAGAGGAACATCGGGCCAAGCTGGGCCGGTGTGTAGCCAGCCTAGTGCTTCTTTGCTGCAGAGGGGGGTGTAAATATTCGCGAGTGACTATTGGAAAAAGCCGGACGTAAGTGTGGCCCCAAGCTTAATGCAACAAATCCCGCAATTGTCGTAGTAGAGAAGGCAAAGGAGAAAAATCCCATTAATAAGAGGAAAATCAATTCCACAAATTTCTTGGGGGAAAAAAAACACACACACCAAGTTGCTGAAAAAAAACAACAACTTTTTGCATTTTCGTTGACGTTTAAAGCCAGCAAAGCATTATTTAAAACCATCGGCATTATTCCCCACGCGTATCAGCCGGTACCGGCATTTACTGACGTTGTACGTGATATTTCGCGATAACCGAGTTCGACAGTTATTTGCAGACATTGGAGAGGAAGCAAAAAAAAAAAAAAAGTTGAACCAGAAACTTACACTATCGTTCGTTTCCCCCCCCCCCCACTCCCGTCATAACCTGATACGATACCATCCACTGATATAACCAAGGGAGGTGAATTATACAGTTAAAAAAAAACAAGATGAAATCAGTGAACAATCACTAACCGCAATCAACAACAACAACATCGCCACACAAGAAAATAGTATCGTGATAGATGTGATTTCTTTTCCTTCTACATATATTTTTCCCCCACCGATCATAGCTGATTGATTTGACTGACGAATCGGGTTATTGAACCATTTCCACGCCTTTCATTCTGTTTGCACGGATTCGATCGAAATCGTTGCAAATTTTTATGAGATTCGCGGAATTTCGTCGAAAGTGAAAAGATTTAAAAACTTTGTTTACACACACATTAGTCGGGAGAAGAAAAAAAATTCACGAATTTCGAGCTTTAAATAAAAAATAGTCTTTTACTTTTTTTGCCTCCATATTACGCTCTATTTAAGAATAACCTGTTCAAAAGCAACTGGTTATACTCGCGGAATGTAATTATTAGAATACCTAAAAAAGAGTATTGAGATCTAAAAGCGGGGGAAAGAGACTCGTATGTATAATGTGGGAAAAAAAATAAATGCGGCGCTAAAAAGAATATTCACTAGCGAATATATTTTCACGCTCGGCAGAAGGTACTGACCTGCATTTGGGCCACCGCACGGGGACTTTGGACTGCACGACAAGCTCATCAGGACCATGGCCGCCATACAGTCATCCATAACACCGTCGTCGGCGCTGGATCTCCTCTTGCGTCCACTGCAATAAAGCAATAATAATTATTATTATATTATTTAATTTTCAAAGAAGAGAAAAGTCCGAAATTCGGACATTCACCAGACAGTTCGCGAAGTGACCGGAGCTCCTTGGCCAAAGTCCGACAACAAAAGACATTGTTCAGGATCATCGTCAAGTTGACCAATTTTTTTGGTCATAATTATGCCCACGTTAGATATGGAAACCCATCAAACCGCAGTCACCAGCGGTAATCCTTTTTTTTAAACTCCAAAATTTGGCAAATTTTATCAAATTTCACTTTTTTTTTACTCGTCACATGGATCTAATTCAATACAGCTGCTATATATAGCTATGTATCACACACTGGCGATTAAAAAAAAATGGTTTTGGCACGTACCGGGCCGTCTCACATCAGCACGTCGAACTTTGACCAGGGATCTCCGGTCACTTCGCGAATTGGCCGGCCAAATCCAGAATCATTTCTGAAAATCGCACTTTCACCAAAACTCTCGGCCAATTCGCAAAGTCGCGAATTAGTCAGAATTAGTTAATTTATTAGAATCCACTACTTTGCGAATTAGCCACACTTCTGGCTTTGGCAGTAACGTACACTTTATATCTATACATAAACGAAGGGGAAAATTTTCTGATACGGGTCTCGAAGGCTTCGTAATACGACCAGCGGCCTGCATTCAGAATAATATGGGGAAATATACGTCAACTAGCTGTTACCTGCGGCTTCGCTCACGTGGATTTTTTGATCTAAAAATTCTTCCTTAAGATCTATTTAGGGGGGTTTAATTTTGAAAAATTCCTTCTTGGTGAGTCTTAAATAATAACTACTGACGCGCGGAATTTCATATTTATAGCTTCAGCGGTTCTCCATATAACCTTTGAAACTCCTTATGATCCCCTTAGGGGGGTTGAATTTTGAAAAATCCCTTCTTAGTCTTTACATTATGAAATAAAACTACAAACCAAATTTCATATTTACGGGCATCCCTTGCTTTAAGCAATTAATTGGTTCCACAAAATTGCCGCCTGGCAGTCGAGTGGTTAAGGAGCTGGCTTTTGGCTGTGCCGGTCTATGTGGGGGCTCACGCGTAAATTATATTAAAAAAAAAAAGATCACGTAAAAGACGAAACCGCGTAAAGTGAGATGAATTTAACGTGGGTAAGATAGAGGTTTCTCTCCAAAGAATAAGAAAAAAATAAATCCAACTTGAGAGCAGTAAAATAATTTTTTTCAATGAATTAATATTCAAACCTACAAATAAATATCGTCTATTTAGGCTATATGAATAAATTTAATTAACTGTTTACTTCTGTCTCCAATACTTTTGATTGATCCTAGTGTGAATGTGGATCGTTTTCTTTCCTGACGAGCCTGATACGACAGGATGAAAACCTTTTTAATGAAAGCCAGATTCAGCTGACAAACAACATTCTTCATCTCTGCAAAACTTTTAGAAGCAAAGCTTGAGAATTCTGAATACCCCCTTGCAAATGTAACAATTCTAGATCCATTTTAGGATAATAATCCGGAATTATCTCCGATTAAAAATTTGATGGTGTTGTCGATGTGTTACCAAAAGATGCTCATTAATGAGATCTGGTGAAATGGATGTTGAGCGTTTCTTCCATATTTGTATCCTCTACATCAACATATCCAATGGATTCCGCCATTTTAATTATGTCATAAATTGTCGTTATATGCATAATATTCCATCTTCAGGATTCAAATCAAGCTACAAAGCAAATTTTGTGGGTTCAATTTCTAAAATTAACTTTTCAAAATCGCGCTACAGCGAAATCACGTAAAGTGAAGCCGCTTAAAGCGAGGGATGCCTGTAATTATAGCATTAGCGGTTTTGGTTCGGTGATAATGAATGAATCAGTCAGGACATGTTATTATACATATATATATATATATATATATATACATACAGAGAAAGAGAGAGATTATAAATTTTTCGTAAATAATAAAACAATGTTCCTGAGCTTCAACTATGAAGATATAAAATTAAAATCATCCGCCTCGTGAAATTCGTCTCTGCTGCGGACCACAAGTAGAGAAAGGCAAGTGTAATTGATGCCCGAGCGCCAAATGCAGTTTGGAGGGCAATATCGCCCCCTGAGAACGTTGGAATGGTCCAGGGGGCAGTAGAAGCTTTGGGTTTAGTATAAGATCCTATGGATGGTTTTGAGTTCGGGGCGATATTTTTGAAGAAGGGGCGATGGAACACACAGAAAGTTTTTCGGAAACTGATCTAAAATCGAATGTGAAACACAAAAATATATTTTTGTTCCGTGGGGAATAAATGCATTTTCTGTTTCTAGTTGTGGGCCAGAGGGACCCACAGCAAATGGGGGAGGGGGGGAGTAGACATTATTGAATTTTTTCACCAGTTCTCAAATTATTTCTTTCATTTTATTCTGAATTTTAATAACTCTGCAATCATAGAGTTCCGAATTTTCATTTATTCTGGAATTATTTCTAGAATTGTTGCTTTCATCAGTTCTGAATTTTCATTAATTCTGGAATTATTTTTTTCATTCATTCTCCGAATTTTCATGATTCTCTGAAATTATTTATTTTATTTATTAATTTTTCATCAATTCCGAAGTTATTTCTTTCGTTTCATTATTGAATTTCCATCGATTCTAGAATTATTTCTTCGAATCAGTATAATGAATTCACCAATTCTAAATTTTCGTGCAGGAACCTTCAAATAGTTGCTCGCGAGCACCACGGTGCTCATAGGAGAACCGACTAAGATTTTTCGATACTTATCTCCGATTTCACACTGGCGAATTACTGATAATCAACCCGATTGAACCACCCCCGTTCAAGATAGGCTCATGGCCGATTTGAGTGAAAATCTACGAGTTGCCGTATGGGTGTTCCTCTGATTATGATGGGCATATACGGTGCTCGCGCGACGCGAAAGGTTGAAGACCTGCCTACCTGTTCTAGCCAGGGGAGAGAGAGGTCAAGGAAGATGACTAGGGCCCCTGTAGGGGTGCCTTGACCTCTAGATCACCCGCGAAGAGGGGAAAATGACAATCAGAGAACTCCTAGTACAAGAAAGTGATCGTTTCTCAACAATGAAAGCGGAATGAATTTTCGGCATCGGGGGCGGACTTTCTCCTGACATGAAAAATAAATACTGTAAATCTCAGGTGAGATCAGAAAGCGTCCAGCTTTGAGAGTTTCCTGTCGCAGGAGGAATCACGCCGCAGTGGTATCTGGAACAGACTCGACACCAGCTGAACTGTTCAGTACTTAGAACCGCCTCAACGCGTAAATGAGACAAAAAAGAACCGGCGGATTCAAGAAGTCACAACTCAATTGATTGTTTCAAGATAGGAATATTTAATCGTTTTTTAAACAAAACAGGTTTAAAAAATTTCAATTTTATACAGGGTATCCCATAAATTCGTAAACGGTTTAAAAAATTTGTAAAAATCGAAGGAATTGGTATAAACGAATGCGGTTTGCGAAAAAGTTATTCTAACGAAGGAGGATTTTTTTTTTTTTTTTTTTTGGTGAAGGAAAAATGTAGTTAAAATTTTTTGTCGATAGAAGGCACTGCACGTTGTCCAGCAGAAGTGATTAGACCTGAACCTTTTTTCGATCTGCTCTGTGTCCGGAACGTTCGAAAACTTCAGCCGCCGGTGATTCGTGGCTAAGGTAGAACAACTTCACCAATAGGGTTTTATCCATTAATGTGTCAACATAATAATTAAAGCCTTATGTAACTGGAAAATTCCAGAATTGTACACCCTGCATTTTATTTCTGATTTGCAAAAAACTTAACTATTTGACAGGACTCTGATTTGCATATTTACAGTGATTTGCTTTCGTGCAGCATCTTCTATCGACATGAATTCAAACCAATTTTTTTTTTCCTCTTCCTTCAATTTTTATAAAATTTTCAAATTACGAATCAAATTTTACGGATTCATTTCACACTCTGTATATAATACACTCAAAAAAAAATTGGTGGAAATTTTTTTTTTTTTTAATTTTTGTCGATAGAGAGCGCTGCACGAAAGCAAATCACTGGAAATATGCAGTTGAGTCCTATGAAAATATGAATCTCTCCTATAAAATAAAGGGTGTACGACTAACAGCTTGTCTCTGCATTTTCCTGTTATTGTAGCTTACATCGTGTTGACATTGGTGGATAAAGCACTATTAGTGAAACTGTTTTACCTCAGTCACACGAATCATTGGCTGAAGCTTTACGAACGTTTCGGATACAGAAGGGATTCAATCCAAGTTCGGGTCCAATCACTGATAATTTGCTTTTGTACAGTGCCCCTTATCGAGACGAAAATTTTAAATATTTTTTTCTCTACCAAAAAAAATTCTCTTCGTGAGAATAACCTTTCCGCAAACTGCATTCAAATATACCAATTCCCTCAATTTCTAAGGATTTCAAATTATTTACGAATTTATGAGACAACCTGTCCATGCGCTTAGATCAGCATGACACTGCGTGGTCGAAGAGAGTGAGCGTGTCTTTGATAAGCAGTGCAGGTCGCAGTTCACTCTCACAGCTTCAGCTCGGTCATCCTCAATTACGACCAGGAACTGCGACTGTCGCTTTTTCTTTCTTTTTTTTTCTTTTCAACCGGACAAGGCCCAGGTTCTATCTCTGGTCGGCGATTTCAGCCATTCGCCTCAAAGAGAATTGTTGTGCACAGTCGGGATCTGCCTTCCTGTGATTTTCCCTTGTTCGTCACCTCAAAAAGCGCCTGAAAAGGTGGAGGTCAGCTTCGGGCACTGAGCTGGAGTATACCGTGAAGGACTTGTCGCTCTCATAGCCCAAGACCATCTTGGACCTTCAACCAAGACCTTCACCGATTGTCGAAAAAAAAATGGATTCTCCGCCGTCAGAATCAAGGCAATTATTTCTTACTGCACGTGCATCTCATTACCAGGGACTCTCTTCACCTTTCCATTTGATAAATGATAAACTCTCATTTGTTGCCATTACAATGAACCATAAGCATCTATAATTATGCGTCTCAAAACTATTATTGTTTATATATAGACACTCCGCAAAGTGGCCGGCATTGCCCAGACTTCAGATTTTAAAGCATTTCGACAGCGTCTAGACTTCCGACATTCGCCGTAACACATACGTAGGCAGGCAACAAATGGATAATATCCGAAAATTATATTAAATCCCATGATTCTTTTTCGGGATTTCCCTGTCTGGAATTTTTTTTTTCCATGACCGGAAGACATAACCGGAAGCTAAATATACCAGGGAAAACAGTAAAAATAAGGAGAAACTCTACGCAGTGCTTAGTACAAAGCTACACGAGTATGTACTAAGAAAACAAAAAAAAAAAAATAAGGAGAAAGGAGGCCGTGTTTTATAATGGAAAGAGAAGGAAAAATTCCACAATTACATATACCACGAGAAGGCATTCGTTTTTCCTCTTCTCCCTCGCCAAAATAATAATAAGATTAAGATCTGTCTTCAATTGAAGTAAGTAGTTATTGGAACAAGGAACACACAAACCTCACGCTGTCATTCCACTTCCAGAAAAGAAAGAAAAATAAGGCATCAAACAAGATAATAACGATAATATTCGCTCGGAAAAAAGACGGTAAAAAAAAAAAATCGTAACAGTAACGATAAAAGCTCGTATTCACGCGCCGGAGTAGAAAAAAAAATTATGCCGTATTTTATTTTACTTATTTATTTATTTTAATACGCGCTCTGATTCTCATGGTAATCGTTTCATATTCACGTACTCTCATGCAAACACGTTATATATATATATAACCCTCTATCAGCAGGAGTGAAGAAAGTTAGCGGACAGCAAGAAAAAAAATTATTGTTATTATTCATCTCTTTCCTTTTTTTTCGAAATTCATTTCTTATACTATTTCCCATTTCTTAAAAAAAAACAAAAAAAAAAAAAACCACTAAATTTCTCATGGAACTGACTCGAGCCGTTGTCCTAATTCTTTTCTTTCCAATAAATTAATTTGTCAGATGCATGCCCAAGGATTTCATTCACCTCGTTTTTTTTTTTCCTATTTAGATTAGAGCATTTCTTTTCAAAAAAGTTATATTTATTTAATTTTTTAATTTAATATTTATTTCAATTTTTTAATTTAATATTTATTTAATTTTTTTAATTTATCATTTTTTTTAATTTATAATTTTTTTTAATTTATCATTTTTTTTAATTTATCATTTTTTTTAATTTATCATTTTTTTAAATTTATCATTTATTTTAATTTAATATTTATTTTGATTAAATATTTAATTTTCAAAATTTTAATTTAATATTCTTGTATATGGCAGCACCACACATGTAGATGGCAGCACTACACATAACAAGCATTACAGAGAAACAAAAAAACTTCACGTCAGGTTTCACTACACGTACACGCACATTCCCGCATGGGTTCCGATTCGTTGGGGGGTTCCGCGGGGGGGGGTGTGGGCGGGGTGCATGTGTGGTGTAGCAGTAGTAGGTAGGGCCTCCAAAAAATGGCTCGGGGATCCATGATGTTCTTAAGTCAGCCACCTCGTTGGGCAATTTGCCTGTCGTGGCGTTGTATTTGTATTTACTTAATTTTTTTAATTTATCATTTATTTTGATTAAATATTTATTTAATTTTCAAATTTAATATTTATTTTAATTTAACATTTATTTTAGTTTAACATTTATTTTAATTTAACATTTTTGTTTCATTTCAATATCTATCACATTTATCGTAACAGATATATAAGGGGAAAACCAGATAAAATGAGATACCTATCGCCTATAGGTCATACTAACCCTTTTGACTTTGTGGAGGAATATCGAAATCCATAGAAAATGATTATTATCGAGCAGAGTTGATTTCGTGAATGCTTGGAATTTCATTCGCGTGATTTACGCCTGTAATTAAGTCTTAGGTAAATCGTGCTAAGTTGATGAAGAGGGCAGCAACGTGATGCACCCCAACTACGAGGCCAATACAACAAAAATATCAAAGATTGATAAGATCCAAAAAGAACAATGAGATATTTCAAAAAGAAGAATCAAATATTCGGGGTACGTCATCGACGTGATGAGTAGCCCCGAACAGAATGAGGTCACTTAAAATATTCCAAATTACCCGCAGCCACGAATTATTATTACTATTACTATTATCATTACATGTTGGCCTCTCGTTCTTCTTATAATATACAGCCACGTATTATTTTTATGCACCGACGAACATTCTCTTCCTCGGTCCGTGGAAATGGCGGTTTTGTTCCTCATCGGAATCACCCTCTCGGTATCTAGAACGTGCATCTCTGGAGCACTCGACCAGCAGCAGTGAAATCGGCATAAGCAAACACGCTATACATACACAGAAATGAAACAAACGGCTATACGTAGATGCAACATGACTTCCTCGCAAATTATGCAGCCGAACCTCGCTTATGCGTCTCTCAGTTATACGACTTTCACATTTGTACGACGTTTTTGCGTCGGTCGCAATTGGTTCCTATACGTTTTAATGTTAAAACAATTTATTTATTACACGCGAAACATCAATTATTCGAGTTCGATTCGAACCGCAAATCGTTAAAAAAAAAAACCGTCATTTATAGGCCGGGATCGGACTATAAAAGTTTGATTAAAGACCTTTCACTAAACTTGAAAAAAAAACAATAGTTGTGTTATTGATATTGGTGAAATTCGCGCGAATGATTTCAATGAAACATACGCTTCTTGGTTGCATTTTTAAAGTTTTATACATATCCATCAAATGCACGGAATTTTTGTAGATCGTGAAAACGCGTTGCTAAAATAGTTCTTGCATATTGGCAACACAAAAGCCATAAATTTTAGGGAGCTGGCTGATGACCATTTAGAGTGGACCCTTAAGTGATTCGTTTATAGCTTGTTTCTGAGAATACGCATAGGCAACGAGCCTCAAAGAAATGGGTTTGAATTGTTCGAAAGACCATGTCCTTTTCAGAGTTCTTTTCTAACAATGTTTTCAGAGTTCTTTTCTAACAATGTTTTCAGAGTTCTTTTCTACCAATGTTTTCAGAGTTTTTTTTCTAACAATGTTTTCAGATTTCTTTTCTACCAATGTTTTCAGAGTTCTTTTCTAACAATGTTTTCAGAGTTCTTTTCTACCAATGCTTTCAGCGTCATACTCAGAGAAAGGAGAGTCCATTGTAAGCATTTGGAGGGTACAGGTCTGCCAATAAATGACGTATACGTTACGCGCACACACACAGTACTTGCCAATACTTATTAAAATTTAATGTTAGTCTGCCGAATTTCATTGAGGAGTGAAAATGCTCCGTCAAATTTTAGATAATTTTTTTTTCAAATAGAGTTATATTTCACTGTTTTTCATATAAAAAAAATACCCCTCTTCTTATAAAATTATCCCTTGAAATTTTTGAAAGAGGAGTGAAATTACTCTTCGAAATTATTTTTTCGGATGGCACTGAACATACACTCATTAATGTATCAGTTTTTTTCGATCATTTCTAGCGGAATTTTCTTTCGTTGTGGTGCTTTACTTGCTGCCTGTGTGCAATCCGCGGTTCGTGATGTCGAGAAAAGGAGAGGTTGCTCCTCTAAGAGATAAGCTAGAATTTTTTAATAATTTGGCAAGAATTTTACATTAGTGATGAAAGTCGATCTTGCGAAACAATTGAATATCCTTGTGTCAACTTTGAAAACGACTATAAAGCAGAGAAATAGAATCAACGACCAAGATGCTAGTTGCAGATCATCTGCTGTCAAGAAGATGAAAGTGCAAGATGGGAAATTTTCTTAAGCAATGGTGTAAAGTCCAGCTAATTTTATTTCTCCACGCGATCCGAAATGTGGTTTTAAAGCTTTCTTTGTTTTGGTTTTTCTTCCCTCATTGAAATGATTTTTTTTAATAACAGAATATTGGAAATGCAATCAAACACATCGAATTTTATAATTTTGCATATCTGTTCGGGGGAGAATCATTTATTCAAAGATATCTCAGTTGTGCGACTCACGCATTTATACGACGTTTTGACCCGGCCTCTTGAACGTCGTATAAACGAGGTTCCACTGTTACATGATGCATCTCTTTTCCCAACAAAACTTCACAGAACAAGAGTTAAAAGGCACGGCAATTTCCTGGATTACCCTGGCCTCGAGCAACGACGTCACTGGTGTGGTGATGATGAAGAAGATGACTTCCAAAAAGTCTTCCTGGACTATGACTTCTTTACGGCAGAAAAAATTCAAGACACTACCGATTCGGCAGCGTAATGTAGAACAGTTGATGCCTCCAAGGCAAGAAACACACCACGTACCTACACTCTAAAACAAGGCGCTCTCTCTCTGGCTCGGTGACGTTTTTTCATAATCCTTTACTCTTAACTACACACACACACACATAATGAAAAAAAGACAAAAAAAAAAAAAGTGCGCTCCAGGCAAGGATAACAACAGGCATCTTTAGGGGAAAAAAGAGTAAGTACTGCAAAGGGCTCTGGTATGGCAAAGAAGGGATTTAGCCGTTCTATAACGGCAGTGATGGAGGGCAAATCTATTTTGAAACAAGTTCCTCTCACTCACTGATCACACAGCCACTGCCATTTACCACCAGCACGTGTCAAAAATAAACTGTTTCTTTCCTCCATCGAAGACGACCTGTTTTTTTTTTATCATCATTATTATTTCGGTAAACGAACGTAGGACAAAGCGACGGCAGAAAAAGCGTGTTTTTCGCTGTGACGTGTCACAAATTTGTAGCGGTATGTGTGTGTCTCTTTTCTCTTCCTTTTTCTTAAAGCCCTTCTCTCGTATCTGCTCGCTCTTGTTTACCACTTCCCTATAGTAAAAGTGACTTCCAGAAGAAGAAAAATTAAAAATATGAATAAAAACCACGAAAAGGAAACTTTTTTTAAAGAAAAGGGGGGGAGAGAGAGAGAGAAACTAAAAAGAGATGACGAGATGTTATTATAACCAGAGCAAAACTCTTCTAAAGAACGAAGATGGTGTAAATACAAGATTTTCTTGCTATTTTTCTCAGAGAAGAGAGAGAAAGTTCAGGATTCGTATTTTTTTTGGTTCTTTTTTCCTTTATGAAAAGGGTGAAAATTTGACTAGTCAATGATAGAAATGTGTAGAGGCCACGACAATATTTCCGTTAAGTCATTTGAAAAATATGTATCGATAAGAAATTAGTTGTGTGTGTAATAAGGATTCTCATATCCCCAGCTTCCAAAATTTGCACGTTTCCTTCCCACCCCAAGCTATAAAAATACATATGTTATGCATGGCGTCAATGTTACCGGATAATTAATTTTGAAGAATAATTTCACTCATCAATATTTTAAAGGGCAGTTTTGTTAAAAAGAGAGGTTTTTTTTTATGAAAAACAAATAAATCTATTGAAATTTTTTTTTTTTTTGAAGGAGTATTTTCACTCTTCAACGAAATTCGGAGGAGTAAAATTGAATTTTGATGCCTGTAAATCACGCGCTTAGATGCGTATTTGCGAACATTGCACAGTATATCCCATACCCTGTTTCCAGAAAGTTTGATCATTTTTTGCACTCGAGAGCTATTAGACCGGGTCCTAAAATTTATTGCCGATTCCGAACGGCAGCTTTCGACATTTTGTTTTTTTTTCATACTTGCCCAGAGGTTGGGGTTAGCGCACCAATTTCTTGGTAAGTATAAAAAAAGCAAAATGTCAAAAGCTCGCTTAAAGAAATTAGACGGCAGCAACGAATTATATATATTTAACATTATTCTAAACAAATTTTAAACGTGGTAACTGTTAGTATATAGTATCAACCACTGTGCACATAATGTTTTTATTGAATAAAACATTTAGAATTAATGAAAAATATGTTACTAGGTTAAGATAAATACATTTAAGAGAGTAGGTACTCGCCTCCAAATATTCAAGTTGTTTTGAATACGTACATTTAACTTATTTTATTTATGTTCTCTGTTAAGCCAATAGAGAACGCTAACATTCCCAATAAGAAGTAAAACTCCAGTATTGTGATCATTGTTGTTAGATTCTATTTTCGTTTTTTTGTGTCTGATTTATTCGAGAACATTTATCAAAATACTGATCCTTCATCAGTTTTAAATACACAAACTATACTATTGTTTGTGAAATGACAACTGAATCGTTCCTCGGCTACTGTGTGATGGAATCGTTGATATCCGATTCAGGATGGGGGGGGGGGCGACTGTATTTTCACTTATAAAAGAACCATTTCAAAGCATAAACAGGCAAATGAATGAATATCTCCAGCTCACCGCGACGTACACTTTAAGAAACACGGGGTTGTGTGGAAAGAAAAACAAAGTGGGTCCCATTCTAATGGACGTTCGTATGGTCATAGCATTCGCTGCTAGATTTCTTTCGGATATAGTTATCAATTCCGTTATTGTTATGAGGAATCCCGAGACCCGACGTGATTATACTGAGTAGCCGTGCACCGCATCTCCATTTATTTATAGTATATTTTCTTTTTTCTTTCTTTTTTATGGGCAGTGTATAACATATTAATTATTTTGAGATACTGTATATATATGCTACTAGGTTAGGATAAATACATTTGAGAGTAGGTGCTGTGTCCGCCTCCAAGTACTCAAGTTGTCTTCAATATACGTACATTTAATTAATTTATTTATGTTCTCTGTTGAGCCAATAGAAGACTAACTTTCCCAATGAAAAGTAAAAATCTTAGGTAGTGTCCACTGTTATTGCATAAAATTTTCACTTCATTTTTGACGTCTGATTTATTTGAGAAGCTTTATTAATATTGGTCCTTCATCAGTTTTCAATATACAAACTGCACTTACGTTGTAAAATGGAAATTGAATTGTTCCCCGCATTATCGAATATTGTGTGCTGCAAGCGTTGATATCCGATTATGCGTGGCCATTTGTATATGCAAAGAAACTTCCGAAAAAAATTCGTTACATATAGGAATTAGTTGCGTCATAGTTCGTTATATCGAGGTTCGACTGTATATCAACCTCATGGAGAAGTCAGGATCATGTTTGTATTTTACAGAATCATCAGTACAACACATAAGAATCCGTCATAGGAAATAATTAAATAATCGACTGTTCATATCGCTCCCATTAATGCAGTTATTCCCAAATGATGAACCACAGAACACTCTAGGATGTGGGGCAATATTTTATATGAAAATTTATTGGAAGTAGGTGCATGATTCCTATCTATTAGTATGTCATGGCACTTTAGAATGCCGTGTCCCAAAGACGGGTGGATTTTGAGGTGCGATGTTTTGAAGATAAATTTATGTAGAAAATAATTGTAGTTTGGGCAGTAACTCTCAACCGGTGTGAGTCACGGCAATTGGAGCAACAAAAGTGTCCGAGATATTCAAAATCCTAAACGCGTTCTCAAGGGTGCCGCAAATGAAAAAAATATTGGTAATCTCGGAATTAATTAATTTAAAAGAAATGGTTTCACAAACAGGGTGTTTCCGTGCATCGTACTTGACACTGAGAAATAATTCAACAAAAATCATTGTTATTACTTTTTCATTGAAAGAATCATGTCCGAGGGAGTAACACACATTTCTTCGCCTAAATTCCAAAGTATTAAAATCCAATGGGACCCGTTGTGAAACACGGCACGGGCAGATGAACAAGGGGCAAGTTCCAATGCGGTTCAAAACTAGGCTATTCGAAAGTGAATGAGCAAACTGGGGCTGCTGCTGTTCCAGCTTTTTACGAAATCCGGCCTAATATCTGCACCCACAGCAATCACATTTGCCTACTAGATAATAATAATAATATAAAAAAAAAATTCCACAGCAGAGAGGGGGGAAAAAAACTCGATTAATGTGCCAAGGTCACCACCACCGCCACCATTTTCTCCAAAGAGAAGAGAACTTGTTGAAATCAAAAGGGCAGGAGAGGTATTTGGAAGTAAGAGAAAGGGCGAAGTAGCTGCATTCCATTGCATATAACATGCCTTTATGTCCACCACGCGACTCCCTTTCTCTTCAGTTTTTCCCCTAACGTAACCGCGGACCAACACAAACGTCATCCATAATCGGTGTTAACGGGCCAACCGGTGAATTACCGGCAAAAAAAAAACACGACAACCAGTAGGTCAGTAGCACGGATTTCATAAACAACAAACGCGCTAAGAAATATTAAAAAAAACACACACACACACACACACACAGAGGAAGGATATAGAGAACAAATCTCTTTTGCTGCTCTGCATTTTCTCTCTTAAAAAGTAATATAACCTCGTTTCGTCACATTTGTTTTTCTTTTTCGGGTCACATTTAAGGACCAGCGATAACAAACCGTAAGAAAAACAAAAAAAAGGGTTCTTCACCATAAGCTAATTCTTTTTCCCCCCTCTTTATAAGTTAACTAGAAGACAGATGTATCTGACAACGGAGAATAATAATAACGATTACGACCAGATACGAGAAAGTGGACAAGACACTAACGCCGGTCGGTCTAAAAACTTCCTGATGCTGACAAGTAGAAAAAAAGGAAAAAAAAAAACTGGGACAGGTATCACCAATCTTTCAATGGGAAACCAGTTCTGTACTGGTAAGGATAGATAGCTCTGGCTATTGTTGCCGCTCTCTCGGAATCACTTTGGTTATTCTAATATATGGAGAAAGAACTGTAGAAATTTTTATTTTGATAATGATCCACCACGCATGGGAATTAAGAGGGTAAAAAAAATTCCGGCTTTTTTACTAGCAGGGGACTTGAAGAACGAGCTCTCGAATACACGTGCACACACGAGAACAAACAGGGGCCATTCAAGCGTTACGTAAGCAGATTTTCAGCCATTTTAGACCCCCCCCCCTATCTCCCTTGTCAGCAAAAGTCAGCAAAAAACACTGACCCCCCATTGTCAGCAGCTTAGAATATTTCATATCTTCAAAAAAGGGTGGTTGATGACGTAAGCAAACTTCAATCCCCCTCTCCCACCTTGTCATCAAAAGTCAGCAAATCCGAACCCCCCCCCCCCCCTCGATGCTGACGTAATACTTGAATGACCCCACACGGTTTTTTTAAACCCCCTTTAGGGGCGGTTTTGACACCTGTTCAAAAAATTTTTCCTCAGTAGTGTGGTTTAGATGTGGTTGATTTGGAGAAATTGTTTTCCAAGGCTCTCAATAAAGATATTAGATGGCAGGACAAAATTATTTACCTCAGTTTTTATTGACTTAAATGTGAACAAACTTCAGCTATAGAAAGATGAAAAATTTTTGATTTTTCTTATTTAATTTCCAAGAAACGTGATCAATGACCTGGACAAAATTTTTCAGCTACATACTCTTTCTCATTTGCTAAAATTATACAACAAAAGAAAATGCAATATCTAAATATTTTTCCAAAGTTTTCATGTAGTTTCGTAACCTTCCTCCCATACTTAGAGCTGAGAAGTGACATTTTTTTTTTCGTTGCTAGGCTATATATAATATGATATGTTTGGAAGTGTGTGAAGAGACTGAATTATGTGTTTTTTTGGGGATGTTGGTGTCCTTCCCTTTTTCTGACGAAAAAGGACAAACGTGACATCCACCTACCAGTAAAGTGTACATCATAAGGACGTGCTTTTTTTTAGTACCAAAGAGAAAAGCCCCACTGAACAATTACTATGTGCATACTATAATTCTAATAAAGTTTACATGGCTGACCTAAGTGACAGAAATTTTGCACATTTTTTTATTTTTATTTATTGGGCTTGATTTTGGAGTGGATATGGGTAATTTTTTTATCATTTTTTGAGTGCTATAAATTCACAAATCATGTGCGAGAATGTTTTTGCGGCAGGGCCTGTTCAAAAGCACAATGGGCTCACGGCAAAGTGATGTTCCGGGAGGGATCCTACCTAGCTGGAAGTGCCTGACCACCAATTCACATTTTACTCGAAAATTGTAGTATCAAGTCTCGGGCCCTATGCACTTTGAGCCCTGAGTCGTGCCTGGGTGGGCTCCCATATTTGAGATGGCTCTATTTATATATGGAGCTTCACTCTCTCTAGCTTTCTCTCTGTCCAAACGGCAATGGAAGTACTGTATTTACTTACAAAGGTCTATTTTATTTTATAATTATCATGAATATCCCTACGCCCAGATAAGGCAGTGATTTATAATTAGTAATATGCATAGGGCTTCACAATGTGCAAATTAGTAAATCACTTCGAACATTGCCCAGATTTCAGACACTAACCACTTCGCGGAGATGCTAGACCTCTGGCATGTACCATACATAATAAATAAATAAATAGAAATCTCTCTACAACGTGCACCTGATTCAAGCGTGGGCATGTGGGGCATCTCAACGTGACTGATTGAACATATATTTCGTATGGTAGGCACTCTTAAATAAGATTTATGCGATTATGTTAAAATAATAATTATGTATGCGTTACTTTCTATTCAATGCATTTCTGTTCGGTTTTTCATCCTTGAGCATAGTTGCTAGACGTCCCACGTGTACGAGATTCAAGATCGTCCCCGCGATGCGAGTCCGTCACTATGACCACTCGACCACCACAGCGGCGGAACGTATGATCTGCGTGTTAAATCCGCAGAGTGGCATACAAATACAAATACAAATACAAATACAACAAATACAAATACAACGCTACAACAGGCAAAATGCCCAACGAGGTGGCTGATAAAAAGATGCCCATAAAAATATGGATGTCATATGTTTCAAAAATACAGCAACCCAATTAAAAATGCAATTAACACAAATTACAAACAATATATACACATGATAAAATATTATACAATGCCCATAAGGAATACTTATGGTTGTCTTATTCTAAGAATGGATAGCTTCTCGATTTACCCCAACATGTTTATCGTATTTCTTTTTAAACGTGTCAATTGTGTTACAATTTACTACCTCCGGGGGTAAGCTATTCCATTTATTAACAACCCTATTGGAGAAAAATTCCCTGCGACACCATAACCTTGCATTGTCCCTCACCAATCGATACTGGTGTCCCCTTGTAAAAGCAGTCGATTGGCGGTGTACTAAAAGTTCATGGTCCATCCTATCCATCCCATTGAAAATTTTGAACGCTTCGATCATATCTCCTCGACACCTGCGTTCATCCAATGTAAACATATTCAAAAAATGAAGTCTTTCTTCATAACTCAAGCCCTGTGTGCCAATAAGGACACGCGTAGCTCTTCTCTGCACCCCTTCAACCAAGTCTATGTCCCTCTGTAGGTATGGTCTCCAAAACCTTACAGCATACTCCAGTCCAGGACGAACTAAGCCTCGAAAAAGCGGAAGAATGACTTTAGGAGAACGCGAAGAGACCTTTTTGAAAATGAGACCAAGCATTCTATTCGCTTTTTTGACAACCGCTGAACAATGTTCAGAAAACTTAAGTCGCTCGAAAAGCTTAAGTACGCATCGAAAATAATTTTGATTGTGGCACGGCTTGGAAAAAAAAAAGGGTGGCCACCCCTGGCTTAAAGGGTCAAGATATGATGTCCTGATCCATGTTGAATAGGGGAATTCGTTTACCTCTGAATAAGGGACACCTTCCCTTAATAAAGGGAGGAAAAACCTCTCTTATAGAGAGGTTTCAGTATATGTGAACATTAGAACGTGTGACTGGGATTAAATAAAATTAAGAGACGGAAATGGTCTGACCTGGCAAGGATAGTCAGAGCAGAATGTCTGGCACTCGAGTCTTGACATCGAAGCTTCACTGATATGTGCATAGTATGTAGTAATAATAAATAACGATGAGAGAAAGGCGAAATGCGATTCTACCAAAAGAAGAAGAATAAGAAGAAAAAAACAAATTACTTCAGACATATCTTCGGTCTTGTTTTTCAAGGGCATCGAAGAATTTCCGAAAGCCTGTGTTCGCCAGCCAGCTGGCCGAACTGAAAACCGCCTACGCACACACAAAGCCTTTTCCCAACCGGCGGTGGGAATGGGAAAAAGAATACAACAAGAACATGATCCAGAAACGATGCGCTGAAAGCTGCAGCAGCATATAATAGTAAAGCAGTGAGAGAATACAACAAAAGAAAGAAAAAATATATAATGTATATATAAATAGTTAGAAACAAAAAATATCCTCTCCTCCATACCCAGACGGGACACTACGTAACTGTCTCGGTCTGCGTTTTGTGACATCACTGTCTGCTTTTCCGACGAGACATGATAAACATTATCTACGCAAAAGGTTACTTCTCCGGTACGTACGCACAAACACGCAAAAAAAAAAAAAAAAAAAATTTAATGACAAAAATGCGAAAGGTGTAAGGTCAGAGTAAAGAGGATTCGAAATCTCGAGATTAGTTCAAGTGCGCAATCGTTACACATCGGAGCACACCTTTCCATTCATATTATGAGACGCTAATATTCCATTACAACGTACGTTTACGCTGGGTCCGTAAATTCACGAAATTATATAAAAAGGGGACCAAAGACTGAACTGTGGAAGAGCTCAAATATTACGCCAGTCTGGACTGTGGTATTTATTACGCAACCCGTTTTCACCCTTAGTCTCTCCCCTTTTGATCATGTCTTCTTCAATAACATCCTCCTATTTTAACCATGTCATCCCTCAACTGATGTCAGACAACATTCAGCTATGCCATGTGACTTGGTAAACATGTTTAATTATTAGTTTTATAAAATTTATGCAAAATTTAGGATCCTTGCGCTTGGATGAGAAAACAATAAACTTATTGTTTTTATGTTATTATGCGCTGAGTAATATTCTGTAAAAGGGTCTGTGGCCTTCATCTTATTAGCAAGCCGAGTCACTGGCCTTCATCTAATTGGGGGTCCATGAAACCGAAAAGGTTAAGAACCCCTGCTTTAGACGGAATGTATCAAATAAAATTGTTCTTTAGTTTCGGTAATTATGATACTCAAAGATATTTTCTTGAGCTGGTTACGCCACTGGATACCGAAATCGAACTATCCCCATGCCTTTCTTCAAGGCCGTAACTAGGTTGGGGGGGGGGGGGTTGACAATTTTAGGTAGGAACAATGAATACCGTTATAAATTTATTGAATTTTAAAGTTGTGGGGGGTGGCAAAATAATGTTTGCCCTAGCGGCTGAATCATGTTTGCTCCGGGCGGCAAAAATCCCAGTTACGGCCCTGCTTTTTTAAACGAATGAAAGGAAAGCAAAACTGTCAGAATGCAGCATTAAAATTGTATGCATATTTATTCAAAGGCTGAAAATTGCCCTCACACTTATTAAGTAGAATTTTCTTTCTTTATGAGGGTACTGCCTGATGGTGGACATCCTTGTAACTATTTTTTGATTCCAAAAAAGAAGAAAAAAAAATTAAATTTTACATCCCGCATGTTTAAGCTTGTTTCGTTGCCAAATATTCATCACTTACTGAAATATTGTTTTTTTTTAAATATTCCATAACTTTTAAACCACCTTGGACAATGGTGATAGGTATTAAAACTCTAATAAATGAAGTTCTAGAATTGGCCGTTTCATCCCTTATAACAAAACGCACTACTGCTCCTAATTCGGCAGAGAAATGATATATTATATTGAAGGATTGATATATATATTATACATTGATATATTATTATGAAGGGGCTTTTTTTTTATGGGTCATAATTACCAATTGGAACCGCGGTATCACTAGTTACGGGTTTTCAGGTGGTCATTTCGTAATTATTTTCAATCATTGCATATTGTTCTTTACAGCGGAGTATTTCAAACTTATTTGTCCCTTTACCCAGAATTGCTTTTCAATTTAGCCCCCCCCCCCCACATCTTCAAAAAAAAATTAATAGTTAACTAAACTAATGTTTCTTAAACTTTTTTAGCTCACAGCCCCCCCCCCTTTTGGACCGTATTTTCTTCTCGCCGCCCCCCTGTCTTATCCAGCCTTTCCCACCTCATCAGACCGTTTTTTCTTTCCTTCTCTCCCTGGGGGGCGATGGAATAGTCCAGAGCGATGGAAGCTACGTTTATACCATTGGATTCTATGGGCTTGTTTGAGTTGGGGGGGGGGCGATGAGGGAGAAAAATTTCTGAAGAAGGGGTCGATGGAACAAAAAAGTTTGGAAAACTATGTAATCTAGTTCCAGACCCTCTGGGCCAGAAGTGGATCCAGAGGAAGCGATCATCCTTCCCCAAAGCCGAATTTAAATGGAAAAAATTGGTCTGTCCCGTATAATACAGGACGATTCAACGACCCTACGAAATAAATCACCCCTCCTGACCAGGATCCGCGGCTGCTTTTTCACCTGACTTTCACTGGCCTGCTTCAGAATATTCCAAGACTGTAAAGGGGCCATATGGCCCCCCCCCCAGGTTGAGAACCACTGCTATACTCCCCCATAGTCCACTCTAGCGCTTCCCATGATACGATATGCAGAAATACTGATTCCGAGTAATGACAAGAGAGAGAAGGGGGGGGGACCAGATAGAAAATCATTAGAAAATAGGAATATGATGATCTCACGTGAGAAATTTCGTGGAAAATGATAAAAATAAAAGACGTCGGACGTTAAGCAAACAACTCGGATGCGTTTCTTTTCCCGGCAATCGCGCTGATTTCCAGTCCAGACATGTCTAGAAATTGCCTTTTAAACCGACGACGACGACAAAAGATACAGATGATAGGCCTGTTGTTGTTGGTCCCAATTTTTTATTCTCTCTTATGTCTGTACAATCGCAAGACAAAACGGAAGAGAAAGCAGGAAAAAATAAGGCGAAAAAGCAGCTGATCTTCAAGAGAAATTCTACAAAGCACAACTCACTCACTCTCTCTGTCTCACTCAATCGCTTTTTTATTCAATCGTGCTTGGCAGCCACGCACATCTGTGAGCTCTTTTTCCTACAGGAAGAAAAAAACTGTTGATTCCTCTTCCTTCTCTTTTTTTCCACTTTTTTTTTTCTAGGATTCTCGTCTTTACTAGAAAAAATTAGATCACGCAGTTTCCCGAACAGTGTTCCGCGAGACATTTTGGGGGATGGTCTTATTGTAGAACAAATTCATAAGGCTGTGAGATCAGTGATCAAGGACAAAATTTACTAGGTGGGGAAAATAGTGCAGTGTCACCGATTTTTGGGACTGCTAGAGGTTTGTACGTCGGAAAAATTATTTTATAACTACCCCCCCCCTCCTCTCTCTCTCTCTCTCTCTCTCTCTCTCTCTCTCTCTCTCTATGTCTGTCTGTCTGTCTGTCTGTATTGACCCGTATATTTCAGATCAACTTAACATACTTGACAAAGCACTATAGCTCGAAATTGCATACATTTTGTTCTGTCGTATGAAAAATGTCAATAATGAACAGGACCAAACGTACACACACGCATTGTTGGGAATAATAAATGTGATATTGTTGAGAGCAATTTATGTGGTATTGTTGAGAACAATCTATGAAACAATGTTGAGAAAAATCTATGTGACATACTTGGAAAAAACTAATTTCAGATTGCAAGGAAAAATTGAAGTAGCATTGCTGGGGTTGGGGACCAATTTGTCATCATTAGGAAAATCTATAAAACGTTGTTTATAAAAAAATTAATGTGACATTGTTAACAAAAACTCAATGTGATAAGAACGATCTAAGTGACATTATTAGGAGAAAGTCAATGTGACATAGTTGAGAACAATATATATGTGGCATTGTACGGAAAGATTTGTGACACGGTAATTCCGTAAAAACGGTAATTTTGGGATTGCAAGGAAAAATCAAAGCAATATTGTAGGGGGGGGGGGAGCAATGTCTTTGTTGGGAAAGACAATAAGACATTGTTGGAAAAATAAATAGGGAATTACTGAGAAAAAATCGATGTGGCACATTGTTGAAAATTCATTATCACCGAGAAACGCATTGTTCCAAGAAGTATTGTTATTAACAGGAAGAGAGTTTTGGTGCGTCACCTCTCTACAGGGTCACCTTCCTATAGGACCAATAGTTTGTGATACGAAGTTTTCCAATATATATACACATTAATCCCCCCTCAATTAAGGACCCTACTCTTTTTTTTAAGAGCACATGGTTGATCCGCCATTAAAGAGAGACTAATATACCTTACAACGGTAAATTTTCCTTTAAATCTATGACGATTATTTAAATAAAACAAAATGGATGATTATTATATTCATCGAGATTTTAGATAATACTCCCCGTAACATGGCCCATATTCACTGAAACCGGTATTTTCTAAATAGTTCAGACAAATAAATTCTGTCGCTGCAAAATGAATGAGAGAGACGCCCGCGACAAAACGGAATCCACTTTCCCCGGAAATCCATAAACCATTTACAAAAAAAAAAAAAATGAAATCTCAACTAATTCGAATGGAATTCGAAAAATTCGAATAAATATCAAGTGGAAATTCTATTGGTTGTGGGGGCGGCCTTTACTAGATCAAGAGGGTCAGTCAATGAAATGAACTGTGACAAATTCCATTTCAGCTGCTACGTGGACTGTGAAATACTGATTCTCTACCTTGTTTGTGTATTTGTTTTATTATTATTATTATTATTCCTATTTCGTTGAAAATTATTCAATTCCGTAATAGTTTCGGTTTGTTTGACTTTTTTTTTTACTTTAATGTCATTCCATAAAAAGATAACGGAAGCTTTATCTGAGGCCTAACTTTTTTTTTTTGACCTGAGTGGGCCGTGTCTTAGAAGCCGGGAGTGTCTGTGTGTGTTCGGGCAGCTATATAGCACAGTAAAAGTCCGTTATAACGACAATTTTCCTCGTGATTGTGAAATGTCTATCAGTTGTCGTTATAGCAGACGAAAATTCGATCGTCGCGATCGAATTTCCATAACTTGCTCTGTAGGGTTATAAAATTGTATAAAAATTGCAACTTTAACCGCATTAAAATGTCTCTTAGATCATTTCGTTCCAATATTAACGAATGAACAGAACCCTAGTCACATGAAATTGAATTTTTTGTCTCACATCAGTTAAGCATAGAATTTCGTATTAACAAAGCGGTTTAGTCGACCAACAGAACAATTAAAAGTCCCAATTATTATATCACTGCTCAGTTCCAGGGCTGTATGGACTAGTCAACATTTTCCCGCTGATTGGAAAAAAAGTTTTAGCCCGATTTTTTTCACAGTCCTTTGACTGGAAGAAGACTAAAGTCGAATAAAATCATCACATAACCCCTGTGTGTGGTGAAGAAGACCAAAAACAGGAAGAACGAGATTAAAACAATATGATTTTTCTGTGTCCATTCTCTCTTGTTACAGATAGTACAGAAGTACCTCAGAATAGTTTTTCGAAGAGTTTCTTCTATGATAAAAATAATCGCGCGTGTTCACTTCTTGCAGAGAGGGAAGGAAAAAAACTAGCATTTTTGAGAAGTCTTTTGACGTTATAGCAAATGCTTCCTGACCTTCAATTCGTTATAACCACATAATTTTTGTATCTTTAACATTAGCTATTTGACAATCAGTTGCAAATCACTCGTTATAGCGGCATCCTCGTTACAACGGCCTTTTAATGCATTTTAAAGCACAAGGGAAGGGCCGAGCATCTCCAGAATAAACCCAGAAAAGCTCAACCCGAGCACTCACTGGTCTAAAAACCCTTCCGACGCTCTTCACACTCACGGGGAAGAAATGGCCACGATGATTACCATACTGCCGTGAAGTCTGTACAGCTATGATGGAAAATTTTTAGTCATTCAAAGAGTATATACAGGATGTCCCACAAATTCGTAAATATTTAAAAAAATTCATTAAAATTAAAGGAATTGATATGCATTCAAATGTAGTTTGATAGTAGATTTTTCTTCGAGAGAGGGAAAAAAATAAGTTTACACGTTTGTCGATAGAGGGCACTGCACGAAAGCAAATCACTATAAATATATGCGAATCACAGTCCTATAAAATCCAGGGTGTACGATTCACTTCTGAATTTTACAAAAGTTTCGGACACAGAAAAGATTGAAGAAAGGTTCATGTCCAGGTGATTTATTTCCGTGAAAGGCCCTCTACCGACAAAAAAATTTAACTCGTTTTTCTCTTATAAAAAACCCCTGATGATGAAGAGATACTTTACGTATATACACAAACCGCATTCAAATGCATCGAAATGTGTATTTCGTGTAACTGAAAAAAAAAAATTACTATGAAATGTGTGAAAGTATTATATACAGACATTTGATTTTTATTCTTCACACATTCGAATCCCGTTTTAACGAATACCGTTATAGCGAAAAAAAATCTCGTTTAAACAAAAACTTTTCTAATCCCCCAGATAAGCTTACATAGGAACAATGCAAAAACCTGGAATTCCTTTATAACGAAGTGATTTCTCCGGTCACTTGGAGTTCGTTATAACTGGATTCGACTTTACTAACCACCGTTTTAATGATTTCTTTTACGTTCCTCGCAAAAGAAATTGTCGTGTTTTTTTTTTCACGTGTTTGTTATTTTGTTCATTAATACGTATTTTTGTTCGTTCCGTTAGTTTAAAATTCGCAATTTGTCAACACAATGTGTCTCTTGACCCCTTTGCTGTTTTTTTTCCTTCCAATTCTGGATTTTTGTAAGAAATTAAATTAATAAATTGAAAATTGAAATTTAAAAAAATCAGGAATTTTCAAACCATTTAAGAATTTATGGGACACCCTGTACATTACGGCTCTGTCCCCCATGTCTAAATAAGGCCAGACCCGGGAACTCCATGGGCAAAACAAGAGTTTACGGGAAAAATCCAACAATAACATTTCCAGTGAGTATTTATCGTGGTAATGACGATGACGCTTCTGCCTCTTTCGCCGTTCCGGTGCTTTCGGGTCTCTCTCTCTGTGGTCATCCTTTTATTATTACTGTATTTTTATTTATTTACCCCTTTTTGGCGACTTCTTGGGAAATCGATCGCGATGCAGAAAACCGCCAAACTTGTAACAACTGTGTTTGTGCCGGTGGTTCCTTTTTTTCCCAGAAGAAAGACAATAGAAAAAAAGCGAGATTTTCTTTCTTATTTCTTTTCTTGAGGGAGGCAGGGAATCGCTTCTCGCCCTCGAACATCCTTCCCGTGGGTCTTGGAATCTCTGACGTCAGCTTCGAGGATTTATTATTACTTTTAGAGAGCAAATCTTTATTTAACAACAACAAGTCCGCTAGATGGTGCTGGCTGCTGATGCACGAGAACGCACGACTTTTCCCCGCTTTGTGTGACAACCCTCGTCTATAGGAGTTGATCATCACTATTACCTGGAAACGAATCTCTGAGAAGTGAATTTCACTATAACGGAAGCGAAATTCTCCTCCGCGAGATGATTGTTCGTGGGAATCGCTCACTCAAAGCTAAATTAACGGGTTCTGAGATGTGCGGGTGGAGAATCCATCGAGCCGTATATAGAGGCGTATTTTACGGGGTGGGGGGGGGGGAGTGCTTAGCGGGTGAATAGCTCAGGGCTGCAAGTTCAGATGGGCAGAAAATTCGAAGTGTGCGTGGTCAAGAAAGTTAGATTAGAATGAGAGGAGTATGGCAAAATTTGTGCAACCCACAAGCGTCAATTAACTGTAAATCCACCTCTGCATGGGGAACGAGGGACTAGGTGAGTGAGTGACCAAAGGAGTTCCTTAACCGCCGGGCTCAAGATCAGTCGAACCGGGTCGTGGATGATCCTCTGTTTCATTTCTACACACAGGGCCGCAACTAAGGGGGAGCAAGCGAGTCTCGTGCCCTGGGTGCTGAACCAAAGGGGGCGCAAATTTCATTTTCAAACCTCACCTTCAAAATTACAAGGAGGGTTCAAAATGCGCACCTGCCCCGGGTTACCAAGCATCTAGTTGCGGCCTTGTCCCCACATCCCCCCCCCCCTTATTCGTGTGTATGGCCAGGCCTTCCACTCACAAAAAAAGGGAAATCATAAGGGCCACGGGTTTCCAAAGGTTGAGAACTACTGACCTAGAGAATTTTTAAGCGCATGAGTGATCGAAAGAGTGAGCTAGAGAACAGGGGCCTAGGTCAATGAGCGAAACAGTTTGTAAGCATATGAAGCCCTAGAAAGGGAGGGACTAGCTCAGTCAGTGACCAACAGAGTGATCTAGAGAGTTTGAAAGCATGTGAGTGGTCAAAAGAGTGTTTGAATGCATGTGAGTGAGCAAAATTTAAAGTACTATTAAAGCATG
Organism: Pholcus phalangioides; assembly: GCF_987345545.1. Lineage (NCBI taxonomy): Eukaryota > Metazoa > Arthropoda > Arachnida > Araneae > Pholcidae > Pholcus > Pholcus phalangioides. Next base: position 21,382,048 of record NW_028301616.1, on the reverse strand, counting down.
TGAGTGATCAAAAGAGTGACCTAGAGAGTTTGAAAGCATGTCAGTGATCAAAAGAATGACCTAGAGTGTTAAAAAGTATGTGAGTGACCAAAATACAGATACAACGGCCGCAAAAGCCAAATTGCCCAACCAGGTGGCTAAAAAAATATGACCTAATGAATGAAAAAAGAATGACCTAGAGAGCGAGGGTTCAGGTCAGTGAGTGACCAAAAGAGTGATCTAGAGAAAGCAAGGGACCAGGTCAGTGAGCGGCGGAAAAATAACTGGACAGTGTGTAGGCATGGGAGTGACCAAAAGGATAACTTAGAGACAGAGGCGTATTTACAGGAGCGGGCTAAGCGGGCTTTGCGGGGGGGGGGGGGGCGAGGGGGTGATTACCGAACTGATGCTTAGCTCAGGGTGGCAAATTTGACAAACGAGTGATCAAAAAAAATTTTAACAAGATAGGAGGGCGGCCAAATCTCATAAATCCACCTCTACTGAGGAATGTGGGTGGAATAAATCCATCGCGCTGTAAACAGGGGTCGCATTTTCCACTCACTAATAGACTGACTAGACAGACCTGCGTTGCGGATATTCCTCGAACGTCACCAGTGGTGGCGTGACCTACTTGTTTTTATTCGACTCCGTTGCACAACGGGCGTTATCTCTTGTCCGATCATTATTTAGTCGAAATTGATTCACCGCTAATAACTACCGATAAGATACGATTCGCGTGCGCATTTCTCCCGTTTCATCTTCAGTATGTAAATCGCATTCGTATAAAAAATGGAACTATTCCGAAAAGAAATACGTTTCCTTCATTTTATCGATACAAGGGGTCCGTGGCCTGCATTTATCGATGCATGAAGTCCGTGGTCCCCATTGGTACACAAGGAGTCCGTTGAGCTAAAGGTTAAGAACTCTTGTGAGAGGCCGATCCCGCCAATCTAAAGATAGATCCCTTTCAGCCTGTTTTTTGTTGAGGGCATTGCATGCAAATACGTTAACGGCTGGCGGCATTTTTTTTTTCCGCATCGAGCCACGAAAAAAAAACCCCAAAAAAGCCCGCTTGCCTCTCTTCTAGATTAATTCACCACCAATTACCCCTGTGCAATTTATTTTTCTCCCTCATCATTCCCATTTGCTTCCAGTTTGGTAACGCGTAACACCAGTGCAAATCTGGGTGAATCCGACATGACCAGATTCCCCCCGCCTCGCATCTTCTGCAAGATATCGAAGAGTTCCCTAAGGATGGACTAATCTGGGTTTCTTTATTTGAGGGGAAAAGGTACACAAAAATACAGTCAAACTCGGTTATATCGACACTTTGGCTACATTGCCAATAATTGGCGGCACGAGCTGATTTCCATAGAGAACAATGTCAATGAACCTTGTTTATAACGTCGATGTAAAGCAATCATCTCGGATTATAACGACAAATTTTTAGGAACTTTTGTTTCTGTTTGAATGACGTTTTTCTCCAGAAGTTCTTAAGATTAGGACTGGTCACAGTAAAGTCATTTGATCTCTGCCGGGAATCGAACCCACTGCGTTATCATATGCATTATTGGAGACACGACCTTGCCTTTTTTATTCCACGCATTGAGGCGCTGAAATAGAGAAATTAGTGACAACCCCCTCTTCAACTTCAGCAAATAAGGTAGGCAGGGTCGTGTCTCTAGTGGTGTATATGGTAACGCGCTTGTCCGGTTTGTAAGAGGACCTGGTTCGATTCCCGGCGGAAATCAGATGGCTTTCTTTTAGAGTTCGCTCTTTCTCCCACTTTGGATCAGTATCCAGGAAAAGTACATATACTATACATTGGGAGTCCTTTGTACTATATCCTTGATGTATTGGGCTAAAAAAAGCCGTCTATCAATATCTGGTAATTTCGTTGACTTTCGGAATCATGTTTGGCGAGAATCGGCGGATGTCCCGTATTAATTAACCCAATTTCCCGTATTTTTCTCGATCAAATATGGTCACCGCAATCATAAAGGAATAAAAGCTCCATGCGAAGAATTTGATTGCCTCTGATTATACGTTTTGTCCAAAAAAGGTCTTGAAAACGTCAACCTCGGTTATAACGACAAAATTTCACAGAATATCCAACGTCGTTATAACATAGTTTGACTGTATACATAATCATCTGTTTTCTCCTTCTCACAACTAAGAGATAAATAACAAGGTCCTAATGAGAGAGCTAGTGTGAAGGGATAACCAGAACGGGGAAGAAAAAAATGTAACACACTCGTGAAACCCAGCAACACACAGCCATAAAAAAAATAATTATTATCGTTACAAAGATGAATAATAATAACAATAACAACGAAGGACCAAAGTCATCCTGGAAGGCATCAAAAAAATCGGGATGAGGGAGGGGGGTAGAATGAGCGAGTTTTTGTGACTGCGTCTTTACTCTTTTCAAGAGCTCCAGGTCAAGGCGCATGCGTAGAAATCCTGCCTTTACACCATCGTCTCCACCCCACGCACGAGGCAAGATCTCCTCGCAGTATTTTCAGTGAAGGACCATCTTTTCTCATGTACATGGTGAAAACACAAGCACACACGCCTCCAGAATGGAGATGCGAAGCCAAGCCTTTCTTCCATCATGGACAGGGATGATGCTGATGACGCGCGCATCAGCCGGCCGTTTGTTTACAATTTTTTCGCCACAGAGAGACACACGCACGAAAAACGCGAGAGGAGAAAAGCCATCTTGGCTTAATGGCAATGAAGTAACGGGATACGTCAATCTGTGTGTAACGCGACTAACCTTGTAAAATGAAAAAATAGCTCTCTTCACATTACTCCTCCATAAACACGAGATTTAAAAATAATATGATAATAATTTACGTGTAAACACATATTCAGGAATGTTCTCTGGGATTCCCCGCAAACGGAAACAACCTTGATAATAATTTCTGACTCAGATCTGGATTCGCGTTCCCCCCCCCCCCCATATGGAGAGAGACTGATTAAAGCCCGGGATGAAAATATTGTCATTTCTTTTTTACGTTATGAATTAATTGGAAGGGGGGTTGCTGCAAAATTCTGAACCTACCTGAAATTGCAGCCCGTCCGATCTAGCTCGCTTGGGATAAATCCTGGCTCAACCAGATCGGGACTTATCGAATCTGATCTACTCGAGGTCTTTCTTGCCAAAGTCATGAAAGTCTCAAACCTTATGGCTGCCACGTTGCAAATAAAATATTGCAAAATGTTTCCCAAAGTGGGTGATGTCGCCCCCGTGGAGAACTCTCAAATGAATCAATCGGGAAATTGAAGGTAAAACTTGCGACATAGTGTTATACACGTTGGCTGACAAAGGTTCTGAAAATGGAATGATCCGGTCGTGCTGTAATTTGCCTCAGAATGAGGAACACTGTTCCATAAACTTATTTGTATCATCCTCGCCCCTTCCAAAAAAATTTTTAACACACGTCACCTCGAACCTAACCTGTAAGACCCTGTATTGTACTTATATATAGATCTAACCTAATCCATTCCATCGTTCCCAACAGGGATGATAATGTCCACTTTAGGAAATATTTTGCAAGATGTTTGCAATCTCTGGTAGCCGTGTGTTGTTTAAGACCTTAGTTCTTTGAGACTTGTTGTCTTATTTAAAACGCATTTTTTTTCACCAACATGAGGCAATTTGGCTTTAGACTTTGTCCCCTCTGGTACAACATTCACCCTCGAAACCTTGGGTGACGATTTGCGGCTAAGATTTTGCACCCGATTGGCAAATAGGACACTATAGAGTGAAAGCGTCACTTGCGGCACAAAAATGATTAATGCACTCCACCCCCAACAATCCATCCCATGAGTTTCGGAAACACCCTACGTATTAAATCATCTCATTTGATCTTTTTTTCGCAGGAGCAAAGAGGACCACGCACCTAAAAATTATTCAACATACTTGATTTCTCATCTTGTTGAATTTTTGAATGGTATTTGTGACATTTAATACTCCGACGAATATTAAAATATTTCTGAAACTGTATTTTGGAAATAATTTTTGTTACGGTTCAAGTCAAAAACGAAGCAGCGCCGACTACTTTACACATTGGTCAGCCAGTTAATTCCCACTTCACGAAGAACAGAGACTTTACATATTTATACATAATTTCCACACAACAATACACCGTAGAAATTCCTCAAGAACGCTAAGTAGGGCCCAAAAATTCATGTTTGCCTAGAGCTCAAAATTGTAAGAATGGTCGCCTCTATAGAGTCTTGAGCGGTAGAAGAATATCGTATCTTCAGATACAAGGTGATTATAATTAGAGTTCCCGTACTCTGTGTAGTTTTTTCTCAGAAACGGCTTATCCGAATACAGCCAATTTTTTTGGATATCTTGAAGGGAGAGAAATATATAAAATAAAAAAATAATTCAATATTCGACCACCAGGTGAAAAAGTGAAGCTCTTTTATTACATTTTACATTTCCCCATGTGGTCCATATAGCATATATACCAAGTTTCAATGGAATACACCTGCCATAACAGGCGCTACATAAGTCTGAGTAGTTTCAGTATACGGACACTGCTCAGACCAACGTAGCACTCGTCAGTATACTGACACTACTCCGATCTATATAGCGCCCGCCCGTTCTGGAGGACATATTCCATTGAAACTTGGTATATACGCTATATGGTCCAGGGGAGAAAAGGATAATTCAATCAAATAGCGCCCCTTTTCCACCTGGTGATGGAAAATTGAACTTTTGTTATTTATGTCTCATTAAGATGTCCTAAAAATGTGGCTGTATTCGGATAAGCAGTTTTTGAGGGGAAAACTACTCAGAGTTTGGGAACTTTAATTACAATCGCCCTGTATATAAATGATATATTTTACTTTAGAATATAATTAAATATGATAACTATATGTTTTAATTTATACGATTGATCTCTCACCTAAGACTGAGAAGAGAAATTGGTTAACGAAAAAATGTAATTAAAAATTATGAATTATGGGTTTTTTCATTATCTTTCCAGATAACCACAAAAAATAGTTTGGTTTATCGTTATTGCAAATTCAAAGGCAATAATGTTTCGACACACGAGAAAAAAAATAGGTTTCAGTTTCAATTTCTATCCGCATTTACGTCACGTGGAAACAAACTGAGATAGGACAATGATGGTGGTTCGCCCCAATTGCGCCACATATAAAAGCACATAATTAGATGAATAATCGAATAGAGATTATCAGTTGCGAGCGAAAAGGAGAAAAAGATACGTCCATAATCGATCAACGATTGCAATGAACTTACGAAGGTTTGATAAAACATGATGATTCCAACGAAAAAGTTATCGAAAATTTAGGCTTTTGCACAGATAAAACAATATTTAAAAAATTTTTGGAGCACAGCATCATATAAATGATAATTTCTTGAATGTACTACGAAATTTCAAATGAATTTTATGCTCTAGAAGAGCGGCTATCACAACATATTTTCATGTTTAATTACGTCATAGCCGTATACGGATTCACTACCGGGCTTTTGAAGTGGGATCCACACATATATACTGTAAAAGTTATGATAGGATTGAGTAACTCGTTTCCAAGTTTAGATGTAAATCCAGTTACTTCACAAGTTGATAAATTTAAATTTCTTCATTTCACAGGGAAAAAAAATTAAAACACCAAATCTCAACTCTAATATCTAATATCAACGCTAATATTCATCTCGACATATCAATGCCACCAAGTCTAAACTCCATATCTTAATGTCTTCTCAGTTTCCAATCTAAATCCGTCTCAATGTTTTCAAATCTCAACTCTAAATCCACGTTTCACTGTCTTTAAGTCTCAACTCTAAATCCATGTCTTATATATATAATGTCTCAACCCAAAATCTCAATATGAACAAGTTTCAACTTCCAATGTTTGTAGCTCCCTGTTACAACTCCAAATTCATGACAATTTCTTCAATTTTAATCTATACATTTCAATGTCACCAAGTCGCAACTCCTAGTATCAGTGACTTGACAAGCACAAGTCTGACAACATAAATACGTTTGGAGCTACACATACTCTCAGAACACACACATTTCGGCATGTACCGATTCATTAGAAATTCCGCGGAGGAATGTGTACGAGGTGCATGTACGTTTTGGTAGTAGTTAGTAGTAGTATTAGTGACGTCTTAGCTCCAAATTCTCACTGTTCTTTAATTTAAACTCTATACCTTAGTGTCATCAAGTCTGAACCCCGAATCTATATGTGTCCAAGTATCAACTCCGAATCTAAACGTATTCAAGTCTAAACTCCCAGTATTTGTGACTCCCTGCCTCAGCTGCAAAGTCATGTCTCGATGTCTCCAAGAAACGATGCTTTTGACACAGACACGTTGCCATATATATATGTATGTATATATATATAGATGTCATTCATCAGCAAAGTTTATGCAAAGTATCAGAGGAAGAACACCATCTATACAAAGCATGAGAAGAAGAGCACCGTCCATGCAGGATATCAGAGGAAGAACACCATCTATACAAAGCATCAGAAGAAGAGCACCGTCCATGCAGGATATCAGAAGAAGAGCACTGTCCATACAAAATATCAAAAAAAGAGCAGCTTCGTCCATGCAAAGTATCAGAAGAAGAGCACCATCTATGCAAAGCATCAGAAGAAGAGCACCGTCCATACAAAATATCAAAAAAAGAGCAGCTTCGTCCATGCAAAGTATCAGAAGAAGAGCACCATCTATGCAAAGCATCAGAAGAAGATCAACATCTATGCAAAGCATCAGAAGAAGAGCACCGTCTCTGCAAAGTACCAGAAGAAGAGCACCCACTTCATAACTCCCTTAAACCAAGACCATTGCGATGTGACTTTTAAAAAAAATATATCAGACGAAAATTAAATGGGTTGATTTGATTGGAACGTCGATCATACACTCACGAAAGTGAAATTATATCAAGCACTCTTGGATGATTCAGATTGCGCCACGGTGCTCCTGATCAGCAAATTGAATATGCCAGTCATAGTCTACAACCCAAACTATATCATCGTGGACACATAAATTATTTTATTAATAGGCCTAGCCTAAGGTATTCCTTAATCGGCCCTTATTAAGACAATCTGGGGATCGTAATTGACTCATACAAAAGGGGCCCAGGTATGTTACTTTTTTTAAGGCCCACTGGGGGATATTAGTCAAGAAAAGACATCAGAGGTACCACAAAGAAATCTTGACCTCATTCCTTCGTCACGCACTGTAGGTTAGTACATACCGAGTACGTACGTACCTACACCGAAACTGGGATCATCGAAACTTATCATTAGGGCGGACGTTCCTCACACGTCTCAACTCTCCCCACGAAGGAAATGGAACCGGTCAAGACAAAAAAAAATTAAAATTATCAGATAAATTTCAATGCCGCAGCGATTTTTATGTCTAACATTTATAACCGCACGTACAATCTCGGTCGAATGTGTACGTGTATACAGGAGCAAAGAGACGCACGCCTTGACCCATAACACGTCTAAACTGGCACGAAAACTGTTTACAAAATCGCGTCCATTTTTATTGACGAAATATTCGATGTTAAAATGTGATAATGCAGTCGACGCCGCTTATTGGAATCAAGGATGATGGTATTATTCGGGTATTGCTATCATTTTCGTGAAGTACGAACGAACCAATATCATAACATGGGAAAAATTCGTTTATAATTATCATGACTTGGTTTATGTTATAGTTATCTTTTTGGTTGGAAAGTTTCATTTTCTTTTTCATATTTTTAAGCTAAGGTTGAACCTGACTTATTTTTGTCTCTATAAGTTATCGTTATCAATCTGCAAGACTATGTAAAACGTCAAAAGGCTCCTTTGCTGACAAAAAAATTTGCATACTCAGAGTTTACAATAATATCCTAATCCCCATTTTAGGGAACGTGGACAAAAAAAACTTCACGATTGAACATTTTGCAACCAGTTATGTCAGTGGTTCTCTCACTTTTGTCAACAGTGGCTCCTTTGTTAAATTCATGATTCATCCGCGGACTCCTCAGAATACTTTAGTAAATACAGTCGTCCCTGCTTAATCGCATCCGATAAGAAGAAACATTTGGAATGTGATGTCACAAATATGTGTTGCCAAGTTAACATTAAAAAAAAAATACCGGCTTCCAAACATTCAAGTTGTCTTAAGTACGCACATTTAATTATTTTGTTGTTTGTTTTTTCTCGGGCCAATAGAGGTCGCAACTTTCATAATGAAAAGTACAAATCTTAGGGGTATTGTGATCATTATTACTAAATATAATTTTTTTTGTCTGATTTATTCGAGAATCTTTATCAATATTGATCCTTCATCAGTTTTCAATACACAAACTATACTAACGTTGTAAAATGACAATTGAATGGTTCCCCGCGTAATCGGATATTGTGTGCTGTAATCGTTGATACCCGATTTAGCGCGGGGCCGCGACTATATTTTCACTTATGAAAGAACCATTTCAAAGCATAAGTAGACACGCGGATGAATATCGCCAGCTCACCACGACGTACACAAAGAAGTGGTTCCGTTCGAACAAACGAGACGTACGTATGGTTATTGCATTTACTTCTGGGTTTCTTTCGGATATAGTTATCAATTCCGTTACTGTTATCAGAAACTTCAAGACCCGATGTGATCATATTGACCGGCGTGCACTGCATCTTCATTTATTTATTGTATATTTTCTTTCTTTTTTTTTCTTTTTTATGGGCAGTGTAATATATATTATTAATTATTTTCGATGCTTTTATATTGGGTTGCTGTATTTTAGTTATATATATAACATCCATATTTTTATGGCCATCTTTTTTTTCAGCCACCTCCTTGGGAAATTTGTCCGTGGTGGCCTTTGTGTTTGTATTTGTACGATCTCGGTCGAATCCGTACGTGTATTCGTGAACAAATGCGCACGCCTTGACCCACAACACGTCTAAACTGACACGAAAACTGTTTACAAAATCGCGTCCATTTTTATTGGCGAAATATTTGATCTTACCATGATAATAATAACCAAGTTTTTTTTTCTATTATTATGTTTGATCAAGGGTCAAAACCCCGTTTTTTTTAATGTTATATAAATAAATATACATCTCTAGAAGGTTTTATAGCGTTCGATACTGCGAAAAAAAAAAACAAGAACCTCATCCAAAACAAACCCCTCCGAGGAAAACAGAACCTTCCACCCCTTGGCCCTGGGGCTAGCCGTGGACTCGACCCAAAAAACAGTAGCGGTAGGCAGCAGTCAGCTGTTCGAAGGGCCCCCGTGCAGGGCATGCGCAAACCGATCATCATCATCGCGAAAGCCGGCATAGCAACAGTGTCCGTCGCCAAGTCGTAAACACGCCAAGAGCAACAAACAGCTGATTATGTCGCCAAATATCCGGGTTACTTTGAAGAGAAAGAAGAAAAAAAAAAGTCACAGTGCGACTTTTTTTTTTTTATTTATTGTTTCTTCTCGGTCCGCCATACTTTTTCTTTTTTTTTTGTATGTTTCCTTTCTTGCGTCAAGGTTTTAATTGGCCTATTAATTACAATTAACATCAATTAATACAGCCGCTATTAATTCTTCTCACACAGAAAAAAACAATAATAATCATCACCGCTGAATAAAATGAAAAGCGATTCGGCTGAACGATCGATACCGGAAGAAACAATAACAATGAAAAACTCTCTAAAACAAAATAGCAATAAAATATTATTTAAAAATAAAATAGCAATAATAATAATATATAAATTACTCGCATATATGAAAATGTTCTCCGCAAATAGGTCATTCGACGTAAAACAAAAATGTTATCCCTCTTATTTACATTGTCATATAAAAAGAAGTGGGTCATATAAATGCTTCTAGCAAATGGATATGAATTTTCTTTTATGTTTATGATCAAAACACATTGATAACAGTTTATATAAATCAATTTTAGATCAAAAATTATTGTATATTCCAGAATTTTGATTTTATCATAATACGGGAGCGTTTTCAAATCTAAGTTCTGGGGTATACAATTGCTTTTAAAGTGATTTATATAATCAATAATCAATCTGTTTCTTATACATAACCACAAAAGAAATTTTTTCTATTATTGTTTTTTTCGTTAAGATTATAATCAATCTATTTTGTTTGTGAAAGAAATTTCTTTTATATACGGTATTATTATTTTATTTTCTCTAAAGATTATAATCAATAATCACAATCTGTTTTGTTTATAAATACAAAATAATTTTTCTTTCTATTATTATGTTTTTTTTTCTTAAGATTATAATCAATAATCACAATCTGTTTTGTTTATAACTACATTTCTGTTACTTTTTTCCTCTTATTATGTTTTCAAATAACTTTTAAGGTTCCCGAAATGTTGCAAGTACCCCCCCCCCCCCAACCAACAGAAATCCATAAGCGTACCTACTTATGAAATTATACAATCAGTAATGTTTTGAATTATTCATTTACTTATTATTTACTATCAAAATCATAGCACCAGATCTTATAATTATGAGGCCTTTCCCAAGCACGAGGACCATTGAGGACCCTAGGCTGTACCTGGGTGGAACCGTGGGTTAAGACAGCACTGGAATAACTAATACCTCTATGAAAGGGATGGATGTCCTGGTCCATGTCCCTTTGAATAAGAACTCACTTTCCACAACTGTATTTAAGGGGCAAAAAAATGTCTAGTCCCATGGACGTTTTAAGAGGTTTCATTGCATATAGCGTTGTGAAACAATAATTCAGTTTTTATCTCATCCAAGCTCACGAAAATCCCCCGAAATCTTTCAGGAACATATCCCCAATTAAGAAACTCCACTTTAGTCACATTGTTTGAGATGAATTTTATTCTTCAACTGGACACTATCAATTGAATGTAGTAATGGCCAGTGAAAAATCTTGTCTCTCGAGGGGCATTGGTATTGATCACGGTTTAGGGTGCCCCAGCACAGGAGCCCGTATTCGTATCCATTGGAATAAGAACCTATTTTTCTCTGAATAAGAGACAATTCTATTTAAGAGACAAAAGTTCTGGTCCCCATGGGTGTCCCTTATTGAGAGGTTTCACTGCATATAACAATGCAAAACAATTAATTAGCGGTTTTTTCATCAAAGTTCACGGATTGCTCCCCCCCCCCCCCGCGAAATATTTTAGGGCACCTGGTTAAGGACCTTCACTCTAGTCACATTGTTCAGGATGAATTTTATTATTATCTGTACACTATGAATTGATTGAAGCAGGGCCCGTGGAAAATCCTACTTCGAGGGGCCTCGGCCTAGGGCGCCCCAAAGCAGGATATGGGGGGGGGGGGAGCCCTTGGTGTTCGTAACCGAACCGACCTTCAAAGCTTCGTCGCGAAGTAACGACACACAAACAACGTAGAAAAAATAGCCGGCGAAATTTTTCTATGGAACTTCCTTCCTCTCTCTCTGTATAAGGAGATTAGGGCAAGATGCCAAAACAGCATCTGGCAGCCAACCGCTTCTTTTTCTACTTATTAACTGTCACAGCTACGAACCGAACCGGTACAACAACCACTACTGTGTATTTAAAAGGTAGACATAAAATATTAGACACCACAATTAAAAACATGGGAAAAAAAATCTAAATTCCAATGGTGCCATATTATTCCAGGTCTAATCAGCTTAAATGCCCACGGATATGTGAAGGGAGCTTTACTTAATATTCTCTCTCTAGCGGCAGCACCTTTTTCCATAAAAATAATATTTATGAAAAGGAACCACTTGTTCCTTTCAAAGATAAGAGAACCTAGTGCAGTCTTAACGCATGGACCAATCCGGGTACGGGCCGGGGGGGTGGGCCCCTCCCCTCTCCCCTCCCCTCACGAAAATGAGATCTCCTTGAAATTTTCAAGAATTTTCTAGATAGGGCCTCATGAAAATCACTTTGTCTGAGGGTCCATGGTGCTCTTGTGATGGCACTGTAGGAACCCCGAGGTTCCACGTAACACCTGTTGAGAAACAGGTAGGGATAAAGATGTATATATATGAGCATGGCCGGCGGTCGAGAAGAAAATCTGTACCCGTGCCGGATCCATTTTTGTCGACACCTGACCACGTTTTTTTTTTGGTCGACAAAGCTTTTCTTCGCTCTTCAAACTCGAATTTGGCGCCCCTCTTGGAGCGGCACCCCGGTATTAGAGAGAAATACGTGATAAAATAGAGCAGGGGAATCTTATTTCCTGGGTCCTGACCAAAATGGGTCACAGGGGTTACTGAGATGGGTCGTTCAAATGCTATAAAGTCGCGACCCAAACTTGATCAACGGAGCTTTCTAGATGAGAGAGAGAGTCGCGTACAAATACACTTACTGCCCTGTCATAGATGCACTTATTGGGTGTCTGTTTTCACAAATTTCGAAAAACAAACAGTTCTATGGGTCGCGAAGCTGATCTTGTTAATTTTGGGTCGTGGTTGAAAAAGGTTAAGAACCCCCTGACCTAATCTGAAAAAGTTCTCTGGTAATTCTCACCTTTAGGAATCCCTAAGGTTCCACGAAACACCTGAGAGACAACGAATAAAATTGCGTGCATGAGAGAGATACGTGATTAGATTAGAGTGTAAAATGATGGACGCACTCACCTCTGTCCGTAAGGTACGTCGATGCTGAGCGAAGATGCCCTCCTCCTAAATTCCGGTAACCTGGAGTAGGTACTGGAATAGTCACCCTCGGCGAGCCTGGAGTAATCCGTGTCCGTATCCTGTAGCCTTGCGGATTTCCGGCTCTCTATTAACCTTACTTCGTCGAGCCTCTTTTTGAGATTGCCCATGCCTATGAGGCTGAGTTCGACCTCGTCCGTGTCCGGCCGGTGGCTCAGGACCGTCCCTTTGACCTCCCTGCCGTTGTGTGTGACGTACACGATCTGTCCGGTCGACAGGACGACGTCCAGGACGGTCTTGAAACCCGGTCCGATTATCTCGTCGGCGCCGTACTCGCCGTTCCTCTTGTCGTCGAAGTACACGCAGTACATGTTGGTTTGATCGTCCGATTCGGTTTTCGTGGCCTGTATCACACCGCACATAAACAAACCGTCTTCTCTTTGGGCGCACACTCGGGTCCCGAGTATGGAGCGTTTCGCTAGTCTTTTTCCCGTCGACATTTTTCGAGAAGTGTCGATATTATTATTACCTCATAATTATTATAGTTGTCATCAGTTGTCGGATCGAACGTTGTTTGGAGGAGTTTTTGAGAATCGATGCTGCGCACACGCATAAATGTATCCGTTTATTTGACGCGAGGAACAAACAAAAAAAAAAATCAAAATCAAAAACCAAAACAAAAAAGACGTATAATACGCGTTTTTTCAAGGAATTTGTGGAAACGTCATCACCCGTTCAAATTCTCCGTGTGTTGTGATTTTCAGCTCTGGCGACTGGTTCTGCCGGAACCCAGGCACCGGCCGGGGGAATCACGTCAACAAACCCATGTGATCGACCTCGAAGCTGATTGGCGCAGATTCCTCCGAGCTGCAATCTCATTGGCCAGCCGGTGCCGGCTTGTCAAAACAAGGCAATGGAGGACAGAAAAGAAGAAAATTTCTCGCAAGGTTTTATTAATCAAAATTCATATTTTAATTGTAATTTTTTAAATTTCTTTGTAAAGAAACTCGAAGAAAAGATATCTATGAATCCTTTTGTGAAGTTGGATTCTCTCCGGATCGTTCTGCGAAGAAACTGTGTCATCTTATCCCTCCATGTTGACACCCTGAAACGATTCTTTCGTTGCCATTGCTGTGTTAGGGATAATTCGTTTCTAGAGGGAAAAAATTGTAGGGAAAAATATCCGGTTGTTGATGTTTCGCCTTTCAAGAATCAGCTGGTTTGAAATGCGCCATGGCGTAATTCTCGTTTATTCGAACGTCGAACAATGAATGTGTGAGAACTATTGATGATTCATTTAAGTGAATGAAAATGAATGAATTAAAAAGAGTGAAGTTTCGAACTGAAAAAAAAATATATAATTACTATAAAGTATAAATTAATCGATAATTATTCATTTAGGACGAAGTTTTCAGTTTTATTGTTGTGATTGGTTCAAAATTCATATTCTTCTTAATTTTCTTAATTCTTCTAACCCATTTTTGACTGTCATTTGCGCAATGCTTCGTTTAAAAATTTTTTTCATATTCTTTTCACTCAAATTTTTATATGAAATGAACATTTTGGGGAATTAAAATGTCTAATGAGTGTCATAGTATTTTTTGAAATTGGTTTACAATGTAATTTTATTTTTTATAATTTTTTAAAAATAAAACTTTCAGAAATTTTATTCCGACTGTTTGTATCTGAAAAAAAAAAAATTTCCCCGAACCATGAACGGAAATTTTTTTTTTAAAAATACAAAAAAATAATTTTTCCCAAAAATCTTTTTGTCACATGGTACATGAGGTTCCCAAAATTATAATTATTAATTATTTGGATCAAACTAAGATAATTAATTTACATTAATTAGAAAGTTAATTAATTGGAAATTTAAATTAATTATCAAGAAAAACGTGCTGAATCGACGTCCGATTTTTTGAAATTTCGAAAATATCTTATTTAAGTAGCCCTGAACTCTTCCCATCTCGAACTTCATGTCTTACCAACCCACCAAAACAGCACTTATTTAAGTAGCCAGTCACCATATGTGAAAGAGCCGTGGGATTTGGTCACAAATTGTATAAAATCGGTAAAAAATGGGTTAAGGGCTCTATCACAAATATATTCAGAAACATTTTTTTTAATATGAAGTAATTAATATAAGTACATATACAAAGGCCACAACAGGCAAATTGCTCAATGAGATAGATGACTGAAAAAAAAAAAAGATGCCCATAAAAAATACGGATGCTAAATACAACTAAACTACAGCAACCAAAAATAAGAGTATACATCACGAAAAAAATTGTTATTAGTTTTTTCCGTGATGTATAACATATTGCTAATTATAATTAATAATATATTATATACTGCCCATAAAGAAGATTATGATTCTCTTTTCCACACAGAATGAAGCAAACTATTTCCGAGTCCCATGCCACAAGCATCCTGATTATTTTTATATAGACTGATTTTTACGAAGATAAAAATATTCTTTTCCGTAAAATTTTTTCAAAGAATACGATTGTTGTTAAGTCCAAATTTAAAAATACCTAATAATAATCATAATAATAATAGTTCAAGTGTGTATTGTTTGGAAAAATAGCTGCTCAGTTATTACGAAGTATGAAAGCCTGGATAACCAAGCGGAGCTTGGGATTTTTTTCCGAACTACATCTCGTTCTCCGCTTGCGGAGGATGACATCGGAGCAGAGTGACTGACAGCGGAGAGTGACATCGTTTCTCTCTATACTCAGTTATTGTTCAGAAAAAAAAAATTTATTCGTGGATACCGTTTAAAAACACTGGTTTGAGGCATTGCTTCGAAAAAAATTTGTGAAAGACTATTTTTTAAAAATTTTAAAAACATATTTATAAAGCAACTATTGTTTAAAACAATGATTCGAGGAAAAGCTTATAATAGCGTTGTTGCTAGTTTATTGTTTGAAAATACTTTTGCATGTTCGGTTTGAAAACTGCTAGTTGCAAGAGTTGTTTAAAAAAAACTATTCGAGGTTATTTTTTTAAAATACATTGTTGTTCCGCCATTGTTTGAAAAAATTGTTGCTATTTCATTATTTGGAATAATTGTTGATATCTCTTTTTGTTTGATAAACATTATTGTTATATCATTGTAAGAAAAACAATAATGCAATGTCATTGTTTGAATGTCATGTCATTATTAAAAACATTGTTACTATGTCATTATTAAAAACATTGTTACTATGTCATTATTAAAAACATTGTTACTATGTCATTATTAAAAACATTGTTACTATGTCATTATTAAAAACATTGTTACTATGTCATTATTAAAAACATTGTTGAATTTTTATATTATTAAAAACATTGTTGAATTTTTATATTATTAAAAACATTGTTGAATTTTTATATTATTAAAAACGTTGTTGCTTGATCTTTTTTCCGAAAAACTGAAAGGCTTCGTTTCGAAAAACTGGATTTGAGATGACTAAAATAAAAACTTTTGTTTTGAAATTATTGTTTGAAAACATGGACGCTATATTTCTGTCAAAGGACTATTGCTGCTAAAGGTAATTAAAAAACAAACTTTTTTCTCATTGTTAAAAAAGTATCCTCGGTTGATCATTTGTTGAAAAATCCCAACATCAAAAAATTGTTTCTGAATCATCGTTTGATAAAACAATTGCTTCTAAAATATTACAGCACATAAACATTGTTAACAAGTCATTATTTAAAAATACTGTTGCTATGTCGAGTTAATTTTTTTGATAAATTATTTATTGTTTGAAAGATACTAATTCTAAGTCATTGTTTAAAAACATTTTTGCTAAGGCATTGTTTTAAAGCATTTTTGCCAAGTCATTATTTAAAAAAACATTTCATTCAAAACAAGTTCATTATTTAAAAAACATTGTTGCTAAGTCATTATTTAAAAAAACATTTCATTCAAAACAAGTTCATTATTTAAAAAATATTGTTGCCAAGCCATTATTTAAAAAAACATATTGCTATATTGTTTTAAAAGAAATATTAGGGCCAGTTCGTTGTTTTAAAAACCTTGTTGCTGGTTCATTGTTAAAGAGATATCGTGAGTCATTATTAAAAAATATTGTTGCTGGCGCATTGCTAAAGAAATACTGTATCCATTTCTTATCAACGTGTAATCGATCTCGGAAAATCTCCAAGGAAAATTATTCATAAATATTAGACTAATTTTATTTCTCGTCTAATAAAGAAATGAATTCTTTTCTTTTTGATTTCTATCCCCATATACTTCAAATCAATTGATTTCTCTCAATACATATCTTTTATCAATAGATTCTCAAAAGAACAACAAACAATACTTTCTATAATATAAAGTACAGTGAAACCTCAATATAACGATACTCTGGGGATCCAGAAAAAATATCGTTGTAGAGGCATTATCGTTATATTAAGAGGTAACATTACAGTCATGAGTTATCAAGTTTATGCTGTTCTCTTGACATCTCTTCTAAGTTAGTACCACCAGAAAATGCCCTAACAATCGTTTATTCGCAACAAAAAAAATTTCATTAATTAGTTAATTAACAAAATTTAGTTACAGTCGATCTCGCTTATAACGATTTTCAAAAAAGAAAACGTCGTTGAAAAACGTTGTAAGCGGGAAAACGCTTTAAAGGGGAAGTATTAATGAGAAGTACTTATAGTTGAGACCACGAAAATAAGTCGTACTAAGCGGGAACGTTATAAGCGTGATAAACTGCAGATGTTTTGCCCCTACAAAGAAGTTTACTGCATTACACTTTCGTGTAGTACTCAAAAGTAGCTTCGCGGCAACTTCATTAACACTTTCAGCGGGGGGGGGGGGGCACATTGCTCAAAACACTGATGTTATTAGACGCCCTCCGAAGGACAAAAATTGGTTAGGAATTTCGAAATATATTAAAAGCGATTTCTAGCGAAGTATGATGAAATATCACTGTAGCGGTTTCAAAATCTCTTCAAAAATATTGATGTAGAGGGATTTATCGTAGTTAAAGATATCGTTGCATAAAGAGGAGTTTATCATTAGACTATAGACAATTCCAAACAAGATTTGGAAATTTTGATTTCCTAATCTTGGAAATCAAAATTTAGAACAATTGGAAAGGTTTGGAACAATTCCAAACAAATTATCGTTGTAGAGGGATGTATCGTTATATATTGAGTATCGTTGTAGCGAGGTTTCACAGTAAATCAATTTTTAATGTGCATTATTTACAGGGAATCTATTTATTGAATTGAATTAATTTGAATTCTATTTATTCACTTTCCTTGTTTCGATATTTTCGTATAGAAGAGAAATGCGCATAAATATTGCTTGAAATAGAGACGCTTTGAGCTACGTCTTTTGCTTCCGTCTATCCATCAAAACCAAAACAATTTATTATTCTTTATGTGAATTGACAATTGGCTTTAAACCGGTGAGTAGCATAATAATTCACAATGTGTTGGTGTATGATATTGTATATTTTTGATTTTTACGCTCAACACTGGTGTAAATCTTATGTGCCATAATGCCAGTTACATTATTTTTCGCTTGCCTTCTTTGTAAGAATTTAAACAATCAGTAAACAGTATTTCGTGCATAAAATCAATATCATGCGGCATAAAAAATAAACAATATATGGTATCATAGCACGTATCGGTCAATTTCATGCTGCATACCGGTTCAAAAACGTCAACCAATTTTACTTCATGATTTATAGAGATACTTTTACTTTCATTTGATAGATGGCGGCAGCTATCGTAGATCAACGATGTTTCCCGCATTTCAACAATAATAAATGTGAAATATGGTAAGAAATTTTTCTCCTATTACCTATTACTTTTACTTCTTTTTTTTTTACCCGTTCCCAAATTACTTCTACCGTTTATGCAACACCATCTGTAGCACAAAGTCTCCGTGCCAAACTCGTGACGTCACTGAAGTAGTCCATTTCATCTATAGTCATTGGATATACTGCTAAAAAAAGGTAAAGATATCGCTTGCGTCGGCCTGCTATATCCAATGTCTACAGGTGAAATAGGCTACTTCAGTGACGTCAAAGTTTCGCACGGAGGCCTTCCGCTGTAGATATGTGTTGGTTTATGGCGGTCATCGAAATTTTCCATTTAATTTCATGGGTACGCAAGTAGAAAAGGTTGATAAATTCTGATATATATCATATTAATTATAAATCGATATTAAGAGAATCTTGATTTCGGTTTTACATTTGAACTTATTTTGGACATCAGAATTTTTTTTTAAATGTTTTCTTTCACCTACGATCCTCGGCACGCCGGTTCAAAAATCCTGCTCTATCGTCATCAGCAAATACTTAAAATTTGGAAATATTAATAATGAGTTAATTTATAATTCCTGAACTTCTCTCATATGAAAATGTATATTCCAATGTCAAATAATTGATACGTTAGTGACCAAAAAACCGCATCAAAACAATAAAAACAGAGATAGTAAAATTTACGACACAGCACACAAGATTGTGACATTCTCCTCGAACCTTTACAATGATTTTCGCACTGTCAGCAACAGTATCAGATGCGACACACGTGTGAGATTTTCCACCGAAAAAGTTTCAATGTTTGAACTGATAAAGACAATGAAAACATGTGGGTGGAAGAAAAAAACAACAAGAAACATGGATCGACATGCGTAAAGGTCATCATCATACATATAATCATGTATTATTTTATTTTCTCAGATTCGAAAGAAACAACGTGAAATCGCTGTAACACTTTGACATTTAAAACAGTTGTCACTACTATCGTTTATACAACAAAAAACCGCAACAAGCTGAATAATAATAATAAAGAGAAGAGCTGTTCCCTTTTGTTAATACGGCATTGCTGTCACGTTCACATATGGAGAGAGGGAGAAAAAGGGATTTTTCATTCCAACCGATAGGGAAAAAATATCCTGTTCAGTGTTTACATCGGGTACATCATCTGCTTGTCCTCCCCGCGGCGTTTCTTTTTTTCTTTTATATTTCTTATAATCCCTTCTTTCAGTTTCCAATTTCCTTATAAAAATGCATTTCTAGAACATTAAAAAAAAAATAAATTCTAAAAGCATATAAAGAAATGAGAGCATAATTTTGGAACTAATACCGGTTTTGGGTTTCTAACCTGATAACATGGGGATTTTTCTGTAATATTGTATTTACTTATATTTTATTTTGTATCTGGGGGGGAGGGGGAATGGCAGTGATGAACGGAACAGCCCAATCAAAGGCGTTGTTGTTTCGGTCGGTGACATTGGTTTTTCTTCTTTTTCCTTCTTTTTTTATTGTTAGTATTATTATTCTCTGGGCTGCATCTCACTTCAACGCAGGGGTAGAGTAGAAAAAATGAGATAAGAATATTATGGAAAAAGAGCAAGTGCCGGTGCGAGATGCTATGGCAATGTTTTTGCGGCACAGCTGTTTTGCCGGCCGGCATTTTTTTGTTCCTTTTGTTTGTTCGTTTTTTTTATTTGGTAGAGCTTAGATATCGAGTAAACAAACGCTTTCTTTTATTTCTGTGTTGTTTTTCTTTTAAACCAACCTACTCCTTTTTGGTGTCGCACTTTCTTCACTCTCAGTTTCTTGGAGAAAAAAAACATTATGTAATGAAAAAATAATAATTTAAAAACAAGTTTCTTCATACTTTGGGTGTGGTTGCACAACACTTGAATCCCCCTCCTCCCGTCTTGCATATAAAGTTGTCAGCTCGGCTGTCAAGAAAAGACCGGACAACTCTGGAAATTGATTGCCTAGTGTTATTCTAGAACTCTCTTCTCGCTACATATTTTTTTTTAAAACAACGATAATGTTACTCATTAAATATTAAGAAGGACGGTGATTGATTGTCGAATGATTCTCTTCTTTATTGCTTTTTTTTTTTTTCATACAGGGATACTTGAAATGCTTAATCACTGCCGCGATTTTGAATAGTCAGTTTATTCATGTTTGATGCCACGTATGCCTTCCTCCAACTAAGTACGGTGCTTTCTATATGAAACTCGTGGCAGCGTACAGCATTTATAAAAAAATTATATGCATTGTGATTTCTAATTTCCGAATCGGAAAGTAAGTGGCAGAGCTGAACAAATATCATGCACAACTCAGATATATATATTTACGTGTATGGATAAAGATTCCCACTCTTCTTACGTTCGCGGTGCCCTCGTCCAATCTCAATACTCTTTCGTGGTAACATAGCCAAAACTGTTATGAAGAAAAACTTGGTTTGGAACCACTGCCTTATTATAACGTTCAATGTATTTGTTTTGCCCAAAGAAGGGTAGCAAATCCTAACAATGATAATGAAATTCATCGTACAATAACAAATCTGACAAAATATGACAAATAATATCAAATTTCATTCGATCAAACCGCATAATAACAATATATCTAAATGGTCATTTCTTTTATTATTATTATTAGTATGCGTTTTGATCAAATTTCATTGGATCAAACCGCATAATAATAATAAAAGGAATGACCATGTAAATATTTGTATTAAAGCAAAAGAGGCAACAATATTCCATCATATTCATGGATTGAAATACAAATAATGAAAAGTTGGTCATGGTAATAATGTGGCAAAAAATGTCGAAGAATTTTGAGAATGTATATTTACAGTGTGATATGTATAGTTAATAGGGGCATTAAGAGAGAGAGAGAGATTCTCTTTCTAAGTGAAGTTGCCATCTCTCCAAAAACCTGCTCGCGAACTGTTAATCGGAATGACTGGCGTAAATATTTGTATATAGAAATGCAAATTTGTATACACAAATTTGTATATAATTATGCATATAAATGTTTTCACTCAATGAAAGAATGTAAAATAATCATTATAAACCCAAGGGGCACTAAATTGTTACTCGCGAGATGTTAATGGTACTGCTCTCTGATATAAGATGTAAGCTTGAATTTTTCTTCTCTTTTTTTTTTTTTTTTTGGAGAAAATAAATGCTCCCTCCGGGGAACCCCGTACGGCGAATTATATTTGTCAGGCCAGGGGTTAGTACCACACCGGTAAAACGGTGACAAAAATGCTTTGACTACATATTATTTCATTTTAAATACCATTGCACAACTAAGTCTTAAAGCTGAAAACTAAGATATCTTATATAAAAAACATCTTGTGGTCCATTTGCAAACATAAACAGAGAAATTTTTAGACAAGGCAGTAACTAGAATTTTTGTGGGGCGGGGGGGGGGCAATCATGATTTTACCACCCACTAAAATTCGATGATTTCACAACGGTTTTTGTAACCTCTTAAATTTTGACCTGCCCGGGGCAGTTGTGCCCTTTCCCCCCCCCCCCTAGTTCCAGCCATGCCTTAGACCAGGGTCTTTGACGGGCTCCCAAGTTCCGACATTTAGCGTGTGGGAAAAAAATTTAAAAAAATCGATCATTGATCTCTGGGAATTTCCCTGTGAATATTGCCTTGCTGGGGGCCATGCATGCAGATATTTTCAGAAAGCAGTGAAATTTTCACAACGAGTCGCAAAACTATGAACCTGTTCCTGGTACGCAAGTGTAAATTCTTGGTATAGGCTACTTGTGAATTTTTTTATATTATATATGCTGCCTTATATTTTTCAGTTCGGTATTAATCGGTAATGTTAGTCATTTTGGAGTGGTGCGAGACTCTCAATGTATTTTCAACCAAATTTCTGCATGAATAAATCATCTTGATGATGTCATTAATAATGAGAACCGATATTTAGACATTATTTGACTTGATAACGAAACACCCGCTTAAGCAAAGTGTTTCCTCTCTCGAAAGACGACTGGAAATTTCACCCATATTTTCTGAGAAACCGATCGTCTACAGCTGATCCCGCCACGAAACACATAATACCAATAATAACGATGGTAATGGCACTGAAGCTCACCACATATTATTCTAATGAGCGTTATGTCTGAAACATCCGCTCCGTGGCATCGCAACAGCAGCAGCAACGATTCCAGCGGCTGTTATTGCTTTGCTTTCTGAGAAACTATTTTCCATTGAGCATGACCCAGAAAAAAAAATGAAGAAGATCATTGACTTTTGTGTGTGTCCGGTGGCTGCAGAAATGTCTGCATTCACTAGGCCAGGGGTCACATAAAAAGCAGACACAACCAACAATATGCGAAATTAAATCCGGTATTGCCGAAAAAATTTGGTACAGTAATAAAGTAGTTCAAAACATTAGTTATGGCACACTATACCCTAACTAATTAATATTTATGGAGGAATGCAATGGGGGAAGGATACAAGCTTTCCCCCCTCTCTCAGTATATACATATATATGTGTATGTTTGTGTCAGTGCATGTGGTGCTATCAGCCGTGTTAGGTCTGACTGTTCCTGTACGGTGCCGTTCAGCGCGTATAAGCTATGAGGAAAGAGGTTCGTTGCTTCTGTGTAGTGTGGTGGTGGTCTAGCACAGTGGTTCTCAACCTGGGGCCATGTGGCCCCCTTGCGGTCCTGGGATATTCTAGGGGGGCCACGGGAGAAAATCAGAAGAAAGGTGATCCACGACAGGTGGTGAAGGGAGTCAGCGAGTTATGAAGAGAAAAGCTTCAAAAGTGAAACATGGTTGAAAAAAATATTACTACTTTCAGAATTCATCAGATCCGTTCATAGAACCAGGGTCATCTTAACCCTTGGGTCTATGACCCGGTGTGGGCATGATATTTAGGCATGACCCGGGTCTTCATGTCTATAATGGAGGGAGGGGGACTGCACTATATGGGAATCTGGTACTATGATTTTCATCTGTTGCTTCCATTAAAATTTCATTCATAATAAAAAAATAGAAAGTATCTCAATCTTTGATGAGGGGAGAGGGGGCCCTGGATAGGACGGGGGGGGGCACGAGAAAAAAATGTGATCCATAGGGGGCCATGAGCTGAAAAGGGTTAAGAAACACTGGTCTAGCACATGGGTTTCCAACTGGCGTCTGTTGAAGCAATCTGTTTCTTCTTCCATTCAGAAACAAACAAAATGAGTGAACAAATGGGTGAAGCACTCAGTGTCTAATAATTAATGAATATCTTCCGTAGGAATGCACCGTTTTGAAAATGTACATATATTAAAAGTGGTTCTGTGTTGGTCGAAAAAATATTGTTGTTCATTGTTAGTGTAGCGGTGCCTTCTGTTGCAAACATGTTTAAGGAGCATAGCCAAAGATGAGTGCGCATGCATCCTTATGTCCAAGTTTAGGAAAATATATACCCTATTTCAATACTTTCACAAGCATATTGAGTACGTAAATGAACAATATCGTTACATTGGAGCCCACCTGCTATAAAATCTATAAAATATAAAAAATACTAAACATCAGCCTCCTTAAAAACCCTGCCGAACTGAATAAAAATATAAAAATTTCAGTGGCATAAAAACACAGTTGTGGGTGGAATACGAGCCTTCCTGTTTTTTCCAGATTGTGAGTGCATTCTCTTTTATTTTACCTGCACAGACCTGTTGTTTACAAATACCAATACAACGCCACAACAGGCAAAATGCCCAACGAGGTGGCTGAGAAAAGGATTTTGATAGCCCGATGTCTGTGCGAAACGACAAAATAAAATGCCACCTTATACAACATAGGGAATTTGTCTCTGCTCGCCAAAAAAACTTTCTGTACAGAGAAGCATTCTCAGTCATTCTCAGACCCTAATCGTTCATACTTTGTAATACTTTGTAAACTTATTCACCAGGAAAAATGGCACCTTTCTCAGTTACTTTTGTCTATAACCAGTAAACGGACAAAATTAAAATTTTATCGATAAAAATGTACCTTTTAGAAAATATTGAAAATAAGTGTACAGTTATTATAAGTGTACAGTATACCATTGAGGATGTAGTGGGGGGCGATGCGGGACCTCAGTTGCATAGGGGCTTTCATGCTAAAATCTGACAATGATTTATGACAATACATATGCATATTAAGTGGTAGTGCCTAAGCCCTCTTTCATTATTTAGTCCTAAGACTATTATGCTATTGAGACAGCAATAGGGACCCTTTTTTTGGATTAATATTCAAATATTTGTTTGAGTTACGTAGAACAGCGTCATTATCATCAAGGGTTATATTTTCATGATGGATATTTTTTCTGATATTTTTGTGTAGAAGGTAAATGAGGCATAAATATTTTCTACAATTTTAGAATCAATCACTGAATTTTTATCCTTTTCGGACACTTTATTTACTACTGTATGAGTCATACAATATAATATATATGAGTAAGAGCTGGTTGAATAAGCTAAAAAAAAGAAGTTTTTTTAGATTGAAATTTTCAAGTTAAAAAATTGAAAGTTTTCCTAACTTTCGACAATCGCAAAAAAAAAATTCGCAAATAACAGATATTTCTACACACTTATGCTTTTTTTCACCAGAACTCAAGATTATTCTGAAACCTTTCGTAGAAAATTTCAAATAATTTTTTTGTTAATTTATAGATGATAGAATAGAATCGTCTATTACATGGATGCAACCATCTACAGTAAAACCCTTCTTAACGGACACTCCTGAGATGCGGTCACCCCTCTTTCACGGCCAAATAATAATTTCATCTTGTATAATAAAAGAATGAATTTCAAACCCCTGATTAACGGTCACCCCTCTTCTACGGGAGAATTTTATTGTCCCGCCGGTGACCGTAACAGAGAGGATTTACTGTATATAAGTACATATGCAGGCCATAAATGATGTTTAAAAATTGGGAGAACGAGTTGAAATGAAACCTCGCTAACTTGACATCCGCTTGTCGACATGTTCATCGATACTTTTGTCGAGTTATCGAGGTTCCATTGCATTAGGATACATTCATACTATTTCTTTGAAAGTGAGGTTCCCGTTTTCCAGAACAGTCCCCCCTCATTTTTTTTTATTGAACAAACAACGCAATAGACATAACAGACAATAAACTATAAACAAACACTTTTCGACCCAAAGGGATATAAATGTCCTTCCAGCTTAAAATTTGCAGTATATGACTTCATTTTGAGCCCTGTTGCAGTATATGAGGGACCATGCCCGCACCGGGCTGCTAAATATTAGGAGCGTGAAAATAGTGTATTGAAATACGTTGACTAAGCATTTGTATACCATGGCTGCGAAAGAAAGTATTTCTGTGAAATATTTGTTGAAACACGTGTATGTTGAAACACTTGCATCATCGTCGACGAAAAAACTAAAATGTTCAAAAAAAATTGTTTATATGTGCGCCAACATGTCGTCGAAAAAAAAATACATGCCCAGGGCATATCGGGCAATAGATTTGTCCAGTTCGGCTGTGAATATTCGGTAAGTATTCTTTCTAGAAGCACGCAAACCTCTTAAGCATTACTTTGAAGAGCATGCACAAGCCCCATAAAGCATTTTAAACAGTACGCAAGCCTCGTAGAACATTTTAAAGAGTATGCAAGCCTCGTAAATGTTTCTAGTAGTATGCAAACCTCATAAACGTTTCTAGTAGTATGCAAACCTCGTAAACATTTTGAAGAGTATGCAAGCCTCGTAAATGTTTCTAGTAGTATGCAAGCTTCTCGTAAGCGTTTATAGCAGTATTCAAGCTTCTCGTAAAAGTTTCTAGCAGTATGCAAGCCTCTCGTATACATTTCTAGTAGTATGCAAGCCGCGTAAACATTTTGAAGAGTATGCAAGTATCGTAAGAATTTTAAAGAGTATGGAAGCCTCGTAAGTATTTTAAACAGTGTGCAAGCCTCGGAAGCGTTTTAAACAGTGTGCAAGCCTCGTAAGCATTTTAAACAGTGTGCAAGCCTCGGAAGCGTTTTAAACAGTGTGCAAGCCTCGTAAACATTTCTAGTACAGTAGTACGCAAACGTCGTAAGCATCTCTAGGAGTAGGCACAAACCTCCCACGCATTTCAAGGAGTACGCAAGCCTCGCGAGCATTTCCAGCCGGTGAGCAAGTTTTATGCGTATTTCTGGGATATAGCGGCACACAGCGTCTATGCAGTTGTAGGGGTGAGCAACATAGCATTGGTGTCTTGAATCGATCTCTGAAGAATTACTGCTAGAGTATGAATTAGGTAATAATTTAGCTAAAATATGAATTGTTTGAGTAAGTATTAGGACATTCATTCGGAAATTATTTGCGGTCTTGATACTTAGTACGTATCGATACATATTTTCAATAAACATAAGTAAGGTAATTAAATTCCCAAAGTGGGATCCCATAATCCCTTGAATTCAACAAATAATTAAATTCAATAAATCTCAACTTCATAGGAAAAATATTAATTTTTAACTCGAAAAATTCCATCATCAACATCAATTTTAATAATCCGTATAATAGATATTCAACACTCCATAATACGAGTGTCATTGTTCTATGTCACAACCACTCTTCTGGAATTTATTGCGCGTTTAAAGAAAATAATAATAATAATCAGCTTAATTAAAATAATAAACAGCAAACATTACGTAATCATTATTATTATGATCTCGTTAACATCTCTCACATCACGTATAATAATTATTATTATTGCGACTAACTACACACACACAACAGCACAATATCATTACGGGATATGAATCATAATAAATATGTATAAGGAAAAAGGGGGGGGGAGGTAATAATGAAAATTCCTCAGAGAGAGAGAGAGATAATGATCTTGGTAATATTTAAGACAATGGTTCAGCAACATCATCATTATTATGCAAGAGGTAAATGGATGGTGAAAAATGGCGGCTAAAAACCTATATATTTACCATTGTTATCGGTGGCAACTCACACATTTGCAAATAAAAACATATGCAATAAACACAACCTTGGAATATGGAAAATATGATTCTTTTTACGTGGAATTTCATATTCACGATCTCGTACATTAATCACTATTTTTTCTGCTTATAAGATTATGGTTTCCTTCATGAGAAAATGAAGTTATTGACCATTTTCATGGTCTTCTATTCACCCGAACCGTCTACACCAGAGTTTATTTACCTTTTTCTAGGCATGGAACCCCCTTTTGGACCATATTTTCTTCTTGTTGCCCCTCCCCCGTGTGTCTTATCCAGGACCCCCACTATAATCCAAGAGTGAGACACTTCATACCAATGGCGCTGAACCTTTTGTAAACTGCGGGCAACTTCACTGGTATAAAAACGTGTCACGGGACAGCGCCGTCGCAAGTCATGCAAGTGATCTCTAGAACTGTGCTGCGAGTCACTCAAGAGATGAGTAAATATTCCGCGAGTCACTCAAGTTATCCGGTAATGAGTAGCGGGTCACTTAAGTGATCTCACAATGTACGGCTGGCTGCTTGAGTGATCTGCGACTGTGTGGCAAGACACTGAAATGCTCTAGAACTATGCCTCGGGTCACTTAAGTGATCTGTAAATATGCCACGGGTCACTTAATTTATCTGAGCATGTAAGATAATGAAACTGCTCCGCGGGTAAGCTTTTATATGAAAACGTGTCGCGGGCCACTTTAGTGATCTGGAACTGCATCGCAATTCTCTTAAATGATCTGTAAGTGTGCCATGGGTCTCTTAAGTGATCTGTGAGTGTGCCATGGGTCTCTTAAGTGGTCTCGTAATGTGTCGCTTAGTTCGTATTTCCAAAATTATGTTTGAGATCACGAGCCACATGAGATGACTCCGAGGGACATATTTCGCTTATGAGCCATGGGTTCAGCCTATTTATACCTATTGAAGTAAGTCAAAACCGTGAATTTATAATAAACAGAAATTGTATAAACAATGTTGATCTCAGGACCCCCCTGGTCCAGGCGGCGATCCAGTGTGGGGGGGGGGGGTGATCATTCTTCATAAGAGCCAAATTCCATGTGCAAAATTGATGTTCCGTAATTTATGCAGGACGATGTTACGAACCCCCTACAAAATAAATCACCCCCTTCAGACGTATCGCCCTAGATCCGTTTCTACCCCTGAGCTAGAATTCAGTGATCGTCCTCCTTACCGGGCTCTATGAAGGGCCAAGTCAATATCAGGAGGGTAAATTAAGTATGACCCTCAAGAACATCACTTTGCCCATACGGTCAGGGCCGTAACTAGGTATTTTGCCAACCGAGGCAGTTGCCTCCCCCCCTAACAGCAGATATATTTTCATATTTACTCGCGAAGATCCAGAACTCCTCATGTTCTATGGGCATGAAGCCCTTGATCATACCTGGATGGGCCTCATGCGCCATGGTTGTCCAGATTCCGTGCGCACCTAATGTTTGACTCTAATAGTAGTAGTAGTAGCGTCACACTCTTTCTTTCCACCCTACTTTCACTTGAAAGCTTTATTTATTCACAACACTCTGTGGCTCCCTTAATTACCTTTCGTGGTTCCCTTTT
Source organism: Pholcus phalangioides (assembly GCF_987345545.1). Lineage (NCBI taxonomy): Eukaryota > Metazoa > Arthropoda > Arachnida > Araneae > Pholcidae > Pholcus > Pholcus phalangioides. The sequence goes on along the minus strand of NW_028301616.1, from coordinate 21,353,141 downwards.
CACCCGATTTTCACCCGGTGACACCCCTTAAAATATCCCGGTACCACAAAGGGGGCCATGTCGGACCTAGGTTGAGAATCCGTGTTGTGTGGGTATGTGTGTGTGTGTGTGGTCTACACTACTTCTACTACAAGTCAACCATGCATTTACCTCGCTGGATATTCTTGTAGAGAACTTCCAACGAATCGGTTATATGCAGGTACTTGTTGTGTGTTGATATATGTGTGACCCCCTAACGTATTTATGTTGTTATAGTTATGTGTGCTTTGTGTTTCACTGGTGCTGCTATCTGCTTTCATATTTTGAAGTGACAATGACAAATGTCTGAATGAATCGTTTACACTAGAATCTAGCTTATTCGTTCCCGGTTAATCAAAGCACCCGCTAAATCAGAAAATATCATTAAATATGCATGTGAAAAAAAAGGTGAGTGAGTGGGAAAGGGGAACAAAGTCCAACCCACACACATACACAAGTATGGAGGACCATCTTGGACATTCGGTCATTGGAGACCCTATAATTGATGGTGATTGTAATTAAATTTTATCACGAGGGCCCTCCTACTAAAAAATACTCCAGGCCAGTAATTTTCTTGCCCTAGTGATCATTTATCTGCATATTCCTTACTCTAGCTATCATTTATCTGCAGCCCCTCATCCCTAGTTGTCATTCATCTGCAACATCTTTGCCCCAGCAATCATTTATCTGCAATTTGCTTGCCATAGCAGTCATTTATCGGTAGCATCCCTAGTGGTCATTTATCTACAGTTTTCTTTGCCGTTTATCTATGGCTCCTAGGCCATATTTAGAGAAGAGAAAGAGGTCGGTTTGGTCCCTCACCCAGAATGTGAGAAAAATGAATAAAGCTTAGCGATGACGAGGAGAAAGGAAAGAAAACAGGGAACTTGTTTGAATTTATTCCACTGGCGTTTGGACGCAATATTACGTTCTTGATCGTAAAGTGGTTAAATCCCCAAAATCAAAGTGGCTGTTACCAAAATCAAAACGATACGTTGCCAATTCAGCTGACGCCAACCTCACACACACAACGGAAAATTCCCAACCACCTATTCACCGCCACGCAATTTACCGATAAAAAAATTCACCGACGGAAAGTGAGTGAGTGACCGAGGGATTGAGCAAGTGAGTGAATGTGTGAGCGAGTGAGTGACCAGTAAGCTTGTGAATGAGCTAGCGAATAAGCTAGTGAGTAAGTGAGTGACCAAATGAGTGACTCACTCACTCACTTTCTCACTCACTTGCTCATCTGTTCACTCACCTGCTTATCCCCAACTTTAACAGACCTGACTGCGTGTTTCCTCCGAGCGCTAGCTATCCTGTGGGAATCTTCGGAGGGAACCAGCTACTAGATGGTTCGATTAGTCTTTCGACCCTATACCTAGGTTCGACGATCGATTTCCACGTCAAAACCGCTGCTGTCCTCCACCAGAGTTTCCTCTAGCTTCGACCTGCCCGGGCATAGTTCACCATCCTTCGGGTCCCAACGTGTACGCTCTTGCTCCGGGTCCCCAACGAATTATGGGCGACCCAGGCCGTCGGTTCGCCCCGCCGCGCACATGTTAGGACTCCTTGGTCCGCTTATCCCAAACTCACATGCTCACTCATCAACTCCCTCACTCGATCGCTCACCTGCTCACCCACTCACTCATTTGCTCACTAACTCAATCATTTGCTCACTAACTCAATCATTTTCTCACCTGTTCACTCACTTGCTTACGCGGAATTCACACCGGACCGTTACTACATCGATACGATCCGCGATATCCACACGGATTGGTTAAAATAACCAGAAATTCAGGCTTTCAACTAATTCGTCTCGATGTTGCGATTGTATCGGTCCAGTGTGCACCCGGCCATATTCATCCACTTGCTCATTCATTAACTCCTTCACTTACTTGCTCACCCGCTCACTCATTTGCCCATCTGCTCACTTTGATCAATCACTCGCTAACTTACCATTCACTTGCTCACTGGCTAACACCTGCTCATCCACTCACGCACTATGTCACTTTGTCGGTGAATTATCATATCGGTGAATTGCGTGGCGATGAATTTTCCTTTCGATGGATTGTTAAAGAAATGTCAATTTTCCGCGCATGAACATCATCTCTTAACATTAACGCCACACATTCGTGAGGATATTATTATTCGAATCGAAGGTATAAAAAGCGAAATAATAGAAACGGTCAAGAACATCGCTATCTTTTTTTTTGTTAGTATCGTGTCTACACCTTCACTAAATATAATCACTACTATCGCGCGGAAATTTATTACAGCGTCACGTTCCGCACAATCACACACACACATACCCATTCCTCTATTTGTACAGATACAAGGTGGAGATTTACGAACAACACGGTAACGATTGTAAGTGTTAATATCGCATTGTATCCGCCATTACGTGGGGGGGGGGGGGGTAAACATAGTCGACATTGTTGTACAATCACGAAGTATTTTCTTATTCTTTAGTCAATGCTTTTCTTTTCACGCTAATCCATTCTAGTAACGAGAAGGTATTCGAAGATGATCTCTCTTTGCGATCTTTGAGAATCGAGTTGCCACCAGGTTATGGAGCCCATAAACCATAATTCTATAATCCAGTGGTTAACCTTGAATGCCTCGGTACAAGCGCGTAGATGCCCAGCCTAGCCACAAAGCCTCCTTGGTATTAAAGTCTGCCTAGGAGGCTTTTGCTAGGTACCCTAACCGTAGCGCGTAAGAGGCCTGCGATACTCCTAGAAACACTTACGAAGCTTGCTTGCTATAGAAATGCGTGGGGAGCCTGTTTGCCTCTATAAAAGCGTACGACACTCGCTTACTCTGGAAATGGTGGGGGGGGGGGGGGCTTGTTTACCTCTAGAAATGGCTAGGAGGCTTGCTTGCTCTAGAAAAGCGTGAGCAGCTTATTTGCTCTAGAAATGCGTGAGCAGCTTGCTTGCTCTAGAAATGCGTGAGCAGCTTGCTTGCTCTAGAAATGCGTGAGCAGCTTGCTTGCTCTAGAAATGCGTGAGCAGCTTGTTTACCTCTAGAGCCTGCTTGCTGCTAGACATGCGTAGGATACGTATTTGACCCCCCCCCCCCCCCCCAGTTAAGCGTGGGATACTCGCTTACCTCACCCCTACGAATGCTTAAAATGCCTGCGCACTTTTTCAGATATGTAAGAAAAGCCTCTCCTAAAAATGTTTAGCAGGCTCTTCCACTATAAATGCTGGTAAGTGTACATGCTGCTAGAAATGCTTAGAAGGATCGCCCGTTAGGAATTCGTGATTGTTTCTTGTATCTCTAGAAATGTGTAAAATAAATATTATGTATCTTCAGAAACAACTGGGAGGGACCTCGTCCACTAGTAAGAGGTTGTAAATGCTCGTGCGCTTAATTCCACACACATAGTGAGGCGAAGAGGTTACGGGGTACGAAAACCATGACTAGGAAAAAAAAATCGCATGGGGTGGAGAAAAAGGATATGGAGAGAGCTATCGTGCCCCTCCCAAGAGTAGAAGAATATGGGACAATTTGTCTGCCCCGTAAAATACGGAACGATCCAACAAACCTAAGCAATATAAGTCGGCCTTCCCAGCCCTGTATCCGCTTGCGTGTGTTACAAAAATGCATAGGAGGCCTGCGTACTCCTAGAAATGTGTAAGAAGCTTTATCTCGCTCACCCTTTTCGTATATTGCTTGATAACATCTGAATATTTTTCGCTCTCATCCTAGAAAAACCCTGCTATGCTCTATCAAATGCTTCAAGAGAAATTCTGAAACTTTTTCGATTAGTTACGTTATTTTTCGTAGAATTTGAGAGGAAAAGAGAAATAAAAACGTGTAAATTCACGATTATCTATAACACGTGGTAAGTTTTTTTTTGTTACTCCGAACATAAGATGTACCATTTCGTGATAAGAAGGTGGGGGGGGGGGGGAAGAAATTGATTTCCGATAAGATCAAATGGAAAGAACTCGTCAGATGATGTTTTCAAGCTTGACCTCATCGTTATTATTTGCCTCGCCTTGCGATGACCCCCTTCGTGGCTCCTAATCCTTTCTCTTACCTACGTGCGAAATCTCTGGTTTGGTTGTCGCCCTTTTTGCTGCTGATCCATCGTTAGTTGTTATATCCCGTGGTTTGTTTTTGTTGCTGGTATGTTTTAGAAGAGACTGACAGCCAGCAAAGTCTGACTGTCTGGCAGCTCCAAAAACCGAAAGTAAACGGTTTACTTGATCTATTTTTTTTCCCCCTTAAGTCTTTTACTGACGTTAGCAGTTGTTCGATGTGATGAGCTTACCGAAAGTTATCTTAATACTCTTGGATGTTCCAAGGATTTATCGATATTCACTGATTCTTTCGTGTACTTTTTTGTTTTGTTTTTTCAAAATTTTGGGAATTATGGACTGAAGTTTTAACTTTATAGGCACATGAGAAGCCATGATGATAAGCTACTGACAAGGCTGCTGCAAAAGCCGAAATCATAAAAGTAGTAAATCTCGATGACCAATCGGATAATATGGTATGTAATTGAGGGGTCGAGAAACCAAGTGGTCCAAGTCACTGGCGTGAAATTTTCATAATAAAGCATTCTTTGAAGTAATGATTTCATTTCCTGGATATCATGCCGAGATATGATCTCGGGTAAAAAGGTTTACTGATCTCCGCCGGGAATCGAACCCAACCCAGTCCTCTTACACACCGGCAAGCACGCTATACGTATGCACCACTGGAGACACGAACATTCCGTGATGCGCTGAAGTAGAGGCTCAGTAGCTTCCCTTAACTTCAGCAAATGCCCCTTAGGTGGCGGCTAGTGAGAGTGAGAGGATTTTTTTCCTCAGACTGGAATATATGAAGGAAAGACTTTTCTTCGGATATTAGGAAATCTTGATTTTTCAGGAAAGCGTTTCCCCCCTCCCCTCCCTCCTGAAAGCTCCCAAAAAAGTCGGTTTCCCGTGAAATGCTTTTTTGTTTATAAGACATGTATAAGAGTCTAAAGTGTCTTACAAGCAAAAATTTATATCAAGATAAATTGATTTTTTTTGAGAACTTTTAAAAAAGAGCGATTTTAATGGGAAAATTTCCCTCCAGTAACTCGGACCACTTTGATTCTCAACCCTCCAACTTGTGAAACTAATAAGTTCGATCCCAAATACTCGCATGACTTGAGCTCACGAGTAATGCAGACGGAATGAAAACTGACAAGTGCCAGATGAGTTAGTAATTAATTTGGAGTTGAGCAATAAGTACTTCATGTACCAGTGAACAGTGCAGATGCGGATTGGAGTCGACTGATGTGAAATGTTCCAGAATTCCAGCATTCCGAGAGAGAGAGAGAAAATGTGTGTGCGGAAATATACCCACACCAATAACAGACTAAATCATTCGGCAAGTGGTATTCCCCTTGACACAGAGGTGATCATGTCTTACAATGCAGCCCTACTGCTAAACAGCGAAAGAAAACGGTCAAAACGCATAATATCGTAGCAAGCCGTGGTCTAATAACGATCTTAAAGTCATGGCCACGCAACCACAACCTAGTTATTAAAAGCATCTTAAGTTTTCTTATAGATAGCGCCTTCATTTCCGACCATCTCATTAATTAATGGCAGTAATTTGTGATATGGCCAGAGTTGGTGAAGTTGTAGACTATTCCTTCTTCCCCTTTTCTTCAAGCTAGAGACACGACTTTACGAAGTAGACCTGTTGCACGTTAGTCTCGTCCTCAAGGTTTCCTGCTGATCTCTCAAGTTCTCCTCCCCCCCCCCCAAGAATAACATTGCAGTAATCGATTTATAATATTTGCTGAGATTAATTTGATTTATCATTTATGTGTGTGTTTCAAGGAGTGGTGCCATCTGTCCTCGAATCTGGAAGCAGCAATTCAGTAGGTTGTTTTGCCTGTATGTATTACCACATCAATACAGAACAAAAAAAATACAGTCGAGCTTCGTAACGAAGTCATAAAGTCCTGAGAAATATTTCGTACTAAACGGGAATTTTTCACTAACCAACAAAACATTGAATAGATTATGTCCGACGTGAAAGATATTTCATTCTTTATTAAGCGAAAATTATATTGGGCATTTGTCTTGAGGATGTTCGACTATACCAGTGATTCTCAACCTTGGCAAGCCCGCGGCCCGGTTTCATTCATTTTTGTGAGTGGAAGTCTCAGTCAAACACAAGACTAACGGAAGATGAATGAGGAAAAATGAAACAAACGGCTGATCTTACGCGGCCCGGTATGAATGATGTCAGAGCCCAGCGGTTGAGAAACACTGGACTATACGATACTCCCATTTTAGCATTAAGTTTATTGGTAAATTTATATTTTTATGCTTTTGAACAGTAAACTTTCAGTTCGGCAGAGAAACCAAAATAAAATTAAAAAAAAATACTGCGTTACTGTTTCTTTTTAAGAGGCCTTTACATATGGTAATTGGTAAATTGTAGAACTTCAGTTCAAGCTAAAACTGATGATTTAAAATAGTTTCAATTTCATTAATATTTCGTACTAGCTATAATACCCGGCGCTGCCCGGGTTTTCTTCAATGAGGTTGTTAGAAACACGTGATATCTCCCTCTTTCTTTGAGGGACATGCAAACCGTGTCTAAGTTAACCAATATGGCGACTTCCTGTGCGACTCATGAAATAAACAAATCTAGATTTAAAGAAACATAGAAATGAATATATACTTTTCTTTCCTTTTTTAAGGGGCGCTAGGTATTTCTATTCCCCCCCCCAAACTTCAAGTTAATTATCTGCCTGTTTCAGCTTTCAAAAATGCTTAATTGCAGCTGTGGAATTTTTTCGATGTACTTTTTACGGGCCCATAATTAATTTTAAAACAACCTAAACTATGTGAATTGATGCAGTTGAATATCAGAAGATAATACGGAGACATTAATTTTTCATGCTTGAGAAGATATAAATAAAAAGTTGAAATCAATGTTATTACATGAATACCCAACTCAAAAGTAGGTCCGGCTAATTACTTCATATTCAATCTCCTGGGCTAAGCAAACACAATATTTCAGAAATCGGGAATTCTATGCAATTTTTAAAATTATTGATGTGGCGGAAAAACCCACCAAATTTCAGCATTTCTACAGTAAAATCGGCAATTTTAACAGTGATTTCTATGAGTCTCACCCTTTTCCTGACCCTCAAAGCGATGCTGATGATGATTACGACGTCTATTCAAAAAGCCTCACTACTGAGAGTATTGAAATGTAATTGTATTGAATAGTAGTATTGTGTAGTATTGAAAGTATTGGCAAACCATTATAAAGGCATAAACTATTGTAAATATACCGGCAGCATTAAAGAAGTGACAAACCATTGTAAAGGCATATAGACGTCTGAAACGCATTGCTGGGGAACCACGGTAACCAAAGTAAACGTTCGGAAAGTGATTGTTGAGGCCCAAAAACCATTGTTGCCGGACAGTTTTTTGCCCATTTGGGGCATTTGCCCTGGGCTGACGAAATTTTAAAGTAGCCTATCGTTCAAGTCGGGTCCCATTTGGTATATATGCAAAATTTGGCGACGATCGATCTAAAATTGTAGATTTGTATAGAGAACATACACACACACACAGAAAATCAATTTTATATATATAGATTGATATATCATTTCACTAAAAATAACTTTACTGGAAATGGAAGAGGAAAACTTTTTTATGGCACTTTTCTTTGTTTTGTAGAGCATGTATTTAGTTTTTAGGGCATAAATGCATTTTTATAGGGTATAAATGAATTTTTTATAGAGCATTTTCATGCAGTTTTTAGATCATAGAAATCCTAGCCCTAGTCATGAATGAGTGGGAGTAAATGTCATCAGGTTGGCCATACATCCCGTATTTTACGGGATAAAAGTCTTATTTTCTGCTCCCGGGCTCAAGAAGAGGGGGGGGGGAGGTGACAGGAGCAATTGTCCCCTTTGGATCCGCGCCTACCGCAATCTCACGCTCATTTATTCATCACAGCTGGCAAGTCCGCATAAATTCCACTGGGCCAAAGCGGACGCTATTTTCTGAGACATACACCACAAGCCACGTCTTCAGTCACTAGTATCGAATACAAGTTCAAGGAACAGGCACCCACCATGATCTTCCTGAACCCGTCTAGCTAAAAATAAATATCCTCTAGATGAGAGTGCTTTCTTAACTCGGGCTTGTAAAATATACGCTCACGGGCGTAATTTCACTGTACGTAGCGTAGATCACAGCGATGATCATCATCACACATCACACGCTCAAGACGTTGTATAGAGAACCGGGTAATAATAATAATAATAATAATAATATAATCAGCCCTGGAAAATCTCTCGCCTTTCCTAAAAATAATTCAACACAAACAAACTCTGGTAAAAGTTTCAAGAAGAGGCAGAATTCTGGGACCCATAGAGCACGAATTGTACATAATAACGTAAAAAGCCTCGCTCTAAAATGCCTGAAATCTAGGGCACCTGGTCTCTTTCACAAAAAAAGCCTAGATAACAAATGAATGACGTCATGTCTAAGATATGACATGACTGCTATTCTGAATATGTGTAAGGGATGGGCCTCTCTCAGTTTAAAAAAAAAATTTGGAGGTGTTTAAAGGTGTTTTTTTTCCGATATCGGAATCATTATAATACGCGATTGCGGCCTTTCGGGCACTCCTCGATTGGCTAGGCTCACTACTAAAGAGGCGAAGGCGGGTTGTCGGGATCTTAAAGATTCGGGAGGAAAGTTGGCATGATTCATACCATGCATGTACAAGAGAAAAAGCCATTGGTAGCTCATAAACGACTTGGTCAATGCCCCCTTTTATTTATTTATTTTTTTTGGTACCATTCTACGGAAAGGCTCAACGGAATCTATTATCGGCAAAATACAGAAAAAGAAATATATTTCGAGTTGGATGTCCTGTGCGCCCCACCTTTATCTTTATTTTAGAGAGCCTAGGTTGGGCCTCCCTGAGAGAAGTCAGGCTAAGTATAAGATGGCGTGAGTGTAGTCGGGATCTGAAAATAGCTGTTTTTCCGGACTTTTTACCAAGAATGGCCGGTAGTGACTACTGTGAGACCAGGCTCTGTCCCATGAGGAATGCAAGCCCTTTACCACGAAGGGTTGGACCACGGTGGGTAATGACTACTGGTCATCATATTAAATGAAGAAAGGAATATTTTTTTTTATTAGATTAGTTGGAGGCCTTCATGGCTACCTTGTTGCTTATGGGCTATTTTAAATGATTCGACGTTCAATGAATGATGAAGTTCAATATTCGCAGACATATTTGAATTCAAAAATGGAGGAAAGTTAGGAAAGAACAGCATAAACTACCAGACAACGCTTGTTTTCCCCCGATATTTATGCTGTTCTTTCCCAAATTTCTTCCGTTTTTGAATTCGAATATCTCCGCAAATATTTCACTTACAGACGTGGATTTTTTTTTTTTTTGGCATCAGGAGAGACAGGGTTCCAGCTTTCTAATTGGGTTTTCGAGGACAATTGTCCGTATAAAAAGTCAATTTTAATAACTATACAACCTCTTGTAACATGAATGACGTATTTTTCTTTCAAACCGAGCACAACTCAGGTCTATCGCCATGGGCAATTTACTACCTAGTGAGTTGTGCCGGAAGTGTAAGTATGTGTACCTAACAGTCTGAGTGCGTATGTAGTGTTATGTTTGATTTTTCAGTGCAGCCATCTATATTTCAGAAGTGAAGTGAGTGATGTGTTATGATTGAATTACAATTGTACTGATTGTAGATCTGCTGCTCTCTGTGGCGAGACTTTTTAAAGGGGAGATCTGCTCGAATTCACGCCTTGAAAAATTGGGAACCACAGAAAACCAACTTCAGCCGACCACCGCTGTAGCGATAGTGGGCTTCGAACCCATGATCTCCTCGCGACGCGAGTCCGTCACTTGTAAGTGGTGCCACAGTAAGTGGTAGGGCCCGCCTTACTGCAGCGTGCATGATTGAATGGCGTATCTGATATAACCTATATCTCATCTACATTGTCGAGCTGGCTATCGAGAAGAAATGTAGTTCGGATTTTTTTCGATAGAGGGCGCTTCACGAAAGCAAATCAGTCTCGTAAAAATACAGGGATTAGCAGCTCATTTCTGAATTTTCCTGTTACTGGCACTTACATAAGGTTTTAGTTGTGATGTTGACATTGGTGGATGAAGCACTATTGGTGAAGTTGTTTTACCTCAACTATCAGGGGCGTAGCCAGAGATTTCCTTCGGGGGGGGGGCGAAATGATAGATTTGGCCATCTTTTTCCCTTTTTTCGGTCATTTTCTCACATTTCGGGGGAGAACCAAACCCCCAAGTTCTCTCCCCCCCCCCCCCGATACGCCCTTGTCAACCATGAATCATCACCGACTGAAGCCTTACGAACGTTTCAGACACAGAAGAGATTAAAGAAAGTCCCAAGGTCAGAATTATGTAATTTGCTTTCGTGCATCGCCCTCTATCGACATAAATATGAAGTAATTTTTTTCCCCTGTAACATTAAAAAATCTCCCTTCGCGAAAATATGAGGTATACCACATTCAAATATACCGATTCCTTCCATATTTTCATGAATTTTTAAATTACGGTATTTACGAATTTATGGGCCACCCTGTATGTCCCGAAAAGAATTGAAAGTCCACTTCTTTTTTTTTACCAGGAACAATTGGCACAAAGCCAGCCATTTCGTTGCTCACGGTAAATGTTATTGGGAACGGTCAATTGTCATTGTTATATCACCATCCTTAGACTTTAGTTGCCCTTCCTTGAACCTATAATGTCAAGTCCGCGGAGGAAGCTTGCGGTTTTCTTGCTAATCGCGCAATAATCCTTCTTTTTGCAAACTGTAATTTCAAAAGGCAATTTTTTTCCCTACGTGCTGCACCTAATAACAGAAGAAGCCATTGTTCTTTTTTTTTTCCTCTTCATTCTTCTACATTTTTTCCCCCATGACATGAAGGTATGTACAAGTATGGACAAAGTTATTGACGAATATTTGATAATTGAAGGGTTTGTTGCAAAAAAAAAAGAGGTAGGTCCCCATTTTTTTGATGGGAGATTTGAGTTACCCGTCTTTGAAATATGCTTTTGGGTGCCGGCTGCCGTAAGTTTAAACGGGAATACACATTCTCGTCTCGCTGCAGTGTTGGTCTATTAACTGAAGGTAACAATAAATGGGCTTTCGTTAGTCTGAATAGCACAATGGTGGTCAACCTTTCGCAGACTGTGGGGCTGGGACTATTCATTGGAAATATTGTCACGAGCCACTTGAGTTATTTAAAAGTGTGCCGCAAGCCGCTTCAGTGGTCTAGAAATGTGCCGTGAGCAATTTAAGTAATCTGGAAATGTGGTTCATTCACTTAGATGACCTGGAAATGTGCCAAGTGCCACTTAAGTAATCAAAAAAGACGGCCTGCTTATATATATATAAGTGAACCGTGAATGTGCTTCGGGCCGCTTAAATGATCTAGAAGCGTCCGCGGAGCACTTAAGTGATTTGCAAATGAACCGAAACACTTAAATGAACTGGAGGTGTGCCGCAGGTATCTCAAGTGATTCGGAAATGAGCTTGGGGTCGCTTAAGTGATATGAACAGGACCATAACTAGGATTTTTGCCGCCCCCACAACTTTAAAATTCGATAATTTTATAACAGTGTTCTTTGTTCCCACCTAAAATTGTCGCCCCCAAATTTTGCCGCTTGGTGAAGTTGCCCCTTCCCCTGCTCCCCCGGATCTGAATATGTGCCGTTGGCAGTCCAAGTGATCTCTCCCCATTGAAAAAGTCTCGCCGCAGAGAGCAACAGGCCTACAACGGTAAAATCTGCAAACATTACACTTTACTCATAGCTCGAAAACATATGTGGTAGATGGCAGCACTATAACAAGCATTACACAGAAACAAGCTTCACGTCAGATTCACAACACGAAGGGCTACTGCAAAGGGCTACTTATGCAATTCAAGTAATCTATCGTGGGCCAAATGAGTGGTTTGGTTATCTGTTACGGGCCACATTTGGTCCACGGGATATGGACTTAATATATGGAATAGCATTTATATATATTTGGAAATATAGCATTGTCTTCTATCTTCATCTTATATCCCCTGAGATTTCTAGTCGTAAACTGATTTAATTACTATGAGCAATGCCGGTGATCTCTTGTGTAGACAACACAGACTCACAAACGAACGGAGCATCATTAGATTTGTCTGAACTAATGGATGCCACGTGAGCTTCAAATCTAAGTGGCTCCAAAATTTAATTTAAAAATTCGCTCTCTGTAAGCTCACAGAGATATTTTCATTCGAAGATTTGCAGTCAGAGGGATATGACATTACAGGTCAAGTGTTTACCACAGATAAAGCAAAATTCCATTCTAGTGGATATGCCTGAATATATGAAAAGTTACCGAACGTGAAGCTCTGTGACACCCCCCCCCCCCCCCAATCTCTTAACTAAAGTCAAATATTCTCTAACTAAAGTATTCATAACTAATCCATTTATACTCTGCTACCGTGGTTTCCCCGAAAACAAGACCCGGTCTTATATTAATTTGTGCTTCAAAAAATGCACTAGGGCTTAGTTTCGGGGTAGAGCTTATATTAGGAGCATCCTGAAAAAAACCACGCTTTGACATATTTTTTGGTAGAATATTTCTTCCTTTTTGAAGACATTTTTGAGTGATGGTTACACAAAAATCCACAAAAAATTGCAAACGCTAAACTTCATAAAACGTTTCTTTTGGGTGTCGTCGTTTAAAGGTTCGGTTCTCAACGTCGAACTGTACCGTATGACAACTGCATTCATTGGGTTGTTAAAATACGTTGTTTATTGCTGTTTTATTTATTGTTAGGAAACGCTGAGGCAGTAAATCACAGTTTGCAAGCGAGGATCAGGTTGAATCCGTATAATCTAATGAAGCTACGAAGAAATCTTGAAGATTTTCAACAGTGTTCAAGCGTGAATCAGACTGGGTGGATTGAACTGTCCGAGTGGAATGGGGTGCTGCTCCCAAGCCCGTTTTAAGAACGCCGTGGGCCCCCGGGCCAAGTGATTTTTCTGGCAAATTCACGAAAAATTCAACAACTCGTTTTTCTGAGGCCCCCGGATAGGCCCACGTGTTAAGACGGCACTGCATTTGAGTGGGCCGTGGCAAATTTAGAAATCTCTCACTCGACCAGCAGCACATTTACAGTAAAGACCCGCTGCACATTCACAGATCACATCAATTCAAACCAATGAAGGCCGCACTCTCCTAAAGGTTGCCGTAGGGGGTGCTCTTTGTTTGATGATAAGCATAGGCAGTGCTCGCAACTCGAGAAAGGCTGAAGACCTCTGAGTTAAACCATCCATTCAAGACGCTTTGTTAGCCTTGGCAAGCACGTATTTTGGCATCCCGTTTCATGTACAATGAGCAGTTGAAACATGCATGTGTTCATCCCATGATCCACGGGTCAAATGCGGTCCCCGGAATCATCCGATGTGGCTCGCGACGCTAAACATAATTTTGTAAAAATGAACTAATCGGCGCTTTTCGAAATCACTAAGGTGACTAGCAGTGCGGTTCCACACTACTTCAGTGACCCTCGGTACATTTATAGGTCACTTCAGTGGCCCGCGGCACATTACCACATTACTAGAGTCAACAATGGCATAGTTCCAGAGCACTTAAGCGACCCACGGCCATGGCCGTCTTAAGAGCATCATGGGCCTCACGGGCCAAGTGGATTTCTGAAGTTTTCCAAGTGGTTTTCTGAGAAAATTTCAACCGCATCTCATTTTTGCGAGGCCCCTCTTCTCTTGAGGCTTATTTTCGGGATAGCGCTTATAATCGGAGAATCCTAAAAAATCATGTTAGAACTTATTTTCGGGGAAAAACGGTATTATAAATGCGAAAAACTGCAACCCTGCTGTCCCCTATTGAGTAAAAGCAAAACTACCTGTTATACTTTAAATCTTATCTTTGGAGACCCTGACAAAGGTTCCGAAAGTAATTTTTTTTTTGTTAAAAAGCTCTTAGGAGCTGGCGGATAAGCATTGAATAGGGGAAAGGGACACCTCGGGTGGAAAAAGTTTGAGAACCCCTGCCCATTAGGCTATTCTGGGCAGCCGCGGATAAACGATGACGAAGTCGTGGGGGCACGGACGCCAAAAGTTTAAGAAACACTGGATTAGTTGGACGTGTCAACACACCGGTCATATAACTTTTTTTTCCAGGGAATAATTTCTCCGATTCAGCACACTACTATGTATACATAATGATAAGACCACAGAGTAAGAATAATATACTTTAGTCTATGGATGAGACAAACAGTGATTCTAAGGGAAAAAAAAAAACTACACCATGAAAAAAGATAATGGTTCTGAGAGAAAGTCACATTTCAATACAAAATTATGCACTATCAACGTATAGTACAGTATATTATCGTACAAATATAGATTGTAATTTCCTCTCTTATTTTCTGCATTTCAGAACGCTATTCACCCAAGATTATAGGTTTTTTATTTCACCAACCTTTAAGAAAAACTCTTCCAGAACCCCTTTTGTGTTTTATCGTGGATTTTTTGGGGCCTCAAAAGCACAGAGCAGTTTTCCACCTTTTCCTAGTCTTTGACACTGCCTTATACTGAAGCTAGTAGCTCTTGCGAAGGTACCTGCAGATAACATGGCATTTCTAGGTACTCTAAATCTAGCCAAGTCTCCTATGCATAAGGTGGTGCTTCTGGGAGTTCAAGCTCTACCTAAGGCGCCCGAAGAAAAGGCGATACTTCTTGGAGCTTGAATTCTAGCCATTGCTTTACAGGTTCAGTGGTCTCCCCACAATAGGTTCCTATGCCTAATTTCTTCCGAAGACGCCTCTGTCAAAGCTCTTGATGGCCCTTCAGAACAGAATGAGCATTTCGTGAATGCCATATCCTCCTAACTGAGACACCTATAAAAGGTATTTCTAGGAGCTCTCTACCAAGAACGACTAATAGCGGGCGGGGGGGGGGGGGGAGAAAGTAACGGCAAGAAGCGGGCAAGATTCTGCTCTTTAATAAAGGCGAAAACAGAGGCTAATTTGAACCTGCTTCCAGATGAAGAACTTGAGAGCAATTTTCAAAAATGGTATATATATATATGATATGAAAACCTCCACTTCCTTTTTTTTTCTTCTTTTAAAGCACTAGTACAAACCCAACCACTGTGAAACTGTGAAAATGCAAGAGCCGCATATATAAATGGAGATTTTTATTTTAATTTCTCTCTCTCATCATTTTAGTCAATGAAGGTAGAAAATAAAAAATCAAGTTTTTTTAAAGATCAAAAGTCATATGAAGGAATAGGCGCCAATATAGGCACATTTTTGATTGGGGGAGTAATCGTCCACCCCCCGGCTACGCCACTGCCCATCATCACACTGGGCTGCTAATTATCAGGACCGTGAAAAAAATCACGGTAATAAATATGTAGTCTAATATTTAGACCAGCGGTTCTCAACCTTTTTTGACTCGCAGAGCCCTTTTCAGTATATAATTTCTATGGCGGATCCCTGTTTGACTATAGAGCCCTTTTTGTATATAATTTTTTATGGTGGACCTCTGCGTGTAGACCTTTTTTTTTTATTTTATCTATCAAATTTACTGATTTATTTTATTTTCCTCGAGTCGCCGCGGAGCCCCTGGGAAGTTCACACGGAGCCCCGGTTGAGAACCGCTGACAGACTGCATATTTAACATCATGGCTTACCAAAGAAAGCATTTCTGGGGAATTTCACAACTGTCTGTAGGAATACTTGCATCAATATTGATGAAAAAATTTAAAAAAACGGAGTGTGTTTAAATTTCTTATTTTTTTCTGTGTTATGTCGGGCATCTGGCCGAAAAAAATACATGAACGATGGAAGTTTTTACATGCCCTGAGCATGTCGGGGCAATGGATTTGTCCAGCCCAGGTGGGCAAATGCGTTGAAATGCAGGAATATCATTGGTAGCAAAGGTATGTGTTTTTTTGCATGTACTGCGCACAATTTAAAACCTACTCCCATTATGCTTTTTCCGGTGCATACTATTTCACATGAATACACAGTTTAATTTATTCAGAACCGAAAAAAGCAGTATAATATTAAATATCTATTCTCATTCTAATAAGCATCCAAGATATGGAAAACAAAAACTTTGTAGCTATTAGTTTATCCATAAACGCCCAAAAAGACAACAATAAAAATACTCGACATTGTTAATGAGGTAACGTAAATGATAAATAACAATACGCTGCCCACTGAGTGCTTGTTAAGAGGTTACAATTTTTCTAGGTTACAATTCGGGTGGTCGTGGATAATGAATGCATTCTTTATATGTAACAAACGTCTTTTTTCATTCTCAATTTCCTTCTCTGAAGTTATCAAAAAAGTCAAGCAGGCCAAAGATTGCAGCCTATGAGCCAAGTTGCAGTATATGGAGGCTCATGTCCGCACCAGGATGTTAGATATAAGGACCGTAAAAAATAGATCTAAATATGTTGACTCAACATTTGTGCATCACAACTGCCAAAAAAACCATCTCTGTGGAACTTAATGCATCTATTTAAAAACACTTGCATTACCGTCGATGAAGAAATTACATGAAAGTTGTTTTTTTTAATTAATAAATTATTAAAAATATGAGGAAACTATATCACTAACATTAACAAAATTTTACGAATGCAAAATAAATTTATCAAAATTTTATCTCATTTTAATGGAAGTATAACTTTGATTAACTACACTAACCTTAATATCTTATCCATCAGACATTTGTATTTCTATAAAATCTGCATTGCCGTTCACAGAAATAGAGTTCGGTGCAATAGACATAATGTGTTATCAATCCCAGAAAGACAAAATCAAATTTTAGTAATTCCTAAACCGAATAAAAATATTCTATGTAAAAATTTCATCTACTTAGCTCCGAAACAATACAATAGACTACCTATCTATATCCAAAATGAAAAAAATGAACACTCCTTCAAAAAACTACATAAAAAATTCGTACTTTCCATTACTGATATAGAACAATATTTTTAAAATATCGTATCTGACGTCTTGTGCATATTTGTCATCTATTTTTCACTCTAATTCTGAGATAACACTATAATGACTGATATATAACATTTTATTAAAACTGACACTCCTGTTTGCCACATATATAATGATACTAACATTCTATACTATATTCCTTTATTTTTATTTGTTTTTTTTCTTCAAAAATTGTCATCATAAATCTAATGAATTATAGCAGTATTATTAGAAACCGTTTCATTCATACATGGTGAATTGTATTTATATACTTACGATAATATTATACAAAATGAATCATACATTTTTTTTTATCTATGATCACCGGTATGGATCGTATGATCCCTTGGTGATTTTATTTGTTTTCCAAAATGAATATGATGTATGAATAATGAATAATAATAATAAAATATATAGTTTTAAGCAGGGCCGTAGTGTATCTTCTCGAGGCCCAGGGGCAAGCTTTTCCCTTATAAAGCCCCTATTGAAAGGGTTATTATTCAAAATAAATGTAAGCTTTTGTGGGAACCCCGTTCGGCTTGCGGCCCAAGCCTAGTTATGGCCCTGGTTTTAAGAAGCCTGATCGAAAAAAATACACGCCCAGTTGAAATTTTTACATGCCCGGGCATGTTGGGCAATAGATTTGTCCAGCCTTGGTTGACTTGGATAAGAAAAGGTTGGGAGATAAAAAATTAGAGATAGAAAGCAATAATTAATTTTACAAAAATCATTATAATCATAGACGAAACCGGCTATGGTACACAAATATGATTTATTTCTCAACTCGATAATTACATCAATTTAGAGAGCGAGGGAAATAAATACACTTGAAGAGAAATTTGTCTAGATATTTTGACTTGTTAACTTAGACATTATATATGAATTCATTTAAAAACTTTATGATAAACTATGTACTGAAGTAAAAACTTGATTTACAAAGAAATAATGACCATAAAGCTTCATCCATCCAAATGAAACAGAACTATATATACTGTAAATATTACATTCACAGAGAAAACAAAGAAGTTTTGATTTTTATAGACAGACATTTTATTAATACATAACACTTCAAAAATAAGAGAAAATTTCCAACATGAACTTGATTTCCACTGATAGATATACAGTTAAAGATGTAATAGACAGGTAAACACTAAATATTTCATTAGCACAGTTGATTAATTGATAAAATGGAGAAGGTATCATTAAAAAAAATCACCATGATTTTCAATGTAGCTCTTGATTATGTAATTAAAAAAACTAAAAAAACCAAGCATTTCTGTATTTTGAAAAGTACATTGGATGGTAGAAATAACAATATAAGAAATGCGTTTCTTTTGGTCACCCCGGTGTACATATACGTATTAACACTTATTAGTTATATCAAGACAATCATATCAATAGCATCAAATGTATAAATATAATACATTCATGCACATTTTGAGAACCACAGGTCCCCCATAGCTCTTTATTTCACATGGCTCTGATGCAGGTATTCTTAGTTACCTGAGTAGCTGTTTGATCAACTCCCTTATCTCTCTCATCTTGCATAAAAAAAAATTACAATCGCTATTAGTATGATACAATCTTATGATGTGTGGAATGTATTAGTAAGAGTGTAATCTATATGATAAAAGTGCAAACATATAAAATATAAATAGTGATTTAAAAAAGGAAAAGAAACTACTAATGTATAAACAATGATCAAAATATTTCAAAATTACACAATGAACAGATCAAATGCATCATAAGTACATAACAAACAGTAAAGTCACAGCTTTACATGAAAAATAAAGAAAAAGAATTTTGATAATTTTTTCCCCCGGGTGCAAACCATGACAGATTTATGATAATGGATAAATAAATAAACAGAACAGAAGAAAAAAAATTTAAGTTTTACTGCCCTGAATATAAGAAAATATACTCTTTTGCAAAAAAAAAAAAAAAAGAAGTACCAATGAAGAAAGTGACTACTTTTATTGAAATTAAATGTGTGTAAAGCTCATATACACAGATAATGAAATGATAAAAATTTCAAAGCTGTCAGACCCATCAATGGCTAGCAATTTCACATTGAATGGTCAAATCAGTAATTGGTAAAACCGGCCCTGACCAGCACATCCTAGAGATATGCCTCTGCACTTGTTTGCCATAAATGTCATTCAGACTACCTAGCGAGTTTGCCACATTTTGAAACACAGCATCCTATTTTGTTTCTTCTTATTTTGGCATAGAATCTTCCTGATTGGCTCACAAATGCAGCATAGTGATTAGATGTGGGCATAAAAATAGCAAATTCTAAGACCAATCGTTTCATTTCCTCACAACAATGATACTGGCACGAGCAGGGAATTTTTTTCCCTGAATATTCTGAGGGAAAATGGACTACTTACTGACGTCACAAACGGACTGCGGAGGCCTTCTATCTCTAGGAGGTGCTGCCCTGAGAGCGATGCATACGTGCATATGTTGACACAAAGAGTGATAAAGTTTCCTAATCTCATCTTGTGATATATTCTGCCAGGCATTCATCAATTGTTGCTCCGGATCTGCGATATTCTGAGGTGCTCGAATCTGGTGACCTACCATGTCCCATACTTGTTCAATTGGCAAAAGGTAAGGGCGACCTTGCTGGCCGAGGAAGAGTATCAACAGCATGGAGGCAGTCCAGAGATATGAGAGCCTGTTGAGCTTGTGGGGAGTATTATCATAGAGAGTAAGGGACCTGTTGGCTTTATCTTGTTCGAAAATGGCCCCGATGATGACATGGCATGAAGGGTGATGCAACTGGCTACAGAAGGTCATCAACATATTGTGAGCTGTTAAAGTTGTACACAGGATGACTAGAGGGGACCTGCTGTCGAAATAGACCACCCCACATCAAGGGTAATGGCTGTATGCATCTGTAAAACAAAGGCTGATTGGGACTGCTGGCCCACCCCTCCACACACGGAGCCCATGGTCATCTGCTCCAAGACTGAAACAGGATTCATAGCTGAATACTATATGATGCCAGTCTGCTGGCAGCCATCATGATTGGCTACAACACCACTCTAGACAACTCTGCCAATTTTGTGGGGTTAAAATAGACATCTTGAAGCCCACTGTGATTGAACCCTGCCTCAGCAAATGCCATGAGATGGTAGAAAATACCACGGGTGGTATGGAAGAGGCAGTAGCATGTTTGATAGCAGACACTGATGGCATTGGGGCAGTTCTGGCATGTTGCATAATCACCCGATCTTGCATCGCATTCATGCACCTTGGCTTTTCACAGCCTTCATTCCGCCGATGAGTTCCTTGCACAGCCATGTCTGTACAGTGCAGACGGCAGCCTGTTCTTGGTATGACCAGTCAGCTTCACACATCCCGACTATGGGACCATGTTTGAAGTCGTCTAATTGGCTATAAGGTCTTTGACAACGTCGTAATGGCATTATTGGTTGTGTCTCCAGGGGACTGCAATAAGAAAAGATAAACTGTCTGCGATTGTTGCCTTTTTTATACAATGCTAGTTTTGCAGTAGAAACATGTTCTACGACCAAAGTTAACATTCACTGGCCTTGAACATTTAATCATTTGCATGCGAAATTTTTTGAGATGATCGGATTATTTTTTATGGCTGCTTAGTTTTTTGTTTTCTTTTGCTAAAGAGTGTAATACTAAGCATGAGTACTTCCAAAGTACTAGAGGTGTTTTTAATGAATACACTGAATTTTCAGAAAGCAATCATCAACGATCAATCACATATTAAAGTGTGTTGTTTATTTTATAAGGTAAGCAGTTGCAATCAAAATGCATCGTCAAAAAATAATAAAATTGTGGTAATTAATTACATGCACGCACTTATGTACCTAATTCAACATCATCAATGGTAAAACATAATTTTGGCAAACGAAAATCGGATTTTGTACATCTCTTTGCAGAAGAAAGATTTGCTTGGACATTGTATTAGATTGAATGATCTTTGTAGGTTCTTACTTTGGAAAAAATAAATAACATGTGGGATTAATAGGAGAAAATTTGGGACCTATCGTAACAATCTTTATAGTGGAGCAGTCGCAATAATTGTCATTGTATTCGAGCAGGCTGTAATGCTTTGTAGATGACAGAAAAAGGAAAAAAACTATACAAATTTAAAAAATTATAGGAAGGAAATGTTTTGATGAAAGGAAAAATAATCAGGATTCTATGACGAGGATGTCATCAGTAGTAACTTCTTAAATCTCAAATGGAATCCACTGTACGGCGATACTGTTTAAGCAAAACAAAAAAAAACTTGAAAACTTTTGTAACTGGATAAATATTTATACATCACTTTAGAGAGAAAATTATAACCATCAAATGATAGTCAAGTTTTAAAAAACTATTCCAGAAATTATGATCACACTTAATATGTAAAAATGAAAGTTCTCCAAGGGCAGGATATAACTCTTTTCACGTTACGGAATTTGTGAGAAAGAATCATCACAAACTTTTCTTTTGGCACAATGTATTAATCCAACGTGATTGTAAAAGAGCATGAAGTACAGAGTAGCAAAGTTACAAATGTTATATTTTCAGAATAAATGTCTACTAACATTAAGAAATAACCTGGACAAATCATAAAGATAAGAATAATGAAGATAAGATAAAATAAAGATCGCCTTGGGAATACCTGATGATCACATTATTTAAAAAAATGCCACAGCAAAGGCAAGCAGCAAATTACTGAATTGGTTTTGCGATACACATTTACATGATGAAAATTTGCTTTCCAATACAAGGCTGGACCCAACATCGATTGCCTGGCATGCTCAGAGCTTCTATATTTTTTAACCAAATGACTGATGCTAGCATATAAAATACTTTATTACAATTTCAGCATCTGAGTGGCATGGTGGTAAGATGATCATCTACTATCCTGAAAGACTGCCATCAGGTCCCAGGTTCGATTTGGGGAAGAATATAGATAACTAGATATTTTCCCTAACTGGCTTGAGGCGACTAAAGAGAGATGAAGCCTTCATTTCTGACCCAACTCCTTAATGGCAGTAAATTGCAGCATAACAATATGACCAGAGTTGGTGTGTGATGAAGTAGCATATAAAAAAAGCTGATTCAGGAATGTATTATTTTAAATTACATGCCTGACTAAGCATGTAAATTTTCAGAGATTTGTTCAGCCCCATATCAATACCATTTTTTCCATTCGATAAACAGAATATTGAAAAATTAATTATGCTTTCCTAATACAGTGATGCCTCGGTTTATGAACTTTTCGGCTAACAAAGATTTTTTTCGTGATTTTCCTGCCTCTGCTAAGGAATACCAATTCAGTTAAGAAACATTTTGGTTGATCTGGATGCATGTGCTAACAGAACAGCTGCGTCGTGAGCTGAAATTTAGTGCCAATCATCATCAGAATTACTGGCACTAGAGCCTGATTAACTCCTCTCCAATTGATAACCTTTTTCCAGATGTACCTCCACCTCTCATTCTTAAAGTGTTTGAATCATTTTATGTAAAATGAAAGATTCGGCTAATAGAAAATGAATTGAAAAACAAAAAATCCTATGTTTCTAGAGCACGTTTTTTTTAGTGCTACTCTTAGCATCAAACTGAACAGTCAGGACATTCTAGGAGTTTATCTTTTTTCCATCTTCATATATCAGACAGAATTCTGTGGTGTTTGGTCAGAACATATCTTCAAAAAATGG
Source organism: Pholcus phalangioides (assembly GCF_987345545.1). Lineage (NCBI taxonomy): Eukaryota > Metazoa > Arthropoda > Arachnida > Araneae > Pholcidae > Pholcus > Pholcus phalangioides. Next base: position 21,330,388 of record NW_028301616.1, on the reverse strand, counting down.
CTTTTTGATCTAAAAGTAAGTCTTGATAATTATAACAAATTAGAAGTGAGATAAATGCACAAATACGTGTGTACGGCTAAAAAACATGCTGATGTATGGCATTTTCATTTGCAATTGTGTGTATGCTTTATTTTTTATTTTTAAATTACAATGAAAATGCTTATATCTCAAAAATATGATTTTGGAGTAATCATGTTCTGACCAAACACCACAGAATTGAGTTGACCAAATCACAAATGGATGGGGAACACCTACAAACTCGATTGGGTTGTGTTGGTTGTGAACATAGTTTATAATAAAAAGATCTTCAGCATCTCATCTTCCTATAAATTTTCATTTATCTAATTTTCAAACTGTTAGAAAAGTTTTCGTCTTTTTTTTTTATAGTGTACCTTGTTTTAAAAACTTATCTTTAAATTTTGGGCAGTACTTGGAATGAATTAAAAGATTTTCCACAGAGACCTTTAGAAAATCATGTTTGGGCTTACAAACGCAATTCAGGAATAATTATCCTTGATCAATTATTTCAATCAAATTCTCTTCATTAGCAGAGGTATCACTGTACTTGAAATATAATTCAACGGACCAATATTTTTGAAATATTCATCAATATTTTCAAACTTTTCTCAAAGGTTGAATTTCTCACCATAAAAACTAACATATGCACCCGAAAGCTGTAAAATCATGTTTCTCAAAACATAAACATTACAAGCTTATTCTGAAAAAAAAAAAAAGAAGTAGTAATATGTTGAAGAATATATTTTAACAATACAAATATTATACAACGGTATATATAAAAACGGTACAGAATTTTTTCAAAAATTGTAAAGCACAGTATCAGTATTATTAACAAATTAATAACAAACAGCAGCTCATGCTTTTATACATATAATTGCTTTTTTTCTATTCAAATGATTTAATCTGTAAAAAAAAATATATTTAAGAGATGATGTTACAGACAATGCTGGTAAACAGCAAAATACATTCAATTCCAGTTGTTACAACCACCACAGGACGGATATAAGCACTTATGTGAGAGGGCAAAAAATGCTTTGGACATTTCTCTTACAAGTAAAAAGTTAGATCACACAAGAAATTAAAATATTCCTCGAGTGCTTTAAATTGTAATTATTTACATTAACATATTATACACAATTGAAATACATAAAACTAAGGCCCTATAAGATGGAGATTAACACTCAAAATAATCTGAAGTTTAAAAAAACAAAATTATGCTTCTGTAAAGTTTCAATTTGATTGATATTATGTAGAACGTGCTAAACATCAGCAACATTCAGACCATGAAAACATATATCACTGTTTCATTTGATTTGTGTTGCACACAGATTCATCTGTATATACGAGTACATTCTACTACTAACTGCTTGGACAGATATCCTGATAACATGTTATAAAGATGATTTACCAAGCTCTATATGATACCCATAACAATCCATATAAGAGTTTTTTTTCACATTAACCCCACCCATTTCTTAGATAAAATTGAAAAAAATTCCCATTTTATGGAGTATAAATAAACTATATAAAAAACAAACACAAATATGTATATCCTATATATATATTTTTTGTTCTGGTTTCCTTTAAATAATAAAGGAAAAAAACTAGACAAAAAGGGTCCTGATTTTGGTCCCGATTCCTCAGTGAGTGATGAACACACAAAAAAAAATAATCTACAGGCACACAAACATATATCATACATAAGACAAGCTATAAATATTTCATCGCTTCTTGGGACGTTTTTTTTTCCTTTTACTTGAAAGTTTGGTAGAGGATGAAGCAGTTTCTTGCAATGAGACATCAGCATCCCCATCATCATCATCATCGTTATTGCCACCAACACCTATAAAAAAATTCATAAAGCATTGGTGATGGAATACCAGGGGAGGGGGAGGATAATAGCTACATAAACAATACAGGATTATTATGGGTTCCCTAAAGAAGGGAGATGATAATTTTTTTCTGGGGGAAGGGGGGGGGGGGGTAAAACAAAACAAGTTTAGATGATTACCCAACACATTCTTTTATCCAACGCTCCATCCCTAACACACTGCTTAGCAAAATTAAAAGATAGTTGTCAAAATCTCGTGCATCTAAAAAGTACTTAACAAAAAGTTAACTAATTACAGATTTTTCTTAAATTTACATTATACCCTTGCTATAGTGGAACTCTGGAACAAAATTTTCAGGCTAATCCCCCTACAACAGTGATTCTCAAAGTGTGCATCTCCAACCTTCCTCAGGGACATCATGGTAAACTGCCGATATTGATGTTTGCATGTTAGCTTTTTTGAAGCAGTTCTTTGTTAGACTATTCTGGGGAGCTGTGGATAGGTGTTGACTAAGGTAAGGGCACAGCAATCAACAAAACTTAGAGAACCACACCCATAATATGTTCTTTAATTAGAATGGATACAGCAAACACAATTTTCTGTAAACTCAAGTTTGTAGCTGGCAGTATTGGCCCTTTTTTTTTCTTTTTTACTTGTATTTTTTACTCTTATGATATAGCCAAAAAAAACCCTGTTGTTAAAAAAAAATTTCAAGGGACTGAAAATTTGGTTCTCTATCCTGCAGGCTCACTATACCCAACCTCATAAGATAACACTCTTGGAGGCAGAACCAAAAGTTTCACTCGCTATACTTAAAGGTCTCTTATAAATTAGGCTCCCTACAGCCGGGTTTAACCATATTTTATAGTGCTTACAGTTTAATGTTTGTAAACTTGAAAAATGTCTACAATAATATGCACTCATTATTTGGCAATTTAAACTATCCAATATATCCCAGGTCATTGAGTGCTGGATAATCTGCTATGTCTGCTGTGTTACCAATATCTTATTTTAACAAGTCTCACAGGTATTCTGGTGAATTATTTTCATCAGTTATTGAACAAGCAAACTTGTCTCATTTCAATTCTTTTTACGTAAATAAAACTATTGAAGTTAAATCATATTATGTTTTTGTCATTTCATAATTTTTATCCAAACAAGGATTAATTCAACTGTCTTAACAGTGCACTATACAGAAAATATACAAAAATACTGCATACTGCAAAGATAATCCATCTTGCTAATCCAGCACATATCAGACTAGGATGTGATAGATTAGAAAGATCACCGGATTAATGGAAAAACCTATTTAAATAATATAAACTTCTGCACATACACATGAAGCGACTTTCCTGTTTTACACTCCAAGAAAACCCACATGAAAATGGCAAATTACTGGACGGGCCAGACCAGCACATGGGCGGATTATTGAGTTTACTGTATATCTAATAAGCTATCATCTGGTATATTTATGTTTGAAGGAAAAAAACTCTTAACTTACCATTTTCAATAAAAGCTTCACTGTTATCATGAGGAGGAGGAGATGAAACCTAGACGGACACAAAATCGAAAGAAAAAAATGTTCAACGAAAGTGGAAAAACCATAAGCTACATCAAATTTTAACATATTTATATGTCCAAAATATTATCTCATAATTTAAGTTTTTAACAAGGTAAAAAACTCCACGTATTGATAGGGAGCAATTCATTTAACAACTTGAGTGAATCAAATCCCACTTCAAATTTTTAATTTGGATGTGTCTTTTTTCGAAGTTCCAACAGGGGAAACTTATGAAACTGACTCTTTGAAAAAAACTACAAACCAGCTCCACTTTTTTATTTATTCTCAAAACTGCTTGCAATTATTCAGCTTTGGAACTTCCTAATTTTATATCAATATATGCAGTTAGTTGCAGAAAAATTCCAACAAACACTTTGAAGTTCTTTGTATGTAACATTACTGGATCTAAAAATGATAGAATTCTAAGAATTCTAATGAATGGGCTTCTGAACAAATATTAATTTTAATGATAACCAGTTGCTTAACCCTTTAGCACCCAAAGACGGATGAAGGGAGCTCCAATGGGGGAGGTGGGGGGGGGGAGCATATTTTTGAGTCGTTTGGGAAAATGAAATCTATCATCAGAGGCAGGAACAGGAAAAATAGGCTCAAGTCACACAGGAGGGTGAGGAGAAAGAAGTCAAGTCACCACTTTGAGAATAAATACCTGAGCAATATACTAGGGAAAACAAACAATTCATGTCTTAATACCTGAGCATTAAAAAGAGTAAAAAATATCTTTTGACTGTTTCACCCTGTCCCTAATACAGTCAATTTTTTCTAACGGCTGAGCATGAAAGTGAAGAGCAATAAAATATTCAGCCATTTCAAACAGAAATTTCAATCTGATTTCTGTGCCACTTTTATAAATAATTTTCAAAAGTCAATTAACAAAAATTTTAGCTGTGCAGCTAACAGCATTCGTTTATTCATAAATTAGAGAAAAACAATATGAATTTTCACCTCAACGTCATCGCCATCATCTTCTTCGGTACTTTTTAGATTCGAAGAATCATCCCGATCTGATGAGATGTAACCTGTAACAAAGCAGTGGAAACACTAAATTTTATTATTCTTTAGAAAATGACCTCAAATGGAAGATTTTCTGGCTCTTCTGAGTGGGTTTTGAGTATACCTTACCTATTAAAAAACCAATTAAAAAAAAAGAACAAAGACAGATCTAATGAATGCATACCGATATCTTCTGTAACTCCATCAGAAGAACAGCTCCTAGACTGAGATATTTCTTTTGCTTTAGCTATTACTAGTTGCGCTTTCAATGCATCAGCTTCAAGAGACTTCAACCTAAACAGATTAGAAGACATTAAAAATTAACTTCTGAGGAAGGCAGAAAAAAAAATAAAAACTGGCTAACTGGATGTATACAAGACACTGTTGGGAGTATGAGACAGCGGCGTGTAGTTTCAATTCAAGACAGACATGCCTTTTATCTTACACAAAAGGATCGACTTTATTTACAGGACGAAAAATGAACTGAGTGATAACTTGAATAATTACACGATGTCGCTTTGAGTCCCCATCAATCACCACTATGGGGATGCAACTTTCTGCATGTGTCGGCAACCACGCCACAACACAAATACAGTGAACACATACAGGTTCCCAAATTTTATTTGAATGCAAAATCCCTTTTGATAAGAATTCTATTGATGACCCCACCTTTTTGACAAGAATTTTTTGGTGACCTCCCTACACGTAATCAACTTCATTCAAACTAAAACAGGGGATTGTAACTGTACTGCCATTTTTGCTACACGTATAGTTTTCTTCACATATTCATTATATTAGACTTGGAATTTTATTATATTATACCGCATGATAGATATACATACGTGTTAAATAGCTCAGTTGAAAGTCAAGCATTACATCGAATCGATCTATTTTTATTTGTATATAAAAATATCAAAATAAATTTCTTATCAAATGATTTTATTTTGGAAATTCTCTCCCCAGAGTGTCAAAACGCACATTTTTGAGACACCTGCAGTAACCCCTCATTATACTGCACCTAGCAGAAGACCCAGAAAAAGGGTGATTTTTGAAAACGTGATGCATCTTGTTCTAATATTTGTCAATATTTTAACAGTGGTCCTAATGTTTTATAATGAGGAGCAGCTGTCGAAAGCCTATGCCACAACCAAATCTTCAAGATTACAGATTTCACATTTAATCCCATTCAAGCACATTTTTCTACCTTGCTTGTCTCCATGCAGCTCTCTTGGCCGCTTGCAAAGCCCTTTGCTGCGCAGGGGTGAGCTCAGATTGACAAACATCTGGAACAATTTCATCTTGAAATTGGATCTGGAGACGATATTCTGCTTTGGCCGTTCGAACAGGAATTTTGCTAGCTGGAGAAGGTGAAGTCCTATCAGAAAAAAAAACTCTTCAGCATCTATAAATCTGGTTGAATATTTAAAGATACAATGTTCCCTTTCATTTTTATTATCACATTTACAGACCTGTTGTTACTCTGTGCAATACACAGCGAAATGCAACTATATAAGAACAATACAGTGAGTTCCAACACACACAAACTATGTGACAAAAATTCTACCTGCTTGGAATCATTTTCAGCCATGAATGGCAACACACACAAGCAGCTAAGATAGAACATTGCCACAACCAAGATACGAAATTGTATAATTCCATATTCATGGGGAAATATGTAGTTATTAAAATAAACTATTCTATATTCGCTTAATATTCATAGGGGTAAAATGAAATAACATTATCATTTTTGTTACTGACCTAAGAATTGGAATACCAATCACGTTAGGAGAGGTGTTTTGATTTTCTATGAAGTCATCACAGTTCTCTGGATCATCATCGTAATCCACTGAATGGTAAACTTTGATTTCCTCCGCAGTCATTGATGATAATTTTTTCTCTGTGAAAGAAGTTAGAGATAGAAAAACTAAATTGTTTTTAGCATTTTACTCGGCCCCTACTGGAAAAAAAAATTAAAGGCAGGAAATATCAATATTTAAAACAATAACCATTTATGAAATAACCGGCTTATTGGCAATATCAGACATTGCTCCAGTGCATAGGGGCCAAACTGACTCTCAGAACAAGTTTATTAAAAAATTGAGAGGAACATAGTGCTTATGTTATCCTTCTGGCTAAAAATATTACAACTGTTCATAAATAAATATTCCTGTACATATATATTAAAAAAAATGCTTGTTAGCTGTCAGATGGCTGTGACTTGTAGAACATCTCATTTACCAATTAGTTGATGTACTATATGTAGTGCTCCCTGCATGATGGTGCTGGGGTATCTCCGCAGTTTATATACTTATTATTCTATTTTCTGCTGGTGGCAACACAACAGAAATTGGGAGTCAAAGGCGTCTGGCTCCGCTTGTTTGTTATTGATGTTGTCCCACATTCCCCTTTGTATTATGTAAATATTATCAGTGGTAAATAAAGTGTAAATATATAAACGAAATCATTTCATGGATCAACTAAATATATATTCTAGAGATCTTCAAATGATCCCTTGTCCCAGTATGTTGATGCTATTCATAGCCCACACATTTAATAAGCAAATTATGGTTCAAATCAATCTAGGAATGATCAAATCCTTGTGTTCATCAACAATAATTTGAACACTGCCCCATATTTTTATTCAATTGCCTGCCAACATATCAGGTTGCTAGATCTATTTAATACCATAAACTGAGTTGTGTATATATCTGTTGAAATTGATAAAGATTATTGATCATGAGTTAAAAAAAAAATTATTCTTCAAAAAGTTTACCTTCTTCTTCTCTCATCCTTTCTAATTCTTGCTCTGTGAAGAAACTAAATTGTTTAACATCTGCGTCAGAAACCTCTTTATCTACATGCTTCGCTACTTGTTCAAACTTTCTCTTTTTCTCACTGAAAGTTAACTGCTCTGGGTCATCCATAATTGGCACAACATTCTGAAAGTAAGGAAAATATAATGAATATGTTAAGTAACTAAACATATAAGTCTAACTCCTGTAAAAAGGAACATAATATTTGATTTAATATGTCTGATAGGAAATATGAATTATACAAAAAAAAAAACGATTATAGGCATTAGTAGAGTTAGCCGTACCAAAAGTATCTAAGAAACCCCACCCCCAATATACCCAATATTTGTAAAAATAATTACATGATGACTGAATTAAAATTATGCACATTTTATGTGTGTTTTTTCTTAGTTCTAACTAATGAGAACACATATTTGATCCCAAGCAAAGCTATGCACGGAAGAGGATCTGACTACCTTTTTTCTGTGATTCACAATGGTATCTTATTGGGAGCAGTCTTTTCCTCTGAAATGCTAGAGTAAATGTGCTCCTACTAGTGAAAGTAGTACTAAACCATACATGCACCGCACCTATGGCAAATTTCTGATGACTGAATATGCATACTATGCACAGATGCACAAGAAATTTGTTCAGAAAGTTCCCATTATTTTATTAAGCAAAGAAAATCCACTTTTATACGCCCTGTTTGCAGTTAGGTTATAACCCACAGTAAACCATGTCTCCTGACAACCATAGTACAACGAAGTTGAACTTTATTTTAAAAAGATTGATGTAGAGTTCTTTAAGCTATGTCTTTGGAGGATTTGTACAGGTGTTATTTTCAACAGAGCAGTTGGTTTAACCTCAATTTTATAACAGTGGATAAGAAAATAGTCTAAGCATATACTCTATGCAATAAACTAAGCATTAAAACTAAATCATTCTCATTTACGAAAACAACGATCTGAGAGAGAAAAATTTAGATTGAAAAAAAATATACTCAGCAGAAACTTTCCAAAGTGTTTTAATAATAGTCTTTGCCACTTACGTTTGGTGCTTTTTGAGGTAGCATTTTAGCACCAGGAAGCTTTGATTTCCCAATAGGATCAACCAGTGATTCATCGGTACTAACAGTGGCATCCACAGTTGAAATGTCTACTTCTTTAGACATATGATATATTGGAGAAGGCGGAGACCTCAGATCATCATCAAATGAGCCAATGTTCTATGGTAACAAAAAAAAAAAAAATTAAAAGATTTCACTTTAGTGAGGTTCAAAAAAAATTTCTATCATAACAAATGCAAGTTTCAAACATGCAGGTATATATATACCATTCCATTGATATCCTTCTCAACTGATGTGTTTTTCAGTGGTGTACTAATAGGCACTTGTGATAAAGCTACATAGTCATCTGTGTTTTGGGAAGGATTAATGGCATTCTCAATAGCCTAAAATAGAATTCCACATACATTACAAAATTACGTAAATAAATATTACATGCATTGATTAGTTTCAGCATATTACATTATAAAAAGCAACCCTTCTTGCTTTCAGCAAGTGTAAGTAATTGAAGGCTAAATCAAAAACACCTAGACACACATATAAACTTACAGCGTTCACTAGATCTTCATCACAAGGGCTTTTATCTAGCTGATGCGACATTCCTCCATGCTGGTTTTTCAGCCTTTCCTGTTGGAAATTGGTAAAGTACATGAATATAATGCATCTTTGTGGAAATTTTTGAACGCTATTGAATGAAATTATGATTCAACATTTACTTGAACTTAATAATTCAATGCAATTGTCAGCCTGTTTGACTAAGATTCAGCACAACAGATTTAAGAGCAAAACAATCGTTTTAAAATATGTTGATTATGTATGCAAATATATTTTCCTATATATATGTACATTGAAATATGATCAACAAACTGATGATTTAGAAGTCATTTTCAAGGGTCACTGTCACACACTGAGAGAAAAATTCAGTGACTTTTCTTTCACTCTATCCCTTGCCCCCCCCCCCCAAGAAAATTAATTACTTTGCTGAAACGTTCCCCTTAAAGTTAGAAAAACCATGGAAAATCAACTTCAGCCAACCATTACAAACACTGGAATAAAACTCAATTTTTGCAACAGGAAACGATCATGTTATATGACATGTTGTTCCGGATAATTTCTCACAAGTCCTTGAAAGAAGCAGAGGATGACCATTTTCAGGACACACAGATTTATTTCACAGAAAACAGCTATTTACATGTATTTATAAGCAGACAGCACACTGTCGACAAATAAAGATTCTCGCACTGAGCTTAAAGTCCAACAACAACTCTCTCTTCCTCTTGATTGCATCATTTTTATAGACTTGTCAAACCTTCGAGAGAGTTTCCAGAGAATTCTATTTCATAGTACCAAGTTGGTAGCGCCACTTTCCAAAGGTCAAAAGAGATTTTCTAGACCAATCTAGAAGCTTCGAGTATATCTTGACATTTCCGGTTTGGCAACAGGAGATTACTGTCCCGAGAGGTTCTCCAAAAATTGCACTACACTTAATCTTCATAACAATATGATAGAACCACACAGTAGCTGCAGCTCATAAGACGCTGTAAGATCAGGCAGTATTGCTGCAAGATATTCATCATTCTAATGGAGTATACAAATTCGCCATGGACTTTTGTCATTTATAATTTTTTATCCATCCAGCTCCATTTCCCAGCTCGTGGTATGATAATATGTTATATACATCGATGGCATACTGAGTGATTTTGCATGCATAGAAGCATTTTCATCGAGTGACAGCCATATATGCGCAGCTTAGAGTAAGCACAAGAAATTTTCTAAAAAAAAGTCAAAATTTTCATTGAAATTTTTTTCAATGAAAATTTTGAAATCAAGTAACTCAACATTGAGAGATGAGCTTCAGATGTCAAGAAATACTCTTCTACTTCATAATCAAAAGGCTCAAAAACATGTTGAATTTCAGTGTTTTTACTGACCAATAATAACTTTATTTGGAAATTTCCAGATGGTGCTAATTGAACAACGAATTGTAGGAATGAATGTGTGACCTTTTCTCTTATTTCATGATTTTTTTTTTTGATTTTTGCAACCTTTTCATTTCAAGATTTTTTCATGTTGGCAGACACCCTACTCTTATCATCCTTTCCTTGATGTAAGATCAGGCCAATGCTGTTATTCATAATGAAGTTCATACATTCAACTGATAATGGAGGAACAATTAATTGATTACATAATATTCAATAAATATTAGATTTGCACAGACACTAACCATTTTGTCTAAATCTTCTTTTTCCCATTCAGCTGTTTCTTTGATTACTTCTTGTTCCTTGAAGAATAAAAGTTCATTGAGAAGTCAAAAACATATCCAATACATTAGTTAAAATACAGGAAAAAAATTAAGCTATGCAATGTGGTTACTTCATTCATAAAAGTTTTGGTAAATCCGAATAGGTCAAGGAAAGAGACTTTTGGATAATTATGTTGAGGTGAATTGGTGAAGACTAGTACTTTTCTTTCACCTTGGCATAATTATCTAGAAAGTCTCTTGATGCATTGCGAGCAGAAAAAAATCCCCTCTCCGAATCACAATAATTTTACTTTACAATTAGAAAACTTTGCAATCATCATAGTGATAGTCACAGCACATATTTTTTGCAATAAGTACTGCGATGCTCTTGTTTTTGAAGACCAAGGTTTAAAACAAATACCTATGCCATATATGTGATAATTTTTAAGAAAAAGAATTTAAAGAAATTAGGACAAAAGAAAAATTGGCTAAAAATATCAACCACCACCATTTCATTATTTTCAAATATTAGCTCAAGAGATTGTAATATTTTATTGTGAAGAATTCACAAATTATACATTAAAGCATCCAAATTTTTTAACAACAACATTTTAACTTCCAAGAAATATTATTTAGTAAAATGTTTCACAAAATACAACAAAACTTGTTATTCCTTTATTTTTTTAAACAGAAAAAATACAATGCATATGAAGATTTTTCAATGAATATTGAATATAAACTACCTGTCTGAAAACGTGAGTAAGCTCATCTACTTTGTCAATTGATGAGGAGGATATTGATGGCTTCATCTCTCGTTTGTATTCAGAATCATCATCATCTTCTTCCTCATTAATCCTATTATTGTATCCATTACATACGATGAGTCGAACAGTATCACAGGCTGATCTGAGTGCAGTTATAGCTTCTTGGTAAGTTGCTCCAAGCAATGACGTTTCATTCACCTACATAATGAAATATAAATGTAGAGATTAAACAAAAGTTTGTAAAACATACTTATACTCATAGAGTACAACAGAATACAAAAATATATTTTGAAAACCACAATACTCAAATAACCCGATAAATAATGGTGAAAGACAAGATTGGTAATGCATCCTCCAACCTTCAAATTCAGTTTTTATTTTTGAACCCCGGTAGAAATTTTTATTGCCCATAAAAAATTATAACCTAATTTTTACCTATAAAAAATTATAGGCATGACTATGTTAATATTTCCAATGACTTCTCTACTATCATCTCTCTATCATCCAATTTTTCTCATTAATACAAATACAAAGTCACAACAGGCAAAATGCCCAATGAGGTGGCTGAGAAAAAGATGCCCATAACAAATATGGATGTCATATATTTCAAAAATACAGCAACCCAATTAAAAACACAATCACAAAAATTATAAATATATACACATGATAAAATATTATGCAATGGCCATAAAGAATATTATGGTTGTCTTATTCTAAGTATGGATAGCTTCTCGATTTACCCCAACATGTTTATCGTATTTCTTTTTAAACGTGTCAATTGTGTTACAATTTACTACCCCCGGGGGTAAGCTATTCATATCTTATCATATCTCATATATCATAAATCTCATATATAATAAAATTCTGAATATAGTGGTCATAATAGTTGGTCTTTTAAAATGTTATAGCAGAATTTTACTGTACACGGTCGACACTAGTTTTTACAAATTCAGACTTGAACTAGAGATGTGAGGTGAGAATATTCTCGGAGAACAATATTCTGAAAATATTCTCCTGGATGTAAAAATTGGAGAATAATCGAGAATATTCATTTTTCTTCTAAATAATTTAAATTTTTTACTAATTTTGTTTATATTGTGAAATATAAATCAGTTTTCATTGCCTGAAATATTTACAACAACACAATTTTTGGTATAATCACCTCCCAATAACAACTTTAGTTCGAGAATATTCTCAGAATATTCTGCAGGTCATGATAAGAGGTTTTAAAAGTTTGGTCAAAGATTTTAGACACCTTTAGATTAAAACCTTAAAAAATTATTTTAAAATTAAATAAATTTTCAGAAATAAGTTCACAACAAAAGAAATTAAATCAAAGTTGATTGATAAAGGAAGCTATTCTTATATAATTACCTTCATTCTAAGATACAGAACTGTTGTTTTCTTCAATGCACATACACTTAAATTCTGTATCACTCGCATTTCTTTAAGAGCTGTGAAATTCAGCCCTGTTGGTTTAATTTTCTTGCTTTCAAACTTTAATATTGTGGTCTACAAAGTTCAATAATCCCATCTTCTTGACAGGAAGAGAGACGGGGACGGAGAATATTCTTGAGAATATTTCTCTCAAAGGACTACTATTATAAATTACTAAAGAATATTCTTATCAAAAATAATTATTATTCTCAAGTTACTTATTGAGATTATTTATTATAAGGCCGGTATTACACTATAAAAGTTTGATAAAAGTCCTATTATAAAACTTTAAAAATGCAGCCAATATGGTCAACCGTTGCATTTCTACAATTTTAGATCGATCGTCGCTAAATTTTGCATATATACCAAATGGGACCCGACTTAAACGATAGGCTACTTTAAAATTTCGTCAGAGCAGGGCAAATGCCCCAAATAGGCAAAAAACTGTCGGGCAACAATGGCTTTTGGGCCTCAACAATCACTTTCTGAACGTTTACTTTGGTTACGTGGTTCCCTAGCAATGCATTTAAGACGTGTATATGCCTTTACAATGGTTTGTCACTGTCAGTATATGTATAATATTTATGCTTTTATAATGGTTTGCCAAATTTTCAATACTCTCAGTAATGAGGTTTGAATGACGTCATAATCATCATCAGCATCGCTTTGAGGGTCAGGAAAAGGGTGATCCCCATAGAAATCAGTGTTAAAATTGCCAATTTTAATATAGAAATGTGGAAATTTGGTGGGGTTTTCTGTAATCAATAATTTTAAAAAATTGTATTAAATACTCGATTTTTGAAATATTGAGTTTGCTTAGAGATATACGGAGCCCAGAAAATTAGATATGAAGTAATTAGCCGGACCTACTTTCGAGTGGGATATCCATGCAATAACATTGATTTCAACTCAAACATGAAAATTAAGTTCTTTGTATTGTCTTTTAATCTTCAACTGCATAAATTCATATAGTTTAGGTTTTTTTTAAATTAATTATAGGCCCGTAAAAAGCATATCGAAAAAATTACACAGCTTTAATTAAGCATTTTTTGAAGCAGAAACAGGCAGTGACGGATAACTTGAAGTTCAAAAGGGGGGGGGGGGAATCAAAATACCTAGCACCCTTTAAAAAAAAGAAAAATATACATATTTTTACATTTCTTTAAATCTAGATTTGTTTCCTTGATGAGTTGTGCAGGAAGTCCCATATTGGTGAACTTAGACACGGTTTGCATGTCCCTCAAAGAAAGAGGGAGATATCACGTGATCCGAAAAAAGCCTCATTGAAGAAAACTTGGGTATTATAGCTAGTTACATATATTCTTGATAATACTCTCTGGAAAGATTTCGGTAACTAAAGAATATTCTCATCGTGGAGAATATTCTCTGGAAGGACTATTATTAATAACTTCAGAATAATTCTTATCATTTTCTATAAGAATATTCCCCAGTAATATATAAAAGTAGTCCTTCCAGAAAATATTCTCAAGTTTATTATATGTAATTATATTATAAATAACAGCAGAATATTCTCATCAAGAACTTATAAGAACATTATAATAGTAGTCCTACCAGAGAATATTCTCGAAAGATTATTCTCGAGAATTTTACATCTCTAACTTGAACAACTGTAAGTTTGTAAATAGGAAAGATATTCAAAGACATGGCATATTGTTCAGGATAGAGGTCCAGATATTCTAGAAATAAGTGTCTGTTTTTAAATTAGAGGTTCATAAGATCAAGCAAGAACTGCATGAAGGAAAGCAACTGCATCAATCAAAATTTGTAATTATTAAAAATAATTAATAATCTATTATTTACTTCAACAATCCTCATGCCAGGATATATCCTTCCATCAGCACCTGCAGCTCCATCTTCATTTAACTACAACATAAAACATGATTTAAGTTCGATACAATTAAGCGAGAAGTACAAACACAATAAGATAGGCTATTTTCAAGTATGCTTTCTTGCCTTCCACTTCTATTTTCATTCAGAAAGTCAAGTAAAAAAAAGTAAAAAAAAATTGTGTGAGAATCTAGTGTGATAGAAGTGAAATTGTTAGGTTGTTACTGGTCACAAGATATCGAAACATGGGAACACACACTCATTTCCACTCCAACCTAACCCAATTCTATTTTCTTAAAAACTGCGCATAGCCCCTCTTACCATCTCTAAAGAGGACGTTCTATGATTCCAGCAGTGTCATGAAATAAGGAAAGGTAATAAAATGTCTTTGATACAAAGAGTAAAATGGTCCAGTTTAACGGAAAGGAAAGCTTGCATTATTTCCATTCCTTCATTTCACTTTTGTTGTTGAGGGAAAGAAAGGTTACACCATTTCTGTTCCTCCATCTCACTTTTTCTGCTGCCAATGATAATGAGTGTTTAAAAAATAAAAGGCCAAATTTTATAAAAGGGTGGTAGACAGTGTTTTTGTAGACATACAGAGAATGTATCCAGAAATGTTATGCTAGAGTAAGATTAAAGTTTACATGGAGAGGTTGATCTAGTCTTATTGCATACATTCTCTGTGAATGGATGCTTTTCTAAGTCATGTAAAAAATCCTCAGTGTAATTAAATGAATCAGGCCCAGGCTATGGGTATCCAGGAGTTCTGGAACTTCTTATTTGGATTAGATAACGTAAGTTAGCATTTGAAGATCACTGTCTCAAAGCTGCAAGTGCCCACTCTGTGCAGACTTCAATGGAAAACCAGTTATCATTCATGCCTTCAAGTGGAAAAACCACGGGGAACCAACTTCTACAGAAAACCATTATGCTGTCAGTCAATGCAATGCAAGGCCATCGTGATTGGGCACTCAACCTCCAGGTGGAAGACAACTAATTTTCTCAGTTAATAAAGAAAAATATAGCAAGAAAATAGCATAATTTGGAAAAAATTTAAATACTTACCCAAGAAATGAAAATTCCTTCATCGTCTTTATCATAAGGATTACCAGGCTGGCCACCAACACCACCTTGAATACCCATCCCTAATTTTTCTGTAGAATGTTTTATTATCATTATTTCCTAAACAGATAAAAACCAACTAGTTAGTTCACAAAAGTATACATAATGTGAAGAATTATCTAAATATGTTTGAATATTTAATGTGCATCACAGATAATTTAATGCTTTCATATTATATAAATGATTAAAAAAAATTAAATTGGGCATTAATTTATATATGATTCAGTAGAAGTAAATATCAGATTGTGTGAAAGTGATTATTCATGGCACAAATTTCACAGAAAATGATGCATTTCAATGAATATATTTTGATGAGAAAAGTTTAATGAAAGAAATTCTTTAACCTGAAATTTAAAACCATGGTCATAACAAAAGTCAACACACAAATGTGGTGAAAGCAGCTCAAAACTTTGAGATTGTTTGAGATACGTATAATTAAATTCCAAATATCTACAGCGAAAAGTCACATTCCGAAAACTTATCCGCTATGTACTGATACATGAATTTTCAAATAAAATTAAAGTAATTCCAAATATTAAATTCCAAAGCTACTCTGGAAATTTTAAACTCTTCTGAGCAATATAAGTAGCAACAGAATAATACATATATATGGAGTAAAACCATAAGAACAACAGAATTTACCTTGTGAAGCTGCAGAAGACAAAACAAACACATAGAGTGTCACATGCACTTTCACCTTGGAACTATGAGACAGGAGGAAACAGCTGAAGCAAGACAGAAAGTGTGCAGCACATCTGCAAATTCTTTATCAGCAAAAATATAACACAATAATGAATGGGAGGGGGGGGGGCCTCTTTTATTATAAACAGTGGAGAATACTGCATTTTACCAAACAAAATATAATCTGGAACTGGCTATTGCTTTATAGATTAATTTCTACTTCCTGAAAGAAATTGGGAGGGGAATTATATTCACAGATTTTTGATATTTTAATACCAACCAACCTCTTGGATAGATTTTGAATTTGAAATTCACCTGGCAGTCTAGTTATTATTCAATTTTAACAAATTCTGCAGAGAAATGTGTATGAGGTGCTATGTACGGTCAAGTATAGTAGTCATTAGCATACTTGCATTCGGATCCCAATTTGGGCGTACCATTTTTTTAAAAACACTGGATTTCTTAACAAACCTTGGACAGATCACATGAATATCGTCTTTTAAAAACATTTAAAACAATTACGATTTTTAAAATTTATAATGTACAGATGATTTTGTAAAATTTATTGTGTAATAATGCATCAAAAAATATTTTAGATAAAAGGACTTTCCAATTTCTTACAATGTGAACCTGTTCAAAGATTGGAAAATAAAGAAAAACTGATTATATATATGAAGAAAATATTTTGTGAAAAGTATTTTTTCCATCATGAAAATGTAATGGGTCAGGTGCTTAAAAATACCTTATTTACCCGACTAAGAGACAATGGTTCTTTTTGCCCACATTTTCATCTCAAAATGGGGAGAAGTCTTATATGAGAGAGGAAAATAAATGTTTATGTCACAAATCCTCATAAGGAAAGCAGATGTTTATAGTTGCTTTTTGAGGAATGTCATTCTGAATAAACCCCTTAAAAACACTTGAAAAGGCAACACAGTGAGTGGCTATTGATGAAAGATTTTTTCTAATGGGTAAAATTAAAACTCAAAGCTTTTATCGCACTGGATTTGAACATCACTAGGATAACATAAGATTCAAAAGAAAAGTTGCATTGGGAATGCTCCTAATGAAGCTGAAGGCATTTATGGGAAAACATAGAAAGTGAAGATACAGACGCAACACATCCCTAGCCTTAACATTCAAATAAGAGACAATTTTACATTTAGGATTACCATAATCCAAATTATGATTTATATACATCTGTAGACATGGCAATAAAACTGCAGTTGTTCTTATAATAGCTTTAATGTTTTGCTCGAATCAACTTTATCATTATTTTTACTCAAGTTGATTTTTGATATTAAATTTGTAAATATAAACAAAGCTAATTAGAGAAAGAAGAATTATTATTAATTATTATTTTTAGAAGTCCTGAATTCAGAATATTTAAAAATGGGTTTTAAGTTGTATCTTTCCATCAACCATTTTAACAAGAAAAATCTCAATTATGAGAATGTAGATCCTTCATACATACAATAAAACCTAAATTATTGTTAACCTCATTTATACGGAACTCGGTTAAACAACTTCCATTCCCCTGAGTGATGAAGTAATTATTGCAGAAGTCAGGAAATTCACCTACCAATATAAATGTAGATAATGAGGGCATAAAGACTTCACACATGAAAAATAAACAGCAAAGATTGGGGATTCTCAATTTCTATACCAGGTTGCATCCTCAGCGAACTTAAATTAGCATTCTAACACTTCTTCATTTGAATTTCAATACATGTGGAATTAATAATTTACATCATAGAAAAATTTCCAGCCTGCACCAAAATTTTTTCTCGCACTCTAAGGGGTGTGAAGAAAACAAGACCCCGCTGCATTTGAGGAATTACTTGGTGGGAACAGCAACAGCATTGTCTCTCGTCAGAAATAGTGTTGTTTAAAAACTTTGTGATACAGCAACAAAGCAAAAGGTAACTGGAGTGTCTAAGTCAGTTGAATGTACATTGTTATAATTATTATAATTGATGATCTGCCATTAAATTGATTTACATTCCATTTACCAATGTAGGCTCATCCCAATCATGTCAAATAACAAAGGTTCTACTGTACTATAATTGTAAAGCTCACCCAGTTGCACTGAAAGCTTCAGAAAAATTTTCCAATAAGTTTTTTTACAGATATATATATATATATATATTTTTTTTTTTTTTTTATTTATTTTATTTTATTTCTTGAGTTCTAAACTGTAAAACATGTTTAGGCTTCTTTGTGTGTGTCCGTGAAATGCATTGTTTACTTCCTTATGTGTGTGTAAAGCAAAAACTGAAAGCCCCTATTTGACAAATATAGAATTCAGGCAGAATAGTCATTTCCTAATTGTGCTTAGGGGAAAAAGTTCCATCTCCTTAACTAACTGTAATTACTTCAGATGAAAAATGTTTAACATAAAAACAATACAGATTCACATAATGGTCTGACTTGGGTAGCAAATATTCAAATGTAACAGAAAAAGCCCAATTTCTAACATAACACAAGATTTATCCCATTGTTGAGATTTTTGATGTTCAAGAAATCATAAGTCGACCTGAGCATATTTATTACCCTATAAAAACTCTTAGTTTCAAACATTGGTAAGCAAATGCCATATAGTAATCAAGATTAAACTCTATGTGAAGCCAGGACTATTCTCATGGCAACCAAACTCTTATCCTGAGCTGCATTTTTTTCATATATTATGGGAATTCTATGGGTTTTTTTTAGACACTTAATTTGAATTTCTTTTATGCATCTATTGGTCAAAAGGTATTAAAAGATCATGTATAGTAAAAAGAAATAATCAAAAGAGCAAACTGGACATTTTTTTCCGTTCATTAATGCAATACTATAAAAAATTGTTTTTATTTGCAGAAGCATTTTGTTATTGCAAATGAGACACAGCACACATGACATGACAAAACAAAGCCTGGCAGCCCCAAGTGAGATAAGAAGGGGAAAAAAGCAGTAAATTATCATTAATGATAACATGCACACATTCCCAGAATGCAAACATGCAGGGGGGAAAACATTCATATATATAATAATACTACTTTAACAATAATACTCTTTATATAAACGTAAAAAAAAAGTTCAATCACATAAAATATGAAAATTTTCTCACGCTGCCAAATTAGTCTGAACAGCTTTAATCTAAAATGCACCAATTATTCGTTCTGATTGAGACACATTACAATGAGTTCATTGCATTGGAGAGACATTGCCAAAATGTATTCATGCATTACTATCAAAAGTAAAGCATAATTGGCTAACACAAGAGAGGTAAGAGATGTGGATCATCAAAAAAAGAAAACCAAAGATAAAAAAATAATAGCTAACTGAAATCTTGTGATACAAGGTCTAAAATCTGGATCAAGACAAATTTCTACAATTTGGGCTTTAAAAAAAATAAAAACAATTTATGAATCTCTTTTGAAGACAGTAATATGATGAAATATACAAAACATGCACAATACATTAAATTTGATGGATCATTAAAATTTCTTGCGCTAAATGTTGGAAAAACCAAAACTTAAAAATTGAAGAAAAACGTATAATTTCTCTTTTTGAGAAGCACACACTAGATATAAGGTAATATTGTACTTTTCAGTGAATATGCCTTGAAAAAAAATAAAACTCAGAGGCATTAAAATTCTTCATATGGAAATGACACTGAATAATTAATGGTAAAGTGGGACCAGCTTAAGTGTATAAAATAAAAACACATTGCAGTTTTGGAAATTGTTATGAAATGACTAGGGATGCCTGGTTAAATGAAGAAAAATTAAAAACCTACATTTTGAGAAAAATTTAATACCTTAAAAAAATTATCAATTTTATTTTTCAGTCGGATGTATGTAATTTGCAAACTTGAATATGCTTTTGGATTATAGATTACATAAAGAATAATATTTTCCTTTCTATTCACTTTTCTTTATCAGGAATGCGTATGCGCTACCATCAGACCATAAACACCATAAAGTGCCAAATGCCTAAGTATTTTAAGGAAAAATATATGATGAGCCAAAGTTAGAAGGTGCACTTGTGCACTTAAATGAGTTGTTTTTGTCACGTGGAACGAGACCATTATTATTTGAACAAAAATAAATGAATGATTCAATAAGCAATCAAAAAATTTTAAAATGAAAAGTTCAAGTTATGAAATGATTTGATGAAACAAAGTCAAAACACGTTAAAAAAAGACAACATGCACATAGCTGAATAATGTAAAAAAATTCATGAGTTGAAATTATTGCTGTGCTTAAACTACAATCATCTTAAATAGAATATCAAAATCAAATATGAGGAAAACAAAAATTATAAATCAATACAATCAGTTAATTTTGAGATGCATAGTCATCCATATTAGCTCTATCTATACATTCATACAAACTGAAATTCAAAATTCACATAGTTACAGCCATTTTGTTTCATTCCTACCAGTTATAAAACTAAACTATGAGCATGCACAACATTGATTTACATTGATAAGATAACATGCAATTAATAAATGGCATGCAATTAAGTACGCCAAAATGTTTAGACAAATAAATACACACATAAACGAATAGACTTTTAAGATGAATTATGTACAAAAGATGATCTTTTTATTTCATAAAAGTCACAGAGCTATAAACATCCAAATTCCATACAATATATATATATAATATATTTATTTGTCATATTAAGTATATACAAATGAAGTCTTCAAATCTTGCTTTGCGGTCAATTCACAATTTCAACTCGTTATTTACAAGGATGTGTATAAATATTTACAAATACTTTTTTTTATCCTTTTCCATGCACTACATATTTCCCCCCTTGGCATCATGAGATCATGGGCAGAATGAATATCAATTGAAACTGATGTACTTCCTATCACCACTTCCAATGGACAGTTCAGTTTTACAGTTTTATTGCAATAAATAACAGAGGTTTAAAAAAACAAAACAGAATAATAAATAGACTATATCTAAAATGATAGCTGAGATCCACATTTTTGAAATGAAGAAAAATCATGAAGTTCCACAAGATTTAAATGAACAGGAGGGAAAAGAAAGAAAATAAAATTATTTTTCACAATGTTTTTTTCAATCTATACATTAGTCTCACTTAATTTAAGCTGATACTTATTATTGATTCATTAATAAAGAAATTTTAATACTAGAAACTAACAGTAATGACAATATGTTTCAAATGATGGTTTATGTTTATTTTTAGAATTGACATGTGGGGATAGTTTTCACTTCATACTAAATATTTAAAATAATTAAACAAAAAAAATTAAGCTAATTATAAATAATTCATTTAAAAACAATTTTTTGTTTCATATTTTACAAAAATAAGGTTGCAACTAGAGTATTGGGTTAGGTTTTAATTAACTAGCAACTAGTTGCAAAACTTTATACGTAAAGTTTTATATAGGTTTAGTAATATACATAAAGTTTTGAAATAAACCATTGAATCATCATTTAATAATCAACTACTGAAAGAAGTCCTTTTTCCCCTTAAATTAAAATATAAGAGAAAAAATTAAAATATAAACTTGAAAATTATTACAAACAGATTTAGTTTGACATTTAATACTATCAAAGGACTACTTTAACGATTATTTAGATGAATCTTACTATTTTGAGGGGAGGGGGGGGGGAAAGTAAGCCAAAAACTAAAACAAAGGTCTACACAAAATGGCAATGGTGATTGCGGAATGTGGGTCCTGGACTCAGTGAGCTTTTCACTGACAATAAAAATAAATTAATGACTAAGACCTAGATATATTTCACATAGAACTTATTATGCAAGCAATGAAAATATCTAAAAATCTAGAGCTGGAAAAAAGTTCTAGAAGGCAAGGTTTTGAAATATCAGGCTTGGTCACAATTAAAATCATCGGATCATTGATTGAGATATCTCTGCAGCCCAAATGAAAAGACAATAATCCTTCACAGCAGATATCACCTTTTAGTGGTTGGGTATGGTTTTCAAAAAACCAACCAAAGATTAAAATATTTAATGGAATATTCTCATAAAATGCTTAATATGGACAACTCCTGTAATCAACTAGTTACTGTCAGATTTTTTAATGACATGAGACTTATAATCTTTATAAAATGATTCCAAAAATTGAGTCATAAAACATACAAAATCCATTTCATATACTACAGCTTTTTTGGAAAAGAACTCACCCGAGATAAAAACTCACGTATTGTCTACAGGAAGTCCATGAAACTATAAATTATATCAAAGCATTGTCAACGAATGCACAGAAAAATTACATTTCTTACATTTTTTCATTTTTGCATAGAAAAGCAAGTTTTTTTTTTTTTATAATTATCTTTGAATTAACACTGTCATTCATGATTCAGTGTCAGTATTGCTTTGAGTTTTATATCAAGATTCAAAATTTAAATGCCCTAATGATACAATCTGTGATATTAATGGCTAAGACTTAATAAAAAGGCATAATAAAAAAGTCTGTAGAATCATGAAATTATAAAAAAAATTGAAACAATAATTTAAAAAAATGTTGTTTCACCAACATTTAATACAATCAAAAATCACATATCTGCAGTTAAGAAACACATGACAATTATTTTGCGAGGCAAAACAATTAACTAAATAAACATCATAATTAGAATATGATGTTTTGCTCATTATTTTTATTATAGATGCAATTAGAAGGCAGACAAAATTAAATCTATCATATTTGTGTATCTATAATATATGAAGCCTCGTACATATCATATTGGAAGCTTGTTAATTTTTTCAGAAAATATGTGGTTAGAAGGATTTTGGATTTAAAATAAAGAAACCCTTCATTTAAGTTTCATTTATATTATTTAGTAGAATCATCATTTTCTATTAGTAGCTCTACCACATGCTTCACATATTTTTTTAAGGCACACATAAGCTTTTTTTACCTCTTCATGAATTGAGAGAAATACAACCATTATTAGCAGTATCCAGTTTCTTCTATTCCTACTATCTATTTACACGGAAAATTACACAATAACTTCGTTGTAAAAAATTGAAAGGCAGTGTTTGTTTAGAAATTAGAAAAACAATGACTCTTATGAAAAAAAAAAATTGTTAGTTAATGTGAATAAGTACATCTAAAGAAAGACAAAGTTTAGAAATTACACGGCCTACTCAAACCATTTAGGAAAAAGAACCAGTATTCATAGTGAATGCAAACTTTTCATACAGCTTTAGGATCTACCGAACATTTCGTTTCCCCCTCCCGCTTCAACTAAGTCTTATAATTTTTACTTCAAGCTTAGTATAAACTTAAAGTGAAAGGCTTCTGTTATTATTCAATGTGCATGGATGCAAAGTATTTCAATGCAGATATCATTGCATTTTTAAATTTTTAATCTCAAATAATAGAAAATGATTGATGCTATTAAGTAATTATTTTTCATTGTATTAAAAAGGTATCATAAGTAATGCAAAAAACTCCTTACTTTAAACACTTTTACTTTTGAAAAATTCATTATCTCTTAGATAGTGTGCAGCATTTCTTTAAAACAAAATTAAAGTCAATGTAAAAACTTATTGAAGCTTCAAAGCAATAAATAGTGTAATTGGTTCTTCCACAGATTTGTCTAAAGAAAACATTTAATAGCTGTACAACTGACACGAAAACATATAAATTATAAATAATAGATAAGGGTCAAATATTGCCACTGAACCAATGTGAAATATAAATTATCTGATCATAAAAATCACAAGAAAATATTTTCAAGTTTGCACAGACAATTAAAAAAAATCTCAAACTAAAACATTTTGAAGAGGTAGTACCCAACATTCATATGCTCAAAAATAGGTAGATCAAACACTATACAGTTGTTTTAAAACTAATATAGCCCTTTCTTCAATGCAAAAACTTGAAAGAAAATACTGCACTATAATAGACTATTTTCTTCTTTCTTAAATTTCAATTTCCTGAACTAAAGAAGGAGCTATGCAGTAAAAACTATTTCTCGAAAAGTTATGTCAAACATGTGTCTGAAAAAACATTGCGGCATTTAATGTACTAAATCAATGCATTTACACCTCTGTCTCAAAGTATTTAATTATATTTTGAAAAACTGTTGAAGGCCAAGCCACAATAATAGTAAAAAAA
This sequence comes from Pholcus phalangioides, assembly GCF_987345545.1. Classification (NCBI taxonomy): domain Eukaryota; kingdom Metazoa; phylum Arthropoda; class Arachnida; order Araneae; family Pholcidae; genus Pholcus; species Pholcus phalangioides. Next base: position 21,305,904 of record NW_028301616.1, on the reverse strand, counting down.
ACTAGGAAATTCCTTTTCTTTTGCATAAATCCTGCTTTTTTTTAGAGGTGAAAGAAACCGATAACAAAGGATATCTGCGATAATATTACAACCCATTGTGATGATGGATCTCGTCATTCATGGGTGGATACTATGATTCAAAGGAAGGGAAACTTCACTTAAAACAGTGTGGTGGCATAGGCAAGCGGTTGGGGGGGGGGTTGTTCCAAGTGCCTGTATTCGCTCACACTCATAGCTGACACCAGCTTACCAGCTTTAGTAGAGAGCTGATGATGATAGAAAACACTCTATAAAGATGGTGTCTTAGATAGGCGCACAAAACGCTTAGACTCAAAGAGCAAAAATATGCATTCATCTAAACTTATGGATTTTTTAAAATAAGGTAAACAAAAACTAAAAACAAAAAAAAAAATGTTAGTAAAAATATTTTTCTTAAAAAAGTATTTTAGTGTATTTGCATGTAGTGTAACTGGGGGAATTAATGGAGTAACATGACATAAAATTTTTTATTTTAGTTTTTGTGAATTGAAATTACTATTTTTGTCATGTTTTTCCTTTAAAATGCAAAATCTGTTTCCCAAAAGCTCTTCATCTCAAAATTTTTTGGTTCCATCAGTTTTAAGACAATGCTGTAGTTTGAGTTTGACTGTATTAGCCTCGAAACAGCTGGGTATGATGTTTAATATATATACATATTTTTAAGCACAAATATGTTGAATACTACCTCTTCTATCAGATCAAAAAAGTATATTGTTTTATAAAACATTTTGTTTTGAATGACCAAATTATTAATGATTAGAAATTAAAAATGCAAACGCACAGCACAGATAAAAATCCATAAAGCATGACACTAAAACCCTATAACAAACTAAAAAAAAATATCAAATTAAAGCTTTACACATCATTCCATGGGCAATGTTAGATAAACCAAATCTGAATTTTTTCTCATACTTATCACTTATCAAGATGATTTTTTTAGGAACACTAAATTATGTAGAATTGTGAAATTTTTCACGGCCTTTCAGCATTAATACAAAATTTAAGAAGGCACAATATAGACCAATCAACTGCACCCATTGCTCCTAAAATTATGAGTTATTTACAAGTCATGAAACTAAAAAGATATTGATAGCTTCTGAATTCGTTCAAAAATTAAAAACACAATGTAAGAACAGACTTCTTCACCGCCGCTGTACATATAGCTCACATTAAAAGCATGAGCATGTGAAAACTAATACTATCTAAAAAGCATTCACAGCATCATAGGTATTAAAATTTTCTTTCAGTGAAAGAAGGAGAACACAGAAACATATTTAAAAATTTAAAACAATGCCACCTATGAGGGACAACGACTTTCTCTTAGAAATGTACACAACAGTACTTATAGCTCAATTCGATGCAAATCAATTCATTTATGTAAAATGGGGGAAAAAATTATGCTACAAATCACTTTCACCATTTAGAATTGTCCGCCCTACCTGCCACCCTTTAGGCAATGGATCATGCCTAATAGTCAGATGCATCTCATATGTTGGGGCAAGTAACGCCATTACTGCATCACGATGAGTAGCATTATGTACATCAGCTCCGTTCACCTATTAAAAAAACTTCATTTTATCATTCCAAGACATCTTCCACATCTATAAATTAAAATGAAAGCTAAAAAAAAAAATTAACTTAGAATGGTTCACAGTTTTCCTTTCATATTTCTTAGGAAGCATATTATGTAACTAGATACATTAAAAAACCAAATAATTCATTAATAAATCAATAAGCAGAAATTTGCTTGAAAATAACCATAGAAAAATGTAAGATGAGGTCAGAATATGATGTTCTCTCACAACTCGGATGGCTTTGAATATTTACAGTACAGACGCCATCTTTTCAGTGATTAATATATTCATTACTACAACCAAATTCTAGTTACTTTGCATATTGGCTATAACTAGGATTTTCAAATTCCCACACTTTTAGGAATCAAGAAAATAATCCAGAAAAATTCCCAAAAACTTTGATCCTGGGATCCAGGCAAATTAGAATAGAATGGATGGAATAATCCTGATGAGACTAGAACTTTCATAATATATCACGATTGCGAATTTGAACAGTTCTAAGTTGCAACTTAATAACTATGTATGATAAAAACAATGTTCACCTAATCCCCTCTATTTTGAAATAGTTTTTAGTCTAACTCAAAAGGAAAAGGTCCCAAGGTGTCAACTTCAAAAAATTATGAAAAAATCTAAGTACATTCATCTCAGCCAGAAACATAAAAAAAATTAGAGGCAGAATGCTATTATTACAGCCACAAAAAATTATTAAAAATGGCTACTCATAGCCTCTTGCACTTGGTAATATCTACAAAAAAAAGTTATTTTCACTTTCTTTTCTATTCTTTTCTCCAGTTTCTGTTTCTAGAAACTAGTTATTTCTTTGCCTGTGCTGTACTTGATGACTTGTTTGAATGATGCCACTCTACTCTAACACTCTAGGGGGGATGTAAAGTTTTAAATTCCTTATTGTCTTCTGTTGGTGTTGAAAATAATAATATCTACATTTATTCACTTATTTCTTTTTTGGGTGACCTATAATAATTCTGTAGCATTTTTCACATTTTTGTGCACATTTAAATGAGTAGAATCAGTGGTAATTTTTTAAAACTTTTTGAAGACGTCACCTTGGGACAGTTTCCTTGTAATTTTTAAAAATAAAATTCTTAATTACACATGCTGCAAAAATCACTATTTTATAAGAAACAAAGTAGAAATTGTACCTTCAGAAGTCGATCACCAACTCTTAATTTCCCAGTCTTTGCTGCAGCACCGTCAGGTACAATCTGTATCAAAAAAGGAAAAAACCCCATAAATATCCCCAGATAACAAATTATACACTGGTGAAATAAAGAGAATTTGCATATTTTATCGAATTTCATGAAAAGAACTGAACTGAATGTAAAACCACTGCTTCTAGACAAAAATGCAAATCTTGTACGTCAAATACGTAAGCGTACACGTGTGTGTAGGCGGAGGCAGTAGAGTAACAGGCTTTATAAGCGCGGTTAAGTTAAGATGCATTTTGTTTGCTAGCACACCTCGGCGAATTTCTTGGTGTTATTTTGCAGCAATCGGTTAATTTCAAATTGTAACAGTAAAAATGAGTAACCACCAACGTTTAGATGATGGAATGAGGTGGTGAATTGTGGGGAGGCTAGAAGCAGGCCAATCTCAAGTCCAGATTTGTAGAGAGTTCAATTTAACGCCCAGCATCGGGTGTAACTTATGGAAACAGTTCCAGGATACCGGATCCATCGAGAGAAAGCCTGGGCAAGGTCGTCCAAGAGCCACGACGGCCAGAGAAGATCGCCATTTGTCGATTATAGTGAGGCGTAACAGGAGTGCTACAGCTTCTCAGCTTTCTCGTGACTTGTATGCAGCCACAGGAACCCATGTATCAAGGGTGACTGTTTTCAAAAGACTTCATGAGAGAGGGTTGTTTGCAAGAAGACCTGCTGTTTGCGTCCTGCTCACTTCTACGGACAGGAGAATCCGTTTATCATGGTGCAGAGAGCATAGAGATTGGAGTATGGATCAATGGGCGACCGTTCTCTTCACTGATGAGTCCCGGTTCAGCCTAAGCACCGATTCTCGCCGTACATTCATATGGAGAGAACCAGGGACCCGCTACCTACCCTCCAATGTCCGCGAAATCGACCATTATGGCGGAGGAGGTTTAATGGTCTGGGCAGGTATCATGTTGGATGGCCGCACACCTCTCCATGTCTTTGAAAGAGGCACTGTGACTGGTGTGAGGTATAGGGATGAGGTCTTGGAGCCCCATGTTTGCCTTTTCAGGGGTGCAGTTGGCCCTGAGTTCATTTTAATAGACGATAACGCGAGGCCATATAAAGATTTTCTGCTCGACGATTTTGTAGAGAGTGAGGATATTCGTCAGATGGATTGGACAGCCAGATCTTCAGACCTTAACCCTATAGAGCATGTCTGGGACGCTCTGGGGAGGGCAATTGCCCCAGGAAATGATAAACGGCCTTATTTCAAGTATAAAATCACGCTGCGAGCCCTGTATATCTGTAAGAGGGGACCATGCCCCCCTATTAACCCATTTTTTTGTTTATTTTGCAACCGCTGTTTCATACCATCCGACTCCAACGAGTGTTACACACGATCATGCGTGTGTATTACACAATTACTGATGGTTACTTGTTTTGTATTGTATCAATGTATGTACATATCAAATTTCATTAAAACCGGTACAGTAGTTCTAGAGATAATTGACCAAGTCTGCAAATTCTCTTAATTTCTTACACCAGTGTATGTTCAAGAGCAACATGTAGAGAAACTGCAGTGACAAAGAGTTTGAAAAATTAAAAGCATGTCAGAGAAATAGCACCATATGGGATTTGAAAAGGATGAAATTGCTTTCCAAACATTTTTTTTGAAACAGGGTGGTACGAATAAGCATTCCAGTGCAAGCTTATGCTGAGAGTATAAAATAATAATTTCGGGACACCTTAGATACAATGATGGAAATCCTAATCAGAGCGAGACTGTTCAGCGAGATGGGAAGAACAACCAGATGAAATGCAATTTTGAAGAGGGCAAATAAAAAACGTGACCATAATGTGACGTTTATGTAAAATATGTATATTCAAGATACATTCCTAACTTAATTTTTAAATAATTTTGAACTGAATCTTCTAATGCATATTCATAAGTGTAAAGAACTTTAAAATTTTTTTCTTTCTGATATTTGTATTTTTTTTGGCATCTATACAAAAAGCCTTGCCTGTGTCATAAGTTGAAATAAGCATGAATAAAATTCAGAATAAAGTTCATGTTTTGGTCTTCGGTCACTTCTTTCTGTGTGTCTCATTAAATGCTTCTTTCTAATTGAGATTTCTTTTTTTGTGTGTTTTTAAGTCATTTTAAACACTTCGGGTATGAGATTCTCATGTGCTAATTCTTAAGATTGAAAAGAAATTATTCAAATAAATAAATAAATTTACATGTAATAGTGAAATTATAATTTTTTAAAAAAGCTTAATTTAAAATTACTTATGGGGTTTTTTTTTTTAAAATTCAGTAAGAACATGTTTTTTTTCCCCACCTTTGAAATGAATATTCCAGGATCATCAGCACCAAAAGGATGACATGTGTGATCAACACCTCCAATAATACTGAGACCTAATGGACCTCCAGCTTTCACAAGAGAAATTACCTACATGTGATAAAAATGTTAAATACAATCTTATCCTGAATTCATATAATTCAAATTCTTATTATTTTTTTCATAAACTGATAAAAATGGAAGAATGACTGATTTTTACAATGCGTCTGTCATGAGATGGGAAGAGTTAAATTTGTTAATAATAATAGTATGTTGTTAAACTTGATCAATAAATCTGAATAACATTTCATAAATTAAAAACAAAACCATTCAATTCAAAATAATTGTCTGTTTATAAAGAAAAACAGTACTTAGTAGAAGACCCTAACAGAAATTATTTTTTAATAATTTTTTAAGGTATAAATTTAATAAGAGGGGTTTGCATTTCAGGAATATTTCAGGCAAAGAAAAAGAAAAATAATATAGAAGTAAAATTAGCAGACTGTTATAATACACAAGTCGTATATTTTTTTAAAGTTTTTTTTCTCATTTCTTTAACTACAAGGACATACAACTCCTCTAGCTAGCTAACTTAAAGATAACTCCTCTCACCGTAAAATAACTAGCAAACCGTCGATCCTAGAGGCATACTTCCAATTAGAAAAAGTATCCAAATTCACCACTTCAGATACCTCATTCATATTCCAAGGCGTTGTATAGTTATTAAAATTTAAAAAAAAATGTCTTAATATGAACACTCTGTGCTCAAAACCTCAATTAGAAAGTTGTTGCCCTGTCTCTCCTGAGGCCAACAAAAAAAAATTACACTTTTATAAGTGCAATAATTGCAGAGATATTTCAGTTCAAAATTGTGAGAAAAGTTTGGAAAGAACAGCCTTTCCCACATTTATGCTGTTTTTTGCCATTTTTGTAAATTTTTAATTCAAACATCTCAGCGAATATTGCACTTAGAAACATCACACTTTTTTTGTTGGTCTCAGGAGAGACAGGACAATAACTTTCTAGTTGAGTTTTTTTGAGTGTCTGTATAAAATGTCAATTTTTTAAATATCATTTTATTAACTACACAACTCCTTGCAATAAAAATGATGGATGTACCTAAAATCTGCACGTTATTTGATTATTTTCTTTAATTGGAAATATGCCTCAAGGATCAATGGTTCATCCGTAATTTGCAGCAAGAAGAGTTAGTTATGCACCCTGTATATACGTACTGGACCCTATAATAAATTATAAATAATTTTTTAAAGCTAAATTGCATTTACTTCTCAGTTTCTGTCAAATTCCAGGACTTCATTATGGTGATGCTTACCTCGACATTTTCACTGTGATCAATATGGTTAACACAGTTCATTTCCGTATAGGCACTAGAGATCTTTTCTGACTGTTTCTTGTTCATGAGAGAGTTTTGCATATTTTCAAGGCTCTCCTTGGTCTGAACACTGTTACAAACAATTTCACTGGGCTGTTTTGTGAGAGAGTTGCTTACAGATTCAACATCAAGAGGATCGTTCCTTAAACCAGGAAGCTTTGTGTATAAAGAGAAGGTTTTTGTGTCTGTAGATGCGGGTGAAATTTCTGGTCTCCTATAGCTACCCATGTAAGATGGACGATTCGCCATGTATGAACCAGAAGAATAAAACTTTTGGGTATATGGACGAGGAAGACCGATAAGCCTGGGTGACTTCTGGGCAAATAATGACTGTGATGAAGATAAAGGAGTTTTCTCTGGAAGATGAGGTGCATTCGGGTCTCTTGGTACCAACTGTAACAAATTTTAAATCTTAATCAATGCTCAAATAATTAAAGAAGACTGTTATAAATTTCATAAAAGAAATATTAAACGTTCAAAATACATGGCATAATTGTATACTCAACCAGAATTTGAATATAAAAATTGTTGGACAAAAGAGCTGAAGAGAAATCACCTGGACCTATTGCTTAAAGTAATTGAATAAAACGTAAAACAGTTAAATGAATTTTCTCTTAAACATGTTACTCACAGTTAGAAAAAAGGTGGACAGTCTTTGTCATGGACACGGGTGCAAGTTGAATGTAAACAGGTCTTGATATTAATACCTAATTTCACTATTTAGGCTCACACCAGAATATTTGCGCAAATGGATTTTTAGGCCTCAAGACAATGTTCTTTTACTCTGTCTGTACGCTTTAGTTTTTGCAAGAATACAGTGCAAAAGTTATTATATTTTTTATAACAAAATCTGCATCTAGATACCCATTTTCATGTGATTAAAATTGTAGATGAAATGCTTTCACATTAATTTTTGGCTTAAAACAGAAGTACTTTAATAAAAAAAATCTGTAAACTCGGAGCTTTGCTATTGCAATGAATATGATATCATTAAATTAGTCTTAATCAAGATCTACTCATGAATATATGTTTTGTATACATCTGTTTGGTCTGAATTAAGAGCTCTTTAGTTTTTTGTTTTGGCACCATAATGAACAAGATATTTTTTGGATTTGTTTTAACAAAATCTATATATCCATACAAACCATTTTTATCTACTTCTGACTCGATTGTTGGCCCAGTATGTAAACACAATGTTTTTTTTTCCTTCTGTAAATTTCACCTACATTGTCTGTTTTGTATGTACATTTCAATTTTATTGTATGAACAGAAGACCTCATAAACTATCACTTAAAACTTGTTTCATCTTATTTTGGCCCATGATTTACAAACTATAACACTATCAAATTGACAGGAATTGAACAAAAGGTTTTGGGCAGAGAGCGTGAAAGGGTGCACGATCCCTCTAACTGATCACTGTTGCTAAGTTTGTCTATGAACCCAATTTCTGAAGTTGACATATTTACATGTAATTTTACATTTAAAGCAATTCAATATTGAATTAAATGCAGTGTACTCAAAAAGAAAAGTTAAGATTCCCCAGTTTTTTCTGCCTTACGTCTAAAACAAATGGAAACAAAAAAAAGCTTCTACTTAAAATATATCAATATTTCAATAGTAAATGTATAATTTACTTTTTGTCGTTGCACAACCAAGCGAACATATCTTTCAAGACCACTCAATAGAGAGACAGCTTGATCTTGACGAGCACCTTCCATGTCAACTCCGTTTATAGTTAATACTTTGTCTCCAACTTTTAGCTTACCATCTTTAGCTGCTGCACCATTTTCAGATATTTTAGTGATATAAATACCCTGAAATACATAAAAATTAATTGTATATTGGATTTTTTTAATAATCAAAGTATTATAAAGAAAAAATAATTTGAATGCGAGACTAATTTTTTCTATAATAAAACATGAAAACACTGACAATAAACAGAAACTTAATGATCATTTATTTGAAATTAACCTTCCCACACAGCTTTAAGCATATTTTGATAAATAAGATGGTCCAATATGGGGTAGAAAAAAACCAATATGCCAAAAGTTAAGGGTACGAAAAAGTCTTTTTTTAATAAAAGAAAGATTTTTTTCAATTAAGATTAATTATTAATTAAAACAAATCTTGTTAATCATTAAAAATGCATATTTTTTTCTAATCTCTTAAATTTAATTCAGCATTAATGAATGAACTAACAAATGAATAATAAATAAAAACCAAACTATAAGCAAGAAATATGAATAAAACTATGTTTATGTAACATGAAAGGTTTTTTCTTGGATCACTGGTAAAGTATTCAATACTGAAATGGCAATATCAATTTTTTTTTTCAAAACATACACATGTTTGAAGCCAAAGTAAGAATTTCTGCAGCCCCCTCCCACCCTAAACAATATATAACACAATAAAAAAAATTAACTCAAAAGTTTATTCAAATACAACACTCCATAGGCATTACAACCTAAGAGCTCAGACCACATAAGCCTCCCCACCAAGCAACTTCGAGAGAAAGCCAAGGCTTTCAAAAAAACTACTAAACGCACTATTGATCTGTATTAACTCGGATCCCCACTGGCCCCGTTGCATTGCGAATCACTACGGCACGTAGCAATAGTGGGCTCAAATCAGAGCAAAAGAGCCTAGAACAATGTTAAACAGAGCAGGTGAGAGTTATCTGGCACTTTGTCCCGCACTGAGCGCACGCTAGTACCTGCCCAATCATTGCACCAACCAGCGATCCGCATCAGAAGGAAACGTTGTCCAAATAGATGTGCAAGAATGAGCCAATTTCTTTACAGACTGCATTATTTTTTATACGTGAAGCGATAAGATCGGAGGAGGTGAAATAAAAAAAATAATAATAAAGGGAAAGTTGTTTATGAGAGCTGAAACCATTGTGTGAGAGTACAAACAGATTTTTCAATTCCGTCCGACAGCAGCGCACTGTTTACCTGTGCAAGGGGGTGAACCCAGTAGATGGTGCACTGCAAGCAGATTTTCGGAAGCACTCATTTTCACACTAAAATGGTGCAGACTCAGGACAATGTGTCGGGAGGAGCAATCTATTTTGTCCGATTGTCCCCTACTTGGGACAATCTGAATTTTGAATTTCCCTGGGAGGGGCGATTGCACCTCTCTGGATCTTTGCCTACTGTTGGAATCAGAGAAAACCTACCTGCCTGCATTTTCAAAATGGCCTGCATAACAAACTGGAATTCGGTGCACCATGCAGCAAGAGAACTGTTTCAGTGCAGTTTGACACAGCTCTTGCATCCCCGCATGCACAAAATCTATGAATATAGCAGCTATATTTCTGCAATATATCTATATATAGAGATTAGGTTCATGTCTATTTATCAGCTTTTACATTTCTTTCAATCAAGAACTTTACCACATTCCAATAAAATGTATGCTATACTAGGTTACTTTTACTTCAATGGCATTGAAGTTAATATAAAAGAAAAATGAAATTTAAATTTTGTGATCTAAATCCATGATTTTTTGAAAAATTCAAGTTGATTTGAGTCAGCGTACCCTGCCAAAAATTCAGATGGAAGTTATTGTATAAAAAAATTTGTATACACCAAATATCATTCAGCATATTACCTCATTCACATCCCCTACAACTTCTCCAGATGCACTTCCAGCAATACTGATGCCTAAACCATTTTGCTCACGAATAAGAGTTGTATGAAAAATCTATAGGGGGGAAAAAGTAGTAATTGACAAGTTTAAAGAAGGATAAAATACAAAAATCACACTTTAAGTAACTTTGGATATGGATCTGAAATTAAAATTCAAATCAACTCCTATGCTCATTTTTTAAAATTTAATTTTCTCTCTACAATCTGATAGCTAAGAGAGAACTGCTTTATTCAGGTGTACTATGAGCAGATTAATTAGAAAGATCTATGCTTCATAAAATTGTCTTCTCAATGCATGGAGGAGGGGGGGGGTCTCATAACGTCTTAAATTGTCAAAAAGCCTTCAAACATTATACTCAAGTATAAATGGAATTTTCATTGTTATTCAACCACTGAACTATTTAAAATTTAGTACACATATTTAATCTTATGTGCTATGCTATGTCTCTCCACAATGTTTCAAATATTCCCCTTACTAATTTTTTTGGAAATTTTCAAACATTTAAGGAAAAATATTAACTTGTATGCATGATAAAATAGCATATCAATGTAACTGAGTAAGAATTGGTTTAAAATAAAGAAAACTGTTTAGTGTTCATCAAATGTGGCAAAATATTTGAGATCTATTCATGAATAGACCTATATGATTAAAAAAAACAATTATTTAATTTTTAATTTGATTTCAAACAAGACTTGGTCAGTGAAATATTTCAATTTCCTGATCCATCTGATAAACTGAACAGTTTTCATCATTTTTTGAGTCGATTTTTATTCATTTACATTGAAATCATGCTATTTTATCATGCAGGGGGGTCTCAACCAAATCTATTTGATCATTTTCCTGACCTTCCCTGACAAAAACTTTGGGGAGAAAAGAAAGGAAAAATAATTCAAAATCTTAATCTTCAGAATTTAAAATTTTTGTTTTTCGAGTTTATCACGGAGCTTTTCCCTGATTTTTATCAAATATTTACATGTTTCCATGACTTTTGACCAATATTTTAGATTTTCTCTAGAGAAATTTTTCATTTCCCTGACTTTACACGTCGTTGGGAACTTTGTCATGCATGCAGGATGCTAACTATATATGTGTAACATTTTTATTGTTTGAAAAGTTACAAAAAATAAATATTAGAAATATATAAAAACATTGTACCAACATAGGATAGCATATTCAATTGAAATTAAGTGTATCAAATCTGAAATAAAATCAATAGTTCAATAATATTTGTAATGATATTTCTACTCCTGTATACTTTTTTTAAGGCTTATTCACCATGTTAAAAGGTGTGAGAGCCCTTTTACACTAAAGAGAATACAATCAAAACCTCAAAGACTCATTGCCTTTTCCTGCAGAAACATTCTGATTTTAAAGTACAAGACTTTATCATTTATATTAAACTGTAATTGTAACTAACCAATCAGAACTAATATGCACTGATAAGATGCAAACAGCAGCAATGAATAACAATATCTCATCAATCTGATTAGGTTTCTCATGCAGAATGACATTTAAATCACACACTAGTAAGAAATAAGTTTCTATAGAAGAGTTGATCAACTTTGCCAAAGAATATTAAGAAGACACCAACGAATAAGGCAAATCTGATTGGTCTATTCGAATTTTAAAATCAGATAGCACTATTCCGCAAGTGTCCAATCATGACGCTGCATTAGTATCTCACGCAGGCTCACAGCTTCATTCTGACTGTGACGTTTGAAATGAACAGACATACTTCTTCCGTTGAGCAACTGAGCGCTAAGATTTGGTATTCAACCAAAGTGGGAAACTTGGTCAGCATGATTAGTGGTTATATTTTCCCCTGAAGACGGCACCCATAGGTATTGAAATGCATTAGAACTTTTTATTTTCGTGTATTTGCCTTATTCGTTTTGGTGGCTTCTTAATAATAAGTTTCTATCAAATATTTTTTCCTCTACTTTATCTTTTTAAATACATTCAAAATCAATTCAAAATATTTTGTGGTCCCATTAATTACATTATGATATTTACTGCCCGGAAATGAATATTGGACTAACCTCATATTTTACATCATATTCTACTTGTTCTTTCTTCTCTGACTTATCAGCAGACAAATGATTGATAGGCAAATCTTCGTTAAAATCATTGGGAGGTTTTATGGTCAGGTTCTCTGGCTTTTTACTTTTATACACAGGTTCAGCACTTTTCTGAGGTGAATCCTTTCCTGGTTGTTCAGCAGGAACATTCTCCTTGTTAGACTGTACGTTGATTGCAGAGTTGGAATCATCGACAACAGATGCCTTACTTGCAACAATCTCTGAAACACTTTTCTTTGCAGCATCAATATCTGATGTTCTTTCCGAAGAAACTGGAGGAATTTCATTTTCTTTATTTCGCAAAACTTGAACTTCTTGTTTTTTCTGCATTTCTGGAGATTGAGAAGCTTCCACATGGTTCATTTGTACTTTTTCAGTAACAGCATCTGTAGTATTCGAGTTTGACAAACTTCTTTGATTTTCATATATTGGCTCTTCATTATCGAGAACATCTTTGGGTTTAAATGACGCCTAGAAAAATTGATTTAAACAAAATTGTTTCTATTTTCAGTTTATATTACTAGCAAAAATTATTCACGTATACTCCTTTATACATTTACAGAAAATTAACATTAAAAACTAACATTAAAATCTAATTTCACCATGATATATTTGTACAAGTTAATCTCAAAAGTCCAGAAGCATTTCAAAGAGTCAGATTTATTATGAACTATAATCTTAACTATAATTTCTACAACAGATAAAACTTCTAAAAAAAAGGCAAGTAGGGCTTTTATGTATAAGATATTTTTGACAAATAGTTAAAAAGATTAGAAAAGGAAATAAAGCATTTGATGAATGTTAACTGTCCAGCATATTTCCCAAGTGTGGCACAATGCAAGGAAAATCAGATGTTTCATTGTTATAGAAATTTGAGATTGTCAGTTAGGTGATCTTAGTTATAATCTTTGATAACAGCACCTTGGACTGTCAAAACACATCAGATCATTAATTTTCTTCAATTTATTTGTTTTTAACCTTTTCTAATTAAAAATTTATTACTGTAAACATGTTTAAACGATCTTAAACTCGAACTTAATTTTCACCCACTCGCCGACTTATCTTCCGCTTAGCCATGCTTTACAAGATTATTCATGGTCATTTAAATTTCGATACGTCTAGTGTTTTGACTAAGCCTTCCTATATTTCCAATAAACTTGACCACCCCAAAAAATTAAAACCTATTTTTGCTTCTACAGATTGTTTTAAATTCAGTTTCTTTCCCAATACCATAGTTGAATGGAACAAGCTCTTCTCTACTATCGCTAACTCCCCCACGATCTCTGATTTCTTGTCGAATGTTTCAAAGCATATGTGTAATCTACCACGTCCTCTTGTACAGACCTTGGGACAACAATATTGCATAAATAAATAAAATGTTTTCATAACATGTCTGAAATATACAAGCTTCAATAAAAACTACCATTCTGATTTTCAATTTCCCTAACAAAAATGTTTTGATGAAACAGTAATTTTGCCATATACCTGGAAGTTGGTGAAAAATCGAAAAGATCAAAATAATTGCCTTAAACTTTATCAGTATTTGTGCATTTTTCATTCACAATAATATACAAATTTGATCTCATGGAAATCGAAACTCATTAGACTGACCAGAGAAGTAAAAAAGTTGAGCAGTGAGTTCCCAATCAGTGAAAAGTTATTTAGAGGGAATAGAATGACACAAATGCACCCAACTGTATTTTGGACTGTTATATCTTATTCATAGAGAAAAGGAATAAAACCAATACACTACCTCTCTCCTGATAATCACAGACATGTCATTTCCAGCCGTCTTCAAAGTATCAACAGCATCATAATGAGTTGTACCTTCCAAACATTTTCCATTTACCTGCAACAACCACATTCATGAATCATTGATGCATAAGTATCACATTATTCCTGCAAGTTACTATGCTGTTATATATTTACCAATTATACAGAATATTTGTGTACAGTTGTGACCCGAGAAACTTTTATAACAATTTAATTTAAAAATTTAAAAGACAAAATTAATATGTATTGTGGTGCAAAGAAGTTCATATACAGATATGCAGCAACATACTGCATACCATATTTTAACGTGTGTAAGGCACCCCCCTTTTTGGCAAAAATTGGGTCCCAAAAAGAAAGGGGGTCTCTTATACATAGATAGTAACATAGATGTTAACAAACTAATCAATTTCTTGCAATTTGCAATGAGAGCGATTCTGATAATGAACTAGTTGAAGTAGCTAATTATGATGTACCAGATGACAGTGATGAATTTGATGGTTTCTATGATGAATAAAAAATATCCTTCATGAAAACTTTTTGTCCAAATTTTAAGTAAAAAAAAAACCAGGGGGGGGGGGGCTCCTCATACACATTAAAATGCAGTGTTTGTTTCAAAACAATCAATTTAAAAGCTATTACAGTTTATGCTTGTTATAACCCTACGTAATAGGGACCATTCTATTACAATGACCAGTATGATAGATCTGACATCACTGCAGTTGTGATGTACTGCATTGTGGGAAAATTATGACATCAGAATTAAAAATAGAGATTTCTCAAGTGAATACGGAAGTTACATGAGGTTGACCAATCCCACATATCACTCAGCTTGACTTTTTCATGATGGCGTATGATAATAGCATTGTTTACAAGCGCCCCGTGCCGTCACTTGAACTGGAGTGCAGTATTGCGATCCGACTGTTAATACCGCAAATGCTGGAAAACTCTTTTAAGGAAAAAAATTTTGTCTCGATGTGTTATATGATATGAAAGGCAGTCATATGGAAACTAACTTTATTTATACTATTTTTTTTGAGTTATTTACTTTATGAATGATTCTGTAATCATTTTTTTCATTGTTATTTATTCAAAAGTTATAGAATAATGAAACCCCAAAAATAATTAACAAACACATTGTATTGTAAAAGCACCAACATGGTGTAGATAGACTAATCAAAATAATTCAACATACATGCAAGAAAAGTGGGGGTTTTTTAGGTAAAATTAGGTAAGTTAAAGTTCTCTATTTTACTTTAACCGCAATGATAAGAACCTACATTATGTTAGAAAAAGCGAAAAATGAAAAATGACTGAGTTATCGCCAGAGAGCATCGCTGATGGAGTACCGGGGGGGGGGGGGAAGAGAGAGACTGAGAATGAGAAAATAGAGATAACGGAGCAGTAGGTCAGTCGAAGAGAGGCTGCAGAGAAAGTAATTGAAAATGAAGCATAAGGTTTCGAATATTTAGAAGTTTAAAGCAAAGAAAGTATATGCGTATGTAGAATATAGTAAATAGAAGTGTAAATAGATTCAAGCAAAGTTCAACTTATACTGTGCTCGTAAGTAAAATTATTTAGTGTGAACTCGTGTGTTTATGTGTGTCATGTGCTTCTGCCTGTATAACACTGTGAAGAGATAATTAAGAGTAGACAAAAAAAAATGTAAAAATTTTACCTGAACAATTTTATCACCAACTTTTAAACCAGCTTTTTCTGCTGGACCACCAGATATAACTTTGGACACAAATATTCCCTGGGGATAATAGAAATATCATCAAGGAACTGCTGCTACATAACACTGAATATCAAAATCAAAGTTGAATGTCTTTTCTTTTTAAAGAAAATTAGGACTATGAAAAAAAATCACTACATTTCACTTTTTCCTTTAATAACTTACTCATGAAATTAAATTAATTAACCACATTAACATTAAATAGAATGTATTGAAGAAGCAGCCAAAATATATCTATTTTATTTGACATCAGAGACATTCATACATTTATAAAAGATAATTATACAGTGAATATGTATTATGTTTGCAAATGTTATTAACCCAGTTAATGCATAATCCCCAATCATTTCAGCTTTGATATCAGGAGGTGAATATTACAACTAAGTAGCTTGAAAATAAGTGATTTCTATGTGACTAGAAAAAAATGAAGGGTCTCAGCATGTGTTTTAATGCGCTTCAATTTGGCAACTCTTCTACAAGCAGCCTCTACTGCTCAGAGCAGCTTATTTTTGGGAGTTTGAATAATGGATAATGAAGAGATTATCACTTCATTTGGTGTTCAAAATGATTTTTAAAAACATCCAAAATTGAGTCACCTATAGTCCGTTTCAGGTTAACTTTACAGTGAAGAGGAAGCTACGCGGGAACCGCATCACTCATTGCTATGACAACGAAAGCCTCTATTCTTTTACTCACTTTTCTTGCTGAAATTTCCGTCGCTTACCCACCCGAACGCATATATGTCGATGTCACTTGTTATCACTACAGTTTTAGTCATTTTTTACGGATTCCAATTCTATGGAATCCTCACTTGAAGTTGTAGAACTATCGGATTCTCTATTACTTATTAATTGTTGTTGCTCCAACATGTGTTCCATCAGGCCATCTGCAATCCAAAATTCCTCTTCTTTTCAATAACATGCTTTATGCATTATTGCCAAAAAGAACGGAGAAAGTTTTAGTGTGTCTATCTCTGGTGAAAAGAAAGATACAACTGTCACAGAAGGAAAAAATACACTGCAAGCCTAAACCATTGTGAGTCTCTCTCTCTCTCTCTCTCTTGCTTATTTATATTTATCTGGAGAGACACTAAAGGGGCATCTGGAGGAACAGCCTCTGCTGTGGGGGAGAAGATGGCATTGGTGTGTGTGCAAAAGAGACATTACTTATGTCAACACCCTCCGCTATCGGCTATTGGAATTCAGAAACCAACCCTATCCTACGAACACGGCAAGAAATAGATAATTTTAAAAAAAGGGGGGCCTGGAACCGTAGCCTACACCCATGAAGAGATCCTCTCACAATGGTATCGGCGCTGTCATGAAAGAGGGACACTTCCTGTAATCTATGAGTGAATATCTGAATTTGCTGGAGGCTATTTTCAGGAGAAAAAAAAAAACTGATTGAATATTCGTTTGGGTGTGTAGGCCTATAACTACTACATGCAAAACTGACTGAAAAATTGTATCTATTGGAAAATTCAACAAAATGACAATATAATATATATATATATAATTATGCAACCAAAAAAAAAACACGACAGTGATATTGGCTGGGAAAATTTCTTGGAAATCGTGCCAAAATGTTCTTGAGCTCGCCATGGATTTTTAATAATGGTAACCAATATTTTTTCTAATTTAAAAATTTTAAACGAATATACATTTGTTCAAAACGGTATTTTTTCAGTATCTTTTTCGAAATCATAAAAAAATTTGAAATATTCTATATAAATGATTATTTTGCAGCGAAGGAATACACTCTCTACCTTTCTCTTCACTGCAAAGTTAACCTGAAACAAACTATAGTTGAAATATTCACCCCACTGTACACCTATATATATTTCATGTATCCCAAATTTCAATATTATACACATGGGAAATAAAATTTGATAATTTGATGATTTACATTTTATCAAAAAAAGAAAAAAAAATGGATAATCAAAACAACTTCTAAAAAGTTTAATTTCAACATACCTCATCATCACCTTTGTACGGAGTTGATCCAACGCCACCAGCAATGCTAAGGCCAAGACCAGTTGTTGTTTTCTGCACCAAGAACTCCAGTTGCACCTCTGAAGGTTCCACGCTAGTTGGCCTGGAGTTCTCTATAAAGCAAGGTATTCAACCATTTTCATGAGTACTGGCAATTTAAGAAGTAAAACACCTTACATAATTATAACATATTCTGAAACAAATTCATAAAAACCATACATACCTCCTGATAAAGTTTCGGTCTTGTCAGCATCAGAAACAACAGAAACTTGTGAAGATGGCATTGATCGCTGTGAGGTTGTATCATCTGATACATCTTTTCTTGCTTCTTGAGCCAGTATAGCAAGAACCTTATCATAAAGAAAATTTAATGTAATACTATTCCCGTATAAATGATTAGATTCTATATCACAAAGTTTTGTACTTTAAAGTAGTTTCTCTCGAATCAAGATTCAGTCTAAGTAATTCTTTTACTTAGTTCGGGTATAGACTGAATTTATTTTAATGAAGTATTTAAAAAGATTTCCCAACCTATTTCCTCACATAACAACTTTATGAATGATATCCATTATAACAAAACACTGGCAGTTCAAAATAGGAAACTTTAAAATTACCTTTTCTTGGTCCTTTTGAGAATCAACAATGTTAATTCGCTTATTTTTCAGATGATGCGGTGTATCTCTTCTGTGGAGCTTATTATGCCGCTCAGGTTGCTCATCATCATCAACTTCTCCATCAAAAATAACATGTTTTTCTTCCTCCTACATGCAAAATGGGGATTTATTTATTATTTTTTTTGACGATTGAAATCCTTACAACAAACAAGATAACTTTTGCTATTTTTGATCATTTCTTATATTAAATTTTAAAAAAACATCAATGTTGAATTGAAGTAGAAATGAAATATTGCACAAAACTTGCTCGCATACTGTAAATCAAACAGGCTCAACTGTCAGGGAAATATGTAAATATTATCAGATCTTGATTGTGAAAATTTCAACAATAAGCATATAAGTGAGAGAAACTTTAGCAGGAACAAATACTATGAAGGTTTATTGTTTATGAAAGCTATATCTTGAATTACTTTATTCATCCATCTCATGAAGTTTTTGAGAAGAGTCTAGTAATGAAAACAATAAGTAGAACATGAGAGAGCCGTCCAATAATACAGTAGGCCTATTTTGAACTAAATGAGTCTGTTTCATGAGCATTTTGTAACATGTTTCTGTATTACAATCTTTTTTTCGTCAGATTGCTTTTCTAGACAAAAATTAGGGCGTAGAAATTTGCTCAACCCCCCCCCCCCCCTGTTATAAGCAAAACTCTTCTTAGTTGCCTACAACATAACAAATATTTTACCTTTTCTGCTGCTTCTTTAACAGAATCTTCGTCAAGCAGGTCCTCCTTTGTTTGTGCTCGATACAGTGGACGGTTAGCATCAGTTTCATTGGAGGGCACAGGAGCCTCTTCTTCAGGAAAATTTGAGTTTTCTTGCAAATCATCTGAATCAGGGATGTCAGCCAGACTCTGGACAGCATCTGGGTGGAAAAGAATTCATATATTGTGGTTAGGCTGATTATTCTAAATTCAACAAAACAGGATGTACTCAATCATAAAATGCAAACTGATATTTAAATCATACTCCCCTTTTTAATATATTTACATATTTTTTGCTTATTTTCCACCACCTCAATCAAAAATACAAGTGCAATTTCTTCATTAAAAAAATTTCTGAGCTCAAGTAACTCCATTGCAATATAGTCAACAACTTCACACTAATGTATTAAGTGTTGCACATGTACAGAATGACCTAAGACTTTTTTTTTAAATTTCATAAAAATTTCCCTGCAAGTATGTGATTTACCCTCAAAAATTCATGTCACCAATTTCAATTCTTTTGACAGGAAAAAAATGTTTTGAAAACTTTTTTATTCAGGGCATTTTACTGTTACTTAACCATACAAGCAATTTATAACGAATTGGTATGTGTCAAAATGTGGGTTCTGAGAACATGAGTGGCCCTAACGTATTTGTGTTGCCAGAATTATCATGTTTTGTGTTTTACTAATATTGCCCTCTGTCATCTAGGGCTTTACTATAAAAAACAAAGACGTGTAGATGAAATTACTTTTAAAAACACAGTTGTCCATCCAAAAAACTAATTTTCTTATTTATTTAGGTTTGAGGACTTTTAACGAATTTTTAGGAATCTAGTTTGGTTGATAAGGTATTTCTGGTTAGAATTTACCTGAACTCAATAAAAACAGAAACTAGCTGTTTTAACATTATGACAGTTTTGAATGTAGAATTGTACCTAAAAATAGGATAACAGAACTAGCGTCACTAGTAAAATTTTAAAGTATTTTAAAATCAGTAAAATTTTAAAATATTTTTTGCCCCCAAAAAGATCCATGATGTGAATTTAGGCGCAAATATGTACAATGAAACCTAAGACGGATACTGTATGAGACGGAAGCCTGTCTTAAACGGAATCAAAATATAGTCTATTCAATGACTGATGCTTTTATTTACAACTTTATAAAACCAAAATATTTCTAAAACAGAATATTATTTCAGTCTATATAGACATTCCATTTCATAACGATTTTACTGCACTTATATGTCATTTTAGAGATTTTATTAATTTTTAAAAAAAGTCTACTGACTTTTGGTTTGCTTTGTGCACAGAATGGAAAAAAAACATTAATGTATTCTATTTACAAAAAACAAACATTTTCTTACTATTAAAAATTTTATTAAAGTCAAGCTCAAAATATTTAAGCATTTTGAAAAGTGTTTGAAAAATATTTTATACAATATATCATTACAGCATACACCAAGGAAATGGTCATTCACAGTGTTGAGAATTATGAATCATGGGACAAAATTACATTTTTTTTCTTCCTCTTAATTTTATTTTTTTAGATTTGCTGAGTAAAATTTTTCATTCAACTTGAAATTAATACTTTATACAAATGCATGCACAAAAAGCTAAGTATAAATTCCAAATCCTACCTTTGAATTGCGTTGCAGAGGTCTCAGAACTTGATGAAGTGACTGAAGTTATACTAGATCTCTGAGGTCGAAAACTGTCAACAGGAGTAGTCTCCTTCTAAAGAGAAGAAAGCTTTATGAAAGCACTGATACTTTTTTTTAATTTCAGCCATTAATTACCACAGGTCCTCAAATACATTTTTTCAAAAAAAAACAAAAAAACTAAGTGGTATCAATTTCAATGCTTTTTTAGACAATACAGGAAGACAACTTGGGGGTCTGGTTCCCCCCCCCCAAAATGTGAGAAAATGACCGAAAAAAGGGAAAAAGATGGCCAAATCTATTGTTCTATCACTTTGGTTCTCCCCCCCCCCCCAACGAAATTTTTGGCTACACCCCTGGTCAGGTTTCTTCAACGCACCACTTTTTGTAGATTCTTTATCATTGAAACTCATCCATTCTATCCACAAATTCCTCAAATGGTCTTTGAGAGGCTTGTTGATGCTCACACATCTAAAGGCTATACAATCAAATGTTAGCCACCACCAACCAATGATGTTTTCGATTTCTTTGCCTCGGCTCTGACATTATTATTTCTGTGGAGGTTTGAACATATCCTATACCAATAATGCAGGTTTCTCGAACGCTGCTACAAAAATGACTACAGATTGGGGGGTTGATATTTTCTCATCAAAAATTGACCCGAGTATAAGCTGATCACCCCCCCCCCCCCCACTTGGAGAACGAATTTTTCCACAAAAAAAACTTGGCTCATGCACGAGTATATACAGTACTTTAAGGCTAAATATCTTTAAAATAATTTTTATGGACTTGCACCACCTGTACTCTGAACATCTTAACTGAAAGTTGGGTGTGCTGATAACACCAGGCGGATAAAAAAATAACATTTAAAATTATTTACATTAGACTCAAAAAATACCTCTTCATGAGCCACAACATGTCCATCAATATTCTTCGCTTTACTAACTAATAATTTGTTATGTCGTGCCTTCAATTCTCTGGGATGAGGAGTATCATGCCTCACAAACTGAGTCTATACAAAAAAAAAATCAATAAATTAGAATTTTCAAATTGTAGATACACAAGTTTTCAATATTTCCAAAGTATTACTGAAAATCATTTCAGTATAGTAATTAAATAAATTAAAATTAATATAAATTATTTATAAATTAAAATTAATATAAATTATTTATAAATTAAAATTAATATAAATTATTTATAAATTAAAATTAATATAAATTATTTATAAATTAAAATTAATATAAATTATTTATAAATTAAAATTAATATAAATTATTTATAAATTAAAATTAATATAAATTTATAAATTAAAATTATAAATGAAATTAAATTAAAAAAATTAAATAATACAATATATTTGTAAAAACAAATATACCATTAAATTTCAACTAAAGAAAAAAAAGTCCTATCACTATCAGTTACAGAATCTGATGCAACCCAAGAAAGAAAAGAACATGATGTATGCTAACAGTCTAATGTTACCCTTTTAATATTTTGAGGACATTTTTTTTCTTCATTTTAGCAAAACAAGCAATACATTGAAAAAGCTAAGATTTTCAAACTATTGTACTACATACTATTAATTACATATCTGCAGAATTTTAAAAAATATTATACATATAATCAGTATTTTCTCATTATATTCAGAATTTTTCAGTATTCGTTTACCTCTTTATCTTCCTTATCTTCTTGAGGCTCCTCAACAAATTTAACAGAAGATGTGCGTTCACCTTTTTGCTCCCAACTCAATCTGCTATCTTGTTCTATGCTATCACGGAGTAGATTTTCTAGAATAAAAATACAAAACAAAGAATTAAATTTAAAATGATCTGAACGATGAACACATCATTTATCAAATAAATAAAAACAATAAATCTTGTATCATTGGGGGGGGGGGGGGGGGAGTTTTCTCTATATTTCAACAGTAATGGGTTTAAAAGTTGGACAAAATTGAGATCTACTAACGTTGATAGCAATTTAAAAATAATTTTCAATGTTTAAAAGAAAATGTCAGCTAAATGTTCATATTTGTTTGCTGACAAACTGCACACTATATTTCCTAGACAAACATTCTCATTTTGTTTTTAAAAAGGGAAAAAGGTTAATTTTTCTTTTGGTAGTCGTCTATATAATTACCTTTCAATTGACATCTGTATAATGACTACTACTACTTGACTAAACATGCACCCTGTACACATTCCTCTGCAGAATTTCTAATGAATAGGTACATGTTGGAGAGTGTTCTGAGGGTATGTTTGCCCCAACATATTTTTGTTGTCTGAGTTGTGCACGTTCTAGTTGGTGCCGCCATGTTTTCCATGCTTTGAAGTGAAGATGGTAAATGCTTGAATTTTCAAGTCATATGAGTATGTTGTAAGTCTGCCTGATGACTGCTTGTTCAAACAGGGGAAACCAAGCACCCCTTGGGCTAATTCATAGCAGATATTAATGTGAAGACCCTCAGGGTTTTGCAGAACACCTTCTGAAAACCACCAGTCTACATACATATAATCATACTTTAGAATTTTTTTGAAACACAATAAAATCGTGAATATGAATTACCCATGCTCTCTGGATGGTATTCTTGTTGTGGCAAAAGAAAACATGTCAGAACTTTAGCACCCGTCCTTTCATTAATATCTGTCTGGAATTTCAGCATAGGCTGTGACTAAAAAAACAATAAGAGTACTTATCTATACTGAAAGAAAACAATTTGAGTCATAATATTGAACATCAATATCTATAACATATGTGCATATAATCGGTTTTTTAATAATCAAAATATAATAGGCATAAAACCTTTCAGAACTTATAGCAGTCATTATTATTTCAGAATAACATCATTTACAGTATATAAACTACAATATTCTTTAGATACACCAAGTAAGAAGACACAGAAAATTCAAAATTTAAAATATACATGTGAAAAACAAATTATTTCAAACTATCCAAAGTTTGAGTCTAAAGTTGATCCTCATCATAATAATGACCCTCCATCTTATTGGTCAATGACAATGCTATTACTTGGTACTGCTGAGTACTATGCTATTATTAAACCTAATAACTTCGTAAAAATACCTTCCTCTGAAGAATTTAAAACAAATTGGTGAATGCCAGGAAGAGTTTATATGCACCTCTCTGGCATATTCATAGTGTTTGAGGTGTGTGCGCCCCAAAGCAGAATGTTTAGCACTGTTTTGTGACGAGCCCTCCTGAGTGGAAATGTTTTGCGGTAAAAATCCACATACATGTAATAGTGGTTTTTTGCACCCTTTCTTCTAAATTGTTCTGCAGTAATAATCGCTAATTGCGACGTACGTCGCAGATTTTGGCACATTCTGCTTTGGGGGTGTGCGCTATGTGTTTGAGAAATGCTGTCATATATCTTTGGCATGTCTAAAACTAAGTGGCAGAATTTTTATGTTTAAGTATTATGTTTTGAGGATGCAGGCTTTTGCAAAGATGAACTGATAAGATAATGAACTACAATGATGTACTACAGTGTGCTTGTTAAATTCTGTCTAGTTTTCTGCTATATGTTCTATCGGATTTGGTGATTTTGCTACTTGCATATTGTCTTTTTTTTTTTGTCATATTTTGTATAATTAAGAATATATCAATTCAAATGTAATTTGAAATGAAATTTTTAAATCACATAAATAAATAATGTGTAATAAGCACTAACAGTTGACTAGTTTTAATCACATCTTAAAATTTATTTGCTAGAACTGTCCTAAATAAGTAATGTAATAAGATAACATAACTAATTGAGTAAGCATCATCAATAAGACAAAAGACAATATTAATTTATTACTTTAACAAGAGAAATAAACAAATGAAGAGTGTCAAAATACCTGATTCTCAGCCAACCACAATGCCTTCAAGTTTAATGCAGTTATTGTGATTGGAAGATATTGCAGCCTATAAAAGAAGCAGAGTAAAAATAACTCAAACACGAAAGCTTGACACAATATGAAATTCAATAGATTGTATTCAAATTTGTGTTTGCCATACCTATTTCCTGAGACATCCAGTACATGAAGTTCCTTAAGTTTTCCTGTCTCGTCAGGAAGAAAGTTTAGTCTGTTTTCTCTCAGAGATAACACACCCAGCCGAGTCAGGTTCCCTATCTGAGGTGGTAACTCAGATAAACGATTTCGATCCACATTCAAGTTTGTAAGATTCACAAGTTTTCCAAGAGATAAAGGCAATTCCGATAATAAGTTCTCTGTAAGTATAAGCTCTTGTAGCGATTCACAATTCCCAATTTCTGGTGTCAGAGATAGCAAGCGATTTTGATCAACCTACAACACAAACCAAAAGATTACACAAGGGAAAAAATATATTTACAATGACCAGTTTGAAAAAATATTTTCTTTACAGAACACTTATGTACAAAAAAAATATATTACAAAAGATCTGATAAAAAAAAGGACTCAATGAATCACAAATAATGGTAATAAATTTAAACCTTGAATATTGTAAGCCGAGAAAGTTTCCCAATCCCATCAGGAAGTGTTTCAAGACAGTTCTGTGACAAGTGAAGGTCTGTCAAACTCTCCAGGCCTCCAATTTCATCTGGAATGGATTCTAATCGATTTTCACTAACATCCAGGCATGTCAGCTTTTTCAAAAATCCAATTTCCTGCAAAAACAAACTTTGTTAGAAATTTGATGACCGGTATTTTTCCCACCATCATTTGCTCTAAGATCTATTTGTCAAATACTGAAAGGAACACAAAATATAAACCTATGTATTAAGGGATACACAACTTTTTCAGTTTGCAAACCAATTATGCAAAATGACAACCCCACATTCGCCACAAGCTTCGTCAAGTTGTGTGCAATGATACTTTAAAAGAAAAAAAACTTTTGTGCAAGATGACGGTAGTGCATCTGTGTTTTAGAGTGACTTAATGATGATAAATACTTTTTCCTAATTCCCAGATTGATTAGTAGTTAAAATAAAATAAACCCTAAATATTTTCAAAATAAAAACCTAAATGTTTTAAACCATTTTTTGACTTACCGCGGGCAGTTTATACAGGTCATTGCAGTCAAGCCATAATTCTTGAAGACTCACAAGTTGGCCAATCAAAGGTGGCTAGAAAATGACACCAGAAAAGTATTAAAACATATTATATATACATGTAACTAAAACTTGTTACTGAATCAATATCAGGACATCATGGATGTAATTATGTTAATTAAGACTTTAAAATAATATATTTACTAATTTCAAATGAACCAAATTAAATTGCTATATTTATGATGTTAAAATTTTATCCCTTTACAAAATTGCCTAAGATTGCAAATGACAGATTATCATAATTTCAACACATTTCTGTGAGTAAGAAGTTTTACTCAAAATTTTATTATACACTGCCAAATTCTGTTACAATGAATTTCAAGGACCGAAAATTTGGTTTGCTATATTTGGAGGCTTGCTAGTAATCAGGCTTTTATGTAGCTGCGTTAGAGTAAATCACACAAAGTGCATACATTAGACTTTGATTCAAAAATCATTATTATAATTGGTACTTTAACAGTTAATTTGATAAAATAAAAACACAGACAAGATCCATTTATTATAAGTAAATAATATTTTGAATATGATTTTATAAAAATATATATGACAGAAAATTTAGATCATACAAAACTGTAAAAATAACATTATCATAAATCACAGAAAATGAATTTTCGGACTTTACCAGTTCAGAAATTTCATTGCTTCCCAAGTCAAGTCGCTCGAGTTTCGTGAGCATTGCAAAAGACGGCGGCAAAGTACGGAGCAAATTTTCTCTCAGTTCCAATGACTGCAAATTTTGAAGGCTATAATGACAAAAACATTTTTTTAATATAATTTAGTGAAATAAAAAAAGATATAAATAGCATTTCAGGTCAGAACTAAGTTCACTCTTCTGGAAAACTTCTTGGCTTAAGGTATACTATATTTTCAACAGTTTTGAAAACTCACTTTCCAAATTCATTTGGCAACTGTGAAAGTACTACATCATTGAGACCAAGGACTGCTAAACTTCTCAACTGTACAAATCCAGAAGGCAACCTGAATGATAAAAAAATAATTTATGACATTTCTAAAAATCACTCAATTAATCAATATTTCCTGAAATATTACACATGTGCACAGAGAATATAAAAATTTTAAATGAAAATGATCTGATAAGTGTTAAAAACAAACACAAGTCACATATGTAAAAAAATAACCATGTTCAAGTGTTGCGTTGTCGCATGTATGAAGGCTTAAAAATAAAGAGCTTAGTAGTAAACATTTACAATCATAACAAAAGCTATAGTAGAGACAATGGGTAAGCAATTCATCATGGTTGTGGCTACTGCCATTTGCGAAATAATAGAGGGGGAAAAAATCTGAATAATTTTCCTTTATATAATAGAAATAATGAGAGAAATATTCTACTTGAAGATCTAAAATATAATCAAATTGTTCAGACCTACGCCTTTGCTGTCCTATATGTGGAAGTAGACTCGCCGTTAGTTTTTATCAGCAAGTCCTATGTAAAGGTGGACCCCACATTTGTGACTTCAGTTGTTTTTAATAATAATAAAAGGTCTGGTAATGTAAATCAGTGTAACGGCAAACAAGCTACGACATATTATTGTGAAACTTGTGAAAGAAAACCTGGCCTTCATCAAGGAGATTGTTAAAAAAAATATCACAATTTACATAATTACAAAATTAATTTATCAATTAAATATGATCAATATACATAACAAAGAGTTCTCGTTAATCTTTTAGTTTGTTGTAACCTGTTTCATACCTTAAAAAGGCAAATTATTACCTTTACCTTAAAGTAATTACCTCTACATTGATAAATTTGCTGAAAATGACTTGGTCATTCCAGAACGTTTATAAAAAACTTTTGGATTTCAAAGTGTTAAGAGTATGGTGTTTCAAAATTAATTTTCAAAATAAACCACAACACTATTGTACCAGAGGTCTATTTTATTGTCCCTAAAAAATAAGTTCTAGTTAAAAACCCGCACCCAGAAGCATGGTTAAATATGTTATAGGTTTAATAAAGTGATTCTCAAACTTTTGTCGCTTGCGACTCTTTTGCCCAATCCATTGTTCAACTGCGACTCCCCCAGAATAGTTTAGTAGATATTTTCACTTATAAAAGAACCACTTTCAAGCATAAATAGGCACACAAATCCCTATCTCCAGATTGCTGCGACACCTGTGACATAGTTGATGATGCCTTTAACAGCCACGATGCACACTTTGAGGAAACACTTGTCTAATGGAAAATGTATCAACTCAACATAGGTTAAATAATAAACCGTGAGTGACATTTAAATCGTCATTTCAATTTTTTTTTTACTTCGCAATATATGAAATGCAAATGTGTACCACAAATGAAACAAAGTATTGTTCACTCATACACACAAATTCATGCAGAGAGGGGAGAGGAAGGACCAAAGATAACTTACTTTGTTAAAGGGTTACTGCTGAGATCAAAACTCTGTAATGACTTCAGGAATTTAACATTTTCTGGTATTTCAGGAATATCTGAAAAAAAAAAACAATTACAAAAATTTTAATGATGGCAGAAAAATGTTGACAAAACAATCATTATTTCATGAGCAAAGCTTTATAAGATTTTGAGAACATTTTAAAAACTTTATTTTTATAATAAAAAAAAGAAATAAAATTTTAAACATTAACCAACTACAAAGTATAAATTGCATCCAACTCATTGAAAACTCACCGTTCCTGCTAACATCCAGCTCTACTAAATTAACTAAACTGGCGACTTCAGGCGGTAGTTTGGCTATTTCATTATCACTCAAACTCAACCTCCTCAGTTTGACCAAACGAAATAAGCCCTGCAAGTATAATCAGGAGGGAAAAACAAATAATTTCACAATGATGCAAACATTAGCACTACTCATGCACCATTTTGAAATGAAAATCAGACACATGAAAAATTTTCTGCAAGCTTTTTAATCTCAAGGTACTCTTTATCAGATTACTCGATGCTCAAAATCTGAGTCAGTTTACTTATGGCAAGCCCCTTATAATCACAAATCAAAGTTAACAATGTCAAATGTATGATACAGGCTGAATGAAAATTTCCAGAGTTTTTATATTTTTATTTCCCACACTTTAAGAATGCGCAAGCATCAATGTAGGACCTAAATCAAGGCTCGGCAAAAAAATAGCAGCCACTAGCCCATTTCAGGGGTGCAAGCGCCCCTCATCTATTTTGGAACAGCAAACTTTCATTTTCCATTGTTGAATTAATGTAGGTGATAGTGCATCGGACTGCGAACTTGAAGACCAATGTTCGAATCCAGCTCGCGAAGCTTATCCATTTTTTTTCAGTTAGAAAAACTGGTGGCAGATGGCAGCACTACACATAACAAGCATTACAGAGAAACAAAAACTTCACGTCAGGTTTCACTATACGTACACGCACATTCCCGCATGTACCGATTCGTTGGGGGTTCCGCGTAGGGTGTGTGTGGGGCGGGGTGCATGTGTGGTGTAGTAGTAGTAGGTAGGGCCTCCAAAAAAAAAAAAGGCTCGGGGATCCATGATGTTCTTAAGTCAGCCACCTCGTTGGGCAATTTGCCTGTTGTGGTGTTGTATTTGTATTTGAAAATGGAGCAGAACTAAAAACTAACTATATCTGCAATGTAAGGAGTAATTTTTCCGTGAAATGCCAAAAGTTTTGCCAAAAATGATTGCAACAAATAATTCTAAATAAATTTCTTCCACACAAATTAAAGTCAATTTAAATTATTTCTGAAGTATCTTATGTCACTACTAAAACATACGTTACTGAAATGACGAATAAAATTATTACTCTCTCTTCAAATTAAGCACTATGCATACTGAAAACCTAGGCAGCAAGAATTTCTGCTGCTGGAACACCAAAATCTTATTCATCCTGATATAGCAAAAAAAAAGTGTGTACAGAATAAAATAAAGGTTTCCATGAAAAAAGTTATTCTCACAGAATTAAAAGAAATGATTTAATTTAGAAGCAAAATGCAAAAAGAAAGAGAAAAATATTGTAATATTTTTATTTACTTAACCTTACTTTAATTTACTTAACACACACACTTACCTTATTTACTTAAACAATTTCTCAACATAATAGCATGTTAATAGATTAAAAATGTATTTTTTATTTTCTGCTGTTTTTCAGCCTGAAGCCTATTACAATATTTTCTATACGAATTGTGAGTCTCTTTCAGAAGTTCGGCATCTCAATGACAATTTTTTTCAAATTTTTCCTGCCCTTGAACATGTCTGCTGCATAGATATCTATCTATCCACTGAACTGATTCCACTTCTTGTAATTCTTTGCATCGTAGTGCAACCTATTCATCACACACATAACTGATAGTTCTGTTGGTGATACAATGTAAAGCAACATCTCAGCAATACATGAGGGAGTAATGTACCATCCCAGCAATGCACAAGAGGGAGTGCGAAAAACAAGAAGAGAGGGTACAAACATTTCATTCTCTCCAACAACATATTTTGGAAAGGTAGGACATTTATATATAATAGGTATCTCACAGAAGTTATGTCAAATGAGCATGCTCCTAGTAAAAAAGTCCTTTCTTTGACTATTGCTGCAATGCCCCTCCTCCACCAATGCAGGGGAAGATCGTGCGGCCATATTGGGCACCGCTCTAGAAGAGGTGTCAAATGGAGTTGAATGGGTGAAAAAACTTTGGCGACCAAAAAAAAAACGTGGTTAGTAGTGCCAAAAATAGGTTCCACATGGGTAGAGATTTTTTCCCAGAGCTGCCCCTGTTCGCCAAATCCAGATTTTCGCTATGTGAAATTGCAATCACTGATGATAACCACATGACCACATAGTGGCTAGATGACAAAACTGGGTATTTTAGCTGGAGTTTTTAATTCCGTTTTTTCTCAATGACCTCAAGAATTGGACTCACCTCCGATTGTGGTAGATGGTAGGAAGTGGGGAAAAATTTAACTTTACCCCCCCCCCCCATCTTTTTCAGAAAGAACACGTCCCATGAACAAAATTTTCATGTTTTTTTTCCCTGAATTCCGGGCATTTAATACACTACAGTGCATTAGCAGTACCTCTGCAAAGGCAAACCACAAACAAGGATTGCCGCACCCCGTAGCAAGAGAACCATTTTGCCGCATCTCTTGCACCCCTACAATTTTTTTTATCCAGAGAAAAATGGTTCAGAATTTTTTTTTGTGTCTACTTAACTCTTTCAGACTCAAGCGTTCATTTTTTGGAATTTTCTACTGTTTTTTTGCATTTCTGATACTCAAAAAGTATATTAAAAACAAATGTCCCCAAAGCTTTTCATTTTAAAAATTTCAAATTTAAAAAAAATTTTCTAAAGAAAAATTATTCACTTTTTTCAGCCAAGAATGATGGAACATTTTATCTCCAAATACTATTTTTTACCAAAATTTTAAGTACAGTCAGCCCCCCGTATTCGCGGGGGCTACGTTCCGGGGGGTGACCACGAATAACCGAAACCATAGATTTTTTTTTACATATCTTGTTTATTGAACATCATGAGAAAGCGCAGGGTGACACAGCGGTAGAAGGGACTGTAAAAGAAGGTGGCGCAATTGTTGGTGATGTTTTCTGAAAGAACATTGTGATTTCTGTTTGCCATTTCTTCATATCATAAAGTATTTAGACCATTCTCAAATCTCTCCCACTACAACATGTCGACTTCTTCTTCTTACTTGTCCCCTAAGTCTTTTCCACACTTCTTTTGAAATCCCAGGCTGCTGGCTTCAGCCCTTATATGCCACTGGGCGCACACACATGCAATTCTTTTCTCTTCATGGGGAGAATGACGTGAGTGATTTGATATTTGCAAGCACGGGACTGGGGCAGCACTGCTATAAATCTTTGCCAACTTTTACAGACACAACCTTGCCTCTTTTGACGAAACGGATTAAGTTGCTTCACATTCAGTCCGAGGTTGTGAGCGGTTCTATCTATGAAACCACCCTTTACATGTATAAAATTCTGATGAAATTGATGTTTCACCCAATCCTTCCTTTACAGAACAGTGAAATTTTTTCGCCTTTTTCGTTATAATATTACAATCAATTGGAATAATTTTTTTGTAGCAATCTTGTACCCACAAAAAAACCCGAATTTTCTGTTAGAGAAACACATGGATCCCGTAGGCGATTCAATGTTTTCGCTGCCAAAGGTGCAGCTACAGCCACGGTTACTTGAATTTCAGATTCCTTTTTTTGGATATATCTTACCGTAGATTAATTGATTCCATAGGCAGGCCACAGCAGCAATTGACTTACTTTCAAGTACAAGTACAAGTACAATGCCACAACAGGCAAATTGCCCAACGAGGTGGCTGACTTAAGACCCTCATAGATCCCCGAGCCATTTCCCCCCCCCCCCCGGAACCCCCAATGAATCGGTACATGCGGGAATGTGCGTGTACGTGTAGTGCAACCTGACGTAAAGTTTTTTTTGTTTCCGTGTAATGCTTGTTATGTGTAGTGCTGCCATCTGCCATCAGTTTTTCTAACTATGAGTGAAGTGTTATGATTGAATGATTTATCGTTGTAGGACTGTTGCTCTCTGTGGCGAGACTTTTTAACGGGGAGATCGGCTCGCATTTGCGCCTTGAAGTTGGGAACCACAGAAAACCAACTTCAGCCGACCGCCACTGTGGGGTTCGAATCCGGATCCTCGCATCGCGAGTCCGTCACTATAACCACTCGACCACCACAGCGGCAAAAAGTGGATTTGGAGATGGGTGGGTTTGAACCCATGTACCCTGAACTCTTCCCATCTTTAACTCCGTATCTTACCAACCCAAGCATAGTCAATACATCAATTTTTCTTGTAAGGTTTTCACTTTTTTTTTTGCCTTTTCGAAGCATTACCAGTAGCACTAGAAAAATGAGCCATCCTAAACATGCACAACTGAAATTCTGTAAGCAAAGCATGTGAATGACCGTTGCTGAGTGT
This sequence comes from Pholcus phalangioides, assembly GCF_987345545.1. NCBI lineage: Eukaryota > Metazoa > Arthropoda > Arachnida > Araneae > Pholcidae > Pholcus > Pholcus phalangioides. Next base: position 21,273,121 of record NW_028301616.1, on the reverse strand, counting down.
TGCCAAAGGAAAGTTTTCCAATAAAGGAAAAAACTGTGAATACGAGGCATTTTCACCTGGAAGCTGTCTTAAAAACTCTTTGAAAGTTCAACTTTAAGCACTGCCCTCTGATGAAACCCCCCAAAATATAATATTCACCAGGATTCTAACTCGAAACTTACACAATCCTTCAACTCCGAGGTGAAAAGAAAAAAATCTACAGTGAGAAAAAAGCAACCCCACACACACATTTGTGACGCCAGGGTCTGAAAGGGTTATAGACACCTTCCTATGTCACTAGATGTGCCAAACACATGAAACCCCGAAAATTTTGTGCAGCCCTCAGAATTAAATTTTCATTGCACACAGAAAATTTTAGGCTCCAATACAGATTTTTTAATCGCCATGGTGACTTGTCAAGCCTTGACATAGAATCTTCAGTTCAGTAGTTTAAAACTTTTTAGGAGTTTTTTAACTTTTTAGTCCATGTCCCCCTCCCCTGTGGTCACAATATTTTTCCATTACGCCACCCCTGTCCAAACAAAGTTCCCCATCGCACCCTACACAAATCAGTCAAAAAATCATGCTCCAGCTACTTTTCTAAACAGCCAAACAAGGATTTTTCTTCAAGAAATATGATCCTGGACAATGCTTTATTTTTCCCCTAACTTCCCTGGGACTTAATATCATCCTTAGTGTTAAAAGATGCGCTGTCATAAAATAAAGCAATTTTTTGCCATCCATAGCCTCTAAATTAACAATCACTTATAGAACATTTTAGGCAAAAACGTCAATTTTTTAGTGGACACGGTAACCTGATTTTTCAAGCCCTGTACTACTACTGCGGCAGTGATCATTATTTATTGCAGGGCTCCCACTCAAATTATAAAAAGTAGGAAAAAGTTCATAACTTTCAAATAACATTGAAATTAATAGAAATTGATTATAGTAACATATAAAGGTATTTTCTTCCAAAATTTCAATAAAAAAATTTTTTTTTGCATTAAAAAATAAATTTTTGATCGTGGGAGGGAGGCACGAGCGCCCCCCCCCCACTTGGCTTCGGCAGTATTGCAATCTACAACATTTGTAATATTTGGCAATATATCAATGATTCCCTGCTCAATCAAAATCAATCACAAATTTTGTTGACAGGATTTGATAAAAAAAAAGACAAAAATTAGAAAGTAGGACATTTTACCAAAAAGTAAGACGTTTGTGGGAGCCCAGTTTATTTTCCCCCTCACAAAATTTATTGAGAGAGGGGTGAAAATTGCTTGAGCCCCATGGGTTTCAGCATCTGTTATATATAAAGCTCATTCTATTAGAAGAACCTATGTTAGTGTATATTCAAGAGAGTCTTAATTCATGGGCCAGCCAGCACAGTACAGGGAAAGGGGTCACCCGCCATGTCTACATCTAATACTAGGGAGTGAGCTGGCCCAGGACGAAAAACCTTAGCCGGCACAGTCCAGAGCCCTCATAACTGAATCTGGTACCACACCCCAAAGCAGAATGTTTAGCACTGTTCTGCAACGAGCCATCAGCTGACTGGAAATGTTCTGTGGTAAAAATCCCCATACGTGTAATAGTGTTTTTTTTACACTTTTTCTTTAAATTCTTCTGCAGTAGCACTAATTGTTCCACGCCGTGACGTACGTCACAGATTTTGGCAAGTTTCGCTTTGGGGGTACCACGATTTTCAAAATACACTAAATATGTAAGGCGCAATAATGTCACAGTGCAGTGGGAGGAGGGGGGGGGGGGTCTTTCTTTCAAATTGAGCACAACTCTGGTCTATCGCCACGAGCAATTTCTTACCGAATGAGTTTTGCCGGAAGTGTGCACGTGTACCTAACATTACACTCCGAGACCATCCAACCCTTCGGGAAAGAGTGCAAACCTTCCAAAATGGTCTCTCAGGAGGGTCACATCTGTCTGTACCTAACAGTTCGAGGACATATGCAGTGCTGCCATCTATTTTTTCAAATTAACAGTGAAGTTGAGGTGGGGGCCATGTGCATAAACATCACAAAATCAAGTTAATATTCGATACTTCAACTGTGCCCATGTTCATTTCACTGCAACTCAATAGAAATAAATGAAACATGAAAAACAATAAACCCCAAATAGAGATAAAAATCGCCAAACATAAAACCAACTCATCTAATGAATTTTTAATTAGTATTTGCAAACATGCGACCGAATTTCATCCTTGGCTATCCCGATGATCGACGAGCTTGTGTTCACGATCATGACATACGGGTTCACGTATCGTTCCCCCATCGGATTCGGAATAAAATTTTGAAATGAATTATTTACTGGATCACCGTGACCCGTAATCACGATCCAATGCAAATGCAATCACGATCCATTCGTCGCATATCGCCGTTTCTATTAACCCTAAGTCACGGAGGAGAAGAAAAAAAAAATAATAATAATGACAACAATCTACGATGACGGCGGCGGTGGGCGTCGGCTTGTAGAGAGGACCTTGATTTGGCGGAGCGTTGGCTGCCGTGTATATAACATCTCATTTAAATTCCTCGAAGGCAAATGGCTATTAATTAGTGTGAAAGCATTTACCTTGGGCAAATCTCTGATGTGGTTCGAGTCGAGCAGCAATTCCTCGAGGGTCCTCGGATACCTCAAGACTTCGTCCGGTACATTGGCTAAAGTACAATGCCTCTTGTCAATGTATTCGACTTGGCGATTGCAGCCGCGAAACAGGGGAATGCACCGAAACATGTTAGCTACGATGAACATTTAATTCATCCTCGCAACATGAAAAATATTTCTCGACTGGGTGATCACTTGTGATTTCACATGAAAATTCACTCGCAGACGGGGAAATAAAAAAACAACAACCGAGGGGAAAAAAAAAGGAGGCGATGATGGTGCGATGCCTACCGCATTTGCTGCTACTGCACACGAAATTTTGTTAAACCCTACGTCATTGGCAAATGTTGGAAGCCAACAGGTAGATAGTTTTTACGCTTTTCACTTCCTATCTTCGACGTAAAATATAATTTCCATTTGAATAAAAATTTCGAGTCTTTCATGAATTTTTAAAATATTTTGACGTAGAAAAACATAATTTTTATTTTTTTTTGTTTAGTGATGTTTTTTTTCTAAATAATGCCAATCTTTTCTAATTTTTGAATTAATTTTTTAATACAGAGAAAGTACAATAAAAAATATGAAAGTAATTTACTATCATCAATAAAACTAAAAATATTTTCGAATATTAATTTATTAATGAAAAAATTTACAGAAAATTTTAAGGTCAAACAATTTGGGATTAGTTCCGTAATTTGATTTCTTTGCTGTTGGTTGTCTCATCAGAAAATTGCCATTCAGCTTTCTGCATCCTTGTGGATAACATTTATGATGGCGAGCGTAAATAAAATTTTCACCTCTGGGTTATTGAGTCCAGGTAATGACACTATTAAAAACTCTGCTCAATAGTTCTTTGAAGCCTTCTGAAGAGATCAATAGTCATTTGTGAAGTGGTTCAATGTAACTACTGATTTTTATTACTGATACAGAAGTCTTTTTTTTTAATTCGTTCATCCGAGATGAGACAAATGTGTAGTGCACTTTGGTAATGATGCTCAGAATAGATGAGAATCAGTGATCAATAGTCCCACAGCATCAGATTTTTCCGCGGAAAAGTATTCTGTGTTTTTTTCACATATTGATGGTGCTCCCTCCTAATGCTTCTTGTATTAATTACTTAATTAATTTAATTAAACATTAGAATTTATGTAGTATTTAATAACAATAACTGTCAGTTTCTCACTTCTGATTCGGAGGATAGGTGACAGTAATATAATGATATGGGGGGGGGGTCAGGTAGGTCTGGTGCCCGGGCACTAGATTACATGGACTCAGATGCTCTTTGAATGTTATACATGGGGTGCCAAAATGAGTGCGTATCCCGTCCGACAAAGTGTCTAGCTGCGGCCATTGTAGTGAATTGTTGTTCTTGTACTGACAGTTCAGAGTTATGTGCAACCAGCGAAGAATAAGTGAATATTTGCCCTAATCTGAAATCAACAAATCCTAGGTCGCTATGGCGACTAAAAAACTTTATACTACCATCTAAAGTTTCATGCTTGTGTGCATTGCTAAAGTGGTGTCCAAGGATGCCGCATAATTTTTGGAAATTATGTTACAGCATCTCTGTCTACCAACATGAGACTATTATTCTCAACAATAAAATATGCTTGGCTCCTAAGAAATTTGGCTCACACCTAATTTAAAAAAAGTAGTTCATCGAGCCTGACTCTAATAAATTCGCTTGTTGCATAAATCTCATTGACTCGCAATCAAGATTGACATGGGCATGCCATACTTTTTCCCACTTGTTTTGGAAGCATTTGATCGGAAAGACTCCAATAGTAGCAGTCTGAATTAAACATTGCTTTGCAGCTGGTTTTTTTTCTTTCTTCTATATAATGACTTCATAAAGATAACTTTGCAAATTGTATCGCCATTATGTTCCAGATTTTTTTAATGCAAAAATTGATTTGTATCAATTTAAATGTTTCCTCTAGGTTTCAAGCGAACATCAAGCATACTTTATTTTGGAGTTAGAAGCAATTCTACCGACCAGCAGCCTAAATTAAAGGTGAGCAATTCACAAGTATGACATTTTGGAGACAAAATTGTAGCGAGAGTAGTTGCGAGAAATTTTCCATGTACTCACTGTATTGTAACATCTCATCAATACTGTGCATGGGAAAAAAATATGTCTGCACATTGGGGATGAATAATTTGAGGGAACATTGGTTGCAAGGCAGCGAGCGATTCCCATTCCCAGTGTCGATGCACTTCAGCGGGTGTCACATATTTTCCCTTACTCTGGGTAGTTATCTGTCTAGCCAAAATTTGGGTTCGTTTTCCGCTCACAAAATTCCTGATCTGAAAAATGGATCCTTCACAAAATATAAACAAACAAAAGTCATAAATACAGTGTTTAGTTTCTTTTGTGATGGGTTAACTAGATTATTTTGCTTCTCACAAAATTGCTAACTTTTCACAAAACTAATGACCCTTTCCAGGAACATAACAAAAACATTTTATTAAAAACGGTATCCTACAAAGACAGTCTGGACATACCCCTGTTGCCATCGGAGCTGTGACATATTCAAAGATCAGTGTATCGTGTCTGTTTTGGGGGAAACGGAACCACTGTTTCTTTTTTTCTTTCAAACAGCACAACTCAGGTCTATCGCCATCTATGGGCAATTTATTACCCAGTGAGTTGTGCCGGAAATGTAAGTGAGTGCGGATCTAGTGTTGTGTCAGATTTTTCAGTTCTGTCATCTATATTTCAGAAGTGAAGTGATTAAATGATAATTAAATTTGTACCATTAGTAGGTCTGTTGGTCTCTGTGGTGAGACTTTTTAAAGGGGGAGATCAGCTCGGATTCACACCTCGAAATTGGGAACCACGGAAAACCAACTTTTCAGCCCGACCACCACTGTAACAACGGGAGGGTTCGAACTCGGGATGCGAGTCCGTCACTATGACTACTAGACCACCACAGCGGCCAGACCCACTACTGCACTTAACTGTAGATTAAATTATTGTGAGTTCGTAATCTCAATTCTTGTTGTGTTTGCTCCCGATTCCTGCAGGGCCAGATCTAGAGCTCGCTGTTGGGAGGAGTGATTTTACAAATAGCTAAAAAATTAGTCTCAGCACGAAGGTGATCGTGTGTCCCACATTTTCTGTAACAGTCCTGGTTTTTTTTTCCGCCACTTGACTTTTTTTCACAAATTGACCCGTTTTTTAGTCGAAGTTTTCTTGAATTTGTTGTTGAAGTTCCAAAAATTGATGAATTATCGCATTTTGCTTGGGGGGGGGGGGTTTCATCGGAGTGATCCCACTTCCAATAGATCCGCCCCTGGATACTTGTGATCAAGGTTATGTCACATGTGGCTAGTCACAGGCAACATGACCCCAGGAGAAATTGCTACTGCTGGTAGTCTCTCACCTGGGAGAGGGAGGGGGTTCTTTTTCTTTTCTTTCAAACCGAGCACAACTATGGTCTATCACCATCTATGGGTGATTTACTACCTAGTGTGTTGTACCGTAGTCTGAAAGTGTAACTGTGTGTGTGTACCTAACAATCTCAGTGCATATGTAGTGTTGTGTTTGATTTTTCAGTGTCGCCATCTATATTTCAGAAGTGAAGTGAGTGATGTGTTATTGGGGGGGAGGTTAGTGCACCGACCCCTCTATGAGTATTAAAAAAACTGCTGTGTTTGGAATCAGCAATAAATTGTAGCTCCTGTTGTAATTAGCTCTCGTGTGCAGAATATGACAGTGGTGCAATAAAAATGATCGAAATGATGACTATATGGTCAAACCTCGTTAATGAGTCACTCTTGGGAGAGCAAAAATATGACTTGGTAAGCGGAGTGACTCATTAAATGGAGTAAGCCATAGCTGTGCCAATTCCTGCCTGAGGACAATTGGGACTTGGAAAAAGTGGCCCGTTAAGCAGAGTGACGTGTTAACCAGGTGACGCACTAACAAGGTTTGACTGTATCTATATTATCTCTCTTTTTTTCATCAATAGGAAAAGTATGGTCCATTGAAGGATGAAGATAGAATATTTACCAACCTTTATGGCCGTCACGATTGGAAGTTGAAGGGCGCTTTGGCTAGGGTTAGTTTTTTTCTTTTTTCCTTCCGCTCAATAAATTACTTACCTAAAGAATTTTTCAAGTTTATATATTTTATTTCAATTTTTTGTGTCCATAAATGTTGCCACTCAATCTTATAAACTCTTTACACACTTTAGGGTGATTGGTATAAGACGAAGGAGATATTGCTGAAAGGAGCCGACTGGATCATTAAAGAAGTCAAAGATTCCGGTCTTAGAGGGAGAGGTGGTGCTGGATTTCCGACTGGTTTGAAATGGAGTTTCATGAATAAACCTGGGGATGGAAGGTTAAGATTTCATCACTACATATTAAAAAAGCGGCCGTAATCTTTTTTAGAAACTTCATATCGAATAGTTTTATGTTACTGTGTTTTTTTGTATGTTACCGACTGCTGAAAGTTGGCACAGTTCCAAAGCTAATCTTCAAAGTTTTATAGCAATTCGACCTTTAAAAAAATCTATTACTATGTGAATCTGTTTAGTTCGTTATTTATTGCTCGCTTTTCGTAATTTGTCTTGTTCAGGCCTAAATATTTGGTTGTCAATGCTGATGAAGGAGAGCCGGGCACCTGCAAAGATAGAGAGATAATGAGGCATGATCCCCACAAGTTAGTCGAAGGATGTTTGGTCGCTGGTAGAGCGATGGGAGCTCGTGCTGGTAAGAAATGTGTCAACACTCTCTTTATTGTCTATTTCGGAAGGTTTTTGAATTTTTTTTGTTGTTGTAGCAGTGAGTCAGAGCTTCCAAAATTTGCAAGTGCTTTTTTTTCTTTTAATACAGTCGAATCCTGTTTGTTATAACAAAATTTTATTATAAAGTGATTCCGTGTTTCTGCATTTTTTCTATGTAAACTTATCTGAAGGATTAGAAAAAGTATTCATTATAACAAGGTATTCATTAAAACAGGATTCGACTGCAATATTTTTTATAAATTGCTTTTTAAAAAGTAGTCATTGAATGACTACACGAATTTGGAAATTATAGTATCTTCCTCCCCTCAAGAAACTTCGGGAAAGGTTCGTCTTTATGGTTTGTTCACCCATATATATTAGTCTGAATGACCCAAATTATGAAATAATTTTCTACATTGTTGTCCTGCTCAAAATTTGCTTGTCTCGCTCTTCAACCTATCGGATTCAGCTGCAGCTTCAAAATCTCAATCTTTGTCGTCATTAAGAATACAGAAAATATAGGAAAGTTCAGATTGTAATCCGTTAATAAAAGTATATTTCATTGATAACATAACAATGATAAGCAAAATTTGGCAATCGGATGATCACATGTACTTTTTCTATAAATCTGGCTTCGAACATGGTCAAGAAATTATGCAGTGATGCCAATTCCAGAACAATGGAATAATGTAACAGTTAAGATCAATTATTATAATAATTAAAACAATAAATTATATTAAAATTAGGGAAACAATTTCATATAGCTGATAAAATTTTAATAGTTGATAATTATTAGCTTTTGTGAATGTTGATGATTAAGTTGTGATTTGTTGTCATTTTACAGTAACTTCTAGAGGCACGAATGCGAGTCGATCTCCCCAATCTCGCCGCAGAGAGCAACAGCCCTACAACAGTACATTTATTAATTCATTACACTTCACTCACCATGAGTTAGGAAAAACTCATAGTTTCAAAAATTCATTGGAGATGGCCACACTACACGTAACAAGCATTACACAGAAACAAAAACTTCATGGTAGGTTCACTATGCATAAACACATATTCCAACGTTTACCAATTCATTAGAAGTTCCACAGGAATATGGACGAGGTGCACGTCTGGTTTAGTAATAATCATTTTACAGATCCAGGATAGAGTAATTGGATAATTTGAACGTTTTTCCAGTGACTTTGGACTTCAAATTGAACGAGTTTGACTATATATAATAAGCTCTTGATTAATTTTGTACATAAGAAATGTCTCAGTAGAGCTATTAATAGGTTAGAATAAGGAGTTTTGAAGCTGATAAAGAGCTACACATTGTAGCGATTCAATATTTTGTCATTGATGGTTTCACATAGATCTAAAAAAATTAAATTGTAAATTATTTTGATCACTGCCACCCCCCCCCCCTCCCCATCAGGGCACATTATCTTCGAGTATGCATGTGTAAAAAAATTATATCGGTAGTTGCTGATGTAGGAGGTTTAATATAATGTTTTTTTCCTCCCCCTTTAAAAATTAGCCTACATTTACATCAGAGGAGAGTTTTACAACGAGGCTTCAAATATGTACGTCGCTGTGAAAGAAGCGTATGAAGCTGGTCTACTTGGCAAGAATGCGTGTGGTTCTGGTTATGATTTCGACGTTTTTATTCATCGTGGTGCGGGAGCATACATATGTGGAGAAGAAACGGTAAGAATCTTGGCTTCCTCTCTCTCTCCTTTTTTGACATTAACTTTTAATGCATGTTTCAGGAGTAAATGAAAAAATAATAAAGCAATCTTTGAAATCTTTTTGTACCCTTTTTCCTCATACCAATGTAAAAAAACTTACACAATTTACCGGTAATTTCCTGCCTATAATCCCAAGGCTATACGTTGAAAAAAAACACCTGAATATCTTTGTATGGATGATAGACTGTCATGTATCATCTACAGCAGTGGTTCTCAACCTTTGGAAGACTGCGGCTCTGTATGATTTTTTTTTTTAGGTGGAAGGCCCAGTCATAAATACAACCAATCGGAAACAAATAGGGATGCATGAAATGATGAATCACTCGCTGCCTGGTTTGACTCGTGCCATTGCCCGGCGGTTGAGAATCACTGATCTACAGCAGTGTTTTTTAACTAGCAATTACCGAAGGGCATCAAACACAGAGGGAACGTTGGAACCTTCTTGCTGTATGTCATAATTTCCCAACCTTTTTTTTGTCCCATCGCCCCAGTGCTCTCTTGGAAATTTCCATCGCCCCCATTGGGAATCACTGCTCTATGTCAGTTGCTCTTTAAACTTTATTCTGCTTTCTTTGTTTTGAAATATCCTGCTAATTTTTTGTGGACCATATTTATAAAACCACTCATCTAAAGCTTTTTTTAAAGGGTTGAAGGGAAATTAATACATTAAGAAAAATACATAAATGTTTTTTTAGACCAACAGATAATATATATATATATGCATAGAAAAATCTGTATTTTTCCTCTAATAAATTGTGAGCAACAACCGCTCCCATTTCTTAAGGGTTTGGTGATAATTATAGAGATATAAGTATCGGAAATTCACATGTGCAGATAACTGAATGACTTCTTTAAATAGTGAAATTTCATAGCTGCCAATCTTGTAGAACTAAAATTTGGATCTGATTTCCTTGAGCCAGATTCACACTTGCAGCACTATGCAGCTGAAAAACAAGTTTTTGAAATGTGGGTGATGTGATTCTGACTGATAATTTGCGATAAAAAATGTTTTTCTCCTTCCTATGGCAGCATAGCGGGGGGGGGGGGGGGGGGGGAAGGTATTGAACTGGCTTCGTGAAAACCATACACACACAAATATAACAGGGATTTTTTTTAAAGTCTGATTTTTCATAAATGAAACTAAAATTGTAAGGATTCTCCCCTTCCTTTGGAAAAATGTTACATCGTGTTAACTATCACCGAAAAGAGCAAAGTTGCCTATCATTGCCCAAAGACAGATTAAATTTCTACCTGTCATTACTACATTCAAATCAAAATCATGGCAACAAGAAATCACTGTCAGGCCAAAAATGGGGTAGACTTATTCAAAGCATGAAGTGCATGGTCAAAGGCCAACATTAATGTTTTCTTCGAAAGTTGGGATTTTTCAATCATAATCAAAATTTAGGAAGTACAAGAACTTATATGCGACGCTCAATAGTCTGTGAGATCAAATAGAAGTTCAGGATCCTCTCAAAAGATCAGAGACTTGACAGCTATGAAATTTGAATGTGTGGATTGTACACCTTTTTCCTTTGCTTGAGAATTTTATCTATCTTCCAATTTACAGGCATTGATTGAATCTTTAGAGGGGAAGCAAGGGAAACCGCGACTGAAGCCCCCGTTTCCAGCTGATGTCGGTGTGTTTGGATGTCCAACTACAGTCTCTAATGTTGAAACCGTTGCTGTAGCGCCCACCATATGTCGTAGAGGTGGCTCTTGGTTTGTTTCTTTTGGAAGGCCCAGGAATTCTGGCACCAAGGTTTGATTTAATGTTTCAATGTGACACAATTTAAGTGCAAAATACTGCAAAGCAAGAATAGATGGGTTTGAAATATGCTTAAATGTTTTTTCTAATATTTATCAATGCAGTTGTTCAATATTTCTGGGCATGTGAATAATCCCTGCACTGTGGAGGAAGAGATGTCAATACCATTGAAGGAACTGATCGAACGCCATGCCGGTGGTGTTCTTGGAGGCTGGGACAACTTGATGGGTGTCATTCCTGGTGGGTCATCAACGCCAGTCATACCCAAAAAGTAAGTGAAAAGAAAAAAAAATCTATTAACTCTATAAACGCCAAAACGGCCGAGATGGGGAGTATTGGTATGTTTTAGGTTTGTGAAAGGTGAGGCATATAATGAAATATCTCATCTGAGGCGGAAACCTGAAAAACAAGTTTAAGTCTCATAGAAGGGTGAGGAGAAAAAGAGTAAAAATAGAAGAAAAAAATTAGTCAAAACTTGTAGGAGTGTATTTTGAGGGGGGAAAAAACCAGCTGTAAAAGAGTTAAATTCTCTGATTTTTGAATCAGACTATGTCACACACAAGTCTCTGATAGTTCATTGTTGCTGCTGCTCAAATTTTGTATAGAATGAAGTAACGCACAATCTATCTGCACCACATCTACCACATTATGTGCTTTTTTTTTTACTAATTGACATTCCAATGATGATTTGTTTCAGTTATATGATGTATATGTTACGTTGAATGTGATAAATCAATGATTATCTATAGTTGCTGGTCAGTATGCATAATCACCAATCGTCTCGGTGAGTTCGATAAATTTTTCTACATTCATCACTTTTACTGGTGAGTATGCATAATTTCCAAGTGAAGTTGGCAAGTATTATAAGTATGGAAGAAATCATGTAAAAACATTTTAGAAACATGCGCTGTAAGAGGCATGTAAAGAATCGCCCCATATCATCAAAAACACTAAGCTGAAGTGCCCAGGACAACTGATAGAATGGATTGAGTGTGAAAGTTGGTGTCACAATGCTATGGAACATGTAAATGTAAAGTTTTGCTATAAAATGGGGGAAACTAAGATGGAAACCCATAAAATGTTGATGAAGGTGTACGGAACAGAAACAGTGTGTAAAAAATGTGTTTATGACTGGTTCAAATACTTCTGCGACGGAAAGAAAACTGTTGATAATGAGCTGTATTTGGGTCAACCATTAACAAGCAGCAAACCAGAGATCATCAAACAAGTGCGGCAGATGATTGGCATCTGACTTTAATAATGATAGTGGATGAATTGGGGATTAGAGTAAGGCTCCTGCAAACTTCTTTTTGTTCCCCCAGCTCAAGGGAGTCATGAAAGTTCTACATTTTGTAGGCACATACCGAACATTCAAGCCAAAGGGACATCGTTGCTTTGGGCGATCGCAAAGAAAGCTTTGCTAGCTTTACAACTGTTGTTAAAAGTGTATTGTAGCTAATGGAGATTACTCTGAAAGCCAATAAAGGTATTTTGTTTGTATCTCCCATTTTCTTTATTTTTGGAGACTATTCATCAAACTTTTCGAGCGCACTTTGTAAATGAACTTGTTGAATTAAGGGCGAAATAGGTAGAAGTGGCAACCCTCCTCTTACTTGTGTTATTCTCGACTTTGGGTCGTTTAACCCCAAAAGAGAAGGGGAAATGAAAAAACTGTTTAAGTATGTAAATTACACTTATGACATAACACTTGTTAAGCCATTTTCTATTACTTTTTGCATAATCTGAGTTTTCAGTAATCCAAAGTTGTCTCGGTTCCATTCACCTCGGATTATCAAGACTCCACTGATAAAAATAAGTGTTATAAGGGGAAAAAATGATAAATTATTATCAGTCTTGCAATGTTGGCTTTCTCCATATTTTTAAACATAGCAAATGTCACCAATTCATCATCCTAGATTGATGTTTGAGCAAAATTTCCAGTAAATTTAAGTAATTCATTGACAATTTATCATATTTACCAACACAACTGGGAATTATACATAATTATTGTTAAATATGATAAAAACTTGACAAAATTTATCAAACTTACTTACCAAAATAGTCAGTGATTATGCATGATAACCAGATTTGTCTACACATTCCTCTGCGAAATTTCTAATGAATCTGTTGCATGCAGGAATGTGTTTTGTGAGTGTACATATGCATAGCCCTAACTTATTTATTTACGTTGTCAGAGTTGTGCATCATTACATATAAATACCACAAATGATGCAAATATTACAATGCTTTTGATACATCCTATTGCAGTGATAACCAGACTTCCATTAGTAATTTGTTCCAAGACTAACCACATAGGTCAAAGTAAATATATTCACTAATGATGCCTCTTCCTCCTCAGTAGGGGGTGTGGAAGGTAAATGTACATATTTTCCTTAATCTTTCCCCTTTTTTATGCCACTCTTGCTGGTAAACATTGCCATTTGAACACTTTGTCAAAGGTCTTCAAGATTTGTTCAAAGTGCGTTTAATTGAAAAAAAAACTTTTTAGTTTTTCGAGGTAAAACTTAAATTTGAGGTAACATTTGTTAAGGAGACAAATCAGGGTATAGATGTATTTGAAATGTAGGATAGGGGCGAAAAATGTTTTTTCTTATGTGTGTCAAATTGTCACCTCAATACTACAAATTGATAACTTGAAAATTCCTGATGTTTAGGTAACTGCAAAAAATGACGTCTTAGCACACACTTCAATGTGTCACAACTGGATAACCTGTAACACAATTCTAAACAGTTATTCTTGTTTGTTTTTATGTAATGTTACATATAAAATTCCTTCAGTGTTTCTGAAACACTTAAAACATGTTTTTCTCGGAATATCCAAAATAGAGTTATCTAGTTGTGAAATGTTTTATTTTTACCGTGATATTTAAAAGAAAAAAAATTAAACATCTTTTAGAGTATGCGAAGAGGTTTTGATGGACTTTGATGGTCTGATAGCAGCACAAACAGGTCTTGGAACTGCTGCCGTAATTGTTATGAACAAGCAAACAGACATGATAAAAGCCATAGCCAGGCTGATCGAGTTTTATAAGCACGAAAGTTGCGGACAGGTAAGATCTGTTGGTTTGAAAATTTTTCTACCTTTATTTTTGATTTCTAATGATAAAGCAAGCAGTTTTGCCACTCTTGCTCTGGAATATATGTAGAAATTTCAATGTTTGTAATGTTTTCGTGCTTTTAACTGATGACGTTTTTCCTGTCTCTGCATTTTATTTTTTAACAAAAGCTATTGTTAGCACTTTTCCTAACCCGTGGAGTTTAAAAACAAATCTGGCTAAAACCAGTTACTTTTTTATGCTTTCTTCATGCAGGGTGCATTGAAATGTCCTTTTGGCCAGGAATAACTCTGGAACACAGAGAATTATTGCTATGCAACTTAACTAACTGTACAATAGTAAGACTCACAATCAGATGCAATAGAAAAAAAAAAAGCCTGTAAAATAATGGGGGAAACGTAAAAATTAAAATTTATTTATATAAATAACAGACTCTTTCCCTTTATTATAGGAGGATATATAATAAAGGAGGTTATATCATTAAGTTGAATGGGCCGACAAACTCAGAGGGTTGTTAGTAGGCATCAAGAGGAACAAAAGTGGCAATGGAACATTGTGTCGCAAACCACATTGAGAGGGTGAAAATCGGAAAAAATGGATGCTCTGAATCCAGGGGAGACGAAAGTTGAATGCCAGTTGATCACTGAATGTGTTCGTAGGTTCACTCACCATATCTGACGTAAGCAGCGTCGCGAACAACGTAAATTACTGCTATTGCTGTAGTACACATGTAGCAGTTGGTTGTCTGTTTCAATGAGTATCGTGATGGCACTACACAAATGAAGAATATGCTGATATGCATCTAATTTACGGTCGAGCAGATAGCATTGGATGCTAAGCACAGCGGATGTACTAACAGCAATATCTGATGAGTTGTCCACACCATACTACCTTCGCAACCATCAACTGCTACAGAATACTGAGACCTTCCACCCATCACGGCATGAGATACAGGGAGACCGCAAAATTTACGCACTCCTCAAATGGAAGAAACCGTGCTGCAACGGTTTGCCGATTCCCTGTCAAGCACATGAGCGGTTGCAGCTGAACTTTTTGTTCAGCACACTGCAGTCTGGGAATAGTTTTTTATGTCGTCGGAGACTGCAATTACGTCAGCAGCCGCCACTTCCAACAACTCTTGTAATAACTAATCAAATAAATATTTTTGTAGTTATTATTGTACATTTTGTCGTTCCACCATAACGTCGATACCTGCATGCGTTTTTCACAATTTTCACCCTGTCAGCGTGGTTTGCGACACCGTGTTCCATTGCAATTTTTGTTCCTTTTGATGTCTACTAATAACCCTATGAGTTTGTCAGTCCATTAACACAACACCCTGTATATTCCCTTTAAAATGCTTTTAATAAAATTAGAGTTTCTTTCCGATTATATAACAAAAAAGTTCATCCCACTACATTACGATATAAATATGTCAAGTTTTTGTTACAAAAATTATTTTTTTTAATCACCAAAATAACACTAGAATGACACTTGCGGTCATTTTGACCACAATAGGGGAAAAAATAATTTTTTTTATCAGTATCTATGCAGTCTTTTTTACTTATTTTTGCAAGAAACCTTTGTTCATGAAGCAATTTTTTAGAAATTTGGACACATAAAATGGCTTATTGTCACAAATATATAATGTGTGTGTGACCATTATATGTTTTTGATATCTCCACTATCCCATGTTTTGTTACTTTAAAAAGGGGTTTGACTGTGGTTTTCTGAGCTCTTGTAATTGGTGGCTTCATTTTCAATTGGTAGTCCACTGACAAGGTTCAAAGTAGGATAATAAGCTTGAGAAATTTGTGAACAGATTGCATGTGGTGAATAAAGAAACTCAAATAGCCGCCAAATCCTGAGTGATGTAAAATACATGCATTAGACCTCTTTTCGATGCTGATTGCATTGGGCACTGAATGGATTTATTTTATCAAAAAAAGACACTCATTAGTAGGGATTCAGAATTTCTGGCAGAAATTTCCTTTGTCCGCAATTTCAGTTTTGTGTATGCATGGTACTCAAGACCTAGATTTTCTCTGCTTACTAACTGTAGGACCCCCTAACCCAAAATCTGATTTATATCGGTTTTTTTTTTGGATAATCCGAATTGGCCTTGGTCCTGTTCACCTCGGATTATCAAGGAGAACTACTGTTAATTTTAATCTCACAATTATTTTTTCGTGGTGCCGCTACTTGTTACATTTTGATAAGTCATAGTCACTGCACATTGTCTATGTTGCTTCAGTCTATCTCTCACTGTTCAAGAGCTATTTCTAATTAAAAGGAATTTCTTATGTACTCTGTATCTGGTGTGAAAATAATTCGTAAAATAATATATCTCACATGTTAAAACAATTGTATTATTATCATCTTGACAGTGTACCCCATGTCGTGAAGGAGTCGGGTGGATGTTCAAGATAATGAAGAGATTCGGTACGAATGTCAAATCATAATTATATATCTGCATCATATTACGTTATGATTTTTAAGTTTGTTTTCCCGACACAATAATATTAACTGTAAATTTCAGTTCAAGGCACAGCACAACCAGATGAAATCGACATGATATGGGAGATCAGCAAGCAAATCGAAGGACATACTATATGCGCTCTCGGTGATGGTGCTGCCTGGCCTGTTCAGGTGAAGTCACTTTTTTTAAAATCGGGTGTTATTTATGTATTTATCTTTGAGGACAGTTGAAAATAATTAAAGGTATGGGGGGGGGTGAAAGATAGCTTAGTCTGTGGGAAAATTCAGGAATTTGCCATTTTAATTTTGAAATATGGACGACAGGTGACAGAACCAAGGGTCTGTCCAGCCAAAATTTGAAATTCTGGTTCTGAAAAACAGCCCCCCCCCCCACAAAATTCCAGATCTGGAAAACAGACCCTTCACAAAATACAAATTAATGAAACCCTAAATTTTACATTTCATTTCTTCTGTGATAAGCTACTAGATTATTTTGCTTACCACAAAATTAATGACCTTTTTCACAAAAATAAAGGAAATTAATTAAAGTAGTACTTTACTTACAAAAACAGATCCCTGATAACACGTTTTTTCACTTATCGATCGATTAGAAATTCCCCAGAGGAATGTTTACTAGGCACATTTATGATGTAGTAGTAGTAGTAATTTAATCTAGGTTCCAGAGACCCCCCTAAAGCAGAATATAGCAAAAACTGCAACACACATTGCAGAACAATGAGTGTTGCTGCAGATAATCTCGGGAAGAATTTTATAAAAAAAAAGTAAAAAACGCTCACACTAATATGATAATTTTTACTACATAACATTTCTAGTCAGCTGAGGACTCATTGCAGAACAATACAAAACTTTCTGCTTTGGGGCAGAGACCCTGGTTTAAGCTAGAATAAAGTGAAATACCTATTTTGCATGTACAAAAAATCACTGACAATTAACTACTATGCTTTTCATGGAAATAAAAATTCTTTGGTGGATAAATTCACAGACAACAGTACCTTGTGAGTGTATGAGCAAGTGAGCATACAAATGAATGAGCATGGAAGTAAGTGAGCATATTGTTGCTATTCGTGCAAAATGCTCGTTTGCAATTTTCGCTCACAAAACCAAAAGCTTCTTCACATGTTTCCGAAATGTCGTATGACATTTTTATGAAACACATGTGAAGCAGCTTTTAGTAGCATAAAAAGATTTTAACACACAGTTGACCCAGCTTAATTGGATAGTGGATGGACAGATACCCTGCTTGAATGAATGAAATCCTCTGGGCCACCAAAATTTCTCCCATAGAGACAATACAAATACAGCACCACAACAGGCAAAATGCCCAACGAGGTGACTGAGAAAAAGATGCCCATAAAAATATGGATGTCATATATTTCAAAAATACAGCAACCCAATTAAAAATGCAATTAATAAAAATTATAAACAATATATACTCATGATAAAATATTATACAATGCCCATAAAGAATACTTATGGTTGTCTTATTCTAAGTATGGATAGCTTCTCCATTTACCCCAACATGTTTATCGTATTTCTTTTTAAACGTGTCAATTGTGTTACAATTTACTACCTACGGAAGTAAGCTATTCCATTTATTAACAACCCTATTAGAGAAAAATTCCCTGCGACACCATAGCCTTGCATTGTCCCTCACCAAGCGATGCTGGTGTCCCTTTATAAAAGCAGTCGATTGGTGGTGTACTAAAAGTTCATGGTCCATCCTATCCATCCCATTAAAAATTTTGAACACTTTGATCATATCCCCTCGACACCTGCGTTCATCCAATGTAAACATATTCAAAAAATGAAGTCTCTCTTCATAACTCAAGCCCTGTGTGCCAATAAGGACACACGTAACTCATCTCTGCACCCCTTCAACCAAGTCTATGTCCCTCTGTAGGTATGGTCTCCAAAACCTTACAGCATACTCCAGTCCAGGATGAACTAAGCCTCGAAAAAGCGGAAGAATGACTTTAGGAGAACGCGAAGAGACCTTTTTGAAAATGAGACCAAGCATTCTAATTTGCTTTTTTGACCACCGCTAAACAATGTTCAGAAAACCTAAGCCGCTCGTCAATGAGAATTCCCAAATCTGTGACAATGTTAAAGTTCCTGCTTAATAAGATAATTTCAATGACTTTTTCCTACTTAATAAAATATTATGCTTCACGTATCAACTACTATACATATGTTTTTATTGAATGAAACATTTTGAATTAATAGCAAATATACAGAGCTCCCAATCATCCTACTTTTTTACCAACAAATCTTATCAACAAAATTTTTGCAATTTATTTTAATTGAGTAGGGGAATCATTGATATGTGGCCAAAAATAATATAAATGTAGAAGAATGCAATATTGTTTTTCATGTTACTTGAGGGGTTGTATGTGGACCATTTGGTTTATTAATTTTTCTTTCGCTTAGTTTGAGGGTTCAACGAGTAGAGTAGTCATTAAAAATTTCTATCTGGATGGAAAAAATAATTTTGTATTTACTAGTTCATAGTCTTTTGAACTAACATTCATAATGCAAAATTATAATCCACATTTTGTGCATAGGTTGAAACAGTTTGCATTACAAATCAGTTGGATACATGGGCCTATTTTAGGTTTGGTGATTCTGATGCTACCCAATAGCTTCAATTCTCTTTTGTATTTTTATGGCATGCAGAGGCATAAACAATATTTCATTTCTAGCTCTTTGCTAAGCATTGTAAAGTGCTTCATTTGTCAAAAATGATTACACTGGTATTAAACAGTAAAATGTAAACAAATCCCTGTAAAAAAAGGGTGGACAATGCAGTACAACCATCTGGTTCACCTTGACTTGTTTACATCAGATCTTGTAATTTACACATTTTGTGCTGTGCTTTTGAAAGTGGTCTCGAAGGAGCATCATTCTTAAAAAAACTTATGTCTCTTCATAATTTGCTGTGCATTGTTGAAGAGAGCTCATAGACTGGACTGTGGAAGACTCCAAAAAATGTAATGTAATATTGTGAGGAGAGAGAAAAGATTTATATCTATGGTTGGTAGCGTGTATACACTGCTTTGGCCCAAAATTGTTTTAGTTACCAAGTCATCTCTGTCATTTTGCTTTAGTTCGACGATTCAATCTTACAGGATACCAAAATATATAGTGCTTATTATATTATTAATATATGTTTTTTTATTATGTTGTCGAAGGGAGGGGGTACCTTCTTACTTTTTCCAATTTTCTGAGTGGGAGCCCTGAATATGTTACTAAGTTAAGATTAATACATTTGAGAGTAGGTGCTGGCCTCCAAGTATTCACACACAAGTTGTCTTTAATACGTACATTTGATTATCTTTTCTGTTGAGTAAAAAGAGGGCACTAACTTTCCTGATGAAAAGTGAAAATCTTAGGTATTGGGATCATTGTAATTAAATATAATTTTCATTTTTGATGTCCGATTTATTCTAGAAGCTTTATTAATATTGATCCTTCATTAGTTTTCGATATACAAACTATGCTAACGTTGTAAAATGGCAATTGAGTTGTTCCCACGTAATTGGATATTGTGTGCTGGAATTGTTATCCAATTAAGTGGGGTTGACTGTACTGTATAATATGTTGCATGAATGGAGACGATTCAGTGTGGGGGGGGGAACTAATAGAATTATGTAGTCGCGCACGTACAATTTTCTTACTTTATTGCTCACTCACTGGTGCCAAACTGTTGTCTGTAAATTTTCTTCTTGGTGGTTATGGATTAGTGACAAATAGAGATACATAGTCTTTGTTGGTCACACTGATACTGTTTCGAGACAGTTCATAGAATTAGAATCTGCAACTTAAAGCTGATTTTGAATATATACCATGTTTACATAAATCTAATATGGTTTTTTTTCAGCTTTGAAATCAAATCTGTGTTGTTTGGGTGAATTTATGATGTAGGAAAAAGAATTACTTTTTTTTTAATTTGAAAAAATGTGATTGAAAAATTGAACTTTTTCTCATAATGCAGGGTCTGATAAGACATTTTCGACCTCAAATCGAAGAACGAATCAAACAGTATGAAGAGCAGTTCAAAAAGATGGAGGCAAGAGCTTGAAGAAACTTGTTTTTTCAATGAGTGAAAGGATTATTTAAATTTGTATTGTTCTGTCATTAAGTTTGCGAAATAGCTCTCCTGAATCGTAATGCATAGACCTGTACATAGAGAATAAAACTGTATATAATGAAAATATACTTTTCGTGCTGTTTGATCAGTCAGTAATTTGCTTTGCTTCATTTAGCTTTTCATTCTGGTGTACTTAAGCATTATATGACAGTGAATTTCAACCCCTCCTGTAATCATCAATGTTTTTTTTTTAGTATTCAATTCTGTAAATTTAGTGGTTAAAAGAAAGGCACATATATTAATGGAATACGCATGACTAAAAATAATTTTTACAAAAATTGAATTATGTACATGACAAAATCAGATTTACCCTGCCTCGCATCTTTTGCAAGATACTCAAGCATGGCCAATAAGCCTGTATCTACTTATGCTAACATAGGTGCACAAAACTGATAAGCATATTGGGGTTAACATTGAACAAAACTAATGTGTTGGGTCATGGATGGGGGATGCCACAGCAATGGATCAGATCTGGAGATTCACTCAAACTCCAATAATTCCTAGAACAATGCTGAAGATGAAATTTCAAGACATTAGGGAACACAAACAACGATTACTAGAAAATACATGAATCTCAAATTTTCATTTTGACTTGAATCACTGAAAGTATTGATAATATATGGCCAACTCAAATGACAAAAATACAATAGATGATAGAGGAATTCGAAACAAGTGACAGTAAAGAATAGTGATACTGTAAAAATACATTTTCTGGAGCAAACTAGGAAGATAAGGGCACAAATTATTTGCAGCTCTTGCTGATACAGATGACTCTGTCCCAGGATGATGTCACTCTCCGCTATCAAGATATATTTAGGAAAGAGAAAATTCTGCCCTTGCAGGAAATCAAACCCACGTCCTTTCACTTTCTGGGTGAATGCCCTAGACCAGTAGTTCTTAGCCTTTGGAAGCCCGCAGCCAGGTTTGTATAAGTGAAAGGCCTAGTCATACACACAACTAACGAGAAATTAATGGAAAAAATAAAACAATTATTCATGGCCTGGTGTGACTAGTGTTAGGGCTCAGTACTGGGCCACGGCCCGGCTGTTGAGAAACACTGCACTAGACTACAGTGGCAACGAATATCTCAATCTTTCCTTTGGAGCTCGTGTGCACTGAATGGGACCATACATGGATGGTCGGACTTAACTCCAGCCAAAGCTTGCAATTGCTGACACTGCCACCAGATGGCAACTTATCTTTACATCAGCCAGCTGTTAAAAACCTTCATGTAGATGACTCTGGCTCAAAAGAAAAAACATTAAATCTAAGCTTATGGGTTTTAAATAAAGTATATGTTAATGAAAATTGAACATATTTTAGTATATCTCTACATACAGTATAATTGAACATCAATTGTGTAACTTGACAAAAAAAAAGAATAGTATGTAGCGAAATTCAGAATTTATTTCACATGCTTTTCCTTTCTTATGCAAAACTTCTCAAAAATTCTATTGTGAAATTGTTGGTTCTGTTAGTTTCGATATAGAGAGGTCTGGCTGTATATCAAGGTTCCCAGAAACCTGAGAAAGTCAGGAAATAAAACAAAATATTTGGCAGACATCGGAGAAATATGCTATCATTTTATAAAAGTCTGGAATAAATCTGAAAAAGGGGGAGGGGGGAATTTGGAAAAATTATAATTCCAAATTCTAAACCCTAATGAGGGAAGGTCATTGTGTTTGTCAAGTATACTAGGATCAACATTTGTCAACTGTCAAAGCTGTTCATATGCCCTTTAAATAAAAGAAATGATCGAGCAGAGTTTGCTGGAAACTACTATATATCCTTTAGGCTAGGTTCAGACTAGGCCAATACAATCTGCCATGTGTAACGGAATTGACAGGTTTGGTTAATAAGAAACGTATTGATTCCATGCTTCTAACAAATCCATGCAGATTCCTTGCATATCGCGGATCAGTCCAGTGTGAACCGAGCCTTACATGTCAAGATTTTCAAAATTTTGGGAATGTGGTACGAAGTTGTATATAATAGTAATAATTAATATACTGCTAAGTCAAATTTTCACATTTATTCATATGAAAATTTGACTAACGATACAATATTTTCATGGCACAGTTGATGTTATAGATTAAGCTAGCACAATGTTTATTTATGATGAAGAAAGGACAAATTCAAGAAGTAAAAGTGTTTTAATTTTTTTTTTAAAAAAAACAAGAAATTTTTTTTCAATAATTGCTCAATTTGTACATCAACAAAATATGTAAAGCATAAAACTCGATTACGCATAGCACTTGGTCCTCTATACTAAGTAAAATGTGTTTTTATGTTAAATATACATAAAATATAGAGATATGTGAACTTCACAACTCATAAAAAAAATAAAATTTGCTTTATTTGTAAGTATAAAAAACAGTCTCATACTCTCTCTAATTTTACCTATTCTTTCTACTATAATTTACATTTCTTACATCGCCTTCTTCCATGTTTTCCTGACAAATCCAAGAATGCTTCAACTCATGAGAAAACCCTCCCCGGAAATTCACAGAAAAGCACATATACATTAAAACTGTGAAACTTGATCACACACATTATCTCGTTCCGTATTATATATTCTATTCAATTTGAATCTACTATACATAAATCGTTCACAGTGATCGAATGTACGTCATTTTCTTCACATCAGTTTCTGGTCCACATACATCTCTATCTACATGGAAAGAGGTAAATATTTGCCTTTTAATTATTTTCCTCGCAAAAAATTCTGACATTTCCAACTAAGCCACATATAGTTTCAAGATACAGAAATTCAATTAGTTAAAAACTGAATATCGCCCTTGGATCGATGTACCATTCAATTACATGGATACATAATGCTCGCATTAGATGATCTGAATTTCTAAAATGTTAAAAGAGAATGTTCATGAGGTATTATTTTCCCACCACACACACACACGCCACTCACTCTCTCCAGTTTTATATACATTATCACACTTGCTTACAAAGTAGCATTTCTGCGCAGATGGTATATTCCGTCACATATTTCCTCTAATCTACTATTGGTTTTTGCACATCTCGGTTAATGCTGCCATATCAATGAAACTAGTGGTTTTTTTTTGCCAAGGGTATTCAATTACCAAGTTTCATGATAAAGAACACAAGAAAAAACATATTCATTAATGGTAAACAATGCTCGCGCGAATTTATAGTATTCCAAAATAATCAAAAATTCTACACACTTATATGATAATATTTTCATGAATCTACAAAAATATGTTTTATTTAACCATTTATGGATTGACATTTTCACATGAGAACTTTCACTGCTGGAATCGTTCTGACAATTTCTTAGATTGTCGAGGGCAGTATTCACTGACATGGTTTAAACCAGTGGTTCTCAACCTTTTTGACTCGCGGAGCCCTTAAAAGTAAAAAAATTCTATGGGGGAAGCCCCGTAGGCCAATTTTTCAATTATTCATCAAAGTTAGTGATTTATTTTTACTATTTAAAAATATAATTGTTTTTTTAAATTTTCCTCGAGCTACCGCAGAGCCCCTGGAGAGTACACAAGGAGCCCCGGTTGAGAACCGCTGGTTCAAACTATAGTCACAATTTTTTGATAAGAGATTGACACAGATTAATTAAAAATCGACAACCTAGTTTCAGGTTTTTAACCAATCTATGTTGATATCTCATCTAAAAATTATGACTACAGTTTAAACCAGCGGTTCTCAACTGGGGCTCTGCAGATGCTCGAGGTTAATAAAAAAAAACCAGTAAATTTGAAAAAAATAATTTTTAATATTTTTGAATAGTAAAAATGTCAATAACTTTGATGAATAAATAAAATAATAATATAAATATCTATAGCTGCGCTATAGAAATTAAATACCAGAAAGGCTCCATGGGTCCAGAAAGGTCGAGAACTGCTGGTTCAAACCATGTCTGTGAGTACGGCCCTACGCAAACCAGACATTTTATCTGCAGCTTTGGGAGCCATCTCCAGCATTAGAGAATCTCAGGATTTTAAAAATAACAACTATTCTTCAGAATATGAGTGTTTCTATATCATTCTTCTCTCAAATTTCAAGCAATACAAGATGAAATTGCTCGAGGCATCCAGCCACTTGTAAGCCAGATCCACAAGGCTTTCTTTCAAATCAAGAACAATTCTGGGTCTGCGCTACATGCAAGCTGTGCAAAATCGGGTTTTGGGTGTGGCTACACTAAATTGACAGTTGAAATCTCCTGTTCTAACCACACACAACAAACTTATTTTTATACAGCTTTAAATCATGTAGATGCAGCAATGCTCTTGCGAAATTTATGATTTTAACGGAAATATTTCCAAAAAAATTCTAATTAAAAAAAATAAATTTTAAGACTATTGGAATGTGCTTTGCCATTAGTTTATTTCAGTTCTGATAGATGGCAGCAGTGTAAGAAGCAAATCTATTTTCAAGCCAGCATCCACATCTAACAAATCCTGCGAAAATTTTTGGCAATTACACATTGCTGGGTAATCTTTAAATTTTGCAAACATGTTAAGTTAGGAATCCATTTAAATATAGAGTGCCTTTTCCCCCCAAATCTATGAGGATAAAAGCAGGTAATCTTCGAATTTAAAAATACAACTGGAAAGTGACACCTCTTTTCTTTGTCACCATATGGGGACTTCGTCATTAACAGCTATTCGCCTAGTTTGGAGGTTTTCAGTGTCCACATATATGCTGGTAAATCCAAGTATTCACCATCTCCACTTCAAAATGTGCACGACAGATGGCAGCACCGGCAAGAACATGAGCAAGCACAATTCTGACAATATAAACGTGTTAAGACCACACATACCCCTCAGAACAGGCCCGTCATTGGGGAGGTGATTGCTCTTCCCCCACAGCTTTAAAAGTACACTAGAAATAGTATATGTGTGTATATACATTGAGTATATGTTCTTGACAGTGAAATGACAGGCCTGCCTCAGAACACATATTACACCATGTGTACAGATTCATTAGAAACTCTGCAGAGGAATATGCACGAGGAGCATAGTTAAGTAACAGTAGTGGTAGTAAATATGTGCTGTAATGGAAAATAATGTCAGTCTTCTGTAGTTTAATGGTAGAGCACTCACCTGAACTGTGAGGGGACGGTGGCTCGACTTACCTCAGAGGCACGTGAATTTTCTTTCCGAAATTCATCTCTGCACGGTATTCTGTACTTTGTGCTTTATATTATAACAGCAAAGATTTTTATAACTTAAAATTTGTCAGAAGCTGTCCATATATAAATCTACAACAATTCAATACTCTACTGCTTACATGCACCTCACAAACATTCCTCTGGGAGAATTTCTAACGAACATACCGGAACACATTTTACATGTATATATGTGCCATAACGTATTTGTGTTGTTAGAATTATGTGTGTTTAACGTTGTACTTATACTACCAACTGTCTTTAATTATAGAAGTGAAAGTACCTGAAATTTTTGTGTCATGTAAGTATGATGTTGAAAGTCTGCCTGATCAATAACTACGTAAATATATCCTTCAGCGTGCCAGGACTTTTGTAAGCTGCTGTTATAGGCTTGAGGGCAGGACTCAGTACAAAATTCTTGCATTTCGCATAAATATATTGACAGAATTGTGACATTTCTAGATATAGATTGGCATCCGTTTTTTCATGTTAAATTTTTTAAAAAACTGAAATTTATAAAATAACTTTTCTATTAATGTTTTTTTTATTAATGCAGCGAAACATCTTTTCATAGATAAAAGAAGACATAATTTCATTTCTGGCATGCATAATGGTTACTCTTATTTTAGATAGTGGTTAATGTTATTTGCTGAAGATGTCTGCAGCGGATGAAATGTCTAGTTTCTCTATTTCAGTCAATATCTTAATGATTCACCAAAATCATCTTCAAAATTTATACAGGCCGATTATAATTAAAGTTCCCGTGTGTACTCCGAGTAGTTTTTCTCAAAAACTGCTTATCCGAATATAGCCAAATTTTCAGGATATCTTAATGAGACCATGAAAGAAAGATTATGAAATTAAAAAAAATTCAATTTTTAACCCACCAGGTGAAAAAGTGGCACTTTTTATTGCATTTCCCCATGGCCCATTATAGAGTATACATCGAATTTTTCAATGGAATACATCTACCAGAACAGGCACAATATAGGTCCGAGTAGTTTTAATATACTGACACTGCTCAGATCAATGTAGTACCCATCAGAACACTGACACTACTCCGACCAATGTAGCGTTCATTCTGGAGGGCATATCCCATTGAAATTTGGTATACATGCTGTATGGTCTATGGGAAAAAGTAAAATTCAATTAAAAAACATATTTTTTTCACCTGGTGGTCGAAAATTGAATTATTTTTTTAATTTCATAAATCTCTCTCCCATGAAGATATTCTGAAAATTTGGCTATATTTGGATAAGTAGTTTTGAGAAAAACTACTCGGAGTGTGGGGACTTATTACAATCACCCTTTGCATTGCTTCTGAACTATTTGAAACAATGTTCTTTTCAACTTCTCAATACTTCATAAAGATACATTTGAAGCATTATAAAAAAAGTTTTAAAAAGCCATCATGTATGTGCACTTTATAATAGCGATAAATAATAGAAGATGTAGGCAACTGGAGTTTCAAATCATATCGCTAAAACAATATACCATAGTTTTTATACGTAAACCACGACAAACAATGATGAATATAAAAAATTTTCATTCATCTCATAACACAAGATAAATTGGAAATCAACAGTCTAAAATTTTCAACATTACAGATAAACGGTTTGTTATTAACATAAGTAAGGTTCCTGCTGCCAGATAAAAATGTCTGCTGTCTCAAAATGTTTTGTTTGGCGAAGTAGTAAAGATTGAACTATTCACATAAGAAGAATCATTCGCTATGTCACTAAACAGCAGATCAATTTGGCAAAAACATTATCTTGTCTCTGATTATGAAAATTGTTAATAACTAATAAAATGCTAGGGACAATCATATAAGCATTAGCATCATATATTTTTTATACAATTTAAAGCATAAAAAAAAATCAACAAAAGGAGGAAATTTCATGAATCAAACATATAAAAGTGAAAAAAATCATGAACCTAGGGGATTATGCATTCAATTTTTCAATTCTTTTAAGAAATCACTATTTACTCGCTCAATTTTATTTCCGAATCCACATCACTAAAATACACAAATCCCCTTTAACAAAAAGAGTTATCACAAACATAATGATTATGATGAAAGCATATCACAGATATATTAAAAAACAAAAAGCGAAAAGTTCCAGTTGAAGAACTCTTCATTGATTAAATAGAATTTTATATAATAGTAGGCAAAGATTTTATCAAATAAGCGCTAGGAGGAAAAAATAACACACATAAAATCAAAAAGAATATATTGCTTATACCCGATTTCGTACTTGAGATACCAATCATTTCCCAAAGTAAATATCTCATTCAAGTAATAATCATGAGGCCATACAGATTTGAGACAGTATATACAGTTGAATCCCATTATAACGAACTCCACACACAAGAAACTGAAGAAATCCCTTCGTTTAAATGAAATTTTATTATAAAGGAATTCCAGGTTTTTGAATTGTTCCTATGTAAACTTATCTGAGGGATTAGAAAAGTGTTTTGTTAAAAAATTTTCACTATGGTAGTATTCGTTAAAACAGGATTCAACTTTATATCACAGTGGTAAAAATTAAGCATATCAAAGTTGTCATATGGTTTCTCTTCTTTCAACAATGGGCATAGCCTGATACTCATGACCAGGTAACAATCAGAAACCCCCTTTCCCCTGTGTTAAAACACAGTAAATCGTTTAAGTGATAGATCGAAATGGTGTACGGGTTTTATATATGTACGTATTAAAACGCATCTTTGAACGTGAATTTCTCTGAGTAACTAAACGTGTCTCTCCTAGAAGGAGGGGGGTGGGGTTGTTTCCCATATCCAAGTATGGGCGATACCATCTCAATTATGGAAAAAATCTCATTGCCAATCGTTCATACAAACGAATCATAAATTAAAAATTTCTACAATTAACCAAATGAAATACAGTAAAACCGCTCTTTCGCAGACACCGACGGGACAAAAAAATTTATCCATAAAAGAGAGATGACCATTAATCAAGGGTTCGAAATGCATACTTTTATTATATAAGGGGAAATTATTATTTGGCCATAAAAGGGGGGAGGGTGAATGAATTACAGGGGGGTGTCTGTTAAGAGGGGTTTCTTCTGTAAATTTCTGCTGCTCATTTCTTTCTGAATTATATGCAATGCACTTCAAATGAAAAATACAGAAGTCTGATTGCATCGATGAATCAACTATATGTATGATATATACATCGATTCATCAATATCATATATGTATATATATATATATATATATGATATTGATGAAGCAATCGTATTTAAACCCCTGCTGGTCACAAATAATTTTTTCTTAAAAAGGCAAACTCAATAGATTGGCTTAATCCCCCCCCCCCCCACGTACAGGCTTTTGGCAACAAATTTCGATGATATTGAAGTAGAAGAGATATATCTCAAAAAACTGGTATCGTTCACACATGGGAAATGATGGAAAAAAGATGAGAGAGAAGTTTCTGTTCTTTCTTTCTCCCTTCCGGTCACAGCTACCCTTTTCATTACATAATGTTGTACTATATTTTCTTTTATACTACTTACTGCCTTTTCATTTTATTACTCCTCAAAGGGTAGCTAGGGAGAAAAAAATGAAAAGATAATGTTGTCAATCTTCTTTTACAGGGTTACCAATAAGATTCCCAGGGGTGAACATATTTCTTCCATTTACACAGGGACAAGATATCTCATCCCTGATCGTTATGGATTAATAAATTTAAAAAACTGGAATCTCATAGGATGAAGCAATTTGCTCCTGTTATATATAAACATCATCATTACCAATGGTGCACTAGTCCTAAGACTGGTTCACGCCATGGTTGAGCAGCCGCCACTCATCTCTGTCTTGGGTTCCGTTCTTTAGTTGGTTATATATATACACAGGGTATCCATAATTAAAGAATCCTATTTCAAAGCTACCTACAGCCAAAACCAGTCATCGGAAAATTGGAAATTTTGTGGATGACTTAATGAAGAAATAGGAATTTCTTTCAATGGAAAAAATACTGCCACTGAAGGGCATATCACTTTGAAAACCTGTACCTTTTTTTTTCGACGTTATGCAGCAGCTGTTATTAAACCTGGAAACATTCATTGAGATTTTTTTTTCATATGCTTGCTACTTACGATGACCTTAAGTTTACGAGATCGCGCTTTGTTAGTAAAATTGTTTCATCAAAAATGCTGATCCTGCAGTAGCTGCTCTATGGAAATTTCAGATTGTGAAGGGGAATTTGAAAAGGTCCAATCAATGTTAACCCTTTAAGTGGCTTTTAAAATTTTCCTGATCCACATCTCTCTCATAATTGCCACATTGGAAATAAAAACATGATAAGAACCCAATATATTTCGGGGTGACCGAAATAAAGCTGATCAAATTTGATGAGATATCTAGGGTTTGTCGCTGTAACAGTTAAAACCCCCAAAAAATTTACCCGAAATTTTCTTTACCTGATTTTAACAGACAGCGTTTCACAGCAAGTGCTCAACATTTCCAAGCACACACACTTTACTCAACTGTGAAACATGCCATCTTGTGATTTCAGATGGTAGCTGAAAATGATGGCAATTCATGTGGAATATGTTTTGCTGTAACAAAAATTACACAAGTAATTTTACTAAGTGTGGCTAAACGTGTAATTTATTAGTAAAACATTCTCTGGCAGCAGTGTTAGGGAACTTATTTTTTTTGCTGAAAGAAACTCCCATCCCTTCATTAAGAGTCATTCACAAAATTTCACAATTTTCTGATGACTAGTTTTGGCTGTAGGCAGCTTAGAAATAGGGTTTTTTTATATAATTACGTGGTTACCCTGTGCATATACAACTCTCTTTAGAATATACATTCTCTGACTTAACAAAACAATTCATTTCAGGAAAGAAGACAAGGATAACAAATAATGCACCTTGGTAGACTTATTTGTCTAGAAAGAATATATATATATATATATTGCACAAGTTTCAGTCAAACCATAAATTTTTAAAAATAGACCAATTTCCTCAGGATAAGTTTCACAAGCGTATATTTTTTTTGACAAACATAGTTTTAGAGTTTGAAAACACATAGGCTAATACTAATATGGTACATAAATTGGTTGTTATTATGAAAAATGCAACTTAAAAAAAAAAATTTCTGAAATAAATACTTTCTGCGGAGCAGATGTAACAGAAGAGATGAAGCAAAAATTATTGCACAAAATACATCTAACCGACAAATTGGTGGAGTAATCTCTTGATTAGAGACATGGAAGAAAAAAAGTCATTCAAAGTCAGTAATCTAACTGAAAACACAAGTCTAATTAGACCTCAAATGTATAAAAGAACCATGGTGCGAAAAAATGATTTGATGGGATATGAAAGTTTTTATAAGAAACTTTGGTACATATGCTTTTACAGTGCTTATTTCAAGAAATATAGCATGTGCAGAGTCATATCTTTCAAACAATCACTGTATTAAACCACACTTAATCATTGTGTCTTTCCAGTAGATAAATTCTTTACTCAAGTTAATTCAGAGGTTCTCAACCAGGGATCCTTGGAGAGATTTCAGGACATCCATGATCTTGGGTGAGAAAAAAATTAGATCATTGCTTATAAATTCATAAATACCAAATATTATTTAGTAAAGGGGGGTCTCTGTGACCCTCTTCCTTTAGTACAGGGGACAGCAGAACCTAATCTTATTGGTACAAAGGGCTCATGGAATACAGGTCAAGAACCCCTGAATTAGTTTATTGCACAGCATTCTCTCTCTCTTAGCTTCCAATGAGTACCCATCTATATTACTTGTGCCAGTTCTCTCATGCGCAGCTGATATAAATCGGGTACTCTCAAACTTTCTTCCATGTCGTGAATGACAAATTTTATTAAGTATATATAAATCATATTTGCTAATGTGTAATGGGATAGAAAAAAGTCCCCCCCCCCATCTTTATCACGATCACATACAGCCTAAGATACAAATACCTTCAATTATCTACACTTTGCCATTTTTGTCTAAAGCAACAGCTATGTAGCTCTTTTCGGCTTTCTTGACTGCATTAGGTATCGTGTCTTGTGTGCGAGACGCCGGCTTACCAATCAGTAAGGGACATTCTTCTCTGCCCAGGGTTACATTATGCATGTGCATCAAAAGATCATAATTGATCCCATCGCTAATGATCGAGTCAAATTTGTACTCTGGATGATGAGCAACATAATTTCTTATCCATCTAGCAGTTGTCATGAGTTCCCCTGAAACAGGAAAAAAAAAATTAATCAATGGCAATACATGTGTGCTTTTGAATTTTTGAGTTGCTTCATTTTTTTCGTAATAACAGTAATTTCTTTCCAAATTTAAACAAAAATATCCTCTATGTTATATTATTTTATCAATCACTTGGGTAGTTAGAGTATACAATATATATTTTTACTGGAAATTAACCATGACTCTCTTTTAAACTTACATAAACTTTCCCATGCAAACTTACCAGATGCCCTCCTGCTTATAAGCTTGAGATACTGCTGTATAGAGCACTGAGTATCGACATCTACATCCATACTTCTCAGGAACTTTTGAATCAAAGGCACAAGTCCAGGGAAAAACTTGTCCTTACCATTGATGATTTCATTAATGGTCATCTTCACGTACCTGCGATCACCTATGCAACAACATTCAGCTGCTGCTTCTGGGGGACTTTCACCTGTGAATCAAATTTTGTAAAGGCAATGTCATGAACGGAAAAGGAATCAAAGGTTTTACTGAAAACGAGGGAAAGAGCAAATGAGACATAGAATGAGCTTGTGCGTTAATCCATTTGGTTATTGGTTTTGAAAAACTTTGTTTATAGTTAACAGGAATTTTGTTTATAGAGTGATACGTGGGCTATATAACGAATGTCCCTCAGCTTATGAAGATTTTTTTCAGGATATTCTTCTACCTCAGCTAAAACATTTTTATTGATATGGATGTACACACTAACATAAAACAGCCGTGTTGTGAGCTGAATTTTAGCGCCAATCATCATCAGATTGACTATCACTCGAGCCTGATTAACTCATGTACACTTCAGAATCTTTTCTAGATGAATCTCTACTTTTTTTATAAATTTTTTTTAACCATTTTACGTAAAATGGAAGATTCAGCTAATAGAAAATGGAGTGAAAAAAGTCAGTTTTCAATGCGTGTGTTCTTTCAGTGCAAGACTCTCAGCATTAAACTGAACAGTCTGGAAAATTCTAGGGGCTTATCTTTCCATCCGCATGCACTAGGAACAAAAATGAGCTGACCTAAAAAACAAATGAATGGGGACGCCTGTAAAATTTATTGGGTTGTGTGAACACCAGCTTCAATAGACTAAAGCTGGTGTTGGTTGTGAACAGTGTAAAATAAAAAGCTCTTCAGTATTTCATCTTCCTGTAAATTCTCATTCATCAATTTTTTGCAGCTTTTCATTTCAACCTTCGGCCAGTTTTGATTTTTTTTGTAACACTCCTTAGTATTTAAAAAAATTCATCTTTAAACTTCAGGCAGTGATTGTAAGTAATTAAACAATTTTACGTACAAACCTATGGAAAATCACGTTTCGACTAACAAAGATTTCGGCTAACAAACATGATTCTGGGACAAATTATCTTTGTTTGCCGAGGTATCACTGTATCAGCGTGGTATTTGTACTAAAATGAATGTTAAGAGATTGAAATAATATTCCATTTTAGACAGATTTCTGTTTTCAGTGGCACAACTGAACATTTTGCAATCAATTTTTTGTATTTAAAAAAAAAGAAAAAGAACTCTTCCATTCTTCACAAAAAACAGGACTTACAGTTATTGTAATATATTGGACAGTTATCAATTATTACTATCCAATGTTTTTTATGCCCATCTTTTTTCACCTCGTTGGGCATGTTGTTTGTTGTGGCCTTTGTATTTGTATAGAAACCTTGAGTTCCAATGTTATGATCCCATTAAGTGATGTGCACTATAACACATACATACATCATTCCCCCCCCCCCTCCACCAGAATTTTTTGTATTCAAGTGGTAGGAAGACAGCATCCTGGTGTGGACTTTCATATGCAGAAGCGTGATAAATTCTCACATAATACCGTCCACTAATGGCAAACTTAGCCAGGAACTTGTACAGTAGTCCACCAAACAAATTTTGATAATATTGGCATGGTTTTGAATGGAAAGTTATCAACCTCATTCTTTTAAATTATACTTGATAGAGATAGACTTACAGGTTGTGACATCTTGTCTGAACCAGAACTGCCCATTCAACACAGCATCTCGCTTTTGAGCCTCTCTCATATTCTCATCAACCTGAATGAGATCAAATCAAAAGACCAGAAAGTTGATATTTGAATAAAATACTAAGATTTATATAGTCTTATATATGCATTGATTATGAATCAAATAACTTGCAACATAATTTGATAACATTGAATTATAAGAATGTAGAGATTAATACGTGTAATGAAATTTTAACAAGAGTATTGCTAAAGTTGTTGTCGTCAAAACCATGCAATCTATTGCCAAGAACAGGGATCTTCAATGCATGGCCAGCAGAGCCATAACATACAATAAGCAAGATTCTACATTAGGAGCTGGTTAGTACTTTAGGGCTGTTAGGGAAAGCCCTCAAAACATCTCTTGAAAACAAAAATATAATAAAAAATAATGGGTATATACCTTTGATAAAGGAATCAAGAAATCCAGCTGATAGGTTAGTATCACGCGGGTAAGTAGAACAATGAACACAACATATGCTGCGTTTTCAAACTCTGTCAATTGGACCTAGAAACACAAAAAACAAATTAAATATTAATATATGATATAATAAAATTCTGTGAGGGAATGCACAAACACCAAAATTACAATTCCGACTATCATACCACATATCGCTTCTTGAAGAATTTATTGCTGGCTCTCCACGAATTAGCACTTTAGCAAAAACCACACAATCTATTGTCTAAAACTGGGGATCTTCAATGCATGGCCCGCCAAACCATGACATACCATAAGCAAGCTTTAAAATTAAGAGCTGGTTGATACTTTAGGGCTGTGAGGGAGAGGCCCCTCCTCTCAAAACACCTCTTTGCCTAGGGGACCTGGAAAATTTTGGGTGTCAATTTTGCTTGGGCTACCACAGCCATAATCAAAAGAAGTAACAATACTCATATTCCTGGTAAATTATACTTAAAACATGGGCATTGAGAGCCTAAGAATTACTGCACATCTCGAATTCTAATAGTTAGCAACACTAGATGTTGACACACCCCCAAGTTGACCACAGATTGAAAAACACAGCAATAAAATATCTTAACAGCATGCCATGACAATTTGGGCATGTGAGATGCATTACGAGATATTTTGATAATGCGAATGATATCTTGACAAACCTGAGATGTCACAGCACACCACTTGGGAATCATAATATATTAACAAGAAGGGGAAAAAATCACTGAATGGTGATCATTTACAGGGCATGACAAATCCCAGGCCCAGATCACCATGGGAACTAGAAAATTGGTACTGGCGCCTAAAATTTCCTGTACGTCATTTATAAATTGGGTGTATAAATGACACAAACTTTCTGATTTCATGACAGTTTCTTTTAACAGTGTTTCTTTTAACATAGTTTTTTTAACAATAGTTTCGAAAGAGTTAGCCATAATTAAGCATACATGAAGCAAAAAAGGACAACTGGAAAATACCTTAAGAAACTCATCACCAGTTTAGCAAAACTTAAAATACATGCTGGTGACTTTCAGGATGGAGGGTTGTCAATACTAGAAAGCTTCTTTCACTGCATATCCAATTCATATTGAAAAAACAAAATTTCTCTGCACCTACCTCCATTGACCTGAATTCTACTCTCCAACCAATTTTAGTATTTGGTGGAGGAGGCTTGAATCTCATAGTCTGCCAATTTGTTGACTGGATATTCTGAAAAAAAAAGAAAGATATATATATATATATATATATATATGCATATTCAGAGAATTTTTGTTTTTGTTTCTTTCATATTGTAAAATATTTCAATATTGGTTTAGGTTCACAAAATATAAAAAGTTCGATGTAAAAAATCGATGACGCTCAAAATAAATTTATAAATACGAAAGAAAGGCACTGTTACTCAGTCGACACACGTGTTTGCTTAATGCCATTTTACTTTTTTTCAGTCAAAAAAATCATATAATTTGAAAAATTAGAATCATTTGTGTCACATCATGATCATTTTCTGTACGTGAGGACTACTTAGACAGGGACCTACACTTTATAGCTGATTCCGAAATGCAGTGTTTGATAATTTTTTTCATATGTCTTGCTGAGACGTTGATGTACTAAACCAGTGTTTCCCAAAGTGGGTGATATTGCCCCCCAGGGGGCGATGGGATTATTCAAGGGAGCGATACCAGCTACAGACGCGATTTGGGGGGGGGGGGCTACGAATGGGCATAAGGGGGCAATGGGAGGACGAGAGGAAAAAATAAGTTTTCGAAGACTGGGACCCTTTTCCGAAGAAAGCCTTTGTAAATATCTGTGCCTATGGGCGAAAAAAAAAACTAAGAATATTTGCACACAGTAGTTTTACTCATTTTATCTGTTAAGGAAGCAGAGCTAAAGTGCCCCCCCCCCAAATATGCGCTGTACATTCCAGTTGTATTGTAACTGTAATTGATCGATAAAGCCTTCTGTCGCAGATTTCAACACCATCTGGGAATGACTGGTTTTGCTAATGACTATTCATTATTGGAGCTATCGTCCCCCAAAAAAGTGCAGCTGGTTTCAGGGCCCCAAGACGATTTTCGTCGTTTCTTTTTTCACCTCATTAATTCAATACAGATTGTGGCCCGAAAAGAGCCTAGCCTTGGGACCCTGAGGCAGGATGCGGGTGGGAGCATAATTTTAGCATCACTTCATTCACCTATGGCTATTGCCTTTTTGCATGTTGGGTTTTTTTTATAAAAGATCTGCTTAGGAACAGACACAAGCATCAATGGTCAACAGCTCGTCACGACACCACTAGGAACCCTGATGCTCACTTTGAGGAACTTCATAATAGAAAATTTTTGTAATGTATTCGTTCAAATTCGTGAATTACTTAAACCCAAAGATAACGTGTGTGGAAGTACCAAAATATGAATTACAGACGAGCAGTCTTGAACTTTCGTGCAAAAAAGTCACATATCTTAAATGTTTGTTACACAACGGATGGACCCATTTCATGGTGCAAACATGCATATCAGCTTCAGCCACCTCGTTGGGCGATTTGCCTCTTGAGGCCTTTGTGTTTGTATTTGTAATTTCAATGGTGTCCGAAAAGAAATTAATGTAATGCGGAGATGATGTCTGTTGAATCCACGCCGTAAGTACGATAATGTATTTTTTTTTCATCAAAATTTTGATATTACTAAATCCTCTTATATTGACCGATTTCCATGACTTAAGTAAGCCCCACTTGGGCAGTACTATCTATCAGAGGCGCCGACATGAAAAAAATATTGTGGGGGGGGGGGGGAAAGGAAGGCATAAAGTTGCTTGTCGTCCCATATACACGAGACTCAAGCGTGTACGCAGGACAGAGAGAACGTGCATTGCATTTAATTTTTAGAAATTAATTGGGGGGGGGGTGGGCTCAGTACCCCCTTAAAAATTGTATTGGGGAGAGGGGCTCAAAGGGCCTCAGCTTTCTAGGTTTCCGTGCCTATGCTATCTATTAATGCTTATCAAGAGTGCTATCCGTAACCGCGCTGATTATGACAGTAAGGATAAAAGGGAAATTTTGGTACTATCTCCGAAAACAAGCATCATTTCTCCTTCGAATATTGCGAAGAATATACGGATGGGGGGGGGGGGATACATGCTCCTTCAGCATCGGATGATAGAAATTTCTTCTCGGGATGGTATGGGTTTAGTAGAAAATTTATTAGAATTTATTTTTTTAACTTGAATTTTTTTTTTTTTTTACGGTGACTTATGTAGTGTTTTTCCTTGAAAGAAAACGATGCATTTTCATACGACCATTGAAGAGTGATTCTACTCAATTCGAAATTCATTCTTAATCGACTCATTCTTAAGTATAGCATTATTTTAATAGTATGATGGAATTACCTTTTTAGCAATGTAGAACGCAAAAAGCCAACGATATTTGTTAAAAATACACGGAAATAAACGCCAATGAATTTCTGGGTATTTTTAGTGAACATTGTTGGTTTTTTGAATTCTATATTAATAGTATTACTCAATTATATAATCAATCATCTCTCTGAAAGGATGTTTTATTGTATTTTTACGTTTCATTAGCGTGGTTTCATCCAAATTTTTTTCCTTTTAATATGTTTGAGCTGAAAGGGTTGAATTTCATTACAATATTAACGAGATTTCAGATATGTTCATAAAACAATGGTAAATATTTAGAATGATTGTCATTCGGAATTATATGTAGAAGAAAACAAAGAGAGAGAGAGTGTCAATTGCAATCCCCCCGATGCTTGCCAATTTTAATCAAGAAAGAAGTGAGAGACCTGCGCTTGAAATAATGTAAAATTACATTTTCTTAAAATATGGACCTATATAATATCGCAGCAACTCTGGTGATTTGAAAAATAAATGGCAGCTAACCGGAGCCCGACTTAGACACGAACAGGTCCTGGGCAAGGCAGGAATTGGGGCTTCTGTAACAAAAGTCCAAATATTTTGTTACCCAGTGATCAAGTTCATTTCAGAATTTACTTGGTTAACCAAACCAAAAACACCAATGAATGTCTCACGAGCTCCCAAGATCGATAATTTCAAAAATGAATTTATTTTAACGATTAAATTTTGAATTTTTTTTTACAAACTTTATTGTTGAACATTTATTAGTGTTATTGCTCATCGAAATGAATAATTATGTATCACATTTTATTAAGCGACCAATTTTGCTTATATGAGCAAAGTAGGCCGTGGGCAGAATGACCACGCGATGGACTCATTTGATTCTGACCACAGTTTCTGACTTGAATTGATGTATTTTTCCCAATGTGCTTATAATTTGGTAATCAACCCAAGTGGGATACCCGGTCTGCGTTGATAGTGGTTGTATTCATCCTTTGACGACGGCACCCGTAGTGTAACGAAATGCTTTGAGAATTCATAGCGTTTTCCTCCCTATTTGCCTTTATCGTAGGTTCTTTCTTTAATTTATGAGGGAAAGGATTATTACAATTCTAAATTGTAAATGTATTTAATTGCAAATGTACGAGATTGGTAAATATCCAATCTACAATTCAAAGACAAAACTAGAATAACAGTTAATAATAATAAGTTAAATGTAGTTTAAATTGTTTCAAGAATGCGTAAGATGCAGTTGACAATAGCGAGAGGGGGCGTGTGGAGAGAGATTAAAATAATATTTATTTTTTATGTAACGTGACCATCACGTATTCCCAAGAGATCCTTACAATCTGCAATGAAATAAATAATCTGTACTGAATGAAATAACAATTTTCGATACTTTTCTTTTCGATCTCCAACAATAACACAATTATCACATTTACAAGAAAAATTTACAGAAATAGCATTAAAAGACGGTCTGACGTTCAAATTTGAATATGGCTATTAATTTTTCTGACTGAAAAAACAAATACTGTACCTGGAATTTATGGGGATATACAGTGGAATCTTCCATAACGGACACTCCCCGTTTTTAGCGAGCACCTCCAGTTACCAAACACTTTTTGAATTACGTCAACAGGACTCCGGACTCCCGTTGAGACTGATTATTTTACTAATTTTACTATCCATTAATGGACACTCCTCGTTAGCGGCGAAAATTTTCGGTCCCGTGAGTCAGTGGCGTCTTAACGCATGGGCTCCTGAAGAAAAGAGGGGGACCCAGAAAAAAGAGAAGTAGTTTAATTTTTTAAGAAGTTTCCATGTAGGGCCTCAGAAAAATCACTTGGCGGGGGGGGGGGATGTCCATGATGCTCTTAAGATGGCCCTATCGTGAGTGTCCGTTATTGAGAGGTACTAATGTAGCTGAACATTTTTCATGTGCGAGACGTTTCAATGCAATCACAAATCTTTCGACAAAAATCGAAATCACCTACAGATATTCAATTGTGAGGGTTTGAGAACTCTGCTTAGTAAAACCAAGCAACAATCACTACACTTGGAAAACATCTAGTTTTAATAAAAATAATTTTATTATTAATAAGTAATAATTGTAGTTTTGCGTCTGTATTTTTTAATAATTTTAACATTAATGGATATTTTTTGTGTGATGCGAATATCACTTTGACCACACTAAATGCAATGTTTTGTGTTATATGCATGTTTATAATTCACAAATTTAATTTTTTTTGTTTTGCAATGAAGTTTACTGTAATTTTCTTAATTGTAATTATTTTAGAACTTTTAACCCTTTTTATATTATGTTTGCATAGCATATGCAAAAAAATCGAAAATTCGTCGCTGCCTCGTTCAACTTTTTAATGTGGGTTTTTAACATCTCTTCCAGGGGGGCAATGAGAAATTTTGTTTTTGATAAGGGGCCGAGGGGTTGAATAAGTTTGGGAAACACTGTACTAAACCTTTGGATGATTTCTTGCGATAGCAATGCTTTCTAAGTCCACGCTATCACTATTTATGTTATAACTTTGCATTAGCAAAGATACTGACAAGAGATAATCAAATATCAAACTCACAACACATCTAAACATCCTTTAGTATTGTAGCGAGTATTGTACTGTGACATCTCATCAACCTCGGCTACTATGCCAGCAAAATAAAAAAAGTTATAAAAATTATCTTCTATGTATTAATAACTAATTTGATCTCTCTCTCACATGGCCACGAAGATCAGATTAGCTTCACTCACTCTTCACAGGAAATTTTTTATCATAACTACAGATGAAATGTATGGATAAAAAATTTGGAATGAAATTTTTTAGCCTTCCATCAATTGTAAAAGACTACCTAATTTCTTTTGTAATGTTACTCAAGAAACGGCAGGAAAAGATCTATTTTTCAGCTATAAACCTTTTTTTCTTCTATTTTTTTTAGCATACTTACTTCGAAATGATCAGTGTCCTCTTCATCATTTTGATAAACTTTCTCACTAAAAAGTGATATGGGGTCCCTAATGAATAGATGAGCAACATGTTGAGCTAATAAATGGTCGATTCCTGTAATATACAAATTAGAATTTGTTCTGTAAAAAATTATTTCCCAAAAATATATATTGATATTGAACGACATACAAATATATTATAATTTACTTTGACTCACCAGCTTCTGTTAACTGATCATAAATTTCTTTATCATAAACAAGATTTATGTCATTGTACGCCTCTCCACAAGGAGAAAGGTAAGAATCTATGGAATCGTACCTTGACTTGTTAATCAGGAATTTTTCCTGATCTAAGGGCTAGAAAAGATCAAATCGATGATTTCCCATCAGATAATTAAAAAAATTTAATATTACTGTGTTCATAGACAGTAATTATATCAGCAAGAATTATCTTTGTCAGCAAAAATTATCTACGCTTCTCATGCATATGTTAGGATCCAAGTCCAAAATCTAGCATCTTCGGACATGGGAAGTGTAACATTTATACATGTCTTACGGTAAGAGCCAGAGAAGCCCATTAAAACCTAGAATTTACCAAAGCAAACTGCTAAAAGTCCAAAAGAATGTACATGAACATTATTTTGGGCTTTTACTACATCAATTAGCAAAACAAAATGGTGAAAGCCCATTTTTTCTACTAGTGATTGAACTAGCAGGCATTTTTACGAGTCTGTCACTAATTTTAATCATCACCAACTTATCACTATTTTATACTAAATATGTATTATAAATTAATATCATTGATTAATCATAATTATTAGCCGATTATACATTTGCTGTATAATAGCACCCACATGTTAAAAAAAATCGATTCATAAAATTTTCCATTTCAGACTTCTACCTATTTGCTTTGGTAAATCCTAGGATTTACTTAAATCTTAAGGCCTTCACCTTGACATATACAAAGTAGGGTGCATGTGGAAGTCCCTTGATCCTAGAATATAACTCACGATGAATATAACTCATTCTAGTGAGTTATATTCACATCTAGAGTTATATTCTAGTGAGTTATATCCCAGAATATAACTCACTAGAATCAACTCTTTTTCCAAGTGGAAGTATCATTTACCATATAGACCTCAGATGCATCATTTATGCTGCAAGAGGTTGTATAGCTATTAAAAAATAAAAAAAATAATAGTTTATTATAATATTTAGTCACGCTGTCCTAAAAAACCCAATTAGAAAGTTGTTGCCCTGTCTCTCCTGAGCACAAAAAATAATAATGTTTTTAAGGGCAATATTCGAAAGAACCAAATGAATTAACGCACAAGCTCATGCTACGTCTCATATGTTCTTTCCCTTGTTTTCAGCAATTTTTGAATTTAATATCTCAGTGAATGCACTTAAAAACACAAAAAAAAAATTTGTTGGGGGTCAAGCGAAACAGAGCAACAACTTCCTAATTGGGTTTTTTAGGACAGGGTGACCAAATAAAAAGTCAATTCTTTTATTTTAATAACTATGCAACCACCTTGCAATATGAGCAATGTATCTAAGGTCTGCACGCATTTCTCAGCCACCTCGTTGTGCATTTTGCCTGTTGTGGCGTTGTATTTGTATAATTGGATATTTTTTTCCAACAGAAAGTATGCTTCTATGGTCAATGGTTTGCAAATTATTTAAAGAAGGGACTTTTTCTATGCACCCTGTATAATCTGAAGCGAATTAATGGTTTTACCTCTGGCTATACAAACTTTGCTGCTCCATTTCCCGCCTCAGTCAAATTTTCTTGACCATCATTTCAAAGACACTGATTATCTGAGCTTTTTACCCTGAGCTACAGCCAGGGTGAAAAGCTGTCCCCCCAGTAAATATGCCAACACTTTGATCTTAGACAGAAGGCTGAGAAGCTATAGTGGTTTAATATTATTAGTAAATATGCCTGTCAAAAATTTCCCAAAAGAATGCTTACAAGGTGGACATAGTAAATATTCCTCTGCATTTACTATAGGGGGAAAACTGTGTGAACATATATGCTTTATTGCATTTGTAAGTTTTTGCTAAAAAATACCTTAAGTCCCATTTCTTCATCAGTTCTGTCATCCACTGACGCAGCTATTATGTTCCACCTGCAATCAATATCAGTGAGATAACCTCTATGTATTGGAGATGCAGCACTCAGAGCCATCTGAATTTTAAAAGAGAAAAAAAATCAGACCTTGTAAACAAAGGGGTTTTATTTAAAATGCATTGAAAAAAAAATTCAGCTCTCAAATGGCTCGTAAAGATAATTATGAGTGGGTTGAAATGCAGTCTGCAAGAAGGAAAATGTGTACACACATGTACCCCTCAAAGAGGATAATTTAAAAAATAACAGACAGGAATTTCAGTTATGTATAACACAAAAAATGTTATTGTGTTACATTGGTTTTAAAAAAATTACATGATTAATGTTGTTTTCTCACCAAGGTCTGATTCCTGGACGAGACAGCTAATTTTTCTTTCTTACGGTGTGTATCAGCATAATAGTCAAAAAATCTTTTTCCCAATGTATTACAAGCCAAGAAAATAACATCATATATGCTGTCACCACCGGGAAGCCTTCTTTGCTGCAGTTAATGGAGGCAATAATGTCTCCCCTCAGCACACTATTAATGTGAAAAAGGAAGGTAGTGTCTCAGGTGTATAGATAGCACACTTGTACGGTATGCAGGAGGACTCATGTTCAATTCCCAGAGGAGACTGCAAACTTTTCTTTTCTAAGGTTTGTATTAGCATATAACCAGAAAAATCTTTCGAAATTACATAATGATTCTCTCATTTTAATGTTTTCTTGCTGAGAGAAGCATGATCGACACCCATTCACTCAATCCCCGCTACTGTACTATAATCATACACAGATACAGGGAGGGGAAATCACAGAGAGTGGATTCAGTGAGTGGAGTGAGTAGAGAATCCTCCATAATTTTAATTTACCAATGCTGCTAATACATCATGAGTATCAAAGATTTTGATCCTCTGCTTGAATGATTTTTTTTGATGGAATCAGATACAGTTCTGAAAGATCTAAAGACAAATTTAAAAGAGAAAAAAAAACCTTGTACTTACAGCTATGGGACAAACAGTAGCCAGCTGGTCATACAATATTCTTGCTTCATTTATATTGCATGCTTGAAATGTGACCTGCAAACATGAGCACCCCATACCAAATCCCATAGCATCCATGTATACATGATCAGGGAGAGCAGCGTCACGAGCTTCGCCATCATCACCCAAATGAGAGAAGTCTTCTAGAAATGGTGATGAAGTGTTTCTGTCCCTGTAAACTGCAAAATGCTGTTAAATATTGGAAAGACAAGGGTCACCAATAATTTTACTCATTATTTTCAGCAATCAAATCAAAGAACAAAAAAAATTATTTGCACTGACAATAGCAAAAGAAATTTTAATTAGCTGCTGTCTAAGATGGAACCTGGGATACAGAATACAGGTACAGTGAAACCTATCTAAAGATATTTCTATCAATGATTAGTA
The DNA here is from genome assembly GCF_987345545.1 of Pholcus phalangioides. NCBI lineage: Eukaryota > Metazoa > Arthropoda > Arachnida > Araneae > Pholcidae > Pholcus > Pholcus phalangioides. Next base: position 21,228,841 of record NW_028301616.1, on the reverse strand, counting down.
CTTTGATCTGCATCTTTATAAAACAGAATATTATTTCTGTCTCGACAATCCATTTCTTACAGGTTCAGTTATACTGTAATCATACACAGATAAGAAGGGAGGGGTAATCAAGGAGCATGGATTCAGTGAGTGGAGTGAGGAGAGAAACCTCCATATTTTGTATACACCAGTGTCGCCAATACACCATGAAGTGTAACATGATCCATATGTTACTAACATAAATGTTTGGAGGAAGGTCTCTAAAAGCAAAGCATATATTTTCTAAAACAATTGTTAAAGTAATGCTACAATATATTTAAAAAATTACCCTTTGTTTATCTGATCTGCTGCAATCGGCCATGATGATTGCATGTTCAGCGATTGTGGCTGATCGATCGATCAGGGTTTCCAATCAAAATATTTTCTCATGTAGAAATATGCAAATGATTTTTAGTGATGTCAATTTATTTCGTCTTGAGATAGAAAGGTTTGGTGGGCCAGGTGTGCCTGGAAAATTGTCTGTGATCTAAAGTATAAGTATTGCTTATGATCAGAGTCATAGACTATTTTTATTTCCTTCATCATTCTGTACAATTCTTGAGTTTAACATAACATTTGACCTTTGTTTTGGTCATTAAAGTTTTAAGGTTAAAATGAAATAATAATTGCCTTTGTGCATTAATTGTCAGTGGATCCAATTGATAATTACTCAATAGTCTGAGACCCTTTTGTAGGTTCAGTCCCGTCATACTTATGATGAATTACAGGGTTATCTCATTGCTGTCCTCACCAGTGAGCAAATTTGGTCTAATTTCAAGCTGTCTCTATCCTCATGTTTCTCGTTGGGGAGAAACTGACCATCCTGACTTGAGGTGATCACTGCACTTGGACTTTTAGAGGTATTCTCAGAACAGAGGATCTTCCAATGGACCGACTATTAACTGGTAGTTTGTGTTATGCAATAGTGGAATTATTCTGGTTACTTGAACTCGATCGGATTGATTTGAATGTGCAGCTAAAATGGGAAACTTCATGTTGGTGAGATTGTCCATTATTTTTTTAGGGCAGTGATTGAGCTGTTTTGTGATTCATAATTGAATTTCATGTTTGAAGTAAACAAGAAAAGAAAGGGGGAAATTTAATAGTTAATAATAAATAGTTTTTGATGGAATATATTTTTTTCTGTTTTCAATTTGTTGTCCGCAATTTGTTGCATGCAGCAATGATAATTTTTTGAATGAGTGAGCTCCTCTTTCCCTATATCTGTCTATAATTGATGTGCTTCATCACCAAAACTCATATCAGAAGTTGGCATCAATGGAGTTGACGAAGCCTCCCACTAATGCTAGCTGCTACTGTTGGGAAAAATTGAAGAAAAACGAAACAAAGAAATGACAGCTCTTCACCCTGAGAATTTGTCTTCCAACAGATTTTCCCAGGTAAGCAAAATAATAAAATTATTAGGCTCAAACTCTTCCTGAAGATAAGCAAATTAGCTATCGATATTTATAAAAAAACAAACAAAATAGCACTTACTAGGTACGTTGATGATCACTTTCTTGCCTCGTCTTTCTCTGATATTGCGTGAAAGAGTCCTACAAAATATTTAGAAGATTCAAATTGAATAAATGTCTCCAAAATATCAACGTCAATAAGGAATAAATTACTAATAATTTCACAGATTCACAATGGACATGATCATATCTAAGTACGAGACTTAACTTGAATATTGCTCTTGTGAAAAATTGATTGGAAATATTTTATTTTTCTTATTCAATGCCACTACTCAAAGCAATCATACGTATAATTGAAAAATTCAGTTGGTTAAATGAATGAGTCTTGGACTTTGAAGGGAAAAAAGAGGTACTTTCATAGAAGTATGTATAATGTCATTCTGGACTCAGATTCCATAATCCGATTTCTCTGCCAGGTTGAAAAGTTTTTTGGCAACTTCCTTCATAAGGTTTGTTTATACAAATGGCCTTGATGCAGCCATCCCAAGAAATAGGGATTGAACTGCCATAGCATAATAATATTTGATACATTAAAGTATAAAGGAAAATGTATCCGCTATGAGAATTAAACTTATATTTTTCCTGCGACCCTTCAAGTGAAAGTATAATAAAGTGAAACAAGAGACTTCACATATGGCAACTTTTCATAAATGCTAGCTACACTAAGGCCCCTCGCTCATAGAATCATAGCTGCATTATGGCACAAGAATGATAAATGCAATATTCTTTGTGTTATAGCAAAGTTAAACTATCTTCTATTCATGAAGTCATCAGAAACTTTCTTTGTATGTATTGAAAAAAGTCTTTCAACCACTTACTTGAATCGTGGGTGACCATCAAAGACTGCTTCATCAGGAAAGAAAATAGAGCACGTAGCACCATCCTTCGGTGTTGGTTCATTTGGTGGATATGTGAATTTGGGACAACCTAGTCTTAGAACAAAAAAAATCATTGATTTAGTTTGGAGTAATTTTCACATATCAATCAGTTACCAAAATCTAGCCTCAACTGTGAATCATCATGCAAAGTATAGAACAACAAAATATATAAATTTATACAGGGCTGGACAAATCCCAGGCACCAGGTGGTGACTAAAAAATTGGCATCAGCCGAAAATTTTCTTTGTGTGGTTACTAAACTGCAGACTAAGAGCAGCACAAAATGTTTGGAATTTATAGCAACATATCTGCTAACATAAAAGAGGGTCACTATGCCTAAAAAAGTCAAAAGAAGTTTTATTCTGAACTTCTTTCTTCAGGTGGTTTTTTTTTTTTGTTTTTTTTTTTGGTGAATAAAAATGTTTTCTGGTACATAGATATTTTTTTTTTTTTTGCAATTTGCCAATCCCAGAATTTAAAAAATATATATATAGTCTCTGGTTAATTTCACAGACCAACACATTTTACGAACTACTCTTCTGGTTTTGAATAATATGTCATTTCTTTGAACGTCTTTCCCTACTTAAAAACATTTGACGAACTGAATTATTTAAATCCAACATTTAATCATGACTACAAGCGACACATGGCTGATTTCTTTTTTTTTTTTTTGCCCACAGCATCACAATTTTTATATAACCTCATCTCCCCATCCTATCGCTTCATTCAATGTTAATACCCTGCCTGAATTTCAAAAATCTCAAATTTTACCAGTATCATGTACCAATGAATGATGGGCCATCATTCATGGTGGATTATAAATCTCTCTATCACTAAAATTTTCATTCTTTTCAGTTTCTTTCATCTCCGGAAAAAAAAATCAGATTTCTGGGAAAAAGCAAGAATTTTAATTTTTCTATTCACTCCATCACCACATTCAGACTTCAAAGATAACACGGATGTGAGAAAAAAATGCTTTGAGACAAAAAGGTGAAAATACATTGATTTAGTACAGAAGATACAGGGAATTTTGTTTTTCTATGACATAGAGAAGTTTTTTTCTGTGAATCAAAATCTGCAGCGTAAGGGTCCTTTAAACCAGGACATCTGGTGATCCTATCATTTGGGAAAAAAGTCAAGGTTCTCAGATTCTAAGTAATAGATTTTCCAAGTACTAATCACTTGCGTACACACTTTTCTTTTCCTTAATCTCTTTAAGATTCCCTATTTTGGTTGCTGTAAAAATCACTTACTGTTTTAGATATTGATTAAGTGGTGGAAATTTTATAAAAAGGAGCCTCTCTGGTCCCTAACGATGTCATTTTTTTAGACATCTTTCCTATTTACAAACTTTTGATTTTTCAAACTAATTGTTCAAGTTTGTAAAAATGAGTGTCGAGACTGGAATTTTTAAATGCCCTCATTCATCATCATATTAAGATACGTGAAGGCAAATGAAGAATCTAGATTTTTTTCCTCAATATTAAATCTTATTAGATAAATAATAAATAATAGTGTAGATAAATAATAGTGCTAAATCACTGATTACTGGAATGTCCATAGATAAATCATGACTATGACCAACAACATAAAAGTTAGGGTGATTAAACAAACTAATACCAGAAAGTTTGATGGGAGAAAAGTTGATTTTGTAGTCCAATATACTTACTTAGGGAAACTTGTGATGCTCAGAAGACTTTCGTTAGAATCGAGTAATTCTGTCACTTCTTCTCTCCTAAAAAAATTATTATTATAGTCAAACACATATCAAAAAAGTCAAGTACTCATTACTCTCTGTACAGGTCCTCTGTATTCAGTCAAGCATGACAGAAATGGGTCGTCACATGCAAAACTTTTTTTTTCTATGGTAAAGTCTCAATTATTCAACAAACTGTTATCCATTATAGTCCCATTACACAGGTGTAAGTAAAATTGATAAAGTCTGATATGTATCAGAAAGAAGCAATCAACAATAAATGTAGTCACACATTAAAATCTAAGACTTTTGACATCTAATTAATTTACCTCACACTCTCCACCCACCTCTAGAAGCCTATTTACGGAGGGGGGGGGGTAAGTGGGATATAGCTCAGGGCAACAAACTTAAGGAATGAATGGTCAAGAAAATTTAATTAGAATGGAAGAGCAGCGTAACCGCAAATATGTCTCTGCCTAGAAAGTGAGTGAAGGTTAGGTTAGTAATAGGCCAAAAGAGTGACCAAAACAAGCATATGAGTTCACAGAAACAGTGAAATACACAGTAAGGACCCAGGTCAATGAGTCACCTAGAGAGTGTGTAAGTACGGGAGTGAACTAATGAGCAAGGGACAAAAAGAGTGACTTAGAGGGTGTGAAAGTATGTGAGCAATCAAAAGACGTGACTCAGAGACAGAAGCATATTTACAGGAGCTGGAAACCTAAGCATACTATAGCCCTGGGTGGTAAATTTGGGGAATCAGTGATCAAGAAAATTATACTGGAATGGGTGAAGGGCAGCAAAATTTAAAAAAAGCTCACTGAGCTCACTGGCGGTAAAACCATAAATCTACCCCTTTCAAAGCTTGGGGGGGGGGGCAAATACATTGCCCTGTCACCCCTGCATAGTAACAACCAGTTGGGCTGTATTTTATTTCCCTTATTTATATTATTATTATTTTGTATTATAGTTTAATGTTTGCAACCTTCAATATGCCGCTGATACTATGTCCTCAAGGGACGTATTCAGGATCAATTTGGGGTGAGGGGGGCACAAAAATGTTCATTCTAAGAAATTTTGAGTTACGACTCTACAAAAAGCATTAATTAAATAACGGAAATTATAAACAGAAAGGGTATTTTCTTCCAACATTTTTTAAAAGAAATATTATTTTTTAAATTTTGGTTGGTTTGGGGAGGGGACAGTGCCTCCCCCCCCCCCATATGCCTCTCTGACGTCTGATGATTTTAATTATTTAACATACCCTTGGTCCTGTGAATATGATTGTATTTTCATATAATTGGGAGTCTACTATAAGTGTATTCAGTGGCATATTATTTTTTTGTCCCACCACTAAAAAAAACGGATCCAGAGAATAAAAAATTTTAAAAAAATTGTGATAAATTTGATATAAAGAAAAGGAACCTGAACAGAAACATAAGATATAATATACCTTGCTTTCATATTTGCTTCAACTATATTGAAATGGGATGTCAAGCCCCCATAAGGTCGCCCCGGAGTTCCTTCAATCATATAAGCTCCATACTCTGGTCTCCATAAAACTCTTGCTTCTCTAAAAAAAACAAAATACAGGACCCAAAATATGTTCATAATGAATAACAAATGAATTTAAAAAAAAAAAATCACAAAACTACTGAACATAGTTGTGATCGCAAAAAATACACACACTTCCCCCTAAAGTCATTCTACCTATGCCCAAAAGTATGGTGTCATGATAGTTTAAAATGGCCTATAACAGGATTTGACAAATATCAGGTGCCAGGTTCCCCCATGGCGACTAGAAAATTGGGATAGACATAAAATTTTTTATATACAATTGCTAAATTAGGGTTTAAGGATTGTGAAAAATGTTACAATTTTTTTAAAGTGTGTCTTTTAACATGGGAAAGGGACATTAAGTGCAGAAAAATCAATAAAGCATTATTTAAAACCATTTATTTTGAGCGAAAACTATTCTTGGCTCCTAACAAATTTGGCTGGTGCCTAAATTTTTTTTTTTCATTTCTCAAGCCCTGGACTACAGACTTATTTGGCAAAATTCAAATCTACATAATAACACATGATAAAACTGTCATGTCACATTGAAAATCATCAGCGTTATTAAGAAATAATTAGGACATGAAAAACAACAAAATTAAAAAAAAATCAACGAACAATAAGTGTTTAAAGCTTAATTATTGATTTCCTACAAACTCAGATTGATTAAAAATGTCTTGCACTGCACCTTTAATTTTGTTTTAATTAGTCACGCCTTGATTTACAAAGATACTCATTTCAAAACTAGGCTTACTCTGGCTGCTCCTTCTCTTTCTTCTGGAGAACAGACAAGATTTCTTTAGCCTTCAAACTTACAGCGACCGATTTTTTCTCATGATCAAATCTCACAAGCATATATTCAACCTATAAAAAGTAATCACAGAGAAATGAGTCACATAAATGCAGTCATACCTCAACTAACAAAGATAATTAGCGCTGAAATAAAATTTGTTAGCCGAAACACTATTTTCTATAAGTTTCTAAGGAAAGTCATTTAATTAGTTAAAGGTTAAGCTTGAAATATAAAAACACTAAAAAGTGATGAAAAATACAGAACTGACAAAAGGCTGCAACGAATAGCTTTCCCGATTGGATGAATGAGAATTTATAGGAAACTCTTCGAAATTATAAGGAGTAATTTTTTAAAAAAAAATAAGCAACTTATTTTATCAATGAGAAGCATTTTCACTCCACAATGAAATTTGACCAAACGAGTAGCTTAGGCGTATTTACAGGGGTGTGAGGGGAAGGCAATCAGGTTATAGCGCAGGGCAGGTAATTGGAAGAATGAGTGGGCAAAAAAATCGGCAACCTTTTTTCTGTTAGAGTAGAAGGGCGTGAAAACCATTAATTCACCTTCGCGGGTGGGGGAAATCTAAATGCACACTTGCCCCATGTGATAGAGTCCATTCCTGTTTCTGGTATTATGACCCCAGGCCCTGGCTGCTCCCTGCAGTTTTGTCAACATCTTCATCAAAGTATAGTACAAAAAAAGAGTGATAGCGTGTGGTGTTGTGACTTTTTATTATTCCAAAATTTCAAAAATTTGTTTCAGAAAAACAAACATTTTTTAAACAGAAGTTTAGACTGCCCTTCCCTTACAACTTGCTGCATTCCTTGCACCTCACTTAAGCCGTCCTCTGGTTGCAAATCAAACTGCAGTAATGTTTCATCTAAAGACTTTGCTTTGAGAGTGCATCTCTTGCTCTTTATTAGCAAAACAATTTTTCTACCAAGGTTGGAACTTTTCGGAACAACCATCATTTTTATATCAGTTAAAATTTTTTATTTCTTAATGGCTTTTTTCTTTTTCTCTTTCAGTGTTTTCCTCAGAAGGGTTCTGAGGATTTAAAATTCCCACAGACAGGGAGCAGCAGGCCTAGAACGGTACAATTTTCAGTCACTGCGCTTCACTCACAGTTTGAAACCTAAACGGCAGAACTATAACAAACATTATACAGAAACAAACTTCCCAATAGGTTCACAACACATACACTCACAGCTTCCAGCATGTGGTCTAGGTCTTCTTTGACCACCTACTGAAATCTCTTCATTGAGATAATGTGGCAGGCCATGAACTGATTAGGGGGGGGGGGGAAGGAGACAAAAGTTTCAGTTACTGCCCTGGCAGGGTGGAGGGCATCAGGATTGCAGAGATGCTTTGGTGAGACACGGTGTAGAGAAGCTTGGAAACCTTCTCTACACCATGCCTCAGAAGGTTCCCAATCTTCTCTACTTGTTGTAGGGTAAGCTATCATTGTATCGGGTATTGTTGCAACAAGGTTTCACTGTATCTTTCATCTAGAGCATAGTTTTCCAAACTTTTCATTCCATTGCCCCCTGCTTCAGAATTTTTTTTCTCTCATCGCCCCCCAACTCAAGTAAACCCATAGGATCCTATGTTAAATTTGCAGCTTCTATCACCCCCGTAGACCATTCCATCGCCCACCAGGGGGCGATATTGCCCACTTTGGGAAACACTGATCTAGAGTATAAGTGTACCTGACTGTATATACAGAGCTTGAGATTTAGAACTCTAAAACAAATTACTCTAGGTCTATCAAACCTTCAGTGTCTCAGGTATTATCTCACAAACCAAATCCAGCAATATACAGAGACACATTTATGGTTTTGCCACCTGCGGGCGATTTAGTTGCTCAATGGCATGGTTTGTTGCCTTATAGGTTGATCAACATCGACATAGAGCATTCAAGAAAGAACGAACAAACCCATAGGATCCTATACTAAACCCTAAGCTTCTACCCTCCCCCCCCCACACCCCGGATCCTTTCATTGTTCCCCCAGGGACCAATATTCCCCACTTTGGGAAACACTGATTTACATGCTTGCACACACTTTAGATCACTCTTTTGGTCACTCACATGCTTGTACACTGTTTTTGTCACTCACATACTTGCACACTGTTCTGGCCAATCACATGTTTGTACTGTTTTGGCCACTCACATGTTTTTGGCCACACACATACTTGCTCACACTCTAGATCACGCTTGGTCTTTCAATGATATGGATGGTTCCTTGCTCCATAGGTCACTGTTTTGATCAATTACACATGCTCTATGTTCACTATTCACATGCTTGCACGAGATCTAGATCACTCTTTTGGTCATTTCACATGCTTGCACATACTCTAGGTCACTATTTTAGTCATTCATATGTTTGCATGTGTTTCAGGTCACTCACTGACCTGGTCCCTCACTCTGTAGAACACTCTTTTGCACATTCACTGACACAGTCCCTTACCGTCTCGACAGATTTATTGAGGGCTATACAGATTTCACACCACCTTTCTCCCATTCTACTAATTTTCTTCGCTACTCATTCCTCAAATTTATCACCCCTCTGAATTCACGCGCCCAACCCACCCCGTAAATACACCACTGGGAATATACACAAACTAGAGCACCAAGAAAAAAAAAGCCCAAGGGAGAAACCTATAAACAACCTCAAGTATTATTTATTTAGGTTCACGATAAAACAAAACAAAACAACCAATGAAACCGGATACTATTATTATCCACAATCCATCATTTTTCCTCAACCTGTGCACTCTCACCAGACATATTTTTACGACAAAAACTTCCTCAAAGGTAACCATTAACTCCATACCCTTTTATTCAAAACCCACACGGAATCGGATCTACGAATTCAACTTGGTAATAACAATTTAAAATAAATATATAATATATATATCAACACATACACAAATTAAAGGGGCTTATTTATTTACCTCATCGCCCCACTTGAGACAATCATTTTGCCGGTCTTTTAGCCTTCGGTAGAGATTGATGAATTGCGTAATGCCATGTTCACGGACATGTCGAGCATGTTGTCGAGTTTCCTCCCAAGATAACGGCGATCCTTCCGATAAAAGACCCATAACCAATCCGAAAAAATAATTGCAATAATAACAATGATAATAATCGCTGGTCGGGTGAATAAATAAATAAATATTGAAAGCGGCTTCTCGCGCGAGAGACGGCGGTCGGTGTGGCGAGCGAGTCTCGGGGCGCCTTACGTAATAATGACGAGTTACAAAAACAAAATAGAGAACAGCCGTAATCCCGCCAAATCTCACCCCTTTCCTTCATGAACGACAACCACACACACACACACGACCGCTAGATCTCATTCACAAAATTTCCAGCCAAAAGTAGCCACGAAAAGGCGGCCAAAAATCTTTTGTTGTGCTGCTATCTAGCGAAGGAGAAAACTATGCAGTCTCGATAATCCGAGATATAAACGGGACCGAGAGAGGCAACACCGCCCACCCCCTATAGATAAGACGTGTTGTGCCTTATCCATGCCCCCCCCCCCGCCAAAATTGGGGCCAAAGCCGCTTGAAAGATGCTCTTATGCAGCTTTGGTTGGGGCTGACAGGGCTCCATGCCCGGGACAAATACCATCATTTTTTTTTTCAGACAATAAACTATAGAAGGGCCCGTGAAAAGTCTGGATTCGGGCCCGCCAAATATCCCAGCCTGGGGCCATGCCCACAAGGGTGGGGCTGACGGGGCTGAAGCCTAGGGCCCGGGACGATTGTCATCATTTCTTTTTGTTTTTTCACGCTATGAATTAACTTAGCCCGTGAAAAAAGTGGCATGGGTGCCCGCCAAAGGTCCCAGCCTAGGACCGCCTGCTATACGATGTGGGGCCATGCAGGCCCGTAGCCAGAAATTTCGTTTGGGGGGAACCAAAGTGATAGAACGATAGATTGATCATGTTTTTCCCTTTTTCGGTCATTTTCTCATATTTCGGGGGGAACCAGACCCCCAAGTCTTATTGCCACTGTGATGGTCGAGTGGTTATAGTGACGGACTCGCGTCGCGAGGTCCCGGGTTCGAACCCCACCGTCGCCGCAGTGGTGATCGGCGGAAGTTGGTTTTCTGTGGTTCCCATCTTCAAGGTGCGAATGAGAGTCAGTCTCGCCACAGAGAGCAACAGACCTACAAACAGCGCAAATGTAATTCAATCATAACACATCACTCACTTCACTTCTGAAATATAGATGGCAGCACTGGAAAATCAAACACAACACTGCATACGCACTCAGACTGTTAGGTACACACACAGTTATACTTCCGGCACAAAAACCTGAGTTGGTTGGAAAGAGAAAGAAAGACCCCTTCCCCCTTCCTCGCTACGGCCTTGGGACCATGGCTTTAGGAGGTGTTGGCCGAGGCCACCACGGATTAGGGGCTATTCAAGTATTACGACAGCAGATTGTTCTACACGTTTTGAATCCCCCCCCCCCTCCGGTCAGCAAAATTTCGGCAGCTCTCTCCCCCCACCTCCAAATGCATTATTGGGATCAGAGACGTACGCGGGGAGAAGCCCCCCCCCCCCGACGATTATATTTTTGTCTAAAAAATTAAAATTTCGGAAGAAATTACCTTTATACTGTATATGTTATTATAATCAATTTCTGTTCATTTCAATGCTATTTGGAGGGGCTAAGAACTCAAAATTTTTTTCTTTGCTTTAATTCGGGCTTGAAATCAATTAAGATAATGATCATTATCCGAGTATCAATGCAGTTATTATAAACCCTAATTGAAACAGTAGACGGATTGAGTGTAACAAATTTTTCAGCTAGTTTTTGGGCCCTGAACCCTTACAGCGGTGATCCCGAGATATCTCGTCAAACTTGATCTGCTCTATTTCGGTCACCCCGAAATACCTTCGGGTTCTTAACATGCAATGCAGCAGTTATTCACGCCCGGCGACGTGTAAGCCGCCTATGGCGGCATTTTTTATGACAGATTCATTATGGCGATGTTTTAACTCTCGGAAATTTTTACACATCGAAATAATTTTGAAGGGATAGCGTGTTTGGATAAAGAAGCGCTCAGTGTTGGCATGCTCTATTACAGTGGTTCTCAACCTTTTTTTGTCCATGGCCCCCTTTCAACCATTTCTCATTCCTGTGGCCCCCTCTTGCGAGCATGAATAATTTTCCACTCCCCCCCCCCCCGTTTTCTTCCCATTAGAAGATGGTTATTAAAAAATTGTTGTATATAAATATGTTTGAATTTAATTTGATTAATTTTTAATTTATGAAAATGACGAAGGAGCGAAATAAACGTAATAGGAATACAGTAACAAAAAATGGAATAAATTATTTTCAATCAATGTAAATTCTGCGCTTGAAGACGACACAATGTCATCAAGTTACTCTTTACTGGATGAAAAACTTGTATTATTTCAAATTAGTTTATTTTTGTGTAAATGATTATGGTTTCATTGAGGAAATGTCAGTTGTAGCTTCCAAAATAAATTCTTATAATGATAAAAATCGCAAAAAAGTGGCAGCAAGCAGTTTTATTGATTTTATTCTTTTCATGCGGATAAAAGTAGTAATGAGGGAGTACATACACACACGAATGAATCACAATTGAAAAGTTCAACCTTTCACATCGTTTTCAGCGATAATACATGTATCAAGGATATAGGTTTATGTTGTAGCCCTACTATGAATTCAAAAAAATGAACTAAAATTACGCGAGAAAAATTTTTAAATAATTTTTTTTGAAACATTCATATTTCAGAGGAAATCATGCACGCAGTCAGGGCCGGTTTAACCATTAAGCAAAATAAGCACGTGCTCAGGGCATCAATACTATAGGGACACCACAAAAATATATCACATGGTATTTTTCTTTTAATGCACGATTTTTTTTCAACATCGATCATCCGATAGAAGATCATAAAATTTAAAGAACCTTGATTATATAGTTGAAGATCATTATCACAAAAAAAAAAGATGGCACGAAAGATGAGAAACTACATAATAAATAACATTGCAAACTAGACTTCACACACATTATTGCTGAGTTTTTCGATTAGCTTTTCACAATTTTCATAAAGTACGCCCAGGACTGTCTTAACATTATCACACGCCCAAATACAAAGCTATTTTTCTGAGAGAGGCACTACAACCTAGCTAAAAATTCCTACCTACCTATTTGCATATTTACTCTTGAAAATCGGTCTAATTGTCACTTGACACCCAGGAGAAGTGCCCGGACGGGCCCGTGCAGTAGACCAAATCCTACAGAATAAGGACGTGATTTTTGTGGGTCATTAATAGATCAACTGTGTAGTTTGATCTATAGAAGTAAAAGAAATGCTACGTACCAGGTGTAAATTACAAACTTGAGAATGTATCTAAGGGGCCGTTCAAGTATTACGTCATCATCGATGGGGGGGGGGGTCCGATTTGCTGACTTTTGATGGCAAGGGGGGAGGGGAGTGGGTTTGGATGATGTTTACGTCATCAACCACCCTTTATGAAAATATGAGTTAGGATTCAGATGGGCAGAGCTGATGACGAAATTTTGCTGACGGGGGGGGGGGGAGCGGGGGTCAAAAATGGCTAAAAATTGGCTTACGTAATACTTTAACGGCCCCTAAAAAGAAAACATACCCAATATATAACGGCGATTCGTCAGAAATAAGATACCTACTGGCAGGGCAACTGGATACTTGGTTAGCCGGGGCAACTACTCATTTAGGCACCCCCCCCCCGTAATGCTGAAGGATAGCTTGAATGGTTAAATTTGCGCCCCCTTTTGTGATGCGCCCGGGGCACCAGACCATCCTGCTCTTTCTCCCCCCCCCCAGCAATTTTTTATTGCTGTTTTTGTTTAATTAATGTAAATTAATAGAAGTAAAGGAAGCAAGGTACTGGAATTCCATGACCCCCACAAGAGTGGGACTGACAGGCAGGATCGTCGTAATAACGTCATAGGCCCCGAGCCAAGGGATATTTTGGAGGCCCTACCTGAAAAGTTCTCGAAAAATTCAATTACGTCTCGTTTTTCTGAGGCACCTCTTCTCTGGATGATCTTCGAGCACTGCCACGACCACCTAGATAACCTATATAGGTTATATAGGAGGTCGTGGTACTGCCCGGGGTGGGGGTAGCATGCGTTAAGACGGCTCTGCCTAAGGTTCCTTAGAGGAGAAATACAGTACATAATACATAAATTTATTTCTCCTCGATGTAAGGTTCGCACCAGGCGTCCTCCTTTTTCCAGTTTTGAATCTGGTAACCATATCTGAAGACCACATAATCCGTATCTTCACTTATTTGTTCGATCATCCATATTGTCCGAATGTTTTTATACAAAGAAATAATTATTTTTTCCATAAAATCGATTATTGCAAACGCACGAATTTTGTTACCGAAATTTTCGCCTTTGGCATAAAAAATTTTATGCCAAAAAATAACAAAGAACTCTCTATCTCTCTTTCATCATCGCATGAGTTGCCTGAAATTTCGAGATTAAATGGCAACACCAATAGTATATAAATCAAGTCTCCGGATAGAGTATAACGTCAGCGGTCTCCGCCTTGGCAGTACTGTGAGAACGGTGTCCCACATCTTTCGTCGTAACATCATGTGACTCGGCGAAAACAAACACGATCCCCCGTTATTTTCTTATGGCGTAAATAGGAGTTTAAAACAATAAATGAAAAAATAATTTCAGCACGGACGAGATAATTCCAAAATTAATGAAAGTTATAATTTCAGCATTAAAGAAAGATAATTTCAACATTAATGGAAGTAAATACAATCTAGAATTAATGTAAGAGATAATTACAGAATTGATAAAAGTGATAATTCCAAAATTAATGAAAGAATTAATGAAAGATATAATAATGAAATTAATGAAAGAATTAATGAAAGATATAATAATGAAATTAATGAAAGAGATAGTAACAAAATTAATGAAAGAGATAATAATAAAATTAATGAAAGAGATAATTCCATAATTAATGAAAGAGATAATTCCATAATTAATGAGATATAATTTCAGAATCAATGACAGAAATAATTCCAGCGGGATAAAAGAAATAATTTCATCACTAATGAAAGTAATAATTTCAGCAGTAATGAAAGAAATAATTCCAGCATTAATGAAAGAAACAAATCCAGAATTGATGAAAGAAACAAATCCAGAATTGATGAAAGAAATAATAATTAATAAAGGAAATAATACCAGAATTAATGAAAGAATATTCAAGAAATAATGAAGGAAAATTCAAGCAATTATAAAATAAATTATTCCACGTTAATGAAAGAAATTATTCCACATTAATGAAAGAAATTATTCCACATTAATGAAAGAAATTATTCCACATTAATGAAAGAAATTATTCCACATTAATGAAAGAAATTATTCCACATTAATGAAAGAAATCATTCTCCAGTATTAATGAAATAAATAATTCAATCTTTTTTCATCTCTCTTTAGATGAGTTCTGCTATCCTTTTTTTTTATATCTTTAAAACCCAATATTTAGAGACCGAACTGTACATTTCTATGTGCAAATTGCCAGGCGGGAAGTTTGTTTTCACGGAGTCACGTGATTTCTTTGCATTTGATGTCGCTGCAATCGCGGTGGCTGGATGCTCCCCTCCAGTGATATAATCTCTGTCGTCTGCTTTTCCCCGGGTTACTTGTTTTGGACGTCTCCTTGTGTCCTGAAAAAATAACTGATCTGGCAGTTCGAACTTCCAGTTCTGTTTGTGAGCTTAGCTTGTAGGGAACCGAACAAACCGTCTGTCGTCTGCTCATTAAGAGGTGCTTTGTTTTGGACACCTCCTTACGCTCAAATAAAATAACCGAACTTATAGTTTAAATTTCCAGTTCAGTTTATGAGCTTTGTTTATAAGGAACTGAGCAGAATAAAGAATATAGTTTTTTACTTTGAACTTCACCATCACCACATGAGTCAATTTTAAATTAAACATTAGATGGCAGCACATTACTATAAAGTGGAGTGTGGGAAAAATTCCTTTGTTACGATCTTACCTGTTGTCTGCTTGTGTGGAGGTCCTTGGTTTTGGATGTCTCCTTGGGGGTCTTGAAATTACTGAACTGGAAGTTTGATCTTTCAGGTCAGTTTATAAGCTTTGTTTATAAGGAGCAAAGCTGAATGAAGAATTTAGTTTTTTATTACCTGAGCTTCGTCATCACCACATTAGGCACTTCTAATTTCGAAAGTAGGTAGCAGCACCATCAATATTTTTAAAAATTAATGTCTTAAAGTATTCTAGAGTATTAAATTAATTTTAATTCCCTTTTAAAATTGTTATTGCCAATGTGAATTCGCTGCAAATGCTACAAGGCAAAAAAACAAAAAGAAAGAAAAAACTGCTTTAGCGGACGGCGTAAAATTTCGAGTCACCCGGTATATACGGGTTTTGTCATTGCATAACGCAGTGACAAAACTGTTCATGTGAACATAATAATGATTCATCATCAGGATTTCACGTCCATCGGATAATATAAATAATCAGATTTTCAAATAAGAAAATTATCAGTTTGTTGACTTCAACTCTGTGGTGTTTGGTCAGAACATGATAACTCCAAAATCACAGTTTTGAGATATTTGCATTTTCATTGTCATTTAAAAATCAAAAATAAAGCATAGACACAAATGGAAATGAAAATATTGTTACTGTCCACTTTTATTGTATCATCGAGAACATAACATGTTGAATCAGCGTTATCTTCAGGTCTGTCTAGTCACAAAAAATTCTCTCGCGCAGTCCCCGCACTTGGCGACCGTTGGCCACAGTCTTTGGTGAGCCGCCGCACACTCCCCCCCCAGTAGCGAACTTACGGTTCGAAACGGTCCGGGAAATGGACAGTTCGTCCGGAACGTGTTTTTCTTGTCTGAGGAACGGGAGGCGTAGGTAAGGTAATTCTTGTTGGTGACGGACTGGAATCGTTCACGTCTGAAGCCAGGAAGGCGGGTTTCAGTCTGTCCAGAGAAACTGTTCTTTTTTTTCCACGGACATCGATGTCGAATGTCTTTTCACGTCGTTGAATCACTTGAAATGGTCCGTCATATGGAGCTTGAAGCGGCTTTCGCACTCCATCGTGCCGAATGAATACGTGTGAGCAGTCTTTCAAATGAGGGTGGACGAAAATACTTTGTGGTGCATGACAAGATGTTGGTCGCGGTCGTAATTTTGTAAAATGTTCTTTGATAGTCTCAATAAGTTCTTTTGATGATGTTTCCCTCGGAGTGGGATCGAATATTTCTCCGGGAAGTCTGAGACTAGTGCCGTATACCAATTCCGCGGTGGTAGCTTTCAGATCTTCTTTGAAGACGCTACGGAAACCGAGTAATATAGTGGGCAAAGCAGTACACCAGTGTTCTGTGTTATAGGCTTTGATGGCAGCTTTGAGGGGTCTGTGTAGCTCCTCTACGAGGCCATTTGCTTGCGGGTGATATGGTGAAGACCGTATTCGTTGAATTCCTAGTACTCTTGCCAGTGCTAGGAAGAGGGAGCTCTCGAATTGACGGCCTTGATCGGTTGTGATTTTGGATGGCACCCCAAAGCGAGATATCCATGTTGCGTAGAATGTGCGAGCTACAGTCTCGGCGCTGATGTCTGGAATCGGGACCGCCTCCGGCCAACGTGTGAACCTGTCGATCATAGTTAGACAATAGGCATTGCCACCAGAAGGAGGAAGAGGACCAATGATATCAAGATGGATGTGATCAAATCGCTCAGTTTGGTCAGGAAATAAACCTAATGGGGTTTTCGTGTGTCGTGTTATTTTGGACTTTTGACAAGGTATACATTGTCTGGACCAGTTATTACAATCTTTATTTAATGAAGACCAAATGAAGCGAGTCCGAATCAATTTAGTTGTAGCTTTAATTCCTGGATGGGAAATATTATGAATGGTCTCGAAAACCTGCTTACGAAA
The DNA here is from genome assembly GCF_987345545.1 of Pholcus phalangioides. NCBI lineage: Eukaryota > Metazoa > Arthropoda > Arachnida > Araneae > Pholcidae > Pholcus > Pholcus phalangioides. Next base: position 21,211,464 of record NW_028301616.1, on the reverse strand, counting down.
CTGTTCTGGTATGTATGGTCTAGGTGTGCCAGTGGAGAGATCACAAAATAGTGAAGTATTTGAGTCTGGCAAAGTCACTTTTTTGAGCTGTAATCCTCGTGGATTTTGTAAAAGATCAGTTAAAGTTTGGTCGCGTTCTTGTGCTTTTGAAATTTCGTTATAGTCAATAGGATTGGGCATTGAAATTGATGTTATGCGGGAAAGTGCATCTGCGGGTATGTTTTCGCTACCTTTTATATAGTGTATGTCAGTAGTGAATTGGGCAATAAAATCTAATTGCCTGCATTGACGAGGGGAAGCCTTGTCTAATTTTTGCTTGAAGGCATATGTTAGTGGTCTATGGTCCGTGAGTAAAGAAAAGTCCCTAGCTTCTAACATATGCCGAAACTGCTTTATAGAAGCATATGCAGCCAGCAATTCACGGTCGTACGCGCTGTAGTTGCATTCCGCGGGAGATAATTTCCTAGAAAAAAATGCAAGAGGCTGAAGCTCGTTGTCAACCACCTGAAACAGTGCGCCGCCAATGGCAAAATCGGATGCATCTACCTGAAGTACGAGTTTGGCATCGGGTTTCGGATGTGCTAAAAGGGTTGCGTTGGACAATAGTGTTTTGGAATTTTGAAATTCCTTATTTGCTATGTCAGTCCAAGCAATTTCTCTGTTGTCGTTTTTTTTTGACCCTTTCAAATAATTATTCAGTGTAGTTTGTGTATGTGCTGCGTGTGGTAAAAATCTACGAAAAAAATTGAGTAGTCCAAGGAAACGTCGTAGTTCTTTAATTGTTCTTGGTCTTGGATAATTGAGAATCGGCTCAACTTTTTCTGGCAAGGGTTTGGTGCCTTGTTTGGAAATGGAGTGGCCTAAGAATGATATCTCCGCAACACCGAAGACACATTTGGAAACATTAATTGTGAGGCCATAGTTATTGAGCCGTTGCAAAACAGTGCGTAAGTGAACCTTATGTTCAATTTCACTGTCACTGAAAATCAAAATGTCATCTAAATAGACATAACAAAATTTCAGATCACCAAGAATCTCATTCATAAATCGTTGGAAAGATTGGGCAGCATTACACAAGCCAAAATTCAGGTAAGGAAATTCAAATAAGCCGAAAGGTGTGCAAACAGCTGTTTTCGGAATGTGGTCGGAATGAACAGGAATGTGAAAATACGCGCGCACAATGTCAAGTTTTGAAAAACAACTTTTACCGTGTAATGCATTTGAAAAGTCCTGAATGTGAGGAATGGGGTACCTATCTGGGACCGTGCAGGCATTGAGTTTGCGGTAGTCACCCACTGGACGAATACTGCCTGAACTTTTTGATACGACATGTAATGGTGATGACCAGGGCGATTTAGAAGGCCTACATATTCCTTGATTCATCATAAATTGGAATTCCTCCTTAACAGCATCATAGAGCTTGGGATTTAATCGCCTGGGTTTGCTATGTATAGGCGGGCCGGTGGTTTCGATGTAATGTACAGTGTTATGCTGAACAGGCTTCACTTTGTGCGACACTTTTGTCAGTTCAGGAAATTCTGCCAAGATTTTGTGATATTCCGAAGTTTCGGATATTACCTTAATGGAATAGTTTTCAGAGTTATATTCAATTTTTCCAATTTGCGAAAGTTTCGTGACACTGTCCATTAATCTGCGGTGTTTGAGATCAATTAAAAGTCCAAAGTTGAGAAGAAAATCCGCGCCTATGATCGGTATTGGTACGCTTGTAATGAGAAACTTCCACTCAAAACAACGTCTTAATCCAAAGTCAACATTGAGAACTTTGGTGCCGTAAGTGTGTATCTTAGAGTTATTGGCAGCAAACAATTCAAACGAATCAGGAACTATTTTTGTGTAATGTTTTGTGAGTGGAATGCAAGAGACGTCAGATCCTGAATCAATTAAAAATCTCAAATGGGATCTTTTATCAAATACATAAAGGCGACAAGTTTTCACGGCCATCGGTGTTGACGTCGCCGATATATTATAGTCGACGGCCGTGTTTAGTTTCCCTGTTCCTTGGTTTGAAAAGAGCACGGTTGTTGACATCTGAAGGCGTTGTTGCCGAATCTAGCATGGTAATAGCAATAGCCGGTTGTTTGTGATGAGGTAGTGAAACGACGATAAGGAGATCTGAACCTCCGTCTAGTATAGTTTGTTTCTCTCTCTCTAGACAAGCGGTCGAGTTTTTTGCTAAGAGAAGCTATCTCCGCTCTCATGGCACTCATTTCTGTCAGAGGGGAGGGATTATCGGGTTCAACGTTGTTGACATGTAGCTGCGGGGTCCCTGTGCGTTCCGCTCTCCGAATGGCATAGATGCTGTTGTTGTATGTGTCTTTACTAACTTCTATTATTTTGTCGGCCATTTTCGCTAATGACTCTAAGCTCTCTGAGCTAACTGATAGGATGGCCTGTGTTTCTGACGGCATACGTTGGAACCATAGAGTTTTTAGAAAATCGTCGCTTACAGATTTGCCGGCTAAATCTCTCATTTCCCTTAATAGGTGTGAAGGTTTTTTGTCCCCCAACTGTAGTTCGGACAACAACTTGCGTACTTGACAAGTGTTAGAATCAGAGAATTCTTCGATTATCCGTTGTTTAAGAGTCTCATACTTGTTTGTTTCGGGTGGGTTCAATACAATATCTGAAACGGAAGCGAGCGTTTCTGGATCTATAACCGCAATCACGTTATTGTATTTGGTAGCGTCGTTAGTTATGGCGGATATTGAAAAACAACTTTCCACTTGAATGAACCATAACTTTATATTTTGCCGCCATATGGGCGGGAGTTTCAAGGCAACGCGACAAATTTGTAAGTTTTCTGGTGATGGGTCAGGTGGCGAAGGGTTAGGAGAGTTATCGTTAGGCATTTTTGGATACAGACTTTTATGCGAATCTAGTTATATAATTGCGAAAATAAAAATAAGAACATTTGTTATCCTGACCAAACAAAATAGAGCGATCACAAAAAGGTCCTACCCTGATCTTAATGGCATCGGCGGTGCTGCACACATTGGGCTTCGGCTGAGTAGATTCGTCATCTTTATGTCATCAGAAGGTTGCTTCGGTCTAAGTCACCACTGTTACTGTCCACTTTTATTGTATCATCGAGAACATAACATGTTGAATCAGCGTTATCTTCAGGTCTGTCTAGTCACAAAAAATTCTCTCGCGCAGTCCCCGCACTTGGCGACCGTTGGCCACAGTCTTTGGTGAGCCGCCGCAATATCATACATCAGCATGTTTTTTAGCCGTACGCACGTATTTGTGCATTTATCTCACTTCTAATTGGTTATAATTAGCAAGACTTACTTTTAAATCAAAAAGCCATTTTTTGGAAGTATCATGTTCTGACCAAACACCACAAAATTTCGATACGGTGAAAATCTGAGATTTCATTGCATGACAAGCTGCCTTCAAGTGGCTTTTTGGTTCGTAATGTGGCCGCTCTCTCGCAGGTGAACGAAGCAACGTGCGAGTTGGCTTAAACACAACACAATACTTTTCACACAATAGTCTGTACTATATTTAATATACAGGGCGCATAGGTAACGGGGCATATGACATTTTACTGGCGAACCATTGGTCCTAGAGGCATACTTCCAGTTGGAAAAAGTACCCGAATAATGTGTTGTACTCAGATATTTGATTCATGGGGTTACATAGTTATTAAAATAAAAATGCTAACTTTTCATGCGGTCACCCTGTGCCCCAAAACCCAATTGGAAAGTTGTTTCCCGGTCTCCAACAAAGACATTCATCGTTTCTAAGTGCAATATTCACTGAGATATTCGAAGAAAGTTGGAAAAAAAAAAACATCATTAAATGCAAGGAAACCATTTTACCCGCATTTAATGCTGTTTTTTCCCAAATTTCCTCATTTTTTCGAATTCGCATATCTCGGTGAATATTGCACTTAAAAACGTGAAATTATTTTAGTTGCCATCGGAAAAGACAGAGCAACAACTTCTTAATTGGGTTCTTTGGCACATGGGGCTGGTATAAAAAGTTTTATTTTATTTTATAACTATACAACCCTTTACAACATGAATGACATATCTGAGTTCGTCACGTGATTTGGATACTTTTTCTGGTATGTCTTTAAGACTAACGGCTCGCCAGTAAAGTGCCATACGCCCTATTACCCATGCAGTCTGCGTATACACGTAGAAAAATAGTTTGAGACGAAATACAGTCGGCTCTCGTTTTAACGAATACCGTTATAATGGAAAAAAAAATATCGTTTTAACGAAAACTTTTCTAAAACTTTTCTAAAATCGGATAAGTTTACATAGAAACAATATAAAAATCTGAAATTCCTTTGTAACGAAATTACTTTATTACTCCGGTCTCTTGGAGTTCATTATAATGGGGTTTGACTGTATTCCCACCAAAAAAATCTGATATTTTTCCACTAAAGTAATTGAACTTTTGCTATTTGATCTGAAAACAGTCCTTTTTATAATGATTATGTCGTTTTACTTTTATAAATTTAGGAAGGAAACAAAAGGAAGAAAGGGTGGGGAGGAAAAAAGGAAAAATGGTCAGAGGGGTTCGGTTGTGCGTAAATGCCTAGAAATTTCACTTGTGCGCAAGGGGATCCGCGCCTCACTCTTAGTTTTATGACAAAATTTCACATTTATGAGACGTTTGACAATGGTTACGATTAATCTCTATCTATATATTGCTCCGGATAATTTTCCACAAGACCCTTTTTTCGGTCGGAGGCCTATTGGTCTCCGTGCCGTGCCCGGTTGAACTCATGGTTGGGATTCACGAGGGTGGAGCCCTGCCAACCTATTGGAAGAAATATTCACGGATCGAGAGCTTTGATTATAACCATCACCAGAAGAAAAGCACCAGCGCAAGAACTCTGACATAGCTATAATAATCATGACGCTAATCATTGAATCACAGGGTTCAACTGAGTTGTCCGTGAACATTTCCTGAGTGTGAAATCAAGTATCCATGGTTCAAGTGAACACTTTGATCCCTACAAGGGTAAGGCTGGCAGGGCTCTAGCACAGGAGCCCGAAACAAACTTCATTGTTTTCCTTTTCTTTTTACACTATAAATTCACTATAGATGGAGCCCCACCAAAGATCTAGTCTTGGGGGAGAGGCTCAGCTCCAGGATATTTGGGGGGGGGGGTGATGATGAGCACCGAGATGCTCCGTAACCCTCGAAACGGGGTTACGGATGCTCGCAATAAAAAAGAAAACTGTTATTATACATAAAATGTGCCCATTAATTTTTTTCCCAAACACGTTGCCTTTCATTACACTTACGCAGACCTGTTTCTTTGCTCATAGAATTTCGATATCTGTGCGGAATGATAAGATAACATACTTGCCTTATATAATATAGGGAATTTTCTGCGCAGAAAAAAAAAACTGTGTAGAATCTTCAAATTATTTTTAGTAAATTTTACGTAGAATTTTAATGCATTGTATGATATATATGCGCTAAAAGCTCAACTAGTCCTTTGAAGGGCAGACTTTTTCCAAAACCTATAGGAAAAAATGTAAACAAGTGCACCCATTGTGGGACCACCGCCCCCCCCCCCCCCAAAGAAGAATAAGTTTATATTGATTTGATATATTTACTCCATCCAAACGTTTTTATTTAGGAAATTCTCTCGTAACTTCTTAAATCATCAACGTTACACACGCCCCCCCCCTCCTCTCAAGAGCGTCATTACCAACACTTTGGGTACAACTGTGTCAAGGTAATAGGGATGAAGAAAACTTTTCAGACAGTCGTATCTTAAGGGCGGCAAAATATTATTCGCCTCAGGCGGCAGAATTTCTAGGACCGGATCTGTAGTTATTATAATGCTGGCCAGGAAAACTTTAAAAAACGGCTCAAGGGGATTGGTGCACACAAATTACCCAAAAAACACATTTTCTCCAATTTCCCAATCTTTAAAAAATATGAAATTTTCTACGTCTATAACTATGTTCAAGTTTTTGTTCTACCTGTAATAAAAATGTTTTTAAACTATTTTAATATAAACTGCTGGCAGACATTATATACACATGCTAATGTTTTTCACTAAAATGTTTTTTTCTCAAAACTAAGTTTTTGTTAAATAAGGAACATTTTTTCGAGCACCACTCATTCAAATGTCTTGATACTTTGTGTGTCTCTCAACACTATGGTGTTACATACTTTAACGCGAGCTTTTAGAATTTTAATTGTTGGTTATTTTTTTCTTGAATTTTAATTCCAACAACATGCAACTTTTTCAAAAATCACCAAAATTTTCTCATATTTTGTGCCATAAAAATTTTTTTAAATAATTTTAACAAAAAATTCTCGTGTTAATGTAACACCATAGTGTTGAAAGGCACACAAAGTTTCAAGACATTTGAATGAGTGATGTTCGAGAAAATGTTCCTTATCTAACAAAGAACTTAGTTTCGAGGAAAAAAGTATTTTAGTGAAAAACATTAGTATGTTTAATTCCTGCCAGCAATTTATATTAAAATATTTTAAAAACATTTTCAGTACAGTTAGAACAAAAACTTGAACACAGACGCAGAAAATTTCATAGTATTTAAAAACTGAAAAATTAGAAAATGTGTTTTTTGGAAAAACTTGCGTACAACCAACCCCCTTCTTAAAGGGACGTTAATACCTTTTAGCTTTTAGTTATTTTATTTATTTTGTTATTTACTTCACAAATACAAACATGTAATACACAAATTCAGACATGTGTTACACAAATACAAACATATAATACACAAATGCAAACATATAATACACAAATACAAACATATAATACACAAATACAAACATATAATACACAAATACAAACATATAATACACAAATACAAACATATAATACACAAATACAAACATATAATACACAAAAAAAAAGATGCACACATATTAAAAACACTGAAAAGACTCAAGGGACTGAAAAGTCTTTCCAGCAAGCCTAAAGGAATAAGCTATAGACCTAGAATATATATATATATATATATATTCTAGAAACCTTGCTATAGACTATTTTTTTCTTTTGCAACAGCATTATTATATTTATTAGATATGTGTTTAAATGTATTTTCGTTTATTTATATATCTGAATAATGTTCACAATTAAGTTGCTTATCGTGAAGCTCAATATAATATATAATTATCGTACATCATTTCTCTTTTTTATTATAATGCTCTTTACTTTTACTCAGTTCAATATTGTTTTTATATACTCTTTCAATACTTTCATCTAAATGGTTTCGTAATCTATGCGTCTGACGAAGTCATGAATCACATGGTTTATGTTTTAATATTATTAAATTGATTTTCAGTGTGAAAAATGTTTAATATCTTAGGGGTAATGAAGGAAAAGCTCTTTTTATATAATGTTTTATTTGGTTTTGGCACTTGATAAACTCGATTATATCTATTTTGATTTTTCGTTAAGTAATTTTCATTTAATTGTGAAAATTTGATACAAACATTTGTATAAAAAGTTTTGTCTCAGAGTTGGCAGAGTATGGAATTGTATTTCCTTATTCTTTCCATAAATTATAAATGCCATTTTTTCAGTGTCTATTTGGATCATTTTTAGTGCCTGAACTTCCGGGCTCTATTGATCATTACGATCTCAACTATCAACACGTGTTCCTGAAATAATGAAAAAAATGAGTGTAACAAAAAAATGAGTTCTTTCTGAACAATTCTTTCCTCTTCAAGATTTTATGTTCGCAACTCGAAAAGTTTATAAGTTGGTTAGCGACTGCATAACATTTTTTTTGGAGGGAGGAGGGGTGCAAGAATTTTTTTTGCACCGGGTCGCGAAATTTCCAAACCCAGCCCTGTCTGGCAGCGTAGCGAATCATTTCTCATCCCAAACGCGCATGCATATCGCATTCCTCCCCCCCACTCCACCTTCAATATATCATCGTAATCTGATGGCGGTTAATCCACCAAGGTTTTTTTAGAAACAGCCTCGTTTCATTGACAAACAGGAAGCTTCTCTAGATTTTATTATTATCATTCCCGTGGTCTGAAAGAGATATTTTGCAATTCATATCTCGATTGAGCATACGCTGAATGGATACACATAACGCACCGCGAAATCAGCCTTGAAAGTTATTGATGTTATAATTGGTAGCATGCAGTTATGGGATTAATGACGAAGCAATATTTCTCAACATAATATACGATACCGGGAAAAAAACAAATGCTCGAAATACACAAATTTAAAAAGAAGCCGATGAGAAGTGATTCATTACATTTTACACATATGCAAGATAAACGACGTTTTTTCCCTTCAATGAATTATAATGACTAGTCAAAAATTTTGATTCCTCGAGGATTCATTAAAAAAAAATGTAGTGCAATCAACGAGAGTTTCGTTTTTTTTTCTCCTTGAAGTTTTCTTTATATTGTTATCGTTTTACATTCATGTCCATAAATTGAGGATAATGCCAGCTCCGGCAAATAAAGGTTCAGAAACAAAACAAACGTTACTTATTCATAAAGCCCATTTATTAAACAAAAGATAAAGAACAAAAACGATGGTGTATGTATGACACCATTCATAAAAACTACGATTTTTGCTCCCTGGAGCAATTGTAAAAAATATCTCCTTTACAAAAACTTACTATTACATGGTTGGTATGATGGTTAATACATTGTATGTCTCCCATGCGATGAAATACAGTCCGTACAACGCCTAGGCATGCTGAGTATCAAATTATCGATCTGATCTTGGGGAAGATCACTCCACTCAGCAAGCAATGCTCTCCGAAGTTCCGGTACGCATGTAGGAGGTGGTTGACGGGCTGTAACTCGTCGGCCAAGCATGTCCCACACATGCTCTATTGGATTCAAGTCAGATGAGAATGCTGGCCATTCCATACGGGTTATATCCTCAGATTTAAGGTATTCGTTTACGATGTTTGCTCGGTGAGAACGGGCGTTGTCACCCATAAACACAAATTCTGCGCCGATAAATTTGGGCTTTCGTGGTTCCGGTTTGAACATGCAGATCTGTTCTGGAACCCAGTATAATTCTACCACAAACGAGCAATGCTGCACCACCGTAACGGTGTCGTTCAATGATGTTGTCTTGGTGGTAACGGGTACCTGGCGTTCTCCATATGAAAGTCCGACGTGAATCAGACTGCAAGCTAAACATGGACTCGTCGGAAAACATCACACAAGCCCACTGTGACGATGTCCACATTGCATGTTCTCTACTCCAGGCTAATCGCTGCCAACAGTGAGTTGCCGTGAGCGGAACACATCTGACAGGCCTGCGAGCATATAGACCAATATCTCCCAAACGTCTGTACACGGCTGGCCTTGAAACTGTGGTACCCGTGGCTGCAGATAGCTGACGAGACAGGTCGGATGCTGTGCTCCGTCTGCTTCTTTTGGCAGTTATTGCCACATACCGGTCTTCATTCGGCGTTGTAACTCGGGGGCGACCTGTACAAATACAACGCCACAACAGGCAAATTGCCCAACGAGGTAGCTGTCTTAAGAACATCATGGATCCCCGAGCCATTTTTTGGAGGCCCTACCTACTACTGCTGCACCACACACGCACCCCGCCCAATGTGCAAAATACCGAGTGGGCAAAATGTCCGTAAAAACTTTAAAAATTCATAAAAGCCGGAAAAATAACTGAAATAAGAAAAACGGCTTGCAGGGTTAGCATCGCTAGGTCACGGGAATGTTTTTAAGACAGGAAGCCCCCCCAAAATAGCCAATAGGTGACGCTGACGTCCACAGTTCAAAGAAAAGATACGAAAATAAACAACAGAATGCCTCAAAATCGTTTATTACAGCAGTATGTGTTGTGTTCCACATGACCACCACCACAGGGGAGAACACATTGCAGGCGAGTCACAATCCTGCAACGGCAGAGTGCAGCAGGTCCACATACACGGTTTACAGCGATGAACTGATTGTGGATTAGGAGCGCAAGTTCTTATAACCGTCTCATTTGCATATTCCCACCGAAGTCGCTCGTACCTGCGTCACCTATCGGCTATTTTTTAGTTATTTTTTTTCCTGTCTTAAAAAAATTCCCGTGACTTTTAGCGATGCTAACCCTGCAAACCGTTTTTCATTTCGGTTATTTTTCCGGTTTTTATTCATTTTTAAAGTTTCTACGGACTTTTTTGCCCACCCTGTCGATACTCCACACCAGTGGCTCCCAACCGGAGGCGCGCATTGGGGGAAAAAATTACAACATGTAGACTGATCATATCATTGAGATCATTGAGAAAAATTAAAATGATAAAAATTGAGTTTTCAATTCCTAAAACAACATGAACATACAAATATTTTGACGCCTCATCTACTGACTTCTGCTGGCAAAAACGTGTCATACAAATTTTTCATTGTAAAAGTTTCTTTTTCGAACAGCGATCGTACCTTTTTTTTCATTTCGGTCGAGAAAAAATTTACCTAAACTATTTCGTGGCTTGTTTACATTGGTACCTCGTGTTATCAGTATGTTGTAGTTAGATTATGTACTGTTGCGAACACACATAACTCAGGAAAAACGTCAAAAAATTTAGTCAATTGTCAAAGAAACATTAATTTATAATTGTTGCGGCTGGAATCAATAAGTGGAGAACTATTCAATGCGAATCTTTTTTCCAAATCTCAAAAAAATATTTAAAAATAACATTTTTTTTTAGTTTCGTTTTTGAACAAAACAAAAAAAATGAAGCTAAAATTAAATATTGTATTAGCCATAGCCGAAAAGACATTAAACAATAAGTAAAAGAATTCATAGAAATTAATTATTGGATAATTAGCCAAATAAATTTACAGAAAAAAAAAATCACCAGAATTTCCTAACAGATAGAAAAAAACGTATTATCCAAGGGGACGCGGGAAGTTATGTGTCACATTGCTCTGAGGGTGGGAGAAAGGTTGGGAACCACTGCTCTATACATATTCATTTCATATGAGATGGCTCAAAATCTTTTTGAAGGGACATTTGGAAAACGATTCCGAAGTGGAAAAGAATTAATCTCGCTCAAGTAATAGTAACTTATTGTTTAATTAATTTTGATTAACACGAAAATTTAGCTCACGACGCGGCTATTTTATGTTAGCACATGCATCTCCATATCAACGAAAAAGTTTCGTTAGCCGAGGCATTGAAACGTTGAAAAAAATCTTTCGTTAAGCCGGGTTTTTTTTCCTAGGAATAGGTTTTTTTTATACGCCGCGTGAATCGAACTGGATCGTTTCGCGTCGGCAGAAACGTGTTACGTAATCACGCTACGCGTTTGTGTTTTCCTAGCGTGGAGCATCAAATCAGGGGGTGGGGCCCTGGCATCAGCTACTCTGTCGTCTGCATGCTCCAGTTTGAAGTTGAGGGAAAGAAAACACAACGACTGTGAAACGCACAGCGCACGACGCATTTGACTCCTCCAGGAGCAGTCCGCCAATCACGCCCGATCCAATCACGCCAATTCACGTTGCGAACGGCACAGAAAACCTGCCGGGATTTTCCTAGGAGTAAAACGTTTGCGCTGTGTGCAGCGTGAAAACGCTGATTGGTTAAAAACCTGGAATTCGGGTTTTTTTTGACCAATCAGCGTTTTTACGCTCTGCGCGCTGAAGAAACCTGGTCCTAGAAAAACCCAAAAAATCGTTTTAGTCGAGATATCTCTGTATTTTGATCGGGGGGAGGGGAATGGTTCTATATCTCACCGCAGTTATACAATTAGGATTGAGTAACTGTTGGGATTAACTAATCCCAAAAGTTTTATTTTGAAATGCATCCATTAAGTACTTTTGTGACGAGAATGCATTATTATTTCATGAATAGTTTTTTTAGACACGAAATCTCTTGGTCCCTGAACGTGCTCCGTCAAGGCTGCGGCTAGTTTTATGTATAAGCTGTTATTTCCGTATTTTTCATGCCAGTTGTGACATCAGTTTTCAGCCAAATCGGATTTCAACAAGCAGCCTCATTCCAGTTGCGTAGATTTTTTTTCTGTTGCGCATAACCGTAATCGGGGCGCGGTAGCCCAGGTCGATAAGATACTCGCCTAAAGTACCAAAGGATGTTTACAGGTGTCGCGAGTTCGATACCCGGTTCGTCGTTGTCAGAAAACTTTCCTGACACGGGTACAACAAAAAACGGCGACATGACAACAGAAAAAATTGCTACCGCTCGATGGGAGTCCCCCATCGAGGGGTTAGTGCACCAACCTCTCGATGCGTATAAAAAACAAGTCAGCCGTTCGGAATCGGCAATAAATTGTAGGTCCCGGTCTAATTAGCCCTCGTGTGCAGAAAATGACCGTGGTGCGACAAAAATGATCAATGATCATAACCATATATAATCAGGGCTCTTTAAAACCCTAGGCTGACTTATCCGCAATCTTTGATCTTTGAGTGGTTTTTTCAGTATTATTGGTATAGCCAATGGCTGTTCCCTATCGCTGTCACTTAGAAGAAAAAACTGCTTTTGGCGCTTCAAAATGGAGAACGATGAGTCCGGCAAAGACTCTCTAGCAGGCCCGTCTCTATGTCTTTATTCTCACTAGCATAAAGACGGTATAATAATGATAATATGGTAGAATAGAGACGGCCCTGTCTCTAGGTGCTTTAATCATTAATCAAAGCAATAATGAAGAATAATGGAAAAATGAAATTTGATTCAGGAAAACTCCAATTTATTTTCATGTATAAAGTCAAATCCCGTTTTAACGAATACCGTTGTAGCGAAAATCTCGTTTTTAACGAAAACTTTTTAATCCCCTGATAATTTTACACATAGAAACAACGTGAAAATCTCGACTTACTTTGTAACGAAATTTCATTATAATGAAGTGATTTCTTTGGTCTCTTGGAGTTCGTTATAACGGGATTCGACTGTATTTTTATGGGTGAATCTTCGCAGATACTATACTTGGTACAGAGCAATACTAAATTCCTCCATTATTGAACAGAGTAATTAGTGCAGCAATATGAATCTAAGAAAGTAAGAATTGGTACGTGGCGGAACGTGTTGTGTGGCGCTAATGTATTTATGTTGTCAGAGTTGTACTTGTTTCATATTCTTGCTGGTGCTGACATTTGCATTCCATATTTTGAAGTGAAGATGGTAAATGCTTGAATTTGAATGCTATGTACGTATTTTGTTTGAGGTCTGCCCGCTTTCTGTGGAGAGACATTAACCGCAAATGGGAGACCGGCTTGCATTCGCCCCTCGTATACTTGGAAAACTGCAGAAAACCGACTTCAACCGACCACCTCTGTGCCCGTCAACGGGGTTCGAAACTGGACCCATGCGATGATAGTTCAGCAAGATTCCCGCACGACCGCACAACGGCTATTGGAGATCAACACGGTTTATGAAGTATGTCCCTGCATATTTCAAGGTCCATACTTCGGTTCACCATACATCATCGAGGAAAATACGAGAAATTGCTACCGTAAATACGGAATATCACTAGATTTTACCAAAAAATGCAATTTGCTAATTAATCCGAAAATTGTCCGAAGAGCAGGAGGTGTGGGGGGAGGATATAAAGGGCTGTTACAAATCGCAATAAAGTAAAATGTATTTCACGGGGAAAAAAATATAGAAATGATCAGATGGTCATATTTCATTAAGAAAAATACGGTAAACTGGGCTCTTAAATTAAGATAACATACGGGACAATGCCAATTGTCATATTAGCATTGGCGTACGCAAGGGGGATTTGGAGTTCTAACCCCCCCCCCCCAAGCCGAGATTATAGTGTTATTTTTCAGAAAAAACGTAAACCCCCTCCGAGAAAATTCTGCGTACGCCTATGGTCATCAGAAACGTGGCTGCTGGTAAAACGACGAATTTTTGTTAAAATTGCTGAAAAAACGTTGAACCTGACAAATATATGGGGGATGAATATATACAGGGTGATTATAAAAAAACTATCCCGACATATGGGCCCCTAACTATCATACCATTCACAGAAACTGAATGAAATTTTGGCATAAGGTATTTTGATGTATGCGCTCAAGAATGATATTGAAAACAACAGCGTCACTCTAACAGTTACGGTTACAGTGAGAAAATTTCGAAAATATCAAATGGCAACACCAAGTTTTTTGTATTGGAATGTGATCTCCATTGTGAAAAACTCTAAATAGCGTTCGAACGGCAACTGTAGCATGAAAATCACCGGCGGTAGATAGGCTAAAAGTGAGGACAACCAATAAGGACAGAGAAGCAGCATAAAATAAAGCATTTTATTGTGTTTCACAAATTTCGCACATGACCTTGTGGAGGACTAATCAGGCTGGGATCTCAGCCGAAGAAACGGTGTGACGAATGAAACGAACATTAATGCTCTGGTGCACGGCAAAGTCCTTTTTACTTGCCTAGCTCCGGGGATTTTCGTGCTACAGGTGCCATTCCAACGCTATTTAGTGTTTTTCAGTATGGAGATCGCATTCCAATACAAAAAAACTTGGTGTTGCCATTTGATATTTTCGAAATTTTCTCACTGTAACCGTAACTGTTAGACACTGTTGTTTTCCATATCATTCTTGAGCGCATACCTCAAAATACCTTATGCCAAAATTTCATTCAGTTTCTGTGAATGGTATGATAGTTAGGGGCCCATATGTCGGGATAATTTTTTTATAATCACCCCGTATATATATATATTTTTGCCATAATTATCATAATACAATTCATACACTGTTTATGAAAACGCTATGTGTATTGGCGATTTTAGTAAATATTACAGATTCAAAAAAGGAGCGTTGAACAAACGGGACAAACGTATAAAAAAATCGGAACAAAAAAAATTACAGGAACGTCCCGTAATACGGGACACAAGTGGCCCGTAAAATTGTTTCAGACATTTTACTGGTCCTTGAGTTCAGAAAGGTTGAGAAACTGACTTAAGTGACCCGAGTACATTATATGTGAGAAAAAAAAAATCACTAAAAGGAGCAATGAAAAACCGTTGTGAAAAAAAACAACTTCGGTTCATAGGGTTACGATAAAGCTTCGCGATGGTGAGGAGAGAGGAAAGATAACACAGATGACTGGATTGAATTTATTTCACTGGCGTTCCGTGATTATAAAGCATGGGTCAACCCGTGCATAGCCCAGAATTGAGACGGACTCCTGTTAGAGTGGCACCTTATTTAACAATTACAATTACTGATTTTACCCGTGCAGCCACAATTTGATTAATTTATTGTTATTTCATTATTTATATGTGCTGAATATCATTCGCTTAAACGTATCAGTGGCGGCTCTAGGGCTGTGCGAACATGTATGGCCTTTGACCTTAGAAAACCAAACACACCCCGCTTCCCATCTCGAAATGAGCCCGATTGAGATATCGAAGCGTTCCCGGAAGATGGGTGTGTCTGGAAATTATATTAAATATCTTCAGAATAATAAATAAAAATATTGCATATAGATAATTATTGCATATTGCACATATAAATTCACATATAATCAATGTTCGTCAATGGACGTATCATAATATACGGAGGGAGACATTAAAAATCAACTGTAAAATCTACATCATAATCTTCTGAAAGTTCTTGATTCCCCTCCGAAGATGAACATTCTAGCGTCCATGCGCTCTAAACAGCGTTCCTTGACACTGTGGTCATAGCTTTGTTGAGGTACATTCTTGAAGAGTCCGTTGGTTCGTAAAAGTAAAATCTCACCGAGAGAGTGGATGATCCTGGAGTACACAGGACAGAAGTCCTGTAATACTTGTAACATGTATGGCCGCACGGAGTGCCACCAAATCACTGGTAAAAGGAACAAAAATAACAATTGTATAAAAATAAAAGTTTTGTTTATAAAATTCTAAACTACGGATGTAAACAATGGAATGATTCACAGAGAAAACTAATTATTTCTTCGTTTCATCTGGCTGGGAATCTCGCAGTAGTAACAGCTGCGAATTGTCGGCGGTCATTTTACTGAGATGCGGCCTTCATCTTCTTGGCAAAAAGCACTGCTGGGCGAATCTCCAAAAAACTTACATGTCCGGTCGAGCATGTAAATAATCTGTGATATTTAACGCATGTGTAAGGCTGGTATTACACTATAAAAGTTTGATAAAATCCATTTTATAAAACTTGAAAAATCTAACCAATAAGGTTATTGGTTACATTCTAGAAAATGCAACCGTCGACCTTATTAGCGGCATTTTTCAAGTTTTATAATAGGACTTTTATCAAACTTTTATAGTGTAATACCGGCCTAAGAAACACTTGCATCATCGTCGATGAAAGAATGAAAAAAAAACGAGAACTTTTAGTTTTTTATATACCTACGTTGAGCATGCAATTGAAAAAAAAAAAAAACCTGTCCCAATTGTAATTTTTACATGGCCCCAGCATGTCAGGCATTAGATTTGTTCAGTCCTGACACAATGGTCCATGTAAAATAAAAGGTTAAACTCTCCCCTCCCCCCCCGACTTTAAAGGTATCAGAAAACTTTTGATCCCGTGTATACGCTCAGTGTGATCTTAGCAGGGTCGCAACTGGATACTTTGTCAGACGGGGCAAGCACCCATTTCGCAGCCCCCCCCCCCCGTATAATGTGGAAGGAGCGTTTGAAGGGTGAATTCGTCGACCCATGTACCAGTGTCCTGCCCCGGTTCCCGCCCCTGGAGTGCTCGAGCACCCCACAGAATTTGCATTCAAAAAAGAAAACTCTCCTCCTAAAGTGGAGCACCCACCGGTCTAAAATATATTTTCAAGAATAAGACGAAGTTGCTTGATCTCACGAAATATCGCTAAATCCATGGCAACAAAAATACAAACAATATTTTAGGGCACAAAGCGACGATTGAATTCACTTTTTTCACTGATCTCTTGTTGCTGGCCTTTGTCTTTTTTTTTACGATTGTATAGGAAAATGACCTTGACACACACATACATAAAATGATAGACAAGTTAATGGAACATACAGTTTTGAACACAATCGATATCGGTATTACTTCCTGAACCGTTTTTGACGGTAGCCTATAGGTGATGGAGTAAAACGAACTCACACGCAATGTCATCGTCGCGAGATATTTGGTTTTTTCACAGCATCGCTTGCTTGAATACTGCTCCAGAACACGCACTCCGATATTTTATTGGAGGGCATTTCTTACGAGAAAAATATCGACTTAATAAGCTTACGTATTGACTTGATAATATACAGGGTGTCCTGTAAGTCCTAATTCTCGGGCTCTATCTCATCGATCTTTCGTTGTTAGAAGCACGGTTTCAGTATAAAAAATGTTCAAAATGTGTTTTGGAATCACTCTGTACCAGTTTCGAGAGTGAAAACACAGTGTCACTAAATTAAAAAAAAATCTAAATTTTTACACGGACACCCTGTACTCAAAAACCCGATTGGAAAGTTGTTGCCCTGCCTCTTCTGAGCCGAATTAAAAAACTCCCGTGTTTTTAATGGCAATATTTGCTAAGGTATTTCAATTCAAAAGTTGGGGGAAAGATCAGCTTAAACTAACGGAAAACACTCCTTTCCCAACATTTATGCTGTTCTTCCCCCAACTTTTCTCCGATATTTGAATTAAAATATCTCAGCTAACATTGCAGTCAAAAACATGCTTTTTTTTGGTTGGGTCCAGATGATACAAGGCAACAAATTTTTGATTGGAAGTTAGAGGACAAAAGGACCGTATAAAAATTTAGATTTTTTTAAATTTTGTGTGAGACTGTATTTCTCCTCTCAAAACTAGTACGGAGATTTTCGAAGACATTTTGAGAATTTCTCAAACTGAAACCACACCTCCAAGAGAAATTTTGATGAGATAAAGGCTGAATCAGGACTCTCAACCTGGGCCGAATGATTTTTCTGAGGCCCTATCCGGAAAATTCTCGAAAAATTCAACTAACTTCTCGTCTTCTGACGCCCCTCTACTTTAGAGCAGTGGTTCTCAACCGAGGGCCATATGGCCTTAGGGGGGGGCCCCCTAGGATATTCCAGGGGGTCACGGATGAAAATCTGGCAAAAGGGGGAGCCACGGCTACTGATACGGGGGCCACGAAGAAGTTTGTGGAATTAAATTTTTGACTAAAAAAAAAAATTAATTTCAAACAAAGTGCATAGAATATATTTTTCGAAATTTTTCCGCTATTCAAGTAACATTAACATGAGGAAGGGGAAAAAAAAAGCGTTGCGTGTAATCTCGGTGGGTTTACGAGTTGGGGGGGGGGGGGCAGTAGGCCTTGATACAAACTATAGAAGAGGTTTAAAGGAAAATGGAGTAACTGTAAAGACAGAAAGTTGTGTGTGTTCCAAGAATTTTCATTCAAAGAGGGCTGCCATAAAGACAAAGCAGACTGTTTGTTGACCATCCATTGACATTCTTTTGAGTGCTGGTAGTAAATGCAATCCAAGAAGTAGATGGGTGAGAAATGAAAGCTTTTAAAAAAACCCATCGTTTTCATGCAATTACAGACGGATAGCCCTCTAGTTTAGCACAAAGCTATCTTCAACCGGCACTGAGTGCTCTGGTCATTTTTGTCACACCACGGTCATTTTCTGCACACGAGGGCTAATTACACCGGGACCTACAATTTATTGCTAATTCCGAACGGCAGGCTTGTTTCTTATACTCATCGAGAGGTTGGTGCGCAAACCCCCTCGATAGGAGACTCCCTGCGGTAGCAATTTTCCGCTGCGGCCAAGTCGCCATTTTTTGTTGTATCCCCCTATGTCAGGAAAGTTTTCTGACAAGGACGAACCGGGTATCATCGAACTCGCGGCGCCTCTAAACCTGAGTGGTCTGATGGGGAATATATTTATAAAAATCGAATAAAAAGAATGATTGCTCTGGGGTATTTTTTTATGAATTTTTGGGGAGGGGTGTACCAACACATTGCCTCCACTGAAAAGAAATAAAGTCGAATTCAGTTATAACGAACTCCATCCAAGAGACCAAATCATACATGAGGAAAAATACCCGCGAAATTAAATTGTTTAAAACTACATTGCTGTATAACTAAAGAAACTGTAATTGCATAAATTTGCTGTTGTGTCTCAATCGTAAGTGCTCTTATGTCATTCCTTTCAATTTAACAGGAAAAACGTGATTTTAAACATATTTAAGACGGTCTTAACGTCATTTGGTTTGTGCTGATTGGTTTCTATGTGCAATCCAAGCAGATAATGTATGGGGACTTCCTCTAAGATTGACACCACATCTTTAAAGTTTTTTTAATCTATACTGTAATGCTTCCTATTAACTGCCCTACTATGTAAGCCTGCTGTTGGCCTACTACTGGCCTGCAACATCCCAAATAATTTCAATGCAATTTTCCTATCCTGTAAGAACAATGTTGTGGACATTGGAAGAAAAAAAAATTCTAAAATGGCGTATGACCACATTTAAAGCAATTTAAATCCGTTTATTTGAGACTCACTGCATCTGCTGATTTCTCAGAAACGTGTAATAAATTCTCACGTCAGTCTTCACTTTAAAATGTCCATAACTGGCTCAATGCGTATC
Organism: Pholcus phalangioides; assembly: GCF_987345545.1. NCBI lineage: Eukaryota > Metazoa > Arthropoda > Arachnida > Araneae > Pholcidae > Pholcus > Pholcus phalangioides. The sequence goes on along the minus strand of NW_028301616.1, from coordinate 21,191,979 downwards.
TACGTGTAATATTTTTTTTTCCGTTATAACGATATTCGTTAAAACGGGAGTCGACTGTATTTCGTCTCAAACTATTTTTTTACGTGTATATGCAGACTGCATGGGTAACAGGGCGTATGGCACTACTTGCGAGCCGTTATTCTTAGAGACATACCCAACTAGAAAAAGTATCCAAATCACGTGTCGAACTCAGATATGTCATTCATGTTGTAAGGGGTTGTCTAGTTATGAAATAAAATAAAAAAACAACTTTTTATACCATCCCCGTGTGCCAAAGAACCCAATTAAGAAGTTGTTTGTCTGTCTTTTCCGATGACAACTAAAATAATCTCACGTTTCTAAGTGCAATATTCACCGAGATATGCGGATTCGAAAAAATGAGGAAATTTGGGAAAAAAACAGCATTAAATGCGGATAAAATGGTTTCCTCGCAGTTAATGATTTTTTTCCAACCTTCTTCGAATATTTCAGTGAATATTGCACTTAGAAACGATGAATTTATTTGTTGGAGACCGGGAAATAACTTTCCAATTGAGTTTTGGGGCACAGGGTGACCGCATAAAAAGTTAGCATTTTTATTTTAATAACTATGTAACCCCTGCCAACATGAGTCAAATATCTGAGTACTACACATTATTCGGGTACTTTTTCCAACTGGAAGTATGCCTCTAGGACCAATAGTTCACCAGTAAAATGTCATATGCCCCGTTACCTATGCGCCCAGTATATTAAATATAGTACAGACTATTATGTGAAATATTGTGTCGTGTTTAAGCCAACTCGCACGTTGCTTCGTTCGCCTGCGAGAGAGCGGCCACATTACGAACCAAAAAGCCACTTGAAGGCAACTTGTCATCCAACGAAATATCAGATTTTCACCGCATCGAAATTGAAGTCAACAAACTGCTAAGAGGGGGTTTCGGATTTGCTGACTTTTGATGACATATGGGGGGGGGGGGGGTTGCAGGTTGCTTGTCATCAACCATACCTTTTTGAAGATATGAAATATTCTAAGCTGCTGACGAAATTTTGCTGACAGGGTAGGGAGGGGGATCAGTGTTTTGCTGACAAGGGGTGGGGGAAGGGGGTCAAAAATGGCTGAAAATCTGCTTACGTAATACTTGAATGGCCCCTTATTTATATTTTCCGATGGGCGTGAAATCCTAATAATGAAACATTATTATGTTCACATGAACAGTTTTGTCACTGCGTTATGCAATGACAAAACCCGTATATACTGGGTGACTCGAAATGTTACGCCGCCATTACTTGTAGCATTTGCAGCGAATTCACAATGGCACTAACAATTTTAATAGAATTAAAATTATTATTAAATACTCTAGAATACTTTAAGGAATTCATTTTTAAAAATATTGTTGGTTCTGCTACTTACTTTCAAAATTAGAAGTGCCTTATGTCATGGAGGAAAGAAAGAGTTATTCTTTCCTGCATGGCCTTATGTGGTGATGGCGAAGCTCAGATATAAAAAACTAAATTCTTCGTTCAGCTTTGCTCCTTATAAAAAAAACTTATAAACTGACCTGAAAGATCAAACTTACAGTTCAGTAATAACAAAGGACCTCCACACAAGCAGACGACAGGTAAGATCGTAACAAAGGAATTTTTCCACACTCCACTTTATGGTAATGTGCTGCCATCTAATGTTAAATTTAAAATTGACTCATGTGGTGATGGTGAAGTTTAAAGTAAAAAACTATATTCTTTATTCCGCTCAGTTCCTTATAAACAAAGCTCATAAACTGAGCTGGAAATTCAAACTGAAAGTTCGGTTATTTTATTTGAGCATAGGGAGGCGTCCAAAACAAAGAACCTCTTAATGAGCAGACGACAGACGGTTTGTTCGGTTCCCTACATGCTAAGCTCACAAACAGAACTGGAAGTTTGAACTGCCAGTTCAGTATTTTAAGCACACAAGGAGACTCCCAAAACAAGTAACCTGTAAAAAAGCAGACGACATTACTGGTCGGACTTATCCTCTGTAGGGAGCATCCAGCCATCGCGACTGCAGCGACATCAAATGCAAGGAAATCACGTCACTCTATCAAAACAAACTTCCCGCCTGGCAATTTGCACATAGAAATGTACAGTTCGGTTTTTAAATATTGGGTTTTAATGATTTAAAAAAAGGATAGAGAAGAACTCATCTAAAGAGAGATCAAAAAAGGTTAAATTATTTTCATCTAATACCGGAATCATTTCTTGAATTTTCCTTCATCATTTTTTGAATATTCTTTCATCAATTCTCGCATTATTTCCTTTATTAATTATTTTATTTCTTTCATTACTTCTGAAATAATTGCTTTCATCAATTCTGGATTTGTTTCTTTTATTAATGCTGGAATTATTGCAGTCATTGATTCTGGAATTGTCTCTTTCATTAACTTTGGAATTTTCCTTCATTATTTCTTGAATATTCTTTGATTAATTCTGGAACTATTTCCTTTATTGATTATTTTATTTCTTTCATTAATTCTGGAACTATTTCCTTTATTGATTATTTTATTTCTTTCATTACTTCTGAAATAATTGCTTTCATCAATTCTGGATTTGTTTCTTTCATTAATGCTGAAATTATTTCTTTTATTAATGCTGGAATTATTTCTGTCATTGATTCTCAGCGTTTTACATCAGTCTTTTTGAATATGTTTACATTGGAAGAATGTAGGTGTCGCGGATATGATATAGAAGTGTTCACTGGGATGGACCATGAATTATTGATACGCTGTCAATCGACTGCTTTGACAAGGTATACCAGTAACGGTAAAGGGAAAATTCTAGGTAGTGGTGTGGCAGGGAATTTTTCCCTACTATTGTTAATAAATGGAACAGCTTACCTACTTGGGGTAGTAAATTTAAACACAATTGACATGTTTAAAAAGAAACACGATAAACATGTTGGGGTAAATTGAGAAGCTATTCATACTTAGAAAAAATATATATATATTCATTATATCTATATATATATTCATTTTATATATATAAAAGACAACCATAAATATTTCTTCTTATGGGCATTCCATTATATTTTATCGTTTTTATAATTGCATTTTTAATTGGAGGTTGCTATATTTTAGAAATATATGACACCCATATTTGTTATGTATATGATACAAAGGCCACAACACACAAAATGCCCAACGAGATGGCTGAAAAAAGATGCCTATAAAAAATATGAATTTCAAGTACATTTTTTCTAACCTACATCAAAAATACAGCAACCCATGCACATTTTTTTTAACACTGTTTTTTTCTCTCCAACTTTCCTCCAATTTTTTGAACTCAAATCTCTTCCAATAGTACAGTTAGAAACATGATTTTTTTTGGCACCAGAAGAGACAGAGCAACAACTTTGTAATCAGATTCTTGCGAGACCACCGGGTGTCTGTATAAAAAGTTAACATTTTTATGTTAAGGACTTAAGGACTAGGGCTTTTATGGGCATCTTTTCTCAGCCACCTCACTGGGAATTTTGCCTGTTGTGGCCTTGTATTTGTATGTAACAAAGATAAATTATCTGCACTACAGTCGAATCTCATTATAACGAACTCCAAGAGACCGGAGAAATCACTTTGTTCTAACGAAATTTCATCATAAAGGAATTCCGGGTTTTTAGCATTGTTCCTATGTAAACTCATCTGAGGGGATTAGAAAAATGTTTGCTAACACAAGATTTTTGCTATAACGGTATTCATTAAAACAGGATTCGACTGTATTTCTTTGACCACTGGCCTTGCATACACTCTTTCAGCTATCTGAATACACACATGTAAAAATTTTCTTTGTTGATCTGGATACGAGAGGTTTTACTGTATCTAATAGTGAAAAAGGAAAACGGGTAAAATAATTGATACAAATCACCATAATTAAAACAATTTAATTAAAAACTATTTACACAATGGATTCCTAATTACAGATAAAAATGAAAGATAAATTAAAAAAATAATGAGAGACACATACTAATCACATGAATACAACATTGTGTGAGTATGTGCACATGAAAGCAAGTTGAAAAAAAGAAAAACATATTGAATCGAAGACAAACTCAACACTGAGATTTCACAACAGCAGTAGAATCGTCAGTCAAACCCCACAAACGTTTTGTTCCGCAAGTAACAGGCGCTAACAATGATAATCATATTAATTTGCAAAGTATTAAAACACGCAGAAAACACTAGAATATACAGTACACAACAATATACATATGTAGATATAATTATATATATATTAACTAGTATTTTATCCATAAGTGTTATCTTTTAATTGGTTTTTTTCTTCCTGGACATACCCATAGAATTTCATACACAAAATATCGGAAGTATAACATTTTTTTGTATAGATTTATGTATACATTCAAAAAGGGAGGGGATTTTTGTCTGTTTTTATTAACAATGGACAATAAAGGGGTTTTAGTTTCGAGTGACCCCTTATAAACATTACACTAAAGTGGCTAAAGTCATGGGATACCTCTTAATATATATTGCTGCACTTCGCCAAGTAAAATGAGGTCCCACACAATATTAAGAGGTATCCCATGACTTCAGTGCTCAAGTGCCAAAAGTCACGGGATACATCTTAATATTGTGCGGGAACCTCTTTTTACCCGGCAAAGTGCAGCAATATTAAGAGGTATCCCATGACTTTTGGCACTTCAGTGTATCTTAAGAGAGTGTAACACCCCTCATACACACAAAACTTTACATCATAACCTACAATAAAAAACGAGACTTACTGCTGTATTCACAGAGTTTAACTACAATCATAGGTTAAAGGATTAGAGATTGACACTGATTAATAAAGTTTGGGATTTTCACCAATTTGTGTTTATCTCTATTCCTGTAACTGCAGTCAACCTCTTTCGGTGGATACGGCCGTTAATAGTAAAATGTTTAACAAAACATTATTCATAATAGCATTTTAATCACAGGTAAAATGATACTGTACGTACGAATTTGATAAATTTCTCATATATATATATATATATATGTGCAATATATTTACAAAAAAATCCAACAGCAACTAGATGTACAAAAATTTTCACGAAATAGTAGCCAATCCCCATCCCTACTACTATCACCCATATTCAGAAAAACACAAAGCTTTGGCTCTTTTTTTACAAAGACTAAAGGATTCATTAGATGCATTAATACAGGGTGTGCCATAAATTCATAAACAGTTAAAAAATCCATATAAATTGAAGGAATCTGTATATTTGAATGCGGGTTGCAAAAGAGTTGTTCTGAAGGAATTTTTTTTTTGGTACAGGAAAAAAAACAATCAGATAAAATTTTTGTTAATGGAGGGCACGGCACGAAAGTAAATGACTGGAAATACTCAAATATTTGCAAAGTCCTATAAAATGCAGGGGGTGTATGATTAACAGCACGCATTTCTGAATTTTCCTGTCACTAGTGCTTACACGAGGTTTCAATTGTGATGTTGACATTAGTAGGTAAACTTTGCTTGTGTTGGTGAAGTTGTTTTACCTCAGCCACACAACTTGCTGGCTGAAGCTTTATGAACAATTCAGAAACAGAAGAGATTGAAAAAAGGTTCATGCTCATAAGTCAGAAATTTGCTTTCATGCAGCACCCTCTATAAAAGAAAATTTGAACTATTTTTTTCTAAACTGAAAAAATCCCCCTTTGTGAGAATACCTTTTTTTTGCAAACCGCATTCAAACAAACCAATTGCTTCAATTTTTATTTTTAACTACCTTTATGAATTTTTAAACTATTTATAAATTCATGGGAAACTACATATTCCTCTGCATGCGTTTAATTCTACTAGTATTTTTAATCTCAGCGAACCCCCCCGATAAAGTGTGCTTTTGCTGGAAAGAAAAAAACTTTATTAATGTATAATGAATTGAAATAAAGGAATGATTAAATCATGAATGAATGATTAACGAAAAGATTCTAAATTAGTTATAACAGAATTATTTCGGAAACATTGGTTAAAATTTCGGGTTCTTGATCCATTTGGCATTTCTGTTTTCAAAATGTATGAGTGCTTTGAACAAATCATGTTATTGAGTGGAATATATTATATGACAAGAAGCAAGATATTCTAATACCAAGACGAAACCATTCTTTATTCCGATTGGAAGTCTGTGCTCTGACCAAAGACAACAACCAGAGATGCAGGTCTTAGGGACTAGTCCAGATTCCTGAAATGCAAGTTTTATTTTATGAGGAATTAATTTTTGTAGATGGGACTGCAACTAGACTTGGAGTCTTAAGCGGGTCTACACCTGTGGCACTAAGTGACACTGCAGAGCACAAAAACTGATAGTGGCTTAAAACAGAGCAGGAAAAAGCAGAACAACTTTGAATAGAGCAAGGTTTGAGCAGTCAGGTAGCTTATCTCATAACGCACATTCAAACAGACAAAAAAATCTGTCCATCTGTCCTTCCGACCATTGCATCAAACAGCAATGAATGTCAGAAAAAAAAACCATCATCCGAATAGAATGTGCACTAATGAGCCAAGTTCTTTGATGTAGTGACTCCCAGTGGATCACGCTCCACCAAGAGCAAGGATACAGAATTTTGTGAGCTGTTCACCCACCCACAACTACCCTGTATGCAGCTCCATCTCAAAAACTGGTCTTCCGCTGAGCAGAGCTACCGGTGTGGACTCAGCTCTAATTAAAGGACATGGTCCTGGGAACTCATGATAATGAGATCTGGGTTACAATTTCCGAGAGTAAACATGTAAACTAGATATGTATTATCCAGGTGGAATGGCACCTAAAAAAAACTGTCCAGGGATGAAGAATGATTTTTCCATTGTGTATGGTATTCATGACAGCCCTTCTTTAAAATTAGCCCTGCTTAGAATTAATTTACCTGCTTTATTACAAAACATCATAATATGGTCTTTGCCCTTGACTGGGCACCACTCCTGGAGATGCTTGACACTAGAACATTCAAAACATTCAGCAGGAATGCTAAAGAAGGTGCGTCTACTTGTGCATACTTTGCATTGTACTTGAGTGGTTTGCTGAGATTTCCCATAATTGTATACGGTTATATCACAGAATATCTCATCGTGAGCCAAGCAATGCACACTAGACAAACATCTAACTTGGGAGGACAATGCCAACAATCGATTCAACAAAGAAACGTTGCGCCAGGTTATGTAATGTGGGGGGGGGGGACAAGAGAAGATAAAAAAGGAAGGAAAGCAAAAACATGGCGAACAAAAGTCAAAGTGCTTGTGTAGATGCACATTGATGCACTGCAGCCTTACAGCCCAAAAAAAAATGCCTGGATTTGTGATAACTACCGAGAAAACCAGATAAAGTTTCAAATATTTTGTTTTAAGTAAATAACTAAAAAAATAAACTGTATCAACTCCTATATTAAGTGAATATATTTGAATACTGGGTTTTCCCACAAAGTCAGCACACTTCCTTACTACTACCACTTAAACCTACATGCACCTTGTGAACATTCCTCTGGAGAATTTTTAACGAATTGGAACATGCTGGAACATGTATTTTGAGTGTATCTGTGTGGCCTTAGCATATTTATATTGGAGTTATGCATTTTATGTATTCTGCTGCCATCTGTCTCCCATAGTTTGAAGTGGAAACAGCAGATGCATGAATTTTTGTTTTACGTACGTATTGTGATGGTCTATTTGCTATCTGCTTACATTTCCTTACTGATTATTGTGCAATTTAAAAAATAGAGAAATTTAAGGGTGGAAAATTGAACACATATTGATTGCCTATACAGTGGATCTTGCTTGAGACGTCATTGTTGGGACCTTACAATGAAAAAAATAGCATAACATATAGCAGGAAAACTTCTGAACCCGGCAGTGCAAGCATGGGATTAACCAGAACCCCCTCCCCCATAATTGAGTAGACTCATTCTTTAAACCTACACACATGAAATTCATTCTTTCAAACAGTCTTGTCTCCTCCGGAAATTGAACCTGTGAATTTGGGTCCCCTCGCATACCGGGCAAGTAACCAATACACCAGAGAAGACAAACTTGCTTGGTATGCAAGGTGACCCGGGTTTGATTTCCGGAGACTAATCACTTTTTTCTCTTTCCAAATATTTGTTTTGGCATAACATCCAGAAAATGCAACTTTTTTTGTACATTTCGGGCCTAAAACACCTCTTAATTTAGAGAGAGTAACAAAAGAAGCTCAAGCAACAAGAATTACGGATAAGTTTATGTAGATTTTTCTTAAATTGAAAAAATAATTTTCCTGTATTTCATCCATATAATACAGTAATTATACATAAAAAAAAAGTACAGGGAAAAATAAAAATACAGTTTTCCTCTGTATTAAAAGCATTACTAAAACAACATTGAGGTTACAGATAGCACACACCCCCAGAATTCCAATTTTAATGCACTACCGGGTTAAACAAGAAAAGTTTTGAAAGTTTGTGAACTCTGAAAATAAGACTTTGTAAACAGAAAAATGTCTTAGATTAAGACACATCAAGCAAGATTGGCTGTACCAGCATTTATTTACAAGAACAAACCAGCATACCGAAATGAATCTGGACAAAATTTGTATTTGCGAGTTAGTATGTGTATAGGTTGAAACACTAACACCACCTTCTACCACCTGAATTCCCTTGAATGTGTCTGCTTATATCTGCATCTATATGTAATGACAATCTCTTGGATTTGGATTGCATCAATGTGGTTGGTAAATCAATGATTTACTGATTCATCAATTAAAGAAAATTCATCAATACAAAGAAACAAGTGGCTAGTTCTAGAATAAAATACTTGCATAGTTTATGATTATTGCGTAATTGCATAGCAACACATCAGAACAAAGCCATTTGAAAGGAAGAACAATCAAAAAAGTAGAAGTTACATTCTCCCATTTGTTTACGAGATTAAAAACGCTCATATACATACACAACACACATACATATATATCACAATTTCTTCACTGCTTCTCCATTCGCACATATCTGAACATATATCAGGTACTGTTGTGTTTATTTTCATTAATGGCTTCGATTCACTGCTACACCGAGCCTTAACTGAATAAGTGATTCATACTAGAATCAAACATGACATATGACATAAACATACAAATCAAAAGGAAAAATAAAACCATATCTTCACAGGGATAAGTTTAGCAGTGTTGCAGCTCCTAGAAGTGTTGCCAAAAATTTTCCAGGAATTGATAGAAACAGGATATTAATGAGTGTGTCTAACATGTCTCAGCATGCAGTTTTTTAAAAAAAATTTTTACTAAAAAAAGGTTGGGATATTACAACAGTGGAACCTCTCAATAACGGGCAGACAGAAAATTTTATTCCGTTAAAGAAGAGTAAGAGTGTCTATTAATGGGTAATAAAATACATTGAAGCCTGTTGAGGTTTATTGAAAAGTGTCCATTAACATGAGGTGACTGCCAACAGGTGCCCGTTATGGGAAAAGTTTCACTACATTTATAAATATTTTATACAGCAGGAATTTTCTAACTGTTGTGCATCTAAAATTGCATGCACTAGAGTGAATGCTACACAATCCATAATTTTTCTTAATTACAATTAAACATTATTCCATCTCAACATAAGAAAACCATACACATTTGTACTTTCTGATGGTTGGAAAAAAACAACTAATATACAAAATAGTCTCGAAATATACACCATAACATAGGGATAGGCGAAGAGCTGCAACTCAATATAGTAATTGGAGGGGGAAAAACCATACTACAGCAGTAGGGTACAATATTTAGTGTCTCTTATGCCAATATTTCTAGGTCACTTGAGTTTCCAGATTAAGATTTATTCTCACAATAAACACACTGGCTTCATTATACAGAGAAAGACTCTTCCAGATTATAGAGCATGCTTAAGCAAAAAACATGGAGAAACCATTCACACACATCTAAGCATTACACTTTCTTAAACAGAGAAGTGATAAAAGAAACATATTAAATAATATTTTACATAGTCAAATGCAATGCTCAGCAACATGCAAGTGTAACAAAAATTGTACAAAAACAACACACACACACACAGAAATACACATTTTTATGTGGTAAACCTCAATTAAAACAGCTCAACTGCTTCGTAAAAATATAACAATGGAAAGAACGAGGGAAGGAATTATGACACAATATACAAAGCATAAACCCATGGTCTCTAATCCCAAACAGCACTATCAGATAATCTGAGAAAACTATGAACATGAAATCCATAATGCACACAAAAAATGAGAATGAATCATGTTCAATATGTAAAAGCAAGAAGCACTTGGCATTGAGCAAATTTGCCATGGAGTGAAATTCTGATGACAACAGGGCAATCAACGACACTACTTTATTTTTTTGACAAAGGAATGATATCAAACATCTGGGAATTCATTTTTTGTACAAAGATCATGAATGTTTTTTTTTTTTTTTTTTTTTTTGTGGGGGGGGGGGGGACAATACACAATTTACTCATGAAACTGACAAGATGGGGGGAAAAAACAAGTGAAAATCTGAGCTATTATTGATTATACACATTACACTAGCAAATAGATCATTGATGATAGTAACATCTAATGGGATAACACACGCAGAAAAAAAGTAGTGTAACTAAAAGAATGCAAATGCAATGCATAACTGTGTTTCTAGTTATGAATTAAAATACAGTTTGAGGAAAATTTTGTTTTACTTTTTTAACAAATGTAATTTTTTAGAAATGTAAAATTTAATGTGTACACAAATCCAATCAATGAATCAAATCAAAATTCAATAATTGGATGGAACTGCAATGCAAATGCAAACTGCAATACAAATCATTTTATGCAAAATGACGGAATTCATGTACATAGACCAAAAGATTTTCTTCAAAAACAATATCGCTGATAAATGATGAAGATAATAAGGAAGGGAAAAAAAACACAACATTATTAGGTAATCATAAATACGCGAGAAAGCTCTGAACAAGATGGAAATAAGCCAACAATTTTACTGATCAATCATTTGTATAGCTTTACCACTAGCAAGTGGCATGAAAACATAACCCTTCCTGGTTGCTTGATTATCACCCAACTTCCTTTCCAATTGGACTATGGAATGCATATTCACTGTCAGCTTGACCGACGATAGCTCAAATTCAATTACAAGCCATTTCAACAATGACAACACACTGATACCTAACAACAACAACAACATTAATAATAATAATAAATCACAACATCATGGTGGGTTTTTTTGTTTTCTTAGTTTTTACCATTTTTGGAATTTTTGCATTTAAAGCTTCGCTGCCTAGCAAGCTGGCTACTCGAACCGTGTCTGATGCGAGAAACATTGTCAGATGCCAGAGAACAGTAATCTGTGGTGGGCTCTTTGTCAGTGGGAGATCCAAGTGTCAGACTAGACATAGATGAAGAAAGGTTCATAGTCGAGGAAACACTGAGTGTGCTTGGATACTGGCAGAGATCGTGGAGTTCACCTTCTTCGACGGGCAAGCAAGTTTCTACCATTGCTTCAAGACAATTAACAAACAGCTCTGCATTGTCTATATTGGTCTGAGACTGCAAATAAGGGGAATAAAAGAGCAATACTTTAAATGATGTTGTAACAATGGTATAACTATCAATCAAACAAACATAACTGTTATAAAAGATTGCAAAACATTTTGAGACAATTTTACTCCAATGCCATTGATAATAAAAGAAAAATTATGCATGAACATTTTTGTTTTTTTAAATATATGAAACTTTATTTGAAAATTTTATCTTTTGATTTGAAAGTAATTTCATGGCATTGAATATTTATTTATATTTTATGATTTTGCATCGAAAGACAACCTAACACTTACAAAATTCTGCAAATTTCCTAGCAGCGGGGAAAAAAAATTTAATGTTCTGAGCTAGCTTAAATCAAGCATAACTCGCTTTACTGTAGAAAAACCCCGCTGCATGAACAATTGCTAAGAATTAATAGTAAAGGTAAGAGATACCTGTATTCAACTGAAACTATAGTAGAACTCGGTTAATTAAAATTCCACTTGAGTTTTCTATCTAATAATGTCGAAATTTCTTGTTTAATTGAAATTTTTTGGATAATTTGAAGTCAGAGGGAACAACTCATGATTTTTGTATAAGCAAATTTAGTTTGGAAAAATACAAGAAGCCAGACTTTAGTTTTCTCGATCAAGTTGTTGAACAACAAATTTTTAAAGACTAATAAAAGATAAAAAATTCTGTTTTTCTTTTACTTTTTTTTTGATAATTTAATGCTAATTTTAACATTGTTTAGCTGGAGTGCATCATCACTGTGTACCACTTGATACAAATTATGCTTTTCAACCTATAGACCAAAGTGTAACATTCAAAATCTGAATCTTTTGCTATCATTAAAAGAATGGAAAGTATCGGAAAGTTCAGATTGTAATGCATTAATGAAAGTATATTTCTTTGATAGCATAAGAATGATACGCAAATTTTGGGAAATAGTCTCATAACAGATGATCATGAACTGTTTCCGTAAATTAGGCTTTGTAAATGGTCAAGAAAGTCTGCAGTGATGCTGATTCCAGCACAGTGGAATAATGTTGCAGTTAAGAGATCAATTATTATTATAATAAATTATTAAAATTTGGGAAAGTTTAACTAATAAAATTGTAATAATTGATAATTACTATTCTATGTGAATGATGATAATCAATAACAGGATAGATTGATTGGATAATTCAAAATTTTTTTTCAGTGACTTTGCACTTTAAATTACCCAAGTTAAACTGTATTTTATAGCAGGAGTTCCCAAACTGTGAGGTAAAGTCTCTCAGGAGAAGAAATGTGAAACTTCAGAATTTTCGAAATGCAGACATAAGCCTTTTAAACACTAGGTTGATAGAAATAAAGCATGAGGATGCAGGGGCAAAGTTTGAATCATATATGCTCAACTTGTGGTCCTCTGAGTCATCTGATATGGCCTGCAACCTTCAACTTAAATTTGTAGAAAGTGAAACAAACCATTATTCATATAAGAATTGTTTTAGTTGAGCCGTGGTAAACCCACATTGCACCTTTTCACTGTGGATGCCAACAGACTTGCGGTAAAAACTGTATGAAATTCCAACATAGATAGCTGCCATGCAGATAGATCAACATGGTTTTTTGGAATAAAATTCTCTATATCGCTCTATAAAAATTTGCAAGAATTTGAAAACCATGAAACATTTGAATCGATTGTGACTTGTGGCAAATTTGAAGATCATTTACTTGGCATGCAGCACATTTCCAGATCACTTGAGTGACCCACAACACATTTCCATAAAACTCAACTGCCCCCCCCCCCGATTCATTTTGAAACCAACAAACTGGCTCATATTCTCCAAAAGATTGGGCACCACTGGTATGAATGTTTGGAGGTGGCAAATACAGGATTTGGAATGCTAAGGAAAGTAGCTGAAGCAAAAAGTTTAAAAATCCATACAAATAAATCTATTTTGATGGGGAAAAAACAAACAGAAGAAACATCTGGCGGAATGGGAGAGGGTGAAATGAATATATGTACAGGAAAAATACTGTACTTCTCAGAATAAGAGCTGCCATGCATTTTTTTTCAATATAAATTCTGAATAGGCAGTGCTAACCCTAATGCAGTGCATATACAAGTTTATTTGAAATTTTTTTTTTTTACAAGAATACTATGAATATTAATGAGCAATATATTGTTTTGTTGCAACATCAGTTTACTGGATTGCAATCCGGGTATTTAGAATCGAGTATTAAACAATAACAAAGTTCATAATGACATTGAAAAATATACATATGAATGAGCACATACTTTGGAAAATGGTCCAGCAAACCTCCACAATCCACCAAAGCCGAAAGCTTCAAGAAAAAAAAAAGAAAGAGGGTGGAGGTAAGATAAGTACAAGAAAATATACGTATGTATAATTTGGTTGCTATAACAATTCAAATATTTAGAAAAATCAATGAAAATACAATACAGAACCTCATTATATTATTTTTCATTTAAATAACACGATCCTCATGTGTGTATTTCCAAGAGATCCCTATTATCTGTCCAGGAACTACACTGAAGAGCCAAAAAAACTGATACACATGCCTAATATCGTGTAGGGCCTCCGCGAGCCCGCAGAAGTGCCGCAACACAACGTGGCATGGACTCGTCTAATGTCTGAAGTAGTGCTGGAGGTAATTGACACCATTAATCCTGCAGGGCTGCCCATAAATCCGTAGGAGTAAGAGGGGGGTGGAGATCTTTTATGAACAGCATGTTGCAAGGCATCCCAGATATGTTCAATAATGTTCATGTCTGGGGAATTTGGTGGCCAGCGGAAGTGTCTAAAGTCAGAAGAGTGTTCCTGGAACCACTTTGTAGCAATTCTGGACGTGTAGGGGTGTCGCATTGTCCTGCTGAAATTGTCCAAGTCCGTCAGAATGCACTATGGACATGATTGGGTGCAGGTGATCAGACAGGATGCTTACGTACCTGTCACCTGTCAGAGTCGTATCTAAACATATCAGGGGTTCCATATCATGCCAACTGCACACGCCCCCATACCATCACAGAGCCTCCACCAGCTTGAACAGTCCCCTGTTGACATGTAAGGTCCATGGATTCATGAGGTTGTCTCCATACCCGTACACGTCCATCAGCTCGAAGCAATTGGAGCCGAGACTCGTCAGACCAGGCAACGTGTTTCCAGTCCTCAACAGTCCAATGTCGTGTTGTCGGGTCCAGGCGAGGCATAAAGCTTTGTGTCGTGCAGTCATCAAGGGTACACGAGTGGGCTCCGAAAGCCCATATCAATGATGTTTCGTTGAATGGTTCGCACGCTGACACTTGTTGATGGCCCAGCATTGAAATCTGCAGCAATTTGAAGGAAGGGTTGCACGTCTGTCACGTTTAATGATTCTCGTTAGTCGTCGTTGGTCCCGTTCTTGCATGATCTTTTTCCGGCCGCAGCGATGTCATAGATTTAATTTTTTACCGGATTCCCGATATTCATGGTACACTCGTTAAATGGTCGTACATGAAAATCTAAATTTCATCGCTACCTCGGAGATGCTATGTCCCATCTCTCGTGCGCCGACTATAACACCACGTTCAAACTCACTTAAATCTTGATAACCTGCCATTGTAGCAGCAGTAACAGATCTAACAACTATGCCAGACACTTGTTGTGTTATATAGGCGTTGCCGACCGCAGCTCCATACTCTGATTGGTTCCATATCTCTTTATTTGCATATGCATGCCTGTACCAGTTTTTTTGGTTCTTCAGTTTATAATGGCCAGTAAAAAAAAAATTATAATAATAGTAAAGGGTGCTTATTTATATCTGACAAGTTTACACTATATTTCCAAGCAAGAGATTAAACATTGAGCATTGTGTTATTTTGCATAAACATGGATGCATTGCATGACTCGTACTGCTCGCCAGCTAGAAAAATGAAGACTGATGCAGTATACACATCCTTTTCAATTCAAGTTGAAGGCTGTTGTTTATTTGATATGAAGTAAACACTTTTTATAGATAACTACTGTACTTTAATTGATGTACACCCTATTGCATTACACCCCTATAAGAATTATTTATTACAAACTACACTATTAAAATGGACAAACTTTAGTAATAATAACTCTAATAATAATCCTGTTACTCAGTTATAATGAGGTTCTACTATAGATGCATCTTTGGTTTTTCAAGAAATCAAATGTAATGTATGTGTTACACGAGTCCCAGCTGCTCCTGTACGATTCATCACTATCGTCTACACAAGAACCACTTTAAATTCTGTTTTTTTATGTGGAACTGTGAACACTTAAGTACAATACCTTTTGAGTATAACTGTGAAACATTATTTTCGTATTTTCACAATTTATCACTGCAAAAATTTTTCAGCAAAAAAAATTTCAACAATCAATTAAAACCAAAGCCGCTTGTAAGTTAAGCGTACCCACTCAATGTTAAAGAAAGGCCGCGGAATTGATGGCAGCGCCATCTGAAGTTTGATGGGTCAAACTTGCCGATTGATCACGTGGCTCCCACGCTTCTCTTCCCCCCTTCCCTTGATCGCGTTATTCCGATTTCAACTTTGATTTATTTTTCAGTCTATTGCTACGGAACCTAAAAATCTTAATTCCCACTAAAGCGGACATTTTTTACTTCTTTATAGGAGACGTACTTGTGCTTAAAAGTATAAATCACTCAGTAACAATAACAATGTTATCGACACTTCAACAGCTAAATCTATACTTGTGAACACCCGTCTTCGTGTCATTTTACACCCATCAGATGCACGCGGACTTATTCAATAAATATAATTTTAGTTTGCCCTCAGAAGGCCCGTTTTTATAATTTTAAAGATGAACAATTTGCCAAAATAACCACGAGCAATAGCTAACCAACCTAACCGAGAGTCTTCACGTGAGTAAGTAAACAAAATGGCGCCGTGATGGGGAAATGCATTATGGGAAATGACTTTCCTACCCGATGCTAGCAGCCAATCACAGGCCAGCAGGCACCCATCTAAACAGAGAGGGCGCTGATGCCGTTTGGCTACCAGTTTAACGATAGGACTGTTTACGCTTACTCTTAATGCAGCTTTGATTAAAACTGAGCACTATAATTTCTTTCGTATAAATAAGCAGATAGAAATTTTGCTATTTTGAAAAAAAATATTATGCAATCTGCATGTGAAAATTTCATTCGTTGATAATGAAATCTTAAGGAACAAAAAAGATTATCATATTCTTGCAGACAAAAATGTCTATTTTGCTATTAACATCTACATGTTATCTGCAAATCTTTAAAAAATAGTATATATTTTACAAATTAACTTATAAAACATTTATTTTTATTGCAACCTCTGAGGGAAAAAAACTGGCTCAGAGGTATAATACACAGCTTTATAAAATCCACACTAAGAAAAATTCTGACTTTTTTTCTAACAGATAACAGATTATAAGCAGGAAAATAAAGTGATGATTGACTGATTGGATTCAGATATAGCATATGATCCTGCCCATTGTGATAAATTTCGTTGGAGAAGAATTATGCCTGCATAAGATTTGAAGTTTATAAATTCTGGTGCATGAATTGCTAGTGATTATAAATTAGATTAACTTGGTAGATATGAATTTGGTAATACAAATAGCGTGCATACACATATACATACTTTGGAGATAATGGAGTTGCTGTTGGCTACTGTCTTCACAAGCAATCATGTTTTGAATGATGCTCTGGACTGCAGATAAGATAACTTGATCGTGACACAATGACAGCACACTAGTTATCTTCGAGTCCAAAAGACTATGTCTGCAATATGAGAAAAAAAATTCCTAATCAAATAAGGGGGAAAAAATTCTTGATGTAATGAAATTACTCAAGTCATTAATTGGAATTGGGATATTTAAGGGGTATGATCTAATTCTATATAAATAAATGACTTATGCCAGTTTAAAATAATCTGATGTATTTTCAACAAATTTGGTAATTTTAATATAGTGAAGTATGTAGAAATTGCTTAAAATACAAAAATATTTTTAGTATTTGCTTTGAATGAAATAAGATTAAACTGAGCACATTCTGCTTGTTAAATTTTGAATGTATTCAAGCTAGTGTATTTTTTTTAAATAATTGGTTATCAAATAGTTCTCTAAATTATTGCACGAGTTTGCACAAGAGAAATTTTTTGAAGAGCATTTTTTTTTAATGTGTGAACAGAAAAAATATTCATATAAATAACATCTTATCAATACGACAATAACAATTCAGAATGATATTCAATCATACTTACATCACAGGAAAAACTCTAGCAAATACAACCGATGCTTCAGCCAAATATTCATACAATATTTGCATTTCGTTTTCATCGGTGGTGTTTCTGACCAGAGTAGCCTAAATAAAAGCAAGTGTTAAGTTATTGATCCATGTGTAAAAGCAAATTTTTTTGAGAGTTCAAAATCTATTAAAATTCCCTCTATAATAACAAATTAAAAAAATATAAATGTCGAAATTTCTGATGGTGTACGAGCAAATTTTTACCTGGTGCCAATCAATCGACAACAATTTTTTTCCTGACTACAGTAAACTATCTATAATACGGTCCACCCAGAAATCCAGCGTTTTAAGGCAGGATTTCTTCTTCGAAAAAAGAAGAGAAAATCATGTCATTGCATGACTGTGTACTGAAGTCTATATTATTTGAATGGGCTTTTTCAACTGTTTTCCAGTAATTTGACAATTTCAGTGATAATCATTTCATCATTTTTGTCACACCTGTCACTTTTCAAACACTAGTCGACCCAAAAGGTTAATTTAATGAGAATAAATATTACTTATCCCCTAAATTACTCATACTTTGAGTAATGAAAAGAGTTTAAAAAAAAACCTTGACATGCCTCATGTTGCATTGTAAATACTTATAAATAAGTAATCTGTATAAATCTTTGTTTCTAATCTTCAATCTTATATTCTTGAAAAAGTTAGAGATCCTAATACTTGAGATTAAATACTATATATCATTCCTGTTTTATCTGTCTTTGATAATGTTGTTAGAGTAAATTAAAAGACCATTCTTACACTTTACACAGATCGAAGTTTATACTAAATAGAAACTACTACACAATGCACGTAAAAAAGTTTCTCTTAAAAATATGAAACTAAAGTAACCCTTTTTATACAAATATAAGGCCACAACAGGCAAAATGCCCCACGAGGTGGCTAAGAAAAAGATGCCCATAATAAATATGGATGTCACATGTTTCTAAAATACAGCAACCCAATTAAAAATGCAATTATAAAAACTAAAGACTATATATACATGATAAAATACAATACAATGCCCACATAAAAAAAATATTTGTTTGTTTTATTCTAAGCATGGATAGCTTCTCGATTTACCCCACAACATGTTCATCATATTTCTTTTTTAAACATGTCAATTATGTTAGAATTTACTACCCCTTGGGGGTAAGCTACTACATTTATTAACAATCCTATAAGAGAAAAATTCTGTGACACCATGACCTCAAATTGTCCCTTACCAATTAATACTGGTGTTCTTTTGTCACAGCAGTAGATTGAGGGCGTATTATTGATTCATGGTCAATCCTATCCATCCCGTTGAAAATTTTGAACACTGATTATATCTCCTATACACTTGCGTTCTTTCAATGCAAACATATTTGAAAATTGAAGTCTCTCTTCATAGCTCAAGCCCCATGTGCTAACAAGGACACATGTAGCTCTTCTCTGCACCTCGTCAACCAATTCTATGTCCTTCTGTAGGTATGGTGTCCAAAACCTTACACATACTCCAGCCCAGAACGAACTAAGCCTCGGAAAAGTGGAAGAATGACTTTAGGACAACACAAAGCGACCGTTTTAAAAGTGAAACCGAGCATTTTATATGATATTTTGACCACAGCTGCACAATGTTCAGAAAACCAAAGTCAAATGCCAATGAGAATTCCCAAATCCGTGACCCTAGTTGCATTCCGGATAGTGACACCTTCAACTGGTTAGAGAAACATGGGTTGTTTGAACTAAAATGAGTGACCATGCATTCGTCAATGCTCCAATCCTGTTCAAGTTGGTCTGGAGCAAATCCTTATTGCTTTGATTCCTGACTACGTCATTAGCTTCATGTTGTAGTGACCGATCACAAACAATGCTCTGTGTCGTCATGATGTCACGTTTTTCCCGTTTTAGTGTTTTTTGCCTTGCGATGGATGGTAACCTAGCAACGGATCGCCAGAGAGTTTTCAAACGTTTTTAGTCAGTTGATTGTATTTCATAATAGAGTATGGATGTCGCGCATAACTTGTCTGTGTGTGTAAATAAAATATTCATGTTTTTAAAAATGAAATTTACATCTTCTCATTGCCGTCGCCTTTAACGTCATCTATGAATTTGCTAACAATCTTATTGATACTCTAATTCGAGTTTACTGATAAAATTTGAAAAAAGTTTGGGGCCAAGGACACTTCCTTGAAAAACTCCACTTGTGATGCCTGTCTATTCAATCAGAGAATTCCCCGTTGACCATAACTTGTTGTGACCTATCTCTTAACCATGATTCCACCAATTCAGCAAGTTGCTCCCAATCCCTAACTCATTTCAAGAGTTTATCATGTTGTGCATTATGGTAAACATATGTTGTGCATTATGGTAAACATATGTTGTGCATTATGGTAAACATATGTTGTGCATTTGTGGTAAAAATATTTTTTTCACTGACAAAGAAAAAAATTAAGACATCACGTAAGTTTACTTTATATGTATAAGTTCTTATGATAATCAAATTTTCAACCCTTGTTTTAATAGAAGGTGAAAACCATTCAAATAAATATTATCCTCTTCAAACCTGAGCAAAAACTGACTATTAAAAGAAAATTTGTTTTTTTTATTGTGTTTATTGTATGTCAAAATGCCCTTGAAGAAAATTTTAAAGAAAATTTTTTTTTAAAATTAATTAACCTTTTACTGGCTGAATTAGAATATATATGAATTAGTTTTAATTTTTTTTCTATTTCCCCTACTGACTCTTTAGTTTAGAAATATCAACCATAAAATTTGCAACAACAAATGTTTGTGAACGTTTTCTGGAGTTGTCCATGTCCATAGAAACATTAAAATTAAAAACTTAAAAATTAAATTTTATTCTTTCTTAAAAATAGGTCATTTAAAAAAAATAAATTTATAACATAAATGCTAAAATAAATGAAATTTGTGTTTTGTAAACCAGGTTTGGTATCTCACATGTTCAAAGAAAAAAATAAAGTGCTTTCATGTAAGAAATATATTTATTTTTAATTAATAAAAAACTGATGTTCCCAATTGAGAACATTGGCCGTTAATAGATTAAGGATCTTTACTAAAACCATTTGAGTAAGGTAACCTTGTGCATACCTCAATTCTTAACTTGGAAAAAAAGAATAATTAAAAACCATTTAAAACGATTAAAAAATGAGATACACATGTATGTACCTCTGGACTGAACATATTATAACAAGAGGCTACTTTATGAAATTAGTAGTCTCATAATTCATAAATTATTATGAATAGAAATCAATTTACCAAGACTGTTAAGACCAACGCCTGCGTTGGGAAATCAGTCAGTACTTCCGGATCAAGAAGGACATTATCTTCGTTTGATCCTCTACCACCACTATCCTTACGTGTAGTAGGTTCATCTGGATCACCATCAGAAGGGGATAACCGTCCGCCATCTTCACTTTTCTGAGCTTTAGGGGTTGGCATAGAACTGCTTCTTTGGGTTTTGAAAGATGGCCTCACTACATTTTGAGCATCAATATCTAGACTTCTCCAAAACTTGGGCTCTTTAGGCTGTGACTAAAGAAACCATATGAAATGAAAATCATATAAACTATATAAAAAGAAAAAATCAAAATTTGCATGAAATCACACAAATGGTTTGATTCACCAATACCTCAAAAAGCTGAAATTGAATTAAATTCTTTACTATAGAGGTTCTGATATGCATTTAAGTTCAACATGCTTCTTCTCATGGTCTAAACTGAGATTTTATTATTCTAATTTAATCAAAGTAAATGAAACTGGAATTCACAGAAGATAAATCATGAAAATTTATGTAATGAAATCCTTTTTTTGTGCAGACTTCACTTCTTGCTATTATTTGTTCTCAAGTTCAGTCAATCAAAAGACATTCACCATCAAAAAAAAAGATAGGGGGATCCCTTAACTCATGGGTACAACCAGGCCATGCTTAGGAGGGCTTTCATCTGATACTATCATTTTTTAAAGTACAGTAAAACCTCTCTTTCGCAGACATCCAACAGGACAAAAAATTCATCCGTAAAAGAGGGGATGACTGTTAATCAGGGGTTTGAAATGTATACATTTATTATGCAAGGGGAAATTATTATTTGGCTATAAAAGAAGGGTGACTGTTTCTGAGGCGTGCCCGTTAAGAGTGCTTTTACTGTAAATAAATTGATAGGATAGTATCTCCAGTATGATGGGAGGGAAGATCCCCCTCTCCAGAATATCACTTTGCCCAGAGGCCTATGGTACTGTTAAGATGGCTCTAAGAGAAGAGTATAAAATTTATGTTCAACACTTTCTGGTCCCTTGCACCAACGAATAAGTGACAGGTCACTATCAGTCAAAAAATTCACTTCACCCAAAAATTGTATCAAATTGAAAAAAAAATCTTTTTTAGAACAAGATGACACGAATGTGGGTAGCCAAGAGGTATTACTGTACACTCTTGACTAACAAGAAAAAAAAAGTTGACAAAAACTATTTCAGCAAACCTAATAGGTTTTCCTACCTGATTCACTGGTGATTGCCTGTTTTGTTTTGCTTGTAGCAATGCGTTTTGATCTAGTGTATCCCATGACTTGTGCCTCCTATTCACTGGTGTGACTGGAAGAGTAGTTGTGGTGGAAGGTTGCGCTGAATGGTTATTTGCTGGAAGACAGTGAGGTGACGTTTGACCAGATGTCGAGGAAGGAGATGGTATAGGAGGACTAGGAATACTTGGTGAAGTAGATACTTGTGGTGACACCGCAGGATGCAATTCAGCTGTGAATGCTTCAGCAGATGGGGATTCTGACACAACACGTGTAATTCTATGCTTCAGGTGACATCTACTGCGCACTTCTTCTGAGACAGAAACTAGAGCTAAAAAGAAATAATATAAATTAAAGTATCTACATAGCAACTGGATTAACTTGCATTTTCATTGAAGTTTCAAAGAGTTTAAAGCCAAATTGCAGTTTCATTTGAATTATGAGGAACCAATGGGACCAGCATTTAATTTAATTTGTTAAATCAGAAATGCATTAAAATAGCATGTAGATGCTCATAAATATACAAGGTGCATAGCTACCATCATGCACCACATTTTATTGGCGAACCGTTGATCCTAGAAGCATACTTCCAATTAGAAGTAGTATCCAAATAATGTGTGTAGATTTATTTAACTCAGATGCATTATTCATGTTACAAGGGATTGTGTAAAATAACAAAAATGAACTTTTAACTATGGGGTAAAGCACATTTCACCCACATTTGTCCCGTTCTTTCCCAACTTTCTCAGTTTTTAAAATTCATACATCTCAGCGAATATTGCACTTACAAGAAAAGGGTCCTAAGGTGTTGTCATAAAAAATTATAAGAAAAAATTTAAGTATACTCATGTCGTACAGAAATACATTTTAAAAAAAGTAGCAACAGAATGCAATTATTAAAGCTGCAAAAAATTATAAAAAATGATAACAGTCGGCTACTCATCACCTCTCATACTTCTTGGATTAAATTAAACTTGAAAGCAGAATACACTTGTGGGGTGAAAATTCATTTTGTAATTATGGTTTTATTTACATGGGGGGAAAAAAATGATATAAAAATTTCATGGTCTTTTCTTTGGTTATGATATCATCAAACTGTGGTATTATAGTCGAATCCAGTTTTAACGAAAACCATTATAGCGAAAATCTTGTTTTAATGAACAGTTTCTAATCTCCCAGATAAATTTACATAGGAACAATGCAAAAACTTGAAATTCCTTTATAACGAAGTGATTTCTTCGGTATCTTGGAGTTTGTTATAACGGGATTCAACTGTATAAATGATTTAAGTCACATCTGGTTCCAGGTTGAAGAAAAATTTATCCACTGCATAGCCAGAAATCAGAATTACATAATGTTGAGCAAAGAAAGAAAGAAAAAAAAAACTTCCATTAACAGTAGCTAGTTATACTGATTCACACTGAATTTACCTGCCAAGTATGCTACATTCTCAATAGTCACTTGGAATTTATCCCTGAAAAAAAATAGTTATTTTTAGAATTATAAAAATAAACATGACAATGAAATTAAAACAAAAACTTCTGGATGGTAAAAAAAATTTGAAACAGACAGTAAAAAAAGTTTTTACAATATTGATGGTTTTTGTATGATAGTCACAATGTGTAAAAATTAGAAGTCTTACAGTGTACTAAGGAGTATTGACATGTGCTTTTCAAAGACATGATGCAACTGATTAAATTTATCTATAGAAAATTATCTAGCAACCATAATTAAAATCAGTTTTTTTTTTAACTTGGAAAAAGTTTGATTTCTTGCACTGGAGTATTAATAGAATTCCCAGAACAGAAAATTTATCACGAAACAGACGAATCCCAACATAACGCCATCATTTGTCTCAGATTTCTGGTGCTATAACGAATTCTGCATTATATCAAATCACAAATTAAAATGTATAATCCCTATGTTTAGAAGATTTGTTCACTGAAAAATTTTGGCGTTGAATTGGGGGTGCTACAAAGGGGTTCGACTGTACATAAAATAAATTGAAGCAAAAACTACAGTAGGCTTCAAGTTCTAAATCTAGTCATCAATAATCATAAATAAAAATAAATTAAGGTAACAGACATTTTTTTCAAGATGAAACAAGTTTAACCCTAGAATACTAACTAAAATAAAAACTGATAAAAACTGCACGTAAACTAGTTATTGAAATAAATCAATGGAAATGTTCATTTATTTGCATAAAAAAATTAACATACAATCCGCCCCCTGTATTCGCGTTTATTTTTCCTCTATTGGAATTTTTTTTATTTTTTGCAACACTCAAAAATCGTCATTCATATGTGATTTTTTTACGAAATTTGAGTTGTGATTGTTTAGGATGGCTCGCTAATGACATTACTGTCATCACTAGAGCCATGGCAGCTCCCAGGACAGATTCAGTAACCTCAGGTTGGATTAACCTTTGGCCACAATGTGCACTAAAGGGCACAACCATTTCTACAGCGCCAACTGAAGAGACTATATAGGACATTGTCACGTTAGTGAAACAGGTGGGTGGAGAACTGTTCAATAACATGATTATAGAAGTCGAACAACTAATTAATAGCAATTCAGAGGTATTGACTGAGGAGGAATTAATGCAGTTGCCTGCTCCTGAAAGTGAAGCGGTACCAGGTGAAGAAGATCAAGATAAAGAAGTAGAAGACATGTTCACCATGAGTAACATAGCGGAAGGGCTTCGCACGTTCAAATCATCAATAGATTGTTTTCATGACATAGATCCCTCTATGATGCGCTCTTCACATGTAAAAAAATTGGTAGAGGAAACTTCATCATATTCCAACATACTTGATATAAAGAGGAAGAAATGGCAAACAGAAATCACACAATGTTCTTTCAGAAAAAATCACTGCACCCTCTTTTAAATTCCCTCATACCTCTGAGTTACCCTGCTCTTCACATGCTGTTCAATAAATGAGATATACAAAAAAAAACCTATAGTTTCAGTTATTCGGTGATTTCCATATTCGCGTTCGCTCCTGGAACGTAACCCCAGCGAATACGGGGGGCCGACTGTACTGTCTTCACAATGCAAAAAACTATGATGCCATTAACTATAACTTGATTCAAATTCAGAAGAGATCTTGCTACAGAGTAAGAGAGTTTAATTTTTTGTTACAGAGAGAAGTAAAATATCAGATGCAATATTTCAAAGAGACAACAAACTCAGAGAATGTACACAAAATTATATATTCTGAAAATGAATGCAGCATCATGAGAAATTATTCAAGATTACTCACCTTTTATATGGTTTTGACACAATCCCAAGAAGCGTGTTCAAAACTCTTGTTGTCCTGGAAACTGTTGTGGGAGTAGGATGACGAAACCCTGGAAATTTGATGTACAATATTCAGTTTTATTCAAAAATTTTAGTTTTTTTTTAAAACTCGAAGATTTTATAGTTGCATGCAGCATGTAAAAAGTCACAGCATTTGTAAGAAACTTTTTTTTCAGGCCACTGTTCTAGATGCAGCTTATATATCAATGCATTATAACAACATGCGCATTCAAACTTATATATCAGAAATTATGGTAGTTGATAAACTGATAAAAAACTTCAATTAAAAAATTAATTTTTTTATTTACAAAGAGTTTTCCGAAATTGAGTTTCAGTTTGTAGGGAAAAAAATGTTCCAGATAACACTGGTCAACAGTGAGATTGCTTCTTAGAAGAAAGAACCCAATCCTGAATGATTTCAACATGCTGAACATGAATATCACTTTAAAAAGTTGATTGGATCTTGTTGCAGAGATATTTTGTTCATTATATAGGCGCTATCGTGTCATATAATGCAATTTATTAAGATAAATACATGGAGATGAAATTGTCACTGCATTGTCATCATCCCTTTACACAAATAAGTTATTCATCACCACACCAAGTTTCTATTGGTGGTTTTGTGAAGGTGATTGCGCAAGAGCAGCAACAGTTTATTTGTAAACACAAGACAGCACGGCTCGAATAAGTTCTTTTAATTTCGTCCATACTTTTCTAATCCGTAGCATACGAAAGTGATTGCTACAGTGTAAAATCAATAGCAGTAATGTCTCGTGACTGCGTTAATAATACTTTCTGTTGTATTTGCGGAGGTGACATTCGCTGCACAGAAAAAGACCATCAGTGCAATTAACAGTCAAGAAAGCGTATCATTTTCATTTTGGTTAGCCAATCAATCACGTTTATAACTTATTTCTGCATAGTACCACCAGTTTTTGGAGGCATCACCAAGCAAAAGAAGTGGCCAGTTAAATAACTTAACATATCTCGCATGGCAAAAGACTTCCTATTACAGAGCCTCGTACAGATTTTTCTATCAGTTCAGATGAGGAGAATATCATCATGCATCCGCGAAATCTCCTAAACTGTCAACGTCGGCATGTGGTGGCACTATGGATGATGACTTTTCATGTTTTGATGAAACATCTGCGCCCTATAAGTTTAGCTCGAATCAACTAAATGATCTTGTTTGAGATTTGAATCTGTCCAAAAGCAAAGCGGCATTACTGGCCTCAAGACTTCGACAGTGAATCTTCTCGAACAAAATGTCAGAGTGAATTAATTTCACCATTGCCATCAGTCCTTTGAACCTTTCTTTGAAAAAGAAGAAAGCAGTGTGTTATGCTGCGATATTGATGGCGTATTACAAGAAATCGGATTGAACACGAGCCCCATGAATGGCGGCCATTTATAGACGTGTCAAAACTGAGTCTCAAGGTGGTATTGCTGCATAATGGGAACCACAGTTTCCACCCATACCTATCGCACATGCTGTCTGCATGAAGGAGACGTACGACAGTCTAAAGCTACTATTGGAGAGAATTAACTACAGCAAGTATGGCTGGCAGATCTGTGCTGACCTGAAGGTAGTGTCTTTGTTGATGAGTTTGCAGCAGGGATATACAAAGTACTGCTGTTTTCTTTGTTCATGGGATAGTAGAGCAGTTGATCTGCACTATATCAAGCAAAACTGGCCCTTGAGAGCAGAAAATCTTTTAAGAATGGAGAAATGAATGTACAGCACCCATCATTTGTAGAACTCCACAAAATCATCATTCCTCCTTTACATATCAAGCTTGGCTTTATCAAAAACTAGGTAAAGGCCACAGATAAGAATGGACTAACATTCAAGTACCCATCTGAAATATTCCCTCGTCTCAGTGAAACTACAATTAAAGGTGTTTTTGTGCTGCCTTAGATTAAAACAGCTTCTCAGGGATCCCACGTTTGAGAAAGTTCTTCAAAGTAAAGAAAAACAGGTTTTTGGCATGCATTCTATCAAGTGGCCAAAATCTTCCTGAGGAATGTGAAGGACAAAAACTACAAGGAACTGGTCGAGGATATGTTGGCTTTGTTTCATGATTTCAGCTGCAATATGTCGTTAAAGATTCACTTTCTTAATTCCCACTTGAATTTCTTCCCTAATAACTGCTGGGAGGTCAGTGATGAGCATGGCAAACGTTTTCATCGGGACAGTACTAAGATGGAGTAACAGTACCAGGGTAAATGCGGGCTCACTATTGTTATATGCTCATCAGGGATACTCCTCTCGTTCATCACAAACAACAGGCCAAAAGAAAGCAACAGTTTGAAAATTAAAGTATTTTTAACATGTATTATATAATATTTACATATATGCATTTTTCTCAATAATGCTCACACATTACAAAAAAAACCCAAAAAAAAACTAGCCATTTCAGACTTTTCTTTGTCGTATTTGTATTCAGCACATTGAATTAATTAGGAAATGGCAATTTTTTCATCTCAGAAGCAGAAAATTTTTGAAATTTTGTTGCCCACAGTGTAATTGTTAACACTACATGGATTCAATATTTATAAGTATTTGCCTCTATTGCTGATCATTTTATTAGAATGAAGCTAACAAAAAATTTAAAAAAAATTATAATAAATTTATTCACCTTTTATAAGATGCCCAACAAGTGCAAAATGGAAATTTGATTTGAAACTCAAACCAACAGAGTGATCAAGTTGTTTGAAATGCCATTCTAGAGGTTCCCTACTAGACATCATTATATGCTCAAGTGCCTATGTAAAAGAAAAACCATCTTATGTTTTTTTATATATTCATATATCTAATGAAGTTGAAAAAAAATTATTTTGGAATAATATCAGCAATAACTTTCTAGCACTAAAACAGCTGGTAGGATTCAAGAACATATACAGGGTGTTCTGCTAATGGACCAACAAACTCAGTAGACATCAAAGAGGAACAAAAATTGCAATGGAACATGGTATCGCAAAGCATGTTGAGAGGGTGAAAATCGCAAAAAGCACATGCAGGTTTCGATGACACGCTGGAATGACAAAAACTACAATAACTACAAAAAGATTTATTTGATTATTTATTACATGAGTTGTCTGCAGTGGCAGCTGCTGAGGTCATTGCACAGTTTGCCACGACGTAAAAGCGATTCCCGGACGTGCTCGAAGATACCAAGTATGCTTTTATATAAACGATACTCATTGAAACAGACAGCTAACCGCTACACGAGTATCATCTGTATAAAAGCATACCGCGGAACTTCGGTTAAAGAGCTTAATTTGTTCTGCCAACATGCTTGTTATCCGAATAGTTCGTTATACGAATCAAACTTCCCTATAGTAAATAATGAAAATTTGGATAATTCGTTCTACAATTAGTCATTCACATAAAAATGACTAACAAAAACAGCATTCAATCAATAATTAAACACATTGATAATTATACATAACGCAATAAAATATACACAATGCAAACACCACCACAAATAAACGTACAATAGGATAATGTTTACAAATTAACTTGCTCTAAATGATGAGAGAGAGAGAGAGAAGGACTATCGTTTAGGATGATTTACAGACTCACTGTTGTTTGCAAACTTATTCTTTTTGCGTGATTTTCTAAAAGAACCTTATCCAATGACACATGCTTTTGCCTCTTTTTTTAGGATTTCTGGAAAATGATAAATTGCAATGTTGGTTGCTTTATTTGGGTGGTTCTTTTCTACAGAGTTTTGCACAGATTCCCACATTCTACACATCTCTATAATCTCATTTTATGTGAGAGACTCCTCCTTACCTCTCTCTTCCTCAGACGAGATACCATCCATGAACTCTTGCTGGTGTGTGAAAAAGAGATCCATAATTTCATCTACATCATCTTCTAGACATTTTCCACCACTAGTTCTTGAATGCCATCCTCATGTACCTCCAAACCATGGTCTTCCCCAAGCAGAAAATCTCTTCTACAAGTAGTGGCTTGTTCATGAGCTAGCCCCCTCAAAATCACATTCAATAATGCAATCAACCCACAATTTTTTTTCCAAGCAGAATTAAAAAAAAAACTTCAGGTGCACATATGCTATGTCATATCTAGTTTCATATTGTAAATATTCACACTTGCGCGTGTTAATTTTCTGACAGAGGCATGCACCGGAGACCACAGGGGACAATATTACCCTAAATTCCATAACACGTGTGTGGGCGAATGCAAAAAACCATCAGCTCAGTTGTGATAACGTGAAAATGAATGGAAAAAGCACAAATTTTTTTTCTCGTTAACTCTGT
The DNA here is from genome assembly GCF_987345545.1 of Pholcus phalangioides. Classification (NCBI taxonomy): domain Eukaryota; kingdom Metazoa; phylum Arthropoda; class Arachnida; order Araneae; family Pholcidae; genus Pholcus; species Pholcus phalangioides. The sequence goes on along the minus strand of NW_028301616.1, from coordinate 21,162,060 downwards.
CTAAATTTGTTCAAAATTTTCGCTAATTATGCAAACTGCTCATTAACTGAACAGCTCATTAACCAAAGTTCTACTCTACCTGGTATCTTCGAGCGCACGTGCGTCCAGGAATGGCCTTTACATCATTGTAGACTGTGCAATGACGTCAGCGGCCACCACTTCCAACAACTCTTGTAATAATTTATCAAATGAATCTTTTTATAGTTATTATTGTACTTTTTGTCGTTCCAGCATGACATCGAAACCTGCATGCATTTTTCGCAATTTTCACCCTCTTAACGTGGTTTGCGACACCATGTTTCATTGCAATTTTTGTTCCCCTTGATGCCTACTAACAACCCTCTGAGTTTGTCTGTCCATTAACAGAACACCCTGTATAAATATATGTTAGGTCAGTCAATGTGCTAAGCAATAGACTTGCAGGGGAATCATTATTGATAATTGATTACTATTTAACTTTTGATATATGAAATGATCAATTTCAACTTCAAAGTGTTATAATCCATAATATAAAAAAATGGAATGAATATTTATTATTATTATAACAAAGGTAAATGGTAGTGAATCGCCTCTGCGATAACAGAAAAGGGTGTGCAGGATAGTTGAGTAGGTGAATATTTTGTGTTTAACATAGATTACTTGCAAGTCAAGAATCTTGTGATTAGTATGTAAATTGAGGTGAAAGTGAAAATTAAGCCTACTTGATTTTCAAATATCCCTTGAGAATCCAGAGTATGAAGATTTTGTTCCAAGAGAGCAAGTCCAGAAGCATAAAGTGTCATATCATCCAACTGCAGCACCGAGATAGCGACCCAAAACAGCGCACAATGAATTGGTGATTCCTGAAACAAAGCACAAACTTATAACATCAATGCACTGGAAAATAAAGAAAAATAAAGAAGTTGAAATCTTTATACAACATACAATCTTTATACAATCGATTCTTGATACAATGAACCCCTTTCATCCAATCAAAAACAGATGTTATATTGGGAGGGTCATTATATCAAAAGTAAAACATATACAGGTATAACATATACCTGTATAATTGTTTTATGAGAACATTTGAGCCGTATCCTACTGGCTGTTGTAATGGAACGGTCGCTATAACATGGGGTTATTATAAAAAGTGTAGACTGTATTCAGTATTTGTTGGTCTATTAGATGCACTACTTCACCAAACACCAACTCTGACAATATTGCAATTTACTGTCATTTATGAGATGGGTTGGAAATGAAGGTGCTGTCTATTGGTGGTTGCCTCAAGTTCATTAGGGAAAATATCTTATCTATATTCTCCCTTGGGTTTGAACCCAGGACCATGACAACAACCTTCATGGTGGCAGACGAGCATTTTACTGCCATGCCACTCTGGCGCTCTATTAGATGCACTAGTATACATGACACCTCCATCTTTGTTTTACTCATTCTGTACATTGAATCGGACATAACCATGGCTGTAACATTTTTAGAATTGTTTTCAAATACACCAATCTGATTTTCTCATGTTATCTGGAAAAAAGGAAAACTAAAAAAAAAGTAGTGATAATTTAAAAATTTATTTAAGAACTGACTGGTCTGAGCAGGGGATGCAGCCTTGTTAAGCACATTATGATTGCGTCAATCAACTGAAGGTCTTGAAAAGAATCGAGAGCCCTAACTAAAGTTCGAAGAAGCTGTTTCATCTCTAGATCAAGAATCGTCTTACTGATGCAGCCAAATACGATCAAAGCTCTTGGTTGGAGTGCAGGGTTGTAGCGAAATGCAAAGCTAAAAAAAAAGAATAAACTCATAAATTAAAATCACTAACATTTAAGTATAGGAAATAAATATAAAATTCACAAATCATTGAACTGTACAATGTTTGTCAGTGTCAGAATAGTTTTCTTCCCTCTCTTCAGAGAAGTATTTCTCCTTCAGTCACTAATTCACTCTATACTTTATTAATGAAAATGATCATAATGAATTATTTTTATAAGCACTGGGTAATTCCTTATAATAAAGCTGCAGCTTATAAAGCTTTTAAAGTTAATTTTCAAAACCTTGAGGCTAATTCGAAGCAGCGGCATATCCAATGACTTTTTTCTTGGTATTATAACTTGAGGAATTCTGATGGATTTTTCTGAGCATTTGGACTCTTGAAATGTGTTGTTACCGAGTTTGACTATACCTGTAATTGAATTTCTATATGTATTTCATTCAGTTACATTATAAGTATTTTATCTAATGAGGTAGTTATGCTCTTCATACAAAATGTATGAAGTCAATTAGCTGGCATGCTGGGAAACAGCGAAACAGACCAGCATGTCAAGAATACCCGTATTTTCCAGCATGCCAGGAAATATTCTGAAAATTTTCTTTCCTTATTCCAAGAATCCATTTAATTGGCTAACTGCATATTGCAATCCTTATTAAACTTTACTTTTCTCAGCATGCCAGGAGTTAATTAGACAGCAACATTAAAGAAGCTGGTATCCCTCAAGTTTTACAGCATGGGAGCGAATGCAGGGGAGGGGGAAATACAGTAATGAGTATTAAAACTTAAAAAAACCTACAGATAATAAAGATTTACCTTCTAGCAAGGGAAGTCCATTGCTGAAGCCAATCACAGCTTGATATATTCTTCATGCAAGCCTAAAAAAATTGGTGCGTAAGCTAATAAATTGAAACAACCATAACACTAAATTTTGAAAACACTGTGAAAGCATAGAATTGGGAAATATACCTCCATGATTTCCAGTAATGCATCTGTAATGATTTCTAGAGAAGCCAGGGGCATGGGTTCTTGGTCAGGAGTTGTGCATGCAAATGAACGATCCATATGACGACAATTGGAACGGAAAGCGGTGACTGCTGCAGATTTCACTTTGCTGATACCAAATAGAAGGTAAAATTTTGGTAATGAAAACTCATCTAAGCTCAATCTCAATACCCGCTGAGTGTCTGTAAAAGTAACAGTGAAGAAAAAAGTGTTATGTATATCTATATATATATAAAATTGATTTTCTGTGCGTGTGTTCTCTATACAAATCTACAATTTTTGAAAGATAGACAAATTTTACATATATACAAAACAGGACCCAGATTGAATGATAGGCTACTTAAAACATGTTTGTCAGAGTTGGGCAAATGCCTAAAATAACCAAAAACCTGTCTGGCAACAATGGTTACTAGGCCTCAACAATCACACTTTCAGAATGTTTACTTTGGTTCCCTAGCAATGTGTTTCAGACATGCATTGCCCCTTTTTCAATCCTCCCAGTAATTGAAGAAAACCCGGGCAGCACCGGGTATTATAGCTAGTTGGTGTATATATACGGAGTGATTATAAAAAAACTATCCCGACATATGGGCCCCTAACTATCATACCATTCACAGAAACTGAATGAAATTTTGGCATAAGGTATTTTGAGGTATGCGCTCAAGAATGATATGGAAAACAACAGTGCCACTCTAGCAGTTACGGTTACAGTGAGAAAATTTCGAAAATATCAAATGGCAACACCAAGTTTTTTGTATTGGAATGCGATCTCCATACTGAAAAACACTAAATAGCGTTGGAATGGCACCTGTAGCACGAAAATCCCCGGAGCTAGGCAAGGAAAAAGTAAAAAGGACTTTGCTGTGCACCAGAGCATTAATGTTCATTTCATTCGTTTCTTCGGCTGAGATCCCAGCCTGATTAGTCTTCCACAAGATCACGTGGAAAATTTGTGAAACACAATAAAATGCTTTATTTTATGCTACTTCTCTGTCCTTATTGGTTGTCCTCACTTTTAGCCCATCTACCGCCGGTGATTTTCATGCTACAGTTGCCGTTCGAACGCTATTTAGGGTTTTTCACAATGGAGATCACATTCCAATACAAAAAACAAACTTAGTGTTGCCATTTGATATTTTCGAAATTTTCTCACTGTAACCGTAACTGTTAGAGTGACACTGTTGTTTTCCATATCATTCTTGAGCGCATACATCAAAATACCTTATGCCAAAATTTCATTCAGTTTCTGTGAATGGTATGATAGTTAGGGGCCTATATGTCGGGATAGTTTTTTTATAATCACCCTGTATATGTATGTGTATATATATATATATATATATATATAAATATGGTTAATAACAAATTATTATCATACTCAAGTAATAATTTATGACCCAAATACATTACATTTTAGGATTTATAAAAAGAAATATTGTATTTTAACATACTTTAAAAAAAAAAGACAAATACTAAGTAATATTGATAATAATTTTCTCACCAATGAATGAAGGCTTTGTACATGTGCACAGGGAATGTATTATGTTGATCACTAACCCATGAATAGAAGCTCGAAGATTTACTGGTCCAGTATGAACCAGCAATGTCACTATATGGAACAAGTATGGAAGATGACTTGCAACTGAAAAGAAAACGTAGAAAATATTTGGATGTGATATATTTCTTTTTTATAACAATGCTTAACCCTTGAGTATGGAGCTTTGCATATGCACAGAGGGTCCTTGAAACATTCATTACTGCAGCCAGTTTGATAAAAATTCAGAACCACCTTTACACATCAGCAGAGGTCATTTTCTTTCCATTTTATATATTGAATTTGCGTATTAATTAATGACAATAACTTTTTGTTTGTTGCAGAGCATGTGGGATTATAAATTTATTAATCTGTAAAAACGTTCGTTAATTTTGTTAAATGTTTTTGCACTTTTTTTTTTTACCATGACGTTTGCAACCCGTACATTTTTTCTTACTATAATTTGAATCACAAAGGTGGTTATTTATATAGAAAGTAATTTTGCTTCAATACATTTATCTTATATGTGATTTTACGCCTCTTTAGACCCTTTATAAGCAATACAATTGAAAAAAAAAATGGAAATGATTTTTCCCAGCTTTCAACATGTGCCAGTAACTATGAAAAAAATTATCAGCTTAAAAAAACAAATTCAGCAAGGGTAGAAAAAAAAAATACAAATATATTGGCTGATAAATACATGTTGCATACATGCGTACAAAAAACTTTGAAAGTATTTATTTTGTGTGTGTGTGCTTCCAGCTTTTTTTCCTTCTAATTTCAGATTCTTAAGAGAAATAGCATAATAAAATTAAAAAAAATTGCATGGGGGGAAAAAAAAGAAATTAGTGTTCTAGAAAGATAGTTTACCATCCAGGCAGTTGTTAAATGACAGCATAAGAAGGTATCGAGCTAATATAGCAATATCATCCCACATGAGATGTTGTTCCAAAATTGGAGTTGGCGATGTGCAAGTTTTATCTATTACCTGAAAAAGAAAATCACTTCAGCAAAAAATATATGTATATATTTTGTTCCATACTAAAATACAGATCATAAAAAGTATATAGTAAATTAATATACATAGCTATAATTTCACTAACTCATGTTTTCATATCAAATATATTTTATAATATATAAAAAATATCTTTTTATAAAAAATGTTAGGATATGATAATATTTCTTCTAAAAAAATCATTATACTAGCTTTTTTTAAATGTATAATTTTAAAAGCCTTGTGGTGCTTACACTTATGCTGCACATATACGATCATTTATTTTGAAGAGACTGATTATCAAGAAATTTCTAAAAGAAAAGTACAAAGGCATCATTTATGTACTTTGTTTATAGTTAAAGAGGAATGATATAGTATCCATGAGAGAGAAGATAGTTTAGTCTATGTGCCACTGTTTAAGTGTGGAAAATCAGGTAATATATACACATTACTTAGTTAATCTGCAGATCAACTACGCTAATTCGTTAAAGTGCAGAAAAATTGTTTCATTTTTGAAATTACTTAGGTAATCTGCACTTTACCCACTCAATGGAACGCATTAATGTACACAAAGTTTGATAAAGTGTGGAAAACTCTTATTGCATAGGTGATTCTGCACTTTAACAGATATGCCAAGTTAATCTGCAGATTATTTAGGTAATGTGCACATTGACAACTTTAGAGTTTTAACACGCACACACACATACATATTTTTAATGTGTAAAAGAGTGTTAATGTGTGTAAAATGGGTTAAATATATTTATGATACTGCAATCTATCTTGAAGCTAAAATGTAGATTGTCGTGCTGAACCATTCTCTGCTATTATGTTTTTTTACTACATTGGTATAAACTCATTGATCTATTCATTATTTATTGATTAGAAATTACCCCATTAGTTTTTGCTCTCACCACCGTCACCATAGTGGTGGTCGGCTGAAGTTGGTTTCCCGTGATTCCCAACTTCAAGGCACGAATGCGAGCCGATCTCCCCGTTAAAAAGTCTCGCCACAGAGAGCAACAGACCTACAAACAGCACAAAATCAATCATAACACATCACTCACTTCACTTCTGAAATATAGATGGCAGCACTGAAAAATCACACACAACACTACATGTGCACTCAGACTGTTAGGTACACACACAGTTACACCTCCGCCACAACTCACTAGGTAGTAAATCGCCCGTAAATGGTGATAGACCTGAGTTGTGCTTCGGTTAAAAAGAAAAAGTTTTTGCTCTCATAAAATAGCAAAAGCTATAGGAGATAGGATTCTTTGAATTAATATAAACTTAATGAAATTCAACTGAGTTGAAAGACATGAAAGCTTATGTGAATCAAGCTTAGGAAGAAATTCCCTTCTTTTTTGCAAGAGTTTAAAGTTAAAAAAAGAACATCGGATTGTCAATGATCCAATAGACAGCGTGTATTGGAATTTTCAATGATTTCTACAATTAGTGGGAACTGAAACAAGGTGTGTGTCAGAATATCCCTATGACTTCATTATACCAGGAGCAAATGGTACATATAGTCATAGCAACTCATACTTTTACGTCCAGCAAATGCGGAACATTCACACTGATCAGGCTTAGCGATATGATCACATTGTTTTGAAGTTTTAGGAGCAAACGTTTATTGTAACTAAATGGGTTAGTTTTATTAAGATTACACACTGCACAAATTTTAATTCATGTGAAATAGATTTACATACTCTGCATAAACGACTGATGACTTTGAGGGCAACCAGTTGAACATTTGACGAAGCCAAAGCCACAGCAGTATCTGCCATGATTTCAGACTGAGATGATCCTAATCCACCAGTTACACTTCTCTGGAAATAACAAAAGAAAGATCAACATTTCATACCAATAATGACAAACTTTCAAAATGTAGTTCTTAACTAACGTAAAATAAAACTCAAACCTTCCATGGCCTTGCCGGGATCAGAATAAAAACCCGTAGAAGGGAATTATATTCTGATTTCCATTGACTAATTAGCAATAACCAGGCAACATTGAATGCATACAAACAATATTTTGATAATTAAGTAACTCAGAGGTTCTCAACCTTTTTGGCTCCCTTTCACTATATTCCCTTCCTGTGTCCTCCCTTCTGTACTCATTAAATTCATTTCTAAGCAAATTTATAGGGTAAATAAAAAATATGTATAAGGTTGATCTCCACTCCCTTGGCTGGAGCTGTCAGCCTCGGTCGTGTGGTCTATTCCAGCTCTTTCATTGCTTTGTTTACACAATAACATGTAGGCGCGTTTCACGATAGGTTCAATGATACACTGGTGTAAGAAATTAAGAGAATTTGCAGACTTGGTCGATTATCTCTAGAACTACTGTACCGATTTTAATGAAATTTGATATGTACATACATTGATACAATACTAAAACCATTCAATAATTGTAATCCACACGCATGATCATGAGTAACACTCGTTGGAGTCGGAAGGTATGAAACAGCAGTTGCAGAATAAACAAAAAAATGGGTTAATAAGGGATATGGTCCCCTCTCACGGATATACAGGTCTCGCAGCGTGATTTCATACTTGAAATAAGGCAGTTTATCATTTCCTGTGGCAATTGGTCCCACTCGTTCAGCAATGCTGTTTTCATTTCCTGGATGGTTCCCGGAGGGGGGAGGCTGCGAGTTGCAATCGCCCTTCCCAGAGCATCCCAGACATGCTCTATGGGGTTAAGGTCTGGAGATCTGGCTGGCCAATCCATCCGTCGAATATCCTCACTCTCTAGAAAATTGTCGAGCAGAAGAGCTATATGTGGCCTTGCGTTATCGTCCATTAAAATGAACTCGGCCAACTGCACCCATGAAAAGGCGAACATAGGGCTCTAAGACTTCATCCCTATACCTCACACCAGTCACAGTGCCCCTTTCAAAGACATGGAGAGGTGAGGTATGCGGCCATCCAACATGATGCCTGCCCAGACCATTAAACCTCCTCCACCATAATGGTCGATTTTGCGGACATTGGAGGGTAGGTAGCGGGTCCCTGGTTCTCTCCATATGAACGTACGGCAAGAATCGGTACTTAGGCTGAACCGGGACTCATCAGTGAAGAGAACGGCTGCCCATTGATCAATATTCCAATCTCTATGCTCTCTGCACCATGATAAACAGATTCTCCTGTCCGTAGAAGTGAGCGGGACGCAAACAGTAGGTGTTGTTGCAAATGAAGTCTCATGAAGTCTTTTGGAAACAGTCACCATTGATACACGGGTTCCTGTGGCTGCATACAAGTCACGAGAGAGCTGAGAAGCTGTAGCACTCCTGTTACGCCTCGCTATAATCGACAAATGGCGATCTTCTCTGGCCGTCGTGGCTCTTGGACGACCTTGCCCAGGCTTTCTCTCGATGGATCTGGTATCCTGGAACTGTTTCCATAAGTTACACACGAAGCTGGGCGTTAAATTGAACTCTCTACAAATCTGGACTTGAGATTTGCCTGCTTCTAGCCTCCCCACAATTCGCCACCTCATTCCATCATCTAAACGTTGGTGGTTATTCATTTTTACTGTTACAATTTGAAATTAACCGATTGCTGCAAAATAACACCAAGAAATTTGCAGAGGTGTGTTAGCGAACGAAATGAGTCTTAACTTACGCGCGCTCATAAAGCCTGTTTCTTTACTGGCTCTGCCTACACACACGTGTACGCTTACGTATTTGACGTACAAGATTTGCATTTTTGTCTAGAAGCAGTGGTTTTACATTCAGTTCAGTCCTTTTCATGAAATTTGATAAAATACGCAAATTCTCTTAAGTTATTTCACCAGTGTAGATACAAAAGATAACAATAGGAAAAAAAGTAGTTTAAGTATTTCTCAATCAATATAGGCCAAACATTTTCTGTATGATGGCCAGAAACAAGTCTTTCTACATCCAGTATTGTAAGTTTGCGATGTAACTGATGGCCAGCTCTGTCTATTATGTTTACATATGTTACTATGGATATTGGAATAAAAATTATTCTTCCAAGTGACTGTAGGTCTATCAGCACTTTTCTTACTGGCTTTGGAGAAGCTCCTAAGGGCTACTGTGTAGTTTTTAAGAAGTCAAAATCCTGGACAAGGTTTTAATGAATTCATTTATGAATTTTTCTTCCATTCCCTTGCAACCGAAAAATGCCAGAACTTAATCCCACACAGCAGACTCACTGTCGCCCTCCTTTCATTTGATTTTAACTAATGGTTTCCCTTAAAATATCCTAGGGCCTCAAGGAAGTCATACAGTCCCAGATTAATAACTTTATATTGTTTCTTTCAAACCATTCATGACCCCAGTCCATTGCAAGTGAGTTGTGTTGGAATTATTTTGGTGTAACCTATAGAATTGTGTATATAGCGATACAAGTGTTTTTTAAACATGTCTTCCAAATTGGAATGTAGTGTATGTCACGAACCCCTGAAGCAACTTCCCTGTTCATAAAATAAGTATATGAAATGAATATTTATGATGATATACATTAAGCCCTGAACGTCTGGCCTGGATTTCAAACGCCATCGAGCCAACTGCATATCTTAATTTTTTAATCCATTACATTATTTCACGATCTCTGCATGTTTGGTGCCATTCGAAAGAGGAATAATGTGGCTTTTTACAATCATAATTATTATAAAATAAAAAATTTAAGAGCTTGCTTTAGCCTGTTGAGTTAAAACACTCTGTATAATTGAGTTAGTAGTTATTTGTTACAGCTATGAGGCTGAGTTATAAATCCGATTTTTGACAGAGGTAGAAGAGAAAAAAAACAATCTTACCAAAGAAAATATCACATAAATTTTTAGGTATAATGCAAGTGATACTATATAATATTATAATCAAGATGTTATTTTATTTATATAAAAAAAAGTCCAATTGATTCAATGATTTGTCTAAAAGTTATAAATTTTTTTATTAAACATCTGCAAAAACTGCTGATTCCATTTAAATCTCCTCTGACCTATGAGATGGGATTCATTTAAATCTCCTTCGAACTTGAGGAGTTAAAGAAAATCAATGTATTCCTTTAATATTGAATAAATAATAGTAATAAAAAAAACTAGCATACATATCTACTCTATAATATAAAATCACAAACTCGAAAAGGGCCTGTTGCTAAGCAACCGAGTGATGGAAGTGGGTGAAGTTTCTGAGTGACGGAAATCTGTTACGTTTTTGTGTTACGGAAGTCGGTTACGATTTTGGGTCAAATATTCATTTAACTGGAGCACATATCGGGACCCTTTTGACCCATCGGGACCATGTTATGGGCATGTACCGAGAGGCTCCTACATCCTACAGCAGAGCCCTTAGGCTGGAATTTAGATTTCGAGCCCCCAAACCAGCTTTTCAGGGGGGGCCCCTCTGTGATTAATTTATAGTGTGAAAAATCAAAAAGTGATAAGAATCGTTGTGGCCTCTGTCAGCCCTGCCCTTGTGGGGGGGGGGGGTTCCATGCCAAGAGGTATGTATATGTATAATATACACACAACAGCAGTGCTCCCAACACAGGGTCAGGGTACCTGGGGGGGGGATTTCACGTATAAGTAAAAAGTTTTCATTTCCAGGGGCCCTTGATGGATCTCATTGTTTTCTTGCTGCTTTAACGTTGAAAAATTTGCGAAAGTGGAAGCAAAAGATATATCCAATCTGGGGCCCCAACAAAAGTATGCGAATTGGTGTCCCAGGTAATTGGTTGGGGGCCCTGGATTTTACTCATTGGTAAAACGAATACAAATGAAAATATTTTTCATGGCACTCGCACAGGGGGATGACCAACAAGCTTCCAAGTCGGGGGCCCCATGTTTACAGGTTTCATTTTGGGGGCCCTGGATGAATCTCATTCTTTTCTGTTGTACAATTTGCAAAAGCGGAAGCCCGAGATATAGCCAGTCTGGGGTCCCACCAAAAATCTGCGTATTGTGTCCCCGCTACTGGATGTGGGGCCCTGGATTTTATTCATTGTAAAATTGATAAAAATGAAAAATTCTCACAGGGGGGTGTCCGACAAGCTTCCAGGTCAGGGCTCCATTGAAATGTTGGCAGGTTGTAATTCGGTGCCCCTGGATGTATCTCATTGATTTTTGTTGTTTAACATTGTGAAATTTGCAACACATCGGTAGCCCAAGATATATCCAGTGTGGGGGCCCCACTGAAATTCAGCGAATTGAATCTGGGGACCCCCATGGGGAAGTTTTCTGGGGGTACTTGATGAATCTCATTTTTTATTTGTTGCTTTATTATTATTTTTATTAAAATTCGCTTCTTCAGTAAGCTGGTGCTTTCACACGTCCCTTTCCCCCTTTCCATAGCACGCAGATGAAGTGGGACGAAATAAACAAGATATGTTGGGAAGAGAAGTGGGGGGGGGGCAGAGCCCCCTAGTATATACATAAATATAGAATAAACCAAACCTACTTTGATGAAACTGTCCAACACCATGTCTAAAAGATCAGACACCTGACCGATATTACCCCAGATTTTGGCTTGAATAGATGGATACATCTGTTAAAAAAATCAGTAGAGCTTGATCACATTGAATTAATACCCTTACAAACAAATCACGATGTTCAATGTTATTCATGAGCAAAATATATAAGCACAAGATCTTCTGAATTCACACTTCTTCATTTTATACTATTAGTTCGGAATTATGATACTTAAAATCAGTCAATTCATTGACTGATTCAATTCTGAAAATTCAAGGTACTTCAAATTTGCTTTAATTGATTTTATTTATTCACAAGTGAAAATGGCATCACAAACATACTTTCTTAACATGTTAAATGCTAATGACCTATGAGATCTTGATCAGAAAGTTTATTATGAATGAGGAAGCATTCAATGTCTTGGAGGAGTCAAGTAAGGGGGTGGGGAAAATACATACCTCAACTTCCTCTATGGTCAGAGTAATCAATTTGTCAAGGATGGTAGCAACTCTTTGTCTTTTGCTATCATCATTATGCTTGCAAAACCTAGATAGATAAGTATGATTTCATATCATGTATAGGTTACTCCAACCTTACAAAAATTCACAGTTTAAAATGAAAAAAAATATTATGTGGCTTAAGATACAGAATTGTAAAAAACAGCCATGAAGAAACTAGTATAAATTTTCAAATCAACTGATTTGTATAACCCAAAGATCAAAATGCTTCATATAGTGTGCCCCCCCATGCCAAAGACATGAATTTTCACCCTTTTGGTTTATCAGCTAGTTGGATCACTTATTTTGCTAAGTTTTGTTAAGTTGTAAATGTGTATCTCATATTGAAACACACTGTTCTTGCCATGCACCATTTCAAGCTGGATCCATACCAGCAGAACTCTGCAGTGCAAAAACCGATTTTGAGGTGTAGCAAGCACAGTGCAGGTGATATAAATGGTCGATTTTATATATTAGCCATACCACAAAACCGGTTTTCACAGGGTACTGCTGGTACGAAACTGGTTTTAGGGAAATAAAACTGACACCATGAGAGTACGGTAATATTTAAATGTCATTTCCCAAATTTCATTGCGCATTCATGTTTCTGGCAAAAAAGAAACAATATCAGCCCAATTAAATATTTTTCCTAAATTTACATCTAAAATGAAAATGTAAAGTTCTAACCAACTAATTAAACTAAATTCTATTTTACAGGTGACTTTCTTTTATAATTTCATCACACCAACCTATTTCCTACAATAAAGAGCTTGTTAGTGACTTATCGTCTGAAGCTGAATCAGAATAGTTTTTTAATGATTCCTATTTACACACTAGGATTAGAACCCAGGCTTGAAGAAATTGGATTTTCAGTACACAAAAAAAAAAAAAAACAGTTGTCTCTAGATATGGGGTCTGAAAATTGCAGCTCACAAACCACATTGTGCTCTTTAGATACGCACATGTGGTTCTGAAGAAAAATTACAAAACATAAAGCTATCATAGTTTCATTTATAAACTCATGAAGTTTGAAATTTGATTGGCTTAGTACAAAGATAAGAGAACTTGAGAACAAATACACAGCCACAACAGGCAAAATACCCAACGAGATGATGCAAGTCTGATATTACAAGCACAAGCAGAACTTTACAGATCTGCAGAACGCCTAATAACAATGAATAAATGATAATTTTTTCTCAAGTATTTATTTTTGATTCACAAATGGAATTTGAAAGGTTATGCGAGAAAAAAAAAAATCAACCAAGGGCTAAATAGATTCATGCAAGTGTATACAACAGAAGGGCGGGCAATAAATTTCACTTAATTATAAAAATAAAAATATTACTTATCAGTAACACAAATTGAAATATTAGTTTCAATTTTATTTATTCGGAAAACTACATGAGGTTCTTGGAGTATTTATACTGCTACTAAACCACACGTACCTCGTCCATATTCCTCTGCGGAGTTTCTAGTGAATCCATACATGTTAGAATGTGTGTGCATGTGTTGGGAACCTAACATGAAGTGTGTTTCTGTGCAATGCTGCCATCTACTATCAATTTCTCTAACTATAACTGAAGTGTGGTGATTAAATAATTGTATCATTGTAGGCCTCAAAGTTGGGAACCATGGAAAACCAACTCCAGCCTACCACTACTGTGGTGACAGAAGTGTATACCGTAATTTGGAGCAGAACTTCACCTTATAATTAAAGGGATCCAAGAAAAGAACATTTAATTGAAACTTTTTCAAACATTGCATGTTATGACCAAGCAACCACACTTGCCTTGTAAGATTAGGAAGCCAAGGAGTCATGTATTCTAAACACAAATGCTTCAATTCTATTGTAGAAGAACGGAATCCTTGAATGCATTCTTCAAGAAACTCTAATGTTAAATGAGAGGCATTCTGAGCAAGCTTTTCACTGATTTGCTTTATGAATATTGTATTGTTTGATGGAATGCATAAGCCTGAAATAAAATATACAAAACAGGTTTAACTTCAGCTATCAAATATAGTGAACTATGATAAAATTTACAAAAAAGAAAAAAGGGAAATTGTATAACACATTGAAATTAGATAACAAGCACAAACAGTGCAATCTTTTCATTAGATTAACCCAACACAGTGAAACCTGTATGAAACTGATTATCTCAAGAGACTTGAATATTTTTATATTTTAGACAGATGTATCACCAAAACAATAATCATAGACAGGGCTATCTTTTGATGACAAAATTTATGACAAAATTTGATTCTTGAATCTCATCATGCAATATCAAACTTAAAGTAGATCCAGATTATGCAAAAAATTTCAAATATTACACCAGGTAAACGAGAAGTCCTGGACAGGTTTTAAAAACTAATAACAAATCAACCAATTGACATAAAAAGGTGCAATTTGCACTAAAAATACCTATCACGGTCTAGATTTTTTTTGGATAAATTAAAAAAGGTTCAACTTTCACTTACACTGTGCAAAAAACTCAACATAACACTTAAAATGCAACACAAACAGTGCATACCTAATGTTTGCATTACATAAAATAATCACATTTTGATATGAGTGCCCTTTTTGGCTCAGGCTACATATAAACGGATCCTCATATTGAAATGTGGTAGTTTGATATAACGCAAATCCGAATAAATATTAATTATGCACTGTTTGTGTTGCATTTTATGTGTTATGACAAGTTTTTAGTGATAAAGTGTCATCCATGTGTGAAATTTGAACCTTTTTGAGTATTATAAAAAACCCTAGGCCATGATAAGTATTTTAGTGCAAACTACATCTTTTTATGCCAATCGGTGTATTTATAATTGATTTTTAAATTTTTTCAGGACTTCTTGTCCACCCTGTATATTTTTCAAAATGACTGGAGTAGATTTTTTTATTATTTCATATTTCTGTCATCAATTTAATGCACCTAAAAACTCCAATGCAACCATTGCGAACAAACTGAGAATTGTAGTCTGGTGACCACTCGATGCCAGAAGAAAGTCTCAAAATGCAATAAACTAAAAAATATTTATAATTAGAATGGAAGACATTTTCTTTTTATAATTTTATCAATACAAAAATTCACAACTAAATCCTTATTAGAAATGATTAAGCAGAAATCATAGAACCCTGTTAAAAATACACACTTTTTGAAAGTAGAGTATCTTCTGATTTCTCACATGTGTTAAATAAAGGAAAAAAAGGAAAAAAAAGTTCTCAATAATTTCTTAAAAATTTTCTATTGCAAACTCAGCTTTGTATGTCAAAATGAGGCTTTCCAAGGAGATAAGACATCTTGTTAATACAAAAATACAATGTATCAGGTTTGGTGAAATATCTCTTTTTAATACTCATATAAGGTAATAAAAACTAGTTGAGTATATATAATATATACTTAAACACTTGACAAAGCATTGCATTTTATTTGAATGATAAATAGAAACATGCCAAACTAACCAGCGGTTTCTAATAATTGACCCTCAATTTTCAGGTCAAATGTTCCTGTCAAGGCACACAGGAGATTATAAGCAGTAGTTCTCAAGTTGGGATCAGAGCTTCCAAGATTGAGCAATGCCATATTAAGTAATGTTCCAGGAACATCTTTAGGTCGAATCTTAGTATGTACAGTCACAGAGTCCTAAAAATATAGTATATACAAGATCTGTAAAATTAAAAGCATTTTCTATAAACAAAGATAATTCCGGTTGTGGATTGACACTGGAAAATGAATGCAATAAGATGGCAACAGCAATTTTAAAGAAGTTTTAAAAAACAATGGAATGTTTACAAACCGGCTGTGAAAGTTCCCATCTTGTTCTGATGTGTATAATGGCTTGAACGATACTATCACAGTCATTATGAATGAAAGACAAAGGGCCACTCTCATTGGCAATGGTGAGTGTAAACTGATTATCATCAACCAGACAGACCTAAAACAAACATGCAGAGAGAGAGAATATTAGATTATCTTTAGCTTGGAACTATTTCAGGAACATAATATGTACTGTTAATTGAAAAAAAAACCCTTGAAAAAATTTCACAAGCAAAAACTTGACTGACCTCTTCTATTTCAGATGCATAGTATACATCGTTTAATAATACTGAATGTCCAATGACTTTAGTTTTTTCTGCAGATGTCACCTGTATGGCTGATGGTCCTACCTTTAGAAAATTAAAAACAAATCATTTCAGCCAAGCTCTAATGGGCCATGTAAAAAATTTATATCAAATGACCAATATTTTTCTTGAGATACCATTCAATGGCATAACATCCAATTTTTTTTAAGCTTAACTCTCTAAGTGACATTGACAAGATATCTTGCTTCATTAACCCTTTAAGTGCTTTTAAAACTTCCCTGATCCACATTATAACTACAACAGTGAAAATCACTAAGTAAATCACTAACAGTAAAATCCTCCCCAGAGAATATTGAAAAAAAACCAAGAAAGGGGAAATACTCTAGCCTTGCCTGTTATTTATACTGTACACATATTCCTATACTACCTCAAAGGGAAAGAAAAATCAGTCTCTCTCCTTCTGTTAAACTTTGAGCAAAAGCTAACTTCTCCCACTAGGAGTTGATCAGATAGGTTGTGAGCAGAGCTGGAAACATGTTCTTAGGCAAAACATCATTACATGCATGTTTGGGCTCACATTGCCGAAATAAGAGGGTTTAAGGAAGCAAGATATCTTGCAATTGCTGGAATACAAGGCATCAAGTTAGGCAAGATATCTCATAAATGTCGATATAAGGGTAAAAAGCCTCTTATTTTAGTATTGACAAGCCCAGATATTTCGTAAAGCTGATTTCTCAATGAAATACATTTTCCCATCTTCCTTAATTAGCACCTGCTGAAAATTGGGGAAAAAAGCCTACTGTATAGAAAAAAAAAGATATAGAATTTTGCAGGGGATTTAATGATTTCTGTTATGTTGTTTAAAAGGTTAAACAGCTTCTAAGATGTGCAACATTATTTGGAACATTTTTTTTTTTGTAATTAGAAGTTACCTTAACAATAAGACAAAACATTCTGTATATTTCGAACACATCCCAAGAGATGAAGATATTTCATGACTTGAAAGAAATTTTTGAAATTATTTTTCATTATTCATCACATTTAATCATTAAAATTAGATATTAATTATGAAAAATGTAAATAAATATGAATAAATAAATACGAATTAAATTAAATGTAATCACATTAGACCAGGGATTTCTCAATAGCATACTGTGATGCTTTAGGGTGTTGTGATTGGCCAGAGGTGCTACAAGCTATTTATTTTAAAACCTAGACTGCTGATATAGAGTGGAACTTGATCATTTAAAACGTGGTTGATTTAAATTTTTGGATAAGTAAAATTTTATGAATTTCCCTTTTAGTTTCTTATTCAACTTAATGTTAAAAAATTACTTATTTAATTCAAATTTTTCCTTAATGATTTGAATAATTTTTTGAAATTTGATTTAGATATATCGCATGCAAATCTCTTTTCTCAGAATTCCCAACTTTTCAACTTTTTGTTGAGGTTCCAAGCAGGAAGCAATCATTTCCTTATCAGTTCTATACATACACACACTGGCATTTGTTGTATGAATTGCATGACAAATGCAATTCATGCACTTGTTAAACTCTATAAAAGAAAAATCGTGGTTGTCTTGTATGGATGTGGTGAAAAATTTGAAAATCAAGTCACATTGCATCTACTCATGAAAAAGATGAAAACTAATCTAAGAAAAAAAGCAACAGATGTTTCCATTCCTATAGAGGTCCCTATCACTTGCAGAAGCTAGACATTTTAGAAAAAAAATCTTTGATGCTCTCTCTGAAGCTCGAAAATTACATCCTTCATTCTTCAAAGCAAACTGAAGATTTTGTACATTATTGAGAAAACAAATGGAAATTACAAATTTATAAATGAAATGTTTTCACGATGGTATAAGTTTTGTACAAACACCAATTGCAACAGCAAGGAAAATGGCATAATAAGTGATAGCACTTAATACATTTTTATATAATCATTAACAAGTTTTTGTGGAAGTCTACTTATCTTATATGGATGCATTGGATAATTCAAACCTTTTTTGCTGCTCGCTCCTTCCCTGAGCTTTGACTTAACAAAGTTTGACTGTATATAGACTAGGCTATAAACAGTACAAGCTTTAAAAACATTGAGAACAAACATATTTTAAATAACTCACTTTTATAGCTACTTTTGTGTCTTTGTGAGAGAGTTTCAAGGCATTGTTGAACACTTTCAAATCTTCATCAAGAGATAATGTGGCACCAGGCAAGCGTTGTTGATCAACATCTATGAAATCATTCAATCTTTGGGGGGTGTCCAAGAATATGAGCTTCTTACAAGTCTGCAGATAAATTTTTTTGCTTATCATTATTTTTAGTTTATCACTTTGAATTCAAGAGCATGCTTATTATATTGAAAGTAATTCAATACTGTGGAACATTATTCAGAATTAATCTTTCTTTAATCATGTTCTAAGATCAAACAATATGGATGAGTTTGATCCAGTTTTTGAATAGAAAATCATAACATTGAAAACAAATATTAATTTTGAAAATTTACAAACCTTTAATGGGGCCAGAATACGGTCGTGATATTTGGTATACTCTCTCACCCACGAATTACAATTATATACATATCCAGCCTGAATTTTTTCATATGCAACCTCTGGCAGTACAACAAACCATTTCTGTAGAAATTCAGTCTAGAAGACAAAAAATAAATTGGAAAAGCCAATTCTATCTCTGTGAGCTAGCAGAATATTATATTTTCATGCATATAAAATGAGTCGGACGAAGAGAATATCATTCTTGCAAATATTTTTAAGAGTAAAAAATACTAATATTGAATAGAAAATTTGGTACTTGCCCTGAATCTATTTTCAGTGCTTGTATGAGTGAAGTCAACAACAAGTTCAAAGGGTTTGTGACAGAAAGGTTTAAGTGTTAAAATGACATGATATATCAATAAATCACCATTTGTTTCTCCAATTCTGGAAGTACACAAAACAAATGAAAATCATGAGAATTCCGCAAATCAAAGGATAAGATGCAGTTGACAAGGTAAACAAAGAGAGAAAAAAAGAATGCATACTTGTATCTCCTAGCGATAAAGTAGAATACTGGATGGCCAGCCTTGGAAGTACCAGCTTGATAAAATATGTTCAATGATTTTATTGACTTGAACTCATCTTTCTCATGCATGTTGTGCTTTGACATTATCTCTTCAAATTTTGTACTTGTCATGTCCATGCTGCTCCACCTTAAAGTAGAGTAAAATATTTAAAAAGGAAAAATAAATTTAAAAAGAAAAATTGTAGGATAAAATTTTGTACTTCTGTATCATTAAAATACATTTATTTCAGATAAAATAATTTGTTGTCTTTGTGCCTTCCCAACCACCATTTTTTTATATCTTGCAACCCATGGGTGAAGTATCCCTGATTCACTGACATCTTTGCAATATAGAACTTTTTAACCCCTTCAATCTCATGCCCATCAAAATAACGGGGGGGGGGGGGGTTTGCTCTCTATTTCTCGCGCCCGTGATGTTTCCAGGCTGGAGTGTTCAAAAGTAATACACAGAAAAGATGAAAAACAATCTATTTCTTATACCTGGAAAATTTTTTATTTTTCATATTATATGGCAGTACCAGACTATTAATAATGTTATCTACTGTCCATACAAATGACATGGTAGATTTACAGTGCCATAGCAAAGTTGTGAAAAAACACAGTTGTAACAGATTATAACAAAAATATGGAAGCAGATATTTTAAACCAATACCTTGGAGATTACTTCATTGCTCAAAAAAGAGGAAAGAAATACTATAAGAAAATATTTTTTCATCTGTTAGACCAAACTATTTTAAATTCCTATTTTATTTACTATCTATCCTATTTTATTTACTTCCTATTTTATTTTAGAGAGACAGGGGATAAATCCCATTTGATGTTTGTCTTTAGTAAATGAACTTATTGAAACATATGTCACCAGACACTATTCCAAAAAGAGGCCAGCCAAGCTTGGAGGATAACCCTAACCGTTTGATTGAAAGGCATTTTCTTTGACAAATACCTCCATCTGATAAGAAAAGACAACCATCAAGAGAATACAAAGTTTGTTGTTTGAGAAGAGATGCAAACAATAAAAGATGTAAGAAGGAAACTCCTTTGCATCTCATGCTTTGAAATTTATCATACAAGAAAAAATTATTGATATTTATTTGTATTATCTGTAAGTTTTATAAAATTTTCTTTCAATGTTTAAAATTTTTTTAAACATTAACACATTTTTTCCTACTTACTGGAAAACCAACATTCAGTCACAATAACCCTGATTGTTGGTTTTTCCTGAAAATTAAAATTTTCTTGATTTCAAGCTAAAAAAAATTACAAAAATTAAAAATGAATACATATATTGTACATATATGTATTATTGTATATAATACACAATTTTCTTGAATAAAAAAAAAATAGGTACTTTTATTACTGTTTTCTTGAAAATTATGCTGCTCAAAAATAGGGACATTTGAACTAAAAATCCTATATATATTTGATGTACTTCAATTAAAACTCACTGTGAATCCACAGGTTTATGCTCTGGTGGTCCAAGATAAGCTAAAAGGGTTGCCATTTTATCAAATGGCCTACGTCCAACAGCTTTATGGTCCCTTGAGCTTGATAAGTAGTCTCCAATTTTTTCTTGGTGATTCCATAACAGGCGATGAAGCGCATGAACATTCGCATCACTGATGAAAGACATACTATGGCTTGTCTGGTCCAAAGATTCCAGATCTGATGTTATCTGAACTACCCACCTATTTGAATTTTACAACAAGAATTTCAAATTAGATATTCGACAGTAAAACATAAACAATTTTTTTTTCTTTTCACACCTAACGTAGAGAAGATGACAATTATTAAAAAGGGAAGATATACTGTTTAGTATTGGAAAAAAATGAGACAAAGAATGACAAACTGAAAAAAAAAGAAAAATTATTAGTGATATTTTTGTTTCAAAGTACATGATCAAACCACATGTTTTCCTAACATTTAATGACCAGGAAACCATAAGAATCTTGATATTATTGTGCTTCTTGAAAAATCCACTTCAAAAAAATAATTTTTTTAGAAAGTGGTGCTTATGCCCAGACGTAGCATACACATTAATTGAAAAAACTATCTTTAGATCACCAAAGGTGAATTACCTGGATTTCACATTTAACACGAGGAATATTCTTAATGCAGTTAAACCAAAGAAACAAATTTTATAAACTTGATAAAAATTTCGAATTATTACAAAGAAAATTATTTACCCTTAAAATGAACTGAAATTCAAAACATTTTACAATACAAAAAATACTTAATATTATCACTTTTAGAGTGAAATGGTTTTTGCTAGTAGGCCCCATGAAAATTGGGGAAATTTGATATAAATTTCCCTTCTTTTTTTTAATTACAAAATGAAAGCTTCAATATTTTATTTATATTTGATCATACTAGTTTTATTCAGAGGTATAATAATGCAATATAGAATTAATTATTTTGACTGTGCGTCATCTCACTTAAAAACCCATTAAAAAGTTCAGCTTCATTTATAATGAACAATTACAGAGATTATTTTGACTTAAATTTTGTTTCTTCTTTTGACTTACCTACGGCCACCTTCAAAATTAGCTCGCAAGAAGTCATTGAATGGTAGCATATGTTGCTCTTTACTGAACTCAACATGATTAGCAATATTTTGCAAAATCTTTGACATGAGCATGAGGCCACGCTTAGTTCTGCCATTTGGTTGTCTATCAACTATTCCCATTTCGAAAGGAGATACTATAAAAGTTGCAAAAGTGTTAGCACAGAAAAACTTCTTGCATATACTAGCAAACAGTAATAAAAATCCCATAAAAGAAAGTTTTTTATTGGTCACTCAAAAAATTTGTAAACAATTAATCATAATTATGTTGAATGACAAGATAAAAATGTAAAACAAAATCAAAAATATTAATCTAGAAAACCAATCTAGAACTAATAATCTTCAGTAAGTAATAATCTAATCTGATTTTGTAAGCAATCCAAAACTAAAAAAAAGAATATATTAAAAAAACTCTTTCCATCACTGTAAAACACTGTTTATTATACGTTGACTGATCAGTATTTTAGATGAATTAATTTTCAATTTTAATTGAAATACATGAATTAAAATATTTTATGGTTAATAAAAGTCTGTAAGTGTCAATTTTTATATACAGTGAAACCTGTGTAAGATGGACACTATGAAATAGAAACCTGTCTTAAACAGAACCAAAATATAGTCTGTTTGATGATCAGTGCTTTGATTTGAACCTTTATAAAACAGAAATCTGTCTAAAACGGAATAGTATTCCAGTCTCTTGAAGTTCAGTTTTGTACAGGTTTCACTGTATATATACATATTTCCAGCAAACTTACATAAGAGCTGTCATTAGTATACAAACCTATTTGTTAAACATTATGGATGGAAAAATTCTATTTATCGAAAATTGAATGAATTATTTACTACTGTATTTTTAAAATTAAATACTTAGGAATTATGTTCAAACAGTGAAATTAAATGTATATAATTAAAATTGAAACTAAAATATATTGATTAGACAGAAATATATCACCTCAGAAAAATAAATAATAATAATAAAATATATATAACACACCAATAACACTGTAATTGGGCATCTGCCTGTTGTGAGAGTCTATAAATAAATAAATAAATATATTATACCAATTCCCACTGAAAAAGTTAGTAATGGCATACCAATAGCAGGGTTAATGAAACGAAGAAATATGACTGTTCCAACTGCACTGATGTTATGGGGTACATTGGGAAATCTTTTGTTAAGAACTTGGTACAAACAGTGGCACATACTTCGTAACTGCGGAGGAAACCTGAAAATTGCAATTTTATAAATTACTTCAAGTGACACTTTAGCAAAATTGACAGTTCAGATAGGAAATAGATATTCTATTCAATACAAAAGTCGTTTCTTAAAAAGCTGATTCACTTACTTATCTGCAGTAGATATAATAGCATTGAATGCTCTCTGGGTTATTGATAACAGATTTTGTCTGTTTTCTTCAACATTTTCACCTTCGTCCAACCTAGGAGAGAGAAAAAAAATATCATAGGATTACATACACAGATGTGCAAACTTTTAAAATCCAAAAAAAATGGAGATTCTCCCGAGGGGGAATCTCGTCCCCCCCCCCCAACACTCATAGACTCTTATCGAAAAAAAATTCAAAAAATTTTTTTTCGAAAAAAAATTATTTTTTTAATAAATTAAGAAAAAGTTACATTCCTTCCCCCCCCCCCCCAAGGCAGATTCAGCATTGCCCCTGAGCAGAATATAATTCCATGTCAGTCTTTCCATGTAGAATAGAGAAATCACATCTACATACTGTTCATAAAATATAAGTGTTTCCTTTCGTGGATGCTATCAGTGATTCTATCTTGGGTACATGAACTCTTAAAAGCTTTATTATAGCTTAAAGTTTTATATTTTCTTTCTGAAGACATTTAATCGGAAGAAAAAAAAAAAAATTCAAATTACAAAGCTGCCAACGAAAAAACGTGCTTACCGCACGGCTGTTAATGGAATACAATAACGATTATACAGGAATTTTGGCAACCAAGGTCATGACGATAAAGTCCCTCATAAATGATTGCCGATAAATGCTACGAAAACGAAGTCGCGTCTTTGCCAGTTGCATAAATGTGGTCACAGAAATTTTTTTTAAGGCTGCTCGATGGAAATGACTATGGATGTTTTCCCTAACGACGATAGTAATCATTGACGCCACGACAACGTGAAAGCTCGTGATAAATAATTAATGGGCTATTTTTTGGCTAATTTTCTGCCAAAATCTGGAGAAATTTTAACAAATCCGGAGAGCGGGAGGAAGGATAAAAAATCCGGAGTCTCCCGCCTAAATCGGGAGAGTTGGCAGGTCTGCATACAGCTTAAGCAAGTATCAAAAACGAATCCTATATATGAATTCCCATAATATTTCATTGTATGGTGAAGGAAATTTGGGAAGAAAAATAAGCTTGATAAAATCAATAATTGATTATAATTATTTTGATAAACTTCTGGATTATCTAAGATGCAATAAGTACCTTTCAAAATAACACTAGCTTATATATGTGGGAAATGCTGGGAAAAAAAAGTTTTAGGTACGACAACACAAACATTTTTTAAAATATCAGCAAAATCTGAAGCTGAAGAAACAAAAACTTTACCTTGCAGGATCAATTTCATAACTAATGTTTGGTTGGTCAAGAAGAGGACTTATGAGAGGATCAAGTAAGCTTAAAAGGTAGCTAGCACCATAGATTTTGAAGCAAAAAGCCATTATTTTACTTCCAAGACTATTGCCTCGAAAAAGTGTCTGCATGCAATCTGTTACCTCAACCTGCAAATATTATAAACAAAATCAAACAATATATATGAACAAAATCAAACAATATCAATTAAAAAAAATAGATAGCAAAAAGCCATTAGAAAAAGTCAATATATAAATTAGCAAAACTAAAATTCCCTATTGAGTACATGAATATTCAAACATACATTTCATGTAATTGAAATATATATATACTGTACATAAAAACAGAAAAATTTTTAAATCACAGCTAACTTAAAAAAGAAATTTTCACGGGAGAGTTTTAAAAGCTTTGGATTAAAAAATAGCTTTCCATTTATACCAGCAAAATATTAATAATGATAATAAAAATCAATTTACTGTTTACTATCACATGTATTTTTTAAGATATCTCACTATAACACAAAAATTCATAATACAATATTCATACATTATTCCAGCGTTTCTTAAGCTTTTTTTGCCTGTGGCCGATTTGAAGCATTTTTTTCCCCTCATGGCTCCCCTGTCTTACCCAGAGTCTTCGACCGTCATCTAGAAGCATCCTTTATACATATTGAATTAATTTTTTCAGTGAATTTATAATGAACGAAAATTTTGCAAATAAGATTGGCCTCCAGACCACTGGCCTATAATTTATTGAGCTCCCCGCTAATCTGAGTTCTATTCAGGACCGTCTCAACATCATGGGCCTCCCTAGGCAAAGTGATGCTATGGTAGTCCCATACTTAGCCAGAAATAAACAGCCTACATATTTTATACTTATTTTCAAAATTTATTATACTATATAAAATATCATGAGGGGTTGGGTCACTTATGGACATAAGATCCCCGGGCATGACCTCTCACAAGATTGGGACTGACAGCCCGAGGCCTGATATGGTTTTCATCATTTTGTTTTTTCACACTATAAATTTAATATGGGGAGAGGGGTTCTGTGAAAAATCCATTCTGCGGGGGCCTAGGGAACCTTCTGTAAAATGTAGGCAGTGAGGCCCGGGAGGGTCCATGCCCTAAGATAGCCCTGGTTTTATGGGTGGTTTTGTTGGATTCTGTAAATGTATAATCACTAATATAAAAGCTTTATTTCTTCACACCTTAATATTTCTTCTTGGCTCTCTGCAGCCCTCCAAACCACCTGTCATGGCCCCTTTCTCCATTTTCTTCCATGGCCCCCTTGAAGTATCCCAGTACCACTAGAGGGGCCATACGGCCCCTGGTTGAGAACCACTGCATTATCCTATCTAGACTATTATAAATTTTTAGATCGCTACATCAAGCTTAATTTATGCAGGGAAAAAAGTTAGAATTTTTTTCCACCTGCAACTTCAAATTGCATCTGGAGCATTCAAAAAGTCACATATATGCTAATGCTCATAACTTTTGTATTAGAAGAAGAAACAAAAATACAGAAAGATTAAATTGAACACTTCTTTGAATACACAACATACTTCTTTGTAAAACATATTCCAAAGTAGAGGAGCAAGGAGATGCTTTGCATCAAACAAAGTCACAAAAACTCTGGCCAATTCATCCTAGAAATACAAAAGTTTAAATCAGAGCCACATCCCTATAACTTGCTTTCAAAGTAAGTATAATAAAAATAAAAGAAAATGTTTTGCAAAATATCTATGACATTCATGAATACCATTTAAGATACACAACAGCTTCGATTTAAAACTGCCTCAATTCAACTCTTTTTCAAAGTCCTTGTATGTGCACTTTCTAGACACTGATTTAACAATCTCCAACAAATAAAACTTTCGGCCCCTTCTCGTTTGTTAAATCAGGCTCATCCAAACTTGAAAACACCAAGATATATGACTCTTAAAACAGGACAATTCAGTTTAGGACACTGTAGTATGAATTAGGAAGTTATTTTCAAAATAACCTTGAAATACTAAGTGGTTAAGTAAACTTTTATTTGAAAAAAAAAGTTACACTAAAAATTAGTTAATATTCAATACCATAACGTAATGATTATACAACCATTACAGCATGTGTGAGTATTATATACTGTGGATTATAGAAACATTTTTTTTTCTAAGAGCAGTAACATTTATATGCGAAGATTATATACACAGGAAGTTATAGTTCCAAAAAAGTAAATACAAAAACTGAAATCAACTTTGCAACAGTAACTTACCATCTGTGGTGTTATGACTACACTAGCTAATGCCATGGCAATGGGCAGTTCTCCTTTATCACCGATCATTGTGACTAACTGGACCAGTTGCTCATATCGATCTGCAAGAACAGTCTCTGCTAACATGTCAAATTCTGTTCCCTGCTGTAGAATTTTTGTCAACACTTCCATAAACGCTGCTCTAGTTTGCAGATCCTTGTGATAACCCAGACCTTGAATCAGTTAATCAGTTAGTTGCCATTGGTAATTATAAAATTGTCATGCACAGAAATTATATTAGAATGAATATAAATAATATTATAATACTTTTGTTACTGTGGATGTTTATAAGCCAGGAGGTGCTTGTAATAATGAGATAAATAAAATCTAGGCATTGAATCAAGCTTGATGTTACATACTAATTGAATGCATGAGTCCACTGTCGACATTAGCACTCAACAAATTGGACATTGCCTGAATAGTGCATGTACGAAGTTCACTCAGCTTTGATGATTGAAGCCTAGCTCTAGTGACATCTTTGTCATCTGGTGTAGCTTCACTGCATTCATTGAGCAAATTCATGAACAATGAGAAATACCTGCAAAAAAGAAAACAAATTATTTTGGAGAAGAAATCTTGAAATAATGTATACAGTGGATAAATTAAATAATAGCACAGTAATACCTCAAAGTTATGCAATAGAAGGGACCGACAGTAACCTCACGTCAAATTTGCATAAGTCGGGTACAATTTTGTATACAAAAACGTGTGAATATTAATCAATTGGGGCCAAAATTTAGGAAAAATATATTTTCCTTTTAACTATAGGTGCACAGTACCAATATAGCAGGACTGGACAAATCCCAGGCACCAGGTCACCACGGCAACTAAAACATTGGTATTGGCGCTTAAAATTTTCTTTTTTTATTTACTAAATTACAGGCTGAGAGCAGCATAAAATGTTTGGAATTTATAGCATCATATCTGCCAACATAAAAAAGGGTCACTATGCCCTGAAAAAGTCAAAAGAAACATTATTTTGGACCTTTTTCTTTGGGTAAAAATCTTTTTCTGACACCTAGATATTTTTTGTAATTTGTCCAGACCTGCACTATGATACTTATGACTTCACAAAATTTAACTTGCTTTGTGACAGCAACTTAGTCTTAAAAAAGCTTTGTCCAATAAAATCTGTACAAATGAAATTCCTTTGTGTTGAATGTTTTGATAACACCTTGATCTATAGAAAGAAATAGATTGCTTGCGTTTGGAGGTGAGAAAACAACTTTCACATGTGGGTTGGAATTGATTGAGAGTTTCAGACCAGATGCATAGTCATCAATGAGCACCACAATGACTTTTTTTCTTATTTTCTGGCAAAACATTGGACTTCAGGTATGACATTGTGACCCCATTTGTAAAAATGGCAGATACCATACAAGTCCTGGAATTCCATTTCTAAATCAAGGCAAAGTTTTCATCCTTATACAATAGCATCTTGACTATCCGGTTCATGACTACCTTACCTAGTCAATTGGCGCCATGACATTGCCAAATCATTGAGGCTGTCACTAAACTTTGCTACATTTGTTGCTAATGTGGCCATATTTACAGAGAAATACATTAATTTTCCTTTTTACATAAGACAATGACTATTTACAGGTGAAAAACGACATAGTAAATGAGAAATAAAAACTATTCACATAATTTTTGCAACAATATTTATATTCTTGGACTTCCTTTTTCTGTAATAAAATTTTAAAACATACAGTATAGTACATAACAAACATTTACATTATGTATAGAATACTGACCTGTACCAAGAGATCACAAAAATGTGGATAGGAGCAGTTTTTGGTATTTTGGTGCTTTTGATGGTAAGGTGGGGGGGGGGGGGGTAAGAAGTGAGCATTTACAGATTATCTATCCCACTTTTATGTTATCAGGCCTGCCCTTCGGCCACATTAGGCTGGAAAGTCTGGATTCTACTGTGTATTACAGCCTCTCAAAAATCAGTGCAGCTTTATTAGGAATGATGTTCCAATCAACAAGTCTTACTTGATAATCACTTAATAATTTCTGGTATCTTGGCAATAAGAATAGGCTTATGCTTGAATCTCAGAAATATGTATTTTTCTCAGAAATACGTGTAACTCTGAAATTGTCTGCAACTCAGGGTAGTGTAAGTAGGGGGTATTACTGTATTTGAAATCAATAAAAAATTATTTAACTACACCAGAGAAAATTGAGAAATCTTGGTTTTTGCATAACTTTTATTGTATCAAAAACATGTGTTCATTCCTTTCAAAAATTGGAGATTGAACAATCAGCAAAAATATGAAAGTGGAGGTGAAAAATATTTGGAATTTATGATAGAAATGTTTGATCACTGAAATTTCTGATTATAAATATCTGGGTGTAATTATTTCTGCCGACCTTCGTTGGAATCTCTATGTTGATTACCTCTTTCAAAAGTGTCTCCAAAAACTCTTTTTTCTTCGTCGGAACCTTAAAAACTCCAACCGTCACCTCAGACATCTCTGTGCTTCCAAACTTACATCCTTCCTATACTCTCACATGCCTGTGGAATCTGGAACCCTCATATTCTCTCCAATATAGTCAAATTAGAATCTATTCAAAATAAATCCACCCATTTCATTCTTAACTGTTGATCATCCTCTGCCTCCGTCACTGAACTTAAGCGGCAACTCAATATGCAACTGCTTTTTACCCGTAGATATATCTCTCGACTATTTTTCCTTTTTAAAATTCTCCACGGCCATTTTCATATTGACACCTCAAATTTTCTAATTCCAGCTTCATACTTCAGCTTCACAGATTGTTTCAAATTTAGTTTCTTTCCTCGTACAATAACCGACTGGAACAACCTCCCGCCAAACATTATTGATTGTACAACAGTATCAGATTTTCTTTGCAACATCAATCGTCTCTGTCTAACTTCACCTCCGCATTCCCTCGTATAGGCCTCAGCCAACCAATATTGTATAAATAAAGTGTTTCTTTAGTGCACGTAATTTGTGGATTTTTTATTCATTAAAAACCATCAGAATCTTTGTGAACTTTACACAAACTCTTATACACAGCTACATCTCAACTGCAACTGTTTTTTTTTATGCTTGCAATAGATAACAACCTTCAAAATTAACTAGCAAAAAATAATTTTTTAAAGATTTATAAACAGCGTGTAATAAATGCAGTAGAAAAAAAAATCAATTTTTTTACAAGAATGGCACAAACACCACCTTCTGACTCCTTATGATTTCATTATTGATGAATGAAATTTTTGACATGAGGATAAAATGTCACTACTACTACTAATTTAATAAACCACACATGCACCTCATCCATATTCCTCTGCGGAACTTCTAACGAATTGGTACATGTTTGAATGTACAGTAGAGACTCGTTTATCTGACCTTCGCTTATCTGACACCCCACCGGAAAAAAAAGCATCAATTGGCAACAAGAACTGCAAGTTGAGAGCGTGTCTATTTTTTGTTGCTCCTGACTTTATTGCAGCTAATTAGTTACTACAACTGTACAGTGGAGCGCCCGTCTAGATTATGATGATGAGTATGAAACAGCTAATGAAGAAATTGTGTGATGAAAATGAAATTGAAGAGCAAGATCAAGCACCAACTGTTGAGCCTCTCCGAATTTCACACAACAATTAAGGCTTTAGAAACTGCGATTAAATACATTGAGCAACAAGAGGCAGCTACAGGAATCAACATAATAATGATTCAAAGATGGCAAGACTTGGCAGCGAAGAAATGACACTCATCAGGAAAGCAGATTATGATCAAAAATTTCTTTAAATCATCATAGGACTGAAATTTTTAAGTATACTGTATTTAACTTCAAAATATCCTGAAACTGTTAATTGTCTGTAATCAGTCAATCAGTCAATTTTTTCTGTTTTGTTGTAAAACATGATTTTTAGGTTCATAATGTGTAAAATTTTAACATAGTTTGATGTTTAATAAACTTTTACTTAACACCTTCCTATTATCCAACATTTTCACTTATCCGACATTCTGCCTTCCTGTCTTCCTAAGCGAGACTCTACTGAATGTGTTGTGAACCAACGTAAATATGTTTGTGCAATGATTGTTATAGTGCTATTATTATCCATATATTTTTCGTACTCTGAGTGAAGTATAATGATTGAAAAGGATAAAACCCTGTAGCAGACACTACGCCAATATTTTTTCTCAAAGTAGCAAAATTTACATCTGTGAATTATAAGCTGAAAAATACAGCGCTTAGGTTTTTCGTTTTTTATTAAACTTATTATGGTTCTTCAATTTAAGAAAGTTTTAAAATAAAGATTTTTTTAAACAATCGAAACACAAAAATTCTTAGATAAATATGTTTGTTCACACGTGTTAAGTATTTTTTTTTTAAATATACATGATTCTATCATTGAAATATAGCAGTTACAGTGAGAAAAAGATCTCTTTTGATAATGAAGTAGTGAAAGGAACAGCGCAGTCAAAGAAATTTCATGCAATTTTATTCATGACTTAGTTATGTATATGTGAGGTGCATGTACCGTTAAGTCGTAGTAGTAGTATGCATGACTTACTTTAAGAAGAGCTGTGACTTAGCCTCCATAAGGTCACCTCTATCATTTTCTTCTGGCTGCAATGGTAAACCTCGCAGAAGGGCTGCTACAGCTTGCATACATGCTTGATCTAATTCCCTTGTAAGTGCAGTAACATCACCAGAATTGGGTGGAGCAATCTGATGACTATTTCCCATCACCCAGTCAGTAAGATACTCAACCAACTTGTTGCGAAACTTCATTTCCTGCCTAAATGCTAGATCATCTCTTCGACTCATCATAGCCTCAACCAGTTGACAAAGTTTGGTTTTTATTTGGATAGCATGTAACGTTGTATCCAGATGACGGACATATCTATAAAAGATTGGAATACATTAAAAAGATTATGATTCAAGTATCAATGTTCAACTGGATATTAGTGTTAAAAAGATTAAAACTAAACATGAAACAATTCAAATTTAAAATACAGGGAAAATAATTATGATGTTAATAAACATACAATATAACTCTCTGGTCTTGGATGCACTTCTCATAGTGTTAATGTAATCCATCTATAACAAAACCCCTTTATAGCAATACGTTTCTCCGATCCCTTCAGTACCATTATATAGGCAATTCACTGCATTTAAATGCTTAAAATTAGGTTTTCAATTACAAGAAAATAGGGATAACTCATTAATGCTAATTTTGAAAAAATGAAAGGTAAATATTTTAAATGATAGGAATTTCAAATTTCAATTCATGACAGGAAAATGAAAATTAAAAAATTCACTGCTTAGTCGTCACAGACATCTCTATTCCACTTTCTTTGTTGGAACTTATCCATGAAAAATTTCATGAAAAAAATTGATAAATTATTAAACTTCTTATTCATTTTTTTATAGCTTTTTTTCAATTCAGCAATTAAAACATTTTCTGTATAATGGCCGAACCTGGGGATTCAACTTGCGGATGTGCAGACAGCCAAACAAAGCAAATCTTTACATGGACGATCAACAACAAGGTTGCTTTGTTCTATTTCAAATTCAGCTTGATATTCATTCCTTGGAGATGCAGTCTTTGCATGATTTAGTACTTGATAGGATTAGAAATTCAGAGAAATCTCTGATTAAAAACAAATACTTTTGAAAAGAAAAACATACTTCCATAGTTTTTCACAATTTACCATAATTCTGTATTTTATGGTAGAAAATCCATAGAAACTGTGACATTCCGCAATAGTTGGCAAATATGAATATAGTGATCACTCACTTGTGTGTTGGTGCAAAGGAACAAGGAAAAAAAGATTCATAAGTGGAAGAGGCGTATATATATAAGTGAATAATCATCATTTACCTATATCTTTGACTGGGAGAGCAGAAAATTGCTTTATAACAGAGAAACATATAAGTGAGAGATCACTAACTATATTGTGTTGCGATAAAACTAGTTTCTTTTGAGGTTATTTTAAACTGTTTTAATAAAAACAAAATTTAACATACAAAGTTTATTGTTGCTTCAAATTTGAAATCAAAATGAATATAATTTCTTATTAGCCTCTGAATCATTGACTCTAGAACAGTGGTTCTCAACCTGGGGCCATATGGCTCCCTTGCGGCCCTGGGATATTCTAGGGGGGCCACGGGAGAAAATCAGAAGAAAGGTGATCCATGACAAGTGATGAAGGGAGTCAGAGCTGTGAAGAGAAAAGCTTTAAAAGTGAAACATGGTTGAAAAATATTACTTTCAGAATTCATCAGATCCATTCACAGAACCAGGGGCACCTTAACCCTTGGGTCTATGTGGGTATGACCCGGGTCTTTATGTCTATAATGGAGGGAGGGGGACTGCTCTATATGGAATCTGGTACTATGATTTTCATACGTAAGCATGTATTATATACGTACGATTACATACGTACTATGATTTTCATGTGAAAATCATAATATAAGATCTAATACCAGCTAAGTATGGAGAGAAGCCAAAGCAACGGTTGATGTGTTGGGAAGGTGGATTTATCATGCATGTTTGTTGGATCATCTCGTATTTCACACAGACCCTTTTTATCATGTAATTTGACTTCTGGGAGAAATGATAATCCACGAGAAAAAAATGTGACCCATAGGGGGGGCCATGAGCTGCGAAAGGTTAAGAAACACTGCTCTAGAATACACAAATCACCATTATCAGTAGCATTTTCCGGTTCAAACCCTGTTGATGGCACAGTAGAAATCGGCTGAAGTTGGTTTCCTGCAGTTTTTAAACTTCTTGGAAAATACACGAAAATTCGAGCATTTGCAGTCTTCATTTCAAAATATGGAAGACGGATGGCAGCACCAGTAAGAATATGACACCAACACAACTGTGGCAACATAAATATGTTAGGGCCATGCATATACTTTCACACATGTTTCCCCATGTATTGATTCATTAGAAATTCCACAGAGGAATGTGGACAAAGTGCATGTGTGGTTGAATAGTAGTGGTTTTCCAACTTTACGGCACCAATGTGAGCAGATCTACCATTAGGAAGAGCCTCTCTGCAGAGAGGAGGCAGACTTTCAACACAATACTTACATAACATAAAAAATTCAAGCATTTGACATATCAGATTTAAAATATGGAAGACATATGACAGCACCAGTATAACATGAAATAACAGCATAACTCTGATGAAATAAATATGTTAGGACAATCCATATACATACACACACTTTACTGCATGAACCAATTTGTTAAAAAATTCTGTGAGACGAATGTGTACCAGATGCATGAGCAATTAAGTAAAAGTGTCCTGCTTCTATTGGAATATTAATCTGTGATCCCAATGCATTAAAGTCAGTAAAAATCTGCTATGACAGACAACACTTTCAAAAAGGGAATTACATTTTGCTTCTCAGTAAGTAGATAACTATTTCTCTTCTTTAAAACATGAAACCATAGAAATTTCACAACTTTTTTTTTCAACAAAATAAATGAGTATAAAACTTTGAAAACATACCTTACTATTGCCAGCATCATTCCCTCAATGCTTGTCATTCCAAGATGTTCAGCAGTGTGGTCTACTTTATTCTCCAAAACATTTTTCAGTATAAAAATTATATGCTCAATGAACAGAGTATTTGATTCCAGTACAACAACCTGAAATTTACATCAAATTAAATTTTTAAAAAGTTTGAAAAAAACAGTTATAATTTTTTTTTTAAAAATTGAGCAAATAAATAACTGGAAAAAAAAATTACCTGCCCCTGAGTATCAAAAAATGTTTCTACAATGGCTCTTGTTTGGTCAAAAAGAATTGGATACAGAGTTGGACTCATTTCATGAGCAACAAGATCTTTCACATTTTTTTGGATCTGTGTTCCAAATTTCTCATTATGACAAAAAAGGAGTCTTAAAAGTTTTCCCACAAACCTGAGAAAAGATAAAAGTTATTACATTAAATTCATTGTTTTAGCAGATAAAATTGTGGTATAAGAAGTGAATAACCACATAAAAATAGTAACATTCACAATCATACATACTGTGTTACTGGGCAATATTGTATATCTTGTCCTGCTGTCAGCATGCTACCTTTTCTAGCATCAAAGGGGAGAGACGAAATAGGACCACTGAGAAATAAAAAGAAAAACATGAAAATTTATTAAGACACTTTCATGTATTCATAAGCTCTTTTCTTTCATTCACAATTTACTATATACATATATTTTAGGACATCCTGAATTTTTTAAATGTCATGTAAAGCATAATATGAAAACAGATGATTTCAAACACACAGGGCTCCCACTCAAAAAATTAGAAAGGTAGGACTAAAAAAGTAGGACAGGGAGGGTACGGCCCCCCAAAACATAATATAGCATAAAAAAAAAAATTCCTCAAAGTTTTTTTTATTTCAAAAAAATTGATATCACTATTTCAGTATCTTATAATCTTTGACTCGAGCCAAAGAAAATGATAGAAATGACTTGGATATTAAAACAATTTGGCAAAAAACAAGGTACTAGCAACCACAGATAATTGCTTCCTGCCTCTCCTCGCAATACAAATTACATTCTTTTTTGGAGTCTTCCACAGTCCATTCTATCAACTCTCTTCTGCAATGCATAGCAAATTATGAAGACATGCATGTTTTTTAAGAATGATGCTCTTTCGAGATAACTTTCAAAAGCATAGTGTAAAATGTTTAAATTGCAAAGTCCAATGTAAATAAGTCAAGGTGAACTGGATGGTTTTACTGCGTTGTCCATCTTGTTTTTAAAGAGATATGTTTACATTTTACTGTTCAATGCTGTGTCATCGTTTTTGACAAATGAAGCACTTTCATTACTAGTTCTTCGCAGAGATACGTAAACATTGTGTCTCTGCACACATGCCCTAAAAATACAGAAGACAATTGAATGCTATTAGGCAGCATCAGAATCAACAAACCTAGGCTCCTATGTATCCAACCACTTTGTTAAAGAAGCTATCCATACTTAGATGAGACAACCATAATTTTTTTATGGGCAGTATATTTATATTTTATCATAATTTTTTATTGCTCTTATTGGGTTGCTGTATTTTTGATATAGTTTAGATATGATTCAGCATCTAATTTTTTATGGGCATCTTTTTTCAGCCACCTTATTGAGCATTTTGTCTGTTGTGGCCTTTGTATTTGTATAATTTCAGGAAAATATAATCTGTAAAAACATGCACTCTTATTTGTGGCATAGATAAATAGTCATTTGCTACCACTAATTATAAAGTATAATAATTTAAAAAAACCATCCTGTTTTTAAAGAAAAATCTTTTTTCTTTTTCTTGCACATATTCGAAAAATCCATGTTACACTTTAAAGCAGCGGTTCTCAACTGTGTGCAATCCTCAGAGGCTCCGTGGTGGATAGAGGGAAATAAAAAAAAGAGTAAGTTTGAAAAATAAATATTTTTAAATAAAAAAGAGAAACCTAATTCTCATGAATAAATAAAAAATAGGCAGACAGGGCTCTGTCATAGAAATTATAGACCAGAAAGGGTTTGACGAGTGAAAAAGGTTGAGAACCGCTGCTTTACAGGTTCAGTTTTTTGAGTGTGCTGCAATATTTTGTGATTAATGAAGGAAACTAATATTAAAATATTTACCAAAAGAATGCAAAACTTACCTTCCTCTGGATGGTGATTTCTTCAAAAGACACACACCACCCATAGCACAGCAGAAACCAGTCATGTTAGCCCATTCATTCACTTGATCCTGGAGAAAAAAAAAATTGTATAGAACAACAAATAAATGACAATGGCATCAGTATGAGAGGATGTGTGAACAGAATATATGCGTTAAACATGCACATTAATAAAAAATTTCACAAGCTTTTGTTATTCAAGATAACATTACAAAAGAATAAAATAAAAATTTTGAAAACAATAGTGGCTTCAAATTTAGAAAAATATAGCATAAAAAATGTAAGAGTAACATATG
This sequence comes from Pholcus phalangioides, assembly GCF_987345545.1. Classification (NCBI taxonomy): domain Eukaryota; kingdom Metazoa; phylum Arthropoda; class Arachnida; order Araneae; family Pholcidae; genus Pholcus; species Pholcus phalangioides. The sequence continues at coordinate 21,125,257 of NW_028301616.1, read as the reverse complement.
TCTATAATAAAAATGGCTCCTAACATTTCTTTGTCACGCTCAACGCAAAAATAAAAGTTATCAAAAATTTTTTAATAAGAATCCATATCAGTTTTTTTTCCTACAGCAGCAAAAGAGAAGAAAAACTTAAAATATGGTTAAACATTCGGATGAAATTCTTTAAGTTTTTCATTTCAGATATTTTTCGTCATTAACCCTCCAAGCCCAGAGAATAAAATGAAATTGCCAGTTTCTGCAGATGTTTAGTTGAAGTTATAACTTTTAAAATAATCAATGAATTAATTGTGAATTTTTTTAATTTTATGAAATAACGTCTCGTCTGTAATATTATATAGTATCACAATTATTGCCTAAATATTTTGTTTATATTTTTTTCGGTAGAATTGTTTTTTCTCTTCTACCATGGCCCAAAAATTGAATTTATAACAGCCTCGTTGCTATAACAAAGAACTACTAATTCAATTATATAGGGCATTGTAGCTCAAAGGGACTTGAACACACTCTTTACAATAATAATTATACAGGGAAATAATAATTATAATGATACAGCTCAAGGGGCTAAAACATGTCCTTTTACAATAATATCTCGGACTCCCACATGTCAAGCAGCAAGTGTTCATCACTCACAATAAAATATAATAAATTTACTTGTACAACAACACAGATTAATACCTGACATTAATGTTATACATACAATATTGACAATCATTAATTAATTTGGCAAGACAACCAAAAAATAAAATTCATGGAAGCAAGCAAGCAATTCACATGAACCAATGTTAATGTAAAAAAGAAACTTGAACAAGATTATTATTATTATGTGAATGTTGTTAAACTGGCAGTGGGAGAAAAGGGAAATTATGACCTCACCGGTTCCCACTGCCATGTTTGGCAACAATGAAATCCAGGATCAAGAGGTTCAAAATGTTACATTTAATTTTGCCAAAAGTGAAAGGCAAGATTTTTTTCTTAAAAATTTTTTCAAAGAAAAATCTTAAAAAATCTTTCTTTTCTTACAACATATTCACATCTTTATTCAAAACAACAAAAAAATGCCTAAAAAACCAAAACGATTAGAAGATCCAAAATATATATTGATCATGTTTATAATACATATTTTCATCAATTTGTAAGAGCGTTTCCAGTGAGCAACCAGGTTTTTAAACACGTTTCTGAAAATTGAAAGGCTCTGATCTCTCTGAGACTGTTGGGGAGTTTGTTCCACATTACTGGGCCAACAGAATTTAGACTACATCGCATACATTCAGTTTTAATTTTGAGTGGGGATAAGTATGTTATGAGATTCCTTGTGGCATAGTAATGTTGGGAGTTTCTGCACATGATGATGTAATATATTTGCTCATTTTAATTCGTTGAAACATTATTATACATATCTTCAAAGAGTAAAGGTGATCCATGACCAGAAGATTCGTTTCATTTATATTAGGATGATTAATTTGGTTATAAGATCACGATCGATCTTCTGAAGAGAGTTTCAAGAATCGTCACTTGATTCTGCAAAAATGATCACGGCAAATGTAATCAGGATTACCCGACACAGATATACAGTACAATAATTAATGTGAGATTGGACATATGAATGGTAAAGCATTGAAAAATTTTTTTTGTTCATGTAATTTTTGTTATGGCAAAATAGTCCAGATATTTTTCTGTGACTGATGCAAATATTATGTGCATGAACTGTCGAACTTAGATTATGTTGCAAGGTGATTCCAAGAAATTTAATAGAGCTAGTGATTGAAAGACTAAATGAGTCAGTGACAATGTCTTCAAAACTGATAGTATGTGGTCCATCATAGACAGCATGCACTGAGTTGCAGAGTGATTAAATTTCAAATTATGATTTTGGAACCATGAAATATATTATGAGAAAAGTTCAACATTTCTGCAAAGAGTATTAGTATCATAATGCCAGAAAAGAAGAGTTGTGTCATCAGCATACATGTGAACTTTGACAGAATTATTCACCTAATAATTTTTTTGCATCATTAACATGAAAAATAAAAGGTAATGGTCAACACCGATTTAAGCAGTGAGGCAGCTTGAGGAGATGCCCAGAATAGACACATATTGTTTTCGATCACTGACGTATGATTTCAACAAATTATGGGCAGGTCCTATATTGTTTCTCAACAATATAGATAGACGAAAACCCAGAGGTAAACTGACAATTACAACGATTTCTCCGAACATCTTCCAGAAGCCCATGAATGACAGTTTCAGATCTTTTGATCTCCCCCTCGAAATCTGTTTTGGTTGTGATGATTAGATTGAATTTTTCAAAGGAATTGTTAAGTCGAAAGACAAGGATTTTTTTCCAAAATTTTAGCAATAATTGGAAGATTGCACACAAGATTGCACTCATAACTGGAGAATCACCTTATTTTTACAAATTGGAGTAACTTAAGCAAGCTTAGCGCAAGCGTGGAGATATGGGGGCCAGTGCCAAAGGCAGAGAAGACTGATAGAATGTATATGAGTATATATGAATTCACTTCAACAGCATGATGCCTCCCAGACCTTCAAGTCTATCTCCACCTATGGCTTAGCACCCTGAGAAAAAATGAATTGGAGATAGAGCAATTAAAAATTTCAATTAAAATGGTTGAGAGAACACCAATTACACATTTTATGGCTTTCCGCATCAAGCCATCAGATCCCCATCCAGTGTCATATCTCACCATCCTAGATGCTTGTACGAATTCTTGAATACTGATCATTGGAAAATAAATACTATGACTGTTGGAATTTGAAAGATATACACTGTTTTGAGCTGAATTAAAATTTAAAAATTGATTGGTGTCGGCAAAGAAACTTAAAACCATCAGCTATCTCTATAGGATCATTAATAGTGTTGTTGTTAATTGAAATAGAGGTAATGGGTACCGTGTGAGTGAGTTTCCTCGTCAAGATCTTAACACACTAGTCCAAACTGTTTTATTGTCACTATACTCAAAAACGGAAAGAAAAAAGATATGTTTAGCACATTTTACTTCAATATTCAGCTTGTTTCTAAATCTATGGAAATTTCTTAAATCTTTGACATTACGAGTTCTAATGAAATGACGGAAAAGTTTTTCTTTCCAATGGCCTTGTATATGTGCTGATTCACCCACGTCTTTTCCATTTATTGTGATCCCCGAAACTGTAATATCAGATGAAAAAAATCATTGTGAATGCTACAAAGTTTATAAGCACTCTCTAGGTCACTAAGAACAACATTCATCCAGTCAAGAGAGCTTACTTATCTCTAAAACTAGCAATTAAATCAGGATTGAATTTGTGGTACAAGTACGAGCTACTGTTTTATTTGTTTATGACTTTTAGTGGGAATCAAGGCAAAAATTGGAAGGTGATCACCGGTGTGATAATCAATCATACCACATTTATCTATATTTATATTAGTAAAGCAAATAAATTCGTAAATGAAAATAATATAATAGTTATGATTGTATAAAGAAACATTATTCCTCTTTCAAATGATACCAAACATGCAGAGATCATGAAATAATATATGGATTAAAATATAAGATATGCAGTTGGTTGCCATCGCACAACAGCATGTCAAGTACCGACCCTACGTACTGAGTATGCTTGATGTTGAGAAGTTAATTCAAACAATAAAAAAAGCAACATTCATAGGAACATTCTATCAAAATATGGTTTAAAAAAAAAAGGAAAATCAAAATATCATACTTTGGGAGTAGAAAAAAAGAAAACGCATGCTACCTCTAATTCATGTTCTGTGCTTTGATGGGACGCTCTTCTTTTCCCTATAGTTCTGTGGAATCCTTCACAGCTTGGAGCTTCCTCTAATTTGGTCTTTGGGTAATGAACTAAAATCATAGTTGCTGTTTCCCATTTCATAAACGTGTCTTCCCATGCCTTTGAAGAAAAATTTTAAAATTCTAAATGTATTTTTAATGCATGGAAGAATTCACCAAAAAGAAAGAAAAAAAAAATAACGTGCACGTACATATTGTGAATCTAACGTGAAATTTATTTCTGTGTAATGATTGTTATGCATAGCACTGCTATAAATTTTTCTAACTATGAGAGAAGTGTAATGATTGAACAATTGAATCATTGCAGGCCTGTTGCTTTCTCTGGCGAGACTTTTTGATACACATTTATGACTGATTTAATTTTCATTTTATTAATAAAAATACTGTAAAAATTAGGAACATGGAGGTTCAGTTCGGTGCAAAGTATATGCACACACACACACACAAAAAGATGACTTATGTCCAAATCGACTAACAATAGGTCTTGGAGAACATAATCCAGCTATAGGTTGGAGACTATCAATAGTAGAGAAAGAATGTTGCTTTTCTGGCCAACAACATACCAAAAAAAAAGATTTTCTGGATATCCTGGCTTCATCTTGGCGCTAATATCTAAAAATATCTTCTTTGATAATATCAAGTTTTCACAAAAGTTGACATAAGCAGAATATGTGTATTACCCAAAAATTCCCACATGATTTTCAAGCAGACAACGCAATTGAAAAGCAAATAAGCTTTAAGTTTCTAAACAACTTGTGGATGATTCAAGATCTCAAATTTGATGTGCAACTTCGTTATTATCTGATGCTCTCAAGTTTGTCCAATTAGTAGAAGTGATCTTTTCAACTTTGTTTTGCTAAACCAGATTAATGGGAATGTACTTTTTTATATCTTTGTATAAGCAGGGTCAAATGTAATTATTAGTTTTGTAAAAATACGATGATCTCTTTCTGATACGTTTCTCTCAGTTATAAGACAATTTTCTTCACTTCCAGTCTAAGATATAGGTAAATAATATTAATCACTCATACACCTCTCTCACTTATCTTTTTCCTTGTACCAACACATAAGCGAGAGATCACTGTACAATTAGGTAATACTTCTTACTTGTGAGCAACCTTGAGTGCAATGCTCTATTTTTCTGAGGAGAGTCATGATTCGTTTTTGAAGGGCAGCACGTCCTGAAATATATCAAGTTGTTGAATATGAGAAGTAAAACATGATGATAATGCAAAGCAAAGTGTACTACACAAACTGATATGCTTTTAGCAAAGCATTAATATGGGTTTCAAAGCAACTAATATAAGATCCAAAGAGCAAACAAAAAACCAATTACAATTCTTTTTCACTGTAACTGTTTTTCTGAGTAAACTTTGGGAGAAATGGTATTGTATTCAAATTTCTAAAATAAATTACTCTTACAGAATTTATTACCTGTTGTCAAAATGGTACTGGCTGCAGATAGTTCTTGATATACATGATAATTTGGGAGCATGTATGTGACAGTAAGATCATCCTGGCCGCACCTTATGTCAGCTTCTTCACATAGAAGCACAAAACATGACATGGCTACAAGGACTGCTTCAATATCAATACTCCAAAGGTACATAAAAAATACAACCTAAAATATATGACGGTTGAAAAAGTTTCATAGTCTGCAGTTATAAGGGAACTAATTTCATATTTAAATTATTAGCAAGAAACTGGTACATATAGTTATGAAACTGGCAAACAAATTATTTGAAGACAATAACTAAATTTATTGATAAAATCTATTTACAAAAACTCATAACTAATGTTATTAATGAATAAAAACAAAACTTTTGCTTGTTATGCATGAAAATCAAAACCTGGAGCTATTTTTATTTTATTATTTCTGCTATTTCTCACTACTCTAGATTTTATATCTCATAATCCCACTATACCTCAAGTTTGATGTGTGCTTGTTTACATATAGCAATATGGCTTCCCAAGTTGGCATACTCCTTATGTTTTTGTAGGAATGCATTGCGACATTTTAGGACTTCACGAACCCATTTCAGGATGTCAGTATAATTTACAATCTGGTGCTGGATAAGCTTCTGAGATATAGAAAACAGCACCTGTGAACTAAATAAAGAAGACATTAGCAACTTGAATAAAACATCTATGATTCTGAAAATGCTATTAAATTTAGTGAACCTTTAATATAATGATACTAAAGGGACCAGAGTGAGTATTGTTACACAGGATTCATCATTACAGATGGAATACATTAACACCATAGGATGTGTGCCCAGATCAGAAATTAATATCGTTATATTATGTTATTATGATTATAATGGGTATTGTTATATAGGAGTTTCACTGTATTTGTAAAATTTTTCAATGAACTAAAGAAGAAAATTTTTTAAAAACATATTTAACATAAATAAATACATTTAAGGCAGAAAAAATAGATATAGGCATATTTTTATATTCCATACCTTTTGCTAACACAATGCACATTACTTTATGTGATCAGAATGACGATAACTATATCCAAAAAAAATCCTGGTTGTAATTATGATGACCATATGTCTCATTCAGGGTTGGTAGGTTTTAAAGTATGGCAGTTTTTGATGGTTTGAACTGTCACGTTGGGGGGGGGGGGGGGGAAGGAAAGGAGGCATATGATCAAAGTGCTTAAAAATTTCATCAAGATGGGATGGATAGGATGGACCATGAATTACTAATACGACGTCAATCGACTGCTTTGACAAGGGGACATCAGTATTGATTGGTAAGGGACAATTTGAGGCTGTGGTGCTGCAGGGAATTTTTCTCTAATAGGGTTGTTAATAAATGGAACTGTTTACCCCAAGGGGTAGTAAATTCTAACACAATTGACATGTTTAAAAATAAATATGATAATCATGTTGGGGTAAATCGAGAAGCTATCCATACCTACAATAAGAAAACGATAAATACTTTTTATAGGTATTTTGCCTGTTGTGGCCTTGCATTTGTACTTATCTAAAACCATCCGTCGAAAACTGTCAAAAACCTTAAACATTGCTTTTGAATAAGAAAATCCCTGTTGAAAATACACATATTGATTGCGTGTAATGTTTAAAGTCATGTCCTACAAAGAATAAATACTTAAATATGATTGTAAAATAATTTTCTTTTCTCTACAGAATTAAAAAAAAACAATGTATGGACATTTTTCTTTTAAAATATACAATTTGAATAGAGCATAAGATAAAAGATGAAGGAAAACTGGAACTATTTTATATTCTTCAATCCAAGATGATTCTCAACCTTCCAAAATTTCTTCAACTGCTTGTGTAGTGGATATAAACCATATGCTGTACTCTTTTCATTACAGATAAGTGTTTCAGAAGTTCTTTTATGTAATATATGTAATGCCAATAACATTGTAATCTATAACATGTTGATTTCTGTTACTATTAAATTATTCAGATATAATCACCAAGACTTAAAACAATACCCTTATTGTGTTCATTTTAGAATATATCTAGCAATCAAAGTTCTAAATTATAGGACTAAAATGTCCTTTAATTTGGTAGCTCTGGCTTGCATGTAAAGTGTAAATGATGCTTAAGTAACTTATTCTTAGTGCAAAAGTAAGAATAACCAAGTTTGACTATGATATGGTATATTTACTAGCATTTATAATGCAATGGTTGTCCTAATCGAAGCTGTATCCCAATGTGCAAAACAATGCTTTGGGTATCAAGTCCTGCCAGCCCCTGCTTTATGATACTTTTTAAAATACCAGATTATGCAACCTAAGCAAAGAAATTTTTATGTGAGAATAAATGCGTTTAATTAGTGTATTAACAGATGCTGCACAAGAATTTTCAATACATGGAGTAAAATTTTGGCAGATCAGAAAATTTAAAATATTAAAACAGATATTTTATACTCGGTAATTATATAAGTAATTCTCAAAATATAAAACACTTTAATTTGTATAAAAGTTTTTTGTTATGTAACATATCTATCAATTTAAAAAAATTATTTGACAACATTGACAGTAAGTTGGTTTTCGACTGTTTTAATAGACTATACCAAGTTAGTTTCTGAGGTCAAATACCTAACTCCTGATCTCCTATCATACATATTTTGAATAAACAACTATATTTTGCTTCGTAAATTGAAAACAGGTAATCAGAAGTTTAGATAAAATGAACCGTAAAATTATATATTATGTGTTCTAGACTTTGTACATTGAAAAAATTTAAAATAATTAATATTTTGTTTTAGTTATTGTAATAAATTTGTGTTAAAAAATAAAACATAATATACAAAAAAAAAAAGTTTCTCATTATGTGATTTACCATTATGTTTAAAATATTATCCAAAAGGTTAATTAGGCTTATCCATTTAGGTTTTTGACAGTTTTGATGGTTTAAACGAGTTTTTGACATCATAACCAAACCTCAGTCCCATTTTGGATGAATAGGATATATGAAACAAGACAACTCTGTTTTTCTATCTCATGTAACAGTTTCAAAATGCTAAATTTTTTACTTGTTCTAAAACGTGATTTTATTCCCCCCTTAAAAGATAAAATCGTTTTTTTTGTTCAGAAATTGTGAGGAGTTGAAATGGAACTATTTAATGTGTATTATGAATAATGTACATAACATATATGGCACGTTTCAAGAATTCCCTTGTGAAAAAAACCCTTTCGGCTGAGGAACTGATGTGGCCAGTTGAAAGAAACTGACCATGAATTGAAGAAAGGGATTTTTTTTCACCTTAATAACCATTATAGTGGCTATTATGGCCCCATTGTGAACTGGTGTCAAAATTTTTATTAATGAGGGAGCCTCCTGACTTCCTACAGTCTAACAGATCGATAATGATAAACTATAGGGAAAAAATGAGTTTGGTTCAACCTTAGCTTTGAAATGTGCAAAAAAAAAAAAAACCCCCTTTTTATGAAAAAAAAGATATTAACCAAAGTCCTAATAACTATAAACTATTTTTTTCCGGTTTTAAGATATTGGTCTGTTCCGTACTTAGCAAAAGCAATAAAAATACCTGAAGGATAAAGTTAGCTGTGATTTTACTAAGCTGATCTATTGTTAGGGATTACTTTCATTTATTGATTTAAAATGAAGTCAAAATTATAGATCCTCATTTTAAGAGTAAATATAAATTATTTTTGAAGGCTAATATTCAAAAGCAATTTTTTTAGAAACTCAGATAAGAATTTAATACATGCATATACTTTCTCGAAAATGCACTGATATATTCCTATACCTTATATCCCAGAAAGTGTTTATAGGCGATTCTGGATTCCACATCTCTATATTTGAAGGGTTATGCAATACTAACAGTGCTTCCATGGCTTCTTGAGCAACATCTGGCATTGAAGGCTGATGGATAAGAGACACCAAACCATTTATCAATTCTAAAGTGCTACTTTGAATCTCATGTCCAGCTTTTCCTTGATTCTGAAATAAATATTAGTTTTTCAATGAAGAAATTGAATTCTTCCCCTTCTACAAAAAGCTAACTGATAAAAATAAATTTAAATGATATAAAATTCTGTGCAGATATGTTTTCCTCTTCTATGCTAGAAGAAAACCCATCTAAAAACGCTGAATTACTGGACAGGTATGCTGCTGGATTGTGTGTGTGTGTGTGTTGAAAGTCTGCTGTACTTGAAAATTGAATAGATAAAACTGATGGGGCAATCAGATATCATATAGGTAAAATGTTACTCGATACGCTGCCACAAACAAAGAAAAAAGAAAGGTATGAAATCAAATAACTTCTTTTCATTAATTCAGTGAACCTAAGATGAGCATTGTAGGTGGAAAACTGTCTTAAACTGAATAATATTTCAGTCTCTTGACGTTCCATTTTGTATCAGTTTCACTGTACTTTTTTATGCATAGTTTTGCAGGGTGCATAGGTAACAGGGCATATGGCATTTTCTGGTGAACAGTTGATCCTAGAGGCATACATCCAATTAGAAAAAGTATCCAAATAATGTGCAGCACTGAGATATGCCTTCTAAGTGCAATATTCAATGAGATATTTGAATTAAAAAAACAACGGAAAGTGTGGGAAAAACAACATTAAATGCTGGGAGAACGGTTTACCCGCATTTAATGCTGTTTTTTCTCAACTTACCTCTATTTTTAGAATTCAAATATCTCAGCGAATATTGCACTTAGAAACATGGATTTTTTTTGGGTTGGAGTCAGGAGAGACAGGGCAATAACTTTCTAATTAGGTTTTTGGGCACAGCGTGCCAGTTATAAAAATTTTTAATTTTTATTATAATAATTATAGAATCCCTTGCAACATGAATGACATATTTGAGTTACTTCTAATTAGAAAAAGTATCCAAATAACATGTATGTCTCTAGGATCAATGGTTTGCCAATAAAGTGCTATATGACCCGGCCATCTATGCACTGTATATTTTCCTTGTGCTAAAATGTCAAAACATGTTGAATCTGGAGTAAAGTTAAGTCACTTGATCGATAGGGGCAATGAATGAATGAATGAACGCCAGGGTCTCTGCCACCGGACTTATCCCGTTGCCGAGATCTCTTCCAGTCCAACTTTGTGGCAGAGTCTGGAACAAAGTGAGTGTGTACACCTAACAGTCTGAGGTGCAGCTAGTGTTGTGTATGATATTTCAGTGCTGCCATCTATACTTCAAATTGTGAGTGAAGTGTAATGATTGAATATTTGTAACGTTGTAGGCCTGTTGCTCTCTGTGGCGAGACTTTTTAAGGATCTCATTTTCCATAAATGAATGAAATATAATGGTAATATATAAAAGACATCTCCAATTAAAAACTGATTAGTAAAATGCAACTGCAACTCACATTCAGCATAAGCACTGGGTCCACATGTATGAGTTTCACCATCCACAAAAGCAAGTTTTTATAGCTCAAAGACTCTTCTGATTTCTCTTTAAACTTTGTGCTTACCTTTTCTTTCAAAGTTAAACTCTGAACAAAAGAAAGAAATAATGATCAAAATAGCAGCACAGCTCATGGCAATATTTATGAAATTAAAACTCACTGATAATACAGTCGAACTTGCCTATAACTTTGTTATATGTGAAATCATGTAATATTCATAAAGTTTTGTTTCCTATGATTTCGGTATTGCTTATCAAGCTGGTGTGGATATAACTAAGTCTGCATATAATGAATATTTTCACTGTTTTTCACACTTTGTTATAAGCGGGTCTGAATGTACTGTATATACTCTGATTCGTATGACATTTTAACAAGTTTTTTCAAGTTCATGTTTTCATCTGCTCTTTGCAAATATTAACATAAACACATATTTACAGTGGATTTTAACTGTTTTAGTTTTGTATTAACTAGGAATTATAAAATTTATAATAATTACAATATAGTAACGTAATCTCTCTTATAAAGAAACCACTCATACTTTTAACCCTAGATAACTAAACTTAAATCAGTGTGTGTGTGTCTTACTCAGTAGTATATTAGACTAATGTTTAGTTATCTAGGGTTAATGAACCATATTTTTCAAGCTTTTCAAATTTATCAGAAATTATAGTATAACAATTAATTTAATTTTAGTTATTATTAAACACATATTAACATAGTTCTTATATTATTTTTTTAGATTTTTATGTATTTAAAAAAAAAATTAACAATGAAATTTCATTTTATATTAATTATGCATCAGTGATATTTGTAACAGTCAAGCCGCTTTTGCAAGGTTGTGCAAACATGAATTTGCAAATCCAATCAATACTTTAATCCTTTCAGACCCAATCATTTATTCATTTTTTGGAGTTTTCGAGATGGTTTTGCATTTGTGATACTCAAAAAAAAAAAAAAAAAAAACCACTAAAAAAAAAGCAATGAAGTTCATTCAAATTTTTTCACCCAAGATGACATCTCCACATACAATTTTTTTTTCTAGAATTTTATTGCTAAATTTTATATAATAAATCACACTTAAATTTACCTGGAGGTACTTTCTTCTGGAAGCCCCCCCCCCCATCTTAAAATCCCTGAAAGTTATACTTTTAGTGCTGCTATCTGATGAAAGTTCCCATATTTCTAACTTAGAACTTGCATAATCCTCAGGAAGTCAGACCTCATCTCCCTGAGGTCAATTTTTTTTTTACAGTGAGAAAAAGCAAATTGGCATGTTTGCGCATGCAGGGTTTGAAAAGGTTAAATACAGAACATTCCATTCATATGCAATGAATTACCTAATAATGATACTCACTGAACCAGAGAAATGTCTTGTTATATAGATGGCACGCATTAAAACTATACAAAGTGCATCGGAACCAGAAAACAATATTGTTATACAGGCGACTATTCTTATATAAGACTTTCACTATCATTTTACCAGAAAATTATATATTTGTATTATATAATATCTAGGATGTTTCAGATCAAAGAAATGCATTTGAGAAAATTCAATGATTTTGAGTGAAAAACTATATAAAATGTATGAATTCTTTTAAACTTACCTGACACAACTTTATATTGACATTAAGCATGGAAAAAAAAAAATTTTTTTTTAAACAAAACACATAAATTAAGCTTAACAATTAAAATAAAGAAATAAGTTCAATACTATAAACATTTTTCTAGAAGAATCAAATATGTTGAAGGAGGGAAAAAATCACCTGTATCATGCGTAAAGGAGTATGATTTATGCATCCTTGAGTAACTTTGGTTAATGTATCTGTGAACATGTTTCGCAGCTCTGGTGCTCTGATGTATAATATATCAATCTGAGGCCACCATGGAAGTCTAGGTTGTGTGATGATGCGATATAAAGAACACACTAAAACAAAATGGTATGTTGAAGGAGAGTTTAGGTTGAGGCACACTTTCAAAGGTTCATTATTGTGGGGACTGATGCGAAAGCAGGAAACAAAACAGTCTATCATGAGATCTATATCCTGAGTTACATTTGATGGGTTTCGACAGAATGGTTTGTTGGGATTAAATAACAGACCCTAAAAAAAAAATAGATTAAATTCTGTATCAAAAGAAAAATTTAAAAAAGAAAGTTTGCTTCCATGTACTATATTAAAAAAAACCACCAAGATTTAAATTTCAAAATAGATAAATAACTGAAAATAAAAATAAATGAATTCAATGTAAATTACTTTAACATCGTTGATGACACATTGAACTACAGTGAAAACTACATTGTTGCTGTCAAGAATATTGATGTATGTTGATATTTTGAAAAGTCTCACTGCGGTTACAGCAGCTGCTTCACAAAGCTGTTGTTTGCTAGTCCCATGAGATACTAATGCTTTCTTCACACTATCCACGAACTGCCGCTAAGTAAAATACGAGATTCATAGGTATTAAAAAGTTGAAAATCCATCATAAATAACAGCACTGTCACATAATCAAGTGTATAGCATACAGTATATGTGCAATATAAATATACTCTGATATTGTTAATAGCAAATATTTAAACCACCAATGCTGAAGAAATTCTTAGTGAACATTCTTATCCTTACTAAAAAAAAGCCAAATATAACTTCTCTATAAAACAAATTTATGCAACAAATGAATAGAAATCTGGATATTCCCTTATACTTATGCTATTACAATAAAAAAAAACCAGTAATTTTTAAACAATATTTAAAAAAAGTAACAAACAGATTTGAAAAAAAAAGTTCGTCTCTTTCGTCACGTGTTCCAATTTGTCAAATATGATGCACCAGAAAGATCATAAATTAATGTAATGATATATTTATAAATAAACATTTTAGAGATCATAAACAAGCATTCAACAAATAAAAATATGAATGTATTTATATTCAAACACTATTTACCAATTCAAATTAAACAAAATCAGATAATAACTCATGTTATGAGATAATTTTTTCAATTTTATTAACTTTAAATGACTACTTATCAACATTATTAACATTTGTAAAACAAAAAACATACTTTTCTGTTGTGTTTTGGGGAAAAAGGTGCTCCTGAATCAGCATTTACAATTTCTTCCAGGATTTTCTTAAATAGAAATTATGCAATCATATGCAACTCCAACAAAATGAAAAATCTTGGAAAATTACACAAAAAAAACAAAACTCAGTCATCAAAAAATAACATCCATATCATAAATATGAACATTTCGTTCATTTCATAAATAAATCCAAATATTAATAGTGCACTATATGATTGATTCAGTACACACCTAGGTTTGAATGTTACCCAATTGGTTTGAAAAATTTTGAAATTCCCTTCTGCTCTGTACTTGATAAGACGAAAATCATGAAAACTATTGACAACATTCAAGCAACAATAAATTTAATTACCAATAAGCCAAAGTATACATTGTATATATACAAGATATCAGGGTTTACGCTAGATAAAAAATTCCTTTAGCACAAAAGCGAAATTGGGGGGGGGGGGGAAACTTTTGCAAAATGCTAATGATTGATGGTTAGATATGTCTACTTGTTTCGTACCTCCTTTATGCATTTTTGCAAAGGTAGTTGTTACTTCTTTCACATTCCTAGATTATCTTTTGCATTTTGCGTAAAATGTGACCATAGCTTAAACCCTGCAAGATATCCTCTTTTATCATCACACTACAGCTAATTCTTTAACATAGTACTTTAACATATATACAGTTGGACCCCCGATATAACAAACTCCGGTTCAACAAATTCCTCAACTCTTTTTTCTGAAATTATGATGAAAATTAAGGTTAACCCCCCATTTAACTAATAAAAGACCCGGATATAACAATTTTTTTATAATTTTTCTTTCTTATTTCTCATCACCCAAACCACAATCCACAATCCAAACATTTGACTTCCCGGGATTTGATCTTCAGCTCTTCTTTAGAGACGAGCAAAAAAAAGGGGGAAACAGGAATCAGTTCCATTTTGAATAACGGAGACAATAAACCATTTAGAGTGTGCATGGAAAAGTTTCAGTGGACAATTAGTGTACACCAATACCATAAAACATTATGCTGTCCACATGTTTAGGCAAAGTTTATTTCATACGTTTAGTAGATTTCAGTAAAGAAATGAAGTTACTTCAAGTTTGTGTTCTGTCTTGACAAGCAAAGAATGGTGGGTCATCTGAAAAAGTTTTTTTTGGTTAGCCAAAAAATGGCAATATTTTGACAGAATTTGGTAAAAGATGTTGAACGTATCAAACAAACTTTTACCAAACAATTTTTTCTAGCATTCTGATTTTATTCTTGAGCAGATGTATTTTTTTCAATTTTTATCAGAAATAGCAACCCTAACATAACTAGCTCTTAAAATTTGCCATTTCTAGTGTGGTTATGCTCCTGATCAATTTGACCTGATCAATTTCCTAAATTTAACGAATGAAATTCTCAGTTTCTTCCGATTCGTTAAATCAGGGTTCAAATGTATATTTATTAAAAAGTTTTGAGTAAATTTTATTTTAATATGGTTCCTCTGTCTTGTCGTATCATGGTGAAACATTCTTCATGCACGAATACGTTAGATGAAAAAAAAATTTATTCTTTTACCACTGACATAAATTGATTGAAACTTTAATTATAAAACATTGAATTCTGTGATTTGTATATTTTTTAGACTTTAATCCATAGCATAACAGTAAGAGCTATTAGAGTGTTGCATAAAAAAAGGACTACATATAAGGCCCATGATACACGTGCCACTTTCGAGCATGTGCAATCAATGAGATTTATTGGTAACATTCGTATAAATGCTACCAATTATCTCATTGGGTGCATATGCTTGAATGTGGTACGCTTTCATGCTACCTACTGAGGCATGCATATCATGGGCTTAAAAGAAATTAAATCTCATAACTTTTAAGAAATGATGTTTTTGACCAACACAGCTTTTAGGATCATGCATGACATTTGAAACATTTTTGGCAATTGGAATTTTTTTCCAAGACAAACCACTGAGGAATTAGCTATAGGATAATGATAAGAGTCGTCCTGTGTATTAATTGAATTTGCTAAATAATGAGTGGAATTATACCAACCCATTTGAATATCATACATTTAGAAAACCCATAGGTTTATATGTTTTGAATGATAGAAAATAAATAAGTAATAATGTCATAACATGCAACAAAACTACATACTGTGCAGAGCACTAGGAGCATCATTTGGAGAGGCCAAGTAGCCATTCTTTTCTTTGGGTTATTATCAACAAAGTTATCGAGCAGATCAAATAAGCGATCACAGCAATCTGGAAAAAACAAAAAACTTGTGAAAAGCAAATTTCAATTACTTTTTTATAAATATTTTTACAGAGAATAACAATTACAAACTGTAAAAGTGGTACTGTATTTCTTCTTCATTCATATATTTGCGGCATTAATTAATGCTGTTGACCACATATATTTTTTGGACAATGCAGCATATAATCCCTTTATGATATTTGCAACTGTGATTCATAGATTAATTAACAGTGCATGTGTTTTATTTTAGTTTTATATTTTTATTTTCCCACTATCATGTAACATTTCATCATGGTTGAATAAACCTTTTTTTAAGAAAAAAAAAGTTTTTGGCAAACTGCTGATCTACAAAGGTACATTAAAAATTATATATATATATATATACACTTTATTTTATATTTTATTTGCAAAAATGCAAAGATTGACAGGCAGAACCACACGTTTTCTGCAGAGAACACACTTCATTGTCAGCAGCTGAATTTTTTATCCTAATGGCGGAATTGGCGGCATCCTGCTTCCTTACGCCATGTGGTCTTGCCCGACCACTTTTAAACTTCTTGATCTAAATCTTATGCAGTAAAACACTATCCTTGTAGTGTGTTTTGTTACTCTTCCCCCCACAATTGGTTTTAGTCCATGACAAACCATCCTACCAGAGATATATAATCACTGCTCATTCTTCCTTGGTGCACACTTATAATGTAATGATAGTAGTATCCATTCAAAGTATGCATACAAAGTAGACAGTGTGATAAACCTAAAGATGTGTTATGGCAAAAGTGCAAAAAATAACTTACTTTCCTACATGTATATACACATGAAGTGAAACTTTGAAATAACGATGCTCTGCAGACTAAGAAAAAATATTGTTGTGGAGGGATTATTGTTATATTGAGAGAACAGTTTAACATTAGAGTATAGACACAAACAAGACTTGAAAAAATATCGTTGTAGAGGAATTTATCATTATATTAAGTATCATTGTAGCTAGGTTTCACTGCATTTATTGTTAAAATTAAGAAGTATGAAGTTAATGGGATAAAAAAAGATGAGAGAAAATGCACCTGATAATTCTTCATTCGTTTTTTTCTGAAGTTCCCAAAACTCTTGTGGATATGTGTCTAACCAATTCCAAATGGCCTGTAAATTTATAACAGAATTGTTATGAATGAAAAGAAATTGCAATCAGATGATGTAATACTGAAAAGTCTGTAAAAAAAAAAACTAAATGAACTGTATTTTTATTTCATCTAAAATTTAATTGAAATGCATAACTGTGTGTGCAACTGACCAAAACCGATAGTTTTTTCAAGTTGAAATTTTTATGAACACATACCTTTTCTAAGCTATTCATCAAAACAATATAAACATTCTTCTTCAAGCTCTTGAACTTCTGATTGATTTCTGGAGAAACAAAAAAGAAAACATGAATCTACCACAGAGATAATAACTAGCTACTAAATGATCACTATGTATTATACTTCTCATTTTGAAATGAAAGTTCAAAAGTTAACAGAGGAAAATAAATAATGTCAAAATAAAAATATTGAGATGTTTTCAATACAAATCAATGCCCAAAAACATTATTTTATTGATCAGTACATCAAACCAACTAACAAAAACATTATTTTATTGATCAGTACATCAAACCAACTAACAAAAACAGTCATCACTAAATTGGCTTATTATAATCAATGATACTCAGTTTTGTGTGGCTATACACCCTCTTTTTTTTTTAAATAGATAATGTTAGTAGATATTTTCACTCACCCCATAAAATACAAACAGAGAGATCTATTTTTGAATTAAACTTCTTGAAAAAATTCAATTTTTTTCTGAGTTTCATAAATAATGTATCAGCTTACCATTTAGAAGTTTTATCAATCTTGTTACATCTAAGTTGATATGTTGAATAAGCTCAATGTCAATGTAATCAGGGTTCTCTTCATTTGATGTCGATAGTTCTTGCATACTGTATTTAAAAACATTCAAAAGTTAAAATCATTTCGATTCCATTAATCAGAAAGACGTCAATGCTATTGGGAAAATTGATACAAGAAACTTAAATACACAGTAAGATGGATATTTTTTTTGAAGTAATGGTAAAGCAACTTTGTTTTGAACAGCTTGAGAGGTATGTATTAAGTATGTTTGAAGACGATACCACCAATGTCTAAAAAAGTATAGAAATTAATTGTAATCTAGACATCAAAATCAGAAGAAAAAATGTGATTGCAAAAAATATTGATTATATGATACTGATCAAGAACCGCTTTGAAGATTATGTCAGTACACTCCATTTTTAATTATGAATGCTTAATGGTTTTCTCATGATAACTTTTTTATGTAGGATTCAAATTATTTGGATCTAATTATTAAGTTACTTAAACATTTATGATATCACAAATGTGCAATGAATGTAATTTGTGTAAAGTAATATTCCAAAGTCTCTTACCGTGCTGAAATCCTACTGAACACAGCATTAAAGTTGTTCACACTCAGTGAAAACAAAACTTTCGAGGCCAAGTTCTTTAACTGCACAACCATTGGATTTTCATTGGGCATATCAATAAACTGAAAAACAGTAGTTTGAATTAATTTTTACTGAAATAAAAAAAAATCATTTGCTTAACTGAAAATTACCCATGCAATTGAAATAGTGTTGAAAATTCTGTAACATTCCAATTGGACACTACTTTTACCATGTTAAAAATTAACCCAATACCATAAGAACATCCTTGAAATTATTTCGTCTCTTTGAAATATGATACTGATTTTCCAAAAATGTAATAACATTAAAAAAACAAGTAAAGTTTAAACTTTTTGAACCTGAAATAGAACAAACCTGACATAACTCCCTGAGTAGTGACTTCACATTCACTGCTTCATCATACCTAGATGTTTCTTTAGGTTGCTGTAACAAAAGAAATGAAATATTTGAAATTGAACTACAATAAATTCTCACTTAGGATCCGAAGATGTAAAGTTTGCTACTGTGAAGAAAAAAAACCTATCATATAATGTACATATGAAAATTTCATTCATCAATGATGAAATCTTTGATAATGGAAGGGGTTGTTGGTCACATTTTTGTAGAAAAAAAAGGATTTTTCAATGGGTCTATAATTTGTGTATAAATCTTTGAAAAATTACTTTTTACAAATTAATTTTCAAAATATTTTTTTTTTCAACCTGACAAAAAAAAAGGAAAAAAAGAAGAGAAAAAGCTGCAGATAAGACAGCAGTACTACATAGCAGTCGTGCATCCACACTAAGAAAAATGTAAAGTTTTCTAATGTGTAGGAAAATACAACAAGGAGATTCATAGATGGAGAATCTTGTGTCTTAAGATTCCAAGCTAAAGAGCTCTGATGACTTTGAACTATACTCTGTTCGCTCTAACTTGGGTCCTGATGTAAATAAACCGCTGCACCAATTTTTGATATCACATTTTTTTTCACTGTTCTCTAAATTTTGTTGAAATAAAAACTGTTGATAACACTAATTAAAATAGAAATAGGTATATAGCTCCCAAAAGAATTTGATAAGGTATTTTGTCGTTATCATGGCACACTCCTCAAGAGTTGGGATGACAGGGCTCCAGCCCGGACATTGCCTGCGACAATTCTTGCCTTTTTTTTATTTTTTACACTAAAAGTTTACTATATAGAAGGGCTGTTAAAAGGTTGGTCTGAGTGCCCGCCAAAGATCAGAGCCTGGGGGTCTTGCGGCAGGATGTGGGCCATGGTCGTTACAAAAGCTTGTGCGAGCTTATTATTTTATGGCAGATAGTGAGAAAAAAAATCCTAATTTTTTCTTATTACTTTTTTTTCTTCAAAATTTTACAATTTTATTTCTGAGCTAATTTAAGCCGTGTGATTTTCCTGAGCTGGATATGCAACCAATTATAACGTGAAACAAATTATGAACAACTTACCATTATGTTGCCGCTTTTTATTTTTCTTGCGGGTCTGTATAATTAAATATTTCATAATAATCCAAGGGCTGTAGCAGTTCCAATTTCACGAGAGTCATCCACATTATTTCATTTCTTTACTTCAACCTGTTGTTGATATCCTGTTTTTTGACAAGAAAATTTCGGTTTTTTATCCGTGCGTCTGTTGCGAGTATGACCCAACATTCAGCAGCAGGAGCCCCTGGACTGGGATCTTTAATGGGCCCCCAGGCCAGGCTTTCTCACGGGATCTATAGCGTCTGTCATAATGAGGCTAACTGAATCAAAAATGAGCAGTACTCTTTTGAACCAGATTTTCAAAACTTTACCTTCATGATAATCCTCAGACTTTTTCGGCTCCCTACCTTCGACGAAAAAAATATTACTTCCTCCCAACAAGCTTCTCAAGCAGAAGTGCGAATTCTTTTGAAATGCGTATATTCACTACAAACGATAAGTGACCCTCCCCCACCCATATCCAATGTACGTCAAAGCGTGTGGGTGAGAAAAAAATCTTGTTGACAGCAACTTTATTTATAGGAGTCCAGAGCAGCTGCAAAGAAATGAATTTTCAAATGGCTCTGCCAAACAAGATAGACATGCATATTTCATTTGTCCTCAAACGATAAAGAAGAAAGCTTTTTTTCTTGTAAGACCTCTTGAAGAAGCGTATGCAAGTGTATATCAAATCTGTTTGCGAATAGGAGTAATAATAATAAAATGAAACTTCTGTTTAAAAGGGGGGGGGACGGTAATGTCTGAGTGAGAAAGGCGTATCCTGTCAACACCCACCCTGTAGACATAGCAGCAAAAACGCTTTGTGACCGATCTTTAAAAAATATTTTTTCCCGTCTTCCAGATAACTTTGAAATAATATGGAATAAATATTTAAAAAAAATAACTTTGAAATAATATGGAATAAATATTTTAAAAAAATAAAAATTATGAGGTATTTTATGGCATGAGGGGCAAACGACAAAGGACTATATTTTTGGCGGTGTTCCACAGTAAGAAAAGGTGAAATGTTCTTCAACCAATCATTTTGGGCATCGCACACATGCTTTTATTTACATCAGGACCCAAGTTAGAACAAACAGAGATTAGCCATCTTCAACTACAAAATCCATCGAAATCCATTCCTATCTTCCATGGCTCTTTGCAGCTCTTTAGACTAAGAATCTTTTTAAATCCCAGGGGCAACAAAAAAATCTCTTACATGCATGAGACCTATTTTTGGTGCCCCAACCATGTTTTTTTGGTCTGGGAGATGAAGCTATTTTTCACAGTTTCAACTGGGATTTGGCACCCCATGCAATCGCACGGCCAATGAGAACCCCCAGTCTAATCTTGACATGACCATGACTGCCTATGTTTGTTACTGTTTTGCCAACATATAAACAATTATTATAACATGCTCTTATATGTGAAACAACTTGAATGAATGTTTATCATTGAGAACAATGAAATACTCAGTATGTAAAATGACAGGGAACTGTTATAAACAAATGCAACATTAAAAATTTTATATAAATACACAAAACTTACTCCACTTAGACATCGTTCCAGAGTATCTAAAACAATGAGCTGTGACTCATAGAAATTTTTCTCAAATTCTGGTTGAATCTGGTTATGTGTGCGCTAAAAAATAACAATTATTATTAATATGCAAACTAATATTGTTTTATTAATAATAAAACACAACAATCAAGTTTTTAGGAATTTTGAAATAATTTTTGACACAGTACAAAGATAAAACAATAAATGCAGGACATATGCACACTATACTAACATACAAATAGGTATTTAACATGAATGATACAAAATATAAAACATTTATACTATTACGATAAAAGTCTGTTATAACGAGTATAGCATATTATTTCACAATAAAAAGTGATTGTTAAATATAGTTACTGTTAAAGATACAAAAATTATTTGGATATAACGAGTTAAAAATTATGAAGTTTTGCTGTAATGTAAATAATTCTTCAAAAAGTCTATTTTTTGCCCTGAAGAATTAGAAATAGGTGGCCACAATGAAATGCCAAACGAGGTGGCTGAGAAAAAGATACCCATAACAAATATGGATGTCATATATTTATAAATTACGGCAACCCAATTAAAAATGCAATCATAAAAACCAAAGACTATGTATACATGATAAAATATAATACAATGTCCATAAAAATATTTATGGTTGTCTTGTTTAAGAATGGATAGCTTCTCGATTTACCCCAACATGTTTATTGTATTTGTTGAGTTAAAGGCATTTATCACTGTGCATCATGCTTCTTCTAAACATTACTTGATGCACACTCATTTGCAAAAAAAATCATGCACAAAGAAAGAGTAGTGGAATCGCTACTAAAATTGGCAAGCAGTTGTATTACATGTAGTTATGCAAATGATTGGTGTTGCGAAATAATTATGCAAATATTCTTATTACCAGAGGGTGTAAAACTGTTTCTCCCGTTACTTTTCAAAATGGTCTCAGAGGCTGCTTTCATGAATTGTACCTCTGTTTTGGTTTGATAAACTATTTTTGATTGTTGAAGATGCCTCCAAGATGCATTCAAGAACCTCTTGCACAACGATGTGAACGAGGTCACATCATTGGATTGAACCAAGCAGGGTGAACAAATTGACTCTCTGCCCTCAACTTGACGGCTTTCATTAAGCTGTTGGGAGATGTAGGGAGACAGTGGATGTGTGAAGGCATACATATGCATTAAATGGGCTCTTGCACAACAGGAGAGAGGATTGCTACATCTGTAAGCAAGCAAGAGCAGTGCCTATGATGACTGCATGACCATCACATCACAGAAGCCATATTCATCAAGGAACCTTGTATCGCAATGGGCCATTTCCAGACAGTAAGGAAAAAGTAGGTTTGTTCTTACAGCACTCGAACAATTCACAAAATTGACAGCCCAACACCCATGACTTTGTTCAGAGGTTCAGAGTGTATAGTATGTAAGGAAATATGCTACCTTAATGTATTTGTAATAGTATGGGTGGCTGCGTACACCCATGCTTTTGAAGTGTGTGTTTTTGATTCCTATTTTCAGCTAACCACCTCCATAGAAAATGGAATTTTTCCTAACAACTGTGACTGTCCAAGTTTCAACTTCAAGGACCGTTACTATTCTTATGCGCCATGGTCCCATCTGGCTATTCCATTGGTCCCAATGGCTGTTTGGACGACAGGGGTCATTTTCTTCATTTTCATATGACATCACCTAAACCAAAGTCTAGGATTGCTTGGCTCATTCGGTTGTTGGATCAGTTTTGCAATGGTTTTTCCCTCTATATAAAGGTGTGCCTTTGCATCGACACTTTTTCTGTTTACACTCAGTTACCATCATGTTACCACATGCGTGTGTTGTGGGCTGTTTTTAGTTACTATAGTGAGTGCATATTATCATTAGGCTTATTTCTGAACTTTAAAACATTTAAGATGACAGACGGGACAGAGACGTGTCCCGGTCCATCATAATAGCAAGAATTTTCCCAATTTATAACCTCACGGAGCAAAAAAAGAAATAATTTGAAATTTGCTTATAACCAGAAGTCTATAATAACAACTTTTCCCATTGATTACGAGCTCTCATTATAACACACTTTTACTGTATTATATTAGTATTAAATATTTAGGTGATAGATTCTACACATAGAAAAAAAATTACCTACCATATCATTTACAGTGTGAAGAATTTTTGTTAGACCAGCGATGACCAAGGAAAATCTGTATTTGCTTATGTTGATGAGGCTTTCCTTGTTCTGCTCGACGTTTATCCTTGAATGTGTAGTCTGGGGGCCACTCCTACAAGGCAGCTGATAATATAAAAATTAAAAAAATGACATTTTTTTCACAATTCATAAATTTAATATAATTTTTATGTAACACTATGTAATTTCTGGAGAACAATTTCTTCAGACAAGAATCACACAGATTTAGATCAGATTTTTTAATGTACACGAGACCATTTAGGTAAATAATTAAAAAGATTTCTTACATATCACATAAAATTAACTTAAGTATACAGTGATATCTTGGGTTAGATAAACAATTAAAAATTTATTTATTTATTTATACAATGTCGTTGGCCCTAGGCCTATACAAGAGAATGCGCTTGAATAAGACATATTGTTTGATGTTGTGCAAAAAACTAGTGATAGTAAGTAGAGTTGACAATACAGCTAGGGAGTTTGTTCCATTCACCAATGGTATAAGGAAAGAAACTGTATTTAAAGCAGTCGGTAGAAGTAAAAATAGATATTATTTTAAGGGGATGGTTGAGTTTTCTGGAGATGTGGGATGATTTGGCTAGGATACCAGAAGCATCAAAGTTAAGATCACCATGAAAAATCTTATAAAACAGGGTTAGCCTACAAATAAGATGAAAAGTAGAGAGGGAGATAAAGTTCATTTTTGAGATCAGACGAAAAAAAACAAAAGGTGACCAGCAGTCGTGGATGAAACAGATGGATTTATTTTGGGTTGATTCAAGTTTGTCTGCATTACCGGAGGTGTAGGGGTTGCAGATTTCAGTGCCGCAAGCAGAGTACGGAAGAAATGTTTGGCAGCAGTGCAGCACGATATCTCAAGTGGAATGTTTGAAGGTATAGGACTTTTATTAAAGAGGATAAAAGAACTCTGATTACATTTTGACTTAAACTTCTTGACAAAGCAATATAGTGCATTGTAATAATCAGTAATAGAACCCCCAACATTTAAATGTCGTGATCAAAATTTTCTCCTTTAGAGTATTTTAACTTCTGAAATCGCATAGGTAGAATTATTCTCCTTTCAATTGTAGAGGAAACACACATTTCTTTGATTTCACATCATTTCTTGCTCACCACTTTTTCATATGCATGATTAAAATTGGTGCCAAATGACTTTAGTTCATACTAATGTTGCTGAGACATATTAACATAAATGTAGATATCATTCGATTTCCCATAGTTCAATTAACCAATCAAATTTGGTTTTTTTGTAGCATAAAATTATCTTCTAGTTACATTCACTTTATCTGCGTCCATTTTGCACAAGGGTTCGTATATTGTAGCACCCCAAAGTAGTTCTTTGGGGTGCTTATAATTCTTGAGAGGAGCACCCCCACAAAAATATTAATAATGCAGTTAAAAAAGGACTTTTGGACTGCTGCAAGGTAAATGATGATGACCAACTTAGTAAGTTTAATTGATTATTGTGTGTGACATTCTAAGTGGCATATTCCCATAAAAGTTTTTTCATTTTTGTGAAATATTTAATTACTGATTTCATTTAATCTCGGTGCAAATCGCAATTGAACATCTTTTTAAAACTTTTGTTTAATTATGTTTGATCTATGATCCTGAACATATTTTGAAATGCTTAAAATTTGATTAAAAGTCAATAATTTGCGGCACAAACGTAATGTCTGTTTCTCTCTTTTCATTATGAATCATTTACCTTATTCAAAATAAATGTTGTAATCCCAGCCTTGTGACTCAGGTCCCTTGTCACTGAAGCCAAGAAGTGTGGTGCACATGGGTCAGGTGTACTGGATGCTGCACCAGAGGGAGGAGCTATATTATTCTTTTTACCAGCATATGTCCCGAGGGACAGACTGAGGGACCACTCATTCAAAATTACACGACGGAAGCATAATGCATGCTAATCTTTCAAAAAATTTTGGAGGGCTCACCTGCAATTTCTTCACAGGACAACCAGCACTATTGTCCAGTTATAGCCATATTTTTAATGACCAATGAAATAGGAGTTTGATAGTCATTTACGGGTGCCCATAAACACTGGGGGATCGGGAAACCCTGTTTTAGTGGAATGCTAAGCTTTTTTTTGCGCAGGGGGCCG
The DNA here is from genome assembly GCF_987345545.1 of Pholcus phalangioides. NCBI lineage: Eukaryota > Metazoa > Arthropoda > Arachnida > Araneae > Pholcidae > Pholcus > Pholcus phalangioides. The sequence continues at coordinate 21,099,442 of NW_028301616.1, read as the reverse complement.
CAAAATACTTGAGCCCATCTCTGGATACTGGGCCGTGACCCAGCGGTTGAGAAACACTGACCTAGAGAGCAAGGTCAGTGAGTGATCAAAAGCGTGATCTAGAGTGTGTGCAAGCATGTCAGTAACCAAGAGTGACCTTGGGAGTGACAAAAAGTGTGACTTTGATTTATGTAGAGACATACGCATATAAACAGGAGTAAGTGCCAAGCAGGTTATAGTACAGAGCGGCGAATTCGAGGGACGATTGGTAGAAAATTAGACTAGAATTGGAGAAGGGCGGCAAAACCGTATAAATCCGCCTCTGCCCCCCCCCCCCCCAAGGGAAAGGGTGCCGAAGCCCCAGTGACAATAGTTTTTTTTACGCTATAAATTCACTACCGTGGGGGCCACGAAAGATCCCAGCCTTCGGTGGGGGAACTGCACAGATGCGATGAAAAGGGGGAATGATAGGTTATCCCAATCTCCTACAAACATTGTTTTGCAATTATTGATCACTTCAACTTCAGTAGGAAAATGACTCGAAAACACCCCAATTTGAACTAAGTTATATAACCGTAAACAAGAGATAAAAATCCTCAATTTTCAAAGATAAATTTTTTTAAGCATGAACGAAATGATAATAATAACAAACATTGTTGTTGTTGCATATTGTGTGTATAGGAAGTTAGAAGGGGGATTGGAGGGAGGGGGAACCTTTACCTGCTCTTCGAACCTCGTCATTAGAGAATTGACCCATTCAACTGGCTTTTGAGTAGCCATGATGGTTGATGATTGCGGTTCCGATGAGTTGACCATAAAATTTATGATTTTAATGATAGTAACAATTCAAAATAATAATGAGGGACCTCAACAACTAATGAAAACACCACTATCTTTGCTGCTGGTGTTGGGGCCCCGCTCCACCTGCCCCGCCTTCCCGCTGACGCCGTCCAATTAGGATCTCCCGTCTCGATGACGTCAGCATCACATGTTGGAAGGCCGCCTCCGCCAAATGTTTCATTCATAATTTTTCTCTACACTGCGATGACCATACGGCCCGAATTTTCACGTATTTTCGGTCATTCTGACGAAATTGCTCCAATGTTTTCAACGGAGCTGAAGGGAAAAAGGTGACCATACGTCCCGTATTTCCCGCGACAATTTCGCATTTCCACGTAATTTTGGCAATCCCGACTTTAGATTTAGACATCTAAGATTTTGGACTTTTAGAAATGTTGGAATTTTATTTTTTCACGTATTTTTAACTATAAGCCTATTTGAATTGCTCTTCGGTATCTCATTGCCGTCGAGTGGTATTGATGACTGATTTGCGGCACGATGATTGGGGTTCGAACCTCACAGTCTCGAGGTGGTTTTTTTCCCCAATAGATAGCGTCACTATTCCGATCAGTATATACATATATAAAACCGGCCCCAATAATAATTTTTCACAACTCCAAAAAAACAGAACCACTGAAAAAAGCAGAAACAGGAACAATTCCGGGAATTTCGACGGCTATTAGTGAATGCGTGTGGGGGAAGATAAAAGACAAAAACACTCATGTATCAATGAAGAAATATATGTTTGAGAGTGGAGAAAAAAAAAAATTTCCCCCAGAAAAAAAGAAAAATAATTCCGAAAACCTGGAAAGGGACAAAAAAGCGAATTTTCCGAAACGTAGGAGGACGATTATTATAATCACATCAAAAAAGGAGAACTTTCTTTCAAACCGAGCACAACGCAGGTCTATCACCATCTATGGGCAACTTACAAAGTGAGCTGTACCGGAAGTATAACTGTGTGTCTACCTAACAGTCTGAGTGCGTATGTAGTCAATGTAGTGCTATATTTGACTTTTCAGTGCCGCCATCTATATTTCAGGAGTGATGCGTTATGATTGAATTACATTTGTACTGTTTATAGGTCTGTTGCTCTCTGTGGCGAGACTTTTAAAAGGGGAGATCCATTCGCGCCTCGAAGTTGAGAACCACAGAAAACCAACTTCAGCCGACAGCCACTGTGGTGAAGGTGGGGTTCGAACCCGGGACTTCGCGACGCGAGTCCGTCACAATGACCAGTCGACCACCACAGCGGCAAAAAGGAAGATTGTTGATAACCCTACGCTTGGACAAATAATTCTACAACTACTAAACCACACATGTACCTCGTTCATATTCCTCTGCGGAACTTCTAACGAATTGGTACACGTTGGAATGTACGTGTACGTGTAGTGAACCCAACGTGAAGTTTGTTTCTGTAGAATGCTTGTTACATGTTGTGTTGCCATTTTCATCTAATTTTCTAACTATGAGTGAGATGTAATGATTGAATAATTGTATCGCTGTAGGCCTGTTGCTGCTCTCTAAGACGAGACTTTTCAATACGCACTTATACTGTTAAGCCTCCATACACGCGCCTGCGTGAGCATCCTTGGTAACCCCACTTTCAAATTTTTATAACAGATGTCACCACTATACTCATGAATAATCCAGCCACCGCAATAGTAGTCTTCTTAACTACAACAGAAACGCTAAAAAAAGAGGAAGAAAAAAAACAATTAACAATCTGTCTCCCTTCGCTTTTAATGAACTGCTACCACCGTCTGGTCAGTTTTATTGCTCTGCGGCCTTTGCCTGGAACACAAACACACACAGCGAGGTTTTTTTTGTGCAAGAACCTTGTCTTTTGTTACATTTATTGGCATTTCTGGAAGCTTCCATAAAGAATTTATCCTCAATTAATTTTGCTTTCGGGAGCGTTGCTTTTTTTTGCCAGAGGTTATTTTGCTTGCCATAGGAATAAACATGTTTGGTTACAAAACCTGAAATTCGGGTTTTTTAATTTATTAGCAACGACATTTTCTCTTGAGGTCATAAAAATCCGAGAGCCCTATAGTGATTACCAATAATATCCGAAAAAGAACGGTTTTGTGCTGTCTCGTAAACAGCAAGATGGTCTGCAATTCAGGGGCGTCGGAAGAAGCGTTTCGAACTTGTGTTTGTTGGTATTAGTTTCATGTGAGAAATTTTGATTTCTGAATCAATTCTTAGGGAGCTTGGACCCACTCATCATGTCCACGTGAAATGAAATGTCGTTTGACCGCTGCCACACTCCTCAAGAAAGGTAAAAAATATGTATTGACGAAAGTGCCGTTCTCACTAAAATTATCTTTTAAGGGGTAACCTACCTTTTAACATGGGGAAAAAACTTTTGTTAAAAATATTATTTTCCATTGATTTATTTCAAGTTTTTACCACATATATTTTATTGTGTATACTACCCTATGCCAGTATAAAATTTTACATATCTCTCTATATATATATATGTATATTACTTAATTTTTTTTACAAATTTTCAACAGAAGAAATGCATAAAAAACTTCTTGCGCGCATGATAAAATTGCATGAAATCAATGTAACTGAACGAAAAGCGATTCAAAATAAAGAAACTGTCAGTTCATCAAAATGACGAAAAAGACTGTATTTAATCAGTCTTATTCAAAATTATATATTAAATTTAAAAATTAGAAAAAAATCAACATAAAAAAAATGTATAACCAAAATACTGTATTTATAAATGGATCTCGAATCTTTTTCACAATTTTATGAACTGAACAGTTTTCTTCATTTTGAATCATTTTTTATTCAATTATATTGATTTCATGCTATCAATTTTATCATGTTTTTAATGAATTTTTTTTCTGTAAATTTGTAAAAAAAATTAAGTATATATATAGAGATATGTAAAACTTTATGCTGGCATATAGGATGGCATACATAATCAAACATTTGGTTAAAGTTTGAAACAAATCAATGGATGATTAATATTTTTGATAATATTTCTATATAATAAATGTTTTTACCATGTTAGAAGGTAGGAGTCCCTTTCATCCACAAAATTCTGGAGCATTGTTCTAATTTTATTTAGCCATAAACTTTAAGGAGAGGCAATTTTCTTCCTAAGAACGTGAATTGTGTGCACCTAAATGTAATAAGGAGAACGTCTAACCTGCGATAACGTCTTCAAGAAATAAGAATTACTTTCTTGAAACGTGTATCGCGTACGGACAGATTCGCTTTCTCTCAGCGCAAGAGATAAAGCCCAATTCGTGTCGGGAATCCTTAAAAAAATAAAATAAAATAAATAAATAAAAAGGGTCTATCTCTCATTGCGATAGAAAAGTCTAGAAAAAACAACTTTTCATCTAGCTGGATTCATTTTTGTTTGCTTTTTTAGTAATTTTTACTTTGTCACATGTGCTTTAATGTTTTGTTTTGTTGTTTATCGGCAGGTTTCAGTGAAAAATCGATAAAAAAAATCCTTTCATGATCAATGAAAAATCTGACATGATGAAAAAATACCAGAGCAAAAATACGAGGTCACTGAGAAATTTTTTTCTGAAATTAACGAAAGGAATTTTTTTTAAAACTGATTGATGAAAATTTCGCAGAATTTGTTTCTGAAAATAATTAAGGGAATTGCTTTAGAATTGATGGAAACTTTTTTTTTCAGAATTTATGGATAATCGTTTTTCTTTTGAACTGTACTGAAAGAAATTATTTCAGAATATTAATGGAAGAAATTGTGTCAGAGAATGGATGAAATTTTCTTTCAAAATTCCTTAAAGGAAAGTGTTTCAAAATCGACGAAAGAAAATATTTTTGAATGTGAATCGAAAAAACATTTTCTGAAATTGAATAGAGGAAATATTTCTGAGTTTGAATAGAAAAAGAAAATTATTTCTGAATTTTTCAATAGAAAAGAAAAATGTTTCTTAATTTTCATCAGGAAAAATATGCTCCGAATGTGAACAAAAATAATTGTTTCTGAATGTGAACAGAAATAATTTTTTCTGAGTTTGAATAAAAAGAAAAGCAAATGTGTTTCTGAATTTCTATAGAAAAAATTGTTTCTGAATGTAAATAAAATAAAAAAAGCATTTTTCCGAATCTGAATAGACAAGATTGTTTTTGAATTCCGATAAAAAGAAATGTTTCTGAGTTTGAATAGAAAAAAAAATGTTTCTGAGTTTGAATAGTGTATTTTTGCAGTTTCCTGACACTTGAAGAAGAATCTCGCATGTCATATTTGTTGATCATCGGGATAGCGATCGCAGTATCAGTGTTATCAAGGGATTGAGCAGGTTAGACCCATGGTTTCCAACTTGGCTTCCGTGGAAACTTTTCTGGCGTTTCGCATGATCAAACGCCACGGAACCCGGAGAACTTTCACAGAAGAAAACTTTCTTGTTACTAACACTCGCGAAGCAGTTCTTTATTTCACATTTTAACGAGATAGTGTCTTCTAAAAAAATCATACCGTTCTTGGATAACTGAACAACTTAGAAACAGTAGCATCACATTTTTTCCCCGCTTCGAATTTTCGAAGAGGAAGCTCCAGAAGTTCATGAATGTCATTCTTCGTTTCATTAGGAAATTATAAGTGCAAAAACGATTGTTTTTTTTTTTTTTTTTTTGGGAATTTCCACTAGTTATATTCTTAAGAGTGAGGATTTTTTGAACAGAAGAATTTACGTGTACTGTACTTTACGAGACACCCACGGCCATCTTAACGCATGAGTCTCACCTGGGGCCGTCAATTGTACAGGGGCTTCTGCAATAAGATCTGGCACGACGATTTATGACAATAAATGTGTAAATTAAGAGGCGGTACACCTAAGCCCTATTTATGGGGGGGGGGGGAGGGAGATAGACATGAAAGGCTGCGGGGGCACGATAATGAAAGCTGGGGTGGCATGATAATGATGATGCCAATTCATATATATACATACTGCACATACATATATATGTATGCACCTGCACATATCTGTGCAGGTGAAATAAAAGGAACCCCACCGTCACCGCAGTGGTGGTCGGCTGAAGTTGGTTTTCTGTGGTTCCAACTTCGAGGTGCGAATGCAAGCCGATCTACTCATTAAAAAACTTCAAACATTATATTTCACTCATAGTTCGAAAAATATGTGGTAGACGACAGCACTACAACAAGCAGTACACAGAAACAAGCTTCACGTTAGGTTCACAACAAGGACACGCACATTCCAACATGTACCAATTCGTTAGAAGTTACGCAGAGGAATATGGACGAGGTACATGTGTGGTTTAGTAGTAGCGTACCAGTAGTAGGTGAAATAAAAGAGAATGTGCCCACTACATCGAAAAAAAAATTAGACGGGGGGGGGGGAGGAGGGAAGCCAAAATTGAGGAATGATTGGTTTAGAAATTTTGTAGAATGGGAGAAAAGCGGCAAAATTGTAGCCACAGTCGGTAAAACCGTAAATCCACCACTGCCTATGTCACTGCAATGTATGACTAAATGAGTGACCTAGAGAGTTTGCAAGCGTGTGAGTGCCTTAATTTTGGGTGCTCAAATGCAGTGCTTATCATGCACTGGCCAGAACAAGTGAAAGCACTTGAGTGGCCAAGACAGTGTTCAAGCACTTGAGCGAACAAAGCAGTGATAAAGGACATTGGTGCGCAAACTTTTTGAAGCGCAACTCCCTTTTCCCCAAAAGTTTTAACGGTGACCCCTACATGAGCTGACCACATGTCCCTGTTTTCCGGGTCATTCCAGTTATTTTATCAGTTAATGTGCTGTCCAGAAAGCACTTTTCGGAACGCTTGTTTTGGTTTTAATTAGGGGATGTTGAAAGAAAAGATATTCAAATTTTTTAATATCATATAAATATTTACTTTGTTTTCTAATGTACTTAGTGCCCCTTATGCAAGATGGGGGAAGTGTAGCGAGGTGTATGGTCCTTGATTTTCGTATACAAGGTCGCAGGATGATTAAGAAAGAATTATCGGATTTCAGAACGATTCCTCACTAGAAATCGACCATTAACAAAAATTGTTCATAAAACGTGCACATCCCTCCCCCTTGTATTTACATATATTACTTATCTCATTCGGTGTTCTTAATTTTTAAGAAATATGCAATTTTGAGAAATCGGCTGATTCTCTCTAAGTCACCCTGTAAAAGTAAAAGTACTAACTTCATGTCGTCCGCCGCATGCCAGAAGCATGAATGTGCATTTTTTTTTTAATCAACTGTTTGGATACCTCGTTTCGCTATCTAAGTTGTGCCTGAAACGCGAATGTGTATCCTTATTGAACTACACGTTACAAAACATTTTAGGAAAAGTTATTTTAAGAAAATAACTTCCATATAGAGTAACATATGGGTAAACATTCAAACGTCATTTCCCCGTTCTTTTTTTGCAAGGACGTTGCACATTCTCGATTCTGTCATGATAGAGCTGATATATTGATTATTTTACAAGTAGAATTTGAAAAAAATTACATTGTATGTTACACGGTAATTAGCGCAGCTGAATAAAGGCATTCTTTAGTTTTGAAATATTTTAAAATAAAAATGAATTTCTTATTTGGAAGTTTATTTTGGATAATCTCTCGCGACCCCACTAGTTCATCGACGCAGGGGGTCACGACCCACGGTTTGCGCACCACTGATCTAGGGAACGAGGAACCATGTCAGAGTAAGCGACCTAAAGAGGAACCTAGAGCGTGTGCAAGCATGAGAATGACCGAAAGAGTGATCTAGAAATTTTGGGGAATAACCAAAAGAGTGACCTAACTGACTTGATCTTGTCTAGAGAGCAAGTAAAGACGTAGTTAGTGACGAAAAGTCAGTCACTAGAGATCAGTGTGACATATGTAGAGCGTGGGCAAGAAAGTGAATGACCAAAAAAGTCACCCAGAGAGCGAGGGATCATGACAGTGAGCGACCAAGGAAGTGTGCCGACATAGGAGTGAAGGGACAGAAGTGTATTTATAAGGAAAGAGGGAGGGGCACATGTGGCAGCTCTGGGCGGCAAATTTGAGGAACGAGTGGCAAAAAGGATGACTAGAATGGAAGAAGGGAAGTAAAATTTATGTAGTTCGTAGACGGCAAAACTATAAATTCACCTCTGCCACCTAATTTAAACCAACCAAATAACTGACACCATGTTAGTATGGGTGAAAATATATATTGGACCTCCTCGCGTTATTCAATTGGTGCCAAGTTTTACTGCCTATGACCACAAGTGAATAGAAGGAAAGACAAAACTTTTATTTCACTGGTTGAGCTTCGTTCTTTTATCGTTTTCATGCGCTCAAAAACATTCAAAGATTCTACTTATGGCGACTTTCTGCGAGGGAGACCAAAATACATTCCAACCGATCCTTCCACTTAAAATTTTTACCCTTTTTTGAATAAAGAATTATGTAATTAGTTTGATCGTAAGAGGACATATTTTTTTTCCTTTGAAAACTAGAGTATTCCCAACGATAAATTTTTAAAGTTAAATATGAAAGAGCTTTCGGCACCATTTTTTTTTTGTTTTTTTGTTTCTTGCTCTTTCAGTAGTTTTAGTTCGAACTCAGATTTTCTCGATCAAATATTTGACATGATTTATATCAAAATGAATATTTGACTATCACAAATAGCTCTTTTTTTCTCTCTCCACACAGTATTCCAAGTACAGAAAAATATTCTTCGTCCTGAATATTTGAATAGCTTTGCATTGCAAATTATCGTGTATATTTCATTTCTATTAACTCCAAGAAATTTTCTGCCACCAGTACAGGAGAAATATTGCAGCCTGTTGACGTCTACGTCATTGAAAGACTTGGCGGAATTTCTGGTCACTTCGCGAGTAGTAAATTCAGTGGCATATGATTTAGTCATCACAACCCAGCTCGCAGCAGCCGATGTTAGTTTATCCAACAGGTATTTATTCAAATTTCGATCAGAGGACTTCGAGCAAGCTAGTTCAATTTCTGATCACCCATTTCAAGAAACTAGCGGTATGAATTGATACCGATCATGTTGAAACAGATATAGGCCTTTTTTGAAATTTTGCTACAGTATGTGAAAAAGGAGAGTTACCCTTGATGTCAGAACATGACGCTGTGGTCGAAATGCCATACTTGGAGGAACAGCTGCTTAGCACTATTAGATCCACTAAATTTTGTTCGTGTATAAAGGGCGTCCCATGAATTTGTAAATAGTTTAAAAATTCATAAAAACTGAAGGAAATAGTATGTGTGAGGATAGCATGTTTAAGAAATGTATGTATGTATGAAAAATAGTGTGTTTGTGAAAAAAATTATTCTCACAAAGGAGGATTTTTTGGTAAAGAAAATTTAGCTCAAAATTTTGTCGATAGAGGGCGCTGCATGAAACTCCGGCAGGAGTGATTCAATTCAATTCAATTTCATTCATAAATACAAAAAATACAGAGCAATATAAGCGGGATAAAAATTGCTAAGAAGCCAAGACATGGCTCTTGCTAGCAATCCCATTAATAATAATAAATAATAAATAATAATAAATAGGAGAAAAAGGCAAAAAAAAAAAAAACCCAAGAGAAAACAAAAAGGAAAAAAATAAAAAACCTCAAAAATGTCAAAACACAAAAATACTTAGTGGTGGCAGTTGCGGTGCATCAGCAATAGTAATTGGAAAGAAATTGATCTGTTTTCCCTTCATTTCATTACAACATTTTGTTGAATTGAACATAATTAAAAAGTCAAAAGAAAAATAAACAATAAATAAAAAAATTAGTTGAAAAATTATATTATGAAAGTAGTCAGAAAAAATTTAGGAGAAGTAACCTGTGGCAAATGAAAGTAACATGATTTTGAAAAGGGGTTGGTGAATGTAAATTTTTTAAAAGAAATGTTCTCTCTCAAAAAAGTGTTAATAGAAAAAATATGTTTTTTCAAGATTTTCTTAAAAGTGGATACAGGATGCTGCACTGTTAATAATTTCACTTGGTAAACTATTGCAAAAATTTGGAATCAGATAAGTGAAATGTTTTTTACCAACTATTAATTTTTGGAATCAAATAAAAATAATTAAATCTAGGGGAAGATCTAAAGCTATTAATTGGTAAAGAAAAATTTTTTTTTTTCAAAATAAGAATAGATAATAAAATCTTAAACCATCCTTTTTCTATCACTTCACTAACTGCCGCAAATGGAGGATATTATGTGATTTCCATTTTAAGTTTGAATCGATTAAAACTCCTGGGTATTTAATGGTATTAATCTGCTCAAGAGATGAACACAGTCACAAGGGGTACGGAGACGGTCAAATTTGTGAAAGATAAGATTAACGCTTTGTTGAACATCTGATTGCAAAGAAAAACTAATGAATTTGGTTTTAGAAATATTTAATTTGAAGCAATTAGCAGAAAACCAATTACTGATTTTAATTAAGTCACTGTTAATAATGTTAGTCAGTGAATGCTAGTCTTTTGCCTTATAAATTAAATCTTTGTCATCGACAAATGTTATAATCTCGCTTGTGGAATTGAGCTCACAAAGATCATTGATGAAAACAAGAAAAAGTAAAGGGCCAAGAATCGATCCTTGAGGTACACCTCGATTGATTTTCATTAACTTATCAACTATATCACAACATTTCACATGTTGTCTATTCTTTAGGTAGGATTTTAATAGGTCCAGCGGAATCCCTCTCACTCCAGAAAAGTTAAATTTTTCAAGAAGTATTTCATGGGACACACTGTCAAATGTTTTTTTTACATCGAGAAAAATAGCTGTTGTTTTATAGGAGTTATCAATAATTTTAACAACTGTAGAGCTAAATTCCAATAAGACTGATTCAGTACTTTTATTTGGGAGAAACACAAATTGATTAACTGGAAAAACTTTGAGTGATGAAGAAAGGAATAGTCTTTTTTTAATTAATGTTTCAAAAATTTTTGAGAAAGAATTCAAAACAGAAATAGGTCTGTAATTGTTTTAGTCGTTTATGTCACCTGTTTCATACAAAGGTGTGACTAGCAATTTTCAAGCTATCGAGAAGAATAACATTTACAAAACAGGAGTTTATTAGCTGTGCCATCGTTCGTTTCAATCGTTTTAAATGGAAGTTTTTTTATAATACGTGTATGAAAGGATACCAGCAGAAACAACAGATTGAAAATTATTGATGATTATTTGAATTTCATCAACATCTGTCGGAGAAAAAAATAATCAGTTTAGATTATGCGAAATAAATAGCCTAAAGTTATGTATTGGGGAGGAAAGCAGGGGGAAATCAATATATTTGTAAAATGAGTATTAAAGTTATCAACGAGTAATCTCAAGTCAGTGTTAGAGGGCAATTTTGATTGTTTATCAATATTACTACGTAGTTAGTTTGTTAATGAATTGACATCTTTCAGACGGAGTATTACATTTGTTAAACTCAGATGTGTAGTAATTATGTTCCGCAATCTTAATTCGTGATCTAATCGGGGAAACAACATTTTTGGGGTTATCATATGGGGAATCTTTTAGACTTAAAATAGAGCTTTTGTTTCATTTTTATGAGATTACTGAGTTCATCAATAAACCAAAAGGAGCAGGTTTACTTTTTTTAGACGCACTTAAGTATTATCGAGTATGATTTATCACTATTGTTTAGAGTTTAAGAATAAAGTCATCGAATGCAGTGCCTGCATCGGAAAAATATGAATCGAAATTGTAATTGGATAAATAGGGAGAAATGGCATTATAATCAACAATTTTAATAGTTCTACGCAAATAAATTGTTGGTAAGATTGTCGATCTTGGTTTTTAAAGGTCAAATTACAGAGAACAGGAAAATGATTAGTTATGGCAGTCCGAAATATAGCCGAAATGTATTTTAAAATATTAATTGAAAAGCGGATGAAAATATGATCCACACAAAAATGAGAAAGCGGACGGGTAAGTATTATAATTAATGTTTCTAGTCCATTAGAAGTAAGTAGATCAATAAAGTCCGTATGGGTATTCATTTTTGTATTTAAAAAAAATCAATATTAATGTCACCTATAACGCTAAGAGTTTGGGGATTTAATATTTCTTAATACATTATCTAATTCAACAGTAAATTTAGTAGCTGTGCAAGCATGCGATCTATAAATGTTGAGGATGGTTAGAGAGAGTTGTATATCATCATAAACGTCTATATGCAGTTTCAGCAGAGTGCATAGTGACGAAACCAAGTTTAGTGAATTGATAAATTTGCTTGGTGTAAACAAATACTCCACCAGAAAATATTATATGATCTACAGCAAGAAAACAGGTCAAGCCTGAAATTTTATAATAATCAGCCTCGTCATCGTAAGCCCATACTTCAGAGAGCACAAGAACATCGATCATGTTAATCGTTGAATTCAAATATGTTAAATGGATATCGAAATTCGATCTAACACTACGAATATTGAAGTGAACAATATTAATTTTAGACGAAACAAGATTATGATCAGAGCTAATTGGTGAGAGTAAAAAGTTTTTAAAATCCTCCAGGGTGTTGAAAGAAAAGTGGTTTATGTTGTTATAAATCATCATTAATCAGGATTATTTTTAAAACTATTGAGAAATACACCCTAAAGGATTGAAGAAAAAATACACGCGTAAGCTTTCCTACATGTGTAAGCGTAAGAGGGTTGTAATACTTGGGTATTTCAATTCCCCGGGTATAGACTGGGAGAATCTTTCAGCTGGAGATCAATATGAAAGTGACTTTGTTAAGTTGGTGCTCGATAATTTTTTGCATCAGCATGTATTAGAAGCCACTAGGGGTACTGCTATTTTGGATTTGGTTCTTACTAGTTCTGAGGATCTTGTTGAACATGTGTCGGTGAGGGACGAGTTTTCTTCCAGTGATCACAGTGTCGTCAGTTTTCACTGTAACTTTTCTTCGGGTAAGGTTGATAACAAAAGACTGGTTCCTTGTTTTCGGAGAACTAACTTTGATGTTTTGAGAGGAAAAGTTTAGCGGAAGTTTTCAAAGACCGGTTGGAATCCGTCGGGGTGGTAAGTCAATGGGAAAAATTTAGTACGAAGCTGTCTTCTGTCTAGCATGACGTCATACCCTTTGTTCGAAAAAGCATGTTTGTACGGCTCACCCTCTATGGTTCACGGATAGCGTGCGTAACCTTTATCTTGAAAGGAAAATACCATTCACAGTGAATATAAAAGTGGACGAGGGGGACATATCCTTGTTTACTGATAAAAGAAGAGCGCTGAAGTAAGCGATAAGCGATAGTAAAAAGGAAGTTGAATCTAGGTTGCCAGATAACTTTGACTCTGACCCAAAATCCTTTTTTTGGTTACGTTAATAATGGATGTAAGGGGATAGCTGCCCCCCTGTCGATAGGAGGGTCTAGTTTAGAGAGCAATGTAGGCATGTATGGTGCTTTCAATGACTTTTTTTGCGTCGATTTTTGATGGAGATAATGATATTCAATATACGGGTGTTGCATGGGGTAATAAAATCTTCAAGTGAAAGACGTGGAGGTCCTAAATCTTCTAATTTGATCGTTTTTGTCGCACCACGGTCATTTTCTGCACACGAGGGCTAATTAGATCGGGACCTACAATTTATTGCCGATTCCGAACGAGCAGGCTTGTTTTTTTCATACTCATCGAGAGGTTGGTGCGCTAACCCCTCGATGGGGGACTCCCTGCGGTAGCAATTTTTGCTGCGGTCAAGTCGCCGTTTTTTGTGGTACCCCTGTGTCAGGAAAGTTTTCTGACAAGGACGAACTGGGTATCGAACTCGTGACACCTCTAAACATCCTTTGGTACTTTAGGCGAGCATCTTATCGACCGGGCTACCGCGCCCCATAATATCTTCTAAAAAAATGTATGTGCAAACAAAGCATCAGGACCAGATGATATCTATCCCAGGGTCCTCAAGGAATGTGCTAATGAATTGTTGGGGCCAATTGCACAGATATGGATTGGGGCCAATTGCACATGAACTTTCCAAGTTCATGTTCGTCAGGATTGAGTTCTTGATTACGTCGATATCCTCATTCTTTGACTCGGAGAGGCTTTGGGTTTCAATATGGATACCTTCTGGTGTATTGCTGAAGCTCGATAACTTCACTATGGAGTTCATAAATTTCTTGCCTTAATCTCTGATGTTTACAACAGATATAATTGCTTCTGTTTCTCTCTAAATTCATCCATCCAGTTCAATTTGGTGATGGTTTAATAAAGATTTCATCTATGACAGATTGGTGGAATATGCATTGAATTGTTCACAGTTATAAATGACATCAACGACGTGTGATTGTCGATCATAGTAGCAACAGACGACACAACTCGGGCTGATTCCGGTGGAAGTGAATTAGCTGATTCAGCTATCATACTTAGCAGATCCTGTGGGTTGGTAAATGTAGGTACAGGAACAAGTGTTATTTGTGAGCAATTGATGGAGTGCCAGATAATTCCTTGACAATGGTCAACATCACAATGAAAAACTTTATACACCAGTAACAGGAAAATTCAGAATTGAGGTATTAATCCTACACCCTGCATTTTATAGTACTGTATAGTAAAAGTGATTTTTCATGATGCGCCCTCTGTCGTAAATTTTTTGTCTGTACCAAAACACATCCCCCTTCATGAGAATAACTTTTTTCAAAAAAAAAAAAAAAAAACCCCACATTCTCTCAACTACACCGACTCACGATCAGGAAATATAGGTTTATCAAGCTGATCATACTTCATTGAGGGAAAATACAAGATATCGCTAATTTTGCGTGAAATTACTCAAAAATGCCAATGGACTGGATATATAGGGTCACTACAAATCAACGATTGGTAAATTTTTCAACAGATTTTTATCATTCAAATTTGGATCAAAAGCTCCAAAAAAAATGCTTGGGGCTCCGGTGCACTCTGAATACGTTAACCTTCACAGCGGCAATCCCAAGAGATATCTCGTCTTCTTAAAACCCTCTAATTTCGGCAATCCCGAACCCAACTAGCTCTGTACAGAGAGCTTTGCCTGATAACATGTGTTCTCCTTCCCTCCCGTCCTGATAATCAACTCCCAGTAGGCGGAGTTGGCTTTTGTTCAAAGTCTGATACTGGAAGGAGGAAGAGAGAACGGATGGTTTTTTCCTTTCTCTTTAAGCAGCATACGGTTAAGCCGTACAACACGAATTACAGAAAACGATAGTTTTTTCCCTTCATTGTTTTTGTTGGAGGAAAGCAGATAACGCAATCGGAGAAAAATATTCTTCTTGAAAAATAGGTGGTAATTTCCAGAAGGTTCAGCGATTTCCACAGTGGAAATTGTAATATGGATCAGGAAAATTTTAAAAACCACTTAAAGGGTTAAAGTGACCCTGTGTATGCCCAAGGCTCATGACCACAAATTCGAAAAACCACAGAAAAAGAATCCAGAACGTGTGGTATTCTAGAAAATACAAAAAATAAGAATTTGTCGAGCTTGGGATTATTAACTCGAATAAAAAGAAATTAGGGTAGGCTGTGTCATAGACACGGCCGCAAGTTTTGACGTGAATACGTTTTTTTGTGCCTTGAATCGCGTGGTAGGTAGTGACATAATTTCATAATCATCTCGGCATTTTCTCTGGAATAGCTAACAAACGGTACCAATGGCATCTATTTTCGTCGTGAACTGCTCAAGATATAGCGGAAATCAATTTGTTATGAATCAGGTTAGCGGGCCTGGTGTCCAGACGGAAAAATATATTAAAACCTAAATGATATCGTTGAATACACATTTGCAATGCGCATCTGACGATGCCATTGTTTTTGACTTGCGTTGCGGACTTTCCGAGAAATAGCGGAAAACAATTTGGTGCGAATCCGGGTGGTGCCCCGATGGGAAGAGATATTGAAACCGGAGTAATATCATTGAATGCAGCTGACGATACCATTGCTTTTGACTTGCGTTGAGTATTTCCTGAAATATGAGTGCTTAAAGTAGCGGTTCTCAATCTTTTTTGACTCGCGAGCCCTTTCTGGTGTATGTCTATGGCGGAGTCCTTTCTGTGTATAATGTCTATAGAGGAGCCCCCCGTAGGCATATTTTTTATTTATTTATCAAAGTTACTGATTTACTTTCATTATTCAAAAACATTTATAATTTTTTTTTTTCAAATTCACAGTTTTTTTATATTTTCCTCGAGTGGCCGCGGAGCCCCTTGAGAGTTCACACGCAGCCCCAAGGGCTACGCGCAGCACCGGTTGAGAACCGCTGGTTTAAAGCATTTCGTCACGCACGTTTTTGCGAATGCTCCCCGTATCGCAGCTGATTCGAAAGACGTATTCACGTCAGTAAAATGAATTGAAAAATCTACTATCGTTTTTCGTAAAATCTTTTCATTCTTTTTTGCTTTTGCTTTTCTATGAGAAAACTGATCAAAATCCCGTCTGGTAGAGAAACTTCATTTTCCTTTAAAAATATCTGTCTGGAACTTCATTTATTCTTTGTTCCCCTTTAAAGTCTTAAAAACTTATAACGTCTGTCTAGTAATGTCCAAACAATACGGCATTTTGAAATAAATTCAATCGGTAAAAAGTCCCATTCGTCATTTTATAGATCAGTCATGTACAAATGTCTTAGGATTAAGATTGTGAATTAAAGTACAGCTACTCTCCGACATACGAACATGTTACGTTCCGAACACTCATCTTAAATTGAAATCGTGCCGAGAGGACTTTTATCGGATATTTAGGGTGTTCTATAAATTCGTAGATAGTTTTAAAAATTCGTAAAAAAATTAAAGGAATTGGTATATTTTTGAATGCAGTTTGCGAAAAAGTTGTTTTTGTGAAGAGGGATTTTTTTTTTTTTTGGTACAGACAGAAATTTAAGTTAAATTTTTGTAGATGCACTGCACGAAAGCAGATCACTGGAAATGTGCAAATCATAGTCCTATAAAATGCAGGGTGTACGATTAACAGCTTATTTCTGAATGCTTCTGTTACTGATTCTAACATAAGGTTCTCATGGTGATGTTGGTATTGGGGGATAAAGCACTATTTGTGAAGTGGTTTTACCATTGCCATGAATCACCGCATGAAGCTTTGCGAAAGTTTCGGATACAGAAGAGATTAAAGAAAGGTCCAAATAAAAATTTCTGTGATTTTCTTTCATGCAGTGCCGCCCTCTTCCAAAATAACTATGAACTACGTTTTATTCCGCGCGCGCGCACACACACACCCACCCTTGGTTAGAAGTTTTTCACAAACCGCATTGAAATTTACCAATTCCTTCAATTTTTATGAATTTTTAAATAATTTACGAATTTCTAGGACACCCTGTATTACCTGTGAGAAATTTAGTCATGAAATTGCGTAGAAAATCACAATTATAAAACTCTATGCTGGAGCTGCTGAAAGATACTCGGTGATACACTGTGATCAACATTGTATGTGTGACGCCCAACTTTGCATGTTTTTGAGCAGGCCTCGTACATTGCTTTGTAACAGTGTTCGTGATGCCGTTCCTCCAACGCAATTATCATAATCAAGGCTTCCTACAATAGTAATTATTTTTTTCCTCAGCGCTAAAACTACATTAGATATATTTCATCAAAATCAAGAGCATTTGGATCTCCTAATAAAAATAAAATACAAATCTGACGTCGAGGGAAATCCATCAAGAGCGGCGTAATTGATGCAATAATTACGCCGTTATTAATTCTCATACGTTCGATTATAAGAATACAAAATATCGGGAGCATATTGCTTTTTAGCCAGAGGTGATTTCACGATAGAAATCAGCATTAAGTGCTGTTTGCATCTTATTTTTTTTTATTTCTGAATGGAAGAGATAGCACACTCCCCACTCCCAACCCCTTCTTCAGTACATGGTTGTTGTGTACATGGTAGCTGTTGGTGAACAAACAATGGTACTGTAAAAATGGCTAATGTGGTTTTATTCTTCCAGAGCTGTTTTTCGGGCTGTCTTTTTCATATTATCCTGGTGCAAGTTAGGGGCCATAGTTAAAATGGTATTTTCCCTGATTGGAGGCAACTTGGGTTCTTGTATTCTGGGAACTTTGACAGCGATTGGTCAAAGCGTGTAAAAATATGTAGGGGGGGGGGGATGGAAGAGGAATATATTATGTTTCAGAGTGGATAAAAAAAATTCCCGAATAAAAAAAAACAGAAAAATAATTTCGGAAACTCAAAAAGGAGGACAAAAGGGTGAATTTTCTAAAACGTAGGAGGACGCCTGGTATTCCTAGTCAGATGCAGGGTGTACGATTTTTCCTGAATTTTCCTATTCTCCTAGAGCGTTCACACGAGGATTTCATTGTGATGGTGACAGGGGTGGAAATATAAAATCTCCCCAGCAAGACTCAACCCAACTGGGTAAAGGGCTTATATCCCTCAAGGGACAGAGTCCGGGTCTTGTCTGGTTCTTCAGGGGTGGATAAAGAACTATTGGTGAAGTAGTTTCAAATCAGCTACGAATCGCCGGCTGAAGCTTTACGAACATTTCAGTCACACAGGAGATTGAAAAAAAGGTTCAGGTGCAATCACTTCTGCCAGACTGGTTTCGTTGGCCCTCTATCGACAAAAAATTGAACTAATTCTTTTCTGTGAAAAAAACAAAACAAAACAACACACCCTCCGTGAGAAACCTTTTCGTAAACAGCATTCAAATACTATTCCAAAATCCCTATAATTTTGATGAATTTTCAAACTATTTACTAATTTATGGCACACTCTGTGCATCATGAACTAGGGCTGGGGTTTCTCTATAACCAGGGTTGTCGATGTTCAGTACTATAAATAAATAAATATATGTTCCCGTATCACCTCTCAGCTTTTTGGAAAATCAATCAATGAAGTTGATATTCCGAAGTTCAAGAAATCACGTAATTCAAAAATGGATAGGACTTTTGCCCTTTACGGGGGCTGTTCGCAATGTTTTAATACTTCATGGTCCTAGAATAATATTGAATGTGATCAAAATCAAATTAAAACAAAAAACCTGACTAGTTTAGTGATTTTAATATTTTTGAGACATTTAGTTTCATATATTTTTCCTCCGAAAAGAAACGAAGAAAGAATTTCAAGTTTTGTGATCAGATTTCGGAATAAATATCTTTTATTTGAAGGCATTACATGGATTTTCTGGATCATATTATGCCAAAAAAAATAACATTAACAAGAACACCAGAAATTGCAAAAAGAATTCCAAAAAAATTCAACTTTTTCATTTTAAATCCACTAAATCCCTACAGATAGGAAATATCTCAAAAAGGCATGAACGTTCAATAATACATGGAGTATATAATACAGAATGAAAGGGAATAATATTTAAAAAAAAAATTCCTGGAAAAAAAATTGCAAAATTCTTGCAAAGAAAAGAGCGATTTTTTAAAAATCTCTCCAAGAATACGATAGTGTGAAGAATTTTCTCGAAAATCCACCAAAAAAAGAAATTTTTTGATTAATTACTATCGGTTGTCTTTCCGATTATTTTTTATGGGGTAAATCTGATGATAATAATGGTCCATCATTGGACGTTTGGAATCGCCGTCTGAAGAACCCATAATACCTAAATAATTACCCTATAATTTATCTCTATCTATAAGAGAACCTGTAATACCTCATATGTGTATTATACAGGGTGGATAGTATCGACCTCCCAATAATTACGTATGATTCATTGTGAAAAACTAGTATGAAGTGGTTTCAGTTTCTTTTTATTTGACCAATAGTTATGGAGTTATAACGAGTTAAAAATTAATGATGTCACTTTTGAATCCTGCCAAATTCACCGAACGTGCACCAAACGTATAATCTGCCGTTTTTAATCTGATAACAATACTATAACCCTGAGACTAATTATGAAAGCTAAAGCTATGCAAACCAGTTTTTTTTCTTGCCCTTTTTCTCACAAAATTTGACTTAACAATGAAGGAAATAAAATTATCGAATTTTGGTGAAAAAGTGTCGATTTCGGGAAAACAAATTTTCTGATAGATCTCATGACACTTCACATATCTGGTGATAAATTTTCCAATACAGTGGGGGTGAAGGTAACACGTAATAACAAGGTTAGCATAACTCTAAACGAAGAGGGAAAAAGCGCCAATCATGAAAGAAAATAGCTGAACTTGGCTACTAACGCGATTGAATATTTAGTTTATTTTCAGTCAGTGGCAACCGCTGCATGGGAGAATTCTTTTTTTTTCGTTGGGGTGTCTGGTGTGTAACTGACCGTTAGAAAACTGACACGTCAAAAAATTTCAAAACATTATATTTCCTTTAATATTCCTCCGATCCTAATACGGTATATTTGGATGTGGTTTGCGAAAAGAAAAAGTTACTTTCCTTACTTCTCTGAGGGATTTTTTTGGGGATTTCAGAAATGGTCTAAATTGTTGTCGATAGAGGGCGATGGTTTGCTTGGAAGCAAATCACTGGAAATATGAATATCGTAGTTCCATAAAACGCAGGGTGCATGATTAACAGCTCAGATTGCTGCAGCTTACATAAGGTTTTCGTTGTAATCTTGCATGAAGTTAACTGTTGGTGAAGTTATTTGACCTCAACCACGAATCAACAGCTAAAGTTTCATAAACGTTTCGGGCACAGAACATACTGAAGAGAAGTTCAGGTCCCCAATCACTGCTGCTAGACTGACGTGCAGCGGTCTCGGTCTCTACTGACAAAATTTGAACCATTTTTTTTTTTTTTTTTCTGAACCAAAGGAAAAACAATTCTTTTTCGTGAGAATAATTTTTTCGCAAACCACTAGTTCCTTCAATTTTTACGAATTTTTAAACTATTTACGAATTTATGGGACACCCTGTATATCTGATTCAGTAAGGAAACATCCTATGGGCCAGAAACTTCAAAAAATGAATTCACTTTAGTATGGTTCGACTGTATTTTATTTATAGTACGGTGAGGCCCCATTACAACGATGCTCGTTAAAATGGTAAATCGCTCTAAAAAGGCATCTTTCACGTCTTATTTGGGAATACCTATAGTTGTAATGTTAATCTCCTGCCTCTCGATACGATGACAACCCCTCTACAACGATATTTTTTCTTGCTCAGCAGACTTCCTTATATCGAAATTTAGTTGCATTCATACTCATAAATTAGTGTTTATAGGAAAGACAGTTATACCTTGGCACATTATTTTTCAAACTTTTTCCTGTTGATTTTTAGAGTAAAATTTCATTAAATTCATTTTTAGTAACTGTAGACTGTATGAAACATCATAAAAAATTTTAAATAATCTTTTTTTCTTACTTTAATCATGAAATATGGATTTTTGAAAATGTTCCAAGGTACAACTAGGGGTCTTGTACCTTGAAGATGTAAATGTTACAGGAAAAATAATATAATGAGTTTTTTAATATAAAATCATACATTGAAATATATATGTTATCAAAAAAATATATTGTTATCAAAAAAATATATTGTTATCAAAATAATGACACTAATGTAATTATTAATATATATAGAAACAAAAGTAACAATAATGGAGGAAGCAACGTATTTACATACACAGATGAAATTCATAACTATTCTTTATTATATTGTACTCTTGTAGAAAGGAAAATCATGTGTTTCTAAATCACTAGTTTTGTCAGTTTCTTTGATGCTAGGTGATTGCATTAGAGATACAATATAGGTTATGTCGACACTTATGGTATCTGCCGGACCAGACACGACCCGGGCTCTGTTTCTTCCGGGATGTAAGCCCTTTACCCGTGAGGGTGGGCCGTGCTGGGGATTTACGGTATCTGGCACCGAAAGAAATAAAATATTCTCTCACCTCTCCTCCTAAAGAAATTCACCTGCTAAAAGTTTTTGTTGGGCGCATCCCACCAGCACCTCCTGGAGATAGAAGGAATCTGCAGTCTACTTGTGACGTCAGTAAGTAGTCCATTTATGAATAGTAGTAGAATTATGAATAGAAGTAGTCCTCAGAATATTCAGGGAAAAAAATTTCCTGCTCGTGCCAGTATCATCGTTGTGAGGAAAAGAAATGATCGGGCTCAGAATTGGTAATTTCTGTGCCCCACATCCAATCACTATGCGGTATTTGTGAGCCAATCAGGAAGATTCTACTCCAAAATAAGAAGAAACGAAATAGGATGCTGTGTTTCAAAATGTGCAAAACTTGCTAGGTAGTCTGAATGACGTTTATGGCAAACACTGCAGAGCCCTTCTATCTCTAGGAGGGGCTGATCCCACCCACACACTATAAAGTTAATGCTTTTTCCAACAAATTTGACAAGGAAAATGACAGAAGATGAATAGAAGAGAAGAAATGGATACAGCTGAAGTGTTTTTATAGGAAAAAAATACAGAACTGAAATTTAAAATATAAATTGTATTTAAAAGCACAAATGGAGGAAAGAACGTTTTTACATATATAGATGAAATTCATAATTATTCTTTATTATACTGTACTTGTAGAAAGGAAAATCATGTGTTTCTAAATCACTAGTTTATCGGGAAATTTCAAGATTTATACTGTTGCAAAGGCACACGATATTTTTTGTTTCAAAGTACATGATACTCATTATTTGTGAAAAACATTAATCACTTTTTTTTTCATGATGCTTGATATGATTGAGCACTTGGTACGATTTATCAGCAAAAATTCAGGACAGTTCACCGCCAGGAAAATTCACCGACCAGCAATTCATCGATGGCCATAGACCAGTGGTTCCCAAAGTTTGAATCGCGTTGATGAACTGTCACGAGAAAGTTTTTCCAAAATAAACAAATTATTTTTAATTTTTCGCGACGTATAAGTAAAAATATGGCAAAACTAAAAATATGCCTCAACTCAGCTGCAAGGGCTACTTACCATTTACTTGTATCATATATAGTGTAATTTTATCAAATTCTATGTGTA
Organism: Pholcus phalangioides; assembly: GCF_987345545.1. Lineage (NCBI taxonomy): Eukaryota > Metazoa > Arthropoda > Arachnida > Araneae > Pholcidae > Pholcus > Pholcus phalangioides. The sequence goes on along the minus strand of NW_028301616.1, from coordinate 21,076,771 downwards.
CTAATCAAATAGATCAGGTCAATCTTTTCACAAGGGTATTCAGACAGAATCATATCCGTTTTCAAAATATTTTTAGAAATTTTTAAAAATTAAAAGCACATACACACTGAATGTGATAAGTAATATGTGAATGTTTTGGGAAAATGTCTAAATTTTTTTTTTTCAGATGGTAAACAATTAATTACTCTAGTGCATAGTTTCCCAACTTTTTTTGTCCCATCGCCCTCATCTACCTTCTACCTTCTGCAGAAATTTTTTTATAACATCGCCCCCCCAACGCAATCTAGCCCATAGAGTCCTATGTTATACCCGTAGCTTCTACCACCCCCCTGGAACATTCCATCGCCCTCCAGGGGGCGTCAACGCCCACGTTGGGAATCAGCTCTAGTGTATCGTTTATGAAGCTCTTTTGATGAAAAAATAAAGTTATTAAAATTATTGGGAGGGCTAAAAAAATCGGGAACAAATACGGAGGGGGGGGGGGGGTTCAAAAATATTTTGGAAAGTGCAGCTCGGCTGGTACTCACAATAATAGAAAATACTACTGTAATTGGAAAAACAATTTTATATAATAAAGCAATGGTGGCTGTGCAACAACTATGAAAATGTCATGAATATTCAAAATAATATAACAAATTAACAAAAATTATCTTTATTACAAAGGAACCCGAGAATATTTTCGCACTGGACCCTGCGTTTGGTAATAGTGACCCTGAGTTTTGTTAGAAAGTTATCCGAGGTTAGAAAGTTATCTGAGTTTAGTCCAATACGATGCGCAAGATACGCAATCCGTTACGGCCGTGTTGATGATATCATCTGCTGGATTCAAAGCTGAAAAACATATGCGTATAGTTGGAAATTTCACGAAACGTTGTGCCAACAGAATATTAGATTTTTTCTTCATTTCGTACATCGGATTACGGAAATGAAATGAAATTTATTAACAAACCAGAAAAATCATGAATGCCAGGGAAAAAAGGGACATCTGGTCACCCAATGTGAGGGATGGGATTGCCGATGAAATTTTTGTCAATAGAAGGATTGCGCTTGAAAAAAAAAAAAGTTTGAGAACCACTGCCACACATAGACAAAAAGCTGAAACTGCGTTCAGTTGTTTGAGGGGTTATGCATTTCTAATCTCTCGCACTCCAAAAACATCAGCTAGAAAGCGATATTAGAAACTATTTCAATTCAGGAAATAGTTATTTTCCGTATATCATGCTGAGGTGAACTCGGAAAGAAAAACCATCATGTCTCCGCCGGGACTCGAACACAGGCCCTCTTGCATACCGCGAAAACATGCTACCATCTACACCACTGGAGACATGACCTTGCCCTCCTTATTTCACACATAGGAGGAGATAGACTTGGAAGTCGGGGGGGGGGGATACGATAATTGCTGGGGGGGGGCGCAAGATGATGATGTCAATTTATATACACATATATACATTAGACTAGTAGACTTCACCCTTGACGCTGGGGGTGGGGGGAGCCCCCGTATTTCCGTCCATGATTTCACGCACTGTGGCGTGAGGCGCTGAAGTAGAGACTAGTAGCCTCTCTTAACTTCAGGAAATGGCCCCCCCGGGTGGGACGGTTTAGAGAGACATAGATGGCTTTTTCAATTGTTTTACGGTTTCAGGTTCATTATGGTCGAGATACAACAGTTTCATTAATCACTTAAAAAATAAAACATATTCTTCCAGTTATCAGACGATTCCGATAATCCGACACATCCTTAATTTGATGATGTTGGAGAAATATCATCTACACTGAAAAATAAATAAATAAAACACATCCATATTTGACAATTTTTAACAAACGCCATCTATTTATGCAAATATGACAATCACGCGATTATTTTGACTACAGTCGAAATTTCAATTTTTTTTTCTGCAATTATACGCGGCTTCGAAAACATCTTTCGAAACTTTTAATGGTTTCTAAACCGGTTTCCTTTTCTTTTTAATGGTTTTATAAAATTTGAATATAAATGCATAATATCCAATATTTGAGGTTCAAAACACACAAATAATCCTCGTAAGATCTAGTTCTATTTATATATAGGAAATTTTAATCCTCTTTTATATCCAATATCTTACATTTCACAAATACAAATACAAAAACAACGCCACAACAGGCAAAACGCCCAACGAGATGGAATTCCTTTGAAATATCATCTTATTAAAGGTAACATATAGACAAATCGTTTATTATTCATGATGAAAACATCGAAATCTCTTTACGAATTTTATTCAAAAATCTCAATTTTGCAATTTGCTTTGAATTTTTTCTTGTATTTTTTTTAATCATTCAAAAATCTGCTTCGATATTTACTCTATGAATAAAATAAATGTTTTAGAGTCCTCAGGAAATTACTACGAGTTATTCTAGAGTGCATTAAAATAATGAACACCTACCTGGTTTGACTATTAAAAATGAAATAGAATTGAATTATATAACTTATATATATCTCAAAGCAATGCTCTTCAACCTTTTCTTGCAACTGCGGACCGGTGAAAATAGGGGGAGAAATTCCGCTGACCGGCAGAAATGGGAGAAATAGTTTGCGGACCGGCAAAAAATGAATATCGTAAGTAAGTGAAATAGTTTTGTGGACCGGCAAAAAATAAATATCGTAAGTAAGAGAAATAGTTTTTCGGACTGGCAAAAAAATAAATATCGTAAACAAGAGAAATAGTTTTGCCGACCGGCAAAAAAATAAATGTCGTAAGCAAGAGAAATAGTTTTGCCGACCGGCAAAAAATAAATATCGTAAGCAAGAGAAATAGTTTTGCCGACCGGCAAAAAGTAAATATCGTAAATAAGAGAAATAGTTTTGTGGACTGGCAAAAAATAAATATCGTAAACAAGAGAAATAGTTTTGCCGACCGGCAAAAAATAAATATCGTAAGTAAGAGAAATAGTTTTGTGGACTGGCAAAAAATAAATATCGTAAGTAAGAGAAATAGTTTTGCGGACTGGCAAAAAGTAAATATCGTAAGTAAGAGAAATAGTTTTGCGGACCGGCAAAAAATAAATAACTAGGAAAAATAATTTTTGGCTTGAAAAAAAATACACATGTATGAAAAATAATTTGCGGACCGGCAAAAAAAATTACATAAAAATGCAAATAGTTTTCTGACAGGTAAAACATACAACAAAAAAAAGAGGGAATAATTTGCGGATCGGCAATAAATTAATAAGAAGAATAATTTGCGGACGAGCAGTAAATAAATAAGTTGGGTAAGAACAATTTGTGGACCGGCAATAAATAAATAAATAGGAAAGTGAATGATTTGCGGACAGGCAAAATATAGGATAGATAAAGATTATTCCATCATTGTAGCTCTGTTATACAGTCGAATCCCGTTATAATGAACTCCAAGAGACCGAAGGAATCACTTCGTTATAACGAAATTTCGTTATAAAGGAATTCCAGGTATATGCATTGTTCCTATGTAAACGTAACTGGGCTTTAGAAAAGTGTTCGTTAAAACGAGATTTTCGCTATAACGGTATTTGACTGTATCTTAGAAATATAATTTTCTGCTTTGAAAACACTTGACCCATGGCCCACTGTCTGAATGTGGCCCTCGGAGTCATCTGATGCGGCCCGCCGGCTTGAAATATAATTTTGTGAAAATTTATCCAGCGGGGCATTTTTTCAGATCACTTACGTGACACTTGTCACAGTTCCACATCACTTGATTGGACCGTGGCATATTTCCAGATCACTCGAGTGACCCTCGGTACATTTACAGATAGCTCAAGAGGATCTGAGTACATTTCCCAGATCACTTGGGTGATCCGCGGTAATATTTATGGATCGCTTGAATGACTTGGGCCACAGTTTCAGATCACTTAAGTGTCCCGTGGCACATTCTAAGAAAACTCTATTGACTCACGGAATATTTACAGATAACCGCGGCACAGTTCCAGATTACTAAGGGCCGTATTAACCGACATATTTTAAACTATAGTCACAATTTTTGGATAAGAGATCAATATAGATTGGTTAAAAACCTGAATTTAACCAATCCGTCTCGTTCTCTTATCCATGTTAAAACCATGTCGGCGAATACCGCCCTAAGTGACCTGGAACAGTGTGTCTCAAGTTACATAAATGATCTGTAAGTGTACCCCGGGCCGCTTGAGTGATCAAGTGTGACGCTGGTCACTCAAGTGATCTTTAAATATGCCGCGGAGGTCCCTAGTCACATGAGTATGTGCAGCGGGCACTTGAGTGATATGTATTTCAGCCATGGGTCGCGCGCTTAGGGCGGTATTCACCGACATGGTTTAAACCATAATCTCCCAAACTTTTTGTTCCATTGCCCCCTTCATCAGAAATTTTTTCCTCTCGTCGCCCCCCCCCCAACTCACGTAAACCCATAGGATCCTATGTTAAATCAGTAGGTTCTATCACCCCCTTGGACCATTCCATGGCCCACCAGGGGGCGATATTGCCCACTTTGGGAAACACTGGTTTAAACCATAGTTTCCCAACCCTTTTTTTTGTCCCACTCCGCCCCCCCCCTTCTCTTCAGAAATTTTTTCCTCCCATCGCCCCTCAACGCAATCTAACCCATAGAATCCTATGCTATACCCGTAGCTTCTACCGCCCTCCTGGAACATTCCATCGTCCCCCAGGGTGCGTTAACGCCCACGTTGGGAGAGAATCACTGGTTTAAACTATAGTCACAATTTTTTGGTAAGAGATCGAGACGGATTGGTTAAAAATTCAGATTTTTAACCAATCTATGTTGATCACTTATCCAAAAATTGTGAACTATAGTTTAAAACATGTCGGTGAATACGGTCCTTAATTGAGTGGCCCGTGACACGTTTCCAAATCAGTGTAAAGTGGCTCGTACTTTTCTAAAGGTTGAACACCCATTTGTGTAATGTGTGCAATTTTTCGGGGGGTCGGATTATACACGAGTATATACGGTAGGTGTTACTCGTATAAACAGATTTATTCAACGAATCTTATTATCTAGCGACCGATAATAATAATTCCCAAGAATTTCAGAACACTGATAATTAATGTATTCCATGAAATTCGCAGAAGATTCTAAGAGAGAAAAAAAAAATCTTATTCATTTTTGAATCCCATTACCACCTAAGTAATAATGGAAAAATAAATGAAACAAACGACTATTATATGCATCTTAATTTTTGCTTCCATTGAATACCTGTAAACGCCATTAACGATTACCAAGTTCTGTAAAATTTTCCATCACTTATTACCATAGAAATCACTCTTTCGTAGAATAATTTTTACATTTTGTTTTCCTTGAGGAAGTTTCCTAAATTTCTTCGAATTTTATGATTTAAATTCGTATTTGATTGTTATTCATAAATTGATTGGTTCCGTGTGCTTAGTTATAATGTATACGCAAATGACACCACAGCAGCATCATTATATGTCGCTTTCTCAATTATTAGGTGTCAGACTTTCGGAGGAAGAGTGTCAATGTAATTAACGTAATTAATTTCAATCTCGTCGAGGAACTTCAAACAAGATGGTCGTATCTATTACCGCTAACGCTAGAGATTAACATTATCAAAGACTAATATTGTACAATATTCGCTAAGGTATTTGAATTCAAAAATCTAAGAAAAGTTGGGGGAATGAACAACATATAGACGAGGGGAAAGAGCGTTGTCCGTTAATTTATGCTGGCTCATTTACCTGCTCGTCCACTCACCCACTATGTCACTTTGTCGAAAAATTATTTTGCCGGGGAATAGCGTGGCGGTGAGCTGTTGGCGATGAATTTTCCGCACGCGAAGACCAAAACAAACTCTAAACCAGTGGTTCTCAACCGGGGCCATATGGCCCCCTAGTGGTACTGGGATACCTCAAGGGGGCCACGGAAGAAAATGGAAAAAGGAGCCATGACAGGTGATTTGGAGGGCTTCAGATAGCTGAGAAGAAAAATTAAGGTGTGAAGAAATAATTACAGAATCCAACAAAACCACCCATAAAACTAGGGCCGTCTTAGGACATGGACCTCCCCGGCCTCACCGCCTACATTTTGCAACCAGTTCCCTAGGATGAAGTTTTTCGCAGGTCCCTGGCTAGATTTTTCACAGACCCCCCCTTCTCTATATTGAATTATAGTGTGAAAAACAAAAAATGATGAAAACCATATCAAGCCCCAAGCTGCACCTCTGACTGTCCCACTCTTGTGAGGGGTCATGCCCGGGTCCTTCATGTCCATAAGTAAGGTAGGGACATTATGATATTTGTATAGTATAATAAATTTTGAAAATAAGTAGGAAATGTATAGGCTGTTTATTTCCAGCTATGTATGGGACTAACATAGTATCACTTTGCCTGAGGGGGGGGGGGGGGGTTGCGTGATGTTGAGACGGTTCTGATAGAACTCGGACTAGAGGGGAGATTGATAAATTCTAGGCCAGTGGTCTGGATGCCAATTTTCTTTGCAAAATTTTCGTTCAGTATAAGTTCAATGAAAAAATTATTTCAATACGTATAAAGGGTCTTGCTTCTAGATGAGAGTTGAAGACTCAGGGTAAGACGGGGAGCAAGGAGAGAAAAAAATGGTTCAAAGTGGGCCACGGGCAAAAAAAGGTTAAGAAACACTGCTCTAAACCATAGGTTCCCAACCTTTTTTCTCCCATCGCCCCCCAACGCAATCTAACCCATAGGATCCTATGTTATACCCGTAGCTTCTACCGCCCCCCCCCCGGAACATTCCATCACCCCCCAGGGGGTGTTAACGCCCACGTTGGGAATCACTGGTTTAGAGCATAGTCTCCCAAACTTTTTGTTCCAACGTCCCCTTCATCAAAAATCGCCCCCTGGTGAGCGATGGAATGGTCCAAGGGGGCGATAGAACCTATTGATTTAACATAGGATCCTATGGGTTTACTTGAGTTGGGGGCGATGAAAGGAAAAAATTTCTGATGAAGGGGGCGATGGAACAAAAAGTTTCGTAGACTATGTCCTAAAGCAGCGGTTCTCAACCTTTTTTGACTCACGGAGCACTTACAAGTAAAAAAATTCTGTGGCGGAGCCCCGTAGGCCAATTTTTTAATTATTCATCGAAGTTAGTGATTTATTTTTGCTATTTAAAAATATTTATAATTGTTTTTTTTTTAATTTTACTGTTGTTTTTATTTTCCTCGAGCTTCCGGTTGAGAACCACTGCCCTAAAGCATAGTTTCCCAACCATTTTTCTCCCATCGCCCCCCAACACAATCTAACCCATACGATCCTTCGTCATACCCGCAGCTTCTACAGCACCCCTGGAACTTTCCATCGCCACCAAGGGGGGCGTTAACACCCACGTTCGGAATCACTGTCCTAAAGTAATTCTTCCGCTTTCCCGAGGCTCAGTTCGTCTTGGACTGGAATATGCTATAAGGTTTTGGAGACCACACCTGCATCGAAAGGGTGCAGAGAAGAGCTACGCGTGTCTTCGTTAGCACACGGGGGCTTGAGTAATGAAGTTAGACTTCATTTTTTGAATATGTTTACATTGGATGAACGCGCATGTGTCTGACGGATATGATCGAAGTGTTAAAAATTATCAATGGAATGGATAGGATGGACCATGTGTTATCAATACACCGTCAATCAACTGCTTTGAAAAAGGGACACCAGTATCGATTAGTAGCCGCTGTGGTGGTCGAATGGTGATAGTGACGATTTCGCATCGCGAGGATCCGGGTTCAAACCCCAATGCCACCGCAGCAGTAGTCGGCTGAAGTTTGTTTTCTGCGGTTCCCAACTTCGAGGCGCTGATGCGAGCCGATCTCCCCGTTAAGAAAAAGTCTCGCCGCAGAGAGCAACTGGCCTACACAACGTTACAATTATTCATTCATTACACTTAACTCACTATGAGTTGGGAAAAACTCATAGTTTGAAAAATTAATGGCAGATGGCAGCATTACATAGAAACAAACTTCACGGAAAGGTTCACTATACATACACACACATTCCAACATGTACCAGTTCGTTAGAAGTTCCGCAGACGAATATGGACGAGGTGCATGTGTCTGGTTTAGCAGTATCAGTATCGATTGGTAAGGGACAATTCTAGGTTGTGGTGTGCGTCGCAGGAAACTTTTTCTCTAATAGGGTTGTCAATAAATGGAATAGCTTACCTCCTGGAGTAGTAAATTCCAATACGATAAACATGTTGGGGTAAATCGAGAACCTATCCATACTTAGGTAAGACAGCCATATAAGTATTTTTTATGGGCATTGTACAGTCGAATCCCGTTATAACGAACGCCAAGAGACCGGAAGAATCACTTCTTTAAAACGAAATTGTTTTTGTAATTGAATTTTTAATTGGGGGTTGCTGTATTTTTAAAAAACATATAACATTCCATATTTGTTATGGGTATCTGTTTCTCAGCCATCTCGTTGGGCATTTTGCCTGTTGTGGCCTTGTATTTGTGTGAAGGGGGGTTGGGGTCCGTGTACGAGAAAATTCATATACAAATACAACGTCACAACAGGCAAAATGCCCAACGAGGTGGCTGAGAAAAAGATGCCCATAAAAATATGGATGTCATATATTTCAAAAATATAGCAACCCAATTAAAAATGCAATTAACACAAATTATAAACAATATATACTTGTGATAAAATATTATACAATGCCCATAAAGAACACTTATGGTTGTCTTATTCTAAGAATGGATAGCTTCTCGATTTACCCCAACATGTTTATCGCATTTCTTTTTAAACGTGTCAATTGTGTTACAATTTACTACCTTCGGGGATAAGCTATTCATATCTATATTCTGAATATAGTGATCATAATAGTTGGTCTTTTAAAATGTTGTAGCAGAATTTTACTGTACATAGTTGACACTAGTTTTTACAAATTCAGACTTGAACTAGAGATGTGAACTGGAGAGGTAAGCTATTCCATTTATTAACAACCCTATTAGAAAAAAATTCCCTGCGACACCATAACCTCGCATTGTCCCTCACCAATCGATACTGGTGTCCCCTTGTAAAAGCAGTCGATTGGCGGTGTACTAAAGTTCATGGTCCATCCTATCCATCCCATTGAAAATTTTGAACACTTCGATCATATCTCCTCGACACCTGCGTTCATCCAATGTAAACATATTCAAAAAATGAAGTGTCTCTTCATAACTCAAGCCCCGTGTGCCAATAAGAACACGCGTAGCATTTCTCCTGCACCCCTTCAACCAAGTCTATGTCCCTCTGTAGGTATGGTCTCCAAAATCTTGCAGTAAAATAAATAATCAACTAAAAAAAATAACAATAAAAAACAATAATAAATAAAAAAATAATCAACTTATTGTTTTTCCATTATTATGCGTGGGGGAAAGGTCCGTGGAAAAAAAATGTTTATAGCCCCTGCAGTATATAAACATCAACCGACGATAATCTCGTTATTTAATTATTCCGGGCCTGTTGTAGATCGAAAACTCTTGCCGTGGACAAAAAATGAATGTCCTCGATAAACACTATTACTTGTTTTCCGAGTTTATCGGCGCTCTCACGCTCCGGTGGAGCAATAGATACATTGCAAACAGATTCCCGCATTTCTTCATTACGTCCGGGTGTTTGAGGTAAGAACAGTACTGTTATTTGCCTTTGGTACGTAATAAAGAGAGGGTTCGAGACAACTCCAAAGAAAATGTTAAAGGAAAACCTCTAGTAGTTCCGATTGACAATATGTACAGTTTCCCTTATTAAGACTAACTAAACCACACATGTACCTCGTCCATATTCCTCTGCGGAACCTCTAACGAATTGGTACATGCGGGAATGTGCGTGTACGTAAACCTGACGTGAAGTTTGTTTCTGTGTAATGCTTGTCATGTGTAGTGCTGCCGTCTGCCACCGGTTTTTCTAACTATGAGTGAAGTGTAATGATTGAATAATTAATCGTTGTAGGCCTGTTACTCTCTGTGGCGAGACTTTTTAATGGGGAGATCGGCTCGCATTTGCGCCTCGAAGTTGGGAACCACAGGAAACCAACTTCAGCCGACCACCACTATGGCGACGGTGGGGTTCGAACCAGGATCCTCTTGATGCGAGTCCGTCATTATGACCACTTGACCACCACAGCGGCTCCCTTATTAAGAACTAGGATCTTCAGCACATGTGGCTTTCGGAAGCCGTGGACCACCCGTCAACCGTTTTTTTTTTTTTTTTTTTTGCCGTGGCCCGCCGAACATTTCAAGAAAATATCTATCTAAAAGGTGAAAACGATTCAATAAAAAAAATATTCCATAAAGTCCGCAGGTCACCGAGAATTGTTTACATTGAAGCTGTGCGGTCATGTGGGAATCATGTTCGACCCTCATCGTGAAGATCAAGTTCGAACCCTGTCGGCGGTGCAGTAGTGGCAACACCATCTGTAGTAGGAAGCCTCCGCGCGAAGCTCGTGCCGTCACTCTGAATGAGGTCACTCACCTATAACTACATTGGATATACTACAAAAAAAGAAAAAAAAACTGTACTTTTATAGAGATTTTAACAGAAATACCGAAAACCCATTTTGATGAAAGAATAATTTCAAATGAAAAAATAATACAGTCGAATCCCGTTTTAACGAATACCGTTATAGTTAAAATCTTGTTTTAACGAACACTTTTGTAATCTCCCTAAATAAGTTTACAATACAAAGACCTGGAATTCCTTTATAACGAAATTTCATTTTAACGGCGGAATTTCTCCGGTCTCTTGGAGTTTGTTATAACGGGATTCGACTGCATGTAACAATCAAAATAATAGCATCACTGTTACTTTTGAAAATAGTTTCGTAATTACTGTTATTTTCCTCAATTTTGAATTTTTTCTTCCATGAATCTTCATTAATTCCGAAAGTATTTCTTTCAATAGTTCTGGTCATTATCCCTCTCATTAATTTTAAAATTATTCCTCTCATTAGTTCTGAGATGTTTTCTAAAAGTACAGGCGAAACCCGTTATAACGAACTCCAGAAGACCGGAGAAATCACTTCGTTACAGCGAAATTTCGTTGTAAAGGAATTCCAGGTATTTGCATTGTTCCTATGTAAACTTATCTGGGGGATTAGAAAAGTGTTCGTTAAAATGAGATTTTCGCTATAACGGTATTCGTTAAAACAGAATTCGACTGTAATTTTGAAATTTCATCTTTTTTTTTACCAGTTCTTGAATAAATTTTTTCATCCAGGTTATTTTCTTTTCCAGAATTTGTGCTATGAATTCTGCAATTTGTGTAAAGCCAAAGGTGCTCAACCTTCAGGTGTATTCGGGCCACATCACTGGTTTTAAATGTGCCGCGGACTGCTTAAGCGATCTGGAACTCTGCTATATAGGTTACCTGAGTAATCTGTAAATATGGCATGGATCACTTGAGTAGGCTTACTGTGTGAACGTGCCACAGTCCGTTTAATTAAATGTCCCAGAATCGTGCTGCTGGTGTTTGGAATTGTGTCGCGGGTCACTTAAGTAATTTGGAGATGTGCTGTGGGCCACTTGAGTGACGTCGAACTGCGTGCAGGTCGCTTAAGTTATGCGGAACTGCACTGCGGGCCGTTCACGCACTTAGGAACTGCGCTCCATGTCACCTAAGTGATCTTTAAATATGCCGCGCGGGTTTCACTTATAAAATAAATTTATAATTTACTTTCAGTAATTTTGTGAATTTGCCATGTGTCACTTGAGTGATCTGGAACTGAACTGTATGTAAATAACTTAAGTGATGAAACTGCGCCACGAACGGTTTGAGTGCTCTGGAAATGAGCCGCTGGTCTTTCAAGTGATTATGTAAATATGCCGTGTGGGTCACTTAAGTGATCTGGGGGACGTGTCCCGGGCCACTTAAGTGATACGGAAAAATGACGCGGGTCACTTAAGTGATCTATAAATGTTTCGCTTAGTTCATTTTTACAAAACTGGGTTTGAGGTCGCAAGGCACATCGGATGACTCCGAAGGCCGCATTTTGACCGTGGGCCATGTTTCGAGCACGCATGATGCAAGCCTTTTTCGTCGGTGGGCCACTTCAATAACCTTCGAGGGCCACATTTAGCCTGCTGGTCATGCGTTGAGGACCCCCCCCCCCCCCCAATCTAGACCATTCCTTTTATAAATCATCAACGTAATCACGCAAAAGAATTTGATTATTTCATGAAAAATACACCGATATATATATATATATAAATATATTACCATTCTATCGTACTGCCAGTAATTAGTGTTGGTGTTATTAACACACATGTGTAATAAAATTAACTGAATTCGAATTTTAATTGATTATCAATACGTAATTAGCACACAAATGAAAGAAAAAGTCAAAAACGAAAAAAAAAAGTACGGAATTATAGTTAAATGCTGATCTCAATACACTTAATATACGATCTTAGGGGGTCATTCAAGTATTACGTCAGCATCGATGAGGGGAGGGGGGTTTCCGATTTGCTAACTTTTGATGACGGGGGGGGGGTGGATGATGTTTACGTCATCAACTAACCTTTATGGAAATATGAAATATTCTTAATGGCATCTTACTCGGTGCGCCAAAAACGAGAAAAATCTTTCGCTAGTTAGTGGGCACCTGAACTAACATTTTCCCTGATTATAAATCCCTTACAGAGCCACTTCAGCGATCTCTGAATGTTTCACGGATTCTTCAAGTGCTCGGGAAATGTATCCGGGCCGCTTAAGTGCTGTGGAACTGCGCAACGAATCACTCAAGTAATCCGTAATTATGCCACGGATCACTTAAGTAATCAGGGAATGTTCCGCGGGTAATTTGAGTTATGTAGAACCACACTGGGGGTCCGCTTAAGTGCTCTAAAATTGTGCCCCATGTCACTCAAGGGATCTTTAAATGTGCCACGGATCGTTTAAGTTTTCTGAAGCTGTGTCGCAGGTTACTTTAATGATCTTTGAATGTTCCACGGGCCTACTCCAGTGATCTGAAAATGTGCCACGGGTCACTTAAATGTTCTGGAATTGAGCCACGGGTCATTTAAGTGATTTGTAAATTTGTCACTTAGTTCATTTTTACAAAATTCGGTTTAAGGGGACCAAGCCACATCAGATAACCTTCAGGGCCACATTTGGTCCCCGTGCCAAGGATTCATCATACATGGTTTAAAGGGTGGAAGGCAATGAATTTCCTAAAGAGAAATTTTCTTACCCTTCAAATAGCATTGAAATTAACAGAAATCGATTATAATAACATATAAAGGTATTTTCTTCGAAATTTTAATTTTAAAAAAATGTTTTTTTGCATTGAAAAAATAGTTGTTTTACGTCTGGGGGGGGGGTATAGGTACGAGCCCCCTATGGCCCCTCCCTCGTACGTTTCTGATGCCATCAGTATGGTTAGTAGGATGTAGGGGGCAGTGCTGACGAAATTTTGCTGACAAGGGGGTAGGGAGGGAAGGGAGGGGGGGGTGAAAAATTTCTAAAACTTCGCTGACGTAATACTTGAACGGCCCCTTAAATTTCATACCAAGGACAATAAATGAAAGACTTGAACTAGTATTAACGAATTTGAATTAGTGAAATTATTCAAGGGAAAACGCACACAATGTCGCGTGAAAAGATTTATATTCGTTATCTATTTGAAATTAGTCATTGATTTATGATTTTTTCTAACTTTAACTAGAACAACGCGTAAATTTTATAAATGGATATGGAATTCCATTGGTTTTGTCCCGAACGAATTAATTTTTTTTTTGAATGAATGGGATCCCAATTCCCGAAAGCAATTATTTTTCGTTGTGATCCCTTGATCTCAGAGTTTAATTTCAAGTTTAGTGAGATTGATATTATATTATAAATATTTAAATATGAGAAATTAACATTAAATGTCATTTTGCTTTTCTCAAATGAAATTCCTGACACTTCTTTTTTGATCGATGAATTTTTTGCCGCCCCGAGAGAGATCTGTTAAAGCCCATTCTAATTATAATAGTAAAATAGTTTAATTAAAGGAATTCTCGTAGAAAAAACATCTGGAATTGTATTCGTAATCCAAGTAGTTTGATGGATTATTATCCTTCTTTTTGTAAAATTTCATTGAATTATATATGCGAACCGAATTCTTTTAGATAAAATGATATTTTGTACAGTAAATATGTACAATATTTAGTAAGTATCTCTCAACTGACGCTCCGCGGAGCTTTTGGGGCTCCGTGCGCACTTACGGGTTGATCTGCGGCCACTTTAGGGAAAAAAACTAAGGTAAATTTGAAAAGAAATTATAATTACACTTTTAGATGAAAAAATTACTTTCAGATTAAACAAAATTATAATTACTTTTAGATGAGAAAAAAATATAATTACTTTTAGATGGAAAAAAATTATAATTACTTTTATATGAAAAAAAATTATAATTACTTTTAGATAAAAAAAATTATAATTACTTTTAGATGAAAAAAATTATAATAACTTTTAGATGAAAAAGAAATTATAATTACTCTTAGATAAAAAAAATTATAATTACTTTTAGATGAAAAATAAATTATAATTACTTTTAGATGAAAAAAAATATAATTACTTTTAGATGGAAAAAAATTGTAATTACTTTTAGATGAAAAAAAAAATTGTAATTACTTTTAGATGAAAAAAAATTTATAACTACTTTTAGATGAAAAAAAAATATAATTACTTTTAGATGGAAAAAAATTGTAATTACTTTTAGATGAAAAAAAATTATAATTACACTTTTAGATGAAAAAAATTTTAATTAATTTTAGATTAACCAAATTTTAATTACTTTTAGATTAAACAAAATTATAATTACTTTTAGATGAAAAAAATTATAATTACTTTTAGATGAAAAAAAATTTATAATTACTTTTAGATAAAAAAATAAATCACAGTAACTTTGATTAGTTAATAAATAAAATAGTCCTACAGGGCTTCCGCCATAGAAATTATATACCGAAAAAGGCTTCCCGCGAGTCAAAAAAATTTGAGAACTTCTGCAGTAGGTTTCATATGCATTGTGAAAGCCCTGGCTCGATTCCTGTTACCATTAGGTGATGGCGATCTACTGAACTTGTTTTTTTTTGTGGTTTTTCGAACTTGTACACTATACACGTTAAACCCATGGCCCTAGGGCCAAATGTGGTCTTCGGAGTAATCAAATGTAACCCGTGACGTGACCTAAAATGTAATTTCGAAAAAATTAAGTAAGCGGTATATTTAGAGATCACTTAAGTGTCCTCGGAGATAATCCATATCACTTTAGCGGCCCGTGGCACAATTTACAGATAATTTAATTGACCCACGGGGTGCAGTTCCACATCATTTAAGCGATCGCGGTATATTTACTATACGGTTACTAGAGTGACCCGTGACGCAGTTTCAGAGCACTTGACCGGCCCGTGGTCAGGTTCTACGTTTCTCAAGTTACGCGCTGCATAGTACCAGGTCATTCAAGTGATACGCGACTGAAAATCGGAGAAGAAAGCCTACTTCATATTAAAAAAGGTATGCCATTTTTTTGAAGGGGGTTTAGTGATTTTTGATATGCCGCCTAAGGGTTAAGTGACCTGCGGCGCAGTTCCAGATAATTTCAGTGGCCCGCGACACGTTTTCAAACTAATAAAGTGGCCCGCTCTCCCGTGAAGGCGGAGCACCCTTGTTCTACACACAAAGGAACACTTTTCTAAAAATTGCCTTAAATAGAGAACAGGTAATCAAAAATACATTGACTATTTTCCCACTCAATTGCCAAATCATGTTAGGGAAATAGATGTCACCCATGGCCCCTCAAAGGGGCTGGGGCTGACAGGGCTCTAGCCCTGGGACCCGGGACAGTTCTCATCATTTTTGTTATTTCACGCTATAAATTAACTACAGAAAAGGCCCGTGAAAAGTCTAACCGGGAAGGACCACAAAAGATCCTAGCCTAGGGGCCCTGCTCCAGGATGTAGGGGGTCATGATGGCACCTACACTGAAAGCGAGGGGCACATTCTATTAAATAAAAAAAACCTCTTCCTATACCTACTCCACGGTGGTAAAACGGTAGTAAATGCAATTTTTGAAATTGGAATCTCAGAAAGCTTACCGGGGTTTCGATCATTACGTTTTACTGTCGTGTTGAAGATGAATATACAGGTGTCTACTGGTACGAACAAAGCAATGTGAAGGTGGAAACTGTTTTAAGTTTTTATTATTTTGTATTTTGTTGTTATGTGTTTCGGGGGAGGAGGGTGATTTAATTTTGTTTTGGTTTGTGTCATTTTGTTCTAATTTCGGTTTGTTTTAGAGCAGGTTTGCGTTATTTCGTTTGTGTTTCGGTATGTTTTGTTTTGGTTTACGGGAGCTATACTTTGTTTTAATTTGGTTTGGGAGAGTGCTATTTTGTCTTCGTTTTGATTTAAATTTTTTGTTTTGCTCAAATTTGCGTTATTTCGTTTTAGTTTCGGTTTGTTTTGCTTTAGCTTGTGTTGATGTTTCGGTTTGTGCCATTTTGTTTTGGTCTATGTTTCTTTAATTTGTTGTGGTTTGTTTTTGTCTACGTTCTTTAGTTTGGTTTCTGTAATTTTATTTTGTTTTTGGTTTCGGGTTTCCTCGTATTATTTTGTTTTGGTTTGATTTGAGTTTTATTTCATTTTGATTTGGGCTCTTTTGATTCGGATTGTGTTGCTTTGTTTCGGTTTTTTTAGTATCGTTCCGGTTTGTTTTGTTTCGATTTGTGGTATTTTTGTTCTGTTTCTTTGTTTCAGTTTTTCTTTGCTTTTGGTTTGTTTTATTTTGTGCTGTGGCATTTTATTTCGGTTTGTTATTATAGAACGCTAATATTTGTTTTTGTTGTGGTTTGTTTTTATTTTATTCCATTTTTTTTTAAATCATTCTCAATGAGGGTATTTTCATTACAATAAAACCTGGTGTTTTTCTCTGAAAATAGAAATTCACACTCAGATTCTTGAATAGAAAATTCAAATGAAAGTACGTATTGCATACTATTCTTATAACTTTTCTTTACTTAATTTCAAATTAAACTTCCGAAATCCCAAACAGTTGCAAATATAAAATTTACATAGGAGTAGACGTGCATTTAGAATTCCCCGGGGGTGGGGGATAAAAAAATTCAAACATTTGATCAAAGTGCTTCGGTGATGAATATCGACAATATTAAAGAAAACGTAAAGATTATCAATGCTCAAATTCTCTAAGATACTTTTGTCGTTTTTTGAATTGAAAACAAAGTTTATGCATTTTCTCATAGTAGATATTCATTTCTTTTGACATTATCTTAGTTTAATACCCAGGCGAGTCTTTGTAAAGAAGAGGGAATTTATTTTCCGTATAATTCTCTTCATATTCTGTATTTTTTTACTGCATTTTCTATTTTCTAAAAACATCAGCTGTGTGAAGAAATAATTTTATTCAAATGGATGTAATTTCTTTATATTTTAATCTTTTTAATTGGACTCGAATGATTTCATATCCAAATAGATGCTAATTATCTTACTGTGATAAGATAATTAGCATCTAAACGCACACAGAAATATCCGAATGCTTTGTTTGCTCATCGTGTTCTGATAATGAAAATGAAGAATTTTTAGAAACGACATACATAATCGATAGAAATAATAGATGTTTTAGTCAATTCTTCAGAGAATAATTACAGAGGATATTTTGCAATAAAGTTCATTGATGTATAAAAGGAAAAAATTATAAGAACTTTCGTTGAAAGGAAAGTATTAGTTGATATTTATTAATTTCCCTCCACTAATTGATCTTAATTAATGTTATTTACTAACGTAATTAATTCAAAAAAATAATTATATCAATGAAATTTGGAGTCTTTTTAGCTTCAAATTAGGATGAAAAATTTTTCAGCTTTGAGAAATAAGTGCAATCTGGAAATACGAATTAAACTACGATTATATACGAAATATAATGTTACAAAAAATTACGGAATGCCAAGTTACGAAAAATTATAAATACGAAATACGATGTTACAAAAATATAATAGAAGAAATATAACGTTATATAAAGCAATTGCAAATACGAAATGCAATGCTACGAAAAACTGAATACGTGAAGTACAGTGTTTATTAAAATATTTACAAATAGGGAATGTAACGTTAAAAATAATTACAAATACGAAATATTGTGTTACAAATATTTAAATACAGGGAATACTAAATGTGTTATAAAAAATAATAAGTATGAGATGCAACATTACAAAAAAAATTGCAATAATACGAATATTACAACGAATACTATAATTGTAAAAATAGGAAATGTAACGTTATAAAAAATTACAAATACGAAATACAGCGTTACAAATAATCGCAAATACGAAATATACAAAAAAACGAAATACAACTTTACAAAAAATTACAAATACGATATAAGGGCATAAAAAGTTGCGGAATGCAATGGCTCAAAAAAATTACAATCAACTACGTTATCTTTATTTTGACTGACTTTTTGTTTATCCTTTTTTTCGACGTTATTTCCTGAGATAAGTTATAATAGATATACGTATAACGTACTACAAACAAAAAGAAAATGTAAAGGTCATGTGACTGAAAAATTTCCCAATGACAAATCCATAACAACAAGAAAAGCTTATCATCGATAAGTTAATAAGTCTCTGTAAACTAAGACGACTCTGTTACTTTCCCGATAGTTCGTGAAACAAATCAAACAGACATGATACCCGATAACTTTTGTACATTCGCCAATGAAAATAAAATAATTATTTCCTCTCCCTTGAGATTTTTTATTTAATTAATTATTGTTATGAATTTTAGTGAGGATCCAACTTACATTAAAATACACGTGCCGCACGTATTTTGTTTTAATATCAAATCAGAAAAAAAATCTAAATATAAATTTACAAGAAACATTGTCAGTGCTTATATTTGCAGTTCGAAATCAAAAGAGGGGCCTATCCAGCACCTCCTAGAGGTAGAAGGCCTCCGCACGGGTTGCCTATAACGTCATTACGACTACCTAGCAAGTTTTGCACATTTTGAAGCACAGCACCCTATTAGTTTCTTTTTATTTTGGCGTAGAATCTTCCTGTTTGGCTCACAAATACCGCATGGTGATTGGATGTGGGGCGTAGAAATCGCCATTTCTAAGCCCGATTATTTCTTTTCCCGCGCAACGATGATACTAGCATGAGCAGGGATTTTTTCCCCCTAAATATTCCGAGGGGAAATGAACTGCTTACTGACGTCACAAGCAGACTGCGGAGGCCTTCTATCTCTAGGAGGTGCTGGACTATCCCCCATTTACATTGCCTAAAAAAAGTCTGTTAATCCTTCAGAATATATACAGGGTGTCCTGTAAGTTCTAATTCGGCCTTTATCTCATCAACTGTTCTTATAGAGGTATGTTTCCAGTTTAAAAAAAAATGATTAACATGTGTTCAGCTTAAAAACAGCAAAAAAGCTTAAAAACAATCAAATGACCAAAGCAGAACATCTATTTCTAATTTTTTGTGCCTTTGTCATGGGTTACCGAATTCCGAAATTTAAGAACGGGAACACATGCCCGCACACTCTCCGGAACGTCACTTATATATTTCCACAACAGACGACGCCTCTACACTAACAAGAACAATAATGGTTGTCCAAACAAAACAGAGACGCTTTTAATATGTGTATAGTACTTTTTTTCTCCTTTCTTTTCTTGCGGGGGGTGGGTTAAACTTTTTACGGGAGTGTATTTATTGAGGAATCAGGCATCGAGTGTTGTTTACTCAATTCGTTTATTTGTGAATGGAAGAAACAAAATGTAATATCTCTCAAGACCAGTCCAAATGCATGGAACGTAAATAAACACTGTCCGGAGGCTTCTGGTTCATAGGGAAGACCCACGATAAATGAGATCAGGGGCTATGATTTTGAAAAAGAACATAAATTTTTAGATTGGTAGTTCCACAGCCAAGTAGAAGGCGCTCATAATACTGTTGAGGCAGCCCTAAGAATTTCCCCTGAAAATTGTAAATATGTGTGGGGGAAAAAAACCAAACAATTATTTTTCTGGAAAGAAAAAGAAAAATGGGGGGGGGGGGGAATTCGGAACCCTTAAAATGAGGACGAAAGGAAGAAATTCCAAAAACGTACGAGGACGCAAAAAATGATCTCAATATGAGGATATCTGGTAACCCTAACACACACGTGAGAAACAACACTGCGATAGAATCTCTGCTGCCACCTATCAAATAAAAATAAAACTACTTGTTATCATTCTGCTAGTAAAATCGATTGATTTTCAACCGGTTTTATGCATAAAAATGAAGACCCTGCTGTATGATGTCGTTTGAGTTCATAATTCCAATTGAAATACTGTATTTTAAAAAAAAAGTTATATTTTAAATTATTTTAAATAAATGCATGAAAGAAAATCAAAAAGTCCATCAGGAAAAATTGATCAAAAGAAATTGTTAATTTTTTCTTTGATACCGTCATCCATAATAAATCCATTGAAGTACTGTATACTGAAATTTTTACGTTTTCAAAAATAATTTTTGATCACTGAATAAACATTTGAACGTGAGAAAACCTGTTTTTCACACGTTCCAAAGATTCCCAAGAACTTAAGCAAATAGAGACTTCACAAAGGAGAAAAAAAGGGCTTCTGTGTGTGTGTGTATGTCATAATGTATAACAACAGATGCTACAATTATCTTCGAACTTAAGCGAGAAATGATTCCTAAACTTGAAATTCCTAGATCATTAAAGGAATACCGAATATTCAAACGTATACAAATACTAAGATCTTATTTGTAAATCAAAAATAAATGAGGCACATTTTCCGTGAAGAGTCTTGGATCATTTTAGCATACACGGCATTCAATTTCTTATTTCAACGAGTGAAAATTTTCACACCGGAGGCAATTTTCTTTTTTTTTTTTGCATTATTATACTTGCCACATCGCGTCATTTCAACAATTAATCTAAGATGCGTCAGAGTAACTCCGGGCGCAAATATTTACAGGAATGCTTCAATGGGTTCCGGTATTTCTAAGAACCTGTTGGTTCTTGGAAAAAAACATCGTTCTCGATATATTGCTTTTTTGTATGGATATTATGAATATCTTTTTATATTCCGTCATCTATTGGAAGTGCAAATTCTGGTTTGATGTTCTTCTTGATATTATCAAAACTTCATTAATTCGTTGCAAATTTATTAAGCTAACTGAAAAAAATAATGAAAAACAAACAATTTTGTAATTGTTTTCCTTCACTTTTTCGACATACAAACATGGGGAAAAAATCAGTCTTTGACTTATCGAGATGGTGTTAAAAAATTTAAGTTAAATGTTAAGAAATCGGACCGTGAATACGCTTAATGCGTCTTTGAATTAATTAAGGAAATATCATGTTACCAAAATTATTCATGAATTGGATCCGGAAACGATCATATATATAATTGGAGGGAATTATTTATTCATCATGTGCAAGCATTAAATACTTGATACTGCTGCATTATTTGGCTTTAATTTAGTAATTTGAATATAATTACGTATTTTTTTTGAAATTAGATGATAGATCATTAGCATTTCACATCGCTCTAGGATACTTATAATTATTTTCTACTCTGGAAAACAATTATTAATTTTGTAATCAAAAGAATCGTAGATAACACATAATTTACAATTTTATGATATTAGATATCTTGCCAGGGAATTTTAATAAAATGCATTTAATATTTTAATTTTTTCATTATTTTGTAAAAAAAAATTTCATAAAAATATTAATAATAAAAATATCTATACCAAATATAAATTAAATGTTGTATCCCATATAAATCCAAAAAGAGTTTTAAAAAATTTCATTAAATTTAAAAAAACTGGTATATTTGAATGCGGTGTGAAAAACAAAATTTTCACAATGGGGAATTTTTTATGGTAAAAAAAGAAATTCAGTTCAAATACTTGTCAATAGACCGCGCTGCTGGAAAGCAAATAACAGAATTTCGGACCGAAATTTTTCTACAATGTATTATAATGCGAAACGTTCGCAAAGCATCAGCCCGATTCGCTGCTGAGGTTAAACAACTTCACACAATAGTTCTTTATTCATGAATCTCAACATCACAATGAAAAATTTATATAAGCGCCAGTGTCAGCAAAATTTCTCCCGAGTGGCGCAGTGATTCTCGTCTTCCACGACGATGGCTACCGTCAAGGTTCACGAGTTCGAATCCGGACAGGAACATCAGAAGCAAGTTCTTTATCTGCCGAGCATGAGGCGACCGCCGATGGACCAACTCCACTGGTTGGAAATTGCAGTATGGCGATATATTATTGGAGTTGGTATGCAGTAAAGTAGATGCAGTAAAATTCAGAAATGAGCTTTTAATCGTACACCTTGCATTTTATGACTCTGATTTGCATATTTCCAGCGATGGGTTTTCGTACAGTGCCCTCTGTCGACAAAATTGGAACCAATTTTTTTCTGTGCGAAAACTATTCTTCTTAAGAATAACTTTTCACAAACCGCATTCAAATATACCAATTCTTTCAATTGTTATGAAAAATTAAACATTTTACGAATTAACGGGACAGTTAATATAAAAAGTTAAAATGATTCCTACAGTTAAAATAATTCTTAGACATGAAATTACTAGGTCATAAAAGAAATATAAATATTCTTACGTAGGCAAATTTTGAGTTCTTGTGTAAATCGTGTTGCGCCCGAATAATTTAAGAGTTAACGGGACAGTTAAGCCTGTATTTTACTATTAGTTCGTATTTTAAGGTTGAATAAACTTGTATTAAATGCTGATAAAATACGTACGTGTATATATTAAATATTTATCTACTGCGGTGGAAATTTTTTCGGATTTACATATTCGTTTTGAATCCATTCGTCAAATTTCAATTTTAATGCCCCTGTAAAGCTCAAGAAAACATTCACTGCAATGCTTAAATTACTGCCAAAAAACCAAACAAAAGGGTTTTTCCTCTTTCCAGAAATGTTTGATTTTGAAAATTTATGTAAAGTACTACCGAAATGGGTGTCAGGGCGGCGGAAGGGGTTTCGGGTTTGATTCACCGGCCATTGTATCGGAGGGTGCCGAATTCACCCTTTTCTTAACCCTTCAAGGACCGAGATGGAAGGGGGCAATTTTTCAAGTATCGATTTAAAATTGTAGTGAATACAGCTAATATATAATTTTTTTCATTTATTTACTTATTTTCAGATAATATATGCATTATAAATTCTTTCAGTTTGAATAATTAAAATATACTGTCGAATCCCGTTATAACGAACTCCAAGAGACCGGAGAAATTACTTCGCTATAATTAAATTTCGTTATAAAGGAATTTCAGGTTAAGCTTATCTGGAGGATTAGAAAAGTGTTCGTTAAAACGAGATTTTCGCCATATCGGTATTCCTTGAAACGGGATTAGACTATATGTGAGTTTCTTCCGTAAAACTGAGAAAATTGATTCACTGCAGTATTCAAAATATTGCAAAATAACCAGAACATAGGAGTTTTCTCCTTTAAGAGAAATGTTCATTTTTAAGGATTTATACATCGCAGGGCTGGACCAACGGCCGAAAATTCACATGCCCGACATGAAACTTAAAATATTGATTCGTCCGAAAAATGTTTATCATTGTATTTACTTACTTTAAAAACTTTTAAAATTGAAGTGATATATTTTCATTAAAAAAAAAAAAATGAGTGATATAATTTTTTTAAACCAAAATTTTGAAAGAAATACGGAAACTCTCAAGAGGAATGTCGTCACCAATTAAAAATCTGAATTTAGTCAAACAGCTAATTACAATTTTCCGTCACCAAGTTGATATTCACCTCGCTTATAGAATCATAATGGATTTACAGTACGGGACCGGACGGCAGGCGTGTACACAGGCCAGATCATGCGACTGAGAAACCGGGACAAATCCTAACAAATACCAGGACAGAACGCAAATTCACTGATAAAAACCGGAGCATATTTAAAAAAAGTTTAAAAGGAATTTTAATGATGAATTGTAAGAAAATGGGTAGAATTATTTATTGGCACTAAAAGTCTGGGCCTTGTACGGTTTAGTTCAGTGTTCTTCAACCTTTTTCTCATTGTAGACCACTCAAATCAGGTGAAAAATTTTCCGGTACCTACATAAATGAGAGGAATAATTTGCAAACTGGTGAAAAAATTACTAACCTTGATCTTATTATATTTCATATTTTTATACTTTGCTGTTTAAGGGGGGTCTCTTATCTTTTAACATGGTGAAAAACTATGCTCTAATAGAAACATTATTAAAAATACTATTTAAAATTCGATTTATTCCAAATTTTTTATACATGCTCTTGATTATATGTTCTATCCCATGCTGGTGTAAAGTTTTACATATCTTACATGCTTAATTTTTTGTAAATTTTCAAAAAAATTCATTAAAAACAGCTTGCGCACATGATGAAATACCCTGACATCAATGTAATTGAATAAAAATTGATTAAAAATAAAGGAAACTGTTCAGTTCATGAAATGAAGCAAAAGGTTGAGATTTCAATGACTCAATCTTATTTAAAATTAAAATTTAATTAAAATTTTTTTGGAATTTAAAATTTAAATTTTAAAATTTAATTTTAAATAAGATTGAGTCATTGAAATCTCAACCTTTTGCTTCATTTCATGAACTGAACGGTTTCCTTTGTTTTTAATCAATTTTTATTCAATTACATTGATGTCATGGTATTTCATCATGCGCACAACATGTGAAAATGGGAATGTATGGAAAGCTTAGAAAACTTGCAAGCCGAACAACAACAACAAAATTACCAAAATTATGGGGACGAATGGTATGGTCTACATACATAATTAAATTGTAAATACTTTTGCAGAAACTTATGAGAAACAGTTCTCGCCAAATCATATAGAATCACTCTATACACAAGTTGAACTTAGAAATAGAGTGGTAGGATATGTTCATCACCACATTAATAAATATGATGAACAAATTCAGTCAACAAATATTAATGAAGTTACAGATATAATTTCTAAGTTGAATACAAAAAAAGCAGCTGGTTTTGACAACATATCTAATATGGCTCTAAAATATTTACCTTTTAACATGCTCGTTGCTTTTACTGAAATTTTCAATACTGCACTTTCAATTCATTATTTTCCCAAACCGCGGAAACACTCAGTGATTAAGACCATCCACAAATCAGGAAATTATTTGGAATTATATTAAAAAAATTAATAAAGATCAATAAGAACGTATGGAAAATTCAGCATATGCACATATTAGAGAAATAGTAAATTATAGTGTGTGTGTGTGTGAAAGACCAACGCCTAGGACATCCAGACGGAAAATATATAGGCGTCCCAAACAAATATTTCATCTCCCCTGGAGAAACATCTAAGGTAGATATACCTTCTTCTGTATATAACAATATTCACTAGTAATGATGACCTATTACGTGCATTTGTTCCTCATAAATTTTTTTTGAATACTCCTGTCACCTATTTAGCTTAATATTGGCACCTATTTAATCTTATATTTTATGGCACCTATTTAACCTCTACTTTTTGCTACATATGGCACCTATTTACTCAAAATAATAAAAAAATCCACCTTGGCGGGAAGAAGTCACTTGAGTGTGTATTTGTGTGCGTGTGATCAACAATATCATGGAAATAGAATTGATTCGCAAGTTGACACATAATATTGATCACTTTCCAATTCTGATAGGCTTGTTTTTGTGAACTGTATACACTCACCGTTTAGGTGTGGACTTACTTGTCTTGAGAACCTCTCCCTCCATCCATTTTGGTGTGGCGGCAAAAAAAAAATTACTTGTGTTAAATCCTTGAAGACCATGACCATAAAAATGACCAGATTGTGACAAATTTTCTTTTTCTCAAGCACTTCACTTCATACATAATATTTAGTCTTTTCTTTACTTCTTCATAGGCCTATCTGGGCCCGTCCTTATTCCCACAATCAGCCAACGGGCTGGGCATGGGGGCAATTATTTGATGCTGGCCTGGTCTGGTGAAACTAAATTTTTTTGTATACCAGTGTAAATTTTATGCAGCAGCAAAAAGAAAAATAAATAAATAAAAATAAAATATATATAACACACACACACACACACCTGCATATACTGGTTACTATTTTTTTCAGTTTTTACAAAACGTAATTCAGTGGCAAACATAAATAAAAACCTAATAACCGGTATTTCGGTACCTCCAATTTACACCGGTGTGCAGCATAAAAACAAATAATAATAATTGTATCATAATACATTTTGTTCCTTTTCGTGCTGCATATTGGTTTGAAACCAACAATTGACATTATTTAACGTTATAGTTATTTAAGACATTATTTTAAGACCTTATTTAAATTATAGTTCAATTTTTATTTTATCGGTGGCAACAGAGTCCCATATATTTGTGACGGAATTTTTTCCCCCGATATTTTTGTGTAGAAGATAAATGCGACATAAATATTCTCTACAATTTTAGAATAAATTGCAGAATTTTTATCC
Organism: Pholcus phalangioides; assembly: GCF_987345545.1. Lineage (NCBI taxonomy): Eukaryota > Metazoa > Arthropoda > Arachnida > Araneae > Pholcidae > Pholcus > Pholcus phalangioides. The sequence goes on along the minus strand of NW_028301616.1, from coordinate 21,050,300 downwards.
CTTTCGGCCTCTTACTGTGTAATAGATCCATAACAATTTTTTTTTTTGTAAAAATGTATTTTTCACGTTTTTATCCACAAAGGTCTTTTCTCTTCTTCCGTGAACACACCATTAGGATATACCATTTCGCTCTTGAAGTGAGGTTTTTTTTTCGTTTTCCAAAACAGGCCATTTGCAGTATGTGATTCTATTATGAGCCCCCAGTAACCGCAAACTCGTGACCGCTCCAGGCTGCTAAACATTAGGACCGTGGAAAATAGATTAAAATACTTCGAATACACATTTGTGCATCGTGGGTTTGCCAGAGAAAGCATTTCTGCGAAATTTCACACGTGTGTGTAGGGGAAACTTGCATCATCGTCGGTAAAGAAAAATTAGAAAATCGGAAACGTTCGCATTTGTTTTATATTCCCGCTTCGGGCGTGAGGTCGGAAAAAAAAAACATGTCCCGGGCATGTCAGGCAATTTGTCCAGCCTTGATGCGTCGTATTTAGTTATAATCAGACCCCGGATTATATGCACTAAAAAGCGGTAAAATATGCTCTAAAAATATGCAAATATGCACTTAAAAATGCAAAAATAAGCACTTAAATACAAAATGTGCACTTAAAATGCCGAAATATGCATTAAACACCCCAGAATATGACACTAGAAAACCACACTAGAAATCTTGAAAAAGTCAAAAATTCCGAAATATGTACAAAAAAATGAAAAAATATGCATTAAAAAAAATAACCATGCAAAAAAATAAGAAGATGTGTTTTTAAAAGGCATCTTTTCTATTACTTAGTGCATATGAATTCATTTACAAAAAATATCCCCTCATATAATATATACCGCAAATGCAAATAACGTCTACATATTTTTTATTCAGGAATTTTTTAATTTTCAGTTTGTTGTAGCTGTTCAATAACGAAAATAGCAGTAACAAAAGAATTTCGACACTATTTCTAAAAAGAACTTAACACTTTGACATATCTCTAGAAAAATAACCATACAATAAAACAGTTAACATTCGTATAAAATACTTTATAATACTTAAAAGTCAGCAAATGCGGAACCCCTCCATTCACTATTAAATTTGTATTAATTCACTAAATTTCACCTGCGGAAAAAAAACGATTTTATGAAAATATTATGGACAATATTTATTTGAAAAATTATAAAAAAAAAATTGAGTGGGCTTAAATAAACCAAAAATATGCACTTATACTGAAAATTCTTTGATTTTATGCATTAATGCTAAAAAAAAAGCCAAAATATGCAAATGCATATGCACATATGCATTGCATATTTGCATGGGCGGGATCAAGAGCATCGTGCCAGAAAGATGCCGAATTAATCTTTCAAGTCCGAGTGTTGGGTTGCTCCTGTTTATTTGGGAGTTTGCTGCCGTGGGGCACAGAGAACACACACATTGCTTAAAAACAAATTAAATATTTTTTCCCGATTGCGTAATTGTAGAAATTAGGCATCTTCGGGTATTTTTCTGACTGTTTTGGCACCGTCATTTGTGAATGTGTTATTCGTTAGTGAAAGCTCATTGATGGACATCAATTATTTTTTTTAGCTTTGATTCTAATTTTTCTTGCGGAAGCATCTTCACGATTTATGACCGTACTGCATCGAACACGAGAAGAAAATATTTTGACTATATTGTGATTATGAATTTATTTAATGTAAATACAGATAATATATGGATTTAGATTTGTTTTTTCACTCAAGGTCAAATGAATTGGGTCTGTATTACTCAAAAAATAAATTTACTGCAAAACGCTGATGCTGTCGCTGCCAGAAGAACCTAAACGGGTGAGGAAAAATTTTAAGTATTGATTTTGTATTTATAGTAAATGGAGATAATATGGTGGGTGCGGTAGTCCAGGTCGATAAGATACTCGCCTGAAGTACCAAAGGATGTTTAGAGGTGTCGCGAGTTCGATACACGGTTCGCCCTTATCAGAAAACTTTCCTGACGCAGGGGTACAACAGAAACGGCGACATAACCGCACAAAAGATTGCTACCGCAGGGAGTCCCACATCGAGGGGTTAGCGCACCAATCTGTCGGCGAGTATAAAAACAAGCCTGCCGTTCGGAATCGGGAATAAATTGAGGTCCCGGTCTAATTAGCCCTCATGTGCAGGAAATGACCGTGGTGCGAGAAAAATGATCAAATGTTTGTATGTTTGTATAATTAGATTCATCTTTGGATTTACTTACTTAAAAATAAGAACTATATCAGATAAAATAATCAGTGTAAATTCATTTAGTTTTAATTAATAATTAAAGTAGATGTGTGTGAGTTGCGCCTGTAAAACTCCAAAAAATTGATTCACTGCAATATTGCCATCTATTTTTTTTTCCAAGGAAAAATGCTCACTTTTGAGAATTCATACAATGCCTGTATTTTTATCCTGGATACAAAACCAAAACTAAGAAGACATGGTCAAGGGCACCGAGCTCGGTGCCAGGAAAATTGCCGAATTCATCCGAGAAGGCACCAAATTGCAGGCTTACACTACTACTACTAGTATACAATTTAACCATACATGCACCCACCTCACAAACATTCCTCTGAGGGATTTCTAACGAAGTGCTACAAGCAGGAACGTATTGTGTGCGCATATGTATATGTGATCCCACGTTCTCATGTTGTCAGAGCTGTGCTTGTGCTGTGTTATACTAGTGCTGCCATCTGTCTTGCCATATTTCGAAGTGAAAATGGTGAATACCTGAATTTTCATATTATGTAAGTATCGTGTTGAAGGTCTGTCTAAGAAGAGGCGTTCTCAATTGATCTGCTCGCATTTGTGTCTCGAAGTTGCAAAAAACTGCGGAAAACCTACTTCACCTGACCATCGCTATGTTGCCAAAGGGGTTCAAACTGGGATCCTCGGAATGAGATTCCAACAAGATGCTCCTGCGACCACCGAGAGGCGCAGGCATATACTGCTCAATATAAATTTAGTTGTGGCCCTGCTTAGATGTATATTGAATTTTGGTAATTACGTTCAATAGCAATAATTACGTGTTATTCGAGCACTTTTTCGAGTGTTTACTAACCATTTTTTGTGAGTACGCCATTTGTGTCATTCCAAATTCACAGACGTGACTGTTGAATGACGTTGAGTAACAACGCCATTCAACGTCACAAACAACTAATATTCTATTTTGATTTCATTTGAGATGCTCAACCATTTGGACAATGCATGCCACTCAGTGGCTTAAAAATCTGTCTCGGACCGCTCGCATGATCTGGAAGTGCATCGCTGGTCATTTGAGCGATATGGAAGTGTCCACGGGTCACTCAAGTAAGTAATCTGGAAATGTGCTGCGGGTTGCTCAAGTAATTGATCTATAAATTTGCCCGGGTCACCTGAGAGCTTAAAAATGTGCCGTGGGTCAATGCAGCAGTATGGATGTGTGTGCTTAGAAATGTGCCAAGTGTAATCTAAAAATATGCCTCGAGCCACTCAAGGGCTCTAGAAATGTGCTGGAGGCCACTCAAGGGCTCTAGAAATGTGCTGCAGGCCACTCAAGGGCTCTAGAAATGTGCCGCTGGCCACTTGAGCGATCTAGAAATGTGCCGCGAGCTACATCAGATGATTCCGATCGCTGAATGTAGCCCTCTGGTCATTGGTTGAGCATGCATGATTTAAACCATAGGTTTCCAACGTTTTTTGTCCCACATATTGCCCCCTTCTCCAGAAATTTTTTTCTCCCATCGCCCCCCCCTCCAACGCAATCTAACTCATAGGATCCTATGTTATACCCATAGCTTTTAATGCCCCGTTTAACATTCCATCGCCCCCAAGGGGGTGTTAACGCCTACGTTGGGAATCACTGATTTAAACCTTTCTGGCGCACAAATACCTTTACGATCGAGGTACGCCAAACACTAGAGATTATCAGTAAAGATTGACGCATAACCTGTTGGAAAGAAAAATCAAAATGGTATTCCCGTGATTCAGTAACGACATATTTTTAGAAACATTTTCTCAGTCTTTTGGCAAAAATATTTGATTAAAAAATAATTTTTGTAATTAACGTTGAAATTGATCACATGATTGTGTATTTGTAGTTGATTTCTCAGAACACCCACAATAATTCTCATGACCTTCTGACATGATTTAGTGGGGGAGGGGGTCACTATTGTTCGCACACTGAAAACGCATTCCGATCTGAGAAACGAGTGGGATTTCGACATGCTATTGGTCGAAGGGAAGGTGACGTCACGGACTTCGAAGCCAATAAATGGCCTCGCGTGACTGTCAGGAAAATTAAAAGGCGGGAGAAAATCTTCAGTTTCACTTTTTGCTTCTCTCCAGAAACATCTTGATCCATATCCGTTGCCTTTCGTATAATTTTAACGTTTTTTATATACAATATTATATGATGGATCGGAATGTTTGCTTCGTTATGTTTCTCTTAATTTGCGATTTGACAGTCATCAATGCTCATTCGATACATAGGCAAGTTGCAATTAGTATAATTTCTTTCCATTAAGTTTATTCCGATATTATTGATTGAATTCTTGCCACGATAAATACAAAAAATTCCTGATAAAACAATCAATTCTCATCTTAGTAGTCTGGTTCAGTGTTTTTCTACTGGTGTGTCGTGACGGGATCGTAAAATTTACCGCAAAAAGTGTACCGCAAAATTTTTCAAAAGAAATTGACCAAATTATCTCTGAAAAAAAATCTGTCTTTTAATTACAATTTGCGCTAAATTGTTTTGTTTTGGTCAGTAATTAAGTCATTAAAACTGCACCTTTTTAAAATCTTTATTCAAGTATTCCGCGATATCAGAAAGACTGAAAAATTCTGGTTCTTTTGTTGATTTTTTTACTATTATTCATATACTTAATATTAGTTCTTGATACAATCATTAAATAACTAAAATTTCTATTTCCATTCCGTTTGGAGAGGAAAATGCTCTCATTTAAGTGGAATTTTATTCAAATACTGCCCGTAATGAGTTTCATAATGATAATGTGTTTGAATGGTTTTTTTTCTTTATTAAAGATTTAATTATCTCAAGCTTTTGAAGAAATTATGATGGAAATGAGGTAATTTCGCCTTTCAATAATAATAGAATGAAATAATAGAAAATTTGCACAAATAAAAAAAAAGAATATTTAAATTAAAAATCAACCATAATGATACAACCACTTGGCGAAATAGCTTTAAATTGGCGTTCAAATCCTTTCAAAATTATGTTTGGAACTACTAGTTCCTACCCTGTAGAATTAAGTATTCTCCCGATTATCTGATATTCATTGAACCAAGGGGTGTGTCGGATAATCGAAATCATCGGAAAGTCAGGATGAAGTACTGTTATTAATATTTTCTTAATTTACAAATATTTAACTGTAAGTACTACAAAGAAAATTAAAAGAAAAACTTGTTAGTTGGTCATATTTTTTGAGAAATTATTCAAATATGTGTCAGTTATCTTTTAATAATATGCTCTCCTATGTAGCAAGGGAGGGGGGGTGTATCAGATAATGGATGATCTACTGCATATGCAGACGAAATACTGTTCATAATTTCGTTTCTTTGAAATATTCCATTATATAAATTCTTCTTTTCTTTAAATATTTTAGGCGCCTAACGTGATAGGATGTAGAATTGCATTGACTGAACATGAAAAAAAGGCCAAAATTACTGTTGAAATTGAGTGTGTTTTTCAGGAACGGGGCTATATATTTAAAAACCGTGGGGGTTTTACGCTGTTCCAATTATCTATTCGGAAAAAAATCTTCAGGGAAACCTTTTAAAAACGAGATGAAAAAATTATAAAAAATATTTAAAATATGTTTTCAGAGATTTTGACGACAAAACTTTTTTCAAACATCTCAGACGATCTCTCGATATTATCAGAAAAAAATTTCCCCCTTATGAGTTTGATAGATTTTGGCATTCGTGTGACCAAGTTAGAAATACTTGTTTTAATTATTTGGTACTTACTTTTCAATTGCAGGTAAAAGGGATAAATTTATCTAATTTACCGAGACGATTGGCGAATTTTGTATAATAACCGATTCATCACATTTTTTACTGTAACATGTATAATGAAGTTATGTCTGTAATATTTGTTGTAATTCTGGAAATTATATTTCAGTGTGTACCGAAGAATTTCAGTAATATGTTGAGATATGCCGTCAGAACGAAAACAGCTAAAGATCAATACGGGTCACAAAATATTCTTCTATAATTATTTTTCAATGGTGATTATAGATTAATGGGATTTCCTGAATATAAGAAAGTTTCCATTTTTCATCTATTTGTATATACAGTATAATCTCATCAAGACTAAATTATTTCTTTTCTTTTTTCAAAATGGCCCAGGCTCTAGGCTCCATCGACAATTGTTAATTTTCGCCATTGCTTCGTTAAGCAATAAGTCGGAGAAAAATTATTTCTAATCCAATACAATTTTATTGGAAAAGTCAAAGATGATTTATTTCATCTTCGTTGCCATGGGTTTTATTTCAAATTCTCATATTTATTTTGTATAATTCCTGAAGCAGTTTATACGGTACTACACGGGGTACTACCACACAGTACTATTACACAAGCTGCTTCACGAAGAGGGTCTGAAACCAATAACATCTCCTAAAAATTATTCTGAAATTGAAGTAAATCATGAACAACGATGGAAGAGGGTTTATGATAGTTTCGTTCCCGTTAAATACCTGAAAATGTATAAAAGATTATATTTTCATTCGTTTCCTAACTAAAAAAAAAATGTCAGTGAATAAAATTTATGATTCTCTCTCTGACGTATTGAGGGAAAAACCTATTACGTAATATCAGGATAAAAATTCGCCGAGATATTGATGGTTGAAGTTAATGTTTTTACAACTTCTTATGACACAATATCCATAATCCTTTTCATATTTCATTATTTTATTCGTTAAAATAGGCGGGGGGAAAAAATTCTTCGAATTTTAGTTCAAATGTTACAAAGAGAATTTCTCTCGTTATAGTATACAGCAGTGTTTTCCAACCGCTGGTCCTCGGACCGGTGCTGCTCCGTGAGAATTTCATGCTGGTCCTATGCGAAACATTTCGACCAATTCGTAATGCTGCTAAATGCAGTTGAATTCCGTTATAACGAAATCACTTCGTTACAACGAAATTTCGTTATAAAGGAATTCCAGGTTTATGCATTGTTCCTATGTAAGCTTATCTGGGGGATTAGAAAAGTGTTCGTTAAAACGAGATTTTCGGTATTCGTTAAAACGAGATTTTCGGTATTCGTTAAAACGGGATTCGACTGTAATTTCAGATTTAATATTATACTGCTCCTATATTGGTTTTTATTTCCGTCTCGGCTGTTAGCAGGGGTCTACGAATTATTTCCCTACCCATTTATTTTTTGCCGGTCCGCAAATAATTTCTTTTAGTTGCGATATTTATTTTTCGCTGGTTTTCCGCAAATGAATTAGAAAATTTCGTTAAAACGAGATTTTCGCTATATCGGTATTCGTTAAAACGGGATTAGACTGTATTTTTTTTAAATTTGCGCTAGTCCACAAATAATTCCTTCCATTTACTTTTTACTATTTGCTAAACCATTTTCTGCAAATTTTCTCCCATTTATTTATTTTCTGTCGGTTCACAAATTATTTGTAACATTTATTATTTTGAAATATTGTCTGAGGCTTTCGTGGCCGGCGTTAAATGACTTGCAAACGGTTGATAAATAAATTATTTATTATTTTGTTCCTCAAAATATTTCTTCCACTTATTTTTTTTTACCACACACAATCCACAAATTATATCTTCTATTTACGGAATTTACTTTCTGCCTGTCCGCAAGTTATTTTTCCCATTTATGGCATTTACTTTTTACTCGTCCGCAAATTATTTCTCCCAATTATGGCATTTATTTTTTTTTTCCAGTTGCAAATTATTTTTTACATTTGTTCACTTTTATGCCAGTCCTTCATTATTTATATTATTATTATTTTAATTATTTTTCCCATTTACTTTTTTCGCTGTAAATTACTTCTGACATTTATTTATCTTTTTGACGGTCCACAAATTATTTTTCCCATTTACTGTTTGATCATTTGATCATTTTTGTCGCACCACGGTCATTTTCTGCACACGAGGGCTAATTAGACCGGGACCTACAATTTATTGCCGATTCCGAACGTCAGGCTTGTTTTTATACTCATCGAGAGGTTGGTGCGCTAACCCCTCGATGGGGGGAACTCCCTGCGGTAGCAATTTTTCCCATTTACTGTTTCGGTGGTCTGAAAACCATTTTTCCCATTGATTCAGTTTTTTCCGATTCTCACAAATTATCATTTGTTTATTTTTCTCTCGCCGGTCCGCAAATGATTTCTCTGATTAGTAGTATTTATTTCTTGCCGGTAACGAAATTATTTATCAAATTTATTTAAATTTCTCGGCCCATAAATTATTATTTCCATTAAATTTTTTTTTTTTTTTGCTGGTCTGCAAATCATTTAGTTTTTTTGCCCAGCCACAAGTTAGTTCTTCTATTTACTTTCTTTTTCGGCGGCCCCCAAATTAATTTAGCTAATTTTTTGCGGTCCATGAATTATTTTCTCCATTAATTTCTTTTTGGCTGTCCGCAAATCATTTCTCACATTTATTTCTTTTTTTTTTACCGATCCGTGAATTATTTCTGACATTTATTCATTTATTTGCTGGTCTGCAAATCATTTTTCACATTCATTCATTTTTGGTCGGGGGGTCCGCAAATTACTCCCTCATTTGAGGTATTATTTTACCGGTCTGAGAAAATCATTTCTTACATTTATTTATTTTTTACCGATCATCAAATTACTAATCCTATTTATTTTAGAAATTTGGGGCCTCAAATTATTTATCCTGTGTATTTAAAATTTGCCGGTCCGCAGATAATTTATCACGTTCATTTACGTTTTACCGGTTCCTTACTTTATTTCTCTCATTTACTTATTTTTTAGCCTTTCTAAAAATTTAATTTTTCCCCATTTATTCATTTTCTCTCTGCCGGCGGGTAAATTATTTTCTCCCATTTATTTAGTTTTTGCCGTTTCAGAAATAATTGATCCCTTGCATTAATTTTTTGGCGGTCCTCTCAAATCATTTTTAATTTTTTGCCGGTCCGCAAATTATTTCTACTACTTGTATTTATTTAGTATCGGCCCTCAAACTATTCCTTCCATTAATTCATATTTGGTCATTCCGCTAACTTGGGGGATGGAGGCTGGTGAAATTTCAGTTTTTATACAGTGAAACCCGTTTATACGACGTTTGGCTTCGGTCGCAATTGGCTACAATACATTTTATTCATTTATTCGACACAGAACCTCAATTATTAGTCGTTTTTGCTTCGACTCGAACTCTGAATCTTTTGAAAAAAATGTCATTTATATCTATCAAATGCGCACAATTTTTGTATGCAATGAAAACGTGTTGCTGAAACAGTTCTTCTTGCATATTGCCACCGCAAAAGTAATAAATTTTAGGGTGATTGCTGACGTGTCTACGAAAATAGCCACTGAGAGAGCCATTTACAGTGGACACTTAAGTGATTTGTTTATTGCTTGTTGCTGCGAATACGCAGACCCAAAGAAACGGATTTCAATTGTTTTGACGGCCATATGTTCTTTCAGATTTTTTTTTTCTCCCAGTGTTTCCAGTGATATATATATCTGTGGCGCGGCGTCCACCGCGGGATGGCGTTGTCCGCGAATAGGAAAAAGGGCGCGCCTGCGAGATAGAGGAACTGGACTCGCGTTTGCCGATCAAACCAGACAATCACACGGTCCGCTCATATCGATGTAATACGTTCTTGTAGATTCCGTTGCGCTAGTTATATAATAAATGTTTAATTATGTTTGAATTGTAAAGGAAGTATTGCCTCATTCCATTTAAAACATATCACCAGAGGATAAGAAAGTCCCCGCATACGCACACGCGCGCTCACAAACTGTAAGCATTTACAGCATAGTTTCCCAATGTTTTTTTGTCCCATCGCCCCCAACGCAATCTAACCCATAAGATCCTATTTTATACCTGTAGCTTCTACCGCCCTCCTGGAACTTTCCATCGCCCTTTGCCCCCAAGGGGACGTTAACGCCCACGTTGGGAATCACTGATTTAGAGGACACAGGTCTGCTAATAAGATATATATATACGGTACACATACACACAGTAAGTTCTTTTTCGATCATTTCCTGTAGAATTATTTTTTCGTTGTGGTGCTTTGCTTGCTGCCCGTGTCAAATCCGACGTTCGTAATGTCGAGAAAACGAAACGCGGTAAGAAGAAAAATTGTGGAAGAATTCGATAAGAATTTTAAATTAATGATGAGAGTTCATCTTGCAAAACAGTTGAATATTCCTGTGTCAACTTTGAAAACGATTATAAAGCAGAGATACAAAATCAAAAACTGCTGGTTGCAAATCATCAACTGCTATAAAAATGAGTTCAAGATGGGAGATTTCCCCCAGTCGAGAATATTTTGTTGCAATTTTTTACCCAATGTCGTGTCCCAAACATAATGTTCCGCTAAAATTTATTTCAACAAGTGATTTGAAATTGCGATTTGAATTTTTTCCCTCCAAATAAAAATGTAATGATTTTTTTTTTCATAACAGAATTAGAGATGAAATTCACCACATTGAATTTTGCATTATTTTGCACGTCTGTGGGAGGGGGGGGGGGAAGGGGAGTTATTCGACTTACACATTTATACGACGTTTTGACTCGGCTTCTGGAACATCATATGAACGAGGTTCCACTGCATTTCCCTCAATTATTACTTAACGCTGCAACAGTTGAATCTATCAATCACTCATTTTTCATTTCCTATTTTAATTTTAGGATCAGTCATTGAATTTTTATTCCTTTCGGACATTATTTGTGGAACACCCTGTATGAAGGACCTAGAGAAATTAAGTTTGATCTCACTCATTCGATCTTTTCATGTAGTTAGGGTCGCCCTTATCGGACGCGGGGCCCCTGCGCAAATTAATAGCGGTTCCAGAGACGTCTTAACAATTTTAAGGCCTCTTAACCGGCATCATAAAATCAGGGGGGGGGGGGGAGAATCGGCATCTAAATATTCATACATTATTACAGAAACACTGGAAAATATCCATACAGAAAATATAGACATAATTTAATGTAAATTAACACAAAAATTTCGAATTGAAGAAAGAAACGATTCCGAAATATGAAGAAAAACTTAAGACCAATGAAAAAAAAACTGTCAATGAAGTTATTAATTTTTTTCAATCAAAATTTAGGATTGGTGAATTGAAAATAAGAAAAGTGATTGACAGAAATAATCCCACCACCAATGAAAATTCAGAATATGTGAAAAAAACAATTCCAGAATTGACAAAAATTGAGATTTAATAAAAGAAATAATTCCAGAAATTAATAAAAGGAAAAAGCTCCAGAACTTTATAAAAGGAAAAAGCTCCAGAACTTTATAAAAGGAAAAAGCTCCAGAACTTTATAAAAGGAAAAAGCTCCAGAACTTTATAAAAGAAATAATTCCAGGAATGAACAAGAGAAATAATTCCAGGAATGAACAAGAGAAATAATTCCAGGAATGAACAAGAGAAATAATTCCAGGAATGAACAAGAGAAATAATTCCAGGAATGAACAAGAGAAATAATTCCAGGAATGAACAAGAGAAATAATTAAAGGAATGAACAAAAAATAATTCCTGAATTAATGAAATACAATGTCAGAACTGATGAAAGAAATGATATTCCACCACCACACCAATGAAAATTCAGAATATGTGAAAAAAAAAAATTTCAGAATTGACAAAAATTGAGATTTAATAAGAGAAATAATTCCAGAAATTAATAAAAGTAAAAGTTCCAGAAATAAATAAAAGGAAAAAGTTTCAGAAATTAATAAAAAGGAAAAGTTCCAGAAATTAGAAAAATAAATAATTCCAGAAATTATTAAAAGAAATAATTCCAGAAATTATCAAAAGAAATAATTACAGAAATTATTAAAAGTAATAATTCCAGGAATGAACCAAAAATAAATCCCTAGTAAATGAAATGCAATACCAGAACTAATGACATACAATACCAGAACTAATGAAATACAATACCAGAACTAATGAAATACAATACCAGAACTAATGAAATACAATACCAGAACTAATGAAATACAATACCAGAACTAATGAAATACAATACCAGAACTAATGAAATACAATACCAGAACTAATGAAATACAATACCAGAACTAATGAAAGAACTGATATTCCAGCACTAAAAAAATGAAAATTGAGAATTTATGAAAAAATAATGGCAGAATTGTCGAAAGATCAGAAATTTCTGAAAAAAAAACCAGAATTCTATAGTTGAAGCTTAGACACCTACTATGAAAATATATTTGTGATATATATTTTTTTTCACTTCTGTTACCGTAAGTGCGTGGCCCGGTGCGACAGCACCTGCCGCACACCCCAAAGGGCGGCTCTGCATATGAAGTTAAATTTCATTTTTTATATCTCTCTCAAGTATTATTCGACACCGTCACAGTTGAGTCTTTTAATCACTCATTTTCAATTTCTACTTCAATTTTTAGGATAAGTCACTGAATTTTCATTCCTTTCGCCCACTCTTTGTGGAGTGTTCACCATCTATGAAGGATCTTGAAATTAAGTTTGAGCTCCAGATCTTTTCATAGATTTTTCGTGCGCCACTTCAATCGATCTTACGATGCGTGTTGCGACTGTCAAAATTCGAAGGAAATTTACTTCGGATGTGAAATGTTGTTTAATTAACTGACAAAAATTAACGGAAATTACATTCGCCCCCATTTGATCGTAACATGCTTTTAGAAAACGTCTTCATCAATTTCAATCCATACATTTTTCACGTAACACTCAAAAAATTTTCAAGATAAATATTTTTCTTACAGTCATTCTTAATAGCATTAGTGGTTCGGAAAAAAGAAATTTCTACCTAAAAGGTTCTAACTCAAGACAAAAGAATCCCATACGAGTATATTTCTTTGCAAAATTGATTATCGATTCTGCAAATCGTAAACGATTTTGTTGAAGAAAGGACTAAAAGTACTTTTAAATTTGGAAAATCGTTTCTACTGATAATATTATTTCGGCAGCTCTCAAAACTTATGATGTTGACAAGAAATATTTCTTAATTCACTATTTTCCAAATTATAGAGTCCTAAAAACGTAGTTTTTCGTTATTTAGTTGTTCTGGGAAGTTCTAAGTATTTTTGTTTTTTTGTTATTTACTTAACAAATGAAAATATTTCGAGATTTTATTTTTTTGAAGTATCTACCATTTTCGTCCTTTCCATAACTGTGTGGAATCTATCTTTCATTCAGTTTCGGTTATCAGCCCATGTATAATCGAAGCGGTTTTAGCCAGAAAATTGAGTCAAATGGCTTTCGACAACATCTACATCAATGAATGATTTGAAGAACTTTGGGAGAAATTTGAAGAAATTGCAAAGAATTATGAAACTTTTGAGCGCATTTTGAAAAAATTTGAATTTTGAAAAAAAAATTGAAGAATTTCGAAAGAAGTTTCAAAGGGGTTTGAAAGAAATTTGAAGAATTTCGAAAGAGACTTTTTGGAAGATTCTGAAAAAATGTGAAAGAATGTTCTAAGTAATTTGTAATTTCGAAATTTTTTAAACAGTTTTGAAAGAACTTTGGAAGAATTTTGAGAAAATTTTGAATGAAATTTAAGAGTTTTGGAAAACATAAAAAAAACTGAAGAATTTTCAAGAATTTAAAAAGAAATAAAGATCTTTTAAAAACTAGTGAAAAAAAAAATAGAATTTTGAAAGATTTTTGAAAGAATTTTGAAGAAGGGTGAAACAATGTGGGTAATGTTGTCAAACGTCTGAGCTAATCTCGGGCTTTTCGAACTTCGAGGAGCAACTGTCAGACGATCTTCACTTCGTAAATTCCTGCCGATTGAATCAGGATATTCGAGAATTACATTATTATAAATCGGGAGCTTTTAACTTTTTGTCTTCCGTGGACCCTTTGGATGATAAAACGAGTGCCGTGACCCCTTTATCCAATAAAATGAAGGCATCGAATCCCTTCAAAGAATAGTATTCGAGTATAGAGGGTGTCCAGCAAGTGCTAATGCGGCCTTTATGTCATCAACCATCCGTCGTAGAGGTGATTCCAATTTAAAAAATACTCAACAGCCGTTAAAAAATTACCCTGTACCAGTTTTGAGAGTGGAAATACAGTGTGTCCCAAAAAAAAAAATCTAAATTTTCATATTTTCATACGGTTCCTCTGTTCTCTAACTTCCAATTAGAAAGTCGTTGCCGTCTCTCCTGAGGGGGAAAAATTCTAAGCACAATATTCGCTGAGATATTCGAATTCAAAAATCTGAGAAAGGTTTTGAAAGAACATCAAAACCTAAGAGGCAATACTCCTTTCCCTCATTTATGCTGTCCTTTTCCAACTTTTCCCCGATATTTGAATTCGAATATCTCAGCCAGTATTGCACTTAGAAACATGAAGTTTTTTTCTGATGTCCTCAGGAAATACAGGGCAACAACCTAATTGGAAGTTAGAAGACAAGGGGACCGTATAAAAATCTAGATTTTTTTTATTTTGAGTGAGACACACTGTATTCTCACTCTGAAAACTAACAGGGTAATTTTTGAACGCCCCAATTCGGCACACGCAACCTTCAATTCAAGGAAAGAGGGTTCGTTGTCTTTGTAGTCTAGTGCGCTCTACCGGCAAGTGAAAGGACGTGGGTTCGATTCTCCGCAACGGCAGGTGAATTTTTCTTTCCTGGATTCATCAGCCAGCTGTCCTAACCTTCGTGAAGTACTTATTGGTGAAGTTGTTTCACCTCAGCCCCGAATCGTCGGCTGAAGATTTACGATCGTTTCGCGCATAGAAGAGATTTGAAGAAAGGTTCACGGAACCCATCACTCCCACAGAACTGGTTTCCAGCGTCCCCTATCGACAAGAAATTTGAACTTATTTTTCCTCTGCACCAGAAAAGGTCCCCCCCCCCCACCTCTCTTTGTGAGAAAAACCACTTTTTCAAACCAATTCACCCTCTCTTGTCTAATGGACGACGTTCTCTTAGTTTCTATGCAACGGGACTGATCCGAGTCTTGCGAAGACACGCAACAGCGCGCGATTGTTTATCGCTTCAAGTCGCTTCCAGTTGACGACCGGCCATGCAATACGTACGAGCTTCACTTTCTCCAAGAAATTCATAGAAGGCCATGCAAATCCCCCTTGAAAGCTTGTGTTTCGACAGTACAGTATAATCCTAAACATTTCAATTTAAAAGAATTTCTATTGATTAGGTAAACAAAACATCTTTTGGTAAACAAAAATTTTTCCCAGAAGTAAAAAGCATAATAAATTACTTCAAAGAGCCTTCGATTTTATTTCAAAATCAAGCTGATCATGTTAGGGCTCGGCTAATAAATCACGTACTTTCCCGTTTTGGGGAAAATCCTCCATTTCTTATCTAAAAGAAAAAGGAAAGTAAACAATTATTTAAAAAAATACGTTCCAATAAACGTAAAAGATAACAATTACGCAAAAAACATACAATATTGTAAATAAAGGTAATTTTTTTTGCATTCAATGTACTATTATATACCCTTTTCTTACCCCGGATTTCTTGTGTTATTAGGGTATAGAGATCGTATAGCAAGATATTGCATTCGTTGTTGAAATCTATTCCCTTTTGAGAATTTCCCCCTCAGAATCCTTTCCATTTTTTTGGGGAAAAAACGTAGAAAAAGGGAAATGGAATCCATTACAATAAAAAAAAAATAAAATTTGACGATAGACGAATTTTTTTTTGAAATCGGGACATGTTTATATTTTTCGGGCGTTTTCTCTTGATGTCGAACACAACATGTAAAGAGATGCAATGTTTTTCTCCATGTTTATTCTATTATTTTTGTTCCATGTTTGTGTTATTCAAACATGCATTTGCATTTTTTTCTTGTTTTGTTTACTGAGGTGAAAACAACTGTGTTTGCAAGAAAAAGGGATGCATTTCGATGGTGGATTCGGATTTACAAAATTTTTTTGCCTTTTTACATGAAATTGTTCTTGAAGTCTCGTATGGAAATGAGCTGCCCTTACGGAATTTCTGTTTGCGTGCATGAATTTTGTATGATGTTAAATTTTAAGGTATGAGAGTTTATAAAGGTTTCTCTTGAATGTGAATTGAGAAGTGCATGTTGAGAAGTGTCGAGACGCGAACTCACAGTTTGACTTTCCTAATCTGTGGGAGATTTTTCTTTTTGGGAAGACGTATGTGAGAGCTACTACTACCGCTACTGAACCGGTTTACGAAAATTATGCCTCTGGTACAGTACGCCCCCGGTACATTTCACCCTTGGCACGTTTTGCCGGCGGTACATTCACGACCACCTAGATAGTTATATAGGAGGTCGTGGTACATTGCGCCCTCTGCACGTTTTGCCGGCGGTACATTTCGCTCTTGGCACGTTTCGTCCCCGGTACATTTATTTTGTCGGAAATTTCGTCCCCGGAGTACATTTTGTGACCTTGGAAATTTCGTCCCCGGAGTACATTTTGTGACCTTGGAAATTTCACCCCCGGAGTACATTTTGACCTCGTTAATTTTGCCCCCGGCACGTTTCGTCCCCGGAAATTTCACCTCCACATCTCACCACTGGCACGTTTCGTTCCTGGTAATTTCGTTCTGACATTCCGCCCCCTTAAATTTCTTCATCGTTTATGACATTTCGCCCCCGGAAATTTCTTCATCGATATTGAGTGAGTGACTGCATGAGTTAATAAGTCAGCGGGTGAGTGGCAGCACGATTGAGCGACAGTATGTGCCTGTATGAGAGATCAATTGAGTGTGGTCACTCATACGGTCACCAACTCGATTACTCATACGGTTGCTTTCTTGGTCACTCATAAGGTCACTAACTTGATCACGGAAACTGTCACTCATACGGTTATTCACTTGGTCACTCATATGGTCACTAACTTGATCGTTAATGCGGTCACTTATACTGTCAGGCACTTGGTCACTAATAAAATCACCACTCGATCATTTATATTTTATATGGTCAGTCATTCAACCATACAGTCACCACATTTGCTCATATGGTTACTCATACGGTTACTAACTTGGTCACTCATACGATCACTCACTTGGTCACTCATATGATCACTCACTTGGTCACTCATATGGTCATTTCTCTACTCATAGTCACTCTCACACTCCCTTGCTTACTCATACAGTCGCTCGCACCCTCCCTTGGTCCCTCATACAGTCACTCGCGCCCTCCCTTGGTTCCTCATACAGCCACTCGCGCCCTCCCTTGGTTCCTCATACAGTCAATCGCTCATTAATACAGCCACTCACCCACTATACATGTGGCTGACTGTATGAGTGACTTACTTGGTCACTCATACAGTCAGGGCAGGCGAAATGTCTGGATCCCCCTACTAAACCATACATGCACCTCGTCCACATTTCTCTGCAGAATTTCTAACGAATTGGTACATGTTGAAATGTGCGTGGCGTGTACATGTTGTGAACATAACGAGACGTTCATTTCTAGGTAATTCTTGTTGCACTGCTGCCATCTATTTTCCGGGCTACGAGTGAAGTGTAATGATTGAATATTTGTATCGTTGGGGCATGTTGCTCTCTGTGGCGCATAAGCTGCAACTAAATGCTTGGTCAGCCGGGGCAACCGCGCATGTTGACGCCCCCTTGTAATGTTGAATTAGAGGTTTCAAAATGGAATTTGCGCCCCCTCGGGCCTAGCGCCCGGGGCACGAGACCCGCCTGCCCCCCCCCCTCCCTCCCTAGTTGCGGCCCTGGCTGTTGTTTCCCAAGAGCTTCGTGGAACACGGAGCCCCTCTTATGTCCTCCAACTGGTTTAAAATGCCTGCCTACCATTATGCGCACGCGTGAAAACGGCACTACCCCCCTCAAAACCAGTTTTTCTCAAAATGGCTCAACGAGCTGGCAATGTTGATTTGTGGTTGTCTAGTACTTTGAAGTTCGCCGTGTGATGAGAGTCCAGCAATATCAGTGATGGTAACTCATGGGAAATTTCCCATATTCGTGGGAAACATTGGCCAAAATTGGTCCATATGGGAAATGTCTTGGCGTTTGTGGGAAATTTTGAGAGTTAATCAAACAAAAGAATTTTTGTTGAAAAATATATAAATGCAAAATAATGCTTTTCTGTTTTTTAAAATACTCAACTACATACTTCCACCGATAGATGGCAGCACAATTTTCGAAATGTGAGGGGGGGGGGAAATTTAGTCAAAAGGAAAATTTTCGAGGGAAATTTCGCTTGATGAGGTTACCATCCCTGAGCAGTATCGTGCTGCCACCCGGAGCGCAGAAATTCCGTAGAGAAATGCGTACGAGGTGCGTAGGTACGGTTAAGTAGTAGTAATTAGTCCTCGTATTAATTCTCCCATCGGCATCCTGGCTCCTTTTATCGTAGTGCCTCCAGCTACTAATGCGCAAAACAAGTCCGTGATAGATTGACATTTTTAGAGATACAAAACCATTTCAAAGGGCGCGACTGATAAGAGACGACCCTAGACAGACAAAGAACCGGAGGCCCATCCGACTAGGGTTCAGTGCCGTCTTAACGCATGGGACCCACCCAGGCACGGCCTGGGGGTCTCAAGAGAACATGGATCTCAGAAAATTGAGAAGTAGTTAATTTTTTCGAAAATTTGCCAAGTATTGCCTCAAAAAAATCACTCAGCCCGGGGGCCCATGATGCTCTTAAGACGGCCCTGCTAGGATTAAATATACTTATTTGGCTAGTCAGTGAGAACAAATGTTGTTTGCGAATCAGATGACAATGTTATGAAATCAAATCAAAGATAACCTAAAGCACTCGGGACGAAAACTCCGTGATTTTGCTGCAAGAAAGGCTCGAATTTAAATACTGTAGAGTTTGTCCCTTTATTTTCCCACTATTGAAAAATTTTCTAATCATTATCACAGCATATTTTGGTGAATCGAGTCATAATTAGTGATAATTTGGCATAAATTGATGTTTGGGGTGATTATCTTGGCGAAATTTGGTGATTTTTCTGTATTATATATTTCAGCATTTTTCTCAATATACAGTCAAACCTCGTTAATGAGTCGCTCTTGGGAGAGCAAAAATATGGCTTAGTAAGCGGAGTGACTCGTTAAACGAAGTAAGCCATAGCTGTGCCAATTCCTGCCCGAGGACAATTGGGACTTCCAAAAAGTGACCCAGTAAGCGGAGTGACGTGTTAACCGGATGACGCACTAACGAGGTTTGACTGTACTATGATCATCCTGGTCACATTTTAAATCTTTAACAAAGAAAACGCAGCCAAACTTGGTTACAGTGATCTCGGTTGTAACGACACCGCGGACTTCCCACCGCCACAAAAATTGTCGGTCTTGGTTCATTCCTACACAGCAGTGGTGTGTAGGAATCCGAAACTTTACACGTCACGGAGCACATTTCAGGAAAAAAAAATTTCTTGACAAACACACATAGGCTACATATATACTTTCAGATTTATATATAAGATACTTCAAAGTAATGAAACGTGTTTATTAACTCATCGTACGTGAAAGTCAGAGAAAATTCTCAGAGAAAAGAAAAAAAAAATCAACGCAGGTGCGTCTCTAGCTTTCACAAACGCTTCGTAGTTTCAGTAGTGGCCACCAGCTACCAGCTGTGGTAAAGAAGCGATATTTCAGCGCCCCCCCCCCCAACATCACCCTATTACCAAGTCAAGAGGGCAAAATATTTAGAGACGCAAAGGAGCCGCGGCCCATGGGCTAAATGACGTTTTGAACAATATATAAATTGAGGGGCTTCTGAATGCTTGGGGGCCGTTCAAGTATTACGTAAGCAAACTTTTAGCCATTTTTGACCCCTCACCCCCCCCGTCAGCAAAACGCTGACCCCCCCCCCCCCTTGTCAGCAAAATTTCGGCATCAGCTCTGCCCCTCTGAATCCTAACTCATATTTTCATAAAGGGCGGTTGATGACGTAAACATTATACAAACTCCCCCTCCCCCCCTGTCATCAAAAGTCAGCAAATCGGAATCCCCCCCCCCCATCGATGATGACGTAATACTTGAACGGCCCCCTTGCAGGAAGTGGTTGGGGGGATGCAAAAGTGCATTGATGCTCGTAGGGTGAAATACTTGAAAAAAAGTGAAATTTCTCTTAATACATACACAAAAAATCGAAAGAGAAGAAATTAAATGCAGCCTGTGTGTGTATTCAGAGGAGCAGCCCAACAAGTGTTTCTATGTAAATAAATTGATTTCGTATTTGCGCTGTGCTTCATTCGAACGTTATCGAGGTTTAAAAAAAAAGTTCCACATTCAAGGACCAAAAATTCTTCGGCGTAGCACAGTTTGTGAATCACTGCCTTTATGATGTAAATCAGGGTTGTACAACCTTTTTCAGTCCGCGGGCCAGATATTTACATGTATGGAGTGCAGTGCTGTCTTAAGAGCATCATGGGCCCCCGGGCCAAGTGGTTTTTCTGAGGCCCTACCTTGTAAATTCTAAAAAAATTCAACCTGATTTCAGTTTTGTGACGCCCTCTTCTCTTGAGGGCCCCGGGCCGTACCCGAGTGGGCCCCATGCGTTAAGACGGCGCTGATGGAGTGACCATATGATCTGTAATTTCGCGGGACATCCCGTCGTCTCAACTTTTTCATAAAATGCACCATTTTCTTCCCTTATTGTCAACAAGGCTTATTTTAAGTTTTGATAAAAATAATTTATATTATTTTCGTGACATAAATTAATGCCTTTGACAATTGTTTTGGCTTTGATTGGCAACTTTACTTGCCTTTGACAATTTTTTTGTGATAATTGGGTGATGTCCCGTATGGATACCGATTAGCCGTATTTTTACGAAGGGAATATTGTCAGCCTGGCTGTTTATCGTGTTATTTGTGTGTGCTGATACTTTTCTACCGGAAAACACTTCGCGGGCCGGGTGAAACCTCTTGGTGAGCCGCATTTGGCCAGCGGGCCGAATATTAAGTTGTGCACTTTTTATGTATTCTATTATTAAGTATTTATATTATATTATTAAGTATAATGTCCATGAAAACGCAATAGCCTCGGATCTAACGACATTTATTCGACGCATTTGAAAAAAGATTTATTACACGGTTCCCACATTCCCAAGCATGTTTATTGATATATAAAAAGTATATTTTTCTCTTTAGAATATACAATACAAATACAACGCCACAACAGGCAAATTGCCCAACGAGGTGGCTGACTTAAGAACATCACGGATCCCCGAGCCCTACCTACTACTGCTACACCACACATGCACCCCGCCCACAAACCCCCAACGAATCGGTACATACTTGAATGTGCGTGTACGTGTAGTGAAACCTGACGTGGTTTTCTTTTTTTTTTTGTTTTGTTTCTCTGTAATGCTTGTTATGTGTAGTGGTGCCATCTGCCGCCAGTTTTTCTAACTATGAGTGAAGTGTTATGATTGAATGATTTATCGTTGTAGGACTGTTGCTCTCTGTGGCGAGACTTTTTAACGGGGAGATCGGCTCGCATTTGCGCCTTGAAGTTGGGAACCACAGAAAACCAACTTCAGCCGACCACCACTGTGGGGTTCGAACCCGGATCCTCGCATCGCGAGTCCGTCACTATAACCACTATATGTCACACTTATTATAATGAAATAATTTTGGCATAGTATTTGATTGAATCCGATTAATTTTCTTCATTACTTATAAAAAAAAGCCTTGAAAACGCCAATTTCGGTCGTGACGACGAAATATCGAGGAATCTTCGTTGCCGTTTTAACCGAGTTTCGTTAAAAGAAATAAATAGTTTTTTATCATCCTTTAAATGAACACGATTTTGAAGAATCAAAAATTTTAATGGAAAAGATTTTTCTACGCGATTTCCCAAGTGTTTCGAAGCAACAAAGTTTCTGAGCAAGTTATAATAAATGACCTGAATCGGATGACATTTAATTAATATCAGTATCAAAAACTTGTTTCGATACGATTCACGTATAATTTAATCCTTTTTGAATCCTGACAGATATAATTATTCATTTGCATAATAATCATTCGATGTTTTCCTCCCCCCCTTTTTTTTATGGGGAAACTAATTAATAATTTTAATTAGGATCTTACACACGCACACACCTTGCATCAGACACATGTTGTGTCTATTCTCGCATGTAAACTTCAATTTAACGTTATGACGGATGAATTCAAAGAGTAAAAAAGAAATAATAAAAATTGATAACGCATCATTGCAATGATTGAGATTTATGTTCTTTGTGCTTCTTTGTTGTTTTCTTTAATTTGTACACCGTGGAGTCGCATTGATGTGATCGCCAGCGTATATCAAGGGGAAACGAGAAAATCGCCAGTTGTCGCCAAAAATGATGCTAAGAGTGAGCAGAGTTTCCAATTGTTGCTAATAACGACCCCGAAAAATCGCCAATCGGGGGGGAAATGAATCATTTCTGCAAATCGTTTTTGATTAAAACGCGAGGACCCAACACACCACCTATAGAAAGGACACCTGTTCTATAGGTGGTGTTGGAGGACCACGGTTCAAACCTCATCGGTGCCATAGTGGTGATCGGCCGAAATTGGTTTCCCTGTGGATTCCCAACTTCGGGATGCGAATGTGAGCCGATCTCCCCGTTAAAAAATCTACCCACAGGAGGCAACAGGCCCACACAACTGTACAAATCTTCAATCATTACACTTGACATAACAAGCATTACACATAAACAGTGAGTTGTTTTCGGTAAATTTTTCATAAATCAAGTATAGGGGTCGTTCAAGTATTACATAAGCAAATTTTTAGCCATTTTGACCCCCCTTGTCAGCAAAATTTCGTCATCAGCTCTGCCCCTCTGAATCCTAACGCATATTGGTGGGATCGAAGACGTACACGAGGGGGGTGGGAGAATAGGGGCTCGTGCCCCCCCCCCCCCTACAATCAACAATTTATTTTTTAATGCAAAAATATATTTTTAATTGAAATTTCGGAATAAAATACCTTTATACTTTATGTTATTATAATCAATTTCTGTTAATTTCAATGTTATTTGAAGGCTATGAACTCAAAATTTATCTTTAATAAATTCATTGCGACCCACCCTCTAAACCATATAATGATAAATCGCATAAAGGCCTTTGGCCCACGGACAAAATATGGCAGTGGGGATTATCTGATGCGGCCTGCCCTCCTCAAACCTAATTTTGTAAAAACGTACTAAGCGGCACATTTACAGATCGCTTAAGTGTCTCGTGGTACAGGTCCAGAGCATTTAAGCGGCCCGTGGCACATTTTCAGATCACTTAAATGACCCGGGACACAGTTCCAGAACACTTAAGTGATCCGTGACACATTTAGAGATTTCTTGAGTGACATGTGACGTAGTTTAGATCACTTTAGTGGCCACCAGTGCGGTTCTGCATCACTTGAGTTACCCGTGGCACATTGTCAGATAATTTAAGTGTTGCGCGGCACATAATTACGGATCACTTGAGTGATGCGTGGCACGGTTCCAGAGCACTTAAGCGGCCCGGGCACATTTCCAGATCCCTTGGATCTGCGAAACATTTAGAGATCACTATAGTGGCTCTGTAAGGCAGGGCCGTCTTAAGAGCATCATGTGGCCTCCGGGCCAAGTGATCTTTCTCAGGCCCTACCAGGCAAATTCTCGGAAATTTGAAATCTCATTTTTGTGAGGTCCCTTTTCTCTTGAGGCCTCCGGACCGTGCCCAGGCGGGCCCATGCCTTAAGACGGCGCTGCTGTAGGGCACTTATGTTACTTCAAGTGCCCAAAACTATCGAAAGGTTTTTCTCGGTGGGGCACCGAATTCATTAAGAATATTTCATATCTTCATAAAGGGTGGTTGATAACGTAAGCATCATCCAAACCCCCCCCCCCGGTCATCAAAAGTCTGCAAATCGGAAACCCCCTCCCCCCCCATCGATGCTGACGTAATAATTGAATGCCCCCCCCATATCTCATATAATTGTATTACTTAATATAAGTAATAAAAGTAATATTAATTTACATTCGAGTCGATAATACTTCGATACATCAGAAAATTTGTTAAAGCCAACTTCAGAGCTGAATAAAATTATAAAAAAAAATCAATTTCATGAAAATTAGCCCCGTATTTATGAGATAAATCTGTGTTAACGCCCTCTAACGGTCAATTAAAAAAACCCCCATTTCGGCGACACTTTCGATGCAAACTACATTCCCGCGCATTTGTTTATTCTTAGTTTCTGTGAATTTTTAATGTTCTCAGTTTCATAAAGATTGCCAAAATGAAAGATCGTCAAAATAATTCGCATATTATCTTTTCGGATTATTTTAATACAGCCAGCCCCGCTTAAACGGACAAAATCGAAGTTCCCCGCTTATTAACATGATAATATTTCAACGACTTTTCCCCGCTTATTCTCATTTTTAATGTCGGATTTATTCGAGAAGCTTTATTAATATTGATCGTTCATCAATTTTAAGTATACAAACTATACTAACGTTGTAAAATGGCAATTTAATTGTTCCCCCGTATAACAGGGTACCCCGCTTAAACGGATATTGTGTGCTGGAATCGTTGATATCCGATTTAACGGGGCTGACTGTTCACCTAATGTATACCGTATAAAAATTAGAGATCATCAAAATAATTCCTGTTTTATCTTTTTGGATTATTTTAGTATGTTCACTGGAGGAAAAGACTTGTTAATTATAAGACTTTTGTTTTTATGTGTACAGGACAAAGAGGAGCGGAATATCCGACCAGCGGTTAGCCGAACTAGAGACGTTACTGGCCCTCGCAGGGCTCAAGGATAACGCAAGGGGTCGTTCAGTGGCTTATGGGATCATCGATCCGATCAAACTGTAAGTCCTTTGTGTCATTACATTCCGATGTTTTATATGAATCCATTCTATGCATTATAACGTTTCTTTCGCTCGTTGTTGTGGTATCTTCCGTTACTCGTCACTGCACGAAAACATCACTGTTTACGGATTTTACGCGACGATGGGAATTGCACTGGTTGCAGAATATCAGTGACTGGCTGATAAGATAGGTTGTACGTGTGAAAGTGTTATTTTAGGGATTTTCTTCCATAAAAAGAAGCAAACACACTATGTCAATTTACGAATTATTTTATTTTATTGAAAAAAATTTATTTTCTCATCGCACCCCCCTTAAAACAAACCCACAGGGTTCTGTCTATATAATACACATAGTTTCTATTGCCTCTAACTTACGCAAACCCACTGGGTCTTACATAATAAACGTAGCTCCTATCTCCTCCCAACTTAAACAAACCCACAGGGTCATATATAATACCTACAGCTCCTATCGTCCCCCAATTTAAACAAACTCACAGGGTCCTATATATAATACACATAGCTTCTATCGCCCCTAACTTACACAAACCCACTGGGTCTTACATAAAGCTCCTATATAATAGCTCCTATCTCCTCCCAACTTAAAAAAAACCCACAGGGTCATATATAATACCTACAGCTTCTATCGTCCCCCAACTTAAACAAACCCACAAGGTCCTATATGACACTTATAGCTCCTATCGCCCCCAACATTAACAAACCCACAGGGTCTATATAATACCCATATAGTTCCTATCGCCCCCAACTTATAAAAACCATAGGGTCATATACAGTATAATACCCATAATACCCATAGTTTCTATCGCCTCCCAACTTAAACAAACCCACAGGGTCTTATTTAATAAACATAGCTTCTATCTTTCCCCAACTTAAACAAAGTCACAGGTTCATATATAATACCCATAGCTTCTATCGCCCCCCAGCTTAAACAAACCCACAGGGCTTTTGTTTCATTAAATCCACTTAAATCCACACAGGGTCCTATATAATACCCATAGCTTCCATCCCCCCCAATTCCATACCTTCTTCCCCCTCAGTGAGTGATATTGACCATTTTTTGGGACACTGATTTAGATTTTAATTTTCTGGATGATAACGCACACCCAAATAAAGTATCTCTGATGGAATTGATATGTTACGGTAAATGTGATAAATCGGTTATTATGCATAATCGTATAGGCAAGTTTTGTAAATTTATTCCTTTTTTTCACCGGTGATTATTCTTGATACCTAATCGTCGTTGGTAAATTTTATAAATACTCGAAAAATTATCACTTTTACGGTGATTATGCATAATTCCCTAATGTATTTGGTGAATTTGATAAATATTGAAAAAGAAACCCGCAAATGAGTCTAGTTCGTTTGAGATAAATATTGCCGGTCACCAATATGATGGACTCCCATTTAATGAATTTTTTGATGTAACAATCTCAAAACCGTGATTCCATGATTAAAAATTCGTAACTCAAAAAATTTGATAAATGGGAGATCGTTATATCGGGGTCAGAGATATTCGTCAAACAGGAGTTAATTTAATGGAGTTATTTTGGAGGTGCGTTCTAAAAAAATTCGTTAAATTTGAACTCATTATATTCGGTTCAGGCTGTGGCTCACTAGCACGGTGACCTAAATACAGTTGGTGCGGTAGCCCAGGTCGATAAGATACTCGCCTAAAGTACCAAAGGATGTTTAGAGGTGTCAGGAGTTCGATACCCGATTCGTCCTTGTCCGAAAACTTTCCTGACACAGGGGTACAACAAACACGGTGACAAGACCGCAGCAAAAAGTTGCTACCGCAGGGAGTTCCCCATCGAGAGGTTAGCGCACCAACCTCTCGATGAGTATCAAAAACAAGCCTGCCGTTCGGAATCGACAATAAATTGTAGGCCCCCCGCCGGTCTAATTAGCCCTCGTGTGCAGAAAATGACCGTGGTGCGACGAAAATGATCTAAGTGCAACATTCTCTGAGGTATCCGAATTCAAAAATCAGAGGGGAAAAACAGCATGGGACAAGGTATAAAAATTCAAATATTTTTTAAAAAGAACAACTTTGTTTCATGTGATTATAACAAAGCTTTGTGATGATGAAGAGAGAGGAAAGAAAACACAGAGAACTTGTTTGGATTTCTTCCCCTGGCGTTCGGACTCAATATTACGTACTTGACCGTAAAGTGGTTAAGGTATCCGACTACGTTCGAGGGCACTTTCCCATAAAATGGTACTGGATTGAACTTCAATAACAATTTTTGATGGAAAGTGTCCCGAAAATGGTGGAAACAATAATAAATTTTGGACTACGCCTATGCCATTTTCTGTGAAATTTTTGCTATGTCATTTTTATGTCAAATTTAAAGGACTGTTTGATATGCTGATAAGTTATACTCTAATCTGTAAATGTACTGTGTGGATTTTTTGAAATTTCATTTCACATATCGTGCATAAAACACTGTAATTAGACAAATATATGAGATAGATCTTAGATTTTGGTTCAAAACCTTGGCAATATATCACAGAATATCATATTAAAATTTCGCAGTGATACAATGAATAGATTTTTAGAAATCATGTTTGAAACTGAAGTAAAATGTGGTAAAAATATTATCATTCCATCGCTAAACGCGTTCAAAGCTTTTGTTCAAGGATTACTTGTACGTAAAAACGCAACACTAAAGTGAGCGTAACTTCGTTTCTGAGCGTCATATAAACAGAACGAGGCCCGTGGTTTGGAATCACAAAGAAATTGGCTTTCATAAAAAATAAAAATCAACATTTTCTTTCAAAACGACGTTTTCAACGCAGTCGGATACCTTAAGTGGCCGTACGCGTAATTGCAATCCCTACTTTCATAGTAACACAGGAAGCATCAGCACGCCGGTGATTGGTTACTGCGAGCAAAAAAGCTAGTAAGGCGTCACGAGAGGCGGAGTTTTGGGCGAAAATGAATTTCAAAGTTCATTAACGAAAAATGAAAGCATTTTTTTATTGAATCAGTAAATGACCGCTGGGCGCTCTTTTCGCGAGCCTTTAGTATTGTCTTCTCGATGCACGTGAACCGCATTTGGTTAAATCAGAGACAAAAATGAAAACATTTTTTAGTAAATCAGTAAATGACAGCAAATATAGGAAAAAAAATTTTGGATGGGTTTCAAACACACGTTTCACTACACGGGTTTCGTTCTACAACCATTACTCCAACGGGAATGTCGGATTCAAGCACAATTAAATGTACAGTATCTATTGTTAAACGTCGCGAGCAAAAATTTCACCATGAGTGACGTGATGGTTCATCACTCATTTCGGCCAATCACGATGCGCTAAATTTCTACAATGTGGCTAGAAATGTAGGGATTATTTATAAGCAGCCCATACTCTAAAAAAGGTTGGACCAACACCTCCTATATAGAGGTAGAAAGCCTCTGCACGCTGCTCGTGACGTCAGCAAGTCATTAGAATATTCAGATAAAAAAAATTCCACTGAACGTGCCATCGTTGTGCGGAAAAGAAATGATCTGGCTCAGAATTGGCCATTTCTATTCCCCACATCCAATCACCATGCGGTATTTGTGAGTCAACCAGGAAGATTCTACGCCAAAATAAGAAGAAACGAAATACGATGCTGTGGTTCAAAATGTGGCAAACTTGCCAGGAACTCCGAATGACGTTTATGGTAACCCGTGCGGAGGCCTTCTATGTCTATGAGGTTGCTTGTTAAATACTCTTCTTTCTCATTCAAAGTGTAAATACGTACTCCAATACATACTCCGGATGTAGTCGTTTTGAAAGAGTAGGAAAATGTAGGGTTTCCAATAAATTCGTAAGTAGTTTAAAAATTCATAAAAATCGACAGAGAATTGATACATTTTGAATGCGCGCGCGGTTCCCGAAAAAGTCATTCTCACGAAGGGGGATTTTTATATGGTACAGAAAAAAAATGTTTCAGATTTTTGTTGATAGAGGACGCTGCACGGAAACAAGTCTCTGAATTCCTTCACGGCACTTCTCTTTAACCATTTGCCTAATGTGTGTGTTTTTTTTAATTTTTTCATTCTATTCATTGGTGTAAAACCAGGAATAACAGGCATTTGTAGAAAATCATACTCAATTTTTTAGTTTAAAAATCTTGAAACTTTGATTCACTTTTATTACTTTTTTCTTTAATTAATTAAAAACAACCCTTATTTGAATTTTTTTGCATGGAATATAAATAATATACTTTTGTGGGATAGATTATGTAACTGAAGTAGATTATGTATCTAGGTATCATTACTATAAGCCGTAGAGATTGTGCAGATTTAGTCGAATTTTCACTTTTCGTTAACGCCTTCTAGGGGCAAAGATTACGGTACCCCGTGCTATGCTCGGGCAAGTCACTTTCGGGAAGAAGTCTGTCTCGGACATCCGGTTCTTTCCAGTCAGGCAAAAGGTTAATCTCAAAATTCCTTCACAGAACCTTTCTTTAATCTCTTCTGTGTCCGAAACGTTCCTAAATGTAAAAAATTTCGCCAACAGTGATAAGTGAAACATCTTTCAATGTCAACATCACAATGAAAAATTTAGTAAGCACCAGCAACAGGGATATTTATCTCTATCAACGAAAATTTAATTTTTGTTTTAAACTTATTTTTACAAAAAAAAAATACCCCCCCCCCTTCGTGAGAATAAACTACAAACTGCAATCAAATGCACCAATTCCTTCAATTTGTATGAATTTTTAAACTGTTTACGAATTTATGGGACACCCTGTGTTACTTGAAATAATATAATTTTTTTCAACATCGAGGTGAATCGAAGCAGAACTTTTGAAGTTGAATGTTAAATCTAATATCAAGTGCTTAACTATTGGAAAGCGATGTTGCAGACAAATTCAGCTCAAAGAATAAAAGCTGGAACTCTCTCAATATTTCGTTATTCGACCGATTCCCTTTTTTCGGGAAAGTGTTCGGCTTATAGAACTATGAATACTGTAACATCTCTCTTACTGCATCTCTTGGGGATTCGAACACCACCACACTTTCTCACGATCCTCGTGAGTGCATTAGGCTACTATGGTACATTTACAGCTGTGAATCCACTGTGTATTCCCGTTTTACTGGGTAGCTTTTTTCCATTGGATAGGGTGGTGGTGGTGGACTTTTTAGCATTTTGAACAAAAGATGTAGAATTTTTTGAAATAGTGAAGAATTCCCTTGCTGAGATTCGTCACTCGAGGCATCGTATATTCATGAGATAAACCCGGTGCATAGAAAAGTTGAGATTTCACTGGTCAAGAATCCAAAAAATAAATGTTATATTAAATATCTTTAGTAGAAAAAGGGGAATGAAATAGGAAGTTAGTTTTGTTTAGAAAGTGGAACGAATGGTTCTCTAAAATCTACCCATTTCTATGCGCTAATGTAAAACTGCTTCCCACTCATGCACTAAAATAAATCGGCTTCACTCCATAATGTGCAACTACTTCTTCTTCATCGCACACCAACTCCCGTTGCATCGCCATACAGCATTTTACTACCGATAAAGTTGGGTTAGAAATAAAAGCGCCATCTGTAGGTGGTCGCCTCAGGTTTGCTGCGGAAAAGAACTCGTTACCTATGCTCCTTCCCGAAGATCGAACACACGGACCTTGACAGCAACCTTCACGGTCGAAGACGAGCATCTTACCACCACGTAACTCGGTCCTTCCTCATCTAGGTTGCCAGATTTTCAATTCACAAAGTACAGTATTCACTATTGGCTGTATTTTATTAAGTCGGACGCGGGACATGAAGCCAGTAATTGCTAATTTGTTCCCTGTTATGAATAAAATTCGTAATCGAAGCAAACTAAACCTTTTCCAATTCATGGCAAAAATGTGCTGTATGGCTAGTTTGAGTAGAGCTGAGCAAGCGGGTAGTCGCTAATCCCTAAGGCTTCTGCAGGTAGAGAACTGTGTGTATGAACCCCCCCCCCCATTTTTTGTAGTTTTGCACCATAAATTCAGTGTAATTTTTTTTTCTCTGGGTAAAGGATGATATCAATAGGTTATATAGATGGGACTCACGTCGGTTAATATTGTAACGGACTCGTACCCAGGTTTAAGGGGTTCAACTAACACCAAAGCCTTTCTTTTTCATTTTTTGTGACGTTCTGTATTAAGATTTATATCGCACAATTTTTCTCTCATTTGAAATCAATCTGTAACGCTTAAAAAAATACGCGACGTTACATTTTCAAGTATGAAAGTCTAGCAACCCTGTCATCATTATAAACTCTGTCATTATGATTTTACTCGTTGTTAGCGTCGGAAAAAAGAAGCCACCAATTTACAATTAACCCGTTATAGAATCATAGCCGATTTACGATACGGGACTAGAATTTGACAGGACCGGACATCTTGAAACATAGTATCGAATCGTAAGGCAATGGATAAAATCACCTATTGGCAGTAAAAGTCTGTGTCTTGTTTAGTTCAGTGTTCTTCTCTAGATCGCTGCAATTACGTGTAAATGTTAGCGAACACCGACAAAAATAAATTGCAAACCGGTGAAAAACAAACTGGAGGAAAAATTTCCTTTCTCCTTGAGACATTATATTTCATACTTTTTTATATTTCGCTATTTATAAAGACGAGAAACAGCTTTAGGATAGGACCCCCTACTGTCACCTATTGAATAAAATCGAAACCATCTGCTATAATTCGAAAATTGAATTAGTTGTTGAGTTTCAACTAATGTGCAGAATAAAAATTAACAATATGTGGTATTAATCTGTAATTTATTTTTGTTAAATCTGTATACGGGTCTAAATCTTATGCGTCAAAATACCGGTTGCTATGTTTTCTTTTAATGTTTACAAAGTAATCCAGAGACAAAAATAAAAACCTATTAACCGGTATTTTAGCGCGTAAAATTTATACCGGTATGCAGCATAAAAACAATAATATAGTATTTTATTATAATACATTTTGTTTGTTTTCATGCTGCATATCGGTTTGAAACCAACAACTAAATGTATTTAGAAAATTATAAAAGTTGGTTTGATTTTTATTTGATAGGTGGCAGCAGAGACCCGATAATTTTTGTGATGTGGAAAATTTTTTCCGATATTTCTATGTAGAAAAATGAGGCATAAATATATTTTATACAAATTTTAGAATCAGTCACAGATTTTTTACCACTTTCGGACAGTTTATATGCTGTATAATAGGGCCATATATACAATAGATAAAATTTTTATGAAAAAAATATTTTCATGTTTTTATGTGAAAAAATTAAGTCTTTTCTCTCTCCTCTTCTTCCGATTGCATATGTCTATTCCGTTATCCATTAAGATATACTATTTCGATAGAAATGAGGTTTTCCGTTTTTCAGAAGAGCCCATTTGCAGTATATGATTTCATTTTGAGCCCAGTTGGAGTATATAAGAGCCCATGACCGCACAGGGCTGCTAAAACACCGTGAAAATACGGGGTGTTCTGTTAATGGACCGACAAACTCAGATGGTTGCTAGTAGACATCAAGAGGAACAAAAATTGCGATGGAAGATGGTGTCGCAACCCACGTTGAGAGGGTAAAAATCGCGAAAAACTCATGCAGATTTCGACGTCACGCTGGAACGACGACAAAAAAGTACAATAATAACTGCAAAAAGATTTATTTGATTAATTAGTACGAAAGTTGTCTAAAGTGGCAGCCGCTGAGGTCACTGCAAAGTCAACAACGATGTAAAAACGATTCCCGGACGTCCTCGAAGGTACCAGGTATGCTTTTGATGTCTGCCGCAGCGACGACAATCCGCGCTATGAGATCCTCCGGTATGTCCACAGGCGTCGCATAAACTAGTGATTTAAGGTGATTCCATAGGAAAAAATCACACGGATGTGTTTCACGACGCTGCTTACGTCAGATATGGTGAGCGAACCCACGAACGCATTCAGCGATCAACCGACATTCACCTGTCGTCTCCTCTGGACTCAGGGCCTGCATGCGTTTTTCGCGATTTCCATCCTCTCGACGTGGTTTGCGACACCATGTTTCATTACTATTTTTGTTCCTCTTGATGCCTACTAACAACCCTCTGAGTTTGTCGGCCCGTTAACAGAACACCCTGTATATCAAAATACATTGTGAACACATTTGAATTATGGCCGTGAAAGAAAGCATTTCTGTGAAATCTCACGTGCGTGTGTGTACGAACACTTGCATCGTCGTCGATGAAAAAAATAAAAAGGTCAGATTTTTGTTATTTTTTTTTACGCTCACGTCGGGCATGTGGTCGCAAAAAAATGCATACCCAGTTAGTGTTTACATGGCCCCGGGAATGTCCGGCCCTGATAGATAAGCGCCCGAGTTGCACAGTGATAAGATGTTCGTCTTCCACTATGATGGTTACCGTCAAGGTCCATGTGGATTCTAATCCAGCCAAAATAACATCAGAGAAACAAGTTCTTTACCTACCGAGACTGGGCAACACCTTCTATAGCAAAAATCCTCCGCGCAAAGCTCGTGACATCACTACTTCACCAAACACCAACTCTGGCCATATCGCTATATTGCAATTTATTGCCATTAGTGAGATGGGTTTGAAATGAAGGCGCTGTGTATCGGTGGTCGCCTCGAGTCCGTTACGGAAAATATCTTATGTATATCCTCCTTTGGGTTCGAACCCGGGACCCTGACAACAACATTCGCGATGGTAGACGAGCATCTTACCACCATGCCACTCGGGCACTCGCGACGTCACTGAAGTCATCCATTTCACCTAAGGCGACTTGATAAGGGCCTATTGTGGTGGCTATAATTTCACCTATAATCATTGGATGTACTGAAAAAAAAGGTCAAGATTTCACACACACACATACGTCGGACTGCTATATCAACACCCCCTATAGATAAGATCTTATCTCTATGGGGTTATTGGCTATACCTAGGGATACGTAAATTTCGTATTTACGAAATAACCGCGATAAATGCGAAATTTGCGAAATAAATGCGATAAATGCGAAATTTGCTAACTTTGACGAATAAATGCTGAAATTTGATTTTTTTTTTTATTACTTTTTCGCGAAATTTAGGTAATTTACACTCTTTGAAGTGGAAAAGTAACTTTGCTCAGTACTCTTGTGAGCGTGCTTGAAAGGGAAACCACAAGCATCACTACTTTACCCTTTGACGTTGTGTTAGATGTAAATACAGTCGAGTTCGGTTATACATAGCCCCTAGGTGTTTCGAGAAGTGTATGTTATAAGGGAGGTGTTGAAATTAGATTACGTAGCAATGACATATATGCATTATTGAGATTGTCGTGGAAAAATAAGCTTATGCCTCACATAATTGAAATATAATGTAGATGAATATAGTTTTT
Organism: Pholcus phalangioides; assembly: GCF_987345545.1. Classification (NCBI taxonomy): domain Eukaryota; kingdom Metazoa; phylum Arthropoda; class Arachnida; order Araneae; family Pholcidae; genus Pholcus; species Pholcus phalangioides. The sequence continues at coordinate 21,016,005 of NW_028301616.1, read as the reverse complement.
GAGATTGGTATCTGAAAATTTTGGAAATTGGTATTTAGAAAACGAGATAATATACAACATGCAGATATTTTTTGAAATGTTAATAATTTTTTTGAGTTCATGCTAATGGTTTTTCCCTTTGAAGTTGACAGTATTGTACAATTAAAAAAAATGCAGAAAAAAAATAATTCCACTTGATATTTATGAATTCACCAATCAATAATACACTTAAATTAGCCACCAATTTCAACTTGAATTGAGACCACCAATAAAAAGATCACAAAAGTTATAAAAACAAGTAAAAATTCCGTAATTCGAAAAGCATAGACGATACAGTTCTGCACAGCAAGACAGGATTTTATTAAATCTCAAAAATTTTATTGTCAAAATAGTTACATTTATTATCGACAGGTGGCGCTAAAGTTTTCCCAATTATAATATTCAGTGCTATTTGTTGGTTAGGAAGTGTAACTATTCCATCCATGCATTTTTGCGTTTATTGAAAAAAATTAGGTCTAAGATATCACCCGTATACGAGGAATGTTGTCCTTAAAAGGCTATTTTTGACTAAATTTTCCTGGGTTCTTTTTTTTTCGCAGTGTTATATCTGGATTATTGTTTTGGTTAAGCCCGTTTTTTTGTTGTATCCAGTGCATGTTTTAAGAAGGGTATGTTATAACAGAGATAAAAATGTATAGACTTGAATGGGCCAAATTTTAAGGATTTCGAAACCGTATTTTTTATCCACCTTTTATGTTATAAGTGTACCCGACTGTATATGCAACTTTTTTTGAATTTAGGAAAATGATGCTATAAAAAGTATTTGAAAAGTAACGTTAAAAATTAATAGAAAATATAGATTTATATATATTTTTTTAATGCGAAATTTTTGATTTAAACCGTTTCATTTATTTGAGTTGTTTTTTGCGTGTGTGTGTATGAACGAAAGTAAAATTTTTCATTTGGAATTCGTTATTGTGAATAAATGCGAAATTTCCGATCTGAAAATTTTTTTGCGAATAAATGCGAAATTTCTGATTAAAAAAATTTTTTTTTGCGAAATTCACGTATCCCTAGCTACAAATCATCGCGCGGAAGCTTCCTGCTAAAGAAGGTGTTGGCCTGGTGTGACCACCGATAGATGGCGTCTTCATTTCCCACGTAACTCCATTGGTTGGAAATTGCCGTATGGCGATATATGTATGACCGGATTTGGTGTGTGGTAAAGTAGCCCTGATAGATACTCACACATCAGTTCCTTCTAAAATTCATTATTGTGGCTTTTGTTGGAGGGTTCAATAAATTTCATAAAAAAGGAAAGTGTCAATGAAATTTAAATTTAATTTTCAATGACTATCCAGGTATTCAATCGTTTAAAAAAGTCAGATATCTTAAAGATGACATTTTTCTGGTCGTTCTCGTTTCCCCAAGGATCAGTTCTTGGGACTCAGCTCATCTACATCACGTTCCTGCCGGAAATACTGCGACTCTTTGCGGATGATGCGATTGTTATCACCAACAACAGAAAATCTGAAAAATGCAGAGAAAATCTTCAGGACACTGGAGGAGGTTGAAGACTGGTGTGAGGATAATGCTGTTGAGCTTAATCATGCCAAGTGCCAGTTCATCTGGCTAACAAGAATAGCCAAATTCACTAGAGCACCAATCTACCTGGGCAGAGAAGCCATGAGGCCTGTTAAGGAAGTGAAATATTTGGGATGTATTCTAAACCAATCATTATATCCTTCGTTCCTCAAATAAATCACGTAAGAACCAAGCCACCCAAACCACGGGAATGATGTCGCGCATTACATTCTCAAGTGCAAGACTAACTCTTAAAAGAACAAAGTCATATTGATTAAATCGATCATTAGACCTATCATGACCTACGCCGCCCCAATATGGACTCATGTTTCAAAGACCAACATGCAGCGTCTGCAAAGTGAACAGAATAAAATACTGAGTGCGTGCCCCAAGTACATCGGGGGAGGGGCTGACATTAGAAAAGACCTGAAGATTCCAACCATCCTCAGCTACATCCCACAAATCTCATAGGAACACTTTGAAAGGATGAGGAACTCCGAGTACGAGAATCTGAGAGAGCTGGTCGACTACAACCCTCGTCAAGAACTAAAATTTCTCAGGCCTCAAAACGTGCTGCACGTGACATGGTCGGTGCATTAGTGTCTGAATTACTGAGCTGTATAAATCTTTGTATATGTACCATAATATTTTTGTACTTTTTTCTTGCTATCGAATTTATTGGCCAACTCTATTGCATATAGAGCCATTGTGGTTAAATGTCCATGGCTGATCTTGCATTGTACCAATTAGTACATTCTCGGCTAACACACTTGTTTTTCTATTACTTCTTTTGCATGTGTTAGATTTATTATTATTATTTATTATTATTCTCTCATTAATGCATTATGTAACATTTTGGTGAATTGTAAATAAGTGATTTCATTTTTGTACCCATTATAATACTCGCATTTATCGCATAATAATTCTTTTCTTACTATTGATTTTAGTGATCAACTGCATAGAGTAACATTTTGATAAAGTACACATGGCTGATCTTTGTGTATTGTAGTGTTCTGATGGTAGCATTTACCGGACCCTATATATGACAGTGTTTGTCTTCTTCTTTATATTAACTTACAAGCACTTCACATCTACACAATCACGCACAAACTTGTCTATAACCCCCTTCATAGCCGGCAATGGCAGTCTGTAGGTCGAGGGGCAGTTCCCTCTGGCTACTACTGCTACTACTAAACCACACATGCACCTCGTCCATATTCCTCTGCGGAACCTCTAACGAATCGGTACATGCGGGAAGGTGCGTGTACTTGTAGTGAAACCTGACGTGAAGTTTGTTTCTTTGTAATTCTTGTTGTGGAGTGCTTGATATTCAAATAATATCAAGATATAGATTTTAAAAATATATTTTTACGACATTTTTCAGCTCCAAAATGAAACGTCGTTGGTTTTATTATCAGTTATAATGTCGATAAAAATAGTTATAATTAATAACCGTAAAATATGTTTTAAAAAATTAAAATATTGGAAACTAACAAAATCAAAAAAAAAATTTCTAAACAAATTGAAACAATAATTTTGTTTCCTATATTAAACTAAATTTCACATTTGCGTTTCTTAATAACACTAGAGTTTCATCATGCTAAACACATTTTCATTAACCAAAAAAAAAAATTCTACGGTCTAGTATAATGAGCTGAATAAAATGAAAATTTCATTCATCGAAATCCTTACTTTCCATTATCTAAATCCATGAAGTTAATAATGAGCGTAATTACCCTCGAATAATAAAAGACTTTATAATATCATTAATCAGGCTTATCATTTTAACAGTCATGCTCAGCGTTTGATCATGTTTAAGACAATATACTTGAAAAAAAATGTATCATTAAGAAAAGTCCAATTTCGCTGAGACATGGGGAGTATAAGTCATTTAAGAGAACAGATACTTAAGCTTATGATTGAACGTCTTTTCTGGGAAAGGATGACGGATTTTTGAGAGGGCTTTGAAATTTTTCCTGAGTGATTAGTGTCACTTAATGCGAGAAAATGTTCCTTGTGAGTTATTTTCTTTGGTTAAATTCATAATTTTTTGATTAGATAGTAAATTATAGAATCGGGTTTAGAATTTTTCACGTATTAGAAATTTCACCAGAAATTTTATTTACGAAACTTAATACCCTATGCATATACAGGGTGTCCTTTAAGTGCTAGCGCGGCATTTATCTCGTCAACCGTCCGTCGTAGAGGTGTGATTCCGATTTTAAAAATGTTCAATAAATATTCAAAAGTTACCCTGTATCAGTTTTGAGAGTGGTAATATAGTGTGTAACAAAATAAATAAATAAAAAAATCTAAATTTTTATACGGTCCTCCTGTGCTCTAACTTCCCGTTAGGAAGTTGTTGCCCAGTGTCTACTGATGCCAACACAAAAAAAATTCCATGTTTCTAAGCGCAATATTCACAGAGATATTCGAATTCGAAAAATTCGAGGAAATTTGCAAAAAGAACAGTGTTAAATGCGGGTAAAACAGTTTTTCGGGATTATCTAATATTTCAGGTTCTGCATAAAATACAGTGATACCCCGATATACATAGCGATATCTGGCCAAGAAAAAGTATCGTTGTAGAGGAATTGTTGTTATATCGAGAGGCAGCATTATCATCCCTTTTGTGTCATCAAATTCTTTCTGCTGTTGGCAACTTTTATAAATCAGCGTTTTTTGCACCCAAAAAAAAAATGCGCTTTTGAATATTTTAATTGATTAGCTGGTAAAATAAATTTTAAATTCAGTTAGGTGTGTGTGTGTATGCGCACGTGTATTTCCCCCTGTTAAGAGGTTTACCGCAGTACAAGCTGGTATATCACACAAAAGTATCGTTATATAAATGTCGTTATATAGGGGTTTATCATAGCATCAAAGGTTCTTTCGATCTGGCCGCCTTGCCGAAAAACACTCCCGGGGTAATGGAGAGCTTCCAGAGCACTCCCGTCCGCGACGCCGTTCATGAAAAGCATGTTCGCCTTTTCCCCCGATTCTTGAAAACCAGACATACCTTCAGTGCAGTTCGCGATGGAAACGGCTTTAAGTGGCAAAACCAGCGCTTTTTAGGCTGGTCAGACAATGGAAGCCACAACACGCGGCAAGCAACGCTGGCTACAACAGCCAACAGTGAGCCTGACGAATGGGAGTGTCTGGCATCGTCAGACTCATCTCTTGAGTAGCGTACGCGCTACTCAGTTCGCAACCGCTACCGTCCGCCGCATTAGTGGTCGGCTGAAGTTGGTTTTCTGCGGTTCCCAACTTCGAGGTACGAATGCAAGCTGATCTCCCCATTAAAAAAGTCTTGCCGCAGAGAGCAACAGGCCTACAACGGTAAAATCTTCAAACATTACACTTCACTCATAGTTCGAAAAATATGTGGTAGGTGGTAGCACTATAACAAGCATTACGCAGAAACAAGCTTCCCGTTAGGTTCACAACACGGACTCGCACATTTCAACATGTACCAATTCGTTAGAAGTTCCGCAGAGGAATATAGACGAGATACATGTGTGGTTTAGTAGTAGTAGTAGTTCGCAGCCGCACTCCATGCAGACGAGTGTGTTCGTTAATAAGCTTGAGGAAAAACTAACATTTTTGGGAAATGGATAAAGAGGACCTGTATTTAATAAGTCCGTGCTTAATGAGAGATCTGACACAAACACGGAGAAGACGTTGGTGTTGTGACTAAATAAATAATAATATTTAATCGATTACCACTTGTCATCACAACCCATGAACGGCAATTAGTCAATTTCAGCTTTCATGTTTACGTTTAAAGGAGAGAAAGACAAAAAAAAACAAAAACAAAAAACAGTGTGAGTAGCGGGGGAAAAAAATAGCACTGCACCTGCACAGAAACACCAAGACGCGTAAAATCCCATTTTGGCAAGATCCATCGCTCGTCTGTTGTAGTCACTGGAAGTTACTCTCTCAAGATCGTTCTCTTTCTGTGCAACTTGAGAATACAGACGACTGCGCGTGACTTGTTTAGGGGACGTTCAAGTAAGTATTACGTCATCATCGATGGGGGGGGGGGGTTCCGATTTGCTGACTTTTGATGACAAGGGGGGAGGGGGGGGTTTGGATAATGCTTACGTCATCAACCAACCTTTATGAAAATATGAGTTAGGATTCAGAGGGGCAGAGCTGATGACGAAATTTTGCTGACAAGAGGGGGAAGGGGGTCAGCGTTTTGCTGACTTTTGCTGACAAGGGGAAGGGGTCAAAAATGGCTAAAAATTTGCTTACGTAATACTTGAACGGCCCCTTATCGATTCTACACTTCCCGTAGACGACCGGCCTCACGCATTCGGTGACTACTATTTCGTTGAAACAGAGCGGCGGGCCACGTTCTCTTTTTAGGAGGAGGAGGAGACTTACTACTTTGGCTAGTTCGCCATGCACACATCATACGTATCATTAGACAGAAAAAAAAGGACGATATTTTTTCCTTCATAATTGCTTAAGGGAAAGAAATTTCCCTGTCACTTCTCACGGTTGTCATAATTTGTCGAACTCTGACGCATGCATCGCCCGAATAACTGGGTTGCGACCCTCAATTCCGAAGCAAAAAAATGTCTTGACGTGTACACTATCAACCTTCTCATTTTGGTGGTAGAGTTCTAGGGGGACCACCCTGTATAGAAGTTTTCCGATACTGTCGGATATCATTTGATATATTTTTATAAAAACTATATCAAGGTTCCTCTTAAGTCCGGTTATTATAAGTCCTTATTGGAAGGATGATTGCTTTCGATCTCTTCGGGATTAAGTCTTCGATTTCTTTTTCATCGTTAACCAGTGAGACACGTTCTGTTTTACTGGAATTCCTACGAGAGATATTCAGGTTGGGGGGGGGGGGGTAAACGCGGTAGGATCGATCCAACAGAGTATTGATGATGATGACTGCGCGTTTTTTTCATTTTATTTTGTCCTGGTTGGGATGATGATTTGAATTTTGATGAAGGTAATCGATCCGTGTGAGTGGGTTTTCGATACACTTCGCGTCCAAAGATATCCTCTCGTGTTTTGTTGACTGGGACATCTAAGACAGCAAGTTTTCCTACTACAGGGCAGGTGAATTGGATATTCGGAAAAATGCTATTTCGGGTGCTTCAAAAAAGAAAATTCGCTTCGTGGTTCCACGTCAAAAAAGGAACGAAACGAATACCATGGTTTTTAGACCGAGCGGACATATTTTTTAAAAAATTAATTTGTTGAAAGAAAATTTTTCAAAGATTTTTATAGATGGCGTATATCGGAGGTCCTTTTAGGCATTGCCGGCTCAAATTATTTACTCTACGTACTTATTTTTTTACTGGTGGCCGTGACCGTGACCATTGAATGTTACACAGAGCACCGAGCTAAAAAAAATTGAGCTCCTATTCTCCTTCATCTTGGCGTAACAATATTACATTAGCATAAAACGTGGTATAAAATGATAATATTTGAAGAGGAAAGAAAACAAAATATATTGTGTGGAAAATATTGTCTCATCCAACAGTTCGTCACATATTTGATGTATTCGTTCGTGAAACTGTCCTGAACATTGTCTTGAAAGATGAACTAATGAATGTTTGAATATTTTCAAACACATGTATATATGAATATGTACGACCACGGCGAGATGGCCTCTGACGTTGTATGGCCTTCATCAAGGGTGTGTGTGTGTGGGGGGGGGGGGTTGAAGTTGTGGGAGGGGTCCTGCTGCTGGTTGGCTTGTGACTGTGGGACCTGGCGTGGGTGGTTTACTGGTCTTGGATGTCGTTGGATTTTTCCACCGTGGCCTACGTCTCCTTATATAATACGTCCCCTTATATAAGACGGACCAGCTTATATCCCCTTGGGGGACAGAGAGGGGGTCACGGTTGGTCTGGGGTGGCCTTCATCAGGAAAAGAGAGGATTTATTCTTCAGTAAGGATAAGTGGGATAAAAAGGACTCCAGTAGCAACCCTTAAAGATGCCTATTTTCTTCTCCCCCCCCCCTCCCTACTGAAAAATGAACTTTCTCTTTTCGTAATGAAGGTCATACAAGACCAGAGGCCATCTTCCCATGGTCACACTATACATAAGCGCGCACAAATTTTTCAAAATTCAGATATATTTCGTATGTAGTATGTTTTTAGGCCTTATATGTTTCAGAAACTCGCGAGCATCGTAATTGGAGATCTCTGTCAGGTGGCATGATCTTTCTTGCTTTTCGAAGTAGTTTCGAGCTGGTTTCTTGATGTGGAAATGCGTGGACGACACCTAAAAATCTCTGTGCAGATCGGTGAGGCGGAAAAATTTTGGTGCTCCAGTGAAGCGACCGAGGACGCGATTCTGGAATCGTTGTAGTTTGTACGTGTTGATTTTAGATGCGAAAAAAGTCCAAGCTGGGAAACGATGTGTTAACACTGGGCGAATGATTTGTTCGTGCATCAAAACTTTGTTCCTCGAACTGAGTTTTGGACTTCGGGTATAGCGGATTGATTCTCCAAGAGGATTTGAGCCTTTTTGATTTTGTTCTTGGTATGGCTCCTGAAGTTGAGTCTTTCCAGAGTGCTCTCCAGAGAGCCCTCCAGAGTGACAACCAGGTACTTAGTTTGAGTCAATAGCACTATATTTTGTCGCTCTATGCTGAACTTCGTGTTTGATGGGATATCTCGGTTTTTGAGCCACATCATCACACATTAGTTCACATTCAACTTGGCGTTGTTGTATGCATTCCATCTTTCGACATTTGTGATCAGCTCCTGGAGATTACTTAGCACCTTCAAGTGCTTCTTGTCTGTTGAAATTAACATCGTCAGCGTATAAACCCAGGATGCCCTTTGGTACCATAGGATAATCATCCATGAAAATATTGTAGATCATCGGGCGCATTTTTTACCGATCCGCCAACTATTTCTCCTATTTATTTATTGCCCGAGACCGCAAACTATTTCTCATAATAATTTTTTTTTTTTTTGCCAGTCCGCATATTATTTCTCCTATTTATTTATTTTTACCAGTCCGCAAAATATTTCTCGTATTAATTTGTTTATTGCCGGTCCTTTTCTTTCAAACCGAGCGTCAACAACTCAGTCTTCTACAACTCGGGTCTGTCGCCATGGGCAATTTACAAATTTAATTTAATTTTATAAATTTCCATTAAAAAACTGTTTTTATAGTGAAATACAAGACCTCTTAAGAGCCGTATTCACCGACATGGTTTAAACTGTAGTCACAATTTTTGGATAAGAGATCAACATAGATTGGTTAAAGACCTGAATTTAACCAATCCATATCGATCTCTCATCAAAAAATTGTGACTATAGTTTAAACCATGTCGGTGAATACCGCCCTAAGTGAAACACTCACGTGATCTCTGGCAGCACTCATACTACAGTCGAATCCCGTTATAACGAACTCCAAGAGACCGGAGAAATCACTTCCATACTTAGAATAAGACAACCATAAGTATTCTTTATGGGCATTGTATGATATTTTATCATGTGTATATATTGTTTACAATTTTTGTTAATTGCATTTTTAATTGGGTTGCTATATTTTTGAAATATATGACATCCATATTTTTATGGGCATCTTTTTCTCAGCCACCTCGTTGGGCATTTTGCCTGTTGTGGCGTTGTATTTGTATTTGTATTTAACGAAATTGCATTATAAAGGAATTCAGGGTTTTTGCATTGTTCCTATATGCGCTTATCTAAGGGATTAGAAAAGTGATCGTTAAAACGATATATTTTCGCTATAATGGTATTCGTTAAAACGAGATTCGACTGTAATCTATTTTTCTCCAACATTTTTAAATTAATATTTTAACAATTTTTCCCTCATTACAAGGTATAAAGCAGCGTCGTTCTAAATTTTATAGGCCCTTATATTTTTCCTATTTCTTGTACATATTTCATATTCTCACAGATTCCACCAAATATTTCGAGAAGCGAAATTCCAATCTCATTAAAATTTTCCCAGAATACTAAACTAAATGAATTTCCTCAGCTTTCAATTACTATCAGTAATCCAATATTTCTCATGAGAATCGTCTTTCGCACATGAAAAATATTTATTTTCCTCTCGATTCAAATCTGTGTAAACTGATTATATCAGTAGATTTTACTCCGTTATTATTTGCTTTACGCTGGCTTCGTGCAAAATAACATGCAAATTAATTCAAGATTTTGGACCTTATCTTGAAAAATTGAATACCTAAGATATTGGTGAACGAGAGATGAATTTTTTTCCTCCCCACTCCCTCCCCCCCCCCCCCACCACCCAAAAACGTTTGCAACTTGCAAAAAACGTTTTTGTTATTTTCAAAGGAGAAACTTACAAAACATTGAGAAAGCATTTAATTTAACTAATTAACAAGTGTGTTTATAAGAAAACTTCCGAACAATGCGCCATTGTTCAGAAGTAAGTAGCAGAATCGGTCCACATGCGTGTTGGGATAATTATCCAAGTTAGGTAAATCCTATGTCTGTATGTCTGATTTAGGCCTATTAACGAGCGGTCTGCGTGAATAGTGTCAAATCCGCTAAGTGATGGTGTCTCGTTTGAATTTCCTTAAATTCAATCCTTATCATATCTACATGGACGTATGAATCTGACACCATGGTTAACACGAATATAATTTGGATTATATTTGGAGGATTCCTGCGATATCCATCTTACGTGGGAAATGTTTATTTGTGAAATATCTGTATAATAATTTTTGCTGATTATTAAAGCCGGTTTTTCCCAGGAATAGAATGGATGCAGCGTGAAAACGCTGATTGGTTAAAAACCTGAAATTCAGGTTTTTTTTTTGACCAATCAGCGTTTTCACACTGCACACGCACCGTAGAAACACCTGCTCCTGGGAAAACCCGGCTTTAAACATCGATGTGGATGCTGCGATACATGAGAGCAAAGCAGGTATTGAGGTTCTGATAAAGGACAAATATTCGGTTAGTTATTGAATACACCAGGTGTCCCATAAATTCTTAAAGTTTGAAAATTCAAGAGAATTAAAGGAATCGGGTTTTTTTTAATAAGGTTTCACGGGAAAGTTATTCTCACGATGGGAGATTTTTTTTTAAGAGAAACATTTGTTCGAATTTTCGTCGGTAGAGGTCACTGTACGAAAGCAAATCACTGGAAATATGCAAATCGGAGTGTAATGCAGGATTGACAGCTCATTTCTGAATTTCCTTTTTGCCGGCATTTATATGAGGTTTTCATTGCGGTGTTGACATTGGTGGATAAAGCTCTATCAGTGAAGTTGTTTTAACTCAGCCACGAATCACCCGCTGAAACTTTACGAATGTTTCGGACACAGAAGAGATTTGAGAAAGATTCGGGACGAATCATTTCGCCTAGGGTTGCCATACGTTCTCCTTTTTGATGTCATTTCAAGCGTCCCCCTACGTTTCTTTTTGTCCCCCTTTCAGGTTTACGGAATTTTTTTTTTCCTGTGGGAAATTTGTTTTCACTTTGAAACATCATTGACGTGGTTTTCTTTTTTTTATGCGTTTACACGCTTTGACCAATCGCCGTCGAAGAGCCTAGAATAAAACAACCCAAGCAAGGCAGATGCTATTCTAACCATGGGCCCAGCTTCCAAACGATAATATGAAAAAGACCACTCGAAAAACAGCTCTGGAAGTAAACAACCGCAACATCCCATTTCGAGAATACCATTGTTTGCTAATCAACAGCAACTGTTGTGTACTGATGTGGGAAGGGGGGGGGGTGATACCTCTGCCTCCAGAAATGAACCAGCAGGCGGCCTGCGCTTCGTGGAACAGCAAGGATCAAAAAGGCTAGCCCTCAACAAGACTATATGAAACCTTTAAGAAATGCCAATAAATGAAGTCAAAGAAATCCTCTCCATGCTCTAGACCAGCATGGTTCTCAACCTTTTCTGACTCGTATAATTTCTATGGCGGAGCCCTGTTTAACTCGAGGAGCCCTTTTCAGTATATTATTTATACGGCGGTACCCTTTAGGACACTTTTTTTTGCTTGTTTATCAAATTTATTGATTTATTTTATTATCGTCGAGTTGCCGCGGAGCCCCTGGGAAGTGCACAAGGAGCCCCAAGGGCTTCGCGGAGCACTGGTTGAGAACCGCTGCTCTAAACAAATGCGGTAATGCAATAAAACTGGTAGGAACAATTCATTATAAGCGATGGGAAACGGAGCAGTGTTATTGTGGTGGCCGGTTATTCTTTTTGTCATTATAGTGGCACAACCTGTTTAAAATATTGGGAAGAGTGACGTTTCCAAGGGTGCGCGCGCAGTCGTTCCCCTTTCTCAGTTTTCGAATCTATAGTATAACCATACTCCTGCGGAGCTGGTTAAAAATTTGAGTTAATTTTTGTTTTTGAGAACAGAGAAAAAATTTCCTTTCGCGCGAAGAATTTTTCGCAAACCGCATTTAAAAAAACACCCATTCTTTCAATTTTTATAAATTTTTAAACCATTCACGAATTTCTCACGACCTGAAGCTTAGTATTAATTTCATTTTCTCCAAAGAGTTGCGCCATCTATCTTCAAATTTAAAAAAAAACCCCAATTATTCAATAAATGGTACAATCAATAAGCACGTCAACAGAAAAATTCACGTTATGCGAATTTTTTTTTTTATTGCGTTCAGAACAGTAGATATATAGAACCGCTCACAACCCCGGACTGATGCAAAGCACCTTACTTCCGTTACCTCAAAAGACGCAGAGTTGTGTCGGAAAAGTAAGCAAAGATTTATAGTGTTGGCTCCCCTCGCCCCGTGCTCGCACGTATCGAATCGCTCGCGTAGTTCTCCCCATGAAGACGGCCCCTTGAAGAGGTAAAGAGAGGAAGTTGTCTTGCACAACAGCTCTGGGCGTGAGCGGTCATCAATCAATCAATCTCTCTCTACATTCCTTCAAGTTAAGGAAGTTTAACTTCGATAAATATTCGATAGATTAAATTCGAAATTTAAACTGTTTTAACGCTTTTCCAGGGGTAAGAAATGGTTTCCGGAGAAATCAAATACGTATTCCGAAGAAACGGACGACGACGACGACGACTATTACTACACCAACATTCCTCGAGCAAATCACAGACAAGAATCGGATGTAGTACATCCTTACTACGGATGGAACTGGCGAACCAGGCGATGAGAACTTTGAGGTAAAAGCAATTAAGATTAATTGAGCATCGCATAAGTTTCGAAAACGTTAGATGTATTTCGTAAATTAATAACGATTTTGAATTAATTGCTATCCGTTTCCTTAAATTAAATTCAGTTACATCTGATCTAATAAAATTTGTCGGTGTAATTTGAATGTCAAACACACGCCAAGAAACGAAAGAATAATAGATTATTTTAAAACTCATAATATGCATATACTGTGTATTAATTTCAGATTTCATCATGATAAATTGATAAAAATTCCACATTTTCCGATTTGCATATCTTTACAGGCTTACGAGGGCTGAAGAAGTCTCTTTTAGCAACCGTTTTCGTTATACCGATTTCTGCTTGTTGACTTGATGTTTATTGTTATTGTATTTCTCTTAAAATATTGTATTTATTTATTTTACCTCAACTTGTTAGTAGGCTCAAGATTGAAGAAGAAGAAAATTGTTATTTTGTTGTTTCTCTTTGTGAATGTCAACGGAATGTATATGTTGCGTGTGTGTTTGTGTGTACATGGGAAATTTCATCTATTATTCTTCTTTTGTTCGCTTACAAAAATTAAAAAAAAAAACATTACGTATTTCTTCTCTTCATTAGTCGCTTTATTTACTATGACAAGCCAAATTATATCAAGGGAACCTAATTGGTAGATTTTTTTTTTCGTCCACACGAAGAAATGAAAACGCAATCATTACTGGAAGAAAATTACGATTTTTTTTTTTCAGGGGATTTTATACGATAACGAGATATCGTTGTTTCTGAACAATTTACTTCCTAAGAGAGAAAAAAAAATTATTTGACGGAGAAATTTCTGTTAATCATATCTTCTTCTAGACAAAATAATCTGCAATTCCATTCCAATGACTAGTCTCGGTATTTGTACGGAGTGTAAAGAAAGTCCCTTCGATCTGAAATTTCTATACTGTTACCGTATATTGAAATCTGCTGCGGGCTGCAGTTTTGCTCGTCACTAGTCTAAGGCGTCTCCTGCGTGGCCTCCTCATTAAGAAGTGCCTCAAGTATTCATGAAAAAAAAAGCGTAAGTAGACGCTGCGTTGATTTGTCACCTGTCAGATTTGTAACTAGCAGCTTGCTATGAATTTTGTATTTCGATATTCGGTTGCACGGCATCGCTTTTGCGCGGTCGTTTGGGCATTTGTATAACATGGAAATTCAGGCAGTTGCAATTTTCACTTTAAAGTATAGAAGAAAGAAGGCTGTGTGTGTGCACCACACCAAAACACGAAACCTTAGCCAACACATACACTCACACCACACATTGCGGCATCTACCAATTCTTTAGAAATTTCCGAGTTTACGAGATTCAAGTATTGGTAATAAAACTTATACAAGGAAAGTATTAAAAGGTGTTGCCCTCAAAAACTTACAAAAAAATGTAAGTAGATTTATCTTACTCAGAAACACGTGAGCAAAAAAAATTGGTGACGGAGTGTAATTTTTTCAAAGCCTCAAAAAATGGCAACAGTTGGCTGCTCATCGCCTCTCGTGCTTCGTGGCGATTATCTATTAAAAAAAAACTTATTTTCACTCTTTTATACACAGACACTCTAACTATCCCTTTTCTTTGCTTCGTAACTTGCAAACGAAAAGAACTACATTAAAAGAGGGGGAGGGGCACGCACAGGGTCATTGTTGTTACGAGATACTTTTCTTTTTCGACGTTTCCACCAACGCCTACTGCATGGTTAGCATCATCATCAGGAGTCGCCTAACAAAGGAAGTGTCCTAAGGTGACGTCTTCAAAAAGCTTTAAAAACATTGCAGCTGATTTCACTCATTTTAAAAAACACAAAAATTAAAAAAAAAAATCCTGTGGAGCTATTATTGAGTCACTCAGAAGAAAAAAAATTAAATATTAATATTTTGTGAATGCCAATTAGAGTCATTAGCGAGGATAGACTTGGAAGTCTGGGGGGGGGGGCACGATGATGATGATGCCAATTCATATATACATTAGATCAGTCGACTCCACCTTTGACGCTGGGGGGGGGGCGTATCTCCGCCCATAAATAGAGGCCAAGCATGAATTTAAAATCCTGAACCTTAGAGTGTTGTCATTTAAACAACACCCGATCAAATACAGCACAGACAAAGAAAGAGAAAAAGAAATAAATAGAGAAATAAAACAGCTGTAGGGGAAAGCTAGAGTGTGTGTATGGTGTAAAGCCCCGTTCACATGTGCCATAAAACATGCTGTGAAGTTCCCGGTAATAGGGATTTTCGCTACAAACCATTCACATGACGTTTAGTTTATGCCGGTAATTCCCCTCTTCTTTCCGGAAGTCCTCACTGGTTACGTGGGTTGAACGGAAGTGGTTGATTCAAGATGGCTGACGAAGGAGCTTACAGTAGTTTTCGCGGGGCAAAGGATTATGGGAGAGAAGGTCGGTGTCGACCACCAATCCACCCCAAGAAAGATGGGCTTTTTTTGATGAGCTTTTCTCCCATCTTTTTTTTTCCCTCGAGGGGAAAAAAATCGTCATGCCAGTAATTATCACCAAAGCGACTCCCAATCTTGCAGATGTGAAAAAGGGCTTAAGAGAGAGAAAAGAAGTTTTTTATATAGATATCGCCAAAAGAGAAGCGCGAGAGGCGGTGAGCAGCCACCTGTTGGCATTTTTTGCGGCTTTGAAAATTACACTCCTCAACTAACTTTTTCCCCCTGTTTCTGGGTGAGATGAATGTACTTAAATATTTAATAATTTCTTGAGGACAACACCTTGGAACCCTTTCCTTGTAAGTTGCATTACTAATACTTGCATCTCGTAAACTCGGGGAATTTAACGAGTTGATACATGCCGGGATGAGGGTTGCGAGTGTATGTGTTGCCCTAAGGCAGTGGTTCTCAAACTTTTGTCACCCGCGACTCCCTTGCTCAATTTATGGTCCGCGGATTCCCAGAATAACTTAAGATATTTTCTCTAGCAAAAGAACCACTTCAAAGCATAAATAGGCACACGAATATCTCTGGCTTGCCTCGTCGCCTATGACAAAGGTTGTATACTGGAAATGGGCAACGTCGTATTTACAAGGGACTTGGAGGTGCATATCCCAGATCGGCAGGTTCGGAGGAGAGGCAAATCTGAGGAATGTTTGGCCAAGAAAATTAATGGAATGGGATAAGGGCGACGAAATTTGTATGGCTCACCGTAGATCCACCTCTGCCCAGAGAGCAAGGGACAAGGTCAGTGAGTGACCACACAAGTGACTTAGAGAGTTTGCAAGGATGGTGAATGACCAAAAGAGTGTGTGAGCATAGGACTGAACAAAAGAGTGACCACGTGCGTGTGCGAGCATGGGAGTGATTTGAGAAGCAAGGGATCAATGAGTGACAGAAGAGTGACATTGAGCGTGTGCAAGCATGAGACCTAAATAGTGTTCCAGCACGAGAGTGACCAAAACAATGTGAAAGCATATGAATGACCAAAAGAGTGGCCAAGTGCGTGTGCAAGCATGGGAGGGATTTTGAGAGCAAGGAATCAGTGAGTGACATTGAGCGTGTGCAAGTATGAGAGTGACCAAAACAGAGCGCCAACATGAGAGTGACCTAAACAATGTAAAAGCATATGAATGATCAAAAGTGACTGAGGGAGTGTGCGAGAATATGAGACGTATGGGGGGGCCAAGTACAAGGGGTGAATTCGAGGAATGAGTGGCCAGGAAAATGGGAGAAGGGCGGCAAGACCCTAAATCCGCCTCAAGAAATGTGGGGAGGGGGCTACGAACGAGGGAATTTTATTCACATGTCAAGACTTTTTAGAATAATATCATTTAGAACTATTTGTAGAGTTTATCGAACTACACTCATGTCCATAAATTAAGGATAATTCAGAATCACGCGGAAATCAAAATCTAGAGTAAAAATTGCACCTGTAGAATTATCACACACATCTGCAAGAATGATATGTAAATTTCAGGAAGCCACCAGATGATGCCGATAGTACGTCACAATGACGAGAGTGTAAGGGGGGGGGGGTATATAAGGAATGGTGGCAAAGAAGTGAAACTGTTCACGAGAGTTCTGTAAGGCGCTCAGTGCCATAAGCGAATAGTTATGACACAGAGGACGCATGTGGATGATTTTTTACGTGGTAGAATTATCGGCCGCCTGGAATGTGGGCGTACTCAGATGGAAGTATCCGAGGAACTTGGAATTGCCCAAAGTGTCATCTCTAGGCTTTGGCAACGATTCCAAGATAACGGAAATGTCAGTAGACGTTACCCGTGTTACAACGCCGAATGAAGACCGGTATTTGGCAGTAACTGCCAAAAGAAGCAGACGGAGCACAGCATCCGACCTGTCTCGTCAGCTATCTGCAGCCACGGGTACCACACTTTCAAGGCAAACCGTGTACAGACGTTTGGGAGATAATGGTCTATATGCTCGCCGGCCTGTCAGATTTGTTCCGCTCACGGCAACTCACTGTCGGCAGCGATTAGCCTGGAGTAGAGAACATGCAATGCGGACATCGTCACAGTGGGCCTGTGTGATGTTTTCCGACGAGTCCAGGTTTAGCTTGCAGTCTGATTCACGTCGGACTTTCATATGGAGAACGCCAGGTACCCGTTACCACCAAGACAACATCATTGAACGACACCGTTACGGTGGTGCATTGCTCGTTTGTGGTGGAATTATACTGGGTTCCAGAACAGATCTGCATGTACCGGAACCATAAAAGCTCAAATTTATCGGGACATCATTCTGGAACAACATGTACGTTTGTTTAGGGGTGCCATGGGCGCAGAATTTGTGTTAATGGATGACAACGCCCGTCCTCACCGAGCAAACATCGTAAACGAATGCCTTGAATCTGAGGATATAACCCGTATGGAATGGCCAGCATTCTCACCTGACTTGAATCCGATAGAGCATGTGTGGGACATGCTTGGCCGACGAGTTGCAGCCCGTCAACCACCTCCTACATGTGTACCGGAACTTCGGAGAGCATTGCTTGTTGAGTGGAGTGATCTTCTCCAAGATCAGATCGATAATTTCATACTCAGCATGCCTAGGCGTTGTACGGACTGTATTTCATCGCATGGGAGACAAACAATGTATTAACCATCATACCAACCATGTAATAGTAAGTATTCGTAAAGGAGATATTTTTTTACAATTGCTCCAGGGAGCAAAAATCGCAGTTTTTATGAATGGTATCATACATACACCATCGTTTTTGTTCTTTATCTTTTGTTTAATAAATGGGCTTTATGAATAAGTAACGTTTGTTTTGTTTCTGAACTGGAGAGCATTGGCATTATCCTCAATTTATGGACATGAGTGTATTTGAAAACTATATATAATTGAGAATAAACATCTCTAGCAATTATGCTCTAACATTCCGTACCGTTTCGAATGTTCCGCAGAAAGTATTTACTAAGACTGCAAAAACGAACCCATAATTGCTAAAGAGCTCGAAAGAAAAGGCAATTTCAAGCTTAATTCATTCTTGTACTTACAACTCTACGTGAGAGAGAATGGACCATTTACTTACAGTACAAAATCAATTTTTCTCGTGATTTCACACTATGATCGTTTCTTGCTGAAGGAATCGATTAACGAGATAGAATTGAATAAAAAAGAATACTATTAGGAGACGTGTTCTTCCACACAGTAGTTTGTTTGTATTAAATCAATAAAAACTCCATTATAGAAAAGTGATTGCAAACGCTATTTTATCTATTTTTTCCTTCTCCTTGAGAATTTTCACGTAATGTTTGGTTTCTTCGAGGTGGTCACAAACGTTCCCAAAAAAATCGACGAAAGATTCAGCGCAACACCACGTATAGGCGTCTTTCACACGAATTCTCATGAGACTGAGATCGTAATCTTTAAGACACAAATAGTTTGTAATAATTCAGGTGAGACACGCACACGCGTTTTGTGCAACATTTTTTAGTCATTTGTTTTTAATCTATCACATTACAATAGATGACTAACTTGCAAAGTGGAAGCGATCGTGTTGCACGGTCAGACGTCATCTTTCCTCCATTTATCCCTCGCAGACCCAAGCATTCATTTCTTGGAATTTTCAAAATTTTTTAGCATTTTTGATGCTTAAAAAATGCATTAGAAACATGTGGTCCGGAAATTTCGCATCTGGTACGTTTCGTTCCCGTTTCATTTCGCCTCTGGAAATGTTGCCCCTGACATTTCGTCTACCCCAGACCGAGCGTACTTATAAATCAAGAGAACTAATTTCGTAATTTCTGATTGGAACTATTTTAATCATATCATAATCATTAAAATAAATGATTTCAAGGTATTTTGAGAAGGAAAATTATTTCAGAACCATTCAAAGTGATCAGATTAAAATCTAACTTTTTCAGGTGCAGACCAATATGAGACTGAGTCTCTCTGCTCTTTCGCTGCACTATTGTTCGATTTGAACTTGCGAAATTGAACATTCCCGAATTCGGCGGAGTTGAAAATTTCTCTTCGCGTCTCAAACCTCTCGTAGAACAAAGCAACGCGCAACTTATCAACTCAACATCTAAGGCAGGGTGAACACTGGCGCGATACTGCAACATACCACTCAACGCGGATTGATTAAAGAAAACCTGAACAATCTATACCAAGTTGCATGCTGCATCGCGCCAGTGTGAACCTTGCCTAACTACTTTTTCTGGTAATGATTTGCATCCGTCACATGACACATAAGACGCGAATGTTGCAGAAATTTTGGCTCACATTAATAGTTGTTTCCAATTTGTGAAATGACCTTGAGATATAAAAAAAAAGAAGAGAACTTTGACCACATAAATCGTCATTTATTAACACTGCAGAATTTCATAAAGGTGTTATCACAAAAACTCCGGAATTGTGCTGAGTCTGCACATCCTTCGTAGGTTCTTTACATGAAGAACTATGAACATTAATTTCAGAAACACGACTGATCGTGAACTCATCCGAGGCTAAAAACAAACACAAATGTTCAATCTATAAAATATTTTTCATAATAGGGTACATAATATCATAACATAAAATAAATAATACAAACAATCAACGGTGAATTTTAATTAAATCATTTTTTGTATATACTGAGAAATTGAATTTTCTAGATGTTATGCTAAAACTAATATTTGGAAAAAAAAATCACTTTTTTTTTCCAAATATTAGTTTCGGCATAACAACCAGAAAATTCAATTTCTCAGTATATTTTGGGCCAAAAAAATACCATCTCTTAATACATTTTAGTATAGTTTCTACTTCTTCCCATGAACAGAATAGGCCAGGGATCAACTCGAGTCGTAAATAATTTAAAAGTCATTCAAAAATAAATAATTCTTCCCCCAGGGTTCATTTAAAATACACACACCAAAAAAAGTTTTGCAACACACTTAGCTGATCTCTACACACAAAGTGTTGTAAAACTTATTTTTGATGTACATGTCTATACAGGCAGTTCCAAATTGTTTGCACAGCGGATATCTCTGGAACCTTTGACTTTAAAAACATACTTCCAATCACAAAACGTTTCAAAATGACATGCGGTTACTCAAAATGTCCTAAATTTCCCAAGTAGTCCTATACATTAAAAAAAAAGAAGAAAAAATAGAAAAACTTTTTATGTAGACCCTGCGTGATAAAACTTACAATTAGTGAAATGTGAATGCAGCTCTGGGAAAGCATTTACAAAAAATTGCATATTTTTGAATACAATATCAATGGAGATATTTGACTTCTAAGTTTTTAGCATTTGTTGCCAATGATTGAGGGTATGGTTCACGAATTGCGAAACATAAATTAAATTCAATGTTCTAAAAATCCTGTAATTGTCAAAATAACTGTCAAGAAACGTAATTATTTATTTGCGAATAAAAAATTAAAAAGGTTGACCTCATTTTATTTGTGTTTTATTGTGTAACTTTTGAGCCAACGAAAGCTTGCCAAAACAGTGATAAAATGCCAGGCACAGTGTTTTTATATATACAGGAGAAAGTATACCTGGACAAATATTGCATTTAAAAATGTGAAATTTTTCGCAAATGACTTCCAGAGCAGGATCTACAACTCAATAATTGAAAGTTTCAGCACACAGGGACTGTATAAGAAGTTAATTTCTCTATTTTTTACATATACGACCCCTCAAACAAATTTTGAGATTTTAAGTAACTGTAAGTCATTTCAAAACTTTTTGTAATTGAAAATATGTTTCTGAAGTCAACAGATACATAGAGATAATCTGCTGTGCAAACAATTTGGGGGAATAGCCTGTATATGTATTCAAAATTTAATGAATCCCCCTCTCGCACCTCTTCCGACTCCTGACTAAAAATTCTTGAAGTGAGTCTTTTACTTACTTTAAAACAATCCACTTGATAAAATAAATAACAGAGAGATTTATTTACAAAAAATATTGTGTTTGAACGAAAACATCGACAAAAAACTGAACGATTTCTTCTTCAGAGTAGATTTTCACAAATGTTGACATGCTTGACTTTCCATTATCTGCACATTAAAGGATATTTCGATTTTAAATACTGTACGTTAAAGAAGAAAAGAGGGCAATTATATCTACAAGTGAAATTGAATATGGATATCACACAAAATTTATCAAATTGAATGTAGAAAATAAAAGATGGTCTGATGGATATTTTTTTTTTCTTCTAAATATACCCCCAAAATGCACACAACATTTAGATTTGTCCGTAAAATATATATATTTTTTCTCTGGAAATTTTTTGCAAATGTTGTGACAATACACTGCACTGTTTATGATATAACTTTTCTCTTATAGATAAACACACGTGTGTGTATATATATATATTACATATATAAATACAGATAATATATTATTCACAACCATTTAGATCTATGAAGTAATAACAGGACATGCACTTTTTTCAAAATAAGCAAGCTGTAAGCCACACATTTTTTCACAAACACAGCACTAGCTAGGTGAATAACATATGGATGATCATACACAAATGACGGAAAAATGATGAAAACATAGTGAAATGAAGCACCAACAACTCTCATAGATCTGAAGTAAATTCTGAATTATTTTTTTATTGCGGTGAAAAAGCAAGCAACAGACAGCAGAGTGTAAGACATTCACAAGGTACACAATTGTCAATAAACTATAGGATAAGATGAAATTTACACAATTTTCACAAAAGCTCTCACAATAATGAATCAGCACATGAAAATAAATTGATACTCCATGCTTTATCCTAAGGTATGGTGCGCCCAAACAATTAGAACATCCTTGTTTTGAAGACTATTTCCAATCTATAGGTCGCGTCCGAGTGACGTGTTGGTAAGATGCCCATCTACCACCGTGAAGGTTGCTGTCACGGTCCCGGGTTCAAATCCGGGGGAGGATATAGATAAAATATTTTCCCTAATGAACTTGAGGCGCCCACCGATAGACAACGCCTTCATTTCCAACCTATCTCATTAATGGCAGTAAATTGTAATATAGCGATATGGCCAGAGTTGGTGTTTGGTGAAATAGTATTAGAATGCAATGGTACCCTGCTCATGGGCTTTGAATCTATAGATTAAGCAACCATACCAATTCAGTAGGTTATGTTCTGAGCTGTTGTCTACAGCTGTGTAATTATTCTTTGAAACTTTGGGAATGTCTTAATGAAGGAATAGGAATCAAGAGCAAAATAAATAAGTTCTTACATCCACCACTAAAGGGTGTTCTCTATGCTAATTTTTTTGCAACCAAACTGCTCAAGCTTTATGGCGGAGTGTCTAAACATCTCAAGCAGAATATCTCCATTCTCATGTTTTTCACTAAAGATTATAATGTTTACTTTACAAGAACATGGTTTGCTGGTGAAACTCTTTCCCAAACACTTGTGATTCAGCCCCAAAAGCAATGCTGAGATTTCTGGTGTTTAAAACGATTTCAAAAATTCTCCCCCCTCCATCCCATCATTAAGATTCTCCTAAAGTTACATAATGTTCTGATAGGTAGTTAAGGTTGTAAACCACTCTGAATAGAGAACTTTAATTATGTACATGCTCTGTAGTCTTCTTTTCCACCGCAATTAAGATCAAATAAGAAAAAAATTTTAATTGTAATTTATCAATTGGTCATACTAATACATTAAATTTTTTTTTGCTCACACACAACACCATGTACACGTATATATGTTACTGCCAAAGCCTGAAGTGTGGCCAATTCGCTACAAGGTCAGCCACTTCGCAAATTGGCCAAAGTCCAAACTGCAGAAATGATTCAGACTTTGGCCGGCCATTTTGCAAAGGGGTCAGAGATTCATGACCAAAGCTTGATGTGCTAACATAAGATGGTCTGGTAGGAGCCAAAATAATTTTTTTAATCGTCAATTTGTGATACATGTCTATACATAGCACCTGTATCAGATTAGCTTCATGTGACAAGAAAAAAATAAGTGAAATTTGAGAGAAAAACTATACAAATAATTATATAAACACATAGTTTTTTCTGCCAAATTTTGGAGAAAAAAATGATTACTTTATCATGACTGTGGTTTGATGGGATGCCATACCTAACGTGGACATAATTATCGTGAAAAAATATGCTAACTTGCCAATGATCCTGAATGATGTCTTTTGTTATCAGACTCTTTCCAAGGATTATTGCCCACTTCGCGAACTAGACAATTTCAGGCTTTGGCAGTGACTAATGCATAATCTTACTAGCACCAAAAGGAAAATACAATTTTTTGATGTAAAAATAAAACTCGGCAGAAAGAGATTGAAACATCTCACAAACACATTGAAGCATTTCACTACACAAAAAGCAATACTCGTTTCAGAAATCTTTTAATTGTATATTTTATAATGTAAAGGAGAAATTAAATGTCCCATTATGAGAAGAAAAAGAATCTTTCATTTGGTTTAGAAAAAAGTAAATAAAATGAAACACCTTGTTGGATTAAAATCAAATTTAACTATTCCAATAACATATGAGGCAGCGTTTTTCAATCTTTTTCAACCCAAGCACCAGTAAAATGTCTGAAACATTTAGATGGACCACTATTTAACAGAATGAGTAGCTGTATCACCCGCATTTTAAGGAACATGCCCATATTCTTCCGGCAGACCCACTTTTATGCTGTCAATTGTCACGTTTTTTTCAACGAATCTCATTTTAATTTATCTTTATTAAAATTGTAAACTAACTTTCATAACTTATAGTAATAATGTTATTATAACTATAAATACTAATAACACATATTTGTCATTTAAATGTTTTTTCTGGGAACTACATTTCAGTTCAATGCGATTTCCAGTAGCCCCTAGAAGTATTCCCATTTCATTTACCTGCCACTAGTGACTCCAGTGATTCCATAGCAATGTTTTTGGTGGCAATAGGAAATGTCCCTCATTTTACTGAATTTCAAGATCCCAATTATCTATAATTTTCTCAATAAAACATGATAATTCGGTTTTGAAGTCAGTCGATTTCTTTTGTTTTTTTTTGTTTATGAAACACATATGTCTCAGGCTTAATTTTGATAATTCCAGAAATAGCTGCCAATTTTAATGAGAACTGCTTTTTTTGGCGATATCTTGTATTTCGGATCATTATTTTCCAAATTTTCTTGATGAAACATGGTCACCCAAAGTATGAGAGTCTAATTTTGCATTTGAATGCAAAATTATATTACTAATATCAGTTTCATAATTGAATAGTTTTTCATCAAATTACAATTAAATTATCGTGTTTGCTTGCGGGCCGCACGTGCCATCACTGCAAAACATAGGTTGAGAAACACTGCCGTATGGGATATATCAAAAATAGCATGAAAAATGGGAAGTGCTGTGTATATATTATATGAACGTCTCCATGCAGTATAAGATTATATTAACTCTATTTTGTGCTCAAAAAAGGAAAATATACAGATAAAATCAGCAGCTAAAAACTAAATATTTTTATTTTGAATGTACTTTTGTCTTTCAGAATCCTCCTCTAATTCCCTTTATGTGGGCTATTCTTTTTTATAATCTCTTTTATAATCAGTTTTTTTGAACTTCATTAATTTTTGATTTTTAAAGCTCGAGAGATACTTGTTTAATAAATGCTTTTTCCAATTCTTGCATTGTAAACAGTGATATAAAAGGTTCCACAGTATAATATAGGTCAATTATTTGAACCTGTATTTTTTCCCCCATGAAAAAAAAAACATCTATATCTTAAAAAAATCTCATTTCTTTCAGAATTTTCTTTTTCCAAAGTTTTTAAAATGTATGAAATATAAAATAACTCTGAATATCATTTATTTTTAAAATAAAAGTAAATAAATGCTTTTTATTTTTTCACCCACATTACAAGTTAGATCAGAATAATTGAAAGAGTGTAAATTTTTCACAGAATAACCACCGTTACGGTGCATTTAAATGATGCATTAAATAACTTTAGCGTATCAAAAACTTCTTGCATATATTTATTAAACAGTAAATAACTCCCTATAACTCTATATATTTAGTTATGTAATTTTCTGATGCATTATGAGAAATAGCTCATATCATTTGTTTTTTAGAATATGTGACATAGCAAATCTACTTAAATTACATGTGTCTAGTTTCACTTCTTAAAAAAAGTTTTAATTTTAAAAGCTTTAATA
This sequence comes from Pholcus phalangioides, assembly GCF_987345545.1. Classification (NCBI taxonomy): domain Eukaryota; kingdom Metazoa; phylum Arthropoda; class Arachnida; order Araneae; family Pholcidae; genus Pholcus; species Pholcus phalangioides. The sequence goes on along the minus strand of NW_028301616.1, from coordinate 20,990,696 downwards.
TCTTATTCATATAGCACTGATTACTCTCTAGAATTTCATCAAGTTCTAAATAAAGTTTTTAAAAAGTGGTGGTCGTCTATCAATACAAATACTAATGAATAATAAACATATTTACTCGAAGCTAACATACATTTTACTTTTCAATAGAAGTGATGCATATTTTTTCTTAATATATTTGAGGATTGTAATGGCAGCCAGATTACAAGTTTCAATTTCAAAAAAAAAAAATATTTTTGAATAAATAAAGTTGTTTTCAAAAAGAAAAATATACAGTCAAATCTTGATAAGTCGAATATGAAGTGGCCAACATAAAACGTATTGTTAGTTTGACGTATCGGAAGTTTTAATTTCAAAGTAGTAAAAAAAACCTTTTTATAATACCAGTGCCATTTACGAATATTGTATTAGTAAAAAATGTCAAACTAATGGATACGAAGAAACTGACACGAATGAATTTTATGGAATGAGAATATTGGGGAGACAAAACACGGAAGTACATATAATGAGTTTTGATGTATACATAATATTTATATAAATTAAACTTATGAATGAAAAGAAAACAAAATTATTCTTTAAGAAATCTCAGTAATTTTTAATTGCCTCTAATTTCATTCGCGTTTGAATTTAACGAGGAAAAAAAAAGCATTCATCTTCCTTATATATAATTTGCATTTATCTTAACCTTGAACGAACAACATACTTGTTTTTTTTTTAAGATTGTTGATAAGGTAGTCAGAGAGATCCTTTACTTTTCAACAACAAATTTTTTCTAGAGAATTTCTCTCCATTTCATCAATTAATTAGTTAGTTATTTTTTCTTTCAAATCTAAAGCTTTGAAATTTTTGAAAAATCAATGCACAATTGATTTGTACTGACACATTTAAACATTGAATACACTCGCAACTAGGGTGAAAATGAAATGGCAATTTTGACAAGACCAGATGTGCAACAAAAGATTTGCAAGCACAGATGACCAAGTTCATTGTCATTAGTCAGTGTTTATAAAAAAACTGGAGTAGAAAGGGGAGGGAGAGTAAGCAATTCCTTTATTTATATACCTCACACCTCTAATTTCTTACTGGGAAGATAAATGCATCTTTTTTTCTCGTTAAATTCACCTCATATGTAAAAAACATTGACCTAAAAGGAAAGAAAACTTCAAGGAAAAATTCCAACACTAAAATAATATTGAAGGTTCTAGAGCGGAGAAAAAACTCAAACATATATGCAACTTATCAAGAATTGACTGTAGTTATTAGATTAATATATTACATGAAACTTAAATTTTTGCTTAAAGGCAGAACTTAATTTCACAATCTTATTTCTCACTTGAACACTCATTCCATCAAATATGATAGTTACCATACCCTATAGCACCTTTATTTATTTTAATATTAGCACCCTTAAAAACTCACATTTTTTTCCTCTTCTTGTCCAAAGAAAAAAGTTCTTGTGGGGATGACTTTTTTTTTCATTACAGCCTTCCATATCTATGAAAACCTAAATAATTTTCCACATGTGCATATTCAAAGATACCTGTGGGCTGCGTCAGTGACCATATGAACCTGAGCTTTCTTAACCTTTTAACTCCCACGGGACATACATGTCCTATAAAAGTTCTAAAATTGGTAGTGAAAGGATTAAATATTGTAAAATTTGCGAGCTAATTTTATCAGATTTATTTGTAACTGTATGATTGAAAAAAATAATTTCTGTAATATTTAGCCCTTCTACAGGTTTTCTATGGAGAAAATTGCTCATATCCAAATAGGATTCAATCCCTACTTCATTTATTTCGAATAAAAGGGATATTCCACTATATTTCACATTTATCCTTTCCTCCTTCATTTCTGCACCTGACAGGTGAAAATAAAAAAATTGAGGGAAAGCACATCAACTGGAAGGACTATATATTTTTCTTTGCAAGAATAGGATAGAATGGGAAACAACGATAGAATGAAATTCACAAGACACTTAAGTACGTCTAATATTGACTTATAAATTTCAGACACGAAACACACACACAAAGAAATAGCAAAAACTTAAACTAGGTAGGTTTGGTCATTTGAGTCCAGCAGATCTTCGGCAGCAACAATAATAGGCTTAGGTACAGACACTACATCAGGGAAGGTATACAATGCAGGCAGAGATCCTAAACAATATAAATTAAAGGTAAAACAACACATAAAGCAATAGAAATAAGCTCAATTTTTTTTAAACATGGAATTACATGATAACAACATAGATATGCACATACCATAACGTGCTATATATGTTATGGTAGATAAATGTGATAAATCCGGTTATTATACACAATTATGCGCCATTTTGGTAAGTTTGAAAAATTCTACCAAATTGATCATTTTTACTGGTAATTATGCATAATCCCAAGCATCGTTGGTGAACATGATAAATTGTACTAAATTCATTACACATGCCAGTTACTGTCGTGATAAGATTTATTATTTAGATGGTGGTGGTACTTGTGAGAGCCAGAGTCTGAACTGGATATAACAAACTTTAATGCAACAAATTTTTTTGAACATCTCCCAAATAACTCCTATTTGATGAATTCTGAAATCAGACCTCAATATATCAAATTTTACTATCTTATCCGATCCCGATATAATGATCTGCTGCCTTTCAAATTTCATGACAATATCCTGATATAACGAACTCCCAGTTAACTAATTCTTTGATTCAACAAATTTTCAATTGTGAAATCATGATTTTAATTGTTAAGTCAAGAAATTCATTTAATGGGAATGTGTTATATCAGGGTCTTACTATATTAATCAAATATAGTGGACTCATTTGGGATTCTTTTCATATTAATAAAATTCACCAATTAATACCTGTGATTATGCACTTCCCATACTAAGGAATTATGCATAATCACCAGTAAAAGTCATAAATTTCAAATATTCATCAAATTTAGCAGGTATGCTTGAGCATTATAAAAAAATCACAAAATGGTAAAGGGGTTTTTTTTGTATGCTCTTGCATGAGTATATTTCAAGATTTATATATCGATAAAATAAAAATGTATATGTAATATTGATATTATGCTAATAGGATAGAATGTAAATGTACACATAACTTGCTATTAAATAAATGACTCATTCTATTACGTTATATTTAAAAAAGGAAAAAAGATGTTATGTTACAGTTGTCCCTCCATATTCATGGGGATTATGTTCCAAGAATGACCATGAATACGGAAAATCTGTGAATTACCCAAACCCTTAAATTTTGTTCTTTACACATCTCATTTTTACAGCATATGTTTTGCGTGGAAAAAGTAAAAGGGAGGGATTGGGGTTCAGTGATTTAAGGCAATGCTTTCTGCCTGTTAGTGTAGTTTCTTTTACATTCCAGTTAATTTGTTAGAGTATAGTAACAAGGCTTCCTTTATCAATTTTTCTACATGTGAAAAACGTACCACAGATGTAAATATTTCATGGAAAAAATCCATTGACAATTTAAACTTACAAAGTATTTGCTATGTTGCCCTTAATGAACTTGTCTTCTAATGATCAATCGTGATCATCTTCATAACACAATGCTTCAGTTTCAGAAGGCAGTCAGCTCGATTAATCCTTCCGCTATTGATTTCTGAATTGCTATTAATCAATTCTATAATTTCTTTTATCTCTACATCAGTGAACCGTTCTCCATTAACCGTTCTCCATAACCTCCATTAAGGTTACTGTTGTTTGAAGGTGATTATTGTGAAAGGTTATACTGTGTATAAAATTTTAACATTAAAAAAATATATATATATTTTATTGGATGTCTTTCCCATACTAAACCCAGTTTTGCCAACTAGTCAAGTAATATATACAGTTTTTTTTTCTCTCTCTTTTCATATAACAAGGATGTCACGCTCTCTTCTAAATGCATATAAGATTTTCGACAGAAATTTTTTCAGCTGTCTTACCTGTAACGTACAGAGATATATGTCCTAATTAATATAGAAAATAAATCCTGAACTCTCTGTACATGGTCAGTAAGTCATGGCTACAATATTTTAGAAAAACATTCTTCAACTTTCTTTGATAAGACCTGTTGGAGAGGAATTATCGAACTAAACCATGCATAGCAAATTAGAAACACGTTTAAATAATAATAATTAAAGCCATTTCAACACATAAAGTTATAACTAATCCAAAAGTTACAACAAAAATACAGAAAATAAAAACCACAAATAATAACCAGGGATTAATGTGCATGCAAATGAAAAAAAAAGAAAAAAAAAGGAATAAATTACTTGATTTGGTTTTGATAAAATTGAAAGTCAAAAGCCTTCGAAATAAAAATAAGACCTCCGACCATGCAATAAAGCAAAGCTAAACGTGTGATTTGGATTCTAATTGCAGCCATTTAAAAAACTATGAGCATAATTCTAATAATTACATAAAAAATATTCCTATTCTTTTTAACTATCAAAAATGCCTTATGTATGCCGAATTAAATATTTAAAGCCTATTCATATACTGTGGAACCTCAATATAATGATGTTCAGCAGACCAAGAAAAAATACTGTTGTAAAAGAATTATATATTATATTGAGAGGCAAACAACACACATTATCATCATGTGCCGGCAAATTTATGCTGCTGTTGGCATCTTTTCTACATAACTGTTGTTAGTACCAGCAAAAAAGTGTGTTTGAGTGTTTATTTGCCACAAAAAATTCTAATTGATTAGTTGATGAACAAAATTCAGCTAGATATGCATCACATTTGTAAAGAAGTTCACAATATGCTTTGGTGTATCACAAAAAAAGTAGCGATCAATCACACTTTCAGTGATCGGGTGGTACCAAAACCAATATCATTAGATGTTCTTGGAAGAACTAAAATATGCGATGAGTAAAAAATATATATTAAAAGATAGTTCGAACAAAATATTAAAAAAATATATCATTGTAATAGGCCTCAAAATCCCCTAAAAAAATATCATTATAGAGGGGTTTATCGTCATACAGGAATGTCATTGAATCGAGGGGAGTTTAACATTAGACAATGGGCGATTCCAAACAAGATTTGGAAAAATATCGCTGCAAAGGGATTTATTGTTGTATTAAGTATCGTTGTAACAAGGTTTCACTGTAATACTAAAAACATATTTGACATCTGAAATTTAATATTCAACCAATCAATTTATCTTTTGATATACTATGCACAATTTTCATACCTGGCTCAAATTTAAAGTCTTAACAGCTGCCAACAAAATAGTTTCATTCTACTTAAACTAAAAATTGGCACAAAAAATTAAATCAAAAAATGCTTATCTTACCTTTCATTATGTTTAAATAAAATTAATAACATTTATTAACGAAATAGGGCAATGTAGTAATACATCAAATAATATATAACTGAAAACTAAAGTTATTCTAATATATTCATTCTAAGAATAATAATTTCTTAAAAGTGTGGCATAGCCCTAGATCAGGGGTCAGCAACCTTTTTTAGATGCGGGTCAAAATCAACCAAAATGTGTGTATTAAGAAGACATTTCGGGTATATACTTTATACACCCGAGTATAATTATAATTTATTTTCGGAACTCAAGTGGGTCACTCGAAATTATGAAATGGGTCCCTCAGTGACCCACAGGGTGATAGGATGATCTAGGGCAGGCCTCAGCAACCTAAGACTAGAAAATAGGTTTTTATGCGACATGCCAACTTTAATATTTGATCTAACACATGGGACATCCAAAGGTAAAAATAGTGATATATGTCAAGAACACATTCACACAATGTTCACAGAAACAGATAAAGCTAAGATTGTATTTTAGTATGCATGTCATTATGCATATTTTTCATACATTCAAGAAAAATTGAATCACTGACCATGAGTTATGAGACTGCACTTCATTCTATCTCTCTCTATATGTAGAGCTGCCAGGAAAAAGCACAAACCGCCAAAAACAAGGACAATGATCGGCACATACAGTGAATATTGAAGACACAGGTATTCAGTAATGTTCGATGTACTATACAATGCAATGGTATCAGAAACCTTCACAAAGAGAGAGGGAGCAGAAATTAAATGAAAATTCTGTGGTGTTTGGTCAAAACATAACTCCAAAATCACATTTTTTGAGATACAAGCATTTTCATTGTAATTTAAAAATCAAACATAAAGCATACACACAAATACAAATGAAAATAACATACATCAGCATGTTGTTTAGCCGTACGTACGTATTTGTGCATTTATCTCACTTCTAATTAGTTATAATTAACAAGACTTACTTTCAGATCAAAAAGCCACTTTTTGGAGATACCATGTTCTGACCAAACACCACAGAATTTATGAATGATCATTTTCATTATGAAAGGAATGTCAGATCAAACATTTTTGTTTGAAATGAAAATTCTGGGTAGAATAAGAATTCATTCAATAACAAAAAATAACCCTTCTGATCTGTTTCTTTGCAGACATAGTTCACAATCATGAAGAAAATTGTCATTATAATGGGCTTCTAATTAAACTGAAGAGCCAAAAAAAACTGGTACAGGCATGCGTATGCAAAAAATAAAGAGATATGGAACCAATCAGAAAAACGGCGCTGCGGTCGGCAACGCCTATATAACACAACAAATGTCTGGCATAGTTGTTAGATCGGTTACTGCTGCTACAATGGCAGGTTATCGAGATTTAAGTGAGTTTGAACGTGGTGTTATAGTCGGCGCACGAGAGATGGGACATAGCATCTCCGAGGTAGCAATGAAATTTGGATTTTCACGTACGACCATTTCACGAGTGTACCGTGAATATTGGGAATCCGGTAAAAAATTAAATCTACGACATCGCTGCGGCCGGAAAAAGATCATGGAAGAACGGGACCAACGACGACTGACTCATTAAACGTGACAAATGTGCAACCCTTCCGCAAATTTCTGCAAATTTCAATGCTGGGCCATCAACAAGTGTCAACGCGCGAACCATTCAATGAAACATCATCGATATGGGCTTTCGGAGCTGAAGGCCCACTTGTGTACCCTTGATGACTGCAAGACACAAAGCTTTATGCCTCGCCTGGCCCGACAACACCAACATTGGACTGTTTAGGACTGGAAACACGTTGCCTGGTCTGACGAGTCACGGTTCCAATTGCTTCGAGCTGATAGACGTGTACGGGTATGGAGACAACATCATGAATCCATGGACCCTACATGTCAACAGGGGACTGTTCAAGCTGGTGGAGGCTCTGTGATGGTATGGGGCGTGTGCAGTTGGCATGATATGGGACCCCTGATTCTTCTAGATACGACTCTGACAGGTGACAGGTACGTAAGCATCCTGTCTGATCACCTGCACCCATTCATGTCCATTGTGCATTCCGATGGACTTGGACAATTTCAGCAGGACAATGCGACACCCCACACGTCCAGAATTGCTACAACGTGGCTCCAGGAACACTCTTCTGACTTTAGACACTTCCGCTGGCCACCTAAATCCCCAGACATGAACATTATTAAACATATCTGGGATGCCTTGCAACGTGCTGTTCAGAAGAGATCTCCACCCCCTCTTATTCCTACAGATTTATGGACAGCCCTGCAGGATTCATGGTGTCAATTACCTCCAGCACTACTTCAGACATTAGGCGAGTCTATGCCACGTCGTGTTGCGGCACTTCTGCGTGCTCGCGGGGGCCCTACACGATATTAGGCAAATACAAATACAAATACAAATACGACGCCACAACAGGCAAATTGCCCAACGAGGTGGCTGACTTAAGAACATCATGGATCCCCGAGCCATTTTTTGGAGGCCCTACCTACTAACGAACCCCCAACGAATCGGTACATGCGGGAATGTGCGTGTAGTGCAACCTGACGTAAAGTTTGTTTCTGTGTAATGCTTGTTATGTGTCGTGCTGTCATCTGCCCCCAGTTTTTCTAACTATGAGTGAAGTGTTATGGTTAAATGATTTACCGTTGTAGGACTGTTGCTCTCTGTGGCGAGACTTTTTAATGGGGAGATCGGCTCGCATTTGCGCCTTGAAGTTGGGAACCACAGAAAACCAACTTCAGCCGACCACCACTGTGGGGTTCGAACCCGGATCCTCGCATCACGAGTCCGGCACTATAACCACTCGACCACCACAGCGGCAGGTTGACCAGTTTTTTTGGCTCTTCAGTGTATAAGCAAATGCCAATGTTTTGGCTCTATTACATTTGAAATTGTTGACAATAGCTGTTTTATCTGCATTGAAACGTATTTTAGAATGTGAATGAACAGAACTCCATTCTTGAAATTGATTTTTGATGATTCTCTTAGATGTTTTTGCACAGAATTTCATATCAAAAAAATTTAACACTAGAACTACCAGAATTTCCAGACCCCCTACAACTATCGGAGCGGTCTTTTTGAGCACTGTTGCAAAAATGTGTGATGAACTACAATTTCTTAGTGCATATTATATGTTGCTATTAAGATTATAGACAATGAAATATTTCGTTCATACAATGAATAATTTTTATGCATTTTTTGACACAACTCAAAACCCAAATCTTGGAGGGCAGCAGTATCGATTCTATTTTTGAAAATACCCTCCTTTAAAAATAAAACATAAAACTAAATCTAGAACTAGCAGATCCTGGAAAAGTTTAAAAGCATGTTTTGGAATTACATATTACAAAGTTATGAATCATAGTAAAAAAATATCTTTAGTGTATTAGCAATAATAGAGAACACAATCTACTATTAGGAATAATTCTTGACTTTATGAAAATTTTTTGATATTCAACACAATACATGTATGCATACATTGACAGTATACTACTTACCATGCCACATATGTAAGGACTAGTAGCATCTCCCAAAGCATGAGATGTTAAAATTTGAACAGCTTCTGCTATGGAACGTCTTGTGGGAATGATTACATACTGTCAGTAAAAATAAATTTTATCAGAATACTGAGAATCACCATGCACTCATACTTATAAACAATTCTTTCAATGGAGAATCAGTATGAATAAGATTAATTTTTTTTCAATGAGGACATGAACACATACAACTTTATTATCAAAAACCTCCACTTCACTGACTGTAACATAGTAACTTAACTATGCCCGCAGGCACTAGGTTAGGGGAGCACTGCTTTATCATCCAAATTTGTTGCTGAAAGTTCATCAGAGTGCAACAGGGCTGAATTATTTCAATATTAATCGAATATTAAATTTGTTCAACCAAGTATGCTTTTCTTGCATTACCAAATGTAAAATATGCTATAAAAAGTTTTATTAAATTCTGATTCAAAAAAAAAGTTTATACTTGAATTTAAAAATGCAATAGATATCTAATAGTTTACTGTTAATGAAATTAATATTCAAATGAGACATGCTATGCTTATTCAAACTAGTTTGCATTGTGAAGCTCTTAGTTTGAAACTTTCATGCATCTCAAATGAAAATGCACAAACATTCAAAAATAAAATTTAAGTAAGAAAATTAAAATTGAAGAAAATATCTCACCAACAACATATCAGCGACGATAGTCCAGTTAACACACAAGCATATTTCACCCAAAAATATTAGAATCTGTTACAATAAAAAAATAAATATATATTAACAATATTGAAACAAGGATTCTATCCATAAATGGACGTACACAAAAAATTTTTTAACAAATCGCAAGCGAGGGACTTAGTCCAACCTCATCTGACTAAAATTTAAAACTCGTTTTTCAGCTGCAGAAAATTGACAAGTGGGGAATTCTTTGCCACATTTTGAAAATGAGAGAAAGAAATGTTTGAATTTGATCTTTTTTTCCCTTCCCTTAGTCAAATTTACATTGGTGAAAAAATATATATGTATGGTGTATAATGGACGAAGCTACAGTAGCTATTTATCTTCTGGGTTTATATCATTATATATATTTGCTGATCAGAGGGGGGAGGAAAGCAAAAACAACAGCAATACTGCACCTAGAAGAAACGATAAAAAACTTCTACCATTACAGCTGAAATTCAGCCGCATAAAAAATGTCAATATAAAATTCTGTATCACTAATAATGTAGTATAATATAATTAACCAATTGTGTTCAACTACAGTGAAATCTCAATATAAATATACTCTACAGGCCAAGAAAAAAGTTGCTGTAGAGCAAGGGTTCTAAACCTTTTGAAGCGTGCAGGCCACTTCATTGGCTTGAAAACATGTTGTGGGGCACATAAGTGATCTGTGAATGTGCTGCGGGCCACTTAAATGATCTGAAACAGTGCCCCAGATTAGAACATCTGTAAATGTGCCGCGGATCACTTGAGTCATCTGGGAATGTGCCATATGCCATTTAAATGGCCTGGAAATGTGTTGCAGGCCACTAAAATTATCTGTAAATGTGCTGCCATTCACTTAAGGAGAATCTAGTTTTGTGCTACTTAGTTTATTTTCACAAAATTAAGTTTGAGGTCGCTGACCATATCAGATGGGGGCCACATTCGGACCACGGGTTGAGCATGTATGTTGTAGAAGGGATTATCATTATATTCAAGAGGCAGCAGTTTAACATAAGAATACAGGTGTTTCCAAACAAGACTTGAAAAAATATTGCTGCAAAGGGATTTGTTGTTATATTAAGTATCATTGTAGTGAGGTTTCACTGCATATGATACTTTTCTCCTTTCAGAATAACAACACATCTTAATTCTAAAATGTTATCATCTTTTAAGGAAGCATATATATAACTTTATTTTCTCCTTCTTGAATTTAAATGAAAGAACCTTTGAAAAAGTTAAAAAATTACTTCTATGTCATTTACAACTACATGGATCACTCTGAAAGTTTTGCAACTTGAGAAAACTAATAGATCAAGATGGATAATTTTTATTTTGGCATGAACTTCAGCTTTTTATGATAAACAGCATAAAGTAGGCTTGCATACAATTTTCAGTGGGTGCAAAGTAGCGGGGATAAGAAGAAATGAAATACACCTCAGCAGAGGCATTGAAGTGTTTTAGGCATGTGGGTGCTCGACTTGATCTCTATGTATGAGATTTTGATTTCTGAATCAACTCTGGGGGTTACTCTCTCTCTCTCTCAGACCAATACTATAAAAAATTGAGTGTTCGAACACCCACTACACCCCTGGCTCTGACCCCACCATATCTTAGTTCATCACTGCTGAAATAATAGGCTTTTAAGAAGGCAAGATATCTTTTCAATGCCAAAAACACCATGCATAAAGTTTGTTGGCGAGATATCTCAGAAGTATTGCAGAGACAAAAAGCACAATCAAATATTTTATACATAAACATCACCCAAAAAAATCTGACATTTAAATTTCATTCATGAAATTTAAATGTCAGCAGTTCTATTTATCTACAGGCATATTAATGCCTGTAGATAAATAAATGCTGTGCAAAATAAATACTTGCCCACGAGACAGTAATGTTTTCATCAGCAATGACAAGGCCAACAAATGCAAAAGGAACACAAAGCAAAACCCCAATAGCACAAATGAGAGGGTCAGCCCGAGGATTCTTTCGCCTCCAGTGCCTAGATGAATATGAGCCAATCAGCACGCCAACAATTCCGGCAATGCAGGTGATGATTCCAAAAGCAAAGGTAGCACTGAAATAAAATTAATAAACGATCAATCCCCAAAGAATCAAATAAAAAATATTGACCTATTAAATATCAAAAAACACTGGCATAATAGCACGATTCAGAAAATAACATACTCTACATTATTTCCATTTAGCTTCGTAATAATATCCATATATTTTGGCGCCCACCAGGCTAATGCACCAGTAGCAAAAGTGACGCATGTAAAACCAAGAGTGGACCACACATAGGAACGTCTACGAAATGAGAAACCAATTTGAGAAGCACAAACATACAAGCATACATCACGGCACAACAAAAAATGCTTTCAAAAATATAAACCTAATATTTCAATGGTATTTTAAGGAGACTTCATAACACTCACGTTCTGTGTAAGTCAATCAGATCATTGCACAAGGATGTTGCTCTTAAACCAGCTCCTCCTTCAGCTTCTCCTCGAGGAGGATCCCTCAAAAATATGATTAAGAGAAATACACACACGATACCAATAGCTGGAGTTATCTATTAATAAGAATGATAGCATATATATGCATCATTTACTGTAGTCCTGGAGGATAAGCAACAACATATGCAGTTCTGAAAGATTATTTCTAGCCTCTACAGCTTACTATTAGGTCAGAAGTTTTATTTTTTTCTAAGTGGCAATTGGTTATGAAAAATATATTTTCTTTTCATTGAATGCATTGTTTTGATTCCTTGAAGCCAAATCATACAGTGAAAACTTTCAAATAAAAGTAAATCAAAACCTTATACAAGCATCCTTTTTAGTACATCAACTAAAAATGATAAGGTTGTATATTCTATGTTGTTGTATTGTTGCTTGTATAAGGTTTTGATTTACTTAGTTACATATTTTAATTTATATAACACATTTTCCTGAGAATAACCCACAGTTGTGAATTTTGCTATTTTTAGGAAAAATATATAGTCTGGAGCCCCCATGTGAAAATTTCATTCATCAATAAAAAAATCTTAAAGAATGGGAAAAAGTTAGCCTTGTATTTAATTTCATATCAAATATTTTGATTTTTCTGTTCCAATCGCCATATATTAATCTGAAAAAATTATAATATATATTTTACAAATCAATTAAAAAAATATTTATTCCTATTCTAACCACTCAGAAAAAAAGTTGACAGATATATATAAAAGCAAATCTGCATTAACAAATTTCAATGGTTTTTTTTTAATACATTGTAGTGACCGGTTTTTCAAGGAAATGCTCACTCATCATTCCTTATATGTATGAGTATGAAAACATGTGTTAACTCTTCAACAGTAAACAATATGTTAATATGACCACTGATTATATGCAGGAAAGTAAGGTATGTTTGTAGCACAAACTTTGTCATTATATCAATTCACACAAGAATTTCGAAAAATTCTTTTAGAGTACAGGTTCTTAACATTCTGTGCTCCATGAACTCATTGTGCCAGTAAAATGAAGGTCAGGGACTACCCTTTGCCGAAAAAGATGAAAGCCAACCCCCTACACAGAATAATATTTAACACATAGTAGTTTAAAACTGTTTTCTCATCCAAGTTCACGTATCCCCCTAGAACCTCTCAAAGGACTCCTATTTAAGAATGAATACTTTAGAGCAGTTTCCCAAACTTTTTGTTCCATTGTCCCTTCTTCAAATTTTTTTTTTCTCTCATCGCCCCCATAGTAACTCAAGTAAACCATAAAATCCTATGTAAAATCTGTAGGTTCTACCGCCCCTTGGACCATTCCATCGCCCACCAGGAGCAATATTGCCTACTTTGGGAAAAACTGCTTTAGAGCATTGTTCCCCCCCCCCAGGGGTGATGGAATGGTCTAAGTGGGCGGTAGAAGCCTTGGGTGCAGTACAGGATCCAATGGGTTGGCTTGAGTTTGGGGAGGGGGCAAGAAAAGAAAAACTTTTTTTGAACGGGCAATAGAACAAAAAAGTTTTAGGAACTAATTTTTAGAGCAGTAGTTTTCAACTTTTTTGACTCACTGAGACCCTTTTAGTATCAAATTTCTATGGTGGAGCCTCATATGTCTCTCGTTTTATTTATTTTTCAAATTTACTGACTAATTTTATTTTTCGAAGCAGCTTTGCAAGCATAGTTCGAGAATAGCCGCTTTAGAGCATACTGTAGCATATATTCAAAATACCACTCGTGTTTCTTGTGAAGACTACAATTACACAGAACAGAAAAATTACAAATAAAGATTGGGTGAAGTGCAAACATACCCTCAGGCTCCACTGCCATGATCCTAACCCTTCAGCAACTTTTTTACCAACAATATAACCTAAGCCACTGGTTGACAATAAAGAAAAACAAAACAATCATCCATATGCATTCCTGAGCAAGAACAAAATTACTTTATAACCCGAAAAAAATCTTATATCTGAGAAACATACATCAGAGAACATATAAAAGATAAAATTCACAGCAAAGCGAGGAAAACTGTGTGCACAAATCAATGATCAGTGAGTGAAGTTATAGCTTAAAAATGTCAGTACAATAAGATGCAACATTGTCAGACCCGATTGCTTCAAATATGGATTTTATGTACAAAGTTATTGGTGGAGAAATTACATGTGTGTCTGTATGACTTCTGCTTGGACTTGTACCCACGTAACTTGTTGAGTATTGTGGATGAGATGACAAGTCATTTTCATTTATTAGATCTTAATTTCATACACAATACCTACATATCATCTCCCAAGAGGCAAGCAGTTGCCAATACTGAGGGTTTAAATTATAAGAACTCATAATACAGAACAAATAATACAGAAGATGCTGAGACACTATAAAATTCTGTCGAACAACTCAGTTCACTGTGCAATATCAATAAGTTAAACTTAAATATTCCCAAGTGCAAATGTTTGTTTTTCAGTAAGAAACAGTCCTATGCTGTATAATTACAATATTGATGGCTAAACGCTCAAGAGAGTAGAGTACAAGGACCTATTTGTCCCTTTTCATAGGACTTTTAATTTCAACAAGCGTATTAATATGACATTGTTTCAAAAAACATCAAGAAATATTGGCTTCGTAATTCCCAACAGCGAATTCTTTTAAAATGCAGAAACCTTTCTTCTTCTTTGTAATTCATGTCAGATCAGTTCTAGAATATTGTTCCATAACCTGGAATCCATATTACTCGTTCAATAACATTAGGATTGAACGCACACCAAATAAGCTTTATCATTTTGTGTATGTGGAACTACTGGAATGTGTTTATATATATATTTCAAGAAATTTCACATTTTTAACATTTGAATTACTACCGAAATACTAAGATCTGCTTTTAACTATGAATCACTCAAACTCCCCCATCAGAATGCATTGATCACCTTTTTTTGTGAAAATTCTGCACTTTGACTTGGATGTACAGACATTTTAAAGCAACTCAGTTTTCACTGTAATAGCATCGATCTTCGTAACAGCTCTTTTTGGGAAATTCTCCTCTTTTTCGCTTCCTTAGGTGGGAAAGTTATCATATGTTTTTTTTCTTCCTCCTTGCATGTATGTACATATTTCTTGTATTATATTTATTTTTGGAACTTTATTATTTGTATTATTCTTTGCCTTTCTGTATTGCAATGTGCTGTTTATGATGGTCCCCCCCCCCCCCCACTCCACTGTAATTGGGCATATCCCCTGTTGTGTGAGTATATTAATAAATCAATAAATATGTAAATAAATTAAACTGTTACATATACATTTGATGAAAAAAATATATAAAAAATAAAAACACCAAATAATCACAATATAAATTTGAGTTGGATTAGGAGACCAAGGAAAAAAAATAAACCATCATGAAACGAAATTAAAAATCAAAAATGCATATATGATATGCCCATTATATTGAAAAAAGTATACATGGCTGGCTACTTATATTAGATATTAAAACACAGATTAGTGGGTGAAATGTCTCTCACTAGACATTTATAAAAGTCAGACTGAAGGAGCATTCAGAATTACACAATAGCATAAATACGCTTTATTCCAACATTAGTACAATAGCTACGGAGAAACACAACCGACCGCCATGGCCACTAGAACTCGAATCCCACAGCAATCGAACGGCGCGCGCTCATTGAAGCTCGCGCTGTGCGCTGTTGCCAAGTCATACATATAAATATAACATATATATATAACACCTTCCCTTCTAAAAGAAAGTCTGCTCTACAATGCACGAGTTTAGTAACGCAACTCACTACACACCTAGTCTTTCAGGTGGTCGCCTGCGACGTTGCGATCGCCTCAGATGAGGAGGTGATGAATCAACAGCATGAGGATTCCTTGCCTTCGTTGGTTCATTTCTGATGGACTCGGTATTCTCCGTCTGATCGGGCCCCTCTGATTTATTGGGCTGCTGGGATACCTCGGAACCAGCTGAACGCGAAGGTGACACCGAACGCCGTTGACGCAATTGGTCCCGATGCCGAACCACGTGACCCGAAGGAGTACTCACTTCCGACATGACCCTACCCCTTGAAGCGGAGACCGTTCCTGGTATCCACCTTGGGCCACTTGCGTAGTTTCTGCACCATACCTTATCCTGGTGCAAACTTGGGTTTGAGATTGGGATCCTTCAACAGATGTTGACCCGGTTTCAACAGGTCCAACCTGCTTCTCATGACTCTGTTGAACATCGCCGTACCAGGAGCTTGACCAGTTGATGAGGCAGGTGTCCTTCGATAGTGAAACAGAAATCTGTCAAGCCTTTCTTGGAAGGAGCCGCCCTTAATTTTCCTCAACGCATTCTTCATGGAGCGCACCGCTCTTTCAGCCAACCCATTTGACTGCGGGTGATACGACGCAGCTCGGACGTGGATGACTCCGTTCCTACGAAGGAAATCCGAGAACTCCTGACTAGTGAACGATGTTGCGTTATCACTGACGATTGTCCTGGGCAGTCCGAATCTCGCGAAGAGGGATCGTAATGCAGCGACCGTAGCAGCTGACGATGTCGAAGACACCGGAATTGCTTCCAACCACTTAGTGGCAGCATCCACTACTAACAAAACGATGTGGTTATCAAACGGGCCTGCATGGTCGATATGAATTCTGCTCCAAGGCTCCGTTGTGGAAGGCCATGGTGCCAAGTTTGATGGAGCAACGGAAGCTTCGACTTGACAATCGATGCACGAACGCACCAAGTCCTCAATGTCCTGATCAATATTCGGCCACCACACAGACTGTCTAGCCAAGGCTTTGAGAGCACCCATACCTTGGTGACCCCCATGAAGCTCCGACAGCACGTACTTCCTGTACTTTGGTGGCACATATATTCTATTCGCACGAATAATAATACAGTTTTCCACTGACAAGTCAGTTCGGCAGAGCCAGAAAGGACGAATTTCTGCCGTTACACGCCTGGGCCAGCCTTGTGCTATGTATCTCTTCACTTTCAACAGAACAGGATCAGCATCTAACTCCTTTTGGAAATGAAATCTGGTCACCGCGCCATCATCCATAGATTCCAGCAATAATATTACATCAGCAGGCTTTGGAGAATCAGCCGCAGTTGTCGGCACAGGTAGCCTACTGAAAGCATCAGCATTAGCATGAGAAGATCCTTTCCGATACACAATGCTGTACGAGTACCCTGATAGTACAAGCGCCCATCGCTGAATGCGAGAAGCAGCCATTGGAGCCACTGGTTTAGTCTCAGAAAACAGGCTCACTAGGGGCTGATGATCGGTTACCAAAGTGAATGTTCTTCCAAGAAGATATTTCCGATACCGTGTAACCCCGAAGACCAACGACAAGGCTTCTCTTTCGATTTGGCTGTAGTTCCTTTCCGCTTTCGTCAGGGATCTAGACGCAAAAGCAATAGGACGATCGCCCACATCTGAAGAATGAGACAACACAGCTCCTACTCCGTACGGACTAGCGTCACACTCGAGACGCACTTCCTTACTTTCATCGAAGTGGACCAACAACGAAGACAAAGACAATCTTCTCTTTGCTTCTTGGAAGGACTTCCTCTCCTGCTCAGTCCATTTCCAACATGAATTCTTATTCAACAACTTATACAATGGTGCTAGCATAGAGGACATATTTGGAAGGAATTTTGCATAATAAGTCAGCAAACCTATGAAAGACCTCAGTTCATCCGCATTCTTTGGCTCAGGAGCTTTCTCAATGGCTTCCAATTTCGTTTGCACTGGATGTAGTCCTTCTGCATCGATTCTATGCCCCAAATATTCTACTGACGTCTGCATGAACGAGCACTTCGAGGGATGTAGCTTGATACCAGCTTCCTGCAAAGTACACAACACTTTGCTCAGATTCCTTAAATGATCCGAAACAGAGCTGCCTGTTATCAGCAAGTCGTCTAGGTAGCACAACGCATTTTCATGCCCTTGCAAGAGCTTGTCCATTTCTCTCTGAAAAATTGATGGAGCTGACGCTACCCCAAAAGGCAGTCTTGTGTACCTGAACAACCCTTTATGAGTGTTAATTACCAATAAGTCCCTGGAAGCTTCATCCAGTTCCAATTGACAGTACGCATCCGATAAGTCGATCTTTGAAAAAGTCACTCCTCCTGAAAGACGAGCAAACAAATCCTCGACCTTGGGTAACGGATACCTCTCGAGATCTGTAGCAATGTTGACGGTGAGCTTAAAGTCACCACACAGTCGGATCCTTCCGTTCGCCTTTAGGACTGGTACGACAGGTGTCGCCCATTCCGATGACGACACTCGTTCCAAAACTCCTAAATCCAAAAGTCTACTTATTTCTTCTTCTACCTTCTTCTTATAAGCGTAAGGCATGGGACGAGCTTTGAAGAATTTCGGTGAAGCACAGTCTTTCCTTTTCAGACGAACCTTCACTTTTTTCAGCTTCCCGAGGCCCCCCTAAAACAGTTCTTGATGTTCATCCAAGACGGCCTGCAAGTACCGTGACGAAGATTTCACGTCAACCTGGATCGCGTTTGTAGAGATAGCCGGATCAATAGTGCACAATACCCCTAGTTCGCGGATCCAGTTTCGTCCCATCAAGATCACGGAACACTGATCCACCACAAGGATTGGAAGAATTTCAAATTTGGATTCGTACTTCACAGAAACATCCATCGCGCCCACTATTTTCAGACTATGCCTTGTAAAAGATCTGAGCTTGATACGAGTCTCTTTCAAAGGTGGAAATCGACATCGGTGCTTCTTGAACATCGAATAAGGCATCACCGAAAAAGGTGCTCCCGTGTCCACCTGCATTACCATAGGTAGCCCTTCAATCACGACTTGCACGGTACAAGGTGGTGGGAAATCAGAAATCGAGTTCAACGTCAACATATCGAACGCCGGAGACGAGTTATCCAGCTGGTCGACTTGATTCACTCTGTTCGCACAACGTCCTTGGCCTTTGACTCCAACACTCCATTTGTTCTTCACTGACTTGCATACTCTGGCTAAGTGTCCCGTCTTCCCGCATGAATGGCATGTACTCTTGGCAAACTTGCAAGTTGAGGACTTGTGTCCACTCGCACCACAAGAATAGCAGGAAAACATAACCTTGTCTTGTGACGGGTGATGACCTCTGGAACTTTTCCGTTGCTGCTTCGCTTGCGTCTGCTTTACAAACAGCACTTCGGCTGGAGACGTGTTGTCACCACGCAGGTTAGAGGCGTTTTTCGAGGCCGCTTCCATCGACATCGCGATCTCTGACGCCCGATCGAAAGACAGATCTCTTTCCGACAACAGCCTTCTCTGAATAGCGTCATCATTTATCCCACATACGAGCCGATCTCGTAGCATTTCCGCTAAAGTACGCCCATAACTGCAAAACCTGGCGAGAGTTCGAAGTTCGGCTATGAAATTTGGCACAGACTCTCCCGGCTTCCTACAGCGACAGTTGAATTTGAACCGCTCTACGATCTCCGACGGAGCCGGTTCAAAATGATTCCTGAGAACGTCTATCAGTTCTGCTAGCGTTCGATCCGTGGGTAAGGCTGGAGACACCAGACTCCTTATCAAGCCATACGTCGGCGCACCCACCAGCGATAGGAATATCGCACGTCTGCGGACATCATCCGTAACTTCATTCGCAACAAAATATTGATACAATCGCTGGGCATACTCCGAAAACGGTTCTTTCGCGCGGTCGAATTCGCCGATTATACCGAAACCTGCCATCCGGAGCGTATGAGGAAATCGCTTGAAGAAACTAAGCCTACCTCGCTAGCGCTTGCTTCTATCTTGTTCCCGTCCTGCCGAGACGATGATTTTCAACTCCTGCAGAATGACGATAGATCCCGTCCTCGTCGCCACTGAAATGTCTCTCACTAGACATTTATAAAAGTCAGACTGGAGGAGCATTCGGAATTACACAATAGCATAAATACGCTTTATTCCAACATTAGTACAATAGCTACGGAGAAACACAACCGACCGCCATGGCCACTAGAACTCGAATCCCACAGCAATCGAACGGCGCGCGCTCATTGAAGCTCGCACTGTGCGCTGTTGCCAAGTCATACATATAAATATAACATATATATATAACAGTGGGTAATGCAGTTATGATAATAAGTCACGATAATAACGATTTATTGTGAAAATGTATTGACTGAGTTTTCTTCTGAAATGGGGTGGATTTGCATTTCATATGGTATCGAATTGAAAAATCTAGGTGCTAGGAAGATAAAATGTTTGTGCGAATTTTTATGTGCATGTAGCATATTGTAAATACAATTTGGTCTAAGTGGATTTACCGAGACATGCATGGGCAAATGATATGGTTTTTTGAATGAAGTGGTTGCAGTTTTGAAAAAATGTAATTGCCCAACTGTTAAAACATCAAAATTCTGGAAGAGAATTTGAGATGGGGTGTTATAGTCATTATACAGTCGAATCCCATTATAAAGAACTTCAAGAGACAGGAGAAATCGCTTTGTTATAACGAAATTTTGTTATACAGGAATTTGATTTTCCATTGTTCCTATATAAACTTATCTGGGGGATTAGAAGTGTTTGTTAAAATGAAATTTTCGTCATAACGGTATTAGTTAAAAGGGGATTCAACTGTAGTACCTACAGTCTATGCTGCTTAATGTGATCACATCAGTAACACTAAGTGGCAAATTTCCAGATCACTAAAGTGATGCATGACACATTTACAGATAACTTGAGTAACCTGTGGTGCATTTACAACTCATCTAATTGATGTGTGGCATATTAACATTTGAATAAACCGCAACACAAAAACCGATCAATTGAGTGACCTGCGGCGCAGTTCTAGAGAACTTAAGTAGCCTGTACCATATTCACTGATCACTATAGTGAACCGCTGCAGTTCCAGATCACTCAAGCGGCACATTTACAGATCAATTAAGTAACCAGCTGCATTGTTCCACATCACTTAATTTAGTGGCCTGCATCACATTTTTCAAACCAATGAAGTAGCTTGCACTCTTCTAAAGATTGAGCACCCTTGGTGTAAAGCATGTTGGGTAATTGAAGTGATGTGGAACAGAAGCAGACTAAACAAGCACAAGCCAGAACAGTTTGAGCTTGCTGAGCACAGGTGGTATGAAATCGCCTTAATAAAAAATTCAGAAAACCACTATATTATTAATGGCAAAATTATATGTTTGCTTTGAAATGAGAGCTATCAGATATAATTATCACTGTGAATTTGTACCTTTTATTAGCAAAATTTTTATACAACACCCAGGGCTGCAACTAGATGCTTGGTCACCTGGGACAAGCGCGCATTTTTCCGCCCCCCTTGTAATGTTGAAGGAGAGGTTTATGAATGAAATTTTCACTCCCTCGGGTCCAGCGCCCGGGGCACTAGACCCGCCTGCTCCTCCCTAGTTACGGCCCTGACGACACCAGAGATTTCCTACAAGGATTTAAAAAAATTGATGCAATAGCTATGAGACATAAAACTCACCTTCCGACGGGAATAGCAAAATAAAAAATAGCCAACACTTTCGATCTTCTATCTCTTGCAAAAAAATCAGCAATTATTGTTGGTGCGATAGTGGAGTAGCTTGCTTCACCTGTTCCAACTAATGCTCGAAGAAATATGAAAAGGCCAAAATGCTGCATACACAATAAATAATAAGTTCACATTTTCTTTTGTTTTCGTGACATAAAAGCTAGGAAAAAAAAAAGGGAAAATACATAAGCCTAATATATAGCTACCCGAAGTGATTTGTGACCACTTACATTTTCAGTAACAAATGATCCGAGTAACGTAGTAATGCACCAGAATGTTACGCCAAATGCTATTATAGCTGTCCTGCTGTATCTATCGCCGAGATAACCAAAAACTGGAGCCATTATGGTGAAGGAAACAACGAATGAAGTCTGCAACAACCCTGCCTCCGTATTTGACAAGGAGTAATATTTTTGAACATCGGTCAGCACCCCTGGAATTATAAAACAAACTTCTCTCACTTTTGACTGTAGATGAATTAATCACAGAGATGCATAAAAAATATTGATGGTATGACACAGCGCCATTTTCACCGCTAAGTATAGCATTAAATTAATGTTTAGATTTCATGGCAAGTAAATAAATTGGTTAAAGCACTAAAGAAATTTATATTTTCAATATTTCATAAGGAAATAAATATCGCTACAGTCAGTTTTTAACAAAATAGTTTCAAAGAAAGCATTTTTTCTTGTCAAAAATTTGCCACTAAAATGGTTTCAAAAAGCAAATCTACACAAAGAATTTTATTGCCGTTGATTGATTTTTGGTGTTACCATTCTTTTATTTTGGAGATATTTGAATGTAATGGTTTTTTTTTTTGGTGGCTACCTTTAATTTCTATGACGGTGAAGATGTTTGGTAAAAGAGAATTCTGGATCACCAGGAGGTTAGTACTTTGGCGCAATAGCTAGTTGTTTGTCTGCAGCCCTGCTTATGGAATCTTAGTCTGTTTTGGCATAGACATGAGCATGGGCGGGGGGGGGGGGGGGGTATACTTTATATTGAGAATTACTCAAGAAAATGACTGATACTATTACATTAAGTTAACTGTGCTACAATATTTGCAGTCCACCTCTCTCAATAAAAATAATGTCAGTTATCTTTTGCAGAAAGTGTTGGCAAAGTATGGTTATGTACGAGTACAAACGGAAATAATATTAAAATAATGATTGGCAAATTAATGGATTTATTTAACGAAAGCATATTGATCTCCACTAGAAATCATTGAGAAATTAAAGTCCATATTATGTCTAACATATACTGATGAAACAATGCAAACATAACACTAAACAAGAACAATACAGGATTCCAACAGTTCACACCACAACCATGTGCCATCACGTCATGATTTGCATATCGGATCGATCACAATTCGGTTGAGTTCATTTAATTTGCATGAAAGAAAATAATCCTAACAAAGAGGCCGAAGTCTCTGTTTGCAATTTTCCGCGACGGTCCACTTTTGGTCAAGCGTGGATCCGAAAGGGGGGGGTGGGGGGACCACACACAAAAGCCAATAATATGGGGTAGCCTCCCAAGAGCCGAATAGTGTGGGGTAATAATATTTCAGGAAGAAAAAACATATTTTAATGCAAAATGCTACCTGGGGCAAAAATAGCTGTAGTTAAAGGAGGCTGCAATGTCTCCACTCAGCGCATCACGTTAATAATGCATATTATAAGGAATTGAAAAGTGTGTCTATGGTGTATTTATTAGCACACTTGCTCTGTATGCAAGGGAACCGAAGTTTGATTCCCGGAAAAGACAAATTATTTTTCTTGTTTATTCCAATATTTGTTTTTGCATAACATCCAGAAAATTTAATTTATCAGTAGGCCTATATTTTGGGCCTAAAAAAGCATTCTTTTAATATGGGGGGGGGGGGTTAATTTGTCTGTACCATAAAATATGGGATGATCCAATGCATCTACACAATAAGTTGCTTCTCAGACACATTGCCCTAGATCCACCTGCCTCCGCTCCATTTGCAGCTGAAGATGTCTGCCTTGGCTTCATTAAAACCTGAAGATATCTGCTTCCATTAAATTTGAAGCTGAAATAATTACCTTTGCTCAGGCATGGATCCTGGGGGTGGGGTGAGCAATTGTCCCTCCCAAGAGCCAGATAATATGAGGAAATTTGTCTGTCCTGCAAAATATGGGATGATTCAAAGAACTTACACAATTTATCCATCAGGACAGAGCATCCTGAATCTGTGCCTAGTCTAGTGGTCTAGGGTATTCACCCCGAAAGTGAAAGGATGTAGGTTCGATTCCCAGCACACAAAGGCAGCTGAATTTTCTCTTTCCTATATATATCTTCACATCAGTCAGCTGTTAAAAACCTTCGTAGGATGTTATATTTTTAATTTTGATCCCTCATACTCTAAAGCAGCGGTTCTCAACCGGTGCTTTGTGGAGCCCTTGGGGTTCAGTGTGCACTTCCCAGGGGCTCCTCGGTCACTCAAAGATAATGAAATAAATCAAAAAATTTAATGAACAAATAAAAAAAATAAAAAAAAAGAGGCCTAAAGGGTATTGCCATATAAAAAATATACTAGAAACAGCTCCTCGAGTTAAACAGGGCTCCACCATAGAAATTATACACTACAAAGGGCTCCGCAAGTCAAAAAATGTTGAGAACCGCTGCTCTAAAGAGTCTTTAAATGTAATTAAGTCTCTAGATGTTGTTCTGCTATTTCTTTTTTTTTCTTTTTTTGTAGTTTATTTTTTATAATCATTTTTGTTTTAACAGCGATAGATAGTATTATCTATTTTTAACAATGTGTTGATGATGAACCGCTGTGGTGGTCGAGTGGGCATAGTGACGGACTCACATCGCAGGGACCCGGGTTCGAGCCCCACCGTCACCACAGTGGTGGGCGGCTGAAGTTGGTTTTCTGTGGTTCCCAACTTCAAGTCGCAAATGCGAGCCGATCTCCCCATTAAAAAGTCTCGCCACAGAGAGCACCAGTCCTACAAACAGTACAAACATTCAGTCATTACACTTCCCTCACTTCACTTCTGAGATATAGATGGCAGCACTGAAAAATCACACACAACACTAGACACGCACTCACACTGTTAGGTACACATACTTACACTTCTGGCACAACTCACTAGGGAGTAAATTGCCCATGGCGATAGACCTGAGTTGTGCTCGGTTTGAAAAAAAAAATGTGTTGACGATGTTTTTCTTTGGCAAAAAAGACATACAAGAGCATAAATCCATTTCACTCTGGGCAACTTTTCACCAAAGAAAAAAATTACCAACACATCACAAAAAGAGATTACCCTATAGCTGTTCCTTGTTCCTTTTGGCGATTTTTTTTCTTTTGCAAGAAAAACATCACACAGCATCACTTTGTTCATAATGTATGCTTTTGACCGCCAATGAACACAAAAGTTTTGAATACACATTTATTGCAGTATTGAGTACGAACTAAAACTCTCATTAAACAACTGGTAAAAAGATCAGCTTCGCAACCCATGGGATTATTTGTTTCTAAAAATGAGTGAAACTAGTAATTCAATAAGTACATTTATAACATTATAATACAATATGTACATTTGTAAGCGGATTTGAATGACTCATTCAAGTAAGCCCTTATGAATCAAGTTTGGGTCATAACTTAGAGCTCAAGAATCCCTAGCTATAAATTATTTTTTATGAGTCATCTCGGATGTCCTGCAAATAAAATTTGGGTCATGACCCACTGCTCAAGATTCCCTGGCTATAAGATGGTTTGTAAAACTCATATAGGCCTATAGAGAGAGCCCCTGTGAATAAAGTTTAGATCATGACTCATAGCTTGGGAATCCCTGGCTGTAAGTAGATTTGCACAACCCATTTTTGGAATAAAATTTTTGTCATGGCCCACAACTCAAAAGTACTTGGCTGAAAGAGGGGTTTTTATGACCCATCTCGGATGCCATTGCGAATGAATTTTGGATCATGACCTATAGCTCAAGAATCTCTGGCTTTAAAAGGGATTCGTATGACCCATTTTGAAAGCCATTGCGAATCAAGTTTTGATTGTGACCTATACACCTCAAAAATCTCTGGCTGAAAGTAGATTTATGATTCACACTGCGAAAAAATTTCCATTGTGACCCATAGCTCAAGAATACTTGGAAGTAATTGGGTTCATATTACCTATCTTCAGAAGCCCCTGCGACCCATAGGTCAAGAACTTGTGTGTTACAACACATTTCACTCTTGGCAACTTCTCGTTGTGCTTTCCAATGTTTTTCTCGAAGGAAAAAAAAATCAACACATCACGAGGTGTACAATAAAAACGGCGAACTGGCCACAGCAAAAAATTGCTACCGCAGGGAGTCCCTCCCTCTTCCATCAAGGGGTTAGCACACCAACCTCTCGATGAATAAAAAAAAACAAGCCTACCATTCAGAATCGGCAATAAATTGTAGGATCCGGTCTAATTAGCTCTTGCGTGCAGAAAATCAATGTGGTGCGACAAAAATGATCAAATGACCAACACATCACCAAAAAAGTGGTTATACTTTAGCTGTTCAAATGGCCTGAAACTGTTTAGAAATAAACCATATTCATATAATTTGAGAGAGATACCTATGCAACTTAAATATCTCCTACGGTATGGAGAAAATGGGCATTTCTTTCATGCCCGCACCCTGTATAGGGAACTTCCCTATATACGTAATAACCATTGCTACAGACATAAATACATAGAACTCACAAAAGTTTTAAATAAATACATTGAATGACTAAGATGGTTTACCAGCTATCGTGTAACGATCCATGTAGTTTATCAGGTTTATACAGCATAGTATGGCGACTGAGATGTAGATAGTTCGACGGCGTCCCTTTCTCTGCGGCTTGGAGCCGGTAGCGTCTGGAGGGGATTCCAATCCGGACGAAGGGGATAGCTGTTGCTGAGCGATGAGACTGTTCCCGAACTCCGGCTCGTCCACATCGTCGACATACGCCGAGTTCTGACATGCAGGCATCTTGGAAACTCAAACTGAGAATAAATATGACTTTTAAATTCAGAAATGGCAACTAAACATCTTTGTGACCGATTCCATATAAAGATGCTTTCCGAAAGTAAACAAATCGCGCGCTTTTCACCTCTCTTTTCCTTTTATTACGCGATGAGCGTACAGACGAGAATGGCTCTACAACACATTTTATCTTATCTGTTTCTGTACTTCAACTATTTCTACCAGTAGCCAATCCGGAATGGATAGATGTTTGCTCATCGAAGATAAAGCCGAAAAGATGTTTAGTAATCACTGAATTAACTGCACATCAGCTGATCATTACTCCATCTTTGCTGACTTGACTGGACTTGTGTTGTTTACATCGTGGATTTTCTCCTTCTTAAATTATACAAGGCTTTATGATTTAGGGGCTGTTTTGTGTTTGAAGAGAAAACGTAAGAAAAAAAACCACACACAGAGTATGTTTTCTGCAGAATGGGTGAGAAACAAGTTTACAGAACAAATATGAAAGTAAATAGCAGAGATTTAGTCATTTTTCAATCACCTTTTTTTGGAAAGGAAAAAAAAAAATACCAAACTAAAACAGGAAAAAGAATTCGAATCGTGTGTGTGTGATGAGATTCATTTAGACATGAAATCAGAAAGTCTTCAGGCTTAAAGAACAATGCTCGGTCACTTTTGTTGAATGATCTCTTTCATTCTAAGACGCCTTCATATACGTGTATTAAGGAGTTCTAGTTCATTCTTTCGTTCAAACCGAGCATAACTCCTGTCTCTCGCCATGGGCAATTTGCTACCGAGTGAGTTTTGCCGGAAGTGTGAGTGAGTGTACCAAAAAATAAAAGTTTGAGTGCGCATATAGTGTTGTTTCTGGTTTTCAGCGTTGTCATCTATGTTTCAGAAGTGAAGTGAGTAAAGTGTAATGATTGAATATCAGTACCATTGCAGGCAGGTTTGACCTCTGTGGAGAGACTTTTCAGTGGGGAGTCCCGAGTTGGGGCTACAGAAAACCAACTTCGGCCACTGTACTGTGGCGACGGTGGGGTTCGAACCCGGGTCCTTGCGATGCAATTTCATCACTATGACCACTCAACCATCCAAAAAAAACACTTCCCATACCGGGAATCGAATTCGGGTCTCCTGGTTTAGCGTCAGGTATTCTAACCACTAGACCACTGGGAAATATGTTCAGAAATAAATAGGTGAAACAACTCTCAATACCATGGTCCCCACAACCTGGAGAAGGGCCCTTAGGCTTGGATCTGCCGTCAAGCTAGACTTTCATGGGTCTGTGGGGATCCAGTGTATTATTACTAAAGAGCATGTTTCGGCCCAGAGAGCCGAATGTCCTGTATAATTGAGCCAGACAGTGTTATACATAAAACGGTGTGGCTGACACGGCCAGCGGTGCTCGCTCGTATGTTCTTGATTACCATTACCCTTATTTGTCTTCATCGTATTATTAATTGTGCAAATAAATATTTTATTATGTTCGCGGCGAGATTTCAATATATTTGTCAACATCATCGACCCCCCCCCCTTCTTTCTACCGCCACAGGTCCTTCTACAATGAATTTATAGCATGAAAAAGCAAAAAATGATGGTAATTGTCAGGGCCGTTATTTTGAGACCCTGGCTTTTGAAAATACACTAAAAATGGTATATATATATATATTTATACATATACATAAATACATTGAGTACATGAAGGTGAAAGAAGTGCTGTCTTAACGCATGGGTTAATCAACGCAGGCACCTCGAGTGCAGGGGGGGGGGGAGAAATCCCTCATGATAATGCGATTTAATTAAAATTTTCGAGAGTAAACGTGTAAATAGGTATAGGTAAGGCAACACCACACTAAAATATTTCTAGTATTGAGTAAGGACCCCCCCTAGAAAAATAATTTTACCCAGGGATCAGGGTCGCAACTAAGGAGGTCTGATGCCCAGAGGGGGCGCTAGTTTTACCTTTTAACCTCTTCCTCAACACTACAAGGGGGAAGCTAAAACGCATGCTTATTCCGGCTGACTAAGCATCTAGTTGCGGTCCCGCCCGTGATGCTCTTAAAATAGCCATGAGTGTGAGTATAAACATTAAAACTTAATATTGGGATTACACAACTAAAAACAAAATTTCACTCTGTCACTCAGGGCAAAGTATCAATTTTAGCGGCCTCAATTGGTAGTTCTGAATGAAGAAAGAGAAAATGTGGTGCCCATCCCCTGGTGCAGCGTCCTGTGCACCAGACCCTCTTGTCCTCCCCTAGTTGTGGCCCTGGGTATATATACATGCCCGAAAAGTGTGAGAACGATTCATCATTCCTCTAGAAATACTTGATATTGTTGGATACCCGGTTCGGCCTTGCCAGAAACTTTCCTGACACCGGGGTACAACAGAAACGGCGACATGACCACAGAGAAGATTGCTTCCGCAGAGAGTCCCACACCAAGGGGTTAGCGCACCGACCTCACGGTGAGTATGAAAAAGGCTGTCGTTCGGAATCGGCAATAAATTGTAGGTCCCGGTCTAATAGCCCTCGTGTGCAGAAAATGACCGTGGTGTGACCGAAAATGATGAATCTGTGAGACGTGGCGCACACTGAAGTGGTTCGACCGCGACATCGACACGGATTGATTAAACTGAAATCAATACCAATTTGATGTTTTCAACCAATCCGTGTCGTTCGTAGTCTTTAGCGTGCACTGCGCCTAGTACGGTATCTTCGCTAAAAAATTTAACGGTTGCTAATACAATCAACGCAGCTTATTAAAATCACGGATAATGTTATCATTTGAGTATTGTTATCATTTTTTCTAAAGAACGGAACGGACCAATATCATGGTCCTATGGGAGTGATACTGTAAAATCACTCCCATAGGAAAAATTCGTTTGTAGTTATCGAGACTTTGGATAACGTTATCTTTTTTTTGAATTCTGAAGCTAAGGTTTATGTATAAACTTATTTTTTCTGTAAGTTACCGTTATCAGGCTGCAAGACAATGTAGGAGGCTAGAAGGTGTTCTTTCCCTTCTCTCTCGTTGGCAAACATTTCCGTACTCCGTAATCGGTCCGTGGTATTCGCCTGTGATCGATGTACGTGTGGAGCTACTTTTGCCTTCTCATAGTGAAAGAAAATACATGACAAAAAATAGAGCCGTTTCCTTCAGTTGATCAGATTCAAATTTCTTTTGTTAAGAATGATTTTTTCAAGGAATATATGAAATACAGCACATTACAAATGTAATTCATGATGCACATTAAACAGTTTCATTTTAGCGTTTGACAATGGCTGAATAACACAAAAGTGCAGGATTTTAGCTTAAGGGGAGGGGGAATAAGTCCCGTTTTAGAACTAAAAAAAAAAACAGCGATTAAACACATTTTTGCAACCAATTGCGTGGGAAAGAAAAACAGAGTTGACGTATTTCACGTCAACTCTCTTATTCAATATCCATTTACCATACACCTCATTTCACCAAACGGCATGTATGGTCACCGCAGGGCCGCAACTAGGGGTGGGGGAGCCGGAGGATCTGGTGCCCCGGCCGATAGACCAAAAGGGGAGCCCAATTCCCTTCCTCATTAACTGCTTCTTCTACATGACGGGTTGACAAATTATCTAGTCGCGGCCCTGGGTCACCGTACTTGCAAACGGGATTTTTGTCGGATATAGTTATCGTTCGGTTATTCTTATCAGAAAATCCGAGTGTCGATACGATCACATTAAGTAGCGTATACTGACAACTCAGCAGCACGATATTTTCAAGCAAATTTAGCCAAAAGCATGCAGGTAGCATTCGTGCAAATGTTATGAATAAGATTGGTTGTATTTTTTTTTTGCCCAGAAGTAGCCTACTTTCGTGCTGCTAAGTGACATGTGTATCTCGATCCTTATCGCGCGCGCGCGCGTGTTAAGTGGTTTCAAGGATATTACTTAGATTTATCTTCCCCTATCCGTAGCGTCGGAGCCAACGGTGCCGAAGCATCCACAAAATATTCTAATCAGGCGGCAGAGCACCCGTAGCATTAATTAAAAAATCAAAGTAACCCACGCAAAACTTTTAGGTCGAGCACTCACAGGTCTAAAAAGCTTCCGACGCCTCTGCTGAATCGGGATAATCTCAGCATTACCCCCTTTCGCATTATCTCAGAGTGCATTTGTGAAATTACCGTACAGGTATAATTCTTTGGGCATTTGTTATGTATTCCAGCGAGGAATCTGGCTGTGCAGAGGTCAGTCTTGATGGGACACCCTGTATTTAAAATTTCTCTTTTTGGTATTCGACTTCAAACTTTTCACAATCTTTGTATGAAATAATGGCTTCTATAGTATAGTATAAGGCTTTATTTTCTTAGATACGATTTCGGCGAGTGCGTATCTCACTTCTTGACTTTTGATAAAAATATCTAATTATTTTGTCGAAAATGTTTTGCTTTTGTTTTAGTATTAATTATAATAAGTCGTTTGAAATATACGGGTGCATAGGGAAGTTCCTTTATCCTGGCGTAAATCGCGAAGAGTTGATCCCAGAAACATACTTCCAATTGGGGAAAAAGTACCCAACTACAGTTGTGGACCTCATATACAAGGGTTGTATTGTTATAGAAATAAAAAAAACTAACATTTTATTTGGTTACCCGGTCCTAACCCCCCCCCCCCCCCGATTAGAACATTGTTCCGTCTCTCCTGAGAGCTATCCCTAAAAACAGTTTTCAAGTGCAATATTTGCCAAGATGTTTCAATTCGAAAATCGCTGAAAATGAGGGAAACAGAATATGAGACGTAGAATGAGCTAGGCCGTTAGTTTATATGCGGTTGCCCCCACATCCAAAACGAATCCGCTGCCATCAATTAATTAAAGATACGCAATCAAGTATTTAACATTAGGCACTCAAAAAATTTTTAGAAATAAAATTTCATTTTTTTTTTGTTTGATGAACCCTCACAAACACCGATCCCCACCATGAGTTACCATCACTGTTTAAGAAGGAGGTAATGTATTGAATGGTATTTCTCTACTGCAGGGCCGCCCTTACCACACGCAGTACCCGGTGCTAAAATAATAGCGGGGCTAGAGGCTTCTTAATAATTTCGGTGCCCCTTAGCGCGTATTTTATATATTCTGTGGGAGAGAAGAATCGAAAATGAAAGAAATAATTCCATCACCCATGGAGATTCAGAATAAATGAAAGAAATAATTCCATCACCCATGGAGATTCAGAATAAATGAAACAAATAATTTGAATAATTCAGAATTTTTCAAAACTGATGAAAAATCAGAATTTATCAAAAAAAAATCCAGAATTTATAAAATACTTCTATTTTTCCAGATAAAAATGCTGAATTCCAGAATTGATGAAAATTCAGAATTTACTAAAGAAATTGTTACCGTGCCCGCACACCCCAAAGGGCGGCTCTGCTCTCCTGGTATTTGCTCATGGTCTCCATAAGGGTGGGGCTGGCATGGCCCTGGGGCAATTAACATTGTTTTTTTTAGTTTTTCATGTCATAAATTCACTATAAAAGGACCCGTGAAAAGTCTGTCTTGGAGGTGGGGTGCGGCGGCTGCATTTACGTAAGCAAAATACATACTACAAACCTACAGAAACAGTTTAAACTGCTTTATTTACGTATTTAATTTTTTTAGTAACTATACGCTTCTGTACTTTTGCTGTAAAAAAATTCGATTTTGATCGGAAATTTCAATTTCGGAATAGGAAAAAGAAAGATTTATTAAAATAATAGCGCTAGTTATGAATATATTTTTTTGTCAAACTACTGGAGATTATGAAATTCGAAAACGTTAATTAAATATGATTAAATTAAACTTTTGAATAAGAATATTTACAAATAAACTACACATACTGTATTATATGGAAACGGACGCATACACACACGCACGAAATTCGTATAAATGAAACGAATTCCAAATAAAGTGAACACAAGATTTTCTTCTATCAAAAAAATAGTGATTTTTGACTGCCTCGCTCTTGCTTTTTGTCCTCTGAGAAAGTCATTCACTTTTTGCAAGCAGACAAATGAATCTGCTAAATTCTATTGCTAAATGATAAATTCATAGGCGGAGATACGGAGGGAGGGGGGTCAAAGTTAAAGTCGACTGATCTAATGTATTTGCGTATATATGAATTGACATCATCGTGCCCCCCAGACTTTCAAGTCTATCTTCACCTATGGCTAAATTCTATTATTAAATGGTACTTTTTAAACTTCTCATTCCCGCAAACTTCGACTAAAAGGAAGAAAACGGGGAAAATGTTAATATTAAAATACGAAAAAATTCATGGGCCAAGTAAAAACCCTGACTCAAACAGATATTCGAATTATCGAAGTTCGCGAATTAGGAGTGTGAACGATGTGTTTCAAAACATTAATTACTTCAAATTCTTGTTCAATCTCATTAGGCTCGCCGACACATAATTTGAGGGGGTGCCCAGCAATGGAAAGATACTGAGGAGGGTCTAGTTACAACGGGAAAGGAAGGGTAACCCTAAGTTAAGTAATCAAACTACACATTGCACGTAGAACACAAAATTTTAGAACCAATAACGCACACAGTACAACGTTATCTTTGGAAAGAAAAACATAATTTACTTCCGTTCAAAAAAAAAGTGTACATAGAATATAGAATAAAACATTATATCTGTACATACCCAAACAAAAGAATAATGTTCGTTTTGTGCTAAATGCCTCCGGCTCAAACGAAAAAGCAGAATAATTTAGCAGAGAGAGAGAGTCATACTTAAATTTAATATCGCCACAATGCATTCAAATATGAACCATATATATTTGATATATATATATGGTTCATATCAATCCATAATCAATCAAAATGAATTAAAACATGAAATGATCATCCCTGGAGCTGAAATTATTTTTACTTGTGATTTTTTCTTTACGTATTTTTGCATTTGTTCTAGAACATATACAGTCTCGAAAATTATCACCATAAACCCCACCCCCTTTTAATGTTGAAGGCGAGATCCTAGTTATACAACTTTTTTTTGCGAAGAATTTGTGAGTTTTTGCATTAATTAAATGCATCTTTAATTTTCCATCACTAACTCAGTAGTCCTTAACCAAGGGTCCTTGGAAAGTTCAGCGGATAAGGAAAAAACAGTCAACTTAATTTTTCTACATTACTATCTGCAGAATTTCTGTAAAGAAGGTCAGTGTCCTCCATCTTGTTAGCGAAGGAGCCAAGGTCCAGGGATTCGTTTTATTGGTAAACAGGGCCTACGAAACAACAGGTTGTGGGTGTAAGCCTCCAGCCCTAACTAGTTATAAGCAAGGCAATCTTAAGGCGTGGGAAGGGGATCCTCGTGGTAATGAGATTTGGCATTAGATTTTCGAGAGTAAATGTATGAAGTGGTAGGCAGACACTTCTATTTAGGTAGAAAATCTATTTGCTGAGGGCGCATGACAGGCCACAAAAAAGAATTTGTGGAGGGAGAAGAAAAACAAGATTTAGCAGCCCTCTCCACTGTAAAAGTCAATTTTCCGCCCCAAAATGTTTGCTGACCAGGAGACAGTTGCCCCTCCCCCTCTAATTCCCATATACTGGTTATAAGAATGTCTTCTGCTTTTCCCTCTCAGTGTTGATTCCCAACAAGTCAAAGATGAGCTACATAGTACATCTACATTGTACGTTAAAATCCTTCCATTAGGGGGCATCACTGCAATCATGTTTAGAACAAGCATGCCTTTACTACAAATAGGCATTTACAGTGGTGGGTGGTGAAGGATATCTTTTAGCAGTAATAAATACATAGCGCTTAACTTAATTATTTTTGGCCGTCTTAAGAGTATGATGAGCCCCAGGAAAATGAATTTACTGAGGCCCTACTGGGTTAAAAAGATTTTGGTGAGGCCTCTTGGGTGTGCCCATTCAATAAGATGGCACTGCTCTGTACATATGAACTTGAAAAAAAAAATCTTAATGGCAGCTTTGCAGTGGTCTTTAAATATTTTGAACCTGCTGCAATAGCAAATCCTCTCACAGGTGAAAAAGATGAAGGTGATCACTACTGCTTATCGCCGAGGCTCTTTAAGACAAAAATGCAGAATATACATGTTATATTCACGGGATAAATGCATACAACAGTGACAATGAATCTGTACAGCAGTGATACATTTGTATATTTCTCCCCCGAAAACCATGACAAAATGGTCCAGATAGTTTTTTTTATCTCCATGAGACTGATTATGAAAGCCTAGAGAATTAAAATTTTTGTCGATCTGTATTTCAACCATTTTAGAACAAAGAAAAATTAATATTTCTACACATTCTTTACACAGTGTTTGTATGTATCACAGAGAATTTATTATTTTTAAAACATTTGACTAATCATTTTTACATATAGAAATTTTGATGACCACAGTATAATGAAAAAAACCTACTCAAAGGGCGATGGGAAATGTACACAAAATACCATTGAGCAGCGAATTTTCTGTACATAGTACCCACAAATTATTTACACACAAAATACACATTTCATTCACTTTGATGCACAGATCATTCAAGTACTTTGCCCTCTCACATAACATACTTCACAGATACAGTGGTACCTGAACCTACGAGATGAATTTTAGACATTTAATTGTCTGATGAAAATATATTACAGAAACTCTCTTATTTCATCCTGCACTCTCATAATATGAGAAAAAAATTAACATGATACAGTACTTACAAATAATGAAAAGTAATTTTGCTTACAAGGTAAATACAGTACATAGGCTACAATGTAGTCAGACAATGTAAAGAGCCCTGACTTGTTCACCTTGTTGCACATTGGACGTGTTTAAAATGACATGTATCTTGTTAGATTACTTGTTGTATTTTTAGCAAATGGTTTTCCTCATAACTTGCTTCATTTATAAGCAGCACTTTTAGGACGAGCTACCACTGCATTTGACTGACTGATATCCAAAGCAATTCACGTCACAACTACTGAGAAAAACTTCCACTCAAGTTCATCAATACAAAGTATCACAAAATTAATCTTTTGTTCATAAATTTAGAGGGTTTTTGGAATGACTGTATATATTGATCAATGTATTATGAAGGTTAAACATACCAATATAAATAACATAAAAGACACTTTCTCCTTGAGAAACAGATACAAACAATCCAGTCTTATTTCTTCCCCAGTGTTAATAACTGGCCACACAAGGCAACCTGTAAGAACAGACTAGCTTGGCATAATTAAGCATTTGCATATGCCGTTAAAGAAATAATTCCTAAGCTTTAAATTGGATGTACAGCAAAACCTCTCTTCTGTGGACACAGAGAGAAAAAAAATTCATCCGTTAATCAGGGGTTTAAAATGGATACTTTTATTATACGAGAAAATATTATTTGTGACAGTAAAATAGGGGGTGACCACACCTGAGCGGGATGTCTGTTAAGAGGGGTTTTACTGTACAAAAGGAACAACTGCACAATTTCGTAACATTCTGAAATGAATTACCAAATCTGGTGGCATACAAGAGCGGTCATTGCTTTGGAAACAAACCAAATGAGGTGTGTTTTACACATATGAAGTGTTTGCCTGTATAAAAAAAAATTATTGGAAACAGGAAGAAACTGCTAACACATTAGCGCAGGAGTTCTCAAACCTTTTTCATCTGAAGCACCCCTCTCTCTCATCAATGCTCTCAACTCTCCCCAGAGCAATATAACAAAGAATCTCTTTGAAAAACTTTTTCCAGGGGCACTGCTGACAAAAGTTGGCAATGCAACAGGGTGCCACAGCATACAGTTTGAGAACCTCTTCATTAGCAGATAACACAATACCAAGTTTTATTCAGTGAATATTGTCCCGAAGATAGTAGCCAAATCATAGTTCTATTACTTCCTATAGTTCATTTCATATCTAATGATAATAACTTAGACGGCATATGGAACTTTGGTTAAAAAAAACATACACATAGAAACTATAATTTTAAAATAAAAAGATAGGAATCAAAAGATAATTCCCACCAGTGATTAGTGCTTTGATGGCACCTTTATAAAACAGAAACCTTTGTAAAACGGAAAATTATTTGAGTCCTTTGACATTTCGTATAATACAGGTTTCACTCTGAACAAAAAAGAATAAAAATTGTATCTCTCTTACTTGATCATTTACCAAATTATCTAATGAAATTTTATTAATAAACAACAGAAGCTTTGAAAATTATACGAGATCCATAAGTAATGTGGGGCAGGAAAAATATTCACAATTTAGTTAAATATATTGAAAAACAAGATGAATCATGCATAGAATTGAATATGATTGGAATTTCACAACAACTTGAATTTCACTTGAGGAAAAAGAAATGATTTAAAAATGCACAAAATGAAACAATGATGATTCAGATAAACAGGTTAATAATTTGATATGAAATAATATTGAAAATAAATATGTTAGAACAAATTATCAGTTTGTAACCAGGCAAATTTTATATAAGAAACGGTGCATGTATATTTTAACGTAGTGGTTACTACCACTACTACAAAACTACCCAAATAACAAACCTTTTTTTGTTAACATTACTAAGATAAGAATAGGCCATGGGAAGGCACATGCAGATCTCAGAAGTTAAAGAGAGCAGCAACGGCAAAAAAAAGTTCTAAATCCTCCTCGTAGTTCATTTCTTTGTGAAAATAATGTTATAGGAATCCTAGTTATGACAGGTAAGAAGAGAATTCGGCCCCACCACTACGGCAATCACTTCATTCTAATTATTTTGAAATGAATCATAGAAAATGTTATATTATTTTAATGACAACTTTATATTTTCTGCAGTAAGCCAAATAACACTTATTTATATAGTTATAATAGACAAAAAGACCCTAGTCTCCCATCTGCAATGTATTGGAAGATATAGGACTAGATAAGAAACTCCAGACTAGCTCATTCAATAATGAAAATATATGTAAGATACACAAATAGGATAACCGAATCAAAATCATAACACAGAAATATTGAATTAAATAATTAAATTTGTTAGGAACTGAGAATTTTCATTAAATTATATCAACATAAAATAACTGCATATAATTTTGATTTTTAATTTGAAAATGAATGCATTTATATGCACATACAAATTCCACCAAATAAGCACTGTATGGATTATGAGAGCGCCACACTTTCCCTATGGCAAAACCTAGCTTTCACGCATAATTATCTGTTTTAAATCACTTCAAAAACAAATATTTACAAAGGAACATTTTCTGAATGAACATTATCAATTCTCTTTACCTGATTTGATATTCACCCAATCAATATTTAGAAAAAATGAGATAAATCACAAAAGATGGATCATTTCTTCCTAAATTTGTGTTTTTCCCAAACAAAAGATAGCATTTACCAACTCTATCAGCATAAGCTCTAATACTACCATAATTTTTCATAAAGTTGGCTTAGAAAGCTCAAGTGCTTAAAAACTTAACTGCTATGGCAAATATTCTGATAAAAATAATGATTTTATATGAATAAAAAATATTTTTTAAAAAAGCTCTACATAAGTACTCTCAACAAAGCAAAAAACAATATTGATTTCTCTTTGGCCACAATAAAAAAACTTTTCTCAATTTTTCCCACACAAAACCAATATAGAAACAAATAAAATCCAAATACAACAAATATAATTGTAAATAAATAACTTTTTGTGCATCATAAAACAAAATTTGATATATTGCTTCACAGTAATTCCTACTAACACCAACTAAAACACAAACATGATCATAAATACAACCTGAGATAAGGGAAGAGGAACATAAATTGCATAAAAATGTACTTTTGTTTTGTAATGAACAAGGACAGGTTCAAAATAGAAAAATCTCATTTTTTTCAGTTTATTAAGTTGATGTTTGTATTACTCATGAAAACAACTTATGAATTAGTACGTTTGCCTTGCATGTGAGATGCAGTTTTTCCCTTTGAGAATAGGATGCATCTTGTAGACTAATACTAGATATTAGATACACATTGGCATTTTATTACTTAGGAAAATAGTAATTATCTGGTCCCCAAAAAAAAGGTTTCTTGGAAAGTATTCATTTTAATTAAAAAGAGGAATACAAGTTTGTAAAAGAGTCTTTCTCAATGATTAGTTATACACAATGTCAGCAATTATTTTAAAAATATCAAGCTTAAATACAAATTTTGAATTTTTTTTATCAAACTTTTTGTGAAACAGAGATGACAAACTTCTAACATTTTAAGATTTAAATTTAATGAAGAATAATTTATTACTTCGATGGGGGGGATAATTTTATTCTCTTTCAACCTGATTACTTTGAACATATTCAGTTGTATGTAAAACTAGAAAATAGTTAAGGCTGTCGAAAATATACTTTATTTTTCTTTCACTTTTAATGCAATAGTTGATTTATAGAACTAATACAAATTTATTGGTACTTGATTAATGTAACACCTTCCATGCAAAGTTGTTTGCAAAATTAGAGTTCTCATACAACTCAAATATTTTTTACGCAGATAAATCTAAAAGACCTACATAAAAGTACCTCTGACAAACAACTTCTCACATGCGTACGAGTCCAAATTATATTTTTTAAGTACATCATAAATTAGAACATAGATGCCAATTTTACTTGAATAAATAGCTTTACCCAAGACTAGAAATCAAAGAAGAGAAACAATGAACTCAGGACTTTTTTTTGGAGGGTCCTGTTTTTTGTGAAAAAATTTCCCTTATTTTTATGAAATGGTCATTAATTTTGGTAAAAAATAAGTAGTTTTGTGGGAAGCAAAATAATCTAGTTAATTTATCACAAAAGAAATGAAATGCCAAATTCATGGTTTCATTAATATGTATTTTGTGAAGGGTCCATTTTCCAGATCCGGAATTTTGTGAAGGTTCCAAAAATCAGACTCAAATTTTGGTTGGACAGACCCTTGAGACTACTGTCAGAGCAGACATGACCCAAGCTCTGTCCCTTCCGATATATAAGCCTTTTTTTCGTGTTGGATCGTGCTGGGGAGAACCCTGAGACTACTGGCAAATACCAAAATTTTCTACATCAACATGTTTTAGCACTCACGGATGTCGTTTTCAAGGCAAAGCAGAAGAGTTTATGTATAATACCTAATGAAAAACATGATCAGAATGAGTTAATGTCTGCATTCTGACCACATTTTCGTTATGCAAAGCCCTTTGAAAATGACACCCATGAGTGCCAAAACATATTTTGATGTAGAAAATTCCAGTGTTCACCAGTAGTATATGTTGTCTCTTCTTTCATTTCCAGAGAGACCAAATTTATGATCACTGATATTTTGATTAATATTTGAATTCCAATTATCAAATCATTAAAAAAAATCATATGTTGAGGCATGTAAAAACTTTTCTCTTGCTTTACAAAAAACAAGTTGATTCCCAAAATATGTTTCTTTATACCATATGATGTTTCTTGATTAAAAAATTACAAAAAAAAAAGTTTTACTAAACTTTGTGTGGGGAATCTATGGATAAAAACTCCTCTTTTCTTGCAAAGTATTCGCCTATCCTCTCACTGCTGTACCTAGAACACATAAATATGTATCTGAAATTAATTTATTTTACTCTCAAAAATTTAGACATTCAAAATTTTGCAAATAACTTCATAAAAACTATTTTTCAAACAAAAGTGGTTTGAGAAAAAAAATCAATTTGGTAAAAAAAAGTTTCAAGTAAAATTATGTGTTCAGACATTAGCATACACCTAGAAATAAATGTAGCAATGCAATGTAATTTTCAAGAAAAAATTCTTAGAAAAATTTAACATTAACTTGTTTTAATAATGAACAACACAAACTATGTGTGACAATTATAATTGAACGAGTAGGAAATAAGCACGAATTTATCTGATCCAAATGTCCAAATAGGTAGGAAGGAAATTCTATGCAGCAGACATTTTGGAACCATGCTATGAATTTTCAAAAGGTTATATTTCCGATACAAAAAAAAAATCTACATTAACCTTCGGTCGGGTGAATCTAATCTGCGAGATGAACCATCCACTTTTTTTTTGCCAAAGAGCAGGGTTTACCAAGAAAACTTTTGTTGAAATTTTGTTATTGGAAATTGTAAAAGTTAATTAAAACACATATAACCTTGTCTCAGTGAAGAGTTTAAGCTTTCCCCTCAAGCCTAGGCAAAAATTAAATTTATAGAATAAATCATAATACCGGCAAGGATTTAACTTATCCCTCTCTCAACATGCATAATAAGCTACTCTGAGTGAAATGTAACTTTATTTTATTATTTAAAAAAAATAAACATCATAATGCAACCATTCTGATAACTCTTTGCAATTAATATGGAAATCACTGTCACGCAGAAGAAATCAACTTCAATAACAAACCATGAGTGCTGAGTATATAATAACAAACCATGCAAAACCATACTGAACCTTATATAACAAAACAGATGAAACTTTCACAGTTTTTCAAGGCAATAAAGTAGCCATGTAACTTCTGAGAAATTCTGCTACAACGGAATGTGACAAATCGGGTGATAATTTTTAACCTCTCAGTCTGAGAAACATAGAAAAGGGTCTCTAGCACACTATCACGCAAAAATTTTATATATATAAAACACACATACACACACTTAGGGAAATGCACTAGTCTATTGGTTCTTAACATTGTGTTCCACGGATTCTTTGTGCCAATAGAAGGCTACAGATTTCTTTACTGAATGTTATTGATTGACCATTTGAGTCACACCACAGTCATTTTCTGCACATGAAGGCTGATTAGACCGGGACCTACAATTTATTGCAGATTCCAAACGACAGCCTGTTTTTATAATCATCAAAAGGTTGGAGCACTAACCCCTTGATGTGAGACTTCTTGCAGTAGCGACCTTTTTCTGTGGTCATGTCGCCATTTCTGTTGTACCCGTGTCAGGAAAGTTTCTGACAAGGACGAACCAGGTATCGAACTCGCGACACCTCTAAACATCTTTCGGTATTTTCAGTGAGTATCTTATTGACCTGTTCTACCAAGCCCTTAATATTGAGCACAAAATAATGTAAGAACAAGATTTTTTCCCCATGCAAGCTCACAGACCCCTCAAAACTTATCCAAAGGTTCTGTTAAGAACCACTGTGCATATTGAGTTTAACCTATAATCATTCCAGAAGAATATTTTCAAAATCTATATATTTCTGATAAAGAAAGATTGATAAAAGAAAAAGAAGGTAACATTAAACTTACCCAAGAAAATCGAAGTCTAGAGTGGAATGTGCTGCTTGAATTAGTGCCCACATGCCCCAGAATAGCTGAGCAGCCTGAAAGAAAACCATGTTGACTATTTTCTTTTCAGATGATAAAACACAAAACATATAAGTACTTATATAACTATAGTATAACTTGTACTTATATAACTATAGAAATCATACTAGATAAAGGCAGTAAATAGCCTGCTGGCCAAATCTGTTTTCACCCACTTTTTTTATGATGAAATTAAGGGGGACAAATGTTTTTTTCTCCTTTTAAAAGAATTTACATAATATAAAGAACAAAAATTTTGAAAAGGTGTTTTTTGTACAAATAAGTTATTATAGAGCTAAATTTTATGAGTAAATGATAGTTTCAGGAACATAGCCTTCACTCAGAAATTTTATTCTTAAGCAGCAATATAAAGAAATACATCTACCAGGTGTACAAGTATGAAATGCAGATTTTTTTTTTTTAAAAACATGTTAAATTCGGAAGAATGATAAAAAGTGCTTTATTCAAAGTATGCCCCATTGCTTGTTATACGTTTCCCCCATCTTTCCTGAAATTTGTGAATATCACGCCAGTAAAAATCTTCCCCTTTTGTTGCGAACTATTCATTGAGCTATTTTTTCACATCTTCGTATGAACCAAAGCGCTGCTCAGAAAGTGCATGACCCGTCAATGCAAACAAGTGGTAATCGGAAGGAGCCAAGTCTGGTGAGTAAGCCACATAGGGTAGAACTTCCAGCTGAGTGCTTCCAACGTGCGGCGAACCGCTTTTGCCGTATGTGATGGAGCATTGACCATTGAACATTGTCAAGAAGCATTTCACATTGTCATGGGGCATTGCAATTGGAAACAGCTTGTTGACTAACACCCAATTGCTCTGCGAGTTGTTTTTGTGTCTGTGTAATATCATCTTCGTCCAACAATGCTTCCAATTCCACATAATCTTTTTTTTGGCGGTTTTCCATGTTCCTTGTCTGTAACATCGAAGTCACCACTTTTGAAACACTGAAACCATCATTCACACGTATCTTGCGATGGAGCATGTTCACCATAAACTTCTCGAAGTAATCGGTATGATTCAGCAGCAGTTTTCTTCAAATGAAAACAAAAAAATTAATGCTGTCCGCGAATGCTCTTTGTTCAGTATAACTTTCGACATATTGAACACAACAATACAACACTATGCACCCACTTTTCCAATTTATCACTCGTGCGCATCTGACACTTTTTGATGACACAACAAGATGGCGCAGTGTAAAATCTTTATAGCACAAACTGCATTGGTGCACCATCTGTTTTCTGAAATCCGCATTTCATACTTGTACACCTGGTAAATCTAAAAACATTAGAACTTGATATATTTTTTTCTGTAACTAAAATCCTTATTCCATGATTTTTAAATATATACGTTAAACAAGGTTAGAGTTTACTTAAAAGGCTATAAGCAAATACCAAACACCTGTATATTTTTTCACTTTTATAACTAATGCAATTAAAAACTACACATACGAGGGCAAACTTGGTCACTTGTACATAAAGATGCTCAACATCTTCATCAGTGATGTCTCTCATCCAGCCATTTAAAGAATAAAATGCTTCTAGATAATACCGGAGCCATCGCATTTGAAAGTCTTTACTTGGATACAAGTGGGGTTCGAATTTCTCTACACCTGAAGTAACAAAAAAAGGAAGTTTTATAATTAAATAATAACCTAAAAACACAGATTGCTTATAAAAAGAAATATATGAGAATTTTTTTCCTTATGCTTATAACACACACGTGTAAATTGGAAAGAGAAAATTTTACTCATATGCAAAGCACAACTAGAAGTTCTGCTTCCACAACCGATTTCTCAGTATATTGAGTTGTTTTGGAAGAACATAATATAATATAATTTAATTTATTGTTACTATGAGCCACAAGTAAGGAAATAATGGAATGTAAGTAAGCAATAATGGAATTGGCTAAAGGTTCTCACATCCAAACCTACTCACTTTGTATCCTATACCTTCGAGTGATCAATCATATATTGTTAGTTACAATTAAGCCTTAGTCTCAAAAACGAATATAAAAATTAATAATGAACTAAAGAGTATGAAATGTATAAGGAAAATACTTGTTCAATATGTGAAAGCTTACATGCTCTGAAAAAAATCAAAGACAGCACTGTCAGACTGAACTTATTCTGTAAGCCAGACTACATATTTTAACATGAATAAGGAACCCTCGTAACATGACGACCTGGGATCCTTCACAAATTCCATTTACATCCGTGTGATGGATCCTGGAGCTTGTCATATTACCTTCCCCCCGATCTTAGGGTCCCGCGGATCGCTGGTGGGAATCCTGCAGAGTCGTCGTCTAACTCAGTATAAAGAAAATAAATGTTAATGTGCAATATCAAATTGTGATAAATGTTTTGCAATATATTATACAAGAAAAATGTGCAATGTTTTTACCTTCATACCGTCTGTGGGCCATGGACCACTTATACAAATACAAATACAACGCCACAACAGGCAAATTGCCCAACGAGGTGGCTGACATCATGGATCCCCGAGCTATTTTTTGGAGGCCCTACC
Organism: Pholcus phalangioides; assembly: GCF_987345545.1. NCBI lineage: Eukaryota > Metazoa > Arthropoda > Arachnida > Araneae > Pholcidae > Pholcus > Pholcus phalangioides. The sequence goes on along the minus strand of NW_028301616.1, from coordinate 20,946,362 downwards.
TACTACTGCTACACCACACATGCACCCCGCCCACAGCCCCCCCCCCGCGGAACCCCCAACGAATCGGTACATGCGGGAATGTGCGTGTACGTGTAGTGAAACCTGACGTGAAGTTTTTTTTGTTTCTCTGTAATGCTTGTTGTGTGTAGTGCTGCCATCTGACACCAGTTTTTCTAACTATGAGTGAAGTGTTATGATTGAATGATTTATCGTTGTAGGACTGTTGCTCTCTGTGGCGAGACTTTTTAACGGGGAGATCGGCTCGCATTTGCGCCTTGAAGTTGGGAACCACAGAAAACCAACTTCAGCCGACCACCAACGGTCAATAATTTCATGAGAGTTTCAATGTGCAATAGACCTATTGTTGCAGACCCTGGCCAGGTCTTCATTGTTTACCTTTCCCATGTTGCCAACTTCCGTATGTCAAAAGTTAAAAATAGTTTAGTTCCTTATGATATGTAAATGAGTTTTACTGTTAAGTATGTTAAAGTTTTTACAGGCTATTGATTCTGCTGTCTGATTGGTTCTTGGAATAGAGGGTTTTCTTTAAAAACCACCACTGTGCAAAGAAAAGGGCAGATCTAAACCAAACATACAAAGTTCAGCACTTAGCAAGGCGTCTCACCTCGTGCAGAGTACGTCATTATGTTCTGGTGAACCTACGACCAAGGGGCTCTTATTCCTAGCAGCCGTGAGAAGACAAGAGATGGAGTAGTATTAGCTTTCTCTTCGGGATGTCGACTCACTTATGTTCTGGTGAACCTACAACCAAGGGGCTCTTATTCCTAGCAGCCGTGAGAAGACAAGAGATGGAGTAGTATTAGCTTTCTCTTCGGGATGTCGACTCTTCACCAAAACCTGGTCTAGTTTGCCCTCACTTGGAGAAGGGAGACCTTGACGGGGACAGCGGAGCAGTGCTGATGTCGTCATAGAACCTCCACCACATGAGATGCTGAGTAGACATCTCGAGACTCGACTACTTGGGATACTGGCCAGTGACGTGCACGCAATAAGTGAAGCCGATGCATGGGTGCAATGAACTCCGTAGATTGACAGATCGATGAGACCAAATCAGTTTTGATAAACAAAATATTTACTAAAGCTAAAACTCTAAAAATTGTTGTTTATGTTTAATCCTTTAACTGTTTAAAACTTTGAGAAATGTAAAAAACTTCAATGTTAATAAATAATATTGGTAGAAAAAATTATTGTTTCATTATTGTCATTCGCAAGAGCTAATTTTACTCTTGAAAGATAAAAATTGAATCTGGGATGTAACGACGGCCGACACGTTACACCCTCTTTTTGCCAAAAACTGGGTATCTAAAATAGGAGGGGTTTCTAATGCATGGATAGTATTATATAGATATATCTTAAAAAATTTTTTTCTAAATTTTAAGCCCAAAAAAATCAGGGGGGGGGGGTTCCTTAACCAGTAAACTGTCCAATTAATTTTTCTGAGCGTTACTCGCAGTGCCCACTTTTTTTTGAACATGCGAATGCTTTTTCCCTTTTTTTTCCTTTTCTTGGAAGTTTGAAATATTTAAATATTTTTTTACAGCATGTCTTTTTATAGCTCGAATGTGTCGAGACATAATATGACAAAGTGGGGAGAGGGGGGGGGGGGGTCATAATGTCCTGTGACTAAAAGAAATGCTGTTGATGGATTTATGTGGAACCATAGTAGTTGAACCTTTGCTAAAAGAATGAGTAATAAAACAGATGTATCTTCATAAGGGAATCGGAAAAAAAAGTGATGGGGATGCAGCTTTGCAAAACATGACAAAGATAATAGTAATAATAATCTCAGACATTGGAATACAATTGTCAACTCCATCTAGTGATGAGATAATAAAGTAGAAGGATGGCTGTACAGAGATGGCAGCACATGCATGACAAATTATTTCGTCATATCTGTGAAAAAGACCGAAAAGTCTTCGAGTCGGCAAATGCCGTCATAGGCAACACCATTACGTATATCAGCGGCGGCAAATGCTGTCGTAGGCACTTGACTGGTTAAACATGTTAAAATACAGTACTTCTAAATCCATGCACTTATAGAATTCAGTGTACACTTCTAATTTATTCTTTATGATAACTAATATTTAGAGGGTGTGTGAAATAAATTGAATGCATCTCCACTATTTTCTAACAGAAAGTTGCTATAACATAAGAGCAGAGGGTGGGAAGTGACAATGCCAATTTCGGAGGAGTTTTGGAGCAGCAAAATATAGGATTCGGAGCAGATATTTATAAATTGTAGCAGCAAAATTAACTTACAAGAATATTTTCATTAACCCCCCTCTTTTTAAAATAAAACAACTGCACTGTCTTTTGTAATCAAACATCTTTTCATCAGCTTGCTTTTTGTTTTTCAGGCTTTCGACACCTTGTTTGAAAAAAGCTTTTTACACTAGTCTATTTAAGATGACACACGTTTTGCATACTGAGGGCACTATTTGCTGTCTGGAACAGCAGCAGTTTAAATTGACTAAATATTTTCTGTTTTCAATTTTTTTATACTCGGAAAGAAATTGTTGCAAAATGGGGGAGAATTTTGAAGAGTTAACACAATGTTTGGCGATTTGACACTCGTTATTTGGCAACATTGGCGATTTAACACTTGTTATTTGGCAAAGTTTTTAAATTAGCATTCATAATTCGGCGGACTTGCTTTTTTACTCCCAGAATGAAAATGTTTTTCATGAAACATCAGGATTTGATACAATGATGATCGACTATAGCAATTTCTGCTATTTTCAGCAGCAACTTTTTTTCCTGAAAACGGAAACTGACCCACATTTGCGCTTTAAAGCTGAAAGACCATTGCAAACTATCTTCAGTTACACGATCACGAATATTATCAGGGGTTCAATGATGGAAAGCCTGATGAGGAGCCAATAGTTTAAATAAGGGGCCACAGTCATCCCAATCAGATTTTTGGGGACGAAGTTGAGGGCGGGAACTTAATTAGAAAATTAAAAAAATTTATTTAAAAAAAAAATCAGCTACCTTTCAATTTTCTCCTCTAATATCAAACTGCATAAGAAGTTATTTTTGTGTTTAATATAAAGATATGAAGTAAAAGTATGTAAGTAAAGAAATATTTTATCGTTTATGATTACTAAATTACAGGAAGCAGAAACATGATTAATCAAAAAAAGAACGCCATACCTGCAAATTCACAAAAATGGTTCCCGATATCAAAACCTTGATAATTATAGCTGCCATACTCATAATCTATGAATGTCACTTCACCTGAAACAAAACATTTGTATGAAACTAACACCAGCATAAAATTTTGAAGTTGCTACAACTACTACACCACAAAATGCACCTCATCAATATTCCTCAGCGGAACTTCTAAAGAATTGGTACAACTCATATTTTGACTTGTACCAATACTTGTGTGTATGTATTCTGTATCTAACATTATTTGTTTGAGGAATGCTTGTTATTCATATTCAAAAAGCGCTGCCACCTGTCTTCTGAATTTGAAAGTAAACAACTGTGAATTCTTTAAATGTTGTACTAATGTTGACTGCTCTCAACGGAGACACTTTTTAAATGGATTTGGGAAAACGAACCAAAGTTGGGAACCACAGAAAATCAACTTTAGCTGACTACCACTGTGCCATCTACAAGAATTAAACCTGGACCCTTTTGACAAACAGCCACACAGTGGCTACAGTCACTAGGGTGACATGAAATATGAATAAACATTAACATAGCTTCTTAAAGCTCTGGATTTAATTGAAATGTTTTATTCTCCCTAAGAATATCCATAGCAAAAAGTTACAATAGCTCCCTATAGAGATTAGGATTCATGCTTTTTTTTCATGTATTCATCATTACAAAAAACGGCTTTGGTTCAAGGCGATTTCAAAAATTGATTTCAGACCTCTACGTCGATGAAAGAAAAGAAAAAGTAATTTCTACCATCATTTGAGATTTTCAAATTGTGTGCATGTGTTATGCATCTCTGTAAACAACCTAACCTAAGAGACAATATTAAACATTTTGAAATCAGTTATGGTGGGAAAAAACAAAATTGTTGCCATTTTCATAAGCCCTGTTCAATCGAATGGAACATATGTTCATCGTAGGTACCACCTAGATTTTGTTTCGGATATAGTTATCAATAAGCTATTGTTACCAGAAACCTGGAGTCAGATGTTATAATATTAAGCAACATGCACTGTATATACAAAAATTCTTTGTATGTATATGGCATATCTCTCTGCAAGTGATTTTTTTGTGAAGGAATAAGTGAGCAGCACGAGCACTTTTGCCATTCAAAAAGCTTAATTTTAAATCTTTCTATACTATTGTGGTTTAGTGCTTTCATCACTCACATACCTAAAATGTATCTTTCTACAACATATAAGAGAGGGAATACATGGGGAGGGTGAGGAGAGAAATCTATCACACTAATCTTTTTTACCCCCTTTCTATTCATAATAAGCGAACAAAGAAACAGTTTTTTTAACGTTTAAGGCCAATACTACCAATACATATCACTCAGATTTGCTGTCAAAGCCTTATTGTGTAAGGGTTAAAACTTCAACCATGGTTACATTGCCACACCAGTTTTACAGTTCCTTTGATATCATTGTAACAGTCTGGCTGCATATGCATACCGATTCGCAAAACAAAATTTGTCATGGCTAATTAAATTGAAAAAACAATCCAATGAATTCGGTCATGCTAATGAAATTGGTGAAAAAATGAAATGAATTACCTTTTTCTTCATTGTATACAATGTTTTTGAGTAGTAGATCGTTATGACAAAACACTACTGGTGAATTCAGACTAACAAGATGCTCTTTCAGCAAGATTAGCTCTTCTTCCAAAATTTGCTTTGATGGTATAATATCTAAAAACCTGGAATGAAAGGCGCTCTGAAAAATCATGGTCTGACATAGATACAATGTAACAACAAATTATTATATAATCTGACCCACTTATAAGACCACCAATCGATTATCAGCGAGCATCTAGATTCAGTGGGCACATTAATGCACTTTGTTTGGTACAATGCAATTTATATAGCAATTTTGTAGCTTTTAATGAGCAGGTTTTTCATGATAAAGCTGAGATTTTGTAAGGTATTCAAAAAGGAAAATCGAAAAAAAAGTGAATACATAAATGAGGGAAAATGAAAAGTAAATGTGTGTGTGTGTGTGTGTGGGGGGGGGGGAGAAGTAAATCACACAAAACTATGAGCTTCTTTCACTGCTCTCATAATATGGAGCTTATGCATTAGGGGAGGGATGACTGTCAATCAAATAATGGCTCGACAAAAGGTTCATCACTCCTTTAAGTTTGTTTCCTATGTGCAAGAATAGCAACACTTCATCTGGAAGAGAAGATTGTGCATGAGAAAATGGTGATAAGAAACTGACCAATAACTATTTTTAACTATGACCAATTCAACCAGTTTTCAACTCTTGACTATATGTTTGATTGTGAGGATCACCAGCAGAATTTTTCAGCATAAAGTTGAAATAGAAATCAAATTACAAGAAAAAGGTGGAAAAATATTTTATACATCAAATATCGATATAATCGCATATATAATCACTATAAGCACTTAACACTATTTTAGCAAACACGACTCTGGCCATATTGCTATATTGCAATTTACTGACATTAATGACATGGGTTGGAAATGAGGGCACTATCTATCGACGGTTGCCTCAATCTTGTTAAGGAAAATATCTATATTATCTCTTGGGTTTGAACCTGGGACCGTGAAAGCAACCTTCAAAGTGGTAGATGAGCATCTTACCACCATGCCACTCTGGCACTTAACACTGGAACAACAAGAATTTCGAACTACCTAGAATGACAGTAGCTGTTATTTTGACAGCTATAGAGGAAAAAAATCAACATAAATTATTTTTCTTTATTGAAACTTCTTAAAACAGTACCTATTCAGTCTCATTTATTTTTGCAATAAACCCTTGTTCGTGTACCATTTTGGTTTTGGAATTTTTGGACAGAAAGACTTGTTATGACAAAGACTAATACTGTGTTTTATTACTTTAAAAAGAGATTTGACTATGATTTTTTTTGAGCTCGCACAATCCACAGCTTCATTTTCTGATAGCAGTCCACTGACAAGATTTGAGATATAATGCACTTCAGAAATTTGTGAAGAAATTGCATGTGCAGAATGAAAAAACCGAATAGCTTCCAAATCTCGAGCAATGTAAAATGCGCACAAATGTATGACAGCTATTCCATGCCCATCACATTGTGCACGAATGAATTCATTTTGTAGAAAACATCAGCAACATTCATTTGTAGAGTAATAAAGTTTCACAATTTCAGAAATTCCCTTTGCCAATGATTTCAATTTTGTGTGTGCATGTGATACTCAAGACAGTCAAAAACATGATCAAATACTAAAACAATATCTTCCCACATCATCCAGCAGGGCCCCTAGGCTGGCATCTTTAATGGGCCCCCCCCCCCGGGTCCCCTCTACAGTGAATTTATAATGTGTATAAACAAAAAAGATAAGAATTCTATGGTCAGATAGCAAATTGTCACCAATCATTTTTGAAGTTTAAAACATGAATCAGTAAATGAAATTTTCAATCACAAAAGTAATTACACCAAGCGAGTCCTACATTCAAAAGATCCATCAAAAATCAAATTTAAAGAAGTGAAAATTCTACATGGAGAAAAAAAATCCTACAAGTATAGTTTTTGTTTAAAACAATCAATAAAGTCAAATTTTTAAGAATTACCTCTTATGTTTTGCTGAGTCACTGAAAGACTGTGGAAGCAGCTCCAGATATTTTTTGAAAACTGTGAATAGAGATGGTTGCAACATAGCACCATTCATTTGTCTCTTAATGCTATGCATATCAGCAAGCCTCTGTGCTATTAGCCTAAAAAACAAAAATTTGATTATTAATCGGTAGAATAACTATTCTAGCTTAGCATAAAACTTTTGAATAACAATATACAATGCCACGACAGGCAAAATGCCCAACGAGGTGGCTGAGAAAAAGATGCCCATAACAATATGGATGTCATATATTTCAAAAATACAGCACACCAATTAAAAATGCAATTAACAAAAATTATAAACAATATATACACATGATAAAATATTATACAATGTCCATAAAGAATACTTATGGTTGTCTTATTCTAAGTATGGATTGCTTCTCGATTTACCCCAACATGTTTATCGTATTTCTTTTTGAACGTGTCAATTGTGTTACAATTTACTACGTCCGGGGGTAAGCTATTCCATTTATTAACAACCCTATTAGAGAAAAATTCCCTGCGACACCATAACCTTGCATTGTCCCTCACCAATCGATACTGGTGTCCCCTTGTAAAAGCAGTCGATTGGCAGTGTACTAAAAGTTCATGGTTCATCCTATCCATCCCATTGAAAATTTTGAACACTTCAATCATATCTCCTCGACACCTGCGTTCATCCAATGTAAACATATTCAAAAAATGAAGTGTCTCTTCATAACTCAAGCCCTGTGTGCCAATAAGGACACGCGTAGCTCTTCTCTGCACCCCCTTCAACCAAGTCTATGTCTCTCTGTAGGTATGGTCTCCAAACCTTACAGCATACTCCAGTCCAGGACGAACTAAGCCTCGAAAATGAGGAAGGATGACTTTAGGAGAACGCGAAGATACTTTTTTGAAAATGAGCATCTATATAAGCATATGGTAAAATAAAAAGGTTTGATTTCAGAAAGAGGAAAGTGTGTATAAAATTATAGGAAGTACATTATGCAGTGATATCAAGAATTACATCAGTGATTTATTCTAAGGCCAGGATTACACTGTGAAAGTTTTATAAAAGTCCTTTTATTGGAAAAAAAGGACTTATAAAACATCCAAACTTGAAAAATCCAACCAACAAGCATACTGGTTACATTTGAGCAAATATAACTGACAGGCTTATTTGCTGTTTTCAAAAAAAGTTTTGTAAATGATCTTTTATCAAACTTTCATAGTGTAAGCCCAGCCTCAGACTAATAATGTAAGTTGAGGTAAATTTTTCCAATGAAAAATTGTTAAAATAATGAAAGATGTTAAAATAATGAAAGAATTAAATTTCATCAAACTACAATGACAATAATCTATTATATTTAACTCTATCATGATTTATTTTATTCTACAGAATATGTGCAATTTTCTTTATTATTTCTTAGGCTGCCCATATTTTATCAGAAAAAATACAGGAAATAATGATCTTAAATACTGGTAAATGTGTAGAATCACCAAAAAAGATGCCAAATATGCAAAAACTTACCCTTTATGGCTGAAATTACTAAAAAAAATTACTTTTGGACAAGAAACGAACGCCTATTGCAAATATGCAGCAAATGCTCCATAAAAATATAAGATAAATATGATCGCTCTTACATTTTATTTTAATTTCCATGCTATTTTCTATTTTTAATCGCCTCAACCTATCAAATGTCTGGGGGGGGGGGGGACTGGTTCATTTCAAATTTTAAAAAAAAGTCAAACAGAAACAGTATGTTGGTAGAAAATTCACAAAGAAAATACATAAAATTACCTTGATATAGATGGATCCCGCACCATTTCAGAATCTAATACGACTCCAGGTGAATAGCCGTAGCAGAGACCATTATTGAATGAGCAATAGAGAGGAGCAGTGAGACCCGCATCACACATTGTCTGCATATTCCACACTTCTAGACTTCTATCAATAAAGAGTTCGGTTTTCTTGCCATAGACTCTGATCAAGACTGCATCATCTGGATCGTCCTCCATGTAACACTTCAAAAGGTGATTTGTAATGCCATCTTTAAAAAGCTGTAAGAAAGAAAGAAAAAGCACCAGAGAGAGAGAGATTAATTCATAAACTAAAAAAAAAAAAAAAAAAAAAAAAAATCTTATTATTACTTATTTTACTATTACTTATTATCTTACTTATTACTTATTATCACTTATTTTATTAGGCTTAGCAAGACATCCATGATGTAGTCAAGATTAAAAAACACACTGTAGCCACGAGTAAACTGGAAAATATGTTTCATCATATTACCATAGCTTTTTAATAAAAACTAGTTTGTCACCATACCATTTTTTTGCATTTGAATATTTATTTTTTGAGAAATCGCTATTTAAGAACATGGGATTACATAAATTAAGTCTCGATAGACAAATAGACTTAGACTTATGGGTGGGTAGTTCTATAGAACTTAGCACTGTGACCAGAGGTCTGTTGTGCTATCCTATAAAAAATTAAAAGTCTTTATTAGAGATATGTCTTGAAGATCCCAGGGTTTGATGAAATGATGACCCAAATGCTCAAACTTATGTACACAGAGTACATTTTACATTCAAAAAGAAAACAAGAATATAAATATAATAAACAACCTACACAGGTCGAGTCATTACTAACTCCTGTGACATTAAGATGCCTTTTAAGAGTACAGTGCTCAGTAAGCAGACCAACAGCTCTACAAATACCATTGTTGCTGAGCTTCATCAGCTCCTTCTACCTAAAATTAGAGCAGTCACACTTTATCTCTTTTGTCTGTCACTGACCATCAATTTTCAGTCAATCTTGGCACTGTTTTTTCATGAATGAGTTGAAAACAGTATTTATAATCAATATCCACGAAATGTCCAAAGATGGTCCAGGACAAATGCACAGAGTCCTAGAACTTCTAGCCAGCTGGTCAGCCAGAGATACCTGAATGACCAGGTATCCAGCAAAGCTCGACTGTTGTTGTTGGATAGATTACAGAATACAGTGTAACACTCCAAGACTATATGGAAAGTAATTTCAGAATGACACACAAATAACATAACATAGCAAAGGATTTGTTCCAAAAGCAGAATATGCAGAAATCCGATGCACATCGCAGAAAAATCAGTGTAACTGCAGAACAATCTGGAAGAATTTTAATAAAAATGTAGAAAACACTACTATAGGAATTTTTACTGCCGGACATTTCCAGTCAGCCGAGGGCTAGTTGCAGAACAATGCAAAACATTCTGCTTTGGGGTGGGGGATTTGTGAGGTGTAAAATTTAACTGACGGGGGAGGCACATTATACATTCAAACTGTCATTACGACACCCTATGGATGTAACATCAATAATCTCTAGCTGACTCAACAAAGAATAATGTTAAAACATTTTTAATGTCAATAAATGCTTAATGATCTTAAGCTTTTAAGCATTTTTCCAAAACATTCCTACAATTTGAGCTCAACACATTGATAAAATTAGTTTTTTTTTTCATGGATAACTATAGGCAAGATCCAACATGATTGTCATTCATTGATAACTATCCAACCATTGTACACAAAGGAACACCGAGATAAAGTTCTTAGAAATAAATAAATTCCTCTGCAGGATCAGGATTATGAGCTGTTATTAATCTATGCATTCATTAACTCTTCTGTTTTAAGGGACTTCTATAATAAATTTCAAGGGCATTCTTGTGAACATATTTATTAATTCAATTTTCACAAAAAAGTATCCTATATTTCTGAAGAGAGGAAACCTCAACTAAAGGTGGTGCAAGGTCTGTGACCATCTGAAGTAGTTCCCAACCTTTTTTCAACTCACAGAGCCTTCTTTGGAATTTTCAAGATAGGAAGGAGTCCTTTATACAGTCAAATCCTGTTTTAAAGAATGCCATTATAGATTTCATTATAATGAAGTGATTTCACTGGTCTCTTCGAGTTCATTACGGGATTTGACTGTATATATATCCCTTTTTATAACAAAATTATAGTGTCTTGATTGTTATTATAATACAGGGTATTCTGTTAATGAACCAACAAACTCAGAGGGTTGCTAGTAGGCATCAAGAACAAAAACTGACATGGAACATGGTGTCACAAACCACGTTGAGAGGGCGGAAATCACGAAAAGCGCATGCAGGCTCCGAGTCCAGAGGAGACGAAAGGTGGACAACAGTTGATTGCTGAATGCATTCGTGGGGGTTAGGAGATGAATAATAACCATGCCAGTGTACCGTGGAAATCTCAACAGAGGTTTAGTGTCAACATGTGGGCAGGAATCCTCGGTGATTATCTCTTGGGGCCATACTTGCTGCCCGAATGCCTGAATGGAGCAACATACCTTTTTTCCTGAAATACGGCCTTCCGGAATTGCCGTAAAGTGTGCTGGTAGCAGTGCATGTGGTTCATGCATGATGGCACCTCTGTAAATTTTTCCCACAAGGTGCATAATCACATCGATGTTACAACCCAAAGAGGTGGATTGGACAAGTGGGGCCCGTAGCTTGGCCTTCACGTTCGCCAGATCTCAATCCATGTAACTTTTTCCCATGGGGGTCACCTTAAATCACTCATTTATGTGATGCCTGTGGACACACTGGAGAATCTCATAGTGTGGACTGTCATCGCTGAGGCAGACATCAAAAGCATACCTGGTACCTTTGAGTGCATCCAGGAATCATTTTTACGTTGTTGTAGACTGTGCAGTGACATCAGCGGCTATCACTTCCAACAACTCTTGTAATAATTAATTACAATAATAACACAAAACGATTTATTTGATTCATCTTTTCTGTGTTATTATTGTATTTTTTGTCGTTCCAGTGTGACGTCGAAACCTGCATGCGCTTTTCGCGATTTTCACCCTCTCAACATGGTTTGCGACACCATGTTCTATTGCAATTTTTGTTCCCCTTGATGCCTACTAACAACCCTCTGAGTTTGTTGGTTCATTAACAGAACATTCAATATAGTTTGACTGTATTGGAAAAACATCATTTAGGAGCGCTCCTCTTGAGAAAACAAAACTTGACTCAAGCCCTCGATATTGAATTTTCACTGTAATAGAAATTTTATTTACTTCAAATTTGACTTGGTCCAACGGCCATTCTTGTACACATTTCAGCACTGCTCTAGCTCCTGCACAAAGACTCTCAAAACATTTGTCATTAATCCAAACATCGACTTTTTTAATTTTGCCAACTCCATTCGACAGCATGTCATTCAATGATGAAGCATCCTAAAGATGAGACAATACAGTTTCATTATGCATACAAAAGGAAATAAGCTAGGCTACTCATATACAGGGTGATTTACTATCACATGTACAAACTTGTGGGAGGAGCAAGTGATAAAATTTTATACAAAATAGGCCTACAGGATGGTCAAACATTACTTTGCACTACATAAGCCCCTAGCGGCCACAAAAATCAACAAATGCGAATGAAATTGAAGATATAGATGCTTCAAAACATGCGCCCGAGAATGAAGAGAAAAAACAAAACTCTAGCCCTCACAGTTACGGTCACAGCAACAACATTTTAACAAATTCAAATGGCAATATTCACTTTTATGTGCTACTAAGTGATTGGTGCAGTGAAAAACCATGAATGGTGTTGGAACACTACCTGTAGCATCATAAGATGCCACTCAGGATGCAGACAAAGAAAGATCTCACTAAGGGTTGGTGCGCTAACCCAAACTCAAAGATGAATCAGAATCCCATAGCAATGCATGGTCAGAAACACATTCGGCATGTGATAGAGGGCTTTGTTGGGAAGCAGTAAAACAACCACATAGGCAAACCATCCATTGGACAACCAATTGCAGAGGTAGCAGATATACATCTAGCAAATGAAGCTAATGATTGTAACTCATGATTTGCTGTGTGACTGTATCAGGAGTGCTCCCGAGGGGTATTTTGAACCACCAGGTGTTAGCATGAAAATCAAAGATGTTAAGTGAAATAGGTTCCTTTGAAAAACACCTGATGAATGAAGCCTTTGAACACACACTTTCTTATATCACAATTGTTACATATTTATGAATAAAATAATGTTCACTTATGTGTTGTTCTTTCATTACTTGTGTTTTCTGGACACTATCACATGATGAATGTGGTTTCCGACCCTATATTACTATGTGATTCCGATCCGACTTTCAGTCACTTACTCATCCCAGTTTGTACATGCAGTAGCCAATTACCCTATATGTACTTCAAACCAATGTGACAAACATATAATTGGGACAACATTCGTTATAGTTGTTCATTTTGCTGGATATGTTGTGACATCAATCAAAGCTTATATAATTTTTAACTCTTTAAACAGCATTGCAATATATATGCAATGTATGCAAAAGCATTGCCTCCTTAACAGCCACTTATTTTAATATTGGCAAGTCCAGATATTTTGTAAAGTTGATTTCTCAATGGAACACTTTGCCCTATACCCCACATCTTAATTTGCATCTGTGGAAAATCCAAAGAAAGTCTACTTCTTTAAAAAAAATATGACATTTTCCCGGGAAAGGGGGTGGTTTGGTGATTTCTGCCATGTCACTTAAAGATTAATAATAAAAATGTTGAAAAATACAAAAATTAAAAAAAGCCAGACAAATTTTATACAAAATACAGGTGGTGAAACATTACTCTGCAATACATGAGCCCTTAGCGGCCACAAAAATCAACAAATGCAAAGGAAATTCAAGATATAGATGTTTCAAATCATGCGTCAGAGAATGAAGGAAAAAACAAAACTCTAGTCCTCGCAGTTAGTCCTCATAGCAACAAAATTTCAACAAATTCAAATGGCAATACTCACTTTTATGTATTACTAAGTGATTGGTGCAGTGAAAAATCATGAATGGTATTGGAATAGTACCTGTAGCATCATAAGAGGCTGCTCAGGATGCAGATAAAGAAAGAGATCACCAAGGGGTTGGTGCACTAACCCATACACACACACAGCCTGTGGGGGAACTTCCAACGGCAGAGATGTCATCAGCATTGGTTGTTTCTACATGTGTCTCTGTCCACATCTAGCACCGTCATTTAAGATGCTACAGGTACCATTTCAACATAATTTATGGTTTTTACAGCGCCAAACACTTTTTACTATGTAAAAATGAGTGTTATTTGAATTTTTCAAAATTTTGTAGCTGTGACCATAATTGTGAGAGCTGGGGGTTTTCCTTTTCCTATTCATTTTCAAGCACACATACTCTGAAACACCTATATCTCAAATTTTATTTGCAAAAGTCTATTTTTGTGGCTGCTAGGAGCTTGTATATTGGAAAAGTTATTCTACGGTCACCCTGTATGTGTGCTAACAGTCTTCAACAGCTGCATTACACTTTGTGATTTAGTGTTTTCTCCCCACGGAACAACAGATATTTACGTTGGTATGAAATAAAAACCATTGAGAACAATTACCATTATTTCAAAAGAAAAATTGAATTATGAAAAACAACATCGCACATGAAACAAGGACTTATTTGTTCCTTCTGTCGCAGAATAGTAATTTTATGTGAACAAGAGGGCTAATTAAATCAAGACCTAGGCTTTACTAAGCAGAAAAGAATTTATATAAAAACTCTGATCTTTCATCAGTACATTAAAGGGGAAAAAAACCAAACTAAATAACCTACCATGCATACAGTTAGGCCTATACCAAAGATATGGAGAAACCACACACAAAACTACAACAGCAATGAAAGCTACAAAGCTGATTAAACATAAAATGATAAAGCTTCAATAGGGAATATTTGGCTAGGCTGTTCAAACATTAGTCTACTCCCATAGATAAGAATGAGTACTCAAAGGACCAAGGTCAAAACCCAAAGGAAATCAGATAACTTAATGGCATGCAAACACGATGAAACACCAAAGGGATATTTCAGTTCTGGAAGCTAAAACAGCAAATTACACAGCTTCAAGGACACGGCCTAATCAAACACAAGAATCTGTGTCGTGCTGAGAAAAAAGATAAATATACATGTAATCTTTTTCAAAGTACCGTAAAAAAAATAGAGATTATACAAATGATATTTTCCTTTTAAAAAAGAAATATTTCATAATTGATTCAAATGAAAAATATATTTGGCTAAAAGTGAGTATCCTACAACAGGACTGGAAAAATCCCAGTCGCCAATGGCGACCAAAAAATTAATGGTGTCTAAAATCTTCTCAAGTGTAATTACTAAATTGTAAGCTGAGAGCAGCACAAAATGTTTGGAATTTATAAAAGCATATCTGCCAACATGAAAGAGGGTCATTAAGCCATGAAAAAGCCCAAAGAAACATTATTTTGAACCTTTTCTTTTGGGTAAAACTTGTTTTTGGCGTCTACATTTTTTTTGAGATTTGTTCCGCTCTGTCCTATAAGAACTCATTACGTTAGAATTCTCTCTATGCTTCATATTATTCATTTAAATTTTAAGTGTTTTACATACACTACTAATTCATGATACAGCTGAAAAATGTGGTTCAATTTGAACCTGATCACCAGAGATGCCACTGCACTTTAATTTACCTGGAACCCAGGTTATTGGCCAAATCTGGTCCTTTTTGAGTGAAAGTGGGTCCCTCTCTAAAAAAAAAAGTAATTAAAAGTACGGTTTCTCCCCTTCCCCACCCCCATCATTTACTGGTATCCCTGCCAAATAAATAATTCCTTTCTAAAAACATGTTCAATCCAAACGTTCATTGAACAATTTTTTTACCATCATATAACCAGGTTCTTTTACTTTCATTGTCTACTATTACGTATCCCATAGGATGCCTTGGTCTAAAATGGACCAAGATTTTATGTGTCCTTTTCCAAAATTCCAGGTATTTGACATGTTATAGCATCACTGATCACTATGATCAAATGCACTGTTTCTCAACCTTTTTGCAGCTCACAGCACCCCCTGGACGATATTTTCTTCTAGTAAATTTTTTTATTGAAAGAAAAAAAGAGCCAAAATAATGCTTCTTTTGAATTTTCCGGGGGGCATAGTGACCCACTTTCATGTTGATAGATATGCTGCTATTAGTTCCAAACATTTTGTGCTGCTCTCAGCCAATTTAGTAACTAAATGAAGAAAATTTTAGGCACCAATACCAATTTTTTAGTTGCTATGGCACCTGGTGTCTGGGATTCGCCCAGCCCTGGTTTAATCAAAACTAAATTTATAATGAATAAAAAATTCTATAAATAAGATCCATCTGCGGAACTCTGGGACGCTAAAGCAGAATGTTTTGCATTGTTTTTCAAAGAGCCCTCAGCTGACTGAAAATGTTCTCCCTGAGATTGTTCTGCAGAAATACTAATAGTTCTGCGACATACATCAGTTATTTTTGGCGTATTCTGCTTTGGGGCTCTGGGCCAGACACGGATCCAGAAGGTGGGTGATCATTCCTCCCCCAAAACCTCAATTTCTAGTCTTAACCGATCTGCAGCATGTCAAATGTGAGAATCTGAAAATCCACTACACAATATTTGTAACCTAAAATTATTGTTAAATCCTGTTGGTGAATATAGCCGCTAGAGAACGAGGGACCAGGTCGGTGAGTGACCTACATTTAGAAAGCATACAAGTGACCTAGAGAATGAGTTACTAGGTCAGTGAGCAACCAAAAGAATGAAAGAGTTTGTAAGCATGTTTGAGTGACATAGAGGGTTTTTGCAAGCATGTAAGTGATAAAAAAAATAAAGACCTTGAGAGCAATGTGCCAGGTCGGTGAGCAACCAAGAAAACTGTGTACAAGCACGTGTGATCACAGGAGTGACTTGGAGAGCAAGGGATCATGTTAATGCTTGAACAAAAGAGTGATAGAGTTTGCAAGTGTGTGTGACCCAGAGAGTTTGAAAGCATGTAAGTGACTAAAAAAAAGATCCAGAGAGCAATGTGCCAGGTCGGTGAGCAAACTAAAAAAGTGAGTAAACACGTGACCAAAAGAGTGACATAAAGAGTTTGCAAGCATGTGAGGGAAGTAGAGCTTAAAAGCATAGAAGCGATTAAAAGAGTGATCAAGAGAAGGTACTAGGTTGGTGAGTGATCAAAACTGGAGAATTCCCGAGCATGTGAGTGACCAAAAAAGTGACCTAGAGACAGTGCATGCTATCTTAATGTATGGGTCCAACCCGGGCACCTCAAAAGAAGGGGCATCACAAAAATTAGATCTGATTGAAGTATTTGAGAATTTGAAACATGGGGGGCCCCACGATGCTCAAAAGACAGCCTTGCCTATAGAAGGAGGTAACCAGGTCAGTGAGTGACTAAGAGACAGGCAAATTTACAGGGGTGTGTGGGGGGGGGGGGGGGTTGAGTGGTCAAGAGAATTAGTCTCCAATGAGAGAAGGGCGGCAAAACAACAATAAATCCGAATCTGTATATTGGGAAATTTCACAACTACTCACAAAACACAGACGCTCATGAAACATCGCTCTTCTATCAACACAACCCTTGGCATGCCATCGAAAGAAATATCGCCAGTAATAACGTTTTATCTCTTCGCTATAGCGCTTGTGTATATAACGCGAGTAGCACGTGATAACAACAGCCGTAGTAAATCAACCGCCACTCTATTGTTATGTCATTCACGCAACTGAATTTATGGGGGTGTGCCTCTACATACACACAGCTCTTCTAAAACAATCTTGGATCGCCAATGAACGGAACCAACAATGGATTCTTGATTGTATTATTAATCGCTATCCTAACAATTGGGAAAAAAAGGAAATATTTTTTACAAACAATAATAACAACTGCATAATAATCAACGCTGATGTTACTTACTGAGATTTTTGTAGGCAAATAAAATCGCGTAACATGAAACGAGGTCGTTCGGAAAGAAACTATATTTTGACGTTTTCAAAGCCAAAAAAATATCTTGAAAGTAAACAAAAACTCACCAATCTTTACGTCAGAAATTTTTTTCCACAAAATTACGATTGCGCTCGTAAATTTTGTTTTTAAATACACGAGGAAATATCGGTGTGCATGGGCATCGTCTGCACAATTCTCGTGCAAAAATCCCCTTTTTCTGCTACGAGGGAAAATTTTTTCTCTGAACTTATCCGTTGAACATAATAATTAGAGTGACCATACGTCCTGTATTTCCCGGGATAGTCCCGGTATTTTCTGTTTTTTTGGCTGTCCCGACTTTTTGACAAAAGTGTCCCGGTTTTTCCATCGAGAAGAAATATGTTATTTCTTCTAGTTACTTTATTTCTCCTCTAAGGGGTTTTCCCGTATTTTGCACGACGCCTACTTGAATTTTTATTCTTTATTGAAGTCAAAGATGGATATTATTTTTCAACTTATAAATTATATTATGATAATTACAACTATACATGAGAATATTAATCTCCCACATTTGTCTTAAGGAACTTTTTTTTCGTGGAATTCATTTTTATCCACTGCAATTAGCAGTAATGCTGCATTTCCAACCATTGTGATTTTTCCGTTATTTCAACAATATTTGGCATTTTTGTTCGGTTTTGGTGTGTCACTTTTGGCGAAAATTGGCTATGTTCTTCCGTATTTTCCCGTATTTCTCTCGAGGAAATATTTTCACCCTAATAATACCAGTATTTCGCGGGCCTAACCCGTATTGTTGGAATGAAACTTGGTGACCATATGACTCATATTCCCCGGGAGACATACAGCATTCCCGTATTTCAGAGTTTCCTGAAAGTGTGTGTGTTGCGGATCCTAAGGGCATCCAGTGTTGTCTTTACGCATGGATCCACTCGGGCACGGCCGGAGGGGGGGGGGGAACTAAGGGGCCGTTCAAGTATTACGTAAGCAGATTTAAAGCCAGTTTTGGAGCCCCCCCTCACCTCCTAACGCGTATTGGTGGGACACAAATGTACGTGGGATGGGGGGGGGGGAAGCATAGGGGACTCATGTGCCTCCCCTCCAGACGAAAAAAATTTAATTTTAATGTAAAAAACATTAAAAAAAAAATTTCGAAAGATAATGTCTTTATATAATATTATAATCGATTTCTGTTAATTTCAATGCTATTTGAAGAGTAAGAACACAAAATTTCTCTTTAAGAAATTCATTGCGACCCACCCTCTAAGCTATATATATGCGCAAATCCTTGATCCGCGGACCAAATGTGGCCTTGTAGGTTATCTGATATGGCTTGCCCCCCTCAAACTCAATTTTGTAAAAATGAACTAAGTGGCACATTTACAGATCGCTTAAATGACACGTGGCACAATTCCAGAGCATTTATGTCGGCCCATGGCACATTTTCAGATCACTGAAGTAGGCCCGTTGCTCATTTTCAGATCACTGAAGTAGGCCTGTGGCACATTCAAAGATCACTTCAGTAACCCGCGACACATTCCCAGAACACTTAAACGATCCGTGGCACATTTAGAAATCCCTTGAGTGACATGTGACACAATTTTAGAGCACTTAAGCGCCCCCCCCCCACCCCCGCAGTGCGATTCTACATCAATCAAGTTACCCGCGGAATATTCCCAGATAACTCAAGTGATTCGTGATATAATTACGGATCGGATCACTTGAGTGACGCGTTGCCCAGTTCCAGAGTACCTACGCGGCCCGGACGTATTTCCAGAGCATTTGAAGGATCCGTGAAACATTTAGAGATAGCTGAAGTGGCTCTGTAAGAGGGATTTATCATTAGGGAGAATGTTAGTTCAGATGCCGACAAACTAGCGAAAGATTTTTCTCGTTTTTGGCGCACCGAGTAAGATGCCATTAAGAATATTTCATATTTTCATAAAGGGTTGTTGATGACGTAAGCATCCTCCAAATCCCCCCCCCCCACCCCCCTGTCATCAAAAGTCAGCAAATCGGAAAACCTCTCCCCTCCCCATCGATGCTGACGTAATACTTGAATGACTCCTAAAGTTAAGAGAAGCCTAAAAAAAAAAAACGATTTGCCAGGTTAGGCTTCGGTAAATTCACTTGTCCTGGGGGCTCATTAAGCTCTTAAGACGGCCCTCAAGGCATCTCTCTGCCTTGAGGCGGAGAGAGTGGCGAAGTTCGCTCTTTGGCGAAGCGAGCTGGAGACATTGATTTGAATAATTATCTGTGTTTCGAAGTGGTTTTTTTTGCACGGGAAAATATCTACCAAACTATTTTGGGTAGTCGCATACGAACCCTGAATTGGGCTAGGGAGCCACTGAGGGCAAAAGTTTGAGAAACATCTCCATATTTTCCTATAATATTGGCCATTCCCAACTTTTATCCTTTTTAAAAATATATCTTTTTTTCCGTATTTCCAACGAAGGTAATTCTTTGATAATTCTTTATTGAAAGCACAAGGATCAAAGTTATTTTCTCTTATAAATAATATTGTGGTAATTATGACAATATCATAATTATGACTAAATACAGTTGGACCCATGGGACCCCATCTTAAATTAGGGTCCCCTAGGCTAGCAACTCGCACGGGCCCCATATTGGATTTTTCACGGGCCCCTTCTACAGTTAATTTACAGTGAGAAAAATTAACATGACAAGAATAGTTCCGAGCCTCCGGGCTGGAGACATTTTTTTTTTCCTGTCAGTCCCACCCTTGTGGGGCGGCCCATGGTCGGACCCGCTTATAAGAAGTCTAAAAAACAGTGAAACTATTCGTTATATGCAAACTTCGTTATAATATGATTAAGCTTATAACGCCCAGAAAAACGATGCATTTCAGCAAAATAAAACATCCTACATGCACGATATGCATTTTTCAGTAATACTTAAAATGAGTAGTTATATTATGAGGGGTTGGTGCACGCAAATTTACCAAAAAACACATTTTTAAATAATATTAAATTTTCTGCATCTAACTATGTTCAAGTTTTCGTTCTACCTGTACTAGAAATATTTGTAAAATATTTTAATAAAAACTGCTGGCAAGCATTATAAATGTATATATAATGTTATATAATATACAATGATGAATCCCATTAAAACTCACTGTTGCAGTTTTATGCTCCTTTATGGAAGTATGTTTACATTTGATCAATATCTTTATATTGTTGCCCTTAGCAACGAAAAGCGCGGGGAAAAAAAAAAATCAACTTTTCATCTACAAGTTCGTTCATTAACTGACCTATTTCGTAGTACTACCATTGGCGTACGCAAAGGGGGGGGGGGTTTGGGGTTCTAACCCCCCTCCCCCGAGCAAAGATTATAGTGTTATTTTGCAGGAACAAAAAGTAAACCCCCCCCCTCCCCCAGAAGGAAAAAAAATCTGAACCCCCCCCCTGGAGAAAATTCTGCGTACGCCTATGAGTACTACTAACCGTAAACGTAGTACAATACGAACGTAAACAACAAAGGCCACATTGAAGGTCTTTTCCGTACACATAGAAACACCCTCTGTCTCTCCCTAATATATCATTCATTCATAAATTCTCAGTTCATTCATAAAAAACTGACGTATAGTGACGTAACCTGTCACGTCAGTCCATTCATAACTGTTATCACTGTTCATTCATAACTTTTCTCAGTAAGACAATTTTCATATATGGAAATTTTTTGCATAACATAATTGGGAACTTGACCAATCAAGTTTCGTATCGATGACATTTTACATCCGTTCGTTTAAAATTTTTTGCTTGGGCCACCATCATATTTAGAAGCAGAAATGACGACACATCCACGTGCATAATTACAAGGTCACACATCGTCGTGTTTACAACAGAGTCACTATACCGAAAAAGAACAACCGTTTTTGAATGAAAACAGAAATTGTTTTAGTGGTGAATAATGGTAATCTCAAGACAGATGTGGGTTTTCCGTACTCCAGAGCTGTTTTCGAACTGCCTTCTTCAGTGGGGTTGAAGCCGAAGAAAGGCGGAGGGGCACACTTGAGCAGGACCGTAACTAATCAATAGGATCAATAGTAATCAATAGTATAGGATTTTTGCGGCCCCCACAACATTAAAATTCGATCGATAATTTTGTGTCCTTTTTTTCCCCACCTAAAACTGCCGTCTCCTAAATTTTGCCACCCATGGTAGTTGTCCCCCCCCCCCCCGCCCCATTAGTTTCGGCCCTGCACTCGAGCACCCTCAAAATTTCGTATCACGTGGCAGATCACACACAGAATTAATTCAGAAACCAATGTCCCATGTGTAAAAAAGGTATGGACACATTGACAAAAATATGGGCATCATGTGGACCAAGAAAATATTCAGGTAAGTTGTTCTTTTTAGGGAAGTGCTGCTATCTATCGGCATTTTATTAGCTACAAAATTATCTTGATCTCCCTTCAGGTTCAAGATTCTGTCAATAGGTAGCAGCACGAAAGTTTTGCGCTGGGTTGGAAAAGATGTCCATAAGTGGGAAATTACCGTGAACTAAAAAAAAAATCGGAAACAGTTTTGAGAACTTAAAGCCAAACACACACACACACACAAACCTTAACTAGTTCCTTTATAAATGTGGAAGGTATGAATGAACAACTTTTAGTGTACAGAATGTAGGGTATTTTCCACAAAAAGTGCAGTGCTTTTGTCCCCTGGACCGCAACTAGGGGCTGAGGAGCAGGCGGATCTGCGGCGCTGGACAGAATGGGCGCCGAATTCACCCCTTTAACCGCTTCTTATACATGCAAAGGGCGCAAAAAAATTCTTTCTTGCCCCTGGTGACAAAGCATTTAGTTGCGGTCCTGCTCACTGTAATTAACAAAGAGACAAACTTGTTATACCAGAACTAGGTGTTGGAGGGGTGACTTGGTGGGATTGAAGGTGATTCGGTGACTATGTTAGTATGTATCACCTACTTTAAGGGACTAAACCGTAGCTTCTCCCAAACTTTTTGTTCCATCGCCCCCTTCTTCAGAAATTGTTTTCCCTCATCGCTTCCCAACTTAAGCGAACCCATAGGATCCTATGTTATACCTGTAGATTCTATCGCTCCTCCGCTGGACCTTTCCATCGTCCACCAGGAGGTGATATTGCCCACTTTGGGAAACACTGGTTTAAACCATTATGCCATATCACTTAAAAAAAAAAAAGGAGTACAGATATACGCGTAAACGGGGAAGGGCAGCGGTGGTGATTACCCCCTTTAGTGAAAAAATTGTATTATTGACATGGGTGGGAAGGGGGAGGCGAACATTCGCCCACTCGTTCACTTTACCCACTCTTGGTGATTCCCCCCCCCCTTCCCCGACGTACATGGAGTCTATCCGCTTATAACATTATTAATTTAAACATGTGTTTTGAATCTGATCGGTAAGTTTTGTGAGCATTGCAATTGAAGCGCTCTGCCCTTATCCTTTTTTTTTGCAGCATTTGAGTACAATCATGGTTTGTAGCATGTATGCCACATATAATCTAATCAAATTACCACAGCAAAGGTTACACTGGATTATTGTAACAGTATTATAATAGATGTTTTTTGATAAACTGAGTGTTGTTGTTCCTTTAGTAATGTTGTTCGATGAGTAAAGATGAACGTGACTCACATCGCTAAATTCCTACAGTGCAGCGGCAACCCGAAATATTTGCCTTGTTAAGGGTGAAGGTGCAGCGCTAATCATAGCAGAACAACCAGATGTTTCAAGGCATTTCTTCTCTTAATGGTAAGAACCTGGAAAATTAGCAAAGGTCTGGTAGGCAAAACTGTGTATTCCGTGAGCCTTGAATCTGACAATGAAAATAAAAAAAAATCTGAGGATTATTTCATGGAGATTATCAAGCGAAGTTTGACATCTCACGGTCGGGTGTGCGAACCACACTGGACTCTTTCACGAACTCGTGAAAAGCCACACTGGAACAGATATATTTTATCATGCGACAAAACGCCCGGCGCCGATTAGCGATCCAGCATGATAGCCGCTGTGGTGGTCGAGTGGTCATAGTGACGGACTCACATCGCGAGGACCCGGGTTTGAACCCCATCGTCACCACAGTGGTGGTCGACTGTAGTTGGTATTCTGTGGTTCCCAACCACGCAACCAGATGCCTGGTCAGCCGCAGTAAGCAGGCATTTTGCCACCCTCTGTAATCTGATATGGCGCCCGGGCACCAGAATTACCTGCTCCCTCCCTCCCAGTTGCGGTTGTTTCCAATTCCGAGGCGGGAATGCGAGCCGATCTCCTTATTGAAGTCTCGCCACAGAGAGCAAGCAACAGGCCTACAATGGAACAAATATTCAACCATTACACTTCACTTTTGAGATATAGATGGCAGCACTGACAAATCAAACACGACACTATATACGATACGCACTCAGACTGTTAGGTTTAGGTACACACATTTGAACTTCCGGCACAACTCACTAGGTAGTAAATTGCCCATGGCGATAGACCTGAGTTGTGCTCGGTTGGAAGAAAGAAATCTAGCATGATAGTCCGGACCTTGCCACCCCCTCTGATTATTGCTTGTTCAGATCTATACCTCATTTCCATGCGCTTGAAACGCTTCAACATTCGATAGCTTTACTGAATGTTCACATTCCTGGTCGAAATTGGTGCAATAAAGTCTCAGGACAACAAAAAAAATCGCCATTTTTCGAAAACCTGTGGATGTAAACATTTAAGAATTTTAGAGCTATAATTACAAGTGGAACTAAACATTTTCCAGTGAAAATAATTTGGACGAGTTCTGCACTGTGCATCAGAAAAAAATTATAGTAAAGGTCAAAACCTGGAAAAAAGTGTAAGGACACACACACACGCGCGCGTTTTATTTTGTGACGTCGGGGAAAGAAATTTGCATTTTTCTTGTGTTGGCGTAACGGCCTATACTGTAGTCATGCGCTATGTAAAGCCGGGTTTTCCTAGGAGCAGGTTTCCTGTGCCACACGCAACGTGATTCGCCCAGCGCGACACGCCGTCCACTCCCAATAAGAAAAGCAGCATGACTGTTTTCCTACAGAGCGTAATACGCCTCACGACAGCACTTTACGTCGGGCGTGATTGGCTGACTGCTTCTGGAGGAGTCAAATACGTCGTGCGCCGCGCGTTTTGCCGATGTTCTCTTCACTCTTGTGTGTTTCCTTTCCCTTCAAACCAAAGCATGCAGACGACAGAGTAGCTGATGCCAAGGCCCTTTACTATAGTATAGCCACCCTGATCTGATGCTCCTCGCTAGGTAAACACAAACGCGTAACGTAATTATGGAACACGTTTCTGCCAGCGCGAAATGGTCTAATTCGGTTTTTGCGCTGCACAAAAAAACCTATTCCTAGGAGAACCCGGTTTTACTAGGACTAGAATTTCTGCGTCGTGTGCAGCGTGAAAACGCTGATTGGTTAAAAACTTGAAATTCATGTTTTTTTTTGACCAATCAGAGTTTTCACGCTGCAGAAACCTGCTTCTAGGAAAACCTGGCTTAACAAAATTTTTTTTTTTAAAGAGCGAAGATGGCCGAAGACAACATATTTATTGGACATTGAAAAGGCAAAATACTTGCTCTCAGAGAATCTATCTGTGTAATTGAGAAGAGATACGTCTTGCCTTGCACACTTCGAACTGTGCCTAATGTGATAAAAAAAAAAAAAAAAAAATTCAACTGTCTGGTGTGCAAAAAACGTGGAAATATAACATTCACTTATAAAACAGCACAGAACAGCAACAGAAGAGAACAAGCAATGTGAATTAGCCAAACAGCATGTACCTTACGGTGCCAAGTGGTATGAGAACGTTTTATTCGATTAGAAGCAATTTATAGGAAACCGATGGGTTTTAAATGTTATTGACCTATGCAATGACAGAGCCGTATTTTGAAAATACGTATAGGCACATCAAGACAGTTTCTGCAGAATTTCCATTTTCTGATTCACTTCCCCTAACTTTTAGACAATTTTTGTTCCAACAGGACAATGCTCTTGTAGGCCTACATGCTTAAAAGTTTAAAATGTGTTGGTTTGAAGTTAATTCAGGTGGAACTTCTTGAGGGGCATTGAGAAGACCTTTTCTTAATTCTGTAGAGCACTTGTGCAATATTTTGATTCGTGAAGGGTATAGAAATGGTACGCAGTACGCGAAAACAAACATGATCTTTTTGCATTCATTAAACAAGTTTGTGTGTGTGTAAGATGGCTACAGAACTGGTTGTTTATGACTTATCTCTATCAATGACATCCCGAATGATAAAGATTATGAAGAAAAAATTGGTGTATTCTTTGATTGAAATTGTGCACATAATTTTCAATTGTCCTTATACTTTTTTCCAAGTTTTGACCTTTACTATAAT
This sequence comes from Pholcus phalangioides, assembly GCF_987345545.1. Taxonomy (NCBI): domain Eukaryota; kingdom Metazoa; phylum Arthropoda; class Arachnida; order Araneae; family Pholcidae; genus Pholcus; species Pholcus phalangioides. The sequence goes on along the minus strand of NW_028301616.1, from coordinate 20,920,415 downwards.
TTTAACAATTTTTTTTGAAAAAGTGCAGGACTCATTAAAATTTTTTTCACTGAAAAATGTTTAGTTGCACTTGTATAATTATCACTCTATATTTCCATTCACATATTCCCAATTCCCATATTTCTATTCACATATTTCCATTCACAAGTTTTCGAGATATGACAATTTTTCGGTTGTCCTTAAAATTTTTCCCACCACCTTACTGCCATTAAGGTAATTTACTAAAGCTTTACCTTCAAAAGAAGTCAGCTGTATTAGAATTGTGGTGTACTCGTAGAAACTAACGTAGAAACCGGAAATGCCACCACCAACCTTCCAACTCAGAAGTAATGGTCAGTGCCGTCTTAAGGCATGGGCTCATCCGGGCACGGCCCGGGGGCCTCAAGAGAAAAGGGGCCACCAAAAAATGAGATTTAGTTGAGATTTTCAAGAATTTGCCTTTCAAGTAGGGCTTCAGAAAAATCATTTGGCACGGGGGCCCATGATGCTCTTAAGATGGCCCTGGTCATGGTTTGTATTTTATAGGTTAGACACCGTTTGTTGTAATTTGATTTAGTGACTGAAATACTGTATTGATAAATCTTTGACGTACTTCAATATTTTCACTAATTATATTTGTCAAAACGTATTGTTTTTTTAACCAAGAAATTTTTGCATCAATGACATTCTAGATGTGTTAACACAGGTTAACTTTTGAATGTGTATTTAAAAATGGTGGAAAAAATACTGGATAAAGGTTTCACAGGAAATAATTCCTCTCCCTGGAGTGTCCCCAAGACAAAAAAAACAGCCTTTCTTTTCCCGGCTGCTAACAAATTATCCCTCTCCGTCTCGCTTCTAATCCAGCCATTTGTATTCCACGGCATAAATCTTTGCTTAGTTCCCTGAGCATATACATAGCCCTATACGTGTAGGGGAACTTTCGCGAGGGGGAAAAAAACACGTGGCATTTGTTGGTATTTTTCTGTCCGGTTGTTCCGAGTGGTCGAACCAAACAGGAAATCATTTGACATTCTTTTCCGGTTCGGACTTAATCGAATGCGGGGACAACGAGTTACGTATGAAACACAATTAAGTGAGTTTGGCTCTTGTTTGTCTCTAGTTGTCCGACAACAAGCTGTTCGTTTTCTGTGAGGGTTACCACCTCCCTTCCATTGCTTTCCGGACTCAGAAGCACCAGAAAAAATACCCATTCCTTAACCTTCACCAAACGAGAGAAGCCAATATAGATTTCTATACACGAGAAACAACTTTGAACATCGCCAAATAGAGGGTCTATTCCTGTCCTATTTCCTCCTTATTGGCAATCCTATCAGCGAGATCTAACGCCAATATAGATGGACATCCATATGTAATCGACTAATTTCTCTTGGGGGTTCAACTTAAGAAGGAAGGGAAGTAAAAAGGACCACGTGGGGTGCTAATGGGGGTTCGCCAAGGAGCAAATCAAGTTGTTTTTCCGCATTCGAAGCACCATTATCTGAGTATGCCAAATAGTGGAGGGTAAGGGGCCAGTTAATTCTGATTATGCCCATTTTCTCAACCTTAGAATGGGGGGGGGGCGGGAAGGGCTATTCACTCATGTCCTTCGAAGAGTCTCCGGTACAAACGGGGATGAGGATAATTGTAAGTGTTGAGCTTTTAATTATGCCCGGGTGGGTGACGACAATGCTCTCGAGATGTGTAAATGGGGATTAATGTTGGGTATTTCTAAGACACTACTCGGTGGACAGAAGTTGCTGGGGCTTCCCTAGCTTCCACCATTGATGGTGCAAGAAGTACGAGAGGGCAAGGGAAACGAGAGTGGTGGTGGGGGTGGCAGGTCTTGATTTATGCGGAAAGTTTCTGAGAACGTCTGGAACTGCTGATACTACAAGTGTATGACTTAAGTTATCCGATAAGTGAGACGAAAGGCCAGACTGAAGTTGATTACATGGACAGACATACAGGGTTAGGGTGTTTTGTAAGTGCTAATGCGGCCTTATGTCACCAACCGTCCGTCGTAGAGGTATAGTATTAATTTAAAAAATGTTAAAAATGCGTTCAAAACCAACCCTGTATCAGTTTTGAGAGCGCGTCACAAAATTAAAAAATATATAAATTTTATACGGTCCCCTTGTCCTCTAACTTACAATTAGAAAGTTGCTGCCGTGTCTCTCCGGAGACAAAAATAATCCAAGTTTCTAAGTGATATATTCGCTGAGATATCTGAATTCAAAAATCGGAGAAAAGTTTGGAAAGGACCGCATAAATGAAGGAAAGAAGCATTGTCCGTTAGTTTTAGCTGTTGTTTTATAACTTCTTCCATTTTTTGAATTCAAATATCTTAGTGAATATTGCACTTAGAGACATGGAATTTTTTTTCTGTTGGCCTCGGAAGATACAGGGCAACAACTTCCTAATTCGAAGTTAGAGAATAGGGGGGATTACATAAAAATGTAGATTTTTTTTTTGTGACACACCGTATTTCAAAACTAGTACAGGGTAATTGTTGAACACCTTTTGAGCATTCTTTAAACTGGAAATCATACCTCCACGACAGACGGTTGATGAGATAAAGGCCGCATTAGCGCCTACAGGCATGGCCCCACGAGGGTTGGACTGACTGACGGGGCTACAGCCGGGTGGGGGGGGGAATGGGGCAATTACTATCATTTTATGTTTTTTCATGCTATAAATTCACTAGAAGGGCCGTGAAAGTTTGGTTTGGAGGGGCCTGCTAAAGATTTCAGTGTAGGGGTCCCTGCTCAAAGACGTGGATGGCCATGCTTACAGGATACCCTGTATAGGAGAGTCAATGAACAAATTACCCGTGTTTTTTCTTTCGAAATTGGATGGAGTAGAGACGATATTCTATGAGGTGTTAGTGAACTATTAGGACCTAGGTACAGTAGACGCCGCTCATAGAAACCACGTTTGATTTACCGTTTTGATTCTTATAAGCAAGTGATTCTTATAAACGGAGATTTATCCCCTCTATTCTCCTCGTATACATATATCCACCCAGATGTTTCACATACTAATTTTTAAATAATCAAGGAATATATGTATCAGAGAAGCAAAATTTCATTCAAAATACCTTGATTCTTAAAATTTTAAATTAGTTGAACATTCATAATTAATTCAATTACGTACTCCAGCCAACCACCATTGTGCCGCCAACGGGGTTCGAACCTGGGTCCTCACGATGAGAGTCCGGTACGACGCCCACTCGACCGCACAGAGGGCCTAAAAGGCAGGGTGGACGGGAAGTCCTAGATACGTTTTAGAAATTGATGAAAAATTCCACCAATCGACATACAAAGGTGCGGTTTGCACTAAAATACTTATCATAGCCTATAGCTTTTCTTTTTTTTTGATAAATTAAAAAAAAAAATCGAATTTCACTCACCGGTGGCGTTGTAAAACGAAAAACTCGACATAACACATAAAATGCAACACCAACAGTGCAAAATTAATGTTTATGACAATTTTTTTTTGTGAGTTACATAAAACTATATATTTTAATATGAACACCCTGTCACCCATTTAGATGAAGCCCTCCTGGGCCTCCTTCCTAGCTCGAAATTCCTGCCTACGACAGGCGAATCCCTTTTTAACGAATATCGTTATATCTCGTTTTAGCGAATATTTTTCTAATTAGATTTCTAATCCCCAGATAAGTTTACATAGGAGCAACGCTAAAACCTAGAATTCCTTTATAACGAAATTTCGTTATAACGAAGTGATTTCTCCGGTCTCTTGGAGTTCGTTATAACGAGATTCGACTGTAGTTTCTGTAGAAATAGTTGAACGAAATCTCGTTACATCACGAGGCTTCCTATGTACTTGATGGCCGCGGATAGGCCCATGCGTTAAGATAGCCATGGGAAGCAGCCACCACAGGAAATACAAATGTATAAAGGCCGCGTATCCCCCACAGAATGCGACAGCATCTATTCAGCCAATGGTAGGACATCGTCCCTTTTAACCGTGGTGACTGCGGACCCATTCCCTTTTCAGTTAATCGAGGCTGTGCTTTGCCGTATTGTATAAATGTTCAAATTTAAATATCAATCACGGCTCTTTATCAGGCCCGCGAGATCCAGAATTAGGCCTCACGGATGGAATTCTTTCTTCCTCTTGCTAATGACGATTTCATTGTGCAATTGTCACAGATTAATGGCAAGGAAATGAGCACGCACCTATTGCCGAGACTTCCGAACGGGAACCCCCCTCAACTCATTTACTAATAGCTGAGGTATACACGAGGGAAAATATTTGCAAATTTACACACTTTACTTCCTCTGCAAAGTACCTAAATAGTTCGATTATCTGACGATAATTGACGACCGAAAGTTTTCAGTCATTAGTATTATGCAGGAGTAATATTTTAATGATAATTTCTCATACAGAAATTAATTATGAAATTGTCTTTATACACCTGACTTGATTGTTTTTGTATAAAACAAAATAATTTATACATTTTAATCACCCAATTTTATTGTGAAGATAGGATTATTGTTGCTTCAAAACCCGTTGTTGTACGATAAGTTTTCTCAGTGAAACCTCGCTACAACGACAAATTCCTCTACAACGATATTTTTTTTCAAATTTTATTTGGAATTGCCTTTAGGCCAATGTTATAAACTTCTCTTGATACAACGATATCCTTTACTCTCTCTACGCGATAAATGCCTCTATAAAAATATTTTTTTGAGGATATTTTGAAACCACTATAACGATATTTTCTGCATTTCATCCAAATCCACCTTCAATACACAATCGACGCGAGATTTTATGAACCCCCAATTTACGAACTGCACGTTTTTACGCGAACTGATTTTCTTTTCTCAATCACGATGTACCGAGTGTCCTTTAAATTCGTAAATAGTTTATAAATTTATAAAAATTCAAAGCCCTATAGTTGAATTTACGAAAAAGTTATTTTCACGAATGGGTTTTCTTTTTTTTTGGTACAGAAAAAAAAATTGTTCAAATTTTTGTCGATAGAGGTCACTACACGAAAGCAAATCACTGGAAATACGCAAATCAGTCTTACAAAAAAATAGGGTGTACGATTAACACCTCATTTCTGCAATTTCCAAAATTTACTGGCGCCCACATAAAGTTTCCATTGTGATGCTGATGAAGTTGTTTTGCGTCAGCCACGAATCATCGGCTGAAGATTAGATTTACGGACGTTTCGGACACCGAAGAGAGATCGAAGAAAGGTCCAGGTTCAGAATTATGTAATTTGTTTTCTTGCAGCGCTTTCTATCCACAAAAATTCGAACTATATTTTTATGAATTTTTAAATTGTTTACAAATTTACGAGACAATTTGTGTCTATACATAGTGTGTCCCGACATGCCAGGAAATCTACATGCCTGATGAAAGGGGGAAAAATATAACTGAAAAATGAGGGTGTGTATGGAATACTCCCGTCTTCAACAAGGTTGTAATATAACAGCAGTGTTGCGCGTAGAAGAAGAGACAAAAAAATCTTAATATTGCAGTTGAAATTCGCCAACATTAGAATTGTCAATATTGAATTTTTTTTAATGCGATCATAATAATTGTCTTATCATGTATTCTTAAATTATTATAAATTTTAACGATATCCTGAAGTAAACACAGGTACAGATGCTGATTGCAAAGATGGAGGGGGAGGGGGGAAGGCAATAACTATTGATAAGATTTTTATGACCTAAAAACCGACAGAATATGATCCAAAAAATGTATCTATGCCATTAAAAAAATCTAAAAATATGCTTTTATAAATGGGCTGACCATATTCCCTTGAGAAAAATACGGGATAAATTATAGGAAATCGCCAATCATTGTCAAAAATGATGTGAAAGTAAGTAAAGTAAAATTACCAATTTATATTGCTAAAACCGCCAGTTGCTAGAAATGCAACTAAAAAAGAGAGATAGAACTTGGGGGTGAGGGGATTCATTGTTACGCTGAAATAGACAAAATAATGATCCAAAATACGAAAATATGCCTTAAATTCCGAAAATCATGAAAAAATGCCTTAAGCATTACATAAAATCTTAAAAAATTGCCTTAAAAATTACTTAAAATCATAAAAACTTGCCTTATAAATTACTTAAAACCATGAAAAACAAATGCTCTATCGCATAAAAATAACGAAATATGCAAAATGCATAAAAAATGTAACAAACTCATGGAAATCCTAGCCTTTGCAATCGACTTTTCCAAGAGAGAGGGGGGAAAAAACTTGTCCCGTAAGATACGGGACGTGTGATCTTTATTCTCATTTTAAGTCTCCACGACGGATCTTCGCCCGATTGAACCTTAAACATAAAGAAAAAGAAAATTAAGTTTTTTTTTTTTCAAATTGAAAAAAAAAAAAAAAAAAATTATTATTATTTTTTTCTTTCAACTTCAATCCACGTAGACCACCCCGACGGTAAAGTTTCTAAATAAAGAAATGGCGCGTAAAAATCCGACCATAACCGTATTCCACTCGCATGGATTGTGGCTCGGCTTTTGAAAAATGCGCCATAAATGAAAATTAAAATGTGAAAAAAAAGAAAAATCTTTCGGAAGTATATGTACTGTATTATAAAAAAGGAAGGCAACCAACCAACCAATGCCTCGAGAAGTCTAAAGAGCGTGATGGCTGCGGGGCCACCACTAATGCAAACAAGCTCGGCAATCTTTTATGCGTCTGGCTTAAAAACCTAGAATTATTACTCCCTACCATTTTTTTCCTCCCCCCTCAACTCTTATACATAGTAAAAGGAGTAGGAGAAATATTGAAAAAAAAAAAAAAAATTCCGCCATAAATCGACAAATGCGTCCACGAGATAGCACTTGAGCTTTTCTTCTCGAAGCCTTGTCGATGTGGATTGGTTTGTGTGTGTGTGATGTTGTGCGGGAAGGCATTGAGTTGTATGCAAAACGCTCGAAAAAGTCAGTTTTCGACCCTTTCCTCTCTCTCTTCAACTTCTGTACCCGTGTATTTTTTCCTATGTATTTCTTGTCTTCTGTGCCTATTGAAAAATCCCGTCGTTGCCTAATCACCAACTCACATTTCGCTCCCGTTTCCGTGATTCCGAAAGACACACAAAGTGAAAAAAAAAAAAAAAAATCGCATTCTTCTTCAACAAACTACTACACTATGTACAGATACGATTTTTATTTTATCCTTCGAAGGGTAGCGCGTACAAATTGCTGATTCGTCGAATTTGAGATCCAATACAGTCAAAATCGGTTGTAACGACATCGACGATTTCACGAAATTTTGTCGTTATAACTGAGGTTGAGGTTTTTAAGATTTTTTTTTTTTTGACAAAAAATATAATCAGATAAAATCAAATACTGTGCACGAAGTTTTCATTTCATTATGATTAGGATGTCGGCAATATTTGATCGAGAAAAATACGGGAAATAGGGATAATTAATACGTATCATATCAACGGTTCTCGCCAGATATGTTAGCCAGTTGGCGGCAAAATCGCCAAACATTGCTTATAAATAACTCTCGGCAAGAAGTTGAGTGCTACAACAAGTCTGCTAAAATGTATTTCACGGGAAAAAATTGAACATGACAAATATGTGAGATGAATATTTATAGTCATATTCATTTTGGCACAATTTATAAATCATGCAAATTACCTTCATTTCCTATTCTAGTGAAGATTAGGAATTAAAGTAAAAACGGGACAGTTTTATAGGGAAATAGCCGGGAAGGGCAAAATACGGTAATGATTTGTACACTGGATGATGAATGTTTTGCATACTGGATGTCTCATATAAGAATTATGTCAATGAATAAGTCGGAGCGTCAAACATGTAAATAAGTATTTTTTTCTCAATGTTTAGGTGTAAACAGAACGACAGGCGAACATTCCTTGAATGTGATCAGCTCTAATGTTGGGAATTTCTTTGCAAAACGTCATCGAAACGGAATTAAACGAAAAATCTGTCATTTTATCAGAGGTGGTTCCTTTTAATCGACGTTATAAAAAAGGTTCATTTAATATCATTCTCTGTGAGAATCAGCCATAATGACCAGTGGTTGACATTATAGCCAAGGTGCCACTACAACCGAGATGCTTATAACTTATTTTGGACCTCTAGGGTGAGGATATGACCCGTATTTTGCTGGACATTCTTTTGTTTCCTCGTGCTTTTATCCATCTTAATTTTCGTACAGAAAAAAAAAATTCCCATTTCATTTAATGAAATCACAAATGAAGATAATTTGCGCAACTTATAAAATAATATATTGCGATAATTATATGATGAGAGTGTATAAACATAATATTGATTTCACTTATTTACCATGCTCAACGCCTTTTCTCGCGAAACACATTTTAATTCACTGAAGATATAATCCATCTTTGCTGTGTATAAAAGCTTTCATCATCAGAGAGCTAGGTACAAGTAAGGCACCTTGATAACCGGGCTCCATTAGAGCTCCTGGAAACAAGGGCTGGACTATTGCTCGACATGCCCGGAGCATGTAAATGTTTCGACCGGGTATGCATTTATTTCGACCGCATGACCGGGGGTGTAGGCGTATATATAAAAAAGTTTTAACACTTCCGTTTCTTTTCTCCCTAGAGCAGCGTTTCTCAACCTAGGGTCCGCAGGCAGACTTGATAAAATTAGTCACCCGTTGTAATTGACATTGGTAATATCCGTACGGGTTCAAGTAAAATTATGCCTTTGTACTTAGGTTCACCATACATCATCGAGGAGAATGCATAAGATTGCGATCTTAAACACGGGATATCACAAAAATTTTCCAAGAATTACAGTTTAAATGTAATTTGCGAATTGCTGCTAAAATTGCTGAAAAGTGTGGAAATAAAGGGTTGCTGTAAATAACAGTAAACAAAACTGTATTTCATGAAACACAAATAATCAAATGACCATATTTCTTTGAGATAAATACGGTCAACTGGGATCTTAAATAATAACCCGCAAAAAAAAAAAATATATAAATACCGGACATCACCAATTGTCATCAAAAACACTGTCAAAAGTAGGCGCAAACACCATTCGTAATTAAAATTGGGGAAAAAACGTTAAATCTGACAAATATGTGAGACGAACAGTAATGATTTTTGCCATACAATATTATTTAGGTCATAAAAACGCTGTGCGAATTCACAACTTTAGTCAATATCACAAATTCAAATACGTATCGTTTAAAAAACGGTACAAATGGATGAAAAACGTCGGAAAAATGGAAATTACAGAAATGCTTCATAATACGGGACACAAGTGGTCCGTCAAATTGTTTCAACCATTTTACTGGTCCTTATTTTCAGAAAGGTTGAGAAACACTGCCCTAGAAGTAAAGAGCTTCCGAGGGACTCCTGTTCCAACAGATTGACAATGATATCAGGGACCTATATAAAAGAGTAAAAAAGAGTCATAAAATAAATACATTTGCCATTTGGAACCGTCACGCACATTTTCCTTTATAGGCGGCCCCCTTCGCGAAAACGGAACCTTTTTCGGATGCTCTCCATCTCGAAGCATAAACCGCATGACGAATGGATGAAAAGTGGAATTTAAGGAAAGAAAAAATATTTTAAGGGGGCTATAAGAATAGAGGAAAAGTGTACGGGGAAATAGTACTTAAAGGGGTGTTAGGAGATAAAACGTTGCAAAAGACCAGAACAAAAATGAAGGCTTTCGACATCCCCCCATCGCAGTTGAGCAACCGAAAGCCACGACGGAACATAATGAACCTTTAATCCGGAAGAAACAGCTTAGCCCACTCTTGTAGATGCTCTTTTTCTATTTAAATCGACTTTTTCTTTGGCTGGGAAAAGGGTTACCAATGAGGATTTCATCGGAAAAGAAATAGAAAGGAAAAAAAAAAATTCAAAATGAGGCGGATATTGTGCGATATTTACAAAGAAGGGGGAAAAAAAAGGGCATTTTTGAATATGCGGAGATATAAAATTTGTCCTAGGAAATGATTTCGGTTAGAAAATGCCCTCAAAATGCAATGTTGGATATTTTCATCGATGGCATTTTTGATCTTCAAAGTTTTTAAAAATTTCCAATTGGAGTTTGAAATGTGAAAAAAAAAAAAATTAGCGAAGGGATCTGCTCATTATGAATCCTATACTGCTACTTAAGCGAACACGCAAAACCTTATACAAAGACCACAACAGGCATATTGCCAAACGAGGTGGCTGAAGCCTGGAGAATTATGCCCATAAAAAATATGGATGCCAAATTTAACCAAAATATATCAAAATGATCAAATGATCAAAATACCAACAAAAATTATCAAATGATCAAAATACCAACAAAAATGATCAAAATGATCAAAGATCAATTTATCACCAAAAAAAAAAAAAAACTAAATAAATAATAATAATATACAGCCAGTGCCATCTTAACGCATGGGCCCACCAGGGCACAGCCCGGGGGCCTGAAGAGATAAGTCTCACAAAAATGAGAACCGGATCAAATTTTCGAGAATTCACCTGGTAGGGGCCCCAGAAAAATCACTAGGCCCAGGGGTCCACGATGCTCTTAAGACGGCCCTTATACAGCAGGCGTCTTCAGTTCCTTGCGCCACAGCGCTCTCTGAAGAATCCAGAGCGCTCTATGTTCGTATCTGATTTCGTGCTCGCGAGCACTTGAGCATCATCCAAGTAAACACCCTGTACAAATAGCATCGAAGAATGATTGAAATCATTCCGATTTCATGCATGGGTATGTCGAACTTGTCGTAAGGGTGATCTTTTTTTGATGATCGGCACAGGCAGTGCTCGCGACTAGAAAAACATTGAATGCCTCTGATATACAGAGTGATTTATAGTTAAAAATCCCGTACTCTGAATAGTTTTCTCAGAAACAATCAATCAATTTTTTAGTTAAAATTTGATAACAAATGTTTTTGTTTCTATTTGATAGATGGCAGCAGGAGAACCTAACACAATGTTTCTGTATTTTTATCAACATTTATGAGCATGTCTCTTCTATACTAGAATATCAGAACGGCAAAGTGAACAGAGTTTTCCTTCATTCCTCCATGTTTAAGGCAACATAATTTATCCTTCCGACCCACTCAGATCTTTTGGAGAAATGTTTGACAAATGTCATCCAATCCCTCTCTCACATCACTGCTCTGAAGTTATCGAGAGAACCAAGAGAAAGCTAAAGTGGCTCTTGGCAAAATGTGTCGACGAAAATGTAATGATGAGGATTACAGATGATGACAAAGGATGAGGGGGGGGGGTATGAGCCGTTATAGTCTCATCTACGGCATCCATTCCGATAAACGAAAAGAGATTCAACGCTCTACGGACCAGCGGATGAAGAACACTGGTCGTTGCAAGCACGTTGCTCGGCTAGTAATGAATTCAGCGACGTTCGCACACATTGATGGGAAATTTATTAAAATTATACGCATAGCATGTGGATGTAGACGAACCTTTACGCCAGAGGTCTTCAAAATTTTTTCCAATCGCGAGCACTGCCTGCACCCATCAGCAAAAGAAGAGCACCCTAAAGGTGGACACCATGGGCGGAGATACGGGGCGGGCTCGTGGGGGGAATCGCCCCCCCCCCAGCGTCAAAAGTGGAGTGGGCATAATGTATATATGAATTGATCATCATCATTGTGCCCCCCAGACTTCCAAGTCTATCTCCGCCTATGGCGGGAACTCTAAACACACTTCACTGACATGACGTGATTCCACGTCCCGTCAGAGACGTTGCGAATTCTGATTTGTTTAAATTGTGTGACGTGAGAATTCCACGTTACACAGTTTCCACCACAAGGCCTCTGACGTGGTGTGATTATCACGTCACGTCACGTCAGTGTAGTGTGTTTCAGCCTTTTCGGCAAGTTTAACATACGAATGAATGAAATCACGATGATTTTAATTCTTGATTGCAATTCCTCTATAAGGCAGGGGTTCTCAAACTTTTTTCACCCACGACGCCCCTGCTTCTTATTCAATGCTTATCCGCGAGCTCCACCGGCTAACCAGACAACAAAGAATATTTTCGAAAAAACCTTTGTCAGGGTGACCGCTCCACGGCGCCACGGTGAACAGTTTGAGAACCCCTGCTCTGAGGTGTTTAATTGGAATGTCAATCTCGAGAACGAAATTGAACATGAGCATAGAGCACTCTCGGCACCTCAGGGGGAGCACCGTGGTGCTCACGAACAACGAGTTGAAGATGTCTGCTTCACGCAAACCTAACAGTACACAAGCCCTCCTATGCATTTCCCGGGGTCCCTCAAAAAAAAAGTAGGAAACCCCTGCCACAGGAGATAAATATTGAGGTTCTGAACCACTTCCGAATGACTGATGGACCCATCACTCAAGGAAACCAAGCTCGAATCTCCATACGTGCCGAAGATCGGACATTCATGACTGAATAATTTTCTTTAAAAAGAAAAAATCCTTCAGCCAATATTTGTATAAGTTGGAGGGAGAATCGGATTTTATAAAAGATTATTCTCTAAAAATATAAACAAGACATAGACGGGAGGCGATTCTTGTCTGATCCGTGATTCTCAGAGTGAAGAAAACAATAAAAACCAAACCCTGACCTGACGTCAGAACGAATTTACTTCCTGATATCGACGACGGTGACCTTAAACGAAGGATTCCTTGAATGTTCTTTTATTCTTTATCGAGTCGATGTGGTTGTCGGCGCATGATCGATGATTTCGAGGGTCTACTTGCGAAAGATGGATCACCGCAAGCTGTCGTGGATCAGTAAGAGCTGAACGGGAAAGTGTGGGGGGTAATATCGTGGCCATTGAAGCTAATGGCGATTTAAGCACGACCTCTATGAGAGACCACGTACGACGACATCATCCACTTCCGTCCCCGAAACAAAAAAAAGAGCGCACTGGAATACAACGCGCAGTTCTTTTTTGAATGTCATGGTGCTCGGCACTTGAAATATCATTGGCGTAGAATTATAGTTACCTTAGGTATTAATTTTACGAAGGCCACTCTGAAAGTTTTTAGCAGCTGGAGACATAATGGGGCAATGGGAGGACATGGAAGGACATAAATGCGTATAGGGACATGTCTTGTGAGGATCTGGAAGCCTTTGTCTTTTCCATATGCGTAGCATCAGCATCGGGGGGGGGGGGTTCGGATTTGCTGACTTTTGATGACAAGGGGAGGGGGTTTGAAGGTTGCTGACGTCATCAACCACCCCTTTTTGAAGATATGAAATATTCTAAGCTGCTGACGAAATTTTGCTGGCGGTGGGGGGTGGGGGGTCAGTGTTTTGCTGACTTTTGCTGACGGGGGACGGGGGTCAAAAATGGTTGAAAATCTGCTTACGTAATACTTGAATGGTCCCTTAGCCATCTGCTGGCTACATGAATTTTGCCGCTCCTTTTCCCCCCATGCTATTCTGATGTTCTATCATTCCTCGAATTCGCCTACCTGTGCTGTAACTTGATTGCCCAACCCTCCCCCCTTCCCAACCGTAACTACTACTGTATATATATACATGTATATGTCACTCTTTTGATCACTCACATGCTTGCGTATAGTTTTGATTATCCTCATGCTCACACAGTCTCCGGGTCACCCTTTTGTTCACTCACATACATACTCTTTTGGTCATCCCCAGGCTCACACAATCTGTGCCACTCTTTGGGTCTCTCTCACTATATAAACTGGTCCTTCACTGTCACTCTCTAGGTCACTATTTTGGTCGCACACTCTCTACGTCGCTCTTTCAGTTATTCACATGCTTCCACGTGCTTTAGGTACGTGATTTCAAACGTGGGTGTTAACGCCCTCTGGGGGCAATGGAATGTTCCGCGGAGGGGGGTGGTAGAAGCTACGGGTATAAATAACCCATGGGATCCTATGGGTTAGATTGCGGTGGGGGCGATGGGACAAAAAAGGTTGGGAAACTATGCTCTGGGTGAATCTTTTGGTCTCTGTCTAGACTGGTTCCTCACTCTATATCTAGGTCACTCTCGTGTTGACACACTCTCAAGCTCACTCTTTTGATTGCTCACTGACCAAAGCTGGAATGCGAGACTATCTCCCCTTTAAAAAGCCTCGCCACAAAGAGCAAAAGAGCAACAGATGTAATTCAATCAGTTCACTCACTTTACGAATATAGATGACACTACTGAAGAATCAGAAACAACACTAGATACGCACTCAGACTGTTAGGTAAACATACTTACATGTCCGCACAACTCACAAGGTCAGGGGTTCCTCAAACTGTGCGCCACGGCGCCTTGGTGCACCTCCAATCTTTGTCGGGGGCGCCGCTGAACTGTGACACTTAACGCATGGGCCCACCCGGGCACGGCCTGAGTTCCTCAGGGGAAGAGGGGACTCACAGAAATTAGAAAACGGGTTGAAATTTTCGAAAATTTATCAGGTGGGCCCTAGGAAAATCACTTGGCCCGGGGGCCCCCATGATGCTCTTAAGACGGCCCTGCCTCGCGATGCAAGTCCGTCACTTTGACTACAGTAGGAAAACCATTCATTTCATTCCGTGCACCGCCCAGGCTCTATCGACCATTGTCAATTTTAGCCATTGCCCGGATGAGGGGCTGGGCAGTAGGAAAACCACTGAAACCAACTTCAGCTAACCACTAATGAGCTGTGAGGTTCAGACCCGATCTTCTGCAACGCGAGGCCATGACGATAACCATGGCTCAGTGATCAGAAGACCCACTGGAGCTTTGATGCCCGGAAACATGGTAGCAATATAGCTATGCTTATTACAGTAAACTATAAATCCCATCAAAAACATTTCATGTAGAAACCGAAGCCAAGTCTCGAGATTCTTTAGCCGTAAAAAGTTGTGATATCTGATGTATAGCCAGTTGATAACAGAATTAGACATGCGCTGTTATTAACTGTGACACTTTGATTCACAAATCACCCCAAGCCTGTAGCCACCTTCAGTTGAAGAAGAACATTTTTGGACTTGGCAATTACGCAGCACGAGAATGTGTCGGCCGTGATCAAGTTTTATTATTCACGACATTAATCAAATTCCATTAAATGCTGTTTATGTAAGGATATCTGTACTTTCAACGTTGACTTAATTTTACACATAACATAGTAAGATGCAATATGTGCTACGTAATATGTCCCAAAGATGCCAAATCCCAAAATGTTCTTTAGGGCTGCTAGAACTGCCTAATAATTTTTGATGATCTGTGAGTGAGTCAGTCAGTGTCAAAATAATGGAACTTTGAGTTCATATTTCTCAAGAACTACAAATGATAAAAAAGTGAAATTAAAATTTTTAAAATTGAATTTGTAAAGTTCTCTAGATATGCCACGTTTCAAGTTTCTGAGCAGCTTCAATGCGGAGATATGAAGGTCTGAAAATTGCCTAAGTTGCTTCCAGAAAAGGATGCTACGGCCGTGCTTGTTTGGCTCGACTTGGCTTGGCGGGGGCACTGCCATGGCCCCCCCCCCCCCGATTTCTAGACCAGACGTTTTCCGCTGTTTTGTCTTTCTCTCGGTGTGTTTGTGTTCTTGTGAGTTCATGTTGGGATAGTGATTCTCAAATTTTGCGTCGCGGTTCGTAGGTATGCCACTAAAGTTTCTGGGTAGCCACGTAGAAACAATGGCCAGGATAAGAGAGCCTTTTTGGTAAAAGTTTGAGAATTAGCGGATGAGGCCAACTGTTGCAATTTTTGAATGTAAATCAAAACAGGGAAAAAGTTCACTGAAATCTGCAGGTGTCACTGTAACATGTTAAGACATCGCACTCTCGAACCGGATCCAATGTAATTTGCAATGGAAGATTACATTGCCATTGATGAGGAATAGGAAACCGATTATTTCCTAAGTTCTGGAGATGGTAAATTTCTCAACTTCACGAGAAGTTTAGTAATAGTGAACTGATAATCCACACATGCAGGAAAAAACCCTACAAAGCAAGCAGTTTGAACCGAGATGGATGATGGTTTTTTGCTCGGCTAATCTGGATATTATGCCGAGGTGAATAGGATAAAAGTGTCATTTCTCTCCACCGTGGGCTGACCATATTTTATAGAAAAAAATACGGTAAATTGGGCTTCGAAATACGGAAAAATACGGGACATTGCCAATTATCGCCAAAAATGACACCAGAAGCAGACAAAGTTGCCAACTCATGATAAATCACAGAAAAGTCGCTAATCGCGGATAATAAAGCTCCACTTCGTTCTAATCGCAGCGAATGAATATTCTTGTTTGTAGTCGTAATTATACAATAATGCAGTTTTTGAGTTGGAAAGGTTATTTCAATCGTTGATTTAAAGAATAAAAAAGTCAAATTGGCTTCGTTGGAAATACGTGAAAAACCGGGACGTTTCGCAAAAAAAGTTGGGATAGCGAAAAAAAAATCAGAAAAAACTGGGACTGTCCCGGGAAATACGGGACGTGCTGTCACACCACTCCACCGGGAATCGAACCCAGTACCCTCTTGCACGCCAGGCAAGCGCACTGACCATTATACCACAGAGAGACGATCCTCTTTTTTTTCCTAAAACACACACACAGCAGCGCGACTTGCTGAGTAGACATTTGATTCCCGGTAGAGGGAAAAATGACATTTTTCCTGCATAATATCCAGAAAGTTCCAACCGATTTTTTTTTAAATAAATGAATTATATTTTGGACAAATAAACTAACTCTATTTAAGGGACAAAAAGTGTGGTTCCCATGAGTCCCTCCCTCTCCTCTTATCGAAGGTTTCACTGTGTGTACAGCAAACAAAAAAAAACCGAATTCGAATCACCATCATGGATAGATACCTTCCCCGGGAATCCTAAATTTAGAAAGCAAGGAGCAAATGGGCGCTAAACTGGAATGGGAACTTGCGGCAAAAAACAAATTCCTTCAAAAAAATAATTGGAGAGAATCTCTCTTTTTTATTCTTATTCCTTATTTTCAGTCTCTTCATTGGACAATTTTCACGTGCTTCAGAAATAACTTTTTTTTTCTGCGGCAAAATAGAGTCAGTTGAGTCCTTTCTTGTCTTCTCTTCCCGCCGCCATCCACCATTGACAAATGGTTTTCCTTAACTCTTTTCCGATGGCATTTGTCCCGGTCTCGCGCGCGTATGTGTGTTGTGTGGTGTCCTTCTCTTTCTTCTTTGTTCTTTCTTCTGTTTGATGTTTTTCTGTTCGTCTTTTAATCTCAACACCAGCTGTCTTGTACATGAAATAAGAAGAAAAAGAAAGAAAGAGGAATTCTAGTTAGAACAATGAAAATCATTCCACGGGCGTGAAGATTTCCAGGTTGAGCTTTTGAAGACAATAAGAAAATTTTTTCGCGGGGAGGAATCTCTCTGTATACTGTAAATAAGATGACCTGGAAGATGGAACCATCGTCGTATTGGCGAGATTCAGGGATAAAGAACATTCCATCGGTTCGTGTGATGGTAACGACTTGAATACTCCGGCGATACTCACATACCGCGCTAGTCGAATTCCCGGGGACGTTCGGGCGATTACATGGCATGCCCGAGTTGGAATCCTTTCCTTTGAGGTAATTTAGGAATTGAAGTATGTGATTCGATTTATAAGTTTGGCGACGTTTTCTTTGTGAGTGTAAATGAGATCTGTGTTTGAGAAGCATTGCCACATTTTAGGTTCCTTCCATCAATTTGTAAATGAACAAGGGTGACAAAAAAAAAAACAACAGCAACAACAAATACGCGAAAGATGGGACCAATTGCCAAAATGGTGAAAATCACCAATTGTGATCAAAATAAATATGCCACTAACTTTGAAATGTTTGTAATATGGTCACCTACTTACTAATAATACTTGTCTGCGGATCGTCAACAACCATCTCATGAAATCTTTCGAATTTTGTCGATCTTTTACATGACTTCTATTTGGGGATACTTCACTAAACCTGGCCATATCGCTATATTACAATTTACTGCCACTAATGAGATGGGTTGGGAATGAAGGCGCTGTCTATATTGGTGGTCGCATCAAGTGCACTACACACAGTTAGCAAAAACTGATGGCAGATGGCAGGACTACACATAACAAGCATTACACAGTAACAAACTTCAAACGCGTTAGGTTCGAAACACATACTCGCAGATTCCAACAAGCCCCTATTTGTTAGAAATTCCACAGAGGAATGTGGACGAGGTGCATGTGTGATTCAGTAGTAGTAGTAGTAGTGAGAGCCCATGATCGCACTGGGCCACTAAATAGTAGGATCGTAAAATGGACCAAAAGTTATGTTAATTAACTACATATCGAATTATGGCTAATTACTATTATGGCTGCCGAAGAAAGTGTGCAGCAACATTTGCGTCCCCGTCGATGAAAAAAAAATCGGATGTGTTTGAAAATTTTTTTTCGTCTGGTTTTTTTTTATATTCTCGCATCGGGCATGTGGTCGAAAAAAAAACATGTCCACTCGAAATTTTTATATGCCCCAAGCATGTCAGGGCAATAGACCCCCTGATCTGGATATGTGCCGTTGGTGACTTAAATGGTCTAGAAATGTGACGCGAGCTACTGAAGTAATATGGAAATATGGCACAGGCCACTTAAGTGATTTGATGATCTTCCGTGGGCCACATGAGAGGGTGGGTTGTTTGTCGTTGTCCATATCAGATGATTCCGAGGGCTACATTTGGCCCCCGCGGGCATGGGTTGATCACGTATGCTCTAAAAGAGATAGAATCTACATCAGGAGACGCTGTGGAAAATAAGATATCTGCATCACGTCTCGAATAGTCCTTCTGTTGACTCAGGGTCCTGTACTCGTTTCGCGTTGTGAGATCTGTACTGTTGGAATTGCAGCGCCTTGCCTTCGTAAGAAGCATACCGAATGGCTTTCGGGCTTGGTCGGAAGGTGCAAATTTGCCTACTCTTAATACGAAACTTTTCCTGTATGGAGACATTCATGGTTGAAGTCCATGGATTTGCCTAAGCAATATGTCTAAATGTACCAGCATAACTAGACCCTCTTCAGACCAACATTCATTCACTCATTCATTCAGACCGAGCAAAGCTCCTTTCGTGTTTTGAATTTTCAGTGCTATCTATGAGTGAAGTGTAATTATTGAATATTTGTACCGTTTTAAGCCTGTTGCTATCTGCGGCGAGCCTTTTTTTTAACAGGAAGATCGGCTCGCATCTGCGCCATGAAATTGGAAAACGCGGAAATCCAACTTCACACAGCCCACCACCAATGTGGCGCCGGTGAGGTTCGAACCCGAGACCTCGCTATGACCGCTCGACCACCACAGCGGCAACATAACTAGACCGAAGCGTAGCGTAGATCGTGGCACCCGAAAATATGACAGGGATTGGACCATGGCAATCGTGGGTAAGAGTATAATTATCTCCTAAGTTGTCTCAACCGAGGTAGGCAATCGAATAATGTCTCGTGAGCAGGAAGAACTTTTCCAGTTGGAAGCAAAACGACAATGGAATCACCTGTAACGCCTTTTCTTCGCGGCAGATGGATCACCGGATGGTTCAGAAATAACGGAAGACATCCGAAAACACAAAAGACATCGGCTAAAAACAGCCAAGGAAGCACAGCCTTATAGGAAGGAGAAAACTTACCCAAGAACAAGAGAAGCTTAATCGGTGGGTGATGGAAAAGGTACTTCGCGGCTCCTGTTGTTGTCCGTCTGGCGGCAATTAGAAATGCATTCTTAATATGTTGTCGCCGCACGGCGGCCTATCCTTTCGGAACAGCAAAAGATCAGTTAAACCGCGGGCAGGTACGTGATGAGGAAGACAATCAATTGTCAGCGAGTATTCAAATGACTTGATCGATGACCGACTAATTTCTTAATGTGACTGTCACATGGTGGAGGACGATGGAGTAAACTTGTACTTTTCTCAGCTTCTCGTTCTGCAGAGGGAATGTGTTTGGTGAAGACAATTTGTGTTGTAATGAGAGAGACTTGATGACTTTTCCGCACACGATGGATGGGCCACTGTTTCTTGAACGGAATTCAAGCGGTTGATGAGAATTCGAGAAATCGGGGATTGTCGTTAGATTATTTCATGCCTTCCTTCAAGTATAAAGTCACGTGCATATCAAGATGTTAGGGATATCCAGGGATTGAAGATTCATTCTCATAACGTTTAAGTGCATCTTTAGAAGATACTACTAATACTACTACTCAACCGTACATGCTCGTCGTACACACCCCCTCTGCAGAATTTCTAAGGAATTGGTACATGTAGGAACGCGCTTGTGCGCGCGTATTACCTATATGCGTGGGACTAACGCATTCATGTTGCCAGGGTTGAGCTTTCTTCGTGTTCTGCTGGTGCTGCCATCTATCTTTTTTTTGAACTGCAGATACTCTATCTTTAGAAGATACTGCAATGCTAGTTCAACCCTTACAGTGGCAATGACGAGATATCTCGCCTAACTTGATGAACTGTACTTTCGGATCCCAACCTGTCAGATCAGACAAAAGCTAGAGGAGTCAATTTTTGTTCAAAGTTTGATAACGGAAGGAGACGCACGATGTTTTTCTTTTCCATCTGGATAGTGCAGGGATATGCGTACAGCATAGAAAATGCCATTCTGTGGTTGTGTGGGCATCATGCTCGACTCATATCGTGAGGATCCAGGTTCAAACCCCGTTGGCAGCACAGCAGTGCTTTTGCTGAAGTGTGGTTTTCCAACGTCAAGGTGCGAATGCGAGCCGGTTCCCATATAAGTCCACACCACCTATAGCAGGAAGCTCCCGCGCGAAGCTCGTGACGTCACTGAAGTCGTCCATTTCACCTGTAACCAATGGATATAGCAGGCCGACGTATGTGAAATCTTCACCTTTTTTTGCAGTACATCCAATCACTATAGGTGAAATGGGGGACTTCAGAGTGACGTCACGTGCTTCGTGCCGAGGCCTATAGATAGTGTTGGCAGAGTGCAGGGACACCCAAAACACGATACTTACATAACGTGAAAATTCAAGCATTTACCATCCTCCCTTTAAAATAGGAAATTCAGATGGCAGCACCAGCGAGGACACAAGCACAACTCCGCTAACATAAATACGTTAGGGCCACACACACACACACACACAAATTTTGAAACCGCTTTTAAGGGGTTGAAACGTGATTGTGGGCTATTTACGTCATCATCGGGCGGCATAGCTTCAGATCGGTATTTCCCACAACCTATGATACACGCATCCATGGAAAATACGGGAAAGACCATTCAAGGTGATTGTCGTAATCACAAAGCCATTTGTCATGAAAAATAATCCACGATGGAAGATAAAACGAGTAAATTAATGAAAAAAGTTGCGAAAGTACCCTAATTAGGGGGCACTCCGCATGAGGGTGTACACACAAGCCTCTCCTTACGCATTTCAAAGGGCACGCACAATTGCGCGTTTCCAGGAGCTCACTATGGATTTCTACGGTAAGCAACGCATAGCCATTATATGCGTAGCTAGATCTACCAAAGCTTCCTACGCATTTTCGGACGGAAACTTGAGGTTCTAGGTACAGCCTTCAATGAAGCACCCACAGGTATTAGATCAGAGGTCTTCAACCTTTTTCTAGTCGCGAGCACTACCTGTATCCATCGTGAAAAGAAGAGCACCCTTACGGGAAGTTCAACATACGAATGCATGAAATCAGGATTGATTTCAATCCTTAAATGCAATTTGTACAAGGTTTTTAATTTTAACTTTGACCAAGTGCTCACGAGCACGAAATCAGACACGTGCATCGAGCACTCTGGATGTACCAGGGAGCACCGTGGTGCTCGCGAGCAACGGGTTGAAGATACCTGTACTAGATGATCGTACCAGATTTCGATCGGGTTAGATTGATCGACACCTTCTTTCCTTGACGCATTCAAAGATGACCATTACAGCTGTATTAAGTTGGAGCGTGTTTCTTATATTTCATTGGGTGCCCTTCTTCCAACGCTGGGCCTAAATAGGGTGACCGAATGACTCGTATGACCAAAGTAATGACACCAAAGGGCATCCTGATTTTTTTCATCGACATATCCCGTTTAACACACGTATCTATATATATAAAATTTTCTGTGTGTCTGTGTATGTGTTCTCTATACAAATCTACAATTTTAGATCGATCGTCGCCAAATTTTGCATATACACCAAATGGGACCCGACTTGAACGATAGGCTACTTTAAAATTTCGTCAGAGCAGGGCAAATGTCGCAAACGGGCAAAAAAACTGTCGGGCAACGATGGTTTTTGGGCCTCAACAATCACTTTCCGAACGTTTATATCCGTGGTTCCCTAGCTATCCGTTTCCGACGTGTATATGCCTTTACAATGGTTTGTCACTTCTTTAATGTGCCTTTAAATGTGCCCTCCTTTAAATATACCAGTATATTTACAATAGTTTATGCCTTTACAATGGTTCGCCACTTTTCAATAGCCGTCAGAATCATCATCAGCATCTCTTTGAGGGTCAGGAAAAGGGTGGTCACCATAGAAATTAGTGTAAAAATTGCCGATTTTACTGTAGAAATGCGGAGGGGTATTCCACCATATTAACAATTTTAAAAATTGTATTGAATTGTATTGATTGTTGAAGAACTGAGTTCGCTTAGGATACGAAGCCCAGAAAATTAAATATGCAGTAATTAGCCGGACCTACTTTTGAGTTGAATATCCATGAAATAACATTGATTTAAACTTTTTACGTGCTTATATCCCACATGGGACACAGCCTGGGTCATATCTGGTACAACAGTGGTGTTGTTCCAGATCACTCAAGCGGCGCGCGGCACATTTACAGATCAATGCAGTGACCCGCACATTCTCCTTTAAGATTGAATAACCTCGGTCTGAAATATATCAAAGATGAGAAATTTCATCGAACTGGAAAACGAATTCAATAACTAACAGGTCAATGAAAAAAAATCCGCCATTTTTTTTCCCGCCCTTCCTTTCTCATTTATCCGGGGGGGGGGGGAAATAAATAAAATCCTATTCAATTTCCGTACAGCGGGATTTAATTCAGGAGTTAAGCAGGATTTAGTGGCGGAGAGAGAGAGGGGGCGGGGGGGGGGCGAAGGAATAAAAAAAATCTATATTTCCGGCTCACCTTCCATTTCGAGAAAAAAAAAAGAAGTAGAAATTTGTGGGATTCTTGTCAAACGTTGATCATTGGACGGAAAAACTTCGCAAGGCGTAAAAACGGCAAAGGTCAGCATATTTCGCAGTTTTTCCCCTTTCCCCCCCCCCCACTCTCCCTGCTGTCCTGGACCTTAATTTGACTTGTAAAGTCTCTCTCTCTCTCTCTCAGAGACGTCGCTTTCTTGTCCCGATACTTTCGCCTCCCATAAATAAATGCGTTCGGGGGGAAAGAAACCGCGAGAAATATTTTCATTGTAAAAATTTTGTAGGATCAAATCCCTTACCAGGATTATTTTATCATTACGGGATGATTTTTGATTTTCCTTTATTTTAGTATACAGGGTTACATAGGTAACAGGGCGTATGTCGTTTTACTGGCAAACCGTTGATCCCAGAGACATGGGGGCCGTTCAAGTATTACGTCGGGAAATTTTTAGCCATTTTTGACCCCCTCCCCCTCCCTGTCAGCGAAACTCTGACCCCCCCCTTGTCAGCAAAAGTGAACAAAACTCTGACCCCCCTCCCCTTGTCAGCAAAAGTCAGCAAAACTCTTACCGGCCTGTCAGCAAAAGTCAGCAACACTCTGACCCCCCCCCGTCAGCAAAACTCTTACCCTCCCCCCTTGTCAGCAAAAGTCAGCAAAACTCTGACCCCCATCCCCTTGTCAGCAAAACTGAGCAAAACTCTGACCCCCTCCCCTTGTTAGCAAAAGTCAGCAAAACTCTGACCCCCCTCCCCTTGTCAGCAAAAGTCAGCAAAACTCTTACCCCCACCCCTGTCAGCAAAAGTCAGCAAAACTCTGACCCCCCTCCCCTTGTTAGCAAAAGCCAGCAAAACTCTGACCCCCCCCCTTGTCAGCAAAAGTCAGCAAAACTCTTACCCCCCCCCCTGTCAGCAAAAGTCAGCAACACTCTGACCCCCCCCGTCAGCAAAACTCTTACCCTCCCCCCCTTGTCAGCAAAAGTCAGCAAAACTCTGACCCCCCTCCCCTTGTTAGCAAAAGCCAGCAAAACTCTGACCCCCCTCCCTTTGTCAGCAAAAGTCAGCAAAACTCTTACCCCCCCCCCCTGTCAGCAAAAGTCAGCAACACTCTGACCCCCCCCGTCAGCAAAACTCTTACCCTCCCCCCCTTGTCAGCAAAAGTCAGCAAAACTCTGATCCCCATCCCCTTGTTAGCAATAGTCAGCAAAACTCTGACCCCCCCTCCCCTTGTTAGCAAAAGTCAGCAAAACTCTGACCCCCCTCCCCTTGTTAGCAAAAGTCAGCAAAACTCTGACACCCCTTCCCTTGTCAGCAAAAGTCAGCAACACTCTGACCCCCCCCCCACCCCTGTCAGCAAAAGTCAGCAACACTCTGACCCACCCCTTGTCAGCAAAAGTGAACAAAACTCTGACCCCCCTCCCCTTGTCAGCAAAAGTCAGCAAAACTCTTACCGGCCTGTCAGCAAAAGTCAGCAACACTCTGACCCCCCCCCCCGTCAGCAAAACTCTTACCCTCCCCCCCCTTGTCAGCAAAAGTCAGCAAAACTCTGACCCCCATCCCCTTGTCAGCAAAACTGAGCAAAACTCTGACCCCCCTCCCCTTGTTAGCAAAAGTCAGCAAAACTCTGCCCCCCCTCCCCTTGTCAGCAAAACTCTTACCCCCCCCCCGTCAGCAAAAGTCAGCAACACTCTGACCCCCCCCCCCCGTCAGCAAAACTCTTACCCTCCCCCCCTTGTCAGCGAAAGTCAGCAAAACTCTGATCCCCATCCCCTTGTTAGCAATAGTCAGCAAAACTCTGACCCCCCTCCCCTTGTTACCAAAAGTGAGCAAAACTCTGACCCCCCCCTCCCCTTGTTAGCAAAAGTCAGCAAAACTCTGACACCCCTTCCCTTGTCAGCAAAAGTCAGCAAAACTCTTACCCCCACCCCTGTCAGCAAAAGTCAGCAAAACTCTGACCCCTTTCCCCTTGTCAGCAAAAGTCAGCAAAACTCTTACCCCCCCCCCACCCCTGTCAGCAAAAGTCAGCAACACTCTGACCCCCCTCCCTTTATCAGCAATAGTCAGCAAAACTCTGACCCCCCTCCCCTTGTCGGCAAAAGTCGGCAAAACTCTTACCCCCCCCCCCCCCGTCAGCAAAATTTCGTCAGCACTGCCCCCCCCCCAACGCATATTGGCGGGATCAGAAACGTACGCGGGAGTGGGGGGCATAGGGGGCTCGTGCGCTTCCCCCCCATACAAAAGAAATTATTTTTTTAATGCAAAAAATTAAAAAAAAATTAAAATTTCGAAAGGAAATACCTTTATATGTTGTTATCATCAATTTTTGTGAATTTCAATGCTATTTGAAGGTTAAGAACTTAAAAATTTCTTTCTAAAGAATTCATTCCGTCCCACCCTCCAAGCTGTATATGGTAAACCATTGACCCGCAGACCAAATGTGGCCCTGAAGGTTATCTGATGTGGGTTGCCCTCTCAAACCTAATTTTGGAAAAATTAATTAAGTGGCATATTTACAAATCGCTTAAATGACCCGTGGCACAATTCCAGAGCATTTAAGTGGCCCGTGGCACAATTTCAGATCACCGAAGTGGGCCTCAAAGATCACTTTCACATTCAAAGATCCCCTAAGTAACCCGCAACACAGTTACAGAACACTTAAACGATCCGTGACACATTTAGAGATCCCTTGAGTGATATGTGGCACAATTTTAGAGCACTTGAGCACCCCCATCCCCAGTGCGGTTCTAGATCACTCAAGTTACCCGCGGAACATTCCCAGATTACTTAAGTGATCCGTGGCATAATTTGATCACTTGAAGCATCACATAAAGCATCACTTGAGTGGTACGTGGCACATTTCCACGTACGCACTTGAAGGATCCGTGAAAAATTTAGAGATCACTAAAGTGGCTCTGTGTAGGGGACTTATCAATAGGGGGAATGTTAGTTTAGGTGCCCAATAAACTATCGAAAGGGGTTTTTGCGCACCGTATAAGATGCCATTAAGAATATTTCATATCTTCAGAGAGGGTGGTTGATGACGTGAGCATCATCCAAATCCCCCCCCCCCCCGTCATCAAAAGTCAGTAAATCGGAAGCCCCCCTTTCCCCCCTCATCGATGCAGACGTAATATTTGAATGACCCCATACTTCCAGTTAGGAAAAAAGTATCCAAATAACGTGCAGTACTCAGATTATGTCATTCATGTTGCAAGGGGTTGTATGGTTATCAAAATAAGAATGGAAAAAAATTTATACGGTCCCCGTATGCCTAAAAATCCAATTAGGAAGTTGTTGCCCTGTCTCTCCTGATGCCAACTAAGAAAGTTCCATGTTTCTGAGCGCAATATTCAGTAAGATATTCGAATTCGAAGTTATCCGTATTTAACACTGTTTTTTTCAAATTTGAATATCTCAGCGAATATTGCGCTTGGAAACGTGGCATTTGTTTTTTTAGTTGGCATCAGGAGAAACAGGGCAACAACTTTCTAACTGGGATTTTGGGCGTACGGGGACGGTATAAAAAGTTAAATCTTTTATTTTAGTAACTATACAACCCCTTGAAACATGAATGACGTATCTGAGTACTACATGTTATTTTGATACTTTTTCTAATTGGAAGTATGCCTCTAGGATCAACGGTTCACCATAGTTAGAAAAATTTATGATAGATGGCACTACTACGTATAACAAGCATTACATAGAAACAAACTTCACGATACACACACGTTCCAACATTCGTCAGAAGTTCCGCGTTTTGTGTTTTAATCTATCGAATAAAAACACAACTGTTGCAATTTTTCGATTGAAATTGGTG
Organism: Pholcus phalangioides; assembly: GCF_987345545.1. Classification (NCBI taxonomy): domain Eukaryota; kingdom Metazoa; phylum Arthropoda; class Arachnida; order Araneae; family Pholcidae; genus Pholcus; species Pholcus phalangioides. The sequence continues at coordinate 20,893,549 of NW_028301616.1, read as the reverse complement.
ACCGATGAGAATTCGGTGGAAATATGCAAATGAGACGGTTATAAGAACTTGCGCTCTTAATCCACAATTGTAAACCGTGTATATGGACCCTGCCGTTGCAGAATTTGTGACTCGCCTGCAATATGCTATTCCCTGTAGTGGTGGTCATGTGGAACACATACTGCTGTAATAAACGATTTGGAGGCATTCTGTTCGTTATTTGCGTATCTTTTCTTTGACTTTTGTACGTCAGCGCTACCTATCGGCTGTTTTTGAGGTTTTTTTTTTCTGTCTTAAAAGACTTCCCGTGACCTTAGCGATGCCAACCCTGCAAACCGTTTTTTATTTCTGTTATTTTTCCGGGTTTTATTCATTTTTAAAGTTTCTACGGATTTTTTGACCACCCTGTATTATTTTGTTTGCGCAGCACATTAATCGAAAACCGATCTCCTCGAAAAATTACAACAGTTGTGTTTTCATTTGATAGGCGGCAGAAGAGGTTCCAGTTCAATGATGTTTTTTTTTTCTACGTAACACACACACACATTGTGATGGGATGCTATATTGTGTGTGTGTGTGTGTTTTGTTGTTTTCTATTTTTCGTAAAGGGCATATATTTGCTAACAAAATTTTACTTTCACCCGTTTTTACTAGGTTATGAACAAAAGTATCTATCAAAAGGACAACATTTTTTTCATTGGCTCACCCGGGCAAGGCCCCCACAAAAATAACTGATCGAAATTTTCAAGAATTTGCCAGGTAGCGTCTCAGAAAAATCACTTGGCTCGGCGGCCCATGATGCTTTTAAGACGATCCTGTCCCCCTAGACCCCCGGCTCTCTTGCCCAATTCACATGGCTCATCTGCTGCTCTCTAGAGAGTTAGTTTAGCATACATATTTATGTTCTAGGGCAATATATTTATATACTTTATAGGCACATAAATCAATATCTCCATCTCGTCAGGACGCCGCTGACAAACGTTGCAAATTTCTTATAAACGTAAACGTCTAATTGAAGAAACAAAAAAAAACAAAAAAAAAAAAACACTCGCTTCTAAAATTCGAATATTCGAAGCAGAAGCTAGCGAATATCCTAATGATGCTAATAATGCCATGATGCTAATAAGTCTTAATAATGGCATAATGCTATTGAATGCCATTTTCTGTTACAAAGTTGCAAAAAAACGATGGGGGGGGGGGGTTTGGAAATTTTTTATTCACTAGATCACTAGAAATGAGGATTCTTGAATTAACGTGTACTCGACGGGACATCCGGGGTCATCTCAACACGCGAGTCCCACCCGGGCACGGCACGGGGACCTCGGCTACATGCCACGATAAGATCAGGTACAGTGTGTGTGTGATTTATGGCAATAAACACGTAAATTAAGAGGTTGTAACTAAACCCTCCTCCATTTTGTTCTGGGGCTATGATGCTGTTCAGACGGCAGTAAGAATACACTTTTTTTGGATAAATATTCGAAATTTGTTTGAGTTCCGTGGAACAGTCTCATTACCATCAAGGATTCCATGGGACAGCCTCATTATCATCAAGGGTTCCGTGGGACAGCCTCATTATCATCAGACCAGACCAAACCAACATTAAATAATTGCCCCCATGCCCAGCCTGATGGCTGATTGTGGGAACAAGAACGGGCCCAGATAGGCCTATGAAGAATATCGTTATATCATTATCATCAAGGGTTCCGTGAAACAGCTTTATAACTATCAAGGGTTCAGCGAGAAGTTCTATATCGGAGAAACCTCTGCTCTCTAACCTATCGTAAGAGATATAAAAAAACCTCTCGCATCTCCCCACATCCATTAGAATTGAAAATCCACGCAGAAAAACACGATCTTCTGTTTCTGTATTCTCCAATTAATTAATTAACGTCCCGTTTTTTCAGCCCCCAAGTCGTCAAACGACACCAGCGATCAGTCTTTGTCACCATGCATTGTTAATCCCCAAGGAAAAACCATTAATAAAAACTCAGAATAGGTACAGAATCCAGTTCGGAAAAAAAAAAAACCCAACAGCAACCCCTGACATAGGATATAGGTAATTATGTCTTACCCAGGGTAAATGTATAATTCCTAAGTGTATATTTACTGTAAATTCCCGTTGTCTTCTTTCAAAAGACTGCTTTTTTTTTCCCTATAGTTTTCCGACGCGACTCCGTAGTCGGTAGATACTGAATTTCTCTCCTGTTTGTAGAAAAGAGAAGTCAGGGATGGAAAGCATAAAAAAAAAAAAAAAAAAATTGCTGTAAGAGATGGATTAGGAATAAGGGATGGCAGAGAGAGATAATGTGTTATCCCTTGCCGGCATCCCACCCGCAACCGCAATTACTCACTCCCGTCCGTATGTGTATATCTATCTCTTAAGAAAAGAACAGGAAGCGTCAGGTACGTACGTAGGATAAAAGTCTCGAAGAAACTTCTAAGAAAAAGCTTGACTTGTCTGCACCTACGCCCACGCCAATTAAAACCCGACACTGTTTCAGTAACCGAGCCGTCGGGGTTTCAAAAATAAATAAATAATATATTTTTGAAGATTTTTTGTTTTTTTCAAAAACAACACAAAAATGATGTTCAAGAATAGCTCGTTCACCCCCAACAAGTCATTTTTCTTTCTTGCAAGACTCGGGAAATGAGTCTTTTTCTTCTTCCGCTCTCTCTCCATCAAAGATACCTTTCTTTTTTGCAGAAGAGATAATGGCGAGATTTTGGAATATTTTTCCTCTCTAATCTCTACTTCGTTCTAAGCATTAACTGATTTAGACATTTTTGGGAAGAAACAAAAAAGTTCCGATCGTTTTTGATGATAAATTTTTTTTTTTTTTGGGGGGAGAATATCCATTAAGGAATGTTTTTTGAGGTGATCGAATATGATAAAAGGAAAATGTTTATGATTGTTTCTAATGGCGTTTGTATACCGTATTTTTAGTTTTATTCCTCCCCGTTTTTTGCACGTATGTTCAATTTTTAGAAGTACCGTCAAACTCGGTTATAACGGCATCGAAGATTATGTGAGATCTTGACGTTACAACCGAGGTTGACGTTTTTAAGACCTTCTAAATATAACAAATAATCAGATGCAGTCAAATACAGAAAAAAAACGTCCTGTATCGGACACCTCCGAACAACGGCCACATGTTGTTGGAACGGAACTTCGGCCATATGTTGTTAGAACCGAACTTGTCCCATAGACATAATATTACAGGTAACAACGATTTCCGAACAACGGCCACTTTGGACATGGAGTTGAGAAAATCACTAGGAGCCATTCAAATATTACGTAAGCAGATTTTTTGCCATTTTTGACCCCCTCCCCTCCCTTGTGAGCAAAAGTCAGCAAAACACTGACCCCCCCCCCCTTGTCAGCAAAATTTCGTCAGCAGCTTAGAATATTTCATATCTTCAAAAAGGGGTGGTTGATGACGTAAGCAACCTTCAATCCCCCCCCCTCTTGTCATCAAAAGCCAGCAAATCCGAAACCCCCCTCCCCCTCCCCTCGATGCTGACGTAATACTTGAATGACACCCCCTAAGAGAAAAATAATTTTCAGGTTGATTTTCAAGGGAGTTTTTGTCCCCGAACTCTATGAGGAAAAATTATGTATGGTTTCTTTTCCTGGGTACAAATACCAGATGGGTATATTGCGATATTAATAGTTTTATGGTATTGATAATATCCTAATAATATCCGTTCCGCATATATATCCGCATGCCTCTATATGCGTTCCAAGCGAGAAATCTGGCTGTATAGAATTTGGGGGGGGGGGGGTCTTGATGTGGGACACCCTGCATATATTCATTTTAGGGGGTTGGTGCATGATCTTGGCTTCCCATGCTTTACTATTGGAAAAATCTCCTTCCTTTAAGGCACTGTTTCTCAACTACCGGGCCGTCTCCAGAGCATCAGGCCCCCCCCCCGGGCCAAGTGGTTTTTCTGAGGCCCTACCTTGGATATTATAGAAAATTTCAACCAGATCTCACTTTTTGTGAGGCCCCTCTTCTCCTGAGGCCCCCGGGCCGTGCCCGGGTGGGTCCATGCGTTAAGACGGCACTGCCACGACCTCATTACTTACCGGGCCGCGAGTGATTAGCGTTTCATTCCCTTATTCATTTTCCGTTGGTCATATATTTGACCGGGCCTTCGACCCACAAAAATGAATCAAACCGGGTCCTGGGCTCAAAAAAGGATGAGAAGTTGAGAATCACTGCTTTAAGGAACATTTATAAAATTTTTCTACTCACACTTTAAGCACTCCTTTTCTGTTTTCCTGAAATACTATGAATATTTTTATATAATTTAACCCGAGAATTTAGAATTTTATAATTGTTGGTTATTTTTTTCTCGAATTTCAACTTCGACAACATGCAATTTTTTTTTGAAAAATCACCAAAAAATTTACCCATATTTTATACCATAATTAAAAAAAAATTTTTTTTAATAAAATGTCCTCGCATTAAAGTATGTAACACTATAGTGTTGAGAGACGCACGAAGTTTCAAGACATTTGATTTATTAGTGTTCGAAAAAATGTTCCTTATGTAAAAAAACACTTAGTTTTGAGAAAAAGAGCATTTTAGTGGAAAACATTAGCATATATATGTAATGCATGCGAGCAGTTTATTTTAAAATATTTTACAAATATTTCTAGTACAGGGCAGAAAAAAAAAATTTGAACACAGTTGGACGCAGAAAATTTCATAATGTTGGAAAATTAAAAAATTCGAGAAAATCTGTTTTTTGGAAAATTTGCATGCACCAACCCCCTCAATCTGGAATTAGGCCCTTATGTAGCGGCCACATAAACTATGTGTTTTTTGCGAACCCGGCACCGGTGCGCGGACCAGCGGTTGAAGAAAAGTGTTCTAAATCAGAGGTCTTCAACCTTTTCCTAGTCGCGAGCACTGCATGTATCCATCATCAAAAGAGCACCCTTACGGCAAGTTTGACATACGAATGCATGAAATCAGGATGATTTCAATCTTCTAATGCAATTTTTACTTGGGACGTTGATCAAGTGCTCGCGAGCACGAAATCGAACACGAGCGTCGAGCACTTTAGGTGCTTCAGGGGAGCACCGGGGTGCTCGCGAGCAACGGGTTGAAGATGCCTGTTCTAAATGACGGGGTTGACAGAGTTCCAGCGTAGGAAATCGAGGCTAGATGTCACATATTGTTTTTAATTTTGTACATTATGCATTTACTGTACTTGAAAGTCAAATATAGGGACCGGCAGGCAAAAATTCTTTATCAAGTGTGTGCAAAAATTAGCAGCATTCTTCGGCAAAGCACAGAAAGGATCGCTCTCACGATTCGACAAACCCTGGAGTAGAAGGAAACTAAAAAAAAAACCAATTACAATCGAATCCCGTTTTAACGAATACCGTTATAACGAAAATCTCGTTTTAACGAACCCTTTTTTAATCCCCCAAATAAGTTTACATAGGAACAATGCTAGGTAACCTGGAATTCCTTTATAACGAAATTTCGTTTTAACGAAGTGATTCCTCCGGTCTCTTGGCGTTCGTTATAACGGGATTCGACTGTATTCTATCTTCATCTTCCATCGTCCAATTTGAAAACCATCGAATTTCTCATCCGATTATTCATCCAACTATTGGAGTTACAAAAACGCGAAGTTCCAAAATTCCAAATCCACGACGGATCCGTTTGGCCTAATTATTTTTTAAAATTTGTTTTTAATTTTGGAATACATATACCACAAAATTTAATATCGAAATTTGCTAGTGTAACGAAAGCTTCCACGTATATCACATGCCCATTTCAATTTTATTTTCCTGTGAAAGGAACTTACCCCCATGGGTAGGTAGTCAGTTTTTTTTCCCTTGAAGTTTAGACGTTCGTGATGATTGATGGACCGTTCTTTTCCCTATTTGAAAGCGAATGAAATACATAGAAATAGAATTGTCTGACTCTTCATTCAGGTTTGTGGTCAGTTCTGTGGCCGAACAACAAAAGTACATTAAGAGAAGTCGTATCCCAAACTTTTTGACGTACGAGGCTGACGTTGAAATAGCTGAAGGATCAGGAAGTACTATGCTCTTTCTTAAAATTTGTATTGCTTTTTTTTGTATTATCAATTTATTCTTGAAAATATTTGAGTAATTCCATTATCTAAATTATGAGTTCTTACTCTTCCAGCCCGACCCAGAATCAACAACACAATCAACTTCGCGTCACATTGGTATATTTTAAATTTGAAAATTCTTATTAAATGTGCCTGATCACCAAATTTTTTAGTATTCAAAATTTAGTGAAATAGTACATGTCTTCTTAACAGGTGGGTGAACAAAATCTGAGCTAAAGGATTCTCGAATAGAAAAGGGGACAACAAATTATGGAAAGTTTTCACCAACTGCGAAATTATTTCTTCCATTAATTCTGGAATTATTTCTTCCATTAATTCTGGAATTATTTCTTCCATTAATTCTGGAATTATTTCTTCCATTAATTCTGGAATTATTTCTTCCATTAATTCTGGAATTATTTCTTCCATTAATTCTGGAATTATTTCTTCCATTAATTCTGGAATTATTTCTTCCATTAATTCTGGAATTATTTCTCTCATTGGTTCTGGAACTACTTCTTTCACGAATTCTGCACTTTTATTAATTCCGGAATTTTATTTCTCGCATTACAACTTCTTAATCAACAAAATAATATTACACTTCACTGAACCTTACGTTATCTCAATATAATCGAGGTTCTACTGTATTCACTTCGAACTACAGTCAGTCCCGCTTAATTGGATATCAACGATTCGAGAGAGAAAGAATACACAATATCCGATTTAGTATGGTATCTGATTGTGCGGGGGATGAACGATCAAAATTAATAAAGCTTCTCGAATAAATCAGACAGCAAAAATGAAATTTATATTTAATTAAAATGTTTACAATACTTAAGATTATTACCTTTCATCAATACTGATAGCGCCCTCTATTGGCTCAACAGAGAATAAAGCTAAAATAATTGAATGTACGCATTGGGACAACTTGAATACTTGGAGGACAGTACCTACTGTATTTATCTTAACCTAGTAACATATTTTCCATTAATTCCAAATGTTTTATTCAACAAAAACATTATGCTTAATATTCGATTAAGCGGGAAAAAGTCATTAATATTATCACACATTAAACTAGAAATTTTAGCCAGGATGTTTCACCTGTGTATAGAGGATTTTACCCGTTTAAGCGGAGAATCCGTTTATCCATTATCGGATTAAGCGGGGTCGATTTTTTTACGATAATATGTTAGAGTTGCATCCTATACACATATACTGAAAATTACAAATCATTTCGCACAAAAAACGTATTTTCAAGCCGCAATTTGGCAAGCTAAAAGTTACCGCAGGTAAACAAAATCAAATACGAAATACATAAATGTTCCAGGATTTTAAAGCATGTTACAGAAAAAAAAAAAAACAAATCATTGCAAAATATTTTTTTATCAAACTTTGATCGGAAGGAACCGGAAAAAATATATCGTCTATATATATCGAAGTAAAATGAAATAAAACAAACGGAAAAAACGGGATAAAAAAAAAAGGAAAAATTTCAAAAAGAATGTGTTTTGTGTTTTCAACCATAGCCTTTACCACGTACCAAGAAATCTTTTTTGCTCCTTTGCGGAAAAAAAGATAAAATAAAATGAAAAAGAGCAAATATGGAAGAGAAACTTTTAGCACATCCCGGTCACGTTCCATCAGTCGAAAAGATAAAATGGCCCTCAACGTAGCCGCCTCCACCGGTACAAGAAAAGAACCTCCTATGGGGTTTAGAATAACATCACAAATTTAGCACAAAAAAAAAAAAAAATTGGGGAAAAAAAAACCATCGAGGACGTTATAGTATGTCCCGGATAATAATAATAAAAAAAATCGGGAATTGTGGGAAAATGTTACCTTTTTAGCGTCTCCCACGTTCCATGGTGATTGGGTATCGTGTTTTTCTTTCCCATTTTGCCAATGACCATTTCCCACAACACTTTTTTTTTTTGTGTTGTTTCTCCTTATAAGGAATTTTTTTTTTTCCTGATTTTTTTTTCGTTGTCCTGGTTTTCCGTACGTGTGTGTGTGTGTGTCTTTTTTGGCGTTAGTGACTGGCGCAAATCAATTAGTTGCTCATGAACTATTGACTAAGTTGTTTCTGGTGTAGTACTTTCGCTAATAATACTTCATCGGAAGAGGGAGAGAGAGAGAGAAATGCTAAGAATTTCTGATGACAACACTCTTGGATAGTGTTTTTTTTTATATATTATTATTGAGAAATGATTCCTAGGGTTTCCGGGAGAATATTTGGTGATTATTTGGCCCGTGAGGAAAAATATGTAGACATTTTTCTTGGATTTGAACATTTCTTTTTTGGTAAAACGAAGAGATTAATTCTCTGGAATTATATTAGGTACGAGGGTGGTATATGGTCAATTGAAGAGTCAGTGATTGTTCTTGAAGAAGGTTCGGAAAACTATAAAAATCAATAAATTTCGAAAAAAAAACTTGGAATTATATTCAAGGTGATTCCATAATTACCCTTGCCTCCTTTTACTGGCGAACTGTTCATCCTAGAGGCATAATTTCAATTACAAAATGTATCTACAGTAAATAACGTGTAGACTTCAGATATGTCATTCACGTTGTATTCCGTGAGATATCTGAATTCATAAATTAGAGAAAAGTTTTCAAAGAACAGCATGTGTGAATGGAGGAAGAAAGCACTGCCCCGAAGAGTTTATGCTGTTCTTTCCCAATTTTTCTCCGATTTCTTTTTTCTAACTGAAATATCTCAGGAAATATTGCACTTTATGTTTGTTATGTACTACTTGCCCTTTGTGTGTAGGGTAAAGCTTCATCTTGGTGCTTCCATTAAGTAGCACTAAGCCCCTTTCTTTCTTTCAAACCGAGCACAACTCAGGTCTCCCACCATCTATGGATGATTTACTACCTAGTGAGTTGTGCCGGAAGTGTAAATGTGTGTGAACCTAACAGTCTGAGTGCGTATGTAGTGTTGCGTTTGATTTTTCAGTGCCGCCATCTATATTTCACATGTGTTATGATTGAATTACATTTGTACTGCTTGGTCTGTAGCTCTCTGTGGCGAGACTTTTTAAAGGGGAGATCGGCTGGCATTCGCGCCTTGAATTTGAGAACCACAGAAAACCAACTTCAGCCGACCACCACTGTGGCGACGGTGGGGTTCGAACCCGGGACCTCGCGAAGCGAGTCCGTGACTATGACCACTCGCCCACCACAGCGGCTAGCACTAAGCCATGCGGTCGAAGGCTATATAGCTCTGTAGCTTTATCAAAATACCACACGGCGGACATTAAGAGGGTTAGTACCACCCCTCGAACCGCTGGCTCTCGATTCGGAAATTATTTCAGTCTCGCCCAATCAGATCTGTACTGAGTGGGGTGGCGACGTCCGGGTTAGGAAGTCACCTGAATACCTTTAGAGGCGGAACAGGTGTGTGTTGATGCATTATGTACTGAACAGTACGTATAAAAAAGGAAAATCACAGAATTAATGGTCCAAGAATTAAAAAGATTTTAGTTTATAATTGGGTTATTTTTAGTTATTATTTAGTTTTTAGTTATAAAATAAAGGAAACTGTTCAATTCGTAAAATGAGGTGAAATTTCGAAACTTCACTGACACTCAATCTTATTTAAAATTAAATTCAAAATCCAAAAATGAAAACAAATTCATTTTTTTTCTATAAATCAAGTGTTTATGAAAGGATCTCGAATATTTCAAGCCAAAACTCCATTGAAAATGGAATGAAAGAGGATGTAAGTGAGTGACCTAGAAGTAGATTGAGCGATCTGAGGAGTAAGTTAGTAGCCTATTGGTTGATTGGATGAGGGACATTGATTGAGTGAATGACCTAGGGAGTGAGTGACCTAAAGGTTGAGTGAGTGACAGATTGAGTGAATGACCTAGTGGTTGAGTGAGTGACAGATTGAGTGAATGACCTAGGGAGTGAGTGACCTAGTGGTTGAGTGAGTGACCTAATGAATGATTCACTTAATGACTAACTTTCTTACTTGCTCACTTACTGACTCATTTGCTCACTTGTTCAGCCACTGACTCGTTTGCTCACTCATCCACTACTCAATTGCTTATTTACTGGCTCAATTGCTCACTCACTCATTCATTTATGAAAAGAAGGCAAAAAGTTTATCAATACTAGAATTTGCGCTGCTAACTCGTGAGAATAAGTAATTTTAAGCCAAAATTGCAACTACTGGTGTCTATACAGGGGTTTAGGTCCAACTGGACGAATAATGAAAATGGTGTCCGTGACAGTATCAGAGGTTGACCGCTAACCAGGGGTTAGAAATACATTATTTAAATAGTTTTTTTTGCCGGGATAGTTTAGTTTTATTTGGCCATAAAACCGGCGGTGACCGCATCTGAGGAGTGACGAGTGGGAGGGGGTTTTACTGCATTCGATTAAACGGAGAGACATTGCTGATATTCTGACTTCAACGTTGTCTCTACGGGAGAAGGGCTCTGGAGGATAACATCAGTTTAAGCGGGGTGGGGGGGGGGGTATTTGTTTATTCGTTACCCGATTAATACGAGGCCGACTATATACGTTCAAACAAGGGCTTGAATTTATAAATAAATGACAGGAGATATGAACACTTTGGTGAAGAACCGGATGTTGTCGGTATTCTTGTGACGCAACAAAAAAATGAGGCGTTTGGCATTCCACGAATTCTCTTTGTCACGTTTCTATTGTTTGACGTCATTGGACACAGCTGCTCCAGATGATGATGATGGTGGCGGTGGTACCTAGTGTCTTGAGATTTGGCAAAGCGTGTTAACCCAGTTCCCGTCGGACTTTTTCCGCGTAGTTTTTCTTTTGAACGTAGGATTAAAAATATAAGGGAGCAACATGTCGTCAATCGACAAGTGAGTTTTCTGTTTTTCTGGCCGCCTTCCCATTATTAAGTTCAACCTCTCTCTCTCTCGCTAGTGCTTTTTATTTACTCGAAAGGAACTCGCCTCCCATTAACATGTTTTTCAAGCACCCAAGAAGTTTACTTTGCCGATTATTTCTGTAACACTTCTTTTGCGAGCGGTGTTTTTCTCTCTCTCTCTCTCTCTCAAACAGAAAGGTGTTTTCGGGCACCTATTAAATTAAGAGTCCATTTTTTTTTTGTGTGTGAAGATGTTTAAAGTGTGTAATTGTGTCGTAATTCTTACAAAAGACGTTTTTTTTTTTTTCAAGTACGTTCAAGAACATTGCAATATCTTGGAAGATATGTTCCGGAAAAAAAGTTCACTTTTCTTAGAAGTTTCCACGAGCTTCAGTGCATATGGATCTCTTACTCGGAAACATAACGCATGAAGAATGAACCTCTTCTTACTTAAACGCGATGGCGGTCTCTTTGGGTATTCTTTTTTACGGAAAACAAAATTACTACGTAACTTATATATTTTTTCATATTAAGATAGAAATTCACGATAACACTGCTGGGTGCTTAACGTAGTGATCTCTGTTTTCAAAAGTTTGGGTACGAAACCTGAAGAAATAGATTATATAATCGTAATTTTTCAGCATAGATACCGTCTTCAGGAAATACTGGATTTCTATGAATTTGTTATCAATTAATCTCTCATCCACTGAGTTTTACTATTGTTAATACTATCACAATTGATGTTATTAATCAATCATATATTAACGATAGGTTAATTACTACTTGATTGTGGGTTCTCCGGAAAGGTGTTGTTTCAAAATTTCTTAAATTACGATTATAATGATATTTCAAACTTTGATGTATCAACTTAATGATGTTTTAGACTTTTCCACTTCTGGCTTTTACTGGTTCACTTCGGTAAATCCTTGTTTTTACTGGTCTTCGGGCTTTTACCGTTTCATATACGTTGAAGATTTGCGTTGTTGAAATTATATGTTTAAAAAAATAACAATATTGACCATGAAATTTTTTTTTGGGAATGTTTTTTTATGAAGGTTTTAACAACTGGCTGTTGCGAAGATATATTTCGGAAAGAGAGAAAATTCAACTGCCTCTGCGGGGAATCGAACCCAGGCCAAGCTCACAACTGCTGAGCAGCAGTTGTGAGCTTGGCCTGAGTCTGGTCCGGCCGTCCCACAGAGTACTAATACTATAGAGTGCGCGCGAGGGGTTACAATGTGAAGCAAAGATCCGGAATCACGTGACTCCAGTCGAAAGGCTGGTCAGGGAATCTCGCTGGCAATGCTTTCCTTATGGCTACTCGTATGACGATCTACACGCGCTGTCTTATTTTTGATTAGAATGGCCAACACTTGCGCAGCTTTCGGATGTTCTGAGCGGTTTAGGAAAGGGGGACCAGTATCCTTTCACAAGGGAATACTTTTTTGCTTATTCCCCTTCTTATAAATTAAAAATTTGAATATTAAATTGACGATGCAATGGATTTCTGACGTAATCTCAGTTTTTAACGACTCCATTTTGGATTTAATTCAATTAAAGTTCCAAGTTTTGGTAAAATTCAAATGTCATGAATCATTATTAAATGTTTTAATAGAATTTTTGGCAATAAATGATTGAAATTGTGAGTTTTATGAAGTTTTAACTGAAATATACGTCTCCGCAAGATTTGGCGAGATTTGGCGAGCTAGTGAGTTCATTCGAGTTTTGCTCAACTTGGAAGAAAATATGCTTTTCAGAAGGAGAAATTTATGAAAAATATTCTATTTAAATAGAATGTGAGGAAAACTTCCCCCCCCCCCCTCTAGACAATTGCAGTTTTGCATAAAAGTGCATAACAACCTCTAAAAATAATAGTATTTTTACCCCTCTTCACACCTGAGATAAAACTATTACAGAAAAGAAATTTTTTTATTCATTAATTTATGTTTGTTGTATGTGAAATTGCCGCTTCAAACAAGAAAATTAATCATTCAATTGATTTTTTGAGTCAATATCTGTGCTAAGACCTGAAGTCATATATTGTGTACCTCAGATGTTATCTTGAAAAAGAATCATTCTAAAAACGATTTAATACCTTAAATTAAGATTAACATATGCATACTTTTGGAGCGAAGAGATTACATATGTCATATATATATATATGTGACGTGTAAATATTATATTATATATATGAAATATTATATCCTAAAATATTATATATATATACACACACTTTAAATTATTACATATATACTCTACATGGAGTTTTAATTCTTATAATTTAGAGAAATTGATGATGAGATTCTGTAATTTTCTTGAGTAAAATCTATTTTAATCCTGAAATATTATGTAAGTGTTTACAGTTTTGTGTGATGAGGTTATAAAAGGTTTTTCAGGAATGTTAGAAATGAAACTTTTTCTTATTGTTTGAATATTATTTCATGACTGAATATGGTATGAGTGTGAATGTGTTACATTACATAACATAATATGATGCATTATAATTAATTATACATTAATTATGAGTATATAGAGTAATTGTAATGTTCTGGAAAGATATATTTTTGTTTTAATAACCCCTCGTATAAATAAATTTTCGAAATTAAAAGCGACAAAGTGAATGAAGAGAATATTTAAAAATATAAATGAATTAGGCTTTACAACATATACGTTGTTCCGTTTTCCAATATTTGTTTATTTTATATAATTTATTTTTTCGAATCTGATACTCCCTAAATATTTCACATAAAAATGAGTGAAATTCATTGAAAAAATGAAGGAAAGTTTTCATCAACTTGATCGAATTGAGTCAAATTTCGTTACAGCAACATCCTAGCTTCTGCGAAAACGCGCCAAATGTAATAGCGCAGAACCTGTTCTTTCCCCGACAATACTGCTCATCTTTTCTTCACGTTCGACAAGTTTTATGAATAGCGTGCGCGGTCTATTTATATCTTAAGTCTATGGGCCGTCCATGTACGGTCCCTTTCAGTGTACACGAGCTCCAAGGAAAGATCGAGAGATTCTGTGCCTCTGTAGTCTAGTGGTCTAGGACGTTCACCCGGAAAGTGAAAGGACGTCGGTTCGATTCCCCGCAGAGGCAGTTGAATTTTCTCTCTTTCCGAAATATATCTTCGCAACAGCCAGTTGTTAAAACCCTCGTATGGTAGCGGAGAGTGACGTCATCCTTGTATGTTTTTTTATGCTGTATATAAGTACTTTTTAACTTATATAAAAAAAATAACATATTTTAATCGTTTGATTCAAGAGAATCATTATTATTATTATTACAAAAATTGATTCATCAAATATAATTGAAGAATCGTGATGAAAAAATGAGTGAAAAAAATAAAATAAAAATCAATTAAAAAAATTAGTTCATACGTGAAATTTTAATTAAAAATTAAAAGAACAATACAAAAATAAATGAAAAACAATTGAGCAAATTAATTGAAAGATATTCGAAATAACTAAATAATCCGAAAAATTAATAGAATAATAAGTATAATTAATGAAAGTAGATAATTAAAAAATAAAATAATTAAAAAAATAAAATAATTAAAAAAATAATTTAAAAAACAATAAAATAGTTTGAAAAATAGTTGGGATAATATTAAAAAAAAAACCAACAAAAACAAAAGAGAATGATTAAAAATACTAAAAGAATACTAGATAAAAATGAAAGAAAATAAATTAAAAATGAATTTAGAGAATAGAATTTAAAAAACAAAAGAAAATAACCAAAAAAATAATGGAAGAATTATTAAGATTAGGCTTAAGAAGTAATTGAATTAATTAATTTATTTTAAAAAAAGTTATAAGAAGAATAATTTAATAAAAAAATTGAGAAAAAGTAATTCCAAAAGTGGGTGGAATAATAATTAATATATAAATAAATGAAAGAAAATAATTGAAGAAATATAGAATAATAATTCGAACAATAAAATAAAAGAGTTTTAAAAATGAATGGCATATGTTAATGCAAAAAATTAAGGAAGATAATTAAGAAAATAATAGAACAGTAATTAAAAAGATAATAGAATAATAATTAAAAAGACAATAGGATTATAATTGAAAAATAATAGACTAATAATGAAAAAATTAAATAAAAGGTTTCAAAAAGGGGAATAAAATAATTCAAAAACCTATTGGAGTATTGATTGAAAAATAATTTATAAAGACATTATTTCATAAATATTAATTACGATACATACATGGTACCTAGAAAAATAATATGTAAACCTTAGAGAGAGGATATGAAACATCAAAATTAATTATTGGAAATCATGATTGGAAAATATTTTCGAAGGTGATAATAAAGGCTTATCGCCAGCTTTCTATATGAGTAATAAGCCTTTCAATGAGGAACTAACGAAGACGTGTTGCAGAATGATTGATTGCCACACATTTTTTGCTTTTAATAATAATAATAATAATTCGATTATTCATCAGAAGATTTGTTCGTAAAAAAAGTTAATTTTGATATCGAGTATTATTTTCTTATTGTGTGTATCATTAGTTAACTATTATTGTTTTTGTACATTTTCAAGGATGCTAAGAAAATTGTCCCATTTGAGTTGCTGTTTATGACCCATGGAAGGATTATATCCCTTTGGGTCAAATAATGTTTGTTTTGAAGTTTTCTTTTTGTCTTTATGTTTTGTCTAATAAAAAAAATTATTCATAAATGATCAGAATACAGATGGTTTCTCGTTAGAACTATATTTACTATAAAATAATGGCGTCGCATACATGTACTACATCACCACGACGTGTTTGTGTTTTCACGTGCCAAGCACTTTCCAAGAAAAATCTCGTGTTAAATTTCGAAATTTATTGGTTTCTCCCGGAAATTTCTTCTAGTTTTGTAGAGAGTCGTTAACGAATTTCTAAAATAAAAGTAGAGGAAGTTCTCTGGTAGTAAAGAGCTTAAGTAAATACAGTGAAGGACAGAAAACACGTCGTTAAGAAACACGGACGTATTATGATGGATGGAGACCCTTAACTGCTGATAGTAATAATAACAATATATTTACGTGGATGGATAGCCCAAGTAGCTATTTTGAATGCGAACTGATCTTCCCGTTATAAAGTCGTATTATAAAATATTGACAAAAAAAAACCCCAAAAAACATACGTAAGCGTTTAATTTTGTTGTTTTTTTCTGTATGCCCGCGTAGGCAATGTCTATTTATTTATTCACGTCTCAACAGGCAAGGATTGCCCAATTACAGAGATGGACAAGAGAAGAGAAATACAAAAACACAAATACAACAAACTACAAAAAAAACGTAAAAAAAAGCGAGTGGAACAATATTAGAAATACATACGGAAAAGCATAATCACATGAATATTCAATACTCACATATAACTTTTAAGAAATTCTCTTATAAATATCGAAAAAATACATGCTTGGTCGAAATTATTACATGTCCCGAGCATGTCAGGCAATAGATTTTTGCCCAGCCCATAATAAATGATATATCTAGAACAGGCATGTTATTTGAATACTTTTTCCTAATTGAAAGTATGTTTCTATCAAGAAAACGTCCAATTTACATCCTGTATAAGTTCATGTAAGACACATCACATTTACTAAAGAACGTAAATTCACAAAAAAAAATTTAAAATTTCAAGAATGTACAGGTAACACGCGATTATAAAAAAACCTGCTGTCAGGCACGCCGAAAACTGTCCCGAAAACCTCATAAAAAATACACCGACAAAGAACCAAATATTCTAATAAGAATCGACGGATTGCCTACCCTAAATACTCACAGTATCGTGGTGTACGTGTGTTATTGTTTTCCTTGCCATACACAATGAAACAATGACGAGTCCTCATAGTGTTAAGCGGTTTCTTCCATCGCGCCAAAGGAATTCTGCTTCTTGCCGCCACCGCCGTAATATATAAGTGAAAAAAAGATCTTTTAAAAGAAAAAAAATATATATATAGCAAAAAGATTTACACCTTAAACACTTTTTAATGACTCTCTACAATCGAGATCATGGCGCTCCCTCTCAGAAAATGATGAATGCTTCGGATCTTAATGCACGCGATTCCTTTCTTGTTTGGGTTCTACGAGGGAGAAAGAGATAGAAAAAAGTGTTTATATACGTACTCTTATATATTTATTTCAAAGAAATTCTCATCAAAGACTTGTTAAATAAGAATTTTTTGCGCTTAAAATTGTATATACAGTGAATGTGTGTTATGCTGTATATACACACATACGGTTTTCTTTTTCCGGGGTTGGTCCAAGTATATAAACTCTAGTCCCCATTTATCATTGTTACTTTTGACGATAACGTTTGTATACGTCAACTAGAGATATTAATGGTTGTCTTTCCAAAGTCATTCGTTTCACCTCTTTTCGCCTATAAACTATTTATACCTCTGATTTTTCTATCTTTCGACGGGGGAAGCGGCTCTGAAATCACGTAGATGCCTAACGTAACCAGCTGAAAAATTTAAAAAGTTAAGCGTCACATGCCAAGGAAAAAAGTCGGCGTGTAATAAATTTATTCCCCATTAAAACAGTGTTCCTTAAACCCCTGGTATGGTTTATATTTGGATATATGTACATGGCAAATACGTGGTCTAAAAACCAATACCAATTAATTAATTTAGATTTTTTTGTATTTCAGAAAATACAGCGTGTCCTCCAAATTCGTGAATAGTTAAAAAAAATTGATAGAAATTGTAGGAATTGGTATATATTTGTACGCGGTTGACCGAAAAGTTATCTCGCGAAGGCTGATATTGTCTTCAAGTATAGAAAGAAATTTAGTTCACATTTCTGTCGGTAGAGGGAGTTGCACGATAGTCCAGCGGGAGTGATTGCACCCGAACCGTTCTTTAATCTCTTCTGTGTCCGAAACGCTTCGTGAAGCTTCAGGCGACGATTCGTGGCCGAGGCCCGTGACACAAGTTCACCAATAGTGTGCTCACCAATGTCAATAACACAATTAATACCTTATGAAAGCACCAGTAACAGGAAAACTCAAAAAGGAATCGTACGTTCTGCATTTTATAGGACTCAAGTTAACGTATTTCTAGTGATTTGCTTTCGTGCAGCGACTTTTGTGGACGAAAATGTGAACTATCTTTTTTTTTCTATACTAAAAAAAAAATCCCCGTTCGTGAAAATAACTTTTTCGCATTCAAATACACCGATTCCTTCAATTTTTATGAATTTCAAAACTATTCACGAGTTGATGGAACACCCTGTATTTGCAATATCGGTGAAGCTATCATTAAGTAAGCAAGCGAACGAGTGTGTCAATAAATGAGAGTGTAAGTGGGAGAATGAATGAGCGAAATGAACTAATGCCAGCTCGCTCTCGTTCATTCACCAGGTCACTCAATCAATCGCTAGATAGCTCATTCTATCACTCACTCACTGGGTCACTCTCTCTGTCACTCACTCAATAGGTCGCTCTTTATATCACTTACTCCCTAGGTCATTCGCTTACTCACCAAGTCACTCACAATGTCTCTCGATCACTCTCTCAGTAGAACGATCATTTACTTGATCTCCAGGTCGCTCCTTTACTTTCTAGATCAGTCTATTACTCAGTAGGTTGCTCACGTACTTTCTAGATTGCTCATTTACTTCCAACTCACAGGCAGCTCACTTTGTCATTCATTCCCAGGTCACTCATTCTATCATCAGCTCACTAGGTTGCTCACTCTGTTACACACTCAATCACCTGACCACTCACTTTGTCATTTGCTCACTCACTAATTTACTCACTCACCAACACTAAGCACTCTGTCGCTCACTCACAAACTACTGTATCAATTACTGACTCGTGTCGAACTGTTGTCGGTGAGTTTTTTCCAACGGTGAATTTTCGGTCAATGAATCGTTTGTCGGTGAATTTTCCTTGTGGTGAATTGTTGGCGGTGCATTTTCCGTAAAAATCCACCATAACTAGGTCCAAAAAAACGTGTTCACTTCCAAACTTGTGGCCTTGTTGATGACAAAGTCCACTCTTTTTTCCTTTTTGTTCAAGTTGGAGCCTTCAGGTCTCGAGTTCGAGTATTTTTTTATGGTATTCTATGGTGTCTATGTTATGCTTTGCGCAATTTGATCTAATATGATGTGTTTTATATACATGCCTTTTCTGTATCTCAGATATCTACCGCCGTATCATACGTGCATCGCTTACCTGCTACTATATCAAACGACCTTTACTGTTCAACTGCAAATTAACTTTATGTAACTCCTTCTACAAGTATTTATCCTCGTGTTTTTCACTCGTCAGGTTCTTCCGCCATGGCCCACAATAGTTAATAGCTATTATGCAAGTATAAAAGAACCGATTTCAGTGCACAAATAGGCACAAGCATAAATATCTCCAGCTCCCAGCGACGCCTCTGACAAAGGTTGGGCGAACGTTGCTATGAGTCGCGACTCACGCTTTGGGAAACACTGCCTTATGAGGGGAGAGAGCGGGGCTATGGTTGGTCTAGTAGAGCATTTCCCAAAGTGGGTAATATTGGTCCCTGGGGCTGATGGGAGAAATCCAATAGGGTCGGTAGAAGCTTGGGGGTTTAATATAGCATCCTATCGGTTGACTTGAGCTGGGACGCGATGAGAAGAAAAACATTTTAAGAAGTGGGGGGGGGGGGGTTGATGGAGCGAAAAGTTTGGAAAACTATGATCTATGGCATAGTTTCCCAACAATTTTTGGCCCATCGCCCCCTTCTTCAGAATGTTTTTTCCTCACATCGCCCCCCAACGCAATCTAACCCATAGGATCCTATGTTAAACTCGTAGCTTCTAACGCCCCCTAGAACTTTCCATCGCCCCCAAGGGGGCGTTAACGCCCACGTTGGGAATCACTGATCTACGGCCTCTAGGGTCTATGCAATAAGGCTCGAAATAGAGTTTTACTGGATACATGATTGAATGAAGTCCGTGACTCCTCTCCGAATTCGACGATCAATCAGCGATGGTATATCGGTATCTAATGATACACCATCATCATTACCGACTCATCTTCATTCGGCCTACGCAACTTCCACGGAGTATTTTATAATTGCTCGAAAGTTAAATGTAAGGCAGTACGAAATCGATTGCCCTCACGATCCGAATCAATAACTCGCCGCGAGATTTAGTCCGGTTATCTCCGGCACCGAAAACAGACGCAGATAACAACCGCGATGTGTCATCACATATACTCGCGAAACTAATTGACGCAAATTAATTTCAAACACCTAATCGTTCTACATAAATCACGAGTAAATATCTTCATCGGGTCGGTGATCATCCCGTAATCACCATCACCACCACCAAAGCGATGAACTTCAACGGGAGGAACCTAAATGCCGCCTTTTCAAAACGAAACACACGCGCCCCAACACAAAAGAGCCGTACAAAAGCGGTTCGACAAATGGCAATAAGTTAGCACCACTAAAACCGGAATTCCAACCTGAACCAGGCAATGTTCATTAAGAGCAACAATTCCCATTCAAATCCTACCACCACCTTCCTCCTTCTCCTGTTCCCAGAGGTTATAGTAAGGCAAAGGAGAGAGAGAGAGAGAGTAGAATGAGCGTTGGTTGGTTTGTCCCTGAAGGGGAATACGGTAAAACTGTCGGGATCATTACGCTGACGCGGACAAGATTTTCCAGGCCCTGAGGCCAAGCATCGAATATCACGCGCAGATACATACTCGTGTACATGAACATCACACCACCACCACCACCAACTCCAATAAACTCAAATTTACCAACCATTGTCACGGAGTGGAGGAGGAGGGGGGGGGGGGGGAGGACTCCGAAGACCAGCAGACCTGAGCCGCCTCCACCCTGCGCCTGAGAGCTAGAGAACACTTCCCACTTCCACACTACTATTACTTGGAGACTCTTCCTCCTAATCGTCGTCGGGTTGCGGAATGATTCGGGAAGAAGTGGCGAGAGATTTGTCGCTTCCGACCAAACCTTTCCCTACGATTAGTGAGTGTAGGAAGAGCCCCTGGAAAACCAGGAAAAGAGGGAACTTTTGCCATCCGGGAGCCTCTACTCCCCCCCCCCCCCCCCGCTCCGTGCCTACCGTTACCTCCTTTTGACGCAACTCCCTCTTTCGGTTCTAATGAACCGCAAGCGGCAAGGGATAATCGGTGGACAATTAAGAGACGCGGGAAAGAGGAGAATTTCGGAAAAGAGGGAACCGGAGAGAAAGAGAGAGAGGGTATGGTATATGGCTAATGAATTGGAAACAGCCCGTAATTATCTCAGCCCATAGGAGGAAAAGGTTCCGTCCTCCTGTTCTTCCTCTGTATGTATATATATGGGAATGTAATGCGCGGCAAACGTGCCGTCGTTGATTGTGGATAGATGATATTTCAAGGTGATTTCCCAATTGGATATTTTCACCCTGGGATATGAAGGGGTGGAATAAAAAGAAAAAGAGATTCCGGGAAAACGATCATGACTCGATGCTTCCAATGATTGTGTAAATTGGTGCATATTCAAGATCCAATTTTCTAATCTTTTTTTATTTTTGGTGATTTCCTAGAAAATATGTATTGACTCTTGAATCATTCAAGATGTTTGATCAATGAAGAATTTTCGGGTAAAAAAATTCAATGTATTGAAACTAGGAAGCCTGGTCCGATTAAACGATTAATCGACCAATTCTTAATCGGTAGTTAAGAATTTCAGTTGAATTAATCGATTCAATCAATCCGATTAAAATCTTGATCTGCTTCATAATTTTGCTTGACTCATTTGATGAAAACAATTAGATTCCTTGAAAATTACTGCATGTTCTTATACGTAAGTAGAGACCGGAAGTTCAGGTAAAATGCCATAAATTCCTTTTTTTTTTGCCTATTTTAAACTTTTTTTTTTGTAAAAATTCATTTTTTTTTCAAAATTTGCTGCCATAAATGATTATTATTATTATGCATTGTTTTAAGTTTATTAGTGGAATTTCAGAGGCCATTATCTGCACAACTTGTATATTTTGAGCACTGAGAATAGAGCTGCTTTTCAAGAATTTTCCAACTCTCACTATATTAATTATCACAAGAAATCGCCCCTTCCAGCCCCATTTAAACGCGAATAAGTGATCTGAGAGAAAAAAAAAATTTGCTGTTGTCATACATTAATCCTTTGAGCGGCAATCCCAAGATATCTTGTCAAACTTGATCTGCTTTATTTCTGCCCCCCCCCTCCCCGAGATATTTCGTCTTCTAAAAACACAGTGAAGTTGTTTTTGCAGAAGAACATATTTTCCATCCTCCTTCCATCCAATCAACTTCAGTGGGCGGGGTCAACACTTGTTCAACGTTAGATAAGAAGTACGAGAAAAATAGAAAAAGAAAAATATACGGCTCTCTCTCAGTATAAATGTTAAAAAAAAGATTTCCCCCCCTAAAAAGAGTATTTCTCTTAGGGGCCGTTCAAGTATTACGTAAGCAAATTTTTACCCATTTTCGACTCCCTCCCCCCGTCAGCAAAAGTCAGCAAAACTCTGACCCCCCTTGTCAGCAAAATTTTATCAGCTCTGCCCCTCTGAATCCTAACACATATTGGTGGGATCAGAAACGTACATGGGGGGGGGGGCCTGCATCCCTTGAGTGACATGTGACGTAGTTTTAAAGCACTTAAGTGGCCCGTTAGTGCGGCTCTACATCACTTAAGTTACCCGCGGCACATTCTCAGATTATTTAAGTGATCCTCGGCATATAAAGTAATGTTTAACAGTAAATTTTGTTGTTGGGCGGGGCGGATGAGGAGCAGTTATCTTATCTACTCGCAACCGAAAAATTCTTCTTAAGGTACGTGGTAATTTCAAATGCCTGCAGCTATTATAATACGAATCAGGAAAATTTTATAAACCACTTAAAGGGTTAACTTAGCTTTGACCGGATGGTGTTAGACGTGAATGATTTTGTTTCAGATGAACGCACAGCCCATGTTAGGAAAGCAGAGCAAAATTAGGAATTTGTTTGTCCACATGCTGTACATGACATGTCTCTCGCTCAGGCATTGGACTGTGCGAGTATATACTTTGTATAATATATAACTGACCGATGACTGCGCCAAGAGGTCACCAGTTTACGTCATGGCTCACACAAAGCGCGGAAGGAGCAGACGGGACCCATGTTGTTTTTTGATTTTCTTTATTAACCCCATAAATGCACAGCCATGGTTCCATTCATTTTACATACATATTTAGTATTAGGTTAAATTGACCAAGGTTGCTCTCGCAGGGGTGTGCGACAGTTGCGGCCACACAGCGCCCCCGCGCTTGAAGGAGTCTCGCATATATGGTAATATAAATTAAAAGTTAAATTTTTTTTTCAACAAAAGCACATTCTGTGTTTCAACTATAGAAATGATACTAATTATTCCAAATGAAACAACTAATAAACGCGATTAATATATTCGAACTCGAAGGAGCCCCCCCCCCCCACAGATAATTTTTTCTACGGGCTTCGCTTCTGGTAACCGACATAATCATGACGGTCCACTAACATTTTATTTTGGCTTGAATGCCCGAAATAAAATGGGATAAACTTGGATAAACTCCAATTTAGCTTGGATAATAATGCAGTTATTGTAAACTATAATTATAACAATTGAAAAACAATAGACGGACTAAGTGCAACTGAATTTTCAGGTAGTTTTTGGACCCTTTACCACAGTTTTCAGTTATATTTCTTCGATCCATAAATTATGAATGCCTTTTTGTAGTGCCTATTTTAGGCATTTTTAGTGTATTTCGAGTGCCTAAACTTCCGGGCCCTATATATATCATTTCAGATATGTGATCAAATGTTTTCGACATGGGGGAAAATACAAATAGATTCAACGAAAACTGGTGATGATTTCACTTACCAAGTGGGTTTGATGAATGTTTAAGACGGGGTTCAAACTAGACCCGGATACTACGAAACGATCCGCGATATCGATGTTGCGATTGTGTCGCTTATCGTATCCGTCCAGTGTGAAATTCGTCTTAAAAGACGAGGCCAAAATTCATTGTCCGAACTCTGAAGCAATTTCTAGGAAAACAAGTAACAATGTAACATATACAGTGATGACAACTCGATATAGTACCTCTATACAACGATACTCCGTCATACAGAGAGGTGACGATACCTTTATTATATCGAGAGGTAGCATTATCATTAGGAGTTACCCAATTTATAATGTTGGCTTGTCGTCTGAATTGGCAACTTCATTTGCATTTTTAAAAGGTTGATGGTGCAAAATACGGATGTTATTAAAGACACTCTAAGGGACAAAAACTGGCGAGGAATGTGAAAATATAATGAAAGTGATTTTGAGTGAAATATAAAAAATACCATTTTAGTGGGGGGGTTTTGTAATAGCCTCAAAAAATATCCTTATAGAGGGGTTTATCGCAGTGATGGATATATCGTTGTAGCGAGAAGAGTTTGAGATTAGACTATGGGCGATTCCAAACAAGATCCGAAAAAACACCGTTGCAGAGAAATTCATATCGAGTATCGTTGTAGCGAGGTTTCACTGTAACTGCTTTTCTTAAACGAAGTAGATCCAAGTGAAGAAATTCCAGAATTTTCACAAATACGTTCAACATATTAAATTGCTTCTAGCTATCAGCTTTGATTCTTAATCTATTCCTCATCTAGAGCGAACAGGCGCATAAGAAATGAATACAAATATTTTTACAGCATCAATTAATATTACGCAAATAAATAATACAGTTATACATCTGCATTTTACCACGTTTGTTATAAATGATTAGTGTTTGAAAAAAATGTTTGGATTAAATTCGATCAATCAGTCGATCGAAGAATTAAAATTTTTTGATGAACCAGAGTTAAAAACTAAAATCGATTCCCAACCCTAATTAAAACTGTAGCCTTCGGTTATAACGATGTGACATGAAGCCTCGATCATAATGTCGATAAGTGACGGATACATCGATTCTATGCAGAGAATAATGCTAATTAACGTCAAGGAATAAGATATTTGTTTCAGTATTTTAGCTTTTTTCTCTTTTATGGTATTTTTTCCAAGAAATTCCAAGAATTCGAAACTCCTAGAAAATGTCTATATTTTCTACTGATAACTACGACAATGAAAGCAAAATTCGTTGCCCGATCGTTATTCCATCCACAGTATATAAGAACAGACAAGACAGTTCCTAGAAACCGTGGATCTATAGCACACAGAGATCTTCAACCTTTTCCCAGTCGCGAGCACTGACTTGTAACCATTATCAATAAAAGAGCACTCTTATGGCAAGTTCGACATAGGAATGCATGAAATCAAGGGGATTTTAATCCTTCAATGCAATTTGTGCACGGCGTTTAATTGGAACGTTAATCAAGTGTTCGTGAGCAAGAAATCGGACACTAGTATCGAGCACTCTGGATACTTCAGGGAGCACCGTGGTGCTCGCGAGCAACGGATTGAAGATGCCTGATCTACAGGGACCTTTAAGCGGCGACAAAATCAGAGGCGTGATAATATGCACGAAGAGTATCCAAAAATGTCATTAGGACATGGTATCGCAAACCACGTTTAGTCGGTACAAATTGCAAAAATACTTATGAAGGGTTGACGTCGAGTGGGACAAAAAGGCCAATAATAACTAGAAAGAACATTTATTTGACAGCAACACAGCCCGTGTGTCAACAACTCTTGTAATAATTTCCTCTTCGTCTATATTTTCTGACATTGAACTGTGCTGCACAGACTGTATTGTAATCATGCTGTCAATAGTAAATGATTTTTGTACTTATTCATTACATCACCGACTAAACGCGGTTTCCGATACCATGTTCTAATGACAATTTTTGTTCCTCTTCATGCCTAATATCACCCCTCTGAGTTTGTCGCAACTTCAAGGCAACACCCTGCATACGTAACGTAATTTCCAACAAATGTAAATTTACAAAGCTTTTAACAGCTGGCTGATGCGAAGATATATTTTGGAAAGAGAGAAAATTCAACTGTCCCTGCGGAGAATCGAACCAACGTCCTTTCACTTTCCGGGTGTACGCCCTAAACTACAGAGGCAACGAATATCCATATAAGGGATCGTATATGGACGGTCGGACCTGACTCAAGCCAAAGCTCACAATTGCTGACAAGGCCACCAGATGGCGACTTATCCGAGGATGATGTCACTCTCCCCTACCCATACAAATCGTGGGTTCGATTCCCCGCAGAGGCAGTTGAATTTTCTCTCTCTGTCTTTCCAAAATATAGCTTCACATCAGCCAGCTGTTAAAAACCTTTGTATGGATAGCGGAGAGTGACATCATCCTCGAAAATGCAAATTTTCCTGCTTTGAGGAAAGTAAGTAGTTTGATCCGCGATGGTTTATAATTCGCATATTCAAATTCCATTCTAATAAAAATGAAATAGTAAGAAATGAAAGGAAAGGATTTGCGTGTGGTCTGCAGTGAAAATAATTCTAATTTTTTCCATTCACACGTAAACGCCATCAACGATTAAATTTTACGAACAATTTTAAATCAATTTTCAAAAAAGGAAAATGCGTTAAATTCATCTACAGATTTTGACTGAAAAGTTGTTTAAAAAGAAACCCAATTGGGATTAAATTCATATAATTCTGAAAAGTTCTTAAATTGTGTCAAAAAAAACTGGAATTGTTTAAAATTTTTAGAAGAGTTTAGTCGATCAAAGTTAAAAAAGCTGTATATATAAAAAAGGAGTCTATAGCTACATATACATAACAAGAGAAAATGGTGTCCCATAAATTTGTAAACAGTTTAAAAATTTATAAAAATTGAAGGAATTGGTATATTTCAATGCGGTTTGTGGAAAAGTTATTCAAACGAAAAGTTATTCAAAGTTCACATTTTTGTCGATAGACAGGGCTTTATAAAAGTAAATTACTGGAAGTATGTAGATCAGAGTCCTATAAAAAAGCCGGGTGTACGATTAACTGCTCATTTTTCAATTTTCCTGCTACTGGCCCTTACATGAAATTTTCATTGGTGGATGTTTTACCTGAGCCACGAATTACCGACTGAAGTTCTACGAACGTTTCAGACACAGAAGAGATTATTGAAAAGTTCCGGTTCAGTCAAACCGGCCGCATTTTCGTGCAGCACCCTCTATTGATGAAAATTTGAAAAAAAAAATTTCTGTAAAAAATAAAGAAAAAAACCAAAGCAACAACAACAACGCAACACGAACCCCACTTCCCTGTGAGGATATATATATATAGATATTTCGCACAAACCGCATATTAAAACATCCGATTCCTTTATTTTTTATGAATTTTTTCAAATTATTTAACTTTTTTTTTACCCTCTGGTCTTAACCGGTTTCTTTCAAATCATACACAAAATCATTTTTCAATGTGAGCCACTGAATTTCTTTTGGAGCAGATTCTCAGTACCCTCTCTCCATACCCAACATGGGTCACCTCCTCCAGAGGTCTGACCTAAGTACGTCCTTGAGAGCATTAAAAATTTTTCTAAAGGGGATAAAAAAAAGGGGCCATTCAAATATTACGTAAGCAGATTTTCAGCCATTTTTGACCCCCCCTACCCCGTCAGCAAAAGTCAGCAAAACTCTGACCCCCCTGACCCCCTGTCAGCAAAATTTCGTCAGCAGCTTAGAATATTTCATATCTTCAAAAAAAGGGTGGTTCATGACGTATTAAACCTTCAAACCCCTCCCCCATTGTCATCAAAAGTCAGCAAATTCGAACCCCCCCACTCGATGCTGACGTAATATTTGAATGACCCCAAACCGCGAAAGTTTATTTTTAAATGTTCCAAAGAATGAATTCGAAAATTTATTCAAAAGCTTCTGAAATCACACAAATTAAAGAAAAAAAAAGTTGTTGAGGAGTATATTCAAAATATTCATCTTTTAAAAACAATTCAAATTTGAACACATTATAAAAAATTTCTAAATCTTATTTCTGTCTCTTCAAAATTTTCAAAGAGGATTAGTCCGTGTTGTGAAACTAACGTGAAGCTTGTTTCTGTGTAATGCTTGTTATAGTGCTGCCATCTACCACATATTTTTCGAACTACGAGTGAAGTGTATTGTTTGAAGATTTTACCGTTGTAGGCCTGTTGCTCTCTGCGGCGAGACTTTTTAATGGGGAGATCGGCTTGCACACAGAAAAAGACTGCTACAGCAGGGAATTATCAATGAGGGGTTAGCGCCAGGGTCGTCATTTCAACTTTTTTCCGGGGGGGGGGGCAAACATTTTCCGGGGGGCGGGAATAGCACGTACTCAATGTATGCATATATATATTTGTGTATTTGTGTATATATATACTCCATTTTTAGTGTATTTTCAAAAGCCAGGGGGGGGCCTCTTTGACCCCGAAAAATGAAGGGCCTGGTTAGCGCATCAACCTCTCGGCGAGTATAAAAAGCTGTAGTTCGCAATCGGCAATAAATTATAGATCCCAGTCTAATTAACCCTGGTGTGCAGAGCATGTTTCAAATGTTTCTCGATGAGTTTATCCTAAAACTTCTTTAGGAAGTTATAAAAAGATTTGAATTTTGAATTGCTCTGTAGCATAATTTTTGAAAAGTCAATTTTTCTAAATGATATAAAAAAATTGCAATTAAGAGAACTTTTTAAAAAAATCTAAGTTAATAATTTATTTATTTTTAAATTTCAAGAAGTTTCTGAACGAATAAAGAAATTAATCAAAATTATTAAAAAAATGTTCTTGTTTCAACTTTGTTCATTGAATCCTTTAATTAATTGATAACAGAAGAACAGATGAAGAGAAGGTATTTTTTTCGGCCGGAAATATACTGAGAAATTGAATTTTCTGGAAGTTATGCCGAAACTGATATTTTATCTGCGCAACATCCAGAAAATTCAATTTCTCAGTAGAAATCCTTTAACTATATTTTTTTCTAATGGTATTTATAATATTAGATACATTTGTGAATCAACAACAACCTGTGGATTATTTTATAAAATTTGTAAAAAGTTTGTGCTTTGATCTTCTAATGCACGAAAAAAATTATCATGTTCAATTGTGTTTTCAAATTGGAAAAACATACCATATTTTCCATTTAAAACTTACAACTACAGTAGAACCACACTGATTTGAACCAACACCACCTACAGAACAAAGGCCTCCGCACGCAGACGTCACTGAAGAAGTCCATTTCACCTATTGCCATTGGATATAGAAGGACGACGAATGCGATATCTTTGCCTTTTTTTTTTTTTGCAGTATATGCAACGGCAATAGGAGAAATGGCCTTCTTCATTGACGTCACAAGCTTCGTGCGGAAGCCTTGTTCTATAGGTGGTGTTTTGTCGAACCTCGATAACGTCTATCAATTTTTATCCAGCTTTTAAAGGTATCTACAAGTATTACTAGCAAATATATTCATTGGTCAGGGGCCGTTCAAGTATTACGTCAGCAGATTTTTATTCATTTTTGATTCTTCCCCCCCCCCGTCAGCAAAAGGAAGCCAAACTCTGACCCCCTTCCCCTCCTTGTCAGCAATTTTTCAGTGTGTGTGTGTGTCTACATTACAAACTAAAGCTGCTGATAGAATTTTATATTTATAGCTTCAGCAGTTTCGGCGAAGCGTAATTTCTCTATGTAACCTTTGAACCCTATTGTGACCCGCCTTAGGGGTCGAATTTCGAAAATTCCTGTCTTTGCGGGTCTTTACTTCATGTAATGAAACTGCTGACCGAATTTCATACTAATAATGCCGTTTCGGCTCGGCGATAATGAATCAGTGAACATTATATTATACATAGATTATAATCAATTTCTGTTAATTTCAGTGCTGTTTGAAGGCTAAGAACTAAAAATTTCTCTTTCAGAAATTTATCGCGACCCACCCTCTAAGCCATATATGCTAAATTCACGGCCCGCGGGTCAAATGTGGTCCTCGGGGTTATCTGTACTGCCTCCGCCCCAAACATAATTTTGTAAAAATGAACCAGTGACACATTTACAGATCGCTCAAGTGACCAGTGGTGACGTTCTACAGCATTTAAGCGGCCCGTAGCACATTTTTAGATCAATCAAGTAGATCCGTGACACATTTACAGATCACTTGAGTGACCTGTGGCACAGTTGAAAAACTGTGGCTCCAAGCTCTCGGTGGCATATTTAGATCCCTTAGGTGACATGTGCCACAGATTTAGAGTGGTCGGCTGAAGTTGGTTTTCTGTGGTTTCCAACTTCAAGGCGTGAATGCGAGTCAATCTCCCCGTTATAAAGTCTCGCCACAGAGAGCAACAGGCCTACAACGTTACAAATATTCAATCACTACACTTCACTCACAATTTGAAGTATAGATGGCAGCACTGAAATATCAAACACAACACTAGATACACACTGAGAGTGTTAGGGGCACTCACTTTGTCCCAGACTCTGCTACGTAGCTGGGCTGGAAGAGATCTCGGCAACGGGATAAGTTCGGTGGCAGAGCCCTGGCGTTCATTCATTGCCACAGATTTAGAGCACTTGAGCGGCCCGCTGTGCAGTTCTACATACTCAAGTTACCCGCGGTACATTCCCAGATGTCTTAAGTGATCAGTGGCATAATTACGGATTACTTGAGTGACGTGCGACGCAGTTCCAGAGTACTTAAGCGGCCCGCGACACATTTCTAGAACACTTGAAGGACACGCGGTACAAACTGAGATCACTAAAGTGGCTCTATAGAGGATTTATCAATAGGGAGAATGTTGGTTCAGGTTGGCCCACAAACTAGGGAAAAGTTTTTCTAGTTTTTGGCACATCGAATAAGATGCCATTAAGGATATTTCATGTTTTTACAAAGGGTGGTTGATGACGTAAGCATCATTGAACCCCCCCCCCCGTTATCAAAAATCAGCAAACCCGAAACTCCGCCTATCGATGCTGTACTTTAACGACCCATTATTAAGTTACTCGGCTTATGAAGTCATTTTATTGGTTAGCAATGGTGGCGTTTCACCGAAGTCTAACTGTAATTGCGACAGACGCGTATTTATATGGGGGGGGGGGGCTAAAGGGGCTGATACACGACCAAATGGACATTTGCACCGGGAGGGGCCTTGGGAAGCAATCTTTCATAGCTTTCAATACAAAGGCAGTAGAACAGCGGTTCTCAACCTTTTCTGACTCGCGGAGCCCTTTTCAGTGAATAATTTCTCTGGCGGAACCCTGTTTAACTCGAGGAACCCTTTTTAGTATATTATTTATATGGCGGTACCTTTTATGCCTCTTTTTTTGTTTGTTTATCAAATTTATTGATTCATTTTATTATTCTTCAGTGGCCGCGGAGCCCCTAAGAAGTGCACACGGAGGTGTACAAAAATGACGAAATGAGAACGAACAATGAGGAACGCTTGTCTTGAAATTACTGACGTGTCCGCGCTCGTCTTCTAGGCGTCTTATGGTTGCCTGCGGCATTTTACGTCGAAAAAAGGCATTTTATTCCTTATTTCCCGCTCCTTGTACGTCGAAAACCCCCTGCGAGCTATAACCCAAGGCAGCAAGTTGAAAGGGACGCCTTGAGGAATGAAGGTCAAAAATGTTAAATTAGAATGGGAGAAGCGGTGGCAAAACCATAAATTCGCTTGTGCCTAGAGATGAAGGGACTAAGTCAGTGAGCGACGAAAAGAATGACCTTGAGAGCGATGTGGATTAGTTTAATTTAGCCTTATTTTTAAGGGCGGAGGCCTTTGTATGAAGGACTCATTAATAAAATTTAAGTGCAATAAAAAACAATTGTAGCAAGGTTGTAGAGTGCTTCAGAGGATTCACGATGGCCCAACTGACTCTAAATGTCTCTAAGCATTTCTCTAAATTTCAAAGAGTAACTTCCTAGAATCAAAATTTACAGATGGATCCGGCTTCCATAACTTAAAAGCGTCAACAGTCCGTCTAAGTCTGGCCACATGTTTTGCAGTCGGATATCTGTAACGAAAAGCATTGGATTCGGTAAGGATCTATTGGATCTGGCACGGATCCACGTCACTTGCTCGAAGACGGGAGAAAAAAGGTGAAAAATAAAGTTTAAGGGCCCACACATGAGTGTCATTTCCAACATCAAAGTGCTGTGTAGAGTGACCTAAAGGGGTATGCAAGCATGTGTGCACCCTGAGTGACCTGGAGAGCGAGGATTACGTAGATTTAATAGCATTGGTATGACCGTCCAAGAGCATGGCGTGGGACTCTTGTATGAAGGATCTCCATAATAAAATTGAATTGCGATAAGAAAATAAATCGTAGTAGGGGTTGTTATAATGTCCAAAACGACTATATGATCATTTCCTCAGAATTTTAAAGCGTAACTTACTTGAATCAAAATGCAGATGGATCCACCCTCCATAATTTACAAGTGTCAACAATACTTGTATGTCTGACCGAATATTTTAGAGACGAGGATTTGTGAAAAAAGGTCATTGGATTCCGTAAAGCCGAATCCACCCCAGCAGAAGTATACAGAATTCCACAGCGCAATATCCGGTTTTTAGGTGTGGCTATCACAGCACGGCCGGTTTAAATGGTCAGTTTTTCGAAACCGGTTTTTAGGTGTGGCTATCACAGCACGGGCGGTTTAAATGGTCAGTTTTTCAAAACCGGGTTTTTTTTTGTTCTGCGGAACGGAATTAGTCTACAGAGTGCTGCTGGTGTGGAACGGGCTCAAGAAGCTATTGGATCTGGCACGGATCCACGTCACCTGCTGGAAGACGGGAATAAGTAAGAAGATGAAAAATAGAGTTTAAGGGCCCAGGAGTGTCATTTCGAACATCAAGGTGATGGCTCTTGGGCTTTTTACGCCTAACAAGACTTTTTAAGCTTTCTCTGTCTCTCTCTCTCTCTCTGTGTTTTTTTTGCTTCTACTATGAGACAAGACGGCATAACGACGACGCGAATAAACAAGGAACAGGTGATGTATGTCGAGCTGCCATGGAATTATATATTTCACATCGTTTCGGTTCTTAATTCCGTGGAGGTTTTTTGAAGAATTATCTTACTTTTTTTTAAAAAATTTTATCATTATTATTTTTAAATATTTCCCCTCCCACCTTGTATCTCATATTTTATTTCGAAAGACAAATTTCTTTTTTATATATACATAAATATATGTAAAGGGCGGCTTTTTCGTTTGGCGGCTGCTGCTCTTTTTTTTTTTCTCCCTTACAACTGTGTGTTGTATGATGCAAATAGATTGGGCTTTGAATATTGCGCGCCATGTTTTCCTTAACGATGGCTCGTTCTTCTTTTTTCTTTCTTCCTTTGGAGACGACAAGAAACTAAACACACACACACAAAAAGAATGGGATTTGAAGATTCACCTCAGTTAGTTCCACTTGGTCTGAGTTTGAATGTCTCCGTCTTCTAATCAGTGTTGATGGCTGCAAGAAAGAAAGCATCTGCCACGTTAAATTCGTATATAAAGAGACGTGTGTGTGCGCTCAGTCAAATTTATGAGGATTCTGTTTTATGAGAGTGTTACTGAACTCTTTCAATTTTAACAATTTGAATTAATGTCAATGTTCTGACACTAATGTAATGTAAGTGTTCAGTATAAGCTTTTGCTTTGTTTCACGTGTTTTCCGACTTTCAGAAGTTGAAGTAGAGGACGGTCTCTTCTTTGTGAAAATGTCACCTAAAACATCGCACAAACAGTTTCAATTGGACGTGGGCATTTTTGTTATGTTTGAATTGGACGTGGACGTTTTCATTCACATAAACCAAATTAGGTTCGATTTTGACGTGGACATTTTTATCCTGTTCAAATTGAAGTTCTTTCAGTTTCGATTGGACATGAACATTTTCATTCTATCCAATAAGTTTTTAAATTCTACACGTGAACATTTTTATTCTATCTAAATCAGTTTAAAGTCGATGCGAACATTTTTATTTTGTCCGAATCAGTTTCAATTTTGACATTTTTAATCCTGTCCAAATTTAAGTTGTTTCATCAGTTTCAATTAGACGTGGGCATTTTTATTCCATCGAAACCAGTTTCAATTCAAAGTTAGATTTCGTTCTGTTCAACTCAATTTCAATTTGGCTTAGACAATTTTATGCTGTCCAAATCAGTTCGAATTAACCCATTATTTACCATTGTCCCTCCATCTTTGGGACACTTGTTTTCATTTCTAATTAACCAGATAAAATTTTTAGTTTTGATTGTTGTACCTAAACTCTGAACTGGCTGCTGTAAACGTTACAAACTCAATAAAAATGCTCTAAAATTTTTAATAAATAATGATCAATTAATTAATATAATTAATAATTTTAATTTAATAAAAAATTCCCCCCCCCCCCACACACACACAAATAGTTTTGCTTTCATATTTCATTCATTGTACGCTAATTTTCCAAAAAACACATCTTCCAATTTTTCAATACTATGAAATTTTCTGCGTCTAACTGTTAAAGTTTTGTTCTACCTGTACTAAAAATATTTTAAAAACATTTTAATATAAACTGCTGGCAGGCATTACACATGCTAATAGTCTTCACTAAAAGGCATTTTTCTCAAAACTATGTTTTTGTGTAACATAAGGAACAGTTTTTCGCACACCACAATATCTAACAAAAAAACTTATTTTTAAAAAAGAGTATTTTAGTGGTAAACGTGTTAGCATATATATAATGCCTGCCAGTACTTCATATTAAAATATTTTAAAAATATTTTTAGTACAGGTAGAACAAAAACTTCAACACAGCTAGACGCAGAAAATTTCATAAAAATTGGAAAATGTGTTTTTTGGAAAATTCGCGTGTACAAACCCCCTTAAATGATAGAGTTTTAGCATATAACGTGTTAAACATTTTTATTTTATTCAAATCAGTTTCAATTTAGACGTGTGGGCACATTATTTTGCAGTTAAAATTAGTTTTTAATTTGGACGTGGTCGTTATTTTACAGTTTAAATTAGTTTTAATCTGACGTGATAAATTCTACTGTTCCAATTGGACGCAGTAATTATTTTTTTTTTTTATTCAGTCTCGATTGGACATGGTCTTCACTTTCATTCAATGCGATACAGTAGTTTTAGTTAGACATAATCATTTTTACTGATTTTTAACTAGACGAGATAATTTTTTTTAACTCAATCGAACAGCTTCCAATGGACGCAGTCGTTTTTGCTTAGTTCGCATCAGTAAATGTGAAGCTCATAATTTTCAAAATTAAAATTCTTTCAGAGATAAAAAAGCGTTAGAATTAAGTTGATTTTTTTTTCATAAGCATAAACATTAAATAATGATTATGATAAAGATTAGGAGCCGCGGCACACACTTTGAGAAACACGTTTGAAACGTCATTTCGGAAGAAAATATCGATTTTTTTTCTGTTTTCATTTTTTATGGAAGCCCCATTTTTCTTGTGATTCCAAAACAGGCCTTGTTTTGTCTCTTAGAACCAAACTTACGTTCACTTTAGTGCTGCACTTAAGTAATCTGTGGGAAAATTTTCTAAACCCGTTTCACGAAGAATGTTAGTTTTTGGAAATTTTACTTAAATTGGAAACATGATTTTTAGAAATCTTTTAACTGTATCATTACGACATTAATATGATATTCTGTTAGATATTGTGAAGACTATGAAAAAAAAAATCTGATTTCTATCACATGTATTTGTCTAATTACAGTGTTTTATACACGTTATGTAAACTGAAATTTGAAAAATGGGGAAAAATTCACACGTAGACTACATATACAGATTTGAATGTAACTTATGGTTCATACCATACGATCCTTTGAATTTTAGTTTTCAACTTTCATCATTACCAACTTAATGTGGAAATAAGACATTTCATTCGCAGAATCTTTTTCCATCATGTTTCGAATATTACATGAATTTTGCCCAAAATGTGACATAAAAATGACTTTCCATTGAAAATGAAACAGGTAATCCACCTTATTATTATTGTTTTCACTATTTTGAGGAACTTTCCACCAAAACAATGTTATTAAAGTTCAATACACTACCACCATTTTTATAGAAAACTAAAAAAAACTAAAAAAGGCAGTCAGAAACCTTATAATTTCAAAATTTCAAAAAAATTGCCATCATCACTCATCAATTGCATTGAAATCATTATTTTTAAAAATTATTTACTAATTAATAACATATTTGTTATATAATTAAACGTTGCATTCTATAATTTGTTTACGAAATACATACATCGATAATTTTAGAAAGTTAATCTCTCTCTCTCTCTCTCACACATATACACACACACACAAGGTTTGCCACTACCCGTAAAGTCAATTTTTGAAAAGTACCCGAATTTGACGCAAACCAGATGAAAGAAAAATTTCCCTTCAAATTGCAGTTTTTTCGTTTGTCCGTAACATCGAAAGAAAACAACACAAAGCTACTGCACAGAAATTTCTGAATTTTTGTAGAAATATTTATACGACGTGTGTCATTAAAATTTACCTTGCACTTGGATATCTGACTATTCGTTAGAATATTATGAAATTTCAAAGTTTGAAAAAAAGGGATATAACTTTCAAAAATCTGAATTCAATCTGTTTTTTTAAAATACTTTAAATTGATTAATTATTGTATCAAAAAAATTCGTTTTACTGATACATGTCGAATAAACATTTCAGCAAAAATTTTGGTGGCTTTTTTTTTAAATTTTAAGCAGAAACTCAAAAAACTGGGATTTGAGAAAATTTGCGTCTCTCTCTCTCTCTCAAAGTACTTTTTTTTTGTATATGTTACTGCCATGGAACGAAGGAAATTTCGCGAAGTGGCTGATGTCGATTTTCAGAAATGATTCGTACATTGACCGACCAGTTTGTGAAGTGACCGGAGATCCCTGGCCAAAGTTCGATATTCTGATGTAGGATGGTCCGGTAGGTGCCAAATCTATTTTTTTCCATCACCAATGTGTGATACATGGCTATCTATAGCAACTGTATTGCATTAGCTCCCTGTGACGGGAGAAAAAAAAAAAAAATTTGAGAAAAAAACTACAAAAATAATAATATATAGTTTTTTCTGTCAAATTTTGTAAAAAAATGATTACCTCGTCGTGATAGCGATAGGATGGGTTGCCATAGCTAACATGGCCATAATTATCGCGAAAAATTTCGCAAACCTGGCGATGACCCCGAATCATGTCTTTTGTAATCGGACTTTGGCCAGGGATCCCCGGCCACATCGCGAACTGGCTGACCAAAACCTGAAATTCGGACATTGGCCAAGTCGATTCCCAACGAAATTGGCCAATTTCTAGCTTTGGCAGTAACATATACACATTTATTTCTACGCAATATTTCATTTCTTTTCTCTTCAATATTAAGAGTATTGTAATGATTCAGGATAGATTATTGATAATTAAATAACTCAGGGGTGGCCAATTTCTTTCAGTTCACGGGCCAACATAATGGTCAGCTATAGCGTCGCGGGCCGCATCAGTGGTGCAACGTCGGTGTATAAGCCGCACCATTATTGATGGAATTAATTAGTTAGTTATTAAATTAATTTCGTCACTAGAAATAAGAAGTTCTTAAGTAGTTTGTTAATCAAGAAATCTGCTGTTGGAACCGATAGTTCAAATAATGATGACAAATTTAATTTTTTCACGGTACTTTTACACTGCCGCGGGCCGCACAAAATCACTTCACGGGCCAGCTGTTGGCCACCCCTGAAGTAACTAATCTGGGATACCCAGAAGTTTTACGCTTAGGAATGCGATTTACAATTTTGAATACATCACAAAAAATGTTTCTCTCCGATCTCATAGAATCGTGAAGGGAAGCGGCACACCATTTGGGAATCACTGAAATAATTCGATGAAACTTTGTTTATCTTCAATGCGATTAGTTAAGTCCTGGGCAAATACATAATTTTGAAAAAAAACCCAGCATAAACTAACGAGGGAAAATACTTTTCCCTTTCCCGTATATATGTTTCCCCCCGAATTTTTCTGCATTATTTTGAATTTAAATATCTCAGTAAATATTGCACTTGGAAACGGGAAATTTCTTTTGCTGGCCTCAGGGGGAGACGGGGTAACAACTTTCTTGTTGGATTTTCGAGGACAGGGTGTCCGTATAGGAAATTAATTTTTATATTTCAATAACCACACAGCCCCATGCAATAAGAATGACGTATCTGAGTTTTACACGTTATTTTTGAAACTTTTTATAATTGAAAATATGCCTTGAAGATCAACGGTTCGGCAGTAATTTGCAGTTCGAGGAATTAGCTATGCACCCTATATATGCAAATAAACAACGAAAGCAATAAATTGTGGTAAAGCATCTTCGAAGAAGAAGGATGTGATCTCTTTTTGAACACCGTATTGCATTGCGACCCAAAATCAACAAAAAGATTACCTAAGTGACCCCATGCGACTGTTTGTTTTCCGAAATTAGTGAAACCAGTGACGCAATAACTGCATTTATAACAGGACTGTACGTGGATTTGTTCATTTTATCTCGGAAGCCTCTGAGACGCATAAGGTTAAGAACCCCGGGAGTATCACTTCGTAACCAATAACTACTTAAATTGTGAATTGGTCATATTTTACCTTTTCGCGCTTTCGTGTCTTTTTCATATCTAGAGAGTATGAAATGAATGATTCACGATTTCCATAAAAAACAAAAATTTTCGAAACTTAACTTGGGGATGAGACGATTATAATTTTTTTTTAATGAAGTTTTAATATTTTCATTGGTTTTGAAATATCTTTACAGAATACGTTGACGTCTTTATTTTATAGAAAAATAGGTAGAACTAAATTTATGTGTTTCTGAAAACAGAAACATGACATCTGAAGATTTTGCTCCTGTTGTGTCTGGAATTTTAAAGCCTATAAGGCGTTCAGCCTATTGTTTGAGAATAATACAGATTTTTTTTTACATTTTTTCATACAGATCATTCAGCTCTGTCGAGTGGAGTTATCAATTTACTGCATTTATGAGTGTGTTTAAGAGATACAGATATTAAAGTGCAATCCGTATCCTCCTCTGATTAAAATTTGAAACTCTATCTATTTATTGCACTCATGTCCATAAATTAAGGATAATGCCAGCTCCGGCAAATAAAGGTTCAGAAACAAAATAAACGTTACTTATTCATAAAGCCCATTTATTAAACAAAAGATAAAGAACAAAAACGATGGTGTATGTATGATACCATTCATAAAAACTGCGATTTTTGCTCCCTGGAGCAATTGTAAAAAATATCTCCTTTACAAAAACTTACTATTACATGGTTGGTATGATGGTTAATACATTGTATGTCTCCCATGCGATGAAATACAGTCCGTACAACGTCCAGGCATGCTGAGTATCAAATTATCGATCTGATCTTGGGGAAGATTACTCCACTCAACAAGCAATGCTCTCCGAAGTTCCGGTACACATGTAGGAGGTGGTTGACGGGCTGCAACTCGTCGGCCAAGCATGTCCTACACATGCTCTATCGGATTCAAGTCAGGTGAGAATGCTGGCCATTCCATACGGGTTATATCCTCAGATTCAAGGCATTCGTTTACGATGTTTGCTCGGTGAGGACGGGCGTCATCACCCATAAACACAAATTCTGCGCCCATGGCACCCCTAAACAAACGTACATGTTGTTCCAGAATGATGTCCCGATAAATTTGGGCTTTCATGGTTCCGGTTTGAACATGCAGATCTGTTCTGGAACCCAGTATAATTCCACCCCAAACGAGCAATGCACCACCGTAACGGTGTCGTTCAATGATGTTGTCTTGGTGGTAACGGGTACCTGGCGTTCTCCATATGAAAGTCCGACGTGAATCAGACTGCAAGCTAAACCTGGACTCGTCGGAAAACATCACACAACCCCACCGTGACAATGTCCACATTGTATGTTTTCTACTCCAGGCTAATCGCTGCCGACAGTGAGTTGCCGTGAGCGGAACAAGTCTGACAGGCCTGCGAGCATGTAGACCAATATCTCCCAAACGTCTGTACACGGTTTGCCTTGAAACTGTGGTACCCGTGGCTGCAGATAGCTGACGAGACAGGTCGGATGCTGTGCTCCGTCTGCTTCTTTTGTCAGTTACTGCCAAATACCGGTCTTCATTCGGCGTTGTAACTCGGGGGCGACCTGTACTGTAACGTCTACTGACATTTCCGTTATCTTGGAATCGTTGCCAAAGCCTAGAGATGACACTTAGGGCAATTCCAAGTTCCTCGGATACTTCCATCTGAGTACGCCCACATTCCAGGCGGCCGATAATTCTACCACGTAAAAAATCATTCACATGCGTCCTCTGTGTCATAACTATTCGCTTATGGGACTGAGCGCCTTACAGAACTCCTGTGAACAATTTTACTTCTTTGCCACCATTCCTTATACACCCCCCTCTTACACTCTCGTCATTGTGACGTACTATCGGCATCATCTGGTGGCTTCCTGAAATTTGCATATCAATAATGCAAATTAATATGTGATAATTCTACAGGTGAAATTTTTACTTTAGATTTCGATTTCCGTGTGATTCTGAATTATCCTTAATGTATGGACATGAGTGTATATATTAAAGGCTCTGTCATAGGGAGATCTTTCCAATGAGAAACTTGCCTCAAAGCTGAAAGCAAATTTAGGTACTAAATTTACGACAGTTTTCAGTAAATAAGCTATTATAAGAAAAATGACCAGAGAAAAAAACCTTTTCACATCGAGGCTTTTTACACTCAGCATGTGAGTTTAATTTAAACACTAAAAACCCCCATTAAATTTAAATAAAATTATATGTTATTCGTTTAATTACCTCAATTTATTTTTTTTAGAATTCTATAACATTACAGGAACATCAGACATATGAGGCATTATACTGAAGAGAATTTCAGAACTTTCAGAAATTTTTCAACTAAATTCAAACGTGCACACACACACTTGAAAGAAAAGGTCGATATAAAAATTCATGAAAATTCCTTCAAAGTATTCACAAAAACAATTCATTGAATATACCACGGCTTTGAACTGGAGCTAAAAATTAAATTTTAAAGCTATATATTAACTTTCAGAGCATTTATTACAGGGAATTATGGCACTATTATTACAATATTATTTACCAATCAAAAGATGAGTGTTGGCGTTTCATTTATCAATGTTGAAATAAAAACTATGTAATATAATCCAAAATGGGCCAATTTTGAAATCTAGTAAATATCAAATACACAATAACAAAAAATAAGACACGGTTACTTTTTGATGTCAGAACTGAAAAATTTCCCAATTCTTTCAGTAAATACTGAACTATCACTAGGGAGATCCCTCAGGGCTCTACCTACTGTACTCGGTTTTTACCTTTTAATATCTTCACCAATGATTTCACGATTGCGCTTATTAAAACGGCATTATAACATACGCAGATGACTCAGTTATACTTTACTATTCAATGAATTTTTACATTTCAGCTCAATGGGAAATCAAAATTTCAGTCACGAACTAAAATCACACTCTGCTAACTGTGATCAACAAGAGTGTAACTGTCTTGCGTTGGATAAAGTTTCTTCAAAGCTTAAACAACCGAGCACAACTCTGGTGTTGTGCAGGAAGTGTGAGTGTGTGCCTAACAGTCTGCAGTCTGAGTGCGTACATAGTGTTGTGTGTGAATTTTATATAGTGCTGTATTATATATATTACAAACTCTGAATGAAACGGGATGTTTGAATATTTATAATGTTGTGGCCCTATGGTGAGACTGTTTAACGGGTAGATCGGCTCGCACGTCCAGTCATCAATGCATTATCGAATAACAATATGGGATGCGACTATATAAAACCAATCTACTACCTATCATAAACATCCAACAAAAAGTTGCGTTTTTTTAAATTTCTGATTCATTAAATTTCAAATAATGATATTTCTGTAAAATATATCCTAAGTGTACGACAATTGGTTTTCCACAAATTGGTCTTTTTCCTGAAAAATAAATATTTCTTGTCCTATACAAAAGAACAAAATGTCTTTGAGAAGATCCGGTGAAATCTATGATGTTCCTTTACAGAAAAGAAAATATTTCTCGTACATTACTTAAAAAAAAATTATAATACATTACTCATGATTTTTCGACTAATACTTCGTACTGTGTGTTCAAAGAGGGAGAGATATTTGTTTCTATATGTATTAACCATTTCAAATACATATTACAGTTTATTTTTAGATATGGATTTGCTGGTGGATTTAAACACACATATATTTGTTTTCATGGCGTTGTCACTGTAAATTATGTTTTTAAAGTGAAATCTCGATGTAACGATACTCTGCGGATCAAGAGAAAATATCGTTGTATCGAAAGGCAACATTATCATCAAATGCCATTAAATTTGGGCTGTTGTTGTCGTCTTTTCTAAATCGGCATTGTTAGTACCCCCCCCCCCCCACTGGAAAATAATCTTTTATGAATATATACGACGGCAAAAACTATAATCGATTAGTTGATTAATAAAATTCAGTTAGATGCATCGCCTCCGTAAAGTTGTTTATCGCATTG
Organism: Pholcus phalangioides; assembly: GCF_987345545.1. Classification (NCBI taxonomy): domain Eukaryota; kingdom Metazoa; phylum Arthropoda; class Arachnida; order Araneae; family Pholcidae; genus Pholcus; species Pholcus phalangioides. The sequence goes on along the minus strand of NW_028301616.1, from coordinate 20,851,162 downwards.
CATTTTTGTGACATACACAGAAAGTTGCAAAACCAATTACTTGGCACTTTCGGTGATGTTGTGGTGCAAAATACCGATGTAATAAGACGCTTCCAAAAGAACGAAAACAAGTGGCGAAGTTGAAATCAAATTCAAAATGATTTTGAGCAAAATGTAGTTGTAGCGGTTTTAAAAAAAAATCCCGGAAAATATCGTTATAGAGGGATTTATTGCAGTAAAGGATATCGTTGTATATCGAGAGGAGTGTTACATTAGAATACAGGCAATTCCAAACAAGACTTGAAGAAATATCGTAGTAGAGGGATTTATTGTTATATCGAGTATCGTTGTAACGAGATTTCACTGTATATGCACTATTATCCCATTTTGTATAGCACATATTCCCAATAGCCGCTTCAATTGCTGTCTGATTATATTTTCACGCTGATATTATAATAATTTTTACTTCATTGTCCATATAGTTTATATTTGCCAATGAATTTTGATGAATATATTACTTTAACACATTGTTTAGACATTAACGGTATATTTATAAATTTATGTAACATTATCTAATTTTAATCTGGTTTCCAGTACGGGCAAGACCTTTACTCCTTGAACCGCAATCGTGTATTTCGTGTTCTAATCATGTGTTTCTGCATTCATTATATATTTACTTGAGTCTGTAATCTGTAATTTTCTATTTATCGTTTCGAATCTGACAAATAATTTGAATTTGAAAAAACTATTGATCAAAAACAATTTTATCTGTTTTATAAAATCTTAAATATATTAGTGCTATTTATTTCAACATTTAAATAGTCTATATTTTTCTGTATATTAATGAATAATTTCACGCTTTCATTATTAATTATAAATTAATTGAGATTGTATTTCAACACGAAATAATTACCCAACTAAAATAAATGATAATAATTCATGATGTTTAACACAATTTAATCCATTTTTTTTTCCGATGACCAGTATAGCAACATGCGTTTCAATTAATGTTTTTTTTTTGTTTAAACATTCTATCCATAATATACATTAATCGGAGGTAACATACACATCTATATGTAATAGAGGAATCATAACAGTTAAAAAATGTAAATGTAACAACATAGAATCAAAGCTTTGAACATTATTTTACAGCTCTTTTTCTTTTCTTCCTTCCAGTATCGTTATGGATCATGTTCATGCACAAACACATGAATGGCTATACAAACATGATTGCGTAAAAACATAATTGCGTAAAAACATAATTTACATCGATCGGTATTTCGTACATTACTTGAAGTGAACTCGTTACAATAACTGTTAATTGGAAATATATATTGACATGGGATATCATTAATGATATATCATTGTGTTCGAAACATGATTCAATGATGATATTTATTATCATTGAAATATTTATTACCATTTATTAATATTCATATTTTATCATAGACAGGAGGATTCTATTCAATATTCGCAGAATAAGTATCAAATAATAGCTATTTTTATTTTATATAATTATGATGTCAATAATGACTGATTTTTGTAGCTCCTAATTTTTGGAAATAAATTGATTATATTAATAGATACTGTAATCAATTGCGAATCATTTTTTGTTATTTATCATGATAATAAAATTTATAATAACCATTTCGTCGAATTAATACCGGCTGTAAATAGTAATTATCAACCAAATACATCTCTCCGAGGACACGCTTATAATTTTTCTGCTAGCAATCATTATTTCAAATTAATTTTTCTTTCATTAATTTTTGAATAAATTCTCAATTTTTACTATTTATAATTATTTTTTATTAATTTGTATTTTATTAATTTGTCAAAATGAGTATTATATTTCATCATTTCAATATTAAAAACTATTGAAAATAATGAAATGTAATATTTTCATAAATTAATTAATAATACTGATTGATAGATTAATTAACATTTAATTGTTTAATTATTTTTTCTTAAAACAATTACTTAGCAGTTTTATAATAATCTTAATATTTCCAAATTATTATTTTATCAGCAGTCTTAACTGTTCATAAGTAATTTTTATTATTTATACTTCAGAATTTTTTACATAAATTGATTTCAGATAGTAATTAACATTTACTTCAGACAATTTTTACAATTTATTTCTGATAGTCTCAAGATTTTTTTTCAGATAGTTTAAAAAAAATTGTTCAGATACTTTTGAAATTTATTTCAGACAATATTTTAAATTTGTTTTCGATAGTTTTCACAATTCATTTCAGATAGTATGTAATTTAAATTTCGAATTTATTTCAGAAAATGTTTCGGATTTATTTTAGTAGTTTCGCAATTTATTTCAGATAATGATTTTTATTAATTTTTAAATAGTTTTAAACATTTATTTCAGAAAATGTTTTCATTTAATTTTGAATATAGTTTCTAAAATTTGTTCTCAAAACAGTTTTGAAATTTATTTAAGATAGTTTTTATCATTTATAAGTGATTTCTATTATTTTAGATATGTTTTAAAATCTACTCAAGATAATGTGTTTGATAAATTTTGCAGAGTTTGATACAATTTATTCCTTTGTTCGATTAATTTTATATAGTCCTATAATTTTTTGAAGATAGTTTTACAATTTATTTTTCTGATGTTTTCGATTAATTTTAGATAGTTTGACAATTTATTTCTGATATTTTCACGACTTATTTCGGATATTTTCATGATTTACTTCAGATTTTTTTCTCAATTTATTTCAGGTATTTTTCACAATTTATTTCAGGTATTTTTCACAATTTATTTCAGATAATTGTACAATTTAAATCATGTAATTTTCTTGATCAATTTTAAATATTTTTATAATTTTTCTTCAGGCAATTGTTTTCGATCTATTTCAAATAGTTTTCAAAATTTGTTTGAGATAGTTTTAAAACTTTATTTGAGATAGTTTTAAAAATTTATTTCACAAATTATTTTCGATTAATTTTGCAGTCCATCCGAATAAGAATTTTAAAATTATTGTCTTACAAAATCCTGAATTTCATTTTTTTAATTGAAAAACAACTTAAAAAGTAATTTATTTGCACTCAAATAATTCTGATGTTTTAATTCCCATTTTTTTCCCAAAAATATGACAGCAATAACGTCTAAACTTCCTTTAGAAGTTTAAGAAAAACTAATAATTTCTTCAGATCATTATTCAAAGTCAAACCATAAATTAACTATCCTAAAGCCACTTTTTAAATAACAATCACGTCAAGAAATGTCCGAAATAATCGTAATTTAAATATTTTAAAATAGAAAAAAAAACCAATATTATATTCAATCAACATCATAACAAATATGGAATGTTTTATAATCATTAAAAAATAATAATAGTAATAATCAAACTTACTCGTATCAAAACGAAATCAGATAAAACACTAAACAGCAGTTTCTTCAGTTTCTCAAAAGCAGTTTTTTTTTGTCTTCTAAGAGTTTCTACGTAAGAGTTTTCTCGTACTAAAAAAAAAAACCTTGAAGATATCACAAAGAAAAGATAATGATCATAATTATATTCAATGATGACGTCATGGAGATAATGATGATACTTCACATTTCCATCCAACAGAGATTATTATTATTTTTTGATTAATATCCGATAAATTTCGTATATCTCAGCAGAAACATCCGAAATGTTAACACGGGGTTTTTTAAACGTCATTATTAGAAGCTGCTAAATTCACCGGTATTGGTCAGTTTCCGGGACAAGGGTCCGTCCTCCTGTCCTTCGATGAAGACACTAGTGCGTGTAATATGTACAGAAATCCATGTTTTTCCTGTACAAAAACAGAATATATATTCGGGAAAAAAAAAGCCCATGAAGGCCTAAAAGCCTCTATCAAAGCCGGATTGGATTTTTTGCAGGGGAAACACGTGCGTTGTTTTCCATAAGCGAAGGTTTTTTTGAGGTTGGTTCATGGGCAACACACTGAGCAAATGCATATTGAGTCAAGTTGTGGTAATGTCCTGGAAGTCTGCAGTGACGTAAAGCCTTGGTGTTGATTGCACTTTTTTTTGTATAGATTACACTGTGTATATATGGTTTTATAATTTTTTATACCTGTCAGGGCCATTCAGGAAGGCCGCTTTATGTCAGAGGTAGAATTCAGGTGAGCTCGGGTTGCTCGCTGCCCCGCTCGAGACGCTGGATAGGGACCTCTGGTTGTTGTTGTTGGTGTTGCTGTTGTTGTTGCAGTCCCCTCTGCCTCTGACCAGTTGCAACTGTTGTTTGTAGAAATCCCTTTCCTGGCAGGCTCTCTCTAACTCTTGCCTGAGCCTGGCCATCTCTCCCTGGAGTATCCTGTTGCGGCTCTCGAGTTCGTGTCTCTGTGCCAATCTCTTGGTCCGGCAGTTCTGGGCGTAGCCGCGGTTTTTGAGTGTACGTCTCTTCTGTTTCAATCGGACAACTTCCTCCCTGGGAAAACCATGCAGTCTCTTGTTCAATTCCCGTACCGTCAACGATATGAGCTGTTCGTCGTCGAGGATGTCGCCCCCGCCACCGTTGAGCCTCGAACTCATGGCACTGGACATGCTGGTGCAGAGGTGGTTCATGGCGGACGATGTCGAACCCGTGCTACTGTTGCTGCTGGTGCTGCTGTTGCTGCTGCTGCCGTTAGCGACGTGAGGGTTGAGGCTGGTGACACCGGTGATGCTGAGTCCTTGTGGTGCACCGCCGGACCCACGTCCGTTGTTTCCGACCTGAGTCGGAGGTACCACCTGGACTTCGGGGTAGTCTCTTCTTATGAGCCAGGCGTCCATATCGTTACCGCATTGTGGTCTTAGATCTAGAGGTTCTTGTGCCGATACACCTCCGTTGTACCTGAGTCCCTGTGTGAGCCACATCATCCCGTCGTCCAGCAGGTTAGGTGTCCTGGATTCCATGGACGCTGGTGGCATGATGGGACTAGCTAGGTTGCTGACTGGCACGGCCGCGAAGGCCGGTGAAGCCGGCATGCTGTGGCAAGCGGCCGTGGTACTGCCGGGAGGTGTATCAGGTGGCGTACCCGGTGTGGTGGCCGCTAGTGCTACTGGTTTTCTCGGACAGGGCATCAATCCATTCACCGTAGAGGTATATATCACGTTGTGATGCCCGTGCTGCTGCTGCTGTTGATGGTGTTGTTGTTGAGTGTGCTGTTGACTCTGGTGATGTTGCTGTTGCTGGTGATGATGCTGCTGTTGTTGTTGTTGTTGCTGCTGCTGATGCTGCTGTTGTTGGTGATTGTGATGATGCTGATGGTGCTGGTGGTGGTTGTGATGGTGATGGTGATCCATAGCTCCACTTCCCGGTTGCAACTGGGAACTGTTGCAAGACGACAACCCACCGCCATATTTTGCCCTGTGCATTTCTTGTTTGACCACTTCCTCCAGGTGGTCGAGGTCGAATTCCTGGACGTATTCTTCGACCATGGGTCCCGATTCCGACGGCTCCATGACAAGGTACGAAGGCGGCCCAGCTGGGTCGGGGGGCTCCCAACCCGCCGCCGTAGTAACTTCCGGAATGGGCGGCTAACCGCCGTTGTCGGAAGGGGGAGATGATGATCTCTGAATTCGCGAGCCCGGCTGGCTCTCGGTAGAAGGTGTGGGGGCCCCCGCTCGCTCTCTCTCTCTTATCTCCGGCGGCAGAAACTCTCGTCGGCTACCGCAGAGAGCGGGAACAAGAAAAGGCAACTGTCCAACGCGACTCCAAACGAGAAACTTTTCGTCTCTTCGGGCTTTATTTTGCGGCTTTCGCGCGAGAATCGAAACTTTCCACAAGGGAAAAATAAAAATTCTATCAATAGTTCCCTTTCGTTAAACGTTCAAAACAACAATAAGAATGAATCACTTCATCCGAAAACTACCGTAAATAATATCTGGATACGGTTCCGAATTTTTTCGCAGCGATGTCGCAAATATTCACATGCTTCAAAAACATTTTCATATCGACACGGTCGAGGAAAGAAAATCTGTAGACTTACTTTTGTGCTGGGAAACACATTGATGACCGTCATATATCCGTAAAAAAAATCCATCATCAAAATTATTTCTGTTGGTCAATTTCCAAGAATTTCCATCACACAACACAAACGCCAATTTGCCAATCAATGTCCATTTCCTTACGTTATTTAGTGCCCATCAGTCAGTTTCGGTATTTCGTTACTTTAAAGTCCATTTCTCGTTCAAGTCCATTTTTTTTGCACTCATTCAGTTCCGATTTGACGTCAAAAATAGCAATTTTTTTTTTCACTTCTTGAATAGAAAAATCTTCATTACATTCCAAATCACTGCTCTTGAGCATCTTTAGCCTCCCCATCATGGGGTAGGAGAGGGAAAAAAAAAATCGGGAAACGGGGGGGAATCGACCCCCTAATCTCTGTTTTTATGCTTAGGAGAGTTATTTTCCTGGTCCCTCAATTTTTAGTGTTTTTTTTTTTTTGTTGTCCATGGTAAAAGGGGGGTTCACGGCTATATCCAGAACCATCGAGGGTATGTTATGCACACACAAGCAGTTATTCCTAAGGGCTTTTTTTTTTCCTTCTTATTATTTTCTCCTCTCTTCTCCCCATTGGGGAGAGATAGTGGGAAGAAGGGGAGACTTTTGTGGTCCAGTGTGCACAAATACAAGGCGTATATTCAGGAAAAGATTGGCAGAGAGTGAGAGAGAGAGAGAGTGAAAAGGAGAGCCGAGAGAGAGAGAGAGGAAGAAAGGAGACTTTGCTGCTGCTGCAAACGATGCTTGCTCGTCAGCACTTTGTCGGGGTTTTGCGGCTGAGGGTTTTTGGGGTTTTTAGCTGACTCTGCAACACACTCTCGCTCACACACCGCCACACCACGCACGCACAACAACCCTATTCCTTTTTCCCAACATCCTTGCTGGATCCCGTCCACGCGTTCGTAAAGCTCACACAGCTCGGCGATATTTATGAAGCGGGGTGACGTCACTTTTTTTGGGACCGTGACGTCACGACCCTCTACCCAACATCCCTATGGCTTCTTACCTTTTGAGGTTTTTCGGGGGGGGGGGAGGGTGGAGGGGAAGGGGGGTGTGCGAGACAATCCCATAGGTTCTTGAGTCCCGTGACGTCACTGGATGGATACCCAACCCTCTTCCGACAAGTCTTATTGAAGTTGGGGGGTCGCGGGGGGGGGGGGTTTGTTCCGTAATGTGTATGGTAAATATTAGGGGGCTTAGTTAAGTTTGTGGGGTACAAAAAGAAAGATACCCATTTTGTACTTGGATTTGCTGGGGACGATGGCGTTGTGGTAGGCGGGGGTTCGGTTTTTCGTACCGATTTTTTTTTTTGCCGGTAAACGGCTGTAAAAATTGAGCCATAAAAATAAAATGAAATACCGATAGAAGTGTGTCCAGGGATCGGTCATCAATCACTGTGATCACGATCACGCTCAAAGATGACGACTGTCTCTACTCTTATTCGATCAGTACACTATACAGGTAAGTACCGTATTTTTTCCTTCCATTCAGATAAAAAATCAATCAATATATTTAAAATAAATCTAAATTACTGTGAAAAATCCTATTATTATTTAAAAAATAATTGTTTTTGCTTAAAATGCTGAAATATTCAATTTTTGAAGATTATTATTATTATTGTTTTTTAAATAAAAAATATAGAATAATATAAATACTCACTTCATCAGCATTTCCCTGGAGCTGAATACATCGTTTTTGTTCCTCAGAATCTGAAGATTCAGCAAAAAAAGATCAAATTTTGCATACTTGATGTTTTTCGTTCCGAATATTGCTGAAGTGATGGAATTTTGAAATCAAAATAGTGCATGATATATCTCAAAAAATTATGTTTATGAATAATTATTCAGCCATATTGTCTTATCATGTGTTCACTGATTTTTTTTTTATATTCAATGTTTTTCATGTGTTGAAGATAATATTTTGGTATCTATGATGTGCATAAGAGACAGTACTGATATTTGTCATATACCAGGGTTCTTAACCTTTTTGTAACCTTCCTAGGGGCCCTTTGTACCAATTACATGAAGTCCGCGGACCGCTTTACAAAATAATATTCGGCGTATAGCAATATAAAAACAGTGAGGTAATTTTTTTTTTCATCCGCGGACCCCCGTAACCTCTTCAAGGGCCAATAGTCAAGAACCCCCAGTCATGAACCGCGATAGCTAATATCGACAACATATTAATGAAATCTGATGTGATTTTGAGAGGATTCTTTTTAATTCGTAAATAATCCCGAGTAAAAACGTGACAAAATCGATATGGACAACAATTTTGGCTCCCTTTCTTGTACTGCTAAATACTTCGTTTCAGCCCTCAGTGGGGCTGACAAGGCTGTAACCTGGGGGCCCGGGACAATCCCTACCATCCCCTCCCCCACATTAAAATTCACTATAGAGGGGCCCGTGAACCCAGACCTGGAGCCTGCTGATGATACCGGCCCTGCTGCTGGATGTGGGGGTAATGATTTCAGCCAGTGGCATTTTAATGGGTGGGCTTGTCCCAGGACCCAAATTATTAAAGATTTTTATTTATGGTTAAGCAATTCTTGATACGTTAATTATCATTGAGTAATGGGGGTCCCAAAATAATCTCAGTTCTCAGGAACTTCAGCTGAATTAAGCAATAAATATGTATATCAATCAGTCAGGTTATTTCATAAAATGAGTATTTGTATCGAAATGACGAGTATAATACTGGAAAGAAATCGGTCCCGTAAAAACGGGGCGTGTGATAATTTCACCGAGAAATGTCATTCTCCCAGACACATTATTCTGGATCCAAGTATAATTAATTAGGTTTCATAAGGTGCTCTGCAGACTCTTTTGGGACTGTGGGGTATGTATTAGTCCAAGAATGTTGAATCCCATGCTGTGTCAGACCAAGGAGGACCTCGCGTGAGCACCAATTGATAACAGCTGGTCTAATGTTGGAATCATCAAGGACTAATCATAATAAGAAGCACTGATCGTGACTATAAGATGAGGACAAAGGACTATTATTGAGGATTATTCAAAGAAGTATCCAATCAGTAAGACATTGTTGATTTTTCCACATTTGATGACCCGGATGATCAATTTCCACAAGTAAAAATTCATAAAATCAAATAATTAAATTTTGATTATATTGACTTTTTTTTTTCAATTTACCCAGAAAATTAATTTTACAATTATTAAAAATTTAATAATTTTTAATAATTTTTTTTCCTATTTTTAATTAATTATTATTACCTAACTGCTGGATGAAGTTCCGCGGAAGTTGCACGGCGCGGAAAAAGGATGGGCCGCGTGCATAAATTTCAATTTGGCAGCCGACCAATCAGTGAGTAGCTCTTACTTGGGAGCCAAGTGAGCGAATCGGAGAACAGCGACGCGCAAACCGAACCAAAAAGTTTTTACCCGTCCAAAGCTCCCGGATGAGCGACCAGGAGAAGTTGGTCCCTCGCGCAGCTTTTGCGCGCAATCTTGGAGAAAGACAGATACAGAGAAAGTTGCTCATCCTCCCCCCCCCCCATTCCCCGCGGCTTCTCCCGGGCATCCTTCTCCGAGGGGCGCAACCGCTTTTTAATGATTTTCTACCTTTTGCTCAGAAACCCTGCGCAGATATGATTTCGATGAGAAAATGTTTTTAGCAAATCCTCGACATGAACGTCCTGGATTCGATTCGGCACCAATAACTGCGGTATCCGATATATCAATGTGTGTGTGTGTGTGTATTTAAAATAACAGTCAAACTTGGTTATCACGACACGTCGGATACAACGTCAGTGAATGAGGGTCTAGCCTATAGTTTCCCAACGTTTTTTGTTTCGCCGCCCCCTTCTTCAGAAATTTTTTTCTCCCATCGACCCCCAACGCAATCTAACCCATAGGATCCTATGTTATACCCGTAGCTTCTACCACCCCCTTGGAACTTTCCATCGCCCCAAGGGGGCGTTCACGCCCACGTTGGGAATCACTGGTCTAGCCCATAGTTTCCCAACCCTTTTCCCATCGACCCCTTCTTCAGAAATTTTTTTCTCCCGTCGACCCCCAACGCAATCTAACCCATAGGATCCTATGTTATACCCGTAGCTTCTACCGCCCCCAGGGGAAGTTAACGCCCACGTTGGGAAGCACTGGTCTAGTCCATACATGCACAACCTACGTCCCGCAGACCAATTGCGGACCGCGACCTCAAAAAGAAAAAAAAAAAAATTGTAAATTTTCTTCTGTTTGTTGTGGCCATTGTATTTGTATTTGTAAAAATGAGCTAAATGTTATAGATCACCTAAGTGACCCACAGTGCAATTCCACATCACTTGAATGCCTCACGGCTCAGTTTCCGATCACTTGAGTGACCCGCAGCATATTTCCGATCACCTGAGTAATCCACGCCATACATAGATAACTTGAGTAATTCGCGCCATAATTTCAGATCACTTAAGTGGCCCGCGGCGCAGTAACAGATCACTTAAGTGGTCCGTGGCACATTCGCAGATCTCTTAAGGGATCAGCGGCATATTCAGAGATCACTTAAGGCAGTGATTCTTAATCTTTTTTAGCCTATGGCCCCTTTACATCATATTTTCCTCTCGTGGCCCCCGTCTTATAACTCCCCCTCTCATCTGGGAGAAAGATCCTTTCTACTTATTGAATGGAATTTAGTCAAAACTAAATTTGTAATGAACATAAATTTTATAAATAAAAATTGATCTGGACCCGTGGGTCAGGCACGAATCCAGACACAGGGCCGTCTCAACATCAGGTAGTTCCCGGGAAAATTGATGCTCTGGGTCGCAGGCAATAGCAGTTTGTTTTTGTGCCTACTTACTCGAGAAGATCATTGTATGTGTTCTCATCATGTAGGCCCTTTAAGGACATGAGGCCCCCCGGGTCATGCCTGGTAATAAGCTGGTCTTGGTTTTAACAGGCAGCTCTGCTGGATTCTGATTTACTTCTTCGCAGCTCTCTGTAGCCCAGTAACTACCTCCCATGGCTCTTCTTTTACCTGATTTTCACCCGTGGCTCCCCTAGAATATCCTAGGGCCACAAGGGGGCCATGTGGACCCAGGTTGAGAACCAGTGACTTAAGGGATCAGCCGCATATTCAGAGATCACTTAAATGACCCACGGTACATTTCCAGAGCACTTGAAGGACCAGCGGCATATTTATAGATCACTTGAATGGCCCGCAGTACAGTTGCGGACCACTTGAATGACCCGCAGTACAGTTCGAACCACTTGAATTCACCCTCCCCCCATACAGTTCCGTATCACTTAAGTAGCCCGCGGCACATGTACAGATAGATCACTTGTGTCCCCCGACAGGTTTTAAAAATCAGTGAAGTGGCCCGCACTCTCTCTTAGAAGGTTGAGCAAGACCCTTGTGGTCTAGTCTAGTGGTTCTCAACCTCTGGGAGCCCAAAGCCGGATGAATTTAATTTTTTGTGAGTGAAAGACCCCGGCCATACACACGACTAACTTGCCGTTAGTCGTGTGTATGGTAATGGTGTGAGCAATACAGTACAACTGTACTGTATTGCTCTTTTCTGAATTTTTGGTCTTGTTGCTCTTTTCTGAATTTCTGCTGTGTGTGTGTCTGTGAATTTCTTGCCCTCTTCTTTTTTTCGGAATTTCTGGCCTTTCTGCTATTTTCTGAATTTCTGTGATTTCTGCTCTGTGTCTGTGTGTGTGTATTTCTTGCCCTCTTTCTTTTTCCGAATTTCTGGGATTTCTGCTCTTTTCTGAATTTTTGGTCTTGTTGCTCTTTTCTGAATTTCTGGCCTTCCCGCTCTGTGTGTGTGTGAGAGAGAAAATTTCTTGCACTCTTCCTTTTTCTGAATTTCTGGGATTTCTGTCCCTTTCTGTGTGAATTTCTTGCCCCTCTTCGCTTTTCGTATTTTATGCCACATTCTTCCCTTTTTTGAATTTCTGTGAATTTTATCTTTTCTCAATTCCTGTCTGCTTCTGCCCCCCTCTTAATTTCTCCCCCTTACCTTTTATGAATTTTTCTGCCGTCTTATCCATTTTTTTGAACTTTTGCCTCTTTTGCCTTTCGGCTTTCTTCTTTTCTTAAATATAACATCCTTTTTAGTTATTTAGTTGTGTTTTTCTCAATAATCTGTCAGAATCTGAGCTAAAACAATTGGAGTAAGCTGCGTCGTAGACACGGCCGCATGCTTTGGCGTGAATACGTATTTTGTGCCTTGAATTGCGTGGTAGGTACTGACTTAATGAAATGGGTATCATCGGATTTGTCTTTGGAATACCGAACAGACGATTCCAGTGTCGTCTATTTGAGCTGCGAAACTCTCGAGGTATAGCGTAAAACAATTTAATTACGAAAGCGGGCCGCGGGTCGGTTGCCGAGACCAGAAAAGTTATTAAAACCGGAGTGGTATCACTGGATTTGTTTTAACGAGATCTGCCCAAAAACACTGATATATATTCTGAATACTTCCTGAGATATGAGCGTTTAAAGGATTTCATTATGTATGCAACTGTTTGGGAATGCACCCAGTATCGTCAGATGATTTAAAAGACGGATTCACGTCAAAAATTCATAACATATGTTTCTTTTCCCCATATTGATTTCATTTCAGAACAGTGTATTCACCAGTGTCGCGTTTACTTGTCCCCCTCCCCTCCCCTAAATGAATGAATTCAAATTTCAATAGTATGTTCGGCGTTTACGAAGACCATCTCCTGAATGTAGTGTAATCCTGCTATGTTAATTTCTGTATTATTTTTATAAACACGAAGTCACCATTTTATGATAGCATGTGATAATATTGTTTGATTCCTGGCAATATCTGAAGCGTCCAAAAAGACTGCATGAATGAAGAGATTGTTGTGGAGCTCGAGAGAACATTCTATTAACAATTACAGCACAGCACACAGCTTTCTGTTAACAGTTTTGGTAGACGATTTCGTTGTCTCGTGGATTCACGTTGTTACCCTATAACCGAGTTAGACAGTACATTGAAGTAGTGAACGAGCACCTTTTAAACTCTGTACTAAATTTACGCCTTTAATTTAAAATCCTGAAGATATCCATCTTATCCTGATACGCAAAACAAATAGGCCGAAGAATAGATGGATTCGTATATACATATGAATGTGTGTATCTAATCTCTCTCAGAAGATCTCTGTTCCATCCACACGCAAGATAAATGACGGAATGCGGGATAGAGGATATCTTATTTTTGGTGGGCCTTGGGAGGCCTTATCTTCCCTGATCTCTGAGAGGTGATTCATTAAGCTAAACTCACCAGGTAGAATGCAGTTGAAGGCAACTCCTTAATTCTCCATCTCTTTCACAATGAGAAATAGCGAAAGATTGCTTATCCAAGAGATTTGTCTTTGTGGTACCACCTATTCAGTTTTTTGTATGTTTACGTGCTGTGTGACACGGGCATTGTTGCAAGAGCCTGTAGTCATGACTTCAACCATTACCTCCTAGAGATACAGGAGGAGTGTATCTAGGAGGTAATGCCTCTAGTAGTGCTGTCTCGTAACAATGGCTTCTTTGGATTCTGCCCAAAAAAAGAAAAACTGCATTTATTTTAACATTTTCGTGTCAAATCTGGATGATGCCTTGAAAAACCAATAAAAATTTTCGAACTGAACTCTTTAAAGTTTCCGTCTAGCTGACACAGGGCTGTTACAAGATACGGTAACATAGCTACCCGGGTAAAGCATGTATGCTATGCAACATACCCTCGTAAGGGACACACCGTGTGTAGGAGGTGCACAAAATTCATGTTGGCACTCTGTGGCTCCAGAGTTGAGTGTGGATTTTCCTGGGTATTCGAGCTATCAATATAACTGTAAAAAATGATCATTTACGTTCCACAAAATATTGGAGAAATATTCATCTTTGTTTGGGTTCCGTGTGGGACGCTTTCATTATTTCATCAAGCGTTACACGTGAAGTGAAACGTTTGAAATCTCTGCTTCAGTCAATAATAATTAGTGGTCTGAAGTCGTGGTTCTCAACCTTTTAAGATTCAAGTGATCCTTGGAAATGTGTAGGAGGTTTGTGTACAGTACCCACAGATATGCATGAGAAGCCAGCGTACGGCTTGAAGTACGTAGAAGGCTTCATCGATCTTAGAAATGCGTAGGTGAGAACGTACCGCTTGAAATATGTAGGAGGTTTGCATATCCCTAGAAATGCGCAGGTGGATTGCTTGCTTCTAAACATGTATACGAGGATTTATTATCCTCTGAACATGAGTACAGGGCATGCAACTTAGAATGTGTAGGGGTGTGCGAATCCCTAGAATCCTATCATGGTCTGCGTTCACCTTGAAATTCGTAGCAGGCTTTGATTGCTCCTAGAAATAAGTAGGGAGCGTACCATTTGAAATGCTTAAGAGGTTTGCGTATCTGTAGAAATGTGTAGGGGGTTTGCGTATCTCTAGAAATGTATAAATATGTAGGAGGCTTGCGTATCCCTAGAACTGTGCAGGAGTATTGCTTAATGTGACGTGCGTAGGAGGACTGCTTGCCTTTTAAACATGCGTAGGAGGATTGTTTGCCTTTTAAACATGCGTAGGAGGATTGTTCACATATAATCATACATAGGAAGATTGCTTGCCTTTTATACATGCGTAACATGATCGCTCACCTCTAATCATGCATAGGAGGATTGCTTGCCTTTAAATATGAATAGGAAAATTTCTTACCTCAAGAATATCGTAGAATTATTGCTTATCCCTAATCAATTTATACGAGGCTCACATACTCCTAGAAATTTGTGAAAGGAGTGCGTGCCCCACACTCTCCCATGTTGTTCTATTAACGTTATGTGCTTTTTATCCGTAATTATCGGTCCATGATAATTTTGTTAGAGTACACCTGAGTGGCCCGTTTTAAGAGACCATGTAGTGCGAGCATAACAGGCTGGGAGCCCCTGGTGCGAAGGTAAGGAGACTGCTACTATGCGGGGAGTTACCCCGATTAGCCTTCAAAATCGGAAGTATTTTTGGTAATTACCCAACGTATAGGACTGCAATTGAAGGTGACGCGATCCAATCATTGCCGACTTACATCGGATATCTCAAGATATGACTTGAATCTTCATGTAACAGATATACCCATGATTTTTCCGGTACGTACCAGATTATTCAGACGCCCGGTGATATTGCTGTAACGTTAAGATTACCGTTAGGCTCGTCAAAATTTGAAATTCGAACGATACTAATTCCTTCTAAGATGCGGATGAACTTTATTTAAATATTTCTCACGGTTGGAAGAACACATAATCGTAATTCTAGTATTTTATGGTCAAGATAAACCATACATCAAGAGTCCATCCACCATGAAGAACTCGTTCTTCATTTCAAGAGGGTTAGTTTACAGCCATATCCATAACATAAAAACCCCGCGTCACAGCTGTTATGCACGCCGGATCCGGGAGAAAAAGGAGTCGGGAGTGAAGAACCAACCCCCACAAGAGTTCAATAGATAATGTAACGAACCATGCCACAATTGTATCCGAAAAAAAAAAAAAATCGATGGGAGAAAGACCAGCAGCGGATTATAATCCTTAATAATCCTTACTCTCCTACTATAACTACTGAGTCTCCTCTGTGCCTTCGGGGAACGAAAAAGGCGGGAGTGACTTAAGGCTTGAAGCCTAGGACGGAGATTTGTGGGCTTCACGGATGGTTGTCGATTTATTTTATTACGAATACGGGATTAGGAACTCCAATGGCAAAAAAAAAATAGGGGTGTCTTCAATAATATTTATATGCGAAAGTGGCGCAAATATCAGTCTACCCGTAAAGAGTCAATCGTCGCTGATTATTGATGTACAGGGTGATTATAATTAAAGTTCCCGTATTCTGAGTAGTTTTTGTCAAAAATGGGTGCTTATACAAATACAGCCAAAATTTTTAGGATATCTTCATGAGACCATGGGAGAGAGAGAGATATCTATGAAATAAATAAAAAATTCAAATTTTGACCACCAGGTGAGAAAAAGTGGCGCTTTTTTATTGAATTTTTCTTTCCCCTCCATGGACCATATAGCGTATATATATATATATACCAAGTTTCAATGGAATACGTCCTCCAAAACGGGCGCTACATAGGTTAGAGCAGTGTCAGTCACAGAGTAATAATACTATAGAGTGCGCGCGAGGGGTTACAATGTGAAGCAAAGATCCGGAGTCACGTGACTCCAGTCGAAATACTGGTCAGGGAATCTCGCTGGCAATGCTTTCCTTATGGCTACTCGTATGACGATCTACACGCGCTGTCTTATTTTTGATTAGAATGGCCAACACTTGCGCAGCTTTCGGATGTTCTGAGCGGTTTAGGAAAGGGGGACCAGTATCCTTTCACAAGGGAATACTTTTTTGCTTATTCCTCTTCTTATAAATTAAAAATTGGAATATTAAATTGACGATGCAATGGATTTCTGACGTAATCTCAGTTTTTAACGACTCCATTTTGGATTTAATTCAATTAAAGTTCCAAGTTTTGGTAAAATTCAAATGTCATGAATCATTATTAAATGTTTTAATAGAATTTTTGGCAATAAATGATTAAAATTGTGAGTTTTATGAAGTTTTAACTGAAATATACGTCTCCGCAAGATTTGGCGAGATTTGGCGAGCTAGTGAGTTCATTCGACTTTTGCTCAACTTGGAAGAAAATATGCTTTTCAGGAGGAGAAATTTATGAAAAATATGCTATTTAAATAGAATGTGAGGAAAACTCCCCCCCCCCCCCACTCTAGACAATTGCAGTTTTGCATAAAAGTGCATAACAACCTCTAAAAATAATAGTATTTTTACCCCTCTTCACACCTGAGATAAAACTATTACAGAAAAGAAATTTTTTTATTCATTAATTTATGTTTGTTGTATGTGAAATTGCCGCTTCAAACAAGAAAATTAATTATTCAATTGATTTTTTGAGTCAATATCTGTACTAAGACCTGAAGTCATATATTGTGTACCTCAGATGTTATCTTGAAAAAGAATCATTCTAAAAACGATTTAATACCTTAAATTAAGATTAACATATGCATACTTTTGGAGCGAAGAGATTACATATGTCATATATATATATATATATATGTGTGTGACGTGTGTAAATATTATATTATATATATGAAATTTTATATCCTAAAATATTATATATATATATATATATATATATACACTTTAAATTATTACATATATACTCTACATGGAATTTTAATTCTTATAATTTAGAGAAATTGATGATGAGATTCTGTAATTTTCTTGAGTAAAATCTATTTTAATCCTGAAATATTATGTAAGTGTTTACAGTTTTGTGTGATGAGGTTATAAAAGGTTTTTCAGGAATGTTAGAAATGAAACTTTTTCTTATTGTTTGAATATTATTTCATGACTGAATATGGTATGAGTGTGAATGTGTTACATTATATAACATAATATGATGCATTATAATTAATTATACATTAATTATGAGTATATAGAGTAATTGTAATGTTCTGGAAAGATATATTTTTGTTTTAATAACCTCTAGTATAAATAAATTTTCGAAATTAAAAGCGACAAAGTGAATGAAGAGAATATTTAAAAATATAAATGAATTAGGCTTTACAACATATACGTTGTTCCGTTTTCCAATATTTGTTTATTTTATAGAATTTATTTTTTCAAATCTGATACTCTCTAAATATTTCACATAAAAATGAGTGAAATTCATTGAAAAAATGAAGGAAAGTTTTCATCAACTTGATCGAATTGAGTCAAATTTCGTTACAGCAACATCCTAGCTTCTGCGAAAACGCGCCAAATGTAATAGCGCAGAACCTGTTCTTTCCCCGACAATACTGCTCATCTTTTCTTCACGTTCGACAAGTTTTATGAATAGCGTGCGCGGTCTATTTATATCTTAAGTCTATGGTGTCAGTATACTGAAACTACTCAGACTTATGTAGCGCCTGTTCTGGTAGAAGTACATATTCCATTGAAACTTGGTATATGCCATACATGGACCATGGGAAAATGTAAAACGCAATAAAAAAAAAGAGCCACGTTTTCACCTGGTGGTCAAAAGTTGAACTATTATTTTTTTTTATTTCACAAATCTCTCTCCCATGGTCTCGTTAAGATATCCTAAAAAATTGGCTGCATTCGGATAAGCAGTTCTTGAGAGAAACTACTCATAGTACGCGAATTTCAATTATAATCACCCTGCATATGATAGAATATTGAATATGATAGATCGCCCCCCCCCCTCCGCCGGTTCATGCGTCGCGGCCCCCACCACCCTCTAATTTGCATGTACAGAGCTACCGCTATCTTGTGAAAGTGCCAGGAAACTCTTCAGAACCATTCAGTCGACTACTTGCAGTGATGCAGTTGCTCTATTTCTTTGTTATTTTCATTTACGTTTTAATTTTTCAAAAATAGTTTTTGTTATAACTTGTTACAGTGCGTGAACAGTTATTATTTACGCCTTACGGAAAGTTTTTTTTTTTTATCAGTTAGCGATTAATAGTTATAGATCACTACTTGATGCATTGCATACTCGTGTAGCTGTAGTCGCGTTTAGTCAGGTGACTGGTCCTGACTAAAAAGGCGGGAGTGACTTAAGACTTGAAGGACCAGTCACAAAATTGTAACTGGTCCTTCAAGCCTTAAGCGTGAATTTCTAAATATAGCTAATATAGCCGAATTTCTAAATACGTCGCCTCTGAGCATCAGAGAACAATCATCATGTACGTTCTTATGATAGTCATGTTACCACTACAGCCCGAAATTGGCCAAATCGCGATGGGGCCGACAACTTCGCGAACTGGCTAATTTCGTTAAATATTGACCCTGCCAAATTGATATATTGATTCGTTAAATATGTCCGAATGGTCGGTCAGTTCGCGAAGAGCCCGCTGATCCCTAGCTGAATTTCGATAACAAAAGAAATGCTTCGGGATCATCGCCAAGTTAGCGTTATTTTTTCGTGATAATTATGCCCTCATTAGTTATGGCGACCCATCAAACCAGTCACGATGCGGTAATCATTTTCTCTCTCCAAAAATTTAGCAAGAAAAACTGTGTTGTTTGTACACGTTGGCGATTAAAAAAAAAAATGGATTTGGATACATCAGCGACTCGAGCTTTGGCCAGGGATCTCTGGCCACTTCGCGAAATGGCCGGTCAAAGTTCGAATCATTTCTGCAATTCGGGCTTTGGCCAAAAATCTTGGCCAATTTACGAAGTGGCCGGCCCCGTCGCGAATCAGCCGCACTTCGTGCTTCGGCAGTATATATATTTTTTCCTGACTACACTTAGATTTATTTTGATTGATGTATGAGCACTTGTCGACCTTTTTATATTGTATTTAACATTTCTATGTCTTATTCATGGAAAGGAGGAACGGAGTTAGAGCACCTTTGATGAAAATCAAAAATTTGCGTTGTTTTGATTATTTATTGATTTGTTTCGGTTAGAAAACATTTATTGAATATGTTCACACTTGCAGAGCTATTAGGTATGGAGTTGAGTTACTTAAAAAAAAAATCAGTTTTTAAATTATTTTTAACTCTGAACAAATTTTCAGAATTAAATTTTTTGCTTGGAGGGACCCTTGCCGTTAATACTGAGTTGTGAATAGTCTGTGTGGGATTCAAAATTTTGTTAGTGATTTTCGAGATTTTTACTTGCGAGTTTACTTGTTCACAGGAGATTTAAAGTTGTGAGGTTTGGTGATCAGAGAGAATCAAAAAGAATGAGGTTTGGTAATCAGTGAGAATCAGAATTGTGAATTTATAGTGGTCTGTGGGATTCAAAGTTGTGAATTCATAGCAACCTGTGAGATTCAAAATTGGAAGTAAATGATTCAAGAGAATCGAAATTTAGAGTTTAGTGGGTCGACGGGCAATTCAAAATGATGAGGTTTGGTGATCAGCGAGAATATATATATAAAAACTGTGAGGTTTGGTGATTAGCGAGAATCACAACGATGAGGTTTGGTGGTAAGTGAGAATCGGAATTGTAAGTGTTCCGCGAGATTTACGATTTACTTGTTCACAGGGTATAAAAAAATTTCGAGTTAGGTGATCAGTTGGAATAAAAATCATGGGGTTTAGGATTCGAAATTGTCAGTTTGAGAGTCCACAGATGATTCAAAAATCACGAGTTTGTTGTCAGTTGGATTCAAAACCATGTTTAGTGGTCTATGGGATTGAAAGTAGAGTTTGGGAATTCAAGAGGTATATAATGTGTGTGTCAGCTGGGATTGAAGAGTTGTTGACGGAAGAACACACAAAAAAAAAAAAAAAAAAAAATGTTCCTTTTAATTATTTTTTTACTCGCGCGGCCCTATTTTTCTGTACACGGTGTAGTAATATGCTTTGTATAACGGTAAGCGGTGTTGTATCCAGACTGACCACGTCGTACCGCGCTGAACTAGACAAAAACCAGTTCGGAAGATATCCTCAACCAGTGATGGTAACTTCGTCAAGCAAAATTTCCCTTTTGACTAAATTTTTCTCACACATTCCGAAAATTGTCCTGGCATCTACCGGTGGAAATATGCAGTCAAGTATTTTACACTAGAGAGAGAGAGAAAAGCATTGTTTTGCATTTACATATATTTTTTTCAATAAAAATTGTTTTGTTTGATGAACTCTCAAAATTTCCCACAAACGCCACGAAATTTCCCGTGTGGACCAATTTTAGCCAATTTTTCCCACGAATATGGGAAATTTCCCACGAGTTACCACCAATGTCCTCAACACATCACGGTTGGTTCTGACGGCGAACTGCGCATCTCTGCGCTCAGACGAACAAGATCTAGTCAAGGTCGCCGACACATCAAAGAAATTTTCAGTTTTGTGTGCGCCTTACGTGATCGGCATGGATCCGGATTTAGAAGGAATAGTGCTGAGGAGTGTGTATATGAATATATTAGTCACATTAATACGGTCGCATCCGGTTATGTGACAGCGTATGCGCTGGTATTCGAACACCGAGAAGAACTGTCTTTATGTTAAGAATGTTTCATCAATGCCCGATCACGTATACGGCGACATCAAATTATCCATGACCCCCTCGAATAACTGTCGACAAGAGCTGGGTGGGAAGAGAATTGACGAAGCGGTGCAGATTATGATAATGATTATGACATTGCATCTGCATTGTCATAATCAGTACACAGTTATGAATACGATTTAGTACTTTTTCACGGTCAGCATAATTATTATATATCTTTTATCATGGAAACATGTCGCGTGCATCTCATGAATGAAGTTTATCTTCAGAGAAAATCATCAAAAATCGATATGTTTTTGTCTTGTGCGCAGATACATATTTACGTGATGTAATTCAATGGTCCAAGTTTTGAAACAATGCTCTTGACTAGTGTTTCAAAACTTTGCCCATTGAATTACATCACGTAATTATGTATCTGTTTTAACACCAGTAAATTAATAACACAAAAATGACCATTATATGATATTATCCCCACATATTGTTCATTTTAATGTAGTATATCGGTTCAAAACCAACAACCAATGCTACTTTGTGTTTTATGAAGATAATTTTATAATTATTTGATAGGTGGCAGCAGGGTTCCCAGCAAAACGCCATTTTTCGTATTTAATAACAGAGTAAAGATGAAATATACGATAAGTTAGTAATTGGAAGAAAAAAAATTTCTCCTATCTATTTTCCCGCAGGTATACAAATTATTTCTTCCATTTATGCCGGTCTGTAAAAATTTTTTTTCATTTAGTTTTAACAGCCCGCAATTAATAAAGGCTCATGAACATTGCTTTTGACAGATCATGTGTGCATTAGTGATTGTTTAAATTAATTAATGAGTATGTACTTGCAAAAATTGTTGGTTAAACGTCCATTCGGAGTGCTAATTTTAGCGAGAATTGCCAAAAAAGTCTGTGCATTAATTACATATCACGTTATCTCCGCTTAAAGTTTTGCTTCCCGTCGTATGAAATTTGAACTGAGCCTAAACCAATTGTAGTTCTAAATTTATACATCACATCCATATTTATCATGGGCATCTTTTTCTCAGCCATCTCGTTGGGCATTTTGCCTGTTGTGGCCTTGTATTTGTATTTGTATAAAAGTGATGCAGCTATTTTTTTTATCAGCCATGGGTAAAGACGTGCTCTAGGTGTCTATGGTCGGGCTTTACGGTCTTCAATGGGTTAAATGTTTTTATTCAGCTTATTATCCCTTTCCCTAACGAGCTTGAGGCGACCATCAATAGATGGCACTTTTATTTGGTACCACAGTAAATTGCGATATAGAGATATATCCGGAGCTGGTGTTTGGTGAAGTAGTAGCTTACATTCCTCATGGGAACAGAGCGGGGGGTCGTGGGTCGGTTTGTAAAATGTTGATGATGTCTTCAAATTACTTGAAATGTCTTCAAAAAATGACAGACACGCTGGGCCCAGTGCATACAAGTCAATGAGAACCATTTCAAAAGAAGGCTACGGGAAGCTGGATATTGACTAATAATAGTTGGTGAGCAATAGTTATTAACATCAAAATACTGAAAAATACAAAATGCTAAAAACTCTTGTAAGTGATTTTCTCACATATCTGGTGTAACACTTAGACTGACTTAATCTTATAATTTCAAATACACAAATTCTCAGTTTACCCTTCAGGGCAAGGTGGATATAACTATTGTCATTATCTATAATAACTTATCTTTTTTATGTGTATTGTTGGAAGTGCCTGTATCTTTTTTGCGCGCAACTTGTATAATCGAAGGGGGCTAGAGAGAGAGCCGTGGATATTAAAAGATAACTACGGGGTCCTGGGACTGAAAAGCGTGTCTCTTGTCGTCTTTTGCAACGGAACTTGTCGGCTCACAAACGAATCGAAACACGATACCAGGAGCTTCAAACGGACCCGAAAAGCAACAACATGTACATTCTGGTATAAACAAACACAAGTCCATAATTAACCAGAGATTTATAAACCAAACTCGAGACAAAACAAAACACAAAGGGAGGGTTCGCCGGTCGTTTCTTTAAGGAGAAGAACGTCGAGAGGTAAATTACCTGGACGTAATTCACTCTCGCAAGAACAAAAGAGTAATTTACACGTCTAATTAAACAACGTCCAAAGAAGAAAGCCGTTCGGATAAAAATACAATTTTAAGCTTTAAGGAAGACCTTTTCCTCCTCCTCCTCCCCATTGAAGTATGTGGAGAAAAGGATCGTTTCTTCGAGCGAGCAAAACAGAGGAAAAACCACATAAAACCCTCCTTAATCTCCTCTTTTTTTTTTTTTTTACGAAGCCATTTATAACGCGCCAACCTTCAGTCTACGTGCGGTCTAACAAACGAATTACTCTCGAAAACCCCAAGACTGTTTTGGAATCACTTTAATCTGATTTCTGTTTTGTGGGGATTTTTGAGAGAGAGGAAATGGTATCGTGTGTGGAAAGATGTCCCGTTCTGTGACACCGACTCATCGCATTGGCTTGATGCCGTGATGTCACTTCACATATACAGATAGACAGACAGACATGACCGCTGACCACCCAGAGAGACCATCTTGGGATGGTTTGCGTTCTTTCCTGAAGGGATGGATGGTCTCGGAGAGCTTCACATATACAGTCAAACTCGGTTGTAACGATAACGTCAACTCTTGACGGTATGGCTGATTCCTATAGAATAATATTAAGGAGTCTTGCCTATAACGTCGATGAAATCGCAGCGACCTCGGGTATAGCGACACATTCTTCACCACTTTAGCGTTTGTGCTTTTTTGTTTTTGAAAGAAATTCCTAAAATTAGTTGGAAGTGATCGATTCCAATACCAAGGTTTCAGCAACTTTCATTCAATACAGTGATTTCCAAACTGTGGTACGCGCGCACTTGAGGGTATATGTCGGGATATTAAGTAGTACGCAAAAAATAATCAAAATGTTGGAAAAGAAAACGGATAAAGTAGTAAAAAAAAAAAAGCAAAATATTTTTTAGCAAGCTAACTTACACAAACCCACCATTCTCAATGATACGAAAGCTTCCTACACATGTGAAGTCAATTACTCATGCCTTATACACATTCGTTGGGATATTCAAACCTCATACGCATTTCTGAGGGATTAAGCAATCATCCTTCGTGTTCCTAGTTATGCGCCAGCTTCCCGTGCTTTTCAATAAGCATGCCCACTTTCTGTGCATTTCAAAAGTGTATGGCCCTCACACGGGGAGATTGATACTTACACCAACCATGGCTCCCGCTCTGTCTCCATAGTGGATGTAAGCTGAATACCTCGACGGGTGTGAGCCATTGCCAACGCCCTAACCGAAGAAATCCCCGAACCGAGAAACAGGGAGATTTGCAGGGCTTCAGCTCTAGATTGTGGATGTAAAATCTCATTTTTTTTACATTAGAAATGTATAGGCATCCGTCAAAAATCTCAGAATAGGAGGCCCGGCTCCAAAACGGCCATTCTGTAGGTACACAATCCACACACGTCTTGAGCAGTGATCTTCAAACATTTGCCATCTGTTGCTTCCTTGCTATGTATGATAAGTATTTAACCGCGCTTCCCCAGGGTAGTCTAAAAGACCCACTTGAAAGAACTGAATAGAAAATCATCAATGTCAATCACCATGACACAGGTTGACCTCTAAAAGAGCCGCGACGCACAACTTGAGAAACTCGTCCACGAGACGTACTTGAAGTATTGAGGTTGAGCGTTGGGAACCTCTGAGCGTATAATAGGAGTAAATAATGCATGGCGATTAATTATTTCAAATCGCCTGAGAATCTTAATAATTCGAGCCCACCTCGAGCAACAACATGTTGCCTGCCAATGTCGTTTCTTCAATGCAAATGATCATCTGACTCGAGGCCTAACGAGTTTTAGTTAATGAGTGAGTTTTGGAAGGTAACTCCCCCTCGTAATTTTTTAATTACCTGGTTCATTAGCTGTTAATTACGGGTCCCCTTCATAAGTATAAAGTTGCCTTTTTCTTCGTAATTAGGTTGGCGCCGTCGCGATGGAAGCATTTAAACGGATATGCGACAGGTTTCGGTAATGTTATGGAGAATCACACATGACTCCTTGAGTAATTATTTAAAGTGGTAATAAATTTCACACACACTCACACGTAAGGTGCGCCGAGAATAAATACTCGGATTTTAAATAGTAAAGATATACACACATTGAGCAAGTTGTGCAACCATTTCTAAATAAATTGCGCTTACACAGTGCACACATATAACATCAATTGATAGAAGAGACGTACCGTTGCCAGTATCATCGTTGTGAGGAAAAGAAATGATCTGGCTCAGAATTGGCGATTTCTATGCCCCACATCCAGTCACAATGCGATATTTGTGAGCCAATCAGGAAGATTCTACGTCGAAATAAGAAGAAACGAAATAGGATGCTGTGTTTCAAAACGTGGCAAACTTGCTAGGCAGTCTCTGGCAACCCGTGCGAAGGCTTTCTATCTGTAGGAGGTACTGGTTAAATAAGGCTCACCGAAGGTATTCTGGTGTGGGAAAAAAAGTACGAATACATACACGTAACGTGATATGTACATAGTGTCCTACAATCGACTGATGGTTTTCAAAATGGAATAGCAAGAAAACGGTGATAGACATTAAAGTCATTCTTGCGGAACATAAATTCGTGAAGTCAGGAATTTCAGATACGTCATTCATGTTACAAGGGGTTGTGTAGTCATTGGAATAAAAATTAATACTTTTTTTTTGCGGACACTCTGTTTTGGTTGCCCTGTCTCTGCCAACAAAACAAAAAATTCCGCGTTTCTAAGTGCAATATTCGCAAAGAGATTCAAATTCGAAAAACGGAGAAAATAAGCGTTGTCCGTTACTTTCCGTTGTTCTCTTCCAATTTGCGAATCCAAATACGTATATCGACGAATATTGGGCTTAGAAACATGGTTTTTTTTGGTCTCAGGTGAGACAGGACAACTTTGTAATCCTGTTTCTGAGGACAGGAAGTCCGTACAAAAAGTTATTTTTATTTTAATAACTATATAACACCTTGCAACATGAATGACGTATCTGAAATTCCCGACTTCGCACATTTATATTCCACAAGAATGACTTTAATATCTGTCCCGTTTTCTTGTTATTCCCCTTTGGGAACCATCAGTCGATTGTAGGACACTCTGTACTTAGGATGACCATATTTCCTGCATAAAAATACAGTCAATAACGACAAAAAAGGGCAAAAATGAGCAGTTGTCTGAAATCACCATAACATCGTCAAAGGAGCCAAATAAAGTTCTAATGAATTCTTATATGACTGTAAGGATACCCCTTAATAGTTTAATTAGTGATCACGCCAATAGTGATCTCCAAGATGAAAGAGATGAAGGCCGTTGAATAAAAATTGGGTCTGGTGCTCTACATCACAGTTCACGGCCACGGTCACTGTAATGAATAACAGAGCTAGGAAGTTCAGGAAAAAATGTCGTATAATGCAAAATTCCTTTTTTTTTTCCTATTTTCACTTTTTTTGTAATTTTTTTTTTCCTGCCGTAAATGTCTATTTCGATATTGTTTTATGTTTATTCGTGAATTTAGAGGCCTATATATATATATGGGAAGAACGAAAGGAGATGACGCATAGCAATCCAGTGGTTAGGGAGCTAGCTTCTGATTGTTCAGGTCTGGGTTCGTTAACGGGAAATGTGCACTGACGAGGAGTGTCCGAGGGGGGTTTCAGTTTATAGGAATTAAGTGGAAAAATAATGCATAAAATATCAATTTGGTGCCAATAATTTTGTACAAATTTAATTAGTTCGGATAACTGGATTCCCCATCCTTAGTAGAGACTTGAAGAAAATCCAGACACGGAGAAAATGCAGACTTCTGAATACAAGCGTAGGTTCCCGCCTGATTTTGGCAACTTATTAGTCAATAGATATACTTACTTTTAGGGAAAAAACATAACGTATCCGTATTATTATTTCTCAAGAGAAGTAATCCTCTCTCCCGCTCTAACACGAGCAATAATAATGATAAGAAGGACGGACCGATATTGGTCAATCGCAGATTGACCGGAAACGAGAAATAACAGGGGTTGGTCATGGGGAGTTCTCGAAATGAATGGATCTCTTCCGTCCCGTAATGTTTCCGTTTGTCGTGAAGGAAACAGACACTTCCGGTCAGTGAATGGCCAGTCGAGTGGCTATTCTGGTCCATACTTCATACGTAGTACCATGCACTCCAAAATACAGTATATAAAAGCCGGCCACTCACGTATATGTTGGGTATAAGAGGCTATTTCCACCGATAGGAAATAAGTTCTCCGTCCATCTTTGATGCAGGGCCCTCTTTTTTTGCTGTTTGTGTGTCCTTCCTCGTATATAATTCTTTCTTGCGCGCCCTCCCCCTCCTAAGTGGCTTCATCCTCTCCATTTTAGTTGGACAGGAAATTTATTATTTATCAATTTTTTCATAGGAAAGGCAATTAGATGGATCTCCGATCTATCTTCGAATTTTTTCTGGAATTTTCATCATTAAAAAACTAATATTTTTTTAGGGGACATCTTGAATGGACAGATATCAATAGACCCAATATACGAGGTTTGTACAAAAGTATCCGACCATAATTTTTCGTGCGTAAACCAATGAAGCTAGGGAGACGTCGTTTATTGCAGTGTTTCTTAACCTTTTTTTGCCCGTGGCGCCCTTTGAACCATTTTTTTTTTTTAAGTGGCGCCCTTGTCTTATCCAGAGTCTTCAACTCTCATCTAGAAGCAAGATCCTTTATACGTATTGAAATGATTTTTTCAGTGAATTTATACTGAACGAAAATTTTGCAAAGAAAATTGTCCTCCAGACCACTGGCTTGGAATTTATTGACCTCCCCGCTAGTCCGAGTTCTATTCAGGACCGCCTCAACATCATGGGCCCCCCAGACAAAGTGATGCTATGGTAGTCTCGTACTTAGCTGGAAATAAACAGCCTACATATTTCCTACTTATTTTCAAAATTAATTGTACTATACAAAATATCATAGGGTGAGATCACTTATGGACATGAGGCCCCCGGGCATGACCCCTCACAAGAATGGGACTAACAGAGCTGCAGCCCTGTTAGTCCCATTCTTGATAGCCATTCAGCCCTGCCTGATATGGTTTTCATCATTTTTTGTTTTTCACACTATAATTTAATGTAGAGAAGGGGTCTGTGAAAAAAATCCATCCGGGGATCCGCGAAAAACCCTATCCTAGGGAACTTGTTGCAAAATGTCGGCGGCGAGATCCGGGTGGGTCCATGCCCTAAGACGGCCCTGGTTTAAGGGATTGTTTTGTTATATTCTGCAAGTGTATAGTCACTAATATAAAAGCTTTATTTCTTCACATCTTAATTTTTCTTTTCAGCTCTCTACAGAGCTGTAGAGAGCTCAGCAAATCACCTGTTATGATCCCCTTTCCCCATTTCCTTCTGTGGCCCCAGTTGAAGTATCCACTGACATATGGCGCCCGGTTGAGAACCACTGGTTTAGTGCGCGCATGTAGGCAATCCTAAGGCGCATGCTTGAATTTTTTCCCTGCTAGCAAAAGTTGCAAGTCGGCAGGCCGCCGGTGAGTGAGCGACGTCACGTTTTCGTTTTTTGACAAAAAATGGCAGGAAAAACTTGAACAGCGCTACTGCATTAAATTTTGCGTGACGTTTGGTGATTCCCAAGAGGAAACAATCCGCAAGATTCAACACACCTTCTTAGATGAAGAAATGGGCACCATACCGAGATAAAGGAGTGGTATATCCACTTTAGAGATCCCCGAACAGGAAGACATAGGCCGAACAGAAACACATGGAGAGTGAAGCACGTTCTGCTAGGCCAGAGGTCTTCATTCTTTTTCTAGTCGCAAGCACTGCCTGTATCATCATCAAAACAAGAGCAACCATAAGGCAAGTTTGGAATACGAATATATGAAATCAGGATGATTTTAATCCTTAAAGGCAATTTGTACCACGTGTTTAGTTAAAAACGTTGATCAAGTGCTCTCGATCACGAAATAGAACACGAGAATCGAGCACTCTGGGTGCTTCATGGAGCATCCTGGTGCTCACGAGCAATGGGTTGAAGATGTCTGTGATAGGCCCTCAACATCCAGAAATGAGATCGTTATTGACTGAGTGAGTACTGTGGTGATGGGGGATCATCGAATCACGATCACAGAACTTGCAGAAAAGGCGAGAATCCGCACTCTGGGTTCTTTCATTCTATTTTGACTGACGATTTCGTCTTCGGATGATCCCATGTCAAAAGTCATGCTGTCCGTCTTCTATGACTCCAGTCGAGTGGTTCACCACGAGTACGCACCGCGCACGGCACAACCATCACCAATGAGTACTACCAAGAGGTTCTGCGTCGCAATTGATCCATCATAATTAATGCAGTAGCGTTGTTCAAGTTTTTCAAAAATTTTGTCAAAATTACAGGAAAAATTTTGTCAAAATGCGCCGGGGCTCTCATTTACACTTCCTCAGTCATCGGCGATCTGCCTGTGACTGGTAGTTTTTGCAGAAGGGGAAAAAATTCACGCGTGCGCACTAGGATTGCCTACATACATACACTATATAAACCACGCTTCCCTAATTTCATTGGTTCACCCACGAAGAAATATGGTCAGATACTTTTTGAAAAAAACCACATATACTTGATAATACGCCATGAGTGCGAATTTTTTTTTTTCAATTGCGATTTTTTATCACAAGAACGGTATATTTGCAGTGCACCATCATCATGTGTATATAATCTACATATTTCACTCAATTTAAATCAGTTTTGATCATTGTGATTGTTTTTACTCGGTCCAAAAATCTGTTTTTAACTTCACTAGTTTGAAAAATTGGTGGCAGATGGCAGCATTATAACAAGCATTACACAAAAATAGGGTTCACGTTAGGTTCGCAACACATGCACGCACATTTCCCAGCATGGACCAGGTCTTCGACCACCTGCTATAATCTCTTCATTGAGACAGAGCGGCGAGCCATGATCTGGTTAGCAGGAGGAGGATGTCCAAATCTGTTTCGATTTGACTTTTCTATCGTTCGATTGCCATTGTTCGAGTTGACCCGGTCCTCAATTTTTTTTTTTGGCCATTTTTATTCCGTTTGAAAAGAGTTTCAATTAGATAACGGTTACATATTCACTCATTCCCAACCAGTTTCGATTTGAAATTCCTCTCCGCCCAAATACATTTTGATTTGAAATGGTCAATTTCATTGTTTGAATCAGTTTAGATTTTAAACGGTCGATTTTTCACTCTGCCAACATCAGTTTCAATTTGAAATTGGCATTTTTACTCAGCCCTAAAATTTAAAAAATAGTCATTTTTATTCTGTCCAAAACAGTTCAATTGGACATGGTCCTTTTTACTAGTGAAAGGATGAACGTGTATATCCTCATTGTCATACATACTGCCAAACTTAGTTTAAGACACAATGTGCTCTCAAACGAAGAATACTTGTGCTATTAAGTATGCTCACTCTAGTCTCAAACAAAATGAAACGATAGTGATTTGAGAATTCATAAAAATAACACCATGAGGTTTGAATAATTAGGCTCCTTGGAGACAAAACATAGCTAGACAGCCCTACTCTGAAAAGTCTAAAAGCTGAACGAAATGACACCCCCCCCCCCCGCCCCGTCTGAATTTTCCAGTGTGTTTTCCCCAGAGGAATTCTTAAGAATATTTATGTATAAGGATAAGGGGATTCCCGAATTGAATTTCAGGGGAGGAAAAAAGGGGGCCTTTCTGGAAAAGATTGCGCAATCGTATTTAAAATAAGAACCGCAAAGATACCATCGACGTATACGTCAGTTCAAAAAGGCAATAAAAAGAAAACAATGGTGACATGTTTTTCCGACCTATAGGTTATCCCGCGTGTCGCATAAAAGAAACAAAAAGTGGGAATTTAAGAGGGAATTTGAAACGCAAAAAAATACTTTTCCCCCCATCTTTTGCCCCTAAAATGGTGGCCGAAACCCCGTATTTTTTCTCCCCTCCCTTTTTTCTATTATACGTCGCTCTTTGATTTCAATTTTGTAGGACCCCGTAGTGATTTTTTTTTTTTGTTTCAGCCTTAACATACACAAACGCTTCTCACATCTACCATTTCTCGGTGTAGCTTTGTGTGTGTGTGTAGGTGGGTGCGTGTGTGAAAATCGAACAGGTTTAGGAGTTGCCAATCACTGATATAGAAATACCGGAGCAAAATTGAATTTCCGAAATCTGCTGTGTTTTTTGATTTTTCCGTTTCATTTTTTTTTTGTTCTTTTCCCTTTGTCTCTGACTCTTCCCTATTTCTATTTTTTCTTTCTCATAGCGTTCATTTTTTGAAATTTCAATTAAATTAAATGGATCTTCCACAGAAAAATATATAAAAAAATATGTCTGTGGTGTTTGGTCAGAACATGATAACTGCAAAATCACATTTTTGAGATATAAGCATTTTCATTGTCATTTAAAAATCAAAAATAAAGCACATACACAAATACAAATGAAAATATCATACATCAGCATGTTTTTTAGCCGTACGCACGTATTTGTGCATTTATCTCACTTCTAATTAGTTATAATTAGCAAGACTTACTTTTAGATCAAAATGCCATTTTTTGGAGATATCATGTTCTGACCAAATACCACAGAAATATTTACTTGCTACATGTTATTTCGTGAAATATTTGAAAAGTAGTTAATATTTACTAGGGAGGACTTATATTTTTGCTGAGAACAGGGATTTCAATGCTTATCGACCATTGGTTAATGAAAATATTAATTTTTAGGGATGTTAGTCCGTACGACCTATTTCATTTGGACTTGGTTATTTTTAACCTAATAAGAGCCAGTTCGAATCAGGCAAGGTCATTTCCATACAGGCTTAATTATACAATTTTATCCAGTCCGAATCAGCTTCAATTTGCAATGGCCGTTTGTATTTAGTTCGAATCTGAATCTGACATAAGCATTTTCACTCAATCCTTTATTTCGGATGATCATTCTTGGTCATTCCAAGACAGTTTCAATTGGACATGATAATTTTTAGTCAGGTCTTGATTGGCACATGGTCAACTTTAATCAGTCCTTTACATGATCTATTTTACTCGATCCTCCACATTCGATTCAATGGGTCTCTGTTTTTACTTAGTTAAATTTTTTTCCCGATTTCATGTTGCCAATTTTATTTATTCCCTTAATATTTTAATGGTAATTTTTTTCATCCAATCCAAAACAGTTGCAGTCAGGTATGTTTACTCAATTCAAATCCGTTTCGATTTCAAATGGTCTATTACACTCGGTTCGAATCAGTTTCGATTTGAAAAACGGGCAGTTTTACTCAGTTCAACTCAATTTCAGTTGGACATGATCAGTTTTACTAGGTTCAAATCAGTTTCGATTCGAAATGACCGATTTTACTCTGTTCAAATCAGTTGAAATTTAAAACGGGAAATTTTACTCAGCCCAAATCAGTTTCGATTTAAAATGGGTAATTTTTATGAAGTCTAAATCAGTTTTGATTTTGCATTGCTACTTTTACCCAGCCTTGAATTTAAATACTCATTTTCATTCTGTCCAAAACAGTTCCAGTTGGACATGATCACTTTTACTCTATCATAATCAGTTTCAGTTGGAGATTGTCATTGCAACTCTGTCTAGATGAGCACCCACTGTAATTATGAACGTAAAATCGGACGCAATGCCAACTCATTTTGAAACATTTGGACTTGTTATTTATTCAGTTACTGAAAATTAAGTATTGAAAAAATGCATCGTTACTCATATATGTAAGTAATTCAGAGTTATTTCAGATGATTACTATCGTAAAGAAAAACTCTCTTAAAATTTATTATGAATTAAAATTGTGATTCATAATAAATTTCGAGAGTTTTTCCTTTACAATGGCAATTATATGAAATAACTTTGAATTACGTAGTTGACTAAAGTGACAGATTCGGATTCGATTTTTTTAAAGAAGAATATTACATAAATAATTGGATAGCAAGCATTATTTCTCAAAATCATCATTGGAGGAAAAAGAGCCATAATCGATTCTACCCTTACTGTAGCTCGATTAAAATATTGCTATCGAAAGCCATAACTTATTTATATATATTAATTATGTATAATTTATTCCACGTAAATTAAAATGAAATAAAATCCTCAATTTCCCTAAAAAGAGCCTCATCAATTTCCAAAATATTTTCCTTCCTTAATTAATCTTTACACACACAACACACACACACGTTGTTACTTAAATACTTACAGTATTCACACACAAAAATGATATCATTCTTCCAGTAAAGAAATTTAATTTCTAATTTTTTTTTTCCTGCTCAAAACGCTTGTAATTTGAATCTAGAACGCAACAAACTCGTAACCCTACCCAACATGGCTTCTCTCCGCCATTTAACTTCTAATTAACTTCCCATTTTTTAAGTAGAAAAAAGAAATTACGTCGTTTTATTACATCGTTGGCTACTCATTATTCTTAATTGCTACCTTATACACATATTTCTTTCTTAAGTCTCTCCCCCCCCCCTTTTTTACTTTCCTCTAGTACTAAAGTATATTTAAAACACCGGAAAAATGAATATACACCGCAATTATTTAATGATGCAAAACTAAAGAAACAAAATATGGGGGCGGCACAAAAGAAAAATATAATAATTATACACTTTGGCGTTATTTATATATAAAGAGTCAGCAATTTCTCAGTTTTGTGAAAACTGTAATTTATGTTTTATTAAGCGAATGTTGGTAGTAGAGTGAAGTCAATTAGTCTATACCAAGTTTCACTTAAAAAAAACAACAACATTTGGTGTTTTATTTAATTTTTGGCGTCATTTTTAGCAAGATTTGCTAATTTACCAGCGTTGTTAAGCTTGGATGGCTTTGTTTGGTCCCACTTGTATACATTTGTATACATACCAAACGGAAATGTGGATCCATTCTTAGCCGCTCATTAGCAAGAACAGTTTTTTAATTGCCAACATTAATGCTAATGACTCATTGTAATACTAAAACGGAGGATCAGAGGGACGCAAAGTCGCCAACTAGCTCCAAAAACAGCCAAAGGCGAGAAACCTTTAGAAGAGAAACCTATACGGAATGAGGAAAGGCGATGGGGGGAAAATTTTAATTGGTGGTTAATTAACACGAAACGACATCATTTACGTGATAATGGTTATTTTATTAACATCTCACCACAGGAAAAATGAGAATACAATTTAAAAAAAAAAAATAACGGAAATTTCGCCAACGTATTTTTAAGGGAAAAGTGAAAAATACTTCCATCCAATAGGGAAGTATGTTAATGACTGTTCCAGTGCGGGCTCTAGGGACATGTTGGGGAAATTTTGATGGATGTTTTTACTTCCATATCATTACCTTTTTAAAGTATGGATGAGAAAGTTGAGAGAGAAAGGAGAAAAAAATGACTCTTTTTCTGAGAAACTAGCATTTTCAGCGGTTTCAAATCAAATTTTAAAATAATAATAATAATAAAATGTGTTAAGTTTCGAATTAGTGGCAGCAGCAGCAGCAACACTATAAAGTTCCATTTATCGAGGAAAGAGAGAGAGAAAGACGGTTCAGAGATCCGTATCGAAACCTTAAGAAGAATTATAACACAATTAATGTCAACGGCGGAAAAACCCATTTGCGTTGCGGGAAATGATGAATTTACCTTTGGAGGAGTTGGAAATTTTTTTGTTTTTAAAATTGGGGATTTTTCCGGAAAACCATCGAGATCATTACGCGAGGGAAAGATTACGTCATTCAACATGGTACATGAAAAAGAAAAGGATTTTTTTAAAAAAAGATAATATTTATTGGAGACGGTGGTTATAACATGAATTATTTTTTACGTCTCATTCTAATAGCGGAACTGACGATTTATTAACGCTCTCTCCATGGAATTTGTGATGTTATTTTTTGGTGTTTTGTGTGTTGGCGGGGAAAAAAATTGCTCATTTGTGGAATTGGAATTGTTATCGATGCTTAATTTACTTGTTCGATTGTTCGTGATTAACTTATTGCCTATTGGGATTGTTCGTGTCTGATATTAAAAGTTCATGAAATGTTGTTATGGGCTGGGAGATTTATTGGTTGTAAATATTGAAGCTTTACTTATATTTGGGTATCAGCATAAGAAAAGTGAATGGATATACATTGGGAATTATTTGAAAAAAATATCCTATTTATGAGATAAGGTTTTAGGCAATTATTAGACATTTACGATCGTGATGGTTTTTTTGCATCGTAAATAGTAGTTTGATCCCTTCTTTAACCGACAACTCGGGTTAATCGCTTGAAGCAATTTACGACTTGTTGCAGAATGGGCTGAGTTGCAATGGAAAAAAATTTGCCACATGTTGAGGGAAGGGGGGTAGGAAGAAGATGGGACAGTGTATGAGCATGTTACAGGAAAAGAAAAAAGAACATGATGCAAATAATAATAATAATAAATAACATTACACACAATTACAAACTTTTAATGAAAATTCGCAATTCTACAAGAAAAATTCACCTCGTATTAATATTTATAACTTGTCTTAGAACATGGGTCTTCAACGCTTGACCCATGAGCCTCGTGTGGCCCCTCAGAGCTTTTTACCGTGGCCCGCCGACGAAAATTCTCACAAAATTACAGAATTCACAGAAATGTGTGCTGTCAGAAACCTTAATGAAAGAAGTTATATACTTCAAAATTCGTTGAAAATTCATAATTAATTTTTAAAAAAATGTAATGCCAGAATCCACGAAAGATATAAGTTTACAATCGGTGGAAAAAATTATTTCGCGATTGATGAGAGAGAGAAAATTCATAACTAATGAAAAATGTTTCCAGAATTATTGAAAGGGATTTCGTCAGAACTAATGAAAATTAATTTAAAATAATTAATGAAAAATTATTTCAGATTAAATTAAAACATAGGGGCTCTGAACCCAAGGCGTGTTTGTTCCTCATAAGTTCGGGCTTTAGGTAAACATGGCTTTTTTGGGGAGGCTTTATATATGCTTCTTTGAGGCAGAGGCGTACGGCTCACGTGCCCCCATTTGCCCACGCGAGAAACAAGCACAGTGCCCTAACATAGCCCCCGTTGGAACACCTAGATGCTATTGTCCATTAAATCTAGTCCTTATGAATCCAGGGGGGGGGGGAATCTTAACTAGTCCGATGGCTCCGAGCTCAAACATTTTAAGCCCACCTTCGAGCGCAGAGATTTTATAACTTTCTTTTGGGGGTATCATAAATATCATCCATAGCTATTGAATGCAAAGGAATGCTGAAAAACATCGGCTCAAAAACATCCCTACCCTGAACAGTTAATCAAATTTTAGAATCGACAAAAACAATTTCAGAATTAATAAAAAAATTTTGATAATGTAAGGACTCCTGTATGCATCTGGACCTCGTTGACCCATGAGTTAAGACCAGGGCTGGGCAAATCCCAGGCGCCAGGCCACCATGGCGACCAAAAAAATTGGTATTGGTGCTTAAAATTTTCTTTGCGTAGTTACTAAAATTGCATGCGGAGAGCAGCATAAAATTTTAGGAATTTATAGCAGCACTAGCCATAATATCCGGCAATGCCTGGGCTTTCTTCATTTACTGGGAAGATTGAAAAAGTGACAAAACATTATAATAAACTATTATAAATAATACTGGCAGCATAAAAGAAGTGACAAACCATTGTAAAGGCAGATACATGTCTGAAACGCATTGTTAGGGAACCACGGTAGCCGAAGCAAACATTCCGAAAGTGACTGTTGGGGGCCAGGAACCGTTGTTGCCGGACGGTTTTTTGTCCATTTCAGTCATTCGCCCTATTCTGACAAACTTTTAAAGTAGCCAATTATTAAAGTAGTTTAAAATTATTCATTCATTCACTCATTTCTGAAATATAGATGACAGCACTGAAAAATCGGGCACAACGCTAGATACGCACTCACATTGTTAGGTATATACGCTTACACTTCCGGCACTAGGTATTAAATTGGCCATGGCGATAGACCGGAGATGAGCTTGGTTTTAAAGTTGGGGTTTTTTTTTTATTGCATTTCCCTTTTCCCCAGGATCCGTACAGCGTATATAGACCATAGTTTCCCCAACATTTTTCGTCCCACACACATCATCTCCTTCTTCAGAAATTTTTTTCTCACAGCGCCCCCCAACGCAATCTAACCCATAGAATCTCATGCTATACTCGTAGCTTCTACCGCCCCCCTGGAACAGTCCATCGCCCCCAGGGGGCGTTAACGCCCACGCTGGGAATCACTGGTATAGACCAAGTTTGAGCGGAATACGGTCACAGGACGGGCGCTGCACAGGCCCAAGTAATTTCAATACTTTGACACTGCTCAGACCAATAGAGTGCTCGTCAGTATACTGACACGGATCAGACTAATGTAGCGCCCGTTTTGATGGACGTATTTCATTGAAACTATGTATATACGCTATATGAATCATGGGGGGGTAGGGGGACCAATAAAAACCACCAACTTTTCACCTCGCGGTCCAAAATCGAACTATATTTTTATTGCATAAATCTCTCTCTCAAGGTCTCACTGAAATTTTGAGTATATTCGGACGAGTACGGTAACTTTAATTATAATGATCCGGTACTTTAAAATGTTGTGTACAGTCGCGCGAAACCCTCTCTGCTATCCACGGTTTACTAGATGGCTCCGAAACCGCTACTTTTTCGCTCTCCGAGGTAGTGGTCAGTTTGAGTTAAGAGGAGAATAAAGAAGTAGTAAAAGAAAAAAACGAAGGGTCATTGCTGATTCGGCTCTTTTCTTGCCGTCAGCAGTCTCCTTCGCTGCTAAAGGTGAAGGAGATCCGGATCAATGGACGCTTTTTTTCTCCCTCACAACTCTTATTTTCGAAGCTTTTCTCAATCCCCGTGACAGTATCGATGCGTGAACAGTCAATATACATATATTCGAGGAAACTAATATTTTTGCCGAATTTATAAACACTGAGGAATACGCCGTGTGTGGAGTTATCACACACAATATTTGCTATTATTAGTCTAGTACGATTGTATCGATTGAACGATCCGGTGAATCGATCACAGCTAAAAATTTTAGTTGAGTTAATCGATTCAATCAATCCAATTCAAAATTTGCGTGAAAAGCTTTGAAATTCAACTTGATTTTTGTGTAACTTCTTCAAACCCGAAGCTTCAAAAACAGTTAAAAAAATATTTGTCGATTCTATATCTTTCTATAGTGTTTGTAGACTGTTGTTGAAAATTTTTCTGTAAATATTCGGGTAGGGGGACCTTAGGAATTTTAGATACGCATATGTGAGGATTTAAATGAGTAGAAACACTTTTAAACATAGTGAAATGTATACTTATAGATGTATACTTATTGTTTACAAATTAAAAAAAAACCATTATATGGCATTAAGTCACAACAGGCATAAGGAACAGACATGTGTTAGTTTTATTACACAGTATGGAGCGATCTATTGTATGCTATACATTATATCGTATGACATTTCTCGAAACAATTATTTTTTAAAACACACAAATACATTTGACATCTTCTACCGATCACCTTGGTTCTTGATTTGCATCCTGGTAATCTGCATTTCGATGCATTTTCATCGTCTGTGTATCGGGGGAAAGTGATTCACTCCATCCCAGGTGAATATGGGTTGGGGGAATAACTTTCCGCTGCTTTCACTTAAGCTCTTCCTGATCTTCAGAACTATCCAAAAGAGAGTGGTGGCCTTTCTCTGCGTGGAACTTCATACTTGCAAAGGGCTGACGCAACAACCATTCTATATTCAATTAAAGCCTCATAGGCACTTATCCATTTTTTTTTTTGACACCTAACACACATTACCCAACATTTCAGCCACCTCGTTGGGCATTTTTCCTGTTGTGGCGTTGTATTTGTATTTCGAAATACTGTAGAACCTCTCGATAACGAACACCCATGGGACCAAAAGTTTTGTCCGCTAATGGGGAGGAGGTACGGTATACAATGGGACCTCGTTTATACGATGTTTGGCGCTCCGGGTGCAATTGCTTCCTATATATTTTGAAGTTAAAAATGTATATGTACCTGTAAAAGTGATACAACGGTGGTTATGCATAATCACAAATCGTCTCGATAAAGAAAATTCGATTACTTTTCACTACATTTATCATTTTTACCAGTGATTATGCGTAATTTCCAAGTAAAGTTGGAAAGCCTGATGAATATTGAAAAATTTATAATTTATCTTCTCTTCATTCAACCAATTAATTTCTTTCACCCGCACATCATACGTACACTGCACATATATTTTGCAATACAAATTATATTAAAATAAGTGTGAAGAAGATGAAAGCATTCATAACAGCATTGTCAGTCTTGTAATGTTGGCTTTCTTCACAGGTATCAACAAACAAAACCAACACATTACCATTCGAATTCACCATCCTGGACCATAGTTATGCTCAGTTAATCAAGTAATAAATTGAAGATTTATTACTGATAACGATAATACTTTGAGATTGAAATCTCAAGTTCATGTTAAACATAACCTTAGTTCGGTGTTTCCCAAAGTGGACAATAATCGCTCGTATGGGTCCGCACCTTTGGGTCCGGGGGCGATAGAAGTTACGGGTATAACATGAGATTCTATGGGTTGGCTTGAGTAGGGAGGCGATGAGAGAAGAAAAATTTCTGAAGAAGGGGGCAATGGAACAAGAAGTTTTGGAAACTATGCCTTAGTTGAACATGATAAATTCTTGGTTAATGACCAAAAATGACTAAATTACGGTTTGGGGGAAAAAAAATAGTTTGCTTAATTTTACTGTCTGCTAACGGGGAGTTAAATACATTAAAGTCCTATCCCTCGGGACCGGGGATCAGAAAAGTGTCCGCTAACGGAAGGTGTCCGTTAGGGGAGGTTCCACTGTAACAAGATTGACGAAGTGAGTGAAAACTCTAATAGGTCATTTGTTTGTTCTTAGCACACACCGATGATATATGCCAAGTATCTATCGCACAGATCTATTTCTCCCATGGATGTATTATAGGCTTTGACTATCGCAGGCTGAGGAATGCCAATTTTTTTTCAATGTGAGATCCTTGGCTTTTTATTTATGCTGCTCTTATCAGCAATTGTTTCATCATCTGAACCACATTTATTAAAGTCATCCGCCTCACTAAAAACTGTAGGCCAGTCATCTTCACTGTCATCACAAACACTTGAAAGATCACTCACTATGTTGCAAAATAGCTTCTATTTCACCAGGAGAGACTCATAAAATCTAAATAAATAAAATACATCAATCTGATGATTTCAGTGACTGATAAAGTGCACAATGTGTATGAATTTTTATTTAAAAAGAGGGGCATTGCAATAATATCAGACAGGGCAGTCATTTCAACTTTTTTCGGGGGGGGGGGGCTAAGAACATGTACTCAATGTATTTATAATTATATATATACGTCCCCCCCCCGACCCCCTAAATGACGGGCCTGATATCAGAAAGCTGAGATGACAAAATTCATATAAATTAAAGTATACATATATACTTATAAGTACTTTACTTAATTATAGCATAATAAATCCACATTTGATTTAACCAATTGTTGTAACAATGTATTGCATTTCTTAAGAAAGGTAATATGCATTTCAACAACATAAGCCATGAAAGAGTTGATCGACTTTGCCCAAGAATATTAAGAAGACACCAACGAATAAATCAAATACACGAAAATACAAAAATCCTAATGCATTTCGACTCCAATGGGTGCGTCTTCAGAGGAAAATATTTAACCACTAGCTATAATACCCGGCGTTGCCAGGGTTTTCTTCAATGAGGCTTTTTTGGATCACGTGATATCTCTCTCTTTCTTTGAGGGACATGCAAACCGTGTCTAAGTTCACCAATATGGCGATTTCCTGCGCGACTCATGAAAGAAACAAATCTAGATTTAAAGAAACTTAAAAATAAATAAATATATATATTTTTTCTTTTTTCAAAGGGTGCTAGGTATTTCGATTCCCTCCCCCCCCCCGAACTTCAAGTTATCCATCTCTGCCTGTTTCTGCTTCAAAAAATGCTTAATTAAAGCTGCGGAATTTTTCCGATGTACTTTTTACGGGCCCATAATTAATTTTAAAGCAACCTAAACTATATGAATTTATGCAGTTGAATATCAAAAGACAATACGGAGACATTAATTTTCATGCTTGAGAAGATATAAATAAAAAGTTGAAATCAATGTTATTGTGCATGGATATCCAACTCGAAAGTAGGTCCGGCTAAATACTTCATATCCAATTTTCTGGGCTACGTATATCGCTAAGCGAACTCAATATTTCAAAAATCGAGTATTTAATACAATTTTTAAAATTATTGATATGACAGAAAACACCACCAAATTTCCGCATTTCTACATTAAAATCGGCAATTTTAACACTGATTTCTATGAGAATCACCCTTTTTCTGACCATCAAAGCGATGCTGATGATGATTACGACGTCTATTCAAAAAGCCTCATTACTGGGAGTATTGAAAATGTGGCAAACCATTATAATGGCATAAATATTATACATACATTGGCAGCGTTGAAGAAATTACAAACAATTGTAAAGGCATATACACGTCTTAAACGCATTGCTAGGGAACCACGGTAACCAAAGTAAACGTTCGGAAAGTGATTGTTGAGGTTCAAAAACCATTGTTGCCCTACAGTTTTTTGCCCATTTGGGGCATTTCCCTGCTCTGACGAAATTTTAAAGTAGCCTATCGTTCGAGTCGGGCCCCATTTGGTATATATGCAAAATTTGGCGACGATCGATTTAAAATTGTAGATTTGTATAGAGAACATACACACGCACACACAGATAGAAAATCAATTTTATATATATAGATAGACTAGTCACGCTGACCGAGTTTCCCATTTGGGTTGAATACCAAATCATAACGCTCGGTTGCTCAGCGGAAAAAAGTACGTCTGTGACCAACTCTGACTCTTCACTTTCTAAACACGACGTTCTGAAGGGTCGTGAAGGATAAAGGGACTGTTGACCTATGCACCCTGTATATTATATGGATATTTCTTTCGGACACTTTTGATGAAGCACCCCGTACGTAATAATAAAGTGTACATTTTTGTTTTGAAATGCCGCAAACGGAGGTTTTTCACAAACACCAGGCCAGGGTACGGTCGGTAATTCATTAGGCGGCCCTGATTACTCCCAGACCTGTTAGAAAGGCGTTTTTTAGCTGTGATTCGAACGTAGAACTGTTAAACCAGCGGTCTTCAACACATGACCCGCGGACCACATTTGGCCTTCAGAGCTTCCTGTCGTGGTCTGCCGATCATTTTCAGAAAATTGTTGAAAACTTTAAAAAACGATTTTGTCCCTTTTCTTTAAAATGGTACTGGAGTGAACATTAATAACATTTTTTTGATAGAAAGTGTCTCGAAATGGTGAACACTGTGATAAATTTTGGTCTACCTATGACATTTTCTATGAAAACGTCGTTTTTATGTCAAATTTTAGGCAAAATTCGTGTAATATTCGAAACATGATTTCAAAAGATTTTGTTAATGAAATGCTTTGTGATCTTCACAGTGCATTTAGCTAGTACCGTTGCAGGTTATGAATCAAAATTTAAAGGATTTCATGATATGCTCATAAGTTACATCAAAATATGTTTATGTACGTGTG
Source organism: Pholcus phalangioides (assembly GCF_987345545.1). Taxonomy (NCBI): domain Eukaryota; kingdom Metazoa; phylum Arthropoda; class Arachnida; order Araneae; family Pholcidae; genus Pholcus; species Pholcus phalangioides. The sequence continues at coordinate 20,808,515 of NW_028301616.1, read as the reverse complement.
AATTTTTTGAAATTTCATCCTACATTTTGTCTATAAAACACTGTAGTTCAAAAAATATATGTGATAGACCTTAGATTTTGGTTCATAACCTCAACAATGAATAACAAAATATCACATTAAAATTTCGTAATGATGCAATGAATCAATTTTTTGCAAATCATGTCACAAACTCAAGTAAAATGTCAAAAAAATAGCATTCTTCGTAAAACACGTTTAAAGTCTTTATTCGCGTATTACTTGTATGTAAAAACGCAACACTAAAGTGAACGTAACTTTCGAAGCATCATATAAAAAAAAAACAAGGCCTGTTTTGAAATTACAACAAACAGGGCTTTTATAAAAACTAAAACAATGAAAATCTATATTTTCTTCCAAAATGACGTTTTCAACGTAGTTGGATACCTTAATTCTAGAATTAATTAAAGAGATAGTTTTGGAATGAACGACAGAAATAGTTCTTCAACAAATGAAATAATTCTAAAATAAATAAATAAAAATATATTCCGGAGCAAAACAATGGCAGAACTACCTAAATAAATTATTACAGAAGCATTTAAACTAATTTCAGATTGAAATTAATCTCAAAATGAATTAATCTAATCATAATTATTCAAAAACTTTTGTCAGAGTTATTGAAAAAAAATTATTTCAGAACTAATCAAAATTGATAAATAATTAATAAGTGAAATAATTATAAGCCTGAGAATAAAAAAGGATAAATGAATGCCTTCAATTATTTATGGGCATCTTTTTATCAGCCACCTCGTTGGGCATTTTGCCTGTTGTGGCGTTGTATTTGTATTTCTTTTGAGCCTGTTTAATCCTGGGCCCCGTTTGCCCGCCCTTTCAATTGAGATGTCACTAAATTACACGAGTTGGTGGCCCGCGGGACAAGTGGGGAAGTCAATTTGTCCCGAGTCTGGAAGTTCGAAGACCTCCATGTTAAATCGTAGACAGGGCCTCTGAAGCAATCGAGAAGAGTAAAGTAAGATGACATTTGGAAACTTTGAATTGACAATTGCATTTGTACATCCAATAAATAATGAAAGGCAAATCATGAAATATGATTCCCAAACTGCATTCGCGCCTCACTTTCTCGTCCATCCTTTTCGAAATAGAGGAGGAGGATGATAAGGAAAAAAAGAAGAAGAAATCAAGGAGAGGATGAAAAGATATATCCAGAAGTCCATCTTTCCTTTTGTGATCAGATATAAAATTCTGTTCCGGACAAGTATGAACGGAAAGTTCCGGAGAGATAGAGGGAAAGGGGGGGGGGGGGTCAATGGGTGAAATGCACGGACACACCGGACAGGAGGAGAAGTAAAAAAAAAAAAAAAATGGACAACTGATTCACTTCTTGTCCCTTTTCACTGTGGAAGGCCTTTCGTGTATCCAGTCATGCAAGATCTTAGAAAGGGACTTATACATAATTCCTCTCATCACTTCCGGATATTCGGACACTCGGTCATTCTACCGGAAATGCGGACGTCCATCGTGTGTCCATCTCCTGTCCCTCCTCCTTCCTCCCCCCCCCCCAACACATGATATAATATTCGCTACTGAACTCTCTTTATACTTGTCGAATTTTAAAATGCCTACTATTTTTATCAGGTCTGAAGCCATATTTTAGTGTATACATACATACGTACTCACGGGGTCTTTTACGAATGTTCAATGTCGTGATAGTCATTGGGTTGATCAGGGCTGGACTTCGGCGGGCGCGAACGGTGCAGTCACACTAAGGCCGCGAAATATTCGGGGTAAAAATACATTGACGAAGGCGTATTTAATTTCGACTTTTAACTGCTTTGTATTCTATCAGTTTATGAAAGTGGTTGTCAAACTTTGGACACCCACGGGCTTCCTTGCCTTTGCGGCAATTTATCCACGGCACCCTTGCCACAGGTCATTTTCCTGTAGATACTTCCGACTATTGGTAATTTAACCGTTGTTACGTTGGTCATTTATTTGCGTCCTATCGCCATTTATCCATGAATCCGTTGCCTCATCCTTCATCCATCGATGGGTTCTTTGTCCTATCTGCCCGCCATTTATCCAGAGCTCCCTTGCCCTAGGGGTCATTTATCTTTGACTATATAGCCCTAGTGGTCATTTAACTATTGTATCCTTGTTCCGCAACGCCTTCATGGCAGTGACCAGTTGCGTAAATAGGTAAAGTCCTATTCCTATCAATTACATGTCAGAATACATGAATAATGTGAACCCGGCTGCCTGCGACACCCTATACTTAGTTTGGCGATGCTTCTGCGATCCGTGATGCTCAGTTTGAGAACTACTGGTTAATGGATGTGTACGTACATCATTACAAAAATACGTGTCTGTTGTTTAACTGCTCCAAACCTTTTGGTCCGTACACCGCCCAGGTTCAACAGTTTTAGACATTGCCTTGTTTAAGGTTACCAGTCTTCCTTTTTTTAGGAGGACATGCCTTCTTTTTTGGTGTAATTTAAAGCGTCCTCCTACGTTTCGGAAAATTCGATTTTTTGTCCTTTTTTTCAATTTTAAGGAATTATTTTCTCTTTTTCTGAGGAATTTTTTTTCCCACTTTGAAACATATATTTTCATTCCAACGAGTGTGTTTTTTCCTTCATGGCATTGACCGATAATCGTCGATATTTCTAGAATTTTTTCTGTTTTTGCTTTTTTTAGCGGCTCTGTTTTAAACAGTTGAGAAAAATTATTATTGTGGCCGGTTTTATATTGATCGGAACAGTGGCGCCATCTGTTGTCGAAATTCGAGAGAGTGACGTTACTAAGGAGCCACGCGCCAGCGTCCTCCTTTCTCTTTCTGAATATGATAATCCTAGGTAAAGGGGCTGGATGACGTCGGGTACATTATTATTATGGTTCAAGTGCCGCCACCTATCCTCTAAATACGGAACCGGAAATGAATAAGTATTCTTATGAGTGCAAATGCGAGCTGATCTCCCCGTTAAAAGTCTCGCCACAGAGAGCAACAGTCCTACAACGATAAATCATTCAATCATAACACTTTACTCATAGTTAGAAAACTGGTGGCAGATGGCAGCACTACACATAACAAGCATTACAGAGAAACAAAAAACTTCACGTCAGGTTTCACTACACGTACACGCACATTCCCGCATGTACCGATTCGTTGGGGGTTCCGCGGGGGGGGGGTTGTGTGGGCGGGGTGCATGTGTGGTGTAGCAGTAGTAGGTAGGGCCTCCAAAAAAATGGCTCGGGGATCCATGATGTTCTTAAGTCAGCCACCTCGTTGGGCAATTTGCCTGTTGTGGCGTGGTATTTGTATTTGTAATTTGAATGTTACAATGCCTGTTACGCCCGCTGATCCATGCCATGGTTTTTCGTTTGAAAACGTTCTAGCTTATCAACACGAATTCAAATAATCCCGAAACATACAATGTATTGGAAGGAGAGGAACCGACTCCTTTATTGCTTGACGTCCTGTTGTTCTTTATCAGTTTCCAGCATCTACGAATGACAATACAGTAATTCCAGAGCCACACTACAAAACGGTCCAGGACTTTCCCTTCTCTTGTATATATATATATATATATAATTTTATTTCGCTATTGTGTCTTGTCTAAAGGAGGGAAGGGAGACGACTCACTGGGCGAGAACTAATTGCCTCGAAAATTCTCATCTCTATTGCGGATCCTGATGAGGGTAATGGGCCATGCCCTGGCGTTGTTTCAAAGGCATTGTCACACACAAAAGACAAGAAGGAAGCACAAGAAAACACTCAAAACGCAAAGAAGAAAGAGTAGACAGAAATAAAAGCAACAGAAAGGAAGGAGGACCGGAGAAAAAAAAAGACTAATTCCAGTTAAGAAGACTTCTTGTTGCATGTGGTTTTTTTTTTAAATGTGTTAACATTACCTGTGGCTAACACGTGTAGTACCGAGGACATCCAAGATAGACTTTTTAACATGTCTAAAAAAGAAGAGAAATGGGAATTCCTCGAGGATCCAAAAATGTTCCTCAAAGGAAGATCCCAAAAGGCTGAAAAGTATTCTTTCGAGAATGCGAAGATTCCTGTCTCGTGGTATTCGGTTTGATTAATTTGGCTGTTTTTACAAGGAAGCCTCTACTTTTGTCTCCAAACGGCCCCCCCCCTCCTCCCTCTCCCCCGTCATCAATTGGGTACCAGAGCCCAAGATTAAGTTCACGTTAAGGACTCACCTGATGGTTTTAGTTTCCTTTATTTTTAGGATATTTTTTTTTTTTGTCCCATAAAGAATTGGAATTCTCGTCTTCCCCGTAAGATAAAGCGTCCAAACTTGCGCATGCCAGAGATGGTAAGTTCATATCTTAAGATGGCTTTATAGTCTTTGGGAAGAATTCCTTGTAGATCTCTTTGAGGTTTATAGAGCAAGGTTGTTCAACCTCTAGAAGAGTGCGGGGCCACTTCATTGATTTGAAAACGTGTCGCTTGATCAAGTGATATGAAACTGTGCTGGAAGTCACGTAAATGAATCTAAGAATGTGGCGCGGGACATTTATGTGATCTGGAACAGTGTCGTGGATCACTGAAGTCATCTGGAACTGTATCGCGGTCATCTGTAAACATGGCAGAAGTCCCTTAAATGATCTGGGAACGTGCCACTGGGCACTTGATTAGGTGATATGGAAACTGGAAACTGTGTCGCAAGTCACTTAAATGATCTGACAATGTGCCCGGGACATTTAAGTGATCTGGAGCTGTGTCGCAAGTCACGTAAGTGATCTGAAAATGTGGTGTGCAACGGAGCGCTTAAGTGGCCTAGAAATGTGGCGCTGGACACTTGCATGCTCTGGAACTGTACTGAGACGATCTGTAACGAAGCCGTGAACCGCTAAAATGATCCGGAACCGTGGCGCGGATCACTTGAGTGGTCTTTAAATTTTCTGCGGTTGACTTCGGTGCTCTGGAACTATGTTCTGGAAATATGTCGCTTATTTCATTTTAATGAAATCAGGTTTGAGGACACGGGCCACATCAGATCACTCCGAGGGTCACATTTAACCCATGGGTTGAGCACGTATGGCATTGAAGTTACAATGAAAAAGCCTCAGTATTATTCCTTTTGGAGTTGATTATTTGCTGAATCATCATTTAATGATGTAGCCCTTCCTAAATAGAAGACTTAACTGTGCAACTGTGACTATAACTCTTCCTGGTGAGAAATGCGAGACCTTAACATTGAACGTCTTCAAACCGATCTTTACAAACTCGGTTAGTGAAAGTGACAAAACCACTAAGAAAGGCTTTAACAACGGACATTTCCGTCGGACGGCAATGCATCAACTAAAATGCCTGTTGCCAGAGATAATACACATCCGTCTCATTCTCCTTCTCCTCCTCCGATGATGATGATGATGAAGAGGACCATAATCATCACCATCGGACCATGTTGTTCATCTATTCCATCCTCCCTTTCCCTCCTTATAAACATTTCTCTACATTTGTCCGGGAGGGACTAAAACCCTTCGTCGTTTACAGCAAGCAACCATCTCATCCACACCACCCTTCCGTAGCGTACTAACCACGTCCTTCAGGAGCGATTCCGACTGTTGCTCACTCGCGCAACATCACAAAAGAGAATGGATGGCGATGGTAGAATAGCCAAGAAATTGGCGTCATTCCCCCGTTAGTTCTAAACAATATGCTTTCTCTGAGAAATCTCTCTCTCTCTCTCTCTCTCTCTCACATACACATACAAAGATACAAGGCGAGAACTTTATTTCCTCCAGAACTATGTGGCTTGTGAAGGGAACAAGGGATGCATGAAGAGTGGATGGTGGATGGTAGGCATAAAAGTTATGGATGGATGGATGAACCGCTTGTGCAAGAATTCGTCTTGTGTCTTGTTGTCTGGGATGAGGAGAAGGACAACGACGATGATGACGAACAAGACGGTGATGACGCTCCACTTGGAGGCTGGGGGATCTATTGTTGATCGTCGTGATAGTGAGTCGCGAGGCGCCAGTCACGGGTCCCAGAGGTCAAGAACGGGACTGACCGTTAAGGGGACGACCGTGAAATATATGGCAGGGAGGTCTTGCGTGTGGCCTCCTAGTGCCATGTTTTCAGCGTTTCGTTCTACGAAAATACGTATAATAGAGATGGGGAAAGGTGTTGGTGTGATTGAATGCGATCTCGCTCGCGGCTGCGATTTATCTCGTACTTTTACGACACATTGTCTAAATTAATTCCAAGTATTTTTCCTCGGAATATAAGCTCCAGCCATGAGCGTATTTGCTGGATTTTTTCCTTTCCAGGATGAAGTTTTGATTTAAATATTGTTAATTAACGTTTTACAAATAAATATTTGTTAAAAAAAATGCTTTGCTGATGAATACTTAAACCCAATTTCTACTAGTTGCAAATATTTAGTCACGGTCGTACTCGGTAATAACGACCTAGGTTGTAACGTCAACTCGGCTATAACGTCAATAATTGGCAGTCAGGGCTAATTTCCCTTGGAAAATAATGTTGACCCTTTATGATATTCACTCCAACAAAAAAAAATTGAACAAATAAAATTACGAAAACGGATGTAAATTGGTTCTGTTAGCATGTTTTTAATTGAAACATTACATCCCACACAGCCATTTCATTAATTTGAGTGTCTTTTTTTTAATTAGCTGAAATGGTTAACAACGGGTAAAATGTAGTTTCCCTTTATTTCACCGTCATCTATAAATTGATAAAATCTTGCTTAGTGAAGTCAAATAGTTGTTTTTCCTTGAATTTTTTTATTTCAGATTCCCTAAATAATATTTGGTACGATTTTATAAATCTCTAAACAAGTAAAATTTCAGCTGCTACCAAAAACAAATTGACACCGACAAGGAATAAACTCTGTTTAGATGAAAAAGTAATTGGACTTGTACAGCCATATCTTCTACTGAAGTGGTGCTGAAAGATGCGGCTTGCGAAAAAAGTTATTCGAACGAAGGGGGATTTTTTTCTCCGGCACTGAAAAAAAAAAATTAGTTCAAATTTTCGTCGATAGAGAGCGTTGCATGGAAGTAAATCACTGTAAAGCGCAGGGAGTACAATTAACCATTTCTGAATCCTCCTGTTGCTGGCGCTTACATAAGGTTCTTCATTGTGATGTTGACATTATTGGATAAAGCACTATTTGAGAAAATGCTTAACCTCAGCCACGAATCTGCGGCTGCGGCTTTACGAACGTTTCCGACACAAAAGAGATTAAAGAAAGGTTTCGTGAAGGAATCCTGTGATTTTATTTCGTGAAGCGCTCTCTATCAACAAAAATTTGAACTATTTCGTGCCAAAAAGAAAAACAGAAAACCCTTCGCGAGATTAAACTTTTTTCGCGAGCCGCATTCAAAAATATACCAGTTCCTTCAATTTTTATGAGTTTTTAAACTAATTACGAATTTACGACACATTCAAATATTTCTGTGGGATCGCATTTTCTGAAGATGAATTCAATTAACAGAATTTGATATGGACGTAATGCATAGATAATGCACTTTGCTTTCATTATACATATCAAATTGGCATTCAAGGAATGATGCCATAATTTTCAAAAAAAAAAATTCTCGAACGTCTTCTTGCATACCGACCGAACGCTAACAGACGTATTTCCATGATGTCATTCCCAGACAAGAACAATTTAGCAAAGGTGAGACCTAGGAAAAAAAAATCGATCCAGACACACCACTAAGGAGTTGAAAAAAAAAAGGTAGATGGCGACGCCCATCGTCTCTGTGTAATCCGAGTTGCGCGGCTCAAAAAGACGTACACGTTGGTGACTCTTTGCCAGGTGCCTGTCTCAATAACTGTCATTTGGACAACAACTACTATTCCGGAACAAGATGAGAAAAAATGGGCGACACCTAAGAAACAAAACGAAAACAACGCAAGATGAATCCCTCGAAGGGCGAGCGACTCTTTCGGCCTTAAGCCAAACATTCCCCTTGACGTGTAAAATCTCCCTAATAACTGACAAGTGGAAATGCGTGACATCACAATACGGTACTCTCTCTAGGTGGTATTCAGTTCTCACAAATTCAAAACAGTAAAAAATTGCGAGAGAAATGGTTCCTGTCATTCTGTGGTAGGGTGCTTCAGACAATCTAGAATCGAAATTTTAAACACTCGAGACAGATCAAATGTTTCCATCTTGAGATCAATCCTTCAGACTTATATGGAGGTAAATGGCCGTGAGGAACGTACAAGGTGGGTCAGAAAGTTTCCTTTGCTGGTTTTTAGAGAGGCTGTGATGCAAAATTTGAATGAGCTCGAGATTTCTGGTATTCCGTCACTGCGATGCGCCGGGCCTTATCCGATTGCCGAGATATCTTCCAGGGAACTCTCGAGCACGTGCTAATAATAATTTTTTTCCCTTCAAATTTCAAATCACGGTTTCCCGCGCTGTGATTCGAAACCAGCAAAGACATTTTTTGACCACCGTGTACGTTCCTCACGGCCATTTACCTCCATATAAGTCTCAAGGGTTGGTCTCAAGATTAAATTGATAGAAACATTTGATCTGTCTCGAGTGTTTAAAATTTCGATTCTAGATTGTCTGAAGCACCCTACCACAGAATGACAGGAAATATTTCTCTCCCAATTTTTTACTGCTTCGAATTTGTGAACTGAATACCACCTAGGGCAGTGTTTCTCAACCGCCAGGGCACGGCCCGGTACCGTGCCCTGATCTTATTCATACCGGGCCGTCAGCCAGTGTGATTGGCGTTTAATTTCCCCTTATTCATTTTCCGTTGTTCATGTATTTGACCGGGCCTTCGACTCACAAAAATGAATGAAACCGGGCCGCAGGGCTCGAAAAGGTTGAGAGCCTCTGATCTAGGGAGTACAGTATTGTGATGTCAGGAATTTCTAAGTCTGATCAGTCTTGTCAGTTATTAGGGAGATTTTACACGTCAAGGGGAATGTTTGGCTTAAGGCCGAAAGTCTCGCATCTTTCGAGGGATTCATCTGGTTTTGTTTTTTTGTGAACAACTACTACTATTGAACCGTACATGCACCTCGTACACATTCACCTACGGAATTTCTGATGAATTGGTACATATCGGAATGTGTTCGTACGCATTGTGAACCTAACGTGAAGTTCGCTTCTGTGTAAAGCTTTTGTTATGTGTAGTGCTGCCATCGATTTTTTAACTATGAGTGAAGAATGTGATGATTGAATAATTGTACCGTTGTAGAGAACTGTTACTCTCTCTGTGGCGACACTTTTTAACGAGGAGATCCGCTCGCATTTACGCCTCGAAGTTGGGAACCACAGAGAATGAACTTCAGTCGAACACCACTCCGGCCAACTGCAGTAGGCAGTGGTTATGGTTAAGGTTACGAAATTTCGAAAAAAATACAATTGGCCACATCCAAATTTACCGTAGAATCGGAAGAAGTGTATTGTGAGAAATCATCAAAAAAGGGCATTAGAATTTTCGCTCCTTTTCACAGCAAGGTCTCCACTTTTCACTCACATCTACCGTGTAGCTCTCACCAGAATGTGGTAAAGAAAACCTAGCGAGCTAGTCTGGAGTGAAATAGTCTTAAGTTCAGGGGTCTTCAACGCCACGAGCCTTTTAAGACTTCTGAGTTTTTCGTAGTGGCCCATTTTTAGAAAATAGCTGAAATGGATTGAAAGACGATTAAAAGTAAATTAAAACACATCGCACTTTTCGCAATCGCATTTCCACAACCGTGGACTACTATACATTACCACGGCCATCTTTAAAAACAAACAATTTTTGAAAGCCTTAAAGGGAGTTCGGCATCTAAAAAGGTGTATGTGTAATTATATAAACACAAACATGTTTGAAAACCCCTCATTAAAAAAAACTCTGTTTTAGAATTTTATGAAGAAATAATTTGAGAATCAGTGGTATAGAAATAATATGAGAATGAGTTACAGAAATAATATGAGAATGAGTTACAGAAATAATTTGAGAATTAGGGACAGAATTAATTTCAAAGAATCAGTGACAGAAATAATTTGAGAATTAGTGACAGAAATAATTTAAGAATCAGTGACAGAAATAATTTTAAAGAATCACTGACAGAAATAACTTGAGAGAATCAGTGACAGAAATAATTTGAGAATTAGTGGCAGAAATAATTTGAGAATCGGTGACAGAAATAATTTGAGAATCAGTGACAGAAATAATTTTAAAGAATCAGTGACAGAAATAATTTTGAAGAATCAGTGACAGAAATAATTTTGAAGAATCAGTGACAGAAATAATTTTAAAGAATCACTGACAGAAATAATTTGAGAATCACTGACAGAAATAATTTGAGAATCAGTGACAGAAATAATTTGAGAATTAATGACAAAAATAATTTGAAAAATTTAGTTAAAAAACCCTCTGGTTCCCGCACTTTATTTCACAACTTTTTCGGTGTTTTATGCAGACCTTCTGGACTTGGTGCGAAAATTCCAACGCTCCCAATGGATTTTCCACAGCCTTTATTCCGATTACGAAATAAATCTGAGAGTTACCATTTCAATTTTTCGAATTTTTTTTTTCTACGAATGCCAGATATCTCGAGCGCATGCTAAACAATCCATTAAACCAACACTAACCCAAATTTCGCATCAATCCATCCATTCTCGTGCGGCCTTTCTAACCAGCAAAGAGAATTTTTCTGACCACCCTGTATTTTATACCTCAAAAAAAAAAAAAAAAAAAAAAAAAAAAAAAAATTGTGACAAAATAAGCCTAATATTATACCAAGAGTCCTTCTTTTTAACCCAAAATTGGATATTTTTGTGCCTCTCTCTCTCTCTCTGGTTGTTTACTTGCCGGCAACATCTTTTTGTAATTGCAACTGGCAGTTAGGAATGTTGAAAAGCGCTTGCTCCATTGGTCAATTTTTTTTTTTTTTGGCCTTAGAGATGACGACCGTCCCAATTACCGGACCCTGCAGGTATATGTATCAATGAAGGGATTCGATCTGTAAAAAAAAGTTCCCACATATTTTTTTTTTGTCATGTCTATCGATATATACTTGTAAGAGGGAGTTTTTTGGTATTGACAAAAAAAAAATTGTCTTTTTTTTGGTAGGAGAACTTATGTGGCTTGTTATACGCATCTGAAGTTGTAAGAAAGTTGCGGGGAGAGAAAAATGGATCAGCTCGTGTGGTGGGAGAAAAAGCTACCTAAAAAAAAACGGATTCGAAAAATGTACTGTATTTCACTGCAATACTACGAGAGAGAGGCATTAATTAGAACTCGCCGCGATAAAGCAATGTCTCTTTAATTTTGGCGAGTTGGAAGTGGTGTAAGATAGATTCGATAGGGCGAAGATCTCCACACACACACGGCAGTGCATTGTTTCTTGGTCAATATTCGAACTGTGACTTTCATATATACGTCCATAAATTTAAAGACTATAGCGGAACCTCCCCCTAACGGACATTCCCCGTTAACGGGCAATTTTCTGACCCCGGAATAGGGAAAGATGTGTTTCACTGCCCGTTAGCGGACACTCTCGATAGCCGAGAATTTATCATGTTTAGCTAAGATTATGCTCAATTCCAAGCTCGTGTTGGCACAGATTATAAATCGCCAATAAATTACTTAATTAACTGAACATACCTAACTGTGGATAGTAGATTCGAATGGCAATGTTGGTTTTGTTCGTTAATACATGTAAGCCATCATTACAAGACTGATAATGTTGTTATGAAAATGTTTTTATCTTCTTCATACATATTTTAATTACACGTATCATATACGGATAAAAGTTAATAATTGGTTTATTGAAGAGAAGAAATAGGTTATAAATTTGTCCATATTTATCAGATTTTACAATTTTATTTGGGATGCATAATCGCAGGTAAAAGTGATAAATGTAGTGAAATTTAAACAAACTAACTTTATGGAGACGATTGGTGATTATGCATAACCACTGGCGTATCCCTTTCACACCACAGTAACATCAATAAAATGTATGGGAACCAAATGCAGCCTATCATTAAAATGTATGGGAACCAATTGCGATCGAAGCCAAACGTTGTATAAATGTGAAAGTCTTATAAACGAGATTCTACTGTACATCGTACCTCCCAATTAGTGGACACTCACTACTAGCTGACAAACTTTTGTCCCATGAGTGTCCGCTATCGACTGGCTCTACTGTATATGATTGGCATAGGAATTTCTGATTATTATGCTACAAGAAAATTAAAATTATATTGTCGTTTTCAACGAGAATCTTCAACGGGTAGGGTCTTTATAATTAAAGTTCCGCTTTGAAATGGCCATAAAAGAAAAACTACTGGACAAAATGTTATCAAACTTGGTAATAGTTTACAAGAGGTCATAAGATTCAATTTTCTGCAAAATAAAAAAAAAAATAACCACTCACCACCAGCGGGGAATGGCGTGTATGCAATATTGTTGAACGAAATAAGACATGAAGACATCGGTTTAAAATGTTTTTAATCGCTTCTTAACTTAACGAGGAAAACACGATCTTGCATTTATACAGACATCGTCGACTCGTAACAATGAGAGCTCTGACGAGGAGGCTAAATTTTATAGCTGAAAAACAAACGATGTGTAAAGCGCATTTGCATAATTCTAATTTGCATTCCTTCTGCCGCCGTAAGCCATATAGCTATTGCGATTTTGCATAACTCCACGAACGGTTTCGTTTTAGAAACGATTAAAAACATTTCAAACCGATGTCTTCATGTGTTATTTCGTTTAACAACATTACATTCAGCGCCATTCCCCACTGGTGGTGAATTTTTTAACTTTTTTTTGTGGAAAATTGAATTCCATGACTTCCAGTTTAATTATCAAGTTTGATAACATTTTGTTCAGTAGTTTTCCTTTTATGGTCATTTCATAATACCGGTTACTATCCCTTTATGCAGACATTTTTTTATCCATAGCAAAAAAAAAAAAAAAAAAAAAAAAAAAAAAAAAGCTCTTGTACACCTGCTGCCACCTATGAAATAAAAACAAAACTATTTGTTATGATTCTTCCAGTAAAATGTTGTTGTTTGTTTAAAACCAGTGTGGAGCATGAGAATAAATAGTACATGGTGTGGTAGCATACATTTTTTTATTTTCATGCTACATATTGGTGTAAATTTTATGTGTCATGTATAATACTGGTCACTATATTTTTATGCTTATCACGAAATAATTTGCGGCAAACATAAAAAATAGAGTAACCGATATAACATGATGCGTACGATTTATGTCGATATGCAGCAGAAAAATAAACTATTTTATGTTATCGTGACAAGTTTCCGGTATATAACCAACAGTGAATTTTACATTCAAGAATTTATAATATAGTTTTGTTCCTATTAAATAGGTGGCAGTAGGGGTCCCAGCGCAAAGATTTTCTATTTCAGTATTTATATTTGCCTTTCTCTTCTATGCCTCTTCTCCGCCCCAGATTTTTAATGGTTTTCAATGATTGCTGTTTCAAGACCTGAGGTACACATACGCGTATCCAACTCAAATGATCTTAGTATTATAGATAAAGTATTAAAAGATATAGACCGAAATTAATTAATGAATTAAAAATTTTGTTTTCTTTACGAAGAGCAGTTTGACGTACACAAATCAATCAAATTTTGTTTTGATTGTAAAGCGGATACAAAATTGGTGGTGCGGATTGGTTGGTGCGAAGAGGGTACAAAAATATCGGAGCTCATTCATCGATGTATTAGGGTGCATAAGTTATCATTCTGACTTAGCAATTCCTTCATGTAGCGTAGCATCAATACTTGCATCATCATCCCATGTTTTTAATTTTGTTCCCGAGGAGGTGAGTCTGACAACTCCCGGAGTTGAAATGTACTTTCAGCCAGAAAATTCTCATTTCTTCTTCACCTTATCCATCATTTGATGGTGTGAGATGGCTCTTAAGTTGTCATCATCCCTTTCAATCCTCCCAGCAACGAGAGCTTTTTGAATAGACGCCATCATCACCATCGCTTTGAGGGTCAGGCAAAGGATGATCCCCATATAAATCAGTGTTCAAATTCCCGATTTTACTGTAGAAATGCGGAAATTTACTTGGGTTTTCCGCCACATAAATAATTTTAAAAATTGTACTGAATTCTCGATTTTTGAAATATTGAGTTCGCTTAGAGATACGAAGCCCAGCAAATTAAGTATGTAGTAATTAGTAGGACCTTCTTTCGAGTTGGGTATTCATGCACCAATAACATTAATTTGAAATTTTTATTTGTATGTTCTCAAGCATGAAAATTGAAGTCTCGGTATTGTCTTTTAATATCCAGCTGCATAAATTCATTCATAGTTATTTTTCATATCAACCATGGCTTTAACGCACTACTGCATTTAATGAGCGGAGCGATGATGGAGAGGTATATGAGCTGTTACAGGCTCATCTACGCTACACCGATACACGAATTGAGGTTCACGGTTCCAATTTTTTAGTAGTTGAACATCCGTGTTTCTTTGTTTAAAAAATATATATATTCACGGCTTCAGCGCTGTTTCTGAGATATAGCGCGACAAATTTTCCATTCGATTCCTTTATTTGGTTTTCATTATTAACATGACGACTACTACTGCTCAATCGTACATGCACCTCGTTCACATTCCTCTACGGAATTTCTGCCACATCCCGGAATGTACTTGTTTTGAACCTAACGTGAAGATTGTTTCTGCGTAATGCTTGTTATGGGTGTGGTGCTGCTATCTGCCACCAATTCTTGAAGTGTAATGGTTGAATAAGTGTACCGTTGTAGACGTGTTGCTATCTGCGACGAGACTTTTTAACGTGGAGATCGGCTCGCATTTGCTTCTCGAAGTTGAGAAAACGAGAAAGTTTACCATCACGGCTGCACAAATTTGTTTAACATGGACTAAAACTTCAAAAGCATCTTTCTCATCTCCCAAAAATGCAGCTTTTCCAATCATGTTCAGAAATTTGGCGATATTTATTTATTTTTTGCTCTGTCCACAGATCATAGTTCCTCCCATTTATTTAATTTTTGCGGGTCCCCAAATTATTCTTTCTATTATATATTTTTTTTACCGTCCGCAAATTATTATTTTTATTTTTTTTCGTGGGTTCTCTCTCTCTCTCTCTCTCTCTCTCTCTATATATATATATATATATATATATATATATATAGGGGTTCTCTAATTATTCTCTCTATTTATATATTTTTTTCACCTACCGTCCGCAAATTATTCCTTCTATTTATTCATTTGTTACTGTTCCTGAAATTATTCTTCCTATTAATTTTTAGCTGGTCCCCAAATTGACCCTCCTATTTATTTATTTCTGCTGGTCCTCAACGTATTTCACCTATTTATTATTTTGCCTGTCCGCGAATCATCATTCCTCTCATTTATTGCGGCTCCCCGAATTATTCTCTTATTTATATGGTATTTTACTGCCCACAAATTACTATTCTTATTTATTTATTTTTTTTCGTGGGTTCTCTATAATTATTCTTCCCATTTATTTATATTTTGTGGGTGCTCAAATTATTCTTCCCATTTATTTATATTTTGTGGGTGCTCAAATTATTCTTTCTATTCATATATTTTTTACTGTCCGCAAATTATTCCTCCCATTTATTTATTTTTTATTGGTGTCCTCAAATTATTTCTTATATTTATTTATTTTTTTTATGATCCCCAAATTACTTTAATTAAGCCGATCCGCATATTATTATTTTTCCCTTTTCCGACAGCCCGCCAAATTGTTCAACAACTTTCACCGGCCCACAATTGTAAAGACGTTGAGAAACACTGTTCTTGATATTCTTTCATAAACAAGAGAAAGGAAGCCTGAGATTTAAACTCAGATCGTCCACGGGATCAGTTTTTTGTTTAAAAGTGGGTGGTTCCTTGAAACACATTCGCGCACACGTGTTCAAATTCGTTCATGTGTTCGATTCAACATAAAACGGGAATAAGAAATCAACGGAGAGGATCTTGGAATCTTAATATACGCGGGGTTTGGGGCCGTCTTATGTCGTAAGAGAAGTTGATTTCTTTCTTTTCCATATCTTAAATGACGAGAGAAAGGATCCCGTTGTCGTCGTCGACCTTTCTTTTATATATAAAGGGATTCATTCTTATTTTTAGAAATTTTCTCGTCTAGAAGTTTCTGAGAAATCTGTGAATGAGAGATAAGACTTTTACTTGTCATCTCCAGATGATTTTTTTTTTGGTTTTTAAGATGTTCTTGTATGTTTTACGGAAGGCGGGACTCGACTCTCTCTTTTCTATCATTATCTGCTGAAATAGTTTACATCTTTAATGCGGAAAGCTTTGTTATCCCTTCTCCATACAAAATAATAATATTTTTTTTTTACTATGGAATTAGAATTTTATACCTCACTAGCAATAATTTTCTTTAATGAGGCTTTTTAGATCACGTGATATCTCCCTCTTTCTTTGAGGGACATACAAACTGTCCACGTTAACCAATATGGCGACGTCCTGTGCGACTCGTGAAATAAACAAATCTAGATTTAAAGACGTAGAAATGGAAATATTTTTTTCCCTTTTTCAACTTTTTCCCTTTCTCCTAGGTTGAACTTCAAGTTATCCATATCTGCCTGTTTTAGCTTCCAAAAATGCTTAGTTAAAGCTGTGGAATTTCTGCGACTTCCTTTATGGGCCCATAATTGATTTTAAAACATCCTAAACTATATGAATTTATGCAGTTGAATATTAAAAGAATATACGGATACATTAATTTTCATGCTTGAGAAGATATAAATAAACGGTTGAAATCAATGTTATTGATGCATGAATATCCAACTCAAATGAAGGTCCGGCTAATTACTTCATATTTAATTTTCTGGGCTTCGTGAGTGATATAATGAACATCCCAGTGAGTGAGTAATGGGATGAGCTACCTAGTGAGTGAAAAAGTGATATAATGAACAACCTAGTGAGTGAGTGATATAATGAACAACCTAGTGAGTGAGTGATATAATGAACAACCTAGTGAGTGAGTGATATAATGAACAACCTAGTGAGTGAGTGATATAATGAACAACCTAGTGAGTGAAAGAGGGACCAACCCAGTGAGTGAATAATGGAATGAGTTACCTAGCGACTAACTGAGTGACCATGTGAGTGAGTGAGTGAGCGAGAGCGAGCTAGAGCTCTAGTCACAGGCCGGTTTCGCTCATGTCAAACTGATGCCGGTTAATTTTCTCAGCGATGAATTTTCCATTCAGTGAATTATTGCAGGTGAATTTTCCGGACACCGTTGGTACGTACTATATTTTGAGAACATCCACGTTGTATTTCATTTCTACCTTAATTATGGAATTACAATTGCATACCTGAATCATTTTAGTAATTTTTCATGTACTTTCGATATAAACGTTGAAATGCTTAATCTTTTAAGGTGTAATATTTTTTCAGTATCATGAAAATTGGAAAAAAAAACCCATTAATTTAAAAATTGGTTTTAAAAAAATCTTAATAAATTGAATTAATTAATTTTATTCTGATGTTCGTTTTTTTTTCTCTTCACGTACAAACTGATCTACATGCCCTGTTTGAAAAAGTTTGGAAATTTTTCTGTACAATGATATCAGCGAAATCAATTAAATTAAGCAAAAATTTATGCATGTTCATACATCATGTATCATAAATTTTCAAAATTCCTCAGAAGATTCCAAAACAATTTTTATGCAGTATTAAATTTAATTACGTACTGCATAAGCTTATTTTGTACGCGATAATCTCGATAATGTACTTTATGCTTATATACAACTGTTATAGAAGCTAATTTCAAAAACCTCGCTTATAACATACACCTCGGTTGCAACATACACTTCTCGAATCATCATGGGGGGGGGGGGTACATTATAAGTCAGAGGTCTTCAACCTTTTTGCAGTCGCGAGCACTGCCTGTACTCATCATCAAAAGAAGAGCACCTTCACGGCAAGTTTGGCATACGAATGCGTGCAATCAGGATGTTTCAATCCTTGAATGCAATTTGTACAGAGTGGTTTAATCGGGACGTAGGCCAATTGCTCGCGAGCACGAAATCGGACAAGAGCATCGAGCACTCCGGGTACTTCATGGAACAGCACTGTGTACTCACGAGCAACGGGTTGAAGATGCCTGTTATAAGCGAACTCAACTGCATATGTATAGAAAAAAATAATTTAATTCAAAGATTTCGGGACAAAAACACTCCGAGAAATTATTTTCCCCTCATCACAGGAAATCCAAAAATATAAAGGTGTTTAATTAATTAACAAAAATTCCTGAATTTTCTTAAAAATAAAAATGAGTAATTATTTATACCATCCGTCACCAGAGACGACGTTATTTGAAAAAACCCCTGGCACCAAAATATGACGTATAAATCAATCTCGGCCCACCCACGTCCAAAAAGAAAAACCCCCCATTATACAATGACTTCATTCTCCGAAAATTCACGAAAAATAAGAGTATAATTTAATTTCAAAAAAATCCGAAAATTTCAAGAATTACAGTGTATTTATATGTGGGGAAAAATTGTTTCATGATCGTGACGTCATTATCTTAGTAAGAAAAAAGCAATGCGTATAAGACAAGGAGTTCTGTTTCTTGAATCTTTCCAACAAAACAAAAATATATCCTATTTTCTTACACTTCTTAATTTTTCAACGTCTT
Organism: Pholcus phalangioides; assembly: GCF_987345545.1. NCBI lineage: Eukaryota > Metazoa > Arthropoda > Arachnida > Araneae > Pholcidae > Pholcus > Pholcus phalangioides. The sequence continues at coordinate 20,789,881 of NW_028301616.1, read as the reverse complement.
CACGGTGGCTTGACATCTTCTGGAAGAACCAGATGTTGCTCCTTTGCTGGATCTAATCCAAGGGGGGAAAAAAAACCATGGATTTATTTTTTATATACATATATAGTTTTTGCGCCCCCGTGGGTACCACCAATCCGACAGCTGAGGTGACGTTCATCTGAAACAACTTGAACCGTGTTTAGATATAAAAGAACAAGAAGTTTGAGATGATGATGAGGAGGAGGAAGGATGTATGGATGAGACTAATATTTCATCATGGCGTGTTTCTTCATCTCTCTCTCTCTCTCTCGCCTTGTTTTTAATTGGCACCTCTTGGATGTCTTTGGTCAGAGAAGTTGACTACGTTGACGAATCGCTTCCTCTTCACTTCGCACTTCATTATGGAATTAAGTTCTTGCAGATTCGGTGGCCAAATATTCTAACTATCGGAACGTGTTTCCTGTCCCGTTTTTTTTTTTAATGAGATACGTGCCTATGGGAAAATATACACCCCATCCCCTCACTCCTGATCCGTCACGCTTATGAATTTGCAATGGTTTAACCGAATTGATGGCCATGACAAATGTTTGTGCACGTGCCAATTTTTTTTGTTTTATTACCTGTTTGGAGTTATTAATGAACTGTTGTCGATGCCAGTGGGGTGCGCAAACTTTTTGAAGCAGGACCCTCTTTTTGACCGAAAAATTTTATCGGCGACTCCTTTACAGGCTGACCATATGTACTGGTTTTCCAGGACATTCCAAATTCTTGCTGGTAAATGTGCTCTACCGAAAGCATCTTTCTTAACGCTTGTTTCAATTTAAATCAGGCGATATTGACTTCCAAAGATATTTAATTTTTTTAATATCATATTAATATTTATTTGATATTTTGATGTACTTGGTGTCCCTTATGCAAGATGGAAGTGTAGCGAGGCGTATGGTCCTTGATTTTTGTAAAGAAAGAATCACCCGATTTCAAAATGATTCTACACTTGAAATCAACCATTAACAAAAATTGTTCATGATACGTAGACACATTTTCCCCCGTATATTCACATATTACTTATTCTATATTCTGTGTTTTTAATTTTTAAGAAATATACAATTTTGAGAAATCGGGTGAATCTCTCTCTTAGTCACCCTGTAAAAGTATTAACTTGATATCATCCGCCGCCTGCCAGAAGCACGAATGTGTAAATTTTCCTTTTTTTAATCAGCTGTTTGTATACCTTGTTTTGCTATCTAAGTTGTGCCTGAAACGCGAATGTGTATCCCTATTGAAAACCAACTTTACAAAGTATTTTAGGGAAAATAACTCCCACACGGAGCATAGCGTTCGAAATCATTGGTGGCCCGATGGTCCGAGACCAGTGATCAAAAAATTGGACCACCGAGAAAAAGATTGTGGTGGTCCGCGGGACCAGTAGCGAAAAACCTCGTCAGTCAGTTTGACACCTGAAAATGCCTTATTTTTTGCTGAATATACTAAAAAAAAAGAACACGTGCATTTAATGTGAAGATATTTTGTTTTAATTATTTCGCAATCAAGTCACTGTTTGAGTTTTCGCAAAATATTTTCTGAAAATGTAATTTAAAAAGGAATTCCTCTTCAAACCTCCACGCCTGTATATCGATAAATTATCAGAATGAAATGAATTTTTTCTATCAAAAAGAAAACAATTTTTGTGAATTTAGATAAATCAGATTTTTTTGAATCCTATCAGACATTTATTTTTTGGAGAAATAGAATAAATAATACTTATAACCATGAATAATACATGTTACATGTACACCCGAAATTATATACTATCAATAGTTTTTTTTTACTTATCGATCAATACAGGCTGTGTCAAATTGTTTGCAAGCAGATATCTTTGCAACCGTTAACTTTAGAAACACTTTCAATTACAAAAAGTTTTCAAATGACGTGCAGTTACAAATCTCAAAATCTGTTTGAGGGGTTACATTACATAAAATGTAAAAAAACTTAACTTTCAACCTTCTGCGCTAAAACTTCCAATTAGTAAAACGTAAATGCGTCTCTGAGAAGTCATGTACGAAAAAATTGAATTTTTTTTAAACGCAATATTAACGGAGATATTTGACTTGTCTCCAATGATTGAGGGTGGGGTTCACGCAAATGACAATTTTTTAACAAGCATAAAGCAAGCTGGTCATAACACAAGCAGATATCTCTGCAACAGTTGACTTTAGAAACATACTTTCAGTTTTTTACAAAAAGTTTTCAAATGACGTGCAATTACTTAAAATCTCAGAATTTGTTTGAGGGGTTACATGCATGAAATATACATAAAAAATTACTTTTTATACAGTCCCCGTGTGCTAAAAGTTCCAGTTATTTAAATATGGATCCCGCTGTGAAACGTCATTGGCAAAGCATTTCATATTTTTAAATGCAATATTTTTCAAGGTATTCAAAAATTTCAAAATACTTAATCACTATATTCTGGTAAATTATCAATCCGTGACCAAGTTTTCTTTGTCTGAAAAGTTGCCAGTTTCAGGGACTGTACACAAATAGAACGAGATCAACCATTTCATTTTTTTATTCACGATTAATAGCATTCACATTTTTGTGACCGTTATTTTGGCAATTGCAGAATTTTCACAACTTTCAATCGTAATTTGTGAGAACTACACCCTTAGTCATTGGAGACATCATTGGAGACAAATGTTTCAAAGTCAAATATCTCCGTTAATATTGCTTTTGAAAATAACCAATTTTTTTGTACATGACTTCTCAGAGACGCATTTACATTTTACTAATTTAAAGTTTTAGCATACAAGGTTAAAAGTTAATTTTTTTCCTTTTTTTCATGTATACGACCCCTTAAAGAATTTCAAGACCTCTTAGAGTTTGAAAACTTTTTGTAATTGAAAAAGTATCTTTCTGAAGTCAATGGTTGCAGAGATATCCACCTTTGCAAACAATTTGGGACAGCCTGTATTTTATGGTTAAAAAACACACACACACAACATCTATATTTTTCGTTCTTTCCAACGTTTGAAATCACAGTGAAAATTTCAATACAATTCAAAATTTTAGAAGAATTCAATTTCTCATAGAAATTCAATTCATTCTGGAGACGTTGCATAAATAAATCTGAATATCGAAGGGGGAAAAAACGGGAAGAGAAGCCATTTCTTTTTCGTAAATGTTTCTCCAGATGTTTCTTATGGTCACCAGAATGAATTCTTTGTTATATTTCGCCGAATATGATGGTCATTTTCGAGATCAACTCATATTATAGTAGTGGTAGTAACCGTCCGGTGGTGGGAAAAGCGGACATTTAAGGCTAGAATACCGATTGTGGTCACTCTTCTTCTTATCCCACTGTTCGGAATGGCCTCTGGTCAGACACAAATGCCTTTGGATACGTGCTTGAAATAAAGTTATTTTTGCTTTTATGACTATGCTGTGATTTTTCATCGTAACTGCCACTTAAGTTACGGCAATAATTTCCCGCGCCTTCCGAAAATAATTTGTGTATCTCAATATCATTTATGGATATGCAGGTACGTTCCAGATACAGGGTGTGTTGTCGGAATAGGTATTTTTGCATGGTAAGCGATCATGGGAATGCATATAAATAGCCAGGCAAATTTTAGCAAAATTTATATTTGATCGGGGGTCATATGCTTATTGTGTAGTATATTTTAGAGCATTTCGTGTGTGTTCATGGGCAAGGGTTTTCAAAGCATGACCCGATGGCCTACTGACGGAAAGGCTTAAATAGTTACAGAATTTATTGAGAAATCAGGAAAAAAATACCTTCAAAGGAAAAAATGTCTCTAGAATTGAGGAAAAAAGCAAGTAATTTATAATTTACTTTTGGGAACGTTTCATAACTAACGAGAGAAATAGTTTCAGAATTAATGAGAAATATTTTCAGAATTAATGAGAAATATTTTCAGAATTAATGAGAAATAGTTTCAGAATTAATGAGAAATAGTTTCAGAATTAATGAGAAATAGTTTCAGAATTAATGAGAAATAATTTCAGAATTAATGAGAAATAATTTCAGAATAATTAAGAAAGTTTCAGAATTTATCAGGAACAGTTTCAGAATTAATCAGAAATAGTTTTAGAATTAATATGAAATAGTTTCAGAATTAATCAGAAATAGTTTTAGAATTAATATGAATTAGTTTCAGAATTAATCAGAAATAGTTTCAAAATTAATCAGAAATAGTTTCAGAATTAATCAGAAATAGTGTTAGAATTAATATGAATTAGTTTTAGAATTAATGAGAGAGAGAGAGAGTTTCAGAATCAATGGGAAACAATTTCAAATTTATTGTAACAAATAACTTCAGAATTATTGGGAAAAAAGCATTTCGCAATTCATGAAAATTCAGAGCAATTGAAACGTATTCCCAGAATTAATGAAAAATATTTCCAGATTTAATAAAAAGTATTTCCAGAAATAATGAAAGTTATTTCCGGAATTATTGAAAAAAATAATTTCAAAATTAATGAAAATTTATATTTACGGAAAAAAAATCACGAGATAAATAAAATTCTCAAGTAATATAGAGACCTCTCTTTGAGTCTTCTGCCTCGTCGAGCCCACCCTTAAATACGCCACTGAGTGAATCTAGATATCGCAGTATGACTTGTTGACCCTCGGGCTTCATGGATCTTTTTTTGGTCGATCTTCAATTTTCATTCATCGTGTTCATAGAAGTGTTTCACCAGCAAAACACGTTCTTGTAAATTCAATGCCATTCTATTTATTGGAGAAATGATAATTAAATAGGAATGCCTTTGCACGAGATGTTTAGGTAACTTGCTTATTAAACTTGAGCGATTTGGTTACAGGCTTGCAAAAAAAAAATTAGCATTTATACTACAATACAGGAAACACCCTCTATTGGTGAATATCTTTTGTGTTCTCTCAATATATTTCTTTCCCATCTCTTCATTAATACATTCTCAAAGTTTTATAGTTTCCCGATTGGCAATTGGGGCAACTGAGGCTTTAGACAGCCCCGAACACACGCAAGTTTCGTTGTAGACACTCACTATAAGAGACTCTGTTAATTGTAACTTTTATTTTACGGAAAAAAACGTGAGCATTAAATAAAAAAATTTCAAGCCTTTCCGAAGTTTATTCTTTGATTAAAACAATTACAATCGATCGCATAGTACTTGAGTGAAGTACGAGCTCCAACAGAAACCCTAACGAGCAAACAACGAACTATTTTACCGAGAATATCAACTTTAATTCGGTTTTACGACGTGCTCTTATTAGCTTTGGTCTGGTATCAAGACGTGTAGGGTATTGATTAACTTTAAATGAAAAACTCTCTCTTTCTCTATAGCCTCCCATGCAAACAGGATATTCGATGCCATAGATATCTATCATTTATGTCAGGGTTGCTCGACCTTTTCCAAATAGCGGGCAGCATACGCGGTTTGATAACTACACCATGGTGTTACATACTTTAACGCGAGCTTTTAGGATTTTAATTGTTGGTAATTTTTTTTATCGAATTTTAACTCCAACAACATGCAACTTTTTTCAAAAATCACCAAAATTTACCCATATTTTGCGCCATAAAACTTTTTTAAACAATCTTAATAAAAAAAATCCTCATGCTAAAGTATGTAACACCATAGTTTTGAGAGACACACAAATCTTCAAGACATTTGAATCAGTGGTGATAAAAAATGTTCCTTATCTAACAAAAAACTTAGTTTTGCGAAAAACGCATTTTAGTGAAAAAACATTAGCATGTGTAATGCCTGCCAGCAATTTATATTAAAATATTTTAAAATATTTTCAGTACACAGGTAGAACAAAAAACTTGAACACAGTTAGACGCAAAACATTTCATAGTATTTAAAAATTGAAAAATGTGTTTTTTGGAAAATTTACGTGCACCAACCCCTTTAATTTACATGCCCGACCGGACAAGTAAATTTTTTCAGACTTGTCTAGCCCTGGTAGCGAGCCATAATGAAATGAACCGACTTATAATTTTCAAAATATTTTGTCCCTATTTTAACTTAAATAACGACGATTTTTAAGCAAAAACAAGCGCTTGTTTTATTGAACTTGTCCCGTGGGCACGACCAACCATTCTGCTAGGGAAATGCGAGCGGCACTGAACTGGACGGTACCGAATTTTGCGTACACCTTGTTCTTTCAGGCAGCAAAATGGATGCTTGCTCGGTATATGCGAGTAAATTTCTTTTCTTAACTGCGGCTCTACAGTTAGACTTTTTTGCAGCATTCATTTATCGCCAGGGCCGTATTAAACGCATGGACCCGTTTGAGTCCAGCTCATGGAGGGCCTTTGATAACCTTGCATAGCAATCCACATGAATAGTGTCGAACTCGCAATGACTCCGGTGCATTACTTTTTCCCTGGGACCCATCATGCTGGTAGAATGGTTCATCAGAAGCCTCTAGCCATCTAAATTAAAAATTACAACGAAAGGCCCTAATTATGATTATCTGTGTTTAATCAAACAGACTCTGGTTCACATTTATAGACTGTCAATACATACTCCCATTTGTTTCGATCAATAATCAAATTAGAGTCTAGGTCACTGGTCATGAATTGAGCATTGTGTGATTTATGTGAGCATCCAAAATAGGGTTACACAACCGTTCTAGTCCACGGGCCAGACATGCGGTATTTCTGCCTTCCGTGGGCCAGAAACTTATATATATATATAGCGTGGGAAAACGAGCATCTTACAACTGCGCTACTCGGGTGATAGTGTACAATGCCTGGTGTAAGTACTGAAAATAAGAGAATTTTGAGAACATTGTATAAAATATCACAAAAAGTTGCACAAATAATTCATAAATGGCACTGGATTTTCTTGTTTTATGCGGTATTATGATTGAAACCACACGTTTTGTAAAAACCCACATTATTTAAAAAAAACAGTGTCCGCACCTAGTCGGTTGTCTTAATACTTTTCTACTGGAACACTTTTCGCGGGCCGGATGGAACTACTTAAAGGGGGCCGCATTTGACCCGCGGGCCGGACGTTATGCAACCCCGTGATCAAAAAACTTCGACAAGCCCAGCTAGATTTTTAAAACACGAAACAGAAATCGTCGCTTTTTCGTTAGATATTCCAGCTCCTCAAGAACTAAGGAGGCAATCCCAAAAGGTGACGAGGTAAGATGATTCTTTTTGAGCAGTTATAACGCGTCAATGAGTTTCTCTTTCCCGTGTTGGGGGAATCTTGGAAACTGGATAAAAGTGTGTGCGCGTGTGTGTGTGTGTGTGTGTGTGTGTGGTAGAGGATCAATCCCTTCAATTCACTGCTTTCCTCACTTCTATGTGTCTCACTTGGAAAAGAACAAAAGTCTTTCCGGCGGGATACACACTCGTCGAAACTCAAACACGAGGAGGCGAGAAGATCAAGCAAAAAGACATTGTTTAAAAATGCATGATTCCATCTGTCCATTAGCAAGAGGAACGCTTGAAAATGTCGGCTGCAAAGCCAGGAAACAGTAGTCCTTTACCTCTCTTTTTCCTACATCATAGCCCATCTCATCATCCCTTCTGAATGTCAATAAATTCCAGAAAGTTCCATCTATCTCCCTTTTTTTCCCTATTTCCGAATAAAGGACTTTTCCGTCCTGGTGTCTCGGGTGAAGTGTGAACTGTGCGTGTGTGTGTGTTCTTTGAAAAGGTAAAGATTCAAGATTCCCATCAGAAAATTTTACATTTATAACTATCTAAGTAAACTTTCTTTGTGAAAGCCATTTTGAATCTTCAGGATTTTGTCGAAAAGTATCGAGATTTTTTTCCCTTTTTACTCTACGAAGAGAGAGAACATGTAAAATCTTTTCTATTTTCACACACTGAATTCTTAAAAGAATTCATTGAAGTTGGATTCATGAATATTTATAGATCATGAATCTGTCGGAGATAAAAATTTCTAAGGTTTTTGAAAGAAGGAGCTGTTTCACTTGAACGGGCAGAGCAAGAGATATATTCGAGAAAAAAATCATAAAAGTCACTATTATCAACTCTTTTATAAGAAATGAAGCAAGAAAAATGTTACTTTGCTTGGTTTCTTTCTTGAAATTGCTTCATAAAATGTCCAAGAATATCAAAAAGATTAGAAAAATTTAAAAAAAAGTCATAGAATATGAATCTTGAAATATTTTATATAGATGCAATCATTGATATTAAGTTTCCTGTCCGCCATCAGATGGCATTGAAGTAAAAACATCTATAGGACCTGTATGATGTCTTTTTAGCAGTGTAGTCATTTATGCAGCAAAGCTCAACTTACAGTAGAATATCATATGTACAGAAATATTTTATACAGTCGATGCTCGTCGTAACCAGTGTTCTTCAGCCTTTCTACAAATGTGGACTGGTTAAAGTAGCTGAACAGTTTCGACAATTAAGAAAAAATATTTTGCGGAATTGCAAAAATTAAATGAGAGGAAGGAAAACGTTGAAAGACCGTTACATTAGATACATTGTCATGCACATATATTGGTTGTAATTGCATTTTTAATTGGGTTGCTGTATTTTTGAAATATATGACATCCATGTTTGTTATGGGCATCTTTTTCTCAGCCACATCGCTGGGCATTTTGTCTGTTGTGGCTTGGTATTTGTCTAAAAGTTATTAAATAAGGGAAACAATTTGTAGACCCGCAAAAAATTAATGAATGGAAGTAATTCTCAGATCTGCCGACGTCTAAGACAAGAATAAAATATAAGACAGTAAAACCCCTTTCACTACAACGACATCCAATATAACGATAAATCCTTCTACGGCGAAATTTTTTCAAATTTTATTTGGAATTGCCTATACAGTGAGTCTAATGTTAAACTCTTCTCAATACAACGATATCCTTTAGCACGGTAAATCACTCTATAATGAAATTTGCTGCTTTAACTGCTACACCGATATTTTTCTTATTCTGCTCAAAATCACCTCCAATATATTTTTTAATTCCTCACCAGTTTTTGTTCTTTAGAAGGTGTCTAATAGTATCGGTATATGCAATATCTATCCTTGAAAGTGTTCATGAAGCTACTTTCTGTGTAGTACGCAATAGCGCTGTGCGGTAAACTACCTCACAAGTAGGTCAACCCTTTAAACTCCATTGACGAAATATCTCGTCTCCTCAAAGGCCACTCATTTCAATATTGACAAGCCGTGAGATAGTTTGTAAAGTTGATTTCTCAATGAAACTTTTCCCAAAACTCACTTGCTTTGCACCTGCTGGAAATCGAAAAAAAGGCTATTTCATTAAAAAAGATATGACATTTCGAAGGGAGTTTAGGGATTTTTGCTATGTCGCTTAAAGGGATAAACTGAATTTTAGTCATCAACAAATGATTAAATTTTTAATTTTTTAACATTTTTTATTTTATATTAACTTTTAATAAGCACTCACAAATGGATTTTGTGGAGGTACTAACAACGCCAATTCAAACGAGATGTCAATAACAGCATAAATTTGGAGGCGTCTGATGGTAATGCTACACCTTCCGATATAACAATAATCTCTCTACAACGATATATTTTTCTTGGTCTACAGAGAGAGTATCTCTATATCGAAGTTTCACTTTATTTATTAAATTTAAAGTTATATAGCAACTACGTGAATTTGTGAAATGTTTTTCGGACCAGCAATAAATTCCCACGGACCAGCGGTTTAAGAACATTGGTTATACAACGAATCCTTGGGGGGACTCCTCATATTCAGAGGTCGTTATATCGAACGTTTAAAACATTAGCTTCTTAAGAGAATTCACATTTGGACGAAATATGAAATTATATTATCAGTTTTTGTTATAATACAGGCAGTTGCAGTGAGAATGTATCTGGCTAGAAAAACAGTAATAAAATTGAGTAATATTAATTACACGCCTGCTTCTGTGTACTGAATTCTCAAACATCAAGAGGTCAAGGTCAAACACAGTCTTAGCAAACAAATAACACGATTTTATTCATTTTTTTCCAAAAAAAGAGGTGGATCAGAGCTGAGTTGGGACGTTGCATTGAATTTGTAAGTAATTATCAGGGATAAGATTTCGATTAATTTGCATAGTTCACTATTTTGACGATAGAGCATATTTTAATGATTTTTTGAGGCATTGCAGCGAAACTTGCACAGGTGGCCACCTCTATTCCCCGTCCAATTTCCCCTTCATGGTCAGTTTTTCTCGGAACGGACAATGGACTCCATAGACGTAATAAAAAAATCAACCCTATTCCGCGGATACCTCTGTATGTGGTCAGCGGTCAACCTGTCCGCGGCCGCTCCCAATGCATTCAGAACTGATGGTTCTCTTTGCATAACCTTATAATCTTTATGCATCAGCATGAATACCTTTTCGGATCGATCTTCGGATTTTCTGTTCATGTGTGATGTTATCAGGTTGGAAATACTTGTAAATAGGATGTGTAGGAGATGGCGAAGGCTAATGTTGTTTCTAGTTGATAACACACTTTGAAAATTTGCCCCCTGGGTGACAGGGTAAAAAAGAGACAAATAACCAATGACTTTTACTGAATAGGTGAAGGACGTGGTAGTTTTAGCTTTGCGGGTACTTTCTTCACTTTTTACTACGCAGAGATTCAGTAGAACAATAGTGAGGGAGTGAAAGAAATGTAGGGGACAGAACATGTATAACTTGTTATTATAAGAAAAGAACAGATCCCTGATAATATAGATTAAGAAATTGATAGGATGATCTAGTATTTCGAGTTACGCATAAAATACAGTGAAACCTCGCTATACATATCGATACCTGACCAAGAGAAAATATCATTGCAGAGGTGTTATCGTTGTATGGAGAGGCAACACTATCATCACTTGTCATCAGATTTATGCTGCTGTTGGCAACTTTTCTAAATCGGCGTCGTTAGTAAAACCAGTACGCATGCATCATAGTCGAAAGCTCGTTATAACGACTCCACGTTACAGTGACCACCCCATTACGTCGACCGGTAGGATAAGTCCCAAATATTTTCATAGAACGACTGTCATATACGTTTTACTTCCGATATAACTACTCTCCCAATATAAAGTCCGTTTTCGGCAGGACAAAAGGGGTCGTTTTATCGAGCGTCGACTGTATTATCGAAACAATATATTGTTACTTTCATGCAAGTGATTATTTTGTAATTGATTATTTAGATTATAGTTTAATGCGAATAAACTAACACAGTTCAACTTCGTTTCACTTCAACTTCGAACAGTTCTTCCTTTTTGTTCGGTTTTTTTTTTTGCAAATATGTAGTCATATTTTCTGCCCTCAATTGAGGAAACTTGTTCAGTGTATTTCCTGTCGATGTATTTAAAAAATTTCGTGCAATAATCATAATTTGTGCAATTTCAACAAAATGTCATATTGAAATGGAATTCAAAGCGCATCAAGGTACGGGCCATAAACTGATTAATTTCGTACTGAACTAAAATTCTCTGTGTAAAAGAAGAGGGGCTTGTAGAAGGGAAAACAGTTCGAAAGTTGAAAGTCTTCGGTTTCCAGATGGAAACTGATTTCCTTAAAATTGTGAAGCGGCTTCCTTAAGATGTTTCGTCATTCCACACACGGTTAATGAGGGGTAGAAGAGAAAAGTAAATGCACTGGAAAGCTTTTTAAATGGCTGGAAGATAAGGATTAATCATCTCTTTCTCTCTCTCTCTTCCACATCTATATTCTGTGTTGTCAAATATACGGTAAACTCACACACACACATACACGGAGAGAAAAAAAGATTGCATCAACACTGCATTCTTTCTGGTGGAGGGGTCTCGAGTACAAACAGATCATTTTCCAGTATCGAAGGGAGAAGTTGAATTTTTTCAAGATAGGGAGCGGCAAAACATCTCTCATGTCTCAAAGACTAATGTTTCTATATTTTGAAACGCCAACCCAAGGTAAATCGTCTTAGGAGGTCCCTGCTCTGGTTTTTTTTTTCAACCATAATTACCGGAAATAATCACCAGGTGCTAAGCGTTTTTTGATGTCGCACATGTGACTTGAATACACTAAAGATATTTTCAATGATATTTCTATATTGATTCCGAAATTTTCAATAATTATGCTCATAATTCAAGAAAAGATTTTCAGTTCATGAAAAAGATGCCAAGGTTTATTGGCTACTAGCTATAATACCCACCGCTGCCCGGGTCTTCAGTCAATTACTGGTAGGATTGAAAGAGCGACAAATCATTATAAAAAGGAATAGACTATTATGCATAATACTTTGCAGCATTAAAGAAGTGGGGTGCGGTAGCCAAGGTCGATAAGATCCTCGCTTGAATTACCAAAGGATGTTTAGAGGTGTCGCGAGTTCGATACCCGGTTCGTCCTTGTCAGAAAACTTTCCTGGCACAAGGCTGCAACAGAAACGGCGAAATGACCGCAGAAAAAACTGCTACCCCATCAAGGGGTTATCGCACCAACCTCTCGATGAGTATTAAAAAAAGGCTGCCGTTCGGATTCGGCACTAAATTGTAGGTTCCGGTCTAATTAGCCCTCGTGTGCAGAAAATGTTCGTGGTGCGACAAAAATGATCAAATGATCATTAAAGAAGTGACAAACCATTGTAAAGGCATATTCATGTCTGAAAAGCATTGCTAGGGGACCACGGTAGCCAAAGTAAACATTCCAAAAGTGATTGTTGAGGCCCAGAAGCTATTGTTGCTCGACAGTGTTTCGCCGCCCATTTCAGGCACTTGCCTTGCTCTTACGAACTTTTAAAGTAGCCTATCGTTCAACTCTGGCTCTGTTTGGTATATATACAAAATTTGGCGACGATCGATCTAAAATTGTAGATTTGTATAGAGAACACACACACACAGAAAATAAATTTTATATACACTGAAGAGCGAAAAAAACTGGCCCACCTGCCTAATATCGTGTAGAGCCCCGCGAGCCCGCAGAAGTGCCGCAACACGACGTGGCATGGACTCAATTAATGTCTGAAGTAGTGCTGGAGGTAATTAACACCATGAATCCTGCAGGGCTGTCCATAAATCCGTAGGAGTAGGGGGGGGGGGGGAGATCTCTTCTAAACAGCACGTTGCAAGGCATCCCACATATGTTCAATAATGTTCGTGTCTGGGGATTTAGGTAGCCAGCGAAAGTGTCTAAAGTCAGAAGAGCGTTCCTGGAGCCACTTTGTAGGAATTCTGGACGTGTGGGGTGTCGCATTGTCCTGCTGAAATTGTTCAAGTCCGTCAGAATGCACAATGGACATGAATGGGTGCAGGTGATCAGACAGGATGCTTACCTGTCACCTGTCAGAGTCGTATCTAGACGTATCAGGGGTCCCATATCACCCCAACTGCACACGCCCCATACCATCACAGAGCCTCCACCAGCTTGTACATTCCCTTGTTGACATGTAGGGGTGTCGCATTGTCCTGCTGAAATTGTTCAAGTCGTATCTAGACGTATCAGGAGTCCCATATCACGCCAACTGCAGACGTAAGACCAGGCAGCGTGTTTCCAGTCCTCAACAGTCCAATGTCGGTGTTGTCGAGCCCAGGCGAAGCGTAAAGCTTTGTGTCGTGCAGTCATCAAGGGTACACAAGTGGGCCTTCGGCTCCGAAAGCCCCTATCGATGATGTTTCGTTGAATGGTTCGCACGCTGACACTTGTTGATGGCCCAGCATTGAAATCTGCAGCAATTTGCGGAAGGGTTGCACGTCTGTCACGTTTAATGATTCTCGTCAGTCCCGTTCTTGCGTGATCTTTTTCCGGCCGCAGCGATGTCGTAGATTTAATTTTTTACCGGATTCCCGATATTCACGGTACACTCGTGAAGTGTTCGCACGTGAAAATCCAAATTTCATCGCTACCTCGGAGATGCTACGTCCCATCTCTCGTGCGCCGACTATAACACCACGTTCAAACTCACTTAAATCTCGATAACCTGCCATTGTAGCAGCAGTAACCGATCTAACAACTATGCCAGGCACTTGTTGTGTTATATAGGCGTTGCCGACCGCAGTGCCGTACTCTGATTGGTTCCATATCTCTTTATTTGCATACGCATGCCTGTGTACCAGTTTTTTTGGCTCTTCAGTTTATATAAATCGCGAAAATAATGATTCTGTTCTATACATAACCGCCGTTACACCTACCTATTTTGACACCTACTTATTCCTGGAATGTCGTTATAGACATTCCAGGGAAAAATTTGATTCCGTATAGTCGATAAAAATAAGAGAACATTCTGAAGAGATTGGAACACAAATTTCGCTCGTTATAAATCAGGGGTGGCCAACCCACGACACGCGTGACACAAATCGCACGCCGTGGTATCAGGAGTGGCACGCGATCTATTTTCAAAAAAGTAAAAAAAATTCTACTCTATTTTCCAATCAAAGAAATTCTCTCCAATTTTTAAGCACCTTTTTCTCAGACCGGGATTACACTATAAAAGCTCTTTAAAAGTTGTTTTATAAAACTTGATTCGCGCGCAACCAATAAGTGAATCGGTAACATTAGAGCGAATGTAACCAATAGGCGTATTGGTGTGCTCAAGTTCCTATGGTGTCCTCAGGTGTCTATGTCCAATATGGTATAGGTAAAATCGATTTATCTACTGATATACGTACATACACAATCTGCATTGCGATAATCGAATTTATGACTCAAAAATAAAAGCAATTTTGAACTAAAAAGGGACAAACGCAGCGTTTTTTTTTACGAAAATAAGAGGACATTTTAGAGAACATACTCTTCAAGAACGCTCGTGTCCCATAAAACGGGACGTATAGTCTGCATGTAAAAATACATAGAGTTTCACGCGTATCGAAAATGATCTTGGTTATGGCACCTCTTGGAAAAAGGTTGGCCAATCCCCTGTTATAAACAGTGTTCGCTATAGCGGGGAACAATCGATACTTTAGTAAATTTTTTGGATTGCACAATAAATATATATTTACCCTTTTATTCTATTCTCTAAAGTTTTTCCTTTCACTTTTATTTTCAGGTTTGCTGAAAAAGTGAAGATGGACATTAGAAATAGACAAATGAAAAATACTTTTAAATATTTTTAATAGAATTTGAATTTAAAAATTTTTATAATTGAAATTTAAAAATTTTTATAATTGAAATTTAAAAATTTTTGGTATGGTTTGAAAATAATTCAGTAAAACCTTTTAAGTATTTTTAATTAAAAATTATTGCATTTAATAACTTTTCAACATCTTTTTAACGCTCTAAAACAAAACCAATGGTGCATTGCTGTAAAATTCTGGATTTACTTGTAGTCTCATACCTTTTAGCATAGTGGAAAACTATGCTCTAATAGAAATAGCATTAAAACACTATTTAACTATCGATTTATTTCAATTTTTTTACACATGTTCTTGATTGTATGTGCTATCCTATGCTGGTATAATGTTTTGCATATCTTTGACACTTCATTTTTTGTAAATTTTCAAAAAAATTCATTTAAAACAGCTTGCTCTTATGATGAAATACCAATGTAATTGAATAAAAATCGATTAAAAATATAGGAAACTGTTCAATTCATGAAATGAAATTAAATAGTTTAATTAAATTTTAATTAAAAAAATTTTTGGAATTTAAAATTTAATTTTAAATAAGATTGAGTCATTGAAATCTCAACCTTTTGCTTCATCTCATGAATTGAACAGTTTCCTTTATTTTTAATCAATTTTTGTTCAATTACATTGATATGGTATATTATCATGCACGCAAAAGCTGGTTTTTAATACATTTTTTTTGAAAATTTACAAAAAATTAAGTATTCAAGATATGTAAAACTTTATACCAGCATAAATAGCAAATACAATCAAAAATATGTGTAAAAAATTTGAAATAAATCGATGGTTAAATAGTATTTTTAATGATATTTTTATTAGCGTATAGTTTTTCACCATGTTAAAAGGTATGAGGCCCCCCTTAATGTTTTCTTATGCGTGTGTTTGTTTTTTATGAAAAAAATAAAATATTTTATTCATTCATGTTTCATTGTATGTTTTGTGTGATATTTCCGAACAATAATAATTTCCTCATTGTCTCAAACACATTACTGAGAAAAAAATGAGAAACCTTACTTTCCATACAAGTTTGAAAAATTGAAGGTTAAAAAATTATAACAATATTTAACGAAATTGAAAATTTTTATAATTTAGATTTTTTTTTTTTACACTTTGAGTTCTATGTTGAAAAAGTACCGAAAACAAAGCTTTTTTTGTGTTCCAAATTCCAATATTTCTATCATAGCAACTAACAAAAATATTTCAAGATAATTTGGAAAAGTTTAAAAATTGAATTGAGATTTTTTTTAAAATATTTTCCAGAAATTTTGTACTTTTTTATATGATTGGTAAATATACCAACAAAGTATTTTGCATTTTGTGCATTTCTAACAAAATTCAACTGTTTATTGAATTCAACATATTTGTAAACAATCATTTTTATATTCAAAATATATTAAAATATTTTCTTTTTTAAAAGTAATGTTTAAAAGTCTAAAAATTTCGATAACTTTTGTTAAAACTATATAATGTTAATATAAGTGGCATGTATTTGAATAATACTTGAACAAAATATATCATATTCTGTTTTACGAAATTCTTACATATTTAAAATGATAATGAATTTAAATAATTTTATCATAATTTGAAAGAAGTTTTAATCCATTAACGACGATTTTGATTTAAAAAAATAATAATAATGAGTGGAACCACTTCCACCATTTATTGGCAAAGAAAACATTTAAAATTTAGAATGGCAAATTTCCTTACCAACCGGCGTTAATGGGTTAATAAAAATTTGAACACCGTTTAACGTTCCGATAAAATATCAACATTTGTGAAATTGCAACAAAATTTCAACATTTGTGAAATTTCAACATCTGTAAAATTGCAACAAAATTCCAACATCTGTGAAATTGCAACAAAATTTCAACATCTGTGAAATTGCAACAAAATTTCAACATCTGTGAAATTGCAACAAAATTTCAACATCTGTGAAATTGCAACAAAATTTCAACATCTGTGAAATTGCAACAAAATTTCAACATCTGTGAAATTGCAACAAAATTTCAACATCTGTGAAATTGCAACAAAATTTCAACATTTTTAGGATTGAAAATAATTTCAACATTTTTAGGATTGAAAAGAATTTCAACATTTTTAGGATTGAAAAGAATTTCAACATTTTTAGGATTGAAAAGAATTTCAACATTTTTAGGATTGAAAAGAATTTCAACATTTTTAGGATTGAAAAGAATTTCAACATTTTTAGGATTGAAAAGAATTTCAACATTTTTAGGATTGAAAAGAATTTCAACATTTTTAGAATTGAAATTATTTTTAGCATTTTTACGATTGAAAAACATTTCAACATTTAGAATTCAAAAGCATTTCAACATTTAGAATTCAAAAGCATTTCAACATTTAGAATTCAAAAGCATTTCAAGATTTAGAATTGAAACAGCATTACAACAGTTTTAGAATCCCTACCAAATTTCAACAGTTTTAGAATCCCTACGAAATTTCCACTTTTTTAGGAATTATCCAAAATTTCAACAATCTTAAAATTGGAACAAAATTTCAACATTCTTAGCATTTCAAAAAAAATTAACATTTTTAATATTTGATATTTGAAAAGAAGGAAATTTTTTTTTTTTTGGCATTTTCAAGATACAAAAAAAATTTGCGCTTTTTTAAAACAATATAAATACTGTTTTTTTAACAGTAATATTGTTTTTTAACAGTAATATTGTTTTTTAACAGTAATATTGTTTTTTTAAACAATAATATTGTTTTTAGCAACAAACAATTTGAAGTTTAACTGAATTTAAAACAATTTCAACATTTCAAAGAAATTTTATTTCTTGTCAAAATTAAAACATTTCCGACAAGGCTCGATAGTTAAAAAAAACAGCATTAAATGAGGGTAAACCGTTTTACCCACATTTAACGCTGAATTTTCCTCTTAACTTTCCTCCGGTTTTCGACTACGAATATCTCGGCCAATATTGCACTTAGAAACGTGGATTTTGTTTTGTCGGCATCAGGAGAAACAAGGCAAGAACTTTTCAATTGGGTTTTTGGGCACGGTGACCGTATAAAAAGTTAATTGTTTATTTTAATAACTATACAACCCTCTTGCAGCATAAATGACGCGTATATTAGTTCTACAACTAATTTGGATACTTTTCCTTAATTGGAAGTATGCGGTTCGCCAGTAAAATGCAGTGCGTACCGAGTGCGATATATAATATATATGCATACCATAAACTATGCAACATCATATCAAATACAACTGAGAATTTATAATTATTAGTAATATGTTTCACATGTCAAAGAGCTACAGTGGATCTCGTTTACAACGTTTCCGCTTATTGCGATTTATTTTTTCGTGGTTTTCAAACTCTCACTACAATAGAACCTCTCGATAACGGACATCCATGGGACCAAAACTTTTGTCCGCTATTGGGGAGGTACGATATGCAATATAACCTCGTTTATACGACGCGACGTTTGGATTTGTTAGCAGTTGGTTCCTATATGTAAAAGTGATACACCGGTGGTTATGCATAATCACTAGAGCCCGGATTATATGCACTAAAAAAGTGGCAAAATATGCTCTAAAAATATGCAAATATGCACTTAAAAATGTAAAAATATGCACTTGAAAATGCAAAAATATGCACTTAAAAATGCAAAAATTTGCACTTAAAATACAAAATGTGCACTGAAAATTCCAAAATATGCATTAAACACCCCAGAATATGCATTAGAAATCTTGAAAAAGTCAAAAATTCCGAAATATGTATAAAAAAAGAGAAAATATCATTAAAAAATACACCATCCAAAAAAAAACGAATGTGTTTTTAAAATACATGTTTTCTATTAGTGCATATGTATTTCATTTTTACCAAAAAATATTCCCTCATATATATGTATACAGCATATGCAAATAACTTCTACATATTTTTTATTCAGGCATTTTTTTAGTTTTCAGTTTGTTGTAGCTGCTCAATAACGAAAATAGCAGTAATAAAAGAATTTCGACACTATTTCTAAAAACAAAATTAACATTTTGACACATCTCTAGAAATAGCCTTACAATAAAACAGTTAGTAGTCGTAAAATACTTTATAAATATGTATTAATTCACTAAATTTCACATACGGGGAAAAAAATCGATGTTATGAAAATATTATGAACAATATTTATTTGGAAAATTATAAAAAAAAAATTGAGTGAGCTTAAGTAAACCTTCAAAAATATGCACTTATACTGGAAATTCTTTGATTTTATGCATTTATATGCATTAATGCTAAAAAAGGCCAAAATATGCATATGCACATATGCATTTGCATATAATCCGGGCTCTAATAATCACCAATCGTCTCGATAAAGAAAGTTTGATTAAATTTCGCTACATTTATTACTTTTACCGGCAACTATGCATAATTCCCCAAACAAAGTTGGAAAGTCTAATAATTATAGAAAAATTTATAACCTTCCTTCTCTTCATTAAACCAATTAATTATTTTTTACATGACACTTGCACTGCACATACTTTGCAATAAAAATTGAATTAAGTGTGAACAAGAAATAAACGTTCAAAACATTATCAGTAATGTTAGCTCTCTTCACACGTATCAACATATGCAAATAAAACCCACCATTACCATTCGCAATCAGCATTCTGGATAATAGTTATGTTCAGCTAATCAAGTAATTAATGGACGGATTACCATATTTACAAATACGAGCTTGGGATTATACATAATCACCTTTGAATACGATAAATTCTCGATCTATGAACAAAAATTCACAAATTAGAGTTTGGAAACAAAAATTAGAGTTTGCCTGATTTTAATGTTCGCTAACAGGGAGTGAATTACACAATTGAGTGAGTTAAAGTCCTATTCCACGGAATCTGTGATCACAAAAGTGTCCGTTAACGGGAGGTGTCTGCTAATGGGGGAGTGTTCCAGTGTAATACTCATCGAAATCTTCAGTTTCAAGCGTTTTCCCGATTACAACGTTTATTTTTTAAGGCGGTAAAACAAAAGAAAACGTTGTAAGCGCGATCTATTGTATAATTCAAAATTTTTATTTTTCCAATTCCAATAAAAATTGCCTAAAATAAATAAATTCACATCTCAAACTGAAATAAAATATAAAAATATTTTATCCTCGATATAAAACGACGTAAATATTACATATAAATGCGCATAAAGACATTTCGAGAATGGAATGCCGCCATGTTTTTCTTTCCAACTGAATCATATTCTTTCCAAGCGGCGAAGACATGTTACAAAAACAACATTCGAAATCGATCATATCATTTTTAAATTATATTTTATATGTCAGTCAGCTGTTCAACCATGTATTGATTCCCCGATGACACACACACAAGTAATATAAAAAAAACATTAAAAAAAACCATAATCTGAAGAAAAACGAAACTAATGTCAAATATTAAGTCGACTGATCGGAAAAGAAATTCCATAATTCAATAAAAGAAACTTAATGAATATTAAATTTATTCGTATATTTTTCTTTTCAATTTACAATGGTTATACTCGCACGATGTATTTCTACGAAGAGTGTCGGAAAGGAATAAAATTTTCACGGTTGTTTCTAAAATTTAGATGAAATATCGAAAAATTTCAGTGAAGCAAAAAGAAAGCAATTAATAATTAAAGCCTATATCCGTGAAATAATAATTTAAATATAAAATTTTTTACGAGCCCCTAGTGGTTAGTTAAAATTACAATTAGTAAAATTTTACACATCTTTTTATAGTACTGAAATAATTTCGTTCCATAAAATTCGGAAAGACATCGGTGATTGAAATTCTTGAACGTCCAAATTTTCACGTTGATATCTTGGAAAAATTTTAGAACTTGTTATTTTCTGGCTTAAAAAAAATTGCAAAATTCTCAATTTTCTAATGACGAACATTTCGACAAATGTACACACAAATTTTTATGTATAATTACGAGAAGAATAAATTAGCTAATTATTATTTTGGTTGATTGGAGGTAGATGTATAAAAATCATAATTTTTTTTTCACTCAATTATAATTTTACTAAAGTACTAGTCTTCTTACCAGGTGAATTTTTTTTTTGCTTTGTCGATAATTTATTATTTTACTGTAATTTTAGAATCGATAGTAGAATTTTTAAGGGTGTCTTTGATTGCAACGATGTTTTTCGAACAATTTCCGTGAAATTTCCTGTATCTATCCGTGAAACATAAATAAATCCGTCTGTTTCCTGAGAAAGCGCACCAAAAATTTGAGATAAGATAATTTTATTCCAAAATACAGATACTGAATACTTTGTGACTAAGCTGGCTTGGAAGCTTCAAAAAACAATCGTTATATGTAAGCCGGTACAATACTTAATATATTAACCTGTTTGCGAGTGACTCCCAAATGGTGTGCCAATGCGAATTAGGAGCCAGTGACCCTACGTGATATTGTGGGTGTAAAAATGATCCGAAAGCACAAATTAGGGGATGTGATTGTGAACCAGTACAAAGTAGAATTTTAATATACTGGGAGATTATGATAGGCCACGATTACACTATAAAATTTATATAAAAGTTATTTTATAAAACTAGATAAGTGCAACCAATAAGCTGATCGGTTGCATTTGCTTGAATATAACCGATAATCTTATTTTTCGTATTTTCAAATTTTATAGAAAAATTCTATAAAACTTGAGAAATGCAATCAATTAGATCATCAGTTTCATTTGCTCGAATGTAACCGATGTGCGCTTATTGGTTGGATTTTTCAACTTTTATAAATCAGTTTTTATCAAACTTTTACACTGTAATCCCGGCCTAAGACATACTTTATTAATTTTAATCCAACTTTCATGGATGCCTCCATATAAAAAAACAATTAAAATCCGTGATTAAAAACTTCATTGCATCAATTTAAAAATAGTTATTGACATCCGATTTTTTATTTATTTTAGAACTTAATGTCATCAATAGTTTTAATTACAGGTCTAAAGGGTTTTTCCGATAACTTATATCAAACTATTGAAACTTTCTTTTTCATTAAATTGAATGAAAAATGATTGTTTTTAGACTTTTAAACATGAACTAAATTTTTCAAATCTTTTCTGTTTGACAATTTTGTTATTTTTTGAATGAAAAATCGGTAATAAATGAAAAGAAAAATTTATATATATATTTTATTTATGATATATATACATATTTGAATTGAAATTTTAAAGAAGTGTATGTGTTCTTCACAATTAAAAAAAAAAACAAAAACTTCCGATTGGGTAATTTGAAATTATTTAAATTCAAATTATATAGTTTAAGACGGGAAAAAATTGAGTAGTTTATAATTTTAGAATTAAATTTGAATATAAAAATCTTTATTTTTATACGAAAAATAGAATTTTATATGACACGTAGGGATACGTAATTGTCGTATTTATTAAATAGGTGCTATAAATGAGAAATTTACAAAAATTTGATTTTTACTACTTTTCCACGAAATCTCAATAGTTTACACTTTCTAAGTGGAAAACGATTGTAATTTTGCTTAGCGCACAATCGACCATGTTCATTCGAACCACTGCTTAAATAAATGGAATCTTTTACCGCCTTATGTTAATTGACTTTTTTATACTTTCACAAATATTACGCTTTCACACGTCAACTACTAATACCATCAACCACAATACACATGTTTTTATTGAATGAAACATTTAGAATTATTGTAAATCATGTTTTTAAATTTGGATAAATTCATTTAGAAGTAGGTACTGTCTTCCAAGTATTCAAGTCGCCTTTTATACGTACACTAAATTATTTTATTTTTGTTCTGGGTTGAGCCAATAGAGAGCGCCACCTTTCTTAATACAAGTAAAAAAAAAAAATTAGGTATTGTGATCATTGTAATTAAATATGATTTTCATTTCATTTTTTATCTCTGATTATTCGAGAAATTTATTTATATCGATCCTTTTTCCATCAGTTTTCAATATGGCAACTATACTAACGTTTCAAGATGGCAATCGAACTGTTTCTTCGCATAAGCGGATGTCCCGCTTGATCAGATATTATGTGCTGAAATCGTTGCGTCGTGCGTAATATAGTGTGCTTAAAAGCAAAGATTTTATTTATGAACTGGATTACCGTACGCGGTTATTTTGCAAAATATGCACCTGGTTCAAGTAACCTTCCTTTTAAAAATGCTTAATATACGAGTTCAGTCGACTTTCGTTTCTGAGCTCTGTACGAAAATTGTGCAATTAATCGACAATTTGGAATGAACAAACAAAAAAAGTTGAGCGTATATATACCAAGTTTCAATGGAATACGTCCTCCAAAATGGGCGCTACATGGGTCGGAGTAGTGTCAGTATATTGACGGGTGCTACATTGGTCTGAGCAGTGTCAGTATAGTGAAACTACTCTTACCTATGTAGCGCTCGTTCTGGAGGACGTATTAAATTGGAAATTTGTATATACGCTATATGGACCATGGAGAAATTAAAAATTCGATAAGTAAGCTCCACTTTTTCCCCTGGTGGTCGAAAATCGAACATTTTTTTTCATTTCATAAATTTCTTTCCTATGGTCTCATTAAAATATCCAAAACATTTGGCTGTATTCGGGTGAACAATTTTTGAGAAAAATTACTCAGAGTACACGGGAACTTTAATTGTAATCTCCCTTTATATTATTGAAAAATTTCTCCAGATTTTTATCGAAGACGTTCCATGGCTCATCATTTTAACAGACAGCTATTTCCAGTAGTGAACCAAGAGACCTCTGTTCATGTCATGCACACGTCAAATTAAAAGAAAGGGTGGTATTTGAAATTTGCAAAGGCTATTCAAAGGCTATTCAAGACTATTCAAAGCCTTCGTTGTCCCTAATACCGGGATGTGTCCATATCCTGGATGTAGAGAGATATTTTAAAAATCTACAACGGCGTTATTACTCGGGAAGGCAAAGGGCTAAAAGCTACTACAATATCAGTTTTTAACTAATTACTGTAATTACATATATATATAATTACATATATATAAAACTTGAAAAAATTGTTCTTTTTCTGAATTTTTCCTTGGTCAATCATACGGCCAATCGCTCAATAACTAACTTGGCCATTCATACGTCACTCACTTGTGACTCATGTGGTCAATCACTCGGTCACTCACTTGGTCACTCATGTGGTCAATCACTCGGTCACTCACTTGGTCACTCATATGGTCAATCACTCAATCACCAACTTGGTCGTTCATACCGTCACTCACTTCGTCACTCATATGGTCACTCACTCGGTCACTCATATGGTGAATCACTCAGTCACTCACTTTGGAACTCATAGAAGAAATTACTAGGTCACTTATATGGTCAATCACTTGGTCACTCATATTGTCAATCACTCGATCATTCGCTTTGAAACTCATACCGTCACTCACTTGGTCACTCATATTGTCAATCACTCGGTCATTCGCTTTGAAACTCATACCGTCACTCACTTGGTCACTCATATGATCAATCAGTCGGTCACTCATTTGGTCACTCATACGGTCAGTCATTTGGTCACTCATACGGTTATTCATATGGTCAATCACTCACTTGGACACTCATACGGTTAATTGCACACTCACAGATACGGTCACTCACGTGGGCAGTCCTTCTGCCACTCACTCATTTGTACTGTCTCTAACACACTCCTGCAGTTTTCTGAACTTTTATTTTATCGAATTCATTATTTGATAATCCGAACATGAATTTGCATATAAGAAGGAGAAGTATATAGTATTTCTGAGAAAAAAAATCTCATCAGTTATTTAAATTTTTTACTTGAATGTGCTTTTTATATGAAATCGAAAAAAATGAAATTAATTACAAGTAAAGCGCACGCTATTGGGACTCTGAATTTCTGAAGAATCGATTGATAATTCTATCCAAAAAACTTCCGGTTGTATGTACGTACAATATGACCCGTTTGATCAAACGGGACGTATGGAAACGAGACAATTCAGTTTTTCTTTCCAACATAACAAGTTACAAAATGTTAAATTGTACATTTGTACAAATGTACAAAAAATGTAAATGTAAAAAAAACTAGCTAAAAAATTGGTTGCATTTAATTTCCTGTACTGCTCTAATTATGGTTATTATCCAAGTTAAACTGATTACAAGTCCAAAATAAAATGCTCGTATACCCTCAGGATGAGGTTAATTACAGGGCTACCATTACCACAGACGCGGAGCCCGTAGGGAAAATGATCTGTGGGGCTCCTTCGAGTTACGAATAATTCTTGTTGTTTTATTTGGAATAATCATTATCACTTGTATAGTTGGAACATAGCTACCTTGTTTTATATTGTGGTAAAAAAAATGTAACTTCTTTTACACTACCACATATGCGAGACTCCTTCAAGCGTGGGGCCCTGTGTGGCCGCATCTGTCGCACACCCCTGACGGCAACTCTGGTCAACTTAATCGAATACTAATTATGTATGTATAATAAATAGCCATGGTTGTGTGCGTTTTTTTATGGTGTAAAAATATAAATAAATAAAATCAGAACAACATGGGCTCCAGAGCCCTGTCTGCTCCTACCCCGCTTGGGTGAGCCATGACATCAACTGATGACCTCTTGGGACAGTCATTGGTCAGCTATGTATATACAATGCAGTTCAATTTTTCTAACACATATGATTCATTTTTCTTTTTTCTTTGAGATAAAATCCTTTTTTTCCAATTTAGAAATTTTGAGAAGTTAAAATAGAACCGTCTAATGTGTACTGCGATTTTTATAATGTGACGTGTTAATATACACGATGAATAGGTAACTGGGCGTATAGCCTTTCACTGGTGAAGCATTGATGCCAGAGGCTTACTTCCAATTAGAAAAAAATATCCAAATAACGTATAGTACGCAGATATGTCATTCATGTTGTAAAGGGTTGTATATATATATACGGACACCCTGTGCTTGAGAACCCAACAATCTGATACCAAAGAAAAAAAAAAGATCCACGTTTCTAGGTGCAATATTGGCTGAGATATTGGAATTCGGAAGAATGGTGGAAAGTTGGGGAAAAAACAGCACAGCGTTAAATACGGGTAAATCGTTTTTTCTTTGGTTAACGCTGCTTTTTTTTTAAA
This sequence comes from Pholcus phalangioides, assembly GCF_987345545.1. Lineage (NCBI taxonomy): Eukaryota > Metazoa > Arthropoda > Arachnida > Araneae > Pholcidae > Pholcus > Pholcus phalangioides. The sequence goes on along the minus strand of NW_028301616.1, from coordinate 20,763,756 downwards.
CTTTCCTCCGTTTTTTGAATTCGAATTTCTCAGTGAATATTGCATTCAAATACAAATACAAATGCAACGCCACAACAGGCAAATTGCCCAACGAGGTGGCTAACTTAAGAACATCATGGATCCCCGAGCCATTTTTTGGAGGCCCTACCTACTACTACTACACCACACATGCACCCCGCCCACACCCCCCCCCCCGCGGAACCCCCCAACGAATCGGTACATGCGGGAATGTGCGTGTACGTGTAGTGAAACCTGACGTGAAGTTTTGTTGTTTCTCTGTAATGCTTGTTAGGTGTAGTGCTGCCATCTGCCACTAGTTTTTCTAACTATGAGTGAAGTGTATGATTGAATGATTTATCGTTGTAGGACTGTTGCTCTCAGTGGCGAGACTTTTTAACGGGGAGATCGGCTCGCATTTGCGCCTTGAAGTTGGGAACCACAGAAAACCAACTTCAGCCGATCACCACTGTGGGGTTCGAACCCGGATCCCGGATTCGGAGTTATGGAATTTTTTCTGTTGGCATCAGAAAAGACAAGGCCACAACTTTGTAATTGGGTTTTTGAGCACAGTGTCTGTATAGAAAGTTAATATTTTTATTTTAATAATATACGAAAGGAACCATTCAAGTATTACGTCAGCATCGATGGAAGGGGGGGGGGGTTGAACGACGCTTACGTCATCAAACACCCTTTATATAAAATATGAAATATTTTTAATGGCATATCTACTCGCCATTAGAAATATTACTCGCACATCTTACTCGGTGCTCCAAAAATGAGAAAAACATTTCGATAGTTTTTGGGCACTTGAAGTAACATCCCCCCCCCCCCCACAATTGATAAGTGCCCTACAGAACCACTTTAGTGGTCTCTAAATGTCTCGCGGATCCAAGTGACCTGGTAATGCGTCTGGGCCGCTTAAGTGATCTGGAACGGTGCCACGCATCACTCAAGTGATCCGTAATTATACGCCACGAATCACTTAAATGATCTGAGAATGTGCCGCTGGTAACTTGAGTGATGTAGAACCGCACTGGGGGGCGGGTCACTTAAATGCTCTAAAACTACGTCATATGTCACTCAAGGGATCTCTAAATGTGTCAGGGATCGCTTAAGTAATCTGGAACTGTGTCCCGGGTCATTTAAGTGATCTGAAAATGTGCCGCTTAGTTCATTTTTACAAAATTAGGTTTGAGGAGGGGCAGGCCGCAACAGAAACCCCAGGGCCATATTTAGTCCGCGGGCCAAGGGCGTTTATGCGATTTATCATTATCTCTGTACCCCATCTCTGTACGTGTCTGATCCCACCAATATGCGTTAGGAATAAGAGGGGCAGAGCTGATGACGAAATCTTTCTGACGGGGGGGGGGGTCAAAAATGGCTAAAAATTTGCTTACGTAATACTTGAAAAAGTAAAACATAATGACATATACATGCTATTACTACTAGTAAGTATTAGTACTACATGCTATTTGGAGATTTTTCTAGGTGGGATTATGTAGGATAAACGGCTCGCCAGTTAAATACCATACGCCCTGTTACCTATGCACCCTGTATATACACGGAACGTTCAAAATGTATTATTTACACACGTACATATACGGAACCTTCCCTAGAGTCCCTTGTGAAAGTCTTCAGCCCGAAGAACTGCGAATGTGGTCAGCTGGAAGGAACTGGCCGCAAACCGAAGAAAGAAATGAACTTTTTCTTATGTTACACATTCCTTCACTACAGGAAAACCATTGCAAAAAAAAAAAATAATAAAATCGCTACGCATACATGGATCATAGCGACTGTAACATCCCGAGAAGAACACTGTGAAAATGAGCACGAAAATTTTTGAAAGCTTTCTGGACTCCTACATGGTCTTGCAGATTGATAACGATAACTTATACTGGAAAAAAATAAGTCTGTTTCAACATTAACTTCAAAAAATATGCAAAAAGAAAAAACTTTCGACGAAAAAAAAATTGATAACAAAAACCGAAGTACTGAAAACTAAAACCAAATTTTTTCCAAAGTTATAATACTAGTATGTTCCTTACATAGCGGAAATGATAACGACACTCGAATGGCAACATTATCCATGATTCTAATAAGCGGTGTCCATGGTATTGAAAAACTTCAACTGATAAATAACTCAGAGTGAGTGAGAGATTTGCTAACAGGTCTTTGTAATAGACGACACACAATACGTGATTTAAACTTCGAAAAAAAAGAGGACGTTAGTTTCTGATCTCGGTCCACGAACGACCAAAGAACTGAGACAAGTACGTGATTTAAAGGGTTTCGAAGATGTCTATTTTTTTTGTTCGCCTCCTATATGTATTAAGTACGAAAAAAAAGGAGCATAAATCTCTTTATTGTACCAGTAGTAACGTCAATGGAGCTTGAGACCGTTCCAAGAGGATTCTGGCGATATTTATGTTGGATGGGAAGTGATTAAGTGGTGGATGGACCGTTGAGTCCCGCGGACCACAAGCGGAACACCCTCCATCCCTTAAGCTGTCATTCTTACGTCACAGCCATTCTTACATCCTCCGTCCCTTCACTACCATCCTGAGTAATGACCGTATTGTGCAATTTCACCTACGTCGGTCGCTTCTCCCGCTTGAAGCATTGCTTATTGACTCATAGTCGAACCTATTGCTTTATTCCTCTCAACTACGCAATCTGGAACCGTAAACATTAATGATTTATTGCCAGTACTTTTTATACCCCCCTTTTTTGCCCTTTCTTTGATAATACCTATAAATATACTAATGCGATATAGGTATTCAACGTGTAAGCACTTTTCGGTTGCAGAAAAATCCCTTGAATATTTCTAAGTGTTGAAATCCGGCGTTGTGAAATATTATACGCCCGGGGGGGGGGGGGGGGTTGTCACAACCTTTTCAGTCCACGGGCCAGATATGCGGTATTTCTGCCACTGTAGGGCCAGAAAAACTGGAATATGTATAGAGTGGTTATATTTAGTATAGGACAGGGGTCTTCAACCAGCGCGTCTGTTTTGTGTTAGAAAGTGCACTTTCTCTCTCATATCAGCGAAAACGTTCATGAGCCGAATCCGTATTCGTTAGCCGAGGCAGAAAATTTACGAAAAAAAATCTTCGTTTAGGCGAAAAATTCAATATTAGCTTCAAAATATGCGAAAAGAAAAACTTTCCACGAAAAAAAAATTGATAACAAAAACCGAAGTATTGAGAACTAAAAAAAAAGTATAGAAACTAACGTGTGATCTAGGGCTAAAACATAGGCTCCTCTTTTTTTATTTTCAATGCATTTCTTATTAGCTGAATCTTTCGTTTTACATGAAATGGTTCAAAAACCTGTGAGTGACAGTAATTCCGATGATGATTGGATGATGACTAAAATTCAGCTCACGACGCGTCTGTTTTTTGTTAGTGCATGCATTCATATCAACAAAAATGCTCACGAGCCTAATCCGTATTCGTTGGCCGAGGCAGAAAATTCACGAAAAAAAAAATATCTCCGTTAGGCGAAAAATTTATAAGCCAAGGTATTCGTTAGCCGAGATATCACTGTACTCATTAAAAAATTAGACATAATCGTGGAGTAAAAATGATCATAACAACTGATTAGAATTTCCCAAATTATCAAATTAATAAAAAGTTATTGGATATCCCATGGTTTTAAATTACCCAAAAGAGTTATCGTTAACATTTAAAGCCGTGTGAACCGAGAGCTTTATTACAGAAAATTACAATGGTATTAAATTTTTGCGGAAAATTTTTTTCAAAATAATTTCTCTCTCAAGTATCTATTTATTCTACCATATTTTTTCATGTATTTCCTTTGAAGTACGAAACACGAAATGAACAATGAATGACTTTTGAAAAATTTCAAAGAAAATTATTCATTACAATAAAAAAATAAATAAAAAGAATGGATAAACAATTGAATTTTCCTTTGATTTCCTTCTCTTTTGGAAATTATCCGTGAATCGAAGCGTATTAAAAGCGCCAGTTTCGCCCGGGGTTGCACAAATTACCGCGATTCGCCCTTTCAAGTAACTCATTTAAGCGGTTCGAAATACGTACATACTGCTATATCCAATGTCTTTGACTGTTAGATTGGAGTTAATAGCTAATCGCCGAATTTCCGCCTTCATGAATCTCTTCTATGTATGTAACTGGAAGAGAAATGAGGAGAGCTAAACTCATATTACACGAAATATACCCCGGAGGAAACAAGCGAGTAAAGGGAGGAGAGAGAAATTTGTTTCCTCTCATCACTCCCCGTGTCTCCTGTACGTTAGTTTCGGTTTCGGGGCCGCGCCTGTACAACTACTTTCACGGCATCCTTTGATGTCTTGAGGAAGAAGCCAACTTACAGGATGAAGAGGGAAAAATTATCGCTTGAGATGCTTACGAATGGGAAAACAAATTATAAAAGAAAACAATACCGATTATTTTTTTGGTATTCCCATCATCCTTTGATTCGTCACCCGAAGAATAAATAATTTCATGGATGAATTATCATGATTTTTAAGATTTATCTTCGAAAATTAAGATTATCATTAAACACTCCAGAGTTAAGTGAACCAGAAATTTTATCTATAAGAGGTTTTTTTTTTCAGAAATAACATATCGAAACAATTGAAAAATTCCCTAAAAGAATATTTTTCATGAAATATTATCATATCCTATTTTTGCTGATAACGTTAAATGACACTTATACTTTTTTTTTTTTTTGGAAAAATTTCATCAGGAATCTCAATAAAAGAATCTATTTGTAGATTATAATTTGAAATATATTTCAAATACCTTTTCTTTTTAGGATTTTGATCCCTTTCAACATTGTCTTATGCCCATTAGCTTATAAAACCTTTGAACATCTTTTTTTTTTTACATCTTGGCTTATCCATTAAAATACATCTGAAGGTATAAAGCATTTTATGGGGAAATGCGATTTTTTTCCCTCAGGAATATTCCCCGTCGTTTACTGAGCTTGGAAATGTTTCGAATATTCGAAAATAACCCTTTAGATTGATTGTACGAATTAATCCTTTGAGCTCGTAATCCTATCAAATATTGTTAAATCATCAGGACATGGAATTCCCATAAATATTGAGGAATATTATGATTTAAGAATCATTTTAAATAAATTTTTAAAACATTACATTTTTGAAGGTTTATCCGAATGATTCAAATATTCATTCAATTTTGTAATTTCTCTGTAATTTTTGAGAGATGTTTGAAAATATTTTTGTGTTACTATTTCGTGTATTCTGCTATATTAATATTCATAAGTTTATTGTGGTACGTAGTTAGAACGCGGTAGCCCTTGTCGATAATATACCCATCCAAAGTACCAAACGATGATTAGAGAAGTCGCGAGTTCAATACCCGAATGGTCCAGAAACTTTCATGACGCAGTCGTACGACGGAAACGGTGATGATCACAGAAAAAGATTGCTGCAGCAGGGAGTCCCACACAGAGGGCTAAGCCGCCACCACCACCTACAGAACACACAGAGGGGTTAGCCAACAACATCTACAGAACACACAGAGGGGTTAGCCAACACCACCTACAGAACACACAGAGGGGTTAGCCAACACCACCTACAGAACACACAGAGGGGTTAGCCAACACCACCTACAGAACACACAGAGGGGTTAGCCAACACCACCTACAGAACACACAGAGGGGTTAGCCAACACCACCTACAGAACACACAGAGGGGTTAGCCAACACCACCTACAGAACACACAGAGGGGTTAGCCAACACCACCTACAGAACACACAGAGGGGTTAGCCAACACCACCTACTCTGTAGATGGTGTTGGGTTAGCGCACCAATATCTCGATGAGTATAAAAAAAACAAACTGTCGAACGCTGCCGTTTGGAAACGGCAATAAACTGTAGGTCCCGGTGTACTTGGCCCTCACGTGCAGGAAATGACTGGTGTAACAAAAATGATTAAAATATGTTGTTATTTTTAATAGTAATTTTCCCCATGATGTTAAAATATTAAAATATCATTTTTCAAGTGTCGAACTGTTATAATTCCCTTGGAGCGAGTATAATTTTAATGAAATTTGTTTGTAAATTTCCGACGATGAATTGTTAGTGGGTGAATTTTCCCAGCGTCGAATTTTTCTAGCGGTGAATTTTCCAACGATGATTGTTGGTGTGTGAATTTTCCAACAATGAATTGTTGGTGTGTAAATTTTCCCAGCGTTAAGTTTTCCCAGCGGTGAACTTTCCTAGCGGTGAATTGCATGGGGGTGAATTATTGGCGGTGAATTTTCCGTAAACCGTTAGTACTTGATTACTGCATACATTAAACCGAATATGGGTTAACGATTCGGTTACATGTAATGTTCTGGAATTGAAGATGTTGGCTCTTCTTTCCCCTATCAAATATAATAAACACCATCGATTTCCCCCCCCCTCCAATAATAAATAGAGGGATACTACAGATACGGTTATTTAGGGGGAGGTAGGGGGATTGGCTCGTGTATCTTCTCAGTGATGTTTTCCCCAAGGGTAACGCTATAAGAGGAGAGAGTATATTCACTCTGTATAACAAAAGAACTAAACAACAAAGAAACAGATTGTGGATGGAGGGGTTGAAAGTCGTGTTGTGTGTTATCAGGTTTGGATGCCGTCAATTGGGCTAAATTCGATTGTGCTGTTACTGTTAGGGCGGTACCCCTCACCCCCCCCCCCTTTCGTATGAGCAATTGTTTGCCCTCTTCCCATCCGGGAATATAGGCTCTCGGATCGGGGGAATCGAATGGTTATGCGTTCTGAAAGAATGATGAGGGAGGCCATCGACGCTTTATATGACTAAGATCGTCCATGTTTTTTTGTTTTTTTTCGTTGAAATCATAGAGGACTGGCAATTTATACGTTCAAACTTCGCTATCTTTATCACGTGTTTAGCCCGTATTTCTACCATAACGGGAACATAATCGTTTCAATGCGTGATGTTGTTTTCTTTTTCATTTGACATTAGCCAAGAGATGTGAAGTTGGCTCATTTAGCTTGGCTGTGAAATGCCATCTAAAGAAGTGTTCTTCAACCTTGTTTACAACTACGGGCCCTTGAAAAGAAGTTGAACAGTATCGTAAAACCGGCGCAAATAAGAGAAACAATCTGTAGACCTGCAAAAAAAACCAATAAGCTTGGGGGCCAGCAAAAAATAAACAGCAGAAATAATTCACCGACGGCAAAAGGAAACAAATACAAATGGCAGTATACAGGGTGTCCCGTAAGTGCTAATGCAGCCTTTATCTCATCAATCGTCCGTCGCAGAAGTATAGTTTCAATTTAAAAAATGCTCAAAATGCATTCAAAAACTACCCTGTACCAGTTTTGACAGTGAAAATGCAGTGTGTAACAAAATATAAATCTAAATTTTTATACTGTTCCCCCTGTCCTCTAACTTCCAATTATAAAGCTGTTGCCCTGTTTCTCCTGAGGCCAACAGAAAAAAATTCCAAGTTTCCAAGTGCTGATATATTCGATGAGATATTCGAATTCGGGGAAAGTTCGGAAAGGACAGCATAAATGAGGGAAAGGAGAGTTATGGGTTAGATTTTGATGCTTTTCATAACTTTTCTGATTATTAATTCTAATATCTTTGCGAATATTGCACTTGGAAACATGGGGTTTGTTTTTGTTGACCTCACAGGGGTAGACAGGGCAACAACTTTCTAATTGGAAGTTAGAGGACGGGGGGAGGGGGTTTAAAAATTTATATATTTTTTTATTTTGTTACACACTGTAAAAACTGGTCACCCTCAAATCTGGTACAGGGTAATTTTTTAATGCCTTTTGAGAATTTTTTAAATTGGAATCATACCTCTACCGTGGACAGTTGATGACAGGAAGATCGCATTAGCACTTGCAGGACACACTGTATAAATGATTTGCAGACAGATGAAAAATAAGTAAATAGAAGAAAACATTTGAGGACCGATGTCCTCAAATGTTGTCGTAAAGCTGTTGAAGAAGAAAAATAATATTAGGACCCAAAAAAAAAAATGAATAGGAGAAATAATTTGTGGACCTGCAAAAGATAAATGACTCAGAGAAATAAACTCCGGACTGGTAAAAAGTAAATAAAGAGCAGAAATAATTTGATAATTTGCGGACCAGTTGAAAATAAATAAATACAAGGAAGGATACCTGTAAAAATAAATAAATGAATCCTCAGACCTGTGCTGAGACAGCCGAAGTAAAGATAAAATATAAAAGTCGTATATTATTAATTAAATCTGAAATAACGTGAATATATTACTAAGATTATGTTCAGCTAAATACTGTATTTGGCGGACCAGCCCCGGTCTATGGACCAGAGGATGAAGAATACTACAGATTGAAGAAGCTAAGTCCCAGAGGTTTTAGAATACTAAATCTTGGAGAATGAAGAATGCCAAGTCCTCTTGCAAACCGGGCAAGTGCTCTTTCCCGATTTGCAAGAGAACTGAGTTCGATTTCCGCCGGAGACCAAATTACTTTTCTTTCCAAGAACACATCTCGGTATAATGTCCAGGAAAAAGCCTTTCCTACACAACATCTTTTACCAGAAGTTTTCACCAAAGATAGACAGTTGGATTGCTGAGAAGGTGGTTATCATTAATGTGACTTGATGCATACAATTATTAAATCAAATCAAGCATTTATTTACATACAGGCCATTGGCCCGTTACAAAGATTGGCAACACCTTTTAAACATCATAATTGTTCAAAAGAGGGGAAAAAATTAAATATCAATTTTTCGAACAAAAGTAAACCTTGTTGAAAAAATTGTGAATATTTTAAATAAAATTTCTATTGAATGAATTAGTGTATAAATCCATCTGCGAGGTAAAATTAATAAATTCACTTCGAGGCAATATTTTGTTGTGGTGAAAGGGAGAAAAGAACAATCAAATAGGACATGTACAACATTAACATTGAGTACAGAATTACAAAGTGTACAGATCTCGTCATAATTATGATAGAATGGAATTTCATCTCTATTACTCAAAACTTATAAACCAGATCTTATTCAGAAAAATGTGCGAACAACTTCAAAAATGACAACTTAAAATTCAAATATGGCTCGAGTAAAAAATAAAAAATTAAACGTTTATAGTGTGGGAAGTTTGATGAGTTCAGAATATATAGTTATACGGTTAATCCTTATGGTAATTGAAAGTTACAGTATGATTTAAAATAGAAAGAATGGTACGCTTAATTTCGGTAATAAACAGAGATCACACGTAAGAATGGCCATATTCGGATAACATAAAATATGTTTTACTTGAAGACATCCGGTTGAAAATTGTATTATTACTTTTCTGATTGTTAAGAGCAATATAAAATTTCTTGGTCAGCCATTAATTTCTTAATAATAAAGATTAAGAATACGGACCCATGAATCTATAAATTTAAAATTAATTTAATTACTGATTGCTCTAGAGAGAGTAGCTCGTTCGTTTTGTATCGTATTATACTAGGTGGGGAACAAAGTTCTTGACAGAAATGGTAGGTAGCGCTATACGAGCTGCAGTAGTCGTGTTTACAGTCTAATTTATATAATAATTTGGGGACGTTAAAGTGTGTTCTAGTAGTACGGCAAAATTTTGTTTATTGTTTGCAACTTTTTAGATGCAATACGGGACGTGTAAAATGTCTGTAGAAAAATCTAAAATTCATTTGGTTCCACTGGAAATTCAAACTTAGTGCTTTCAGGGCTGCAACCGCGATAGATTCAGTTTTAGGAGCGTAAACTGTTAGTGCCAGAACAGTTGGATACTGTTTCTACTATGGACATTCCAGTCCCATAATAACCCATCTGGAAAATGCCCGATGCGAGGTCTAACGAGGTCTCCAGACACACACTGACACACGAGAGGGTCATATTGTCTGTCTGGTGGGATCACCGTGGAATAATCTTTTATGAATTTCTTCCGAAAAGTTATTTCTTGCACTTTTTCTGCACCTTTTTTTCCAAACAATAAATTTCTGGCAAAGAACTTTGTTCCCCTCCAAATATTCGATCCCAATTGAAAAATTCCCTTTAAGAAAGTTAAAAAAATTAACCTTTTTCAATTTCATCTGGCACACAATTACTGTTTTCGAACGATACTACTCGAAACGGGTCTACCTGTCACACACTCATTGATACTTCTACTGCAGTTTTTCGTAAAACATAAGTTACTAGTAATACACTATGCGCACCTCCTAATCATCATTGCCTTGGAAAATGAGTTCTCCAGAGAATTTGATTAACACTATGAATGCTCCAAAACTTATACGAACGGAAGAGGATCCTACGTAGAAGGTTATGAATAATTAGACTCCTCAAATGTTTTCTTAAAAAAAGCTGACACTTAGTACAGACAGCGCATATTTCACTCAAGAAAAGCGAAACCGACGGAAAAAAAAACAACTAAAAATTCCTCAAACATCTTAACAGAAACGAATGGTGAGAAAAGATCGAATCGATTCGATTTTCCGCTGAGCTGTTAAAACACCCGAAAGGTAGAGAAATATCCTCACAAAGGCATTCCCAAGGATCACAATTTCCTTCAAAAAAAAAAAACCTCCAATTGAATTGAAAATTTTCCCACACCCACACACACACACATACAATTCTTCGGTATCTTAAAAACATTTAAAGTTTTCACCCCTTTGCTCACCAAAGCGAGCAACCAAAGAAGCCGATGCACATCATCACATCTACTTCTGTCGATTCCAGAAAATAGAGAATAAATAAATAAAAATAGAAACAGCCGGAAAAAAAATGCTCTTTTAAATTGAGGAGATGCCCTATTACAGTTGTTTTTTTTTGGAAGAGGTTGGGTACGTACTGGGTACTGTACCTCACATAAAACACTTCCAAGAGAGAGAGAGAGAGAGACCCTCCCTACACATACACATAAATCAGCAGTTCTCGGAGGTTTGGGTAAAGGCCATAAGAGGTATCGTGGTATGTTATACTGGAACGTGCTTAGGCTCTATAAATCAATGAGTGGGGGAGGGTTAAAATCTCCTCCATCGTACAGTATAACACGGAGGATACAGTAGGAGAGTCGGGCGGGTGTAAGATGTGAAAAACAACTTCTTGTCGTGATATTTCATGCATACCTGACTTGATCTGTTAGAAGAATCGAAAAAAAATAGAAGAAAACTCGTATCGGTGTGTGTATATATATGTATTGGAATTGGAAGTATATAAAGTGAAGTTTGACTGGTCCTCGAGGCGGAAGACTGTTGGTGGATGCCTTGGCTTCTTCAAGGAGGAGGAGGGCTTCCACTCCGTACGTCCTCTCTGGTACTGTTGGGAAAAAATTTCTATTCACTCTAGGGTGAAGTTGCTCAAGTCTCTTACTTGGAGGAGAAGTTAATGGAGAAGAAGTTTTTTGTGTGGTATATAGGGGGGAAAAAGAGAAAGAGATTGAACAATTTGTTGTAGATTTTTGTTTTTTTTTAAGTCAAATGTCTTTTTCTTTTCCTCCTGACTATATTTATGACAATGGTGAATCAAATATGATTTTTTTTCTTCTTCTAGGATCATTATCTTTTTATGAGTAAATATTCCGTGGAAATTCACGGAATTATCCAGAAGTGAATTAGTCCGATTCAATTTTTTTGTTTTTATTCAACTCCTTTACTACTAATGACTAATAAATATTCGTTATTATGCACTAGTGGCACCCGCGGCTTCGCTCGCGTGGATTTGGTAATCTGGAAATTGATAAAAATTGTTTTTTCGGGTTCGAAGACCGTCGTCCGTTTAACGGACGACCCGCGAAAACCTTATCAACAATCTGGAAATTGTTCTGCAATGATTTCCTTCATATAAAATTTGGATCCCCTAGGGGGGGGGGGGTAAATTTTCAGAAATCCCGTCGCAGTGATTCTCTGTATTATAATACTGACCAAATTTCATATCTATAGCTTCTACTGTTTGGACTCAGCGATGTAATTGGGCCATATAACCGTTGAAACCCCTCCCCTCCACATATGATCTTCTTAGATGTTGAATTTTGAAAAGTTCCTTTTTAGTGTGTGTTGTGTGTACATTACAAACTAAAACTACTGGCCAAAATTTATATTTATAGCTTCGGTGATATCGGTCTGATTTCTCTATATAACCTTTGAACCCCCTTATGATCCCTTTATGAGTCGAATTTCGAAAAATCTTTTCTCTCTTAGTAGGTCTTTATTTCATTCTATGAAGTAAAGACTCTTTATGAAAGCCATATTCTTTACGATTCCAAAACAGATCTTGTTTTTGCTATGTAATGCTCAGAACCGAAGTTACGTCCACTTCAGTGTTGCGTTTTTTACGTACAAGTAATCCGTTAATTAAAACTTAAAAACATGTTTAACGAAAAATGCTATTTTTGGCATTTTGCTTTAGTTTGAAATATGAGGACTAAAAATCTTTTCATTGCACATCATGACGAAATTTTAACACGATATTTTGATATATTAAATTGCTAAAGTTATGAACCAAAATATAAGGTCGATCACATATATTTGCCTAATTACAGTGTTATACAGATGAAATGTAGGATAAAATTTCCAAAAATTCACACGTAAATTAGCAGATTTGAGTGAAACTTATGAGCATATCATACAATCCTTTAAATTTTGAAAAAATTAGAACCGTAATTCTTCCACATTTATAGCGTTTATTATCGTCATATTAGTGTCATTTATAGCGTTAAGGGGTTTTATTCGTGATTTCTTACAACATCCAACTCATTATAGGGCCCGAATTCAGCGAAAAAGCCTGTAGCGTTAAATCGTGATTCCACCATATGTAATAACATAATATCAGAGGAAAAAAAAAAGACGTTTTTTCCCTGATACTGGTTATGATACTGCTTTATCATCCATACATACAGGCGCTCTGGCCAATTGCTTCATTTACTATCATTTTATTACCGAAGAGGTGGCTGTGAAAGAATTAATTATCGTGGAGACGAACTGCGTACTATTTGCTTCTAAGTTTCAAACCTCCAGTTTTGCTTCTTATTCGTATTCAGGTTCGGCCATCTATCTTTGATAAGCAAAACTGGAAGTGAATGAATATTCCTTCCAATGTCGGAAGGTTCTGTCAGTCACTGTGGAGAGATTTTCACTCATGGGTGATTTATTTTCCAATGACCAGCAAATCCATTGAATGTATAAATCTTTCTTTACCAATACAAGGTGATTATAAATAAACTGACACTACCTCGACCTATATAGCGCCCGTTGTGGTGAACATATTTCATTGAAACTAGGTATATACCAAAGCTGGTTAAAGAGTAACTCTTTGGTGTATACGTTATTTGGAAAATGGGAAAAAAATTACTGCCATAAAAGTGCCACTTTTTCACCTGGTGGTCAAAAATCGAATTATATTCTTATTGGGTCTTTCTTTTTACCCATGGTTCATATATCATATATACCAAAGTTCATCAGAATAGGCGTTGCATACGTCTGAGTAGTATCAGTTTTTCTATAACAGTTTATTTTCCAGATGACCTATAAATTTATGTATGTCTTATTGTTTGTGTCCATTCGCCTACGTCTATGGTGAAAATGTACAGAAAAATCACTTCCGGAGATCAATATACGTATATCGGGCAAGTAACAAACCTCTTGGCAGAAATCTGCAGTTTTTAGACGAATGGATAAGAAGAGGTTGGGTCAAGGATATTCGAAACTGAAAAGAACAAATGTGACGGAGGGGGTTAAAGTATCGATGAAAATCGGGTATTTTGAGGTTTAACTCGGAGATCACCCCACAAAAAGGGAAGGGACGATAAAAGGAATGACACTTCACTTCTCCTCGGTACCACAATTGCGTTTCCACGTGATGTGATTCACCCAACAAAGCTGTCAACTCGAATTCTAAACTCAATCTCTCAACTGGTAAAAGATTCGGCCGCATTGATGCACGACCCACCCGTCGTCACCAACCATTCCAAAGTAAATAAAAACCACAATTCAGATATTATCCGTTCTACCATTTTTACAATATATCTCAGGAATAAAATACTTACTCGGTGAGGGTCCATATTAAATATTTAGTGTTGTTAAAATTTAACAACACTAAGTAGAGACTATTTAAGTAGAGACTATTAATAGTCGATAAGTAGAGACTATTTAATAGTCTATACTTATCAACTAGGAGGAGATCCTCACTGTTGATATTTTAATAGGCTTGAAGAAATCGATGAAAACTGGGAACTGATTGAGGTTCAATTCTCACTGTCTCGTGGTATATCTACAGCCCGTAAATAATCATGAGGGGTACGGGGCCTGGGGTCATGATCACGAAAAGTCAAAATCCTGATGAAGCCAAAATCCAAATCAAAATTTGGTAGACAAAAATCTTGACTAGTCAAAATCTCGACAAGCCTGAAATCCCGACAAATTAAAATATTGACAAGGCCGAAATCCTCCAAAGTCGAAGTTTTGAGAAGGCCAAAATTCTGTGGGCAAAATCATGACAAGGCCAAAATTCTATCTGTGGCCGAAATCTCGACACCGGCCGAATCCTGACATGTACCAATTCGTAGAATCAGGCTGGTTCTTCCTTAAGGATGAAAACTCGAGCGATTTTAGCTCCGTTTTCAATCTGATCGAATCCTTTATAAAGGATGAGAAGCTGGTGCGCACTCGGGTTTCTGCCATAATCCCAACGGTCGAAGTTTCGATAGATCAAAATCCCATGTTTAGATTTTAGCGTGAGGATTGTGAGGATTTCGATTTTTCGGGATAAATAGGATCGGTTGGGATTTCGGCCATGTTAGGACTTTGACTACTAAGGATTTTTTTTGGCCTTGACGAAACTAATGATTGAAATACATTTAATTTATCAAAACTATTACTGAAATATATTGATAAAAATAAAAAAAAACAAAATTATTATTAATACAAAATAATGATTAAACAAAGATTAACAAAATTTGAAGAAAAAACTAATGATTAAAATAAGAAAATTTACCAAAATTATTAATAAAAAATAATGATTAAAATGGGGAAAAAAATACCAAAGTTATTGATAAAAATAGTGATTAAAATAAAAAAGTTACCAAACTTATTAACGCAAAATAATAATCAAAGTAAAAAAATTTCTAAAATAATTAATAAAACATTCACCAGACAAAAAAAATCTACCAAAACTATTTAAAATAGTAATAAAATAGAAGAAATACCAAAATTATTGATAATAAATAATGATTGAAATAAAAATTTACCATAATTATTAGTTGAAAATAATGCTTTAACTTCAGCAGGGACTAGGAAAAAACACATACTGAGGAAAATAATATAATAACATATAGTTCAAACAAGGTCAAAAATTTTCCTGAAATTTTTAAATCAATCTGGAAAAAAACCAGAAATAATCCAAAAACCAACTCAAATTTTTAATAGAAATTTTTCCCATAATAATGATAATTACATTCATTATTTTTTGAAAAGGAAAATTAATGAACATACTTTCTGAAGGAATATAAAAATTCCAATACATGTATTTCGAAAATGAAAGTTCTCTTTCAAGTTATTCATATAAAAGAAAAAGGAAAATCGGGAAAAGGGTCCTTTTAGTCCTGGAAAAGGATTTAGTGCTTTTCAGAGACTTCCCTCGGGGACGATCTATCCCTCTTTTTTTTTTACACAAAGGCGACTACACACACACTACTCCAGATTAGCTTCGTGAATGCACCGCTCCAGGGCGTTCGTTCCATACTTTTCCCGTATCTTTATCCAGGACAAAAAAAAAGGGGAGATATACCTCCTCTTTTTACATCGAGCCCCATTACTTTATTTTTTGATTGGTCGATATGCGGTCGCGTGATGAGGGGAGAAATGGTCCAGAAAAGTGGCCCTTCAAACAACGTGTGTATATATGTGTGTGTGTGTGTGTGTGTGTGTGTGTGTAAGGACGCATATATACGTTCGCTCTCAAGATATGCCGATATAGGAGTTCTTGTTCTTTTCCTCCTTTAGAGAAAGCACGTACGATTTCTCGAGTGGGCTTTTCGAAAGAGTCCTCTAGCGTGGATGCTCTTTTATACGGAACTGACCATCCTTTTAATGGACGCGAGACTGGTGACTCGAGTGGACGATTTTGGAGGAAAAATGCGCCAAATTGTTAACCATTTCGTCTTACTTAAATATGCAGTGCATCTAAATTAAATCCGTGGAGTTGTGGAGAACGTTCTACTGGTCCAAATGACATCGAATTCGGACAACAGACGCTCCAGATTTATTCAATAAAAATACACTGGAACATGGCTAATTCGGATTTTGGATAATTCGATAATATTGTCACAAAAATCAGAACTTTGCCTGGTTTTAATTTATACAAAAATTTGACACGCTTTTAAGACAAATAAAATTTTAATTGGTGGACGCGTTTCGGCTCTCCATTGTAGAGCCGAAACGCGTCCACCAATTAAAATTTTGTATTAAAAGCGTGTCAGTTTTTTTGTAAAAATTCCATAATAGAAAACTCCCCCTTGAGTTTTCTATGTATTTCAATGTCAAAATTTTGTTGCTCATAATTCAATCTATTTTTCGAATTTTTGGATAACTCGATGAATTTGTTAAACAACAATTTTTCAAAGTCAAACAAGAGCTTGAAAATTCTGTTTTTCTTTTATTCTTTTTTGATAAAATGCCAAATTTTAACATTGTTCAGCTGGAGTTCACCGACAATGTGTACCACTTAATACAGATTTTTTTTAACCTATAGATCAAGGCGTATCATTGAAAATCTGATTATTTTTGTCGTCATTAAGAGTATGGAAAGTCTGAGAAAGTTTCCAGATTGTAATACGTTAATGAAAGTATATTCCCTCGATAGCATAAGTATGATAAGCAAAATTTGGGAAACAGTTTCGTAATGGATGATCGTCAACAGTTTCCGTAATGACTTTGAATATGGTCAAGAGATTCTGCAGTGAAGCCGATTCTTCAGAACAGTGGAATAAAGTAACAGCTAAGATTAATCATTAAAATGACAAATTATTAAAATTTGAGAAAAAGTTTCATAATTAAATGATAAAATTGCAACGATTGATGATTATTATCCTACGTGAATGCTGTTGATTAAGTTGCACAATTTGTAGTCATTTTACAGATCCAGGATTGATTAATTGGGTGTGTTCCGAATTTTGGATAATTCGAACTTTTTTCCACCGTGACTTCAATTCACCAAGTTCGACTGTAGTATAAAATATCACCGACAGGTGGTATCATCACTGTACAAATAACTAACTAATAACTAACTCCTGCTTTCGTTTCCCACCCAACTCCACTGGGTGGAAATTGCCGTAAGGCGATATATAACCGGAGTTCGTGTGTGGTAAACTAGTCAGCTTTCCGAATTCAGTTTCATTTGGACCAGTAGAACGCTCTCTCCAATTCTTTGAATTGGGTAAGTTTAATCTTGATTATCAATTCTGTATAAATAAGGACAGTGTTCTTCACAATGGTCTCCCCTCAAATTATTTCTCCCACTTATTTATCAAAGTACACTGAAGTGCCAAAAGTCATGGGATACCTCTTAATATTGGGTAAAAGGAGGTCCCACACGATATTAAGAGGTATCCCATGACTTCTGTCATTTCACCACTGAAGTCATGGGATACCTCTTAATATCGTGTGGGACCTCCTTTTACCCGGTGAAGTGCAGCAATATTAAAGAGGTAACCCATGACTTTTGGTACTTCAGTGTACCAATTTGTTTTTCTGCTCATTTTTCCAACACCTTATTTCCATTACAAAGAAAGATTTTTTTTGGTATTAAAAAGAAATTACATTCATTTTAATCCAATTTTAATCATCCAATCTTGTTAGTTGATGCAACCCCCCCATAGCTAGAAAAGCTTCTCAATGTTGCAAAAACCACAGAAAACCAACTTCAGCAGACCACCGCTGCACCGCCAAAAGGGTTCCAGTGATGCGAGTTCATCCAACACCACACTAAATATATATATCTAGTGTGGTGTTGGTTCATCACGATGCCCACACGACCGGAAAAAAACCAAAAAAACAAGCGGCCATTTCTCACTCTTCCTGGTGTTTATGATAATGGAAACCTCTCGCCAAAACATAAACCTATCATCTCTCCTAGGCCTAGCTTTTTTACCCAGAGCCGCAAAAAAAATTTCCCTGAGTATTATTATATTTTATACGGTATTCCTGCGATGGACGAGCAAATTCAATATTGCCGGGCACGAGAGAACAAAGACCGCTCGAGTGATTCCTTACACCATTGTGCGTTACACTTCCACCCACCGTCCCAACAACACATTTTGGTCTTTCTTCTTCTCTTTCCCCCCCCCCTTTAAATGCTAGGCCAGTGGTCAGTTACGTGTTTGTGTGCATTGCCTGCCTTCTATTCCCCCTCTCGGATGGACGATAGACGCAATGTCCAGTTTTCATCGAATTTAAGCTTTTCTTTCCACCCCCCAAAAAAAAAATGCTTTCCGTGTAACACAATCTATATATGTATACGGTTATACGGGAAAGATTACGGGACCGTGAACGTCTCTACCCGCGGACGTGGTCAGTTTTACTGATGGGACTCGAACTCGGCGTTGAGGAATAAACAAATAAAATGAGTCGGTTGAATAAAGTACCAGAGGTGTGTGTGTGTGAGAGAAAGGTGTATCGATATATCCTCTAACCCAGTGTTTCTTAATATTTTTTTGCTCGTGGCACCCCTTTGAACCGCCTACCCAGAGTCTTCGTCCCTTATCTAGAAGCAAGATCCTTTATACGTATTGGATTTTTTTCACAGTGAATTTATATCGAACGAAAATTTTGCAAATAATATTGGTCTCCGACCACTGGGCTAGAATTTATTCAGCTCCCCGCTAGTCTGATTTCTATTCAGGGCCGCCCGCCCTGGTAAAGTGATGCTACGGTGTCACACTTAGGTGGAAATAAAAAGCCTACATATTCCCTACTTAATTTTCAAAACTTATTGTACTATACAAAATATCACGAGGTGGGGCCACTTATGGACATGAGAGTTCCCCCCCCCCTCTTCACATGAGTGGGACTGACAGAGCTGCAGCCCCGGGGGGGGGCGCGCTGATATGGTTTTCATCATTTTTTGTTTTTTCACATTATAAATTTAATACAGGGGGGCCTGCAGAAAACCCCTATCTCCTAGGGAACCTGCTACAAAATGTAGGTGGTGAGGCCCGGGTGGGTCCATGCCCTAAAATGACCCTGGTTTTATGGGTAGTTTTGTTACATTCTGTAAATGTCCAGTCACTAATATAAAAGCTTTATATTTCTTCACACCTTAATTTTTCTTCTCAGCTCTCTGCAGCGGCCCTCCAAACCACCTGTCATGGCCCCTTTCTCAATTTTCTTCCGTGGCCCCCTTGAAGTTTCCCAATACCACCAGGGGGCCATATGCCCCCCGGTTGAGAACCACTGCTCTAACCCAAGCATTACTCAACCTTTTTCTGAATGAAGACCAATAAAATGTCTGAAACATTTTGAAAGGCCCACTAAGGAAACAGCATGAGATCGATGTGGCCTTGTGACCCGTATTTTCCGGGACGTTCCCGTGTGTCCCGTAATTTCGCCATTTTTCTCTTTGTTTTGAATACGCAAATTTTAATTCTTTACTGAAATCAAGGGATTGAATTATTTTCCCAATTTTTGTCAATCACAGGGTGTCCCGTGAATTCGTAAATAGTTTAACAATTCAGAAAAATTGGTAAGGAATCGGGTGATGGTTTTTTTGCTAGGCCAAGGTACGTGAAATCAATAAGCTACCTGGATATTATGCCGAGTGAACTTCGGGGGGAAAAGTGTCGTTCTCTCCTCCGGGGATCGAACCCAGGGCCTCTTGCATACCACGGAAACGCACCTAAGCGACCCCCCAGTGCGGCTTTACATCATCCAAGTTACCCCCGGCACATTCCCAGATTATTTAAGTGACCCGCGGCATAATTACGGTTCACTTGAATGATGCGGGGCACAGCTCGAGCGTACTTAATCGGCCTAAACACATTTCTAGATCACTTGAAGAGAGGATCCACGAAACATTTAAAGATCACTAAAGTAGCTCTCTGGAAGACTTGTCAATAGGAGATTGTTCAGGTTCCCGCAAACCACAGTTCGGGATGCCATTAAGAATATTTCATATTTTCATAAAGGGTGGTTGATGACGTAAGCATCATCCAAATCCCCTCCACCCCCCTGTCAGCAAATCGGAAACCCCCATCGATGCTGACGTAATACTTCAATGACCCCTGTTTAGAGGGCACGGTAGCCCAGGGTCGATAAGATACTCGCCTGAAGTATCAAAGGATGTTTAGTGGTGTCGCGAGTTCGGTACCAGGTTCGTCCTTGTCAGAAACTTTCCTGACACAGGGGTACAACAGAAACGTCGACATGACCACAGAAAAAGATTGCTACCACAGAGTGTCCCGCATCGAGGGCGTGGGACACCCTGCGGTAGTTTTCTTAGCAGTTTTTCTTATTTAATAGCAAAGTTTAAATATGCAGTCGAATCCCGTTTTAACGAATACCGATATAGCGAAAATCTCGTTTTAACGTACACTTTTCTAATCCGCCATATAAGTTTACATAGCAACTATGCAAAAAACCTGGAATTGCTTTATAACGAAATTTCGTTTTAACGAAGTGATTTCTCTGGTCTTTTGGAGTTCGTTATAACAGGATTCGGTCATGTAAAATATTGATTTGGGCATCTATTATTTTGAGTTACATGCCATTTACATTTTCGGAGGTATATTCAGCCCTGCCCTCTAGGATGAACGATTCACCAGCGTGGGTGGAGATACGGGGGCGTGGGGGGACATT
This sequence comes from Pholcus phalangioides, assembly GCF_987345545.1. NCBI lineage: Eukaryota > Metazoa > Arthropoda > Arachnida > Araneae > Pholcidae > Pholcus > Pholcus phalangioides. The sequence goes on along the minus strand of NW_028301616.1, from coordinate 20,742,929 downwards.
GCCCCCAGCGTCAAAGGTGTAGTCGGCTGATCTAATGTATATATGCATATATGAATTGACATCATCATCATCATCATGCCCCCCAGCAATAATGAACGTGCCCCCCCCCCAGACCTCGAAGTCTATCTCCGCCTATGTTCACCATTAATTAGTGGCGAGAGGAGCTCGATATGCACCCTGTATGCATTATTACAGGGGCGTAGCCAGAAATTTTTTTGGGGGGAGGGCCACATTTCGAGGGGGGACGAAAGTGATAGAAAAATAGATTTGGCCATCTTCCCCTCCCCCTTTTCGGTCATTTTCTCACATTTCGAGCGGGTACCCAAGTCCCCCCCCCCATCTCGCTACGCCCTTGCATTATTACATATTGAAATGATTCTTATACAAATCTCACAGGTGAGACGAAGAAAAAAAACCTTATTTTTATCCCGTCCAAATATCACGTAAGGCTTCCCGAAACCATAATAACGAGCCTCATGACGTGCGGCCTAAAAATAAGAGATAACGGAAAATCCATTTTTTTTCCCCCTAGCGGTTTTCCCATATTTTGTCACGGTTCAATTTTTTTTTTTCTTGTATTGTTCCGCCATTATCCGGTTATTAAGGTAGAAACCTTTAAGGTATCTTCATGGATATGTGGTTATAGGACGGGAATGCCTAATTTTTTTAAGTACTTGTCCAGAACTTGAGGATAATTCTCCGGGACGACAATGAAGTTTTAGTTGTCTTTTTTTAGAATTTGTTCTCTGGCTTTTTAGATAAGATAAACGGTAAATTTTTGGCTGTTCCTGAATTTTCCTGAATCCAGGTAATCGATTTCTGGGGGTTTTTTTCGCCAGTAGATCTTGAAATAGAGTGTTACTGGCGCATACAGGGTGTTCTGTAAGTGCTAATGCGGCCTTTCAACCGTCCGTCGTACAGATATGATTCCAATTTTAAAAAAAAAATGCTCGAAAGACATTCAAAATTACTCTGTACCAGTTTTGAGGGTGAAAATACGGTGTGTAAAACACAATAAAAATACAATATAAATTTTTATACGGTCCCTATCCTCTAATTTCCAATTAGAAAGTTGTTTCCCTGTCTCCCCCGAGGTCAACAAAAATCAAATCCCATGTTTCCAAGTGCAATGTTCGCAAAGATATTTGAATTAAAAATCATAAAAGTTATGAAAATACATCAAAAACTAACGCATATAACGCTCTTTTCCCCCATTTACGCTGTCCTTTCCCAACTTTTCTCGAATATTCGAATATCTCATCGAATATATCAGTACTTGGAAATTTGGATTTTTTTTTTCCTGTTTGCCTCAGGAGAAACAGGGCAACAGCTTTCTAATTGGAAGATAGAGGACAGAGGGACCGTATAAAAATTTATATTTTATTACACACTGTATTTTCACTGTCAAAACAAATACAGGGTGATTTTTTGAATGCCTTTTGAGCCATTGTTTTAAATTGAAACTATACCTCTACGACGGACGTAGTAAAATACAACGTATGTAACAAAATAAGAAATCAAAATATTTTTTTTATACGGTTCTCCTGTGCTCTAACTTCCATTGAGAAAGTGGTTGCCCTGTATCTTCTGAGGCCAACAGAAAAAAATTCCATGTTTCTAAGCGCAATATTCACTACGATATTTTTTGAATTCCAAAAACCGGAGAAAATTTTTGAAAGAACAGCAAAAACTTACGGACGACTCCCCTTTTTCCCCCCTCATTTATATGCAGTCTTTTCCCAACTTTCCTTAGATTTTTGGATTTGAATATCTCAGCGAATATTGCGCTTCGAACTTGGATATTTTTTTTTTTTTGGTTGACCTTAGGAGAGACACAGCAACAATTTCCTCGATGGAAAACAGGGGGACCGTATAAAAATTTAGATTTTTTTTACGCACTGTATTTCCCACTCTCAAAACTAATACAGGGTAATTTTTGAACACCTTTTTGAGAATTTTCCTTGAATTGGAATCAAACCTCTACGATGTACTGTTAAAAGGCTGCATTAGCCTTATACAAAACTTATACAAAAGTTTGTGGAAAACTGGATGACAGGCACGAGTGCGCTGCTCATACGTTGGTCACCTAATGAATCTGGATCATCTGTCATGAAAAGCTTTCTAACATCTATTACCATTCACGACATCCTATAACTACATTTCATCAAGGAAATATATGTAATTGTGATACTAAATACATTAAGATATACACACGACGTTGCCAATTCTCGCTAAAAAATGTTGCCAAAAAAATTGCTAATGAGCTAGGAATTGAAGACTCTATTATGATATGTTACGGGTTCTCCGAGACGGTACCGTCCTTTAGGAAAGAACACAAACCATCCCAAAATGGTCTCTCTGGGCGGTTAATGGTAGTGTCTGTCTGTAGGTTAAGGAGTGCATGGCTCGCGAGCCAAGTAGGGCCCTCGGAGTCATCTGATGTTTCCCGTGACCTTAAACCTAATTTTGTAAAAATGAACTGAAAATGAACATAACATATTTATGGATCACTCGACACACACAATGACCCGCGGCGCATTCACAGATCACTCAAGTGACCCCCACGGTGCGGTTCCACGTCATCTAAGTGGTCCGCGACACTATTTCTAGATCACTTAAAAGACAAGAGGTGTATCTACAAATGACCAACAACACGGCACCTCACTCCCCGAAAAATTGATCACCCTTGGCATGGGCCCTATATCTCTCTTTCTCTCTCTCTCTACAATACTTACACTATGAAAAGTTGAAAGTGTTTCTTGAGACACCCGGTATATTGAACTTTAAAATAATACAATACACAATGTTATTATCATATATCAATCTAGAGGATCCATTGGACATACAATCCATGGGCTCGACCATCTAATCGGAAACACCCTTTTCTCCCATGGTTTATCCTGTCCTGTCTTTTTGGTCTTCCTTTTCACTCACGGACGATTGGACATTGAGCGGACTTCCGATATATTTGGGGAGAGAGAGAGAGTAAAGAGCCCCCCCCCCTCCCCCGGAATGAGGAAATAACAGGAAATCGCGAGTAAGAGCTCCCACAAAAAAAAATGGAGAGAGTATTTTTGAAAGGTTTCGACGTTCTTTTGAGAAATTAAGTGTCCGAAATGGAGAAATATAATTCGTCTCCAGATGAATTATTTTATTCCCAAGATCGCCAAATAGAGACGCCGAGCTTAGCACGGTGACAACAGGGGCCCCTCAGCCCCTCCACCACCCGATTCTTCGACGGGGCAAACGGTGAAAGAGTAAAAACGATTATGTATTTTTTTTCAATAACTTGAAAAAGTACGAAGATCTAAATCAGTGTTGTTCTTTTTTGCCCCATGAACCCTTCGGTTCATATTGATTTACTAGCTATAATACCCGGCGTTGCCCGGGTTTTCGATGAGGCTTTTTTGGATCACGTGATATCTCCCTCTTTCTTTGAGAGACATGCAAATGAACAAATCTAGATTTAAAGAAACGTAGAAATGAAAATTGAAAATTTTGCCCCTTTTTTGAAAGGGCGCCCAGTATTTCGATATCCCGAACTTCAAGTTATCCATCTCTGCCTGTTTCTGCTTCAAAAAATGCTTAGTTAAAGCTGTGGAATTTCTTTGATGTTCTTTTTACGGGCTCATAATTAATTTTAAAACATCCTAAACTATGAATTTATGCAGTTGAATATATTAAAAGACAATATGGAGACATTCATTTTCATGCTTGAGAAGACATAAATAAAAAGTTGAAATTAATGTTATTACATGGATATCCAACTCAAAAGTAGGTCTGGCAAATTACTTCATATTTAATTTTCTGGGCTAAGCAAACTCAATATTACAAAAATCGAGAATTCAATACAATTTTTAAAATGATTGATGTGGCAGGAAACCCCACTAAATTTCCGCATTTACACAATAAAATCGGCAATTTTTACACGGATTTCTATATGGAGCACCCTTTGCCTGACCCTAAAAGTGATGCTGATGATGATTCAAAAAGCCTCGTTACTGGGAGGATTGAAAATGTGGCGAAAATAATTTCGGGTCTTCTCAGCCCCAATTTTATATATATAAGTGTTAATTATCAATGAAAATTAAACATTCTTCAGAGAAAAATATTCCGGAATTGATGAAAATTCATAACTAATGAGAGAGAGAGAGAAAAAAAACATCCAGAATTGATAATAATGAGAGCAAATAATTCCAGAATTGGTAATAATGAGAGAAATATTTCCAGAATTGATAATAATGAGAGGAAATAATTTCAGAATTGATAGCAATAATTGATAATAATGAGATAAATATTTCCAGAATTGATAATAATGAGAGGAAATAATTTCAGAATTGATAATAATGAGAGGAAATAATTTCAGAATTGATAGCAATAATTGGTAATAATGAGAGAAATAATTCCAGAATTGATAATAATGAGCGAAAAAAAACGGAATTGGTAATAATGAGAGAAATATTTCCAGAATTGATAATAATGAGAGGAAATAATTTCAGAATTGATAATAATGAGCGAAAAAAACGGAATTGGTAATAATGAGAGAAATATTTCCAGAATTGATAATAATGAGAGAAATAATTCAAGAATTGCAAAAAATTCGGAATTAATGCGAGGAAAAATCCCAGAATTGAAAATATAAAATATGTAAAATATTTTTTTTTTCACTTCTGTTATCGCAAGTGCGGCCCCCACCAAACCACATGACCCCACCCCCGGTGTGACCACACCTAGCTCACACTTCTAAGGGCGGCTCTGGATTTGGGTGCAATGAGAGAACGTTAGAAAAATTCCAGGAATGCGAGTCTGAATTTCACTTGAGACAACACAATGCAGCTTTAATCGACGTCTGCGGAGACACTCCAGGGTGACACAGATTATTACCAACACTCACACCGCCGGTCAGTCTTTGTAGATAACAAAAGCGATGGCCGTCGCGAAAAATTCATCCGGCCTGGAGTACGAACACTCGACGTAATGGTCCCGGTCGGGGCTCCACAAATAACGGAAAGCCATCTCGATTCCCTGGTCCTGCATCTGACCGATGGTCACGCAGCAAACGAACCTGTAGCGGCCGTAACGGAGGCCCTTGAACTCCTTCCGGATCAGGTTGGACATGTCTCCGGCCAGCCGTTTCGCCGAGGACGCGTCGTAGCTCCACCCGGACAGGTTGTCCTCGAGGACGCGGGTCATGATGGACGCTATCTTGTCCCGTTTGATCTCGGCCGTCGGTTCGAGCCTGTAGCTGTTGTCCGCGTCGGTCTTCTTCTTCAAGAGGTTCTCTTCGGACGTGGACGGGCCGAGTTTGACGTAGTAGTAGGTGCCCGTGTCTTCGACTTCTGGTTCGTAGGCGTCCGGGTCGAACATGCTCGAGTGTCGACGGACATTTACTTCGTCCACTGTAAGGGTTGACATGGTGTCCGAAATCCCGTTTAGAGCGAAACGATTTCAAATAAGAAAATATTTAACGACGATTCTTTCTCCCAAAAACAAAACCACGGTCTCACGAAAAAAGGAGAGGATCGAGCAAATATCGACAGTTGAAGAACCGTTACCATGGAAACGTAAACAATGATTGCCTTTACAACGACTGAGATTAACAACAACAAAAATTATTTAGAAAATAATTGTCAAATAAAAAGTCCAAAATGACTCCATATTTGCGATTTGTGTAATGACCGTTTACTAGTCATTCACGTAAAAAGAAAAGTGCAAGAAATTCAAAATATATCCGAAAACTTTCCAATTTCTAGTGCTGCCATCTATTTTTCGCGGCAGAAGCTACTTGTGACATTGGTCTCCAAAAAATGAGAATTTCTGGATTTTAAAGCCGAGGTGAACTCGGAAATAAAAGTCTTATTCGGTATCCGCCGGTACAGGAACCCGGGCGAATGAATTTATTGCATAGGGGAAACAAAATGGTGTTGATTGTCTCGGATCCCGAGGGCTAGACTTATCAGCAGCACCCTTCCGGCGCGGGGGCGATGAGCAGTGCCGTCATAACGCATGGGCCCACCCGGGTACCTCAGAAAAATGAGTTGAATTTTCTGAGTTTCTGCCACGTAGGGCCTCAGAAAAATCACTCGGCTCTGGTTTGGGGGGGGTGGCATAATGCTCTTGACACGGCCCTGGAGATAAGTGCAGGGCCGTCTTAAGAGCGCCCACACCCCAAGTGATTTTTCTGAGGCCCTAGCAGGCATACGCATCAGAAATTTCAACTATATCTCATTTTTGTGCATACCCCTCTTCTGTTGAGGCTCCCGGGACGTGCCCAAGTTGATCTATGCAGTGCCGTTGATGACGGCACTGCATAGATGCAACGTGTAAATCTTCGGAAACTCATCTCAAATGTTTTAGTGATACTTTATTCATTTAAACGAGACAAATCAAATAATCACATTAATTATTGGGCGGTCGATAGTATCCACCCTGTAGGTACTACCAGCAAGACCGTCTTAAGAGCATCACGGGTCCCCCCGGGCAAAGTGATTTTTCTCAGGTCTTACCGGGCAAGTTTACATGCTTACTCTCAAAAAGTTTGACCAGATCCCAATTTTGTGAGTCCCTCTTCTCTTAATGCCCCCTAACCGTACTCGGGGTGAGCCCACGCGTTAAGACGGCAATGACTTCCTAGTTTGGTAAGGGGTCTCAGGACTTCATTTTGCCCAAAGACCCAAAATACTGTTAGGAATGCGCTGACTTCAGGCCCGTAGAGAGAAGTTTCGTTCGGGGGGGGGGGGGGGACCAAGGCAACAGATCGGTAGATTTGGCCATCTTTCCATCTTTTTCGGACCAGACCCCCAAGTCCACCCCCCCCCCCCCCCCGCAACGGCCTTGGCTGGCGTACAGGCAAGGACGCAACTAGATATCTTGTCGACCGGGGCTCAAAGCCGGAATTTTGGGTTCCCCTTGCATGTAGGAGAAGCAATTAAAGGTGAATTCGGCGCAACTTCTGGTCCAGCGTCCTGGGCACCAGACCCGTCTTCTCCCTCTAGTTGCGACCAGATATTCAGAGGATTATTCCAATCTCATTATTTTAATTTATTACGCTATAAATTTTCATACAGAAGAGCCAAAAAAATGTGAAACATAAATTCAGGTTTTTTAACCTATCGGCGTTTTCATTCTGCACTAAAGGAAATCACGGCTTAAGAGCATCATGGGCCTCCGGGCCAAGTGTTTTTTCTGAGGCCCTGCCTGATAAAGTCTAGGAAATTTCAACCGAATTTCATTTTTGTGAAGCCCCCCGGGCCGTGTCGAGTGGGCCCATGTGTTAAGATGGCACTGCGTGAGAGCTCTTGAAAGAATGACCTACAAGCTACAACCTCTGGTTCGTAGTATTCTGAACTCGTACCTATAAAGGAAAAAAAGAAGCGCCTCATGCCGTGACCAGGATTCGAACCTGGGTTATTGCGGCCACAACGCAATGTACTAACCACTATACGATCACGGCCCAATAACTACTATCGTTCCCATGACAAATAGTAATCACAATAAACTACCAGAACCTAGAACCCATACGTGGTCTCTACTGAGGGTCCCAATTACCGCTGTAATAGCGGTTCATACCCCCTTCGTCTAGGTCCGCCATCTGCTAGCGATTTTGCGTGAAGCTATATTTCTTTTGTGCTGATTAATTATATTGTTGGTACTAGGGCCAGCCTAGAAGCTTGGTCATCCTGGGCAAGCACGCATTTTGGCAACCCCTTGTAATGTCGAAGGAGAGGTTAAAGAGTGAAATTTGCCGCCCCCCCCCAAGTCCGACGCCCGGGCACCAGATCCGCCTGCACTCCCCCACCCCCAGTTGCAGCGCTGGTTGGTACTCCCCTTTATGGGATCGTAATAAACTAGAGCATTGTTGATTGAGCGTGACCGTTATCGATAGAAAAATAACTCAAGATTTGTTTGTGGTTAGCTTTGTGACACACAGGTGGCAGCACTACACGTGCGATTCTCGGAAAGGGTTAACAACTGCCCTCCTTTAGGTCATGTCTCCTTTTTGATGTTATTTCAACAGTCCTCCTACGTTTCGGAAATATTTCGCCTCTTCTCAGGTTTCCGGTGAAAAAATTTTTTCTTCCATTTTGAAACACAAATTTCTTCGTTGATATCAGTGATGTGTTTGTGGTTTTATTTTTTTCCCGACACGCATTCACCAATTAGCCGCCGAAATTCCCGGAATTGTTCCATTTCTGCTTTATTAGCAGTTCTGTTTTAGAGTTACGAAAAATTGATTGCTGTGGCGAGTTTTACTGGTCGGAATACTGGCGCCATCTATTGTGAAAACTGGAATAAGTGACATCACCAAGGGTGAGCGCACAGGCGTCCGTAAAACTGACCACAATAATAATTTTTCCCAACTCTAAAACATAACCGCTAAAAGAAACCGAAACGAAGAAATTCTGGAAATTTAGATGACTATTGGTGAATGCTTGTGAAAGGCGAATTTTCCGAAACGTTGGAGGACGCTTGAAAAGACATAAAAAGGGAGGACATATCCTTCTAAAGGAGGACGGTTGGAAACCCTAAACCAGAGTTTATCAATATTTCCAAACCCAGAAACTAGTAAAATATGTGAGATGATTCGACGGACGGTGCCATCTTAACGCATGGGCCCCACACGATCATGGCCCGGGGCCTCAGAAAAGGAGAAGTAGTTGAATTTTTCGAGAATTAGCCAGGTAGGGCATCAGAAAAATCACTTGACACGGGGGTCCATGATGATCTTAAGACGGCCCTGTCGATGGACCTCTGTTCTTTGAACCAAGCGGAAAATTTGGAAACGCAGACGAACCCCTGGCTTTGTCAAATGTTTTTCTTGTCATCACATAATGTACTTACATGCACACACAAACTGAATCACAAACACAGTCTATACTTTTACCCTCTTCATAGGCCTGACTGGGCCCGTCTGTAACCCAACTAACGGTCCGTAAGGTAGGGCACTGGAGCAAAAGTCTCATGCTGGTCTGAGGACAGATCCTGGCAGTAAATTTTCTCATTCCGGATCCCTAACTTACAGCATGTATTACGTGACCATGTGTCCCGTATTTTACTGGACATTTTTGTATTTTTGTCCATTCCGACTTTACACACAAACAATTGTCCCTTTTTTTTCAACGAAGCAAATTCGAATTTGTAATCTTTACTTGAAATATTGAATGAAGATGTGACTTTAACAACTTATTAGTTATACTATGACAATAATGACTATTAAAAATTAGAATTTCATACTTAGGGTAACCATATCTAATCGAAGAAAATGTTGTAAATTGCAATAGTGAATATGGAGTAAATTGTAGCCAAAAAATGCAATTTGTGACAGATTTGCTGATTATTACTTAAATTGTTGAAGAGCGAGGAAAGTAAAAGTTCCAACATAAAGTTCCAGCAGTCCTTTATTTTCCACTCATTCATAATTTTCAGCTATTACAACAACAATTGGTGATTTTTCCGATTTCTGGCAATGTTGAAAAGGAAACAATTCACAATATCCCGTGTTTTGCCGTACTTCAGGTCACAGATTCCCGTATTTTTCTCAATGAAAATATTCCTGAGCCGTGATGGATGCTTTTTCACGACATACGTTCAAGTTTAATGCGATTTGCCACAGTCCTTTATTTCCCCAATATTCAACAATTGCTGAAAATTGGGGAAATACATTTTATTTTCCAGAACAAATTTCCGCGTTTTCTTTTATTTTACCTGTTGTTTCTCTGCGTACAGAACGTGTGCGTAATGAGAAAATAACACACCACCTTATAAAACATAGGGAACTTTTTTCTGTAAAGTTGCAAAAAAAAAAAAAACCTTGCTATGGAAGCATTCTCAGACGGGGGCCTCACAAAAATGAGATTTGATTGAAATTTTCTAGAATTTACCTGTTAGGGCCTCAGAAAAACCACTTGGCCCGGGGGCCCATGATGCTCTTAAGACGGCCCTGTTCTCAGACCCTAAAACAGACCGTGCTTTGTAAACTTATTTCCCATGCAAAAATAGAGCCTTCCTTTGATACTTCTGTCCATAACCGAGAAAACTAAAAATAAAAGTTTTCAGTAAAAATTTGCTTTCTAAAGAAATAAGTATACGGTATAGGTTAGAAACATCATTGAACTGAAACCTCTTCTGCTACCTATCGAATAAAAATGTTACGATTCTTCGATTAGAATCGGTAAACGCTTTCTGAATCATGTGCTGCAGTAAAAAAAACCAATGCAGTTCAATATTAATCAGTATTTTTTACAAACAATAATGTTAGCTTAATTGTCAGGTTTGCTTTGAAATTTTAGCTGTTGTTATTTGTGTACGGTAAGTTAATATCAGTAATTTCGACAATGTCTTTTAGTAATCGAAGTAAGCTTCCCAGATAATTTTATATTATTCTTCCACAGGCAATCTTTCAGGAAGAATATTATCACACGTGCACCCGGTGCGAGCCTCAGTTCTTCTTACTTTAAGTAACGACATTCCTGCACCTCTGGTAGGAAACATAGCACTTTTTTGCTGACGATGCCATCATACTCACCAATAATAGGAAATCGTCGAGACCATTGAGAATCGGTGTGGCATCAACGCCATTGAGCTCAATCACAGCAAGTGCCAATTTATTTGGTTCACAAGAAAAACGGACCCAGCAAACGCTCCCATCTATATTGGTGGATCGGCCGTGGAACCAGTGAGAAAAGTAAAATACCTAGGCTGTATTCTGGACCGGTCAATGACTTTTGGTCCGCAGATTGACTATGTCAGGAACAAGGCCACCCAAGCCCTAGGCATGTTCTCCAAAATGACATTTCCTCAATCTCGTCTCTCCTTAAATAATAAAGTCATACTATATAAATCTATACTTCGACCAATTATGACATATGCAGCCCTGGTCTGGGCCTACGCAAGTCATAGCAACATGCAAAAACTACAATCTCAGCAAAACAAGATCCTAAGGTCTCTTGTGAGGGCACCTACTAAATTTATACGGGGAGCTGACATTAGGAAAGACCTGGATATACCCTTTACACTGGACTTCATCAAGGAGCTATCTACGACCCACTATGACAAACTACAGAACTCTGAATATGGCCATCTCAATGAGATAGTGGATTACGACCCATTACAGAGAACAATATACCATAGGCCTAAAAGGGTATTGCACTCTCACTAGACTCTCTACTGATAAAAAAAATTATGTATTCTATTATTACGTTTGTTATAAGTGTTTTCGAGAAAAAGAAGGAATTAATTTTAAAAAAATTGAATTGAATTAGAAAAAAGAGGAGATAGATTTGAAAAAATATATATTTATATATATACTGTGCATTTTTTCTATTTTTATTGTTCTGTGTAAGTCATACTATTATATCCCACTTTATCTCCTTTGCCACTGGTATATGGTACTCATTCTTGTATGTGTTATATGGTTTTTGTCTACCAACGATTTTTTTTTTTAAATATTGAATATTTCAATTTTTCCCCCTTATTGTGATCTTTTAGAGCGCATACTACATTTGTGCTTTGGACATGACGTTGGACTGTTGTTTACTCTACACAAACACACACTCATGCTTTACACATACATGTACAAACTTGTGTTTCTCCTTCACAACGCCTCAGAAAGGCTATTTGTAAGTCGTCAAGACAGCCTCATTGGGCTGGGAAACGACAAAATAAATTAAATTCTGTTCTTAGTAGTTGGCATTACTGAGTTTGGAATAATCAGCAACTACCTGATAGTGGGTTTGTTTCCTTAAAATTATCTAGAGGTTTTCATATTCTCAACAAGTTGAGTGATTGTGCTCATGTGTTTGGAGATTACTTATGTTGTAATGGCCATGTTGACTCTGTGCAAAGAGCTTACTGAAAATATAATTGTCTCTTTTTCCAGGATTTTATAATATTCTTATTTTTCTTACATACATCCTTCACAAGCATGGCAATGGAGTTTCCTTCGGGCTACCGACGAACCGTGATATTCAGTCAGTCTTGGTAATTGGAATATATCCTGGATACCAATTTGTTCACAAGGAGAGACAGAAAACGAATCACTTGGATAAGGAACTACACAAAGGTATACGATATCATGGAAAGAATTAAACGTTTGAAGTGGAAATGGGCTGGACATATATTGCAAGACAGGACAACAGATGAACCACAAGTATTCTAGGGTGGTGTTAAACGTCCGAGAAGGTGTTCCCACGCAAGATGGATTGACGAGATCAGGAAAGCATCAGACAGAGCAGAATGAAAACATTTAGAGACTTCATCCAGCAATGGATTGAAAATGGTTAATGATGACCGATTTGTATTTTTTTTTATTAGAATTTCAGAATAGTAATTTCTTTTTCACGTTTTACTAACTTTAATTTACCGTCCACAAAAAATGAATCATTTAATTCAAATTTAATAATTATTGTCGTTTAAAAATATGTCATTAATATCATATTGCATTGAATTTTTGCATTGAGCATATAATCAAGAAACCAGTCACCAATTCAATCGATGGATTATAACATTTTTATTTGATAGGTTGCAGAAGAGATTATAATTCATTGATATTTCTCATATGCAATATAATACTGTGATGTGTAGTTATTTTAAAAAAAAAACCATTTCCTCACTGTTGAAATTTTAGTTTTACCCGTTTATTGGTTGTGGGCAATAGTAACAAAGAAAGCCAGCATTTTTTCCCTGTGAATGGGTTTGCAATGTGTGGACATTAGAGTCCGAGAATGCTTCCCTGTGCACAGAGTTTTTTGCTAAGCAGAGAAAAATTCCCCTATATTGTATAAGTTATTTATATTGCATGTGCTTTTGTCATTACGCACACATATCGAAATTCTATGCGCGGAAAAGCAACGGGTCAGTGCAGGTGAAGTAAAAAGAATGTGCCCCAATCTGGGGGGGGGGGAAGGTCTCTCGTTTATATACCGTAATTGTGTGTGTGTGATGTTTATGTACCACCGAAGTACTTTTTGTCTCAGCTCAGCCGGATTTTTAAGAAGGCTGATGTTTAGCATTTTTTATATTTTATAGATGGCAGTAGGGGTTCCAATGCAGTTGGTTTTCGGTGGTTCCAACCTTCGAGCTGATCTCCCCGTTGAAAAGTGTCACCACAGAGAGCAACAGGCCTACAATGGTATAATTATCACAAAAATTAGAAACTTTGCCTGGTTTTAATTTATACAGAAATTGCCACGTTTTCAAGACAAATAAAATTTAATTGGTCGAATGGTGGATGGACGTAAACATCACCTCTCCACGACTCATTCGTGCGAATTCTGACCATGAGGTCCTGATGACGGCTCTCCATTGGAGAGATGAAACGCGTCGACCATTCGACCAATTAAATTTTATTTGTCTTGAAAACGTGGCAATTTTTGTATAAATGGTACAATTGTTCAATCATTGCACTTCACTCCCTTCACTTCTGAAATATAGATGGCAGCACTGAAAATCCGACACAACACTGTATACGCACTCTCTCTCTCTCTCAGACTACTAGGTAGATACTTACTCTTCTGGCACAACTCCCTAGGTAGTAAATTGCCCGTGGCGATACACCTGAGTTGTGCTCGATTTGGACGAAAGAAAGTGGAAGAACTGCTATATCTATAGCTATAGGAGGTGTTGGTGGAAGGCCCATGAGAAACACACGACCAACGGAACATGAATGAGGATAAATGAAATGTCTAATCACTCAAGTAAATGATGTCAAGGACAGACGGTTGAGAAACACTGATCCAATGTATATGGGTGCATATGATCTGGCAGCATCATCCTCGTACTCCCGCCCCCTCCCCCAGACTTTCAAGACCACATCTCCACCTATGGTTGAGGTCACACAAACCTCGTCTAGAAAATGCGTTTTCTCCGTGAGTTTTACCGATTAACCTAAACAAAAAAAAAAGAACCACCTCTTGCCGTGACCAGGATTCGAACCTGGGTTATTGCGGCCACAACGCAATGTACTAACCACTATACGATCACGGCTTGCAATAGCCGATCCTAAAACAAATGATAATCGCGATAAATTAGAGCATTTCCGATGGAGCGTGACTATTTACGACATAAAATATGTAAATTTGTGCTTATTTAGTTTTGTGACGTATAGATGGCAGCACCAAACTTTTTATTTTACTGTGAAATAATATTCCTAGGGTTAATATCGATGATAACTCATTGGAAATTTCCCATATTCGTGGGAAAAATTGGATAAAATTTGTCCACGTGAGAAATTTCTTAGCATTTGTGGAAAAATTTGAGAATTCATCAAACAAAAAAATTTTGTTGAAAAAAATGAAGAAATTAATGCTGTGCAATACTTTTCTATTGTAAAATACGTATTTTTCCCGCTAAATGGCAGCACATTCTTCAGAATGCATGGGAAAAATTTAGTCAAAAGGGAAATTAAGGAAGGAAAATTTGTGTAAGGGTAAGAAAACCGCAAATATACATTTTGAGAATACGATTGTTTGCTCACCAACAGCAGTTCACTTGCACTAAAGTGGAAGGAAGGGGGTAATGCAAACAACACCCGATGCTGATTCCTTTGACGAAAAAATATAAAAATACACACACTTTCTCAAGAGATTTAAAAACAAAAAGAACTTTTGAGGGTGTAGAAAGAAAACCCCCATCCTTGCTCCCGGAACGAAGTAATAAAATACAAATACAACGCCACAACAGGCAAAATGCCCAACGAGGTGGCTGAGAAAAAGATGCCTATAACCAGTATGGATGTCATATATTTCAAAAATACAGCAACCCAATTAAAAATACAATTACAAACAATATAGGAGCGCAGTATCCCAGGTCGATAAGATACTCACCTAAAGTACCAAAGGATGTTTAGAGGTGTCACGAGTTCGATACCCGGTCCGTCCTTGTCAGAAAACTTTCCTGGCACAGGAGTACAAATGAAACGGTGATATGAACGCGAAAAAAATTGCTATTCTAGGGAGTCCCCCATCGATGGGTTAGCGCACCAAAACCTCTCGATGAGTATTAAAACAAACCTGCCGTTCGGAATCGGCAATAAATTGTAGGTCCCGGTCTAATTAGCCCTCGTGTGAGAAAATGACCGTGGTGCGATAAAAATGATCAAATGAACAAATAATACATATACATGATAAAATATTATACAATGTCTATAAAGAATACTTATGGTTGTTTTATTCTAAGTATAGGTAACTTCTCGATTTTCTCCGACATGTTTATCGTATTTCTTTTTAAACGTGTCGATTGTGTCAGAATTTACTACCTCCGGGGGTAAGCTATTCCATTTATTGACAACCCTATTAGAGAAAAATTCCCTGCGACACCATTGCTTAGAATTGTCCCTTACCAATCGATACTGCGGTCCCCTTGTAAAAGCAGTAGATTGACGGTGTAATAATAATTCAAAGGTCTATTCTATCCAACCCGTTGAAAAATTTTGAACACTTCGATCATATCTCCCCGCCACCTGCGTTCATCCAATGTAAACATATTCAAAAAATGAAGTCTCTCTTCATAACTTAACCCCTTTTCCAGCATGGCCCAGCCGTAAGGTGACCTGCAAGGGACACAAGGGACAGAGCGAGGGCCATGTTTGGTGTTTGCGTAACTCTACCCCTGTGTGCCAATAAGGACACGCGTAGCTCTTCTCTGCACCCCTTCAACCAAGTCTATGTCCTTCTGTAGGTATGGTCTCCAGAACTTTACAGCATACTCCAGTTTAGAACGAACTAAGCCTCGAAAAAGCGGAAGAATGACTTTGAAAACGCGAAGAGACCTTTTCGAAAATGAAACCGAGCATTCTATTCGATTTTTTGACCACCGTTGAACAATGTTCAGAAAAACTAAGCCGCTCGTCAGTGAGAATTCCCAAATCGGTGACCTTGCATCTGGGATAGTGACACCATCCAACTCGTAAGGCTCGTTGTCGCTAAAATGAGCGACCATGCACTTGGCAACGCTAAGCGTCATGCTCCATTCATTTTCCTATGCTGCAATCCTGTTTAAGTTGGTCTGGAGCAACTCCCAATTGTGTACACTGGGAGAAATGACATCATCAATGCTGTGCGCGCAGGTATAGCCACTAGAATAATGTCCTCGTCAAGAACGCGGTGAAATTATTGTGGCAGCGGGTTTTTGTTAGTATAGTGGCACCATCTGGTGTAGAAATTGGGAAAACTGAACTTACGAATTGTGCACGCGCAAGCGTCCTCCTTTCTCGGTTTTCGAATCTTATAACCCTTTACGGGGGTTTACTATCACATTCTAAAAAGTCGCAAGCTTTCGTTTAAAAGATTGTGTGAGGGGGGAATCTTTTCCGCATCAAAATCTTTTGGTATAAATAATTCCACTGTTAGATGGCGACACATTTAGATGGAACCATGATAAGTAATCATTTCCATTTCATCCCGTTTTTTTCTTAAAGACAATTATCCTCATTATTTATTTAACAAAAATTAAATGGTGATTAATTATACATGGCGATATTATGTATTATAATTATGCATGGTTATTAATTTCACTTTCGCGTAATTTTGGCCATGCAAACTTTTTTGTTTCAATGTCCCGTTTTTTTCAAGTATTTTCAACGAAGCTCCCACTTGAATTTAAAAAAAAAAAAAAAACGAAATCAAGAATTAAAAATTATCAATTCATAAATTATATTATGATTATCACTACTATAAATAAGAATATCCATCTCGCATATCAATCATGTTTAAACGTTTTATTTCGTGGAAAATTATTTTAATCTACTCCAATTTGCAGTAATGCTTCATTTCTCACCATTGACGATTTTTCAGTGATTTCGCATCATTCTTTGCGATGATTAGCAATGTCCCGTATTTGAAATACAAATTTCCAGATTTTTTTTTCGAGGAAATATAGTCAGCTTTGCCCAACCAGACACTGCCCTGGGGCCTCGAATGTAGAAGGTTCCCCTCATATTAAAGAGATCTGATAACAGTTTTCAAGAAGAAGCATTTATGATGTTAAGCCACAGTACTTTCTAGCCATGAGGAGTGGGAGGGGGGCAAGAGAAACCATTTCGCCCGTCGCCTATTATGCTCTCAAGACAGCCCTGCCAGGCAGTGGGGATATATCAGGCCAGGCAAACTCAGTTTTCTAGAAAATTTATTGTCTAAGACAGTGGCGTCGGAGCCGGGGGGACTGTTGTGGCGTTGTATTTGTATTTGTATTTGTATTTGTATTTAAAGATGAGCACCCACAGTTTCAAAACACTTCCGACGCCCCTAGTATAAGAAATCTGAAAAAAGAGTATGAGGTTCCTTCAAAAGTGTGGGGTCGACAGTGCTCAAGGTCTCTCTCTGGCGGTGGCCTTCGAGTTAGAAAGTCCTTGGAAATGGACCGGGCCATCGCTCGGTTGGCCAGCAAAGGCTCCCAGGACGAATCTTATCATTTTCTGTTTTTCGACACTATAAATCCATTATGACACGGCCTGAACTGGGCCCCAACAAAGATCCTAGTATAGTGGCCCTGCTAAAGGTGGGGGGGGGGGGTCATGAGGCCAGACCCGGGATGTCGAGACAGAACCCCGTAACTCTCATGACGGAGGCTTTACCGGAATGGTCACCACGAATTGGTGTGCGTGATATCACCCAGGGTGTCGACTGCCGACCCTGCCCCCATAATATTTATATAAGAAGCATGCTATCCACGGCTCATTTATTTCCATTGTCAGACACCAAACAAGCAGACATATTGGCTATCATTTCCGTCCCTCGTTTTGAGCTTCCGTTCACTTCTCGTTAATGACCACCCCGCAAGGAACTGGCGCCAAATATCCGGGTCTTGGTGTCGTTACATGTCGCCAAGAGTGCTATAAATTGCAGGTCGATATCTTTGAAATATATGAAAAAAAAGGACTTAATCCAATATGGCGATGATCACTTAAGGCCTGATGTCCAGGAAGTGAAGGACTATGGATAATTATACGTTGACCTGTTGAAATACGTCCATTTGGCATAAATATATGGTTTGTTCGCCGGTCCAGCCCATTTGTATGGTAAGTACCCAGTCGCTTGAACGATTTGACATAAATATTGACCACAAATCACAGGTTTTGGCGTTTTGAGGAGAAGATAATACTCGCCCAAGTGGACTTCCGCCTAAATGACCATTAGCTAGCCATCACTTTCTTTTTCTTAATGGTGGAAGGAAATATTTATTCGCGAATAAAATCTTTCGAGCCAAAAATGACCAAATTCAGTGGGTTAGCGGGCTTTTGGAATTTTATCTTGAAGATCGGGCTATACCTTGCAAGCATTACCGCTGTATGTCATCTATGGACCCGAACAGATGTTCCAATTGGATTTGTAGTTGAATCATGGTCGCATGATATGGCCGAAGTGACTATAACATCGTGACATAAAAACTATATATTATATGGCCCTGTTATAGGGCTGGACAAATCCCAGGCGCCAAGTCACCATGGTGGCTAAAAATTGGTATTGGCGCCTAAAATTTTCTTCGTGTAGTGACTAAATTATAAGCTGAGAGCAGCACAAAATGTTTGGAATTTATAGCAGCACATCTGCCAACATGAAGTATGGGGATGGGGGGGGGGGGGTCACTATGCCCTGAAAAAGTCAAAAGAAGAATTAATAGTCGGATCTTTTCCTTCTGGTGAAAACTTTCTTTTACAACTACTGTACAAAAATATTTTTGGCTAATAGATTTATTTTGTGATTTGTCCAGCCCTGTTCTATTATAAGGTATATAAAGTGTCCGGAAGGGACAAAAATTCTGTGATTGGCTCTAAAATTGTTGAAAATATTTAAATATTTACGAGCATTTTTTTTTAACACAAAAATATCGGGAAAAAGTAATATTCATCACAACACTGTGGGATTTGTACTGCTACCTATCAAGTAAAAACGAAATTATCCGTTATAATTTACTTATTTATTATAATAAGTGAAGTCACTTATTGGTTTTAAAATGGTATGAAAACGAACAAAATGTGTTATGATTATTTGTTTGTGCTGCATACTGGTATAAATTTTATGTACCAAAGTACCGGTTAATGTGTTTTTTCATATTTTTTATTCGATGACTTTTCATAAACATCAAAATATATATTAACCGGTATTTTGGTGCATAAAATTTACATTGGTATGCAGCACAAAAATAAGAAAAATGTAATTTCATACCATCATGTTGTTGATTTTTATTCTACATATCGGTAAAAAAAAAAAAAAACAACCCTATTTTATTTCAAGAATTATAAGATAGTTTTGTTGTTATTCAATTTGAACCTGTTATAAGTACTAAATACCTGGGAATAATAATTGACAAACGATTGACATTTGTGCAACAACGCAATTATGTAATACAAAGAGCAGACGTAGCAAAATACACTTTGAAACGCATACTTGCAAGAGGATCAACATTAACAATCAAAAACAAATTAAATGTATACAAAATGGCTATCAGATCCATACTTTTATAAGCTGCACCAGTGTGGCTCTACTCGAGCAATCAACACATGGTTAAACTAGAACAATATCAAAACAAAACAATAAGAGCTATGCTGGGAGCCAATTGGTTCATCAGGAATAGAAGTATAAGAAACGATGTAGGAATGCCCACCATACACGCCTTTGCTCAAAAGCTGGCTAATAATCTCTTCCAAAATCTTGAAGAGTCAGAATACCAACATTTTGGGGAAATATCTACTTACCCCAAAGATCAGATATCAGCTTTTTCCAGACCCAAAAACTTTTTGGTTATGAAAAGACCGGAGGTACCGGGATTGTAAAAAATGTATATAAACAAATACAGGGTGATCAGCGAATAAGCCCTTATTTCAAAATTAAATATGTCTACAACAAAGATCAATGGAATTATGCGGTAAACGGTACGTTCATTAGCAAAACTGTAAGAATGTTGTACAGAAATTTCGAAAATTTAATTTTTTTTTAATTTTTTAAAATTAAAAAAAAAAAAAACAAAACTGGAGATTTTGGGGTTCCGAAAATCCTCATTTGTGTGAAGAGAAACGCCTAAAGTTACGGTTCGCCTAAAGTTACTGCATGGGCTGCGGTATGCGCCATGTGTGCTGACAAATTGTTCCAAAATTGTAACGTAACGTTCAGTAGTAATCGTTTCTCGCACGAAGAAGGGGTTTCTCTTCACACAAATGAGGATTTTCGGAACCCCAAAATCTCCAGTTTTTTTGTTTTTTTTTTTAATTTTAAAAAACTAAAAAAAAACTAAATTTTCGAAATTTCTGTACAGTATTCTTACAGTTTTGCTAATGAACGTACCGTTTACCGCATAATTCTATTGATCTTTGTTGTAGAGATATTCAATTTTGAAATAAGGGCTTTTTCGATGATCACCCTGTATAAGCAACTTCTATATTTTGTGTTAATAATTAGATCAACTATAAAATATCAAATTTTTGTAGGTAATATATATTTAATCAAATAATCATAGCTAACCTCTATATTAATAAGATATAATTGCATTTACTAATACAGTTGACGCTAGATTTAAAAATGAGGATGGGTAATATATGCAATATGATGAGTAATTAATGTTTAAAAAAAAAACCCTTCGATTATAACTGAATGACGACTTAACAGGCTGATGAAGTCACGTTCTGTCACAGCCCTGTTAAGTGACTTTCTGTGTTTCGTTTTTTTTTTTTTTTTTTTTATCAACTTCCTGCCTGCTTAAGCTTCCTTTTCCCCTAGATTAATAACCCAATATGGGTAATATTAAACTCTAAGTAGTTTAAAAAATACTGAAATATACAACCATGGCGAAAATCGCACTACTAGTCCAGGATGGCTAAGAAATGACTCAGGGGTATGCACTGTTTGCCAATTTCAGTCGGAACTCACAGGCCACTATGACATATTTAGGATTTAGGATTAGGATTGTTGTTATTCAATAAGTGGCAGCAAGATCCCTTCTAGCTCTCTCTCTCTGTGTGTGACGTTTCTCGTATTTATAATAACACAAAGTATAAATATGGAATGTAATAAGTCAGATGGTTATAGGAAAACTTTTTTCCTCCTTATATTTTTTTTAATTCACCGGTTCGCGAATTATTTCTTCAATTTATACTTGTTCACGAAAATTTCCACTAAATTTCAGCGGTCTACAATGAGAGATAAGATTGAAGAACCGTACTAGAGAGGCCTAGGCTTTTAGAGCCAATAGGCACTTTTATGTATTGGCTTATAATTCGACACTAGAGATCAGGGCCGTAACTAGGCAGGTACAACACGTGCACCCACACAGGGCCCACTTGGAGGGTGCCCAGAGGGGGTCTAAATGGTCTAGAAGGGGCATAAATTCAAATTATTCCACAGGGCACAGGAATGTCTAGCTACGGCCCTGCTAGAGATTTCCGATTAAAGATGTCCCGGTTTTTATCGGGATTTATCCTGATTTCTCAGTCGCATGATCTGGCCACCCTATCCTATCCCCTACCGTAAATCGGCTATGATTCTATACACTAGATGAATTGCAACTTAATGACTTTTCCGACACTGACAACGTTGAGAATTTTAATTAGCGGTTCGACTAATATTTTAGATTTTTAACATTTAAATGCTCAATTTTTTTTTGTGAGCTGATAATTTTTCTTTCATAGTTGATGGCACGTATACAAAGAATGAAAAATCATTTTTAAAAAATCGAGCTCAAATCGCGCTGCTTATTCAGGGCCTTAAAGTTGCCACACGGAGCCCCATAAAATAGATATATTGAAATAATATCACATTCTAAATATATAGCTCCGTTCTCAGTGACTCAAAAAATCGGGTTGATGGGTAAAAAATGATGGGTGAAAAAATCTTCATGGTAAAAAAAAGAAATGCAAACAAAACATTTTAACAAATTAACGAAATCAGACACATATGCTCTGCAACAAATAACGAGTTGTTGTAGTTAATGGAGACATCTACCAGCAAATTCAGGACTTAAAATGGGAAGAAAATGACCATCTTATGTAAAAAGTCGATTCTGAATTTTTATTTTCAAACTGGTTGCTGCAGTAATGAACTTTCGAAGGTAAGTTTGCATTTTTGCAAAGCTACGCATTTAAAGGTTATTTGGTGACCATATTCCATTTTAATTTGCATATTTCTCTCAAAGTTTCGGTTTTTTAAATTATACAACATTCGATACTTTTATATGTAAAAATAGATCAATTTGTTTTTAAGAATTTTTCAGTTTGGTAAATGTAGTGATAATATTTCTCGGCATGTGAAATATTGATTCGGGCATCTATTATTTGATTTTGCAATTTTTGGAAGTTTGACCAGCAATTCTAATTCGTGACCGCGGAACTTGTTGTATTATTTCCGAACCCTAAAACATGTGTTCAAATTCACAGAACCCTGAACCCTTCCGTAGATAACTTTAGTACAGTAATTATTTTCGTCCTACATAACGCCATTTTGGCGATCACAACGGTCTAGAATCCCGCCGCATGGCACCATGATGTCTGGAGGTCTATAAAAGAAGAGGGTGGACTCATCAGACTCACTCCATCAGCAACATCCAAGTATCACAGATGGAAACAATCCCATCGGCAAACCATGGATGGGATCGTTTCCCTCTCCCCCATCATCATCACATTTTCGTGCTGCAGACGCTGTTACAACAACAACAACAACAACTACTACGATGAGCGATGTGGTGGCACTGTAGCCAATAAACCGTTTCTGTTGATGGTCCCGGAGAGGTCTGAAGATCATCATCATCATCACCTACGATCATAACGTTGTATTTCCCCATGGAGTCGTTGGCGTGGGCTGCCCCGTCTCCTCTTTTTCTTCTTTGTTTTATAATAATACACAGTTTTGTGTTTTAAAATCTGGTAGAGACCGTCAGGCTGGAGTCTGGTCCAAGCACGCCATTTGTGAATCAAACACGTGGTTCGTCGCGCAGCATCTTCTATTCAGAAAGAAGAAGAAGAAGAGTTGGCATGACCTCTGGCGCCAATGAATTTTGGTCCTAATCTCTGGTATGGACTATACAAGAATTATGTTTACACGCTGATGGCACGTACGGTTCGCCCGTAAAAATCGCATCGGTCACAGTGCTCGATGAGTGTCAAGGCCTCCCTTAATCGTTAATCAATAGTTGACACTAAAGTTGTTTACTTCATTTATATGGATGCATCTAGTGTACGTGGATTTAGAAACGCGACATTTTGCTCCTGGAATACCGGATGTGTGACTCTGATGAATGTCGGGACACTAGAATCTGAAAAGGGGCAGGGACATGACAGACAAAAATACCAAAAAGGGCAATTCCGAAAATGACGGGGGGGGGGGGGGATAGAAATAATGAAAAAAGTAGAAATTCAGAAAAGGGCAAATGGAGCAGAAATTACAAAATAAAACGCGAGGGTGGGGAAGTAACAGTGTTATCCGAAAAAAATAATTTTAAAGAGATTTCACTGCTCCCCAAAATTTAAAAGGGCATTTTTTTCATTAAAAAAATTACCAAAAATTTGAAGGGGTATTTTCACTCCTCAATGAAATTTGGAGGAGTAAAATCGAATTTTGATGCTTGAATCTCGCATCTAGATGCGTATTTGCAAACATTGGGATGTAGAAATTCATGAGTTCCTGGGGAAAAGGAATTCGAGAAAAGGCAAGTTACGGGCTGGGAGGGGGGAAGGGAAATTAAGAAATATAGAAGCTGGAGGTAATGAAACAAAGTGGGTAGGTAGGGAAAGTAATTCGGAAAAGGGCTCATTCGGGGGGAAAAGGGCAGAAATCAGGACGTAAGTAGATAATGCTGGCATTTAGGAGATGGGTAAAGAAAGGAAAATAATTACGAAAAGTTCTAATAAAGGGGAGAGGGGAAGAGTTCAAGGAAAAGATAGGAAGGGCGGAAATAAGAAAACGAGATAATGCCAGAAATGAAGAAAATATATGATAGAAATTAACCCTTACAGCGGCAATCCCGAAATATCTCAGGTTCTTAAAACTCTCTCAAAACTGCAACCCCGATCCCACATGCCACTGTAAGCTTTCTTCTCCTGATAGAATGTCCCCACCCCCTTCTCCGCCCTGTCAATCAACTGCCAGTGGATGGAGTCAGCTTTTGTTCAAAGTCTGATAACAGAAAGGGAGAGAGAGGCGACCTTTTCCTTTTACCTTCGAGTATTATCGCGTACAGCATAATTAGATACGATAAATAGAATACGATAGTTTTTTTTTTCTTTTTTTTCCTTGTTATTATCATTATTATTTTATGTTGGGGAGGAGGAGCATTTATCAGTTCGCTATCGGAAAACCAAGATTCTTCTTGAAAATAAGTGGAATTTTTAGAAATTTTAGTGATTTCCATTTTGGCAGTTATGATGCGAGTCGGGAAAACTTTAAAAACCACTTGAAGGGTTAAAAAAAAAGGGGGAGAAGATTTCAGAAATTAAGGTAGGAAATACGGAAATAAGGAAAAGAGTAATTAGGGCTGAAATCAGGAAAAGTGCTTCCGGAAAGGGCTAATGGGGGGGGGGGGGAAGGGCAGAAATTAGGATAATGATAGGTAGGACCGAAATTAGGATAATGATAGGTAGGACAGAAATTAGGATAATGATAGGTAGGACAGAAATTAGGATAATGATAGGTAGGGCAGAAATTAAGAAAAAGAGGTGACAGAAATGAAGAAAAGCGCAAGGAAGTGGGGCGGCAGAAATTGAGCAAACAGCGGGATGGGACAGAATTTTGAAGAACAAAACAAAATGGGTCAGAAATTCAGAAAATGATATTTATCAGAATGACTTCAGTAAAACTGTCCCATTTTTTTTTGACCAAATTCTAAATCATGGATATGACACATGAAATACTATACGTCCCAAGACAAAACTTATTAGATGATAGATTATACTTATAGGCATTTTTATTATGTACTAGCAATAAAACTCGGCGCTGCCCGGGTTTTCTTCAATTGCTGGAAGGATTGAAAAAAGTGACCAACCATTATAAAAGCATATAAACTATTATGCATAATACTGCCAGCATTAAAGAAGTGACAAACCATTGTAAGTAACATAAAAATACCTGTTTGCTTTATACGCAAAATTTGGCGACGATAGATCCGAAATTGTAGATTTGTATAGAGAGCACACACAGGACCACAGACAAAAAATCAATTATATTTATATAGACTAGCTATAATACCCCGCGCTGTGTCTAGGTTTCCTGCAATTACTGAGAGGATTGGAAAAGTGACAAACCATTACAAAACAATAAAATGTTATATACTGGCAGCATTAAAGAAGTGACAAACCATTGTAAACGCATATACATGTCTGAAATGCATTGTTAGGGAACCACTGTAACGAATGTAAGCATTGCGAAAGTGATCGTTGAGGCCCAGGAACCATTGTTGCACGACGGTTTTTCACCCAGTTCTGGCATTTGCTCAGCTCTGAGAAACTTTTTAAGTAGGCTGTTGCTTAATCAGGGCACTGTTTTGCATATATGCAAAATTTGTGACGATCGGTCTAAAGTTGTAGATTTGTATAAAGAACAGAAAGACAGAAAATCAATTTTATATATAGATGTAGTCAAAAAAAGACTCCAAAAGAAAAAAAGCCTTAAAAATGTCTCAAACGTCTTTTGGACCCCGGGCTACCTAAAACTCATTAAAACGGTCTCGGCAGTGAGAAAGTTCAGCTCAATCATTGATTAAGAAATGATTAGTGTCTTGTATTGCGAAGGCTCTCAACCATTTAAATCTCTGGGCCTGGTTGATTTTTTTTTGTGACCGGAAGGCCCGATCACACGAATAATAAGAAATAAATGGAGGAAAAATTGAAACGGCGAAACCGCCCCTCACGTCGCGGTTTGATTTATTTCGGGGACCCGGTAGTGTCCCGCGGCCTGACGTTGAGAAACACTGCTCTAGTAGGCCTAAAAATTCTCGGATTCAAAAATATTTCGAATGAAAGCCATACGAAATCGATTCAACACGAAGGTCGGTCTCATAATCGAACATGGGCGTTTCCCCAATAAAAAGCCCCCCCCCCCATAATCCTCAGTAATGACATGCGTTAAAGTCTACCCACGATAATAATCTCGAATAGATAAAAAAAAGAGATAATCGTTTACAAAATACCAATATTGTGTATTTATTGTTATTATACATTCTTCTCAATAGCCGCATAATAATAACCTCGATTTAATCCACAAAGGAAAAGGAGGAAAAACAAAAAATGGCGGCCACGGTGACCTATTACTTATTGACAGGTTGGATATCCGCCATTTTTGAATCATGTACGAATTGTATGGGCTCAATGAGTTCCGTACACGTGAGAAAATTGCGAAACATGTGTTTGAAAAACAAAACATGATCTTTATCGGTTTTAGTGAAAGAGCCAAAAAAAAAAATAAAAGGCCGTTAAACAACTGGTCTACCAGAATGGCCGGATAATAATAATTAACAAGTGTAGACAGTGATGGCCATCGGCCCATCTGATCTGAAGCGATACTTAAAGGCGAGGGGAATGGTTCTGGTGGTGGCGCTCGTGGCTGTAATACCCTGCTTGAAACGCTCTGCGGGCTTGGACATTGCCTGGCTCTTCCAGCATACTCATACCCTTTGGGGTACCCAGCTTATATCTCCCATGGAAACAGAGCGGGAATATGGTTTGCTGATGAGTGAAGTGAAGGTACTTGAGTGAAGTGAAGGTATGAAGGCAAAGGCGTAAACATGGCCCCCCACGTACTAGATCAGGGCCCTAGCCTGGGATGTTTGGTGGGTCCTCGGACCAGACTTTTCAAGCGCCCACTGGGCTCTTCCATGTTGAATTTATAGCGTAAAAAAAACAAGAAAAAGTGATGAGAATTGTCCCGGGCAACGGCACTGAAGCCCTGTCAGATCCGCCCAAGTGGAGGCCATGGGCGTAACGAGAGAGGAGTAACTTAGGAGCAGTGTCGTCTTAACGCATGGGCCCCAGGTGCTTCAAGTGCTGAGGGGCCTAATAAAAATGAGATCTCGTTAAAATTTCCGAGAATTACCGTGTGCATTGGCAATCGGGAATTTCTCTAGCTAGGCCTCAGAAAAATCACACTTTGCCCGGGGGCACATGATGCTCGACGGCCTTGCTGTCTGAGTCACTCTTTTATAGTATAAAATAAATTTTTGAAGACGGCATCGACTATTTAGTGATCTTCTTTGGTTGCTGTATATAAACGGTGCTCACACGACTAGGCAGAAGAGGTTGAAGACCCTTTGTGCTGGATATTATTTGGAATTGTGTATAGATAAAGTGTACACACACACACACACACACACTCGCTCAATTTGCATAAAAGGGTAGTTGTTCCCTTCCTGGAATTTACACCGTATGTTACAGAATAGGAGGGAGAATTTACCCTCCTCTCTCTCAGTGAGAGAGAGAGAGAGAGAGATGTATATTGCCCATCTCTGTCTCATGATGATGATTTCTCATCATCCGAATTCATATTCCCCCCAATGTGAATCAACGGATCCCAACAGATGGACCATAGACTGTCTGGCGCCCACGCGAGCGCCCGCGGCCTCACCGAATATGAATAGGCTCCGTACATGAGGCTAACAAAACGCGTGTGTCTGCGTGAATTGATGCTGCGAAAACGAAGTGAAGCAAACAAAGCTCTTTTTCACAATTCGACTAATTTTTTTAAGTATCTCTGAAATTTAGTTCATTTTTTCCAACTGTGAAAAAAATGTTTTTTGTTGTCATAGGCGCCAAAACCTAGGGCCAAAACCTGTGAGGCTAGTTTATGACCCCAAAATTAATGAATATACAATGCAATGCACCCATAGGCGAACGCAGAATTTTCTCGAGGGGGGGGGGTTCAATTTTTTCTTCTTCTTGTGGGAGGGGGGGGGGTTACGTATTTTCGTGGAAAGTAATACTAAAATCCCGGATGGAGGGAACCCGCCTCTTACGTACGGAATTTGGGTCACGTATATACGGACCAAATCGAAATTTTCAGCCTTTCTTCAATATTTTCGTCATGTCGGAGCCCCTGGTTGTTTTAATGAAAATGCTCTCAAATGTTCTTTTATTTAAACTGCCAGTTATCCAGCCTGAAGTCCCCGGGATGAATCCTGTAATTTATGTTGATGTTTTCTGCACTAAATTTACTAGAAAGGGATCAGTGGAAAGATTCCTGGATAGTCGAAGAAGCCCGCTCGATATAAATTTTATTTTAAATCAGGTTTCAATTTGAAATTTTGTTTTACATTTACCACTTCTTTATAGCCTAGTTGTCTCTACAACCGAGGATGTTAAACCCGAACTTAACCGTCACCATCGTTATCTCTGAGATGTCCACATGGTGGTGACTTAACTATATATATTGCACGAATCCTCCAGAACATTGATATTATTTCAAGGATTGTTCAAACACAAAAAATAAATTTTCCAAAAAAATTAAGTTGGAAAACTTTAATGATTTAAAATTAAATTTACAAAAGTTAGATTTGAAAAAAAATTAAAATAAAATTGATAAAATTTAAAAACATTTAAATTGACAAAATTTAAGTTGACAAAAACCAAATTAACGAAAACTTGAAATTAAATTGAGAAAAATCAAGTTAATAAAAAATTGAAATTAAATTGAAGAAAAAAAATATATACTTACAAAAAATCTAAATTAAATTGAAAAAATAAAAATTTTAATTTAACAAATTAAATTAACAAAAAAAATTAAAATAAAATTTTCAAAATAATTAAAATTAGCAAAAACTGAATTAATAAGAAACGGAAGTTAAATTAACGAAAATTGAATTTAAAAAAAATACTGAAATATTTTTAACAAAAATTGAAATTAAAAAAATTAAATTAACAAAAGCTAATTAACAAAAACTTAAAATTAAATCACAACAATTAAAATTAAATTTTCAAAATGAATCAAAATGACGAAAATTAAATGAACAAAAAATAAGTTAAAATTTAATTGAAAAAAATGGAATTAACGAAAAATGTTACAAATGAATTGCCAGAACCTAAATCGACAACAAAAAATCGAAATTAAATTGGCAAAATTAAAATTGAGAATTAAATTTGCAAATTTTAATGCCATTCAATTTTAAGATCAGTGATTTAAAAAGATCAATTGCTAAAATAATTTTTCGGCTCAATTCTATACGTTTTGAAGAGGAAATGTACATAATCTCTTTCTGTCAATCAGGGAAAAAGACAAATTTGTTTTTGCAAGGGTGATTCAGTTTCAACACGACAGATGGCGCTGACCCTGAACAAACTTTTTCTTTCCCCTCCTCCCACACTCGCAGTGATTGAGTGAAAGGAAAGTAGGTTTTGTTTCTTTTTTTTCTTTTTCACTTGTCACAGAGAGACTTTCTCACGAAGAAAACGTGTGCAGTTGTTTGATTGTTGTTGGAGAGTGTTTCTCGTGCTCTGTTGTTGTGCTTTGTGTTGCAAGGATAACAATTGTTTTATTACGTGAAAGATGACCTTTGTTTCAATTTTTTCTGTGCATAAATTTATGGACTAATTTCGCTTTTTTTTTTTCCTCCATCTACTTCGAGATTCTGAAGAGAAAGACGAGAGGTTTATTCCTATATGACCAGGGATGTTAAGCCCCTTGGAATTTAAGGTAAGTAGGGAAAAAATATATTTTTTCTTATTATTCATTGTTTATATCCATTGTTACATATTTCTCCATCTCCTATCAATTTTTCTTCTCCCCAGTTTCCATTAAATTTGTAAGTTTATAAATCGTATAATGTTGTAGTTTTTATAATTGAATTTCATTTCATTGTTCTTCATTAACTTTTGTTGTTATTAAACATTTTATTATTACATTTTTTTTCAATTGCATTTCTTTTCTCATTTTTCAAATTAAATTTCTTTTCGTTTTTCAAATTGCATTTCTTTTCCCATTTTTCGAATTGCATTTCATTTCGAATTTTCCAAATTACACTTTTTCATTTCCCAAATTACATTTCACTTCTCATTTTTCCAATTACATTTCTTTTCATTTTTCAAACTACATTTCTTTTCATTTTGAATGAATTTCTTCCATAAACGATTTGCATAAATTTTAATAGCATTATAAATATTCAAAATCAATTTCTTTTTGCATTTTCAGCCACCTCGTTGGGCATTTTGCCTATTGTGGTGTTGCATTTGTATAAAAGAAATCATGATAATCGCAGATTATCAGTTATATAATATGAATTAATTGCATCAAAGAAAAATGTTCCATTCGATGAATCACGTAATGTAAATTATAATAATACGTTCATGCAATAATTACCGGCAAGCACAAATTTAAATTTATTTCAAAATTTAATTACTGTAAATTTCAAATTAAATCAAAAAATAACTAATAATTAATAAGTCAACAAGTTAGTTTTTGTGACATATTTAACAAAAAGAAAAATTTAACATTAATCCTATTACTATTGGGAAAGTTTTAATGAATCCTGTTTTGATTGACTCACAAATGTTTAAACATTTGACAGCTTTTCAAATCCTATAGAAATTTTTAACTTTTGATTTTTCATTATTTTATTGAGAAAAATTGGAATTTGAAAGCCATAAATTTTAGTTTTTAATTATTGAAGAGTCATCTTTACGTCAACGATGAATTTTGATCAATAAAAAATTAATTTCCTATCAAGGATCAAAGGCCGTTAAATCTCCTAAAATTCTAGATAAACCCAAAAAATTTAAACAAGTTTCGATCTATTTTATTTGAACTGATAAAAAATTTTAAATCGCTTAAAAAATACATTTTAAGTATCGATACTAAAATATTCAAATATTTTATACATAAAAATTTCTTAATACACTTACTTTATTTTAAAAATATCCCATAAAATCTCGATAATACCATATAAAAAAAATTATTCAAAGCCTTATAAATCTTCCTCTTATTCTCTAAGAACGTATTAATAATAATAAAAATAGGGCAATGAAAATTTAAAAATCTTCCTTAATATTTTTATAAATGATTTCGTTTTTTCCCATGGATAACACAAGAAATCGCTCAAGGTGAAGGATTTAGTGTTGTTTTACGAATGCGATTTACCGGGAAATGACAGGTTTTTCTTCGTCTTAATCCTTTCTTAAGTACAAAATATGTAGATGAAAAGTTGTTTCGATACAAATTTGATGTAAATGTGAAGAAAAAAAAATTTTTTTTTCAACAAGATTTGGGATAAAAACAGTGTTATATTGATCATTTATCAACTTGAAGACTAGAAGTTTTCGTATAATAACCCCGTAGCCATCTTAACGGCAGGATTTGGCAGTCGTGGAATGGCTGCGTTGTTACTGTAAGTTACTGCTTTGTTACTTAAGAAAAAAAGAATGCATTGGGGGGAAAAAATGGATCTCTACCCCACCCTGAAGATGTGTATCTTTCAACGTATATGTACCTGTCCGAATACACCTGCAGAGTCGTCCGTGTGTCCACGTGCCCTTGGGATACTCCCCCCAGAGGGCAATGGATACAGGTGTACCGTACTTTGATGGTTGTTTTCGTCATGAAACTTCAATGGACAATGGCTCTACTTTTACAAAAGATCTAAACAAAGAAAATGCTCTTTAGTTTTTTTTCTTTAAGCATGTTTTCTACAGGATTCAATTCACATGATACTTGATGGAGTGATTTGATTTTAGATGGTGAGACCAGGGCCGTCTTAAGAGCATCGGGGCCTCCGGGCCAAGTAGTTTTAGTCTGAGGCCCTACCTGGTAAAATCTAGAAAATTTCAACCGGATCTCAATTTTGTGAGGCCCCTCTTTTCTTGAGGCCCCCGGGCCAAGTATTTTTAGTCTGAGGCCCTACCTGGTAAATTCTAGAAAATTTCAACCGGATCTCATTTTTGTGAGGCCCTTCTTTTCTTGAGCCCCCCGGGCCAAGTAGTTTTAGTCTGAGGCCCTACCTGGTAAATTCTAGAAAATTTCAAGTTGACCGGCTATCCGATTAGAGAAAGACGTGGCCGATCGCTTTCCGACTCGGCCGACTCGTGGCTGTGGTCATGTTTCATGCGCGTTATGTATATTAAAAATATTCGTATCGGTCCATCGGCTAGTTTGATGTATGTCTCATGCTGTTGAGGAAAGGAACCCCCAACTTTCTTTTAGAGTGGAGAGCTCTTTAGTGTCTTATCCAACCGGCTGAGTTTAAATCATCGTTCGGAACATGATGTTACGAGAGAATGGTAGAAAACCATTGGTTAGAAGCTAATCGATGAAAAGATCTCGCTAAGAGTTGGTGCTGACACCACGACCCCGAATCGGTCTAGCATTTTTATTATTGGGTGATGAATGCTCGGAGTTTATTAAGGAGGTGGTTTCGAAATTCTTTTGGAAATCGGCGCAAAATCATTACTCCTTCCCAAAGTCTCATTATTTCATTATGAAATAGGGGTGGTATCATATCTTTGAACATTATTTTTCAGACTTTTTTAAAAGTCAGTTTTTACCGTAAAATATTCACTAAATTCTGTGGTGTTTGGTCATCAGAACATGATAACTCCAAAATCACATTTTTGAGATATAAGCATTTTCATTGTAATTTAAAAATCAAAAATAAAGCATGCACACAAATACAAATGAAAATATCATACATCAGCATGTTGTTTAGCCGTACGCTCGTATTTGTGCATTTATCTCACTTCTAATTAGTTATAATTAGCAAGACTTACAACTAGATCAAAAAGCCATTTTTTGGAGATATCATATTCTGACAAAACACCACAGAATTCATGTTCTTAGAGTATCTATATAGGTCTACTGTATGAGACATCAGATGATAATTACAGTCGGTCCCCCCCCCCCCGTATTCGCGGTTTTTTTAACCTTTACTGGAAATTTTTTTTGACAAACACTCAGCAATCATCATTCACATGTTTTGTCTACAAAATTTAAGTTGTGCGTGTTTAGGATGGCTCATTCTTCTAGTGCGATTGATAACGCTTTGGAAAGGTAAATAAAAGTGAAAACTTGACAAGAAAAATTGGATACATTGACTATGCTTCGCGAAAGTAAATCAATACCTGCTGTTGTCCACCATTACGGAATCAACGAATCTACGGTGAGATATATCAGGAAAAAGGAATCTGAACATCTTTCAGCCGTAGCTGTAGCTGCGCCTGTGGCAGTCAAAATTTTCCATCGCCTACGGGATCCACGTGTTTCTCGTACAGAAAATGCTGTTTTTTGTGGGTATACAAGACTGATACAAAAAGGTATTCCAATTGACTGTAATATTATAACAGAAAAGGCGAAAAATTTTACTCTTCCGTAAGGAAAGGGCTGGCGAAACGTCTATTTCATCAGAATTTCATGCAAGTAAAGGTTGGTTGCATAGGTTTTACGATTCGGATCACGCAATGTAAAAATCGCTGGCGATCAAGCCTCTGCCGAAAAGGAGCAGCTAGAAAATTTCCAAAGACTTTGCAGAAAATTATCGAAGAGGGGCCGTTCAAGTATTACGTAAGCAAATTTTTTTTGAAATTTTTGACCCCCCCCCCCTCCGTCAGCAAAATTTCGTCATCAGCTCTGCCCCTCTGAATCCTAACTCATATTTTCTTAAAGGGGGGTTGATGACGTAAGCATTATCCAAACCCCCCCCCCTGTCATCAAAAGTCAGCAAATCGCAAACCCTCTCTCCCCCCCCCCCCCATCGATGATGGTGTAATACTTGAACGGCCCCAGAAGGAAACAACACTATTTTATTGGAAGAAAATGCCGCAAAGAAGTTAAGCAAGAGAAAAAAAAAGCGAGCTCCTTGTTTTTAAGGCAAGTAGAGATAGACTTACGTTGTTTTCCGCAAAAATGCGTATGGGTACATGATAAAGCCCACCGTCATTTTCAAATCTGCGAATCCCTGAGCATTGAAGGGAAGGATAAGCCAATGCTCACAGTATTTTGGATGAACAATAAAAAAGCTTGGACTACAAAAACACTTTTCCTTTATTAGTTTAAACGGTGTTTCATTCCAGAAGTCTTGGGAGTGAATACATGCTATTCAAAGTTCTTTTGATACTGGATTGACCGAGAAGGAATTAATGCAGCTGACTGGTCCTGAAACTGAATCTTTCCCGAAACGGAAAGTTCATTTTTAACGGGCATCTTTTTTCAGCCACCTCGTTGGGCATTTTGTCTGTTGTGGCCTTTGTATTTGTATTCCAATTTATGCTTTCTCGTGAAACGCGTTCTTTGGGACCTTCTTGCGGTGTTCTGTGAACCCACTCTGTAGCGGTGTTTTTGCGATTTCAGGTTATCCTTGGAGCCCTTATTTTTCTCAGGGGCCCGATATGAGAATTATGTGATTTCAAAAACCTCTATAAAATTTCGCAGAAGTCACCGTTGAAAAATAATCATACTTTACATGTAGCCATTTTAGCTCTTTACTGGCGGGACAAATGGGAAGCCTGGTGCGCTTTTTGAGCCCATGTTAAAAAAAGGGATTTTTCCTGTACGATATGCTCCTTTGCTGAAGATATTATAACGTATCATTCAATTCAATAATGATAAAATCATTTCATACTGTAACCCTTATAGACCCTGATGCCACAAATGTGTGGGTTGCTTTTTCACACTGTAGAATTTTTTCCTCTTGACCTCAGGGAGTTAAGCCAGGGAGTGAAAGCAAGCATCTTCAATCCGTTGATCCCGAGCACCACGGTGCTCCCAGAATTGCCCAGTGTGCTCAATACTCGTGTTCGATTTCGTGCTTCCGAACACTTGATAAACGTTCCAAATTAAACCACCTTGTACAGATTGCATTCAAGGATTGAAATCATCCTGATTTTTCATGCATTCATGTATCAAACTTGTGGTAAGGGAGTGTGCTCTTTTTTTTTATTAGGATTTTAGGTTGGTTTTTACGGGAGTTTTTAAAATGGCTTCTAGAAGAAAGTGCCTCCGGGCAAAGTGTGATTTATTACGTAAAATTTTGCACAATAAATTTCTGGAAAAAACTGTATGTGAAGACGAATATACCCTACATCACATTGGCAAAAACAATTTGTACAAAGTGAGTAATTTCTTGACAAATAAAAATCTAAAAAAAAAAAATTTTAAATTAAAAAAAAATAACGATTTGATGGCAGCCACCTCGTTGGGCGTTTTGCCTGTTGTGGCGTTGTTTTTGTATTTGTATTTGCGTTTTAATGCATTTTTTGAGCATCTAAAATGCAAAAACATTTTGAAAATTCCCAAAAAATGAATGGTTTTCGGGTCTGTGAAAGGGATAAAATAAACAACATTTTCTTATCCTTAAAAATAAACCTCTGAAGTGTCTTTTGATATTTATTTAGAGCTCTTCTGTGAGATATATTACACACATATTTCACCCTTTCCTGTATAAACTGCATTTTCATCCATTTTCTCACCAAAAAATTCAACCGCAGCTGCATTTCTTTCCTTTCAGTTCATTTTTGTAGAAATTCCAACATAAAAAAGAAGAATAAGAAATAAAAAAAAACTTCCCTTTTGAAAAAAAAAATGGCGGCTTGACCTTTTGGGTGAAACATGGAATGAATCAATGTCTTAACTTCCATATTTTTTTTTTCAAAGTGTAAATTATTATCGAGGATAAGACGTATGGAAGGCAAAACAATTTCTCATGTGCGTGTGGCATGTGCTTTTGCTCATGGGGGCACATGATTCAAGTTGAGAGAGAGAGAGATAGGAACCTTTTTTTAACTCTTTGATGCCTTCTCCTCAACTCAATTTGTTACTTGTGATCGATTCCCCCAGCAGTTTGTAATCCTGAAATTTCTCAGCTGTGAACCCATGGATACACATAAGAAGATGAAGTGTGTATTTTTCTGAACAATTTGACACCCGTGATGTATCCTCGACATAAAATAAAAAAAAAAACCTCTAGATATGATTAAAGACGTGAAATGCGGTGTCGTGTTTGATCGACCCACAAAACCATTCCGACTTGTCGTTCCAGAAAGAAAAACTGGGTTTGAGATTTGAAATATGTATCACATTCTTATATCAGGGCCTATAAACATGGTCGGCACGTGTGTGTGTGTGTATATATATGTTACGGCAAATCAGGATAAATCAGGTTATTGTACATAATAACCGGTTATTATGGAAAATCTCCTGGCATTTCGGTAAGTTTGATAAATTTCCCTAAATTTATCGAACTTATTTCACTTTTACCGGTGATTATGTATAGTACCCAAGCCTCGTTGGTAAATTTAACAAGTACTAAAAAACGTTACCATTTTTACTGGTGATTATGCGTAATACTCAAGCGTTGCGTAATTGGTAAACATGATGAATCGTACTATATGATATACTGAACATGATAATTCTTATATGTGTTGTACGATTATATCGGAGTACGATAGTAAAATTTGTCATTACATCGGGGCCCGACTGTATTCATCACCTCATATACAACTCATTTGGAATTCTTTTCATATTTAGCAAATTCACACTAGGGTGCAAATTTGAACACTAGGGTATTATGCATAATCACAGATAAAGGCTATAAATTTCAAGTGTTTATCAAATTTAGCAACGACACATCATTATTTACCAACGGTTATTATACGTAATCACCTGTAAAAGTGATAACGTTTTCACCATTTCTCAAATTTACCAACGATGCTTGGGTATTACGCATGAGGGGCTATGTACCATTAAAAAGAAACATGCCCCGTATTATTAGAAATCAGTGGTTCTCAAAGCGTTCGTCGCGTCTTCAAGGGGCATCGTGGTGAGCTATTGATATCGATGTGTGACAGTTAAATTTTGTGGAGTGGTGCTTTGATTTAGCAACAAAATGCACCGAGGCAACAGAGCCGTGGATTGCACAAGTTTGAGAACCTCTGCCACAAACGATCCATACAGGTCGCCTAACCTCGTCGAAAAGTCGTGCCACAAAGTACCACAAGAAGAGTGAAAGACACCAGTTTATTTCTGACTTGTCTCTCAACCTACATTTTGAGCTCTTTAAGCCAAAATTTGAAGCTTCAAAATGAAGTGAAAATAATAATAATAAAAAAAAAACCCTTTTCTCTTTAGTCATTTAAAAATAGACATCAATTTGGAAAATTTTGGTTTCTTTTGTTTGAAATTCGGACAATATACAGTTTGTTCTTCTTTCCTGTTGAAAGTTTGCCATCAGCATGTTCATTCTGTGATATAAATGAAAAAAAATGGAAGACTTGATGCAGTGAGTTGTGTGTGTTGTGTGTGTGGGTCCACTTAATTATAATATATACGTTTTCCATTCTCCCTTGTGTGATTCGTGTGGGTGTGTGTTTTCTAAGGTGGGTTTAGGTGCGCGTGGGTAGAGCATGCGAAAAACGATTTAGGAAACTGCAAAATGAAAATCGACTATTTTTAAGAGAAATAGAGAGGTTAGACTCTCTCTCTCTATCTTTCTCCCTTTATAAGAGCCGCAAGATAGATGACCACAGATGCTTTTTTTAGCAAAGAAATTTATTCATTACCGTGGATGTGTTCATTTATTCGTTCATCGCGAGGAGAAAAAAACCTACATTGAGTAACAAAGGGTTTGTCCGATGCTAATCGCACGTGCTTTATTTCCCAGATGCACAGCGGGTCGGGTAGATTGGCGTATGGATATTCGGATGAGCACTCGGACTAATAATTACGGCCCTATGTAAAATCGTTTAAGCACTTGGGGAGCTCGATCACGGAAGATGGCTACTGGAGCAATGACATAACATCTAGAATCGCCCTTGCTGAACAAGAATTCCGCACTAGACAAGGATTGTTAACAAACAAAACCTTACCGATTAAACTACGGAAGCGCCTGATTAAGATGTATGCGTGGTCTACCGCACTATACGAAGACCGGGACCATAAACAAGAGAAACGCAAAACGATAGGAAGCATCGGAAATGTGGTGCTGGTGGCGCATGGAGGTAATAAGCTGGACATTGAAAAGGTCAAATTCACAAGTATTAACACAGGTTGGAGAAAATCACCAAATCCTGGAAAAGATTGAATGCAGACGTCTACACTGGTTGGGACATGCTGTCCGGCACAGCGGATTGCTGCGAGACGTGATGGACGGCAATCCTGCCTGAAGGAGGAAGGGGCTGAAATGTACCATCTATTACCAACTAAAGAATGAATCCCAAGACAGAGATCAGTGGCTTCTGCTCAACATGGGGGGGGGGCGAACCAGTCTTAGGACAAATGTACTATTGATGATGATTGTAAAATCTAACTAAAAGTTAGTAGCTTCATTGTACTTGTTGTGTTTCGGGTAGTCCCACAAATGTACCACACAAGCACGGGTTTACCTTTGATCCACTTTTATGAAACTTCTTATTTAATCGTAAATGTTGTGATAAAAAGACCGAGATTTAAAGTAATTTTTAGATAGTTCAACCCTTTCTCTAAAAAGACTGTGATATAACAAATTCACTTTCTATAATATTTCTATGAAATTTCTTATTTACTTATTATGGGCCGAAATAGCCACGAAAAAGTTAAGGTAACTTTGTGCCAGATCAAATATTTCCATTCGAACACACTGTAAAGCATGCTTGAAGAAGTAACCTATACTCTCTCACCATATCAATACAAAAATATACTTTCTTTACATTGGTACTTTCTGTCAAAACGAAGAAATGTTTACAAATCACTAAACAGAAAAGAGAGAGACACTAAACAACATCAGTCTTGTTAGTCCTAAATAGGTACGGTACCTAAGTATAAGTAGTATCGATCTTTTTAGTACCTTTGTATATCAGTCTTTTTCAAGTTCAAAAGCAACTTTCAATTCTCGGCAAAACAATATTCACAGAAAAAGTCCTCTTTTCAATTATTTTGATGGCCTGATAATTTGTGCGATATTAGACCATGTGTGTAGGTGACCTTCTCTCCGTTGGCCATTTCCTAGCCTTTTTTGTCTGCCCCATGCAACCCACAATACAGCTAGTTTCTGCTATACTCATGAGTCATGACCAAGTTGCGGACAATATTTTTCCTTCCAAGCAGCAACTACAATATCTCCTTTTTCCAAAGTGCCCTTTACTTAGGTTCCACTGAAGCAGCGCCATCTTAACCCATGGGCCTACCCGCGCATGGTGCCGTTGGCGTCACAATCAAATCCGGTTAAAACTTTCGGGGGTGAGCATGTAATTTGGTGGGCCGGAAACTTTCAGTCTCAGAAAAATCACTTTGCCCGAGGGGCCCATGATGCTCTTAAGATAAACATGCAGTCAAGCCTTCAGAATAGAAAGTGGGAGTTTCTATGAATGTTTTCTCACGCTAAATCGGTCTTCATAAACTAATTTGCATATAAACTTGCCTGCTACCAAACGGAGCCGAGTTTCGTTCTCCTAATGCAGGCATCTTCAACCCGTTGCTCGCGAGCATCACGGTGCTCCCCCCCCCCCCCCCCCGAAGTACTACACAGAGTACTCGATGATCGTGTCCGCTTTCGTGCTCGCGAGCACTTGATCAGCGTTTCAATAAAAAAATCTTGTACAAATTGAATTCAAGGATTTAAATTATCCTGATTTTTCATGCATTCGCATGTCAAACTTGCCGTAAAGGTGCTCTTTTGATAATGGGTACAGGCAGTGCTCGCGACTGGGGAAAAGGTTGAAGACCTCTGTTCTAATGCATATCAGAAATAATTCTACGTGAAGATGCAACATACCAGATTCTCAGTAGATTTACAATCGGAAGTAACGCCTGCAGCCTACGGATGTTTCATACGGTGTATTCTTACTCGGTTCTGAAAAGTCCACGCTGAAAGAACTGGGACCTTAATGACCTTGCAGTAATCCCGTTCGTTTAGGATGCATCCAAAAATCCCTGCGGTCCAAGAATTTCTCCCAGCATGTGTTATTAATGAAAAGATCCCCAAACTGGTGATAATGACTCAATTATTTCCAAGGGTTCGGAATCACTTAATCATCACAGAGTGGTTCGTGATAGAAGTTCATAAGGAATCCGAACCCCGTTCCTACCTAGAATACCTACTGTATATTTTATTCACCGTGTACGCTTTTAACTGAAGCACGAAACGTTTTAAAACACGACCAATGCAAATGGAAAACTATTACCAGGGATGACCAGTGGTCACGAACAGCCTTTTAGCGGGTAATAAATAAGAACCTGATCTGAATCCGTGACCGGTTCGGTCTTTTAAGGTGAAGTGGGACCTGTATTGGTTTTTTTCCCACCCCCTCCCGCTCCACTGCGTACACGTTCTAATGATGGAACTTGATTGGTTGTGTTGAGGGATATTAGAAACTTCAGTTTCGGATAAACTTTATACACTGAAGTGCCGGAAAAACTTACCCCCCCCCCACCACCTTATATCGTGTAGGTTCCCGTCGAGCGCTCAGAACAGCTGTAATATGACGTGGCATGGACTTAATTAATGTGTGAAGGTATCCTGGATGCAATTCGCACCATGGTTCTCTCAGGGTCGTCCACAATTCCATAACGGTGAAAGGAATTTTGTAAAGCGCGTTGCAAAATATCTCGTGGACATGGGCGGAGATACGCCCCCCCCTCCCCCCCCCCAGCGTCAAAGTGGAATCGACTGATCTAATGCATATATGAATTGACATCATCATCATCATCGTGCCTCCTCCCTCTGCAATAATGACCGTGCCCCCCTCCCCCAGACTTCCAAGTCTACCTCCGCCTATGCTAGTTGGTGCTCAATAATATTCATTTCTGAGGATGTAGGTGGCCTGCGGGGGATTCTGAAGTCAGAAGAGTGTTCTTGGATCCACGGTAGCACTTCCGAAGTGTGTGGTGTCTCATTGTCCTGTTGGAATTGTCCAAGTCAGTCGGAATGCACGCAGGACACTCACAGTCGTCTGAAGCCCTATCAGGAGGTCCCATATCATGCCAACTACAAGCGTCACATATCACGACAAAGCCTGTACCAGCTCAAATAGTCTCCTGTTGACATGCGGGGCCCCATGGTTTTATCGGGGTTTTCTCCATACCCGTACACGCGTCAACTGAAAACCCGACTCATCAGAAATGGCAAAACAGTTTCCAGTCGTCAACAGTCCAATGGCGGTGCTGGCGAGTCCAGGCGGAGCGCATAATTCTGTGCCTTGCAGTCATCGAAGGTACTCGAGCGGGCCTTCGGCTCCGAAAGTCAATATCAAGGAGGAACCATTGTACAGTTCCCACACTTGCTGATGCCCCCAGTATTGAAATCTGTAGTAATTTGAGGCAGTGCGTGTTCTATCTCGTGAAACGATCCTCGTTAGCCGTCGATGGTGGTCCCGTTACTTCGGGGTCTTTTAGCCACCCGCACTTTTGTGATGTTTTTTATATTTCTAAATTTTCTTGTTTCTAGCATTTACATAGGATTTTCATTGCTATGTTGACCATTGTATTCTATTGTATAGTTTTACCTCAGCCACAAATCGCCGAATTCTACGAACGTTTCGGACACAGAATGGATAGAAGAAAGGTTCAGGTCCAGAATTGTGTAATTTACTTCCCTGAAGCGTCCTTTCTCGAAAAACATTGCAAATAATTTTCTTGTGCCGATTCCTTCAATTTTTATGACTTTTTCAAGTATTTACGAATTTAGGGGACACTGTATATCCTGTTAAGTAAGCAGAAGTTGATGTTTTTCACTCAACCTTTGCGCCAATAACACGAAGGCACGGAATTCCCCTTATCAACAAAATAAAAGTTACGGATCCCTTTACAAAAAAATATTCAACACATAATTAAGCATATGTTTCTTGCCAAAGCCTGAAATTCGAATCGACCGCACTTCGGGCTTAAGCAGTAACATGTACAGGGTGCATAGCAAATAGGGGGGGGGGGTTATGGCATTTTACTGGCGAACCGTTGATCTTAGAGGTATACTTCCAATTAGAAAAAGTTTTGAATAAGGTGTGTTACTTAGATATGTCATTCACGTTTCAAGGGGTTGTATAGTTATTAAAATGAAAAAGAAATTAAATTTTTATACAGTCCCCGTGTGCCCCAAAAACTAATTAAAAAGTTATTGCCCGGTCTCTCCTAATGCTAACAAAAGAAAATTTTCCATGTTTCTAAGTGCAATATTCACTGACATATTCTCGAATTCGAAAAACGGAGGAAATTTGGGAAAGAAACAGAGTTTAAAATGCGGATAAAAACGGTTTTTCCGCATTTAGAGCTGTTTCCTCCCAACTTTCTCCTCCGTTTTTAGAATATCTCAGTGAATATTGCCTTCTCAATTTCAAACAAAAAAAAAAAATCATAATTAGTGTTGAAAAATATTTTCATGATTTTGTGTGAAAAAAGGTAATTTTTTTTCATGATTAAAAAAAATTAATAATTAAAAAAATAGCTTCATAATTTGTGAAAGTATTATTGAGAGAAATAATT
The DNA here is from genome assembly GCF_987345545.1 of Pholcus phalangioides. Lineage (NCBI taxonomy): Eukaryota > Metazoa > Arthropoda > Arachnida > Araneae > Pholcidae > Pholcus > Pholcus phalangioides. The sequence continues at coordinate 20,700,600 of NW_028301616.1, read as the reverse complement.
TCAAGAAATTATTAAGAAAAATATAACTTATATATTAAATCTTTGTATTACAACTCTTAAATATTTTTGCGTGTTTAATGAACAATTTTTGAATTGAAAATTGTTCTGCTGATGAATGTTAAATTTCTGATTTGAAAAATATTTTTTGCTTATCAAAGCAAAATTCTTGGATTGAAAATTGCTTTGCGAGTGAAAAAGAAATTTTTGATTTGAAATTTGTTTTTTTTTTTTTTTTGTCGGTGAATGAAAAATTTCAAATTTTTTAAATACAGGGTGGGAAAAAAGTCCATAGACACTTTAAAAATTCATAAAAACCGGAAAAATAACCGAAATAAAAAACGGTTTGCAGGGTTAGCACCGCAAAGTCACGGAAATTTTTTTTTAAAACAGGGAAAAAACAGCAAATAGGTGGCGCTAACGTACACAAGTCCAAGAAAAGATACGCAAATAATGAACAGAATGCCTCCAAATCGTTTATTACAGCAGTATGTGTTCCACATGACCACCACAGACAGACAGACATGACCGCTGACCGCCCAGAGAGACCATCTTGGGATGGTTTGCGCTCTTTCCCAAAGGGATGGGAAACCACCACCACAGGAGATAACACATTGCAGGCGAGTCACAAATCCAGCAACGGGAGAGACAGAGTTAAAGTTTCTCCGCACTTTCTGCCCACCCTGTATTTTATTTGCAATCTTTACGTATCGCTATGCATAAAGCCAGAAAAAAAAATTATGAAAAATAATCCAGAATTTTTTACAAATTTGTTAAAATGAACACATCAACACTTTGGATACTTATACTTCGTCCTTGAGCAACATTTAATGCGAAAAAATGCATTTTTTTTATCCGATGCGTATGCGATTAAAGCCTGCGTAGAGTCAAAACGGCCGCGTAATTACATTACAAAGTGATACGTGAATAGATACGAGTATATTAATAATCTGGAGTCGTGACTGGGACTTCTCGGAAATAATATTTTCCGATATTTATTACACGAAGATAACCAACATTTGAGACACAGATGGCCAAGAAAAATAACGTAAAATAAATATATATGGTGATGCCCAAGTCATGCTGACATCGTCACGTCTTCTTGAAGGTCATCCCAATAAATACATGGATATATTCTTCGCAGTGGTCTCATGGCCAATAGGTCGTCACGGAGGGCTATCGATTTACCGTCGAATACATACATCATTGCCGTCCTCTCTCAATGTGCGCCCTGTTCTTCTACGTATCGAACGTTCGAGATTCGATCGGAGTTTTCCAAGCGTTATCTCAATATAGAGTGATCAGTGATGGATTTATAGTGATTCTCCGTACGGACATCGTACGAGGTTATTCGAAAGGGAATTCATGAGAGTTGCATTCGCTTGTGGTTGATTTTGATTTCAGGTAATGATTTTCATTTTCCATTTCGTATTGTAACTATCCTGTTGGTAACGATGTACCGGGTGTCACATAAATCCGTAAGTAGTTTAAAAACTCATAAAACTAAGTGAATCGGTACTTTTGATTGCAGTTTGCGAAAAAGTTATTCTCACGAAGAGAGAATTTTTCCAAGTACAGGAAAAAAAAAGAAGTAGAAATGAGCTATTTATCGTACGTCCTGCATTTTATAAGTTTCTGATTTGTGCATATTTCGAGTGATTTGCGTTCATGCAGCGTCCTCTGTCGACGAAAAATTAAACAAATTTTTTTTTGTAAACACCACATTGAAATACAGTCGAATCCCGATTTAACGAATACCGTTATAGCGAAAATCTCGTTTCAACGAACACTTTTCTCCAGAGAATCCAAAATCTCCAAGATAAAATTGCGTAGGAACAATGCAAAAACCTGGAATTTTATAACGAAATTTCATTATAACGAAGTGATTTCTCCGGTCGCTTGGTGTTCGTTACAACGGGATTCGACCGTATAGCCAATTCCCTGAATTTTTTTTTGAAAAGAATTTTTAAACTATTTACGAATTTATGGAGAATCCTGTACTTTCTTGTAATGGTAACTGATGTATGGTCATAGATTGTCTCTGAACTGTCCGGAATTAACGTTCATTGAAAAGGCAGAGGAAATAATCAATTCGTTAACTATCAGCTTAAATTTAAAATCAGTTTCCCAAACTTTAACTCCTCCATAGCCTCCTTCTGAATTTTGTTTTTCCTCAACCCCCCCCCTCCCCCCACCGTTCAAGCCATCGCATAGAATCATATATTACACCCATAGTTTCTAACCCCCTCGAATCATTTTATCGCTCGCCGGGGGCGATATTTCCCACTTTAGGAAAATCTTGCTTCAACCGTCTCAGTGGCATCAACGAGATATCTCGTCTCCTAAAAAAGCGGCTCATTTCAGCATTGACAAGCCCAGATATTTTGTAAAGGTGAATTAGCTCTATATGGAAAAACACTACTTTTCTGTGCCTATTATTTTGCACCTGCTGCAAATCAGAAAGACCGTCGACAACATTCGGAAAAGTGTCCCCAATAACGGGAGATTTCCACTAATGTTGAGTGTTCGTTATGGGATTCCACTGCATTTGTAAGTTGCAATGGAAATTTAATAGAAACTACGCTTGGGAGCCCGCGAAAGATCCTTCTCTAGGGCAGTCAGTGGTACGCAAACATTTTGGAAGCACGGCCCCTCCTTTTGATCAAAAAATTTATCAACGACCCCTACATCGGCTGACCATATGACCTCCTTTCCCACATATGTGGATATCCATATTTCCGGGACATTTCCGATTTTTTTGGCCAATAAACGTGCTGTCCCGAACGCTTGTTCCGATTTTATTTAGACAATATTGACTTCCAAAGATATTCAGTTTTTTAAGTATCGTATAAATATTTTTTTGTTGTTTGATGCACTTGGTGTCCCTTATGCAAAATGGAAGTGTAGCGAGGTGTATGGTCCTTGATTTTCGTATACACAGTGTGATTAAGATATAATTATCCGATTTCAAAATGATTCTACACTTGAAATTGAATTTTTAAATCGGGTGATTCTTCCACGTACTTTTTTTTGCAAGGACATTGCACATTCGTGAGTCTGGCAGGACGGAGCCGATATATTGATTATTCAACAAGTAGAATTTGATAAAATCACATTGTATGATACATTGTAATTAGCTCAGCTGAATAAAGGCATTCTTTATTTCTAACATATTTTAAAATAAAAATGAATTTCTTATTTGGAAGGTTTTATTTTGGAGACCCACGGTTTGCCCACCTAGGGTATAGGTTCCTGTGGTTTCCCCTCTTCCCTCTATTAACTGATGTTCCGTGGATTCTGGAAGATGTTTTCTGGGGATTCCCGCTGTATTAAAAGCGGTGAAATACTCGATTGATGGCGCAATAGAAGTACATGCATTCGAGAAAAATTTATATTTGTTTGGGTTTCTGTTTGAAAGTCTTAAATCCATCAAGCGTTCCATGGGGACAGTCTCGTAACGATCATGAGATCTGCAAGAACAAGAGCGATGAAAACCAAACTAACTGACCGCCAGGGGCTCCTGAAATGTGGGTCACGGGACCCAAACGGTATTCGCATGGGTTTCCGAGAAAATGGGTTTCCTTGAAAATCCACTTACAACCGGGGATTATTCTGCTAAGGATCACAAACTCGATTCACATGGGCTTCCGAAATGGTCGTACAAATTCACTTATAGGCAGGGATTCTTGAACCAGATCCGTGATTAAGATTTTTGTGTTATTTCGCCGCCCCGGCTCCCAAACATGATTTTGCCACCTCCTCCACCACTTTAAAGTTTGATAACTTTATGTAACGGTGGTTTTTTTTCCCCACATAAAATTTTCCGCCTTCTAAATTTCCCGCTCGGGGCACAGTTGCCCCCTCTGCCTTCCTTTAGTTCCGACCCTGCTTGAATTTCCTTTAATTCGCGACCCACACTAGATTCGCACGGGACTTCTCAGATGAGTCGTACAAATCCACTTATTAAATTTTGTTATAAATACTTATTGCGTCTCAATGGTTTCTCTCACTAATTTCGAAAAACAAAGTCCCCCCCCCCATGGGTCGCGAAACTGATCTTGTTACTGATTTTGGGTCGCGGCTGAATGCAATCAGTCGGGACTGACGTTACAGCTAAAGTCGATACAGCGAAGTTTAACTGTATTGCAAACAGATAGGTAAAAATCACAGAATTTTTCTCTATTTTCCAAAAAAAAAAAAATCGTATTTCATAAAAAAAAAACCCAATTTTTCCCTCAAATATCCCACGGGCTATACAAAGAAAATTACAGTATAAACCTTACATATTCAGGTATATTAAATTCAGTTTCAAAATTCATCTATAGAGGAAATAAGAAATAATACTATATATCGTAAAGAGAGGAGGATAAATTTGGTATATTTTCCCGCTCGTTCAAATAATAATCTTCAAAATATCACGATAATTGTCGGTTTTCTCTTTTTGATGGCCCCCCTCCCCTACTTCTCAGTATAATTTTTAAACGTGTCATCGAGACGTGTGTTGTTTCGTTTTGTATTGTTACAGATATATTCCCAACACACACACACACACGTTGTAATATCTGTATGAGATCGCACGCAAAGGATCAATAACCCTTTTGAGGATTGGAGCGTGACCACATCGATCGCTTCAGAAAAAGACCTTCCTCCGATCACTTTACCAAATAAATAAATCCTAATGTAAATTCATAACCCGAGGGATGAAAATTTTCTTCTCTCAAAATTCGTGTAACAATCGAAAAATTTACCAGTAAAAAATAATAATAATAATCGATATTATTATTCTGTGTTTTTCCAATCGACTTCCTCCTCCATTTTAAACGGAAACCGATACCACATATGTAATTACCACTTTCTTTTTTACCAGAATTGGTAATTTAGTACCGAAAAAATTCTTCCTGGAATTTTTTTTTTTTTTTTTGTGGGTATTGTTGTCTAGTAAATATGTAAGTGAATTTTTTCTCGTGCGGTGTTTGTATTGTTGTTTTTATTGCTATTATTATCGTTGATTTTGAGATGTGTATCGTTGGCGGTGCTATTATTTGTTGTCTCGTTTAGTGTTTCTGTAAATAGCAACGTCGTCGTAATTGAGGCCCCCCCCCCTCGAGGGACATGATAATTTCGGACGTTTTTGTGGTCTGAAATTATTTTCCTTTTTTTTATTCTCGTGTTGTTATTTTTAATGTTATAATATACCGTGTAGAGCAGTGTTTCTCAACCGCCGGGCCGCGGCCATAGGCGGAGATAGACTTGGAAGTCTGGGGGGGGGGCACGATGATGATGATGCCAATTCTTATATATACATTAGAGCAGTCGACTCCACTTTTGACGCTGGGGGGGGGGGGGCTGCCCTCCCGCCCCCCCCCCGTATCTCCGCCCATGACCGCGGCCCGGTATCGGGCCCCGACATCGTTCATGCCGGGCCGCAAATGATTAGTCATTTACATTCCCCCAATCATTTGCTGTTAGTCGTGTGTTTAATCGGGCCTTCCACTTAACAAAAATTAATAAAACCCGGCCGTGGGCTTCCAAAGGGTTGAGAACCACTGGTGTAGAGCAGGGGATCATCAACACATGTCCCGCGGGCTGGACCTCGGAGCTTTTTGTCGTGGCCCGCCGATCATTTTCGTAAAATGGTTGCAAACATTGAAAAATGATTAATTCAAGAATTAATAAAAAAATAATTTTGGAATTAATAAAAAATAATTTTGGAATTAATAAAATAAATAATTTTGGAATTAATAAAAAATAATTTTGGAATTAATAAAAGAAATAATTTTGGAATTAATAAAAGAAATAATTTTGGAATTAATAAAAGAAATAATTTTGGAATTAATAAAAGAAATAATTTTGGAATTAATAAAAGAAATAATTTTGGAATTAATAAAAAATAATTTTGGAATTAATAAAAGAAATAATTCTAGAATAATTGAACGAAATAATTCTAGAATGAATGAACGAAATAATTCTAGAATGAATGAAAGAAATAATTCCAGAAATAAATGATGGCAATTCAGAATCAATGAACGAAATTATTTCTGAATTTTTGAAAAAGATAATTTCAGAATTAATTAATTTAATCAGTAATTAATCAAAAGCTTTTTCAGAATTAGTGAAAAAAACACTTCAAAACTAATTAAAATTAATAAGAAATAAAATAAGTAATTTCAGGATGAATATAAAAGTCTTCAATTATTTTTTTCCGTGTATAACTTGGGTCCCCCCCCCCCGTTGGTCTCCTTCTATTTAGATCTCACTAAATTACATGAGTTGGTGGCCGCGGGCTTCGTGGGAAGCTTCTATTTGGCCCGTCATGTCTGAAAGTTTGAAGACACCTGGTGTGGAGGCCCGTTTTTATATATCATGGTGATTTCTTTTATATTATAATTAAAGCTTTTTCTTTTCTAAATTTGTTTTAAAATTTTATACATGAGATTAAAACTGAGTGATACGTATTTATTTTTTTTAACTTTACCTTATACGACGAGATATTTTGTTTCCGTATGTGCATTCGTATCAATGGAAGTATTTTGTACGTACATTTGCGAGATATGATGAAAAATTATGTTGGGGTGGAAGCGAGATTATTTTTTGGGGAAAAACAGAAGATTTCTGTCATTTATATAATTTGACAGTATTTTTTTTACACGATGGATGGAGATTTTATTTTTTTGACACAATGGACAACGGCTATTTGCATAACAAGATTTTTTTTACGTTACGACGTGGCTATTTACGCGATATGATATTTTTTATATGATGACGGGATTATTTGCATGATGATAAAATATTTTATGCAATGACGAGTTTCTTTTGAATCATGACGGGTGTTACTTCAGAAGCATATATTTACGAGATTTTTTTTAGAAGCCTATATTTTACGAGATTTTTTTAGAAGCCTATATTTTACGAGATTTTTTTAGAAGCCTATATTTTACGAGATTTTTTTAGAAGCCTATATTTTACGAGATTTTTTTAGAAGCCTATATTTTACGAGATTTTTTTAGAAGCCTATATTTTACGAGATTTTTTTAGAAGCCTATATTTTACGAGAATTTTTTAGAAGCCTATATTTTACGAGATTTTTTTAGAAGCCTATATTTACGAGATTTTTTTAGAAGCCTACGTTTGCGGCATTTTTCAGAAATATATTTCATTGACAACATTTTTTGTTTTACTTCAGAAGCATTTATCGACGAGATTCGCGCGTATATAAATGTGGACGAGATATTTTAAAAATATTGACGAGATCACTTACACAATGGGGACGGGATGTTTTGAAAAGTATACGCGTATAACAACGAGATATTTTTATCTCGTTTTTATACGCGTTTTTTAATAGCTTTTTTATTGTTTAGTAATATTGTAAATTTTATTGATGCTTTCATTTTGCGTATTTTACGTCTAGGGCATAAACGAATCCAACAACAACAACAACAACAGCGGCAGAACAACCGACGACGTTCCGCACACAGCAGCAGCAGCAGCCTCGACAACAGACGTGAATTGTAATCTGACTCCTATCGCCCGGGCCCCAAATCACCGCGTCGAACGTACTACTGCTATCAGCCGTACAACCAGTACCACCAGCACACCATCACCGTCTTCGACACGAGATCCTGCGCTTCCTTCACAAAACGGGGATATCCGAAGGGACCAATCATGCGTACGAGATGGCCCATCTGATCATACCAGCAGCAGCAGCTGCGACAAACCCATGGAACCACGTGCAGTACCATCGGCTCACCGTACTCACCAGGTGATACACGGTACGTCTCACCATGACCAGAAGAAGAAGAAGAGCGTTTGCTGCCAGGGAGTACAGACGGACGTGTCGTCACTGTCTGAAGCGCGATGCAGCAGGCATCGACGCAGTGGAATGAATCCTAAGGATAATAACCATGGTGACACCGTGACAGCTAAGAATGCTTCTCGTGGTGCTGCGGGCCCATCTGGGCTGTCCAGATCGTCGTCGGTTAGAGAGTGCACGACAGTCAAATCACCGTTCAGACAGATATGTGGATTTCCAGGAGTTACCTTGTCTAAATGGAGAAAACACAACAGGGTGAGTGACGTTCAATTGCTTTTATGTTATTAGTCAGTCAGAGGAAGACACATGTCCAATCTAAGCTGTCCAATGGGCAGTGCCAGTTCTGTGCCAATTCTGTAATTAGTTACGTCTTTTCCTCACCCCACCTGGGATTTTTATTTTTTTACATTCAGAAGATTTACGGGGTTCTCCCCACAATCCTAAATACGACCTTTTCTGACCATTACAGGACGCAAAATTTTCATCAATACCCAAGGAGAAATCCTGGCGCTACTTCGGACAATTTTCTTATGATAGGAGACCATTGAAGGCATCAATGGTCATGGAAATTTTGTGTCCCGTAATGGTCAGAAAAGTTCGTATTTAGGATTGTGGGGGAGACCCCTTATCTCCTGAATGTAAAACAACCCCGGGTGGTGGGGATGGGGAGGAAAAGACGTGCCTAATTACAGAATTTACCGGAATGCTGGAAAATATCAGAACCAAGAATACGGACAAACGAAACAAAAACTAGTCGGAATTGATGAAGAGAAATAATTTCAGAGCAATTGAACATTCAGAATTGAAACGGGGAAAAAAAATTGTTTCAAATTGACAGTTCAGAATTATCGGAAAATTCAGAATTAATGAAATAAAAATTTCAGTATCACTGAAAATTTAGAAATAACGAACGAAATGATGTCAGAGCCATTGAATATTCAGAATTAAAATGAAGGATGTAATTTTAAAATTTAAATGAAGAAAATAATTATGTGATATTAAAATCAAGGAATTTGTAAAAATGAAGGGAATTATTTCAGAATTATATATATATATAATTCTGGATATAGAAATAAAAAAGTAATTTCGGAATTGAAATACAATTCGAAAATCAAAAACATTGAAGAAAGTAATTTTAAAATATTGAAGAAAATTTAAGAATTAATGTGGAAAGTAATTTTAGAGTAATGAAGGAGATAATTTCAGTAGTAAAAAAAAGAAATAATTTCAGAATTAATGAGGGAAATAATTTTCGTATTAATGAAAGAGATTATTTCAGAAACAAAACAAAAGAAATAATTTCAGTATTGAAAAGAACAAAATAATTATTTCTTCTAGTTAAAGGATAATTGTTACAGAATTGTTCAAAATGCAGAATTGATGTAGGAAATGGTTTTAAAACAACTGAACATTCAAAATTGAAACAAAAAAAAAAAGTTCAATAATTGTATTAAAAGTAAAAAAATTGAGTATTATCTGAAATTTAAAATTATAATGAGAAAAATAATTTTTCAAAATCGATGAAGTAAATAATTTCAGAATCAATGAAGTAAATAATTTCAGAATCGATGAAATAAATAATTTTAGAATTATTAAAAATTCATAATTAATGAAAAAATAATTTTAAAATTATTGAGAATTCAATACTATATATATAATGGTGAAACTAATTCCAGAACGGTCGCAAATTCAAAGTGAATAAAGGATGGATAGATAGTACCGCTCACAGGAATAAAGGAAGTCATTTCAGAATTAAATGACTTCTCAAAGGAAATAATTTCAGTATTAATGAATGAAATAATTTCAGTATTAATGAATGAAATAATTTCAGTATTAATGAATGAAATAATTTCAGTATTAATGAATGAAATAATTTCAGTATTAATGAATGAAATAATTTCAGTATTAATGAATGAAATAATTTCAGTATTAATGAATGAAATAATTTCAGTATTAATGAATGAAATAATTTCAGTATTAATGAATGAAATAATTTCAGTATTAATGAATGAAATAATTTCAGTATTAATGAATGAAATAATTTCAGTATTAATGAATGAAATAATTTCAGTATTAATGAAAGAAATTATTTTAGAATCTGAAAATTTGGAAATAACGAAGGAAATAAGTTTCAGAATTAATGAAGAGGAAGTAATTTTAGATATACGGAAGGAAATGATTTCAGAATTATCGAAAATTCAGAATTGATGAAGCAAATAATTCTTGAACTGAAGAGAAAATCATTTCAGAACTGAAAAGGAAATTATTTTCCAAAATTATCAAAAATTCAGAACTTATTAAGGAACTTGTTCTCGAATCGTCATAAATTCAGAATTTATGAAGCAAATAATTTCAGAACCACTAAAAATGGAAATAACCAAGGAAACAAATTTCAGAATTAATGAAGGAGGTAATTTCAGAATTAATGGACATTTAGAACCCAATGAAAGAGATAATTTCCAAATGAAGAAAGTAATTATAAAAATTATGGAAAAATTGAAAATCAATAGAATCTTCGATTATTTGGTGGCCCTCGTTTGACTTGAGGCACGGGTCCCGTAGGCCCACCCATTAAGACGCCACTGGGTCAAAAAGAGAAATTAATTAACTATTTTTAATTACTTATTGACGATGGTAATCATGAATAATGATTCAAATAAGTAAAATTCATTTACAAGAACTTAAGACTATAAGTAAATGGGATATAACTCTACAGGAAAGACTCTAGAGAGAAACAGATAACCTATTAAAGAAGCAACAGAGCTATCAGTGGCGTAAATCGAACAGTTATTCAGGGCAACTCATTATAGCAACATGAAAGGAAAGAAATGCAATTTGTCTTGTTTCCCATTGTTTTGCCGAACAGCGATCTCTCATTGGCCGTTGGAGGGGTGAGAGAGACAAGGGAGTGTCCAGATGATGGACATCGTGATGGACAGGGGCGATAACGGTACTCGTGGTAATCCCTCTCTGTTTTGTGCCATACTTGGAAGAAGTATCTATTAATAATGGGATGTGATGTGAGCTGTCTTTTTATTTCGGTTGGTTTGGAGCCTGACAATCGCTGAAAGGATTATGTTTGGATGGTTTTTTTTCGCGGATTCGCTAAATGGCTATTGTTTTGTAATAATCACTCATTTAGTTGATGGGTAATGAGTTGATTTTCTTCTTGATCAGAGAGTGAGAGAGAGGTAGTGTGATTGTCAATTGGAAAAATTCGTGAAACTTCAATTTAATTCACTATCACAAAACATTTTCTGGTTGAATACACTTTTTTTGTATATTTTTTTAATGAAAATAAAATTAAATTCAGTCATAAAGAATAATAAAATTAAATTCGGTCATCATGAATAATGAAATCAAATTCATCATGAATAATGAAATCAAATTCATCATGAATAATGAAATCAAATTCATCATGAATACTTAAATCGAATTCAAGGTCATCGTGAATAATTAAACTCTGAGTCATCATTTAATCGAATTAAATCGAATTCTAAATCATCATGAATGATTAAATTCAGTCATCGTGGATAATGAAACCACATTAAAAGTCATCACAAATAATAAAATTTAATTCAAAGTCATTGTGAATAAGGAATTAAAATTCAGTCGTGAATAATTAAATGTAATTCATAATAATCATGAATAATTAAATGTAATTCATAATAATCATGAATAATTAAATGTAATTCATAATTTAGATGGCTTTTTTCTCAGCCAGAGATATCAAGGAAACAGTTATTTTCCGGATATATCATGCTGAGGTGAGCTCGGAAAGAAAAGTCATCACGTCTCCGCCGGGACTCGAACCCAGGCCCTCTTGCATACCGAGCTCACCTCAGCATGATATATCCGGAAAATAACTGTTTCCTTGATATCTCTGGCTGAGAAAAAAGCCATCTAAATCTCTCTAAACCGTCCCACCCGGGGGCCATTTCCTGAAGTTAAGAGAGGCTACTAATGCCTCTACTTCAGCGCCTCACGACACAGTGCGTGAAATTAGGAAGGCAGATTCATGTGTCTCCAGTGGTGTAGATGGTAGCATGCTTGCCCGGTATGCAAGAGGGCCTGGGTTCGAGTCCCGGCGGAGACGTGATGACTTTTCTTTCCGAGCTCACCTCAGCATGATATATCCGGAAAATAACTGTTTCCTTGGTAATTCATAATGATCATGAATAATTAAATGTAATTCGTAATAATCATGAATAATTAAATGTAATTCATAATAATCATGAATAATTAAATCTAATTTCAAGTCATCATAAATAATGAAATTGAATTTAAAGTCATTTCATGAACAATTGAATTCCGAGTCATCATGAAAAATAGAATTCCAAGAATGATCATGAATCATTAAATTCAGAATCATCAGGAGCAATTAAATTTAAAGTCAAGTTAGTCCGCAAATTACTTCTACTATTTAACGTTTTTTTTCCTATTTATTTGCATTCTGTCAGTCCGCAAATTACTCTTCCACTATTTATTTTTCTCCAATTTATTTATTTTTGTGTTGATCCACAAATTACTTCTACTATTTTATTTTTTCTCCTATTTATTTACATTTCTGGCCCAACCGCACGCAGATTATTTCTACTCTATTTATGTTTCCTCCTATTTATCTATATTCTGCCATTCCGTAAATTACTTTCACTATTTATTCCTTTATCCTATTTTTTTTTCCATTCCGCAAATTACCTCCTAGTAATTTTTATCTTATTTATTTTTGTTGAGCGGCAAATTACTCTATAGTATTTATTTTTTCTCTTATTTATTTATATTTCTGCCTGTCGCAAATCACTTATATAATATTTATTTCTTCTCCTCTTTATTTATTTTCGCCGATCTGCTAATTATTTCTGTAATTCCCACCTGTCCGCGAAAATGCTCACCCACTTTCACCGTTCACCGGTTCGCAATTGTAAAAAGATTGAACATTGATGTAGACTACATTCTTGAACTTGCCGATCCGATCATGTAAGTTCTCATGTCCAACGATGTAGTGACCGTGAACATTGGTGTTTTTGTCCTTTTATCATCATGTCCGAACTTATGACCGTGTATGGAACCCGAACCATGGCTTAAAGTTGAACTAGACCCGTATTTCGCTATTTTCTTGTACAATATACTCCGTTATACTTCCCTCCCTCCATTTAATACACGCCCGATTACACGCTCCATTGCCATGTAATACAACATGAGCATTATTCTTGCTACATCCGCCATAATTCGTCATAACCCTTGATCCCAGTCCCGTTATTCCCCGTCTTTAAATCTCCCATTTACCCATAATTCCCCGTTCGAAGGGCGGGAAGGGAGGGGGCACATTACTACAACAGCTGCTATTGTCATGGGGAGTAAAAAAGATTGTTGAAAAATTGTTTTTCGTCTCGGTTTCATTGGTTTCCGGAAATTGCATAACCTCGGCCCCGATTCCTCCTCCTCCGTATATACAGTATAGCAGTGGTTTTCAAGAAGTGGTCCGCGGACACACGGGGATCCGTAAGAGGTTGCTGTGACTGTTCTCATCTCTTTCGAAATATTAGTGCGAAATTGTTATACAACAATATCTGTGCAGGCTGTATTACATGTTCACGACCATTGAACTAAATGAAGAAAGGAAAACTCAAAAATGGAAATTCATGTTGAATCATATTGATATCAGATGTTCATGACCGTTAAGCCAAGTAAAGGAAAAAATCATGGTGCCGGTGAAATGAAGTAAATAAAATAAAGAACATTTTGTACATGACCAATGAGCTGAATAAAAAAAATTGTGCATGATCGTTGAGCTGAATAAAAAAAAAATTGTGCATGATTATTGAGCTGAACATAGAAAAGATTTGGCATGGCCGTTAAGCTGAATAAAGAGAATTCTTTGCATGAATGTTACACTGAATAAATAAAAAATTACGTATGACCGTTGAGCTGAATGAAAAAAAAAATTTATATGTTAAGCTAAATAAAGACAATTTTGCACATGGCCGTTAAACTAAATAAATAAAAAGATTGTGCATCACCGTTAAGCTGAATAAAAAAAAATTTGTGCATGACCGTTGAGCTGTATAAAAAGTTTTTCATGGATAAACGTCAAGCTAAATAAATATTTGTGCACAGCCCATCAAGCCGAATAAACAAAAATTCATGATGAGAAACAGCAGGAGAATCCCGTGTTAAATCATGTTACATATTCATGACCGTTTGATGACTAAATAAAGAAAAATTTATGCACGACCGTCAAACTAAAAAACTCATAACGATCAACAGGAGGAATCTCGTGTTCAATCTTCCATTGTGAACCATGTTTACATCACATGTTCATAACCGTCAAGCCAACTAAAAATAAATTAAATATCGCTAACAATATTGAAACCTCATAGCGCTTAGGTAATGATTATAATCGAAATATACGCGTCGTTTTCGTATTAATAAAACCAACTCGACTAATGACATGCATATAGTTAGCGTTAAATATATTCATCTTCCTCATGCTTAAGCAGGATTAATGACTTATTTTGGCTATTGAAGGTCTTTATTACATGACCAAGAAGATGAGAGAGAGAGGTCATCCCCGAGCCGTTAAGCATCTTCGAGCCTCTGGGCAATGATATATAATGAGGGTTAATTTCCTTTTTCTTCGGCTTTGCAAAGCCGCTAATTAATAATGATCTGGATTATAATGAACTGAGATATATTGGTGGAAGAAAAAATCCTCTTGTTCTGTTTTTTTTTTTGGTAATCTTGTCCTAAATCCATTGATTTCTTATCGCTGGATGTTTTGCGTAATATACTAATTGCAATGGGAGCAATGCTCGAAGAAGCTACATGTGTACCATGTCTTCTTCATTTTTATGGCAAGAATAAAAATGGCGTATATCAGTTTCCCAACACATGGTCCGCGGGTAGATTCGATAAATTAATTATAATTGAAAGAAAAATTATCCTGTTGTTTCAATTGATGCGAGTACAGTGAAAAATTCCTAACGGGCACTACCCGTTATCGGACAACTCCCGTTAACAGAGATTTTTCTGATCTTCGGTCCCATGGAATAGTGCTTCGATGCATTTCACTCCTCGTTAGCGGACACTCTCGATAGCGGACAGTGAAATCAGACAAACTCAAATTTTTTTCGTAATTCTAATTTATTAATTTTTTGTCATAAACCGAGATGTTATCATATGTTATCATATTTAACACTAATATTATGTTTCATACCACAAGCCCGTATTGGTAAATATCATAAATCGCCAGTTGATTATTTAATTAACTAAACATAACTATGGTTCAAATTGTAATGTTGGTTTTGGTTGTTGATAACATGGGAAGAAAGCTAGCATTAAAGGACTAATAATGTTGTTATGAATGTGTTTATCATCTCTTCACCCTTATTTTAATTTAATTTTAATTGCCAAAATATGTGTAGTGCACGTATCATGTTCGGGTGAAAATAATTAATTGGTTCAATGAAGAGAAGAAAGATGATAAATATTTGTCCACGTTTATCAGACTTTCCAACTTTATTATGTATAATCGCCGTTAAAAGTGATAAATGTAGTGAAATTTAATCAAACTTTCTGTATCAAGACGATTGGTGATTATGCATATCCACTGGTGTATCACTGTAACAGTTAAGTTGTGGTATCATAACTACAACTTAACATTAAAATATATGCCACCAATTGCGACTGAAACCAAACGTCGTATCAATGTGAAAATCGTATAAACGAGGTTCCACTGTATATCGCACCTCCCCTTAGCGGACAATCCTTGTTAGTAGACAGAATTTTTTCCCCATGTGTGTCCGTTATCGAGAGGTTCTAGGGTAACATCTTTATGGATTAAAATGAAAAATTAAACCGTCATATTACAAGAGGTTATCGTTTTTTAACACGATCGTATTTAGCGGGACATTCCAATTTTTTTTCCAGTAAATAACCCTTTTTTTCCCCGTATTTTTAATAGGGCTGGTTGGATAAATCGATTTATCGAGTCGGTAAATCGATCGATTGGTGATCGCAGTTAGAAATTTTAGTTGAGTTAATCGCCACTCGATTAATTCAATTAAAACCTTTATTAAAAGTATGTAAATTAACTTGATTTGTTTGACAAAACCGGCTAGAGATGTCTTATATGCTATGTTCCTACACATAACATTTTGGATAAGTGATCATATTTGGAAATATTTTGATCAAATTTTTCGGCAAAGTGAATTTTAAGTCGATTAAACGAAAACCGATGATTACAGTTACAAATTGGGCTTGGTAGAAGTTATGGGGAAAACGAGACCACAATTTATTGTCTCAACTGTGAACAGTGGTTTTTGTATTCGGAAAGCATCGGCTTCTCTTTTTTCTCAGAAGTACCATTTGGGAGGAGTTTCTTGGAAAATAAGCAAGTGTGTATGATCGTAAGTAAATATTCTGAAATTCGAGATTCACCTAAAATAACCAATTTTCTAAACGACAAAATCCAAGTGAAGAAATTCTAGGATTTGACAAATGTGCCCGCAGCATATTAAATTGCTTTAAGCCAGTGTTTCTCAACCGCCGGGCCCTGATATCATTCATATCGGGGCGCGAGTGATTAGCCGTTCCCTTTTTCCTCATTGATTTTCTGTAGGTCGTGTGTTTGACTGGGCTTTCAACTCACAAAAACGAATGAAACCGGGCCGCGGGCTCGCACACAAATGTTGAGAACCACTGCCTTAAGCGGGTAGCTTTAATTCCTTAACCTTACGCGATCCAGAGGATTTTTGTTCACTTCGTTTTGCTACAGTTTGTACTTTAGAGCGCCTCTCACAATGAGGCCCCTGGATGTTTGCCCCTTTGTACTTTTGTATGGCTTATGAGTTTTGATAAGAAGCCGATGCACAGAGGTCTTCCTTAATCGTAAGAGATTGTTTTCTGATGCAGTTCTATGTCGAGTCCGCCTCGACATAGGACCGCAAAGGGTTAATCTATTTCTAAATTTGTTTACATCTGGTGAATAAGTGCGTCGAATGAATAAAATGTTCTTATAGCATCAATTAATTATCATATATACGGTTACGAAAAATATTCGATTAAAATTCGATTACTCAGTCGATTAATTGATTAGCATTTTTGGATCAATCAGTTAAAAACTTTAATCGGTTTCCAGCCCAAATTTTTAAAGAAGCCTATTGGAATAAACATTCTCAACTATGAAATCAAGGGATAAAATAATTGTTTTCCCAAATTATGACTTATAATTATTATCAACACACACAAAAATATGAATATTCATCTCACATATTTTTCCTTGAGTATTTTTTTTTGTAAAATTCATCTTAATCCACTTTTGATCTTAATCCACTGCAATCTGCGGTAATGTATCATTTCTCCGACATTGGCGATATTTTGGTGGATTTCAAAAAATCATTGGCAACAACCGACGATTTCTCGTATTTAGGATCAAACTTATCCATCTTCCTCGAGGAAGTATGGTCACACGAACTGTGAAAAGCAATACTTTCTCCACAAAGGATACGGGATGTAATATACGGAAAAAATCGCGATAATTAATAACGGTGCATGCGATTTTCGATAAATCGAAAATTGCATGCACCGTTATTAAGGATATAAATATAAATGTATATTTAGTGATTATTGCTGAAGGAATAGGAAATAAAGGGCTACTGCAAATCTCAATAAACAAAAATGTATTTCACGGGGAGAAATGTATTTTATTGATAAAAATTTGGGAAATCGGGTTTTTAACCCCTTCGCGTGCAAGCTGCTGGCGATACATTTCAATGATGTTTGTTAAACGTATAGGCGATAGATGTGGTAGCCTTGTTCCACGTTAGTAAAAGGAAGAAAGGGAATGAAAGAAAGAAAAAAAAAGAAAGAAGGGTGGGAGGAACAGCACAGAGATAATTGTGTAAAGCCCCGTTCACATGTGCAAGATTGGGGATCGCTTTGGTGATAATTACCGGCATGACAACTTTAAAGGTGGGAGAGAAGCTCACATCAAAAAAAGCCCATCTTTCTTGGGTTGGATTTGTAGTCGACACCGACCTTCTCTCCCATAATCCTTTGTGCCGCGGAAACTACTGTAAGCTCCTTCGTCAGCCATCTTGAATCAACAACCATTTCCGTTCAACCCACGTAACCAGTGACGACTTCCGGGAAGAAGAGGGGGATTAACGGCATAAACTAAACGTCACATGAGTGGTTTGTAGTGAAAATCCCCGTTACCGGGAACATCCCGGGATGTTTTATTGCACATGTGAACTGGGCTTTAGAGAGTATTAGTACAGTGCTTTACTTTTTCGCCCTTTACACACTTGTTTTGTAGTTTTTTTTTTTACTTGTTCTCTTTCTCACCTCTATGTGCAGTATATAATAGAAGAATTAATTCTGAGAAAGATACATTATATATGTGGATGGGGGGATGGCATGGAGAAGGAGGAGTAGGAGGAAGGTGAGGAGAACTGCCACCATCGTTATCTAAGTTGCTCGAGAACAGAGGGGGGAAACACACAACTTTGTTTCATATGGTTACAATAAATCTTCGTCATGAGGGAAAAAAAAATCAAGAAACAGTCAGATGGATTGAATTTGCTCCACTGGCGTTTGGACGCTATATTACGCCCCTGCTCGTGAAGCGGTTAAATAGTACGACACAAATCCCGGAAATCGCTAATTGTCACAAGTCGGCATAACCATCAGTTCTTCTTGAAATTGCCGAGAAATTAGCAATGGGTGGGTGATGGAGGGCTACAGGAAATCGCAATGAATTGAAAAGTCCACAGAAAAGTACACAATTACTATATTATTACTATAATAGTTGTGAAAATAATCTTCTTTCATGATTTATTCAAATAAGCTTCGTTTAAAAAGCGGTAGAATGTGCTGAAGAATTCAATCAAAAATCGATATTGGTTTTTGGTTTCGTTTCGCTCACCAAACAGCGTTGTGAATCCGAATTAGGGATTGTAAGTTGTTGCAGATCTGTCTTAACCCATGGGCCGACCCGGAAATGTTCCGGGGAACTCAATATAATGAAATTTGGTGCTGCGATTTCCGTTGGTAAATACTGTATAAGACTTGGTAGATTGGCACCTCCAAATGGATAGGGGCTCCAGAGAAATCACTTTGCCCGGGAACCCACGGTTGTCAAGACGGCCCTGTGTTTTAATAGTAACCGTACTTCATATCCGGTGATTGCGATCGATGTGTTGGCTCGTGATGATCGGTTCAAGAGCTATGTAAACTTTGTGAGCAGATGGTTTCGTTAACTATCAACCTGCAGGTGTAGGATTGTGTCAGTGGTAGTTGAAGGTCAAGGAAGGACATTAAAAGTTTCTTTACTTCACTGTTTTGTGAATTTTATTTTGCAAATTTTTCTTCAAGAGTCAATTCTAAGAGTTTAAACGTAACAGAAAATCCTCAAAAATACTTTTATCCCATCAAGTAAAATTATGGAAGAAATATATCTTGGAAAAATTATCAATTCAGAAAAACATGTTATTAAATAGACTAAATAACGTGTAAGAAAGTTGAAAAATCAAAAAGAATAAATCAAAGTTCTTAAGGCAACTAAATATATATATATATACATATATGTCAAAATACATAAGATAAAATAAACATAAAAATCATTTAACAGTTCATAAAATAATTTTGAAAAATATTAATTAAACATTTCATATAAGAAAATTAAAAAAGAAAATCATTAAACACTTCACAAGAAAATTTAAGGAAAGAATCACCAGGTATTTAAAGAAAGAAATTATAGTAAAATTACAAGAAAATTAATTAAAATATTCATAAAAAAATTAGAATAAAAACCATTAAAAAATTCATGAAAGTTTAGAATAATAACTATCTGAAAACTCGTAAAAATTTAGAATAAATATAGTTTTATTTGCTTTTTTTTTTGAATGCTAACATGTCGCATTGAATAACAAAAAATTATGTTTGTAAGCATCACCATGCGATCCCTGGTGTTTCGAACACTTGATGATGTGTAATTATTTGACATAAATAAAAGAATCTGTGAAGAAAAAAAAATTCACAAAAATTTAGAATAAAAACTAAGCAAATTTACAAAGTTTTAGAATAAATAATATTAAAAATTTACAAAACTTCAAAACAAAAAATTTATAAAAAGTTCCAAAACAAAAAATTTATAAAAATTTCCAGAACAAAAAATTCATAAAAAGTTCCAGAACAAAAAATTCATAAAATGTTCAGAATGAAAACCATAAAAGCATTATAGCATAAATCATAAAGCATTTAGTGCTGTAGTGGTGGGTTGGTAAGATACGGGGTTAGAGATGGGAAGAGTTCAGGGTTCGTGAGTTCAAACCCACCCACCTTCAGAAACTTACACTTTTTGCCACTGTGGTGGTCGAGTGGTTATAGTGACGGACTTGCGATGCGAGGATCCGGGTTCGAACCCCACAGTGGTGGTCGGCTGAAGTTGGTTTTCTGTGGTTCCCAACTTCAAGGCGCAAGTGCGAGCCGATCTCCCCGTTAAAAAGTCTCGCCACAGAGAGCAACAGTCCTACAACGATAAATCATTCAATCATAACACTTCACTAATAGTTAGAAAAACTGGTGGCAGATGCCAGCACTACACATAACAAGCATTACAGAGAAACAACAAAAACTTCACGTCAGGTTTCACTACACGTACACGCACATTCCCGCATGTACCGATTCGTTGGGGGGTTTCGCGGGGTGTAGTAGTAGTAGTAGGTAGGGCCTCCAAAAAAATGGCTCGGGGATCCATGATGTTCTTAAGTCAGCCACCTCGTTGGGCAATTTGCCTGTTGTGGCGTTGTATTTGTATTATTAAGAAAATTCTTTAAATCATCAGAAAAAATCATAAAAGAATGTCTAAAAAATTTCCAAAATAAGTAAGTCATCAATTCAAAAGTCAATAGAATTTTTTTCTATTGATTTTTTTAATTCTTTTTTTTATTTTTCAATTCAAAATTTATTGAAATTTCAAAAAAAAAGTCAGATTGTTGGGAATTTAGCAATGGGAGAAAAAAATTTCTGAAGGGGTGAGATGGGGGACAAAAAAGGTTGGGAAACTATGGTATAGAGCAGTGATTCCCAACGTGGGCGTTATCGCCCCCCTGGGGGGCAATGGAATGTTAAACGGGGGCGGTAGAAGCTACGGGTACAACATAGGATCCCATGGGTTAGATTGCGTTGGGGGGGCGATAGGGTAAAAGAGGTTGGGAAACTATGGTATACTATAGAATACGGCATAGTTTCCCAAGCTTTCTTGTCCCATCGCCCCCTTCTTCAGAAAATATGTTTTAGATTATTCTAATCTAGCGTTGGGGATAGAATCCTATGTTAAACCCGCAGCTTCTTCCGCCCCATGGAGCATTCCATCGCCCCCAGGGGGCGTTAACGCCCACGTTGGGAATCACTGGTATAGAGCAAATACATCAAGAATCTCGAAAATGTGTCACACTTTTGTCATTTACAGGGTGTCCCATAAATTCGTAGTTAAAAAATTTGTGAAGAAATTAAAAGAATTGATATATTTGAATGCGGTTTGTAACAAAATAATTCGTAGGGTGGGGGGGGGGGATTTTTTTTGTACCAAACAAAAGAAGAAAACTTTAATCAAGTTTTAACCTACAGAGGGCGCTGCACAATTTGTGACTAGCTTCTGATTTGTCGTACCACTGCAATTCTCCACTCACATCATTTTATTATGGAAGATGGTGCATAAATTTCATGCAACTAAAAGTTTCTGCCCATTTCTATCGCATTCTGTCAGCCTTTCCAGATAATTATACAGAATTTTGTCGATTACCCTTTAATTCTGCACACCAGTTTACAAGGTGCCCCATAAACTGGTAAATAATTTAAAAATTCATGGGAATTAAAGGAATTGGTGTGTTTGTGTGAATGCGGTTTGCGAAAAGGTTATTCTCACAAAGGGAGATTTTTTTAAGTACAAAAAGAAAAGTTAAAATTTCTGTCAATAGAGGGCATTGTATGAAAGCGAATCACTGCCAATATACAAATCAGTCCTGTACAATGCAGGGTGTACGATAAATAGCTCATTTCTGAATTTTCTTGTTACTGGCGTACATAAGGTTTTCATTGTTGATTGGTGGACATTCGTGAGAATAAGTGTTTAGCAAACTGCATTCAAATTTATCAATTTTCATGATTTCTTAAACTAATTACGAGTTTATGAACACCCTGTACATCCCGACTTCTCCGAGATGAATGATCCAGTCCACCATTCCACGAACTCATCGAATATGCATATCCAATCACAAAAGAGAAAAAAGAAACACTTTCTTGTATCTTTTTATTTGATGGCTTCATTATTTACGAGTTCAACGTCCACTTTCGCGTGACCGCGGGCATCTCCGAAATATTACTGTATCTACCGAAATGTCTTCTCGTACATAATTCGGGTCAGTGCTGGCTCTGCAATCCATCTCAGTCGATGAGAGAGAGCCCTATTATCTGATCGTCAACACTCATGTGTCTATCCATCTATCCATCTGTCCGTCTGTTACGGATTGTTGTTGTTGTTGTTGTTGTCCATCTCTGATTTCTTTTTAAACTGTCCGTTTAAAAGTTGCTTTTCTGAAGCTGAAGTGAGAGGCCTGTGTTTAAACACGTCATTCAAGGTCCATTGTCTCAATTAACATCTCAGTCACGGTCAAGAGAAAGCTGCTGACAGCGGGTTTTTTTTTTTTGCTTTTCAATGGGAACCGACGGACAGCCCTACTCACACACCCATGTGATATCGTTATCGGCCCGAATGTAAATTGTATGATGGGATTAGAAGCCGTTTTCTATAAATTCATCACTTTTTTGAGAGTGGGGGGGGGGGGAAATACACGATATATTTTTTATTGAGAAGTACGTACTCTCCCTCCCTATGACATCACCACTAAATCTCTGCGCGAAAACAGGATGCCATTTTGGTAGCACTTTACAGCCCTTCATCTTCTCCTCAATTACTAATATCCTTATTTTGAGAGGTTATATGGTAATATTAGTTTTTAGACCAATTTCGTCCAATTTACAGAAGGAAATCTATGGAAATATGTATCCCGTGTGTTATATATCTCAATGGCCTATAGTTCGTACATTCCTTCGGTTACAGCATCGTTTCTGAGCCTTTTTGCCTTTGTAGGCAGGACCCTTGAAATAATATCAATATTCTTGGGAGCCTTTGAATTTCTACGGCAGTGTTCTTCGAAATTTTTACAGCTGCGGACCAGTAAAAGTAGTTGAACAATTTCGTGGACCGGTGAAAATGTGAGAAATAATTTGCGGGGCGTCAGAAAATAGATGAAATAAATGGAGATAATTTGAGGATCGGCAAAAAGTTAATAAGTAGGAGAAATAATTTGCAGACAGAAAATGAAATACATGAATGGAAGGTAAAATGAGGACCAACGAGAGTAAGTAATGGAAGAAATAATTTTCAGATCGGCAAAAAATTACATAAATTCGAAAAAAAATTTGAGGATCGACGTATAAAAGAAAAAAAAATAACTTCGAGAAATAATTTACGGACCAGCAAAAAATGTATGAATTAGGGAAATTAATGTGAGGATCGGCAAACGTTAAATGAATAGGAGAAATGATTTGCCAACCGGGGGAAAATAAAATGATAATTGGCGGACCAGTCAGGGGCCATTCAAGTATTATGTAAGCAGATTTTCAGCCATTTTTGTCAGCAAAACACTCTGACCCCCCCCCCCCGTCAGCAGTTTAGAATATTTCATATCTTCAAAAAAGGGTGGTTGATGACGTAAGCAACCTTCAAACCCCCCTCTCCCCCTTATCATCAAAAGTCAGCAAATCCGAAACCCCTCCCCCCTCGATGCTGACGTAATACTTGAATGACCCCTAAATATTAAATGCAATAAATACGAAAAATATCTAGACCAGCAAAAAATAAATAAATGTGAAAAATAATTTGTGGGCAGGGAGAAAAAGTAAAAAGCGGGAGCAAATATAATCTGCTGACCGGCAAAAAATAATGCATAAATGTGAGAAATAATGAGAGGACCCGCAAATGAATAAATAAACAGAAGAAATAATTTGCTGACCAGCAAAACAGTAAATAAATAAATGGTAAATAGAATGAAATGATAAAAATAGAAGAAATAATTTTTGAGGAAAGCAAAAAATGAATAAACGTGAGAGATAATTTGCGGATCGACAAAAAATAAGTATAAATAATAAAGTATAAATGTGTATAAAGTATAAATAATAAAGTATAATATGTGTGGACCGGCAGAAAGTTAATAAACTGGAGAAATAATTTGCTGACTGGCAAAAAAAAGTAAATTATTTGGAGAAATAATTTCCGGAACGGCAATAAATTAAGTAAATAAAATTCGCAGTCAGCTTAGAAACAAAAACTGATACAAAAACGGTATAATATTTGAATAAATCTAAAATTATGTGTGTTGCAGCTATATTTAAATTTTCTTTCACAGCTCTCTCTCTCTGTGTGTGTGCGTGTATGAGTGTGTGTGTGTGTGTGTGTGTGTGTGTGTGCGCCCCCTTAACTACCTATCAATTCTTAACTAAAACTTAATTGTCACCCGTAGACTCTTTAGAGAAGTGTTTCTTAACCTTTTTCAGCCCATGGTCCCTTTTGAACCAAGAGATCGTTTTCAATCTTATGAATTGATCTTACTGAATTGAATATAGTCGAAACTGAATTTATAATGAGCAAAAATTTCATAAATTCAACCTGGACCACTGGGCCAGAAGCAGAACCATGGAGGGATGGGGGGGAGAGATCATCTTTCCCAACAGCCAAATTTATTGGGGAAAATTTGTCAGTCCCGTAAAATACGGGACGATCCAGCGAGCCTTCACAATAAATCCCCCTCCCGAGCTGGACCCGTTCCCATCGTGAGCAAGAGTTCAGTGAGCTTCCTCCTTGTGAGGGGTCTATCACGGCTATGGGTCTATGCACAGCCGTCTCAACACCAGAAGTCCTCGGGCAAAGTGGTGTTCTGGGACCCCATACTTAGCAGGAAGTAACAATTAGTATACACAGTATATTCCAACTTACTCGAAAAAAACCATAGTACCATATCTCACCATGTTGGCCTTCTTAATGCATAATGCCCCCGTGTCATGCCCGATTAGGCCCCATGCGTTGAAATGGGTCCAAGATCTATGAGCAGCTATGCATAGTTCTCAATGTAGACACATTGTTTCCCACCATATTTCACTTGAAAGATTATTTCTTCATAGCTCCTTGTGGCCCCCTTAACTACCTTCCGTGGCTTCCCCCTTCCAAATCATTTTTACCCGTGCCCCCCCCCCCCCCATAATATCCTATGACCACAAGAGAGCGACCTCAGGTTTAGAACCACAGCTTTAAAGTACTCTCTGAGTGGGGGCATGTGGCTCCCGTTTGAGAACCGCTGTTTGACCGTATGACCATATAGACGGCATACCATCCCCCTCTATGGCCTCAGGTCAACTTAGGACGCCCCCTCTCATCATAGTGTTAGGGGGGAATTTAATCGTGAAATCACACCAGACTAGAATCGCACCTAGAACGTCCTACATTCTATCACGCCTAAAAAATAAATAAAAGCAATATATTTTATTGTGAATTATTATACTCCTTAATATATTTCGTGATAATATATTTCTCTCTATGGCATTTATCACTGGGAAATTTATTAGTCCATAACCTCGTATATTCTAGGCAAAATATTGCAACCTGATAATTATCACGAGGAAGAAAACAGACCGTATAATACGTGTATAATTCTGTAAATAAGAAAATCCCTATAAGAGATAGGGGGCCAAAAAGAAAAAGAAATTCCTCAGAGATAATATAAGATAATTTTCTCTCGAGAATTATGTTATGGCGACCGTAAACCTGTTTATAAATAATAACTTTTTTTTCTCTAGTGAATCTTGAGAAAAGATTGAAATCTTGGAATTTCTTGGCGATTTTTCATGGATATTATTATATATATATATATCTAAGGCGCGTTCAAGAAAGCGAATATAAATTATTATTAGGAATTTCTATGATATTTAGGTCGGACAGCCAACGTCAATTTTCAACGCCACATGGAAAAAAAAAACAAACAAAGGTCTTAAGAAATAGACCGCGATTCGATTATGGCCGCCGCCGCCGCCGCCGCCGTCTTGTTTTTAGGGTCAATCATCAAACATTGCATGCGATGTCAAGGAGAAAGACACATAAAATAATGGAATGATGTTTGTCGAGTTAATTAATGTATTGGTGAAATAAAACTAGTCGGTACTCAGGCCGGGATTAGATTACACTTAGAAAAAAAAATTAGTTTATAAAACCAATAAGTGTATCGGTTTCATTCGAGCGCATGTAACCAATACGCTTATTGGTTGTTTTTATTAAGTTTTGTACAAGATATTTTATCCAACTTTTATAGTGTAATCCCGGCCTTACTAGAATTCCCTGCGTATGATCCGTGGCGACGTATGATCCGCAGGTGCAAAGTTACGCTGGTTTGAGGAATAAATGCCATCAAATAGTCCCCAGCGGCTTTTATCCCGCGGATTAAACGCAAGAGAATACGATTTTTTCTTCCGTTTAATCCGTGGGTTAAAAGCCGCTGAAAGCCGTTTGAAAGGTTGAACACCGCTGTCTTAGGCAGAGTCGTCTTAACACATGGGCCTACCCGGATACAGCAAAGACCTAGTCCAGTGGTTCTTAAACTGTTGTCACCCGCATCTCCTATACTGTAAAAACGTTACGCCGCGGCTCCCCAGAATAGTCTATAAACGAACCATTTCGAAGCTGAACAGGCATACGTCAATGTCATCAGCAAGCCGCGGCTGCCCTAACAATGGTTTACGATGCCCATAGAAGCCGGACGCACACTTTGAGAATCATTTTCCTAGACTAGTATGGGGTTGAACGTGGTTTATCACTACTTCTTGTAATACGAAGGTTTCAACAGCTGGCTGATGCGAAGATAAATCCAGGAATTGGAGTGCAACTCCTGTGTGGGGGAATCGAACCCACGTCTTTTCAATTTCCGGGCGAGCGTGCTAGACCACTACGCTACAAAGGCGACGAACCTCTTCCCTTGGAGCCTGTATGTGTTGAACGGGATCGTACCTGGATTTATCGTCTCATCAGCTAGCTACGAAAGTAAATAATGGAGAGCGACTTCACCTTCTGATATGATACATTGCCATGTGGTGTCATGTCAGTGTCAGCGATTGTGGTACTTTGAACCGAGTTAGGTCTGACTGTCCATGTACGGTCCCGTTCAGCGAAATTATAGTACATTATAGCGTCGTCCAGTAAGGCAGCGGATAAAATTACTTACTGACACAACAGATTGAGCCTTGTACGATTTAGTTCAGTGTTCTTCAATTTTTTTTCTCATTGTAGACCACTGAAATTAAGTGAAAATTTTCGCAAACCGGCAGAAATGGGAAGAATAATATGTAAACTCTCCCTGGCAAAAAAGAAAAAAAGCAGGGCGAAAATTTTTCCTGACCTTCTGTTTTACTTATACTTCAATTTTCTATTATAAATAAGAGAAATCGCGTAAACTTAGAACTTCTGCTGTCCCCTATCGAATAAAAACAAAACTATCTGTTGTAGTTCTTAAAATAAAATGAATGTTGATTTCAAACTACTGTAATATGAAACATGAATTTACACAATATATATGGTGGGAAAACTATATATATTTTTTTTTTCCATTTTCGTGCTTGTTGAATCTTGTTTTTCAAAAAATCGGTTATTTTCGGTTACTCACTGATTTCAAAAATATTTTCGATATCACACTGTTGCTTGTTTTCCTATAAACTCCTCTCGAATAGCACTTGTGAGGAGATGAGCAAGAATAGGAAAAACTACTGTTTATAGAGGAGACAATAAATGTTGGAATTGTCTCCTAAAACTCCCATAAAAATCATCAAACTCAATGTGAAACTGAAATCAGTTTTCGTTGAATCAAATTTGATCAGAATATTAATTCAAATATTTCTAAATATGGCCATTTATTCAAAATGCTATTGCATGGAACATGATTTATTTGTAAAACATCTATAATCTCGGTTTTTTTCAAACAAATCAAGTTAATTCACAAACTTTTAATAAAAATTTAAATCGGATTGTGATCGAGTCGATCAACTCCACAAAAATCTTTAACTGCGATTAACAATGGGTCGATTAATCGGACTAGCTCTAAAAAAAATATTATGAAGGTCAAAAATTTTCACATGCCTCGGGCAATAGATTTGCCAGCCCTGGCAAGAGCCCCCCCAAAAAAAAACACTCCTCCCGGAGGCCCAGAGTGCTGTTAAGATGACTTCCTGCGCTGCCTTAACGCCACCCGGGCTCAGCTCAGGAGCCCTCAAGCGCAGAAGAGGCCTCATAATAATGAGATTTGGCTACAATTTTAGAGAGTAAGAGTGCATAATGATACACAAACTTCTAGCCACACACACACAGATAACAGTCCCAGAAAAATCACTAACCCGAGGGATGGGGGACTGATGCGGTTAAGAAGGACCTGCCTTCTCATAGCCTCAGTTTCGAGCCTTGTACGTCGTACCAAACATTGTTATTACATTTACCATCATTAACATCCTCTATGCACCTGGGCATCCCTCCCTGGATACAATGCCCACAAACACAATCATAAATCCAACTGGCCCATATAATACGACTTAATAACTACACAACAAGCCTTTTTTTCATGAATATCTCCAACAATGGCTAGCAGCTGAATATATCCTTCAATACCAAAATACTCTCTTCAACATAGAACCATGGCTAAAAAAAACCCCTACCAAAGTTTCAAAACAAGGTAATGGATTAACAATACGGAATAGAGAGAAAAGGCTTTTCTGTGTGTAGCACGTTTCTGGTCATCTAAACATGTATAGAGTCTACCCGTTTCGGCAAGATTTCATTGGTCAAGGTTTCGTGACGACAACAACCAAGATCGTGATGTCACGCCCTAGGCCAACAGGTGGAATTTTACACGATCGGACACTCAACCATATTTTTTATTTTTGTATATACACGTTAACTCTATGGTGTGATAAAATGGTTATTTATTATTAGTGTAATTTTTTTTTTCTCTCTCTCTCTCTTAAAAAAGTCGTGCTGAACACGTACATGTTATTATAATCGTGAGAGTCTGGCATGTTGTTGCGAGAAAGATGCAAAATAATCGGGTTCCCCGCGTGCGTTGCAGCACTTAATTAAGAGAAGAAAATGGCGTTTTGGTTTTTGTCGAATATTCGGGCATTTATATGCTTTGGAGTCAGGTTAATGCGTCCTGATATTATTTCCCGGGTTCTGAATCGGCTTTTTTTTTTCGCCGTTTGGTTAATTCATTTTTCTAGTCCAGTTCGGGTCCGATCGGCAATTTATGGACCGGAAGTACGAAAATTAAATGGCCGTGATAGCCAGTGATTAAATGTGAAAGCGTTAGTGTTCGTGATGTAGGTGCAGGCGCGCGTTTATCGTTTTGCCACCCGCCCGTGGGCTATGTAAATTTTGCCGCGCTTCCGCCATTCTAGTCAAATTTTCTTGACCACTCATTCCTCAAATTTGTCTACCAAAAAAAGGCTATAGCCCGCTTAGCCGCAGCTCCTCTGTCTCTAAGCCACTCTTTTGGTCACTCCCATGCTTGAATAGTCTTTGGTCATTTTTTGATCGCAGTTTTGTTCATTCACTGAACTGGTCTTCGCTTTCTAGGTCACTCCCATGCTCACACACTCTCTAGGTCACTTCCATGTTCATACACCCTCTAGGGGACTCCCCTGCTCACACACTCTTCTAGGTCACTCCTATGCTTACACACTCTCTACGTCATTCCCATGGTCATCCTTTTGATGATTCCCATTTTTATTTTTTCTTGCTAACTTTTTTGGTTGTTCATTGATTTGATACTTGCTACGCTTACACACACTCTTTACACTCTTACTTACATTACGCTTACAAGTCACGCTTTTCCTTTGTCACTCACTGATCTGGTCGTTCACTTTTCAGATGACTTACATGCTTGCACACTATTTTAATCACTCACATTCTTACATATTGTTTTAGTCGCTCACATGCTTGCACACTGTTTTGACAATCCGTAAACTTGCATAATCTCTACATCACTCTTTTCGTCACTTGCGTATCATCCCCTCCGTGGTCAAAGCTCCGCCCACACGCACGTGTACGCTTAAGTATTCGACACTGAATATTTGCATACTTCTTCGCTGGCATTATTAGTACCTTTGGTTCAGTAATTTTTGTGAAATTATACACACAATATGCAAATTATTTTAATTTTGCACACGAGTGTACATCACCACTTGGAATTCCTTCTTCAAAATATAGCCAGTCTTTCGAGGAATCTTGTACAAACAAGTGGAGAGGAAATCTCTACATATATAACTGCAGTTTCACAATGAAAATATTATACATAATTTTGTCGTCGTGATGGTCCGTTTTCTTGCAAATTAACTTTTTTCTGGTTGTTCTTTTCTCTTTCTCACGTGGGTATAAATTCTTTTCTGATTTCGGCATTTTATTTACCACCTTTGTGTGTGTGTGTGTGTGCCTTGACTCAGTTTTTCCTTGAATCGTATAAATATGGATTCAGGAAGGTTTTATTCTTGTTTTCCGTCCATTTTGCTTCCACATTAGCATCAAACAACTCCATTCCCGTTGAATGTAGATGTGAATATCATTCTCTACTAAATATTTATGAAGAAATTATTTATTCGTTTCGTAGAGAGATTTCTGGTTTCCTTTTTTCTTCTTTCTCTTTGTGATCGACATTTTTACTCTAGTACAGCGTTGTATTTGCTTGGATTTTCTTCCACTTTCTGAATTTATCCCGATGTAACCGTCTATGAAATTTTCGGATATTGGTAGTGGAGAACTGCGGCTTATAGTGCAGTGGTGTCGTAGCCGAAGTGCTGTGGGTGTTCGAGCACCCACGGTAAGTTTTGCACTGGTCAAAGTACCTTGTCCCTCTCGGATTGATTCGGAAATCTAATTTTTTCGTATAAAAAGCTCGAGGCTAGCACCCATATATTTAAAACGCTCCCAACTCTCATGGTTTAGTCACAAATATGTTGACTACACATTTGCATCATGGCTGCGAACGAAAGAACGTTTGTGTGATTTCAGGCATGTATGTAGGAATACTTGCGTCAACGAAATAAACTACATGCCCGCTCAAAATGTTTATACAGTCGAATCTCATTATAACGAACGCCAAGAGACCGGAGGAATCGCTTCGTTAAAACGAAATTTCGTTATAAAGGAATTCCAGGTTACCTACATTGTTCCTATGTAAACTTATTTGGGGGGATTAAAAAAGTGTTCGTTAAAACGAGATTTTCGCTATAACGGTATTCGTTAAAACGGGATTCGACTGTATACCCCAGGGATGTTCGGCAATACAGTTGTCCAGCCCTGATGACTTTATAATTTTTTTTAGATTAAGAAATGCATAATCTTTTACACTGTAGATTTACTCCTTGAGTTCTTCGGTCCACTGAAAAGTGAGGGACGGCATCTTTTGGCGGATTCGGGATCAATCAGCGATGTCCAATATTTTCTATCCCAGTTTCTCCTTAAAATCCTCGATTAAAACGTTTCCATGGACGATCCATCCACGCCTTATTCTGACATCTCGCAAACAACAAACACTAAATATACAAAGAAACGCGAGAGAAAAGATCCAATTTTCCAAAATGGCCGCTCCCAGTAGCCACAATAATAATTCAATAACCTTCTTTACCCACTCCCCTTTTAAATTACGTGCCTCTATTGTTACAACGATGCTATATCTGTCCCGAAGGAAGTACGCACAGCGTTATATTAAGGTATAACCTCGTCATCAATGATCTATGACGCAACCGATAACAACGGCATAACTACTGTTATTAGTTCGGTAAGTCCCACCCCAACCTCCTCCCTCTGGCGGTGGAGAGAACAAACAAACGGGCACGCAAACGGCTCAAAATTCAAGTGTAATGTTGTGTAGAGGCCTCACTTTCTTTGTGATAAGCATCGTCGCCATTTTCTGTTGCTATTCTGCAAAACTGCCCCGAGGAAATAAATCTGTTAAGCGTGTTTAAGAAGCAAAAAACTAAATAAATAAAATTGGGGTATTAATATCCGAATTCGGATATAGGAAGAAAAATTGGCAGGCAATGGGCTATTTCCACGAGTGGTCATTTCTTAGAGAAAAGGATTATAGGTGTTAATAACAATTTATTTCCTTCCATTGTGTTCTGTGGATGCCGTTTAGTTTCCTCGACTTGTATCACGTCCATCATAACGACATTTCTTTAATCCCTACTTTTTTTGAAAAAACAGACATTTTGGACATAACAATAGCCAAGCGTGTTCTGGATATTTTTTGAGATACTGTAATTGACTTTGCACTTGTCACTAATGTTGCAGTTGTCACTAATGTTGCAGTTGTCACTAATGTTGCAGTTGTCACTAATGTTGCAACTGTCGTTGGACATGTCATTCAGGTTGCAATTAATTGCTATTCCTGTTACAGTTAATTGCTATTCATGTTACAATTAATTGCTATTCATGTTGCAATTGCCATTCATTCATGTTGCAATTGCCATTCATTCATGCTGCAATTGCCATTCATTCATGTTGCAATTGCCATTCATTCATGTTGCAATTATCATTCATATTGCATTTGTCATTGGAGTTGCCATTGACGTTGCAATTGCCGTTCATATTGCATTTGTCATTGGAGTTGCCATTGACGTTGCAATTGCCATTCATATTGCATTTGTCATTGGAATTGCCATTGACGTTGCAATTGCCATTCATATTGCATTTGTCATTGGAGTTGCCATTGACGTTGCAATTGCCATTCATGTTTCAATTGTCATTGGAGTTGTCACTGAAATCGCAATTGTCATTGGTAGAGCCCGGATTATATACACTAAAAAAGTGGCAAAATATGTTCTAAAAAATTTGCAAATATGCACTTAAAAATGCAAAAATGTGCACTTAAAAATGCAAAAATGTGCACTTAAAAAATGCAAAAATGTGCACTTAAAATACCAAAATGTGCACTTAAAATACCAAAATGTGCACTTAAAATACCAAAATGTGCACTTAAAATACCAAAATGTGCACTTAAAATACCAAAATGTGCACTTAAAATACCAAAATGTGCACTTAAAATACCAAAATATGCATTAAACCCCCCCCCCCCCCCCCAGAATATGCATTAGAAATCTAGAAAAGTCAAAAATTCCGAAATAATACGATTAATATTTTGGAATTTTCGGATCGAATGACCCTCGACGGATCGTACGATCCCTTGGGTTAATATTGGAATGTAATATGTGTTTATGTTCTGCGTTTGTCTTGACGTGTAAATTAAATTTCAATTTTAATATGTATAAAAAATGAGAAAATATGCATTAAAAAAAATCACCATGCAAAAAAAAAAAAGCAGACGTGTTTTTAAAATGCACGTTTTCTATTTCTTAGTGCATATGCATTCGCTTACAAAAAAATATCACCTCATATATATATATATATATATATATATACCGCATATGCAAATATATTTTACATACTTCTATTCAGACATTTAATTTTCAGTTTGTTGTAGCTGCTCAATAACGAAAATAGCAGTAACAAAAGAATTTCGACACTATTTTCAAAAAAATTTAACCTAGAAATAGCCTCACACATACAATAAAACGGTTAATATTTGTAAAATACTTTATGTATATACTTTAAACTTTAAATATGTATTAATTCACTAAATTTCACCTGCGGGAAAAAAAAACGATGTTATGAAAATATTATGAACAATATTTGTTTGAAAAATTATAAAAAAATATTGAGTGAGCCTAAATGAACCTTCAAAAATATGCACTTATGCGAAAAATTCTTTGATTTTATGCATTAATGCTGAAAAAAGATCAAAATATGCAAATGCGTATGCACATATGCATTTGCATATAATCCGAGCTCTAGTCATTGGTATTGCAGTCGTCATTGATATTGCAATTGTCATTAATGCTGCACACACACGCAGTTGATATTTACTTCACGACACTTGCATAAAATGAAAATTCAAGCATTTACCATCTTCACTTCAAAATATGGAAGACAGGCAGCAGCACCAGCAAGAACACGATACATACGCAACTGACAACAGAAATACGTTGGGAACATGCACTCATACAACACGTTCCGATATTTACCGATTCGTTTGAAATTCCGCAGTAGAATGTAAACGAGGTGAATGCACGGTTGAGTAGTAGTTGGGATATAGAGTACGTCCTTGGACACAGGGCCGTAATTTCAACTTTTTCCGGGGGGTGGGGCAAACTTTTTCCAGGGGGGGGGGCAAAGAGCATGTACTCAATGTACGCATATATATATATACCATTTTTAGTGTATTTTCAAAAGCCTGAACCCCCCTCCCCAAATGACGGGCCTGTCTTTGGAGTTGTTTTAGCCCCGTATATACGGGACGATCAGCAGCTTTAAGCCGCCGGCGCCCCCCCCCCCTATAATGGTTTCTTCATATCGGCGCCTATGGACACCGGGACAGGTCTCCAACGTTCCCTTGTCTCACGGGTTACAGAATCGATATATTCGAGCTCATCTTCCCTGTTTCCTGGTTCAAAGCTATTTCTCGTAACCAATCGTTTTGAACTTACCCGAAACCATTTGTAAAAACTTCCGGTATCTGTTCATCAATTAATGTCCGTATCGTGTTCCTTGGCTCATTAATGACCAGAATTTCCTTTATTCAAATGCAAACTGAGCACAATATTAATGTCTCGTTAAGGAAATTCACAGCACACGTCTCAAGAGTTTGTTGCAAGACATGAATACTAATGTGACAGATGGTGTTTTGCATTCTCGAGATCATGTTACGCGAAAGTATCAAGCATGATCGATCCGCCTTCGCCGTAACACCTCATCGGTTTTTGTTGCATACGTGAATGGAAATTGACCATCGGTTATTCAGTGCCGCCGCGGCGAACTGGTGCGTAACAAAATCGCCGTCTATAGCTGTCTTGCGCAAATCGCATCGATCTTCGGTTCAACAGGGTTATAAGTTTGAACATGGATGTCTTTGTCACTTTCTGGAATCGGCTAAGAATTACAGGTTGTGCAGATCCTATTAGACAACAACAGAATAACAAAATGAGTAGGAAAGAATGGTTAGAATAAAGTGTATAAGCTAATCAGACACCTCAACTCAGTTTTTCATTGGCCAACCAGCTTTGCGTTCGTTTTTTTTAGCAACCAATTCCCAATTGTTGTTTGCAGTCAGGAACTAGAAGCATGCGATCTGCTTTCTACGTTCTTTTCAGTAAGAAGCCTTGAAAATACATTAAATTTCACGAATTGTTTATAGTCAGTCACCAGAAAAGTTCAACAGCTTTTCTAATTGTTGTTTTCAGCCAGGAACCGGAAAATAAGGTGATCAGCTCTCTAGATTCTCTTTTTCAATAAAAAATAGAAAGGTGATCAGCTTTTTTTACAATATCTCCAGTCAGGAACGGGCGAAATTGCATTCGTCTTTCTAAATTGTTTTTAATAAGGTACTGGAAGAATTCAACAGCTTTCCTAATTGTTGTTCCCAGTCAGGAATTGGAAGAAGGCGATCAGCTTTCTAGAATATTTTCGATCAGGAACCCGAAGAAAAAATGAGGTTAATAGAGTAATTTTAGTCAAGGAACGAAAAACAATGTATTCAGGTTTCTAAATTGTTGGTACCGGGAAAAAAAGCAACACATTTCGAAATTGTTGTTTTCAGTCAGAAACCAGGAAAATGCAATCGGCTTCTTAAATTATCCTCAGTTTGGAGCCTTGAAAATGCAATATGAGCTTTCCAAATTGTTTACAGTCATTCAAAAGCTTTCCAAATTTCAGGGACCGGAATAATGCTCCGGCTTTCTAAATTATTTTCAGTTTGGAGCCTTGAAAATAACACACGAGCTTTCCAAATCGTTTACAGTCATTCACCAGAATAATTCAACAGTTTTACAGATGATTCTTTTCAGTCAGGAACCGGTAGAATGCAAGCGGTTTTCTACATTCTTTTCGCTTTGGAGAATGGAGAATGCAACACAAATTTTCCAAATTGTTTAAAGTCAGTCACCACAAGAATGCAACAGCTTTCCAAATTGTTGTTATCGGTCATTCAACAGAGTGCAGCAATCAGCTTTCTAAATTCTTTTTAGCGAGTCACCAAAAAAATACAAATACCTTTACAAATCGTTGCAACTTCCCAAATCATTTCCATTAAGGTAACCATCTTTCCAAATTTTTACTTCCGATCAGGAGCCAGAAATACCCCAGTAGGCTTTCCCAATTGTTTCCAGTTATTCACCAGCTGCTTCATTGGGTTAGGCTAAGACGCCTTCATATACATGTGTATTAAGGAGTTCTAGGTTAGGCTAGTCAAACGGGAGCTGCATCCAATTATGTGAACTTGGAGATTTACGTTTCCCCTTAAAAACATTGCTTAACATCCTTCATTACGTTAAGTTTTGCCTTGAATATTAATTAATTTTTCCAAACATTTTATTTAATTTTGTTATCTTTCGTTTGAGTTATTATGATTTTTATTTAATTTATTTTATTTTGAAATTTTATTTCATTTCGGAGATTCATTTACTATATATTTTCGAATTTTATTTATTTTAGTTGTTTTTATTTCCTTTATTTTGTTTCTCTTGATTATCGACACCCAAATCATCAGAAGCCGAGGCAAGTCATGGAACTGATTCAGAGATACTTGGGTGGCTTGTACCGGCCTTACAACAGCGTGAGGAAGCAGCTCTGCCAGCAAGCTTGCGAGGTACTTGACCACGACTACCAGGGCGACGAACAAGCCTTTGAGAGTCAATACCTACGGCCCGTCGCAGGTTTCTTACGTTTCCTCTACGATTCGGTAAGTCTCAAGTTCGACAACGGGTAGAAATTAGATTTGTGCTTTCAACCGAACGTCTTAGTTTGGTTCTCATCAGTTACAGTCGAACCTAATTGAGTTCATAATCCAATCTTCTATACAATGCGCATAAGAAAGTAATATCGACCTGCGGGGAAAAAATCACAATATTATATACGTAGTAATGCTGATAAAAGATATTCATCAGAACTCAAAATCTAATCCACATTATCAGACCTTTCAAAATCAATTCAATTAAACTCAACAATTTTCTATACAAAGTTTGAATTACAGAATTACAGTGAAACCTTGCGATAACGGACACCTTGAGGTTCTCAGCCTTCGACAATGACTTGTGATTGCGCCAATATGACGCACAGTCACGTCATAATAGATGAGCCAACGGGCTCTGAGTGAAACAGGGGCTCAAATTGTTAGAGAAATATGGACTTTTTCTTTTTCTGAGCTCTCAAAATTATTTTTTTTCACGAATTTTAAAAAATTAAATTGATTATTTCTTTTATTAGATCTAAACTTAATTTCATTAATTCTGAAATTTTTTTGTTTTTCTAATTCTGAATTTTTTTTTTCTAATTCAGAAATACTTCATTTTCCTAATTCTGAATTTTAATTTCTTTTCTAATTCTGAAATAATTTCTTTTTCTAATTCTGAAATAATTTCTTTTTTCTAATTCTGAAATAATTTCTTTTTTCTAATTCTGAAATAATTTCTTTTTTCTAATTCTGAAATAATTTCTCTTTCTTTCTTTTCCTAATTCTGAATTTTAATTTCTTTTTCTAATTCTGAATTTTAATTTCTTTTTCTAATTCTGAAATAATTTCTTTTTTCTAATTCTGAATTTTAATTTCTTTTTCTAATTCTGAAATAATTTCTTTTTTCTAATTCTGAAATAGTTTCTTTTTTCTAATTCTGAAATAATTTCTTTTTTCTAATTCTGAAATAGTTTCTTTTTTCTAATTCTGAAATAATTTCTTTTTTCTAATTCTGAAATAATTTCTCTTTCTTTCTTTTCCTAATTCTGAATTTTAATTTCTTTTTCTAATTCTGAAATAATTTCTTTTTTCTAATTCTGAAATAATTTCTCTTTCTTTCTTTTCCTAATTCTGAATTTTAATTTCTTTTTCTAATTCTGAAATAATTTTTTTTCTTTCTTTTCCTAATTCTGAATTTTAATTTCTTTTTCTAATTCTGAAATAATTTCTTTTTTCTAATTCTGAAATAATTTCTTTTTCTAATTCTGAAATAATTTCTTTTTTCTAATTCTGAAATAATTTCTTCTTATAATTTCTTTCTCCTAATTCTTAAATAATTTCTTTCTCCTAATTCTTAAATAATTTGTTCTAATTCTTAAATAATTTCTTCTAATTCTTAAATAATTTCTTCTAATTCTGAAATAATTTCTTTTAATTCTGAAATAATTTCTTTTAATTCTGAAATAATTTCTTCTAATTAATTTCTTCTTCTAATTCTGAAATAATTTCTTTTTCTAATTCTGAAATAATTTCTTTTTTCTAATTCTGAAATAATTTCTCTTTCTTTCTTTTCCTTATTCTGAATTTTAATTTCTTTTTCTAATTCTGAAATAATTTCTTTTTCTTTCTTTTCCTAATTCTGAATTTTAATTTCTTTTTCTAATTCTGAAATAATTTCTTTTTTCTAATTCTGAAATAATTTCTTTTTTCTAATTCTGAAATAATTTCTTCTTATAATTTCTTTCTCCTAATTCTTAAATAATTTCTTCTAATTCTGAAATAATTTCTTCTTATAATTTCTTTCTCCTGATTCTTAAATAATTTCTTCTAATTCTTAAATAATTTCTTCTAATTCTGAAATAATTTCTTTTAATTCTGAAATAATTTCTTCTAATTCTGAAATAATTTCTTCTAATTCTGAAATAATTTCTTCTAATTCTGAAATAATAATTTCTTCTTCTAATTCTGAAATAATTTCTTTTTCTAATTCTGAAATAATTTCTTTTTTCTAATTCTGAAATAATTTCTCTTTCTTTCTTTTCCTTATTCTGAATTTTAATTTCTTTTTCTAATTCTGAAATAATTTCTTTTTTCTAATTCTGAAATAATTTTTTCTTATAATTCTTATAATTTCTTTCTCCTAATTCTGAAATAATAATTTCTTCTAATTCTGAAATAATAATTTCTTCTAATTCTGAAATAATTTCTTCTAATTCTGAAATAATAATTTCTTCTTATAATTCTGAAATAATAATTTCTTCTTCTAATTCTGAAATAATAATTTCTTCTTCTAATTCTGAAATAATAATTTCTTTTTCTAATTCTGAAATAATTTATTTTCCTAATTCTGAATTTTAATTTCTTTTTCTAATTCTGAAATAATTTCTTTTTTCTAATTCTGAAATAATTTATTTTTCTAATTCTTATGATTTCTTTCTCCTAATTCTGAAATAATTTATTTTTTCTAATTCTGAAATAATTTCTTCTAATTCTGAAATAATTTCTTCTAATTCTGAAATAATTTCTTCTAATTCTGAAATAATCTATTTTTCTAATTCCGAAATATTTATTCTTTTCCCCGGGAGTCTGTGATGAGGTTAAGACGGCCCTGTCAATGAGATATTGACGGAGCCCCCAGATTCAAGTGCTACTGTATTTCTGTACTTGTTAAAACGAAATAACTCTATTACATTCTATTATTTTTTTGACAGCCAATTTCTCCAGTTTAATTTGATAGAAAAATTTCTTACGACCAAACTCTATAATAATCTCTTCCTTCTATATACTATACCAATATATTGTTATGGTGTCTACTCGACTAGTCTCGAGCCGAAATTACCTACCTTTAACGACTTTGCTCTCCACCTTACAGACAATTTAAGGGTTAGGCAAGACGCCTTGGTGATTCCCCTAATCCTAACCCACTTAAACTTCTTCACAAAAGCCTTTCAATAAGCACTTTTTCATACCTACTTTGCCCATCATCGTCATTCCGTGCTTCTCGGGTGAAAACTGGTTAGTGTACAATAATATATAACTTTGTAGCTGTGTGCGTTGGGTAAAGTAGAGGTTGAAAGTCAACGAGCATTTTTTGGCAACCCCCTCTTTATTTCGTTTTTTGTTTGTTTTATCCCATCCGAGTTTGTTTTTTCTTCATCATTGAGTTTTTAGGCGAACCTGGGATCATTCTGTCGGGCTCAACCCTCGGCGTAGGTGAGAATCCAGAGAAGCGGTAATAGTCGATCTTTCTTTAACGAAGGTGAAAGTGAGGCAAGACTTTCGACCCACACGGTACTTTTTCTCTCTCTCTCTCTCTCCCCCTAAACAAACACGCGCACACACACACACACGCAACTGTTGCTTAATGGCAATTTGACAGTTTTAAGCCCTTCATTTTTTGCCATTGAACGGAAACTACTTAGAAAAAAATGCGGTCATTTTTGTAATAAATCATTTTATGCGGTATTTATGACGTCATCGTGCATTGTTCTGTGAGTTTGAACGCAACCGGTAGATGGCAGCAGAGTCTATGGATCGAGTTTCTGTCCCATCGGTGGAATGTTTTTCAACCTTTTCCAGTCCATGAACAGTTCTTTCTCCTCGTAGCGCCCTTTCTTCTTCTCCAAGGGCTCCCCCATGGCCCCCACATCCTGAAGCAGGGCCCCTAAGCTGGGATCTTTTACGGGCCCCCCGACCAAACTTTCACGGCCCCCCCCCTTTGGGATGAATTTATAGCGTGAAAAAAGAAAAAAATTATTAAAATCCTCCCGGGCCCCAGGGCTGGAGCCTTGTCAGCCCACCCCTTGTGGGAGCCATGGGGCTCCCCCTACCTTCATCCAAGAGCGAGACCCTTTCTACTTATCGAATTGAATTTAATTAAAAAACTAAGTTTATACTAAACAAAAATCTCTTAAATAAGATCGATTTCTTTAACCCTGGGCCATGAACCGATCCCAAAGGTGTGTGGTCTTCCCTCCTAAGCGCCGAATTATATAGGGAAAATATTCTTATGTGAAATACGGGGTGATCCAATGATCTACACCAGGGCCGCAACTAGGGAAGGGGGGGAGCAGGCGGGTCTCGTGCCCCGAATATCTCAGTGAATGTTGCGCTTGGAAACATGAATTAATTTTTTTAATGGCATCGGGAGAGACAGGGCAACAACTTTCTAATTGGAAGTTCGAGCGCCAGGTGGACCGTATAAAAATTCAGATTGTTTTTATTTCGTGTATTTCTACTCTCAAAACTGCTGCAGGGTAATCTTTGAACGACTGTTGAGCATTTTATAAATTGGAATCATACCTCTAGGACGGACGGTTGATGAGATAAAGGCCGTGCAAGCTTTTTTTCAGGACACCCTGTATATAACACGGTATATATCCCAGCTGCCTTTGACGCTGATATGTTATTATATGAATATTTTTTTCAAACTTAAAATCTAATATATTTCTCTGCTCGGATAATGTGATAATTGTATACGTATATGCAGTATATTTTTTCAATATGAAATCTATACCATGGTATGAAACTGCAATCTAATTGTTCTAAGCCATACTCGGATTTCCCTCTTGAGGGGCCGTTCAAGTATTACGTCAGCAAATTTTTAGCCATTTTTCATCCCCCCCCCCCGTCAGCAAAAGTCAACATGACTCTGACCCCCCCCCCCCTCCTGTCAGCAAAATTTCGTCAGCACTGCCTCCTAACTCCCAACGCATATTGGTGGGATCAAACGTACGCGTGAGGGGGCATAGGGGGCTCGTGCGCCTCCCCCAGACGGGAAAAAAATGTTTTTTAATGCAAAAATTTCAAAAAATTAAATAAAATTGCGCAAGAAATTTCCTTATATGTTATTATAATCAATTTGTGTTGATATTTCAATTGTATTTGAAGGGTAAGAGCTCAAAATCCCTCTTTAAGAAATTCATGGCTACTCACTCTTTAAGCCATACGTGATAAACCCTTGATCAGCAGACCAAATGTGGCCCTGAAGGTTATCTGATGTGGCCCGCCACCTCAAACCTAATTTTGTAAAAATTAACTAAGCGTCACATTTACAAATCGCTTAAATGACCCGTGGCACAATTCCAGAGCATTTAAGTGGCCCTTGGCACATTTTCAGACCACTGAGAAGTAGGCCTCAAAGATCACTTTCACATTCAGAGATCACTTAAGCAACCCGCGACACAGTTCCAGAACACTTAAACGAGCCGTGGCACATTTAGAGGTCCCTTGGGTGACACGTGGCACAGTTTTAGAGCACTTAAGCGGCCCCCGGTGCGGTTCTACATCACTTAAAATATCCGCGAACATTCCCAGATTACTTAAGCGATCCGTGGCATAATTATGAATCACTTGAGTGATACGTGGCACAGCTCCAGAGCACTTCAGCGGCCTCGGAGACATTTCCAGAGCACTTGAAGGATCCGTGAAACATTTAGAGATCACTAAAGTGGCTCTGTAGGGGACTTATCAATAGGTAGAATGTCAGTTGAGGTGCCCAATAACTACGGATAGGGTTTTCCCGTTTTTGGCGCACCGAATAAGATGCCATTAAGAATATTGCATATCTTCATAAAGGGTGGTTGATAACGTAAGCATCATCCAAAGCCCCCCCCCCCTTGCCATCAAAAGTCAGCAAATCGGAAACCCCTCCCCCATAGATGCTGACGTAATATTTGAATGGCCCCCTAATCGGATATTACTGTTTTCAGGCCAGGTATAGGTTTGTCCTGTGCTGAATACCGAAACTGATTTCGGTAAAATCGAAACTTCAAAAAATGGTCGCAATGTCGAATTGATACGAATATAACGCGCGCACACACACACATACACACGGTGCACGCACGCTTCGTTGCTGATTACGACCAACGCTGTACCGTCGTCTCTTGTGTACATATACAGTGTGTGTTTATATCTCGTTTTAACGACTTCCGTTGTATCAGTCGTAGTAATGAGTATTGTGCGTGTGCCTTGTGGGAGTTGGTGATAAACCTTACGGAGGCGCCAAAATGACGACCGCCGACATGTGAAATTAATTACTCATCATTCTCGTAGGGAACACGAGATGGCGGTGGATATAAATGGCATCAGAAGTCTTTAAGCGTAAATTTCAGTCAAATTTTTCATTGAATGCAATGAAGAATTTGTCTGTGTGAGAATTTGAATTCAATGAAGAATTTGTCTGTGTGAGAATTTGAATTCAATGAAAAATTTGTCTGTGTGAGAATTTGAATTCAATGAAAAATTTGTCTGAAAGTTTGAATTCAATGAAGAATTTGTCTGTGTGAGAATTTGAATTCAATGAAAAATTTGTCTGTGTGAGAATTTGAATTCAATGAAAAATTTGTCTTTGTGAGAATTTGAATTCAATGAAAAATTTGTCTGAAAGTTTGAATTCAATGAAGAATTTGTCTGTGTGAGAATTTGAATTCAATGAAAAATTTGTCCGTGTGAGAATTTGAATTCAATGAAAAATTTGTCTGTGTGAGAATTTGAATTCAATGAAAAATTTGTCTGAAAGTTTGAATTCAGTGAAGAATTTGTCTGAAAGTTTGAATTCAATAAAGAATTTGTCTGAAAGTTTGAATTCAATAAAGAATTTGTCTGAAAATTTGAATTCAATGAAGAATTTGTCTGAAAATTTGAATTCAATGAAAAATTTAACTGAAAATTTGAATTCAATGAAGAACTTGTCTTAAAATTTCAATTTAATGAAAAATTTGACTGAAAATTTGAATATTAATGAAGAGTTTGAATGAAAATTTGAATATTAATGAAGAGTTTGAATGAAAATTTGAATATTAATGAAGAGTTTGAATGAAAATTTGAATATTAATGAAAAATTTGACTGAAAATTTGAATTCAATGAAAAAATAATTTCAACATATGAAAAACCTCTAAAATGATAAAGAGCCCCCACTGTGACCCGGAGCCCGCAAAAATTTTATTCGGCCCGCAATGTCTGAAAGATTGAAGGCCCCCCCCCCCCCCCGATACATGCTGTATTTCTATGAACAGTAAGACCTCCATATATAACGTCACTCCACTTAAAAGATGTAATTAGAAAAAATTTAGCTTTTACTCTATTACGAGTATTATCAAGTCACTACATTT
Organism: Pholcus phalangioides; assembly: GCF_987345545.1. Taxonomy (NCBI): domain Eukaryota; kingdom Metazoa; phylum Arthropoda; class Arachnida; order Araneae; family Pholcidae; genus Pholcus; species Pholcus phalangioides. The sequence continues at coordinate 20,656,749 of NW_028301616.1, read as the reverse complement.
TTATTCAGCTCCTGATGATGATGCTATACCGGGGTCGGAATTTATAATAATAATTGCATTACACTCTTTTATTGCGAAAAGCTTTTACATCCGTAAATATCGCATTCCTCAGTAACATACTTGTTTTCATTATAAGTGGTGATCATCTTTCTAAAAAAAATAAATTGCTTCTAAGTACTTCTTAAATTTGAAACTCGATACTAATTTCGTCGAGTAATTAGACTAAATAATAAATTTCTTGAATTAAAAATTTTTGTCAAATTGAAATTTTCCGATGAAAACTAGATTGAATTCCTGTCATAATCGAACTTTTACGAGGGGAAAAATTAAGTTCATGTTATAATCGACGTTTTTCCCCGGATAATTAGCATTTATTTCCCTTCTGGTAATTAAATTTTAGCTTTGAAAAATTGCTGTTAATTTTTTTTCCTTGAATTTTTGCGAATTTTTTAAATACGATTTTTATTGCAATCCGATTTTTCCCCTTTTTTCATGGTTACTACCTGGTTGACCATATGACCCGTATTTTTGGCCGTGATAACGTTTTTTCATTTAATATTGTCCCGATTTTTCGGCGAAGTTTGCGCAAATTCGTGAACTCCACTTACTTATAGTTATGAATACAAATAATAATAATAACCTCTCATATTTTCCTATTTATTGAAAAAAATTCCTTTCTTTTTCAATCGATTTCAGTCATAACTGGCGACTTTTTCTCTTGTTTGGCAGCTATATTGTGTAGAATCAATGATGTCCCGTATTCAAGGTCTAATTTTCAGATCAAATATTGAAAAATCTTCCAATAAATTTCCAATTTATTGATTTGAAACCACTGCTGTTTGACTCCGGGCATTGGGCCCTGGCCACATTGTCTGCCCGTTAAGACACCACTGACTATAAAAATGATTTATTTCTGTACTATCTAAAATTCCATTTTGATTACATTTTCATGTAAAAAAAGCCGCAAAAACAATCCCCCCCCCCTTCCCAAGATGGGGAGTTCTTAACCTTTTGTGTTGTCCCATAAATTCGTAAATAAATTAAGGGGGTTGCGGCACGCAAATTTGCCAAAAAAAAAAAGCACATTTTGCAATTTTTAAACTATGAAATTTTCTGCGTCTGTGTGTCGTTTTTTGTTCTATCTGTACTAAAAATATTTTAATATAAACTGCTGGCAGGCATTACACATGTTAATGCCTTTCACTGAAATGCTAAATTCTCAAAACTAAGTTTTTTGTTAGATAAGGAACATTTTTTCGAGCACCACTCATTCAAATGTCTTGAAACTTTGTGTGTCTCTCAACATTATGGTGTTACATACATTATCCCGAGGATCTGTTATTAAAAGTATTTAAAACAAAATTATGGCACAAAATATGGGTAAATTTTTATTTTTGAAAAAGTTGCACGTTGTGTTGGAGTTGAAATTCAATAAAAAAATAACCAACAATATATATTAAAATCCTAAAAGCATGTGTTACAGTACGTAACACCATAGTGTTGAGAGGCACACAAAGTTGCAAGACATTTGAATGAGTGGTGTTCAAAAAAATGTTCCTTATCTAACAAAAAACTTGAAGTTTTGAGAAAAATGAATTTTAGTGAAGACTATATTAGCATGTGCAATTCCTGCCAGCAGTTTATATTAAAATATTTTAAAAATGTTTTTAGTACAGGTAGAACAAAAACTTGAACTCCCGGTTAGACGCAGAAAATTTCATAATAGTATTAAAAAAATTGGAAAATTAGTTTTTTTCTTTTGGAAAATTTGCGTGCATCTCAACCCCCCTTAAAAATTCATAAAAATGGAAGGAATTGGTACATTTGAATGCAATGTTTGCGGAAAAGTAATGGAGAGGATTTTTTTTTTTAGTATGGAAAAAAAGTAGTTTAAATTTTTTGTCGATAGAAGACGCTACACGAAATGAAATCAGTGGAAATAAGCAAAAATCAGAGTACAATAAAATGCAAGGTGTACAACTAACAGCTCATTTCCGAATTTTCCCGAACTGAAGTTTTACGAACGTTTGAGACACTGAAGAAATTGAATAAAGCCTCGGATCCAATCGTTACTGCTGGGCGTTCGTGCAGCTCCGTCTATCGAGAAAAATTTGAACAATTTTTTGAACAAAAAAAAAAGTCTTCCGTGATAATAAATTTTTAGGAAACAACATTCAAATTTGCCAATTCCTCAATTTTTCATGAATTTTTAAACTTTCCACAAATTTATGGGACACCCTGTGTAAAATGACGAGTTCACTGTTTTTCCATCGAACCTCTGAAATCTCTCTCCATGGATTCGCGGACCCTTAGAACCCCGGCTACTTTTTGAATCTGGTTTATTCTCCCCACTCCCCCCACGAAAAATCACATATATATTTTTTTCTGAATAAGGAATTCGATCCTTTTTTCGGAATTCACACTTTACACAAATGTATTTATTCAACTTCACTGTGCCTATTTGCACAATACATTGTCTTTTACAAAACTTGAAGGTGAACGACATTCAGGTTCTTGTTTCTTCTGTATCCGGTTTATCATAATAATATCCTCAGGCGTCAGTTTCTGAGAATTCAACCTAAATATTATAATACATGTTTTTTTTTTTTAGAAATCCGATGATTCATTTTACACGCATACTGAAATAATCGGAAAACAGAAAATATCAATAAATATTAGAAAATAATTGAATTGGAAATTTCGAATCATTATTATTTTTTCTTTGATAAATAATAATAATCGCTTCCATACACCAAATCCTGTAATTACTAACATTTCTATATACTACAATATAATTTTCCAACCACTAGAAAATTATTATGATTTTACCGTAGCTGGAGTTAAAATTTTCGGTCATAATTGAAAAATATCTATATTTATGGCCATGAGACTATTTTAGTAATGGAAATAGTAGTATTAGTAATAGAAATTATTTTTGAAATAATTTTTTCTGCGTTTATGGTTATATTTTTTTCTGTGTGATTTTGATGTTTTATTTTCGATTTCCATAATCAATTGCACATGGTCAAAGTGTTCTGAGTTTTCATTTTAATGTAATGGTTACGAATCATTTTTTAAAATTAATATTCTAAGATAATGGTCATAGATAATACATGATCGTGTTTTAAGGATTAAAAGAGTCGGCGAATATGTATATCTGAAAAGAAAAGTTCAAACCCAATAATAATTTTAAGAGAAATGCCAGTATAACACTAAAATATTCTTTTCAAAAAAATTTTGTTCTGTATATTTAGATTATAATAATTATTATCGCTTTAAAAACAGTTGGAAAATAACCTTTAAAACAGTCCATTCAAATATCAAAATCAGAATTTAAAAAAAAAATTGAATACTTTGACTAACTGAATGTTGTTTTAGTTACATAATGATTGAAAACTTCAAATAACGAATCAATAGTATTAATGACTGAAATTAGAATAATTACTTATTTAAAATATATCGTAAGTATCAATTTAAAAGAAAAATATTATCGGTACTGTGTCGAATAATTTGTTATTTTTGATTAATTTTGAAAACATGCGAAAAGAAAGAAAAAATTTTCTCATTTATGTCTCAAATATAAAATTTTTGAATTAAAGTGTAATTTGAAAATAAAAGAAATTAATTAAAAAAAATTGAATAAATCGAAAGTAAAAATATATAAACTTAAAAGAATCTACATTAATTTAAATAAGTCTGATATACATACTTTCATTTAAAAAAATTCTTACTGAAAGCATGTACACACACAATATTTTAAAATTTTTAAAAATTTCAAAAGTAGCAAAAACTGAACGTAAAATTGAATACCATATGAATGAAGAAACAACAACAAAAGAAATCAAATAATAATTAATTATAAAATGAATAAATGCAAAAAAGTAAATTCTAAATATAATAAATGGAAAAAGGTAAATTTTAAATACAATAAATAAAAAAAAAAAAGTAACTTCTTTTAAAAAAAGTTGTAAATTGAAAAAAAAAATTTTCTTAAAAAAAGTTATAAATTAAACAAATAGAAAAACTATATTGAAAATGACTTTTTTTCGAATATTTCTTTTTAATCTCAATTTCAGAATTCAAAACGTTGAATAAATTGGGAAAAACTGAACATAAGATTGAAAACTATATGCACCATAAATGAAAAATAAAATAAATAAAAAATTGATTAATCACAAAATAAATAAATACAAAAATACAAATTACAAATTCAAAAAATTAAAAGTTCAAAAGAAATAATTACACTAAAAAAACGACAAATTATTCACAAACTACATAAAAATCAGAAGCTAAATAAACTGTATCTAGAATTGATAATTTTTGTAAGTTCAAACTCATTTAATGGGAAAAAAAACCCCCGTTCAGAATATACTGCATACACTCCTTCAAAACTACATGATGGAAATCAAGGAAGCTAATTCATGTTGTTGTCTCATGTTTCATCATATTGACTTTTTTTCCCCCAGTAACATATCAATACACACTTCATTATCTTCTTCATTAATCTCCATTCAAAGTAACAGAAAAAGAGCAACATAATCTCGTTTTTTCAACATCATAATACACTCATATGCTTTTTTTAACGAGCTCCCAAAAAAATAGTAACAGGAAACCCCAAAACATTTTACTTCACTAATTATAATTAGTGAAAAAAAAATCATAAATAAATCATAAAAAAAAGATCAAACAGATTAAATCTTTCCCTCTTTCATTTTCAATTAACGTCTTAACTTAATCATTAACTTAGTAAAAAAAAGAAAAGAAAATGTTAATAAGAAACGGGAGAAAGAATGCTTAGTTCATTGCCGTATTACCAAAAAAAACTGTAATATAATGAATTCTCGACGAGTAAACGACGGTCACGTGATTCTTTTTCTTTAAAGAGGGGGAGGATATATAAAAAATATAATAGTAATAAATGAAGAAATGAAGAAAGTAAGTAAGAAAAAAAAAAATGGAAGAAAATTCTAAGAAAATAAGAAAGGATTTCTTACTTAGGAGCATAGGTCAAACGAGTTCATTTCGAGTTCTTGTTTCGCTTTATTTTGAAGATGTTTGTTTCTACTATTACAATTTCTGTTCCGTGAAATATTTCAAATTCTAGAGAACAGGGATTCCCACCCGTCGGAATGAGATAATGATTCCCGTCAATAATCTCTGAAATATCTCGCGGTACCCTCGGCAATCCAGACGAACTAGAAGAAATGATGCAAGAACTGGCGAAGGCAAATATTCAGGTGGGCTTGAAAATGAATCTGCAAAAGACTAAAGTTATGTTCAACCCTCTTTGCGTTGAAGAGGACAATCTCACTCAATAACACAGAGATAGAAGAAGTAGAACGATGTGTATACCTGGGACAATAAATTACCACGAACAGCGGAATCATTAATGAAATAAACAGAAGTATCAGGATTGGATGGAGCACTTTTGGCAAAAACTGTGTAATTCTGAAGAGTCACATGCCGTTATTCCTGAAAAGAAAAGAAAAGTGTTTAACCAGTGTGTGCTACCGGCACTGACTTATGGAGCTGGAACATGGACACTCACAAGCAAGACAATACAAAGGCTACAGACAACACAAAGCAGCATGAAGAGATGTATGCTAGGCATCACAAGAAGAGACCCAAAACGAATCATCTGGATAAGGAACCACACAAAAGTATATGATATCATGGAAAGAATTAAACGTCTAAAATAGACGCATATGGACACAAATGGATAGCATATCTAGGGACTTTAGGTCCCTTTTTTTCGTCTACCCTGTATATCAATGCTATTCCAAATTCACGAAAAATTACATTATTATTTTTGCTTGAAACTGAGAACACTTTCCATTAATCACAGATTTATCAGATATACACATACCGGCCCAAAAAAACATAAATAAACAAATACTCTCGACCCAGAACAAACACAAACAAACACAATATAGGAGTATTTCCCGTGAAAATGGTCACAACAATATAAAATGCGTCATTGAATATTTCCTAGAACATAAAATTATACAAACACTATTTGTGAACACTATCCTGAGTATTTTTTTTTTTTTTTTTTCAAATTCTAAAGGTAAAATAATGTCTGGCCCAAAAAAAGCAAAATAAAAACCAGTCATTGACTCCCAAACCTACGCCCTAAATGTGACTTGGCGGGACAGAAAGAAATATCTCGAGAGTTTTTGACCCTTTGAATTACCTTTTTGACCCCGTGGATTTCCCAGGGCCCAACCTTTCTTTCTCTCTCTCTATGGGAGGCTTTTCTATGTATTTTTCTTTTTATATGTATATGTTTTATTACTATTACGGAAAGATTAACGAAAAGCTTTTGCTCTTTTTCCGTTTAGATTTCATTCCGCATGTGGGAGTGACTTTTTGTGTGTGTGTTTCTTTATTTATTTTGTATCTATAATTGGCGTTGGTTTTTATGGTCCGTGGGAATATTCCGTCATCTTGATTTTTCTTTACGGGGATTTTAATGAAGGAAAAATGAAGAATCGTCTTCTTTTGATTGTGTTTGATATGTAGGTTTCGAGATTGTGCTGTGTTCGGATTTTTATGATTTTAAAGATTGTCCACTACATAGGTACATTCAGTTCAATTGATTCGATTGAAACTATTTCTCTCTCATTAATACTGAAATTACACTGCTGGCCACCGTAAATGCAACACCCTGAAGGAAGCATGCAAATAATATGAAATTTACAACATGCATTAGCGGAGGTGAGATATGCAAATGATTAGAATTTCAGCGCAGACGCACATCACGCGCGCCTGTGGTGTCACTTCAAAGCGCTATTTAAGGCTTGGAGATTTCGACGATTTGAAGTACGGCAATTGTGTTTTTCTTGTGGTTTTTTCAAAAAAACGATCAATTACGCCTCGTAGAAAACAGCGATCATCTTTTGATCAAGTATCCGAGTTCGACAGAGGAAGGATAGTGGCCTACCGAGATTGTGAATTATCTTTCAGGGAAATCGGTAGTCGTGTTGGACGAAACCAAGCAACTGTAATGCGGATATGTGATCGTTGGATGCAGGAGGGTACGACGGACCGACGTGTTCGATCGCATCCACCTCAGTGCACCACTTCACGTGATGACAAGCGTATTGTGCGTATGGCAGTGTGACGGATCGCTCAGCCACATCACGAACCATAGCACAGCACATTCAGTCTGTACCGCACCATCCAGTGTCTGCGCGTACCATTCGACGCCGTTTACAGCAGAGTGGTCTGTCCGCAAGACGTCCATTGCTTCGTCTACCCTTGACGCAGAACCACAGACGTCTCCGCCGCCAATGGTGCGATGAAAGAAGGATGTGGACGGCACAATGGAATGAAATTGTCTTTACTGACGAGTCACGCTTCTGTCTGCAACATCACGATGGTCGGATTCGAGTCAGGAGACACCGTGCAGAGAGGATGCTGAACAGCTGCGTTATGCACCGCCACACTGGTCCTGCACCGGGTATTATGGTATGGGGCGGTATTGGATATCACTCTCGCACTCCTCTAGTACGCATTGCCGGTACTTTAAAAAGCCAGCGCTACATCTCCGAGGTGTTGGAGCCAGTTGTCCTTCCTTACCTTCAGGGCTTGCCCACAGCCATATTTCAACAGGATAATGCGCGACCACACGTGGCACGCATTGTCCAAAGGTTCTTCGTCAATCGCCAGATTGAATTGCTTCCCTGGCCAGCTCGCTCTCCGGATCTTTCGCCGATAGAAAACATGTGGTCCATGGTTGCTCAACGATTGACCCAGATTACGTCCCCAGCTGCCACACCAGATCAACTTTGGCAACGCGTGGAAGCTGCTTGGTCTGCTGTACCCCAAGAACACATCCAAAGTCTCTTTGAATCAATGCCGAGGCGTGTGGCAGCGGTGATCTCCAACAATGGCGGCTACTCTGGCTACTGATTTTGGCAGGAACCACACTTCACAGAAGTCTATAAATTTAATCATTTGATGCTTAGTCAACATGTTATCTACAAAATAAATATTGTTGCGATACCTCTTGTCTTTCTTGGTGTTGCAATTTGGGTGGCCAGCAGTGTATTTCTCAAACTAATTTCTTTGTTTTAGTAATTCAGACATTTTTCCCTCAAACTACTTCTTTCATTAATTCTGAAATTTCTCTCATCAATATTGAAATTGCTTCTCCCACTATTTCTCTCATTTATACTGAAATTATTTCTCGAACTAATTTTTTTTCTTTTATTAATTTTGAAATTTTTTCTTTCATTAATTTTCAAATTATTTCTTTCATTAATTTTCAAATTATTTCTTTCATTAATTTTCAAATTATTTCTTTCATTAATTTTCAAATTATTTCTTTCATTAATTTTCAAATTATTTCTTTCATTAATTTTCAAATTATTTCTTTCATTAATTTTCAAATTATTTCTTTCATTAATTTTCAAATTATTTCTTTCATTAAGTTAAACCATTTCTCTCATCAACGCTGAAATCATTTCATTCATGAGCTTTGAAATTATTTTTCAAATTATATATATATATGATAATTATGATGAAAAATATAAATATGGTGCATAGATGCACGGAACTGATGGAAGGGACTACGGCAGAGACTGTACAACCTCCCGGCCCACCAAGAGGCATCTGGCTCGCTAAAGGTGTTATAATAGAAAGTATCGATGCACGTAACACGATAAATACCTAGGCGTATGGCCGTAACTAGGTAGGAGTAGTGGATCTGGTGCCCCGGGTTCTGGACTAAAGGGGGGACGCCGAATTCACAACTTAATTGTTCCTTCTGCAATAGAAGGGATCGCTAAAATGCGTTGATTCCCCGGCTGACAAAATATGTAGTTGCGGCTCGCCTGCCTAGGCCGACTTCCTTCATAAAAATCGGGATCCATACAGAATATTTCAAATTGTCGGCAAAATGCAAAAAAAGTTACCAATTTAGAGCCAAAAAAAAATTATCAAAGAAAAGTGGCGTTGCCATCTGTAGCTAAATTACTGAAAATCTCCAATAGAGTGAAATAGAGGGATACTGTACTGCAAGTCGCAATGGGGAAGAAATTCACCAAAAAAAGCATATGTATGACAAATATGTGAGAATGGGTATCTATATGAATATAATTAACTTTATATGACGATATAATTGGGGGTCATTCAAGTATTACGTAAGTAGATTTTCAGCCATTTTTGACCCCCCCCCCCCGTCAGCAAAAGTCACTCCCCCCCCCCTCTCCGTCAGCAAAATTTCGCCAGCAGCTTAGAATATTTCATATCTTCAAAAAGGGATGGTTGATGACGTATGCAACCTTTGAACCCCCCCCCTCCCCTTTTCTCATCAAAAGTCAGCAAATCGGAAACCCCCCCCCCCCATCGATGCTGACGTAATACTTGAATGACCCTTTACCATTATATAATTTATAAATCATGAAAATAATGTTAATTCTTTATTTCAAAAATTCAACTAATGGTTATATAGCCCCCAACCGGGAGCCATGTAGCCCCCTAGTGGTAATGGGATACTTCAAAGGGGCCACGGAAGAAAATTTAGAAAGGGGCCATGACAGGTGGTTTGAAGGGCTGTAGAGAGCTAAGAAGAAAAATTAAGGTGTGAAGAAATAAAGCTTTTATATTAGTGACTTACAGAATCCAACAAACCAGGGCCGTATTAGAGCATGAACCCACCCGGGCCTCACTGCTTACATTTTGCAGCAGGTTCCCTATGCTGGGGTTTTTCGCAGGCCCCCGGCTAGATTTCCTACAGATTTTAGACACCTTCCTCTATATTAAATTATAGTGTGAAAAACAAAAAATTATGAAAACCATATCAGGCCCCGGGCTGCAGCTCTGTCAGTCTTACTCTTGTGAGGGGTCATGCCCGGGGTCTCATGTTCATAAGTGACCCCACCTTACGATATTTTGTATAGTACAATAAATTTTGAAAATAAGTAGGAAATGTATAGGCTGTTTATTTCCAGCTAAATATGGAACTACCTTAGCATCACTTTGCCGGAGGGGGTCCCATGATGTTGAGACGGTCCTGATAGAACTCGGACTGGCGGGGAGATCAATAAATTGTAGGCCAGTGGTCTGGAGGGCAATTTTCTTTGCAAAATTTTCGTTCAGTATAAATTGACTGAAAAAATCATTTCAATACGTATAAAAGATCTTGCTTCTTGATGAGAATTGAAGACTCTGGATAAGACAGGGGAGCCACGAAAAACAAAATATGCTTCAAAGGGGGGGCCACGGGCAAAGAAAGGTTACGAAACACTACTCTAGACTATCGATACCAAAAGCAACACGGTCACATCGTTGCTCCCAATCTGTGAGGTGACCAATCTGTAAAGGTCACAGCACATTCCAGATTCTAATTTTTCGGTAAAAAACACAATTATATCTTACAAAGAACGTATTCATAAACAGCAGAGAAAACAAAATCAATTTCATAAGATTTGCTCCAAACAGCTCTTTTCTTGTTGGGCAACTTACGGCCAAAAGGTGATTCGGGCCAAAAAACTATACATTGCCCATACGGATTTTCCCTATCGGTAAAGAATATTCGATTATATTCGATCTTGGAAAAGAATTGGACGCCCGGAGAAACGGACCGGAAAAATGCGTCTCCACAATATTAATTCTTATCTGCTTTTTCCCATTGTCTTTTTTCTGCTTGGACTTTATTCAAGTAAATGCAGGAAATAACCCTTTTTTTTTGGCGTATTCAAAGATGGTCTTTATTCCGCCCGCGCGTTTGTACTTGACTTTGAACAAGCCCGTGTTTGTGAGGGTGTTTATTGGCCACCGTGAGAAAGCCGTGTTCCTTTATTTCAGCGGGTCAAACTCACAGAGACGACGATTTTTTGCGTCCAACCTGCTTGGTTAAAGAGATTTATGAAAATTGTCATTTTTATGAGATTTCTACAGTCAAACTCGGTTATAACGGCATTAATTGGCGGTCCGGACTGATTCCCGCGCGTAGAGAATAACGTTAATGAATCTTGCTTATATTATTTTCCATGAAAAACAACCACCTCGGATATAACGACAAATTTTCCGTCACTTTCGTTTCCGTTTCAATGACGTTTTATCCGAAAAATTCCCTAGAGATTTTCATGAACATTTTACGGCACCTTTCCTTATCAAACGAATGCAGTCGACGTTCGTTATAGTGATTATGCGTGTTATAGCAACTGTTCCATTGCCGCGGCTACTACGAACAGTCCCAAATGCCCCCTATAATAACCATTCTATATGTTTTAATTGCGATATAACGACTAATCTATTTGACTTGTCTTTTTAAGGAAACTATTAGCGTGGTTTGGAACAGTTTTTTGTCTGCTTTTACACCATGAATGAAAGAATCCAACGTGTTGTATACGTCTAAGGGTGGTATTACACTGTAAAAGTGATTTGATAAAACTTGAAAAATACAACCAAAAACTGATCGGTTGGATTAGCTTGAATGTAACCCATCAGCTTACTCGTTGTATTTTTCAAGTTTTATACAAGCACTTTTATAAAACTTTTAAAGTGTAATTTCGGCCTAAGAGTGCATGTAGTATCCAATTTTAGGTTTTGTCACGAATTGTGCATAAGTGCCCTCATTACATTATGCCGTATAGCTTTTGGGATGGGTCGACAAACGTAGGTGTATACGTCTAAGATTGCCTTTAGGTCATGGGCGGAGATGCGGGGGGGGGGGGCATTGCTCCCCCATCTTCAAAGGTGGAGTCTCTGATCTAATGTATATGTGTATATATCAACTGACATTATCATCATCGTGCCCCCCCATCCCCAGACGTTCAAGTCTATCCGCCTATGCTTTAGGTCCTCTACGACAGAGAGCAGGCAAACCTTCAATATGATACTTACATAGCATGGATTCAAACATTTATCATCGTACACTAAAGTAGGGAAACTGACTACCGGAATCAGTTTCCCAAAAGGAAATTTTTTCTGTTTGTCATCTTCAATTCAAAATATGGAAGCTGGATAGCAGCACCAGCAGAACACGACAAAATCATAACTCTAACAACTGAATTTTTTTTTCTAATTAACTGAGCGGCACATTTACGCAGTGCCGTAACTAGCCATTCCTGCGCCCTGTGCAAGAATTTGCATCTAGGCCCATTCTGGGCCATTTTTCCCGCACAGGGCGGATTTACGTATCACTTAATTGACCTGCAACCAGCCCACGGCTTTTTTTCCGGATCAATAGCACGGTATATTCATCGCGCTTAATTACCCAAGTATATATACCCACGGCATATTTACCGATCATAGTTCCAACAGTGAGGTCTTAACGCATGGGTCCCTCCGGGGTCCTCAAGAGAAGAGGGCCTCAGAAAAACGAGAAGTAGTTGAATTTTTCGACAATTGGAAAGGTAGGGCCTCAGAAAAATCACTTGGCCCCATGGTCGGAGATACGACCTTTGATGCTGGGCCCCCCCCCCCAGCATCAAAGGTGAAGTCGACTGATCTAATGCGCATATGTATAGAGGAATTGACATCATCATCATCGTGCTCCCCCAGCAATAATGACCGTGCCCCCCCCCCCCAGACTTCCAAGTCTATCTATGCCTATGCTTGGCACGGGGGCCCATGATGCTCTTAAGGCGGCCTGAGATCCAAAGCACTTGAGCGGCACATTTCCAGATTATTTAAGTGGTCTGTGGTGGTGTTCCAGCCCACTCAAGTGGCCCGCGCTCTGGCAAGGTAGAGCATGTGGAGCAAGGTAGGATGTGTACTACGGGGTTGCCGAGTTTACCCTTTCTCCGTTTACAACGGGGGCGTCGCCGAAATAGCTACTTCACTGTCATTAAATGAAAATTCTAACAGCTAGACCATAGTCTCCCAAACTTTTTGTCCCATCGCCCCCTTCTTCAAATTTTTTTTTTCTCTCATCGCCCCCCAACTCAAATAAACCTATAGGATCCTATGTTAAATCAGTTGGTTCTATCGACCCCTTGGACCATTCCATCGCCCACTTTGGGAAATGCTGAGCTAGACGAATACGTTACCGTGGTCTATGATATGAAGCACCGGCTTGCGCCGCATCTTCTCCATCATTTATGAGCATTGAATTCTTCTTCAGATATTTTTTTCTCCCACCGCAATCCAACCCATAGGATCCTATGCTATACCCGTAGCTTCTACCGCCCACGTTGGGAATCATAATTCTAGATTATAATCACAAGAGCATGTTATTATTGCATTAACGCTGTTAGCCAACCACGCGCTGTTTTTAAGTCGACAAACAAATTTTGGCGAAAATTCAGTATAAAAATATCTTTAAATACTATTAACCATTAACAAATTACTGATTTATATTCAAATAAATACTATTTTTAAATTACAAAAAATAATTTTCCAGTAAATTTAAGAATTATTGAAAATTCATGAAAATAAAAAAAATACATATGTATAAACTTTTTGTAGTAGTTTTATTTACAACACATAGATGGCAGCACCAAAAATCAGATCCGGATCATGTCTCATAAAGAGATCTTTGTTTTCCAAGTTCATATTAACAACAGAGGTCTGAGCGTGACAAACTCGCATAACAAGTCTTGCTTATCAGTGGAATGGGAAGAATTAAGAGGATAAGCGAAATAAATAAAATAAAATACATGCGTGCTATTAGCGGGCTTCCGATTTCTACACGTGAGTTCCATCAAGGAATTGACTTCACAAGGACTCATCACTTGTTCGAGAGAAAAGGCGATTCTCTCTCGTGCTAATCGAGGTGTGTGAGTGTTTTTGTTTGTAAAAAGTGCTCATGTGCTCTTAATCACCGAGCACACTAATCCAAAGAGCTCGTCTCTGTGCTCTCTCTCTCATACATTCGTGGGTGTTATTGCAGAAAAGAATAATAATAACAACGGCCTCGTGGTGTTGTGCAGTGATTATACTACTATAATTCGGAAGAAGTTTTATTGCGTGAAGGGGTAAGTGGCTCATAATTATTGTTATTAAAAATTGGGATAATTGTTCTGCTAATAATAATATAAACGCTTTCATTCTAACAATGTTATGTTATTATTACTCGATGTATTCGAGAGGCTAATCAAATTAGCTCAGCCCGTGTTAGAAAGATAAAGTTTTGTCGCGTAAAAACAATCTCATAACATTATAACTATATTATGGTATTTTTTTCAGAATCTTGCTTGGTTTATTTTATTTTATACTTGAATTTGTATTTTCCCGGGATTTGATAATAACTTGCAATGAATGAACGCCAGAACTTTGCCACTGGACTTATCCCGTTGCCGAGTCCCAGGGTTCCACGAGAGCTTTTTCTGGGGTTCCGCGGAATACAACTTTACGAAATACTCTTTGTCATTTCATATTTTAGTGGTTTGGGTAATTTTTTTTGCAATAAATATAATTTTTATGTTTAAATTTTTAACCACAAACTGTTTTTAACACCGTGAGATGCTTTATCTGGAAATTATAAGTAATGAAAAAGATAGGTTTTTTAGGGTATAGAACTCAAGACCTTACCTGAAATTTACGAAGAATTCCCCCATGCACTTTTTTTGGAGAAATACTCAGTTTCTTTGAGGTCCATGAAAAAGTTTCATGACCATAAAGGATTCTATGTAATAACCTCATAACCATTAAGGGTTTCGCGGAATAACCTCAATACCATTAAGGCCCCTTTCATGCGGACGCGGGTCCGCATACCCTTTCAAACGAGCACTGAAGATGCGGACGAATCGCCCGCATCTTTAGTTCGAAATTCGTGCATAAAAACTGTTTTTTCGCAATTTTTGTAATTATTTTTCTCCTTCACCCCTGATTCAGTTCCCATAGGCAGCCTAGAGGCATTCTTTGGTGGTTTAATCTAGAGCCACATAGAATATGGGAATAAAGATGTCTTCATTCCGATCCTCACAAGTAGTCGATGGGAGAAAATGTCTTCGAATATTTTCAAAATATTTTGAAAAAAAAAAAAAATCCGTCTTTTCGGAAAAATATGGAAGAAAAATTCCAAAAACATCCAAAACATTCGATGTTCCAAAAAAAAGAAAAAAAAATTCAGGGGATATCAAAGAATTTGCAACTAGAAAAAAAGGGGAGGGGTAGAGACCTTCAAAATGCCTGTGCTTAAAATATTCACATCACAATTCTGTCTTAGGCCGGGATTACACTATAAAAGTTCGTTTATAAAACTTGAAAAATGCAACCAATAGGCGGATCAGTTAAGTTCTCTCGAATGCAACAGATGTGTTTATTGGTTACATTTTTCAAGTTTTATAAAATAACTTTCATAAACCTTTTAGAGTGAAATCCCATCCTTAGATTAGTCTCACTTCTGAAACATAAAATTTCATTTTTTCCAGTTTATAGACTGAATATCGAGTAAAATAAACTTGTAGGTATCGGGGGAACCACCAAAAATATTCAAGCGCTAGGGTCTTCAAACGACTTAATCCGACCCTCAGTGAACACCGTACGTGGATAACATTGTTTAATAAAAGTATTTTTTTTAAAGTTTAAAATATTAAAAGATTAAAAAATAACAAATATTTAAAATAATATTTCAGATATTCATATTTTTAAATAATTTTAAAAATTTAAAAAGAAAAAAATTAAAATTTTTTAAATTAAATTTAAAAGTTATTGAAGTATGTAGTCAATTAAATATTCGTAATGGCTTATAATTTTGGTCCCGTCAGTGGCCGTTGTTCACAGGTTTTTTGTATAAAATTGTGAAATATGGACAAAAGGCAGTTGAAGTTGCTATGTCTCCATCTCAGAAGGAAACGGAGGGATAGACGTATGTAGGTACATTATATTAATGAGCAGGGACCATCATTTGGTGTTTTTAAGGGTATTTATGGCAAATAATTAAAAAAATTCCGGGAAAAATCACCTTCAAAAAGTAGCCAAAGATGCGGACGAATTCGCTCCGCATCGTGTGAATAGCTCCGAATAAACCTATTGTCAAAACTTCTATGTGCGGATGCGGAGCCCGCACTTAGGTTTTGACACATGCGGACGACGTCCGGACCCGCATGAACATTTCCTAGGTGCGGATATTTTTCGGCTCGTCTGAAAGGCGCAGTATATTCCAATTGTTAAAACTTCTTCCGGACCCGCGTCCGCATTCGCTCCGTGTGAAAGGGGCCTAAGGGTTCCTTCTGGTACTTTACAAACCTCTGACTTAAAGAGATGTGAAGATGTGTGTTCTTTTAAGCAGAAAAAAAGGACTGTTTTGCTTCAAAAAAATATGGCTCCTAAGAACTTCGGCTGGCACCAAAACTTTTCTAATTTATTAAATTGGAGTGTGAAGACAACATAAAATTTTTAGAGGAAATATATTTCAGTGTCTCACCCCAACTTGGAAAGGGGACACCAACCCTCAAAGAAGTCTGTAAAAAAAATTAATTTTGTTCGCTGTACTGAGAAAAAAATTTTTTTTAGCTCCTATATATATATATATATGTTACTGCCAAAGCCCAAAGTCGGCCACTTTGCCGTAGTGGCCAGCCCATTTGACCCACCAAATGTCTGAAATTCGGGCTTTCGCCAGCCCACGTATGGCGATCCCCCTTATACATCCTTATACAGAGTGATTCAGAAAAGATGGGAGGTGATAATACACACCAATACAAATAATTGTCATCAAAGAATGCGTGGTCTAACACAGAGGTCTTCAGCCGTTTCTCAGTCGCGAGCACTGCCCGTACCCATGGCCCCCACAAGGGGTGGGCTGGCAAGGCTCCAGCCCTGGGGCCCGGGACGATTTTCATTATTTTTTGTTTTTTCACGCTGTAAATACATCATAAGAGGGCCCGTGAAAGAGCCCCCTCTGGTCCGGGGGCCCACAAAAGATCCCAGCCTAGGGCCCTACTCCAGGATGTGGGGGCCATGCCCGTACCCATCATCAAAAGAAGAGAGCACCCTTACGGCAAGTTTAACAAACGAATGCATGAAAAATGACGATGATTTCAATCCTTGAATGCAGTTCCTCTAAGATGTTTACTTGGAACGTTAATCAAGTGGTCGCGAGCATGAAAGTGGTCATGAACGCGGAGCACTTTGAGTACTTCAGGGAGCACTGTGGTTGAAGATGCCTGGTCTACCATGAAACGCGAACGCGCCAGCGCGTTTCGAAACAAGCGCTCCGCAAACGTTAAAACGGCATTCGTGTTGAAATTTATCGGGAGAAAAAGAAGACCATGCACGCAAATGCGCGGACGCCAGCCCTGTGAATTTATTCCGGCGTGAAACTGTGTGTGTGTGTGTGTGTGATGGTATAATGGCGTAATACTGAAAAAGCAGACATGCATTTCAGTAGGAAAATACTTAGCGTAGATTGCTCATGTTAGACCATGCATTCTTTGATGACAATTGTTTGTATTGGTGTATACTATCACCTCTCAAAGTTTTTCTCCATCTTTTCTGAATCACCCTGTATATGTATTACAAAGGTATCGACATTTAGATTCTTTGATCAACGTTAAGGTTGCCATAGCTAACCATGATAATCATGGTTTGGTTTGCTATGGTTAATTATAGATGACCTTAATTATCACAAAAAGTACACCAACGCGGTGATGACCCCGGATCATAGGGATGTATAGGGCCCGAATTTCGAACATTATCCGGGCCAACTGGGCTGGCCAATTCGCGAAGTGACCAACTTCGAACTTTAACAGTAATATATACATATAGAAGCCAAACATTTTTGTTTCTCAGCAGAGTGGACCAAATTAACAGTTTTTTCCAGACTTTTCTAGGGCTTGGTGTTATCTTTCCACGTTGGGAAAAACATGTTGTAAGACAATGAAATTGATTCCAACAATTTTATGTCGCCCTCAGACACCATTTTAGTAAATTAGAAATCTCTTGGCTATGGCCTAATATTTGAGTATCCAAAAACATAACCCCCCCCCCCCTCCCCAGAAGAACTGCCCAAAATAGTTTTTTTCTTCAGACTTTTCTGGGGCTTGATGGCCCCTTTCTACGTTGGAGAAGACATTGGTATAAATCTCAGAACTTTTATGTTGTCCTCAGTAAGTAACATATATATATATAAGAACTTTAACTGACACCAAAAATTTTCTAATTTATAAAATTTGAACCTGAGAACAACATAATTTTTTTTTTAAATTAATTTAATTGTGTGTGTTACCCTAACTCGGAACTGGGACACAGGGCTCCAGGAACGTCTGAAAAAATTATTTTGGACTGTTTTCCTGGAAAAAAAATGTTTGTCTCCAAGAAATTTGACTAGCGCCAAAAAATGTATTAAATTGGAATCTGAGAATGACATAAGGTTTTTGGAATTTATACCATTGTCTTCTCCAACATGGAAAGGGGACACCAAGCCCCAGTAAAGTCTGGGGGAAGAAATTATGTGGGACCGTTTTCCTAAGAGGAAAAAATTTCTGCCTCGTAGACTTTTCCTGCCATAACCCTAAGGAACCTCTAGCGAAGTCACGGGTGGTTCCGCGATCCACCTTATGGAAACCACTGCGATAGCCAATGATCATTGACGATCGGAAACATCGAAGGGATGTATTATTTTTTAAGCTAATCTATTTCAGTAAATCATTTTTCATCTTGTCGCCAAAGATTGTCCCAATGACCTTTAGAACGGCCTTCATCATCATCATCTTTATCTTAAGGGAATCATACCCGAGAGTTCAATTATATGTGGGGGCCTCTTCTTTTTTTTTTTTTCCTACCGAGATCGTGGCACAGTATCCTAGAAAATAATAATCACTTACTAGACCTAGTTTCGAAATCCATTCATACATGAAACATGGACGAGCGTCACTCGAATATACTATGTCCATAGCACGTGGGAGGGCGTGGAATCATCAATCACGTGTCGATTATAGATTCTCTTAGATAGTCATGATAAAGCGTTACGGGCTCTTCTTATCCCAGGATCCGTACCTAAGAAGTAGATAGAATGGTCATTTGGTCACTTGTATCTATCTAATCGACTAGAACAGTGGTTCTCAACCTGCTGCCCCCTTGGGGGTACTGGGATATCCTAGGGAGGTAGGGGAAGGGGAGGCACGGTCAGAGGCGGATCCGGGACAATGTGTCGGGAGGGGCGAATCGCTTCGTTGGATCGTCCCGTCTATTACGTGATGGACAAATTTTCCCATATTATTCGGCTCTTGCGAGGACCGATCGTTCCTATCGCCCCTCCTGCCCTCAGGATTCATGCCTTAGCTAAGGCAGGCATCTTCAGTTGCGAATGAAGCCAAGACAAGATATCTTCAACTGCGAATGGCGCGGAGGCAGGCATTTTCAGATTCAAATGAGGGCATAAATCTTCAGCTGAGCTAATGCAGACATCTTCAGCTGAGCTAATGCAGACATCTTCAGCTGAGCTAATGCAGACATCTTCAGCTGAGCTAATGCAGACATCTTCAGCTGAGCTAATGCAGACATCTTCAGCTGAGCTAATGAAGCTGAGGCAGATATTTTCAGCCGCGAATGGAGACGAATTAATATGTGAACCTGCGAAAAATAAATGAATATGGGAATTAATTTGCGAACCTGAAAAAAGTAAATAAATAGGGAAAAAATTATATAACTTAGGGACCAGCAAAAAATATAATGAATATGATACTGTATATACAGTTAAACCTCGTTAAGTCGTCACTCCGGTTAAGTCGTAGTTTTTCTTCAGACCCTTCCAGCTTTCATAGACAATAATGTTATTAAACCCTCGTTTATTTGTCGCTAATTTCGGTTAACTCGTCACTATGAAAACGTTTGAGAGAGCGGAACAGATTATTTTTATGGCTCCCTTGTTAACACAGGTTATAGCAGCATTGCTTAAAATTTACCATAAAAGCCTATGCACCAAAACGGAACAGTTTAAGTAACGAAAATGAATCTGGGGAAATCCATTTGCCGACTAAGGTTTTTGAAACGTTAGGGACTATTCGAGCTAGACCTGATTTCTCCATGGGCCCTACTAATTTAGGGCTTCAAATTTAAACCAAATATCTGTTGAAAAACCAGGCATTATTTCTGAAGTTGAGGTCTTCTTATGTTTACTTCCCATGCCCAGGGCTCCCCTCAAGTCAAAAGTGGGTCTTGTGTTCGAGATCACCTTGTATCATGAACTACTGATAAGGAATTAAAACACTGAAATCAAATTTCCTGATTTCATGTGTATGTAAAATTAATGTGCAATAGTTATGTTTGGAAGAGAAGATAACTATTCTAATAGTTGCTCTGATTAGTCTAAATTGAAAATTACTAGTATAAATCAAAGTGTGTACCAGTATACTTTAACGCAATAAGTTAAGTAATAAGAGTCTTAAAAAGGTAAAAACTTCAATTTTTTTTTGCAATCTATAACTTTTATGAATATTGTAATTTTTATTTATATTTTGATAAATGTCATAATATTTTAAATTTATACGATTTTTACAATATTGCGCATTGAAATTGACGGCACTTCACTTAAGTCGTCATAGTTTTTCGATGACTTATCGAGGTTTTACTGTATAACCATTTTATAATATAAATGAATATGAATAATAATTTGCGGACCTGCAGGAAATGAAGGACTCAGAGAAATAATTTTGGGACCTGCGAAAAATAAATTAATAGAAGTAATCTGGAGACTTGCAAGAAACTAATTGATAGGATGCGGACCTATAAGATATAAATGAATTGACGGAATAATTTGGTGAACTGCAAAAAATAATAAAGAAATAATTAAAGAAATAATTCTCAGGTCTGCTAACAGCTAAGTCTAATGTAAAAAACATAACACGGTATAATATTTATTAATTCTAAAAAGTAGTAGATAATATGAATACTTAAAATGTTTAGGTTAGGACCAGCGGTTGAAGAAGATTGGACTAGAAAGTCTCCAGGTATGACTGAGATCAGTTTCTATAAGAGGACATAATTCATGTCTGGGATAAGCTACAAGCTACACGTGTGATGGAACTTGGAAATGATTGCTCCGGCACCATTCGATCAATGTCACGATTCGACCGAGCACCCTGAGACACACCTCTCCGAAAATCGTGTAATTGCTCGTATCGAGTGACTCGAACAACAGCAAATCACCCCCGAGGTGAGGTAATTTGATCAGTAGTTACCACACGGCTTATACGAATTTATAATATAGAGAAAGAGAGAAAAAGAAAATAATAATAATAAATCTGGTACCAGTTTTTGTGCGGCCCGCCAATATCCGCACATGCATTTATTTTATCTGTAATAACTTACGAGAGCCGAAGAATGACATCGAATTGGGACTCGACCGTAACGAATCCTTGGATTCGTGGATTCTTTCCCCCCCCCCCCCCTCTCTGCCAGTCTTTGAATTGCTATCAAAGGAGAATAATATATTGGGAACTTTTTCTCTGAATATTATTTCAGTGGTTTTATGTGTTGACTGTCATCAGTATGGTCACCGGACTCTCCACCATTTCCGACTTATTCACCGCGTGACATCAAAGGGAGGTTGAAGAAGGTCCGATAATGTTGAAAGTTCGTGTCCTGCATACGAATAAGGATATGATGTGCTTGAGCATGTCCGATATTGAATGTTGAGGTTGAACCACATCGACATAAACAGCAATCGAGAATTGCCTTATGGTATTATGGCATCGATGTTAAAATGGCTTGTCGGACATACACCGCATGTGTTTAGAGAAAATTCTGCCTATTTGCTTTGATATCACGTCCCGAGCATAAGAAAACCTCAACGAATATCTCTCTATATCATGGATGGTGCAGCATGGCCTTTTTTTTTCATATATGAGAGAGATAGTCCGATGTTCTTCAAACTTTTTATACAACTGAGGACCGGTGAGAAAATACTTGCAAAATTTTGCATGATGGCGATACTAGGAGAAATAGTTTGCGGACCAGCAAAAAGTAAGTGAATAGGAGAAATAATTCGAGGACTGTGGGAAAAAAGCACATAAGCAGGAGTACGCACGCCAATATAATTTGTACACCGGCAAAAAATAGTACATATACAGGAAAAATAATTTGGGGATTGGCAGAAATACATAAACGAGGGAAATAAATTGCTGACCACCGGGAAAATACATGAATAAGAGAAACAATTTGCAGACCTGCAGAAAATAAATTAATATCAGAAATAATTTTAGGACTGCCAAAAAATAAGTAAGAGAAATAATTTGAGAGAACCGGCAAAAAATACATAAACAGTATATGACCAGCTTGATTTTAAAAGCGGACTTCCGCAGTTTTGAATGCAAAAATGCCAGAAGTCTTCTTTTAAAATCATGCGGTTCATGTAGACCAGTGATTCCCAACGTGGGCGTTAACGCCTCCTGAGGGGCGATGGAATGTTCCAGGGGGCGGTAGAAACTATGGCTATAACATAGGAGTCTATGGGTTAAATTGCGTTGGGAGGCAATGGAAAGAAAAATTCCATCGGGGGCGATGGGCCAAAAAAAAAACCATGATGTAGACTGTGTTTTATTTGGTGAACGAGACAAAGTGCGATACAGTAAATGCAGTTAAATAGGTGTGTGTGTGTGATATTGCAAATTTTTTCGCTAAATTATACACCGGCTTCACTCCTAAAATTACAAAATTATGCCGTCATTTCAGTCAATCATTCTCCCAGGGATGGACAAATCCCAGATGCCAGGCCGCGCGCCCGAGTGGCGTGTTGGTAAAATGCTCGTCTACCACCGTGAAGGTTGCTGTGATGGTCCCGGGTTCGAATCCGAGGGAGGATATCAATAAGATATTTTCCCTAACGAGAGCTTGAGATGACCACCTACAGACCACGCCTTCATTTCCATCTCATTAATGGCAGTAAATTGTAATATAGCGATATTGCTAGAGTTTGTGTTTGGTGAAGTAGGTGCCAGGTCACGATGTGGTGGCTTGAAAATCGGTATTGGCGCCTAAATTCTGTGTTTATAGTTACTAAATCAGAGTTAGCTCAACATTTTCTGATTTCACAATAAACTGCTTTTCAACATAGGAAGTCCCGTATTTTACGCCACATATCTGTATTTTTGGTTGTTCCGATAAGTCGAAAAAACGTTATTTAAAAAAGCAGTTTTTCTTCCAAAAAACTATCCTGGGCTCGTACGAAATTCAGCTGGAGCCTAATTTACTTATTTTTTTTCTGATTTGTCAAGCCCCGCATTTTCCAAATTGTGTGGTGGCCATGCATACTGATATTGTAGAGGGCGGCAAAATCCTAAATTCCTACACCCTGACCATATGTTTGAAGTTTTTTAATTAAAGCATCGTGCCCATAAGTTTTTAATTAAGCCATCTTGACAAATAATTTCAATATAATAATATCTAATCGTTTCCAGATTGATTCCCACTCTGAGAATATTTAACAGAAGGGTGTGACGATCTGCATAATTAAGGTAACGTGCCTACATCAAAAAGCGGGGCCCTCGTATTCATTAGTGCATGGTGTCATCGCAGTTTTCCTCTATCAGTCGAAACTCGCTAATTAGGAAAATACGAGAATTTTATCAACTACATAGTCTATACCAAGCCAGGGATATGAATGGAAGTCGGTGTTAAGTTAGTATTAGATAACTAGGCTTCCACTGAAAGGCAGACATGTGTGGTTAGTTTTGGCTTTTTTCATGCTGGGGGCCTAGGGTTGTTGTTTTTTTTTGTATATGTGTTTGTTCGAAGCCGGAAACCGCTTAACAAAAGGAAGTCTCATCACGCCCTTTTGTAGCCGTTGATGCTTAGCGGAATTCTTCTGGTAATTGCCTCTTGCGGTTCTTTTCTTCGTCCTAATGGCATCCTGTCCTGCCTGAAGAATACGATTTCACTTTTCAGATCCCGTTATTTTCTTCGTTAACACACGAAGCTTTCAGAAATACAGTGTGATAAGCGGTATACCAGTGTTTCCCCCCAACCTTTCTGAAAGGACCAGTAAAATGTCTGAAACAATTCGACAGACCACATAGCGTGAGTATTGTGACCATATCTCTCCTGCATAGGCGTACGCAGAATTTTCTCGGGGGGTTACGTTTTTTCCTGCAAAATAACACTATAATCTTGGCTCAGGGAGGGGTTAGAACCCCAAATCCTCCCCTCCGTTTGCGTACGCCAATGCTCTCCTGAAAAAAAAACAGTACATATAAATTTAGGTTTGTCCCGTATTTTACGTTACATATCTGTATTTTTGGTTGTTCCGATTTCTTTACATAATGTTTAAGTTTTTTAACGAAACTAATTTGAAATCCTAATTTTCACTAAAATTGTGGAAAGTACTCATTATCTCTTACATAATCTTAATTATGTTCAACGTTTTTCTCCGTGTGTGTGTGTGTGTACTGTTTACGCATTTAAATTCAATGCAATATCCAGTAACCCCCCCCCCCCCGTCATTCATGTTGCAAGGAGTTGTGCAGTTATTAAAATAGAGAAATTAACTTTTTATACAGACACCTTGTGCTTTAAAAGCCCAATTAGAAAGTTGTTGTCCTGTCTTTCCTGAGGCCCACAAAAAAAAAACTGTTCCTCTGAGAAATTGAATTTTCTGGATGTTATTGCCGAAACTAGTATTTGGAAAGAAAAGTGATTTGTCCCCTTGCATACCGGGCAAGTGCGCTAACCAATAACACCAGAGATATACTTTCAATTCCTTATAACACGCATTAGTAGCGTGAAGCGCTGAAAGGAGACATAGCAGCCTCTCTAACTACAGCAATTTTCGCCCCAGTTGGCGTTTTTGTATAAAGAGATTGTATTTTTTCGGGCCGAAATATACTGGAAAATTGAATTTTCTGGATGTTATGCCGAAACTAGTACTTGGAAAGAAAAGGAGGAGACACAAATCACTTTTCTCTCCAAAATACTAGTTTCGGCATAACATCCAGAAAATTCAATTTCTCAGTATATTTCGGCCCGAAAAAATATCATCTCTTAATACAAAACGGTCCCTCGTTTCTAAGCGCAATATTCGCAGAAATATTTGAATTAAAAAATTTGGGAAAAGTTGGGAAAGGACAACAAAAAGTAACGGCAACGCTTCTTTCCCAATTTTACCCCGATTTTGGAATTCAACAGATATCTCTACGAATATTGCACTTGAAAACGTGGAAGGTTTTTTTTTTTTTGGCTTCAGGAGAGACAGGGCAATTCTGTGAAGATGTTACTGTGTCGTTGTAAATCTGAAGGTCAGCTTATAATTCCAAATATGTACCTCAGTAATGAGTTGGTGCGCCGCTGTGGTGGTCGAGTGGTCATAGTGGCGGACTCGCATCGTGAGGAAACGCACATTTCAACATGTACGAATGCGTTAGAAGTTCCCTAGAAGAATATGGACGATGTGCGTGTGGGTGGTTTGATAGTAATCAGTTGTGGTGGCCCGTGGGCTTCGTGGAGAGTTTCGATTTGACCCGCGATGCCTAAAAGATTGAAGACCCCTGGTCTAAAGCTTCCCACCCTCCCCCAAAAAATGCGATTTCTATTGTTTTTTTGAGTAATCCGAGTTTTCAATCAGAGGTGGTCTCGGTCCCGTTCACCTCGGATTATCATGACTCTACTATACATCCTGCGGGGTTGCACAACTCTTTTGCCCCCCCCCCCCCCGACATGCCCGGGGCGCATATTTCGGAAGTGCATCGCTATTTCGCGATTGTACGGTTTTTTTTTCCATACAACCAATCACTTGCCTTTCGCAAAGACGAAAAACAACGTGACAATTTCTCGTCAATTCGCAAAAACTGCACGATCTCTTCTTATTTTCCGTATCTAGTGGTCGAACAGCTACGAAGACAAGATAAAATATAGATATTTTTACATCATTCCTAAAAACATTTCAAATGTGCTATGTTTATTTTATTTTATTTTTAAAAAAAACCATACTTCAATGCACCAACTCACCGAGACGCCTCAGGGAGCTGCGACGCACACTTTCAGAACCATTGCTTCAAAGCAGCGGTTCTCAACCAGTGCTCCGCGGAGCCCTAACGGCTCAGCGTGAACTCAAGGGGGACCTCCTCGGCCACTCGGGGGGGGGGGGGAATAGCAAATTTTAAAAAATAATTATTAATATTTTTGAATAATAAAAGTAAGTCAATAAGTTTGATGAATAAATAAAAAATAGGCTTACGGGGCTCCGCCATAGGAATTGAAATTAGATTGAGAAACGTAAAGGTACGCGTACTACATAGCATTCGTAACCGCTGATTCAAGATATTTTTCCGCACAGTGGGATTATAATTAACGTTCCTGTACTCTGGGCAGTTTTTCAAAATATATGGGTTTTTTTTTAATATATTCAATACAGCTAAATTTCCAGGATATCTTAATGAGACCATGGGAGAGAGATTTATGAAATATAAAATTAGTTCGATTTTCGACCACTAGATGGAAAAGTTGTCCTTGTTTATAGCATTCCAAATATTCCCATGGGCCATATAGCGTATATACCAAGTTTCAATGGAATACGTCAACCGAAACGGGCGCTACATAAGTCGGAGTAGTTGCAGTGTACTAACATTGCTCATATCAATGTAGCGCCCGTTCTGAAGGACGTATTCCATTTACAGTTGGTATATACGCTATGTGGACCATGGGAAAATGTAAAACGCGATAAAAAGCGCCACTTTTTCACCTGTTGGTCGAAAATTGAACTATTTTTTTATTTCATGAATCCCTTTCCCATGGTCCCATTAAGATATCTTAAAAATTTGGCTGTATTCGGATAAGCAGTTTTTGAGGAAAAACTACCCAGAGTACGGAGACTTTCATTATAAATCACCCTGACAAAAGGTGAGGCATATCGAAACATCACGCGAAACGATGCCTAAGAAAACGAAACTATTATAATAATTGCGTGTTAATGAAACCGAAACTTTTCGATTTCGTTTCATTTTTCAATGAGATTTTTTCGCAAGTGTATATTTCCGTGCTATTCGAATCATTAAGAGAGCTCATAGAATAGACTAACGACGTATCCAGTTGCGTGTTATACGTTATATTATACTTTCAAAATGATACATTATCTGAAGAAGAATGGAAGTATGGGATACAGGCTGGTATTTTTAAGATTATTACCAGGGTAAAATCCGGGTCTTACACCGTGTAATTTTATGCATAAAAGAAATTATTAAGGATTTAGCGTGTACGCATACCATTTCATAAACTGTGCTTCGAGCTGTTGGTTGTCATTTCCGATTCTTCTTTATTACGTGGAGAAATAATATGGTCTGTCTGTAAAAGAAGGGTCTTCAACCTTTCAGACGCTTTGGGCCAAAATTCATGATTGGGTATCTAGATTCACTTATTGGCGTCTTTATGGGTGAGGCCCAGCGCTCCGATTCAGACTGGGGGGGGGGGGGGGGGGCTTTATTTTATTTGAAAATTTTATTTATTTTGAGATTATTTTTCCCATTGAATGTGAATTTCACTAATTCCGAAAGTATTTCGTTCAATAATAATATTCTGGAAATATTTATAATTTATTCTGGAAATATTTATAATTTATTCTGGAAATATTTATAATTTTATGGAAATATTTATAATTTTATGGAAATATTTATTCCAATAATTGTGAAAATATTATTCCCCAACTCTGAAAATATTATCAAATCTGAAAATATTTCTTTCAATAATTCTGAGCACATTTCTTTCAATAATTCTGAGCACATTTCTTTCATTAATTCAGAAAATATTCTGTCAATAATGCTGAAAATATTTCTTTCATTGATTCTGAAAATATTCTGTCAATAATGCTGAAAATATTTCTTTCATTAATTCTGAGCACATTTCTTTCAATAATTCTGAGCACATTTCTTCCAATAAATCTGAACACATTTCTTTCATTAATTCTGAGCACATTTCTTCCAATAATTCTGAGCACATTTCTTCCAATAATTCTGAAAATATTTCTTTCGATAATTCCGAAAACATTTATTCCAATAATTCTGAGCACATTTCTTTCAATAATTCTGAGCACATTTCTTTCAATAATTCTGAGCACATTTCTTTCAATAATTCTGAGCACATTTCTTTCAATAATTCTGAAAATATTCTGTCAATAATGCTGAAAATATTCTGCCAATAATGCTGAAAATATTTCTTTCATTAATTCTGAAAATATTCTGTCAATAATGCTGAAAATATTTCTTTCATTGATTCTGAAAATATTCTGTCAATAATGCTGAAAATATTTCTTTCATTAATTCTGAGCACATTTCTTTCAATAATTCTGAGCACATTTCTTCCAATAAATCTGAACACATTTCTTTCATTAATTCTGAGCACATTTCTTCCAATAATTCTGAGCACATTTCTTCCAATAATTCTGAAAATATTTCTTTCGATAATTCCGAAAACATTTATTCCAATAATTCTGAGCACATTTCTTTCAATAATTCTGAGCACATTTCTTCCAATAATTCTGAAAATATTTCTTTCGATAATTCCGAAAACATTTATTCCAATAAATCTGAGCACATTTCTTCCAATAATTCTGAAAATATTCTGTCAATAATGCTGAAAATATTTCTTTCATTAATTCTGAATACATTTCTTTCAATAAATCTGAACACATTTCTTTCATTAATTCTGAGCACATTTCTTCCAATAATTCTGAAAATATTTCTTTCGATAATTCCGAAAACATTTATTCCAATAATTCTGAGCACATTTCTTTCAATAATTCTGAAAATATTCTGTCAATAATGCTGAAAATATTTCTTTCATTAATTCTGAGAACATTTCTTTCAATAAATCTGAACACATTTCTTTCATTAATTCTGAGCACATTTCTTCCAATAATTCTGAAAATATTTCTTTCGATAATTCCGAAAATATTTTTCTCACAAATTCTTAAATAATTTTCATCGTTTCTGAAAATATATTTTTCATTAATTATAAACATTTTTATCAATAATTCTGAAATTATTCCATAATTTAAATAATAAGTCAACTAATTCTGAAAAAAAATTCTTTCAATTATTCTGGAAACATTTTTTTAAATTAATTATGAATTGCGATATGCTAATTTTTCCACTAATCCTGAAGTTATTTCTTTCAATAAATATAAAATCATTTCTCAATAATTCTCAAATTATTTCTCGTGCGTGCTTGTGTTATGAACTGTTATCTGGAAAAAAAAACCCCTCGAAATTACTTCTTTAACCCATTCTGGAATACTTTACAATTCAATTAGGTTTATTTTTTTCAGCATTCCTATAAATTGAGTAACTATTTCAGACTTTTCGTAGGCGAGCCACGGCAAGAAGCTTCGAGGACCACATCATGCGTTCCAAACCCCTGCCCTAAAGGCTTATGGGGGGCTCGTTTACTGCCAGAGAAGATCCGCCACGACATGACGCATTACGGGCATCTTCTTGCATGTTTTATTTAATAGATCTGGTCTGTGTATCTTTCCACCTATTTTGCCATTCGCTTTCTCTTAAATCTTTATTTTTCTTTTTTTTCTCCATGGGCAGATCCATTTTGGTTTGTCTTAATGTCATCTAGGCAGAAAAAAAATAAGAAAAAGGTAGAACAGCACCTATATCTCTGCTTTTTTTTTTACATCTCTTATGGAACGGGTTTGTCTTTCTTAAGAAGTGAATGTTGGTGATTCAGCAAATCGGCCCGATAGCAATGTTTGTTTCACGTTGATGAATTTTCCATGATTCCGGTTTCCCGTTGACAGAGAGGATTTTCCGATCTTGTTTGATCTTTGGCGATTGATTGCATTTTATACGACAAAATTTCATTTTGCGGCAGTCACCTTTGAGACGTCACAGACTGCGAGCTGATTTGTTTGTTGTTTTCGTACCATGCGGTCATTTTATTGGCCGCGGTGAACTGATCGGAGCGGGACGTATAGTTGAGAGTCGATTTCGAAAGACTGGACAATTGCAAGCTGGCTTTTTTACTCGATAATGCATTTCTAACTTTTTTTTTTGGGGCAGAGATTTTTAACATTTTTTGTTACACATCGTCCTCATCTTTAGAATTTTTTTTTTTTCGATTCCCCTGATTTTAGCTAATCCGTAAGATCCTATATTATGCCCTTAGCTTTTCCGCCTACTTTGGGAAACTTCGCGAAAGCCCCCGTGAGCTTCCAAATTATGCACGTGCCCACCTGAGCTTGCAAAATTCCCACGTGCTTCCGTATGCACGATCTCTATCACGGTAGGGCCTGAATGCAGCTCATCACTGAGCAGTTTTAAAAATTAGAAATTCTCTGTTCCCCCCCTGCAAAACATCGAAGCTACTTCATTTGAAATGAATCTAGAATCATGGATAAAAGAAATTTTTAAATAGCTTTGTTCAATACACATTCAATTAGCCGAGTGAATTCTCGTTGGGCGTTTTGCCCATTGTGGCCTTGTATTTGCATTCGTATTTGTATTTGAAGAGAAAACAGTAATTTATCTCATTATTTTGTTAATTCTTCGAAAAGTATACTGGGACATACTTTAGTCTTGTTTTTGGCTACTTCTTTTAAATATTATTTAGGCTAAAATACAATATTATGGCCTTAAACTACAGAATGAGAACTACAAGATCTCAAAATTGACAAAAACGGGCATACGATGGAATGGTTCTGAGGTACGAATATATAGATTGTATCTCTGAGTAATCCCAATGGCTATTATTCATCAAATAATACACATTCAGATACCACAAAACAATACTTATTCAAAAAGTAGTCGCTCTCTTCGATCCATATATACACCCCTATCTTGGGAATTCAAATCCTTCTCGGCACACCCAGAAAAATAATTATTTTCCGATTCACGATACATAAAATATTACCAGATTCAATCCCATCAGCTAGTTTCGGACCTTAAGACCGAAAACACAACGGGTAAAAAATGATTCTTATCTAAAATTTGTCCTATTTAGTTCACCCCGAGAAATAATGAAGAATCGCATTTGTCTCAGTAGTAATTCCAGACTTTCACCAGCAATAACAAAATCATGTTAAAGTGAACTCCAGCAACAGTTGGCGAGTTCAGTTTTCGCCAAGCTATAATGAGGAAGGATATTATGCATAATATAATCTCGTGTTTGGTTTACCGTGGGAGAATAATATCTCGGTTTCAAGGGAGGTATTCTTCATCAAGAATCTTTTTCAATGTGTCCTGCCTTTTTGCTCCCAGACTTGACCCATAACAAACATTACTACAGTATATTACGTTGTGCTTCTTCCTCGTAAACTTATCATCGCGGCCTTACTGACCGCGATTTCAAATTTTTCTTTCAAAAAAAAAACAAAAAGGAATAAAATGAATAAACCTCTCTCTTCTTGTGTGTTGATGTTTCAAGTGGAACGAACTCTTAATGGATATTATTATAAATTTAAATTATGTTTCTTTTTCGGCTTGGAAAGATTTATTCAACGTAAAAATCCGTGGGAAATGCGATGGATATCAACTCTCTGGAAGTTATTATGGCTTTATTTCGGAAATTATTATCGGATTTTTTTTTTTTTTTTAATGGTCATTTTGGTGGAATTTATTTTCTGTTGGCGGGGTCAACATGGTGTAGACACCACAACCTGTCAAAAGTGCATTCATTTCATTGTAGCATGCTATGATATGTGTGTACAGTATAACATTCGATGTGGAGGGTACTAAGTTATTTGTCAATTGACCGCTTGGGACAGCGCAAAGATAGTTGGATTCGGTTATAAAGAACTTTCCGCGAAATTTTGTCGTTATTACCAGGATTTAACGTTTCCGAGACCTTTTTTGATTTGGAAAATAAAATCAGATGTGACGAAATACAGTCGGCCCCGTTTAATCGGATAACGGATAACTCCGCTTAAATGGGTAAAATCTTCCGGCACCAAACTTCCTTATTATATGATAATTTCAACGAATTTTCTCCCCTTGATCGAATATAACGCTTCGTACGCCAACTGTTAAAATACACATCAATCATTACACACAATGTTTTTATTGAATGCAATGACTTTACAGCAATATTTTCGAAAATGAGATAGCATTGTCTTCTTGTAGCTTTCAAGGCGTACTATTCCCACGTGCCATCATTTTTGGGGTAAAACGACTTTAAAGCCGTGAAAAATAGCTATAAAGTTTTGGTTTTGATGGGGGAGAAAACCATTATAATCCAAACTTTCAAACTCGTTTTTCTCACAATATAATTTTTGCTGTAAAGTCGTTCTTTCCCTGGACCCTTCATTTGGAATTGATAGAAAATATGTTACTAGGTTAAGATAAAGCATTTAAGAATGGTACTGGACTCCAAGTATTCAAGTTGTCTTCAATACGTACATTTAATTACTTTCTTTTCTTTCTCTGTTGGACGCGGTAGCCCAGGTCAATAAAATACTCGCCTGAAATACTAAAGGATGTTTAGAGCTGTGTCGCGAGTTCGATACCCAGTTCTTCCTCGTCAGAAACTTTCCTGGCACAACAGATGTATGGCGACATGACCACAGAAAAAAATTCCTCTCTACCGCAGGGAGTCCCACATTGAGGGCTCTCGATGAGTGTAAAAGAAGGGCTGCCGTGTTCGGAATCAGCAATAAACTGTAGGTCCAGGTCTAATTAGTCCTTGTGGGCAGAAAATGACCGTAGTGCGACGAAAATTATCAAGTGATTTTTCTCTGTTTAGCCAATTTAAGGCGCTAACTTTCCTAATGAAAAGTAAAAAACTTAGGTATTGTGATAATTAAATATAATTTTTATTTCATTTTTTATGTGTGAGAAGCTTTATTAATATTGATCCTTCATCAATTTCCAATATGCAAACTGTACTAACGTTGTAAAATGGCAATTGAATTGTTCGACGCATAATCGGATATTGTGTGCTGGAATCGATAACCGATTGAACAGCATTATTGTAGCGCTTCCGATTGAACGCCAACCCCACTTAAGGGTACGAACAAAATGCCCACTATCACCAAATATACTCCTGCTCTGTCTCCATGAGAGTTCCTTTGGCTGGCACCTGGGCCGGTCGGCAACGCAGAAATATGGAAAAATATGGCAGCAAAAGCTCAACCGATCGTTGGGGCTCACCTGGGAGCCCGCAATATAAAGTTCCTTTGGCCGGCACCAGGGCCGGTAGACAACGTCGAGACACGGCTGAAAAGCTCAGTCGAGCGCTCAGGGGTTCAGCTGGGAGCCCGCAACAAAAGTTACGTTGGCCTGCACCTGGACCGGTCGACAACGTCGAGACATGCCTGAAAAACTCTACCGAGTGCTGAGGTGCTCAGCTGGGAGCCCGTAAGTCCCTTTGGCCGTCGAGACATGGTTGAAAAGCGTATAATCGCCGAATGAGGCCTCTGTTCGCGTGGCGGTGATATTTGAGACGTTTTGTGAATCTTGTAATTTTTTTCTATTCCCCCATTTGTATTATTATTATTGTCATCTTTTATTTACTTATTTATTTGTGTTTTATTGTCGTGTGTGCACATATGTAATGACCTTATGGCTGGGACGAGTAAATTTTGGGTACATATGTAATTTACACATGCATAATAAAGCGCCCGACACAGTCCTGAGCCCTTCATCCGGGGCAATAGCTGACATTGACAATGGTCGATAGAGCCTGGGCGGTATACGGCATGAAATGAAAAAAAAAAATGAAATGTCTCCATATGGGCGATATAAGCTGGTTACCCCGAGTATGCTGGAAGAACCGGGCGAGGACAGCGTTCCACGCAGGGGGTACTACGAAACCCTTCCTGGTACTACTATCTATCTAGGAGGCTTTGGTACTACAGCCAAGGCCGCCAACCCCGGATCCGCCTCCCATACCCCCCTCACAACGACACCTTTGCGTTTATTGTATTTTGAGAAAATTACCAAACTCACCATTACTGGCGGGTGATGATCACAATATAATAATATTTAACCAATAATATAACCACGTAATATAATTCCCGCTGGTCTCCGATTCTGCGAGTCGGTGCCGTTACGGATTGGTTATTCAGGATTCATTATTAAACTTGAAATTCAGGTTTTTAACTAATCCGTAACGGCGCCGACTCTCAGACACCGGGAGCCAGCGTTCGTACCCCTGACGACCGGAATTTCCATGGATTAATCAACTGATTCGATATAACGAATACATGGGAACTCACGACTCTCCAGAAGAAAACGGGAAAAAAATTTCCCATCAAATTTATTTTTTCCCTTAAAAAACACGAGCCCGGTACTCGTACTGGGTACGTGAGACTGACTCATCGTCAGGGTGATGATGGTTATTGAAAATGGCAGGGCATCCACTTGCCCGTTGTTGTGAATTGATTAATCACAATGGTATCGTTGTGAGCCCCACATCCTGTTTGTCCCATTCCCCCACAAAGAAATGGAGGAAGAGACATGGGTTCGGTTCATTTACGCGATCAACATCCGGATTAGAATAAAGCTGGTGCTTGTTTGTGGTCATCTCTCGACGCTCAAAATATATTAGTTTTGCTTCCCTCTCTCGGCTTCTAATTTGCCTAAAATTTGTTTCATCCACAGGGTGTGGTGCCATAAATTCGTAAATACTTTGAAAATTCATAAAACTTGGAGAAATTATTAATTTGAATATGGTTGAGAAAAATTTATTCTCACACGATGGGGATTTATTTTTCTTCTGGTTCATAAAAAAAAAAATTCAGTTCAAATTTTTGTCGATCGAGGGCGTGGAAACGCCTCCGGAAGGAGTGATCGAACTTGAACCTTTCTACGATATTTTCTGTGTCCGAAACGTTCGTGAATCTTCCGCGGGCGGTTCGTGGCAAAAAAATTTCACCAAATAGTGCTTTATACACTAATGAAATCCTTACGTAAGCACCAGTAATAGGAAAATTCGGGAAATACACTGTTAATCATACATGTTTAATGTAAGTTAAGGACTCTGATTTGCAGTCGACCCCGCTTAATCGGATGGCGGATAAACGGTTACCCTGCTTAAAGGGATAAAATCCTCCGGCACCAAAATTTCTCCAATAGAGACAATGCTCAAGTTCGCCCTCGCTTAACATCATAATTTCAACGACTTATTCCTCTTGGGGCCGTATTCACCGTCATGGTTTAAACTGTAGTCACAATTTTTGGATAAGAGATCAACATAGATTGGTTAAAAACCTGAATTTAACCAATCCGTGTGGATCTCTTATCAAAAAATTGTGACTAGTTTAAACCAGCGGTTCTCAACATTTTTTTACTCGCGGAGCCCTTTTCAGTACTATATAATTTTTATGGCGGACCCCTGTAGACCTCTTTTTTTTATTTATCTATCAAATTTACTGATTTATTTTATTTTCCTCGAGTCGCCGCGGAGCCCTTGGGAAGTGCACACGGAGCCCTAATTGAGAACCGCTGGTTTAAACCAGTTTCCCAACCTTTTTTTGTCCCATCGTCCCCTTCTTCAGAAATGTTTTTCTCCCATCGCCCCAGCGCCGTCTTAGGGCATGGGCCCAGGGGGCCTCAGGAGAAAAGGGGCCTCACGAAAATGAGATCTGGTTGAAATTTTCAAAAATTCGTCTGGTAGAGCCTCAGAAAAATCACTAGGCCCGGGGGCCCATTATGCTCTTAAGACGGCCCTGCATCGCCCCCAACGCAATCTAACCCATAGGATCCTATATTATACCCGTAGCTTCTACCGCCCCACGCCCTTGGAACATTCCAGATGTTCCAAGGGGATGGGGGGCGTTAACGCTCACGTTGGGAAATACCGCCCTTAATCGAATATTACGCTTCACACGTCAACAGTTAATACACATCGACCACTATACACATAATGTTTTTATTAAATGAAACATTTGAAATAATATGAAATATGTGTTTCTAGGTTAAGATAAATACATATTTCAGAGTAGGTACTGACCTCCAAGTATTCCAAGTTGTCTTCAACACACGTACATTTAATTATTTTATTTTTATCCTCTGTTCAGCTAATAGAGGGCACTAAATTTTCTAATGAAGTTCAAAATCTTTGATACTGTGATCATTGAATATAATTTTCAGTTCATTTTTGATGTCTGATTTATTCGAGAAGCTTTTTTAATATTGATCCTGAATCAGTTTTCAATATACAAACTATACTAACGTTGTAAAATGGCAATCGAATTGTTTTCTCCCCTTAATCGGATTTATTGTTTGCAAAGCACACAATATCCGATTAAGCGGAGCCGACTGCGTTTCCAGTGATTTATTTGCTTTCGTGCTACGCCCACTGTCGACAAAAATTCGAACCAATTTTTTTTTCAGTGTCGACAAGAAAATCCCTCTTGGTGTGAGAATAACTTTTTCGCAAACTCACATTCAAATATGAAGATTCTTGCAATTTTTCTGAATTTTTTAACTACATATTTATGGACACCCGTATTCTTAGTGACTTGTTCTTTTTTCAAAGTTTCGAAAAATCCTTTTCTGGCAAATTTCCAACACATTCCACTCTATCTCACTGATGATCAACATTGAAGTTAGCAACCAAAGATATTCAATTTGATGTCTCATGGACTCGTATAAAAGACCCCTTTCACGTAGCGGAGTTCAAGTGACGTGTGAAACGGCTCCTTCTCTTTGGATGATTAGAAAACAATGGATCGTTTCATGCTTTGCTGCTACTAGAGTTGAGATAGAACTTGTGTATCCACCGTCTATGATTTCCAATTGACGCCATGTGCTACTGATAGCGCTATGTGTGTGGTGTGCATGACTCTCGCACTAGGGTAGCGCTGACAGGGCTCCAACCCGGGTGCCCGAGACGATTTTTATCATTGTTTTTTCACATTATAAATTCACAATATGGGGGGGAGGGCTAGAATGGGAAATCTGTCCTTGGGGGTTCATTAAAGATCCTAGCCTAAGGGCTCCTGCTGTAGGATGTGGGGAGCCACGATGGTGTGCAGGGATGCTGGAAGTAAAAAAAATGAGAACAGAAATCTGGAGAAAGTGTAGGAGAGCAGCTGAAATTAAGAATGTAGGAAATGCAGGGTAGAGCAGATATTCAAAATAGAGTAAGAAAGGGAGGGGCAAGAAAAACAAATAACGTCTATAGACCCTCTATGGCAGGGCTTGACAAATCGAGAAAAAGTTAGGAGCCAAGCCATGTTATTTCTTTCGCCCCGAATTAGTAATCCCACACAAATCTTTTAGGCTAAAATATCTATATATATTTATTAGTTGAAACTAAAAAATATATCTATATACATATTTTTAGATGCCATGGTGACCTGGCACCTCGGATCTGTGAAGACCTACCCTATGCACGTGAGGTGCTCGTGTGGACCCATGCGTTTATGATGCTTCTAGTTCTACGGGCAGCTCTGGCAGATTCTGAAAGCGAATATATATATATATATTGTTCCACAGCTCTTTGTGCCCCCCCCCCTTTTCTTAACCGACAACCTCCCACTTCCACTTCATTTTCAACCGTGCAAAGCCCCCCCCCCCCAATCCGCCTTACACTTTGCCAAGACCGCAAGGAAGTACCTGGTTGAGAACCCCCGCGTTAGGCAAGTGTTTCTCTACCGCCGAGCCCCGACATCAGCCAAACTGGGCCGTGAGTAACTTGCCCCATATCACATTAACAGAAAATAAATTAACGTACTTAACCGCGGGATTCGAAAGGTTGAGAATCGCTGCGTTTGAAATTTGTTCCAGTCATGATTGCGCATGTGCGTGAAGTGGTACGACACGGTTTCCAGCTACCTGGAAAATAAGGGAAATGAAAAATGGTCGGGGGGAAAGTCGGGAAAAATGTAAAATATTTGTCAAAAGCAAAATATTTGACGAAAGTGTCAGGAAAAATGTGAAATATTTGGCAAAAGTCAGGAAAAATGTGAAATATCTGTCATCATGAATTCTCATGAATATGATGGCTTCAATGGCATTAACGAATAAATTGTATGGCACTATAAAACAAGCCAACCCTCGTGTACACAATTTTGATGCTACTGCAGAACAACCTCTTGATAACGGACACCCATGGGACGAAAAAGTTCGTTCGATAACGGGGTGTGTCAACTGTCAGGGTGGTACGATATACAGTGGAAACTTGTCTATACGACTGTCACACATGACATATATATATATATATATATATATATATATGTGTGTGTATACGGCATTTGGCTTCGGTTCCTATACATTTTAAATGTATACGTGTTATTATGCATAAAAGTGATATGCACCGGTGATTATGCATAATCACCAATCGTCTCGATAATCGTCTAAAGTTTGATTAAATTTCACTACGTTTATCACTTTCACCGGTGATTATGCATAATTCCCAATTAAAGTTTGGAAGTCCTGTAAAAAAAATTGATAACCTTTCTTCTTTTCATTAAACAAATTAATTATTTTTACCCATGCATGATACGTCCACGACACATATTTTGCAATGAAAATTGCATGAAATTAAGTGTAAAGAAGATAAAAACATGAAAACCACTATGTCTTGTAATGTTGGCTTTTTTCACACGTATCAACGTGTGCAAACAAAACTAACATCACTATTTTCTGAATCAGCATCCTGGACCACAGTTATATTTACTTAATCATGAAATTAATTGGCGGATTATGCATAAGATTTTCTACTTTTTTTTAGTTTACCTAACTTTATTGTCCACTAACGGAAAATAAAATACAGTGTGGGAAAAAAGTCGGTAGAAAATTTTAAAATTTATAAAAACTAGAAAAATAACTGAAATAAAAAATGGTTTGAAGGGTTAGCATTGCTAGGTCATGGAAATGTTTTTAAGACAGGGAAAAAAAATAACCAAAAAATAGCCGATAGGTGGTGCTAACGTACACAAGTCAAAGAAAAGACATGCAAATAACGAACAGAATACCTCCAAATCGTTTGATACAGCAGTATGTGTTCTCCACATGACCACCAACACAGGGGATTAACACATTATCGCACGTTATACAACACAATATACACATTATGTGTTATCCCCTGTTGTGGTGGTGGTCATGTGGAGAACACATGCTGCTGTAATAAACGATTTGGAGACATTCTGTTCGTTATTTGCATATCTTTTCTTACACATGTGTACGTCAGCGCTACCTATCAGCTGTTTTTTTCGGTCAAAAAAATTCCCGCGACCTAGCGATGCTAACCCAGAAAACCATTTTTTTATTTCCGTTATTTTTCCGGTTTTCATTCATTTTTCAAGTTTCTACGGACTTTTACTACCCACCCTGTACATTAAAGCCCTATTCCACGGTAATGGGGGGAATCAGAAAAGTGTCCGTTAGGGGCCGTTCAAGTATTACGTAAGCAAATTTTCAGCCATTTTGACCCCCTCCCCCTTGTCAGCAAAATTTCGTCATCAGCTCTGCCCCTCTGAATTCTAACTCATATTTTCATAAAGGGTGGTTGATGACGTAAGCATTATCCAAACCCCCCCCCCCCTTGTCATCAAAAGTCAGCAAATCGGAAACCCCCGCCCCCATCGATGATGACGTAATACTTGAACGGCCCCTTAACGGGAGGTGTCTGCTAATGAGAAGTGTTCCTTAGGAGAGGTTCCCCCGTAGTACCAAAATTTTGATTTGACCGCTACACCTCCCCCCCCCCCCTTCCCGAATCCGAATTTTCGCAGATAACGATAACCATGCTTATCGACGAATAATGAATGATAAGGCTATATAGGGTACCGGGCAAGTAGGGTATACACGTAACAAACCTATCTCTTACTCAAACCATATAAATCTGGAAGACAGAGATGTGAATGAGCGGAAACAATACAGAAAATACAATGGGATATTTAAAAAAAAAAACAATAACGATCCAACAACAATGCCAGATTGTTCGATCAAAGACCAATCAGATCTCGAGTTGAAACGTAGAAAAGAAACAAAAAAAAAATAACGTATATAGTGTCTCATATATGACCACTGATACGAAAGACTCCACCTTGACTTGACACTCATCGGCCGGTAATTGTCCAGCCAAAACGGCACGGCCATTAATTATTATCCACACATACAGGCATTATTATTATTATTACGTGAAACGATTCTTATCGTTTTGGCTAATCGTTCAGAATATTAATCCGTTTTTTTCCCCCGTGGTTTATAGCGTTAAAAAAAAAACCGTGGGATTCCCGCGCATGCGTCGCTCATACTCAATTTTTTTTGTGTGTTTGGCCATCACATTATTCACACCTGTTCACGTGAATAGAAATCGTGATCGGAGGGACTTGTTAATGATTGTTGTAAGATGGGGAGTTGGTTGAACTGTGTGTGATCGGTTTTTATATATATATATATTCCCACCTGTTTAACCGGCTTGGTTCTGTTTTCTGGCGGGGTTGAGAATAAAAACGAAGCTAGGCCTTGTAGTAGATTGTAATCGGCAATTTGTCAATTTCGTTTGATATCGATTCATTATCGAGGTATGCAGTATAAACTGAGTATGATTGTTCCGTGAAACGGTGCAAACACTTTGATAAATCTAACAGGCCAAGTTCAGGCTTGTTGAAACTGCTCGGATGTTTTGCAAAGCTTGGCGAGTGCTGAATAACTTTTATCAGGGGCATACACGCAGGATCCGACCCTTGAAATGGGGGGGGGGGGACTAAGGGCTTGGAGACAAAACAAATCTCTTCCTGAGAATTTTGGGGGTTACCAATCGTCGAAAAGCATTTACATAGCAGTCTTGGGGGGGGAGTGAGCCCTCTATGGCCCCACCCCTGCTTACGCCTCTGAGAGCTTTATGCCTATTCCTCAGAAAGCCGGGTCTTCACAGCATGGCCCTACATCTTTGTTGCTGTCCCTCCCCCGGCTTTCTTTTCTTTCTTTCAAACAGCAAAACTCCGGTCTATCACCATGAGCAATGTACTACCGATTGAGTTGTGCCGGAAGTGTGAGTATGTGTACCTAACAGTCCGAGTGCGTGTATATATAGCAGTGTTTACCAACCTTTTGAAGTGTTCGCGGCACCCTCGGGAATAAGATTAAAATCTTGGGGCACCCCCCTTCCTTGAATACAGAATGCAGTTCATTACAACAAAAATCACGGAGTACAAATCCATCGGTTAAATTTTGTTCGATTAATCATTAATCAATATGAAACTTGTGATTGAATGCTTAGAGCGTAGATACTTGAAATCAGGGCCTTACAGTTGGCAACGAAACACGTAAATTGTCCTCAAGATCTTGCAGTCTATTTCTTGACAGATGGCCGCACTACACATAACAAGCATTACACAACAACAAACTTCCCGTTAGATTTACAACATATACACGCACATTCCGGCATGTACCAATTCGTTAGAGATTCCGTAGAGCAGCGGTCCTCAACCTTTTTTGACTCGCGGAGCCCTTTTTAGTAAAAAAATTCTATGGCGGAGCCCCGTAGGCCCATTTTTAATTATTCATAAAGTTACTGGTTTATTTTTACTATTTAAAAATATTTATAATCATGTTTTAAAATATTAATGTTTTTTTCCTAGAGCGGCCGCGGAGCCCCTGGAGAGTGCACAAGGAGCCCTCAAGGGCTCCGCGGAGCACCGGTTGAGAACCGCTGTTTTAGTGTATATATATACGCGTGTATTTTTCGATAC
Organism: Pholcus phalangioides; assembly: GCF_987345545.1. Classification (NCBI taxonomy): domain Eukaryota; kingdom Metazoa; phylum Arthropoda; class Arachnida; order Araneae; family Pholcidae; genus Pholcus; species Pholcus phalangioides. The sequence goes on along the minus strand of NW_028301616.1, from coordinate 20,615,279 downwards.
TTTGATTATTCACATCATCTGGACACTTACTACCACCGTCATACTCTTGTTTACCCCGGGCGGAGACCTTATAGGTTAGAAATTCTTCGGAATATGGACTGGGTCGCCGTTTTGATTAGTAAGTAAGTATATCCAATGACTATAGGTGAAATGGACTTCTCAGGCCAAAGCTCACATTGCTGACACTGCCACCAGATGGCGACTTATTCTATGAGTCTGTCATGCATAAGAGCAATTAATTCGAGTTGTAATTGTAAGACCTTAAGTGGACTGTTATGTGTGTTTTATTTATTTATCTCTATAATATCTAGCGGCACCCCTTAGCCGATATCGTGGCACCCTAGGGTGCCGGGGCACACTGGTTGGGAAATACTGGTGTATTGTGTTGTGTGAATTTTTTGGAGGTGCCATTTATATTAGAAATTCTGAGTGAAGTGTGATGGAATATTTTTACTATTTGAGAGAGGCCTGTTACTTTCTGTGGTGAGGCTTTTTTAACATTGAGATCGACTCACATTTGCGTCTTGAAATTGCGAACCACTGTAGAGGCGGCGCTCACTATATTTTCACTCTCGAAACTGGTGCAGGGTAATTTTTGAACGCCTTTAGAGCATTTTTTTTAAAATTGGAATCGTACCTCTACGACGGATGGTTGATGAAACATAGGTCGCATAAGCACTTACAGGACACCCTGTATGTTAATTTTTTTAATTTTAGCTAGCACTATTTATCATGTCAGAAAAGTGCATATTGAGTATCCAATTAAATCAAACTCCGACCTACCCTTGAAGAACCACAAACACTTTTTTTTGTGGCATATAATCTGTTATTGAAATTGTAGATTCAGTGAGAGTGCGGGCAGCAAAATTCAGGGCGCGGCAGTTTTAGGTGGGTACAAAGAACACCGCTAAAAAATTATCGAATTTTAAAATTGGGGGAGGGGGTAGCAAGATAATGTTTGCCCCGGGCTGCAAAAATATCCTAGTTACGGCCCTGGTGCAGCTTATTTTTAGCCAGTATTCGGGCCTCTTAATATCGTGGCTTTTAGTTACTTCCCCCTTTTTCCATTAATTATAATTTTTTTTTTTTTGATTGACTATTTTAGGCATTTTTAGTGCCATTGCCTTTTGCCAAGCATTGCTTTTTGCCAGGCATTGTTTTAGGCATTTTTAGTGTCATTGCCTTTTGCCAGGCTTTGCTTTTTGCCAGTAATTTTTTTTAGGCATTTTTAGTGCCATTGCCTTTTGCCAGGAATTCTTTTAGGCATTTTTAGTGCCATTGCCTTTTGCCAAGCATTGCTTTTTGCCAGGCATTGTTTTAGGCATTTTTAGTGTCATTGCCTTTTGCCAGGCTTTGCTTTTTGCCAGTAATTTTTTTTAGGCATTTTTAGTGCCATTGCCTTTTGCCAGGAATTCTTTTAGGCATTTTTAGTGCTATTGCCTTTTGCCAGGAATTCTTTTAGGCATTTTTAGTGCCATTGCCTTTTGCCTGGAATTTTTTTTAGCCATTTTTAATGTCATTGTCTTTTGCCAAGCTTTGCTTTTTGCCAGGCATTGTTTTAAACATTTTTATTGTCATTGCCTTTTGCCAAGCATTGCTTTTTGCCTGCCTATTTTGATCATTTCTAGCACTTCATTTTTTGGCATTTATTCAACTTCCGGGCTCTAATAATGATACTGAATGGAAAGAATAAAGGACTACCGTGTGATAGGGATCCAACGACCCTTATTCATATCTCAATCATACCAAATTTAATCCAATGTCAAAAAAAAAAAAAAGATCTCCATATAACATCCTCGGGTCAAAATAAATCACGGCCCACAAACCACAGGGCCAATTTTAACGGTTCCCGCGCTCATCGTTATTACCGCTATAATCTACCCGTAAAAAGTCCCTCCCTGTGCCGACATTACTATATACACATAAATCCCTTCTTCCTCATTTTTTTTTAAACTAACAAGACCAGGGAAATATAATCATGGGTAAATAAACATTGTAACCATATATATATATTTTTTTTAAAAAAAAGGACCCCTTGGCAATTTCCACAAGGTCAAGGAGGAAGGGGACGGACTTGGACTTGTCTTGACTTTTAAGGAGAGGCAATGAACTCTCACCTCAAATGTGTTTTGTCACTTCTTCCTCATTTTTTTTAGCTTATCTTTTACGATTTTTCTCGTATATTTAAGAAAATTTTTCTTATTTACTAATTTATATTCCTCCGTTGTGGGAATTTTATTTATTTATATTTAAAAATAATCTCCTCCAATGTGTTTTTTCTGATGACCGACCGCATTGCTATTCCGCGAGTGTGTTTTATATTCCGTTCGAATGGTCAGCTATTATTATCATGGGTACTGACTCCACACCCTTAGGGGTGTTGGTGGTGATGATGGTGTCTCGTAACCCGTTCCGAACCAGTTTATATATATATATTATAATAATGAAAGGTTGCAGACCTTCATGAGATATCGGAATTTTTACCGCATGTAAATATTGTATTATTCGCATGTTATGATCGATGTTTGATCTAATTAACCTTGTATGATTCGGGTCCGCACCCCCCATTGGATGGATGCCCATTAGATTTGATTAGACAATAGGACTTTTTGTGTGTTTGTGTGTGTGGAACGTCAAGGACTTTTCCTCGTTCTTTGTTCGAGATAATGACGGCCATGTTTTGTGATTAAATATTAATTTATTCGATTGAATAATCTGATATAGGAGGATATCGATTCACGTTGATGTGTAATGTTGGTGGATGAAACAATAGTTTCAATGATCGACAGTAAGTCGAATCGTTCGTAAGTGAATTATCTCGTCAATTTAGCAAGAATCCCCACCCCCGCCAAAAATCTCTGTCCATATAAGTGTCCTCAATTTACATCAAATCAAGAGACTCCCTGAACACCGTGCCAAACCGATCCTGGGAAGAAAAGCCTGTTGTCTCCACGGAGAATCAAACACAGGAGCATCTCTACTGCCATCTGTAGACCTATCGCTGAAGTTAAGATAGACTGCAATGTATCTACTCAGCAAGTCACGTTACGGTGCATGTTTTAAAGGAAGAAAGGTCATATCTCTGTGGTGTAATAATCAGTGCGCTTGACCAGTTTGCAAGAGGTGCTTGGTCTGATTCCGAGTGGAGACAGCAATCTTTTCTACCCAGGTTAGCCCTCGGCATGGTGCTCGGAGAGTCTGTTGATTTGATATGTCGTGGGTCAAGGGAAAGTCATCCTCCTGATTGTCCTCACTTTGTCCCATCAGATGTCATGTTGATAATTTTGATCATTTTTGTCGCACCACGGTCATTTTCTGCACACGAGGGCTAATTAGACCGGGACCTACAATTTATTGCCGATTCCGAACGGCAGGCTTGTTTTTTATACTCATCGAGAGGTTGGTGCGCTAACCCCTCGATGGGGGACTCCCTGCGATAGCAATTTTTTGTTGCGGTCAGGTCGCCGTTTTTTGTAGTACACCTGTGTCCGAAAAGTTTTCTGACAAGGACGAACCGGGTATCGAACTCGCGACACCTCCAAACATCCTTTGGTACTTTAGGCGAGCATCTTATCGACCGGGCTACCGCGCCCCTCAGATGTCATGTTGCGAGTGACATGCGCAGCAAAGAACCAGTCAACTTTAATTGGCCCAAATATATTTTTTTTTCTTCCCGGGGTCACCCTTTTGACCATGTTTCATTTCTGCTGTCCCTACATCCAAAATCAAGCTTTGTTTTGCTATTTAAATAGATTCTTGTAGCAACTTTCCTTCAACTTGGTTTTTTCCTCGTGGGCGCCCCCCCCTCCCGAATGCCCCAAGGGGTAATAGACATATTAGTTGGAGATTAACATATCATCAGGACATATTATTCCAGTTGAATAATCAATGCTATACGTATTACACAAGCGAATTCATACAGTGTTGAAATCAAGATGGGAGGGCGAGAGTCTGGTTAAAATACGGGGTGATTATAAAAAAACTATCCCGACATATGGGCCCCTAACTATCATACCATTCACAGAAACTGAATGAAATTTTGGCATAAGGTATTTTGAGGTATGCGTTCAAGAATGATATGGAAAACAACAGTGTCACTCTAACAGTTACGGTTACAGTGAGAAAATTTCGAAAATATCAAATGGCAACACCAAGTTTTTTGTATTGGAATGCGATCTCCATACTGAAAAACACTAAATAGCGTTGGAATGGCACCTGTAGCACAAAAATCCCCGGAGCTAGGCAAGGAAAAAGTAAAAAGGACTCTGCCGTGCACCAGAGCATTAATGTTCGTTTCATTCGTCACACCGTTTCTTCGGCTGAAATCCCAGCCTGATTAGTCATCCACAAGGTCATGTGGAAAATTTGTGAAACACAATAAAATGCTTTATTTTATGCTACTTCTCTGTCCTTATTGGTTGTCCTCACTTTTAGCCTATCTACCGCCGGTGATTTTCATTCTACAGTTGCCGTTCGAACGCTATTTAGGGTTTTTCACAATGGAGATCATATTCCAATACAAAAAACTTGGTGTTGCCATTTGATATTTTCGAAATTTTCTCACTGTAACCGTAACTGTTAGAGTGACACTGTTGTTTTCCATATCATTCTTGAGCGCATACATCAAAATACCTTATGCCAAAATTTCATTCAGTTTCTGCGAATGGTATGATAGTTAGAGGCCCATATGTCGGGATAGTTTTTTTTATAATCACCCTGTATATAGAAGTAACCAGTAACAGGATGATTGAGGTTTTTGCCATTGTTCCTTTATAGGATGTGTGGCAACTAAACTTCGTTTTATCTGAAGTCAGTTTCCTGCGGCTTTTCTGACGCGAATGGAGCCGATCGCCCATTTGCAAAAGACTCTTCTCAGAGAGCAGGCAGACCTTCAACATGATACTTACATAACATGAAAATTCAAGCATTTACAGTAGGCCCCGTTTAATCGTGTAACGGAGAAGCTGATATACTCCCACTTGAATGAATAAAATCCTCCGGCACGAAAATTTCTCCCATAAAGATAATGTTAAAGTTTCCTGCTTAAAATATGATAATTCCCACGATCGCCCCCCCCCCCCATAAGTGTACTTCGCGGCAAGTTGGGGATATTGATTTTTTGTGTGCCTATATACTTAAACTTCCAAGTGGTTCTTTTATAGGTGAAAGCATCTACTAAACCATAACTTCTAACTGGGGTTCCGTGAGAGCTTTTTTGGGGTTCACGAAATCAAACGTCATGGATCCCTAAACAATTTTGGAATCCAGTGAGGTTGCAAATAAAATAAAAAGTCCTTGTTGCTGTTCTCTATTTTGCACTTTGACGAAAAAGTGTCACATATTTCAACAAATTCAGATGACCAAACTTCAGTGAAAAAGGTAATAGTAGTTTCATCTCCTCCGACCCGGGTAGATTTTCGAGCGTAAGTATGTAAGTTGTTACTTCCAGCTAAACAGGGGGGGCCACAGAACATCTCTTTGCCCAGGGAACCCATGATGGGTAACCCTTAATATTGAGACAGCCATGCATAAAACCCCCGCAACAAGAAAACTCATTGAACCCTATCCCAGGATAGGCATTGACAGAGCCGCAACTAGGGGACGGCAGAGGAAGGGGCTCTCCAGAATAGTTTGTTAGATATTTTCCCCATAAAAAAAAAAAAAAAAAAAGAATCCCTTCAAAGCATAAATAGGGACAGAAACCAATATCCCCAGATTGGCGTGATGTCTCTGACAAAGTTTGGCGACGTACCTTGGAGCCTTGACGCACGCTTTGGGGAAACACTACCATCAAGGGTTCCACGGAAAAGTCTCATACTGATCAAGGGTTCCGCGAAAGCTTTTACGTTGGAAACCCCGTGTACTAAACTATTCTGGGGGAAGCCACAGACGAATCATGAATTTGCCGAGGGAGCCACGAGTGACAAAAGCTTGAAAGTACCCAGATGAAAGGTTATGCGATTTCTCGTGATTACCCGTGATGGCTCTGACAAAGTTTGGCGATCCCCCCTTGGAGCCTTGACGCACGCTATGAGCAACACTACCATCAAGGTTTCCACGGAAAAGTCTCATACCGATCAAGGGTTCCGCGAAAGCTTTTACGTTGGAAACCCCGTGTACTAAACTATTCTGGGGGAGCCACGAGTGACGAAAGCTTGAAAGATGAAAGGTTAATAATTTTTAAAATAAAATAAAAAATAAAAAAAAGTTAATAACTCAACCGCACATTGCATACACCAACCATACATTGCTACAGCTTCATAGCCATCTATGATTAATGCATAGCATCACAAACATGCCCACGGGAAACATAATCCGGGAGGGTTTTTGTATAGACAGTTTATGTCAGCTTAGATTAATTCTTCGCGATGCTTGCTTTCAATTTTCGATGTTTAGTGAATAAATGTACTGAAAGTTTCTTTCCCGTATTTCTACAGGATGCCGCTGTGCCCAGCTCTTTCCGGCACTACCACAGGAGGTACCGTAAGAAGAAATCCGGTTGGCCGCTCTGCGTACGCAACTCAGTGATAGTCCAGCTCTCGGCGATCGACTCGTGTCTCCTGGGCGACGGGGATTTCTATTTCCTTGTGGACGTCCGGCAGGGAATCCTACTCGTCCACAAGAACAAGGGTCGGATCCAACAGCGAGCCCTAGATGCCGAGATGTTCTGTTCGCTCATGTCCGGCATGTTGTCCCCGGACGAGGAAGAAGACTTTCCCGACGACGAGGAAAGAGAGGATGGCGTCGGTGAAGATAATGATGAAGATGGTGACGGGAATAGGACTGAAAAGGACTTGTCCAGGATACTAGCACACCTGCTAGTTTCTCTGGAAAGAGGTTTGCAGCGGATCGAACTCAAACAAGTGGCTAGGGACCTGTGGAGATTCGACGGCTCGTCCAGTGAGTGCAAGACCCGGAAAGTGCACAGGAGTACTAGGGACAGTTGGGTTCAGACGGACGAGGATGACGAATCACGAACTTACGCTTTGGATACACCTGATTCGTCTGGTTTCGCTTGTGGTGGGGTATCTGGGACAGTCGATTGTGTGGCGCCATTGGCCAGTGAAGAAGAATTCTGCTCTGGTAAGTTAAAAACTAGGCTTTTGATGGTCCGCATATTATTAATTAACCCAGCGATGGGTTGAGCCGAAATCGTTTCCTGCGGTTTTGCGTGCCTGAGTCGTGATTGGGAGACAAATTTCAAAGTCTCGCTATTGCATAGCTACAGTTATGACACATGAATAAAGCCATTGCGACTAGCAGGCCCGCAAGATGACACAGATCCAACTAACACACATTTCAGAACACGCTCATTTCTGCGCTGAGGTGTTGAAATACTCCAACGAGAAACATTGCTTAAGATTCACAAAAGCTTAAGATCAGGCTTGTGGGTGTGCATATTATTGCTACAAGATGCGTCGGAAGCTTGAGTATCACTAGATATGCGCAGGAGGGGGCTCTAGGGCAATGCGGCAGAACGGAGCGCCGCTAAAGGAGGGACGACAAATCGGGAAAAAGGGGGAAAAATTACTAGGATTTCTCGGGAAAAAACATTTTGTCTGCAAAATAAATTCAATCCATAAATGAATCGGATGAAATAATTTACAGATGATGAAGCCTGTAATTTCAGATACATATTCATGGTGTACACAGATCAGTAAGTTTATGGGTCGTTTTAGAGGTGTGGCTTATATGCCGGATGTGGGCCGAAAAGATGTCTCTCACGGGTGACAATTATGCCACGAGCTGCCGTCGTAGGTGCGTAGGACGTTTCAACGTCACTAAAACCGAGTAGCATCCTTACTTGCGTATCACTACAAATGCCGGGGAGGTTTACGTATCACTACAAATGCCGGGGAGGTTTACGTATCACTAAAAATGCCGGGGAGGTTTACGTATCACTACAAATGCCGGGGAGGTTTACGTATCACTACAAATGCCGGGGAGGTTTACGTATCACTACAAATGCCGGGGAGGTTTACGTATCACTACAAACGAATGGTAGGTGTGCCTAATGCCTGAGAAGTTTGCTTGCTTACTCGTTTGTATATTGTGTCCATAGTCCACGGCTTGACAAATTCGAGGCGCGTTTGCCATGGTGATTCAAAACAAAACTGGTATTGGTGCCTAAACTTTTCTATGCGTGATTATTAGCTTAGCCTCCTTAAATCATTTTTCTGGCGCCTAGATTTTTTTTTTTGATTTGTCAAGCCCTGCAGTTAAGTTGTTTTTCTGTATATCCTAACTTCGAGGCGGGAATGCGAGCCGATCTCCCCATTAAAAAGTATCGCCACAGAGAGCAAGAGGTCTACTACAACGGTACAATTATTCAATCACTACACTTCACTCATAGTTCAAAAAATAGATGGCGGATGGCAGCACTATAACAAGCATTACCCGGAAACAAACTTCAGGTTTGGTTCACAACACGTACACGCACTCGTTTATTTTTTTATTACTTGGTTTTTTCCCCGCCATTACTGATTATTTTCCGCTTATCAATGGAAAGACCATCAACGTACTACATGCATGGCCCCGAGATCCTGAAGGGCCCCTAGGCTGGGATTTCAACCTGACCCCCTTTATGATGCATTTATAGCGTGAAAAAACAAAAAAAAAAAGATTAAAATCCTCCCGGGCCCCAGGGCTGGAGCATTGTCAGCCCACCCCTCTACATAACTACATATCAGGACCCACTCCCCTCCCTGAATAATGGTAATTCCGCCCTACGTACACACTGGAATGGTCTATGCGTGTCTACGTATTTCTTTGACAAACTGAACACGCGGAATTTGCTAAATATTGAAACTGATCACATACACAGAGGATAAATTAGACAACGGAAGGAAAATAAAGGCCGTAAATTGACCTCACCCTGAAAATATTTTTGTTTTCGTCAGTTTCTTTCCTGTATACTAAGAACGGATCAAAAAAAAAATCAACATACCATACATAGGAACGGTGCAATAAAGGGCCAGGAAGTTAATAATGAATCCGGAGCACGTTACGTGTTACGTAATTTACGGCGTTCGATAAAACCAGCGATAATGAATGAATCTCGACCTCCCTCTATGTCTCTCATTATACATAGCAAAAACGCGTGCTGGAGTGTGTGTGACCAACATGGCGTGTTACTTGAAGTTTGTTACGCTCGGATTGACCTCTTATTTTTATTACGTGATACACAACAAAAACCTCTCTTTTCTCTTGTTTTGTTTTTTTAACAGAGAAAGGAAAATGTCTTACAAGGAACGCGCTTTAAGAGAAAAGAATACATAGAGTTATAATTAAAAGAGGATACGATGGATATATAATAGAATCCGCGAGGACGTCTTTGACCTCTTCGAGAACAACCGACGAGGTCGATATTCTGGTCGTGACCTGCTGTGACAATGTCACGTGACATTTGTGACGAATTTTATGCGAAATTCCCGTGTCGTTATTACCAATAGTGGAGGGAAGGACGCCGTATTTCAGATGAAGGACCCAAACATTTTTTTCCTCTGTTAAGAATGGGGATGAATTGGGAAGGGAGTTGGCAGGGCTCCGAAAATAGGTCCCCACACGGGTAGAGACTTTTTCTCTAGCAGGTGTTAAGTGGCCATAGCAGGTGTTTTAGTTAAGACACCTTCATATACTAGTATATAGGGTTTGCGCGCGCGCCACAGAACTTTGTAGAACCGGTTTGAGCACCTTTAAATCACAAACGACAATACAATTTCTTTGCTTTAAAGCTCAATCTTAGCACCCACAGGTCTTGAAACACTTCCGACTCCTACAGTTTTTGCTCAAAACTGTCGAACATACTATGTAGGTGCGACTTTTGAGATGAGATGCTCATTCTATTGAGTTACGTTAACGCATTGGCTCGCCTAGGCATTGCCCGGAAGCTACTGGCTTATATGGCCCATGTTAATCTTATTTCCTAATAAAGGACAATATTACCAGAATGGTGAGAAGCCGCGGTTTATTACGCTGCTCGTGGGTGGATGGTGCAAAGAAGGTTTTTGACTCACAAATAATCTCGGACCATCAAACTTTTCAAACAATGTCGTGACTAACAAACACAACACTTCCAAACAATGCTAAGGCCATCAAACTTCCGAACGATGTCGAAGCCATAAAAACTAGCAAAGAATACGCAGACCATTAACAACACTTCGAACAATGCAACGATATGGCCGGGATTACACTACAAAAGTTTGATAAAAGATCTTTTACAAAACCTAAAAAAAACAACAACCATTGAGTCTATTGGTTATATCCGTTCCAATGCAACCGATACACTTATTGGTAGCATTTTCAAGTTTTATAAAAAAGTTTCTAAAACTTTAATAGTGTAATCCCGGCCTTAGAAACCTTTCTGAAAAATGCTGCATCCAAAATGACTACCAAACAATGCTAATGACAATTTCAGACAATGTTGAGGGCACTATCACTTCTAATTCTCCAAATAAAACACTTTCAAACAATGTCAGATCTTAAAATATATTCAAACGATGCCACCACCAACAATATACTCGAACAATGTTGAGGCCAAAAAGACTTTCGAACAACGTTGAGGCCAAAAAGATTTTCGAACAATGTTCAGGCCAAACAGACTTTCGAACAATGTTCAGGCCAAAAAGATTTTCGAACAATATTGAGGCCAAAAAGACTTTCAAACCATGCTCCAAGCAATAAAGACTTTTAAACAATGCTCAAGCAATAAAGACTTTCAAGCAATACTCAAGCAACAAAGACTTTGCAACCATTCTGACAACACTTAAAACAATGCACAATTCACTAACAATTTCGACAATGCTCAAACTATAAAATTTTCCAAACAACGCTATGACTAACAACAACAAAAAAAATACTTTTAAACAATGCTACGATTAACTACATGGCCAAACAGTGCTATGGTTTAAAAGCACTTCTAAACAATGCTGAAGACAATGTGACGTTCAAACAATGCTCAAGCAATAAACACTTTTAAACAATGCTGAAGACAATGTGACGTTCGAACAATGCTCATGCAATAAACACTTTTAAACAATGCTGAAGACAATGTGACGTTCGAACAATGCAGATCAGATTTGCATATTTCCAGTGATTGGCTTGTGTGCAGCGCCGTCTATCAACAAAAATTTGAATTATTGTATCCTGTACCAAAAAAGACCTTTCGAGAGAATAACCTTTTTTGCAAAAAAACTGCATTCAAATTTACAAATTCGTTCAATTTTCATGAATTTTTATACTATTTACGAATTTATGGGACACCTGGAATATAGAATAGTATTTTTCCAATTCTGAAAAATTAGTAGAAATTCATTTTCAATAATAGCCAAATGCATTTCCAATGGATTTCTCATCAACAATTGAAATTGTTCTATGAATTCAGTTTATATATTCTTAAAACCGCAAACGAGTAATTTTCCCACACAATCTTCTGTCCTCAACACAACTATTACAGCATCACATGGCCAAACATAAGAACAATAATATAATAAAGCTATTGAAACAATTAGACTATTTTTATCATAATAACTTTCTCAAAATCAAAACAGTTTGCGTAATCGCAACAATAACTCTACCCTTAAACGAAACCATTCTCACTTAATAATGATATACTTCCATTGTTATGTCTGAAAACCTCAACCGAAATTCTTCGGGGAGCACTGACAGCAGCACACGCGATTGCGCGTGTTATTATTATTATTATTATTATCATTATTATTATAACATATGCGCGTAATCATGACACAAGAGACCGACCGAAGGGCGCTCGAACAATAGCCTGGGAAAAATAATTAAAGAAGAATTCAATTAACGCCCCCGTCTTACTTAATTAGAAACAGAGCGTTGGCGAAGCCTCTCATTATTGTTATTACTGTTACTCTTCGAAATTCTTTGGCGGCGGAGAAAAAAAAAGTCGTTTGGCGACTACACCCTTAAAAAAATAAAAAATTGAAAAATTGCATTGTTGTCTTTTAAGAGCAATAATAATTATCATTGTGATGACTATTCATAAAAACTATATTGACGCTATTGATTGTTATTACCGTTTTCAGATACTGAGGTGAAACTCAAGCAAAATTCAGAAAGCAGGAGGAGAATAATCTCGTGCCCACCATCATCGTCGTCGACGGTTCAACATCAGCCACATCCGCAGCAATGTTACCACCATCACCACCACCATCATGAAGCGGTTCCTCCAGCTCACGCTTCTTCGTGTAATGGCGAAGAATTCAGTGAAAGCAAATTACTCAAGGAACCCGCCACCCTCGGTGATCTCAGCGACGAACTGCTGCGATCCCAAATCGCTATCATACCTGGTAATCAATTACGGTCTTGAGAATCAACGGGTTCCGATATCAATTACTTCTAATCGAAGGGTTGCTTTTTCAAATAGCAATTAGAATCGCCGCCTGGTTAGTGCGCTAACCTCTGATCCCTGTGAAGGGCGTAGTTGATTAGTAGTTAGTAATCGGCTTTAAACTATGGGTCCAGATCTAATCAAGCGTTCTGCACACAAACCAACACCCCCGTAGTGAGATATAAAATGTTGGGTCGCATGGAAGTACGCATGGCCAGGAGCGGCTATTGAAGGTACGAGCATCCCTAGCAAATTTTAGGAAACTAATTCTTCAAATGAATTTAACACCCGCTTAATTACATTGAATTCTGTGAAATGAATTTTTTATAAAATTAATTAAATTTTAAAAAATTGTGTCCCGTAAAATACGGGTGGGTCATATGGTCACCTGATATGCAGAATGGCGTACGAGGGCCAAGCACAGAGGAGGTATAGAAGCTTATACCTCCTATAACCCGTCTAAGAAGCCAAACGCAGAATAAGATAGCCTTGGTTTATTAGAATGTGGGGAGAAAGGAGTAGTTTCGATTACACCGGTAATTATATTACTTCTAGGCGCTGGGGAATAGGTGCCTATGGATATTTCATGCTGCCATTCATATTTGAAATTAGAATGCATAGTATAACGGGTATGGTAAATAATATAAGAGTAATTAGTAATCAACTTCCAACTATGGATTCAGATCTAATCAATCATTCTGCACATAAACTGACTCACCGTGGAGAGATAAGAAAAGTTGAAATAATGTGTTGGGTCTCTCACATGGAAGTACGCAGGACTAGGGGTGGCATTAGAAAAATTCTAATCACTAATTTAATTCTTCAAATGGATTTGGATGCCAACTTAATGGCATTGAATTACATGAAATGAGTTTGATAAATAAAAGGACTATTTTAGAAGCTCAAAAGAAAAAAATCGTGTCCCGTGAAATGCAGGGCATATGGTTACGAAATATGCAGAATGGCGAGCGAGGGTCAGGCGCCGAATGGTTGGTACATGGTGGAGGTTTCTTTTCTTGGAGGAATATTAAACTTTGCTTCTTGTTGTTAATTAATAAACACTCAAGATTTTGACTGTTGATTACTGTTGCATTACTCTTCCATATTTCGCAAAATTCAGAATCACTTATGTTAGCTGTATTTTGATATGTTATTGTAAATACAATTATTGCATAATGTCATTGTTGCAGGTTGTAGGGATCTTTGTGGTAGGAGCGTTGTTTACTTGTCACTGGAGCGATTGACTCAACATCCATCTGCGACTCCTTTCCAAGTTGCGCAACTCATCCTTTACTTCACGAAGATCCCAAAGTACGTATACGTATTTACTGTAAAGCAGGAATTCTTAATCTCTTGTGTTCTACGCATAGGCGGAGATAGACTTGGAAGTCTAGGGGTGGGGGGGGGGGGTACGCGGTCATTATTTTTGGGGGCACGACGATGATGACGTCATTTCATATATGCATATATACATTAGATCAGTCAACTTCACCTTTGACGCTGGATAGGGAAAGCAATGCCCCCACGCCCCCGTATCGCCGTCCGTGGTTCTACGGGCACTTTGTGACATTGAGATGCAAGAAAGGGACCCCTCTTCGACATTAAGATCAGGCCTCGAACTCTTACAGAATAACACTTCAGCACATAATAATGTAAAAATAATGTCAACTGTTTTTCCATCTAAGCCAGTGTTTCCCAAAATGGGCAATATCGCCCCCTGGTGGGCGATGGAATGGTCCAAGGGGGCGATAGAACCTACTGATTTAACATAGGATCTTATGCGTTTACTTGAGTTGGGGGGCGAAGAGGGGAAAAAATTTCTGATGAAGGGGGCAATGGAACAAAGCTCACGAACTCCCATCTGAAACCACCCTAAGTATCCTAAGGAATTCGTGAAATACTGCAAAGAATGGGAGAAATTTAGAGAAAATCCGGCTGGGAGCAGAAACTTGGACAAAAGCTGAGGTAAGCAGAAATTGGGAGAAAAGATAAGAGAAACAGAAATATCTTTTTTTCACAGAAAGGTAAAGAAGGACACAGAAATTCTCTCAGGAAAATCCAAAGACGGGTAGAAATTCGGAAAAAGGGGTGGAAGCAGAAAAAATTCAGGAAAGAGCAGAGTGATCTTTGAGACACATGGCCGTAACATCCCATTAGCTGTGCTGGTAATAGTAATTAATCGTAAGCAAAATGATCTGCAATTAATAATACACTGGTTTACTGCACGAATTTCTGGTGTAATCATTTCCAGAGTAAGGGTATTGACTACAAAACGCGCGCGCATTAAATAGCACCCATGATGCAACCAAAAAAAATTATCAATATCGGTAAAATCAAAATAATCCAAAACGATAGATTATTTATAATCCTAATTATTTATTCATTAGCTAAAAAAAAAAATCCAGTACAACAATGCATTAATTTCCCTTGTCCTCAAAAATGATGTAAGTTATTCTATCTTTAAAGATTCGATCAATTATTCCTATTATTCGGAGCTGAACGAAAACATTCGCAATCGAATTATCATAATGATAAACCATTTTTTACTTTAAAAAGACGCCATTTTCCTAATCCTTCTTATCTTAAACGAGAGGCCTTGAGAAACCAAATTGGTGTCATCAGAGACAGGTGTAGTCAGTCATCATCATGGGTTTTCTTTCTTGTTACGGGTGTCTTTATCTCACGATTGTCGTCCTCTTTCGGACTATTATGCAACGTCGGGTGTTTTTTTTTTCCTTGATGGATTATTATTTTAATTCGGAATCATTTGCATATAAGCGAATTTATTTTCTCTCTCCATGTGTTGGTAGTGATTTAATCTTCGTGTTTTGTTTTCTACAGGAGAGATGTAATGCGATTGGGTTTCCAGTTCATTGTCGACGGCCAAACTGCAACGGACAAGGAATGCGACTTTCTCGAGAAAACGCTGTCATTGGTCGAGGTTAGATGTATTTTCCAATTTTGTTTGGGCAATTGATACATTTGAAAAATTAAAAAAAAAATGAATTCGCGTTGAAAGGGATAAAGGAAGCGGAAATTCAGGAAAATTCAAAGCCAGGAATTCTCTCTCGGGAAAATTCAAAGAAGGGCAGAAAGTCAGAGAAGGGTAGAAGCAAAAAGAAACGCAGAAAAGAGGTGTGCTAATATCACGTCCCACCATGATAATTGGCCTTGATACAATAAATAGGCTACTTTATAACCATCGAATTATGTTGTCTTGAAAACACAATAGTATAGAGCGTTCCAACTACCATTCTAGAAAAATGTGTTTCCGATTTATGCTTATTCGAATACACCCTTGGTTGCACTGTTAATGAATCGAATACCCCCTTTGGTTATATACTGAAAGAGTCAAGGACCCATTGGTTACACTGTCAGAGAATCGAAGATCCCATTGGTTACACTGTCAGAGAATCGAAGATCCCATTGGTTATACTAATACTTCACCAAACACCAACTCTGGCCATGTCGCTATATTGCAATTTACTGCCATTAATGAGATGGGTTGGAAATGAAGACGCCATCTATTGGTAGTCGCCTCAAGTTCGCTAGGGAAAATATCTTATCTAGATCTTCCCTCGGATTTGAACCTGAGACCGGGGAAAACAACCGGTGGTAAACGAGCATCTTACTCATTACGCGGGAGTCATTGGTTACACAGTCAGAGGATCGAAGACCCTCTTGGTCACACCGTTAGAAGATCGAAGACCAGTTGGTTTCAGACTGTCAGAGGAACAAAGAATCCTTGGTTGCACTGATAGAGGATCAAAGGTGGATCACACAGGTAGATCAAACAAAAAAGATCACAGAAAAAGAAATCTATCTGAAAGAATCGAAGATCTGATTTTATATAATCAGGGTATAACACCCCGAAAAAATCAAAAGCCCGTTGGTTACACTGTTGGAAGATCGAATACTCCCTTTGTTACACTTTCAGACAGTCGAAGACCCTCCCTCCCTGGTTGAACTGTCACAAAGTCAAAGATCCCTTGGTTACACTTCGAAAGGAACGAAGATCCCTTAGTTGCTGCTAAATATCAGAGGTTCGTGAACAGGGCCGTGTTGAGAAAATCATGGGCCCTCGAGCATAGCGGATCTCCTGACCCCCCCCCCCCCCACTTCCCGGCGGGAAATGCTTGCCTATCAATATACATGCTTAATCTCGAACATTTTAACATGTCATTTTAATATTTTCATGACCCCCCCCCCCGCACGGGCCGTGCCGAAGCCTCCTAGATAGTACTTATAGTACTGAAACTACTAGATTACACTATATGAGGCTTTGACCGTGCCGGGCGAGCTTATAAGTGGAAACGGCACTGGTCTGTGTAAAGGGGGAAGTCGAAATGCATAGATTTCGCGATTCATTTCAACAAGACAGGGACTTTCTAGATCTGGATTTTTGACGTGAGACCCAAGCCGAGACTTCCAGCAGAGGGCCACCTACATCGATTCCGGGACCTAAAGCCCTGTCAGCGTCTCTTCTGCAGTTTGACCGAAAAGACGTCCAGAGCCAGACTTAGGTATTTTGCGACTCTGGACTTGTCATCAAGCATCTTTTCGATAGATTTGTGTGAACGGGTGTTTGAACCGATAATACAGACAGAGAACGTACGATGGATATTTTTAAGATAACCATCGTCAAAAAAAAAAGATGAAAACTTTTCAATTCGAGATTCGTGTTGTCTATTTAGCAAAGAAGTTGAAGAATCCATCAACGGGCTCGCTTATCTGGACGTTGAAATCTTCGTTCCGCGGTCAGAGGAAGAGTTTGACGTTCACAACTGATTATCTTATTGTAGAGACAAGTCTCTCTCCCCCAGCAATGATTGGCTGTTGTTGTTGTTTGTCTCTGACTGTTCTTTCTCTTTGCCCATTTTCTATAATGAGATAAAAGAAAATATTTTGTTATCTATTTTTTTTTTTTTTCTTTGGAGTCTGACTGGTGAAAATTCCTGAGATAACGGACCGTGGGAACAGTATTATAGGCTGCGGCCCTTTTTGTTTGGATGTGAGGGGAAGAAGACATTTTTCCTGCCCCCCTCTCCCATTAGTTTACTGACACAACCGAGAGATAAGCTACGAGAACCCGTATTTTTTGACGTTGAGAAATGATGATTTAAAAATCACGTGACCATAAAAGTCCCCAAAAAAGAACGTGACTGAGACTGACTTTGCGTAAAAGACCACGTCTCAATCTGTCAAAAATGGGTTGGGTTTAAAGCCGGGGTTTCAACTTATTAGTCGAGACCAGGGCACCCACATGCCCGACTCGGGCGTATAAAATTTTATTTTAACACTTTTTTTGTTCTCATAATTTTTTCATCGACGATGATGGATGACATCGTCTTACGCGCATGCGAGAAATTCCACAGAAATTCTTTCTTTGGAAGCCATGTCGCAAATGTACAGTCAACGTATTTTGATCAATTTTCATAGTCCTAATATTTAGCGACCCGGTGCGGTCATACGCCTATACTAAGGGTGCTTTTTTGGAGAGTTCGGACCATCTCATTGGTTTTAAAACGTGCTGCGGGCCTATTAAGTGATCTAAAAATGTGCTTTGGGGCCCCGCTTAAGTTGCTTGGACATGCGCCGCAAGCCCCTTAAGTTTGTCTGGATGTGTACCGCGAGCCCTTTAAGTGCTCGAAATATGTGTCGCGGACCGCTTAGGGCCATTCAAGTATTACGTAAGCAGATTTTTGGCCGTTTTTGACCCCTCCCTCCCCCTTGTCAGCAAAAGTGAGCAAAACACTGATCCCCCCCCCTCCCCCCTTGTCAGCAAAATTTCGTCAACAGCTTAGAAAAATGCTCCTCCCCCCTCGATGTGACGTAATACGTGAATGACCCCTTAATTGAAATGATGATATGCTGCGGGTCACTTAAGTGATTTGGGATGTGCTCCGGGCCACTCAAGTGATCTGAAACAACGCCCCAGGCTACTTAAGTGATGTGGAACTGATTTGGGAAAAAATGTGCCGCTTAGTTGATTTTTACAAATTTAGGTTTGAGACCACATCAGATGACTCCTAGGACCCGCGTGCCATGGATTGTATTTTGGCGCATAAAATTCCCACCAGTATTCAGCAATAAAATTAAAAAGCTATAGATTTATAATATATGTTGTCCTTTTTTACTCTACGCGTTGTCTCTTAAAGCCAACAGCTTTTTTATTGTAAGAATTATAATAGAAAGTTATGCTTTCATTCAATAGGTGGCAGCAGAGTTCTTATTTTTAACGTGTTTTCTCGTACTTATAATAACACGGTATAAATACGAATTATAATGTCAAAAAGTTAAGACGTTTTTCTAATAATATTTTTGTTTTTTTTCACCGATTCGAAAATTATTTCTCCCATTTATGCCGTTTCGTAAAGATTTTCACTTAATTTCAGCAGTCTACAAGTAGAAAAGATTGAAGAATATTGAACTAAAACCCTACGAGGCCGAGGATTTTTAGCGTCAATAGGTAATTTTATCTATCGCCAACACTAAACCCGCGTATGCCCAAGTCCGGTCCCGTACCGCAAATCGGATATGATTCCAATTGCAAGGTAAATTGTAACATGGTGACTTTTCCGACACGGGAAAATTGTAATTAGCGGTTTTAATAGTTTTAGATTTTTAATTTATGACCACATTCCTTTTCAATTTCGATATCTCATTTAAAATTTCGATTATTTAAAAAAAATTGTATGACTTTCGAAGTTTTTAGGCAAATTGATCAATTTGCTTTTTTTTTAAATTTTTAATCAAGTATATCCAGGGATTGTCTTTTTCGGGCATGTCAAATTTTTTGTGTGTGATCCTGGCATCCATTATTTTAAGTTACATGCCCGGTTTTGCGGGTAAAGTTTTGGGGATTCGTCCAGTCCTGGTATCAATCTCTCCAAAAAGATGGGTTTGATTTAGAGCAGTGTTTCCCAAAGTGGGCAATATCGCCCCCTGGTGGGCGATGGAATGGACCAAGGGGGCGATAGTACCTACTGATTTAACATAGGATCCTATGAGTTTACGTGAATTGGGGGGCGATGAGAGGAAAATATTTCTGATGAAGGGGGCGATGGAACAGAAAGTTTGGGAGACTATGATTTAGAGTGACGGAATTTCTCCCGGAGTACACTAATTTCAAAATAAACTATGTATAATATGGCGCAGTGTTTCTCAACCTGTGGTCCACTGACACTTGGGAAGGGGGGGGGGACGGTCCGTGACTACTTTCGAAGGTGTCCGCGGAACCCATTTTCAATCACTACCATTTCATGAATTACATATTTTCTTGAAAAAATGTAATTTACTTGTGTGAAATTAATTATGACGTATTCAGTTCTTTGTGGTATGCAAATTATATAAAATCTTGCATTTTATGGGAGCGGGGGCGTTTAAATTGAGCACCTAAATGCTACAGGAGATTCATGGTGCCTTGACCTTCATTACAAGGGGTGCGAGACATTAAGAAGGTTGTAAATCTGTGCGAAAATTCCTTGGCATACTTCAAAAACGAATAGCAAATCAATCGACATAAAAAAGGGCGTAGTTTTGCGCTAAAATACTTACCATGTCGTAGTTTTTTTGGGGTTTTTTTTTCGATAAATTCAAAATGAATAGTTAAAAGTTTTACTTCAGATTGTGCTGTATCACATGAAACTCAATATTACGCATAATATGTGACACGGGATGCATGACTATTTTTTTATTACGATAAGAGTTTGATATGAGCACCCTTTATCTGCAAGATGCTCAATTCCAACCCACCTATCTGTAACATCGATTGTGGGAGTGTCTCAATCATTTCCGTGATTCTTGTCCGCAGTTCCGTGATGTTGGTTAAACTGATGCGTAAAGTTTGTCTTCGACATATCCCCACAAAAAAGAATCAAGGATGGTCAAATCTGAAGACCGAGGTGGCCATTACAGGGGAACGTTTCGTCCAATCCATTGGATAGGAACTTTTTGATTGAGCGAATCGTGTCTAAATGAACATGTTTTGCTACAGTAATAAATCATTTAGGTGACGCAAATCTTAAGAAGCGTTAATTATGCACTGCTTGTGTAGCATTATATACGCAGATTTTTTTTTTTTTGATGTAGCACCATCTGTGAGTCAAATTTTAAACTACTTTCTAAATTTATGGGGGGAAAAAAGCCACACGGTATTTAATTGCAAATCACACCGTTTTATGTCAATATTGGTCGGTTTTATTATTATTTTTTTTTTATATGTTGCGCAATAACTTCACGCTCACTATTTCTACTGTCGAAATTATCTGTTCATGTAAACTGAAAGAACAAAGCATTGGATCTAAATTGATATAAAACTTTTTTACCTGGACTTCATTTCTGCATTTGTGTCCCAAGACAGCTAATAAACACTGTCCACCATACAATCTTAGCACATGGCACCTTTACAGAATAATATTCACAGTATAACGATGCAAAAACAATGTGTTAATTGTTTTTTTTTCATATAAATTCACGAACCCTCTGGAATTTCTCGTGGACCGCACTTCCCCCTTCCCCGTTTAGGCGTCCGACTGCGTTGTAAACGTCATTTTGGAAGAAACTATTGATTTTATATTATCATTAGTTTTTCATTTTTTATGAACACCCCCATTTCTTGTATTTCCAAAACAGGCCTCTCTTGTGTTTTGTTAATATTAAGCTTAGAACCTTGGAGTTTTTACATCAAGGCCGGGGTTACACTATAAAAGTTTTAATGAAAGTTCTTTTACAAAACTAGAAAAAACAACCAATAATTCTATTGGTTAAGCCGGGATTACACTATCAAAGTTTGATAAAAAATCGTTATCAAAACTGAAAAAAAAAAAAACGAATAAACGTATTGGTTACATTCGAGTGGATGTAATCGGTACGATTATTTAAAGTTTTATGAAAGAACTTTTATCCAACTTTTATAGTGTAATCCTGACCTATCATTCATGCTGGAATGTAAGTTTTATAAAATAACTTTTCTAAAACTTTCATAGTGTAACTCCGGCTTAAGTAATACAAATACAACGCCACAACAGGCAAATTGCCCAACGAGGTGGCTGACTTAAGAACATCATGGATCCCCGAGCCCCTACCTACTACTGCTACACCACACATGCACCCCCCCCCCCGCGGAACCCCCCAACGAATAGGTACATGCGGGAATGTGCATGTACGTGTAGTGCAACCTGACGTAAAGTTTGTTTCTGTGTAATGCTTGTTATGTGTAGTGCTGTCATCTACCCCCAGTTTTACTAACTATGAGTGAAGTGTTATGGTTGAATGATTTACCGTTGTAGGACTGTTGCTCTCTGTGGCGAGACTTTTTAACGTGGAGATCGGCTCGCATTTGCGCCTTGAAGTTGGGAACCACAGAAAACCAACTTCAGCCGACCACCACTGTGGGGTTCGAACCCGGATCCTCGCATCACGAGTCCGGCACTATAACCACTCGACCACCACAGCGGCATAATCTGTGCATAAAACTTTAAACGCGTTTTTATAAAAGTTTTAAAAAAGTTCTTTCATAAAACTTGAAAATGCATCCAATAAGCAAGGCTAATTATTATTTTTTTCAAGCTTTGTAAAAGATATTTTATCAAACTTTTCCAGTGTAATCCTAGCGTATAAAAAAATGCTATTTTTGACATTTTACTAGAGTTTGAAACATGATTTCTAAAAAATCAAATGGTTGTATCATTACAAAATTTTAATGGGATGTTCTGCCATATGTTGTTAAGGGGGTTATGAATCAAAATCGAAGGTCTATCACATGTTATTTGTGTAATTATAGTGTTTTATATACACTTTCTCCCAGCAAATTCAACTCCATTTATCCAACCTATGGACCAGGGCATAATTGAAAATATGAAGCGATGTTACAGAGAAGCTTCTATCGAACGAAGGCTTGCTTTCATCTGATGATGCCATGACTGTTATATTATAAAACGGTAATAGGACATAGCACGCTATTTCCAATATCGCCACTGCCTAGGCTGACCTTATACTGAAGTTTATAATGACCGGTGTGTGTGTGTGTGCGCGCGCGTGCAAAATTGAATATTGAATACATTTCAATATACATACGATGATTTTATTTTCATTTTCGTCCCAAGCCCGAAGTGAAATCACGTTACGTCATATATGTATTAAGTGATTTTTGTTATCCCTATTCGCTTATCCGTCACAGCCCTGGTCCGGACGGTGACGGTTAATCGAATTTTTACTGTATACACAATCCTAATGCGCCGTGTTTGCTGCTCCAAGATGTTAACGGAAAATAATATGGAGGAAGACTAATCTTCTCTAACAATGCTTTATAGTATAAATATAACGTATCTGAATACTTTATGCGTATAATTAAAGAAACAAAATTTTTTCTATTTGCAGGCTTACTCACCGAGGACCGTCAGCCTCCTTCTCATCCTCCAGAGGCAGAACCAAAAACCTGTCGTTCAGCCGACTTCGCCGCTGTACGCAAAACACATCCGGGTAATAACCGAATAGTACTTTAAAAAATAAATAAAATAAAATCTAGAGTTCTACTAATTATCATATAATGTTGACCTGAATGCTTCAAGTGTATCTTATATTTAAAATAACTGCACGACATGTACGTATAATGATGAGCTTGACATGGAACATGCGATGGAAAATTTTCCAATCACGGATGAACTCAAATTTCTTTTATAATAAGTTTCTTATGTATTTATTGGAATTTTTATGAAATAACACCAACATCCTACAGTAATGAGAAGACATCACCAGAATGATGTCATAAAAATTATACACGGGAATGTTCACGACGTGTATGTACGGTTCAATGGTGATAGTAGTGATGTCACTGACGTGTTATAGAGCGTCAAATACCAAAAAGAAAAAGGATGAGTAAAAATTCATTCGCTATCCAATGATGTACTTTTACTAGTCAAGGACCCAGGTTCTTCTACAACTTGGGTTTCACCGGTCTCGGAGAAGTGATGTCACTCTTTTCTGAGTGTTACTCATCTTGTCTTGATCCAGAGATGCTTGTCTACTGCCTTACGACTGGGCCAAATGCAGACATCTCTTCCCACGAGCACCGAAAAGTACTGAGTACCTAGTAAAGTGATAGTACCCGAGTTACTTTTCCATGTAATGATCGTGAAAGACAGTAGCTCTTGGTGTTATTGGCCCTTCACGGAGCACGCGAAAAATCCTCAGAAATAGCATGCAAACAAGTAGCGTACAGTGGTAGTGTGGAGTTCAAGGGAGAAATAATTTCTGAATCAGAGAAAATTCAAATTTCAAGGGGGAAATAATTTCCGAATCGGTGAAAATTTAAAATTCGAAAAAGAAATAATTTCCGAATCAGTGAAAATTTAAAATTAACAAAAGAAGTACGTAACTTCGGAATCAAGGAAAATTTAAAATTAACAAAAGAAGTACGCAACTTCGGAATCAATGAAAATTTAAAATTAACAAAAGAAGTACGTAACTTCGGAATCAATGAAAATTTAAAATTCAAGGAAGAAATAATTTCAGAATCGAAGAAAATTCTGAATCGAAGGAAGAAATAATATCGGAATCTGTGAAAATTAAGAATTAAAGGGAGAAGTAATTTTCAAGTCGGTGAAAATTAAGAATTCAAAAAAGAAATAATTTCGGAATCGGTGAAACTTCGGAATTCAAGGGAAAAAAATAATTTTAGAATTAATAAAAGACAATATTTTGGAATTAATGAGAGAATTTTCATAATTAAATGAGGTTTATCATGAAATGGCTTTATTTCAACACGGGCTCTGTTAACCTACCCATTAAGACTCCAGGGGCTGCAATCGCAAAATATTATTAGGTTGGGAACGAAGTTCTTGCTAGATTGCTTTATTGCTCTTGCTTTATTATTTTTGGAAAAAAGGATACATAAAAAAAAGCAAGAAATATCTTTTCGGAAGAAAGTCATATAAAACAGATTATTCCACGGTAATCCCACCAGACAGACATTATGACCTTCTTGTGTGTCAGTGTGCAGCATCTGGCGACCTTGTTTGCCCTCACACCGGGCAATTTCCAGCTGCCTTGTCGAAGGGAATGAATGTCCATAGCAGAATCCAACTGTTCTGGCACTTACAGTGGACTCTTCTAAGACGGAATTTATAGCGGTTGCAGCCCTGAAAGCACTAAGTTTGAATTTTCAGTAGAACCAAATGATGTGACGAATTTTAAATTTTTCAACAGACATTTTACGCTTCCCATATTACCAGTGGCGGGTTAAAGTCTGTCGGGGCCCTGGGCGCAAAAGAAAATATTGGGTTCCCCCCCCCTAAATTAGAAAAATGTGTGAAGTTTATTTTTTTCGAGGCCCTTTAGAACTCAGGGCCCCACAGGCGCTCCCGCCGTTAAATCCGCCTCGGCGTATTACACCTAAAAGTTACAAACGACGAACAAAGTTTTACGACTACTAGAAAACACTTTACCGTTTCCAAAACGATCACGATTGTGCAAATTAGACTGTAAACACGGCTACTGCAGCTCGTTTGACGCTACTTATCATTTCTAGCGAGAACTTTGTTCTCCCATCTAATATTGTATTCAGCAACAAATCGGTTTTGCACTACGATTAACACCCAGAATTACGAAATTACAGACAACAAAAATCCATATATGGCCACCTACATTGCATAATTGCTTTCCACTGTGGTAAAACACCGACTGTCTCCCCCCCCCCCCAGTGGCAAATGCCGTAACTATATTTCTGCTTCACTGACCAGTTATAAAGCGTGAAATACCCAAAATTCAAATAAAGAATGAGTAAAACTTCATTCACGGACCCAATGATATACTTGTACTCGTTGAGGACCTTGTCTACAACTAAGTAGGTTCTACATCTTGGATTCCAGAGACCTTGGAGAAGTAATGTCAATATGTGACTCCTTTCTTAGTGTCACTGATCTTGTCTTGATCTTGAGATACATGTCTACTGCATTACGGCTTGGTGAAATGTAGGCATCTCTTTCCACGATCACTGAAAAGTACTGAGTACCTTGTAAAGTAAAAGCACCTGAGTTATTTTCCATGTTATCATCGTGTAAGACGACGCTCTTGATGCTATTGGCTCTTCACAGGCTACTTCAAAAATCATCAGAAATAGCATTGAAATAAGTAGCGTACAGTAGTGTCACTCTATTTTAGGTCCCTAAAACTATTTTGGCTCCTCCAAAAATCCATGTTTTAGAAAAACCTGGGTAAAAGGGGGTATATAACCGTGTGATTCGTGAATTAAATTTTTACACTTCGTTTCCCAAAATTTTCGGAAAGAAACGCTGTAAATGACGTCACCGGTGGTTAAAACATAAAGACGTTATTCAATGTACAAGACGAACTGCACATGTCACAAACGCCCGTTAAGAGTGTGGATAGATAGATAGAACCGCTCACAACCCTGGACTGATGCAAAGTACCTTACTTCCGTTACATCAAAAGAGGCAGAGTTGTGTCGGAAAAAGTTAGCAAAGATTTGCAGTGGTGGCTCCCCTTGCCCCGTGCTCGCAAGTATCGAATCACTTGCGTCGTTCTCCCCATCAAGACAGCCATCAACTTGATGCAACGTACAAGCCATTTGACTAAAATGGATAGCTGAACCCAATGAATAGGGAGAAAAATTGCACCTGTGCGCCCAGTGACACAAAAGGGCCGGAGACCGCAGCCTGGGATTTCAAAAGAAGTGTTGAAAAGACTTGTGAGGCAAGTAAGAAGAAGATATGTGAAGCGGGAGAGATTTTAGAATGTACAAAATATATATACAGCGCCTCCGCTGTGACGGGAAACGAATAAATAAAGCCTCCGTCCACAGTGCTGGCAATTTTGTTTCCCTTTCACGGAATATGCAATATACACACACAGAGTCTCCACTGCGACGGGAATAATCAAACAGAGCCTCCGTTGACAGTACTGACCATTCACATTTGAATTACTAAAGTGATGCCAGCAGCGCGTGGTGTTCCCAGGTAGTCACCCTCCCAAGAACTAACCGCGCCTGATGCTGCTTAACTTCGGTGATCGGACGAGAACCGGTGTTTTTAGCATGATATGGCCGTTGGCAAAAGTGTTGTTCCTCTCCACCGGGAATCGAACTCAGGAACCTCTTGCATACCGGGCAAGCGCACTTACCATTATCCCATAGAGAGACAAATGTCGCACTTGGCAGCGGTAGGATAAGGGGTTTTCTTGGTGGGTGCGTTAAGAGTGTACTTGAAGCGTCAAAGGTTGAGAATCTTTATAAGAGATTGAATCAGAGACATTACATACTAATACTACTGACGTTAATTAGGAACTTCTTCCACATTGGTATTTCAGATCGAGAGCATCATCAACGTCAACCAACTTCTCAAGTACATCAGGAGGAGCCAATTGATACCACAATTCGGAGGGAGCTTCGTTTATGACCACGAAGAATGGCTGGACTTCTGCAAGGTAAATATGTCTCATATAAGCACTACTGGTTAGAAAAAGCATTGCCAAAAATTAATTGAATTAATAATCTTAACTTCAGTGTGATCAGTCTCTATAAAATGAGACAAGTGAGACTGCACAAGTACTGCTCTTTCGAGCAGAGGTGCAACTTTGGCATTGTGGGGAGGGAGTCTTGGGCAAAGTAGGAATTGTCAGGGCCTTTGCAGCTAGAGTCAAAGATGTTGGTTAGTCAGAGATGAATGTTTAAATTTTGAGAACTTGGCTAACGTCGATCTATCTCATGCAGAGCTCAGGTCTTGGGGGGGGGGGGGGGGAATTAGGAAATTTGCACTCGCGGTAATAAAACGAGACCTTGCTGTTACTTTTAATTTTCCTGAAGCACCTCTTCTCTTGAGGCCCCCGGGCAGTGTCCGGGTGGACCCATGCGTTAAGACGGCACTGCCCCCCCCCCCCCACATCCCTCAAGAAGAAAGCTCACTGAACTCTAGCCCTACGTAACCAAGTCTACCCTGTTCCTTGGAATACGGAAACGTTCCATTGGCCAGCCAGCCCACGGTGAGTTAACCCAGGGTGATGCGTCTGAGGGGGTGATTTATTGTGTAGGTTGTCGGAACATTCCGTATTTTACAAGACAGACCAATTTTACCCATATAGCTCGGCTCCTGAAAAGGGATCCCGTCTGGATCCCTTATTTACAAATTTTTTATTCCTTATGAATTGAGTTTCGACTAAATGAAATCCAATAAGTAGAAAAGGGTCCCTCTCTTGGATAGAGGTAGGATGCTTTGGATAATGGGTGGGGGCATGAAAGAAAAAAAAGTTGGTTCGAAAGGGGGCCATGGACTGAAGAGGGTCCAGGTAAATAACAGGGGATCGGCAAAAATCATTCTTATCATAAAGGAGGGAGCCCTTGAATTATTTTCTCATCGCGCATGATAAGGGCAGCCTTGGCTGTAGTAAAAAAAAAAATTTCAACACGGTAGTTGAGAGGGAAACTTGGATAAATACTTGATATTTTGCTTCCGTGTCTGTCCATAGTTGCTGGACCCGTTCACGACTGGATGCCGCGAGACTGGCCATCATCTACTGTCGGTGATGCAAGAGCTCCGGGGCCATCAGCTGCCGTCCTCGTCCAGCCTCAGCTGTCAGATGATAGACCACCACAAGAAACAGATCATGGAAGCACTGGAGGACGAGCAACTCCGCCATCTGGAAGCCGAAGG
This sequence comes from Pholcus phalangioides, assembly GCF_987345545.1. Taxonomy (NCBI): domain Eukaryota; kingdom Metazoa; phylum Arthropoda; class Arachnida; order Araneae; family Pholcidae; genus Pholcus; species Pholcus phalangioides. The sequence goes on along the minus strand of NW_028301616.1, from coordinate 20,587,256 downwards.
CGATTCGTTGCTGAAGCAGCTCGAGTCGTACCAGCGCAGGCATCCCCACAACCACGATTACAGGTGAGAAGGCACGTGTGTTCAGCTATCTGGTTAATACACGGTGATTGGAGTTGGAGAGTTCCTATTTTTAAAAATTGCCTGAAACACAAGAAACACGGGTCAGAATGTTTAGAAATTTTTCAGCAGCGTGATGGGATTCTGTGTTTCGTAGTATACAGCCAGAATACATACAATTCGTGACAAAATTTGCCGCTAGGAACACAATCGGTGCTTTATAATAACTTCCTTCTAATCGCGGAAAATTTATACTTGCTTTTTACGCAAAAGAAATAATTTCGGGATTGGGGAGAATCTAGAATTAAAGGAAGAAATAATTCCAAAATTGGTGAAAATTCAGAACCAAAGGAAGAAATAATGTCAGAATTGATGAAAATTTAGGATAAAAAAAATAATAATTTCAAAAATTGGTGAAAATTCAGAACTGGAAGAAGAAATAATTTCAGGATTTCGGAATTTTTTTTTATATATGAGTATATGGGATTAATAAAAATTCAGACTTATTGAAAGAAATAGTTTCAGACTCGATAAAAATTCAAAATCAATGAAAGAAGTAATTGTAGTATTAAGGGAAAATAAGTTTTGGAATTGATAAAAGTTCAGAAGAATAAATTTTTTACGATTTAAAAAAAAAAATTCAGAATTAAAGAAAGAATCAATGATTTCGGAATTCATAGAAATTCAGAATCAAAGAGTAATAAATGATTTCGGAATCTTTTAAAATTTAGAATTAAAGAGAGAAATTTCAGAATTACTAAAAATTCAGAAATAAATTTTCATAATTTTTTTTTAAATTCAGAATTGATAAAAATTCATAACTAAAAGAAGTAGATTCAGAATTGGAGAAAATTCAAAACTAAAGGAAGGAATATTCTCAATATTGGCGAAGCTAAAATAAGAAAAAAAAAGAATTTTTTTCAGAATTTATAAAAATTCAGAAGTAAATGAAGAAATGATTTCGAAATTGGTGAAAAGTGAGAATTCAAGAAACAGTTTCAGAATTGGTTAAAATTTTGAACAAAAATTTAAAACAATTTCAGAATTGATTAGAATTCAGAATTAAAAACATAATTTCAGAATTCAATAAAAATCAGAATTAACTTCAGAAGTGATTAAGTAATGAATTCAGAAGGTAATGATTATATAAGAAATGAATTCAAAAGTGATTAAGAAATGAATGCAAAAGTGATTAAGAAATGAATTCAAAAGTGATTAAGAAATGAATGCAAAACTGATTAAGAAATGAATTCAAAAGTGATTAAGAAATGAATGCAGAACTGATTAAGAAATGAATTCAAAAGTGATTAAGAAATGAATGCAAAAGTGATTAAGAAATGAATTCAGAAGGTAATGATTATATAAGAAATGAATTCAGAAGGTAATGATTATATAAGAAATGAATTCAGAAGGTAATGATTATATAAGAAATGAATTCAGAAGGTAATGATTATATAAGAAATGAATTCAGAAGGGAATGATTATATAAGAAATGAATTCAGAAGGTAATGATTATATAAGAAATGAATTCAGAAGGTAATGATTATATAAGAAATGAATTCAGAAGGGAATGATTATATAAGAAATGAATTCAGAAGGTAATGATTATATAAGAAATGAATTCAGAAGGTAATGATTATATAAGAAATGAATTCAGAAGGTAATGATTATATAAGAAATGAATTCAAAAGTGATTAAGAAATGAATGCAAAACTGATTAAGAAATGAATTCAAAAGTGATTAAGAAATGAATGCAGAACTGATTAAGAAATGAATTCAAAAGTGATTAAGAAATGAATGCAAAAGTGATTAAGAAATGAATTCAGAAGGTAATGATTATATAAGAAATGAATTCAGAAGGTAATGATTATATAAGAAATGAATTCAGAAGGTAATGATTATATAAGAAATGAATTCAGAAGGTAATGATTATATAAGAAATGAATTCAGAAGGTAATGATTATATAAGAAATGAATTCAGAAGGTAATGATTATATAAGAAATGAATTCAGAAGGTAATGATTATATAAGAAATGAATTCAGAAGGTAATGATTAAGAAACGAAGGTAATGATTAAGAAATAAATTCAAAAGTGATCAAGAAATAAATTCAAAAGTGATCAAGAAATAAATTCAAAAGTGATCAAGAAATAAATTCAAAAGTGATCAAGAAATAAATTCAAAAGTGATCAAGAAATAAATTCAAAAGTGATCAAGAAATAAATTCAAAAGTGATCAAGAAATAAATTCAAAAGTGATCAAGAAATAAATTCAAAAGTGATTAACAATAATTTCGGAATAGGTGAAAATTCAGAGAATTCAGGAAAAATAATTGCAGAACTAATAAAAGACCGACTTTGGAATTGACGAAAAACATCATTCCAAAATTAATGAAAGAAATAATTTCATAATTAATGAGATTGGGGGGCCTCATTCCGAACCGGTCTCTGTTAGCCTACTCGTTTAGATGCCACTGGCTGGAATCCTGAAATATATTCAGCGATAGATCGAAGCTTTGCCGTACGATTAACACCCAGAATTACGAAATTGCAGGCAGCAAAAATCCATGCATGGCTGAAGCTACATACATTACATAATTTCTTTCCACTGTGATAAAACACCGATTATCTCCCCCTAGCGGAATTTTTTTGTACATATTAATAAATATAACGAATTTATAAAATATAAATTTTCTATATATCTGCTTCACTGAAAACAAGAATCTAGGACTCTCACGCGAAATTACAAACATTCTGCGTCTCCCATTCGACATCATTTTGGCACCTGAACGTTAATTATAATCACCGTGTACTTCACGGAAGCTGCTTCTAATGTAACGATAAAACATGATCATGTTTGATATATCTTCCGCATCTTTTGATGGCAAGTCTCATATGACTGGATCGTCCTTCACTTTTTCTTTTCTGAAGCCACAGCTGCTAAAAAACTGCGTTTTTTTCCCCCCTCCTCGTCCTCCATTGATTAAAAACAAAATGGCGCGCGGAACCTGTTTTACATAATAATGATACAAGAGTTTTCTTTTATATTCACTATTAGAGTATTATCTTGATGATGATGATGATTATTTTCAAAAATGTTTACAAACAAAAGTAGACTCAGGTGTTTGGTTTTTTTTATTTTTCCTTGTTCCGTATTATATTGACAAACGATATAATTAGTGTCATCATCATTATGGCTAAGATCATTTCTTAGACGTATCCATGAGATTTGGCGTTAATGTTTTCTCTTATGAAAATTTATTAACAGTAAGGTGATGTCATCATTATTATCATGCTGTTGGTGGTTTCCTTCTAATAACCGATTCTGTCAGCTCAGTTATTATCGTGTTATGTTTTCTTTGCGACTGTGAATTACATCATTTTACCTCGACCGATTTCTTACTATAGTTTGTAAAGTGTATGTGTACTGTATGGGTTTTGGAATTTTCGTCGCAGGGAATGTGTCGAGCGCTGCACTCTGCTGTACAAGCAGCTGAAGAAAATCTTGCAGAAGCTGACGAAATTGGCCAATAAACGTCTCGGGAAGTTGCAAGAATGTATGATGCTGAGGTCGTTCGAAGAAGAATCTAGTCAGGTAATGTCAAATCTGAATAATTTGATCATGCAGTGAAAACTCGCTACTACGATACTCGATATAACTATAAATCCTTTAAAAACGATATTTTTTCCAATCTTATTTGAAATTGCCTACATTCTAATGGTAAACTCCTCTACAACGATAAAACCGTCTATAACATTTTTTGGAGAGATTGTATAACTGCTACCACGAGAGTTTTTATAATTCAAATATATAAAAATTATTTTAAAATAATTTAAAAATTTTATACTCAAAATCATATGTTTTTTTTCTTTCAATAGTGTTTAATAGCATCGGTATATTTTGCACTAATACCTCTGAAAGTGATAGTGAAGTTACCGTGAAGCTACTTTCTGTGTAGTACACAGAAATTTTATGAGGGAAGCTACTTTTCAGGGTGAAACAACCAACTAAATTTTATTTATCAATTAATCAACTAGAATTTTTTCCTGCCGAATAAATGCATATCAATGCATTTTATAGTGGTACTAACAACGCCAATTCAGAGGAGATGCCTACAACACAGCATGAACTCGGCGGCGCATGATGATAACGCTACCTCTCGATATAAGGATAATCTGTCTACAACGATATTTTTCTTGGTCTGTAGAGATTCGTTGTATCGTGGTTTCACTGTATTTGAATGAAAAATTATGAATATGCATGTACTGTATTCTAGGTGTATGGTATCAGCCTATCGTTTTAATGCACGTCCAGCGGTTTTGAAAATTCCATCGGATGCGAATTTTTTGATGGGCCTGGCAACAGGACCAAGGCCATGCACGCCATACGCGAAACTGGTTGCAAAAATAGTAGCGGGGCCAAGAACGTCTCGAAAATTTCGATGTTTCAAATAAGTTTGATGTGTGTGTGTGTGGGAGGGGGGGGGTGTTCTGGAACCCCGATATTATGTATTTTCTGGGGGGGGGGAAGAATCATCATCCGCGAATTCATATATTATTACAGAATATACAATAATGCTGTGAAATATTCATACAAAAAATGACACACAATTAAATTCAAATTAGCGCAAAAATTAATGAAATATATTAACGAATTGCTGAAAATTCAAGTTCATGAAAAAAATATTTGTTCTTAACTCATTTGCGTCCACGAGTATGTACTTGGCACATCAAATTCACACCAGTCTGAAGCATAAAAAAGAAATGGTATTATATCACATATTATTCACTTTCATGCTGCACACCTGTTTAAAACCATCATTCGATGAACTCGAACGATCTATAACAGGTAGTTTTGTTTTTATTCAATAGATGGCAGCAGAAGTGTCATCGTAAAGTATTTTAAGCAATATTTATGCGACTTGACTTTGATTCCACCTGATATAGGCAATTACGCATCATTGAAAGTAAAAGTACGTCTGTGGTGCCCTTGCCCTTCGTCGTAAACATGCGCCATACACCTCTAGCGGCTGATTAAAGCAGTTCATGCAGTAGTAGCAAACAAAACTCGAGAGGAAAAAAAAAAAGCAGCTTTACACGGAATCTCTCGTAAGGATATGATGATAAATCATCGCCATTCAGTCGCGTAATCGCTGGCCACGATTTAAACTGATCTCGTTATAGATAAGAAACCCTTTCCATCAAAACTTATAACGCGGAGACTGTGCAGTTATCCCGAAACAAAACATGGACACAACCAACTTTCTCACGAACTTAATCATAATAAGAAACAAAAATAATAAATGTCGACGAATATATATATACCTGGAGGTAATGAGACTCTGTGTAGCATCGTATCGAATACACAATAACGAAAAAATAATAATAATAAATAGGCATTTTGTGTCTAGTTGGAAACGAGTCCTGGATGCCTAGAGGCGATGACGAAGCCTTAAGGCTCTTCCACGATGACGATGACTTCTTCTTTATCGCATGTTGAGATCGAGCTCAAGAAGGAATGCTGCCGCTGCTATAATTGCGCTGAGAAGTGATTAATGAAACGACATCCGGCGCATGAATATTATGTCTGCGTGAATACATGCTGCGCGTGTATGGCAACCATTTTCTGTTCGGTGTGGCACTCATTACCATCACGTGGATTATTTTTATTCGTTTATTTTTAGTTTAGTTAATCTTTCGAATCACATTGATGTGTGTGTGTGTGTGTGTGTGTGTGTGTGTGTGCTCTCTCCCTCCCTTCCCGGTTGTTGAATCATTACATTCTTGTTTTTGTTCAGGATTGTTTGATATGGCGGAAGGAATGAGTCATTTATAAGGTTTTGTTTTCCAACTGGTTAATATCTCAGTGTTCCTGTTACTGGATTGAATGACTTATAAGTTCGTAGGTTATTGTACTCCGCCCAGCTAAAAATCATTTAATACGTTATAAAACATTTGTCATCAGTGATGCTCTAAAACAGCGGTTTCCAATGTTCCCTTGGCAGCGGACCCTTGCAGTCCTGGATACTCTGAGGCAGTAGTTTCCTTGAGAACTTTTTAGTCCGCGGGCTCCACCTTCGGGCCATATTTTCTTCTTGTGGCCCTCTGCTTCCCTAAGTGCCTCCCCCCCCCCATCCAGGAGCGAGATCCTTTCTACTTATTGAATTGAATTTTGCCAAAATTAAATTTATAATGAACAAAAGCCTTATAAATAAGATCGATCTCCGAAACCCTGTGGGAGAGTCACGGATCTAGAGCGTGAGGAAGTGATGACCCCCTCCCAATAGCTATAACTCGTTATCCGAGGATGATGTCACTCCCCGCTATCCATACGAAGGTTTATAACAGCTGGCTTATGCGAAGATATCTTTAGGAAAGAGAGAAAGCTCAACTGCCCTTGCGGGGAATCGAACCCGCATCTTTCCACTTTCCGGGTGAACGTACTAGACTAGTGGTTCGCAACCGGGGGCCATATGGTACCTAGTGGTACTGGGATACTTCAAGGGGGCCACGGAAGAAAATGGAGAAAGGGGCCATGACAGGTGATTTGGAGGGCTGCAGAGAGCTAAGAAGAAACATTAAAGTGTGAAGAAATAAAGCTTTTATATTTTTTAGTGACTATACACTTACAGAATCCAACAAAACCACCCATAAAACCAGGGCCGTCTTAGGGCATGGACCCACCCGGGCCTCACCGCCTACATTTTGCAACAAGTTGGGATGGGGGTTTTCGCAGGTCCCTCGGCTAGATTTTACACAGACCCTTTCTCTATATTAAATTATAGTGTGAAAAACAAAAAATGATGAAAACCATATCAGGCCCCGGGCTGCAACTCTGACAGTCCCACTCTTGTAAGGGGTCATGCCTGGGGGCCTCATGTCCATAAGTGACCCCACCTTATGATATTTTGTATAGTATAGTACAATTAATTTTTAAAATCAGTAGGAAATATGTAGGCTGTTTATTTCCAGCTAAGTATGGGACTACCATAGCATCTCTTTGCCTGGAGGGGCGTGATGTTGAGAGGGTCCTGATAGAACTCGGACTAGCGGGGAGATCAATAACTTTTAGGCCAGTGGTCTGGAGGCAAAGTTTTCGTTCAGTATAAATTCACTGAAGAAATGATTTCAATACATATAAAGGATCTTGCTTCTAGATGAGGGTCGAAGACTCTGGGTAAGGCAGGGAGCCACGAGAAAAAAAATATGGTTCAAAGGGGGCCATGGGCAAAAAAAAAGGTTAAGAAGCACTGTACTAGACTACAAAGGCAACGAATATATCAATATTCCCTTGGAGCTCGTGCGCACTTAACGGGACCGTACTGTGAAAGTACGAGGGTTCGATTCCCCCCAAGCGCAGTTGAATTTTTTTTCTCTTTCCTAACTATATCTTCGCATCAGCCAGCCTTCGTATACTGCATTTATCTTGACGCTCCCTTCATTGGGTGATACCACAGACTAACAAAACATTTCATGTTGAGAAAAAAAATCATGTTCGACGGTCCAACTTACTTATTAACATGATCCCTATTTTTTGAGTAAAAAATTTTTCACTTTTCAATTTTTTTTTCACAAAAAAAAATGTCCCGTTTTTCTTTCTTTTTTTCCAACAAAGCTTTTTTTGATTCATAATCGTTAATAAAACCGGGGATGAAAATAAGTTGCAAAATTTATAAATTGTGTTTTAAGGTTGTAAATATTTATCTCACTCGCGTAATTTTCTCATTGTAATTTTTTTTTCATCTTGAAAAATACATTTTAAATCACTGCAGACTTTCTGCAGTACTGTATTTCTCACCAAAGGTAATTTATAATAATATTAATAAATAATATTAATTATAATATTGATTAACATTGTCGAATGTATTTCACTTCTAATCTAGACCTTTTTTACATTAAAAAAATGTCTTGAAACCACAAACTTCGGTTATAACGACAAATGTATAATGTATACAGAATTTTTTTTCGGAAATCACATTCAAATATACCGATTCGTTCGATTTTTATGAATTTCCAAACTATTTATGAATTTATGGGACACCCTGCATATCCCACCAAGTTTTTAAACGTTATTCCAATACAGAGGTGCATGAAGCAGAAGCGACATCGTATCAACCGATATATTTCACTGTGTATCCGATTTTTTTTTTATCGGATAAGTAATTAAGCGGGCATTACGTATCAAAACAATCAAGTATTTTGTAAATTATTGAAGAATTGATTTTTCCGATAAAAGAAGTGATAGAAATTATAAAAATATCGCGTACAAAAATTAATCAGAGAGTATTAAAATTAAAATCACTATTATATATAAGACAGTATTATACTTAAAATCAGAGAGTATTATTTAAATCCAAAGATAGATGGCGCTAAAATACGAAACTAATTAATCTTGACGCGTAAAAAAACCGAAACTGGAACTGTCTTGATATGGATCAAAATCTGCCCACTGCAATGTAAACAATATATGTATTAATCGATATTTGACTGCAACAAATTTCTGTATGATTGAACTCAATTGTGATAAATTATATTAAAATAATGACTAACAACACATGAACAACTTCGAATGAAAATTTATTCCTATGGTATGCATTGATTCAGTAATTAATGTTCCAAATCAACGGCAGAGGACGCTAATGAAAACATTTTTTTCTGTCACGCGTGAATACATTTTTGATCGCTCTTAACCGAATTGCACATAATTTTAACGTATGACTAATGGTAACATACAATGAATGACATGTTTGAGAAGTTTCAAAATCAACCCCCGCCCGCCATCACATATAATAACGAAAATCAGACTGAGCGCAATCGACCTGCTGCTGGACCACGTTGAAAATTCAAACCCTTCCGTTTTGTGGGCAACCGATCGAAAATTTTAAGTGAGAACAATGCACCGTTATAAAATCATCGAATTTTACTGTGTTGGGGGGTGGCAAAATCATGGTTTGCGCTCCCCAAAATCCTAGTTACGGCGTTGTTTATGATCCCCTATTTCCCTCGATCAAATATGGTCACTAATCATAATGAAATACTACCTTCATGCAGTGTTTGAGATAGAGAGAGAGAGAGAGATTGCGTCGAATATATTTCACTTCTAATTTAGACCGTTTTTACATTAAAAAAAGGTCTTGATGCCACAAACTTCGGTTATAACGACAAAATTCCACGGAAGCGTCGATGTCGTTATAACTGAGTTTGACTGTACCACAAATTTTTATCGCCAATAATTATTGAAAATAAATGTCTAAAAATTTCTGTATATATAGAAAATTTATGTTGTCAAAAAAAATTACCTAAATACGAAGAGAAAGTTTTTTATTCGAAGTATATTCTTTTTCTTGTCTGCAGATCCTGTCATGGTTGTGTCACAAGGGAGACGAAACCTTGAAATGGCACAAAAACATGTCAGAAAACTTCAGCGCCATCAAAGAGCAAGTCAACGAGTTTGAAAAATTCTACTTCTTGGCGATGGCAAGTAAAAATTCCATTTCTTACGACACACATGCTCAACCCGAGGCCCGTGGGCCAAATGTGGCCCTCGTATTCATCATCTGATATGGCCCGTGAACTCAAATCTAATTGTTCTAAGATATTAACTCGATCATCGCCATCCATTACTTTTATGAATTTTTTGGTTGTTTTTTTTAGCTACTTCATTGGGCAATTTGCCAGTTGTGGCCTTTGTTTTTGTATTTGTGTTGTTTGGTTAAACATTGGTTGTCTATACCTGTATACCACATTGCGTGCAGCATTCCCAGATCTATTAAGTGGCTCGTGGATTTTAAAAGATTCCCCAGCGTTGCTCACCGAATATTTCCAAATTACTTAAACAACCTGGGGCATATTTTCAAATAACTTAAGTTTCCCGAGGCATGCTTCACTACCGCTTGAATGGCCCATGAAAAACTTCCAGATTACTCAAGTGGACCCTGGTACCTTTTTAGATCACCTAAGCTGCCAGTGAGATATTTCTAGATTACTTGAGTCGCATCTATGGCGCGCTTCCAGATTACTTGTGTGCCGCGCGACACGTTTCCAAACTAATTGAGTGGCCCGCAATCTCAAAAAGGTTGAGCACCCTTGTCTTATAAAAAATATTCCAAGTAACTTTATTCATTAATCAAATGTATTTCTCTCTTTTCACTGTATATTAAAAACCACATAATACTATAAGCTCTATACAAAAACTTTGTTACGGGGAAATGCTTATTTAGAATTAATATTAATTTTATACCATCAATTATAGTAAAACCTGTCTAAGTTAGACACCTATGATGAATAAAGGTTCCATCCAAATCTGTCCAAGATATAGAGCGAGTATCTTCAAACTTTCGTGAGCACTGCCTATACTTATCGGGAAACGAAAAGCACCCTTACGGCAAAGTTGACATACGTAGAGGAGCACCACGGTGTTCGCGAGAAACAGGTTGAAGTTTGGTTGATAATAGAGGTATAAATATTGTGTATATTTTTTTTCTGCGGCGTAGAAGATCATAGCCGATTCCATTGAAAACCGTGCGATGTAGGTAGGTGTCTTAACTGACAAGTTTCACTGTACCGTAGGTTTTTCAATGCTGACTGTATTTGGAAGCCTAAATCACCCGATATCAATTTGCGCAAAGGATACGAATTTCCATGTAAATCACCAACGGGGGCTTCTGTGAGATCGACCTTTGAAGGCCGTGGGGGGGGGGGGGGTTCCAAAGAATTTTATCTAGAAAAATTTTAAGTTACCGACCTTCAAAAAAGTATTTAAATTAACAGAAATTGATTAAAATAGCTTATAAAAAGCATTTTCTGCCGGTATTTCATTTTTTTAATGATATTTAAAAAAATGCATGGCTTGAGGAGAAGGACAGGAGCTCCCTATTGCCCTCCTAATCTGCCTACTCTTCTGACCAACACTATTACCCTATATACGCGAAACATATGGTGATAGCTATACGAGCTTTTCATAACTTAGAAAGCTGGCATGTTAATTAACTTCTTCAGAGTGTTCGAGCTGAAAATTTCATCTTTTTAAAACGTCTTGTAGTTATATTTACTCTGTGCTAAAGTGATATTTACTCTTTATAGCGACAAATCGAGCGTGGAAACGACCTATTGGACGAAGCACCAAAGCCTAAGATAGTGTCTGTCGCCGGCATAAATGGTATGACGTGTCTATTGAAAAATCAGTTGGAAGAATTCACTGACCGCTTAGAAGAAGCGAGGGAAAGACTAGAAGACACCAGCAGGTGTTACAACCTCCTGGATAAAGTAAGTCGATGGTATACAGCATATACACATGCTTAACCCATGGTCTTCGGAGTCATCTGATGCGGCCCGCTACCTCTAACCTAATTCTGTAAAAATGAACATTTTCAGATCACTTAAGCAACCCGTGGGGCAGTTTCACATCACTTGATTGGTCAACGGCACATTTCCAAAGCACTTAAGCGACCCGCGGCGCATTCCCAGATCATTTCGGTGACCCGCGACTCATTCACAGAGCACCCGTCATTTAGAAATCACTTAAGCGACCAGCGGCGCATTTAAATGTCACTCAAGTGGCCCGTGGCACAAGCAATTTTCGTCACATTATGCATGACCGTAACGCAAGCGGTAAAACCACTAGACGGCGCTTTCATTGAATGTATAAAGCCCTTATCGCCATTTCGATCGTGTATTGCAGAAAGAAAGGTTGATTTCCTGAATCATGAAAAAAGGCGAACATGCATTTTCATGTATGGTGTTGCGGGCGAAAAAGCTTTGGGAGCTCAAAAACACTACGACGGGAGTGTTTTTCGACATGTTTCAAGCCAGATCTGAAACCTTTGAACGATCGCACAGGTGTCTATGTGAAGGTGCTGTCGCATGGCTAAATCGGCAGCACTCATTTTATTTCTTCTAATACGAAGGCTGTAGAATTGTCAACGAGAGGAGAGGATGCATCTAGCCAACAACGGGGAGCGTTCAGACATTTGCTGACGAAAGCCTCAGGTAGAAGTTGATGAATGGACGTCCTCGCGTGTTTTTGTCCTTGATTACCTCTACCACGTCGATATAAGAGAAATCTCGCGTAAGTTACCCTGGAATATGTTTCGCACCAAGGAAAGAAAACATTGTGGCCTTACCCAGGGCCGCAACTAGATACATTCTCAGCCAGGCGAGCACACATTTCGGCATCCCGTTTGATGTAGAAAGAGCAGTTAAAGAATGCATGTTTGACCCATGGGTAGCGGTTTGACCAAAACATAATTTTGTAAAAAATGAACTAATCGGCACTTCCAGATCACTTAAGTGAATCGTAATGCAGTTTCACTCTTCTCCAGTGGCCCACGGCACATTCCCAGACAACTTGAGTAACTCGCGGCACAACCCCAGATCACTTCAGTGCCTTACGGCGCATTTTCAGATCGCGCATTACAGATAACTTGTGCCTCGACATTTAAAGATCATGGATCATTTCAGTAACCGACTGATATATATCCTTCTAGATCACTCAATTAAGGAACCCGGGACATACTTTTTCAAATCCATGAAGTGGCCCAAACTCTCCAAGAGGTTGAACACCCTCGAGTTAACGGGTGAATTCATCGCCCCCCTCTAGATCCAGCGCCCGGGATACCAGATCCGCCTGATCTCCCCTAGTTGTGATCCTGTCCTTACCCGACATCATACATCTCTGGACGATGGCATGCACAGAGGCTAACTTTGTCTTTCCTCTGCCAGTCTGGACTGTGGAAAAGTGCTAATGGCGGAGTCGGTGACAACCGATTTCCCTCCAGATTCCCGATCGGTTCGATTGGGAAGAAATTAATTGCATTGCATTTTCTTTTCAGTCTTATGAATGGGCACTAGACACGATGAGATTCGTTTCTGTAATGAAGATTGATCCCTCAGCGCCATCTGATGAAATCAGCAGAGTCGTAACACAACTGGAAGATCATCTCAAAGATCAAAGTCCAATAAATGAAGACAGGCTTGATGAGCTTTCTGTACTCGCCAAGAAACTGAAGAATAAAAGGGTATTAGAACAATGTCAAGTGAGTTTGGTTTTACCCCTTCAATATTGTTATTTAGTTTCCCTTCACCTCCACAAATAGCAGGCAATTCAAACCATCAACTGACATACGTCATAAACACAGGGTGTCCCATAAATTTGTGAATAGTTCAAAAATTCATAAAAATGGAAGGAATTGGCATATTTAAATGCGGTTTGCGAAAATGTTGTTCTCACAAAGGGGAATTTTTTTCAGTACAATTCAAGTTTTTCTCGATAGAGGGCACTGCACGAAAGTCCGACAGGGATAGTTGAACTTGAATACTTCAATCTCTTCTGTATCCGAAACTTTCGTAAAGCTTCAGCCGGCGATTCGTGGCTGAAGTAAAACTGCTTCACCCAATAGTGCTTTATCCACGAATTTCAACATCACAATGGAAATCTTATATAAGCACCAGCAACGGGAAAATTCAGAAATGAGCTGTTAATCGTACACCCTGAATTTTATAAGACACTGATTTGCATATTTTCAGTTATTTTCTTTCGTGCAGGGCTCTCTATCGGCAAAAAGTTAAAAAGTTGAACCATTTTTCTTTTCCCTAAAAATATCCCTTTTCTCGTGAGAATAACTTTTTCGGAAACCGCATTCAAAAATATACCGATTCCTTCATTTTTATAAATTTTTAAACTGTTTACGAATTTATGGGACATCCTGTATAGTGTTGAAGGTCTGCATTGCTCTCCGAGACGCTCGTTATAGCGACCATTACATTACTGATAGGATGAATACCAAATGTTTTCTATAACGAGTAGGCCTATCCTATATGTTTTCTTTAACGAGTAGACCTATTTTATGTTTTCTTTAACGAGTAGACCTATTTTATGTTTTCTATAACGCGTATCCTATATGTCTCCTTTCGATATAACGTCCATTTTTGAAGGAACGATGTGAGTCGTTATACGAGCCACATGTCGTTAACGATCTGCGACTGCATACTAATGTGCTTTTTTTCCTTTTTTTTTCCAGGTAGCCAAAAATAAGTGCCATGAAACTGTCGATCTCGTTCAAGCCCGCGTCTCCACTTTGCGCAGAGCGAAGGAGCAAATAGATCAACGCGCTTCCAAACTGAATAGTGACTGCCACAGCAGCATTCGTACGCCAAAGTCATATGCATGGATGCCAATCATTGCCAGTACACCTTATAGATGCTCTTCAAATATTTACTTGCAGGAGAACAGCCCGATCTATGGTTCGCAGCAGATATTCCGCGAGCCGACTCGTTCGTACACTGCGTTCCCAAGCAGTTACTACCCCGCAGTTGGACTGAGAAATCACAGCACCTCACAGAAGGATGTTTTCAAGAGGCTACTGCCTTTCACGCGAGATGGCTCTCAAGAAAACCTCACTTTCTCCAATAACTATAGTTCGGCCGGGTATAGGAGATCATATCCATCAGAAAGTACGGGAATCAATTCAAACCTGAAGATGTGCGGTTCTGCCAGTGCAGAGAGCAAAGAGAAGATGAATGATGACTCTTCTAACAGTACATTGAGCTCGGTATCTGTGCACAGTATCGTCCATCTAAAAGAGCTTAATCCCGATAACTCTTGGAAAACATGCGAGGAGGCTCTGAACAAAGTTGTTGATGAAGTCAGAGAGCAAAACATACTGATGGAGGAACAGAGACAACTGATGGAAAAGTAATTAGTATTTTCTTCGTTCATTCAATATTCAGATCAAATAATTCAGGGGGGGGGGGCTTCAACCTTTTTAGACATTGCGGGCCTAATTCAAACTTCTCACGAAGCCCGCGGGTCAACAGCTCATAACTATTTAGAATTCCAAGATGGAATTCAAAGAGGCACTCATAGGGTGACCGCACGTCCCGTATTTTCACGTAATTTTGACCATTCCGACTTCTTTTGTGAAAACGCCATTTTTTCACGTATTTTCAACGAAGCCTTTTTGATTTTTTTTTTCTTTACTGAAATTATTTTTCACCTCATGAATTATTTTATGATACTGTAACTACAACTGTAAATGCTGACATATTCTTTCATATTAAACGTTGCATTCCGTGGAATTCATTTTAATCGCCTGCAATTTGGACTAATGCTTCATTTCCCGCCGTTGGCGATTTTTCAATGATTTATGCAGCGGGAAAACTTTGCCGTAGTTACGATCCCGATTTCCCGTATTTTTTCTTGAGGACCTATGGTCAGCCTAGGAGGTCGTGCCTAGGCACCCGTAAGATGCAATGGTGTTTCAACAGGACACAACAGCCCCGAGTTGAACAGTGGCCCCGAATCATTGAAGACTTCTCAAATTATTTCAGAAAAAGCTGAAAAATTATTTTTTTCAATAATTATTTATTCCGATCAATTCCGAAATCATTTCTTTCATCAATATTGAAGCAGGTTTTGATTTGCTAATTCTTTTATATATTCTGGAATAACTTTAAATGATTCTCAAATTATTTTTTCAGTTATTCTGGAAAACAAATTCAGTAATATTTTTGATTTATTTCTTCATTTATTCTGAAATTGATTCTTGAAATTATTTTTGCATTTATCCTGAATTTTTTTTATTTCAGTAAATTCTTAAAAATATTTCTCTCTCCCTTTGAGTAATTCTGTAAATATTTTTTCATTCATTATGGCATTGTTTTTTCTTTCTTCAATTCCTGAAATTATTTCTTTCTCCAATTCTTAAAACTATTTCTTTCATCAATTATGAATTACCATGAGAATTCATAAATGATTAGGAAACTCTTCTTTTTTTTCAAAAAACTATTTCTGAATCATTTCTCTCATTATAGCGTTTTTGCAGTATTTCTGTAGATTCTGTAATCATGTATGCCTTTTTGGGTGGACTTTTCTCTCCTAAAATATATAAGAAATCAGGGCCATCAAAAAGTTTTTGTCCCCCCCCCCATACTTATTATAATACTAATTTATTAAATGTAGAATGTTACTGTTGAATCTGGAAAAGATCTCACGACTGGCTTTACCGAATTATTTTTTAGTTTAATCGTCTTTCAATGCTTTTAGATATTTGCAAAAAATAATCTAATTTTTTTTTTTTTTAAATTTCTGAAAAAAAAAATGCGAGGACCACGTGACCTGCGGGCCATGCGTTCAAGACACCTGGTTAAAATGAAAACATTTAAAAAAAATGCAAATATAGACTTCAGTGACAGATCCTGTTCCTCGCGTGGGCAAACGAAGCGCTTGCCCAGATCTCACAAGTTTTTCGGGGCCCATTCGGATTTCAACAGTGGCATCTTCTTTCGATATTTTAATTTTTCACGGAAATGTCAGCGAATACTTTTAATTATAGATTGCCTTGGGAAGGGGTTGGCACGGGCCTTCTATGCCCTTCTACCCATAAGTAAGCCTCTGCCTCGAAGAAAGCTTCATAAGAAGTACCCAAAAGGTTTTGTTTGCCCAGGGCCAGAACATATGAGAAACAGACATTGCTAAGTGATAGCAGCAGTGTATGATTTGTTTATCCAATTTTACCCTTACTATGAAAATTGGGGGAAAAGAAATATTTTTATAAAATGCCTCCTGTTTCTCATAAGTGATACCCTCTATCCTTTTTCATGTTTGTCAAAAAGGTATTGCCTGGGATGCAAATTTAAAACTATGTGAATTTATTGTCCTCACTTATGAAATTAATGAACAAATTTCGCTTTCATTCCAGTGAGAATTATCAAGACGGCATAGATACTGAAGAAGAGGAGGAAGACGAGGAAGCTGATCCCGATACTTCTGATGCTCAGAACAAAAAACTATCAAAGCCAGCACCTGTCAATATGCATTTGCTGCGCTGTGCTTCCTGTTCTGATTTCGAGGAATTGCTGTCCACCAAAAATGCGGAGTTGGAAGTGGAAAAGAAAAACAAGAAGTGAGAATGATTTTGCAAATAATTTTAGAAACAAAACATATCACCATAGAACTGTGTAATTTTAAATTTAATTGAATCATTTTTTCCCAAAAAAAATCATTTTTAGAGTAGGGTTTCTTGACCGTTTGTAATTGTAAACGGGCTCTTTATGTCAATAAGATGAGCAGTGCCGTCTTAACGCATGGGCCCACCCGGGCACGGCCAGGGGGCCTCAAGAGAAGAGGGGCTTCGCAAAAATTAGATCTGGTTGAAATTTTCTAGAATTTACCAGGTAGGGCTTTCGAAAAACCACTTGGCCCGGGGGCCCACGATACTCTTAAGACGGCCCTGAAGATGCGGGCCAGAGACCCTTTTCGCCAATAAGATGAAGTTTGTGAACGTCTTTACAGAATTATACTCAACACTAATGTAATGAGTGCTTTTTCGTCCATGCTCGGGAAACCCCATGAAACCTCCTCAAGGGATACGTGAATCCCTGCTTAGAGAACAAACTGTTTGATTACACAGAATCTGCTCTTAGCGGCTTCTATGATGTGTGTATTTGATAAAAATTTTCTTTCATCACCCTTGTTTAAAAAGGAAACAAAAACCAAATTTAAATCGACAAGATGACCATAAAATAAAAAAATGACTCCAAAAATAAAAAGATGTCCGTATCACATCAATCAATATTGTAAAATTAGTACTGAGAAAAAATGTTCAGTAACTGTACATGTAACTGTAATGTAATCTTTTCTCTCGGGGACGAGGAAATGCATGATTAGCGTAGATTATGTATAGCAGGCAGAAATCACATATCATAGTTTCACATCTTCTAATGATAATCACTGAAAAATGTATCTAGGGCGTGGCTTGATTTGTATCTACGGCAGCTTCTCTTCCATGAATTTTAATAATACAATAATTTTAAACATCAGGAGAATGACTACATTGTATTTTAACTTTTCTTTCCTCTCTCGCATACATTTTCCAGGTTGCTTATGCTGATAATGCGTGAAATGATACAAACAGAAAGAGACTATGTTGCATCGTTGGAATACATCATTGAGGTAAAAATCCTTAACTATGTGATCAAACATGTTTCCAACTTATATGAATTAAAGTTTCACATAAATATTGCAAGGGTACCATGAAAGTTCTGTCTATTTAGATACATCTCTCAGAAAACTGACAAAAAGTAAATGTGCGTGCGTGCGTGCGTGCGTTAACAGTTTTTCGAATAGCAAATAAAAATACATGGCACAACCGGCAAAATGCCCAACGAGTTGGTTGACAGAAAGTTGCCCATAAATAGATTAATCGATGCAAAACTATTCATATACAGTGGAACGTTCCCTAAAGGGCACTTTCCTTATTCCGGTCCCGTGGAATAGGACTTCAATGTATTTCACTCCCCGTTAGCGGACACTAAAATCAGGCAACCTCTAATTTTTTTCGAAAGTCAAATCCATTCATTTTTGGCCATAAAATAATAATTTATCATATGAAGCCGATAGGTATGATAAATCGTCAATTAATTGCTTAATTATTGAACATAACTATGGTCCAGGATGGTAAACTCGAATGGTAATGTTGGTTTTGTTCATTGATACATGTGAAGAAAGCCAACATTACAAGATTAATAATCTTGTTATGAATGTTTCATCTTCTTCACACCTATTTTAATTCAATTTTTACTGCAAAATATGTGTAGTGTGCATATCACGTACGGGTAAAAATAATTAATCGGCTTAATGAAGAGAAGAAAGGTTTTATAAATTTTTCCACATACATGTACAGTAGGCTATTACATCAGACTTTCCAACTTTATTTGGGAATTACGCATAATCGCCGGTAAAAGTGCTAAATGTAGTGAAATTTGATCAAACTTTTCTTATCGAGACGATTGGTGATTATGCATAACCACCAGTATATTACTTTTACGGTAACTTATGCATTTTAATAAGAGCCAATTGCGACAAAAGACAAACGTCGTATAAATGTGAAATTCGTATAAGCGAGGTTCTACTGTATATCGCGCCTCCCCATTAGTGGACAAAACTTTCAGTCCCGTGGGTATCTGTTATCGAGAGATTCTAATGTATTCGTTTTTTAAGCTTTGACGAAACTTATCATATTCTTTGACCTTTCCAGAATTACACTCCACTTCTTCAACAAAGTGAAATTCCACAGCCACTGAGAGGACAGAGAAACGTTCTATTCGGAAATATCGAGAAAATTCATGAGTTTCACAAATGCTATTTCCTTCAGGAATTAGAAATGTGCGAGTCGTCTCCATATTCTGTAGGGCAATGCTTCCTGAAATATGTAAGTTAATTTCCAAATGATTTTTATTCACACATTCTACCATACTTACTCAAACCTAATGCATGCACACTCTATTTCTCACCTACGAAAAATACATGTTTTTCTTTATACTTAAGGGCATTTATCAGTGATCATGATGCATACCCAAATAAACAGGTTTTATTTTGAAGTGGATGATTTGCATTAGATTCGTGTAAATACAGATAAGCAGGATAGAATACCACACTTGAATGTGAATAGTTCAGAGTATCATTTGATTGCTAACAGAGTTTTACATCAGAAAATTGAGTTACTTACGCACTACTCTTTTTAATATACTCTTTAATCCTTCAGGAACCTCAGTTTTACCTCTATGCACTGTACAATAAGAATAAACCCAAATCTGATGAACTCATGGCTGAATATGGCAATAACTTTTTCAAGGTAACTATGAATATTTTTTCCCAATCATTTTCGTTTCCCAAAGAAACAATAATGTTTTGCTTGAATAAGAAAAATTCTAGTTGACTCGGAAAAACATTCCAAAATCAATCACAAAATGTGTGACTAAAAAAAAGATGTCTATAAGTATATGTATGCTTATATATGAATAAATTTAACAAAATTAATTTCGTTTTTGTAATTAATAGGACAAGCAGAAAGAACTTGGTGACAAGATGGACTTGGCAAGCTACTTGTTAAAACCTGTACAGAGAATGGGCAAATATGCCCTGCTTCTGAAGCAACTGCTGAAGGAATGCCCCACCACTGACTGCGATTATAATGATTTGAAGGTTTGTCTCTCATGAAAACTTTAGTACATTTATTTGTGAAAAAGTCGCTCCACAGAGAGAGAGCAGGCATTCACCCCAATAATTACGTAACACAAAAAGTTCAAGCATCTGCCATTTTTCAATTCAAAATATGGAAGACGGATGACCCCACCAATATATAACACACGTAACTACTATTACAACATAAATACACCAGGACTTTATAATACACACACACACGCATTATGGCATGTACCAATTTGCTAGAAATTTCCCAGAGGAATGTTTACGGGGTGTATGTGCAGTTAAGTAGTATAGCAGTAAATTTAATTTTGCTAAAAAAACCATCAAAAAAATAATGATGTCAATCATCACTAATTTTTTTCCTATTGATTAGAAGAAATGTATTGGTTTCAGATGCAAAAAAAAATTATAATTCCATTAATTATTTTATCTCAATAACTTCCATTAATTATTTTATCTCAATAATTTCCATTAATGAAATCATATTTCAATTTATACCAGTTGAAATTTTACTTTTAAATTTCAATTTAATTTTTAATATGTGTGTAAAATAATAGGGGTTTTTTCCATCCTTTCAAGGCTGCCGAAGAAATGGTTCATTTCCAACTTAGACATGGTAATGACTTGCTAGCTATGGATGCTCTTCGAGAATGTGATGTAAGTAATTCATTGTAGCCCTAAATACTTTTTTTTCTCTTATTTTTACATTGATCAAAAACGAGATGAAGCTTGAATTATTAGAATATTTTTTGTATGAAATATTTTTCGCTCTAGCAGAGAAATTGTTCTCCCCCATAATTAGGTTAACGTAAAAGAACAAGGGAGACTTCTCAGACAGGATGAATTTCTAGTATGGCAAGGCAAATCCAAGAAGGCTTTGCGTCATATATTTCTCTTCGAAGATTTGATCCTGTTCAGTAAAGCTAGGCGGGATCCTGTTTGTAAGAACAATGAGTTCTTTCAGTATAAACACAGCATAAAGGTAAGAGTTATGAGTGAGTTTTTAGTAATTTAAGAGACGGGAAGGTCTTGAACGCATGGCCCGAGGGCCAAATGTGGCTCTATTAGGACCTATTATGTGTCACAGTTAGCAGAAATGCTTGAAACCTCTTAATAAAACAATAGTTTCAGAATTTTTGAAAAAAATAATTATTTCAAAATTTTGGGGAGGAAGTAATTGCAGAATTTTTGGAAAAACTGATTTCAGAATTAGTAAAATAAATTATTTCAGAATAAATGAAAATCTTCAATAATTTGGGACCCTTGTTTTCATTAGTGGTCATGTTTGCCAATCCTTCAAGATGCCACTGCACATAACATCGAGTACTAGCGGATCTAAGGATTCCATCTTGCAATTCTAAATACCACAGTATGACTGAGTGCAGTGGCTAGCAGGCTTCATGATAAGTTTTAATTTGGCCAACGATTTCTGAACGGTTTAAGAACCCTGATTTAAGAGAAAAATGACGAGAAATATTGAATAGTTTGAGAAATGTTGAACGTACTCTTCAAAATTTCTCGTACTCAACACACACTTTTTTTATACCATAATTCTATTATAGACTACCGACATTGGACTAACCGAACAAGTTGGTGAAAGTCCAACTAAATTTGAAATTTGGTTCAGGAAAAGAAAAACTCAAGACACATACACACTGCAAGCACCATCTGCGGAGGTGAAAAACGCTTGGGTGCAAGAGATCTCGAAATTACTATGGAAGCAAGCTCTTCGCAATAGAGGTATATGCAACTATTTTTTGAATTTGTTTATATCTTTAAACAAGTGACACATATGATAGAAAATGCACCTTTCAGTTCATAATATAATTCATTCTTCAATTTGTTTACTCACACAGAGTTGCGTTTAGCTGAAATGTCATCCATGGGTATTGGAAGCAAACCATGTCTAGATATCGGCCCAAACCAAGATCAAATCTGCGACAGGTCAATAAGTATTCAGAAACTGAACAAAGGTACGGAATATAATATTTTATAATGATAATAAAACCTCCATCTACAGCCTTTTATATGCATAAAAATATTTAAATATTATATTATTACCAATAATTATGATTAATATTTTGACTATTTCCCAGCTCCACGATTCCGAAATTCTATTGCTGTGTCTGGATGCGATAACTTCACAAGCAACACAAGACCTCAGTCTATGGCATCTGTTGCCAGTTCCTCGAACTCTAGTTCCTCGTCTGGGGGCCCTTTATGCATTCCGGCCACTTTGATAGAATCTAACGAGAAAGAAAATCGACGCCTTTCCCTAGCGGACCAATCCCAATGTTCCGCGGGTAAGTCATGCGTTTTGAAATTATCTATCAGAGCCATAGTTTAGCATTCACAAATTTCATGTTCAAATGAAAGCTACAAGTATCTGGTTTTACACAAAAATTCATCCTTAAAATCAGAAACTGAAAATTACGAGTTTAAGGTAACAATGATGGTGACAACATTTGCATGATGATGTCATTTATGTTTTATTTGCAAGTGCATGCTCATTTAGCATGAGAAATAAAGATTTATTTTAGAAAATGTTTTATTTTTTTACACCTTGCATGTTATAAATAATTTTCATTTACTTAAAGAGAGTGGAATCTTCACTGATGCCAGTATGTCCGGTGACAGTTACACTGAAAACGACTTCAGACAAAAAGACATTGAGCATAATGATGTTATGCATCAAAAGTCTGCAATTATTACTGCAAACTGCACCGATAAAATTGTTGTGCCTGTGCAGAATGATCAGGTGAATTAATGTTCTGTTTGGTTTTGGTCAAGTTTTTTTGTTTTTTTTTTGCTTAATTTTCAACTTTATCATTATTTTTCCCAAACTTTCTCCTTGTTTTGTATGATTTCAATTTCATTTTACGTTGAGGCTCTGATGTTTTATTTTGATTTGGAACAAAAACTGAAGCTCGGATTCCTAGCAAGCATGCATACAAATACGAGCACATAAGCATAGCATTTACTGTTTGTAAACAAAAATATATTATATGTATTATACAGTAATTATATTTTTATTTTTCAGAAAATAAAAAATTTCATTTCCATATAGAATAATGTTTCAACCTTAGATTCACTGTGATATCAGGGCATTCAAAGCATTCTGGGAGGATGGGGCAATTCTCCAACAATTCTTCTAAGAACTGCACACAACAATGGGAATAACCCAACCACCAAACAATCCAATCCTTATTATGTTCCCATGGGCATCTTTACTGACATGACCCACCTTGTCTTAGATTCCCTGAGGACTCATCTATTCGGGAAATGCGGTAAAACCCTAACCTGACTATTTACAAGAAGCAATAGCTGGATCAAGAATTTTGGCGATTTAAATGCATGGTTAAAGGCAAAATAACAGTCGATTCCTGTTTTAACGAATACTGTTATAGGAAAATCTCGTTTTACCGAAAACTTTTCTAATCCTCCCAGATAAATTTATATAGGAACAATGCAAAAATCTGGAATTCGTTTATAATGAAATTTCATTTTTCTCCGTTCTCTTGGAACAGGTCTCCACTGTTGATCCCAATGAAGACGCATGAGAGAAGTGCTAAACCGTGTGCATTTACTAGTAAAAAAATTAAAAATTTAAGATAAAATTTATCTTCCTCACAAATTTTGTGTACACAGGGTATCCAATAAATTTGTAAACAGTTCACAAATTAAACAAATTGGTATTTAAATGTGGTTTGTGAAAAAGTTATTTTTTTTTTTCTCTTGAAGGGAATTTTTCGTTGCAAAAAAAATTTCAGTTCAACTTTTGTCAATAGTGGGCGCTACATGAAAGTAAATCACTGGACAAGCATATCAGAAACATAAAATGCAGGGTGTACAATTAACAAATCATTTCTAAATTTTCCTGTTACTGGTGCTTACATAAGGTTACATTGTGCTGTTGATATTGGTGAATAAAGCATCGTTAGTGAAATGTTTTACCTCAGTCATGAATCGCATGGATAAAGCTTTACAAACGTTTCAGATACTGAAGAGATTGAAGAACGGTTCAGATCCAATCATTACTGCCGGACTTTCGTGCAGTGTCCTCTAGAGATGGGACGAATATTCGGCTGCTGTTCGGTTTTCGGCCTTTTTTGCCGAATTGTGATTTAAAAAAAATCACATTAATTGGAATTTTTTACGTAAATTAACAATTTAAGTATTATATTTTATTTTGTGTGTTGCATAAGTATCCTTTTCTGTGCAAGAAATTATGTCAGGGTGAAATTCTAGGCTAAGTAAAACATGAAACTGAAAATTGAATCCTACATCGTACTGCAATAATGTGGAAATGAGTATGAATTACACAAGTTCACCAACTGAATTATGTACCTAGAAAAAAATGTATTGATCTACTGAAAGAGGCAAAGAACATCTAGAGTAAAAATAAGTCGTAAGTTTTTGGGATGCACTAATACTTAAGAGTAAATAATGGCTGACATGTTCTTAATTAAATGTACAGTTCATAATTAAAAGACCCTATTTTAAAATAGCCTCAGGCGAAACCAATCATCAGAAAATTGTGAAATTTTGTTCGAGGACAATTTGTTTCAGGGGGAAAAAAGTTGCACATGTCGTCACTTTGAATACCTGTAGTAACTATGTAAATTTATGTGATGTCACGTAGCAGCTTTTATAAAACCTAGACACATACGCAGAGATCTTGTTTCTCAATGTGTTAGCTGCTCACAATCACGATATTTATGAGATCGCGCTTTCTTGGTCAAATTTTTTTACCAAAACGGTAATTCTGCAGTAACTGCTCTACGGAACTTGGAAGAGGATTTGAAAAGCTCCTAAGGAACGTTAAAAACCTTCGGAGTATGATAACGAATTGTGAAACCACGGGATCGTTAGCTGTTCGCCCTGGAAGAAGAAGAAACCCCGTTTCTATAGACAGGGCTGTTTTAAGAGCATCGTGGGCCTCCGGGCCAAGTGGTTTCTCTGAGGCCCTAACTGGTAAATTCTAGAAATTTTTACCGGATCTCATTTTTGTGAGGCCCCTTTTCTCTTAAGCCCCCGGGCCCATGCGTTAAGACGGCACTGTCTACAGACGCAGTACAGGAGGTTTCGCTTCAGGTGGTAGAGGATAGAGTTTCAAATTCTCGTGGTAGCAGCACTAGCGTCAGGCGTTAGCACAGGCATTGGATAGGCCCACGTTCAACTGTCCATAAGATCATGCGGAATATCCTCCGATATTACCCGTACAAACTTTCACTTGTGTAGCGGCTGCTTCCACATGATTATGACGCTCGACTCCGGTTCTCACTGCAGTTTCTAGCTCGCGTTGAGGTCGATTCAGAATGGCCTTGGAATATCCTCTGGACAGACGAAGCGCATTTTCACTTGGATGGTGCAGTCATTACTCACAACTGTCGAATTTGGGAACCAGAAAACCCGCACGCTATCTTAGATGTTCCGTTGCATTCACCAAAGGTGACGGATGGTGTGTGTGGATTTACTGCATCATTTATTCTCTGTCCCTACTTCTACGACGAGTTACGTTCTACAGTTCCAGTGACATGTTCGATTGGGGCGCGGTAGCCCAGGTCGATAAGTTACTCGCCTAAAGTACCAAAGAGTGTTCAGAGGTGTCACGAGTTCGATACCCGGTTCGTCCTTGGCAGAAAACTTTCCTGACGTAGGAGGTACAACAGAAACGGCGACATGACCGCAGAAAAAAATTGCTACCGTAGGGAGTCCCCCATCGAGGAGTTACTGCACCAACCTCTCGATGAGTATAAAAGACAAGCCTGCCGTTCGGAATCGGCAATAAATTGTAGGTCCCGGTCTAATTAGCCCTCGTGTGCAGAAAATGACCGTGGTGCGACAAAAATGATCAAACATGTTCGATTAGCGGGAAGCGATATGCATTGCTGTTACAGAACGAAATTATTCCGGTTCTGCAAGCACGTCACTGCTTTGCAGCCACAATCTTTATGCAAGACGGAGCTCCTCCACCCATTGCGGTGTGTGCTAAGAATGTTCTTAAAATATATTTTACAGAAGAACGTGTCATCAGCCGGCACTTTCCTAACCTATGGCCTCCCCCATCCCCGGACCTTAATCCATTCGATTTCTGGCTTTATAGCATTTGAAACGTCTGGTAAGTCGTGACAATCCAAGAACTTTACCTCAAAGGCAGCATTTCACGCCACATGCTGAACATTTCCATGCACACACTTCGGTCAGTTGTGGAACATGCCATCTTGCGATTTCACATGGTATCTGAAAATGATGGCGATCATGTGGAACATGTTTGTAAACGTTTACCTAAATGTGTCATTTCTCAAAAAATAAACGTCCTTTCTTTCTTTCAAACTGAGCACAACTCAGGTCGATCATCATCTATGGGTGATTTACTACCTAGTGAGTTGTGCCGGAAGTGTAAATGTGTGTGTACCTAACAGTCTAAGTGCGTATATAGTGTTGTGTTTGATTTTTCAGTGCTGCCATCTATATTTTAGAAGTGAAGTGAGTCATGTGTTATGATTGAATTACATTTATACTGTTTGTAGGTCTGTTGCTCTCTGTGGTGAGATTTTTTAAAGGGGAGATCGGCTCGCATTCGCGCCTTGAAGTTGGGGGGACCACAGAAAACCAACTTCAACTGACCACCACTGCGGTGACGGTGGGGTTTGAACAAAACGCCCTCTGATGGCGACACACGTGCAAATAATTCCCATCACACTTCATGAAGTCCTCCACAAAAATACACAATTTTCTGATGGCTGGTTTCGCTTGTGGGCTACTTTAAATAGGGTCTTTTAATTATGGACAACCAATTGTAACACGTGTTGAAAAAAAAAAATTGATGCTATAAGTATATACAATACTTGCGAATTTTTCTACCTCGGCTAACAAATTACAAATTCAGCAAACGAACATTTTCGATGTTATGAATGTGCGTACACTTAACATAAAATATCCCCCGTCGTGAGCTGAATGTTCGCACCAATCATCATCGAAATTATTGTCACTCTAGAGCCTGATTTTAACTCATTCCACCTCATTTTTTTTTCCTTCAAATGTACTAAACTTCTCTTTTTGAAATTGTTTGAACCATTTCATATAAAATGAAATATCCAGCCAAAATAGAAAATGCTTGTGGGGGGGAAAAAAAAGAGAGCCTATGTTTTCAGAGCAAACGTTCTTTCAGTGCTAGGCTGGGAGAATTAGCATTATGAAAAATATACGCTTGAAAAATATAGGCAATAAGCATAGCGAATGTAACCAATATGCTTATTGGTTGCTTTTTTCAAGTTTCGTAAAAGATCTTCAGTGTAATACCAGCCTAAGAATCTTAGCATCAAGCTAAACATTCTAGATAATTTTTTCCACCTGCATGTATCAGACATAGCAATGAGCTGACAAAATCACAAATGGACGGGGACTTTCGAACTGGATTGGGTTGTGTCAATACCAAGTCTACCAGTGTCAATTTCAGTCTACTAAAGCTCATGTTGGTTGAGTACATACTTGGAAAATATCTCTCGTCTTCCTGAAGATTCTCATTCATCCAATTTTTAAGATGTCCATTTTAATCTCCAATCAATTTATTTTTCATGTTGTTTTCTTCAATGTTGGTATTTCAAGAAACTTATCAAAAAATTTTGGGCAGAAGCTGCAACGAATAGAACAATTTTTTATACAAACCTATGGGAAATCACATTTCGGCTAACGAAGATTTTGGCTAAGGAACGTGATTCTGGAACACATCATCTTCGTTAGCCGAGGTATCACTGTAATATTATAAAATGCAATATAACATCGTTAAATTTAATTGGCGGTATCGCGGAAATAAAAATCTTTCAATTACCAGTTGTTTTAATATTTATTTAAATAATAAATTACATAATTAAAATTCAATATCAATTATTTGAAATTACCATTAAATTTATTTTCAATTAAAAACGCCAATTTTATTTATAATTGTGAATTTTAAGAAAATTGGTATTCGGCCAAGCCGAATATTTGACATTCGACCAAATCACTATTCGTCCCATCCCTAGTGTGCACTATCGACAAAAATTTTAACTAATTTTTTTTTCTGTACTGAAAAATCCCTCTTCATGAGAATAACTTTTTGAAAACCGCATTCAAATATACCAATTCATTAAATTTTTAAACTAGTTGATCCCGCTTATAACGTTTTCCAAAAAACTTCATGAAAAAAAATTTAAGCGGAAAAACGCTCTAAATGGGGGAATATGAGTTAGTAAGAGTTAGGAACAAGAAAATGGGTCGTACTAAGTACGAAAATGTTCTAAATGGGAACGTTATAAGCGAGATCCACTGTATGAATTTATTGGGTACCCTGTAAATATATTATATATGAGGGAAAGAGATCAATGTGTAAAGTGTAGCAATTTTTATGATTTCAAAACCTTGATTATTAATCAACGATAATGTGGTTTCATACTAGAAATTTTGTTTCCTTTTTGAACAGGATACATGTGCTCCTATAGTATAACGTGGAGAGACAGTCTAAATAATATCTGTATATGACGTAGCAAGAAGATGTAAAGCTATTGCAGTGTGCCATAGTAGGCAGTGTGTCTTCATTTTCTGTGTATATAAGTGAAACAAAGAATGAACTTTGTATGTTTGGCAAAATTGGCATCATCATCTACTTTATATATAGCTAATACATATTATTTTTTCACTTTTTTATTTCCAAAATATAACACTGTATTTATGAAACATCCTAGAGTTTGTAATGTATTTAAAAATGTTTTTTTTTTTTTTAATGAAAATTTTAAATTTCTGTATTTCTAGCATGTCATATATTTTTTTTTATCCGTTGAAGAAAGTTAGATGTAAAATTTTTGAATAAAAATATTTGAACTTCTGAAAATTGAGTTTTAATTATAACCAAGCAACTATGGTAAATAACCTCTTTATACATTACAAGTGTAATTATGTTCTGCATCCGTGTCATAACTTATACTGTAAAACCTTTCTATGGCCGGGATTAACTATAAAAGTGCTTGTATAAAACTTGAAAAATACAATGAATAAGCTGATTAAACGGTTGCATCTGCTCGAATGCAACCGATCAGTTTTGGAGTGTTCGGCTAATTGGGAGGTACGATATACAGTGGAACCTTGTTTATATGATGACTTGGATTCGGTCGCAGTTGGTTCTTACACACATTTTAATGTTAAAATGTATACGTTACTGAAAAAGTGATACACCCCAAAGGTTATACATCATCACCAATTGTCTCGATTAAGAAAATTTGATTAAATTTCACTATATTTTTCACTTTTACCTGTGATTATGCACATAGGCGTACGCAGAATTTTCTCGGGGGGGGGGGGGTTTCAAGTTTTTTCCTGCAAAATAACACTATAATCTCTGCTTTGGGGGGGGGGTGGTAGACCCCCGTACCCCTCCCCTCTAAGTATGCCAATAATTATGCATAATTCTTGAATAAAGTTGAAAAGACGAATATGAGAAAATTTATAACATTTCTCCAATTCCCCATTCATTAATCCAATTAATTATTTTCACCTGTACATGTGTATACTGCACATATTTTTCAATAATTGTATAATGATGGCTTTCTTCCCACGTAAAGAACAAACAAAATCAGCATTACTATTTGAATTCACCATCCTGGATCAGTTATGCTCAGTTGATTAAGTAATTAATTCATGATTCATCATATTTATCAACACCAGCTTGAGGTTAAACATAATCTCGCTGAAGTTGAATATGATAAATTCTTTTTTTATGACCAAAAATTAATAAATTAGCTTGGAAAAAATTTAGAGCTCGCCTGGTTTTACTGTCCGCTATTAAGAGTGCCCGCAAACGGGAAGTGAAATACATCAAAGCCCCTATTCAATGGGACCAGGGATCAGAAAATTGTCAGGGCAGGTTCCACTGTATTTGCAGTATCACGAAACTATTGAAGTTTCATCAATTACAGTAGGATCTCAAAAGCTTGAGTTTCTGGACAATCCGAGTTGCATTTTTCAAAGGAATTTTCAAAATTCCTTTTCAAATCTGTTTTTTGCCAAGAAAATTTGATTCTTTCAATGAATGAGAGTAATTTCAGTTTAAAAGGTTCTTGATCCCTAGGCCAGGCTACTCTATAGAAAATTTATAGTGTGAAAAATAACATTCATATCAGGGACCCAGGGATATGAGAGCCTTGGTTTGCCTCCCTTATAAAGAGGTTATCAGTCTTGGCAGCCCTGATCTTAATGAATTAAGCCAGGGGTTCTCAAACTGTGTGCCCCAAACTTTGTTAGGGGCACCACAGGGCAGCCACCCTGACAAGGGTTTTTTGAAAAGATTCTTTGTTAAACTGCTCTGGGAAGCCACGAATAAGCTTTGATTAGGGAAAGGGGCACGAGTTAAAAAAGTTTGACAACCCCTGAACTAAGCTGTTGAATTGAGGACAAAATAGGTCAGAGTAAGTACGAATACATTCTATTGTTTTACATTTGTCATACATTGTCATAAACTGAAGAGCCAAAAAAACTGGTACAGGCATGCGTATGCAAATAAAGAGATATGGAACCAATCAGAGTACGGCGCTGCAGTCGGCAACGCCTATGTAACACAACAAGTGTCTGGCACAGGGTCGCCTTAAGCGCATCATGGGCCCCCGGGCCAAGTGGTTTTTCTGAGGACCTACCAGGTAAATTACAGAAAACTTTTAACCAAATATAATTTTTGTGAGGCCCCTCTTCTCTCGAGGCCCGGGTAGGCCCATGCGTTAAGACGGCACTGGTCTGGCATAGTTGTTAGATCGGTTACTGCTGCTACAATGGCAGGTTATCGAGATTTAAGTGAGTTTGAACGTGGTGTTATAGTCGGCGCACGAGAGATGGGAATCTCCGAGGTAGCGATGAAATTCGGATTTTCACGTACGACCATTTCACGAGTGAATATTGGGAATCCGGTAAAAAATTAAATCTACGACATCGCTGAGGCCGGAAAAAGATCATGCAAGAACGGGACTGACGAGAATCATTAAACGTGACAGACGTGCAACCCTTCCGCAAATTGCTGCAGATTTCAATGCTGGGCCATCCATAAGTGTCAGCGTGCGAACCATTCAACGAAACATCATCGATATGGGCTTTCGGAGCCGAAGTGTATCCTTGATGACTGCACGACACAAAGCTTTACGCCTCGCCTGGGCCCGACAACACCGACATTGGACTGTTGAGGACTGGAAACACGTTGCCTGGTCTGACGAGTCTCGGTTCCAATTGCTTCGAGCTGATGGACGTGTACGGGTATGGAGACAACCTCATGAATCCATGGACCCTACATGTCAACAGGGGACTGTTCAAGCTGGTGGAGGCTCTGTGATGGTATGGGGCGTGTGCAGTTGGCGTGATATGGGACCCCTGATACGTCTAGATACGACTCTGACAGGTGACAGGTACGTAAGCATCCTGTCTGATCACCTGCACTCATTCATGTCCATTGTGCATTCCGACGGACTTGGACAATTTCAGCAAGACAATGCGACACCCCACACGTCCAGAATTGCTACAAAGTGGCTCCAGGAACACTCTTCTGACTTTAGACACTTCCGCTGGCCACCTAAATCCCCAGACATGAACATTATTGAACATATCTGAAATGCCTTGCAACGTACTGTTCAGAAGAGATTTCCACCCCCTCTTACTCCTACGGATTTATGGACAGCCCTGCAGGATTCATGGTGTCAATTACCTCCAGCACTACTTCAGACATTAGTCGAGTCCATGCCACGTCGTGTTGCGGCACTTCTGCGGGGGTCCTACACGATATTAGGCAGGTGCACCAGTTTTTCTTGGCTCTTCAGTGTATATTAGAATTGTCTTTTCCTTTTTTTGGATAATCAGACCCCTTCAAACTCAAATTAATCAAAGTCATAAGAAAAATGCAACAAACTGTGTTCCCATCAAAAAAAAAAAAAAAAATAGAAGTATAAAAGAAGAATCTAAAAAAATCCAGTACCTCAAACTTGAGACACAAGTTATCAAACCTATATTGTATCTAATAGAATCAAAGCAGTCAGTTTGAAACAAATCATTGGTTTACATCAAAAGGTTTTATTCATCTACAGCTTACAAATTGGGTGTCTCATGTCAAC
This sequence comes from Pholcus phalangioides, assembly GCF_987345545.1. Taxonomy (NCBI): domain Eukaryota; kingdom Metazoa; phylum Arthropoda; class Arachnida; order Araneae; family Pholcidae; genus Pholcus; species Pholcus phalangioides. The sequence goes on along the minus strand of NW_028301616.1, from coordinate 20,555,095 downwards.
AGTGCGTAGAATTGCAATCAAAATCAAACTATGAACCATATAAAACATATTAGAACTACATGATCAAAAAAGTGGATGCTATCATCATATGTTGCATTTGATCATTGGGCAATATACAAGGAAAGAAAACAAGATATTCACACATTTTTAACAATGTAAAACGCAACTAACTGATGATAACATTATAATTAGAGGAAATAACTCAAAATTCAAAAACCAGATACCTCAATTTGACCATGAATAAGAGCAAAAACTTATATGAACTTCATGGGAGAGTTTTAACCAGTCACCTGGCCATGAAGTTCAATTCCATCATGGTAGCATAGAGGGAAATTAATTAGCCAGATGACTGGTTAAAGCCTATGCCAATGAAAATAATTATTACACTGTCACAGCCTACAAAAGTTAAATTTTTATATTTCCACATAATATTTTCGTTGAACATGTGTATCAACAGCCCCAGAAGACTGAAAAAATTGCATAAAAAATTAGCTGTGTTGAGGTAAATGCAGGATAAAAAAAACACACATTAAAATAGGCTGTAAAAAATAAAAGGTTACATTTTGAGCATCTCGTGTATGAATATAATTTTCTTTTTTCATACATGAATCAAATTTGACAAGGCACTATGACACGAAAACTGAAAGGCTGGCTATCTGCTGGAGTTGACTACATGCTACAAACAGCATGAGAGACTACTGCCGACATTGAGTGTGTTTGTTGGCAATGTATAAGAGACATTGAAAATTAACAATTTTGTGAAATACATTTAGAAAAGATCTGTACTTTTTGAGACTTGGCAAGCCTGTACTTGATGATAAGACTGATACAAACTTGGAGAAAGCAAAGTAGTATTCTGACCAATGAAAAAAAAAGAATGAGTGCCATGTAAACTGATTTTTAAAAAAAATGAAATATAAAACTTCACTAGCACCTATGCAAAAAATATGACTACAAGGAGATCCTATTCCAGCGCGGTCAGCTTCTTATAGTCTGAAGTCTGCTGCATAATGCTATTTGTAATAAAAAAGTCTCTTCACTTGTTATGCATTCAAATCATTCTCATGTGCACATGCAACTGAAATGAATAAATGACAGAGCTCTGCACACCAGACTTATTCCATAACTGGTATGAACTTTGGGGTTTTAATCAAAGGGCAGTACTTGTTGAAGCAAAAGTTGAAGTTTCAGGGGGTTTTTAAGATGGCCTCCAGGAGAAAGTGCCTTTGGGAAAAGTGTAATTTATTACATAAAATTTAGCAATAAAATTCTGGAAAAAATTATATGTGAAAATGAATATACCTTGCATTATCTGGACTGAAAAATTTGAATCTTAAGTAAATTAACTCTTCTCAAAACAATAAAAATAATTGAAAAAAATAAAGATTTGCTGATATTTGTTTTTAATGTATTTTTTGAGCAACAAAAATGAAAAAAACGAAAATTACAAAAAATAGGGATGCTCAGGTCTGAAAAGGATACTGGAACATTGCACACAGACAACTGTGCATGATTTGCTTAACACGCGCCCGTAGGTGTTTCCAGTTAAAAACCAGATTCAAATATCATTTTCATATTCTTGCATAAAACACAGTTGAATCCATAAATTTCTCTCATTCAAGTATATATTACATGATTTATGCCACTAAAATACAGTAAAAAATTGAGACTGATTTGAGAAAAGCTGACAAATTTACGAAGTTCAAAACTTGATTTCACAACAATAAAGTACACAAATGTCAAGAAAAAAGCATAGCTGACTTAAGTAATTCATCATAATTGGAAGGCAAGAAGCTTACCCACCAAACACACAAACTCTCAAAAATGCAGTAAGAATATGAACACATACAAAATTAATATAAAATGAGATTCGTGAATGAAACAAATATATTTTCTCAGAAATAGAATGTCTATTATGAAGAAATTAGAATTATCATATATAAGGACCAAAACAAATCCAAAAATCCATCATTTTTAGATGAAGAAACATCATGAAATTTTTCTGTAATCAATTATGAGAGGAAAAGTTGAATTATCTATCGTGAGGACACAAATCTAGAAATCCTTCATTTTTTAAATGAAGAATCATTGTGAAAATAAAGTTAAATTAGCAAACACATGGGGACACAACAAATTTAGAAATTCTCCATTTCAAATGGAGAAATCATCATGAAACTATTCTATAATTATCAATTATGAGGAAGAAAAATTCTCAAACATGTAAACACAACAGATGTAAAAACCTTCAATTTTTTTAATGAAAAATCATCATTAAACACACAATGTTTGCCAATACTTATCTAGATGCATAATTCAAGCAGCAAAATTCAATTTTACTCCAAATTTTAAGTAATTTTTTTTATTGAATTTATTAATCATCGTTTTTTATTAAAAACATTTCCCATACTTTTACAAAATTACCCCTCAAGATTGTGGGGAAGAGTGAAATTACTCTTCAGAATAATTTTTTTCAAATAACACTGTTCTATAGTTTACGACACAAAATATCTAGAAATGATTCATTTTTTAATGAAAAATCACCATGAAACTTTTCTGTAATCATCAATTACAAGGAAAAAAAGTTTGATTATCAATCATGAGGACACAAAAAATCTATGAATTTTTCATTTCGAGTGAAAAAAAATCCATCATGAAACCATTTTAATCCAACAAGAAATTTTGTGACTTGCTTAAACTCAACACAATATTTTATACCCAAGAAAATGAAACCATGAATCTGTGACTAAAAATAATTGCGACCAAATGAAAACTTGAAATAACCTAATTAGTTTCACATAACAATTCAATCCAAACAAACAGAACTTAAAGGTAGTGAGGGAAGGGGAGCCATTCAATTATGCATGTTAGCCCTTTAAACTTTTATACGCACTAAAAATTACATATGCAGGTTTGAGTTCTATGAATTGTGATTTTTTTTACACATTTTCTCCTGTCTTTCATTTCTTTCAAAAGACAAAAATTAATCCCATATGAATTAGCATTATATACAGGTATCCCTAGATTTACGTGATTAATTGGTTCTGTAAAATAATTATGAAAGGCAAACTCCTAGAAGTTTAATTTAACACATAGGTAAGATAAGGAAAATATTTTTTTTTCAGAAGGACAAATAAATTAAATGCAGCATTCTTCCTCTCTATGTAAAAACTTTGCTACTAAATCCAGCTAATTCTGAATTAGCTCTTGCAAATATGACAATTTTAATCTCAATAGGATTTTATTTTCTTCAAATAAAATTCTGATGGCATTGTTCATTTGTTACCAAAAAGTATTCATTGGTGATTTTTGGATGTTGAATTAGAGCGTTTTATTGTCACATTTGTCCCCATCTCTACATTCTCAAATTCATAGATTTTGTCACTTTAACTATGTATAGCTTTTAATTTTAATCCTGAGAATGAGTTCACAACTTAAACACCAGTCAAAATTTAACAGGTTAGAAATTCTGTTATAGTGAGATCGCATAAAGCAAAGGGGATACCTGCATTTTAGGACTTTTATTATAAATATTATTCCAATAATGCAACATTTTCTCATTTCCAACAAGGAATAATAAATAAACAAATACACCATAATTCAGTTTTTTTCACTTATATAAAAACCATATAGTAGAGAGAAATACTATTTCCTGGCAATAAATTTGAATTAAGCTTTTTTTTTTTTTCTTTTCATTGTTTCTTTTTAAACTAAAGTGGAAAATTCAATTTCAAAAGTGAATTCTAAACAAATGCTCAGTTTTTTTGGTAAAACAGATTCAAATCAGAAATTTATAAGTTAAACACCCAACAACAGAACAATGCAATAAAAACATGTAATTGATTGAAAACTTTCATTCATGCAAAATTCAAAAACAAAGAATTTTGTGATCCACTGATCTAAACATTTAACAAGAATATACGTATGATTAATTACATAAAAATATACATTGTTTGATTTTTTTTATTATATCATTATTTTTGGCTCGTTTGAAAAATAAGTTTACTTTAAAAAAATAAATTTTCTTATCATAATAACATTTGTATGTACAAATATAATTCTCAAAATCATGTACGTGTATTTTTTACAAACATTGTATATTACTCGCAAAAATACTTCACTACAAAAGTTTCTGAGTATCATTATCACAGACATATTCCGTGCAATTTGGAGACTCAACAGTGACGCAAGATTCACGGTCACTAGACGAATCTGTGTTTTGGAATGACGAGTTATCACTTGTATTCATCTGGCTTTGATTTCTTGAGTCTTGTTCTGATACGTCTGGAATGACCACCCTTTCGGAGTCTTGTATAGACTCTTCTACCTGTCTACCCGCAACTTCAGTGAATGAAGATTCGGCATTTTTATGACCAGTGTCCCGATCTTTACTGTTTTCATCAGTATCTTTTACAGCTGGGGAAGGTATGCAAAGAATGGACTCTCCAGTACCCAATGGATCTGGTAATGGAAATAAGCTTCTATTCACTTGGTGACTGGGTACCATTCTTCTAGGTGGTCTTTCAGACACATTTGATACAGGCACAAGAAATGAAAATTGCATATTTGGAGGAAGAGGCGGATTTGTCATTTGACCAGCGTGGTTGCTTATGGCATCCATTGGTGGGATTGCTGGTCGATGGGGATCACGGCTGCGACGGGCTCGTCTGATTCTTCTCCTGTTTCTACGTGCAGAAGGGTTATAATGAATGTTTTCAACACACAAACTTCGTTGATGCTCTCCAACTGAAACAGCATATGATGGAGGTGGTTCCCTGAATAGAAATTCTTGGCTCACGCGAGGAATTATATTTTCTTGATCTCCCAACATACGGTTTTCATAACTGCGTAATGCATACAACCTACAAATGCAACTAACCGCTATCACCAAAAGTAAACCACAAATCAATGAACCCAATACTGCTGCAGTCAAAAAGCTATTACGAATACCTGGAAGTTCAGAAAAAAATTGAGATTATCAACAGAAATGGTATAGCAATCGAAAAAAAGGGGCAAAACAGGTTTTTTTTTTTTCTCATATTACAAAGCTATTTCATCATTGCCTTTACCAGCAATGCAAACCTCGTCTATGAAATTAAAATTTCAAACTAATTTTTCCTATAAAACTGAGACTGATACTTACAATTGTGTTCATCTGACCCATCTCCGCAGTCGTTGGTGCGATCACATTTCCAAATTTCCCTGATGCAACGACCATTACTGCACAAAAAACCTCCTCTTTCATAGTTACACAAGTCAGGACCTAATGATAAAAAAGAACTATTCAACAGTTCGTACTTCAGGTATCAAAACTTTATATCTCTATACTTATTTTTAATGCATGCAGTCCCTCAAACATTTTCTCACATTACAGGTAAACTTGTAAGATCAAAATCACACTAACAATCTAATTGTAAGAACAATCACAGGTGAATTAAAAAATGGTATTGGCAATCAAAATTTTTTGTGTATGATTAGAAAACTGAAATCTGAGAACAACACAAAGGTTTTTGACTTAATATGACACATCTACTGACATGGAAAGGTGTTGCCAAGTCCTGAAAAAGTCCAGAGAAACATATTTTGAACCGTTTCTCTGCTCCTAAAAAATTTGGCTGGAGCCTAGATTTTTCAGATTTGCCCTGCTCTGCATTATGAAATCACCCATCAAACTGACTGACTGATGATTCGATCTCAAATCTTACATTCTAGAAGGAATTATAAGAAGCTTCGATTATTCAACATCATTGGAACAGAACTTACATCTATAAATCTAAATTTACAGATAATGTGGGGCCCCATATATTGTACCCATAAAGCAATATACAGTAGAGCTACTGCATCTGCAGTTTTAATTTATCTACAGTTTGGAAAATGATGCACATGCTTCTAGCATGTAATACACAACAAGCAACAGCATAAAATCTTGTCAGATCCTGCCCGAATAGCAAAGTTGAGCAAACCAGTTTTATATAATATATATCAAAATTTTGAAAAGATGAATAAACTATTTATGTAGCAAAATGGCATATTTTTCATTACATCACATGAAAGCATGTCTTTTATTTTTTTTCCTGATCCAAACCTGCATAATGTTAATAGGTTATACAAACTGTTTTAGGTTGTAAGCTATACTTCACACTGGATTACTTATGCAGGCCACATAAGAGCTAAATTGTTCTATCAAGGCACAAATATGAATGAGCAACACTGATGAAATATAGGCACTAGTTTCAATCAGTGCAGTGAGCCTAATGAATAACAATTGATGTTCATATTTTACCAAATCCAATTTTGTACTCAGGCACCATTCAATTTAACTTTCATTATTCTATGGTGTATTTCACAATGAAGTATTTTGGAAATGCCACAGAAAACATTTTTGAGTGAGTAAGGCATGTTAGCCAGATTTAATTTTATGCACCTGCATTTTATAAATACTCAGTAATGGTCACATAGCAAGTCCACAAAGGTTTGTTTTTTTACTATTGGTAGCGTTAGGTACCCCTAGAGGTACCTGAAACCAATCCCTCTTCTGATACGACAACAAAAAAATCAAGACAATTATTAAATAGTATTAATTTTTTCTTGTTATTTTAGCAATAGTTTTGATAAGTTGCAATGTTCTTGTTGCTTCAACAAAACAAGATCTTTTGAGAGAAGAACTCAAAAGTACCTACAGTTGTGTAGTTTGCAATAGCAAACTTCCTGTTTTATCAGCAGAAGAATTTTTGAATACAGTGAAAATTTTCTCATAACCAAGGGGAGAAAAGTATTACTAAGGAAATGAATGTCGAAAAATAAGGGTTGAATAATTAAGGTTTTACTGTGTATGACGCATGAAAAAGTATGATAAATTTATGATGCAATGATACTTTCTGAGGACATCATATAACGAAAAAAACTGATATGACAAAATACTTCATCTTATTTGTTTTTTTTTTTTGATTGAAACACGAAATGATAGATAGAAAATATGAATACCAACTTAATGAAATTGCATATTTATTTATTCATTGTTTATGAATGTAAAGACTATTATAAGTTAGAAATGATTTACAGAAAAAAGTGTATTTGTTTATTTACCACAATCCTTTTCGTCAGAAGAATCGCTACACTGTGTTATGCCATTACACCTCTCTTCAGGAGCATAACAGCCTACACCAGAGGCGCACATTATCTGGCCTGGGCAGCCATGAAGGCAGTCTTTTTCATCTGCACCATTCAAACAATCCATGACCCTGAAAGTTTGAAAAACCTCATTAGGTGTGTTCTAAAAAGTGTCTCCCATTTTCTCTTACAAACCCCAATGACAAAAAAATACAATAACTTTTTAGATACATCATAGACCCATATTTAATTATTTGAGAACTAAAAAAAACAGGATAATTACTGAAAAAACTTTAAAGTAAACAAAAATCATTATGAAAAGGCGCTTACCTATCACAACGCTGTGTGAATGGATTATAACACTGCTGTGAATCACTGCCGCAGTGTGTTTCATTAGCAGAACAAAGACCACAACCCAGTTCATCACTGAAATCTGGACAGTTGAAATTTCCATCACAATGTTCATCGTTGCTGTAACAAAGAAAAACTGAGGCACAAGTCTTTCCTGATGGACAAATGCCTATGATGCAAATGTAAAATAAATCACAGTCATCAAAATTTTAAATTACGTATAATAAAAATACGTGAATCTCATAAATTCCCAAAATAAAAAAAATTGGAGCTAATCCGCCTTATGGTAAGGGGGAAAAGAATTGCAACATCATATTTTTACCTGAGCAATACTTTTCATCAGAGCCATCACTACAATCATTGAAGCCATTACACTGAACATTTTTGGGAACACACTCAGAGTTCGAACATATAAAATCATTTGTGTGACAGAAAGGCATTTCTCTTTTGCCTAGAAATGAGAAAATGAAAACTAATTTATTAAAGTAATTTAAATTTAGTTATGCTGCTCTTGTGACTGAATCATAACAAAACTATCAATGAATCATAACAAAATTGTCAGTGAATCGTAACAAAATTGTCAGTGAATCGTAACAAAATTGTCAGTGAATCGTAACAAAATTATCACAATGAATTCTAACAAAATTATCACAATGAATTAGAACAAAATTATCAATGAATTAGAACAAAATTATCAATGAATTAGAACAAAATTATCAATGAATTATAACAAAATTATCAATGAATTATAACAAAATTATCAATGAATTATAACAAAATTATCAATGAATTATAACAAAATTATCAATGAATTATAACAAAATTATCAATGAATTATAACAAAATTATCAACGAATTATAACAAAATTATCAACGAATCTGAACAAAATTCTGACTTTAAAAAAATTATTACCAATAGAAAAGAACAATTTGAATCCTCTCCCACCATTAATGACCCTCGATACGTGAAATTTTATTGAAATCTTGGACGAATATGAAGTAAAAACTGGATGAGGATTTACATTCTGGCCACAGTACTGAGCTTCAGTTCCATTCACAGATGGACCAATCTTAACCCAATTGTAATCACAACAAGGAGGATTCTCACATGAACCACTCTCCTCAATATCCAAATCATGAAATCTGAAAAATATTCACATAAAATATGAAAATATTTTTTTACATTGAAAATATTCTACATAGTAACTTACATGCCAAATTTAAAAAAAATTATATTCACCCTTGACCATAAAATAAAAATTTCACAAGTTTCATAATTGCGACAAATTTTATACCAGTGACAAGAATAGAAGCCATTCAATTGCGTCAGAAGATTTTTAGTTATTTTTGACATTGAATTACAATGAAATTTATTTAAAAATCAATAACAATAAAATTTACCTGATAGTAACAACGTCTCTCATGTTATTAGCAATATGCCATGTGCAGGATATGTGGCTTGGGTACTGACTTGGATACATGGGACTAATGATGATTCCTTCACTGTGATCAACCACTCCATCAGAACACACTGTAGTTCAAAGTGAAATATTATACGAATACAAATACAATGCCACAACAGGCAAAATGCCCAACGAGATGGCTGAGAAAAAGATGCCCATAAAAATATGGATGTCATATATTTCAAAAACACAGCAACCCAATTAAAAATGCAATTAACAAAAATTATAAACAATATATACACGTGATAAATACCATACAATGCCCATAAAGAATACTTATGGTTGTCTTATTCTAAGTATGGATAGCTTCTCGATTTACCCCAACATGTTTATCATATTTCTTTTTAAACGTGTCAATTGTGTTACAATTTACTACCTCCGGGGGTAAGCTATTCCATTTATTAACAACCCTATTAGAGAAAAATTTCCTGCGACACCATAACCTTGCATTGTCCCTCATCAATCGATACTAGTGTCCCCTTGTAAAAGCAGTCGATTGGCGGTGTACTAAAAATTCATGGTCCATCCTATCTATCCCATTGAAAATTTTGAACACGTCAATCATATCTCCTCGACATCTGCGTTCATCCAATATAAACATATTCATAAAAAGAAGTCTCTCTTCATAACTCAAGCCCTGTGTGCCAATAAGGACACGCGTAGCTCTTCTCTGCACCCCTTCAACCAAGTCTATGTTTCTCTGTAGGTATGGTCTCCAAAACCTTACAGCATACTCCAGTCCAGGACGAACTAAGCCTCGAAAAAGCGGAAGGATGACTTTAGGAGAACGCGAAGATACTTTTTTGAAAATGGGACCAAGCATTCTATTCGCTTTTTTGACCACCGCTGAACAATGTTCAAAAAACCTAAGCCACTCGTCAATAAGAATTCCCAAATCGGTGACCCTAGTTGCATCCGGGATAGTGACACCATTCAACTCGTAAGAGAACCGTGGGTTGTTTGAACCAAAATGAGTGACCATGCACTTATCAACACTAAACGTCATGCTCCATTCATTTGCCCATGCTGCAATCCTGTTTAAGTTGGTCTGGAGCAACTCCCTATCGCTTTCATTCTTCATTACCCCCATTAGCTTCACATCATCGGGGAATTTGCTAGTAAACCCATCGATACCCTGATCGAGTTTATCGATAAAAAGTGAAAAAGGTATGGGCCAAGGACACTTCCTTGAGGAACTCCAATTGTGACGTCTGTCCAACCAGAGAATTCCCCATTCACCATAACTCGTTGCGACCTATCTCTTAACCACAATTCTATTCAATTCAGCAAGTTGCTCCCAATTCCAATCTCGTGTAAACGCTTCAAGAGTTTACCATGTTGGACCCAATTGAATGCCTTCTGGAAATCAAGGTAAACAACATCTACATTTTTGCTCTTACCCAAAGCCTTAGTCACGTGATCATAGAAGCAAAGGAGGTTAGTTACACATGACTTCCCCTTCCTGAACCCATGCCGATTATCTGACAATACATTATTCTCGTCTATCCACTTATTGATTTAATATAACAAATGGCATCACATATTGTAGCTCACATAAAAAAAGGAAGGAATATTTTTTTTTATGAAAAAAATTTAAAAAAAAACCCATTTCAAAAAACAATATGATAATACAGACAGACATGACCGCCCAGAGAGACCATCTTGGGATGGTTTGCGCTCTTTCCGAAAGAGATGGACGGTATCAGAGAGAATATGATATAATACAGATGTATATATTTTATATTGTAAGTTTAGGACTGGTTTTCAGGAGATGCCTTCTAGTCAGACACCCCCCCCCCCTTGCATGCATCTTCAGTTAAATTGTGAAAAATTGTAAAATTGGGAATGCTTAGAGAAAACTTTTCTCATTGCAAATCCCTTCACTTTCCTCTGAGTATAGTTGTTTCTAGTTTATAACAACAAGTTTCTAGCTTATACAAGTTACAAGTGGTGCAAAAAAAGCCTCAAATATCACTCAGGGTGGATGTTTTGTGTCTATCATCAAATTTTTCCTATATTCTCAGGCAGGCTCAACCGCATTTGATCAAAACAATGAGAAAAATGTGACATTGTTTTTGAAAATAACTATTTTAAGCATTTTTTTGTTCTCATCATTAAAATTCACGAGATCTCAATGAGCATTTTAGATGCAGAATTTCGTGAAGGGTCTAGAAAATGGACCCGAATTCTGTCTAGACAGACCTGTAGTAATGAAGATTTCAGCTAAGAGAGAGAAATGTGATTCCAAAACAAATTATATTTGTTGGTCAAGCTAAGACCGTACTTATAAAAATAAAAACCTCTATAGATACTAACTTCGGTCAACTGAACTTTTGGAATATGGTCTTGATCCAGTCAGCAAATCTAAAATACTCTCTGCAGTTATTGAGCTCACATGTGCTGCCAACCAAGTCAAATCTATAATACAAAATATAATTAATTTTAGTACAAGGATTAATGATTTAAGTACAAAAGAGAGATACAGATGTAAAATGTAACTCCAAATCAGTGTTTCTCAAAGTGGGCGTCCTGGCTTCTAAGAGCATCACGACCAGCCAGAGATATTGATTTTGGTTATCTATTCATATTTTGAAGTGGTTCTTTTTAAAATTAAAAATATAGGCTATATCTTAACTACTCTGGTGAGCCGCAGATGAACCACTAGTCTAGGCAAGAAAGCTGAAGCTGACAAAAGTTACCACTGCCCAGATGCAATGAATTTCCCGTTTTAAGCCTGTGCGTGTGTATTGGTGATCATCCTGGCTAGGGCTTCACAAATCGTATTCGCCAGGTTCAACATGGGGACAAAAAAAAATGAGTATTGGTATATCTATGTATCATCATCATCAACAACTATTTTCAATCCACTGCTGGATATGACGGTCTCCTCTAAATTTTTCCAGACATGGCCCAAGTTCTGTCCCATGGGGGATGTAAGCACTGTAACCCAAAGGGGTGGGCCATGTGAACTCAGGGATCTGGAACTGTGCCCCACATCACTCAAATGACATGTAAATGTGCCACAGGCAGTGGTGCAAGTGCCCCTCATCCATTTTGGAGCAGCAAGCTTTCATTTTTGGAACAGAACTAAAAACGAACTATATCTGAAATATAAGGAGTAATTTTTCTGTGAAATGCCAAAAGTTTTGCCAAAAGCATTGTATGGACAGATTTTTCACTGTTTCAATATACTTTTGTTAGCACTGAACTCTTTCACTGTCTGCATTACCATGTGCTAAAGATTAAAAAAGCCTTCGCCAAAACTGGCAAAATTTTGAACTTTGGGCTGCTTTCAAGGTTACAAAATTTGAATATGTCTGCCCAATGTCTGTAGGCCCTATTCTCTGAACCGATTTCACTTCTTGTAATTCTTTGCATTATAGTGCAACCCATTCATCACCTAATTGATAGTTTTGTTGGTGATACAATGTTATGCAACATGCCAGCAATATGTGAAGGAGTAATGTACTATCCCAGCAATGCACGAGAGGGAGTGCGAAAAACAAGAGAGGGTGCAAACATTTCGTTCTCTCCAACAACATGTTTTGGAAAGGTAGGATATTTATATATAATAGGTATCTCACTAAAGTTATGAAAAATGAGCATGCTCCTAGTACAAATTTGTTTGACTATTGTTAAGAGCATGCCCCTCCCCCGCCAATGCAGGGGTGGACCGTGCGGCCATATTGGGCGCCGCTCTAGGAGGGGTGCCAAATGGAGTTGAAAGGGTGAAAAAAGCTTTGTCAACCAAAAAAAAAAGTGGTCAGTAGCACCAAAAATAGGTGCTGCATGGGTGGAGATATTTTTCCTCGAGCCGGCCCTGTTCACCTCACCTGGGGATTCAACCCACATGGGTAAAAGGCTTATATCCCGGGTGGGACAGAGCCTGTGTCGTGTCTGGTCTATCGGCCCTGTTCGCCAAATCCGGATTTTCGCAATGTGAAATTGTCACGATCAGCAACTGCTGATGATAAAGACAACTGCATAGTAGCTAGACGACAAAACTATGAATATTTTTTTCCAACGCTTTCCGAAAAATTTAAATTTCCAACGATTTTGGTAATTTAAACGAGTACACCAATCTACTTTTCGATTATTCGCAAAGGCGCGTGTGCAATCTTGTGGGAAATAAAGCGAATTTACAGCGTAGATATGCTGTCTTTGAATGCAGGTTAGTAGCAGCAAAATTACCGTTACTTTCAGTATATAACCCGCAGGAGAAAAAATGCTCTCCGAAATCTGAAAATTCAGCATATTCATTCAAGGACTTTGATAGACCGCGGGTTATACCAATAATGGTCCTGTACCGTTATTGGTATAACCTGAGGTCTACTTCAAATTAGACTACTTCAAAGTCACCAAATAGTGTGATAGTGGTAGATGGTGAAAAAAATTGAAATTTTCCCCTCCATATCTTTTTCCTTGTCTCGGAAAGAACGCATCCCGTGAACAAAATTTTCATGCTTCTTTGTCCTAAATTCCAGATATGTGACGCACTACAGTGAATTAGCGGGAACTCCACTTACCACAAACAAGAATTGGCACAAATCTGCAGGGATTCCGTGCACCATGTAGCAAGAGAACCATTTCAGCGCAACTCTTGCACCCCTGCACAGGTCACTTTAATTATATTTTTTATTATTTATTTATTTATTCAATATTGATTGGCCGAGGCCTATACAAGAGGATGCGGAATTATACATGGCGAAAGTGACGATTAATGGTATGAGAGAATTCGGAAATTGTGGTGCAATCTACAATATTTGATGGTAGGTTGTTCCGGTCGATAATAGTTCTTGGGAAAAAGCTAAATTTGTGACAATCTGAAGAGGCAAAGATGGGCTGTAATTTTTTGGAATGATTGAGTATAACAGAGAAATGAGAAGGTTTGATTAGAATATTGGAGGTGTCAATATCAAAAAACCCATGGAGAGAGGATTTTGTAAAGAAAAGTACTATACCTGGAAATATAACATCAACTCACTCATGTGGAGCTGTAAATCAGATCACTTGAGTGATCTTTTTATATTTCACTGTTTATTTTTATGAAATTAGAATTGAGGTGGCACGCTACATCAAATTACTCTTGAGGACCACATCTGGCCCACGGGTCATAGGTTGAGCATGTATGGTTTAAGCAGGGCTGACTGTGTGTGTGTGTGTATATATAAATATATGCGTATTTCGAGCCATTTTTCCCAAAGAAAAATTTTGTTTTTGTTGAAAAAAAAAATGTTTTTCCTTGATTTAATGAATTAGTCCCATCCGAGAAGGGTTTGAATGTATTCAAAAAATTATTAAAGAAACTCATACTTACAGATTCTTAAAAACAGAATATCCATGAGATTCTTGTACTAAGTCAAAGTAAAACTATGCCTGCAAAATAAAGTAACTCTTGTGAGTTAAGGGAAAATGCTTAAAACACAATTGAATGTTCATGTACAAACATACAGTAAGGCTGGGATTACACTATAAACGTTTTTAGAAAAGTTTTCATAAAACTTGAAAAATGCAACCAATGCGTGATAGTGATAGGAACCGAGAGACACCCAGGCTCTGTCACACTCTGTGATATAAGCACATTGTCCCTGGGGACTCGGGTGCTTCCGGGGAACCTAACCATTCACTGAGCTTGAGAAAGATATATTACATACATGGGCAGGTGCCACTACGCACCTCTCCAGTAAACAAGTATAAAATTTATGATCGATTGAATGAAGTCAATCATGAAATGGTGATTCATGTTAATAAATCTTAATTATAAATCACAGGCTATAAATCATGAAATCATCCTAACAATCATCATAATCGAGGATAGTTCTTGATAAAATTTGATTTGATTGTCTTCCAGGGATTTTCGTGGAATCAGTAACTATCACATCAATGAAAGCTGTCAATCTGCTGCTGGGTTGATCTAATCGCTGCACTGTGGTTTGATTTGGTCCAAAGACATTCGTGAGTAATTGCTGCCTGTATACAGCTTTTCGATAAGCCCGCGCGGATCAAACTATTCTCGACTACTCAGGCTCCTCTTCTCGAAACAGATGTACGAGATCGCTGTCTGGTGTAGTTGACGTCGGATTCTAATGGATCTCCTAACTGGCATAGGTGCCTCTCTATCTAGTTCTGGCTCCAGGACTGTAGCTCTGATATCCTCGGGGTGTTCCTCTGGAAAGCGAACCAGTTTACGTATTTTACTTTTCGAATCTTCCTGCTTCAGAATGCACTTAAGCCAAGGTATTCGCAGATGTTCAGCTGGCTCTCTGAAGTGAGAAGCTGTTGTCTTGGGGCATAGAGTTGTGTAGTGAAAAGGCGTGCCTATTGCTGAACAAGCACATTTATCACTGAGTATAAACCAATGAGTGTATATCAGTTACACAATAAGCTTATTGGATGTTTCTTTCAAGTTTTGCATAAGAACTTTTATAAAGTGATCCCAGTCTTATAACCCATGTAGATACTGGTCAGTTATCAAGGTGGTCACCATCTGCACTTTTTTTTCACAGACACTCTCTATTTTAAGTATCACCCATTTAATGCTTTGTCCAAAAATGTGTTTACATCCGCGTGATATACGGTGCCTTGGAGAAGTTTGCTGAAATTTCACATCATTAAGTCAATCTGTACAATGTGTAAGTTACACATTTTACAGAAGTCCCCCCTTTCCCCTCCTTGGAAAATTAACCCTCCCTTCATATAACAAGGTCAGAGGCCAACTCAGTATGGGCATACAATACAAATAATAGTATAAATAAATATTCTCGAAATGAAAAAAATAAAACCCTGACTCTCTTTAAAATAATAAATCGATCCAGGCATAAGTTTCTCTGGGTATCCAGACTAGTTTAAGAATTCCCTCTTAAATAAGCTACAGTCCTTCCAGTTGTGAAAATGAAACCCGAACTCTCTTTGAAAAATAAGCCGATCCAAGTCACTCTGGGTATCCAGAATCTGTAAAATAATAAAACTAAAATAATGGCATTTCTTTACGACACTGAAAACGGAAGGGCAGTAGTTGCAAAAAATAAGAATAAATATATCGGGAAGAATACAACCTGATGGAAACATAATCCTAGCGAGACAAGGCGACACTTTTAAACAACGGAAAATGAAATGACGCTATTTCAAATACTATTACACAAAGGGAGACGTCATTTGAATAGCCCCGCGTTACTAGCGCCACCTGGAATGGAGAATCTACAAAAAAAATTACATTAACCTGACATCATCATTATACCTGCCTTGCAAACTTACGGCACCCTTGGTGGTCTGGATTGTACTGCATATATATAAATGAAAAATTTTCAAAGGCACAATGAAAAATTTTGAAAGTGCTAAGGCAATCAATTGGCGACAAAAAATAATCGCCAAAGGCTCGACCCTGTCATGATGTTAGCCGACCATGCCCATAATACAAAAAAATAGCCGATTTTGGGGCCCTGAAAATTTGCGACGGGGGGGGCATGTGTCCAGGGCCGCAACTAGACGCTTGGTCGCCCGGGGGAAGCACGCATTTAGACGTACCCTTGTAATGTTGAAGGAGAGGTTTCAGAATGAAATTTGCGTCCCCTCGGGTCTAGCGCCCGGGGCACGAGACCCACCTGCTTTCCCCCCTTAGTTGCGTACCTGCATGTGTCCCGTTTCTCATGGGAGAAACAGGCCCTTTGGTGTCAATGACTAGGCCCCTAGTAGTTTGACCCGTCATTATTAGAAATTGGGCCACCACAAACTGTGGAGGGAGGGCCAATGTTTCCATTTGCCCATACGGAAATCGACCCAGCCTTACACGCCCATTCAATGTATTCACGCTGCTGTTTCATGAAAATCCCCAATGTCCCAATACCTCAGTGTAACGTATTTGTTTTAAAATCAATCACAAGATTTTGATCCAATTTTTTAAATACCAAGGGATATTATTTACCTTTTCTTTCATTCAAGTCGACATCATTTAATGTCTTTATTAAAATTATACACAAAAAGAAATAAAATTAAAAACGTATAAAATAATTTAGTTGCAACACTAATAATAGAAACATCAAGTTCAAGTTTTCAGGTTGAAACTGTTAAGGAGAGATAACCACGCAATCACATCTTTTCATCACATCACTGTAACGTATGTGACCATATATCCTGTTATTTCTGGGAATAAATTAAAAATTTTTTCATGATATTCAGTTACCTCATGATTTTGGTAAAATTAAAATTTCATTGAATCTGTTGAAATTTTTATTTTTAAAATTTTTTTAATACTGAATTCGCGTGAGTTCTGGAACAATATTTTTTCGTCCTGTTATCTGGATATATGGTCATGATGTTTCTTTCCATCACAGAGGACTCTTGCTATTTTGATTTTTAGAGATTGGCAACATCTTCAAATTGTGCTTTCGCGGGAAATTGCAAGCTGACAAAATAAAAACGCTTTCAAAATGTTGACAGTTCACGTCGAAATTATGATCCATCCGAACTGGTATGTTATTTATTTATTATATTTCTATTTATTTGTTTACTAATGGAGCTTTGTTCCAACACCCCTCCCCTTTACAACATATCACTTTGTAAAAACAATGAGATTCATTAAGGACCCCCCCCCCCGAAATGAAATGTCAACTTCCCCCATGTGGGAGCCCTTTCGGACCTCCCCCCCCCCCCCCGTGAGGGGCTAAGGAAAAACTTCATTTGTATTGATTTTACCAACAAATAAAATCCTGGGCCCTCCCCCATGCAACAGTCGAGACTAATACGATTTTTGGAGGTGGGGAAGGGGTGCTATTACGAATTTTACAATGTTAAAGCAATTAAAAAAAGAGCTGCGATTGCGTAAGCGCGGTTGTGCCAAATTTGGCGATTTACAATTTCGTCAAGGTTTTTGGGAACATCTGTCCTATAATCCAGGGACGGGATTATAGGACAGATGTTCCCAAACGACGCCGGACACGTCTGACGGCCTAGAGAAAAGTCGCCAAGGCTGTAATGGACAGCGAAAAAAAATCCGCAGCATAGAAAACATAACGGTCATTCCTGTTGTATAAATAAGCGTCTGCATAAAAAAGAAAAACTCTGACACTCTTTCAAGTAAACAATTGATCAGGACATAAAAGTCTCTCTGGGTCACTGAGCTGTAGAAAAACTGAAGCGAAGACAATAACACACAAGGATGTGCTCGAGCTGACACAGAGGAATGCAAAAGTGGATGTGACAGAGCAAAGAAGGCGAAACTTTGCTTTCTGTATGTGTAGTTCAGAATATAAACTATAAGGAAACGTACATCTGCAGTATTTTTTAGTGCAGTCTTTAATTTCCTTATATTGTTTCATATTTTATTAGCATAGTGGTTCATCTGCACATATACAAATGGTGATATCATGTTCTGTGACAATCACAGTGACCAATACACCATACCATGTTTTCTTTATTGCGGCACCTCTTGGTCTTCCTTAAGCTTATGTATAATTGTGAAAATACCTATTTAATAATTTATGTAGAGTTTTTGGGGTTTTTTTTTGGATAGTTCCGGGTTCATTTAAATTCTAATGTATTACCTAGGAAATATCTTTTATTGAAATATTGGACTACCACCTGGTCATCTTCCTTAACCTCTTCACGATCAGGGATGTAATATTGCATTCAAACGCAAGTGGAATAAATTTGATTCATCTATTTCTACAACCTTTTTTTCCTGATCGCAAAAAACTCTAACCTGGCAGCATGCATGTTTCAACTTTTTCCAAGAAAGGGGGGGGGGGAGGCAAAGAACATGTACTTAGTTATATGTATATTTTTCCTTGTTTGTGTATTTTCTATTGTTATTTTCAAAGCTTGGGGCCATAACCCTCTTCCCCGCAAATCATGGGTCTGCCTCGCAGGGAAAACATGTGCCTTTTATTAATTTGCTAACTTATTACACTTTTTCTTTTTGTAGCTTGCTGGATAAAGACACATTGAAGCAAGCTTGCTCTAAAATAGTTTGGGAGACACCATTGATCATTGGAGAGAATATTGTGATAGAAGATTTCATTGGTGTTGGAGAAGGACTGCTGGAGAAAAATGTTCTCAGCATTCTTGTTTCAGCTGAGGAAAAATTGGAGGGAAATGCAAGTATAATTTATTGCTCAATTGGAAAATGAATAATTTTTGAATTTTTTCAGAACATCTTAATATGTGTATTGTCATTGGATATTTTTCTGTGTTCTAAGTATCGGTGTTCTATTTCTCCATCTGGATGGAGCACTGATATAGTACCTACATCAACTATAATGTGCATTAGCTGAATTCATTAGTATCCAATTCAACGTGCATTAGCTGTTAGTTATCTGAAATGTAAAAATCACAGGAAAATTTTTTTGACTAACAAAAATGTCCGTTAGCTGAGGTACCACTGTACTTCACTTCTGAAGATTTTGTGGGGTGAAAATTCACACACACACACATGCACCCATGATAAAATTCCAGAGTGAGTTAATGGTTTTTTTTTTTCAAGTTATATGCATCTTATGTCAATATCGTCTTGTATGTGTTACTGCCAAACCCTGAAGTGTAGCCAATTCATGAAATAGCCGAAGATCCTTGAGAAAAACTACAAAAATATTGACATAATTTTTCTATCAAATTTTGAAAAAATATATATATATTACAACATCATGACTGTGGTTTGATGTGTTGCCATAGCTAACATGGACATAATTATCACAAATAAATACACCAAATTGGCAATGACCCTGATTCATATCTTTTGTTATTGGACTTTGGCCAGTGACAGGGTTGGTTTGGTACAGTGTGGTTTCAACCAAGTGGTTTTTTTAAAAAAATCAAATGAAAGTGGCCCAAATATAATTTTTTCCTTGAAAAATATAATATTGGTTCATTTATTAGCCAAAATTTTTCATTTTTACCACATTTTATATTCTTGGGGTACATTCTGATGGTATATCTTTAAATGGCATAAAATGGTCTAAATGGTTTTTTTTAAAGTCTCATAAAAGTGTGGCGTAAATATATATATTTTTTTTTCATATGAAGTATCTTAGTTATTTAAAGTTGTATAAAGAAGCCAAAATTTCTCATTCTTACCACATTTTCTAACCTTTGGCTGCATTCTGGTGCTCTATCTTTACCAAATTCATGAATAAGAATTGTATCATGCATCTAAATGTAGTGGTGTATTATCTCACAGGATTTCTTTTTCTTTTCACAAAGAAGCTGACAGTAGTGACACCATCATGCTAGGGGCAGGTGGTCTTATAATCCAATAAAGACATCAGCTGTTCCTAAAGGACAAAGACCAGTGTACACACTAGTAGTTACATTACCTCACAGACATTTTCATTTTCTTTCCCCATAAGAAGTAGCACATCTCCTACTGTATATCTCCCAGTTTTAATATTCAATGGTCGGTTTTTTTTCCCCCATATATACTTTCACTGTTGAGCCCAGTTCATCAAGGTTCTACTTTATAGCAGTAACAGATTTATGAAAAACAATCAGCTATATATAGGGTGATTATAATTAAAGCTTTGATTCCAAAACTATACAATAAGTACTGGTCAGAATGACTTGAAAATTTGCATGGATACTCCTGAAGCAATGGAAGTTTCTTTCGTAAAAGAAAAAAAGTGCAAAATGTGCAAGTAGATGATGCTGTACTTGGCCAGCAGTATAATCTATTTTGTGCAACCACATCATTTCGACACTTTCACAGCATCAGTGTGTGAATAGAACAACTTTTATCAAGATGCACATTGCAATACCAGCAAAGCAGCTGCTGAAGACCCATTTTGACAGGATGCACCTTAACCGTTGCAACTTTTGGCTGTGGGGGGTACCTAAAAATGTTATGAACATTTGTCAGTCAGATTGCAAACTTTGGTGAATTGCAATCTCCAACACATCCCCCTATATATTACAAATTCCTCAGGAATATTTATGTGGGGGGGGGGTGCATTTGGTTTAATAAAGGTGAAATTGCAAGCGCATCCACATCATGACCATGCCATACTCTGATCTGTTGTTGAACAAGAATTTTTGTGCTTTCAACCTCATAGCCAGAACACGGTGGACAACATATTTAACATTTCTTAAGTAAGTTGTATTTATTTGTTCAATTACTTCGTTTTTTGTGATGCTTCCATGAATTATGAAATCGTGCAATGCTATAATTAAATTATCATTTCGCCATGACTGGCTATCATTTCAATTGTGCAAGCAAATTTCCCACGTGTTGGATGTTGTCATTAATTTTATGTTTTTAAGTATTTTTTTACCCTTTACCAAATAAAATTGCATGTTTCGAGGAATATTCATATAAATTTTCAAGTCATTTTGACAATCATTCTTTTTTTTTACAGTGTTTTGAAATCAGAACCTTAGTTATAATCACCCTGTATATCGTAAATAATCGCTAATTAATCTGCATTATTTATGCTTCATTAAATACATTATATTCACCTAATTTTTATTATAATTTTTGCAAAATATCTTCCTAATTAAGTATACCTGGAGAAAACATCTTTATATTATATATATACGATTAATAATAACATTAAAATAATTTTCAAACACGAAGTAATCCATTGAATTAAGTAAAAAATAAATGGCAAAAGTTGGTTGTTGTAAAAATTTAAGAAATATTTATTGATTAATTAATATGGGAATAGTGTTAATTACATTAATAAATATTTTATTTTAATTAATTATTAGATATTTGAATGATTTTTCAGAAATTTTTTTGTTTTTAATGTTAATACTATTTAAAACAAAAAAATTGATTTAAACCAAAAAAACCCCCGGTTTTTTTCGGTTTTTTTACCAACCCTGGCCAGAGATCTCCGGCAAGGAATTGGCTGAAAATGTGAAAATTGATGCCAAAGTCGGAAATTCAGACTTTGGCTAGGTTAATTTACAACCAAAATTTGCTGATTCGCAAACTGGTCAATTTCTGGCTTTGGCAGTAACATATGCATTATGTAACTTCAAACATCTTATCAATTCATTTAAAATTGTTTGCTTTTCAATTTTTTCTTAATCTTCATTTATTATACCACTTTACAGATTTTTATTCCATCCCCTGAAAATTGTAAATTAGCTTTTCATCTGTATTGCCTGCACACAGAAGGTCCTGAATCATTTGAATTCGGTCCAGAAAATTCAAATTCAGAAGCGGCCACACATTGGAATCTGCCAAGTGCAGATTTTCATCAGTTATGGGAAAATCTGATTTTCGACTCTGAAATTAAGAGAAAGGTAATGCTTTTCTCAAAGTGTGTGTGTGCATTCTTTTTTTCTTTTTTTTTTTTTTTGTCACCTTTCCTATATGTATTGGAATGAAATTTGAATTGTTTTTAAGGTGTTTAAATGCCAAATACAGTTAAACCTCTCTTTTATGGACTAAGGTGGGACAAAAAAATGTCCATAAAAGAGAGATGACCGTTAATCAGGGGTTCAAAATATATACTTTTATTATAAACTGGAAAATTATTATTTTGCCATAAAAGAGGGGTGACTGCATCTGAGGGGGTGTCCGTTCAGAGGTTTTTACTGTATATAAATCAGAGCTGGAAAAATCCTGGATTGATATCATGGCAATTATAAAATCTGTATTGGCGCCAACATTTTGTTTATGTGTAATTGCTAAATTAAAATCTGAGGATGGCAAAAACAGATTTTATGACATATGTCTGCCAACATTAGAAATCATTGTCCGGTAAAATTAAAAAAACTAAAAACAATGGGACCAATTTTCTTAAGGAAAAACCATCTTCGACCATTAAGAAATCTGACTTGGGTCCTGATATAAGTTATGAATGATAAGTCAGCTCTTGATATATTTCAATGATAAAGGGAAAAATAAAAGTTGGATGAAAATTTTTTCAGGGTTGTTTTATATCTAGTGAAGAGTGATCTCATTGAGCATTTTTTGTAATGACACATTCTTCTTTGACCTTTTTTTTCAAAAGAGTTGTTTCTTTGATTTCTCCCTCCCCACCACAGATTCTTCTGATTCAGTAGAATGCTTACATATTCTAATTTCTGCATCTCTATTCCTCTCTAATCTTCAATGTGTTTGACTCCTTCAATAGCAGAACTTAACAACTCCCAGTAGCCAAATCCCAGTGGCAACTAAAAACCTGATATTGAGATCTAAATTTTCCTATGGCTGCTATTGCCAGTGTTTGAAATCATTGGTGGTCCGCTGGTCGAGACCTTTGGTTAAACATTCGCACCACCAAGAAAAAATTTGTGGTGATTCATGGGATCTGTAGCACTTTTGCCCCCTAATTCTGGAATGATACACCGATCACAGAAGAATCTCCTAAAGAAGAATCACAGATACACCAAATGATTGACTACAGTTCTAATTGTTTTTTTGCGTTTTTTTACACTCTTTGGTGGTATATATCACACACACATTCTTCTAAATAATACAAGTAATATGTTACTTGTATGTATTTAGCAGTAATACATGTAATATATTTAGGAGAAAATTAATTATTCAGAGCAGATTTCATTTAGCAGACCACTCTCTCTCATGGTACCTGCAGACCAGTAGGTTCTTTTATTCACTGGTTCCAGGACCAGTTGAATACTTTTATTTTCCAATTCTAACGCTGATCATACTATAAAAGTTATTTTGTAAAACTATAAAAAGGCAACCAATAAGTGTGTTCGAATACAACAACGACTTATTGGCTTTTTTTTCACATTTTGTAAAAGATTTTTTACCAAACTTATATAGGTAATCCCCTAGTAATAACATTGAGAATTTTCAAACACAAAATATTTCTTTGAGTTAAGCTGTAAAATAACTAAAGTGCAAAAGCTGGCTTTTATTGAAGTGTAAGAAATATTTATAGATTAATGTGGGAATTGTGTTAATTACATTAATAAATATTTATTTTAATTAATTATTAGAAGTTGGAATGATTTTTCAGAAATTTTATTGTTTTTAATGTAAATGCTATTAAAACAAAAACAAAAAAACATTTTAAACCAAAAAAACCTAGTTTCTGGTTTTTCTACCAACCCTGTAAGAAACACTGTTAGAGTATATATGAGTGTGATGCATAGTAAATGTAATAATGTGGGTTTTTTTTTCTTCATGAAGTTGTTGAATTATGTGTCAAGTACACTTCTGTTCGCTGAGAAGAAAGTTGATGTGAATATTGTTCCTTGGAACAAGGTTGTTCTTCTTCATGGTTAGTTACTTTTTGTTATTACAGTAGAATTTTCAACTCTCCAGCCTCGGGGAGGACAGGCTGGATAACAATAAAACCAGATTGGCCAAAATTTCTATAAATGCTGAAAAGAAATAACTGAAAAATTGCCAATTTTAAGAAATGATGGGTACTGCAAGTCAAAATTTAATTCACCAAAAAAAAACTTATGCTTGACAAGTATGTTAGATGAATATATTTATACAGCTATAAATGAAAGTCATAATTATCATATTATAATTTATTGGTCCTGAAAATAATCGTAATTCTTGATTTCAAAAATTCAGATAAACTTTGTTGAAAATAGGAGGGGGGGCAGACTTGCACATTTTATAAAAAAGTTGGTACTGCCAAAATTATGGGAACATCCCATAGAATATGGGTCATATGGTCACTCTTTTTATAAACGTTTCTGGTATGCAAGGGGCGGAAATACCACATATCTGGTCTCATGGACTGCAAATGTTGTGCACCTTTGCAAACTTGCAGTTGATCCAATTTGCCATTTTACTTTTCCCAAATTGAGGGGTCCCTATCATTATGTCATTACTCATATAAATGCAGAGCTCTTAATTTCAGAGATCAAAATTTGAAGGAAGAAAAAAAATCTTGTATTACAATTGGTATGTTAAATGTCTTTTGTGGCATGACACAAATTGATGAGGCATCACTTTATATATAACTATCAAATTTATTAATGCAAAGACATTAACGGAAAAATGACATTCATGCGAATAAAATTACAGATGAACGCAACCATGTTCGCACACCACACACTACAACCATCACTCAAAACTGTGTGACCTCTTTTCCTCTCTCTCTCTCTCTTTCTTCCGGGCAAAAGCTTGCACATGCAGCACCATCTATTGATCCTAAAACATTAGTTCTTATCTTATTACTTTTCATTGTAGGTCCACCTGGAACAGGCAAAACATCACTGTGCAAAGCATTGGCACAAAAAATTTGCATTCGCTTTGAAGACAAATACCAAATGGGGCATCTCCTGGAGATAAATTCACATAGCCTGTTCTCAAAATTCTTCTCAGAGGTATCTTAGTTTTTCATTCATCCTGATGTACTGAATATATTTACTTTCTTTCACTGTTAGCTTTTTTTAAGGCCAAATAATCCATAACAATTTTTTTTTCAATTCCTTAAGAGTGGCAAGCTGGTGACAAAAATGTTTCAAGCCATACAGAAAATTGTAGAAGATTCTGATGACCTGGTGATAATACTGATTGATGAAGTGAGATTCAAAACTGGATAGTTACATGATATATGCTAATGCATATCCTATGATTATGTTAAATCAGTAATACTTCAGATTTTTTTTGTTTAATTAATTTTTTTGTATGAATATGATAATTACACTGCTATTGCTGGAGTTGTTGGACCCCATAGAAGTCATGGTTAATAAAGGAAAATTCTTAAATTCAGACAAAAAAAAATTATTCTTTTTTACCAGAATACATAGCTGCCAAGTATCCAGAATTTCTACTCCATCTCCCAGGCTCTCGAAAGATGCTTATATCTCCAGAATTTCGACTATGACTAAAATTCTCTATTTTAGGAGAAAAAATTATTCCCAAACAATTTACCTGGAAAAAAAAGAAGACTGCATTTTGAATCCCCAAAATACTACACCCATGATGTAAATTGCGTCATTGCGTCAAATCACAAACAATATTTAATTTCTGGGGGGAAATACAAAATTCGCCAAACAGCTAACGTCGATTCTACCTTTCAACATCCAAAAATTGGCGAGGTGACTTGCATGTGCTTTGACCATGCGTCCCGATAAGTCTGCATGTCCCGTTTCAGGCCTGATGACAATTTTTTTGTTGGCAAGGTTTGGTTAAGGAGTACAATGACAAGTAATTTAACTACTGGTTGGTGATAATTGGCGACTTGGTATTAATTGGATGGACTGCATGATTTGAAAAGGGAAAAATTTTACTTTTATTAACGAAAAATCACATATCGCTTCCCAAAAATCCACCTCATAATTATTTTTGTACGGATTTTGAATTCCTATGAAAACCTCCGTAATTCTCACTCTCCAAAATTGGCAGCTATGAAAATATTAAAGATTCATTTTTATACAAATTTATTATGGAAAAATATTTTGATTCAAATTCCTGGAATTCATATGGTGTACTGAATATTCTACACACAAAATAACTGTTTCAATCAGATTAAAAATAATTATGATTGAAATATGGGACACACACACATATGATTTTCAAACTTGTTTTTTTGAAAAATAAATTAAACACACATTCAATGTAAACATGTATTTAATAATTTTTCACAAAGCAACTTGTATCTAGTTCTTATATAAAGTTCTTATTAGCATCAAATGATTTTATTTCCAATTCTGCTCTTGAAAGAGACAGAAAGTTGAACTACCACAATTAAGCTTCCAGTATTACACTAAAATATATTGTATCTTTTTTTTAGGTTGAAAGTTTGGCTCATTCTAGAAAATCATCGTTCGCTGGGGCTGCAGAACCATCGGATTCAATACGTGTAGTGAATGCTTTGCTTACTCACTTAGACAAAATAAAGAGGTAATTTAAGAAAAAGTATATATACTGTGCAACCAATTACATTTTAATAAGAAAAAAGTAACATTTTTTCTACACACCTAAATGAGGTGTAGTAGAAATTGTTTTTAACATGTAAAAATGTCGTGCAAGTTATATTATATTTTGCGCAGCATATTACAATCAACTATCGCAGGGGTCTGTCCAAAGTTTTTTTAGGGTCATGTTATTGTGAAAATTTCTCTTATTTTTTTGAAAAGGGTTATTGATATTTTTTGTGGGAATCAAACTAAGCTATAGTCCGTTTCAGGTTAACTGCAGTGCTGAGAAAGGTAGAGAGTGTATTCCTTCGCCGCAAAATATAGTTCCCATATATCGGAGGCTTACGATGATCATTTATGTAGAATATTTAAATTTTTTGAATGATTGAAAAAAAAAAACTGAAAAAATATTGTTCTGAATCGATCTTTATTCATTTAAGAATTTTAAATTAGGTCACCATCATACGTTTGAAAAAAAAGATTTTTCTCAGTGAGATTGGGGTGAGAATCAGGTATACCTCACCATGATCGTGCATCAATACATTGGTTGAAAGGCTTTCGCTGTCATAGCAACATGTGATGCGGTTCCCTCGTAACTTCCCTTTCACTGCAAAGTTAATTTGAAACGAACTATAGTTAAATTTATCACAAAAGAAATGAAATGTCAAATTATGGTTTCATTAATTTGTATTTTGTAAAGGGTCTGTTTTTCAGATCCCGAATTTTGCGACAGGTTCATTTTTCAGGTTTGGAATTTTGTGATAGGTTCATTTTTCAGGTTTGGAATTGTGTGATAGGTCCAGAAAACAGACCCAAATTTCGGCTGGACAGACCCCTGTATCATATATTTTCAACAATACAGGGAACAAGAAAAGTTGTGTTAAAGAATTTTCAGGGTTATTTGAGCAATATAATGATATTTATTTCAAAAATTTGTTTCACAGCATGTTTTAGTGATGTCTCTGCTAATGGTTTTTTTTTTTTCTGCGATACTTCTACCTTAGCTAATGAATGTTTTTGTTGGCATAGATGTACACATTAACAAAACACAGCAGATTCAGCTAAAAAGAATTGCATCAAAAATCAGGGCCTAGAATTAGATGTTTTCAGTGCAAGGCTCGTAGCAATAAATTGACTGATCTGGACATGTTAGAAGCTTATCTTTTCCTTCTGCATGTATTTAAGCAGAGAAATAAGCTGATCACATCATATGGGGGAGGGGCGGAATACCCATGAACCTGACTGGGTTATGCACATAGTGTCAAATAAAAATATCTTCAGTTTCTCAACCTCCTATTAATTTTCATTTATACAAATTTGTAGCTGTTTTTTTTCAGCCTTGAGTCAATTTTTTGTCTTTTTTATAATGCTTCTTGGTGTTTCATAAAACTTCCAATTTCAATTTTTAGCAGAATGACTTTCCTTAGAAACTTATGGGAAATCATGTTTCAGCTAATGAATCAGGGTTTGTACAGGTCATGGGAAACTGGAAAACCCTGGAATTATCAGGAGGAAAATGTTTACTAAAAAAGTCAGGGGAAAATAGTCCATTTTTGTTTTAAAACCTGGGAAATTTCTGACAATGGACCTGGAAAATCACTACGATTGTCATCTGATCGAAAGCAAAAAATAATAAAGAAAAAAGTTTATTCCTCAAAAAGAAAAATCAAGAATGTAAATTGCAATTTGATAAAATCATAAATCTTAATACTGCTGAGTAGAAACTAGTATTTTGTAAGTCTGTGTGGAAAAGTGTATTGCTGTGATCTTATCATAGCTGTATACAAAGTGTTTCTTAAAACTTATTGTTTAGACACATCATACAAAGCCATGCATAAAAAGTGTTAGGAAAGTTCAGGTGTGATAATTTCATAAGATGACTTCAGTGAGCAACAACAGATGAAGCATGTGTATATGATGATTTCCTGTGGGTATTTTTTATTTCAAAAATGAGTGGTAATAAAACTTTTCAATCTAAGAATTGGTTGGAGGGAAATAAAAGCCTGACTGTTCAGTGGGCTGATTGGATTGAAACAGTAAAAATTACCCACATAAAGCTTGGTGTCAGCTTTGCAGCAAAATGCTCAATTCGAGCAACACTGACAGACAAGCTATTCAGAGTCATGTCAAGCATGCGAAATCAGAAAAGTTTTGTAAACAACCCCTGAGATTTTTTTGAACACCAACTTTTTGGTTCCAGCGCTAATGTGAGTGTAGAGTGTTTAAGCCAACTGCAAAGAGGTGTGATGCAGCGAAGCCAACTAAATCTTCAATTAATTATGTCACAAAGGAAACAATAGTGAAGTCTTAAATGTTGGGGCCATTGAAATTAGTAATGGCCCACTCAATACTAAAATGGATGCAAAGATGTTGGAGAAATTTTTAAGGTGATGTTTTCAAACAGTGATATTAAAGAAAAGGGAAATTTTGTAGTCCTTGATTGTGTTCCATTTTCCCATCAGGTATATTTGAAAAGCAGAAATGTGTGTGTATAATAATTGTAATAAATAATAATCTATGATTGTGATGCTATTATGATACCTACAGTATAAATAATTTTATAATTAATTTTTATTTTTTGTAATATTTTTGATTAAAAAATTACTTGGAATTTTCGGAAAATTTGAGTGGAAAACCTGGAAAAGTCAGGGAAGTTTTTAAGAAAATGAGTGTGAACCCTGCAAATATGATTCTGAAACAAATTAGCTTCATTAGTCGAGATATCACTATTTCTATCAATGTTTATTGCTCTTTTTACAGCTTTTTTTTTATCAAAAATGAATTAAATTTCTTTCAGGTATCCTAATGTTCTCATTCTGACAACATCAAACATTACTGAGGCCATAGATATTGCATTAGTGGATCGAGCTGATATTAAGCAGTATATTGGTCTACCCTCAGCAGATGCCATTTATCAAATATTCATCAGCTGCATTGATGAGTTGCAAAAGGTCTCTTGTTTTTCCTTCACTTAAAATTTAAAAATTTGTGTGTGAATTTTTCTGCACTTAATGTGTAGCAGTGCTTTGTTCAAGGATTTTTTTCACAAAATAAACTTGTTTATTTACAGTAATATTGTTGATGTAATCAAACTTTTAGTCAAATTTTATTTAATTACAATAAATTTGTTCAGCGTTGCAACTATATACATATTTTCCCCCAGATCATTTTGAAATTTTTTTCTTTTCAACATTTTAATTACAGATTTAATTGATGCTTCTATTTTCAGGCTAATATAATCTGGAGCAGGGAAAGACTGCTAAAGCTCTCAGAACTGAAGCCAATGCTTGAATCTAAGGAGCATATGGACCAGGGAGATGATAGCCTGAATTGTAGCCTGTTATTGATGGACATATCCCGGTATATATTGATTGTTTTTATTACATTTCTCCAGATATCAGAAGATGCTTATCATTTTAATGCACCATAAAATATGTATATATGATCAATTCATATAAATTATGTAACTAAAGTTTATTTCTATGACTGTTCAAGTCCAATGCTATCTACATTTGTATTTCATTTAAATGCATTGTATACAGAGTGTTCATAAACTGTTCAAAACAAATTGAAAGGTGATAGTACCCATCAAGACAAAGAATATTTACAATGGTAGCAATCCACTCAGCATCAGAAAAGCATAATTGTCTACGTTGAAGTTTCAAAATTGAAAAGAAGAGACATAATGAAAATGTTGCAATCCTGTGCAGATCAGTGAACGACTCAAAGGAGATGCTCAAAGTGATGTCGAAGGGTGTCGATGCACAGCTCACATCGGCAAATAAAAGATTGGTGCACCCTCTTAGATATTTCCCCCCCCCCCCCCACCCTGACAAGAAATCCACAGTGGATTTAGGTCAGTGAATTGTTACTATAGGTTTCTATTGTAAATATTGTTTGTCCTGATGGGTACTGTCACCTTTCCCAGATCTGCCAACTCTCTGGATTTAGGCAGGAGACTGGATTTTTCACCCTTCCTCATGCTCTCCGTATTTGTTAAAATTTCTCCACATTTTGGTATAAAAATACATATTCCGCGAGTTTTCACGTCGTGACGTCAATGACTAACCGGAAAACACCCATAGAGGGCAGCCATGGTCATTTCCATCAAGCAGCCATAAAAAAGTGTCTTGGTGATCGCATTTAGGCAACTGGCAAAGACATGACTTTGTTTACTTAGCGTTTATGTGCAATAATTTATCAGGAGGATGACCTCAGTTGCCGAAATTCCTGTATGATCATTATTGCATCCCATTAACAGCCATGCTGTAAACACAATAAGTTTTTTCATCAGCAGCTTTGTATTTTGAAGTTTTTTAATTGTTTCCTTTGATTAAATATTTTGTCAGAAAGAAAATATGCAACTTCTTTTAAGAGTTCCCAAGATTATCATCCACGAAAGGAAACACATATGTGTTATGAACAGTATGTATATGTGATTTCTCTGTTCTGCATGGAAAGACTGACATTAAATTATATTCTGCTCAGGGGCAATGCAGAACCTGCCTGTGTTGGGATTGGAGCTTTTTCTTAATTGATTTAAAAAAATTCAATTTTTTTTTTTTTCCGTGAATTATTATTTTTTTAATTGGGTATACGAGTGGGGTGGGATCTCCAGATTTCTGGATTCCAAAAGTTAGCACGTCTGCTTTCAGATTTTTTTTTCTTTAAACGGTTTACAAACACCCTGTATAACCTGATTGAATTATATATCATTTTTTCAATCAAATCTTCACAACTAAAACTAATCTATAAATATTCTGTGTGCTTTCTGTGTGAATTGGTGTTTTTTGGTTTTTTTTTTTTGGTGGAATGGTTCTTATTTTTAATGCCAATTGTGTGCATGATGAGATTCAATAATTGTCAGCCAGTTTGGATAATTAGTTTATATTCACTGTTTCAGGAAAAGTGTTGGTCTCAGCGGTAGGACGATAAGAAAATTACCATTGATGGCTCATGCCCTTTACATAAAGGTATAAATTCAGTATAAATTTTTTTTTTTTGATTCATTCATTGATTTGAATTTGTTATCAACTTAAAATTAATATGCATTTGCTAAATGATATATTTCCCATAAATATATGTTACATGTTTGTTTTTGATTCTCCCCTTTCCCAAGAAAGTTTTCTGTGAAATAAGACATGGGTTTTTCCTTAGTTGTAATACGAAATACCAATCAAATGTTAATCTCAGTTAACAAATTTTTTCATGTTAATTAACATGATTAATCCAACTGAAATTTTCATTAAAAGTTTGCTTGAAAAATTTGTTAATTTGATTTATTTGACGAAACCCATTATATGTTTTAAATTACGTTTTTATAGCATGAATTAATATTATATACACAGTCAAACTTAGTTAATTCAAAGCTCTGAAGAACTGCTTAAAAGCTTGAATCATCCAAAATTTGAATTTTCCAATTTATCAATATAAGATAACACTGGTTCACAAAAAATCAAAAACTCTTATAATTATAAAAATGTATTTATTGAATGCTATCACTTACTATGCATTTTTCTTGTTGTTGCAACTAATATTTGTATAAAATGTAAAGTGATTACAAAAAACGTCAAGTATTCTATTTGTGAATTTGTAATTACCATCTGTGGTTTTCTTTCTTGTTTACTCTTAAATATTGTACAAAATTTATCTAACATCTCTATAACCTCTGCAAGTGCTGAAATTAGAGACCTCCATTGCTTTCTAGATAGGTTTTCATTCTGTTTATCAGAAGATTCAATGTGACTTTATTTTCAATTTATTTTCCAGTAGCTGCATTTGTGAGTCAATGACAACTTTTCTTTTTCTAAAGGCAAACAAGCACTTGAACCTTGTTTGGATATGGTAAAATATGTTACCAAGCTGCATTTGATATTCCAAAATAAACACAATATAGCTAAAGAGACATGAATCTCTAACATTCTACCAGACAATAAACTATGATTCTAGCACTCCAGCTGTGATTCTAGCACTCCAGTAGATTACCACACACAAAAACATTTTGTATTTCCCAAGAACTATAACATTTGCAGATGTTAATGAAATCATCCAAAATCCATCAAAATAGCTGCAATAAGAGAAAAAGGCCAGTGTGTGACAATGAAATCATTGCTTCCCAGAGCTAAAACAAATTTTCAGATTTTGTTGAATGTAACTTTTTAATTTAGACTACATTGCTATATTCTGTAATAGATCAGTAAACTGCAGAATAAAGAAAAAGATGACTAAAAGTTAGCCAGGAATTTTGAAAGAAAAGACATTTTGCAAATGATCTACCTACTTGAATCAAACTTCAAATTATTTTAAACATTTAAAAAAAATTGAATTGAATGGGATCATTTCAGCATTCAATTAAATAGAAAACTTAAGGGGGAATTCCTAAATTTAAATGTATCAAAAAATTTGCATTAACCAAGTTTGAATTATCAAGTTTGCCTGTAGTTACCAATGCTGCATTTCTTAGAAATGGTTAGCATTTGAAAATATTCAGTTAAAATTGGATTAATTGATTGAAATTTTTTGATTAAGCAGCTTAAAGTTTCAATTGATTTTCATCCGTTGTTATTATGCTATGGCCAAGAGTTAGAACAGTGGTTCTCAACCTGGGGCCATTTGGCCCCCTTGCAGTCCTGTGATATTCTAGGGAGGCCACGGGAGAAAATCAGAAGAAAGATGATCCACGACAGGTGGTGAAGGGAGTCATAGAGAGCTGTGAAGAGAAAAGCTTTAAAAGTGAAACATGGTTGAAAAATATTACTACTTTCATAATTCATCAGATCTGTCCATAGAACCAGGGGCATCTTAACCCTTGGGTCTATGTGTGCATGACCTGGGTCTTCATGTCTATAATGGATGGAAGGGTACTGCACTATATGGGATCTGGTACTATGATTTTCATATGTAAGCTGTTACTTCCAGCTGAGTATGGAGAGCTGCCAGGGCAACGGTTGATGTGTTGGGAGGGTCGATTTATCGTGTGTGTTTGTTGGATCGATTTGATTTATTAAATTTTCATTCATAATAAAAAAATAGAAAGGGTCTCACTCTTGGATGAGGGTAGAGGAGGCCCTGGATAGGACAGAGGGGCCACGAGAAAAAATGTGATCCATAGGGGGCCATGAGCTGAAAAAAGGTTAAGAAACACTGAGTTCAGGGCTCCCACTCGTCCTACTGTTTGGTAAAATGTTCTACTTTTGTCCTACTTTTCCTACTTTTTTACCAAATCCTATCAACAAAATTTGTGTAATTGATTTTAATTGAGCAGGAAATCATTGTATATTGCCAAATATTACAAATGTTGAAGAATGCAATTAATGATTCTGCCAAAGCAGAAATTTTATCATTTTTAAGGTTATTAGAGGGGGGGGGGTGATGTGGACCATTTGGTTGATTAATTTTTCATTTGCTTAGTTTGAGGGTTCAACAAGTATAGTGGTCATTAAAAACTTCTGTCTGGATGGGAAAAATAATTTTGTATTTATTACTTTATGGTCTTGGACAGTAACTAACATTCATCATTCAAAATTACAGTGCAAATAGGTGAAACAACAGTTTGCATTTCAAAGAAGTTGGATACATAAGGCTATTCTAGGTTTGGTGATTCTGATGCTACCCAATAGCATTCAGTTGTCTTCTGTATTTTTAAGTCATGAAGAGGCATAAACAATATTTACAATGCTCAGCAAAGAGCTAGAAATGGAAGTGCTTCATTTGTCAAAAATGAAGGCAGTTCCATGCAGTTCACACTGGCATTGAACAGTAAAATGTGAACAAATCCCTTTAAAAAATTATTGACAACGCAGTAAAACTATCTGGTTCACCTTGCCTTATTTATATCGGATCTTGTAATCTATACATTTTACACACTGTGCTTTTTAAAGTGGTCTCGAAGGAGCGTCATTCTTAAAAAACGTATGTCTTCAAAATTTGCTGTGCATTGTCGAAGAGAGTCGACAAGCTGTGCACTTTGGAAGACTCCAAAAAAGAATGTAATATAATTATATGAGGAGAGACAGCAAAGAATTATCTTTGGTTGCTAGTGCACTGTTTTGGCCAAAAATTGGTTTTGTAACCAAGTCATTTATCATTTTGCTTTGGCTTGAGTCAATCGTATAGGAAGCTGAAATATTGTTTAACTGAAGTTAATTGAAAATTTTTTTTTAATTTGAAATTTTTTTTCAAAAAAAAATTTTATTTTAGGGATTTTTTCCATTATGCTATGATTATGTTATCTAAGGGTTGATAACATGATTATATTATCCATCCTACTTTTTAGTCCTGCATTTTCCTACTTTTTCTCATTTTTTGAGTGGGAGCCCTGACTGAGTTAGAACATGGATTGTTGCAAACATTATCAGTGACTGTATCCAAATTACTGATCATGAACGATTGAAGATTTTCTTTTAGTTTCTCTGACATCAGGAACAGGTTTTTTTTAGTCTGTGTGATGCCTTTTTTCTATTTTTATATATGAAGCATCTGGTTATGTTCTAAACTCTGGACTAAAAAGTGCTGATACATTCAAAAATTTCTGAGAGACGTATGTTATTTTTGAAGAATGAATGTGTGTGTACATAGAAACTGTTTATTTGGTGCTTCTTTAACTACACTGTGCAATTATGAATTTTTCCGTTAATACAAAGATGTAAATGTGAATTGCAAGCTTTTTCTGTGACACCCTCCAGCGCCCTCCTGTGTGCTACTCTTCTTCGGAACCTGGGAACCATTGCTCTTTAAGTAAATTCTTTTCCCAAGGTAAAAGTCACATGGGGCAAGATCGGAGAATAAGCTTGTTGTAGAAGTATCAATGTGATGTTTTGACAGGTAATCTGATAGTTGGAGGGACCTGTGAGCAGGTGCATTGTCATGATGGAGCACCCACAACTTGGCCTTCCAAACATGTAGCCACTTGCATCTCACTTAGTCATGCAGACGTTTGAGGACTCCTTGTGGTGCCAGATTACCTGTGAAAACATTACATTCTGATACTTTCACAACCAGCTTATTCCCCTGATCTTGTCCATGTTAATTTTTCCTTGGATAAAGAATTTGCTTAAGGGGCAATGATTCTTAGGTTCTGAAGAAGTACAGCTAGCAGTGATGAAGACACTGGAGGGTGTAACAAAAAAAAAATTCTTGCAATCCGCATCTACATCTTTGTATGAAAAATTGCAAAAATGCATAATGTGAAGTTACTGGAACTATTTGATGATAATAAACTGGCAAAACCATCTTGCATTTCAGCCTTTTTTTTATATGTATAAAATCAAATATATGCTTATTGATGATACATGCTTCATACAAGGATTTCCCAGTGACGCCTCAAACAGTCAATATTTTTCCTCCCTCTCCCCAGGATGAAGTTTTAGATGTCAATACATTTCTTGTATCATTGGAGAAAGCTGTTGCCCAACAGCTGCATGATAAAAATTGTATGGAAGAACTTGTTGGGACTTTCAAACAGTCATTGTAAATTTATATTTATTTTAATTATAGGCTTTGACACTGCCATTCTTACATATTTTCATTTAGGTGAGATTTATTTTCAAATTTATGTAAATAATTTGTGATATCTCATTTATTTATATTTTTGAACACTGTATCATAGTCAAGTTCATTGTATTATTAAACTTGAGTGACATTTTGTTTTGGTCATATTTTTCTGCCTTTTATAATCATTTTTTATTCATTCCTTCCCCCCCCCCCGTCTTGATTAGAGCCTGTATTATATGAACTGAAAAAGTGATGAAATATACTTTAACAATATGCAAAAATGTGGTAAACAAATCCCTAAAAAGGCACTACAAATAGCAAAACATGCATTAAAATAATTTAAACATGTTTTTAAAATAGATTTTCTATTAGTGTATATTCATTTTTCCAAGAAAAAAAATATCAAAAAATATCCCATGTAAATTACTTTCTCATGTTTTCTTTTTCTGAAATTTCTGGTTACAAGTAGCTAATAGGAAAAAAGAAAATAACAAAGAAACTAAAAAAAATAACAAACATTCACACTGATAACAAAACAGAAATAGCATCGAAAGTGGCAGATTTTTCGACTAAGAAAAAAAAAGATAAAACCCCAGCCCTTTGTTGCGAAAAGTTACTGAATATTGAGTTGTCTATATGTCAGTTCACCGTATTTTTATCAAACCATTTAAATTTTAAAACGCAGAATTTTCTGTATACTTGATTAACTCAACCTCATAATTATTTTTATAGCATTATAAGTGCTATGATAGTGTTAAAATTTGCTGATATGCTAGATTTCATGGGAAATGTCTGTTAAAATTTTTTATTATAGCTTTATTTAACGGGGGGGGGGGGGAGAGATAAAATTTGCTCTACCAATTCTACAATTCACTCTATTACCAAAACTCTTCAATTTTGTGCATTCATACTGAAGTATAATCTTATAATAATACTGAAAAATGTGTGTGTGCCAAAATATACATTTGCATGTAATCCGGGCTCTAGTCATGATCATTACAGTCGAAACTCATAAATAATAGTTGCATATATGTTTCTCTTGTGTTTACGGCTTTTGCTATATATATTACTCTTTTGCATATACATTATGCCTTATTAATCTAATTCCTGTATTGATAACCAAGTACACTCCTTGTAAATTTTTATACAGTCATATCAAGTTCTGATATGTTCAATGTCAAGTTCTAATTTGTGCCAATAAAAAGTTTGTTCATTGTTATTTATTTGATTTTTTGAAAATTTAATTACTGCATTTGTTGAAAAGTGGGCACTATAAACCAAATTCTCAAAGAGCACATCCATGTATAAAACCCAACTCTCTGAATTCAATATGGCCTAAAGTCATAGAATCATTCTATGACTTTAGGCCACATTCTAAGAATGTGATAAATTATTTTTTAAATTGTTGAAATTTTATTCAACACTTTTCTGAAGTTTCAGGAGCTTATTTTAAAGAGAAAACATTTCCATTTTTCCCTAAATGTACTTTTCAACAATTTCTGTATATTTTGGGATGAGGTCTGTCGGATTATGCAACAGCTTTTATTTAAACGAATGTTTTTGGTCGAAATCACAATGTACAATTGGTCGTTTCTACCAAAAAAGAGCATGTTCACTTGATTCATTTGCTTCGGTATTTTTCATTCAAAAAGGAACATGGCAAAGCAGTTGTCCTATTGGCGTTAAGATTTTTTTTTTTCAAAATGGCACATTTTTCAGAAACGCTTCCAAAGTAATGTTCTACAGTAAAACTTTTCGATAACGAACACCTATGATACAGAAAAATTTTTCCTCTAATAAGGATAGTAAGATACATCAATGTGTAATTAAGTCCATCAGCAGAGTTGTCCACTAATGGGATGTTCCACTGTAAAATAATGGTACTTATGTTACACATCTTAGTATTAATTATTATAAGAAAGCCCCCCCCCCCCATTCTTATAGCTCGGTGTTTCCCAAAGTGGGCGATGGAATGGTCCGGGGGGATAGAAGCTACGAATCTAGCAGGACTCTATGGGCTTGTTTGGGGAGCGGGGCGATGAGAGAAAAAACATCTCTGAAGTGAATTGGGTGATGGAACAAAAACGTTTGGAAGTTCTAGTCCTAACGTGAATAAGTGCTGAGAGATAGAAAACTGGGTGTTGCCATGCTTTAAGTTTTCTGTAACCAGATGTGATGTTAGACATGAATGTTTTTGTTTCAGACAAACAGAAAAATTAGAAGTTTGTTTCTCCTTATGTAACATATCTTGCTCATGCATTGGATAGCATTGCTTATGGTTTCTGCGAAAGCCCGAAGTTTGCCATTTCGTGAACTGGCCGGCCCAGTTGATCCAGCCATTTGCCGAATTTCGGGCTTTCCCTGGGCTTTTGCCGGTCCCTAAATGTCAATCTATGTATCCTTATGTATGGCTCACTAAGATATTCCCCTCGCTACGCCCTTGCAATATTCAATGAGATATTCGAAAAACGGAAGAAAGCTGGGATAACAGCGTTAAATGCGGGTAAAACGGTTTTCCGCATTTAGAGCTGTGGTTCCCCTCCCCCCAAACTTTCCTCCGTTTCTCAAATTCGAATATCTCGGTGAATATTACGCTTAGAAGCATGAAATTATTTTTGTTGGCATCAAGAGAGACAGGGCAACAATTCCCTAATTAGATTTAGGGGCACACGGGGACTATAAAAAACTAACTTTTTTTAATTTTTTTTTTAAAGTGATCAGCACGTATTCCCAAGAGATCTTTACATCTGTTCAGGGAATTTGTTAGTGTTAGTAGACATCCATGCCCGAACCGGGATTCGAACCAGACCTGTAGTCAGAAGCTAGCTCCCGAACCACTGGACTGCCAGGCGGCAAGCCTGGCATTTTTTATTAAAATAAAAAAATACAACCCCTTCATACATGAATGACATCTGAGTACTAAACGTTATTTGGAAACTTTTTCCAACTCTATAGGATCAACGGTTCGACAGTAAAATGTCGTACACCCCCACCCACTATTTGCTATGCACCCTGTATAGCTGACCGATCTGAGTCCCAAGAGGTCATCAGTTGGCATCTTGGCTTACCCAGGCCACGCACGAGTTGAGAGGGCTCTGGCCGTGCAGCCTATACGGGCTCCAATATACCACAAAAATGCACTGTAAATAACCACTGCAAGTTATTTTAAGCGTTCATTTGAATTTACCAGAGACGCACTCAGCTTAGTATGACAGGTTCAGCCATGCAAGGGGCCCCGCACTTGAAGTATATTATGATGATGTCAATAAAAAAAAAAGTCAATTTTTTTTTTTTTTGTAACAGTAAAAGCACGGTTTCCAATATAAAAATGATAATGAATTTTTCAAATAATACGAAACAAATAAATGAGAATCATTCCTAAGGGACAGTTCAAGTATTACGTAAGCAAATTTTTAGACATTTTTGACTCCCCCCTTGTCAGCAAAAGTAAGCAAAACTCTGACCCCCCTCTCTCCTTGTCAGCACTGCCCCCTACCTTCTAACACATATGGGTGGGATCTGAAACGTATGAACTTCAGGATGTTTCTAAGAAATTCATTGCGACCCACCCTTTAAGCCATTTATATTTCAAACCCTTGACCAAATGTGGCCCAGAAGGTTATGTGATGTGACTTGTCCCCTCAACCCCAATTTCGTAAAAATGAACTAGGCGGCACATTTACAGATCGTATAAATGACCCGTGGCACAATTCCAGAGCATTTAAGTGGCACATTTTAAGATCACTTAAGTAACCCCGCGACACAGTTCCAGAACACTTAAACGATCCGTGGCACATTTGGAGATCCCTTGAGTGACATGTGGCACAGTTTTAGAGTACTTAAGCGGTTCCCAGCGTGGTTTCACATCACTCAAGTTACCCGCGGAGCATTCCCAGATTACTTAAGTGATTTGTGGCATAATTACGGATTACTTGAATGATGTGTAGCGCAGTTTCACAGCACTTAAGCGGCCCGGACTCATTTCCATAGCACTAAAGCATCCCGGACACTTCCTGAGCACTTGAAGGATCCGTGAAACATTTAAAGACCGCTGAAGTGACTCTGTAAGGGATTTATCATTAGGGAAAATGTTGGTTCAGGTGCCCACAAAGTAGAGAAAGATTTTTCTCGTTTTTGGCCCACCGAGTAGGATGCCATTAAGAATACTTCATATTTTCATAAAGGGGGTGTTTGATGACGTAAGCATCATCCAAACACCCCCCCCAACCCCTCATCAAAAGTCAGCAAATCGAAAACCCCCCTCCCCCCGTCGATGATGACGTAATATTGAATGACCCCTAACTCGAAGGAAGCCCACAATCATCATCTCTATGGACTCCGCGTCTGGCAATGTTGGCTCTGGAATCGACTTAATCCTGAGGGACTACAAACACTTCATTTTTGGCATAAAATCAATTTAATTTTGAAAATAATGTCGTTATTATAAGCTATAATTGAAACAGTAGACGGAGTAAGTGCAACCAATTTTTTTATCCGATTTTCGAACACTTGATATCTAGGCCAGGGGTTCTTAACCTTTTTCAGCCGCGACCCAAAATCAACAACATGATCAACTTCGCGACCCATCGGCTATATTTTATGGTTAACAAAATGTTTGATTTTCGAACCTAGTACCCAGTCCATGGTGTCTTAACAGGTGAGCCAACAGGGCCTGAGCCCATCGAACTGAATCAAGCGGGGGGGGGGGGCCTCTAAGGTTATTTTTGAAGCCCTTAATAATTTTCTCAAAATTATTTCTTTCACAAAATATGAATTTTCATTAATTCTGGAATAATTCTCCCTTTAATTTTCAATTATCTTTCCTTAATCTTAGAATTAATTTTTTATTAATTACATAATTATTTTTCATCAGTTCTGGAATTACCATTAATTGACCATTTTTCAATAATTCATGAGTTATTTTTCACCAATTTTGGAGTTGATTCTAATAAATTCTGGAATCATTTTTCGTATATCAATTCTGAAAAATTGTTTCTCTCTTCAACTTTCAATTATATCTTTCATTAATTTTTGAATTATTTTTCATCAATTCTGAAATCATTAATTCAGAAGTGTATTTCATTAATCCTGGATCATAAGTGGGTTCTTACGACCCATATCAGAAACCCCTGCGACCCAAGTTTGGATCATTACCCATCGGTTAAGAACCCCTGATCTAGGCTTGAAGTCATTTTTTACTTTCTCCCATTAATTACAAATGCCTCTTCTAAGTGCCTATTTTTTAGTGTCTTTTTGCCTGCCTATTTTTACTATTTTTAGTGCCTAAACTTCCGGGCTCTACTAATTATTACGTTTTAAAAATGGAAGATTGTTGTAATTGAGGTGAGAGATTGTAAGTGAGGGAAAATAATGTCGTGACATCAAGTGTTTCTTCTCTTTTGACTTATTTAAGAGTTTATCTTCCACTCATCTATGGAAGATTTTAGTGATTCCATGAGGTTATACCGAAACCACGAGAGTTGTTTCGTAGTAGATAAAAAAGACAAGGACAGTCAGAGAGAGGTCATTACGGCCCATAAATCCACAACTGCTGATTACAGTTGTAAAATGCTTGGCAGATGTGACGTGTTAAAAGATCTACTACATTTTTTTTTTGTTACTGTTTTATCATCTGTCAGAACGTAACTCTACGAGCTTCAGATAAGAACAAGGCAAACTTCGAAACCAAACCGGTAGCGGGCAGTACAGAACTTATCATAATCGAATAAAATACAGTAAAACCTCGTAAAGTCGTCACCCTAATAAGTCGTCACTCCGGTTAAGTCGTCATTTTTCTTCAGGCCCTTCCACCTCTCATAGACAACAATGTTATTAAACCCTCGTTTACTTGTCGCTAATTTCGGTTAACTCGTCACTATGGAAAAAATTTGAGAAAGTGGAACAGACTATTTTCATGGCTCCCATTAAAAAAAGAGCTTGTTAACAGCATCGCCATATGCTTAAAAGTCACCATAAAATCCTATTTACCCAAACAGAACAGCTTAAGTAACGAAAGTTACGCTGGGGGAAGTTCATTTGCCGACTAAGGTTTTTGGAACGTTAGGGACTGTTCAAGCTAGATCTCATTTCTGTATGGGCTCCACTGGAGAAACTGGACAAACCGCGAGACACTCAGGCTCTGTCACAAGAAGCAACGTAAGCACTTCGCCCCCCCCCCCCCATGGCATCTCCGGCAAAACCAAAATTTATTGATACGTCAAAGACTACACATAGTGCAAGGAAATCAAAAATTATGTAAATCGAAGAATGAAATTAATCAAGTCAAAGTGCAACGGGCACGGATAATAAATAATCATAGAAAGCATGGACTCTACTAATTTACGGCCGTATTCACCAACACAGTTTCAACTGCAATCGAGGTGGAAAGATTAAAGTGAAACGGATTGGTTAAATTAAGGATTTTAACCAATCCGTGTCGATCGCTGATCGTTTAACCTGCGATTTCAATTGAAACTGTGTTGGTGAATACGGCCGTTGGGGCTTGACATTTAAAAAAATATCTTTGTTGAAAAAAATTAGACATTCTTTCCTAAGTTGAGGTCTTCTGTTTACTTTTCCCTGCCCGGGGCCCCTCCACCAAGTCAAAAGTGTTCGAGACTACTTTGTACTTGTATCATGAACTACTGATGAAGAATTAAACTACTAAAATTAAATTTGATGTCTATGTAAAATTAATGTGAAATACAGAGTTCTGTTATAAAGAAAAGCTACTTATATATAGCTTTAGACTAACAGTTGCTCTGTTAGTCTAAATTAAAAATTACTAGTATAAATCAAAGTGTACAGTACATTTTACCACAATAATTTAAGTAATAAGAGACGAAAAAGGTAAAAAATTGCTATTATTTATTCTTTCGCGATCTATAAATGTTATTAATATTGTTATTTTGATTCATACTTTAATAAATTTCATATTACTTTAAATTTATACGATTTTGACAACATTGCACATTCAAACTGACGGCACTCCGCTTAAGCGGTCATAATTTTTCGATAACTTAAGGTGACGACTTATCGAGGTTTTACTGTATGTCATATTCATCGCCGATATTTTCTCACTTGTTGTCACTGTGATTTTCAGACGCAGTGATGGTAACCTCTTCCAGAAAAATTTCCCTTTTGACCAAATTCCCCCCCCCCCACGCATTCCGAAAAATGTGCTGCCATCTAACGGAGAAAATACGCAATCAGGTATTTTACAACAGAAAAGTATTGCACTGCATTAATTTATTTTTTTCAAAAAAAATTCTTTTGTTTGAGGAACTCTCAAAATTTCCCACAAATGCTAAGAAATTTCTCACTTGGGCAAATTTTGGCCAATTTTTCCCAAGAATATGGGAAATTTCCCACCAGTCACCATCACTGTTCAAACGGTATTCCTCGGCATCCTTGTGGGGATATGATATCAGGAGGAGTGCTCAATCTTTAGGAGAGTGTGAGCCA
Source organism: Pholcus phalangioides (assembly GCF_987345545.1). Classification (NCBI taxonomy): domain Eukaryota; kingdom Metazoa; phylum Arthropoda; class Arachnida; order Araneae; family Pholcidae; genus Pholcus; species Pholcus phalangioides. The sequence continues at coordinate 20,511,425 of NW_028301616.1, read as the reverse complement.
TTTCATTGGTTTTAAAAATTGTCGCGATCCACTTAAGTGATCTGCAAGGTTGCCACGGGCCACTTGAGGGAATTGGAGCTGCGCAGCGGGTGACTTACGTGATGTGGACCTGTACCGCGGGTAGCTTAAGTGATCGGAAACTATGCCACAGGTCACTCAAATGATCTGATAATGTACCGCTGTCCGCTTGAGTAATCTGGAACCCCCTACGCATGGCCAAAGATACGTCAATTAAATTTTTGTTTAGTGAGTAAAAGTGCCTGAGCAGTAAAAAAATGAGTAATTTACATTACGTAAACATTCGTCTCGCAAAGGGGCAAGCAGAATAATTGTATATTTTTTCCTTGTTGTGGACTAAAGTGACGCCCAGAACCCTCAACCAAACAAGAGATCCAAAAATTATTGAATGTTTTCTTCCATTCTCAAATTATTTCTGTTATTATATCAGAATTTTCATCAATTTTTGAATTATTTATTTCATTTATTTTGAATTTCCATTGGTTTTTGAATTATTTTTCTCATTAATTCTGAATTATCATTATTTCTGGAATTATTTCTTTCATTAATTCTGAATTATCATTAATTCTGGAATTATTTTTCATTAATTCTGGAATTATTTTTCATTAATTCTGGAATTATTTTTCATTAATTCTGGAATTATTTTTCATTAATTCTGGAATTACCATCAGTATAAAGTATTTCTTTCATTAATTCTGGAATTATTTCTTTCATTAATTCTGGAATTATTTCTTTCATTAATTCTGAATTATTTCTTTCATTAATTCTGAATTATCATTAATTATGAATTATTTCTTTGATTAATTCTGCAACTCTAAGGAGATTTTATATATTTCATTAATTCTGAATTTTCTTTCCATTATTGTTAATATTTTCAATGTATCAACCCTAACTTTTCATTACTTTTCAGACTTTTTCTTTCATAATGTCCTAATTTTTATTATTTTTGGAATTATTTCTTTCATTATTTTAATCATTATTTTTTTGCGTTTTGAATTTTCATCAAATTGAAATTTTTACTATTTTTGCATTAATTTACATGTAAATTTTGTGCGTTTATATAGTATATATATTTTGCATGGATATTTTTCAGCATTCTTATATGTTCTGTGATAACGTATGAATTTTTGGAGATGTCGATATCCTTTCCCACCCCCGAAACTCTTAAGACGTCCCTCTAACGCGCAACTATTTTCGCACCGGGCCCCGCGACTGGTAATTGCGGGCCTGGCTCCGCGGCGTACTAAAACAGTCAGAAAAGACTCGACTTAGTTACAGAAATAAAAATTCTAAAAATAAAAATTTTATTCAATCTTTCATAAGCTGTATAAGAAAATCTCAATTATTACGAAACGCGGCTTAGTTTTTACTGTTCTGTGAAAGAAAATTATTTTGTCTACGAACTTTTAGAGGCTATTTTTAGCATTTCTGGTACCTTTTTCAAGAAACGCAATAGTCTCGTCAGCAAGTAGCAATGAACTTTTGATTCTTATACTTATATATGTAATAACATTTTTAGATACTTCTATTTTCTCGTCTATCATATCAACGATTTAACCACAGAATGAGTTCCATGAAGAAATGACAGAAATGCGTAAAATTTGTCGATGTCGGGTAAACACGGTAAGAAATGCGTAGATTTTTTACGATCGATGCGTAAAAATTTGGCAAGTCTGGTTTGAGTGGTGTCTAATAGACAGACAGGGCTTAGAAGGGATGCGTCAGGGATAACGTGATTTTTCATATCACAGAAGTTTGGTTAGGACTTGACGATAGTTGCACCACTCTTATCTCAGTTGCTTAATAAATCATAAGCTACGCCATGCGGTAAAAAACTAAACAAAGGAACGAAAAAGAGTCTATTTTATTTTATTTTATATTTTGACAATTTCTGACTTCCAGTTATGAATAATTTATGAATGCAAAGAAACGATAAGATTAGTAACGTGTGACTACTGCATACCGTAAATTTTTACCATCTCTGACATTAAGTAACGTTATCACCGTCTACAACTCTATTTTGTACGTAAAGGGACAATTTTACGAGGCTTCAGCTGGCATTAAAGTTCACGCTTCACAAAGAACTACGATTAGGTATATAAGCCTTTCACTTCCACCGGGTCGAATTTCGCTTTGTGGTTCCGTCCCTTTATTTTCCTGCAGCCAAACTCTTTCTGTGGCCTCAAATGCGAGTAGCGGTCGAGAATTTTGTCCGGAGGCGCACCCTATCAAACAGCAACGACATGGATTCGCAGAAACTCAGCAAGAACATCGTCATGGACACCGTGGTCGTCAGCAAGGATCCCGACATCAAAGAGCCACCGAAGATCATTGACGTCGAGGTACTGGCGAAGATCAAGAAGAAGTCTCTGGCCGGTAAGCCGAACCAAAAAATAGCCTTATCTCTTCATTATAGAGTTAAGAAATTGTAATTATTGATATCCTAAAGAGAAAGGACTTGGTAGGGACTTCCTTTTCCGACATGCTTCCCGAATAAGGAAATACTACTACTGCTTAACCGTACACGCAACTCGTAAACATTCTTCTAGGCAATTTTTAACGAATTGGTACATGTGGTGTTTGTGTATGCGTGGCCGTAGGTTCGTGTTGTCAGAGTTATGTTTGTTTGTTATATTGATGTTGCCATCCGAATAAATCACTGGTCACCAAAGTATAGCATCATCGGTTAAGGTGGGGGAGGGGGGGGGAAGTTCAATGCAGCCTTGGACGGCCATGACTGCAACTCCGCAAGAAATTTCAAATTAACAAAACCACTAAATGGTTTACTAATAGTTCTCGCATTATTTTGGGGGAGATTTTGAAAAAACATTTTAATGTCTCTGGCCGTGAAGAAATAGAGAAAAGAAAGAGTCTCAAAACCGTTCTTCCCAATGTCAACAAAAGCTGTTTTTTAGCCAATGTGACTCAAAGCATTCCTTTTTCCAATGTTGCCCAAAACAGCTCTCCTCTTCCAATATGACCCAAAGCAGTTTTTCTTCCAGTGCGGAACCAAAGCTGCTCTTCTTCCAGTGTGGACCAGAGCTGCTCTTCTCCCAGTGTGACAAAACAGTCTTTCTTCCAATGTCACTTAAAACATTTTTCTTCAAATTTTACCCAAAATCGCTTTCATCCAGTGTGGATCAAAGCTGCTCCTCTTCCAGTGTGACTCAAGCTTGCTGACAGGGCACCAGCTCTGGAGCCGGGACAATTCTCATCAGTTTTTTTTTATTTTTACACGCTATAAAGAGCCCGTGAAAGTCTGGTCAAATTTGTTTTCCTTCCAGTGTGACTCAGAACACGTCTTTTTCCAATGTGTACCAAAACTTCCTCTTCCATTGTGGCCGTAAAACAAGTTCCTCTTCCTATGTGCCCCCCGCCCAAGAAAGGAAACAACATACAAAACCAAAGCATTTTGGATACACATGGTTTAGGAAATAATATTTTGCTAGGAGAAGATTGCAATGGGAATCCCCATCATGACATTTCATAAAGTATTACAACTTTACCGTACATGCACCTAGTACACATTTCTCTGCTGAATGTATGTGTATTAAGAGACCGGCTTATCGGGATCCGGCGTATTACTGATCAAAAGCAAGTTTCGGCCCATAGAGCCAAATGACCTGAGTAATGCATTTTTAATTGTTGTTTATTTGATGCAGTTAAAATGCAGTTTTAATTTATGTTTAATGCTTGTTAATTGCATTTTTAATTAATTGAGTTGCTGTATTTTTGAAATATATGACATCCATATTTTTATGGGCATCTTTTTCTCAGCCACCTCGTTGGGCATTTTGCCTGTTGTGGCGTTGTATTTGTATTTGTATAATCGAGCTAGAGTTTGACAGCTCGATTATGATAGTATATCTTATGATATATCACTGCCCTTTTTGTCCGTGACGTAGTAATTGCTTAAATAAATATTTTATTATGTTCGCAGAATCACAATATAATTTATCAACAACATCAGCTCCCCCCCCCCCTTCTTTTTTCATATTCTGTATGATTCTCAAACTTTTTTGCCACTGGTATTCTTGAAAATTACAACTAACTGCGAGCTCTTCGGTGGCATCCATAAATTGCCTAGTATACCAGTTGATAGTCATAGCCCCATTACCACGTTCAAGATAGTTTTATCGCTAGAATACTACCCATGACCGATTTCACTATAAAATGGGGAATCCTTGAAAATCCTATGTCCTGGGGACCCTTCAGGGGATCTCGACAAACTGCAATGAAAAATTTATTTCTAAGATTATCAAAGGAGAAGATGAGTAAAGAATTTCAGTATCAGGTACAACAGCTGTAAATCAAAGCCAATAAGATTAGGATCCATATGCCTCAGAAAATTTATATTACTTGGTAAGTTCGACTGCCATATTTGTTCTTAATGGCTAACGAAAATTATCCCCGTGAAAAACCATGAAAGTTATCCGCACACATGGAGTAGTCCGAATGAAATTTGCATGTTAAAAAAAGAAACGAAGACGGCGTTATGTAATACCTTGGGGCGGGAAATACAAAGTAAAATGTCGTCCAATAACAATCCTGATCCAAGGACTGCCACATTGTTTCTGAAGTTTGTAAACATTGCATAATTACGGAGTGAATACAAATTCTGCGCATCGTAAAGAGGAAATAGTAGCAGGTTCGTGTTTCCGCGGAATTTTTAATTTTGGAAATCAAAACGGAAACACGACGTCACGACCTTGTCCATAACAACGGTGTTGTTGACTAGACGAGCTTCGTTGACGGTCGGATCAATCGATCATTTATTATGTTTACAATCACGTTTTTCAACACGTTGAGAAAAAAACACCCACAAAACGGCGTCCGCTTGGCCGAACAATCCGAAAAATAACAGTCTGAGACGTTGTATTGCAAATTTTGTTTTTGACGGAACAGGTTATGGAATCTGCGTTTTAAAATCATCTCAAAGGTGTTGTTTTTGTAAATAATTACCTATTTTCCTTTCCGATTGGGAAATTCCGTACAAAATACGATTACCGACGCCGCATCTTTACATCCTGTACATTTGACAAAGGCGCCAGAAGAATGTTTTCTAGTCAGAGTACGTTATAAGAGAGATTTTAGATATTTTTTTTTTCAGATTCTGCTAACATAATAAACATCTTCAATGTTGTGAGGTGCTCACTGAAGAACACGACAGTGCTCCATGCTTGAACCCGATTCGGCACTCGCGAGATACTTATTGTCACCCTCAATCAAATAAATAATCCATTCAAGTCGCATTCGGGGGATTAACGTTATGCTGATTTGAGTTTTATCAAATGCTAGACTTCTGATGATGGAGTCAGGAGACTTCATAGACCAGGAGTCTTCAACACATGGCCCGCTGGCCAGATGTAGCCTTCCGAGCATTTTCTCGTGGTCAGCAGAACATTTTGAGAAAATATCTACTTCAAATTAGAGAACAATTAAATTTAAAAAAAAATCGTAAAGCCCGCTTGTGCCTCTGAGAGCCGTACTGCGGTTTCTGTAACTGCGAGGTGCTTTTAATGCACTAAAGAGCAACTAATTCGGTGAAGGTAGGCTCTCGGGGACCCAAACACTTTTGATTTCATATATTGTGAGAAAGAAAATTGAGCACCCAAAAGATTTACGCAATTACAGAATTTTTGAAAAACACAGAAAGAAATAATTGTAGAAAATTTTGAATGATTTAATTAATTTTAGTTAATCTTTATACTTAATTTTAGAGTAATTGTCATTTTCTATAATATTTCTGCTATAATTTCTGAAAGAAATAATTTCATAACTATTGAAAAGAGGAAAAATGATTTGGAAAAATGTAAAATATTTGGCATAAGTTAGGAAAATATGTAAATACAGTAAAAGTCCGTTATAACGATTGCGGATTGTACCGAGAATCTCTCTATAATGAGTGATTTTTGCAAGTGATCGTCAAATAGCTAACTTTAAAGATACGAAAAATATTCGTAAATTTTATTCGTATTTCCTATGGTAAAGTAGCAATTTTCTGCAATTTTATAACCTGACAGAGCAAAATATGGAAAGTCGCTCATACAACGAGAAGTCCTTTATAACGTCAATTTCCCTCGTGATTGTGAACTTTCGTTATAACGGACTTTTGCTGTATACGGTAAAAGTGAAGGGAGCATGCAAGTATTTGGCAAAAGTCAGGGAAATATGCAAATATTTAATGAAAGGCAGGGAGGGGAGGAGAATTCTGCGAAAACGGGAAAAGAAATTGAAAAAAAATGTGGAAATGATAAGGATTTTGAATTATATTTCTTTCTTCGGGAGTTTTGGATCAGAAAAAGTCAAAGAAATTTTTCTGATGAGGGAAATTATAGAGCAGATTTTTCTGGGAAACCTGTATTAGTGTTATATGGCCATTCCCTTCCTTTAGGGCGGTATTCACCGACATGGTTTAGACTAGTCACAATTTTTTGATTAGAGAACGACCCGGATTGGTTAAATTCAGGTTTTTAACCAATCTATGTTGATCTCTTATCCAAAAATTGTGACTACAGTTTAAACCATGTCGGTGAACACGGCCCTTAGAAAACTGGATGAAATTTGTGTTTACCCTAAAATATTGATGCCAGTGAAAAATGACTTCACTATCGGGATTTTAAATTTTATTTTCATTTTGGTGATGTTACAATGAAATTCAATTCAAAGGTTCGGCATCAAAATAAAATAACACTATTAGTCGATAAAATGAACACGGTTTCGATTCGAAGAAAATGTTCATCTTTCGAGTCATCAGGTCTATTTATTGTATTTTTCTGTCGCTGCCCTCGTTGTGGGATTTCTTGTAACACTTGACGTTCGCGCAATTGCCCTCGTCGACGAACTTTACCAGGTCCTTCACCTTCAAGGATTTCAACCACGAATCGCCGGCGTACGGTGCGACGAGACGCAAGACCCTCTCGGCGATGGTTTGTTGGTGCCTGGATCTCTTGGTGGTGTCGCCGGCTTTCCTGTCCACGAGCTCGCAGAAGATCTTCATCATGCAATCGGGATCGCTGAGTCCCTTCGCACCGATCCTGGCGACGGATGCCAAAACTGCCGGTCCATGCTGGAGAAGGGGACTCTGTTGGACGTCCAGATTGCGGAGGAAGAGGCTACGTGCTGCGGCGCCTGCAGTGGCGGTCGTGATGATGGGTTGGGTACCGTTGGAATTCTTGTTCATGAAGAAAGTGATCAGAGACGGGAGGACGGATGCGAGGATCAGGGACAGCGGTAGGGTGATGGTGAGCATCGCTTTGATGGGATCGTCGACGAACTTTGACAGGAATCCTCCGCCGCTTGAGGACGGAGTAGTATCCTTGGCCGGTTGTTTCGTGGCCTGCTGCGGCATCTGTTTCATGGCTTTCATCATCAACAAAGCTTCGAGTCCACTCGGTTGATATCCTTTTATCGGATTCGTGACTGAGCCGCTGTTGTCAGCACTACCCGAACCATAATCGCCATCGTTGGTCGGTGGCTCCTGATACCAGCTTTTTCTACCAACGTCTTTATTACTGTTGCCGTATCCGTCCATGGTGTAAGGAGTGATTATGAAGTCATCGGTGAATTCCCGGCCACGTCTAGAAGGCAAGAGTCGAGAGTCGTTCGCAACTAGTGAGCCATTGGTTACGCCGCTGCTGCCGTGATTCGGATTCGATTTGTCGATTGACGCGCTTTCAACCGCCGCACACAACAAGACGACTACGATCATGGTTGCAAATGTGGCCATTTCGATTGAAGGAGAGCAGATACAAACTGATTGAAACCACTGCTGTCTGTTGTGATGGTCCAAGTGACTACTCGCACTCTTTTTATACCTAAGTTTTTGGATATAGATATCTATGTCAAATAACTTTCACGCAAAAGTAATAACTCCGCATGAACACGAACAAAAGACAAATGGAAGAAGGGAAGTCATAATTCACTGGGTATAGAAAAGAATGGTCCAATTTCATCGTTTTCTTCCACACGAAGGAATGACAACCAGAGCCAACGCCTCACATCGTAATATGTGTCATCACTTTAAATGAACAAGTGAAAGTTTTCCGAATTCTTCACCTTCCGTTTCGCACCGGTTGCCATCTTTCAATTCAAGTCGACTGTGTCATCATTAGAATGTCATGGGAACTATTTTCAGTGTCGTAATTTACGAATGAAAAATAATTTTACTTTACCACTCCTTTAGGTGCATCGGATCCCAAGGAAATTTTTTTACGCATTGGTGCGAAAACAATTTTGTGGCCCTCTACAATATGTACATTATGTGGCTCTTACCACTAGACTCAAGCTTTGCTCAAAACAAGAGGCCAGGAAAAAATTATAAAGCCTTATATAGTGTTTTTTAGTTAAATTAATTGAGTAACTATCCTGGTGTATTGCTGACTTTGAAAACAACATGACAACCTCGTTACCATCTCTCAATTTTCAGGGACACAAAAAAGAAATGTTTTGGGGCACATGGGAAATATGGGAAGAATAAATATACTGGGACACAAGAAAAGCAGAAATTTTTTGCTTAGAAGAAGAATTTTTTGCGGCACACACATTGGAAGAAGAGGAACTTTTTGTGAGACATATTGGAAGAACTTTTGTGGCACACATTGGAAGACGGAATGTTTTGAGACACGTTGGGAGACGAATTGTTTTAAGATACATTAGAAACAGGGGAAGGAGATATCTTGAGTCTTGAGGGATACATGGGAAGAAAAAATGTTTCAAGAATGCATGGAAAGAAGATACGTTTTGGGACACATTGGAAGATGAAATGTTTTAGGCCAGCGTTTCCCAACATATCTGTACCCAAAGAGCAGCAATATGTCTAAAAAATACAACGGACAATTAATTTACAGTATAAGTAGAGCCCGGGAGTTTAGGTAATCAGAATAGTCAAAATAAGCAGGCAAAAAGGCACTAAAAATGCCCAACTTGGCATTAAAAAGACATCGATAATTAATGGGAAAAAGGTAAAAGTAACTAAAAGCTACGATATTAAAGGTTCGAAACTGTATCAAAAATTACTGCAGTCACGGAATCTATTGTTTCAATAATAAATTATAATAATTTGTGTGGAAATATAAAAAAGTATAGCAAATATATAGGAAAATAGTATAAATAGAAAGTCCACGCCGATGAAAAATGGTACAAGAATTCAAAATTATCAGGTTCATTATCACAAGCCCGAAGATAATCTCGAGACAAATAACAAAGTCGATCGGGCTTATAATGTTTTTCAAAAGCCATCATGCAAAAACGTTGTAAGCGGTTACCCTTTTTAGAAAAGTTTAACAAAAATTTTAGGATACATTGGAAGAAAAATTGTTTTAAAACACATTGATAGATGAAATGTTTTGGGCTAAGTTGAAAGAAGAATTGTTTTAGGACACCTTGGAGACATGAGAAGAAGAAATGTTTTAAGATGCATGGAAAGAAGAAAAGTTTTACGCTGCATTGGAACAAGAATTGTTTTGAGACATATTGGAAAGAAAAAATTTTTGAGACACATTGAAAGAAAAATAATTTTGAGACACATTGGAAGAATTGTTTTGGGACACATTGGAAGAATTGTTTTGAGACACATTGGAAGAAGAATTGTTTTGGGACACGTTGGAAGAAGAATTGTTTTGGGACACATTGAAAGAAGAATTGTTTTGTGACACATTGGAAGAAGAATTGTTTTGGGACACATTGGAAGAATTGTTTTGAGACACATTGGAAGAATTGTTTTGGGACACATTGGAATAATTGTTTTGAGACACATTGGAAGAAGAATTGTTTTGGGACACGTTGGAAGAAGAATTGTTTTGTGACACATTGGAAGAAGAATTGTTTTGGGACACATTGGAAGAAGAATTTTTTTGAGACATATTGGAAGAATTTTTTTGAGACATATTGGAAGAATTTTTTTGAGACATATTGGAAGAATTTTTTTGAGACATATTGGAAGAATTTTTTTGAGACACATTGGTAGATGAAATGTTTTGGGAGCAAATGGAAAGAAGAAATGCTCGAAGAGACATGAAAAAAAGAAATGTTTTGGGCCAAGTTGAACGAAGACTTTTTTGGTACATAATGGGGAAGCAAAAATGGTTTGGTACACATTGGCCGAAGGGATAGGGGATAGGTCTTGGGATGCATTAAAAGAAATTGAACTGTTTTGATTCACGGGGAGGAAGTAAAATTTCCAAAGTACACTTCTTAAATGTATATCAGAACAGTTGTTTTTTCAATGTGTCACAAAAATACTTTTTCAATGTGTCACAAAAATACTTTTTCAATGTGTCACAAAAATACTTTTTCAATGTAGTCCAAATAGTTTTTCTTTCAATGTGCACCTAAATAATCCTTATCCCAATATGTGTACTAAAATGAAGAAATATTTTGGGACACGTGAAAAAAATAATTGTTTCCGGATGAATTTGGAAGAAAAATTAAAAAATATCATTGTCAGGTCAGCAATTTTCTCATACCCCAAACTCAGCTATTTTCCAAGTTCACGTGTACTACAACATTTATATTCTGTATGCAAGATATTTTCTATCGTAAATGAAGGCATCATTGAAATACATCTAAAAATCTTTGAACTTTGGACTGCCGATTGATAATCCTAAGCAGAAAATAGCGATGATTAATAAATAGATCATCGTTCGTCACTATTATTAAATGATCAGCTAATCTGAATTCTAGCAACCTATGTGTTTGCCTTGTATCTTCGGATCACGCACGTCGGGTTTATGTATAAATTAGCCTGAGAAAAAACGAGTAAATGACTCAAAATCGTGATCTCAGCCAAGATTAAACCACAATATAATTTTTAATACATTGATCTCATTTGTAATCTCACAGTAGTGTTGACTGATGGAGCAATTATTAAATCCATTGCATTCCAGTCCGAAACTTTTTCTTTTATCAATTTCCTGCACACCATGTGGAGTTTGTTTCAAAAGAAAGCATGTTGCAATGAAAAAGTTATTGTTGACAAGAGAACATTGTTTTGAAAAAAAGAAATTCCTGGAGAATATTTTTTTCGATTAGGCCATAGTTATTAGGAGGACATTGTTCGAAAAAGTAATTGTTGCCAGGATTACACAGTTAGAAAACGTCTCTTTTGTCCGACAAACATTGTTTTAAAAATCATTGTTGCATGAAGGACATTGTTTGTAAAAGTAATTGCTGCCAAAGAAAATTTTTTTTCGAAAGGTAGTTGTTGCCAGTCATTGTTAAAAATACCACTGTTGACTGTAGAACATTTTTTCAAAAAACATTGTTGACTGTAGAGCATTGTTTCAAATAGCATTGTTGCATGCAGAACATTGTTTGCCGTAAGAGCATTGTCTGAAAAAGTCTTTTTTTCTGAAATGATTTATCCGAGAAAGGATCTTACTCATTCATAAGAATTATCAGAAAATCGATTGTTGCTCTCAGAATTGCCATTCTCTCATCATTCTAAGACATGTCATTGTTGCAACAACAATATTATTGTTAGCTTCAAAGCTCATTGTTTCCAAGAAGTCACTTTTCATTCAAGTATTTCATAGACGATTTCAGTTTCTTTTCATCACGATTGATGTGTTAGTTAACCCAAATGGTGCATGCCTGGTTTTTCATTGCTTCTTCGGCTACCTTGATACTAGTCCGCCTAGTATCTTTCATATTATATTCTCAGGAAGTGCTGCCATCTTATCGGGAGAAAAATTACTGAATATTTTCTTGACGTTTCTGAAAGGGTTCTAAAGTTTACCGAAATCGGCAAAATACTGAAAAAAAAAGCTGAGCTTAATCGAATCCAAAGTCCAGTTCAACAACACACATCTCGGCTGAATCCGAAGACTGAGCTAAAAATGAAGCATGAGTCATCATCAATGAAAATATTACGACACACAGAAATGGTGTCGGTGTCTGTGTCGTATTACCCCCCCCCCCCACCACCCCTGAAACTAAATGGTATATAATTACGTGTATAGATAGATAGAGAGCGTATGTCGGCTTGTTGCACGTGAGGAATTTTGTTTGCTTTCCTCAAATCTCTTTAAGTACACATTTTAAAAGCACCGTGTGTGCACAGAAGCTGATAAATCCTACCGAGTTGTTCGCTTTTCGAAAGTTCTATTTGCTTTTCTATCCGATACAACATAAACGTTAGAGTTGACGTCACGTGACGGACGTATATATATATATATCCTAACGTCACGCAATCGTTGCGCAACCACTTGAGAAAGTGTAAAAGCAAAAACAAATGCAAATCTTGTTATCGATATCTACTTATATGAATGAGATAGTACGCAACGAGAGTTCTGTAGATGGACATTAGCATTTCATGTACTGTTGATCCCATCAAAAACATTTCGTGTAAAAAATAAAGCCAAGTCTCGAGATTCTTTGACAGTAAAAAGTTGCGACATCTGATATCAGTCAATTCCTATGCTGTTATTAACTGTCACATTTTGATTCACAAATCGCTCCAAGGCTTCACACTTTTAGTTGAAGGACATTTTGACTTGGCAATTACGCAGCACGAGAATGTGTCGTCCGTTGTCTAAGTTTTACTATTCACGTTCATTAATAAAATTCCGTCAAATAATATTCATGTAAGAATACGTGCATTTATAGAGCTGACTTGATTTTACATAGCATGGTAAGGTGTAATATGTAATATGAGCTGTGTAATTGCCATGTCGCAAAATGTTCTCAACTAAAAGTGCGGAGCCTTGAAGGGATTTGTGAAGCAAAGTGTCACGGTTAATAACAGCATTTGAATTAGAATTGACTCTACATCAGCTATCACTACTGTTTACGGTCAAAGAATCTCGAGACTTGGCTTTATTTTTTGCATGAAAAATGTTTTTGATGGGATTTAGTTATTGACATAGCACTAAACCAACACTACTATAGTTTATATATTTAAAAGTCCTTCATTTCCTATCCTCAGCAAATTTTGAGCAATTTCAACAAGAATTGGCAATTTGGCGGTGTTTTTGGTGACAATTCCTAATATCTGGAATTTTCCAGAACTTCCGATCTCCTGAGAGGAAATTTCCCGAATTTTTCCTCACTTTGTATCCCAAACACTACCTTCATACCAAATTTCATGTTTCTAGGGCTTCTAGAAGTGCTTTGGATTTTTGATGATCTGTGAGTGAGTCAGTGTTAGAATAATGGAACTTTGAGTTAAAATTTCTCACGAACTACGAATAATAGTAATGTGAAATTCAGAAATTTAATTAAGTCTGTAGAAAGCTCTGGATATGTAAGTTTCACATACCCGGACTTTCCCGATGTGGAGATACAGGGCCTCAAAAGTACCCCGAGTTGCTTTCAGAAAAGGATGTTACGCTCGACTTGGCTGGGGCGCTGCCGTGCCCCCCCCCCGCCATAGTATTCTCTATCGAAGTCAAGACAGCACATTAAAATAATAGACGCCCCCAATTGAATCTTCTTGGACTCACCGGAAACTAAAAAAGCTGGCCGTCACGTTTAGGAAATTGATCACTCTTCAACTATGTTGTCTTGGGAAAATTGATGTACAGCCCCGTTTAAATGTATATTAACGGTTTCAGCACATTATATCCGATTAAACGAAGTTCCGATTATGCGGGGAACAATTTAATACCGTTAGTATAGTTTGTATATTGAAAACTTTCTGATGAAGGATCAATATTGACTCATTTGAGTACCAAATGTATGTGTATAAATTGTATATTTATGCACATAAAGCTTCCGGAATGAACCAGACATCAAAATGAAGAGAAAATTATATTGAACTACAACTAGGGTTGCCAGACGTCCTTCTATAGTTTGATATTATTTATGTCAACGATCCTCGTACGTTTTTTCCCCTTTTTTTCAGGTTTCCAGAATTATTTTTATTTTTCTTCCGGGGGAAACAATTTTTTTCATTCTGAAACACATATCTTTGCACTGATATGTGTGTTTTATTTCCACACACGTTTACACGCTTTCACTAATGGTGGTCAAAATTCACAGAATACAAGATCCCAAGTTGTTTTCAAGCGGGGTAGATGCTATTCTAACCACGGCCTAGCTTGCTCAATGATGCAAAAGAATTTCGGACTGAAAAAGACAGTCCGAAAAACAGGTCTGGACGAAGAAATTCGCAAATTACATTTTTTAAAATACCATTGTTTGCTCACCAACAGCTAATGTCGTGTAATAAATTGGATGAAGGCTGGGGTGTTACCTGTGTTCTATTCGGAAGTAAAGAAAATTAGGATGCAAACACACACACACACAACACTCAATGTTGATTCTTTTGAAAAGAACCAGTACTCCCAAAAGAAAAACCTTCTAAGGGTAGAGCTTAAAAAGGGATATGGAAGCTTCCATAAATTCCAATTTCTGTTACAGTAGAGGAAATAGTTGGCCAAATAAAACCTCTCGTCATGCTCCAGGAAAAGCAATAAATTTGTTCAAACGGTGAAAACACCTTATTAGGGAGGCGGATTGTTAGTTGTTTCTTTTTTGTTTTTTGTTGCTTTTTTAGTTAGGAAAATTGTGGGGAGGTGTTTATTTTTCGGTCAGTGTAGTGGAGCCATCTGTTGTGAAAATTAAGAAAAGTTGTTTTACCAAGGTTGCGTGTGTGCAAGCGTCCTCCTTTCTGTTTTCGAATCTGGTAATCCTAATTACAACTATCACAATACCTAAGATTTTTACTTGTGATTGTGGAAGTTAGCCCCCTCTATGGGCTCAACAGAGAAAACAAAAATAAAATAATCAAATTCACTGTATGTACTGAAAACAACTTGTACTCAGCAGCGAACTATTGAAGCTCAGCCTTGGTTCATTTTTTCTTTCAATAGTTCAGCCCATCTAGATTGCATTTCTGGACTCGAGTCAGAATTGTTAAAAATGTTACTTACACCATTCTAACTTTACGAGCGTACACGCTGCCCTGCCCAGCGAACAATGCCCTCAAGAACACATGCAAATGCTTTTTACAAGCCTGCATACATCCAATAACGCATCGTCCCAACACAATGATTTATTGCGGATGCTATTTTTGTAATAAGTGTTGCGGAAACGCATCTGACAAAATGCTCTACGATGTTGCTATTTTTAGAAACATTGTTGTAAATAAGTGTATACACGTGCGGTGCGTTTTATTGCAGTGGTGTTGTTGTCTACACACGTGTTTATTGCTCGGATGGATGAGAACGAACCTGAATTCAAACTCCTCTTTATTACCTATTGTTAGTTTGTCGTTGTTTAGCTTTTTGTTACATTGTTATATTCGATTTTTATAGTTTCTGTTGTGTAAATGGAATTTACATTATGGAATTGTTTTATTTCTTATGTGGTTTGTTTGCGATATATTTACCTAATTATTTGCCTTCGAATGTTTCTTGGGGATATTTAGCATGATAGAGTAAATTGTTCGAAGAATGTCTCAGATAACAATGGGCTTGAAATAATGTTTTTTCTAAATAATGTCAGTCCCAAGGATGATACGATCCAAAGACAATATTTTAAAATAAATGAAAGAAAAAATTTCAAAATTGAAAAGAAATAATTAAAGAAGTGCGCATGTAAATTTCGGAGAAATTATTCGTAAATAACAATTATTAAAAATTTCAAATTTACGAAAGAAACAGAATGAATTGAAGAAATTCGGAACGAATAATAAACAATTTCTGAAGAAAAGGAAACAATTATAAAATAAGTAATTTGAGATTTATTGAAATTTTCGGAGAATTATTCAAAAATCAGAATTATCAAAACGTCGGAAAAAAATAATTTTATTAATGAAAGCAACAATTCTCTGCAGAATGAAGAACAAATAATTCCAAAATTGAAAATGCATCCACTTCAGAATTAAAAGGGGCCGTTCAAGTATTACGTAAGCAAATTTTTAGCCATTTTTGACCCTCCCCCCCCCCCTCCTTGTCAGCAAAATTTCGTCATCAGCTCTGCCCCTCTGAATCCTAACTCATATTTTCATAAAGGGTGGGTGCTGACGTAAGCATTATCCAAACCCCCCTCCCCCCGTCATCAAAAGTCATCAAATCGGAAACCCCCTGCCCCCCCCCCCATCGATGATGACGTAATACTTGAACGGCCCCTCAGGAATTATTTAAAATTTTCAGAAAATCCTCAAAAATTATAATTATCAAAACATCAGAACTCTTACAAAAAGAAATAATTTCATTAATGAAAGAAACAATTCCAGTATTAAAAAGAAATTACTGAAGAATTATTGAAAATGTCAGAGAATTACTGAAGAATTATTGAAAATGTCAGAGAATTACTGAAAAACGAGAATTATTTAGAAATCTAGACCAGTGTTTCGCCGGGCCGCGGCCCTGTACGGGAACCTGGCATCAGTCAAACCGGGCCGTGAGTGATTCATCTTTTAATTCTTCGCATTTATTTCCCATAGTCGTGTTTATGTCCGGGCCTTCCACTCGAAAATAAAAAATACTCAACCGGGGGCCATATGGCCCCCCTAGTGGTACTGGGATACTTCAAGGGGGGCCACGGAAGAAAATGGAGAAAGGGTCCATGACAGGTGGTTTGGAGGGCTGCAAAGAGCTAAGAAGAAAAATTAAGGTGTGAAGAAATAAAGCTTTTGTATTAGTGTATATACACTTTTACAAAATCCAAAAAACCACCCATAATACCGTCAGACCAGACACAACCCAGGCTCTGTCCCTCCCGGGATATAAGCCTTTTACCCGTGTGGGCACCCATAATACCAAGGCCGTCTCAGAGCATAGACCCACCCGGGCCTCACCGCCTAAATTTTGCAGCGGGTTCCCTAGGGTGGGGTTTTTCGCAGGCCCCCCCCCCCCGGCTACATTTTTCACAGACCCCTCCTCTATATTAAATATAGTGTGAAAAACAAAAAATGACGAAAACCATATCAGTCCCCGGGCTGCAGCTCTATTCGTCCCATTCTTGTGAGGGGTCATGCCCGGGGGTCTCATGTTCATACGTGACCCCGCCTTATGATATTTTGTATAGTACAATACATTTTGCAAATAAGTATGAAATATGTAGGCTGTTTATTTCCAGCTAAATATGGAACTACCATAGCATCATTTTGCCTAAGGCGCCCATGATGTTGAGACAGCCCTGAATAAAACTCGGACTAGCGGGAAGCTCAATAAATTCTAGGCCAGTGGTCTGGAGGCCAATGATATTTGCAAAATTTTCGTTCGGTATACATTCGCTGAAAAAATCAATTCAATACGTATAAAGTATCTTGCTCCTAGATGAGGGTAGAAAACTCTGGGTAAGACAGGGGAGCCACGAGAAACAAATATGATTCAAAGGGGGGCCCCCGGGCAAAAAAAGGTTAAGAAACACTGATCTAGACTATTATAAGTTCCGAATTTACGATAGAAATAATTTCATTCTTGACAATTCTAGAACCAAAAAAAACAAAAACATTTCCAAAAGTGAAAAGAAATTCTAATTTCTTTTAATATATATATACAGGGTGGGCAAAAAGTCCGTAAAAACTTTAAAAAAACCGGAAAAATAACCGAAATAAAAAGTTTCCACGGATTTTTTCCCCAACCTATAGTACTTTTACATTTAAAAAGAAATAATTCTAGAACATAAAAAGTAATAATAATAATAATAATCAACAATTCAAAATTTACGAAATACATAATTTTATCAATGAAATAAACAATTTCAGATGTAAAAATAAATTACCTCAAAATTTTTAAAATTTTTGGAGAATCATCGAAATTCCGAGAGATTTAAAATATATATAATAATAATAATAATAATAATTTTAGAATATATACAAGTCGTCAATAATTTTTAACTCAGTTTGACTTACGGCCCTGAGCCCGAGCCCCGTTGGACCACCCGTTAAATTGCTACAGTCGGTAAATTTTCGGATAACATTATACAGCAGGGGTGCAGAACCTTTTCAGTCCGCGGGCCAGACACGCGATATTTTTACCGCTGGCAGGACAGAAACTTGCACATAAGGGGGCCATTCAAGTATAACGTCAGCAGATTTTTAGCAATTTTTGACAAGCCCCCCCCCCACCACCTTCCATTTGTCAGCAAAATTTCGTCAGCGGCTTAGAATATTTCATATCTTCAAAAAAGGGTGGTTGATGACGTAAGCAACCTTCAAACCCCCTTACCCCCCCCCCCCCCCCGATGCCAACGTAATACTTGAATGACTCCCAAAGCGTGACCGTGTGACCCGTATTTTAAAGGATCTTCCCATCATTTCTGCCGCCCCAACTTTTTCATAAAGAAAACGTCCCGTTTTTTCCCTTACTTTTGTGGCGACAGCGTCCACCGCTGGATGGCGCTGTCCGCTTAATAGGGAAAAGAGCGCGCCTGCGCGATGGTGGAACGAGACAGGCACGCGGTACACTCGTTCTTGTAGGTTCTGTTTATTTGTGTTTAATTGTTTAATAAATGTTTAATTATATCTTTGAATCGTAGAAGGAATTGTTTGTCGTCAACCGCCTTATGCCTTCTACGACACTTTCAACAAGACTTGGTTGAATTTTTGAAATCAAGATAATTTTCATGACTTATAAATTATATATGATAATTGTGAGTGTATATCACAATTAATTATAGTCAAATAAATATAGTATTCATTTTCCATATTTGTGTCAGTATATACGCGATTTTTTTCATTTTGACTTGCAGTACCCATCATTTTCCGCGATTGGCAACTTTTAAGTAATGTCAGCTATAGTTGACACTTTATTTGCTTTTTGCCTTTGACAATTTTTTGGGCTTTAATTGACAACATCACTTGCCCTTAAAAGTTTTTGGGGTTTAATTGGCAACGTACTTTTACTTGCCTGCGAAAAAAATTTTGGCTGTAGATTTGTTGAACGCTTTACCGCCAAAATTTGCAAAGTTTTTTGCGTTCACTGCCAACTTCATTTAACAATTCCTTTGAGGCGATATCCCGTATTTTCATGAAGGAAATATGGTCAGCCTGGATATTTATCGTCGTGTATATTGAAACTTTTCAACCGGAACACACAACTTTTACGGGCTGGACTGGAACCCCTTGGAGGCCGCATTAGGTCCGCGACCCGGAGGTCGTGCACCCCGATACACAGGAAAAACCACTTAACGGTCCACTCCCCTTTTTTTACGGACGAATTTTTTTTTTTTTTTTTTTGCCCCTCCGGTGTCCGCAAAAGAGAGGTTTTGCTGTATTAAAAAATATTTTTGAAAGTTGATGTTGCCAGGGCAGTGTTGCTTCAAAGTGAGCGTCGCGGCTATTGTGAGGCATTTGCGCTCTTAACATTGTTCTTTTATAAGTGTGTGTGTGTGAAAATAACTATTCTGGGGAGTCGCAGATAAACTATGAATTGAGCAAGGGAGCAGGCGGGTGACGAAAGTAGTGCTAGGGGACAAAATATTTTACTGCATAGGGGCTTGCGATACTAAATATAGGTCCCTGGCTTAGGTACCAAAATCACTCATTTCATGTGAAAAAGAGCGATGAACTCGAACATTCTAGAACGGTTTCAAGGTATCGACGCAAATGCGTATTTAAAATACATCCAGTGACGACCTGTTTTTTCACCTATTAAATAAACACACTCTTTTTTTCGTCTGTGAATCGTAAACACGCTTGTGTCGGCAATTTCTGGGGGCGCCTTGGGTTCTATCGTTGCCACCGCATCCCGATCATGTTTATCTTTTAGCACATTTACTGCTTGCAATACGCCGAAGGTCAACTTGTAACCTTTTTTTTTCGCTCCTCTCTCTCTCTCTTCTCGCCGATCAAAGGACCATCCAACCGAAATTACGATACCACGTGCAAACATTAGTCCACTTTCTTTCCTCTTTTATATTACGTCGGCAGCGGCGCGATTTCGCAATCAGTGGCGTAAAAAGAAAAAAAAAATGACGGAGAGAGTATATAAGCGGCGTCATCTCAGAGTCACGGTTTTGCATCATTGATACGCATCCACGAGAAGAGAAAAAAAAGAAAGTTACTTGAGAAATTATTCTTCTATCCGAATATCTGTAAGACATGGGTTACCAACACTGGCCGATGGTCATCCCCGACGAAGAAGCCCAATACCCGCTGTTACCCAAGAAGAAACGGAAAAAATCGATCAGAGGCAAGTCTCGTCAGTTTTAATTTGAGTATTTATGAGATAGAGCATTTCGGGTCCACCGACCGGTCGGGGGTTCCTTGGACAGGATTTTGACTTCCGTGACCTAGAATACGGATAAAGTTATCTCGCTGTTTTTATATTGCTAGAGCAGGGGTTCCTAACCTAATTCAGTTTGAGCAGTGCCACCTTAACGCATGGGTCCACCCGGGCACGGCCCGGGGGCCTCAAGAGAAAAGGGCCTCACAAAAACTTCGAAAATTTTCCAGGTAGGGCCTCAGAAAAATCAATTGGCCCGGGGGCTCATGACGCTCTTAAGACGGATCTGAGTTTGGATCGTCACCCATAGTTCAAGAATCCTGCTATAAGCGGAATCTAGGAAGCCCCTGGGAATTAAGATCGGGTCGTGACCCATAGCTCAAGAATCTCTGACTGTAAGTGGATTTTTCGACCCATCACGGAAGCCCTCCTGCAGATTTAGTTCAAGAATCCCTGCTTTAAGAGCATTCGTACAACTAATCTCGGAATCCCTTGTAAATTATTCGTGACCCATAGCTTAAGAATCCCAGACTGTAAGTGGATTTTGTACGACCCATATCGGAATCCTCTGCGAATTAAGTTTGGGTCGTCACCCATAGTTCAAGAATCCTGCTATAAGCGGAATCTAGGAAGCCCCTTGCGAATTAATCGGGTCGTGACCCGAGAATCTCTTACTGTAAGGGGAGTTTGTACGACTAAACTCGGAAATCCCTGCGCCCGCCATTGGGTCGCGACCCATAAGTTAAGAACACCTGTTCTAGAGACTGAAAAATTTATCAGAGGCAAGTCTCATCAACGTCTTCTTTTGTCTTAATTTCATCTTTGATAGATATGGATGGGGGGGGGGTCCACGGGGCCCCCTGGGAAAGATTTTAGGGTGCCCGTGACCTAGGATTCGAAAAAACATTGTTTTTGCATTGCTACGTACTGAATATTATTCTGAGAAATCCATCACAGGCAAGTCTCAATCAATGCATTTTTTGTTTTATTTCTTTCATGAATTATGAATTTTCATTGTTTCTGAAATTCTTTCTTCCGCTAATTCTGAACTTTCATTGATTCCGAAATTATTTTATTCATTCCGAATTTTTGTTAGCTCTAGAATTTTTTCTTTCATAAAATATGAATTTTAATTAGCCGTGGAATTTTTTTCCTTCTATTAATTTTGAATTTTTGTTAGCTCTGGAATTATTTCTTTCGTTAGCCCTGGATTTTCATTAGCTTTAGAATTTTTTCTTTCATAAAATATTAATTTTAATTAGCTCTGGAATCTTTTCATTAATCAATTTTTCATTTTCATTAACTGTGGAATCTTTCGTTTTATAAATTTAAAATTTTAATTATAGCTTCGGAACCTTTTTTTTCCCACAAATTATTTTTTCATCGAATCTGGAATTATTTAATTCATTAATTCTGAGTTTTCATTAGCTATAGATTTTTTTTTATTTCATCAATTTTAAATTTTCATTCACTCAGGAATTTTTTCTTTCATGAATTATGAATATTCTTAACTCTGAAATTATTTCTTTCGCTAATTCCGAATTTTCATGAGCTCTGGAAATTTTTTCTTTCATCAATTCGCTTTGAAATTATTTCTTTCACCATTTTGAAATTTCATTTGTAATATTGTAAAACCCCCTTAACGGACACCCCTCAGATGCGGTCGGCCCCTTTTGCGGCCAAATAAATATAATTTCCCATATATAAATAAAAGTATGCATTTCAAACCCCCCCGATTAACGGTCAACCCTTTTTTACGGATGAATTTTGTTGTCCCACCGGTGACCGCAAAAGAAAGGTTCTACTGTATATTTTTAGGACCAAAATATTAGTTTTATTAATAACTAATTATTTCTTTCATTAAGCCTAACCAATGCAGTTGAACTAAATCGATCTGAGTATAATGTCTGAGTACGAAATCTGAAATCTCTCACAAGCAAAGAGCATTTCTAAGTGCTCCAGGGAGCACCGTATCGCTCGCAAGTTTGACCGAATTACCATCTTCGAATTACGTCAAGCGAATTCTCGCCAAATACTACTATCACTTAACCGTACATGCACCACATTCCTCTACGGAATTTCTAACCAATTGATATATTCAGGAATGTGTCTTCTGAATGTATGTGTGGCACTAACGTACAGTGGAACCATCTCAGCTAACGGATAGTCCCCGTTAAGGGACACCTCCTGTTAACGGAAACTTTTCCGACGATTGGTGATTATGCATCACCACCGGTGTATCGCGTTTACGGATAGAAACCAACTGCGACCGAAAATGAACGTTATATAAATGTGAAAGCCGTTTAAAAAAGATTCCACTGCCTATCGTACCTCGCCCATTAGCGGACACTCCCTGTTAAAAGACAAAATTTCTGGTTCCACGAGTGTCCGTTATCGAGAGGTTCTACTGTATTTATGTTGCCTGAATATTGCTTACTAGATATAATACCCGGCGCTGCCCGGGGTTTCTTCAATTGCGGCAGAGGATTTAAAAAGTGACAAACCATTATAAAGGAATAAACTATTATACATAATACTGGCAATATTGAAGAAGTGACAAGCCATTGTAAAAACATATGCACGTCTTAAACGCATTGCTAGGGAACTACGGTAACCAAAGTAAACATTCCGAAAGTGATTGTTGAGGCCGAGAAACCATTGTTGCACGACAGTTTTTCACCCATTCCGGGCATTTGCCCAGTTCTGACAAACTTTTAAAGTAGCCTATCGTTCAAGTCGGGTTCCATTTGGTATATATGCAAAAATTGACGACTAGCAAAGTCTGGACCTAAACGGTCTTAAATACGGTCTAATTTGAGAAAAGTGTCAACAATGTATTTTGTTCTAGAATATTCCTCATTGAGGAAATAGACCAGATATTACGGCTCGGATTTACCCCATAATCCTAACTGGAACAAAACACTGTGTTCTAGACAATCTTATCGACCTTATTTCAATAATAAAGTGAAAACGTCTTTTTTTTGATAAGATACGGTCGAAAACAAAACCGTTCCGGGATTACGACGTTGATAAAAACGTCTAAAACGTCGTTGAGAGATTAGAGACGTTTTTTGTTTTTGCTTTTACGATATGAATGGATTATAGCGTCCTTGTTTACGTTTCTTCATTCAGAAACAATCAACTAGAATGATCGATCCCCCTAATTTTTTCTGTCCATTATGGTTTTACGTCGCGAGCACCGCGGTGCTCAATGAAGCACTCAAGGGTGCTCGATGGTTATGTTGGATTAATTTTTCTCGCGAGGTATCGAATGACTCTCCAACTAATTTAGTGCTGATTAAATTCTGATTGAGATTAAAATTAGGGAAAATTCTAATTGAAATATTTATAAAAAATTTAATGGAAAAATCATTGTTCAAAAAACTTATTGTTTACTACTTATTGTTTACTATCTGGGTATAATCTGTATTATTAGTGGGTATAATCTGATGTATTCGAGAATCATTGCTTCACAGAGATCCCGTTGTTACCTAAAGCATTGTTTAAAACAAATTTTTTTTCTCATTATTGGTTTTTTCAGATATTTTTTCATAATTTCTATCGTTTCAAACGCATTGTCGGAAAGCTACGTCATTAAAAAACGTGCATCGTTATTGAAAACGTAGTGTGAAACACATTGCTATTCGAAATATTGTTTGAAACACATTGTTATCAAAAAACTGTTTAAAATACACTACTACCCGAAATTTTTCACCCTGTGCAAAATACAGTTACCCAAACTTTTACATTCTGTTCAAAATTTATTGTTATCCAAATTTTTCCATTCCGTTCAGAACGCATTGTTATCCAAACTTTTCCATTCTGTTGAAAAAAAAAAACATTGTTACCCCGAAATTCCGTATTCTGCTCAATGGACCCTACATTTTTGTTAAAAATCCGTCGTTCAATCATTCATTCTGTTTAAAATCCGTTTAAAACATATCCATTTGTTTTAAACACATTGTTATGCAAAATTACCTGTTCCATTAAACACATTGTTATGCAAAATTATCCATTCTGTTAAACACATTGCTATAAAAGATTATCTATTCTGTTGAACACATTGTTAAGAACCATATGTTGTCCAAAAAGTCGTTAAGAACACATTGTTGTCTAAGACATTGTTAAAAAACCATTGTTGTCTAAAACACTGTTAAGAACACATTGTTGTCTAAAACACTGTTAAGAACACATTGTTGTCTAAAACACTGTTAAGAACACATTGTAGTCAAAAACATTGTTAAAATAGTTTTTAATGCATTGACGGTGACCCCATGCCTTTAAAAGACTATGTTTGAATATACGGAATTCATTGGTGCAAAAAACATTATTTTCAATCGATTACTATCCAAAACAGTGTTTAAAACTCGTTGTTGACTAAAACATTGTTTAACACTCATTGGGTACCAAAACATTGTTTAAAACTCGTTGTGACTAAACATTGTTTAAAACTCGTTGTGACTAAACATTGTTTAAAACTCGTTGCGACTAAACATTGTTCAAAATTCATTTTTGACTAAAACCTTGTTTTGACCGTTGTTGACCAAATCATTGTTTTGACCGTTGTTGACCAAATCATTGTTTAAAACCCGTTTTTGACTAAAACATTGTTTAAAAACGCATTGTTATCTAAAATATCGTTTGGTAACCAACGATAAAAAAAAAATCATAACCCAATTCTTTTTACAAGTATGTACCATATGCAAAAAACAGTTCTCAAAAACACATTATTTCCAAAACATTACATAAAACTCGTGGTAATCTAGTAAAACAATGTTTGTCCATAGTCAATGTCAGAATGAGCATTGTGCGAAATCCTCTACAGCTCAGCGCATTGATCAACACTCAGTATATGAACGAGTTCTACTCGAAAATCAATTTTTACAATTCCCCGAAAACCTTAGCTCTCGGATAATGCTTGTTATTTTTCAGTTTTGTATTAAAAAAAAAAAATCTGGTGAAATTTCAACAATATGAAAAGAGGAAATCATGTCATCTCGATATTGTTGTCGCTCAACAAAGAATTTCCTCACGGAAAAATAACCTCTCCGAGTTCCTTATACGGTTTCTATTACGGCAGAAACTTGCAGCACGTCGGAAGGAAATGTGGCAAGGCTACCAATCTGCCTTGCCGATGGCTAATTCATTATTTCGACGAGAGATGGCGATGACGTTTCGGCGCAATTTTTCATGAATAAACAAATCATTCATGAAAAATTCATCGCGAACATAATACGTCATTATCAAGTCACAAAGAGTTCATTTCGACCAATTATATTTATCATCGAAATCGTAGAAAATAATGATTCCCAGGCTGTTGGGCGCCGTTAGTTGTCCCCCCACAGAAAGATTACGAATGCAGTTGCGTAGTTCGAAACTCTACACAATAACACGGGCGTACGTCACTTCTTTACACCGCTGTGAACGAGATTGAACCAGAAATCATTAATTAAAAAAAAACAACAACAACGACCTCGATAGGCCTTAATGCCAAGGCCGCAGCCAAAATCGTCTTCAATTATTATTATAATTCGTTTTATTTTTGTAGTTTGTGAATAGAAAATACTCTCTCGCGCAACACAAAAGTTAAGTGTGATTTGTTTACTATAACAAGTTATTACTTATATATTACGGCGCCATTTATTTGATAATACAATGCGTACAATTTAGAATGTATTGCGTTCATGCACACTGTGCAAAGCGTAAAAAGCGTGTTTACCTCTAGAAGTGCGTACTTCTTGAAATTAGCCGTCTTGAAATTATTCTAACCCTTACAAATGTCCACATAAAGCGACAGGGGGGGGGGGGTTTCAAGGTTGCTTACGTCATCAGCCACCCCTTTTTTGAAGAGATATGGAATATTCTAAGCGGCTGACGAAATTTTGTTGACGGGGGGAGGAGGGTCAGTGTTTTGCTGACTTTTGCTGACGGGGGGGGGGGTCAAAAATGGCTGAAAATATGCTTACGTAATACTTGAATGACCCCTAACCAATCATCGTCACTTTTTTTTTCACCGATTTTTTCAGCTGTGATAACCCACGTACCCCGAATGGCACGTGGCAGGTATCTCTAAATGGTAATGGCATGTGACAGGGGTACGCGTACCGCTGGTTACAGCCCACATGCTCTAATCCATAGTTTCCCCAACCTTTTTTGTCCCATCGCCCCCTTCTTCAGAATTTTTTTTCTCCCATCGCCCCCAACGCAATCTAACCTATAGGATCCTATGTTATACCCGTAACTTCTACCACCTCCCTGGAACTTTCCATCACCCCCAAGGGGCCGTTAACGCCCACGTTGGGAATCACTGCTCTAGAGCATAGTTTCCCAAACTTTTTATTCCATCGCCCCCTTCTTCAGAATTTTTTTTTTCTCACCGTCCCCCCCCCCCCCAATGCAAGTGGATCCATAGAATCCTATGTTAAATCCGTAGCTTCTATTGCCCCTCCCCCTCGACCATTCCATCGCCCACCAGGGGGCGAAACACTGTTCTAGAGCATATTTCCTCAAACTTTTTGTTCCATTCACCCCCTTCTTCAGAATTTTTTTCTCTCATCGTCCCCCCCCCCCAACTCAAGTGAACCAATAGGATCCTATGTTAAATCCGTTGCTTCTACGCCCCCCTGGACCATTCCATCGCCCACCAGGGGGCGATATTTCCCACTTTGAGAAACAATGCTCTAGAGCAGCGTTTCTTAACCTTTTTCTGTCCGTGGCCCCCTTTGAACCATTTTTCTTCTCGTGGCTCCCCTGTCTTGCCCAGAGTCTTCGACCCTCATCTTGAAGCAAGATCCTTTATACGTATATCGAATTGATTTTTTCAGTGAATAAGATTGGCCTCCAGACCAATGGTCTAGAATTTATTGAGCTCCCCGCTAATCCGAGTTCTATCCAGGATCGTCTCAACATCATGGGCCCCTTAGGCAAAGCGATTCTGTGGTATAGTCCCATACTTAGCCAGAAATAAGCAGCCTACATATTCCCTACTTATTTTCAAAATTTATTATACTATACAAAATATCATGGGGGGTGGGGGTCACTTATGGACATGAGACCCCCGTAGGCATCACCTCTCACAAGAGTGGGACTGACAGAGCTGCAGCCCGTAGCCCGAGCTGATTTTCCTCATTTTTTGTTTTTTCACTCTATATTTTAATATAGAGGGTGGGGTTTCTGTGAAAAATCTAGCCAGGGGTCTGCGAAAACCCCCATCCTATGGAACTTGTTGTAAAATGAAGGCAGTGAGGCCCGGGTGGGTCCATGCCCTAAGACGGCCCTGGTTTTATGGGTGGTTTTGTTGGATTTTGTAAGTGTATAGTCACTAATATAAAAGCTTTATTTCTTCACACCTTAATTTTTCTTCTCAGCTCTCTTTAGCTAAACCACCTGTCATGGCCCCTTTCTCCATTTTCTACCATGGCCCCCTTGAAGTATCACAGAACCACTAGGGGGCCATGTGGCCCCCGGTTGAGAACCACTGCTCTAGAGTCCATAGGGTTTAGACAACACCCACTATAGATAAGATAAGGGATATAGATAAGGATCTTATCTATAGGGGGTGTATAGGTTTAGGTCAAGAGATCCGGCTGGTCAATTCAAACGCCGAATATGCTAACTTTCCAGATTATCGTCCACCAGGTGAGCCCGATGTGGACGAGCGTTGTCGTTCATGAACAGGAATCGAGGGCCAACTGCGCCCCTGAAATGTCGAACATAGGGCTTTAAGGTCTCCTCTCTATACCTGCTAGCAGTCAGGCACCCTCTGTCAAACACATGGGGGGGGGGTAATGTGTGGCCGTCCAACGTGATGCCTCAAATAGACACAATACGCAAATTCTCTTCATTTTTCACACGAATGTATAGTTGGTGATGTCCCGTATGGATCCCGATATTACGTATTTTTATGGCGGAAATGTGGTCAGCCCAGAGATGAGTATATTGTGATGTATGTTTTAATTCTTTTCCACCGGAACACCTATCGCACCTAGGCGGGCCGCTTCTGGCCTACTAATCGGAAGCTACGTATTGCTGCTTCAGACCAGTGTTCTTCAACTTGCGGACCGGTGAAATTAAATGATAGTGATAGGAACCGAGAGACACGCAGGCTCTGTCACACTCGGCGATATAAGCACATTGTCCCTGAGGACTCGGGTGCCTCCGGGGAATCTAACCATTAGAATGATTCGGTCAACGCTCGTTATAGCGACCGCTCATTGTTACGGCTGTTCAATTACAACGACCGCTACGACAAGTCCCAATATTTTCATTTTCATCAGGTATAACGACCCCAGAAACACTGTTCAATCCAATACAACGTCCGAGAGAACTATTACCTTATTCCTACTCTTTTTTTTTGCAAAAATCTGCGTTTTCCGTTTGCCAAAATTGCGTTTGACTGTGACCCTTGATATTTTAGAATTCAGTACACATAGAGCGTGCCATGTAATTAATTATTACAGTTTTATTATTTTCCGACATTTCTACTCCAACTGCTTACGTTATGACAAAATGAATGATGTAATTTTTAATTGCGTCAAAAAATATAAGTTCTCTCAGGAAGTTTTTTTAAACGTTCGATATAACGACCTCTCAATATTACGTCCATTTCCCGTGCGACGATGCGGAGTCGTTATAACGAATGTTCACTGTAAAAAGAGGAAAATTTCCTCACCTTCTATGTATTTTCACACTTCGTATTTGTACTCAATTATAAAACATGCGAGAAACAGCGTTCTGCTGCCACCTATCAAATAAAAATAAAACAATCTTTTAAAATTCTTGAAGTAAAATTAGTTGTGGTTTAAACCCGGTGTGTGGCATGAAAATTAGTAATGCAATGATATGAGATTATGTAACACGACAATTTTATGCAGCACAAAACTTGTTATGTTTATGTTTGCTGCAGATGGGCAATAGGATATTTTGTGGCAAACAAACCACAAAGACATGCAGTTTTTCTAAATTTTTTTTGGAGATGGCAGCAGGAGTTTCAGTGGAACAATAACATACTTTATTATTATACATACGGAAAGCAGCATTACATTTTTTACCGGGACCTGTGCTGCCATCTATCGAATAAAAACAAAACAATTTGTTATAAACCGTCACAAAAACTTTAACTTTTATGGTTGCCGTAGAATTTCAGGTATTACTTTTTGCGTGCCGAATATGAATAGTGCAAACGGGCATAGGATACAGTTGAATCCCGTTATAACAAACTCCAAGAGACCCGAGGAATCACTTCGTTGTAACGAAATTTCGTTTTAATGGAATTCCAGATTTTTTGCATTGTTCCTACGTAAACCTTATCTGGGAGGAATTAGAAAAGTGTTCGTTAAAAACATCTACCTGTATATTACAATTTTTATTATTCCTTGTCAATTATTTGTAGAACGGATGCCGGCCCGGTACGTGCTGACCATGCTGACGTTCCTGGGACTAGGTATCCAGTACACCCAGCGGGTCAACCTCAACGTCACCATGGTGGCGATGGTCAACTCGACTTTCATCGAAGCCAAAGAGAACGACACGACTTCGGACGAGTGTCCAGCATTTGAGTCCGTCAACGCGACCGTCACCAACTACCAGGAGGTAAGACCTAAATAACCAAGTAATTTAAGGTACAGGGATGACACCAAAAAGTATAATCCATTATTTGAAGAATCATTATTGTTATTATCATTATTATTTACGTAATCTGCATGTATAGTTATTATTTTTTTTTGTTCTTCTCTATGCGTTATGTACTTCTTACATTTTTCAAGGAATTGAAAAACCCTTGAGCACCCTGTGAATGCGAAAATAAATGCGCACCACCGCATTTGTGTACTATTATTGCCCCCACTGTTTCGAGGTGCAGTGAGGAAAACGGGCGAGTTTTATTGTCTCTCTCAATGCTCATCTTTATGTTTCAGATCTCATAAACGGTATGTATCAAGTGTACGACAACCATTATTGTCATAAATATGTAATATGTAACTAATAATGTATGAAATATACAATTTGAGAGACACGAGATAAAGCCTAGCAGTTATTGATAACCATATATGTCCTGTTTTTTTTTACATTTTTCGGAAGTTTTGAAAACTTTTAGCTAAAAGAGAAGTGATTTTGTCATAAATGAAAGATTCGTCAATGCCAAATGAATGTGTGTCACTTCATGGGTATCAGTAGTACGCAAAATAAATTTGATTTAATTAATTCAACAGGAACGGAAAGGTAGCCTTTTAGTTGGTCGCTGCTTAATAATGGATGTTGATGTTTGACACAATTTTTCGACAAATCACGATGTTGCTATCTCACGATGTTTTGTGGTGTTCGGCGTGATTTGGCGGCATATTATGTGATGATCGTTGTTGTTGTTTGGTAACAATTGGTGATGTTTGGTAAAGAAAGACGATCTTTTTGATAGTAATTGGTGCCGCTCGGCGATTATTGCCTCTGTTTGGCGAAATTTGGTGCTATTTGGCGTGAATTGGAGATGAATCGGTGATATTTTGCTGGATTTCTTTGTCTTCAGTGTCAATGAAAGAAGCTGGTCGGTGGGTAGTCCCGTTTCGTATTCGTCCCAAAAAAATTGTTTTCACTGCAGTTAAGCAGGATCGCCATACTTCAGACGTATAATAAGAATAAATACTGTATAACCATTCAGCCAGTGATTTTTACATTTTTTCCATCACCCAGTTATTTCTACGCGAAATGTCCCATTTTGTTACATATTTACAACGAAACTACATATTTCGACATGGAAATTTCAAACACAGTATAGTATAACTGCGAGGCTTTGTCTCTGTGTTTGACAAATTTTGACAATGGAGTATAATTCATTATTATGTACAGTGTAATTTGACCATTTTGATGCCAATGACAGATCTGTCGTATTATTCCAACTATCCAAGCACGGATCTAAATAGTGGTGGATTTCCCCCCATCACCAAGATCCTGTTAGCGAAAAATGCATTATATGGGGCTAAATATTTGTTTTGTTCCGCAAAATACGGGACATATAGTGCGATTTCCACGCACGTCAATCATTTAAAAAAGTCCCGCCATCGAGTGTTACAGATTACATATCAATCAGAATAATCGCTCAAAAAACAGTGACTTCCGTTCCGGAAGATAGATGGACATAGAAGCATAAAATGAACACACTTATGCACGCAGTTCATCGGCATTGAAAAGGCAATTTTATGTGCATGAAAAATTTTTGGTATAAATTTATATCAGAGTATGAATTGTATGCAGTTACAGTTCGGACAAGGGGGGATCTTGCTATTGAAACTTATAGAATGATCTCCTTGTGTGGCATCTTAACAAGTGGCCAACGGGCTATTTTTCCGCCCATTAATTGCGAATTTTCGTAAATTTTGAAATTGTAATGCATTAAATTAAAATTGTTTTCTCATTAGTTTTTAAAATGATTCTTTCACTAAATTTCAAATTAATTTTTTCCGGTAATTTTTCAAATTAGTAATTATTTTTAATAATTTTTAAATTAATTTTTCTCTTTTTTTTAATAATTTTTAAATTAATTTTTTTTCTTTTTTTTAAATTAATTTTTTTTCTTTTTTTAAATTAATTTTTTTTATTTTTTTGAATTAATTTTTTCACTATTTTTTAAATCATTTTTTTAAATAATTTTTAATTAATTAAAAAATTTTTTTTTCATTATTTAAAATAATTTCTTTCATCATGTTTTTTGCCCTAAATTTGAAAGTGAATTCGCCTTTATTTCTTACATAAGTTCTGAAATTATTTCTTCCATTAAATTTAAAATTATTTCTTCCATTAAATTTAAAATTATTTCTAAAAAATTAATTTTTTAACAATTTCTATCCTTAATTTTGAAATTTCTTCTTCCGTTAATCCGAAATTTTCATTATTTCCGAAATTATTTTCTTCCTTAATTACTCAATTTCATTATTTTTGTTTTATCAAAATTCTGAATTTTTTATAATTAAATTCTGAATTTTTCAAAGTTAAATTCTGATTTTTTTTAATGAATTTTTTTTTCATTGGATAATTTTTGTCATAAATTATAAAATACTTTCTTACACCAATTCCGAAATTGCTTCTTTTATCAGTCAAATTTCCATTGATTTTGAAATTATAACTTTTATCTGAATTTTCATTAATTCTAAATAATTTCATTCATTGATTTCTCCATTAAATATGAATTATTATTAATTTTTTGTTTAGCATGCGTGTATATTTTCTGGAATTCTGTAAATTTTTTAGTTATTGGACAGTTTCCCCCGAACACTAATGTATAAGGCAGGGGTTCTTAACCTATGTGTCGCGACCCAAACTTGGGTCGCTCAAACCCACTAACAGCCAAGGGCTATTGAGCTATGGTTAGTGACCCAAACCTGATTCGCAGGGATTTCCGATATGGGTAGTGACTAGTCCACTGACATCCAGGGTCTCTTGAACTACATTTCATAACTATAAATCAGTGTTTCTCAACTACTGTGATGCGGCCCGGTACCGGGCAATGATATCACTCAAACCGGGTCGTGAGCGATTCACCGTTTCATATTTTCTCTTTTATTTCCTATTACTCGTGTGTATGACTGGGCCTTCAACTCACAAAAACAAATCAACCGGGCCGTGGGCTTCCAAAGGTTGAGTGCCGCTGTTATAGATCATCGACTCAAACTTGATCCGCAGGGGCTTTCGAAATGGGTCGTACGAATCTATTTCCAAGCGGGGATTCTCAAGCTATAGATCCCGACCAAAACTTTATTCGCAGGGAGCTTCCGAGATGGGTAGCAGAAATCCACTGACCAGCAGTGCCGTCTTAACGCATGGGCTCACCCAGGTACTGCCCAGGGCCTCAAGAGAAGAGGGGGGGGGCCTCACAAAAATGAGATCCGGTTGAAATTTTCTAGAATTTACCAGGTAGGGCCTTAGAAAAAAACAACTTGGCTCGAGGGCCCATGATGCTCTTAAAACGGTCTTGTTGACCAGCCAGTGTCTCTCGAGCTTTGGATCTCGACTCCAACTTGATTCGAAGAGATTATAAATGGATCGTACAAATCCATTACAGGCATGAATTCTCGACTAATATGGGTGACGACCCAAATCTAATTGGCAGTATCTTCCTAGATGAGTCGTACGAATACATTAACAGTCCTGTTATAAATGTACTTATTGCGTCACTATTTTCTCTATTTCCGATGAACAAAAGTCCTACGGGTCGCGAAGCCGACCATGTTGTTGATTTTGGGTAGCGGCTGAAAAAGGTTAAGAATCCCTGGTATAAAGTCATAGTACAGGGGGGGGGGCCCTGGTGAGGTCAGAATCGGAGGAGGTAAAAGATACAATTGTCCCCCGGGTGACGAAAACAAAAGCACTTGGCCCCGTGGACCCCGGGATCCCTAACTTGTTAAGATGGCCTTGGAGATGAAGAGAATTAACCAAATGCAACAATCGTTACTGTCGCCGAAAGACACTAGCAAGATGCCCTCCCGTGCCGAGCTGCAGTGATAATAATATGTAAATATTTCTATTGTTATAGCGGTGGTGGTGGTGGTGATGGTTTTTTTAAAGGAGAAAATATCCAAAAAAATGTCTGTCGGTCGCTATTTAAAAATGTTATTGCCAAATGTTAAAAAGGTATGTGACGATCCATCCATTGTGTATGCAAAACGTGGTTGGGTGCTCGTCGCCTATTTTTTGTCGCAGGTAGGTACCGCAAACCAATATTTGTGTGACTGACTAAGTGATGATTACCATGAATTCTGATTGTTTCAATCGATGGCATGACTGGCGTGCAAATGCAATTCATTATGGATTAGTAAAGGCACGTAAGATGTAATTGAAATGTACGGGACACGGTTTCTTCGTCAGCTGCTGACTCAAAAGATAGATGGCAGCAACAACATCTTTTCTGTCAGTTATTGCCAAGAATACGGCAGTGACGTATTTACGGGGGGGGGGGACATAGCGATCTATAGCCCAGGGCGGCAAGCTCAGGAGGGAGGTGAATTTGGGGAATAAGTGACCAAGACAATTAGTAGAACGGGAGAAGGGTGGCAGAATTTATACAATCCTAAATAAACCTGCCTCTGCCGAGATAGTAAGCGTCTAGGTTGGTGGATGGGTAAAAGTGACTTGGAGCGTGAGCAAGCATGTGATTGACCTACAGAGCGAGGGAGCAGGTTAGTGAGTGACCTAAAGGTTGTGCAACTATGTAAATGCGACCAAAAGAGTTGTCTAAAGCGCGTGCAAGCATGTGAATGATCAAAAAATAAAATAAAACGACATAGAGCATGTGTAAACGTGTAAATGATCAAAAGAGTGACCTAAAAAGCAAGGAACTATGCTAATGAGCGACTAAAAAATTGGCCCAGGGCTTGTGCAAGCTTGTGAGTGATAAAAACAGTGTGCAAGCGTGTGGGTAGCCGAAAGATTGACTTAGCGACACTGGCGTGATGTCGAATTCGAGGAGAGAGATTAGTCAATGAAATTAGACTAGAATGGGGGGGGGGGCATGGGCGGCGGAGATACGGTACCCCCCCCCCCATCGTCAGAGGTGAAGTTGACTGATCTAATGTACATATGCATATATGAATTGACATCATCATCATCATCGTGCCCTCCTCCCAGACTTCCAAATCTATCTCCGCCTATGAATGGGGGAGGGGCGGAAAAACTTGTGTAGCCCACAGGTGGCAAAACCATAAATGCGGCTCTGGAACCAGACGTCCTCCTACGTTTCGGAAGATTCGACCCTTTTCTCCTCCTCCCACTGGGTTCCGGAGCCGCTGTGGTGGTCGAGTGGTCAGAGTGACGGACTCGCGTCGCCCGGGTTCGAGCCCCACCGTCGCCACAGTGTTGGTCAGCTGAAGTTGGTTTTCTGTGGTTCCCAACTTCGAGGCGCAAATGCAAGCCGATCGCCCCGTTAAAAAAAAGTCTCTCCACAGGGAGCAACAGGCCTGCAAACAGTACAAATATTCAGTCATTACACTTCACTTCTGAAATATAGATGGCAGCACAGGAAAATCAAACACAACACTAGATACTCACTCAGACTGTTAGGTACAACGCATACTTACACTTCCGGCACAACTCACTACGTAGTAAATCGCCTATAGATGGCGATAGATCTGAGTTGTGCTCGGTTTGAACGAATGAAAGAAAGGATTTCGGAATTATATTTTTCTTAGAATAATTTTTGCCCCGCTTAGAACCATATATATTTTCATTGATATAATTTTTGTTTTTGTTTTTCCATTGACCACGAGTCGCCGAAATTCCCAAAACTGTTTCCTTTTTCCCTTTTTTTAACATTCTGTATTAATGTGAAAATATTATAGCAGTTGTTTTTTTTTTTTATTATTTTTTTATTGTTCGAATAGTGGCGCCATCTGTTGTGGAAACTGTTAGGAAAATGGCGTTACTAAGGCTGTGCGCACAGGCATCCTCTTATTTTGATTGGGAATTTTATTGTTTTCAAGTATGGTGGCGCCATCTGTGTTTAACATAGATCAATGAGTCGTTTCGTGTCCACATTTTGAAAAGGTGAACCTGGTAGCCTTACACATGTTTCCTGAAATTTGTCGTAAGTTGTTTTCCACTGTCTGCAACAGGTGGCGCGTTATTGGAATATTTAAACTGAGGAAACTTTTTTTTTTGTCTTGCTTTTTTTGTCCAATGTACGTATCACTAACGTATGTATGAGTGTCTTGGGAATGCATGTTGCATGTGTTTGAAATGCAGCTATCTCTGTCTCAAATTTTCTCTAATGGGAGAATTGGAGATTGCGTGTTTTCTTTTCATGCGAGAACTTTTCGTTGCCAATTGGCAATCTTGGTTAGGAGATATGGGAGGGGAGAATTCTTTGCTTTGTGCGTCTGACAATCATTGTCAGGCAGGTTACATGCCCCCCCCCCCAAATGACAAAGCTTCATTCCGGGGACGATTTTATATATCATCATTATATATGTCCCATATATCATATTTTGTTTCTCACCGCTATAAATTCACTACACAAGGGCAAGTGAAAAACACAGTCTTGGTCCCAGCCTAGACACCCTGCTGCAAAATGTGGGGCCATGACACAGGCTTAGTAGGCAATCGTAGGATGTTCCACTTGTGTCGAAATTAAATGTGGTCAACCAGGGACATTAGCATATACACACAAGAAGTGTGTGTCTGTGTGTGTGTGTGGGGGGGGGGGTACGGCGTTAATTCTCCCTTTCTTTTGAATCGAGTGGTACTCTGTACTATTACGTGGGGGGGGGGGGTGTATGGTGTATTATTAGGTATTATTCTAGTACCCATGGGCGGAGATACGGGGGGGGGGGCGTGTGGGGCATTGCCCCCCAGAGCCAAAGGTTGAGTCGACTGATCTAATGTACATATGTATATATGAATTGACATCATCGTCATCGTGCCCCCCCCCCAGATTTCCAAGTCAATTTCCGCCTATGCTAGTACTTAAACCCAATTTCCTTAGAGTAATATGGACGAGGTGCGTCATAGTAGCAGTAGTAGTTCTTAAACCACCCCCCCACCCCGGAAAGAGAAAAAATAATTTGGACACCCACCCACCCCTCCGACTTGAAAAAATCCTGCGTACGCTACTCCCGTGGGTGCAGTGTTGGGAAATACGCATCTGGATAATTGTGATTCACCCATTGAAATTCAATTTTAATCCTCCAAATTTTTCGTTGAGGATTGCAAATACTACTTCAAATTTCTTAGGGGGTTTTTTTTTAACAGTTATTTCTCACTGATAAAATAAATATATATACTCCTCTTTTTACAAAAATACCCCCTTAAAATTTTGGAGAGGAGTGAGAGAGGGAGAGAGAGAGAAATTACTGTTCAAAAAAGAAGTATTCCGCAATAAAGTATTGTGCCGCCATCTATGTTCAAAATAAAACAAGAATAGGTTTTAGTTTCGGTTTCATTTTGATAAGCAATTTTTTAAAATTAAGTGTGTTTTCTTTTTGTTTGATGATTTAATCAAATAAATTTCAAGAAAAAAAATCCAAAAATGAAATAAAATTTTATTTTTACTATTTTTTAATTTTTCATCGAGACGACCCCGCACAACTAAAAGACCCATAAGTAACCCTTTCGCTTACAATCTATTGGCAAGGAATTCCCATGATCTCAATTTAACGAATCGGCGATAAATATGGCAACCTTTACCTAACCTAACCGCACGTTAGAAAAAGAAGGAGAAGGGGAAAAAAAAGAAAACAAATGAAAAAGGAGAAAAACAGTATATAATAGATAAGTTGATAAGAGAGTACGTACGAAGTGGATTTCTCTCTTTCCACACCGGTGACTTTTGGCCTGTCCCTATATATCGATCCCTATATCGGTCTCTATGATTCTGGGGTCATCGCCACATTGGCGTATTTTTTGTGTGATAATTATGGCCATTTATAATTAGCCATAGTTAATCAGAATGACTGTCGTTAGCTATGGCAACAATATCGATCAAAGTAATCTGAATACCAATATCTTAGTGATCCATATATAGGGATGTATAGGGATCGATATGTAGGGGGCCGGTTAAAGCCCGGAGAAAGCCCGAATTTCGGACATGTGCCGGGTCAACTGGGTTAGCCCCGTCGCGAATTGGCCAACTTCGGGCTTTGGCAGTAAGACATGTATATGGTAGGAGGATAAATCACGTGTGTGATAAAAAATCACTGATAGCAGTATAGAAATAAACGGAGGTAAAAAGAACAACTTTTTTTCCCCTACAACAACACAGCTTTGCGATGATGAAGAGAGAGGAAAGAAACCAGAGAGAACTTTTTTGAATTTATTCCACTCGCGTTTGGACGCAATATTACGTCCTTGATCATAAAATGGTTAATAAATTCTGAAGAAGATGTGGAAAAAATCTTACGTGCCTTTATATACTCGATATTTTATCTGAAATTTGTTCATCTTTTACTGAAAATCAAATTTTTCAACTTTACAAAATTCAAATCAAATTTTGTTAAAATAATTTTGTTCAAATAATCCATTTTCTTACGAGGACTATAATTACCATAGAGTAGAGTTGTTTTCTACGCCGCATGGTGGGTTTTCACGATAAGATGAACAATTTTTAGGCATACGAAATTCAATTTTTTTAAATAAATTATTGATTTTAATTGATTTATTTAGATTTTTCCCGATCTCATTAAGGTGTGAAATCTATAATATTTTTCGTTTGTCTCCAAATTTCCAGGGTGAATTCACGTGGAACCCTTCGACCCAAGGAGTAATACTCGGCGCATTTTACTACGGTTACATCTGTACGCCACTGTTGGGTGGACGTTTGTCCGAGCTGGTCGGTGCGAAATGGCTCCTCGGTGGTGGCATCCTCTGCACGTCTATCCTGACCCTGCTTACGCCAATGACTGCACAACTCGGTGTCGCTGCGATGGTCGCTCTTCGGGTCCTCATCGGAGCTGGACAGGTACTGTATAGTCCTGAACCGAAATTGTAATCACTTTTAAGTTTTGGAATCGGGAAATGTATAAAGTAGAACCTCCCGTAACGGACATCTTTCCGATTCCCGGTGTCGTGGAATAGAGCTTTAATGTATTTTATTCCCCGTTAGCGGATGCTCTCGATTGCGGACGGTAAAATCA
Source organism: Pholcus phalangioides (assembly GCF_987345545.1). Lineage (NCBI taxonomy): Eukaryota > Metazoa > Arthropoda > Arachnida > Araneae > Pholcidae > Pholcus > Pholcus phalangioides. The sequence continues at coordinate 20,472,682 of NW_028301616.1, read as the reverse complement.
GGCAGACTAATTTTCTTTCAAAAAAACCTTAATGTATTAATTTTTGGTCAAAAACTGGAAATTTATAATATTAAACTAAGATTATATTTAATTATATAATTTTTTAGCTTTTGTCATTAGAATATTTCATTGGAAATTTCCAAAAACATTTTTCATATTTAATAGAAATTTTTGAAACTTCCGTTGATATTTTATTAGAAATTTTTACAATTTTTTTTTCATAATTCATTGCATTTTTACAAAAATTTCAAAGATATCTTATAAGCAAAAATTCGCAATTGTTTTAATTAATTAATTTAAAAAAAAATTTCTTCACACATATCTATATTCCATATTTTTCTCCATATTTATATTTTGGAACAATTTTTCCCACATTTTATTGAAATCATAATATTAATGAATTTAATGAAATACGTATTTTAATGAAATCATCATATTTTTTTATTGAATATATTTTCCATATTTTATTACGTTTTTTTAAATTTTTGATCTTTTATTGAATTTTTTTCATAGTTTATAATAGTATGTTATAAAATTTATTTTCAAATTTTCAATGATGATTTAACAAATGTACTTAAATCAGTAATTATGATTAGAAATAGATCTTGATAGTAATTAGAAATAGATCTTGATAGTAATTAGAAATAAATTCAAAATTTTTATTAGTCATTCTATCACAGACTCATGATCATTTATAATAATGTATAATCACTTCCCTTGGTAATCACTGATCTCTCATCCTCGGTCCATCACCCACAGGGAGTCAACTCGGCTTCAATGTACGCAATGTTCTCACGGTGGGCACCAACCGAGGAGCGCAGCAGGTTACTGTCCATCTGTACCATCGGGTCACACGTCGGTACCATCATCACGATGCCGGTCACGGGTTTCCTCATCCAATACGAAGTCGCTGGAGGATGGCCATCAGCTTTCTACGTCTTCGGTAAGCCATTAACATCCTAACACTTGCACAGGAGTATTTAAAGAGGGGCTTTTTGTGGGCTATGGCTCAGGGCAGCAAGTTTAGAGGGGCGGCAAATTTGAGGAGGGGTTGGTCAAGAAATTAGTAGAGTGGCAGAAGGGTGGAAAAAATTTCTGTGGAGACACAGGTGGTGTAAACATAAATCCGCCTCTGCCTAGATCAGGGAAGAGTTATTGTTCTGAGGCCCTACTTGGACTAGAAATGCCTGCCTACCAACTTACAGGTTTACTTACGAAAGCTTTAAACAGAAATAATAACAGATATAATTATGTTGTTAATTATTATTATTTTTTGGTGATATATGCTTTTATATTGGGTTGCTGCATTTTGGTTATACAGGGCGTGCAAAAAGTCGGGGTGTGTAGAAGCTTTAAAAATTCATAAAAACCGGAAAAATAGCTGAAATAAAAAACGGTTTGCAGGGTTAGCATCGCTGGGTCACAGGAATTTTTTAAGACAAGAAAAGCTACGCAAATAACGAAACGAACAGAATGCCTCCAAATCGTTTATTACAGCAGTATGTATTCCACCACCACAGGGGGATAACACATTGCAGGCGAGTCACAAATCCAGCAACGGCAGAGTGCAGCAGGTCCACTTACACGGTTTACATAGGTGAAGTGGTTATGGATTAGGAGCGCAAGTTCTTATAACCATCTCATTTGCATATTTCCACCGAAGTCACTCGTACCAGCGCCACCCATTGGCTGTTTCCTGAGGGGTTTTTTCCTGCCTTAAAAAAATTCCCGCGACCTAGCGATGCTTAACCCTGAAAACTGGGTTTTATTTCGGTTTTTTTAGGTTTTTATTCATTTTTAAAGTTTCTGCGGGCTCTCTGCCCACCCTGTATTTGACATTCATAATTTTTACAACCACCTCGTTGGGCAATTTGCCTGTTTTGTCCTTTGTACCTGTAACTTTCATAAGCCCATTCCCCACCCCCCTCTCTGCACTCGAGGCCCCCGGGCTGTCTCCAGGTATTTCCATACGTTAGGACAGCAGTGGGAATATGTTAGTGAGTGACAAAACGGGAGTGACGCTTATAAATTGCAAGCTCGTAAGTGAATAACAGATTGACCTCGAGAGTAAGTGAGCAGGCAAGTGAGTGATTAAAAGAATGGCCAAGAGACGAGAGATTGGATAGGTGATTGAGATATAAAGTTTGCAAGCATGTGAGTGACTAAAAAGTTTGCTAGCATGTGAGTGACTAAACAGTTTGCTAGCATGTGAGTGACTAAAAAGTTTGCTAGCACGTGAGTGACCGAAAGAGTGACCTAGAGAGCAATAGACAAGGTCTGCGAGTGACCAAAATTGTGATTCAGAGCGGATGCAATTATGTGAATGAGCAAAAGAATGCGCAATCACGTGAATGAGCAAAGAATGCGCAATCGTGTGAATGAGCAAAAGAATGCGCAATCGTGTGAATGGTCAAAGGAATGACCTGGAGAGCGTGGGACCAGGTCAGTGAACGCTAGAGACTGCATAAGCATGGGAATGACCAAAAGAGTGACCTAGAGAGCAAGAGACAAGGTCACTGAGTGACCAAAAGAGTACTCCAGAGCTTGTGCAATCACGTGAATGAGACCAGTATATGAGAAAGGAGGCAAAACGTGTGTAGCCCTCGGGCGGCAAAAACCACATAAACCCGTCTCTGAACACTTGTACTAATTCGAAACGATTACGTACATTAATTTCATAAAAAATAAAAAAAAATGAAAATCAAAAATCAAATCACATTTGCATGAAACATAGAAACTAATAATCAATTAAGATTTTGTTTTTATATTATTATCATTATTATTCTCCATCATTTTGAAACAGTTAAAAAAAATGTCGAAAGCACAGACAAATCATAACGCATTAATACTGCAGATCCCTTTTCCAACCGCACAACTTCGACAAGGTGTGGCAACACTCTCATCATGGCGAAAGAGTTCAGAGGAATTCTTTGCATCACTTTCCGATCACCGTAATGGGATTTCAAAAAGCAGAATAATAATAATATTAACAACAACAACAAAAAAAGATTGGTTTCGGCCGTCAGTGTGTGTGTGCGTGCGCGTTGCGCCATTTTGGAGTCTCGAGAAGAAACCTAAACACTTTTGTGTGATCTGATTTCTTTTCCTCTTTTTATTAACACTTGCGAAACCGAAACTAAACTTCTCCTCCCTCTCCTAAGATGTCAATGACCCGTTTCTGCGTGTGTAATTTTTTTTGTTTCCATTTTCTTTTCTTTGTGTAAAAACGAATTCAAACGGTTAGTGAGTGAGTTACCGTTTTTTAATATGGATAGACGCTAGCGAGGTCAGCAGGTGGAAGGGATAGGACGTTTTAGTTTATAGTCACCGCCACCAGGTGGAGTGTTCGTGAAACCCGCAAGTTCCGTCTTCCTAACAGTTTTTTTTTTGCGCCACGTACAACGTGAATCGTCCATCGTGAGACACCGTCCACTCACAGTAGCCTTATGAATGACCGAGTGTGTGATCGTACGACTTACCGTATGAATGTCCGTGAAAACGAGTGATTGATTGAGTTGAATGATGAGTGGCAAAGTGATTAAGTGACAAGAGAGTGAGTGATTAAGTGACTATGGGAATGAGTGACCGTATGAGTGACAGAGATTGGGTGAGCGTTTGAGTGACAATTTAGAGAGCAATCGTTAGAGTGAGTGACAATTTAGAGAGCAATCGTTAAAGTGAGTGAGCAATTGAATGAATGATAATGTCAGTGTGTGACCATATGAGTGAGTGATCACGTGATTGAGTGAATGGCCACGTGATTGAGTGAATGGCCACGTGATTGAGTGAATGACCACGTGATTGAGTGAATGACCATTTGAATGAGTGGCGGATTGGGTGAGCGATTGAGTGAGTGAGCATGTGACTGAGTGACCAATTGAGTGAGTGATCGTGCTAGTGAGTGTTCATATGAGTGAGTGACCATATGATTGAGTGAGTGACCATATGAGTGACAAAGTGGGTGAGCCATCGAGAGTATGCCCGTGTGATTGAGTGAATGACAGTGTGAGTGAGTGACCATATGAGTGACAAAGTGGGTGAGCCATCGAGAGTATGCCCGTGGGATTGAGTGAATGACAGTGTGAGTGAGTGACCATATGAGATTGACTGTATGAGTGAATGACCGTGTGAGTGAGTGACCATATGAGAGTGACTGTATGAGTGAATGACCGTGTGAGTGAGTGACCATATGAGAGTGACTGTATGAGTGAAAGAGTAAGTGATAAACCACACGAAGGGCTCATATGTTCACTCATTAGCTCACTCACCTACTCTCACTTGCTCACTCACTACCTCACTGGCTCATTGCTCACTCACACACTCCGTGACTCAAAAACGATTAATCCTCCCTCGAATTCATTTCGGAAACCGTCAAGCATTTCAACAGACATATGAAACCGCTCGAATAGCGGACGCGCCACGCTACGTAAAACACAAACGCGCAACGCCATAAAGATGTAGTACGTTTCTGCCAACGTGAAATGACCCTATTCGGTTCACGCAAAAACAGAAAAAAAAACAAAAACAAATTCCGCTTCTAAATAGGGAAACACGACTCAAACCCGGACACCAGTGCCGCCATCTCTCGGGGATGAGCGTTAGTTTTCGTTAACGTGTGGGTCACGCGAATTGGTTGTTTTTTTTTTCTTTCTCTTCCCAGTTATTATTACGCAGCGATCTCCGTCCGCACGGCGCGCGGTCGTTTCTCAATCAACCTCATTGTAGAAAATCGTGAAATTGAGTTGCGAAATTAGTTGCGACGATGCAATTTGGTAATACATTGAAACGTGTATGTGTGTAGCCTATAGTTTTTACCCCCACTGGTTGATTCTCTCTCTCTCTCTCTCTCGGGCCTATTTCTCAACTGTTGCCAAATTAAAAAAAGAAACTGAAAGACCTGAGAAGTCCCAGTTTTGAGAACTTTGGGTCATTTTCTCTCGAGATCACACCCGATATGTGTTTCGAAAATAATGTATACAGAGGCGTGAGAGTTTTTGAATCAAAATAAAATTAGGCAAACTTTCTCTCCACGATTATTGATTGGGTTGTACCGAAAATTCTGGGTGTTTTTCTTTTTCTTCTGAGTTATTCAGCTTGGACTTTCAGCTCTGTACTACTTCGAAACGCTTCCAGAAGTTATGAAGTGTTGTTCACAGTTCGCTTTGGACGGAAAATTAATCTGCGTGGCATTTCGGTCGCATCACTTCAGTGAATTTATTCACTACGGTCAGTTCCTCGGTTATATCGCGGTCTTCTTCCCCCCGTTTGTGAGAAAACACTGTTCCCGCGTTTTTTTTCTGGTATTGGAGCGAAGCATGAACAGGGCCGTCTTAGGGCCGTATTCACCGACATGGTATTAAACCGTAGTCACAATTTTTGGATAAGAGATCCACATAGATTGGTTAAAAACCTGAATTTAGCCAATCCGTGTCGATCTCTTATCAAAAAATTGCGACTAGTTGAAACCATAGTTTCCCAACCTTTTTTGTATCATCGCCTCCTTCTTCAAAAATATTTTTCTTCCATCGCCCCTAACGCAATCTAACCCATAGGATCCTATGTTAGATTGCGTAGCTTATGGTATACCCGTAGCTTCTACTGCCCTCCTGGAACATTCCATCGCCCCAGGGGGCGCTAACACCCACGTTGGGAATCACTGGTTAAAACCATGTCGGTGTGAATACTGCCCTTAAGAGCATCATGGGTCTCCAGGCCAAGTCATTTTTGCGAAGCCCTACCAGGCAAATTCTTGAGAATTTCAACAAGATCTCATTTTTGTGAGGCCTTCTCTTCTTCGCTTGAGGCCCTCGGGCTGGGCCCGGGTGGGCCCATGCGTTAAGACGGCACTGAGTATGAATTGTACATGTTTATTTATTTAATTTTTCATTCATTTAAAACGCAAGACAACATGTTGAAACCCAATTACAGCTTGCAGTGAAAATAAAAATTTGCCCGGAATACGAATAAATAATAAAAAATACACAAAGTACAAATAAAAAGTAACAAAAATACAAAACCTCTACACAAAGATATACGTGTTATTGCCAAAGCTCAAAATTGGCCAATTCGCGATGGGCCGGCCACTTCGTTAAATATTCCGAAATTCGGAGATTGTCCGGTCAGTTCATGAAGTGGAAGTTGGAAAACCATGGAAAACGAATATATTAGCAGACCACCACTATGCCGGTAACGGAATTCGAACCTGGATCCAAACATCTGCACTCAATGTGCATAGAAAACATTCCCTAGCAATCAATGTTCTGATTCTTTTTGCTCTCAGTTTTTTCAAGGGGTCTCATACCTTTTAACATGGTGAAAACTATGCTGTAATAGAAATATCATTAAAAATACTATTTATGTATATACCCATCGATTTATTCCAAATTTTTTACACGTGTTCTTGATTGTATGTGCTATCCTATGCTGGTATAAAGTTTTACATATCTTAGATACTCAAGTTTTTGTAAATTTCCAAAAAAAGTGCATTAAAAACAGCTTGCGCTCATGATAAAATACCATGACATCAATGTAATTGAATAAAAATTGATCAAAAATAAAGGAGACTGTTCAATTCATGAAATGAAGCAAAAGGTTGATATTCCATTAACTCCAAAGAGGTTGAGATTTCAATGACTCAATCTTATTTAAAATTAAATTTTAATTTTAAAAATTTTGGAATTTGAATTTTAAAATTTAATTTTAAATAAGTTTGAGTCATTGAAATCTCAACCTTTTGCTTCATCTCATGAATTCAACAGTTTCCTTTATTTTTAATAAATTTTCATTCAATTACATTGATGTCATGGTATTTTATCATGAGCGCAAGCTGTTTTTAATGCACTTTTTTTGAAAATTTACAAAAACTTGAGTATCTAAGATACGTAAAACTTTATACCAGCATAGGATAGCACATACAATCAAGAACACGTGTAAAAAATTTGGAATAAATCGATGGGTATATACATAAATAGTATTTTTAATGATATTTCTATTACAGCATAGTTTTCACCATGTTAAAAGGTATGAGACCCCTTAAGACACTTTCAGACTCAGTCTCATAACTTTGTGTGGAATAGTTACGGTTTTAGACAGTTCTGCATAGATGAGCTTTAATTCTGTATACCCTGTACATGGATTACGTTAAAAATCAGTAGATTTTCAACACCCCATGTCACCATAAAATCTTCATTTTCATGATAATAAAAAAAAACACATCCACATTCGAAACATGCACCTACCAAAAAAGCCTAGAAATAACACGGAAAATTATTCGCATTCACCACTCTCCCAAATTTTAAGACGCCTTTCGTACAAAACAAAAGTAGACGAATAATTGCATAATTAAACAGAATTTAATTGAAATTCTTAATTTGTTTCCGAATAAATTAGGTTCCATAGGAATCGTTTGGTTTGTGTTCTGGTCGTTTTTGGTTTACAACAACCCTTCGGAGCATCCAAGGATTTCCAAGAAAGAATTGATGTACATTATGCAGAATTTGCCCCATTCGTCTTCGCAAAGAACAGTAAGTTCGATTATAGAGCTTATATAAAGTTTATTCTCAACATTTTATTTATTATAGCGGATAAAATCGATTCTTTTATCGATCAGTGTTGATTTTTAATTGTTGCTTCTCTAATTTCCAGGCTCGTCCGATCCCATGGAAAAAGATATTGACCTCGAGGGCAGTCTGGGCAGTCACGGTGGCCAAATTCGCAGGGACCTGGGGATTCACGTCACTGTTGACCAAATTGCCAGCTTATCTTTCGGACGTTTTGCATTTCCCTATACAAAAAGTGAGGAAAACTTCTATTATAAACGAGATATTTGGGGAACCTCCCGTATAACGGACACTTTTCTGATTTCTGGTCTCATGGAATAGGGCTTCAATGTATTTCACTCGCCTTTAGCGGGCACGAAAAACAGGAAGACTAATTTTTTTTTTGCTCCAAACTTTAATGTATTAATTTTTGGTCATAAAATCGAAAATTTATGATATTGAACTCATAGGTGGAGATAGACTTGGAAGTCTGGGGGGGGGGGACGATGACGATGATGTCAATTCATATATACATTATATTAGTTGACGCAAAATTTTGACGATGGGGGGGGGGGGGAATGGCCCCTCCCCCCCGTATCTCCGCCCATGGTTAAACTGAGATTATATTTAATCCCAAGCTCGTAGTGGTAAATATAGTTAAACCTCTCTTTTGCGGACACCGGTGGGACAAAAAAATTTATCCGTAAAAGAGGGGGTGACCGTTAATCAGGGGGTTTGAAATGCATACTTTTATAATACAAAGGGAAATTATTTGGGCTTAGGCCGCTTCTGAGGGGTGTCCGTTAAGAGGGCTTTTACTTTATCATAAATCGTCAATTAATTGGTGCACCTATGGCCCAGGATGGTCAATTTGAATGGTAATTGGTTTTGTTCGTTGATACGTGTGAAGAAAGCCAACATTACAAGACTCATAATGTTATGAATGTTTTGATGTTCTTCACACCTATTTTAATTTAATTTAATTTTTATTGAAAAATATGTGCAATGCACGTATCATGTACGGGTGAAAATAATTAATTGGTTTAATGAAGACGAGAAAGGATATAATTTTTTCAATATTTATCAGGTTTTCCAACTTTATTTGGGAATTATGCATAATCACCGGCAAAAGTGAATTAAATAGTGAAATTTAATCAAACATTCTTTATCGACACGATTGGTGACTATGCATAACTACCGGTGTATCACTTTTACACAGTGTAGCACATATGTATTTTAACATTAAAATGTATAAGAACCAATTGCGACCGAAGCCAAACGTCGTATAAATATGAAGTTCGTACAAACGAGGTTCCACTGTATATCGTACCTTGAATTAGCAGACACTCTCAGTTAGAGAACAAAATTTTGGGTGTCCGCTACCGAGAGGTTATACTGTATAATCTTAATATTTTTACTTGCTGGTTATAATTACATGAGTCGGGTAAAATTCGAATTCGCCTTAAAACATATTGACTTTTAATAGTTTTAAAATGTTAAATTTTGCTGAAATTTGAACTGATGATAAATTCTCAAAATAAGGAAACAAAAATTACAGTTGATCATCTCAAACAGCGTGAAAATCATAAACTCTATAAATTTCTTCATAAAAGATAATTCAAAATTTTTTATATATAGTTTGTAAAAAAATTTATTTTCTATTGATTTCTGGGAAAAATAATAAAATTTTTGTAAATTTATAAAACAAATTGCTTGAAATTTGTAAAAAAAAATTGAGTTACCTTTGTAAATTCACTATATAGTACAAAAAGTTTTCAAATTTATACAGATTCTCATTAAAAAAATAAAATTCAAAATTGTTTATGAATTTGTAGAGAGATTACTATCTAAAAATTCAAAACTTGTACTAAAATGTATTGAAAATTGCATTCTATAAATTTTAATTAAGAACTTCAAATTTTATAACAATAAAAAACTATACTCAAGAGAAGTCGTGGATATTTATTAATTAATTAAACTTTCATTAAATATTTTCGAACTTGAACCCAAACATACATAAGAATTTTTTTCTTTTTTATTCTATAATTTTAAATTATATATATAAATTTCATTGTAAAAAAAAAGTTCTTTTCAAAAAATATAAAAATTTGAAATTTTTTGAATTTTTAAAAATGAGAAAATAGAAAATTACTATTCGTTCATAAAACGAGATAATAAAAAATTCATAAATTAATTTAAGTTGAAAAAATAACAATTTTTTAGCATTTAAAAATTTTCACATAAATGTCTAAATATAGAATTTAAAATTTTGCACACAGCATTTAAAAATTTAAAATTTTCCACATAAATGTCTAAATATATAATTTAAAATTTTCCACACAGCATTTAAAATTTTCCACATAATTGTCTAAATATAGAATTTAAAATTTTCCACACAGCATTTAAAATTTTCCACATAATTGTCTAAATACAGCATTTAAAATTTTCCACATAATTGTCTAAATACAGCATTTAAAATTTTTCACATAATTGTCTAAATACAGCATTTAAAATTTTCCACATAATTGTCAATACAGCATTTAAAATTTTCCACATAATTGTCTAAATACAGCATTTAAAATTTTCCACATAATTTTCTAAATACAGCATTTAAAATTTTCCACATAATTGTCTAAATACATCATTTAAAATTTTCCACATAATTGTCTAAATACAGCATTTAAAATTTTCCACATAATTTTCTAAATACAGCACTTAAAATTTTCCGCATAATTGTCTAAATATAGCATTCAAAATTTCTCACATAATTGCCTAAATACAGCATTTAAAATTTTTCCACATAATTGTCTAAATACAGCATTTAAAATTTTTCCACATAATTACCCAAAAAGCAGGTAAATTTCTCCGAATCTAGAACAAAATTCGAATAAGTCCTTAACAGCCATAAGGCAAAAAAAAATAAAATTTCCAGTTTAGTCAATATTTTTCATGGCAAATAATGTTTGTTTATACTGAAGGTCGCGGAATCCCAAGAAATTTGAATATCCCGTGACATATATTCTTTTCCCGGATTGATTCATTTGACCCAATTTCCCACGATACACCAAAAAAAGTGTAAATATACACAAATTACCGAAGGATACGGCGGCGTATAATATATACGTATCAATATTGGTTATAGGTTCCACCCACTCGATCGATCTAATGATTCTAACCTTGATCGAACGTAATCCGTTTCTGCGTGTAGAAATGAATCATTGCTCAAGATATTGTTTTCGGCCATGATTATTTCCCATGATAGTAACATAAAAAAAAAATCAACTGCATAATATTATGAGACGATATTATTTTTGGAGGAAACGTCCTTCACAAAGTCTATTCTAGCGGTTACTTCTTTACATGCTTGACTTGAAATCAATCGATTTTCGTTTTCACTAGATGGTATTGAGCAATTTCGAAAAATTTTAGAATTTTAATTAATTATTATTATTAATATTATTTTTGTACGTGTAGTTTTTTTGAATTTTTTGTCTTGGAATATTAATTTATAAATACTATAAATTTATTTTGAAATTTTTTTTTGAATTTCTCAGAACGGCTTGATTAACGCTTCTGTGTATACTGCCGAGATCACTATGATGTTTCTCTCCGGTTATTCGTCGGATTATCTCAGGAAACGCAATTTATTGAGCAATACTAATATCAGGAAGTTTTTCGAAACGTTTGGTGAGTGTTTCGGTTTATTATGATTTTCTGTGTATAAATCCTCGGATTATACGTTGAAAAAAATATTTGAATATTTCTTATACGAGATTATAGACAGCTGCGTATTATCTGAAGGTGGTTTTTTTTTAAATAACGTGATCTTCACGTGTTCCCAAGGCATAGCTGCTGCCAACTTTGGGGGAATTAGAATTCGGGAGATTTTTACGCAGATCCAAATTCTGTGTGTATAAAAAATCAATACAAAAAGGATTTTTTGGAAAATAATGTAGGGATTCTCCAGTAATAAAAGTAAAATTGTAGGGATTCCCCCCCCCCCTTTAGCAAAAACGTGACATCGTGCAAAGGCATCGCACCAAGTCGCCAACCAGTAAGTTAAATTACCTGTCATTACCACTTTCCAATGAAATCACGCCAACAAAACAATTGTCAACGGCTCCAAACGTGACATACAGACGCAACTGGACGTATGGTCAAAGCATAAATACAAGTCATCTCGCCAATTTCGTATGTTACAAGGCCGAATTGACGATGGCTCTTGGCGAATTTTCTCTTCCCCCCCCCCCCATACATTTATTTCATTTTAAGCAATGGCGACAATTTACATTACGTTTGCGACGTCATTTTGGAGGATTAAAACCGAAAAAACATGTTTTTCTTCCAAGTAAATTCTTTGGGAATAATTTTTCCCCTAAAAGTAGGGATTTTTTACAATCACGGTCGAAATTCGGGAGAAATAAGAATTTTTCTTGAGTCCGGGAGATGGAGTAGAAATTCGGGAGACTTGGCAGCTATGCCAAGAGATCAGCATGATCCGTCCAGATAATTTGTTAGTGTTAGGTTACTAGACATCCATGTCCAGATCGGGATTCGAATCCAGACCTGCACAGTGAGAGACTAGCTCCCTAAATGCTCGACTGCCGGGCGGCAAAAATTCCCGAGTGAATGTTGGAAAATAAATAAATATTTTTTGATAATAATCCACAAAAAAGTAATTTCATCAAAGTATGGAACAGCATACGTGCGCTGAAGAGAGAATCCATTCTATTCTATTAGAAAACCATTTCTATTAAAAAATATTCATTGGCATTCAGCACTGTAATTACGGAATTTAAGAAATAAATTGTGAACCGAATTAATAAATCGAGAATTGAAGAAAGAAATTGAAAATTGAAGAAAGAAATTGAAAATTGAAGAAAGAAATTGAAAATTGAAGAAAGAAATTGAAAATTGAAGAAAGAAATTGAAAATTGAAGAAAGAAATTTAGGATAGAACAAGAAAGCAATAGTTTCAGAATCGAAGATAGAAACAATTTGAAAATTGAAGAGATAATAGTTTCAGAAGTAGGGAAAGAAATAATTTCATAATGAACAAAAGAAATAATTTAAAAATTGAATAAATAAATTGAGAATTAAAGAAAGAAAAATTGAAACAAATAGCTTAATATACACAAATATTAAATATATATTTTTAAAATTAATTATAATAAATGTTTTAGTATTAATTGAAAAAAAATTACTTTAGAATTAATAATAAAAATAATCGCAGGAAAATTAAAACATAAAATTTCAGAACCAATCAAAGTAAATAATTTCGGAATTGGCAAAAGTCTGGGACTCATAGAAATTTTCACTAATTTGGATGTTCTATGGGAGGCCTTGGGGTCCGGTTGCCCACATCGGCCCATTTATTAAGACGCTGCTGTCAATCCTTAAGATTTCTCTCTCTACTCCACTAGTGGTCTTACCACTAGTAGAGTAGATACTGCAAGCAGCAGTATCTGAGGCCGTTGCCAGAAATATTTTTTTCTAGTATTTCCAGGGAAGAGGAGAACCAAAATTTGGTTCAACCAAATATCTATATCATTTCATATCTGTCATTTCTCTTATTTCGGGGACCCCCCCCCCCCACAACCCTTGCTACGGCTTTGACCTAGAGGGACATCAAATGTAAACTCATTTAGGGTGATCAAGACAATGTGTCGTCCCCACACATAGTTCGTCGTACTCTGTTGACTTTGGGTCGTACGTAGCCCCCCATGCATGTTGAGAGCGGATTAAAATTTTTCAGTCCTGATCTGAGTTTTCTCCCATGACCAACCAATACAGGAAAGAAGAGATTTGAGCAGGTGGGATTTTTCATTGTCGCGTGGAGATACTGATCATTTGTTTTTCCCTTGGGACATCTCTGATGGGACACCCTTCATCCTTCCCCCCTCCCCAACTCATGAAATATGAGTCTGACATGATGATTAAAACGAACTGATTGATTTCATGAGAAAACTTGAAAATATATCGATTTTTCCTCCCCTTTCTTTTACAGCATTGTTGGGTCCAACTCTTTGTTTGATCTTGGTGCCGACCCTTGGCTGCGACCACACACCCGTGGTCATTCTGCTCGTCATGTCCATGGGTTTCTATGGGATGGTCGGTGGCGGTGACGTCCCGGCTTTCGTCGATATCGCCCCTGAACTCGCAGGTATGTATACTTAATTACATTGATTATTTCCCGTTAATTCATGTCTCATGGTCAATGTTCGCAGTTATTTGATTTCGCGAGTCCTCCGGCTAAAACCTGAGGTTATCTTGTTCGCATATCCCGGACTTAACCAGATGGCTTTACCGATTCGTGAACTGACCAGACTTTGAACATTGGCCGTGACATGTATTTGCGTAGTGGTTTTTACGAGGTGGTAGGGGTGCTCAAAGACAAATTGGTGTCAAGCAATATGGGGCCCCTCACACGCTATTTCAATTGCTGGACCGAGTTTGTTGCTCAAACATCCAAGTTCTTGAGGATACCGTCTTTTGCAATGATTGAGTTTGCACACTGACCCACCCTTAAGGGTATACGGAAAGAAAGTAAACCAGATGCTGCGCTAAAATCCTACCAGTCTCTACTGGTAGTACCCAGACGAGCAGAACCCCGTGAATCGAGTGCCAGCGTAGTGGTGCCGCTCTTTTAATTTGCCGGGTCTGCCCTTATCTATGATACAAATCATGCACCAGCAGGCGGCATCCCATGCACCATACCGACATAGTGAGTCACAGTTTTTTGTTTTTTTTTTGTAAACCTACCCGACACACCCATCAATAGGCAAGGTGACTCAATTCATGAAGGTGTAAAGGAAGGGTTCTGTGCTCTAAGTGATGTCTAGGAAATTGAAAAAAAAATCGGGATAAGGAACAGCGATCGGCTATAGTGACAATACTGACGTCATGCTTTTATTCAAAGATAGCAGTTGAGTCAGCTTATACCTCTAGAGCCCCGTTTACATGTGCAATAAAATATCCCGGGAAGTTCCGGGTAAAAGGAATTTTCGCTACAACCCGTTTACATGTCATTTAGTTTATGCCGGTAACCCCCTCCCCCTTCCTTCTTTTCGGATGTCGTCACTGGTCACGTGAATTGAATGGGTGGTTGGCTCAAGATGTCCGACGAAGGAGCTAACTGCAATTTTCGCGGCATAAAAGATTATGGGAGAGGAGGTCGGAATCACCCACCATTATTCCGCAACAAAGATAGGACTCTTTTGACGGATCTTCGTCCCTCGTTTTTTTTCCCTCCATGAGGAAAAAAGTTGTCATGCAGGCAATAATCACCAAAGCTACCCCCCAATCTTACACATGTAAACGGGGCTTAGGCATTATGGACCCAGCAATAGCTAAGATCCAGGTTCGAACCCTGTCGCGGTACAGTGACAGTCGGCTCAAGTCTGTTTTCTGTGGTCTTTCCCAACTTCATGGCAAGAATGCGAGCCGAGAGAGATCTCCCATTTGAAAAAAAATCTCTCTCCGCAGAAAGCAGGCAGACAGACCTTCAACACGACACTTACATAACACGAAAAATCCAGGCACCAGCCATCTTTACCTCGACACAGGGAAGGCAGGTGGCAGCACCAGCAGAACACAAAAAAAAAAAGCATAACTGCAACAACATAAAATACGTTAGGGCCATTCGCACACACATCACACGTTTCGACATTTACCACAGTTCATTAGATATCCTCCTGAGAAATGTTTTCAAGAGCTGCATGTATGCTGTTAAGTAGCAATATTGCTGTGAGATTCCGACACGTCTTTGAGCACATTACCTTCCCTAAAACACGTGTATTTCGGAGACAAGAATTTAGAAATTCAATTTTGAAAAATTCAGAATCTAATTAACTTCAATATTATCTTTGTATTGCGTTTCTCTGGACACGATTTCGTTTCCACAAAAGAACGAAAACACGTTACGAAAACCGTGACGTGTGTCATGCGCTGTCCCACCAGCTGCGGCATCATGATGTCTCCTTCTAACTTGCATATTATGATTAGGGGGAGACAAAAACTTGAAGAGAGAGAGAGAGATTATTTAATCAGAGACTGTTTGCTCGACGGAACGTTTCAATTGCAGGGAAGAGGAAACAAACGCCCACGACATTACGAAACATGTGATGACATGGCCATTAACAAAATAACTATGCAGTCCTGTACTAATTAACACGAATGACCTTCTCTGAATGCTCGACGATCGATTAGAAAACCAACGGCAGGTCCGGATTAACCCATATGGAGGCCCTAAGCCAGGGATTCTTAACCTACGGGTCGCGACTCAAACTTGGGTCTCGGGGTCTTCCGAAATGGGTCGTATAAACCCACTTGCAGCCGCGTATTCTTGATCTATTGGTCAACGATGGAAACTTTATTCGCAATGTCTTTCCAAAATGAATCGTACAAATCTACTTTCAGCCAGAGATTCTAGAGTTACGGGGGTCATCTTGAGCTATGGGGGTCACGATCCAAACTTGATTCGCAATGGCTTCCGATATGGGTCGTACAAACCCCTCTTAATACCATGGATTCTCGAGCTATGGGTCACGACCGCAAATTGGTTAGCAGTGGAATTCGAGATGGGTAGTGTAAACCCATCTACACAGCCGAGTAATCTTGAGCTATGGGGTCACGGCGAAAATTTTATTCTAAAACGGGTCGTAAAAATTTATTTACAGCCGGGGATTTTTCAGCTATGAGTTGCGACCCAAACTTGATTCGAAGGGGCTTCCGAGATGGGTCGTACAAACCCCCTCTTAACGCCACGGATTCTCGAGCGATGGGTCACGGCGAAAATTTTATTCTAGAATGGGTCGTAAAACTTCATTTACAGCCAGGGGGTTTTTAGCTACGAGTTGCGACCCAAACTTGTTTCGAAGGGGATTCCAAGATGGGCCGTAAAAATTCATTTCTAGTATGAAAAAAATTTAAAAAATGCATTCCTAAAACATATTCACACTAATTTTTGTTGTTTTGAACAGGCACAATATTTGGACTAGCCAATGGCCTCGCTGGTGCTACCGGTTTCCTCTCACCTCTGGTAGCTGGCGTTTTCCTGGACAAAGACGTACGTATTCATTATAACAACCATTATATCGTTAGTTCTCTCGTTTGTAATGTACACACACACACACACACACACACACACACTAGTCCTTCAAAATAAAAATATGTTTTATCCCCCATTTTTAAAAATAGCAACACTGTTTTCATTTGGTGAGAGAGAAGATTTCTGTGCTGAGTGTGTGTGTCTAAATAATGCCAGCGAAGCGTTGCTATTTCTTTTCTTTTTTGCATTTTCCTGTGTCTTAAGACATTTCTTTATTTTTTGCCGTTTATTTATTGTGCAAACAATTGTCTTACGAAATGAATTTTGTTTTCTTCTCTTCTCTCTGTATTTTCGAAGAGAAATATCTTCGTTTGATATTTCCTAATAGGAAGAAAAAGAACAAAAAATTTTCTGTGCGTATGGTGTATATATGGCGTGTGTTGTGTATGCGCAAGCCCTTGGGCGAAGGACGCGCGTCTTGTCCTTTTCTATCAAAAAAAAAAAAAGCAGGATGTGATTATGAAGAAATATGCGCAGATATTTTTATAATAAGTACTGGCTTTCAATATTACAAAACTTTGAGCAGCCCCCGAATCAATAGAAATTGAACCGATCACTCTCCGTGACGAGTTTCGATCGTTTCGTCATGCCTAAAAATGCCAATCTCGAAAAACAAATGTTGGATCGTCACAAAAGTTTCGGGCATTTTCCTTGTAATTTACAGTCGATCCGCGATGAGTCGAACTCCGATGACTCGAATGTCTGTTCAAGTCGAAGTTTTCACTCAGTTTCAGAAATTTTTCTGCGTTAAAAATTTTTCTTTTAACTCGAAGTTTTCTACCTTTAAGTCGAAGTGAGAGAATGAGAGAAATTTCAAAAAATGACACAGAAATAGAATTTAACATTTATCAATACAATTTAGAATTTAGCAATAAAATCTAGAATTTAGCAATACAGTCTAGAATTTAGCTATACGATTTTTATGTTTGCACTTAAAGCAGAAACAAAAAATGGCTTCTTTCCGAATTTTGCTCCCCACTGACCAAAACCTTTCTCCGTCACTGATCGGTGGATAAAGCACTAGTGCTTAAGTTTGCATTGATCTAGGAATAGCCTGCTGAAGATTTACGGACGTTCCTGGCACGAGTAAGAGATTGGAGAAAGGTTCGGGTCCAGAGAATTCTGAGTTGATTTCATGTAGCGCTCTCCGTCGACAAAAATTTGAACTATTTTTCCTGTTTCAAAAACAAAGAACTTTGTTTGCGAGAACAACTTCCTCGCAAACTGCACTCAAATATACCAAATAATACCTTCAATTATTATCAATTTTCAAACTGTTTACGATTTATAGGACACCCTGTAAATTACAATAAGATATCACATTTTTTAGTTGAAATTTTTCCTTTATCTCGAAGGTTTTCTACCTTTAAGTCGAAGTTTTCGAGAATGAGAGAAATTTAAAAAAATGACAGAAATATATATATATAGAATTTCACATTTAGCAATAAAATCTAGAATTTAGCTATACGATTTTTGTTTGCACCTAAAGCTATGCGAAGAAGATTATGAAGGAAGCAGCCAAAAACACATACAACTGCCCCAAAACCGCACAAAACTCTAGAGTCGAATAACATTGACAAAGACTTGAATTACTGTATTTGCTACTTAATTAAATTTGCTTATAAGTTTGAACAATTCTGTTTTCTCTCTTCTGTTTAGCATGGTGGACTATTACAATGGAGCAAGGTCTTCTACACGTCATGCGGCGTGTACGCAGCCGGTGCGATCGTCTTCTTGCTGTTCGGGTCGGCCGAACCCGAACCCTGGGCTGTGACAGAGGAAGAACCTCAGAATGTTATCGGGTCGATCGGTACCGGAGACCCCATCTCTAGGAAAGCGTCTGTGAGATCCGACATCGAGATATCGCTCAGTATCCACGCGTCCGGTCCTCGGTGACTTTATGTGACCTCACTACCACCATCATCATCGTCTTTGTCGAACGCAGCCGCTGATGCTGCTCCTCGTGGCCTCGAGCCGGCCATCGCAGCCGGTTTTGTCCGAGGGAACGGGCCGCCATCGTCACCTTCGTGATCATCATCATCACATCAAACGGACTGTCTGCTGACCACCATTATCCAGAAGGATTTGCCGTCATTGTGAAGGTGATCGATGATGATGATGATCATGATTATTATACCAATACCATGGTTGGACAGTGTCCGAAGACTGTGGTCATTACATCGAAGCAAATCCTTGAGAGGCGCAAAGGTTCGAGAGAATCCCCGGGAGAGGGGGGGGTGTTCAACGCACGGGCCACATGTGGCCCCTCGAAGTAGAAACTATTTTAAACTAATGAGAAAAATAATTCCAGAATTGATGAAGAAAAAAAATTTAAATCAATGAAAATTGATATTTGATTAAAAAATAATAATTTCACAAATAAATAGAAATTAACATTCATCGAAAAATGAATTTCAGAATTTTTCGAAGAAAATTCATGTTCAATGAAAAAATATTTTCAGAACTAATGAAAATTCATTTTTGATGAAAAAATAATTCCGGAATTAATGAAAATTCACATTCAGTGAATCCAAATAATTTTGGAATTTTAATGAGAGATAAATTTCTCATAATGAGTTAAATTTCTTTCAAATGCGATAATAAGTTTCAGAATTATTGATAGTAATAATTTTAAAATGAATGGAAGAAATCATTTCAGATTTAGCGGGAAAATCTAATTCGTAATTCATGAAAATTCACAATTAATGAAAAAATAATTCCAGAATTAACGGAAATTCACAATTAATGAAAAAATAATT
Organism: Pholcus phalangioides; assembly: GCF_987345545.1. Lineage (NCBI taxonomy): Eukaryota > Metazoa > Arthropoda > Arachnida > Araneae > Pholcidae > Pholcus > Pholcus phalangioides. The sequence continues at coordinate 20,453,276 of NW_028301616.1, read as the reverse complement.
TCAGAACTAACGGAAATTCACAATTAATGAAAAAATAATTCCAGAATTAACGAAAAAAAATTCACAATTAATGAGAGAGAAAAATAACTCCAGAATTCATCAAAATTCATATTCAAAAAATGATAACAATTTCAGAATCAATGAAAATTCATATTCAAAAAATGATAACAATTTCAGAATCAATGAAAATTCATATTTAATGAAAAAATAATAGTCTCAGAATATATATAAATGAAATTCTTTTCAACAACATAGGGCCTCCTGCTTGGACCTGGGCCCCATTGTTCCCACCCGTAAATACGCCACTGTGTGAATCTATACACCATAGTTGTGGGAGCTCAGGCTTCACAGGAATTTATTCGTGGCCCGCAATGTCTGGAAGGTTGAAGACCCCCTGATCCGAAAAACGGAATCTTGAAGGGAGAAATAGATGAAGATCTATAAGAATGGTTATAGCAGCAGCGCCATCTTGTCTTCAATGGTCGCCATCAAGTTGGCCAAAAAAGTATTGAAAGAACCATGTCATCGCTATTCATCATTACCTTATTCATATACGAGTAGTACAGTGTACGTCAGAAAACTAGTCATGGTCATTGAATATCATGACCATTATGACCGTATTAAAAAGCATAGTATTTCATGATCATGTGTCATGTGTATTTCTCTGTTTAGAAGTTTTGTTTAAAAATTAAAATTCGAAAAAAATTATTATTATTTGTGATGGAATCAATTTATATTATACTCAGGATAATGGTAACTGGATTGCCATAAAACTGGCTATTATTTATTTCATTATAATGAGTAACGAGTTTCCAGCTAAGCGGGAATTAAAACTTTAGTAAGATGATATCTATGTCTGTATTTAGTATTAAGTAATATTCAATGTGATATAATGTCCATTTCCATGTAAATATTTTTATTCATGATGTGAAGAAAGAATAAAACAATTATTTGACATCTTGTTTTTGTCGTTTTCTAATACAGCCAGGGCCGTCTTAAGAGCATCACGGGCCCCCGGGCCAAATGATTTTTCTGAGGCCCTACATAGCAAAATCTCAAAAAATTCAACTGCTCATTTTTCTGAGGCTCCTCTTCTCTTGAGGCCTACCGGCCGTGCCCGGGTGGGCCCATGCGTTCAGACGGCACTGAATACAACTATAAAGGCCACAACAGGGAAATGCCCAATGGCTGAAAAAATAGTGCCAATAAAAATATGGTTGCCTAATCTAAGTATGGATAGCTTCTCGATTTATCCGAATATGATCCGCGTGTCAATTGTGTTAGAATTCCCGACCACCGGCGGTAGGAGAGCACAACTCAGGTCTCGCCACAAGCTTAAGCCCCGTGTGCCATCAAGAGCACGCTTGGCTCTTCTTTGCACCCCTTGACCCAAATCAATGTCCCTCTGTATAAGTTATGGTCTCTGAAACCTAACGGCATACTCCAATCCAGGACGAACTAGGCTCCCCTCAAAAAAAAAAAAAAAAAAGGATCGCTTTTGGGAGACCGTTTTTAGAATGAAATCGAGCATTTTGTACTCTTTTTTTTTTTTTTAACCCCACTGCTGAATAATATTCAGAAAACCTAAGCCGCTTGTCAATGAGAAATCTCAAATCGATGATAACCGTAATGACATCACCATTCAACTCTTAAAATAAACGAGGTGAAGAGTGACCATGCACTTGTCAACGCTAAAAGTCATGCTCCAATCCTTATCCCATGATACAATCGTATTTAAATTCGTCTGGAACAGTGATTCCCAACGTGGGCGTTAACGCCCCCTGGGGGGGAGCGATGTTCCGGAAGGAACATTCCATCGTTGGAAGATACGGGTATAACAAGGATCCTATGGGTTAGATTGCGTTGGGGCGATGGGACAAAAAAAAAAGGTTGGGAAACTATGTATCTGCAGCGTCTCCCTTTGATTCCCGACTACCCTCCATAAGCTTAACGTCCTCTGCGAATTCGATAATAATCGCATCGATACCCTGATCAAGCTAATCGATAAAAAGTGAAAACTACACACAATGCTAGATTTCAACTACTGAGTATTTTAACACTTTTCAGTAAAAGACTACAGCCGGTTTTTTATTTAAATGCAAAGTTTTTGATTTGAACTGTTTTATTTTATGTGAGAGTTGTTGCTTTTTTTGTTGTTGTGAAATTTACGTATCTCTAATGATAATATATACACAACTAACACTTGAATTTTGCAAATTTAAAATTCTCAGAAACTCCCAGTTCTGAAATTTTACCACTTTGAAATTAAGATTTTTTTTCTGAAAAATTAAGTGTATTGAAAAATATATAAAAATATACGGGTGGGAATTATATACAGTATACATACATACAAAAATTTAGAAAAAAATATTTAGAAATTCAAATTAAAACTTTTGGTCAAAATTTAAAATTTTTCTGGAAATTTTTAGTTTCGAAAATTTTTATTGAAATGCAAGAAAATAAATTATATCAAAAGTAATTATGATTTTAAAAAATTCTAAAAAATGAATTTAAATTGTTAACAATATTTTAAAAACAAAAAATAATAATTTAAAATATATTTCCATTTAAAATTTTGAAAAATATTTCTATTTAAAATTCTGAAAAATCAAACATCTTTAAATTTGAAACTGAAATATATATATATATATATATATATATATATATATATATATATATATTTTTTTTTTTTTTTCAATTGATAAAACTGGGAATGAAATGAGAAAAAAAAAAGTTATACATTTTTTCTAAAAAAATGATTATATAGGTTATATAAAGAGAAAAATAATAAATTCAACATTTTTGAAAATTTAAGTAAATTTCCAAGAAAACAGAGAAAAATTATAAATAGTAGTAAAAAATTTGAATATCGAATACCGAATCGCATTGAAGTTTTCATTTTTTTTTTTGTTTTTATGAATTTGTAATTTATTTAAGAACAAAAATTTTTTGATAGAGGGCGCTGCAAGAAAGATAATTTTTTTTTGATTGGATCTGAACTTTACCTTATGCAACAGGAAAATTGAGAAATGAGCCATTAATCGTACACCCAGCATTTTATAGGATTCTGATTTGCACATTTTTAGTGAGTTGCTGGAAACGCCCTCTTTCGACAAAAATTATAAAATTTTTGTACCAAAAAAAAAAAAAATTCCCTTTCGTGAGAATAACTTTCCCTCAAAGTTTTTTGAAGACTTTTTCCTTTAACGGTAAAAAATTCTGTACATAAAACCGAAAATAAATTTGAAAAAAAAATTAAACTACAATTTCAAGAAAATTTCATTATTTCTCAGAAAAAATAAACTTGAAAATTCAATGGGATGAATATTTTAATAAAAGACTGCAGCAATACTGAATATTTAAAAATAATATATTTAATGTATTTCAAAATGTACAGGATGCTCCATAAATTCGTAAATAATTTAAACATTCATAAAAATTGGACGAATTATTAGTTCATTTGAACGCTGTTTGAGGGGAAAGTTATTCTCACTAAAGGGAATTTTTCTTTTTTTTTTTGGTACAAAAATGTTATAATTTTTGTCGAAAGAGGGCGTTTCCAGCAACTCACTAAAAATATAAAAATCAGAATCCTATAAAATGCTGGGTGTACGATTAATAGCTCATTTCTGAATTTTCCTGTTGCATAAAGTAAAGTTCAGATCCAATCAAAAAAAATTTTCTTCTGTGCCTGAAACGTCCGTAAAACTTCGGTTGGTGATTCGTGGCTAAGAAAAGAACGTCACTGATACGGTCGTATCCACCAATGTAAACATGACGATGAAAAGCTTACGTGAGCACTATTAACAAGAAAACTGAAAAATGACTTGTTAATCGCACACCCTGCATTTTTTATAGGACTCCGATTTCCATATTTCTAGTGATTGTTAAGTGCAGCTCTAAGTATCGCCCTCTGTCGTAAAAAATTCAAACAAATTTTTTTTTCTATATAAAAACTTTCCATGAGAATAACTTTTCCGCAAATCGCATCAAATATACAAGTTCCTTCAATTTTTATGAATTTTTCAACTGTTTACGAATTTATTGCACTATATATTTGAATTATTACTACGTATTTGAATGTATGAAAATACGGTGGAACTTTTTTATGCAGGATGTCCAAATTTAGAATTAGTTTTTGTGGAAACTCGGTTTAAACTTTAGAATTTATTCTGGAGATTTTCAGTTTTATAATTCTTTACTGAAATGTCAGAAAATTAATTTAAAATTGAAATAAAATTATATAAAGTATCCGATACGTTAGAGAGCACTTCTCTATAAAATGGCACTGGAGTGAACTTTAATACCATTTTTTGATACAAAAGTGTCTTAGGCCAGTATTACACTATAAAACTTTGATAAAAATTCTTTTATAAAACGTGAAAAAAAATGTAACCAATAATCACATCTGTTACATTCGAGCGAACTTAACTAATCCGCCCATAGGCTGCACTTTTCAAGTTTTATAAACGAAATTTTATCAAACTTTTATAGTGCAATACCGGCCTTAGGCCGGAATTGCACCAAGAAATTTTTATAAAAGTTCTTTTATAAAACTTGAAAAATGCAACCAATAAGCATATCAGTTACATTCGAGGGAACGTAATCAAAATTGATATTGGTAGTTGTTTTTTTTTTCAAATTTTGTAACGTTTATCAAAGATTATAGAGTAATACCGGCCTTAAAAATGGTGAAAATACTAATAAATTTTGGACTTCTTGTCTATGTCATTTTCTATGAAAAATGTTTGCCCCTTCCCACCACAAAAATTCATGGATATACAATGTAATTGTATATGTATTACAAAATAATGTCCCTCCTTGCGAACAATCCTGAATCTCGTACACACAGGGACGTCCAGCAACTATCCCCAAAGATGAAAAACCGAACGGAAACGCGTCGAATATAAAGTCATCGCATAGTTTATTATTTTAAGAGTGCCTGTGCCGTACTAAATATAGATTTTTCAGCCCTACAAAACCATCATTCATAAGAAAAGGATTTGTTTAAAAGTTGGAGAGAATATCTTTGATTGAAAAATGGAATAGAATTTTTCTTTGATTTTTGGAAGGCGCGTTTGCGTGACGCTCCTGATATCATGGCGCTCCACTTGTAGCACGCGTGCCGCGGGTTTGTCACCCCTGCGCTTTTTGATTAGCGCAGGGGTGACAGACTAGTGACACACACTATCTATACCCTATACACATTCGATACTTAGTATCAAAATCGTTTAGTATCGAAAATTTTTTTTAAATTTATCTTAGTAAAAAAAAAAAATAAAAACATCCTTGAGCCACAAAAAAACATCAGATTCAACATATTGAAGAAAAATGTTAAATTTATATCGTTTTGTGTTTCAAAAAAGATGATAATCACACATACACAGTACATACGCACGTAATAATAATAATACATCGTATTTCACCGGCCATAAAATACGTGCCAAGGTTCGCGTTTCTCTCTCTCTTCACACAACATCATCTTAAGACTAGCACATTTTTCGAAGGAAACAATCAAAATATCAACCGATGACAAACAATGGAAGAACCAAACAAAGAAAAAATATACTCCAGGTCCATCCTTGAATCATCCTCTCAAGAACCAAACACAAAAGACGGCGGCTCCGAAAAGAGAATACGCAATGGTGCCATCTCGTAGTTTTTAAGATATCCCATACATTATAAAAGAAAAATTATATTACTATATATTATAGCCTTGAAAAATAAAATGTCTGTCGTAGAATTAATATTTCGGAAGTAAACACTGTGAATGCGTATACATACAATACGCGTGGATTTCCGTGCGTGCGAAGTACCTACGAATACTGGATATATTTCTATTAAAGGTCATGTTGCAAAATGAATTCGAATTTTGCGTTGAGAGAGATAGAAGAAAGGCAGACGCATATATATGGAAACGTGACCCAATGGCTTCCTGGTTATTATTGTATTTTATTTTCGTTTTTCTAAAGCATGACCTTCTTCATTATATTGTCCTTGTTTTTGTGCATGAAGTGAGAAGAGAGAGAGAGAGAGAGAAATGTGTGTAATGCGTATGGTATTCCAGTGGTTGTGAGAATAAGACAAGACGCGATGTCGTTGACTGACTTGGCTGACCGTGACAGTCACATGAAGATTGTGTCCCTTGCGTACGTACTGTATTATAACCATTAGAATGTCGTAGGTAGTTTTAGTAAAGGTATACGTGGTGGGTGGCGAGAAATTTTCGCATGGTACGATATGGATGACGCGAAATCGACAAAAGTCACGGTCGATTTACTGGGCTTACTTGTTGGCATCGTTCCGATGAGTTTTTCAGTCTCGTAGCATTGGATTTTGGTTGGATATTAATAGTGGTGGGTGCGTTTCCTTTGTTTTCAGAAACGCACATTTCACTACTACTTTTGTCATACATATCTAAAGGTAAGCAAGAACCCCATGACACTTGCTAAACGCATTTCTTGAACAACGCATTTCTTGGAGTAACCAAGCCTTCTACACATTTCAGAGGATATACATGCGGTTTACGGAAAATCCACCGCCAACAATTCACCGCCGGAAAATTCACCGACAGCAATTCACCGCCATGCAATTCACCGCCATGCAATTCACCGCTAGGAAAATTCACCGACCAACAATTCACCGACCAACAATTCACCGCCATGCAATTCACCGACGACAGTTCGATGCGAGTCAGTTAGCGAGGGAATGAGCGATTGAGTTACTGAGTGAGTGAGTGACCCAGTGAGTGACTGAGTGACCGAGTGAGTTTAAGTAATTCAGTGAGCGAGTGGGTTACTGATTCAATGAGCGAGTAAGTCAGTCCGTGAGTGAGTGAGCGATCTAGTGAGTGAGTGATCTATTGAGTGAGTAAGTGCTATGTCCTAAAGATATGGCGGAAAGTTTAAATAATGACTTTATGAGAAGAAATTCAGATGATACGGATTATGGTTGCTGTATTTTTTAAATATATGACATCCATATTTATTGTGGGCATCTTTTTCTCAGCCACCTCGCTGGGCATTTTGCCTGTTGTGGCCTTGTATTTGTATAAATTACAAATTGCTGTTGCCCAATACAAGATAGTATATTCAACAAAATTCCATTAACTCTGTTTTACTCAGAAACTTCTAATGAAATGTTAAAAGGGATAGTAACAGAATTAAAAGATAATAAAGTAAGTGGATACGCGATGAATTAACTTCCTAAAAATGCTTAAAATCATCTCCTGTTATCACTTTGATGTTATAAAAAACATCGTTGATCATCAGTAACCAATGGATTTTTTTTATGATGAACTAGCTGTTACCCGCGATTTCACGTGATGGATTTTCAGGAATCCCGCCTTAGTGCGTATCTAGTATATGTACTCTATATTTACTATATACGTATATATATACTTCCTATGCAACGGAAATTAGTGAATATTTTTTTATTACGGGAGTCGGTGACGTTTTTTGAGTGATGGAAATCTGTTACGTTTTTGTGTTACGGAAGTCGGTTAAGATTTTGGGGTCAAGTTTTCATTTAACTCTTGCATATATCGGGACCCATTTGACACATCGGGACCAAGTAATGTGCATGTACCCCGAGTTTCCCACATCCTACAGTAGGTCCCCTAAGCTGAAATGGATGGCGGGCCCCCAAACCAGCTTTTTCACGGGCCCCTCTGTGCTTAATTTATAGTGTGAAAATATCAAAAAGCGATAAGAAACGTTCCGGCCCCTGTCAGCCCTGCCCTCGTGGGGGTCATGCCGAGAGGTATGTATACGTAAAATATACATATATCACCAGTGCTCCCAACATACAGGGTCGGGGTACCCGGGGGATTGCACATATACCTTCATGGGGAAATTAAAAGGTTTCATTTCCAGGGTTCCTTGCGATAGTGGAAGCCCAAGGTATATCCAGTCTGGGACCCCATAAAATTTCGGAATTCGGTCAAGGGTAAATTCTTTAATCTCTGCGCAGAGTCCCGGTATTTCTTTCTCCTAATCAATGTGATGGTTTTGTCCACTTACAATTTGCTCCATCCGAACTTCATTCAAACTCTGTTCTCTTTTTATGGCACCGATGAACTTCCATATATCTGGGTGGTGAGCAGATAATTGCTGTTGGAACGCTCGATGCCATCCTTCTATAGAATTGTTGGTAAATCGTTACGCGTTCCTTGAAAGCAGTTCCAAATGTCGATGTGAAAGCGCTACGACCACCACGACGAAGAGGACGCCCGATCCAAGTGTCTTCAAATCTATACTTCATCATAAATACGTTTTCGGAACAATCGGATTTTTTAATCATTTGTGACACTACTAGGTTAAAAACTAACTAACCAACCAATTCACTCACTCCCTCACTCACTTACTGACCATTCACTCACTCCCTCACTTACCAATTCACCCACTCCCTCACTTACCAATTCACTCACTCCCTCACTTACCAATTCACTCACTCCCTCACTCACTAACCAATTTACTCGCTCGCTCAATCATTTACTCACTCGGTCACTCAGTCACTCACTGGGTCACTCACTCACTCACTCAGCCACTCAGTCACTACTGGGTCACTCACTCACCCGCTCAATCACTTACTCACTCGGTCACTCAATCACTTACTTACTCGGTCACTCAGTCACTCACTGGGTCACTCACTCACTCACTCAGCCACTCAGTCACTACTGGGTCACTCACTCACCCGCTCAATCACTTACTCACTCGGTCACTCAATCACTTACTTACTCGGTCACTCAGTCACTTACTTACTCGGTCACTCAGTCACTCACTGGGTCACTCACTCACTCGGTCACTCAATCACTGACTCGGTCACTGGATCAATCACTCCGTCACTCAATCACTTACTCACTCGGTCACTCAATCACTGACTCACTCGGTCACTCAATCACTGACTCACTCGGTCACTCAGTCACTCACTGGGTCACTCACTCGCTCACTCCCTCGCATTGAACTGTTGTCGGTGAATTGCTAGTCGGTGAATTTTCCTAGCGGTGAATTTTCCTAGTGGTGAATTGCATGGCGGTGAATTGCATGGCGGTGAATTGTTGGTCGGTGAATTTTCCTAGCGGTGAATTGTTGGTCGGTGAATTTTCCGGCGGTGAATTGTTGGTCGGTGAATTTTCCGGCGGTGAATTGTTGTCGGTGAATTGCTGGCGGTGAATTTTCCGGACACGTATGCATGCACCATATACACTACACGTTTCGAGGGATATGCACCGAAGACATGTAAGTCTATGATGTGCACGCATCGCATACGACATATTTCGCGGGATATGCATGGAATTACAGAAACTTACTCTCCGACATAGCGTCCCCTATATTTCGCCCCTAGCACGCAGGGCCGTCTTAAGAGTATCATGGGTTCCCGGGCCAAGTGATTTTTCTGAGGCCCTACTTGGCGAATTCTCGAAAATTTGAACCGGTTCTCATTTTTGTGAGGCCTCCTCTTTCCTTGAAGCCCCCCCCCCCCCCGCTCGTCCCCGCTACATTTAGCTCCTGACATTTTCCCCAGACGTTTCGCCTGTCGCGAAGCAACCAAGTGAGTGTGAGCGTTCGTATAAGTGACTCTATGAGTGATCAGGTGAGTTGAACATTTCACCTTGACATTTCGCCTGTCCTGACCGTATGAGTAACCAAGTGAGGGACCGTTGGAACGATCAAATGAATTGGGCATTTCACCCTGACATTTCGCCTGCCCTGACCGTATGAATGGTGACATAAGTGACCAAGTAAGCAACTGTAAGAGTGACTAAGTGAATGAACGTATGAGTGACGAAGTGAGTGACTGTATGAGTGACGAAGTGAGTGACGAAGTGGGTGACTGTATGAGTGACGAAGTGAGTGACTGTATGGGTGACCAAGTCAGTGACTCATTGAGTTGGACTTTCAGCCCCGGATATTTCTCACCCGACATTTCGTTCTTTGAACAAATATTATGTGAGTTACTCACATAATAACCATGTGAATGATCATCATTCACATGGTTATTCACTCAACCATACAGTCACACACTCACATACTCATACGGTCAGCGCAGAACGTACCAGGGGCGAAATGTCAGGTGCGAAATTTCCGGATCCCATATGCACGCAATTTACGTATTTCGAAAGATATGCACAAGCTTTCTTTCACATATTTCGAGTGATATGCATTCTACGCATTTCAAGGGACACACGCATCCATTCTACACGTTTCGAAGCATATGCACGAATTGCACAAATTTCAAGGGATGTGTACGCTGAGCGATTCGCATAGTTTTAATGATAAAATTTCAAATTCTCAAGGCTCTTCAATAACAAACCCCCCTTTTTATACAGTCACTCCTCCCCACACTTTCATGGACGAATATTTTGTCCCGCCGGTGTCTGCAAAAGAGGGATTTTTACTACATTTTTTCATAGTCCACAAACATGGGAAAACCTAACATAGCTCCAACCTTATATTTGTTATTCTTGGCACAGTAAATTTACTTATGAAATCAATGAAATACACTGGTGTAAGAAATTAAGAGAATTTGCAGACTTGGTCGATTATCTCTAGAACTACTGTACCGATTTTAATGAAATTTGATATGTACATACATTGATACAATACTAAAACCATTTAATAATTGTAATCCACACGCATGATCATGAGTAACACTCGTTGGAGTCGGAAGGTATGAAACAGCGGTTGCAGAATAAACAAAAAAATGGGTTAATGGGGGTATGGTCCCCTCTTACAGATATACAGGATTTCATACTTGAAATAAGGCAGTTTATAATTTCCTGTGGCAATTGGTCCCACTCGTTCAGTAACGCTGTTTTCATTCCCTGGATGGTTCCCGGAGAGGGGTTGCGAGTTGCAAATGCCCTCCCCAGAGCGTCCCAGACACGCTCTATAGGGTTAAGGTCTGGAGATCTGGCTGGCCAACCTCACTCTCTAGAAAATCGTCGAGCAGAAGAGCTCTATGTGGCCTCGCGTTATCGTCCATTAAAATGAACTCAGGGCCAACTGCACCCCTGAAAAGGCAAACATAGGGCTCCAAGACCTCACCCCTATACCTCACACCAGTCACAGTGCCTCTTTCAAAGACATGGAGAGGTGTGCGGCCATCCAACATGATGCCTGCCTAGACCATTAAACCTCCTCCGTCATAATGGTCGATTTCGCGGACATTGGAGGGTAGGTAGCGGGTCCCTGGTTCTCTCCATATGAACGTACGGTGAGAATCGGTGCTTAGGCTGAACCGGGATTCATCAGTGAAGAGAACGGTCGCCCATCGATCCATACTCCAATCTCTATGCTCTCTGTACCATAATAAACGGATTCTCCTGTTTGTAGAAGTGAGCGGGACGCAAACAGCAGGTCTTCTTGCAAACTACCTTCTTTCTCTTGAAGTCTCTTGGAAACAGTCACCCTTGATACACGGGTTCCTGTGGCTGCATACAAGTCACGAGAGAGCTGAGAAGCTGTAGCACTCCTGTTACGCACGACGTCGGGCGTTAAATTGAACTCTCTACAAATCTGGACTTGAAATTGGCCTGCTTCTAGCCTCCCCACAATTCGCCACCTCATTCCATCATCTAAACGTTGGTGGTTACTCATTTTTACTGTTACAATTTGAAATTAACCGATTGCTGCAAAATAACACCAAGAAATTCGCCGAGGTGTGCTAGCGAACTAAATGCGTCTTAACTTACGCGCGCTTATAAAGCCTGTTTCTCTACTGGCTCCGCCTACACACACGTGTATGCTTACGTATTTGACGTTCAAGATTTGCATTTTTGTCTAGAAGCAGTGGTTTTACATTCAGTTCAGTTCTTTTCATGAAATTCGATAAAATATGCAAATTCTCTTAATTTATTTCACCAGTGTAGAACCGGAACGTTGTTGACCTTTTTTATTAGGAGCACCGTCAGTAGGGCTCGGACCAGCACCTCCTAGAGATAGAAGGGCTCTGCAGTGTTTGCCATAAACGTCATTCAGACTACCTAGCAAGTTTGCCACATTTTGAAACACAGCATCCTATTTCGTTTCTTCTTATGTTGGAGTAGAATCTTCCTGATTGGCTCACAAATACCGCATAGTGATTGGATGTGGGGCATAGAAATTGCCGATTCTGAGCCCGATCATTTCTTTTCCTCACAACGATGATATGAGCACGAGCAGGGAATTTTTTTTCCCTGAATATTCTGATCGAAAATGGACTGCTTACTGACGTCACAAGCAGACTGCGGAGGCCTTCTATCTCTAGGAGGTGCTGCTCGGACACAGAGCTAAGAAAATTCAGGAATGACGGAAATCCAAATTAAATGAAACCAATAATTCTAGAACTGATTAAAATTTAGAATTCATGAAAATTCGTTATTGATAAAAGAAGTAACTGAAAATCAATGAGAGAAATGACTCCAGAATTTGAGACCAGAATTAATAGAAAGCTCTCAATAATTTGGGAGCTTCATTCAGGACCGTCTAAACATCATTATAGGTTCCCGGGCGAAGTGATTTTCTAAAGCCCTCCTACCCTGCTATAAATATTTACTAGCCAGCTTACATAATTACTCTCGAAAATTTTAATTAGATCTCGTTACCGGGAGGCGTCTTCTGCCCTCGAGGCTCTCGGGCTGTGCCTGGTTAGGCGCATACCCTCGGGGGCTCTGGTCCGAGATATTGTAAGCTTACCCATTAAGACGCCACTACCTGTGAAGTGTCCTCGTGTCTGGTAAGAGCTGCCCATGAACCTCGCGTGTGCATTCTTTGTGGAATTTCTAATAAATTGCCGGGTGTTGTATCAATACCACCTATAGAAGAAGGCCCCCCCCCCCGCACGAAGCTTGTGACGTCACGGAAGAAGACCATTTTACATATACCCATTGGATATACTACAAAAAAAGGGGTAAAAGATGGCGCATGCCATGGATTCAACATCCAATGGCTATAGGTGAGATGACCTTCTTCAGTGACGTCACGAGCTTCGTGCGGATGCCTTCTTCTAAAGGTGGTGTTGGTTGTATAAGTCCACCTAACGTGTTCTCTGAGAAATGCTCGTTGCGTGTTCAAGGTGTGCTGCCATCTTTCGCCCGGATCCGCAAACAACAACTTGACAGGCTATTTTGCCTGTACATATTATGCGTGAATTTTAAATGTCGTGGGGCCTTACTGTTTTTTATGGAGAGACTTAGATGAGCGTCCGGTTCGGCCTGTGACATGCAACAGATGTAAAAGGTCTACACTGCCCCCCAAAACACGTGTCCGTACACATTTATAACATCAGCGTAAATTTTCTAAAAATTCGAATTTCCGCCACTCGATCATGAACTCTTACAGCTGAAAGAAAATTTCCCGGAGAAAAAGACGTCTACTAACCTACATTTTGTTCCACTTTTGATTCACAAATGAAAACAAAATAAGTAAATAAGTGGAGGAAATGTTACATAGAACACTCTCACACGTATTACATTTAATATACGTATACAGTACGTATACGCGCGAGAGTTTCTTTCCTTTCATCGTAGGCTTTCACTTCATTATTAAGTTCCTCGTTTGTGTTGTTTCGGCCTTTGTCCGTCGTGCACCATTTGCCTTTTAGTTCTTCCCTTAAGTGCAATCAATTTTCCTACTTATCCCTTATTCGATACGACGTATTGGGGAAAAAAAAATCAGGCTGAATATCGATTTTAGTATTATTATAATTCCTTAATATAATCAGAAAATCCGTGATGAATGTTGAAAAGTTGTATTGATGAGCTTCGTTCTGATACACGTTTTCGCAATTTAGACCAAAAAAAAAAAGTTACACGAGTTGCTAGAAGTTTCCTTTTCTAAAAATGTTTCAAAATACAGTGAAACTTCATTACAAAGATACGCGATATAACGATATTTTTCAAATCTTGTTTGGAGAATCACCATAGTCTCTCTCTCTCTCTCTCCATACAACGATTCCTTTACAACTATAAACCCGCTCTATAAAGATATTTTTAGGAGATTTTGAAACCACTACAACGATATTTTTTGGAAATTCCTTCAAAATTATTTCAATATATTTTTAAACTAGCCATTTATTTCGGTTCTTTCGAGGGCGTCTAATAATATCAGTATTTGGTGCCATCTGATCACCAAAAGTGTTGATGAAGTTTTCGATACAATTTGCGTGTGATGCACCAAATCTAATTGAATTTTGTTTATCAACTAATCAATTAAAGTTTACTAAAAAGCATAAAAACGTGAAATTATATTTTCCCCAATAAATTATACATTAAAACGGCCCTATCGTGCAGTACATGAAACGTCCGAGAGAGAAAAAATAATTCTACGATTGATCCTAAAATTGTAGAAAATATTTACTCCCCATTTCTCTCTTCTACACAAAAATATATATCCATCACAAAAATATGAAAGGGAGGGGGGGGGGGACCCCTACCTTATCGAATATAAATTAAACTATCTGTTGTAATTTTTGAAGTAAAACTTCTTTAAATTGAATTTTTTTGTTTCAAACCGGTATGCAACATGAAAACGTGTTATTATAGAGATTGATAGATGGCTTTGTCTCAGCCCAAGATATCAAGGAAACACATATTTTCTGTGGTTATTATACTGAGGTAAACTCGGGAAGGAAAGTCATCTTGTCTCCGCCGAGACTCGAACCTAGGCCCTCTTTCATACCGGGCAAGCATGCTACTATCTACCCCACTGGAGACACGAACCTGCCTTCCTTATTTTACGCACTGTGGCGTGAGGCACTGACGTAGAAGGTAGTAGCCTCTCTTAACTTCAGGAAATGGCCCCAGGTGGAACGGTTTTAGAGATTGATAGATGGCTTTTTCTCAGCCCAAGATATCATGGAAACATATTTTCAGAATATTATGCTGAGGTGAACTCGGAAAGGAAAGTCATCTTGTCCCCGCCGGGACTCTCTCGAACGCAGGCCCTCTTGCATACCGGGCAAGCATGCTACCATCTACTCCACTGGAGACACGACCCTGCCTTTTTTATTGAAGTTAAGAGAGGCTACTGTCTCTACTTCAGTGCCTCACGTCACAGTGCTTGAAATAAGAAAGGCAGAGTCATGTCTCTCCAATGGTGTAGATCAGTGATTCCCAACGTAGGCGTTAACTCCCCCTGGGGGGGGCGATGGAATGTTCCGGGGGGGGGGTGTAGAACTACGGGTATAACATAGAATTCTATGGCTTAGATTGCGTTGGGGGGCGATGGGACAAAATCAGGTTGGGAAACTATGGTGTAGATCATAGTTTCCCAACCTTTTTTGTTCCATCGCCCCCTGCTTCAGATATTTTTTCTCCCACCGCCCCCCAACGCAATCTAACCCATAGGATCCTATGTTATACCCGTAGCTTCCACCGCCCCCCTGGAACTTTCCATCGCCCCCAAGGGGGTGTTAACTCCCACGTTGGGAATCACTGGTGTAGATGGTAGAATGCTTACCCGATAAGAAAGAAAAGCTTTCCCGGTTGAAAGATCAAATGATTGTCAGACTCATATGATGATATGTGAATGTATATCTATAGTGTGATAATTACAATGTAAAATATAATATTTAAGTGAAGTAATTATTATAAACCTCAGGGACACTAAATTGCTGCTCGCGAGTTTTTAATGGTTGCTCCCTGGGGTAAGATGTGAAATTGGTTTTTTTTCTTGTGGAGAAAAATAAATGCTCCCTTCGGGGAACCCCGTATAGCGAACTATGTTTTGGCCCGGCAAACATAGTTCGCTATACGGGGGTTCGGTATATGGCCGGGGGTTAGTATCCCTTAAGACTTCACCTCAGTATAATATCCAGAAGATATCTGTTTCCTTACAAACGTGTTATAGCACCATTGATTTTATTTATTTATTTTTAATGCTGCACACCGGTCTCAAATTTTAAGCATCAAAATACCGATTGATATGGTTTTTAAGCTTGTGCTAAATGCATTTTTGTAAACATCGAAAAACACAATAAAACCCGTATTTCGTTGCATAAAATTTGCAATGGTATGCAGAAGTAAAAAAAAAAAAAAAGTATAGTTTCATATACCACCACGTGTTCATTCTGCATATCGGTTTAAACCAACAATCGTTTTATTTTGGGAATTGTAACAGATAGATTTTTGATTTTATCCGGTTTTAACCAGTTTTTTTGGCTCCTCAGTGTATATACGCTCATTGACCAAGATCACTATTACGTCACTAAACGACAAAGTCATCTCCGTGAGTTTCATAAATTTATCACTTTTACCGGCGATTATTCATAATACCCAACATCTCGCAAGTAAATTTGATAAGGAATTAAAAAATTCGTTTTTGCAGGTGATTATATGTAATACCTCAGTTTGCGTGGTTAACTTGATAAATAGTTTAAATTTATCACTTTTACCGATGATTATGCATAATATACCAAAGTGCAGTTGATGAATTTGATAAATATGAAGTAAATTCCCAAATAAGTCTAGTATGATTGACCTACCCTGATTTAAAGGGGTGTCATGACACCCTGAACTCGATTATGCATAGTCGCTGGTAAAAGCAATAAATTTCAAGTATTTATCGAATTAACCAGGTACGCTTGAGTATTATGTACAATCCAGAGTGGTAACTAGGGTTTTGGCCACCCGGGGCAAACATGATTTTGCAATTCCTCACCCAACACATTAAAATTCCACAATATTTTATAACGATGTTCGTTTTTTTGGCAGTTTTAGGTGACCTATCTCACCTGACCTGTTCTCACCTGAAACTGCCGCCCCTAAATTTTGCCACCCGGGGCAGTTTCCCCCTTGTCTGTCCCGCTCTGGTTCCGGCCTTGGTACAATCACAAATAAAAATGATTTTTTTTTTTATTGTTTACCAACGAGGCTTGGGTATTATGCTATTAGGGGCCGTTCAAGTATTACGTCATCATCGATGGGGGAAGGGGGTTTCCGATTTGCTGACTTTTGATGACAAGGGGGAGGGGTTTGAATAATGCTTACGTCATCAACCACCCTTTATGAAAATATGAAATATTCTTAAAATGGCATCGTACTCGGTGCGCCAAAAACGAGAAAAACCTTTCGATAGTTCGTGGGCACTTGAAGTAACATTCCCCTCCCCCTATTGATAAGTGCCCTACAGATCCCCTTTAGTGATCTCTAAATGTTTCGCGGATCCAAGTGGTCTGGAAATGTGTACGAGCCGCTTAAGTGAACTGGAACTATGCCACGCATCACTCAAGTGATTATATGCTGCGGATCACTTAAATAATCTGAGAATGTGCCGCGGGTAACTTGAGTGATGTAGAACCGCAATGGGGGCCACTTAAGTGCTCTAAAACTACGTCAAATGTCACTCAAGGGATCTCTAAATGTGTCACGGATTGCTTAAGTGTTCTGGAACTGTGTCCCGGGACACTTAAGCGATCTGTAAATGAGCCGCTTAGTTCATTTTTAAAAAATTAGGTTAGAGGAGGGCAGGCTGCATCGGATAACCCCCAGGGCCATATTTGGTCCGCTGGCCAAGGGCCTTTATGCGATTTATCATTATATGGCTTAGAGGGTGGGTCGCAATGAATTTATTAAAGATAAATTTTCAGTTCATAGCCTTCAAATAACATTGAAATTAACAGAAATTGATTATATTAAGATATAAGGTATTCTCTTCCGAAATTTCAAATTAAAAAAAAAAAATTTTTTGCATTAAAAAATAAATTTTTGATCTTGGGAGGGGGGGGGGGCACGAGCCCTCCATGCCCCCCTCTGTGTATGTTTCCGATCCCACCAATATGCGTTAGGATTCAAAGGGGCAGAGCTGATGACAAAATTTTGCTGGCAAGGGCTTTTGCGGACTTTTGCTGACAAGGGGGTGGTCAAAACTGGCTATAAATTTGCTTACGTAATACTTGAACGGCCCCTTATGCATTATCGCCGGTAAAGTGATAGATTTATCAAACTTATACGGAGACGATTTTTGGCAATCATGCATAATAACCGTTTATTGCATTTACCGTAACTTATACTGTCTACCGAATCATTTTGAACCTATTTCCTCCTTTAGCTCCGCCTTATCTTTTAATGACGTAATAGGCCAATAATCTTAGCCAATGAGTGAAACCCCATGTTAAAATCCTATGTATAGGATGGAATTACGCGACCGGGCATCGGAATTTTTGGAGAAATCTGAAATTTGCCCACCCTGCTACACGGGCAAATAAAAAATTATCCCGAAACGGCAGAATTTCGTTTATAAACTTTATAATTTATGGTAAAATTTTTCTCAAAGTAGATTCTAACGCGTCATATTTGAAACAAACGTTTCAACAGATCAAGTACGCGTACGGACTCAAACGCGTACAAATTTTTTTTGTTTTCAATGAAAAACGTCACATCCTTCACGTGAAAAAAAAAAATCACGGAAGAGACACAATCACCATCCATTACCAAAACACACAAAGTCACGATTCATTTTTCCTCATAGTAGTGTTTCGGTGCGGTAAAGTCGTAACAAAACCAACAATATGTTATTCTGGGGGGGGGGGGGGGAAAGGAGAATGAAAAACATTCCGTACGTACTGTGCATTTTTTTTTTTTTTTCACAATGGTACTGTCTGTGGGAGGATGAATAATGATATTTTTCTTCATCCTGTACATACTCCGACAGGGAAAAAGGAAATGAGAAAACAAATTCGTATATATATCGATCTTCATTACACATGCTGTATTGCAATATCTATAGGAAATGCGGTGCAATGATGAATGGCCATTAACGAGCCCCGTGTCTTTTTTTTTTTTTCAAGGAAGACTATCGATATTTACCCGTTCGTGTAATATTTGAATTGACGTCGTATTTGTATTATGTCTATGATGTCTATCCGAGAAAAAAAATAGAATGGTCTAAGTTGAATTCAAAATGGACGCTTATAACCAATAATACCAACAACTGAATTTCCTTTTTAAATCGAAAATTTTAGATTTAGTCTTTACATGATGTAAGAAAGTCATCGATCGGCAGTTGAAACATAAGTTCTGTGTAGTTCAATGGTTCCTGAAGAAAATGCATATCAACCGTAAATTTTTGATAATTCTCAAAATACAAAGCTGATTAACAACCATAGTACAACAGAATGTAGAAAACTCACA
Source organism: Pholcus phalangioides (assembly GCF_987345545.1). Lineage (NCBI taxonomy): Eukaryota > Metazoa > Arthropoda > Arachnida > Araneae > Pholcidae > Pholcus > Pholcus phalangioides. The sequence goes on along the minus strand of NW_028301616.1, from coordinate 20,434,165 downwards.
ACACAGGGTGTCCCATAAACTTCTGAAATTTTTAAAATTCATTCAAATTTAAGGAATTGGTATATTTGAATGCCGGTTTGCGATGATGTTATCTCTAAAAGTTCCGCTCCCCGTACAGGAAAAAAATTAGTTCGAGTGTTTATCGATAGAGGGCGCTGCACGCATGTTCGGCAAGAGTGAATGGATGCAAGATTCATTGAAAGACTGGTTATTTGTGGAGATGAAGATATATATATATTTATATAATTATTCTTCTAGATCAGTGATTCCCAACGTGGGCGTTAACGCCCCCTGGGGCGGTGGAATGTTCCAGGGGAGCGGTAGAAGCTACTGGTATAACATAGGATCCTATGGGTTGGATTACGTCGCGGGGCGATGGGAGAAAAAAAATTTCTGAAGAAAGGGGCGATGGGACAAAAAAAGATTGGGAAACTATGTTCTAGATGGATGATTAATCTTCATCTCCACAAATAACCAGTCTTTCAATGAATCTTGTATTAACAAGTGGAGAGAGGATATTTCAGTGCTCTCTATCGATGAAAATTTGAACTAGTTTTTTTTCTGTGCCGAAAAATTCTCCTTTAGTGAGAATAATTTTTCCCCAAACCACGTTCAAATATACAAATTCCTTTAATTTTTACGAACGTTTAAACCAGTGGTTCTCAACCTTTTTTTGTCCATGGCCCCCTTTCACCCATTTCTCATTCCTGTGGCCCCCCCCCCTCTTGCGAACATGAATAATTTTCTACTCCCCCTTCCTTCTCCCCCCCCCGTTTTCCCATTAGAAGATAGTTATTCAAACATTGTCTGAAGTATAAATATGTTTGAATTTAATTTGATTAATTTTTAATTTATGAAAATAATGAAACAGCAAAACAAACATAATAGAATACAGTAAAAAATAGAATAAATTATTTTCAATCAATGTAACAATACAACTCTGCGCTTGAAGACGGCACAATGTCATCAAGTTACTGCGCGGGATGAAATTTGTATTCTTTCCAAATTAGTTTTTTTTGTGTGTAAATGGTTATGGTTTTAATGAGAAATTGTGAGAAATATGGTTTCAGTTGTAGCTTCCAAAATACGCATTCTTATAATGATAAAAATCTCAAAAAGTGGTAGCAAGCAGTTTTATTAATTTTATTCTCTTCATGCGGATAAAAGTAGTTAAGAGTAGCCACACGAATGAATCACAATTGAAAAGTTCAACCTTCCGCATCGTTTTCAACAATAATACATGCATCAAGGATATAGGTTCATGTTGTAGCCCTACTATGAATTTAAAAAAATGAACTAAAATACGTGCGAAACTTTTTTAATATTTGTTTGAACCATTCATTCCAGAGAGATCGTGTACGCAGTGACAAAACTGTTCATGTGAACATAATATTGATTAAATATAAATAATGAACATAATGAAAATAATGAAAATAATGAACATAATGAAAATAATGAAAATAATGAACATAATATTGAAAATATAAATGAACATAATATTGAAAATATAAATGAACATAATATTGAAAATATAAATGAACATAATATTGAAAATATAAATGAACATAATATTGAAAATATAAATGAACATAATATTGAAAATATAAATGATCAGATTTTAAAATAAGAAAATTATCAATTTGTTGACTTCAATTTTCATACGGTCAAAATCTGATATTTCGTTGGATGACAAGTTACCTTCAAGTGGCTTTTTGGTTCATAATGTGACCACTCTCTAGCAGGCGAACGAAGCAACATGAGTGTTGGCTTAAACACAACACAATATTTCACATAACAACCCGTACTATATTTAATATACAGGGCGCATAGGTAACGGGGCATATGAAATTTTACTGCAGTGGTCCTAGAAGCATATTTCCAGTTGGAAAAAGTACCCAAATAACGAGTAGTACTCAGATATTTGATTCATGTTGCCAGGGGTTACATGGTTATTAAAATAAAAATTTTAACTCTTTATGCGGATACTCTGTGCCCCAAAACCCAATGTGAAAGTTGTTTCCCGGTCTCCAACAAAAAAATTCGTTTCTAAGTGCAATATTCACTGAGATATTCGAAGAAAGTTGGAAAAAAAAAAACAGCATTAAATGAGGGAAACCATTTCACCCGCATTCATTGCTGTTTTTCCCAAATTTCCTCAATTTTTCGAGTTCGCATATCTCGGTGAATATTGCACTTAGAAACGTGAATTTATTTTAGTTGGCATCGGGAAAGACAGAGCAACAACGTCTTAATTGGGTTCTTTGGCACACGGGGGGGACGGTATAAAAAGTTTTTTTACTTTATAACTATGCAACCCCTTACAACATGAATGACATATCTGAGTTGGACACGTGATTCGGATACTTTTTCTAGTTGGGTATGTCTCTAAGACTAACGGCCCGCCAGTAAAGTACCATACGCCCTGTTACCCATGAGCCTGCATATACACGTAAAAATGTAGTTTGATACGAAATAAAGTCGATTCTCGTTTTAACGAATACCGTTATAACGGGAAAAAATATCGTTTTAACGAAAACTTTTCTAATCCCCGGGTAAGTTTACATAGGAACAATATAAAAATCTGGAATTCTTTTGTAACGAAATTTTGTTATTACGAAGTGATATCTCCGGTATCTTGGAGTTCATTATAATGGGGTTTGACTGTATTCCTCTGCCCCCCTTCCAAAAAAATATCTGACATTTTTGCGCTAAAGTAATTGAACTTCGGCAATTTGATCTGAAAACGGTCCTTTTTATAATGATTATGTCCTTTTTACTTTTATAAATTCAGGAAGGAAACAAAAAGAAGAAAGGGTGGGGAGAAAAAAAGAAAAATGACCAAGAGAGGCTCGGTTGTGCGTAAATGTCTCGAAATTCCACTTGTGCGCAACGAGATTCACGCCCCACTCTCAGTTTTATGACAAAATTTGACATTTATGAGACGTTTGACTACGGTCACGATTAATCTCTATATATAGCTTTCAATATTAAAATATTTCATTTATACGAAGAACAATTTCAATTATTTGACATTTTCATTTTGATTCGAACTCTCCAAATCTTTGGCATTTAGACATCATTTCAAACTATCAAATCCACACAGTTTTTGCAGATTGTGAAAACGCGTCGCTGAATTGGTTTTGCATGCGTATTATCAACACTAAAAACCATAAATTTTAGGTTGACAGATACAAAGATACGCATTGAGTGGGTTATGGGCATTTCAAAGTGAAGACTTACGTGAGAATTTATTGCACTTTTTTTAGAAATCAGCAGACGCAGTGAGTCTCAAATAATAATACGGATTTAAATTGCTTAAAATGTGGTCATACGCCCTTTCAGAATTTTTTTTCTAATGTCCACAACATTGTTCTTGCAGGATAGGAAAATTACATTGAAATTATTTGGGATGTTGCAGGCCAGTAGTAGGCGCCTATCGACATTTTGTACTGATGAATGTCTGATCAACTTGTAGAAATTGAGATTATATATATTATATCTCAACAAGGCTATGACCACAGTGTCAAGGGACGCTGTTTAGAGCGCATGGACGCTAGTGTTCATCTTCGGATGAATTTTTGAAATAAATATTAAAATTTGGTCATTTAAATCTAAAAAAAATCACACCTCTACGCAAAAAAATTTAAATGAATAAGTTATCTTAAACATAATTTACATGGATTTGAAAGAAACGTCACAAAAAAAAACGACCTATTAAAATTTCATAAAAATTTAAAAAATTCTCGAAATTAGTTCTTAATTTGAATACGTTTTATCCAATTCTCATTCACAAACTCGTTTGCAATTTCAACCGTGACCACGCTTAACACTTGTCTATATTATTTTCTTCCTCGTTAGGTTTCCATTCCTACATGATAATATCACTGTGACGCCCCCATTATTGATACTTTTCACTGAAGCTGGAGCATTATCATTAAAAAAAACACAATGAAAGAAACTATTGTTACAACTTATGTTACTATCAACAATTGTGTGTGTGTTTTTTTTTCCCTTACATTACATATGTATGTCTGCTTCTATTGTAGATCTAGATAATGAGCATGAGAGAAATAAAAAGAGAACATTTTTGTGGCAGTGGCAGACCGGGCAGTGCCTGGCCTTTTTCACATCAACAGATGACCTCTATTGCACGCGTGTGACACTATTAAATTATATATGGTCTGATTCGACGGCCACAGGTCAACGCTTTTTATATTGATATTTAGAAAAAAATTTGCAAACGAAATGAAGTGTCGAGCTTTAGTATAATTGTTTCTTTGCATACTGATTATCTCAATACTTCAGGGAACTGTTATCAAAAAAAAATTTTTTTGATGTAGTTGGTTTGTGAATTTATTTCCCATTAAAATGTTCAATTTTGGTGACTTGAAAAGTCATTAAAAAAATTGAATAGTAAAAATTTTTAGTGAAAAAAGTAAAAAAAAAATTTAAGTGGAAAAATTGAAAAAATGAATATTAAAAAATTTTGAATCGAAAATTTATTAATTTTCTATTTTCTGTCTAACTTTATAATGTTAAAAAAAAAGTTTCTTATAATTTTTTTATCTTTTATCTGTTATTTACAAAATTGATAAAAATATATTATATTTGCCAAAACTATGATAATTTTTTTCTAATTTTCTTACGGTTATTGCATTTTAGTTTTGTTTTAAAAGTTGTTTACTGCTCTCTTTTTCTCAATGTTTCTTATAAATATTAAGTATATAAATGTTTTTAATATTTATATCATTTTAAAGACTTTTTAGAATTCCGTAATTATAATTTTCCTTCCAATATTTTTATTTTATTTTATCTTGCAAATTTTTGAATGCATGTTTTATTCAGATATCCCAAAATTTCAACTTTTTTTTCCCCTATAAATGCACTATTTCTTCAAATAAAATTTTCAATTATTTATGCAAACTTGAAACACTTATTTAAAAAAATCAATTATTTAAACAGAATTTTCTACAAATTTTCCTAATTTTTTTTTGTTGTTCAAAAATAACTTTTTGTAACTGTTATAAAATTTTTTGAATCAATGAATTCATTATATCCTGTTATAAATATTCATTAGCTATTTTCCCGAATACTCCATTTGTGATTCTAAATCAAATATTTTTTAAAACATTTTGCAACTATTTAAATACGTCTTTTTCCAAATACGTATCATATTTTCAATTTTTTTCTCCAAATAGTATTTTTCGAAAAAAAATTAATTATTTATAAAAGTTTGAAACATTCATTTTTAAATAATTTAATTATTCAAATATAGAGTTCCCTAATAATTTTCATGTTTCTTTTTTTCAAAAAAAAACCATCTTTCATGAATATTAATGAATTTTTTCGAATGTTTATCTCATTTTATAAACATTCATTAGCCTTTTTCCGAACTCCGCATTTCTAAATTTAATGCAAATATTTTTTATAACATTTTCCAAATACATAAAAATCGTCTTTTTCCAGATATCACTTTACCCTTGTTCCCCTAAACATTTTTTATAAATTTTTAAGTTACTTGTACAAACTTGAAATAGTTATTTTTGAAAAATTAATCATATCCATGTTAGAATTTACCGCAAATAAAAATTTCTACAAATACTAAAAAAAACCATTTTGCAAATATTTAAATGCGTCTTTTTTCTGTTATTAAATTATTTTCTTAAAATATAAATAAAATTTTCAATTATTTATACACACTTTAAATATTTATTTAACTATTTCCACAGCGTAGTAGAAATACCCCTAAACCGCCTGTTAAATTCCATATCCTTCTTGATCAAGTAGGCTTTCTTTCAGTCTGAGCTTTTCAATGCGTAAATAAGAGGCATTTAAGGATGCGAGATATCTCGTCAATGACATTAAAAGGTTAAAAAAAAAATCACAAATTTTTGTGAAATTTTTTTTGAAATACATTGTTTTTTCTCGAGTATTATAATTACATTTTCAGTTTTATTTTCCTAAGATTTGTCTTAATTTTCTTTTCAAATATTTTTCATAACATTTGGTCAATATTTGAATGCGTCATTTTTTTTAGACATCGCATTTTCTATTGTTCCTCCAAATATTTTTTTTAAATAAAATTTTTAATGATTTATGAAAAAAACTTTAAATATTTGTTTAACCCTTTATGAGCAAAAATCATTAAACACCTTGTAAAATTCCCTTTTCTTAAATAAAGTAGACTTTCCTTTTCAATATGGGCTTGTCAAAGCTAAAATAAGAGACATTTGAGGAGGCGAGATATCTTGTCAATGCCACTTAGGTGTAAAAAAAGTCACGATTCTTTGTGAAAATTTTAAATTAATAATTTTTTAATCATTTAAATTTTTATTAATTTTTTCTAAAATGCATTGTTCATTTTTCCAAGATTTTTTTTCAATTTTCTTACGCCATCAAATATTAGGTGTGGAACAAAAGTTCCTGCCAGAAATAATAGGTAGCGCCAGATGAGCTGCAGTATCCGTGTTCACAGTCTAATTTGCATAAAGTGTGAAAACGTTAAAGTGTGTTCTAATAGTACGCAAAATTTTGTTCGTCATTCGCAACTTTTAGGTGTAATACGGGACGTGTAAAATGTCTGTTGAAAAATCTAAAATTCGTCACATGATTTAGTTTCATTGAAAATCCAAACTTTCAAGGCTTCGACCACGATAAATTCCGCCTTGAGAGAGTCGAGTCCACTGTAAGTACCAGAGCAGTTTGATACTGTTTCTGCTATGGACATTCCCCTCGACAATCGTGATGGAAATTGCCCGGTGCTAGGGCAAACAAGATCGCCAGACGCACACTGACACACAAGAAGGTCATATTGTCTGTCTAGTGGGATCAATGTGGAATAATCTTCTATGAATTTCCTAACAAAAAATTTTCTGGCAGGAACTTTGCTCTCCCCACCTGATATTTTACATCTTTTCAATGATTTGACAATACTTCCAACGTATTTGCTGACCTTTAATTACGTCCGAGAAGGCGTCCTCAAACAAGATGGATCGACGAGATCCGGAAAGTGGCTGCTGGACCACAAAAGCATCAGACTAAAATGGAAAAATTTAAAAACCTTCATCTAGCAATAGATTGCAAATGGTTGCTGATGAATTGCGTAAAATTTGAACAGATTTTTTTTTTCGTATTTAAATATAAATTATATTTTGCAGTATTTCGTCCTAATGGTGCAACACATGCCGTCTATCTTCCCTATTGATAACGGTGCTGACTGACAATTGAGTTCTCTGCGAAGTTTTCCAAAAAAATTTAAAAAAACTATCTTTTTCATAAATATATAAATATTTTTTTTTTCAAAAATATCTTTTCATAAAGATCTTTTAATAAATATTTTTTTCTGAATACCATATTTTTTTTTAATACAGTGTGTTCCAAAAAGAATTACCCGATTTGAAATGCATATAATAGGAAAAATATTGAGCATAGACACTTAAAATTAATTTTACATTACATGGCTAATCAAAGTTTTTTTTGCAAACCAAATTAAAGGCGCTCAATATGTCCACCTTGGGATGCACGGCATATATCTATACGGTAGTCAAATTCGTCCCAAACTTTTGTGCAAACTAGCATTTTTGCATCCACTGCGAGTGGATTTCTGTGGTTTCTGTGCGAAACTCTGTCGGATGCGCTCCACAATTTTCGTCTGACATGCGGGGACGTCCAGGGAATTTCTCTTTACACAGACAACCCGTGTCTCGGAATTGTGCCGCTGTGGTGGTCGAGTGGTTATAGTGACTTCAAGGACCGAATGCGAACCGATCTCCCCGTTAAAAAGTCTCGCCACAGAGAGCAACAGGCCTACAACGTTACAAATATTCAATCATTACACTTCACTCACAATTTGAAGTATAGATGGCAGCACTGAAATATCAGGCACAACACTAGCCACACACTCAGACTGTTAGGTGCACTCACTTTGTTCCAGATTCTGCCACGAAGCTGGGCTGGAAGAGATCTCGGCAACCGGATAAGTCAGGTGGCAGAGACCCTGGCGTTCATTCATTCATGTCTCGGAATTGTTTATACCATCGCCTAATGCTCTGAGCGGTAGGAAGTTCAACACCAGGGTATTGTAGATGAAAAGCCACGATGGACAGTTGTTACGGACTCACACTTCGCGAACCTTAGAACACAAAACGATTTCCGTTGTGCAGTGATCATCTTGACATACACCGAAGTGGCGGCCGAAGGAAGAGCGTTAGCGCTACCTGTCGGCAATTTCGGGAAACTCGAGATTTCCCTCTTTCTACCTATACATTATTCGACCAAAACGGATTAAAAGCTGAATAGTTATGTTTTTTTTTAATCGGATGTGATTCTTTTTGAAACACTTTGTATTTTGCAAATATTTAAATGCCTTTTTCCAAATATCACGTTTTCAATTTTTTTCCCCCAAATGTTTCCTTAAATAAAAGTTTCAATTATTTATGCAAATTTGACATATTTATTCAACCATCTCCACAGCAAAGTAAAAATCCCAAAACCAGTGATTTTTTTTTTTCTTTAAATCAGTGAAAGTATATTTTTTAATGAAGTAAGGATTTCTTTAACTCGGGGCTGGTCAATGCCAAAATAAGAGAGAACGAGATATCTCGTCAATGCTCATCAACTATGACGGTTAAAAAAAATTGATTTTATGAATTTTTCTAAAAAAAAACACATTGTTTTAACGTGAGTTTTTTCAATGAGTTTTCCAATATGTGAATCAATTTCCTTACGGCGTCATACTATTTTACACGTTTTTTTTTATTTCTTAATGACTAGACATTTCCAACGAATTTACTGACCTTTAACTGCGTAAAATTTGAACTCCGATATATTTTCTTTTAGCATTTAAATATAAATTATATTTTTTTCCAGTATTTCACCCGAACGGTGCAACACTTGGCGTTTATCTTCCCCGTTGATAACGGTGCTGACTGACATTTTGCACTGGTCAGTCCACCTCTTCTTATCTGCATCTCTCTCTCTCTCTCCCCTCGCGGTCAGACGGCCATTAGCATACATACGTATCCTTCGCAATAGCCTTTGGACGCTCGTTCGGGCCGGCATTATTATCGACGAAAAGAGAAGAAAGACAGACAGATATATACGATTACCGTAACCCAGGCATAAACAAGAAGGGCACACGGAAGTTTGAACCTTTCCGTTTGTTTTAAAATGGCACACAGAAGCACTCTTTTCAGATGCGTATCTCGCTAAACGCTATTAGGTTGTGTTGAATTGAACCAGTGTTTTAGAAACCCTTCCATGAACTTTTTTTTTTTTTAACAAAGGGGGAAGAGTAATTGATATTTGCTCTTTATTTGAACCGGAACCGAGAAGAAAGAATGTCATGCATCAGAAGCATTTTAGTTTCAGTTTCCCCCCTTATCGAATTATTCCTTGGTATTGATCGATCTTCTATGACGTATAATGAACAATGCTCATTAACGGAGAAATAAATGATTGATAAACTTGTACACAGGGTAATTTTGAACTACTGCTACTGCTCAGAGCCGTCCTTATGCGGGTGTAGAGACGGGACGGGCCTTGCACTTACGGTAATATGATAATTCATTTCATAAATTCAGAATTTTCGTCAATTCTGGAATCGCGTTTTCATCTAGTAGAACGGTGTTTCCTGAAGTCGGCAATGTCTCCCACTGGTGGGAGATGGAATTGTCCAGGGGGCAATAGAAGAGAGCTACGGGTATAACATATGATCCTATGGGCAAGCTTGAGTTGGGGGCGGAGAGCGAAAAACATTTCTGAAGAAGTTGGGGAAGGGGAGGTGACGGAACAAACAGTTTGGGAAATTATGATCTAGAAAGATATAATTCTGAAAATCTGCATTTTCGCCTAGAAAAAATTAATTCCGGAATTATTTTTTTCATAAATTCCGAACTTTTATCTGAATTTTCATTGACTCTGGAATTGGTTTGAGGTTGCGGGGGCCAGCCACATCAGGTAACCCCGAGTGCCACATTTAGCCCGTCAGCCATGGGTTCAGCATGCATGGCTTGGAGGGTTGGTGGCAAGGAATTTCGTAAAACGAAATTTTGAGTTCTTAACCTTCAAATAGCATTGAAACTAACAGAAATGGTTTATAGTAACATAAATATATAAGGGTTCTTTGATATCTCCTGAATTTTTTTTTTTTTTTTGGAACATCGAATGTTTTGGATGTTTTTGGATTGGATTTTTCGAACATTCGATGTGTTTTTGGAATTTTTCTTTCATATTTTTCCGAAAAGACAGATTTTTTTTCAAAATTTTTTGAAAATATTTCAAGATATTTTCTCCCATCGACTACTTGTGAGGATCGGAATGAAGGCATCTTTATACCCATAAGGGGCTCTAGATTAAACCCAGAATGCCTCTAGGTTGCCTATGGGCACTGAATCAGGGGTGAAGGAGCAAAATAATTACAAAAACTGCGAAAAAATAGTTTTTATGCACGAATTTCAAACTAAAGATGCGGGTGTTCAACTTAAGTGCTCGTGTGAAAGGGTAGGCGGACCCGCATCCGCTCCGTGTGAAAGGGGCATTTGCGGCTTAGAGGGTGGTTCGCAATGAATTTCTTTAAAAAAAAAAATTGTGTTCTTAGTCGTCAAATAGCATTGAAGTTGACAGAAATTGATTATAATAACATATAAAAGTATTTTCTTCCCAAATTAAATTTGTTTTTAAATGTTTTTATTTATGCACCAAAAAAAAAAAAAATTTTTTAATCATCAGGAATGTGGAATGAGCGCCCACTATGCCCCCCCCCCCGCGTACGTATCTGATTCCAGTATGTGTTAGGAGGCGGGGAGTGGAGTGCTGACGAATATTTGATGACAACGGGGGAGTCCGAGTTTTGCTGACTTTTGCTGACAAGGAAGAGGGGGGGGGGTCAAAAATGGCTGAAAATCTGCTGACGTAATACTTAAACGGCCCCTTTACAATGACCTAAAAAGCAATATTGAAAAGAAAGAATAAAATAGAGGGTTTTTTGAGCATGACATATATTATAATTATAAAAAACTAACTATCCTCAACTAAATAAAATCTCAATAAATAAATTACTATCTGGTCATGAACTAAAATAAATCTTTAATTTGAAATAACATGATACATTCAATCTGATTTCAATATTAACTGTCTTATAAATTTTTGGGGAATCGACATCGTTGACCACGTGGTTGAATCAGTCCTTGGGAGTTTCTTACCGATTATAAATTCAAATTTAATTTGCCAGTCACAGAAACAGTGCATTTATTTCATTTCCAAATAAGCTATTATCCAATTATCGAAATAAAGATAATCAATTCACACCGAATGAACACAATTCTTCAAACGGAATTACATACATTATTTCACAGTAGGACATGGTCCGAATGCTTTCTCAACAGGAAGAGATAGCACATAAGTAACAACGAGAGAGAACCTAGATCTACGACAATAAAAAAGGTTCGAGAGTATCTGAACCAGGAAGATGTAATATGTCCATACTACTGTGATGATGATGATGATTTTCAAGTCTGCTTTTCGTGTAAATGTTAGTAGTAGTAGTTTTCTCGATCGTGTATAATAATTTTTCTTTTTAGTGTAGCTTTATACGGATATGTAATATTATTACGTGTGGCCCTTTTTTCTCATTTTTACTTCCGGTTATCCGTATGTATTGCCCTGTTTTGTTGTTCTATGATGGCCTCAAAATGAAAAGAAACCAGAACTGAAAAATTAAAAACAAAATGATTGGTTTTTTAGTACGATTATAATTACAATTGATTATCCTCAACTAAATGAAATTTAAATCAAATAAATTAGATAATTCATTCTAATTCAATTAGAATAATTCATTTATTTGACACCAGACATGATACATTCAATCTAATTTTGATATTTACTATATTTAAATTGTTGGGACTCGACGTTGCAGCCACCCTCTATGTGGTCGAGTCCTACGGAGTTTCTATCTGATTTGGGGAAACTCGCCAACAACTGCATTCAAATTGAATTATCATTCACAGAAACAACGTATTTATTTTCATTTCGAAATGAGCTATTATCCATTTATCGAAATAAAGATAATCAATTATCACCGGAAAAAAAAAACACACACACACACACACAATTCCTCAAACGGAATTATATTATCTCATTGTAGGACATGGTCCAAATGCTTTCTCAACAGGAAGAGATAACAACAGTAACAACGAGAGAGAACCTAGATCTATGGGGAGAAGAAAAAAAAAAGGTTCGAGAGTATATCTGAACCAGGAAGGTGTAATATGTCCATACCAGTGTGATGATGATGATGACTCAAGTCGTCTGCTTTTCGTATAAATGTTAGTAGTAGTAGTTTTCTCGATCGTGTATAATAATTTTTCTTCTTTAGTATTTTTTTATACGGATCTGTAATATTATTACGTGTGGCCCTTTTCTTTTTTTTTTATCATGTATACTTCCGGTTGCCCGTATGTATTGCCCTTTTTGTTATTTTATGATGGCCTCAAAAGAAAAAGAAACCAAAACTAAAATATAAAGAAGAAAAAAGAACGAAATGGTGGGTTTTTGAGTAGACGACGTTTGTGCCCCGATTTCGTGCCCCAATTCATATCGTTTCCTCCTTAGCACATTATTCTTTTTTTTTGAGGAAAAGGAGGCTTGGCACAATATGTCTTCTCTCCTATGTACACACGATTTCATTTAATATAACCAGTTGGTAGAATAAAATAAAAATCCGTATCTTTTTCTTTTTTTTTTTTTGCTGAATGAGAGTTGAAAAGGAAGGGGAAAAAAAAATATGGCGGCGCTTTCACCGACATCATGATGGGGCCTTTTGTGGGTCGTTGTGGGTTGCTTGTTGTTTGTTTTGTTAACTTTACTCATTTATATGTAAATTATATTTTTGCAGTGATTACTTCCGTCTGGTGATGAGCGTGTGTTTGCGTATGTAAAACAATTTAATATATACATGCTATATGTTTTTGATGTATTATATTTAAAATATTACAGGATGTCTGGACTATGTATATAAATTATAAATTAAAAATGCTGATTGAATCAGAATGAAAATTAGTTTATTGCAGTTTATGAGTTTTTTTACTTAATCAATGAAAATATTGATGAATTTTGTGTAAAAACTGAGCTTACATAAAACTAAGTAAATTGAGATAATTAATGTTGATGTTTATATTAGGGATCCGGACGTAATCCGACTAACCAGTATCCCGCTACTGTACGATGCTACAGAAATTCCAATAGTCTGTGTAATATTAATAGTCAAAATTTTTGACTTTACTAAAATTGTGAAGCTACCGAAATCCCGATAATCTAAAATCTCAACGCTAGCAAAATCCTAACAATCACAAATCTTGACAGCTTTTATTGTTACCAAAATCCTAACAATCTGAAACCTTGACGTGGCACTTCATGCCACCGTAATATTAACAATATTGAATCCCGGCGCTACCAAATTTCCGACCAAACAAAATCATATCAAACTGAAAATCTCAACGCTACCGAAACGCTAACAATCGAAAATCTTGATTGCCGAAAAATTTCGGCTGTAACGAAATCTCAATAATTCAAAATCCTGACGTTACTGAAATCCTAACAATGGGAAACTGACAGCTTTGATAGTACTACTGAAAAAATTATCAACATAAATCCTAGCGCAATCCCGATACTACCGAAATGCCAACAATATAAAATCAGGTACTACCTAAATTCCCATATTTCTAAAATCTTGAAGCTACCGCAAGCAAATTGATGTTTTGATCATGCATACGGTGGGGGATCCGGGCAGGAAAAAACCATTAAAAATTCTGACACTACTAACATCCAAACGCTCAAAATATTCCCTGCTGCAAAAATTCCGACACCACCAAAAATCCTATTGATGAGAAAATGTTTATATCGTTAAATCCCCATAACCCCTCAACCGTACAGCAATGTCAAAAACGTGACAGCCCTCGATGTTACCAAAATATTAGCACCAGAAATACTGGTGTATTTCACCAGTATCACCAGTGTAACACCAGAAATTTTTACCAAAATCCCGGCACTACCGAAAAATGCTAATAATCTAAAATCAGACACTATCCCACATTCCCAGAACCTAAAACCTGACGCTACCGAAATCGTAACACTCGAAAATCTTGGCTCTATTGTTGTCTTACAAATTTATGTTTGTATTTGATGCATAAGTGTTATCAGGACGAGAAGAAATCTCAAAAAAAAACCAAAGTTCTGACACTAATGAAATTTCACCACTGAAAATCCCGACTCCACCGAAATTCTGTGTGACGCTACCAAAACCCTCTAACACTCTAAACATCTTCACAGCCGAAAACTCCCGGCTATGTCGAAACCTCGATAACCTAAAATCTTGGCGTCACGAAATCCTAAAAATCAAATCTTGACAGCCCTTGATGTTACTAAAATAGTAGCAACAGAAATCTTGGCTAAACCGAAATCCTGCATTACTGAAATGTCAATAATCGAAATCAGACACTAATCGAAATCCCATTAATCTAAAGTCTTGACGCTACCCAAACCTTAACTTTCATCTTCACGCTATCGAAATCCTAGAAATTGATATTTGAATCTTAGGCCAGGATTACACTATGAAGGTTTCATAAAAGTTCGTTTATAAAACTTGAAAAATGCAACCAAAATAAGGTTATCGGTAACATTGGAGCAAATGCAACCAATAGCCTTACTGGTTGGATGTTTAAAGTTTTATCAAAGGACTTTTATGAAATTTTTATAGTTTAATCCCAGCCTTGTACATACATAACCCGAACGAGAAGCCCCAAAAAGACTCTGAAGCTACCAAAATCTCAACGCCCAAAATCCAGGTTATACACCCCACACACACACAAAATTCCTTCACTACCAAAAATCCTATGAATGAGTGTTTGTATAAGGCCGGGATTATACTATAAAAGTTTGATAAAAGTTCGTTTATAAAACTTGAAAAATGCAACCAATAGACCGATCAGTTAAGTTCGCTCGAATGTAACAGATGTGTTTATTGGTTACATTTTTCAAGTTTTATAAAAGAATTTTTATCAAAGTTTTATAGTGTAATACCAGCCTCAGGCCGGGATTACACTATAAAAGTTTGATAAAATCCCTTTTGTGAAACTTGAAAAATCCAAACAACAAGGTTATTGGTTACATTCTAGAAAATGCAACCTGTGACCTAATTGTTTGCATTTTTAAGTTTTATAAAAGTTTGGTAAAATATCTTTCATACAACTTGAAAAAACAACCAATAAGAGACTGTTGGTTACATTTGTGAATGTAACCGGAAGGCATACTGGTTGCATTTTTCAAGTTTTATAAAAGGACTTTCATGAAACTTTTGTAGTGTAATCCCGGACGTACATCCAGACGTAATTTTGAGGAACTAAGATCCCAATAGTGTATAATATTTAACAAGACTTCTTATATTAAAAAATTTTCCTTCAAGAACCATCCACTTCTAATAGTCTATTATCACAAAATTCGTAAAAATAGTTAGAATAATAAGAATTTTTAAAGATTGAAAGAATTTTTATATTTGCGGTGTTTTTTTGTGAGAAAGTTATTCCGGCGAAAAGAGGAATTTTTTTTTTGATTTAGTTCACATTTTTGGCGATGGAGGGCGCTGCACGAAAGCAAACCACTGGAAATATGCAAATCAGAGTCCCGTAAAATGCGGGGTGGACGATCAACAGTTCATTTCTTAACTTTCCTGTCACTGGCGCTTACCTAAGGTTTTCATTTGGATTTTGGCATTGGTGGATGAAGCACTATTGGTGAAGTCGTTTCACCTCAGATGCGAATCGTCGGCGGCTGAAGCTTTAAGAACGTTTCGGACGCAGATGAGATCGAAGGAAAGTTCAGGTCCAATCTCTCCTGTTGGAATTTCGTGCAGCGCCCCCGTCGAGAAAATTTTGAACTAATTTGTTTTTCTTTACAAAAAGGAAAAATCGCGTTCGTGATTTTCGCTAACCGCATTCAAATATACCAATTCCTTCAATTTTTATGAGTTTTAAATTTTTTATGAATTTATGATACACTCTGTACACCGGATAATAAATGTTTTTTGTTCAACTTTTCCTGCCGTAAATGCCTATTTCGACATTGTTTTATATTTATTCGTAGATTTTAGCAGCCTTATTCTATAGAACTTGTATACAGTAGTA
This sequence comes from Pholcus phalangioides, assembly GCF_987345545.1. Lineage (NCBI taxonomy): Eukaryota > Metazoa > Arthropoda > Arachnida > Araneae > Pholcidae > Pholcus > Pholcus phalangioides. The sequence goes on along the minus strand of NW_028301616.1, from coordinate 20,417,990 downwards.
TTGCGAACAAAAGAATGTCTATGTTTAAAATCTTCACAACCAGTACAAATCAATTAAGTGTGCTCGGTCGATTGCCATCAAAATGGAAGGAATTGAATTTCCATTTTCACGCCGACAGGTCGATTGTCCTGTCCGATCTTTATCACTGTAGGCCAGTGTTTCTCAACCTATGGTCCGTGGGTCAGAGGTGGTTCCGTGACGATGGCACTAGTGGTACGCCAGAAAATGATAATTTAATTCTGAATGAAAAATTATTCCATTGTGAACACTGATATCAGTAATATCCTTTCGGATTCAAATACAAAATTAATCCTGCGTACTTCGGGTAATTTCTTCGGGAAAAATACGGGAATTGTGAGATCCTAGATACGGGATATTGCTATTTGCCGCCAAAATATTCAAATAAAATAAAACTGTCAATTCATTCTGAAATTACTGGAATCAAGGGATATTACAAATCGGAGAAAGCATAAAATGTTATTCCCCTCCCCCCTTGAAACAAATTCCCATCACTTCATGAAGTCCTCCACAAAATTTCACACTTTTCTATAATGACTGGTTTCTCCTATAGGCTACTTTAAAATGGAGTCTTTTAGTTTTGGACGCCCTGTACTTTACCTTAGAACGGAATTTGTATGACCGGGGTGATCACATTTCCTTTCACGTTCCTTCCTTTTGCGTTTCAATTTTGTGCTTGTCAAAATAAGTTCAGATTTTTAACGACATCTATCTTCCACTTTGGATATCATTTTCTAATTTTACACGTATAAATTTTGGCCATATATTTTTTTAATTTTTGCCATGTCTTTTATCCGAGAAATCAATTTCACAATAATTTACAGAACAATTCATTATTTTGTTAAGTTGTGTCTAGTTGTAAAGGAATTGGATACAGAATCAGTTAATGTCATGTGTGTGTGTGTCTCTCTCTCTTTGCTCTTCTGCTATATATTTCTATACTTCTATTTCCTCACCAGTTATTACAGTAGACGCTCGTTTTAACGACCATTCCGTTACAACGACCGGTAGAATAAGAGTCCCAAATGTTTTCATAGAACGACTAGCATATATGATTTACTTTCGATATAACGACCCTCCCGATATAAAGTCCGTTTCCGACGGAACGGAAGGGGTCGTTATATGGAGCGTCAACTGTATAATCTATCACTGAAACAGTTGATTCAGCGAGAGCGGCCAGTTTTTGGACCGTTATTATCGTAGCTTTTAGTTACTTTCCTCCTTTTTTTCCCTCATTAATAAATGCCTTTTTTTAATGTCATTTTTAGTGCCTTTTTGTCTGCCTATTTTGACCATTTTTAGTGCCTGAACTTCTAGGCTCTAAATGTTATTACAGTAGTGTAAATGTATACATCTATATCACAAATACGAATATTACTGATCAATTTTTTTTTTTTTAGTTTCGGTTAATTTATCAATTATTTTTAGCTCTAAATATATAAGAAATCTGTGTGTGTGTGATCAGAAAATTTTCAAATTTTCAATTTATATCCCATCTCAGACAACTTGATGATAATATTTCAGCGTCCTTGCAAGAAAGTAGATCCAAAGAATCGCTGTATCGGAGTTACGGATCTGAAATGTGCGATCCACGAATCCGTGAAAGGATCAACACCAAAATTGATATTCTCTGTTCTCGAGTGAACTTGAATACGATCAAGTCTTGATAGAATTTCCTTCCTCTTAAATTCCATTAAAAAAAAAGTGAGTATGATGACCTTCAAAGTTAAGGGTCGTTCAACTTTAACGGCCATTTACAAGGAGATATTCATAGGGAAAAAAAACAACAACAACAATAAACGCGAGCAATCGGAAGCGTGAACTGGAAACCTTTTAGAGACGATACCTTATTTTTTTTTTCTCACACGCTTACAACATACAAGCATCTTTAATGACAAAGAAAAATCCTCATACAAGGAAGTATGTATGTATGTATGTATGTAAGTCCCTCCTATATAAACACCACCCGCGTATAACGTCAATGTAGCATGGCGTCGTTTTCCTCGTTTTTTAACGCTCCGGATGATGATGATGACGCGTCGCAGACATACAACACACCATTTTACTTCTTTTCCGATTCCAGTCGGGTTAGCACACGCAGATTCTTTGTTGAAACAAAAAATCGGTATCGAAGCAGGGCATCATTGTTAATAAGGCCAACCATGCCTTTCATTGTATTAACAATACCCCTCTGAAGAGTATCTTTCTTCTTTTTTTTTTTTTTTTTTCCTTTCAACGGCGACGCCATTTCGTGTTGACTGTTGCCACAAAACCCGGAAGAAGATGATCGGAGAAGAAGAAGAACATTACCGTCTTCTTTTCTTTGTTGTTCTGCAGACAATGATTTTTGCACCCCATCAACATCATATGGGAAATGATCTTTATTTCTTTCTTGGCACAAAAGGATCTATTTTATTATCTTCTTCTATATGTATGTAAATACGTGAATCATATTCACTGTATATGTGTGTGTGTGTGTATATCCGTATCTTAGCTATACAATTATCCGGAAGTTCAGATATTTGGTATAATAGAAAGGATATAGAATATTTTTTTTTGAGAGAGAATGAATTAGGATTCATATAATATTTTGAATTGTGGGTTTTGTTTTCGTTTTTAATATTATCAGGGACGTCATTTTTAATAAATGGAATAAATTCAGTTATGACATTTATTAGGGCTGGGAGTCGAATAAAAATTTTTAACTGGTTAATCCAAAGATTTTAATAGAATGATTAATCGAATTTTAATCGAACATTTTTCGTATTCGTATACTTATTAATTGAAGCTATAAAAATGTATTTCATTCATCTGGCGAACATAGGAGGAGATAGACTTGGAACTCTGGGGGCGCTCGGTCATTATTTCTGGGGGGGGGGGGCACAATGATGATGTCAATTCATATATGCATATATACATTAGATCAGTCAACTTCACCTTTGACGCTGGGGGGGGGGGGGCAGTGCCTCCACACACACACCCCCCCCCCCCCCGTATCTCCGCCCGTGCTGGTGGCCCTATTTGCAGATGTAAACAAATATAGGAATAAAATTAAGAAATTAATGCTGCTGCCCACTTAAAGCAATTCAATATGATGAACATATTTTGTCAAAATCTGGAATTTCTTCACTTAGATCTTTCCTGTTTTCTTTTGCTTATTTTTTTATATCGGTTATTTTAGGTTATTCACTGATTTCGAGACTGTTTCCTATCATTATCATACTGTGTGTTGCTTGTTTTCCTTCATAGATATTTCTCCCAAATGGTACATATGAGGAGAGGATCTGATGCTTCCAGGAATATGAAAAACTGCAGTTCATAGTGGAGACAATAAATGTTGGTCTTGTCTTCTAAAACAAATATAAAACTCCCATCAAATTCAATTTGAAATTTAAACCATCAGTTTCCGCTGAGTCAACTTTTCAAAAAATTTTACCAAATTAGATTCAAATATTTTTAAATATGATTACTTGTCCAAAATGTTATGTATAGGGCCGTACACAGGATTGACCTTTTGGCTTAGGAAGGGTACAAAAATTGTCTTTCCGAGAAATTTTGAGTTATCACCCTTCAAAAAGTATTCAAATTAACGAAAATTGGTTAAAATAGCACATAAAAGGTATTTTCTTCCAATATTTTAATTTTTTTTAAACCAAAATATATTGAATTTTTTTTTAGTTCCCCCTATTCCCCCATGTTCAGGGGTCTCTGCTCTTAATATACATAGTTAATGTCATAAATCATTGTGATAGATCTTATCGTGGTCTAGGGGTACGATTCTCGCTTCGGGAGCGAGAGGTCCCGGTTTCAAATCCCGGCAGAGGCCACGCATTGTTTTTGCTCCCGAGTGACGCAGTGGTAAAATGCTCATCTTCCACTATGAAGGTTACCATCAAAGTCCATGGGTTCGAATCCGGGCATCAAGCGTCAGAAGCAAACTCTTTACCTTCCGGGGCGATCACCGATGGAGCCTTCATTTCCCACCCAACTCCACTGGTTGGAAATTGCAGTATGGCGATATATGACCGAAGTTGGTGTGCGGTAAAGTAGATCTTATCGTGGAATCCCCCCCCCCCCTATTCAACTGAGGTCCCAGCACGGCCCCTACAAGGGGGGTGGGGCTGGTAGAGCTCCAGTCCGGGGAACAGGATTATCCTCATAATTTTTGTTTTTCACACTATAAGATCATAATGGAAAGAGCCCGTTAAGAGTGTTACCTGGGAGCCCACCAATGATCTCAGCTTAGGGGCGGCCCTACTGCAAGATGAGAAAAGGGGCATGGGTCTCCGTGCCGTACCCGATTGAGCTCATGGTTGGGACTCAAGAGGTTGGAGACCCGTCATCCTACTGGAGGCATAATCACGAATATAGGGAGCTTTTATTATAACCACCATCAGAGCTCCCGTGAAAATGCTTGAAATAATCATGATCATGGGGTGTTTATCTGAGTTGTCGGTTTTTTACACTAAACTCCATATTAAGGAGGATATTTACCCACTAAATATCCGAGTCTGGGGGAGGGGCCTGGCTCAATGATGTTGGAGGGGGTGTATAATGAGCACAGAGATGCTCGCGGGGAAAGGAAAAATTTTATCTCCCCACATGAAATGTGTCTTCTAATTTTATTTTCTTCCCGATGGGGGCATATTGCCTTTTATTTCATCTGCACTGACCTATTTCTCTGCACATAGAATTTCGATATCTGGGCAGAATTTCAAAATAGCATGTTACCTAATACAATATAGGGAAATTCTTTCTACATAGCAAAAAATCTCTACGTATGTACACGGTAGTATTCTCATAGTCATTCCCAGACTCTAAATGTCCATATTTTGTAAACTTTTAAACCATGAAAAAAATGATGTCATTCTTAGTTTGCTTTTGTTCATAACCAACAATCGGGTAAAACTGAAATTTCATCAGCCATAAAATACGCCTTTCAGAAAACAACTATATTGTACAGGATGCACTATATTGAGAAATATCATTTGATCATTTTTGTCGCACCACGGTCATTTTCTGCACGCGAGGGCTAATTAGACCGGGACCTACAATTTATCGCCGATTCCGAACGGCAGGCTTGTTTTTTATACTCGTCGAGGGGGTTGGTGCCCTAACCCCTCGATGGGGGGACTCCCTGCGGTAACAATTTTTTCTGTGGTTCGCCGTTTCTGTTGTACCCCTGTGTCAGGAAAGTTTTCTGCCAAGGACGAACCAGGTATCGAACTCGCGGCAGCTCTAAACATCCTGTGGTACTTTAGGCGAGTGTCTTATCGACTTGGGCTACCGCGCCCCTTGAGAAATATCATTGTACACGTATAAACTGGAACCTTTTCTGACACCTATTAAAAGAAAATTATTCTACAAAATAGAAGTGATGAAGTCAAGTGTACATAAAAAACAATATAATATGATAATAATATATTTTTTTAAACATGAATAAATGAACGCCATTTATAAGCAATAATATTAATTAAATTTTTAAGTTTGCTTCAAAATTTTAACAGTTGATACTTTTGTAAAGTAAAATACTATCAGTAACACTTAAAAAGTAAAAGGTTTTAAACAGATAAATGTAAATCGCGATGGAACTATATTATCCGATTCCAATCGGGAGAGTTACCTGCTTAATTAATATTTACTCCATTTCCTGACCCTCGTGGGCAATCGGACGGGCGTGTAAGTCAGTAGTGTAGTGAAAGAGAAACGCCATTGGTTAAAAACAGAGCTTCTTTCCCTATTGGTCGAGAGAGTCTTCATCAAATATTTTAAGTTGGAAGATGTTGATCAGAAATTCTTGGTCTCTCCAAAGTAACTGCCTACAGCAGGAAAAAAGACCAGACCGTGAAAGGCTGTAAAACCCCCCAAAAAAAAAACCCTTACGGCCGCATTCACCGGCAGAGTATTGCCGCAATACTCTGCCGGTGAACAACCGCAGATTAAAGGATCAGAGATCGACACGGATTGGTCGATCTCTAATCCTTTAGCTTGCGATTTCAGTTAAACTTTGTCGATGAATACGGCCGCTGGAGATTTTACAGTCGCCCCCCGTATTCGCGGGGGTTACGTTCTGGGGGTGACCTCGAATAGCTAAAACCGTTGTTTTTTCTTGTATATCTCGTTTATTGAACAGCATGAGAAGAGCTGGGTAACGCATAGGTATGTTGGAACATGATGACAAGGCTTCCTCTACCAATTTTTCTACATGTGAACAGCGTACCACAGAGGGATCTATGCCGTGAAAACAATCTATTGCTGATTTGAACGTGCGAAGCCCTTCCGCTATGTTACTCATGGTGAACTTGTTTTCTCTACTTCTTTATCTTCAGCTTCTTCATCTGGTACCGCTTCAGTTTCAAGAGAAGTCAACTGCATTAATTACTCCTCGGTCAATACCTCTGAATTGCTATTAATTAGTTGTTCGACTTCTATATCCATATTATTCAACTCTTCTCCAACCACCTGTTTCGCTAACGTGACAATGTCCTTTATAGTCTCTTCAGTTGGCTCTGTAGAAATGGTTGTGTCCTTTAGCGCACATTGTGGCCAAAGGTTAATCCAACCCGAGGTGACTGTTTCTCTCTTGGGAGCTGCCACGGCTCTAGTGATGACAGTAATGTCATTAGCGAGCCATCCAAAAATGAGCGATCCTAAACATGCACGACTCAAACTTTGTAAACAAAACACACATGAATGACGATTTTTAAGTGTTGCAAAAAATTAAAAAAAATTCCAATATATAAAGGAAAAACGCGCATACGGAAACCCCGCGAATACGGGGACCGACTGTAATACTGTACTGTATCGTTATTTTCTAAAAGGCATATTTTCGCTGATTATATTTTCTTTTTCCCCGTTTGTTGGTTATGGACTAAGAAATGTTATACTACGTTTGTATGTAACTAAGAAAGACATTTTTTCACGGTTAAAAAGTTTACAAAATATAGACATTTAGAGTCTCAGAATCACTAAGAATCAGAGTACTGCCGTGTACACAGTGTTTCTGCTGCACAGAAAAAAAATTCCCTACATTGCATGAAGTAGTATGACATTTTTTTTTTTCATTCTGCAAAGATACCGAAATTCTGTGGGCAGTGAAACAAATGTCTGTGCAGGTGAAATTAAAGAGAATGTGCCCATTATCAGAATAAAAAGGACTGTTGGTACCACAGAAATAAAATAAAATTATTCAGCTCTGCAGGGTTTTTTATTCTTCATTTTTCAGCCTCATTTTCCTACGAAATTCGAGAAATTTACTGGGATCACATAATTTTAGGACCTCCCCCGGATGAGGATTCATCGTTTTGTGGCCTGTGGGCTAGACAAATTTTGCCGCAAGCGATTCATCCAGTTCTTAACTATTCATTCCCCTCAAATCAGTCGCCTTGGACTATAGTCTGCTTACCCCCACTTCCTACCGTAAATATGTCTGTGTATCACTATCTTTCGGTCGTTCAAATGCTCCCACACCTTCTAGGTCACTGTTTTCATCCCTCTCTCACCAGGTCATTCTTTTGATCACTCACGTACTTGCACACTGTTTTGGCTACTCCACATTCTCTAGGCTAGTCATCCAAGTGGTCTGGATTTTTTTGAACGCGACAAATCTCGTTAAAATTCAAAACAAAGATCAGCTCTGGGAATATCACCAACAAGAAAGTTTCATCTTTGAAAGTCTCCAGTATCCGGGATATTTCAGTAGTCCGTGGTGTTTGATCATGAGGAATCCCCGAAAAAAAACAACTGTCCCGGAACACCAGTTGGAAACCCGTGAACTAGACCATTCTGGGAGTCTATCTGTTTTTAACCCATTAAGCGGCATTGACGTGATATCTCGCCTCCTTAAAGGCCTCTTATTTCAGCATTGATAGGTCTAGATATTTTGTAAAGTTGATTTCTCAATGGAGCACACTTTTACCCTATGCGCCTTACTTTAAACCTGCTTAAAATCGGAAGAAAGCTTACTTAAAAGATGGAGTTTTAGTGATTTCCGCTGTGTCACTTGAAAGGGTTAATTCAATGCTTCTAATTATTAATACGTAATGATAAAAGTCTCAATGGATTTATTAAAATCAGGCAAGCTAAGGAAATGCATATCATTGGTTGTATTACCATCACAGTTTTTATTATGCCAAAAAAAGAAATATTGCTGATGTAGACCATAGTTTCCCAACCCTTTTTGTCCCATCGTCCCCTTCTTCAGAAATTTTTTTTCTCCCATCGCCCCCTAACGCAATCTAACCCATAGAATCCTATGTTATACTCGAAGCTTCTACCGCCCCCACGGAACATTCCATCGCCTTCCAGGGAGCTTTAACGCCCACGTTGGGAATCACTGATGTAGATCTTAGATTACTTTTACTAATTTTAAGAGCATTCTACGATACTTTTTTTAACCATTAACTGTTTTTTTTTATCTTTCCGAATCTGCTTCAGGAAAAATCTCTGAAGCTCATCATATAGCCATAAGTACTACTTTCCATGCTATTTTTAAACGGAAATGAATTCTAAAAACCACTTTCCCGTTTTCCTGCCATTCTATCCAAAGCTTTCAACAAAAATCATTTAAGCTCACCTTCAAGATAGAAAAAAAAAATCGATTCCACATTAAGTACATCATAAAAAGGGGAAAAAGTCGATATTTTTCCCGCTACTACTATAACAGATATAGCAGCAATATTTATATTGGTATATCCCTGACACCTTTTTTCCTTCCTGAATTATCAGAAGATAAAATTAATCTGAATGGAACAACAACGAGGTTGGTGGCCGGACATTTCCTGTATCTTCGAGAACGCACTCAACATACATTTTCTTAGGTTTTTATAGTCAGTCTCAAGACATTTGTCTCCAATAGAGCTTCAAGATTGTAAAATTACAACTTATACACCTCATTATCATCTTCCTTTTTCTCGGAAATATAATGCATGCAAAACATTTTTTAGGCTATAAGAACCTTTACGAAAGAATAATGTTTAATTGCAGTAGGATGGATTATGAGTCCAGTCACTTCCCATCGAACTGCCTCGATATATCAGGGGGTTCTTAACGTTTTTCCAGCAGTGACCCAGAGTCAACAAGATCAGCTTCGCGATGTGGGACTGTTAGTTTTTCGAAATTAGTGAAACCAGTGACGTAATAAGTGCTCAGGAATCCCTGGCTGGGAATGGATTTGTACGACTCATCTAGTAAGCCCCTGAGAATCAAGTTTGAGTCGTGACGCATTGCTCAAAAAATCCCTGGCTGTAAGTGGATTCGTAAGACCCTTTTGAGACCCCCCCCCCCCCATGCGAATCAAGTTCGAATCAGAGCTAATAACTCAAGAACCCCTGGCTGTTAATGTATTTGAACGACTTGCCTAGGAATCCCCCCTTCGACCAGCAGGGTCTAAGTGACTTAAAATTAAATTTTTTAAGTCACTACCCATACATGTGAGGAACCCCTGCTATACCCGAATTTTTTTTTTTTTTTTTTTTTGTAGATTTAACATTAGCTATATGACGATCACTTGCGAATCACTCGTTATAAGCCACGTACTCATCACATCGTACTTTCATTATACATCACAATAGGGAAAAGTCGATATTTTCCCCGCTATTATAACAGATCATATTTATATTGCTATATATCCCTGACACCTTTTTTTCCCCCTTCCTGAATTGCTAGAAGATAAAATTAATCTGAAGGGAACAACACAACGAGGTTGGCGGCCGGACATTTCCTGCATGTTCGAGAAAGCACTTCAACATACATTTTCCTAGGTTTTTATAGTCAGTCTCAAGACATTTGTCTTCAAGAAAGCTTCAAGATTGTAAAATTACAACTTACACACACCTCATTATCATCTTCCTCTTGCTAAGAAATATAATAGTCCATTTTTTTTTTTAGGCTATAAGAGGAACCTTTCAAGGAAGAACCATGTTCTAATTACGATAGGGATGGACTTCAATTCACAGATCACTTTCGCCGAGAACTGTATCGATATATTTGGATTCATTGTGTGGCTAGTTTTCGGCAATGAATCCCACAACCAAAAAATAGAAAAATACTGGTCATCTTTTTCGACGCGGACTTCATTTTATTTTTCCCGGTTCCTCCGAGGAATCGATTTTCTTTCCTTTATGGATGTTTTCCTTTTCTAAGATCCTCGTATGTGTTGTGTGAAATCTTTCCTTTAAGGAACACGTACGAGATGTTCTATTGCACGTATATATAGAAATAATAGTGTCTCCTTGATCAGGTGTATAAATAATAAATTCCGTGGTTTCCCTGTTCCCTGCAGAGGACTTTGCTCTTCTTTTTTGTGTGTGTGTGTGTGAAGTTGTTAGAGATTTTTCATCCTGGTGTGCGATTGGAGGATTTTCCTCGTTCTAGCATTTTTCCGGTGTCACTGTTCGCGAAAATTCTTAAAAAAATCCAATTAATTATTTGTTATTGCTATCGTCTACAGTAGTTTCTCAACCATTTTTTAGTCCATGGGCCCCTTGTCTTATCTACTTATCCAGCCACCTCCCTCCTAATCCAGGATTGAGTCTCTATTTAAGGAATTGGATTTAATTGAAAGTAAATTAATTAATAAAATTTTTATAAAAGATTGATCTCTGGATCCTGGGGGCCCACTTGCAGATCCGGGGGCGTGTGGAACGATGGGGTGTGATCATCTATTTCAAGAGTCAAATTGTATCGGGAAAAATTAATGTATCCTATAAAATTGGATATAATATAATCCTATAAATATTGGATCATCCTATACGGGATGATCCAATGAAACTGCACAGTAAGTTGCTCCTCCCGGCATATCACCCAGAATTCGAACCTGCCCTGGGCTGAGTTAGACTTCAGTGAGCTTCCTTCTAATTGTAAAGGTTCTATGCAGAGCAGTCTCAATATTCATTTGGGGGGGGGGGGGGGGCTAAGCGGGTAAAATTATGTTTTGCGGCTGTGTATGTTTAGCTGGAAATAAGAGCTTATTTGGAAAGATCCAAATACCAGATCTCAGCATGTAAGCTTCCTATGGGCATGGGGCCCACAGAATCATGCCCAGATGGACATGGTCTCTTCCTTGAAATGTTACAGATTCTACGGGCATCTCTGTTGGATTCTGAAGCAGGGATACACCCCTTCCCCCACTCCCATATTTTATTCTTTACTTCCTCGGTCTTTTCCCCCACAGCTCTCTGTGGTCCCTTGACACCTTTTTCGGGCTTCCCCTTCCATTTGATTTTCAACTGTGGCCATCCTATAATATCCCAGGACCACAAAGGGCGGGGGGGGGGAGGGGTTATATGGCTCTGGGTTGTGAGATCCACTGGTCTACAGCAGTGGCTCTCAAAATGTGCGCGGCTACTTTGTCGGGCCATCGCGGTGTGTCGAGGGGAATTGGCGTAAGCAAGGCAGCACCCGCCCTCCATCCTTGAGACGAGATTTCAGTACCCTTTTTCAGTAAAAAACAAGCACCCCACGGGAAGAAATGAATGACCATTCCCCCTTCCCACCTAAAAATCCTGCGTACGTATATGGTGGGGGATATTGATTTGTTATCCACTCAGTAGTTAGTAAGAAATTAAAAAAATTACTTGCGAATATTATATATACTTTCCTCTGAAGCAGTAAACTGTTTGGAACTTTTCAATTTATAAAATATGTAGAGAGAGATATATATACACGGTCGACGCCCGTTATAACGACCACTGTTCTGTGTTATGTGTATTCAAATTGTGTTTTTTTACACATTTTTGTTGAAATATATATTGTTACAAAATGAAAGAATTTTTTTTTAAATTCCATCAATGCAATACACGATTTTCCGAAGAAGCTAAACTTTATGATTTTTTTAAACGATATAATATTTTTTAAACGATGATATAACGGCCTCCCGATATACCGTCCGTTTTCCGTGGAACGAAGGGAGGGGGGGGGTAGTTATAACGAGAGCCGACTGTATTATTTTCTCAGCACACAACACATCAAAGAAAGAAAATTTCTGGATATTGAAGCCCCGAGACGAGCATTTGGAGAAAAAAGTTTGTTGTCTCCTCCGGGGGAATCGAATTCTGGTCCTCATGCAATAACCAATGCACCACAAAGACACAACTATTTCTGTCGTTATTATAACACGCACAGTAATATAGTGCGCTGAGTAGAGACAGTGCACGGAGTAGCTTCCTTCAACTTAGCGATAGGCCCTCAGGTAGCGACAGCAGAGATGTTATTTTGTCAGTCCACAACACCATCAATGAAAGATACTTTCTGGAAGTTCAGAGATGGCCCAGTGGTTCGATCTCCGTCTGAGACACCAAAATTTTATTTCCAAAGCTCATCTGAGCTTAATTATCTAGAAGGGGGTCTCTTAATCTATTTGTAGCAGGGGATAGTTCCCTAGGGCAGCGTTTCTCATCCTGTGGTCCACAGATCAGTGGCGGTCCGTGACGATGGCTCAGGGCCGCAACTAGATGCTTGGTCACCCGGAACAAACGCGCATTTTGACGCGTGAAGGATAGGTTTCCGAATAAAATTTGCGCCCCTTCGGGTCCGGGGCATGAGACCCGCCTGCTCCCCCCTAGTTGCGGCGCGGCCCTACGATGGCTTATCTGGTTCGTAGACCGACTTGATAATTCAATTTGAACTTGCTAACGTTGTTCCGATATTTAAGAAGGGTAGTATGGAAGCGGTGTCAAATTATCGTCCAGTGAGTTTGACGAGCTCCCTCTCGAAAATTTTGGAAATTATCATCAAAAGGCAGTTTGTGAAGTGGATAGACGAGAATAATGTATTGTCGGATAATCAGCATGGGTTCAGGAAGGGGAAGTCTTGTGTGACTAACCTCCTTTGCTTCTATGATCACGTGACTATGGCTTTGGGTAAGAGCAAAAATGTAGACGTTGTTTACCTTGATTTCCAGAAGGCATTCGATCGGGTCCAACCTGGCAAACTCTTGAAGCGATTACACGAGATTGGAATTGGAGGCAACTTCCTGAATTGGATAGAATCGTGGTTAAGAGATAGGTCACAACGGGTTATGGTGAACGGGGAATTCTCTGGTTGGACAGACGTCACAAGTGCAGTTCCTCAAGGAAGTGTCCTTGGCCCCATACTTTTTTCACTTTTTATCGATAAACTCGATCAGGGTATCGATGGGATTACTAGCAAATTCGCAGATGATGTGAAGCTAATGGGGGTAATCGGGAATGAAAGTGATAGGGAGTTGCTCCAGACCAACTTAAACAAGATTGCAGCATGGGCAAATGAATGGAGCATGACGTTTAGCGTTGATAAGCGCATAGTCGCTCATTTTGGTTCGAACAACCCACGGTTCTCTTACGAGTTGAATGGTGTCACTATCCCGGACGCAACTAGGGTCACCGATTTGGGAATTCTCATTGACGAGCGACTTAGGTTTTCTGAACATTGTTCAGCGGTGGTCAAAAAATCGAATAGAATGCTTGGTCTCATTTTCAAAAAGGTCTCTTCGCGTTCTCCTAAAGTCATTCTTCCGCTTTTTCGAGGATTAGTTCGTCCTGGACTGGAGTATGCTGTAAGGTTTTGGAGACCATACCTACAGAGGGACATAGAATTGGTTGAAGGGGTGCAGAGAAGAGCTACGCATGTCCTTATTGGCGCACAGGGCTTGAGTTATGAAGAGAGACTTCATTTTTTGAATATGTTTACATTGGATGTACGCAGGTGTCGAGGAGATATGATCGAAGTGCTCAAAATTTTCAATGGGATGGATAGGATGGACCATGAACTTTTAGTACATCGCCAATCGACTGCTTTTACAAAGGGACACCAGTTTCGATTGGTGAGGGACAATGCAAGGTTATGGTGTCGCAGGGAATTTTTCTCTAATAGAGTTGTTAATAAATGGAATAGCTTACCCCCGGAGGTAGTGAATTGTAACACAATTGACACGTTTAAAAAGAAATACAATAAACATGTTGGGGTAAATCGAGAGTCTCTGTCCATTCTTAGAATAAGACAACCATAAGTATTCTTTATGGGCATTGTATAATATTTTATCATGTGTATATATTGTTTGTAATTTGTGTTAATTGCATTTTTAATTGGGTTGCTGTATTTTTGAAACATATGACAACCATATTTTTATGGGCATCTTTTTATCAGCCACCTCGTTGGGCATTTTGCCAGTTGTGGCGTTGTATTTGTATTTGTATTAATTGAAAAAAAATATTCAGTCGTTGTAATAGATATTAGTAATATCTATGTGGGTTAAAATAAAAATTTTACCTTCATACTTTGATTCACCATACCTCATCAAGGAAAACGCGGGAAAATTGCGCTCTCAAACACGGGATATCAGCCAAAAAAGTGCAATTTATGAGGAATTTGCTATTTACCGCTAAAATGGGTGAACGGTGGGGAAATAAAGGGCTGCTATATGTATACAAGTTGGAGTACAGTTGTACTCCGTTTATACGACGATGAAGGAGCTGAGCCATAAATGTCTAAGTCGAATAACTGAGACTTTTTAAAAATAAATGACTCCCACAGACATACAAAATACTATGAAATTCAATGTGTTTGATTGCATCTGCAATTAGCTTATTACAAAAATATCATTTCAATCTCACTTGAAGGGGAAAAAAATTTAAATTTAATTTCAAATCACTTGAAGAGATAAAATTTAGTAGAACATTAACTTTTTGGGACACGTCAAATACAACGCCTTTTTGTTGCAAAAGATTGCAACAAAAAATCTACTCGAATCGGAAATTTTCTTGTCTTTCTTGGGCTCCAATTTTTTTTTTTGGCATTAGATGATTTGCAACCAGCAGTTTTTTGGTCGTTGATTTTGTTTCTCTGCTTTATAATCGTGTTCAAAGTTGACACAGGAATATTCAACTGTTTTGCAAGATCAACTTTCGTCATTAATTTGAAATTCTCGTCGAATTCTTCCAAAGTTTAGTTTTTTTCTTGTTTAAAGGTACCGCTTTTCGTTTTCTCGACATTACGAACGGCGGACTTGACACGGACAGCAAGCAAAGCACCACAACGAAAAAAAATTCTACAGGAAATAATCGAAAGAACTTACTGTGTGTGCGCGCGCATGCATGCGCATGTGTGTCTTATCAGCAGACCCATCCCCTCCAAATGCTTGCAATGTATGTGTGTGTGTAGACTTTCTTACCCTCCGGGATAACATTGAAACCATTGGGAGAGAAAAAAAATTCTGGACGGACATATGGCCGCCAAAACAATTGAAACCCGCTTTTTTGGACTTGCAACGCTTGCGTATTCTCAGAAACAAGCAATAAACAAATCATTTAAGTGTTCATTCCAAAATGGTCATCAGCTATCTTCGTGTACGTCAGCAATCACCATAAAATTTATGGCCTTTGCGGTGACAAGAAGAACTGTTGTAGCAACACGTTTTCACTACATACAAAAATTGTGCGCATTTGATGGATATAAAATAAATGGCGTTTTTTCCCCGAAAGATTCAGAGTTGAAGTCGAAGGAAAAACGTCGAGTAAACGAGGTTCGCGTCAAATAAATCAATTACTTCAACATTAGAATGTGTTAGAATCAATTGCAACCGAAGCCAAACGTCGTATAAACATGAAAGTCGTATAACTGAGTGACGTAAACGGTGTGCCACTGTACTTAGAATTCCAA
Source organism: Pholcus phalangioides (assembly GCF_987345545.1). Lineage (NCBI taxonomy): Eukaryota > Metazoa > Arthropoda > Arachnida > Araneae > Pholcidae > Pholcus > Pholcus phalangioides. The sequence continues at coordinate 20,402,336 of NW_028301616.1, read as the reverse complement.
TAGAACTACTCGTATCCCCCCCCCAAAAAAAAGATAGGCTGAAGAGCCAGGCGTAGGGGGGGGGGGTAACGTCCGAATATCAATCAATTTCATAGAATTTTTGTACAATATAATTTTGCTCAGAAATAATCTAAATAAGAAGAAAGGATCGCCCCCTCTTGATATGGGGCCCTGATCAAGACAGGGCGTCCCACGAAAAAGAAAATATAACCAAACTTCCAAAGGGTGCCGTGGGGAGAAAAAAATTCAAGAAACACCCAACTAGACGAAATTTGATCTCTCCAAATGTTTCGGGCCGACGCTAGATTGGTTAGTTTTACCCTACTTTTGGGTAATTCGTTGCCCTTGCCTGTAGGGTTTCAGCTTGGCACTACCGTTACGCAGTGCTAAGCCCTTCAGAATCGAAGGCTGTAGATTTGTATTTACAGCATAAAACCCACGACGGACATTAAGAGAGTGGCGCGTCTCTCGAATTTGATCTTGTTGACACTCGACTCGGGGATTTATCCCATTTCGCCCTGAAAAGTTTTCCTACTGGGCAGGACCATGGCCCCCACTTTTTGTAGTGGGGCTCCTAGGCTGGGATCTTTTGCGGGGCCCCTCTGTCAGACTTTTAACGGGCCCCTTCTGTAGTTAATTTATAGCATGAAAAAGCAAAAAAATGATAATTGTCCCGGGCCCCAGGGCTAGAGCCCTGTCAGACCCCTTCCCATGTGGGGCCATGGGCAGGACTGCAGCGTCAGATTTACTCAATTATCCTGTCTACCACTTAAGGGGTGGGTCAGGAGTGCATCAACGAGATCTCCAAATGTTTCATCCACAACTATATTAGACACATCGCTATCGAATTAATTTCAATGTGACCGCCCAGAGACGTCAGCCGTCTGGTTCTTAAACCTTCTACAGTAATTCGAAGCGTAAAAGGCATATTCATGAGAGTCACGATGACGTAAACAATTTCCAACTCAGGAACTCTTACCATAAATGCCATAAATTCCCTCAAAAAAGAGTAAAAACCAATCTCGTACAGGGCGTCTTCTTCTCGAGTGAGGAAAAAGCCACACTGACTCAGAAAGTACGTACTACGTGACGCATCTTTCTTAAAGGACAGGCAACCGAAAAACCTGAAACACTGCACGCAGCAAGAAGCCTTCTTACTACAAAGAACTGCAACAACGCCTTGTTATGGAAATTCCACCTTCGATATTATATACTACAACCTGTTCTTCAAAACGATCCACAAAATTCATGCTGTAAATTGAAAAAAGTCATCTTTTTTAGTGGCAACATCCTGAATGGGGAAAAATACAAGGGAGTGGCAAAATCACTGCAAGCTCTAGAAAAATAGAGAAAAGAGGAACCATATAAAAAGTTCTTACGAAATAAGCACCGGAAACCATTTTTTTTTCGTCATCATTATTATTATTATTTTCTGTTCTTTTGCTTCAACTCATTCATCCAACTGAGCAATAACCGGCTGTGACCCAACATGAGACAGTTGAAACACTTCTCATTGCGAAAATAACAATAATAATAATAAAATTCTTTCTGGCTCATCCTTTTTTTGTTGAGAAGAAAGAACAAAAATTCTTTCTTAAGTGAATGACAAGGAAGAAAATTGCTCAACTTTGTTAAAGTGGTCATAAGTAGATAGACTGTGAGAGAGAGGCATGAAAGGGTTGAAGCAACACACGCACAACTGTGTAAAATGGCGCTCGGTCGGAATCGCTGTTTTGGAACCCGAAAGTCATTGACCATAAACTTTCTTTCGTCTTTCTTTTTTTCCTGTCGTGATGACTTTTTTACGTTTTTTTTCCCCCCCTCTTGGAAATTCCTTCTAGATGACTTACATCCTTTGACCTCGGATTTCAGTGATGTTCATATTAATGCATGTCGTTATATGCATGTATTCAAGTATTTTACATGATGAAGCGTACAACTGAAATGCACGTGAAGAGTTATGTAACATCCTATATAGACAAGTGTTTCCAATAATTTTTTGCTTGTGGCCTGTTCTGACCATATTTTATGCTCGTGTCCCACCCCCGTTTTATCTGAGGCGCCCCCACCCTCATTCGGTAGCAAAAAAAGACCCTTTGTACTATTTAAATTAAATTTAGTCCAGTGGTTTTTTGCTGCAAATTCAGTTTTCGTTTTTACTAAAACTGAATTTACAGCAAAAACTAAAACTGAATTTACAGCAAAAACTAAAACTGAATTTACAGCAAAAACTAAAACTGAATTTACAGCAAAAACTAAAACTGAATTTACAGCAAAAACTAAAACTGAATTTACAGCAAAAACTAAAACTGAATTTACAGCAAAAACTAAAACTGAATTTACAGCAAAAACTAAAACTGAATTTACAGCAAAAACTAAAACTGAATTTACAGCAAAAACTAAAACTGAATTTACAGCAAAAACTAAAACTGAATTTACAGCAAAAACTAAAACTGAATTTACAGCAAAAACTAAAACTGAATTTACAGCAAAAACTAAAACTGAATTTACAGCAAAAACTAAAACTGAATTTACAGCAAAAACTAAAACTGAATTTTTATATTAAAAACCGAAACTGAATTTTTATATTAAAAACCGAAACTGAATTTTTATATTAAAAACCGAAACTGAATTTTTATATTAAAAACCGAAACTGAATTTTTATATTAAAAACCGAAACTGAATTTTTATATTAAAAACCGAAACTGAATTTACAGCAAAAACTAAAACTGAATTTACAGCAAAAACTAAAACTGAATTTACAGCAAAAACTAAAACTGAATTTACAGCAAAAACTAAAACTGAATTTACAGCAAAAACTAAAACTGAATTTTCATAGTAAAAACTAAAACTCAATTTTCATAGTAAAAACTAAAACTCAATTTTCATAGTAAAAACTAAAACTGAATTTTTATAGTAAAAACTAAAACTGAATTTACAGCAAAAACTAAAACTGAATTTTCATAGTAAAAACTAAAACTGAATTTTCATAGTAAAAACCAAAACTCAATTTTCATAGTAAAAACTAAAACTGAATTTTTATAGTAAAAACTAAAACTCAATTCACAACAAAAGACTAAAACTCAATTTACAACAAAAGACTAAAACTCAATTTACAACAAAAGACTAAAACTCAATTTACAACAAAAGACTAAAACTCAATTTACAACAAAAGACTAAAACTCAATTTACAACAAAAGACTAAAATTCAATTTATAGTAAAAACCAAAACTCAATTAATAGTAAAAACCAAAATTCTATTTATAGTAAAAACTAAAACTCAATTTTTATAATAAAAACTAAAACTGAATTTACAGCAAAAAATTAAAACTACAAAACAAAAAGCAAAGGGTAAAGCTGAATTTTTGGGAAGCATTTCTAATCCAGACAGAGGCTTCAAAAAAATCGCTCTACCCATAGGCTCATGATGTTTTTTGGATGGTCTTGAGCCCTGAGAACCCTGAATCAAAACAGGACCCCACTTTGTTAGAAACTTTCACTAATTCTGAAATTATTTCATAAATCCTAGATTTTCACAATATCTTCCAAAGTCGCAAAAAAATAAGAATTTCAATCCATAGATATCCTAGTAAGTTTTTATTTGAACGGTACCCTAACTTAATCGAATCCCTGAGAAATTCCAATTTTTTTTTTCCATAAATTGAATCTGCGTATCAAACGCAAGAAAATACGGATGAAATACGGAAAATGATTTCATGGGCTGAAGCTGAAAAGAAACTGTAATTACGACTCCCTTTGTCAAGAAAGCATGGCTTTTTCTCATGTTCCCGATCTCTCTCTCTCTAAAGAAATACAATGACACCAAGTTGAATAATAAATTCTTTTATACAGGGTGATTCCTTTAATTCCCTTTTCAGCATTTTACTGGAGTGCAGTTGGTTCTAGGGTATACTTCTTTCCCTTTTTATGCTGTTCTTTCCCTTTTTTATGCTGTTCTTCCCCAACTATTCCTCGATTTTTGAAACCAAATATCTGATGTTCATATAGAAAGTCTTTTTTTTTTCATTTTAATAACTATACAATTGCTTGCAATATGAATGACGTATCTGAGTTCTACATGTCATGTTTGATAATTTTTTTTTCTAACTGGAAGAATGCCTCTAGCATCAACGGTTTCTCCAGTAAAATGTAGCCTAGAAACTTTCCTTACTGCCCTGTGTATACACCTTCCCTCAAAAGATTTCACTTGACAGTGAAGGAGAGCAAATTACCACATTTTGGCAAAAAAAAAGTACTGATTTAGTTAAACAATTCTTCAAACAGATCTCATTTGGCTAGAACTTTACAAGTCTAGTTATAAATTTGCTTATATAATAGGCGAAACGCGTAATAACGAGGTTATAACATCGCACTAAAGGAGAAGCATTAATCGTAAAAGAAAAAAAGCCGAACTAGGTTTCTAACGGGATTGAATATTTCCGTTAATTTTCAAACAGCGTCGAGACCAGCGAGACCTGGCTTGTAGCGAGCCAGATTTGCTTTAGGTAGGTGTTTAGCGTGTAACTGACCGTTACAAAACTGACACGTCACAAAAATTCAAAATGTTATAACTCCCTAAATATTCGTATTTTAATAATTACACAACCCCTTGCAATATGGAAAGAAGTATCAGAGGTCTACATGGTGTTTTGATCATTTTTCTAATTAGAAGTATGCCTCTAGGATCAACGGTCGCCGGTAAAATGCCGCAAGGGGAATTAAGTAATAACCCTGTATATAAAATATTAACGTTTTACGTAGCTTCAAAAAACCTGTAGTACGTATATGATTAAATTGCCCATGGCGATAGACCTGAGTTGCGCTCGGTTTGAAAGAAAGAAACGTACGCATATCATCTACCAATCACAACCGAGAAAATCAATTGAAATGACGACATCATACTACTTCTTGTGGGGGGGAAACGCACAGAAAATTACCTCAAACAGAATAAATTGCAAGGAAATAGATGTTCTGACGAGAAGAATCAATCTGTGATCGATGGGTCGGAAGTGATTTTGTACGTCATTTTTTGAATCATATCTACAGCGAGAGTAAACGATGTTATATAACGGAAATGTCTTCTTTCTCATTGTTTCCACTGAAGCTTCCTTATTCTTAAGAAATGATTTGTGGATAGGAAACACAATATACTGCAATATATATCGGAACAACAAACTGGTATATCGAGCAGGAATCGTTATTGCAGGAAGGAAGCAAGGCAATCCTGACCTGAAATTCCTAATAATTTACTTTCAAGGAAGAAATACTAAACCCATCGGAGGAATAAAATCTGTAAGAAAAATATGACTGTATTATAATATATAATAATAATAGACATTTGAAAAATAATCAAAATTTTAAGAATATTTCAAAAACAATCAAAAGAATGATGATATATTAATAATAATAATCAAATAAATAAATATATATAAAGTAATAAAATAAAGTAAATAATAAAGTAAATTAAAAAATATTCAAAATTTTATAAGAATATTAAAAAATAAAAATTTTGAGAATGTTTCAAAAATAATAAAAATTCTAAAAATATTTCTAAAATAATCGAAGTTTTAAAAACATTTCTAAAATAATCGAAGTTTTAAAAACATTTCTAAAATAATCGAAGTTTTAAAAGCATTCATTTCAAAAATAATTGAAATTTCAAGAATATTTCAAAAATAAATAAGATTTTGAAACTATTTAAAAAAAAATAATAATTTCAGAAAATATTTGTTAATTTTTGTTTCAAGTTCTGGAATGTGTGGAATTTAAAATGCGATTTTTCTTTTCCAACCGATAAATTAGGTGGGAAATAAATTCAGTTTTTTTCCTTATTTTTTGTATTATTGATTAATGTAGTAATTAATAATCAGAAATTTATGAGAAGAAATATTGGAATGGGAGCAATTAATAAATCTTAATAGAGAACAATGAATATTTAACCAAATATATAAGGAGAAAAATTTCTTTCATGGAGTCTCAAATTTTATTATTTATATTTATATATTAATGATGTTTCTATTTTTTATACAAATACAAATACAACGACACAACAGGCAAAATGCCCAACGAGGTGGCTGATAATATTTCATTTTATTATAATTCATATTTCATATGGTATTTCAATACAATTTCTATTTTTTGTATGCATATTTCAATGCAATTTTTATTTATTATATATTTTTTATGATTTAAGGACTGTATAAAATTTAAATTTTTATATATTTCACTCATTTATTGTTTCAAATGGATAATACTGTTGCACTATATTTCTCTATTTTTCCGATATTTTTCTTTTCTCATTCATTTTAGAGAATCATTCTTTGAATCTCCATCTTTTTCTGACAAACTCTGTGAAACCCTTTATCATGAATTATAATGAATTGAATTTTCACAATTTTTACTGCAACAACTTATAAACACAGTTATATACCGATGTTCCTCAAACTTTGTTCAACTGCGGACCGGTGAAAATAGTTGAAAAATTTCACTGACCGGCGAAATGAGAGAAATAGTTTTCGGACCGGCAAAAAATACATAAATAGAATAAATAATTCGCAAATAATTGTTCAAATAATTCGCAAGTAATTGTTCAAATAATTCGCAAATAATTGTTCAAATAATTCGCAAATAATTGTTCAAATAATTCCGGCAAAAAACACGTGAATTGGAGAAATAATTTTCCAATTTTGCCGCCGCGGCTGCAAAAAAATACCTAAAGAGGGCAAACGCTTTGCAGGTCGAAAAGAAAGAACTAAATAAATAGGAGAAAAAGAAATTAGAAAATTCTTCAGACCGGCAAAAAACACATAAGTGGGAGAAATAACTTGCGGACCGGAGTAAAAAAGGAGAAATAATATGCGGACCGGAAAAACAAAAAAATAGAAGAAATTCTTTGTTGACCGGAATAGAAAGGAGAAATAGTGTGAGGCAAATTAAATAATCGATAATAAAGTAAACGAATAAATAGAAAAGAAAATTCCTTACAGTAAAATGACACATAAATAGGGGAGGAAATAATTTGCGAACAGGGGTAAAAGGAAGAAAAAGTCTATTTACCGGCAAAAAATACATAAATAGGAGAAATGGTTTCGGACCGGCAAAAAAACGCTCAACCTCTTCGCTTCAGAGGTACATACTTTCATTTCTAACGGTTTTTAATGATTCCTTTTTGAAGATAAAGAACTTAGGTACGCCTAACTCAAATGGTTCTAGTAAAGATATCGACCCCAAATTAATTAGTTAATTTAATTTTTTTCTTTTTGAAGTTCATTTTGACATACAATAAACAAAATTGAATTGACAATCTACCAAAAACACAAAAAAAAAATTTAATCGTAATTTTTTCTCAGATGTGAAGAGGTCACATAGAAGAAGAAGTAATTCGCATATGCAGGTAAAAAAGTAGAATAATGTGCAGACGCACAAAATACATGTAAATAAGAGAAATAATTTGCAGACTCGTACAAAATATGATCCCGGAGGAAACACACAAACAGTATGTAGACTGAAGAACCAGGCAGGGCCCTTGCTCTGTCCCGCTACGGATGTAAGCCATTTACTCAGCTGAGTTGGGTCATGCTGGAGAGTAAACAGTAGGTATAGACTGTGTTTTATTTATTAAATCTAAAATTACGTAACGGCTACATGAATTGCACAAAGTTTCCCAAGGTCCGGCACCGGTCCGCGGACCAGCTGTTGAAGAACACTTATATACAGTATTTTATTTATTTATTTTTTGGTAAACATCAGATTAAATCCTTTCTTATACAATTTGAGACATTGATTCTGACTGGAAAAAATTCGTATACGTAAAAATAATAGATAAAAATAAGTATTCTGATTAGATCGTTCTTTTGATTTTCATTATCAATTCATCACGGTTCCATATCCGTCCCCGGCGTAATTGACGCACTAAACTAGCCGGGTACGAGCAATTCAAAAAGCTAATCCTTCGCTTCCTGTTACAACATCGCCGCAATATAACATTTAAAGGGGAACAAGTAATAAAAATAAAATACGCATCATATATATACGCAAGCGATAAATAAAATTTTCATCTCCTATTATGCAATGTCCTAAGATGGCGTCACGTACATTTATCTATCTATCAGCTCTCTCTATATATATACTCGTATAAAAGATGTGTGTATTGCGACACATATTGTTTCATAATTCCATGGCTGTTTTAAAAGTGGAGAGAGAGGAAAGCAAACACGTAAACTTTGCCTAAAGATTAGAATAAAAATAGTAAACAAAATACAAGAAAAGAGTAGAATTTGCAAGAAAGGAGTATTCTCGCCCGGGTTTTGGCGTCGAATCTAAAACTCAAACTAAAGAGATTTCGTAATATGGCTTCTTTTTTTTTTTGTTTTCTCCTCCTACTTGCACAAACACTTTTTATTTTTTCAAGTAAAAGTGAGAAGAAAGACAACATGGATCTTTTGGAAGAAAAGTCTTAGTCGGGAAATGAATAATTATATAAAATCCGAGTATATTGTTATCAGTGTTTAGAGCTTTGAAATGGAAAGCTTTATTTATTTTTTTTCGGGTTGCGTAACGAATCTTAACTCATAAAGTTCTATTTTATATTTTAGAAGAATGTAATTGAGCTCAAAGGTGTCATTCCTCTCTTATTTCTTTCTACTTCTCTTTGCATTGTTTACAATGGTTCTCGTAAATTTTGACGTCGAATGAACTGATAATGGAGATAAATGTGTTTTTAATTTCTATTCCTGTGAAAGAAAATAGGAAAGGATATACTAAATATCCTTTGATATATTTATAACTTAGGTTCGCCGACGTAAATAAATTATCGAAAAAAAACAGACTAGTTTAAGAAATAAAGAAAAATTAGTTTAGAAAAGGAAATAATATAATAAAAGGTGAATAAATAATTAAAAATAAAATTTAAAAACATATATTTGTAGAGATATTGAGACAAAAGCTAAAAAAGAAATTTTTAATAAAAAATTGAAAATAAATATCTAAAAAATTAATAAATAATGAATTTGTAAAGCAGTATAATAATTAATTTATCCCTGTTAATAAATGGAATGGCTTACCCCCGGAGGCAGTAAATTGTAACACAATTGACGCGTTTAAAAAGAAATACGATAAACATGTTGGGGTAAATCGAGAAGCTATTCATACTTAGAATAAGACAACCATAAGTATTCTTTATGGGCATTGTATAATATTTTATCACGAGTATATAATGTTTATAATTTTTGTTAATTGCATTTTTAATTGGGTTGCTGTATTTTTGAAATATATGACATCCATATTTTCATGGGCATTTTTTTCTCAGCCACCTCGTTGGGCATTTTGCCTGTTGTGGCGTTGTATTTGTATATTTGTATTTGTATATTTGTATTTGTATATTTGTATTTGTATATTTGTATTTGTATATTTGTATTTGTATATTTGTATGTGTATATTTGTATATTTGTATATTTGTATATTTGTATATTTGTATATTTGTATTTGTATATTTGTATATTTGTATTTGTATATTTGTATATTTGTATTTGTGTATTTGTATTTGTATATTTGTATTTGTATATTTGTATTTGTATATTTGTATTTGTATATTTGTAAATTTTTTGTATAATTGTATATTTGTATTTGTATAATTGTATATTTGTATTTGTATATTTGTATTTGTATATTTGTAAATTTTTTGTATAATTGTATATTTGTATTTGTATATTTGTATTTGTTGTATTAAATATGTGAAAAAAGTAATTTTATAAATGATGTATAAAAAATGCATCAAAGAACATTTCATAATACAATGAATCATATCATATATTATCATATTCAGTAAGACAACGTACAAATTGGAGAAAAATGTAAAATGGATCAGTTCAAAAAATAATTGTGAAATGAAATAAAATAATAAAAATGAGTAAATAAGCAATAAAATTTAAAAAAATATTTATACTTATAGAAACAATGAGAAAAATAATCAAAAGGTTGAAAATGGATATTTAAAAACTAAGAAATTCAAAGAAATTAATTTTTTTGAAAAAGGGTGGAAAAAAACATGATTAAAATAAATTAATAATAAGTATGTACATATAATAAATAAAATTATAAAAATTTAGTACCAAAAACATTGTAAAACTACATGTGTAATTAAATTAGTAATAAGTTTAGAATTGAATTTCCGAATTATTAGAAATAAAAAAGAAAAAAGTGAAATTATTAGTGAAAAATGATTAAATAATTGAAGAAATGATGAACAATTGAAGAAATCAAGGAAAAAGTTATTTTCCGGATATTATGCTGAGGTGAGCTTGGAAAGAAAAGTCATCACGTCTCCGCCGGGACTCGAACCCAGGCCCTCTTGCATACCGGGCAAGCATGCTACCATCTACACCACTGGAGACACATGAATCTGCCTTCCTAATTTCACGCACTGTGTCGTGAGGCGCTGAAGTATAGGCATTAGTAGCCTCTCTTAACTTCAGGAAATGGCCCCCGGGTGGGACGGTTTAGAGAGATATAGATGGCTTTTTTCTCAGCCAGTGATATCAAGGAAGCAGTTATTTTCCGGATATTATGCTGAGGTGAGCTTGGAAAGAAAAGTCATCACGTCTCCGCCGGGACTCGAACCCAGGCCCTCTTGCTGAAGTTAAGAGAGGCTACTAATGCCTCTACTTCAGCACCTCACGACACAGTGCGTGAAATTAGGAAGGCAGATTCATGTGTCTCCAGTGGTGTAGATGGTAGCATGCTTGCCCGGTATGCAAGAGGGCCTGGGTTCGAGTCCCGGCGGAGACGTGATGACTTTTCAAAAATGTGTAAAAAAATAATATTTTTTGGAACAGAATATGGAAACTGGAAAAATTTCAGCAAAAGTTTAAAATAAAGAAAGGTTTGTTAAATCTAACCCAAATAGAAAAATTGCTATATTAAAAAAATTAATTTAAAAATATTTGATTGAATTATTTATTTAAAAGTAATGTAAAAAAACTTGAAAAATTATTTTAAAAAATCAAAAATTATTTTAAAAAATCAAAAATTATTTTAAAAAATCAAAAATTATTTTAAAAAATTATAAATTATATAAAAATTAGAAAATTTTAAAGATTTAGAATTAAAAAAATATATTTTAAGTATCAAAAAATACTCAACAAATTTACAAAATCAAATAAAATTTCCCAAAATTTAAAAAATTAAAAAAATTTCCCAAAATTTAAAAAATTTAAAAAATTTCCCAAAATTTAAAAAATTTAAAAAATTTCCCAAAATTTAAAAAATTTAAAAAATTTCCCAAAATTTAGAAAATCAAATAAAATTTCCCAAAATTTAAAAAATTAAAAAAATTTCTAAAAATGTAAAAAATCAAAAAAACATTCAGAAAATTAAAAGCAAGCCAATAATTTTATTACAAAAAAAAAAATAAAATTCTTGACGATATAAATCAACAATTTCCATTCACCATTACTTTAAAATACATCGAAATTTCCAAGAAACCTCGGTGATGAATACAAATTTAAAAAAAAACCTAAAAGTAATCAATTCACAAATTACATATCAACACAGCAGTCCATACTCCAGCAGCAACATTAATAATATCATAATAGGTCAAATTTCTCAAAGAAAAAAAAAACTACTACACAAAAAGAAACAAAAAAAGCCAATATCCTTAAAAGATGTTGCCATTCATCTTTTTACAAACAAGGAAAGAAGACGATGAAATTCGAATACGAACGAGGAAAGGAATAAAATAAAATGAAACGGATCATCATTAGAGATCAAAGAATAAGAGATCCGATTCTTCCTCTTGGTCACACGAGACGATTTTCCAACCTTCGAAGGACCCAAATTCATTTTATATAGGAAAAAGAACCAACAAAACAAGGTTTTGATGTCCGATCCTCAAGTTCCTTTTCGTTGTTCGAATGAACCAAGAAGAAACGCACCAAAATGTAGAACAAGCATTAGAATAAAGCAGGAAAGAAAAGGAAGCCAAACTTTTCACGAAATCTTGCTCTCAATACTCCAGATAATTCAAATAATGTTCTGTCTCTGGTTTTCTCTGTCTTGTAATGTATATACAATTGTGTTGCGTCTTTTCTTGTCGTTCCAATTGATCAGAAATATACGTGGTACTTATTTCATTTTTCCTTGTTCTTTTGGGTCCAATCGAGGGAAAATCCTCATCCGAATGATGTCTGAGAAGAAAACAGGAAAAATTTTTTTTTTTTTTGTTGTTGGGGATATTTTCCCTTGAGGAAAAGAATTAAGAAAAATCGATATTTTTTTGACAACATTTTCACGAATAATGATAATATTCATGATAATATCTACTTTTTTAGCATGGTAAAAAAAACTTTCTTACGTAGAAATATTATTTTTCTCATTGATTTATTTCAAATTTTTACCACATATATTTGATTGCGTGTGCTATTCTACACTGAAGAGCCAAAAAAACTAGTTCACCTGCCTAATATCGTGTAGGGCCCCCCGCGAGCCCACAGAAGTGTCGCAACACGACGTGGCATGGACTCGACTAATGTCTGAAGTAGTGCTGGAGGTAATTGACACCATGAATCCTGCAGGGCTGTCCATAAATCCGTAGGAGTAAGGGGGGTGGAGATCTCTTCTGAACAGCACGTTGCAAGGCATCCCAGATATGTTCAATAATGTTCATGTCTAGGGATTTTGGTGGCCAGCGGAAGTGTCTAAAGTCAAAAGAGTGTTCCTGGAGCCACTTTGTAGCAATTCTGGACGTGTGGGGTGTCGCATTGTCCTGCTGAAACTGTCCAAGTCCGTCGGAATGCACAATGGACATGAATGGGTGCAGGTGATCAGACAGGGTGCTTACGTACCTGTCACCTGTCAGAGTCGCATCTAGACGTATCAGGGGTCCCATATCACGCCAACTGCACACGCCCCATACCATCACAGAGCCTCCACCAGCTTGAACAGTCCCCTGTTAACATGTAGGGTCCATGGATTAGGTTGTCTCCATACCCGTACACGTCCATCAGCTCGAAGCAATTGAAACCGAGACTCGTCAGACCAGGCAACGTGTTTCCAGTCCTCAACAGTCCAATGTCGGTGTTGTCGGGCCCAGGCGAGGCGTTGTGTCGTGCAGTCATCAAGGGTACACGAGTGGGCTTTCGGCTCCGAAAGCCCATATCGATGATGTTTCGTTGAATGGTTCGCACGCTGACACTTGTTGATGGCCTAGCATTGAAATCTGCAGCAATTTGCGGAAGGGTTGCACGTCTGTCACGTTCAATGATTCTCGTCAGTCCCGTTCTTGCATGATCTTTTTCCGGCCGCAGCGATGTCGTAGATTTAATTTTTTACCGGATTCCCAATATTCACGATACACTCGTGAAATGGCGTACGTGAAAATCCAAATTTCATCGCTACCTCGGAGATGCTATGTCCCATCTCTCGTGTGCCGACTATAACACCACGTTCAAACTCACTTAAATCTCGATAACCTGCCATTGTAGCAGCAGTAACCGATCTAACAACTATGCCAGACACTTGTTGTGTTATATAGGCGTTGCCGACCGCAGCGCCGTACTCTGATTGGTTCCATATCTCTTTATTTGCATACGCATGCCTGTACCAGTTTTTTTGGCTCTTCAGTTTATATACAAATATATATATACATACATTGAGTACATGTGCTTTGTCTCCCCCCTTTTTGATATAAATTTTCAAAAAATGCATTAAAAACAGCTTGAGCGCTTGATAAAATTGCATGAAATCAATATAAGTGAATAGAAAATTATTCAAAATAAAGAAAAAAGCTGTTCGGTGCATAAAATGACGAAAAAGATTTCAGATCTATTCATAAATTCTTGGGTTATGAATTTTCTTTTTAATTTTTTAAATTAAATTTTGAATAAGATTGAATAGGTAAAATCTCAATCTTTTCCCATCATTTTATGAACTGAACAGTTGGATATTGAAGATACAATGCAGAATTCGGCAGAATTCGAAATTAAATCAATGGAAAATAATATTTATAATAATATTTATACATAAAAATTTTTTTTGCCATGTTAAAAGGTAGGAGACCCCCTTATATGAATAGACTTTAATTCAGTTTTTTGTTGTTTTCTTTCCCCCCCCCCCTTCCAAAAAAAAATTTACGGCCTTGAATACTATAAATTGATTCAAGATATAACCTTTATATATTCATAATTAGTCACTATAATTCATACGTAAACTACCTCGTTGGGCATTTTGCCTGTTGTGGCGTTGTATTTGTATTTACTGAGAACATAGACGTACACGCGATTTTCGACATGGGGGATGGGGGAATATTGCCATTTTTTTTCTTCTGGGGGGTGGATTCGGTCTTTACTACAAAAAAAACGCAATAATCTTGACTCACAGTGGTGGGGGGGGGGGAATCCCCTCGCGTCAACACCTTCTATAGCATACACATTCTCTCTAGCTGTTGTTGCTTGCGTACGCCAGTAATTGAGGAATATAATTGTAATGTACGGGATTTCTCTCAAACGGTTTGGTGTAGCCGCTTTACAGAGCTTTAGAAATCTATACGTATTTTGAGCTTTAGAAATCTGTAAATCTTTACCCCCGAGCTTCAGAAATCTGTGTGTCAATCCTATAAACTGCGTGTCAATCTTAAAGAGAAATCTCTCCGTGTATCCCCGAGCTTTCAAAATTTGCATGTGTTTTTCCCATGAGCTTCAGAATTCTGTACCCCTGACATTTAGAAATCAGCACCTATTGCTCCTGAACCTCGGAAATCTGTACGTTTTAACTCCTCAACTTTAAAAATTTGTACGTGTATTCCCTAAGCTTCAAAAAAATGAACGTGTTTCTCCTTAGATTGAAGAATAGGCTCGCTCCTTCCTCGTGCCATAAGAGAAAATTGGGAGGGTTCGGAAAGATTCAAGGTGTTCAAGCCCAATACATGCTTTAAAAAGCATAATTAAGATTATGGCAAATATTGAGGGATTCTTCGACCCATGGACTCAATATAAGTTTTTACGCCTATGCCTCGTGCTGTCAAGGCGTATGGTAATTCATCATGGGTAATTTTAAGTTTATTTTTTTAAACAAAAAAAAAAAATGTTTTATGGTTTTCATGACCTAATCTGAGAATTTATGTTGTTTTTTGTACGTTTTTTCAAAGCTTTGAGGTTTGACATCCCCCTGTACACACTCCATTTCTGAATTCTTCATAAATTTTTAGGTACTAATTATAGCTATAGATAACTCGAAAACAAATGTTGGAATTCAAATGGCTGCCTTGTTATCCCGATGAGAAAAAAACATTACGTAATAATCAACAGGCTTGTCTCCTAGTGTCTTCTCCAGCATCATCATGGTAATTAGGATACAAGAATTTGGCCCTACTCCATTGTGATAGCAATCTACCAAGAAACTGATGTCGACACGGGCGCTCGTGTCTATTTACCAAGTCTGGCCAAGAAAAAAAGTGAAGGGGAAAAAAAATTAATTAAATAAGGAAAGCAAAAAAAAAACACACACACACACACACACACACAAACTAGACGCCTAAAACCCAAATTGTCCCAAGGAAATTCTTTGATATAATTTCCTCTTCCGCTCTATAAATGAAGAAGTCAAAACATGATGAAAGAAGATGGTGATGTCGACGGCGATAGCGTTCTTCTGGCATTAATTACTAAATGCCAAGGGATGGGGAAATGGAAGGAATGATTCAAAACAAACAAGGAAAGCAGGAGGGGAAAAGCCTTGTGCTTTCTTTGTTCATTGCTTCCTGCGCTGAAATGGACGAGAAGGAAATCCACCAGATCTTGACGTCTAAACAAGAGATCAATTTCCGACAAGATAGGCAATTTTATTGGTCTCAGTAAAGGAAGGTATCACTCGGCTGGCTAAAATTCCCAATTGAGACTGATCATTTCACAGACTGCATTTTAAGTAATGCAGGTGCTCTAAAATAGTGATCTGAACCATCTCAAGTGATCTTGTGATCCGCCCCTAGAGGCATACACGTATTCTGAGGATCGACACTGCGACAGAGATCCGGCCAGTACAAGTTTGTTCGATTAAGTAGGGGTCAATTTATTTATTTATTTATTATTTGCTACCAACTGATCTGAAGCATATGCGGAGATAGACTTGAAAGTCTGGGGGGGGGGGGAGGAGAGGAGCATGATGATGATGATGATGATGATGTCAATTCATATACAGTAGAACCTCAATTATCCGAACACATCGGGACCGAAGGGTGTTCGGAAAAGTGAAAACTTCGGAAAATCGATTTCGAAACTAATTCGATGACGCAAATGACTAAATTCAATTTAAGATGAATTCGTCAGAGACGAAAAAAAAATATGACAGTTAAATCTGCTCCCATTCACACGTTTCTTTGCTCTTGTGTGTCAATCGTTTATAACTACATAAACTGTACGCGGATCCACACACCCCTACTTACATCTTTAGCTTACAGGTACGGTATGTACAGTTGTTTGGAAGTTAAATATTGCACAATAGAGCGAAGCTACCGAGTTGGGAGGAAAGAGGAGTCAAGTTCCAAGAAAATACCAATTGTTGAGCATCGTTGACTATAGAAAACTGAAAATTAGTTAGGTTGAAAAGGTGTTCGGTTGACCGAGTTTTTCGCAAAATTGATGTTCGGATAAACGAGGTTCTACTGTATACTCAAATACATTAGATCAGTCGGCTTCACTTTTGACGCCCCATGCTCCCCACCCCCGTATCTCCGCCCATGATCTGAAGCAGCTGTGGACCGGCAAAAGCAGTTGAAAAATTTCACGGAACGGCAGAAATCTGAAGAAAACAAAATAATCTGTAGACTGGCAAAAAATAAATAAATGAGACCAAAATAATTTAGACCCGAAAAAAATAAGTAAATATAAATTATTTACGGATCGGTAAAAAAATTAATGGAAATAATTTGAGAACCGGTAGAAATGGATGAAAATAATTTGAGGATAGACAAAAAATAAATATAAATAATTTCAGGATATGTATAGGTTAAAAATAAGTAGTATAAAAATTATTTGAGAATATGTAAAAAATTAACAATGAAAATAATTTGAGCACCATCCAAAAAAAAATTTAAAATAGGTGAAAAATACATAAATATAAATTAATTTATGTTTATTCAAATAATAATGTTTATAATTTGCGTTGAGGCGAAAAAAATAAATGGGAGAAATAATTTGCTGACTGGCCAAAAAGTACATAAATAGAAATAATCTGAGGATAAGCAAAAAATAAACAAATATAGCAGAAATAATTTGAAGATAGGCAAAAAATAGAAATAAATAAATGCAAATAATTTGAGGACCGGCAAAACAGGCAAATGTGAAAAAATACTTTGAGGGCCGTTAAAAATGAAATGGTAGATCTAATCAGCGGACCGGCAAACAATAAATAAATTGGAGAAATATTTCGTGGGCAGCAAAACAAAAAATATGCATATAATTCGCAAACTTGGTTGCGGTTATACAGATATACAGAATACTTGTACGGTATTAATTAGACGGTAATACATAACATTTATACAGGGTGTTCCTGGACTCATGGGCTCTACACGGTGCAGCGATTAGATCAACCCAGCAGCAGATTGACAGCTTTCATTGATGTGATAGTTACTGATCCGATGAAAATCCCTGGAGAGAAGCAGATCAAATTTTATCAAGAACTATTCCCGATTATTACGATGATTTTGTGATTTATAACCTGTGATTTACAATTGTGATTTATTTACATGAATCACCATTTTTCGATTACAAATTTTATACTTCTTTACTGGCGAGGTGCGTAATGGCACCTGCCCCTGTATGTAATATATCTTTCTCAAGATCAATAAATGGACTCTAGGGCTAAATTTTAAGGGAAGGTAAAATACACATAAAGAAGCATTTTTTTGTATAACAATGTGGGGTCGGAAATGAAAAAGTGAAATGAAAGGAGAAATTGTGAACCTGCAAAAAATGGCAAAAAAAAATATTTATTTTTTTCAGTGAATTTTTTGCCAGTCCACAAATTATTTGTACTATTTAGGTATTTTTTTTTTTTTTTGCTGGTTTGTTAATTACAGTATTGTCTTCCTTGTGTATTTTTTGCCGGTTTGCAAACTATTTCTCCTACAAATGTAATTTTTCTGGTCCGCAAATTATTTCTCCTGTTTATGAATTTTTTCCTATTTCTCCTAGTTATTTATTTTTGCCGGTCTACAAATTATTCTTCTTGCTCATATATTTTTTGCCGGTCTGCAAATTGTTTGTCCTGTTCACGCATTTTTCCTCGGTAGGTCAGTAGGTTCCAGTATTCTCATTTTTGTGCATTATTCGCCGGTCAGCAAATTATTTCTCTTGTTTATGTATTTTTTGCTGGTCCGCAATCTATTTCCCCCATTTAATGTATTTCTGCCAATCTGCAAATAATTTTTTTTTTCACCCAGGTCAGCAAATGCTCTTATTTATTTATTTTTTTTTTTTGCCGGTACGAAATTTGTTTTCTCTTATATACTTATGTATATACTCGTAAATCTAACATTATATGAGGGTACATGAATGGGTCAAATGTTAAATGTTTCCTCGGACCGGCGACTGAGAACAAACACACTGCGACTTCACATGACTCGAATCATAGATCTTCTTTGGTTTCTTGTTTCAATCTTAAAAGTTCCTCAAGGATCCGCGGTGATTTTCGCGATCTGGAAACGTTCGAAAGTTGCTTCTGAAAACAGGTAGACGATGATATCATTGAGGAACAGGAAAGAAGAGGAAAAATGTATAAATGGTCGTCGTTTTCTCGATCGTGAATAAAAATAGCGAAATAAAGAGAGAGATTTCGTTTCTTTGTGTTCCAGACACTTATTAACATACGCACGCGGTAAGTAAGTGACTGACAATATTTATTGCGAAGATGGAGGGAGAAAAAGAAACACTTTACCGCTGCCATCTCATGATTGTGAAATAATTTTGCCTTTCTTTTTTTTCTTTTCCTCTTTCCTAATACAGAGTAATCTAAAAGTTTGAGAAACGCGCAATTCACTGAACACGTACCTCATGCGCGCGCGCGTGATAACAAGAGAGTTCTTTTCATTACCATTTTCTTTTCTTTCTTTCTTTCTTTTTTTTGTAAAAAATCATTTTTGTTATCCTTCTATCTTCTCTTTTACGCCAATCTTGGACCGCTCACTTTGCACCTGCCTATAACTCTCAGGCAAAATTTAATAAGTGATAATAATTGGCTAAAAACACTGCGCATGTGCTCTTTAATTTACTAATTTACCGAAACAGGGAAACAGTCACGATTACTCAAAAACAAAGTTTCTTTCTTGTTTTGTAAGTTTACAACAAGAAAGAAAATTTCGTACAATTACAGCTTCATACATTCCCCCCCCCCCGCATTTATCTACGATATCTCTCCAGGATTAATGAAGAAAGAGACGTAGAGATGGTGTAATCCCTACATTACAACTAACAGCAGAGATTTGAATTACATTTATTTGGTTGCACAATTAATTGGAAGCTGTGAAATGCTTTCGATCAAACCGCATATAATTAATGTTTCATAAATCTGTTACCCCTCATGATTCATGAGTGGAGTTCAGTTAAACTGATCGCTTGAGCTTTGATCGTCAATTGAACTTGGGGGGACCACCTTTGACCCCCAGCGTCAAAGGTGGAGTCGACTGTTCTAATGTATATATGTATATATGAATTGACATCATCATCATCGTGCCCCCCTCCCCGGACTTCCAAGTCTATTTCCGCCTATGATTTTAAACTGCTCAAACGTGCTTTGGTTTCATTTTAAACTGCTCAAATGGGCTGTGATATTCAATTAAACTTCTCAAATGAGCTCTGATGTTCAGTTAAACTGCTCCAATGAACTGTGATAAACGGTAAAATCGGTTGATTGAACTGTAATGCTCATTCAAACTGCTCGAGTGACTGTGATGTTCAATTAAACTGCTCAAATGTGCTATGAAGTTTAAATAAACTGCAAAGACGCTGAGTTAAACTGCATAAGTAAGCTGTGATGTTCAGTTAAACTGCATAAGTAAGCTGTGATGTTCAGTTAAACTGCATAAGTAAGCTGTGATGTTCAGTTAAACTGCATAAGTAAGCTGTGATGTTCAGTTAAACTGCATAAGTAAGCTGTGATGTTCAGTTAAACTGCATAAGTAAGCTGTGATGTTCAGTTAAACTGCATAAGTAAGCTGTGATGTTCAGTTAAACTGCGGAAGTGAGATGTAGTGTTCATTTAAATTCTAGATTTGAATTTTGTGATGCTCTTATTATATATTCGGTTAAACTGCAGATTTAAGCTGTGGTGTTCAATTAAGCAATTTATTTGAGCTGTGGTGTTCAATTAAGCAATTTATTTGAGCTGTGGTGTTCAATTAAGCAATTTATTTGAGCTGTGGTGTTCAATTAAGCAATTTATTTGAGCTGTGGTGTTCAATTAAGCAATTTATTTGAGCTGTGGTGTTCAATTAAGCAATTTATTTGAGCTGTGGTGTTCAATTAAGCAATTTATTTGAGCTGTGGTGTTCAATTAAGCAATTTATTTGAGCTGTGGTGTTCAATTAAGCAGCATATTTGAGCTGTGGTATTGAGATGAACTACAGATTCTCGATCTATGATTTTTTTATCAAACTCTGCAACTGAACTGTAACTTTTTGTTTATACACACAATCGAGGGAACCCCTTTCTTAATGCAAGTTTTGTGAAATTCAAGTGGTTTTGTGAACTTTGCAGAATGTGAAACCTCATGTCAAACAAGTTTTGTTTACTTTTTGTAAAGAAGACAACAATAAGGTAGGCGGCTTTTCTTCATGTCGAGGAAAGAAGAGATTGGCCGTCAGATAATTCTGTCTACTTCTTTTTCAGGAGAAACGAAAAATTCTTTATCTTTCTACAGTATATCATAGAGTGGAAACAGGACTCTTTGTGTAGTAGGTTTTGTTTACCTTTTAAAGCAAAATATCAGGGAGTTCCATTGATATCGCTAAAGGGAAAACATTATTTCATTCCCGAGTGCAATCTCAATCTTTTCGAGGACACGCATTTTTTCATTAATTTTACAATTGACGTTAAAATTGAAAAAAATTCTCTGTGTGTTATGTTTTCCGTTCACTTTCAAGAGACTACGTACCGTGTTCCCCCACATTATCCGGCATGCCGTAAGTAAAAATTGGTGCAACTCGATGCAATTGGTGCAGCTTTTTTTTGAATGTTGGAGCCTGGTCGATTAACGGAATGCTGGGAAAAGCGAGGTTCAATAAGAATCGCACAATACATTCACAGGAGACCGATATATGAATATACTAAATATTAAATAAATACGCGAATAGGGATAAAATAAATCAATTGGTTTAAACTATTGCAAATGGGTTTTACCTTAGAATTCAATAATCATAACTAGAGCCCGGATTATATGCACTAAAAAAGTGGCAAAATATGCTCTAAAAATATGCAAATATGCACTGAAAAATGCAAAAATATGCAGTGAAAAATGCAAAAATATGCAGTGAAAAATGCAAAAATATGCAGTGAAAAATGCAAAAATATGCAGTGAAAAATGCAAAAATAAGCACTTAAAATACAAAAATAAGCACTTAAAATACAAAAATAAGCACTTAAAATACAAAAATAAGCACTTAAAATACAAAAATAAGCACTTAAAATGTCAAAATGTGCACTTAAAATGCCAAAATGTGCACTTAAAATGTCAAAACGTGCACTTAAAATGCCAAAATGTGCACTTAAAATGCCAAATATACACTGAAAATGCCAAAATGTGCACTTAAAATGTCAAAACGTGCACTTAAAATGCCAAAATGTGCTCTTAAAATGCCAAAATATACACTGAAAATCCCAAAATATACACTGAAAATCCCAAAATATGCATTAAATACTCCAGAATATGCACTAGAAATCTTGAAAAAGTCAAAAATTCCGAAGTATGTACAAAAAATGAGAAAATATGCATTAAAAAAATTACCCTGCAAAAAAAAGCAGATGCGTTTTTAAAATGCATCTTTTCTACTTTTAGTTCGTTGTAGTTGCTCAATAACGAAAATACCAGTAACAAAAAATTTCGACACTATTTCTAAAAAAAATTTAACACGACATATCTCTAGAAATAGCCTTACAATAAAACGGCTAATATTCGTAAAATACTTTATAAATATGTATTAATTCACTAAATTTCCCCTGCGGGAAAAAAATCGATATTATAAAAATATTTATTTGAACAATATATTATTTATATGAACAATATTTATTTGAAAAATTATAAAAAAAAAATTGAGTGAGTTAAATAAACCTTCAAAATATGCACTTATACTGAAAATTCTTTGATTTTATGCATTTATATGCATTAATGCTAAAAAAGGTCAAAATATGCAAAAGCATATGCATTTGCATATAATCCGGGCTCTAATCATAACGTTTACGTATCGCTTTAACTTAATTATCTTCAGTCTAATATGAAATACAGTTATTACTGTATTCTGCATGTTCAAAAATGGAAGAAATACGATGTCGGAGTTTTTATATCATGTTTAGCGGTGCAATTCTTTAATTTTTTACTCTGCTTATTCAAATTTAAAACACGTGACCAAAGAATGCAAACATACCTAGTCTATAATTATACGAGTCTATTAATTTTTTTTCTCCATTTATCTAATCTACGAGAACGAATATGTTTACTACCCGACATTTGCAATAAATTAAGATTTGTGGTGGAAAAAGAAAACTTCTGAAGTTCGAACTCAGAATCTCCAGCGCAGTTCCAAAAAACAGAAAAGATCCTAAAATGCGGGTAACAGACGAGTTTCGAATCAACCAATCAATTCTTGCCGTATAGATATTCAAGAATTTTCAGGAACCCGTGACTTGAATTTTTCGGCATGATGGTCTTTCTCGATGTTTTCCGGCATGCCGACTAATCCGGGGTGAATATGGTATTTATACTTTTTGGAAAAATGCTTTTTTTTGCGTATCAACTTACTGATTGCACAGAAACATCTCAATAGCTTCATTGGTTCATGAGAATAAACACTGCATTTCGACATTATCAGGACATTGATGTCAATCATCATGGATATAAGATTATCATTAACCCCCTCCCCCCACAACCCAGGTAAGCATCTAGAAAGCCCGGCTAGCAGTTGGAAAAATTAACCATATAATTCACGTCCATTCAGGGATGTCGGAAAAGTGTTTTTAGAACTGAGGGTGCTCGCCTTTAGCTCCATGCAGGAAAAATATTATTTTCTGAATTAAAATCTCTCAACCAACATGGAAGAAATCCCTAAGCCCCCCCCCCTCCTTCCTGTAAAATATCTTTTTATAATGAATTAGGCGTTCTTCCGATTTTCAGCAGTTGCAAAGTAGAGTATGAGAAAATGTGTTCCATTGAGAAATCAGTTTTACAAAATATCTGGGCTTGTCATTGATAAAATAAAAGGTTTTTTTTATATAAATATAACTGATATATGTGCGGCCTTGCCCATTGCAGGGTTCCTGGGGGTGCCCGAACTCGTGCTACAAAATATCCCGGCTTCGACGTCGTAATTATCTCAAAAGCCAATCGTTGTTTCCTTGTCCAGCTTTTTTTTAACGATTTCCACATCACTTGGAGCAGCAAAACTGATTTTGCTCAAAGATGTACGACGAGTCCACTCTACTGTATAAGCGGCTTAGTAATGATATACAGTAGATGCCGCTTATTCGAATCCCGGATAATGTAAACGCTCTTGGGTACTATTTTCCCCTTCGTCAAGTACGAAACGTACCAATATCATAACATAGGGGGGGGGGGGAAATCGTATATAGTTAATCAGAAAACTATGGTTTAAATTATTAATTTTTTTCTTCGTCGGAAGTTTTTTCTCGTTGCATATTTTGAAAAGCTAAAGTTAAACCAGACTCAATTTCCCCCTATAAGTTATCGTTATCAATTTGCGAGACTATGTAGGAAGTCAGAAAAGGCCCCCTTGTTGGCAAAAATTCCAGTACTCAGGTTCACAGTCGGGCCATAATACAAATACAAATACAACGCCACAACAGGCAAAATGCCCAACGAGGTGGCTGAGAAAAAGATGCCCATAACAAATATGGATGTCATATATTTCAAAAATACAGCAACTCAATAACAAACACAATCACAAAAATTATAATCAATATATACACGTGATAAAATATTATACAATGCCCATAAAGAATACTTATGGTTGTCTTATTCTAAGTATGGATAGCTTCTCCATTTACCCCAACATGTTTATCGTATTTCTTTTTAAACGTGTCAATTGTGTTACAATTTACAACCTCCGCGGGTAAGCTATTCCATTTATTGACAACCCTGTTAGAGAAAAATTCCCTGCGATATCATAACCTCACATTGTTCATTACCAATCGATACTGGTGTCCCCTTGTAAAAGCAGTCGATTGGTGGTGTACTAAAAGTTCATGGTCCATCCTATCCATCCCGTTGAAAATTTTGAACACTTCGATCATATCTCCTCGACACCTGCGTTCACCCAATGTAAACATATTCAAAAAATGAAGTCTGTGAAGCCGCTATGATCCATGTACGCGTAGAGTTTCTTTTGCAATTTCTGTTCTATATGTCTTATAGTGTAAGAGAAGACATGTGTAAGGTAAAAAAAGAAGTCCCCTTTCTTTTGTTCATGGTCAGTTTCTTTCAACTGACCACATTCACAGTTCCTGGTTCGGAAGATTTTTCACAAGGGAGTCTATTGAACATACCGTATACAGTATTATGAAACGTGTTGTAATACATATTAGACAGTTCCATTCAAACTCCTCGCAATTTCTGAATTTAAACAAAAAAAAAAAAATGATTCCAGCTCAAAAAAGGAAGAAAAAAATCCTATTTTAGAAAAACTGAAAAAAGCACAATTCAACGTTTTTGAAATCTTATGTAGGAAAGGAAAACGGTTTTGTCCCGTTTCCATGTAGCCCACATACGACAAAACGGGACATATGAGTCATTGTACTTAACAACCGATTTTTTCCGGATATAGTTATCACAACTGGTTATAGTTACGTCCAAGTCCCGATATGGTCACATTTTGTATCATCAGCAAAAAAAAAAGAAAATCAACCTTATGTACAAGTCACTAAGTAAAGCAATTTGAATGAGTTCACGCGCATTTTTTGGACGCCATCGTGAACACGTATCAGATATTCATCGCTCCATGTCATCACTTGAAGAAGATACTTTACGTATTTATATATGGTCAGACAGAAAATGAACGCCTGTGGGTACGTCAGCAATAATTACTTACGTAACCAGCAAAAAACAAAAAGAAGAAAAAGCCTCCACACAGCTTACAATCGAGAAGCATTACGCACCTATAATAAGCAACGGAGTGGATTTGAGAATAATCTCGCATCGTCATGGCAAAACTCACGTCGAATTACGTCATTGCGAATGACGTTCCATAAAAGAAAAAAAAAAGATGAATTTCTTCTCGTTTCCTAACGTTTTCTTGCTCCTGTTATTTTTAGGTCACGTGAAACACCATAATTGTGTGATAAAAGCTCTCTTGTCCCACCTCTTTTTCATTTTCAACTTTGTGTGTGTGTGTGTGTGTGTGTGTGATGTGCAATAGCCGGAGCAAAAAAAAAAAAAAGACCTTATTGCAAAACTGCTGAGTTAGTGTCGCTTCAACATCGAAGCCGGGAAAAGAGGGCGCAATTTCCAGCGCAATTACAGTAGGAGAGATACATAGAGATACATTCGAGAGTGTATTTCATAGAGATGGAATTCACTCTCGTGAAAAATCCGTCTTTCCCAATATCTCTTTGCATGTGAGGCTGTGGCAACATCGAAAAAGTAGCTGAAATCATCGGATCGTTCTTTGAATACAGTCAGATTCGCATTTATGGTTTTGGCGCCCTTTTCCCATTCCAGTCTAATTTCCTTGAATATACTTTCCTCGAGTTCGACACCCCTGTGCTATAGCCCGCTTGGCCTCCCTCCACTCCTGCAAGTACACCTATCAGGGGAGTAGCCAGAAATTTCGTTCTTGGGGACCAAAGTGATAGAACAATAGATTTTGCCATCTTTTTCCCCTTTTTTCGGCCATTTTCTTACATTTCGGGGGGGGGGGGAGGACCAGACCCCAATTCCCCCTCCCCCGCTACACCCTTGACACCTATGTCTCTAAGGGCCGTATTCACCGACGTGGTTTAAACCATAGTCACAATTTTTGGATAAGAGATCAAAATAGATTGGTTAAAAACCAGAATTTAACCAATCCGTGACGATCTCTTATCAAAAAATTGCGACTATGGTTTAAACCATGTCGGTGAATACCGTCCTTAGTCACTGTTTTGTGCACTCCCATGCTCACACACTCTTTATGTCACTCATTTAGTCGCTCACGTGCTTACACACCGTTTTATCATTCACATCCTTGCAAATTGTTTCGGTCACTCACGTGCTTGAACAGCATTAAATAGAAGATGAGCACAGAAGCACATTTATGTTTTGACGCCTGCGGGCCACACGAATTTAGGTGCCCTTCCTCCATTCTAGTCTAATTTTCTTGACTATTCTTCCGTCCTCAAATTCGACACCCTGTGCTATAATCCATTTGGCTTCCCTCCACTCCTGCAGGTACACCTGTGTTTCTAAGTCAATCTTTTGTACACTCCTATGCTCACACACGCTTTAAGTCACTCATTTAGTCACTCCCGTGCTTGCACACTGTTTTGGTCACTTACCTGCTTTCACATTGTTTTGGTCACTTACCTGCTTTCACATTGTTTTGGTCACTCACCTGCTTGAACAGCATTAAATAGAAGATGAGCACAAAGGGGCATTTATGTTTTTTCCTCCTGCGGGCCACACGAATTTCGGCACCCTTCCTCTATTCTAGTTTAATTTTCTTGACTACTCTTCACTTCTCGAATTCGACACCCTGTGCTATAACCCGCTTGGCCTCCCTCCACTCCTGCAAGTACACCCGTGTTTCTAAGTCAATCTTTCGTTCACTCCCATGCTCACACACGGTTTAAGGTTTAAGTCACTCATTTAGTCACTCACGTGCTCGCACACTGGTCATTCACATGCTTGCACACTCTCTAGGTCACATTTTTGAACATTCACGTGTTTACACATGCTCTAAGTCTTTGACTGACCTGGTCTCTCATTCTGTATTTCCCTCTTTAGTCATTCACATAATAATAATAACGTGATCTTCACGTATTCCCAAGGGATCAGCATGATCCATCCAGGGAATTTGTTAGTGTTAGTAGACATCCATCCCCGAACCGGGATTCGAACCCAGATCTGCACAGTGAGAAGCTAGTTCCCTAACCACTCGACTGCCAGGCGGCAACTTTCGACATGCTTTCACACTCTCTAGGTCACTCTTTTGGTCATTCCCGTGCTTGCAAGAGCTCTAGGTCATTCAGTAAATACTGGTCCCCTCGTTCGGTATTCATTCACATGCTTGCTCACGCTCCAAGTCACTCTTTTAATCATTCATATGCTCGCAAACTATCTAGGTCACTATTTTGATCACGCACTGACCTAGCCCCTCACTGTCTCGGCAGAGGCGGGTTTATTAAGGGTTATACAAATTTTGCCTCCCTTCTCCCGTTTTACTAATTTTATTGGCTAATCGTTCCTCAAATTTGCTGCCCTGGATTATATCTCGCTAAGCCCCCCCCCCAACCCGTAAATACGCCACCGAATACACTCACACTCGGTTATAACGACCTCGTTTGTAATCGCACTTTGGCTATAACGTCAATAATTGGTGGTCTGAACGGATTTCCATAGAGAACAATGTTAATTAATCTTGCTTTTACGTCGAGAAAAAGCAACAACCACCCTCGGATATAACGACAGAATTTTTGTCATTTTTTTCCTTAAGTTTCAATAACGTTTTCAAAGAAATTCCAAGATAAGAGATGATCATATATCCATCAGAGACACCGACATGATGAAAACATTTGGAGGGTTGAATGTTGTAAGTCGTCCCGTATACACAGGACCAAGTACATGCACCGGAGAAAGGGTGTCTGTGCATTGTGTTGTATATTCATTCATTATTGGGGGGTGGAGCTCAAATAGCCTCAGCGCCTATACTTCCAGGGAATGTTCGTCTATTGTTCTATTTATACCTAACGTTAGGAAAAAGATTCACTGCATGTTAGACCTTCCGGCTTGCTCATTGGCACGATATACAGGGTAGACAAAAAGTCCGTCTAAACTTTAAAAATGAATAAAAACTGGAAAAATAACCGAAATTAAAAACGGTTTGCAGGGTTAGCATCGCTAGGTCACGGGAATTTTTTTTACACAGGGAAAAAAATAACTCAAAAAACGGCCGATGGGTGGTGCTGACGAAAACAAGTCAAAGAAAGGATACGCAAATAACGAACAGAATGCTTCCAAATCGTTTATTACAGCAGCATGCGTTCCCCATGACCACCACCATAGGGGTTACTCATTGCTAGCGAGTCACAAATCCAGCAACGGCAGAGTGCAGCAGGTCCATATGCACGGTTTACAACGGTGAACTGGTTGCATAGGCGGCGACAGACTTGGAAGTCTGGGGGGCACGGTCATTATTGCTGGGGGGGGGGCACGATGATGATGTCAATTCATATATAGATATATACATTAGATCTGTCCACTCCACTTTTGGAGCTGGAGGGCAATGCCCCCCCTCCCCCTCCCGTATCTCCATCCATGACTGGTAGTGGATTGGGAGCGCAAGTTCTCATAGCCGTCTCATTTGCATATTTCCACCGATGTCGCTCGTACCAGCGCCACCTATCGACTGTATTTTTAGTTATTTTTTCTCGTCTAAAAAAATTACCGTGACCTAGTGATGCTAACCCTGCAAACCGTTTTTTATTTCGGTTATTACTTATTTTTCCGGTTTTTATTAATTTTTAAACTTTCGACGCACTTTTTGCCTACCCTGCACAATCAGACTTCAGTATCGATGATTCGGAGAACAATTCAATTGCCATATTACAACGTTAGTATAGTTTGTATATTGAAAAGTAATGAACGATCGATATTGATGAAGTTTCCCGAATAAAATAGAAGTAAAAAATGAAATTAAATTTTACATTCAATTACAATGATCACGAGACCCACACAAGACTTGTTACTTATTATAAGGAAATTTGGCGCCCTCTATTGGGTCAACACAGGACAAAAGTAAAATAATTAAATGTACGTATAGAAGACAATTTGAATACTCTTGGATGCCAGTACCTACTCGCTCTTAGCGACCGAGTGGTGCAGTGGTAAGATGCTCGTCTTCCAACAATGGGTTTGAATCCGGGGAAGAACACATCAGAAATAAGTTCTTTACCTAACGAGCCTGTGGCCAGCACCAGTAGATGGCGCCTTCATTTACCACCCAACTGTACTGGTTAGAAATTGCCGTATGGCTAAGGTGACCACATACGTCCCGTTTTCCCGAGACAGTACCGGTTTTTCTGGCTATCCTAATTTTTTTGCAAAAATGTCCCGGTTTTTCAAGTATTTTCAACGGAAATAACTTGGCTTTTTTTTCCTTCAAACCAACTATTAAAATTGCCTTTCCCAACTCGGAAAATACATTACGATAATTACAACTACAAGTACGAATACTCATCTCACATATTTGTCTTGTTTTTTTTTAAATTGCAATTTAAAGTGGCACTTCATTTCCCGCTATTAGCGACTTTTCTGCCATTTCTCCACAAGTTAGCAACTTTGTTCACTTTTGGCCTCATTTTTCGCGATAATTAGCATTGTGCCGAATTTTCCCGTATTTCGAAGCCCAATTTCCAATATTTTTCTCGAGCGAAATATGGTCAGCTTACGTACGGCAATATATGCCCGGAGCTGGTGCAGGGTAAAATAGTACCTGCTTTCAAATGTATTTGAAAGTGGGCATAGTGCCTACATATAATCATTGTAGTATATCTTGACTTTGCAACATATTTTCCATTATTCCAAATGTTTCATTCAATAAAACATTACGCGTTTAGTAGTTGCTGTGTATTAACAGTTGACGTATGGAGCATAATATTCGATTAAGCGGGGAAAAGTCGTTGAAATTATCATACTTAAGCGGGAAGCAACAATACCCCTTTGAAGTGGGGTATCGATTATTAGATTAAGCGGAGCCGACTACATTAAAGCCAACAGACTAAATTCAATTCAACAAGTATAAAAAAACTAATTTATGAGGGGGGGGGGCCCTGGATAAAACGGGAGGGGGGCTTCACAAGAATTTAAAATGATCCAAAGGGGCATAAGTTAATGAAGGTTAAGGAAACACTGCGCAACTATCGCACTGAAACACTCTTATTTTCATGTCGCTTAGTTTTCGGTCCAGGGACCTTTAAACTGAAGGACGTTCAACTTCAAAACGACTGAATAAAAGACCCCGACGATTTCAGCAAGAATACTAAAGTATTTTCGTCCTGAAAGGTTTCGGAAACCGAAAAAAGAAAAAGAGCTTGCGAAACCGTGTTGTCTTGCAGTACAAGCCTCAAAAGACCAAGCATTTGAAGCACAGAACCAACGACCTTGACCATGGATAATGATAATAAAAGAGGGGGGGGGAAACAATAGGATTTCCCAATTTCCCCTCGATTTTATGTTACCGAAGACAGAAAAGCAATATTCCGCTCGTGCATTTCATTTTTCCTCGGTTTCAAGCCCGCGCGAAACAAAAAAAAAACACAAGAAGACCGCCGTGGTACAGCTGTTAAGCTGTGCAAAGTTTGTTCGTTAATTACATCACGTATACATTTCCTCGTCTTGCAAAAATTGCACCATTTTACTCAAAGTGTTTGGCCATTAAATGCAAAAACCACAGGAGAAAAAAAATTATCTTTCCGCGTCCAAGTTGGCGTCCACGATAACGACTACGGTGATGCAATGTTTCTCACTCAGCACATCATGCCTATATCATAGACATGGAAGCAGGGCCGCCCTCGGGGCCGGAACTAGAGGGGCAAAGGGGCATCTACCTCGGGTGGCAAATTTTAAGTAGGAACAAAAGCACTGTTATAAATCGTCATTTACAGTGATGGAGGCGACAAAAGTCATGTTTGCACCTTCCACAAAAATCCTAGTTACGGCCCTGACCACCCTTACCATAGTAGCCCCTATAACTTCGGGTCGCCGTAGTGTCAATTGTACAGTCGAATCACGTTTTAGCGAATACCGTTGTAGCGAAAATCTCGTTTTAATGAACATTTTTCTAATCCTCCAAATAAGTTTACTATAACGAAGTTTCGTTATAACAAAGATTTCTGCGGTCTCTTGGAGTTCGTTATAACGGGATTCGACTGTATTGGTTTTGTAAGGGGAGGCGAATTCGACCTCTAAAAATTCGTACATTATCACATAATACAATGCAATGTATAAGGAATGCTGAAAAATATAAATGCAAAAAAAATATAGACACATTTGTTAATGAAAATTAACACAAATATTAATGAAAATTTCGAATTGAGGAGAAATGAAAAAAAATACGATTAATAAAAGAAATAAATTCACAAATTAATGAAAATTAGTACGTAATGAAAACAAATGAAAATTTGCAGTGGTGAATTAAAAATAAGAAAAACAGTTGAAAAATATGCCAGCTGAATATCCAGAATTAATGAAATAAATAATTCCAGAATCGATGAAAATTCAGAATTAATGAAATAAATAATTCTAGATATCGATGAAAATTCAGAATTAATAAAGAAATAATTCCAGGCCACCAGTCAAAATTCAAAATTAACGGGAAAAAATAATTCTAGTATCGACGAAAACTCTCAAAATTTCAGAATTAATGAAAATTCAGAATTCCAGAATTAATGAAAATTCAGAATTCCAGAATTAATGAAAATTCAGAATTCCAGAATTAATGAAAATTCAGAATTCGATAATTAAAGAAAATTCAGAATTCAAGAATTAATGGAAATTCAGAATTCAAGAATTAATGAAAATTGAGAATCCAGAATTAATTAAAATTGAGAATCCAGAATTAATGAAAATTGAGAATCCAGAATCAATGAAAGAAATAATCTTACAGTGAAAATCCAAAATTAATGAAAGAAATAATCTTACAGTGAAAATCCAAAATTAATGAAAGAAATAATTCTACAATGAAAATCCAAAATTAATGAAAGAAAAGATGGAATTTAGAATTCCAGAATAAAATATAGATATAATTCAGAATTTCAGATCAGATAAAATTCAGAATTTTAGAGGATATAAAATTCAGTATTCCAGAATTTATGAAACCAGAAAAATGAAATGATGAAAGAGATGATAAACACACGATTACGATCACGGTGATGCAATATTTCTCGCTCTGCACATCATGCCTAGATTTATG
Source organism: Pholcus phalangioides (assembly GCF_987345545.1). Lineage (NCBI taxonomy): Eukaryota > Metazoa > Arthropoda > Arachnida > Araneae > Pholcidae > Pholcus > Pholcus phalangioides. The sequence continues at coordinate 20,369,959 of NW_028301616.1, read as the reverse complement.
AGACATGGAAAGACGCTGGACATGTTTTACATTTCAATTGGCATTCATGATTCCCGGCGCAATAAAAAATAAAAAAAAAGGTTCTAGAAAGTTCTATTCGTATGAATATATGCTAATTCGATCTCCAAAAATAACAAAAAAAAAACTCTCAATATCATTAACAGAATCAATTATACATGCAATTTTTTTTTTTAATCGTAGGGCAACCAAAAGAAACAAGGGACGTGACGCCATTACAGCGTCTCTCTCTCTTTCTATCATTGCGTCATAGGAAATATATTAAAATAGCGATAATAAAACCCTTGATTGTTTTGGCATGATTTGGCAATTTTGTACATCATTTTAATGGACACGCGCAAAGGAAACAGAAATCATTTTCTGTATCGAAAAATTTATTACAAAATGATCAAATTTAGAATTTTAGATCAGATAAAATTTAAAATTGAAAAACATATATAACTTTTAGAATTAAAAAAGATAAAGTTTTGAATTGAAAAACAGAAAAAATTTAGAATTAAGAAACAGATGAAATTTGAAATTTAAAAAAAAGATAAAATTTAAACAGATAAAATTTGAAAATGAAAAACATAAAATTGAGAATTAAAAAAGCAGATAAAATTTAGAATTCAAAAAAAGATAAAATTTAAACAGATAAAATTTAGAATTTAAAAAAAGATAAAATTTAGAATTAAGAAACAAAATTTAGAATTAAAAAACAAAATTTAGAATTAAAAAACAATATTTAGAATTAAAAAACAAAATTTATAATTAAGAAACAGATGAAATTTGGAATTTAAAAAAAGATAAAATTTAGAATTAAAGAAAAGATAAAATTTAGAATTAAAGAAAACATAAAATTTAGGTGACATGAATGTCACTCTCCACTTGTTAATACAAGATATACGGAAGACTGGATGTTGTGAAGATATTTATTATTTGAGATGTTAATTTTTTAAGGAAGGAAAAAACTCATCTCTGCCTCTACCGGGAGTCGATCCCGGGTCCCTCGATTGGCGAACGAGTGCTCTGACAAAAAAAAAAATTAACATCTCAAATAATAAATATCTTCACAACATCCAGTCTTCCGTATATCTTGTATAAAATTTAGAATTAAAAACAGATGAAATTTATAAATAGAAAACAGGTTAAATTATAGAAATTAACTTAAGTTTCAAATAAACTTAAGTTAATTTCAATTGTTTGTTGTTCAATTGAATTGTTTTTCAATTAAACTTAAGTGTTAATTAATTTAATTAAGTTTAAATTAATTTAAGTTTAGAATTATAAAAATATAAAATTCAGAATTAAAAAAAGATAAATTTCAAAATTTTAGATCAAAAAATTTCAAGTGCAGCGAAAAGACAATGTTCGGGAAAGACATATTCAGATATTTAGATCCAGAATTGGTGAAAACTCCAAATTCAAGAATTGAAAAATTTAGAGTGGTGGAGAATTCAGAACTGAAGAAAATCTTAAATTAATAAAAAAAATAATAATTTCAAAACGAATGAAAAAAATGACTTCAAAACTAATGAAAATTACGACCTAATGAAAGAAATTATCTGAGAACCAAGGAAAATTTACAATTGGTGAAATGAAAAATAACAAAATATAATGTTTAAAGAAATAATTCCAGCTCAAAAATTCAAAACTAATGAAAGAAGTGTTTCTAGAATATAAGAGATAGAATTCAGAATTCTAGAAATGATAAAAATTCAGAATTAATTAACGAATGATAAGAAATAATTCAGAATTAATTAACGAATGATAAGAAATAATTCCGGAATAAATGAAAGAAATGATTCCAGAATTCCAAAATTAATGAAGATTCAGAATTTCAAAATTAACGAAAAAAATTAATTCTAGAATTAATGATAGAAATGCAATAATACAGTCGAATCCCGTTTTAACGAATACCGTTATAGTGAAAATTTCGTTTTAACGAACACTTTTCTAATCCCCAAAATAAGTTTACATAGAACAATGCTAGGTAACGTGGAATTCCTTTATAACGAATTTTGGATACAACGAAGTGATTCCTCCGGTCTCTTGGCGTTCGTAATAACGGGATTCGACTGTATAGGAAGATAACATTTTTGACTTTTGATTTGACATTCGTGGTCCCCTCAGTGCCGTCTTAAACGCATGTTCCCATCCGGGCATGACCCGGGGGCCGCATGTAGACGGGGAGCTTCAAAAATTGAAATCTCGTTGAACTTTTAGGTAATGCCAGTATAGGCGGGGATAGACTTGGAAGTCTGGGGGGGGGGGCACACTCCACTTTTGACGCTGAGGGCATTCCCCCCGCCTCCCCCCCCCCCGTATCGCCGCCCATGTTTGCCAGGTACGATACGACCCCAGAAAAATCAGTTGGGCCGCTGGCCGATCATGCCCTTAAGATGGCCAGGGGCGTATCCAGAAATTTCATTCGTGGGGTGGGGGGACACTTTCATTTCGGGGGACCAAAGTGATAGAGCAATAGATTTGGCCGTATTTTTCCTTTTTTTCCGTCATTTTCTCACATTTCGGGGGGGGGGAGACCAGACCCCCAAGTCCCCCCCCCCCCTCGCTACGCCCTTGAAGACGGCCCTAGATCCCGGCGAAGTGAATATAAAATATTCTAGAAAGTTCTATTCGCATGAATATGCTAATTCCATCTCCAAAAATAACATAAAAGGGGGGCTCCAATATCATTAACAGAATCAATTATACATGCAATTTTTTTTATACGGCAGGGTTGTAATCTAAAGAGACAAGAGACGTGACGCCATTGGCGCGTCTCTCTCTTTCTCCCATGATTCCATTGCGTCATAGGAAATATATTAAAATAATAATAAAATCCTTGAATGTTTTGGCAGGATTTCGCAATTTTCTGTATCACTTTTTTTTTACGGACACGCGGACCGAAATAAAAAGCGCCCTTTTTTTTTCCTACCAAAATTTCAAGAGATGATGATGATACGAGAGGGTTTGAAAGTCGATAATATTCACACATCCAATTAAATGGCGATAGTGTAGAGAAAAAAGTAAAAAAAAATGGCTGTCGATAGATAAAGTATTGCAAAATGATTGCAAATCATTATTATTATTATTTGGACGGGATGTGGCGTTATATTATTTTATTTCATTGTCCGTATTCATCATGCGTCGGTTGTTGACTTCCCATAATGCAATCCGATTGCAATGAAAAACAAAAGAAAAAGCAGGTTTTTCGGCAGTTTTTATATTCGTAGGGATTTTATTTTTCTTTTCGTTCCTAACGTCTGGGCATTTTAGGGATTTTTTGGAATTATTTATTTATCCCTATCTTTTATGTAATTTTTTTTCCCCCGATTTTATTATTATTATTATTATTAATATTGTTATTGCGTGGTGTGGTGGTGGGTTTCCATTGAATATTTCTTTGATGTACGAGAGACATTTCCCCCCAGTAACGGTTTATGAATCCGTTGTGCAATGGTTTAATAATTGTGACTCATGGAGACGGATTTGCGGTGACTTGAAGGTTCGGACGTGGTGACCAATTCGAGGAAATGACGATTAATGAATTAAAATATAAAGGAAATGATTATCATGGACGGTGATGAGACAGAGGTGGGCGATTCATTGACTTTTTCTAAGGGGGAGGTATATTCAAAAGTGTATTTACTGGGGTGGGGGTGCTAAGATGAGTATAGTCCAGGGCGACAAATTCGAAGGAGCGGAAAATTTGAAAGATGAGTTATCAAAGAAATTAGTAGAATGGGAGAAGGATGACAAAATTTGTATAGCCCACCATAAATCCCCTCGCCTCTACCCTGAAAGTGAGGAGACTAGGTCAGTGTGTGACCCCAGAGAGCAAGGGACCAGGTTGGTGAGTGACCTAAAGACCAGGTCGGTGAGTGGCCGACCAAAAGAGTGACGAAGAGAGCTGGGGGGGGGGGGACCAGGTCAGTGAGCAACGAAAAAAGTGACCCAGAGCGTATGCAAGCACGTAAGGACCAAATAAGTGGCTTAGAGAGTGAGGGACCAGAACAATGGTCAACGAAAAAAGGGACCTGTGTGTACATGGGAGTGACGAAAAGAAATAAGACCGTCTAGACAGCGATGGACCAGGTCAGTGAATGACCAAAAGAGGGAATTAGAGCGTGTGCAAGCTTGTGAATGACCAAAAGAGTGGCCCAGACAGCAAAGAACAAGATCAACGAGTGACCAAAAGAGTGTGTGAACATGGGAGTGACCAAAGGAGTGACCTAGAGAGTGAGGGACCAAATCAGTGAGCAATCAAAAGAGTGATCCGGATCGTATGCAAGCACATGAATGACTGAAAGAGTGATTTAGCGAGGGACCAGGAGAGTAAGCGAGCTAGAGAATGTGCTGCAAGCACAAGAATGGCCAAAAGAGCGAGGGACCACGACAGTGAGTGACCAAAAGAGGGATCTAAAGAGGGGACTAGGTCAGTGAGTTACCAAAAGAGGGACGCAGAGCATGTGCAAACGCGTAAATGGCCAAAAGAATGACGCAGACAGCAAAGAACCAGGTCAGTGATTGACCAAAAGAGTGACTTATAGAGTGTATGAACATTGAAGTGATCAAAAACGTGGCCTATAGAAGTGTGTGAACATGGGGAGTGATCAAAATGACTTGGAGAGTGGAGAGCCTGGTCAGTGAGCGACCAAAAGAGTGATCTGGAACGTGTGTACGCAAAGGATTGTCCAAAAGAGGGACTTAGACTCAGAGGTACATATTTACAGGGGCGGTGGGCTATCCGTACTAGGGACCAAGGCGGTAAAATTGAAAAATGAGGGATCAAGAAAATTATAAAAATGAGAGAAGGGAGGAAACATTTGTGTGGCTCACAAGTGACAAAACCGTAAATGCACCTCTGGGTCAATGAGGCATACTCTTGTGGTCAACGCTGTCTGTCACCAACGGATAAGTGTTATTGTCTCAGGATATATTTCACTTGTCATGTCCACCTTTTTGTTAGGATTCAGCCTCATTAAAATTGTAATAATGTTATGAAGTCATTCCCAATAAAAGTTTTTTTTCTCCTGAAATTTCTGGCTCTTTTTGCACGTTTCTGGATTTCTCCGACCTTGTCTTTTTTTGATTTAAGCCCCACTTTTACACTTTAATGAATGTTGCTCCTCTCGCTTCTTTTGCTTTTTCAGAAATTTCGCCACTTCTGTCCTTTTTCCTAGTTTCTGTCTACCCTTTTCTTTTTTCTGAATTTCGGCCTCTTTACCTTTGCTTTTATTCTAATTCCAACCCCCCACAATAGAATACGGGAGCGCGCACACACAGCATCCCTGATAATAATGAACTAAAGGATGACTGAAACAGGCGCGGTGCATTACGCGATATCTCAAGAAATGGGGTCAATATTGAACAATTAATCACGATCGTTGCTTAATTGCCAAAAAAATTGCTAACCATTAGAAGAAAATTACCAATGAGCGTTAAAAATAAAGCAATAAGCTCTATTTTGAACTCAATCCTACCACATCAAATCGACGGTGAATTAAAATGATTTGCAGATCCCGCTTATAACATTTTCAAAAAACCGTCATGAAGGGACGTTGTAGGCGAGCAAACGCTTTAACCGAATGTCTTACTGAGAATTAGTTTGAGTTGAGAAAACAAGTGTCGTATTAAACGAAAAAACGTTCTGCACACTAATGTGGCTGAATATTCCGTTTTTAATATAAAAAAAAATAATGCACACAACACACGAGAGATAAGTATGCTTAGAATATTTCATATCTTCAAAAAAGGGTGGTTGATGACGTAAGCAACCTTTAAACTCCCCTCCTCCCCTTGTCATCAAAAGTCAGCAAATCCGAACCCCCCCCCCGATGCTGACGTAATACTTGAATGACCCATAGAAAAAGGGTAGCTGGAGGAGGTGGGGGGAAACGGAAACCTGCTCACCTCTCATTTTTACTTCATTTCCCCCATTTGTCAACAATGATACCGGGTTTTGACATTTATCTCAGCTAGTTCAACTGCATGACGTTCATATTATTGTTGCCAAAAGCTTGTACGTGAAGTAGGTTTATAGATTGAATTAATATTCACGAAAACGTTCGACAAGAAAAACTTTTCTCTAATGAAAACTTATCTTTCAAAGAGGTTTCATTCTATTTCTTTTATAGTAAACAAAGTTTTGCGAATGTTCCAAAGGTTTAAGATGGGCAAAGTGTAAATACGGGACAAAACGGGGGAGGGGGGACATTTACACCAAAAAAAAAAATAGAGGACGACTAAAATTATGAAAAATACGGGACGTATGGTCACTCTGTTCGCATTTGTGTTACGTAGAGAAAAATAACCATTTCATGATTTTCACATTTCATGTAGGAAAAAATCATATCGAAGAGCTTGTTGTGATAATTAATAAAATATTAACTTTTTTCATAAAATATTATTATCTCATACTTTGACTAAATTAATTAACTAATTAATAATTATCAATACTCCTCCGTTATTTGAAGATAAACATTGGAAGAAGAATAACACGAGAAAAAATTAGTTTCACTTTGCAAATTAATTTTCTCACAATCGTCTGCTTGACCTCGCTCAGTCGTCTGCTTCCACGCATTGATCGTTAGTCCGTTATTATTGATGAGCGAGTGGCCAATCGCAGCGGAAACTTCCATGGATTTCTGGAGTGTAACGCGTTCGCGGATTCGTCGGCGCGTCGCTGTAGGCGTGGCTCGGAATGAGTTGCATAACTGATGCAATTTTTCTAACATTGCGTATTGCGTGACTGTGAAGCTATGTGCAATACCATTACTGTATTGCGAGCAGAGTCGTTTTCATTCAATGACCTGCATTCCTCGACCGGGAACTTCTCCTCAACAGATGTACGAATTGGATCGGAATTTTATTGCTGGTAAGGAAAAAGTTATAATTTCACCACTGTAATAATTATTATTTAAGTGTTTTCTTCTAGTTCGCCACTTATTAACGGAACTTGTCGTCGAAATTTGAATGAAATCGTTGAACGTTGATACCATTGCTCGCGATAAATTTGGATTGGGGGTAGTGGCGTCGGAGCCGGGGGTGCTGTGGGTGCTCGAGCACCTACGGTGATTTGTGACATCGGTGTCGGCACCACCAGAAAAGATTCAGAAATAAAAATTTTGTATGTAAAGGCTCAACCCACGCGCGGCGTCATTTAGAGGGGTGCAACGGCCCCCCGACCTTTGAAAATACACTAAAAATGGTGTATATATATATATATATATACATTGATTACATGTTCCTTGCCCCCCCCCCCAGAAAAAGTTTGCCCCCCCCCCCCCGGAAAAAAACGAAAAGTTTACGGCCCTGAACCCACGGATGTATTCCGATACCCTTGCATATGAATGATCAAAGGAAGTAACTTGGGGATAGTGGCTTAGAGGCCGGGGATGCTGAAGCAACAACGGTAATTTATGGCATAGGTCTGAGCACCTTGAATTGATTCAGACCCCTCTCCCTCTCACAGGGCCTCTGGGGGCCTTAAGATACGGTAAGCAATTAGAGAATGACCTCAGTCCCTAGTCTATGCATCAGGACTAAACAGGGTAAATTTCAAATTATAAAACCATGATTCAGAATCTATTTTGAAGGTATTCATAATCTTTTGGCATGAAAACCATCCGTAAAAATTCCTCAAAGAATGTAAGGCCAAAAAATTCATGTTTGCTCAGGGTCTGAACTTATGAGGAACTGTACCAAGAAACAAGTCACGATTTCGCATGGGCGATTGGGACATTTTTACCCAGGACCCCCATATTTTACTGAACCCCCCCCAAAATTTGAGTGGCAAACACTGACAAACTTTACCACCCATGCGTGGGCCCTCGAAGTCATCTGATGTGGCTCGCAAATGCACAACTAATTTTGTAAAGAATTTACAGATCAATTATCACATTTACAGGTCACTTAAAAAAAAAGTCACCCGCTGTGCAGTTCCTCATCACTTTAGTGACCCGCAGCTCATTTATAGACCACTCAAGTGGCCTGCGGCACATCTTCCAATCATTTAAGGGATCCGTGGCATATTTACATATTACTTAAGTGACCCGCGGCATATTCACGGATGACTTGAATGACTCATAGGACAGTTCCAGATCATTTAGGTGGCCCGTGGTACCTTTCCAGATCATTCAGGCTGCCCATGGTACATTTCCAGATCATTTTAGTGGCCCGCTGTACTTTTCCAGATCACTCGAGTGACTTGCACACATCTTCAAATCATTTAAGTGATCCGCGACATATTTACTTGATTGACCCGCGGCACAGTTGTATATAACTTGAATGACCCGCAGTACATTTACAGGTTACGAGTGGCCCGCGACACGCTTTCAAACCAATGAAGTGGCTCGAACTCTCATAAAAGTTGAGTGCCTTGAGCTAAACATTTCGGGCCATAATCATAGGGGCCATACTAATTAATTGCTTTGCTAAGGGAGCCCTCCTCGTGTCGAAGTCGGGCCATGCCTAAATACAGGGCCACAACTAGATGCTTGGTCACCCGGGGCAAGTGCGCATTTTGGCACCCTATTATAATGTTGACGGTAAGGTTTTTGAGAATGAAATTTGGGCCCCCTTTGGTCCAGCGACCGGGGCACGACACTCGCCTGCTCCCTCCCTAGTTGCGGCCCTGGCTAATTAATTATACTACGAATTTCGAACTGATGTGGGGGAAAAACACACAATTGTACAAAAAAAAGACCTATAAATTCTTCATCAGTCCGTAGACAAAAGAAAATAAAATTCAATGACGTTAGTTTTTGTTTTACCATTGAGTTCTTTCTAAAATGTTTCATACACACACCGCAAATTCCCACAAAAAAACGTCCTTTCTGCTTAAACATACTAGTTCATGACGTCACTCCGTACGCGACCAATCGACGTCGTTGTTATACGCTGTGGGGAGAGGAAGGGGGAAAATTTCATTCCATTGACGTAAGAGCGGAATAGCTAAAACGCATGCGCAACGGATCCTCTCTCTCCTCACTGGGCTGTTCCGTGAAGCTGGCAGCAGCCGCGCTTCGAATTCGATAACACAACGCTCCCTCTTTTGTGCACGTACAGCACCACAATGGAGTTCGTTCCGAGTTCGTGGGTTTCTTCGTCGGTGAAGGCTGATTTAGGGATTGGCCTTTATTATTAACTCCCCCCCCCCCAAATTTATTAATTGAGAAACATCGGAAACAATTAAGAACTTCTTTACATTTAAATTATAAAACCCTACACAGTTTCAACGAAATCGAATTCGAACGAACCCTGAGGAAAAGATAAAATATTGGCTTTTGTTCTCTCGTTGTGTATTTTTTTTTTTTGTGTTATAAAGGAAAAGAAGCCACACATACATGTCCGGGGTGAGTATCTTTCTTTGTTCCTGGTTTGATTTTTTTTTTTACTATGGGGATGACGTTGCTCATTATTCGACTAAAGGAACAGCAGACTAAATAAATGAATCAACATTCATTTATTTAGTGGGGAATTTTTGAGATTTCCTGGATGACCTTTCGGAGGGATTTTTTTTTTTTAGTTTTAGTTTCCCCGCCAATTCCAACCCAACTAAGGAAGGTTTCTAGTCCGGGTTGTAATCATTCCGAACCGGATGCGGTTTATGTTACTCTTTTAAAAATTGACTGGAGTTGTTATATTGGTTCCCTTGGTGTGATGAATTTTTATGAATATGTGTGTGTGGGATTTATTGGTGTGTAAGAGGTAACTTCGGAAGCTTCTTTGTTTGCTTTGTTGTTTGTGTGAAACCTGTTTTTCTTTTGGAAATGGGGGAATTCTTTGTTTTATTGTTATGATTTCAGCTGCAATGATTTTGTTTTAATTGGATTTTTGTTGATTGAAATGTGAAAAAGCAATGTTTGTTGTTGATGTATGGTAGGAACACCTCTTGTTAATATAAGGGGCTGGTAGGAGTAAACATCTGTAGAGGTGTAACAATGCACAAATTAAGGTGTCCACAAAAGAGAGATATTACTGTACTCGCAGGTCCACCATTCAACCTTTTCCAGGGTAGGGGCAAAGAACATATAATCAGTATATATATATATACTGTTTGTAGTATACTTTGTAAAGCCATGGGGCGATTGCCCCTTCCCGACCTCAAATGACAGGCCTGTGTAATTTTTTTCCTTTGCAACTAGATGGAATTTTTTCCCTACTAAATTGTTTTAAAAACATATAGCTAAAAAATTAACACCAAAGGTAAGGGAGATATATCCAGTATTGACTCGTTTTGCTAAGATGGACCCACATAGCTAGGGCTCCATTGTCAAACTGAAATGTGTATGTATTTCTACCATGATTTGCCCACAATTTAATGGATGCTTAAGGTTGGGAACATGTGGAAAATGTGTGTCCACATAATGAGGGGTTGATTTCAAGATGACCACTTACCAGGGCCGTCTTAAGAGCATCTTTGGGGGCCCTAGGCCCGGTAGATTCTCCTGATAAGTCCTCAGAAAAATTACTTGCTTGCTCTTGAAAATTTCAACCAGGTCTTTGTGAGGCTCCTGAAACCATACCCAGGTGGGCGCATGCATTAAGACGGCACTGCTACCTGTGTGCGAAGAAAATTCTGAGGGTTTGAAAATATTATGAAGGCCTTAGTCTTGCACCAAACCATTATTATAATGGGTAAAAATTTTACTACTATGTGTTTTTCTCAGTCTTGCAAGATGTGTTGGTATGTTATAAATTAACTTTATAATATGGCAGGTTTTTTTTATGGATTTATTTATATTGTGGAGCCATGCTGTAGGTATTTTGCATGGCATCCCCTGCACTAATTTCTCATTACATCGAGAAGATTTGCATGTGGAGTCATTTTATTTTTGCTACATGCACGTGGAAACAGTTTTGTTGTGAATATGAGGTTTTTATTTTACTTGAGATTTCATTTATTTTGTTATAAATTAGAAGCCTGTTTTGTTTGGATGTTTTCAAATGTAATTAATGTTAAATATACTTTTTGTAATATCTGACAACATATATATATTTTTTCCTTGGTGTTATAGATATCTTGAAAGACCCATCGTGCTAGTGATTAATCATCTTTTGTGGATACTGTGATCATTCTGCCTACATGCTAGTCTGACCAAGCACTAGAGGAATACCAAAATACAAAGCATCAGTAGAGAGGAATACAATTTGTGTCTCGTTTCCTGCTAGGATATCACTTTGGAAATTTGTTTAGTTTCAAGTTTTTGTTTGAACAATTCCAATAGAATTGTTTTTCTTTTTTTTTTTATTTGTGTGTGATCCTTTGAATCCTGATGAGTTGTGCCACTCGACCACCTAAAGCGAACTTAAGGTTAGATTTACGTCATGCCAGGCATAAACAGCAACAGAATTTCGACAAACCTGGAACTGATGGGACTGGAAGCCTCAGTCCAAATCTACAACCTGCCACACCTCCTACATATCCCGCAAGTGAAGAGCCTACGGCAGTTACTAAAATCGCAAATAAATACCTACTCTTAGAGCATGTAGAAGGAAGTCTTCTTCGGAGGTGTGTGTCCTTAGAATCTAACGAGGAATTTGTATGTAAGGTAGGTAAAATTTTATTGATCGGTTTTTAAAATAAATTTTAGAAAATTTATAATAAGTATTTCACAAATTATGCCATGGTCATGATCCTTGTTTGGATTATTACTTTGGTATGTGCCATTAAATTTTTATTATCTCTGTCAGCAGAACTGATGGATATCACAAAATGTTTCTTTAAAACATGGTTTTATTCATAAATGATTTGTTTGACCACTGAAGTACTTGTGCAAAATTCATAATTTTTCACCAGAAATTTTACAAAATGGCACATAAAACATTTAATGTACCAACTCCACAGTATATTTACACTTATTGAGGACCTGGATTCCAGGTGCTTGAATGAAGAGTATATTTAGACACGGAATGGGCAAATCCCAGGTTGCCATGGTGATTAAAAAAACCAGTATTGGCGCCTACAATTTTTCTTTACTAAATTGTAGGCAGAGAGCAGTGCAAAATATTTGGAATTTATAACGGCATATCTGCTTACATGAGAGGGTCACTATGCCCTGAAAAAGTCGAAGGAAGCATTATTTAGACATTTTTCTCTCAAGTAAAAAAAATTTTTTTGCGATTCCTCCAGCTCTGATTGAGACCTATGCAAGAACAAATTTTGTGATTTTTTTTTGTTAATTAGTTTGACTTTTTTTGGTAAACTTGGAATATTATATATTGATTGCCATGGCAACCTATCTTCTGAGATTTGTTCAGCCCCTGATTCTTACAGTTTGACCAATACAACTTCAACAAGCAACACACCAGTACAACAAGCTTCACACTTGATCAATGCAACTGACTAATCCATGTTGATTTTGTTATGTGTCAAAGGCTTGAAACTTTGTGTTGATTTCAGGTTTTTAACTGATTCGCATCAATTTTCTGACATGCTGTGGTGTATCACAAGTGTCAGTCCAGTGTGAATCCAGCCTAATATGTAAAAGCATGTATTGCAGTGGGAAAGGCCATGAAATGTGGGATTCACAAAGTAGGTTTTTACATATTTTTGGGTGTAGCACATCAATGAAAGATAATCTTTGGTCAAGAACATGGCAATTAGAACAAGAAGAGGTGGTAAAATTAGGAATTCGCTGTTGAGCAGGGTCATGTATCATGAGCCTCAGGCCAAGTGATTTTCTTTACACAGCAAATTTACATACATGCTTTCAAAATTTATCTTATTTTGTGAGGCTCCTCTTCTCTCTTGAGATCCCGAGCTGTGCCTTAAGACAGCCATGGTCCGCACATCCTGAAGTAGGACTCCTAGGCTGGAATCTTTTGCAGGCTACCTGATTAGACTTCCAGGGGGCCCTTCTATAGTTAATTTATAGCGTGAAAAAGCAAAAAATGGTGAGACTAGTTCTTGTGGTGGAGGACATGAAGACTGCACTGCTGTCGAGTAGGGCAGTCAAATTTGTATCATTGTTCGTTTTTGTGGCGATTTATATCATTATGGAAATTCCCGGGTCTGTTCCATTTTTCAATAATAATTTATAAATAGCTTCTTTTTGGCAAAAGAAATCGAGAAAAAGTTTTCTCACTTTATGGGGGATGCCGAGGTTGAAATTCACGGACGCTATGATGGTAGTGCCACCTGTCGGCAGTTTCGGTCATATAGAACTAATCTTCCTTTTTTTTTCATTTTTGAGATTTTAACGGCCGTATTCACCAACACAGTTTCAACTGAAATCGCAGGTGGAAGGATTGAAGATCGAACCGAATTGGTTAAATTAAGGATTTTAACCAATCCGTGTCGATCGCTGATCGTTTAACCTGCGATTGCAGTTGAAACTGTGTTGGTGAATACGGCCGTAGGCGTAGGCATCTTTCTTTTGTGTGTGGAATTCATCTGGTTTCACCAGTACCGCGCTTTCAGTGCCGTCTCAACACATGGGCCCACCCAGGCCTCGGGAAAATGAGATCTGGTTGAAATTTTCTAGAATTTACCGGGTAGGGCCGAAAAAACTACTTGGCCCGTGAATGCTCTTGAGACAGCCCTGCGATCTTATCTTGTGTTTCTTTCCTCAGTAGTTTTTCATCTTAAAGAATTTATCATAGCTATCCCCCCCCCCCCTTCCCCGATTCATCACTACATAAATGTATATGGCCCCGAGATAACACTGTCCTTCAATCAACGAGACTAATTTCACCTTTTTGTGTGTTTGGGGATATAGACCAGTTATCGGTATTGGAATAATGCGTAACGTACGGTTGTGTAATGAGATGACGCTAACAGTATAAGGCTTCGATTTACCGAGAATCAAAATGACTTTTCAGTATAATTGGTTAAATTTGGTCGATTTTGAAATCACAGTTCATAGTACGTTCCAGGGCCGTCTTAAGAGCACTGTGGGCCCCGGGGCCAAGTAGAGTATGAAAAACATTTAAAAAAAAATTGAATTTCTTTGAAAATTTACTGTCTATTAATTCAAACAAATCTTGTTAATCATTACGAATGCGTATTTTCATATCGTCTACTCTTTAATCTATCCAATTTAATGAAGCATGAATGAGCAAACTACAAACGAACTGCAAGCAAAAAATATGAACACCAAAATTCTGTGTTTATGTAACATGAAAGGTTGAGCCCAAATTCACTTCATGGATTGTACTTTTCTCTCCTTCCTCTTAAAAGTGAAACTGGTGGCGATTCAGGATCGCATATGGTGCAAGTTTACTCAATGCACACAACCAAAGCATCATTTAGCATCAACTAAATGAAAAATATTGACAAAATTGTCACTTGCGCAATTGATGGATGCATTTATTATGTGTTTCCGACCTTCATAATGTTACTTAATAATATATGCACATTATTATTCGATTTCCGCCTTAAAATTTCAAGTCCAACAGTATTTATGTCCGTACATCTATTATTTGAAATCAGCAATTAGGGGCGTAGAATTCAAGGATTTGTACAGAAACTAATTTATCTTTAATCAGGGGGAACTCTTTATGCCACGTTGTAATGCATTGCAAATGCTTAGATATAAGTTTAGTTCTCTATTTTTATTCTGAAATTTTTCATGCACAAAATATAGAAATAGAACAGCTATCTTACTGCACTGTATTTAAGGATTAGATTCAAGTCTATTTACCAGATCCATGTTTCTTTTAATAACTTCACAGCATTTCAATGACACGCATACATATTAGGTTACTTCAATATCATTGAAGTTAATGCAAAGGAAAAATGAAATTAAATTTTATTTATTTATACAATATTGTTTATCCGAGGCCTATACAAGAGGGTGCGGTGATAAGATTACCGATGATGCTACATACAAAATCAGAGATTGAAGTGATTTGAATCAACAATTTTTTAAAGAAAGTGATTTTAAATCGGGATTTTAATCATGGTTTAAATCAAGCTGAATTAAATCGGCGTACCGAGGGGGGGGGGGCAAGTGATTTTTCTGAGACCCTACGAGGCTAATTCTTGAAAACTTCAACCTGATCTCATTTTTGTGGGGGCCCCTTCTCTTGATGCCCCTGGACCGTGCCTGGTTGGGCCCCATTCCTTAAGACTGCACTGATACGTTCTTGTGAAAATTATTGTGAATTCCCCTTTGTTTTTTTTTATAATACAGTTATGTAATGGGATCTGAACTCAGGGCCTTGATCGATTTTTTTTTTTTTTAATTTCAACCCATAGGTCTTAGCGCTTGCATTTGGTTCTTTTCCTGTGCGCCTATCATCTCCTGGATGAGGATGGAAGTCCTGCATGTAATGTATTTCATCCTTCCTGTGAGGTTACATTACTCTCCCATCATTTCCCTCTCTTTGCCAGTGAGTCATGTTCCCCTCATATGGTATTCACTTCATGTTCTGGAATGTGCATGGCCTTTTCTTACTCGACGGGAAGTGTGGGGGGGGGGGCTTTCTTTATTCTCCCTCGGCCTGGAATGATTATTTTTATAGGGTGCTTTGAAACCAATATCTTGCGGAAATAACTTTTTTTATTTGTTGGAATATATTCCGCCGAAAATCAATTATTCCGATTGAGAGGAAAGGGCATATTCTGACGCATGGTCTTGGCCCTGAGATTATATTGTTGGGGTTGTATGGACGTGACTCTCAATCGTGCGTCGTCTTTGAGAGAGATGACAGAGTTTGAATTTTACTTCTCTCATAATTTAACCTTCTGCCGAGTGATGACCATCATTATTGGGGGGGGGGGTGTCAAAAGAAGTTCTTATAAAAAAGAATGTATTTAACATAAAACTAGAACAAATTTTGCTGAAATTGATGACCTACCATCAAATGGCCGCACTGTGCCTATCAGATCAAATGCGCCTGACGGAAACTTAAATGTATAGTTCCATCTTATTCGGAGACCCATTTACGGAAGTTATTTTGTTTCAAAGTCAAAGTTGGTTTCTCCGATGACAATGCGTTAGCCAAATCTTGAGACGCGTACGGAAGTGCGCCTGAAAAAAGGGTTGAATGGAACGGGCGTTGGCGTAAGAAGGCGCCCATTGTGTGTGTATTTTTTACTGCTAATCATGTTATCTTATAAAAGCTTCAAATTACGCTTCTTTTTGCCTTTCGGTGTATAGCATCCTTGAGGAAAGGCAATGCTAGGCTTGCATTGTGTCCCGTTTCCGTCTCAGTTTGCATCGGTGAAAAGATACGCTCGTCATTCAAAAAGGGGGTATTCATTTCAAGGTGGAGCACATGGCACTCGTTTTTGTTTGTAAAAATCTCGCTTTGGTGACGAAAATCGATCTAGATAGTGTTGTATTGTTTCTTTAAGTACGAAAGCACTGAAAGATGCAGCGGCTCACGAGTGGGCTCGATTTGCATGAGATATCGATTTATCGAGTCGTTGCGATGCGCTGCGGTTGGTGACATCGACGTGGCGTTGAGGAGGAACTGCGTATGTAATTATGGGGAGAGCTTCTGTTCTGTAGTAAAGAATAAAATAGTAATGAAATAGGCTCGAAATCCTTGTTTTATCAGCTGCGTGCAACGTTGTTGGGAAAGTTATCTGTTTGCTTCACGGAGAGGAAGAAAAAAAAACGTTGCGACATCTTCAGATTTCGTCGACCGGGATTCAGTACTAAGATATCGATGTCATTATGGGAAAGCAATGTAATCTCTGCGCTTCTCCCCCCCCCCCCCCCACACACACACACACACACACACATACATTTTTTTATTTTTTTTCATTTGAACCTTGCCTTTTGCTTCTTTGGGCTTTAGATTTTCGTGGTCTAAAGTGCGGCAAAGAGGAAATGCTGTGCTGGACAAATCGTATCTTGTGTTGGTGGAGGCGTTTCTCGTGGGAAAAAAGTGGTCGATCTCTAGGGAACATTTCGGTGGCACCCCTTTTAAGTGCCGTTACACATTGATTTGCGAATCTCAACACTTCATTCATGTTTATTAAATAATTATTTTGAGGTTATCGGGGGGGGGGGGGGGGGCTTGAAAAATCCCGGCACCAGAATTTTTCAGGAGCAAACCTTTTTCTTTTTGGGAAAAACTGGTGAAAACAATGTTTCTTTCAACTTCTTAGAACTTGGCAACCTCTTTCTATGTAGGTAGATGCGCTGATATTAATCCCACAAATTATTTGTTCGCCTACTCAGATTTAGTAACTGCATTTAAAAAAATTTAAGGCGCGAATTCGTTTTTTCTGGTGGCGTGGTGATCTGGCGCCTTGGATTTGTCAAGGCCTGCTTTACATTGAATAGGTAGCCTATGGTTGAATGGGGCTCATGTACCTTAGGTACTCGGCACGGGTCACTTTTTTTCACCATAATATAATGTAAAAAATTTCATTTGAAGGAGGGCTCAAATGGGATTTGTTGGGGGGTGATGCTTCCCCCGATAATATTGAATGTACAGTGCAAAGCAGGCCTCCTTCCGTGTGTAATCCTGTATATACGGGACGTCTGGAAATTCTAGCGCTCCAAATCAAACCCCCAATTATTTCTTCGTATTTGTGCCTCGACATCGTTAGAACATGCGGACGTCATATATGAATCATCGTTAAATACAGCGGGTGTGAGAAGTGGTTCGGACTTTGTGGGTATACTCAGTTTGAGCGTTATTTGAGTTATTTCGGTTAATTCTGGGGTTTTTCGGCCGTGCTCCACAAAATGCCGGAATACGGCGTTACGGTTTGGAAATCACTGAATTGCACGAATGTTTGAATTTTAATCTTGTTCACGATTTCGAAAATCAAATCGCTATTAGTCAATTCCCGCTTTAACGACTACCGTTATAGTGAAAATCTCGTTTTAACGAAAACTTTTCTGATTCCTCAAATAAGTTTACATAGAAACAATGTAAAAATCAAGAATTCCTTTATAACGAAATTTCGTTATTGCGGAGGGATTTCTCCGGTCTCTTGGAGTTCGTTATAACGGGATTCGACTATATGAAATGTGTATACTTTTTATTATACTATACTTTTGAATATTCAAAAAAAAAAAGTTATGCAATTTTTCTTTTTTTCGTAGGTAGTGCCAAATAACAAATACAGGGAGACCCTGATGGGCCACCTGCGGTTAGACCTGCATCCCAACATCAACTCCGTGGACGAGGTCCTCGTAGGCTCGACCCAGACCTACATCATCTTCCCCCGGTGTTACGGGGACCTGCACTCGTACGTGCGTAAGAAGAAGATCCTCAGGGAAAGCGAAGCGGTCGCCCTGTTCCGACAAGTCGTGTCCGCAGTGGCCGCCTGTCACGAGGCCGGCATCGTTCTCAGGGACCTCAAGCTCAGGAAGTTCGTCTTCAAGGACCCCGAGAAGTAAGATATCTATCTGTAGTCTTTGCTTAAATTTATTTAGTTGACGTCCTCGACTCGAGACGTTTCCTCTTGATTATTGATGAATTTTACTTGCACTGCTTTTTCCGAGGAACAACGTCTTGAGTGGGTTCACTGGATTCTCTTGATGTGCAGTAATTGAATACGCGGCACGTATGACATATTCCTGTCGCGATCGGATTTCATCTTGACGAGAGATCGGAAACTCTAAAGATGTGCCTTTCCCCCTAGACATATGGTATTCTGTGTCTCGTGCCTGTAGCGAATTCCTGATTACAATCTGACTCTTTTCATCCTCTGGGTTTTTTATTTTATTTCTGGGGTTTTACAGAGGACCCATACGTCCGGATGCAGTCTTTTCCTGTCATTGCAAGGAAAAGGAAGGGATTATTATCAGGTATAACGCGTGTAAGAGCTGATCTAGGTAATGTGGGGGAAAGTGCAGAAACACATCCGATTTTTTTTTCCTTCAATATTTTTTTTTTGAAAGCGTGTTTCTCCTATTTTTAGGTGTTTGGTCGGATATGAAGCATCCCATTGCGGTCGCGTGCGTTATTTTTGTCGCCATAGAGAGGGGACCATTTAGTCGTCCTCCTGCTCTTGCCTCGGATTATGCTGAATAAAGAAGGGTTCTTGAGTCTTTTTTATCCTCGATTTCCATCTCGTACATAGGAAAAACTCCTTACGAGGGGGATTCCGTTCTTGCCCGTTTTTTTTTCTCTCTACCGGTGAAAATTAGTGCCGTGATGTCAGTGTCTTGGCATCCAGACTGACTGTGCAGCAAACGTTTCCTCTCTCTTTCACTATATGACGGCTGTTCGAGCTTGTTTATAATACCCGAGGTCTTTTTTTATTTTCTTGTAGCTTTCTGTGGAAGTTGCCGAAAAAACATGACGTTCGGATTTTTTTTTTCCTCATTGCTTTTTAAGAACTTTTCGTCGTGAATCATTGGATCGGGTTTATATAATTACAAATGTTCGCCTCTCGTCTCGTTTTTCGGATGTGATGGTTGGGTTCGTTGCTCGCGTCGTCTTCGAGACTGAGTCATCGGCGAGTCACACACAATTGTGGGATTGATGACTGTTTTCGTGTGTTATCGGGTGACTAGTGTATGTGGGAGAATGTGCTGTGTGGGACTGAACCGTCTAGATCACGATTTCTACAAACCAATTAAGAGTGATTGATAATTAACCTAGTAATAACAGCGTGATTCACTCGAATGAGGTTTTATAATGTAGTCTATATAAAAAAACGTTGCATTATGCAATGTTATAACACCAATGTCACAATTACGATGCAAAACAAGACCATGGATGAGGGGCAGTGGTCTTCCACAAGCGCATTTGAATGCATTTTTACAAATTCTGCAAATGTTTTCTTTTTCAAAAGTTTATCGCTTTTTGTTTTTGTTTTTCCAAGTATTTTTGGCTTCAGATTCCTGCAGACTTCTTTCTTTGGATCCTTGAATGGCCTAACTCAACAAAGTCATATTCTACCGTGACCGATCGAGCGCAATATTTACAGTCTGTGCCAATAGTACAAATTTGGTCTGAAAGCTGGTACTCCAATTACCCCAAATGCAACATCGTTTTTTCCTGAAAATAAGCAAGACCACACAGCTTCAAGCACCTATTCAATACGAAATCTTTCCCAAGGGCTGGCGACGCCTAAGACCAGACCGTCGAAAGGCACAAAAGAATTTGTAGAAAAGTCAATTGTGCTTGGATGTGTGGGAGACCATTTCCAGCATCGGTTATGAACACGTCTTTTTTTTTTTGCATCGTTCAAAATAAGTTTACGCGAATTTCAAGTCCCCATAATTTTTCAGCAGATAATTAGCGCCTCTAGCGAGGGAATTTCTGTTCAATGTTACTTGCAAAGTCTTGTGACGTTCGTAGGATAGATGAGTCGGGATCGATTGCAGTTGAACAAAAGTTTTGATACCAGTAGAGTGAATATATGCGGTCCGCGACCTTTCTTTTTTATATTTTTCTTGACGGCCAGAGTTCGAACATTTATAAAAAGAGCGGACGTTGGATTGGCAAGGACGCGGAGGAAGTTGCTGCTGCGATGCGAAAACGGGTCGTTGAGACTTGGAACCGGATTTGGGCTTTTTCTTCAAATGATGGCAATCATCCTACCCGACCGACCATCATCTCCTTTCCTCCGGTTCCGTTTCAGTTGAGAAAGGGGTAAAAGAAAACGCCAAGAACTTGAACGAGCTTTATCGAGAGAGTGTGTGTGACGGTGGTTGTAGTTTTACCCCTTTAATAACACAATAACGTGGCGCTGCTGGATGAGGTTGAAACCACGTTTGGGAAGGGTTGATGGCATCTGTTGTTGCGCCAGGACCTCGCGATGGAATGTCTGGAGGAAATGTAATTCTTTCACCTGCTGAGTGGGGAGGATGGAGAAGGATGTCGGCCCCCTCTAAGATCTAGTATATTCTAGTAATACGAAAAATTTATGTGCAAATATTGTGCCTTAATTCATCTTCCCATAAGCTTTGGACATTGTTACAGGTTTCTTAAAGGAAGGGTTGTAATTTCGGCAAGTACACTGGTCAAAACTTTTGAAATACATTGAAATGGTCTTAAAACGGATGTCGATGAAGTGGCGTTTTAATCGTTTCTTTCGTGTTAAATTTTAAATTGAAATCAGTTTACTTTCAACAAGTATCAGAAAACAGGGTTGCATTCATTTTAACCAGGGATGGTGTTAAAAATGCATGAAGCATGTTTCAACCGTCCTAGTTAATATTAGTTTTGACGATTTTGAGTTATTTACCATAAGCGTCTTCAAATGGTCGAAACAAACAGCAACCAATTGTTTTTCCAATTTCATGTTTAACTGGTTACAGATATTTTAACCTCATTCTACATTTTCGTGTATGGTTATGAGGTGGAGGGTTTTGGACAGTTTAGGTTACAAGGTTTTCGTACAACGTTAAAAACCATGGTGAATGCTCTCCCTGATTTGTATTGGTTAGCCTGTTCTTTGATTTTTGAAATTTTTTTACAGCTTGAATTCAATTTTATCCAAGTTAATAGTAAATCTTTACACTGAAATACAATTAGATAACTAATCTACATTTAAATATTCACACTATTTCTTGTCATTAATTATAGTCAAGTCTCGTATAACTATTTTTAAGAATTAATGATTAATTTTTTTTATGAAGTTTGGGTTTTGACCACCCCACTCAGAACTGATACAGAGTATCAGCATATTTGCTCATTTGTGTCTTGGAATGTGTGGGGTGAAAGAACGTGTCGTTGGGAGAGAAAGACGCAATTCTCAAAACCAGGTTTTTTTTTTCTCTAGGATATGCGTGGATTTGGGTTGTTTTATCCGTTGAATATTTCTTTTTATCTCTCACATTCATTCTTCGAGGGACGTTGGGTTCCAGACACTTGGAATGCGTTGGTCGTCGGGATGGAACCGGTTTCGGTGCTATCCTCGTGTCTGAGTTTTGTGTAGGCCGGTTTTTGCTCCTCATCCTGCCATTTTTGCATGTGTGTGCATCAATCTTCGTGGGAAAACTATCCCTCGTTGCCATTCGTGGAAATAAGACTCCGGACCACTTTTTCCGAGCATTACGTGAGCATGTGTTGCATTCTGTTGACCTTCACAAAATAAAAAGACCAAAAGATATCTCCTCTTCGCATGTTTAGATAAAATGCATGGATTTCACGTGGATGTTGTTCTGTCGGTAACCGGATCAAGTGCTCCCCTAGTTATAATCAGCTCCTACACTTTACGAAAAGTTGGAAGTGGTGAGAAACATGTTCTACTTTTCTTGCCCGGATGAAAAATAGCCCTATGACCATAAATCACGTGGCACCACACGCTGATTTTGAGTTTGTTTCTGGCCATTTCAAAAATTATATGTGGATTTTATGAGCCTCGAATTCTGCTATTATGCTTATGCACCCCATCGGACATATGGAATGTTGTCTCGTCTGAAAAATAATCTTGTAGTAGAAATCAGTTTCCACGTCGATGACAGCTAACATTTCAACCAAGTTTTTCTGATATCGTTTTTATACTTCTAATACCACCCTACGTGGCATTACTGAGTTTTAATCGCTGTTACTACTGCTGTGAAATTTTGGTTATGCGTCCGTAATTCGTACGTCTTGTGATTGAAGCTCGCGTGATGCGTATTTCAACGATGATAAGCCACTGTATGTAGATTTGTGTGTTTTAAGCAGGTGCTTCCTAACCAAATGCGGTGAGTCATTTTCGGAAAAGTAGTTTGTCTGATATTCGTTTTTCTTTTTTCGATAGTGATAAGCTTTTTTTTTTTTGTGGCAAGCACAAACGAGATCATTGATCTCAAGCAGAGAGAGACGATCATAATCTGTTTGCGATGAATGAACGCCGCGTCAGGTTATTTTCCGTTGCCTTCCCCCCGTTTCAGGAAAATGGCATCTCCTGGGTTTGTGCAATCGATTCCTGCCAGAATCTAGAGATATATGTGTGTTGAGAATGTGACACGCGCACACATAACTCAGTGAGGAGAAAGTTGGTGGATAGGCGGGGAGGCTGTGGTAGTACTAACGTGCATACACGAAATGCCAGAGCTCGAGATGAGAGGGGAATCTCGAGCTCATCAATGCAAACACAGCTGTTTCTGCATTTTCCGAGCTTTGGTCAGAGCCCTCTGGTGGACAACAGCGAGCTTAGTCCTGTGAAAATCGAATGAATCCGCGGTATTGAACAGCCCCGAGTTTTCCGAGTGGTATATGGAAGTTTCTCGTACCTCCAAATAAACTTTCATTTCTCTCAAATAATGTGCATATCTTGTATTCGTTTTTTCGTCCTACAGTATTAGTAGTCAGGACTTGAAAAATTGGAGGAAAAAAAAAAGCAATTCAGGTGCCAGTCAAATTTCTTAACGGTAAAGCATGATTTTTTTTCCTTAAGAAAACTCCTGCAAGTAATGTTTTTTCAGAAAAAATTTGAGACTCCAATTAGCAATACGACAGTTTCACCATTTTTGTCGCACCCTGGTCATTTTCTGCACGCGAGGGCTAATCAGATCGGGACCTACAACTACAATTTATTGCAGATTCCGAACGGCAGTCTTTTTTTTTTATACTCACTGAAAGGTTGTTGCGCCAATCCCTCGGTGTGGGACTCTCTGCGGTAGTCCAGTTTGCAATTGGGCAAAAATTTTAAGCGCCAACACAGGTTTTCTAGTCTCCGTTGTCACCTGGGATTTGTGAAGACGTGTTATTAGTTTTTTTTTTAAATCAATCGGGACGCCCGACGATTATTCCATGCTAACGTCGAGTCAAATAGCGACCAGTTGTGACTAAAAAAATAGTGTTGGTGCCCAAGACATTCTATATACAATTACCACCAAATTGGAGTCAGATGTGACAAAATTTCAGAAAAATTGGTGATTGCCAAGTTTGGAAAACTTGGGAAATTAAATTTAGATAGTTTTTTCTGTAAAAAAAATGTGTTGGGCTTCCAATAAATTTTGTTTGTGCCCTTTTTTGTTTTGTCAAGCCCCGTTGAAAGGCGTTTTTAGGGGGGGGGGGGGCTTTTACGAAATATTTTTTTCGTTGTTTCTCGTGAACTTGATAAGACAATACTTGTACGTGATACGCAGAAAGTTTTACTCCTTGGGAGAGGCAAATACAGTACATACTTCGGTGATTCTGAAAGACGCCCGAGCTTTGAATATTTTTACTGGTATGTTTCAAGTTACTAATTCTTGTTTTTTTTTCACTCGTGTTCAGACTGTACTCGTATGATCCGGACCGAATCGGTATTTAGTGCAATAATTTTGTTTGTGGTCTTCCGGGTGCTTTTAAAATTCTGGCACAATGTCGGTTATTTTATCTCGCTCTTTCTGCTGCCATTCGCCATCTGGAATGTTTGTCTAGTGAAATCTTTTCGTATGGAAATTTACTTGATCGCGTCGTGTAATGTATGTCAAGGCTGAGGAGAAGCAGGAAGTTTTCTATTTCGCACCCCCCCCCCTCCTCCTTTGTAAGAAATCGTACCAACCACTACCGCCACCACAGTCCGCCACTCAAGTCATATTCTTTTTCTTCGGTAATATATTTCGGTCGAAGCGGGATTTCCAATGGCTTTTCGCGTTCTCCGAGACGCTTCCGATGATCCAATTTCATTTTAATTTCCCGGCCTTGACGTTTAAAAGGAAGAGCTCGATCTTTCTCTCCTCTCGTCGTATTTATAATAGTTTTGCTATTGCGTAGGATGACGCGTGTATAAAATGACCGCTCGTGGCCTTAATTTATTCGGTTGGAGAGAGGAATACGTCCTTGCCGGTTTTGTCGATGCGACCCCCAGTTTCTCATTTCCGATTTAAATTATAGTTCTTGTTCAGATTGAAATGACCGTGGTGTGGCAAAAATAATCGTGATTGTGAGGGGTTTTCCAAACGACGGAGATTTCTTGGATTTACCAACGCAAGCTACTTAAGTGGGGTTTTTTTTTTTAATATTCGGGAGGCACTTGTAACTTTTAGAAACTCGGAGGAAAGCTAAAACCTCTGGTATAGCAGAATGATTTCGAACTGTAGGTGAAAAATTTAAAGCAGCGGTTCTTAACCTTTCATGTCTTACGGGCTCTTTGTGCCAATTAGAAGGTGGTCGTGGACCCTCTCCACTATTAAGGTGAAGGCAATGCATCCCTTTGCAGAATATTTACAGGTAATATTCAGCACATAATGTGTAAAAACAATAAAGTTGGTTCACAGGACTTGACAAATCGAAAAAATATTTTGGCACCAGCCTAATTTCTCAGGAGCTAAGCATGGTATTCTGCTCAAGAAAAACGGTCCTAAATAATTTCTTTAACTTTTCCCATGTTAAAAGACGTAGCGGAATGAAATTAAAATTTTGTGCCGCTGTTAGACTCAAATTTAGCAACCACATTTAGAAAATTTTAGACTGACCTCTCCATAGACCCCCCTGGTTAAAAGCTACTGTTTTAAAGGAAGATAAAGCACACTAAAACAGTGTTACCCAACTGCCGATCTGTGAAACCTTTCGTTCAGCTCATGTAGCCGCTGATTTTAGATTTGATAAGATAACGACTTAATATTGGTCTACGAATTATTTATTACATTTTCGCTGATCCGTGAAATTGTTCAATTATTTTCACCGGTCCGCAAGTAGCCTGTAAAAAGGTTGAGCATTGCATTAAAGCATTTCTTCATATAGTGATGCATGCGCACAAGACTTTAAGCTTTCGCAGTTTATTTATTGAGGCACTGGTGAAAATATACGCGAAATCCTTTGTAGCATTCCTCATTGTTCTTTTCATTCATCAATAGATGGCACTGTTTTTTTAGCATGCGTAAATTTTCTAACTCCCCCCCAAGGAATATTCATCCTTGGAAATTAGCGTGATCATTTGTGTGTGTGCGACTGTGATTTTGCTCATGATGTATTCGAAAATTCTAAGAAGCTGTTAGACGTGCTATTTTTAAGCAGGCTAAGTCTAACGGCGCCCTCCACCAGTGAAAAAAAAAAACTCATTGTGAGACGTGAATGAGGGTTCGTTGCAGTTCTTGTGCTCTTCATTCAATTGCGTGAAAATGGTTGTCACAAGCCTCAAAGTTGTCACTTGCATTGTTGTGCAAAAAATGCAAGTGAGGTGGCTCAAGCATAAAAGTTCGCGTTGAGTTTGGAATCACCCTGTATGCTCCCTTCGGCCCCTCTAAATCGAGTTTTCACTCGCTCAAATTTGATTAGGCATCGCTTAAATGCGATTTTTTTTTCGTGCTGTAATTTTTTTTTCCTTGCTATACATCGAAGAAATACAGAATCCATCTCTCTACTTTCCTATAATGAATTCATGAAAACCCGCAAGGACTGCTTAGCCGACGATCGTTGCTCTGCATTCATTACGACTTGTGATTACGCAACTGTGGGTAGCATCGCAAAATAAAACGTGCCCGAATTGATGCAAAGCGTAACGTTTTTTGCGTAAAATGTGCTCCAGTAGACCTGATAGCTTCGTAATCGCTGCTCGAATTTTCTGTTTAATACGTCGTTGTGTGGCTGTGAGCGAGAGTGTGTGGCAATCGGCCAAATCGATTGCGTAAGGCGCTATTTAGCTCGTCTTCCTCGGTTGTTTTGCGCGGCGTACCGATGCAGCGAAAGTGGGTGTGGCACCCTTCCATCGGGTTAGAGGAGCGGACGGAAGGGTATGTTATAACGTCTGAAAAATTGGCGCCGTTTCCAAATTTAGCGGATCTTAATCGTTCAAAAAAAACCATCGAATATTGCGCCTCACAAAATTGATGATGCAATTTATGTAACCGCTTTGCGTACAATATGTGGCAATGCTTCCAATTTTTCTTCATAGAAAAATTGATTATGCTTCGGTTGAATGAAAAAAATCCCTAAGAAAATAAATACTCTTTCAGTCCTTGTAGTTCCAGACTGAGCACATTTCCTCAGTGAAAATATGGGAAATTGGGATTTCAAATGCGGGAAACCGACAATTGTCATCGAATATGATGGCAAAAGTGAGCAAAGTTTGCCAATTATTGCTAAAATTACCAATGCCGGGAAATGAAGCGCTGTTGCAAATCGAAGTTGACTGAGGTAAATTCCCTATGAAACAAACATTTAATGATAAACAGGCCTTGACAAATCCCGGGGACCAAGTCGCCATGCCATGGTGACTAAAAAATTGGTGGTGGCGCCCAAAAAAAAAACCATCTATTTTACATAGTAGTAATGCCTAAGGGGGCCCTGAGAAGGCACGCTTTCTGGCACACTACGGCTCTGATATTGACATCTAAAGTTTTCTTTGCGTGGCGACTAAATTGAAGTTTGAGAACCGTACAAAATGTTTGGAAATTACGTCAGCATGTCTGCCAACATGAAAGAGGGTCACTGCCTTGGGGGAAGTCAAAAGAAACAATATTTGGATTTTTTTTTTCCAGGGGAAATTTTTAATAAGTCTAGGATTTTATAAGTCTAGGAAATGATTTTTATAATTACAGTAACTTTTCGATTAACCGTCGTCATACTGACCAGGGCTGTGACGGATAACAGAAATCTCTGTTATCCGTCAGGTGAAAGCAAGCCTTCGATAAAAGCTATTCTGCTTCATATTTTCAATTATGCCCTGGTCCATAGGCTGGATAAGTGGAGTTGTATTTACTGGGAGAAAAAGGCATCAAACTGACTTAATCGAAGTTTCACTGTATATAACTTCGTCCAATATCAACGGGACATTTATATATTAAAATTGAGACGGCTATGCAGTCCTAAAAAAATTTTTCTTTTCTATTTGTATGACGTGTTTTCTTCTTTGCAAAATATTTCTGAGATAAACTACAATAGCCTAGGAATAGGCAGATATGATATTTTGTATAAGTTATCGCAAAAGATCGCCTCTTATACTCATCGTTCATTTTTTTTCCCCCACTCAAGGACTCAGCTGAAACTAGAGACCCTTGATGACGCTGTGGTGTTGGAAAAGGACGACGATTGGCTGAACGACAAGCACGGCTGCCCTGCCTACGTCAGCCCCGAGATCCTGACCACAGCGAGCAACTACTCCGGCAAGGCGGCCGATTGCTGGAGCCTGGGCGTGATGCTGTACACGATGCTAGCCGGCAGGTATCCCTTCCACGACACGGAACCCACGGGACTGTTCAGCAAGATCAGGCGCGGCTGCTACTCCGTTCCGGAATTCCTATCGTCGAGGGCCCGCTGCCTGATCAGGAGCCTGCTGCGGATGGATCCGACCGAACGACTCACTGCCGAAGAGGTCCTCGACCACCCTTGGTTCAAGCTGGCCTCGCGTCGCAATTCTAGTTTCCTCGACTCGTCGCCGTACGGTTTGAGTAACGACACGAACGTACCTGACCAGACAGTACCCGACATGGATACTGACGAAGACAATTCATCCCTGTTCATATAAACATTTTCATCAGAACGACATGCGCGCGCATGAATTTACATACCATACATATTTTTTCTTTGTTTTTTTTTAATTGTTCACTTATTGTTTCTCTCCCCCTCCCCTTTTTATGTAAAAAGGGAAATGGTGTGAAAGGGGGACAACTCCAAAAAAAACATTTTTTTTCCCCATATTGTGGGAACGCAGCATCATTATTTTTTGTTCCACGTCGAAAATCAGACGTGGGTTTTGTTTCTCTTCTGTGAGGCCGGCGTGTCTTATTGCTGGTTCTTTACTGAATTTTTCCTTCGAATTTGTTTTGAATAATTAGACTTTAATTTTTTCACAATCCTTTGTAATGTAGTTCCTCGATAATTATTTTTTTGGAGTTTTGTAAAGAAACTGGTTTTTTTTTATTTTTTGTGCTTCGGTGATCATATTTTCAATCGTATAATCATTGACTTTGTTGCCCAATTTGTTCATGTTGTCGACACCTGAATTGATATTTTTTTGCTTCTGCCTTTTTCATTGATGATATTGCAGCTCTCGAATCGGTTTCTTCAGTAAATGATTTAAAAAGTTGTGAATCGAAATGTATTTTTTACGTGTATCAAGGTCGTATCTCAATCTAATAGCTGTTACACTCGATGACGATGTGTTTATTGCATTTAATAATCTTTTTTTTTTGGTGAAATTCTGTCGTTTTCCTTGCACTCCACTCGCTGGGCATAATGCAATTTCAACGATATCGTGTACAAATTTTGACTATATAGTAAAATGTTAGGAAGTTGTTCCTGCAATAAAGCTATTGTTGGTAACGAGATTCAGTTTCTAATCATGCTCTAAAACAGTTTTGTTATTGGTGTTAATTGGTAAATTATAAAAAAAAAAACTAAACTGTAGGTCGATGTTTGTGAAGACTAATTGGATAGGGTTTTTGTGCGAGGTAATATGTTAAAAAAATTACTTTTTTTGTGGTGTATGCCGATATGAATTCTGTAAATATTCCATGGATGTTAGTTTGTCCGCTGTTGATAGTTATTTGGTAGATTTCATTCACAGACGTGCTTGCTTTTTTTTGAGTTATCAGGAGCGTTAAGTTTTAAAATTACCTGTGAAACGAGGGGCCATCTCTTCAAGTTTTTAATTAGGGAATTAAACGCTCGCATCGTTTGATTGTGATCCTTTGATATCCAATGTGATAGACAACATACTATGCAATGTTTGTGATAGGTGGTGGCTAGTGAGAGTGATTTTGTTTCTCCTCCCTCCCCCCTTTGTATAACGTGGTGTTTGGTCAGTATTGGACGTAGACAGAGAGAGAACCTGTTCTGTTATTTTTCCGATCTAAAGATAGACATTTTCATAAATTCTGTATCGCATTTCCTCAACCTCCCGTCTAATCAGAATCGGGCTTTCCTTGGCTGTTGTGAAGCTGGGATATGACAAACCTAGTCGTTGTACCTCTGTTTTCATTATATTTCTGGAAAGAGCAAAATCTGTGTAAAATGTTTTCTCCCTTCCTGTTTATGTATGTTTGGGTTTTTTTAATGTCTGTCATTTGTACAGTATCTCTTGGGGTCATTACCGAGAGTTTTTTTTTTTCATAGGTTATATTATACTGCCAAAAAAATCTTTTTTCTGTTTCGAAAGAGCCATAGTGTGTGTACTTTTCCTGAAATAAAACGAAAGAACTAGAACTTGAATAGTGTTTGTGTTATTTAAGTGTTCATGAAATTACGTGCATTCGACTTCGTTTTGAAAAGAATATTTTAAAAGATAATAAATACATCGAACATATTATGTACATGGAAAATTTTCTTGTTTTGTACATTGAATCGAACATAAAGGTTACAAATTGCATGTTATGACAAAACGATTTGGAATGGCTGTCGCAGACTTGAGATCAACAATTAGTTGAATTTGCCTAATTCGATCTTCTTCAGTACTTTCGAGGAATGGTATATCGCTGAATCAATCATACCAGCAACTGTGTAGAAGAAAAATTGTATATTTAGATATCATTTTGATGGTTGATTTACAGATAGATATGTGACTATACATGAAACGACAAATCCATGCTGAAAAAAATATTCACCTGTGAAAACTCCGCCGATAATAGCGCACACACTGGTCATGAAATGGAAGAAAGACCTGGGAAGATAAGAACAATCACTGTACATTAAGTTTTGATGATAACGAACAAAAGAGTTTAATTTAACCACACTTCCATTTTGATGCCATTTCGTTTTATAAAATTCTCTGTTCTTCCAGGATTATTTTCCTCACGGGGAAATTTTCACTTTCAAACATATCTGTATATTTTCGTTAAAATACAATACTATGGCCATAAACTACACTTAGAACTACAAAAATAGAGTAATATCTCAAAATGGACACGATCGTATGGTTCTGAGGTAGGGCCAGAACAAAACATCGTTACCGAATTTAAAATTGTGAGGGCGGCAAGAATCCTAATTATGACCGTCTGAAGTATAGATATAAACTTTTTTTTCCTCGCATTTTAGCTAGCTCCACGAAAATATAAGAAAAAAAGCCAGCCCTGGGGAGGAACAAAGCCGTAACATCCATATTTACGGATACCAATGTTAGCGCACCAACGGCTAATACCGTGTGCTGAAGTGGGTGGGGAGTGGGGTTTAACCTCTTCCACACATTCAGAAATAAAAAAGGACGCTATGGCGATTCCTATGGCGACAAACAGAAGATAGGAAAATAGATACAGAATCGAAAACCTCTCGCTTTGCTCCAGACAAAATAATAAAACTAACCAGACACTGTAAACAATTCATTATAAGTAAGGGGAGACGGATCGTTTTTTGTTCTTTTTTCACTTTTTAGCGGTTCTGAGCAGTGGCGGATTGAAGTCGGTCGACTCCCCGGGCCTAAAAGTAAGTATTGAGGCCCCCATAAATTGGAAAAAGTTTTGATTTTTCGGGGCCCGCGGTTAAATCCACCTCTAGTTCAAGTTTCGAAAAAGCAGCAGTTTTTGTTGGTATAGTGGCGCCATCTGTTGTCGAATTTGAGAAAACGGCGTTTCCATGGGTGAGCGTCCCCTCTCTTCTAATCTGGTAACCCATTTACAGTAAAAAGCATACAAATCAGGGGATAGAATGTATTTATACGCCAACTACATGTGAACTTAAAGCATTGGTGCAATGAAACGAATTTTTGGGGGCAGTTTTCTTAAACATCCATATGCAATCTCAGAAAATCGCGTTCAAAGTCTTTCTTCCTGGTATACGTTTACACTAATTCAGTATTTCTTTAATTACAGTCGAATCCCGTTGTAACGAACTCCAAGCAACTAGAAATTACTTCGTTACAATGAAATTTCGTTATAAAGGAATCCCAGGTTTTTCGCATTGTTGCTATGTAAATTTTTCTACGGGATTGTAAAAATGTTCGTTAAAACGAAATTTTCTTTAAAACGGGATTTGACTGTAGAAAAGGACAAATCAACCGACTGATGCGAAATTTTTAGTATTTTATTCGCAATCGAATGAAATATTTTTTGAGAAGTCATTTTTGAAAATTAGACTTCAAGGGTTGTGAGAGACCCCCTTAAGGGGCCGTTCAAGTATTACGTCATCATCGATGGGGGGTTCCGATTTGATGACAAGGGGGGGGGGGGGAGGGAGGGTTTGGATAATGCTTACGTCATCAACCACTTTTTATGAAAATATGAAATATTTTTAATGGCATCTCATTCGGTGCGCCAAAAACGAGAAAAACCTTTCGATAGTTTCTGGGTGTAGTAACATCCCTCCTATTGATAAGCGCCCTACAGAGCCACTTTAGTGATCTCTAAATGTTTCGCGGATTCAAATGATCTGGATATGTGTCCGGGCTGCTCAAGTCCTCTGGAAATGTGCCACGCATCACTTAAATAATCTGAAAATGTGCCGCGGGTAATTTGAGTGATGTAGAACCGCACTGGGGGCCATTTAAGTGCTCTAAAACTACGTCACATGTCACTCAAGGGATCTCTAAATGTGTCACGGATCGCTTAAGTGTTCTGGAACTGTGTGTCGGGTCATTTAAGTGAGCTGAAAATATGCCACGGGCCGCTTGAATGTTCTGGAATTGTATCACGCGACACTTAAGCGACCGTAAATGTGCCGTTTAGTTCATTTTTACAAAATTAGGTTTGAAGAGGGCAGGCCGCATCAAGTAACCCCCAGGGCCATATTTGGTCCGCGGGCCAAGGGCCTTTATGCGATTTATCATTATATGGCTTAGAGGGTGGGTCGCGATCAATTTATTAAAGATAAATTTTATGTTCATAGCGTTCAAATAACATTGAAATCAACAGAAATTGATTATGATAACATATAAAGGTATTTTCTTCCGAAATTTCAATTAAAAAAATTTTTTTTTTTTTTAATTAAAAAATTAAATTTTTGATCGTGGAAAGGGGGCACGAGAGAACCCCCCCCCCCCCCCGTGTACGTCTCTGATCCCACCAATATGCGTTAAGTTTCAGAGGGGCAGAGCTGATGACGAAATTTTGCTGATAACGGGGGGGGGGGGGTCAAAAATGGCTAAAAATTTGCTTACGTAATACTTGAAAGGCCCCTAAACAGTAAATTTTTCAGTTTAGTTTTTGAATTTATTTTAAAAAAACAAAAAAAATTTAATTTATAATATTAACCCATTTTTGACTGACGCAACACTTTGTTCAAAAAAAAATTTCAATCGATTTTTATTCAAATTTTTGTATGAAATTAACATTTTTTGGAAATTAAGAAGTTCAATGAGTGCATAGAATTTTTTTAAAATTTATTTACAAATAAATTTAATTTTTTTATACCATTTCAAAAACAAAATTTTTGGAAATTTTATGACCACGAACAATGAAATAAATTTTTTAAAAATAGAAAAAAAAAAATATTTTTTCTTAAATTTTCATTGTCACACGATCATGAGGTCATAACCACTAATTATTCTAATTAAATTAAGTTTAATTAATTGGAAAGTTTATTAATTGTAAATTTACATTAATTGCAAAGAAAAACAGGCTAAATTAATATTTAAATATATTTTTTGAACTTCTCAAATATGTTATTTAAGTAACCGGTTATCATGTATAAAAAAATTGTGCAATTCGGCCATGAATTTGAGGAGCGGCCAAAAAATGGGTTAGCACTAGCCGGAAAAAAAGGAATTGAATAATAGAGTTTATAAAAACTAATAAAAAAAATATAATTATCGTAATTCGGTTATTATCAATTAATTAATTTTGATGATTAATGTAATTGATAGCAGGATGTAATCAACTATTGGATAATTATCCAAGGGGAGGGAGGTGCGGGATGGGGATAAGATAATTAGGATCTATTGCTGTATATCATAGTCTCCCAAACATTTAGTTCCATCGCCCACTTCATAAGAAATTTTTTCCTCTCATCGCCCCCCAACTCAAGTAAACCCATAGGATCCCATGTTAAATCAGTAGGTTCTATCGCCCCCCCCCCTTGGACCCATTACATCGCCCACTTTGGGTAACACTGCTGTATATGAATGCGCCTACAGGCACACACAGGGCCGTAACTAGGCCGGTGCAACAGGTGCCCCTGCACAGGGCCCACTTGGAAGGGGGCTCAGAATAGGCCTAAATTCAAATTCTTGCCCGGGAACGGATCTGGGCACACATCAGTCCGGACATCGACGCGCACTTTGAGAAACACTGAATTAACGTATAATGTTTTCGCTCACTTTTCTTTTTCGGTGTACCTGACCATGAGCGGCGCCAGCTCGTAGATGACAAACAATCCGGGAAGACCTTGCTCGCTGAGCATTGTTGAAATCGGCTTCTGGTGCTGAGTCACCGCGAACTGATTCGTGTGTAGAGTCTAAAAAAGAAACGGCAAACGAATGGCAAAAAACATGAATGTGAGGGCAATCAAATACAATTACCAATAAATGAAATGTTTTTGAATTAAAAAGCCTAAAACTTACGGGGCCGTTCCGCCGGACGTACATCGTCGGAACGATCTTCGTGTAATACTTGAACATCATGGCACCTAAATTAAAAATGCATTCACATATTAACATTGTAATATCAAATACAGTTGGGCTCGCTTGTAACGAACACTGATATTACGAATTTTCACATATAACGAAGTTTTCCCACGTCCAGTGAATTTCGTATTGCTTATCTATTTTGATTGCTTCTAAATAAGGTACTTTAAGCAAAGCACGCCTATAGCGAGTTTCCAACCGGTTTTAATACCCTAATTTCTTTGTAATCTTATCTATCTTCTTATCGGTAAATTTACCTTTTTACAACGTGTAGGTGTAGGCGCAACTAATATAATGCCCCCAGGACCGTCATTTCAACTTTTTCCGGGGGGGGGGGGGCAAAGCACATGTACTCAATGTATGTATATATATATACCATTTTTAGTGTATGTTCAAAAGCCGGGGGGGGGGGGCAACGGCTCCCCTAAATGACGGGCCTGAGTGCCCCCCCCCCCATTTCCTGAGAGACATTCTATTAGGACGTTGCCAATCTTTAGCTAGATTCGGAGCATCTTAAGAGCATCGTGGGCCCCGGGCCATGCGATTTTTCTGAGGCCCTAACAGGCGAATTCTCGAAAAATTCCATTACTTCCCATTTTTCTGCGGTCCTTTTCTCCAGAAGTCCCGAGGTAGCGTTATTCCGTCCTACTATTCCGAATACATAAAATTTTAACATGGGGTTACGATCCTTGGCTAAGATCCTAATTACGACACTAAGAAGCGAGGCAAACTGTGGCTTTTGCGCCATCTGGATTAGCGTTCAAAAATAAAACCTGCTTCCCTGCTTATATTATTATAGTTACAGCGTGCAATTTCTTGAAATATGGGTTCCGACTGTCGCAGTCAGAGATTGAAAAATCGCCCAGCAAAATTTTTCTTGATAAAACCAGCGATTATGCGTAATCACCGGATTTATCACGTTCACCACATAATATATGTATATACAGGGTGATTCAGAAAAGATGGTAAAAACTTTAAGAGGTAATAGTGCACACCAATACAAACAACTGTCATCAAAAAATGCATGGTCTAACATGAAACACAAACGCGCTATCACCTATTAAAGTTTTCACCCCGTCTTATTATAACATATTATATACTAAAACATTTTGAGCACCGCTTCCCCTTTTAGTGACGTAATAGTGATATCGGCCAATGAGCATAACCCCATATTAAAATCCTATATATTAGATGGAATAACGCGCTCAAAGTGCCCGGTAGGGCAGGACCGTCTCAAGACCATCATGAGGGGGCCCCCGGGACAAGTGATTTTTCTGAGGCCCTCCCTGGCAAAAAAATACAAGAAAACTCGAAAATTTAAACAAGATCTCATTTTAGTGAGGTTCCTCTTCTCTTGACCTTAACCCCCCCCCCCACCCCCCGGGGCAGTGACCGGGTGGGCCCATTAAGACGGCACTGGGCTGTGTTAGTGTTGTCGTGTACGAGTTAAATTTGGTGGATTTCAAGAACAAAAACGCGATTCGTTGCTTCAATAATCGAAGCTACACAGTCGTTTACAAGCGAAAAATGTGTGTGTGTGGGGGGGGGGGGAATGTGAAGTAGCAAGCAGCAGAGCCCCCCCCCCCCCTCTACGTTAACCTCAACGCATGGCTCAAGACCTCATGACAATTT
Source organism: Pholcus phalangioides (assembly GCF_987345545.1). Lineage (NCBI taxonomy): Eukaryota > Metazoa > Arthropoda > Arachnida > Araneae > Pholcidae > Pholcus > Pholcus phalangioides. The sequence goes on along the minus strand of NW_028301616.1, from coordinate 20,334,048 downwards.
GATCTGGCTAAAGTTTTGGAGAGAGAGAGTAAGTACGTAAATCGATAGGCAGGATATTCATAGCTAGGTCGAGGTGGGGGACTCAAAAAAATTTGTTTTACCCAGGAACCTATGATGCGGTTGAGAAGGTTCTGGGCTTACTTTATGGTAATAGAGTAAATTTCAATCCAAAAACTGAGCATTGTCACACGAGTTCTTGTTCGCCATTAACTTAGTTTCTCTGCTTTTGCGTCACCTTCAGGGCCGTAACTACAAACTAAAATTTACCCCGTTACTTGGGGGAAATCTGTATCCATTTTGGTAAATCCCATAATTTAAAAAAAAATAGAGGGAACTTAGCACCTTTCCTGGGCCATTGAGAAGAGCTAAGAGAGGAATCTCGAAGAAAAATTGTTTGGATGGCAAAATGAAAATCTCCAAGGAGAGATTCATAAAAGCGCTTCTTTTTTTTTAAATCACATATTTTACATCTTTTTATAGTCGCGAGCACTGTCTTTACCCATCATCAAAAGAGCACCATTATGGCTAGTTCGAGGATGATTCCAATCCTTGAACGAAATTTGTACAAGATGTTCAATTGGAACGCTGAACAAAATGCTCGCGAGCACCAAATGAGGTACGAACATCGAGCACTCTGGGTGCTCGCGAGAAACGGGTTGAAGATGCCTGTTTTAAATGGTTCGAAAATAAGGGACGAAAATTTCAATAACCGCCCCCCCCCACCCCCTTTTGGTAAAAAAAAAAGCATCAAATTTGCATGTTTATGGGGTAACAATGATTTGAACGCAAAACCTTCAACGTCTACAATCATATTATCATTAGGGGATCATCATTAAGGGGAAAAACAACAAATACTGTATTTTCATTTACGCATTTATTTAATTACGTAAGATTTCAATTAAAATGTTGACCTCTTTTGATCAATTTAGTCTTTATTTTAGGAAAATTTTTAGCATTTGAATTATGTCTCATTTTGCTCAAACACATTATTTTTTGAGCCGGTACGGATATGAAGGAAAAGTTCGCGTACAACGAACAGTTTCGCCAGTTTTCTCCGACTTCGTTATAAGCGGGTTGTAACAAGACAGGAATTTTAATTAAACAAAAAATGTATAAAAAATATTGATAGACCACTAATTTTAAATGATTGATCAAGTAATTGGGGGTCATTCACGTCAGCATCGATGGGGGAAAGGGGGGGGTTTCCGATTTGCTGACAAGGTTGGGGGGTTTCGATGATGTTTACGCCACCAACCACCCTTTATGAAAATATGAAATATTCTTAATGGCATCCTACTCGGTGCGCCACAAACGAGAACAACCTTTCGCTAGTTTGTGGCCACCTGAACTAACATTCCCCCATTGATAAATCCCCCTACAAAGCCAATTTAGTGATCTCTACGTGTTTCGCGGATCCAAGTGCTTTAAAAAATGTGCCGCGCTTCACTCAGGTTATCAGTAATTATGCCGCGGATCACTTAAGTAATTCGGGAATGTGCCGCGTGATGTAGAGCAGCACTTAATCGCTCTAAAACTGTGCCACATGTCACTCAAGGGGATCTCTAAAAGTGCCACGGATCGCTTAAGTGTCCTGGAACTGTGTCGCGGGTCACTTAAGCTATTTGTGAATGTGCCACGGGACTACTTGAATGATCTGAGAATGTGCCACGGGACTGTTAAATGCTCTGGAAAAAAGGTGCCATGGTTCCCCTAAGCGATCTGTGAACGTGCCGCTTAGTTCATATTTACAAAATTATGTTCGAGGTGGCGTGCCACATCATCAGATAACCCCCAGGGCCACGTTTGGTCGGCGGGCCAAGGGTGTACCATATATGGCTTAGAGGGTAGGTCGCAATGAATTTCTTAAAAAGAAATTTTGAGTTCTTTTAGCCTTAAAATAGCATTGAAATTGACAGAAATCAATCAATTATATCTTATATATAAATGTGAAAACATGTATGTCTCTGTATGTATATTCTTTATACAAATCTACAGTTTTAGATCGATCGTCGCCAAATTTTGCATGTATACCAAGCAGGACCGGGATTGAAGAGCTGGGCAAATAAATGCCCGAAAAACCATAGGGCAACAATGGTTCCTGGGCTCTCCCCCCCCCCCCAACAATCACTTTCGGAATGTTTACTCCGATTACTGTGGTTCCTTAGCAATGCGTTTCAGACATGCACATTCCTTTATAATGGTTTGTCACTTTTCCCACCCTCCCAATAATTGAAGAAACCCCGGGTAGAGCCGGGTATTTTTGCTGGTTAACACATATAAAGGCATTTTCTTTCAAAATTTTAATTGGGGGAAAAAAAAATATTTTTTGCATTACAAAAATAAATTTTTGATCGCCTGGTGTGCCCCTTCCCCCACCGTGTACGCAGGGCCCCTAGTCTGGGATCTTTTGCAGGGCCCCTCGGTCAGACATTTAACGGGCCCCTTCTGTAGCTAATTTATAGCATGAAAAAGCAAAAAAAATGATGATACTCGTCTCGGGCCCCAGGGCTAGAGCCCTGTCAGCGCCCCCCCCCCCTATGTGGGGGCCATGCGTGTACGTCTCTGATCCCACCAATATATGTAAGGAGGTAGGCACGGGGGGGGCAGAGATGACGAAATAACGAAAGAGGTCAAAAATGGTTAAAATTTTGCTGACGTAATACTTGAACGGCTTCTTAATAAAAATTAAATGAAAATCTTCAATAAAACATATTTATATCAAAATTTGAATTTTTTTTCAGTTGAATAGAAAAAAATATATTATTTACAGCATTGTGATATAGATGGCCCCACTAATCAGATAAAGACTCCCGTTTGTAGTTCACTTAAAACGGAGTAGGTGGCAGCACTATACAGAGCTTGCTTTTTCCATATCTTTCGCACAGTAATGAAACAAAATTTTATTATTCACGAAATTAATATATATTTTCCTTTCAATTTGATTCCAAACCCACGCTTAACGGTCAAACATATTTGAACACAATTATTTCGACTTTTTTTTGTACATTACTTTTTTTTTTTTTAAAATGGACGATATTATTTCCATTGTTAGGATATTCGGCATTTACATCAGAACGTTTAGGAATAACGGGATAATTTCGCAAAAAAAATGACAAATGATATCTATTTTGATCATAATAAAATAAATATATAAATAGCATGATAATGAAAATCGGAAAAAAAAAAACCACACGAGGGCTCAGCCGGGATTTGAACCCGGGACCTCTCGCACCCGAAGCGAGAATCATACCCCTAGACCACTGAGCCGACACATCAAATGATCTTATTCATCATGACAATTGAAATCATGAATACTATTTACAAGTTTATGTTAATGTATACCTACTTTCCATTGCAAATACTTTTTTTTTAATTAAAATAAACACAAAAGCTTAATCTTGCCCACGGGGCAGTCAAACCCGCATTTGAAATTGTGTGATCCAGTTCTCTCAACTTTCTCTTTTTCTTCTTTCAAACTGAGCGCAACCCAGGTCTATCACCATGGGCAAACAAGTGTGGGGCTAACACCAGCCCTGGTGTTCGGAGACAATTCTCATCATTTTTGTTTGCCCACACTATAAATTCTTCATAAAGGGTCCCGTGATAGTCTGAGACCCCATGCAAGGAATAGCAGCTCCTGGATGTGGGGATGCGGGGCGCCATGGGGCAATTTACTAGCTAGTGACTTGTGCTGGAAGTGTAGGTGTGGCTACCAAACAGTCTGAGTGCATATCTAGTGTTGTGTCTGGTTTTTCAGTGCTGCCATCTTTATTTCAGAAGTGAAGTGCAATGACTATGTTTGTACCATTTGTAGGCCTGTTGCTGTCTGTGATGAGACTTTTTAACAAGGATATCAGCTCCCATTCGCGTCTAGAAGTTGGGAATCACAGAAAATTAACTTCAGTCGACCGCCACTGTGGTGCCAGTGGGAGTTCGGGACCCGGGACCACGCCATGCGAGTCTCTCACAATGACCACTTTACCACCACAATGGCTAATCCAGTTTCACTGATGACTAAGGATTATGAAACTTTGAAATGAGGATGCAAGTGCACTCAGCAAGAGTGGTTCCAGAATGGGGTGATCGCACCCCCTCACAAAAGCCAAATAAAGTGGAGGCGAATTTGTCTGTCCCGTAAAATACGGGATGATCCAGTGTACCTGCACAATAAGTCGCTTACATGACACGTTCCCATTTCGTAGTAGCACTACACATGATAAGCATTACGCAGAAAAAATATTCACAACACTTACATGCACACTCCAACATGTATGAATTCATTAGAAGTTTTACAAAGGAATGTAAAAGAGGTGCATGTGTGGTTTAGTAATAGTGGTAGTATGTTGCAGATACGGTTTTCAGGGCCATCGACAGATGAAGATTGGCTTTTTGGGTTGAAGGCTTTGGTTTAAGTTTGCATCACAAATGCTTTTCCAATGTTAGTGGTTGGCATCAACAGGAGCAAACGTCATACTTATACTATAAAGTAGGATCATTTTAACTTACAGACGGATTTTGAAGATGACATGAATTGAAGGTTCTATCCGATTGTCATTCCTTTAGCAGGGCCATCATTCGGGAGGGTCAGCCCCCCCTCCCCGACTTTTGAAAATATACTAAAAATGGTACATATATATATGCATACATTGAGTACATGTTCTTTGCCGCCCCCCTGGAAAAAAGTTTAAATGACAGCCCTGTCCTTTAGGGCTGACTATTCAGTCACAAAGTAACTAACAAAGAACCCATGAAGGTGTATCCAATGCAAGTCAGTTGGTGAGAGTGGCATTGTTGCGTGTTTTCGACATAATTTCCCCCAATATTTATGCACTTGTCCCATAATTTTATCAGTGCCCCAATACCAGCTGCATGAAATTCTTATGAAATGAATGTCATAAAGATGGATGATGCTGTCGTCTATTAACATTGTTTGAAAGTATTTCTTACTACTAAAGTATTTCTTACTATACGATATATCATATCAATTTGTAACTTAATGACTCATCTTTGTATCTTTATTCCCATATAAACCTCATTTTCATGTTTTAGTTCCCCGAAAATAATCTTCATGATACAATTGGACTCGCTTATAACAAGGTTTTTCCATGTCCCATAATTTTTGTATTGCTTATCTATGCTATTTTAACTGCTTACAGCGAACATTGATTTCAGCAAAGTATGCCTACAACAAATTTTTACCTGACTCCACAGTTAATCATGTATTCTTAAATATATGAAGCATATATAACCACTAAAAACCCAGCACTCCTCACATCTGAAAGTTATCGGATTTGCGAATATCAACCTGTACTCACCAATGAATAGGATATGCATTCAAAAGTGATATTGCTGATGGTGCCCAAAATGTTACACTCAATAAACAATTTGAGTATTTCAGACAAAATGTTGATCTTATTTTTTACTTCATAAAACAAGAAAATTAAATAAATACTGCACTAAAATAAATATTTGTACTGGCAGATTTCAAAATGGTGTGCACTAAAAATCTTGAAATATGCTATTCAGGAAAACAACCTGCAGGACCATTTCCGGTCAGAACAGCATTATTGGGATGGCAGGGAAGCAATGGATGCAATAGCACTGATTCAAAGAATTCATTGCATGAGCTTTCAACATGTCAGTATGGTTTGGATAACTACGCCGAACTGATAAGTCTTACTTACATTAAACGCCGCTGTGGTGGTCGAGTGGTTATAGTGACGGACTCGCGATGCGAGGATCCGGGTTCGAACCCCACAGTGGTGGTCGGCTGAAGTTGGTTTTCTGTGGTTCCCAACTTCAAGGCGCAAATGCGAGCCGATCTCCCCGTTAAAAAGTCTCGCCACAGAGAGCAACAGTCCTACAACGATAAATCACTCAATCATAACACTTCACTCATAGTTAGAAAAAAAAACTGGTGGCAGATGGCAGCACTACACATAACAAGCATTACAGAGAAACAACAAACTTCACGTCAGGTTTCACTACACGTACACGCACATTCCCGCATGTACCGATTCGTTGGGGGGTTCCGCGGGGGGTTGTGTGGGCGGGGTGCATGTGTGGTATAGCAGTAGTAGGTAGGGCCTCCAAAAAATGGCTCGGGGATCCATGATGTTCTTAAGTCAGCCACCTCGTTGGGCAATTTGCCTGTTGTGGCGTTGTATTTGTATTTGTATTTTTTTTTTAAACTAAAATTAGTTTCTTACAGAGTACTGTTTCAATATTATGAACAGAAGGATTTCAATATTTTTCCTAATTTGGAAAATTTTTGAAAACCTTCCCCACAAGTTAGTTACCACTAGCACAAACCATCAATAAAATAGCTATCAGATAGGCATAAAAATGTCACATACCTTGTTCGGCGACTTGAAACGTACCATCCAAGGGATTCGCCTTACCCGGGACACTCTTTCCAAATGACAGATGCTTTATTCTATGAGTCAAGTTGAACTGTATGAATGTTATTATTAACATATAACTCACTGACTTACAAATTTATTGTAAAACATGTTATAAACAATACACACAATACAAAAAATTAAGACAATCGAAAAAAAATATATATTAATGAATAACTTTTTTCTCTGTTCGAGTTCCTAAGTGCAATATTTGCTGAGATATTCGAATTCAAAAATCTGAGAAAAGTAGAAAAAGGGCAGTATAAATGAGGGAAAAAGTGTTTTCTGTTAGTTTTTGCTATTCTTTCATAACTTTTCTTAGATTTTTGAATTTCAGATATCTTAGCGAATATTGCATTTGAAAACATGAAATTATTTCTGTTGGCCGCAGGAGATACAGGGTAACCACTTCCAAATTGGGAGTTAGAGGACAAGGGAACCATAAAAAGTTTAAATTTTTTCTATTTTGTTACACACTTTATCAACACTCTCAAAATGGGTATAGGGTAATTTTTGAATACCTTCTGAGCATTCTTTTAAATTGGAATCATACCTCTACCACAGACAGTTGATGAGATAGAGGCCACATTAGCACTTACAGGACACTCTATGTATTGGCGAATTTTTATCAAATACATCTTTTAAAGCCGCTATTAAACAGTTGGGCTTCTATGCTTCTCATTGGTATTTGTATGAAGACTTTTTGAATTGGAGGTAAGTGTGCCAATCACTTGGTAGAACAGAAGTAAAAATATTTTTTGGGGCTTGTGAAAGAACTTGTATGTTTATCCTTCTTGAATGTACAAAAGGCGCACTGGAGATGACTATTAACGTATCTTCACACACATCCGTCATGGCTTGTCTCCATCTCATGTCAGTTTGAAAAAATATTCTTTTTCCCTCCACTTACTAATAAGTGTAGCAGCCGGAAATAACTGATATGAGACAGAGACAAGTCATGACAGATGTGTGCATGTGTGAAGATACCTCTAATGTTTCACTATATACACAAAAATATTTGGAGTAATTCTTAAAAGAATTGATATTGTATCTCAACAACACATATGAACATATACACTATACAGGGTGTCCTGTGAGTGCTAATGCAGCCTTCATCTAATCAATCGTCTGTTGTATAGATGTACGATTCCAATTTAAAAAATTCTCAAAAGGCATTAACAAATTACCCTGTACCAGTTTTGAGGGTGAAAATGCAGTGTGTAACAAAATAAAAAATCTAAATTTTTGTACCATCCATTTGTCCTTTAACTTCCAATTAGAGAGTTGTTGCCCTGCCTTTCCCAAGGACAACAGAAAAAATTCCAAGCTTTTAAGTGCAATATTCGCTGAGATATCTGAATTCAAAAATCGGAGAAAAGTAGGGAAAGGAGTGTTGCCCGGTTTTTTCTGTTCGTTCATAATTTTTCTCTAATTTTTGAATTCAAATATCTCACCAATTATTGCGCTTAGAAACACTGGATTTTTTCTGTTGGCCTCAGAAGATACAGGACAACAACTCTCTAATTGGAAGTTGGAGCACAAGGAGACAGTATAAAAATTTAGATTTTTTTTTATTTTGCGACAGACGGTATTTTCACTCTCAAAACTGATATAGGGTAATTTTTGAATGCCTTTTAAGCATTTTTTAAATTGGAATCACACCTCTATGATGGAGGGTTGATGAGATGAAGGCTGCATTAGCACTTACAGAACACCCTGCACAGCTGTAAGTCAGTGTCCACTTTGGAATTCAGACATATTCTTGAATTCACAGAAAAATACTAGATGAATCATTCTGAAATTTCTGTCATGTAAACCCCTGCTTAAACTAACAATATACAGTGAAAATTTAGTCACGAGTGTATTTAGGGAACCGTCAAATAATTAAATAAGGAAAAAAGTTTTTGATCAACCTTTTATCAGCAAAGGCTACAAATGATTTGTAAGTTTTACAACATATGTCACTTGATATTTTCAATAATTGTATGTATTTTCATTGAAATTGCACACATTTTTTCAAAAATATGTTTTTTTAAAGTTCTGATTTGGATTGCAAATGTTTTGCTTATAACCATAGGCAGAGATAGACATGAATGGCGCTTATACCAAACACCAACTCTGGTCATATATATTGCTATTTACTGCCATTAATGAGATGGGTTGGAAATGAAGGAGCTGTCTATTGGTGGTCGCCTCAAGCTAGTTAGGGAAAATATCTTATCTATATCCTCCCTCAAGTTTGAACCTGGAACCGTGACAGCAACCTTCACGGTGGTAGACGAGCATCTACCTACGTGAAAGGCTGGGGGGGGGGGGCATGATGATGAAAATTCATATATATGCATATACTAATAGAATTTTAAATGAAACAGTTAAATATTCAATGAGATACAAGCATTTTTAGAAAATTATTTTCAAGTATGCATGCGTGAAAAATACCAATTTTACTCGTTTTTTCATAATTTGCTTGCTTTGATCATTTTTGTCACACTACAGTCATTTTCTGCACATGAGGGTTAATTAATATATTAAATTATTGACAGAGACCTACAATTTATTTCCAATTCCGAATAGCAGCCTCTTTTTTTTATACTGACAGAGAGGTTGGTGCACTAACCCCCGATGTGGGACTCCCAGCGGTAGCAATCTTTTTCTGTGGTCATGTCACCATTTCTGTTGTACCCTGGTGTTAGGATAGTTTTCTGACAAGGACGAACCGGGTATAGAGCTCCGGGAGGAACAGAGCCTGGGTCGTGTCTGGTCTGTCGGGTATAGAACTCATGACACCTCTAAACATCCCTTGGTACTTTGGGCAAGTATCATCAACCTGGGCTATAGTAGCCATAATTTGTTTGCAAAATTTATCGGGCAACATACAATGAAACCTGTGTATAATGATACTGTCTATAACGATATTTTCTTTGGTCCCAGTAGAATTCATATTCAATAGGAAATAGCGCAAATGCTTAAACAGGGCAGATTTTTTCTTATAAATCCCCTTCAAGGAGGTTGTTATGCAAAATAAATGTAAATTTTTTGTGGGACCCCCCACATTTAGCTCAGGGCCCTGCCTGGTTACTCCAGCCTAATTAAAGGCCTGCCTCAAACTGCTTACAACGATAACCTGTCTATAACAATATTTTTCTAGGTCCCTACAGTATTGTTATAGACAGGTTTTACTGTATACGAAAATTCCAGTTTACAATTCAGAGAGATATTGGCAATAATGTGAGCGAAAATAGCTGAATGAAAAGGGGTTTTCTACAAATTGGTATTTCAATTATTTTCTGTCATTTGATTATTTTCTTCACAGTTTGCTCATTTTCATATCATATGTATATATGTGTATACTTATATATCTGAAGTACTTCTTTTATTTAAAATCAGACACGTGCCTTTATCAAAAATAAAATCATATAAAGTTGAAATGATCAAATGACAGAAAATAATCAAAATAGCAATTTGAGGACAATCCTTTATCATCCGGCAACTAATTTCAGCACATGTCAAATTAGTGCTCAATATATCAATGATACCTTTCTGAATTTTCATGATATTCAACTGTAATTTTCACAAAAGTTGCTCTTTATAATTGGCAACAAATTATGAAAAATTTGACATCTTTTGTGTGTGCATACTCAAGAATAAGTTGAATTTCCTTCAAATGCTCATACCTCATGAAATATCAAATTCTTACATAACTCACATAGAGTTTGACAACCTAAAAATTACACATATAATATTTAAATTTTAAATGAAATGAATTGATTGAAAACTCCACCTGTTATAAGCAAAAAAAAGATGAAAATTAACATTTTTAAAAAAAAAACATTCATATCTTTGTGAAAATGTGTAATTTTCACGAAAATGCCCACAAATACTGCAAATAGCAGGTAAAATATTCTGTGACAGATGCAAATTATTTGCAGCTTTTTCTGATACAAGGGATGATAAAAACTTTTTTCCTTATTTAATTTTTTGCCATCCCCCCTGAAAACACTTAAGACTAGCATAGAGATTACATAACCAAAATTTCAGAAGATTCATCCATTATTTTTTTATAAATTTGAGAAAATTTTTAAAGTGGACAGACGTGTGTATGTAAATAGTGTACATTTTTTAATTCTGAAATGTCATATCATAATGCCCAGTATATAATTGAAAAATGCACAGCTCTGACAATGACTAGGCTAACCAATATCAACTGATAATAAAGTGCAGTGTTTATTGGATTTCATTCATGTGGGGGGGGGGGGGGACAAAAACTTAAGATACTGAATGACTAGAAAGATAGTGGGACACATACCTGTGTTGATGAAAATGGCTGCAGATCATGAACTAAAATAAAATAAAAATTCATTAGAGTAATTTACATTTGAATATTTTGAAAATTTTTACATTTTTATTAATATAAAAAAAAGATTATTACATAACGATATAACAGGTATTACTTGGAACCAGAGACACAATTTTTTAATTATGCAAAACAGATGCAATTGTGCATTTACACAACTGTAAAACCAGTGAATTAAAACCTGTGTTAGAAATCTGTGCTCTTTAATTGTAATTTATACACTTCATGAAAGTTTTTACGAACTTGAAAAATTAGTTCATAAAAATTGTTGTAAATGGAAGATAAGTTCAAAGAATACTGTTTTGGACCAGAGAATTGGTTCATAACAATGTGTTAGACAAATAGCTAGAGAAAGTATCTCCGCTTACATTTCCACGAAAAGAAGTGTTTAGTCAAATGACACACTAAAGCGAGCCAAGAAAAATTTAATCAACCATAGCCTGAGTCAATAAAGGTAGTATTCACAACATGTTTTAAACTATAGTCACAATTTTTAACTAGGAGATCAACACAGATTGATTAAATTCAGGTTTTTAACCAATCTCTGTGTCAATCTCCTATCCAAAAATTGTAACTGTAGTTTAAAACATGTCATGAATACCACCTTTATTGACTCAGGCTATGGTTGATTAAATTTTTCTTGGCTGGCTTTAGAGTGTGTCTGTGTCATTTGACCAAACACTTCTTTTAATGGAAATGTAAGCGGAGATAGACAAATACACACTAGCTAGAGAAATGCATATCCTTAGAGCTAAGAAATAAAGTGTGCATTAGATTCCAGAATTATGCGCAATGCATTCTGTTCTTGTAATGTGACATTGCTAGTAATAGCAGAAGTTGCTCTGATGATAATGATTATATGGTAACAGAAAATCATGAGAACTCGAAAAATTGCAAACATAAAAAGATATATATATACTATAGTAAATATATATATATACTAATCTGCAAAAAACTTCTTTGTATATAGTCAGACTTCAATATAATTTCACCCATAAGGTTCGAATAAAAATGATTACATATAGGTGAGGTGACTTAATAAAATGAGTTAAACTGTTTGTAAATTTTACTGGTAGGACTTCCTCAAGTAATCCTACATCATAAATTAAACCAATTTCTATGATCATCCACATGGCCCCAAACATCTCTCAAGAATGCCCTAGGCTGAGATCTTTAGCAGTCATCCCCCTCCACTATAGCAAATTTATAGTGTAAAAATAAAAATTGACCCCAGACTGGAGCCCTGTCAGCCCCACACTTGACGGATTCATGATTACCCACCACATTTCTGATATGAACCGAAAACTAGTGGAACTTTATTGCAAAAAAAGGAAGAAAAAAATTATTGTGTTCACAACAATGATTTGGATGCACTAAATTAATCACTATAATTACAATATAAAACTATAGTTACCATGAACATTATACTGTTGATACGTTTTACCAGGAGCGACATGGAAGTTGCCTGCAACCTACATTTTGAAATATAAAAAAATAATAATGTACAATACAGTCAACGTGGTGATTAAAATAATTTCAAATTGAAACATGAATACATTAACTCTTGGGCTGCTCCCAACCCAATACTTATAGACAATGGGCATAGCAGCCTCACCAATCAAATCTTTGTCTTGTTTTTACTTTCTCTAGCTAGAGCTCAAAGGATTAGCAAAAATTGGTTTGCTGGCAGCTTGAAAGTTGTGAAGCCTTTTTTTGTGCTATCTACCTCCTCCAAAAGGAAGTGAAAACTTCTTCCCAAACAAAAGTGGAGGGGATGAAACTTGTACCAATGTGTTGGAAAAGTATGCTTCCAATTATTTGAGCAGTTAAAAGGTTAATAAACACTTAATTGGTAGTTTAGCATAGAAAAAATATCGGATTGTTGATCAGTTTAGAAATATAATGTACAGTGGAACCTCAATATAATGATACTCTGCAGACCAAGAAAAAGTATTGTTTTAGAGCATAGTTTCCCAACCTTTTTTGTCCAATCGCCCCCTTCTTCAGAAATTTTTCTCCCATCGCCCGCTGTTTTAGAGGAATTATCGTTACATTGAGAGGCAACATTGCAATATCATTTGTCACCAAAAGTTTGCTGTTGACATCTTAACTAAATCTATGGTCTTGGTTTTTTTTTTTTTTTTTCCAAACTGAACACACAACTCAGGTCTATCACCATGGACAATTTACTACCTAGTGAGTTGTGCCAGAAGTGCAAGTGTGTGTATCTAACAGTCTGATTACATATCTAGTGTTGTGCACAATTTTTCAGTACTGCCATCTATATTTCAGAAGTGAAGTGAGTGAAGTGTAATGACTGAATATTCCTACTGTTTGTAGGCCTGTTGCTCTTAGTGGCGAGACTTTTAAATTCACCATGAAAAAAAGAAAATAAATTATTTGATTAATAAAAATCAATTGGATGCATTTCTCATGTAAAGAAATTTACTGTATTGCATTTATGTGTCTTACACAGAAAGTAGCAATAATAACCATTCATGAACACTTTTGATGATCACATGGTGTAAAAAATTGATATTATCAGATGCCTCCCTGGAAGAACAAAAACAATTTACAAAGTCAAAATTAAATTCAAGTTGATTTGGAGAAAAACATTTTAAAAAAGTACTGATGTAGCAGTTTCAAAATCTCTTTAAAAATATTGTTATAGACGGATTAGATGGATTTATCACTGTAAAAGAATATTTTTGTATCAAGAAGAGTTCAATATTAGACTATAGGCAATTCCAAACAAGATTTAAAAAATAGTGTTATAGAGGGATTTATCATTATATCGAGTATCATTGTAGCAACGTTTCACTGTATAAGTTCAACCTTTGGAGGCAGAAAACACGAAACCCAAAAGCATAAAACAAGTTATCGTTTTCTCAAATGCTCACATTTTCACACATGTCGATTTCACTGTTTATTGTCACTGATACTCTTTTACAAAAGAAAAATGAGCTCACCCTGTTCACTTCTAGGTATCCAAATATTTGGCATCCTTCTTTGTCGATGGCTTGAAGTTTGTCATCACTCCAACCTTCTCTTCTGCACTGTTCAAACAATTTCGGTTTGAAGGCCCATCCTCTCAGCCTGTATGCATTATGTACGTCTTCACAGGTGTTGCAGCAACTGAGAAGAGAATGGGGAAAACAGATTAAACAAGTTGTATCTTAGCAATGTCCTCATTTATTCAGAAAATTACCTATAATTTGGACTATTTGATATAATTTATACATCAACAACATGAATAATTCATCAAACTGAGTGCCAAAATCATAGATCTCAGACCACATGGATTAAATCCACTTGAACATATTTCCTAATAATTCACAGATAAACAACGCAACACACAGCTCTCACCCTTCTGGTATATATGTCTATGTGTGGGCATATATTAATTAATCCTGTATAGATTGTCTCAGCAACAGCTTTATAAACTTCTAGGAGCAGTATGGTATACCTAGATAAACTGGAACCACAAGCATTGTAGGGTCTGAAATGCTTCCCTGATGTGGTAGCATATACAGAAACCACCAGAGGTGAAAGGACAACATGTAAGTGAATAGCCGTTTTAATAATAATTGTAGGCCTACATCAACAAAAGTAACAGAGGGCAAAGGTGTTCAAAGTATCACCCACAAGCTGTAATGCAGGTCTCACATCTCTTGCGCATGGAACTCCACACATCCCGAAAGATTCCAAGCATTTCTATGAAGCTTTTATGCCTCAAACATTGTCAACAGAGGTGTCGTATACCAGTGTTTTAATATGTTCCTAATCTGGAGGCCCCAGAAGAAGTAATCAAAACATAATAGACCAATCAATCGAGAAGACCAATGCACAGAATGCCTAGAACTCTCACTCTTCTGCAATGCTATCTACCAAGTCAGGAAAGCATTTCTAACCCTGCATAACTATGTGATTCCAAGTCATCTGGATCAGTGATTCTCAACCACCGGGCCCTCAACATCAATCAAATTAGGCTATGAGTAATTATTTAATTTTCCTTCATATATCCCCCATTACTCGAGTGTAGGGCTAGGCCTTCCACTCACAAAAATAATTTCATCAGACTGGACTTCCAAAGGTTCAGAACCACTGGACTAGATGTACAATGCCCCTCCTATAAATTTGTAACCCTGGTGTTGAGAGAACCTGTAAATGAAACCCTATGAACACATTGTTATCTGAGCAGTGTACCACTGCAGTTGAACCTTATTTACATGAAACCAAGAATCTTATGCAGACATTAAGAGATCAACAGAGCAAAAATTAGTAATGAAACACCTACTTTCTCGGTGGAACTTCTGCACCGTAACAACTTTCACATCGATCTGGATTTAATGTTGTCGTCTAGATAAGTAGATTAGAAACTTCATGAAAGAAATGGGTATGGAGAATCAAAAATGATACAAGGCCAAAAAAATTAAAATATTAATTTAAAATTATTAACAAGACATCAGTGTCACATTCGAAAATGTATTTCTCATAACTTATTCACTGCTTGGTATGCATTTTTTTTTTAATATCCAAGAAAGCTAATTGCTCAGTTAATGAAGAGAATGCCAAACTGTGCATACATTTTTGAATATTTTTACAGACACTGTTTCATGAGGGAATGAGCACGTCACTAACTGGAAATTGTGACAAGAATATCAAGGTAAACCACCTATTTTTATTGGATCTTTTCAACAGGGATGCACCAAACAGTTAATTTTCTGAAGTCTTGTCATGATTCCACAGATTTCGAATCTCTTGCCACTGAAAACCAGTGCAAGAAACTGGAGACCAACATTGCCAATGCATCCACTCTCCTATATAGGTGCAGTAGTTTGGGCTATTCTATTTTGTTACAGAGGGTCATACAGGCCCATCCTCATATGAAAAAAATATGCAATCACACTCTAAAACTCTTTGGAATGATAGAATACTTGTATGTGTGATGATTGGGGAAGCTCTACTTCCCGCTTTGTCTGGTTCCAAACTAGTCTAGCCTTGAATATCATTACGTATTTTGATATGTTGAATCTAGGATGGCGAAAGTCTGCTTATTCTGAGTTGAAGGTTTTTTAACAACTGGCTGTTGCGAAGATATATTTTGGAAAGAGAGAAAGTCTAGTGGTCTAGGGCGTTCACCCGGAAAGTGAAAGGACGTGGGTTTGATTGCCCGCAGGGGCAGTTGAATTTTCTCTCTTTCCAAAAGATATCTTCGAAACAGCCAGTTGTTAAAAAACCTTCGTATGGTAGCGGAGAGTGATGTCATCCTTGTATAAGTCGCCATCTGGTGGCAGCGTCAGCAGTTGTGAGCTTGGTCTGAGTCTGGTCCGGTCGTCCATGTACGGTCCCATTCAGTGTACACGAGCTCCAGGGGAAGATTGAGAGATTCTGTGCCTCTGTAGTCTAGTGGTCTAAGGCGTTCACCCGGAAAGTGAAAGGACGTGGGTTCAATTCCCCGCAGGGGCAGTTGAATTTTCTCTCTTTCCAAAATATATCTTTGCAACAGCCAGTAGTTAAAAAACCTTCGTATGGTAGCAGAGAGTGACGTCATCCTTGTATATTCTGAGTTGGTTATGGTCCCAATTAACTTGGATGATAAGAGTTCTTCTACCTACTTGTTTTAATTTTAACCACATCTGTGGTAAAAGATTATGATTATTCACAAAACATGTTCAATGAAACTTGTATTAAGTCAAAATGTGGCTAATATTCAAACGAACAGCAACAATAACTCATTCAACACAGAATTTCATAAGATATCTATGTGTTTACTTACAGTGGAGACTTCTTTCTTTGTACCAATATCTAAAATGTAAATAAATAGATAACATGCATTAGAAAAATTATCAAAACAACATAAAACAAAATATTGAGCATTTGCATTCAAAACTATTCTGTTCTTACATGCAACAACAAGAAATCATGAATACCCGAACATTTTCAGGTTGTTCGAACATGGTCCTTCTTGCATTTCCCCCTATTGTTTGGCCAGTTGCTCAGACACATAAGCAAGGAAGAGCAGGGGGAGGAGGGGGGTTCCCCCAACAAGGTGATCAGAAATTTAAAAAATATATTCAAAGAAAATATATGCTGTTTTTATGAATAAAATTTTTAATTTAAAATGTTACTTTTTGAAGGTTAGTATTTCTAAATTTTGGCGGGAGAAAAACCATAGGTGCAAAACTCTGGAGAATGGTTATTAGGCAGGTTTCCGCGTGGATTCAAATTCCATACAAAAATTAATATAAAAGGATTTTGGAAAACAATATAGGGGTTTTTCTGTAACAAAAGTAAAATCGTAAGGATTTTTCCCCCAGTGCAAAAACATGACATCATACAAGCAACTGTCAATTAGCACCAAGTCATCAATCATTGCCACAACCAGTAGGTTAAATTACCTATCAAAACTATTCTCAAATCAAATCTCGTTAACAAAAAAAAATCACAGTCAAGCCTGAAACTGGACATATCATCAAAGCAGATACAGGTCATCTCACAAATTTCAGATGTTGAAAGGCCAAATTGACACTGGCTGTTTGGCGTATGAATTTTGTTTTTTCTCATGAAAATGAAATATTTTTGTGATTTGATGACAATTTACATTATGCTTGTGACGTCATTTTGGGGATTAAAAAAAATCAAGTTTATCTTTCTGAGTAAATTCTCTTTGGGAATATTTTTTCCCTCTAAAAAATAGGGATTTTTTACAATCATGGTCAAAACTAGGGAGATGTAAAAAATTTTCAGAAGTCTGAGAGATGAAGTAGAAAATCTGGGGGACTTCGCTGGGAAATGTAATATTGTCCCTTTCATTCAATCCATCAGTGTGTGCCCCTTCCCCCAAAAAGTAGATCCTGTGAAAACCTCTGCCACGGCAAAATCTTCAAGGATGGCATAGCTCCACTGTTGACTTGAGAAACAGAAAATAGATTGCACAAGTTAATAGATCTTTCATTTATAAGCATCTCTGGCTTGCTCATCATAATCAAACTTCCCATTTATTTCTTTTTATCCCGATGTTACCAACTTGGCAGCAGAGCCGGGTTCATCCTAACCGTTTATCAAACTCTCTATCTGCTGAAGGAGCATTTCTCAACCTAAGGTCTGTGCACCGGAGGTGGCCTTCAAAGATGGGATATGTGGTCTGTACAAAAACTTGCTAATCAAATTTTGATTGAATGAAGAAATATTTAATTGTATGAAACTGATATTAGCGATATTCTCATGAGTTCAAGGGAAAAACCAGGATCTCATAATTAGGGTGACCATATTTGATCAAGAGAAAAAAAAAAGAAATATCCAAGGATGAGAGAGAGAGAGATGTCACTTTTCACTATTCATATGGTTTTCAACAGCTAGCGGATAAAGGACTCTTTAGGTCAAACTGTCCATGTACAATCCTGTTCAGTGCACATGATCTCTTAGGAGAGAATGATGTTTGTTGCCTTTGCAGTCTAGTGGTCTAGGGCGCTCACCTGGCAAGTGAGAGGATGTGGGTTAAATTTCCCACAAGGGCAGTTGAATTTTCTTTTCTTTTTTCCTGAATTCATCTTCGCATCAGCACTGTTGAAAACCTTTGCATGGAATATCACTAATTGTCACCAAATAAATGAAATTTTCAAAATAATTGAAATTACCCCAAATTGCAGTGAACTGAAATGTATTTCACAAAAAAAAAGTTCAGGGTGACCATAATTCATTACGAAAAATACAGGAAATTGTTTCTTGAATACTGTAAAATATGGGACACTGCAAAAAATTGCCATGTGCCAGAAAAATCAATAAATATAGCTAAAACGGCTAAAAGTATACAAATGGGTGGAAAATAAATAAATTGCATTCAAAATTGCAGTGTAGTTCAAGGAAAAAATGTTGAACATGATCAAAAATATAAGGTGAATATTTACAGCTATTATTATCAAAAAAACTGAAAAGTAAAAATGGTAAACGCTGTAAGAGCCAAAAAAAAAATTCAAACACCGCTTTTTTCATGTTAAAGGGTCAAATGAGCAATGCTTTATAATGTTGTCAATGTGAAAAATGCCAGGTAGTCCTTTAAGTGGTTCAACAGAACATGTAAAGAGGTCGTAAATGTGAACTTCCCTACGGGCTGCAAAAACAGTTTTTTTTTTAAATTTCCTAACATTTTCCCCTTTTGCCATTTAAGGCATTAAACACTTTCGCCCTTAATTTTATATGTTATAAAAGCTATCTTCATTTACCATTTTAGTAAATATTATGAATTGAAACAAGCTTTGTTAAAAGAACAGAGCAACATATATTAAAGAAAATTGATATGACTGAGAATACAGTAATGTCCCGTAAATACAGATCACACTGTTGGTTACTCATGTCAGACCTTAAGTTGGAGGTTCATCAATTTGTCATTTTGCTGGTAGTCTACTTGGGTTTAGAAAGGCTGGGAAACACTGGGCTAAAAGTACATATATTTTGAGAAAAATCCCACACTATCAAAAATCTATCAAAAAACCAAAGCAATAATAAATCTTGTTTCAAGGAAACTTGAAATGTCTTTCAATACACTCATGATTTGTTACAAAGGTGATCAAAATCATCCTGGGACCTCTACACTCTCTTTGAGGCAATTCCAAAAACTGCTACATAAATTTATTTGGAAAAGTTATATTAATTGATTCAAAATTTTTGAGTGAAACAGATTCCATCTCAAAATCCTTACTTTCGTCTTTCTCCGGTTCTTCAAGCGGATTCCCATCAGCATCCAATCTTCGTTTGTAAATGTTATGTTCCAGATTAATGTGCTGTTCTCCAGATACATCCATGGCATCCAGTGACAGAACTAAACAAAAAATCAAGTAGACAATTATAATCACACTTTACAGTTGAAGCAGCAGAAATCTTATCACATATAGGTAAAAAAAATCTAGCCTAACGAGAAATGATCTAGTAAAAATCAGAGTTCTAAATGGAAGATGACTGAGCATTCCCCAGTCTTCTCTGGACAACTGAAATTGCATTGAATTTAGTCCCGTTCATTTAGCAGAATATTGCAGTCTACTGAAGTCATGGACGAAACATTTCAAAGTCTCTCTTCCTCTGTACTAGGGATGAGTGGGCTGAAGTTGATTTTCTGCAGATTTCCAGCTTTGAGGCAGTCTGCCATTTAAAAAAAGTCTCTCCACAGAGAGCAGGCACACCTACAACTCGATACTGACATGACATGAAAATTCAAGAATTTCCATCTTTACTTCAGAAAATGAAAAACGATGGCAGCGTGAACACGAAAAAAAAAAATGCAACTCAACCACATAAATACGTTAAGGCCACATATACACACATTCCGGCATGTACCGAATCGTTAGAAATTTTTAATAGAGGAATCTGTATGAGGTACATGTACAGCTAAGTAGTAGCAGTAATAGGGATAGGATAAATAGTGATTTGGCTGAATAACCAAATATTCAGCTAATGTTTTGGACGAACACCAATTTCCTTAATATTAATCATGATTATGAATAAAATCACTGGTAATTTTAAATGATTGAAATTGAATTTGAATTTATTATTTGTATGAATATTAAAAAACTGGTAGTTGAAAGATTTTTATTCCGATGATACTGGCAATCAAATTTAACGATATACTGTGCATATTGTATTTTGATATTACTCAAAGAATCAATTTTTCTTTCAACATTTGTTAGTTTTACAACCAATTAAGAACATATCAATCATTATTTACTCTCGACTAGTAATGCATCATAAAATTTATGACTTTTCTTTTTCTTCCTTTTTTAGATGTTCTTTGCCCCCTTTTGACTCCTTCAAGTAGCTCAATGCATATCTTGTCTAGGTACATCCTTCAGTTGGTAAACTTGTGTAATTAATGCTCACTTCAACAGTTATTGCAGTAGGATTCTATGTTCAGTTTCATGTTTTCCTTATCCTGGGAATTCACCCCGACATAGCCACTTTTACAGAAAGGGGGGATATACACCCCTAGAGATGAAATTCTTGAGAATAATCTTTAGCAGAACATCCTCATCAAGAATATTCTCTGGAAGGACTACTATTATACAAGTAACTTGAAAATATTGTTATTATTCTCAATAGGAATGCTCTCCAGTAATTTATAATTGTCGTCCTTCCAGAGAATATTCTCTATCCTTATCTCTCTTCCCCCATCAAGAAGATGGGTAAAATTGAAGTTCGTAGCTCACAATATTCAACTTTAAAAGCAAGAAAATGAAACCAACATGGCTTAATTGCACTACTTGCAAAGAAATAAGTTTGATTTAATTGAATGTACATTGAAGAAAAATAACAGTTCTGTATCTACTTAGAATGAAGGTGATTATAAGAGTACCTTCCTTTGCCAATCAACCTGGGTTAAATTTTTTGCTTTGAACTTATTTCTGAAAATCTATCTCATTTTAAAATAAATTTTAATAATCCTTAAAGGTTTGCAAAAACCTTAATGACAAAATCTTTTGAAACTTCTCACTATGACCAAGAATATTCTCGGAAATTCTGAAAATGTCCTCAAACTAAAAGTTGTCATTATGAAGTGATTATACCAAAAATTGTCTTGTTTTAAATGTCGTTGGCAATGAAAACTGAATTATACTTTATAATAATACAGTCGATACTCGTTATAACGACCCGGTCCAAAATATTTCCCTATTTGCAAATACAAATACAACGCCATAACAGGCAAAATGCCCAACGAGGTGGCTGAGAAGTGTGGTTTTCTGTAGGTGGGTGGGTTTGAACCCATGTGTGTACCCTGAACTCTTCCCATCTCTAACTCTGCATCTTGCAAACCCACCACTACGGCACTAATTTGTAGCGTGTTAATTTTTATCCAGCATAACGACTGGCAAATATCATTCAATGAATTACAAAACGGCAGAACTCTGCTTGACACACCGTTTTTTTATTTTTTCCTGAAGAAATGCACAAAATCTGTCATTAAATGGGCATTTAAAACGTTTGATGCTTGAAGAAGAAATTGTATGGAGCATAGATGGTTAACTAGCGCCATCACTAGAAACTTTGCTCTTATTACGTTATCATTCTGTTTCACTTGCGCAGGTGGTGGCTCACTTCCAATTCTCCCATAATTTTTTTTAAAATCTTATTCTAAATGTTATAGCAAGATTTTACTTGACTTTCCCAGAGGAGAATATAAAGGCAAGTGAATTTTTTTTATTACTGCTGCACGCAGTAAAAAAAAATGTAGTTTTTGGTCATAATATATCATTTTCGTAAGTGTAATGTACATATTGTAGGTGTTTAAATCGGTTTTTTTTTTTTTTGCTCATTTGTGTTGAAATATTGTAACAGAATGAAGGAATTTTTAAAAATTCCATCAATACGATACAAAATTTTCCGGAGATGCTATAAACTTAATTTTTTTAAAACATTTGATATATAACGACCATTTTCCGTGGAACGGAGGGGGGGGGGTCGTTATAACGAGCGTTGACTGTAAAACCAAAATTAGAAAATTTTTCATTATTTAACCTCTTTACGATCATAGGCGTGATATATACAAATGCCAGTGGAATAAATTCAAACAAGTTCCTTGTGCATGTTTTCTCTCCCCTCTCTTCGCCATTGTGAAGCTTTATTGTAACCATATAAAAAAAATTCCCTACCCGTTTTTTTTATTCTTGATAGTTATATTTTTTACCAAAATGTAACTATCAATTATCTACTATGTACTATATTCTATTGTACTATTATTTCTACTATGTACATAAGTAAGAGCGAAAGAGAAGAGAGCATATAGGAAGAGAGTGAAAAGAGACTCTTAAAAAAACTCACTTATCTACCTTAATTTTCTAACATGCGGTTAGGTTAGGGTGAAGTTAACAGAATAATCACTGATTCGTCGAACGGAGATAATCCAAATTTCTCTACAAAAGCGTGCACGTGAAGTTGTTAAAAGAAAAATTAATATTCTTGATTATTCTCTAATTTTTGCATCCAGGAGAATATTTTCGTTCTCACTTCACATCTCTACAGTAACATAAACGTAAAAAAAATATTGTGTTGTCAGACTCCAATTGGTAACGCCACACTAAAAATTATGATGTCAATGCTAATTTTTTTTATTTTTCCATGGTCACCAGAGATTTGTAAATCCCTCCTCTCCTTCCCCCCCTAAAAAAAGATTACACAAAATATTTGTGCCAAACATTTATACTCATTTAGTACTCACAAGGACATGAAATTTTTGGAAACACAAAATCTATGTTTATCCTCAGCTTCTCGCCTCTAGAAACGTCGACGAACAGTTCCTCTGTGATTTCGGGTGTGAGGTAATAACTGAGCTCCGATACAAACAGTATGGTCATGATGATTCCGCTGATGATAGTGACTGAAATTGAAAAATAAAATTAGTTACATGTGTGTTGAGAGGAAAGTTTAAATAACCTCAACGCAATGCCCTACAAAAACAAGATTTATTTATTAATAGTGCTGCGATCAGGGCTGTTTTAAGAGCATTATGGGCCCCCGGACTGTGATTTTTCTGAGACCCTACCTGGAAAATTCTCGAAAAATTCAACTATTTCTCATTTTTTGAGACCCACAGGCTGTGCCCAGGTGGGGCCCCATGCGTGAAGACGGCACTGGCTACGATTACTATGACTTTTGTATATTTTACTATTTTATGAATTTTTTTCATGATTTTCAGTAATTTGAAGGCATTTTACCATGATCTTCAGAATCCAAGGCATATTTTCATATTTTTGAACATTATTTTGCATATTTCAGCATAACAATGAAGAGGGATTTCTCCCCCCACTCCCATAAAAATTTCTCTCTGCCCTAGCTTCATTTCCCACAATTGGCAATTTTTAGCAATAACTGGCAATTTTACTTTCCTTTGACATCATTTCTGGTAATGATTAGCAATTTTTCGATGATATTAGCAAGTATTGGCAATTTTATTTGTGTAGCTTTGGCATCATTTTCGACTATGATTGGCGATTTTCCGTATTTTTCTCGAGGAGAAATATGGTCAGTCTATTTATAAAAGCATATTTTTAGTTTTTTTAGGGCATAAATGCATTTCTTTAATGCAGCATATTCTGTCGGTTTTAAGGTCATAAAAATCCGTCCTACTTATTAATGCATAAACCCGAATAATTAAATATATTGTTTTTTACCAGCTTTTTTTTTTACATCAAACCCAATCCCAGCCTCCCACCCACTCGATAGCATGTTACTGACATTCAAGCTATAGATGGGGTTGAAACTATGATAACCCACTTCTAATGGAGTTACGAGCAAAGACCCAGTAACCATTCGAATTTTTCAACCCTGCACAGTCTCCCAAGCTTAGATCAGAGCTTTCCCAAAGTGGGCAATATCACTTTTTTCATGGCCTGCAGCCCTAGGGGGCTCACAACAATAACCATTGTTTTTCATTTTTTCATGCTGTAAATTTGCTAGAGAAGGGCCCTGAAAAAGATCTTGGCCTAGGGTACTTGTTCCAGGATGTGGGGACCATAACCCTCCTTATTGGCAATCAAACATACCTGAGGAAGAGCGGGTAATACAGTAAAATATCTCTTTTGTGGACACCGATGGGACAAAAGAATATTTTCCATAAAACCCATGGTGACCTTTAATCAAGGGTTTGAAATACATACTTCTTATTAAACAAGGGGAAATTATTATTTGCCGCCTGGTAGTCCAGCGGTTAGGGAACTGGCTTCTGACTGCACAGGTCTGGGTTCGAATCCCGGTTCGGGCATGGATGTCTACTAACGTTAACAAATTCCCTGGACAGATCGTAAAGATCTCTTGGGAATACGTGCTGATCACACTATTTATTTAAAAGAAAGATTGACAACATCTGGGAGGTGTCTGTTAAGGGTTTTTTTACTGTAGTTAAAGATAAAAAGATTCTAATAGAATTGCTCAGAAAGGGAACGCAATGACAAAAAAAACAAACAAATTTTTGGGCGAGGTGGGGTGATGAACAAAACAGTTCGGGAAACTATGGCTTAGGACCACAGGTGCACAACATCTGTCTCGCAGGCCAATATCCCTTTCATCTCTTTCTATTGTCTTTTGTACATAATTTTTCGTCTTTTTATAGTCAATTTTTGATTTTAACAGCCATAGTATTATCCTTTTTTGGCGATGCTTTGCAGTTTTTTTCTTCAGTAAGAAAGATCTCTGAAAGCATGACTCTGTTTCACTCTTGCTGACTTCTCGTCATGCTTTTGGACATTTTTCCTCGCCAAGGGGAAGAAATCACCATTAAAAACTCTGAAAGGGGAAGGGTTCACAGGTCAGGTGGATGCAACACCACCCTTGGTCAAATCAATCAGTCTACCCTCTCGCAGTGTCCCTTGACACCCCCCCCCCCACGTCAGCCTGGGACGAGCACGCGCGAAGGTGGCTCTCCCGGATGATGAAGTAAATCATGTCCAAGGCTAAATCACTGGTTGGTCTCTGAGGTCAGCTAGTGGTAATGGTATACTGGCCATACATAGCCATGACAAAAGCTGACGGAGAAATTAACAGGGGTGGTACCTGCATCCCAAACTTGCTTCTGCCGGTAAACCGATTCAGGGATACACTTGCTGTTGTCCCCTCCTGGATCTGCACCGGCAGCATCAATTCATCAAAAAGCCTGAATGCCCCTAGATGGTGGGACAAGGTATGTACCCATACATCTCTAAAAAGTTATTATACTGCAGCTGTTCCCATAGTTGAAGGGTATATGATACTGGTAGATATAAGGCCCAGAGACCCACCCAATACCTATGAGTGAGGGCTCCATGATAATGCTGAGCCGGCCCGGCCCCCACTGTGGTTTAGCCATTAGCATCAACATCCATATTGATAATTAAGCTTCAAAGACAACGAATTTTCAAAAACAATTAGTGAGGGCATTTAACATTAACCCGGCAGTGTTATCAATGACTCAGCATGTGCAAACGGTTGTTTTTGAACAAGAAAAACGCTCGGATACCGGCAGCTCCGCTAAATGTTTTGATCCGGAAATCCTCCAGAGTTTTCGGATACGCATCGAATCCCCTAATTTTATCCGCCACGGACCTTGCATTGAACATTCTTCATGCAATTAAACAACGCTCCACACACACACACGAATAATAATTCGCGTCACTGGCGAATAAATAGCCGAGATTATAAATAGATCCTTTCAAAATTTGTTTGCAGTACGGCTCAAGCTGTGGAGGATCGAACAAGGAGAAAGTGACGAGCGAAGGTTTACTTCTAAACAACATTTTCATTCTTGCTGTCATCTATCGGCGAATTTGAAAACCACAAATTGAACTGGTTATAGAACAGCAGCAGTCATCTAGTATTGATGAGAAAGAAAAATATACTCTAATATGTGACATCTTTTAACAGTAGATGGCAGTAAGCTCATCATCAGGCACTGAGATATAAGTAACTTATAGCTCAGTGTTATCAGGAACATATTTTTCATATGAAATTATATAAGTCAAAGCCGTATAGCTTTTTAAAGAAACTACAGTAAGTCAAGGCCGACTATGATTACATTAAGTAATGCACATAACGTTTTAACTTGGGGGGCATTCAAGTATTACGTAAGCAGATTTTTAGATATTTCGACCCCCCCCAATCAGCAAAATTTCGTCAGCAGCTTAGAATATTTCATATCTTCAAAAAGGGTGGTTGATGACGTCAGCAACCTTCAACCCCCCCCCCCCTTCCCATCAAAAGTTAGCAAATCCGAAACGCCCCCCCCCCGATGCTGACGTAATACTTTAATGGCCCCCTTGTCAGTTTGAGCACTGTTCAGTAGTTTTAGTAAGCTTTTTGAATAACAGATGACGGCATAAGTCTCATTTTCTGTTTGTGATTCATTAATGAAGTCCTGAAATTTCGGGATAGATGACAGCAAAAACTCCGATCCAAGATGGAAAGTCCTATACTCTCTAACGGTCTGAACGCGCATTGATTTTGTTTACAATCATTTGTTTTCGATTTTTAGCCATGATTTTTGAAGAGTTTGTATACAATCAACATTTATTTCACTAATTCATCCAATTATAACGTACATGTGTCATGTTAACGTGCTTTTACTTTAGTGATTTTTTCATTTCGTTTCTTCTTCCTAAGAAATTTTCATTCAACTAAATGCAAATCAATAATCTTAAAGATATTCAACTGATTCACAATCAATTGATTTCCATTAGAATTTAAATGATTGTGAATCGCCTGAATTTCATAATGGATGGATTTCTTTTTTTCAATATTTCGAAATTTTAACTAGAAATTTTCCGGTCAATAAATTTTTCTTAAGAGAATTGACTATTAGAAATCTTCATTCATGAAATCTTGGTTTTAAGGCAGTGATATAATTCTAATGAACAATCCTTTGGCAAATTATCCATTTTGATCTAAATTTTCTCCATTGTTATCTCAAAAACCAATGCAAGTTTAACATTTATAAGTATATTAAAAATACATTGTTATTATGTGTATTTAGGAAACATTGACGGGGGCGATAGTATAAAATTGAAGGCACCCCCTCAGGATGAAGAATGTTTACATTGGAACCTATGATCACACCTATGAAGTTTCAACTGAAAAAAAAGGGGCAACAAAATCTTAATAAGTTTCATAATCTGGTCCAGATAACCGAAAGACTCAAAGGAGATGCTCAAAGTGAGGTCCAAGGGGTATCATTCTACAGCTCACATCTGCAAATGAAAGACTTTCATATACCCTCTCATAGACTGCTAATATAAAGTACATGTCAAATTTGTTGGGGGGGGGGGGGGTTGTTAAAGTGGATTTTGACTATGGGTTCCATTGTGAATATTCTTCGTCTTGATGGGTATTATCTCACCCCTCCAATTTTTACTAAACAGTTTATCAAAGCCTGTATATACCACCTCCTGATCTTTGATGGAATTCCAGTTCTTAAAGTGCCAATGCGAGCTTGTCTTTTTTTTAATCATACAGATTTTTAACATTATACTTACGTCAACACAAAAATATCCTTTGATAAAGATTCATGATTTTGGAAGTTTAATAAAAACCAGTGGTTCTCAAAGTATATGCTTTGGCTCATGGGGACATTGCAGCGAGCTGATAACAGGATTGAATTCAGATGGGAGAAAAGTGATCCCCCCTCCCAAAAGCTTGATAAATATAGGAAGAAATTGATCTGTTTCATAAAATATGAGATAATGTAATAAGAACCTACACATTAAATTGCTCCACTCCTGATACAGTGCGTTCTAGATCTGTGCTTGACTTGCGATAATGGTGAGTCTCTCTCTCTCTCTCTGTTTAATGCTTTTAATTACTTCTTTCTTGGACCCATTCTAAAGAAACAATGGCTGAGGCAAGGAAGCCACTATTCGAAAAAGTTTGAGAACCACTGTAATAAGATCAGACATAGGAATGGGTAGTTTCACTGAACCTAGTATCGTGACCAGAGGTCTACTGTATTATTCCTAAAGGAAAAAATAAAGTTTTCAATACAGATCTGTAGCTGAAGCAAAGTTAAGAGAAGATCAAACAGAATGCTGCTGGAGTTTTCTATTGTATAGGCCTATATTATGTATGATATTTCACATGTATCACACATATGATATACTGAAAGCATGATGCAAGTGGCAACTTCATCCAAGGTCTAATGTTAGTTAAGTTTTAAATGGCGAAAGATTAGAAGCAGAAACAGGCTTTATAGGCCGGGGGGACCTCACTCCTGTATCTCCACCCTTGAGTAAAAATTTAAAAATGTGCATTATAAGGAGTAGAGATAGGATTTCTGTGATTTTGTTTTTCACATTTCACTATTTTTATGTGATAGAGCATATTTCAATGATCTTAAGGCATTATTTTGCATATTTCTGTATGTTAAATGAAAAATATTTTTTTCTCCTTGCCATATGATCTTCTGAAAAACTTATATAAGGTCAAGATAAAAAGAAAAAGAGAATCTCAGTGTTCAGAACATCTGTACATTCGTCCTAGTGTGTGACAATACCAATTTCTTCTTCCTCTTCAAACCAGAGACAGAATTTTATGAAGTAGATTTGTTGCACGCTAGTCTTGTCCTTGAGGTTCTTTGATGATCTCCCAAGTTCTCCTTCCACTGTCCTCTTCTCCCTCAACAATAGTGTGACAGTAAATTGCTGTATAATTTTTTTGTTGATTAAATTGATCCATCATTTATGTTGTTATGTGTTCAAGAAGTGCTGCCTCTTGAAATCCGGAAACAAAAAATCAGGATGTGTATATCAATGTTTTGCCTATATGTATTATCACATCAATACAAAAAAGAAGATAAAATACAGCCAAACTTTGTTATGAAGTCAAAAAGATACAGAAGACATTTCTTACAAAACGAGTTCTGTATTAACCAACAAAACAGCAAATTAATCATGTACAACATGAAGAATATTTGATTTATATTAAGCCAAAACTATATTGGACCAGTTTGCCTTGAGTAGTTTGACTATACGTAAGTTTATAGATATATTGTATTATTTTCAAGTTCCCCCCCCCCTCCCCCCCATGGGATATACTTTACAACAGTAAACTTTCAGTTTGGAACAGAAACCAAAATAATTTAAAACATTTGTTGTTAAGATAAATTTTAGTTAAAATAGTTTTAATTGCATTAAAATTTTGGTCATTGGTTATCATTTCACTAAAATTAGCTTTGCTGGAAATGGAAGAGGAAAAATTTTTAGGTCATTTTTCTTGTTTTATAGAGCATATTTTTAGGGGTATAAATACACATTTTATAGAGCATTTTCTAGCAGTTTTTTAGATCATAAAATCCTATCCCTAATAATGAGATAACGTCTAACAAGGGCTACCATATTGAGAATTTTCATATTCAAATTTAATTTTTTCAAATTCTGTACGCGTGTGTGCGAGTCCCTGTTACATATGTGCATTACATATGTACATATTATATTGAAATAATTTTTTTCAGAAAACTGTGATGGAAGAACAAAAAGAGGTGAAGGAGAAAGTCAAAGATGAAAAATCATTTGCTTCAAAACCCTCTATGAGAATCCAAAGCTTAAACAGAGATGGTTCTAGGAGCGCTTTCACACCTTATAAAGTGAGCACCTATATGATGAAGTAATGTCAGTTCTACGTATCCCTGTTTATCATAATATTAAGTATAATTTAAATAATTATCATTCAACTTCATTGTTGATGAATTTAGAAATTATTTGTTCTTTGTAATGGATTTTTTTTTTATTAAATGTTTTACATCTGCGCTAATTTTTATTATCTGACATTTGTGTTTATATCAACTGATTATGGTCTGATTTGAAACTGCTCTTCACAAATTGACGAGTTTCTGTTTTTAATGCAGCCCTTCACATCTACAGTTCTCACAAATCTTCAGCGAGGGAACGTTCAAACACAAACGCCAACTGTCTTACCTGGTAAAAAGAATACTTTTTCTCAATTTTATATTTTATGTATAAATTTCCTGGTAATGTCAAAACTACTTAGCATTACCCAAAATGTGGTAAATGCTCCAAGAATGAAATAATGCCTATTAGAATGAAGTAGAACCTAGATTACCTGATGTAATGGGATGGCTTTTGTTGGGACATTGAGATTTCTAAATGTGCAGCTATCTTTGAAAACATACCCTTTCAATAGCCCCTGCTTTTAGGCAGATTCTGTGATTAAAATTGGTTTTTCTGCTCTCGAGAAGAAAATGACTTTCTTTACATTCTGTTACAACAGGGGTCTTCAACCCATTGCCTGTGGGCCACATTTAGCCCTCTGAGCCTTTGTCATGGCCTGCTGGTCATTTTCAGAAAATGGTTGAAAACATTGAGAAACGATCAATTATAGAATAAATGAAAGAAATAATGTCAGAACAAATTGATAAAAATTCAGAATTACTGAAAAAAATAATTTTTTCACTTTTTGAAACAAATAATTTCATATGATTAGGGGAAAAAAAACCTTATAAATCAGTGAGACAAATAATTTCATAATTTTTGATAAAAATTATTTCACAATCAATGAAAGAGTAATTGCATGATTATTGAAAGAAATTGTTCTGAGATATTTTGAGAAGGAAAATAATTTCAGAATTACCGAAACAAATAATTGCAGAATCATTCAAAGTGATTTCAGATTAAAATTAATCTCAGAAGTAATTAATTTAATCAGTAATAAATCAAAAACGTGTTTCAAAATTAGGGAAAAAATTATTTCAGAACTAATCAAAATTGATAATTAATAAAAGAAATAATTTCAGAATAAATGAAAGGCTGCAATTATTTTTGTCCCTGTTCAACTCGGAACTCCCACTAGCCAATTCTATTAAAATGTCACTAAATTATGTGAGTTGGCGGCCCACAGGCTTCCTGGAAGTTTCAATGTGGCCTGCTGTGTCTGAAAGGTTGAAGACCCTTGTTGTATTACAAGTTGTATTACCTTGTTGTTGAAGACCCATTAACTGTACGATGAAATGTTGATAGTTATTTTCATCTGTCTTTTTTTTTTAGAAAGGAGCATTCATCAACTGGCAGCACAAGGAGAATTATTCCTTCAGAATCTAGGTATTGTAATTCAAGTAGTTCATACAGGGTGTTCAGAAAAAATTGGAGAGGGTGATAGCACCCATCAAGATGAACAATATTTACAATGGAACCTATAGCCACAATCCACTCAGGGTTGAACATGGTACATTCATATTCTACTAAATATTGATTTTAAAAAGGTCCATTGAAATCGGGTCCCTTTTTGATCCCCTCGAATGGCTACAAGAGCGACAAACACTGAACACAGTGCCATGTGAATCACATCAACTTGGATGAGCGTAACTGTTGCTAAAAATTGCAAAAATTTGTCTGTTTGGCCCTTACTATATCTTTAAAGCTTTGATGAGACATTAATTTCATTGTCGTAAATGTATCACATATATGATAAAGCGATAATACTGCATCCTAAAATTTCTATAAAGATAAGCTAACAGAGATAAGTATTTACAACATAACATAAGATATATAATGGACAAAACACCTGAAATTAAGGTAAACTAATCTTGTATCATTTCATATAATATCAAAGCCTACTGTGATTCCAGATATGAATTGTATCACACTAAGTATCACTGCAAGATCATTCACTGATGTCTGTCCGCATAGACTGAAATTCCTTACACATGCACCTTATTGGGGGAAGAGCAGGAAATTAAACAAAACTAAGAACTAAAGCCTACTAGCCATTACAGGTGAATTTCATAGATCAAATTTCATTAATTATATTAATATTAGATCAATATACAGATCAAATTTCATCTTGACTCTCCTAACATTGACTTGTGGCTTTGCATATGATTCCCACACCAACTAAACTCTTCCATTTTTTTTCTTTTGTTTTAGTAATATCATTCATTTTATTTTATCAAAACCCTTAAGCACCTATATAAATAATTTGAAGTGTTCTATGACCATTGTCATATTGCTTATGTGACCTATGCTCCTTTAAATGTCGAGCCCTCCTGTGATATGCCATAAAAAATCTATTTGTTCAAAAACACTATTCCCAAATTTAAGATAATTTTATATACGCATCTCAAATGTGTATAACATGAAAGAACAAAGTATCCAAATATTAATTTCAGATGATACTTTCAATGCGAACTGCACTGACGAGAATGGATACACTCCATTGATGTGGGCAAGCTCTTATGGCCAACTAGCTACAGTGCGAAATTTATTGGAACACGGTGCAACACCTACAGCTAAAGGCAAACTTGGCGAGACTGCTCTGTTATTTGCTTGTGCCAATGGACATGTTTCAGTTCTGAAGGAGCTGTTGAAACACGGAGTGGATGTCGACGAGAAAGACGAGGCAAGTTACACTAAAAAAAATAGTATTCTCTAAGTATTTTTTTATCATAATTTTAAAAAGTTTTTTGATGATAAACCAAACTATTGACCAGTCATTTTGAAGATTCAGTCATAAAAGCTATCTCTGCAACAGGATAAGTCCAGTAGCACAATTCTGGCATTCATTCATTCAGTCATAAAATTGTATTAATTGAACAAAAGGTATGGATGATGACAAAACATGGAACGAACACTTTCATGAAGCTCTGAAATTGTGCATAACACGTGAACTTCAAAAACTTTATTTTCTGTTTTTATTGCAGGAAGGAAACACAGCTCTTATGTATGCAGCTTATGGCAACCATCCTCACTGTGCTCATGAATTGTTAACGTCTGGTGTGAATTTCACTGCTGAAAATAGCGCTTCGGAGAATGCTTTTGATGTTGCTATCAGAACAAGAAGCAAACTAGGTAGGCTTTGACTATGCCTACGTAGCTTTTTGAAATAATGTTAGACAAGTTGAATGACACCAATTTTTGCTATTCATCTTACCTTTTTTTCATACACAGTAAAATCCCTCTTTTGCAGACACCAGTGGGACAGAAAAAAAATTCTGTAGAAAAAAGGGGGGTTACCATAAATGAGGGGGCTAAGGATAATCATAATTTGGCTGTAAAAGAGGGGTGATCGCTGAGAGGGGTTTCACTATACTTTTGCATAAACGTTAGTCAAATCTCAAACATAATTAACACATTTCCCAATAAGGATTCGCCACAAACTTATATGCTGCAGCGATTGAAAAAATTAAATAACCTTTCTTTTTATAAAATATATATATTTTTTTAATTCTACAAACATTTGATATGAATTATTTGCTAAATGAGTAGCATTAATTCACAATACAGTGAAAGGGCTGCATGAGAGAGATGATGATACCCTCTATAATAATGTCGCGCGCCGTGATAAACGCGATCATATTAAGTTTAGATATATCGACATTGCTCAAAAACGTACTCAAGATAATAGTTGTGCCGCATAAATTTTCTTCTTAACTTTTCATATTATATTATTAT
The DNA here is from genome assembly GCF_987345545.1 of Pholcus phalangioides. Taxonomy (NCBI): domain Eukaryota; kingdom Metazoa; phylum Arthropoda; class Arachnida; order Araneae; family Pholcidae; genus Pholcus; species Pholcus phalangioides. The sequence goes on along the minus strand of NW_028301616.1, from coordinate 20,300,386 downwards.
GTATCAACATCATTATCTCACTCACCCTCACAGACAATATATATAAAAAGAAAATATTAATCACTCACCAGACACCACCTGGAGCGATGGCCTTTTACGCCATTCACCGAGGTATCCCTCTTTGACGGCACCTCACATATTAGTTTCCCTCATCTCACTCCACGCACTGAGCGCATTTTAGCGCTTTAAGAAATTAAAGACACATCTTCGCAAAAGCACCCGAAGTGCCTAGCACTTCAACACTAAGGACTACACCCTCATTGAACTCACGAGAACGAACGTGTTCTCTGCTAGAAAACTTGGTGAGCTCTGTCTGTCTCAACAGGCGAAATCAGAATTACTTTAGTTTCAGTTTTCTTTGTTCGCATGAACAACTAATGTGATTGGCTAATAAGGTGCTTTTGCACTCATCACATATTAAGAAACCAAAGAGTGAAAAGGAGAAGGTGTTTTGGATTTCAACTGGTAAAATCCGGATCGTGGCATAGCAATGATTCATAAGATGAAACGTCGCATCTTTTCTAATGCCAGAGATATTTTGAAAAACAAGTATGTTATGGCGTTACGACTTCTATGTCATGATTATGCTTTCATATATTGGCGTCAATGTTGTTGATGGATCCCAGCAAGTTATATCTAATATAAATGAAATGAATGCGCTGCAATTCTCAGTGTGAGAAAGAATCTAGGAAGATGTTAATGACCATGTTAACTTTAAATTAATATTTGAAATGGGATTTTAGATTTTTAGAATGAATACTTTAAAGTGGAAATTGCGATCATGACAATAATAATTGCTGGTATAATGATATTACTTCCCAGTCCCAGCACACTTTTCACAGTGTTAATATATGATCATGTTAATAATAATCAAATGATCAAATATATTCCATCTATAGTAATAAATCTTGTACATAGATATTTTTCTCTGGTCACTCGAGCATCGTTATATGAAAGTTTCCACTCTGCTTGAAATCTAATCCATTACACTTGTATTTGAATGTAATTAGATATTGTCATTTTTTAAGGCATTTTCTTTAAACTGCCCTTTTTAAAAGGAAAAGGGTAATGAACTTTACAACTGGTGTATTGCAGGACTTTAGTGCACAGTGATATCAGCTGGTAGTGCCATAAGATATTTTGGGAAAAAAATTTACGATTGTTAAAATATTTTTTTATCCATACGTACTAATACTAAACCACACATGCACTTCACAAACATTCCTCCGAGGAGCGATCCGATTGGCTCATTCTTCATGCACTAAATCTGTCATGTGCCTAAAGTGAAGTTTGTTTCTATGGAATGCCTAGGCTATTTTGCGTGTTGTATTATTATGCAGGAATCATATACCATAGCTGCCAACTTTGGAGAATGAGAATTAAGATTTCCCACACAGATGTGAGATTTCTGTATAAAGATAAATTTGAAAGAGAGTTTCAAAGAGAGTTTACAAAGTAGGGATTTTTCATTAATGTAAAATCATAGGGATTTGCATGTATGGTCATCTAGGGCCACAATCTCATCTCTCCAATTAGATTGTAGAGAGGCCAAAATGACACTAGCTGTTTGGGAAATTGTCTTTTGCCTCACTAAAACATTTCTTTGTAATTTTGAGACAATTTACTTTGGGCCAGGATTACACTATAAAAGTTTCATAAAAGTTCATTTATGAAACTTAAAAAATGCAACCAATAACATAATCAGTTGTGTTTGCTCGAATGTAACCAATAACCTTATTGGTTGAATTTTTAAAGTTTTATACATGAACTTTTATGAAACTTTTACAGTGTAATCCCAGGTTTAGGCATTTGACATCATTTTTGGGGACAAAAACACAGGCTAACTTTTTCAGAGTAAATTTTTTGTAAGTATCCCTCTCCATCCTCCAAGAAAGTAGAGATTTTTTCAATCACAGTCAGGAGATATAAGAATTTTTTGGAAGTCCGAGAATGGAGTATATATATATATAGAAATCCGGGAGACTTAGCAGCTGTGGCATATAAATGCATGCAGACCCATTTCAGAGAAGATAAATAGATACAGGTGCTTACAGGACTGACAGTTGTTTAAGTCGCTGGTAAAACTCACTATAAAATTTCTTTTATAAAACTTGAAAAATACAACCAATCAACGGTTACATTCAAACAAATGCAACTGATAAGCTTATTGGTTTCATTTGTCAAGTTTATAATGTAAAGTTTTAGTAATGTCAAGTTTATGTTGTAATACTGGCCTCAAACAAATCTCATTGCACTGACTGAAATATCATCATTCATTAATCTCAGATTCCTACAGCATAGAATATTGTATTGCTTTCAATTATTTTTCTTCGTATACAACATATTTTCCCTTCAAATATTAGTTCGTACAGATAATAAGTTATTACTCATGTGATGTGCAATTTAATGAACATAACTTTCATTAAAAATAATGGCTTAACCCTTTAATAATTTGCATATGTTTTTTTTTTTTTTAATCTTTCAGTGCAAAATGTAATCGAGAAGCATATGATGAAGATTTTAGTGGGGAACTGAAACAGATGATTTGTGTATATATATATATATCATCATGAAGTTTTAATTTAGATTTTTATCCAATAAATTTATCGTTTTGTTCTTTTATGCTCTTTGCTTGAATATCAAAATAATTTGCCAAATGTTTTTTGGAGTATTTGTAATTCAAATATATGAATACTAGATGTTATCCGCGGCTTCGCTCGCAGGGATTTGGTAATCTGAAAATTACTCTGGAATGATTCCCCCCTATTTGAATGCCTCAGGACCCCCTCGGGGGGGGATGTTGAATTTTCAGAAATCCCGCCTTAGTGGACATCTACATTATAAAATATAAAACTCAACAAATTTCATATTTATAGCTTCAGTGGTTTTTGGCTTGACCATAATTTCCCTCACATAACTTTTGAACTGCTTTATAATCCCCTTAGATGTTGAAATTTAAAAAGTCCCTCCTCAGTGAGTCTTTAGATTATAAAATAAAACTACTAAATTTTAAAAAAAATATTGGAAAAACTACTTAGTCTTTGTCATAAAATAAAACTACTGACCAAATTTCATATATGTAGCTTCAATGGTTTCGGTTTAGCAGGATTTCTATATGTTACCTTTGATTTCCCTTAAGGGTCGAATTTAAAAAAAAAAACCACCTTAGTTTTTACGTCATGAAACCAAAAAACAAAAAATTTCATAATTATAGATCCAGTGGTTTTGACCCGAACTATAGGGTCAAATTAACCCTATATTTTAACCCCTATTTTTTTTACTACAAAGTCTTTACATCATGAAATTAAACGAACAAAATTACTTATTTATAGCTTCAGCGATTTAGACTCAGCAATGATGAATCAGTCAGTCAAGACATGTTATTTTATATACAGATATAGATTGACCATTTATTTGTCCTTTGACAATTTTTATCAAACTACAACCATTTTATCTCCACAAGGAAGCTAATTAAACCATAGCCTTCAGTTAAAGCTGACTCCGAATAGCTATTTACTCTTCCATGTCTTACACTGAGATCTGAACCAAAACTGGTAGCTAGAGAAACAACCACTTGTATTGCAATTGTATCTAGTGAGCCTTTAAACAAGAAATCTGATTCGTCATTATCTTTTATCCATTATTGATTAAACTACGATTGCAAGTCATCTATGGCAATTTATTTTGAACCCAATTAATTGTCAAGAAAATGCAAATGATTGGCTTAGTTGGCTTTATTCAATGTATGAGTCAAAAATAGAGCAAACTTTATATCAAAATTTAATTATGTATGAAAGATGGCACATACATACACAAAATGAACTTTTTCAACCATAACATGGCAACACAGTTGAAAAAAACACAAATCTGACGTCATATCCTTCGCTTTTGTGTGCTTATGTATAGGACTGAAATAAAAGAAAAAAAATTAATGCACTGAAAGTGTTATTAAGCATTGATACATACATGTGTGACGTCCTGGAATATATAAACTGAAGAGCCAAAAAAACTGGTACAGGCATGCAAATAAAGAGATATGGAACCAATCAGAGTACAGCGCTGCGGTCGGCAACGCCTATATAATACAAGTGTCTGGCATAGTTGTTAGATCGGTTACTGCTGCTACAATGGCAGGTTATCGAGATTTAAGTGAGTTTGAACGTGGTGTTATAGTCGGCGCACGAGAGATAGGACATAGCATCTCCGAGGTAGCGATGAAATGTGGATTTTCACGTACGACCATTTCACGAGTGTACCGTGAATATCGGGAATCCAGTAAAAAATTTAATCTACGACATCGCTGCGGCCGGAAAAAGATCATGCAAGAATGGGACCCACGACGTCTGACGAAAATCATTAAACGTGACAGACGTGCAATCCTTCCGCAAATTGCTGCAGATTTCAATGCTGGGCCATCAACAAGTGTCAGCGTGCGAACCATTCAACGAAACATCATCGATAGGGGCTTTCGGAGCCGAAGGCCCACTCGTGTACCCTTGATGACTGCACGACACAAAGCTTTACGCCTCGCCAGGGCCAGACAACACCGACATTGGATTGTTGAGGACTGGAAACACGTTGCCTGGCCTGACAAGTCTCGGTTCCAATTGCTTCGAGCTGATGGACGTGTACGGGTATGGAGACAACCTCATGAATCCATGGACCCTACATGTCAACAGGGGACTGTTCAAGCTGGTGGAGGCTCTGTGATGGTATGGGGCGTGTGCGGGTGGCATGATACGAGACCCCTGATACGTCTAGATACAACTCTGACAGGTGACAGATACGTAATCATCCTGTCTGATCACTTGCACCCATTCATGTCCATTGTGCATTCCGACGGACTTGGACAATTTCAGCAGGACAATGCGACACCCCACACGTCCAGAATTGCTACAAAGTGGCTCCAGGAACACTCTTCTGACTTTAGACACTTCAGCTGGCCACCAAAATCCCCAGACACGAACATTATTGAACATATCTGGGATGCCTTGCAACGTGCTGTTCAGAAGAGATCTCCACCCCCTCTTACTCCTACTGATTTATGGACAGCCCTGCCGGATTCATGGTGTCAATTACCTCCAGCACTACTTCAGACATTAGTCGAGTCCATGCCACGTCGTGTTGCGGCACTTCTGCGTGCTCACAGGGGCCCTACACGATATTAGGCAGGTGCACAGTTTTTTTGGCTCTTCAGTGTAATAGAAACAACAATAGTAACATAATTTGGAAGTCTGTGCTACTGTAGTGTCCCTGTATTGTTGTTATTGTGAGGATGTCCTGTATTGTATTATCCTATCTGCAATCACTTGGACCTATAAGCAACTGTTATTGACAGGGCCACACAACTAAGGAGGGACACAAATTTCACCCTTCAACCTCCTCTTCAACATTACAGTGGGGGAGGGAGCATTAAAATGCATGCTTGTCCCGGCTGACCAAACATCTAGCTGTGGTCCTGGGTATCAACAGATATATTTTTAAATTACTGTATTTTCCATTTTACAGCAAATAATCCACAGATTATACGCTAAAAAACACCTGGGTTTGTTGATGCATAATAAAAATTATAGCAGTGTCTCATTTGTATTTTTTTCCAAAAGACTAATAGAAATAAATATTTTTGAGAATTGATTCTGAAAAAATAATTTTTTAAAGATTTATATATGGCATGTACACTTGTGAGTACCAAAATCAACATTTTTCCTGCAAAAACATGATAAACAACCCCTTCTATTCCTCAGAGATTTAATTATTGGGGAATGAAATTTGCACATGCGGATTACCCAATGGCATTTCATCTCAAGGTAGTGAAATTCACATCTATGTAAATAACCTAGTGCAAGGGTTCTCAAACTGTGTTCACTGCCAACCATCATCAATAGTCATATCCCTTGACAAAAGTTCATCGAAGAGACTCGGTTAAACTGCTCTGGGGAGCCGTGAATAATTACAACATTTTTACAAAAAATATTAACCCTTATAACATTTTTCAAGCGAGAAATTAAACAGGAAATCTTAATGAGAATTTGTTAGTTCAGACCACCAAAATAAATCGTACCAAGTAGGAAAACATTGTAAGCGGGACCGACTGTACTAAAAAAAACACTCTGCAAGTCAAAAAACACTGAGAACCACTGCACCAAATCAAATAGTTAACTGAAGAATCAAACTTAATCTGCATGCTATTTGATGACATTCTTGCTTATTTAGGCTATGCTCATAGTGGAACGAAGAGGTATGAGTTACAATAATTATGACTAGGAAGAAAAAAATGCATAGGTGTGCAGGAAGAGATGTCCACACATAGTAAAACAAGAGGGTGGTAAGGAAAATGGCTGGAGGGGTTCTGAAATGTAAGGGTGTGATGATCCCTCCTCAGAAGAGGTAAAGAAAAAAAAAGGGAGAAAAAGACCAATCAGCAGATCAAGGTGAAAACAAGTAGGTTCGTTCAAATTGCGCACCTTGTTGAGTGTCCTATTTCGCCTTGCTTCTCGAGTATGTGAGGTGTAGAACAAAACAATGCAATTGTTTTTGTCAATAGTCTTTATTATGCATTCCCATGCCTCTTGGTTGCTGCACTATTTGCACGGCCTAAGGGTCAGATCTGATTATGGTGCAAGACCCAGCTATAATGTTTTTATGCACTGCCGCACAACCACCAAAAAAAAAAAACTCTGCAGAAACACAATATGTAAGATGGTTATTAAGTATCCAATAAATTCTTCACTCGTGCGAGATGTGTGCATCTTCTGAAGAAAAAAAACACCCTTAAAGTTTGTCATTAAAAGCTTTGTTGGGTACGATCACCTATTTTTATGCATAGCCAAGTAATCAGAGCAGTGAAAAACCATGAACAATGTTGGAATGATACCTGTATCACAATAAAGAGGATTTGTGAAACATATCAAAATATGTAGCTGATCTGTCACTTCTCTGTCCCCATTGGTTGTTCCAACACATCATTTCTGCATCTTGTGCCGACATTTATCACGCAACCGATAGCATTCCAATGCTATTCATGGGTTTTCACTGTGCCTATCACTTGGCAATGCATAAAAATGGGTGTCCCGTTTGAATTTTCATTGATGTGATCATAATACCAACAGCTAGGGGGGGGGGGTTGATTTTCTTCCCTACTGTCGAACGTATACTTTGAAACACCTATATCTCGAATTTTTTTCACAATCATTGATTTTTATAGCTGCCAGGGCGCTTATATATGGACAAAGTTGCTTCATTACTGCTCTGTATACATTCCGGGCTGCTCTTACCAGATGCAAGGCCTTGTGTGAATATAATAGTGAGGTTTGGTACGATTAACTTTGTTTTGGGGCACCAAAAATATTTGGGACCGCCTTTGCCCTGATTCTATATATTTCGTGGGGGAAGGAAATAGTATCTATTATTTAAGAATATACAGGAATGCTGAGGAATATCCATATAAAAAACTTTAAACACACAATTAAATTGGATTAACACAAAAAATTGGTAAAAATTCAGCACTGAAGATAATTTTAAAGTGAGATAAACAATTCCTGAAACTGGTGAAAATTTTAGAATTGATGATTTGAAAATAATTCAAAGAAATTCATAATGTGATGAAAAAATTCCAGAACTGATGAAAACACAGAATTAACAGTAGACAAAAAATAAAGAACTGATGAAAATTCAGAATTAATGCAAGAAATGATTCCAGAGTCAGTGCAAGCCTCCAATAATTTACTGTTAGTGCGGGGGGGGGGGGGCCCATGAAGCACGAGGCCTGCTATGACTGCACATCACAGACCCCTAAGAGCAGCTTTGTATACATCAGCTCTACTGGAAATAGCTGGGGAAAAAAACAAAACTAATGCAATAAATTCACATGTTTTGCTCACCATTATTTCCTCGGATGAAAGCATCGCCATATTTATTCTTCAACTGGCCGTTCACATATTCCTCCGTTTGCTCAAGTGCAATGTTCATATATCCATCAAGACAAGCAAGGACACCTAAGCAGAAAGAAAATATCATAATCTCTTAGTAACTGTGATGATACATGCTTGCTAAAATTTGAATGTTAAATAAGCATAGCTAAAGTAGTCGATTGTCAATAAATCAAACTGAGGCGAGTCAAATATTTGTTCAAGTCAATAATTTCATGTAGTCCCAGAAATTTGATAAATTATCAAGTTTTCCATTGGCAGCTGCACATTCAACTAATCAAGATTTGACTGGGTGTAAGCTGTTGTAGCAGGGATAAAATAAAGTTAGAGGGAAAATCCTAATCACAAGTGTCATTTCAACAACAAGTTTGCGAACTCAACACAAATTTGGTTTCATTTGAATCCCATCACTGTGTTTATTTTATCGGGAGGTCTCACTACATTATGAGCACATCCTCATCGATTTTTGTTATGTTAGTCATAGTTGAAGAGCAGCCACCTTCTTTTATTACAAAAATAAAATGAAAAAAGGTTCACATTTTTATTATCCCAAAGTGGGTGGCCCCCACTGGACCCACGCACCCTGAACGGCAGCAGTTGCCAAGAACAAACTCACAGGATAAAGTAAATGAATCCAACACTTGTGATGATTATTTAAAATTCTATTCCTGTCTGGAAAAAAAAAATCAATATTTTACCCAGATGCCAACCAAGTTCTTACCTCGATAATCGACACCAGAATTGAGCTTGACCATAACCGGGCGACCTATTATCTGCTTCAGGAACTCACTCGGTGTCTGTCTACGACTCATGCTCAGAGTTTCAAGAATCACTTCAATTAAAGTCTGATGGCTTCTCGTTTCGGACTTATAAACTGAAAGTGATGATATATTAATGCACAGATTACTATTGCATATATAACGCCATATAAAAACTAAAAATTTTAAAGATTTTTTTTCCTGTCAATCTCCCCAGTAGCACAATGATATAGTACAATATCTGGACCATATTGTTATATATCGAAATGTCAGAGGAATATCAGATGTCATAACTATGATATAGAACGATCTTGTCCTATATGGTGCAAACTATCTATGATATTAATTGATCAAGTCTAATTTTTCAGTCGAATATGTATTTGATTCCATGTGTGAATAATCTCTACTTTGAAGGACAACAACTTGGGACAATAAATTATTTTAATATAGTTTGAAAAACATAGATCTATATCGTGCCCCTGACAAAGATCTATATCAGATTCTCTATATAGACCTGATATAGATCTATCAAAGAAGACATAGCTCTATATCCTGAACATGACATACATCTGTATCGTGAACCTGACAAAGATATATATCAGATACACAATATGCTGATATATCAACATATCTTGTGCCTTTAAATGAAAATATTGCCTTCAAATAAAAATTTGGAGAAAATTTAAAGTCGCCATACAATTTTTTGTCTGAATGGAAATTAAAAACATTTGAGTGAATAATTTTTCATATGAAATTTCAATTTTAATAGGATTAATTATGTTGATATATCAAAATCATTTCATCAGTTATAATTGAATCCTTACTGTGTATGTTTTACATAGTAGATTTTGGTATTTTAGGAGGAGCAAGAATTTATTCACCGTAACTTTAATTGCCACTTTATAATTGCACACATTTTTTTAATTTAGAAAAATTTGCTCTTATTTTTGTTGTATATGTGTGTTTTTCTTAAAATAATTTATTAGTTATTTTTTTCCTTTGATGTTTTTATTTGTTACCATACTTTGAGAATTTTAACTTGAACCAAAAAATAAATATTTGATAAATTCCAAAAAATGAATGCTCTACTTTACCACACACCAACTCCAGTCATATATCACCATACAATGATTTCCAACCAGTGGAGTTGGGTGGGAAATGAAGGCACCATCCATCAGTGGTCGCCCCAGGCTCGATAGGTAAAGAAATTGCGGTAAAGATGTAGTATAATCCAGATCGCCAAGGCAGGCACAATAGTGCCAGATTAATGTAATTTTTTTTTATTTCTCATTCCAGGTGGCACTAGTTACGTGGGCTATTCAAATGCAATCTACCTTTGTGTAATAGTATTTGAAATAGAGTCATTTCGTTTACCGTTGTCTAAACGTGTCATTGTCTTGTCTCACTAGGATTATGTTTCTGTCATCCGTCAAGTTGTATTTTTCTGATATATTTGTTCTTATTATTTTTCGTAACTTCTGCCCTTCTGTTTTCAGTGTCGTAAAGAAATTTTATCTTAGTTTACTATTATTTTAGAGTCTGGATACCCAGAGTGACTTACGCTCGGATCGGTTTATTTTTCAAAGAGAGTCTGGGTTTTACTATTTTATGGAGATTATTTACATTACAACTGGAAGGACCATAGTTTATTCAAGAGGGACTTCCTAAAAGAGTATGGAATCCCAGAGAAACGTATGCCCATATCGATTTATTATTTCGAAGAGAGTCTGGGTTTTATTATTTTCATACTGACAATATTTATTTGTAATATTATTGTTGGTTTCCGCTTTTTATATGTTTTCTGCAATGTTTTTTTGGCATCCGTAGTCAGTCATGGCCTTGACGACTTGCCCCGGGCGTGTTTGGCACCGAAAAAAAGTCACCAAGGGATCTGGATTATACTGCACCTGTTCCAACGTCCAGCTCTGTATGGCCGAAAATCGCCAATTTGGCGGCAATCTCGCTTACAGAATCGTAGCTATAAAACCCACACAAAAAGGGATAATTTCGAGGGTAAAGCCGGGTTTTCTTAGGAATAGGTTTCTTGCACCGCGTGAACCGAATTAGACCATTCCGCGCCGGCAGAAACGTGTTACGTAATTACGCTACGCGTTTGCGTTTTCCTAGTGTGGCGCATCAGATCAAGACGGCTATATTATAGAATATGGCCTGAGCATCAGCTACTCTGTCGTCTGCATGCTCCGGTTTGAAGGGAAGGGAAAGAAAACACACACAAGAGGTGAAGAGAATATCGGCAAAACGCACGACGCATTTGACTCCTCCAGAAGCAGTCGGCTAATCACGCCCGACGTAAAGCGCTGTCGTGAGGCGTATTGCGCTCTGTAGGAAAACAAGTCATGCTGCTTTTCCTAGTGGTGAGTGGACGGCGTGTCGCGCTGGGCGATTCACGTTGTAAGTGGCACAAGAAACCTCCTAGGAAAACCCGGCTTTAATTTCAAAAGACAAGGTTACCATCATTGCCCAAAATTTGTTTTTGCCGGCACAATAAATTCACTACGGGGGTTTGACCTTAAACATTCTAGCACTCTAAATAGTTTCATTTGCATTATTCTCTGTGTAATTATGGATGCCATTCATTCCGAAACTCGAATTATATATATTTCTCATATCAACTCATAATAACATACTGAACTAAATTTTCCAATTCCGGTGCGAAACAAATTATATTATCCAATATAGACTTTCTTTTTTGTAAAAATAAAATGTCTATTGTTAATTTTAAAAAACATTGTCAATAAATTGTTTATTTTACCTCACCCGTAGGAAACTGCGAAATTCGACCGCAAACCACTCTTTCAACGAAAATCTTTTGTTTACAAACATCCAGTCGGGAACCGCGAGAACGAGGAGCTGATGGAAACAGAACGCTATTAACCAGTTATACAAAAAAAAAATTATTTCTTTCCTCCCTTCCAATTAGATTGAGTTGTTAGTCTGCCACCTGTTGACATAAGTTTAAACTAGTACAATCAGGCTGTAAAAGCAGAATTTAGGACAGAATAAATTGAGATATAAAAAACTTCAGAATTGCAATAAAAGTCCGTTAGACCGGTATGGCACTATGAAAGTTTAATAAAAGTTCTTTTATAAAATTTTAAACATGAAACCAATAATCGTATCAGTTACATTTGAGCGAATGTAACCAATAGGCCCGTAGAGAGAAATTTCGTTCGGGGAGGACCACTTTCATTTCGGGGGGGGGGGAACCAAAGTGATAGAACCCGTTATGGCTAACCCATTTGGCTTTTTCCCTTTTTTCGATCACTTTCTCACATTTTTTTTGGTGGGGGGGGGGAAACCACACCACCAAGCCCTCCCCCCCCCCCCCGCTACGGTCTTGAATAGGCTTATTGCTTATTGGTTTTTTTTTTTTTTTTCAATTTTTGTAACCGATCTTTTATACACAAATTTTTTTGCGTAATCCCCCCAGCCTTATACACACAGTTCACAATCACGAGGAAATTCTCGTAGAAACAGACTTCTCGTTATAAACGAATTTACTTTTTTGGTCAGGTCAGGTTATAAAAGTGCTACTTTATCTGCATTATAACGTTTTTAAATCACTGTTTCTCACCGTTTTCTCCTCCATGGCACCCTTGTCTTATTCACACCCCCCCCCCCATATCAAGGAGCGAGACCGTTTCTACTTATTGAATTGACTTTTTCATCAAATTGATATAGAAGAATTATTCCATGAGTAGGGCCGACCAGGGCCGTCTTAAGAGCTCATAGGGCCCCACGACAAGTGATTTTTCTGAGGGCCTACCTGGCCAATTCTCGAAAAATTCAACTATTTCTCGTTTTTCTGAGGCCCTCTTCTCTTGAGGCCCCTGAGCCGTGCCCGGGTAGGCCCATGCATTAAACGGCACTGAGGTCGACCCCTGATTCGGGGAGGGTCTTCGTGAGGTATCTATGTAGTGCCGTTTCACCTTCATGGGCCCTGGGGGTAGAAAAATTTTGTGGATCCCCTCATTTTAGTTGGAAACAACAAAAGCTTTCAGTATTTACAGTAAAATTTCTTTTTTTTTTGGACACCGGTGTGACAAAAAAATTCATTCGTAAAAGAGGGATAACCAGTTGTTCGTTAAGAGGGGTTTTACTATACTTACTCTCTCAAACCATGGTACATCAGGTGCATCTATGAGCAAATGTTTTAAGATAGCCCTAGTTCTATGCAGGCCATTTTGGCAGCATCAGGTGCATCCTGCCTGGCTGGAAGTGAATGTATACAAATTCACATACTCATTCTCGAAAAAATACTACAAAGCCTCACTTTCGTGGTACCCTCCTACGCATTCAACGCCCCGGGCTGTGTCTGAGTGGGCGCATGTGTTAAAATGTCCCTGGCTTTATGAAGAGTTCTGTTTCATTCTGAAATTAGTCACACTTTTTCCCACGTTATTTCACTTGAAGTTTCATTTCTATACATCTTTTTTTACAGAATTTTATGGTCCCATTAGCAGTCTGTCATGGCTCCCCTTCGACTTGATTTTCACCCGTGGCCCCATTGGAGTTGCCCAGGACAGCTGGAGGGCCATATGGGCCTCAGGTAGGTTGAGAAACACTGTTGTAGATCAGTGGTTCTCAACCTTTTTTTGTCCATTGCCCCCCTTTCACCCATTCCTCATTCCTATGGCGCCCCTCTTGCGAACATGAATAATTTTCTACCCCCCCCCCCCTGTTTTTCCATTAGAAGATAGTTATTCAAAAATTGTCTGAAGTATATGAATACGTTTGAATTTAATTTAATTTTTAATTTATGAAAATAACGAAAGAGCAAAATAAACGTAATAGAATACAGTAAAAAAAACAGAATAAATTATTTTCAATCAATGTCAATTCTGCGCTTGAAGACGACACAATGTCATCAAGTTACTGTAAATACAAATACAACGCCACAACAGGCAAAATGCCCAACGAGGTGGCTGAGAAAAAGATGCCCATAAAAATATGGATGTCATATATTTAAAAAATACAGCAACCCAATTAAAAATGCAATTAACACAAATTATAAACAATATATATACACATGATAAAATACTATACAATGCCCATAAAGAATACTTATGGTTGTCTTATTCTAAGTATGGATAGCTTCTCGATTTACCCCAACATGTTTATTGTATTTCTTTTTAAACGTGTCAATTGTGTTACAATTTACTACCTCCGGGGGTAAGCTATTCCATTTATTAACAACCCTATTAGAGAAAAATTCCATGCGACACCATAGCCTTGCATTGTCCCTCACCAATCGATACTGTTGTCCCCTTGTAAAAGAAGTCGATTGGCGGTGTACAAAACGTTCATGGTACATCCCATTGAAATTTTGAACACTTCGATCATATCTCCTCGACACCTGCGTTCATCCAATGTAAACATATTCAAAAAATGAAGTCTCTCTTCATAACTCAATCCCCGTGTGCCAATAAGGACACGCGTAGCTCTTCTCTGCACCCCTTCAACCAAGTCTATGTTCCTCTGTAGGTATGGTCTCCAAAACTTTACAGCATACTCCAGTCCGGGACGAACTAGGCCTCGAAAAAGCGGAAGAATGAACGCGAAGAGACCTTTTTGAAATGAAACCAAGCATTCTATTCGATTTTTTGACCACCGCTGAACGATGTTCAGAAAACCTAAGCCGCTCGTCAATGAGAGTTCCCAAATCGGTGACCCTAGTTGCATCCAGGAACCGTGGGTTGTTCGAACCAAAATGAGCGACCATGCACTTATCAACGCTAAACGTCATGCTCCATTCATTTGCCCATTCTGCAACCGTGTTTAAGTTGATCTGGAGCAACTCCCTATCGCATTGATTTCTGATTACCCCCATTAGCTTCACAGAATCTGCGAATTTGCTAGTAATCTAATTGATAAAAAGTGAAAAAAGTATGGGGCCAAGGACACTTCCTTGAGGAACTCCACTTGTGACGCCTGTCCAACCAGAGAATTCCCCGTTCACCATAACTCGTTGCGACCTATCTCTTAACTCCGATTTTATCCAATTCATCAAGCTGCCCCCAATTCCAATCTCGTGTAAACGCTTCAAGAGTTTACCACGTTGGACCCGATCGAATGCCTTCTGGAAATCAAGGTATCTACATCATCTACAACATCTACATTTTTGCTCTCACCCAAAGCCTTAGTCACGTGATCATAGAAGCAAAGGAGGTTGGTTACACATGACTTCCCCCTTCCTGAACCCATGCTGATTATCCGACAATACATTATTCTCGTCTATCCACTTCACAAACTGCCTTTTGATGATAATTTCCAAAATTTCCGAGATGGAGCTCGTCAAACTCACTGGACGATAATTGGACACCGCTTCTCTACTATCCTTTTTAAATATCGGAACAACACCAGGAAGTTTCCAATCCTTTGGGACGATACCCTCAGCAACACTGCTCCTATATATCTGTGAGACTGGCCCCAACAATTTATTAACACATTCCCTGAGGACCCTGGGATAGATATTTCCTGGTGCTTTGCTTGCACATACAGTTCTTAGAAGATTTAGGATCTCCACGTCTTCTACTTGAATATCGTTGAGGGTTTTATTGCCCCATGCAACACCCGTATATCGAATATCATTATCTCCATTAAAAACCGACGCGAAAAAGTCATTGAAAGCACTACACATGCCTACATTGCTCTCTAACCCAGAGCCTCCTATCGGGAGGGGGGGGGGGCAATCGTCCCATTACATCCATTATTGACGTATCGAAAAAACGATTTTGGGTTAGAGATAATGTTATCTGTCAACCTAGATTCAACTTCCTTTTTACTATCCCTTATCACTCTCTTCAACACTCTTCTTTTATCAGTAAACAATGATAGGTCACATCGTCCACTTTTATACTCTCTGAATGCTCTTTTTAAGATAAAGGTTACGCACGCTATCCGTGAACCATAGAGGATGTGATGTACAAATACGCTTTTTTTGAACAAAGGGTATGACATCGTGCAAAACAGAGGACAGCTTCGTACTAAATTCTTCCCATTGACTTACCACCCCTACTGATTCCAACCGGTCTTTGAAAGCTTCCGCTAACCTTTCTCTCAAAACATCAAAGTTAGTTCTTCGAAAACAACTAACCAGTCTTTTGTTATCAACCTTACCCAAAGAAAATTTAGTGAAATCTGACTATACGATGGTCACTGGAAGAAAACTCTTCCCCCACCGAAACATGTTCAACAAGACCCTAAGAACTAGTAAGAACTAAATCCAAAATAGCATTACCCGTAGTGGCTTCTGATACATGCTGATATAAAAAATTTTCGAGCACCAACTTAAGAAAGTCTCTTTCATACTGATTTCTAGATGAAAGGTTCACCCAATCAATACCTGGGTAATTGAAATCCCCTAGTATGACAACCCTCTTACGCTTTTAGATATGTAGGAAAATTCATCATGGATGAAATTTGTATTATTTCAAATTAGTTTATTTTTCTGTAAATGTGATTATGGTTTCGTTGAGAAAATATCAGTTGTAGCTTCCAAAATACGGATTCTTGTAGTGATAAAAATCGCAAAAAGTGGTAGCAAGCAGTTTTATTAATTTTATTCTCTTCATGCGGATAAAAGTAGTTAAGAGTAGCCACACAAATTAATCACAATTGAAAAGTTCAACCTTTCACATCGTTTTCAACAATAATACATGTATCAAGGATATAGGTTCATGTTGTAGCCCTACTATAAACTTAAAAAAATGAACTAAAATACGTGTGAAAAAATATTTAAGTATTTGTTTGAAACATTCATTCCAAAGAAATCATGTACGCAGTTACAGGGCCGGATTAACCATTAAGCAAAATAAGCACGTGCTTAGGGCATCGGTACAAAAGGGGCATAACAAAAAGATATCATATGGTATTTCTTTTAATGCGCGATTTTTTTTTCAACATCGATCATCCGACGAAGATTCTAAAATTTTAAGAATACTTGATTGTATAGTTAAAGGTGACTATCACAAGGGATGGCACAAAAGATGAGAAACTAATAAAACTAGACCACATTATTTTGCTGAGTTTTTTGATTAGCTTTTCACAATTTTCATAAAGTACGCCCAGGGTTGTCTCTTAACATTATCACACGCCCACATACAAAGTGACTTTTCTGAGAGAGGCACTGCAACCTAGCTAAAAATTCCTACCTTCCTATTTGCATATTTACTCTTGAAAATCGGAACCAGATCTAATTGCCACTTGGTTGCCAGAAGTTGCTCAGGTGGGCCCGCGCAGTAAACCAAGTTCTACAGAATAAGGACATGATTTTTGTGGGTCATTGTTTTGTGGTTACATCATCTGTGTAGTTTGATCTATAGAAGGAAAAGAAGTGCTACCAGGTGTAAATTACGAACTTGAGAATGTATCTAAAAATAAAAAATACCCAATATATATATAACGGTGATTCGTCAGAAATGAGATGCCTACTGGCAGGGCCGCAACTGGATACTTGGTTAGCCGGGGCAACCACTCATTTAGGCACCGCCCTCGTAATGCTGAAGGATAGGTTGAATGGTTAAATCAGCGCCCCCTTTTTAATGCGCCCGGAGCGCTAGACTCGCCTGCCCCCCCCCCTCCCCAACTACTTGCGGCCCTGCCTATTGGTAATATTATGGCCATTCTAAGATTCAATGGTTTCTCCTTGGAGTGTTGTTACAGCCTTTATCTCGTAAACCGTTCGTCGTAGTGGTATGGTTCTAATTTTAAAAATTCTCAAAATGTGACCAGAAATTACCCTGTACGAGTTTTGAGGATGAAAATACAGTGTACACAAAATAAAAAATGAAATTTTTATACGATCCCTCCCCCCCC
This sequence comes from Pholcus phalangioides, assembly GCF_987345545.1. Lineage (NCBI taxonomy): Eukaryota > Metazoa > Arthropoda > Arachnida > Araneae > Pholcidae > Pholcus > Pholcus phalangioides. The sequence continues at coordinate 20,282,862 of NW_028301616.1, read as the reverse complement.
CCCCACCACCTCTTACTTCCAATTAGACAGTTGTTACTCTTTCTCTTCTGAGCCGAACAAACAAATTACATGTTTTTAACTGCATTATTCCCTGAGATACTTAAATCCAAAAATCGGAGGCAAATCCGGGCTTAGGAGAATTTCACGGCTAAATGCAAAAAAAAGAAAAAAAAAATTGTGGCCCCCCCCCTCTAAAAATTTTTTATGTAGTTGCTCACCGACTTACAAACTTTTCGAGTTACGAACATAAATCTTGAAGGGGAAATTTTGTTTTCACGAAAAGAACTAATTCTATCATACTCATTTTTTTTTCATTATTTCAGGAACGCGTTGATAGTCTGGATCGTAATCAAACATGATCCATTGAGAGGGAATGGCATTTAAATTAAAATTAAATTCATAAATTATTAATAATAATTAGCACGTGGTCCACCTGCTGACACTTCATCGTGGCCCGAACCATATTGAACAGACATAGTTTTGTCATCATCTCTTTATCAAATATACGTTGGAATTCGATAACTTTGATCATTTTTCGAATTTTTTATTGATGTTTTTGTTTAATTAATGTAAATTAATAGAAGTAAAGGAATCAAGTAGGAATTCCATTCATACTGGAATTCCTTTCCTAATGGAACTCCATGACCCCCACAAGGGTGGGGCTGACAGGCAGGATCGTCGTAATAGCATCATAGGCCCCCGAGCCAAAGGATTTTTTTGCAGGCCCTACCTGAAAAATTCTCGAAAAATTCGTAAATTGAATCTCGTAACCATATCTGAAGACCACATAATCCGTATTTTCACTTATTTGTTCGATCATCCATATTGTCCGAATGTTTTTGTGGAAAGAAATAATTATTTTTTCTACATATAATCGATTATTGCAAATGTACAATTTTTGTTACCAAAATTTTCGTCTTATAAAAAAATTTTATGCCAAAAAATAACAAAGAGAACTTTCTCTATCTCTCTTTCATCATCGCATGAGTTGCCTGAAATTTTGAGATTAAATGGCAGCGCCAACAGTATATAAATCAAAAAAAATAATTTTCAGCATGGACGAGATAATTCCAAAATTAATGAAAGTTATAATTTCAGCATTAAAGAAAGATAATTTCAGCATTAATGAAAGAGGTAATAATAAAATTAATGAAAGAGACAATTCCAGAATTAATAAGATATAATTTCAGAATCAATGAGAGAAATAATTCCAGCATTAATGAAAGGAATAATTTCAGCATTAATGAAAGGAATAATTTCAGCATTAATGAAAGGAATAATTTCAGCATTAATGAAAGGAATAATTTCAGCATTAATGAAAGGAATAATTTCAGCATTAATGAAAGAAACAAATCCAGAATTGATGAAAGCAATTATTTCAGAAGTAATGAAAGAAATAATAATTAATAAAGGGAATAATTCCAGAATTAATGAAATAATATTCAAAAAATAATGAAGGAAAATCCAGAATTGATGAAAGAAAATTCAAGAAATTATGAAAGAAATGATTCCGGTATTAAATGAAAATAATTTAATCTTTTTTCACCTTTAGATGAAAGTTCTTTATCCTTTTTTTAAATCTTTAAAACCCAATATTTAGAGACCGAACTGTCCATTTCTAAGGGCATATTGCCAGGCGGGAAGTTTGTTTTGACCGAGTGACGTATTTCCTTGCATTTGATGTCGCTGCAGTCGCGGTAGCTGGATGCTCCCTCCAGTAATAAGTCCGACCAGTAATGTCGTCTGCTTCTCTGCAGGTTACTTGTTTTGGGCGTCTCCTTGTGTCCTCAAAAAATTACTGAACTGGCAGTTCGAACTTCCAGTTCTGTTTGTGAGCTTAGCTTGTAGGGAACCGACTTCTTCTCTGTCGTCTGCTCATTAAGAGGCTCTTTGTTTTGGACGCCTCCTTATGCTCAAATAAAATAACCGAACTTATAGTTTAAATTTCCAGTTCAGTTTATGAGCTTTGTTTATAAGGAACTGAGCGGAATAAAGAATATAGTTTTTTTACTTTAAACTTCATCATCACCACAAGAGTCGCTTTTAAATTTGACATTAGATGGCAGCACATTACTATAAAGTGGAGCTTGGAAAAATTCACTTTTTACGATCTTACTTGTCGTTTGCTCATGTGGAGGATCTTTGTTTTGTCTCCTTGGTTCTTGAAAAAATTACTGAACTGGAAGTTTGATCTTTCAGGTCAGTTTATAAGCTTTGTTTTTAAGGAGCAAAGGTGAATGAAGAATTTAGTTTTTTATACCTGAGCTTCGCCATCACCATATAAGGCACTTCTAATTTTGAAAGTAGGTAGCAGCACCAACAATATTTTTAAAAATGAATTTCTTAAAGTATTCTAGAGTATTAAATATTAATTTTAATTCCCTTAAAATTGTTAGTGTCATTGTGAATTCGCTGTAAATGCTACAAGGTAAAAAAAAACAGCTTTGGCGGCGTAACATTTCGAGTCACCCGGTATATACGGGTCATTGCGTAACGCAGTGACAAAACTGTTCCTGTGAACATAATAATGATTCATTATCAGGATTTCAAGCCCATCGGGAAATATAAATAAGGGGCCCACTCAAGTATTACGTAAGCAGATTTTCAGCCATTTTTGACCCCCCCCCTTCTCAGCAAAACACTGATCCCCCTTCCTCAGGAGGAAGGGGGCAAATCCGAAACCCCCCCTTAGCAGTTTGTTGACTTCAATTTCGGGAAGGTGAAAATCTGATATTTCGTTGGATGACAAGTTACCTTCAAGTGGCTTTTTGGTTCATTATGTGGCCGCTCTCTCGCAGGCGAACGAAGCAACGTGCGAGTTGGCTTAAACACGACACAATATTTCACATAATAGTCTGTACTATATTCAATATACAGGGCGCATAGGTAACGGGGCATATGACATTTTAATGGCGAACCATTGGTCCTAGAGGCATACTTCCAGTTGGAAAAAGTACCCGAATAATGTGTAGTACTCAGATATTTGATTCATGTTGCAGGGGTTACATAGTTATTAAAATAAAAATGTTAACTTTTTATGCGGACACCCTGTGCCCCAAAACCCAATTGGAAAGTTGTTTCCCGGTCTCAACAAAAAATTCATCGTTTCTAAGTGCAGTATTCACTCAAGTATTACGTAAGCAGATTTTCAGCCATTTTTGACCCCCCCCCCCTTCTCAGCAAAACACTGATCCCCCTTCCTCAGGAGGAAGGGGGCAAATCCGAAACCCCCCCTTAGCAGTTTGTTGACTTCAATTTCGGGAAGGTGAAAATCTGATATTTCGTTGGATGACAAGTTACCTTCAAGTGGCTTTTTGGTTCATTATGTGGCCGCTCTCTCGCAGGCGAACGAAGCAACGTGCGAGTTGGCTTAAACACGACACAATATTTCACATAATAGTCTGTACTATATTCAATATACAGGGCGCATAGGTAACGGGGCATATGACATTTTAATGGCGAACCATTGGTCCTAGAGGCATACTTCCAGTTGGAAAAAGTACCCGAATAATGTGTAGTACTCAGATATTTGATTCATGTTGCAGGGGTTACATAGTTATTAAAATAAAAATGTTAACTTTTTATGCGGACACCCTGTGCCCCAAAACCCAATTGGAAAGTTGTTTCCCGGTCTCAACAAAAAATTCATCGTTTCTAAGTGCAGTATTCACTGAAATATTCGAAGAAGGTTGGAAAAAAAACATCATTAAATGAGAGGAAACCATTTTACCCGCATTTAATGCTGTTTTTTTCCCCCCAAATTTCCTCAATTTTTCGAATTCACATATCTCGGTGAATAGAAACGTGAAATTATTTTAGTTGTCATCGGAAAAGACAGAGCAACAACTTCTTAATTGGGTTCTTTGGCACACGGGGATGGTATTAAAAGTCGCTTAATTTTATAACTAGACAACTCCTTATAACATGAATGGCATATCTGAGTTGGACACGTGATTTGGATACTTTTTCTAATTGGGTATGTCTCTAAGACTAACGGCTTGCCAGTGTAGTGCCATACGCCCTGTTACCCATGCAGTCTGCATATGCACGTAAAAAAATAGTTTGAGACGAAATACAGTCCACTCTCGTTTTAACCAATACCGTTATAACGGAAAAAAAATATTATACAAAGATACGCATTGAGCCGGTTATGGACATTTCAAAGTGAAGACTTACGTGAAAATTTATTACACGTTTCTGAGAAATCAGCAGATGCAGTGAGTCTCAAATAAACGGATTTAAATTGCTTTAAATGTGGTCATACGCCATTTTAGAATTTTTTTCGAAGGTTTAGTAGTAGACTCATACCTCCTACGTGCAATTGAGCTGCGAAGTATCAAACCGAGAAGTGGGCCACCACACGAGATATTAGCGATATGTACAACGCCACGCAAGCATACAAAATCCTGCAGAAGTGGAATTGGTAACACAGACTGGTCCACAACCAAGATGATTATAATATTATTTATATATATTGTGAAGAACATTACTGGCAAACCAAGTGCTTCTTCGGTTGTTCGAAAAACATTCATTACACATCAATGGGAGACCAGCAGGGGAACCGATAAAGTCACTGTCACTTGGATGACATTTCATCCGTTGGAAAGTCGCAGTCATTCTGTAATCCTCCATTAAATTCGATAGATCAATACACGTGGAAATGTGCAGGATCGCGAAGCTGTTGCTGAGTACAATATGGATGTCTGCAAATATGTTTTGTGTGTAACTATTTATTGTTTTGACTTACAATGAAACTCAGGAAGGGGCGGGATGGTTCTGGGGGCGGGAGAATTCGGTCGTGGGGAGTGATGTGGGTGTTTGGGTGGTCGGGTGGCGGCTGTTGTAGCTGAGGATGTTTAGTTGGGGTTGGGGCGCAAACGTCCTGGTGGTGCCGGGCGGAGATGCAGGGCTATTGTTGGGTTGGGAATGTGAGGGAGGCAGGGTAACGAGAGAGTTGGTGAGGGGTGCCCTGGGGGTTTGGATTTTCTTGGGGTGGCTTCGCTTGGCTGAAACACCTGTAGGTTTTCCCGGTGCGTCCGCAGTCTTATGACCACTGTGCTTAAATTGCAATAGCGATAGAGCCTGGACGTGCTCGGTTCATTCTGTATTCTCAGTACAATGTGAGGCAAGTATCTTACTATTCGAAACACCACCAGAACAATGATGTGCAGCGGCATCAGTGCGTCTGCATTGTACTTTTATGATATATAAAGCATCTACGTTTCAGTTTCTTTGTACTCGAGAATTCCAATCGCCAAGCAACATGCGAAGAAATAAACAAGATTCAAGACGGAGAACATACGCACTCGTTTCACGAGAACTCTCCTACGTCTGTCATGTTTCACGGTGATCCGGTTCCTCACTTTCCGAACGGATTGTATTAGAAGTCGAACGAGCTTGCCACGTCGGTAGAGAGAGTAACTGAGTCCCAAAATCTGGAGAAGCAAGATATTATGACTGCGATGGCCCTCGTCCGAGATACTCGACTAGATACTATCAGAAGATGAGACCCATAGTACAATTTTCACCACAGGCTCGATAGTCATTATTACACTCAACATGATCGTTAAGATTTTGCTCACCAGCCCGCGTTTCTTGCTAATGCTGAACACGAACAGCGAGATTGGCTTCACGGCTACCTCGGAGAACGTCGTTGGGGGTCCTGATTCTGCTCGTGCTCCATTTTGTATTTCTACCCTGTTCTACTTTCTTAGAGCTTAAGAAGAATTGCTTCAAGAAATTCGACTTTTTCATTTTGATAAGAATTATATCGTTTTTGCGTCGAGAGAACTAAGTATTCAATATCCAGGGTACTGTTATTCTTCCAAACAGAAATAACAAAAACGGAATGTCAGTTGTCAAATATGGAGCTCCTGAGCAGAATGAAAGTAATATCTATCGGCTAATCTATTGATCTCTTATAATGTGAAGGAGGGAATGAGTTTCCCAATTGAAAGGAAACCATTGAAATTTCGAAACGTGTCTTCGTCGAACACGATTTACGTACGAATGCAATTAATTTCTTGGAGGATCTTTTGTTCCCCCCTTTGTAGTGAATGCGACTATAAACTCTATTTGTTCTGTTCGTACATTGGCGTATCATTGACATATCTATTTTTATGTGTATTATTTTTTATTTACTCTAGAGTCCAGACTTTAACAGCTTCATTCATCTCTCATTTACTCACAGAAGATCTATGTAATGAGAGCGAATGTATAACGGCTCATCATCTTGAAGTTCAATACAGGTTGTCCCAAATTGTTTGCACAGCAAATACCCCTGCAGCCGTTCACTTTAGAGAGAGAAATATACTTTTAATTACAAAAGTTTTCAAACGACGTGCAATTTTTCAATGACGTGCTAAAAATCTCAAAAATTGGTTGAGGTATACTTAAAAAAAAATAAAGAAATTAACTTTTTAAACACACAGTTCCCGTGTGAGCTAAAACTTCCAATTATGGAAATCTAGATCCCGGGAAGTCATTTGCAAAAAATTTCATATTTTTGAATGCAATATTTATCGAGATATACGTATTGAATATTTAAAATCGTTATGTTTTCGAAACTTATCACTGTGTTGACAAGTTGTCATTGGCTCAAAAGTTGCCGTTTTTTAGGAACTTGTACACCACGAGTTTCCACATGGTGTTCCACGGAACCCCTTGTTTTGAAATTTTAACGAGATGGTTTCACTTTAAAAAAATCCAGACCACTTGGAGGACAGAGTGTGGAAGCATGTGAGTGACCAAAAGAATGACCTTGTGAGCGACGGATGAAGAGGGCGAAGAGTGACTCAGAGGGTGTGAAAACATGTGAACAACCGAAAGAGTGATTAAGGATGCGAACATAGCGCGTCCGTATTTCAGATTCTGGAAACCCGCGTCGTCTCCGATTATGATTCCATAAGCAAAATGAACAGTAACTCACAGACTTCTTTTCAGACACCAACAGCATGGAGAATTACAATTGACTGTTCTTTCAATTGGTGACAGCACTAATTTTTATGAGGATCAGGATCGATAGTCCGAAAGTTGATCAATTTTACCCTAAATCTAAAACAACTTCTGACAAAAGAGACAGTAACACTCTTTGGGAAACTGTTGGTTTTCTTCATATCAACAGTCACAGCAGTGGTAAGGCAGATTCATAATGATTTTTTTTATTTGAATAAGATTACGGTATGAGAATAACAATTACATGAAACTATTTTGTGTGTGCATTATTTTTAACAGTGAGAAATGATTTTTACAACCAAACAAGTAAATCTGGAAATATTTAGGAGTATTTTTCCTAGTCATATGCCTGACAGCGCATGTAAAGTTTTGGAGATTTTTCCAGCTCGGAAACATATGCTACAACAGATCTTCCTGTATTACCGAGAAAAGATTCCCTAAGAATCCAACACAAAGAGCGAAACAAGATATATTACAAGAAATTAATTGAATTCGTGCATACATTACGTCATTACAAACATGCGTGTTTTGAAATATCAATTAATTCCTTTCTGTTGAGAAATCAAAGCCCTTCTCCCATTGTAACAAGTCGATGGTATAACGGTATATTAATTAACTCTTTTCCTGCTTAAGAGCGCCATCTTTGTAAATTTTTTTTAATATTTGTGTTCGGTACAATTCGTTTAGACGAAGAAGAGGAATAGATATCGGATATTTAGATTTGAGTTTTTGTGCTCGTGTTGCTGTTCTGCCTGTTTTATCTGTAAATGGGACAGTCAAATAGTACTATGGAATGAAAAAACTCTGTATATACATACAGAAATCAAACACGAAGAGCGAAACAAAAGATGTCTAAAAACTAATCGAACTCTAACATAATTTGACGTAATGAAAACGTGACCATTGAAGTCTCAATGAATTCCTTTTCATTGGGAAACCACACAAAGCCTTACTTCCATTGCAATGGATCGATGATATAATAGTATATTACTTTTTTTTTCCTGCTTACGAGCGCCATCTTCGAGGAGTTTAGCTATCGAATATCTGTATAGTCAAAACAGGACTTGTATCGAAATGAATAAGTCGGATAAGTCGGTTTTCCCGAGACATCTCGCGTTTTACTCCAAGAAAGTGGAGAAAAAGGTTAGCAATGGAAGATGGGGCATTAACAAAATCGGAATCCCAACAACATACACCGAGGTAGCCCTGAAGCCGATATCGTGGCTCGTGTGTGGCATCAACGGTAAACGTGGGCTAATGAGTAGAATCCTAGTGATCGTGTTCAGTATTATAATGAACATCGAGCCTGTGGTAAAGATCGTGATGTGGTCGAATCTTCTGGTAACATCCAATCGAGTATCTCGGACGACGGCAATCTTAATCTTGATTTCTGGCTTCTTGAAAATGGGACTCAATTATTCGCTGTACCGACGTAGCAATCTTGTCCGCCTCCTAGTAAGAGCCGTTCGGAAAGTAAGAAACCGAATAACCGTGAAACATGGCAATAGTAGGGGTGTTACAGTGAAACGACTGCACATGTTCTCCGTCTTGAATTTCGTTTACTTCTCTGCATGTTGCTTGGCGGTTGGAATTCTCGAGTACAAAGAAAGAAACTGGGACCAAGATACTTTATACGTTATTAAGGCGTTCAGACTAGATGCGGATGAACTGATGCCGCTGCAGATCACGATTCTGGTGATTGTTCAAATCGTAGGATTTTTACCTCAGATTGTGCTCAGCAACTGCTTCGCGATGCTGTACATTTCCGCTTGCATTGATCTATCGAATTTATTGGAGGATTATAGAGCGATTGTGCTGTCAGCTTTTGATCGGATAAGAAGTCATCCAAGTGACGGTGACGCGATCGATTCCCTGCTGGTCTCTTATCGGTCCATAATTGGCGTTTTTCGAACAATCGAAGAAGCTCTAGGTTTACCGGTGCTGCTCTTCACGATGAATAATGTTGTAACCATCTTCGCTTGGGTGTGCACAAGTCTGGGCTACGCGCTTGACTACTGCTCGGTTAAATCCGACTGCATGAAGTTGTACTGCTTGATGATTGCTCGTGCAGTGTCCCACTATTCAGTTTGCTACTTCGCAGCTCAAGTTTACGAAAGAGGCATGAGTCTGAAGGATGTCGTGATCCAGATATACGAACACGAGTGCGGCAGTCACGACGAAATTTCAAATGGGAAAACCAACGTGTTGAGAGAGGCAATACAGAACGGATACGTTACCCTAACCGGCTGGAAAATTTTCACTTTCAAGAGAAATCTGGTCATCGGTTCGACGGGTGCAATCCTGACTTACGGTCTTCTGGTGCTGCAATTAAATCTATGATTGATTTCTTACATACTGTATACATATTTCCTCTATCTGTAGTAATTTTTAAATCAACTCTGAAGACATCATTGTAATCAGGGTTAAAAGTCACAGGAGGAAAAACAGCCGGATTTGGGCTTGGTATAGAAGAAAAATTAAATGTGAAATCTCTAAAGGTTACATCATGCTTTCACGTACGTACATTGCAACGAATAATTTTAACACAATAAATAAAATGCAGTTGATAATGCCCTATGTTGTTATTAGGGCTGTCTTAAGAGCATTTGGGCCTCAGGCCAAGTGATTTTTTCTGAGGCACTACCAGGAACACTTATATGCGGTCTCTCGAAAATTTCAACCGGATCTGATTTTGTGGTGAGGCCCCTCTTCTTTTGAGGCCTCTAGGACGTCCACGGGTGAGCCCATGCGTTAAGAAGGCACTGGCTGCTACTGCTACTGTCGTTCGTGAATTCATTTGTTTGCCAAGTCTTTGAATTATTTGTTTCTTTAGAAGTCTGAATATTAGGCATATCTTGTTTGTTGCTGCTTCCGATACTAGAAAAAATTCAAAACTGCGAAAAAAATGGTAATAAATAAATGAGCATATTAAAGGATGGAAAACATTGAATTAAGTATGTCTTTCATGTTTTGTGATTTATGTAGGGTAAAATATTGTTATTAACAAATTCGCAGATGACGTGAAGATAATGGGGACAGTCGGGAATCCATTCGATAGGAAGTTGCTTCAGACGAACTTGAATATGATCGCAACATGGGCAAATGAATATTTTTCGAAACGCACTTTTCAGCGCTTAAAAGTGCGTGGTCCCTCATTTTGGTGCGAACAAATTTACTTCTACGGGTAGTGTTGCCAGATTTTTTAACTCAGAATGTACGAATATTGTGGAACGTCAAAACGAAATCACAAATAAAAATTTACGCATTTGCAACTAGAAAAATGAACGTTTGGCCAACTTAGGTACAGCAAGGCCTCGGCTGACTTGTCGGCCATCGTTTAGCTATTTGAAGTCAGTATCATTGATAAGAAAAAGTGAAAAAAGACTACATTTTTTTCACGATAAAGGTAAATTCACGTCTGCAGACACTCACCGTGCCGTGTCGTGCCAGACACGGTAACCATTCCTTTTTAGCATAAAAATGTGTCTACGCCTGGCAGCCACAATACGATAGATACGAATATGTTCATTGGATTTATATTAAACCGCAATTGGTGTAGTGGTTAGGGGCCATTCAAGTATTACGTAAGCAGATTTTCAGCCATTTTTGACCCCCCCCCCCCGTCAGCAAAATTTCGTCACCAGCTTAGAATATTTCATATCTTCAAAAGGGGTGGTTGATGACGTAAGCAACCTTCAGACCCCCCCCCCCGTCATTAAAAGTCAGCTAATCCGAAACTCCCCCCCCCCGTCCCCCTCGATGCTGACGTAATACTTGAATGACCCCTTAGCGTAAGAGCCTCTAGCATCGAAGGCTGTGGGTTCGAATCCCATTCAGGTCAGCTATTGCTTTTTTTGGCCGCTGTGGTGGTGGAGTGGTCATAGTGACGGACTCGCGTCTCGAGGCCCCGGGTTCGAACCCCACCGTCATCATAGTGGTGATCGGTTGAAGTTGGTTTTCTGTGGTTCCCAACTTCAAGTCGCGAATGCGAGCCGATCTCCCCTTTAAAAAGTCTCGCCAGAGAGAGCAACAGACCGACAAACAATACAAATGTAATCAATCATAACACATCACTCACTTCCATTCTGAAATATGGCGACACTGAAAAATCAAACACAACACTACATATGCTCTGAGACTGTTAGGTACACACACAATTACACTTCCGGTACAACTCACTAGGTAGTAAATCGCCCGTAGATGGTGATAGACCTGAGTTGCACTCGGTTTGAAAGAAAGAAAAGAAAGCTTTTATAATATTAAAGAATGCTTGCCGTGTCTGTAGATGTGAATCCACCCTGTTATTCGTCGCTTTGAACAAAAGACCGGTTATGCCGCTCCAAGATAGGGAATGGGGAGACCACCCGCCACTCTAGATGTCTTCAACCAGGCTCCTTGAAACTGCCTGTCATCGTTAAGCCAGTATTGTCGCTATAGCCGAAGACTGCTCCCTATCTTGCTTTTTTTTAACGATTAGACGTCACTTTAAACAAAAAAACTGGTTGTGCTTCTCCACGATTGAGAACGATGAATCCGCACACCCGCCTCCCTAAGCGCCTTTGATGTAACTAGGGCTCTTTAGGCCAATTAGACTGGCACCTACAGTTTACTGCCGAATCCGTTCAACATTATTTTTCCATAATATCTTATACCTCATTTTGCCGGGGGTTGATGCGCTGACGCTTTGGTGGTTGGACTTTCTACGGTAGCAATGCGTCCTATGGATATTTGCTAACCGTTTATGTTGTGCGTCCTCGTCAGGAAGGATTATGACAAAGAAGAATCGGATATTGAACTCGCGACGTCACTTGGAGGGACTAAACCAGTTTTTTGTTCTAACATTTTCAGACAATCTACGCACAAATGGGATGGTGGGGGAGGGGGGGGGGAGGTTCTCGTTGAAGATATATTTACAGTCTCGGGTAGCTCAGCCCCGACTTCAAGGATTATGGGTGTTTTGTCGTGTAGGGGTGGTATTTACACCTGCAGGGTTTAAAATAGATTCACAATTTTTGAGTATGAGATCGACACGGATTGGTTGAATTCAGGTTTTCAACCAATCCGTGTCGATCTTATATCCAGAAATTTCGACTATAGTTTAAACTCTGTTGGTGAATGACATCCGAAGTCAGAGCTGAACTCCCTGAGAACAAAAAAAAAAATATCTACACGAGAAAAAAACAACAACCCCTATGATTACGAATACTGGGTCTCCTTATGACCGTACATGCACCTCGTACACATTCCCCTACGGAATTTCTAACGAATCGGCACATGCCGGAATGTGCGTATATGTATTGTGCACCCATGTGAAGTTCGTTTCTGCGTAATGCTTGTTATGTGTAGTGCTGCCATCAATTTTTCTAACTGTGAGTGAAGGCGTAATGACTGAATAACTGTACCGTTGTAGGCCTGATTCTCTCTGTGGCAAGACTTTTTAACGGGGAGATCGGTTCGCATTTGTGCCTACCCCCACTGTGGCGACAGTGGTCTCCCTATGACTACTCTCTATGAGTCTGCTGCCCTCCTGTCTAGGCACTTTACGATTGGCTATAACGACAACTAGCGTACACGCTTCTGATCAACAATGACGGATGAGTCAGCCTAGTATTTAAGGTGCTCTATCCTGACGTATGCCTGAACATAAGAGGTGTGTATCGAAGGAGTTCGAAGAGCTGCTATGCTGCTATCTCTCTTCGAAGTCTATATTGATAATTTTCAGATGCTTGAGTTTTTGTGTTAAAGTAATCTTCGTGTTACGGTTCTGCCTCTGTTTCTTGTAGAGAGGCATAACTCAGAACAGTGGCATTACAATGCCTCAGAAGGACCGTCTTAAGGGCATCATGGGCCCCCGGGCCAAGTGGTTTTTCTGAGGCCCTACATTGCGAATTCTAGAAAATTTCAATCGAATCTCATTTTTGTGAGGCACCCTCTTCTTCTGAGGCCGCAGGGCCCATGCGTTAAGACGCAACTGTGCCTCAGTCAATCTCTCTATGATAGCAATTAAATGTTCACATGAGTGAATGCTCTTCTGCATTGAATCCCAAGATGATGAACCATTACCCACGCGCAACTACAGTTGATTACACTTATAACATACCCTGGATATAACACACGGTTTTGTAATCGCCGATTTCTGGCCCATTCACTTCCATACATTTTTACCTCTGTTAGTGCACATACCCCGCTTAAACATACTCCATGAATATAACATACCAAAAACAGTGAGATAGATGGCTTTTTTCCCAGCCCGAGATATCAAGGAAACAGTTATTTTCCGGATATGATGCTGAGGTGAACTCGGAAAGAAAAGTCATCACGTCTTCGCCGGGACTCGAACCCAGGCCCTCTTGCATACCGGGCAAGCATGCTACCATCTACACCACTAGAGACATGACCCTGCCTTCCTTATTTCACGCCCTGTGGCGTGAGGCGCTGAAGTAAAGGCATTAGTAGCCTCTCTTAACTTCAGGAAATGGCCCCCCGGGTGGGACGGTTTAGAGTGAGATAGGTGGCTTTTTCCTCATGGCTCCCTTGATATCTCGGGCTGAACCTGCAATCCATCGCGGTGGAAATCTCTACAGGCCTAAGAGTTACCATCTGTTCCATTTATTTGCCACCAAATGACACCATCTTGCAGAGAGATCTAGAAGATCTGATTGATCAATTACCACCACCATTTTTTCTTCTTGGAGACTTCAATGCCCATAACATGATATGGGGTTCTAACGTTCTAACAGCAACACCCCTCGTGGGGAAATGGTTGAACGGCTGTTAGACGACATGGACCTCGCCATCATGAATGATGGTAGTTTCACTCATTTCCATGCCCCAAACAATAGTTTCACTGCAATAGATTTATCGTCATGTTCACCTTCACTCTTGTCCAACTGGTCCTGGTCGGTTGATCCGGACATCCACGGGAGCAATCATTTTCCTCTAGTGGTTAAGTGCCTTGATCGAAGCCATAGAATACCTGAGGGACCTCCTCGGTGGAAGCTTGTGGCCGCCCGATGGGCTGACTTCACGGTCAAGGCAGAAATCACGGAGGATATGGTCTAGCAACCCGACGTTGACCACTGTGTTGCCCTTGTGACCAGTTGCATGATCTCTGCAGCAAATGAAACAATTCCGAAAATCTCCTCGAAACTTCCTAAATTTCCTAAACCTTGGTGGAACCACGAATGTAATCTCACTATTAAAGCTCAAAAGAAAGCATGAAGTAGGTTCCGGCGGTGTCCTACCCATGATAATAAGTTGGCATTTGTAAAAGCGAAGACGATAGCGAGAAGAACCAGGCGCCAGGCTCAACGCGAGTCCTGGCAAAAGTTTACGACGGGAATCAATTCATCAACTTCATCCAAAATCATTTGGGACCGGATCCAAAAAATCAATGGTCATTATCAGTCTCATCCCATCACCATTTTAAATACCAATGGCACTATCATCAATACCCATCAGCGATGTGAGGGATATTGTGGACACCATAGCCGCACATTTCGCCACTGTCTCCAGTGATGCGAATTATCCCCCATCGTTTCAATGCAATGTGTACACCTTCCGGCCTTTTACACCGGAGGGGTACAACTCATTGTTCACCCTTCATGAACTGACGACGGCCTTGCAGCGAAGTCCTGACTCGGCTGTAGGGCCCGATGCCATTCATTATTCCATGATTCGGCATCTCTCACCAGAATCACTGTCACATTTACTCATTTTATTTAATCGGATCTGGTTCAGTCATTCATTTCCTGACACCTGGCGAGCAGCCATTGTTCTTGCATTCCCGAAGCCTGGCAAAAATCCTCAGCAACCTAATAGTTACAGACCTATTGCTTTGACCAGCTGTCTGTGTAAGCTCATGGAACGCATGGTCAACTATCGCCTTATGCACTACCTTGAGGTTAACAATATTTTATCGACACATCAAAGTGGTTTTAGACGGTTCAGGTGAACAACATGCAATTTGTTACGCCTTGAGACTTCAATCAGACAAGCATTCGTAAAGAGGGAGCATATGATAGCCATATTTTTTGACATAGAAAAGGCTTACGACCGTACTTGGAGGCACGGAATTCTTTCCGACCTCTATAACTGCGGTTTGCGGGCAACTTGCCCATTTTTATTAAGAACTTTCTGGCTCGCCGCATCTTTCAGGTACGGATCGGAAGCACGTTATCAGCTCCCCAAATTCAAGAACAAGGTGTACCTCAAGGTAGCATTTTAAGTGTAACACTTTTTATTTTAAGACTCAACGGGGTGTTGAACCAACTCCCGTTCTCAGTCACTGGCGCACTCTACGGGGATGATCTGTTGATATCTTACCAATCAGTGAATATAAGGACAGCCGAGAGACAATTACAAACCGCATCAACAAGATCAGCAAGTGGGCTCATGATAACGGCTTCTCTTTCTCCGCCGACAAAACTGTCGCTGTGCATTTTTGCCGGCGTCGTGAGCTTCATGATGACCCACAATTATTTTTAAATAATAGTCAAATACCTATCGTAGAAAATACAAAATTCTTCGGCGTTACATTTGACATGATACTTACATTTAAACCTCATAATTCACAGTTGAGAGCTCGTTGCATGAAGACGATGTACATCTTGAAGGTCATCTCTTCTACATCATGGGGAGCAGACCGTAAGTCTCTCCTTCACTTATATAAAGCTCTAATAAGATCGAAACTCGACCACGGCTCCATCGTATACGGATCGGCACCTCGGAGCTATCTGAGTGTGCTGGACCCAATCCACCCTCTCGCCCTGTGGATTTGCTCTGGAGCTTTCCGGACATCTCCAACGGAGAGCCTGTATGTCGAATGCAACGAGCCATCACTGACATCAAGACGCCAGCAACTTTCCTTGAAATATTATTTCAAGATGAAGTCTTTACCAGATCATCCACTTCATCGTGTCATTTTTAATCCCTCATTTCATAGACTTTTTGCTGCTCGCCCTTCATGTGTTCTGTCTTACGGTCTTCGTATGAGGGCACTTATGGAAGAACTACAATTAGACATCAGTCGTGTGGCCCCAGTTGCTTTGCAACTGGCGCCATGGGAGCAGTCTCTGCCAGATGTCTCTCTATCATTATCATCATACTCTAGAGCCACCACAGCAGATGTCGTATATCGACAGATATTCTATAGGCACCGGGGTAGGTACAATAGGTACCTCCCCATATATACCGACGGCTCTAAGAGCCCTGGGCATGTTAGTTGTGCCTACATCTGTTGTGAGGAGACATCTTTCAAACTTCCCAACACATTCTCTATTTATTCGGCATAGCTGTACGCAGTTCTTCAGGCTCTACGTCATATACGACGCAAACGCCACCGACGATGCATCATTTATAGCGACTCTCTCAGCGCATTGCAAGCACTGTATTCCTTCAGTTTTCACACTCATCCTTTCATTCATGAAATTTTTCATGAATTACATTACCATCAGTAAAATTCTACTGGGTACCAGGTCATGTAGGAATACCGGGCAACGAAAAAGCAGACACCGCAGCTCGAACAACAACCAACATTGATAATAGCCTTTTGGTACCTGCCAGTGACCACTTCTCAATCCTCCGGGAAGTGATGCATCGCCGCTGGCAGGAGCACTGGAATAATCAAGCTAATAATAAATTACATGCCATCAAGCCGACACTTGGCCATTGGCATTCGAGCTGCAGAACTAACCGACATCATTTTACGACCGACTTTGGTCAAAGTCAACTTTCACTTCATGACATTTTAAATGACCATAGCGATGCATCTGGCATTTTTAAATTCATTAAAGCCATTTGTTTTTATAACAAATTATAGATTTTTACAATTCATGTTATTGTTTTATGTTTACGTT
This sequence comes from Pholcus phalangioides, assembly GCF_987345545.1. Taxonomy (NCBI): domain Eukaryota; kingdom Metazoa; phylum Arthropoda; class Arachnida; order Araneae; family Pholcidae; genus Pholcus; species Pholcus phalangioides. Next base: position 20,266,051 of record NW_028301616.1, on the reverse strand, counting down.
GCTTTTTATCATGCATAGTTTTATTATTTTGACATGACAAAAGGATGATTTTTCTTATTTTTATATAATCATTTGTTTTGGCGCAGTTTGACCATATTGGTCCTTGCGCCAATAAGTCCAAAATCCAATCCAATCCAATCCATTATTTGGCACACCAATGGGCACAAGTACTTCAGAAACACTGTTTTTGTAGTAGCTAAATTGTTCAGGATTTATGGCAGGAAGTGTACCCAAAGCATTCTTCCAGATGATGGTTTGAATTTGAAGGTATGCTCTCTTTTTAAATTCTGCATAAAAGCTTCATTAGTGAATGGCAATGGGTCTAACTTTCATAAAACAGCAGATCTGCTGTCGCTGAACATGCTTTCCTCAAGGGTCATGGCATCCACTTCCAAGACACCGACATTCCCTCTTCAGAAACCAAAAGCTATTGAGATCGTTAAGCACAGAGATAATTTCAACAGGAAGGAAGAAGGGCTGCACAATTGAGCAAGATATGTGGCACCCGACCAATCCGAAATACCAAGATCAGGCATTACCTCCTAGAGAAACATCTGTAGGAGGTAATGAATCAGGACGGTTAAAAAACCAACTCTTCCGAATTCGGACCCCGCATTCAAATTTGAAGACTCCGATCCCCACCCGCCAATCAGAAGTCGCCACGTCCCATCGATATCAACACGTCACTTGATCGCGTCACAACGACGAAGTGTTGATCCTCCTGCGTCTCCAGCGAAAGCATCAGTAGACAACGGTCATCCAAGGAGGCGGTTTCGTCTCCCCGCTCACAAAAAACAGCACGGAAGACGTCCACCGCAGTAAGGGATGAAACGCCTGCTACAAAACAGCTTGGAACAAGCCATAATAGCCAGAAAGGTATATGAAATTTATAATAAGCCTATTGGTTACATTCACTCGATTGTAATCGATACGCTTATTGGTTGCATTTTTTTTTCAAGTTTTGTAAAACAACTTTCATAAGGGGCCATTCAAGTATTACGTCAGCAGATTTTTAGATATTTTTGACGCTTTGCAGGGTTAGCATCGTTAGAGGTCACGGGAATTTCTTTTTAGACAGAAAAATATAACTAAAAAAACAGCCGATATGTGACGCTGGCGTACACAAGTCAAAGAAAAGATACGCAAATAACGAACACAGAATGCCTCCAAATCGTTTATTACAGCAGTACGTGTTCCACATGAGCACCAACATCACAGGGGATAACACATTGCAGGCGAGTCACAGATCCAGCAACGGCAGAGTGCAGCAGGTCCACATATCTGCTTTCCCTCCATGTCTTAAAAAAATTCCCGTGAACTAGCGATGCTAACCCTGCAAACCGTTTTTTATTTCGGTTATATTTCCGGTTTTTATCCATTTTTAAATTTCTGCGGACTTTTTGCCCACCCTGTATGTAATAACATATCCTGACTGACATCGCCGAGCCGAAACCGCTGAAGCTATAAACACGAAATTTGGTCAGTAGTTTTATTTCATGACGTAAAGACTCACTAAGGGGTTTTTCGAAATTTGACGGCCTGAGGGGATCATAAGGTGGTCAAAGGTTATATAGAGAAATCGTGGCACCGCGCTGAAACCGCTGAAGCTATAAGTAAGAAATTCGGTTAGATTATATGTATTATAATGTAGACACCCACTAAGACAGGATTTCTGAAAATTCAACCCCCCCCCCCCCCCAACGGATCATGATAGTTTCAAATGCAGTATGGTGTAATTATCGCCGAGTAATTTTCAGATAACCAAATCCACGCAAGCGAAGCCGCGGGTAACGGCTAGTATCGTATATATATATATATTTGCAGTTTTGATTCCTTTCTTATAGCAGTAACAAGGCATGTCTGACAGTCAGACTTTTGAGAAAGCGATTCAAAGACTTTGCCGAATGATTCAATTCCCGAATAACAATAAAAATATACAACATGAACATTATCAACAGCATTTTATTTATCGTGTCAAAACTATCCGTTGTAATGTTTATGTACGTGAAAGCGTAATATAACTTTAGATTCTACATTTACTTTTTCTTTTCTATAGTGAGCGTAGATTCGATACCCACCAATTGTTTTTCCTCGTGTGGCAACCTTATTATCGTGCAAAAAATTGTATCTTAATAAAATTACACACACAGTATGTAAGAAATCAATCATATATTTAACTGCACCACCAGGAGGCTGTAAGTCAAGATTGCACTCGTCGATCCGACGACCAGATACCTATTAAAAGTAAAAATTTTCCAGCCGCTCAAAGTGACGTCTCCGTTCTGTATCGCCTCCCTGAGCACGTTGATTTTCCTCTTTGTATGCTCGTCGTGACTGCCGCACTCGTGTTCGTACATCTCGTCCGCATCATCTTTCAGGCTCATGCCTCCATTGTGCACTTGAGCCGCGAAGTAGCAAACCGAGTAGTGGGACGCCACACGAGATATCAGCGAGAAGTACAAGGTCACGCAGACGGATGTAATTCTGCAGTAGTCCATCGAGTGGCCCAGGCTTGTCGAGACCCAAACGAAGAAGAGCAAAATATTATGAACCGTGAAAAGCAGCACCGGCAAACCGAGAGCTCTTTCGATTGTCCGAAAGGCGTTTATTACGCACCGATAGGTCACCAGCAGGGAATGGATAACCTCGGAGTCACCTGGGTGACTTTTCATCCGTTGGAAAATTTCTATCACAGTCATTCTGTAATCCTCCAGTAAATTCGATAAATCGATGCACGCGGAGATGTACAGGATCGCGAAGCAGTCGTTGAGTACAATGTGCGACATGTATCTTACTATTCGGTATACCATCAGAATCGCGATGTGCAGCGGCATCAGCGAATCCGCATTTAAACCCAGTGCCTTGATGACATATAAAGCATTTTTGTTCCAGTCTTTTTCTTTATACTCTATAAATCCTGTCACCAAGCAAAGTGCAAAGAAGTAAACAAAGTTCAAGACGGATATAACATTCAGTCTTTTCACCGGAACTGTCCTGCGTCCTCCATGTTTCACGGGTAGTCGGTTCCTCACTTTCCGAACGGCTCTTACTATAGATCGGACGAGATCACCACGTCGGTACAGCGAGTAACTAAGTCCTATTCTCGAAAAAGAAGAAATCAAGATATTGACGCTCGTCGTCCGAGATACTGGACTAGTCACGAGAAGATACGACCACATCACGATCCTCACCACAGGCTCGATGTTCATTATTATGCTGAATACGATCACTAGGATTCTACTCGTTAGTCCACGTTTCTCGTTGATGCCGCACACGAACCACGAGATCGGCTTCAGGGCTACCTCAGTGTATGTTGTTGGTAATCCCATTCTGTTAGCATACCATCCTCCATTGCTAACTTGTTTCTTCATTCCCTTAGAGTAGAACGCGACGTGTCTCGGGCAAACCGACTTATTCATTTCGGTATGAGTCCCGTTTTGATGATCCAGGTTTAAATATCCGTATATTAACTTCCCTCTTTGTTTCAAAAGGTTTGCATCGAATGCAAAGAGCGAAAACTGTGCGCAAAGATAATGTTCCTAAGCAGGAAAAAAATAAGTAATGTACTATTATATGTGCCATCGATCTGTCTTAATGTGAATAGAGTTTTGGTTCCCCCAACGGAAAGAAATTTATTGAGATGTCAAAACACGCAGGTTTTTGCGTTGACGTAAATGTGTGCACGTGTTCAATTAATTTCTTGCAAATATACGAAGATCTGTCCGTAAGTGAAGTTTTTATTTACTATTTGCTCTCTTTCACAGTTTTTGACAGTTCAATTCACAGATCTATACCATTTTGTCACAGGTACAAAGGGTTAATCAAATGAGTGCGTGTGAATCAAACATCGACATTCCGTGCCTGAAAGCAGAAGCACCTATGACTTGGACGAAAGATGTTTGGTGAGTCAGTGAATAGGTATTTTTTATGTTGTTTAAATTTTTTTGGACTCTAAATCAGCCTTGGGGAAACACCCCACTTATTCATGTTGAAATCAATCCATGGTTTCTTCATACAGAGCAGGCAGCAATGCAAAATGATAATGTAACACCGCGAGACGCAGACAGTATTAGAGTTTGACTACAGCCTTTGGGTTTAATAGAGCCGTCGACATGAAATGAAACGAAGAGTTCCAAGAAGCAATTCTTGGAACTCGTCGTTCTAAGTCGATCCAATGAGGCTTTTTGTATCACTTGATATATCACGTAATGAGTTGAGAAACTCCTTATTTAGCGATACTCCTATGTGATTCTGGGTTGTTTTTGCGTTTGCTAATTTCCCCAAAAGTTTGTACGTTGAGTTAATGTACGCAGAAAAGGGAAAGTGCATTTCAATGTTTTTCAGAAATTATTCGGTGGGGGGGGGGGGAGGGCTTTTGCTGCTCCTTACAAAATATATTGGAGAAGGGGGAGCTCAAATGACCTCAGCCCCTAGGTTCCACAACCTATCCACCTATTGTGCAAAGCGATTCCTGAACACATTTTGAGCATGTTTTAAATCAGCGCCATACCTCTGCTACGAACGGTTGTTCAGATAAAGGCCGAATCAGGATTAACAGGACAACCCTGAAAATAGTGATTCACGTAATAAATTCTGGGTTTTCGCCGGAAATGCCCTGGTCCTCCCCTAGGAGTCTAAAGTTTTAACGTTGCTTCTCGTGACAGAACCTGGGTGTCTCACTGTTTCTCCATTAGAGTGCAAAGGTCAAAATTGTGATACCATTTTACCGCTTTACGCCAAAATCGATTACTATAACATGGCTGACAAACTACCATTTTCCTTTGGCAATCTTTTGTTCAGATGGCACTCGGTCAGCACCTCCTAGAGATAGAAGGCCTCTGCACTCTTTGCCATAAACGTCATTGCAGGCGACCTAGAAAGTTTGCCACATTTTGAAACACAGAGCATCCTATTTCGTTTCTTCTTATTTTGTCGTAAAATCTTCCTAATTGGCTCACAAATACCGCATAGTGATTGGGTGTGGGGCATAGAAATCGCCAATTCTGAGCCCGATCATTTCTTTCCCGCACAACGATGATACTGGCACGAGCAGGGAATTTTTTCCCCGGGATTTTCTGAGGGAAAATGGACTGCTTACTGACGTCACAAGCAGCGCGCGGAGGCCTTCTATCTCTAGGAGGTGCTGGTATGTTGTGCGTAACTATATTTTACAATAGGTAAATTTTCAAAAACATGAAAGACATACTTATTTCAATGTTTTTGTTGCTTTATATTTTTATTTAATTAAATAGGTTGCTTTTTTTGCAGTTTTACATTTTTTTTTATCATCAGCAGAGAATAACAGGATATTTCAGATGCTCAGACTTTTACGGAAGCAATTCAAAGATCTGGCGAATGAATGAATTCACGACCAACAGTAACAATACGCAACATGGACATTATCAGCTGAATTTTATTTATCGCACCAAAACCATTCGTTTTACTGTATTCAAAAGCATAATTCAGTATAACTTTCAACAACATTTACTTTTCATTCAACAACTCACTTTTTTCAGATTCGACATTTACTTTTCTTCTATATAATCCTAGATTCAATACTTACAGATTGCTTTCCATCGTGTATTATCCTGAACAAAGTTATGCCTTCAGAATTATTTTGAAAGAGATCAACACTTTGACGAACAAAAGATCTCTTTCGAAAAGAAATAAAATAAATAATACTGTAATAATAATAATAATAATAATGCATATGCAGGGTGACTAAGTGTACTTTGTTGTCAGCAGGCAGAGTAAGTAAAAGTGACTTTGACTAAGTTGACACGTGTTCAAGGAAACAGTTATTTTCCGGATATTATGCTGAGGTGAACTCGGAAGGAAAAGTCCTCACGTCCCCGCCGGGACACGAACCCAGGCCCTCTTTCATACCGGACAAGCATGCTAACATCTACACCACTGGAGACATGAACCTGACTTCCTTATTTCACGCACTGTGGCGTGAGGCGCTGACTTTTCTTCCCGAGTTCACCCCCACATAATATCCGGAAAATAACTGTTTCCTTGATATCTCGGGCTGAGAAAAAGCCATCTGTCTCTCTCTTGACACGTGTTATTTGAATTGTCTCAAGAACCCCATACTATTGATTACAAACTTGATGCCCTCAATTAGGTAAACTGCGATTTTGTCATGTTAGTATGTAATTTTTCTGCAGATGGACGATTGACGAACGCTTTCAAGGTGTAAGTTATTTTGAAGGAAATCGTCTACCGAACAATTATGGGGGTCGTTAGAATTCACTGTGCCTTGGGGGGGGGGGGGTGTTGCAATCTATGAGCGATTCATAAAAAAAGTACACGGTCGGACAATAACTGTGTGATGCTAATTTTCTCTATTAAAATGAAGTAAAATATGAATGCGAAGATATAGCAAAATCCTATCGAGCTTATAAAGGGAAGAAAAGATCCTGAAAAAGTCATGGGGAAAAAAAGACTCGAAACTCTATCGAAATCGCGATTATCTCAACAAGTTTGACCATGGAATGAGATGTCCATCTGTCCCATGCCCAGCTTGTAAACAATCCTGTGATGAAGATTGGACTCAGCGTGGATTATGTAAGTAGTGATAGCATGATTAATGCTTTAGTTACGAAGGTAGTACGAGGGCATTCGTTTGCGAACAATGTCAGATATTCGGGTGCATTTTATTTGCCACCTGCCCCACGTGATCTAACCCGACAGGGCGGGAAAGAAAGAGGGAGAATACGCACACATTCACTATTATTTTAGGAAAATTTTTGGCTCGTTTGTTCATAAAGCTAGTGCTTACACCTCTTGTACAATTAATTTTCATTAAACAAAGCATGTCTCATAAACTTTTTAAGACTATCTCTCTCTCTCACCGAGTATCTTTTTTTATATTTCACAAGGTGCGGGCCCACCTTTCCCTATATAAGAAATCAATTATAGATAAACTGCAGTGCCAAAAGACCGTAAGTCAGGATTGCACCCGTCGATCCGATGATCAGATGTCTCTTGAAAGTAAAAAATTTACAGCCGGTTAACGCGACGTATCCGTTCTGTATCGCCTCCCTCAACACGTTGATTTTCCGCTTGGAATCTCTGCCGCTACTGCCGCACTCGTGCTCGTAAATCTCGTTGACGACATTCTTCAGATTCAGCCCTGATTCGTACACTCTGGCTGCGAAGTAGCTCATCGAGTAGTGAGACACTGCACGAGTAAGCACCAACCAGTGCAAAGTCATGCACGTTGACTTAACATTGCAGTAGTCGAAAGAGTGGCCCATGCTTGTCCAGACCCAAACGCAGATGGTTATAACATTATTAATCGTGAAGAACAGCACCGGTAAACTGAGAGCTTGTTCGATTTTTCGAGAAACATCGATTATGCATTGATAGGAGACCAGCAGGGAAACGATAAAGTCACCATCACTTGGGTGACTTTTCAACCGTTGGAAAGTTGATAGCACAGTCATTCTGTAATCCTCCAATAAATTCGATAAATCAATGCACGCGGAGATGTACAGAATCGCGAAGCAGTTGTTGAGTACAATGTGAGGCGAGTATCTTACTATTCGGTATACCACCAGAATCGCGATGTGCAGCGGCATCAGTGAATCCGCATCTAAACCCAGTGCTTTAATGACGTATAAAACATCTTTGTTCCAGTTTTTTTCTCCATACTGTACAAATCCTGTCACCAAGGAAAGTGCAAAGAAGTAAACAAAGTTCAAGACGGAGAACACATTCAGTCGTTTCAACAGAAGTCTTCTACGTCTGCCATGTTTAACGGTTATTCGGTTCCTCACTTTCCGAACAGCTTTTACTAAATGTCGGACGAGATCGCCACGTCGGTATATCGAGTAAACGAGTCCTATTCTCAAGGAGCAAGAAATCAAGATTATGATGGCCCCCGTACGAGTTACTCCACTAGATGTCACCAGAAGACGCGACCACCACAAGACCCTTACAACAGGCTCGATGTTCACTACAATACTGAGCACAATCTGCGGGATTCTACTCATTAGCCCACGTTTACTGTTCATGCCGCACACGAACCACGACATTTGCTTCACGGCTACTTCAATGTAAGTCGTTGCGATCCCGATTCTCTTGACACTCCAACTTCCATTGCTAACCTGTCTGTTCACTTTCTCAGAGCAAAACGCGACGTGTCTGGGAAAAACCGACTTATTCATTTCGATAAAAGTCCCGTTTCCGAGGATCCAAAAATCTGAGAATATCCGACACATACCTAACTCTTTTCACCGAACGGATCGTATCGAACTCAAATAGTAAAAATGGTGTACAAAAGGGGGCGCCCTTTAAACGGGGGGAAAACAAGAAAAAGGTAAATAACGTACTATATTATTCCATCGATCTGCCGCAATTTAATTACGGCTTTGTTTGCTTCAATAGAAAAGTTATTCAAAACATGTATTTGCATTGCGTCAATAATGTTAGAATTCAATTAGTTTTTAGAAAAACATCTTTTGTTCCGCTCTTTTTTTGTATTGGATTCTGTTACATTAGTCTTTGGCAGTTACATTCGCAGATCTTCACTCATAAGCGGGTACAGGATCCTCGATGGGGAAAGAGGCAAATCATGTGAACGGGGGCTGAATGTCCACCTTCACCTTCCTGCCTATGACAATTTTTTTTTTGGTGAGCCCGGTTCTTCACTGTGAACTTCTTCCCCTTCCGAACTGTAACCGCCTATGTCTCCACCATCTTGTCACCGTTACAAAGGACCAATCAAATATGTGCGTGTGGATAACGGTTTAGATGCAAGTGCAGGAGATCGTTGACTCATGAGATAATTTAATATAGAAGTAGAAAGTGGTTGAGGAATGGCAATGTTATTGTGGTTTTGAGAAAGCCCCCCTCTACAATAAACATGGACAACCACATCACGATGATTACGAACACAAAATTTTAGGCATCTAAAAATTCACATTTTCGATTTCAGAGAGACAAAGGTGGCAGTTCTTCGAACTATCCAAGTTTGATCACCGTTGGTGGCACAGTGGTGGTTGGCTGAAGTTGGTTTTCTACGGTTTTCCAACTTCGAGGGGTGAATGCAAGCCGGTCTACTGTTTGGAAAATTCTCTCCGCAGAGAGCGGGCACAGACCTGCCTGTTCAATACCAGCAGGAACACGAAACAAGCATATAACAGGAATACGTTAAGACCATGCATATAAAGCACACACTCACGCAACGCGTAAATACAAATACAAATACAACGCCACAAAAGGCAAATTGCCCAACGAGGTGGCTGACTTAAGAACATCATGGATCCCCGAGCCATTTTTTGGAGGCCCTACCTACTACTGCTACACCACACATGCACCCCGCCCAGAGGAACGTGTACGAGGTGCGTGTACGGTTAAGTAGTAGTAGTAGTTGTAGTAGCCCTTCGAACTCCTTCCAATGCACACCACATACGTTCATGTACACGTCAGATCCTTGGAATCTACTAGGCTGGCTCATCCGCCATCTTTGAGCAGAGAAGTGTGACGTGAGTATTATCGTTATGGACAGTCGTAAGGTGCCTAAAAAGGAGGGCGGACTCATCGTCCCCCATCTTAAACTTTTCAGACTCGGTTCTCACAAACGTAGAGGCTGGTTTTTCTTTTCCTCACTGTAGATATTCTATTTTTAACCTCAGGATGTTCAGCCCTGCCTTCAACGATGAAACAGTCACAACGCATGAAGTCGGGGCTGAACTCCCTGTTGCTGAAAAACACCCTCCCCTTTCCGCGTCTTAAAGGGCTGAAAACCCGCACACACTCCCACGTTGCTATTCCTATGGCATCTTGAAGGGCTGACAAAAAAAAAACAGACTTTGTCGCTCCAAGTGATATTGCGAGTTCGATTCCCGACTCGTCCTTGTCAGAATCTTTCCAGGGGCGGGGAGATGCAACCGAAACAGCGACAAAATGGCGGTACCCCATCGAAGAGTTCGCTCGCCAACCACCCCTCGGCGAGATATAATAATAACGACGAACGCTAGCGTTTGGAGATTCGGCAATAAACTACTACTACTTAACCGTACATGCACCTCGTACAAATTTGTAACGAATTGATGCGCGCCGGATCGTGTGCTCCGAGTGTATGTGTGACCCTAGCGTATTTATGTTGTGAGAATCGTGCTTGTGTTCCGTGTTTTTGCTACTACTTTACCACACACGAACTTCGGTCACATCGCCATAAGGCAATTTCTAACCAATGCTGTTGGGTAGGAAATGAGAGCGCCATCTATATCGGTGGTCGCCTCGATAGGTAAAAAACTTGTTTCCTATGATCTTTCCCTATTCAGAACCCGGCACTCTTGACCGCAAACTTCATGGAGGAATACGAGCATCTTACCACTGTACCACTTTGGCAAACCCGTGTTCTTGCTGGTGCTCTCACCTGCCTTCCATATTTTGAAGTAAAGGTTGTAAGCACTTGAACTTTCCTGTAAAAATGTGTTTATTTGGGTGCGAGAGTGTATATTATACATGTACAGGGGTTGGACAAGATAATATGAACACCTGTGAAAAAAAACAACACTCGAGGGAACCTGTCTTATACTCCCGCTCTCTAGTGTGGAAGAGTACCACCTAGCGGGCGAGAATGTGCACATATCAGTCTAATCGTAGTAGTGATAGCGTTCGGATGTGATATTTATTGGGGCGTTAAAACTTCGTTATAGCTGACCTCAAGAGTTCGAAAGAGGCATGATTGTTGGAGCCCGTCTTGCCGGGGCCCACAGTAATGAAAACGGCCACCCTTGTTGGTGGCGGGAGAAGTACCGTGTCGATGGTGATGACAGCCTACAGCAAACAGGGAAAGACATCATCTACCAAGCATAACAGTAGCCGAAAGTCGAAGATGGCTGATAGACCTAGAAGGGTTTTGAAGTGGATTGTGTGTGGCCAGAAAGCACGAGACAACAGCATCCCAAATAACATCTGAGATGAACACACATCTACAGGAAGGTGTATCGACAAAAACTATCCGCCGTGAACTGCATGCAGCAAACATACAAAGTAGAGCGACTATTCCAAAATCATTCGTGACACCATGCAATGCCTTGAAACGGCGAACGTAAGAATTGGACACAACAACAATGGGAGAATGTCATCTGGTCAGACGAATCGCCGTTCACATTATTCCAGACTAACGGACGTTTTTACGTTTGGAGAACGCCAGCACAAGCTTATGATGTTGATTGTCTCCTTTCTACTGTTAAGCATGGAAGGGGATCAGTGATGCTGTGGGGCGCGATTCCTCACCGTGGTTGTGGTGGCCCACTTGTTGTCCTGGATGGGCGGGTTAAAGCATTGGTCAGTATTCTGGCCGACCATCTTCATTCGATGGTGCAATATGTGTTCCCTGTTTCTCGACCTGTGTTCCAAGAAGATAATTCGCCCGTTCACACTGCTGGAATTGTCGGAGGCTAACTTGATGAACTGCAACACCTCGGGTGGCCCGCTCGGTCCCCCTTATCTTAATATAATTGAACCTTCGTGGGGTATTTTGCAGGCCAAAATGTGCAATAGGTTTCCACCTCCAAAGACACGTTCTGAATTAGTGGCCTTTTTGCAGGAGGAGTGGCTACCTATCCCTGTGACTGTTGTGCATGACTTGATCAACCGTCCATCTCACGGCGGATACAAGCTGTCATTAATGCAAAAGGAGGGCCAACAGCCTATTAATAAAGATTTTGCCTCATTTCACAGATGTTCATATTATTTTGTCCAACCCCTGTATATTCTTTGTATTTAAACTCAATTGTATTTATATCTATTTTGTATGTATATATATCTCCAAAAATGCAATTACTAAAAAAATATTTGTACTTGCCATCCACTTGGTGTATCGATAGGCACGATTGTGCAAATCATTGAAGTTTCAGTTTCTTTCATGTAATACCAGCATCATGTTGCGGGTTGCGAGACTGGTTTTTTTTTTATGGCAGACCAGCTCGCATCGACGCACCGTAGTTGGAAATGGCAGAAAACCAACTTCGACCGACCACCACTGTGCGTCAATGGGGTTCGAACCTGGATTCTCACGCTGAGAGCCCGCACAGCGGCTCGGCAGTAAACTGTAGATCCCGGTGTGATGCCACCCATTTTCAAAAAATTACCGTTGCGCGGCAAAAATCATCAAATTCACGAAAAATTCATCAAAAATGATCAGATTCACGTGACGGTCAATCATTAGTAAAAAAGCAGGGCAGTGAATTCGATTATATCGATAATACCGACGTCAAACTCAAAGACCCGAATGAATCAGCGTGTCGTTTCAAGGAGCCCTAGTCGTAGTTAAGGTGCCCGGAGCGGACTCAAAAAATAATAATTTATTAAAGGAATTAATTAATCAATTAAAGGAAATTATTTGAAAATGAATAAAAATTCAAATTTATAATGAAAGAAATGAATTCAGAATAAATAAAAGTGTTCAATAAATTTGGGAACCCTGATTAATGACCGCGAATGCGCCACAGTATATGCAGTGGCGTATTCACTGTGTGTGTGGGGGGGGGGGTATAGCCCAGGCCGACAAATTCGGAGGGGGGGGAAGGAAATTTTAAGAATAGAAGAAAGGCGGCAAAATTTGTATAACCCTCAATATATCTTTTCTGCCTATAGACAGCTAGAGGCTAGGTCAGTGAGTGACTAAAAAGTAACCTAGAGAGTGTGACAACATGGGAATGACCTAGAGCATGTGTAAACGTTTAAATGATGAAAAGAGCCACCCAGCAACGAACCATGTCAGTGAAGAATCAAGAGCCACCCAGCAACGAACCATGTCAGTGAAGAATCAAAAGAGCCACCCAGCAACGAACCATGTCAGTGAAGAATCAAAAGAGCCACCCAGCAACGAACCATGTCAGTGAAGAATCAAGAGCCACCCAGCAACGAACCATGTCAGTGAAGAATCAAAAGAGCCACCCAGCAACGAACCATGTCAGTGAAGAATCAAAAGAGCCACCCAGCAACGAACCATTTCAGTGAAGAATCAAAAGAGCCACCCAGCAATGAACTATGTCAGTGAAGAGTCAAAAGAGTGACCAAAACAGAGTGTGCAAGCATGTGAGTGATCAAAACAGTGTGTAAGCATGTGAGTGATCAAAACAGTGTGTAAGCATGTGAGTGATCAAAACAGTGTGTAAGCATGTGAGTGACCAAAAACAGTACGCAACCATGCGAGTGACCAAAAAAATGAGCAAGCATGTGAGTGACTGAAATAATGTACAACCATATGAATGACTAAACGAGTGACTTAAAGGGTGTGTGAGCATGAGAGTGACCAAAACACGGGTGTACTTGCGGGAGTGGAGGGAGATCAAGCGGGTTATTGCACAGTGTGGCGGCGAATTCGAGGAAAAAAGGGAGTAGTCAAGAAAATTAGACTATAGAATGGGGGAGGTGCGGCAAAAAATTCTTTTAGCCCGCAGGCGGCAAAACCATAAATGTATGTACCTCTGGGTAAATGACTAGGTTGCCCGCGGGCTTCATAGAAAGTTTAATTTGGCCGGCAATGTGTCTAAAAGATTGGATGGCCCCTTTTGTAGTATTTTCGCCGTTGCTTCACGTACTATAACAATTAAGGTTTTTTTCCTTTTCCCCTGAGATTCACGTGATGGCTTTTGTTTTTCCTGGAATTCCATTATTTTCCTCGATTCAATGGACGAAGTCCTTGCGGTAAAGTGTTCATGACATCAGTGCGTGATCAGTCACGACCAATTAGTCATGAGAGAAAAGCATAGCCTGAGAGAAAAGGAAAGAAAAAAACGCTCCTAACAAACGCAGTGATCACGAAGAGCGCTGAAGCGTTGACAAGAGTCATGATCGATCGCAATCAATTCCGATCATGGTAATGATTACAGGCGTAATGCATGTAATAGGATGACCGAACGGGAAAAACAATAACCGCTTGTTTTGTCCGTGCAAAAAGGAACGCGTGCGCGTCCTCGTAAACACTTAAATGATTCGCATCACGTTCCGTTTTTAAATGAGAATCGTTTTTAAATAATTACTTTTGGAAAATATAATTCTGATATTTTTTCCTTAATTTCACAAAGTGTTATTATCTCTACTGCGAAATGTTCCACTTCCCGTTAATAATTTGACCTTGAAATGTCGTTGTCAAGGTCTTGGATTATATACACGAATATCTAGACAGCTAGAGCTAGCAACTAGACCAAAAGAGTGACCTAGAGAGTGTGACAGCATGGGAATGACCAAAGGAGTGATCTAGAGCTTGTGGAAGCTGGTGAATGACCATAAGAGTGACCTAGAGCATGTGTAAACGTGTAAATGATCAAAAGAGTGACCCATCTTTGTTGTTGAATGAAAATACAGAATCTTTATAATTGAAGTTCCACTTGAGATGGCAATAAAAGGAAAAATACTGGACAACATTCTATAAGACTTGGTAATAGTTTACAGGGAGTCATGGAATTCAGTTTTCCGCAAAAAACATAGTTGAAAACAGGCCCGTCATTTGGGGGGGGGGGGGCAGGGGGATCCGTTGGCCCCCCCCCCCCGGCTTTTGAAAATACACTGAAAATGGTATATATATATGTATATACACACATTGAGTACATGTGCTTTGCCCCCCCCCCTCCTCTGGAAAAAGTTGAAATGACGGCCCTGGGGTTCAAAAACACACCACCAGCGGGGCAATGGCGCTGTATGCAATATTGTTAAACGAAATACGACAAGAAGACATCGGTTTAAAATGTTTTTAATCGTTTCTAAAACGACAGCACGGTTTTTTTTATGCGGGACGGGGCTCCACCTCACATTGGTACATGTTTCAAACAGTTATTGTACACCCACGCTGAGTTGGCCTCTGACTACGTCATGAAACGTCACTATTGGCGATTCCATTTATCTTCTTTCGGTAAAAAGGTCGCAGGGAAAAGGAGCAGGTTGGTATTTTCCGTTCGCGTCTTTTGCGCTATTTTAGTGGGTTTTTTTCTTACATTTATCACCCCCCCCCGTTTCCCCCGGGTCTTTAATTATAAAGACCCTGTATATATTCCATTTCCCGAGTTGGCTTTATTTTTTCCTTATAACGAGCGAAGTATCAAACCTATGAATTAACCTTGGTCCAGGGCAGGGTTCTTAACTTTTTTCAGCAACGACTCAAACTCGCCAACAAGATCAGCTTCGTGACCCATGGGGCTGTTTGTTACATTTATAAGGTTTGGGCCGTGACCCATAGCTCAAGAATCCCTGGGTGTAAGTTGATTTGTACGAGTCATCTCCGAAGCCCGGGTGAATCAAGTTTGGGTTGTGACCCATAGGTTTAGATAAGAACCTCTGGTCTTGGACAAGAGTGTTCGACACCTTGCAAAGTGCGTGACGCTTCATTGGTTTGATTACATGTCGCGGGAACTGTACCGCGTGTCACTTGGAATAATCTGCAAATTCGTTGCGGGCCACTTAACTTAAATGAGAATGCACTTAATACCAATTAAGTACATTCGCACCCATGTAACGTTTTCAACAGCTAGCTGATGCGAAGATGAATTTAGGAAAGAGAAAAATTCAACTGCCCTTGCGAGAATTCGAACCGACGTTCTCTCACTTGACGGGTGAGCGTCCTAGACCACTAAACCACAAAGACGACGAATATCGCAATCTTTCCTTAGAGCTCTCGTGCGCTGAAGTGAAGCGTAACATCATCCTCTGTCAAGTCGCCATCTGGTGGCAGTGTCAGAAATTATGAGCTTTGGCCTAAGGTAGGTCCGAAGCGCACGCGAGCTCTAAGGAACGATTGTGACTCTGCCTTTGTAGTCTAGGGCGCTCACTCGGCAAGTGAGAGGGCGTGGGATCGATTCCCCGCAAGGGAGGGGGGGGGTTTGAATTTTTCCTCTTTTTCCTGAATTCATCTTAGCATCATCCAGCTTTTGAAAACCTTCGCATATGGATAGCGAAGAGCGATGTCATCCTCGGACAACACATCAATACCGACAGCTCATAGCGGTGCCCCTGACATACGGTCGGACGTCCCTGAGAACTACGACGCATACTTTGAGAATAATTGCGTTAAGGGAGCTCCCTGGCTATCACTTCAGAGGCACAAACATATTACTCACTAAAGCCCCGTTCACATGCGCAATAAAACATCCCGGGAAGTTCCCGGTGTAACGGGGATTTTCTCTACAAACCATTCACATGTGACGTTTAGTTTATGCCGGTGATCCCCTCTTCTTTCCGAAAGTCGTCACTGGTTACGTGGGTTGAATGGAAGTGGTTGATTCAAGATGGCTGACGAAGGAGCTTATAGTAGTTTTCGTGGCGCAAAGGATTATGGGAGAGAAGGTCGGTGTCGACCATCAATCCACCCCAAGAAAGATGGGCGTTTTTTGTGTGATGAGCTTCTCTCCCACTTTTTTTCCCCTACAAGGGGAAAAAAGTTTCCATGCCGGTAAATATCACCAAAGCGGCCCCCAAGCTTGCGCATGTGAACGGAGCTTATGGGTTAACTAAATTGGGGGGGGGGGCGGGCGATGAGGAACAAAGATGTTTGAAGAAGGGCGTGGTAGAATAGAAAGTTTGGAAACCTCTGTACAAGATTCTTGATTTCCTCGCCAACTGTTGCAGGATGATTATACTATAGCAGTATGTAATTATCACCAAAGCGACCCCACAATCATACACATGTGAACGGGGCTTAAGAAAATTAGGCACACACACACATATACACACAATGTTTTCATACAAAACAACATTTCCTTTAAAAAAGTTCAGATTCAAACAGAAACACTATCAATACAATATTAACATACACAGACATTAAATATGATCTCGCTTATGTGGAAACGCCGGATTCCTCGTAACGGTGGTCATTTTGGTGAGGAACCGATATTTTGACTTGGTCACCTGAAGCCAAAGGGATGAAGCTGTTAATGTCCGTTAGCGACTCGGCCGGTGAAATTGTCCATGCAGTTCATTATGCCGGATTTGTCCATTATGTGTCGACTGGCTTTTCGTGGCAACACCCTGAATAATATGTGAATATACAGGGTTATTATTTAGTTCCGCCACTACTACTACTAAACTACACACGCAACTCGTTCATATTCCTCTGCGAAACTTCTAACTTCCAATACACAAATGTATATGTCAGATGAATATATATATGACTATAATTAGAGTCATAATTGTCATAATATCATTTATAAGCATGAAAATAATCTCAATTTTTTGAGTTCAAAAATTCAACTAAGCCTTGTCGCAAATAGGGGAAAAAACGGGACACATTTAAAAAAAGAGTTGAGAATATTGGTCATTATGCTCACTTTTTTATACAAAAGTTTTTGGCCCGCGGACTGTGCACACCAGTCTGGTGTACAGTATTTGATTATTGATAATATAATAAATGATAATATAATAAATAAATATTGATAATATGATTAATAATTGACTTGTCGATAGAGTGGCAGTGCCAATACCTTCTAGACCAGAGAATGACCCTGCTCTAGCAGGTATTGGCAGTGCCCGGATTTCGTCGTCAAGGTTTTGGCTGTCAGGATCCTGGACGCGTTACTTTACCCTATACATAGGATTTCAACATGGGGTTACGCTCATTGGACAAGATCACTATTTTGTCGCTAACATACGAGGCGGGGGCTAAAGAGGCGTGGAGTTTAAAATGCTTTAGTATATGTTACGGTAAATGTGGTAAATCATAATCGTCAGTCGTCTCCGTATAATACCTAAGCATCGTTGGTAAATTTGATAAATGCTGAAAAAAAAAATTAATTTTTACTGGTGGTTAATACATAATACCCAACCATGCTTGGCTAATTTAATAAATACTTGAAATTTATCTCGCTCTTACCGGTGATTATGCGTAATCGAATTCAGGGAAAGATGAAAAATCGATTTGAGGGGTCGGAACACGCCGTTTAAATAGGGATCGGTCAAACATTCTTGACTCATTTGTGAATTTCTTTCATATTCATCAAAGACAACAATTACACTAGGGTATTATGCATAATAACCGATATGAGCAATAAATTTAAACTCTTTATCAAATTAACCAGTGTCACCCGTAAAAATTATAATTCTTTTGGTGTTTATTAAATTTACTACCGCGATGCTTGGATATTATTCATAATCGCCGGTAAAAGTGATAAATTTATCAAATCTACGCAGACGAAATGATTGACGGTTATGCATAATAACCGATTCATCATCCGCTGTAACATATACCGCACACTAAAGCATTTGAACCTCTTGCCTCTTTAGCCCCGCCTCATCTTTTAGTGACGTAATAGTTACCTTGACCAATGAGCGTAACCCCGTATTAAAATCCTATGTATAGGATGGAATAACGCGACCCGGACCACATCTATTCTGTTTGGAATTCTGACACATATTCCATCCTCGTAGGAGGAAGAGGACGTTTCTCCCTTAAATCTATTTGAATACGGTCACAAATAGAGTTTTTATGCGAAAAGTATAAAAGGACTACACTTACGAGAACAACATGGCTGCTAGAGCCAAAATACTCGGTACGACGATTACTTCTTGATCGACAAGAACTCCGGATACTACTTGCTGCGCCACGTACTCGGGAGTGAGTCCATCCAAAAGCCTGCCACGAACAAAAGGCATAAATGAGATAATGTAGTATATATTTAATATAATTATTGTATTATCTTATAATATAATATTAGTATGATAATTCTGTATTCGAAAATGATGTCACTTTTTCGACTGCTGGTTAATGCGAAGATAAATCCAGGAAAGAAAGTTCAACTGGTCTCGTTGGGGGAATTGAACTCACGTCCTCTCACTTGCCGGGTGAGTGCCCTAGAGTCCACAGAGGTCTTCAATCTCTCTCCAGTCGCGAACACCGCCTGCACCCGTCATCAAAAGAAGAGCACCCATACGGCAAGTTTAACATACCAATGCAAGAAATGAGGATGGTTTCAATCCTTGAATGCAATTTCTACGAGATGCTTTAACTGGAAAGTTGATCAAGTGCTCGCGAGCACGGAATTGGACACGAGCATCGAGCACTCTGTGCATTTTAGGGGAGCACCGTGGTGCTCGCGAGTGACGGGTTTAAGATGCCTGCCCCTAGGCCCCTAGACTACAAAGCCAACTCCTTCGGGTAGGTCGCCATCTGGTGACTGGGTCAGAAATTGCGAGCTTTGGCTTGGACTAGGTCTGTCCATGTACGGTCCTGTTCAGCGCCCACGAGCTCTAAAGAAAAGGGATTCATTGGATTTGCAGTCTAGTGGTCTAAGACACTCACCCGGCAATTCTCCTCGCATCAATCAGCTGTCAAGTCCTTCGTGTAATTCTATATCATTGCATTGTACACAAGTACCGTGTAACTTGGTTCAGTGGTTCTCAAAGTGCGCACCGCCAACCATTGTCAAGGGCTCCGCGGTGAGCTGTCCTTATTGATGTGTGGCTATTCAACACTATGAAGCGGTTCTTTATTTGACTGTTCGGGGGAGGCGCGGATAAATGTCCACTAGGGTAAGGGAGCTGCGGAAGACGAAAGTTTGTGAACCAGTGGTTTAGTAGATGACCTATCATCCATCTTTTGCGAGATTTTCTGCAGTTTACGACCCCCCTCTAGGAAGCCTCTGTGAATCAGGTTCGGGTCGTGACTCATAGCTCAAGAATCCCTGGCTATAGGGGGATTTGTACGACCCACCTCGGAAGCCCCGACGTCCCAAGTTTAGGTTGTGACCCATGGGTTATGAACCCTTGCATTACTCGATATGATATTAGAGGAGGAATTGAAAGGACTTGAAATTCTACCCTGATACTTTCAGTGCAACTGACTCATACCGGGATGCCAATCCAGGTTTGATTCATGGAAAGGGCTTTTCAAAATGTCAGGAAATGTATCTTGAACCACCCCGGTATCATATCTGATCATTATTTTCGGTTATATTATAGTTGTAGTGCTGGCTCTGTCTTTGTGCTCATGTTGGAGCTGCACGATTGGGTTTTGTGGCCAGATTGTAGCTGCGAACTTTGTGGCAACTTCGTGACCAGATTGTAGCTTCGAACTTTGTGGCCAGATTGTAGCGAACTTTGTGGCAACTTCGTGACCAAATCGTAGCTGCGAACTTCGTGGCCAGGTTGTAGCTTCAAACTTTGTGGCCAGATTGTAGTTGCGAACTTTGTGGCCAGATTGTAGTTGCGAACTTTGTGGCCAGATTGGAGCACCGAAATAAGTTTTTGTGGCCAGATTGGAGCACCGAAATAAGTTTTTGTGGCCAGATTGGAGCACCGAAATAAGTTTTTGTGGTCAGACTGAAGCTTCACTAAGGGGTTGATCTTCGCGTTCAAATCGGAGCTGCATGGATCGGTCTTTGTGGTCAAATTGGGACGGTGGCATGGACCAACTTGAATTGGGCACTTACTCGTTGAATCATTGGAGAGTACTCTCTGCCTTTTCCCATTCCTATAACTGCTGCTATCCAGGAGACAGGGAATCGGGCTTGGCGTTTTGGTCAGTGAAATATACATGGCCGTTAAAAATAAAAAGCCTCACCGCAGAGAGCAAGAGGCCCACAACGGTACAAGTATTGAATCATTACACGACGCTCACAATTTTAAATATAGATGGCAGCACTAAAAATCAGCCACTGGCGACGATCGGTCTAAAATTATAGATTTGTACAGAGAACACACAGGTACACACAACAGACATACTGAAAATTAATTTTGTATACATAGATATTGTAAAGAGAAGGGTTCCTATTGGAGAAGGATCACAAGAACGACAGTTTTGTACTGATATAAGGAATAGTTTCATGCTTAAAATCAACCAATAAGTCACTGTGTCACACGTATATAATGAACCGAATACTCACTTGATACGAAAACCGTCGAAAAGCCCGGTATGTACTTGATACGGTTGAACGACGGTAGTTTTGACGCCGGTCAGTTTGCTCGCGTACAGCTCGTAGTTCAAGGCTTGTTCGAATCCGACAGCGGCGAATTTGCTGGCGCAATAATCGACTTGTCTCGGAACTCCGACGCGTCCTGCAACGCTGGCCACGGACACGATGTGGCCGTGGTTCGCCTTGACCATGTCCGGTAGGAACGCCTTGCAAGTCTGTAGAATAAAAGAAAACAATAATAATTTGCATAATAACCATGGTTTGACGTGAATCGAATTTCCGACTCAAAACACTATTGAAATTATTTAGAACGATTGCAATAAGATTTCAATAGATAGGGCCGATAGGGTATAATACTTGGTGCTTTATTACTGTCGGAAGCGATACAAGGCCAATGACAGGCCAATATTCTGATAGTTGATGTAAGTTGAAATCTCGAAATGGCACATGCGCAAATCGTTGTATCGAGAGAAGTTTATCATTAGACTATGAGACAGTTCCAAACAAGATTTGAAAAATTGGCGTTACATCGAGTATCGTTGTAGCGAAGTTTCATTGCATTGCATAAATGTAATGAAGGAAATTTCAGAACTGGGGGAACTGAATTTCCACCATTCACTGACCACAATCACCTTTTCATTTCAGGAAAGTCACCGCTACTAGATCACGCATGCATCTCGTAATTATTCTCCTGGGAAATTTCTCTAATAAATTGGTATATGACGGAATGTATGGGCTGAGTGTATGTGTTTGAACATGATGTGTCGATGTTGTCAGAGCTATTCGTATTCTGTTTTCTAGTGGTTCTGTGCAGGCCCGTCATTTTGAAAATACACTAAAAATGGTATATATACATATACAAGGTGGAGTCGACTGATCTAATGTATATATGTATATATGAATTGACATCATCATCATCATCGTGCCCCCCAGCAATAATGACTGTGCCCCCCCCCCACAGACTTCCAAGTCTATCTCCGTCTATGCAGTCTCCCATTTAAAAAAGTCTCTCTAATTCTCATAACATGAAAATTAGTGCATTTATCATCGTCGTATCAAAATATGGAAGGCAGATGGCACCACCAAGAAGAACACGAAACAAGCAAAACTCTGACAACATAAATACGTTAGGGCCACGCATATACACACACACGTGCACACAACAAGTTCCTGCATTTACCAATTCATTACAAATTCCGCAGAGGAATGTTTACGAGGTGCATGTGCGGTCAAATAGTATAGTAGCCCTTTATTTCCTACAATTGGTGAATTTTCAGCAATTTTAGCGATAATTATAATTTTAACAGGCTTTTGACATTTTTATTTTGGCAACTTTACTTGCTTTTAACAGTTTTTGGGCTACAATTGGCGATTTTATGTATGGACACCGATTTCCTCGTATTTTTATGTGGTCTGAATGTTACTACTGCTACTTAACCGCACATGCACACCGTACAATCTGTAAGGCCCGGACCAAATAAAGGTGAGGCCAGTGCTCGACGGACCTTCCAGTCCACCTTGGGAAAGGGGTCGAATATGTCCGAATTTCCCGCTTTTCTGGAGGCTGGGAATTTAGTATGGTAAATGCTTGAATTTTTTCAGTTACGTATGTATCATGTTGTAGGTCTGCAGAGACGAACTACCCGCTACTACTGATACTTTTTTTTCCCGGCACACCTTTCGCGGGCAGGATGGAACCCCATTGCAGGCTAAGGCTTACCGCAGGTTGTGTGTGCACCCCCCGATCTTGAGTAACGATGAGGAATGTAATGTACACGCCATAAAGAAACAAAACTCACCCAGAAATGAGCCATCACGTTCACTTCCATCGTTTTCTGGATCATCTCATCGGGACAGTCGAGGAATTTCTTACCGGTCACGATGCCGGCGTTGTTGACCAGGACGGTGACGGTACCGACCTCGTCTTTGATTTTGGCGGCCATCTCGTACACTTTCTCCCTCTTGGAAATGTCGCATTCGTAGACGGTGACGTGGGCGGCGTCGCCCAGCAGGGCGGCCGTCTCCTTCAGACCCCTCAGGTTGATGTCGACCAGCAACACGCGGCAACCGAGCTTGGCGAACTTCTTGGCCAGTTCCCTGCCGATCCCGCTGCCGGCGCCGGTTACCAGGACGGTCTCCTTGCTGATGTCTTTGTACCTCAGGCTCTTCGGGACGAACATCAAGACCATGGCTTCGATGACGTAGAATATCGCCACCGGTATAGCCAAAATCGTTGCGAATAACGGGTGCATGGCTCAAAATCAGAATCGGCAACTGACCCTTTGACAACCAGCGACAAAAAAAACCAAATCGATAACTTATCTCAACGAAACAAAACACGAGGCTTCACACGCATGTCTCCCGTGATCATCAATACGCTATTTACGACACACAACACACAGAGAGAGAGAGAGGTGTCTCAAGTCTCGTGCTTTATGATAAGAAACACGCGAAGGAGACCTTTGACACCAGGAAAGAAAAATAGAAAAAGCTAATCTTTTTCTGTTTTCTTTGTGAAAAAATAATGAAAAAAGTCTTCGACCTTGACGTTTTTTTTAAAGAAAAAATCCATATTCCGGTAATTTCGTGTGACGTTTTTTTGGAGGAAACAAAGAAATAAATACACACAAACGCACGCCAAAATTACAAATGGGAAGAGAAGCCACCATGTCAAGATGTCTCAGATCCTAGACGTTTTCTTTTCCTTGAGTTCAACAAAATTTGTTTTAAGTGGAGGGGGAGTGGCGACATTTTGTGGATGTTGCATTTCCCCATACATGTTGAAAAGTTTCCTTCTTATTCTTCTTTTAAATTTATGATATCTAATTCGAGACTTGAATTTCTGAAACGACGTGTATTCGAGAGTGGGGAAAAAGATCTGTAATAAAACCGCTCGACCATTAAACTATTAATAGTAATCATGGGCGAGAGCTTTTCAAGCAGTGATTGCACAAACTGTTTGCCGCCGTACTCTTACGGAAAATTCACCGACAACAGTTCGTCACTAGTGCCGCTTTGGTGGTCGAGTGGCCGGGTTCGAGCCCCACCGTCGCCACAGTGGTGGTCGGCTGAAGTTGGTTTTCTGTGGTTCCCAACTTCGAGGCGCAAATGCGAGCCGATCCCCGCGTTAAAAAGTCTCGCCGCAGAGAGCAACAGACCTAGAAACAGTACAAATATTCAGTCACGACACATCACTCACTTCACTTCTGAGATATAGATGGCAGCATTGAAAAATCATACACAACACTAGATACGCACTCAGACTGTTAGGTACACACAATTACACTTCCGGCACAACTCACTAGGTAGAAAATTGCCTATGGCATGGCGATAGACCTGAGTTGTGCTCGGTAAAAAAAAAAGGAAAAAAAGTTTCGTCTCTAGTGACGAGAATCAGATTCCCCAAGTTGTTTTTTTTTCTTTTACATCGTCGAGTGATCTCGAGGATAAGATTGAATATCTTTTTTTCCCGGAACCCAGACACAGAACCTTAAAGTATTCACGTGCCAACTCCCAAGTGCCGGAAACATTTACAAAAAACAGCAAGGAATCCTATTCCCGAATTGTATAGTTGAGGGGATCGCCAACAGCTGGCACTCGGGCTGATTTTGTGCGGCCGCGACAAGATGAAAAAAAAATCGATTATATTCTTTTTGATATTGGTTCCGATTGACGAAATTGCGGTTGTAATGTAGAAAAAAAAAACAATTTGTATTTTTCAACACACAAAACATGCAAAACCTCTTTCAAACACGCAAGTCTCGTGACTGATTTCAAAACCTTACTGTGTATTGAAGTAGCAGAGATTTCCTTGCGCAGTCATCGGAGGTCAGTGACGATAAGTTCGAGAGACGAGCTCCGAAAATTTCTCCTAACCGGAGAAATCTCAGGAGGAAATTACGTTCACCACGTTGGAAAAATCGGAGAAAACATACGCCAACGACACCACATTCCTATCGTAAAGTGCCTAAAAAGAAACGTTTCGGCAACCGTGAAGAAACCAAAGTCCATCCATCAGTGGAATGACCGCCCATGAAGGATCTACTAACTGAGAAACTTGGAAAAAATCAGACGTGTCAACTTCAGTTCAGTGTTTTGTGGACTTGCGGAGCGGATCTCCAGGCTTTGACATAAACTCTGGAGGAATTCTATCCGGTGAGGAGCCGGAAGTAGCCCGGTCTTAAGGCCCGTGCACACTACTATGAAGTGACGTGTAACCACGTCAGGTCAGATGACGTGGGATCATATCACACATTATACGTTGTGTACACTGGCCTGATGTTTTAAGAGATGCATCAAGGCCGAAAAACACTCCGATGACGAATTTGTGAAATCTTATTTGTGGAAATTTTCTCTGACGCACAAATTATGTGACGTGAAATTCCCTCGTCACAGAATTTCCATGAATCGGAATTTACAACGTCTCTGGCATGACGTGAAATCACGTCACGTCAGTGTAATGTGTTTCAGCCTTTACTTACCGACCGTCTGTACTTACTGACATACATTAAATACACCTTCCTAGGCTGTTTACTAGCCCGTCTGTAACCCCCCACCATCAGCCCTGAGAGCTGAGCATAGGGAGCAAACATTTGAGTCTGGTCTGGTCAGAAATTATAGTCCACGCTGCAACTACGGTATTTACGCAGTCTCTTCCTGCTCTGATTTCACTGTCTAGAGCAGGAGCGGCCAACTTCTTTCTGTTCGCGGGCTAACATAATGGTCAGTTATAGCCTCGCGGGCAACATCAGTGGTGCAACTTTGGCGTATAAGCCACTCCAGTGTTAACTGAATTAATTAGTAAGTTATTAAATTAATTTCGTCACTGGAACTAAGAAGTTCGCAAGCCATTTGTTAATGTTACTCAAGAAATCTGCTGTTGGAACCGATAGTTCAAATAATGATCATAAGTTTAATTTTTTCACGGTACTTTTACCTTGTCGCGGGCCGCAGAAAATCACTTCAGGGGCCAGCTATTGGCTACCCCCTGGTCTAGACAGAACATATAGAAATTCGTTTCCAAAAAAGTGAAGAGAGTTCAGTTAATCCCGTTCAGTTTAATAATCCCGTCGTGATACAATAGCACAAGCAATCCTTCCGGGTGCGGCTTATATGCCGGAGTTCCCTCCCCTTGTTCGCGCGACTCATATATCAGAGTTTTCCCCGGGTGCGGCCCGCGACACTGCGTCTGACCGTTTTTATGTTGGTAGAGAGAAGTCGGCCACCCTTGGTCCATTTCAATGTAATTTTAAACTCGAAGCATCTTGTTACACCCGTGATCCATTGATTTGTGTTAAGAGATCAATTTCACCCTTTGGTGATTACTATAGGGGCCTGGATTATATGCATAAATATACAAATACAAATACCACGCCACAACTGGCAAATTGCCCAACGAGGTGGCTGCATATGCATAATAAGTGCATATGCATTGTATATTCCAGCAGTTTTTAATAATTAGTGCATGCAAATGCATAAAATCCCCGAAATGTTAGAATAAGTGCATATTTTTACCGTTTTTTCTATTGACGGCATCGTACTTCTATTTGGAAGATTATTTTTATCTTTGAATTCTTCAAATTTGATCAAATTTCTTCAATTTTTTTCAAGAAAATATATAAAATATTTTGCCATTGAGGATATTGTTCATTTTAGGGCATGTTTTTAGTATTGATATATATAAATTCAAATTTTTGCACCTCTAAATACACGTGTTTTTCATTTTTTACGGTTTTTTTAGTTTTATTGCATATTTTATATGCAATTTTTTGCATATATTAAGTTAGGCCATACTTCAGTGCTTTCAATACACTCATGTCCATAAATTAAGGATAATGCCAGCTCCGGCAAATAAAGGTTCAGAAACAAAACAAACGTTACTTATTCATAAAGTCCATTTATTAAACAAAAGATAAAGAACAAAAACGATGGTGTGTGTGTATGACACCATTCATAAAAACAACGATTTTTGCTCCCTGGAGCAATTGTAAAAAATATCTCCTTTACAAAAACTTACTATTACATGGTTGGTATGATGATTAATAACATTGTATGTCTCCCATGCGATGAAATACAGTCCGTACAACGCCCAGGCATGCTGAGTATCAAATTATCGATCTGATCTTGGGGAAGATCACTCCACTCAGCAAGCAATGCTCTCCGAAGTTCCGGTACACATGTAGGAGGTGGTTGACGGGCTGCAACTCGTCGGCCAAGCATGTCCCACACATGCTCTATCGGATTCGAGTCAGGTGAGAATGCTGGCCATTCCATACGGGTTATATCCTCAGATTTAAGGTATTCGTTTACGATGTTTGCTCGGTGAGGACGGGCGTCGTCATCCATAAACACAAATTCTGCGCCCATGGCACCCCTAAACAAACGTACGTGTTGTTCCAGAATGATGTCCCGATAAATTTGGGCTTTCATGGTTCCGGTTTGAACATGCAGATCTGTTCTGGAACCCAGTATAATTCCACCCCAAACGAGCAATGCTGCACCACCGTAACGGTGTCGTTCAATGATGTTGTCTTGGTGGTAACGGATACCTGGCGTTCTCCATATGAAAGTCCGACGTGAATCAGACTGCAAGCTAAACCTGGACTCGTCGGAAAACATCACACATGCCCACTGTGACGATGTCCACATTGCATGTTCTCTACTCCAGGCTAATCGCTGCCGACAGTGAGTTGCCGTGAGCGGAACACATCTGGCAGGCCAGCGAGCATATAGACCACCCAAACGTCTGTACACGGTTTGCTTTGAAACTGTGGTACCCGTGACTGCAGATAGCTGACGAAACAGGTCGGATGCTTCTTTTGGCAGTTACTGCCAAATACCGGTCTTAATTCGGCGTTGTAACTCGGGGGCGACCTGTACTGTAACGTCTACTGACATTTCCGTTATCTTGGAATCGTTGCCAAAGCCTAGAGATGACACTTCGGGCAATTCCAAGTTCCTCGGATACTTCCATCTGAGTACGCCCACATTCCAGGCGGCCGAGAATTCTACCACGTAAAAAATCATCCACATGCGTCCTCTGTGTTAATACTATTCGCTTATGGGACTGAGCGCCTTACAGAACTCCTGTGAACAATTTTACTTCTTTGCCACCATTCCTAATATACCCCCTTCTTACACTCTCGTCATTGTGACGTACTATCGGCATCATCTGGTGGCTTCCTGAAATTTGCATATCAATAATGCAAATTAATATGTGATAATTCTACAGGTGAAATCTTTACTTTAGATTTCGATTTCCGTGTGATTCTGAATTATCTTTAATTTATGGACATGAGTGTACATGCATATAAATATATATATATATATATATATTTTTTTTTTTTCATTTTTCAGCATATTTTTTTTCTTTTTTTGCTTGTTTATCATTTTAAGGGAAACTTCAGCATTTTTAAATGCACATTTTTTTCATTTCACGTATATTTTTCGATAACGCTTAATGTATATGTCCTTTAGGGCATATATTGCATAGAATTATTTCAAGACATATTTCTTTTATTTCACGCATATTTTGGTACATTAAAGTAATATTTTCACAGTTTTTATGAATTTCGTTTTTTCAGCACTTTCAAATGCATTATATCCCCCATTTGTGTGTGTGGGTATCTTCATTTTTTGCGCAGTACTTCAACATTATCCAGATGGATTTTTCTTTTCTTTTTTCGAATATATTTTCAATCCATTGCATACCTCGGCACATATTTAAGTATCATTTATCTTCATTTTTACTGCATATTTCAGTATTTTTAGTGCGTATTTTGCACTTCTTTTTAGTGTAGACAACCGGGGCTCTAGTGATCGCTGATCCTAACCGGTGATTTTTTTAAACCCTCTATTTGGCAGTGTTGCTTGCTCTCAAACAACACGGTTTTTTATATTTTTCAAATAAAGGCGTTGTATATTTTGATCTCGTCTTAGCACTGGTGCTTCTGAGCGACTTTTAAACATTCGATTTTTACTCGTAAACTGTTCATAAAGTTCCTATAATTACCAGCAGATTGGCTCAAAGGTACACGTGTATCCTATTTCTTGTCAAGCCAAGCCAGAGTAATTTTTAACACTTGCATTTCGGACGGAAATGGGAAATGTTATGTGTGGAGGAGAGATGTTATTGCTGTGCATTCTTCAACAATGATAGAAGAGTAAGTTGGTTAACAATAAATGACATTTTCTGCATTATTCTGATCTATGGAAATCATGAATACAGTGTGTCCCCCCCCCCCGAAGTGTAACATCCCATGTTTCTTCATTTTTTCAAACATTGACAATAAAACTTTTTTCTGTTATGTAATAGCAATCTGGGTACTTCATTTGCTTGATACAAGGATCTCCAACGAATGGTTTTGGCCACATTTGGCCCTCAGGGCTTTTTGTCGCGGCCCACCGATCATTTTCAGAAGATAGTTGAAAAGATTGAAAAATTATTAATTCTAGTATTAATGAAAGAAATAATTTCGAAAATAATGAAAAATAATTCTACGAAAGAGATAATTTCGGCGTATTAATGAAAAATAATTCTAGAATATACGATAGAAATGATTCCGGAACAAATCGATGAAAACACGGAATTAATAAAAGAAATAATTCCAGAATCGACGAAAGAAATAATTCCAGAATTAGTGGGAAAAAAATAACTTATAAATCAATGACAGAAATAATTTCGTAATTTCTGATACAAATTGTTTCACAATCAATAGAAGAATAATTGCATAATTAATGAAAGAAAGATTTCAAGATGTATTGAGATGAATAATAATTTCAGAATTACCCGAAATAGGTAACTACAGAATCATTTAAAATGATTTGAGATTAATGTTAATCTTAGAACTAATTACTTTAATCAGTAATTAATCAAAAAGTATTTCAGAATTAGTGTTAGAAATATTTTCAGAACCAATAAAAAATTGATAATTATTAAACGAAATAATTTCAGAATAAATATGTTTAATAATTTTTGTCCCCGTTCTGGGGCTAAACTATTGGCCCTAAGATGTCACTAAATTACATGAGTCAGTGGCCCGCGGGTGACGTGGCAAGTTCTAGTTTGACCCGCCGCGTCTGAAAAGTTGGCGACCCCTGGCTTAATATAACCCCTTGAAATGTTTATCCTCTTTATATTTCAATACTTGCCAATTATTTGCAAATTAAACCATTCAAGTCACTATTCAAATACAATAAAACTTAAGTTTCTAAACCCCCTGCATGTTCCCTCGGAGCACAGTTCGAGAACCACTGGTCTAAACTTTCAATAGCTCTCGCAAGTAACGACAAAATCGTGAAGGAAAGAATTTTTCTTTCAATTTTCGCAACCAGTTTTTCACGAGGGAATTCTTTTCTTCCAATGCTTTTTTTTCTTCAGAAAAACTCAATAACCCACATTTCCTTGCCCCAGAATGAGAGAGAAGGTGATTATAATAAGACAATAATGAGGAAAATATTTCTGCTTCAAAAGAGGAAGCAATCCGCGTGTGTGTAAGAAAGGAAAGTCTCGTCGTTACGGAAACTACCGCCAGGTGGCCCGACCGGCGGTCAAACCTTAATGGCTTTATAATAGCAATAAACAAAACAATAAGAAGTTGAAGGGAAAAAATATGTACCCAAAAACAGATTTTTTTTTTAATGTTTATGGAGGAAGAGAGCCATTCACATTCTTTTTTTACTGACCAAGAGCAGTCCAGGACAAAGTAGTTCAGCGGTACGGGAACGCAAGACCGCCCTTACCAGACTCGGGCGCCTGGTGTGAAAATAATAGCGGGGCCATGGGCGTCTTGACCATTCCGGGGCACCCCTTAGCCCCGAATTATAGATATTGTATGGGAGAGGGGAATCGAAAATTCAGAAAATTAAACTCATGAAAATTCAGAATACATGCAACAAGTAATTCCAACGTCTATCGAAATTCAGAATATATGCACGAAATGATTTCAGTGCCACTGAATATTCAGAATAAATGCAAGAAATGATTTCAGGGCCGCTGAATATTCAGAATAAATGCAAGAAATGATTTCAGGGCCGCTGAATATTGAGAATAAATAAATGCAAGTAATGATTTCAGGGCCGCTGAATATTCAGAATAAATGCAAGAAATGATTTCAGGGCCGCTGAATATTCAGAATAAATGCAAGAAATGATTTCAGGGCCGCTGAATATTGAGAATAAATAAATGAAAGAAATGATTCCAGGGCCGCTGAATATTCAGAATAAATGCAAGAAATGATTTCAGGGCCGCTGAATATTCAGAATAAATGCAAGAAATGATTACAGGGCCACTGAATATTCAGAATAAATGCAAGAAATGATTTCAGGGCCGCTGAATATTGAGAATAAATAAATGCAAGTAATGATTTCAGGGCCGCTGAATATTCAGAATAAATGCAAGAAATGATTTCAGGGCCGCTGAATATTGAGAATAAATAAATGCAAGTAATGATTTCAGGGCCGCTGAATATTGAGAATAAATAAATGCAAGTAATGATTTCAGGGCCGCTGAATATTCAGAATAAATGCAAGAAATGATTTCAGGGCCGCTGAATATTGAGAATAAATGCAAGAAATGATTTCAGGGCCGCTGAATATTCAGAATAAATGCAAGAAATGATTACAGGGCCACTGAATATTCAGAATAAATGCAAGAAATGATTTCAGGGCCGCTGAATATTGAGAATAAATAAATGCAAGTAATGATTTCAGGGCCGCTGAATATTCAGAATAAATGCAAGAAATGATTTCAGGGCCGCTGAATATTGAGAATAAATAAATGCAAGTAATGATTTCAGGGCCGCTGAATATTGAGAATAAATAAATGCAAGTAATGATTTCAGGGCCGCTGAATATTCAGAATAAATGCAAGAAATGATTTCAGGGCCGCTGAATATTCAGAATAAATGCAAGAAATGATTTCAGGGCCGCTGAATATTGAGAATAAATAAATGAAAGAAATGATTCCAGGGCCGCTGAATATTCAGAATAAATGCAAGAAATGATTACAGGGCCACTGAATATTCAGAATAAATGCAAGAAATGATTTCAGGGCCGCTGAATATTGAGAATAAATAAATGCAAGTAATGATTTCAGGGCCGCTGAATATTCAGAATAAATGCAAGAAATGATTTCAGGGCCGCTGAATATTGAGAATAAATAAATGCAAGTAATGATTTCAGGGCCGCTGAATATTGAGAATAAATAAATGCAAGTAATGATTTCAGGGCCGCTGAATATTCAGAATAAATGCAAGAAATGATTTCAGGGCCGCTGAATATTCAGAATAAATGCAAGAAATGATTTCAGGGCCGCTGAATATTGAGAATAAATAAATGAAAGAAATGATTTCAGGGCCGCTGAATATTCAGAATAAATGCAAGAAATGATTTCAGGGCCGCTGAATATTCAGAATAAATGCAAGAAATGATTACAGGGCCACTGAATATTCAGAATAAATGCAAGAAATGATTTCAGGGCCGCTGAATATTGAGAATAAATAAATGCAAGTAATGATTTCAGGGCCGCTGAATATTCAGAATAAATGCAAGAAATGATTTCAGGGCCGCTGAATATTGAGAATAAATAAATGCAAGTAATGATTTCAGGGCCGCTGAATATTGAGAATAAATAAATGCAAGTAATGATTTCAGGGCCGCTGAATATTCAGAATAAATGCAAGAAATGATTTCAGGGCCGCTGAATATTGAGAATAAATAAATGAAAGAAATGATTCCAGGGCCGCTGAATATTCAGAATAAATGCAAGAAATGATTTCAGGGCCGCTGAATATTCAGAATAAATGCAAGAAATGATTACAGGGCCACTGAATATTCAGAATAAATGCAAGAAATGATTTCAGGGCCGCTGAATATTGAGAATAAATAAATGCAAGTAATGATTTCAGGGCCGCTGAATATTCAGAATAAATGCAAGAAATGATTTCAGGGCCGCTGAATATTGAGAATAAATAAATGCAAGTAATGATTTCAGGGCCGCTGAATATTGAGAATAAATAAATGCAAGTAATGATTTCAGGGCCGCTGAATATTCAGAATAAATGCAAGAAATGATTTCAGGGCCGCTGAATATTGAGAATAAATAAATGAAAGAAATGATTCCAGGGCCGCTGAATATTCAGAATAAATGCAAGAAATGATTTCAGGGCCGCTGAATATTCAGAATAAATGCAAGAAATGATTACAGGGCCACTGAATATTCAGAATAAATGCAAGAAATGATTTCAGGGCCGCTGAATATTGAGAATAAATAAATGCAAGTAATGATTTCAGGGCCGCTGAATATTCAGAATAAATGCAAGAAATGATTTCAGGGCCGCTGAATATTCAGAATAAATGCAAGAAATGATTTCAGGGCCGCTGAATATTCAGAATAAATGCAAGTAATGATTTCAGGGCCGCTGAATATTCAGAATAAATGCAAGAAATGATTTCAGGGCCGCTGAATATTCAGAATAAATGCAAGAAATGATTTCAGGGCCGCTGAATATTGAGAATAAATAAATGAAAGAAATGATTTCAGGGCCGCTGAATATTCAGAATAAATGCAAGAAATGATTTCAGGGCCGCTGAATATTCAGAATAAATGCAAGAAATGATTACAGGGCCACTGAATATTCAGAATAAATGCAAGAAATCAGACAAATTCTAAATTTTTTTTTCTTCCAAACTGTTCATGAAGTTCATAAATTTATCATATTCAACTGTGATTATGTATCCAAGCTCGTATTGCGTGAACACGATGATCCGTCAATTAATCACTTGATTAACTGAACATAATTGTGGTCCAGGATGCAGATTCCGAATGGTAATGTTGGTTTTGTTTGCACACGCTGACACGTGTGAAGAAAGCCAACATAACTGATATAATGCTGTTTAAGAACGTATTCATTTCTCTCTTTCTTCACACTCTTTTCAATTTAATTCAATTTTTATTGAAAAATATGTGTAATACACGCATCATGTACGGGTAATTATTTGGTTTAATGAAGGGAAGAAAGATTATAAATCTGTCTATATTTTTATCAAACTTTCCTACTTTATTCGAAAATTGTGCATAATCACCTGTAATAAGGATAACTGAAGTGAAATTCAATCAAATTTTCTTTATCGAGATGATTTATGATTATGCATAATCTCATTGGTGTATCACTTTTACACACATTAACTTGAAATCTCAACCCTTTAAGCGGCAATGACGAGATAACTCGCCCCCATAAAAGTCTCGTATTTTAGCATTGACAAGACCAGATATTTTGTAAAAATGGTTTCTCAATGGGAACCTTTCTCTACACCGTTTAGTTTACGCCTGCTGAAAATCTGGAGAAAGCCTACTTTTTTCATTAAAAAACATTTTGAAGGTGTGTTTGGTAATTTCTAATGGCCGCTTGAAGAGTTAAATACGGGGGGAAAAAACGGGACATCACCAATTGTCACCAGAAATGTTGCCAATAAAAACCGACAAAACCAATTTTTCTGCTAAATGGATGACTGGCAATTTTGCTTGAATTCGGTAGCATTTTTGGCGACACCTGGCGATTTCGAGTGTATTTGTATGTGTGACCCCGTATTTTTTTTTTTTCAAGGGACTATGTTCAGCCCAGCAATAAGGGCCCGATCACTTGAGTGGCTTGCCGCACATTCCCAGATCACTTGAGTGACCAACGGCACATTTACAGATCACTTAAGTGCCTGGTGTGCTGTTCCAGATCATTTAAGGGACATGAGACACAGTCCTAGATCACTTAAGTGGCCTTCCGCACATTCCCAGATCACTTAGGGGCCGTTCAAGTATTACGTAAGCCAGTTCTTAGCCATTTTTGACCCCCCCCCCCTTGTCAGCAAAAGTCAGCAAAACGCTGACCCCCCCCCCCCGTCAGCAAAATTTCGTTATCAACTCTGCCCCTCTGAATCCTAAGGGGCCATTCAAGTATTACGTAAGCAGATTTTTAGCCATTTCTGACCCCCCTCCCTTGTCAGCAAAATTTCGTCAGCAGCTTAGAATATTTCATATCTTCAAAAATATTGGTTGATGACGTAAGCAACCTTCAAACCCCCTCCTCCCCCCTCGTCATCAAAAGTTAGGAAATCCGAACCCCCACCCCTCCCCCGATGCTGACGTAATACTAGAATGACCCCTAACTCATATTTTCATAGAGGGTGGTTGATGACGTAAGCATTATCCAACACCCACCCACCCCTCGACATCAAAAGTCAGCAAATCGGAAACCCCCCCCCCATCGATGATGACGTAATACTTGAATGCCCCCCCCCCTAAATAAATCACAAAACATATCAAAAACATAATTCAACGATTTTATATATTGCTTGCAAAAATTTGTTTTTATTTTATTTTTTCTGCAGTTTCGAAGTGCACTTTCCAGAATCAGCAACAGGTTGCGTCCGAATTTCCTGAATTCAATTGCTTGTCCCCCCCCCCGATGGAAAGATGATGTCCATCGAAAACTGAACACGTGGTGGATGAAAAATTTTTGATTCTTCTCTTTCGAAATTAATATGCACACGTGATGCTGCTCATCCAACGACATAATACTGTGTTGTTTCATATATTGTTGCGGTTGTCTTATTATTTTATTCTATTGGGAAACTTAGTTGTCGATGTCCAATTTGCTCGATCCCCGGAAACGCTCGAAGATACCCACCGATACCGCGATCAGTATCCCAATGATCAACAAGTAGAACACGCCGGATACTTCTTCAAGTGTCAAGAAACTGCTGTAGATACTCTGAAGGGAAAAAAAATGGAAATAGTACATAATTTATTTATTTAAAAATAATCGATTATGAACTTCATCGATAGGTACAGTCAAACTCGGTTACGACGACTTCGGTTCTAACTACACCTCGGAGATAACGTCAGACATTGGCGGTCCCGGTTGACTCCCATAGATAATGATGTTGAGAGGCATTGTTTACGACGTCGATATTAACGTATCGACCTCGGATATAACGACATATTTTTTTGTCATTTTTTTTTATTCCGTTTTAAGGCGTTTTTTTCCCCAAAGATATCCTGAAATTTTAGAGCTTGGCATGTGTTATGGCAATGGCCTGTCAGTTGTTCCACTTACTCACGCTTAATACGCCAAATACTTATACGCTTAATGCGCCAAATACTTATACGCTTAATACGTTTACTGACGCTTATTATACGCCAAAATAAATGTAATGAGATTAATTTTGGCGCTCCGACTTGAGTATTGACATTCCCGTTATATCCTGTAATTTTGCCCTTCCCGACTTATTCAAACAAATGTCCCGTTTTGTAAACGTAATCACAAAGCGCATTTTAGTTCACAATCCCTCACTAGAATCAGGGATACAGGTGATTTGCTAGAATATGCTATTTTTGGCGATGTACCATATTTCTCATCGTAACTTTCCAATACTTTTCTCCATCAAATATGGTCACTCAAAACTATAATAAAAATAACAATTTCGTACACAGAGTTTCATAGCGCATCTGATTTTCTTCAAGTCTTGATAACGTTGTTTGTAAACGGATCTCGGTAATAACTCCAAAATTACGCGGAATCTTCGATGTCGTTATAACCGAGTTTGACCGTATTCTGAAATGCAGTATCTGTTGAGGCCATGTTTTCCCCCCAAGTCCATGGACCGCGGAACACTGGTGCTCCGTGAAGCCATTTCAAGTGTTCCACAAAAAAAAAAAAAAGCAAATACAATTAAAATTTGTTGCCAAAAAAATGCAAAATAATTTCTGTATGGGATTTTAATCGATAAACGTGAATGGCAATTAAACGTTTTAGTTATACAGGGTGTCCTGTAAGTGTTAATGCGGCCTTTATCTCATTAACCGTTTGTCTCATTAACCATAATGCGGACAGGGCACCCTGCATTATGTGGTATCGTAAACTTTCCCCGAGACCGGGATTACACTATAAAAGTTTGATGAAAGATCTTTTACAAAACTTGAAAAAGACAACCAATAAGCCTGTTGGTTACCTTCGCTCGAATGTAACCGATACAGTTATTAGTTGTTGTTGTTTTTTTTCAAGTTTTACAAAATTTTTTTATCAAACTTTTATAACGCAATCCCGGCTTAAGAAAATTTGTCGAAAATTGCTTTTTTAGATGCTAAATCTTCCTCTAAATTTTGCTAAAAAAAAGTATATTTCTTCTTAAAGTTTTGGCCACATGACTTCTGAATCACCCTGTATACAATTTGTCTATCTGCGAATATGTCAACATCCGGTTGAATCCCGTTATAACGAACTCAAAGAGGACGGAGAAATCACTTCGTTGTAACAAAATTTCATTATAAAGGAATTCAAGGTTTTTGCATTGTTTCTATGTAAAGTTATCTGGGAATTAGAAAAGTGTTCGTTAAAACGAGATTTCCGCTGCAACGGTATTCGTTATAACGGGATTTGACTGTACCGATTTATTTTTCTCAACAACATACCGGTAAGATGTTCAGGTTGGGGTCTTCGCAGGTTTTCGTCTGGTGGTACCACCACTTCTCGTAAAGGGTCCGAAGAGTTCCGTCTTCCGTCAGTTCCAGCAAAGAGTGATCGAATGTTTCCCTGTAAAACAAGACTGTCATCAAAATATGTGTGCGAACAAACTTTAGGACATACATTATCAACCCATGCCCAGAGGGTCAAATGTGGCCCGCTGGGTTATCTGATGTGGCCCACTATCCTCAAACCTAATTTTGTGAAAATGAACTAAGCCGCCCACTACCAGATCACCCAAGTGACCCGCGGTGCAGGTTCTACATCACTTAAGTGGTCCGTGGCACATTCCCGGATCACGTAAGTGACCCGACCAGTGCCACATTTATAGACCAGTTAAGTCTTCCGCCACACGTTCTCACCTCAATTAAGTGTTGTGCTGCACATTTTCACTTCAATTAAGTATTCCCCGCACGTTTACAACTCACTCAAGTGACTCACAGCACATTCCTAGATCACTAAAGTGACTAACGGTCCATTTACAGATCACTTAAGTGACCTGGGGTGCTGCTCCAGATCGCTTAAGTGACCTACCACACATTCTCAGATCACTTAAGTGGCCTACCACACATTCTCAGACCACTTAAGTGACCTGCCTCACATTCCCAGATCACTTGCATGAATAATGGCACATTTACAGATCACTTAAAGGGCCGGAGGCACACTCCTAGATCACTTAGGGGCCGTTCAACTATTACGTAAGCCAATTTTTAGCCATTTTAGGACCCCCTCCCCCCCCCCTTGTCAGCAAAATTTCGTCATCAGCTCTGTCCCTCTGAATCCTAACTCATATTTTCATAAAGGGTGGTTGATGACGTAAGCATTATCCAAACCCCCCTCCCCCCCTTGTCATGAAAAGTCAGCAAATCGGAAACCCCCTACCCCCCCATCTATGATGACGTAATACTTGAACGGCCCCCCTAAGTGAATCGCGGAACATTTTTCATTCGCTAAAGTGACCTAGGGGTGCTGTTCCTAGATCACGTAAGTGGCCTGCCGCACATTCCCAGATCACTTAAGTGAATCACGGAACATTTTCCGTTCGCCAAGGTGACCTGGGGTGCTGTTCCAGATCACTTAAGTGTCCAGCGACAACGTTTTCAAACCAATGAAATGGCCCGCAACCCGCAAAAGGTCGCTCACCCTCGCTTCAAACGAGAAAATTCCCTCCTCCCGGGAGAAGAAAACGGAATCAACACAAAAAATGAACGCGGTTTCAAAAACAGTACCTCAACGCGGAGCCTTTCTTGAAAGCGATTCCGTACGATTTCTGGTCCAAGTAACCCGCGGTCACCATCATGTCACACGGCTCGAGGTTGGTCAGGTATTCCGAGGAGACGGATTCCATTATCATGGCGTACGAACCCCCGGACTCTCGGATCCTCTCGATGCCTTTGACGTTGCTGTTCACCAACACTTCGGGATGCTTGGACAGATACTTCCCGTATTCCCTGTAAAGACCGATCTCGGAGTCCTGCAATATTCGAATGTAAATTAATACAGGATGCAATAAAAAGATCTCGACGGTAAGTTGAATGTGTTATCGATTAATAGGAAATCTAGCTCACCATGAAAAATCTCTGAGTTGAACCACCACCGATGGCTCCGACCACAGGATAGCCTTTCTCCACGGCGCTCTGTTAACAGACAATCATAATAGGTAATCAATAGGGCAGGATTTTTATGACCTAAAAGAACCGCGACACAGAATATGCCCCACACCAAAAAAAATGCATTTTATGCTCTAAAAAACTTAAAATCTTAAAAACGTAGAAATCACTAATCATTGTCCAAAATGATGGCACAGATAAAATTACTAAAGGTTTGCCAATATCACCGAAAAATCGCCCATCATTGTCATTAACGATGCCAAAGGTAAGTAAAATTGTCAATTTCATTGCAAATATGTTCGAAAAATTGCCAATTCTGGGGAATATAGCTATTGAAGAGGGAGCTTGGGGGGGAAAAAGTCCCTCTCTTCGTTGCTCTGCTGAAATATTCAAAATATCAAGAAATGAGCTGTTAATCGGACACCCTGCATTATACAGGACTCAGATTTGCG
The DNA here is from genome assembly GCF_987345545.1 of Pholcus phalangioides. Lineage (NCBI taxonomy): Eukaryota > Metazoa > Arthropoda > Arachnida > Araneae > Pholcidae > Pholcus > Pholcus phalangioides. The sequence continues at coordinate 20,226,608 of NW_028301616.1, read as the reverse complement.
TATTTCCAGTGATTTGCTTTTTTGCAGCGCTCTCTATCGACAAAAATTGAACTACATTTTTTTCTGTTTAAAAAAAAAGATTTTCCTTCGTGAGAATATATAACTTTTTTTTTCAGCGTATTCGGGATATACCAATTCCTTCAATTTTATGAGTTTTTGAACTATTTACGAATTCACACGACACCCTGCAGATTTACGAAAAAGGCGTCTTAACGGGTGGGGGCCCAATGAGGCCCAGGGCTCCGAGATGAACGGGGGGATTCTATTGCATTGAAGAATTACATTTATTCCGAGATTATTTTTTCATCATAGAGGAACTGTCGTCAATTTCGAACATATTTCTTACAATTAATTCAAATACAAGGCCACAACAGGCAAAATGCCCAGTGAGGTGGCTGAGAAAAAGATGCCCATAGCACAAATATAGATGCTATACAGTCGAATCCGGTGTTAACGAATACCGTTATAGTGAAAATCTCGTTTTAACGAACACTTTTGTAATCCCTCAGATAAGTCTACGTAGGAACGATGTGAAAACCTGGAATTCCTATTCTAATTTCGTACGAAGTGATTTCTCCGGTCTCGTGGAGTTCGTTATAACGGGATTCGACTATATATTTCTAAAATACAGAAACCCAGTTAAAAATGTAATAATAAAAACTAAAGACTATTTTTATATATAAGGACATGATAAAATACATGGGTGAATCCGACCTATTTTGTTAAACGAAAGTGGGGGGGGGGGGGGGGTAGACGAGCAATTGCGGATCATGAAGCAACTTACCAACCTGCCCTATCTCGAACCATTTTCGAGTTATGGTAGATTATGGGGGGGGGGGGAATGCATCAATTATAAATTGTGAATTTTTGAGACAGAATTTCACAATCAAAATTTCAGAAACTTCACAAATCTGATTGTGAAGTTTCTGAGACACTTACACACAAACTAAGCACATATTCGGAAAGAGCAAAAGAAATAGATAAAACTCGTCAAGTATGAAGGAATTGGTATATTTGGCATGAAGTTTGCAAAAAAATAACTTTCATGAAAGAGATTTTTTCTTTCTTTTTTTTTTTTGTACAGAAAAAAAAAGTTCAAATTTTTGTCGGTAGGGGACACCGCACTATAAAATGCAGGGTATACGATTAACAGCTCATTTCTGGATTCAAGTATTACGTCAGCAAATTTTTAGCCATTTTTGACCCCCGCCTCCTAACGCATATTGGTGGGATCAGAGACGTATGCAGGGGCGGGGCATAGGTGGCTCGCGCGCGTGCCGCCCCTCCCCCCGACGATAAAAAATTTATTGTTTCGGTGCGAAACATATTTTTCTTCAAGAACTAAAATTTCGAAAGAAAATACCTTCACTGTATAATGAAGGATGAGAAAAAAAAATGTTCGTACCGTGAAGACGCCCAGTAATTATGACCGCCCCAGGTCCCGCCGTGTGCTAAGGGCAACCCTGACACAACGCACAGTGTCGGAACGTTTCTGATCGTGACTCGGAAAGCATTTTTTTTTTTACAAAGATTTTTAACTCATTATACTCATTTAACCTTTATATATTCTTACCTGCACGACGTCGCTGGAACGTGTCAACGAGTGCGTGGTTTGTGACGTGGTGCGCGATAAAATGAGCATCGAAGTGACCGACGAAACGTAGAAGGCGACGAAAGTGAGACTGAACATCCACCAGACCACGGACAAAAGTCGATGGGTCTCAGACCTAAGCAAGGAAAAATGAGAAAATTCAGAGTGTTTTGGTAACTCCGGTCATATCGCCAAACGCCAATTTCCAACCAGTGGCGGGAAACAAAGGCGCCATCGCTGTTCGTCCCAGGATTGGTAGATAAAAAGAACTTGTTTTCGGGATTCTTCCCCCCGGATCCGAACCCGTGGACCTTGACGGTAACCTTCGTGTTGGAAGATGAGCATTTTATCATTGCGCCGTATAAATTTAAGCTTTAATTTCGATCAAACCCTGCTTATTTGCCTCGAAAAGATAAAAGAAAAAAAAAAAAGCTCGATAACTTTCCACCAGGGGGCATTTTGGTTGTTGTCATCGCTTAGAGCATGACCGATTCATTTATTTAGGTTATAATTTTTCTCGAACCCTGCGTATTTGTCACAACAAGATGAAAAAAGTTCCAGAGCTTTCCACCAGGGGGCATTTTGCTTGTTGTCATCGAGTAGCGCGTGTCCGATTTAGTATCCCTGGACTTTTGCTCCTTCGCTCTATCTTCATCCATTCAAAAGTTATGACCACCTGAAGATCTCGTATACAGTGACACTTACGCGGCCAGTTACAATCATTTTCAACCTCTAAGAATCATTTTGGGATGCCCGGGAGCAACAAAGGATGAATATTCAAGAAATAAAGAACATTCGAAATTTGACGTAATCTTGAATAACTCCTGAAATATGACACATAGAATCATGAAAGTAGCGTAGTGGTATAGCAATACGAGTATGCGCCAAATTATAAGGAGGGTTAGAACGCCTCCTGGTGGAAAATGAAGGAACTTTTGTGTTATCTTGAAATCTAAGCAAGATAGACAAAAAATTTCAAAAACCAGGTCATAGAAAGGCATTTAGGTAATGGTAAAACATATACTTGGTTATGAATAATGTTAAATGACGACATTGAAAAATTAGTGTACCTAAGTTAGGTGCGATTGCTCAGCACCTCCTAAAGAAAGAAGGCCTCTCCACACGGGTTGTCAAGCTCATCTGTAACGCCATTAAGACAAGTTTCCCACATTTTAAACGAAAGCATCGTATTTCGTTTCTTCTTATTTTGGCGTAGAATCTTCCTGGTTGGCTCACAAATACCGCATGGTGATTGGATGTGGGGCATATTCTGAGCCCGATCGTTTCTATTCCGCACGACGATCATACTGGCACGAGCAGGTTATTTTTTTCCCTGAACATTCTGAGGGGGTAAATGGACTACTGACGTCACGACCGGCGTGTGCGTGGAGACCTTTTATCTCTAGGACGTGCTAGATTACTACTCGGTATTTTGCTGCATAATCAATGAGTTATTAAGCCGTCGTAAGTTGTTGTTAAGTGCAGTATCATGTTGTGGCGGTCAGCATGTTCTCTACGGAGGGGGGGGGGGGGGTGTTGAGGAAATAAAAGATGAAACCCAAGAATGATTTCATGCTACGTACGGCGATCCTTGCGGGTTCTATTTTATTTGATTATTCATTTTGTAACAAAAGCAGGCCCCCAACTATTCCCTGAAATTTTTCTACTTGCCAAATCGAGAAGAACCTTCATTGCAAGGTATCTAGAGACGCAAAAGCAGCGGCCCATGGGAAAAAATGCCATTTTGAACGGAATATCAGTTGCAGAGCTTCAAAATGCTTGCAGGAAGTGGTTGGGGATAAAATGAGAAAAAATACATTGATGATATAGAGTAAAATGCCCTGAAAAAAAAAAGTGACATTTCTCTGAATACATACACACAAAAATTAGAAGAGAAGAAATTAAAGGTAGGTGGCGCGTTTTTCGGAAAAGCACCAGCAAAATTTTTACGTGAACGAGAATGGATTTCATATTCGCACTGTACTCCATTCGAATATTAATTTTAAGGTTTATAAAAAGAGTCCTCCCATTCAACCACCCATATCTTCCGTGGGGGGGGAGGGGCACAGCTCTCACTGCTATAGTATAATCATCCTGCAATAGTTGGCGAGGAAATCAAGAATCTTGTGTACAGAGGTTTCCAAACTTGCGTTCTTTTTCAAAAATCTTTGTTCCTCATTGCCCCCCCCCCTCCCAATTTAGTCAACCCATAAACCCATAGGATCCCATCTATACCAATAACCCCTCAGAACCCACCCTCTCGGCGGGTGGGTTCCAAATGTGCCCACTTTGGGAAACACTGATCGTACTACAATCATCAAGAATCAGGTACGATCGACCTGCAATAGTAGGTGAGGAAATTGAGAATGTAGTACATTTTTTTTCCCCCAAAGTGGGTAATATTCCCCCACCAGGCATAGGCAGTGGCAGGGTGAGGGAAAAGGAACGATCGCTTCTCCCGTTCAGTAAGAAAAAATGTTTTATTGGCATATATGCAATAGGGCGGAGAGAGACATTAACTCCCCCTGTTCATTATACACACCTTCAGTGATTCGGCTCGCCGCCCCCCCCCCCGCTCGAGCAGCCTGCAACCTGCATCGGCTTATGATCCCGGGGAACGATAGAATGATCCAAAAAGCGGCGGTAGAAGTTGAGGGGTATTATGTAGGACCGTATGGGTTGGCTTGAGTTGGCGGTGAAGAAACAAAAAAGGTTTTCGTAACTACGTATCATCTATACCCTACAATAGTTGGCGGAGAAATCGCGAATCTGGTACAAAAAATGTCGATGAATTTCCTTTAGTTAAGCTAGATAATAATAATAATACTTCATAATTTCTTACCTCGGATATATCCCAGTGTCCCTGAAGAGAAGGGACCCGAGAGCGAACCAGTAACTGCTGGAAACGGAGAGTCGATCGGTAACCTTGGTGTTTAGGGACCGGATCCTCTCGGGTTCCCCGGTGAAGTGACTCGCCAAGTAATTGGCACCACCGAAAGCCAGATAGGCTACCAGAGCCAACAGCCAGACTTTATAAGACCACACGTTGAGGAACCCGAACACGCCTAAGTACGAATCCGTGAGAGTGTCGTCGGGTTTCTTGACCACCAAGTTCAGTCCGACCAACATGAAGGGTTTCGTGAAGTCCACCACTTCTTGCCTCTGGTTGGTGATCGTGAGTGGAGCCGCTGCCATGTCGGCTTCCTGTAGGAGAAAATATATTTTTCCCCCTTGTAAAATGCTGCGAACTAGGAGTACCAGGTGGTCATAAAATAACTCTGCCGATATATGAGCCCCCCTAGCGGCCACAAAAAATCTACCAACGCGAATGAAATTCGAGATGTAATTGTCTCAGCGTATGCGCTCAAGAATGAAAAGGAAAAACAAAACCCTAGCTCTCGCGGTTATGGCTACATTCCATGCATTCATTCAAACCGAGCACAACTTCGGTCTATCGCCATAGGCAATTTGCCACCGATTGAGTTGTGCTGGAAGTGTGAGTGTGTTTCCCTGAATCCCCCTCCCCTGGTTCACCCGGATCTCCTGGAACTCGAAACTCCTGGGTGGGGCCGCGAAAACGATCATGTAACGAGGTATACAAATAAACACATAGTGCACTCAGCTGCCTGGCGACATTTGGCCAATCGTGCCCTAATCTTTAAAGTTCAACCGCCTCGCTAGCAGTTGCCTAATCGGCGTGGTTTTCAGGGCGCTGCATCGCGGCAGTTGTTTATCCGACGCAGCTTTTGCCCTTCCAAAAGTAAGGTTTTAAAGTGTAGCCAGTGAGTCTTCCGGTGGCGGGCTTCCAGGTGAGGCCCCCAGTGCTCGGTTGAGCCCTCACTGCCTTGCCATTGTTGCCAGAAGACCCTGAAGACAGCCAATGGGTCTTTGGGTGGTGGGCTGCCGGGTGAGCTCTCATTCGTTGGGCAGCCAGCTGTTATGCCGGCCAACAGGTCTGATGTCTTCGGGCCCCTTTGAACTTTCTTCTTGGACCTCTTTTCCGTCTTCATTGTAGATCCCCAGGCGGGTCCTGCACTCGCATGATTCGACATCTCGAATGTCAGTGCAGTTTTCAAACTTGCCGGACAGCAGTTATGACAGCCAATAATGGGTCTCTGATTTGTCCTATCTTTCGTGTCTCTTTTTCGTAGTCCTCTTCTTCATCCTCTTAGGAAGACCACAGTCAGGCCCTTCATTCACCAAGTTTGATGTCTCGACTGTCGGTTCATTTCAGCTTTTCTGAAAGGGCTGTGTTTACAGCACCGAAATTTCGAAAAATTCAAGTGGCAACGCAAGCGCAGTAAAAAAACTAAATGGCGTTAGAGCGGCACCTGAAGCATGATGAACGTCGCGCTAGATGCAAACAAAGAAACGTGTAAACCACCACTGTGCAGATCACGTTACTGCCGCAGGAGGTTCCCTCTAAGGGGTTAGTGCATTATATCCCTTGGTGAGATCTTTGCCTGCGTCCTGGGCTGGCGTACGTGTGGTGCTAGAGGTAGCGTTCCAATATCATTCAAGGGTTCTTAACTGCGCTGATCTCTTAGCAATGCATAAAAGTGAACGTTGTCATTTAAATATTTCGTTTGTGTGACCGTAACCGTTACAGCAAGGGTTTTCTTTTTCTTTTAAGCGCATCCTAGTCCGAACCCCTTGTACAGGATTATCCCGACTTACGTTACACCGAGTTACGCGATTTTCTGTGAAATATGCATACTTTACACTATATCTTCGCATCAGCCAGCTGTTAAAAACCTCTGTACAAAATTGTTTCGTCGGTGAGAACAGCATAGCATGTTATACAGATTTTAAACAAGCTACAGTAAAATTGTTAAAGGGGAAACTGTTAAATTGGGGAAATTGTTAAAGATGAAAACTTGCCGTGATTATTGGGAATGTAAATCCAAGGCTTGGTGTGGAATCTGACACTTTTTTCAGAATACTTTACAACACAACCAACTCCGATCATATACATAGAGATACGGGAATTTCTAATAAATGGAGGTGAGTAGGAAATGAAGGCGCCATCTATCGGTGGTTGTCCCAGACTCGGTAGATAGAGAACTTGTTTCTGGTGCTCGGATTCGAAGGTGTACACCATAGCGGTAACCTTCATAATGGAAGACGATCGTCTCACCCACTGTGCTACTCGGGCGCCATTTTCCCTGTGACTGGTCACAATTTCACATACCTGAAGTCCAACGTTATTGCCAGCCTTAAGAAATAATTCGTTTAATGCGACGCTCATCAATGATGATTCGCCAGGTCTGCAACTCCTGAGGAACTTATGAGTGAAAGTTGTTTTCTTGTCTTTGAAACCAATGATTTATGGAAACATTTGAAGCTTAATACACTTGCATTCATTTGCCCTAATTCCAGGGGAATACAGACTTTTTTGAGGGCTTGGTTGCGGCCACAGGGCAACCTATAGGTTTTATGAAACCACTACTTTAAAAATACGTTTTCACTTCCATTTTGTGGGATGTGTAGGAATAACTATTTTTTTTATTGAAATTTTTACCAAAAGATAGATTAAATAGATTAAGATAGATAATTTTTGGTCCAAATTAATTTATATTTACATGTACGCAAATTTGTACCGCGACTCACGCGAATTATCGTCGGTCCCACCTATCGCATAACTTCGGGGTATTGTCGTACCTCGAATTTTATTCACATCCGTTGATTTTTGCTGCAGCAAGGGGTTCGTGTATCAGCTAAGTTATTTTATGACCACCCTGTATACTCAGAAAAGAGGTCGTAAGAAGTGTTAAAAAAAATGGGGTTAACTCACTTCTCTGATGACTTCACCGATCATACCAACCCATTGTTCTTTGGAAGATGTCTGGCTCGAGTTCGTTTTCATTTTGAAACCGTACCTTCCGTCTTTCACCAGCCGCAGCTGGTATTCGCAGCCGAGATTATCGCACAGAGCGTCCATGAGGTCTTTGATGAATCCGTAAAACCTGGTGCCACTTCCGACTTCTGCAGTCCCATTCAGTTGCAGGTATGGATTCGACTGCGTGCGTGTGTTAGTAAACGAAAGAAAAGGATAATGTTGACACAAATATTCATGAACACAGATTGGGCAGAAAGTCCGTTCATCTCATTGAGGTGTGGGTGCCGGAGTTGGTATTGACAGCACGGGGATTTTGTTTTTTAAAAAAAAAAAAAAAGTTACGGAAATCTCCGATAGGTGGCATTGACGAAGAAAAGACAACCGGTGATGTGTTTACAGGGAAAATGACGTCGACTGTGCTTATTATGATCAATATCACGTCATCAAGTGTCCATGATCTCAAGTTTTTATAGGAAACGTGATGAATTTCTTCAGACCCATGCAGTGAATTTTGTTTTACATCAACACAAAAATTCAGACACCTCCCAATTCCACTTCGAAATATAGAAACCAGATGGCAGCGCTAGCACGACACGAATCACGCTGAAGTCTGGCATCATAAATACACCAGGACTGTATTATACAGAGTGGGCAGAAAAGTCCGTAGAAACTTGAAAAATTAATAAAAACCGCAAAAATAACCGAAATAAAAAACGGTTTGCAGGGTTAGCATCGCAAGGTCACGGGGTTTTTTTCAAGACAGGGAAAAAACAATAACTCAGAAAACAGCCGATAGGTGGCGCTGACGTACACAGGTCAAAGAAAAGATACGCTAATAACGAACAGAATGCCTCGTAATCGTTTACTAGAGCAAGATTGTGTTCCACATGAACACCACCACCACCAAAGGGGATAACACATTGCAGGCGAGTCACAAATCCAGCAACGGCAGAGTGCAGCAGGTCCACATACACGGTTTACAATTGTGGATTAGGAGCGCAAGTTCTTATAACCGTCTCATTTGCATATTTCCACCGAAGTTGCTCGTACCTGCGCCACCTATGTTGCGCTGTTCTTGAGTTATTTTTTCCCCCCTGTCTTAAAATGATTCCCGTGTCCTAGCGATGCTAACCCTGCAAACCGTTTTTTATTTTGGTTTGTTTTCCGGTTTTTATTCATTTTTAAAGTTTCTACGGACTTTTTGCCCACCCTGTACATAAAAACAGGTATATAGAAATTCCCTAGAGGGATTTGCGAGGTTTATTGTATGGCTTAGTTTCGGTGTAATTTTTTTACAGAAAGAGATCAATCAGGCCAACAACATTTGAAACTTGCACAAATTATGACATTTTGCTTTCGAATCTACAAGACAGATGGCAGCGGCACTTCTCGGACACATGCACTAGAATAAACAGATTCGAAAACTCAGAAAGGAGCACTCCTGCGTCCACCCCCTTTCAAACGTCACTTTTTCCAATTTTCACAACAGATAATGCGTTAGGAATCGGCATTTGAGTGTAGTTTGCATCATGTTTTCTTTGTTTCTGAATGGGTTTCACAAAACTGTTTTCTTCTACCAGAGCTGTTTTTCGGAATTTTTTTCATATTATCCTGAAGCAGGTCCGCAACTGGGGGGGGGGGGAGGAGTAAGCAGGCGTAACTGGTGCTCTATTCGCTGCGCACCACAAGGGATGCGAATTCGACCCTTTAAAATTAAAAGGGATCGCGAAAATGCGTACTTGTCCCGGCTGACAAAGCATTTAGTTGCGGCACCTCTCCTGGAGAAAGCTGGACCGATTCTGGTGTGAGAATAGCATCTGCAACTCATGGGCCCTTGCATTCTGGGAATTGAGACGGCGATTGGTCAAAGCCTGTAAACATGTGTGAAAGAAAATACAGCAGATGCCAATAAAGAGATCTATGTTTCAGAGTGAATGAAAGATTTCTCTCCAGAAAAAAAATAATAATAATAATTATGGAAACCTGAAAAGGAGGACGGTGGGTTTTGTAAAACGTAGGAGGCCCACTTGAAACGACATCTGCATACGAACGATGCACGCACCGTTATGTAGGGAGAACGCAAAGGTTTCAATTATGATAAAGTTTATTTACACATGAGCAAAGGTACCACCGACTCTAGCCGATACAAAAAAACATCTGCCTGAAAAAGGCGGGGAAAAATAACAGATAATAATTGTGTAAGCGGTGCCATCTAGTGGCGATAGAGAAAAAAGAATATAATATGAAATACTATACCGCTACATACACAAACAACATCAAAAAGAAGGACATTTGGTAACCCTACCCTAAAAAAAAAGGTTGTTTTTTTTCGAAAATAATTTTACGTTTTGTTTAAAAAGCGCATTCCGCACATGCATCAATTCTCAATATTATTACCTCTCCTCTGACGAACTTTTACGAGGCGCATGTACGGTTTAGCAGTAAAGGTTTATTTTTGTCGGTTGCACCACCTATCGGTAATTTTTGTAACTTTTTCTTTGTACTTAATAAATCGACACTCCTAATCTTCTAGCCACATCTAAATTTGATAATTTCAACATTTTTCACATTTTTACGCACTTTCTGCCGAACCTGTATATTACATAGCATGTATTACCGAAGAAAAAAGAGAAATGCATTTTTCACCGTCCAAGGACATAGATGACGTACTCACAAGTACTGTGGTAACAATGTATTTGGGCTTCGTGTCCTTGGGCTTTTCATTCAATGGACGTTCGTTCGGATCTTGTCTAGCCTTCGTGGACAATCTCAGGCCAAGCCTCTTGGACCAAGTTCCAATCTAGAAAGAAAGAGAGAGAGGTCTAAGCTGTGTGTATCGAATATTCTGGAATCGAACCCGGGCTCTCTTGCAATCCGGGCAAGCACGCTAACCAATACACACGCAATAGAGAAGCACTTTTCTTTATAACTATCGATAGTTATAAATATCACTCTTCTTGTACCGCGTCAACCAGCATGAACGACTTGTGTAAAGCGCGATGGTCTCGTCGTCCTCCATCTTCGAACGATCCTGATTTTGATGCTGATAGTAAGGGGCCGTTCAAGTATTACGTAAGCAAATTTTTAGCCATTTTTGACCCCCCCCTCTCTGTCAGCAAAACGCTGACCCCCTCCACCATCCTTGTCAGCAAAATTTCGTCATCAGCTCTGCCCCTCTGAATCCTAACTCATATTTCCATAAAGGGGTAGTTGATGACGTAAGCATTATCCAACCCCCCCCTTTCCCCCTTGTCATCAAAAGTCAGCAAATCGGAAGCCCCCCTCCCCCCCCCACTCAATCGATGATGACGTAATACTTGAACGGCCCCTAATGCGCTGAAAAAAAAAAAACAGGGTGGGAAACAAACATCCAACCACACAACCAACGGCCGATCACAGCCCAGCTGTTATCGGTCGGATCATCCTGCAGCGATTTACAGCCAGCTGTCTCTTGCAGAGACAAAAGTGAAACTTCTATGCCTGACATATGACTAGGTTCACGAATTTTCAAAAATTTGTAATTAATATAAATATGCCAATGTGTAATATAAATTATGTCAAATAAAGTTTAAAAATGCATGGAAAACAGCTTGTACGCATGGTAAAATAACCCGACATCAATGTAATCGGATAAAAATTTAGTCCAGAAGTCAATTAAAAGATTGTTGACAATCATTCGATTTCGATTATTGACAATCATTCGATTTCGATTATTGACAATCATTCGATTTCGATTATTGACAATCATTCGATTTCGATTATTGACAATCATTCGATTTCGATTATTGACAATCATTCGATTTCGATTATTGACAATCATTCGATTTAGATTTTCGACAATCATTCGATTTCGATTATTGACAATCATTCGATTTAGATTTTCGACAATCATTCGATTAACTGAACAATGTCTAGATTCTTATGGGAGGGACTATATGCCATCATGGGTATAATCTTGTTTATGACTTTGACTGCCTATTGGCGTTTGTTGTTCCGATTTTAATCATCTGTTATATGATTTCAAATTGACGATCGTTTTTTTATACAATTTTTTGTTGCCTTCGTCTGAGGCGACGTTGTTGTTTATAATAAAACATTCCGGATACGACCATCCTCCGGGAACGCTTCGATATCTCTCTGAGATGAGAAGCGGGGTGTGTCAGCACTTCCTAGAAATAGAAGGCCTCTCCGCAGTCTTCTTGTGACGTCAGTAAGTAGTCCATTTTCCCCCTCAGAATATTCAGGGGAAAAAAAAATTCCCGGCTCGTGCCAGTATCATCGTTGCTGACTCCGCGCTGAGCCAAGACAGCCGGAGAAGCCAAAAATTAAACGCGGATAGATTTATAAAAAGCGGCCCGAGAGCCGAGAGGAGAAGGCAGAACGAAAGTAAGCATTATTAAGAAATGGCAAGAAAGTATCATCGTTGTGAGGAAAATGAATGATCGAGCTCAGAATTGGTGATTTCTGTGCCCCGCATCCAATCACTATGCGGTATTTGAAATCCAATCAGGAAGATTCTACGCCAAAATAAAAAGAAACGAAACAGGATGCTGTGTTTCAAAATGTGGCAAACTTGCTAGGTAGTCTGAATGACGTTTATGGCGAAGAGTGCAGAGAGGCCTTCTATCTCTAGGAGGTGCTGGGTGTGTCCGGTCTTCAGAGGTCAAAGCCAATTAGAAGCTGGCATTGTGAAGTCATAAAACTTTCGTTTGCGTGCGATATATACACTCGTGTGGCGGGGTTTGGGAAATGCAATAAGCTGCCTTTGCCCGACACAAAAACCATTCAAACCAGCCCCCCCCCCCAACTATATTTTATTACACAGCCAAACCTCTATTGACATCACCACCACAGCCCATCTGCTTCTCAGACTTCATCATACAATCAGTTACAGGAAAAAGAAAGTGTTTCAGTTTCTGTGATGAATTTCCTTTCCCTTCACACAGCAATTCATTCTCCTGTCGCTCTCTTTCACTGTTATGTCGCTATAGAAGTTTCACTTCAAAAATCCAATATTATAAAAAAAAATCAAATTGTGTGTGTGTGTGTGTGAATAGGGAACAGCGATCGGTTATAGTGATTATACTGACGTCACACTTGCGCTCAAAGATGGTAGATGGGTCAGCCTAGGGTTGACTAAGTGGTGATTTTTATGGCCGTGAATTGTTGTCGGTGAGTTTTGCCGTAAATAAAAACAGTGATTAGCTATAACTGATATATATAATACTGACGCAACGATTTCGCTCAAAAAAGATGAGCCAGTCTAGTATCTTGAAGAGCTGTAACTCAAACTGATGGGCTTTAAAAACCGTTCATCGATGAACGGTGTCCGTATAGAAATCTGGCAGGTGCGCAACTGATTTTCTTTTACACCGCTGAAAAAAACAAGGCAATATATAGAGATAAGCATTCTCTTCTCTTACTTTTCTCACGAATAATGGCGTCGTCTCGGTCACTTCGAAAGAGTATTCGTCCCTCTCCCCATCAGGCGTGAAATGCACATTCCCGGATTTTCCGTTCGGGAAAGCTACCTAAATAATGACAAAAGGAGTTCGTACAAAAACCAACAACGTTGTAGAAACGATCGAACTACAGGGTGGGCAAAAAGGCCGTAGGAACATAGAAATCGCAAAAATAACCGAAGTAAAAAACGGTTTGCAAGGTTAGCATCGCTAGGTGACTGCAATTTTTTTAAGACGGGGGAAAAAAGATAACTAAAACAGCCGATAGGTGGCGCTGCTATACAAAAGTCAAAGAAAAGATACGCAAAAAATAACGAACAGAATGCCTCCAAATCGTTTATCACAGCAGTACGTGTTCCACATGATCACCACCGCAGGGGTTAACACATTGTAGGTGAGTCACAAATCCGGCAACAAGTCCACATACACGATTTACAACAGTGAACCGGTTGTGGATTAGTAGTGCAAGTTCTTATAACCGTCTCATTTGCATATTTCCACTGAAGTTGCTCATACCAGCGCCACCTATTGGCTATTTTGTGAGATATTTTTTCCTGTCGAAAGAATTCCCGTGACCTAGCGATGCCATCCCTGCAAACCGTTTTTTATTTCGGTTATTTTTTCGGTTTCTATAAATTTTTAAAGTTTCTGCGGATTTTTTACCCACCCTGTATAAAAAACAATTCGAAATAATAATGAAACGTGTGTACAGTCAAACCTCGTTAGTGCGCCACCCGGTTAACACGTTACTCCGTTTACCGCATCACTTTTTGGAAGTCCCAATTGTCCTCAGGCAGGAATTGACAAGCTATACTCCGTTTAACGAGTCACTCCGCTTACTAAGTCATATTTTTGCTCTCCCAAGAGTGACTCATTAACGAGGTTTGACTGTATATCGATTTCGTTGCTCACTTTCTTCATGAGGTTGGTCAGAGCCGTAGCGTGGGACGTCACGTAAGCGGGCTGGTCTTCGAGGCAATTCACGCTCTGTGGGGTCAAGTTGAATGATGGCACGTCCAGCGGGATGCTCCTCGTCGCTGTTGTCAAGACGTAAGCGACGTCGCGCAACAGTAAAGCGCTGGTCTGAAAGTGAAAAAAAAAGTTAAAAAACAAAAATATATATACAAGATATACAGAAGACTGGATGTTGTGAAGATATTTAGTATTTGAGATGTTAATTTTTTAAGGAAGGAAAAAAAACTCATCTCTGCCTCTACCGGGAGTCGAACCCGGGTCCCTCGATTGCCGGACGAGTGCTCTGACCACTAAGCTACAGAGGAGATAGAGATGAGTTTTTTTCCTTCCTTAAAAAATTAACATCTCAAATACTAAATATCTTCACAACATCCAGTCTTCTGTATATCTTGTATTAACAAGTGGAGAGCGACATTCATGTCAAAATATATATATATATACACTGCTCAAAACAATTAGGAGAGCAAGCAAAAATAGTGAAGAAAACCGTGCGAGACAGCCACGTATTGGCATACAATGGATAGTACACGCGCATCAATGCGCAATACAGAAAAAAGACGTAAAAAATTTTGGAATTAAGCTTTAATTCTTTGAAAATATGGAAAGAACATGAAAAGATGATTTAGGGCAACAATTTGGTTACATGTAAACGATAAAAAAAAGTACTGTTTGGACATGATGCATGAGTTTTAATAGGGCGTGTGGTCTCCTCGAACAGCTAAGACTGCTGCACACGTGCTTGCCATGGATGCGATGAGGTTATCGATCAGACTTTGGGGAACACTGTTCCACTCCTCAAGAAGTGCAATCTGCAAGTCTCGGACAGTAACGAGCGGCCTTGGTCGCGCAGCAATGCGTCGTGTTTGGATTCAGGTCAGGAGAGCACGCTGGCCATTCCATACGCTGTATTATTTCAGCTTCAAGCATGTTCTCCACCAGACGAGCTCTATGCGGTCGGGCATTATCATCCTGGAAAACAAAGGAATCTCCAATGGCTCCAGCGTAAGGGATGACATGAGGTCGCAGTATCTCGTCTGCATACCTTCGGGCCGTCAAAGTGCCATTCCGAATGATATGCAGGTCCGTATGTCCGCCTATGCTGATTCCACCCCATACCACCCAACCAGCTCGTCTGTATTGTGACCTTTCACGAACGAATGCGTGGTTATTTCGAGTGCCCCTGTCCCTCCATACCAGAACACGTCGGGTGTCACACTCCAGACTGAATCGGGACTCGTCTGTAAACAGCACTTGGCTCCAATCATGTTGCTCCCAATCTCGATGTTCAGCAGCCCATCTTCTTCGGGCCGCACGGTGGCGTGAGGTCAACGGAATGCAGACCATTGGCCTACGTGCATAGAGCCCTCCCTCATGAAGCCGATTACGTACTGTTTGGCTGGACACCCTTCGTCCTGTTGCCAAGAGCAACCGTCTTTGCAGCTGCGTAGCATTCTCTGTTCTGTTTCGACGGGCTGTTAACCGTACATACCGGTCATCAGTTGCTGTAGTGGCGCGTGGCTGACCTTGCCCTGGTCGACGTCTAACATTTACTGTTTCTTGGAATCGATTCCACAGCCTTGCAACAACACTTCTGGCGACTCCAACAGCGTCCGCGACACTACGTTGTGTTTGCCCGGATTCCAGTCTGCCTATAACACGGCATGCCATGGATTCCGGTAAATCACGTTGTTGAGACATCCTCAAGTCACCTTGTCTCAAAAAAAAAAAATACTGCGCAATCGAATTTCACAGTTACGGCAGTAAAACAGACGTTTCTGCAACATCCCGATTTCTGCCCTTATCTCCTTTTTCTGGTTTTTGACGTCATGAACTTTGATTTGCATATGAAGTTTTCTTCTTCCGTTTCCTGCTAGGCTTTAAATTATGGATGATTCATTTTATGTTACTTATCGGTATTCATCTTTGCGTCATTTTGTTAAAACCATGTGCTCCCCTAATTGTTTTGAGCAGTGTAGCTCATATAACAGTTGTTGAAGGTATTAACGTGTCAAAACCTTCAAATGGAGGTACATATAACTGGCTACACCTCATAATGAAACATGTCGCCCATATTTGAACCTTCTCCCTCTGCAAGTAAAAATATCTTTACTGAGAAATTGAATTTTCTGTATGTTAATGCCGAAACGAATATTTGGAAAGAAAAGTGATTTGGGAATCGAACCCGGCCTCTTTGCATACCGGGCAAGAGTGCGATAACCAATACACCAGAGAGACACTTTTCAATTCTTTATAACACGCATTATTAGAGTGAATCTAATTGAAAAGCCTGTCTTGCAGCTTGAAATGGGGGTGAGATTATGCCACCTGGGCTGAGAACGGGACATTCTTTAGTGGCTTGTTAGGAAAGCCATTACTTTTCCCGATTAGCAGTGGTACGCTGATAAAAAATGAATAACTTCAATAACAAGCCCCTAGAGGGCACTTGTTTGCTGAATCCCAGGATGGCGCATTTTCACCTCTCAGATGGCATAATCTCATTTACGGTAATGGTTAGCGCACTTGCCCGGTATGCAAGGGGGTGGGGGAGACCCGGTTTCGATTCCCGGTGAATACAAAAAACAATTTTCTTTCCAAATGTTCATCTGGGGCCATTCAAATATTACGTCAGCAGATTTTTAGCCATTTTTGGACCCCCCCACCCCCGCAACCTTCATACCCCTCCCTTCCTCCCTCGTCACCAGAAGTCAGCAAATACGAACCCCCCCCCCCGCGATGCTGACGTAATACTTGAATGACCCCTTTCGGCATAACATCCAGGAAATTCGATTTCTCGGTATATATTTCGGGCCGAAAGCAATATCTCTTAATGAAAATATCTTTGTTTCCGATTCGTCATCCACTGCCGCTACCACATCACGTAGCCTCTTTCTTGGTCATCTTGCCGTCAATAGTCCCCCCCCCCCACCCACCCAATAGGGACCGACAGTTTCATTTCATTTATTAGATCACATATTGATACATCATATTTTGGCATCCATTTTGCACATACAAATACAAAGGCCACAACCGGCAAAATGCTTGAATTGTACACCTTGAAAATTTCCACGCTCGTCGGATTCGTCGCTCTTGATCAATTCGTAACGGCGACAATTTTTTTATTTAGTGATCGATCATTTTCAATATCAAAGTGTGAATCCGCAGTATCGATACCATTCAAATACCAACAAGACTGACGCAGCAAACGAATACCGTTAACATAACAATGCCTAAAAAAATTTAATGTTAGAAATTGTTTCGCGCGAACATTAAAAACAATCCTCACCTAGAATAACACATTTCATGCTCTGAATGTTACGCTACGTGCGTTATATTTGATTTATTTAGGCGTTAACTCGTGATGACAATTGAAATCGACATTTTTCTTCTGGAATTTCTCACACACAGATAGAAAGTTGTTGAATATACATTAGAGAGGGGGGGGGGGGAAATATCTTGTCATAATGGAATCTTCCATGAATTGTGTTTTTATATTTTCTCTTCCTTTCCCAGAGCTTTTTTATATCCGTGCGACGTTATGTTTCCTGCGCGAAAGTTATTTGACATAAATATTTGCGTGCATATCCGAAAAACTTCGTATAAAAGAGCGCGGAGAGTCACATAAAGCATCACTTTATCACCAGCAGTGGTTTTTATAACTCAATCTCTACCTGCTCTTATTAAGTGAATATGGTCGGATTTGCATCCTTGGTCGCAGTCGTCTTGTGTGCGGTGGTTGAAAGTGCGTCCGTCGCCAAATCGGGTGTGAATCCCATCACGAGTGGCGTAACTAGTGGCTCACAAACGGCGAACGTCTCCCGACAAGAATCTTCGAGACGTGCCCGGGAATTCACCGAGGATTTCATAATCACTCCTTACACCATGAACAGGTACGACGGAAGTGATAACAACGACGATCGCAAGAAAGGCTGGTACCAGGAGCCGCCGACCAACGATGGCGATTACGGTTCGGAAAGTACTGACAGCAGCGGTCCCGTCGCCAACCCTATCAAGGGATACCAGCCGAGTGGACTCGAGGCTCTGTGGATGATGAAAGCCATGAAGCAGATGCCGCAGCAGGCCACGAAACAACCGGCCAAGGATAACACTCCGTCCTCGAGCAGCGGAGGGATCCTGTCAAAGTTCGTCGACGATCCCATCAAAGCGATGCTCACCATCACCCTACCGCTGTCCCTGATCCTCGCATCCGTTCTTCCGTCCCTGATCACTTTCTTCATGAACAAGAACTCCAACGGCACCCAACCCATCATCACGACCGCAACTGCAGGTGCCGCAGCGCGTGGCGTCTTCCTACGCAATCTGGACGTCCAGCAGAGTCCCCTTCTCCAGCATGGACCGGCAGTTTTGGCATCCGTCGCCAGGATCGGTGCCAAGGGACTCAGCGATCCCGATTGCATGATGAAGATCTTCTGCGAGCTCGTGGACAGGAAAGCCGGCGACACCACCAAGAGATCCAGGCACCAACAAACCATCGCCGAGAGGGTCTTGCGTCTCGTCGCACCGTACGCCGGCGATTCGTGGCTGAAGTCCTTGAAGGTGAAGGACCTGGTGAAGTTCGTCGACGAGGGCAAGTGCGCGAACGTCAAGTGTTCCCACAACGAGGGCAACAGAAAAGTCTAGTTGGACAGTGAATAAGAATATCATCCTTGCTAGGATTCCCTTCCTTGTTTCGACAATTGATGGACAGTGTGCCAAATTGTGGAATGGTGTATACACTATAAAGTTCAGCGTTTCTCAACCTCTCTGAAAACAAGGACCAGAAAATGTCTAAAAAAATTTGATGGACCACTTGCATCCCGTATTACGGGACATTCCTGTAATTTTCGTTGCTCCAATTTTTTTTTATACATTTGTCTCGTTTTTCCAACGATACTTATTTGAATTTGTGATATTTACCAAAGTCGTAAAAACACAGCGTTTTCATAATATAATTATTTTTTCTGATAATTATGGTAAAAATTATAAATATTTATCTGACATATTTGTCACGTTAAACGTTTTGTCCTCAATTTTTTTTTTTTTTGAAATTTCAATAAAGACTGGGGCGATTGTGCCTACTTCTGACAATGTTTCTGATGACAATTGGCGATGTCCCGTATATTTTATCGATTATCATTTAAGATCCCCCACACAATTTACCGAATTGTATTTTTCTCACTGAAATATGCTCATCAGTACATCTGAATGCATTTGAATATTTTTTTCGAGAAATGCATTCTTGTTTATTGCGATTTGTAGCAGCACTTTATTCCCCACACCCTTCAGCAATTTTAGAAGTAATTAGCAAATTGCATTTGAGATTTTTTTAAAAATTTCAATTTTTTGGCATAATTCAGCGATATCCCGTATTTAGGATCGCAATTTCATGCATTCTCCTGGATCATGTAAAGTTAGCCTAAGTATGAAGGTTTTTATTTGAACATATAAATTATGGATAATTACTACTATCGATTATAACAGATGAATAATTTCATCGAGTCATCCTGCGGACCATAGGTTGAGAAACACTGCTTAAATAATTATTCATCTGGAGAACACCCCCATTGTTATATAAACGAGTGTTGTTTTTTCTCCCGTGGTATTTGATTTATACTATGTATTAAATATGATTAATGATATAATGTCATGAAACATCTACTTTGAGGTTTTAATAAAATTTTACTAAAAAGATAGTGTATAGTATCTCAGTGCAATGATTGCGTGATTTATGTACTCACCGGTATGGTTTTAACCGTGAAGCTCCTTCTCCTGAATGCCTGCAAGGTATTCCACCTGTTCTCTAGATCCAGGTACGAAGGGTTCTTGGCGTTGCCGAGAGATAATTTGGTGATTATGAACGATCCTTGAGCCTCGTACCTGCTGCCTTCTTCGACGATTCCTACCTGAAAATTGAGGAGGAAACGGGGGGTTGTTTGAGATCGTGGTTGATTCGAATAAAATAATAATTTACGCGGGAGAAAAGGGTGTTCAAAACATTCTCGGCATAGGGGGTGATAGACTTGGAAGGAAAGTCTGGGGGGGGGCATGCTTATTATTGCTGGGGGGCACAATGATGATGCAAATTCATATATACACACATACGAGTACATTAGATCTGCCCACTCAACTTTTGACGCCGCCCCCCTCCCTTATCTCCGCACATGGTTTCCGGATTTGGTTCAACTACTTGAAGGAAGCTTGAACACTTGATGTCCCAAGCTATGATATTTTGAACTTTCAATAGCAGTGATGACATCAAGAAAATGCCCTACCATTCTTTTCCTGTATTATCTTTGACCTATTAGTGCAGAGATTTATTTTTCCCTGGGGACGAATCATGGGAAAACAAAAGAATTTTGTACAATGATTTGTTGTGGTTTGAAAAAAAACGAAAAGGTTAAAAAGGTTTCATAAAACCTCGAAAATGTTTTTTGAAACCTTTCTCAGTATTCCCGAGGCCACCAATCGTGGAGACTATCCCGTTTTATAGTTTCCATGTATTTCTCGGACTCCGGGGTGGGGGGGGGGGACTTTGTATCATGGCAAAGTACGCATTGCAACTCTTGCTGTGGATTTCGTGAGAGTGAAATCAGAGGCAGATTCTTTCCCATAAGCCGTACGTGATGTCACAAAACCTGATCGCTACTCACTTTAGCTTTTCCTCGAGTTGCGGAGAAAGGTGATTTCCCTCACCAGGCTCCTAGCTAATAACATCCCCAAAGAAGTATAGAAGGAACATTCTCCAAAACATGGTGGGATGGATTTTTCTCAGCCCAATACATCAACTACAGCGAAAGGTAGGGTCGTTTCTCCAGTGGTGTATATGGTAGAGCACTTGCCCGGATTGCAAGAAGACCCTGGTTCGATTCTCGGTGTGAGCCTACCACCACTACTACTACTACTAAACCCCACATGCACCTCGTCCACATTCCTCTGCGGAACTTCTAACGAATTGGTACATGTTGTGAACCTATGGGCAGTTTGTTTCGTTGTAATGCTTGTTATGTATAGTGCTGCCATCTGCCATCTATTTTTCAAATTATGAGTATCTCGGTGGAGAGACACGATGATTTTTGTTTTTTCATTCTTTATGGGTTCACTTCGGCATAATATATAGAAAAAGTCCATTTCTCCATTTCAAAGTTCATATTCTGAAGAGCACCTTCAAGAAAAAATGTGACCGAAATCACATACAGTGAGTTGAATACAGTAAGTGCTAAATTATGGAAGGTACTTACCTTCCATAATTTAGCGGCATCCAAGAACTTTTTGGAACTTTTTATGTAGAAACGAGTGGTTATGAAATCTAAAGCGCCTACCGGGTCGGTGATGATGAAGTGGAACGATCTTTCCAAGCCGGTCCCGTACGAAAGAGTGGATATGATCTTGTCGACTAAATGCTCTTTGGTCGAAAGCAAGACGCCTTCCTCAGAGTTACCGTCACCCGGTCGGAGCCATTGGAGGAACCTCTGGGCTTCCTCACCGCTCGAAACCCTCCACACCGCCTCCACTTCGATCCGATGATCGCTTGCATCTAGGATGCTCTCCAGCATGTTCGGTCCTGTGAAAAAAAGATAAAGAAAAGCTTCCAATGTTAGATTTTAGAGCTATTGCTGTGAAATCGATTGCAACTAGGTTTCCGTCAAATGCGTCAGAACGACACGGACAACTACCCACCTTCGTCATTGTCGTAGAAAAAGATGAACGACTTCCACTCGTAGTGCTGCATGAGATCAGCGACAGCCTTGGCGGAATTCGGCATCATGGACAGCTGGAGGTTGGAGGCCCCGAAGAGCCTGTTCGGTGCGCGCGTCGTGATTATAGGCAAGTGGAAACGCGACGAGTACGACTGGAGTATCCGATATTCCATGTACGGTGTTCCAGACACGATGACGTGGGAACCAATTTGAAGCAGTGCGCACGCTGCACAGACAAGGAAAGGTAACAAAACAAAACAAAACAAAAAAAATCAATGTCAAAGTGACTCAACGATAACGTTTACTTCACAAAATCGATGGAATGGTATCGTTAGGTATCGGAAATTACGTCTAGAACGTACTTGCTTTGGTTACCTGGCGAGACCCCCACCAAGGCACGTCCTGGACGTTAGGATGCAGCAAGATCCTGCTATCATTCGATGACCAAAATCTTAGGTTGTTCTGCCTCGAGTCATCCTCTGGTCCACTTATTATGCCTGCGGAAAATCGTACAATACTTAATGGTAGAAATGGCGATACCCGAAGACACCAATCAACTTTAGTGATAAACATTTTTTCTTCCTTTCAACCGTTTAAAATAAAACCTGTAAGTTTGGACCCCACTGGAGATCTCCTCGCTGAATGAAACCGGCCATAATCCTTTAGGGGCCGTTCAAGTATTACGTCATCATCGAGGGGGGGGGGGGTTCCGATTTGCTGACTTTTGGTGACAAAGGGAGGGGGTTGGATGATGCTTACGTCATCAACTGCCCTTTATGAAAATATGAAATATTTTTAATGGCATCTTACTCGGTGCGCCAAAAACGAGAAAAACCTTTCGATAGTTTGTGGGCACTTGAAGTAACATTCCCCCCTATTGATAAGTGCCCTACAGAGCCACCTTAGTGATCTCTAAATGTTTCGCGGATCCAAATAATCTGGGAATGTGTCCGGGCCGCTTAAGTGCTCTGGAAATGTGCCACGCATCACTCAAGTGAGCCGCGGATCACTTAAATAATCTGAGAATGTGCCGCGGTTAACTTGAGTGACGTAGAACCGCACTGGGGGCCACTTAAGAGCTCTAAAACTACGTCCAGTCACTCAAGGGATCTCTAAATGTGTTACGGATGGCTTAAGTGTTCTGGAACTGTGTCCCGGGTCATATAAGAGTGATCTGAAAATGTGGCACGGGCCGCTTAAATGTTCTGTAATTGTGCCACGGACACAAGCGATCTGTAAAAATGTGCCGCTCAGTTCATTTTTACAAAATTAGGTTTGAGGGGAGGGCAGGTTGCATCGGATAACCCCTAGGGC
This sequence comes from Pholcus phalangioides, assembly GCF_987345545.1. Classification (NCBI taxonomy): domain Eukaryota; kingdom Metazoa; phylum Arthropoda; class Arachnida; order Araneae; family Pholcidae; genus Pholcus; species Pholcus phalangioides. The sequence continues at coordinate 20,203,733 of NW_028301616.1, read as the reverse complement.
CATATTTGGTCCACGGGCAAAGGGCTTTTATCGATTTATCATTATATGGTTTAGCGGGTGGGTCGCGATGAATTTATTAAAGATAAATTTTGAGTTTATAGCCTTCAAATAACATTGAAATTAACAGAAATCGATTATAATAACATATAAAGGTATTGTCTTTCGAAATTTCAAATTGAAGAAAATATTTTTTTGCATTAAAAAAATAAATTTTTGATCGTCGGGGGGCACGAGTCCCCCCCCCCATGCATCCCCGTCTACGTCTCTGGTCCCATCAATATGCGTTAGGATTCAGAGTGGCAGAGCTGATGACGAGGTGGGGGAGGAGGGGGTCAGAGTTTTGCTAACTTTTGCTGACAAGGGGAGGGGTCGAATATGGCTAAAAATTTGCTTGCGTAATACTTGAACGGCCCCCTTAGCACAATACTGATCCTCTCTAACCTTCTCTTGATTTTATTACGTTTCAAAAATAACCCCTGTAAATGCGTAGAAGGCTGTCGTACCCCATAGAAATGCATAGAAGTATTGTGTACCCACTAGAAATGTGTTATGTGCGTGCGATTACGTACCCTTTAATGCGTAGGAGGTTTCCTCACACCTAGAAATGCGTACAGCGTGTTTTTATTCCCGGTCATCCGAACGAAGTTCGAGTTCAACTAGAAAATCGTAGAGGAAGGAGGCTAATGTGCCTCCAGAAATGCACGCGAGGCTTATATTGCTTTTCCCTTCCATAGAAATGCATAAGAGTTGAGCTCTTTCCTTAACATGCATATAAAGTCTGCTTACGCCTAGAAAACGTGAGACGCGTATAACCGCCGAATTGCATGGAAGACAATCGCCCTGAACCCTTTCACTGGCATAACAAAAATCACTAAACTCCTCTGTAAAATGCCATATCTTCTTAACCCGTCCAATGTTTCCGACGTAATATTACGTCGGAAGTTCTATGGAATATAAACACCATTCTTTCGCTTGTCAATTGTGTGTTTCGATTTGAGATAAGAAAGTATTTAATCGACTCCTAGAATTTTTTCTATGAGTGGATAAAAACCCGTTTTTATCCACTCATCCTAGATCACTGTTTCCAACACAAGATCACATTTCCAATTTTGGTCAATTTCTGCATGGGGGAAGAAAAAATACATACATTTCATTCAAAGAAGTAGCGAGAAAAAAAAAAACATTTGGGGCAGTGTTTGCCAAAACGCATCATCTAGATGAGTGATTCACGCATCAAAATTCAGTTTCACCTTTCCCCCCCCCCCTCCAAATTTCATCGAGGAGTGAAAATATCTGCTGAAATACCCTTAAAATTTTTGAGAGGAGTGAAATTACTCTTCAAAATTATTTCTTCGGATAACACTGATTGCAGGGGTTAAAATGAAGTAGGCGTGTCTTCCGATTTTCAGCAGCTGCAAAGCGAAGAGGATGACAAAAATGTGCTTCGTCGAGAGAAATAAGATTTACAAAATATATGAGAGTATTTTGTGAAATAATAAGGTTTTTCCTCTTGACCGTATAAATGTGGCCTCTCCTACTGAAGGGTTTTTCCCTAAAAGACGTAGGCGTTTTTTAAGACGTTCTTGCGTATTTCTAGAAATGCGTTGAAGACATGCGCACTGCTTGGCCGGTGTAGAAGGTTTGCGTATCCCTAGAAATGCGTACGAAGCTTCCAGTGCGTCTCCCTAGGATTGTGTAGAAGCTGTACTACCGCTCCGGGAAATCCGTGCGAGATTGACTTGCCTAGTAAAAAAAACGGCTTGCGTGTTCTTTAAAAGACTTGCATATCGCGTAATAGGTTTCCACAACTCTAGAAATACGAAATGCGGCTTGCTTATTTCTAGAATTCCATGGTCAGCCTACTCATACGCTAGTTTATTGTGTCAAAACTAAAGCTCTAAATTTTTTTTATACTTTCCGCCATTACTGATTATTTTTCACGTTATCCCTTATGGCCTCTAACGTTATAACCCATATGGGGGGAGGCGAAACATATATTATAACGTTTCAATCATTATCATTAAAGATTCTAATTTTACATAACTGAGAAATTCGGACTCACCCACGAACACGTTACTGACCGCCGTCGCCGAAACGACCGAAAACGAAGTGACGACCGCGACGATGAAGAGTGATGATCTCATGACCAAGAAACACATGGCAACTATCACTTATTATGATCAAAATTTTTCTTCCAGAAACAAATTCCGTCACGATTCGAGCTCAACGGTGACCAAAATGTGGTCATAGACGGACGAAAGTGATGCTAAAATGTGCTAATTATAATAGAATATCATCGTGGTCAAGAACTAAACAACACCCTCTTGTATGTCCTCTTTAATGTTATATATCTTGGGTGGTAGCGGTAATATCGTCGCCCGCAAATAGGATTGATTGCAATAGCGATAGGGAGAGTTGGCGATCTTTAGCGTGCAATATTCCAGAGATAAATGGAGAAAGAGAAGAACATTCTTCAATCAACGTTCGAAAGCTCTTATCTCTTGCTAAATTTCTCGGATTAAAGAGAGGAAAAGAAGTGTTTTCTTCCATATTTTATACGAGGAGGGAGAGAATTAGAGCTTTTCTCTTTCTTTTTCAATCAACCTTTTGCGCGATGAGGTCATTCTGAAAGTTTCAAAACTATCAGTTAAGATGAAGATGCACGATCTTCGCTTCCACTGCTTTCCTATGGAAGAATCTCCTTCTTTTAAGAAACATTAAAAAAAATTTCATTCGCTTTTAAGCACTCAATTTTTTTTCTCATACACTATGGATATTTTTATACAGGGTGGGCAAAAAGTCCGTAGAAAGTTTAAAAATTCATAAAAACCGAAAAATCGTAGAAATAAAAAACGATTTGCAGGGTTAGCATCGCTAGGTCAATCATCGCTAGGTAGGAATTTCTTTAAGACAGGGAAAAAAAATAATAACTCACTAACAGCCGATAGGTGGCGCTGACCTACACAAGTCGAAGAAAAGATGCGCAAATAACGAAAAGAATACCTCCAAATCGTTTATTACAGCAGTATGTGCAGGCGAGTCACAAATCCAGCAACTGCAGAATGTAGCATGTCCAAACACACGGTTTACAATTGTGGATTAGGAGCGCAAGTTCTTATAACCGTCTCACTTGCATATTTCCATCGCCGTCGCTCATGCCAGCGCCACCTATCGGCTGTTTTTTAGTTATTTTACCCGTTCTTAAAAAAAATCCCGTGCCCTAGCGATGCTAACCCTGCAAACCGTTTATTATTTCGGTTATTTTTCCAGTTCTTATTCATTTTTAAAGTTTCTACGGACTTTTTGCCCACCCTGTATAATTTAACATGAGCATTTAGGATTTTAATTGTTGGTGTTTTTTTTAAATCGAGTTTTAACTTCAACAACATCCAAATTTTCCAAAAATCACCAAAATTTACTCATATTTTGCTCACATTTTACAAATACAGTCGAGTCCCGTTATAACGAACTCCAAGAAACCGGAGAAATCACTTTGTTAAAACGAAATTTCGTTATGAAGGAACTCTAGCTATTTGCATTGTTCCTACGTAAACTTATCTGGGGGATTAGAAAAATATTCGTTAAAACGAGATTTTCGCTATAACGATATTCGTTAAAACTGGATTCAACTGTATTTCTAGTACAGGTAGAACAAAAATTTGGAGATATTTAGACGCAGAAAATTTCATAGTTTATTTGTCTTTTTTTTTTTTGGAAAATTTGCTTTTTCTTCAGCTCTTTTCTTCAGCCATCTCGGGATATTTTTGGTTCATCTACAAAGATTTTCATTTGCAAAAAATCACCACTTTAGAGACCACTTTTTCCCGGTCGATAAGATGCTCGCCTAAAGTACCAAAGGATGTTTAGAGGTAGCGAGTTCGATACCCGGTTCGCGTCCTTGTCAGAAAACTTTCCTGACACAGGGGTACAACAAAAAACTTGACCCATCACCTCCTAGAGATAGAAGGCCTCTGCAGTGTTTGCCATAAACGTCAATTCAGACTACCTAGCAAGTTTGCCACACAGCATCGTATTTCGTTTCTTCTTATTTTGGCGTCGGATCTTCCTGATTGCCTCACAAAAGCCGCATAGTGATTGGATGTGGGGCATAGAAATCGCCAATTGTGAGCTCGATCATTTCTTTTCTTCACAACATTGATACTGGCGCGAGCAGGGAATTTTTTTTCCCTGAATATTCTGAGAGGGAAAATAGACGACTTACTGATGTCACAGGCAGAGAGTGCGGAGGCCTTCTATCTCTAGGAGATGATGCTTGACCGCAGCTAAAAATTGCTACCGCATGGAGTCCCCATCGAGGGGTTAGTGCAACAACCTCTCGATGAGTATAAAAAAACCAGCCTGCCGTTCGGAATCGGCAATAAATTGTAGGTCCCGGTCTAATTAGCCCTCGTGTGCAGAAAATGACCGATGTGTGACAAAAATGATCAAATGACCATTTTTTCCTTAAGTTCATAATCAGAGCAATAAAATACCTTCATGATTATCATTATGCTCTTCGTAAACATTCATCTGAGGATCTTCTAACGAAATGATGCACGTCGGAATGTGCTGTGTATGTGCAATGTATATAATGTGAAGTTCGCTCCTGAGAAATGCCTGTCATGAGTTTTAAGAAGTGCTTCTCCACATTTGTCTTCGAAACTGAGAAGCAAAGAACGTGGTAGGGGTTTTTGATTTTTTTAATGTGCTTGAATTATTAATGTTGCGTGACTGATTGATGTCTCGGGAGCCTTTATTGAATGAAAAATCGGGTGACGTCTCTGCCATAAAGTTGAAAAACCTCTGCGGGCAGTTGGGATCGAAACTGGGTCCTTGCAACAGTGTTTAGGCTTTCAAACTTCATATCCCCCTTCCAATGTCTTAAAAACCTTTCCTTCATATCCGGGAACGAGGAAAAAAAATCCATTTCTGCTTATTGAATTCATTTCTCATAGAGTTTATAGTGCACAAAATTTTCACGAATACGTTCACCGGTGAACTAACTCCCCGGATAGAGATCTCTGCCGTCAACTTCTCTCTTTTAAAGGTTCCACTTGATTTTAACCCCCAACACATACTGGCTTTTGGCAGCAAATTTGTTCGATCAGCGTTTGAAGTATCGGCGACGGATCTCAAAAACTGGTTTCCTTGTTCGCATGTTTGAAATGAAACGCAGTGGGGATTGTCGTTCCCTCTCCCCTATGCGCGTGACATCAGTATTGTGCAACATCTGTGTGGTGTGACATTAGTATTATCGCTACAGCCAATAGTTGTCCACAATGTTGTTTTTTTAACGATTAGAAGTTACTCTGAGCAGAAAACTGTTTTTTTCCCTTCTCGATGGATTTTTCAAGGAGTCTTACCCAGTGTGTGTGTGTGTGTACTTTTTTCTCTCCTCTTTTTCCTTATACACTGAAGAGCCAAAAAACCTGGTCCACCTGCCTAATATCGTGTAGGGCTCCCGCGAGCACACAGAAGTGCCGCAACACGACGTGGCATGGACTCGACTAATGTCTGAAGTAGTGCTGGAGGTAATTGACACCATGAATCCAGCAGGGCTGTCCATAAATCCGTAGGAGTAAGAGGGGGTGAAGATCTCTTCTGAACAGCACGTTGCAAGGCATCCCAGATATGTTCAATAATGTTCATGTCTGGGGATTTTGGTGGCCAGCGGAAGTGTCTAAAGTCAGAAGAGTGTTCCTGGAGCCACTTTGTAGCAATTCTGGACGTGTGGGGTGTCGCAGTGTCCTGCTGAAATTGTCCAAGTCCACAATGGACATGAATGGGTGCAGATGATCAGACAGGATGCTTACGTACCTGTCACCTGTCAGAGTCGTATCAGAGGTCCCATATCACGCCAACTGCACACGCCCCATACCATCACAGAGCCTCCACCAGCTTGAACAGTACCCTGTTGACATGTAGGGTCCAAGGATTCATGAGGTTGTCTCCATACCCGTACACGTCCATCAGCTCGAAGCAATTGGAACCGAGACTCGTCAGACCAGGCAACGTGTTTCCAGTCCTCAATAGTCCAATGCCGGTGTTGTCGGGCCCAGGCGAGGCGTAAAGCTTTGTGTCGTGCAGTCATCAAGGGTACACGAGTGGGCCTTCGGCTCCGAAAGCCCATATCGATGATGTTTCGTTGAATGGTTCGCACGCTGACACTTGTTGATGGCCCAGCATTGAAATCTGCAGCAATTTGCGGAAGGGTTGCACGTCTGTCACGTTTAATGATTCTCGTCACTCCCGTTCTTGCATGATCTTTTTCCGGCCGCAGCGATGTCGTAGATTTAATTTTTTACCGGATTCCCAATATTCACTCGTGAAATGGTCGTACGTGAAAATCCAAATTTCATCGCTACCTCGGAGATTCCCATCTCTCGTGCGCCGACTATAACACCACGTTAAAACTCACTTAAATCTCAATAACCTGCCATTGTAGCAGCTGTAACCGATCTAACAACTATGCCAGACACTTGTGTTATACAGGCGTTGCCGACCGCAGCGCCGTACTCTGATTGGTTCCATATCTCTTTATTTGCACACGCATGCCTGTGTACCAGTTTTTTTGGCTCTTCAGTTTATAGGTATGCATATAGTAGAAAGGTACATTGTACGTGGAGAGCAAAAAAAGCAAAAAAACAAACGACTTCTTTTCAGAAGAATCGTTTACATCGGAAATGAAAAACCCGGTTTCCTTCACTCCACAACGGGGAAAAATCACAAAGGATTACGGGAAAGGGGTCTGCATCACAAAAATCCTCATAGAACGGGGGTTTATTATATTTTCTCCTCTTCCCTACGATGGGAAAAAAGGCGTAAAGCGGGTATTGGAACTCCCAATGCTACCGCAATATTCTACATGTAAATGGGGCCTTCGTAAGAAAAGAAATGCAGAGTAGTCATTGGTGAAAATTCTTGGAGCGGGTTTTAAATCCGCTTCTTCTATTTCCTCTGTAAACGGAGCTATAGAGCCACAACAAAGGTTCGCGATGACGAAAAACGAGATAAAGAAAGCAGGGAGAGGTGGAACGTATTTCTTCCATTGGCGTTACGCCGAGATATCTTGTCCCTGACCGTTAAAGCATGCATTAAACGTAGACAATTTTTTCCCACCATTCTGCATTTAATTGTTGTTTTTTCATACCTAAATTTCTTTTTTCAAAGCTTTCGGTACTCTCCGCCACGTTTTATTCACCATCATTATTTCAAAATATAGAACACAGATGGCAGCACTAACAAGAACGCGAAACAAGCGCAACTATAGCAACATAAATACGTTACGACTATGCATATGCCTGCAATCACAAACGTTCTGACATGTACCGATTCGTTATAAATTCCGTAGAGGAATGTGTGCGAGGTGCATGTATACGGTTAAGTAGTAGTAGTAGTATTTCCCAACAAATCACCTACCATAGCCCCTCCTGCATGTAATTTTCTTCCCCCTTCCCCTCCCTACAAATACATTCCTGTCTGCGTACGCCATTTGAAAAAGTCTCTGCGCAGAGAGCAGGTACACATTCAACACGAAACTTACATGACATGAAAGCTTCAGGCATTCACCATTTCTATTTCAGAATATGGAAGATGATAGATAGATGATGTATAGATGGCAGATCGCAGCACTACACATAACAAGCATTACACAGAGACATACTTCACAACACGTACGCACGTATTCCGACATACACCGATGTTTTAGAATTTCCGCAGAGAAATATCAATGAGGTTTATTAACCTATAGATATGGCAGCAACATTTTTATTCTCTTCCTTTCAAATCGAGCACATTTCCGGTTTATGGCCATGGGGCAATTTACTACAGAACGAGTTGTGCCAGAAGTGTGCATGTGCACCTAACAGTGTGAACGCGTATCTAGTGCTGCGCGTGAACGTTTCAGTGCAGCCATCTATTTTTCACACTATGAGTGAAGTTTAATATTTGCATTTGTATCATTGTATGTCTGTTTCTCTCTGTGGAGTTGTGGTGAGACTTTTTCTTAACGGGGAGATCAGCTTGCATTCACGTCTTGAAATTTTTAACTACAGGAAAATGACCACCATTCAACATTGAAGGTCCGGACACACCCCACTTCACAAAACCCATATGTTTTCCTCCTGTACCCAGTCTTATTCCCTCTGCCAAACTTCTATCATTGTTTTCAGACTTCATTTATTCATCGTAACCGTTCCTCTTATTAAACTCTTTGCGATCACGGGCGTAATATTACGTCCAGAAACCAGTGGAGTAAATTCAAGCAAGTCCTCTATGTTTTCTTTCCTCTCTCTGCACCATCGTGAAGCTTTATAGCAACCCTATTATCTACGGAGAAGTTGTTTTTTCTTCCCCTTCTTTCTTTATAATGTAAGCGAAAGAGAACACGTAGGGTGAGGATGATAAAGAGGCCTCTGAAGAGAAAACTCACTTATCTATCTTATCTGCTATACTTTTTTCCTTTTATTATGTATATATTCCCCCCCCCCCTTTCTTTTTCTAAAGTGCGTAAGGTTAGACTAGGTTACCGTATTTATCACCGATTCTTTAAGTAGTGGTAATCCAAATTTCTGGCCAAAACCTGGTACGTGGCGTGATTAAAGTGTTATCTGACTTCGCCAATTTGGCCACCTTCCTCGTTCTTAACATTACCGACGAGGGCTTTAACCCAATCATATAATCTTTGATATATAAAATATAAACAAACTACGCCAACGGGCGATCAAAATTATAAATATGATTATGAAGTGATGGTGCACATCCGACAGCCGACCACCAACTGGTGCTCGCTATGCGAGTCAACCGATTGCGGCACCTGTATGTCACAACACAAGCATAACTCTGACAACATAAGTACGTTAGGAACACGGTCAGTTGGTTATATTTCACGGCAAACGAGTTTCAGAACCACTGATCTGCGAGATTCGGTATTGAAGGATCGATCGACAACAGAACCAGCAGCAGTTATGGTCACTGCAAATCCCAACATACATAGTTAGGATCACAAATGAAGAGCTTATTTTCAAAAAAGGGAGCATTTCCACTTTTTTTTTCGAAATTAACTTTTCAACGGTTTCTGAATATTTAGGGATGAGCTCTAACAACACCACCTATAGAAGAAGGTCTCCTCATGAAGAATTGAGTGACGTCATTGAAGAATGACTCACTATAGATATTGGACATCACTGAGCTATAAGTAAAGCTAAAGTTTACTTATAGCTCAGTGTTGGACATAGCAGGCCGGCGCATGCGCCATCGCTACCCCTTTTGTGTAGTATATCTAGTTTGACCATACGTCCCGTATTTGCGGGGCAATCCCGGTTTTTTTTCTCGCTGTCCCGACTTTTTTGCCAAAAGTGTCCCGGTTTTTCACCTATTTTCAAGGAAGCCAAGTTGACTTTTGTTCTTTAAATCAACGAATAAAATTATCTTCCCAACTCAGAAATAACATTATGATAATTACGACTACGAATAAGAATATTTATTTCACATATCTGTCACGTTTTTTTTTTTTAATTCACTGCAATTGAAAGTGGCGCTTCATTTTCCTCGATTGGCGACATTTCTGTGACTTTAGCTTGAGTTGACGACTTTGCTTACTTTTGGCATCATTTTTGGCGATTATTAGCAATGTCCCGTATTTCGGAGCCCAATTTCACGTATTTTTCTCGAGTAAATATGGTCAGTCTAAGTATATCCAATGTTTATAGGGTAAATGACCTTCAGTGGCGTCACAAGCTTCGTGCTCTATCGGATTATTCGATAGGGCTCATTCAAACGGGAATATTTCTGTTAGAAATCATAGAGTTAGTCGTTTTTTTTACCAAAAGAGTAACATACCCCCCACCTTGTCCATTTACTTTAGTATTTTTCATTCAAGAGGGAACATAACAAAGCGGTTGTCCCATTAGCTTTAATGGATTTTTTTTTTTCTTTTCATAACGGCGCATTTTTCAAAAGCACTTTCAAAGTCGTATTCTACAGTAGAATCTCTCGATAACAGATACCCAAGTGACCGAAAATTTTGTCCTGTTAACGGATAGTAATTTGTCCATTAATGGATAGTAAAATACATCGAGTCCCATACCGACGTAATTAAAAAAGAAATGTGTCTTTTTGTGAACGTGCGCACTAACGGGAGTGTCCATTATGGGATGTTTTACCGCAGAGTGATCGTGTTTTAGGTTATTCATGAATCAGGAAGTAAAGGTACCTTACTTGGCTAGGTGAAACCTTCTGGAATCAACCGGTAAAGCAGGCTTAACAAGCTCCAAATTCGATGAAAAGTAGGCTGACCATATTTCCTCGAGAGAAATACGGGAAATTGCGATTCCATATACGGGGCATCGTCAATTATCGCCAAAAATGGCGCCAAAACCGAACAAAGTTGCCAAATATTGCTGAAGTTGCGGGAAATGAAGCATTACTGCAAATTACAGTAGATTCAAATGAATTCCACGAAAAAAAAAAAAAAAAAAAAAGTTCGCCAAGAACAAATGTGAGAGATGAATATTCTTAATTACAGTTGTAATTATCATACCATAATTTATGAGTTGAAAAACAATTTCAATCTTTGACTTCAATAAAGAATGTAGGCTTCGTGTAGAATACGGAAAAGAACCGGGACACTTTTGCTAAAAAGTCGGGACGGCCAAAAAAAAAACCCAGAAAATACCGGGACTGTCCCAGGAAATACGGGACGCTAATCAAAAAGTAACATTTCCATTAATTATCTTTCAAAACGGAACACTCCCAAAATTGGAATGTAGATTGAATGTTGGTGAAGAAACATGAATATATTTAAATATTCTTATACCATTCCCCCTTATGTTACCTTTTTGGCTATTTTCTACTTTAGTAAAGCAGCCGATTCCGGAGAAAAAAAGCATTTTTCACATCTAGTGTAAATTTTTAGCAAAAGCGGAGATGTCTCTCCCTCCCCTCCTCCTCCCCTCCTTTTTGAAAATAAGCTCCTCATTTGGATTCCAATCAATCAAAAAAAGAAGAGAGAAAAAAACTCGATTTTTTTGGTTTTTATGCTTCTTTTTGTGTTTTATTTGAATTTAATTATATATATTTTTTTTTCTAGAGCATTTTTTACGCTAAAAAGGAATTAGAATCGAACAATTTCGAGTTTCGTACACGTAGATGGCGCTGATTGGTCCCGGAACAAACTAAGAAAACTTGAACTGCGTGTCTGTCTTTATCAGGAGAAGATAGCTCTTTGTGTATTCAGGAAGATGGAAGGAGTATCGATTGGTGAGAATCATTCGCTGGACTCAGGCTGCTGCAAAGAAATCATTCAGCACATCATGTATGAATAGTGAATCGACACTCACGGACATCATGATCTCAATCATTTTCAACCGTGTAGGGGATCCGGAAATTTCGACTTTTTCGTCCCTGACGTTGGCCAAAATACTGGCATTTCACCTGTCCTGACCATACGAGTGGCAGAGTGAGTGACCAGTTGAGTAAGTGACTGACTGTGTGAGCAGCCAAGTGATTGTGTTTGTGACCGTATGAGTGAGTGTGAGTGACTGACTCTGCCTGCGAGCAGCCAAGTGATTGGGTTTGTGACCGTATGAATGAGTGAGTGAGTGTGAGAAACTGTTTGGGTGAGGGAATGACCATACGAGTGATCAAGTGTGTGACCAAATGAGTGGGTGAGTGACCGTATGAGTAGCCAAATGAATGTGAGTGACTGTGAATCATGAGTGATCAAGTTGATCACCGTATCAGTGATCAAGTTAGTGACCGTATGAGTGAGATGACTCATGCAGCCACTCACCCCCTTCAATTGGTCACTCATGCGGTCACGCGCCACTCATGTGATCACTAATCTCCGTATCGTTCCAATTTTAGTATATGTACTGCCGAAGCGAGTACTGATCACTAATACGGTCACGCATTCGGTCACTAATACGATCACTATCTTGTTTACTAATACAGTCGTTCACCCCTTCAATTGGTTACTCATAGTCACTCACGCATTCACTTCGTTACTCATATGGTCACTCACTCACTCGGTCACCCATGCGATCATTCATCAACTAACTTAGTCGCTCATACGATCACTCACACGATCAGAGCAGACGAAATGTCCAGAGAGGAACATACTAGGGACGATAAAATATCCTCAAAGTGAGCCAAGGGCGGGAAAAAGGTTAGGGGAAACATCACTGCGCCACACGATCACTGAGGCCCCCCTGCGGCTATTCCCCTCCCCCCCCCACCGCTGCGCAAGGCGCATTCCTCAAAGCTGAGATTTATAGTTCAACTACAGTCGATTCCCGTTTTAACGAATACCGTTATAGCGAAAATCTCGTTTTAACCAAAACTTTTCTAATCCCTCAGATAAGTTTACATAGGAACAATGTGAAAATTTGGAATTCCTTTATAACGAAATTTCGTTATAACGAAGTGATTTCTGCGGTCTCTTGGAGTAAGTTATAACGGGATTCGACTGTATTTTCTTATTAAATAATTAGTTAAGAAGTTTTGCCTCATTCCATGGCTCCCTACAAGGGTGGAGCTGGCAGGGCTTCAGCCGTGGAGCCCGGTACGATTTTTTCATCATTTTTTCTTTCATGCTATAATTTTGTAACCATTACAGTAACCATTACATTTAGTAACCATTACAGTAACCATTACATTTAGTAACCATTACACAGTTGAATCCCGTTTTAGCGAATACCGTTATAGCGAGAATCTCGTTTTAACGAACAGTTTTCTAATCCCCCCCCAGATAAGGGGGGGGGGATAATATAAGTTTACGTAGGAACAAGGCAAATAACTAGAACTCCTTTTTAACGAAATTTCGTTTTAACGAAGTGATTTCTCTGGTCTCTTCGTTATAACGGGATTCGACTATAGATGGCTCAGTTAAAAAAAAAAAGAGTGCTCTGGGGGCTCCACCAAAGATCCCAGACCCTGCTCCAGGATGTGTGGGGGGGGGGGGGAATATACCACACCCTGTACATGCGAAGCAAAGACAAATAATCGTGCAGGAATATCCTACTGACTTGTATCAATAAAACCAAATCAAACTCACCATGAGTTAACATTTGGACGAACATGACAGGCAGCTGAAATGACGGAAAAACAAAATAAAAATACATGCCAGTACATGACCTGAATAACATGACACATTATACACAGTGAAGATCAATCAATCAATTTCGAAGTTATGGCGGTTCAGCCATCATCATCTAGACGAGTATCTCTGACCCTAGGAAGCCTCCCTGGGATGATGTTCTAAGGGGAGCCACGGGTGGGAAATAAAATGGAAGAGACATGTTGCTATGGGGAGGGAGGGAGCAAAGAGCCCGATACCATCACTTTGCTCGGAAGCCCATGGTGTTGACACGGCTCTGCGTAGGAGCTCTCACAACAAAGAAACTTACTGATCCCTAGTCCCAGGGGTCCTGAGATTGACTTCAAAAATTTTTGCTCACTATAAATTTACTCCAAAAGTAAATCGATCAATCAGAATGAGTGTTTCTCAACCTAGTGTCCCCCTCCCCCCATACAGCCCTGGGATGTTCTAAGAGAGCCGAGGGTGAAAATCAAATAAAAGAAGGGGGAGCCACAGAGAGCTGTGGAAAAATGCACATGTGTAGAAATGAGGCATCTTAGTTAAATATGGTGGGGGAAGAAATATGTGTGACTTTCAGAATCCAGCAGAACTGCTTATGCGTAGAACTAGGACCATGTAAACGCATGGGCCCGTCTGATCACGGCCTGGGGCTAATGTTTCATAGGAGGCCTACACGACAACATCTGGTACCATGCTTTTCGAAAGTAAAGCCAGGGCCATTCTCATGTCCAACCTGGTTTAATAGTTGGCCAACCTGAGGTTGGTGATGGGGGCGAGTAGTGTGGACGCTCCACCATTGGCAATGATCGTGAAACATTGGAAGCTTTGACCTTTGACCAGGGGCGTAGCCAGAAATTTCGTTCGGGGAGGGGGGGGACCACTTTCATTTCGGGGGGGGGGGACCAAAGTGACAGAACAATGGATTTGGCCATCTTTTTCCCTTTTTTCGGTCTTTTTCTCACATTTCGGGGGGGGGGGACCAGACCCCCCCAAGTCCCCCCCCCCTCGCTACGCCCTTGCCTTTGACGACCAGACAGCTTCAATGTTGGCGGCTGGAAGGAACACATTAAGAAGGTAATTTCCTGTAATATCTTGCCGCTGGTTATGGCTAGCTCAATCCTGAATTGCTGCTATCTCCATAAGAAGCTAATTCCCACTCAAGAGAAAAGGTGGCTGGTTTTGTCCAGAAAGTATAAAATCTATGCAGATCAAGACTCTGAAGCAAGGGAGGCCGAAGAAAAAGCCGATATCGCCGAGACGGTGAAGTTGTTGGTGAAGTCGCTGGAAGATGATGTCCGGGAAATCTTGGACTTCTCTTCGACTAGGAGGCAATGCAAGGACGATATGCTGTTCCGGAGAGCCTTCGGTGTGGTACAACACATGGAGACTATGGTGACGTCGGAGAGTAAAGAAAGGCTCGCAAATCAAATCTTCGAGAGCTTTTACACTCTGACAAACGTCTGCCACAGTAACTCCTGCAACATCGCCCGCAGGAGGAAGCTGAAACACAAGTCTGAAAGTACAAGCAAATCGGTGGCTCCGATCTTCTCACCGGTTCCTTTTTCCTCGCCAGAAAAATTAGAAGCGAGCGCAAATGACTTATCTATCCCGCTAAAACCACTGTGCCAACCTACGGCATCATGTTCAACAGTGGACAAGAATTGCGTCTTTCAATAAACTTGGTGATTTTTCAGCAATTTCAACGATAGAGTTGGCAATTTTGTCTTCGACAATTATTTTCGGCTGTCATTGGCAACTTTACCTGCCTTCAATGGCTTTTTTTTTAAATTGGATTGACTAATTTACTTGGCTTTGCCAAATTCACTCAACTTTGCCAACTTTACTTGCTTTTGACAACTTTTCCAGTGTTATTGACAAAAGTTAAGTTGCTGATTTTTTTGGATTTAATACAAATACAAGGCCACAACAGGCAAAATGCCCAACGAGGTAGTTGAGAATCGGTAACCTTATTTGCATTTGACAATTTTTGGCGGTGATTGGCAATGTGTGGTGTGGATCCCAATTCCCCCGTATTTTCATGAAGGAAATATGGTCATGCTAGGTATTTATCGTGTTGAGTGAATTGATATTTTTCTACCGAAACCTTTCGCGGGTCGGATGCAACCCCCTCGCGTGCCGCGTTTGGTTCCTGGGCAGGGGAAATTGTGCCCCCCCCCGCCTCAGCTCCAAGGAGCTGAACGTCCAGCTCTCAGTCCAACTGGAGTTTCTGAGTGAGAGAGATGGCGAATAAATGTGCGGAATGGTACTTACGCACACGGCAAAAGCAGTCGTGCCGACGTATACCACGACGAGGCAGGCCGACGTGGTGCCCTGCTCGTAGGCCTCCCTGAGAAAGGCGTCCCGGAGTCCCTTTTCCCGCTGCACCTTGCCGCCTCGAGCCGCGTCGGGGAACAGCATCCCGCGAAGACACTTGAACTTGTAGACGCACGCGTAGTTGCTGAAGTTCTCCTGCATCCGCTGGCGGTTCTTCGCTTCTTCCACTATCACCTTCTCTGCAATTGCACATTCGAAAGAACACAATCATCAATTTTTATTGCAATCATACAACGAAGTCTGGTGTAGGGCTACTTACATTTTAAGGCAAGCATCTTCAAACCCTCTTTCTCGCCGCGAGCACAGTTCCAAATCATCCAAGAGGCCTGCGCGGCGCATTTCCAGGTCATGTAAGTGGCCTGCGGTGCTGTCCTACATCACTTAATTCACTTAAATGATCCACTCCCCATTTCTAGATAACTTGATTGTCCCGTGCAGAGTTCCAGAAATCGTTCAAAAGACCCACGCTGCACATTCTCAGATCACTTGAGTGTCCCGCGGCACATTTCCAGATCGCTCAAGTGTCCCGTGACGCATTTTTACATCACCCAAGTAACCCGCGGCACAGTTCCACATCATTCAAGAGGCCTGCGGAACACATTTCCTCACCATGTAAGTGACCTGTAGTGCTGTTCCAGGTCACTCGATCACTTAAGTGACACCGCAGCATATTTCTAGATCACTCGGGTGTCCCGCGGTATAGTTTTCAGTTTTAGATCATTCAAGAGGCCCGCTGAACAGGGCGTTCTTAACAGCATCACAGGTCTCCGGGCAAAAGTGATTTTTCTGGGGGGTTCTCTTCTCAATCTTTTTTGTCCATGGCCCCCTTTCAACCATTTCTCATTCCTATGGCTCCCTCTTGCGAACATGAATAATTATTTCCTACCCTTCCCCCCTCTCCCCGCCCGTTTTTCCATTAGAAGATAGTTATTCAAAAATTGTCTGAAGTATATAAATATGTTTTAATTTATGAAAATGACGAAAGAGCAAAATAAACGTAATAGGAATGCAGTAACAATAAAATAGAATAAATTATTTTCAGTCAATGCAAATTCTGCGCTTGAAGACGACACAATGTCATCAAGTTACTCTTTACTGGATGAAAAACTTGTATTATTTCCAAATTAGTTTTTTTTTTGTGTGTGTGTAAATGATTATGGTTTCATTGAGAAAATGTCAGTTGTAGCTTCCAAAATACGCATTCTCGTAGTGATAAAAATCGCCAAAAAGAAGGTAGCAAGCAGTTTTATTGATTTTATTCTCTTCATGCGGATAAAAGTAGTACAGTCGGCACCCCCCGTATTTGCGGTTTCCATATTCGCGGTTTTTTTACCTTTATTGGAAATTTTTTTGGGAACACTCAGCAATCGTCATTCACGTGTTTTGTTTACAAAATTTGAGTTGTGCGTGTTTAGGATGGCTCATTTTTCTATTGCTACTACTACTTCACCGCTGTGGTGGTCGGGTGGTTATAGTGACGGACTCGCGATGCGAGGATCCGGGTTCGAACCCCACAGTGGCGGTCGGCTGAAGTTGGTTTTCTGTGGTTCCCAACTTCAAGGCGCAAATGCGAGCCGATCTCCCCGTTAAAAAGTCTCACCACAGAGAGCAACAGGCCTACAACGTTACAAATATTCACTCATTACACTTCATTCACAATTTGAAGTATAGATGGCAGCACTGAAATATCATACACAACACTATCTACACTATTAGGTGCACTCACTTTGTTCCAGACTCTGCCACGAAGCTGGGCTGGAAGAGATCTCGGCAACGGGATAAGTCCGGTGGCAGAGACCCTGGGGTTCATTGCTACTACTACTTCACCGCACACCAACTCCGGTCATATATCGCCATACAGCAATTTCCAACCAGTGGAGTTGGGTGGGAAATGAAGGCCCCATCCATCAGTGGCCGCCTTAGGTTCTGCAGGTAAAGAACTTGCTTCTGATGTTCTATGCCGGGATTCGAACCCATGGACCTTAATGTTAACCTTCATAGTGGAAGACGAGCATCTTTACCACTGCGCCACTCGGGCACTACTGATAGTGCTTCGGAAAGACAAAAAAAAAAAAGTGGAAGGTTTACAGAAAAATTATGGATTGACTATGCTTGGCGAACGTAAGTCAATTGCTGCTGTGGCCCGCCATTACGGAATCAACGAATCTATGGTAAGATATATCAAGAAAAAGGAATCTGAAGTGGTTGTAGCTGCACCTGTGGCAGCGAAAACTTTGCATCGCCTACGGGATCCATGCGTTTCTCGCGCCGAAAATGTTGTTTTTTGTGGGTACAAGACTACTATAAAAAAGGTATTACAATTGATTGTAATATTATAACGGAAAATTCGATAGCATTTTACGATTCTATAAAGGGAAGGGCTGGTGAAACGTCTATTTCATCAGAATTTTATGCAAGTAAATATTGGTTTCATAGGTTTAAGAAACGGTTCGGATCACGCAATGTAAAAATCGCTGGCGAACAAGCCTCTGCCGACCAGGAGGCAGCTAGAAAATTTCCAAAGACTTTGCAGAAAATTATTGAAGAGAAGGGTTATGCACCTCAACAGGTGTTTAACGTTGACGAAACTGCACTATTTTGGAAGAAAATGTCGCAAAGAACATTTCTCAATCAAGAAGAAATGCGAGCGCCTGGTTAAAGATAGACTTACTATGTTGTTTTGTGCAAAAATGGGGTATGGGTACATGATAAAGCCCACTGTAATTTTCAAATCTGCGAATCCGCGAGCATTGAAGAGAAAGGATGTCAAAGCTCTCAGTATATTGGATGGACAATAAAAGAGGGCTTGGACTATGAAAACACTTTTCCTAGATTGGTTTAAACGGTGTTTCGTTCCGGATGTCAGGAAGTACCTTGAGAGTGAAGACTTGTCATTCAAAGTTCTTTTTATACTGGATAATGCTCCTGGACAACAAGATATCAATGTGTTCAAAGCTGATGGTGTTTTGGATGGATCCTTTACATGCCTCCTAATCAACATCTGTCATTCAGCCCTTTTATCAGGGGGTGAAGCGATCATTAAAGGCTCACTATACACGCAACTCAATGGAGATGATTGCACGCAATAGATGCCAATGCATAAAATATCTTGAAGGTATGGAAGAATTACACTGTCTCTAATGCCATTACTGTCGTAATTAGAGACGTGGCAGCTCTTAAGTAGAAGACAAGTTCACCATGGGTAACATAGCGAAAGGACTTCGCAAATTCAAATCAGCAATAGATTATTTTCATGACATACGTACGTTTTTCACACGTAGGAAAATTAGTAGAGGAAGCCTTGTCAACATTTTCCAACATTTGATATGATGATATGAAGAAAAAACAGCAAACAATCACAATGTTCTTTCAGAAAACATTGACAACAACCGCTGCACACTCTTTTACATTCCCTTCAACCTCTGCGTCACCCTGCTCTTCTCGTGATGCTCAATAAACGAGATAAACAAAAAAAAAACCTATGGTTTCTGTTATTCGCGGATTTCCGTATTCGCAGTCACCCCAGGAACGTAACCCCCGCGAATACGGGGGGCTGACTGTATATAATGAGGGAGTAGCCACACAGAAATGAATCACAATTGAAAAGTTCAACCTTTCACATCGTTTTCAATAATGTATCAAGGATATAGGTTCATGATGTAGCCATACCATGAACTTAAAAAAATGAACTAAAATACGTGTGAAAATTTTTTAAATATTTGTTTGAAACATTCATTCCAGAGAAATCATGTGCGCAGTCACCGGTTTAACCATTAAGCAAAATAAGCACGTGCTCAGCGCATCAGTACAAAAGGGGCACCACCAAAAAGATATCATATGGTATTTCTGTTTAATACACGATTTGTTTTCAGCATCCATCATCCGATAGAAGATCCTAAAATTGTAAGAACACTCGATTGTGATAGTTGAAGATCATTATCACAAGAATGGCACGAAAGATGAGAATCTAATAATATTGCAAACTAGACATTATTGCCAAGTTTTTCGCTCGATTAGCTTTTCACAATTTTCATAAAGTACGCCCAGGGCTGTCTTAACATTATCACACGCCCACATACAAAGCGATTTTTCTGAGAGAGGCACTATTACCTTTTTTTACATAAAATCGATTATTGCAAATGTACGAATTTTGTTACCGAAATTTTCGTCTCATAAAAAAATTTTATTGTAAAAAATAATCAAAGAACTCTCTCTCTCTCTCTTTTTTCATCATCTCATGAGTTGCCTGAAATTTCGAGATTAAATGGCAGCACCAATAGTATATAAATCAAGCCTCTGGAGAGAGTAGGACGTCAGCGGTCTCCGCCTTGGCAGTGCTGAGAACTGTCCCCCCCCCCAACATCTTTCGTCGGAACATCACGTGACTCGGTGAAAACAAACACGGACCCCCCCCCCCCCGTTATTTTCTTATGGCACAAATAGGAATTTAAAACAATAAATGAAAAAAATAATTTCAGCGTGGACGAGATAATTCCAAAACTAATGAAAGTTATAATTTCATCATTAAAAAAAGATAATTTCAGCATTAGTGGAAGAAAATATTCTAGAATTAATGTAAGCGATAATTACAGCATTGATAAAAGTGATAATTCCGAAATTAGCGAACGAATTAATGAAAGATAATTCCAGAATGAAGGAAAGAAATTATTCCAAAATTAATGAAAGAGGCAATTCCTGAATTAATGAGATATAATTTCAGAATCAACGACAGAAATAATTCCAGCATTAATAAAAGGGAATAATTTCAGCATTAATGAAAGAAACAAATCCAGAATAGATGAAAGCAATTATTTCAGAAGTAATGAAAGAAATAATTATTAATAAAGGAAATAATTCCATAATTAATGAAAGAAATGATTCCGGTATTAAATGAAAATAATTTAATCTTTTTTCACCTTTAGATGAAAGTTCTTTATCCTTTTTTTGATATCTTTAAAACCCAATATTTAGAGACCGAACTGTACATTTCTATGGAAAAATTGCCAGGCGGGAACTCTGTTTTGACCGAGTCACGTAATTTCCTTGCATTTGATGTCGCTGCAGTCGCGGTGGCTGGATGCTCCCTCTAGTAATAAGTCCGACCAGTAATGTCGTCTGCTTCTCTGCAGGTTACTTGTTTTGGGCGTCTCTTTGTGTCCTTAAAAAATTACTGAACTGGCAGTTCGAACTTCCAGTTCTGTTTGTGAGCTTAGCTTCTAGGGAACCGACTTCTCTGTCGTCTGCTCATTAAGAGGGCTCTTTGTTTTGGACGCCTCCTTATGCTCAAATAAAATAACCGAACTTATAGTTTGAATTTCCAGTTCAGTTCGCGAGCTTTGTTTATAAGGAACTGAGCGGAATAAAGAATATAGTTTTTTTCACTTTGAACTTCACCATCACCACATGAGTCACTTTTAAATTTGACATTAGATGGCAGCACATTATTATAAAGTGCAGTGTGGAAAAATTCACTTTTTACGATCTTACCTGTCGTTTGCTTGTGTGGAAGACTTTTGTTTTGATACGGATTTTGTCATTGCGTAACGCAGTGACAAAACTGTTCATGTGAACATAATAATGATTCATTATCAGGATTTCAAGCCCATCGGAAAATATAAATAAGGGGCCATTCTCGGTTGTGCGTAAATGCCTTGAAATTCCACTTGTGCTCAAGGGGATTCGGGCCTCACTCTCAGTTTTATGACAAAATTTCACATTTATGAGACGTTTGACTACGGTTACGATTAACCTCTATATATATATAGCTTTCAATATTAAAATATTTCATTTATACGAAGCACAATTTCAATTATTTGGCATTTTCATTTTGACTCGAACCGCAAATCTTTGGCATTTAGACATCATTTCCAATTATCAAATCCACGAGGTTTTTGCAGATTGTGAAAAATGTGTCGCTGAATTGGTTTTGCATGCGTATTATCAACACTAAAAACCATAAATTTTAGGTTGACAGATACAAAGATACGCATTGAGCGGGTTATGGACATTTCAAAGTGAAGACTTGCGTGAGAATTTATTGCACTTTTCTGAGAAATCAGCAGACGCAGTGAGTCTCAAATAAACGGATTTAAATTGCTTTAAATGTGGTCATACGCCATTTAAAATTCTAATGTCCACAACATTGTTCTTGCAGGATAGGAAAATTGCATTGAAATTATTTGGGATGTTGGAGGCCAGCAGCAGGCTTACATAGTAGGGCAGTTAATAGGAAGCATTACAGTATAGATTAAAAAGACTTTAAAGATGTGGTGTCAATCTTAGAGGAAGTCCCCATACATTATCTGCTTGGATTGCATATAGAAACCAATCAGCACAAACCAAATGACGTTAAGACCGTCTTAAATATGTTTAAAATCACGTTTTTCCTGTTAAATTGAAAGGATTGACATAAGAACACTTACGATTGAGACACAACAGCAAATTTATGCAATTACAGTTTCTTCAGTTATACAGCAATGTGTAGTTTTAAAAAATTTAATTTCGCGGGTATTTTTCCTCATGTATGATTTGGTCTCTTGGATGGTTATAACTGAATTCGACTTTATTTCTTTTCAGTGGGGGCAATGGGTTGGCACACCCCTCCCCAAAAATTCATAAAAAAATACCCCAGAGCAATCATTCTTTTTATTCGATTTTTATAAATATATTCCCCATCAGACGACTCAGGTTTAGAGGTGCCGCGAGTTCGATACCCAGTTCGTCCTTGTCAGAAAACTTTCCTGACACGGGGGTACAACAAAAAATGGCGACTTGACCGCAGCGAAAAAATTGCTACCGCACGGAGTCCCCCATCGAGGGGGTTTGCGCACCAACCTCTCGATGAGTATAAGAAACAAGCCTGCCGTTCGGAATCGGCAATAAATTGTAGGTCCCGGTCTAATTAGCCCTCGTGTGCAGAAAATGACCGCGGTGCGACAAAAATGATCAATGATCAGACCACTCAGTGCCGGTTGAAAATAGCTTTAAGCTAAACTACAAATACAACGCCACAACAAGCAAACTGCCCAACGAGGTGGCTGACTTAAGAACATCATGGATCCCCGAGCCATTTTTTGGAGGCCCTACCTACTACTGCTACACCACACATGCACCCCGTTTCTGCGCTTGGGCCCCGTGCCCGTGCCCGAGTGGGCGAGCCCCATACCTAAAGACAGCGCTGCCACTCGATGCATTTCCAGATCACTTACGTAACCTGCGGCGCTGTTCCAGATCACTTGATCAAGAAACCCCCGCGATACGTTTTCTTGGTCGATGAAGTGGCCCCGCACTCATCTGCTAAAGATCGAACACTATTGGACTATGGCATTGTCACCATATGGGTGCTCCTGCGTCTCAGAAAAAAAAACTCGGGTGCTCGTGACTCCGGTGGGGGGGATGAAGATACTACCGGAATACACACACAGCATGAACAGTTCATATTCTACTGTGGTAGTACAGTATTGTGATGATGTGATACTCACCGAGCTCCCGAATTCTGTGGTATTGCTTAGTCGTCGAGACCCGAGTAGTGGCCGCCGAGATGCTCTTTTCGACAAACATGTACACAACTGGAATGAAAGACAAAATTATTTGATTGGTCACCCGGCACATAAATACATGCGTACTTACGTAATATACACAATACACGCGGCCATACTGTGTGCTGCAGGGAACCCGGGGAGGACTAATGCTTGTGGCCAAAAGTGACTTTCACCGGCAACAGTTCGTCGCCGGTGAGTGAGTGAGTGGTTGAGCAAGCGAGTGAATGACCAAAGGAGTTCGTGAATTAGCTAGTGATTTAGTGGGTAACCGTATGAGTGACCGCGCGAGTGGCTGAGTGATTCACTCACTTGCTTATTCTCCTGCTCACTCGCATACTCAGTAACTCTCTCTCTCACTTGCTTATTCTCCTGCTCACTCGCATACTCAGTAACTCCCTCTCTCACTTGCTTATTCTCCTGCTCACTCGCATACTCAGTAACTCCCTCTCTCACTTGCTTATTCTCCTGCTCACTCGCATACTCAGTAACTCCCTCTCTCACTTGCTTATTCTCCTGCTCACTCGCATACTCAGTAACTCCCTCTCTCACTTGCTTATTCTCCTGCTCACTCGCATACTCAGTAACTCCCTCTCTCACTTGCTTATTCTCCTGCTCACTCGCATACTCAGTAGCTCCCTCACTCACTTGCTTATTCTCCTGCTGAAAGGCCAGACGCGGTCCAGGCTCTGTCCCCGGTGGGATGTAAGACCCGGAGGGATTGGACCACGCTGGAGAGAGCCGGCCACGCCGGGCCGGAGGGTCTGGATTTACAGGCTCCCCGGTCCGGCGCCCCCGGCCCTCGAACCCTATGATTGGAGCTCCAGGACGTGAGGCTTAAACTCTACTATTCTCCTGCTCACTCGCATACTCAGTAGCTTCCTCATTCACTTGCTCACCTGCTCATTCACACAATCATTTGCTCACCTGCTCATTCACACAATCATTTGCTCACCTGCTCATTCACTCAATCATTTGCTCACCTGCTCACTACTCACTCTTATGCTCACCTGATCACTCACTCAATCATTTGCTCAACTGTGCATTTACCGATAGCAATTCACCTATAGGAAAATACACCGCTGGGAAAATTCACTGACAGACTTGAAAATACTTCGTCACCAGTGAGTGACCGAGTCTTTGAACAAGTGAATTAATATATGAGCGATTGGGTGAGTGACCGTATTAATGATCGAGTGGTTGAGTTATCAACTGAGTAAGCAAGTGCGTGAGCGAGAGTGAGCGTATGAATGACCATGTGAGTGGGTGAGTGACAGAGTGAGTGACCATATGTGAGTGACTTACTCGCTCACTCATTTCCTCACCCACCAACCAACTCCCCGACTCTGTTGATTAAGTTGCCCATTTGCTTACTGGCTCACTCACTATCTATCTCACTTTGTGGATGACTCGTTTGTCGTTGAATTTTCCTTCCTTGCCTAAAAATATTGCGCGTAGGTGAATTTTCGGTAACAATTTTTCTCCGCGCACGATATTATACCCAGAGCTTGTGATATGGACCAATTGGTTCATCGGACCCCCTTGGACCAATCCATCGCCATATCGTCCACTTTGTGGGAAACACTATTCTAGACGAAAGCCCCTTAGTGTGTATTCACATCTGCAGACACTCACCGTGTCGTGTCAGACACGGCAAACATTCTTCAACATAAAACCATGGAGCGTATTCATATCTATCGTATCGTGACTGCGCAGGCGCAGACGGGCATTTCCATGCCAGAGAATGCATGCCGTGTCTGTAGATGATGTGAATCCACACTTACACCAACACCAAACATGGCCCCCACTCTGTCCCTTGCGGGATGTAAGCAGTTCACCTGGCGGCTGGGCCATGCTGGAAAAACTCTTCGAGGATCCGGGCTCAGCGGGTATCCCCGACTCAAGAAATATCGACAAAATACATCAAGACCTATAACATGAATACAAAGGAACAACATACCTGGCAATAAGCAAAACAACGTGATTGCCAACGAAGCGAGGATATACCATCTTGTTGTAGAACTGAGACCTAAATTAATATTGAACAAAAAATATAGTGACAATAATAGTCATCATCATCATCATCATCTTCACATAATCTACTACTTCTTCGCGTATTTACTACCCCAAACACTCAAAGAGATTGAAACTATAATGAAAATAGGGAAGACTCTTCCTATCCGTTTTAGGCCATTCCCCCCACCAAGAATAGTTCATTTACGAAGTATTTACTACTCAACCGTACATGCACCTCGTGCACATTCACCTGCGGAATTTCTAACGAATTGGTACATGCCGGAACGCATTATTATTGTTGTTGCGTGAGTGTTCAGAGGCGCATTTATGGTTTCGCAGCCCTTCTCAAACACTAGTCTAATTTTTTTGACTACTCTTTTTCCTCAAATTCGTCACCCTGCATGCACTATAGTTCCGCCGCTTGGCCTCCCCAAATCCTTCAAGTACATCTGTGTGTCCCAGTCACTCTTGGTGGTCACAGTGGTCACTCCCATGCTCACACACCGTTCTAAGTGAAGTCTTCTCTTTTAGTCGTTCACATGTTTGCTCATATCTCATCACTCTTTTGCTCACTCGAGTGCTTGCAAACTCTCTAGGTCACTTTTTTAGTCACTCGCTGACCTAGTGCCTTTCTGTGTGGGCAGAGGCGGATATATTCAGGGTTATACAGATTTTGCCGCATTTCTCCACATTCTACTAATTTTCTTGGCCAATCATTCCTCAAATTCGCCGCTACCCCTCTGAAAGTTCCGCCTTAGGCTAAGCAAAGCCCCCCCCCCCGTAAATAGGCCACTGTGTGCGTGTGTGTGTCCCATAAATTCGTAAATTGTTTAAAAAATTCATAAAAATTGAAGGAATCAGCATTTCATTGGGGCTGGCGAAAAAGTTATTCTCATGAAGGAGTTTTTTTTGGTACAGAAAAAAAAAATTACTTCAAATTTTTGTCGAAAATAGGACGAAAATGATTGGTTCTGAGAACCTTTCTTCAATCTCTTCTGTGTCCGAAACGCTCTTAAAGCTTCAGCCGGCGAACAGTCTGGTGTCTTTATCCACAAATGTCAACATTACAACGAAAACCTTAATGTAATCACCAGTAACAGGAAAATTCAGAAACGAGCTGATAATTGTACGCCCTGCATTTTATAGGACTCTGATTTGCATATTTCCACTTATTTGCTTCCGTGCAGCGCTCTCTATCGACAAAAGTTTGAAATTTTTTTTCTGTACTGAAATAAATCTCAAAGAATTTTCCTCCATACCTTCTCTAGGCGCATTAAACCAGTGTTTCTTCACCGTTTGCAGCCCACTTTGGACAATATTTTATTCTTGTGCCCCCCCCCTTCCCCAGGGGCGGGCCTTATCCAGGCCCTTATCCCGCAGCAAAGGCAGATTTATGGTTTTGCCACCCGTCTCTTGTTCTTGCCTAATTTTTTCGACTACCTGATTATAGCACAATCGCCCTCCTCTCCATCGCCTGAGAAAATGACTCTGTTCGAGAGTGGACCCCTTTCCTACTTATTTGATCGACTTTATGAGTAAATTGATAGACAGCAAAATTTGTTTAATGCGGTCGAATTCCAAGTCCCCCTGGGTTTCAGTGAGCTTTCCTCCTGTGGTATTCTATGCCGGGCCGTCTCGACATTGTTGGGGGGAGGCCACAATAATAATGTCACAGAGTCTCGTACTTAGCTGGATGAAAATAAAAATTCAAGTCAGATCCACACCAGCAGCTTCAACCCGTGTGAAAACAGGTTTTGAGGTGCGGCTAGTACAACGCGGACTATTTGGACGAGCTACATGTCTGGTTCAGTAGTCGTAGTAGTGGCCCTATCCTAGAAGCAGCCCTATCCGCATGTGCCCTGGCCTGCAAAGATGCCTTGATTCTATGGACTGTTTCTGCTGTTTCCTAAAAGTAACAAACACTGGCCTTAGAGAGGTAAGTGAATCGATCTCAGGAACACTGGGCCATGCACGGATCTCAGAACAGGTAGGCTCCTAAGAGCCAAATTATATGAGAAATAGTTTTGCGTAAAATATAGGACGGTATTCAGCAAATCCACACAATAAATCGAACCCCTCGACGCAATCGCCAAGGGTCCACTCTTACCCTAGGCTTTAACGCACCCATCTCTGGTCATATCGTCTCGAAGCAATGTAATAGCTGTCGAGTCGAGTCGGAGTGCCATCTACTGCTGGTAGCCTCTGTCTCCGTTTAAAGAAAGCACTTGCTATCTATGTTCTATCACCAGGATAGAACCCGACTGCAACCTTACACCTTGTTATTAGATGAGAATCTTACCACTATTATGCCTACTACTAGTGCCGACAACTGACCAGGCCCGTTTGGGCGATTTACTGCCTGTTGTACCTAAAGGATAGATCGTCTCAAGTGGGTTGAAGTGGAAACTTTGACAACACATCGTCACACGAGCGGCTTAGCGCCCCCCCCCCTTCGACCCAGATCCCCCCTGGGCGGCAGCCACCAGGGGTGACGGATCGTCGCCGCTCGCTGGCCCTCACCCCCGTCATCATTCACCATCACACTCGCGCTCCCCCTCCCCATGCAAGCGTCGCCCAATCAGCATCCATCCAAAGCCAGAGAGCAAGTCGAAGTCCCATCGTTCATCCTACCAGACCAGCGTGCGCAACAGTATAGCCCGGAGACGAACCCCGAAGGGGAAAATTTTTTGACTGGTAAAGGTTGTGTTACGAAGCATCTTACCACTGCACCACTCGGGCGCACACCCTGGCTATACGCCTACCCTGGGCTAGAGTTCAGTGAGCTTCCTTCTTGTGGGGGGAGGGGGGGGGATTTATGCAAGGCCGTCTCAACATCGTGAGTTCCCGGGCAAAGTGATATTCTGGGGGGGCCCAATACTTAGCTAGAAGTAACCGCTAATACTTACATTCGAAAATCATAGTACCAGATTTTAGGCTCTCCATGAATAGACCTAGCCCTAGACCATGGACCCTGGTTCTATGGGCAGCTCTACTGAATTCTGAAAGACATACCAGCATTATATATTTCGCTTGAAAGCTTTATTTCTTCACAGCTCTCTGTGCCCCCTACCCATCACTTGTACTGGCTTTCCTTTTCATATGATTTTCCGCCCATGTAGCCCATTTTAAATATCCCAGGGCCACAGGGGGAGTGGGGGGAGCATATGGCATTCGGTTGTGAAACACTGGCCTAGACTAACTCTAATATAGTACACTTTCTCTGAAGCAATCATTCCGGAAATCACTGCCTGTGACCAGTGTAAGCCGAGTGATTCTGTGAGGTTAGGAAGAAACGGGACGCGTTTAGATGCGCACGAAATGTGACTTGAACGGGTCACAGCTAAGCCTGGTCCACGCCCGCAGCTCTAAGCCGCTCCAACCCGTGCAAAGAAACTGTTTTGATTTTATAGCACGGGTGATTTTATAGGTCGATTTTGAGTATTCACACCCAAAAAAAAAAAAATCGGTTTTAGCGCAGCTCGGGACCGCGTAGCGCGACGGGTGTGGGCCAGAGGCGCTTTGCTTTACACATTGATTAATTACACTCAAGAAAATCCATGGGGGGGGGGGGATCATATGCTTACTCCAAAAGGGATCAAGATATCGCTTCAGCGTCGATCTGCTGGACGGATTTCTGGCGTTCCCCGTGTACCCCGGGTTCGTTGGCGGGAAAGTCGATGACGACATTTCGATAGGCAGATACGTGGTGTGTACTGGGGGATGCGGGGGCGGCGTCCCGTCGTCTCTACCTCTGATGGTCGTCGTTTGATGTCGATTGCTCGTCGTTGGATAGCCGCCGATTGCTTCAAATAAACAAAACAGAAAGAAAAAAAAAACACAAATGTAGTCAAACTCGGTTATAACGGCAACTCGGTAATAACGTAAAAAATTGGTGGTCTGGGTTGTCCCCCCCCCCCCTCCCATCCCCTCCCTTAGAGAATAACGTTAATAAATCTTGCTTATAACCAGAGGAGGATTTACGGGTTTTCCTGCCTGTGGGATACACGAATGTTTCTTCCCTTCTACTAATTTGACCACTCCCTCCTCCAATTTGTCACCCCTTCAACCTGCCGCCGTGGGGGCTATAGCACGCTAAGTCCCCTATAAATACGCCACTGCTTAACGTCGATGAAATGCCAAATCCTTTGTCGGATACAACGACACAGTTTACGTCATTTTATGGCGTTTTTGGCACCTAAAGATGGAAAGATTTTTAAGACGTTTAGCACTCCCCGAACGTGCTCCTAATTAACAGGCCCCGTATACGGGACACTACTGCATTCTCCCGTGATTTCGCCCTTTCCGACATTTTCCATTGAAAAACGTCCCGTGTTCCTCGACGAAGTTTACTTTAGTTCTTTATCATAAATGGAGGTAAATCCGTAATTAACATATTGTGTAAAATTGAATTTGGCAATAAATATTCATCTCTTATTTGAAATGTTAATCCCCCCTCGCCTAAAATTGATTTTAAAAACCACAGCATATATTTTCTACGACTGCATTTCTCGTCAAGGGTTAGTCGTTGGCCATATTTGGCGATTTCTCTGACAGCCGATAATATTTTTGGTGAAAATTTGGGATTATACCTTGCATTTATGACATTTTCACGTTTATTCCCCGATCAAATATGGTCACCCATAGTCATACTGAAGTAATAGTTTCTCGCACTGTATATGATTGAATTTTTCGCCAACGAAAAGTTCTCGAAAACGGCAATTCCGTTTGGAATGTCATTTCGGTTATAGCAATAAAAATTCACGGAATCTTCGATGTTGTTATAGCCGAGTTTGACTGAACCGTTAAATTAGCGCACGATATCGACAAATACTACTCCTGAAATCGTCCCCGAATGACAGATATTCGTTTACGGGACGAAGAAATCCTTGTTTACCGACCCTTGGGTCATATACAACCAATGAGTGGAATTCGAGATGTTCCCGTACATGGGGGGTTGCTTAATTATTATTAACGGTAGGGAATAATAATAATAATAATAATGTCAATATTTACCCATGGAAAGAATTTTGCTCCGATTTTGTGAGGTCCGTTCGAATGGCTTTTTGAATTCAGGTGTTCCTTCCTAACTGTCGGATGGCCCAAGACCGAACGAATGATGACCTGAAACAGCGCGATACCAAAAAAGAAGGTTTGGACTCGATATCGGATTGGCTTTTTTACCTCCCATTTCCCATCATGTTTAGGGTGACCTTACGTATTTCCCGGGACAGTCCCGGTTTTTGCTGTTTTGTTTTTGACCGTCCCGACTTTTCAGTGAAAGTGTCCCGGTTTTACCCGTTTTTCACACGAAGCTTACTTGAATTTTTATTCTTTATTGAAGTCAAAGAATGAAATTATTTTCCCACTCGTAAATTATATTATGATAATTATAATTATAAATAAAAATATTAATCTCTCACATTTGTCTTGGTGAACGTTTTATTTCGTGGAATTCGTTTAAATCCACTGTGCAATTTGCAGTAATGCTTTATTTCTCGCCATTTTGATTTTTTTTACGTAATTTCTCCAATATTTGGCAACTTTGTTTACTTTTGGCGTCATTTTTTGGCGACAATTGGCGATGTCCCATATTTTCCTGTATTTGGAATCCAAATTTCCCGTATTTCTTTCGAGAAAATATGGTCCGCCTCTAATCATGTTCAGTTCTCATAAGTAAAGTGACCATACGTGCCGCATTTTCCGTTACACACGCCGCTGTGCGTGTTATAAAACAGAAAGCAAAGCCGTGTCTCCCGTGGTGGATAGATCGATGGAATCGAGAAATGATAGACATTCGAATATCCCCCCCACCCACTCTCGTACGTCTAACACAATAATGTTTTACCGATCGATATGATGTTCGGATGGGCGGGCCCTTGCGTTAACAAGGCACTGTTCAGGGCCACTCTCCTATATGACGCGGGAGAAATAATCGCAGGGGGGGCACTCCTTCCTTCCCCCATGGTGGGAGCAATTTCTTTTTTTTTGCTTTTTTTTTGCTTTTCATAAATATTTATTTCATAATATTATTTTTTTTGGATTTTCATAAATATTTCCATTATATCGGGATTTCAGAGGGGGGGGGGCGCAACTAAATACATGACCTGGTGTAGCCGCAACTGTCACCCCCTGCCCCTTTCACAAAAATAGCCGCCCCCCCCCCCTCCGATTTACTCCGATCCGAAAATTTCATGCCCGTTTCTAATTACTAGGGCTCGAATTTCTATGTTCTTTGCAATTTTTTTTTATTTTTTGCACATTTCGCGCTATGTTTACATGATAGTAGAGCATATTTTCAAAATTTTAAGACATATTTTGCATATTTCATAGGCTGACCATATTTTCTCGAAAGAAATACGGGAAATTGGAATTCTAAATACGGGATATCGCTAATTATCGCCAAAAAAAATGCCGCCAAAAGTGAACAAAGTTGCCAAATATTGAAGAAATTACGTAAAAAATCGAGTGGCGGGAAATAAAGCAATTAAATGAATTCCACGAAATAAAACCTTCACGAAGACAAATGCGATAGATTAATATTATTATTTATAATTATCATAATATAATTTATGAGTGGGAAAATAATTTCATCCTTCGACTTCAATAAAGAATAAAAATTCAAGTAAGCTTCGTGTAAAAAACGTTAAAACCCGGGACACCTTCGCTAAAAAGTCGGGACAACCAAAAAAACAGAAAAAAGCGGGACTGTCTCGGGAAATACGGGACGTATGGTCACCCGAATATTTCATAATTTTCGATGAAAAGTAAATTTTTTCATCGCTATTCCAACTCCGCTTCAAAGTGGTTCTTTTTTTCGGTTCCCCACTTTGATGAGACCTCTTAGGACTCGGATTTTTATGCACTAGAAGTGAAAAGTCGTTTCTGATTCGTAAAAAAAGTCCTGAAATTCGGGTTTCTCAACCAATCACAGCAATGACACTGAATTTTAAAATAAAAATACGTGCCCTTCAACGACAGTGGTGGTGCATGTGTGGCTGTAAATAGATTAATTATCTGAATCGGTATGGGGCCGTTCAAGTATTACGTCATTATCGATGGGGGGTTTGGATAATGCTTACGTCATCAACCACCCTTTATGAAAATATGAGTTGGGATTCAGAGGGGCAGAGCTGATGACGAAATTTTGCTGACAAGGTGGGGGGAGGGTCAGCGTTTTGCTGACTTTTGCTGACGGGGGGGGGTCAAAAATGGCTAAAAATTTGCTTACGTAATACTTGAACGGCCCCTATCGGAAAAATTTGTAAATTGGGGGATTTTTTAGTGTTTGTGGGAAATTTTGAGAGATTTTATCAAATAAAAACAATAATTTGTAAACTTTTTTTAATTTTGTGCGATGCTTTTTTCCTAAAGCAAAATACAGTACTTGGCTAGGTTTTTTACCTATAGATGGCAGCACATCCATTCTGAATTTATGAGGGAACAACTCAAAGGGGAAATTTTGCCTCGATGAGATTAGTTAAACGAAGAATTTTTCTTCATACAGAAATGGTTCAAAATAGTCAACATTTCTCATTATCATATTATTTTACTAAAACAATGTAATTTGAGATAGGAATGGAAAAATTTTTGGTACATATTTTTCGTTTTACGGGGGCATATTTACAGTTTTTTAATAGCATAAATGCATTTTTTTTATAGAGCAGAAGTTTTTAGAGCATAAAAATCCAATGCATTTCTCTAAATTAGAAAAAATTTAATTGATTTTTTTTATTTTATTTTATCGACGACGACGAAAAAGGAAATGAAATACTGAAAAACTCGCATTACTGGTAATTACGATAGAGTTAATTAAGTAATGTTAATTAACAAAAATTGATTACTTTCTTACTTATCTTTTTTCCTGTCTGTCTATTTCTCTAATTACTAGAGAATTGGACAGGAGGTTGGACATCTATTTCTCTATAATTACAGGAGAAATAGTGCCCAGATAGCTGCTAGCACGGTGCCAATTACTGCTCGTCCTTGAGCAAAAAGCTGTCCAATACAACCTCCTGTCCAATTCAGTTTTCATCGGTTTCACTCCCTGTTCCTGTCCGCCACTCGGACGCAAGGCTCACAAATAAATACAGTCGAGTCCCGTTATAACGAACTCCAAGAGAGACCGAAGAAATCACTTCGTTATAACGAAATTTCGTTATAAAGGAATTTCAGGCTGTTTGCATTGTTCCTAAGCGTACTTATCTGAGGGATTAGGAAAGTGTTCGTTAAAACGAGATTTTCGCTATAACGGTATTCTTTAAAACGGGATTCGACTGTACTGTTGAAAATCAATCCACATTGTTATTATTAATTGGGGTATATTGAAACGTGTTTCAATGAATGCTAGAAGTTTGGGAAATAAAAAAGACTTCTCGTAAACTGTGATTGCTATGGAAGACGTTCATCTTGTAGCCATTACAGAAACTTGGGCAAAAGATGGAGGTGAATCTTTTCTTACATATAAATGTCGATACGATACTTTTTTTCAGAAATAGGGCAGGTAAGGGGGAGGGGGAGTGTACTGATACATGTTAAATCATGCTTACATGCTAGAGAATGTAACGTACAGAGTAGTACTATTGAAACTGCATGGGTGAAACATGTTATAAGCTTGTTGTCGAAGTTATACCCTCCAAAATAAGGATCCTATTATGATGAATTCTTATCATTGGATAAATGAGGATCTACAGGAAAGATGAGAGATGCAGTGCCGTCTTAACGCATGGGCCCACCCGGGCACGGCCCAGGGGGCCTCAGGAGAAGAGGAGCCTCACAAAAATTAGAATTAGTTGAAATTTTTAGAATTTGCCTCGTAGGGCCTCAGAAAAATCACTTGGCTCGGCGGCCCATGATGCTCTTAAGACGGCCCTGGAGAGATGCTGAAGATCTTTATATTTTCCGGTATGTACTCAACCAACACCAGCTTTAGTGTGCAAAAGCTCGTCTTGGCAACAACCCAATCGAGTTCGTAGGTGTCTCAATCCGTGGATTTGTGATTTGGTCGGCTCATTACTTTGTCTGATATATGCAGATGGAAATAATAAAAAATAATCTCCTAGAACGTCCAGAGCGTTCAGCTCGATGCTTCACTGAAAGAACGCGTGCTCTGAAAAAACATGGGCTCCCTTTCTTTCTTTTAATGCATTTTAAATTAGCTGAATCTTTTATTTTACATGGAATGGTTCGAAAACCTTCAGAAAGAGAGAAGTGTAGGTACCACACATGCGGAAAAAGTCTCCGAGGTTGACATGAATTAATCGGGACTCTACAAGCGAACCCGTTATAATCGAGTTTAACTGTATGTATCACTGTACATGCTACGGTAAATTTAATAAATCATTTATATATATTATACATGTCAACCTCTTCCTCCTCCCAACCAGAACGCGCCCCTCTGTCTCAACGTAAACAGTAAGCAGGTGGTCAAAGACCTGTCCATGCTAGAAAATATACATGTTAACCTTTATCATGCGTACGTACCAATCGTCTTGGTAAGATTGATAAATTTAACGTTTTTACCTCTTCACCACACTCTGGTCATACCGCTATATTGCAATTTACTGCCATCAATGAGTTTGGTTGGAAGAGAAGTCGCCATCTATTGGTGATTGCCTCTGGCTCGTTAGGAAAAATATCGAATTTATGTTCTCCGAGTTTGAACCTGGGACCGTGACGGCAACCCTCGCGAAGGTAGAGCAGCATTTTTACCACCACATCACTCAGGATATAATTAACCGGCGAATATGCATAATAACCTCAGCGTCGTTGGTAAATTTAATAAATACAATAAAATCTCTCTTTTTTGGCCCACTCTCCCGCCGACGAGACCAAAAAAAAAAATCCGTCCGTAAAGGAGGGGTAACCGATAATTAGGGGTTTGAAATGCATACTTTTACATGGGAAAATTATTCGGCCGTAAAAGTGGGGGTGACAGCATCTGAGAAGGTGCCCGTTAGGAAGGGTTTTACTGTAGTACGATTTATCATGTTTGCCAACGACGTGACAGTTGCGTATTGTGCATAATCGCCGGTAAAAGTGGTATTTAATTTTTTAGTACTTATAAAATTTACCAACGACGCTTAGGTACTATGCATAATCGCCGGTAAAAGTGATAAATTTAGGGATATCTATCAAACTTATGAAAATGCTTGGTAAGTATGCATAATAACCGGTTATTATGTATAATAGCCGTGGTCAATACCATGAACTCAAACACACACCTGTGTTTTTAAACTCAACAAATTTTAATTCTTTAAGAAGGGTGATTCAATAATGCGCGCAATAACACGCAGGGGACATCAGGCAACCTCCCACTGGAGAGTTGTGACATACACTCTTACACATTTCTCCCCTTAGAGAAGGGGAGAGACATAATAATAATAAGAAATACACAAGAAAAGAAAAGCGAAAGTTGACATCAACTCCATCTTGTGTTGGGAGCAAAAGATAAAAAGTTAGGCGTTTCCAAGCCGTATTTACCACATTTACCGTGACACATATACAGGATGTTCTGGAACACACATGTGCACATATGCAGGGGCGTAGCCAGAAATTTCGTTCGGGGGGGGGGGACCACTTTCATTTCGGGGGGGGGGGACCAAAGTGACAGAACAATGGATTTGGCCATCTTTTTCCCTTTTTTCGGTCATTTTCTCACATTTCGGGGGGGGGGGACCACACCTTCAAGTCCCCCCACCCCGTTACGCCCTTGCACATATGGCAGGGCCCAAAATCAGTGGGCCAGGGCCGTCATTTCAACGTTTTCCGGGGAGGGGCAAAGAACGTGTACTCCATGTATGTATAAATATATATGATTTTTAGTGTATTTTCAAAGTCAGGGGTGGCAAAGGCCCACCTCTGACCCCCTCCCAAATGACAGGCCTGCCCGGGGCACTTGCATGAATAAAATGGGGTCACAGGTATTTACAAAAGGCTACATTCAGAGTTGCACAATTTTTTTTTCACACACTTTAATACTTTTTTAAATATAAATTATGCTCAAGAGCTTTAGCTCGGGCCCTTCGAACATGCAAAGACTACTCACTGACCCCAAATAGCAGTTTACGTGCCCTGAAAATATTTTTTTGCAATGAATAATTTTAAATTTCTTTACATATAAAATTTCCAGATACATAGAATATGCTGCCATCTAACGGCTAAATAATACAAATCAGTACTCCGCATAAACGCCGTTAGACGGCAGCAAGATCGAAGTCTCGAGACTTCACGTATGCATTAGTTGCGTATATACAGGGTGATTCAAACTCAACGTCAAAAAAAAAAAGATTGATTGACCATATTTTTGGTGGGTAGCTTATGACGTCAAAATAGAGAAATAGTGAGAAATGAAATATCTACTGTATACGGGTGAAAAGGTTATGAATTATAAAATAGCCAATCAAAACCACGATTGATTGTCGCACGGTTTTTATCACGAGTACGTCGAACGAATCAGCGCCCTGTCGTCTGGTTCGTTTATGTTTTATAGTTTATAACTGACTCTTACCAGACATGTCCCGGCGAAATATATCGACCAATCATCGTTCAGCATCGGTCCATCAGTGGGGAGAAAACAACACTATTTTCGCGAACGCCAAGAAGCCCACCAGTGACGCGTTTTCACGTCATATAGGTTTGTTTTTTTTTTTTTCGCAAATCCGTTGTGTGTGTACCTTCCCCACTCACACCTTCCTCCATCAAATACATCACGTGTACGAATCGGACGCGTACGGAAACGTTATCCAGAGCGACGGCAGTAGAGTATCGGCAAACCCTTTCTACGGAGATTCCACCGCGGACGGACGGACAGGACTTCCTTGGTGATCGTTTCAAGCGTTATTCGGTGTCGCTTCCAAAACAAGAAAAAAGAGTCGTCCCGCCTCCATTGCGGCTGGTGATAAAGTGTTGTGCATCCGACACATAGTGGGTGAGTATGTTTATTATTGACATTTTCTCGAGTTCTTTCCCCCCCCCCCCGAATGTAGTCGTCCAAACTTCACGGTGATTATGAATCACATACGCCATCGAGTTTTGTTTACACCAATTCAACGGTTTCATCTTCTCCCCACCACCCCCTTACATTAATGTCCCTTGAGATTTTAAGAAGCATGTGGGTTTGTTTACGTTCTCGAACCCACGTTGGACTGACTCCGGGTGTTTCTCAACCGGAGTTCCGCGGGTCTCTTCCTCCCCGAGAGAGAGATATATATGAATATTGCGGTGATTGAGCTTGAAATTTCGTAATGTTTATTAGACTTTGAAGAATTCTCTAGAACAGCGGTTCTCAACCTTTTTTACTCGCGGATCCCTTTTTAGTATATAATTTCTGTGGCGGAGCCCTGTTTGACTCGAGGAGCCCCTTTTTTGTACATAATTTTTATGGCAGAACCTTTGTAGGCCTCTCTTATTTACTTATCTATCAAATTTTACTGATTCATTTCATTTTCCTCGAGTCACCGCGGAGCCCCTGGGAGGTGCACACGGAACCCTTGGGGCTCCGCGGAGCACCGGTTGAGGACCGCTGCTGTAGAGCATCGACGTTATTTTTGACGTGATTTCGTATCGGTTTATTGTTTGGCATTCGATTGTGAATACATTGGTCTTCTCTCTTGAAATTGATACAGCTGAAATTGGAAGCTGTTCTTACAACTGTTGCTCAAGTTGTTTTCCACGTGAGCAGGGCCGCAGCTGAAGCCCCCGGGCACCGGACCAGAGGATGGGGGGGGGAGTGCAAATTTCATCCTTTCACCCAGTGGTTCTCAAACTATTGCATTCCGCGGCTCCCTTACCCTAGTACAGGGATGTTGAAACTGCGCACCCCGGCGCCCCTGCCAAAACTTTATTCTTTGTTAAACTGCTTTGGGGAAGCCGCAGATAAGCGTTGATTTAGGGAAAAGGGCGCTGCGGTTGGTTTGGGGAAAGGCCCGTCATTTGCCCTTTCGCCTCCGGGTTTAGAAAATACACTAGAAATTATATATATATCATCATCATTTTTACACACGCACATTCATACATTGAGTGCATGGTGCATGTTCTTTGCCCCTCCCTGGAAAAGTTGAAATGACGGCCCTGCCCTTAACCTATAGTGGCCCGATGAAAGCAGGCGGGTCTGGTGCGCGAATTATCTCTAGGAGGGCGGGGTAGCCCAGGTCGATAAGATACTCGCCTGAAGTGCCAAAGGATGTTTAGAGGTGTCTCGAGTTCGATACCCGGGGTTCGTCCTTGTCAGAAACTTTCCTGACACGGGGGTACAACAGAAACGGCGACATGACCGCAGGGAGTCCCCCATTGAGGGGTTAGCGCACCAACCTCTCAATAAGTATCAAAACAAGCCTGCCGTTCGGAATCGGCAATAAATTGTAGGTCCCGGTCTAATTAGCCCTCGTGTGCAGAAAATGACCTGGGCGCGACAAAAAAAATGACCAAACTATCACAAATTCTATCCATCAATGTCTCAAACCTTTATCTTCCGCGGCTCCTTCCTCAGCGGGTACCCTAACAAAAAGAACCGCTTCACGGTATTTGAACAGGCACATATTAGTAAGGACAGCTCATCTCGTGCTGGTACGCAACTAGGCGGAAGAAGAAGGTGCTGGACCGGGGAGGGCTCCTGATTCACCCCTCCTTTGCTCCTTGACTGTATATGTATATATACATATTTTTTGTAAATAAAATTATATCTCTTCTCTCTAATCATTGAAGCACCCCGGTCGTTCATATTTTCCCATGCTATGTATAAAATAAGCAAAAAATTAACTTTTTATACAGTTCCGGTGTGCCCAAAAACCCAGTTAGAAAGTTGTTGCCCTGTCTCTCTTGATGTCTAACTGGGTTTTCGGGCACACCGGAACTGTATAAAAAGTCAATTTTTTCTTATTTGAATAACCATACAACCCCTTGAAACATGAATGGCACATCTGAGCACTACACGTTGTTTGGAAACTTTTTCTAAATTGGAAGTATACCTCTAGGATCAACGGTCCACCAGTAAAATGCCTGTAACCCCCCCCCCCCTGTTTGTTATGCACCCTGTATTTTTACATAATGGAAAAAAGAAGCGAACGAAAGAAAGAAGAAATCATACAGACACTTAGGAATGCATAGATTATATTATGTGCGAAAAATTATGCTCATACTTAAAAATAAAATATGAAAATTGAGAACGAGAGTGAAATTCAATTATTTAAGGGGATAGTGTTTAACACGGACCCTACTTACTTCAGTATCATGGCCCATGTTTTATTTTGGCATTTGGAAGAGACATTTCTCTTGTAACAGTTGCCGTGTTGACGAGAATTCACTAAATGTTACGACGTGTAAAGTACTATTTAAAAGTATTAAAGTACATGTAAAGTCATAAAGCACTATTTTTGGCTAGTCAAAGTATGCAGAGAGGGTGATTCCATTACTCCCATCGTCGCGTTTTACTGGTGAAGCTTTGATCCTAGAGCCCTGTTTCCCAAACTGCGGGCCCTCGCATTGCAAGGTGTGTGTGTGTGTGGGGGGGGGGGGGCAATTTGAGTTTTTATATGAAAACTTGTGGATCCTTCCGAACTCAAATTTCAAAATTTTTCAATTTTTTAAATCATTTGACCTGACCTGACCTGAATAAAACGTTTTTCGGCGGTTCCGCGGCACGTTCGCCGTTCTACCGCTCTTAACGAACGGGCCAATGGGGTGGCCTATATTAAATCATTTTTAAACGACTTTTTTTTTTTTCGTTCAGTGGAAGGGGTTTGATTGAGGGTTCTTACTGTGCCAATAAAATGATGGCCACGAACTTTAAGAAATAATATTCTGCATATGGCAATGTAAAAACCAATGAGTTAAATTTTCTTCTCCAAGCTCACAGACACCCCCCTCCCCGCCCGCCGCTGTGGTGGTCGAGTGGTCATAGTGACGGATGACCCCGCCTCGCGGGGACTCGAGTTCGAGCCCCACCGTCGGTGGTGGTCGGCTGAAGTTGGTTTTCTGTGGTTCCCAACTTCGAGGCGCAAATGCGAGCCGATCTCCCCGTTAAAAAGTCTCGCCACAGAGGGCAACAGGCCTACAAACAGTACAAATATTCAGTCACTACACATCACTCACTTCACTTCTGAGATATAGATGGCAGCACTGAAAAATCATACACAACACTAGATACGCACTCAGAGTGTTTGGTACTTAACACTTCCGGCGCAACTCACTAGGTAGTAAATTGCCCATGGCGATAGACCTGAGTTGTTCTCGGCTTGAAAAAAAAAAAAAAAGACACCCCCCCCCCTCCCCTCGGTAGTCTCTCCGAGGAACCCTGATTACGTGAGAGAAAGAACCACTGCTTTGGACTGAGTAAAACTAAACAGAGATGGGCAGGGGACAAAGACCCCCCTGGTTTTGAAATTTAAGGAGGTGAAGCGAAAATTAATGGTTCTTAAACTTGAAAAAGAAAATCCTTTCTTATGAAACTGAAGTTTCACGGGCTGCGCATCTGGGTTTCAGATGTGCTTTGGTGGGGCATGGTTTAAAAAGGTTGGGAAACACAGTTCCCTAGTGACATACTTCCTAGTAAAATTATTCAAATAATATATAAAACTCAGAGACGTCACTCATGTTGCAAGGGGTTGTAAAATAAAAAAAAAATAACTTTTTATACAGACGGACACCCTGTCCTCATATATTCAATTAGAAGGTTGTTGTCCTGTCTCTCCTGAGACTGACAAAAAAAAAATCGCTCAAGTCACCTGTGGCATTTTCCAGACCATTTCAGCGGCCCGTGGCACATTTTCAGATCATCACTCAAGTAGAATTGCGGCACATTCGCAGATCACCTTAGTGACCCGCGACACAGTTCCAGAACGCTTGAACGATCCGTGGCACATTTAGAGATCCATCCCTTGAGTGACATGTGGCACAGTTTTAGAGCACTGGGGGGTACACGGTGGGGCTCGAACCCGGGTCCCCGCGATGCGAGTCCGTCACTATGACCACTCGACCACCACAGCGGCATATTATACAGGGTGGGCAAAAAGCCCGTGTAGAAACTTTAAAAATTCATAGGGACGAAGCCAATCTAGTACCTTGAAGAACTGTAATTCAAACTGATGGCCTTTAAAAACCGTTCGTCGGTGAACGGCGTCCGTATAGAAATCTGGCACGAGCGCAACTGATTTTCTTTTACACCGCTGAAAAAAACAAGGCAATATATAGAAATAAGCATTCTCTTCTCTTACTTTTCTCACGAATAATGGCGTCGTCTCGGTCGCTTCGAAAGAGTATTCGTCCCTCTCCCCATCAGGCGTGAAATGCACATTCCCGGATTTTCCGTTCGGGAAAGCTACCTATAAATAATGACAAAAGCAAGTTTATACAAAAACCAACAACGTTGTAGAAACGATCGAACTACAGGGTGGGCAAAAAGTCCGTAGGAACTTTGAAAACTCATAAAAACCGCAAAACAAACCGAAGTAAAAAACGGTTTGCAGGGTTAGCGTCGCAGGGTCGCGAGAATTTTTTAAGACAGGAAAAATTAACTCAAAAAACAGTCTATAGGTGGCGCTGGCGTACACAAGTCAAAGAAAAGGTACGCAAATAGCGAACAGAATGCCAGAAACACATACAGAAGTATGTGTTTTTTTGTTTTTTTTTCGTTCGTGTTCCGAAATTTTTCCCATATTGTCCAGCCTGTTACGGCCATTTCAGAAATATATTTTTATACCAGTTTAAATCTGGTAACACTTTTAAACGCTTCATCAACCATTTTGGATTTGACTTTGCAAAACGACTTAATATTCATGTTTTGTATTTAATACCAGATTTTTCTCTGTCAAATGTCCACTCTGTTAAGTCACTGTCATGAATGGAGTCCGGAAGTTCAGGCAAGATGCCACAAATGCCTTTTTTTTTTGCTTATTTTCAACCTTTTTGTAAAAATGCTTTTTTTTTTACATTTGTTTTAATTTTATTAGAAAATTTCAGAGGCCCACATTCTGTCGAACTTGGATATTTTCAGTATTGAAAACAAAAGAATTGCTCTTTTTTTTTTAAAGTTTCCCGATTCTCAGCATTAGTTATCACCAGAAGCCCCCCCCCCTTCCCCCGATCACCCTTAGAGCCCCATTTAAACGCGAATAATTGATCTTAGAGATAGGGAACTTGGTTGTTGCCATGCATTAACCTTGCTTTGACCGGATGGTGTTGGACATGAATGATTTTGTTTCAGATGAACGCAGCCCATGAAACAGAGGGGAAAATAGAAATTTGTTTTCCCACGTGCTTTACATAACATGTCTCGCTCAGGCACCGGACGGCATTGTATATGTATATCGGACCTATGGCTGCCCCAAGAGGCCATCAGTTGGCGTCATGGCTCGCACAAGGCGGGTTAGGAGCAGACAGGTCTCTGGGGGCCCCATGTCGTTTTGATTTTATTTTTTTTTTCCACCATAAAATGCACTGCAAACAACCGTGGCTATTTATTTTTCACATATTTAGTATTCGACTAAATTTACGAGAGTCACCCTTAGGGGGCGTGCGATGGATGATGCCGCACAGGGAGTCCCGCATATGTGGTAATATAAAAAAAAAAGTTAATTTTTTTTACAATGGAACAAAGTAGCCTTGTTTCAACTGTAGAAATGATAATGATTATTCCAAATAATGCAACAAATAAATGAGAAATATTTGCAATTCGGAGGAGCCCCACAGATTATTTTCTCTACGGGCTCCGCGTCAGGTAACGGTTACCCTGGAATTGACCTAATCGTGAGGGTCCGCTAACATTTTATTTTGGGCTTTTGAAATCAGTTTAACTTAGATACAGGGTTCCCACTCGTCCTACTTTTCCTACTTTTTGGTAAAATGTTCTATTTTCGTCCTACTTTCTCGGTTGTGTCTTACTTTTCCTACTTTTTTTTTACCAAATCCTACCAACAAAATTCGTGTAATTGGTTTTAATTGAGCAGGGAATCATCGATACATTGCCAAATATTACAAATGTAGAAGATTGCAATTAATGATTCTGTCAAAGCAGAAATTGTATCGTTTTCAAGGTTATTTGAAAGATATATGTGGACCATTTGGTTTACTATTTTTTTATTTTCTTATTTTGAGGGTTCAACAAGTAGAGTAGTCATTAAAAAATTCTGTCTGGATAGAAAAATAATTTTGTATTTACTACTTCACGGTCTTGGACCATAACTAATATTCATCAAGATATACAGAAGACTGGATGTCGTGAAGATATTTATTATTTGAGATGTTAATTTTTTAAGGAAGGAAAAAACTCATCTCTGCCTCTACCGGGAGTCGAACCCGGGTCCCTCGATTGCTCTGACCACTAAGCTACAAAGGAGATAGAGATTTTCCTTCGCTAGAGCGTATATATGCCGAACGGAACCGTGCAATGGACGGTGAAACCGTCTCTATCTCCTCTGTAGCTTAGTGGTCAGAGCACTCGTCCGGCAATCGAGGGACCCGGGTTCGACTCCCGGTAGAGGCAGAGATGAGTTTTTTTTTCCTTCCTTAAAAATTAACATCTCAAATAATAAATATCTTCACAACATCCAGTCTTCTGTATATCTTGTATTAACAAGTGGAAAGCGACATTCTTGTCATAATATTCATCATTCAAAATTATGGTCCGCATTTGGTGTATAGGTGAAGCGACAGTGCATTACAACGCAGTTGGATACAGAGGCCTATACTAATTTTTATGAAAAGGGATTTGTTTACATTACACTGTTCAATGCCCAATTTTTGACAAATTAAGCACTTTCGTTTCTAGCTCTTTGCTGAGCATTGCAAATATTGTTTATGCCTTAAAGGATGGACAGTGCAGTAAAGCCATCCGGTTCACCTTGGCTTATTTACATCAGATCTTGTAATTTACACATTTCGCACTGTGCTTTTCAAAGTCGCCTAGAAGGAGCACCATTGTTACAAAACGTACATGTCTTCATAATTTGCTGTGCTTTGTCGGAGAGAGTTGGCAGACTAGACTGTGGAAGACTCCAAAAAATAATATAATTTATATTTTGAAAAGAGATAGAAATGAATTATTTGTGTGGTTGCTAGTACACTGTTTTGGCCAAAAAATTTTTGTAACCCAAGTCATTTCTGCCATTTTGCTTTGGCTCGAGTCAATCTTACTGCATACTCAAATAGTACTATCAAAAAAAAAAATAATAATAATAATTTGTTTTTATTATGCTGCGATTATGTTGTCTAAGAGG
The DNA here is from genome assembly GCF_987345545.1 of Pholcus phalangioides. Taxonomy (NCBI): domain Eukaryota; kingdom Metazoa; phylum Arthropoda; class Arachnida; order Araneae; family Pholcidae; genus Pholcus; species Pholcus phalangioides. The sequence continues at coordinate 20,159,538 of NW_028301616.1, read as the reverse complement.
TTTCCCTTCCCCGTCCTACTTTATATTCCTGCTTTTTCCTACTTTTTCTCATTTTTTGAGTGGGAGCCCTGTATATCATGAATGGAGACATTTAAATTACAATTAAAACAGTAGACGGATTGAATGCAACCAATGTTTCAGCTAGTTTTTGACAAATACCTTAGTTTTTGGTTATATTCTCTTTTTTCCCCTAAATTATAAATGACTTTTTTATGAGCCTATTTTAGGCATTTTTAGTGCCTTTTTGGATGCCTATTTCGACTATTTTCAGTGCCGTACTCTAGTCATCACAATATCTTGATAGGATTAAATAGTCGAGAGTCTAATGCACACTTGCATCCAGAGAAGTCTTGTGAAGCATTGGGTCTGTATTGCTAGGACTTATTTGAAGTAAGACTGCTTGAAGATGAAAAATGCAGTTTCGATCAAGAATTGGGACATTGCGATCAAACTTCATCGATGCCCCGTTGGTTTTGTGATATCCGATGATGGTACCTGATGCTAAAATCCTATCAAGATATTGGGGTGACACAAGAAATAAAAAAGCTATTCAAATGCAAGCCAGTTATTATCAAATACAAATACAACGCCACAACAGGCAAAATGCCCAACGAGGTGGGATAGCTTCTCGATCACTTGCGACGATGGGATCCATGGTTGAGGTTCGTGCCGGAGACTTACGAATTTAATGTCTTACTGAGTAAAATCCAGGGTCAAGACCATAAGATGTGCACAGTACAACGTATTCTTACGATATCAGCACACGTTTTATCATACTATCCAAGCAAATGCACGTGTAATTTGGCGTTTGCAAAGTTGTCCTCCTTATGTACCCGCGATTTAGATTTAAAGGATTTTAGTTTTGCAAACATAACTAAGAAAGGCGTGAAACACTCATTCGATCAAGTTGATGTCCATTTGCATGAAGATATTCTTGTATAAGAAGACATGATAAAGAAATATGAAGATATTCCCCCATTTTTATTTGTGGTTTACGCAGTTGTTATAATTTTTTTAATTAAGTTTCAGGGCGTTCTAATTTTTCAAAACAAATAGAGTAGTAGTGAAATGTAGTAGAGTATGAAATGAAAGGGGAATTTTTTTTACTTTTTCAGAGATAATTCAATCCACATTATAGAAATTTATTTACCATAGATATTCTCCAATACAATCCTTTAGAATAGGAAATGCAAATTACAGCCACGGGAAATCGTTACACTTCACTCATAGTTGGAAAAATTAATGGCAAATTAAAGCAAAAAAACTTCGTTAGGCCACGACCACCTAGATAACCTGTGTAATTTAGGAGGTCGTAGTTAGGCTCGCAACACGTGTACGCACATTCCAACATGTACCGATTCGTTAGGGATTCGTTCCGCAGAAGAATATGGACGTGGTGCATGTGTGGTTTAGTAGTAGAAGTAATAGCCACACTGTAAAAAAAAAAAAAATTCAGCTTTTTCTCTTTTTAACAGACGTGTGCGTAGAATAGGAGTGGTTTAAAAGGATAATTCTCTCCCCGTGCGATGAGAATTATTCCTTCACGACCCATTCGTTTTAACCCTTTTACGATCACGGACGAAATATTTTGTCCAAATGACAGTGGAATAAATTCAGTCCAGTTCTTTGTGTTTTCTTTCACCTCACTCCACCATCGCAAAGATTAATTGTAACCATACGAACCGAAATTGTGTCCCCCCCCCCTTTCGTTTTTCTATACTCCTGTTGGCGGTTTTTTCCACACTTATAGTGTATCTTTCTAATATAAACATGTACAAGCGAAAAGAGCACACGTAGGGTGAGAGTGAAAGAGAAATATACTGAATATACTCTATTATACTGTTTTTCCTTTTCTATCAATTTTTTTTTCTTTCCCTTTCTTCTTCCCTCTTATAACGTGCGGTTAAGTTAGGACAAGATTACCAATTTTATCGCTGATACGCCAAACAGGGATCATCCAAATTTGTCAAAAGCCTGTACGTGCAGAGGTTAATTTTTCTTCCCATTTCATTGCAGGTAGCCGAGGCTCGTGATTTATGAAGGAGAGACATGGCGAATGGACAAGGACCCGACGTAGACGTAAAAATAGCCGAGGCGATGAAGATATCAAGCGAGGTGGTCCCCACCATAAACGACCTTATCCGTCAGAAGAAGCGAATGATGCCGATCAAGAAACTGAAGGAATTGCTCGTCTCACGACGAATCGTCGAAACCGACGATTCTCCGGCCAGTTTCACTGCCATGACAAACTTCCTGGTCGATCAGGAGCAATATTACCTGATCCACAACGACGTGACGGACGGGGACGTGATCTGCCTCGCCGGGAGGTACAGCAGTTCCAATGCGGAAGACGACGAACACGTGCTGAAGATCTTCCCCCTCCTCGAGAACCATAAGCGCGACCTCCAGGCGATTTCCAGCGACGTGCTATTTGACCTGTGCTCGGATGGCTACGGGTTGCAGCTGTTGCTGAACTTTCCCGAACCGGTCTTCGAGTCGCTGATCCTCACCGTCGTGGAAGTCGTGGAACGGCGCTTCCTGAAGGAGGTTTCCCTGCGCATCAAGTCGAGCTCGGAAAGCTTCTTCAGCAACAACGACGATTTCATACCACCCATTTTACCCTGCGCCTGCGAAAACGAAGACATTTCGTCGCAAAGCACAGAAGAGATCGCGGCGCGCTCGTGCCAATTCGCCCGCTGCAATTGGGGGTTTGCGAACGTCATATCGGGAAACTCAAAGTTGCACTGCATAGATCTCTATCATTCCAGCGCCGAGAACTTGCGCGACAAGCTGAGCGGCGAGAGCGAAACCCGGAGAGAATTTCTATGTTTGCTGTGCTCTTTGTTGCGGGTCATACAAAAGTTCTTCGAGACGAATGGGGGTCCTCCGCCGGCTGAACGAGAGGAGGCAGCGGCGTCGCCAATCGTTCAAGAAGATGAACGAAGGAAGATGCTCGTATTTCACGAAATGGTTTGCCCCAGCGTCAAGGAGTTGTTCGATTTGTTCTGTCGGTTCGAAGCGAAAATGAAAAACGGCGAAGCGAATCGGAGCTACAAGGTTGTCGAAGACCGCATCCAGAAGGCCGGCGAAGAACATTTGGAATACTTCCTCGAAAAATCAGTCGCCGGCGCCGTGTCGAAGGTCGTGAGCGATTGGTCCACCCGGGTGGTGTGCAAGCTGGCCAAAAACATCCTCTGCTTCATGGTGGATCGCTTCGATCGACCCGACCTCTCCGCCATACGCAGTGCCATGTTCGAAGGTGACGACTGCTACGAGCTGTGCATGAGGTTCGTCACCATTTTCGGGGGGCTCAAGCTCAGCTACGTTGAAGATTTTCTGGACGTCTGCATGGGGAAGGTTCTCGTGCTCACCCACGATGGCTACGGACTGAACAAACACTTCATCGGTCCGCAGCTGCACACGTTGGCCATGGACTGGTGGGTGCAGCGTCTGCGCCGAATAGCTTCGTTCTACGACCCGGTGCCGTTGAAAGCCGGCGACCTGACGACCTTGAATCGCTTGGGATCAGAAGCCTTCCCCGACTGCCCTCCCGAAAATTTGGAGGCGTTCATAAAGAGACACAGGTCGCTATTTTATTTCCTGAGCGACGGGTCGTTCCGTCTGTTGCCAGAACTTCCGAACAAGGATTTCCTCGGCGAAATGTGCTCGCAGATCGTGAGCGTGATCAAGAAGTTCAACATATACGATAGCCGGAAAATCGCTTCCCGTTTCAAGAACGGCACGCACAGGCTTCCTGCAGGCATCGACCAGAAACTCATCGTGCCGCTCGCCCTGTCCTTCAAGAAGAGCATCTTCGATCACGAGAACGGCTACCTTCGCGTGGCGGACACGTACGATTTCGTCAGCAGCTGGAAGAGCATAAGCGCCCAAGCTTCGTCGGACTGCTCCGGGAAGACGTGCAGGAGCGTTTGTACGTGTCCGACCACGGTCAAAGTGAAAACGTGCTCCACGGGTAAGAGGAACGCTCCGGCAAACTCCCACGAGTATCTCAAGCTGCAGAAACACCTGTCCCGGTTATCCAAGAAGGCGACCGAGAACGCTCCTTCCGGCCAGGCGTCTTCTACTTCGAGTGGTCCTGCGAAAGAAACGGCGACTCCGAGTTCCCGACGTACCGAGAAGCAGGCTAGACCGAAATCGACTGCGCAGCCCCCTACGTCGTACTGTCCGATCCATTCCAACGTTCCCGCGCAGGAAAACAAGCGCCCGCAAGAAAGTATCGGCGCCTCTTCCGTCAATCAGAACGCCTGCAGTCGCACAGAGAACGCAGCGGGTGATGTTGCTGCGAGCGAGGTCGCACCACCCAACCATGAAAAAGTCCAGAACGATACAGGAAAGGATCCTAAAACGACACCTCACGTGTACACCGATGTAGACGCCGAACCCCATTACTCCGGGAACCATACGAAACGTGACTACAGGAAGAAGCATGCGTCAGACTACGCTTATTCGGCGCCTGACAGCGACGAGAATCCTCGAAAAGCCGAGCCGAGGCCCGTTAAGAAAAAAAACGCCGCCAAGAATTCCAAAATCAGAAATCCCGATCGGAAATCCGAGTCCGCGGCGACCGATCAATGTTCCTCCGATTCCTGGTGCTACCCGAATCACCACCCGAAGAAATTATCGTCCACGCCGAAGCGAGCGAGCACCATCGCCGATCTCGACCCTCTCGATTCGGAATATTCGGACACACACGAGTACTTGTACGACAGCGGTTCCGAGAAGACATCGACGAATCATGCCGGGGCAGATCCCAATCGCCGCGGGAAGAGGGATGGCGAGTACCCGCAGATGAAGAAGTATTCCGACCTCCGACTTCAAAGCATCTCCTCCACGTTCAAAGAGACGGTGAACTCTCACAAAGACACCGCCGCATCGACCGCATGTTCGAAGGGACTGACCTACGCCAACAAGACGGCTGGGATCAGCGACATCCCAGAGGAAGAAGAAGTCAACAACAGCAAGGCCATTTTCCAGTACAACTATCCCGTCCCGTCCGAATGCGAAGGTGACGACGAAGAAGGCGGCGGGAGATGGATGCAGGTCCCCCACAGGAGGCGTAGGTTGCCTGTTGGTAAGAAGTCGTCACCTTCGACCTGCCACGGCGTCAGAATATTCCGGAACTCAAGCTCGCGAAATAATAAGGGAACCACGTCCGGCGCGACGCGGAGCGGGAAGAATAATGCAGCCAACGTGCCCGCAACGACGACGACGAGCCGATCTCGCCAAAGTTACGACAAGACCCGCTTCCAGTGGGTGTCCCCGAGCATCAAGTCGCCGCAAGACGGATGCGGCGGTGACGACGTCCCGAGAACCTTTACATCTCATCCCGAAAACTATTCGAAGAAATATTCCGATGCGCTCGCCGCCGATGACGTTCCGTCGTACCGATCAACCACCGGTAAAGCCAACACCACTTACCAAGCCTCGAAGACCGATAAACAAGATGCGTCCAACGAGGACGAAGATGGCTTCGTTTCGCCGAGGACTCCGGCCATGCTGGGGGATTTCTACGTGACGTTCGACACTCGCTTCAATAAGAAGAGGTCCAGACCCAAGTTGACGTCGTCGCCGGTGACGAACGGTCGGGACTCGTTAGAATCGCCGAAGATGGAAGATGATTACGATCGGGAGCGCGACGACTGGGGATACGAGAGCTTCGACAAGAGATCATTTCCCAGCCTCCCCGGGGTCCCTGAAGCCGCGATGAACAACAGCAACAGCAAATCGACGACGACGTCGTCGTCCTCGGAGAAGAGCGTCGTGTCCAAGGACTCTTCGGAAGCGAGCAATTCCGCGATACCCAATTACTCGGAGACGATCTCGCGACACTTCGACATCGGGCTGGAGAAGTTCAACAGGTGGGCCAGGAGGGACATCACCGCCGGTGGAGGAGGAGAATCACCGATCGCCGCCAACAACAGCATGTTTCTAGACGCCTGCGGGGATCATCACCTACGTCCGAAAATAGACGCGTTCGAACCGCTGGACGCGGCGGCGTCGTTGACGTCTCTGGGTTGGGACGCCGCTGCCACAGCAGGTTACCGCGGCCTGGATTACAGCAGAGCTCTACGGTCGGGAGCCGAGTTTGATATTCCCAGGGATCCGGCACGACCCGAAAGATCGTCGGAACCAGAGACGCGAGAAGGACACGCCGACTCGAGCGAAACCGGACGCGACGACGCTGGAGGGGAAGGGGACGACGCACCGCTACGCCTCGGCGACTTCTGGTCGTACGACGTCGCAAGTTCGAAGCAGCAGTTCATGTTCCTGCCGGACGAGCTGGATTTCGTGGAAGAGGATTTCCCGCTGCACGTGAGGAAGCGCACGACGCTCTTCTGCGATGGGTCGCAGGGGGTCCTCCGCTATCCCGGAGAGCGGGTCGTCCAGAAGCTGAGGTGCGAGTGCGGCGCGATGACCTACGTCATCTTCAAGAGCGACAAAAACTACACCGACCAGGATATGGACAGGATCGAACGTGGCACCTCCATACATCAGAGCATGCACTCGTCCGGTGCCATCGGCAACAACAAGAACCGTCCCCGCAAGCAAGACAAGTAGGAAGGAAGTTATTATAACAAGAGGGCGCTATTTTTATTCTCCCCCCCCCCCCCCGAGTCTCAATTTCAAAATGATCTGCAAATGAGAACCCCACACAGTTCAGAATTTTTAGCTTTTAAATTTCGCGTGAATTGTCGTCAAGAAATGAAATTTTGTTTTTAAATGGGAAAAGAAAGAAATAAGTTCGGGAATTTATCGCCAGGTGGACAGTCGGTTGATTTATCAAGGGTGGTAACGCAATTCGAACAAAACAAGTGTTGCAGCGCAAATGTTCATTCACGATATGCTTTCCTTCTCAACGTTCTGATGCGGGCTGTTTCGGAAAGGGCTCCCTAACACCTGTGGGGACGTATACGGTTTTATGAAAACTTCGCCCCCCCCCCTCCGACATTTCGCCCCTAGCACGCCATAGCACATTTCTCCACTGATATTTGATCCTTGACATTTCACTAATCCTGACCGTATGAGTGACCAGGAGAGTGAGTGAGCTGACCGTACGAGTGAACAAGTGAGTGTGCGAGTGGCCATATGAGCTACTCGCTCACTTACCCACTCACTTGGTCGCTATACGATCACTCACTCTACTGACTTGTCCACTCACTTACTGATTTGGTCACTCATACTGCCCGGGCAGGCGACACGTCTAGGGCCGAATGTCGTTGATGAAATTTCCAGAGGTTAAAAGGGCCTGGGGCTGAAACGTCCTTGGAACGAAAGGCCGGGGGCGATATATCGGAAGCAAATTTTCCGGATTGCGGCTTACACGCATCCATTGCAGGAAAGTAAGGTTTTCTGTGAAATTCCAACACTTCACTTTTGTCATGTCATTTGCGAAACAAGGCGACAAAATTCCGAATCCATCGCTATGTTATTATTTCTACTTGTGTTCGAGAAGGATAGCGTCACCTACTTTTTTTTTAGAGGACTGTGGCGCTATCTACTAGCCAAAATTGGAACTAATTTCACAAACCTGCATATTTCAAAAATTCCGGGCCTGCCCGTTGTGCGCGAACTACTCATTTCATCTTCGCCGTTTCCAAGTTATTTCACTTCAGAGTCATTAGTCCTTTGTGAAACACCACGTGAATGATGTGGTTATGCATCAACACGTTGCGGGTGCTGTGAGGCTAAATTTGTTACGCGTTTATTGCTTTCGAATTGCCACCTGACGATGCGATAAAACTTGTCACACCTATCGGTAAATTTTTGAACTATTTTTGTTTCCCCCCCCCCCCCTTCAAATCAAACAAAACTCTAATTGCTTCCATGAGCATTCACGCGAAATTCTCAAGTATTCTGACCATTGGTCCTTATTTGCAGGTCGTTCTTGAAATAATCGTAAATTATATTTCAGTTGGCTAGACAGTCCTCACCTGTAGTCCTTTTTATTCTCAACCATTGGTCGTAGGCAAATACTTTCGATTGCAAGAGTTCTGTACGATCTGGAAAGAGAAGTGGCAGGCAAAATGGTAAATATTTCACTAATAAATGTCAGGGAAACATATGATAAAAATTGATAAAAGTAAAGAGGAAAATATTATGTGTGAAAAAGGGAAAAAACTCGGGAAAATTTAGGATTTAAAATTATCGTATATTTTTTTCTTCGGGAGTTTTGGTCTCAAAGTCAGGGCATTTTTAAGTTTTGGACTAGGAAATTATCAGATCAAGGAAAGTCGGGAAATTTTTTTTTTGAGTTTTTGTCGGGGAAATTTCAAAATTTTCCCCGGGGAAAGTTTTTTCCCCGGAAAAAGGGGAAACTTTTCAGTTACGGCCGATGATAGTTTTAAATTTAAAGGGAAATTTTTGAGTTTGATCAAGGAAAGCCAGGAAAAGTTTTGAGTTTTTGTCAGGGGAACTTTCACGTTTCGGATGGGGGAAATGATCGTGCGGATTTTGCTGGGAACCCCATTTTACAAAAATTAATTAATTTTCTTAAGCGTGAAAGTACCATTATATGATTACTCATCTCATTCAAACCATTTTTGAAACTGGGAGTTTTGCACATTCAATGGTTGAGAAGAAGAAAGTCTGGGTGAGGGGGTTTTCCGGTTAATGATAATCTCAAACCGTAGACATTCCTCAGAGACTTGCGCCTCTTTCCTTTCCTATTCACACACATTCCATCCTTTTTAAAGCTTTTCCCAACGACGAAGATCGTTCTTTGACATTCCGGAAGAAAAAATTCTTAACAGGGATTGATATTTTTGTCCATTAATGACTAATATTTGTATGATCTTGGAGAACCTCATACAGTCTATGTCTTTCGTTATTATACATGCTATGTGTATAATCTCGTGTTTTTTCTTACTGATTATAATGTCGTCTTATTCATTCTGTATTCAGAGTTTTCATGGAAATGTTATGAGAAACCCACCGAATAATTTCAATGTCGGTGATATTGCTCGAAAAATTCATAGAAAGTGCTTTTATAGGGTTCCCAGCGATCTGAAGAGTCAGGTGAATAAGAAATGATCAGGAAAAATGCGAAATATTTGGCAAAAGTTAAGGGAAAATTATATGAATGGGAAGAAATATGTTGAAGCTCGAAAAACTTTTGGGAATATTTTGAATTACAACACAATTTTGAATTAATAACAAATTATATTTCTTTCTTAAGGAATTTTAGTCAGGGAAAGTCGGGAAAATTTCTAAAGGTTCAGTCAGGAAACGTCGAAGACGTTTTGAGTTTTGGTCAGGGAAAGCCTGACCAAAATTTTTGAATTTCGGTCAAGAAAAGTCAGGGAAATTTTTTGAATTTCGATGAGGAAAGTTTCGAATGTCTGTCTGGGGAAAGTCAGAAACATTTTGCTGGGAACCCTATTATAGTTCGATTACGAGCTGATACGGCTCATGCACGAGTCGAAGCAAAGATATAAGAGAACATCAAAGTTCGTATCTGATGCTCTATGAGTTCTGATTTAACATCTGAAATCTCTACTATGTTCGTAAGTCGGAATTAGACAAATGCTATACTCAAGTGCCATAAAGTTAATTAATCGTCAATTTGTTAAAAGTTTTCAAAATATATAATCAATTTATAGTGTTTATTATGAATAACGCGGGTTTGATCGAATGAAAAGCTGGCGAAAGTCGATGAAGATTTAGATTTTATCCAGTGGAACCTCTCATAACGCGCACTTCCTGTTTAGCGGACACCTCTTGTCATTTTCATTAACAGATACTTTTCACGCTCCCGTGGAGAGTCTTCAATGTATTTCGCTGCTTATTAGCGGACGCCGCATAAATCAACATGAAATTTTTCGTTGGCATGGATTCCCGTTATCATGGGGATTCCCCTGTAACACGCATATCAGTTTCAAGCAACTACATCAGGCCTGAAAATGCAGTGATTCCGATTGTTTGACAAACCAGTGTGTATACCCATCAGAGAGTACACCCCCAAGAGAGCCCATGGCCGTGACGGAACTGACAATCCTTTCAAGTGACCTTCGTTTCGACGTTCGAGAAGGGAGGTAGAACTTGTAAAAAAATACAGGTCCGGACTGTAAGGCGGTCTTTCCAGTGACATGTGAGTGTAAGCAGTGCCGTAACTAGCCATTCCTGTGCCCTGTGCAATAATTTGCATTTTAGCCCATTCTTGGGCTCTCCCTTTCCAAGTGGGCCCTGTGCGGAACCTGCCTAGTTATGGCACTGGGTGTAAGAAAAGTTCACTGGGACACACATCATTATGATATAGCTTAATATTTCCCATGAAGAAAGCACAGTATCTCACCGTAAACCTTTCTGTTGAGGGTGGCCCCGCTCATTTCAAGGGAGCTCAATCAGCGGTGGTCTAAGTTTGTTATGAATCGCAGCTTGGGAGTTCCTTACAGAATCCCCAGTGACCTAGAACGTCAGGGAAATGGAAAATGGTCTTAGCTAAAAAGTCGGGTAAATATTCAAATTCTTGATAAAACTAGGGAAAATATTCTGCGAAGGGAGGAAAAGGGAACCTGAAAAAACATTTGGAAGATTCAAGATTTCTTGAGTTGTAATTTCTTTTCTTTAGGAGTTTCGATCAGGAAAAGTCAGGAAAATTTTTGAGTTTCTGTTCGGAAAACTGAATTTTAAGGGCATTTTTTTCAGTCACCTTGTTTGGCGTTTTGCCTGTTGTGACATTTGTATTTGAAAGTTTTTGAATTTTAGCCAGAGAAATTTTTTGAGTTATGGTCAGGAAAAGTCAGTAAATTTTTAAGTTTTAATCAAGGAAACTTTTTGAATTTTGGTCAGGGAAAGTCAGAGAATTTTTTTTAGTTTAGTTCAGGGAAAGAAAGACAGAGAAAGCGTTTTTGATCAAGGAAATTTTTTGAATTTTGGTCAGAGGAAAAAACTTTTTTTGAGATTTTGTCAGAGAAATTTTTGAGCTTTGGTCAGGGAAAAAAAACGTTTCTAGTTTTGGTGAGGAGATTTTTGGATTTTGGCGAGGGAAATTTTTGAGATTCTATCAGGAAAAGTCGAGGATATTTTTGCTGGGAACCCTACACGCATCGATTTTTTTCCCCCGCAAAGCACGTCGCCTTATCATTCGATCACGCCCTAAAATAATATACTTTTATAAGAATTGTTATGAAATGGTCAGAGTTTATCCGATTTCACGAATTTTTCTACTTCTATATTCTTTCTACTTCTTTAATGTAGAGTTTGTTCCTACTAAACACAGTACAAACAAATTTTATTTACTGTATATATATATATATACACCCTTGATGGCCGGTAGTACGAAGCTGCAATTTCTTACCAAAGAGAGATGAATAGTATTATATTCATATATATGATGCAATTATATATCTACAGGGTGATAATAATTATAAGTTCCCGTACTCCGGGTAGTTTTTTCTCAAAAACTGCTTATCCGAATACACCCAATTTTTTGGGATATCTTAATGAGATGGGATAATACATGGGACGGAGAATTATGAAATTTAAAAAAAAAAAAAAAGTTCGATTTTCGACCACTAGGTGGAAAAAGTGACGCTTTTGTTTTTATTGAATTTTCTTTTTCCCCATAGGCCGAGTTTCAATGGAATACGTCATCCAGAACGGGCCGCTACATAGGTCGGAGTAGTGTCAGTATACTGACGGGTAATTTGTAACACTGGTCTGAGCAATGTCAGTACACTGAATCTACTCAGACCTACGTAGCGTCCGTTCTGGTTGGCGTATTCCATTGAAACTTGATATATACGCTATATGGGGAAAATGCAATACAAAAGGCACCACTTTTTCACCTGGTGATCGAAAATTGAACTATTTATTTCATAAATATCTCTCCCATTGGCCGCATTAAGATATCCCGAATGTTATCCGGCTGTATTCAGCTAAGTAGTAGTTTGAGAAAAAACTACGCACACAGAATATGGGAACTTTAATTATTATCACCCTATATATATCAGTAGGTCGCCAAAGCCACGCTTTGGTGTCGTTTTGGAGCTTATTTACAATTACAGTCGGATACGCTTATAACAAACATGAATATTGCGAATTTTCACGTACAACGAATATTTTCGCTGGTTTTTTTTTTTCCTGGCTTGGTTATAAGCGGGTCAGACTGTTCGAGACCAAAGATAACATTTTATACGGTGTGTCTGGATTTATCGACTTCCGTCCGTGTTTTTCCCGGTGTTTCTTGGTACATGTTTATTGTATTGATTAATTTTTGCAAAGATGGCTAAATTTTGGGTTTCCGCACTTGTAGTCTATTGCCGTTCATGTCGGATTTATGTGACGATGTACACATGCGCATGTGCGAAGATGCGTCGTTCAAGATGTGCCTGTGGACGTTGATGTTGATCCGGTTTTTCCTTTTTTTTCTGGAATCAATAATAAAAAAAAAATGGTACCGTTTCTCTGTGGTTGTTGGTTTTCTTTGATATGTAAATACAGGGTGTCCCATAAACCCGTAAATAGTTTAAAAATTCAGAAAAAAATTTTGACTTAGTTGTTTTAAAATTTTGTATCAGTATACATTTCTATGCGGTTTGAGAAAAGGTTATCATCACGAAGAGGATTTCCTTAGGTATAGGAAAAGATTTTCTTTCACATTTTTGTCGATAGAGGGCGCTGCACGAAATCAAACTGGAAAATATGCAAATCAGAGTCCTATAAAATGCAGGGCGTACGATTTGCAGCTCATTTCTGAATTTTCTTTGTAGCTGCATTGCAAAGCACTACTGGGGATGAAGTGGGTGTTGCACCTCACGCACGAACGTTTCGCAGGCAAAAGAAAATGAAAGAAGATTCAGAGGTCCGGTTGCTTTCTTATTGAACACCCTATATCAGTGATTCCCAACGTGGGCGTTAACGCCCCCTGGGGGGCGATGGAATGGACCCCCGTGGCATATTTGCAGGTGGCTTGAGTGTTTACGGCATATTTATCGGTCACTCAAGTGACCTGCGACACTGTTTTGGATGCTTAAGTGATCAGCGGTGCAGTTGCACATCACCGAAGTGGTCCGCGGTATATTTCCAGATTATTCCATATTACTACATATTTCCAGAATAAGTTACAGGCGACACAGTTCCAGGTCAATCAAGAGCCCCCACACACACACACACGACACAATTACAAGTCATTTAATTCATCCGCGGCTCAATTTTCGATTACTCAAGGGGACCCGCGGCAGTTCCAGATCATTTACGTGACCCGCGGCACATTTACAGATCGCATAAGTGACCTGCGGTGCTGTTCCACCTTACTTAAGTGGCCCGCCACGCGTTTTTAAAGGAATAAAGTGGCCTTCACTCACCTAAAGGTTGAGCACCTTTGCATTATAGTGTCGAATCGTTGTGCGATGGATAAAATTACCTATTCGCACCAAAAGCCTGGTCCTTGTGCAGTTTAGTTCAGTGTTATTCAGCATTTTCCGCTCAAATTAAGTGGAAATTTTCGCGAACCGGCATAAAATAGAGAAGTAATTTGCGTACCGGTGAAAAAAGTATTAGGAGGAACATCTATCCTTACCTTCCGACGTATTCTAAGTTTAATATGATTTGATTATATTCTTCATTAAGGAACCATTTTCAATACTAATTTCATTTTTTTCATATACTTTGCTAGTATAAATACGAGAAACCGCTTTACGCTAGGACTCGTGCTGTCACCTATTGAGTGAAATCGTAGCAATCTGTTATGATTCTTAAAATAAAATGGTTGGTGATTTCAAAAATCAATGCGCAGAATTAAAATGAACTACACACACACACATGGAGGTATGTGTGAAAACTATAAAAAAGTTTTCATTTTTATTCTACATACCGGTGTAAATTTTATGCTCCAAAATACCGGTTACTGTATTTTTGGATATTTACAAGCAGCAAACATAAAAACATTTCAACCAGTATTTTGGAGCATAAAATTTTCTCATGTATTTTCAATGTATGGGGCATTGAAAAACAAATAATATTTTGTTCGTTTTCATGCTGCATATCGAAACCAATAACTAACTTATTATTCAAAAAATTATAACATTGTTTATTTTTTATTCGATAGGTGGCAGCAGAGGTCTTGCGTATTAGAGATGAATATTTTTTTCCGATATTTTTGTGGAAGAGAGAAATACGGCATCATATTTTCCACAATTTTTTTTTTCCCGTTTCGGGTACTGTGTGATCTGGGCATGTAAGATGTAATTTTTTTGGAAAAATTTATTTTTAATGTAAAGCAAACTAGGGTTTCCACTTTTTCTCCGTGAATACCATGAGGATATGCCAATGTTTTTCAACCATCCTGACGTACGAGGACGAGGTGGCCGAGCGGTTAAGGCGATGGACTGCTAATCCATTGGGCTCTCCCCGCGTGGGTTCGAATCCCACCCTCGTCGGACGCATTTTTTCAGCACCTACATTCCCCTGGGAAATGTCTGGTTTTCAAGGCCGTAGTGTGCCGCTTGGGGCCCCTCATAAAAGGGTTTACTTGTCATGCAGAACAAATTGAAACCTTTGTAGGGTGGGTGGGCCAACCGAAGCCCCGGTTGCACTAGCCAAGTTGCGGCATTGCTGGTTTTATAGTATGTTCACAACAATTTGAAGGATCACTTGTGCCCCGTATTACGGGACATCCTTGTAGTTTCCGTTGTTCTGAATTTTTTTTTTTATACATTTGTCCCGTTTTTTCAACGATACTTAATTGTGAATTTGTAATACAGTGAAACCTCGTTAGTGCGTCACCCGGTTAGCACGTCACTCCGCTTACCGGATCACTCTTTGGAAGTCCCAATTGTCCTCAGGTAGGAATTTGCACAGCTATGGCTTACCCCGTTTTACGAGTCGCTCCGCTTACTAAGTCATATTTTCGCTCTCCCAAGAGTTACTCATTAACGAGGTTTGACTGTATTTACAAAAGTCGTGAATATACACACACAATGTTTTCATAATTTTCATTACATTATGATGATGATGGCAAAAATTATAAATAATATTCATCTCACATGTTTGTCATGTTTAACGTTTTGGCCTGAATTTCTTTTTTCTTTCTTTTTGTAATTTCAATAATGGTTGGTGACAGGGCCGTCTTAAAAGCATCATGGGCCAGCACCTTAGGCCCGACCAGATAAATTCTATAAAAGTTTAACTAGACCTCATTTTCGTCAGATTCCTTTACTCTTGAGGCTCCTAGGCCGTGCCCGGGAGGGCCCATGCGTTAAGACGGCAGTGATTGGTGATTGTGCTTCTCACAATGTTTTCGATGAAATTTTGACGATGTCCCGTATTTTACGGATTATATTTTGAGATCTAAAAGTTTTCCGATTATCTGCATGAAATATGGTCAAATCATTAGAATATATATTTTTTTCGTGAAACATATTTTTGTTTGCTGCGATTTTTGTAGCAGATCGTTACTTCCGCAACCCTAAAGAATTTTGTAATTTGTTGGTTGAATTTAAAGCAACAAATTGAAATTTTTGGCAAAATTTAGTGTGATCCCGTAATTAGGATCGCAATTTCTTTGCATTCTCCTCGATGATGTTATGGTGAACCTAAGTATGAAGGTACAATTTTATTTGAACCCATATGGATACGGTATCACTAATAATCGATTACAACGGGTGAATAATTTTATCAAGTCCGCCTGTGGACCTCCTATGCCATCGTCGTGGACGACAGGTTGAGAAACGCTGGGATATACCAGTGTTTCTCAACCCTTGGAAGACCGCGGCCCGGTTGATTTCTATAATGTGAGTAGAAGGTCCGGTAATACGCACGCCTAATATAGGGTATAAATGGGTAAAAATGAATCGGTGAGCTCTTCACGGCCCCGTTTGACTGATGTCAGTGCCCGGTGATTGAGAAACACTGGGATATGCCATTTCGCTGTAAGCGAGGTTTCCGTTTCCCTGAACAACGCAATTGCAGTACTGTATATGATTTCATTTCGAATTCAGCCAGTTCCATTGAGTTTTTTCCGTTCCCAGTTCAGCAGAGTACAGTATATGAGGGGGGCCCATGACCACACTGGTTGGGAAGGGGGGGGGGGAGAAATATTAGGACCGTGAATAGATTAGAATACGTTCATTACACATTTACATCATGGCTGCCAAAGAAAGCATTTCTGTGAAGAATAAATGTATAGGAACCATTTGCATCATCGATAAAAATGTTTAAAAAAACGAAAATCTTCAAATTTTTGGGGTTTTTATGTGCCCGCGTCAGGCATTCTGAAATTATTTCTTCTGTCAGCAGTTCTGCAATATTATTTCTTTCCGTAGTTATCTATTTTTTTTTTCATTAATTATAAAATTTCATAAATTAAGGAAATTATTATTTTTTCAATAATTCTAAAATTATTTCTTTCATTAATGGGGGGTTAGTGCACGCAAATTTTCCAAAAAACACATTTTCTCCAATTTTTCAATTTGTAAGTACTATGAAATTTTCTGCGTCTAACTACGTTCATGTTTTTGTTCTACATATGTACTAAAAATATATATTTTAAATATTTTAATATAAACTGCTGGCAGGCATAACTACATCTAACCACACGCTAATGGTTTTCACTAAAATTCATTTTTCTCGGAACTAAGTTTTTTGTTAGATATAATGAACATTTTTGCGAACCGAATGCCTTGAAACTTTGTGTGTCTCTCAACACTATGGTGTTACATACTTTAACACGAGGATTTTTCATTAAAATTATTTAAAAAACTTTTATGACACAAAATATGGGTTAATTTTTGGGATTTTTGAAAAATATGCATGTTGAAGTTAAAATTCGATAAAAAAAAATGACAATTAAAATCCTGAAAGCTTGTGTTAAAGTATGTAAGACCATAGTGTTGAGAGACACACAAAGCTTCAAGACGTTTTGAATGAGTGGGTGTTGGGAAAAATGTTCCTTATCTAACAAAAAACTTAGTTTTGAGAAAAACGCATTTTAGTGAAAACCATTAGCGTGTGTATAATGTAAGCAGTTCATATTAAAATATTTAAAATATATATTTTCAGTACATGTGTAGAACAAAAACATGAACGTAGTTAGACGCAGAAAATTTCATAGTACTTAGAAATTGAAAAATTGGAGAAAATGTGCTTTTTTGGAAAAACCTGCGCGCACCAATCCCCTTAAGGGCCCTTTCACACGGAGCGGATGCGGATGCGGACGCGGATGCGGATGCGGGTCCGGAAGAAGTTTTAACAATTGGAATATACTGCGCCTTTCAGACGAGCCGAAAAATCTCCGCACCTAGGAAATGTTCATGCGGGTCCGGACGTCGTCCGCATGTGTCAAAACCTAAGTGCGGGCTCCGCATCCGCACATAGAAGTTTTGACAATAGGTTTATTCGGGGCTATTCAGACGATGCGGATGCGGAGCGAATTCGTCCGCATCTTTGGCTACTTTTTGAAGGTGATTTTTCACGGAATTTTTTTAATTATTTGCCATAAATACCCTTAAAAACACCATATGATGGTCCCTGCTCATTAATATAATGTACCTACATACGTGTATCCCTTCGTTTCCTTCTGAGATTGAGATATAGCAACTTTAACTGCCTTTTGTCCATATTTCACAATTTTATACAATAAAACCTGCCAACAAGGGCCACTGACGGGACCAAAATTATAAGCCGTTCAGTTCATTACGAATATTTAATTGACTACATACTTTAATAACTTTAAAATTTAATTTAAAAATTTTAATTTTTTTCTTTTTAAATTTTTAAAATTATTTAAAAATATGAATATCTGAAATATTATTTTAAATATTTGTTATTTTTTTAAATTTTTAATCTGTTAATTTTTTTAAACTTTAAAAAAAATACTTTTATTAAACAACGTTATCCCCGTACGACGTTCACTCAGGGCCAGATTAAGTCGTTTGAAGACCCTAGCACTTGAATATTTTTGGTGGTTCCCCCCGAATACCTACAAGTATATTTTACTCAATATTCAGTCTATAAACTTAAAAAATGAAATTTTATATTTCAGAAATGACTAATCTAAGGATGGGATTTCACTATAAAAGGTTTATGAAAGTTATTTTATAAAACTTGAAAAAAGCAACTAATAAATTTATTGGTTGCTTTTTTTTAAATAATTGTTATAAAATTTTTATAGTGTAATCCGGCCGGGATTATACTATAAAGTTTTATAAAAGAACTTTTATGAAAGTTGAAAAATTCAACCAAAGGCGCATCGGTTGCGCGGTGCACACACGCACACACATTTTGCATTCAAAAAATTCAACCAATAAGATAATATTGGTTGAATTTTTCACGTTTTATCAAAGAGCTTTTACAAAACTTTTATAGTGTAATCCCGGCCTAAGGCTGGTATTACACTATAAAACTTGAAAAATGTAATCAATAAACACATCTGTTACATTCGAGCGAACTTAACTGATCGGCCTATCGGTTGCATTTTTCAAGTTTTATAAACTAACTTTTATAAAACTTTTATACTGTAATCCCGGCCTAAGACAGAATTGTGATGTGAATATTTCTAAGCACAGACATTTTGAACGTCCCCACCCCTCCCCTTTTTTTCTACTTGCAAATTCTTTGATATCTCCTGAATTTTTTTTTCAGGAACATATTAGTTTCGGATGTTTTTGGATTGGATTTTTCGAACATTGGATGTTTTTGGAATTTTTCTTTCATATTTTTCCGGAAAGACAGATTTGTTTTCAAAATGTTTTGAAAATATTTTAAGACATTTTCTCCCATCGACTACTTGTGAGGATCGGAATGAAGATATCTTTATTCCCATATTCTATGTGGCTCTAGACTAAACCACCAAAGAATACCTCTAGGCTGCATATGGGCACTGAATCAGGGGTGAAGGAGAAAAACAGTTACAAAAATTGCGAAAAAATAGTTTTTATGCACGAATTTCAACCTAAAGATGCGGGCGAAACACCCGCATCTTCAGTGCTCGTGTGAAAGGGTATGCGGACCCGCTTCCGCATCCGCGTCCGCATCCACATCCGCTCTGTGTGAAAGGGGCCTAAGGGTTTTTTTTAGCATTTTCGTTAAATTTCATAATTACGTATGCCTTTTGGATGCCGACTTTAGTTACCAAATTGGTTACGACGGCTCTTTCAATGTATCAAATGCACAGCATTATTACTGAATCTGTAAAGTATTCCACACTTCTCTAAACATAACAGCAGATGATTTCAAATGTTGCCAGAACTCTTTTAACAATTTTTTTTTTTTTGGAATTTAATCGTTTTTCTATGTTAAGTAGATACCCTTCCTTAAAAATGTTCGGCGGGCCACAGCAAAGTGTTCGGAGGGCCACATTTTGCCCGCGGCCTATATGTTGAAGAGTTGTGATAGGGCGTAGTCACTGAACTCACTTTGACCAAACATCTTTAACCCTGGTCAGGGGCCTTAGTATGGTCACGTGAAGTAAAATTTAGGCAGCGGACCCTGTGTATGGACCATTCGTGAACATTCCTTATATATTTCAGAAGGGGGAAAAGAAATTATCAACGAAGATGGTCAAGTCATTCGGCAATTCATTCTAGATTTGATTAACGATCATCTTGACCCTAGAAATCATGTTGAACCATCCCTTTCAATCAGCCATTTCCCATTAACATCATTCAAAAGGGAGTTGGGGAAAGGTCAATTATATACATTATTTGGGGAACGGAACTTCGAAGAAAATAGACTATTCAAGGAGTAATGCAAATAAGAGGATCGGCAACGAATCCAACATGTCCGCGATCATCTCAATCAACGGTTAATCAAAATGTGCGGTTATTCTTCTGACCGTTTCAGTTCCGGAATCCATGGCTGAAGCTGAAGTTAGATAGATGGGCAATGACCGGATTAGTGAAGTGCCCGGGATACGGACATTGGCATAGGCGGAGATAGACATGGAAATCTGGGGGGCACGGTTATTATTGCTGGGGGGGGGGGGTGGTCACGATGATGATGATGTCAATTTATATGTACATTTATACATTAGATCAGTCGACTCCACCTTTGACGCTGTGGTATCTCCGCCCATGGCCGTAATAGGTATTACGTGTGCGGCTATAAACATGGGGAGTTCACTTTCTAAGTACTCAGCAGTCTACATTAGATGGAAATTTACAGGAGGTCCTTGATGATGTCGAGGACTGGTGTGCAGTCTCGGCAGTTGTACTCAATCATAGAAAATGCTAATTTACATACTTTACTATAACAAGGAAACACTCCTAAGCTAAACTCATAGCGACGAAAATTTTACACTTATTAGATGACTCGAAATATGTACTGTGAAAAAAGTAGCTGCGGAATTGCATTAGGAGAGGAGTAAATTAATGTTGAAAATTGTTTCTCTTGGGATGCAAAACCCGTACAGTTGGCATCAATTGGCAAATTTGCATTTTCTTGAAAAATCAACGAAAACATCTAATGCGTGTTTATACTATCAAAACGTGCTTTACGCTGTATTTAGAGGAGTTAATATTTGAAAAATAGCTTCTTAAGGACCGTATTCACCGACATGGTTTAAACCTGTAGTTACAATTTTTTGGATAAGAGATCAACATAGATTGGTTAAAAACCTGAATTTAACCAATCCGTGTCGTTCTCTTATCAAAAAATTGTGACTTAGCTGAAATAGCTTAAACCATGTCGGTGAATACCGCCCTAAAAGTATGACTCGAAAACCAGAATATGCAGATTAGATGCACCAGTACTATCTTGCATAGTTTACAACAGATATAATCGATTACAATTGATTCAGGTCGAATGAAAGGGTTAATTTCTTTATAAATTGAAAGTGTTGCAAATATGAGGCTCATTGAAGAAATGCATAAAGCAAAAGCGTATTTTACACCGGCTACAGCGAGCGAATATTTTGGATGGTTTCAGCAATCAAGTGTGTTTTTTGCAATAAATAATGAGATCAACAGGATTCTCGAAATACCCAGGATGCGTTTTTGCGCATGAGCATGCATGCCATGAATATTTCCCACATGTTGACGTAGTGTGGTGAAGAAAACTGGTTGATTGTACTTTAAAAATATTGAATCGATGAAACAAATCGATTTGTTCAATCATAACTAAATCTGAAAATTTTTCGAACGAAATTTTTCCACACTCGAAAACCGTACCTATCAAGCGAATGTATTAGATGAGTGGTTTTAGGTGGCATCACAAACACATGAACGATTTTACCCGGTGGCGTATAACACTATCAATCAAATCATTGTTTTTTTTTTGAAGGGTTACCAAGAATCCACTTTTAAAAGTACGGTTTCATCAAGGGGGTGTTTTTTTTAAAATACACTTCCGATAAATATACAGTTCTTTTTTTGATCCCGTTTTCTCCGATTCCGAAGCGACGATATGAATATTGGTCAGCTTGAATTTTCCTAATGGTTAATTGTCCTATCGGTGGATTGTGTAATGGTGAATTGCTGTCAGTGAATTTTCCGGCGTGAATTGTTGTCGGTGAATTTTCCTAGCGGTAAATTGTTTAGCGATGAATTTTCCTAGCGGGGAATTTTCTTATCTGCGGTAAATTGTTAGCGATGAACTTTCCTAGCCGGGAATTTTCTTATCTGTGGATTGCGTGGTGGTGTTGTCAGTGAATTTTCGGGAGTGAATTGTTGTCGGTGATTTTTCCGGCGTGAATTGTTGTCGGTGATTTTTCCGGCGTGAATTGTTGTCGGTGATTTTTCCGGCGTGAATTGTTGTCGGTGATTTTTCCGGCGTGAATTGCTGTCGATGAATTTTCCTTAAATCATCCCTTGCCTAGCTGAATATGCCTACATACCAATTCGCACACTCACTCTCAAAAATCATAGTGCGTACTTAATTTCACGAGGTCCCCTTATGTGCATTTGAGGGCCAACGGCTGTCGACATACGTCGGCTCATGCAAGAATTAAAAAAAAATATCCAGAGTATGGTAACGCTCGTGTTAGAACACAGGGGGAAGGGGGAAGTTTCAGCCTTGTAAATACTATCAAAATGAATTTTCTGCTAAAAACGTTCGGAGTGGCCTACGTATAAAAGCTTTTTTTTCAGGTTTTTAAATCGTCACCCATATCGCGTGTCCTTCTATGTTTAGATTAAGAGAGAGAGAGAGGGGGTGTCCCTCCTCTCTCCAGTCTTGATGTTGCATTACTTGCCGTGTTACCATCAAGGCACCACAATTCGGGTGCAGATGCCACCAAGTTTATATAAAATTCTACATTAATTAATGGTAGAGAGGAATCAAATTAAGAAAAGGGGGGAAGAGGTCGCGGTCGTGGCACGAAATAAAAATATCGTCGTCGTCCGAAGAAGTGAAAAGATGGATGGATGACTGACTGACTGACTCTACTTGTGCAATTATAAACACCAGCAGCTATAAATAAGAGAGGAAAAACCGCAGCAAAGAAATCCGAGTGTACACTATATATTATGGTTAACGCCATCTTTTTCATTTTATTTTATTTTTCAAATGGGAAATGAATGAGATAAGGGAAAAAATACTGGGCTGATTCACCGTTTTGCGTGAAGAATCACCCTCAAAATTACGCTTTGATTGAGACCGCGTAAGAGTTGAGTCAAAAAAATGCACCTTGTTACACCCTTTACAAAAAAAAGTGCCTTTCTGGTACCTGATGTTCATAAAATATCTACATCAGGGACATCATTCCCTCCTAGAGACACAGGTGTAACTAAGAGGTAATGGACAGATAAACTCATTTCATTCCATACCGTGCACCGCCCAAGCTCTACCAACAATATCAATTTTAGCTATTGCCCCGGATGAGGGGCTGTTCTGTGTCGGGTGCTTTATTATGCATATATAAATTACAGTCATGTATAAATAATTTTTCATATACCTCCTTGGCAGAAACTAAGAATAGAATGGAGCAAAAACGATACCGATAAAGCCATCCATTCAATATACACCGATGGCTCAAAAATAGCTGATAAAGTCGGTTATGCAGTAGTTCACTATAATAGCAATTATATAGTCTATGAAAACATGATTCGACTGAACGATGGCAGTACAGTGTATAAAGCCGAAATGGCAGCAGTAAAGGACGCTATAGACCCCATTCGCAATAATAAATTAGAAGGTGCCCACGTCTATAGTGACAGCCAATCATTACTACAGACATTAAGGAAAATCAATAACAAAGATGAAAATATACACAACCTGAAAATTTTAGCTGAAAAGAACAAAATATTCTTCCATTGGCTCATAATCGGAACGAAAGAAACGAGTATGCAGATCGAAAAGCTAAGAAGGCAACAGAGAAGACTGAAATAGATGCAATAGTTAAAATCTCATCGATGCAATTAAAAAGACATGATGAAGAAATCCATAATGGAAAACTGGCAGCAACGTTGGAACTGTTCATCAAATGGAATATTTCCAAAAGCGTCACTGAACATTGTGCAGGGTGATTTCTACTTCAGTCAAGTTCTAAACCAAACGTGGCGCATTCGGTGTATACCAGAAAAAAGATTTCATAAAAGATCTCTCAAATGCATCTTTTGTGAGAAAGAGACAAGTCATGTTAAACACCTAATGTATAAATGCGGAGCTTGGACGATAAACAGAGAGGATATCAATTTCAAGATTGAAAGCATCACCATTCTGGCACTAATAAAAAACAAAAATCTCTTATAAAGCAAATAATGCAAAAAAGTGAACACTATACGCATAATTCATATAGCTATACACATGGTTCATTGGTAGTAGTGTGCTAACAATATGCTAATGGAATAATATGCTGACAATATGCTAGCGCAATAATATGCTAGTGCAATAATATGCTAGCACAACAATATGCTAGTACAACAATGTGCTAGTACAGCAATATGCTGACAATGTGCTAGTGCAATAATATGCTGACAATATACTAGTGTAATAATATGCTGACGATATGCTAGTGTAATAATATGCTGACAATATGCTAATATAATGTATGCTGACAATATGCTAATATAATGTATGCTGACAATATGCTAATATAATGTATGCTGACAATATGCTAATATAATGTATGCTGACAATATGCTAGTGTAATACTTTGCTGACAATATGCTAGTACAACAATACGCAAGTGCAATAATATGCTGACAATATGCTAGTACAACAATATGCTAGCACAACAATATGCTAGCACAACAATATGCTAGTACAACAATGTGCTAGTACAGCAATATGCTGACAATGTGCTAGTGCAATAATATGCTGACAATATACTAGTGTAATAATATGCTGACGATATGCTAGTGTAATAATATGCTGACAATATGCTAATATAATGTATGCTGACAATATGCTAATATAATGTATGCTGACAATATGCTAATATAATGTATGCTGACAATATGCTAATATAATGTATGCTGACAATATGCTAATATAATGTATGCTGACAATATGCTAATATAATGTATGCTGACAATATGCTAGTGTAATACTTTGCTGACAATATGCTAGTACAACAATACGCAAGTGCAATAATATGCTGACAATATGCTAGTGCAATAATATGCTAGCACAACAATATGCTAGTACAACAATGTGCTAGTACAGCAATATGCTGACAATATACTAGTGTAATAATATGCTGACGATATGCTAGTGTAATAATATGCTGACAATATGCTAATATAATGTATGCTGACAATATGCTAATATAATGTATGCTGACAATATGCTAATATAATGTATGCTGACAATATGCTAATATAATGTATGCTGACAATATGCTAGTGTAATACTTTGCTGACAATATGCTAGTACAACAATACGCAAGTGCAATAATATGCTGACAATATGCTAGTACAACAATATGCTAGCACAACAATATGCTAGTACAACAATGTGCTAGTACAGCAATATGCTGACAATGTGCTAGTGCAATAATATGCTGACAATATACTAGTGTAATAATATGCTGACGATATGCTAATATAATGTATGCTGACGATATGCTAATATAATGTATGCTGACAATATGCTAATATAATGTATGCTGACAATATGCTAATATAATGTATGCTGACAATATGCTAATATAATGTATGCTGACAATATGCTAGTGTAATACTTTGCTGACAATATGCTAGTACAACAATACGCAAGTGCAATAATATGCTGACAATATGCTAGTACAACAATATGCTAGCACAACAATATGCTAGTACAACAATGTGCTAGTACAGCAATATGCTGACAATGTGCTAGTGCAATAATATGCTGACAATATACTAGTGTAATAATATGCTGACGATATGCTAATATAATGTATGCTGACGATATGCTAATATAATGTATGCTGACAATATGCTAATATAATGTATGCTGACAATATGCTAATATAATGTATGCTGACAATATGCTAATATAATGTATGCTGACAATATGCTAATATAATGTATGCTGACAATATGCTAGTGTAATACTTTGCTGACAATATGCTAGTACAACAATACGCAAGTGCAATAATATGCTGACAATATGCTAGTACAACAATATGCTAGTGCAATAATATACTGACAATATGCTAGTGCAATAACACGCTGACAATGTGCTAGTGCAATAATATGTTGACAATGTGCTAGTGCAATAATATGCTGACAATATGCTAGTATAATAATAAGCTGACAATATGCTAACATAATGTATGTTAATCTTTTCCTTTAATGTGAATAAATATTGTAAGCTCGAGGGGCAGCTAATTGCTGCTCGTAGGAGATGTTAATGGTGCTCCCTGGGGTAGGATGTTTATATACATGTTTTTTTTTGTTTGTTTTTTTTACATTGAGAAAATAAATGCTCCCTCCGGAGAACCCCCGTATAGCCTCCCTCCGGAGAACCCCCGTATAGCGAATCATATTCGCCGGGCCGGGGTAAGTTACTCATATATAAATTACAGTGTATTACATGCATAGGCGGAGATAGACTTGGAAGTCTGGGGGGGGGGCAAGATGATGATGATGATGTCGATTCATCTATACATATATGCATTCGATTTGTCGACTTCACCTTTGATGCTGGGGGGGGGGGGCAATGCCCCAACCCCCGTATCTTCGCCCATGATTACGTGCACGACAGCACGACAGTAAAACACATTTGAAAAAAACACTACAAAATAGCAAAACTTTACACTAGCAATTAAAGGAAAAACCACAAATAGCAAGGAAAAGGGTTTCGAGTCTATGGCTTTGCAGCTAAAGTGAGTCCTTTGTTGTTTACCATGGCAAGTCCTAGACCACGTGTGCGCTTCTCGGCTTGGTGGCTAGGGTGAGCCCTTCGCGTCGCTCGGGAAAACCCAGGTGCTGTGCTACATCGCCCTTCTCGGCGTAGTGGCTATAGTGAGCCCTCTACCGTGGCCAGGCCAGCTCCTGAACAACGTCTACTCCTCTCGGCTTGGTGGGCCAGATATGCTGTATTTCTGCAGATCTTGTACGTACCATGTGACCTGTATTTTACGGGTCATTCCCGTAATTTTGGAGTCCCAATTTCTTTGTATAATGTTCCGTTTCCCCCCCCCCCCGTTTCAACGAGGCTTAGTTGAATTTTCGAAATCGAGAACTGAGATTATTTTCATGCTGATAAATCATATTATGATAACTATGACTCGGTCATAATCAATAATATAGTCATCTAAATATATTCATCTCACATATTTGTCAAACATTTACTTTTTTCGAACAAATTTAAATTGCATTCTTGCTCATTGCATCTTTTGCAGCAGCTATCATTTTCCGTCATTGGTCATTTTTTCAGGACTTTGAGTGACAGTTTTGAACTTTTCAAGCCTTTGGCTTTTTTTTTTTTGCTGCAAATTCGGTCACTCCCGTCCTTTTTGAATTTTCTCCTCGACAATGATGTAAGTGTTCTTACACTGCACACACATGCAGTAAATTCCACAGAAATGCTTTCTTTAGCAACCATGATACAAATGTGTAACAAACGTATTTCGATTTATTTTCAGGGTCCTAACATTTAGCAAAAACCCTCGGTACGGCCATTGGTCCTCACATACTTATTTATTTATTCACGTCTCAACAGGCAAGGATTGTCCAATTACAGAGGTGGACAAGAGAAGAGAAATACAAAAACACGAATACAACAAACTACAGAAAACAAAAACGAGTGGAACAATAGAAATACATACAAAAAAGCATAATGACATGAATATTCAATACTCACATATGACTTTTAAGAAATTATCTTATAGTTGAATTGAACATATCGAGTTTCACTTCGCACTGATTGTATATATATATTGCACATCTAAAAAATAGGGGACCGTCGTAAAATGTTTGTTCGGGGTTTAGGGAGGTGAAAAGTTCGCCGAACAGGCCTGTTTCCAATTGGCACAGAAAAATCAACAATTTGGAGAAGGTAACAGTCATCAATTATATTATTGACAATTTTATACAAAAAGCGAAGATAACTTCTTCTTCTTCGGCATTCCAATGATTGGAAATGGAAAAACGTCGCAGTTCAGTTGTACTTACGTCATTGATGTAGACGTGAAATTGCCTGTAAAACATGTAACGTAAAAATCTGTTCTGGACACTTTCTAGAATCAGTGAGTCTAGATTGTTGTGAGGACTCCATGTAATATTGCAGTACCCTAGTTTCGGGAGAACGTAAGTCCTGAACAGTGTCGCGATTGTTGCGATTGATTTGAAATT
Organism: Pholcus phalangioides; assembly: GCF_987345545.1. Lineage (NCBI taxonomy): Eukaryota > Metazoa > Arthropoda > Arachnida > Araneae > Pholcidae > Pholcus > Pholcus phalangioides. The sequence continues at coordinate 20,131,861 of NW_028301616.1, read as the reverse complement.
ATTGCTGCTCTTCACAACAAATCCTAGCAGTTTTAAGCATTTATTGGTGAGATCATACATATGATCGGTAAATGCAAGCTTGGAGTTAAAGAAAACACCAAGGTGTTTGATTAGGGAAACACGACTGATCGAGACAGCATCAATGGTGTAGTCAAATTCGGTCGATGACAGTTTTCTTGTATAGCTGATGACGTGGCATTTACGAACATTGAGCTGGAAGAAATTAGCCCCACACCAATCATGGAGATACTGCAGGTCTCTTTGTAGAGCCATGCGATCTTCCAGAATCCCAACTTCGCGATAAATATTCACGTCATCAGCATACATCAGACACTTTGATGCACTGAAGCACCGAGGAAGGTCATTCACGAATATTAAGAAAAGCAATGGTCCAAGATTCGAGCCCTGGGGAACACCTGATCCATTGACATACTTTGTTGTAATCGCTTAATGAAATACAACTTGGGATGTTCTCAAATTTAAGTAGCTGGTGAACTGCAACTGGGTTGTCCTAGAAAACGAGAAACCCTCACTTTGAGCGAAATAGTATATCTGCTGATGATATTCGCGCAAGAAGAGAAAAAAGTCTTAGTTGGCATAAAACGCAAAAATATATTTTTCCCAACAAATTGTACATTATATGGCCCTATTATATAGGAAGATAGGTGCATGAAGTGACCTAGATGGATAAAAATTCTGTGATCGATACTAAAATTGTAGAAAATATGAATGCACATTTCTCTGCTGCACAAAAATATCGGGAAAAAACACCGATCACAAAAGTATGTAACTTCTGCTGCCATCTATCAAATGAAAGGTGAACTATCTGTTATAATTTTTTTAGTAGTTATTTGTTGGGTTCGACCGGTATGCAGCATGAAAACGTAAAGAAAATATGTTATGATACCACATGTTACTTATTTTATTCCGCATACCGGTGCGAATTTCGTTTACCAAAATACCGGTTGATACATTTTTATATTTAATTTTTCATAATTTTTGTACATATCAAACATATAATTTTGACGCATAGAATTTACCCCTGTTATGTAACATAGAAATAAAATATATATATCTTATTTATTCGTTGGTGTCTTCTAAATATTCTTGGGCAAAGTGGATCAACTCTTCTATATATATATCTTACAGTAAAACTACAATAAGTTGTCGTTTTTTTCTTCGGTCCTGTCCAGTTTTCATGGGTAATAATAAATAATGTTATTTAACCCTCGTTTACTCGTCACTAATTTCGGTTAACTCGTCGCTACGGAACAGTTTATGAGAGAGAGCAATATTGTTTTTATGACTCCCTTTAAAGAAAAAACTTGATAAAACAATATTGCCATATGGATGATGGTTTTTTTGCTCGGCCAAGATACATGAAATCAATAAGCTATCTGGCTATTATTTTGCCGAGGTGATCTTCGGAAAATAAATTCTGCATGTGCAAAAGACACTATAATAACCCTCTGTTCAAGATGTTCCAGATTTTAACAGTTTTTGGATTTCACCATTTGCGTTACGTCCCGGTTTTTCAATCGCATGATCTGGCCACCCTATCTTAGAACGCGTCTGCCAAAATCCAGTCCTGTGCCAAAAAAAAATGACTGTGATTTTCTTCAAGGTGATTCAGAAAAAGATGGGAAAACTTTGAAAAGAGGTGGTACTACACACAAAAACAAACAATTTTCATCAAAGAATGTATGCTCTAACATGAATGCTCCTCGACACAGCCGCTCTTCAAACGTTAAAACGGCATTCCTGTTGAAATTTATCGGGAGGAAAAAGAACACCATGCATGCAAATGCAACCTTAACGTATATTCATGCTGTCCCTGTGGTACTTCCGTTTTCAGCTCCGTAAGTGAAATGTCTGTGCTTTTTCAGTATCACTGAAGTGCGCAATTATCCCGTACGTTACAATTGTTGGAACGGTTGCAAGCTGGATTAACTTCACAGGGCTGGCGTCCACGCCTTCTATTCATTCTCACGATAAATTTCAACAGGAATGCCGTTTTAACGTTTTCGGAGCGGCCGTTTCATGTTAGACCATGCATTATTTGATGACAATTGTTTGTATCGGTGTGTACTATCGCCTCTCAAAGTCCCCCCTTCCCCCCCCCCCCCATCTTCTCTGAATCACCCTGTATAAGCGATTCTAATTGTAAACGTGGTGACTTCCTTTCCGACGCCAACAGCGCGGAAAATCATAATTGGCGGTATGATTAATTTTCGATTTTGATTGCTGGTGACGACATTCTTTTTGATTTTTTTTCAAAATTTCGATTTAAAAAAGAAAAAATATCACTTTCGTTTAAGTGAGAAAAAAAATAATGCAAAATTTAATGTTAATTTAATTTTAATGTGCGTTTAACCGACTGACGGTTTGAGGGTGTTGAGAAAATCTACTTGAAAAAGGTTCAGGTAATTGTCACAAAACTGCTTCGAAAAAAATCCAACCATTTTTCCTTCCCCCCGTACAAACAGCGGGATATCGGATTTAGTGTTGTGTGGTTTAAAATTTTTGTTCCGCCCACTGTTGAATGCTTCTTTGTAGGAGAGGAAAAGAAAAGGTGTGCTCTCTCGTAAAAGGATTCAAACTAAGTACAATACTTGGCTTTTTGTGGGCTCGTCTTTTTTTCCCATTCCTCTGCCAACGTATTTTTTACTTTTCAAGTGAAGATCTGGGCAAAATGGAAGTGATTACACACGAGCGCTGATTTGAACAACTACCAAATTATTTTACTCAAAAATTTCAACAAACTTACCGTATTCCCACGCATTGGCCGAGGGGCACCAGCTTTTTGTATGTTGTGGTCTTGGCTACTTTCGGCATGCCGGAAAAAGTGAGGTTATAATAGGATCACAGCATGCATTCAGCTGAATCAGTGGACTTTCCAAATAAAGTTGATATATATATATATTTTTTTTTTCTAAATCACTCTTCCTCGTTTTCTTTAAATATTAATTTGTCTCGTTCTTCCTCAGGAATAAATTGAATCTATGCATTATCTTGTGTTCATAAAACTTTGAAAAGAAAGTATTTTACTCACATAGTTCCTGAATTTTATTACTCCATGCCATCTGATATGAATTCAACTGTCAGCCTTCATTCATATACAGGGCCGCAATTAGGGGGAGCAGACGGGTCTCTATCCCGGGCGCTGAACCCGAGGGGGTGCAAATTTCATTCTGAAACCTCTCCCTTACCATTACAAGAGGGCGTAAAAATGCGCGCTTGCCCCGGGTGACCAAGCATCTAGTTGCGGCCCTGTTCATACGCATGTATAGAAGACTAATCAAATTTTACCTTCTTTCAATTACAGTACCGACATTGAACAATATTTCAGATTCTCTCTGAAATATTTCATTTCCTTCTTCCTCCCATTCAGTTATTCATTCTAATATTAAGTATTCAACTGTTTGTTTTCACTAACATCCAGTAAGAGCCATCATTGTTGGCTCCGCGGATATGTATAATCTATTTTCCTGATAAGAAATTAATAAAAAATAAAGATATTCAAGAATTTTCCAGAATCCGTGAATCGAATTTATCGGCATTCCGGAAAATACGGATATTTTCAGCATGCTGGTATGCCCCACTATTTCCCGGCATGCCAGCTAATGTGGGAGAGTACGATAATTGTTTTGCTAAGAAATTAGTTTTTCTCACTAATTGAATTCAATTGCTGTGGCCCGTTTGATCGTTAAATTTCTTCCTAAAAACATTATTGTGCAAATAAATGTTATGTTAGGTTGTTTGACCTCAAGACCTGTAAGACCTTTCTATTATGTGGACAATGGTGCTATTGGAAGAGCCGTAGCCAGAAATTTCTTGTGGGTTGGGGGAAGGGAACTGACAGTGCAGTACTTAGTCAAGATTCCACAATATATAACTAAAATTCTGGCATTTAGGGGGATGACTGGCAGTGGGGGTGGAGCCGGGGGTGCAGTGAGTGCTCGAGTACCTTCAGTATTCTGTACCACTGATCTGAGCACCCCCAAAATTCATTCAGGGATCAATAGTTTCCATGTAAAGCTCAAGTCAAGCACCCACGGTTTCGTAACTCTTCCGACGTATCTAATGGCTGGGCCACCAGATCACTATCTTAGATGGAAAAAAAAAAGTCAGTCAACCATTTGGATGTTTCGTTTGTACAATGAGCACACTTTTTATAAGAAGTGTGAGTAAATGACCACAAAAGATACAATAAAAAAATTGTATTTTATTTTTAAATTTAAATGTACTTTTTTTTCGTTCAATGTTGAGGCATTGTGCTTGATGAGCACGTACAAGCTCATTCATGTCCTGTCACATAAGTGTGAGGAATTGATGGATGAGCTGCACATTTTTTTTTTTTTTTTGTACGTAATGCTTAATCATAAGCCGTGGCTCAGCTTTTACAGCACAATATTTTACTGGATTTTCACCCGTGGCCACTTAGTATATTCTAGAGCTACTGTGTCGTCGCGTGGACATCATTCTGGGCTCTCATCACGAGCATCCAGGTTTGTACCTCACTGGCGGCAGAGTGGTGGTCTACCGAAGTTTGTTTTCTGTGGTTTTTCAACTTAATGAACGTTACAGCAGCGGTTCTCATCCTTTTTTTTACTCGGGAGCCCTTTTCAGTATATAATTTCTATGGCGAAGCCCTGTTTCACTCGAGGAGCACTTTTTGCATATAATTTTTATGGTAGAACCTTGTAGGCCTCTTATTTTTTATTTATCCATCAAAGTTACTGATTTGTTTTATTTTCCTCGAGTCGCCGCGGAGCCCCTGGGAAGTGGAGCACCGGTTGAGAACCGCTTACAGGTTTATCCTGCTTGAAAGTTCGAATTTACTCATGACCGGTCAACAATGTGATAACATGCTTATATTTATTTCCACTTCCGTTTTTTTTTTAATTCTTACTATAACCGATAAAATTAAAAAAAAAAAAAAAAAGCCACACACGAGTGCCCTTGCCTTATTTATTTTTTAGAACATTGCTCAACGAAGTGATGAACAATGATATAAAAATGTATATATTTGCATAAGCACTGGTACTATCTGAAAATTATCAACTGAGCAATGAAATGTTGCAGAGATTGAATACATGCGTGGATTTAGGTATTGCAAATAAGCCGCATTCTTGATTTCACTGAACATTAGCATGGCATAGTTTGCGCAAAGCTAACTTACCACAAATGTGATGCGCATACGTTCCCATATGCTTTCTCTGTGTACGTTCGCCCAACTCTGGTTCACAAGTATGGGCTGATCCAGGCATAGTCCGGGGGGTATAATGTCTTCATGGGGCCTACGTGATAAAATTCTGGCACACAATAATTTCCGAAAGTATGTAAATATGTAAGCTGTTACTTCCATCGAAATATTGAACCCCCCCCCCCCTTCCCGAAAATCACTTTGCACGCGGGAGGGGGTGGGTTGGCGCGATCTTGGCATCACTGCCCAGCATATAACCTTCACAAGAGGGAAGCTCGCTGGATTCTAGAGACATGACACTCTTGACAGACACTATGACAGTCTTTGTTTATAAAATTTTCGCTTTCACTATAAATTTTTTCAAAAAGAAAATAGTTTGTATACTTTGAAATGGTTTAGTCTGCTGGTTGAGGTTAGGGGGCCCAAGCAAAGGCCAAGAAACAAGAAGTGAGAAGAAAACATGGTCCAAAGAGGGTTATAGGGGGTAGGGTAAAGGAGTTAAGAAACACTGGTATCAATTATGCTCTGCGTAAATAAACATGATACTGTATTTGGTTTTCTGATGTAGGGCTTTCCAATCACATCGGATAATTGAGGTTCTGCCGTATCGTACTTGAGTAGTGATAAAGAGGTAAAGATAAACAAATGAAAAATAAAATTAAAAAATTTCGCCTATACTGTAAAAAAATTTCACTGGAAAGCCAGGATGTCACAATTCGGGGGGGGGGGGAATCCTGTTTATCTCTATGCATTCAATGTTTCGCAGTCAATGAGTTTTAATACGATGTAATTTTTTCATGCCAAAATAAAAGTGAATGCCAGTACATATCCTACAATCAAGCGATAAGAATTTCTATAATAAGATAAAGACGTGCCTTTTAGGTGGGGCATTTCTTGCTGAAGAGCAGCCTTTTTTATACTTTCTGAAAATTCCTCTTCGTTTACAAAAGGATTAAGGCTTCTTTGAACTGACTATTCGAGAGCTGCTTGTCGAACGTCTATCTGCTAAGTTAATTGAAAACTGTCCCCTCCCGCCGAAGAGGCAGAAGCCATTTTGTCGTTTTCAACGCCCAGCGCTGTTGCGAGTACAATGGTCATTTTGTGGAGAAAAGAGAGGGGCGTATGCTAAGCCAGCTTAGTGATTCTTTATGGGGGGAAAGCAAGGCAGTATATTTACGGCCAGGACCATTTGGAAGTCGAAAAGTTCACACGTAAAAATACGGCCTAGACCGTTTGGAAGGCATCAACTTCACACGTACATATACGTGCAGGACCGTCAGTCGGTTAAGTGACATATCTGAAGTATGTTGATAAAACTTCCAGATATTTCTCGATGTGTTTCGTCTCGACAACCGCTCGCTCTAATAATTTTTATGCAAAGAAATCAATTTGTTTTGAAATTTTTTCAAGTAAATCCAGCGATAATATTTTTTAGGCATGTAAAATACTGATTCAGGCATCTATTTTTTTTTTCGAAGATTTGTCCAACCCTAGAGCAGGCTTACTAGGCTCATCATCCATAGACCATGGGAGTGATTTTAAGGGTTAAGATACGTCTTGTCATGTGACATCGGCACCTCGTAAGCATAGCTCTGAACTTCAACTAACGAACTGGTGCATGTTGGAATGCGCAGTGTATGCGCAGTGTGCACGTATCGTGAAGTACTTTTCTGAGCAATACGTGTTCTGTGCTGAAGGAGTGCTGCCATCTGTCTTCCGAATTCGGCAGCAAACAACAATTTTAAATGTTGTGGGCCTAGCTGTGCTATCTGTGGAAAGACTTTTTTTTTTAATGATAGTGGCACTGCATTTTTTCGTATTTTATCAGATGAATGTTCTTAATGAATAGCGGCCTTCTCTCATTGTTGTAAACTGAAAGCTTACAAATTGCCCTCAAATGATATGCAACATGACCTGAATTGGAAATGTTTCTATGTTTTGATAGCCACCGAACTTTTAATTCCGAGTCAAAAAATTTATCATCGAAATATACTCATGTTACATATCAGATAAAAGCTATCTTTCTGAGCTACAGGATGACACCAAACTCAAGTCTGTGGCATGTACAGATTTTGAACAACACTCTTACGAAATTCCAGACTCCGTCAAATCGCTTTAGAGAACGGACGGAAATATGCGGCGCGCGTTTAAGCGAGATATCCGAGGTATGTTGATAAAACTTCCAGATATTTCTCGATGTGTTTCGTCTCGACAACCGTTCGCTCTGTTGTAACACCACCATCATTATTATTAGCAGCTTTTTTTTCGTGAGGGATATTCCTTCCGGAAGCCATCCTGAGACAAGAGTCCTCTCTTCAACGGAACGAGACTCCTCGAGACGGCATATTTAAGGTTTTCCCAACCCTTTCACCTACTGTAGAGATAGGGAAAGAGTAATTACTCGTGTGTGTGTGTAGTCAATCCTCTCTATCTCTCTCTTCTTTTTGAGGATAGGCAATGAAATTATCTTCCATGCTGTGCCCTTCCTCTAATTCCAAAATCCATCAAGTCTTACTAGAGACGTCCGTGATGACGTGTAAAGCGTTGATTGGCACGACGTTGGGGGAGGAAGAACCTTGCCCTCCTCTTCCCCCCCCCCCCATATATTCATGCAAAAAAATAATAATAATAGTCAAGCAAGAAGATATTCATTCCTCGGTACGATTCCCTCGACGGTATCCGTAAGGATGCGTGTATGTCGCCTTACGCTGGTGTGTTTCTCTTCTTTAGAGTAGTTGTTACTTTTCTTGGATCTTTGAGAGGAGACTTTTTGACTCTTTTTCCCCCTATGAAAAAAAAAATGTGTGGAGGAGAAGGAGGTCCACGTATCTCTGAAGTCATGAGAAGTGGGCGAAGGTGCAAGAGCCAGTGTGAAAAGGTGGAGCGAAAAGTCACGACGGCAAAGAAAAAAAAGAATATGGCAGTGGATGAAAAAAAGGCGGGAAATGTGCCTTTGACTCGTCCCTCCTGCTTCACTCATCTCGCTAACGACTTTTGATGCATGGCTTTATTAAGCTAAATGAAAAGCTTACGAGAACAACGTGGAGAGTCGAAATCCAGGCCTCTATCTTCAGCTCGTCTTGGGAAGGGAATTTTATCCCCCACCTCCCACAACTCTTTAATACGGGAATTCGTCACACGGAATCACAATAACGACATCGTGGGAATGTAGCCACAACCGCACCCGAAATCATCATGCTGGACGAAAGGACTGACATGATTCCCAATGGTTATCCGGAAGGAATCGTCTATGCTGGTCACCACCATCCATCACCGGTGGGTCTCGATCGAACAGCTGAAGATATACCGAACCCTGCAAGTGTGTCTCTTCGATCTTTCGACTGCAAAGACATCTACGACGGCTCAGACAAACCTCCATCACGCGATCCGTTGTATCCGGCCCACGGTTGCCGGCCGATAACCGCCGAAGCCGACAAGTCGCCGACGGTCAAGACAAAAGAGTCAAGAAAGGCGAGTGGTTCATCGACGCCGATAGGGGTTGCTGGTGCCACGTCGATCAAGAAGAACCATTCGGCCCCTAGAAGGCAAGAGAAGCCTCCTTACTCTTACATAGCCCTGATCGTGATGGCCATACAAAGTTCCCCGAGCAAAAGACTGACCCTCAACGAGATCTATAAGTTCTTGCAGAATAGGTTCTCTTTCTTCAGAGGGTCCTACCAGGGATGGAAAAATTCAGTGAGGCACAATCTGTCCTTGAACGACTGCTTCATAAAACTTCCCAAGGGACTCGGCAGGCCTGGAAAGGGGCATTACTGGACCCTGGACCCGGGGAGCGAGTACATGTTCGAAGAAGGGTCGTTCAGAAGAAGGCCTCGTGGATTCAGGAGAAGATATCAAGCGCTCAAACCTTATTCGTCGTTGTATTCCCACGGTTTCGGCAGTAGCAACTGTTCCACTTCGTCACAGTCGTCGGGGTCGCAACATCCTAACGCTGTGCCGTGGGTGCACGTTCAAGATTCTACACCGACTACCATCGGGAACGCATCCCAATCGTATTATACAGCTGTTGTATCTGGTCACCAGTCCGCCTCCAATTACTGGACCTATCCGGGCACCCAACATGAAAATGAAGGTACCTCAACGTTTACGACTGCGAACAATTCCCCGAAGCCTATCCAGTCCGAATTCTCTATCCGAGGGAACACAGACTACGTCCGAACTTCGACGACGACGGACCAAACGGATCATTACCTAGCGATGGCACTAGGCTCGACCCTGACTCCTATTTCCACTGAACCGGACCAGCCTACATCAGTGACACCGAACGAGGTGCTCGATTCCTACGCCGTGAACTATCAGTCGCAGCAACACGCCGCGTCGATGCAGTATTATACAGTCCAGGACAGACCGTTGCTTGGCTTCAGCAGCAGTAGAGGCAGGTCTTGGACTAGACCTTGTCCAGCTCAGCAACAATGCGCGAACCACGAATGCTCAGTTTCTCACGCTATCAGCGAACTGCAACAACCGAAACGCGTGCATGTAGGTGCCGATCCTGACACGAGGCTAGAAAATGCTGGTGGTCCTGGAGCACCGGGTCTGCACCAACCACCGAGCAATCAGCTGGATGGCACGACTGAACAACAGCAGCACCCGACCTCTTGGCCAATGACCACCAGGTGGCATTGCTTCTGAACAGGTAAGTTCAAATCTGCGAACTATAAAACTTTTCACCATATAAGGAGGTCAATAAATGCAATCCATTTCAAACTTAAGCATAGAGCAGTGGTTTTTGACATTTTATAACTGGGTGTCGCACCCTTTTTAAACGTATATTCACACCCTTTTCAACTCTAGTTCGGACCACGCTTGGTAATTTTGCAGCCCTGTGAGCAAAATATTTTGCGAAATCCGTACAGTATCTATGCGTGGTTCCCAACTTCGAAACGCAAATGCGAGCCGATCTCTCCGTTAAAAAGTCTCGCCGTACGGAGCAACAAGCCTCTACAACGGTACAATTATTCAATCATTGCACTTCACTCATATTTAGAAAATTTGATGGCAGGTGGCAGCACTACATAAAAACATACTACCCGTTAGGTTCACAACACGTACACGCATATTCCAACATATACGAATTCGTTAGAAGTTTCGCAGAGGAAGCAGGTGCTTGTGTAGTTTAGTAGTAGTATCTATACGCATGGGTTGTTTGGCAGGGCCCCCAGTGTAAATCTATGAATGGGTCTGTCTCCTCTGCAAGTCCTGGCTGGGGAACTAGAACAGACCCTTACCCTGGAGCCCTACAAATTTTCTGTTGAAAAACTCCGTCATTTTAGAACTTTCTTGAAGTTGATGGGCATGTAGACCATTCCACTTCCTTCGAGTGGTCCGTATATAATTATCATGGGACATTTTATCCTAATATTGGCTTTCTCGAAACCTGGAAGTTTATGAACGATCGGTCATATAACCCAGTTATATATATGATCGGATAGTTTTAGGGCAGCATAATGAGACATGCAAAAAGTTTTGTATCACATCCAGATACTTTTTACACATCATTAAATAATTTTAGGGTAGATTGTGAGAGACGGGTGCATCGATGAACGAACTCATCATTACCATTATTCAGGAATTTTTTATACATGATCGGATAACTTTAGGGCAGGATAATGAGACACATGCATCGGGAGGCAACAAGTCATCATCCAGATGTTTTTCCTGGATGATTCAATAGTTTTATGATTGGATGTTTGAGAGACAGAAGAACGAATTTACCGTATGATCGGACACTTTTGCGACAGACGAAAGGACACACGTGCACCGATGAACGAACTCATTGTTACAACATTCAGGCACTTTTCATGCATGATCGGATAATTTTGTAGCAGGGAAATGAGACAGATACATCGATGAACGAACTCATCATTATCTTCATTGAGACACTTTTCCTATGATAACATAATTTTATGGCAGGAAAATGAGACCGGTACATCGATGAACGCACTCATTGTTACAACATTCAGGCACTTTTCATACATGAGCGGATAATTTTGTAGCAAGGAAATGAGACAAGTGTATCTATGAACGAACTCATTGTTACAACATTCAGGCACTTTTCGTACATGATCGGATAATTTTGTAGCAGGGAAATGAGACAGGTGCATCGATGACCGAACTCATCATTATCATCATTGAGACACTTCCCATGATAAGATAATTTTATGGCAGGAAAATGAGACCGGTACATCGATGAACGAACTCATTGTTACAACATTCAGGCACTTTTCATGCATGATCGGATAATTTTGTAGCAGGGAAATGAGACAGATACATCGATGAACGAACTCATCATTATCCTCATTGAGACACTTTTCCTATGATTAGATAATTTTATGGCAGGAAAATGAGACCGGTACATCGATGAACGAACTCATTGTTACAACATTCAGGCACTTTTCATGCATGATCGGATAATTTTCTAGCAGGGAAATGAGACAGGTGTATCGATGACCGAACTCATCATTATCATCATTGGTACACTTCCCATGATAAGATAATTTTATGGCAAGAAAATGAGACCGGTACATCGATGGACGAAGTCATTGTTACTACATTCAGGCACTTTTCATACATGAGCGGATAATTTTCTAGCAGGGAAATGAGACAGGTGCATCGATGAGCGAACTCATCATTATCATCATTGAGATACTTCCCATGATAAGATAATTTTATGGTAGGAAAATGAGACCGGTGCATCGATTAACGAACTCATTTTTACAACATTCAGGCACTTTTCATACATGATCGGATAATTTTGTAGCAGGGAAATGACACAGGTACATCGATATACAGTACCAAGTCATTATCTAGATATTTTTTCGTAGATGATTAGATAATTTCATGGTTGGATGTGGGGACAGGTTTGTGATGAACAACTTTATCGTATGATCGGAAACTCATCATGATTAACGCACCTCTTATAAATGGTGGGATTATTTTATGGTGGTATAAAGAGATGGTGCATGGATGTACTTGCTGATGCATCCCTCGTCAAGAAACACTAGTACAAAAAGAATTATGCTTACTTGGAAGAATGGTAAAACACTGGTTCCGTCATCATCAGGTAGTTCCAAGAAATTGTCGAATCCGAATTCTATAGACATCATGTTCGAAAGGCTAGAGACACTTGTGTGCTTGCTCTCTCTCTCTCTGCACAGCAGTTCCGAAGAGTGTCTAAGTAGTAGATGAAGACAAACATGGGGCTATAACCGATGGAAGATAAATAAATAATAATAATAAAACGCCAGTTGGGTTACGCATAAACAAACACACACACAACCAACAGCCAAATAAATATCACTTGTGTAAACCACCCTCAACGGACTTTTATTTATTTATCTTTGCTTCCTTCCATTACTCCCACACTGCATGATTACAGTATAAACACAGAAGAATAAGAACCTGAGAAAACACATAAACAGTTGACGAGTTGAGTCCAAGCAATGCGTCATCATGTCAGTCCTTGAGCGGATGCATATAATGTAAGCAAATTAGTACGGTATTTATTTATTTGTGAGGAAAAATATTCGCATGTAGGTGTATGGTTTAAATTATTTCAAGAAGCATGTATAATTTAAGGGATTTCTAACATTTTTCCTGGTATGGCTTCGCCAAACTCCAAAAATTTTCAAGCGCCAAACAAATTTGTAGTCATAAAATGCGTTCATCATTATCTAGTTTTAAACTTTTTGGGGGGGTTTTTTTGTGCTTTCCCTGAGGAACACGCCTCTCTCTCTGTTCAATATAACTTCTGGGATACACTTCGGTTCTTTAAAGGACAGGATTGCACTATAAAAACTATATTTAAGTGGGACAAAGAGACAAGTGCATCGATGTGATGTACCAGTTCATCGTTGAAACACTTCTCAAATATACATTGAAAAATTTTAGGGTAGGATGTGAGAGACAAGTGCATTGATGAACAAATTTATCAGATGATCGGACGCTTTCAAGGCGGTAGGAAAGGAAAAGGTACATCGATGCATTACATTTGTCATATAAACGGAAGCTTTTGAGACGGGAGAAACGGACAGGTGTATCGATGAACTAACTCATCATCGTTCAGGCGCTCTTATACATGATCGTATAATTTTTTTGGGGGGGGGAGGGGACAGGAAGACATACGCATCGATGAGTAAACTTATATGATCGGACGCTTTTGAGGCGAGAGAAAGGGACAAGTGCATCTATAAAACATCTCACCATCATCATTCAGGAACTTCTGATATATAATCGATATTTTAGGGTAGGAAAAAAAGACAAGTGCATTTCATGTACCAACTCATCCCCCAAACACTTCTCACAGATGTTTGGATAATTTTAGGGTAGGATTCTAGAGGCAAAGGCGCATCGATGAACGAATTTATTACATGATCAGACCCTTATAGAGAAAAGAACAAGGTGCATCGATAAACAAACTCATCATCATCCAGGCTTTCTTATTATGATCGGATTATTTTAGGGTCATTATTGTTATACGATTAGTATTAGTGCGACATGAAGACAGTTTAATCGATTGGCCCGGTCATCATTCAGGTATTTCTTACAAATGATTGGAATGATTAAGGGTAGGATTTGAGAGACTGGTGCATCGATGAACGAATTCATCGTATGATCAGACGCTTTAGAGGTGAGAGAAAATGAAAGCAGCACCGAGAGATGAAAGAACTCATCATAATCCAGACGATTCTTATATACAAATAATATCCGGATTACTTTTAGGAGGGTTAGAAGATAGTTACATCGAAAGAGAGATGAACAACTTCTACATTCAAACACTCCTCACCACTTCTTATACGCAATCGTGTTTCCTTCAGGGCCAGGATAAAGAACTAGCTACATCGATGACCTCATCATCGAAGCATTTCTTATTACGAATATTTTTAATTGACTAAATACTTTAATAACTTTTAAATTTAATTAAAAAATTTTAATTTTTTTCTTTTTAAATTTCTAAAATTATTTAAAAAACATAAATATTTAAAATTATTTTAAATATTTTTTTCTTTTCAATCTTTTCATTTTTTTTAACTTTTTCAGAAGTAACTAAACGATGGGATTTCACTCTAAAAGTTTTATGAAAGTTATTTTATAAAACTTGAAAAAAGCAACAAATAAATTTATTGGTTACATTCGAGCAAATGCAACCGATCAGTTTATTGGTTGCATTTGTAGAAGAATTATTGTAAATTTTCATAGACATTTTGAAAGTCTCCACCCCTCCACCTTTTCCTACTTGCAAAAGTCTTTGATACCTCCTGAATTTTTTTTTTTTGGGGACATCATTGGATGTTTTTGGAATTTTTCTTTCATATTTTCCAAAAAGACAGTTCTTAGATTTTTCTTTTCCAAATCTTTTGAAAATATTTTAAGATATTTTTTCTCCCATCGACTACTCGTGAGGATCAGAATGAAGGCATCTTTATACCCATATTCCATGGGGCTCTAGATTAAACCACCAAAGAATGGCTCTTGGCTACCTATGAGCACTCTGAATCAGGGGTGAAGGAGAAAAATAATTACAAAAATTGCGAAAAAAATCATTTTTATGCACGAATTTCAAACTAAAGATGCGGGTGTTTCGCTCGCATCTTTAGTGCTCGTGTGTAAGCGCATGCGGATCCGGACCCGCGTCCTCATCCGCATCCGCTCCGTGTGAAAGGGGCCGTTCAAGTATTACGTAAGCAAATTTTTAGTCATTTTTTACCCCCCCCCCGTCAGCAAAAATCAGCAAAACGATGACCCCCCCCCCTCCCCTCTTGTCAACAAAATTTCGTCATCAGCTCTGCCCCTCAGAGTCCAACTCATATTTTCATAAAGGGTGGTTGATGACGTAAGCAATATCCAAACCCCCCCCCCCCTGTCATCAAAAGTCAGCAAATCGGAAACCCCCCGCCCCCATCGATGATGACGTAATACTTGAACGGCCCCTTACACATGATCCAATAATTTCATTAATAATTTTAGATGTGAGAGACGAAAATGCACCGATAAACGAATTCATCAAGTTCACAGATCATTTTAGGGCCGTATAAAATAAACAGGTACATCGATGGACGAACTCATCATGCAGACCGTTCGGTAAAAGGCTGGAAAAAAGAAAAACCCTCTCACATTCTTGTATCTGAGAAATAAACAGCAACAAACTCAAAATAACCATCTGATGATTTACGAGTTGTTTTCACACGCGAAGTCCATCCCGTGATCCCGGGAGGTTAAAGTAGCAATGATGGCTTCCTTTTTTCTGACACTTTTCTACTTCTTTCCTCGAGAGGGTGTTCGTTATATTTTATTATTATTTATTGTCAGAAGCACGTACGTATGTACACATTTTGTTTTTCCTTCTTTACGGAGTTTTCCACGAGTTATTAGTTTCCGTGAAAGTGCTTGTTGAAATGAATCCAATCCCGGAGATCGCAAAAAAAATGAAACTGAATTCTCTTATTTTTTGTAATATTTTGGTTCTGTCACTTCAGAGGAGTAACATTGATTCGCTTTCTTGGGTGATACGCGTGTCACCAAGAAAATTTCGGTTTCCTTTTTGCTTTCTTACTTCGAAGTTGTTGAGAAATTGTTATTATTATTTTTTTTCTTATGTGTCCATATTTCCATCTCGTCAACGTTTTTTACTTTGAAGAGGTTCGGACTTATTTTCGGTCTTGTTTTATTTTTCTTCTGCAACCATTTTCCCGTCGCTTTTGCGAAATCCACCAAAAGAATGTCAAGACAAAATGAAATGTTTTTTGGTGACATGGTGTGTGTGAGAGAGAATGACGAGCTGTAACTTGCTACTGTCACTTAATTGAAGGAGAAGAAACGACTTTTTTTTTTTTTTATATTCATGCGTTGAGTTTTGGTTTTTGGTTTGTGTCGTGTGTATATGGATTAAATATGCTTGCTATGCAGTGACTGTTTTTAAACATCAGCCTGTTGAAATGTCTTGTACTTCCGCCTAGAAACAAATCTTCGAATTTACTATCGAGTTAAGACACCTCGTGGTGATGCCAACCGCTGGTGATGGAGAGAGTCGAATAAAAAATGAACTCATATCGAAGACGGTCTTTTGCCCAGAGAAACTTCTCTCCCAATAACTATATTCTCCGCAACAATACTTTCAGCTTAAATTTTAGCAACGATTTTTTTCAGCGTAGTTCTTGGCAACATTGGTTTTTCAACAGTGTTCGTAAAACAATAATTCTTGACAATGCAGCGATTTTCAACAATATTCTTGACACTGGAATAATTTCTAACAATATTTCTACCAATGCAATAATTTCCAACAATATTCCTAAAAATGCAATAATTTCCAACAATATTCCTACCAATGCAATAATTTCCAACAATATTCCTAACAATGCAATGATTTCCAAAAATATTCCTCTGACAATGCAATGATTTAAAAAAATTATTCCTGACAGTGCAACGGTTTTCAGCAATATTCTTGATAATGCAATGATTTTAAACAATGTACAATGGCGGTATTTCTTACTAAAATGTTTTTCAAACAACTGTTCTGACAACTTATTTTTTTTTTACTAGAACATTTTGAGCGGCGATGTTTTTCATATTATCCTTGTTTTTTTCACCAATAATCCTGATAACAGAACGACTTCTCACCAATAATCCTTACTGCAGAACGATATTTCAACATAAACTTGACAACACAGTGATTTTCCAACAGCACTCCTTACAAAAAAAAGATTTGTCAACAATAATCCTGACAAACGACTTTACGACAATAATCCAGACAAATGATTTTACGACAATAATCCTCACAACAGAATAATTTTTCATAATAATCCTCACGACAGAATAATTTTTCACAATAATCCTCACAATAGAGAAATTTTTCACAATAATCCTCACAATAGAGAAATTTTTCAACATCTATCCTGGCAACAGAGCAAATTTGCCAACAATAACCCTAACAATAAAATAGTTTTCTTACAACAACCCTGACCACAGAATGCTTTCTCAACAATAATCCTGACAATAAAAATTCAACAGTATTTCTGAAAATGCAGTTTTGTCGATATTCTTGACAATGCAATATCAACTATATTCTCAACAATACAATTTAAACGATATGCTTGACAATGTAATTTTAACAGTATTCTGAACAATAACTTCAAATATATTCGGAAAAATGCAACTTCAACAATGTTCTTTGCAGCTATAGTTTTTGATAGTAATTTTGGCAAAAACTACTTTTTTAACAATATTTTCGGTGAAAGTGCTTTAAAAATGGTTTTCCTGCAATAGCTCTAACAACAAAAGTTTTCAGCAGCGTTTTCAACAAGTATATTTTTTACCTTTACTATAGACAACAGAAGTATTTTTCACAATATTCCTCTCAATGTAATGATTTTTCAATAATTATTGCTGGCACACACACACACACACACACACAGCGGTTGTTTTCTAACATTTTCAGCAACGTTCAACTTTCTCAATATCGTCCACAACAATGGTTACTTTAAAATTTTATTCCTGGCAGTAAAACGTTTTTTCAACAGTATTCCTGACAATACAATGACTTTCATTCAATATTCTCAATATTTTTGACATCAATAGTTCTTAACCAGTATTGTCAAAATCGGTTTTTTTCACACGGCAGATCCGACGAAAATATATTTAACAACATTTTCAGCAACAATTATTATTTTTACCAGCATTTTGAGCTGTGGTAGTTTTTCATTTTACTCGTTTTCAAATGTTTTAATAATAATCCTGATAATGCAACTGTCAACAATATTCTAGTGGTCTATAAATTTTTTTCAATAGTATTTTTAGCAAAAATGCTTTTAACAATATTCTTTGGCAAAAAAGTTAATTCTCTGGCGTCAATAGCTTTTAGAAGCATTTCAACAAAGATAACTTTCAGTTGTATCTTCAGCAACAAGGTTTTTTTGTCCCCAACAATGCAATGATTTTTCAATAACATTGCTGGCAGCGATTGTTTTCTAACATTTTCAGTAACGTTAGATTTTCCGCAGAGTATCCTTCACAAAAAAATTTTTTAAATATTCCCGACAGCGCAACGGTTTTCAACAATATTCTTGACAATGCAACGATTTAAAAAAAAAATTATTCATGACAGTGCAACGGTTTTTAGCAATATTCTTGACAATGCAACGATTTTCACCAATATTTCCGACAACTCAGCGGTTTCCAACAATATTCTTGACATTCCAATTATTTCCAACAATATTGCTAACAATGCAATAATTTCCAACAATATTCCTCTGACAATGCAATGATTTTTAATGATATTCCCTACAATGTAATGGTTTTCAACAATTATTTGTTTCGAAAACTCTTGAAATTATTTCTTCCAAAAGTTTTTGAAATAATTTCTTTCAATAATTCTAAAAAATCGTATATTTCAAAAACTCTACGGAGAGAAGATATATTTCTCTCCAAAAATAATTTCCTTTATTATAGTATTTGACGGAATTTTTCTGTAAATTCTTCAATTATTAAATAATTATAGAAATACGCATGCCGAAAGGGCTCGGTTTCTGAGGCCCCTGCCAAAATCAAGGGCCCTCAAAACCCGTTTTTTTTTTTTGGCCTGGTTTGAAATATCTGAAGTTAACACACGAAATCAATGAAAAACATGCCACAAATTCAATACCGCATATAATTTCAAATTGATATTGAACTAACATTGTAATTTAATTATAATTTATCTTTTAATTATATTTATTTATTATATTCCTCCAGCCTTAGAACAAGTTACAAGGAAGTACGGGGGGATTCCAAAACAAGAACGGATTTTGCCTTCTGCGAGTTAAACTTCCTGGGAAATCGCTGAAGAAAGTCTCATTCATATTCAACGAGATGTTTATCTTCACACGTGGAATATTCTAGAAACTCGGAAAAGATGCTATCGAGAGAATTCTCTTCTACCTCAAGTATCTTAAAACAAATGTGCAATAAAAAATAATTTTTCCCACTGAAATTTGCGTGTGGTTTTTTTACATTTATTTCAAAAGACTGATGTTTCATTTCTGATAAAAAATGGCTCAAAGGAAGGCGACTCTTTCTTTGGAGGTTTTTATTGCGTTTCCTAATAAGAGGGGGGTCATTCAAGTATTACGTCAGCATCGATGGGGGGGGAAGGTTCTGATTTGCTGACTTTTGATGACGAGGGGGCTTTGGATGATGCTTACGTCATCAACCACCCCTTCATGAAGATATGAAATATTCTTAATGACATCTTATACTCGGTGCGCCAAAAAACGAGAAAAACCCTTTCGCTAGTGTTTGTGGGCACCTGAACTAACATTCTCCCTAAGGGGCCATTCGTTCAAGTATTACGTAAGCAAATTTTTAGCCATTTTTGACCCCCCCCCCCCCCGTCAGCAAAATTTCGTCATCAGCTCTGCCCCTCCGAATCCCAACTCAAATTTTCATAAAGGGTGGTTGATGACGTAAGCATTATCCAAACCCCCCTCCCCCCTTGTCATCAAAAGTCAGCAAATCGGGAACCCCCTTCCCTCCATCGATGATGACGTAATACTTGAACGGTCCCTAATGATAAGTCCCCTTCAGATCCACTCTAGTGATCTTTAAATGTTTCGCGGATCGTTGGTCCGCGGGCCAAGGGTTTACCATATATGTCTTAAAGGGTGGGTCACAATGAATTTCTTTAAAAAAATTTTTTGGGTTTTTAGCCTTCAAATAACATTGAAATTAACAGAAATTGATTATAATAACATATAAAGGTATTTTCTTTCGAAATTCTAATTTTCTTAAAAAATACTTCTTACATTAAAAAAATAAATTTTCGTCTGTGGGGGGGGGGGGGTGACGAGCCACCCTCCCACGTACGTCTCTGGTTCCACCAATATGCGTTAGGAGGTAGGGGGCAGTGCTGACGAAATTTTGCTGGGAGGGGAGGGAGTCATAGTTTTTTGCTGACGGGGGGGGGGGATAAAAAAAATGGCTAAAAATTTGCTGATGTAATACTTGAACGGCCCCTAATCACAAGATCCTGGAAAACAATGAAGAAATGCGATCCTATACATATTAGGCCAGCGGTCTTTAATGCATGTGACTTCGGAGCTTCTTACCGCGGTCCTCCAAAGTGTTCCGTCTGGACCGCGAAAGTGTTCCGGCAGAGAAAAGTATCATTACACATTCCAAAAACGTTTCACCACACGCATGTAATGTTTCTTCTAGTATCGAGCACATCATGCGTTCAGAGAAAGTGGTTTTTTTTTCTCCTTTCTTTCAAACGGAGCACAACTCCGGTCTATCACCATGGGAAATTTTCAACCGAGTGAGTTGTGTCGGAAGTGTAAGCGTGTGTATCTAAGTCTAATAAGAGCCGTATTCACCGACATGGTTTAAACCATAGTTTCCCAACCTTTTTTGTCCCATCGCCCCCTTGTTCAGAAATGTTTTTCTCCCCATCGCCCCCCAGGTCAATCTAACCCATAGGATCCTATGTTATACCTTCATCTTCTACCGCCCCCTGGAACATTCCACCGCCCCCAAGGGGGCGTTTGAGCCCACGTTGGGAATCAGTGGTTTAAACTGCAGTCACAATTTTTGGATAAGAGATCAACATAGAGATTGGTTAAAAACCTGAATTTAACCAATCCGTGTCGATCTCTCATCAAAAAATTGTGACTATAGTTTAAACCAGCGATTCTCTCCTAACGTGGGCGTTAACGCCCCCTTGGGGACGATGGAATGTCCCAGGGGGCGGTAGAAGCTACGGGTATAACATAGCTATGGGTTAGATTGCGTTGGGGGGCCGATGAGAGAAAAACCATGTCGGTAAATACAGCCCTCAATGCGTATATAGTGTTGCGTCCGATTTTTCAGCGCTGCTATTATCTATTTCAGAAGTGAAGTGAGTGTAATTATTGAACATTTGTACCGTTATAGGCCTGACCTGTTGCTCCCTGTGACATTCACAACTCGAAGTTGGGAACCACAGAAAACCACCTACAGAAGACTACCACTGCGGTGACGGTGGGGTTCGAACCCGGGTCTGTCACTATGACCACTGGACCACCACAGAGCCATGTTGAAAGAGATATCGGCTGATTTAATTGATGTCTTCTGTTGTGGGGGTCAGACGCTCGTTGTAACGGCATTTTTTTTTTATATAAAGGGTGACCGTGGCTGTCGCATCTCACACCAGCAGCGTAATCTATTTATAATTGCGCACATAACGTTAGAAGAGTTTCCACCTCCCGACACAAGCGTAATTTTCTCTCTTCACGTGTTCGGAATTATTTTGGTGATTTGAGAGAGAGAGAGAACGTGTGAAACACCCCGCACACACACACGCGGAAGAGGAGCCGCGTCAGAACATAAGAGCTTCTTTGAGAGAGGAAAGGAAAAATTCCATTCTTACTGCGTACATCAAAACGCCGTTTAAGTGCCGACAGCTGACGAAAAGATTCCTCACTGGAGGAAGTGACGTATTGATTCACTCACGCATAGTGTGAATTCTTCGCATTTTGAACGGCGTATTAAAAGTGAATAGCCGTCCGGCCCATAGGCGGAGATAGACTTGGAAGTCTGGGGAGAACGGTCATTATTGCTCGGGGGGGGGGGGGGGAGGCACGATGATGATGATGATGTTAATACATATATACATTAGATCAGTCGACTCAACCTTTGACGCTGCTCCCCCACGCCCCCCCCCCGTATCTCCGCCCATGGTCCTGCCCAACGAGAGTTTCTCTGTTAGAAGTTTCCCCACCCCCCTTCATGAAACGATAGACATTGTTTCTAGCACAATTCGTTCATTCAGTCAGAATCATGGGTGGAAACTGGGAAGGTTGAGGGGGTGGCCGCCCCTCGCCATTACCCCAAAAAAATTTGTATTCCCTCAGAGGAGGGAGATCGAAAATCCATTTCTCCCTCACCCTCCGTTCACTATACAACCGCCCCCTCGTTTGAAGAGCCTGTATCCGTTTGTGGTCAGAATTATACGTACAGCACCACCACTTATTTTGTATCCTGGAGGTGATGCCATCTACCTTCCATCTTGGAAGTTCAAAGTAGTAGGTGCCTGAATTTTCGTGTTTTTATAAGTATTGTGTTTTGAAAATCTGCCTGATCTCTCTGCTGAGAGACTTTGTTTTTTTTTTTAAATGGGAGAAATACTGAAATTGCAGAGACTACAGCAATCTCTCAGCGAACAATGGAGGACGTTTTATGTAGTAGTAATTGGTGCAATGCGATAGCAACGCAATCTACTGGACAGCAAAAGAACTAAAACAGCCTGCCATACACCTAATCGAGAGCTGTCGCCACGAGTGCAATATTTTCTCAAATCCAACTTCAATATATTCTTCTAACCC
Source organism: Pholcus phalangioides (assembly GCF_987345545.1). Taxonomy (NCBI): domain Eukaryota; kingdom Metazoa; phylum Arthropoda; class Arachnida; order Araneae; family Pholcidae; genus Pholcus; species Pholcus phalangioides. Next base: position 20,109,304 of record NW_028301616.1, on the reverse strand, counting down.
AAATCAACTAACAATATTACTGCTGCAGTCTACCAACGTCGCGGCTGTGCTTTTGTTTGCGCGTTAATTTAATTAATACTTTTCTTTTGAAGTGATTTTTCTTTTTTCAAAGTAGCATTAGTTTTATATATATAATTCTACAACTGGGCCGTGGATCCTAGTAGAAAGGCCGGGGGTCCAGGCACCCCCAATTGGGAACCACTGGTATAAGCATTTCAAATTTTATATTGTCTTTATGTGAGTTATAATCTGAGAAGACAGCATTTTACCGTTCATCCATAAAAAAATAAATAAATTTCTTTTTAGCGAACTCCAATCTCATCACAGGGTGTAATCATCGCTCGTAAGGGGGTGGGTCAGGAAAACCTTTTTTTCCGAACACACTGTATGCGGACTTCCTAATCTTCTATTGTGGACAGTTCTACTGGCGCAAAGCGTTCGCCATTTTCCCCGAACATTTGCTTTTTTTTTGTTCAAATCTCTAGTTATTTGCTATTCTCCTTGGAGGCATTCTGTTCATTATTTGCGTATCTTTTCTTTGACTTGTGTACGTCAGCGCCACCTATCGGCTGTTTTTGCGTTGTTTTTTGTGTTTTTTTGTCCTGTCTTAAAAAAATTCCTGTGACCTACCGATGCTAACCCTGGGGTCTAGGTCAATTCGTCGAGCTCAACTTGTCGCGGGACAATTCGTCGCAGTCAATTTGTCGCAGCGTCAATTCGTCGTGCTACAAACTCGTCGCGGTACAAATTTGTCGCAGGCTCATTTCGTCGCGGTACAAATTTGTCGCAGGCTCATTTCGTCGCGGTACAAATTTGTCGCAGGCTCATTTCATCGCAGTACAAATTTGTCGCAAGCTCATTTCATCGCGACAAATTTGAGTTGGTTTAAAATTCATATGTTTGTTGTGATCTTATAAATAGGGTAGGTGCTTTAGGCGTAAAAAATGGAACTAATTTTTTTTCTCATTTATTGGAAATGTTCCCCCTGCCCATCTGTTTTAATTTTTAACAAATGAAGGAAAGTATTCATTGAAGTCATTAAATTTTTAAAATTTAATTTTTACCATATAAGTCGCATCTCTGTCGGGATTTCCATTTCTCGCAGTGAGGGATGTTGAACAGCTCACCCAAATAAAAAATTGAGATCAAATAAATTTTTAAATTTTAATTTCCACCGTATAAGCCGCATTTCCCACTTTTTTTCGGGATTTGAGTCCCTGAGTACGGGTTTGAGTCCCTTATAAACGGAATGAATGGCGATTTTCAGCCCCCCCCCAGCTCCTCAATGTTTCCTTCATGTCGGCACCTTTGACTGGCCAAGCATGCCGGAAGTGTTTGGAACTTGTGGGTTCTTGTCTTGATCTTGAAGTAGGAAATTTTGATTTCTGAATCATTTCTCTGGGTGCTCATACCTATTCCATAAAGTACCCTGGGCACCAACAGCATGTCTGTCTCTGACACCACTGCAAATGTCAATCGATTTTTGATTTTTTTTCAACTCTAAAGTAACAACTCTCGAATAAAAAGAATGAAATCAGACTTTTAATTAGATCATTATTCTTCATGTACATGACACTCGAAATTAAAATTACAATATCAATTACATTTAAAAATTTAACTGCATATAAAAGTTTAATTATATTTGAAAATTCGGTTATAAAAATTTGAAATGTTAAATAATTGATTTTTGCTGTGATAAAATTTCAATATCATGTGGAAAAATTTCGGTTTGTATGATATTCCCCAAATTACAGTGAGCCTATCTTTAACGGTAAATTTCTATCTACCCCATTACAGTATCTCCATAAGAACCTGAAATATTTAATTAATTAATAATTCAATTAAATTAATATTTAATTTTCACCGTATAAGCCGCACTTCCCACTTTTGTTGGGATTTCTCACAGCGTAGGGAGTTGGGCGCAGATCAAGGATGGAAATGTACAGTGCTTATGAATGACGATTCGATGAAGTTTTCATAATGACCACAGGATGAGCACCGACAAAGGCAATATAATCACCAATAAGAAAGATGACTATGGGTCAGTCGCATAGATACAATATAACCATTAATCTTATGTTTATAATCAGTCGCATATCTTTGGCTGGCTTGTTTGAATATTTTCACATAGTTTTCATTAGCGTCTAAGCTTTTGATACAAGGCTGGTGTGCTTGGTCTACGGCTCCAGTCAACGATTAGTAAAAATTTCTTCTTACAATACAAGTGAATTAACATTAACAGACAATGTAAGATTATTATATTCAGAGGTATATTTCCTAATTGGGGAGGGGGTATGCGGGCTTTATCCCAAGATGACAAGTTCAAGTGAAAGGGCGTGACCAAAATTAAGTAATTGGTGATCAAGAACATGAATTAGAAAGGAAGAAGGAAGGCAAGAGTTGAATAGCCCACAGGTGGGAAAACTATGAATCCGCCTCTGATTATAGCCTACATTTATTAGGATAATTTTAATTTTAAAACAATTCTTATCGTACATATAAACACTCCACAATATCTAAACCTTTATTTATTTTCAGTGCTTTGAGAGTATCATTTTATTTACACTTATATATACGTGAATATCGCAGTAAAAACCCTTTGATGATTTATAGAATAATACGTGATGGTATTTTGAACTACCATAATTTTTTTCTTTTGTTTTAAAGATACGTAGAAGATTTCAATTTATTGCAATTTAAATTGAATTCAAACAATTTAATTTTAAAAAGTACAACATTATTTTTTGTCATCCGTATAACCTGTATCTCTCTTTAAGATACAACAAAAAACTCAAATAAAGAAAATTAATAATAGTCTAATTCATTTTGAATTGCATTAAAAGTTTTTATAATTTCGGAACATGAATTATGGGGGAAAAAACTTTTAAACACACACGACGAATTTGTATCGCGACGAATTGGAGCTGCGACAAATTTGTACCGCGACGAATTGACACTGAGACAAATTTGTATCGCGACGAATTGGAGCTGCGACAAACTTGTACCGCGACGAATTGACACTGCGACAAATTTGTATCGCGACGAATTGGCACTGCGACAAACTTGTACCGCGACGAATTGGCAGTGCGACGAATTTGTACCGCGACAAATTGAGGCGCGACGAGTTGAGCGCGACAAGTTGAGTGCGACAAATTGACCGGCTACGCTAACCCTGCAAACCGTTTTTTATTTCGGTTATTTTTCCGGTTTTTATGAATTTTTAAAGTTTCTACGGACTTTTTGCTCACCCTATATGAGATAGCTTTCCCGTCTTTACGAATAGAGCTTCATGGAAAACAACCACATCGAATTGTTCGAGAAGCTCCCAGAAGTTATGCCTGGTCATAAGGATATGCAAATAAGATAAATGACGTGAGAAAAGAGGGAGTGGCCTTTTATAGTTTTTCCCCCAACTGCATTACTTACTGAAAAATTTAGTTGGTGTTGGTTTCGAATTCTTGTTTTAATTGGTTTCCAAGATATTATTTTCCATTCTATTTCACCATCTCTGAAAAAAAAAATTGGAAAAATTCTGATGGGGTTACTTTTCCTTTTGAATTCACCATTTTTTCCTGTGACAGTATAATTTCTTCCACCACTGCGCATAGCAATGTGAAAGCAATAAGTTAATGGTTTTCTCATCCAAGCTCGCGAAAACCCCTCGAAACCTCTCCGATGACCCTGAAGGAGTCCGTGGACACTTGTTGAGAACCTCTGGCTTGAAGCAATCGTGTTATTCAGGTTCGGGAGCAAAAAAACCATGAGATTTTGAAGCTTGGGGAAAGTTTGTGAAATGAAAACTATTTCATTAGGGGGAAAAAGTGAAATTCTGTTATCTAAAATTCGAGACATTGCATTAATTCTCGGCAAGAAAGCTGCCTGAAATGGGGAAAAAATTGCCATTTACGGCTTAAATTGCTTTAAGAAAAACTGCAAATAAGCAGGGAAGACAAGGTTACTTATAATTGGAAGTAAATTTCACCATTTTGATGGCAGCACTACACATAACAGGCATGACACAGAAACTACAAGTTAGGTTCACAACACCTACACGCACATTTCCGACATCTACCGATTCGTTAGAAATTCCGTATGCGTACGAGGTGCATGTACGGTTAAGTAGAAGTGCATTTCACCAAAACAAAGTTGAATATATGACAAATATGTGAGATAAAAATTTACATTTGAGGAGCTTTCAAAAGGGAACGTTTCCACAAGTAAAAAGCGTTTTCCCCGGAACACGTTTGCTTTAGAAAAGTAGAAAATAGCCCAACAGGTAACAACATATAGTAGAAGAATCCGAGGATGATGTCACTCTCCGCTATCCGCAGGTTTTTAAACAGCTGGCTGAAGCGGAGATATATTTATGAAAGAGAGAAATATTTCAACTGCCTTTTTGCGGGGAATCGAATCCACGTCCTTTCACTTTCCGGGTGAACGCACTAGACTACAGAGGCAACGAATATCTCAATCTTTCCTTAGAGCTCGTGTGCACTGAATATGGACGGTCGGACCTAACTCAGGCCAAAGCTCACAATTTCTGACGTTGCCACCAGATGGCGACTTATCCGAGCGTGATGCGCTCAGATAGCGATGCTAACCCTGCAAACCATTTTTTATTTCGGTTATTTTTCCGGTTTTTATTCATTTTTAAAGTTTCTACGGACTTTTCGCCCTACCCTGTACATATAAAAGTAGATATAATACCCGGTGCTGCCCGTGTTTTCTTCAATTACTGAGAGGATTGGAAAGGTGACAAACTATTATAAGGGAATAAACAACAGAGCGTCCATAATTAAAAGACCCAATTTTAAAGTAGCCTAAAGGTTATAATTATGAGAGTTATAATCTGATAACTGGTTTTAACCAGTTATCAGAAAAGTGCGAAACTTTGTGGAAGACTTACTTCAAAGTGATGGAAATTTGTTTCAGGAGATGATTAGTTTAACATGTCGCCACCAGAGGGCGTTTCACTTTGAATACCTGTAGTAAACATGTAAATTTATATCTTATTGCCTTTACTGATGTTCCCTGCCGTCTCTTTCCAATTTTATTGATTGTTTGAATTGTGCACCTGTGGAATTGGAGCCTACTGGCCTTGCGCAGGTTTTGTATATAATAAATAAATAAATAAAATGTCACGCAGCCGCTGTTATAAAACCTAGACCAAAAGTAACGGTATGTTGTGTGTGTGTAGATTTACTGCATCACTTATTCTAGGTCCCTACTTCTACGATGAGTTACGTTCTGCAGTTCCAGTGACATTTTCGATCAATGGGAAGCGATATGCATTGCTGTTACAGAACGAAATTGTTCCAGCTCTGCAAGCACATCACTGCCTCGCAGACACAATCTTTATGCAAGACGGAGGCTCCTCCTCACATTGCAGTGTGTATTAAGAGAATGATAACAAACACATTTACACTCTTAAAACACATTTTACAGAAGAAGGTGTCATCAGCTGGCACTTCCCTAATCTGTGGCCTCCGATTTCGACTCCATACGATTTTTGGCTTTGGGGGGGGGGCGGGCATTTGAAACGTCTGGTAAGTCGTGACAATCCAAGAACTTTACCTGACCTTAAAAGGTAGCATTTCACGCCGCGTGCTAAACATTTCCCCGCACACACTTCGGTCAGTTTTGGAACAAGCCATCTTGCGATTTCACATGGTATCTGAAAATGACGGCCATCACGTGGAACATGTTTTGTTGCAGTATCAATTGTTAAACACTTTTGCAATTGATACTGCAACAAAACATGTTCCACATGATGGCCGTCATTTTCAGATACTATGTGAAATCGCAAGATGGCATGTTCCACACTTTCGGAATGTTTACTTTGCTTACCGTGCGGTTCCCTAGCAATGCGTTTCAGACATTTACAATATGGTTTGCCATTTCTTTAATCGTTTCAGTAGTACATATATTACAGTTTATATGCCTTTATAATGGTTTGTTACTTTTTTTTCAATCCTCTCAGTAATTGAAGAAAACCCTGGGGCAGCGCCGGGTATTATATCCAGTCACTTACGTAAATAAAGTAATGAGGTAATTTAACAAAATAAACGAATTAAACATAATCAAAACTCAACATATTATCCTTATCACTAGATACAAAAAAACGCCAGCTCCCGTCCCGTTTTTTTTTTTCCATAATAACACTAAAAACATCTTCCCTTTACCCAAATTTAAATTGCAAATCCATTCGTCACGCATCTTAATTTATACATATACATAGCAAAAGAAAAAGTCTATTAAATGTCTGTATATTTATATATATCGCCATCGTATAACGTCACTAGATGAGTAATATCCAAACCGGGATTTACAAAAAAAAATAGCACATGCAGGTCATAAAAACGAAATGTCGACCTATTTTTGAAACCCGTGTTTATAATTTCCGTCTTTTACGTAAAAAAAAAAAAAACGTAAAAAAACGAGACTCCTTAGATATAAATGTTTTTGTGTAAATACAAGACGCCCTCTGGAGGGTCTATACATAGACACTCGCATCTGTTATTACATATAGTACTGTATTAGAGGAAAGGAAGGAAGAAAAAAAAGATGGCGGAAGCGTTGGAAATACGCGTGTAGTTTTATATAAAAATTTTAATTTTTCCTCGATTCGAGAGAGGTTGTGCATTTCCGTAACAGATGGCGTTGAGATATTTTTTTTTTTAATTAAATTATTTTATAGTATCATTAATTTATGGTTTAAATATATCTCTATATGAGTGTCTCTCTCTCTATCTGGTGTAATATGGTAACCCGGATGTAATGTTTGCAATTCGTACAAATGTGATTTATTATGGCGATTATATGCATATGTATAAATGGTTTTTTTTTTGACAAATGATGGTTATGGGATGGTCGTTTATTTCTAGCATGTTCGGTATGTTCATGCTGAACATACTAGAGTTTCGTGTAAAGGGGAGCCCGTGTAATTAGCTTGTTGGTTCCATTGATAAAATAATTTCTCAGAGTAATACTGTACTGTTCTATAAGAGAACCCAGTATATCGGAAAGGTGAATCTTTATACATAAAATTGATTTTCTGTCTGTGTGTGTGTGTGTGTGTGTGTGTTCTCTATACAAATCTACAATTTTAGATTGATCGTCACCAAATTTTGCATATATACCGAATGGGACCCGACTTGAACGACAGGCTACTTTAAAATTTCGTCAGAGCAGGGAAAATGCCTCAAATGCGCAAAACAACTGTCGGGCAACAATGGTTTTTGGGCGTCAACAATCGCTTTCGGAACGTTTAGTTTGGTTACCGTGGTTCCCTAGCAATGCGTTTCAGACGTGTATATGCCTTTGCAATGGTTTGCCACTTTTTCAATCCTCCCAGTAATGAGGCTTTTTGAATAGATGCCATAATCATCATCAGCATCACTTTGAGGGTCAAGCAAAGGATGTTGAAATCAGTGTTAAAATTGCCGATTTTACTGTAGAAATGCGAAAATTTAGTGGGGTTTTCCACTACATCAATAATTTTAAAAATTGTATTGAATTCTTGATTTTTGAAGTATTAAGTTCGCTTAGAGAGTTATACGAAGCCCAGGAGATTAAATATGAAGTAATTAGCCGGCCCTACTTTTGAGTTGGATATCCATGCAATAACATTTTGATTTCAACTTTTTATTCATATCTTCTCAAGCATGAAAATTAATGTCTCTCTCAGCATTGATTTTTAATATTCAACTGCATAAATTCATATAGTTTAGGTTGTTTTAAAATTAATTATGGGCCCGTAAAGAACATCGAAGAAATTCCACAGCTTTAACTAAGCATTTTTGGAAGCAAAAACAGGCAGATGAATAACTTGAAGTTCAGGGGGAATCCGAATACCTAGCACCCCTTAAAAGAGAAAAAAAAAATACAGTAAAACCTCGTTAAGTCGTCACCCTAATAAGTCGTCACTCCGGTTAAGTCGTCATTTTTCTTCAGGCCCTTCCACCTCTCATGGACAACAATGTTATTAAACCCTCGTTTACTCGTCGCTATGAAAAAATTTGAGAAAGTGGAACAGACTATTTTTTATGGCTCCCATTAAAAAAAGAGCTTATTAACAGCATTGCCATATGCTTAAAAATCACCATAAAATCCTATATACCCAAACGGAACAGTTTATGTATGAAAGTTACGCTGGGCGAAGTTCATTTGCCGACTAAGGTTTTTGGAACGTTGAGGACTGTTTAAGCTAGATCTCATTTCTGCCTGGGCTCCATTAGAGAAACTGGAGAAACCACGAGACACCCAGGCTCTGTCGCAAGAAGCAACGTAAGCACTTCGGCCCCCCATGGTATCTCCGGCAAAACCAAAATTTATTGATACGTCAAAGATTACATATAGTGCAAGGAAATCAAAAATTATGTAAATCGAAGAATCAAATTAATCAACTCAAAGTGCAACGGGCACATAATAAATAATCCTAGAAAGTGGGCTCTACTAATTTAGGACTTGAAATTTAAACAAAATATCTTTGTTGAAAAAAATTAGACATTCTTTCCCAAGTTGAGGTCTTTTCCCTGCCCAGGGCCCCTCCACCAAGTCAAAAGTGTTCGAGATTACTTTGTAGTTGTATCATGAACTACTGATGAAGAATTAAAATACTAAAATTAAATTTGATGTCTATGTAAAATTAATGTGCAATAGAGTTAGTTCTATTATAAAAGAAAAGCTACTTATATGGCTACTTAAAGCTACTTATAGCTTTAGACTAACAGTTTCTCTGTTAGTCTAAATTAAAAATTACTAGTATAAATCAAAGTGTACAGTACATTTTACCACAATAATTTAAGTAATAAGTTACACTATAAAAGTGTGATAAAATATGTTTTATAAAACTTGAAAAAACAACCAATAAGCTTATTGGTCTCATTCGCTCGAATGTAACCGATGCGCTTATTGGTTGTTGTTCTTTTCAAGTTTCGTAAAAAAAATTTTTATCACACTTTTATAGTGCAATACCGGCCTTAAAAAGTTAAATTCTTAAGGCCGGGCTCACGCTATAGAAGTTTTGTAAAAGTGCTTTTATAGTGTAATCCCAGCCTAAAACAGATCTTTTTTTTAAGATTTGTAGGGATGGCGTATGGATGTGAGTAAGGCCGGTATTACATTGTTCAAATATTAATAATTAAGTCATTAAAACTGTACTTTTTAAAAAGTCTCAATTTGAGTGTGCCGTTGAAAGTTCAGCTGTAGGTTCGAGAGTGTGTCGCGAGATAAGGGGGAAAAACACTGGCACAGATGATCCTTGATATGCTTTGTGACGGATCACAGCTCCTTATACTTCGGAACAAGCATAGAGAAATAATTTTCGAATAAAATGAATAGTAGGAGAAAAATTTCCCCTATCCTTTTCTGACTCTTGTGTTTTATATTACATATTTGTAAACTCTACTATTACACACGCGAGAGACATCAATTGGGCTGAGATTCCTGCTGCCACCTATCAAATAAAAACAGAACTGTCTGTTATAATTCTTCGAATGAAATTGAGTGTTGGTTTTAAACCGGTTTGCAGCATAACAACGATCAATATGTGGCATAAAAATGTATATTTAAAATTTTTATACCGCACACCAGTTAAATTTTATAAGCCAAAATACCAGTTGCAACATCTTTATATCTGTTTTGCAGAAAACATAAAACTTTCTGTTCGTGAAAAACCTGTATTTTGACACATAATATTTACATCAGTATGCGGCATAAAATTAAAATAATATCTATTATCGTACCCCACGTTATGAATTTTTATGCGGCATACCGGTTCATAACCAACAGTCAATTTCACTTGAAGAATCCATGACATTATTTTGGCTTTATCTGATAGGTTGCAGCAGAGTCGCAGTACAAGGTTTCTCTATTTCAAGCAACATTTATGGGCATTTCTCTTCCGTTCAAAAATATCGGAACGGAAAGACGAATAGAATCCAAACCACTCATCACACAACATCCAAGGCGCATAACTAAAACTTCAGCGTTGTTTCTGAGATATTGAAAAGCGCTGCGATTCCATTCCATTAAAGCGCACGCGCGCGTGTGTTTAGTACTAACATCATTTCTTTTACAGAAATGAAGGATCTCTCTGGACACTCTTTTACGGATCGGCAGGAAATTTCCATGTATCAGAGGTTGAAGAGCACTGCTCTAGAGATTCCCTTTTAGTCGGAATACGATCCTCTCATATTCCGACAAAAGTTACTACGCACAGAGATACTTCAAACAAATTCAAAAAAAAACTAATCGTAACAATTACCATCAGGGTTTTACATTAAAAATTAATTTCTTTTTTTTACATTCAATTGTGGTTATACGAAGGGCCGTAACCCTATATATAGGGCACTTTGGACAATGAGCTTACCAGCCAGACCAGCATCAAATGGTTACCCCCATGCCCAGCCCTCAGGGCTGATTGTGGGATTAAAGACGGGCCTAGGAAGAGATGTGAAAAGAGAGACTGTGGTTGTTGAGTGTCAGAGAGTGTGTGCATGTTGTGTAGTGTATGAGAAAAACAATTATGTCATCGCCTGGTCAAAAAATAGTCACGGCTTCGAAAAATTTATGCCTAAGTAGATATTTGCTATGCCGCCACACCTAACAAAATTGGGAGAGCACGGTTCAAAGCAGTCCATATAACATTGAAGCAAAATATCAGCACTATAAGTGATTAATATTGTGTGTCAACAATAACCCCTTTTTCTTTTTTTTTTTTCGTTCAGCATCATTCAGCAAAGCAAGTTCTTCCCGTTCAGGTGGATTTTGGTTTTTTTTTTGACATATGTTAATATAGGTTCCAAGAAAGCAAAATAGGGGATAAATAGGTGCCAAAATATACATTGAGTAAATAGGTGCTATGATAAATAGGTGCACAAGTAATCAAAATAAGACAAATCAAGAGGTTAAATAGGTTCCGATTTAAGAAAAAGGATGGGAATGATCCCAACACATTATGTAAATAAGAGCCAAGTTATATACATTTCTACAATATTCACGATAAATGTGATAATTCTGCACAATTATATGTACAAGAAAAAATGTGTTGTAATTTTTCTATACCTTAAATGTTTCCCCAAGGAAGATGAAAGATTTGTTTGGGTCGTCTGTAAATCTTTCTCCTTGAAATCCTAGGTGGCGCGATTTCACTGTAGTTAACAATTTCGCAGATGTGTGGGTAGGCAGAGTTAGCCATACGGTCAAATTGATTTTTATTATGTACTTCCAAACATGATTAATTTTGAGGTCGTGTCTTATATTCTTACCTCTTATGTACCAAGGTGCCCCAGTGAACTTCCGTAATGTCTTGTTCTGGCTAATTTGTATGGACTTTATATTAGCTTTGTTGGCATGTGCCCATGCTAAGGAGGCATACAAAAGGGTGGGTCTAATGATAGATTTAAAGAGTAAAATCTTATTTTTAATGGAGAGCTTAGCTCTACGAAAAGTGATTTTATTTAAGGCTCCAAGTATGCTGTTAGCTTTATTGCGCACATATTTAATGTGCTGACTGAAGGTGAGTGCTCTATTGAGAATAACTCCCTGATATTTTATCTATGAGCTTCTAATGGGTTTCCGATTCTGCGAATCGGTGCCGTTGCTATTTGGTTGTAAACCTAAGGCCCCTTTCACACGGAGCGGATGCGGATGCGGACGCGGATGCGGATGCGGAAGCGGGTCCGCATACCCTTTCACACGAGCACTGAAGATGCGGGTGTTTCGCCCGCATCTTTAGGTTGAAATTCGTGCATAAAAACTATTTTTTCGCAATTTTTATAACTGTTTTTCTCCTTCACCCCTGATTCAGTGCCCATATGCAGCCTAGAGGTATTCTTTGGTGGTTTAGTCTAGAGCCACATAGAATATGGGAATAAAGATATCTTCATTCCGATCCTCACAAGTAGTCGATGGGAGAAAATGTCTTAAAATATTTTCAAAAGATTTTGAAAACAAATCTGTCTTTCCGGAAAAATATGAAAGAAAAATTCCAAAAACATCCAATGTTCGAAAAATCCAATCCAAAAACATCCGAAACTAATATGTTCCTAAAAAAAAAATTCGGGAGATATCAAAGAATTTGCAAGTAGAAAAAAAGGGGAGGGGTGGGGACGTTCAAAATGTCTGTGCTTAGAAATATTCACATCACAATTCTGTCTTAGGCCAGGATTACACTATAAAAGTTTTGTAAAAGCTCTTTGATAAAACGTGAAAAATTCAACCAATAGGCCGATCAGTTAAGTTCGCTCGAATGTAACAGATGTGTTTATTGATTACATTTTTCAAGTTTTATAGTGTAATACCAGCCTTAGGCCGGGATTACACTATAAAAGTTTTGTAAAAGCTCTTTGATAAAACGTGAAAAATTCAACCAATATTATCTTATTGGTTGAATTTTTTGAATGCAAAATGTGTGTGCGTGTTTGTGTGTGTGCACCGGTTGCATTTTCTGGAATGCAACCGATGCGCCTATTGGTTGAATTTTTCAACTTTCATAAAAGTTCTTTTATAAAACTTTATAGTATAATCCCGGCCGGATTACACTATAAAAATTTTATAACAATTATTTAAAAAAAAGCAACTAATAAATTTATCGGTTGCATTAGAGCAAATGCAACCGATAAATTTATTAGTTGATTTTTTCAAGTTTTATAAAATAACTTTCATAAACCTTTTATAGTGAAATCCCATCCTTAGATTAGTCATTTCTGAAATATAAAATTTCATTTTTTCAAGTTTATAGACTGAATATCGTGTAAAATAAACTTGTAGGTATCGGGGGAACCACCAAAAATATTCAAGTGCTAGGGTCTTCAAACGACTTAATCCGGCCCTGAGTGAACGTCGTACGGGACCAGACCAGACCAGAATTGAACGTTTCCGTCGCTGCCCAGCCTTTGCAGGCTGTCTGGCGACTTACAGATCACCAGGGGTGGTATGAGAAGGAAAAAGACAAGTTTGTGCATGTGTGTAAGGTATGTAGTGTATGTGTGTGTGTAGAGAATGAATGAGCCAGGAGAGTATTGTTTACAAATCTTCGCGAAATGAATGCTCATCGAGATAAAACACAACACAATCGAAGAACAAGGAGGCAATGTCTTACGGGAAGTAGCTGATGATATGCTACCCAAAAACCCCAACATTATAAATATTTACATAATCGAGAGACACTAACCAGAGATGTTTGAGGTACTGTTGAACCGTCATCAGTCATATAACCATAATCAAGAACGTCAAAGAAAAAGTTATAATGAAGACATGACACATACCATCTCTGTATTGTAATAAAATCAGTTTCAACACGACACGAACCCAATGCACCATTTTATGCAAGCGCAAATTATGAATAAATGAGAAAAATTATTAATTGCGAAAAAAACAACAACATATAAATGCCTCTGAATTGCGATCACAGCATCCGCAATATCAAACAAAACTGACATTAGATTGATAAATTGTTTTGAAAAAAAAAAAAAAAAAAATCAAAATCATGAAAATGTTCTGCAAATTACATCAATTCGTCACCCAATCCACGCTCAGCAAGTCCATTGGCCTAGAGTGTACTGTGGGTATTCTAGGGTCATAATAGACAATTTCTCTAAGATGCGGGTGTTCAGAAGATCGTAGCCTGTCAAAATGAGCATTTGCAAGCTCCTTGATATAGTCCAAGATTAGTGGTAAGTCAAGATCTTTACGGATGTTTTTTCCTCTCACATACCAGGGGGCTCTGGTAAACTGACGAAGAATGATGTTCTGCTGTGTCTGTAAACGTTTCATATTTGCAAGACTGGCATGAGCCCACACTGGGGCAGCATATGTCAGAATAGGACGAATAATAGTTTTAAAAAGAATTACTTTATTCCTCAACGTTAGCCTGGCCTGTGGGAATGTGATTCTGGATAGCATCCCAACTGCTTGTGAGGCCTTATTTCTTACGTACATCACCTGAGGAGAAAATGAGAGCGACTTATCTAGTATACAACCTAGATACTTGACTTGGAGTTTTCTTGTCAACACCGTATTGCCGATGTATATGGGAGTTCTTGGAAACTTGTACCGTCTTGTGAAGAGAATATATTGACATTTTTGATGATTCAACTTTATATCGTTGTCTTGGCACCAGTCCTCAACGTCTTCAGTTGATTCTTGTAAATTTTCAATACATTTTTTCCCTTTTTTGTGATTGGTCAACAGGATGGCATCGTCAGCAAATAGACCAAGCATTCCGCGCTGAGGAGCTGGGAAGTCATTGATGTATAGCGCAAAGAGCAGTGGTCCCAAACAAGAACCCTGCGGGACAGACGCTCTTATTGGTCTAACAGTTGAGAGACAGTTGCCATTTTTGACTTGGAATCTTCGATTGGAAAGGTAACTGTTTAAAAAGATGATGAAATAGTCAGGCAAACCCAGGTCAATTAGTTTGGATAATAAGGTCGTGTGATTCGTTTTGTCGAAGGCCTTACATATATCCAGACAGAGAGCACAGACATGTTCCTTGTAGTTGAACGCAGTCATCACGAACTCGGTAACTCTGTGCAGCTGAGTGACGCAAGAATGCCCCCGCCTGAATCCGTGCTGCTCACTTCGAAGAATGCTGTTGAAGGACAGGAAAGCGTCAAGACGTGAAATATAGATACGTTCAAAGACTTTAGAAATGTTACTGAGTAAGCTGATAGGTCTGAAGTTTTGAGAGAAAAGTGGGTCAGTTCCAGATTTATGAAGAGGTTTGACAATAGAAAGTTTCCAGACATTAGGAAAATAGCTTGTCTGAAGCATGCTATTAAATATATTAGTGAATGATTTGAGGATAGAAAGAGGAAGATTTTTAAGAGCGAGATTTGAAATTTCATCATGACCAGAAGCTTTTTTAGTTTTGAGTTTGTTAATCATGCCCCTGATTTCGTCAACATTGGTCAAACCGGCAGCACCCATTCCGCGCAAGGCATCCGAGCGAACTCTATCCAGGAATTCTTGAACTTTTCCATGATGAGCTGAAGCAATACTTCGAGATTGCAGACTGTTTGGCATGAATTGCTTTTCATAGTTATCAGCAAACGTTTCAACAATCTCTTCATTTGTATACAACAGTTGACCTTGTTCGTTTGTAATTTTGTCCACCGCTGGAGATTTTCGTTTACAGATTTTCCACGCCTTCCAAAGTGAGCCATCGGATGCTGTGGCCTCCTCAATGAAGTGGGTGAATCTCTCATTGACATATCAGTTGTTTCTTGTCTTATTTCCTTTTCTAGTCTGTTTAGAGTGGTTTTGTCAGACCGTCTTCTAAATCTTTGCCAGAGTTTTCGGACCCGGTTTTTTAGTCTGATTTTGTCCCGTAATTCTTCCGAAATGCCAAATCTGTTTTCTTTTGCCTTAATCTTCCTGGTAGAGGCTTGAATAGCTGTTTTAATTTGTTCAGTCACATCAACTACTGCATTTTCAATACAGTTCGTCGTCAATTCCGCTGAGTTCCACACTGGTAATGTTTCCAGCGTAGAGCGGAAGATTTCCCAGTTGGTAACCAGTTGATATGGAATATCCTTTGGTCTAGTTATATCGATGGTGAAAATAATAGGGTTGTGAGTTGAATTAAGTTTGGCAGTTGTTTCGAAAAAGATGTTGTGCCTGAAGTTTTTGGAGATTCCATAGTCCAGAACATCGGGTCGATAAAATCGACTAGTAGGATAATTGGTTGGAATGTTCGATGAATGAATGCACAAGCAATTATTCCTACAAAATCTTTCTAGAACTCTACCTTGTCTATTTGTGGAATGGCTGAAGAATGTAGGGCTTTTACAGTTCCAGTCGCCAGCAATTAGTACCGGATTGTTGATATTAACGAGATAGTTTAGGAGATTGATATCAACATGGTTATTAGGTGGTTTGTAAATTGCACAAATGGTTATTGGTGATCTGTTGATGAAGATGTTTACTGCCAAAGCTTCCATTTCAGTTGAAGAAGGAATCGAAAGTTTTTGGTGAGGAATGTCCTTTTTAACGAACACCGCAATTCCACCACCCCTTCCATGTAGACGGTCTTCACGTAAACAGACAAAATTAGAGATATTGGAAGTATGAGAAGGTTTTAAAAAACTTTCACAAACCAGTGCTACATCAATTTGTAGGTCATAGAGTAATTGTTTGAATTCTTGTAGTTCCTGTTTAAGCCCAGTGGCATTCCATGCCAGAATTTTCAGCGGTTTGCTGATAGTTGACACTGGTGTATTAATTTTTGAGCGCTGAAATAAAACCAATCAGAATTTGAATAAGGTTATGAGCCTTATCTTCAGAAATGCCCATATTGACCAAAAGTTCTCGCACAACATTGGAAAAGTTCTCGATGTTGTTCTTCTGTGAATTCTCCACTGTTTCATTAGTAGTTGAAGACATACAAACTGAATGTACAGACGCATCAGTGACATCAGTTTCATCAATGACAAGGTAAGGTACTGGCATTTGCCTGTTTACAGAATTATTATAAGATTTGGAAAGTTCAGACGGCTTAACTATGTGATCGCCGAAAGAATCATCACGATTATTAAGATGTTTGTTGAATTCATGAATTACATCTGTGAAATTAATTCCAAATTGATTATTTTTGTAATCTAATATTTTCACTTGCTCGGCTTCGTTATACTTTCTGTTCAGCTCCTCGACCAGTTCGGCTTCCGTGAGATGCACTTTGCCTATTCCAAGAATATGTGGTCCCTTTAAGACTTCGTCTACAGAACGTTGTAATACCAACGGGATTGTACTAGCCTTGACCCAAGGATTTGACTCCGTTTTAGTAGACAACTCATTTTCAGAAAAGTTGTTTTCCCCATTTCTATCTCTTCCTCGTTCTAAAACTACGTTATTTCCTACGCTGCCTAGAAGGGGGAAATCTCGAAGCGAAGGTGGAAGCTTGGAGATGAAGGTTCTTCCAGATTCACCTGTGGAAGCAGGTCTGGCAGGGCACTTAGAATACGTTCCTGTATGAGGGCCTCCACAGAAGTAACACTTTATCTTGTTCAGATCTCCCTTAACCAAGCAGCTTCTAGTACTGTGTCCTTCTGAACAAAATGCGCATATGGCTTGATTATGGCAAAAATAACTTGTATGTCCGAATTTCATGCAGTTCCTGCATTGCAAGGGAAAACGATTTCCTCTGTATCTTTCAATCTCTATTGGAACCCCGTCGATGTCGACCAAGTTGGCAATTTCTTTAGAGTTGATCGGAACTTCCACCAAGAAGAGCGGGAGTACTCTTCCTGAAGTATAGTTTTTGAGATTGCATACTTTTATTACATCGAATCCTTGTTTTGATAAGTCATTAGTGATGTCAGAGTGGTTAACATTTGCTGGTAGACCACGTATTACGAATTTTAAGGACCTTTCACTATTCATTTGGTACGTATGATACTCGAACCTGTTATCGTCCAAGAACCTTGTGACGTTCCTGTGATCATTTTCACTAAATAAATTTAACAGAATGTTCTTCTCTGTCGTTTTAGACACTGGAGCAAATTCACAATTGTTTTTTATATCTCGAAAGGTTGCAAGCCAGTTGGATCCCCAAGAGGATAAGACAATTTGGGGTACATTAACTTTTTTTCGTCTTCTGTTGACTTGAGTGAATTCATCGTTGTCACCATTAGGATAATCATTGTCAATTCTAGATTCTACCCTACTCGGTTCCACTGAATCCGACTCTGCATTGCACTCTCCAACCCCACCTGAGTCTCTCACTGGACTTCGATGACTTGTTGAAGCGATTGCAAACTCATTTGTTGATTTATCTTCAAATATGGGGGTAGCAGTAGCTCCAGTGGAGTTGTTATTTCCCGTGGAGAGCATCACCTCATTTGCTCTTGTAGACATCTTTTTTGCCTTTTTTCTAGCTTTTGATCTCTGTGACTTCGTCAATTTTGGCTGATTATCTGGCTCGTCAGTTGTGACCATGGAACCAAGTGCTGGATCCGGTTTCTCTTTCGAGATCCTGGATTGAAGAGACGGCAGATAACGATCTGAAGTTTTTGCCATACATGCATTAGATGGAGGGGCCTTGGCAACAGTGATATTTTTGTTAGCATGCTTGTCACTTTTAGAGTTCTTGGTTTTCAATTTTCCCACGTTGAATCTGCTTTTTTCGTTGCCATTGCCTTCGTCAGGGATCACTGAATTTCCAGTTACAGATGGCAAAACTGGATTAGCCGTTGAATTAGATAACTTAACACAGTCGGAAAGTTCCTTGGTGATCCTATTTACTAGTGCCGGATGCAATCAGTATCAGTGTCCGATCGTTTTTGCTGAGGCTTATCACACTCATTCGGCACTGGGCATTGAGATGACACAAGTTTGGATAACACACATCTTTTCAACTTCTTTTTAAGGGCTTCATTATGCTTACGTGATTTACATTTATTTGAAATATGACGCTTTTTACTGAAGCCATTGATTGAGGCCTTCACCAAATTATCAGATATGTTGGCATCATCATCACAACCTTCACTGATAGTAACAAATTTACCCAATTTCTCAACATCAGAATTAGGTAGTAGTGTGACATTATTATTCATGACAAGTTCTTTTACCAAACAATCGGTTACATTGACATCATTGATACCATGTTCATCATTACAGACCACATTACCCAGAATTATAGCATCAACAACATCTGTATTGTTAACATTGACTTTTGGGTTACTATTATCATTATCAAATGCTAGCTTTTCATTTACACCACACTTGTCATGATCATTATCATGAATAACTCTGTTTGATACATACATGGAACCATTAACTGATTTGATAACATTTTCGTTCGATTTGTTGATATATGCATCATGAATTAATACCATCTTAACATTATCACATGGTTTCATATCATTGACACTCTTTTCAAAATTAAAGTCATTTTTATCACATAAATATACAGAATTATCGATTGATTTGACACAATCATAAATATTATTTGGGCTGATTACCTTATCATTTATCTTTGAAACATTTCCATGCACAAATTCTTTACCTGTAGCAGAGTTTTTAACACATAAATTATCAGCCATTACCTTCTTACTCTTACGAATTGATTTAGCACACTTGGGACCAGGATCAGTTACCAAGTTTACAGGCGTTTTCTTAAAGCTGTTAGACAGCTTATGAACACAATCAATACCCTCAAGATCTCCAAAAAATAAACAACCTGTACTAATTAGTTTTTTGAGTACAGTATCATTGTTATGTGACATTTTGAACTCAACAAAATATGTTATAAGATTTTGCAATTGATCAACCACAGAACATTCATCACTAATGCCATCGTTACTCAAATCATACATGTTTTCAATCCAAGGCAGAAATTTCTCTGTCAGTGTCTCAAAATTATGATTCCCCTCGAAAACGAAACTCTCTGCCATCCGGCGAAAAGCCACAATTTCAGCGATTGCCGCCGGATCGGCATAGGGACAACGAAGGGGCATTTTAAGTGAGCACTCAAAAAGCAAAGACTTACCCCTGATGAGCCACGTCTCTGGTCTGGACCGGGTTTCACTTCACAACATACATATCTCACCCAAAAGAAACAACCGTAGATAGCGGAAAAACACAGATCGATCCGCGACACTGAAATACAAAACAGGTTGAGGGTTCTTTTTGTCCACTGATGACCACAACTCGAACAAAAAGTCGATGATAGTCGAAGCGTCTCCTGGATTCACACTGTCAATGCGTGTCGTTGTTTCACTTTCAGCTGTAAATCCACGCTATCCAAGTGCATTCAGAAACCTATAAAAAGGGAAAATATGGGGCAGACGTATGCACTGGGGAGGGGGAAGAAATACTGGTCGATCACAGCACACACAAAGTATCACTGGTATTAGAACCAGCGATATTGCAAGAATCCATCTTGACTTGCACAGAAAGCCGTTGAAAAAACCGTTACGAACACCATTAAAGCGACGGTAGAAGCTGGACACACCCGAATACCGTAGTTACCAGGGATTATTGCCTCATAATGACCAAACAGGCGCACACACTAAAAACCCCCATCAAGCGCAAAATACCATATATGCCAACGTCGTACGGGGATAACGTTGTTTATAAAAGTATTTTTTTTTTAAGTTTAAAAAAATTAACAGATTAAAAATTTAAAAAAATAACAAATATTTAAAATAATATTTCAGATATTTATATTTTTAAATAATTTAAAAAATTTAAAAAGAAAAAAATTAAAATTTTTAAATTAAATTTAAAAGTTATTAAAGTATGTAGTCAGTTAAATATTCGTAATGCACAGAACGGCTTATCATTTTTGTTCCGTCAGTGGCCGTTGTTGGCAGGTTTTATTGTATAAAATTGTAAAGTATGGACAAAAGGCAGTTAAAGTTGCTATATCTCAATCTCAGAACGAAACAAAGGGATAGACGTATGTAGGTACATTATATTAATGAGCAGGGACCATCATATGGTGTTTTATGATGGTCATTTTATCATTATGGCAAATAATTAAAAAAAATTCCGTGAAAAATCACCTTCAAAAAGTACCCAAAGATGCGGACGAATTCGCTCCGCATCCGCATCGTCTGAATAGCCCCGAATAAACCTATTGTCAAAACTTCTATGTGCGGATGCGGAGCCCGCACTTAGGTTTTGACACATGCGGACGACGTCCGGACCCGCATGAACATTTCCTAGGTGCGGAGATTTTTCGGCTCGTCTGAAAGGCGCAGTATATCCCAATTGTTA
Source organism: Pholcus phalangioides (assembly GCF_987345545.1). Taxonomy (NCBI): domain Eukaryota; kingdom Metazoa; phylum Arthropoda; class Arachnida; order Araneae; family Pholcidae; genus Pholcus; species Pholcus phalangioides. The sequence continues at coordinate 20,088,580 of NW_028301616.1, read as the reverse complement.
AAACTTCTTCCGGACCCGCATCCGCATCCGCGTCCGCATCCGCATCCGCTCCGTGTGAAAGGGCCCTAAATATCAGGGTTTTTTAACCAATCCGCGTAACGGTGCGGATTCGCATAATCGGAAACGAGCGAGCACCATATCCCTGCCCTAATGTAAAACAACCAACTCCAAGACACAAATATTAATATGTGCTGGTAATTGATAAAAAAAATCCAATATTTTTTCCGAAATGAAAAAAAAACAAAACATTGCTTACCTGAATGGGGGAATTAGAGTGTTTGCGCGATCATGTCGATCCCAATGTTTTGGGTCACAGTCCAGTACAGGAGATATCTCAACCAGGTGACATTACCGCATTGATCAGATTATCCATATCTATCATATACTATCCACGATACTGTACCTGTTCAGAATCTTAGGCAATGTATAGTATTTTCACCCTGTTGTTCATTAGAAACGTGGTGGTCACTCAAAAATTCAAAGGAGTCCTGCGTGGTCTTGGGCTCGATTTCTTACTTGGGGATCATTGATCAGCCCCTGTCAATAAAAGTCACATTTAAAGATTACCTTTGATAGCTTGATGCATTCCGATCTATTTAATCTTTCCAAACTGGAATTCCTAGTCATTTCAGAGTCCATTGCATGCAGTCCTCCATTAGACTCTGTCCGCGGAAAGCAAGCAAACCATCAACACGATACTTACATAACATGAAAATTCAGGCATTCGCTATTTTCACTTCAACATATGGAAGACAGGTGGCAGCTCCAGTAAAACACGAAACGAAGTAACTACGAGAACATAAATGCGTTAGGCCAAGCAAACACAAACACAATACTTGTTCCGGCATGTACCAATATATTAGAAATTCCTCAGAGGAATGTTTACGAGGCACATATATGGTAAGTGGAAATCCGTCAGCTGGGATTCGGACTCGTGTCTTTCACAGCGGGAATTTGTTTTGCTAATACTAGGGTTAATTTTCGTGTCCATGCTGGCCCGATAGTCATTCACAAATGTTCACTTCCGATGTTTGTCTCCTTCTGCTGTAGTAAAGTACAAGTGGCATGGGTTGGCTACACAAGGCCCAATGTTTGTTGGTGAATGTTTGACTCTGGAAGTGACTGTTGGCGTTCTTCGGCCATCAATTTGTAACCGATGGATTGGAAGATCGGGAGGGAGGACGGCTCCTTTGACCTGGAGGGGGTCAAATCCTGGTCGTTCTGAAAGTACTCTTCGACCGTTCTTCTAATACCTCTGAGACTATCATTGCCAATGGTGAAGAAGCCACGCTACTCACCCGCGACCCACCCTTGGAGCGTATTATTGCCCTGTTGAACACGAGCGGGGCCTCAGCTTAATCAGATGACCACTGGGGTGGATGCAGGTTTCTTGTACATCGACTTGACGAATTGCATCGAATTCATGTAAATGGATTTGCACACCACTGCAGAATTCCACCAGAATACGATGTCCAGAACTTTGTTAGCTCCTATTTGTCACCATTCATGGTTCAAAATACATTTGAGACTAGTTACGCAGTCCTTGTTTGGATCCTTCAAGACTTCAGAAACAGAATAAATACTGAAAAACACAATAAAATCTGCACCGGATTCCTATTCAAGTTGGGAAAATCTCGTTGAATGCGTGTAAGCATCTGTGTTTCGGCTGGAAAATACATACTAAAAGAGTTTGCTGTATACGTTTTGAAAAAAGATGGCGCTTCCATAAAGTTTTATACACATAAATTTCAAAGGGGAAAAAAAAACCCCAGAATAATGTAAATAAATAAATATTTGAGGAGGACATGACGAAAGTGTATGTGTGGTTTTTGAAGTAAAGGGAGAAGATAGAACATGTGAATGTATATAAACATGTTCAAATAAATAACCGGTGACGTCCACTTTTAACTGCTTTTTATGTTTTTTAATTTCCATCGCTGTGGTGAAGGTGTGTTGTGAGGGGCAGACGTGTTTACGTCCAGTGTAAACATCCGTTAAAGAAATACTATGTTCGCAACTGCAGGTGAGGAGTGTTTATTTATTCTATCTCATTCCTTAATATATTTACAGCAGGCCGCGCGGGATCCATAACGGCCTCCTTCGGCCCACGCACATATTTGCTACTGTTTTTCCAGAGGTTGTTTTTTTTTTCGTATTTTTCACCTGATGAAGGATATAGAGGGAGTGATCAACAAGAACTCCTCTGTTTCTTCTAGTGATGTGTTGTGTGCGAGAGTGTGGAAAAATAAGATTATCTCTCAGCTAGAACGCGTCACTGAATCCAGAGAATCCGAGAATCTAGGTCTTTTACGATGCACTAGTACAGGGGTGGCCAACCTTTTCCCAAGCCGCGCCATGATCAAGATTGTTTTCGATAAGGCGCCGTTCAAGTATTACGTAAACAAATTTTTAGCCATTTTTGACCCCCTTCCCTTGTTAGCAAAATTTCATCAGCTCTGCCCCTCTGAATCCTAATATTGGTGGGATCAGAGACGGGTTGGCCCCTCCTGCACTAGTACATGGGTGGAGACACGCCCCCCTCCCCTTCCCCCCCCCCCTCCTCAACATCAGGGAAGTGGGCGGTTGACCTATATATCTATGTGCATACGTTATGGTAAATTTGATAATGTGGTTGCTTTACATAATAACCAGTTTTAATGCATAATCGACGACCTTTTCGAAAAGTTTGATAAATTTCCCAATATTTTACCATGTTCACTTTTACCGGGGATTATGGATAATAACTCCAGCGTCATCATAAATCGTACTAAATTCATAATGTTATTTATTTACATAACCATAACGCATAGTCCCCATTTTGTGTTGGTAAGTATGATAAATCAGTCCCATTGTCGTGATAAGATTTATTATTTAAATAATTGTACTTTTGTGAGCCGGAGTCTGAACCAAATATTATGAAGTCTGATTTAACGCATTTTCTCCCCGAAATAACTCCAATTTGACGAATTCTAAAATTCTTCCATAATTTCAAGTAAATGTGACGAATGCTTGAATTCTTGTGTTATGTAAATTATGATATTGAATGTATTCCTGCTCTCTGCGGAGACACTTTTTGAGATGGGAGTTGGATCATCCAAATTTGTTGCCAAAAGTCTGTACGTGAAGGGGTTAATTTTGTTTTTAGAAATACACAATCCTTAAGAAATTGACCATAAAGTGCGCTACAAAAGAAACTGGGAACTCGGAAAAGTGGTTTTCCTCCTTCGAGTACAGCTCCAGTCTATCGCCATTATTGGCAATTAAAGTATTTTTCGAGTACCGTAAAGGGAACTGCAACCCCGTTTGTGGAACAATCAAGTCCAGAAAATTCAATAAATTTCTTATTAATAAAAGTATAAATTCATCAATGCAGAGAACATCATCATATTTTCACTTGATAGAATTATGTTGATAGAATTTTCCTTCGGAAATATGTATTCTGCAATTTCAGCTTTTGATTCCACAGTTATAAAGATCAGCCGCTTAGTAAAATCAAAATCATCAGGATAAAATATTTGTTATTATACAAGAGTGATTCAGAAAAGATAGAAAAAACTTAGAGGTGATAGTACACACGAATACAAACAATTTTAATCGAAGAATGCATGGTCTAACATGAAACGCAAACGCGCCAGCGCGTTTCGAAACGACCGCTCCTCAAACGCTAAAACGGCATTCCTGTTGAAATTTATCGGGAGAAAAAGAGCACCATGCGTGCAAATGCAACATGGGGAAGAAGAGGCAACCGTATGCAAATCTGCGTCACGGTGACTAAAAGGCGCGGATGACAGCCCTGTGAAGTTATTCCAGCGTGCAACCGTTCTAACAGTTGTAAAGCACGAGATAATGGCGCACTTTAATAATACTGAAAAAGCACAGACATGCATTTTATTTACTGAGGTGCAAACGGAAGTATCACAGAGGCAGCACGAATGCACGGTGAGCGTTTTCCCCACAGGTGGTTGTCCAATCCGAAATCATTTGCGAGCTTGCATCGGCAGCCGTGCGAAACGGGATCTTTTCTTGTTTCCCGGTCTGATGCATGCGACGCAGATTTGATAAATTTCAACAGGAATTCCGTTTTAACGTTTGAGGAGCGGCCATTTCGAAACGCGCTGGTGCGTTTGAATTCCGTGTTAGACCATGCACATTCTTTAATGACAATTGTTTGTATTGGTGTGTACTATCACCTCTTAAAGTGTTTCTCCATCTAAAGTTTTCCCTAAAAGTACAATAATAACTACAAAAAGATTTATTTGATTAATTATAGTAAGAGTTGTTGGAAGTGGATGCCGATGACGTCATTTCGCAGTCTGCAACGATGTAAAAACGATTCCCGGACGCGCTCGAAGACACCGGGTATGCTTTTGATGTCTGCCGCAGCGCTTGATCCTACCACAGCGCATGCGTTTCACGACGCTGCTTACGTCACATATAATGTGCGAACCAACGAACGCATTCAGCGATCAACTGACATCCACCTTTCGTCTCCTCTAGACTCGGAGCCTGCGTTGGTTTTTCGCGATTTTCACCCTCTCAACGTGGTTGGTGACACCACGCAGTTTTCGTTCCTCTTGATGCCTACTAACAATCCTCTGAGTTTGTTGGTCCATTAACAGAACACCCTGTATATAATAATCACTAGACCAAGTGGGACATGCTGTAAACTTTATGCGCCTTATAATGCCGGTTGCTATACTTCTATGTTTGATGCAAAGTTGCAACAATCAATTTTTGCTGTGCGGAATTTTTTTAGTAGTTGAAACATTCGCTGATTTATTTGTTAAACATGTGCGTGCGCAGCGTTAAAGCTCAGAAACAACGCTGAATCGCTGCATTGCATCCATTTGATTTCTCTCTGTCTCTGGTTTTTATTACCGACACGGTTGAACAACTTTTTTTAACACATCGTCCTGAATCGTGTGTCACATCGTGTTGTCACATCGTTCCTAATTTTTAGCTTACCACATTTGAAGCTCAGTCACTTTGTTTAACCACTACTACTACTCAACCTCAATGCATCAGGAACCCATTTCGCTGGGGAATTTCTAACGAATGCAAGAACGTGTATAGTGTGACCTTCACGCGTATTATGTTTATTCTACTACAAGAAATTTTAATTTGCATTTTTTCCCCCCATGTCCATCGCAGTGAGCGTGGGGTCCGCAAAACACCGTGGCTCGATGCGGCGCCCACTGCTCTATGACTGAACGAATACTAATAAAAGCCAGGTGTCTCTTTCTTATCTTCATCATTTTAAATAGTTAGTCTTTTTGAGGCGAAACTCTTTTTTTTTTTTTTTCGGGGGGAACGCCGAATTAATCAGCACAATCTATAGCTGCAGATAGCGCTGGCTTAATCTTGTAGTATAGCGGAAAACAATGGGTGCGCTTACAGTGCATGCTAGGGGAAGGAAAGAGAGCCCAAGCGAAAATAAGAGGAACAAACCAGAAGATGCGTAGTGTGAACCGCCAACAAGAGATAGCAAACCAAAACCTCGTTTTTAGTCGCTTCTACAGAAGCCATTTTGTGCAGAGCTGCGACTTGGAACAAGAGCTTATTCTGTCTGGTTTGGCTTGTCCTAGGTTCTGTGTGTGCGTATGTGACTTGCTGCTGCTTTTAAATCTCATTATATGAACTTTTTAGCATCAATTGAAGTAATATATATATATATATATGAATTAGAAATGTCCGCTGCCCCGTCGACTATGGAAGTGGTCAAAATCGGCAGGGTAGAAGAGATGAGCTACAACAAGATCAATGATTTATCCGGCACTGCCACCTACTGTTGGACGATAGAAAACTTCTCTGCCCTAAAGTTGAAAGACAACATATACTCGAGTGAATTTTTCAAACCTCGGGACAAAAGATTAGGTAAGTCTTGGTACGTTGCTTTTTATTTCATTGGTTCTCCTGAGCTGAGTATCGGAGCTTTCCATCCTCCACCAGATGGAACGTTTATAAAGTGCGTGTTTTCCATAACTTGCGGTGACAAGAGAGCATCGGCAACGGTCAAATTCAGTAAAAATGAAATCAGCCCGAGTGATGGTTACGTGTTATGTAGGTCGGCTGCGGATTTCTGGGGTTCCGCTACAAACACAATAACACGATTACAAGAATTACAAGTATTTATAGTCAAGCTCTCTGTATCTTTCAGCGTGACTTATAAAGTATTATTTAAGCAACTCAAAAAGCAGCTATTTCTGTTAAATTTGGCGAGAGACTTCGGCGTGTTGTGGAAAGAAAAGAGGTCCACGGACGTGGTGATCTCCGTCAAAGGTGTGGAAGACATTCCAGCTCACTCCGCGATACTGTGCGCTCGCTCAAAAGTGTTCGCACACGACATGTGGGAGAAGAGGACTCACCGCGTGGAAATCGAGGATTTCGAACCTGGCGTAGTGAGAGCGCTCCTCGACTTCATGTACTGCACAAGCATCGATGACCGCATGGATGTCTCTCTGGCGTTCGAGTTGCAACGCGCTGCCGACAAATACGACGTGCCGGACTTGCGAAACGCTTGCGACGATTTCCTGATCTCGCGAATAGACAAAGAGAACGCCATCGGTCTGGCGATCGCCGCCGACGCGTTCGGTGTGTCTGCCATCAAAAGAAAAGCCACGACATTCATTTGTCAAAATTACGCGCATTTGGATTTCCAAAAGAACCGGCACATGATCGGTGACGAGACATTTTCCGCTGTCATCGACATTATGGAGAGCCTGCAGAAGCACCTTTATGCCGCCGAAGCGTGGAGAAAATGAAATTTTTGGAGTAACACCCATATTGTGATCGAAAAAGTGATATTTTCCTATTTCGTGCTTTTTCAATAGCACAATTAAAATGAATGAATTGTAAAATAATACATAAATTCTATGAACGTAAAATATTTTCGATTTTGTATCATTTTTCTATAGTTCTATTTGTACTGTATGAAAACGATCAAAAATCGTGCGTATGCGTGAAATAATGTGTTCAGGCACACAATTTCCCCCCCCCCCCCACCTATTCTCAATTAGTCACACCCACATTTATGGTATTTAAACAATAATAATACGAAGAAATATCTGATTCAGAGTTTCGGGGAGATGAAAAGTACAATATCTCTGATCAGACGATTATTTCTGCGACAAGAAGAATCTGTGTTTCCTCTTCCGTGAAAATCAAATTGAGTTCCTTTATCTTTTTATGCACAAAACTGAAGAGAGGAAAATGATTTTTTTTTTTCTGAAATATATGCTACAGAAAAGATTTTATGCCTCTGAAATGGCACAATTCGACTCCCTAAAAAATTTTATAATGTGTATTTGGTATTTTGATATATTTGGTATTTTGATATATTTGGTATTTTGATATATTTGGTATTTTGATATATTTGGTATTTTGATATATTTGGTATTTTTATGTTTGATATTTTGATAGGGCGTTTTCAATCGGTGTGCCGTGAGAGGATCGTAAGTGTGCCACGAAAAATTTCAGACAAAATGAAATAAATGTTCTACTAAAGAAACCCAAAGGTGAATGTCCAAACATTTCTACTAAAGAAACCCAAAGGTGAATGTCCAAACATTACCAGAACGTTTTTTGCTGCAAAGTATGCTTATCAATTCATTTTCTAAAATTGAACGGAACTCTAAATTGACTTAAGGGTTTTTAATGGTTTTGAATCACGAATCAAGTTTTTTTCTGTTTGACCTTTCACTTCATAGAGCTTAATTTCCCTATTATTTACACGCAGATGTCTTTCGAGTAGCTAGAATCTATGCATGAAATGATAAAGGAATTATTGCCTATAACATCTTTGCCATAACATTTTAACAAAATAAAAAAAATGCTATTTATTCGAAAACTACAAAAAACACGTGATTCTAAGTTTCTAGTATATTTAAATTGCAATATGTACAGCTAGTATCAGAATTTATAGTTAAAAAAAAGTCATTAATCAGAACATAGTTACTTCCAAAACGCTATTGTGTGTGTATTAGTTTTCTTTTGTACGTAATTTTAGATGTGTTCAATAGGTAGTCCTCAACTCCAAAATTATTTTTAACGGTGCGGTAAAAAGTGGAGCCATTACATGTGTGAAGAAATCGCATATCTAATTGGCTACTCTGTTAAATTAGTGTGTCCATTAGAAATGGGAGATGCTGCTTGTGAACAATGGGATAATTAATCAATTTAAAGTAGCCGAAGCCGGTATCATCGGAAATTTTCCACACTGAAGATAACCGGCTATTTTTGATGTTTTCGGGTGTACTTGAATAGTTATTAAGGAGTTTGATAAGACATAACTTAGGAAATCTTGCATTGTTCATGAATAGAATGAATCTATAAAAAAATTCATCAATAATTTTTTCAGTATTATTACCACTCGCGGCTGTCCCAATTCGATTCGGAGCATATAACCAGGTATAACTGATGGCAAACGCAATAAATTTTTTCACATAAAAATCGAAAATGTGTTCGAATTCATCAATGTAGCCTGTCGACCAGACCGGTGCTCCATATGTCAACAAAGAAAGTATAATTGAACGGAAGAGTTTCATTGCAACAATTAATGGATGTTATTTTTGCTTTTATAAAAACAAAAGCCATTTTTGACCTCCCCCCCCCGGGCAGCAAAATTTCGTCAGCTCTGCCCTCCTAACGCATATTAATGGGATCAGAGACGTACGCGGGTGGGGGGGGGGAGAGGACTCGTGCCCCCTTCCCCCAGACGATCAAACAAAAAAAAATTTTTAAGGTTAAGAAATATATTTTAAAAATTTCAATTTCTTGTTCAACACAATGGTTTTGTGATTAAAAATAAATGAGAAAAGATTATTTAGTGGTACCTACAAATTCAAGATTTATTAGTATTGTTCATTACTAAATAATCCACCCCACTACAAACAACTTAAAATGAATTTTTGGCTTGAGAGCCACCTCACTGACTACAATATTCCGCTTAAATTTAAAAGAACTCTCATGCAAATTCGTTTTGGTGCAAATAGGCTATTCATAAACGGGAGAGTCCTTGAAATCAATCCGCAGGTGCCATGTACATATTGTAATTCCAATGAATTTGAGACCTGGGCTCACGTACTAATGGCATGTTCAGCTTACAATTCATTTAGATGCAGGTATTTCGGTACACCCAGCCATGCAATCTCTTTTATTGCCTTTCTCAAATTTTGTGAGCAAAAACTAAACTGTCTTTCCCATTTGCTGTCTGATATAATATCCTTTAGAGATCTTTTTGTGGAATGAATCACTCCACTTGATAACTTTTTTTTTTGCTAACATCTATGTATATAAAATTGATTTTCTGTCTGTGTGTGTGTGTGTGTGTGTGTGTGTGTGTGTTCTCTATACAAATCTACAATTTTAGATCGATCGTCGCCAAATTTTGCATATATACCAAATGGGACCCGACTTGAACGATAGGCTACTTTAAAATTTCGTCAGACCAAGGCAAATGCCCCAAATGGGCAAAAAACTGTCCGGCAACAATGATTTTTGGGCCTCAACAATCACTTTCCGAACGTTTACTTTGGTTACCGTGGTTCCCTAGCGATGAGTTTCAGACGTGTTTATGTCTTTACAATGGTTTGTCACTTCTTTAATGCTGCCAGTTATGTATAATAGTTTATGCCTTTGGTTTATTAATGGTTTGCCACATTTTCAATACTCTCAGTAATGAGGCTTTTTGAATAGATAGACGTCTTAATCATCACCATCATCGCTTTGAGGGTCAGGAAAAGGGTGATCCTCATAGAAATCAGTATTAAAATTGCCGATTTAACTGCATAAATACGGAAATTTAGTGGGAGGGGGGTTTCCTGCCACATCAATAATTTTAAAAATTAAATTGATTTCTCGATTTTTGAAATATGGAATTCACTTGGAGATACGAAGCCCAGAAAATTAAAAATATGAATAATTTGCCGGATCTACTTTTGAGTTTGATATCCATGTAATAACATTGATTTCAACTTTTTATTTATATCTTCTCAAGCATGAAAATTAAGTTCTCCGTATTGTCTTTTGATATTTATTTGCATAAATTCATATAGTTTAGGATGTTTTTAAAATTAGTTTTGGGCCCCGTAAAGTGCATCGAAAAAATTCCACAGCTTTAATTAAGCATTTTTGGAAGCTCAAACAGGCAGAAATAGATAACTTGAAGTTCAGGGGGAGGGAATCGAAATACCTTACACCCATAAAAAAAGGGGGGGGTTATTCATTTCTACGTTTCTTTAAATTTAGATTTGTTTATTTCATGAGTCGCGCAGGACGTCGCCATATTGGTCAACTTAGACACGGTTTGCATGTCCCTCAAAGAAAGAGGGAGATATCGCATGATCCAAAAAGCCTCATTGAAGAAAACCCGGGCAGCGCCGGGTATTGTAGCTAGTATATATATATTTCACTAATCATAACTACAGTCAAACCTCGTTAGTACGTCACGCGCTTAACACGTCACTCCGCTTACCGGGTCACTTTTGGGAAGTCCCAATTCTCCTCAGGCAGGAATTGGCACAGCTATGGCTTACTCCTTTTAACGAGTCACTCCGCTTACTGAGTCATCTTTTTGCTCTCCCAAGAGTGACTCATTAACGAGGTTTGACTGTATTTGAACCCCTCCCAAATGGAAATGTTCATTTCTGTTAACTATTTTTTCCCCTTTTGTGTTCTTCCGAAAATAATCATTTGTAATTAGTTCTTTTAATATTTGTCATACTGTATTTGTTATTGTTGCCATCCACTGTAGAAGCTTTTTATCTAAAACAATGAAGATTATATATTAATAAATTAATCGATAATAATTTATTATACTGTTAAAAAATAAATTGAATTAAAAAGTTTTCGACATCAAAAATATTCAAAAATTAGTTTTATTAAATTTGTGCCACGGAATGAAAAATAAATAATTATTTGTTTGTTAATAAATGAATAATTTAATCGTAATAAACAATTAATAGTCTTAATAATAATCTTAATAAATAATTTAGTCTTAATAAATTTCATTTGACTCCCCCCCCCCCCACTCTAAAAAAAAGATTTTTATCCAGAAGAAATTCGAAATTCTTTTTTGGATGGAAGTCAATCATCGACTGTCTCCACAATCCATAGCTATAGATGGCGCTAGTTTTATCTTGTAGACAGATAAACAATGGCGCTGCGGCTATTGAAAGAAGGAAAACCCTGACGAAAAATGCGAACTTTGGGGAGGAAGAGAGCCGTGCATGCGTAGTTATGAAACAACACCACGTGATAGGAAACCAAAACCTTGTTTTAAGTCGCTCCAACCGATGCGGTTGATTATGTGGAGTCGCTGTTAAGTAGAAACAGTAAGTTGCTCCACTTCTTAAATTTCATTACATAACCTTTCTAGCGTCAATTTATTTTAACACGATATCAATTAGAGAAATCCGTTGCTTCGTCGACGATGGAAGTGGTCAAAATCGGCAGGGTGGAAGAGATGAGCTTCAACAAGATCAACGATTTCTCCGGCACTGACACCTATTGCTGGACGATAGAAAACTTCGCTGCCCTGAAGTTAAACGATGAGATATACTCGAGCGAATTTTTCCAACCGCGAGACAAAAGATTGGGCAAGTCTTGGTACGTTGCATTTGATTTCATTGATTCCCCTGAGCTGAGTATCGAAGCTTTCAAACCTCCACCTGATGGAACGGTGATGAAGTGTGTGTTTTCCCTAACCTGCAGCGACAAGAGAGCATCGGCAACGGTCAAATTCAGCAAAAAGGAAATCAGCCCGAGTGGTGGTTACGTGTTATGTAGGTCGCCTGCAAATTTCTGGAGTTCCACCTCAAACACAATAGCACGATTACGAGGGATAGTCAAGCTGTCGGTATCTTTCAGCGTGACTTATCAGCTACCCAAAACGCAACTGTTTCAGTTGATAAATTTGGCGAGGGACCTCGGCGTGTTGTGGAAACAAAAGAGGTCCACGGACGTGGTGATCTCCGTCAAAGGTGTGGAAGACATTCCAGCTCACTCCGCGATACTGTGCGCTCGCTCAAAAGTGTTCGCGGCGATGTTCGAACACGACATGTCTGAGAAGAGGACTCGCCGCGTGGAGATCCAGGATTTCGAACCTGACGTAGTGAGAGCTCTCCTCGACTTCATGTACTGCGCAAGCATCGATGACAACATGAATGTCTCCCTGGCGTTCGAGTTGCAACGCGCTGCCGACAAGTACGACGTGCCGGACTTGCGAAACGCTTGCGATGATTTCCTGATCTCGCGAATAGACAAGGAGAACGCGATCGGTCTGGCGATCGCCGCCGGCTCGTCCGGTGCGTCTGCCATCAAAACGAAAGCCACGAAATTCATCTGTCAAAATTACACGCATTTGGATTTCCAAGAGAACCGGCGCATGATCGGTGACGAGAGATTTTCTTCTGTCATCGACATTATGGAGAGCGTGCAGAAGCACCTTTGTGCCGCTGAAGCGTCGAAAAAATGATTTGATTAAATAAAAATGTTTACAATCATCTCCCCAACCTATTGTTGTTATCAAAAAAATTCTGTGAATGTAAGAAATAAAGGGTGTCCGGATCAAATGCCCCTATTTTCAATCAGTTTCTACATTTTACAAGTATGAGAAAAGTATATATAAATCGAAAGAAACACTCAAAAAGTTTTTGTAAAAAAAAAAAAATCGATGCACTTCCACGTGTTTCCCTTTTGTTACTTGCATGAAAAATGGGCCCCATGACTATTATCACGCGAAAGCGGGCACCTCACATTGATTTTTATATTGTTAATGAGGATTTTCTGAGCCATGATTTCGGTAAAATTTTTGCTTATTGACCCAGTATGGCACATGGAATGTTGCCTTATTGATCCTAGAGTGGAAATCAGGTTCGCCGTCGATGAGAGCTGGCATGCAGGGTGGTCGTAAAATAACACTGCCGATGTACGAGCCCTTAGCGGCCGCAAAAATCAACCATAATGCAAATGAAATTTGAAATACTACATAATGTTTCTGAGCTCGAGAATGAGAAGGAAAAATAAAAACTCCGGGGCAGCAAAAAAACATGGACGGCGTTGAAACAGCACCTTTAACACCATACATGTGGGTGCAGGACGTAGATTTCACTAGGGGGCTTGGCGCGCTAACTGTTCGGTCGAAGACTTGCAGATTTTCCGAAGTTCCCGTCTGAGCGTCATTCAACGCCATTCATGGTTTTCTGCTGCGTCGATCATTTTGCAATGCTTAAAAGTGAGTGTTGTTTATTTGGGTTATTCGAAATTTTGTTAATGTAACTGTAACCCGCGGGAGCTATATTTTTGTTTTTCTTCTCATTCTCTCTCAAGCTGGCACACACTGACTGTCTCTCTCGAGCTCATACTCGGAAACACCTATATCTCGAATTTCATTCGTATTAGTCGATATGTGTGGCCACCAGGGATTATTTATAGCCCAACAGAACAATTTGCACCTTCTCCTATGATGACGTCATTTTTCCTTTGTTTGCTCGTAACAATGGCAGCGTACGTAATGATGCTTTCAGAAAATTTGTCATCAAATACGCAGAGCTGTGCAGCCAAATGTTTCTACTATTGTCACCCTACGTGATATCAGGGATTTTTTTTTAATCGTTGTTTGAAAGTAGACACATTTAGTCCGGACACCCTGCGCATTTTCTTTTTCCGATTCCAAAGTATTTGTCCCTTTTCTAACAATTGAAAAACGCGTGTGAAACAATGTGTTCATGTTTCCACCCTCCCTTCAGGTTCTTGATCAGTCGCCACATTTATTTAAAAAATAATTAATAACTCGGGCAACTGAAAAGTACAATATCTGTGATAAGGCGATTATTTTTGCCACCAGAAAACTCTTTTATCCCGTTTTCATGTAAAACAAATTGAGTTCCCACATTGTCCGGAACAGTTACGATTTTTTTGTTCCGACTTTTTTTTGAAAAATACCCATTTCTCTATTTTTTGGTCAGTTTTCTTGAATTTCTTATATAATCAAAAATATTGATACAAATACAACGCCACAACAGGCAAATTGCCCAACGAGGTGGCTGACTTAAGAACATCATGGATCCCCGAGCCATTTTTTGGAGGCCCTACCTACTACTGCTACACCACACATGCACCCCGCGGAACCCCCAACGAATCGGTACATGCGGGAATGTACGTGTAGTGAAACCTGACGTGAAGTTTTTTTTTTGTTTCTCTTTAATGCTTGTTATGTGTAGTGCTGCCATCTGCCACCAGTTTTTCTAACTACGAGTGAAGTGTTATGATTGAATGATTTATCGTTGTAGGACTGTTGCTCTCTGTGGCGAGACTTTTTAACGGGGAGATCGGCTCGCATTTGCGCCTTGAAGTTGGGAACCACAGAAAACCAACTTCAGCCGACCACCACTGTGGGGTTCGAACCCGGATCCTCGCATCGCGAGTACGTCACTATAACCACTCGACCACCACAGCGGCAAATAATTTTCAACGAATTTCTTGAATGTAATATTATTATATTCGAATTTCTCTTGGGGGGGGGGGGATGATCCGCGCCTGGAATAGCATTGGGCCCAAGATAGATTCCCCCCTGTAAAACACCGCCTTTAATCGACATACAGTTGTAAGTAAGCCATTCATTTTTACATGATGTCGGTTTGCCAAGTATGATTTAAAAAAGTCATACATAAGACTTCTGATGTCAATAGAACAGAGTTTACGTGATATATATTTCGTGGTTAACTGTATAAAAGGCCTTGGAAATGTCAGGAAATATTGCAGTTGTTTCATTATAGCTGTCTACAACACTGTTTTATAAGTAAAATTAGTGAATGAGATTAGAGCATTTTCGGTGTTAGACTCGGGCAGAAATCCATATTCGTTTTTGGGGAAGAAATTTATCGCATTTAGGCATTCAATTAATTTGCCTTTTAAAAACACTCTCAAAAACTTTGTACAGGGGAGACTCTGAAATGTGTCTGTAATTAAAAAGTTGGTTGGTGTCACCCTTTTTAAAACTCGGTGTGGTAATAGATGTCTTGAGAGAGTTCGGAAAAATACCTCCGTTAACGAACTATCCACAGATAGCAGGGAGACCTATTACACGATACTCACACAGCATGAAAATTCAAGAATTTGCCATCTTTATTTAAAAATATAGAAGGAAGATGGCAGCACCAGCGGGAATGTGAAACAAGTTCAACTCCGACAAATTTGTTCTATCTTTTACATAGGGGGCCATTCAAGTATTACGTAAGCAGATTTTCAGCCGTTTTTGACTCCCTCCTCCCCCCCCCCCCCCGTCAGCAGCTTAGAATATTTCATATCTTCAAAAAGGGGTGGTTGATGACGTAAGACACCTTCAAACCCCCCCCCCCTCCGCTTGTCATCAAAAGTCAACAAATCCGAAACCTCTTCCCCCCCCTCGATGCTGACGTAATACTTGAATGACCCCATACGTAAAAATATATATATTTTTTAAACATAATATATACTTATATTTAATATATCTTTATATATTTTAATATAATTATTGGTATTTGGTTAGTCAGTGAATATACAGTTTGCTTAAATTTTGAGGCCCTACAAAATCATGAAGTCCACCACAAATGCCCCTTTTCCTTTCAAACCGAGCACAACTCCGGTCTATCGCCCATGGGCGATTTACTACCGAATGAGTTGTGCCGGAAGTATGAATGTGTGTACCTAACAGTCCGAGTACGTATGTAGGGATGTGTATTTTTTCAGTACTGCCATCTATATTTCAGAGGTGAAGTGTAATGATTGAATATTTGTTAGCATTGTAGAACTGTTTCTCTGTGGCGAGACTTTTCAACGGGGAGATCGACTCGCGCCTTGAATTTGAGAACCATAAAAAACCCAACTTCAGCCGGTGGGGTTCGAACCCAGGTTTACGCGATGCGAATCCGTCACTACCTCAACCACCCCAGCGGTCGACGCATGCCCCACTTACCCATGTAGAAGTCGGGTTCTGCCCGTATAATACAATGCAAAACAATTTTGGCGTCCCAAGAATTTTTTTGCTACGAGCTAGCACTGTGTACGAGTAGGCCAATGTATGAACCAACTATCATACTACGTAAATGACCTATTAAAATAGGACTACAGTTAACACACACACATCCAAGTTTCTTCAAGAATCAGTTTTGGAAAAAAATTACAATTAAAAAGAACTGTTATATACTTACATGAATAGGAAAAATAAACATGAATTTATGTCGATTCTACTTTCCTGCGATTGAAAGATCACACGTCACATCACACTCAGCTGCATAAGTAGTGCAAGGAAGCATCGCGCGCAATTAACAAAACACCGCCTTTCGTGTTTGGCCAAACTGCTCCACATCCTTCACCATAACGAGATTCATGAGTGTCACATATTACCGCTACTATTTCAACGACTTCGCTTTTAGAATGGAATTATAGCTTTTCATTCAGCTTTTTTCAGTTCGAGTTCCAATTTGTATATCAATCACAGCCGAAATTCGGTTCTCTGATCACAAGATCACTGGATGCACCCAACTTTGTCTATAATGGAGTGTATCTAAACAGTGATATTCCTTATATAAGGCCAGCTCGATACACACAAACATGCTCCATTTGGTTCTCCGGGAACACGATAAGAGCAGATATCGATTTCAGTCAATTTTAAGAAATAGAGAAAAAAAGGCTTCAATTTCAATGATTCAAAAACATCTGAATTAGAATTATGAACTGCTATTGAAGCATCTCGTCGACTGCTAAAAAGCATCTCTGCTTCAGATGGAAAGGACCAGCAGTGAAAGCTTGTCGTTAATACGACATTTAAAAAAAAATGGCGCGTATACAAACATCTATATACAGATGTATTTTCAAAGTAAAAAAAAACATATAAGTTAATAAATAAATGTTAAGGGAGGACGTGAAGTAAAGAGAAGCAAAAATATACACGTATGAATAAACATCAGGAAGTAAACGCTGGTGTGACGTCCACTTTTCTCATGACTTTTTCTAATTTTTATCGTGATGAACGCCTGTTGGGTAGGGCAGACGTGTTTACGTCCAGTATAAACATCCGTTCAAGAAATGTGTTCAACGAAGAAACAGGTGAGAGAAGTTTATTTACACTTTTCCCTCTCTCTCCCATTCTGTAATATTTACAGCAGGCCGCTTCGTATACATTACAACCTCTTTCGGCCCACGCATATTTACTACTGTGTGTGTATAAATCTCCATGTTTTTTTTATTATAATTTCAATCCATGAAAGAAATGAGAGTAATCAACAATAACTCTTATGTTTCTTGTAGTGGTGTATGTATAGAACATGGTTATATCTCTTATCTGCGTGTCTTCGAATCGAGAGAGTCCGAGAAACTAGGGAGTCACTGTTGACAGAGGCCATCAACATGAAAAAAACATTGGGGGGGGGGGGGGAGAGCCGAAAGTTGCCAGTAGTATTAACGGGGGGGGGGTAAGGGTACAGGTTCGAGTACATACGGGACTCAAACCTGTACGCAAGAGGGGCAGGATTGCGTTTCATTGTATATGTTACGGCCGCAGTCCTCCGAAGTGTGGCCAGTTAGAGAATTGGCCGAGAGTTTTAGTCAAAGTCCGATTTACAGAAATAACAAGTGATATTTCAGGCTTTGGCCGGCTAATCCGCGAAGTGGCTGAAGATTCCTTAGCCAAAATTCGATGTGCTGATGTAAGACGGTCTCTGGTAGGCCCCGAATCCATTTTTTTCATCGCCAAAGTGTGATACATGGCTGTGTTTAGTATTAGTAGCTGTACTTTGGATCAGTTCCATATGACGAGAGGAAAAAAAAGAAATTTCAGAACTTATATATAAAAAACTATTTATATAATTCCTTAGGCCAGAATTACACTATAAAAGTTTCATAAAATCCCTTTTATAAAACTTGAAAAATCTAACAATTAAGGTTATTGGTTACATTCTAGAAAATGCAACCGGTGATCTTATTGGCTGCATTTTTCAAGTTTTATAAAAGGACTTTTACCAAACTTTTATAGTGTAATACCGGCCTTAAACATATATTTTTTTCTGTGGAATTTTGAAGGGGAAAAATCATTACCTCATGGTGGCTGCGATATGATGGGTTGCGTTCGTGGACATAATTATCGCGAAAAAACACGCCAACTTGGTAATGACCCGAATCATGCATTTTCTTTTCGGACTTTGACCAGGGATCCCCAGCCACTTCTCGTACTGGCTGGCCAAACCCAGAAATTCTGACTTTGATTGGGTCAATTTACAACGAAATCGGCCAGTTTGCTAATTGGCCGATTTCGGGCTTTGGCCGTAATTCATAAATTATTGGAGGGGAGCTCGAGTAGCCTCAGCCCCCCTGTGTTCCGGTTCCTATGCTTGTGGAGGTCATCGCCAATTTAAATTTTCATAAGAAAGCCTTTCAACGAGATTTGTCCTAAACTTATGCATTGATTTTTTTTTTACAAACGAGTCAAATCGTCGAAGGATAGCCATTACAGAACCTCCGATTCGATCATTTTCCAAAACTTGGGATCCGTTGGTGCTTCTTGATTTTAACAACGTGAGCAATTTCAAGGCTAAATTTAGTGTCTCGGGAGAAAACAACTACTACTACGTCGTTTAATATATTTGGAATATTTTCAATTTTTCTTCTTCTTTCAGAAGCTATCAGGAAGGTCCGAGGTAAACAGAGCAATAGTCGATTTTTCGCGGACTTTTTTTTTTCTCTCGGCAATAAATCATTCCAAAATTACCACCGAGCTAGTTCAGCGCCAATAAAATTCATTCACACATGTTAGAAACTCATGTTAAGGCCCCAAGTCGGTGAAATCGTGCAAACGATGTCCGTTGCACTGACGAGCGTGTCGGGCAAGACCAGCTACTCGTGGACGATAAAAGACTTTCGCCGCCTCGACTGGAGGGTCGGACAGAGCTACAGAAGCGATTTCGTCCAACCGGAGGACAAGAGGTTAGGCAAGGACTGGTACATCACCGTATTTCCCGGCGGTGAAGAGATCGATGACAGGATTGGGCTCCACTTGAACGCCCTGGAAGCACCGTGCGAGGGCATAGAGTTCAAACCGATTGTCTTCCGGCTGTTCTGCGACAGTAAAGAGCTCGGGCGCCTCAAGTTCAAGATCACTTCCGCGAGGCCGACTCACGATCCCGATCAACTCGCCAGGAGCAATACCATACTGGACATAAGAGATGGCTTCCCGAGACCGAATCAGACGCTCTGCACGAAAGATGCGTTGAAGGTCATATTGGAAGTTACGTACGAGTTCACGGGGTCGAAAGATGAAATCGGTGGCCCCGACCTGGACCAAGTGACTTCTCCGAAACTCCTACGGGATTTCCGTACCCTTTTGATGAACAGCGAATCCAGCGACGTCTCGATCTGTGTCCACGGGGCCGACATCCCGGCTCATCGCTTGATTCTGTCCGCTCGCTCGAGGGTCTTCGCGGCCATGTTCGCTCACGATACTGCCGAGAACAACACCGGCCGTTTGGACATCGACGACTTTGAGTACAGCGTCATGAAGTCTTTCCTAGAGTACATATATTGCGGCAAGGTCGATGGGATGAGCGTAGAGCTGGCTGTTCCGTTGATGCGTGCGGCGGACAAGTACGACGTGCCAGACCTGAAAGAGCGCTGCAGCGATTTCCTAGCCTCAAATGTCGATCAGAATAACGCCATACGACTTCTCATAGCCGCCGAAGTGTTCGCCGATTCCAATCTCAAGAGGAAGGTCATTCATTACATCTGGAAAAATTATTCGGGTATCGATTTCAAAAAGCACCGATCTCTCATCAAGCACAGGCCATACGTTCTCTGCGACGTCATGGAAGCGATTCAGGAATACGATTCCGAAGAAATCTAAGAAATAAACTGTAAGCGATTAAAAAACATTACGGTCCATTCTTCGTCTAAGCAGTCATTTGTTTTTGCACGATGGGCCTAGTCATTGTCGATTCTTTCATGTTACTCATCGGTCTGCATATGCCCTCAGGGGCGGGACGCTTAATGCTTTTGCTTACCTCGACTCAATCTACCAATCCACACATTATCGTGGCTCTCAAACATATGAAGCCCTATTACCCCACAAATACACATATACGACATGACATAAACGCCAGAACTCTACCACTGGCATTATCTCATTATGGAACTCTCTTCTAAGCTTTGGGGCCACGGCCGCCCTCACTGGACGTGGGGCCCGGTGTAAAAATAATTGCTGGGACCAGAAGGCGTCTTAATGATATCAGGGTCCCAAAAATGTGCACTGATTTTATTTATTTTCGTGATGGGGAGGATCAGAGTCTGAAAATTCATCCACTATTGCAGATTGTACATGAATGCTGAGAAATATCTATAAAAAAGAAAAATTAAACACAATTAAATGTAACTCAACACAAAAATTAATGAAGATTTCGAATTACTGCAGGTTCAGAGCTGAGGAATTGATTGTTTCAGATTAATGAAAGAAACGATTCCAAAACCAATGAAAATCAGGGATTAATGAAAGAAATAATCAGAGAACTAATAAATTGAAAATAAGAGGGGGAAAAGTAATTGAAGGAAATAATGCCAGCACCTTTTTTACGAAAATTCAGAATAAATGAAAGAAATAATTTGAGAACTGGTGAAAGCCTTCGGTAACTTGGGTCCCCCTGTTTGATTTGGGGTTCTAGGTCCTTCTTTACAGGATAAATAAGTTTCCTACCATTAACTTTTATATTTTCACAGTTGAAGCTCAGACACCTTAGCTTATTACAAAAATAAAAAAATTGATATATATTTTTTCAGTTCGCTATTCCTGTGAGTGAGGGGCCCAGTTCAACCAAAACTTGCCACACACCTGGAAGAGTGGCTTTGTTTGTGGCAGAGCCTGGAACATCACTGTTTATGCAAGGTATGGAGTCGGCTAAGAGAGTTCTGGGCTCCACCTGATTTATAATCACCATGGGAGAACCTGGGATTTTTCAAGCTAAGGTTACAAGAGAAAACTATTTTCTCAAAACTTGCAAGGGAATATTCAATAAACAAAAATTAAAACTTCTAAGAATAAGACATACCATAATTCTTTCCATATAACACAAAACTCAAGCACTTACTAGAAGCCAATGGCCATTTTTGGACTATTGTATTTAGAAATTCACTGTGATTTAAATGTTAATCTAATTTTGGATGGATGTGTGAAGTGAACTAACAGGTTCAGTATTTTATTCTGGAAAATTTCATTCATGATATGCAATTTTCAAGATGCATAAATTCTTTAGACAACAATTTAATCTTGCAAATTAAGTTACTCAATTTTCGTGTTATTACATCTTACAAATTACTGCATGTGTATTTAAATTTTAAGCAAAAAAAGTGATTACTTTAAAATAACAATAAAAGATTTATTAATTTGTATACATATATATATCTGTGTGAATGACCAAAAAGAAAACCTCACTACACAAGAGGAATGTTCTGTGTGCTTTGAAAAAAAATCTTGTGATTCAATTCAATTTTGATAGAGCTTTTCAGGCTCCTGGATTCTTTTTCATTAACTCAATATCGGAATCAACCATTTCTCGAACAAGATCCTAGGGCAAGAAACAAAATCACATCAGGTAAGACAAACAACAACGAAATCTTCAAAATTATGCATATATGCTCTGCAACCTACGTCACAGGTTTTTGGTTCATTCTGCTTTGGTGAATGAATGAACAAACATGTTTTGAGGAGCAGCAGTAATGATCTTCAGCTTAGAAAAAGTAGTGTTTTGATAAGAAGAAAAAGTAGTGCTCTGATAAGAAGAAAAAGTAATGTTCTGATAAGAATAAAAAGTAATGTTCTGATAAGAAGAAAAAGTAGTGTTCTGATAAGAAAATTCTAGATCATATCGGATCAATTAACTGAATGGATATTGAGTGAGATGGGCTATTGAAAAATGACAAATACTAAATATATATTGATGACTCACTCACCTCAAAAGAGCACTGAGTTTTCCAGCCTAATTTTTGGCGAGCTTTGGAGCAGTCACCAAGTAGAAAATCCTTCAGGAGAGAGAAAAGAAAGGGAAAAACAAGAATTACTACAGTAATAATCATGGGACTAGAGTAACTTACTGTTATACAGTATTTATCATTATAGATGTAATATATTAATGTTAAGAAAAGTACATCACACAGGACCAGAGAGAAATATCTCATTACATACAGGATTATCATACAGAGCAACGTTTCTCAACCTCTCTAAATCCAAGTAAATCAAACATTTCTGAAATAATTTGATAGACCACTAATTTACAGTATGTGATCCAATTTTTTATTCAAACTTTTAGAATATCATTAATATAAGTCACATAGAGTTAAATCATTTTCATTTCCAAGTCTGCTTTCCAGACCACCTATCCCATATTCATGGGCCAAATTTGGGGTCTGTGGACTATAATTTGAGAAACACTAGTATAGAAGGTATTGATATACAAGATTTTCAATGTAATATCATTGAAAAAAAAAAAAAGTTTCAACATTTATTAACTATAAGATTACAACAAATCATTTCTGTCTCACCACAGCATAGGCAGAGATAGACTTGGAAGTCTGGGGTGGCACGGTCATTATTGCTGGGGGGGGGGGGGCATGATGATGATATCAATTCATATATACATTAGATCAGTCTACCTTACCTTTGACGCTGGGCCCCCCCCCCATGCACCAGTCATTTTCTGTATGCAAGGGGTAATGAAGCCAGGACCTACACACAGTTTATTGTTGATTCTATATAAATGACAGCATCCAATTTTTGTTTTCATAATTCTCACCAAGAGGTTAATGCGCTAACCACTCAGGAGGAGGAAGAACTTCCTATAGCAGGAATGCATTCTAAAGTTATATTTTATCATTGTTTATATTGTACCTCTGCATCAGGAAAGATTCTGACAAAGAAAAATCAGATATCTAGCTCACAACACCCATGAAAAACATTCTTTTGTACAGTAGGAGAGCATCTTATCAACCTGGGCTACAGCACACAGATTACAATGAATGAAATATGAAGGAAGTCGAAGAATAAATGAATCGTAGATAAAATTAATGGTTTGCATAGTATAAAGAAAAGCCATTTTAGAAACTTATTATTGCTCTTAGACCCTACCAGGTAAAATTTGCAAGAATCTTTAATCCTAAGAGACCACTGGAACTATATTGTTTTTAATATAAATATCACTTACTTTCTGCCATTACTAAACTGATATAAGTTTTAGTAAAGAAAAATAAGATACTTTACAATATTACAATTTATTATGCCTCTTAGACAATATGTACCGTTTACTCTCCCCCCCCCCCAACAGGCACCCTTCAGATGCTGTCACCTCTGTTCTACAGCGAAATAATAATTAAAAGTAAGCAGTGATTAACGGTCACCCCTCTTATATGGGAAATTTTTTTGTCCCACCAGTATCAGCAAAAGAAAGGTTTCACTGTAAATGAATGCCGATAAAACATTGGTAACATTATTTATCGCTCTGTATTGATACCAGAATATTTTGAAAAAAATAAACTAGTATTTTTTGCAAGAAGTAAGAAACATTTCTTACCTGTATTATGGTGAAAGGATTTTGGCTGCTTGGCAAACAGCAAATATACTAATACAAATATTTACAAATAATTCAACCACTACTTAATCGTGCATGCAACTGGTAAACATTCCCATAAGAAATTTCTAATGATTTGGTGCATGGTGTTGTGTAAGTATATGTGTTGCCCAAGTGTATTTATGTTGCCAAAATTACATGTGCTTTGTGTGCTAGTAGTGCTCTAATCTGTCTTCAATATCAGAAATGAAAAAAAAAGTGATGTATGCCTTAATTTTTGTATTCAAGTAAATATCATGTAGGCCAGAGGTCTTCAACCTATGGTCCTCCAAGATTTTTGCAGTGGTCCGTAAGAATTTTTAGAAAATAATCATTTTTCTACGTAAAGTAGCTAAAATTTTAAAAAATCGTTAGAGAGCTCTGCCACTGATGAAATCTTTACTGCTGTATTTAGAACTGTGCAATATTTTCCAGATTCAATAGTAATGCTGTGCACATGAACAGGGCTCCAAAACAGACATTTTCTTGTTAAAAAAGTTACTGTGCCAAATGAGGAAAAATTATTGTGGGGTTCCCCATCTGGCTCGTGGGGGGCCCTGGGGCTGTGTCCTTTCGGTTGCCCCAGTTTAGTTATGGGCCTGCATCTGATACATTAAAAGGGCCATTGTAACAAACTCAGAGGGACCCTCAGCTAAAACAGTTTTTGAGGCCTATGATTTCATATAGGCTATATATTTCGAGAGACCAAATTTGGCATCCAAAAGGTATAAATAATTGCTGAATTTACAAAAATGCTGAAAAAATGGAAGAATGTAGTTTTGGAGTTACAGAATAAGAAAGAAATTCATGGAAGAAATAATTGCAGAACTACCAATAGAAATAATTTTAGAATCATCAAGCGTAATTCCAGAATTGTTAAAAGTAATAATCCATGAACGAATTTCAGATTAAACAAAAGAAATAATCTATTAAAAAGAATTAATTAAAGGAAGTTATTTAAGAATAAATAAAAATTCAAATTTAATGAAAGAAATAAAAGTGTTCAATAAAATTTAGGCAGCCCTGCTTAATTACCGAAAATACCACGGTATGAGTTGGTGGCCTGGGGGCTTCGTGGGAAGTTTAATTTGGCCAGCAATGTCTGAAAGGTTGAAGACCCCTGATGTAAGCAAATATACTCATAAATGGAGCTTATTTACTCATTCACAGTGGCCAAACAGCATGAAATCCTTTCACCATAATACTGCCTGTGAAAGCCTGATACATTTTGTCTTCCAGGATATTTTTAATTAATCATGTAAAAAGAAGAATGTTGAAGTTTTAACAATTAGTTTTACGTTAAATTAGAAAAAATTAAATCTTGATTGTGAAAATTAATACTACTTTGATATCACACAATATACACATTATATTTTCTGAAATCAGTATTAGAAAGATATATTGAATATTGGTTTAAAAATCACAAAAACTTACCACTTCTGATGGACGGAAATATTTTGAATTCACCCTAATACGAATGATACCAGACTCTTTCTCTTTGCCAACTTCTTCTAACCCATGGCCTTCCCAACTGAAAATCAAAAATGAAATTTAAATAAAAACACCCAAAAGCCCACATTGAACACAACAATCAAGTTCACCTGAAATGGCATTCAGTGGTACAGTAAAACCTCTCTTTTGCAGTCACCGGCGGGACAAAAAAAAATTTGTCCGTAAAATACAGGGTGACCGTTAATCAGGGGCGTACTTTCTATAAGTATATATATATATACACGTATACTTACTCAGGTACTTTTTCATACATACTTTTATTATACAAGGGGAAAATATTATTTTTTACCTTAACATGCATGTTTAGCGTCAATAAAAATAATTCTCATAGAATGCTTGGTTTGAAATATGTGGAAGTGTAGAAACATATATCCCCCAAGTTCAATCAGCCAACCAGTCTTGCACATCGTAAAGTCAGAATAATTTAACATTTAATATCCTCAGGGTTAGCAAAATAACAAAATTTGATAGGGGCAGAGAACTCCCTGGATTGACATACTTTGGCTGAAACCCGCAAATGTTGACTATAATTCAAACTATGTTATCACAACTAATTTGTAGACATTGTTTGCGTTGGCCAATGCAAAAGAGTCTTTCTGTTACCGCTATTGTTATTTCGAAGACTCTTTATTTTTTATTAAGTTTGTCAAAGATCCCCCCCCCCCCCACATTTTACATGCACGAGTTCAAAACTTTGTAACATCACACATTTTCACACTGCAAAGTCGCATACTCAAATTAGCATCCTCTGATATTTAATACACCATAATGAAACAAATATTACAAACAAAATCGCACTCAATTTTCTTTTTGTCTTGCCAAACAATTTTTCCTCTTGCTGACCTTATGAATTTTTAGTGTTTTTGAGAAATTTTAGAAAAATGGAAATTTTTTCAATTTTATTCCATTAATGCACAGACGTTTTGACATGCTAAACTAATCACACACACACTCCCCAGATTAAAAACTGATTTTGAGGGTGTTCAAACAATTAATTACTTTTCTTTCCATACGAAAGTCAAGGAAACAATACTATCACAACTTGATTCACACGTTTTACTTATTTAAAAAAAAAATTAAGCAATGTTTCAAACACATGATGATAAAATAATTAGCCTATGAATCAATTTTTTTTATTTGAGTCACTAACTCACACGATTTCTCTACCAATGCAACTGAAGGCTGCTTCCACAAAATCTCGAACACTGTGAGGTTCGCCAGTAGCTATGACGAAGTCTTCTGGCTCATCTTGTTGCAACATCATCCACATAGCCTAAAAAATAGTGGTATGAGAATTCAAAAAATTTTTAGCATTATCAAGCATGTAGATTTTCATATTAGCTACACATATTGATGCTTCAGACATGATTCAAATCTCATACATGTTTTTTGACTGATTTACAAAATATAATCAAATTACAAAGAATTCTAGCTGTCGAAATTTTAATTTGAAAATTTTTCAAGTTTGTGTATTTTCTAGACAATGAATGTAGGATACAACATTCATAAAAGTTCAAACTGTGCAAAAAGTTCAAATATCAACTTCATTCTTTAAATGTCATCTTCTATCTTTCAATTTCATCTTTTAATCACGTTGCAATCGATTAAAATTATTGGTGTTATATTACATATATATATATACATTGAGAAGTCACCAAGGAATAAGGCAAATACAATGAAAAGTACAAAAACTTCTTTTCGTATTTTTTGTGTATTTGCCTTTTATTTTTTGATGACTTCTTAATATGCATGGGTAAAGGTGATCTACTCTTCCACTTATTATATATGCAGTCAAATTTCCTTAGGCACAAAAACGAAAATACACAAGGAATTTGTTTGCATTAACAAAAAATCTTCTATTATTAATAAAATTCAAAAAAATTCACTCTGGTGGAGACTAAATACATGTGTCACGCAAAGCAAAAAAATTTACCATAACAAGGTTTGACTGTGCACATATTTTTATTTGTAATGTAATTTTTATGGATGCATTGGCAATGCAGAAACTTAAACTTGATCCTCTTCAGACTAAAAATTAAATATCTTTACGTATAAAATACCTCAACATAGTCTCTGGCATGTCCCCAATCTCTTTTTGAATCAAGGTTTCCCAATTCAAAGAACTCAAGCTCATCCAGAAAAATTTTTGCAACACTTCGTGTTATCTTGCGTGTAACAAATGTTTCTCCTGAAATCAACATAATATATAAATACTGTAGAAATAAAAAGAAAAATTGTAGATAATATTCATATACAATGCAGAGTTTATAAGAAATTTTTTATTATGTTTGAAGCTAAATGTTATTCAGTACCTCTATTTACGGCACATTCAATTTTTTTAGAACAAACATTTTTTCTTGATCTTCAATAATTTTGCATAAGATCTCTTGGTAAAACAATTTTCATGAATCTCAGAAAATATTCACTGATTTCAGAGAGAGAGCATTTCAATCATATTTTTTATGCTTTAATTATCATGTGTTTCCTCCGAATAAGTTTTCAGAGATATTAGAAGGCATCAACGATGTTCCCTATTATTATTATTACTAATACCTACATGGACCTGTTTTGGATATGTTTTCTCAACCCATGATCACATAATCTGTCATATACACCAGAAGTGAATTTTAGAATTTTGTGTGAGAAGAAGCATTTTTTCTCTACACGTACGCGAAGCTCAGAGTTAACATTGGGGGGGGGGGGCATGTATGTTAAAAGATATGCATTGATAAAAACATTGGTATTGGTAAAAAAGAAGAAAAATAAACCTCTTCTAGGACTTTCATGGTTAAAAAGAATGCCGTTTACAGCAAACATGTTATATGCTTCTCTGTAATTTACAACAATCCAATATCCATATAGTTTTGCAACACCTAATAAAAAAAATAAATGATGAATAAAAAATTATCACAACAGATTATAAAACTTTTTTTAGATATATGCGTGTTTCTTAAGTATTTGCATTCAAATAATATGGTACAAAATAAAAAATCGCTGAAATCATTTCCAAACTGTCATTACCTACCTTGATACATTTTTTTTTATGAGCAGCATATTTTATTTCCTCCAATTTTTTTGAGGTACTAAATGACAGAGATATTAAATATTTGTGATACACTAGCTTTACTTTATAGCTCACTGCTCATTTTATGAGTTGCTGCATTACGTTGCTGCTCATTTTTATGAGACTCCTATTTATGAATCAATATGTTTCTATGCACCTTTGATTTGCAAATCTACACTTTTTTACAAACTAGTCCCTAGTTTCAAATAATATGTCATTTCTTTTAACCTCCTTCCCATTCATAAAAACAGGCATTGACTGTGATAATGTCTACATTGTATCTGATTCTGGAGTGTGTGTGTGTCGAGGCAGGGTGTAACACAGAATTCAAGTTTATTACAGAAAGAATGCTTACACCAATATATCTTTAATGAAATATAATAGTTATATTACCATATGGAGACCTAGGATAAAAAGGAGTTGTTTCTTTCTGTGGCACTTCTTGAACTTTTCCATACATTTCACTCGTAGAGGCTTGATAAAACTTGACTTTCTGTTCCAATTTGCATGTCCTGATTGCATCCAGCAGGCGCAGAGTACCAAGAGCATCGACATTGGCTGTATACTCACTCAAATCAAATGAAACCTGAATAGATAAGAGAAGTAAATGAGAAATTTGACACTTTTGTAAACATAATGACCTTTATCTTTTGCAACAGGCAATTTAGTAGAAAAACCACATGGAAATGAGGGTGATTTTTTTAAAACGAAAACGATACTTCCTGAATTTCTAAATAATGCCTACATTGTATCTGATTTTAATACTATTGTTGAGGCAGGGTGCAACACAGAATTCTTCATTTGTCCTTCTATTTTTTTTTTATTAGCCCAATCGGATGTACTGTATATTTTTATTAGTTTATTTTACGCATTTTTTAAGTTTTCTTTTATTCTTTACTAGTTTTATTTTTGTCCGTTTTGTTTTTTCCCTCACTGCAACTGAATTTTCTGTTGTTGGAATGGTGAAATAAAATAAATTTACATGTTTTTACTGATAAAAAGGATAGGTCACACTCACTTTTACATGGCTCTGAGCACCAAGGTTATAAATTTCGGTGGGCTGAATCTGGCTGATGAGTTTCACCAAACACGAGCTGTCAGTTAAATCCCCATAATGTAAATGCATGGCTGTAAAAGAAGAAGCATAGATTGTATATGTTCTATATGTGTGAATATATAATGCATATATTTTAAACTCTAGTGAATTTTTCTGTTAATGTGATCTTCAGAATCTCCAGGGAGCTTCTGGGAGGAAATCCTATCCCCACATGCATAATCATAGTGGGAATTCCCCATTATGTAAAAGCATAATCAAGCAGGGAATGTGAGCTGGGACTCCTCACCTGCTAATTAACTGCAATGAAAAACAACTACAGTTGAATCCCGTTTTAACGAATACTGTTATAACAAAATTCTCATTTTTACGAACACTTTTCTAATCCTCCAAATAAGTTCACTTAGAAAAAATGCATAGACCTGGAATTCCTTTATAACGAAATTTCGGTATAACGAAGTGATTTTTCCAGTCTCTTGGTGTTCGTTATAACGGGATTCTACTGTAGTTGTATTTCTGAGTAATGATGAATGTGAAAATTTTCTTCTGGTTATATTAGATTACTTACACCCTTCTTTGTGAGTCAAAGGATCTCTGTATAAATGTTGGATTCTACCAGTATTGAAAGAACTTGAACGTCGAATAACACCGTGCACCTTATAACCTTTGGCAAGTAATAGCTCTGCTAGGTATGAACCATCCTGAAAACAAAAAAAACAGGAAAGAAATCATAAAAAAATTATTTTTTGACTTTTCTGGTACAAAGAGCTTGGAATTTCTCAGAATAGACAACTGATAGTGTCCCCAATATAATTGAAAAAAGTGAATATCACACACATATAGTCGTGTATGTCCCCCCCCCACCACTACAATCAACATTTTAATGGTTTTTCTCCAAAAATTACATGAGCCTAAACACCCCCTCCCCATAGTAATTAATAAAAAAAGTCACTTAAACATGAATATATAGGCCTATATGGTATTTTAAAAACAGACCATGTAGGTTGTCACAGAATTGAATGGGTTTTTTTTTATCACATGATCTGATTTCGCACTATTTTATTTGCAAGGGTGGCAGAAGACAGCACGATAGGAACACTCAAAACCAGGGAGAATGATGTTGGGGGTGACATCAATGTTTTGGAATGGTCAAAAACTTGGCAACAAAAATAAGAAAACCATATACAGTCAAACTCTGTTACAATGATATCAAAGACTCAACTAACTTTTTCCATTATAACTGATGATGATATTTTCAAGACTTTTGTTTAACGAAAAACATAATCAGGTGGGATCAAATGCTGTGCATGAAGCTGTTATTTGGTAATGATAACAGTGACTATATTTATTTCATCATAAAAAATACGGAAAATTGGGATCTTTAATACAACACATTGCTGGTTCTCGCCAAAAATGCTGTAAATTGTCAGCAAAATCGCCAAATACTGCTCATAAATAACTCTTGGCAAGACATACAGAGCTACAGTAAGTCAGCAATGATTTAAAATGTAGTTCAAAAGAGGGGGGAGGGGAATTAACATGGCAAATATGTTCTATGGATATTTATAATCACAATCACATTATAACACAATTTAAAATTAAATTATTAAAATTATGCAATTAAAAATTATCTTCATCCCCTATTCTCGTAAAGATTAGAAATTGAAGTAAGTTTCATTGAAAAAACAGAGCATTTTCATGAAAGAAAGTTTTGAAGAGGGAAGCTCCAGGAAAATATGATAATGTCTTGTATACATACGGTCATGCTAATGAGGTGCGTTAAACTTCTAATGAACACTTTTTTAAACATAAGACATCACGAAAACAACAGAAAGACTCTGCCTTGATGTGATGAGCTCTCGTTCTAGGAATCCCTAGGGTAAACACCATGAAAACAAAATCAAAAGCGATGAAATATGTGTTGTTACAACTGAGTTTGTGCCATATCATCAACATAATAAGTAAAGTTTGTTAACCTTCTCTATGGACATGGTTTTCAAAGTGTGCATCACAATGCACACTTTGAAAACCATGTAGTCACCAGTAATGAATATCGCCAGCTCATGCATGCCTGTTTGGTTCGTTAGAAGGTTCATTGTTAGACTATCAAGGGAAGCCACAGAAGAATGTTTACAAAGGCAAGGACTGCCAAATATTCATATTAGGGGTCGTGTGTGTGTTGTCAAGTGTTATGTCAGCAGGTTTTCAGCCATTTTTGACCTCCCCCCCCCCCCCTAATGCATAATGGAATCCGAGACATATGCGGGGAGGAAAGCGCAAGCCCCATGCCCCGCCAAACAGTCAATTTTTTTTTTAATTCAAAAAATGCTTTAAAACAATTTACATTACAGAAGAAAATTCCTTTATATATTATTATAATCAATTTTCTGTTAATTTCAGAGCTATTAGAAGGCTAAGAACTAAACATTTTCTTTAAGAAATTCATTGCGAACCACCCTCTAATTCCACATTAGTTATGTATGACTGGGCTTCCACTCATAAAAATGAAACCAACTGGGCCATGGGCTTCTAAAGGTTGAGAGCCACTGCTCTAAGCCATATGTGCTAAATCCTGACCCGCAGACCAAATGTGGCTCTCTGGGTTATCTGATGTGGCGCACCACCTTGAACCAAATTTTGTAAAAATTAACTAAGCTGCACATTTACAGATCACTTAAGGCACAACCATGGCACAATCCCAGAGCATTTAAGTGACCCATGGCATACTATCAGATCACTTGAGTGACCCGTGGGCACAGTTCCAGAACACTTAAGCGGGCCATGGCACATTTAGAGATGTGACACAGTTTTGGAACACCCAAGCGGCCCACAGTGCACTTTTACATCACTCAAGTTATCCGCACAACATTCCAAGATTATTTAAGTGATTTGTGACATACTTACATATCACTTGAGTGATGCGCCACAGTTCTAGAACACTTGAGTGGCCCAGATCACTTGAAGGATCCACTGAACATTTAGAGATCACTGAAGTGACTCTACAGAGTATATAGAGAACTAGCGTTCTTCCTATTCATATTGTGAATATATATACATTATATATATACAGTAATATATATACAGTATATATATACATTATATATTCACAATATCAATAGGAAGAACGTTAGTTCAGGTGCCCACAGATTAGCGAAAGGTTTTTCTCGTTTTTGGTACACTGTGTATGATGCCAATAAAAATATTCGCTATTTTTATAAAGAGTGGTTGGTGACATAAGCATCATTCAAACCCCCCCCCCCTTGTCATCATAAGTCAGCGAACCCCCCCTATCGATGCTGACGTAATACTTGAATGACTCCTTATAGACGAGTTGCCATTATAACCAAATTTGACTGCATTGCGGAATTAACCGCATATTCAGCATCGGGTGATAAAAGGGGGCAATGAGACAAATAAGTTTGGAAGACTCTGGTCTAATGTCTTTAGGATTGTGTCATTCCCGCTGCACAGGCCCATCTCAAGAGGATGATGGGCCTCTGGGCCAAGTGGTTTTTCTGAGGCCCTACCTGGTAAATTCTAGAAAATTTCAACCAGATCTCATTTTTGTGAAGCCCCCCCCCTTTCTTGAGCACGTTGAGACGACACTGCCGTTGCACTGAAAATAATTTCATGAAAAAAAAGTTAAAAAATCATTCATGATTTAACCCCCCCCCCCCTGAATAAAATTTGATAGCAAATAGATTTTTGCGTCTTATAATGAAAGAAATATGTTTTTCAACAATTTAGTAGAAAGATTATATCTTTGCTAATATTCTATAATAAAATTTATCCATGCAAAGATAAAATAGTATTCGTGAATACAAACTTGTCCAGTTATGCCGGTGATGAATGCAACTTTTCGGAGCGTCCCTCCAGCGTCTCCCAGCTGTTGTTGCAGCGCTTCCGCCATTTTATTTTTACCACAACTAACTTTCAATCACGCATAAACACCTGTGAATTCAAAACATCACCTTTGGACACGTCATTATTATTATTATCAAAGGTTGAAAGATCACTTCCCCCCCCCCCTTTTTTTTTTTCTTCCTCGTTTCAAAATGTCGGACGATATATTTCTAAAATATAATACTCAATCACGTGCGATATTTATTCAATTGAATCAGCTCCGTTGATGTGTATCTTTTCGTTTCTTCAATCACGATGATCACGTTAAAATATTCACTGAATGCTCGATCACGATCATGTTTTTAAAAAATTATAAACAAATCCGGCTGAATCTTTACTGACAGCTCCGACTTCAGTGGTCTTTCTACCGTCATCAGATATTGCCTTTCTTTAGCATGGAATATTGTAAATTTTATTACAAAAACATCCAACTATAAAAATAATCCAACTTATAATTTTTATTTGTTTTTTTTTTCGCATAATTGTAATACTATTGATTTTCACACTTTCATGTTGTTGTAAAATTTTGTATTTGAAGATCATTTATGTGCATGTGCTCAAGCACAAAAAAAAAAAAAATAATAATCTGAGGTTTAGGTCGACGGGAAGTCACGTTTAAAAGTTGAGGACATCGAGCTTATATTATAATATAAGCAAAAGAGGGATGGTTAGATCGCTTTCACTTGCTTCAATTATTCCCGGCGAGGGAAAAGGAACAGGAGAGAAAATCGGGGCCACCGATTTTTTGTCAGGTTTCGTCTTCTTTTTCGGATTCTTCTTCTTCCGGACGATGTTACATGAGTCCTAATGGCAGACAGCCGTAAGTGTCAGGAAGCTCTCAAAGACATAATTAGAGAGCCTTTCCCTATCCTTGGATGCCTCCAGGAGTAGTCTTGGCGTCGTTATGCCGCCGGAAGTGAAGTTGCCCATTCCCGCCGCTAGGTGGCGCCAGGGCCATTGTCGATTTTTCTCGCGTTTTTGACCGACTTCCATTTTTTGGCCGGCTTTCGCACCTCTCGAACCAGACTTCCTGTCGCCCGTGTTTACTTTCCTATCATGGTGGCCATTTCTTGTCACGTCCCGGATGTCGATCCGTTTATCTTTCCGGCGTTATCTTGACCAAGGGATGTTGTCTGTGGTTATCAACTAATTTCCGTTCTCACGGGGTGATTGTTCTTCCCGATAATTACTATACGCTCATTGGAGTTCAAATCCAAAGTAAAACTAAATGGGGCGGGGCCTTACTCGTCCAATTGCGAGGGTTCCTTGATTTCACTCAGTGCGACCCCGTTTCTTTGAAACCTTGTTCGTAGTCTGTGCTTCTCATCATTTCTGCTCGTGTTCTGTAGCTGGATCTGAACGTGTACTACAAGGCTCAAATTCTGAAATCTCCGAAAAAAATCTTAGATACATTAGAAAAAGAAGTCGAGTATTTGCCACCAGAACTTTCCAAAGTCGTCGTCTGTGGAA
Organism: Pholcus phalangioides; assembly: GCF_987345545.1. Taxonomy (NCBI): domain Eukaryota; kingdom Metazoa; phylum Arthropoda; class Arachnida; order Araneae; family Pholcidae; genus Pholcus; species Pholcus phalangioides. The sequence goes on along the minus strand of NW_028301616.1, from coordinate 20,053,962 downwards.
AAGAGCACCCAATGCCACGACAGCGTGCCGCTTATGGCGATAGCGGACTTACGTATTCTTTTAGTGGTCTCAGATTGACAGCCAAGCCTTGGTTGCCAGTTCTCCAAAAGATGAGAGACGTTATACAAGCAGCTACGGGATGTCTATTCAATTTCGTCCTCATCAACCGCTATGCTGACGGGACTCGTCGAATCGGGAATCATCGAGACGATGAATCTGACCTGGAGGCTGATTATCCGATAGCAACGGTATCACTTGGAGCTGAAAGAAAGATGATGTTCACCCGTAAAGGTTTTTACCCCGTTACATGCACTCTTCTCAGGACAACTCCCTACTAACAATGAAAGCGCCAACGAATCGATTCTAGACACACGGGATTCCTACAGCCCCTGAGGTGAAGGAAGCAAGAGTCAGCCTGACGTTCCGTAAGATGTGCAACGATCCTGATGTTTCACCACCGCCGATGAAAAAGTTAAAGACAGCTGTAAAGGTAAGCGAATTTTCAATCTTTCCAATTTCAGAATGATGTTTTATTTCTGAGCTTTTCATTTGATGAGATTTACTCATATCCCCCTTTTTTATATATTTTTTATAGGATGACGGTGCTTTTCACCATCCGATGTGCCTCAGCATCATTATGAAGTGAGGAACGCGGTGTACGTAAAGGTGTACAATTTTAGAAGTGATGCATATTGCTATTCGAGAAGATACGCTCTATAAATGGACAAAAATATTACCCTACGAAAGATGGTATCACTCTCACGAAAGAGGACTTTATGGAATTATGTGACAGTGATGAGACGTGATCCGCCGGTCTCTAGCATACGACAAGGGTGAGTACGAAAATTCAATTAACGATCACGTAAAAGTGCGCGTTCGCGGTAAGACTGTTTTCATAGAGAAAGCCAAGGGTGTCTCCACATGTATCGTGTTGTCTGAAGATCAGTGGAAACAATTTAATTTTTACTGAAAATAACGTACTTTCTAGTATAACCCTGCTAGTGCATAATGACGCCGATTTATTATCGGTATATGACCCCCCTCATAAAAAAAGTTTAGAACTTGGAGAAGACCAGATTTCTATTCTCCACCAATTTGTGAAAGGTGTGTTCTGTGATTTTGTTTTTGTATTTTATTCGGAAACGTTGATTGGAATGATTTTGAATTCACCCTCGGTGCTTCAACGAAAGACTTTTACCGTACACTTATATGCATGAACTTGGACGATTTCGCTTCCAAACTCAAGGACACTATCATATCAAACAATGATCAAAATGAAATTATTGAATTTTCTGGTGACATACGTGTCGCAGACTACATCGATCTAGATTTTTTCAAATCGATTCGTATTCCAGATTTGATTAAGGAGGCTGAACGACGATTTATCCAAACACCCTATTCGCTCATGTATAACCCTTATTAGCCTTGTATCGATGTTTATTCATTGCGTAATCATTATTTATCTCATTTAATAAATGTTTTCTTATTTTCGATTGGTTGTGTTTCATTTGTGTACTGTTTTTAAATAACCAACGCAAGACAATTTTTTTTAGACTAAATACTTTATTTCTTGAATAATAATCGTACAGCAAAATTTTTCTTTACATGTTGATAAACAGCAAAATCATTTCCTTTTCTGTTTAGTTTCTTAACAATACTTTCTAAAGCTACATTTCTACTTCTCTGTATAACAAAGAACACAGCGTATTGTCCACATACATTGGAGGTAGGTGATTGTAGAGGAGTCGAGTTCCATAAAATGTTTTTATATCTTCTTGTAAATGATGCAATTTCTTTCCCGTAAGTCTCTGGTTTCTGTCCGTATGAATCGAAAAATTCCAAGGTATTCTTGTCCGGAATGTTGATTGCCATCCAGTGAGAACCAGGTTCTGTGTGCTTATCCGCGTTCACAACTAAAGACGCCGGATAGGTTTGAATATGCACAGGTAGCATGCAGGGCCGTCTTAAGAGCATCATGGGCCCCCGGGCCAAGTGGTTTTTCTGAGGCCCTACCTGGTAAAGTCTAGAAAATTTCAACCGGATCTCACTTTTCGCATGGGCCCCCCCGGGCCGTGCACGGGTGGGCCCATGCGTTAAGACAGCACTGGTAGCATGTCAAAGTAGACAATGACGGAAACTGGTTGGACGAGCGGAGCTTTAAACTTTGTTTCCAGTCGTAGGCTGCCGTGTCTGATCAGATTGAAATGATCGCCTTGGTAGAGATCGGCGCTCAGATCAAAGGCGTAGATAGTGTATCCCAATGGAAACTCACTTCTAGAGATATCTATACCCCTGTCTCGGCAGGCTTTTTCAGTCCCTAAAACCAAACTATGGTACGCTCTGACATATAATCCTTGATCATATTAGGGCTCTAGAGGCTTGAAAGGAACTGGCTGTCCGTCAGTATACGTGGCTATGAAGTTAAGGTCGTAATGTTTAAACTCGAACGGCGATTTGCTATACGATCCCGAAAAAGCGTCGTTGTCTATTATTCCGACTACCACTCTTTTGGGTAGTTGTCCAACGACGACACTGTCTTGAACCCACGACATGCTTCCCTGATGTAGCGAGTAAACTTTACACATTACTCTGTCTATCGGATACTTAGCTGAAGTATGACTTAGAGCTTTCGCATGTCCTACAAGCACACCAGGAGACACTTTGACGTGCCTTATACATAAACATGCGTCACGGAGAACAACTCTAAAGTTTGCACTTTTGTCTGGTGAAAGCAGACAGAATTCTGACTTGCTACGAATCATCTTTATTCTTAGAGAAACGAGATTCAGCAAAAGTCGCTGTTGACAAAATATGTATGTCCCCGTGAATCGAACCAATCATGTCGACGGTCTTACTTTCTTCGATGAACGCCGCTCGCTGTATTAAACCCTCATTGGGGTCCTTTGACGTCAGGTCCACATCACTCATTTTTCCGGCAGTGTCTTCATAAAAAAGTTCTGTTGTCAGTTGGCTGGTTTTGCTTTCGTTACCGTGGTTCAAGAGTTTTTCTATCATAGCTCGGTAGGGGTACGTGTTACTGGAAGATGATATCAGACGGTCATTCAGAGAAACATCAAGCTGGGAAAACATGGATTGCAAGAACAGGTTCACGGGTGCGACTTTACTCTATTTAACTAGAAAAGTCCCATCACCTTTCACGACCTTAGCTTTCACGTGAATTACTGTTTGAGAGAGATCCAGATACTCATCATCACTTCCTCCAATGTTAAATTCCAGAGGGCCTCCATCGGAGACGTTTGAAAGCGGGTAATAGGTGACCCATTTTCCGCTTTCTATGGTAGTTTGTGTTCCGGGTAGAGTGAAAAGGTTGAGTTCAGATTTTGCCAGTTGAGGAGAATCCTTCAAGAGAAAAGCCATCACGGATCGAAAATATCGTGTGTGTTCCCGCTGGGTCGTTTGGCTAACATGATACGTTTCGCCTTCTTGCGTTTCCTTTTATGTCCCGCTCCAAACATGGATCGAGTTTTGGCCACTGCTTTTTCTGTCAGTATCTTTCCAGCTTCACCCATTCGTCTTTTTGCTGCTCTTTTAACGTTTTCACCTTTCATTACGTCAACTATATCAGCGCCAGAACGTAAAATCTATCTACCAACAGTTTTAGCACTCTTTTTAAGAAAAGGCATGGCTACTCTAAAAAGACTTCCGAATATACTACCTAGACCGTATCCTCTGTGCATTACAACACCCGAATAATACGGCAGGCCTTGTTCGGCTTGTTGGACATAGTAGTCCTCAAACTGTTTAGTGCAACAATGGTATGGAACCTTCATCTTTCGTATCTAGTTCGTAAATGACAACGGGTAGATAAGACCAGTGTTTTTATAAGAGCTGTCTCATGCGGAAGTGAAGAATCAGAATCGATTTTCCTCTACTGAAAGGTATGTGATTTCCCGAACTATCTCGAATTTCTATCTCTATAGTCTGGAATTCTTTTCGAGCTATAAGGAGATAGTGAGGTCTATCATAATGAGAGCTTATAACCTCGTTATCTTTTCCTTTCACGCGAACGACTCTCAGTAGTGGAGCTTGCACATCTCCCACAACCTGAGGCTGCACAATATCGGAATAGATGTACAAAACTGGAAAAAACATGTTTGTGTCAGCAATGTAAGGACTTTCGGTAGTTTCTTCGATCAGCAATGGTTCAAATCCCAGTAGCTCAGCAATGCCAGTTTTTAACAGAAGTTTTGTACCATCTTTCAGTGTTATTTTCACTTTCCTGGTGTTTTCATTGTAATTGAACAATATTTTGTTTCTTAAAGCTGGTATCTTCAAACCGTTCAAGAGATCTGGAACTGTCTCGTAATATCCGACTGGCACGTTTCTTCCTTGCAATTTACTATCACCAAGATCGAACCCGAACAGATTATTTTTTTCGGTTATGTTGTACCACGTGTGAGAATAAACAATCTCCGAAAGCGCACATTCCCATTCGCCAGTCAAATTTATTGGAAATGGCAATCTTGTGACAAAATGGGATGTAGTGTTTTCGGGATAGTATGACCCTGAACTGTCGCTGGGAAGTGTTACATAGAACGACATCTTGTTGAATGACCGATAATTGTGTGAACACTGTCACTTATATGCGCTTGAGATGACTCACCCATACATTGAACTAGCTGTCGTAGCCTTTAAATTTTACGTAATACTCCATTCTACCTCTTACCTTGCGTCTCTTTAGAATTTTTTCCACTTGACAATACTTGCTCCGCTTCACTTTCTGCAATTCAGATTCGTAAAAAGTACCATGGACAATCTCGCTACCAGAGTCGGCTATTCTGTACACAGGAGGAAAGCGTTCGAGTCTCCCTTTAACAATGAAAATTTCACGAGTCCAATTATATATGTTCATATCCTTTCTCGAAAACCATTTTTGCGCGACTTATGTGGACCGTATCTCCAATGTCAAACTTGAACTTTGTCTCCACGGATTTCAAGATATCCTTATACAGTTCATTCCAAACGACCGATTGATTCTCTTCGGTAACAAGAACGGGTTTAGTCTTTATACTGCGGTGCCATGTGTTGTTGTAACTATGCATTAGTTCGCTTAACACGTCTATGTATTTGTGCGTATGTTTATGTGTGAAATATTTGAACATTTTCTGTTTTTACAAGATATATAGAAGACTGGATGTTGTGAAGATATTTATTATTAGAGATGTTAATATTTTTTTTTTTTTTTTATTTATTACGCTCTAGCGAAGGAAAATCTCTATCGCCTCTGTAGCTTAGTGGTCAGAGCACTCGTCCGGCAATCGAGGGACCCGGGTTCGACTCCCGGTAGAGGCAGAGATGAGTTTTTTTCCTTCCTTAAAAAATTAACATCTCTAATAATAAATATCTTCACAACATCCAGTCTTCTATATATCTTGTATTAACAAGTGGAGAGCGACATTCATGTCATATTTTCTGTTTTAGAGTTCTGTTGAACCTCTCGACAACAGAGGCTTTTTTCTCGCTTTCTGTTGAAAAATGCATGACATTCATCGATTTTAGATAAGCTTGCAGAGTTTTATTTTTGAACTCTGTACCTTTATCAGTCTGCAAATACTTGCATAAGCGGTCTCTGAAAATTTTTCTGAACGCTTCGGCAACTTCTTTTCCAGTTTTATCTTTCAACGGTATGGCCCAAGCGAACTTTGATAAAACATCGATGCAGGTAAGTATGTATTTGATACTTTTGTTTTCCTTCTTCAGGGCCTGCATGTCTACCAAATCGGCTTGAAATTGTTCGTTTATACCACCCACTATCACCCGATTTCTCTTAAAATTCTTTCTGGATGGTTTGTGCAATGTATATGCTTCGTTACCCTGCAATAATTCTTTGACATCTTTCAAAGTTACGTTTTTTCCGGTTTCTCTAAGACGTCTGTGAAACGCATTGATTCCGCCAAAACTGGCCGGTTCGGAGGGATTTGTATATTTGTCCATATTTGTTCAAAATCGGATATTCTCTTTCTAAATCTTATCGCATCCTCGACCCAAAACCCTCTTCTATCCTCGCTTCCAACTACGAATATTGATACGTTATCGCTAAAACACACCTGTTTCTTAGCTCTGTTCATTAGCAAATGAGAGTATAATTATATCGTGTGAGAATATATACTAGAAAAAAGAACACAGGTTTTTAAATTTTCACATTCTTTATTGCTTCTAAAAAAAAGCTACAGGCATAACCATTGAGGAGACATTATTTGTTCAACGGAATTTTTAAATGCTTCGTTTCCTCTAGGTACTTTTCCAAATTTCTTCTTTCTCAGATTATGTCTTATGAGTTCCACGATATTGGTTCCCGGGACCACAACGCCATCTTGAACAAGTTCGCCGTCCTCATTCCAAAACAGCTGTCACTTTAATGATGTCAACCAGTTCTCTAGATCTTTTCTTCAGACTCGGAGCGGCTTTTCGTATGATCATGTTCTCGAAATCGGGTCTTATATCATCTTCTTTCTTTTCCCCTAAAATTTCAGTATTCGAATTTTCTGTGATCGCTAGGTACCTTTGCAATACCTGCAAATACTGTTTCGCTTTTTTCATCGTCTCTCAGACCTTTTCTCTTGAGGACAATGGTGATATCACCATCTAACTTGCTTAGCTGTTGTTCAACAGCGTTCAAAATCTATTTGCCTATATCTATTTCTATATCTATTCTATCTGCGGGAACGATGACGTATTTTTTAGCGTGCTCCATTTATGAGGGAGGAGATAACGGATATTGCGGCTGGTAAAAGTAGGCTGAGAAAATCGTTACCTCTCTGGACTAAAATACGCCGTTTTTTATATAGTGGGAGATTCTTCTTGGACAAATTTCTCAGACTCCTCTTATGTCGACTGAGCTTAGCTGTCTGAGATTTCGTGACGGGAACGTTGCCTTTTAACACGTTAAGACACACTTCACATAGAGCCCGTATGACACCGTTGCTACTTTGCTTTATCAGATCAGTACGCTTCTTGACTCTACAACTGAGCTCTTTAAGAGTCTCTAAATTTTGTTGTGCATGCCTCGACATCTTGACCGTCACTGACATTAGAAACCTCTTTCTCGTATATACATACCGTATTTGACGGCCTTGATCAGTGCGCAATGGGGAAAATTAAAGCCGTGTTTGAAACAGCGGACTTTAGGATTTGGTAAAGAGGGGGATGGAGGATAGCCAATGAGATCGTGGCAGATCTTCCCCGTCATCTGCCCAATGACTTTGAATTTTTCAAATCCTTTGTAATAAATTTCAGAATATGAATCCGACAACAATGAGAGAATTTGTGAACATTTTTCATAAGGCATGTTGCCGGCCTCCCATGAAATGTAGTGTAGATTAGACATCACCCATGTAGCAGACGCCCTTTCTTTACCACTCAGTTCGATCCAGTCATAAGGTGGTTGAAAAGTATAAGTCCCGTAACTACTGCCATCAAACAAAAAGTATGCCAGTTCTTTAACTATAAATCCTCTCGAAGTACATTGGAAACCTTCAAAGTCTATGACAAGACCCCGTCCATGATGTGACCTCTTCGACTGCTTGACACGAAATGAATTTATCTGGGTTGGTAAGCGTAATATGTATCACTGTGGAAAAAACCGGTTCTCAGTCGTAATTGCTCTTCCGTGTTCGGTTTCAAGTCTATTTTTGAACAAGACCAATCCGATGGTAGATGACCAACATACAATGACAGTCGAGGAGTTTTTTGCTTTACCAACAATCAAGATTCCATTCACTCAGGTCGATGACGATAAATGCGCCATATGCCAGGACTTTTTCAATCTCTCAGATATTGCGAAAATACTTCCGTGCCAACACATGTTCCACACAAATTGCATTAGAAATTGGCTGGCAAAAAAAAAGTACTTGTCCCATATGTCGAGAGCTTGTATTCACAGATTAAAAGGTCACTCTTATGTTTTGTAGGTGTGTGCTTTGGAGTAGTCGGCCAATGAATACAAAGCGCCTTTCAGGAAGGGTAAAAAAAAAGCTCAATTTTCAGTTTGATGGAGATGATGAAAATCTGGTGATTAGTGAAATTTTCTTTTTGATATACAGTATTAGTTTTCTATAAGTTGTACGATTTTTTTTCTTTAGCATCTTAAAGTGAGTCACATTTTCCTTTTTCCTCGATGTGAATCTTGAATTAAGAATTAACGAAACAAATGTATTTTCCCGCGTAAATGCGAATTTCGGTAGTTTGAGGGAAAAAAATCGCATAATCCGCAGCGGTGCGTCTTAACCAGCACGGCACCCAGCGCCGTCTTAACGCATGCCCCGGGGCCTCAGAAAAATAGCGAGTGGTTGAATTTTTTGACAATTTGCCAAGTAGGGCCTCAGAAAAATAACTTGTCCCGGTGGCCCATGATGCTCTTAAGACGGCCCTGGTCTAACCTTCCCCCTCCCATGAAAAAATTTCATCTATCGAAATCGTAGGGAATGGTGGAAAGGGTTGTATGCCACGTTTTTGTGGGAAAAAAATTACGATTTTCGTACTTACATTAACACCCATCGATAAATATTTAAAATATTTTTTGTAAATAGATTTTCAAAGTAATTATATCAAATGAAATCTTTCAGAAAAAAAAGTGTAGATAACTTTCCTAATTTAGCCAACTTCTCTAATTCGAAGAAATTTATAGCTTCTCTGATTTAGCCAACTAGGAAGGGGGGGGGGGTGCAGGTGCGTATTCAGAGGGGGAAAGGGTGATGAAGAGCCCGATAATATGGGAAGATGAATCCGTCTCATACTTTAGGTAGTGACTAGCAATAAATCGTCCGCCGACACGTCACCCTGTACTCGGACCTAGAACGAGGAGGGGGGGGGGGACTGCAGGTTTTCCACAGGGCGCCACTTGGTTTAAGACCGGCCCTGCTTGGCAGCCCTATACTTGTTGGGACAACGATAGCCCCCTCGCCTCCGCCTTAAAGAAGACTATATATATTATAAGTGGCCCAAAAATTTGTTTGTTCACGATTCACACAAACTTATGAGAAACAAGTCCTGTATACAGGAGGGGAGGAGTCTTTTTTTCTTAAAAAAAAGAAAAGAAATTTCCGGGCTAACTCTGAAACAGATAGTGCAACTGAAATCAGGGACGGCTCCAGCCAGCACCTCCTAGAGATAGAAGGCCTCCGCACTCTGCTTGTGACGTCAGTAAGTAGTCCATTTCCCCTCAGAATATTCAGATAAAAAAAAATTCCCTGCTCGTGCCAGTATCATCATTGTGAGGAAAAGAAATGATCGGGCTCAGAATTAGCGATTTCTATGCCCCCCATCCAATCACTGTGCAGTATTTGTGAGCCAATCGGGAAGATTCTACACCAAAGTAAGAAGAAGCGAAATAGGATGCTGCTTTTCAAAATGTGGCAAACTTGCTAGGTAGTCTGAATGACGTTCATGGCAAACAGTGCAGAGGCCTTCTATCTCTAGGAGGTGCTGCTCCAGCACTGTGTGACCCGTGTGGGGTGCCAAATTAGGATCAAAAGGAAAGAAATAATTGCAGAAAAATCAGAAAAAAAAATTTTTTCTTCGAAATCAAAATTATGAATGTATTTAATAGAATGATCCGCAGCGAAAACTAATTTTTACATGCATTTCATCCAGGACCATCTTAAAAGTATCCTGGGCCCCGGGCCAAGTGGTTTTTCTGAGACCCCACCTGGGAAATTCTCAAAAAATTAAATTACTCGTTTTTCTGAGGCTCCCTCTTCTCTTGAGGTGCCCGGGTGAGCAGCACTGATTTCATCTAGCTGAGAACACAGTCATTTATTTGCTGGTCTACGGACGCCAAAACGATCTCTTAAGAGTGAGAATTTTGTCTCGAGTCGTCCCTGACTACAATGAAAGAATTTTAAGTATTTGTGCTGGACTATGACTTTTCTCTAGATGAAATGTTTTGTTTATCTCTCTGGTAGCAATAGCTGTAGGAAAATTTTAATGATAACTGTGCAATTATTCAAATGAGAACTCAAAAAATTAAAAATACAAGACAAACAAACATAATATGGGATCCTCTTACTCACAAGCAGGACACTAAACATGTCTTTGAAACACAGGATGTTTGCAACACTAAGTAGCTCATTTGATTACCCCTCATTGCATCACAGTCATTTTACTCATAGGGAGACATAGGATCGGGAAATAAAATTTCAAATTTCTCGCTACATTTCAAAATCAAACTTGACAAAATGAAAGCTCTGAGCAAAACCACTCCAGCTTCCAGATAACAAAAAATGAGAAAAATTGAATTTTAAAAAACTAAGTCAGTTATATCAAAAGTTGAATGAATTCAAGTTGACCGAGTTAATTCTGTGTGTTAATGCCCACTACACAATCACATGGGTACAACCTTTGTCTACGCTGTATAGTATCTCATAACATTTATATACAGTAAAACACAATGATCATCTCTGTTTTATGGCCAAATAATAATTTCCCTTATATAAATAACAAAAGTATGCATTTCAAACCCCTGAGCCACTCCTCTTTCATGAACAATTTTTTGTCCCGCTGGTGTCTGTAAAAAACAGGGTGTTTTACTATAATAAAGTGTTTTCTTGCAGTTTCCTGTGGATAAATATAGATTAAAAGAAAGACATATTCAAGAAAATGATGCCCATTTTCGCTCATAGTCAAAATTATTTTCATTCAAGCCTCAAGAATTTGAATGCCATTTAAACAAATGTTTCAGAACCCTATCACAGCAATAAATAGTTTCATCATGTTGAACAATAAGCAGCGATCCTACTTTCCAACTTGCATGCAGGGTCGTCTTAAGAACATCATGGGCCCCTGGACCAACTGATTTTTCTGAGGCCCTACCTGACAAATTTTCGAAAATTTCAACCAGTTATAATTTCACTGAGGCCCCTCTTCTCTTGAGGCCCGGGTGGGCCCATGCGTTAAGACGGCACTGCTTGCATGCTCTTTTATTTGAGTATGTGTGAAAAATATAACCAATTAAAAACTATGCAGCTCTTAATTGAAAACTAATTATAATTTATTTGCACAGAAAACCCTCATGTACAAAAATAATGCATTTCATCTGAAATATGCATGTATTGCACTAAGTCTATCACACAATCACGTAACACACACACACACACATATCCTATCTGACAAAGTTTCGCTGAATACTAGAGAGCTGTAACTACACAGACGCAAGCAGCTTTTTTACTTTCTTCGAGAGCAACAGAAAACTCTTTGTTCTGCGGATCTAAATTTACAGCTTTCTCCATATCTTGAAGCGCAGCATCAAAATCTCCTGCAAAAGGAAAATGATTCACAGAACGATTATGAAAGTATAACTTCTCATAATGGAGAAGATTGCAGTGGTATCAAGCTAGAGTTTCTTTAAGCTATGAATGACATAGTGTGTTGTTCAATGATGTTTTTCTGGTACTTGACAAAGCAAGAAAAAAAATTAGGCAAAAGTTTCTAGGAGCCAAAAAAAAAATTTTCGAGAGCAATGGCCAAAATATTTTTTTAAGCTTTTCCTGGATTTTGTGACCTTCTCTCCCCCCTCCCCCCCCCCCCTCACATTAATGGAAACAGTTTTTGAAAACTATGGGTTGCCCTCAGACTCCAATGTAGACCCCACACATTGAAAATTTCACGTGCAAAGCAGATTTCCTAGTTGACATGGTTAACTGATTTATTAATCCCTGTTTCTACATTTTATACAATGAATACATGATTGTCATCATGTAAAAATTTTGGAAATTAATCTGATCCTTTTGCTAATGTTGAATATCGTACAGTTCCTTAATGAAGTGAAATTTTCTGAATTTATATCAGCATGTCTCTCATCTTGGAAAGGGGTCACCAAGTCCCAGAAAAGCCTAGAAATAAGATTATTTCTTCAGACCATTTTTTTTTTTCGAAAAAAAATATTCTTGGCTCCTAATTTGGTTGGCTCTTGTGAATTTTTCTTTCGATTTACCAAGTCCTGACTTATGACGTAACAAATAATGCACATTATAAATTTACCATTTTATTTGCACTATGGAACATGAGAAAAATGTTTGTGATAATCATTCATACCTAATCTGAAATGAATGGTGCCTCTATTGTAAAATGCAGCAGCAAATTTGTTGTCATATTCAATGGCTTTTGAGTAATGTACTATGGCTTCGTCAAATTTTATTTGTTTGTAGAGAACATGGCCCAAATTGTTATGACCTTTTGCCAAAAGGAAAAGTCTGTAATAAAAATGTAAAAAAGCTGAACATCAAAAAAAAAATTTCAATCATAGCATCTAAAAATTATATACATAGTGTTTTCAAGAAAATTGGTGATTCATGCAAGGAAGTTGCAACTTAGATTGTAGCAATAACCCTTTTTTGGACATGGAAATGGAAAAAAGTTACGCAAATTGTACGATAAAAATCCCTCAAGAATTTGTTCTCAAGGGATTTTTTACTTTTGAACTTTAGGAAAGGAAAGTTCTGATTAATAGACTAGCTTTTTTACCCTATGTATTAAACAAAATTATAGTTATACAGCAGTGTTTCCCAGAGTGGGCAACGATGGAATGGTCCAAGGGGATGATAGAACCTACTGATTTAACATAGGGTCCTTGAGTTGGGGGGAGGGGGGGCGGTGAGAGGAAAAAATTTCTGATGAAGGGGGCGATGGAACAAAAGTTTGGGAGACTGTTCTACAGCAACCAAGATTACTGCATGATGTAGTTTTGTTCAATCGATAGTTACATATTTTGCCAAGACTTGTTGCATTTTATATCAGTTGGCATTATTTTATAGCAGTCAGATTGTGGTCCATCACAATAAGTTCAAAGAAAAAATTTTTGCATTCTTATAGCTACATTTTTGAAATACATAAAATGTATTAATACATAAAATACATAATAAAATACATAAAACATATACATTATACAACATATACATAAAATACATATACATTAATACATGAAATACATAAAAAAATAAAAATGCCCCAAAGCAGAATTTTTTGCATCGTTCTGCAATGAGTCCTCGGCTGACTAGAAATGTTTCTGCAGTAAAAACCACCATAATAGTGCTTCTTACATTTTTTCCTTAAAATTCTTCCAGGTTGTTCTGCAAGAGCACTGATTGTTCTGTGACGTGTATCACAGATTTTGGCATATTCTGCTTTCAGGATTGGCATTAGTGACTGAAAATCAGCAGAAGCCTACAGATGTGGATTTTGAAGAAAAGCTCAGTTTATTTAGAACAGCAGTCCTTCCAAACAGGCTCTTTCCTCATAAATTCTGGCTCCAGCTCTGGGGCCTGGAACAATTCTTATTTCTTTTTTTCACATTACAAATCTGCAATAGAGAGCGGAGCCCTTGAAAAATATGGAGTGGGGCTCTGCTGCAGGATGTGGGAGCCACGAAAATTTGGCAATAACCATGGAGAGGAGGGGTTAAAAATAGAATAAAAAGCAGCGAATTTTGGGCCCCCCCCCCTAGAAATTTGTGGGCCTAGAAACAGGCACTACTTCCAAAATTTTAACTTTTAGCTATTACGCAACAAATAAGTATATCAGCTGCATTCGAATGAATGTAACAAATATACTTCTTACAAGTTTTGTAAATGACCTTTCATCAAACTTGCATAGCATAATCCCAGCCTAAGAATGTTTTATTATTGTTTTTGTGGTTAGTTTTTGTCTTTTTTTTAACAGCCATAGTATTATCCTTTTTTGGCACACACAATGCAGTTTTTCTTTGGAAAGAAAGACATCCGAAAGCATGACTCCGTTTTACTCTTAGCAACTTCTCATCATGCTTTCAGGCATTTTTCTCATCAAAGAAAAAATCGTCAAAAGGTAATAAACCACAGCTGTTCCATAAATTCATGTCCTATAAAATTATCAAATGTCAAAAAATTTCTTTGCATGTAAAATTATCAAATGGGCCAGCTTAGCTATCAAACCAGATTTTTTACTCATAATTTATAAATAAACAGAAATGAGCAGGGGCGTAGCCAGAAATTTTGTTTGGGGGGAACTTTCATTTTGAGGGGACCAAAGTAATAGACCAATAGATTTGTCAATCTTTTTCCCTTTTTTCGGTCATTTTCTCACATTTTGAGGGGACCAGACCTGCAAGTCCCTTCCTTGCTATGCCCTTGGAAATGAGGAACCTTTATTAGGACTCAATCACAGAACCACAACAGCAGGTTGGGGGGCACAGATGGGATAGATGTCCCAGGCATCTGACCAGAAGCAAACAATAACTCTAACTCTACGTATTTTTTCGAAATTAATGATAATGAGATCATAACAAAATTAAAGATTAACAAAGCAAGTGGATATGATCAAGAACCCATTATCACACAGATATAATAAAAAACCTAATTAACTCATCTATACATAACAGATTCTTTTATAGTGAGTTGAAATATGCCATGGTACATCCCATTTATAAAACAGGAGAGACAGATAACTTATTGAACTACAGACCTATATCAATTCTTCTCATTTTTTACAAAAAGTAACAGAAAAGTGTGGGAAAAAAAGCTCATAAGTTTCTTAAATTATCAGAACTATCTAGCACCTAACCAATATGGGTTTCAAAAAAATAAAAATACAGAAATGGTAATTTTAGAACTAAGTAATTATTTGAACACTGGGTTTAACTATAATAAATATTCAATAACGGTTATTCCTGGATTTAAAAAGAGCTTTTAGCTATGTGGATCTAATGATACTAACACAGAAATTGTCATTAGCTGGTATATACGAGGTAATATATTAAACTGGTTTAAAACATATTACTTTAATAGAAAACAAGCAGTTAAAATAGGGGAAGAAATCTTCACATTTCTAGAAGTAAAAAAAGGCGTACTCCAGGATTGGTTCTCTGCGCGATTTTGTTTCTTGTTTATATAAATGACATATTCAAACTGAATATATATAAATGGTAAATTAATTTCTTTTGCTGACAACACAATACTGTATGTTGAAGATACCAAAATTACAACTTTACTAAAAAAAGTCAAACAGGACCTATTCAAAATCACCATCCGGCTTAAGAAAAATAACATAACCATTCCTGTTAATCAACTGAAAAATACATGTGATTATATGACCATACATGAATTCGGTGTATGCCAACTGAGTAATTTTTTATGTTTGTATTTCCACATATATATATATATATATATATGTATATGTTTTCTTTGTTCAGCTAAAAAAAATATATATACAGTAAAACCTTGTTAAGTCGTCACCCTAATAAGTCGTCACTCCGGTTAAGTCATTACCTTTCTGCGGGTCTTTCCAGCTTTCATAGACAACAATTTTATTAAACTCTCGATTACTCATCGCTAATTTTGGTTAAGTTGTCACTATGAAAAAGTTTGAGAGGACGGAATAGATTATTTTTATGTCTTCCATTAAAAAAAGATTTTGTTGCGTTGCCATATGCTGAAAAGTCACCATAAAAGCCTAGGTACCAAAACGGAACAGTTTAAATAACGAATCTTAAGCTGGGGAAGTTCATTTGCCGACCAAGGTTTTTAAAACATGAGACTGTTTGAGCTAGACCTGATTTTCTGCATGGGGCTCCACTAATTTAGGGCTTCAAATTTGAACAAAATATCTTTGTTGAAAAACCAGGACATTCTTTCCAAAGCTAAGATCTTCTAATGCTTATTTTTCCCTGTCCAGTCCCCCTAAGACAAAAGTGGATCCTATGTTTGAGATAATACAATGATAATAATACATGATAATACATGAACTACTGATGAAGAATTAAAACACTAAAATTAAATTTCCTGTCTATGTAAAATTAATGTGTAATAGTTCTGTTGCGAAGAAAAGCTATTTTAACAGTTGCTATGATTAGTCTATTAAAAATTTCAAGTACAAATCAAAGTATATCAATACATTTTACCACAATAATTTAAGTAATAAGAGATCAAAAAAGGTAAAAAATTTCTATTTTTATCTTTTGCAATCTTAAATTTAATATTGTAATTTTAATTCACTGAGACTGACGGCACTTCGGTTTAGTCGTCACTCTGGTTAAGCCGTCATAATTTTTTGGTAACATGAGGTGACGACTTATCAAAGTTTTACTGTATATATGACTTTATAAAATATTTATCCAATTAGTACATTAACAAAGCTGTTGCATAACCCAATTAACTCTTTAATCTAATTAATATTGACCCACTGGAAGGACTTGTAGTCACTTGGGGCACAGAGTGTCTGTCATTGTAATGTCATTTTTTTGGGTTTTTTTGTCTTTCTCGGTTGTTTTGATTGTATGTTTCATGTGTTGTGCTCAGTTCGATAAATAAATAGATTCCCGAGTGATGTGGTGGTAAGATGCCCATCTACCACCATGAAAGGTTACCACCAGGTTCTAACCGGGGGAAGAATATAGAACAAAATAATTTCCCTAAAGAGCTTGGTGCAACCACCGATAGATGGCGCCTTCATTTCTAACACAATTTGTTAATGGCAGTAAACTGCAATGTAAAGATATGGCCGAAGTTTGTGTTTTGTGAAGTGGGGGGGGGGGGCGAAAATTCACCCTTCAACTGCTTCTTGTATAGCCTATTACACGTGGCTCCAAATGCTTGTCCCGGCTGACAATAAAGTATCTCGTTGCGGCCCTGCTCAATCAACCATGGAAACAGTAACCTAACTTTTATTCACGGACTATAACCTCTTTTTTTATATCCGCTAATGATAGAAACGTGGGGATTATACGCGCCACACCGTCAAAGAACATTTATACAATTTTTTACAACAATCCACATTTCATTGAAGTAAATTTCAATATAAACAAGAAAAGTGTGCGTTTCTTTCTATTAAAATTTTGTACAAATTTATAAGGGGAAGAAAATATAGACCTGTTTGATTGCGACCCTTTGAAGGAATATTTCTTTTCTTCTAGATCAGCGATTATTCTGACATGAAGTCGCTCAGATTCGTCGTACTGCTTCTTGTCAGCAGCTGCCGCTGCTTCTTCCAAGCGACGTACAAACTCCATGATAACAATAACAATAGTTATTGATTATTGTTATTACGTTTCCAGCGGCATCACAAAGGGATCATTATCTACCATGTTTGTTTACACAACAAAGATTCAATAGACAATGGACCAATTAGGAGGGTTTTTACACGCGATGGGCTTCGAGGAGAAAGATCACTTTTAACTAAGAAATTAGCAAAAGTAATTAAACGTAAACAAATCTAATTTTATAATAAAACTTATCTTCTATTACCTTTTTTAATTTGAAAAAAAAATTATTTTCATCGATTACAAACTTTTTTTCATACTCTAACAGTAAAAAAAATCACCTTAGAAGTTTAAAAATGTAGAAAATGTTCGAGATGCTTTTGCTTCGGGGTACAACACACACCACAATATGCGCATATTATACTATATTAAATATTTAAATAATGTATAAATTCGTAAAATGTATTTGAAAAATATTTTTGCTGATGATGAGTCGAATTTTGTAATTTTTTTTAAATATAAATGTTTCCATCCTCTCGCAGAAAACGAAGGTCCAAGTCCGAACGATGAGTCCGATGTTTGTATGCATTTTATTTTTATTTTTTTTATGGTACATACTTTCAAGTTTAAATATGTCCGTGGAGCAGACCACATGCGAAGGTAATAAACATTTTTAGTTAATAAATTTCTCTTGATTGTGAATTATTTAAAAATATGAATTATATTTGCACACAAACATCAGATTTTTCCAAAATGTAATTAAAGTAATTGCTCCGTCCATGTGATTGTTTTATTTTATTTCAAAAAAACAACCCTCTCTACCTCCATGCAATTAGGATTTATCATAAGCATTCCTCTCAGCTTAGGAATGATATTGTATATGAGACGTTTATAAAATTCGTTTGAGGTTTTTAAACACTAGAAGAGAAGTTTAACGCAAGCACAAATGTACATACATATCCCTGCCCATACACAACCTGTTTAAGTTAGGCACCTAAGGCTGTCCAAATTAGAGAGGTGTCCAAAATGTAGAGCATAGTTTCCAACAAACTTTTTGTTCCATCTCCCTCTTCTTAGGGAATTTTTTTCTCTCATCGTCCTCCCCGACTCAAGCGGACCCATAGGATCCTATGTTGTACTTGTAGCTTCTGTCGCCGCCCCCCCCCCTGGACTATTCTATCGCCCACCGGGGGGGGGCGATATTGCCCTCTTTGGGAAATACTGATGTAGAGGTACAGTATTATAGACGTTTGGTGTTATAGAATTATAGTCTGTTGCATTCAAAACCGTCCAGGATATACGGATACTCAAACCGACTATTTCGTATTACTGCATACATTGTTTTAAAGATATCGTCCATGGGGTCCTCCATTTTAAGCAAGCATCCCCATTGGTAATGGCAAATTCCATCCTCAGTGAAGCCTCCTAAAGGCTGACTTTCTGTTCTAATTAGCGACATCTTATTCTGTCTAATGTAGGAGTTTTCAAACTTTTGTGTTCCGCTAACTTAGACCAGGGGTTCTCAAACTGTGCACAGCCATTGCCCTGACAAAGGTTTTTTGAAAAGATTATAAGGTGTAAATTTTTGCCATTCTGCAGTCGTGCTGGATGTTCATCGTAAGGATCCAGTTGTGAACCCTGTTGACGGAGCACAGCGGTGGTCTGCGGAACTTGGTTTTCTGTGGTTTTCCAACTTCAAAGCATGAATGCAATCCAGTGTCGCATTTAAAAAAGTATCTTCACAGAGAGCAAACAGACCTACAACATGATACTTTCATAATGTGAAAATTCCAGGAATTACCATCTTTACTTCCAAATATCAAAAACAAATTGCAGCACCAGCAGAACGAGCATGATTTGGACAAATGAATATGCATTTGCCATACATATGCTCAGAACACACTTTCTGGAATGTGTATGAGATGCATGTTGTGTGTAAATGAAATATTTTAACTTTAAAAAGTGTAAAGATTAATCAACGATGAAAAAGGCAGAGAGATTATAAATGGTGAGAGTCGTATAAACAGGGTTTTACTGTTATTAAGTGATTTCGGGAATTGCAGAGAATTCTTCAGAAATGCAATTCCTGAAGCCTTCGGAATGTCAGGAATTAGGAAACCCAAATTGCGATCATGCAAATTGTGCTTAAAGTTAGACGCGTTTGTGATAATGTTTTATTTTTCACTGAAAGGTGTGAATATTAGGTCATCAAACCTCATTAATACAAAAGCTCAAAGGACCATGGTTATTATTTTTGCATTAGTCAAATTTACTGCTATCAAGTAAAACTTACTTTTACACGACAAATCACATTTCACATAAATTGGCATTTCAAGTGCTGCATCTGTATTTATAACTGTTATATGCATCTGTTGCAATTGTGAAATTTTTAATTTCATGCATTTTTTTATTTTAGGATTATGTTATAATTTCTAAACAGTAATCATGTTTTTCAATTCTTTACTAGATCTTAAAGCATTTGAAAGGAGGTTGATGGAAGTCATACATTATTATCAACCACAGACGAAGAGATGGCGTGGTAAAAAATAAGCATTTTTCTAAAAGTCTATTATAATAACAGTTCACAATTAGAGACAGAGGGAAGATTGTCATTATTACAGACTTCTCCTTACAAATGAATTTTATTTCTTTGGTCTGTAGAAGCATAAAGGAGGGAGGAAACAAACTATAGTCAGTTTCAGGTTAACTTTGCAGTGAAGAAAAGGGTAGAGAGTGTATTCTACACCGCAAAATATAGTTCCCATATATCAGAGGCTTATGATGATCATTTTATGCAGAATATTTCAATTTTTTTCTATGATTTAAAAAAAAAATACAGAAAAAATATCATTTTGAACCGATCTTGATTAATTTAAAATTCTTAAATTAGAAAAATATTGATTACCATTATACATAAAAAAAGATTCTTCTTAATGAGATTGGCGAGAATCAGCCAACCATACCTTACCGCGACCGCGCATCAATACATTGGTTGAAAGGCTTTCGTTGTCATAGAACATATGATGCAGTTCCCTCGTACTCACCCCCCCCCCCCCTATTTTCAACTACTTTTGCTGAAATATGCATCTAGTGTGAATTGCTTATGCATATACAATGTTGATTAAATAAATAAAAAAAATTGGAAGCCATTTTTTTTTTTGCAATTTCACTTTTTGTTTCCTTGTCCCCCCCCCCCCCCCCACATTTGAATAAAATCTGAAGTTTTGTTTTGATATATTGCTAAATTTTTACCCTTTTCTTTTTCTTTCCATAGCGGCGGGGCGAACAAAAAATCAGATTATCTCATGCAATTTTAATGTAAAACAGAGCCACAAGATATGGTAGCTAGAAACAACTTATGACAGAGAAAATGATTATGACCTGTTTTGTCCCATGTCCAGTTTTGGAAGATTCCAAGAGAGGAGTTGGGGGGGGGGGGGGGTAGTAAAGAATTATTCCAGGGAAATAACAATGATGTGAAATCCAGGAGTCCTGCTGCACCACTTGCCCAACCAATGCACCTAAAGACAAAATTTTATGTTTTTCCACCACCTACATAAGTAACAAAGAAGATGAGATGCTACATATGGTCCGCTAATCTATTGAGAGGTACTGACATGACCCGTATTCTCGTGGTGTAACTTTCTAGAACAAATAAACCCATTCACTACGGATGATACTTCAAAGTACCACTTCTCCCAAAGCAGAACGAAAATGTTTGTGTCCTGCGGAAATATGGAAAAAATAAATAATATGGCATTTTTTTTACTAAGTAAAAAATTCCATAATATGCTATCTACCAATAAGTATTTGGACACCTATGCAAATGACGATATCTGCAGTCCTGAGATACGTCACGCCCTCCGCCGGTATATATCGTGTAGGAAACAACATCGGCATTAGTCGCATGCAAGATGCCACGCAGTTCGGAGCTCTCTGATTTCGAGAAAGGTATAATTATTGTGTATCACAAAAATGACCGATCCTTAAGGGACATATCTAGCGAGCTGAAGTACCCAAAATCGACAGTGGCCTATGTGATTAAGAAGTGGAAGGTGAGCTGTGATTGTCGGAATTTGCCCCGAGTCGGCAGACCAACGAAACTGGGAGATAGAGACCGACGGGTGCTGTCCAGAGAAATTCGGAAGAACCGCACCTAACCGATGGCCCTCATCCACGAGGAGTTTCAACAGGCATCCGGGAATATTGTTTCAATGAATACCATCCGTAAGGAAGCACATCTGATTGGTTTTCATGGTCGTGCTGCTGCCCATAAGCCTTTGATCACAAAGTCCAACCGCGTTGCTTGGTTAATGGTTAATGTGGTGCAAAGCACATCAAAATTGGACTGTAGATCAGTGGAAACGGGTTCTTTGGAGCGACGAATCAAGGTTCACCCTCTACCATTCGGATGGCAGGGTCTGTCTGGCGTCTGCCTGGAGAACGTCTCCTGCCAGAATGCATTGTGCCAACAGTCAAGTTCGGCGGAGGTGGAATTATGGTCTGGGGGTGTTTCTCCTGGTATGGACTGGGACCCTTGGTCCCCATTCATGATAAGCTCAACGCCGATGCCTACTGCACTATTTTGGATGACAATGTGCTTCCTACGTTGTGGCAGTTTTACGGCATGGATCCCTGTTACTTCCAGGACGACAATGCCAGCTGTCGTACTGCGAGGTTAACCAAGGCTTGGTATGGTGCCAATGGGGTTCATCGAATGGACTGGCCTGCCCAGACATGAACCCTATCGAGAACCTTTGGGACGAGTTGGATCGCCGAATTAAGGGGTGCCCTACCCGTCCAAAATCAATGAAGGAACTGACATGTCTTCTCCAAGCCGAGTGGAAGAAAATACCACTAGCCGTCACACAAGGACTTGTGGAAAGTATGCCCCGGAGGGTTCACGCTGTAATTGCCTCTCGTGGAGGCTCTACCAACTATTGATTTTGAATAAAGTTAGTTTTTTCTTTTCTATCACAGGTGCCCATATACTTATTGGTAGATAGTGTAGTGTTTTCTACACTTTTCTTTAAATTTTCCCTGAGATTGTTCTGCGATGTACATTGTAATTTTTCGAATATTCTGCTTTGGGGTCATTTTATTTTCAACCCTATAACATCCTTTATATATGTTGTTTTGTTTTGGTATTTTGAAGTATAAAACTTTTATATAACTACTTTAGGATTACCAGATGACAACACACGTGTGGGACAACTAGTTTTTCAAATATGTCAATTAATAAAATTCAGTTAGATGTTTCACTCCTGTAAAAGTACTTACTGTACTCCACATAATATTCTCTAGAAAATGTATAAAACAAATTATGGTTTTCTTCGGTATTCATTATTATGTATTATTCAACATATTTAAATTTTAAATCAGATTTTGAAGTATAAAACTTTTATATAACTACTTTAGGATTACCAGATGACAACACACGTGTGGGACAACTAGTTTTTCAAATATGTCAATTAATAAAATTCAGTTAGATGTTTCACTCCTGTAAAAGTACTTACTGTACTCCACATAATATTCTCTAGAAAATGTATAAAACAAATTATGGTTTTCTTCGGTATTCATTATTATGTATTATTCAACATATTTAAATTTATATTTTTCATTGTTAAGCGTATAGTGCTGACGAAACTTTGAAGTATCAGGTTAATTAAATCGTTGCACACTAAATAATTTTCAAAAAAAATATTTTTTTTTTGTTTTAGGCTTTAATTACAATTAAAATGACCTACCAAAAAATTTGCATGGTAATTATTTCATTTTTTTGTAACATGTTAGTTTCAGTTAATCTTGCAGGGTGAGGTAACTCAGCATTGTAAACGAAAGGCAATTTTGGCGTTGATCAAGTACTCTAATTTTCTTTTAATCAGTATATTTGAGATTATAAAGTAAAAATTTATTATTTGTTTAAAGATCATCATAAAAAGCATTTTACGAAGAATATTTTTTTTATTTAAATTTTTGTTCTAAATTACTGGATTTTTTTTCAGTCATGTTGGCGATAAGTTCGCTTTGTACAGCAATCGGGGCATGGCAGTGGTTGATGGATCCCCAAACTTCTCAAGTGAGTTGATTTATATTTTGGTGATAGTTTAAATTTTAATATGTGTGTAATTCTAATGCTTTTAGGAGATAGCCATGGCTGTTTAAAGCCTCGGAAAATTGTATAAAGATTGTGCTTCTTTCACAGTCATGGGTTTTCTATGGCTTATTATGTGTCTCATGATACCTTAGGTCAATTTTAGTGTTTACTTATTTCTTTTGAAATATTTTTTCCTTGGAAGATAAACACAAGTATTCGGTTAACAAAGATCTTTTTAGACTTTGCTCAACAATTGTTTTAGTGGATGTATCTTCTAATCTTCAACTCGTGCTGTGTTTGTGTACCTGTCTCGGAACTGTGTGCTTTCCAGAGATATCTCCTCTTTCAGAAAGCTTTTCAATCATTTCATTTAAGATCAATGAACAGAGGATATGTATTTTTTAAAAAAACAAAGCTTTATCGTTTTTTAGTGCACATGGTCAGACTTGGCATCAAATTGAACAGTTCGGATATTCTAGGAGCTTAATTTTTCTGTCTGTGTGTATAAAACATAGAAATGAGCAGACTCTAGGCCACTGAGGAAAAACGAATGTCAAAACAATGATGCCCAGGACCACCTCACATAATACACAAATCTTATTTTACACCATGACTCCCAATGTATATCCTCAACTTATTAATATGTGCGTACTGCAAAATATATAAATTGAGTTTCTCATCTTCCGGTAAATTCTACTTCATTTGATTTGTAAGATGTTCATTCCACTCTTCAGTCAGTTTTTTTGCAAAACTTCTTAATGTGTTGTAACATTCATTATACAGATTAGTTACTTATGTTAAAAAAATTACAACACTTAGATTTCAACAACAAATTGAACATATTTTTGATAGAAACTCACAGAAGTGTCACTTTTAGGCTAACAAGGATTTAACGAACGAGATTCCAGAAAAAAGAATTATCTTTGTTTGCCGAAATATGAAAACCTTGCTAACCAATACATAATGTTTCTGATACTTTGTTTTTTAAAAAATTCTTGATTTGTTAGACAGTTTTTTGCACTGATTTTTCTTAAATTTAAAGTTTACTACCTTAACACATGAAAATATTTTAAAATATTAATGATGACTCTGACAAAATATGTCCAAGTCACTCAGAAAAACCTTGCATAAATCTAATATTTTCCATTATGCTACTTGAGCATTTTTTAAATAGTTTACACTTCCTTATAATTACTCATGATTTAGTAGTTAAAAAAAATGTTAATGTAAAAATTTAACTGCACTGTCAACAAACTTGACCCAATTTTTATTATGAAATTAGTGTTGTGTAGAGTGCTCATTCTAAAATATCATAAAAGCATGTGGATTGGGTTTTTTTTGGCTGAAAAAAAGTAAAAAAAATATATATATATTTTATATATATATATATGATTTTTTCCTGCGTTTCTGTTCCAGGTCAGTTTTGTTCAATCATTATTGAACAACCTTTTCTTCACAATTAGCAGTAGTGTACTCATTATGTTATTTCTCATGGGAATCCACAAACGTGTTGTCGCTCCATCGATGTATCCTTTTTTTTGTTCATTACATGTATTCACTTTTGTTATGTGCTTGTATTGTAATTTTAGGCACATTTTAGTAATTTTACACAGAAATCATAACATTTGAATTCTTAATAATTTTTTTTGTACATTCTCAAAATTAACAAAAAGGTTAATTGTAGGATAAATGTAGGCCTATTTGTCACAGCCGCTAGTCAGACAGTGTTATCTGAAAAAATCATTTTGAAGAGTGATTTCGCTCCTCTCCAAAATTTTAAGGGGTAGTTTTATGAAAAGGGTATTTTTTTATAGCAAACAAAAATAACTATTTAAAAAAACTTAAAATTTGGAGGAGTAAAACTGAATTTTGATGCATAAATCATGCATCTAGATGTATATTAGCCAACACTGGTTAAACTTCAATAAAATATGTTCAGTAGATATATTCATGCACATTGTCTATTTTGCATTTTGATTGTGTAAGATAGACAACTAATCTTAATGTACATACACAACTATACACTGTTAGAGTTCACCTTCTACACAGTGCCATTAAGACCAAACAGAGAGAGAGATAGCAGCTATAGCATATTTTGATGCTCTTCTGGTGGTAATAAATACTAAGCTATATTGTAATTTCTAATAATAAAAAATTCTTGTATGATGAAAAATATATTTCCTTAGCCTCTTCCCAGCATTGTATCAAGGGTTAGAAATGTATTAGATGACTTTAATATGTCATGTGATGATGTAAGTATAATTATATTATTTGTTTCGTAATTAGATTTATCTATTTAAAATGGGGTATTTTCGATTTTTTTCAATTCATATCCAAGCTCAAATATATCCTCTTGATGCCTACTAACAACCCTTTAAGTTTGTCGGTCCTTTAACAGAACACTCTGTATATACATTTGCCTTCAGGTATTCCCACAGAAAAAAAAAATGAGGGGTTGACAGATCCGGTTGTTTTGGTAGCCACAATTCTTTTGAAATAAGACTGTCTTCCGAAAATTCATGAAGAAATGCCATTGTCTCATTAGATGTATGGCAGGATGCTCCATCCTGTTTCTGAAAGCAAAAACAATCATTTTCATCCAATAGTGTGATGAATTGAACATAATATCCCTGTAAAATTTGCCATCCAATTTTTCTTCAAAAAACAATTGGACCCCCCCCCCTCCCACTTTATTTTACGGCATGAAATTGTGCACCACATACTGATTTTAATCAAATGCAGAGGCTTTCCATGGTAGACGTGCAGGTTTTCAGTGCAGCAAATTCTGTTTTGGCTGTTAATTAAATGTTAGATGGAACCAGGTTTCATCTGTAAAGAACATAGAATCAAGATTATCAATATAATTTTCATCAGTGAAGGATCGGATCTGATCTTTCTTACACTCTTTGAAAGTTAGTTCACCATTTTATTCTTCAGTTCACGTATTTCATGTCGGCCCAGTAGAGACAGATGTTCATTTTGCCTATGGTCTTATGAAAAAAATTACATTTATAATCCGCATAATTTCAGAAATTATTTTGTAACAGGGTGCATGAGTTTTGGCTCACCCTGTACTTTATGCATATACTACTCCAAAGGGAAAGAAGAAACACGGTGTGTGTGTGTTGTTTTTTTTTCAAACTTTGAACGACTGACTCCACTCATTGGCAGTTGATCTCACAGGTTGGGATCTGCATTAGCAAAATAAGAGGCCTTTAAGAAAGGGAGATATCTCAGAATCACCTAAAGGAAAAGGTGTCGAAATAGGTTTTGTATCTCCTCATTGTCGCTATAAGGGTTAACATGCTCTGCTGGAATGTTACAGAAATTGATTATAGTAACACCACAGTTTTAAAAGTTAATTTTTGGCTCTTGCAGCTAATTCTTTTTCCTCGTCAGTGTTTCCAGCTGTTGATTTTTTGTAATAGCTTAGAGTGGGGCTGTTTCTAAAATTAGGGGAGGGTATTGCCATGTCTTATTCATTATATTCTGATTTTATTTAAGATTGGTCATAATATATATATATTAGTATACAGAATATAACTTGCATATTAGATTGATAGGCAGATGTGAATACAAAATGATGTAAGGTTCTTACATTCATAAGATTTTGATGATTACTTATCGTAAAACGGGGAATAGGAATGAAATTTTGTTAAAGCATAAACATATTCCCCTATTATATTCGCAAAAGAATTTTTCGTTATTATGTTAGCCAACTGAAAAATAAATTGGGACCAGAATATTCTTTTTGTGAATATAATAATAGAATATGTTTATGCTTTTACAAAGTTTCATTCCTATTCGTCCCATTTTACAGTGGTTTCTACACTCTTCTAAACTACCCTCTGCCTTCACTATGTGCAAATTTCTCTCCGCATGTTGCATTCTATGAACCAGTGTGACGGTCAAGACCGGCCGTATCCATGAATATAGGTGGCGTGCTCGAGATTTGCTCTCGTGGCAGTAATGTTCGAGACTTGTTCGAACGAGGAAGTTGTTGTCATGGCACCCACGCTGTGCTGTTTGTAGGCGCTGTTATTAAGGTGTCAACGTAATTTATGTTTTTCTGAAATAAACTATGTTCTAAACAGCGTTTGGCTACACCAATTTAATATATTGCAAAGAACTTTGTCGTTTTACAATACCTAATTTTTTTTAAAACCCCATATGTAACGCAATCTGAAACTCTATTAATTAAGGCTTGGATAATCACTACCCTACTGTACAATATAAGTCTAATCTATGATGTGACGCTCATCAACCTAAAATTAGGTTTTAATACTGAGTATGCATTTCTGTTTTGAAAAATATTTTGATTTATTTGTTTATAAATTTCTAATTTTTGAAATGTTTTCTTACAGAACGGACGACTAATATTGAGGCCAAAGCAGAATACATGATATATAAAAACTGTGTATTTATTGTTTTTAAAAGAGAACCAATGCGTGTAAAATATGTGAAGAGAACAGTCAGTTTTTAAAGCATGAAAAAAAGGAAATTCTGATTTTTTTTCTCTCTCTCTCCTTTTGTGGTTGTATCAGGCAATGTGTGTAAATGATTGATGCCATTTCATTTTTTTTTTTTTTTTTTTTTTCTTTGACTGCCAGAAATGGCTTGAAATAATCAGGAATTTTTTTTTACCTTCCTCTCATGTATTTGTTTTGTTATTTTTTTTTTTAATGTTACTGTAGGTCCTTGTTACCATGATGCATATTGTATCAAAATTGTGACTGAGGAAAGCCTCTGTGATTCTTGTTACTGTGTGATAAAAGAGTGCTTTTCAGAAAAAAAAAACTTAATGCAAACATACACAAGTGTCTCAGAGACTTCGTTATGTTACTCATTTTTGTTATCACTTTCCTAAGTCACCACTAATTTATATGTCAATCAGATGAGTGATTTTTCTCAGCTGTTATTCTGTGGTCTAAAAATAAGAACCAGACATTTTTTCTGCAGCTGTGGCAGTCATCTTCGGTGAAAATAAAATCCACGGGTGTACTATGAGCTGCAGACGCCCTGGGACAAAGATAGTCTACTTCTAATTAGCTTACCTGGAGGTCTTCCACAGGCCAGAATCACACCATAGACAGCATGCAAGCTTTCAATGCGATACAGAACATAAAGTTCTGGCATTTCCCATTTTTACTTTAAAGTATGGAAGACAGATGGCAGCACCAGTGTAACAGGAAACAAACATAACTTTTACAACATGAATACAATATGGCTTTGTTGAAAATTCCCCAGAGAAATGCTTATGATGTGCATGTATGGTTAAGTTAGGTAGCCCAGAACCACAGGTCATTACCCTGGCAACATCACTATAGTTAGAACCCTTTCAGACTTATCGTTCATCTTTTGGAATTTCCAAAATATTTTTGATGCTCAAAAAATGTATTAAAAACATAAATGTCATCAAATCTATTTTTCAATTAACCTTTTTTTTTTGAAAAAATAATTTACTTTGTTCAAATTTTTTCAGCCAAGATGATGCAAGGTATATTCTTCACATACAATTTTTTCCAGAATTTTATTTATAAACTTTATGCAATAAATTACACTTTCCCCCCATAGGCTTTTTCTCCTTGAAGCCATCTCAACCCCTTCCCCCCCTCCGAAAATTCAACTCTAAGTGCTGCCCTTTGATAAACCCCCCCCCCCCCCCAAAGTTCATATTCACCATATTCCTAACTAAAAACTTACGCAATCCTTCAAGTCAGGGCTTAACTCCTGGAGGTCAAAAGAAAAGTTCTACAGTGAGAAAAAGCAACCCACACATTTGAAGCTCCAGGATCTGAAAGGGGTAAAGTAAAAACTTTCTTGGAGAGCATTCTTGTGAAAGACTTGCCTTGTAAGAGCCAATGTGTTCTGGTCTAGAATTTCCACTTTGCCGAAGTTTGGGCTTCTATGGACTTCTTCGAAAAATTTTACTTTATTGAAATGTCTCATCTGCTCTGAATTTATCTTACGTGTGAAGCCATACTTTTTTCAGTCTTCCTTCTCGTTAACCCTCCAACCACAGGCTTTTGAATTTTTCTATACAAAACCATGGGATATTTTTTCCACTATGTATATGGAACCCAATGATAATGTATTCCGCAAAATTTTATAGAATACATGAAAGCAGGATTCGCGTTGCCTGCAGCTAGAGGGGTTAAGTTACTGAAGTGTTTATAGATATTTATGGTTTCAAGAGAATTTGAAGTAAATACTAAACCCTTGTTATATCATGCATGTGAAGAGGGACGGGTAAACCGACGTCTTTACATAGTTTACAGTTTTAATTTTTATTAGAGAGGCTTTAATAAAAGATATGAAATAATCGAATGTACAGTATGAGAAGGTGTGATGCTTCAAGGTGGGTACTATATTTCTTGTTAAAATATTTATAATTTCAACCAAATATCTGGCCAATTGAAGCATGGCATCTCCTTAAATAAAAATGTCATTGTATTTGTGATTCATTGAAAATACTGCCACAGCTACTATGCTTTCAAACTCTAATGATTGGTTACAGTGGGAGTGATGCAGCAGATTCACTCATGCTGCCCAACTTTTATTTATATACTCTTCAAATATGAGTGCAAGTCCATCCTGGATACCCAAGATTGCTCTAATTTCCACTGAAGATATGGATAAAACCTGGTAACAATTCCTCTAAGGACATTACGCCCCGTCAGAAACCTGCATTTTAAATGACTCCAGGTATAACCATTTAAAGTTTACAAACCACGATTTGTCCCACATTTTGAATGCATATAGCTTATGTATACACATCTTGAAATTGCTGGTTTTTTTGTTTTTTTTTTCAATTTTAAAAAAATCCCTGTTATTTTTCACAAACTTTTATAAAACTGAATTTTTTCTTAACAGTTCAAATTAACCTTCCAGCTAGCCTATATGAAGGAAATACATGATGTACTTTAATCTGCATATCTTACATATGCACGCCTGCTAGAAGGTTAATATATGTTATGGCCAATGTTAGAAATTCTGGCTTTGGCCAGCCAATCCATGAGGTGTTGAGATCTCTGGCCAAAGAAAAGTCATGATTTAGGGTCATCGTGAGGTTGGCGGTTTTTAAAAAAAATTATGGTTAGCTATGACAACCTTAACGATCAAAGGAATCAATCTTAGATCGATATCGGTTTTCTAGGGATCTCCAGTCACTTTTGGCCAATGTTTGGAATTTTGGACATTCGCCGGGTCAACTGACTGATTTTGAGCTTTGGCCGTAACACATCTATAACTACACAGTTAGGGGGTGTGATAAACACACCAGATTTTTCCTTTTTTTTTAGAATACACAAATACAATAAACATTAAAACTTTTTTTTATTTACAATAAATCTTTACATAAATTAAGGTCACGAAGGCCTTTCATCCCCTCTGATGGCTCTGTACTTTGCCATTTCATGAGGAAAAACTTTGCTCAGTTCTGCAAGTAAGTGCACTTTGAAGCGCTGGAAATAAAAAATTGTGTCCAGACAAATTAATAAAAGATTTTCAATTCATCACATAAAACTTACATTGCCAAAACGGAGAAAATCCATCCAAGGGATCGTTGTCGATCCATACTGGTGGACACGATTATTATTGAGTTAATTTTCAAACACAAATAGTAAATATTAATAATAAACTAAAATAAATTAATAAATAAGTAACAAACAAAACAATGAAAAAACGCAAGACAGAGAAATCATCTAATGAATATGACATACATATACGCAGACACAAAATATTACATTGATTTAAATTAAAATTAGTGATTTGTTTTATTAATATAAATAAATTATAAATGAAGCAAATAATTAGTATTAGTATTGAAATAAATAATGGCAACAATGGAAGGTGCGATTCAGAAATTTTTGGAGTGATAGGGTAGTGTTTTCCTTTTTTGCGAGAGCTCAATAGGGGAAAAAAATATATTGCATATTAAAAATAGCTTTCAATATCATTTATAGAGAGCAAATATTGTTTGAGACGTTTTTTTGAAGAATGGCAGATTGTTGTAAAATTTCGGAACAAGAAACGTAAAGTGATTTCTCTTTACTGTTTTATGAGATAGAGAGCAGATTTCAAGATTATTAGAAATCTGCTCTCTATGTCCTTGGTGCAGATTATAGGCTGCTACTTATTTAACTACAGCTTTTTTTTTTTCTTAAAGGTTGGATAAATAAATACTTTTAAATTAATTTGCAAAAGAATTTCGTGATATTAGATGCAGGATATAAAAAAAAATTGGATTTTTTTTAAATTTAAATATTCACAGCTTATTGTGACAAATTTTGATAATTAAAAATGTAAATAAGTAGGTGATACGAAAATATACATATCACCTACTGGATTTTCTCACCAACTCTCCCAAATTTAATTAAGCATAGCCTAAACTACAAGCAAAAAATACGAACATTAAAAATCTGTGTTTTTGTAACGAGAAAAAGGTTGAGCCTAAATTAACTTCAAGGATTAACATTTTTCTCTGTAGAGAAAAGGACTTATTCGCAATAGCTTCCCCCCTCTTTAAAGTGAAATCCTGGAGGCAACTTGATATCTCATATACAGTGCAGATTTCTCAATTCACTTGGACGGATGTATAACCAAAGGGTCATTCAGCATCAACTATGTGAAAAGCATATCTTATTGACAAGATTTTTTCTTGCGTAGAACAGATGGGTGCATTTATTATGCTTTTCTGACTTGCATGATGTTGCTTGATAATTTACACATTTGTATTCTTTCACAGATTTAATGAGTTTTGGTAAAAAACAAGCAGACTCTATAGTTCGTTCATGGCTAAGTTTGCAGCAAAGCAAAATAGAGAGTGTATCCTCATGCCACAAAATATATAGTTCCTCGTATCAGAAGTTGTTGATAAGCCATATGTACAGAAATTTTTAGTGTTATTCATGATTTTGTAAATAATACTGAAAAACACATTGTTTTTATAAATGGAGTGAATTTTAATGGATTTTTGAATTGGAAAAAAATATTGGTTGCCATTATCAATGCTCTTTAGCCCTAATGCACTGTGCCCCACACATTGACTTTAAATTCTTGAAAGTTTCCTCGCTAAAATCGCTGTTAAGTGTTGTCGATCTGTATTCTGTTAAAATAACTTTCTTTTAATTATATTTGTTGAAATAAAAAATTGAAAAACCATACTTTAATTTTTTTCATTTAATTTTTAGATAGAGTCATATAGATTCAAACAAACATATAATAATCTAGTATAATTTTTTTTCCATAATCGGACCTTTGCGAACTCACATTCACTAATTGACCACAAAAAATTTTCTATTTTTGATTGACATAAACAACCCGTCAGAAGCCCTCAGGAGGGACATGGGCATCTCCAATACAAATATAAGAGAGAGACCCCACCAAAGAGGAGTTCCCCAGCATGTCTTATGCAGTTTGCACCAAGTGAAAATAGTTGAAACAAATAGCTATCTTTCCTACGCAGCCAGTACAGTGGAATTAACCAACATTTAACGGAGTATTACATATCATTGCATCAGAGAACAATTTATGTGATGAAGAAAATCACAGTGATGCGTGCGTGGACTAACAACTAACAGGCTTTAACCAAATCATACTAAAACTAATGGAGCAGACATGGATATTCCCCATTTGGTATGGCTAAATAAGTTTCTGATAAGGGAAGGGAGGCATTACAGAAAAATATTACTATGCTTTCT
Organism: Pholcus phalangioides; assembly: GCF_987345545.1. NCBI lineage: Eukaryota > Metazoa > Arthropoda > Arachnida > Araneae > Pholcidae > Pholcus > Pholcus phalangioides. The sequence continues at coordinate 20,021,198 of NW_028301616.1, read as the reverse complement.
AAAATTTTCTTGACACATCAATGAAGAGTAAGTACTCTGCTGATATATGATAATTATTCATTTTTCCAAATTTTAAAACGCTTTCCAATTAAGAAATATATGAATTTAAAAACTGCATTTTAATTTCTGAAAGTATAGATAATTGTCTACTTTTTTACCGTCGTCTAATTTTTTCTAAATTACTGTGCAATTTTTTTACATGACATTTTTTTTCAGGTGCTTGGAAAGAATTCGCCATACCTTACTGAGGCTTTCGTTGCCATAGAAATGAGTGATGCAGTTCCCTTGTAGCTTTCCCCCTGCAAAGTTAACCATGAACAGACTATAGACTTTCCACTTTCCCTATTAAAATTTCTAGTCCAACGATGTTTACGTTGAAACATATCTATTATTCTAAATCCGAATTAGGGCATAGAATTCAAGGCTTTAAACAAAAAAATTTTTTTTTAAATCAGGGGAACCAACCCTGTTGCCCCATTGTAATGCATTGAAAATACTTGGAGCAGTTACACTAAGTTTAGCTCCCTATATTTTTTACCATGAACAAAATCTAGAACTAATAAGGAGAACAGCTATCTTTCTGCACTGTATCTAGGGATTAGATTCAAGTCTATATTTACCAGATTTTCTATGCTTCTTTGAATCACAAACTCTACCACATATCATATTAATAACATACATACTAAGTTACTTATATTTCAATATCATTGAAGTCAATACAAGTCAAATGATTTAAATCGACGTAATCTGGTTAAATCGTGTACACATGCAAGTGGAAGAATCAAAACTTAAAAAAAACTGACCTACATTCCTTAAGATTTCATACATGGAAGAAATACATTACAGGCATGAATTTACGGTAGATTGTGAATTTCCATGTTTCTGTATCAGTGAATGTGGGAGGTTAAGAATATAAGCATTATTCATTGTGACACAAACTGAAAAGGAAAATAATGTGTCCGAATTCGTTTTTGATTTAAAGGAAATGAGTTACCTTGTAACCATCGATCTTCCCTTTAACTTGTTCATTCTTTTCTAATGCCTTTTCCATGCAATCTTTGGTGAAAAGCTGAGGGTTTCGACCTTGGTCTATGTAACTGTGCAGAGAAAAGAAAAATTGTGATACATCACATCTGCATTAAAAAGTGATGGGAAAACTAATCACACACCAGTGACAAAAATATCACAGGTTACAGTCTAATTTTATATAGTCCTAGTTTTTTTACTTGTACTTTCCTTCAAAAATCCTCATTGAGGTTACTGAAGAGAATTTTTAGAGATTTACAGTGAAACCTTGATATAACAGTACTCTGCGGAACAAGAAAAAAATATTGTTGTAGAGGGATTAATATTTGATATATCAACAGACAACATAGTCATCAAGTGCCAATATAAATTTATGCTGTAGTTAACATCTTTCCTAAATCTACGTTGTTAGCACCATCAGAAAATGTGCTTTGAGGTATTTCTTTGCCGCAAAAAAAAACTATAATTACAGATTAATAAAATTCATTTAGACGCATTGCCCTCTGTAAAGATGTTTACTGTATCACACTTTTGTGTCTCGCACAGAAAATGGTGATATCAACAACTTAAACACTTTCAGTGATTATGTAGTGCAAAACACCAATGTTATTGGATGCCCAAGGAAGAATGAAAACACTTGACAAAGTTAAAATTGAATAGTTGATAAGGTTTTCGCGGCCATCATTTGATGAAAATTGTTTGTTCGGGCTCGAAGACCATCATCTGTTTGAATTAACTCTCAACGTTTCCCCAATACTAGTGGTTGGCATCATCAGGATGATAAAACTGGATTTCTGGAGTCTCCAGTTATATCTACGTACATGAGTGGCTTGACATACACTATTGTTTTATGATTGGTCGGTTGATCCTATGGCTGGCAGCGAATTCAAAACAGTTCTTATGCCGGGAGAACCTGATTGGCTGTTGTCGTCATTCTGTTGCTGAACCTTAAAGAGGAAGGTTCTCGTTCTTCTGAGAGTTGGTGTCCAGGATTAGCTCAATTTCAAAGTTTCTTCTCTTCTATTATAGCCGTTTTTGTGCTTGCATATTTTTCTGTTTGTTAAAATTGAATTCAATACAATTTTAAGTGAAATAGAAAAAATATACTGTTGCAGCAGTTTCAAAATCTTTTTGAAAGCATTGTTTACAGAGAGGTTTACTATAGTGAAGGTTATTATTGTATCAAGAGAAGTTTAATGTGACTTTAGGTAATTATAAAATTTAAAAAAAAAACTATTGTGAAGGGATTTATCATTAGGATAGAGCAGCGGTTCTCAACCGGTGCTCCGTGTGCACTTCCCAGGGCTCCGCAACCAATCAAGAAAAGTAAAATAAATTTAAAAAAAGAGGGCTAAAGAGTTTCGCCATATAAATTATGTACTAAAAAGTGCTACATGACTCAAACAGGGCTCTGCCATAGAAATTATACATTGAAAAGGACTCCGTGAGTGAGAAAATGTTGAGAACTCTGGAATAGGCTAGAGCAGGGATGGCCAACAGCTGGCCCGTGACAAGGTAAAAGTACTGTGAAAAAATTAAATTTGTGTGATCATCATTTGAACTGGTTCCAGCAGCAGATTTCTTGATTAACAAACTGCTCACAAACTTCTTTCTAGTGACAAAATTAATTTAATAACCAATTAATGAATTCAATTAATAATGGAGCGGCTTATACACTGAAGTTGCACCACTGATGCAGCCCGCAACGCTATAGCTGACCGCGAACATGTCTGGATGCAAAAAAAACATTCCTACCCTGTGTATGAGTCTCCTCCCCCCCCCCACTTTCCATCAATCTAGTTATTCAACACGTAACTACATCAAGATCTCACCAGAATTTCAAACAGGGTTCCCACTATCTTTTCATTATTTCTAGACAGTTAATTTCTAATACATGATTTATTTTTTTTACCATGTTTATTACAATGCCAAAATAGCAATGCATTCCAATATCATCCTCTGGTGTTAGATCTGATGTAACTGTCTTGCCTGTAACTCTAGCAAATAGTGGCAAATTGAATATGGTGACAAAAAAAATGTTGCCAAACTATACATAGAGAATTTACCTTTCTAAGCTTTTGATCAATAGACTGAAGGAAAGAAACGTGGCCAAACTTATGTTCGACTACCATTTTCTGCATCTTTGATCTTCTTTTTACTCACAAAATGAAAAATTTTGTCACAACTTTTTGCATAATCACGATCTGTAGTGAGAACTCTAAATAAGATCCATACTTACTCGAACACTTCTAATGGAACTTGAATATCTGGCAATTGAGTCTTGGATTTCTCTATGTCTTGCATGTAAGTCACCATTTGATTGCTACGACAAAAGAAAAAATTCTATAAAACATGAAATATAGGTCTGCCAATCACAAACCTGTTTTATGTCGATATTTGAGTACATCAACAAAGTTTAGATAAAATTCAAATAAACAAACACATCAAAATTTTATTAACACAGAAAAAAAATGAGAAAGAATCGTGCCATTAATCATTTCATGCACCTGATATCATGTTACCAGAGGTCTGTTCAGACATTTTCCTTTTGTTGCAAAATCCTGTTTTTGTGAAAAGCATCGTTAATTTTGTGGAAAATAAGTAATTTTGGGGGGAAGCAAAATAATCTAGTTAATTTTCACAAAAGAAATCCCAAATTTATGATTCATAACTTATTTTGTGAAAGGCCCATTCTTTCAGATCCAGAATTTTGTGAAGGGTCCGGAAAACAGACTCAAATGTTGGCTGGACAGACCCCTAGTTATAAACAAATATTTGCCTATTTCACTGACTTTTGCCAAATATTTTTCATTTTCCCCCAATTTTTCTAGATTACCTGGAAACCCTGTAATTACAGTGCTCTTACCCTAATCATCATTTACCAGAAGGTCTGTTATCTTACCTGGTCATAGTTTACCAGCAACTGCCCTTGTCTACTATACACTCACTTGCCTTGCTTAACCATCATATACAATGGCTCACATGTTTCACAGGGTGGTCATAAAACAAAATGCAATGCCACAACAGGCAAAATGCCCAACGAGGTGGCTGAGAAAAAGATGCCCATAAAAATATGGATGTCATATTTCAAAAATACAGCAACCCAATTAAAAATGCAATTAACAAAAATTATAAACAATATATACACAAGAGCTCCTTGCAGCCGCAAAAATCAACTAATGCAAATGAAATTACAGATATGGATGTTACAGAGTATGCGCTTGAGAGAATGAAAAGAAAAAAGCCTATCTCTCGCAATCACAGTAACAAGAATTCAAGTGGCTCTCTTTACTTTTTTATGCATTGCAAAGTGATCAGCACACTGAAAGATCGCAAATAAACATAGAAACGGTGTCTGTAACACCATAAATGCTGCTGCAGGATGAAGACAGAAAATCTCACCAAGGGATTGGTGCACTACAGCTCGGTCTGGTATTTCTGCACCTGCAGGAATTTTGTTGCTGTTATCATAACAGTGAAAGATAGGTTTCTTTTTTTCATCTCATTCTTGAGCAAATGCTCTGAAACACCCGTATCTCGAGCTTCATCTGCATCAGTTAATTTTTGAGGCAGCTAGAGCCACCCCTTATTTAGTGAATTATCAGATATTTCATTGCCTACTCAGCCATCATTTAACAGTAGCTCCCTTATCGAACCTATTCACCCATCATTTACTGCAGCCACCTCACCTAACTGAACTATTAGTCATCAGCAATTATATTATCTTACACAACCATCATTTGCTCGTAGCTTCCGTTGCGTTTCCTGTAATTTACATGTCTCTCTCTTGCTTCAATTAGCCAGCATTCAACGGGGGGGGGGGTCCCTCACCTTATTTGGCAATTTACCACCCCTTGTGATCATATACCAGCAGCTACCTTGCCCCCCTAACCTCTCACTTCGCTCTCATGGTGGTAATGAAAATTGTAGGGTAAACTCCAATTCCTCCTCATCATTAATTATCGATACCCTTCGGGAGCTGCGACGCACAATTTGAGAACTTTGTCTATACTTACATTTTTTGGTTGAGTATTGTTTGTCCCTGAGGCTGGAAGTCACTAACAATTATACCAAGTTGACGGACATTTTCAATAAATAATTCTAGATTGCTTTCTAAATTTTCTAACGGTGACGACATCCTTATTTTTAATTATTATTACTATTTATAGAGGTATTAAAATCACATCGAGAGCTAAAACGTCCCTTCCCATAGAAAAAAGTCTCGAAGCTCTTAACGGCTTTGACTGTTCATTCTTTTCGAGCTGTTATTGAAAAATGTTAACATGAAACAAGAATCATTCTCATTTTTGATCATCATCAATCAAATTTTATGTTAAAAAACATATAGAGTTATGAATAATTATGAGAAAAAAAGCAACTGTAATCCTTTGAAAAATAGGTTTGAAGGTTAGAGCCTCTTAGGTATATATACCTTTGATAGAAACCAATTAAAAATATTCTTTTATAAAAAATACCATTCTATTAGGAATGGCGTGATTTTTGATTGGCGAGTTTGATAACACGCGCCTTGCGTGCGAGCGTCAGTGAATTGCAATCATTGGTGCATCAATCAACCGCAACTGATTGTACACATGTTGATTTTAAAGGGTTTTTTTCTTCTTCGTGGTAGTATGTGTGTATAATGTGTTATTTTAGTTTCCCACAACCTCTATGTAAAAGATCGTCGTGTTGAGTTGGACGTCGATAAATTGGAAAAATGTCTAATAGGGTGCTGAAGAAGCTCCATTGCGAGAAAGATCTTGCAGCGAGTTTGGGTGTCGATGGGATGAGTGAATCCGATGATGGAGCACCCAGCCAACCCACTGGAGCGGTTAGGAAACAGATAGCTCACAACAGATTTGAATTGGTAAATTTATAAAATTTAATGGTCGATGAAAGATCGGTCTCTTTCCTTGACCCTTTTTATCTGTGAGTTCAATTTTTGAGCTTACTCATTTCGCTCAAAACTGTGCTCAATATTATGTCTCACCACTTTATCCACCCTTTATCATAGAATCCCCTAAAATTATTTTCATACCTCTATGCATGACCCTCACATGGTGTAGAAAGCCCCCCCCCCCCCATGTAATGAATTTTTAGCTTTCAAAGAAAAAATGATGAGGACTGTACATCTCGACCCTTTGAGGCCCCCATACCTCTATGTAAACATCTTCACCATAGGTTTTACAAATGTTTTTTTTTTGTATATTTAATCTTGTGGAAATGATATACACTAGACACCCCACCCCCCCTAATTCGATCAGCTCAGTAAACAATGGGAGGAAAGAGACAACCCCATGCGCAGGACCTCCATCATTGGAACTTTCTACAAATGTAGTATAATACAGTAGAGTTCCACTTATCCGACATAAATGGGCCGGCAGAACGTCGGATAGTATGGAGGTGTTGAGGGAATGCCTATTAAATGTCAAACTGTGTCATAATTTTACACATTACAAACCTAATGATCATATTTCACAAGAAAACAATAGAAAAAATTAACTTAAAAAATCAACTTAAAGACAAAATATTCTGAAATTTAGTGCTTAAAAAGTTCAGTTCTGTGATTTAAAGAAATGTTTCATCATAGTCTGCTTTCCTGACAAGTACAGTTTTCTCGCTGCCAAATCTCGCCATCTTTGCAGCATCATAATGCCGATTCCTGTAACTTCTTGTTACTTAATGTATTTCATTGCAGTTTCTAGAGCCTTAATTCCGTTGTTATATGAAATTCTGTGAGGCTTAACAGTTGGGGACATCGAATAATACGGAATGTCGGATAAGCAAGACTCTATAATCTATTTTTGGTGGTTTTTCCTTCAGCAAAGAAAACTTCCAAAAGCATGACGGTAAATCGTCAAGAGTGAAATAGAGTCTTTTTTTTTTTTCTTGCCAAAGAAAAAAATTACTAGCATATCCCAAAAGAAAGATTATATTACAGCTGTTAGAGGGAAAAAATGACAAAAAAACAGTAGCAAACAAAACACTATTCTTAGACCAGATATGGAATTGATATTGAAAATGAAGCAGCGATGGCCCTCACATCTTGGAGCAAGGCCCCCCGAGGCTGGGATCTTCTGCGGGCCACAGTCAGATTTTTCTCAGGCTCTTCTATAGCTAATTTATAGCAGGAAAAAGCAAAAAGAAAAAAAGAGAATTTTCCGAGCCCAAGGCTACAGCCCGCCCTTGTGGGGGGGGGGCGCCATGGAAGCAATAAAATGAACGCAGTTGGTTTTTTTTGATAAAAACATTATTCCAGAATAAAAACTCTAGGTTATAAATAAAACTTTTAAATACCACAACGGTCAGGGCTAAAAAATCTCTGGGTGCCATTTGGGGATATGCTGGTGAATTTTTTCTTTGGTGAGAAAAATGTCTGATGCAATATATATGTCTGCATTTACTAAAAGCATGATTGCGGTATTAAAAATTCAAGTACAATGTCTTGTGTGCTAAAAAATAGCTGGTGTGCTTAAAAAATTAATAAAAATGAATGTGAAATGCACAGCCTGAGAGAAAAATAGATCCAAAATGTGAATTCCAACAAGAAAAACTGTAAGGAAATCTATTGTATGTACTGGGAAAACTGTATATGCAAGTATAGAACTCTGTATATATGGTATGACCTGAGGATCCTGGTTCGAACCCCGTTGACGGCACAGTGGTGGTCAGCTGAAGTTGGTTTTTCTGCTGTTTTCTTTCCAGCTTTGAGGCACGAATGTGAGCTGGTCCCCCATTGAAAAAGTCTCTCTGCAGAGAGCAGGCAGACTTACAACGCGATAATGGCATAACATGAAAATTGAAGCATTTCCATCTTTACTTCAGAAAATGGAAGACAAATGGCAGCATGAACACTGAACAAGTGCAACTCTACAACACAGATACTACAAGCTACAGAACACACATTCCGGCATGTGCCAATTCATTTGAGACTCCGAAAAAGAATGTGTACGAGAGGTGCATGTATGGTTAAGTAGTAGTATATATATGGTATGAGATGAACAAAAGAACTAATATGAAGAACAGAATCCAACTGATTCACAAACGCTGTGTTCTTCAACACAAAAGCCTATCATTACTAGCAACCTTCAAGGGCAACTTCACCTTCAGCTGATGACAATACCGGGGGGTGAGTCAAAATTTGGGTCCTGTTTCTGTACCCTGCACATAATACAAATTATTATAAACTTTCCGTTTCTCATTTTCTTCGTGATAGATAATCTAGATTATTTTTCTTCCCACAAAGTATGTTTCACAAAATTAATGATCCTTTTCTCGAAAATAAGGAAAATTTTCACAAAAACAGGAACCTACAAAAAAGTCTGGACAGAACCTTGAATACAGAAGACAATGGAAAATTGGAAAACCTGGAAGCCAAAGGAAATAATAATAGCCAATAGAAAAAAAATGGCTGACCAGAAATAAAAGCCAGAAAGAAACTAGCCAAAGCAAAAAAGAATTATACTCTAACTCTTCTGAATTTATAACATGAGCAAACAAGAGAAATTATGAGAACTGTCCCGGGGGACCCAGAGCAGGACAAATTCCAAGCACCAGGTCACCATGGTAAATCCAAAATATAGCGTGATCCAGAATTCGCAAGATTTTTGACAACTAACTTTTTAAATATGTACAATAAAAAGATGTGCGGCTTTGACAGACATGCTTAGGAACATTTAGGATTTTATTTTTTATGATAAAAAAAATTGAAATAATTGCATTTGTGTTCAACAGATGGCATTGCAGTTTAAAACTAGTTTCGCAATAATATAGTTGAGTTCATTCAAAAAAAATTGGTGTCCAAATTTTTTCAATGTCATCGCCCTGTCGTCAGACAATAAAAATCACCCTGCATAGCATAGCATTAAAAAGCTTTTTGGAGGTCATCCCTGAAACTTGATACCATATAGCATCTTTCAACTGGGCCAATAATGTAAGCCAATCTCTGAGTATATATGCGGAATTTCAAATAGCCTCATAACCAAAAGTCACAAGATGTAAAATCTGGAGACTTTGGGGCCCATTCATGCAGAAAACAGCAACTCGGGACACTTTCTCTCTATGTGTGAACTTCAAAATTGTCTTGCCAGGATTAGCAATATGCTAAGGTGCCCCAACCTGTATGGATGTTATGGAATGGAGTGTTTTCGTCTCTTTCAAATGAGGGATAACTTAAGCCTTTAGAAAAACTACATATCATTCACACACACCTGTTCCAGAAACTGTTTGCAATTTACCCAAAGAAAAAAGGACCAAATGGTGAAAGAAGCTGTGAACCCGCACCAAACTGCCATCTTTAGGTCATAAAGAGGCATTTCCACCACTGCATGTGTATTTTCTGTTGCCCATTTATGGCAGTGTTGTGTATTGACACTTCTATTTGGTGAAAAGCATGCTTCGTCTGTCCTCAAGAGATTTGAAAGTCAGTCAGCATCAGGGTTTAAGCTGCGGTTGCATTTTTTGCAAAATGCAAAAGTAGTTGCCACTTTTGCAAAAATGTTTACAGGAGATGCCAAATGAGTAGACAACCATCAATCATTAGCATTGTAGCATTTTGCTAAAGCTTCCCCCCTCCCCAATTTTCGAGTTTTTTTGCTAAAGGAATTTTTTATCTAGCTTAAACCCTGGTCAACATCATCTCCGATTTTCAGTAAAACCCAGTTTGCAAAATTCTCATGTGCTGTAAAATCAGTTTGTTTCAGGTCTTGCACATGTTGAATTTTGTAGATATGCTGCTATAAATTCCAAACATGCTCCCAGCCTGCAATTCGGTAACCACAAAAAGAAAGTTTTAAGCTCCAATGTTAATTTTTTAGTTGTCACCGTGATCTGGCACCTGGGATTTGTCCAGCCCTGAACTAAGGACGGCTCAAAATATTCTGATTTTATGTCAGCGTGTTTTACAACATAGAAAGGGGTCATTAACGATCCAAAAAAAACTTAGAAAAATAATTATTTAAAATAGTTCTTCCAGATCATGCTTGGCTTCCTGGAAATTAGCTGACACCTACATTTTTTTATTTTATTTGTTGCTCTGCTTTATGATGCAAGTTATTTAAATCTATTCAGTAACGTTTTTAACCTTCTAGCAGGCACGTGTATGTAGGAGATAATCGCTCTTCTTTCAGCCACGTATCTCCTACATATATGCAGCCACTGGAAGGTTTAGAATTTGTGAAAGCATGAACTACCTATTGCTTTTTTTTTTTTTTAATTTTAAACATTTATTTCATTTTAACTATTTATTTTTAGCATGTATATGACAAGGTGAGATACTGTATCTTTTTCTTTTCTTTTAATGTAACTTTGAATTTGTCTTGAATGTGGATAATACCAGGGCTTGATGAATCATGGAGGAAATAGAAATCAGATACCAGCCACATTTCAGCAACCAAGAATCCCCCCCCCCCCCACTAAAAGCAATAAAAATAGTATATTCTTTATCTTATCTGGGACTTAAGGACTCCCTTCCATGCAATATAGACATGCTGGCATAATTCCTGAAAATTCTGTGGTGTCATTTAGCCTCCATTTCAGTTATAATATTTTTAAAAAAGTTTAGGTGCCAATCACATTTTTTCAGTTGTCATGGCAACCTGGTGCCTGGGATCTGTCATGTTCCGGATAATACAGTGATATCTCGGCTTACGCGCAAATTTTTCACCTAACAAAGATTTTTTTTCATGAGTTTTCTGCCTCAGCTAACAAATGCCGATTTAGGCTAATGAAAATTTTTTTTCGACATGGACACAGTGCTAATATAAAACAGCCACGTCATGAGCTAAAGTTTCTGTGTCACTCATCATCCAGAATTGCTATCACTCGAGCCCAATTAATTCTTGTCCACCTTGAAATCTTCTTTTTCTAGATGTACCTCCACTTCTCTTTCTAAAAATTTTTGAAACATTTCATGTAAAATGAAAGATTCAGTTAATAGAAAATGCATTAAAAAATGAGTGTGTTTTTCATAGCATATGTTCTTTCAGTGCAAGACTCTGAGCATCAAACTGAATATTTTGAACCCCCAAAAGCAGAATAAGCCGAACTCTGTGATGCACGTCGCAGAACAATCAGTGGTGCTGCTGAACAATCTGAAAGAATTTTAAGAAAAATGTTAGTGAAGACACACTATTATGGGAATTTTTACTGTCTGAACATTTACAGTCAGCCGAAGGTTCGTTGCAGAACAATGCAAAACATTCTGCTTTAGGGGGCTGAACATTCTAAGAGCTTATCTTTTCTATCTGCATAGAACAGATATAGAAATGAGCTGACCGAATCACAAATAGATGGGGACACCTACAAACTCGACTGGGCTGTGTCAACATCAGATTTATTTATTGTCTATTAAAGCTGGTGTTGGTTGTGTACATACCGGAAAATAAAAAAAAAATCTTCAGCATCTCCCATTTTCCTTTAGATTCTCGTTTATCCAATTTTGGAGCTGCTCATTTTAGCCTTCGATCAGTTTTTGTCTTTTTATAGCATTCCTCTGTGTTTTAAAAAAACTTTAAATTTTGGGCAGAGCTTGGAATAAATCAAATGATTTTCCATAGAAACCTAATGGTAAATCATGTTTCAGCAAACGAACATGATTCCAGAATGAATCGTCTTTGTTAGTCGGTATCACTGTACAAATGTGTAAGTACACAGAAACATGCTGGGTTAATGTGAATACAGTAGAACCTCAATTATCTGGCCCTCATTCAATTAAACAACATCTTTTTTCATCAATGATTATTCACTGGTTTTTCCCAAGCAATTTGATGTGTGCAATTGAAAATATGTATATATTTTTTTTGTTTCATTCGAAATTTACTTTTTTAAAAATTTTAATCCCCAAGCTCAATAGCATTGACCATTCGCTATCTGATACTGAAGCCAAAGAAGACGATGATAGGGAAAACGAGCCTCCCCAAGAAGGTCAAGACCGCAACAGACTAGAAAAGCAAGACTCCACCCACAGCACAGACAGTCTGAAAAGAAAAAAGAAGAAGAAAAAGAAAAAACTGAAAACTCAGAAAAGCACTGAGGAAAACTTGGATGATGCCGTAATTTTTATTTATCATTTTCATTATTTGGTTAAAAACAACCTGTATCTGAGTTGAAGTACCAAATCAGAATGTTTTTAGAATGTTACTAGATAACTCTACAAGTCTTTTGAAATCTATTTTAATAGTATTTTGTCAAGTAAATGACCATGTGAACCAATCAATACTCTTTCTTAATTTTGTGTGTTTGTTTAGAGGCATTTGTTATTTTATTTAAGTTAATTTTAATTTCATTCTAAGTGAAATGTTGATTTAATGTCATGTTTGACACAAGAATTCAATTTCCTCATAAATGTCATCCTCATTGGAATCTTTTTTGACATTCATGTATCATTTCAATTCGAAATGAATGGCTGTTCAACAAATCCTACTTAATATGTTGTTGGTAAGACTATACAATGTTTTGTGTATCAAGTTTAAGAACTTCTCGAATTGGAAGTGTTTTCATAAGCAAAGAAAATCTGGTCACTTTTTTGAATTGAAGATGACGTAGAGAAGATGACAAACATTAAGTGTTCTTGACCCTGTAAGAGACATTGACGAAATATATCACCTTCTTAAAAATCTTTCTTTATCATTGTGAAGCCCAGATGTTTTATAAATATCTGGGAACTTTGTTCCAAACTTGGAACTTTTGTTCCCAAAAAATTTAAATGATAGACTTTTTAAATAGTGTAAAATACATTGGGACATAATTGCTTCAATGACAAGAAACTTTGAATTAAATTAACATAGTAACTAAAGTGCTACGATAGTCACACATAATTTTTGAAGGATTAAGACTAGTCAAATTCGATTGTAAAATTTCTTGCGAATCCTGGTATTTGTTCATATCAATCATAAGAAAAAAGAGAAATTACATAATTTTGCTTTCAGCCATGGTTTTTTCTCTCCTTTCTGCTCAGAATTTTTCTGCATACATCTTAGTATTCACTTTGGCCTACTTAATGCAGCTTTATATATATGAAAATGTTCATGTTAGAAGTTTCCCTTCTAATAAGTTCATGTATACCATGTATTTAACCCTTCAAGCAGCAATGACGAGATATCTCATCTCCATAAAAGCCTGTTATTTTAGCACTGACAGACCCAGATATTTTGTGAAAATGTTTTCTCAAAATCGAAAACTTTTCCCTATCCTCCTAAAAATATGACATTTTGAAGAGGGGTTTAGTGATTTCTTATTGCTGCTCAAAGGGTTAACGCAATATTCATATTGGTATGAATTTGAGAAGTTTTCCATCTTTAGATAAGACAGCCATAGTTTTTTATGGACAGTGTATTATGTTTTATCATAGTTTTTAGTTTTTTTCATGATAATTGCTCTTATTTTGGTTGGATTTGACATTCAAATTTTTATAGGCTTTTTTTCAGCTACCTCATTGCCATTTGCATGTGTATATAAATTGTTGTTTATAATCAATTAGTTTCAATCTGTTGTATGTTTCTAACAGGAAGATGAAATTGATGCCTCTATTCAAGAAGTTAACAAGCTCATTGGAGAACCAGAAGCTCCAACTGATACATTTATTTCTGGTTCCTCATCGAAAACTAGTCATGAAAAATCTTTGCTGTCTGTTGATCTTCGAAATTTGAATCCAGATAATGAGATGAAAAAACTTTTTGGCTCAAAAACTGCTCATGAGCAAGTGTTAGTTGATTTAAATTTATTGGTATAGTTTTACACCATAAGGTAAATGTGTTCACATTTTTCAATAGCTTGGGTCACTCAAGCCATTTGATAATCTGTTACAGGTCACTATGAAATTAAAATGCTCATAAAAAATTTTGAGCTTTTCTACCTTGAATATTGTAATGAAAATATTGAGTATCATTTTCCATCGCACCAATCTTCGTTTGACTTAGATGCAACTTTTGTTAGGGAAATGGAAATATATATAGGTGTTTATTCCTTGTTGGTTCATCGTTACGTGTCACATCAGACTTCTCTGAGAGCCATATTATTTGCCTGCATCACAGCATGAACATGTAAAATCACAAATGTGATGATCGTCCACTCCTTCAGAGTGGAAAGAGTTTCTTTCAAACTCAACCTACTTATGCAATCCTAGTACATTGATAGCTTAACTAATGAAGATAATTCATTACGAAATCAAGTTTGTTAGTGGAAATAAAATTTTCCATATGTTTCTATGTAAAATCATTTAATTTGCTCCAGAAACTGCCCAAAATGTTTTAAAGGAAAATTTTTTAAAACACCAAGGAGTGCTGTAAAAATAGACTAAAACTAACTGAAGGCTAAAATGAACAGCTTCAAAATTAGATAAATGAGAACTTACGTGAAGATGAGATACTGTCTAAGATCTTATTTTTACACAATGCACATCAATGATTCTCAACCTTTTTAAACCTGTGCCCCTTGTAAATCTCTTTTGTGTAAGCGTAGGTCATACGCACACAACTAATAGGAAATTAATGGGGAAATGGAACACACCACCCTGTGTGACTAGTGTCAGGGCTTGGTACTGGACCACGACCTGGCAGTTAAGAAACACTGGTGTGCACAACCAACATCAGCTTTATTCTACCGAAGTTGGTGTTCACAAACTTAGTTTGTAGGTGATCCCATCTATTTGTGATATGGTCAGCTCATTTCTGTCTGATACATGCAGATGGAAAATAGTAGCTTCTAGAATGTTCAAACTGTTCAGTTTGGTGCTAAAAGTCTTGAACTGAAAGAATGCATGCTCTGTAAACATACGCATTTTTTAATGCATTTTCTATTAACTAAATCTTTCATTTTACATGAAATGGTTCAAAAATTTTCAGAAAAAAGTGGGTGTACATCTGGAATAAGATCCAGAGATGGACATTAGTTGATCAGGCTCAACTGACAGTAATTCTGACGATGATTGGTGTGAAAACTCGGCTCATAACATGGCTGTTTTATGTTAGCGTGTGCATCTATATCAATGACAATGTTCGTTAGTATAGCGTAATCAGTATTTGTTAGCGGTTGAAGGAAAATCGTGAAAAAATCTTTTTGTTTGCCGAAACATTTGTAAGCTGAGGCGTTCATTAGCCAAGGCATCACTGTACTGCTATTCACGTAACTCTGAAACATAGGCGGAGATAGACTTGGAAGTCTGGAGGGGCAGTCATTATTGCTGGGGGGGGGGCATGATGATGTCAATTCATGTATACATTAGATCAGTCGACTCTGCCTTTGACGTATCTCCGCCCATGCTCTTAAAAGAGTTACAACTTGTCAGAGAACTATTTATGTTCCAGAGGTTTATGTTTTGATTCAAAATAATGGCTTATATACTATATTTATGTATGATATTGTGTGTGTGCGTGTTTTTTTTTATATACAGGGTGATTATAAAAAAACTATCCCGACATATGGGCCCCTAACTATCATACCATTCACAGAAACTGAATGAAATTTTGGCATAAGGTATTTTGAGGCATGCGCTCAAGAATGATATGGAAAACAACAGTGTCACTCTAACAGTTACGGTTACAGTGAGAAAATTTTGAAAATATCAAATGGCAACACCAAGTTTTTTGTATTGGAATGTGATCTCCATTGTGAAAAACCCTAAATAGCTTTCGAACGACAACTGTAGCATGAAAATCACCGGCGGTAGATAGGCTAAAAGTGAGGACAACCAATAAGGACAGAGAAGCAGCATAAAATAAAGCATTTTATTGTGTTTCACAAATCTTCCACATGACCTTGTGGAGGACTAATCAGGCTTGGATCTCAGCCGAAGAAACGGTGTGACGAATGAAATGAACATTAATGCTCTGGTGCACGGCAAAGTCCTTTTTACTTTTTCCTTGCCTAGCTCCGGGAGTGTTTTTCAGTATGGAGATCGCATTCCAATACAAAAAACTTGGTGTTGCCATTTGATATTTTTGAAATTTTCTCACTGTAACCGTAACTGTTAGAGTGACACCGTTGTTTTCCATATCATTCTTGAGCGCATACCTCAAAATACCTTATGCCAAAATTTCATTCAGTTTCTGTGAATGGTATGATAGTTAGGGGCCCATATGTCGGGATAGTTTTTTCATAATCACCCCGTATATACCTGACATTATTTATAAATTATCTAATTTTTTTCACTTATTTTTATGCTCTGTACATAATTGTTGTCTTACATTTTCAAAATATGTTTAGGAAACGTAAAAGTAGAGGAAGAGTCCACGGGCGGTCTTCAGTCTTGGTTTCTTCATCATTTCATCTGCAGCAAGTAGGCAAGCCTGGTAGGTGTTTTTTTTTCTTCTATGTTTTCAATTTCTGGATTTAAATCATATTTGTGAGATACTTTATTTCAAAATCTCAACATATTAGTTATGATCAAATTTTCATAGAAAGTCGTAAAATATAACTTTTCATTGTGAAATGGAATTTTTCTTCTGCATATGGTACAAAACCTCTCTGTTGTGGCTAGACAACAACTATGTTCTTTAATACCAATTATTTATTCTGATCTTATGATGTCCTGCCCCCTCCCCCACCCTAAGAGAAAGCCTAAATAATATCCTCCTCTTAAAAAAATATTTTATGAGATTTGACATTTTAATTGGTTTCTGCATTCAGTTTTTTGGTATTCAATGCAATTGGAAAAATGTATTCCACAGCAGTACGTGATGTATACATTATATCAGATCTGAAAGTTTATATCCAAATTTTTTACTTATTCAAATTGAAATCATCCTCACACACAATTATAACCATTGGGTCCATTTAAATTATGGCGGGTATGTCTGGTCTATCATAAATTGTTGCAGTGTCCTTTGTGGTAAATATGGCAAATCTAACTCGGTATAGAAGAAAAATGTCCACTCAAAAAGAGTTGTAGAAGAATCATAAATTATGAAGGATAGACATTGAGAAATAGGAGAAAATACAGTCACAGCTTGACTTCACAAACAAACATATTTTTACAAGCTAATTCTTTAGACATGAGTAATGTGGCATTTCTCTGAACACCTTCAGCACATATACGAACTTTCAATTTTATTCAAGTCTGTTCAAGATTTACAGCAAATTTGATCTTATGTAGAGATGATTTTTTGGAATGGTTCACTTGCCTGTTTGGATAATCATCTCCTTGCAGTACAGGCGAGTGTGCTACCAATATGCTATAGAAGCAGTGGAAATTTGTTCTCCTATAGTGGTGGCAGTTTAATTCCTTCTAGAGGCAAGGGAATTTTTTTCCCATGAACCATCATCTGTACATGAGATCCAGTTTCCTGTATATCTTGTATTTACAAATAGGGAGTGACTTCTAGCTCTATATAAGTCTGTTCAAGCTCATGAAAACAGCCTGAGTGGCGTGGAGGTGAGATACCCATCTACCACTAACATTGATGTCACGGTCCCGAGTTCAAACCTAAGGGAGGATATAAATAACATATTTTCTCTAATGAGCTTGAGGCAGTGCCTTCATTTCCAACCCATCTCATATGGCAGTAAATTGCAATATGGCCAGAGTTGGTGTTTGGAGAAGAAGTAGTTCATAAAATCAAGCATTGACTGTATAATAATGAGTGGTTAGAAACAGCAGAAACAAATATAGAGTTGAAATAATGAGAGAAAAAACTCATACAGCTGAGAATTGCTGAGAGTTGATTTATTTTTCTAAGTTTCTAGAGTATTAACATTAACTCAAATTTTGTTCACTGGCTTCACAACGAATCTTCATTCACAGCAAAGTGCAACTGCGCTAGAGGGTAGTTGGACATCAAATTTTTCTCTGAGAGGTTTGCGTTCTGCTCTTCTCTAGTTACTTAGAATCATGTGAATTCATCATAATTCAGTAATGCTCTTTGTGTAGCTCACTTTTTTCACCTTTTTTTTAAGTTGCTTCATAACAGTGTTAGAGATTCAAGTTAACTTTCTTATATTTCCATTAGGGATAATCATTTTTATTAGATTAAGCATGACACTTTGACATGTGACTCAATGTTTATATTTGTGAATCCTTTCCTTTAGCAGTAAAGAAAGTTAATATACAGGTTTTCCTTTGGACTATGTGTATTTTTTTCATAATCATTTCCAGCTGTTTTCTTAGTCATTATAAGCTTTATTGTCCTAGGTCTGTCAATGTCCTTAGTTGAAAGCAAAGGAGATGCATGTTATTTCACGTTTGAACACAGCAAGCAGTATCAGCAAACACAACATCAGTTTTTAGAAGCAGTTGAAAGCTATAATCCAGATTACATAATGGTCAGTCTTCAGATTAGTTTTTTCTTGTTTCAAATGTTCATAACCAGCTCAAATTTTATGTAGATGAAATGCTTGAACGATTCTTTACATACATAGACAATATATGCTGTTTCTGAATAATGGATAATAGCATGATGATTATCAGTTTCTTATTGCTGAATGAAAATAATGGCACAATGGGAAAGGGAGGAATTACTATACATACATATTGTACGATAACCTTTTGAAGATTCAGCCCCTAAAAGAAAAAAAACTGAAGAATCTGTACAAAACAATAATTTATTTTTATTGTTTTGTCTGTTTGGATGGTTATGAAATTCAGAATTGGTATTAGCTGGGCACAGTAGCCCAGGTCAATAAGATACCAAAGGATGTTTAGAGGTGTTGTGAGATTGATACAGATTCATCCTTGCCGGAATATTTCTTGACTTGAAGGTGCAACAGAAATAACAAAAATAGGATCACAGGAAAATGTTGCCTCTGCAGGAATTTCGTCACAGAAAGGTTAGCGCACAAACCTCTCGGCTAGATATACAAAAAAACAAAATGTTGAACGCTGCTGTTTGGAATCAGTAGTAAACTTTAGATCCCAGTCTTATTAGCCTTCGTCTGCAGGAAATGACAAGTGAGACAAAAATAATCAAATGATCAGTATTAGCTAAACTATGAATATCTCTGCACTATTTTATGTACAAGAGTTCTTATATTGTTCAAATATATTACATAGATACCTTCACCCTTGAGTGTCTCAACTTGAAGTCACCCAAGTTACCAGTATAGAGTATTTAAAAAAAAATTTTCACTAGTGAACAAATATCCAACTAATTAGTACTAATTGTTTTAATCAGCCAGTACTATATTTATCTTTTATTTCTGATACTATAAAACTTACTCTTTACTAACTACTTCATAACTAACACTTTCATTCTGTATTGTATATTATTTACTACTATTCAACCATATACGGCACCTAGTAAACATTCCTCTGCGGAATATATATTGTACTATGCCATGCTGATTGATTGGTGAGCTTGTTATATATTTGAGGTGTTGCTGTCTGCTTAAAATGTGTGTAGTGATCTGGAATATTTTTTTTACTTCCAGGCATTATTAAATTCTCACCCTTATCACATTGATGCCTTGATACAGTTCAGTGACATATGTAGGATGGGGGAAGATGCTCAAATGGCTGCTGAAATGATTGGTGAGTGAACATAAGCTTGGTGCTGAATATATCTTTACTGTTGCATAAATAAGTATTTGGTATGTTATGTTTTAAAATTAGAACTTGGCATTCATAGAATAATCTTGTTAGGAGGAGGAGGTATTCAGAGAATCGTATGGTTTCCATTGCTAACACATTGTTCACTGGTCACGAGTTAGTATGTTTTTATACTTGTATGTAGCCAGTGTGATGAGTGAGCTAAGCTTTTACTTAAAAAACCAGTCAACAATGTGTTAATATTGCTTGAAATATTTTAAAAAGTTAATAAATTCAAAAAAAGAGAAATTTCTATTTTTTTTTTTTTTTTTAGTTTTCCTACACTATCTTGTGAAATATATACAGGTTAACAAGCAATTCGCATAACGAGCAAAAATTTTGAAAATTTTTTGATTCAAT
Source organism: Pholcus phalangioides (assembly GCF_987345545.1). Taxonomy (NCBI): domain Eukaryota; kingdom Metazoa; phylum Arthropoda; class Arachnida; order Araneae; family Pholcidae; genus Pholcus; species Pholcus phalangioides. The sequence continues at coordinate 20,001,295 of NW_028301616.1, read as the reverse complement.
TAATGAGCGATGATTCGCATTACTAGCGAAAGTTTTGCACTTTCTGTATTTATTCTCACGTTTTCCACAACTGAGCTGATGATTTTTGGCTTCTGTCCACACACTGAAATTGTGGGTGATATTCTCCCCTACATCCTAAAAAGGAGGCATAAACAAGTGTCATTAGATACATTATTTTTCGAATTCGGACAAAAAGAATAAGTTTATTGTGTTGTATTATTGAATGAAGATATTCTTATAGTCACTTTTATGTGAATGAATAATTGTGGAACAAATTATGTGAATTTCCATTATTTCCTATGGGGAGATTTGATTTGAATATTAACGAGTTTAATGTTAACGAATTTTAAGGAGTGATTCGTATAACGAGCACGTTGGTAGAACGAATTAAGCTCATTAACGGAAGTTCCACTGCATATATATATATTTTTTTTTTTGATGGGGGGGGGTGGGGGTTGTGTTAATGCTATGAATATTTGAATTTTTACAGATTATTTTGCTGCATATATGCATCAAAGCATTTCCATTTCTGTATGCATCCATACCTAAAATAAATTTTATTTTGTAGAACGGGCTTTGTATTGCATGGAATGTTGCTTCCACCCACTCTTCAATGTTGCGCAGGGTAACTGTAGACTAGATTACAGAAGAGCAGAGAATAGGTGATCATTAGTAAAATATAATATAGATATATTTTTTTTAGCATTGTTTCATATATTTTTTTTGTTTTATGTTGCATGGGGGTTTTCTTTCTGTGCATAATGTCTCTCTTTTCTTTGTAGATCTTTTTATGTGACCATTTTCAAGCATTTGAATTATGTTGGCCAGAGAGGTTGTACCCGGACAGCGTTAGAATTCTGTAAACTTTTACTTAGGCAAGTTTTAAGGATGTGCAAAGCTTAAGACATTAAGAATTTTTTCTTCTGCTTTTTTTTTTCTTTCAAAATAATGACAATATAATACATAATTTTTTTTTTAAATTTCCAAATTTTTTCAACTTTTTCAGTCTAGATCCAGATGATGACCCATTGTGTGTGCTATTGATGATTGACTATTATGCCTTAAGATCAGGACAGTATGAGTTTTTAATAAAACTTTACAATGATTGGAATGCCTCTAGGAATCTCTACCAGCTTCCGAATTTTGCCTTTTCTGTTCCTCTAGCCAAGTACCTGCAGGCAGGCGATGGCAACAGGAGCACTGCTGAAGCAGACTCTATGGTAAATTTTGATATCCTACTACTGTTTGAAGAGAGAAATGTTTTCATTCAAAACTTTGCTGAACTTGGTGTTTTGAAAGGAAAAATATTTTTACATTTCTCACTTTTTAAAAAACAACAGTTTTCTAATGTCTTGGTTTATCCTTTGTGTCGTATATCAGTTTTTAGCTGCATACAATTATGTATGAACTAAATTTCAATTTTGTGTGTTTTCAGCTTCAAGATGCACTAATTATGTTCCCGGGGATACTAATGCCTCTACTTGATAAATGTTGTGTGCAACCAGATGCTCAGGTGTCTTCCCACCCTTATTTCAATTCTAGGTCAAGGTAAATTTTTTTATCACTTAGTTTTCTCCCACTGCGAATTCAATTAAGCAATATACTAGAGTAGCATTTCTCAACCTATGGTCCACAACAATGGGACAGATAGTCCTCAGGCTGACTGAAAGTTTAATTAGAATTAAATGAAAATTATCCAATTTATACCACAAATATTAGTGATATTCACATAAATCCTAAAAAAATATTGGATGCCTCCATATATGGTATTTAGTGGTCCACCAAAGTGTTTCAAATATTTTACTCTGTGCTGTATTTAGGAATTTTGTGGGAGCAAACATGATTTTGTTGCCTCTAGATTTTGAAATTCTTTGTTTCCCTAAAAATTTTCCTCCCTTCCCAGGGTGGTCCCCCATAGCCCATTCCCTCTAGTTCCAGCCAGGATTTTACTGGTTCTTTTTTTTCACAAGGGTTGAGAAATATTTTGCAGTAGAGTCTTGAGATTATCCAATGTACTTAGGAAAATGTCTGTGAATTTCTGGATAATCAAATATGTATTAATTCAATAGTGAGTTGAAATAAATAACCAGATTTAGTTTGTAAAATGACTCTGAAATTTGTATATTTTATGAAATACAAAAAAATATGCTATTCTAAAAACTTTTCCTCTAATATGTTTTATTTCTTTAGCGACCCTCCTGCTCTCACCCAACTAGAGTCATTATACATAGGAAGAACGTACTTGCTTTGGAAGCAGCCAAACACTATTTTCTGGTTAGAAAGGAATGTTCAACAGTTGTTGCAGCGTATTAATTCTAGTGACCCATATATCAGTGACTGTGAAGAAATGTATGTTAAATATATTCTGTTATTTGCAATCCTGCTTCTATCTTTATATTTTAAAAAGTATACAGTAAAACCTCTTTTGCAGACACTAGAGGGACAAAAAAAATTGTCTGTAAAAGAGGGCTGATTGTATCGGGGGTTCCTGTTGAAACTAAAAAATACTCTATTGACAAATGAAATGGCACTTTATTGTTTTTTTCTTAGTGATAGGTCGACAATTACTAGAGCTGGCCAGATTAACAGGGTACGCCGATTTAAAACAAAATTCAAATTTTGTTTTTTCTTCACATAACTGTAATGATATTGAAGTAAAAGTAACCTGGTATGGTAGGCATGTTATTGATATGTGGTAAAGTTCGTGATTAAAAGAAATACAGAAGATCTTTGGGGTAAATATAGACTTAAACTTAATCCCTAGATACAGTGCAAAAAGGAAGCTGTTCTATTTCTAGATTTTGTGCATGGGAAAAATTGCAGAAAAGTCTAGGGAGCTAAACTTAGATATATAAATGTACTAAGTATTTTCAATGCATTTACAATGTGACACTAGGGTTCCCCTGATTAAAAAACAGAAATTAGTTTTTATGTAAAGTCTTAAATTCTATACCGTAATTGCTAATTAAAAATAACATATTGTACCAGCATAAATATTGTTAAGCTTTAGACTTTAATTTTCATATTAAAATTTTGAGTTCGTTCGTTTTTTTTACCAAAACTTATTAAATCTGCAAAAAAATAAAAATGTGTAAATTAGTAAGCACATCCATCAATTGTGCAAGAAACAATCTTGTGTCAATAGAATTTGCTTATTTAGTTGATGCTGAATGGCCCTTTGGTTATACATTGTGTGAATCGAGAAACCTGCACCATGTGTGTGATACTGAGTTGCCACTAGGCATTCATTTTAGGAGGGAAGGAGGAAAGCCCTCATATGAATAAAATCATTTTTTTCTAAAAGAAAAATGTTAATCCATGAAGTTAATTTGGGCTCAACGACCTCTTATGTTACATTAACACAGATTTTTGGTGTTCATATTTCATGATTGCTGTTTGTTAGTTTATTCATTAATGCTGAATTAAATTTGAGAGATTGGGTGAAAAAAGCAGGTAGAGGTGATATGAAAATATGTGTCCTTAATGATTAACAAAATTTGTTTCAATCAAAAAAGTACAATTTTTTTTATTAAAAAAAAATTATGTTTTCATAAAAATTTGTTTCCTATCCTGCATATTAAGTGGTGTGAAATCATGTGTAAAATGTCTGAGCACACCCAGAACATGTGATTTAGATGCTGAACTAACATCAGAGTTGCCAAACATTAACAAACTTCTATCTAAAATTTAGTGCTGTCTTAACGCATGGGCCTACCGGGCACCTCTTGAGAAGAGGGGCCTCACAAAAATGCAATCTGGTTGAACTTTTCAAGAATTTGCCAGGTAGGGCCTCAGAAAAACCTTGGCCTGGGGGGGGGGCTCTTGAGAAGGCCCTGCTAAAATTTCATTCAAGAGTAGCCAAAAAAGTGAATTAAATATTAGGACTTATGCTGCCATCTAGTGAGCATAATTTAAACCAACATTGCAAGTATTGGTGTCCGTACATTGGTTTTACTGTATTTACTTTTTCCTGTTGTTGATTTCAAGTTACTGAGCTTGTCATGCCTGTGTGTTAGCTATTATAGATTTCTGTTTTCCCTTAATTTTAGATAATATAAGCTCGTATTTTGTAATATCTGACAAACGTTTATAACAAGAATTTGCAATTCTGTGATTGAAAAAATTCTGGAACAAATTTAATTTTATACTCTTGATTATTCAGTAAAATGTGAAATACAGTCAAACTCTGTTATAATGACCTTCTTTGTTTGGACACCTCAGATAAATAATGATAATTCTTGGACTTAGTTTTGGCATTGTATTTGATTAAATGGTCTTTGTAGGTCATCATACTCAGTGCCGTTTTAACGCATGGGCCCAACCGGGCCTCAAGAGGCCTCACAAAAATGAGAAATGGTTGATATTTTCTAGAACTTTCCAGGTATGGCCTCAAAAACATCACTTGACCCGGGGGCTCATGATGCTGTTGAGACGGCCCTGATTATATTGGATGAATAACAACCTGGGATGAATAGGGAAACACTTGGAATTTACCATAACAATCGTTATGATAATCTCAATAAACATGGTCATTATAAAGCAGACGACTGTATTCTGATATTTTTTACTTTGAAAGTATATCATGTTTTTATGTCCAAATGGGTGATGCTTTCATAATCGCTGCATGTTGTTTTCATTGTGACTTTTAGGAGAAAAATGAGGTACAAAGGTATGCCCCAAAACATTCTTCGGCATATCATATTGGCAAACATCAAAGAAGCCACAGTGACTCTTCCTCCGGTAATGCTTACCTTTTGTTCATTCTATCTGGTTTGTAGTTGCACTTATGTGTAATTATATTTAGTCCATTACGACTAGGGCCACAATTATAAACAAAAATTTTTCTGTCTCCTGAAGCCAGTATCCATTTCGGCATCCCCATAATTTTTAATGGAAAAAATGCTCTTCCTACTTCTACTACTACACTACACACAAACTCTGATAATATCGCCATACAGCAGTTTACTACCTACCAATAGAGTTGGGTTGGAAATGAAAAAGCCATCTATCATGGTTGCCTCAGGTTTGTCAGAAAAGAACTTGTTATTTATGTTCTTCCCACACGATCTTACCCAGGAAGCTCTCTTCTTGGTCCATTGCACCAGATCCCCCTGCCCTTCCTTAGTTGTGGTCCTGTTTGCCCATGTATTAGGGAGACCACATATAAGGTTTCTGAATCTTTGGGATGAGTTCTGTCAGATTATGCACCAGACTTTATTCAAACTGGAATATTTCAGTCAAAATTACAAGGTAAAATTAGTTGTTTTAAACAAAAGAGAGCATATCCACTTTGTTCATTCACTTTTGTATTTTTCATTCAAAAGAGAATATAACAAAGCAGTTGTCCTACTGCCATTAAGGGATTTTTTTTTTTCAAAACAGCTCATTTTTCACAAGGGCTTTCAAAGTCGTATTTTTTAGTAGAACCTCTCAATAATGGACACCCAGGGAACAGAAAATTTTGTCTGATAACAAGTGTCTATTCACGAATAGTAAAGTACATCAAATCTCGTCGGTGATATTTGAAAAAGGTCCATTATTGTAGGTGTCTGCTAACAAGATTGTCCATTGTGGGAAGTTCCACTGTAGAATGATTTTTCCCTTATGTTATCACGAGAGAGAGAGTAGTAAGGATATCTTCCTTGGCTGGGTGAAACCACCTGGAATCAATAGGTGGTGTAAAAATTTCCAATTTTTCAAACTTAACTCCAATTGCAATATAAAAGTAACATTTCCACAAATTTTTTCTCAAAACAGAACATTTCAAAAACTTAAACGTAGATAACTATCTTGAATGTTGATCCAGAAACATAATATTTAAATATTCTTATACCACTACTGTGTACTACCTGTTGGTTAACAACCACTAATTTCATTCCAGGAAAAAAAGTTTTTTTTTCTTCTATAAATTTATTAATTGTGAAAATGTTCCTTTTGAAAATAAGCTCCCTTATATTATCAACCTCAGAGAGATTTCCTTGGATTGGCCTTTCTTTAATCTTTATTAAATAAGAAAGCATTATTTATTTGTGTGGTTATTGAATTGGAAATACAACCAGTTTTTTATAATAAAGTTGATTTGTGTTTCTGATGATCTTTTATCTACGTGATTGCCTTGATAAGTTTATTTTTTCTTCAGGATTTGAGAAATCGACCAATATTTTCTTTTGATCCCCTACCACCTGCTGATTCAATAGTATCCTACAAAAGACCTTCCAGGTAAATAAAATATTATAATTTTTTTTTCTATATTATGTGGCAATTACTTAGTTTCATCCATGAAAGTTTGTGTGTCAAGTATAAATACAGTGATACCTCACCTAACGAATATAATTCGTTCTGGAATCATGCTTGTTAGCTGAAACACCATTTCCCATAGGCTTCTGTGAAAATTGTTTCATTTGTTCTAGGTACAACCAAAAATTTAAAGATCATTGCATAAAACACGCAAGCACTACATTAATGCCCAGACTTATGTTACCCTATATGTGTTGTCTCATCATATATATATATATATAGATAGATATCTTTTCAGTCACTGCGAGCAAAGCTTGAAAAGTTTCAGCATCATGTATCTCATCTAAGAGATGATTAACTTAGATTTTAAAAAAAAGTAGGGTCTCTCAAATTTTTTACCTGTATTTTAAAGACCAGATAGTCTGATAAGAGTTTGGGCCATGTTTGGTTCTACAGGTAGGGTCTTATGGTCAGTCACTCTATGTAAACCCTAAATTTCCAGTTTTCCCTTTTATTTGTGTGAAATCTTTTCTTTTGTGAAATATTTTATCAAGTGATAAATTTTTAAATTTTTCAAAACTGGGAATCGGCACCTTTGCTCTAGATTGTAAATACCTATGCATGAAATTGCTGGATTGACTTGTATAGGATATATCATCCCACAATTTTGATGGTTTTACACTTAGTATTAGTTTTGCAACTAATGCATATTGAATTGCGAGAGGCACCGCTGAATTAGGTAGCAAAAGTTGCATTCTGTTACTTGAACTAAGTGCTCTGATGAAGATGATATTCATGGATAAGTACTTTTAAAGTTGGTATAGTTACATTTCACCATATAAATTTCATATTTCAGTGTATTGTGATTGTTTCAATTCACAAAATATTTTGGTTAAAGAATTTTTTAATGCATTTTATAGATGTTGTTCAACATTTGCATATACCTCGTCTGTTACAGTTGTTTTTGTCATTGCAGGTCAGGGCCTACGGAGAATACTGGAATGCTTAGTATTTTACTGCAGTCATTGTTACCTACATTCAGTCTGGTACGTGTTACAGGTGTTCTTGTGTTTCAGGGTTTAAATTGATATGAACTTTTCATTCTTTGAATCTCATTTCAAGGTGGAAATGAGAGTGCAATCAGAATCCAATATTTATTATAGAATTTTCGACTGGAGAGATGCCTACTATATTTCTCTATTAAAACTTTGTTTTTAGATCACTTTTAATCATTTTTTTATGTATTTAAAATTTTTATCAACGCTCATACAACCGTTTTAAAAAGATGTGTGCTGACATCATGCAACAAACAAACAATCATGCATGCCTAGATTCATTAATGTAAAAGTAGCAGACAACAAAAGGATTTCTTCAGTTCCTTTCAATGGATGATTTATTCATAACAATTTAAAGATTTCTCTATTTCCTAATCCCGTTTTAGCACATACCATTACCCAAAAATCTCATTGTAACGTGAACTTTTCTAATCCTTAAATACGTTTTTTCATAGGAACAATGTGTTGCAAATTTTGATATTACAAAGTGAAGAATTCATTATAACAAATTCAAAAACAATTTTCTGAAAATCAACAAAAGAGTATCATCATTCTAAAATGATCCCTTAAAATCAGTTTCAATAACTTGCTGAACTGTTGGGGAAGAATGACTGTTCTATGGCTGTGGAAAGCCAATGCTACACGTTAGGAGTATTTCACATTTCTTCAAAATGAGTGGCCTCGAAGGGAAACAGCTTTCGATTAAAGAAAAACTTGAGATTATTTCAGCAACTGATGCTGGAGTAAATAAAAACAATTTGGCACCAAATTACGGCACATCTACTCTTTCGACATTTTTGAAAAATCGGACCAAGTTGGAATTTAAAATTCAAACAGCACATATAGGATCATTTTTCCAGCAATGGCACGTGTCTTCTTTGACCACCTGCTTATATCTCTTCGTTGGGACAGAGCGGTGGGCGATGATCTGGTTAAGAGGAGGAGTTATAGGATCCCATAGAAAAAAGACATAGACTTTCAAATGTTCAAGATGTTGATGTAACTGTCTTCATGAACTTCTGGCTTTTTCCCAAGCTGAAAGTGTTCCTGACTGAAAGGGACCAGATTTCATTCGAAAAGACATCATACAGAATGTGATGGACCAGCTGCTTGCATCTCAAAAGAGACATTCCAATCCTGCTTCAGACAGTGGCAGAAATATTGGAAGAAGTATGTGACAGCGCAAGGGGGAGGGGGAAGATTAGTATAAGATTGTTGTATCGGAATACGAGTATTTTTCATAAATAAAGGTCAGATATTTTATTTTATTCTGTGTACCAAAAACAATGATCCTGTTACGATATTCTGATGATTTGTAACCACATTTTTGCATTCTAGCGACATGAAACAGATGTTGGAGTCGCTCCTGGAGCTCAAGCTGCAGCGAGAGATGGCAATGCTGCTGCCGCCGATCCTGAAGTCAACGACTTGCGCCGCAGTGTAACTTCCCTTCTCGATGCTATGAGGGACCTTTTTAGTAATATTCATTTAGCTGATGTGCCAAATGAAGGTGATGTAGACAGTGATGAAGACAGAGAAGAATAGTTGGCACTGTGTTCACTATTGAGTGCGTATTTGTGTGTTACGTCATTCTTTTTTTTTCCTTCAATACTTGGGTGTGTTTACTCAGTGTTCCTCTAATGTCTGTTGCTGCAAATTTATAGATGCTGCTCACTGTCTGCAGTGTTGCAAAGCTACTCTTGTTATTGGCCAGCAATTATAGCCAATTAGATTTTGACTCATATCGGCGTGCTGGTGCATTTCAGCTTCATACTGGTGCCTGTGGTTGAAACATAGAATAAATTTTCGGCATAGCTTTCAAGAAGTCTTCTGAATAATGTGATAAGGGAAACGGGTTTTTGTATCATACAATTGTTTGAATTTTCTCTTTTCAATTTTTTATTTCTTTGTTTTCCAGCCATGAATGCATTTTTCGCACACTATCGACAAGTATAAAATACTTGGAAGTTTGGACTATCACATGATGCAACCTGAATGTTTCGCACGATGTTCCAGATTGTTATTTGGTGTATAAATAAATAAATATTGCAATCATTTTGCCCCCCCCCCCAAGATAAAAAAAATCTGTGATACTCAAAAATAAAATTGTGAATCGGCAACAACTATAACAAAAAGACAATGCATGTTAATTAAAATGTAACAGGATAACAATGTTATTTATATGCTAACTTTTTTTTTTGTTAGGAGCATTGTTGGGAATGAATTAGAATTTTAAATATCTTGGTTCCCCCCCCCCCCCACCACATGCTGTGAAACATGGATTAGGAACTACTGTCTTAATTTTCACTTTGAATATAAAATAATTACCTAATTTAATGATTGAAACTCAGTCTCCCCCAAAGCAGAATGTTCTGCAATGAGCTCTCGGCTGACTGGAAATGTTCTGCTATAAAAATTCTCATAATAGTGTTTTCTACACTTTTCTTAAAATTCTTCTAGATTGTTCTGCAGATTTTGGTATATTTAGATGTTCTACTTTAGGAGCTCAGTTCTAAGTCCCTTTTTAATTCTGGATTCAACTGTTATTTTATCCTCAAAATGTCTTGGAAATCGCTGTTCGAGATGCAAGTTACGAGAACTTCTATGCTATGAATTTTCTTCGTAGACGATCATAATTGTCATTTTTATCAGCTGTTAGTCTTTTCTACCACTGGAGCCCCAAAGCAGAATGTTTTTACATTGTGCCCTTGGCTGACTGGAAATGTTCTGCGATAAAAATTCCCATAATATTGTTTTCTATAAATTTTTACAGATTGATTTCTGTTTTGGGGCACTGAAGTTTGTTTATAAATTATAAGGCTTGTTTATAAATTCATAGTTTTGCAGTCATGAATTACAAGATATTTTCAGGTCACTGGTAGGAATTCTTTTCTCCAATCCTAGAGGTCAGCATCATCAGAAGAGGTCTGAATTGGAATAATGTGTATACACTTGTGTGACCCCTTAACATTTGACACATTTAAGAAAAAAATTTATAGGCTAACCAGCATATAATCTCGTTTTTGTTTAATCTGGTCACTCACTAAATCAGTTTTAATTTTTTTTTTAATAGAGTTTCAAAAATTAAATCTTTATAACTGCAGGGCTCCCACTCAAAAAATGAGAAAAAGTAGGAAAACGCAGGACTGAAAAGTAGGATGGGGGAGGGTAACCCCCTTAGACCACATAATCATAGCATAATGAAAAAAATCTAAAAAAAAATTTTGCGAAAAATAATTTAAAGTTAATTCAGAATTAAAATTTTTTTTATTTTTGTAGCACTATTTCAGTATCCTGTAAGATTGACTTAAGCCAAAGCAAAATGACTTGGTTACAAAACCAATTTTTGGCCAAAACAGTGTGCTAGCAACCACAGATAATTCTTTTCTGTCTGTCTCTCATATTAAATTTTTTGGAGTCTTCCAAAGTGCACAGTTTGTCTCAACTCTTTTCGACAATGCACAGCAAATTTTGAAGACGTACATTTTTTAAGAATGACGCCCCTTCGAGACCACTTTCAAAAGTACAATACAAAATGTGTAAATTACAAGATCTGATGTAAATAAGGCAAGGTGAACCAGGTAGTTTTACTGCACTGACCATCATTTTTTAAAGGAATTTGTTCACATTTTACTGTTCAATATGCCAGTGTAATCATTTTTGACAAATGAACACTTCCATTTCTAGCTCTTTGCTGAGCATTGTTTATAAATATACAGAAAAATACAGAAGACAATGGAATGCTATTGGGTAGCATCAGAATCACCAAACCTAGGATAGGCCTATGTATCCAACTGCTTTGTAATGCAAACTGATGTTTCCCCTATTTGCACCATAATTTTGAATGATGAATGTTAGTTACTGTCCAAGACCATGAAGTAATAAATACAAAATTATTTTTTCCATCCAGACGGAAGTTTTTAATGACTATTATACTTGTTGAACCCTCAAACTAAGCAAATGAAAAATTAATCAACCAAATGGTCCACATACACCCCCCCAATAACCTTAAAAACAATACAATCTGCTTTGGCAGAATCATTAATTGCATTCTCCAACATTTGGCAATATATCAATGATTCCCTGCTCAATTAAAATCAATTACATAAATTTTGCCAATAGGATTTGTTAGAAAAGTAGGATGAGTGGGAGCCCTGTAACTGGTATGCATAAGATTGTTCGATATTTGACATGTAGGCCTAATGGAATCTATATCGCAACTTCTGATTGGTCAGTTTCTTACCTTTATTTTACCATGCTCATTCTCCTGTACAAAATATTGTTCCTGCACATTAACACACCTAAAGGGATGATAAACTTTTTGTCGAACCATTTGATTGTGTGATAACCATCCTTTGTCAGTCCTTTATTCTATACCATGATTGGAGTGAAACAGACTCAAACATTTTCATTGTGGTTTTGGTATTGATTTTTCAAGGTTTTCCTAAAAAATCATCAAATCCAATCTGAGCCACTATAAAAAACCCCGCTGAAAGCGGCAGAATTATTATTCAGTTAGGATTGTATCAAGTGAAATCAAAACTTATTTGCTCCTCCCGTTCAGTCAAGAGATTATTTTTTGTTTCTAGTGCAAGTTTTTTTACTGCACACAATTACAACAAATTCTTCCCTATGAACGTTAATATTCTCAGAAATCACAATACCATCAGCATCATGTGATTTGAATTCTTTTCTATGCAATTCTTATTTCAAGTGTGAAAAATTCAATTAAATATGTAAGATAGGATTCTTTGTAAAAAAATTGAATATACATTGTGCTTATATATATACACACACATATATTACAAGTTATGGCTTTTTTGCTGCAAAGCTAACTCTAAATGTCCAGTAGCAGTTATAAATATTTTATATTGGTTATTTTATGCTGAGCTTTACTGGCAAATTCGTCTGTGTTGTGATACGTCTTTGACGATTTACATTCGTATACACTGTACATAATGTATGGTAGTTTGTAATTAAATGTATTTAAAGTTGGATGTTTTTAGAATGTGAATTTGGGTGGCATTAAATTGTTTGAATTTGGTTTTTGAATTATTTAGTTTAATTCTAGTCAATCGTCCTTTAAGCACGAGATAAATATTCCATTCCTTTATTGAAGCCAAACAAGAGAGCTTAGTCACTGACTCGAAATTAAATCGTCCGATGGGATATGACATTACTGTCTTGTCTCATGCTTGAAGGGTTATAGTCGGTAATCACTGAAATATGGGTGTCTTGTGATATTTTTAAAAATACAGTAGAGAAGTTGTAATGTGTATGTTTGAATACATATGTGCCACTGAGAATCCAGGTGCGAAATCTGTTGTTGGTTTTCCAGCTTTAAGGCGAATGCAAGCCTCCCATTTGAAAGTCTCTCCACAGAGAGCAAGCAGACCTACAACATGATACTGACATAAGAAAATTCAAGCATTTCCATCTTTACTTCAGAAAATGTAGACAGATGGCAACACGAAACATTCACAAATCGACAACATACACTCAGAACCAGGGTTGTTTTGTTTTAACCGTTTTTTTTTTCTCCAAAAAATCACATAAAAGTAATCTGAATACATATTTTCATATAAAAAGTAGTTCATTTATTTAAAGTTATATACTGTACCAAAATTTCTCATTCTTGCATTTTCTAACTTTGGGCTAAATTCTGATGTTCTAGCTTAAGCAAATTCATGAATGAGGATAACATCTAGATATGTGGGCGGGAAAGGTATTGACTTCACTATCATGCTAAGGGCTGGTGGTCCTATAATCCAATAAAGACACCAGCTGTCCCTAAAGGACAAAGACTAGTATACTAGAGTCGATTCCCGTTTTAACACATACTGTTATAATGAAAATCTCTTTAGCGAAAACTTTTCTAATCCCCCAGATAACTTTACATAGGGACAATGTAAAAAAAAATCTGGAATTCACTTTATAACGAAATTTTGTTATTACGAAGTGATTGCTACGGTCTTTTGGAGTTTGTTATAACAGTATTTGACAGTAGTAGTTGCACTCTCCAAGACCGTCCATCCCAAGATGGTCTCTCTGAGCAGTCATGTCTGTCTGTAGTAGTTACATTACCCCTCACAGACATTTTAATTTTCTTTCTATAAGAAGCATTTCATACTGTATATCACCACCAGGCTTAATATTGAAATTTTTTTTAATATTTTCACCATTACCACCAGTTAATGAAGGTTCTACTGTATCAGTATATTAATAAAATATTTATGAAAAATGTAATGATCAGCTATATAAGTTCTGATTAGAACCACTGGTCAGAATGATTGAAAATTTACATGAATACTCCTGAAGCAACAAAACTTTCTTTGGCAAAAGAAAAAATACATTAAAATGTATAAGTAGATGATGTTGCACTTAATTAGAGGTATAATCTATTGAAAGTAAAAAAAAATTTAGGACTTTTTCTTAATGGAAAACTTTGCTCCTAACAATTTGTCTGGCATCTAAATTTTTTTTAGTCCAGCCCTGATGGATAGCAAAACTTTTATCAAGATGCACATTGCAGCACCAAAATACCATTTTGACAGTAACAGGATGATACGACACCTGAACACTACTATAACCTTTGCAACTTTTGGCTTTGGGGATACTCCAAAATGTTATGTGCAGTGGTCGGATTGCAAACTTAGGTGAATTGAAAGCACATTCACATCATTACCATGACATAGACCTACTCTGATCTGTTGTTAAACGAGCATTTTTACATTTCCACCTCACAGCCAGAACATGGTCAACATATTTAACATTTCTTGTGTAAGTTATAGTTGTTTGTTTAAAAGGACTTCATTTTCGTGATGCTTCTATGAATTACGAAATCATGCCATGCTAATTACATCATTTTGTCTTGACTGGCTAATCATATCCACTCTGCAAGCAAATTTCTCATGTGCTTGATGAGTACATCATCTATTTTACATTTTTAAGTATTTTTCCCCCCCTCTGCCATATAAAATTCCATTGCCTCAGGAACATTCATGCAAATTTTCAAGTCATTCTGACCAGTGGTTTTTATTTTATTGTTTTGAAATCTGAACTTTAGTTATATATAATCCTGTATATCGTAAATTACAGCTAATTAACCTGCATTAATTATGCTTCATTAAACACATTGTATTTGCCTAAGTTTTATCATAGTTTTTGCAAAATAGCATCCTAATAAAGCATATTGAAAGTAATTGAAGAAAAAATCTTTATTTCATAGGGTTAATAACATTAAGAGAATTTTCAAATACAAAATAATTCCTTGAGTTAATCTATAAAATAATTAAATCTCAAAAGTTTGTTTTTATTAAAATTTAAGAAATAATTTATAGTAATTAATATGTGAATTGCATTAATAATCATTTTAATTATTAGAAGTTTGAATGATTTGTTAGAAATTTCATTGTTTTTAATGTAAATGCTATTTAAACCAGAAAAACCAGTTTTACCAACCCTACTCAAAACACATTCTGACATTTGCCAATTCATTAGAAATTCGGTAGAGGAATGTGTACGAGGTTCATGCACGGTTAAGTAGTAGTAGAATACATATGTGTGTTCCTAAATGAGTGATGTCTGAATATGGTTTATGTTCTGCAATCTAGACTATATAGCAATAACTCAGTGCTCAACTTTAAGTATGAAAATTTTTTTCTAATTTCCAGAATTGAATTGTTTGAAATTTCAGGCGAGTAAACACTATGCTTCATGATATTCAACTATAATTTCTATGCAGGTTGCCCTATATAGTTGGCAACTAAATTATAAAAAATGAAATTGCATGCATCAGAAATATGTACCTAAAACATTTCTTCAAATGGTCACATATATAGCCAATGTTCCACTTTTATATTTCTAAATGGTTTTTTTTACACTTATCAAGTATCCTGTAAGTTTTGTTGAAAACATCTAACTTTATAAGCATAAAAAGAAATATCTAATAATAAAGCAAGTTTTTAAAAGAAATATCTTCATGTATACATGGTGGAACTTCTGTTAGGGAGTAATTCTCAAGACAAGTAAAATTTTAAACAAATTTTGACTTATGAAGGTTTTAACAACTGGCTGTTGCGAAGATATATTTTGGAAAGAGAGAAAATTCAACTGCTCCTGCGGGGAATTGAACCCACGTCCTTTCACTTTCCAGGTGAACGTCCTAAACCAGTGGTCGGCAAACTGGGGCTCGCGAGCCACATGCGGCTCTTTGGCCCTTTGAGTGGGGCCCTTTCACAAAATACTGCGAGCTTGGTATTTTGGAATTTTTGGCGCACAAAAATTCCAGATTTTTGCAAAATCATGTTGACACACACATTCTGGCCATTTTGTTGCTGCTCCCTCCCCTCCCTAGTGAGTCATCTTTTTTGCGGGCACTGCCGAAAGAAAGTGAATGCCTGACGCTGTTGTCACATGACCCTTCCACGACCAATCAGGTGGGTCGAAACTGGGAAGTTCAGGAAAAGTTTCGAAAACGAGGATTTTTCCTAAGTTACCCCGGGGTAGATAGACGCAAAAGATGAGTCTCCTCTCGGAATATGGGAGGGGGGACATGGAACGCCTTCCTCTACCCGGCTAGATCATAGAAGACGAAGCTCCTGGACCACCACCTCTCATGATGGCTCTCCCGCAGCCTCCTCTCTCCATCCAACATCGGTCAACACTGCTAGAAGCAATCCACCATCTCCCATTGGAGAGTTGGAAGGGGTCGACCCCAGCAAACGTACCTCAATCAGATCGAGGACGTTTTAAGCAAAGGCCAGGTTAGGAGTACCCTAATTAAGTTAATAACAATGTACCCACCTATATAGTATAAGTTAAAAAAATTTTGGCTTTCAAAAGAAATTTCAATCGTTGTACTGTTGATATTTGGCTCTATTGACTACCGACGACCAGCAGTTTGCCGACCACTAGACTACAGAGGCACAGAATCTCTCAATCTTTCCTTGGAGCTCGTGTACACTGAAAGGGACCGTACATAGACAGCCGGATCAGACTCAGGCCAAGCTCACAATGTAACATGACGACCTGGGATCTCTTACAAAAAATCCTTATGTTTATTTAATCTTGTTTAGGCCCCAGGGTTCGTTGGCTACCGGAAACCATCCGAGGCTTCCACTGGCAATTCGGTTTTTATACAGAAGCATTCCCACAATGCCCTAAGGCAGAACCAATCAGAAGATCGAAGGTGTGGCATCGAGTTTGCATCTAATTTACATAATTTCATGAGAGAAAAGGAAATATAAAAGTTATAATACTGAATCTGGCAACCAAACATAACAAATTGGAGATCTGGCCAGGATTCACAACTTTTAGGCCTATTGCACATTGTATAAACACTCATGACATTATAGACCGTGAAATGGTCCTAGGACCCACCGACGGCGTGGAGGTAAGACATATTGCACATTTATATAACACTTTGCTGATCATTTACATTATATTGCACAATTAATTAACAGAGTTTGAGGGTGACAACTCGACGTGGTTCCCACCGACGAGCCACGGGAACCCCCCAGAGGGAAAGAGAAGGTAACTAGACGAGCTATTGGGATCTCTGGCATGGATGTAAAGCAGAATTTATATGGGACGTTGGCAGCCCGACCTCTGGCCCCGTTCTCGCCAAACGGCTAGGAGACCCGACCGTCAGACTAAGCGAACTAACTGACCCGAACCAGATTGCCAGCGGAAGCCTCGGGTGGTTTCCGGTAGCCAACGAACCCTGGGGCCTAAACAAGATTAAATGAACATAAGGATTGTAAGAGATCCCAGGTCGTCATGTTACAACAACTGCTGACGCTGCCACCAGATGGCGACTTATACAAGGATGAGTCTGGTCCGGCCGTCCATGTACGGTCCCTTTCAGTGTACACAAGCTCCAAGGAAAGATTGAGAGATTCTGTGCCTCTGTAGTCTAGTGCGTTCACCTGGAAAGTGAAAGGAAGTGGGTTCGATTCCCCGCAGGGGCAGTTGAATTTTCTCTTTCCAAAATATATCTTTGCAACAGCCAGTTGTTAAAACCTTCGTATGGTAGCAGAGAGTGACATCATCCTTGTATAAATTTAGACTAGGCAATGTCTTCTCGCAAGACATTTTAAACATTTTTTTAAACATATACAAGTATACTTATATTAACTTACGAGATATTTGAATACAAGTAGTATGTATGCCAAAGACAGAGCACTAGTATATGAGAGGCTTTTGCGTATTTACTTTCTACCATTGCGGGCTTAACAAGTTAAAGAACCAAGCTCAAGTACTTTTCAGGAATCATTTTTAATAAAAGACCAAATTGAGAATTTCATTACAGTATATGTGTATTAACGAAATCCTTCTATGTTTTAAAGGTTCTTGTCTGATTTTCACCCATTTGTCAAGACATTACTAAGCATGGAAGTAACATTCATAGCAAAAATGAACCCATACACGAGCGTTTTGAATTTCGAACATGTACATGGAACAAATTATGCTCGTAAACCTAATTCCACTGTACATGCCATTTTTACAACAAAAAAAAATTCATTCAGAATGGAGGTAAAATATATTATTGAAGTTGTAAACCATTTGTCCCTTCTTTCACAAACATTTTTTTTCAAATTTAATTGCTCATTGGTCCCCTAAATACACTCATAACATGGTTCATACTCTTTGAAAATAAAAAAATCTCCGTGGGCAAATAATTGGTTTAACAAATCATATATTTAGACTATCTTTCGTAAAAGTTTCACAGTGCTAGCATCGCTAGTTCATTTATAATCACGTGACATTTTGACAGTACCTTCTGAGTGTCTGTCACAAAAGGAACAATGGGGCAACGTGCCAACATTTTTATTTCAAATTAGGTAAAAGTGCCACAGAAACTTTTAAAATGATTCAGACTGTTTATGGTGATGAAGCAATGAGTCGAAAGAACGTTTCCAAGTGGTATGCAAGATTTTGTGATGGGAGAGAATACTGAAGGTGACTCAAGGGGGGCCAGGACCATCATTGACAGTTTGAATTGAAGAAAATGTTCAACAAGTGGCAGAAATTCTTCGAAATGACCATTGTGTGTCTACCAGGCTGATTGAGGAGCTCTCGGGAATTCCTAAATCCACTGTTCATCTGAGTTTAAAGGAAAATTTGCGCAAACAGAATGTCTGTTCTGCTTTGTACCACACACACTGATGGAAAATCAAAAATATTGCCGAGTGGAGCACAGCAGAGATTTGCAAAAAGCTGTTAATACGAATCCAGACTTCATGCCAACCATTGCAACAGGTGATGAGACATGGTGCTTTCAATATGAGCCACTTACAAAGCACCAAAGCTCGGAATGGAAGGGTCCAATATCTCCAAAACCGAAAAAGTGTGCTTGCATAAGAGCTGAATTAAAACGCTGCTTTCTGTTTTTTTTATTCTAAAGGAATTATCCATAAGGAATTCTTACCAATGCGCAAACTGTAAATAGTGACTATTTTAAATCGTTTGTGGGCCAGAATTGTTTAAGTTTGACCCGAATATTGGGAACAAGGGACATGGTCATTGTTGCATGACAATGCACCGGCCCACAAACGCAAGATTGTGCGCGCTTTCTTCCAAAAAAAAGGATTGTGGTGCTGGACCTCCCTCCGTACTCACCTGATTTAGCTCCATACGACTTCTGGCTATTTCCAAAACTAAAATTGTCAATGAAAGGAAAGCGTTTCGACACGATTTTAGACATCCAGAAGGCTATGACCGCAATTCCAAGGAATTTGTTTCAGGAGTTCAAAATTTTTACAACCACTTCCAGTGCTGTATTAACTCACAAGGAGTCTATTTTGAATAAAAGCTAGAGTAAGTAAAAAATAAACGTTGTCTTTTTTTAATTTTATTTCTTATCAGTCACCTTTCCCACTGGATAGACTGCATATATATATATACAGGGTGATTTATATCACCTGTATTTCCTGTGTGTGGGACATTTCCATATTTTTATGTAACTTTGATTCCAACTTTTCATGAAAATGTCCCATTATTCTCTATATATTTTCAACAAAGCCTATTGAAATTTTTATGCATGACTGAAATTAAGTATCAAAATCATTGTCCCAATCCTATGAATCATAATTATGACTAAATATTGTCATCATTTTTGGTGATAATTGACAATTTTTCTGTACTTTTATTGAGGAAATATGGTCAGCTCACATATATGCAACTGATATTCATTAATTCAATGGTTTAAAATATTTTGAAGCAATATCTTAAGAGCAGCGTTTTACTGCCAGATTCTAGGCAACACCTTTTTAAGCATAGAAATATCGATCGAGAAATAGGATCGAGTACCAGTAAGTCCAATGATGGTTGGTGTAAAAATCTAGCCCATCACTCTTGGCTGTGTTTTTTCAATATTTATATTAACCTTGGAGCTAGTGAAGATAAGCAGAAAAACTCATTAACCTAAGATATTACTGTATAGATAAGATATATGGCTCCATGTACAATCACAATTTAACATGTTTTTTTAGGGGAAAAAATATTTTATTTTTCCAAAAAATGTTTTTCTGTCCATAAATGATGGCATGCAAAAGTGAATCATTTACGCAATATTAAAACTAATTTTATAATTAAAAAAAGAAAGTCCATATCAGTGATGTTTATATTATGTCACGTCCATCACATTTCCAAAACAAAAAAAAAAAATCAAAACTGATATTCTGTATATAGCCTGAAGCAACATATATATATCGATCAGAACACAATTAATAATGTTCTTTTACGAAAAAAAATTCTCAATGCAAATATAAAGCCTAATATACACAAGTTTCAACACCAACCATACAGAGAAACGGAAATAGTACACATTTACATTTTCAAAAACAAGACCAATGCCAACCATTAAGTTATTATTCAGCCTTTTAAAAAGCTACAGAAAAAAATTGTTTCCATCAATGTTGAAAACTCGTCAAAAATACAGATAAACATACATCACTGGACATCTTACGTCTTTTTTCCCCCTTGTACTGATTAGAAATCTAACAATTTTGGCTGTGCGATTTGTGGTTGTTGAAAAAAATTTCTTCTAATTCACTCTTTCATCGGTTCATTGCTGACTGGAGATTTGAATGGGCAGCTGGAAAATGAAAATTAATAAATCAATATAGCTTAATTTTTTTCACCTTTCGTCAGCAATAATTAGCAAAATAAACATAGGTTATGTACTCCTTATACCCACCTTCAATATAAATTATCACTGATAAAAAATTAACTTTTTCACTGGCATTGGCGAGATATCTGGCATTCTTAAAATCCTTTAATTTCAACATTAACAAACCCAGATATTTGGTAAAGCAGAATGGAATAAAGTTTTCTATCCCCCACTTTCTTGGAGTCTTCAGCAGAGAAACATCTAGAATAGGGGTCTTGGGCCACATTTGACCCTCAAAGCTTTTTGTCATTTGTGCCTCACCAACCATTTTTGGAACATGATTGAAAATATTGGAATTCCAGAACCAATGAAAGAAATAATTTTGGAATAAATAAAAGAAATTAACTAATCCCTTGAGGTCTGCTGGAAGTACTTTATGGTCTCTCGAGGTTACAAAGTGTTTGTATTGCAGTGAAAACTAAGTATAACAATACTGTCTGTAATGATAAACCTGCCTATAATGATATTTTGTTTGGTCCTGGCATAACTCCTATTTAATAAGAAGTAGCACATATGCTCAAATTGTATACAATAACCTATCTATAAAAATATTTTTTCCAGGTCCCTAAAGTATCGTTATAGACAATTTTTACTGCACCCTTGCATGCCAGAGGCACAAATAAGCAAATTTTCTTTTCTTTTTTATCAGATGGTTGGACACTTTATTTTGTTAAGTTTTGCCTAAAACGCAAATGTGTACCCCTATTAAAACATATTAAAAGTTTTTTTAGAAAAATAACTCCCATAGAGTAACATGAATAGAGTAAACATTCAAACGTAATTTTCCCGTCTTTCTTTTTCCCACGGACATTGCATTTTTGTGCTTCTGACATGATGGGGAAGATGCATGTATGTATTCATGCAATGATGATAAAAAAAAATATCAGAATTGATGAAAGAAATAATTTTAAAATTTTGAAAAAATATATATAAATCAATGAGGGAAATTATTTCACAATTAACAAAAGAATAATTTCATAATTATTCAAAGAAATTACTCTTAAGATACTTATATTGAGAAGGAAATAATTTCAGAATTACTGAAATAAATACTCACAGAATCATTCAAAGCAATTTCAGATTAAAATTAACCAGTAATTAATCAAACTTCAGTGACAAAAATTATTTCAAAGTTAATTAAAATTGATAATTAATAAAATAATTTCAGAACAAATGTCTTCAATTATTTTTGCCCTTGACTCAGTGCACACCAGTTAGACACGACTAAACTTCAGACAACCTCTCATTGCTGTTCACATTGATTTGTATGATGCAACACACAATAGTCAAAGACATATTGAAATGTTGCATCATACAAATCAACGTGAACAAAAATGACTGCTTGTCTAAATCTGTCTTATCATGTCTAACTAGTGTGCGCCCAGCCCAAGATGTCACTGTAAATTATATGAATATACCTTTGTTAATCTGAATTCTTATATAATTACAAATATCTCAGTATGAGTTAGTGGTCCGTAGGCTTCATTTTTCGGGGGCAATTTCGATTTGACCTGCAGTGGCTAAAAGGTTGAAGACAAGGGCCCATCCCCGATCTAGAATATTAGACGGTTTGTATTTAATATTAATCAATTTTTTTCTATCAAATAAATACATACCATTTCTATCTCCACCAGGTATAGTATTTCTGGACTGCCAATGGCCTCTGTTACCACCACCTCCAGAATAACCTCTGCCTCCCCGATAACCTCTGCTTCTGTAACCACCTCCACGATTCCTCATTGGATTACGTCTCCAATTGTTACTTCCAGAAACACCAAATGTTTCCACATTGAGTTTCCTCTCTTGACGCCAGTCATGACGGTGAATATTTCTGAAATAATGAAGTAAAATTTATGGAACATGGTGTTGGACACACATCAACTGAACCATCAATCAGATTATATACTACTATCAACTAATTATAAAAAAAAGGGCATTATTAGTGGAAAAGTTTACCAAGACTTATGTCATCAGTCTTGAACGAATAACGCAAGTTTAGGGTATTACTGTACTGTATTTGAATGATTTTATAGATTCAAATACAGCACAGTGATACCCCAGACTTACGTAATTCGTTCCAAGACTGGTGAAATAAGTCTAGGTCAACTTTTAAACTAATAATGCCCCTCCTTCCCCCTAAAGAGAGGGTAAAGCTGCAAAGATTTTCATTATTCTTTATCTATATACAAAAAATTTCTCTTTGTGTGTGTTCTCTGTACGAATCTATAATTTTAGACTGATCTTTACCAAATTTTATAAATAGGCTACAGTCAAACTGTTATAACATCCAAGATCCTTGAAAATCTTGTTATAACCGAGCCATCACTACAACCGAGACTGACATTTTCAAGAAGTTTTGATGGAAAATATACAATCAGATGCAATCAAATACTGTGCATAAAGTTATTTCACTGTTATTATGCTGACCATAATTGATCTAGAAAAGTACACGAAATTGGGATCATAACTATGAGACATCACCAATTTTTGCTAAAAATATTGCCAATTGTAGATGAAATCAAAAATTGCTTATAAACAACCCTTGGTGAAAATACAGTGATGCAGCAAATCTGCAGTGATTTCAAATGTGTTTCACAGGGGAGAAAAAAATTGGAACATGTCAAATATGGGAGATTTTTTTAGATGAGAATGCTTTTAGTCATTTATTATATGATGATTTATAAATTATGCAAATCATCTTCATTCCCCGATTCAAGTAAAAATTAATAATTAAAATAAACACCATCGAAAAAATCTGGAAAAATGGAACATTTTGATAAGAAAAGTGAGGAAGGATAAAATTACGAGAAAATGCAGTAATGCTCTGTGTAAGGATCATGTCAATGAGGAGCATCAAAAATGTGTAACGAATCTTTTATTTTTTCAAAATTACATATCAATAGAACAGACAAACATTGCCTTAATGTGATGAGCTCCAGTTCTAGAAATTTCTCACAAAAAGCAATAAAAGCCAAAAGAGGATCAGTGAAAAATGTCTCATTATACTTGAAGTTGTTGCAATTTCATAGACGTTTTATCAGCATCAACATTAATATTCTATATGGTGATCAGCCCACACCGTCAAGAATTGACATTACAATGAGAGAGTTATAACCAAGTTTGATTTTATATGAAACAGTACCCAATTTGAACTTGGCTACTTTAAAAGTTCATGAGAGCTGGACAACAATTCTGTGCTCAGATGGCAAAATGTTACAAGTCACTTTTTAAAAATTTCACGATGGCAAATTTGTAAACAATATTTTGCCAAAATGTGATGTGGCTTTTTGAATTATTACAATTTGCATCTATTGTTTTCTCATAAACTGAAAGAGAAAAACAAATTTTTACAACTTTCCTAAATTTTCGCAAACAAGATTCCGGAATTTGAACTCAATTTTTTTAGAAAAGTGATTTATGACATTTTGCCATCCGACCACAAAATCGATCAAAATGGTCAAAAAACTGTCCAGCAATATGACTTTCACTGAGACATTTTTCTAAGAACACAAAATCTAACACCCTCAAGCTTTGCTTAAAATGCATTTTATTGAAAAAAATCATTTTTAGGACAAGACAACGTAAATGTGAGGTAATGTAAGTCAAGGGTACAGAAGTCTGGGTATCACTATACTTGCGATTGAACTGAATCCCCCGAGAATTTTTAATTGCATCAATGTATCTAACAGCACCTATAAACAAAAAGTTTCTGATACTGGATTAAAAATATCTATGCAGAGTTACCCTTTGCTTCTTTCAAGTGCTTCACAGCTAATATTATCAAAGAAGGACTTTTGACGATCATAATATATTGTATCATCATCATCAGCAGGCGCATCAGCACTCCCATTGTCTGGCCATATTTGTTCATCTTTCTTCTCTTCTTCGTGATCAACGCTTGAATTAGATGGAGACTCTGAAATGGAAAATACTTTGTTAAAGAAATTTGTTTGAGAGAATAGAACCTGGTGAGATTTTGCATATCCATCAATAAGCTCCGATGTTGAAACAGATGTTTTTCCACGAATAATTTATATTTAAGAAACCTGTCTTTATCTGTCAAGAGATTATGTCAAGCTCATACTGAAAAAAAAACCAAAGTCTGTTCCCAATATCTTGGGTCCTGATGCAGATAAACTGCTGTACTAATTTTTGATATCACTCTGCACTCTTTATCTCTATTGGCTGATATATATTTTACCCGCCCCCTTCATTACATGTTAAGGAGCACATGTTTTTTGAGGAAGATTTTAATTTTCGTGAGAATGTAAATTTGTTATAAAAGAATTTTCCTGAGATAAAAAATTTTTCACTGTTTCCCAAATTTTGTTGAAATAAAAAAAAAATTAATAACACTAATATAGAAAGAGGTACATCTCTCTCAAAAATAAAA
Source organism: Pholcus phalangioides (assembly GCF_987345545.1). Lineage (NCBI taxonomy): Eukaryota > Metazoa > Arthropoda > Arachnida > Araneae > Pholcidae > Pholcus > Pholcus phalangioides. The sequence goes on along the minus strand of NW_028301616.1, from coordinate 19,976,436 downwards.
ATATTTGATAAGATATTCTATCATTATCATGGCACCCTCCTCAAGAGATGACAGGGGCCTGGGACAATTCTTGGCATTTTTTTTATTTTTTCACGCTACACTTTTACTATAGAACGGCCCTTGAAAGGTTGGTCTGAGGGGCTGCCAAAGATCCTATTTAGGAGGCCTTGCTGCACGATGTTGGGGGCCATTGTCATTATAAAAGCTTGTGAGACCTTATTTTATGCCAGATACTGAGAAATCCTTTTTTTCTTTAAAATTCTACAATTTTGTTTCTGATCTAATTCATGCCATGATATTCCTGGGCCGAATAAGCTACTAATTATAGCATAAAACAAATTATGAATAACTTGCTGTTGAATTGCCATTTTTTTTCGTCGGTCTGTATATTTAAATATTTTGTAATTTTCCACGGGCTGAAGCAGTTCCAATTTGATGGAGTCATCTAGTACTTTGCTTCTTTACTTCAACCTGTTTTTGATTCTTCTGTGTTTCTGCCGAGACAATTTAGTTTTTTAGTGTAGCGACCCATGACCCTGAACATCTAGCAGCAGAGGGCCCCTAAATTGGGATCTTTTGTAGGCCCCAGGTCAGACTTTTTCACGGGCCACTCCATAATGGATCTATATTGTCTGTAATAATGAGGCTAACTAAATTAAAAATGAGCAGTATAATTGGTATTCGTACTGATATGCCTGGTATTTCGAACCAGGTTTTTAAAACTACCTTCATGTCTTCGCGATAATCCTCAGACTTTATGACTCTCTACCTTCAACGAAACAAATATCAATGCCTCCCTACAAACTGTTTAAACAGAACTGCAAGTTCTTTGGAAGTGTATATTCACCATGATAAGTGACCCCCTCCCCGTCTAGTGTATGTCAAAGCGCATGGGCGAGAAAAAAAATCTCGTTAACAGCAACAATCCCTGTTTATAGGAGTTGAGTAGCTGCAAAGAAATAAATTTTCAAATGGCTCTACCAAACAAGATAGACACAGACATTTCATTTATGTCATCAAACCATAAAGAAGGAAGCACTTTTGCAATAATTCTTGCAGAAGCATTAATAATAAAAAAAATAAAAATAAAGAAACAATACTTCCGTTAAGAGAGACAGTCAGTCATGTTTGAGTGAGAAAGGTGTTTCCTGTCAACACCCACCCTGAGGAGACAGCAGCAAAAATGCTTTGACCGATCTTTAAATTTTTTTTTTTTTCATCTTTCAGATAACTTTGAAATAATACATAAATTACAGATTAAATAAAATAAACAATTCGGAAATAATACAATATTACCAAATAAATAAATAAAAATACAAATTGTGAGGTATTTCATGATACGAGGGGCAAAGGACAGACTATATTTTTAGCAGTGCTGTACTGTAAGAGAGGTGATATGTCATTTTGAGTATCACACACATGTTTTTGCACACTGCTTCGGACAGAAATTAGAAGAAACAAAGATTTAGCACTGTTATACTTATCCAATAAGTGCTCCAATTTGATCATGCATTTAGAATGAAAAATTACTTGCTCAGACAATTTTTTTTCTTCTTAAAGTTTTGAAAAATTTAGAATCACCTCGAGTGTGTATATTTCACATAAAAAAAATTTCATCAGTAACATACTCTGCTTCTAACTTATCACTACACATTTATAGGCTCACCTATTTTCACTTTTGCCAGTTTACCCTCCAATTCCTGAAATTCAGCATTTGCCGATTCAAAATCATATTCGTCATCAAACTGGAGAAGTTTAGTGCGACCCGAATAATTTTGTCTACTACGTCCCTGGCGTCTCGGTCTATGCTGATTTCCTGTGAAATTTAAAAGAAGAATAAAATTGGGATTTAAAAAAATGTTTTAAACATTGATAATTTGAAAAAAAATCCTATAGGGTGAGAAAAACAACTTACTTCCACCTCGTTGAGGCGATCGTTGCTGTTGTTGCTGCTGCTGCATCCTGTGCCCCTGTGGACCAGATCTACGTTGCGATTGATTTGAAGATCCAGCATGTTGTTGCTGCTGTTGTACTGGTGAGACTCTACCACCAACTTGGCGTCTTAATGGAGCTTTATTTTCTTTGGACTCTGGGCGTGATGAACCAACTGGTCCCGGAAGAGGAACGCTTCCATCAAGAGTTGGGCTTTTGCTCTGCTGAGGAGTTAGGGTAGGAGTTTCTGATCTAGAATCTGACAAAAAAAAGAAGTTGAAAATCATATTGATTCAAATGGCAGACCTGCCAATATCAGAAAGAAAAAAATCCTACTCTATCCATAAAAAAGTGTAACATGGCCCGTTTTCCAATGTACAGGGGCAAAAGGAAGTGGGAGTATCCCATACTAAAAATAGATTGGGAAGTTATATAATTATAATCAGAAAAATTGCTGCATGAGAAAAAATAAGGTTTACTTCAAAAAAAAAATCTCAGGAAGACAACAGATCAATAAAAAATTTGTGAGTTTGTCTATTTTTTGCCATTTTTGCATTACTGTTTTATCTAAAATGAAATATGATTTCACTCACCGGGACACACAGTCCTCTGATCATGTGAAAACATAAAAATTGATTGGATGAATGCCAACGTGTTGAATATCATCCGATATTCATAATTCACAATTTGACATTCTAGTCACCTGAATGATTAACCACTTTACGATCAAGGACGTAATATTTCATCCAAACGCCAGTGGAATAAATTCAAAAAAGTTGTGTTTTCTTTCCTCTTTCATCACCGCGAAGCTTTGTTGCAAACATAAGGGGGAAAAAATTAGTTCTTTTTACTTCTGTGATGTATCCTTCTACTATACACATCTAAGAGTGAAAGAGAACAGGTAGGTGAGGGTAAAAAGAGAAACCTACTTTGTACCGACTCGATTATCTGTATATATACGTATATTACAGATTAAGAGTATACTAGATAAGTATACCTCTTTCTCTTACACTTATGTGTTACATTGTTTTCTTTTCATTTGTTTTTTCCTAACTTTTCTACTTTTTTATAACATGTGGTTAGGTTAGGACAAAGTTACCATATTCATTGCTGATTCGTCAAATAGAGATCATCCAAATTTCTGGCCAATCACTTGTGAACAAAGCAGTTAATACAGTAAAACCTGTCTTTAACAGAACATGTATCTTAATACAGGTTCCGTTAAACTAAGCAGAAACCTGTCTTTGAATGAAAAAATGTGTGGTCCCGTGATTTCAATGCCAAAATACACATTAAAAACCTGAATTAAATGGAACCTATCTAACGCAGAAATGGAAAGGAAAATTGTACCCTTTAACGGAAAATTTCTCATAAACACTGAGTATTTGGCAACCAATAGACCAAAGGATCATACAAAATTGTTAGAGTGCTCCACTGAAATTGTTTATGCAATCCATGCTTGCAAATGCAAGTTCTACATCATCCACCCAGCAAAAACGATTCCTGTACTTGATGCTGGATTTGATAAGCTATGTGTAGTAAAGTAGTTGCTTGCTGAAATTGTAACAAACTTTTTTAGAAAAGCAGGCAAATCATTGTAAGGGTTGAATTTCCAAATGATATGCAAGACTTACAAAATTGTATGGAAGCTGTACATTTCGTGATCGCAAGGCTGAGCAGGGCCGGAATCAATTAGAGGCAAAGGGGGCGACTGCCCCATTGGCAAAATTTAAGGGGCGCCAAATTTTAGGTGGGAGCAAATACACCGTTATAAAATCATTGATTTTTACAGTATTAGGGGTAACAAACTCTTGTTATGTTTCCTTCATGAAATTCTTAGTTACGGCCCTGCGGCTAAGGATTACATAAACATAGATAATATACAAACTGAAGCTAACACGACACATACTGGCACCCTAATTGAACATTTTTTAAGTAGTTAAAAAGAATATAAATGTTATTTTAGAAGAAAAACAGTGTAGATTGAAATTTTATACAGATGCTGTCAAAACCTAAATACAGTACTTAGTAATTATAGACTAATTATTTACTTTATTTTATTTATTTTAAAATTATTTACTTTATCTTCAATTAATTTATTATTTTATTTCATTGCAATCTCTCACACGAGATCGTTACATAATTTTACACATTGTGTCAATTGGACCTTTATTAAGCAGAAACTTGAGTTCAACGGATAAAAGTCTTGATCCATTGAATACAGGTTTTACTGTATTAATAGAACTTCATATAATAGAATAATATTGCACCGGAATCAAGTGCATTATTTTTAGTCGAAAATTTCCGAAAATCCTGAAAATTCCCGACCCTTAATAACAATGAAAATTAATTTTATAGTTCATGGTAAAGTTTTGACGATACTCAAATAGATCCACAATAATAAACCATTATTTTCTCCATCAAAAATGTGTGAATTATGAAATCAATTTTTGGCACAAGTTCATTTAGAAAATTCAGCCTGAATTTAAAAAATAAAATGCTATATTTTCATGTATGAAATGCTATCAGATATAAGCATGGGAAAAAATTCTCTCTCTCTAACCTAGTTTGAAAATAAACTTATAACAAATCTGACTTAAAAATATTTTTTCCTTTCTATTGGATTTTGGAGCAGAATTCTTAATTATCAAACTTGACATACCTGAATGCTGTGAACCAGGAGTCACGTTGAAAGGTTGAGGAATGTTAGATAGTCCAGAATGTGGGGGAGAAGTATAAGGTTGGCAAGATGGTATTGCTCCGATGGGCCCAAAAGAACTAGCTGAACTTTGAGGACTGAATGGTGCACTTGGTAGAGAGGGAACAGGAGCGGAGTGCTTTGGAAATAAAATCAAGAAGGCAATGAAATTTAACAGGAAAAAAATAAAACAATGAATATAAGTGAGATACATGATTTAAGCAATGAATAAAAGACATACACTGTCCTTAGGTGCCAATTCCCAAACTCAAAAAATCTGTAGTTTGTCACGTGATGAAGCATTTTGCTGCCAAAGAAAACATGTCATACACACAAAAGGGAAAATTGGGGATTTTTCAGAGTGATCATATGATTCATTTTCCCATGACATTCTTGTATTTTCCTGTAATTTTAGTCCTCCAGCTTTTGTCCTCTCCAGTCTCCTGTTTCTTCTTCTATTTTCAACAAAGCCTAATTGGTTTTTTATTCTTCACTGAAATCAAAATGATTATTTTGACTTGTCATATTAAATGTTTTTTTTTTCCTGAAATTCTTTTTAATCCACTGTGATTTGCAGCAGCATTTTATTTCCCGTGATTGGAGATTTTAGCAATGATCGGAAATTTTGTACAGTTTTTTATATATTCAGTGAATTGATTGGCAATTTCAAAATTTTGTACAGTTTTTTATATATTCAGTGAATTGATTGGCAATTTCCTGTACTCTTATTGAGAAGAAATGGTCACCTTGAGTTTGCAAAGACAGAAGGATTTTTTGGGAAGATTTTTAATTTCGGCAAAGCACAATTTGAGGATTTTTTAGGATTTCTTCTAATCTAAGATGCGAAAAATTAGAAGAACCCAGATTCTGATCTGAAGATTTTGATGAGGCTAAAAAGTAGGCCTATGAAGGCTTCTGTGTAAATTGCAAGCATTGCCACCTATGTGCACTGTCCTATAATTCCACTGAAAATTTTTTACAAATTTCTGAAGGAGGCTAACATTGTTGTACACTGAAGTTCTGACAACAAAATTTCGTCAACAGACAAATTTTGCAAAATTAAGAAATTTGATATCAACCCGTTCTTACAAATTATTTATTTTGCCTGAACATGCCTGACGATTGGAGGATGCCAGCTTGAATATTTTGGTACCCCCAGCACAGGCTACTTTACCGTACCCGACTGGCGCAGTGGTAAGATGCTCATCTTCCACTCCACGAAGGTCTGAAATTATATGCCTGCGAAAAATGAAAATCAGTCGTAAATCAGATTATTATGTGTCTCCACACTGCCAAATAAAGACCAATTCACAAAGTTCAAGTTATTTTCAAATGAAAGGGACAAGACCATCAATAATCAATTTAAGAAAGCTGATAAAAAATATGAAAATTTACAATAGCTCATTAGGGGGAGAGCAGGACAGGGAGAAGTGTGACAGTTGCTTTTACACATAAATGAATTGCTTAGATTTGTTTTCTTTCCAACGTGTGGAGCTATTCATGCTTAACATTTATTGCAAGCAACCTTTGGACAAAAAAAATTTACAGTGTTATAAATTGAAAAAAATAATTTTCACTATTCGGAAGTTTCACTAAAAGTATAAGCGACTACATTAAATTTTATGAAGTAGTTTTATAGTTTCATTACTTTTTGAATGTAAATTGGACGGAAATGGTAAAAAATAGATCAGTTCTAAATATATTCAAGCATTGACATTCAGACTGAAAAAACTATGTGGTTTGTATGGTTGCTTCAGTTCTTTTTATATATTTGTCCCATTTTTTTTCAACGATGCTTTTATTTAAATTTGTAGCATTTGCCCTAAACACAGTACCTGCTTCATAACCATACATGATGAATACGACGTGAAGTAGAAATAACATTTATAACAAAATTTTGATAATTTATAACAAATGTTAAATAAAAAATTGAAAATGGTATTTATTTAAACAGTTATATAAGCAACATTAATTTATCATCAGATTTCCAGCTAAAAACTCATCAATTCGATGAAACGATAAACTTAAAAAAAAATGAATGACATCTTTTGAAAAAAAAAATATTTTGATTTAGTTAAACAGTTTTATATTCTGCTAGTATTTTTTTGAATACAAATACAAGGCCACAACAGGCAAAATGTCCAGCGAGGAATACTAATATGTTAGTATCGTGGGAAAAAATCTAAGTTTGCACATAATATTTTGAAACCTGAGGATTTCAGACAATTTCAGACAGGTTATCCCGCCTGTCCTGTCCAAAAACACAGGGATTTTTTTCAATAAATTGAATTTCTTCAGAAAAATTTAGAGATAACCCGTATTTTCAATCACTAAATTTCCTGCATTTTCCTCAATGATGTACAGTGAATACAAGTATGAAAGTATATTTTTAATTGAATAGGGATGTTACTAATGATTTACTAATATAAATTACAATGGTAATACTCAGTGAGAACTAAATTATCGAGTATACCTGCAGGCCACTCATACCATCGTTGCGGACCAGAGGTGGCCTGTAGACCATAGCTTGAGAAACGCCGCACTAGAGGGAGGAATGGGACATGCTAATATTAGTTTAATTAAATTATTAGTTTTAAAAATATTTGATAACTGTGACTATTTAATAGTTTTTCTTGTACTTAGACATTTAACTTATGTTCAGATACTTTCTTTATTGTTTTCGTGAAGAATCTGTAGCAATTACTAGCTATTTAACAGATATGACTTTTTTCTTCAAATTTTTCATATAGTAGAAGGTTTTATTTAAATCTGCCACAGTTATATAATTTTTGAAAGCTTTATCAATACTGCGGTTGTGATTTAAACGGTCCTTTAATTTCAATTGGATCTGTTTTGCACTACAATATTTATTAAATTTACACTTTTTAATGATTGTCCAATTCCTCCCACATGGAAGGAATGTGACAATTTTTGTTTTACAAAATTAATTTCTCATAAAAGATGAAATCTTAGTTCTTTCAAAGTGTTATATATACTCTTTTTATTTCCAAAAGTGATAAGGTTTATGCTTTATCAACTACAACATGGTATATTTTATAAAAACAATATCAAGTGAATATTAGTGAGTCTGACAGAGTACCAGGACTTACCATTATCCGCTCAGGAGGGGGGGGGGGGTGTTCAGATATGGCAGCAGGGCTCCCACTCAAAAAATGTGCAATCATTTTTGTCAGTGTAATCATTTTTGACAAATGAACACTTCCATTTCTAGCTCTTTGCTGAGCATTGTGAATATTGTTTATAAATATACAGAAAAATACAAAAAATACTTAAAAATACAGAAGACAATGGAATGCTATTGGGTAGCATCAGAATCACCAAACCTAAAATAGGATAGGCCTATGTATCCAACTGCTTTGTAATGCAAACTGATGTTTCCTATATTTGCACTATAATTTTGAATGATGAATGTTAGTTACTGTCCAAGACCATGAAGTAATAAATACAAAATTATTTTTTCCATCCAAACGGAAGTTTTTAATGACTATTATACTTGTTGAACCCTCAAACTAACAATTATACTTGTTGAACCCTCAAACTAAGCAAATGAAAAATTAAGCTACCAAATGGTCCACATACATCCTCCCAAATAACCTTAAAAACAATTCAATTTCTGCTTTGGCAGAATCATTAATCGCATTCTCCAACATTTGTAATATTTGGGAATATATCAATGATTCCCTGCTCAATTAAAATCAATTACACAAATTTTGCCAATAGAATTTGGTAAAAAAGTAAGAAAAGTAGGACAAAAACTAGAGAGTAGGACAAAACCGAGAAAGTAGGACAAAAGTAGGACATTTTACCAAAAAGTAGGAATAGTAGGATGAGTGGAAGCCCTATGGCAGTGATTCCAGTACTGCCAAGGGGTAGTAGGGGGGTATAAGAGTAGGATTCACCAATGCAATGGGTGAAAGGCATGAAAAACATTTGTTCCTCACTTATGGTCATGTTCTTGCAGTTACCCGCATTCACTGATATGTGGCTTTGTTGGGATGGGAGCCATCTGAATAGGAGGGGGGCAGGCTTAGATCAATAATAATAGTAACAACTAATAGTCATAGTTAATGGTAATAATAACAATATAAACTGGAAGTACTTCCGACTTGGATGGCTTCTTGATTGACACTAAATCACAGGGCAAATTAAAATGTGCGCTAATAAATGCCCGGAGCTTGAAAGAAGGAGCTTAATAAGAAAAAATTTTTAGAAACTATGATAGCCATTACAGAATCTTGGACAAACCAAACGATGGGGATGAATCTATCTTACACATCTCAGTATACAATACTTTTTAAAGAAAAAATCTGATAGAGAAAAAGGGGGCAGAGGCTAGAGAGTGTAACGAGCAGAGAAGTGATATTGAAACTATATGGGTAGAGCTTGAAAACAAAAGCCATCGTAAACTTATTATAGGGGGTTTGCTATAATCCACTGAATAAGGATCCAAACTACATTACAAAACTTCATGATAACATTTTCTACATGTATAAGCATGTGAGAGGGTTGCCATATTAGGAGATTTCAATTACCCGGGTATCGATTGGAAGAACCTTTCAACTGGAGATCAATTTGAAGGGGATTACTTAAAGTCAGTGCTCGATAATTTTTTGTATCAGAAGCCACTGGGGGTACTGCAATTAAAAATTTAGTTCGCACTAGTTTCGAGGATCTTGTCAAACATGTTTCGGTGGAGACAAGTTTTCTTCCAGTGATCATCGTGTAATTAGTTTTCTCTAACTTTTCTTTGGGTAAACTTGATAACAAAAGAATGGTTCCTTGTTTTCGGAGAACTATCTTTGATGTTTTGAGAGAAAGGTTAGCTGGAGTTTTCAAAAACTGGTTGGAATCAGTCGGGTGGTATGTCAATTAGAAGAATTTAGTAGAAACCTGTCCCCTGTTTTGCACGATGTCGATGCCATACCTTTCATGAAATCCATAGGCTTTCTGGATATTATGCCAAGGTGAGCAGGAAAAAAGTGGTGTTTCTCTCTACCAGGAATCGAACCCAGGACTTTGTACATACTGGGCAAGCGCACTTGCCATTATACCAGAAAGCCTATTGATTTCATGTACTTAGTTGAGCAAAAATCATCATCCATCTCTACTGCCGCCACCTGGAGGTCATTGGCTGAAGTTAAAAAAAAAAAGGGGCTGCATGTCTCTATTCAGCAAAAATCACGCTACTGTGCATGGTTTAAGGAACAAAGGATTGTATCTCTGTGGTTGTGGTATAATGGTAAGTGTGCTTGCCTGGTATGCAAGAGGTCCTGGGTTTGATTCCCGGTGGAGAGAAACAACACTTTTTTCCCTGTTCATAACCTAATATCCAGAAAGTCTATAGATTTCATGTATCTTAGCTGAGCAAAAAATCATCATCCATCGCCATACCCTTCATTCATAAAAAGCATGTTTGTACACATCACACCCCCTGATAGCACGAGTAATCTTTATCTTGAAAAGAAAAGAGCATTCAGAGAGTATAAAAGTGGACAAGGTGACCTGTCATTGTTTACTGGTAAAAGAAGGGCATTGAAGAAAGTTATAAGGGATAGTAAAAAGGAAGTTCAATCTGGGTTGGTAGATCGGCTCTGACGCAAACCCATTTTTCAGGTACATCAATACTGGATGTAAGGGGACAGTTGGCCCCCTCTCTATGGGAGGGTCTCGAGCAATGTAGGCACTTATAGTGTTTTCAATTACTTTTTTGTATCAGTTTTAATAGAGAAAAATATGTTCAATGTAAAGGTGTTGCATGGGGTGATAAAATTTGACGATATTCAAGCGGAACATGTGGAGGTCCCAAATCTTCTAAAAAATGTATGTGCAAGCAAAGCACCAGATGATATCTATAGTCACGAAATATGCTAATGAATTGTTGGGACCAGTCGCACAGATTTACAGGAGTAGTGTTGCTGAGGGTATCATCTCAAGGGATTGGAAGCAAGCTTGCTAATGTGATTCCGATACTTAAAAAGGGTAGTAGAGAAGCTGTGTCCAATCATCGTACAGTGAGTTTGACGACCCCCGCTCGAAAATTTTGGAAACTATCAAAAAGTAATTGGTGAAGAAGATAGATGAGAATAATGTATAGTCAGATAATCAGCACGAGTTCAGGAAGGGAAGTTGTGAAACTAACCACCTTAGCTTCTGTGATCACATGACTGAGGCTTGCGTAAGAGCAAAAATGCAGATGTTTACCTTGAGATTTCCAGAAGGCATTCTCAATCAGGTCCAACAAGGTAAATTCTTGAAGTGTTTACACGAGATATAGGGGTTGGGGCAACTTGCTGAATCGGATAGAAAAATGGTTAAGAGATAGGTCACAACGGGTTATGGTGAATTCCCTGGGTCAGGCATCACAAGTAGTGACCCTCAAGGAAGTGTCTTTGGCCCATACTTTTTCCCTTTTATAGATAAACTCGATCAGGGTATCGATGGGATTGTTAGCAAATTCGCAAATGATGTGAAAATAATGTGGGTAGTCGGGAATCAAAGCGATGGGGAATTGTTACACATTATATTAGGAATATTATATCACTCCAATATTAATGCCACGGTAGCTTAAACCCTGATTGACAAGTGTATGGGCGCTCACTTTGGTTCAAACAACTCGTGTTTTTCTTACAAGTTGAATGGTGTCATTACCCCCGGATGTAACTAAGGTCACCGATTTGGGAATTTGCAAGTGGCTTAGGTTTTATGAATATTGTTCAGCGGTGGTCAAAAAATCAAATAGAATGCTCGGATTCATTTTCAAAAAGGTCGTTTCCCATTCTCCTAGTCATTCTTCTGCTTTTTCAAAGGATTAGTTCATCCTGGACTGGAGTAAGTTGTAAGGTTTGGAGACCATACCCACACAGGGACATAGACATGATTGAAGAGGAGTACAGAGAATAGCTACACAGGTCCTTGTTGGCACACGGAGCTTGAGTTATGAAGAGCGACTTTATTTTTTGAATATGTTTACATTGGAAGAACGCAGGTGTCTGGATTGATATGATAGAAGTGTTAAAAATTTTTAACGGGATGGATAGGATGGATTATTAATATATCATCAATCAACTGCTTTGACAAGGGGACACTAGTATCGATTGGTAAGGAACAATTCTAGGTTGTGGTGTCGCAGAGAATTTTTCTCTAATAGGGTTGTTAATAAATGGAATAACTTACCCCAAATTCTAACACAATTGACACGTTTAAAAAAGAAATACAATAAACATGTTGGGATGAATCGAGAAGCTATCCATACTTAGACAACCATAAATATTTTTTATGTACATTGCATTATATGTGATCATGTATATATAATTTTTTATAATTGAATTTTAATTGGGTTGGTGTGTTTTAGAAATACATGACATCCATATTTGTTATGGGCATCCTCAGCCACCTCAATGGGTATTTTGCCTGTTGTGGCCTTGCATCTGTACTTATTTAAAATGTTTTGTGAAAAAAGTGTCACATTCCTCACCAATCTCTCCTACAGGTGAGGAAAATAATTATCTTTATTAATGCCAACATTATACATTAAAAAAGATGACATTGAAAGAAATATACCTGTACAATAGCTGGATCATTGGGAAGGCCACTGTTAAGTGTTTGCTGGGGTTTCGGAGCTTCACATACTTGAAGATCCTTTATATCACTAGCTCTAAATATGATATATTCATAGACTTCATCTCTAGGTGCAACAGGACGTTCAGTGGGTCGGTCTTCAGTACCAAATGATCGAACTGTTAGATATAAAAAAAATAGTTACAAACACACAATCACATGTCACACAAAAACTTTCCAATTAATTTGAATAATTTCTCCCTTCCTCCTTTTCCTGTTGATTTCAAATTTAAATGTACAATAAATTTACATCATTTCATTTTTTCAAGTGTCTTGATTACTAAGGCTTGGATTTTCGAGATATTGGTTATATTTTAAGCATTTTTGAGTGATCCGTCATATTTTAATGCATTTTCAAGCAATAGATCTTTTTTTGCCATTTTTATCACTGAAAATTTTAATCTGTGGGCATTTTCTTCAGAGATGCAGTAGGCCTATGCACTTACAAAGAATTCTTGTATTTTCTTTAAAAAAAATCTCATTCCCAGTAGTCACTTTTTTGTTCTTGGAGGAGCCTTATGCTGTTTCTGAACGGCACGCTAAGCACTTGCAAAAATTGAGAGAAAATGTTTCATCTGGGAGATTCAAACTGTACATTTACTGCAAATAATAATTTGAAGTTCTCATGCATTGGGTGGCAATTATTAAACACTATCCAATGCAGGGTTTTCTAAACTTTTCATTCCGTCCCTTCTTAAGAAAACGGTTTTCTCACCGCCATCTAACTCAAGAAAACCCATAGGATCCTATATTATACCTATAGTTTCTATTACCTCCGACCATCCCCCAATCAGAAAGACTGATCTAACACAGTTTTGTAATATTGATGAGATTGATCATTTCAAAAAAACAGGCATATTCCAGCAGAATAACGAAAGTTCTCACACCACAGCTGTAACCTAACACGCTCTATAAAGTATCAGTGTTACTATAGGCAGCGAGAATAGATATCTCACAACAGCTATATCTATTTTTTCCCTTTGGCAACCTTTTTTGACAATTTCTTTTCAAGCCTGTAAGTGCTTTTCTTCCTGATCAGCTATTCTCTTTCATTAGCTATCATTTTTCTCCAGCTATTATTTCCTTTGGCTTCCACGTTTGCCATTTTGGTATTGTACAGTCTGAAGGTGAAGTCATTCCCCCCCCCCCAGGGGTCGCTAGTAATAGGCTTTTGTGTTAAAGTGTGGTGTTTGAATCAACTGAACATCATCCATCAGAAATTTGAAGCCTTTTTTCATTCATTCCGTTGTACAGTACACACTGTTTTCCCAGTATGTTACACTCATTTTTTCTTGTCAGAATACCTCGTTTTCTTTCAGGTTATACATTTTATATTTCCTTTTTATATTGATTTTTACAGACTAGGCATTATACCAAGAATTTGAATCCCGCAATTGTGTTTTTATTCAACCTAGAGACAGTTTTTACCAAACCCATTGAGACTTCTTTACATTGACCATTGTATTATTTAAAAGAGAGTCCCAGTTTTTTTTATTTACAACCCTCCTCCAGAACAAATCATAGCCCGCCGCTGTCTCAATGAAGCAGGTGGTCAAAGAAAATCTGGGCAATGCTGGAAAATATGAGTACATGAGTTATGAACCTAACGTGAAGTTTGTTTATGTGTAATGCTTGTTACAGTGCTGCCATATTTTTCAAACTACGAGTGAAGTGTAATTCCCATGCTCATCCAACAGTTAGATGATTGGATATTTGTACCGTTGTAGGCCTGTTGCAAGACTTTTTAAGGGAGAGATAGACTCGCATTCACACCTCAGTTTAGAACCACAGAAAACCAATTTCTGCCGACCACTTATTTACAAGCCAGAGTTATTATTCCAGAATCATGTTTTTTATTTTTTTTTACTTGCTGTTCATTTCATAATAGGCTGCTACATTTTCCATCGCAATCCCTTATTTAATCCGAGAATGTTGTTTCGTTTGTAATTGTATTTGCTGCCATTTGACTTTTGTCTTTTCTAGTTTTAACATCCATAATATTATCCTATTTTGGTAACGAGATGATTTTTTTTCTTTGGCAAAGAAAGAAAAGTCTTCCAAAAGCATGACTCTGTTTCACTCTTGAGTCTTGACCCTAAAAGCGGAATGTTTTGCATTTTGCTGCAACAAGAATTTGGCTGACTGGAATGGTTCTGCAGTAAAAATTTGCAGCCAGTGGTGATTGAGTGGTCATAGCAGCGAACTCGCATCGAGGAACTGGGTTTGAACCCCACCATTGCCACAGGGATGGTCAGCTGAAGTTGGTTTTATGTGGTTACCAACTTTGAAATGTGAATGCCAGCCGATCTCCCATTTACAGTGCTATAGAAAGCAACAGACCTACAAATGGTAGAATTATTCAATCATTGTACTTCACTCATAGAAATACTGACAACAGCAGTACTACACAGTAACAAACTCCATGTTAGGTTTCCAACACATACACACACATTCCAATAAGTATCAACTCGTTAGAAATTCCAGAGAAGAATGTGGATGAGGTGCCTGTGTGTGTGTGGTTTAGTAGTAAAAATTCTGATAGTTGCGTTTTCTACACATCTCTTGAAATTCTTTCAGATTGTTCTTGTAGTAATGATTGCTCTGTGACACATGTTGCTGATTTCAGCTATTCTGCTTTGGGGCTGTTGATGACTTATCATACTTTTGGACATTTTTTCCTCGCCAAAGAAAAAAAGTCACTAACACATCACCAAAAAATTATATACAGGGTGTTTCAAAAAGAATCATCCTATTAAAAAAAATTATAACTATTCAGCTTTTAATCTGTTTTGGTCAAATAATGTATAGGTAGAAAGAGGGAAATCTAGAGTTTTACGCAGTTGCAGACAGGTAGAGCTAACGATCTTCCTTCGGCCGCCAATTCAGTGTTTGTCAAGATGACGACTGCACAACAGATTAGTTTTGTGTTCTAAGCTTTGCGAAGTGCGAATTTGTAACAACTGCTCGAGCCTTTTGTTGACAATACGTTGATGTTGAACTTCCTACCACTCAGAGCATTAGGTGATGGTATAAACAATTCAGAGACAGGGGTTGTCTGTGTAAAGAGAAATCCCCTGGCCATCCCCGCATGTCAGACGAAAACGTGGAGAGCATTCCAGAGTTTCACACGTAGTCCATAGAAATCCACTTGCAGTAGATGTAAACATTCTTGCAAAAGTTAGGGACGAATTTGACAACTGTATAGACATGTGCCTTGCATCCCAAGGTGGACATATTGAGCACCTTTAATTTGGTTTGTGAAAACTTTTGATTAGCCATGTAATGTAAAATTAATCTTAAGAGTGTATGCTCAATATTTTTCGTAATATGATACACATTTCAAATCGGGTGATTCTTTTTGAAACAGCCTGTACTTTAATAGATGTTCAGGCTGTTAAATGATAATTAGATACAACCAAAATTCCTCATGGGCAGTGTATTATATTACATCTTTTTTTTTTTTAATATTCACTTTTACTTAGGGTTGCTGTGTTTTAGATATAGCCTATTTAACATCCATATTTTTTTATGAGCATCTTTTTTTTCAGCCACCTCGTCAGGCATTTTGCCTGTTGTGGCATTTGTATTTGTGCCGGCCACCATTGAGGCAATTTACTATTATTTTAATCCGGAATAGGTGAGTTGTGTCTGAATTTATTTGATGTACCTGAAACATTATGAGAGTGTAGCAATATGCATGGATTTTTTTAGTCATTCAGTCTTCTAGATCGGCATTTAAAGTATGAAAATAAATTTATATGTTATGATTGATAAATTAAATATTATACATAAAAACCGGCTATTATACATGCTTACCAATTGTCTTAGTAAGCTTGATAAATTTATTACTCTTTACCGGCAAACATGTATAATAACCAAGCATCATTGGTAAATTTTATAAATACTTGAAATGTATTGAAGCGTCGTTGGGAGCACCATAGTGCTCCCTGAAGTATTAACAGTGCTCGATGCTCATGTCCGGTTTTTAGTATTTGTGAGCACTTGATCAACGCTCCAATTAAACATCTTGTAAAAAATGCATTAAAATATTAAAATCTCATCCAGATTTCAATCATACGTAGGGGAGGTCAAACTTCTCGAAACAGTGCTCTCCAGGGCAGTAACAAGAATTTTTGCTAACTTTAAAATTTGATCATTTCGTAATGGTATTCTTTGTTCCCACCTAAAACTGCTGTCCCTGTCCCTAAATTTTGCCGCCTGGGGCAATTGCTCCTCTGCCCTCTCTAGTTATAACCCTGGTGCTATCTGCATTAATTATTAATTGGTGATTTTGATAAATATGAAAAAATTCTAAATGCGTCTATTATGTGTGATGAATCTAGTCCGAACCTACTATAACAAAAAATTTTAGGATAGTACCACAATAAAATAGTACAATACATGTACGGTATATTATATACAGTGGAACCTGCGCATAAAGATAAACCTGCCTGTATCGATATTTTCTTCCGTACTGGTGGAATTCTTATTCAGTAGGGAAATAGCACAAATGCTCAAACTATCTACAACAGTATTTTATCTAAGTCCCTACAGTATTGTTATAGATAGGTTTCACTGCAGTATGATTTACCATGTTTACCAACGACACTATGCTCGGATACTATGCATAATCACCAGTAAAAGTAATTAATTTAGGGAAGTTTATCTTACTTTAACTTACCAAAATGCTTGGTAAGTATGCATAATAACCAGTTACTATATATAATAACTGCATTTATCACATTTGCAGCAACATACATATTTGTTTTGAGTCTGGCGCTCCCTGTGGCAAAACTTATTGAATGGGAAGTCTGCTCACATTTGCAAATCTCAATGGAAGACAAACTAAAAAGTACACGAGTTTCAACAACCATTCAATGATATCCGAAGATGATGTCACTCTGCTATTACTACAAACGTTTTAACAGCTGGCTGAAGCGCAGATAAATCCAGGAAAGAAAATTCAACTGGCCTCCAGGGAAATCGAAGAGGCCGTAGGTTCGATTCCCCACAAGGCCCGTTGAATTTTCTTTCCCAGATTTATCTTTCGAACCAGATGTCGAAAACCTTCGCATTCAATGACAGCATTAAAAATTGCCCTCTCAAAACACCTAACTCGTTTATAACTACACAATTTCATGGTCTAAGCGTATTGTTATAACCGAATTTGACTATATCCATGCACTGCACATTATTGAAACCAAACATACTATATATATTTATATCTAAGTGGTTGAATCACCGAAATACATCCTCATATACCAACTTTTCCATACTTTCAAGATTTCATTTTTCAACAAATAGGTATATCTCAATGTAAACAATGGGTTGAGCAACCCCCCCCCCCCTAATTAAAATAATTACCAATGAATATTTTCTATTATTTGCAACAAATAAGCTGTAATGTGTATTTTATTTTGTTGAAACAAACCGAAAATATATGGACATTTCCTTTTTTTTTCAATTATATGAGAGGATAGATGAATACCTTTGGCCAAAGCAACAGTAGACTCTTTTGTATCGATGGTGTACAATATCCCTTCATAGCGTATCTCGGATTTAGAAATTAAACTTATTTTACTCCCCAGGTATGGAATTCCGCCGCTCATCTTTCTTCTCCCTTCAAAATTTTCAACTAAAAATTGAATTCAACACAAGCACGGAGAAAATGAGAAGAAGAAAAAAAAACTAAGGATGTTTCAGCTGAATGCAAGACAATTGATAAGCATCACCCCAACAACAAACCCCGGCTAAACAACATGGCTACCACGCTGGCTGCTTTGAGTGAATCTACAAAACCATACAACGACGGAGAAAAAAAAAACAAACTAATTTTATATTCTTAATGTTTGAAGAATAGATACATATATATATATAAATTTATAAATTTAAATATTTTTTATATAGCTTTTTGAGCTCCTGAAAAAAAATTTATATTTTTCTCAATTTTTTTTCGAATCCAGAACATCCAAAATCGCTCTTGTCTAGTAGTGAAAATTACTAATCAACAGCTACGTTTTAAACAGAAGCTATTTTTTACCAATAAGAGTTCTATAGTGATTGGATAAGTTATTCAGATGATTTTTAATATGATGACCATATTTAATGGTGAAAAATGCGGTAATTCAAATTTGTGATTTAAAAAATATGGAATACCGCTAATTAGTTAAAATTTATACAAAAAATAATCATCATAAAGGGAAGAGCAAAGAATCAGAATTAAAAAGGTGAAGTCTTCAACAAAGGAATGAAATTCCGTTTTCTGCAGCAAAGCATTGCAAAATCAAAGAATTTTTTTTTAAATTGAGAATATGCTTTATAAAATTCATAACTTCAGTATAATGATAGCAAATTTTAAAATTTTAATTAGTGTAGTTTTTCACAAGAAAAAAAACAGACGTTTAAAAATACGGAAAAATTACTTTTTTTTTTTTCCATGAAATACGATCAATCCATCGAGCTTATATTACTAATAACTACGAGTAAATACACTGCTCAAAACAATTAGGGGAGCAAGCAAAAAAGTGAAGAAAACCGTGCGAGACAGCCACGTATTGGCATACAATGGATAGTACACGCGTATCAATGCGCAATACAGAAAAAAGACAAAAGCTTTAATTCTTTGAAAATATGGAAAAAACATGAAAAGATCATTTAGGGCAACAATTTGGTTACATGTAAACGATAAAAAAAAGTACTGTTTAGACATGATGCATGAGTTTTAATAGGGCGTGTGGTCTCCTCGAACAGCTAAGACTGCTGCACACCCGTTTGCCATGGATGCGATGAGGTTATCGATCAGACTTTGGGGAATACTGTTCCACTCCTCAAGAAGTGCAATCTGCAAGTCTCGGACAGTAGCAGGAGGCCTTGGTCTCGCAGCAATGCGTCGTCCGGATTGGATTCAGGTCAGGAGAGCACGCTGGCCATTCCATACGCTGTATTGTTTCAGCTTCAAGCATGTTCTCCACCAGACGAGCTCTATGCGGTCGGGCATTATCATCCTGGAAAACAAAGGAATCTCCAATGGCTCCAGCGTAAGGGATGACATGAGGTCGCAGTATCTCGTCTGCATACCTTCGGGCCGTCAAAGTGCCATTCCGAATGATATGCAGGTCCGTACGTCCGCCTATGCTGATTCCACCCCATACCATCCAACCAGCTCGTCTGTATTGTGACCTTTCACGAACGAATGCGGGGTTATTTCGAGTGCCCCTGTCCCTCCATACCAGAACACGTCGGGTGTCACACTCCAGACTGAATCGGGATTCGTCTGTAAACAGCACTTGGCTCCAATCATGTTGCTCCCAATCTCGATGTTCAGCAGCCCATCTTCTTCGGGCCGCACGGTGGCGTGGGGTCAACGGAATGCAGACCATTGGCCTACGTGCATAGAGCCCTCCCTCATGAAGCCGATTACCTACTGTTTGGCTGGACACCCTTCGTCCTGTTGCCAAGAGCAACCGTCTTTGCAGCTGCGTAGCATTCTATGTTCTGTTTCGACGGGCTGTTAACCGTATATACCGGACATCAGTTGCTGTAGTGGCGCGTGGCCGACCTTGCCCTGGTCGACGTCTAACATTTCCTGTTTCTTGGAATCGATTCCACAGCCTTGCAACAACACTTCTGGCGACTCCAACAGCGTCCGCGACACTACGTTGTGTTTGCCCGGATTCCAGTCTGCCTATAACACGCCATGCCATGGATTCCGGTAAATCATGTTGTTGAGACATCCTCAAGTCACCTTGTCTCAAAAAAAAAAAAAAATACTGCGCAATCGAACTTCACAGTTACGGCAGTAAAACAGACGTTTCTGCAACATCCCGATTTCTGCCCTTATCTCCTTTTTCTGGTTTTTGACGTCATGAACTTTGATTTGCATATGAAGTTTTCTTCTTCCGTTTCCTGCTAGGCTTTAAATTATGGATGATTCATTTTATCGGTATACATCTTTGCGTAATTTTGTTAAAACCATGTGCTCCCCTAATTGTTTTGAGCAGTGTATAAGCTCGATGGGTCAATCAATGTACATAATAGAATATTAAAACTTATGCTGCCATCTGTGAAGTTTATAATAAAGTACATATCATAATGGTTTCGGAATCCAAAATTGAGGATAAAAATTTGTGATTGAGTGATCGCTTTTCATTTTTCATCACAACAGAACCACATAATTGCTAAAATTCCACGGCTCCCGTGGAATGAACCTTTTTATCTTCAGCCTGCAAGACCCTTTGTAAGCCGCTGTTATCTCCTTGAGAGCAGGGCCGCAACTAGGGGGGGAGCAGGCGGTTCTCGTGCCCCGGGCGTTGGACCAGAGGGGGCGCAAATTTTATTCTCAAACCTCTCCAACATTACAAGAGGGCGCCAACATGCGCACTTGCCCATTACTTCCTAGATACTATCTCTAGAAGGTAATGACTTACTCCGGGTGACCAAGCATCTAGTTGCGGCCCTGTTTGAGGGTAAGACGGCATAAAATTCTCGCATTCCGCATAAAACTTTTGGCAGGGAAAAAAAACTTTTGGCGCAAGAAAAAAAATCTTTACTCATATTTTTTTTGGGCCCCCATACATATAAATTAGAAAAAAAATGTGAAGTTTGGGTTTTTCGTGGCCCTTTACAAGTCGGGGGTCCCGGAGCGCGACCGCCGTTAAATCCGTCTCTGTGTAGCACCTTTTTTTTTGGGCTTCCCCGATTAAATTTCTTTTTTTGATCGAAAAAAGCTTTAATGCTTTTTTTCCAGTTTCAACTCCGATTAAGCGCCCCTCCTAGAGTGGCACCCCGTGCGACCGCATGAACCCAACAGCCAACCCCGAGCAGTGCCGTCCTAACGTGTGGGCTTCAAGTACAGAAGGGGCCTCATCAAAATTAGATCAGGTTAAAATTTTCCTTATTATGCATGTGAACTGGTAGGTAGGTATTTCTATAAGTAGCTAGGCAGGGTTCTCAGAAAAATCCCTTTGCTCAGGGACTCGTGATGCTCTTAAGACGGCTCTGCACCCGACTGGTAAGCAAACTACTCAAAGACAACACACAGCAGGCGGATGTAGATGACCAAAAAATATTCGATCACTCGGCTACAAAATGTGTACTCACACTTTCATCTGTTTTTCGCGTAGCAACATTCCCTATGGAAAAGGGATTCCCGAATTTCGTGTTCCTGCCGAAGTGTTTCATGCTGTCCCTGAGGCATAAAGTTCCTTTTAAGTCATAGAAAAACATGCAAAAAAAAAGTTACTTCTAGCCCGCCTCATGTTAAAAAGTCAATGGCTGTGTCTCATCCATGGGTTTACGGGTTTGTGGGTGAAAGTATTTAATTAACCCCATTTTGAGAAACTTTCTCAAAATTCTGTGCTTGCCATTTAAAGGCAGTGAAGAAGACTACGAGTCACATTCAGCAAAAAAAGATTGTGTCAATAGTTTATTCAAATCTAAGGACTTTTTATACTGTTCCGGATATTGTCCACAAGACTTGGAGATTGCAAAACAAGCTGTTTAACGGACAAACAGTTATTCGCAAAACAGCAATTTACACGTATTTACAAGCACGGCTGTTTGAAGAGCATCGTGAGCCCCGGGCCAAATGATTTTTCTGAGGCCCTACCAGGCAAATTTTCGAAAATCGCAACCAGATCCCGTTTTTTCGAGGCTATCCTTTCTCTTGAGATGCGCTTATGCCTTAAGACGGCACTGTTTACAAGCTAATCGAAGAGCGAACAACTTCCTCGCAAAGTCCAACCGACTTCTCATAGTCTATAACAGTGATTCCCAACGTGGGCGTTGGAATATTCCATGGGGCGGTAGAAGATACGGGTATAACATAAGATCCTATGGGCTAGATTGCGTTGTGGGGCGATGGTAGAAAAAAATTTCTAAGGAGGGGGCGATGGGACAAAAAAGGTTGGGAAGCTATGGTCTATAACTTTAATCCTTCGATCTGTTTTCGCATCGTTTTTATAGATCCAAAGAAACTTCTATAGAGTTCTCGTTTACTGGAAAGTGGCAGCGCCTTCTTTGGGAGATGAAACCCTCCAGAACATTCTTCACCAATCGGACGGCGGTGCAAAAAAATGAAACTAGACCGTCTTAAGCCATCATAAAACTGAGATACTTTTTGAGGGTACCTTTAAAAATTACGCCATCGACTATTTACAGATCTTAACATTCACCCCTCCTTTAAAATTGTTCGTCCTGACAATTCAATCCTCAAGCCGGTGGGTCGCACTTCGTCACTCACCTTGGTAAGGAGCCAGTCTGTTCAGATGGTTCATCCTGCATTTTGACGATGGTCGACGTGCGTCTTGACGAGTCTTTTGAAACCGAAAAACCACATCGTTCAGTTTCTTCACGACTCTGTAGGGTCTTTCCCAAGACATCTGGAGTTTCGGGCAGAGTCCTTTCTGGTGCTTCGGGTTCCAAAGACAGACGAGGTCTCCTTCCTCAAGTCATGCACTCCAACGTTGTGGTGTTAAAGCCGGGCCCGGTTACGCTTCGCAGGATCTTTGCAAGGGCGCAATTCTTGCACCACTCTTCCGCATCGTCCTGGATTTGTCCCAACAGAATCGTTCACGGATTTTTTGGAGCGTCTTGGTAATGCCAAAATGCCCACCGGTCGGGCTTCCCTGCAGGTTCCGTTAGGTTCATAACACATTCCTGCATGTACCAATTCGTTAGAAATTCAGTAGAGCAATGTGTACGAGGTGCATGTACGGTTAAGTAATAGCAGTTTATATCCACCATGGGGAGAGTGCAAAGGGTCCATGGTTGGCTTTTTAGTTTGATTTAGTAGTAGGAATTAATAACTCCAGAAAATTTTCGCTTGCTAGTCGAATAAAGTTTTGTTTTTGAACTAAACTTCCGATGTTTGCTCCAATACATTTTATCATATGAAAAACATTTGCTTTCGTTGATTCAAAAATAGAAGATGGCTCTCTCCAAGCTATTATCTAGAAAAAAATTAAATTTTTTAAAAATACTTCTTAAAATGATTTATTTTCCGATCTTAGGCGGAGCACAACTTGGGAACACTGGATTCAGCTGATATTCATGAAATCCATGAGGATTTTAAGGCCCAATTCTGAATTTCCTGCTAACTGAAATGCTTTGTTTTGATACACTAGCCCAGTGTTTGTTAATCTATTTTTCCCCATGACTTCCTCTGGATCATATTTCCTTTCCGTGTCTCCCTCCCCCCCATCCAGGAGCAAGGCTCTTTCTAAATTCATTTTTTTCAGTAAATTTACCATGATTAAAATTTTTATAAATAAGGTTTTCATCACCTGACCAAATTTCAGTGAGCTCTCCTCATACTAGTTCGATGTAGGGATGCTTCAACATCAGGGTGCTTCCCAGACAGTGATGTTGTGCGGGACACTATGCTTAGCTAAAGTAACTGCAACATCCTTAACCATCTGCAGTGACTCTTCTTCTAATTGATTGTCACCCACGCCCAAATGGAATATCCCAGCTCCCAGTTGAACACCACTGCACTAGACAAGTGGTTGCTAAGGAGTCAGCAGGAATTGTTTCGGAACAAAAAAAAAAATTAACAATTAAAAAAGTGAATATGATTTACGGGAAATTTTCACCAACAACAATGCACTGACGAGCAATTGATAGTTGGGAAAATTCACAGGCAACTCCTCTTGCTTCACAGATCACACCTAATGTTCATCTGCTCTTTCACTAACTCCATGACAAACTTGATCAATTATTCCTTTGCACACTCCCCATGTCAATTTATTAATTGTTTGTCAACAAATTTTTCTAGTGGCAAATTCTGTAGTAAAGTGACTATGACATAGCACAGGTGGTTCCCTGTGGTAGACCAAAAAAGTCTTGGGCAAGCGCTAATTGGGAAAACTGCACTAGACAGACCATCAAATACACAAAACCATTGAAAAAGAAATTAACACACATCAATATATATACAAAAAAAAAAAGATCCATCCTTTTTAAACAATACCTTTATATATATTTTATTGATTTTTCCCCCGCTAACAAGAAAGTACAGTTTTTAAAAGGTGTGGATGCTTCATAATATACATTCTCAATTACTCATATGTATATATATAATATGTATATAACTATAATACAGTGCTTTTAAAAATGAAACTATATAGATAAAGGCTCTAGACATCACACATAAATAAATTAAAATACGGAGAATGCATATTACAAAGCATGTATATTCCTCTTTGACATAGTTATTTTCATTTTAATTTTTAAAAAAGGAGCGCACTACAACTCCTACGTTCATAGTTATATTGTGAATATTGGTTTCTTCCTCTCTACGATATAAAACAGTAAGGCACATTTAGAAAAACGCAAATGTTTAGTAAAACTGCGTTTTTTTGCACACCTAAAACTTCTAAGAGGAAAAAAATTACAGAAGATTGATGCTTTGAGTCTGTTACACAGAAAATTAGAATTCATTTGAAACACTTCTGAATAACCAAAAATTAGTGTTAAAAATCACTCCCCCCCACAAAAGATTAAAAATATAAAACAATTATGTTAAACAAACAAAACTCCAAACAACCCCCCTCCCCCCCCCCCACTCTTAAATAAATATTCCTCACATTTTTACACAAAATGATACAGATATAGATGATATTTTACACAAATAATAGTCTGATTTTTTTCTTGAAGCAAAATACAAGGTAGGGAACACAATTTCTTTATCGGTAATACATGAAAGATAAGCACAAATTTACATCGAAAAGCATTGATAGTGAACAAAAAATACATGTTTAGGGAAGAAAAATACAATTTTTACCTGAAATGCATACATAGGATGTATAAATTACTGGAGTCTGTCCATACTTTTTATAGGGTCGTTTTTTGAAAATGATCAGTATTACTGTTTGAAGTGAAACAGTGTACTTAATTTTGAACAAAAAGAAATGAAATTTAAAATTTATACCACCATTAATTTGTATTTTTTGGGAAGGGTCCCAAAAAAAACTGACTCAAATTTTGTCTGAACAGACCCCTGAATTAAATCATAGCAAATGTGAAAAAAACTTGGAAAAATTTTATAATTTTCTTCATCACAGCATCATTGCCAATACCCACAGAATATTTAGAAATAAATCAATGTCGATAATATCATTTTCATCACTATGCGTGTGTTTGTGTAAATTATGCAAACAAAGAGTGAGTGATAAAAAAAAGTGATAAGAAAAATAGTAGATAACTATTATCTCCCTCCCGAACATATCTATGTCTTTTGCTTGGGTATATCTTGAACGTTGAGTCTTGATTAGATATAAATGGTACAATTTTAGGGATACCTTAACTTCAAGGAAAAGTCAGAAGCTAAATGATATTGGGTTTTATGGGTAAGGGGGGGGGGAGATTAAAATAGGCCATGATTTAATGGCTAGAAATGACCATGTAAAAGAAAGTTTGAAATGGAATTTTATCAAAATAAGAGAATGAAATGATTCCTTTTCCTTCACCGCCTTATTCACCAGATATTTAGCACCACAAAACTTCTAGGGTCACTTCGGAACCAAGCAGGGTGGTTTAAAATGTTATTATCAAAGCATTATCAAAGTAACACACTAAATCAAACATTCTCAAGAAAGGATTCCTGTAACTGCTTCAGAAAGCATCAATCAACATCAATATTGTTCAGAGCCAGGGAAGGATACTTTGAGGTGAATTGGTGATAACATATTACCACTGTTGTCAGTTTCTTTTGGTAACACATTTATCATGTATACAAAGTACATTCCAACAGTAAGTTTCACATAGAAATAGTTGATGAGTAATCAAAAATGAAGGCTACATTATGGGTGAATGTGCAGAGTGCTGGAGAAAGGCAGTGAACAGCTGTGTGCCCATGATCAGTTGAGTTGGAAGTAGTATGGGTGCATCTGGAAGATCAAAGACCTGCCAAAAAAAGAAAAACCGCAAAACCCAAGGGCATATCAAATCTACTGTTGTCAGCGATGATCGTAAGTCATTTGCTAGCTTGATTAAAACTAACTATGCAAATCGTTTCGCAGAGCATCCTGTGCAATCAGCATTCACGAAAAGTCTCATCTTTGGAATTGTCCTCTTAAATCCAGAGATAAAACAGGTTGTCAAATTACAGAGCACAGAGTTTTACGAGGAAGGTTCCTTCGGATTGATTGCACTATCCACTAAATGCATTAATTCCATTGATGACTACATTGAAAAGTAGTCAAAACATATAACATATAGGATTCTGTTCGAACGATGTATACACCTGTTTGTGATTAAGCTTGCCTCTGGGAAACTAAAATGAGACTTACTTTCAAATACCCATTATATTTTGTATATATATATACATGTCCCATTCCTTTCCATACAATATTTACTCACAACTAGCACACCTTTTCATTCTCGTAAATCAAACTTATTTATACTCAGAAACGTCTGATTGACATAATTATAATTTTTATATCCCATAGAGAAACAGGCACTAGCAATATGCTCTGACAAAGAGGAAAAAAAAAATCACTTTCCAACAACAAAAAATGATAAACAAACTCTTATCTGATACAAAGCATGAATCCATTCACTGGGTCTCAAGTACCTTAATTTCTAGTAACAAAGCCATGATTTATAAAACTTTAAAAGTTAATTTTAGCTTTTGTGGCTGATTCAAAGTTGCTGTCTGTTCAATAACTTTTTAATATGACAAAATCAAAATTCGAGGAAAATTTCAACGAATTTTTATTAACATTTTGTATTTGCAGTTCATGCCACTTTATGTGATCACATCGGAACTCTGAGTTTCAGATAACAATAACCGATTCAGAGAAAATCCTGGCAATAAGTAAGATGACCATATGTCCTGTTTGTCAAATGGGACATATGAAAATAGAACAAATTCTCATAATGGGTCTAGTCCCACATAACTAGCTTCAAAATGCTCAATCATGCTTTTTTTTTTCCTTTGTTGAACAGGATTCCCACCCCAAAGCTAAAATCTTTTTTTTACAGAAACTGTGAAGAGTTGTGTGTTAGTGGAACTGTCTAATGTATTATGGTACTTCTTACAATGTATGGTAAAATCCATAGAAACTCCTTATGAAAGTCTTAGGTCTTCTGCCTGAGGAACTGTGAATGTAAGGAGTTGAAACAAACTGACCATGAACTGAAGAAAGACATTTTTTAATGTACACATGCCTCAGTTTTAAAAAGAAATTGCAAATGAAACGCTACACATACACGGGTCATAGCAGATAATTAACGCCCAATTAGGACATTGTGAACTGAGTACGGAAACTTTTATCAACCAGGGAGCCTGCTGGACTCCTACATATGTCTTGCAGATTGATAATGATAACATATGAGAGGGTAAAAAATTAGTCTGGTTAAACCTTAGCTTCAAAATACATAGCTGAATGGTGACACAATTTGCAATTCCAATAAACAGCATCCACTGTATTTCCCTACAAATGCAGTTGAAATAAAAATGTTTACTTTGGGATGATGCCTAATGTTTCATCAGTTAACTTGAGGTAGTCAAACATAAAAAAAACACTCAATTTGATTTTAATATATTCTATTCCCAATATTTTTTTAGTTCTTAAATGAAAACTATGTGTATATACACATAGCATTAGACAAAAAAAAAAAATTACTCTCATTTTTCTGACTTTGACCCATTTGCTAGAAATTATGGTAATTTTTTTAACTTAAAAAAAAAAAAAAAGATTTAAAATACAAAATAAATTTTTCTAAAAAAATAAACTGATACTTAAAATATTTTGCAAGTTTTACCAAATATATAAATATATATAATTCTGTGTTTTGTCAAATCGTGAAAGCCATTCCATGAATTGTTTTCAGGGTTGATTTGTCAATTGCATGTTACATATCCCATGACATTAAAATGAAAATAAATCAAATTTACACAACATTTTGTAACTCATGCTTTTAGAGAATAGAAACATTAAAAAATAAATAAATCATATTAAAGTAGTTGTGTTTTTTACCTGTAGTTAACAAGTATCTGTGATATTTTTTATCGAATAAATATAGATTAAATTGCAATACAGTGTTTGAGAATATAAAACATTTAAATTCCACTCTACCATGCAAGCAACACTCCTAACACATGAAGCGACAAAATATTTCACATTCGAACCATTTCACAAGTTGGATCCAAAACTGTCAGCTTCTATGTACATTCTACGTTAACTGAGAGCTTTACATTCTCTAAACAAATGATTAGTACAAATAATGGTTTTTTTTTGTTATCGGATGGACAAAAGTTTTTTATATTGTCAAATTTTGATGAAAATTACTAAACATTATCTTTTGAGAGATCATAACCAATTATAATTAAAGCAGAAAACACTTTTACAATTCATGCTTTTATAAATTTTTATTAGGAGGATTTTCAATGAAATATGTCATTAAAAATATTCTTGTGATCGCCAGGTTGCTGAATGCTGATTTTGATGGTACACACAAATTTATCCACTCATAAACAAAAATAAGAAATTTGGAATAAATAGGGGGTTTGGGGAGATATCAATATAATACATGCACAGAAATGCATTCTTTAAAATGGGAAAATCTCAATGCATTAAAACAATTTTTTTAATGACTTATATGAAAGAGTGTAAAATCACACACTGAAGCATAATGAACTTTTCTCTAAATGAATTTAACGATTAGAGAAAGACATATTAGGCTACTATTACAACAGAGATGGAGAAATAATAATCCTTTGCTTAATAAAAATGAAGAGACCAACAATAGAGGCAAATAACGAGGAAAAATGATGAATTTTGAAACCAACCCAAGTGGGACATATTTTAAGCTGAATTTAGACCAACCACGCACCACCATACAAAATTAAAAAAAGGAGTGTGGTGAAGTAGCTCAGCATAGTATGGACAAAGTGAGTCAATGTCTTTGTTCTGATACTGAGTAAATGTTGTGGACTACTATTTTGCACAGTATCCCGTCAAAATTGCTCACCCTCTAGTGAGCGTCTCCCACAAACAGGTTTCTATCTGGTTCAGTGCTGCATCTCAGCCTGGATCTGGTTTTAAATAGACATCTTTTAAAGACGACACCTACACAGCGTCAAACAGAATTCAGGGTTTTTCTGTGTTTTGTGCCTCTGGTGTTAGTTTTTTCTTTGTTATGTTATATTACATACTTGAAAAATGGTACAAAATATGTGCATAGGTTAAGCCTTGACAAATCAAGAAAAAATAGGTGCCAGCCAAATTTCTTAAGAGTGAAGATTGGTAGGATCAAGAAAAGTAATTCTAAATAGTTTTTTTTTTTTAATTTTACAAGACACAACCTTTTCCCATGGTGGAAGACACACTGTCATGGGGGGAAAAAATTTGATGTCTCATCCATATAAACTAATTTAACAATTCCATACAGAAAATTTTAGGTGTTAATTAGCATTTAGCTAAACCAGTTTACAATGACAAAAAAAACCCAAAAAAAAAACCAGTGAAAGTGTTTGTTATATCCGTACTCGCTTAAAAAATTATACGTTTGGGAAGAATGAAACATAATTTAAATACACAATACAAATTTTTCAATAATCTTAGCACTCATACAATAAATAGATTGAACAGGGTAATAAACAAAGTAAACATTTTAACCAAAATCTTATGTAATTAAATACATTAACAAAAAAATGTTTTTCCTTTCATGAAGTGATTGTGGATGTTAAACCTTAGAGTTGAAATCATTTTTTCCTAATAAACATGCAAAATGTAATTCAGAAATGCTCTACTAGAATGTCTTCCAGGAAAATATAGGATATTATTAGTTGCACCTATGAATTGTAGAAAGGTAAATTCACTAAGATTTAAATTACAAAGAAATTCATGTTTGAAAACAAAAAATTTGTTTTTGGCTGAAATCAGTGTTTGTTATAAGCAATCAAATAGCATAGATAAGCAATACAAAGTTCACAAGACATGAGAAAACTTCATTATATGTGAAAGTCTGTAGTATCTGTGAACATTATAAGGGAGCTCCACTGTATTTCCTAGTTACCATGGCGATCTGGGAATTGTCAAGTCCTAGCATAGATACATGGATATCTGATAAAAACTCAATACTTTGATTTTAAACCAAAGTTGATGAAAAGGCAGTAAATTAGCTCATGCCAAAATTTGACGTTTTTCGTTATCAATTGCCAGAATAACAGATTTCAATAACACAAAAATAGATTTACTTCTCTTGAAGGAAAAAGCTGATTGCTGTTCAATATATTTAATGGACTTCACACAAATTTAAACAAGGTTCTCTTAGCAAAAAATTTTTCCAAACATAGACTTTAAAAAGCTATTGAACCATAAAAAATAGATACAATCTGAACATCTACGAAAAAAGTAAACTCTTATGTTCGAAAAACAATCCATATAAAAATAACTGATAGTTAAGTTTACATAAAACATATGAAAGAAAAAAAATCTAAAATTTTCAAATTCGGGCATGATGTGTTTGGGTAAGTATACTTCAGAAGGAATTTTTTTTCTTCAAAGAGTGAATATATAGGAATGAAGAGAACCACGGAATAGAAAGTGGGGGGGGGGGGGGGGTCTTGCATTAAAATAAGACTAACTGCAAAATGAAAATGTCTATCACTCACGTAAAACTCTTTTCTTTCATACCGAGCTAGTTAGGGGTTTCTAGAAGACTGGGACCTATTCCATTCAACAATGGTTTTGGTGAAAATAGTGAAACATTGAAACATTTTAGTCAAGATCAATCTATGTTTTCAATGATGTCAAATGTCTACAGATTAACCAACCCAAAATTAGAATGTTTTGAATTGCTCTGCAATGAGTCCTGAGCTAACTGGAAATGTTCTGTGGTAAAAATTCCCATAATAGTGTTTCTACACTTTTCTTAAAATTCTTAAATCTAGAAGAATAGTCATAGATTTCGGCATATTCTGGTTAGGGGTAACCAAATACTCAAAAAAAAAAAAAAAAAAATCCTACTTTAGTCCACTTCTTTAGACATTCCCTATAACCTCTTACAGTTGTGGTTCATTGGTGGTCAGTTTCTAGCCCTGTTTCTTCACCAGCTCTTCAATATCATTCACTTTTTGTTCCCCCATGATCTTCCTCAAGGACACAATAGATTCAACTAGTCTCCTGTTCATGAGCAAAATTCTCAGTCATGTTCAAGAATGCTATCTGACCACAGGTTTCCTCAAAGCTGGATCAAGAATTTATTGCCATCCCCCTTTCTACAACCCCCATCCCATACTTTATCAATGATCATTAGGCAGTTCACAGTATCAAAATGATTTCTCTTTTTGAAATCTCTGCATACATCAACACACACAGCAAGAGGGTTTGGACTATGGATCTCACTTCCCACAATCAGTAACTTCTTAATAAGTAAGACACGTTGGGAGACCTAGGTTCCAGAACTTTGGGGGGGGGGGAAGCTCCTGCCCGCAGTGAGAGAAATAAAAGAACCATCAGTCAATGGTAATAACATATTTGGCAGGCAATATGTATGTGTAAAGTGTTCTATACTAGTCCCTACCTAGGCTGCTTGGGTATATATGTAATGTACTATTCATATTGCAAGACCCCAATCATTAAGCAAGTCAAAATTTGTTAAAAAAATTTTTTTTACAGTTCACCAAAACACATATATGAACCTAATTATTTTCAATAACAGGATTTACTGGGCAGGGGGGGGGGTGGATTTATGTTTATATCCTTAGCAGTGCGCATGAAACTGAATAAAACAGGCTCTAACTTATGGAAACAAACGGAAATACAAGAATGAGTACTGCAGGCACAAGAAAAAATGGTAAATTGTTAAAATGAGTATTATGTATTACAAAAAATAAATAAAAATCTAGACAATTTTTAGTAAAAGCAAAATCATATTGATGAGGAAAAAAAATTCAAGCAATGGAATCGAATTGGAGTTGACTTTGCATATTCATTATCATACACATATAAACACACAATATATCTTTACTTTGAAATGCCAAAAGTAGCAAAGCGAAAGCACTTGTTTTAAAATTAATATATAATTTGTAATATACAAATACAATAAATCATGCAGAATTAAAAATATTCACAAAAAACCATATTTTGAAAATGATCACAAATCTTGTTAAAAAAACTTCAACATGACTAAATTTTGCAACAATAAATATGATATAAGGTGTTAACACAATTACTAAACTTAATAATGAATGATCTGACAATCTCTTTTGGGTATCATCTCTTTTCTTCAAACAATATCCAAAAGTTAATGACGATAATAATCTAAAAGAAAATGTGAAATGGATGTATGTAAAATCTTTAAATGCATCAATTTGTACAGATAAAAATGAGGCGCGAGTAGTTGTTTTCTGAAAAATGGCAGCAATGAGATACTGCAGCCCCTTGATTGCCGAAGGGTTTTTTTACACACTGTCTTACACCGTAAGTTTCCAATGGGGAGAAGATAATCCTCATAGTAACTCTAGTGATTCTCTCGGCAGCATTTTTGTATATAAATACAGTAATATATTATATATTTTTCTCTTCCTATGTACATCTTTGCCCCACCAAACTAACATGTTCATTTTTCATTTCTAAGTAGCTAATAAAATACAGGAAAACAAAAAGATTTATGATGATGACGACAACAACGACGATGCTCATGTTTTCTGTACAGCAGCGAAAGAGACAGCAACGAGAACTTTGGTGGTAGAAATGATGGGTCAGCTGCCACACTCTGACCCTCTTGAGTCTCATAAAAGCAATTCATGGATGGATTTCTTCTTTTCATTGAGGAAAAGCTCAATGTACAGCAGGCACATTTTATTTTATTCATGGGCTTTTGTTATCTGTAACAGCTCACTCACCGGGCTGTCCCAATGCAACATGCACTGCATTCTCGAGTCGATTTTTAAATATTCAGGTACACACAAATCTTACAATTAAGCAGTTCACTTCGTGTAGGCTTTGTACATTACAAGTTTGTATGCAGGGTCCCTGTCTTGTTCCATCACAAACAGCAGATCTCTGAAATTGACTCGTTTGACTCTTGGCCTCTGCTGTAGATTAGAAACAAAGAAAGATTAAAAATGGTAATACTAATTCTGCTATGTGCTATAGAAGGTACTGGTTTTAATATCATTTAATGTTAATGATTCTTTGATAGAGAATTCCAAATATAAATTCTTAACTGAGGTGACTTCTGAGAAATGGTTTCCACAAAAATACCACACATTAAAAACTGTTTCCCTAATAAATATCAAACTTAATTCTGAAGATTTAGTTGAATAATTAAAATAAGGGAAAATGACTAAATATCAAAAAGAATTTTATTTTATAATTTGAGGAATTTTTCTCCCATCAGTCAAGCTTAGAGCTGTGTTATTTTTCAAACCAGGAGTGCCCAACCTTTTCAGTCAGCGGGCCAAAAATAAAAGATAATTAGTGCTTTTAGGCCACAAAACCAATGTACTTATCGTGTTGTGTTCATTGATAGTTTTAGAAACCCCTTTGATGGGCTGCAATTTGCTCGCAGACCAGAGATTGGGCACTTGTACTTTAATCAATTTCATGCCATTTTATTAAAAAATGATTAAAAAAAAGAGGTACCAGGTATGAGTTTGAGGCATTTTTGATACAAAATACCTGTCATATTCAACATAGTCATTTCATATTAACATGTATGGGCTATCAAAAACAAGGATTATATTATGAGTAGACAATTTCAATGACCATAATAATGACTATTCAGTTATAATAATTGGTTCAGTAAGCACCAAATGTCCCCCCCCCCCATTTAAGCAATATTTATTTCCCATGGCACACAGAAGATGGGGAGGTAGTAGGTATAATAGCTAAGCTAATGACCCAACAGTTTATCCAGAGTACAATTCAGTAATGTGTTTATAACCTATCAGTGTTACAATAATTTTTATATTTCTCCATAAATGTTCAAATTTAGGCCAAATATGTGATATTTTTCACACATTTATTTTATAATTTTTCTTTTAATTTCAGAAATTACAGTAATTAGGCACTCACTGGACTAATTTTTTGAATATAGTTGAACTCCATAAGTAGCTGATTTATTTGTATAAGGTGAAAAAAGGGAAGACTATTTTCTTATTCATTAGTAAGTTTTGCTACCTCTGCTCTTAGTCTTAATATCCCAAAGGTGGTACAACAAGACACAAACTTAAAAACCACTTTAATCTTAACATTCAAGACAAGAAATAATGTGCAACCTTTTTTTGAAAAAAAAAAAAAGTTTAAACAAGGCATTGAAATTTTAACTTACCAGAGGCTTCATCACTGAACCTGTGCTTGTAGAAAATGAACTGAGACCCAGCTAAAAATAAAGCAGTTAATTTGTAAAAAAATCGATGAAACTGATATTGCAAAATTTTATAAACCAATGAAAAAATTATAATAATAAAGTGATCATTTAAAATGAAAATTTCCACCATAAGAATTGTTCTCAATGCTCAATTAAATTTAACGCAAAGCTTTATCATCTTTTTTTATAGAGCACACACTATGAATGAACGCAAATTTTCAATTCCTGAATTCATGAAGTCATTTACAATGAAACATCAACTAGTGTCTTTGCATTTTTATTAGAACTGTACATTGATGAAAAGAACAACAAGCACTAATATAGGATTGTTCTCAACTTGAAGTCATGAATTTAGTGTTACTGACACACGGTTGAAGCACAAATTGAATAACCCCTTCCCCTGTATAAGGAATCTACAGGGGCCACTCAAATAAGAGTAAGAATGTTGTTTCATCCAATAAATTAACAGTTGCGAAAATGAAACAGTTCATGGTGAACAAAAAATTCAGATTTTTTTACGTTGCCATTTGCAGAATTCCATCATACAAAGATAAAATCAGTGTAATCAACACTTCTTGTGCTAGTGATTTTTAGCTGTAATGGTAAAAAGGTTCCTCATTTCTTTTAGATAACATTGACCTGATATTGCAACCCTGTCTACCTTTCTCCCACCCTCACCAACAGATAAAGGGAAGGAAAAAAAGACCTTATTCAAACACAATTTCTTTCACCTCATTATAAAAATGTGACAAACAAAGAATTACACAGCCAGCAACTTTCTGCAGTGGAAGAACAAGTTTTAATTTCCAGTCAGACAAGGTTAGACTGAGATCTCAGTCCCATGCAATACGCTCAAAAGTACAGTATATATATATATATATATATATATATATATATTAGAAGAAGAAAATACAATAAATGAAAAATACAAAAAATACAATGTATGGAACAATGAGGAGATCGTTCTCAAGGGAGAACCCCAACCCCCCCCCATTGCCACAAGAAACAAAAATGTTTCATCAGAATATATATCTAATTATTTAGCCTGCTTCAACCAGGTATTTTTTCATATCCATCTTCGTTCAGTTTCTTCATACATTTTGCTGTGCATACCAATAAATTATCACGAAGCTCATGAAATTTTGTAGCAAGAATAGACAAATACAGAGAGAGGAGTGATTGGGTGATTCCCCTTCACTAAAAAGTTATATTATTGACACAGGTGGAACCACAAAGGTAGACAATACCCCCCAGGGTTCAATATACAGGGTGTCCACAATTAAAAGATCCTACAGGCGACACCAGTCATCAAAAAATTGTGAAATTTTGTGGAGGATCATGAAGTGATCAGAATTTGTTTAGGGGGAAAAAATTAGTTGCACATGTTGCCACCAGAGGGTGTTTTATTAAGAAATGATACATTTAGGTAAAGGTTTATAATTTTCACAATTGTTACTGCAACAAAACATGTTCCACATGATGGCTATTATTTTCAGATACCATGTGAAATCGCGAGACGGCATGTTCCACAACTGATCGAAGTGTGTGTGGGGGGAAATGTTCAGCACATGGTAGGAAATGCTGCCTTTAAGGTCAGGTAAAGTTCTTGGACTACCATGACTTACTAGATGTTTCGAATGCCCCCAAAGCCAAAAATAGCATGGATTACGGACCGGGAAGGCCATAGATTAAGGAAGTGCCGGCTGATGACATGTTTTTCTGTAAAATGTATTTTAAGAACATTCTTAATACACAACACTTAAAGGAGCTCTGTCTAGCATAAAGATTGTGTCTGCAAGGCAGTGACATGCTTGCAGAGCCGGAAAAATTTCATTCTGTAACTGCAATGCATATCACTTCCCGGTGATTGAACATGTCACTGGACCTGTAGAACGTAACTCCTTGTTGAAGTAAAATACGTCTTCAGTATAATTATATTTCTTCACTTGAAAATGATATTAATCACAACCCTCGTAAATTTTGGTCTTTCTGTTGAAATTTAAGATCCTGTAATTGCTTTCCCAGTGCCATGTCTTATTGTGGCAGATCATCTTCTGATTTTCCTGTTATTGCTGAATTTTTTAAGGTTTTATTAGTTCAGTTTTTCGTAACTCCAAAAACTTGTCTGCGACTGAACTACCAAGTTATGCTTTCGCGAATAGTTGTTTTTTAGTTCCATTACTGAACAGGATGTTTTGTCCGCTATAAAAAAAAACTCAAAAGTCATAAAGGCCAAGGCGATGATGGTATTCCCCCCCCCCCCACCATACATAGTTAAGGATTGTGGCTCATATTTAGCTGGCCCTCTGTCTATCATTTTTAATGTCTCTATTAGTTCAGGTGTCTTTCCTACAATTTGGAAGACTTGCTCAGTGTTGTCTTCAAAAATAGTGATAAATCTGATGTTTTAAATTATCGACCTATAGTTACAATTAATTCTATTTGTAAGGTATTTGAACGTATCATCCATGTTCCTGGTTTTCTAGTTGTCAGCATGGTTTTATTGCCAAGAGATCTTTATTAACTAATTTAGTCAAATTTTCTCAAGTTATAGCACAAACTATAATATGCAGCAAATTGATGTTGTTTATGATTGATTTCTCAAAGGCTTTTGATTCAATCAATCATATTCTTCTTCAGAAGATCAGAGGTTGGGGCTTTTCTGGACATCTGCTCAAGTGGATTGAGTCATACCTTACTGGGAGATCTTAGAGAGTAATTTTTAATAACTGTTAATTCCCTTGTACACCATAATAACATGTTATGCATGTTATTATGGCGTCCCTTAGGGGTCGATTTTGGGTCCCTCACTTTTTATTTTATTTATAAATGATTTATCAGATTGTATTGATACTAAATGCTTAATGTTTGCTGATGATGTAAAAAATTTTCATGTAATTAATAATGATGATGCTGCTAAATCACAAGAATCTATTAACAAACTGAATTTATGGTGTGTAAATAATAAGTTGTATTCAAACATTGATAAGTATAAATTTATTACCTATAATAGGAGGTGTTCCCTACTTATATATGATTACAGTATTGATGGTCAATTACTTCTAAGGGTTCATTGTGTGAAGGATTTAGGTTAATATTTTACAGTTCTTTTTCATTTAACCAACATATTAATTATATTGTGTCTAAAGCAACCAGAAGTTTTGGTTTTGTAATTCCTAATAGTAAAATTTTTCACAATGTTGCTATCTTGTTACTTTTCAATTCCTATGTTCGATCTGTTTGGGAATACTGTAGCATAATTTGGAATCCACATTGCTTATTTAATATAGTTAAAATTGAAAGTGTTCAAAACAGGTTTTTACACTATATGTATTTTAAGAAACATCAGTCATATAATCATTATTTACCAAACGAAATACTTCGCTCATCATTCAGTTACGAGATTCCCTTGAAACTCGCCGTCTCAGGGCCCTTACTAGGTTTTTTGTAAAAATTCTTCACTTTGATATTGATGCACGATATTCTACACCTTATTACTTTTTATTGCCCACGAATGAATCTCATACGCAGTAATCTTTATGTTCCTCCATATCGTTATGTTTTGAAAAATTTTCAATTTTACCGATTTCTAAGATGCTGTAACACTGATGATGTATATTTTTAAACTTTTATTTTGTATATACAGGTTTTAATCATTATCTTGTATTCATATATGCAAACTGTAACTGGGCTGTTGCCTGTAGTTTGTATTTTTAAAAAAAGAAAGAAGTAGGAACCAAGAAAAAATGATGCAGTAATCTACACCAGTGGTTCTCAAACCTTTTTTTTGCCCATGGCCCCCCTTTCAACTATTTCTCATTCCTGTGGCCCCCCTGTGACCATGAATGATTAATTTCTTACCCCCTCCGCTTTCCCGTTGAAAGACAATTATTAAAATATTGTTTGAACTATAAATATGTGTTTGAATTTAATTAATGAAAATAACGAAAAAGCAAAATAACCATAATACAACACAGTAAAAAAATATAATAAATTACTTTCAATCAATGTAAACTTTGGGGTCATTCATGTATTGCCAGCATCAAAGGGGGAGGGGGGAGGGGTTGAAGGTTGCTTACGTCAACCATCTTTTTTTGAAAATATTAAATATTCTAAGCTGCTGACGAAATTTTTCTGACAGGGGGGTCAGTGTTTTGCTGACAAAGGAGTCAAAAACGGCTAAAAATTTGCTGACATAATACTTGAATGAACCCTTTGCGGTGCTTCAAGTACTAAATTTCATCTTTCAACTACTCAGATCCTTATGTTCGGTGTTGAAATATCAATCAAATCTTTGTTAATGTTACTTAAATAAGGAAAAATTTGTGAAAAAAATATTCTATGCATTTTGTTTGAAATTTTTTTTTAGTCACTTTTAATAAATTTCTTCGTGGCCCCACTATCAGCAGCCATGGCTCCCCTTTTGCGATACTTTCTTCCATGGCCCTCCTGGACCCCCCCGGTTGAGAACCACTGATCTACACCATACCATCACTTTTGATGAATGCAACGGAACCTCTAAGATAACGTACAGATTTTATGGTTCCCAAAATCAGCAGTTGTGAGTATTGACTGCACCATCCAAGTGAAAATGCACTTCATCTGTCCAGAGGATATTCCAAGGTAATTCTGAATCGACATCAATGCGAGCTGGAAACTGCAGTGAGAACCAGAGTCGGGCACCATATTCATGTGGAAGCAACCGCTGCGCAAGTGAAAGTTCGTACGAATAATATCGAGGATATTCCACATGATCTTATGGACAGTTGAATGTGGCCTATCCAACGCCTGTGCTATATGCCTGCCACTAGTGCACTAACAT
The DNA here is from genome assembly GCF_987345545.1 of Pholcus phalangioides. NCBI lineage: Eukaryota > Metazoa > Arthropoda > Arachnida > Araneae > Pholcidae > Pholcus > Pholcus phalangioides. The sequence goes on along the minus strand of NW_028301616.1, from coordinate 19,937,023 downwards.
GAGAATTTGAAGCTCTGTCCTCTTCCACCCAAAGCGAAACCTCCTGCACTGTGTCTATAGAAACAGGTTTTCTTCCTGTTCCAGGAAGAACAGCTAACGATCCTGTGGTTTCAAATTTCATTATCATAGTTGATACTTCGAAGGTTTATTTAACATTCATTGGACCTTTTCAAATCCTCTTCTAAGTCTGATATTTCCGTAGAGCTGTTACTGCGGAATTGCTGTTTTGGTAAAACAATTTGACCAAGAAAGCTCTTGATCTTGTAAACTTATCGTCATTGTGAGTAGCAAAGACATTCAGAAACAAAATCTCAGTGAATGTTTCTAGGTTTTATAACAGCTGCTGTGTGACATCACATAAATTTAAATGTTTACTATAGGTATTCAAAGTGTATCATCCTCTGGTGGCAATATGTGTAACTAATTTTTTTTCCTCCTGAAACAAATTCCCATCACTTCATGAAGTCCTCCACAAAATTTCACACTTTTCTGATGACTGGTTTCCCCTGTAGGCTACTTTAAAATAGGGTCTTTTAATTATGGATGCCCTGTACACACACATACCCTCAGTGACATTTCCCCTCCCCATTCGAAGAGCCTGTACCCACTTATGGCAGCAGATGCAAGAAAACAATGTCATTCCATACCCAAATGTATAGAGGGAAGAAATTAAAACAATTTCTTCCTACTTTTAAACATGAGAAATGGTTGCTCTGGCAATACAGATAAATAAGATGGTGATATTAAAGATTTGTTCTTGCTGTCTTCACTCAGGAAAACCATAGATAAACTAGCAGTCATATTGAATATTTCCCATGGTTAAAACTTAAATGCATGATTTTTTTTCGATCTGAGAATTTTTTTTCATAGTTACTGACACATATAAAAAGCCAGAAAAATCATTTAAAAAATCTATTTCGAATTGTACTGCTTATACAGGGCCTTAAAGAGGATGTACAAAGCCTCAAAAAATTGCATATAAAAGAAATGTATTAGAGTAATATTTCTTTTCAAATATACAACTATCTTCTTGTCATTCAAACTACAGTAAGAAAAAAAAATTGGTAGACAAGCTTCAAGAGAAAAAAGAAATAAACAAAATATTTTTAAAAATTAGTAAAATCACAACCACACATTCTCTGCAACAAACAAACAATGAGTTGTTGTTAATTGGGACTTCTACCAGCAAAATCAAAATATGAAATGGAAAAAAATATGACCTCACCTTATGTGCAAAGGCGATTCTGAATTTTTATCTTTTAACTGGCTGCAAAAATGAAAGAACCCTTTGCACATATTCAAAGCTGTGCATTTAAAAGTTAATGGGAAATATTCAATGCCACCATTGTGCATCAGCAAGTGTGCATGAGATTTGTCAGCTCGAGACGGTTCTTTTTTTAATACTCAGCAATACATAAAATAAATTCAAACTTTGCTTATTTATATAGCTTACAAATAAAAACTCATTCCTATGAAACCACATATCAATTTACTCACCTGACTGGAGCTTCCAGAACTTGAGTCTGTTTTCAGTTTTTTTCTTGGACCAATGGCCAACAGTGCAGTCATGTTTGCTTCTCTTTGACGAAGTTCCTCAATTTCTGCCTTTTGCATCTATAGAAGGAAGAAAAAAAATAATAAAAAAAAAGATAAATGTGCAATAGTTGGAATTAGCTATATCGAACAACTAAATATGTTAGTCTTAATTTAATTTTTGAATTATATCCATATTGATCAAGTGTGCGTGCACGCACACACACAGCTCCCTACACTTGTATTGTCTGCTTTTTTTGGTTTTTGACTTTCATTCTGGAAATAATATATAATACTTCTGACTATATCACAGTTTAAGAGTCAAGCTACTATTCCTAACGCAAAATTATGAATAAGTTACTTTCCAGAGAATTAGTATTTGAATGTAAAAAAAAAGAGGGTGATCATCGTAAGAAGGGTTTCATTGTCATTAATATAAGTGTGCTTCCCAGAATTTTTTTTTGCCGAGAACTTTTGGACGGGAGCCTGGGCACAGAGCACAGTATCATAAAAATTTTAGGTAGAAATATATATAACAGTAGCCATCATAATAATGAAGTCTTAGACGAAATCTATCTTCTTTATCCAAAACTGTTGGGCTAGTGAAATGGCTCTGGGAAGAACAATTTATCTATCTATATATATAATTGATTCTGCATCTGTTCTCAATAGAAATCTTCAAATTTAGACCGATCTTCACCAAATTTTACACATATACCAAACAGGGCCCAACTTGAATGATAGGCTACTTAAAAGCTCATTAGAGCTGAGCAAATGCCCAAAAGGGGCAAAACACTGTCGGGCAACAATGGTTCCTGGACCTCAATGATCACTTTTGGAATGTTTACTTTAGTTATCATGGTTCCCTAGCAATGCGTTTCAGACATGCATATGCCTTTACAATGGTTTGGCACACCTTTAATGCTGTCAGTATTATGTATAATAAGTTCATTCCTTTATAATGGTTTGCCACTTCTTTAATGCTGTCAGTATTATGTATGATAAGTTCATTCCTTTATAATGGTTTGCCACTCCTTTAATGCTGTCAGTATTATGTATGATAAGTTCATTCCTTTATAATGGTTTGCCACTTTTTCGATCCTCCCAGTAATTGAAGAAAACCCGGGTAGCACTGGGTATTATAGGTTGCATTGTTGCGATAATTATGTAAATAATGATTATGTTTTATTATTTGCCATTTTGCACCTGTAAATAATCGATAACACATTTTTTTGTAAACCCCTCAAAATATCACCAAGTTGGAACGTTTGGCGACAGCTCCGATAAAGTGGCATGATGATACCAAACCAGAAACATGAACTCAATTGAGTCTTCCAGATTATTCTAGAAAGATACTATTGCTTATAAATGTGGTGCCGCTCTTCCGGAACTATCACTGTTGTTGAAATTAGAGTAGGAAGACCAAAGACTATTTATAGGTTATGTTTTGTGAAGATCTCTGCTTTTATAAATAGCTGTTTCTGTGAATAAACAGCTGACGTCCTGCAAATTGTTTCATATCCTCTGCTCATTTCAAGGACTTGTGTGGGACATTATCCGGAACAATATATAAAATAAACATTACAACTCAGAAAGCAAAAAAATATAAAAAATCATGATACAATTGCACTCTAACTTATGTCAGTGATCTGTTCCAAAATTGAGGAAGTAAGTTGAGGTAAATGAAGTAACCTGGTATGTCCCACCAGGTTCTCCTCATCCCACCTTCAGGATGAAGAGAGTTGTAAATTTGTTGATGTTCTTCATTATTTTCATAGCTATTTGTCTTTTTTCACTCAACTTTCATAGGAAAACATTTCTACCCAAGAACGTGAAATGAAAAACCTTCGAACTTCATTCAAAATGTGTTTGAGAAAAAAAAATTAATTTTTAGAACAAGATGACACAAATGCGAGTGATGTAAGTCAGGGTATTTCTGTATAGTCAAACTGTGCAGCCAATGTTTAGTTGTGTGGGTATTGTGATTGCCTGACATCGCACAAGGGCACATTTATTCATTTACAGATTATCCAAATCAGCCTTTAAGTTGACAAATTAGATTAACCACACCTATGGCACCACAAACAAGTATTTACTCATTAGTATTATCATTATAATGAAGATTTGTCTTAGAATTTGGAAACACAATATAACAAGCAATATGAACGAGCAATGAAAATCATTGTAACAGATTTTAATTTTTTTTACCTCTTTGGCTTTTTGTTTGAGCTTGAGCTGTTCTGGATCTTCAAGTTTAGAACGACTCTGAAATATGAAATTGTCAGTAAATCATTTGATTTCTCAAAAACTTGATAGCTAATATCAAATGTGGGGTCAGAATGCAGATGGAACTTTACTTAAGAGGTTATCTTTTATGTTGACTATGAAATTATCACGCTTTCAAAAGCAAATGCCGCTGTACTCCAATTCACCTGTACCCTGGGACCTAGGCTATTGGCAAATCTGTGTCATTTTTGAGTGAAAGTACATCTCTCTCTCGAAAAAAAAAATGAAAGTGCTGCCCCCAATAATTCCCTGGTATCTCCGTGAATTATTTCTAAAACATGTTCAATCCAAAGGTTCATTAGAAAAAATTACCAGCTTATAACTAGGTTCTCTTACTTTCATTGTCTACTATTAAGGAATGTGTTCCATGGAATGAGCAAACCAAATTTTTATGCATTCTTTTCCAAAATTCTGAGTATTTCACGTGCTATAGCACTCAGCAGCATCTCTGAAAAGTATTTATAGCTGTCTCGCACTAACCAGAGAGAATAATCACAACAAAAATAGTTAAATCTTGCAGATCATTTTGCTACATATTCACTAGACTTGATTTTCCATTGCAGCCCATGAGACTATGTGATTTGTTCTTACTTTTGCTGCCCTAAGTAGAAGTTCTCTCTCTTGTTCTTCATGTTTCTTTTTTTCAAGTTTGTCCAATTCCTCAAGAAACTTCACCTGACTTCGGACATCATGAGTAACTTCATATCTTGGATCCATCTAGATAAAACAGGTAAATTTAAATATACATAAAATCAGTGGAATTTTCATGTAATGATAATCCACAAAATAACGTTATTTTTCTTCAGTTTGGGGGATTTCCCATAGCAATAATGCATATTAAACCAGATTTCATCAATAATAAATCTTTAATAACAATAATTTTTTGTTCCTTAAAAATTATATGGAGTATTATTACTGTATATGCATGCATGATAAGAAAAGCGTTTCAAGACACAAATAACTAATGGTACAATAAATTTCAAATTTTACTTTGATGTTTTCTGTTCGATGTTCAGCAACAATGTTCAGTTTTTCTACTAGGGTTTTTAACCTTTCCTGAGTAGCATGTGAAATTAAGGCGATCGCATCATTAGAAACATCTGAGACACCAAGTCTTTGAGCTGTAAATTTAAAAAGGGGAAAAACACAAAGACATTAATTCTCATATGCAATTTGTCTTTACATTTCATATGCAAAAAAAAAAAAAAAAAAAAAAAAAAAAAAAAAAAAAAATTTGGGGTTAACGATAATTGATAATTTGTTGAATCATATCATGTGTGTATGTAAGAAAAAGGGAATGCAATGAAAGTCCTATAAAACATACTTGCCAACTACTATGGAATGTCCATAGTTTCTACAGATTTCTACCATAAAATAAGGAATTATGGTGGATCGCGAAAAACTATGGAAGTCTGTTTTTTCTACAGTATTTGTTTTTATAGGATAATAGAATTCAGAGATATCTCCAATTGAGTACAAAATGATGTCACGCAAAGACTGCATCTCCAAAGGATGAATATCAAGCTGAATTTGAATGAAGAGAAGTAACCTCGTTGTAGATAGTTGTTGTAAAGGTTAGCTTTGTTTGGCTGTCCGCACATCTGCAAGTTGAATCCTCAGGTAGGTCGTTACACCAAAAACGTTTTAATTGCTGAATTGAAAAAAAACAAAAAAATGAATGAGCAGAAATATATAATAATTTACCAAGTTTCTTCATAACATTTTTCATGGATGCGTTTCTACAAAGAAAGTAGAAGAGGGATGTTGATGACAACAAAGGAGTGATAGCATCCTGTTCCAAAAAACTGAAGAAATTTCACTGATTTTGTGAGGAATATTCATGGCAAACAGGCCCAAATGTAAACAAAAGGCTACTTTAAATGTTTCTCAGAGCCAGGTAAATGCCTGATATGGTGAAATTGAAGGAAATGAGAAAATTGATTTGAATTTTTAAAATAGTCATGGAGGGAAAAAAATTGATGGAGGGGATCCCCCTCCTCTCAGTGAACATTGCCACTACGGAGAGGTTTGGTACTACAGATTGGCATGTATGTATAATACACTAACCCTATAAACATATACTTTATGGTCCTGACACACGCTTCCCATAATGTTAATACAGTCGAGCTTGGATATAACAAAGCCACACAAAAACTTGAAAACATACTAAATATCTAATATTCCTTACGACTGACAAATGATAATTAACCCAAGTTTAATGAGAGGAATCCTCTTAAAGCAGTAATTCTCACCTACAGTCCATGGACTAGAGGTGGTTTGTGAAGACGGGACAGGTGGTCCTCAGACCGACTTAGAAATTAGATTACACTTAAAATAAAAACCATTAATGTGTCACAAATACTAACGACATTCACATAGGTTTAAATAAAATATTAGACCCATATTCATATACTGTATATCAGTGGTTCTCAAAGTGTGTGTCACCTACCTTCTTTGTTTGAGGTAAGCTGTTGATAATGATGTGTACCTGTTATATTAAGCTATTCTGGTGAGTCTTGAGGTTCACAAAACAAAGAATTGACATAAACAAAACTGCTATTATACTGATCTCTCTTTATTTGAGTGGTTCTGAAAATGAACAGAACCAGTGCTATCCATAGCTAGCGATCACCATCTAGCTATATAGATAAATGAAACTGACAGAACACACCCATAGCCTTTCTCTGAATGGTATAGTATTACTTCTCGTCCAGACAGACTTTGTTTCTGAAAAAGAACTTTCAATTTTATAAACTTACTTCCTCGAAAAAAAAGTTTTGCTCTTGCACAAAACTTTGTTACACCCAAAGCAGCCATTCATTATTTTAAACATTATTTAAGGTTTTGGTATTGCAGGTTCACTGGGATGGAAAAGAATTTGCTACAACCGATCTTTTGTAATCTGATGTTGTTATAAACAGGCTCGACTGTATATTCTATCAAAAACAATAAATACTGTAGAGCAGGTTTTTTTTGAAGTGTTTGTCTGTGCTTTGAAGTGGTTCTTCATTAGAATATTCTGAAGAGCAGCGAATTAACCTTGACTTAATTGAACAAGAGAACAGCACGTGACAGAAGTTTGAGAATCACCTGCTGCATAACAATACTTTCCCCCTGTTCTTTGAGCATTGTTGCACAAGTTTCACTGTATTAAATTAAATTTCAAGACTGATTAAATTACACAACTGAGCAGTTTGGTTTTCAAACTCAGCTAGTCAGACTATATAAAAGTATAAGGTCCTCTGTATGAAATTATTAATCAATTCAATATGAATCATTTCAAACGTGTACATCCTAGAACAAATTTGAATACAGACTATTCAAACAGGTCAATATTTTTTACTTATGCCTAATCTGTTCCACAACAATAATTTTTCTAGTACTGTAATTCCCCAAGTACAAATCTGTAGATTATAAGTTTGAAAAACATCTGAATTTCTTAGAGTAGGTCATACACGGCTGCATATTATCTACAGACTTTTTCCTGAGAAGTTTGAATAAAAATAAATTGTAAAAAAATAATTTGTTCAAAATATCAAATGGCATATAGATGCAAGTAAAAAAAATCAATAATTTCTTAAAAAAACAAAAAACAAACATGAACAACCCCTCTCCCTTGCCATTTCTCAAAATTTCATTATTGATGAATGAAATTTGTAAAAGTGGATTAAATTACATCGCAGATTATATCTTTATGCTGGAGGTAAAGAGGCCATTTAAAGATTTTTTTAGTATGTCTTTCTATGGAGTTCGCTTGTTTTATAAAGTGTGAATATCTGTCATTCATTTAAATAGGACACCTGTATGCGTGTTGTAAAACGAAAGTACTGCAAACTAATAGCATTATCCAGATATTGACAAAAATGGACATAGCCCTTTACTTCCCACATACAGATCTGCACAATGTTACAAGGACTTGAGACTTTAATTGAATCACAGGTCTCCACAAGTATTCTGCAAACAACTGAAGTGAGTGTTTTCCCTGATAATAGTGATAAATTAAAGTGAAACCCGTCAACTTGAACACCTATCTACATTGGATGGTTTTGAATGGAACGCACCATAATCCTACAACTTAGAAAATGCCCACAATACAGTACTACTATATCGGACAGATTCAATGGAATCATAGGTGTTTAACTTAGATAGGTTTTAATGTATTATTATTTAATATAATTATAATGTAATACTTATTTAATATTATTACTTTCACAGTATTACCCCAAATATTACTATCAGTTCACATCAATGCTAGAATAAAAAAATTGCTGCTTGTTTTGATAAATTATACAGAGTCCTTGCACTAAGCAAATAGTTGGAGATATAGAATACGTACAAAAGAATTTTTTTTTTTTTTTCTGAGCATTGGAAATCATCAATAAACAATTGGAGCAGTGTCATGACTTTGGGTCCATGTCACGTTTTTTATTCATTGCAATTAGCAAACACTAATTCACCAGTATTAGTGTTTTTTATATTATAATTCAGTTACTCGACACATAGCATAGGTGCCAATTCACAGACGAATAATCTTTAGTTCATCATGTGATGACATACTTTGCATCAAAGAAAACATTTCACACAAATTAAAGGGAAAACCAAAGAATTTTTTTTGGATTGGGATGGGTGGCCATATATAAATCTCATGGAATGCATTTTTTAGCAGTAATTGGGAACTTTGCTTGCTTTTGGCATCATATTTTGTGACAATTACTGATTTTTGGTAATTGAAATCCTGTGATTTCCCATATTTTTTCCGAGCATATGGTCAGCCTAGAATTGCAAGGACTGGAAGGATATTTTTTTAAGGGTTTTCCATTCAAACAAAGCACAATTTTAGGACTTTTTGGGATCTTTTCATGGAGATACGAAAAATCGAAGGAATCTGATTTACGACCAGAAGATTTTAATAAGGCTGAAAAATTGGAAGGCTTCCGGGTAAATCTGAAGATTGGCACCTATGATATAGATATGCCGAGCTTATGCAAATCTAACCCACCAATTTTTAACGCAGGAGAATAGTGCACGTAATGAATATTAGAGCAAGAAACACAAACATGTGTTTGGATTTAATTCCATTTCTGGCTTGAGAAATTGATTTATACAGTTATTTTATACATACAACAAACAAACCAAAATTTATAATAGTTTAAAGATAATTACATCTGCACAAATACTGTGCACCTTTATTGGAGCCAAGATCTAGACTTTTTGAAGTCAGAGTTGGTGTATGAACTAAATTCAAGCTTCCAGGCAGCTTAGAAAACATGCATTCTTTTGAAAATTTTAAACTAGTATAAAAACAATGATTGACTCAACATGTTTTCCTGAGATGCCATATAAAACCCCAAGAATTTTAAACCCAAGAACTATTACTCAACTTGTAAAACTAATGAACAAAGCTAAAGAAAGATAGCTTTTTTTAATTTCTATCAACTTACCCATCAAAATGATCTTGCTTTGTAAAGTATTGCCTAGGAGATGGTTATCATCTTTACATGATCTTATCTGTGTTCCTATGTGCTCTGAATTTGTTGCTAAGATTTTTTGACTTTCTTCAATCAAATTGACACCACCCATAGCAGCAACATCATTTATATCATCTTCATCTCTGTGAATATTTGAAAATAAAAATTATTTTTTTAGAATATAAATGGGTAGCATATGAACTTGTATACTCAAGCAAGCAATTAAAATTACTTACTAAAAATTTTTTTAATCTCTCTTCCTTTTTTGCACCAGATAAAATGATTTGCATGTATAAATTATTTTTTTATTTAAAAAAGATAAAATAAAAAATTCCCACCCTACAAAATAAATATATTGGATCAAGGAGAGAAAACATTATTACAGTATTACTTACCTTACAGTACTTGCTGCAGCAGCTTTTTTGTCTTTTGCTGATGAGGTAGACTTTGAGGGAACACAAGGTTTCGGAAGAGAGATTTTTGATTGAGTAGAGAATGCTGTCACAGAAGGTGAGGGAACAGTTGTAATAACACCAGGACCAGCAGCACTTACAACTGATGGTGACACAATAGTCATAGGCTTTGTGGTCACTATTGTGGGAGGTGTTGGTAGAGCTGGACGAGGTATGCTCTGGTTTTGAACAACTGATGCAACCCTTGGCTAAAACAAATTAGCAAGTTTTTAAGGATCAAAAAGACAAAACCAAAAAAAAGTGATTTCAATTATTAGATGACACGCAAAATACAGTGGATGTTGCTTAGAACATTCCCCTCTTAGAATGTTTTACAAACTTAGGACTTATTTTTGTGGTTGCAAATCTTTTACTAATACCTGTTCATATTCCGTTTAAAAAGCAATTTCCCACTTATATTTTTTCATGACAATTTTTTGAAATATATAAGATCCACTGCTTTCCCCCAAATTAATAAAACCCTGGTTCAGACAACAGAAGCATTTTAACCCTTAAAGAGCTCCCATCATTCACAGATGACGAGCATAGTGCTCTGCTCAATCATCCTGGGATGATTTTAAATGTCTTTTTTAAGATGAAATTCTTAAAATGAGGTATAGAGAGCATACGTATACAAGTTTCAGTTCACATACATTTTATATTATTTCTCTATCTCCTACAGGTTTTCTTGTACTGTATGGGACGAGTATGTGGACTGGTGTGGTGATAGAGTGTCTGCCTTCATTCATTAGTGTACTGGTGGCTATGGGTTTGAACCCAGATTTTGTGTTCATATCAATCCTTTTCCCAATTGTACTGCACTTGCAACATCTTAGTTTGATTGCCGTATATCTTTCAGAAAAGAAAACTGGAAAAGGACCTTTGTCATCCCCACAGAACGAAAAAAATTTCTTCGACTCTTCTCACAGTCAAAGGGTTAAACAGTACAGACAAATTTAATCTATATATACACCATTAGACCTTGGAATAAAGTCTACAACTTTGAATGTCAACCTGCTTATGAAGTCAATTTTTAAAGTTCTTTCCATATTATTAATTAGTGAATACTATTAATATTTCTGCTATAACCAATTAATTGAGTCGATTTGGTTTCAAGTCATCCCCTCTTATGAAGTCATTTTTATTTGGTCTCCAGCAGTAAAATTGTCATGAGAGGTCTAGCTGTATATAGTAGAGCACCAATTATCCGAATACTGATCAACCGAAACATTGGTTAACTGGAAGCGTTCTAGAAGGCAAATTCACTGCCTTGAGCAACTATGAAGTGGCTAGAACAAGAAAAATGTAACACTGTTCAATTGCTGTCTTTAAAATGTTTGCAAGATTTCACGGCAAAAAAAACTTTGGATTTTCATAAACTGCAGGCCTACTTTAATGACCATTTTGAACTTGTCGAACTAGGCTAGTCAGTTCTCAGATGTGTGATAAAAAATGTATACAGTTTTGTGTTTAATATCACTGTTCCTTTTTTCATATTGGTCCTATGACTGGTATAATTTTTTTTACAATTGGTTATATGAAAAATCAGTTATCCGAACACTCCCAGTCTCCAATTGTTTTGGATAATTGATGCTCTTCTGTATTTATTTTTTCAAGCAAAAAAGGCTAACTTGTTAGCACAGTGAATTTTTCTTACATGTTGGACAGTAAGAAAAAAAATACACAAAGAAATAAGAAGAGCACATATAGCACATGCAGTATACACTTACAGCAACTGCCATAGGACCAGGAAGGGCAGCTGCAGCTGGCTGAGTAAGCTGAGCAGTCAACACACTTCTGACAGCTGAATTTGCCATATTTGCTGTAGAGGTCTGCACCATCAGCGTAGGTTGGTGTTGTTGTTCCGTCTGTAATAACAGATATAATATTCCTTTATATAACATCATTAATTGTACAGAAATTATTCCAATGTTCCCGCTAAGCTATATGTATGCAAGGTAAAACTGCTGCAGTGTATACAACACAAAATAATACTATAGAATATTGTTGAAGTATATGAGAGGGAGTTTTGAAAAATTGTCCTACAGTGCATAGAAAAAAAACAAAAAGCAAACCTGCTATTAAAAAACAATTAGCAATAATGCTGCACACATATCACCAATTGTAAATCATTAGATATATATGGTTGAAATTTTTTGAATTTGTAGTGAAGAGGTAAAATGGCTTACAAGGAAAGGGTACTGTGGTGATGTCTTCAAAAAGTTTTGAAAAAAAAAAACAGCATTAATTTCACTAATTTAAACATGCACAAAAATAGAAAAAAATCAGGCAGAATTATTATGGGTCACAGAAAAAAAACCTGTAAATATTAATATTTTGAACGCCACTAGAAGCCAAGAATGAATTAAAAATCAAGCACATCCTAGAGTGTTATAGTGGCGTCATTCAAACAGTGCATACAAAGGAAAAAAAAAAGAAATAACTAGTTTCTAGAATAGAGAAACTGGAGGAAAGAAAGTGAAAATAAGTTTTATAATAGATATCAACAGGAAACATGAGAAGTGATGAATAGCAGACTTATGATTTGTTGATACTTTTACACGGCTTTACTAATTGCATTCCGCCACTTATTTTTTGTTTGACTTAAATTCGTGTTTACTTACATTTTTTTTTCTAATTTTTTGAGAACGACACCTTGGGACCCTTTGTTAATCACACAATCAATTCAAAGTGAAAATCATTAAAAAATCTTTTCAGGAAAAAAATCAAAAATATATCATTCACTTACTTGACTTTGTTGTTGCTGCTGCTGCTGTTGTTGCAACTGCTGTGCAATGGCAAAGGTTGGCATCATGTATGCAGTAGGAGGAGGAGGGTTGACACCTTCTATAGTGACCTCCTTCGTTATTAATGAATGTCTTAAATAAGGCAGACTTTTCTGTGAAGGGAAATTTTTTTTTAAATAAATCAGAACATTGAAATAACTATTCCCACAGTTCATGAGTAAGTGAAAAAAAATTGATAGGGTCACAAAAATAGAACAGCAAATAAAGTTTCATATTCAAAAACTTATTTGTATATTCCATTTGAACCTTTGTATATTCCATTTGAACCTTCGTATATGCCATTTGAACCTTTGTATAGGTATACCATACCCCTTTTTTGCTATTTGCACCTTAAACAAATATTTTTAATAGTGAAACCTCTCTTCAACAAAACCTGTATTAAGGGAAACCTGTCTTTAACGAAAAAAATCATGGTCCAGTGATTTCAATGTCAAAACACACATTGAAAAACCTAGATTAAATGGAAAGGAAAATTTGACCTTATAACAGAAAATTTCACACAAACACTTCGACTGTTTTGCGACCAATTGACGAAAGGATCATACAAAATATTAATGCTTCTATCAATATTTTTAATGCAATGACTGCTTGTCAGTGCGAGTTCTACTTCACCCACCCTTAGATTTGTAAAAACCATTATTGTACTTGATACTGTGATTTTTGAAAAGTCATATGTAGTGAAGCAGTTGCTTTCTGAAATTGTAACAAAATTTTTTGGTAAAGCAGGCTTTTCTATAGGAGAAATTAGTGTAAAAGTTAGATTTCGAAATGATATACAAGACTTACAAAATTGTATGCAAGCTGCTTTTTGTGATCGCAAGTGCTGAGTAAAGCTGGAATAGGAGGGAAGCCGGGAAACTGCTCGTGCGGCAAAATTTATGAGAAGAAAAATTTTACGTGGGAAAATCATTGAATTTATAGTGGTCGGGATAGCGAATCATGTGTGTGTGTGTGTGTTTCCCCCTTCACAAGAATCCTAGTTATGGCCCTGGAGCAGAGCATTACATAAACATAGAAGACAATGTACAAACTGAACCTGACACGACAGATATTGACACCCTCATTGAAAATTTCAGAGAAAGCCAAAAAGAATGTAAGTGTAGTCATTTCAGATGAAGAACTTTGTGGGATGAAGTTTCATAGAGATGATGTAAAAACCTAAATATTTTGTAATTATAAAGTAAATAATGTACATTACTTTATTTTATGTAAATTTAAATTAATTAGTTTATTTTCAATTGATTTGTTTTCATGATACTGTATTTCAATTAAATATGAGATAATTACATAATTTTATACATTATGTCAACTGAACCTCTATTAAGCCAAAGCCTGTGTTCAATAGAAAAAAATCTTGGTCCCTTGTGATTCCGTTGACAGGTTTTACTGTATTAATATACAGGGTATTTCAAAAAGAAACATTCGATTTAAAAAAAATCATAACTATTCAGCATTTAATCCGTTTTGATCAAATAATGTATAGGTAGAAAGATGAAATCTCAAGTTTCACACAGTTGCTGACAAATAGCACTAATGTTCTTCCTTCGGCTGCCACTTCAGTGTTTGTCAAGATGACAACTGCACAACAGAAATCGTTTTGTGTTCTAAGCTTCGTGAAGTGTGAGTCCATAACAACTGTCCATCGTGCTTTTCGTCAATAATACGATGGTGTTGAACTTCCTATTCCACAGAGCATTAGGCGATGATATAAACAATTCCAAGACACGGATTATCTATTTAAAGAAAATCCCCTGGCCGTTCCCGCATGTCAGACGAAAATGTAGAGCGCATCCAACAGAGTTTCACACATGTAATCCACAGAAATCCACTCGCAGTGGAAGCAAATAGGCTCCTAAAAGTTTGGGATGATTTTGACTACCGTATACACATATGCCTTGCATCCCAAGGCGGACATATTGAGCACCTTTAATTTAGTTTGTAAAAAAACTATGATTAGCCATGTAATATAAAATTAATCTTAAGTGTCTGTTCAATATTTTTCGTAACATACACATTTCAAATCGGTTGATTCTTTTCGAAACACACTGTATTGAGCACTGACTTTTTTGAAGATTTGGAAAAAATAAGTCCCATGTGAAATGAGATTGAAAATTTCAAAACTCGGAAGAACATATCAAGAATAAAAAAAGTATCATTAAATCACAAAATGCTGAAAAATCTAGGGAAAACGTCATTTATATAATGTAAAGTTGAAATTTTTTACCAATTGCAAACACTTTTTATTTGTTCAGTCGACCCCCCCTCCATAAATTATGTGAAATGAAGTTAGCTAGTTTTACTCAATGTGATTATTTATTTTATTGGTCACACATTTATATCCATACAAACATTCCACTGAATTGCTCATTTTAGCATCAAATAAACAACCAAAATATAATACTTTTCAGGAAAACTCAGCTACTTATACAAATATATTAACAAGCTGAACTTATTATGTAACTGATTTGTTTGGGAATCATTTCAACATAGAACTTTCCACCAACCATCCTCAAGTAGAACAAGCAGCGTTGAATGTTGCCTAAAGGTTTGCAAACACAAACAAATACAAAGAAACCTACAATGATGTGAATCGAGAACCCCTGTGTAATCAATGAAAATCAAATTTCTATGGATTGACATAATCGATTCAATAACAGTTCATTCCACATTTTTAACATCTTACAAGTGGTTCAGAATTGATTGGTGTACTAATGTATAAGCAGCTTTACAAGAATTTCATAAATAAAGATAGATAAACACAACATTAGAATGAGATAGTTTTTTCTTAGCCGAAGATATCAAGTAAACAAAATATGTTTCCTTGATAACATTAGATTGGTCTTAAGAATTTCAATATTCAACTCATTTGTGCAACTATTAGCTAAAAATTCTGTACAGGTAGTTTTAGAAAATGACTGCTGTAGTAGTTGCTGCCATAAAAAAAGTAAGTGTAACTACCTTCAAAAATGGTACAAGACATGGCTGTGGAGACGAGTTCAATTCCTTCTGTAACTTGGTAGTGAAATCTTCAGGAGGAACAGTACCATCCTAATAAGCAAACAAAGAAAATAATCAACATATTGGAAGCACAATAAATATTAGATCAAAGGTATGTGATACCATCGAGATTTAGATAAAATCAAGATAAACTCTTTAGCAAAAAAAAAAAAAAAAAAAAAAAAAAATAAAGCACCACTAAAAAATAATCTGATCTCAAAACTTTGCATGTAAATTCCTTTATATGATATAAAGGAATTTACATGCAAAGTTCAAGTATGCAAATGATTAAGTTTTCAAGGTCAATGAATGTTAACTTTGGTCATAGCATACATTTCTACTAGCATTGTATAAAACAGGTAAGAATCACAGACGGTTTATCTTTTCCTCATTATCGGAACTGCAGTTCCCTGGTGAAAACCAATAATAATTTGCACAATGTTCGGCGATGAATCCCGCTTCAGTGTTGGAGTAGATAACCATTGGATCCATGTGTGGAGGGACTGGGAGTCTTGATTAGCCTTTGATTTAGAGGCATACAGCTATTACCCTTGGTGTGATTGTGTGGGGCAGTCCTTACATGAAGCAGTGTCACCTCTGGTCATCCTGCATAAACTTTAACAGCTCAACGATATGCTGATATCTTGCAGACGGTTATATTACCTTTCATGGCATATCGTCCTGGGGCCATTTTCCAACAAGATAATGCCTGGCCCCTTATGGCTTGCCTATCTCTGGACTGCCTCTGTGCTGCTGATAGTCTTCCTTGGCCATCAAGGTCACTGAACCATTTGCCAATCAAACATGTATGGAACATGGTAGGCCGCCAGATTCGGGCATCCCAAAATGTTGCTGATCTGGAGCAACAATTGGTGAATGTCTGGCAGAATGTATCGCAAGATGAGATTAGGAATCTTTATCACTCCTTAGATTGACTTATACAAACATGAATGGTCACCAATTATTGATTTGAACATTCAATGTGTAATTGCTAGCCATTGATGGATCCTACGGATTTTTAATAATTTCATTATCTGTGTATGAGCTTCACATATATTGAATGTCAATAAAAACCGACACTTTCTTCATTGTGCTTCATAGTTTTTTTTCCCCCAAAAGAGTATATGTAAACAGAAATAAACAGTTTCACTCACAATCAGCCCTTGTATCAGTCTTTTTACATTTGTTGCTACTTTTTTTGGCTGTTCGGCAGCTAATTTCATCAAAGTAGCAAGGAAATTCCGGCATTTTTGTTTGACAGCTTCAGAAGACATCTGGAAAGAAAACAAAAAGCTAAAATTTGTAAACTGATAGTGAATAAATATATATAGTATATGTATTTTTATAACAATCAAAGAATGTTACAAAAATACATACAAGAAAAATATTTTATAATTGATAAAAATACAGTTTATGAAATACACCAGGCTTTCATAGATATTATTTACAGAAATATACATTACTTTCGGGATATTAGGCTAATGTGGTGAAAATTGGCTCTACAGAAGAGTAAAAAATAGAAATTAGCAGTTTTTTCTCCAGTAATAAGCAAAATAAAAGTTACAAATCAATTCTGTCCAGAGCTAAACATCAAAGAGATCAGCCAATCAAAAAATTTGTTTTCAACTGACCAATCCTGTCGGAGAAGTGCTAGTCGAAGTGGTACCATTACCACCAGACATTGAAGAGACTCATTTCTTGTCTACCAGTCGAATGAATGAAACGCCAAAAAGAAAAATTTTCAACCATGTAGGTCTAATATCCCTAAAATATATTTTTTCTGTAAGGATACAGTGGCTTGGAAAAAATGGGCATTCGTCATAATATTAAAGATTTTTTTGTTGCTGGCAGCTTTATGAATGCCTATTCAAATCAGTGTTAATATAAATAATAAGCAACGTCAATAAGTAGTGAATCTACAAAAGGAGTCATTGCATCTTAAAAATTCTATTTTGATATTACCCATATTAGATTTGTTAATGTTTAAAAACAATGATTTGAAAGCATTTGTGATTTTACCTGAAGCAGTGCAAAAAAAAAGGTAGCTGCAGAATTTTTTTTATAAATTTGTCCATAGAATAAAGTTTCATTAAATTAAGGGTTTGCTGTGTATAAGGAGAAAATTTAACTGTTCTCATACGAGACTTTGTGAATAGGGGCGGGGAGGTTAAAAGTACAAAATGCTTCTACCACTCAATCATATGCAGGATAATAAGTAACTGCGATGGAGTTATATTTAGCGTTACAGCATTGGTCCAACTACTAACAAAGTATTCAAAATGTAAAGATATCAATTGTCATGTTAAAATTCTTTTGAATAAAATTTTTATTTTCTGGACGAAATGTTTTGACAATTTCAAAACTAATGAGAAAACAAACTGTACAACCAAACTAGGTAGACTGTCACATTTCATATAAGCAATTTAAGCAAAAAAACAAAGATTCAAAACCTAAGTACAAGTTTCAAAAGCAGGACAACACAAGGGTAACAATGAAGGGAGAAAAAAAACAAGCACACTGACAAAATGCAGAGTAGCACACCAAAGGGTCGGCATCTTCACCTTACAGTAAGCACAGGATGGTGCACAGCTAAACAAAAAGCTTTTAATTTTCTTTTGTGTGCATATTTCCAATGTGCTGTTATAATTTTTTTTTTCAAAACTGATCATTTTTAGAACTTACCAGACGTGAATAGTAGTCGTTTTTGTATTCATGATAATGGAAATCCTTTTAAGGAAACAAAATTTCATGGTAAAAATCTTTTACAAGAGTAATGAATAGGCATTAACAGATCAAAATCACTGATGCAAATCATAGTTTCAATTGATTAAAGCATCACACAGGTGAATATGAATTAATGCTTTTTGTGTTTTTTTTTTAATATTAGTCTCAGCGCGCAAAGAGCTTTAGCACAATTTACAATGACAAAATATATTATCTGATATTTAATTTGCACATAATTTTCATTTCATCACATTTCTATGTCATAGCAAATATCTTCATTTAAAAAAAATGTATAAAGTATGCTGTTAAAACCTGCTTAGGCTGAAAGAAATTTCTTCAGTGATTGATTCAAGATTCCACAATAAGTCGATGTAATTCTCATACCAATAAGAAAAAATAATGATTCACAGCAGTTCATGCATATAAAGACTAACTTATAAGAATTAAAAAGCAAAAGTAAAAGAAATATTCAGTAAAAAGATAAAAATAATGGAGACTGAATTCAGATAATGGAGACTGGGACATTTCATTAAATGTGCTATACATTTTTTCCTCCTTTGATGAAATAATTGTTTAAAATAGTTTTTCTTCGGCTTTTGTACTTTATCTTATACGTTTTGTTTGTAATGTGTTACAAACTGTAGGGTTTCTAAAACTTTTGACTGAAAGATTTCACTGACTTTCCCTGACTATTGGATGGCTATTTCCCTGACCATCAAATAACTAAATATTTCCTAAAACATCAAATCGATACAGTGTCATCCTTCTCAAAAGTTGCATGTTATACACACACAATAATGCTTTAAAAATAAAAACATTTTTTAAAGATTTTCATTTTATTAGGACAGTGAAGGTTATGTCTTTTATCCAAAACAACAAATTATAGTACTCTTGGACATTAAACTGTTTAATTTTGAGATGATTTTTTTTTTTTTATTACTGCAGTAGCTGATATACCAGGAAATATAAGAGTTACAGAGAGAGAGAGATTACAAGCAATTCTTAAATATCTGGACTCTAAGAATAGAACAGCAAAGTATTTCTTCCCCCCCCCCCCCGATCAAGTGTGCAATATTGGACTAAGAGAGAATACAATTTTTCGGTATGCAAAAATTTTTCAAAATACAATATTTTAAAATGGGAAAAACTTTAGTCGATTGGACAAAGAAAACTTATAAATAAAACTGAGGAGCAATGAAACACTAAGAACACTGTGAAACAAACGCAAAATCAAATATTAATGGCAGGGTTGCAGGTTTTTGACGGTTTAAACCGTGGTTCAAACTGTTACGTCAAAAACCTCAAATATTGCTTTTCAATATAAAAATTCCCCGTTGAAAATACACACATTGATTACATGTAATGTTTTCAAAAGTCACTATATTATACAAAGAATAAATACTTAATATGATTGTATAATAATTTGCTGCTCCCCCCCCCACAGAATTATTTTAGACAATATATGAGTATTTTTTCATGTAACATATTCAATTTCAATAGTGCATAACGTATAAGCTGAAGAAAAACTATAGAACTATATTTGATATTCTTTAATTCAACATGATATAGTCTTGACCTTCCATAATTTCTTCAACTACGTATACAGTATGCGTGTATTGATATAAACCATCTGCTGTACTCTTTTCATAACAGATAGATATTTACAAAGTTTTTTGCACCCATATATGCAATATAGATTTCTGTATTAAATTTTCTAGATAACCAGATACTTAAAACCATACCCTTATTGTGCATAACATTAGAATAAAGCTAGCAATAAAAATATGGAATTCAACTAAAATGCCCTTTAATATAGCAGTGCTGATTACATATGATGCTTAAGAAAAGCTGCCATAACTTATTCCAAGTGTAAAAGTAAGAATGACAATATTGACAACATGTTTTTGGCTTTTTTAATACTGAATAAGTTTTTGAGGTCAAAAACACCTAATCCTGTGATCTCCTATCACACACACATTTTGAATAAACAGCTCTATTTCGCTTAGGCAATTGAACATAGGTAATCAGTAATTCAGATAACATTAGCAGTTTGGATAAAATGGACCATAAAATTATATATCCCTTCTACACTATCTGTCAAAAAATTAAAATTGCAAATTATAATTAATATTTAGTTTTAATTATTGTAATAAATTAGTGTTTAAAAATAAAAAGCAATATAAAAAAAGTAAGTTTATCATGTTATCAACCTATTGTGTTCAAAATATCCAAAAACATTTATTTAGGTTTTTCACAGTTTTGATGGTTTAAACCAGTTTTTGACACTTGTCATGTCAGAAACTAGTTTTGACATGAAACAAACCTGATTAATGGAGAGAATAGTTAACAAAAAAGATCACGAAATCCAGAAAACACTGATCTGCTCCATAGCTAATGATAGTTGAATTGGTAAAAAGGCTGCTTGGGACAATTATTTTGTGAGTTAGAAAAAAAAAGGTAAAAAAGGTGATGACATTAACTACAATGAAAAAATTACTTGCATTCATGAAAAAAAAAAAAAAAAGTTTTTCCAGGGCTCCTACTAAAAAAATTATAAAAAGTAGGACGGGGAAAGCATCCCCCACACAACATAATCATAAATATGTGGCATAATTTAAAAAAATCCCTCAAAATTTTATATTTTTAAAAAATTAAAAAAAAAATAAATTCATAGAACTATTTCAGTATCCTATAAGATTGATTTGAGCCAAAGCAAAATGAGTTGGCTACAAAAACCATTTTTCACCAACTTGAGGGGGTTAAAACTCCAAACCCCCCCCCCCCCCACATGAGAAAATTCTGCACACGCCTATGCTAGCAACCAAAGATCATTCTTTCCTGTCTATCCTCACAATATAAATTACATTCTTTTTTGGAGTTTTCCACAGTCCAGTCTGTCAACTCTCTGACAATGCACAGCAAATTATAAAGACATGCACGTATTTTAGGAATGACACTTTTTCGAGACCACTTTCAAAAGCATAGTGCAAAATGTGTAAATTACAAGGTCCAATGAAAATAAGTCAAGGTAAATTGAATGGTTCTGTGAGGTACTTTAAAGGGATTTGTTCACATTTTACTGTTCAATGCCAGTGTCATTGTTTTTGACAAATGAAACATACTTTAATTTCTAGTTCTTTGTTGAGCATTTTAAATACTGCTTATGCCTCTGCATGCCCTAAAAATACGGATGACAACTGAATGCTATTGGGTAGCACAAGAATCACAAAACCTAGAATAGGCTTATGTATCCAACTGCTTTGCTATACAAACTGGTAATTTACCTATACACAAAATGCGCACCATAATTTTGAATAGTAGATGTTATTGTCCAAGACTATGAATTAGTAAATACAAAATTATTTTTCCCATCCAGACAGAAGTTTTTAATGCTTATAGTTTTAATATTAAGTTTTTAACCATCAAACTAAGCAAACAAAAATTAAACCAAATGTTTCACATACTCCACCCCCAAATAACCTTAAAAAGAATACAATTCCTGCTTTGGCAGAATCCTTAATTCCAATCTACAACCGAATCAATTAATTGCAATTGCATTTGTATTATTTGGCCTATATGTCAATGATTCCCTCCTCAATTAAAATGAATAACACAAATTTTGTTGATAGGATTTAATAGGTAAAGTAGGACAAGAACTAGAAAGTAAGACAAAAGTAGGAAATTTTACCAAAAAATAGGAAAAGTAGGGCAAGTGGGAGCCTTGCTTTTCAGTAGGAAATAAAATATATATTGACAGGGCCTTAAAAAATGTCATCATTTACAAAAAAAATTTAAGCTTAAACCTGTCAACCTACAAAAGCGAGCAAAAGAGTCAGGAAGCATTAAAAAAGTGTGAAGCTTAGCAAATATGGAAATATTGACCTTTTTTTACAGGGAAAAATTTTTGCAATGATCTTTAAATTAATTTTTCAATACTTACTACACATTTTTCCTTACAATTTGGAAAAAAAAAAGACTAAAAGAAAATTAGAACACATTTTCTTCAGCAACCAATATATTTAAGGTTATAGACTGACCTGTTTTTTTTTTAAATATTATTTTGCTAAAGGTTTGTTTAAAACATTCAATGTGTGAGTGTTAGTTTTTAAAATCAAAATATTTTCTATAACAGCAATAGAAATATTTTACTCCTTTGCACTATGCTGATTACTCTTTGCATTCACCATTACTGTGTGGGACAATGACAATTTCATTCATGTTTGACCCCCATTCCTAAATGTACCATGTGATTTTTTTAAGGGTCTTAGACTTTTTATTAGCAAGCACAGTCTATAAAATGTGCTTGACTATATTTTCAGAAAATAACCAATGGAAATCTATATACATATATAAAATTGATTTTCGTGTGTGTTCTCTATACAAATCTACAATTTTAGATCTATCACCACAAATTTTTCATGTATACCAAACAGGACCTGACTTGAACAATAGGCTACTTTAAAAGTTTGTCAGAGCTGGACAAATGCCTGAAATAGACAAAAAACTGTTGGGCAACAATGGTTACTAGGCCTCAACAATCACTTTCGGAATGTTTACTTTTGCTACAGAGGTAACCAAATATCCCTAACAATGAGTTTCAAATATGCATATGCCTTTACAATGGTTTGTCACTTCTTTAATGCTGCTAGTATTATGTATAATAGTTTATTCCTTCATAATGGTTTTACACTTTTTCAATACTCCCAGTAAGTGAAGAAAACCTGGTCATCGCGGGGTATTATAGCTTGTTGTAAATAAAATTTTTAAAATCTTATATAATGCCATTTTTGCTGGTTATACTATCAAAAAAGCATCTGGAGTCTAAAAATTGGGAGTTGGACACGTGACCCACTCTAGAGTTACTGGATTCTCTACTTGCATATAGTCGATAGAAAAAATTAAAAAAAAATAAATAAATTCCGGAAAAAAAAACTGGCAGGTCTGATTTAGTCCCTCAAATTATACAGTGGATTCCATCTTTCTCTCTTCTTAGAGAGAATTATGGCTTTTTTTTTTTCATGATACACATTCCTGATAAGACAACTACTCTCTACCTCACACTAACTCTGGTTACATCACCATACAGCAATTTAATACCATTGAAAAAATCAAGGTGGAATATAGGTTGGAAATAAAGGCGCCGTCTATAGATGGTCTCTCCAGATTCAGTAGAGATTTATGTCCTTCCCCAGGATCAAACCTGTGGACCTGTTGGCAGCCTTCATAGCGGTAGATGAGCATCGTATACCACAACACCACTCGGTACAATGTCTATGCTGATACGATTGACAATATTGAGTGCCAGTACTTAAAAAATTGATCTTCCGCGTTAAAAAGTTTCGTCACAGAGAGCAACAGGTCTACAATGGTAACAAGTCTTCAATAATTACACTTCACTCGTGGTTCAAAAAAAAAAATAGACGGCAGCACAGCATTACCATAGAAACAAGCTCATGCTAGGTTCACAACGCATACATTCCAACATGTACTAATTCTTTAGAAGTTCAGCAGAGGAATGTGGACCAGGTGCATGTGTGTTTTAGTAGTAGTAGTAAAAATGTAAGTAGTAAAAACTTAAAAATCAAAGTTTCAATGATGAACAGCTCATAGCTGAATCTGAGAATCAGATGGTATTGAGCATTCTTTACTGTAATCAAAGTAATCCACATTCTTTGAAGAATTCAAAGAAAGCATCGGTGCTTACCAAAAACAGCCCCTTCATGAAGGAATTCACAACTTGGAACATCTATATAAGGGAGATTACTTTTGGAAACTAAGCGTGAAGCAAAAGTGTATATGGGAATAAAGATAAAATAGTCTCAATTTTTTAAATTTCGATTTGAATTTTATTTTCTGTGAAACGCCCAAATATGAGACATATTCTAAAAGTTATTTACAGTTTTAAAAATTACTACACAGCTCTTCAAAAAAATGTTTTTGTTTAGTGTCTGGAATTTTACTAATTTTGACTACATTTGGTGTGCTGGTTTCAAGTTTGAAAAGTTTCTCTATCAGCTCTACTTCTTGACAGTCAGCATAACCAAATTATGAAATATTTGACTGTACAACTCATTCAATAGTGGTTTGGTTGAGTTTTTCATGTGGATTGGTGTGTGCGTGTTCCTGCTGTTTACTTCTTTCTTCTTTATACCACTATCAGCTGATTGTATGAAGGCATTATTTGTTGACATAACCTGGTGTTTACATCTAACACAATCAAGTTGTGTTAGATGTAAAGTTTTAAAGATTTATAAGTGTTTACATCAAACACAACTTATAAACATTTTTTTCTTTCAAATTGATCCCAAATCTGGTCTATCGCCATGAGCAATTTACTATAGAATCAGTTGTCAAAAGTGGTTCTTTGTTTTGAAAGTTGATGAAAAAAAAGAATGATGTCCAGTCGAAGCAGGACCATATATGGCTACTACACCCTATAAAAAAGCCATTCCTGATTTTGTTAAAAGAGCTTACCTTGAGTACCTTAGCGTTAGGCTGGGTGACCAAAATAAAGTTCAGACTCCACACATTGTGCATAAAATGTATAGAATGCTTAAGACAGTAGACTAATGGGAAGAGAAGTTGAAAATTTGGTGTTCCAATAGTTTGGAGAGAACCAATAAACCACTTTTTGTGATGACTTATTTTCATATTGTGAATATTACTGGCATAAACCTAAACTGCAGCAAGTGAACATATCCCTCTGCAATATCCATTGCTCACTACACCAAAATGAAAGAATATGATATCAAAGCTCTCTTCGGTCATGGAGAAAATTAATGGGTAATTTATGTGGATTTAAAAATAGTTAACTTTTTCTCCTTGGTCAGCAAGGAGGCTACACGAAATATCCTATCGTCTTCTGCCTATGTGATAGTAGAGCCAAATCATACAACTGGATAAGAAAAGAGTGGTTTATGAGAGAGAACACAGCTGTTGAAGATAGAAATGTCATTCATGAACCCTTTGTCTGATGAGGCAGAACCATCTTGCCTCCACTACATATAATGTTAGGATTAATGAAATCATTTGCGTGAAATGTCTGATCAGGATAGCCCTTGCTTTTCATAGATAGGAGAAAAACCTAGAATAAGTATAGAAAAATTCAAAGTTTAGATTTCTATAGTCCTCAAATCAAATAGCTCCTAAACAATCCTTATTTTGTGGATTCAAAGTGAAAAGCGAGTTCCCTGAAAATCTTGGCGATACTAGTGAACAAGGTGAACGATTTCACCAGGATATAAAGACAATGGAGAGCTGATACCAGGGCAGATGGGATATTCATATGATGGCAGATTACTGTTGAAATCTGCTAAGAGACAGTGTAAACATTGTTACCGACAGTGTTGCTGTGCTTTTTTTAATAAATAAAAATATTTTACACAATTTATTAAGGAAAAGGTTCTTTAATTTAACGCCTATACTGCAAACCTAATTTGATGCGTTGATATAAATAACAATACTGTCACATTTTATAAAGAGCTGGTGAGCAAAAATTAATGTTATACTTGTTTTCAGCACATGAATTCACATAAAATCAGTTAAAATAACACCCTAGCACTAAATTATGTGTTGCGCTGTATTATCAGTGCGAAAATTTTATTTTTGTGACATCTTCAATATTCCAATAAGTCAATGATGAATGACCAATTCATGAATATTGATCTCCTCACTACATAGACAAAGTTTGAAGCATAAAATTACTGCATTCAGTCTTTTTTAATTGTAAGCCATCTCCCAATGGCTTACGACACTATTGGAAATGCGGTGTGCTAACCAAGGGAAAAAAATCGTGTTACAGTCATCTAAGAGATAAAAATAACATATTTCATGGTTTATGTGATACAACTAATATGATAAAATAAATTTAAAGCTTCCAACACTTTTTTTTGAAATTTTTACAATTTGTGCTTTAACATTTTACCGGCCAAATTCAGATTTACATTAATTTTTATAATTTTTTCCTTTTATTTCCCCTTCTGGTCCTTCAGCTTAGACATATCAATCAAAAAATTCATGAAAAAAAATGCCCAATACGTTTACTAGACTTACTCATGTCCATAAAAACATTAAAATTAAAAAAAAAATTACTTTTATTCTCACTTACAAATAGGCGATCTATTTTTAAGTGAAGAAAAAAATCAAGTGCTTTCATGAACAAAAAAACATTTGTTTGATTAATAACGCCAACGTTCCCAATTTGGGAAAATTGGCTAAGGTTAATTATACACTATATGGTTTTTAATAATTGTCTCAGGAATGAACATTTGCTACCAAGACTTGGGTATTGTGATTAATTTTATTTTTCTAAGGAATAGCCTGTTGATTTGGTCAGCTCTTTGCAGTGAGATTATAAATCAAATCCAGGATATTAATGCATTACATTTTTTTCAACTTTGGAAAACTTTTGACAATCAGAAAAGAAAAAAAAATATGTAGCTGTCACATAGATGAAAATTTCATATTGATATCAAGATGATCTTTACTTTTGCTGTTGATGCTTGAGGAGGGGCTTGCAGTTGGGGTGAACCAGTTCTAAGGGAAACTCCTGAAGAAGGCATGGTTGCTAAAGGTACTGCCTGCTTCAGAACTGTACTAGTAACTGATTGGGAAGCAATCCGAATGTTCTGCAATAAACAGATAAACAATCTCTGTGAACTCAGCTGAATTTTAAAAGCATAAACTCAAAATAAACACAAGAAAAATGCCTATGATGTCAAAAAAATTATAATTGGAATATTTTTCCATATCGAGCTTGAAACCATATTATTCAGTGATACTATAATAATCAAAGATGACAAACATTTTTACTAAGCCCAATTAAATAAAATAATATTTTATAGTTGGATACACAATGTGGTTCGTACTTGGATTATAATGGATAAACTGGGCTTGTATCTCTATTATTAATAAATGCCTTACATAAGTACTTATAATGAAAATTACTTGAACATTTTGTAACAACACAGATAGTGTACATAAACTCCCTTATAACATTTTAACTTTGTGTGTGTTTTTACTTTCAATATGTTCACATTTCCTATAAGACAATATATAACATCTAAACATGTTTAAAGATATTTTTAAAAAGTCACCATCACAGAAAAGTATAGGTTTCAAGCACTGATCAAGCAATGAAAAAATTACAGCTGTTACTCAAAAATACGCAAAGCAAGACCTAACACCATCTATAATCATCAGGGTAGGCAAATGCCAAGGTTTTTTGTGGAAAAACTCAAGTTATTATTATAGCTTGTAGAGAATTTTCTCCAAACATTAATATAGAGAACTTAAACATCTCTATGAAAATATTAGCGTCTTTTCATTCAATCTGTATTTGTAAGTATTCAAAATAAATATAATGGGAGGGGAAGAAACTGAATACACATATTTGTTTGTTTATTTATTTATTAGCTTTAAATATGTATATCGATGTTCTGGTATCACTAACACACCATGTTAATGGTGCTAATTAGCACTTACATGTATACACACATGTTAGTGATGCATATTCATCACTATGAAAATTTGTTTTTCATTTCGAAATAGATAATAAAAGATATAGTTCATAATAATAGTTTTGAATAAATGAAAAAAAAAAACTCAATAAGAACTCAGAATACAAACAATTAAGCACTTTTGACAGGAAAAAAAAAAGGATAAGTAAAATTGGGAACTGGTTCACCCAATTAAACACCCCACCCATTTTGATAGTGGGGAAGGTTTGTTTTTCAAAAGCCAAGTTATTGCTAAGTCTTCAGTCACACAGAAATAGAGCGCATGTGGTGTTGAGCAGCATGCAAAAGTTTGCCAAAAAAATTTCCTTGTTAAAAAATATTTTGGAATATAGAAAATTTTTCATATACCATTATATCACCAAGAAAGGGGACAGGGAAATAGACTATGCTTAATTAAGTCTATAAAACAAATCATGATTTCTTTCAATGAACGCAATTTTCAAAAAAAGGTTGGGAAAAAGGTTTGGGAAAGAGGTTCATATTTGTCAAATTTAATTACATTTTTTTGAGACAACTGAGATTCATTCAAAATGCAGAATATCTGGAAACCCCAAATAAGAGCTAGCGAAAAATTAGTAGCACATGCAAACATTTATATGGTATGGAGTGGCATAAGCCCGGGAAAAATTGGCTGCCAATTAATGAAACTGTAATAGTAAAGAAGCCTCTTTTTATTAGTTTGATGTATTTACTATGTAAGTTTTTACTTCAATTGTATTAAGATAATAAGTATGATTTGTCAAGAAAAACATCAATACTTCATGATAAATTAATAAAATTAGAACAATTATTTCAAGAGAATGGAGAAAGAGTAACTGATATAAAATATTATGAATTACAGTCGAATCCCGCTATAACGAACTCCAAGAGACTGGAGAATTACTTCCCATGTAAACTTATCTGGGGAATTAGAAAAGTGTTCATTAAAACAAGATTTTTTTGCTATAACAGTGTTTGTTAAAGCGGGATTCGACTGTATAAACAATCATCTTCATTTTAAAGCAGCATATTTAAATACACTGGAAAATTTCATTTATTCAATCACGTCAAATGTGAAGATAAAGTAAGAGAAAATTTGAGAAAATCAAGAATTCTCTATAAATAAAAACTGCCATGGAATTTTTATATATATAACAAGCATATTAAAGATTAACTCACGGATTGCGATGATTTTCCTGCAGTTGTAGTAGTGGCCACTGAATTCGCTACTGTTACAGCAACCTGTTGAGGTACTAGTGCTCTCATGCCACCGGGAGCATTAGGCTAAAAAATTTGTACAACTTAATTATTGCAATTTTTAAACATGATAAAATTCACATCACAGTAAGATAATTTTTGTCAATGCATTTCAACTCTGGAATGTTTACTCTGATATGAAAAACTTTATTTAAGTGTCAATGAAGAGCTTCGAAAGAATTTGTACTCTAAGAGAGATGACAATAATGTTCATCAATGTACCATAGACTAAATCTTGGGTTTTAACTGACCAATGGTTCTTGGAAGGATTTCAGTGGGTAAGAAAGCTTGGATAAGAACAGAATTAAAAGTATTTTAGTTCTTAGAGCAGTTTCTGCAAAATGAGCAATATCACCCACTACTACTGCTAAATTACACATGTACCTAGACCACATTTCTTTGTGGAAATTCTAACATTCATACATGTTGGAATGTGTGTATATGTGTTGTGAACCTACGTGAAGTTTGTTTCTGTGCAATGCTTATGTGTAGTGCTGCCATCTATCAAATTTTTCTAACTATGAGTGGACATCACCCACTGGGGGCGATGGAATGGTTGAAGGGGGCAGTAGAAGCTATTGGGTGTAACAAAGGATCCTATGGGTTCACTGGGGTTGGCGGGCAATAAGATATACATCACATGTGTTACATTAACAAAACCTTTTCGACATCTTAATGTACTTCATAATTTATAACAGTGAAGCTAGAATATGTAATCGGTTCAGCTTGAATGATTGATTTTAAGACAATTTATTCTTTAAATAGAATAATATTTTTTATTCGAGTAATAATTTAATAAATTATATTCACATCAAATTTGATAATAACACAGTTTTGTTTCATTAAATCCAGCAGCTGAAACAATTGTACATAAAAATGATAATATTTTCACATAATTTATTTCCTGATAATTTGTTACAGAGCAAAAAATATCAACATCCACTTACTTACGCTACCAGAAACCTACAACACTACAACCAGAACATAGCAAGTCCAAAGAAAACATTCCAAAGAAATTAAAAAAAGAATAAAATATGCCTTTATAACCACTAATCTCTTAGTCTGGCAAATTGTGTTTACTATTCTTGCTTTTCTTACATATCTTTCCCCTTAAGACATGCAGTGGTTTGGTGGAGCGAAAAGTGCAACTCTTTGATGCGACCCCTAGTTATAGGTCCAGGGAGAATGCCGATGTCAGGCAGAATCAGCAAGTTGGCTTGCATTTCCTAGTGTTGTGCTTTGCTCTTCGGCGAATGGGTGGTCTTACTGATCTTTCGAGTTATTGGTTTCACACACAGCACATGGGCGATGTCCTTCAGTTTTCCCTCTCAGCCCTTTTTCTAGCATGGTTCAACCTCATGAGTACCCTCTGATACCTTCTTCAAATGCATACGGCGCAAAGCAGCGCTTGACAAGCTTTTCAGACAATCCCACTTTGCAAACTGGTGTGAATATCTAGACGAGATCACCCCTTTCCCAAATCATACTTCACAATGACTCTCATTGTAAAGTCTTATATCTCTTGTCTGGGCTTCCAATATGTGCAATCTTGCTAGCTCTTGGGTTTCCTTTGCATTATTCAATAATTTGGCTACAATGTCAACTTTATAACTACTAATCTCTTAGTCTGGAGGTAATTGTCTCTACCATTCTAGTCTCTCGTTATAATATAAAAAAAATACTTACATGTACAGTCTGTAATCGATATGCTGTAGTACCAGGAGGAGGTGTAGCGGCTGATTGGACCCCAGGCCCAATATTCACTATCTGATATTGCCCATTTTCAGTTTTGAACATTAGAGTGCCTCGAAGGCCAGGAGGAATAGCAATGGCATTCTGAAAGACAAAAAAAAAAAAAACTTATACACTGTGCGCAACTTTGTTTGAGCACATATGTAAATGAACAAAAAAGAACTTTGCATTGTCTGTATGCAAAGTAGCTCTTCGAGACCGTCCATCCTTTTGGAAAAGAGCGCAAACCATCCGAAGATGGTCTCTATGGACAGTCAGCTGTCTGTCTATAAGCAAAGTATTACTAATAATTATTATTACAAGAGTGTTATCATTATTTTAAATTTCTCAATGGAATGTTTACCAGTTGCATGTACAGCAGAGCTTGGCAAATCCCAGGCGCTAGGTAGCAATGGCCACGAGAAAATTGATATTGGCATCCAAAATTTTCTACATGATTGCTGAATTTGAGTAAGAATGATACAAAATTTTCTGATTTCATAATAATCTGTATACCAAAATGGAAAGGGGCCATTAAATTGAGACTCATTAAGAAGGAAATGTGAAAAAAAAACCATATTCAGCAGTTTCCTTAGGAATAAAAAGACAACCATGCTTGGCTCCTAAGAAATTTGAACTTGATCTTTTAAAAATTTAGCACCAAAATTTGTTTTTAGATTGGCCAAGCCTTGATATATATATATATAGTCAAGCGGTAGTAAATTACTGCTACAGGCCTACACTTAGTCAGGGTTTTTCAAATCCTAAGTGACTAGAAGATTGGTATTGGAAAAACGAATGCAAGACGATTAATAAAATCAGCTAGTTATACTGGTGAAAAAACACTAAAATTCATTTCATTACACTCAGCTTCTATGTACATGAAACCTATTGACCTCTTCTCTGTGGTTTTCTTTATATATATAACCGATTGAAACAATTTTAATACTCCACAGGGTTCCATTCTTAAAAGAGAATACTAACTTTTCTTTTCGATGTCTTAGCATTAATACCCAGAAAGTCTCTACCCTCAATTGATAAATTTATCCACATTATTAATCAGATGGCGATCTGGCACTTTCAATTCGTCAAGCTGTTTGCCACCTGTAATATCTAGTGGCCATTGTTACAAGAAGGTTCATTAGCTACAACAGGGCTTAACAAATCCTAGGCAACAGATCGCCATGGAGACTAGAAAAATTTGTATTGGTGTCTAATTTTCTTATGTGATTGCTAAAATGAAATCTATGAATAGCAAACATTTTTTTGATTTCGTGAGCTACAATACCTTTATTCGGAATTGCTAGAGAGTAATCCCCTCCTTTCACCAGTGATTTCTCCCCACTGCTTATATGTTTGCTATTCTTTTCCTACTAATGATGGTTTTGAACCACAATATCCTCATAGCAACAAGATAGTCTATTTTTGATATTTTTTTTACTGAAGGGATTTTGAATAGTTATTTTTGTCATCATTTGAAGGCAATACCATTTTTCTTGGTCTTGACCGATATAGGGAGTCTTCTCACAGGTTTCACTGTTCATTTAGGTAAATTTAACCAAATAAATTAAAACCATGAAAAAAATGACAATGTTGCTATACAGCATTGATGTGAAGAAACAATAAAATAAAAAAATCAAGACAGCAGACTAATTTATTATACACTAAAAGATTTTTTACTTGAAAAAAAAGGTCCAAAATAATGATTCCTTTGACTTTTTCAGGGGGGGGGGCATAGCGACCCTCTTTCATGCTGGCAGATATGCTGCTATAAATTCCAAATATTTTGGACCACACTCAGCCTGTCATTTAATAACTCAACAAAAAAAAAATTTCAGGTACCAACACCTAGTTTTTAATCGCCGTGGCAACTAGGGATTTGTCCAGCCCTGCCACTGGCAGTACTTTAAAGTACAGATAACTTTTTAACTGTCAGAAACCTCAAATATTGCTTTTCGATACAAAAATTCCCATTGAAAACGCACACGTTAATTGCATGTAATGTTTAAAGTGACTGTTATATAAAGAATAAATTTTTTTTTTCTTATAAAATTTGAATAAAGCATAACATGAACATTGAAGGGAAAATTGTGGAACGATTTGACATTCTTTGATTCAAGATGATGCTTGACCTTCCAAAATTTCTTCAACTGCTTATATATGTTTGCATTGATATAAACTGTCTGCTATACTCTTTTTACAACAGATAACTGTTTAAAAAAATTGATTACATCATGTATATAATGTTGATTTCTCTTATTAAATTATCTAGATAACCACTGATACTTAAAGCGATACTTTTATTATGCATAACATTGAAATATATCTAGCGATCAAAATACTAAATTGTAGGATTAAAATGTCATTTAATTTGACAATGCTAGCTTGTATATATCAAACTTATTCTTACTTTTGCACTATATGGAACATTTACTAGCATTTATTATGCAATGGTTTTCCAATTGAAGCTGTATTAAAATGTGCAAAACAAATGCTTTGGGTATCAAGTCTTGTCAGCTCCGCTTTGGTTGAAAATACTCTTTAAAGCTCTGTGAATTTATACACCCTGATCTAAGAAATTTTTAGGTGAAAATAAATTAGTTTAATTAGTGCATTAACAGATGCTGTGTGAGAATTTTTATATGGAATAAAATTTTGGGCAGATCAGAAAATTTAAAATATCAAAATAGATATTTTTTCCTCAGTAATTATCATTCTAAATATAAAACCCTTTAATCTAAATAAAAGTAAGTGTTTTGTTATTTAACATATCTATCAAGTTAACAAAAACTATATGACATCTTTGACAGTAAGATTTTAATAGGTTTTTGACCCCAGAAATTAACTCGGTATTAAAACTAACCCTGATGCCCTATCATACATATTTTGAATAAGCTGCTCTATTCCACTTAGCAAATTGAACACGGGTAATGAGTAGCTTAGATAAATAAACCATAAAATTATATTTTATATGCTCTAGGCTCTTATGTTGAAGAATTCAAAATTGCAAATTATATTATTGCTTTAATAATTGTAATAAATTGTTTAAAAATAAAACATCGTAATATGCAAAAAAAAAAGTTTTTCACCATGTTGTATACATTATCAAAAGGCATTCATTTAGGTTTTTGACGGTTTTCGTCAGTTTTTGATGGTTTAAACTAGTTTTTGATGCCTGTCATGTCAAAACCCCAACCCTGATTTTAAGTACTTGGTGCTGACAATTTCAAGTACCAGGTGAATTAAATCGTGTACTAAATAACTTAAACTTTTTTTTTGTTTTTAGGCCTTAATTAGAACTGAAATGACCTACCAAAAAATTAGAATATTTCATTTTTCATAATATTTTGGATAAAGGGTTAACCAAGGTGCAGAAAAAACTAAAATGCACCAATGCGTTGTGGAAAATGCGTGTAAATAGAAAAGTACCTAGGTTTTATATACATTCAAAGTTTATAATGGGCATTAAACGGGAACTATTGTCGCTTTTATTTACTGAAACAAGAAAATCATTTTGCTATGAATTTTTATTTTTTTAACAGATTTATTTGTTCAATATTTCTCAGCAGAGACATGTACAAGAGAAAATGTGGGCGTAAAAATGTTTTAAAATTAAACACATTGGGAGAGAGATCTTTCTGGATGTATGCCTACACAAACCTTCAGGAGGAAAAGTTTGTTGTTTCCTCCAGGAACTTTTCTTGCCAAAGGCAAGTATTGACATAACATCCAGAAAAATATCTTCCCAATATATCACAGGCAGAGAAAGCATCTCTCTCTAATGGGTATAATTCTTAACACTTTCAGTAATAGAGTTAACAGCGTTTGAGAAAATTAATTTCACTTCATCTCTTTGCTTTATTATTTCAACCTATATGAATCTGAACATTCCAAACTTTGTTTTGCCTTTTTTTTCACTGTTTTCCTTTAGTTTTTTTTTTTTAATGTGCATTATGTTACATTCTTTAGCAATAAAATTGCAAAAGCAATCCAACATCTAAGTTTAAGACAACTAAAAAAGTGACAAAAAAAAATGTTGCTTCCATATTATAGTAGATAATTATCAATGTGACTATCACTTTTATAGATATTCATGAATTGGACAAGCATCCGATCGCCATGGTGATTAAAAAAATTGATATTGATGCCTAAAATTTTCTGTGTGTTATTACTAAATTGATGACAACGCAAAATTTTCACAATTTATTTCAGCATGTCTACCAACATAGAAAAGGGTCACAAAAACACACAAAAGTCATAATACTGTGAAAATATGAAATTGAAGGAATAATACTTTCCGTAAAGATATTAATCTCAGGTCCAAATACATTTTTTATAGCGTTAATTAATTCTACACTAAAATATTGATATGAGGATACTCTGTGGACCAAAAAATTTCATCGTGGCGGGGATTATTGTTATATCGAGAGGCAGTAGTTAAATATTAGACAATAGGCATTTCCATACAAGACTTGAGAAAATATTGTTGAAGAGGGATTTATTGTTATACAGAATATTGCTGTGGCAAGGTTTCATTGTATCTATAAGGATAAATACTTTACAATGATACATTTTTCTCTGGTCCCTTGAATAGGTACAGGGCTTGTTTCTCATGTGGGCACACACCCAGGGCCCTAAAACTGGCTATTTTTGAATTTTAGGCATAACCCACATCTCCCCTTTCACCTACGTATGCCTTTGCCCAAACTTATGAGGAATGGGCCCTAAGTAGTGGATTATTTCTTTCTTCCAGACCTTTTTAATAATTACAGCGCATGGGAAAATAAAATTCATCCCACGAGCCAAGTCAGCCTTATATATGACAACATGCCTGTGTTAACTTCCATAACGAGGATTGGATTTGAATATTGCACGTCATACAAAATCCAGACCCAAATACAAATAGGGTGCTTGACAAATCTGAAAAAAATGTTCAGGCATCAGCAAAATTTCTTCAGATCCAAGCATTTTCCCCTTCACGAAAAACCGTCCTGGGGTTTAGAAACATCCTCTTTTATGTTAATCAATGCATGGACATAAATTGTGGGAACTTCTCACACAAACAGTCCTTTCAAACCTTAATTTGATCATCAGGACCAGACAAATTTCTTAGGAGTCAAGCAGCCCCCCCCCCCAAATAATGGTTTTTCGATTTTACCGAGACAATTACCCCTTTTCATGTTGGAAGACACATTATGTGATCAGAAAATTCTGTGACACTGATTTTCCATCACATAAAAATGTTTAGGTGTGAATATCAATCTTATAGTGGCCATGTGACCTGGAATTTGTCGTGCCCTGGAGACCATATAATAAAAATTTTAGGTGCCAATTCTGATTTTTGAATAGCTTTGGTGATTTAACACCAAAGATCTATCTTTTCCTTGAATAGGCTAGGGCCTTTGCCTCAGACATTCAAATTCCAGCTGTTCAAAAACATGTCATAAATGCTTGATTTCGCATCACAATAGCTGTGTTTCCACATTTTATCAAGCTGATTATCATGTGAAATTTCCAAATTACCTGTCCAGGTATAGGTACTGGCATCCCATGTCTAATCATTTGTGGTGCTATCCTAATTTGGTTACTGCTTATCACCACTCTAGGTGCCAAAGCTCGTTGCACATTTGCAGATCCAAATCGCGTCGGATTAACATTCACAACCTGGATGCCAGGAACAGGATGTTGATTAGTAACCACTTGCGTCATGACATTGACAGGAGTACTTGAAGACGGGTTCGATTTTGTCGTCGAAGCAATCACAGTTGGCTGAGTTGTAGCACCTGGGAATACAGTTTGTTGTTGCTGCACAGTTGATCCTGACTGCTGCATATCACCCTGGATGAAAGCATTCACTTGCGTGCTCTGAAGTCCCGCACTGTCTTTGACATTTGTGAGGGTACTACCCGAGGACACAGCAGTGCCCAAGATTGTTGTGCTCTTCGTGGACACTGGCTGCGACTGTAAAGTCTGTTGCTGCTGCTGGGAGAGAACAACACTCTGATATGTACAACCTGGTGTAGTCTGTGGCGGCGGCATCGTCGTGACGGTTTGGATGGTGCTGAGCACAGCTGGCGAGTTGTTCTGACACACCACCGTGGGTCCATTCCGGACCACACCGCCAGAAGTCATAACCAGAGTCGCGTTCGCTGCTGGGTTGACCCCGTTCTGGAGTTTCAAATTGTTCCTCTGTTGATACTGGGCCGCGGCGACCACGGGAGTGGCGGTCTGAACGAGGTTCGCCGATGAGTAAGGTACTTTGATGTCGGAACTGCTGACCACGGCCGCAGAGTTCACTATGGCCTGTTGTTGCTGCTGCGTTTGTCCGTAAGAATTCACAAAAGCCCCCGCGGGCAACGTCGCCGACGTACCACCACCACCAGACATCACCGCGTTTTGCATGGGCACGGGACTCATGCTCATCCGCTGGGTGGTGGTGCTAACGAAAGTTTTGTTAGTCGTAGTCGAGCCCGAATTCAACAAAGTGCCCAGAAGAGCACCATGTTTCTGTGCAGCGTTCAGCGTCCGCAAATTCGCGTCCGTAAAAGATGGGCTGTTGTTCGCTGGGGTAGGGCTGCTCTCGGTTCTGGTGTAAGGTATGCCTGGTGATGACAGCTGAGACTCCAAAGAACCGACCAGCGCGTTCACTGCCGACTCGTCTATGTCTGAACACAGCAGCATATCCTCGACGGACTTTGCTGACGCCATTTTCCTACATCACGTTTTAAGGAGCTACTGCGCGTGCGCGCGGAAAGTTTATATACAGAGCTGTAAATAACAATAATCGCGGGATGATTTCCCATTTGGTGGTGAGGGGGGAAATTGATCGGCTCAGTGCCTTCGTAAGCACTTCCAGCCCGAGCTTTCTTGCGAGCGTCTGGCCGTCCCGAGTCCGCAAACTCACTAACGAACAAGAAAAACGCAGCGATTAGGACCAATAAATAATAACTCATTAGGTCATTAACTGAAACGTATTATGTTTATTGTGATGTCATCATCCTAGCGACGGTAGGATTTTTTTTCCCTGAAATTACTTCTTTAAAATACATTAACATTATATCACCAAAAAAAAATAAAAAAAGGAGCATCAATAATGTTTCGAGTCATTTTATAATTTTTTTCATTTCCATTTTCTTAAAAATATCCCAATTTTTGATCATTTTCAAAATTATTTATAAACTTGAAGAAATTTCGAAGGAAACTAGTATTTTTTTTGGCAACATCATTGTATACATTTTTTTTTTGTGGGATCCCTCCTTGCGTAAGTTCATACTAAAGTATATTCAATTTTTAAAAAAAAAAAAGTGAAGAAATATACACGGATTGTGAGTAACGATAGTGGCTTCCATGGCGTTTGAACACCAGCCTGGGATGGCAATAGAATGCTTGAGCATCCCGATAAAACTGACTAAAGAGGCTGGTATCGACGCCGAAGGCAAGGAGGTGCTTAAATGTGGTTTCAAGATCGGAGGCGGAATTGATCAAGATTTCAAAAAGAGTCCACAGGGTTATAAAGACAATGGTATTTACGTGACGGAGGTCTACGAAGAGAGTCCAGCCGCCAAATGCGGCCTAAAAGTCCACGATAAAATCCTCCAAGTCAACGGATACGACTTCACCATGGTCACCCATAACAAGGCAGTGGAGTACATAAAGAAGAATCCAGTCCTCAATATGCTCGTTGCACGGAAGGGTGTGACACATTCTTGAAAAAACTGCGCCACTGACTATCTCTCCAGCTGTTCATTATTATTATTGTTTTTATGTGCTATTCCTATTTGTTTTCCTTCGTAGAGAATATAGGGATCAGGTCCTACTAATTTGGTTCCTTTCGAATGCTGAGCATTGTTTAACAGTTATAAGCCATTTGACTTTATACCAAAGAATCGCCCGTGTATGTTATGGACATTGTATTTAACGTCCCTGTTGAATGACCTCAGAGATCTCGATTTAGCCAGTATATGTTTGCGCAAAGAAAGAAGTGCCAAATATATTTGTACAGAGTGTTATTTGAAGCTATATACAACTTGTGTAGTGATTTTGCTGTCACCTAGAAAAAAAGCAAATTTAAGTTAACCTATGTTTCTTTGAAAGCGTTCATGCTAAAGTTTTCAACGTCCCAAATGTTTGTGGATCATAGTTGTGGTGGAAAATAACTAAATTAATTATTTGTGTGACTGGAAAACAGAACAAAAAAAAAAAAAAACCATTCCAGTAGTGATCGAGGCTGTGTTTTGTGAATATTTTTTGAGTATTTGTGGCTGGTCCAATTTGACAATTTACTTTAAAACTTTTGTTTTTATTTTTTCTACCACACTTTCATGGTTTGATGTAAACATCGAGAAATGATATGAGCTATCAGTATCTGTCCTGAATAACTTATTATTTCTATTGATATTTTTCTACTGTTTTCGTTTTTGTGGTGATCGCTTTTTGTGTTTTCATCAAAATCTGACTGTTTCGAACTCATTTTCATCACATCAGCAAATTGGCGGACACTTTGTCAAAAAAAAAAATTCATCTGAAGTGGCCAGCTTTACTTACAAAAACATTTCTCTAATTGGTGCCAGAAACCAGCTAGGTATACACAGTTACAAAACCTATGAACTGATATTGTGTTAAAAATTATATGAGCATGTGCATTTTAAT
The DNA here is from genome assembly GCF_987345545.1 of Pholcus phalangioides. NCBI lineage: Eukaryota > Metazoa > Arthropoda > Arachnida > Araneae > Pholcidae > Pholcus > Pholcus phalangioides. The sequence goes on along the minus strand of NW_028301616.1, from coordinate 19,897,622 downwards.
AATGAACTTGTTTTAATATAGAAAATATACTACACCTTATACTCTTAAGCAGTGTTTTTAATTCTTTATTTTCCTAAGGACCGACAATTCTTGGGCAAACACAGAAAACTCTTGGGCTACGTAAGATAGCAGAAATTGAAATGAAAATATAGTGATAATCACTGCTTTGTGCCGAGACATCTCATGTGGTCATCTCATAAAAATCACTGTCTAGATTGCTTGCCCACTGTCCCTTCATCGTTGCATTTCTGCATTGATATTTAATCATTTGTATCTGTCAATTTAGGGAATTTTCTCCCAGCAAACCTTCAATTGAACGTCATGATTTAGTATCAGAAAAGTTTCAGACTATGATAAGAAAAATAAGTTATATGTGCAGCGCTTGATGAAATGAAGAAAATTGAAGTGCAGCCAAATTTCTTAGGAGCGAAACATGATTTCTTCTCAAGAAAAACGGTCCTAAATCAGGGCTTGACAAATTGAGAAATAAAAATCTTGAAACCTACCAAATGTTTCAGAAGCCAAGTATTTTTTTTTTGCCAACCTTGAAATCAAACAAAGTTGTAGGCTCTAATATTAATTTGGTGCCTGAGATTTTTCAAGCACTGTCCTAAGTAACCTAGTTTTTTCAACTTTTCTGGAACTCTTCCCCTTCTGATAAAAGAAACATCATGAAATTTGAAAATTTTGTTTTATCCCGTAGACTCCAATTTAGCAAGCACTTACAGGAAATTTAGGGTGGTGCCTATGCAGATTTTCTAATTGCAATGGAAATTTGGCGTTTGGGATTTATCAAGCACTGGTCAATGGTTTATAATAGGGTGCACACAGGGCAACATCCCTGTGCACCCCCTTTATAGAGGGCAGCCAACAGGTTGCATATAGCCCACAAAGTGCTGAAGGAATTCCTAAATTTGTTAATTCACACAACAGTAATGTAATTTATGACTTGTAAGGGGGGTTCTGTCATGCCACAGGCAGAAATGGTTGTGCACCTGTGGTTCATAAAGATATGTAGTTTTGAAATTTTTTCTTTTAAATGGAGGTAGGTCTACAAGGGGTTACACAGTCACCACACAAACTTTATAATTTTCCATTTGTGAATACCATAGGGTAGTCAGTTTTTGTGGCAACAATAATTTTTATGTTAGTTATGTAGAGTAAAGTCTTTTTTTTTTTCATTTTTTACGGACACTGGCGGGACAAAAAACATCTGTCTGTAAAAGAGGAATGAGCAGGGGTTTGAAATGCTTACCTTAAAGTGACCCGAGAAATTACAATTTGGCTATTCAAGGGGGGAGACATCTGAGGGATGACCATTAACAGGAGTTTCACTGTAAATAGCCTATTAATGATGCAAGAAGTTTGTCGAACAACCAAAGTTTGGCAACTTGTGTGAATCAAGAACAAGAACACTATTATTTTAAGAGAAAGTTCTCTGTGAACAGAAATAATTTTGTATCCTTGAAAGATTTCATGTGCTTGCGTTACTTTCTGCTCCCAAATTAATAATCTTTTTTTTATCAAAGGAAAATGACTATAGCAATAGGTTTCGAAGGAAGTGCAAACAAGTTGGGTGTTGGCATTATTCAGGATGGAAAAGTTTTATCCAATCCTCGTGTGACATATGTTACTCCACCTGGCGAAGGTATGTTGCTCAAGATTCAAATTTATAAACGTGTATCTCACCAAGATCAGGGTTTGACGAATCCCAGGCACCAAGTCATCATGGCAACTGGAAAAATGGTATTGGTGCCTAAAATTTTCTGTGTGTGATCAAACTGTATGTAATATTTGGTTGGCTTCTAGATTTTTTCTCAATTTGTCAAGCCCTGACCAAGATAGTAGAATTTACGTATACTTGATTTGTTATTAATGTTTTGCTCTGGTCTAAGATATTAAATATACATAATGAATCTGACCTATTCTGCCAAACAAAAGGGGGTGATAGACGAGCCCAAGTGGGTCATGAAAAATCCCACCAACCCTGTCCTATCTCAAACAGTTTTTGAGTTATAATGGATAATCCATTATGGGAAAATAAATGTCAAGTCTGAAAAAAATCCAGATTTGTGAAGTTTCTGAGAGACCTGCACACAAACTATGCACATATTTGGAAAGCAGAGAAAAAATCCTATAAGGTCACATCAATTTCATTGAAATATCACCAATTCTGAAACAGAATTGGTAGAATTGGTGATTTAAAATTGTGTTGACAATTTGATTTTGAACTTTGCTAATCTTTTAGCGCTTTTAGACTGCTATTAAAACCAGATATTTTGATGAAATTTGTGTCACCTTATAGCAATTTTTCTGCTCTTTCCAAAGGTGTGCTTAGTTTGCATATAGGCCCCTTTGTTTGGCAGAATAGGTCGGATTCACCCGGCATTATGCAATTTGTACAGTGAAATTATGATGTGCTTAAAATACCCTGAATTTACAGAGAGGATAAGTAAAAATTTAATTCAGGCATCCTTACTAAGAAAAAAGTGGGCTACATTTGTAGCCCACTTTTTTCTTAGTAAGGACCCAGGGCAGTTAGAATAAGGTGATTCAAATGATTACAATTTTTCTCTGTGATACTCATTTGGTTCTGAAATTAATGTAATGATAGAAATGCAGCATAAATTAATTAGTCCAGGTTTTCTGCACACAACACATTTATTTCTCCTTTCCCCATTTTTCTGAATTTTTCATGCTATAATTTGCAATACTTTTGCCAATATCCATAGATCTGCTGGATGAATTATTATGCTGGGCCATCACTGGACAGATATAATAAATGAAAAGACAACAATTTTTTTTTTTTGACACAGATTGCTTAAAAACCTGAAATTCATGTTTTTATTCAATATGTGTCTATGTTGCAGTCATATTTTTTATCGTATTGGAACGGTGGGAATCTGGATCTGGTCTTAGAGCCACCAATTATCTTGAAAGATTTTTTCTTCCCCCCACCACCCATATTTAAATTAAGAGGTTTTGTTGCGCTTTAAGACAATTTCATTGTTACTGGGGGTTATCTGGACAGTCATTGGTACGTTGTAAAGCTCTTTTGATGCTAGCCTGCCATTCCTATTAAATCTTGTGAGTTAAATAACTTTTTTAATCATCTAAAGCAGTGATTCCCAACATGGGCATTAGCGCCCCCTGGGGGGGGGGCGATGAAATGTTCCAGGGGGGGCGGTAGAAGCTAGGGACATAACATAGGATCCTATAGGTTAGATTGCGATGGGAGAAAAATATTTCTGAAGAAGGGGGCGATGAGAGAAAAATATTTCTGAAGAAGGGGGCGATGGGACAAAAAGGTTAGGAAACTATGATCTAAAGCAATCTTGCATAAGTCTTGCATCAGTTTTTCATGACTGATTGACTGTCCTGATAACTGACCAATACCATAAAAAGCAATAACGGCATTGAATGGCATAACTTTCCATTGGACTTATCCCATTGCCGGGGGATCTCTTCCAGCCCAGCTTCGTGGCAGTCTACTTTATTTTGAGTCAAAAAATAAAAAAAAGCAAATATATGCAATTTTTGCAACATTTTCCAACATACAATTGGGTACTGTCATGATTAACAATTTTTGTAGTCATTATAGACGAGATGAGGTTGGGAGTTGGAGAAAAGTTCTGGGGTTTCGTTAAGAAGGATGAATGTGCATATAATATAATGAAGATGCATTTTAGAAGCAATTGGTGGGGGTCCATGCCATCTCATCTGTTATCTTACACTTGTCATATTATATACATAGCGTACAACAAACAAACAACACAACACTCTTATTTTATAATATAAAATATCCATCAGAGCCAGGGTCGCAACTAGATGCTTGTTCACCCGAGGCAAGCACACATTTTGACGCCCCCTTGTAATGTTGAAGGGGAGGTTTCAGAATGAAGTTTGTGCCCCCTCTAGTCCAGCGCACGGGGCACGAGACCCACCTGCTCCCTCCTAGTTGCGGCCCTGATCAGAGCGAGCTATCTCACTTATCACCTTGTTGGTGAGCAAATGGGTTTGGTAACTTGTGGACTAGGAGCCAGCATCAGTATTATTGGGTTGAGTTCACTCGTTCCAGTAGATCTGATGAAAATATACAAAATAAAAATTTTGTGTGGGGGAATATATACAACTGATTGTATATGTAGCATTGAATGTCTAGAAATATCTATGAATCATAGTCCATCGAAAATGATTTCGAATGTTGTTAAACCAATAAATTGGTGTTGTGCACCAATACCTATTCATTGGAGCCTTTATTTTTTATTCAGGATTCCAACCTAAGGATACTGCTCGTCATCATCAAGCACATATCCTAGATGTGTTGCAAAAAGCTCTAGATGAAGCAAGGGTGAAACCGGATGACATTGATGTGGTTTGCTACACGAAAGGTAAATTGAAAATGATATTTAAATTTTGACCCTAGAATACTAGCTATACCTCTCAGAAACATAGATATAAGGTAACTACCTTAAGTCATGTAGTTTTTATCAGTTTATATTTTGATTAGTATTTTTATAAGGTTTAAAAAAAATAATGAATACATTTTTTTCTGATAAAAACTAGAGTAATTTCCATCAATGTGAACTTTACGTGTGAAATTATTTTACAGTTATATAACAAGGCACAAAGGGATTATTATAGCACATGGGGGGGGGGGGGAGAAGCTTATACTGAATCATTATACCAAGATCATGATGTTAAAAAGAACATCTCTTTCCCTCTGGCTTCGGTGATCTCTTTTGATTTCTGGGAGAAATCTTTAAAATTATAATTTGAATCTGTTCGCACAAGAATGTCTAGCATTTATTCATAAAATTTTGAAAGGATGAATATGCAAAAATGAATAATTACCATCATGCACAACTGAAAATACTTAGTTATGCCAGTTAGGTATGAAATTATATTGTGCTATGGTCAGTGCCATCTTATGCGTAGACCCAACTGGGCACCTCAAGAGACGAGCGGGGCCTCACATAAATGAGATTTGATTGAAATTTTTTAGAATTTATGTAGGGCCCCAACAAAATAACTTGGCACTTAACTTAATTTGGCCCAGCATAATGCTCTTCATACAGATCTGACAATGGTGTGTGGGTGTGCTATAACACAAAACAAGCATAATTCTAACGAAATAAATCCCAAAAAGTTTTGGTACCAGCCAAATTTCTTAGAAGCCAAAAATGATTTTAATCTCCAAAAAAATGGTATTAAATTATGTGTTTTTTTTTTACTCTGCCGGGACTTTATATTATTTTTTATATTAAAAGACAGTGTCGTGAAATCAGAAAATTTTGTGTCATTTATAGACTCCAATTTAGCAATCAAATACAGAAAATTTCGGGCACCAATACCAATTTTATACTTGCCATGGTGATCTGGTGCCTGTGATTTGTCAAGCCCTGCTTTAGGGCCATGCATGCGTGCATGCGCATACACACAGTAATAATAGTATGGTATGTGTACGTTCTTGCATGCTACCAATTCTTGAGAAATTCCCTGGAGGAATGTTTACAAGGTGCATGTATGGTCAAAATTAGTACGAGTATGGTATGTTAATTCTAATTTTCCTTTAATTCAACAAGATATCCAAAGCCTTTTCTTAAAAATTCTCATTTTAGATAATTTTCTTAATGTTAAATTTTACCATTCCCGTGTTGCTGTGTGAAACTCTTGCTTTACCAGTTCATCTAAAAGAAGAAAATTTCAACATTACACACAGTATTCTTCTTAATTTGTTGAATAAATACATTTTTTTTTATCAAGCTCTCTAGCATTTTCTAGGAAGGAGAAATGGAGAAAATGCAGTAGCATTAGCTGAAATTTTAATTTGAAGTTTCTTAAAAAGAGAGAGAGCATGAGATTTATAGTGTGTTTGAATAGTGAACAAAAAATTGTTTCAAAGATGTTAACATGTTTAACCCATTCACAAACAAGAGTTTGGTAACAAATTTGGATGATCTATATTTGACTAAATGGCGATAAATCTGTAACCTTTTCCTAACCTAACTGCGCGTAAGAAAAAGGAGGAAAGAAAAAAAAAATAGAAGAAAAGGAAGAAATAAAAATAAATAAATTACAAGAGGGAGAGAAAAGAAAAACAGTATAATAGATGAGTGGATTAAGAGATTTTTTTCAGTAGAGATTTCTCTTTCACCCTCACCCTATGTGTTCTCTTTCACTTTTACATATACAGTCGAACTCGCTTATAACGAACATGGATATTACGAAATTTCACATGTAACAAAGTTTTCCCATGATCAGTGAATTCTGTGTTGCTTATCTATGATATTTTTATTGCTTATAACCAGGGTTGGCAGGTTTTTGACACATGACAGTTTTTTATGGTTTAAACTGTCATGCCAAAAACACTGTCAAAAACCTCAAATATTGCTTTTCAATATAAAAGTTCCCATAGGAAATACATGCGATAATTGCATGTAATGTTTAAAATAATTATGTTATACAAAGAATAAATACTTAATATGACTATAAAATAATTTTCTATTCTCTACAAAATTATTTTAGACAATAAATATTGTTTTCTTGTAAAATATACAATTTGAATAGAGCATAGCATAAAAACCGAAGGGAAAACTATGGAACTATTTGATATTCTTCAATTCAAGCTAATTCTCGACCTTCCAAAATTTCTTCAACTGCTTATATATGTATATGTATATAAACATCTGCTGTACTCTTTTTATAACAGATAGTTGTTTAAAAATGCCATATATGTAATGTTGATTTTGTCATTATTGAATTATCTAGATAGTCACTGATACTTGAAACAATATCCTTATTGTGCATAACATTAGAATATATCTAGCAATCAAAATACTATATTGTAGGACTAAAATGTCCTTTAATTTGGCAGTTCTGGCTTGTATATGGCGCTTAAGAAATTCCCATAACTTATTTTAAATACAAAAGTAAGAATAACTAAGTTTTACTATGATACGGTATATTTACTGGCATTTATAAATGCAATGTTTTTCCAATCGAAGCTGTATCTAAGCATGCAAAACAATGTTTTGGATATATCAAGTCCTACCAGCGCTTTCATTGAAAATACTCTTTAAAACTCTTAATTTATACAACCTAAGCAAGAGATTTTTAGGTGAGAACAAATGAGTTTAATTAGTGTATTGACAGAACTTCTCAAAAATTTTTAATGAAATAAAATTTTGGGCAGATCAGGAAATTTAAAATATTGCAATATATATTTTATACTCAATAATCATAATTCAAAATATAATACAGTTTAATCTACCTGAAAGGAAGTGTTTTATTATTTAATATATCTATCAGGTTAAAAAACTATTTGACAACACTGACAATAAGTTTTTGACTGTTTTAATACAGAGTTGATTTCTGAAGCCAAAAACCTAACCCTGATTTCTTATCACATTTATTTTGAATAAACAGCTCTATTTCACGATGTAAATTGAACACAGATAACCAATAGTTTAGATAAAATGAACCATAGAATTATATAGTATCTGTTCTAAATATTTGATATATAGAATTTATATAGTGAACACATCCTAGATATTGATGTCGTCTATAACGTATTAATCTCTAGTCTCAATGCACTTTTTCCATAGTGTTGAAATATTCTGTCTATAAGTATAAATCGGTTATAGCATACACTTTTCTGGTCCTTGAGTATCATTACATAAGATTTTCATTTTCTTTATATGTGAACCTCTGGTTTGTTCGAGGCTCTTTCACATGTAACTAACTTTGGCTGATCATTTTATCTGTGTTACTATTACAATCATTTGTGTCTGAGATTTGTCTTGTCCTGCTGGGTTTCATGATGTTTATCATATAAAATGTATGTCCAAGCTATATTTGACATCTCATTGTCTTATCTATGTTTGCAGGTCCTGGTATAGCGGCTCCTCTGGTTTCGGTTGCTGTTGTAGCTCGAACCGTAGCACAACTGTGGAATAAACCCATCATAGGAGTTAATCACTGCGTTGGTCATATCCTTTAACGTTTGTAACATTTTTAGTTGTGTAAAAAATATTTGATATGCATACTATGTTTGGAATTTAGTTTGGAACTTCAGACAAATTAAAATGTTGGCTGAAATAAAAATACCCTGTAGAAGTATACTTTTAGTACCCTGATAGAAACTTTGCAAAATTAATATCTTTCATTACCTTACCTATTCTACATTTTCCCTTAAGCGGGTTATGTGAACTTGAGTAACTGCAGAAAATATGTGATCACCAACATCTTAAATATAAGGCATATTTTCTGTTTGTATCTGTGACATATGTCGTTGATGGTATTTGCTTTCGGTGCGGTCATATATTAGCAATGCTTGAATTTTAAAACCGAAACATTCAAATTTAAAATAAAAACCTTTGAAATCAATCATGTGTAGTGGAATTTTATTTAAATTCTCAATCAATTTTCAATTTATTTTGAAATTATACAATGTTGCTCCAGTAGATTTCTTTAAGATTGTATTTCTTGAAACAAAAATTTACTTAGGCACCACATCAGAGTAATAACCACAAGCCTCCAAAATCATGTTTTTGAAAACATAAGCAGCACAGTGAATAAGCTAAAAAATATTGTACATATTCTACTTTTGCTGAAATGTTAAAATTCTGTTGCCACATGCCTTGATGCAGCAACTACACTTTGGGTTCAGTTGGAAAGCTGTTTGACATTCGGGGATAAGTTTTCATTACAGACGATTTTGATGGAAAATCGGTTACATTTTTACTGCTATCAATTATATCTTGCCATTGCTAGTGGGCTTGCAACTTCTAGTCAGCTTCATCCCGTGAGCAACCAAAAAAGTAGTTTTGTAGCCATGTGTAAATTTACATAGTAAATACCATATATACTCGTGTATAAGTTGACCTCCCTCTCTTTCCTTAGACTATCAAAACCACAATGTTGATCAATGTTTTTCTCTGCAAAACTGACCCATATATGTCTACCCCCCCCCCCCACCTCCAATTTTGGAATGAAATCTTGAACAAAAAAACTTGGCTTATACATGAATATATAATTATGGTACTTGATATAGAATTTATTTTTTTTACCATTTAAACACTTTAACAGCTTATTTAAATATTGAAATGGGAAGATTGGTTACAGGAGCTTCAAACCCTACGCTTTTATATGTTAGTGGTGGCAATACTCAGGTGAGATTTCTTTTTGTTTCATCCCAGTATGCTATAAGATTTTTGATTGTTGTTTGCTGCTAAAAAAAAAAAAAAAATGTAAAAAAATTAACAGAGCGACACACACACACACAAATCTACTTTGCTGTATAATTCATCTTGTTATAATTTATATCTCAACACCAGTTTTCATATACATGGTGGTTGCAAATGTGCATTTAAGAACCATATTTTCCTTTTTATAATTGCCAGATTATACATCTTTGTAGTAGATCATATTCTGCTGCATATTGCAGTGTACGCTGCTTGATTTAATCACATCGGGACTCTGGGTTTCTGATAACTATATATATCTGAAAAAAGACCTGTTATAAGTACAATGACCATATGTCCCATTTAGTCAGGCAGGATATATGGAATTGTTATTTTTATTTCTCACATAATGTTTTGAAATGTTAAATCATGAATTTTTTTCAATTCTCTAAAACAGGACCCCTCCCTCTTAACCTAGAATTCTTTTTCTTATTCAAAAATTGTGAGGAGTTATAATGGAACCTTCTAATATGTGCCAATCAGCAACAATATGCACTGTGTAGGGTTAACAATAACATATAGGGAACAAATTAGTCTGGTTCAACCTTAGCTTCAAAATGTGCAGAAAGAAAAAAAAATTGATTACATAAACCAAAAAGTCCTGATAACTATAATTTTTTTTAATGTTATATTAGTTGGTTCTGTACTTATGAAAAGTGATAACAATACCTGAATGATAACATTATTGGTGATTCTAATAAGTGGCATCTATTGTCTATTTATCTTTTTTTTCAGAGAAGTTTGAATGGAAATGAATATTTAAAAAAATTTATTAAGAAAAATAATTTTTTAAAGCTTTATAGGTGCCATATATATATGCAAGTAGAAAAATTTCTATTCTTTATACAAAAACATGTCCAACAACCCCTTACATTCTTCAATATCTCATTATTGGTTGATGCATATGTAGAATTATACGCTGCCGCATTTTATACCGTGCATATTTTCTCAAAAATAGCGAAATGCGCATCTGTGGATTTTGTGCAGAAAAATATTTTGAATAGCAGGCTCTTATAGAAAGATAGCTTTTTAACATCTTCAAAATTTCCATAAAAAATTAAATCAGTGTTTTGTTAATCATGTTTCTGCTCAGTTCTTACTCCTTTATAAAGTTAGTTCTCTCGTAATGACTTTTTTTCCAGTACAGATCTTAATACCACAGTCACAAATCTCATTAAAATGAAATTGGTGGGGAGGGGGGGGGGTTGTGTTTCCTAAATTTTGTAGTTTGATATTTTTTTCACCTATGAGTTAAAAATATTCAAGACTAAAGAGTAACTGTATAACTGTGTGAAATGTAGCTATTCTGTTATAATCAGATACTGCATTTCATACTATTAATAATAGTTTAATAATTATTAAATATAGAATGTTTTTTCATATTTTTTCATTTAAAAACCTCATACTAATCATTGTTTAATCTAAACTGATACTTTATTGAGTTTATAAGTTTATATTAATATCTACATTGCTGAAGTAAGCAATTGATAGTCTTAGAACTTATAATTTGATAATTAGTCTATGAACAATTTAAATGATAATATAAAGATAGTTATATAAAATATTTTATATAACTATCTGTTTAGTTGTAATTATATTCAGTCTGTAACTGATTTTTTAACTTGTAAAAAATTCTTATCCTTAAGTTTCATGAACTGAAATTTTTCACATTCTGAATTTTTTTTCATGTATTAATCATAGCTTCTCATAAAAAAATTAGTTCCAAATCTTTTCCCCCCTCAGATTATTGCATACAGTGAAAAGAGGTACAGAATTTTTGGGGAAACCATTGATATAGCTGTTGGAAACTGTTTAGACAAATTTGCGAGAGTATTAAAGGTATGGAAATAAAACAAAAACACTTATCATTTGATAGTCATGAGATCAATATGTGAATGCTTTGTTGATAGTGTTGTAAACCCTTGATTTCACTGATCTTGATTTAGTTTTATTAAGATTTAATAGACAAAATTTTGCTGCCATTTTCTTTTGCTCATTTAATTGTATGCATTCACATTTTTAAAGCATTGATGTCACTAACAAGATTGTCAGCCAATTACTAATTGAACGAGGTTATGTAAGGATTGTTTTCAATAAATGGTTTTAAATTGTGTATGTGTGAAAAAAGAAAAAAAAGAAATGAAACAGAACAAGTATGGGGCTTGGTGCTGAAATTTTTTGCGAATATAGTGTTAATTCATCATTTAATTTCATAAGATAGAAGAAACATCTGATCTCACTATTAAATACATTGAAGATAGACATTGCATTGTTACAATGCTTCCAGTTTATCCTTATCACTATCTTCACGTCTGAAAACAGATACTTCCTTTTTTTGTGTCTTTATAGAAAAATTTCTAAAAAACCAGAACTTGTGCTTTGCAGAAATAACAAATCCTAAAGAAAAGAGTGGCATTTTTTCTCTTGAAAAAATATTGGAAATTGCCAATTGTCAAATATGATACCAAAACTGACCTAAGTTTCCAATTGTTGCTAAAAAATAGTCCGAAAAATTTCCAAAGGCAGGAAATGAAGTGCTGTAGCAAGTCACTGCGGATTTAAATTAATTCCACAAAAAAACATTTAACATGACAAATACGTGAGGTGAATATTCATTGCCACAATTAAAATCAGCTTAATTTCGGTGAAGAATAAAAATTCAAGTAGGCTTCATTGAAAATAAAGGAAAAAAACGACAATTTTTATTTAAAAAATAAAAAAAAGTCGGGGGGGGGATTTTTATTATACAAAAATATAAGAATGCCCTGAGAAAACAGGTAATCCTGAAAAATTGCCAATTTCTTGTTTTATTTATGTGACGCTTTCTTTGGCAGCAAAATGTTTTGTCACGTGACACTTAATTTTTTAAGTTTGAGAATTGTGCCACCCATAATGATGTATAGTAACCTCTTGTTTTATACATTTCATGTCAGAAGACAAAGAAAAAAAAGTGAGATATTACCAATGACTTTATTCCAATAACGTTTACTTTTTGACATCGCTTCTAATAAATGTACAAATTATCTTAATGGACATTATAATGAGATGCAGTATAGAGAGGAGCTAATGTAGTATTTTATATGTAATAATGTGTGTGTGTAAAAATTAATGTCATAGTTTATTGATTTTGTTTGATTCAGCTCTCAAATGACCCAAGTCCTGGATACAATATTGAGCAATTAGCTAAAAGGTAATTTCTGATTATCTAATTTTTAATTTTATTTAAACATTCAAGTACTGAACAGTGAGACCGTGATTCCTTTGAATTAGATGATGTACACATTTTGTTCTATTAGAATGAATTGGGTCTATCTTTTTCTTTCAGGGGAAAGAAGTTTCTAGAATTGCCATATGTTGTGAAAGGGATGGATGTCTCATTTTCTGGTCTTTTGAGTCATATTGAGGTAGGTAAATACTTTTCATCTCGATAGCTAGATGTTACTGATCTTAGTACTATGCATTTAATTTTGAAAGCCTGCAACCATTCATCATGATCCACTCTCACAGAACACTTATTTTGACAATCTGTTTTAACTGTATTATTCAATCTTGTCAAACATTATCTCACAACTGCAACTGCATTTCAGTAAAATGTATCAATATCGCAAAATCTCTTCTTTTCCCCCCCCCCCCATTTAATTTAGTGCAGTATATGAATAAAAGATTTCCCCAAGGGTGATGTTCGACCCTTATTTTTTTATCCATCAATAAAAGAAGGTAATCAAACAAATTCAATTTGGCCTTTACAGGAAAGAAACACAAATATTTCTTGCTATGAAAATAGTTAGCTAATAACAAATGTTGCACTTGTTAGCTTTTTAGTTGCCCAAACTTGGTTCGGCCAATACGGAGAAGGGGGCTGGTTAATCAATTTATTTCTCATTGAAGGAATAAACGTAGGTTGTGTGAGTGCAAATTTTTTTCAATGGTGAATCTCAATTTATTTAATTATTTTTTCAAGGAGTTTATTATGACAAGGTTTCAGATAAATGACCTTCAAAATTAATGTAATATAATTAATTTATTAATTTTAATCAAGCACTGGCTTAATAAGTTGGTATAAGAAAAAAAACCGAGTTTGAAGGTGATAGCACCATTTCTATTCATGTGGTTATAATGCCATAAAAAATATGAAAACTTGTATTAGTAGTATTGTTAGTAGAAGATATACAGAAAAGCTGGCTAATTTTGTAGAGATACTGTTTTTTGGAAAAATTTCATCTCTGCCCCCTATGGTGGTGCATGGCTGATTGCTGTCACCGATCATGCATGGTACCATTCAGCATATATATGGGCTTCGTTGGTTAAATGTTCTATCTGTCACTATAGCTCCGCTGTATGCCTCTAGGGGCGGGACAGCAATATATATCATTGATTGATTGATCTGTCACTATAGCTTAGTTGGTAGAGCACTCAAGTCTCAGTAGGGGGCAGAGGTGAAATTTTTCCAAAAATCAGTATCTCTACAGAATTGGCCAGTTTTTCTGTATATCTTCCACTTGTAGTAACAACAAATTTTAATTTGCTATGTGTTATGCAATTTTTTTTCTCTTTATTAGTCTAGAGCAGAATCACTTTTGGCAAGTGGGAAATATACCAAAGAAGATCTTTGCTTCTCGTTACAAGAAACTGTGTTTGCTATGCTTGTAGAAACAACAGGTACACACCATGTTTTAAACTGGTATATCAAAATAATGAGGCTGGTGCACTCAATCATGAGAACACTTATTGTGTTATATATAGTGTAGCTTCTGAGACTATCTTTTTTTCTTAATGAAAATTTAAAAGCAATTTTTTTTTTCTTCTACCATTGCAGAAAGAGCTATGGCGCATTGTGATTCTAATGAAGTTCTTATTGTAGGAGGAGTTGGATGTGAGCATCTCTTTTTTTTTTTTTCAATGCTTCAATAATGTCATTTATATGCTGACTGAGCAAAACGCTACAAAAAGTATTTCTGGCTGTGGATGTGCTTACTATATAAATATACACTATTTATAGTAGTAGTATATAAATATACAGTGAAACCTTACCACACAGACAACTGAATCTTGATATAAGAATAAATCCCTGTACTATGATGTTCAAAATCTTGTTTGGAATCACCTATAGTCTGATGTTAAATTCTTCTTAATTTTTCTTTAAATATGATAAATCCCCCTATAATAATACTTTCTAAAGGGATTCTGAAACTGGTTCAGTGATATTTTTCTAAATCACTCTAAATCATCTTCAATACATTTTTAAAATTGTCACCTGTATGTTTTTGTTCTTCCAAAGAAATCCTTAGGTGTTTCATACCACCTGATCCCCGAAAATGTTATTGAAGTTGCCTATATTGCTATTTTCTGTGCAGTCCACAGAAGTGTAATTGGCAAACCATTTACAGCGGCAGAACATTTTACTGAACTTTATTATAATCAGATTTATTTTTAAAAAAACTTCAGATAAAAGGCCTCTGTAGCTGAATAGTGATGACCTGCTTATAGTGAAATAGTGAAAACACCTGCTTCATGAATGATAGGCTAGGTTTTTAATCTGACAGTAAATGAATAATTTGCTTCTAATGCCCTGATTTATTTAGCAGGGAAAAACAAAATTTATTTGTTTTTCTTGTGAGATTTTCTCATCGTTCCTTCAATTAGTATTTTGTAATTTATTTTTTTCTCCACGCTGATATGTTAATCAGGTGACATTGCTCTTTTGTATTTTTTATTATTTCAAATGTAGTGTATAATCATATATTCATTGAATGTATGATGATCCCTGTAAGGTTCGGGAGAAAAGAGTGGGAAGAAGGCCTGAGAGAAACAGAACTCGCGAGAGAAAAGAAAACGAATTGAGACATTAAAAAAAAAGAAAGAGGAGTGGGAAAGTTTGTACCGAAGAGACATGACAGTTTCATTGGGGATGTTGGATAATAAATGAAATATATGTTTTCTTCTTTTGGGAATCTAGAACCCAGTTATTTCTTCCAGAAATCAGAGTATAAGTACTGCCAAGGGCCTACGACCGATAAGAAGAAGACGGGGGGGGGGGGGGAGTTTACTACCCCGAACATATAATTAATGTCTTTCTTATTATTTAATGTCATTTCATTTTATCCATTTCAGGCAATTTGAGATTGCAAGAAATGATGGGCATTATGGCTGAAGAAAGGGGTGCTAAACTTTATGCTACTGATGAAAGGTATTAAATGGTGGTGTTTATTTTTTAACTTCTTATATACATAATTGTGTCATGAGCTATTGCTGGAGTTGTAAGATCTTCTACATTTTCAATACAATTAAAATTTGTAAATTATTGGTTACAGTTAGTTTCATTAAGTCTGAAGCAGGGGGTGTGAAATTGGTGCTCCGCAAAGTCCCAACAAGATCCAAAAAATATCATTTTTTTAATGAAAAACACTTAATTTTCAAAAATTCTACATAATTTTTTGAAATTAAGGTTGAAACTGATGTCAATATTTTTGCCCTAAAGAAGGTTGTAATGTTCAATGTTGTGATTTTGCTCTCAATTTTTAAGTCCAAATCTTGACATCGTGCTGGTTGGTGATAAATGGTGTGAATTATGGGGGGGGGGGGGGGAATGCTCAGAAACATAGATTTTAATTAAAATTAAACCCATAATAAATTAATAAATAAAATTTGGTATATTTATGTTTTTCTCAGTTCCTTTCCATTCCAATTGGATGATTTTATTTTTTTAAATTTTGATGTAAAAGAATAAAATATAATACACTGCTGGCCACCGTAAATGCAACACCCTGAAGGAAGCATGCAAATAATATGAAATTTACAACATGCATTAGTGGAGGTGAGATATGCAAATGATTAGAATTTCAGCGCAGACGCACATCACGCGCGCCTGTGGCGCCACTTCAAAGCGCTATTTAAGGCTTGGAGATTTCGACGATTTGAAGTACGGCAATTGTGTTTTTCTTGTGGTTTTTTCAAAAAAACGATCAATTATGCCTCGTAGAAAACAGCGATCATCTTTTGATCAAGTATCCGAGTTCGACAGAGGAAGGATAGTGGCCTACCGAGATTGTGGATTATCTTTCAGGGAAATCGGTAGTCGTGTTGGACGAAACCAAACAACTGTAATGCGGATATGTGATCGTTGGATGCAGGAGGGTACGACGGACCGACGAGTTCGATCGCATCCACCTCAGTGCACCACTTCACGTGATGACAGGCGTATTGTGCGTATGGCAGTGACGGATCGCTCAGCCACATCACGAACCATAGCACAGCACATTCAGTCTGTACCGCATCATCCAGTGTCTGCGCGTACCATTCGACGCCGTTTACAGCAGAGTGGTCTGTCCGCAAGACGTCCATTGCTTCGTCTACCCTTGACGCAGAACCACAGACGTCTCCGCCGCCAATGGTGCGATGAAAGAAGGATGTGGACGGCACAATGGAATGAAATTGTCTTTACTGACGAGTCACGCTTCTGTCTGCAACACAAGGATGGTCGGATTCGAGTCTGGAGACACCGTGGAGAGAGGCTGCTGAACAGCTGCGTTATGCACCGCCACACTGGTCCTGCACCGGGTATTATGATATGGGGCGGTATTGGATATCACTCTCGCACTCCTCTAGTACGCATTGCCAGTACTTTAAAAAGCCAGCGCTACATCTCCGAGGTGTTGGAGCCAGTTGTCCTTCCTTACCTTCAGGGCTTGCCCACAGCCATATTTCAACAGGATAATGCGCGACCACACGTGGCACGCATTGTCCAAAGGTTCTTCGTCAATCGCCAGATTGAATTGCTTCCCTGGCCAGCTCGCTCTCCGGATCTTTCGCCGATAGAAAACATGTGGTCCATGGTTGCTCCACGATTGACTCAGATTACATCCCCAGCTGCCACACCAGATCAACTTTGGCAACGCGTGGAAGCTGCTTGGTGTGCTGTACCCCAAGAACACATCCAAAGTCTCTTTGAATCAATGCGGCTACTGATTTTGGCAGGAACCACACTTCACAGAAGTCTATAAATTTAATCATTTGATGCTTGGTCAACATGTTATCTACAAAATAAATATTGTTGCGATATCCCTTGTCTTTCTTGGTGTTGCAATTTGGGTGGCCAGCAGTGTAATTGGGGGCTCACACACGTGATATAATTCTGAATGAAATAGCCTGGGGCACAATCGAGTTTGACACCCCTGGTCTATAGGCTCCATAATGATTGACTTAAACCTCGAATCATCTGAATTGGTTGCTTTCTAAGAAATTTATGTAGGGAATTTTATATAGATTTTCTTTTTCTTGCATAAGGAGGGGAGGAATAATATTTCATAGAGCTACTGATAATTCTGTATACATCTCTAAAAGTGAAATGAATCATTTTCTCTCTTGTTTGTCAGTGGTTTATTTGTTTTTTTGTCGTGGTTTTTCCACTGGATGATTGGTGTTGCTCAAAGTGTATATGCTTATGTTTTGTCATTTACTTATGTACGGTATTCCCCCACTTTAGCCAACATGCAGAAAAACACCAAAGGGGACTAGCATGCCTTGAATACTAATATTTTACAGCATTCGCAGATGCTGAATAATTCTTAAATATCTGGTTCTTCAAATTGATTGAGTTAGTTTTAATTTTGTGTAGTCTCTGATCTGCATTAGATCCTTTCTGTTTTATAAACTATAAGTTCAAATTTTATGTCTACTTTTGCCAGACATTGATTTATTAAAATCGGCAGATGGTCTAAGCGTTTTTATTTACATTGATTAAATGAATTCAACCCTTTCCGGCATGGTGTCCCCATAATGAGGCCCTCTTTACATTGTTTTCTATAGATTTTGTATAGAGTAGTTAATTTACTACAATGCATTCCACTGATGCTTTATTATAACTTGGTTGTTTTATTTTTTTTTTGTCTTGTAATGCAATTACTGTGTTCTGTATCAAATAGAAAAAAAATTCATTAAACAGGTTCTGTATTGATAATGGTGCAATGATTGCTCAGGCTGGATGGGAAATGTTCAAGTCAGGATATGTTACCCCATTTGAAGAGACAACATGTACCCAAAGGTTTGTATGCATACTATTCCGACAATTTAAGAGAGTCAAGGAAGTAAAATATGATACATTAAATTCTACTACTGAATAGAATTATATTACATATATACACAGTAGACCATCCAGTAGACTATCCAGCATAATGTGGTGGAAGGGGAGGACGGATAACAGAAAAGCCTGCGTTCTATAAATACTCATGTTCTATCCCCCCACCCTCCCACTGCCATCAGAAAACGATCCTTTTTATAACAAAACACACTCTTATTCATATTTTCTTATCTCTAAGTACAGGCGAGTACGTTTAAAAATTTAGTACTGAAAAAGTCCAAGAATAAAATTAAAAATATTGCACATATTTCAAGAAAAACTTTATAATGTCTAACTTATATATATATAATTGCAAGAAACAAAATCATGTATACTGTATACCAGTGTTTTTTAATGGACCCCCCCCCTCTCCCCCATGGGATCATTTTCATTTATTATCATTGCATGCAGGTCACATTTAGTGAAATTGTAATTTATTACTTCAATTTTTTTATGATATGCAAATTATAAAAACATTTTGGATTTCTTGGGGAGGCAGCATGGAAATTGACCTTGCTACAGGGAGTCTGTGGTGCATTGACGTTTGGAAGCCGGATAGTCGTGAGTCTGTTGTGTATAAATTGCTGTAATACCTAGACTTGTATAAACCTGTACTAACATTGTCTTGGCCTTAAAAATGATTTTTTTTTCAATTAGACAAAATTTGAGCAAAATCTTGAAGACTTACGATGTGATGTGTGTTCTTGGAATGGAAATGTTTCTCCATGAGATGAGTCTGGTCCTGGCTGCTAGGCACCCGTGCTAGATCTTGAGATACTTTGGCGGCAGCCTAAATGTCACAGTTGTGTCTAAACTGCACCCTGGACATTGCTGCTCTAATAATTTGTATCTCACTTTTTTAATTTTGCAATACCGATTCCTAAAACTGAGGCTTTTCTCTTCATTGCTTCCAATAAATTAACGCGTTTAAAAAGAAATACATGTTGTGGTAAATTGAGAAGCTATCCATTCTTAGATAAGACAATCATAAATATTTTTTATGGAATTGTATTATATTTTATCATTGTATATATAGTCTTTAGTTTTAATGATTGTATTTTTAATCGGCATTTTAGAAATATAGGGCATCCATATTTGTTATTGGCAACTTTTTCTCAGCCACCTCGTTGGGCATTTTGCCTGTTGTGGCCTTGTATTTTCAACATTAATCGTATGGATTCCAGGGTTTAATTACTTAGATTCCTACACAAAAATATTTTTTGTTCTAATACATTTTATGATAAATTTATGGTCAGGAAATGATTTGTTATGGTTTTTCTTGTTTTAGGTACAGAACAGATGAAGTGGAGGTCACATGGCGAGACTGAGTTTATTTAAAGAAAATTGTAATTTTTTTTTGTGCATTTTATCCTCTGTCATAGCCATTATTATTTCCTCTTGCTGTTTTGTGAATTATTGGCTGTGAATAAATCCTCATTGCTGAAAAATACTTATGTGTGTCTGTATCTGATATATCTGTAACGAAAATGTCAGAGAAGTATGTTAGATCAGTAGTAGTTTTAAACGGTACAGTGCAGTGCTTTGATCAGCTCCCAGGAGTGCTGTGCTGTTTTGTCACACTAAGTGGATTTACTAATTCAATATAGTATGAATAGTTTATTAAAATATACATTTAATTGTTTCCCTAATTATGCCCTGGCTGATACAGCTTTAAACGTTGATTTTTAAGTCTTACGGCTAATTCAAGGCTGTGACCTAATCAATAATTTTTTTACTGCCTTCAAAGGATTGTGATGAATTTTCATAGGCATTTTGCAGGTATTTCTTTTTATCATGGTTAAATTATTTTTTTTTCAAAGTTCCAGGATTGTACATAATGTTTATCAGTAATTAAAATGCTTGAAAAAAAAGCTAAATCTACAAAATCAACTTTTTTTTAAATTGCTTGTGTTTTTTCAGTTGTTTTGAATGAAAAGGAAGTGCAGCTTTTAAGAAGCTACAACGTGTAAAAAAGTTAGTGTTTCTACACAGGCATTTTTGTTTCTTAGTCATTTTTCTAGATGTGACTTATACATGCCAAAGGCTTATATACCGGAAATCATGGTTATTTCTTACATTAAAATACATAAATTATTTGGGGATTTAAATTACGTTTTCACTTGACGAATCTCGCCCATGCTGCAGCTGGTATGTTGGCCTATGTTCTGACTTTTAAGGTGCAGTGAAAAGAATTTTTATACATAACATACAAGGATAATGTGAACCAAAATAATTAGGGAACTATGGATCAGATCAGTGTTTACCAAAGTGAGTGGTAGAAGTTAGTGGTATGACATAGGATGATATTGGCTTGACAAGATGGTGACAATAAGTTTTTTTTTCTGTGAAAGGGGGAATGATGAGACAAATTAGTTGAGAAAACTTCTGGTTAGATAGTTGAATATGATGGTGTCTATATTAGAGGAGCTGTTTATAATCATACGCATCCAGGGAGGGCCGTAACCAAAGCTGGACCAGAAAAGAGTGCTGAATTCACGCTTTTCTTGTTCAAAATAACGGGGAGGGGTTGCCAAAATGTATACTGGCCCATAGTGAATGAGTCAATTTTTGTTTCTAGTTGCGGCCTTGAATGCAATTCATCTAGTTCTAGAATAAAATGCAGTAAAATCTAAATTCTAATGCACTGTTAGTGTAAAATGCTGTTGTATAAACTTTATGAAGCATTGAAGTTGCGATTTTTATCCCTCAAAATTCCAACTTCGGTGTAAAAAGTTCCGCGTTTCTAGAAAAATTTTTCAATTAAATCCTTGAAAAATGATAATCTCTTCATTTGTAGTTTCACAGTTTTCATTGTACGAGCAACCTGAACGAAAATTGATTGTGCATACAGTTATACAGTGAAACCTCGATATAACGATATGCTACGGACTAAGAAAAAATATTGTAAAGAGGTTATCGTTATATTGAGAGGAGCATATTTTCATTTCAATAGCGGCCAAATTTATGCTGCTATTGGCATCTACTCTGAATTGGTTTTATGTCGGTACTAAGAACAAATATTTGTCCCCACATGCACACAAAAATAATGCAACTTGATTAGCTAATTCAGCGGTTCTCAACCTTTTTGACTCGCGGAGCCCTTTTAAGTAAAAAAATTCTATGGCGGAACCCTGTAGGGCAATTTTTTAATTATTCATCAAAGTTACTGATTTATTTTTACTATTTAAAACTATAATTATTTTTTTTCAATTTTACTGGGTTTTTTTTTTTACTTTCCTCGAGTGGCCGCGGAGCCCCTGGAAAGTGTACAAGGAGCCCCCGGTTGAGAACTGCTGAGTTAATTGATGAAATTCAGTTGTTTCACACTGTAAAGGAGTTTACCGCACAGCACTGTTATGTGCTACACAGAAAGAAGCTTCACGGCAATTCATTGACACTTTCAGAGGGTAGATAATGTAAAATACGGATGTTATTAAACACCCTCGAAAGAAAAACTGCTGAGGAACATAGTGAAGGTGATTTTGAGCGAAATACAAAAAAATATCTTTGGTGAACATATAACACAGTTACTAAATTTCCTCAAAAATATCGCAATGAGAGATTTATCGTATAAAGGATATTGTTGTATCGAGAGGAGTTTTAACATTAGACTATAAGACAGGGGCGTAGCCAGAAATTTCGTTCGGGGGGGGAGCAAAGTGACAGAACAATGGATTTGGCCATCTTTTTCCCTTTTTTCGGTCATTTTCTCACATTTCGGGGGGGACCAGACCCCCAAGTCCCCCCCACCCCTGGCTACGCCCTTGCTATAAGAAGTTTCAAACATGATATCGTTGCAGAGGGATTTATCAGTATAGCGAGGTTTCACTGTGTATGCAACAAAAATCCAGAAGTGACTTGGAAGATGAAATGAATGCATTTTTAGCGAAGTGCAAACTTATACTTGAGGCTGATTGAGATAATACGATATTGAAGGAGATGCTGAAACGTGTCTGCTTGTTTAATATACAAAAGATTACAGATTAATTGATACGTGAATTCTTTTGGTTGAATTGCATGTACAGGTTGTTTATTTTTCATTTTACCAATCACTCATCTGGTCGTTAGGAACTGGAATTCACTTTTGCGAATGTACTTACGTCTCAATAAATAAACTAACATCAAGAACCTTTTCAAGGAGACCGTGACCTCGCATTGGATCGAAGGAAGTTTATTCAGAATAAGTGAGATTTTGTGAACTTAGAGAAAGAGAGAGGAAATTAAAGTATGCGTGTAATATATATATCATTTGTTGCATCTAGGCCAAAAGTCCAAAAACTTCGGCAGCCATTATTTCCGAACGTATCTTGTAAGCTAATGAGCGTCGTGCCCTTGAAATTTCAGCAGATACTTCAGAAAGCGATCTTTTCTTTCTTTTTTTTTTTGCCCTTTCAACAGCGACAGGAGAACTTTTGTTGTTTTCGCCATTATATTGATTAAAACTTGAACCGGGATTCTTTTTACATGAGAAAAAAAAAAGAGAAACTTTGGCACGTAAAAGTTTTCGAAATATGGCAATTATATACCATACCATATGAGTACATATCGTGCTGTGGAAACGTTTCCAACAATATAACATTAGGTATAGAACGGGAGATTTGACACTTCACGGGGACATCCACTGTTTCAATCTTGCTCTATTGATGCGGCATGTCTCTTTTATTCATCCGTACCTCGCCAAGGATCATACAAGTTTGCCATGTCGGCTGTCGTCGAACGTAGACGAATCATAGAGATTGAAACCTCAATCACTTCGTTGGTAATGAATGTTAGTTTTTCAATGGTAATCGAGGTGGTGTCCAGTTAGAAGAGCTGATAATAATAATTTAATTTTGAGGACTCACCGATCACATATGCTAAAGGTTGCGTGCAGCGACAATGAATTTCGGGCTTCTAGTTCGAACCTTTTCTTCGCCAGCGAAGGCCAAGGACTTCATCCGAATAAATAACGGTCTATCCGAATTCATTGTCCTATTCACTCTCGTTCATCGGTCCGCGACACTTTGAACTTGATCAACCGACTTGATGCCGTTCTCGGTGCAGACTTGTTGGTGGGCAGTGGATAAACTCGTGTCCGATACAGCTCTCTCGATGCTTAAGCTAGGTTCGTCCTCTTCTCGTTTCCTTGATCTCGGAGCTAAGGAAGTAAAAATTCTTGTAATGAATCGTGATAGTGATGACCTATCATGTGTACACGTTACATGACAAATCAAGATATCAAGGGTGAATGAATCTCCCATATAATAAAAATAATACAGTAATAAGCGCAGAGGATGTATTGAATTACTTACTAATAGAATTTTCGTGAACAGAGTTTTCGGTAACTGAAGCCGGTGGATTTTGCTGAAGTTCCATGTCTTGGGTGGGAGGCGTTCTGGCAGTCCTGATTCCGAAGTCATAATTCCTTAGCCAAGAATAATACAGAACCCCATAGAGCACTAACATTACACCAGACGCTATTCCCATGACACGGAATGCCAGCCTTGCTCCGAAATGCCCCATCATGGTACCACCAGCGAAGCTACCCGAACCACGACCTATTAAAAAAAAAAAACCAACAATAAGCATTTTATTTTTAATAGATGAATAATCGTGATGTCCTAAAGCAGTTTTCCTCACGGTTGTGCCGGTCCGTGAAACGTTTCGCCAAATTCTCAAAGCCCCTAGCAAGGTGAGAAGAATGCTTTTGAAATTTATATTTGTGTAAAGAAAAGAAAAGAAAAACTATTCAGCCGTGTCAATTACATAAACCATTAGAGAAATCGAATTAAGTTAATGAAGTGTTTTTTACGTATGTTTCAGAAACAGTGGATGTCCACCTACCGAGAAGAATGGAACCTTGAACCTCAATTCGTTTACCGGGGTGCTGTAGATGAAGCTATTATACGCGCACGCGCGCGCGGCTCATATTTCATTATCCTCAATTACGAACATTGCATTTCCGTCGACGTATTTTGCTAAGAGCTCCTTTGAATTACTTGACTTACTTGGGTAACTTCAGAGTAGTGATGTGTGGATGAAATACGTTTGTCAAAGATATCTCTGAGTGTGTGAGAATGATAAATTTTGTTGCCTTGGACAAATGAGTTCAAATTTTATTCGCTTTCCCATACCGATAATTTTCTATAGAAGAGAAATAATAAATATTGTGATTTACCGCCAACCTCCCCCCCCCCCCCCTCTCTTCACAACATATCTTGTTTATTTCGTTCCACTTCATCAGAGTGCTATGAAAAAAGATATACCAAAGCACCAGCTTACTGATGAATTTTGCAATAATAAAGGAGCAGATGTGATTCATCAAGTACCCCCAGAAAACTTCTCCATGGGGTCCCCAGACATTAAATTTTCCAGACCAAAAAATTTCATTTGTATTCATTTTACCAACAAATAAATTCCAGGGCTCCCAATCAAGGACCCGGGACCAATTAACAGAATTTTAGCGGAGCCAAGATTGGATTTATCTCGGGCTTCCACTGTTGCAAATTTTACAGTGTAATGCAACAAAAAAACAATGCGATTCATCCATCCAGGGCCTCCAAAATGAAACCTGTCTACTACCACATGGAGCCACCGACCTGGAAGCATGTCGGAAATCCCCTCTGTGAGGGACACGAAAATTTTTCACTTGCATTCATTTTAACAGCGAATGAAATCCAGGGACCGAATTCGCATAATTTTAGTGGAGCTCCAGACTGGCTTTATCTCGGGCTGCCGATGTTGCAAATTTTACAATGTTAAACAACAAAAAACAATGAGATTCATCCAGGTTCCCTAAATGAAACCTGTCAACTTCTCCATGGGGCCCCGACCTGGGGGTTTGTCAAACATCCCCTCTGTGAGGGCCACGAAAATTTTTCATTTGTATTCATTTTAACAACGAATAAAATCCAGGGCCCCAATCAATTAACCAGGACCCGATACGCAGATTTTTAATGGGGCCACAGACTGGCTTTATCTCGGGTTACCGATGTTGCAAATTTCAAAATGTTAAACAACAAACATCATTGAGATTTTCGATCCAAGTCCCTCCGAAATGAAGCCTGTCAACTTTTCCATGGGGGCCCCCTATCCGGAGACTTGTCGTACATTCCCCGTGAGGGCCACGAAAATTTTTTAATTTGTATTCGTTTTAACAACGAATAAAATCCAGGGCCGCCCAATCAAGGAGCCAGGACCCAATTCGCAGATTTTTATGGGGCCCCCAGACTGGATATATCTTGCGCTTCTACTATTGCAAATTTTTCAATGTAGAAGCAGCAAGAAAACAAAGACCCCTGGAAATGAAAACTTTTAACTTCCTCATGAGGGTTATACTGTATGTGCAATGCGCCACGTCCTGGGTACCCGACCCTGTGTGTTGCGATCACTGTTGATACATGCATATTACACATACCTCTCGGCATGACCCCCACAAGGGCACGGCTGACAGGGGCTGGAACGACTCTTACCACTTTTTGATTTTTCGCACTGTAAATTAACCGCAGGGGACCCCGTGAAAATGCTGGTTTGGGGCCTACCAACCCCCCAAAAGTTTTGGTGCATAGAATTTTACACCGGTACGCAGCATAAAAATAAACAGTTTATAGCATTATACCACAAATTGTTCATTTCTGTGCAGCAAATCGGTTTAAAACAAACAGAAAATTTCATTTTAAGAATTATAAGAGACAGTTTTTTTTTCCGATAGGTGGAAGCAGGAATTCCATCTCGATGTTTCTCACATGTATAATAGTTGTACATGTATAATGCATTAATTCATCAATTTATTTTAAATTTATTGTTTATATTTTTTGTATATATTCAATTATAAATTTTATAATTAAATATATACAAAATAAATTTGATATAATATTAATATAATATGAATTTTTTCCTTCTATTAGTTTTTTTTCCATTGATTCTCATACATGCCGGTCCATGAAATTGTTTACTTAATTTCATTGATCCGCCGGTAAAACCGCAAGAAAAAAAGGCCCAACAACACTATCCTAAAGTATACGAGGTATACTGTATTGCATGCCGCTGTGGTGGTGGAGTTATAATACTACTACTACTACTACCACACATGTATCTCGTTCATATTCCTCTGCGGAACTTTTAACGAGTTGGTACGTGTTGGGATACGCGTGTCCGTGTTGTGAACCTAACGTGAAGCTTGTTTCTGTGTAATGCTTGTATAGTGCTGCCATCTTCCACGTATTTTTGAAACTATGAGTGACGTGTAATGTTGGAAGACGAGTGGCCACACTGACAGACTCACATTGCGAGGACTCGGGATCGAACGCAAGTTCACCACATCTACAGACAAAATGTTCGAGAGTCCAGATTCTGCGCCCACTCGCTAATCTCTCGAAATAGAGTTAATCACGAGCATTAAACTTTTGATTCTGGTTCTGCGCCCTGATCGGTCGAAACGAAGGTTGCCGGAGTACTGGCTACTTGGCTACTTTCCTATTGCTTGGCTAGTTTCCTCTTTGCTTGGCATATTTTCCTCTTTCCTTGGCTGGTTTCCTCTTTGCTCGGCTTATTTTCCTCTTTCCTTGGCTGGTTTCCTCTTTCCTTGGCTGGTTTCCTCTTTGCTTGGCTTATTTTCCTCTTTCCTTGGCTAGTTTCCTCTTTGCTTAACTAGTTTCTCTTTTCACGCTATATATGCGCCATTCTCTATATATTTTTCACGTTTTTTTCCTTTAAATTTTAATCTTACGCTTAATATTATTGATTCAACGAAACGCTCTTCTCAGGGCCAAATCACATTAATCTCACTGACGCATCTTCCGAGTAATTACTGTTATAAGGTGATCAGAAATGACGAGGAGAGAAAAACTGTTGTTTTTAAGAGTAAAAAAGATTTGACAAACAAACAAACCGTTATACTGTATTAGCTTTTTCGTTATACCAGGGATCTTCAACGTGTAGCCGTTGGCGACTTTTGTCGTAGCCCGCCGATCATTTTCAGAAAATGGTTGAAAACATTGAAAAATGATTTATTCCAGAGAATTAATTAAAGAAATAATTTCGGAATCAATGAAAAAGATAATTCCGGAATCAATGAAAAAGATAATTCCGGAATTTATGAAAGAAATACTCTTTAATTTCGGAATTTTTACGAAAAAAATAATTCTATAATTTATTTAAGAAATAATTCCAGAGCGTATCGATTAAAATTCAAAATTAATGAAAGAAATACAGTCAAACCTCGTTAGTGGGTCACCTGGTTAACACGTCACTCCGCTTAACGGGTCACTTTTTGGAAGTCCCAATTGTCCTCGGGCAGGAATTGGCACAGCTATGGCCTACTCCGTTTAACGAGTCACTCCGCTTACTAAGTCATATTTTCGCTCTCCCAAGAGTGACTCATTAACGAGGTTTGACTGTAATTCCAGAGATGAGAATTCAGAATTATTGAAAGAAATAATTTTAGAATTTTTTAGGTTAATAATATCCGAATTAGTGAAAGAAAAAACTTATAAATCAATGAGATAAATATTTCACAATCAATAATTGTAAGCCAACTGCAAAGAATTGTTGTTACAGTGAAACCAACTACATCTTTGACAAATTATGTTAAATAAAACTAAAGTGAAGGCTTAAATCTTGTGGGTGGTGAAATCAGTGATGTGGTGAAATACACTCATCTTATAATAATTCAAGGATGTTGAAGAAATTTTTAAGGTAATGTTTTCAGATAGTGACATTGCAGAAAAGGGAAATCTTGCCTTCCTTGATCGTGTTCAATTTTTTCATCAAGAGCATTTGAAACGCATAAATGCGTGTACAAAAAATGTAATAATTAATAAGGTACGATAATGAGATGGTATGTGATAATGATAATTAATTAATATAATTAATTTTGTAATTACTATACTATTTACAAAAATGATATAAAGTGTTACTGTTTATGACCCATGGAAGGATTACATCCCTTTTGGTCAAATAGTGTTTGTTTTGTAGTTTTCTTTTTGTCTTTCTGTCTTGTATGTTTTGATTTTGTCTTGTCTAAATAAATAAATAAAATAATTTTTTATATTGAATTTTTGATTAAAGAACTACCTGGAATTTTTTGAAAATTTGATAGGAAAAGTTGGGGAAATTTTCTCACGAAAACAATTTTTTTTTCTTCACGCCAAGAATTCAAATTTATTTTGTTTTGTTCTATCTTGATGAATACACTATAAAAGTTTTATAAAAGATCATTTATATAGCACTTCTATAATGTAATCCCAGCCTGAGAATTATTTTTACAGCTATCATACGCAGGTCTACAAAATGAACTTGGAAATATTATGTTACTGACATTTTGTATTGCAATAAATGGAATTTCAGATGTCTAGTATCTTTGTTTTTCCGTAATTTAATTGAAGTAGTACAGTACATGTTGTGGTTGAAGACGCGCGGGGGGTGCTTGAGTACTCGTGTTAATTTGTGTCGTTAGACCGAGTACCTCCAGAATCGATTCAAAAATAAAAATTTCCTGAGTGAAGCTCAAGTTTAGCAGTCACGCATGTTTGAAACACTTCTGACGCCTGGAGAAGTGACCAGCCACATCGCCAGACTTCGAACACTGGCCATTTCACAGTCTAGATCTCTCTATCGAAGATCTAATGTAGTTCCGCAAACATTGTATTACGTTATATGGAGTTATACACACGACGCGCGCGGGTACGGGTGGAATTCACCCGGATCATTGGCTACTTTTAAAGGTGATTTTGCATGGAACTTTTTTAATTATTTGCCGTAAATACCCTTAAAAACACCACATGAAGGTCCCTGTTCATCAATAGAACGTACGTCTATCCCTCCGTTTAAGGAGATACAGTAACTTTAACTGCCTACGTTGTTAACACGAGGATTTATTTTATTAAAGTTATTTAAAAACATTTTATGGCGCAAAATATGGATCAATTTTGGTGATTTTTGAAAAAAGTTGCATGTTTTTAAAGTTAAAATTCAGAATAAAAAAAAATAACCATCAATTATATAAAATCATAAAAGCTTGTGTTAAAGTACCGTAAACTGGGGTGACTTTGTGCCACTCTTTTTGAGGTTTTTCCTTGATATCTTCCTTTATGCTTTGCCTAGGCTGCTGGGGATTTTACTAAAGGAAGCCTTACATCTCTCAGCTTTCGACTTCTGGTTTAAAAAAAAAAAATTATGATGACAAGGAAAGGACAGCGAATTTTTTTTCATGTGGGTGGCATATATTCACACCCCCCCCCCTGGGGGTAGCGACTATGTGCCACACTTTTCTCGCCTGTCACACCTATTTTTATTGAATTCCGGTTGTTAACTTTACTTGGAACCCTTTGAAAAAATTATTTCTGCCCAAAATTAGGTCATTTTTGAATTTTTAAATAAAATAATCTCTGAAACCTAAAAAAATCAGTTTATTGACATTTTTAAGTAAAGAAAGCATTTATTTTTACTTTTTTTTTGGAATCACTAATTTGCTGAAACAGTAACAAAAATAAAGAAGACTTAAAACTCGAAAATCTAAGGCTTTTCTTAAAAAATAACACCCTGTAAATATAACATTAATTTCTTCGAATCCACTACATACTTGCTGTCCCTATCAATTGGTCAAGGTTTCTTGATTTGCATTATGATTCGGCACCTCGGATACCAAATTTTATCGGTTGAGTCAGGCCATGAGTCAGATTTGCCAACTTTCTTCATGGCCCTTACACACGCTTCCCCAATATGATGAAAAATGGTGAGCATCTGTGGGCCAAAGGCCTCTCCAAGTGTTTTATTTGAGTAATTACGGTAGGGTCGACTACCCAGCTTCCACACGTACTTGCGAACCATTGCTGGAACAATAACAAACTAGTGAAAAAAGGGCAAAAACTCTGAAAAAAACACCACCTGGCACAAAGCCACCACCTGAATCCCCATTTTTTTGTTTATGCGTGATATTTCTGCCAAAAAATGCAGTATTTTTACAATTCAAATAAGTATTTCTTATCGTAAGTAACTTAAACATAGAAATATAAAATTACCAAGTTTCCACGAAACACACACTGTCTGCAACCGGAGGGGGTTTACACGCGCTTGAAAAATTTCGTGTAAATCACAATATAACCTAAAAAATTCTCTAGACAACAGATGATGCAATAAATACTATCGGTGCGTCACCTACATCTCCTGAATCGGCATGAAAAATTTTGAAACCGATTGTTCATCCATACACTCCCAGGAAGCGCTTGCGTCCTGAAATCCGTGAATGGTACATAGTCAGAACCTTGGAACAAAGTCACCCCAGTTTACGGTATCTAACACCATAGAGTTGAGAGACACAGAGTTTCGAGACATTTGAATGAGTGATGTTTGAAAAAAATGTTTCTTATCTAAAAAAACTTGGTTTTAAAAGAAAAGCATTTTAGTGAAAAACATTAGCATGTGTATATAATGCCTGCCGCAATTTAAATTAAAATATTCTAAGAATATTATTAGTACAGGTAGAACATTCCTTTTGCCCATACTGCACAATTTTATTCTTAAATAATAAAATAAAACGTAAAAAATATTAAATAATATATAAAAACAACGCGCTATCCACGTACAGCGTTCACTGGGTGAAAACAAAATCAATCTAAAGATTCGGGCGAAACGCCGGCACTGAAACGCCAGCAAATATGTGCTCGTGTGAAAAGGCATGCGGATCCGGACTCGCGTCCGCTCCGTGTGTAAAGGGTCTTAAAAAGTCTCGTCAGACGTCATCAGGCCTACAAATGGTACACATATTCAATCTGATACAGATGGCAGTACTAAAGAAATCAGATATAACACTAGATACGCGCTTAGACTGTTAGAAGGCGCGTATACATTAGCGCGCGGATGAAAGTATTGCAATGAAAGCATCCGCAATCGGTTGTTCACTAATTTGTACGGTGTTGAGAACGATTCTTGAACTGCTTCAAAAAACTGGACTTACCTGGAATCGGTTTTTTTCAACGAACACCAAGAAAAGAAAGGAAGACAAAGGAAGTTAGTGTACCCACGAGCGGATTAGAACTACTGCAGGGTCGTGCGTTGCAAGATCTGCGTGCTAGTGTATACGCGCCTTTCCACTTCCGGCACAACTCATTAGGTAGTAAATTGCCCATGGCGAGAGACCTGAGTTGTGCTCGGTATGAAAGGAAAGAAAGCACTACACATAGCAAGCATAACACAGAAACAAAATTCACCTTAGGTTCACAAAATGTTCACGCACATTCCAACGTGTACCAATTCGTCAGAAGTTCCGCAGAGAAATATGGACGAGGTGCATGTGTGATTTAGTAGTATTTATTGTATGACTTAAATGCGAAACATTCAATATACAATGGATTGCGTATTGGCATTGCTTTTACTATAAACACCAAATATAACCCCCCAGCAAGCAGATATTTTGCTTAATGTGGGGGGGCCTCGAGCGCCCGAGTGGCGTGGTGGTAGGATGCTTGTCTACCACCGTGAAAGTTGACTTCCAACCCATCTCATTAATGGCACTAAATTACAATATAGCGATATGGCCAGAGTTGGTGTTTGGTGAAGTAGTGCTGTGGAGGCCTAAAGCTGCCTTGCCTTTGAATAATTTACCCACTCTGGTTACTGATTGTGTTTGGCTCTTAATGGGGGGTTTACTGGTGAAGAGAAGGACGTTGAAGTCCTTTGACTGGCTTGCAAGCAAGGCCGTCTTAAGAGCATCATGGGGCATGGGCGGAGATGAGGGGAGGGGGGGAATACCCCCAGCGTCAAAGGTGGAGTCGACTGATCTAATGTATATATGTATATATGAATTGACATCATCATCATCATCATCGTGCGCCCCCCCCAGACTTCCAAGTCTATCACCGCCTATGGTCCCGGGCCAAGTGGCTTTTTTGAGGCCCTACCGGGTAAATTCTAGAAAATTTCAACCAAATCTCATCTTTGTGAGGCTTCTCTTCTCTTGAGGCCTGTCCCGTGCCCGTGTGGACCCTTGCATTGCATGCAAGAGGTCTCTGGGCCATTGTCATACGTTTTGTTTTTTAATTATGGCTTCTCTGAATAAGAGAGAGGAATGACGATGGGCAGGATATTTTCCTTTTCCGAAAGTTTTCCAGTTCTTTGTTCCATGTAACAAGCATAACGCTATACGCCTGATACGCCTTTGAAATAGATCGTGAACAAAAAATATAAGTTTGAAAGCTTTTACTCACCTACTCCGTAATGGAGCCCGCCGATGCAGCCTTGTATAGTAGCCAGGAGTCCGTGAGGCGATAACTCAGCACTGTAAGTAGCTGCCGCTACCCACATCAGATGGTAAGTGAAGGCCTCCATCGCCTCGAACGGTATGCACCACCAAGGGTCGTGTATATAAGAGTACCCGAAGAACCTAATGAAGTAAAAGAACAGGGCCAGTAGCAACAAATTGACCTGGCCGATCTTCCGCACGAACCAATCGGACTCGTGGAGGAATGGCAGTCCGACGATTGCACCAGTCGTCAAGGTCAATCCAAGCAGAAAGTTTGGGCTTCCCATGTCCATCAGGTACCAGAAGAGGAAAGACTCGACGAACCCCCACATCGCGCCGAGCCAGAATATGACCAACATGAGGACGATGACGGGAGGCACTTTCAGCAGCTTGCGGAAGTTCTTCAATACGTTCTCCGCCGGTGGAGGAACGTCGACGCTCATCACCCAGACAGCGATGGCGGTGCCGACTGCCAGCACGTTGTAAAAGTGGAAGGCCGGCGAGTAGTCCATGTACCCTCTGTGTTGACTGAGCAGATCTACGAGGAACCCGGTGACTGGAGAAAACACAGCTTGCGCCAAGATCGCCCAGAAGCGTTGCCTTCCATAATGGCCACCGTGAGCCTCCACCATCGCCAGTGCCGTGGCATCAAGCAAAGTCAGACAGATGGACGAAAACACGTTGAACAGGATGCGGAGCACAAAGTACAGCCAGAAGGTCAGCACCCAGTTACCCGTGGTGCGCACGCAACGATTGATGTGCGGGTACGTACCATTCTCATCGTCTGGCAGTTGCCTGAAGGTACACTTCAACGAGCAGTTTCTACTTTCGTGTATCACCAAGGGGCAAGTCGATGCGATAGGAATCAAATCACGAGTCGGAGGGGGATCCGAATCGAAGTATTCCTCCTCTAAAGGTGCTGCACGAAGGAGAGGATAAATACAGCTGGATTTATCCGGGAAAGGTGTCCCCAAATGGATCCACAGAGAGTAATTGCTGCTCTCGAGGGAACGGTGGCCGTTCTCGAAGTAACAGTCCTCTGACGAACCGTTCCTCGAACACAACTGCCGGATGTCGACCATCTCCTCGCCTTCATTGCGTCCGGGACAATAAGTGTTGCACGACGAAATCTCGACCGGGTTGCTCTTGTGGACGTGGAAGACGTCGCACGGTCCACCCCAGCACTTCTCGACAACGGCGTGGGGCAGAATGACGGGTCCGCAGTGCAGATGTATGTCGGGGTGCTCGACTCTCGGTCCGGGCACGGGGGGGACGAAGAGTATGGCCGTCGCGAACGCAACCGAGCTGAGCACGGATAACATTAAGACGTCCTTGTACCGGCCGAGCTTATCGGCTATCATCCCGGCCAGAGGTGTGCAGAGGAGCTGAGTTACGGGCAGTAGAGTATATATGGTGGCCGTTTCGGCTACTGTTATTCCGAGCTCTTTCATGTGGATCGTCATGTACGGAATCAAAGACGAAGAAGCTATAAAAGAAAAACACAATGTAGGGGCTACTATAAGCACAGGTAAATATTTCTATACCATAAGGATTTCATTATGCACTCATTATGCATTATTTATTTATTCATTCATTATGCATTCATTATTTCATTATGCATGCTCAAAACTTTAAGCAACAAACTGATGATTCTCGATTGTAACGGTATGTTGATATGGACAGAAATCTCTATTGTCACCCGTATCGGCATTCGTGTCTTCAACAGAGGTTCAAAGACTATAATAACTGGCGAACCGTTGATCCAAGAACATTGGTTTCCAACTGGGGTTCCATGATGACAGTTTTTTTGGGGGTTCCGCATGGTCAAATGCCATGGAACCCTGAAAAATCCCGGTATCCGGAGCTTTCAGAGAAGAAAACTTCCTTGTTACTAATACTCGCAATTCTGTTCTTGAATTTTAACGAGATAATGTCGTTAAAAAAAAAAAAAAAAATCAGTAGATTGAAAGAACAGCATAAATGAGAGGAAAGAAGCGCTGTTCATTAGTTTTTATTCTGTTTTTACCCAACTTTCCTCCGAATTTTGAATTCAAAAATACCTCTACGATTATTGTTGTCCTCAGGAGAGACAGGGTAACAACTTTCTAATTGGTTTTTCGAGGACAGTGTGCCCATATAAAAAGTTATTTTTTTATTTTGATAGCTATACAACCCCTTGCAACATCAATGACGTATGAGTTCAACACGTTATTTGGATACTTTTTCTAATTGGAAGTATGCTCCTGGAATAAACGGTTCACCAGTGAAATGTGGCAAAGGGAATTAAATAATCACCCTGCATATATAAATTGTATGTAAGAAACATCACTGAACTGGAACTACTGCTGTCACCTATCAAGTAAAATATAAAACTGTTGCGATTCTTCGATTGAAATTGACGTCGGTTTTTGACCAATGCTTTGCATAGAAAAAAGTCAATATAATATGATATCGATAAATATTTTTTGAGCAATAATATCAATTGAATTGTCTCAAGTTTGCTTAAAAATTTTAACAGTTGTTGTTTTGTGTGCGGTAAACTAACGTTAGTAAGATACGCAGAAATTTTTATAATTACAATCTAAAGATAGGTAAACCAGAATCGAACTAGTCTGGTCTATATTCTTCGTTGCAAACTTGACAATTCCATTGATATTATTGCTCAAAAATATTTGTCAATATCACACTACATTTAGTTTTTAAATGCGGCACATCAATCAAAAAACCAGTCGACAATTTCAATCACAAAAATTCTATTTTTTATTTGATAGGTGATAGTAATATGTAATAAATAAATTATATATATATATATATATATATTCCTATATTTCCTATATTTAATGTAAAAGGTAACATTTTATTTTCGGCATTTTCCGCAGATACGAGATATAAAATTCTCTGCGCAGAGAAACAACTGGTCTGTGCAGGCGAAATAAAAGCGAATGCACATCTGGAAAAAAAAAATTAAATCATGGCCAACACAAGGGTAGAGGCTGACAGGGCTCCAGCCATGAGGCTTGGGACAATTATCGTCATTTTTTATTATTTCATTCTATAAATTCACTACAGAAGGGCCCGTGCAAAGTCTGGTTTGGGGGCCAGCCTGGGGGGGGGGAGAAGCCCTACTCCAAGGAAGAGCTATGATGAGACCCCTCCTATGCATCCAAGCAAAGCCTCCTAGATACTACTACTAGGAGGCTTTCATCCCATCATTAATTTGTTAGAAATTCCATAAATCTGTCTTGCTATCTTCCATAATTCTTGGAAGTACATGCACGATTAAGTAGAAGTAGTGTACATGTGATACACGTGCTTACGAAAAGAGTGTAACATGATAAAAGCGATTAAATGGAAGCATGAAGATTTCTCTGTACTTTCATATCTTGGAATAATTTTAGAGAGAGAAAAATATATACGGTCAAACCTCGTTAATGAGTCACTCTGGGGAGAGCAAAAATATGACTTAGTAAGCGGAGTGACTCGTTAAACGGAGTAACTCATAGCTGTGCCAATTCCTGCCTGAGGACAATTGGGACTTCCAAAAAGTGACCTGGTAAGCGGAGTGATGTGTTAACCGGGTGACACACTAACGAGGTTTGACTGTATTTTTTTCCTTTTTATATTTTATTTTCCCCCATCATTTTTTTTTATATTTTAATATAAATTTTTTCCAACTACCTGTTAGGGTGACTTCCCAGTTGTTTTTGGTGTTTGCATTTGTTTAAGTACACAAAACATAAAATGGAATTTGAAATTAATTAAAAAATTAAAGTACATTAATCAATTGAAAGGTAATTAATTTAACTTGAAAAATAACATCAACTGAAAACAAAATAAATTTGTTTTTTTTTTTAAATTGGGAAATTTATAAAGTTCTTTCCACTAATGCATAATTTTAAGTTTGCGTCTTAAGCACGAAAAAAAAAAATGGCGCCTTTCACAATTTTGCTCCCCCACGGACCAAAACTTGGCTACGCCACTGAACGGAACCTATATTATGCGGAAACCTGTCATTAACGGAATAAATCGTGGTCCCATGATTTCAATGCCGAAACGCACTAAAAAACCTGCATTAAACTGAGCCTGTCTACTAACGGAAAAGTAAATTTTATCCTTTAACGGAAAATTTCACACAAACACTTCGATTGTTTCGCTACCAATTGACCAAAGGATCACACAAAATATTAGTGCTTGATTGTGATAGTGATCTTAGTAGCTTGATTGTGATCTGTCGAAATTTTTAATGCGATGACCGCTTGCCACAACACAATGCGAGTTCTACTTCACCAATCCTTACATTTGTAAAAACCGTTACCGTATTTGATGCTGCGGTTTTTGAAAAGCCACATGTAGTGAAGAAGTTGTTTTCTGTGTGTGTGAAATTGTAACAAAATTTTTTTCGGTAAAGCAGGCTTTTCTACTGGAGTAATCAGTGTAATGGACCCCACCATCACCACAGTGGTAGTCGGCTGAAGTTGGTTTTCTGTGGCTCCCAACTTCAAGGTGCGAATGCGAGCCGATCATTCGATTGAAAAATCAAACACAGCACTACATACGCATTCAGATTTGTTAGGTATACACACAGTTACACTTCCGGCACAATTCACGAGGTAGTAAATCGCCCATAGATGGTGATAGACCTGAGTTGTGCTCGTTTTGAAAGAAAAAAGTGTAATGGTTAGATTTCCAAATGATATACAAGGCCTAAAATATTATACGCAAGCTGCTTTCCGTGATCGCAAGTGCTGAGCAAGGCCGAAATCAGAGGGGGGGGGGGGGAATTGCTCGGGCAGCAACATTTAGGAGATGGAAAATTTTATGTGGGAAAATCATCGAATTTTTTGCAGTGGTCGGGACAGCGAAATCATGTTGCTGTCCCCCACACCCCAATTACATAAACATAGACGACAATGTACAAATTGAACCTGACACGACAGGTATTGACACCCTCATTGAAAATTTCGGAGAAAGTCAAAAAGAACGTAAGTGTAGTTATTTCAGATCAAGAACATTGTGGGGGTGAAGTTTCATACAGAGATGCTATGAAAACCTAAATATTTGGTAATTATAGAGTAAATAATGTACATTACATTAAATTAATTAGTTTATTTTCAACTGATTTGCTTTAATTATACTGTATTTCAATTAAATATGAGACAGTTACGTAATTTTGCACATTTTGTCAATTGAACCTCTATTAAGCGGAAACCTGTGTTCAACGGAAAAATTATCTCGATCCCTTGCGATTCCGTTAAGACAGGTTTTACTGTATAGAGGCACCCACAAGAAAAAATTTGCACTAATTTCTTAAAAATCTGAAATATATCTACAGAGTTGTTGTTGTTGCTTATTGTATTCAAAAGAAATTTTATTAAGCTTTGGGACATACGGAATGGGGCCCTAAAGAGCTGTACATTGTATGTATTATTTTTGTTGCATTGTGTTTCTTCTGTATTTTTCTTCCTTGTACTGTATGTGATTGTATTTGTGTGTATTGTTTTTCAATATAATAATAATAATAATAATAAATGCTTTTTATACATATATACAGTAACTGCTGTATAAGCTAATTTCTAGACCTTGCTCATAATATACACTCCTTGAATCACGAACGGGGGATATGTAACAAGCGTACTCAACTGTATATATTCAAAATTTTGCACAGATCGGTCTAAAATTGTAGATTTGTGCGGTATTGAGAACATACAGATAGAAAAGCAGTTTTATATATACGGGGCGCAAGTCCTTATACATCCCCCCCTCTTAACTTTTCCTTTGGTTATACTTTAATATAAACATACTTTCATCATAAACACCATTTATTCACTAAGGGCACAGTAAATTATCTAATAGTTAATAGTCATAGTGAATGGTATAATATAAATATAAAAATAATTTACTTTAATGGGGGCCGTATATGTACCGAGTCCTCTGACTTCTAATTAAAAAGTTGCTGCCCTGTCTCTGCTTAGCCAAACCAAAAAAGATTGTTTCCAAGTGCAATATTTGTCAAGATAATTTGAGTTTGAAAATCGCAGAGCACCACGCCAACATGGGTCGTTGAGTGACGTACTTGAGTGGGAAAAGCGCACAAATTCAAAAAAAAATTTTAGGCCCCCCCTCACACGAGAATAGGCCTACTTGCTTCCTAGATACCAGAAGACTGGGTATCCTATGGCACCCCACTGTGACGAAGATATCGGAGTATTGGGTGGGAGACAAGAATACCTGCGCGACCAGTTGACTGATGACTTCGCATACTAATCTTCACGCTACTCAGGTATCGCGACTCTGAAATATTTCTTTATATTTGTAGTACGCTTTCTCACACATGGGTGTTGCACCCTCTCTCATACTTTTTTTTTTGCATGAAATTGATTATTTCTGCATAGTAGTTGATCGTTCACCTCTCTTTGGTCTTCCCGTCTTGAGTTTGTTTTTTGTATATATACGCTAATAAATAATCAAGTTTTAAATAAATGACTCATCTGTGCTCTCACCACGTAGTGTATTGACAAATATTTCCGTGACCATGTGAAGATAATAGGGAACTTAAAATCGCATCATTTTTCCCCGGTCTCTTGGGTTTCAAAATGTTTATAGCAGCGTCGTGTGAGGGAGAACAGGCAACTCGAGTCATTCGGTCGACCAGTCTCTTGGTATTCGGGATACTCGAGATTGATTTGAGTATCTCCGTCTGAGGGGAGCCGTAAAAAGTCGTAATTCATTTAAACTTTTCTACGTTCTGAGATTGGGTTTATCAGATTAGGAAACTCTCAAATGAGGTTAACGATGATGATAAATATTAATTGAAGAATAAATGAAAAATATTTTCACTACTGACCTCCATACCAGCAGAAGAGCACTATTTTCAAAGGCAAAAGAGTTCTGTTGATTGTTGGACATTTCATTTTCCTTGAAACAAAAATAAAACAACAATGTAGTAACTTAATATGAACTTCCACAAGCTTTCATGTCTCATGAAAGCTTGTGAAAGTTCTAGGCCGTAACGACAACGCATAAATCATATGTCATCTACTGCGTCAACCACAATCACAGGTGAAACGTCTGATCGATGTCTCAGTCTCACCGTATAGCCCAAAAGACGAATTCATGTAGCTCCTAAAATAACATTTAGGATCAGTGCTGTCCTAATGTATCAGCCCACCAGGGCACGCCCCGGGGCCTTAAGAAAAGAGAGAGGGCCTCGAAAAAATGAGATCACGTTGAAGTTTTTGAGAATTTGGGCCAGGTAGTGCCACAAAAAAAATCAGTTGTCCAGGTGGGCCCCATGATGCTCTTTAGACGGCTCTGTTTAGAAGGCGACTGAATGAACATCAACTGGTTTGAGCATCATCGTTCGAGACGCATTACTATGCTGTTAAAAATCCACTACTATACTGTATTAAGCTAATATAGAAGGACCATCACTCTAAAAGAAACTTTTTTTCCTGATCCACTTCATAAGGCCAGCTGTCGGAAGAGCAAACAAAGAGAGTAGGTCAAGACGTAGGCCGTCTTTGAGAGTTTTTACTTTATATAAATGCCCACAGTAAAACCTGTCTAAAAGGGCTGCCCTCTCTTTCTCAGAAAACTGACTCTTTAGAGAAGTAACCTTTAAAAAATTGTGAACTAACGTATATGGGAAAAGTTCAGTACATAAAAAAATTGGCTCCAAAGGAACACATCCCTTGAGTTGACCCCTAAGGGATGCTTAATTATCGTACATGTTACAGTAAATGCACGAATGCCGGTTACCTGCCTGCGTCTTACCCAGGGCCAAGTGATTTTTCTGAGGCTCTATTTGGAAAATTCTCGAAAAATTCAACTGCCTCTCATTTTTCTGAGGCCTCCTCTCGTCTTGAGGCCCCCGGGAACGGTCCGGGTGGACCCGTGCGTTAAGACGGCACTGGTCTCACTGCAATGATCTGGTACGAACTCAAACAATTCTTCCCATTACTGACTTATACCATCGGTTGTCATTTATTGACACACTATCTCTGGCTCAATCTGCTCCAATCGCAATACCGGCATGAAACTGTATCTTATTGTATGCCTTACCTTGACGTATAGTAATCCTCAGTGGATGTATAACAAGAAAAAAAAGAGATCACTAGTTTTTCAAAAGATTTCCCAACAGCGTATATCCCGATGACTGGGGTGTGTGTTAAATGGCTAGCAAAAGAAATCAACACAAAATACGGATTCGCTCTTTTTTTCTTCTTCTTCTTCCTCTCTGGGAGTTATATCTACATCATTGAGATCTAAATGATCGATTGCATCATAGGTCTCTCGTTCTCTGTGTTTCTTTCATAAGCTGAGGTCAGTCGGCGGCACGGCCTCGCGCGTCGTCGATAAAAACCGGACCATTTTGACCAA
This sequence comes from Pholcus phalangioides, assembly GCF_987345545.1. Taxonomy (NCBI): domain Eukaryota; kingdom Metazoa; phylum Arthropoda; class Arachnida; order Araneae; family Pholcidae; genus Pholcus; species Pholcus phalangioides. The sequence continues at coordinate 19,856,665 of NW_028301616.1, read as the reverse complement.
ACGAATCGTATTTTAGATCTGGTAGGAAAAAAAACCAAAAAACCGATAAGATTAAAAACGGCTGCAACAGGGTACAAAGGCCCAAAGAGAAGGCTTGCAGTCTCTCTCTCTCTCTCTCATTTATCTGTTTATTTCCTCAGTGCTGGCCGATTTCCAATACGAATTCCTTTTGATGATGGCCCCGTCCTTATGCATATTCACCATCCCGTATAAACCACTCCAACATTCAACACCTCTTTAAAATTGACCCTTATTTCCGATGGCTACACATTCTTATGCACTGATTAACAAATGGAAAGAAACGTATTGCTCTACTGCACGCCTGATTTTCTCCACGTGTTAGAATTTTTGAAGTAAAATTGGTAGTTGGTTTAAACCCGCGTAGCAAGTGATAACATTTAAACGAACAATAGTCTGCATGGCATGATACTGGCATAAATTTTATGCACCGCGATGTTTTTTTTGTTTTCAGCCGATCTTCTCAGCAATTTTTTTTTTTGTGCCGAATATGAATATACAGTAGTTGAACTTGAAACGAACGGTTGGGAGGAAGTTCTGCGGCAGACAATCCACTACGTAGTGATGGTAACCTCTTCCATCGATATTTCCCTCAAAAATTTCCCCTTTGACTAAATTTTTCCCAAGCATTCAGGAAAAGTGTGCTGCCATCTAGCGGCAAAACACATAATAAAGTATTTTACAATAGAAAAGCATTAATTCCTTTATTTTTTGCAAAAACTCTTTTGTTTGATGAACTCTCGAAATTCCCCACAAATGCTAAGAAATTTCCCACGAGTTACCATCACTGTCACTATGATATGCAATTTTTATTTTTTGTAGGTGCCACACAACAGGAATTTAAAATATTAGAGAGGAAGTTTTACGCTGGGACCACTGCTGCCACCTATCAAATAAAAACGAAGCTATTTGTTGTAATTCTTCGAGTAAAATTGTTTAATGGTCTTAACCAGCCATCTGGTCAGTTAATTTCTGTGTGTGCTACCCGCGGTGCCCCTTTTTATGCAGATGCACATGCACAGGGGCGGATCGAGCTTACCTGCCACCCGGGTGTGAAGCCTCATATGCCGCCCCTAATGGTGACCGAGTTCTTCATTGAAGGGACCTCGAGATAAAAAAAAACCTGATTTTTTTCTTTTGCACACCAAGAAAGCTGCACACTATTGTTTACCGTGTAAAATGCGCGTGACCATACGTCCGGCTTTTGAAGTAGACTTTTCTGGGGTTATTTTTTTGTCATAGAATTATTTTACCATTCTTAATAACGTCAGATAACTTAATCCTTGAAACAGCACTCATTTTCGGGAGCCAGCATCACTTATCCTGTAAAGGTAATTAATAACGAGGTTATTTTTATTAAGAAATTTTTTTGGAAGATGCTTCTCTTGTACTCCAGGGCCCCGGACAAGTGAGAAGCCGATTTTTTTTTCTTTGCTTTCATTTGACTATTCTGGAACAAATGCTGGGTGAGGGAACCAAAATACACACTTGGCCCATGTGATAGAGTGCAGGGGTGGTTCTTGACCATGCAACCCATTCCGGCTGCACGGGGCGCCGCTCAAGAGGGATGCTAAATCCGAGGTGAATGGATAAAAAAGAAGTTTCATTGGCCGAAAAAAATCAAAGAAAATGTTTTCTGTCTGCTCTGGAGAGACATAAAATCCGAGGCGAAATTTTGTTTTGTTTTGTTAGGAATTGTTTGGATCAGTTGTGAGGGAGGGGCGTGACCCCCCCCCCCCCAAGGTAGGACTGACTAGTCCCGGACTCCAAGCTGGAGCCCGGAACTAAATCTCCATAATGTTTCTTCTTTTTCATACTGTAAATTAACTGTAGAAGGGGCCCTGCGGAAAATCTGGCTTGGGTCCCGCGAAAGATTCTAGCCTGGGGGGTCCTGACGCAAGATGTGTGGGCTATGGGGGGAGAATAGGCAGGAGGCGCAAAAAATAAGTCCCGCATCGGTACAGATTTTGTCTCGAGCCGCCCCGATACATTCTTGTTTCTGGTATTTACGGTCAAAGGCCCTATCTATTTTCTCAACTTTTCCGTAGTCGAGGTATGACTGAAAAGCGTAATGTCATGTGAATTTTTACGGTGTTAAATTTTTGGGTCTTAACTAAAGTCTACTCTGCTGCCCGGGTGCGCAGCGCCCTTTGCACCCTCGATTGAGCCACCCCTGCACATGCACAATTCAATTTTTCTTTTTTGGAAGTTTGAAGCTAGTAAAATATATGTTTTTATTAAATTTTTTGTAAATTCATTAAAATTGAGTTCATCACGTTCTTTCTATTTTTTTTTTGAATTAATTAAATAAATAAATAAACAAACAATAACAATGAGAATTGAAGTAATTACTAATTATAGTATTCAAAATAGAAATATTGAATTCTTCATTGTAAACAACAACTGCCAACATGGGTTGTTCAAGTTCAAAATGAGTGCAGAAAATATGATTGTTCAACTCCATCTACTGGCAACTGGCGAGTAAATAATGTGGAAAGATGAATTTTAGGAAAGTGTTTCTCAACCTTTCTGAACCCAAGGTCTAGTAAAATGTCTGAAACAATGCGACTAACCACTTGCGTCCCGTATTACGGGACATTTCTGTATTTTTAGTGGTTCTGAATTTATTTTCATACATTTGTCCCGTTTTCTTAATAATGTTTATATAAATTTATAATGTTCACTAAAATCATTAATAAACAGCTTTTTTTTATATATACGTTATGATAATTTTGGGTATAAATACAAATATTCACATCTCACATTGTCAAGTTGAACGGTTTTTTCCTCTATTTTTCAGCAATTTTAACTACAACTACAGGATTTTGCTGACTTGTGTTAACGTTTTCAAAGACGATTGGAGACGTCCCGTATTTTACAGTAATCGGGTCATTTGAATGTTTTTTTCCGTCAAATTTTTGTTTACTGTGATTTGTAGTAACCTTTTATTATTCCCTCCTTTACCCCCCCCCCTTTTGCAGTAATTAGCAAATTTGTCGTAAATTGCATTTTTGGGCTGCAAATTAGTTATATCCCGTATTTAGGATCGAAATTTCCCGCATTTTCCTTGATGAGGTATAATGAATCTAAGTATGAAAGTAAAATTTTTATTTGTGAATCCATATGGATATGTTACTATAATATATCAATTACAATAGATTAATTTTTCATCCAGTTAGAATTGAATTATCAAGTCTGCCTGCGGACCACCCACGCCATCGTCGCGGACCGTAGGTTGAGAAACGCTGCCTTAGGAGATGGCAACAGCTGTATGACGAATTATTCCATTATGCCCACGTGGCCGAAATCAGCATGACGTCATAAGCCGTCGAAGTAGGCACCGTAATCACCGTTATGTCGTGTATTGTTTGTTCTTATCGGAGTAAATTTTATGCTCCAGAATATCGGTTAATAAGTTTTTGGTGCAAACAAGAAGTAATTGTGTTGTAATGTAAACCATAGCAATATAGGTATTTTGTCACCCACAACAATGTATTATGCCATCCTACAACGATGGGAAATTTTTATTATTTTTTGTAGATGGCAGCATGGGTTCCAGTGTAACAATAACACTATGTATTATTAAATCAATCTATTAAATAAAACAATGTGTTATCGTTCTAAAGAAAATTGGGTTTTGGTTTTCAATCGGTTTTCCGCTTGTAGTTTTGGTGTATTTGTAAATATTATTTATAAACTTTATACGGCATATAACTCTGTGTATTCATGTTTGTCGCAGAATTTCAGCTATTATTTTTCGCGACCTGAATACATCTATCTATATATATAAAATTGATTTTCTGTCTGTGTGTGTATGTTCTTTATACAAATCTACAATTTTAGATCGATCATCGCCAAATTTTGCATATATACCAAATGGGACCCGACTTGAACGATAGGCTACTTTAAAATTTCGTCAGAGCAGGGCAAATGCTCCAAATGGGCAAAAACATTTTGAGCAACAATGGTTTTTGGACCTCAACAATCACTTTCGGAAAGTTTACTTTGGTTACCGTGGTTCCCTTGCAATGCGTTTCAGACGTGCATATGCCTTTACAATGGTTTGTCACTTCTTTAACGCTGCCAGAATATGAACAATAGTTTAAGCCTTTTTATAATGGTTTGCCATATTTTCAATCCTCCCAGTAATGAGGGTTTTTGAATAGACGTCATAATCATTATCAGCATCGCTTCGAGGGTCAGGTACAGGGTGATCCCCATAGAAATCAGTGTTAAAATTGGCGATTTTACTAAAGAAATGCGGAAATCTAGTGGGATTTTCTGTCACATCAATAATTTTAAAAATTGTATTGAATTCTCGATTTTTGAAATATTGAGTTCGCTTAGACATATACGAAGCCCAGGAGATTAAATATGAAGTAATTAGCCGGACCTACTTTTGGGATGGATATCCATGCAATAAAATTGATTTCAACTTTTTATTTACATCTTCTCAAGCTCGAAAATGAAAATGTGTCTGTATTGTATTTTAATATTCAACTGCATAAATTCATATAGTTTAGGTTGTTTTAAAATTAATGATGCACATAAAGTACATCGAAGAAATTCCACAGCTTTCACTAAGCATTTTCGTTCAAAGGGGGGGGGGGGATCGAAATACTTAGCGCCCTTAAGAAAGGAAAAAAAATATATTCATTTCTACGTTTCTTTAAATCTAGATTTGTTTCTTTCATGAGTCGCGCTGGAAGTCACCATATTGGTTAACTTAGACACGGTTTGCATGCCCCTCAAAGAAAGAGGGAGATATCGCATGATCCAAAAAGCCTCATTGAAGAAAACCTGGGCAGCGCCAGGCATTATAGCTGGTAATGAATAAAATATCTATAACTTTCCAAGGTTCAAAGCCGTAGGCCATTGTGGCCTACGTATATTATGATATGATGACTTTTTTTCCCTTCAGACAAGAAAATCGGGTGAATTTCCGGTTCGATTAAAAATGAATTTAGTTTTTAAAAAGTATATTATATCAAGAATGCGAGATGGCGTGTTGTGATGTACGAAAAATGCAAATTTTCCCTTATCGTTCAATAATTAGACCTTCGTGAAGGGAAATAAGGGTGGAGTCCAGATGCATTCTTACCTTCCTCCAGTGCCTAAGGTGGCGTATGTTTACTTAGCCGCTTATCATAATATGTCACCGGCCTTGGATCTTCAAGAAGTGGACAATACTGACAGCTTTAGTATAAAAAGCCCCGTTGGACACTGACACATCACAAATCTCTCTCTCTTACAGCACAGTAAGAAACGAACTGAAGCTCAAGATGATCGCTAAGGTAAGAAATTTGATTCCTTTGATTGTACTAAATTATGTATTTCTAGGATATTTTGCTTAATACACACTAATACACACAACTAAAGTTCCCCCGTCCTGAGCTGTCTACAGCTCCAAAACTGTTCCTCAAAAGATCAAAAACTTTAAAAACGTCGTAACCATTAAACTCTGCTCCTATCGCATTTAACCCTTTCAGCGGCAATAACGAGAGATATCTCGCTTTACTTCATGCCTTGTATTTCGGAAATTCGGAGATATATCTTTTCCTTAAAACCTTCTTGTTTCGGCAATGCCGAGTATAAGTTTTCCTCTCCTGATAATATTTTCTTCATTTCTCTCCCCCCCCCAAACCTGTCAGATAAACAGTGGGCGGAGTCAGCTTTTGTTCAAAGTTTGATAATACAAGGAAGGAAGGAAGGGGAGAGAGAGAGACGTGTTTTTCTTCCTTATCCTTGGGGCAGTATTGAAACATGCGTACAGTATACGGTAAATAATAGAAACAATATATATAGTATTTTTCTCTTGGGGGGCGGGTACTATCACCAATACAAAAAAAAAATATTCGTGAAAGAAAGTGTGACATTTTACAGAGGGTTTAGTCAGGGCCGTCCTAAGAGCCCCCGGGTCAATTGGTTTTTCTGAGGCCCCTACCTGGTAAATTCTAGTAAATTTTAATCAGGTCTCATGTTTTTTGAGGCCCCTCTACTCTTGAGGCCCCCGGGACATGCCCGGATGGGCCCATGCGTTAAGACGGCACTGGGTTTAGTGATTTCCACCGAGGCAGTTACAATGGGAATCAGGTAAATTTTAAAAACCTTTTAAAGGGTAAAATTCCCTGCCCTCCCCCTTTTATTGTTTCCCCAATTCTCTGACAGGTATGTACTGTTATCTCCCCCTCTCCCCTTTTTCAATTCTGTTCGATTTACGCAATGTCTAAGTTTGAGTGTCATTTATCTTTCTCAAAAGGAAGATAAATAAATTATGAACGGTTGCTGAAAAAAAAAAAGAATAGTGGGGGAGGTCATTTAAAGAGTTAATAAATGGGATGTAGTTGGGGGGAGAATCCAAGGGCGTATCGGGGGGGACGGACTTGGGGGGCCTGTCTCCCCCGAAATGTGAGAAAATTACCGAAAAAAGGGAAAAAGATGGCTCAATCTATTGTTCTATCACTTTGCCCCCCCCCCTCCCGAACGAAATTTCTGGCTACGCCCCTGGGAGAATCCCTTTACAGACTGAAAATTTCGGCATAGTTCTTGGTTCGGAATCACTTTGATCGTAAAAACGGTTTCACAATCTAAGCACATTCTTGTAAATTCAACGTCATCCTTAGTGAATAATGTGCGTCCACATGTTTCCAGATGTTCCTGAACGATTAATGTTCCCGAATGACAATGTTTCCAGATGGGTGTTTTCCGAGTGATAGTGATATGAATTGTTTTGAAGCCTCCCCCCCCCCCCCGGGTGCATTATACAGTCGAATCCCGTTATAACGAACTCCAAAGAGACCGGAGAAATCACTTCGTTATAAAGGATTTCCAGGTTTTCGTATTGTTCCTATGTAAACTTAGCTGGGGGGGATTAGAAAAGTGTTCGTTAAAACGAGATTTTCGCTACAACGGTATTCGTTAAAACGGGATTCGACTGTACCACATCTTCACTAGAGAGCGAATGTACGAAGTTAGGTCCTATTTTCGTATAGCAATCAAAACTAATTTCAATACTTCCTTACTAGGAATACCGTTACTCCCTGAAATGTGTGATTATGCCTTATTACGCCTATTATGATAATGATAGCTAAATTGCAATGTTATAGAAGGTAAATGAAATCCATAATTGTGCCGTTTAAAATATGTAATGTATTTCAGATTTCAAAATGTTCAACTGTTTGCAAGTGATACTCAGAGCCATATTTTTTTGTCATATTCCAGGTTGCCATCCTTTTCGCCGCTCTGGCAGCAGTGCACGCTAGTGCCATCCTCCATGGAGCCGCTCTGGTCGGCACCGGAAACAGCGTCAGCACACGCCATCAAGACGTAAGTTCACCTATTGATTATAACAATTTAATCATTCCTTTGAAGTAAATATTGTATCGAGTATTAAATCCAAAATAACGTGAAATATAACTGTAGTAAATTGCAGAAGTAATAGAAAAAGGGAAATTATAAATAATAATAATAATATCAGACGAAAGCTTATGTATGGTCTTATCAAATTAGTTTTCTCATTGAAATTATCGATCCACACACAGTTGGCCCCACCAAAACTTCTCACAGAGGTATTCAAGTTGTCTTAATTTAATTATTTTATTTTTGTTCTCTGTTGAGCCAATAGAGGGAGCCAACTTTCGTAGTGAAAAGTGAAATTCTTTGGTATATTGTGATCACTGATCATCGAAATTAAAAATCATTTTCCTTTCATTTTTTGATGTCTGATTTATTCGAGAAGCTTTACTAATATTGATCGTTCGTCAGTTTTCAATGTACAAACTATACTAACGTTGTAAAATGTGGCAATAGTAGGCTGGCCATATTTCTTCGAGAAAAATACGGGATATTGGGAATTCAAATACGGGACATCGCCAGAAACGACGCCAAAACCAAACAAAGTTGCTAAATATTGTTGAAATTGGGGAAAAATCACATTGGCGGGAAATGATGCATTACTGCAAATTGCTGTGGATTAAAATGTATTCCACGAAAAAAAAAAGTTCACCTAGGCAAATGTGGGAGATTAATATTCTCATACATAGTTGTAATTATCATAAAATAATTTATCAGTTGAAGAATAATGTCAATCTTTGACTTCAATAAAGAATAAAAATTCAAGTAGGCTTCATGTAAAATACGGGGAAAACCGGGACACTTTTACCAAAAAGTCGGGACGGCCAAAAAAAAAAAGAAAATTCCGGGACTGTCCCGGGAAATACGGTACGTATGGTCACCTTGGGAATAGCATTGTTTCCCGCATAATACTCCGTTTAATTAGATATTATGTACTGGAATCTTGATATCCGATTAAGCGGGGCCGACTGTATTTGATGGATGTGATGCTATAATTGATGTTATTATTTAGGGTATGGGAAACTACGCCTTCAGCTACGGAATCGCCGACGGCAAAGGAGCCACCAACAGCAGATCTGAAGTCGGAGATGCCGTAGGAAACAAGAAGGGAGCCTACACTTTGACTGATATCGACGGTAGGGCTCGCAGGGTCGACTACGTTGCTGATGGGCATGGTTTCCGCGCCTCGGTCAAGACCAACGAACCTGGTACCGCTGCCTCCGCCCCAGCCGCCGCTCTCATCAACTCGCCATACGCTGCACCAGTGGCACCTGTCGATCTCGCCCACGCTGCCATCGCTGCGCCAGCTGTCGTAGCTCCAGCAGCTTTGGGCCACTACGGAGCACCATTCGCCATGTCTTCAGTCATCAACCATGCTGCTCCACTCGCGGTTGCACCTTATGGTGTTGGACACCTCGGACTTGGTTTGGGATATGGAGCTGGACACCTCGGACTTGGTTTGGGATATGGAGCTGGACACCTCCATGGCCTTTATTAAATTAAGTTGGAAATAAAGAGATTATGTTAACCATCAACATGTTTCTGACTGCATTTTAATTTTAGATTTTTAAACTGGTGAAAACGGAACCGAAAAAAATCATTCACACAATATTACAGTGAAACCTCGATATAACAATAACTCTGATGTACACGAAAAAAAGTCGTTGTAGAGGTCTTATCGTTATATCGAGAGGTAACATTGACATCAATCACCACCAAATTTATGCTGTTATTGGCATCTCTTCGGAATTGGCGCTATTAGTACACCATAAAAGGCATTTGTAAGTATTATTCGTACCAACAAACTCTCTATTTAAATGAATAAAATTAGATGGTAATGAAAAAAATCATCATCAGTCTTTACTGCCGCCGCCTGGAGGCCATTAGCTGAACGTGAAGAAAGAGACTGCAATGTCTCTACTCAGCAAGTCACGCCACTGTTCACGTTTTGAGTAAAAAAGGGTCATCTGATATGGTATAATGGTGGGTGCGCTTGCCCAATATATGCAAGAGGTTCGATTCCAGGTGGAGAGAAGCTACAAATTTTTCCTGTTGACCTCTGCATAATTGCCAGAAAGCCTATTGGTTTCAAAATTCAGTTTCTGTTGGTACAAACTGTAAAGTGGTACTTTTGTGTATTACACAGAAAGTTACCTTCATGGCAATGCCATTAACACTTTCGGAGGATAGATGGTGCAAAATACCGTATTACTTGTGTTAAACCAACACCCCCCAAAAAAGAGCACAAAAAACACCCCTCTTCTTTAGGTGGTGATGGTTAAACACCCTCTAAAGGGAAAAAAACTAGTGAGGAAATTAAAATCATAGTGATGATTTCGAGCGAAATATAACAATATCGTTGTAGCAGTTGCTAAATCTCCTCAAGAAATATCGTTATATAGCAAGGGGGACACTATATACCAAATGGGACCCGACTTGAACTATAGGCTACTTTAAAATTTCGCCAGAGCAGGGCAAATGCCACAAATGGGCAAAAATCTGTCGCGCAACAATGGTTTTTGGGTCTCAACAATCACTTTCGGTAAGTTTAACTTTGATTACCGTGGTTCCCTAGCAATGCGTTTCAGACATGCCTTTACAATGGTTTGACACTTCTTCATTGCTGCCAGTATTATGTACAATAACAGTAAATATAGTAAAAAATATATAAAATAGTAAACTAATAATTAAATAAATGTATAATAGTTCATGCCTCTATAATGGTTTGCCACTTCTTCAATCTCCCCAGTAATTGAAGAAAACCCGGGCAGTGCCAAGTATTATAGCTAGCAGGGTATATAGTTGGAACCAATGTACAATGGAGTGTTTTGCGGCAGACAACCGACTACATTGTGCAATTTTATTTACACTCATGTCCATAAATTAAGGATAATGCAAGCTCCGGCAAATAAAGGTTCAGAAACAAAACAAACGTTACTTATTCATAAAGTCCATTTATTAAACAAAAGATAAAGAACAAAAACGATGGTGTATGTATGATACCATTCATAAAAACTACGATTTTTGCTCCCTGGAGCAATTGTAAAAAATATCTCCTTTACAAAAACTTACTATTACATGGTTGGTATGATGGTTAATACATTGTATGTCTCCCATGCGATGAAATACAGTCCGTACAACGCCTAGGCATGCTGAGTATCAAATTATCGATCTGATCTTGGGGAAGATCACTCCACTCAGCAAGCAATGCTCTCCGAAGTTCCGGTACACATGTCGGAGGTGGTTGACGGGCTTCAACTCGTCGGCCAAGCATGTCCCACACATGCTCTATCAGATTCAAGTCAGGTGAGAATGCTGGCCATTCCATACGGGTTATATCCTCAGATTCAAGGCATTCGTTTACGATGTTTGCTCGGTGAGGACGGGCGTTGTTGTCATCCATAAACACAAATTCTGCGCCCATGGCACCCCTAAACAAACGTACATGTTGTTCCAGAATGATGTCCCGATAAATTTGGGCTTTCAGGGTTCCGGTTTGAACATGCAGCTCTGTTCTGGAACCCAGTATAATTCCACCCCAAACGAGCAATGCACCACCGTAACGGTGTCGTTCAATGACGTTGTCTTGGTGGTAATGGGTACCTGGCGTTCTCCATATGAAAGTCCGACGTGAATCAGACTGCAAGCTAAACCTGGACTCGTCGGAAAACATCACACAAGCCCACTGTGACGATGTCCACATTGCATGTTCTCTACTCCAGGCTAATCGCTGCCGACAGTGAGTTGCCGTGAGCGGAACACATCTGACAGGCCTGCGAGCATATAGACCAATATCTCCCAAACGTCTGTACACGGTTTGCCTTGAAACTGTGGTACCCTTGGCTGCAGATAGCTGACGAGACAGGTCGGATGCTGTGCTCCGTCTGCTTCTTTTGGCAGTTACTGCCAAATACCGGTCTTCATTCGGCGTTGTAACTCGGGGGCGACCTGTACTGTAACGTCTACTGACATTTCCGTTATCTTGGAATCGTTGCCAAAGCCTAGAGATGACACTTTGGGCAATTCCAAGTTCCTCGGATACTTCCATCTGAGTACGCCCACATTCCAGGCGGCCGATAATTCTACCACGTAAAAAATCATCCACATGCGTCATAACTATTCGCTTATGGCACTGAGCGCCTTACAGAACTCTTGTGAACAATTTCACTTCTTTGCCACCATTCCTTATATACCCCCCCCCCTTACACTCTCGTCATTGTGACGTACTATCGGCATCATCTGGTGGCTTCCTGAAATTTACATATCATTCTTGCAGATGTGTGTGATAATTCTACAGGTGAAATTTTTACTTTAGATTTCGATTTCCGTGTGATTCTGAATTACCTTTAATTTATGGACATGAGTGTATTTTTCGTAGTGGCAGCAAGTGCTCCTACTGTGTAACAGACAGGGCCATAGCGTACCTTCTCGGGGCCAGCATTTTATTGAGGGGTAGGAAAAATTATGCAAAATAAGTGTACATTTTTTTATGAGGCCCCCATTCGGCTCGAGGCACCGGTTGCCCCAGCCTAGTTACGGCCCTGGTGACAAACTACCACTAACCATACATTTCCTTCGTAAACATTCCTCTGAGAGAAACTTTCTAACGAATTAGAACATGTACCTTTACCTAACATGAAGTTTGTTTCTGAAGAATGCTTCTTGCGTGTCCAAATATTGCTGCCACCTGTCTTCCAAATTCAGAAGCAACAATGCGGCTGGTTATTTTGCTAGTTTGTTTCGCACTTTGAAGTTGATCTGACTGCTTTCTGCGTGGAGATTCAGTCAACCATCACTGTTATGTCTCTGTGGTTCGAACTTGCATCTCCGTGAAGAATGGTAAATGCTTGAATTTTTTTCATGATATGTAAGCTGGGTCTAAACTAGGTGGGGAGTGAGGGGGCAACTGCCCCGGGCGGAAAAATTTTGGGGGTGGCGAGTTTAGGTGTGAACAAAGAACACCATAAAAAAAATTTTGAATTTTGAAATTGTGGGGGTGGCTAAATGCTGTTTGCACCGGGCGGCAAAAGCCCTAGTTACGGCCCTGTATGTAAGTATCATGTTGAAGGTATGCCTGCTCTGTGTGAAGAGACTTTTTTTTAAATGGAAGATTGGTTCGCTCCTCGAAGTTGGAAAACCGCAGAAAACCAACTTCAGTTGACCACCACTGTACCGCCAACGGGGTTCGAACTTACATCCTCATGATGAGAGTCCAGCACGATGCCCGCACAGCTGCCAGTTAAGTGCTGGCCTAACTGATAAACGAGGGCGAGACCAAAGCTGCATTAAGTCTACCTTTCAAGCGGCTTTGGGCGAGACACAGCACCTATGCCACCGTCAGCCCAGTGGAGCCACAGTGATGGTCTAGTGGTCATGGTGACGGACTCGCATCGCGAGGTCCCAGGTTCAAACCCCACCGTCGCCGCAGTGGTGGTCGGCTGAAGTTGGTTTTCTGTGACTCCCAACATCGAGGTGCGAATGAAAGCCGATCTTCCCCCATTAAAACGTCTCGCCGCAGAGAGAGCAACAGGCCTACAACGGTAAAATCTTCAAACATTACACTTCACGCATAGTTCGAAAAATATGTGGTAGATGGCAGCACTATAACAAGCATCGCACAGAAAAAGGCTCCACGTTAGGTTCACAACACCGACACACACATTCCAACATGTACCAATTCGTTAGAAGTTCTGCAGAGGAATATGGACGAGGATGCATGTGTGGTTTAGTAGTAGTCAGCCCAGTGGTTAGAGCCGCCCTTAGTGGTGTATGACAGGTACGGTCACATCTTATAGTCCTGCATCTAGATCATGAACTGGGCGCAGGGATCAATATGCGGTTATAGTAAATAACCCAAAAGATGACACTGAACGGAATATAAATAGTATTTTTATTCACACACATACATTTATGCCATGTAAAGTTCAGAAATAAACCTTTTATTGTTAATTTGGAAGACGTTTCTTCAATTTCCATCATTTAAAGTAAAGATTAAAACCAAAGGAAATAACGGAATTTAATTTCAAAAGTACGGTATATACAAATTGTGTATCGATGTAATAATTTTCCCTTAACTTTAATTGAATCATTTGCGTATAATTCCTATATAATTCATTTCTCGCATATAAAAATACATCTAACATACATTACATACACTCGTTATACTCTCATATATACACTCGTTATTCTTATTACATTGCACATAAATGTATGTAAAGCAATTTAAAAAAAACAAAGTACTTCCAATTGTATTTTTTTTCAATTAAAAAGAATCAGTATAATTTCATTCACCGATAATTTCTTGAATTGATTAATACAAACTATCCCTTCAATATTGTCTCGATAGAAGTAATGATATACGAGCGAAATTCAAGATCAAGTTGAAATTTTTTAAACAGCACACAACATCATACTGCCTTTTTTTGATTTAAATACCATACAAATAATAAATTGAACACAAACATACATCATGCTCAAAATTCACGATAGTAAACGCTCATTTGATTTTGATACAGTGCGAGTCACAAAATAAAAAATCATCTACATTTTTATATAGTCCCCTTGCCCTTAATTTCCAATCAGAAAATTGTTGCCCTGTCTTTTCTGAGCAAAAAAAAATGCCATATTTTATTTGCATAATTTGCTGAATATTGTAGTTAAAACATGGAGTTGTTTGTTGGGCTTTCTCATTGGAAGTTACAAGACGGGGGACATGAAAAAAATTAGGTTTTCTTTTGTGAAACTGCATTCTTACTCTTAAAACTAGTACAAGATGATTTCTGAACACATTCAGAAATTTATCAATTTTTCATTTTTTAATATGAAATCATGCCTCTATGACGAACTTTGATGGCGCAGAGCCTAAATTGGGTTTACCGGACACCCTGTACTGTATATTTGAAGTTTATTGAGTATTCAGTGATTATTTTGAGGTGATGTTATGTCTTAAAAAGTAACAGGAATCTTCATGTGAAGAAATATAGGATATTCACATGAAACATGGACAAAATACATAGACCGATTAGAGAAAAAAACAAAAAAAAAAGTGTCGCCCCCTCACCAGTTTTTTTTTCTAATTTTTCACGCAAGAATTGTAACAAAGACGATGAGAAAAGTACATACATATCATAAGAAAAAGATATTCGATTTAATTCAGATCACAAATATGACGAACAGTGTTTTCTAGGAATCTCATTGGGAAAGATTTGTCTCGGAAGAGTATAATGATGAATTGTGAGGCTCAAATTTCCAGTTTTCTTACATGAAAAAAAATATTCGCATAGGAAAACTCAAACTTCCAATTTGGGTTCAGTCAAAAACCCTGCTTGGAACAAATAAAAACTTTTGTAATGCCTCTATAGGATTCGTTTGATCCGATATAGTAAACTAAATTTTCGGTCCCTCAGTTTGTTATAGCTGGGTTTGACTGTATTCCATTTTTATCTAAACATTCACATGTGTGAATATGAGTATCACATTATGAGTAAAACAATTCATATTGAATTCAAATAATTAGTTATTATATCTTAATTTCCTGTGATATCCAAACTTATTTTTTAGTTATTGAATAAAAATTATGTGTGAATTTATATAAAGCTGCAACATAACTACGAAAACTTTTATTCTGGATGCAGTGCCATCTTAATACATGGGCCCACTTGGGCATGGCTTGGGGGACTCAAGAGAAGAGGGGGCCTTAGACAAATGAGAAGAAGTTGAATTTTTCAAGAATTTTCCAGGTAGGGTCTCAGGAAAATGACTTGGCCTAGGGGCCCACGATGTTCTTGAGACAGACCTGTCAGGATGTGGCTTACGGATCTCAGCGGGCCATTTATAGGAACTTGGGGAACTTGAAAATGTTGTATAGGACTCCACTCTTAGTTCAGCATTTTTGCAACCATCTAATATTTATATATTCATGCAAAAGGGTGTGAGATGCATTTGTTTGATATGACATATTAATAAATCGATGCAGTTAAAGTCAAAATTCATTCGTGTGGGCCCCTAATTTCGTTTTGGTGCTGCCATGCCTGCCTAAGTCAAATTAAAGAACAAATTTAGAGGGAGGATGTGAATAGGTTCATTCAATCACTAATGAACAAAGCTAGTGTAAACATTGACACAATTCAATTTTGGCATTCGTTCAGGGTCTGCCTGCTCTCTGTGAAAAGACTATACACGATGCATTGAAAGATCTTGCCTTTCAACAATATACTTCAGAACATTACATAGTAAAAACTATACAGAAAAAAATCCAACAAAAATATTGAAATCGAAAGTATATCACAATATAATCTTTTTCCCCTTACAACTCTATAGATTGTATAAAATCAGGACAACGGATTCTGAATTGTTGTGTACGTGTATTGTGTGTGTGTGTGTGTGAGGAGCAGTGCAGTCTTAAAACGCATGGGTCCACAAAGATACGGAATTTCTAGTCAGTTTGGGGGAGGGGGTAAAAATTTCTTTGCTCTCTGGGTTCCGTGTTACTTTTAAGATGGCTAATGGGGGGAAGGGGGAACACGACTATGTACATAGCACCAGTACAACTTCTACAAAAGTAGCGCATAAATATTCTCTAAATACAAGTGATAAACAGACGCTTCTGTGGAAACAACTGGTGCCACAATTGACAAAGTAAAGGTGTGTCATTGTATTTAGAATTTTGAATGAATTCAGAAACATCGAATGAGGAAATTCCATATCTTTCAGACGAGTCAACAAATATGCAAATGAAAAAAAAACAAAAATACTGTACATTCATCCAAAGCATACATAAATTTGCATTTCTTTTAAACCATTATTTACAAAATAAATCTCAGCAAATAATATACAATTATACATACAGTTGACTCCCGTCTACCGTGGAATCAACAACCGATAACAGCTCCGGCAATCATCTAGTGATGACTTACAGCCAGCTACCTCTTACAGAAGTGTAGCTTGACAGAGAATAGTCACATTTACAGAATCAAAAGGACAGAAATGTACAGCAGAGTGGAGATATTATTCAAGATGTAAAGAGAATCAAGCCCGTTACCAGAAATTTCGTTTGGAGAGGGGGGGGGGACCACTTTCATTTTGGGGGGCAAAGTGATAAAACTTTTGCCATCTTTCCCCCCCCCCCTTTTTTGGTAATTTTCTCACATTGGGAGGGGGGGGGGCAGACCACTAAGTCCTCCCCTACGGCCTTGAAGAGAATATTAGAGAACTTTTTTCAATTCAAACGAAGAAAATAGCTGAAAGAAATGCAGCCGTTTGTTGTGTTTTGTTCTGCCTCAACATATTAAGCGGGGAAACAGCATGACATTGTCACTGTAGCGTATTTATACCTTAAATACGCATACAATATTTCTCTTAATAAGTACTATATGAAGGAAAAAAACTAAATTGCTGAAAACATTTATGAGCTAAATGCGATCAAAACATGGCCAAAGAAGTCAGAAAGTTAAGGCACAAAAATTTGCACAAAAAAAATTACAGTTTTGAATAAATTTTGCTTTGTTTTAGTCCGCAAACAAGGTTTAATTAGATAATATTTTTTGCTATTATCATAATGAATTTTGAATACTTGAGCTACTTGTAATCTATCCAATAGATCAATGATTCCCAAAAAATGTGACGTGGTGTCTTACGGTGCCATAAAATCTGTTAGAAATGCAACTACTACTTAACCATACATAAACCTTGGAAAAATTGCTCGGAGGAATTTCTGACAAACTGATAGATAATGGAATGCATACTTTTAGTTGTATGTGTGGCCCAAACATATTTATTTTATCAGAATTATGCATGTTTCATGTTCTAAAAGTTAAAGGGTGCTGCGAGATATTCCCGGGGTAAAATTACATTGAATGTACAAATAAAGCTATAATCCTTAATTAATATGCTATGCATAGGCATAAACTTGAATGAGTCTCCCCCTCAACATTTGCTACAATGTGCGATCCCCACAATACCTATAGAAGTGTTAGGTTTGAGATCCCCCTCCTCCCAAATTTTTGAGATCTCCAATAACTTTATGCCTATGATGTCATAACACTTTACGAGTACGACCAAAATGGTTCGAGACAGAGGAGGGGTGGAGTGAAATATTTAAAATTCCTAAGGATGCTGTGAGCACAAAAAGTTTGGGAATTCTCGCAATAGATATGAATAGTTAATTATAATATTGTACATAAATATTTTTCGATATTGATTTTAAACTTTTTTGAAGCAAACATTAACACACATGCGGCATGAGCATGAACACTGCAAGCTTTAAAATGATATTTTTGAAAATTTTCACCCCTGCGTAAATTATTTTAAAAAAAAATAACGGGACATTAATTTTTTTTTTTTTGAAAAACCGCTATGATATTTCATTTCTTCACTCTGAGCTCCTGGACCCAATCTCGCATAGAATCAAACTGTATTTACAATAAAAGAAATCAGTGGCATCAGAGCTGTGGGTGCAGCACTCGCGGAAATTTGGAGTAATTGTGTACGAGAAACCCCAGAATCGATTCAGAAATCAAGATTTCCAACAGGAAACTCAAGGCAAGCACCCACAGGTTCAAAAAACTTCTGATGCCCCTAGAAAAAAATGAGTGTAGAAATATATGGGGGAAAAAAATTGGATGACTAGCTCTTTGGCTCTAATTCACATATTTCACCATTGAAGATATACAAAAAAATTTACATACAATATATATGTACACAATCAGACGTTCCTTCAACAAATAATCTGCAGATTCTGAAATTTATAATCCAATGAAAGACATCAAGAATACACATTTTATCTGCATCTATAAAATTCATTAAAGCTTTGTAGATATTTTTTTCCCTCGCACTCGTTGGTAGTTCTTGATTGATTGCTCTTGAGTAGTGTTATCCAAAAAATTAATTTAAAAGAGCAATTTCACTCCTCTCTAAAATTTTAAGGGGTAGTTTTGTGAGAAAAACGAATTTTTTTTAACATGAAAAGCAGAGAAATAATCATATTTAAAAAAATTGTCTAAAATTTGAAGGAGTATTTTCACTCCTCAATGAAATTCTGATTATTAAAATAGAATTTTGGTGTGTGAATCATGCATCTAGATGCATATTGGCAAACACTGCTCTTAAGCAGCAGTTCTTAACCAGGGAGCACAAGATTTGAAATATTTCATGATCCACTACTGTTAGAGTTATTGAATCTATACATCATAACTTCTTGAGTATAATCCAAATTTCTGGTTATCTAGGGCTTTATTGAGGAATTTTTTGGGGGGAAGGGAAAGCAAATAAGATCATTTTCCCGCCCCGATCACTAAAAAATTTTATGATTTTATAACACTGTTTTTGTTCCTTTCTAAAATTTGCCACACACCATCAAGTTTGCTGTGCATAAGCATAGCTGTATGTAATCGGTGCTCAAATATCCAGATGTTTTCTGAACATAAGCCAAGGATTATGGGCACAGGGAATTATGATATAATGATTATTCTAAGGGGTGCATGAATTTTAAAAGTTTACTGGGGTTGTGTTGACTGGTAAAAAGGTATCAGGAACCACTACTCTTGAGCAAGAATATTAAGACTTTCTCAAAGATGTAATTGCAGAGTAATGAGCCCAATATGTTGCATTAATTATCAGGGGTTTGTTTTCTTTTTTTTTAAATAGTCTTGTCTTGTGAAAATGACCCATAATTTTGTGGGAAGTGAAACGATCTAGTTGATATTATACAAAAGAAAAAAAAGTTAAAATTTAAGGTTTCTGTTAATTTGTGTAGGGTCCAGAAACACCTGAATTTCAGCTGGATAGACTCCTGATTATGAACATTTGAGGTTGTTGCACATTTAAAATAATTCCTTTTTCACAATTTTCATGTATGTTTGATAATAATAGAAGAATATAAGATATAAGTAAAATTGGTGATAAGTAACTCTTTAATGGCATCTTGTACCGAAAAGAACTGACTTGAGAAAAAAAAAACAACATAAACAGAAGCATTTATGGATAACTGTTATTAATCTTTTGTAATATAAGAGATGTAGAATAGGCATAAGACATAATAAGTTCACATATTTACATACGTGATGAAACCTCACCCTGCAACATTTTGCTTGTCTTTAAAGTTGTATATAGTTGACACTCGTTCTAAAAGACTCATGTTATAGCGAATATTCTTTTACGATGACATGCAAGATAAGTCCCAAATGTTTTTGAATTAACAAAACTCCTATGTGTTTTCCTTTCAATATACCATCATTTTTTTTTACGGAACGATGGAGGATCATTATAACAAGCATCAACCATATTTTTTATGCACCTATTTGGGGTATATTCTACAGAAAGGATCAAAGAAAATGGACAAAAGTTTTCATAAATAAAAATTACCTCAATAATTTCGATACATAATATGTCGCTAATAGATTTCACCAAAATAAAAACTGCATTGAAACAGTTTCAATAGATATGGCATGAATGAAACCTATAACAAAACACATTCTTATAACCTGGTATAGTTTTGTTCGAAAATGACATGGAATGTTAGAAAATCATTTCTGTTTTACCATTTAACAGCATCGCTGTTAAAAAGGAAAAAAAAAAAATGGAAAAGCTCATGGTTCACATAAATTCACTAAAATGATGGTGTATATTGCATGGATGTACATAAATTATGAAAAGTCGATTTTATATATTTTGCTGGCAATCAACCCCTTTAGTGGTTTAATTTTTATCCTTGCAGAAAGTTGTCAAAACACATTCTTCTTAAAACAAAGTTTTATGATAAATAAAAAATGAGACAAGATGAATATTTTTCCTCTTGTATAGTTCGAGACTTTTCTTTTTACTGCACACCAACCTCCAGTCATATAGTCATACAGCAATTTACTACCAGTCGTGTTGGGTTGGAAATCATTCTCTCTCGTCAGAGTCATATTATACTGCCATCCTCGTATTGAGCAGGAGGAGACTTTTGGTGCAGGCATATCAAGAAGGCTCCATCTATCGTGGTCATCTCAAATTCAATGAGGAAAACACTTTCATTTGCCAATCTTTAGGATTGAATCTGTAGACCTTATGGTAGCCTTCGTGGTTGGAAAAGAGCACATCTTACCACTATTACTACTTAATCGTACATGCACCTTGTATACATTCCTCTGTATAACTTGATCTAATTTTTTAATAGAATCATACCACTGCACCATGGGTGCCCATATAGTTCAAGACTGGTTTTGCTGCCTGTTGTATAAATAAAAGAAACTTTTAAATTCATTCCCTGGGCTGTTATTTTGATGCCCCACAGACAAAAATGACTTTAAGAGAGAGAGATACTGCTTGTATGGGTAACTTGGATATAACTCCACAGCAGCAAGAGTAAGAACACAAATTCTTCCTGTACTGCTACCGATATAATATTACATCAAAAATAGCCAAGAAATTGATATTATATTTGTTTGTTCAACCTATAAACTACCCAATCACCTATGGGCGACTGAGGTAATGTTATGTGTCAATAAAAACCAAATTTTAAAAGTAAGTCAACGCAAGTAACTTTTTGAAAAAAAAATTATGCAAAGCAACTAGTTCAGAGATAATGATTCCTCAATAAATATGTTTTAAACTATTTTGTCATAATTAAAAAAGAAAATCTATATAGTGGTACTATACAATGAAAGTTTTGTACAGTTAAAGGATTAAATATATACCACATAATACAAATAGAACTTACGACAATGTTGTTCCACGTAAACACACGATTGAGTACAACAGATTTTACAGAAGCAAAAAACAAAAATTTGTAACAAACTTTGAAATAAGTTGTCGAGTCGAATAAATAAATTTATAAAAAAATTAAAGCATTCATTTTTATATTTAAAAAAAAAACACACTAGACAAAGAAAATCATAATGTATAAAAATTAGAATGATTCGGATAGAGAGCCTGCAATGATTATTTTTGAATTGCATAAGAAAAACATGTCGCTGTACAGACCGAAAGAAAAAAAATAATTTCATTGATGTTTTGTTCAAAGATTTTCAATACATCTCTCGTGAATCAAATTTTGTCACATTAAAATTTTCATACATAAATTTTGTATACAATTTGTTTTTTTAAAATCTGGAAGAATTTGTATAAAAACCAAATCAAAACAAATGACCATGAATTGTACAGCACAATATGCGGTACTCATAATACATTTGAACGTTGAAGAAAAAAGTTCTTCAAGTCTGAAATGAACATGAAAGCCACCACATTAATCGATGGAATGTTTGCATGGAATTCGGTCCATGATGTTCACATACAAGAAAAACATTCAATGGAGATTTTGGTTTCCAGAGTTGGTGAAAGACCATATATAGATGTACAAAACACATTTCCGTAGAGACATCCATTCCCCTAACTATAGGAAAATATTATGATGCAATTTCCATAACAGTGACATAGGTGCCTACTATGCTACCAGTGATTCCGAGCAAAACTATGAATAAATTCTTCAGCGACAGGATCCACAGCCATTTTTTGTCTGAATGAAAAAGAAATTAATCACAAAAGAGATACAGTTTAAATATTTCAAACATAGCATTAATGAATGCAAAAAATCAGATGTTCTATCTAATCATTGTGCTGGCTGCGAGGAAAGATTTGGCTACTTTCTCTGTGAAAAGAGGGTCAAAACTTGAATGAAAAAAGCCAGAGTAATAATCAGAGTTGTGAGTAGCCCTCATTTCAGATTACACCTTATGGTTGTGCTTTCATTTCTAAATTTAATGTGATGTGGTGTGAATCATAGCAGCAAAACAGCACTTACTAAAGCAGGTGTCTGAACCTTTCAGACATTGTGAGCCGCATTAAAACTTACTGTGAATCCTGCAGGCCCAACAAGTCATACTACTGTATTTAGAACTGGTATTAGTATTGAAATTTAATATTTAGAAAATGGTATCAGATTCACTGACTTTCATGCAATCCATTAGATGTACAGCGTTCACTTGTGAATTCTGGAAAGTGTCTTATATAAGTCTACATACTGGAGTGCAACATAGCAACCTGCTGGTTTCATCGAAATTTTTATATATATACTTATAAGAGCTTAGTCATGGAAAAAATAGTCGTTATAATGGACTTCTTATTACAAGTTAATTCTAATTCTTTTGCTGTCAGGTAATAAATTGCAGAAAATTTTTGCTTTTTCTGCATTATAACAGTCTTCTCAATCATTTCACTCTAATATTAGTGAATGAACAAGACGTGAGTTGTAAAATAAATTTTTGGTCTCAAAGTAGTTGATTCTAAGACGATTTTGTACAGAATTTATTTTTCTGAAAGCGATTCAGCCAACCAAGTATTTTTAACACTATTTATTCAAAAGTTTGGAAACAAATTCAAACTGTGAGTTCCGGTATAATAAGCCCTAGCAGAGACCATGGTCTCTTTGTCACTGGGAGAGACTGCTCGCCACAAGCCATACTCATTATATCGGACTGTAAACTTGTTACACAGCTGTAATTTCTAAAATAGCCAGTGGCCATGGGAAAGAATTCTAGGAAGCATGTTTTAAAGACCGCTGGACTAAAGCAAGCAAAAATATTTCTTTGGGTTGTTTTTTTCTGTAAGAAAACAATGGAAATGTAGAATATTGTGTGATACTAGCTTGAGTCACTTTTTACCCTCAATGAAGAATACATAAACTATATTTCAAAATTGCACAAAACATTTGCTACAAACATTTGAAGGGAACATTTGCTGCAAAGTATACATATATGTAAGAAGAAAAGCTTGAACCCTATTGAATTATAACCTTCTCAAGTTGTCTTTATCTCCAGAAGACTGTTGATTTCTTAAAATTCGGCATGACTATTGGTGGGAGCAGATTATTCTACTTTTGGTAACAAGGAACAGCCACAATTTTGCTGACTATTCCAAGCTTGGTGGTATGGGACAATAACCATTCTTGGAATATTTCATATCAGGATTTAAAAGTCTTACCAGTATAATAACCAGCAGTCTTTACACAAATTTTGTTCTCTCATTATGAAGTCATTTTTATTCAGTCCCCATAGGTGGCATTATACAGAAGCATAATGTCACCTATGGGGACACTGCTCAATAATGTCCCCTAAGATAGACTGTGTATATTTCCCATATATGCATCTTGGTTATTTCAGAGAGCAAAAGTTTAAAAGTTAGTCTCTCATTATACTTTGATTTCAACTGGTAAGATTTTTCTAAACACTCTCAATCATGTCAATACGTTGTACAAAGATGGCTTCCAGAATTAAACTTTGTTATTTATATGTGTCAAATGTTCATGCACGTAAAGTACAAATTTAGTTTGCTTTTTTATACAAATTCTTATTCTCACCTTCAATTGAATTCCATACTGTTACCATTTCGATGATAGGTGGAAATATTAGAGCTAACGAGCTGCTGGCAAGAGCTCCAACTAATGAGATGAAGAGGTTCAACTGTGGAATAGCTATCGCCATACAACCTGAAACCATAACAAAATAATAAATATAAGAGAGAGTTCAGTCATTCCTGAGATAGTTTGTATTCAGTGATGATAATTAGAAAATATGTATTCAAATCTTGATCAAAAGAAATTTCCATTATTTTCTCAAGATTTCTTAGATACATACAAAAACTTGAAAGATTTTACTTTAAAACAAATGGAAAATTCAATTTCAATAATAACACTGTTTTTCAAATATTTTTACAAAACGTATCCCCTTAAGAGAAGCTATCCATACTTAGAATAAGACAACCATAAATACATTATCGGCATTGTATAGTATTTTATAATTATATATTGTTTATAATTTTTGATATATATTGTTTATAATTTTTTGATATATATTGTTTATAATTTTTTGATATACATTGTTTATAATTTTTTGATATATATTGTTTATAATTTTTTGATTGTGTTTTTAATTGGGTTGCTGTATTTTTGAAATATATGTCATCCATATTTGTTATGGGCATCTTTTTCTCAGCCACCTTGTTGGGCATTTTGCCTGTTGTGGCATTGTATTTGTATAAGAGGGAGGAACATTATAAATGAAAAGATGAATCTAGACTTACATGGTTAATCTTGGAAAGAAATACTGAAGCAAGTTGGAATATCACTGGGTGCCGAGTTTTGAAGAAAGGATAAAATTAAAATAAGATCAACCTAGCTTTTTTCTATAAAACTTGTTGGTGGTAGATGGCAGCACTACACATAACAAGCATTACAGAGAAACAAAAAAACTTCACGTCAGGTTTCACTACACGTACACGTACATTCCCGCATGTACCGATTTGTTAGGGGTTCCGCGGGGTGTGTGTGTGGGCAGGGTGCATGTGTGGTATAGCAGTAGTAGGTAGGGCCTCCAAAAAAAATGGCTCAGGGATCCATGATGTTCTTAAGTCAGCCACCTCGTTGGGCAATTTGCCTGTTGCGGCGTTGTATTTGTATATTAGGTAATTTCGATTTTTCCTTTTGCATCCTCTGTAGTATGTAAGTAGTGGCGCTATTGTTGCTGCAAAGAGAAAGTAAGTGAAGCAGAGAAGAGCTAAACGTGCCCTTGTTGGCACACAGGGCTTGAGTTATGAAGAGAGACTTCATTTTTTACATCAAAAGAATGCAGGTGTTGGGGAGGGGGGATACGATTGATGTGTTCAAAATTTTCAATGGGATGGATAGGATGGACCCTGAATTATTAAGACACTGCCAAACGACTGCTTTGAGAAGGAGACACCAGTATCGATTGGTAAGGAACAATTCAAGTGGTGTAGCAGGGAATTTTTCACCAATAGGGTTGTTAATAAATGAAAACTGCTTACCCCCTGGGAATAGTAAATTCTAACACAATTGATACGTTTAAAAAGAAATACAATAAATATGTTGGAGTAAATCGAGAAGCTATCCGTTCTTAGATAGACAACTATAAACATTTTTTATGGGAGTTGTGTTATATTTTATCATGTATGTATGGTCTTTAGCTTTTATGATTGCATTTGTTGTGGGCATCTTTTTGTCCACCACCTTGTTGGGCATTTTACCTGTTGTGGCCTTGTATTTGTATTTGATTAATAATGTGTTGCTTCAAACAATATCTCTGGCTGTTTCCAACAAAAGTAAGAATTGCTCACAACCTCAGTCTATTGGCATAATGAAATTTCTTACCTTTCCACAATGAAAAGACATGGTAGGTATCAGATTTTCAAAAGTTAAACTTAGAAGTATCTAAACAATCTCATAAGAGAAGTATCTAAAATGCATTAGTCTAAATATGATTATTTAGTATGAACTAGTCACCTCCCCGACACCTTGATATATTGCCCAAGTTTCAAAAAGTGAAATCACATCTTCTGATAATGTAAAACCTGCAATGAACCTTCAGGCCATAAGACTATTCTATCTCTCGTCAATTTTTTGCTTTGTCCCACCAATGACATTTCATAGAATCCGTTGGGCTAATTAGGCCAGATCTATCAATTTAAAGTTGATTCTGAACTTTTGGTTGATGACTAGGGCTGGGAATCAATTAAAATTTTTAACCAGTTAATCCAAAATGTTCAATCGATTAATCGACTGATTAATCACATTTTTTGTCTTAACTATATAATATTATGCTATAAAAATATTTTTATTCATTTCATGCACCTATTCGTCAGATGTAAACAAATGTAGGAATACATAATTTAAAATGCTTAACATATTTTATCAAATTCTGGAGTTTCTTCCCTTGGATCTTGTTTTTTCAAAAATTGGTTATTTTAAATCAGTCACTGATTTTGAAACTACTTTCAATTATATTGTTGCTTGTTTTACTACATAGAAACTCACCCAAACGATTTATGTGAGGAGTGTAGCTGATGCTGCCAAGAATAGGAAAAACTACTGTTCATAGTGGCGAAAATAAATTTTAGTCTTTGAACTTAATTTGAAACTGAAGTCACCAGCTTTTGTTGAATCGAATTGCATTTCCCCATGCCAAAAAATTTCATTAAAATATTGATTCAAATATTTTTAAATATGTTCACTTATCCAAAATAATATATGTAGTACATATTGACATCCAATTGGTTTGGTTGAACAAATCAAGTTAAATTTTGAACAGATGTAAAGACTCACTAAGAAGGAGTTTTTTGAAATTCGGTCCCTGAAATGGTCATGAGGGAAGATCAAAAGTTATATGGAGCAATCCTCACTGAAACTATAAACATGAAAGTTTATCAAAATTCAAGCTGATTTTGATCGAATCGATCGACTTGATTAACTCAATTAAATTTTTTAACTGCGATTAACAATTGATCAAACCAGCCCTATCGATGAAACTTGATGTGCTCCAGCTACAATTCAAAACTAGACCTGTTGAGCCAGAAAGTCTGGAACACTGACGACAGAACTGCCAGGTCTATTTTTACAAATTGGCAGTAATTAACTGTAGTGCTGTACTTTATGTGTACTTTGGAATGCTCGAGCTTCGAGATGCTAATGCGAGCCGATCTGCCCTTTAAAAAGTCTTGCCACAGAGAACAACAGGACTACAACGATAAAATCTTCAATCATTACACTTCACTCATGGTTAGAAAAATTGATAGCAGATGGCGGCACTACACATATCACGCATTACACAGAAACAAACTTTACGTTAGGTTCACAACATGGATGTGCACATTCCAACCTGTATTAATTCGTTAGAGGTTCCGCAGAGGAATATGTCTGGTTTAGTTGTAGTACTTTGGAATGCTACAGATCTACTACTATTGCAGTGAGACTTTTCCATGGGAAGCCAACTCACATTTCTACCTCAATTTCATGTTCTGTGGCTTTAATGATACACCCACATAGATAATATCCCAATAATGTATGTTTTTAAACACCACTTTGAAATGTTTATGAACGTTTTAAGTAATCCAGTATACTCACATGTCAGAGTTACTAGAACTGCTCGAAAACCCAATTCCATAGCTAACACATATTTCGATGAAAATCTATCTAGCCTGAATGAGTTTTGAATTTTTGGCCACAAGATTTCAATTGGTACATAAAACTGTAGAGCATATGACAAGAAGATCGCAGCAGCAAACATGATACGAATGATTTCTCCAACACTGCGAAATGCAAAAAAATTCATAAAATGTAATTGACGAACTGATAAACAAAAACATTTAGAAATTTAATACATATTCTATTTAGTCACATCCAGGAATTGAAAGTAAAGGTTGATGAATGGAGAGAGAGAGATGGCATGAGCACAATGTCACTTTCTGCTATTCATAAAAAATGTGTAAATAACTAGATAATATGCTGGCATGAAATTCGGAAGGAAAATTCTACATGCCACTGCTGGGTATGATGAGATTTGTAGACTTTTCCTTACTAATTTCATCTTTGCGTTTTACCTATCCAGTTACCCATAACTTGCATAGATAGCACAGAGTGACATCTTATTTCTCTCTCTTTCTGCACATAACCATCTGAGGCTATTGTCATCATGATTTACTGGCTGAGTCATCAGAAGGCTGTCCATTGCACAGCCCCATTCAGCATACGCTCAAAGGAAGGAAAATATCAGTGCTTCTGTTAGGTAGTGGTTCAGCACTCACCCAGAATACAGGGGGGGGGGAATAACCCACAGAGTCATGTAGAAAGAGATTATACAAAAAATCTTTTACACTTTCATGATTTTCCTTTGAATCTCATAGAGAAATTGGAATGAGTTACAAAATGGTTTTATTTAAAAAAAAGTCAAAATATTCAAGTGCAATGTGCCACAATTGGCGATTATCATAAAATTTATAAAATCATGTAAGTAGACAAGTTCAAAAAAAGGTATATTTCCTTTTAGACTGCAGATTACAAAAGAAAAAGTTAGTTTGAAAAGTTAGATGGCCTCTAATGATGATGATCATGACAAGATCATAGATGTCACCAAATCCACTTATCACCATTGAAAATGAAAAATCATTAAACTGAAGATTACTACAAGCTAATAATTTTTTTGTGCTGAAATTCGTCTCTTTCATGACTCAAGCTGGCACTGCCACATTATATAGGCTGGTTGCTCTTCATAAATATGAAATCGCAAATGATGAAAGAAGAAAAATAAGCAACTTAAAACTACCCTAAATAATTCATTAGCATTTTCCATACCGTATTATCATCGGGTAGATTTATAGTTTTTTCTGCCATCAAAAGATTGGGAAAAAAGCTGTGGTAGATAGTTTATTTCACTTTGCTTAGAATATGATTTATATGAAATACCATAGCAAAAAACCTATTTCTAAAAAAAATTAGTTTTCGAACACATAATCTTCTAATGAAAATCTTTCAAACTGCTTTTGATTAAATTTAAAGACTTAAAATTATCACAAAATATATAGTTGGTAATTGTGACAAACTAGACCTTGAATGCAATGCTTATCATTTGTAGCAGATGATGTGAAAATATAACTTACATATGAGCTTTAATGTTGAAAGTGATGCTGGGTTTAACGTTACTTCCATACTTTAAGTACCCATAAAAGCCAATGCCTGTATAAAGACATACCACTATGACCATTCCTGTATTAAGTACACCTATAGTTCCACCCAAGTCTTCCGGGGTAGCCATGGCATTCTCTAAAGGAAGCACCTGTAAAAAATGGATTAAAATTAAATGGTTTCCAAACACTGAATTTAAGGCAAAAAATGTTAGAAATCATTACATTGATAGTCATAAGCAGCATTAATAATATGAAAATAAATCCCCTAACAGCTAAAATATTCATTACCTTTTCCACTATGAATTTTTACTATAATTGAGAGAGCAGTAAAAATCCTACTTCCAAACTCTTAAAACTAAAATTTCTGCAAAAAAAAAAAAAAATATCTATATACATATTTTTTGAAAAAAAAAAAGGAGAGGAAATAAAAGAGTTCATTTCACTTACAACTCCTATTCCTTCAAATGCATACATGGCAGTCCCGAAATACAATGGCAGTTTTGACCATGAATTATACATGGGAACAGATTCAATAGCAGGAATGTCTGTAAGCAGGTAATAAAACACCATGCAAAGTCCAGAAATCTGTAAAATGTTTGCTATCGAGGATGCAGGAGATAATGTCTTCAAGTCTCTGATGAAATTGTACATAATCATAAATGGTAGAAAGATCGCCATATACTCCTGCACAGTAATGGGTTTATCTTTTGTCAAACTAAGTACGACCTAGAGAAGTAAATAAAATTTTTAAAATTGTTTTTAGTCATTTAAACCAACAAGAGAAATCATATGAAAAAAAAAATTACAACACATGGTTATGTAAGTTCATTTTCTTTCACCCCTACAAGCAAAGAGGTACTCTTAGATTTAAATTTTGTGAAAAGACCATATAGGAATGGAACAGTTTGGTTATGACTGATATCTTTGAAGATGTTTCTTTTTCTTTAAATTGGTGGTACTTTTCATTTAGTGTACATGATTATATTAGTTAAATATTTTTATATATCACACATATAATTTTTAATTTTCCAATTGAATTTTACTTTTGATTTCTAACTGAAAAAAAAGATTAAATTCGTAACAAAACAAAGATTGGCCATAGCTTCCCCCAATATAATTGAAAATGTGAATAACCTGATGTAGTTGATGTAGTGAGGTATTATACTGAAATGATTAATAGGCAAAGGAACTACTGAACTACCTATGCACATCTAAAAGGTTTCTTAGAGGGAAAAGGTATTGTATTAAAGAAATAAAGGGGTTATATCGCATTAACAAAATTTTTGGTTAAACATTAACCAAACAGCAATACAATATGAAATAAAACATACCTCATAAACACTGGAGGAAACGAACAAGAAGTACACACAGCAGAAGCCAAACTGAGTTAACATAAGCATTGCATTGACAGCAAACCTATACAAGCATAAAATTCAATAATTATTCTCATGAATTTCAATATCAAAGAGTATTGATGCATAAAAACACATATGTATATGAGAAGACATTTTGTGGGTTTTGAAGCTTTATGAAATGTTTTAATAGCTTTGCACTTATAAAAATTATACAGACCAAATTTGATTACGAAGGTGCAAACTCCGCTTGTTTCTCTTATAAATGTTTGATTAAATTCACCTGTTTTGATTCTAATTAACTTCTAAATACTTATTGAAATCTATTTACTGTATATTTACTAACATTTCTAATTTATTTAATCTAAGGTCGGGATTACACTATAGAAGCTTGATAAAATCCCTTTTATAAAACGTGAAAAATGTAACAAATAAAGCTCATAGGTTACATTCGAGCAAATGCAACCAATAATCTTATTGATTGAATTTTTTAAATTTTATAAAAGAACTTTTAGAAAACTTTTATAGTGTAATCTCTGCCTAATCTAAAATTCATGCTGTAATATAATAATTTCTATTAATTTTTCCACTGAGTTTTAATTAATGACACATATTAGTGTCTTAACTCATTCCATGTCTCCAGTTATTGTAATAATATAATGATTCCTCTAGTCTTCAAGCTATAGTTCAAAAACATGATAACCAGGCGTTTATCTGTTAATGTGGTAGAAGGCTGAGAAAAGCATTAATCACACATTTCATAGAAATAATTCCACTTGTCGATTAGCATGTCTCAACCTTTTCTCTCTTATGAATTGTTCCAATATGGGGGAAAAGAATTAAAAGAAAAATCCTAAAAAAAGTTCGACTGAAAAAAGAATTATCTAAATTTGCATTTAATGCTATCCACTGAAAATGTCTGCAGCATTGATGGATGAAAAGTCTAGTTATCTTGCTTTCAAACCACTTGAAAGAATCATGCTAATTGTAATTATGTTGAAAATCACAACATTTTGTCTCTCTTTTTATTTTATTAATATATTTTCTCTTTTCAAAGACCTTTGTAAGATATTCATTACAAAACCACTAGTTTCTAATATTCATAAATGACTTAAAACAAACTACTATGTAAGTTAAAGATAAAATGCAGTGATGAAACATTCCAAATCACAAAAAGAGCAAATAAGTTATACCTTGCTACGATTGCAAAGAATCTCAACTTCTCTGGGCCATGACGGAAAGCATTTTCAGCTGTGCTTGCATAATCTAGAGAGTTTAGTCCAACCCTACAATGCAAAAGTACTTATTATAGTCACATTGATGCATTCTTGAAGATTCACTGATAAATTTTGAAAATGCTAATTGTTGTGGAGAAAATAAAATTGAGAATCATGATTACTATTATTTAATTTCTGTGAATTCGGTAATCAATTCATAGGAAAAGAATAACAGGAAAAATCAATAATTCCAACAATTTAAATTTTTTTACATAATCACCAATACTTTGATTGTTTTTATTAATATTACAATAAAATTTTAGGTTTCTCAAATATCTGCATATTTGTAAAAAACATCTCTGATAATGTCTTTTTTTTTTCTTCATGTTTCCAGCCATAGTAATTTTTTATCTACTACACATATATAAAATGCTAGATAATTTATAAAACTGAAAATACGCTTAACCCCCCAGTTGCGGGCAGTTTTTGAAATTTTCAGTACAAAATCACTGGGATTTTTCTCCGCCATGCATATAGATTGCAATAATAACATACTCCAAAAACGTTATAGAATGCATAAAACGTAATATTTGCATTGCCCGCAGCTAGAGGGTTAAAGTTCCCAAAATAAAAGAACACTTACTTCTTTGCAAGGGTTCTGCTGCTTTTTATTAATAAATGCATACAATGCACACATATAACACCAAGGATTGGAATGCCTAAAGTACCAACCTAAAAAATGATATAAAAGAAAAATTGTATTGATATACTAATATATACCTGAGCAATTTTCACTGTTTCGATAAAATGTGTACAGCGATACCTTGGCTAATGAATGCTTCGGTATAAGAGTTTCTCTGTTAACAAATGTTTTTGTTGATATGGATGCACATGCTAACATAACATAGCCATGTTGTGAGCTAAGCTTTTAAAGCAATAATCATTAGAATTACTGTCACTCGATTTCAGTTAGTTTATTTTGCCTCTGAGGCTTATCCCAGAGATCATGCACACCCACCACTTTTCTTCAAAAAAGTTTTCAAACCTTCAGAAGTTTTTGATTTCAGCCTTAGGTTAGTTTTCGTCTTTTTTTACAGTGCTTCTTGGTGTTTTACAAAACCTACTTTAAAATATTTAGCATAACCTGGAACAAATTAAACAATTTTCCATAGAAACCTATGGGAAATCACATTTTGGTTAACAAAGATTTCGACTAACACAAACATGCTTCCAGAATGAATTATCTTCGTTAGCCGAGGTGTCACTGTATACTGTTACTTCTTGAAAATATGGTAGGCTAATAATGTCTCGGAAGGTCCTGTGATTTGTAAGAACATGTGACATACATAATTATCAAACTCAGAAGAGAAGAAGTGGTCCAGGACCTGGCCTGGCCATGGTAGAGGGCTCATCCGAACCACCAAGCTTAGAAGAGTGAACCTGGCGCCTGGCCACAGAAAACAACAAAGGGCTCACTAAGAGCTACAAAGACATAATAAGAGTTAACTCATAGACATAAAGTTTGTATAACAGGAATTTTTTAATTGCAATTGGGAAAAGTATGCTGTCTTGGCACAAATCAGTATTTCTTTCCACTGTTTCGTTAGTATCATGCACATGCGCTTTGAACCTCAAGTTCATTGTACAAAAAAAAACATTCTTTATGCATTTTTAAATTTTTCATTTCCATAATACTTCAAGACAAGTTTTCAAGAAAACGGACTCTTCATCTTTCAGAACAAAATATAAGTAATATCATGGAAGTTTGTGAAAACATAGCGGAATCAGTGAGAACTTCTGATACCTCTTTCACAAGCACAGAAACATGCTGCTGCTATAGCTGGTGTTTCTTTGGCAACAAAATATTTTTTTATATAATTTCATTTATTTCATTCATTAATGTTTTTTTAATATAATTTTAGAAACGATTTCCTTCCTAATCGAATATTACGATTCCCATGAAAACTGAAGTACATATTATTCTTAGATAAAACATTAGGAAATTACAGCAAAAATATTTAAAATTAAGACATAAAAAGTCAGATTTGGAGATGGGTACTGGCTCTTAAGTGCAGCTGTCACCAGTATAGTCAATTATTTATTCTATTTTTGTTCTCTGTTAAACCCATAGAGGGTGTTAGCTTTATCAATAGAAGTAAAAAAAAATTGCTCAAACACTATGAGCTTCACGAAATGTCTTGAAATAATAAAAATGAAAGCAAAAACGAAAGATCTGAGTCTATGCAGCAAATTTAATTTCGTGCAGGGAGATTTATATTTGGCCCAGAGACCCTGCAGGATCACTGAATTATACTTACTTGCTAAGGCAGTCAGAAATGTTTTACACCTGTGGGTTTTTGGCTATAGCTCGATGCACGAAATTCTGATGTTTGAATAAATACTGAGTGTGCGATCCCTTCTGTAGAATAACATGGGTGCTCAAGCACCCAATGTTTATGTCATGACTTCTACATCCTGCTGCATGGGGGGGGGGGGCATACCAGATTTTCCATTTGGCACTATTTAGTAAATTTATAGGGTGGAAAAAGACTAACATTTTCCCAGGCTGGAGCCATGTCAGGGGTCATGGCTTACGTGACAGAAAATCTGGGATAACAATGTCATTGAGTGTGCGCTTTTAGGAGGCTAAAATAGCGCTAAAGACACAAATGAGACAGCGCAGTGGCTAATGCACTTTTCTCGGTGCACAGTCACTAATACACTATTCTCAATGTGCAGTCGCTTCACCTAAAAGAAAACAATGGAATCGTTCATCGTGGCGTAGGCTATGTGCTTCTTGTGGTCTGCAGACTATATCAGGTTTGTATAGCTTTCATCTTCATACTTTTGGACTTCAGACTAGCATTGATGTTAGTCATAGTATAATTATCTTTGTAGTATAAATCCTATACATACTCCTTATACATTAATATTAAACAAATTAATAGAAGAATTTATTTGAATATATAATCAAATTTCGAATCTTAGAATCACATGAAAAATTTTATTTTATTTACTGCTATTTAGAATTATCCAAGGACGATGTCACTCTCCGCTATCCTAACAATTGCTCATGAGCTTTGGCCAGAGTTAGGTCTGACCGTCCTTGTACAGTCCCGTTCAGTGCACATGAGCTCCAAGGAAAGATTGAGATGTTCGTTGCCTTTGTAGTCTAGTGGTCTAGTGCGTTAACCCAGAAAGTGAAAGGACGTGGGTTTGACTCCTTGCAAGGGCAGTTGAATTTTCTCTCTTTCCTAAATATATCTTTACATCAGCCAGCTGTTGAAAACCTTCATATTTACAATTAGTTTTACAGTGAGAATAATGTCCTACCAATAAATTGCCAATAATACCAGTAAAATCTTAATGAAATCCAAAAACATAAATACTGCAGGGGAATGTGGATGAGGTGTTTGTGGTTCGGTAGTATTAGTAACATATAAAATGCTACTGGATTAATTTTGTTCGAAGATCAGTTTATCTGTATGAAAACTGAGATTGATACATATCATCAGTGTGTGTACAAAATGTCATATGTCAAATTGCTCAAAATTTTTCACACTTGTTTCATGCTCTGTAAAAATGTCATATATTTCTGACCAACAAAATGGCAGCTGTGGTGTTATTACAAATTGTCTTATGCATTGAATCCAGTTAGCTATTGCTGCGGTTTTTGTCCCTTGAAAAGTGCAGTTTTTTACATATGAAATTTTGCATGCACATCGATGATATCCAATTCTACAATTGTTAAAAACTAATTTACACACTTATTTTTGCAAAAACAGTTTCACATCATGCACACTATACACAAATATTTGTACTAATTTTATACAAGCATATTTGTACCAATAATCCAGCGTTAGAAACAGCTTCAGGCATTGCTAAAATTCCTGTACCAATATTGCCTTTTAATAGATGCATCATGGTGGCAAAATTCCTAAAAGAAGAAGATACAGGCCAATATAAGCAAAGTTTTATCAAAGTATCAATGTTTTGTTATGTTATGCACTATGTTATCAACTGTATTCAATGTATTGACCATTGTGAATCTCTTAGTGGCTGTAAGGTAGCACTAGCGACAAAAAAATTTCTATTATTAAATATGCTACTGAAGTCTGGAGCCTGATGGCTTAGTTATATAAAGGTAGATCAAATGAAAGCAGAAGTTATTATAATTTGGTTTATTTTCATATGAGTGTGGTGAAACTTTGTGTATATGTAAAGGGGGAGGTAAGGAAAGCCACCCCCCTCCCCCCACTGCAGAATAGTCTTGTCCAAGGTAGTCATCTGAATCATGTGATATGTGCTGGTGGTTGGCCAACAGAAAAATCAAATGTTTTTTCACCTACATCTGCAGAATATTTGTGAGTAAAGAAGAGCAATATGGTGTTATTAATTTTTTATTGGCAGAAGCAGTTGGAGTTTATGAAGTGCATCGGTGAACAAAGGTAGTGTATGGTGAACCTGCACTGTCATTAACTTGTGTTCAGGACTGCCATAAATATTTCTGTGAGGGAAAGGAATCTATAAATTATGACATGCGACCTGGTCAAAGTCACCTGATCGTCACAGATGCTTTGGTGAAAGAAGCCGACCAGATAATCAACCCAAATAGATGGCGCACAATAAGGAACATTAGCAAGAAGGATGGGAACATGCTTCAGTTCTGTTCATGCCATCATTGCAAAGAGGCTCCACTGTTGGAAAGTGAGTGTACAGTGGAAACGCTTGTGCCAGTCCAGCAAACAAGTTAATGGCAGTGCATATTCACAGTACACTGCCTTCGTTCACCAATCCACCTTGTGAACTCAAACTCCTTCTGCTACGAATAACACCACTCCAAGATGCAGATGAAAAAACGACAGATTGCCTGTTGCACCATATTGTTGGCCGACCACCAACACATATCACTGCGCAACTATCTAGGGCAAGTCCATTTCACAGTAGGGGGTCGCCTTCCTTACCCCTCCTGTTCTACTTCCACAAAAAGTTTTCCCCACACTCATACAAAATTAAACCAAATCGTAACAACTATTTTGTTTTCATTTGAGAGATCCACCCTTATATATCTACTAGCTATAATACCCAGCGCTGTTCTGGTTTTCTTCAATGAGGCTTTTTGGATCACGTGATATATCCCTTTTTCTTTGAGGGACATACAAACCGTGTCTAAGTTAACCAACACGGCGACTTCATGAAATAAACAAATCGAGATTTAAAGAAACGTAGAAATGAATTTTTTTCCCTTTTTCAAGGGACGCTAGGTATTTTGATTCCCCCCCCCCTGAACTTCAAGTAATCTGTCTGCCTGCTTCATCTCCCAAATAATTAAAGTTGTGGAATTTCTTCAATGTACTTTACGGACCCATTTAATTTTAAAACATCCTAAACTATATGAATTTATGCAGTTGAATATTGAAAGACAATAAGGAGACATTAATTTCCATGATTGAGAAAATGTTAATAAAAAATTGAAATCAATGTTATTGCATGAATATCCAGCTCGAAAGTAGGTCTGGCTAATTAATTACTTCATATTTAATCTCCTGGGCTTCGTATATCTCTAAGCAAACTCATATCTCAAAAATTGAGAATTCAATACAATTTTTAAAATTATTGATGTGGCAGGAAACAACACAGTTTTATACAGTAAAATCAGTAATTTTAACACTGATTTCTAAGGATATCATCCTTTGCCTGTCCCTCAAAGTGATGCTGATGATGATTCTGACGACTATTGGTGTGTCAATCCATTGTAAAGGCATAAACTATTGTAAATATATACTGGTAGCATTAAAGAAGTGAAAAACCATTGTAAAGGCATACACACATCTGAAACTCATTGCTAGGGAACTACAGTGACCAAAGTAAACGTTTTGAAAGTGATTGTGTTGAGGCCCAGAAACTATTGTTGCTCGACAGTATTTTTCCCATTTGGGGCATTTGACCTGCTCTGACAAAATTTTAAAGTAGCCTATCGTTCAATTCGGCCCCATTTGGTATATATGCAAAATTTGGCAACGATCGATCTAAAATTGTAGATTTGTAGAGAACATACACACAAATGGACAGAAAATCAATTTTATATACATAGATTTTGAGAGGCCCACAATGATTCTTGAGAGACACAGGCATACTTTTTTGTAAAGAGCGTTAGGAACTTACGATGTCTTTTTCGGCTGCTTCTCACCGAACTGGTCAGCAGAATCGATGTCATATGATGTTGTTGGGTTTGCAAGGCGAGTGGGATAGTTCTCATATTCTCTGTTGGCAGCCACAAGGGGTGTTTCTTCTTCTCTGTTATTAAAATTTGAGAGCTTCTCTGCCTGTAGGAAAATAGAACCAATAATTAAAATGGATAGATGTCTATTATTTATGAATAACAACAAAAGACAACAAAAATAATCGGGCAGGTATATTGTAAATTGCATAGGTCTATATTCACTAACTACAGCCATCTCTTGGAGAGCTCAATAAACCCACTGGTTCCGGCACCTATGTGTGTTCTTATCCTTTATTGTATGAATAATAGCTATTGAAAAGAGCAATTGTTCACACGAGTGATTGGGTTGTTCTGGTTGGTGAAAACGGCGTTGGTCAAGTACATTGCTGTGGTCATAGTGATGGACTCGCATCATGAGGAACTAGGTTTGAATCCGACTGTCACACAGTAATGGTCGACTGACATTGGTTTTTGTATTTCCCAACTTTGAGGTGTGAATGCAAACCGATTCCCCCCCCCCCCCTGAAAAGTCTTGTTGCAGAGAGCAATAGGCCTCAGCACCATCTTAATGCATGGACCCACCCGGGCACGGCCCGGGGGCCTCAAGGGAAGAGGGGACGACACAAAAATCAGATCTGGTTGAAATTTTTGATAATTTACCAGGTAAGGCCTCAGAAAAACCATTTGGCCTGAGAGCACATGATACTTTTAAGACAGCCCTGATAGGCCTATAACAGTACAATCATTGCACTTCATTATAGTTAAAAAAATTGATGGCAGATGGCATCAGTGTAACAAGCATTACACAGAAACAAGCTCCACATTAGGTTCACAACACATACACGCAAATTTCCAGCATGGCCCAGGTCTTCCACCACCACCTGCTAAAATCTCTTCATTGAGACAGAGCAGCGGGCCATGATCTGGTTAGGAGGAGGAGGTCAAGTATATCGCAAAATCATCACCCAAATCACAGGTGGTACCACTGTAACAGGTATGTTACAATTAAAGTCTATCTATTTCCCAGCAGAGGTGGATTTATTTTGCCACCTACAGGGTACACCAATTTTACCACTTTTTTCTCATTCTAGTCTAATTTTCTTGACCACTTATCAAGGCCGTCTTAAAAGCATCATGGGGCCTCCAGGCCAAGTGATTTTTCTGAGGCCCTACATGGGAAAAAGGGAAAAACCTTTCTCATTCATTAAGACAGCACTACCACTCATTCCTCGAATGGTTGCCCCCGGGAAAAGCTAATCGAGCCCTCTCAAAGCCCGCTTAACCTCTATCCCTGTGAAATTTACCTCTAAGTAACTCTTTTAGGCCGGTATTCACCGACATGTTTTAAGCTATAGTAACAATTTTTTGATAACAGATCGACACGGATTGGTTAAATTCAGGTTTTTAACCAATGTATGTAGATCTCTTATCCAAAAACTGTGACTACAGTTTAAACAATGTCGGTGAATACGGCCTTTAGTTGCTCATTGACCTCATTCCTCACTGTCTAGGTCACTCCCATGCTCACACTCTCCAAGTCACTCTTTAGGTCACTTGTAGGTTTCCACACCATTTTGTTTGCTCACTGAACTGGTCTCTTGCTTTTTAGATAATTTTTATAGTCTTTACATGCTTTCGAACTCTTATAGGTGAATCTCTCACTTTCTAGGCAGAAGCAGATTTTATGGTTTTCACACCCTTTTCTCTTTCTATCAGTTTTCTTCACCATTCATCTTCAAATCTGCGAACTTTCCGCCCTGGGCTATAACCCCGCTAAGCCAGCCCCCCCCCCGTACATACAGTTCAATGAGATCAATCACAACATGGAAATTTTATCATGGATAATAATGCTTAATATTTTTCATTCATATGATTGGTTAAATCTCGCGCTGAGAAAAAACAATACACACGTATATATACGCCCATCAAGAAATATTTCTTAAGATAATAACTATTGTAATGATAAGCTCCAATCACACAAAGGAGTAAAAGAAAGAAAAACTGAGATAACGGAATCAATGACACCCACGTACAAGAACCCGCATCAGTTTTATTGCTTGAGACGGAACAGAGAAAAAAAAAAACGCAAGGACGTCTCCTTACCATGACATCCGCGTTAATAACCACTAAAAGAGGCAAATCTCCTATTATAAAACTCTTTTGTAAATTAAATTATGTGTTGAAACTCCTAGCTAAACAGCTGGTAGATAGTAAACAGTACACACGGGTGATGTTGATGACCATTCGCGGCAGTCGCGACCAAACAGGTTCATTTGCCACTCTCGAGTTTGAATAAGTTTATGAGATGACGTCATGAGAAGTATTCTTGGTGGGCAGTGTTGACACAACAAACGCGTCTGTCGGATTGTGTTTTTTGCAAGATGTACACAGAAAACTGGGTGTTGTGTGAAGATGCTGATTTTTCCTTTTAGGCCGGGATTACACTATAAATGTTTTGTAAGAGTGCTTTTATAAAACTTGGAAAAATTCAACCAATTGACTAATCGGTTTCATTTGCTCGAATGTAATCAATCAGCTTATTGGCAGTACGGCCCGGGAGGCCTCAAGAGAAAAGGGGGGTCTCACAAAAATGAGATCTGGTTGAAATTTTCGAGAATTTGCCAGGTAGGGCGTCAGAAAAATCACTTGGCCCGCTCTTAAGACGGCCCCTTATTTGTTGTAAAAGTTTTATAAAAACACTTTTGCAGTGTAATTCCGGCCTTAGAAAAATGTTGATCTTTTTTTTCTTTTAAAGAAAAATTAATCTCCGCCTTTACCGGGACTCGAACCCCGGACTCCCAGGGCCAGATGTTGAATCCTGCGAACTACGCGACCGCAGAAAGCGTCAACTGAAGGAAGCCAATTTTTTTGGGCGTAAACTGAAGGGGGAGGGTGATTTTTTATCACTAAAATATTATTCGCTTACACTTGAAAAATGTCAAGAACCAGCCCTGCTGTCGCCTCGTATGCCGGACGAGTACTCCAACCACTAAGCTACAGAGGAAGGAGATAGAAAATTTCTTCCTTGAGGCATATATTTTGCATAAACAAGTAAAGAGCGATATCATGTTACATATACAGGGTGTTTAAAAAACATCACCAAAACGAATGGACAATTCAGGCATACGATAAAAATTCAAGCTCACATAGGAGCATATGTGCGCAAACCCACTACAAGGAGTTGTTGCGTCATACACCTGGTATTTTTGAGAAGGTGCGGCAGTTCACGCAGCGTCGATGTAATGCCTGTGTCTGGCGCAAAAACTTTGAGTATATATATATATATATACTTTATATCTACTGAAGTAACATTGTTCCTAAATAAGTTATCGTAAAAGGGTTCTTCTTCGTCGTCCTTGTATTATGCATTATTTTAAATCTGAATTGCCCTTTCATTTCGACGATTATCACCCTTAATTATCTTTTCACATAAATTAATAAATTTCCGGATACACCCATATTTTGGGGAACACATCTGTCATGGGAAGCGGGGTGTGCGCGTCCAGTCCCTCAATGTTCAATGTATACAGTATAGCCATCATGTGGCCTTCGTTTACGAGCTATTAGCTGGTCGTGTCAGACTGTCCATTCCACGGTCTCTTTCGGCATATTTACTCTCCAAGGAGACATATTTCTATCTCCTCTGTGGTTGAGTGGTTAGAGCACTCGTCCGGCATACGAGAGGTTAGATTTTGTAGAGGCAGAGATTAATTTTTCTTTCCAAGAATGAAAACAACATCTTTCCAAAAAATCAGCATCTTCACA
Source organism: Pholcus phalangioides (assembly GCF_987345545.1). NCBI lineage: Eukaryota > Metazoa > Arthropoda > Arachnida > Araneae > Pholcidae > Pholcus > Pholcus phalangioides. The sequence continues at coordinate 19,815,287 of NW_028301616.1, read as the reverse complement.
TTACTCCACCGTTTTCTGTATATCTTGCATAAACAAGTGGAGAGTGGCATCATGTGATATGTAAGGCGACTGTATAAGGACCTTATATAGTGGCTATAGTCATATATATATATAAATCCTTCCTCCAAAAAAAAATTTGTGACTTTTCCATTTTTCTACGCTTTCGGGATTTTTTTCTAATAAGGTTGTGAATAAATGGAATAACTTACCACCGGAGAAGAAATACGAATATATATATATATATATAAAACAGAAATATAGAAACATAATTCCAATAAAGAAATACGATAACCTTATTCGGATAAGTCGAGAAGCTATCCATACTTAGATGAGACAATCGTAATTTATTATGGGAAGTATACTTATATTTTATCATAGTTATTGGTTTTTTATTGCTCTTATCGGGTTGCTGTATTTTTGATATGGTTTAGATATATATTCGACATCCATATTTTTTACGGGCATCTTTTTTGTCTCCTCGTTGGGGACAATGACTGACATAGCTCCTGCTCTGTCTTCGTAGAAGGTAAATCCTCGCAACATCAAAAGACTGGCCATGTCGCAGGGGACGCTTACAGCATCAGGTCCAGAGATCTATGTTCAAGCGCCATAGGCGGAGAGATACTTTGAAAGTCTGGGGGTGGGGGTTACGATGATGATAATGTCAATTCATATATGTACACATATACATTAGATCAGTCGACTCCACACTTTGACGCTTGCCCCCCCCCCCGTATCACCGCCCATTCCAAGCACCCAAAATCCTTTCCACGCGATGCCTCCACCAGCAGCAACCACACTGACCATAGAAAATAGCCCCAACGACCATAATTTACATCAACCATCAACGTTTCTCAACCTACGGTCTGCAGGGTCATTACATGAATGGCATATTTTGTGCAATGGAATTGAATTTTTAAAAAGTTTTTATGATATGATAATTATAAAAAAAAAAAAGATAAATTTTAGATTTTATGGAAAGTTTTCTTCGAAATTGATCTTTTGACGCAACAGGGGTCCGCTGCGTATCGACCTTCACTAAAGGGGGTTCGCGACATCAAAAAAATTATGAAACACTGATCTACCTACACTTTGGAGCCTATTCCGAACTGCGACGCAGGGCCGTCTCAAGACCATCATGGGCCCCAGGGCGAAGTGATTTTTGCGAGGCCCTACCTGGCAAACTCTCGAAAATTTCAACCAGATCTAATTTTGTGAGGCCCCTTCGTCGCTTGAGGCCCCCGGGCCGTGCCCGGGTGGGCCCATGCGTTAAGACGGCACTGCTGCGATGCAGGAACAATCCTGCCTCAGCTAGGATTCGAACCCAGATTTGCATAGGTGATATCCTCAGTGGTTCCCAAACTTTTCATGTCACGGAATACTTTTTAGGAGAAAATTTCACCATGGAGCACCACTAATTTTCAAAACACTTATACGATCTTAACACACTAAAATACCACGAAATAGAGATAGACAACAGCATGCATATCTTTTAGCACTACTCAGTACTCATCCGCATCTGTGCAAATGTTACCCATTTTACGTACAGCCTTTTTGCAACAAATTTTAGCGATTTATAGTTGCAGTATCGGTGACAAATCTCTGAATCCGATGCGTGTATTAACATTTAGGAAATGAGAGGGGAAAAAGAGAATAGCAGCTTTTCCTCCCGAACCACATTTCTTATTTACGTAAGTGATACTGTATGATATATATTATTTTTTTAACTCGTTAAACATTGAACATTGAAGGACCGGACACACCCCGCTTCCCATCTCAGAAAGATATCGAAGCTTTCCCGGGGGATGGGTGTATCCGGAAATTTATTAATTTATGTGAAAATAACAATGATATACATATATACAATAAATAATCTGGAATAAATAATCGTACAAATTGTGATCATATAGCATCATCCACAGATAATCAGTCCACAATCGTAATAGTCCTTATATAAATAATCAAAGAATAATTTTTGTCTTGTATGTGATAGAATCTGGAAGTGAGTTTATCCAATCTAGAATATACCAATCTCAGCAATCAAGCTGTAATAAGATATAAATTGACGTCCATATGTCCGGCATCTCCATTTCATTCACACCCGCCGGAAAAGGATGAAACAGTAGACACTTGTCTTCTTGGGCATAACTCGTTAGACAGTAGCGAGGGGGAGAGAAGAATAATTAGTTTAAGAAGAAAAAACCAATTCCTGTTTATAGAGTTACCAATAAAACATCTCGATGAAGGAGTGAATATAGAGGGAGCTCGAATGCATGTTTTTTTATCTACTCTAGGCCGAGATATCTCGGCCCGTTATACGGGAAGAGGTTTAAGTAGTGGCCAAAGAAATGAGATTCTACAGTCCATTTCAGAGTTTAAGTTAAACATGGAAAGCCACAAGCCTAAATTCAGTTGTCATAGTCTTACTTCTGCAAAATAATAATTTGGGGACACACAGAAATTAAAGATTTTATACGGTTAACCGTCAAAAAAGTTTTCATCTCTATATTTTAAACAGAAAGAATATCACCTCGTAGCATTTGAGAAAAAATTCCAGAGACTTGATGATTGAAATGATTCCCGAGACTTTATGTTACTTGATTTAACCAGTTTTTAAGTGAAAAAAATGGCCGATTCTGAAAAGGTCCTAAAGATTCACTATCTACCACTATTTTCACGTAAAAATCTTAAAAAAATCAACTGTCTTTCATCTATCGACAAATTTGATACAGAGCAACTATTAAATGTTTAAGATAAATGTATGTCTGCATCTCTCTGTATTATTGTAAAATAATTTACCTGATAATAATCAAAACTTACGCTGTAGTATTAAAAATATTGAAAACTTTTACGGTGAGGGTACGCATTCTGAGTGAACACTACATATTATTATCACAATTCATCACAAATTTGGGCTATAATTTTGTTCGAAGCCTGCTTATTTGTTACAAGATCAAAAAGTTCAAGAATGTCCCACTAGAGGGCGTTTTGGTTGTTCCGGTAAAATAGCGCATGTCCGATTAAGTGTAAGTAGACACTTTTTCCATCGCTCTATCTTCATCCATTCAAAAGTTATGAGCAGTTGAAGATCTCGTATTCAATGACATATGCGTGGTCTCTTACAATCATTTTCAGCCTCTAAGAATCATTTTGGGATGCCCGATAAGGATAAACATTGAGAGAAGTAAAGAACATTAGGAGTTTCACACAATCTTAAATAACTCTCCTGAAATAGGGCAGACAGAATCACGAAAGTAACGTAGTGGTATAGAAATACGAGTACGAGCCGAATGATAAGGATGGGTTGAAGACCACCTGGTGGAAAATTTAAGAACCTTTTATGCTACCTTGAAATCTGAGAGAACAAAGATAGACCAAAATTTCTATAAACCAGTTCGTACAATGGTATTCTGTAAATGACAAACGTACTTGGTTATGAAAAATGTGTAGACATAGAAAATTTTTTTCAGTGTACCTTAGTTGGTCACCACCATTGCTCGCTAATTTGTTGCTTATTCATGAGTTATTCAGCCTTTGTAAGTTGTTTGTAAGAATATTTGTTTGATGTAAGTTGTTTGTAAGAATATTTGTTTGATGTAAGTTGTTTGTAAGAATATTTGTTTGATGTAAGTTGTTTGTAAGAATATTTGTTTGATGTAAGTTGTTTGTAAGAATATTTGTTTGATGTAAGTTGTTTTTAAAAATGTCTGCAAGTTATTTTCAAGAATATTTGTGAGTCTTTGTAAGTTGTTTTTAAGAATGTAAGTCTTTGCAAGTTGCATGTTAAAGGTCTAACTACTATTGCTACTCAACCGTACACGCACCTCGTAGACTATGGGATTTCTAACGAATCGGCATATGTCGGAATGTATGTTCTGAGTGTATGTGTGGCCCTAACCGCTTGCTTTGTGTTCATGCTGCCATCTGGCTTCCATTTTCTGAAGTAAAGATGGAAATGACTGAATTTTCATGTTATGCCATTATCGTGTTGGAGGTCTGCCTGTTCTCTGCGGAGAGACTTTTTTAAATGGGAGACCGCCTCGCGCGCGCATTCGCGCCGCGAAACTGGAAAACCGCAGAAAACCAACTTCAGTCGACCACCACTATGCCACCGACGGTGTTCGAACCTGGATCCTCAGGACGAGAGTCTAGATACCCACACGGCCGCACAGCGTCAATAAAGGTCTAACTGCTGCTTGCGGGGAGAGAAGTCCACGGTGATCATTGATCAACTACTTAAAAAACACATTTTTAAAAGGTTACAAAGCAAATTATTTTATCATGTAGGTACTACTTCTACACCGCACGCCAACTCTAATCATATCGCCCCGTACAGCAATTTACTACCGATCGAGCTGTGTCGGAAATCTTTCTCTCTTGAGAAAGTCATGATATACTTTCGTGATAGTTGAGCATGGTGGGGACTTTGCAAGGCATATTGAGAAGGCGCCATCGGTGTTCTGTGGCCCCTATCTAGATGAAGAACCTGTTTACCAATTCGCATACCTACTCTCAAAAATCATAGCATCAAATATCATTATGACAAGCCTTTCCTCCCCTCCCCGCACTCGAGGCCCACTAAGCCATGCCGGGTGGACCTATGCGTCTTTCCTTTTTCGGATAAGTAGATGTAAAATGGTAACTTGTAAAAAAAAATAAAACAACCTCGAACGAAGCACCAAAAATGTCGAATGAGAGTTACTGAACGAATAAATTTTAATTAGAGATCATTTGAGAACTTATGAAAAAAAACAAAACCCTTTCGAGAGTGTGTTGTTATCATCCTTCTGAAATCCTAGATCTCATTTTTTTAGAAACACACGACCATCGATAGAGATTTTATTTACATATAAGTGTTTATATTATCAGTGAAGATTGTACGGAAAATAGTAATCAATCTAGAACAATCAATACTTCCTCTCTCTTCGGTCAACCGGGTACATAAGAGATTAGGGCCTATCTGACTGACCGTCATTGCTCTTATTCTATTTTAGTGACGCAATGTGTGGGCAGAGGAAGAGATGAAAAAAAAAAAGGATGTTACATAACTGATGTGTTTTTGACGCTACTGTGTTTGACTTTCTTAAGCTTTCTTCCCCCCCCCCCCATTTCTTCTCTTTCATATACAGCCAGAGGAGGATTTAACGGCGGGCGCAAGGGGCCCCGAAAAACACAAACTTCACCCTTTTTCTCATTTAAGGGGGGGGCCCAATATTTTCTTTTGCGCACGGGACCTCGATCGACTTTAATCCGCCAATGTATACAGTTAAACTTGGTTAGGCTAATTCGAAGTCCAAAGTCACTGGAAAAAAGTTCGAATTATCCAATTCATCTATCCTGGATCAATAAAATGACCACAAATTGCAACTTAATCATCAACATTCCCAAAAGGATAACGATTATAGATTATTAAAAGTTTATCATCAGTTACAAAACTATTTCCCAAATTTTTAATATAATTTATAATTATAATAACTGATCTTAGAGTTGCTACATTATACCACTGTTCTGAAATCAGCGTCGCTGCAGAATTCCTCGACCCATGTTCAAAGCCTGATTTACGGAAACAGCACTTTTGATCATCCGTTATGAAACTGTTTTCCACATCTTGCTTATCATTCTTAAGCTATCAAGGAGAAATTTACTTTCACTAAAACGTATTGCAATCTGAACATTCCAGTACTTTTTCATCATATCAAGACGACAAAAGATTCGGATTTTCAATGTTACACCTGGATCTATAGGTTGAAAAGCATAATCGGTATTAAGTGGTATACAATTTCGATGCACTCCAACTGAACAATGTTAAAATGCACATTAAATTATCAAAAATAGGGGAAAAACAGAATTTTCAAACTTTTATTAGTCTTAAAAATTATGATTTTTTTCCCTCGAACTCCGGAAAAAGTTCGAATCAAACAAGAAACTTTAGCATTAAATTGATAGAAAACTCAAGGAGAGTTCGTAAAAATTCTAATTAACCAAGTTCGAATCAATCAAGTTCTAGTGTATTTGAAATTAGGAAAAATTGGTTATTATAAATTGCAAAAAATTCCATTGCTGTTTTTTGCAAGTATCAGAAATTGTTTGATTAGATAGCCATTAACTAGAATAGAGACAGTTTGTTTCCACGAATAAAGTCTACCTCCGTTGAGGCAATTTTCACTACCGTTTCATTCGTGTCACAAAATCCCTGATATACAGTCAAACCTCGTTAATGAGTCACTCTTGGGAGAGCAAAAATATGACTTAGTAAGCGGAGTGACTCGTTAAACGGAGTAAGCCATAGCTGTGCCAATTCCTACCCGAGGACAATTGGGACTTCTAAAAAGTGACCCGTTAAGCGGAGTGACGTGTTAACAGGATGACGCACTAACGAGGTTTGACTGTATCTGGGTTCTGTATGTATGCTGCCATCTGTCTCACTAATTGCAAATAAATGAACGTATTTTTATGAGACTTTTTTTTTTTCAAGTTCTTTAGTTAGATTACTTCCTTCTGTATTTAGATGAGATTCCTTCTTGAACGCAAGCAGGCATTCCGCAGAAACAAAATATACGTTAGGTACAGATCATATACACGGCGCACGTTCCGATAAACCCCAATTTGGTAGAAGTTTCTCTGAGGAATATTTACGAGGTGCACCTGCGGTTTAATAGTTGAAGTAATGGTGTGATTGCATCAGTTTTATATAGATGAAGGGAAGAAATGTTGAAATACCTATATTACATGGGCGGAGATACGGGGGTGGGGCGTGGGGGGGCATTGCCCCCCAGCGTCAAAGGTGGAGTCGACTGATCTAATGTATATATGTATATATGAGCTGACATCATCATCATCGTGCCCCCCAGCAATAATGACCTTGCCCCGCCAGACTTCCAAGTCAATCTCCGCCTATGCTATATTACTGCCAAAGACTGAAGCCACTTCGTGAACTGGCCGGCACAGTTGATCCGGCCAATGTCCGAAATTCGGGCTTTCGCCGGCTCTCCTATATGTCGTTCCCAATACATCCCCATGTGGGGATCACTCTACGACATAGATATTCATATTCCTTTCATCATTAGGGTCACCATAGCTAACCGCTAATTATAAATGGCCATAATTATCATAAAACAATACGCCAACGCGGCGATGACCCGAATCATAGGGATCGATAAAGGGATGTATAGGAATCGACATATAAATGGCGGCTAAAGCCCGGTAAAAGCCCAAATTTCGGACATTGGCGGGTTCAACTGGGCTGGCCAGTTCGCGAAGTGGCCAACTTCGGGCTTTGGCAGTAGCACATTTATATGCAGGGAAAAATCTCATGAGAACACCTAAACAATTTAGGTTCATTAGAGTTTTAAATTTACCGAGAGAAAATTATTTTCCAAACTGACTCATTTTAAAAAAAGGCTTCGTCATAGAGTTCAATTACAAATCGATTGTATTGCATCAGCACCTCCTATAGATAGAAGGCCTCTGCACTGTTTGCCGTAAACGTCATTCAGACTACCTTGCAAGTTTGCCACATCTCGAAACACAGCATCCTATTTCGTTTCTTCTTATTTTGGCGTAGAATCTTACTGATTGGCTCACAAATACCGCATAGTGATTGAATGTGAGGCATAGAAATCGCCAATTCTGAGCCCGATCATTTCTTTTCCTCACAACGATGATACTGGCACGAGCAGGGAATTTTTTTTTCCTGAATATTTCTGAGGGAGAATGAACTACTAATTGACGTCACAAGCAGAGTGCGGAGGCCTTCTATCTCTAGGAAGTGCTGATTGGAGTACCCAATTGTCCGGGGAAAATATGTTGCAAAAATTTTGTATGGTTTTTTTTTTCTTTTTTGACACAAAATAAAAGTGTTCCAGACTCTGCCACGAAGCTGGGCTGGAAGAGATCTCGGCAACGGGATAAATCCAGTGGCAAAGAGTTCTGGCGCTCATTCATTCATTCATGTATCCACCGGGAAAAATTGGAAATGTTTTTTTCCTCCTAAATGACATTTTTTTTCCCTCCTTGGATTTTGTTTTATTGAAGAATAAAGACACCCCCTCCATCACACCGAACAAATTCCTCAGTGTTATAATGGGAGAATCTGCAATGCACAGTGAAAAAAAAATGAAAGTTATCACATTTGGTATTTACAAACCATGTTATCAACCAAAACGCTAAATGCACCTGACAATTCTTTTTCCCCCCCACGAAGATAAGTGCCACCTCGTTTTCCATGATTACGATTCTGCAGTTGATTACGACTTGCCGAATTATCAGGGTTTATCGCTGGATATTGATAGCGGCAGTGTCTGAAACGAAAAATAAAGGGCGTGCTGACTCTATTTACGTCAGAATTGCGACGATTTCCCTACTTTTTATTCCTATTTCAATTCATCATCTACTCGGATTATCTTCTTCTAGACTGAAATTCGAGTATTCGGAATTTCGCGCAACCGTCGAACTTTTGATTGAGTATAAACATTAATCTCTACAGACATCATAAATATTTCTAGTGTGTTATTAATTTCCATAATTCTCTCATGCCATTAAGGAAACTGGATACGTGCGGGACACTTTTTTTTTTGAAAACACAGTGATTTTCACAAAACAAGTGGGGGGTTGAATAAAAGTACTTTTTTTTTTTTTTTTTCAAACCGAGCACAACTCAGGTCTATCGCCATAGGCAATTTACTACATAGTGAGTTGTGCCGGAAGTGTAAGTGTGTGTACCTAGCAGTCTGAGTGCGTATGTAGTGTTTGGTTTTTCAGTGCTGCCATCTATATCTCAGAAGTGAAGTGAGTGATGTGTAGTGACTGAATATTTGTACTGTTTGTAGGGCTGTTGTTCTCTGCAGCGAGACTTTTTAACGCTCGCATTTGCGCCTCGAAGTTGGGAACCACAGAAAACCAACTTCAGCCGACCACCTCTTTGGCGACGGTGGGGCTCGAACCCGTCTAAAACTTTTTGAGATATTCTAAATATTATGTCCTCAAAATTGGCTCATTTTCAGTACTTACGCCAAACATTGTACACTAAAACCATACAATTTACTTGATCATGTATGTTTCTGTGACTGTTGTCTGTGCGATGAAACAATCGTGAAACAATACGTGAATTTTCACAAAAAAAATTCAATTTTTTTTTATTCAAACAGCCGTAAAATATTGAATTCGCGAAACATATGGCCAAGATCCTAGTTCATTGCACAGCTAACGTTATCCGGAACACTGTTGAATAATTTCATGAGAATATCTTGCATAGTGTTTGAGAAATTAGGTTTCGCGTGAAATAAAGTAATAAAAAGAAAAATGAATCCTCAAAAAACGCGTTCGAAAATTGTTTGTTGCCTTCGAAACCATTGTTCCGGATGATTTAAATCAACCATAACTTCGCTGCTACGTATTGCATGTGCAAGAATAAAATAGTTTTGGATTCTGTGTAAAACGTTCCTCCAAATGAATTTATAAAACCATTTTCGAAAAAATCGTCATTTGAACGTAGTCAGAGTTGCCTTAATTTAAAATAAAAAATTAAATGACACGAAGCGCGTAAAATACAACTTTTGATCAGTCATATTGAGCACCACATAAAAAATATTTGAAACTCGATGATTAAGATAATTTACACAAACCAGGCTGTACAGCAGAATTTCAATTTTCCTCGTGTTGCCACAAAAAATGCTTGTTCCAAAATGTTATAAAGCAGTGTTTCTCTCAACCTTTCTGAAAACAAGGACCAGTGAAATGTCTGAAACAATTTGACGCACCACTTGTGTCCCGTATTATGGGAAATTCCTGTAATTTTCGTTGTTCCGATTTTTTGTTAAACATTTGTGTCCCGTTTTTTCAACGATATATATTTGAATTTGCAATATTCACTAAATTCGTGAATGCACAGTTTTCGCAATACAAATTATATTATGATAATTTTGGCAAAAAATTATAAATAATATTTATGTCACATATTTGTCAGGTTTAACGTTTTGTCCTTAATTTTTTTTTTTTTGAATTTTAATTATGATTGGTGATTGTGCCTACTTTTGATAACGTTTTTGATGACGATTGGCGACGTCCCGTATTTTAAGGATCATTAAAGATGCCAGTTTACCGTATTTTTTGCAATGAAATACGTATGGCCATTTGAATATTTGTTTCATGAAATACATTTTTTTAAACTCCGATTTGTAGCAGCTCTTTGTTTCCACAACTTCAACAATTTTAGTAGTAATTATGTAATTATCAAATTGCATTTAAAGCATTTAATCGCATTTTTTATCAAAATTGCGTGATATCCCGTATTTAGGATCGCAATTTCCTGCATTCTCTTCGATGATGTATGGTCAACCTAAGTATGAAAGTATAATTTTTAATTTGAACCCATATGGATATTACTAATGTCAATTACAACGGGTGAATAATGTTATCAAGTATGCTTGCAGACCGCCTATGCCACGGTTACGGACCATAGGTTGAGAAACGCTGCTATAAAGAGACATCAGTGGCTGAAACTAAAGTGTCTATTGAACATTTCCAAGGAACTGAGGCATTTCAAGGATCCTAGCCGAAACATCCGAATACTAAAAAAGTGTCTTAAAACTCTCGAGAAAGCCTGATGCTATTCATTGGGAAGTTAAATTCGAAACAATAAACATATTTAGATTGGGTCAACTCAATTAGAGGAGATGCGTAATTCATTACTTTGTTCCTCCTCTAAGACTGGTGTCGGAGCCGGAGGTGTTCGGGCAAATAAGGAAATTTGTAGAACGGGTCCGAGCACCCTTAGGACTGATTCAGAAACAAAAATTTCTCGCACGAAACTCAAAGCGAGCACTCACAGGTTTGAAACACTCCCGACGCTCCTGCTCAAAGACGATAACCGATCTGGATTCCGCGGCACTTTTTAAGTTTCTGACGTGATTAGTTAAGATAACAGTTATGCCAGCTTGGGCTAGACGCAGACAGCACGGATCCAATATGGATAATATGGGGGAAAAATTTATGTGTCCCGTAAAATGCTCTGGACGATCTCATTTTAAACCTACACAATTATTCGCCCCTCCCGACAAATCACGCGGGATCCATCCATGAGAGAAATTCAATACCTTGAATATTATAATAGGGTTTATCTGGCATCACCATCTTTTTTGACATATCTTATCGTTGAATTTCTCCATCTTCTCTTTTGTTCACGAATTCATTGTTTTGCACAAGAATGGGGACTTCATTTATCTTCAATTACATTATCAATGAGCGGGTTTTTTTTTTTTAATTTAAGGAAGGTAAATGTTTCGCTCTTTTTGTTTCGTCTTATTATTCGCCCTTCCGAGTATTTTTAACTGATAGTACTTATTTTGATTGTCTTACCTGTTTCATTTTTTTGTTTTTTAGCCTTGCAACAACTGCGTGTAACGTTAATATTCTCCTAATATCTATCTTATCAATGCAATGACACCCTTTTAGGCCAGGATTACATTATAAAAGTTATTTTATAAAACTTGAAATGCAACCACTAAGCGCATCGGTTACATTCGAGCGAATGCAGCCAATAGGCTTGTTGGTTGTTTTTTTCAAGTTATGTTAAAATATCTTTTATCATACTTTTAAGTGTAATCCCGGCCTTGAACAGTGGCGTTGGAGCCGGGGGTGCTGTGAGTGTTCGAGCACCCTTAGAGTTGATTCACAAATCAGAATTTCCTGCATGAAACTCAAGATGAGTACCCACAGGTTCGAAACACTTCTTGCTCCAAGATGATAACCAATCCGGCTGCCGCGGCACTTTGGTTATCCAAATTTTTACAGGTTCCGTTGTGGTATCAAACAACGGAATGCATTTTGCCTGTTGTGGCGTTGTATTTGTATTTGTATTTGTAAAAGCTGTAGAATTTTTCGCTGGTGTTATAAAATTTAACAGTATGGGAAAAAATAATCGTGTCTGTGCGGTTTCCTGTGAAACGGTCTTGCAAATATCAAAGTTTCCGCGAGAACTAAAAAATTGGAAGCCTTTGGTTTTCATGACTCTCGTGGAAGCTCTGCATCAGTGTTCTTCAATTTTTTATAGCTGCGGACCAATGAAAGAGGTTTGACAGTTTTGCGGACCAGCGTAAATGGGAGAAATATGTTGCGGAAAGTAAAAAAAAAAAACTAAATAGGAGAAATAATTTCGGACCAGCAAAAAATAAATAAATGGATGAAATAATCTGCGGCAATAAATCATTTGAGGACCGGCAAAAAGTACTGTAAATAAGAAAAGTAATTTGCGGAGCGCGGCAAAAATACTATGAATAAGAAAAGTAATTTTGCGGACCGGCAAAAATACTGGAAATAAGAAAAAAAAATTGCGGACCGGCAAAAAATACTGGGAATAAGAAAAGTAATTTTCGGACCGACAAAAATACTGTAAATAAAAAAGTAATTTGCGGACAGCGGCAAAAATACTATAAATAAGAAAAGTAATTTGCGGACAGCGGCAAAAATACTATAAATAAGAAAAGTAATTTGCGGACAGCGGCAAAAATACTATAAATAAGAAAAGTAATTTGCGGACAGCGGCAAAAATACTATAAATAAGAAAAGTAATTTGCGGACCGGTGTAAGATAAGTATGTGAAAGAAATAATCTGAGGACACTGGGAAAAAAAAAGAAGAGAAAACAAATAAATAAAAATGGGAGAAATTATTTATTTATTTTTTTTAAACTATTTCCCCTTTTGTTACGTCTAGTTTCGATATTTTCGAAACCATCTCTTAAAATTCTAGAAAAAAAACATATAACTCACATTACTCATGTTGGACATGACAGAACTGCTCGTAGACGTCCTTGGCTTATTTTTTAGTCGCTGTAGCGCCGCGCGAATCGCATCCTGTTCGGCGATATCGTCGCGCTCATTTTTCTCACCGGTGGGTTTCTTCATTATTAACAGTTAAACTGATAGTTAATTAATTAATTGACAATCACACCTTTTCGCGCGCACCAACACCTTCGGGGTTCGCTTTCCTCCGCTTTTTCGTCGGAGATAAAATGAGAGGATTGGGGCCGAACCTCTTCCCACTCACACACAAAGAAATGACAAAAATTAAATGCGGCCAAATTCAACTGAGCAACAACGTGCGAAAAAGAAGAATACACTCACGTGACATCACCTCCGGCGGAGGGAGCGAAGGGCAAGTCGCTCTTTTAACTACCCAAATGCATAATCACATACTCATATCTCCCCCCCCCCTTTTCTTTTCTCTTAAATATCGATTTATATCGATACCACTAACTGTTGATTCTGCTAAAGTAGGTGTTTTCGGCGTCTTGTAATATATAAATATTGTATCAAAAAAAAATGTAAGCATACACACACGAACAGATATTGCATAAGTGTCCTCGATGAGATGACTTAATCTCTCACACACAGACCTGCTCTTGAACAATTACGCCATTTCTGATTTCCAAGAGGTGGTTTTCTTCTCTCTGAATAAAAGGGTAGATTTTAATAGAAATTATAAAGTATACTCTCATGGTCAAGAGACCCGAAGAAGGAAACGAATCGATTGAAATTGATACAATCGGATAACCTAAGTGGATAACCGTTACCGAAAGCACCGGTTATATTAATTTCGGTGATTTATTCACTTTATTCAATCACGCATAACTGTTCTTCAACCTTTTTACTACCGGCAGAAATAGGAGAAATCCTTTGCGGACCGGCGGAAATTAATTGAATAGGATAATTTGAGGGCCGGGGAAAAGAAGTAAATGGGAAGAAAATAATTTGCGGATATATAGGCAAGAAATGAATACAGTTAATGGGATGAATAATTTGGGTCCGGCGAGAAATAAATACATTGAATAGGAGAAATATTTCCCGGACTGGCAAGAAATGAATACAAAGGAGAAATAATTTGTTTATACCAGCAAAGAAGAAATAAATGGAGATATAATTATAATAAATAGGAAAAACAGTTAGTTGACCGGCAAGAACTAACTAGATAGGAGAAATAGTTTGCGGACCGGCAGAAAATAAATAAATTGGCGAAATAATTTACTGACCAGCAAGGACTAACTAGATAAGAGAAATAGTTTGCGGACCAGCAGAAAATAAATAAATTGGCGAAATAATTTACTGACCAGCAAGGACTAACTAGATAAGAGAAATAGTTTGCGGATCGGCAGAAAATAAATAAATTGGCGAAAATTTGTTGTCAAGCTAGGACTAACTAGATAGGAGAAATAGTTGGCGGACCGGCAGAAAATAAATAAATTGGCGAAATAATTTACTGACCAGCAAGGACTAACTAGATAAGAGAAATAGTTTGCGGACCAGCAGAAAATAAATAAATTGGCGAAATAATTTACTGACCAGCAAGGACTAACTAGATAAGAGAAATAGTTTGCGGATCGGCAGAAAATAAATAAATTGGCGAAAATTTGTTGTCAAGCTAGGACTAACTAGATAGGAGAAATAGTTGGCGGACCGGCAGAAAATAAATAAATTGGCGAAATAATTTACTGACCAGCAAGGACTAACTAGATAAAGAAATAGTTGGCGGACCGGCAGAAAATAAATAAATTGGCGAAATAATTTACTGACAAGCAAGGACTAACTAGATAAAGAAATAGTTTGCGGACCGGCAGAAAATAAATAAATTGTAGAAATAATTTACTGACCAGCAAGGACTAACTAGATAAAGAAATAGTTTGCGGACCAGCAGAAAATAAATAAATTGGCGAAATAATTTACTGACCAGCAAGGACTAACTAGATAAGAGAAATAGTTTGCGGATCGGCAGAAAATAAATAAATTGGCGAAAATTTGTTGTCAAGCTAGGACTAACTAGATAGGAGAAATAGTTGGCGGACCGGCAGAAAATAAATAAATTGGCGAAATAATTTACTGACCAGCAAGGACTAACTAGATAAAGAAATAGTTTGCGGACCGGCAGAAAATAAATAAATTGGAGAAATAATTTACTGACCAGCAAAGACTAACTAGATAAAGAAATAGTTTGCGGACCGGCAGAAAATAAATAAATTGGCGAAATAATTTACTGACCAGCAAGGACTAACTAGATAAAGAAACAGTTTGCGGACCGGCAGAAAATAAATAAATTGGCGAAATAATTTACTGACCAGCAAGGACTAACTAGATAAAGAAATAGTTTGCGGACCGGCAGAAAATAAATAAATTGGCGAAATAATTTACTGACCAGCAAGGACTAACTAGATAAAGAAATAGTTGGCGGACCGGCAGAAAATAAATAAATTGGCGAAATAATTTACTGACCAGCAAGGACTAACTAGATAAGAGAAATAGTTTGCGGACCAGCAGAAAATAAATAAATTGGCGAAATAATTTACTGACCAGCAAGGACTAACTAGATAAGAGAAATAGTTTGTGGACCGGCAGAAAATAAATAAATTGGCGAAATAATTTACTGACCAGCAAGGACTAACTAGATAAAGAAATAGTTGGCGGACCGGCAGAAAATAAATAAATTGGCGAAATAATTTACTGACCAGCAAGGACTAACTAGATAAAGAAATAGTTGGCGGACCGGCAGAAAATAAATAAATTGGCGAAATAATTTACTGACAAGCAAGGACTAACTAGATAAAGAAATAGTTTGCGGACCGGCAGAAAATAAATAAATTGGAGAAATAATTTACTGACAAGCAAGGACTAACTAGATAAAGAAATAGTTGGCGGACCGGCAGAAAATAAATAAATTAGCGAAATAATTTACTGACCAGCAAGGACTAACTAGATAAAGAAATAGTTGGCGGACCGGCAGAAAATAAATAAATTGGCGAAATAATTTACTGACAAGCAAGGACTAACTAGATAAAGAAATAGTTTGCGGACCGGCAGAAAATAAATAAAGTGGCGAAATAATTTACTGACCAGCAAGGACTAACTAGATAAAGAAATAGTTGGCGGACCGGCAGAAAATAAATAAACTGGCGAAATAATTTACTGACAAGCAAGGACTAACTAGATAAAGAAATAGTTTGCGGACCGGCAGAAAATAAATAAATTGGAGAAATAATTTACTGACCAGCAAGGACTAACTAGATAAAGAAATAGTTTGCGGACCGGCAGAAAATAAATAAATTGGCGAAATAATTTACTGACCAGCAAGGACTAACTAGATAAAGAAACAGTTTGCGGACCGGCAGAAAATAAATAAATTCGCGAAATAATTTACTGACCAGCAAGGACTAACTAGATAAAGAAATAGTTTGCGGACCGGCAGAAAATAAATAAATTGGCGAAATAATTTACTGACCAGCAAGGACTAACTAGATAAGAGAAATAGTTTGCGGACCAGCAGAAAATAAATAAATTGGCGAAATAATTTACTGACCAGCAAGGACTAACTAGATAAGAGAAATAGTTTGCGGACCAGCAGAAAATAAATAAATTGGCGAAATAATTTACTGACCAGCAAGGACTAACTAGATAAGAGAAATAGTTTGCGGATCGGCAGAAAATAAATAAATTGGCGAAAATTTGTTGTCAAGCTAGGACTAACTAGATAGGAGAAATAGTTGGCGGACCGGCAGAAAATAAATAAATTGGCGAAATAATTTACTGACCAGCAAGGACTAACTAGATAAAGAAATAGTTTGCGGACCGGCAGAAAATAAATAAATTGGCGAAATAATTTACTGACAAGCAAGGACTAACTAGATAAAGAAATAGTTTGCGGACCGGCAGAAAATAAATAAATTGGAGAAATAATTTACTGACCAGCAAGGACTAACTAGATAAAGAAATAGTTTGCGGACCGGCAGAAAATAAATAAATTGGTGAAATAATTTACTGACAAGCAAGGACTAACTAGATAAAGAAATAGTTTGCGGACCGGCAGAAAATAAATAAATTGGAGAAATAATTTACTGACCAGCAAGGACTAACTAGATAAAGAAATAGTTTGCGGACCGGCAGAAAATAAATAAATTAGCGAAATAATTTACTGACCAGCAAGGACTAACTAGATAAAGAAATAGTTGGCGGACCGGCAGGAAATGAAAAATAAAATAAAATAAATGAATGAAAGAATTTGCCGAAAGGCAATAAATAAATAAAAGGGAGAAATGATTTGCGTGCCGGCAAAAAAAAAAAGTTTAAGTAAAAGTGAGTCATCACACGCGGAACTTGAAAGTTTCGGATAAAAATATTTATTCTTTCACCCTGTCAGAGCATGCCGCCATGCTTAACATCTTTGCTTCGGAGGTACATATATGTGTACCTAATACAAATGGTCCTTGTATAGATATCGACCCAAATTAATTAATTAATAATTAATTAATTTTTTAATTAATAATTTTATTTTATATTTTTAAAGGGGTTTTAAAGGGGTTATTGTATGTCAAATACAACAAACACAAATCTATCAAAAAAAATTTTTTTTTAATAATAGTCAATTTTAGCTCAGGTGTAAAGAGGTAAAAACTCTCACTATATCAAGTACTCGCATCATATCTTTTAAATCTCAGAAAAGAAGCTCTACCGAAGTCATCACTTGTCCGTGCAAATTAGAAGCGTATTTAATATTATATGACATGTGTTTGCAATAACAATTATTTGTAAACTCTTAAAACCCTTAATTAAACGGTGACTTACTCGATTCGAGGTATGGCCATGCAATTCAAGCTCCATCTGCTGCTACATACTACACATCTGCCAGATAATATAACGCATACATATTTGAGAAAGATTTTATATATAAGCCGAACGCGTGACGCTCGACGCATGTAAACAGCTGAGGAAAAATCAAACAGTAGCTTGTAGGTGATATCGACAGGAATGAAAAGTTATGCTCGGGATTACACTTACGCAGTTGCTTCCGAACTGTGGCGGTGGTGTATGTTACACGGCGGGATCTCTTAGACAGGTGCGTACACCCGAGATACGAATCGAAATCCATATAGCTGGTACAATTTTACGTTGCGATTAAACAGGATGTCGGGACCCTCGGCCGAGATGAGATGAAATCAATGCAATATTTTCTTATACACATATGAGCTAAATATACTGCCCTCAGAAAATAAAACAACAAGCGGGAAAGGGGACAGTTGCTTGAAACCTGGAGTTGATAACTGATCACTGGTCAAGGAGGGGGGGGGGGTTGCGAGTGAACGATCACTATCATAAGTGCATAATCGGATAAACCTCCTTGAACGAGGGGGGAGGAATCACTGAGGATAGTGAACGGGAAAAAAGCGAATGTCCACCTCCGCACCCTCCCCCATGTCAGTATCACAGTACTTTACTAGATGGAGGAAGGGCCACTTCCTTCGCCCTCCCCCTGTAATATGCGCCTATGGGTGAGTGCCACGGGAAAAAATCAAGAAGGCAAGAGAGCAGCAGGTAAATGATGGCAAGGGCAGGAAAAACCTCGGGTTGCTGGAGCAAGGAAACTGTGTTTAAATGGTCGCTATAGTGCAAGAAGGCTGCTGGTGATTGGTCCCTAGTGCACAGTCACACGTGGGTAAAATATCACAAGCCGAACTGATCGATCGCGATAGAAGTGATCACTCTAATGAGAAAGCCTCAGGTAAATAGTCGCTACGGCAAACAAGTTGCTGGTAAATGTTCGCTATTGCAAACAAGTTGCTGGTAAATGTTCGCTATTGCAAACAAGTTGCTGGTAAATGCTCGCTAGTGCAAGTTACCCACGGATAAATGATTGCTGGATGAATGACATAAAAAAGGTCACTATGACAAGAAAGCCGCGGTTAAATTGGGGAAATAATCAGCAGCGTGGCCATCAGGGGAGCTGCAGGTAAATGGTGGCAATAGCAAGGGAACCATAGGTAAATGATCGCTAGATCAAGGAAACCATATTTAAATGACTCCGGATAGGGCGTGAGAGACAAGAAAATATTATCAATATAGCAAGAGGGACGCGGGCAAATGGCAGGGAATCCGCTTTAGAAATGCTTAGGAGAGGCTTGCTTGACACTAGAAATGTGTAGGAGACTTACGTGTCAGGGGCTTACGGTCATCCGGAAATTCATGGTAGGTGTGCAAACTTCGAGAAATGAGTAAAAACCTTTCTTATATTTTGCCCATAACTGAGAGATGTTTTGGTATTTTTATTACTTTATTCTTATTATTTTTCACGAACGCATGGCCCCCACAAGGGTGAGGCTGACAGGGCTCCAGTCCGGGTTGATTGTCATTTTTTGATTTTTTACGCAGTGAATTCACTATGTGTGGGGGGGGGGGGGGGAAGAGGGGGTAAAATGTCTGGCTAGGGTCCCGTCAAAGATCTCAGTCTAGGGGTCCCACTGGAGGATGTTGGGGATAGGGGCCGCGATTACCCGTCACGTAGCCCTCAGGAATAAGCATGCCCCAGGTTAGGAACATTTTGTGCTATTGGGAAGGAAAAAAAAAAAAGTTTTTAAACTTTTTCTGTTCAGTGTACGTGTATAACTTAAAACAAACGTTGATTAGCGTGTGATTGATGTTGGTTATATGTTATCTCCATGATAATATATTTATTTTAAGCCCCCTTTTAGGGACACGTCATAAAATACATCAAATGATTATGGATACAGGAAGGGGGGTACGTCACCTCCCTTACAAGGCAATATGCGCAGTGACCGGCAACTTTTCAAAGAGCCCAGCCGACTTCGTACAGTGATCTACTACAATAATAAGGAAAAATGGGAATTTAGAATTTTCTCTGGGAATTGTACGAACACAAAACTGTAGGTCATTGATAAGAAGAATGAGATGTGAGATAATCATTATAAAACAAATTGCGTAAGGCTTCTTTGATAATCATCGATTGACATATATATTTATGGGGATATTAATCTCATTTCTGGAATTTTAGGTATCGAATCCATCTCATCAGGACTGAAGCATTTTGCGCCCTCTATAATAGCTACAACTTTTTCACACCTGAGCAGAAACTGACTATTAAAAAAATTATTATTTTTGATTGATTTGTGTCATTGGCGTACGCAATGGGGGGGGAGGGGGTTGGCTGGTTCTAACCCCCTCTTCAAGCCAAGATTATATTTTTTTTTGCAGGAAAAAACGTAAACCCCCCCCCCCCCCTGAGAAAATTCTGCGTACGCCTATGTTTGTGTTTATCATAAGTCGAAATGCCCTATAAATGTTTTTAATTAATTAATTTAGGTCCATGTGTGTTTACTTGGACCATTTTAGTTAGATACACACACATATGTAACCTCAGGTCTTAACTTGAAAGAAGAATCATTAAAAACCATTTAGAACCAATTACGAAACCGTGACATTAGCCCCTCCCCCGACAACGACGTTTCACTCCTGACATTCCCCTCTGTTGTTTTGACTCTGACACTCCTGGGATGTTTCACCTCTGACTTCCAACGAACGTTTCGCAACCAATAATCCTGACATTTGCCTCGATTGTTTCGCCACTGGTATTCTCGTTCCGGATATGTTTCGCCCCCCCTCCCAAACGTTTCTATCCTAACATTTCCTCCCCCGAACGTTTGGCTCCTGACATGCCCCCTTCTCGGATATTTCACCCCTGACGTTTTGATCTTGACATTTCTTCTGGCTGTTTCGCCACTGACATATTCCCGTACTCGCTCCCAACATTCCCTCCGGATGTTTCGACTCTGACATTTTCTTCCGAATGTCTCGCCCCGACGCACAGTGGCAAAACTCTTTACTCGCTTTGAAATACGTTGCATATAGTTGAAAACTGTTTGCAACAAGAAATATTATGCTTTTTTAACGGCAGGGTGCAGATTATGTGATTAAAGGGATTTTAAGGACGCGAAATGGATAAAAAGATTGATGTACTTGGTATTATGGCTATTGATAGAATTGCGGAAAAAAACATAGCATAGAGATTTGTTCATGATAGCGCATCATCACATATATAATATTTGAATTGCAGTAGCATGTTAGAATGCTGCTTGCTGAGATGTCATTAAAAAAAACCTATGATAACATAAAAGGGCTGTATACAAAACATTAATTAAGAATTGAAAAAGAAGTAAAAACAAGAAATTAAAATGAACATAAAACATAATTTATACACAGAAATTTATAATAAAAAGTTCATAATGAATGTGAAAAAATGTTTCTGGTTGAGGTCTGGATGTAAACTCTTATAGTCACAACATGGATAATGTGTATCATAATATTATGATCATAATTACGATTTATTAACAACTAGCTATATACACGGCGCTGCCCAAGTTTTCTCAATATACTGGGAGCATTGAAGAAGTGACAAACCATTGTGAAAGAATAAACATATCTGAGAAGCACTATTAGTAAACTGCGGTAACCAAAGTAAACATTCTGAAAGTCATTGTTGAGGCCCATGAACCATTGTTGCCCAACGGTTTTTCGCCAATTTCGAGCACTTGCCCTGCTTTAACGAACTTTTAAAGTAGCCTATCGTTCAAGTCGGGTCGTTTCGTATACAAGTACATGCAAAATATGGCGACGATAAGTCTGAAAGTGTGCCGCTGTGGTGGTCGAGTGGTCATAATGACGGACTCGCATCGCGAGGATCCGGGTTCGAACCCCACCGTCGCCATAGTGGTGGTCGGCTGAAATTGGTTTCCTGTGGTTCCTAACTTCGAGGCGCAAATGCGAGCCGATCTCCCCATTAAAAAGTCTCGCCGCAGAGAGCAACAGGCCTACAACGATTAATTATTCAATCATTACACTTCACTCATAGTTAGAAAAACTAGTGGCAGATGGCAGCACTACACATAACAAGCATTACACAGAAACAAACTTCACGTCAGGTTTCACTACACGTACATGCACGCACATTCCCGCATGTACTAATTCGTTAGAGGTTCCGGAGAGGAACATGGATGAGGTACATGTGTGGTTTATTAGTAGTATAAAATTGTAGATCTATAAACATAGACACACAGAAAATCAATTTTATATAAATATCCCTCAAATAGTTAAAACTTGTATTGTCTTATTGAAGACGTTTTGTGCGGTAATCTCACATTTTTATCTTCGCTGTTACCCCCCCATGATTTGAATGGATCAGAAAAAGTTATGAATTGATGCACATCTTGAGAATTTTTGCGAGAAATGTTTTTAAATTTATTTAAGTTTTTGATGAATTTGCGCTGTTTCCTTAATTCAATCTGTTATTTTCCTTCTTTTTGTTCTCTTGTTAGTCTCGGCAAATTCTGATATGTGCTCACCACAGATTCCTCGTGGGTACTTCGCAGAAAATGAGAACGTTTGTTAAGACCAGTCGGATTTGCAATTTATTCTTTTTTGCGTTTTCTGCACACGTCTCAAATTTTGCTTTATTTAAGCATTTAAAACTTCATTCTGTGTAAGAACTTCATTCTTTAAGCGATTTTCTGAATCGGTGCATTGCGGCTTAAAGTCTGAGCCATGATCCTTTATAAGTATTTCTATAAATCTAAGGTTTTTTCAGGGTGAAGTACCTTGAGTTTGAAACTAAAAAGAGTTGCAGTTTCCAATGTTAAAGCTATAATAATCTGAAATTATCAGAGCAATAATCTGCCATTTTTAAAGAAATTTTCTTAAATTCAAATCTATTCTGCATTTGTTTAGGTAAGACTCGGCTATAACATGTTGAAGAAAAGTCGCTGTGGTCAGCGGAGTAGCAGATATTAGCAGCTAATTTCACTTTTTTTCATAAACTGAACAGAACTAACAGAAATGAATTTCAGGAGGACACATCAGGGGACATTTTCTTCTTCCACCACTCACAAAAATGAACTTTTTATAAAAAATGACTTGGTTGAAACAATAATTTATTGTTTAATAAAAATACCAAAAACAAAATTCAAAATGTATTTCCAAATTGCTAACTCACCTGAAAGAGAAAAGAAATAACTGTCTAAAATTTGAAATTTCTAAACGGGAACGGTTTTGTAAAAGGTTTATGACATGAATGTCGCTCTCCACTTGTTAATACAAGATATACAGAAGACTGGATGAGCTATTAGCTGATCGGTTCACTGTCCATTGCACGGTTCCGTTCGGCATATATACGCTCTAGCGAAAGAAAGTCTCTATCTCGTCTGTAGCTTAGTGGTCAGAGCACTCGTCCGGCAATCGAGGGACCCGAATTCGACTCCCGGTAGAGGCAGAGATGAGTTTTTTCCTTCCTTAAAAAATTGACATCTCAAATAATAAATATCTTCACCACATCCAGTCTTCTGTATATCTTGTAAAAGGTTTAGTTGGATGTGCGGGATGCTGCAACCTGCTGAATCACCACATTAGAGCTCTTTCTGTTCGAAAACTGAGGTGATGAACGAAAAAAAAAAAACATGCGTCGAGAAGCCGGGGTTTATTCACTCCTCATCTGTGAAAAAATCAGGATTGAACTGCAGAACTTTTTTTTGGGAGTTTTGGCCACGATTTCCGCAAAACGACACCACAGTGCAATGTTTCGAGCCTAACGTTTCCCACCATAAGTTTCATCCCCTATTGTTTTGATCCTGACTTTTTCTCCCCTCGAACATTTCGCTCCTGACATCCCCTTTCCTTTCGGTTGTTTTGATTCCGACATTTTTCCCGGATGTTTCGCCTCGATCATTTCTTTGTTACCCTAGTACATTTCGCCGTTTATAAATGTATGTATGCACGTATTTCTGTTAATAAGGCGTAAAAATCATCGATTTGGCTTTTCTATCGCTATAAATTGATACAATTAAACATAAGGCCCTTTTGAACAGTTAAAATAAAAATGAATGAGCAGGTTAAAGCATTTTGATCAAAGTTTACGGCCCGGTATAGAGCTCACCCCCGATGCAGCCCTAATGCCATACATTCGGTCGGCCACTTCCTTTGTACCTGCCGAAGATTGAGATACTAAAATCTAATTGATTTAAACATAGGTTATGTATATATATGGTTAATCAAATACATTTCACGTTAGTCGTGGGTATTCTTAATATTTACTACTATTAAGCCGCACATACACCTCGTACACACTACTCTGCGGAATTTCTAATGAATTGGTACATGTTGGAATGTGCGTGTACGTGTTGTGAACCTAACGTGAAGATTGTTATGTGTAGTTGTGCCATCTGCTATCGATTTTTCTAACTATGAGTCAAGTACAATGATTGAATAATTGTACCGTTGTAGGCCCGTTGCTGTACGTGGCGAGTCTTTTTAAAGGGGATATCGGCCGCACATTCACGCCTCGAAGTCGGGAACCACAGAAAACCAACCTCAGCCTACCACCGCTGTGGCGACGGTGGGGTTGGAACCCGGGTCCTCGCTATGCGAATTCGTCACTATGACCGCTCGACCACAACAGCGGTATTCTTAATATATATGCTTTGCTCACGCCCTTCAAAGCCGGGCTCTGGCTGTCAGTTCGGGCCATCATAGCAAGATCCGGTCTCCTAGAATTTCTGTCGGCTTCTTGAGCCTCAGGCCCGTCATTTAGGGGGGGGCAGGCGGGGCAACGGCCCCCTCCGGCTTTTGAAAATACACTAAAAATGATATATATATATATATATATATACATACATACATTAAGTACATGTGCTTTGCCCCCCCCCCCCCACCCTCCCCCGGGAAAAGTTGAAATGACGGCCCTCTTGAGCCTGTCTGTTTTTTTTTCGCATATTAAAAAAAATTGAATAATTTTTGGAAATTGGTGGACTCAGGGCCAGTTCAAGCTTCGTTAGCCCACCCGTAAAGCGTAACGGGGTCTTAAATTCCGTCACGAATTTCTAATATTTCATATGACTTCCTCACGGTTCTACAGACTGATCGTAAGGTGCGGAGGCCATGATTTTTCTCCACAAGGCCTTAGTAACAAGTAAACATACGATAAATGAGACGGTGAGAATTAATCGATGACGTCACGTGTTCGCGAAATATGGCTCGAAGGGATATATATATTTTTTTATTCCAACGGCCAAGAGACTGAATATTTCAAGGACGTCTCAGATCAAGTCTTTGTCAAGGACGTCATCGTTTGGTCACGTGTTGCTATGCCACGGACGCATGTAATAGCGGTTCGATGCGTTTTCAAGTGCCTCGAATGTTGCTTTTAAAAATAAAAAACTCCATATATAATAAAAAATTCTGTTTTTTCCCCCCTTCGTTGGTTTCCAAATAGGAAAGTGGATTACTCTTACATTATTCAGAGATGACCGTTTAATCGCCATTTGCATAATCATATGTTATTGACGCATGATTTCAATGACAAGGTCAAAAAAAGAAGAAAAAAAAGGATTGATACGAGATTAATTGAAATTCATATTCTGTAGACAATGGCTGAAAGTTTGTGTTGCCACGATGGCTTCGTACGATGGCTAGGGTTCGATCGTATTTTGATATCGACACGGCCTTTCATGCACACCGAGTGCTTCAACTACACCTACGATTTTTAGTGGAGCAACTTTCGCCACTATATAGGTCTATAATTTCTCTCTCACCGAGACATGGGCGGAGATACGCCCCCCCCCCCACCCCCAGCGTCAAAGGTGGAGTCGAATGATCTAATGTAGGGGGTCTTCAACGTTTTACGCTCGAGGGCCACATAAAACATTTGTCGTGTT
Source organism: Pholcus phalangioides (assembly GCF_987345545.1). NCBI lineage: Eukaryota > Metazoa > Arthropoda > Arachnida > Araneae > Pholcidae > Pholcus > Pholcus phalangioides. Next base: position 19,789,760 of record NW_028301616.1, on the reverse strand, counting down.
CCGCGGGCCACGGCCACTCATTAACGGCGTAGGGGGGGGGGGCACCCCCAAAAACGATCACAAACTAAATATGTTTCACAATATTTTAAAATGTTTAAAAACATTCAATTAATTTTTAATGATTTAAAAAACATTTTAAATTATAGTGTCAACTATTTGTTATATTAATACATTTCTGTTCCTTGAAAATGCGCTTGAAAGTTGGTAAATCTAAATTTTTCTCAGATTTCTTGTGCCTCCAATCCATCTTAGTGTGTGTGTCCCCCCCCCCCCCGCCAAACGTTGATTCTACGTACGCTCAGATACGACAAATTAAAATGCGACGCGTACTACATATTTTATGATTCCATTATGTAGAATTTTTGTTTAAAAATTAAACTGAATTGGGGTAAGACCAATTATTTTAGGTATTTTTTTTATATTGTATGAAACAGAATGAAAATGGATGATTTTTGTTTATCCACGTATAATGTTGCATTAATTACGTACCGAATCAAAAACAAAAACCTTTAGTTACTTAAATTACGCATGCGAGTGGACGCAATTTCTAAATTAATGTGAAACTTGACATTGTTTTTGCTTGACTAAAGCTTCAATGTTAGGTAAAATTTGTGTTGTTGCTATTCGTAAAGTACCCTCCAAATACCGATCAGTCAGACGCATTCTAGTTTTTGATTTTGTATTCCTCTTCATTCAGTGGAAAGCCATCATCTTCGTATTTCCGAATTTTTCGGCATCTGGCTTTATCAATGTGATTACCCCTGTCTTCTGACCGGTTATAGAGGGAACGCCATCTGTAGTTATGGCAGATATGTTGCCTAAGTCCAACTCACATTTGGCCAATGTTTCTGCCAAACTTGAATATAAGTCAAACTTCGGGCTGTATCCGTAAGTGCAATTGCACTAGCTAACTCCTCAACAATTTTGAAGTTTTTGTCAATACCACGAATGAAAATGACCGCTAGTGCATCTGTTGCATCCGTCGATTCATCAATAGATACCGAGTAAAACAAAAATTCCTCACATTTGGATTTGAAGGTCTTGAATACATCTGCTGACAGATCCTCCATGCGTCTTGCTACTGTCACATCAGACAAACTAATGTTCGAAACAGCTTGAGACTGTGATGGGCAAAGCACATCAACTGCAGACTGAGGGCATTCTTTAACGAATTCTTCATCAAAGAAGGACTTCCCACGTTTCGAAATTTTTTCTGCTATTATATAACTAACACGAACACAATTTTTAGACTGTTCATTTCTTCCGAAGAATAATGACTCTGTTGGCAGTTCAGCTGCGATTTCAGTTCATTGACTTTCTCACTTCAAAAATGTCCGTCCAATCCAGAATACTTCGCACTATGCTTGGTATCGTAATGTCTCTTAATAATGTATTCTTTCATCATGGCTACGCTCTCATTGCAAATGAGACAAACTGCTTTAGCCTAGTGTTCGACGAAGAAATAAAAAATGGGATGACCACTTTTCTTGGAAAAATATCACTTTTTCCTCAACTTTCCTTTTTTTTTTTTGCTATCACGGTTCGCCATTGTACACTCATTTAAAGACTAAAAGGCTTCTGATCAAAGGCTTCAAAGACAAAAAAGTAAATTAACCGTACCAATATTGTACAAATCCTTCTTCCAACCAATAAAGATGCATGCATTCATCTGCTCCTTTGCCAACCATGCACCCGAGAAATACGATACCATGGAAATTCCGTTCATTTCTGCTTTCTCCAGTTCATTGAGAATGGGATGTACTCGAAGTTATTTATGGTGATGTGTATGGTGTGGTTTCTTTTGCGTTAAAGGCCTTATTAAGAAGCTAAATACTGTACACTAATCAACCTGTCCTTGTTATAAGTCTATATGAAGCTGGGTGACTTTTTTTGTCAAAATCTTCGTTTTACCCTATTTTTGAATGATATTGCGTCAATCGATCAAAATGTTTTGGCGGGCCACTGAAGTATCGACGGCGGGCCATGGATTAAAGACCCCTAATCTAATGTATTGACATCATCATCGTGTCCCCCCCCCCCAGACTTCCAAGTCTATCTCCACCTATGCACCGAGACCCGAAAAGTTTATGAATAATCGCTTCCAACCTTTCATTCTTCAGGTACCTTGAAGATGCGTAGGAGGGTTACGTTAACGCATACGTTACAAGCACTCATTAGAGTACTCTCTCCCTCCCGGAAATGTGTAGAGGGGATACTCTCCTAAAGTACCAAAGGATGTTTAGAGGTGTCGAGAGTTCGATACCCGGTTCATCCCTTGTCCGAAAACATTCCTGACACGGGTGCTACAGAAACGGTGACATGACCGCAGAAAAAAAAAATTTCTACCGCAGGGAGTCTCCCATCGACAGGTTAGCGCACCAACCTCTCGATGAGTATAAAAAAAAAGCCTGCCGTTCGGAATCGGCAATAAATTGTAGGTCCTGTTCTAGAATTAGCTCTCGTGTGCAGAAAATGACCGTGGTGCGTCAAAAATGTTCAAATATGTAAAGCCAAGATGGCTCTGTGCAGGCGGCGGCGTGGTTTCAACCGCAACCCTCGAAAACTGAGAGGTATCAAAGAACTCAATTAGTCGTGGGCGGGTGGACTAATGCGTTAAGACGTTCCAGTTGCGCATTTCTTGCAATGCCTTGGGGGATACATCCCTAGAAATGAGGTAGAATGTTTGTTTAGCAAAAGCATTTTGCTTTGCTTAAAGACATGTGAGGCTTGCATACCCACATAAATGCGTCGGCGTGCATATCCGTTGAAATGCGTAGGAAGCTTGTGAATCTCTCGAAACTACTAACCCTGGGGGGTCATTCAAGTATCACGTCAGCATCAATGGGAGGGGGTTTCGGGTTTGCTGACTTTTGATGGCAAGAGAGAGGGAGAGAGGGGGGGGGGTTGAATGATGCTTACGTAGTAATCAACCACATTTTATAACAATATGAAATATTCTTAATGACATCTTACTGGTTGTACCAAAAACGAGAAAAACCTTTCCCTAGTGTGTGTGCATAGACTAAAGATATAATAGACCGCGCACGCTATTCATAAAACTTGTCGAACGTGAAGAAAAGATGAGCAGTATTGTCGGGGAAAGAACAGGTTCTGCGCTATTACATTTTTCTCGTTTTCGCAGAACATAGTGATTTCGTGTCAATGCTAGGATGTTGTTGTAACGAAATTTGACTCGATCGAGTTGATGAAAACTTTCTTTCATTTGTTCAATGAATTTCATTCATTCTTTTGTAAAATATTTAGGGAATGAGGGATTCGAAAAAAAAAATCAGTTCTATATAATATAAACAAATATTGAAAAACGAAATTTTTTTGATTTTCCAAAAGGGATAATTACTAATAATTTAAGACTTTTGAGTTTTTAAATCGTATTATACAACCTATAACCTATTGTTATATAACCTATAAGAGTTGCATAACCCATCTCTTATATATACAGCCTATTTCATTTATATTTTTAAATATTCTCTTCTCATTCACTTTGCCACTTTTAATTTCGATTTTAACTAGGGGTTATTAAAACATAAAAATTATCTTCCAAGAACATTAAAATTACTTTAATCATACATTTATTTTGAGTATATAATTATAATGCATCATAGTATTATGTTATGTAATGTAACACAGTCACACTCATACCATATTCAGTCATGAAATATTTAAATAATAAGTAAAAGTTTCATTTCCAACATTCTTGAAAAACCTTTTATAACCTTATCACACAAAAATTTAAACACTTACATAATATTTCAGGAATAAAATGAATTTTTCAAGAAAATTGCCATACCTCATCGTTAGTACTTTTCTAAATTATAAGAAATGAAATTTCGTGTAGCGTGTATATGTAATAATTTAGAGTACGTAAATGTATGTCACATGTCACACATGTGTAACCTCTTCGCTCCAGAAGTATACATATGTGAATCTTCATTTTTTTTTAGGCATTAAGTAGTTTTTAGAATGATTCTTTCATTCAGTTAACATCTGAGGTACACATAGTGACTTCAGATCTTAACTCAGATGGTCCTAATAAAGATATTGACTGAAAATTAATTAATCAATTAATTAATTGATTTTTCTTGTTTGAGGGCAATTTCACATACGACAAACACAAATTAATCAATAAAAAAATTTCTTTTCTGTAATAGTTCTATGTCAGGCGTGAAGAGAGATAAAAATACTATTTTTAGAGGTAGTTATACATTTTTATGCAAAACTGCCATTGTCTAGAGGGTGCGTTTTCATTGCATTCTATTTAAATAAAATATTTGCCATAAATTCCTCATTCTGAAAAGCATATTTTGGTATATATACGTAAATGTATTAAGGAATACATTAATACTAATTACTCTAGTTTGAAGGTTGCTTACGTCATCAACCACCCCTTTTTGAAGATATGAAATATTCTAAGCTGCTGACGAAATTTTGCTGACGGGGGGGGGGGGTCAAAAATGGCTTAAAATCAGCTTATGTAATACTTGAATGGCCCTAAGAGTATATTCAATGCCCGAAAAATATTGTAATTCCTATGGTCGAAAACACAAGAGAGGACATTGTCCTGCTTTCAATAAGAGGTGCAATCTGTGCCAAAAGAAAAATTACTTTGCGGTAAGGGGTCACTCAAGTATTACGTCAGCATCGGGAAGGGAGGGGATTTGCTGACTTTTGATGACAAGGGGGGAGGGGGTTTGAAGGTTGCTTACGTCATCAACCACCCCTTTTTGAAGATATGAATATACTACATATTCTAAGCTGCTGACGAAATTTTGCTGACGGGGGGGGGGGAAGAGAAGGGGGTCAAAAATGACTGAAAATCTGCTTACGTAATACTTGAATGGCCCCTTATTTATATTTTCCGATGGGCTTGAAATCCTGATAATGAATCATTATTATATTCACATGAACAGTTTTGTCACTGCGTTACGCAATGACAAAATCTGTATATATCGGGTGACTCGAAATGTTACGAAATGGGTTTTTTTTTTTGCCTTGCAGCATTTGCCGCAAATTCACAATTGCACTAACAATTTTAAAAGGGAATTAAAATTAATATTTAATACTCTAGAATACTTTAACGGCCGTATTCACCAACACAGTTTCAACTGCGATCGCAGGTTAAACGATCAGCGATCGACACGGATTGGTTAAAATCCTTAATTTAACCAATCCGTTTCGATCTTCAATCCTTCCACCTGCGATTGCAGTTGAAACTGTGTTGGTGAATACGGCCGTAAGACATTCATTTTAAAAATATTGTTGGTGCTGCTACCTACTTTCAAAATCAGAAGTGCCTTATGTGGTGATGACGAAGCTCAGGTATAAAAAACTAAATTCTTCATTCAAAGCTTATAAACTGACCTGAAAGATCAAAAACTTCCAGTTCAGTCATTTTTTCAACACCCAAAGAGACATCCAAAACAAAGGTCCTCCACACGAGCAAACGACAGGTAAGATCGTAAAAAGTGAATTTTTCCACACTGCACTTTATAATAATGTGCTGCCATCTAATGTCAAATTTAAAAGTGACTCATGTGGTGATAGTGAAGTTCAAAGTGAAAAAAAATTATATTCTTTATTCCGCTCAGTTCCTTATAAACAAAGCTCATAAACTGAACTGGAAATTTAAACTGTAAGTTCGGTTATTTTATTTGAGTATAAGGAGACGTCCGAAATAAAGAGCCCTCTTAATGAGCAGACGACAGAGAAGAAGTCGGTTCCCTAGAAGCTAAGCTCACAAACAGAACTGGAAGTTCGAACTGCCAGTTCAGTAATTTTTTAAGGACACAAGGAGACGCCCAAAACAAGTAACCTGCAGAGAAGCAGACGACATTACTGGTCGGACTTATTACTGGAGAGAGCATCCAGCCACCGCGACTGCAGCGACATCAAATGCAAGGAAATAACGTGACTCGGTCAAAACAAACTTCCCGCCTGGCAATTTTTCTGAAATTTTCCTTCCTTATTTTTTGAATATTCTTTCATTATTTCTTGAATATTTTTTCATTATTTCTTGAATATTCTTTCATTAATTCTGGAATTATTTCCTTTATTAATTATTATTTCTTTCATTACCTCTGAAATAATTGCTTTCATCAATTCTGGATTTTTTCTTTCATTAATGCTGAAATTATTCCTTTTATTAATGCTGAAATTATTCCTTTTATTAATGCTGGAATTATTTCTGTCGTTGATTCCGAAATTATATCTCATTAATTCTGGAATTGTCTCTTTCATTAATTTTGGAATTATCTCTTTCCTTCATTCTGGAATTATATTTCATTAATTTTATTATTATCGCTTTCATTAATTCGTTCGCTAATTTCGGAATTATCACTTTTATCAATGCTGTAATTATCGCTTACATTAATTCTAGAATATTTTCTTCCATTATTGCTGAAATTATCTTTCTTTAATGATGAAATTATAACTTTCATTAATTTTGGAATTATCTCGTCCACGCTGAAATTATTTTTTTCATTTATTGTTTTAAACTCCTATTTATGCCATAAGAAAATAACGGGGGGGGGGGGGGGGGTCCGTGTTTGTTTTCACCGAGTCACGTGATGTTCCGACGAAAGATGTTGGGGGGGGGGGGTGACAGTTCTCAGCACTGCCAAGGCGGAGACCGCTGACGTCCTACTCTCTCCAGAGGCTTGATTTATATACTCTGGTGCTGCCATTTAATCTCGAAATTTCAGGCAACTCATGAGATGATAAAAGAGAGTTCTTTGTCATGTTTTGGCATGAAATTTTTTTATGAGGCGAAAATTTCGGTAACAAAATTCGTACATTTGAAATAATCGATTATATGTAAAAAAAAAATAATTATTTCTTTCAACAAAAACATACGGACAATATGTATGATGGAACAAATAAGTGAAGACACGGATTATGTGGTCTTCAGATAGGGTTACCAGATTCAAAACTGAAAACGAACCTTAGGCAGTGCCGTCTTAACGCATGCTTCCCCCACCCCGGCCCGGCCCGAAGGTCATCGAGAGAAGAGGGTGCATCAGAAAAACGAGACGTAGAGAATTTTCCACGTAGGGCCTCCAAAAAAACCCTTGGCTCGGGGGGGCCTATAATGCTATTACGACGATCCTGCCTGTCAGCCCTACTCTTGTGGAAGTCATGGAATTCCAGTAATTGATTCCTTTACTTCTATTAATTTATATTAATTAAACAAAAACATGAATAAAAAATTCGAAAAATGATCAAAGTTATCGAATTGCAACGTATATTTGATAAAGAGATGATGAAGCAGCGCTTTAAAAGTATGACAAAATTTTATTACTGTTCAATATGGTTCGAGCCATGATGTCAGCAGGTGGACCACGCGCTAATTATTATTAATAATCTATGAATTTTGTAAACCTAATTGAAATGTGTCATTCCCTCTCAATGGATCGTGTTTGATTACGATCCACACTATCAACGCGTTCCTGAAATAATGGAAAAAAAATTAGTGTAATAAAATGCGTTCCCTCTGAAAAAAATTCCCCTCCAAGATTTATGTTCGCAACTCGAAAAGTTTGTAAGTCGGGAACAACTACATAAAATGTTTTTAGAGGGAGCCGCAAAAATTTTTTTTGCATTGGGCCGCGAAATTCTCCTGAGCGCGAACCTGTCTCCGATTTTGAATTTAAATATCTCAGGGAATGATGCAGTTAAAAACATTGTGATTTGTTTGTTGGGCTCAGAAGAGAAAGAGCAACAACTGTCTGATTGGAAATTAGAGGGGGGGGGGGGAATCGTACAAAAATTTACATTTTTCATTTTGTGTTCACTGTATTTTCATCCTCAAAACTCGTACAGGGTGATTTTTGGTCATATTTTGAGAATTTTTAAAATTATAACCATACCACTACGACGAACGGTTGATGAGATAAAGTCTGTAACAACACTCCAAGGAGAAACCATTGAATCTTATCATGGCCATAATCTTACCAATAGGCAGGGCCGCAAGTAGTGGGGGGGGGGGGGAGCAGGCGAGTCTGGTGCCCCAAGCGCATTACAAAAGGGGGCGCAAATTCAACCATTCAACCTATCCTTCAGCATTACGGGAGGGGGGGGGGGTTGCCTAAATAAGTAGTTGCCCCGGCTAACCAAGTATCCAGTTGCGGCCCTGCCAATAGGTATCTTATTTGTGACGATTCACCGTTATGTATATTTTGGGTATTTTTTCTTTTTAGATATATTCTCAAGTTTGTAATTTACACCTGGTAGCATTTCTTTTACTTCTATAGATCAAACTACACAGTTGATCCCCTAATGACCCACAAAAATCATGTCCTTATTCTGTAGAACTTGGTTTGCTGCATGGGGCCCATCTGGTCACTCTTCTGGCAACCAAGTGACAATTAGATCTGGTTCCTATTTTCAAGAGTAAATATGCAAATAGGTAGGTAGGAATTTTCAGCAAGGTAGTAGTGCTTTTGTCAGATAAATCGCTTTGTATGTGGGCGTGTGATAATGTTAAGAGACAGCCCTGGGCGTACTTTATGAAAATTGTGAAAAGCTAATCGAGAGAAAAACTTGGCAATAATGTGAAGTCTAGTTTGCAATATTATTAGATTCTCATCTTTCGTGCCATTCTTGTGATAATGATCTTCAACTATACAATCGAGTGTTCTTACAATTTTAGGATCTTCTATCGGATGATGGATGTTGAAAAAAAAATCGTGCATTAAAAAGAAATACCATATGATATCTTTTTGGTGGTGCCCCTTTTGTACTGATGCCCTAAGCACGTGCTTATTTTGCTTAATGGTTAATCCGGCCTTGTGACTGCGCACATGATTTCTCTGGAATGAATGTTTCAAACAAATATTTAAAAATTTTTCACACGTATTTTAGTTCATTTTTTTAAGTTCATGGTATGGCTACAACATGAACATTCTTATATCCTTCTTTATATCCTTGATACATTATCAAAAACGATGTGAAAGGTTGAACTTTTCAATTGTGATTCATTTCTGTGTGGCTACTCTCTCATTATATACTACTTACTATCCGCATGAAGAGAATAAAATTAATGAAACTGCTTGCTGCCACTTTTTTGCGATTTTTACCACTATAAGAATGCGTATTTTGGAAGCTACAACTGAAATTTTCTCAACGAAACCATAATCACATTTACACAAAAATAAACTAATTTGAAATAATACAAGTTTTTCATCCAGTAAAGAGTAACTTGATGACATTGTGTCGTCTTCAAGTGCAGAATTTGCATTGATTGAAAATAATTTATTCTATTTCTTTTTTTACTGTATTCTGTTACGTTTATTTTGCTCTTTCGTCATTTTCATAAATTAAAACATATTTATATACTTCAGACAATTTTTGAATAACTATCTTCTAATGGAAAAACGGGCGGGGAGAGGGGGAGGGGTAGGAAATAATTATTCATGTTCGCAAGAGGGAGCCATAGGAATGAGAAATGGTTGAAAGGGGGGGCCATGGACAAAAACAGATTGAGAACCACTGCTCTATATAACCACTTTAGTGACCTTTAAATGTCCCGTTAATTCTTCAAGTGAGCTGGAAATGTGTCCTCCAGGCCACTCAAGTCTTCTAGAAATGTGTAGCGGGCCGCTTAAGTGCTCTGGAACTGCGCCGCGCGTCACTCAAATAATCTGTAGTATGATACGGATCACAAAAAAAATCAGGGAATGTCCCGCGTTTAACTTGAATGATGTAGAACTGTACTGCGGGCTGCTTATGTGCTCGAAAACTGTGCCACAAAAGGCATGTCTAAATGTGCCACAGACCGCTTAAATGTTCTTGAACCCTGCCGTTCAATTGATTTGTAAATGTGTCGCGGGTCACTTAAGTGATCTGTGAACGTGCCACGGGCATACTTAAATGACCTGAAAACGTGCCACGGGCCGCTTAATCGATCTGTAAATGTTCTGCTTAGTTCATTTTTACGAAATTAGGTTTGAGGTAGCGGGCCACATTTGGCTCACAGGCCATGGGTTTAGCATATATGACTTAGAGGGTGGGTCGTAATGACTTTCTTAAAAAGAAATTTTCAGTTCTTAGCCTTCAAATAGCACTGAAATTAACAGAAATGGGTTATAATATGCATAAAGTTATTTTCTTTCGAAATTTTAATTTGTTTTTAAACATTTTTTTCGCTTAAAAGGAAGTTTTTTTGAACAGGGCCCCCCCCCCCCCGCGTACGTCTCTGATTCCAATATGCGTTAGGAGATAGGGATGGGGGGGGGGGAAGTGCTGACGAAAATTTGCTGGCAGGGGGGGGGGGTGTCCGAGTTTCGCTGACTTTTGCTGACGAGGAGGGAGAAGGTGGTCAAAAACGGCTAAAAATCGTAATACTTGTACCTACGTAATACTTGAACAGCCCCCCTGGCAGAAAGTGTCCCTTCACCCACGAAAACACTAGCAATGCTACGTTTAAAACGCAAAAAACAAGATTAATTTTTCTTTTCCGAATGAAAGTTTTTAAACTCAATCATTCTGAGTTCGGAATAAATGACAAAAATCAGTCAACTCAGAACATGGACATTCTTGGAATCGGGAACTTTTTGATTCCCAGTGTTGACAAGGGGTCATTCAAATATTACGTCAGCATCGAAAGGGGGTGGGGATTCGGATTTGCTGACTTTTTATGACAAGGGGGGGAGGGGGGGTTTGAAGGTTGCTTACGTCATCAACCACCCCTTTTTGAAGATATGAAATATTCTAAGCTGCTGACGAAATTTTGCTGACGGGAGGGAGGGGGGGGCGTCAGTGTTTTGCTGCCTTTTGCTGACAAGGGGAGGGGTCAAAAATGGCTAAAAATCTGCTTACGTAGTACTTGAATGGCCCCCCCAATTGGTTTGGGGCTGACTTTCCATTTCAAGACGACAATGCTAATTGCCACCGCAGTAAAAAAGTTGAGAGGTATCTAAGAAGTGCTAACATATTTCAACGACGGATTGGCCTGCCAACAGGTATAACCCAATCGAGAAAGCAAGCTGAGAAACAAGCAATTAGAGCCATCTGGGAAGAAAGCTCTTATTGCGTCTATGCCCCCAAAGAAAGAAAGCCGTCATCCCCGGACCAAATATGGAGTTACGGAATATTAAATTTCTTATTTTAGATCCCATAATCGATCACTTTTTCCCCCTCAAAACACTGAGGTGATCGAACCTTTTTTCTCGGGTGTTACATGTTTATAAATTGATTATCATTTCCAAATAGCAATAAATTTGCAATTTTTGGCATTTATTCTGAATTCAGATTTTCACAAAAAAAAAAATTTCACTCAAAAAAGAATTATTTTTCAATTTTGTTTTTTCCATTTTGAACGTAGCATTGCTAGTGTTTTCGTGGGTGAACCAACAGTTCTGCCAGGGGTAGTAGACGTGCGTACGATGCTTGCTAATCCACATACATGCGTATGTGGCGTGCGTATATTGGTGCTTGATATATGTAGGAGGATTGCGTATTCTCTCAGAAATGCCTAAGAGCATAACCAAATTCAGGCCGACTCAAAATCCGCCATGAATGCGCAGTGTGACGTCAGTATTATTGCTACAGCCAATAGCCGTCCCCCGTTCAGGTTTATTCAACGATTAGACATATATAATATCACATTGAGGAGAAAACCGTTTTTTCCACCAGAGGAGGATTGCGTATCCTTATTTAAGGCTGCGGCTATAGTGGAGTTCTCCCTATCCTGCGTTATAGGATAATATACTCTCACACTTTTGCTCAAAAGATAGTGTATATGTCAGCCCAGTATTTCAAGGGGAATCCCAGTGCTAATATTTTGCAGTTTTTTTAAATTTCAAATACACACACACAATCAGACATAAACACAAAAACACAGTGAACATCAAAACACGGTACAATATAAACAAAAAAGAGAAGAAATTAACATACACACACACTTTGTGACCTATAGTGATTTCGCAATCCTTTCACCAGGTCTAGATGAGGCACGCACTATAGTTACAATGCAACTGCGTTGGCTACTATGGTGTCGTAGGGTTGGTTTATAACACTGCTTTCTCGTTAATCTTATCTGAGTAAATTCAGGCTTATATAGTGAGAGTTTTGAACAACTTTACTCGTTTCGATTGACCAGTGATTTCGAGTATCAAAAAGGGAACTACTGTTCAAAGAATGTACAGTCAACTCGAATCAGAATGGCGTCCGTTTGCGTACCAAACAGTCCTACCTACTTAAAAAATATCCGTCGTTTAATTGAACTGTAATTGAAAAAAAAAAAACCAAATACTCACTGCAAAATTCTTATTGAAGTTGATTGAAGACAGCTTTTAAGATGGACATCTATCTCTATTCGAATCAAACTTACGTGTGATTTTTTTTTCCAAATATGCAAAGTAAGTTTCTGTTGATATACAGGTGCTGAAGATGACACGTTCAAACTGAGTGGAAGATCACGAAAACATCTGCAGAGTAATTAGCTTATATGCTCTGTCGTACAATATTTATATATACACTCACACGCGCCGAAAGAACTACATTGCCGATCACATTAATACAGTGATGAAATATTTTGTATTTTCCACTCGTCATCAACTGTAATGAGCCATTATTCATTATTATAATTATAGTGCGCCATAGGAAACAATGTGGATAAAAAAAAGAAACCAAACACGGAACTATTATTAGAATTATAACGATTTCCATCATAAAATCTTTATACTAAAGCTATAATACAGTCGAGTTCGGTTATAAGAATACCGACATAGCGAAAATCTCGTTTTAAGGAACACTTTTCTAATTCTCCAGATAAGCTTACATAGGAACAATGAAAAAATCCGGAATTCCTTTATAACGAAATTTCGTTATAACGAAGTGATTCCTCCGATCTCTTGGAGTTCGTTATGACGGGATTAGACTGCATATACAGAGTGCATAGGTAACAGAGGGTATGACATTTTACTGGCGAGCCGTTGTTCCTAGAGATTAGATTCCAATTAGAAAAAGTATCCAAATAATGTGTAGACCTCAGATGAGGCATTAATGCTTCAAAAGTTGTACCGTTATTAAAATAAAACAATTAACTTTCTTATATACAGTCCCTGTGCACCCAAAATCCCAACCAGAAAGTTTTTGCTCTGCCTCTCTTAATGCCAAAACAAAAAAAAAATTCCATGTTTTTAAGTGCAATATTCGCTCAGGGGGCGTTAACGCCCACGTTGGGAATCACTGCTCTATAGGATCAACGGTTCAGCAGTAAAACGCTATGCAATCTGTACATGGATAAGGTTACGTAATTTTCGTATTTACGGAATAGATGCAATAAATGCGAAATCTGCGATTTTAGAATAACAAAATGAATGCGAAATTTTATGTTTGAAAATTATTTTTATGAAAATGTTCATTTTTCTATCTTATTTTTTGCGAATAAATGCCAAATTTCTGATTTGGAAATTATTATTATTTTTTTAAATTTACTTGTCTCTAATCATATATTGAAAAAGACTCCTACGAACGGTTCATCCAAAGTCCAAGTCCATATCATCTCCCATTTACGCTGGCTGAAAGTATGGTCAGTCAGCATGGCTTCGCCTACCTAATGAAAGGTTGGTTAGAGCCTAACTATAATGGAGCGGAGTCAGGTATCTTCATTCAACCCTCACCCAGGGCCGTCTTAAGATCATCATGGGCCCCCGGGCCAAATGATTTTTCTGAGGCCCTACCAGGCAAATTTTAAAAATCTCAACCAGATCCCATTATTTTGTGAGGCCCCCTTTTCTCTTGAGGCCCCCGGCCCATGCCTTAAGACGGCACTGCCCTCACCAGTAAGTTAATAATGCAGAAAATAACAAGAATATGAATGATTTACCTTTCCGTCTTGAATCCAGAGATGAATATATTCTCGACTGAATATAAATTGGGTTTGAATTTGGTTGATGATATTTTAACACGAGACCGGCTATTGGAATGGGTTTGAACCTCGGTATGAATCGGAATTCGGCAAAAAATAACTTATATAGTAAATAATACAAGAGAAAAATATATGTATCGTATGTTTTTCTGACCCAATCCTTTGTCAATATTTGTCTTTTTCCCTTAGAAATCTTATCATAATGTCGTACACACAAAAAACACTCGTAAAGTATGTAGTGGATTTTAATATGCCATTGCAAAACAGTGTTTTCCACTTTATCGGAACCTTGGGGACTGACTGGCTGGACTGTAGTAGTTTTTATGGGTTTAGAGCACATATTCTTTGGACACTTCAACTCGTACTTTGAGGGGGCGTGGTTTGTAGACGTTGCGCATACCTGGTGTGTTGATGTTTACTCGGATGATGCTGGCAACTCCTTGGGTAAAGAACTTGCTGATTAACCGTTTTTGTGGGTCATGGTCTCCGAATTATCTGTTTAGATAGCACTGGTGTGCACCAACACCCCTCAAAGAATTCATGTATTTAGAGAAAAATCGATAAACATACTCCATGTATTTAATGAAAATTAAGTATTAATAATTAATCCCATATTCCTCCGCATCATCCGGAATGCTGGGAAACATCGAGGGAGACAGTATGTCAATACTCGTATTTTCCGGCATGCCGGGAAATTCAAGTCACAGATTCTGAAAATTTTTTAAACATCTCTTTATTCCAAAAAATGTTAATATCTTTATTCTAAAATCTCCATTGAATGCGTACAATGGTTTTTATCGAACCTCGATTTTCCCGGAATGCCGGCAGGGACGGTCTCAAGTATTTTGCGGTCCGGTGTGAAAACGGCTTTGTAGCCCCTTTAAAACGGGGTTTTCCATCCCCCCGTTGCCCGTGTGCACCCCTGACGCACGACAGGTTTACATTGGCAAACGAGATTGACTATCAAACTCATATTTCATGGTAATAAAAAAAAGCAATTCGGTAATAAATTTTTACATTAATGACTGTTGCATTGAGAAGAAAACCGCAAACGTGCCACCAGAACCACTGCTCTACAATATCTGTATACAGGAAAGAATGTGGAATTTTTGCTGGTCGGGGGCTAGATAACCGATTATATATCTACCCAAGGACGCAACTAGGGGGCCATTCAAGTATTACGTAAGCAGATTTTTAGCCATTTTCGACCCCCCTTCCCCCCCCTGAAGTCAGCAAAACACTGACCCACTCCCCCCCTTGTCAGCAAAATTTCGTCAGCAGCTTAGAATATTCCATATCTTCAAAAAGAGGGGGGGGGGGGGGTTTTGATGACGTAAGCAACCTTCAATCCCCCCTCCCCCCTTGTCATCAAAAGTCAGCAAATCCGAAACCCCCCCCCCACACCTCGATGCTGACGTAATACTTGAATGACCCCTACATACTTTTTCAGCCGTAGCAAGTTTTGAATTTGCCTCCATGTAATTTTGAATAAGTGGTTGAAGGGAAAAATTTAGCGTCCCCCTCTGGTCCAGCGCCCCAAACACCTTCCCCCCCCCCCCACCCCCGTTGGCTGAGGGCGGAGTGGCTCTTTCGTAACTCTATCCAGAAGAGGATCTGAATGTCTGAATTGTGGTCTTGGACAGAATTTTAAGCTATTGCTTCGTTAAGAAGTTGAAGTCAAAATGTAATTATAAAGTATTTTCATTCATTTTGCGGCCCCTCAAATTTAGTGGCCCAGAGCGGCCGCACCCTTCGCACCAGCGTCTGAAACCCTCAAGTGACCTAGACCTTAGTTTCAAATCTCTGCGGCACAGTTTCAGAATACTTAGGCGACCCGCATCACATCTGATCACTTAAGTGACCCGCGTTATATTTTACAGATCACTTGAGTGACCCGTGGCATATCTACAGACACCTAAGTAAGTGACTGGCGGTGCTGTTTCAGATCACAACAGATAAAGGCCATTGCCAAGTCACCAAAATGTTCTTCAACTAAAGGTGTACAGACTTGGGGTGATTTGTGAATCGAAGTGTCACAGTTAATAACAGCATTAGACTTGGCTCTACATCAGATATTACAACCTTTTTACGGCTAAATAATCTCGAGACTTGGCTTCGGTTTTTACATGAAATGTTTTTGATGGGATACTTCATTTACCAGATGACTCAAGTTGCAACACCAGCTACAGTAGACTACTACGCTACTATCAGCTGGTGTTGCAAGTTGCCCGCGACACGTTTTTGAACCATTGAGGTGTGTCCGCACCCTTGCCTTACAACATTTTAAGTTTGCGTTCATGAGAAAATTCATTCACATCACCAGTTTCGTCTGACCGTCGTGAGATACGTTAGTTTTACCCTACTGTTGGGTAATCCGTTGCCCTTGCATGTAGGGCTTCAGCTTAGCATTGCTGTTATGCAGTGATGGATGAAGGCTATGGGATCTGTAGCTTTAGCATAAGCTCTATGTGCTCTAAGGAGCTTTCCGACCCATCCCGTGCGGGATATCTGTATGAGTTTTAGTCTCTTAGCGTAACCTGTTTAAATAAACCCCCATGACGGACATTAAGCGGGGTTGCCACACCACCTCTACTGGCTCTTGATTCGGGAATTATTGACGTCTCGCCTTGCCAGATCTGTGCTGAGAGGGATCGGATCCGGAACTTAACCCGTATACTCTTAGGGTTGGGGCCAGGGGCGCACCAGGAGTATTACCAGTATCGTCTTTAAAATGCGGCCGGGGCGTCGGAAGAGTATGGAACTTGTGTGGGAGGGGGTGCTCGTCTTGATCTTTACGTAGGAGATTTTGATTTCTGAATCAATTCAGTGCTCAAATCCACGCCATAAATTACCATAGGGTGCTCGAGCACCCGCAGTACCCCCCCCCCCCCTCTGGATCCGACGCTACTGTCTGTTTTTTCCGAAATATAATTTCTTGTGATCACGTGCCTCATTTACTTTAATTACCATTCTCATGGTTGACTTCATTACGAATTGACTTTATACCTTTTTATACCCGAGCAAGCAAAATAAAATTTTCGAATTTTAGTTCAGAGTGAAATTCCTTCCTGTAATGATTAACGATTTCTATTTTGATCACAAGGGAATTCAGTATTGAATTTCGTCCGAGGATTTACAGTAAGCTAATAGTGGAAGAAGAATACAGTAAATTGATGAAACGCAACAGTCGCCTCTTATTTTTTTTCAAACACGAACATGATACGAAATCCGAAACTCCACGGGAACCTCAATAATATTTAGCAATTTTGTGTGGGCTAATTTACTTAGATTCCCGTTGGGCTTTGTTATTCAAAATAAAACGAAACCCCACGGTAACCAATAATTTGCGTGCGACTGCCAGCTCGTTCGCTGTTCTGGGCCACCGCATATTAGTCTGAAGAGCCTAGATATTTGTTTGTAGAGCTGGATGTAGCACCATCTCCGTTCTCGAGGCTGGACAGTCACCATCGTTCTAGTTTACGGGCCCCTGACGTCCACTTTCATTCTTACTCGTGGCCTGGATGATCAATTTCGTTATCTCGGGAATGCTGGGCTCGCATTTGAAGTCCAACAGCGGCTACTAGTCCTGCTACGATAACGTTAAATCGCTCTGAGCAATTTAATATGCACTCCTCTCTCGTAACATTCTGCCCCCGTAACTAGTTTCGCAATTCGTACTATGACCCAGTCTAATTTTTTGCATCCTTCCCTACTTAGTTGGCAAGAAGCAAACTTTTTAGATGCTTTTTTGGGGGCTTCTCTATCCCAAAAATTTAAGGCATATTAGTTTAAATTCAAAGAAACGAAGCCCCACGGTAACTACTTATTTTCAGCACCAGTGGCTTACTGCGCTATATCACCGCTTTCTAGTTTAAAGAGCCTAGACACTCTTGTTTCAGTTCCAAGTGTCCATTTTCAGGCCTGGGCGGTTACTTTCGTTACTGTTTGCGGAACTAAGCATTCAATTCTCAGGTCCAGACATTTACTTTCGTTCCAGTTCGCGGCCTGCATGACAACTTCTGATCCTTGGGAGTGCTAGGCTTGCATTTCAAGTTCAGTAGGCACACTGCTGGTGGAAGTCCAACAGCGGCTACTGGCCCTGCCACGAAAACTAAATCGTTCAGCGCAATTTCGTGCGCTTCTTCGCACTCCTCTATCGTAACATTCTGCCCCCGTAAATAGTTTCGAAGTTCGGCATTTGATCCATTCTAATTCTCTGTCTCTCCCCCACCACCACCTTCCTTAGTTGGCGAGAAGCCAACTTCAAGTCAATATTTTTATTGGGGGGGGGGGTATAACTACAAAAATTTCGCACATTCGTTTGAATTCAAAGAAACGAAGCCCCACGGTAACCTATAATTTGCAGCAACAGCGGGACGTTTTGGGAACGTTGCAGGCTTGTTCGAAGGGCCTGGGCAGCCACTTACAAATACAAATACAACGCCACAACAGGCAAATTGCCCACCGAGGTGGCTGACTTAAGAACATCATGGATCCCCCGAGCCCCTACCTACTACTGCTACACCCCACACGCACCCCCCCCCCGCGGAACCCCCCCAACGAATCGGTAAATGCGAGAATGTGCGTGTACGTGTAGTGCAACCTGACGTATAGTTTGTTTCTGTGTAATGCTTGTTATGTGTAGTGCTGTCATCTGCCCCCAGTTTTACTAACTATGAGTGAAGTGTTATGGTTGAATGATTTACCGTTGTAGGACTGTTGCTCTCTGTGGCGAGACTTTTTAACGGGGAGATCGGCTCGCATTTGCGCCTTGAAGTTGGGAACCACAGAAAACCAACTTCAGCCGACCACCACTGTGGGGTTCGAACCCGGATCCTCGCATCACGAGTCCGGCACTATAACCACTCGACCACCACAGCGGCACAGTTCTTGTTTGCGGGTCTGAACATTCATTTCCGTTCTCAATCCTGGTACGGACACTTTCGTTCTTGTATGCGCGACTCTACAGCCAGTTGGGTTCTTGTTGAGGACGACGGCCACTGTAGTTTTGAATTTTGTAAGTATTGGGCTTATACCTTTACTTCAATACGCACATTGTTAGCGTCTCACATCGGCTACTGGTTTACTGCAATGACATTGACTCCAAATCGCTTAGCGCTATTTCATGTACTGTACTCCTTTACGGCGACATTCTGCCCCTATAGCTGGGTTGCGAAGTTGGTCTCATGCTTGATGCATTCTAATTCTCTCTCTCGCCCACCAATCCCCGTCCATAGTTGCGAGAAGTCAACTTCAGACCAATCTTCATATTTTGGGGGGGGGGGGGGGCTCTCGAAATTTAAGGCATATTCTTTCCAATTGAAAGAAACGAAGCCCCCACGGTAACCAATGATATACCGTAATAACGGAATCCCAGCTCGTGGTTTTTGAATACCTCATTCTGGATTGAAAATCCTGGAACAACCAGTTAAATTCTTTTTTGAGGGCTAGACGGCCACTTAGTTGCACTTTATTCTTAGAAGTGCAACGTTCAATAATCGCAACGTTAGCGCTAGTCTAACAGCGGCTACTGCCATGTAAACTTCAAATTAGTGCAATTTAATATGCTTTCTTGCACTGCTCTATAGTGACATTTTTGCCCCGTAACTCGTTTCGAAGTTCGACATTTGATCCATTCTAATTCTCTGCCTCTCCTCCACCACCCCCCTTCCTTAGTTGGCGAGAATCCAACTTCAGATCAATATTTTGAGAAGGGGGGGGGGGTTGAGGCTTCTCTATTTCAACAAAACTTTGAGCTATATTTGTTTAAATTCAAAGAAACGAAGCCCCACGGTATATAAGGGGCCGTTCAAGTATTACGTAAGCAAATTTTTAGCCATTTTTGAACCCCTCCGCAAAACTCTGACCCCTCCCCCCCCCTTTTCAGCAAAATTTCATCATCAGATCTGCCCCTCTGAATCCTAACTCATGTTTTCATAAAGGGTGGTTGATGACGTAAGCATTATCCAACCCCCCCCCCTTGTCATTAAAAGTCAGCAAATCGGATACCCCCGCCCCCCATCGATGATGACGTAATACTTGAACGGCCCCTAACCAATAATTTGCAGTAATAGAGGAATCCCAATTTGCGGTTTTGGAACACCACATTCTAGACTGGAGGGCCTGGATAGCCATTTTCCTTCTTATTTTTGCCGTCCAAGCAAGCATTTTCTTTCTCAGCGCAGGACAGCCAGTTCCGTTCTTGTTGGCGGGCCCGGACGACGAGTTAGATCATTGGGTTTTTAATCGGGGGTGCGGGAGAGCATTATTGAGATTGCGAGACGTAAAAAAATTGCACGTTGAATGATTGTTCAGGAAAATTGAAAGGATGAAAATTGCATTTTTTTAATTCTTAAAAAAATATGAATCATGCCAATGTTTCGACACCTCATCTCTTGGTTTTTACTTCCAGAAATAGGGGGTGGGAAAAAAGTCCGTAAAAACTTTAAAAATTCATAAAAACCGGAAAAATGACCGAAATGAAAAACAGTTTGCAGGGTTAGCATCGGTAGGTCACGGGAATTTTTTTAAGACAGGACAAAAAAAACTCAAAACAGCCGATAGGTGGCGCTGACGTACACAAGTCAAAGAAAAGATACGCAAATAACGTCCATCCAATCTGTCGGAACTGAAAGATGCGATCTGCGGAGTGTCATGTATACATCCGGACCTGTTGCACTCTGCCGTTGCTGGATTTGTGACTCGCCTGCAATATGTTATTCCCTGTAGTGGTGGTCATGTGGAACACATACTGCTGTAATAAACGATTAGGAGGCATTCTGTTCGTTATTTGCGTATCTTTTCTTTGACTTGTGTACATCAGTGACATCTATCGGCTGTTTCTTGAGTTATTTTGTTTTTCCGGTCTTAAAAAAATTCCCGTGACCTTGCGATGCTAACCCTACAAACCGTTTTTTATTTCGGTTATTTTTCCGGTTTTGTGAATTTTTAAAGTTTTTACGGACTTTTTGCCCACCTTGTATGTGAGACGAAATTGGCGTTGTAGAAGTTCCTTTTCCGATTAGACAATCGTAATATTGTTTTCCCCATTTCAGTTGAGAAAAAATACCGTTATTTACCCAAGCTATTTCGCGGTTTGTTTACATTGGTACTTCATGTTATTTTAGCATGTTGTGCTTAGATTTGATACTTGTCGTGCACACAGGCGCAGGAAGAACATCAGAAAATTTAGTCAAGTGTCAAAGAAACATCAATTTATAGTTGTTGCGGCTGGAATCAATAAATGAAGAACTATTCAATGAATATTTTTCCAAATCTAAAAAAACATTTAAAATATTAACTTTTTTTTAGTTTCGTTTTTGAATTAATTTTCAACAAAAAAAAGCCCCAAAAAATTAAATATTAGCCAAAACGGAAAAGCGCATTATCCAAGGGGGTGCGAGAATGTAAGTCGCGTTGCACTGGGGGTGCGGGAAGGAAAAAAAAAGGTTACGAACCGCTGACATAAGTCCCCTTTCACACATGGCGGGTCCGGATCCGCATGCCCTTTCACACGAGCACATATTTTTGCGGGCGTTTCGCCGCATCTTTAGACTGATTTTGTTTTCACCCAATGTGTGAACGCCATACGTGGATAGCGCGTTGTTTAATAAAAGTATTTAGTTTTAAAAGTTTAAAAAAATTAAAAGATTAAAAATGGAAAAAAAATAAATATTTTAAAAATTTAAAAAGAAAAAAAATTTAGAATTTTTAATTAAATTTAAAATTTATTAAAGTATTTAGTCAATTATATATTCGTAATGAATTACAGAACGGCTTATAATTTTACGTTTTAGGTAGATTGTACGCATTACGTAGCAAATTTTATAGTGGTTTTTTTCCTTTCAGAAATAAAATGTCATTCCCAATAACGGCCACTTCCCAATAGCGGCTACATTTTCCATGGTCCCGTCAGTGGCCGGTGTTGGCAGGTTTTATTGTATAAAATTATGTAAAGTATGGACAAAAGGCAGTTATAGTTGCTATATCTCCTTTATGTCAAAAGGAAACGGAGGGATAGACGTATGTGGGTACATCCTTTTGATGAATAGGGACATTCATATGGTGTTTTTAAGGGTATTCGCGGCAAATAATTAAAAAAATTACATGCAAAATCATCTTTAAAAGTAGCCAAAGATGCGGACGAATTCCACCCGGACCCGTATCGTGTGAATAGCGCCATATAACCTAGCTGTATTAGATTCTTTTTTCCGAACTGGACGGCCACTTTAGTTCTGATTCTTAGAAGTGAATTCCAGGTTCGGCACGCACATCGTTAGCGCAAGTCTAACAGAGGTTACTGGTCCTGTCACGGAAACTTCAAATCGCTTAGTGCAATTTAATATGCGCTCCTTGCATTCCTCTGCAGTGACTCCCCCGTAACTAGTTTCGTATTCTGTCCCGCATCTAGTTTCGAAGTTCGTATCACGAATCATTCTGATTCGCCGTCTCTCTTCCAGCACCCTTCCCCCTCCCTCCATAGTTGAGGAAAATCCAACTTCTGATCAATCTTCATTTGAGGAAATTATTGTCGAGACAAAAATTTCTAAAAAAATAAAAAAAAACCACAAAGGCCATAACAGGCAAAATGCCCAACGACGTTAGCTAAACAAAGATGCCCATAAAACAAATATGGATGTCACAAATATAACCAAAATACAGCAACCCAATATAAATCATGTTTCACGAAAGAAAAAAACCCCAATAATTAGTACTATGCCCCATATTAATACACTGTCCATAAAAAATATTATGATTGTCTTAATCTAAGTATGTGGATAACTTCTCGATTTCATCCCAATATATTTATCGTACTTCTTTTTTAAACGTGCCGATTGTATTCGGCAACTCACAGCGGATCCGCATTTATAAAATTTTGGGTGAGGGGGGTGACCAGAATCCCATTTCTTCCCTCCCCCCTCCTCTGGCCTTGAAAATGGTATCACCATCAAATAGTACTTTGATGGTGATGTACAACACGCATGTACACCCATCACACCGAAAAGGTTTCAAATTATTCTATAGGTGTCTACTATAAATTTCGGAATGGGAAAACTTACCGATCTCTTCCGAAATTACCAGCAGATATCTCCATCATGGTAATAATCGTATTATCCAAGTGCCACCGCAGGTTAACACGATCAAATATAAATAACTTTCAAAAAACTAAAAAAAAGCTATTGATGCTTTCGCATCCTTGTTGTGAAACTAATGTTAGAAACAAAAGGTATTGTCCTAAAAACCGGCAACAACGAAGGGAAAACAAAACAAAAAAAGAAGAGAGCAGCAACATCTGGAAGATTCGGTGATTTCTCATCGAATCCAGTTCCAACCGGTGTTTATGTGTACGCGAATGATGACATTTTTGTTTCCTTTGAGAGAGAAGACAGGTTAGTTATGGCAGCAAAGGGACGGACATGGGTTGCAATAGACATTACATTAACAAGACTATTCTTATCTAATATCAGGATAGTATAGAGGGGGCGAGAAGACCGTAGAGATTAGATTAGGTGCTTCTTAAGGGGATCGAGACAAAGTCGTTTAACATTCTTATTAACAGCATTGGCTTTTTTGTGAATCGTCTTCACTATTTGTGAATGTGACCCGAGAGAATTCGATAATTTTTCCCACCCGAGTGGGGGGGGGGGGCGGGGCTTTAAAAATAAGTCCTTTTTCTCGAAGGAACGAGACTGTTACACATGTTCTTCCTCTCCCCCTTGGTGCGTCACGTGACCGTCCTCTTCATCACTTGTCCTAATGTTCTTGAGGGAAATTCCATAACATTATTAGCTGATCTTGCAAAGTTCAAGTACCAGCATTCCTTTGCATTTAAAAAGTCCGCGTGACCCCCCCCCCCCCCCCCAATAAACAGAAGTCCCTTGCTTCACTACTGAAACCTAACCGTCTGTTAAAATCAGAGGTGCCCTCATGGGGTGTTGTGCGACAGGCGCGGTCGCACCGTGCCCCGAGCTGTGTGAGGGCCCCGAATTCACCGTAAGTTATAATTTAGAACTAACTAAAGAAATAATTCCAGAATTGATTTTGGAATCAATTTTGAAACTAAAGCCTCCAATAATTATTGAAGGCTTTCGACAATTTTTAAATTATTTCCTGCAATAATTCTGAATTTTCATCAACTGCAAATTTATTAATTTCATTAACTCATAATATTCACCAATTATGGAGTTATTTCTTTCATTAATTTTGGAATTATTTCTTTAATCGATTCTAGAATTATTTCTTGCATTGGTTCTGAGTTTTCATTAGTGTTCTGGAATTACTTCTTCCATTAATTCTGGATCTTTATTAAGTCTAGAATTATTTTTTTAACGATTCTGGAATTATTTCTTTCATCAATTCGGAAAATTTTCATTAATCCTGGAAATATTTCTTTCAATTATTTTTATCGTCTAAAATTTTCATCACTTCTGGGAAAAGTGTTTCTCTCTTTAGTTTGAAATTACCTTCAGTGCTGCATTGACTTTTCATCGATTCTCGGGTAAGCTTACATTCAATTGTGTGTGCGACGCGCACTGTGTGAAGCAACAGAAGAGCTACAACGCAACAAATTGCGGCGCAATACAACTCGGGATGACCGCAAAGCATATCCATACGCTCTACATGAAAAAATGAATTGGTTTTAATAGCTCGCGACCAACAAGAGCTCCTTCGATTTTGCTGCAAAACCAAAACCGAAGAAAATGGCTTTTGTGGGCTAGAGAAAGCCGAAATTGGACACTAGATGAATGGAAGAAGGTTGTCTGCTCTGACTAGTCAAGATTTCTTCTCCATGACGTTTATGGCAGGATCAGTATGTGGGGCAAGCAGCACGAAGCCATGGATCTGGCATGCCTCATGACAACTGTTCAAACGAGTTCAGGAGGAATCACGGTCTGGGGAACATTTTCTTGGTATATATACTATACGCTTGGGCCCTTATTTAAATTGGAAACATGCTTCAATGCCAGCGCCTACCTCCACATCGTGTTCCTGACCACATGCACCCTTTATAGCCATAATGTTTCCTGATGATGATGGCTATTTCCAGCAAGACAATTCCTCCCACGGGGATGGGATTACATCAGATTGGTTTGAGGAACATGATTCAGAGAGAGTTTCGATTGCTTTAATGGCCTCTTTTAGTCACCCGATCTCAACCCCCCTTGAGCGTTTGTGGGACGAGGTTGAAAGGTCTGTTAAAAGCTCTGAAGCACCACCTTCTAATGTCTAATCTGAGGGAATGAAGAGCTGCCATTTCGTTAGCATGGGCCCCAATTCCTCCTCAACGGCTTCAGCAACTTGTAGAATCCAGGTCTAGAAGAATATCTGCTGTCATCAAAGCCACAGAGGAGATCCCACACGATATTAGTGGTGAGTAGCAAGATGTTCTTAATTTCTTGGCCACTAAGTGTACTTCTTTCATTAATTCTGAATTTTCATCAGTTTGTTCCGGAACTATTTCTTCCATTTATTCCAAAATTATTTCTATCATTCATACTAGATATATTTCTTCCATTTATTCTAGAGTTGTTTCGTTCATTAATTCCGAAACTCTATTTCCTTCATTATAATTCTAGAATAATAATTTTTCAATGTTTTCAATTATTTTGTGAAAATGTTCGACAGGCTACGACAAAAAGCTCCAAGGGCCAAATGTGGCCCCAAGACCCTGCCCTAAATACATGAAATTTGGTGCTGGCCTCCCCAAACTCAGTAATACCACTCTCCGAGTTCAATCCCGTTCTTGGAGGAATGACTACACACGCGCGAAAGGTAAATCCACGTATTTTTTTTTTGGAACGGAATCCGTCGGCGTATTGATCTGTTGAAGTTAAAAGAGTCACGAGAGAGAAGTTTCATGTGTTTTTACGCAATTATATAAGAATTACAGCTGTTTTTGTTGGAGATAAACCCTGATAAGATTGGAAGAACCATTTGGAATAATTCTAGAACGTTCTGTAAGAAGCCGTAAAAAAAAAAGAAAAGAAACCACTCGAGTGCATTGAACTTGCATAACATCGCGAAAGTTCGATTTCCATCTGTTTTTATTAGTCTATAAAAGATTTAATAACCTTGGTAAACAATATTGAGATCTGTTGATGAGGATTCGAGGATGTTATCTATTCTTCCAGGTCGGTATCCCCGGTTGGTTCGGGATCATCGGCTAATTTGTTGCAACAATTTCAGTAATGAGTTGAGCCGGTGAACGTTTCAGTAGCGTCAGCCTAAAAAGAAGAAGAGGGTTCACAGATGTGTCAGTCGATGCCTCATAAAAAAAAGTGTAATCGGGCGTTTGGGCATCACTTGACTTGTGAAAGAACACGTGTCACTCAATCCGGTCTGCCGAAGTTTGTTTTCAACTTCGAGTCGCAAAGTCTCGCCATACAGTTGAGCACCGAACCCACAACACATATATACTATACTATACATTCATATACACTCACATGGCAATATGAAAGACTGAAACACGCATATATCGCTACATACACAATGATGTGTAGTTACTCCAAAAATAATTCCGACAGAACGCATCTTTTCCGGTTGAAAATGCAGTAAATTACCTCAAAGACGATAGACCGGGATTGTGGATGGTTTGAAAGAAAGAAGAGTCGGTGCTACCGCCGCTGTGCAATCGTATGGTTACTGTCATGAGCTCTTATCGCTAGGATCAGGCTCGAAACCCCCCCCCCCCAACCTCCAGAAACGGCACAGTGTTGGTCGGCTAAAGTTACTGTAAAAGGCTTATATCCCGGGAGGGACAGAGCCTGGGTCGTGACTGGTCGGCTAAAGTTGGTTTTCTGCGGGCTGGATGGAGCCCCTTAGCCAAATGTGTTCTGGTTGAAAAGTATCAATACATATAATACGATAAATACCTAGGCTGACCGCATTTCCTTCATAAAAGTACGTAGAAACCGGGATCCATTCGGGATATTGCCAATGTCACGCCAGTTCATCGCTATGCGATAGCACTCAACTGTCCTCGCTGAATTGTCAGTGCTGAATCGTCGGCACTGAATTGTCGTAGATTCATATTCCCAATTACGACCCAAGAAAATGTCAAATACTAGTAAAGGTGCCAGTCATGAGCCAAAAATACTCAAAGGCAAGTAAAGTTGCCAATTGCAGTCGGGAAAAAGTGTCAGAGACAAGTAAAGTTTTCAACTATTGCTAAAATTACTGAAAAATCGTCAATCGCGCAAAAATGATGGGTACTGCTAATCTCAAAATGTAAATAGCCAAAAATACGTAAATGTTTGACAAAATATGTGAGATTAATATATTTATATGACTATAATTAATCATGATACGCCCATAATTATCAAAATATAATGTAAGTCATGTGAAAATAATCTTAATTCTTGATCTCAAAAATTCAACTAAACCTTACTGAAAATAGGGGGGAAAAAACGGGGCATTTTCTTTACAAAAAAGTTGGGGCATCCAAAATTACGAGAACGTCCCGTAAAAATAATGGGTCATATGGTCACTCTTTATATTCAGTTTTCTGACCCCGCTTGCCAAAAAGGTTGTGCACTCCTGGTATAATGTGAAGGGATCAAGTGCTGCCACCTATCTTGCACCCCGATAACAAGAAGCTAAATTATTATTTTATCCGTGATTTTTTTAAATGTGGGTCTGATTGCTTTTCTTTAAAGGGGGGGGGGGGTTCGTTTTTTGGAAGTGGCAGGCAGGCTGACAGAAATCAGACCTCCCCCGACCAGGGGGAGGTGGGGGGAAGAAATGCAATGGTTTGCTAGAAAGAAAAAGAAGAGAAAACACACATTTTTATATTGAACTATATTTATTCATTCACAAATGACAATATTCAAAACAAGTCTAATAATTTACAACAGTGGGTAGACCAACGGGGTCAGGAGCCCCGTCAAACATACACTACATATCATTGGATAAGTTTAGTCTAATTTTATTTTTTAATTTTTACTTTCATATCTTCTTTATTCTTTCTTCGATCAATATATTACCGCTGAAAGATATTTCTTAAATTAGTCTGAAAAATGGGCCCCAAAATTTTTTTTAAGAAGGCCCCGATCTTCCGTAACTCCTTTATACCTTTATCCCCAAAGGGTTCTCTAACCAAGGGTATCTCCTCGGGCAGTTTGCGCAACTTTTCATGTGACGGTTCCTCTTCGGGAAGTTGCAGTTTCTCGGCACCGAGCATTCCCCGGCCGACGGCCTGGACTGGTCGAAACAACCGGTCCTGTTCTTGTACTCTTCCAACGTGACCGGCTTCCTCATGTAGTCGAGGACCTCCTGGATAGTGACTAGGAAGACGTCGTCCCTCTGGAGGACGTCGTCGATGAAGGCAAGGTAACCTTCCAACCTCTTGTCGTCTTTCAGCCAGGCCTCGTGGAGGAATACCGGAAATGGTGCCTTGTTGGTGCCGTAATGCCTGTCGAAGTTGTCCATCAGGTACCGTTTCGTTTCGTCGGCGGTCAACGGGTACGGCGTACACGCGTCAGCCATCGAGCAGTGGAAAGTCGAGGTTTGCCCTTTCTCGTTGGTGACGACCCTTTTATACTGTACCATCGGGACGACCCAGACGCCTGGGAAGGATCCTTTTGGACACGGTCGGATCTGACAATCTGTGGGATGGACGACAAAAGATTAATTCTCGTTACTCATCGCGGCCAGTTAAAACGAATGGTATATGAATTCAATGGTATATATATACAAACCTTGAGAGTACCCGTGGTCCAAAGTGTAAGGCCATATTGGCGGCTTCATGTAATCCAGCGTTGGCATCGAGGCATCGTATAGGAAATCGTTCTGGGCGAGCATCCCGAAGGTGTTGTTCCCAGCCGTTTGAAGGAACGGGGCCCTGTGTCCTCTGACTGCCGATTTCGGGATCTGGCCGAAATGCTGTAGGATCTTCCTCATGCCGACCATCTCGTTCGTCCAACGGTCCATATTGCTGAATTTCCACATTTCGGTGTCGCTCTCGTGCCTGTTGCAAAAAATGGCGGGATCTGAGCACGTTGATCAACACTGAAATTCTTAAAAATATCTAAAGGGCACTTCGAGCAGGGTATTTTCCTTTTTGAAATGATATGATCTTGGAGCAGACTAACTACTAATACCCGGCGCTGCCCGCGGGTTTCCTTCAATTACTGGGAAGATTCAAAGAGTGTGACAAACCATTATAAAGGAATAAATTATTATATACATAATACTGGCAGCATTAAAGAAGTGACAAACAATTATAAAAGCATACTCATGTCTTAAACGCATTGGTAGGGAACCACGGTAACTAAAGTAAAGTGATTGCTGAGACCCAGGAACAGGGCCGCAACTTGCTTGGTCAGCCCGGGCCAGCCCGCATTTTGGCTCCCCCTCATAATGTTGAAGGAGAGGTTAAAGAGTGAAATTTGCGCCCCCTCTAGTCCGGGGCACCAGACCCGCCTGCACCCCCTAGTTGCGGCCCTGCCCAGGAACCATTGTTGAACAACAGTTTTTCACCCATTTCGGGCATTTCCCAGCTCTGACAAACTTATAAACTAGCCTGTCGTTCAAGTCGGGCCCCGTTTAGTATATCTATATGCAAAAATTAGCGACGACCAGTCTAAAATTTGTATAGAGAACATACACACACAGACAACACAGGCAGAAAATCAATTTTATATATGTTACTAGCCCGAAATTGGCAAATTCACGAAGTGGCCAGCCGCAGCCGGAACTATATATATATAGAGATCGGCGAAAGCCCGATTTTTTTGGACATTCGTCGGGTTAACTGAGCTGGCCACTTCGCGAAGAAGGCCAACTTTGGACTTTGGCAGTAACATATACATATAGATATACTCGTATTATCCTTCATACCTCCTCTAAGGATATGACTTGAAATTTCTGTATGGAATGATATGGCAAGGAAACATAGGCGTACGCAGAATTTTCTCAAGAAGGGGGGGGGGGGAGGGGGGGGGTGTCAGTTTTTTTTCTTCTCGGGGGGGGGGGAGGGATCCTATAAAATAACACTATAATCTCGGTTTGAGGGGGATTGGAATTGTAGTTTTTTGCATTGTTCCTATGTAAACCTATCTGGAGGATTAGAAAAGTGTTCGTTAAAACGAGATTTTTATTCACTATAACGGTGTTCGTTAAAACGGGATTCGACTGTAATTTATCTCAATTAAAACACAACCGCCATGTATGTAACGGAAATTTGATAAATCTGGTGATTATGCATAATCGCCGGCTATTATGTATGGTTACCAACCATTGTTGCAAGTTTAATAAATTTCGTTTCTCACATTTACCAGTGATTATGTACAATCCCCCCAGCTCCCGTATTGATAAATATGATAAATATTTAAATCGTCAATATAAATTATTTAAATTTACCGGAAATTTTGCACGAATTTCAATCTAGAATGATGGATTCGATCCGTGATGCTGCTTATATTCAGAAATGTTGATAAATGTGAAGAAAGCTAACAATGCTGATGATAATTTATAGATTTCTTTTATTCTCATAACCTTGACTTTTGACGACGGTGGGGGAGGGGGGGGATTCGAAGGTTGCTTACGTCATCAACCACCCTTTTTGAAGATATGAAATATTCTAAGCTGCTGACGAAATTTTGCTGACAAGGGGAGGGGGGGGGGGGGGTTCAAAAATGACTGAAAATCGGCTTACGTAATACTTGAATGGCCCCTAAGTGGTCAGTGCAATCTGTATTCATATAATTTTTTGAATCCTACTCCATTGTCAAAAAATTTTAAAAATGAAAAAATATCCTGAAAATGCCAAAAAAAAAAATGCCCCCAAAACTCAAAAAATGTCCAAACAGTGAAAAAGAAGCAGAAAATGCAAAAGAGGCAAAAAATTCAAATAACCATCAACATCCGGGCCCCTGTTCATAACATTTATTTTCATTTACCGTATTTTAATGCGTATAAGTAACCCATTTTGCCAAAAATTAGGTCCTAAAAATATTATGTTCCTTATATATATATATATATATTTACATGGATATATACTATTATATACGAACATATTTTTAAAACTTGTTTCCAAATTTTAGGCCAAAAATATTGGAGGTTCGTTATAAACACGTTGAAATACGGTAATTTAGTTTTCATGGCCAAATATGTGCGCTGCAACCATCACGTACGGGAGGAAACTGATAAGTGGTTGGATTTGAGATATTTTCGCATGATTTTTCTCCTGTATTTTATTTCTCCAGTATTTCTCCTTTATTTTATTTCTCCAGTATTTCTCCTTTATTTCTCCTGTATTTATTTTCTCCTGTATTCCATACTTACCAACTTACAATCAGGAGTTATGCATAATTACCGGCAAATGTGACAAATGTAGAAAAATGTATCAAACTTACCGAAACGATTGGTGGTTATGTATATAACTGAGCTTATTTATTGTTACCGTCCATTGGTTAATTTGTTTCCCGCTTCAGAATTCCAGACCAGGCGGAAAGGGCGAGTAGACCAAAAATCTTCACAATAGTCTTGAACTTGAAACGTCTCGACATTTTGACGTATATGTCTAGCACAGACATTATGAGTTGGAGAAAATGAGAAAAATAAAATAACGGTAAGTGTCCCATTTCTTTCACTGAATTGCGCCCACCTCCTAGTCAGTTTTATTACTTCGCCTGGAGCAAGGAGGGGTTTCCTTCTATACCCGCAGAAGTTTTATTTATTTATTTTGGGAGTGTTGGTGGTTTTTTTTTGCCAGAGGAATCAGTATTGAGTGTTTGCGTTCTATTTTCTTTATTTCTGAATGGAATAAATACCCCCCCCCCCTCCCCATTTCAGTACACGGAATCTGCTGTTAATGGTATTCTCAAAATGGATATCGCGGTTTTCTTCTTGTTCCAGAGCTGTTTTTCCCTACTGTCTTTTTCCTGTTATCTTGGGACAAGCTGGGCCATTATCAGCATAGCATTTATCCTGCTTGGATGCAACTTGGATTCGTCCGCGAATTTCGAGGCCGTTGCTCGAAGCGTGTAAAAATGTGTGAGAAAAAAAAACGCATACACGGCAAATACTCATGCCAATGAAGATATATAGTTATGTTCCAGTGTGAAAAAAAAGTTCCCTTGAAGAAAAACCAGGAAATCCGGAAATCTGAAAAGGAGGACGAAAGGACGAGTTTTCTAAAACGTCGGAGGACGCTTGAAATGACAAAAAGAAAGAGGACGTACCCTCCTGTAGGAGGATGGATGGTAACACTAGTCAAATCATACTGCGATGGATTCGAAATTGTTGCCTTCTCTGGCAAAGACATGACAAAAGTGAATAGTGGAGCTTAAAGCCATTTTCCCGGCCACAGACAAAGCAATTGATGCGCAATGCGCATGAACTATTCAGATGAACTATTCAAGCTGATGCAGCGTTTGAGGACTCTTCACTGTAAACACTGATCGCCAAATTAATGGTCCTCAAAGAAAGAAATAATGAAATAAAACCACTGTATGCCAAAATCTCTCTGTCAAAATCGCATCTAATGAACAGTCATATTCCTCATTTATTCAGACATAATAGAGATATGGATAAGAAACCGACATGTCAGTTTGGTGAGGGAAGCCGAGAAGAGAAATTTGTGAAGAGAGGGTCTTGAGTAGGGTTACCAACCGTCCTCCTTTTTGATGTCATTTCAAGAGTCCTCCTACGTTTCGAAAAATTCCTTTTTCGTGTTTCCGACATTATTTTTCATTTCTTCTGGGAAGTTTTTTTTTTTCTACATTTTGAAACACATATTTCTTCATTTCTATGAGTGATTTTGTAACACAATTTTTTCTGTTACTGCTTTTTTTAGCGTTTCTGTTTTAAGAGCTGGAAAAAATTATTGTTGTGGCTGGTTTTATATTGGTAGCAATAGCGGCGCCATCTATTGGGGAAATTTTGATAAGTGACGTCACGAAGGAATGGGCGGAGATGTGTGGGAGTGTGTCTCTTCCCCCCCCCCACCCCCAGTGTCAGAGGTGGAGTCGACTGATCTCAGTATTTATGTATATATTAATTGACGTCATCATCGTCTTCCAAGTCTATCACCGCCTATGCACGAAGGGTGAGTAATCTAATCTTGAGAAAAGAATCTGTGAAGAAAAAAGAAAGGGTTAAAGAGCAGCGTATAAATTATTTCCATCGTGGGTTAGATTGCGGGTGAATGATTGCTGAACTGAAAAGAGCAGGGTGATCAAAATTTTCATAACCACTGCCTCAACCGATAACATCAGATCGTGATGATTCATGCTGCTATCTGTTGGCAAAAAACGATAATTTCAGTTATGGATTCGTAAATTTTTATATCTCTTCGTTGAGACAGAACCGCGGGCCATGTTCTAGTTAGGAGGAGGATTCATAATTTCAGTATCATTATTGTTTTTCCTGGTGTTATTCTTATGATTACTCTGAATTTTACACAAATTTCGAAGAAAACATTCCAAAGTTCCACCCACCCCACGCCAGGGTGTGCGCGAGATATTTCAGCTAAAAATAAAATTATTCAGTGGAACATCCCATTAACGAACTCCTATGGAGCTCGTGGAACCGGGCTCTAATGCATTTCGCTGTATATCAAGTGACGGAGTTCTCCCATGTAGAGGACAAAAATTTCGGTCCCGTGGATGTTCGTTATCGAGAGGTTACACTGTATTGAACGTCTTGATAAAGCTGTTTCGCAGGGGGGGGGGGGGTTGAATGGTGTCTCGAAATCTTGTCTGTACAGACAATACTGTCTTAGAGCGTTCCAGGGCCTCAAGTCATTACCTCCTAGAGGTACTTCTAGGAGGTAATGCTCAAAGGCAGATATAGCAAGAGGCTGATTGAAATTTCCGAGAGTAAGCATGTCAGTCGGAAGGCAAGCACCAGGTAGGGGGGTCCTCCGAAAAATCCTTTTTCTCGGGAGCCCATGATGCTCTTGAAATGGCCTTGTGTATAGATTGTGTTAACTTACGTCAGAAGGTTCTTAACCTTTTTCAGCATGACGATCAGCTTGCGATCATCATCTCGGTCCATGCATAGCCCTCTAAACAATTGTGAATGTCTAGTCGGCCGTGGTCCATGGGACACTGGGTTTTTTGGAAATTAGTGAAGCCAGGGGCGCAATGAATCTATCTATAACCAGGGCCGTCTTAAGAACATCATAGGCCTCCAGGACAAGTGATGTTTCTGAGGTCCTACCTGGAAATTTCTCGTAAAATTCAACTATTTCTCGTTTTTCTGAGGTCCCCGGGTGTGCCCATACGTTAAGACGGTCCCTGTCTATAACACCATTGTAAGTGGATTCGTACGACTCATCTCGGAAGCCCCAACGAATCAAGTTCGGGTCGTGACCCATAGCTCAAGAGCCACTGGCTGTCAGTGGATTTATAAGACCCATCTCGGAAGCCCTTTCGACCCATAGGTTAAGAACGAAATGACTTACGTGATTGAATGAACCCCGATCTCGTTGCCTTTCTTGTACAGCTCGTTGGTGATCTGGTAGTCGTTGTACTCGTGGCAAACGAAGAAAGTCATGGTTATCGGACATCCATTCGCTTTGTTCTTCCTCTTGGCCAAGATCCGGCGATAGGTCACCGCGTTGACCACGTTGATGGCGTCGTCGAAGGTCAATATGACGAACTGCGGGATCTCTTTGGCGTTCAGGCCGTCCGGGGTCGACGTCGTGAAACAGGAGCAGTTCGGCCTGAGGCATCGATCCGAATCGCAAGACTTCAGTATCACGTTACCGCCATCTTCGTCGCTGTCGTAGTCGTCGAATTCGTCAGTCCGTCGGACTGCGGTGCTCGTTATTAGGACGACGCACGAAGCGAAAAGGATGACCAGACGGTTTAATCGATACATCGTTGTGGAAAGAGGGTGAGAGCCGTTTCCAAATATTTATATCGAAGGAGAAATCGTCGTTATCATCCGACATGTCGTTCCCATTGTCGAATTTCTTTATCAACATTCATTTATATACAAGATATAAAACTGACATGTAAATTTGACTATTTCGAAAGGTGATTGGTAAAGCGAAAATGTCGGATTTTTCCTTGTCCCGTTATCAAAGGATTTCTCCTCTGACTGACAATGAAAGACTGATAATAGCTGTCTTTGTGTTTCTTCTACACGTAACACATCTTCGATATCCTAGTATTGTTTGAAGTTTTTCTGAGAATCGCTAAGATTCTTCAGGAAAACTTCAGATGTATCGGCGTGTTCTAGACTAGAGGAATTGACGCAGACGTACTGTGATGGGTAGTCATAGTGATGAACTCGCATCGCGAGGACCCGGGTTCGAACCCCACCGGTGCCACAGTCGGAAAAAACAAAATGGATTGGTGGCGAACATTATTGGGAGGGAGGGGATGGGGTACGCTTTCTCGTACCGATAGTTTTTGTACGGAAGAGCATATAAAGCACATAAATATCAAATATTGTATGATCACCGGGACCTCTGCTGCTACCTGTTGGATAAAAACAAAGCAATCTGTTAGACTTCTCAAATTAAAATATTTGTTGGGTTTAAACCGATGTGTGAAGCATAAAAATGAATAAAATATGGTATGAAACTATTATAATTCTTTTTTTACGTTTATGCTGCAAACCAGTGTAAATTTTATGCGTCAAAATATCGGTTACTATGTATTTATATGTTTGTGTATGTGTTGTTTTTACTATATGTATGAATAGGCTGAACATATTGCTCGAGAAAAATACGTGAAATTGGACTTCGAATACGGGACATCGCCAATTATCGCCAAAAATGATGCTAAAAAGTAAGCAAAGTCGCCAACTCGTGCTAAAATCACAGAAAAGTCTCCAATAGAAGGAAATGAAGTGCCACTTCATATTGCAGTGAATTAAAAAAAAAATATGACAAATATTCTAATTCGTAGTCGTAATTACCGTAATGTAATTTCCGAATTGGGAAGAACATTTTAATCGTTAATTTGAAGAATGAAAGGATATTTATTCTATGTATTAAGTTGTTATAAACTTTAAAATGTAGTGGGGTGGATATTATGGCGCTTAGAATTTATACCGGTATGCAGCATAAAAAATGAAAAATTATAGTTTCACACCACATGTTAGTTGTTCATTTTCACGCAGCACATCAATTTAAAACCATTTGTTTTGAAATTATACCTTCAAAATACTTGGCTTAACTTGATGCCTTGAATATGTATGAAATAGTATCTTTTTCCTCTTTGAAACTGATTATTTCGGCAATGCCAAGTGATAGCGATTTCTGTGAAGCTTTTTTTTTTTTTTCGCGAAGAAGGTTTTCTTAAAAACACCTGAAGCTAAAGGTGCTCTTCCAAAGATTTTTTCGAGGCTTTTTTTCGCAAGCAGGCTTTGCATCCCCCCCCCCCTTCCCCCTTCTTTCTTCCAAACCGAACACGGCCAACACATAGCCCACTAAACAATTATTGAATGTCTAGTCGGCCGTGGCCAACACCCCCCCCCCCCCTATAGATAAGATCTGATATAGATCAGATAAGGGCGTAACATTTTACAGCAATTTACACTTACTTTTTCTCCAAGAAGTATTTGTAAACAATACGTAATTGGCAGTTTACAGGTAACAATTGGTAACATTTTTGGCGAGAAATTTCCCGTATTTATGATCCTAATTTTCCCCCCATTTTTCTCAGTAAAATGTAGTCACTATGAGGAGCAAATTGCTTCATTTTGTTCATTTTGTTGTATTTGATAGCATCTGATTATATTTTTCATACTTAATAGGTCTTGAAAACGTCAACCACGGCCAATATACCTACTCATGGTCATATGGTAACCCTACGTATTCATATAAAACACTTGTGGTTGTGTTTGCCTCCAAAATACTAATAATTTGTTTTAACACTCAGAATGCTCCCATCTCATCCTTGTAATCGATTAGAGAGCTCGATCATCCTGCGATGATGTGAATTTTATTTTATTTTCAACATGAAGTTCTTAAAACGACGTATAGATGGTGTACGCATAAATTCTCTAGTTTTTGTTATTATTATTTCCCTTCTTTTCCAACCCCCCTCCCTCTCTCTCACATACACACAAAAAGCATTAATCAGTGAAGGAACTAAAGACAGGTTTCCGTCTAATACAGTGTTCGTCTTAGATAGGTTTCACTATATTTGCAACGTATGAGTTTGAGAGTGCCATCTATCTTTCATAAAAGACAACTGAAAAAAAGAGGAAATATTTTTACTCTGCCGTTTTGAGAAGCAATTCTCCGACTATATCAGTAGCATAAGGCTTAAAGCTACTATTCCATGGCAAGAATCAAACATCGAAACGTAATAAACAAGCGAAACGAATCTACTTTATTTTCCATGATGATGAATGACACACAACAAAAATGAACATGAATTTACAATAAAACCTGTCTATAGCCTTGAGCACCTACGGATCCGTTAAAGTTCGTGAAAAACTAGAAATTTATCCAGTTTTCACAATATTGTGGACATCTAATGCAGAAATTAACTACACGGTTGTCCAAACACACTACGGCAATGTGTCCGGGACAATGAGGTCTCCAATTAGGCAGGTTTTAGTGTACAATATGTGATTGGGCTATATACAGGTAGATGACACACACATACAAGAGTCGCTATCTCGACGCCTGCTGGACGAACAGCGCACTTTGGTATACGTCCACGGACCTCGCAGCCACGGCCAAGTCCATCGAAGAAGTGCTGCTGCTGCTGCTGCTAGTTGACGCTGATCCTTCCCCGGATCCCGATAAGATTGCCCAAACGGCAAACAGCAGAAACACGAACCCTCCTATTATGGTCACTGCGGATTGAAAATAAAAGCGACATTCATGTTTCATTATGTTT
The DNA here is from genome assembly GCF_987345545.1 of Pholcus phalangioides. Lineage (NCBI taxonomy): Eukaryota > Metazoa > Arthropoda > Arachnida > Araneae > Pholcidae > Pholcus > Pholcus phalangioides. The sequence continues at coordinate 19,752,062 of NW_028301616.1, read as the reverse complement.
GAAATAACACTGTATAAAGGGTAATCTCTTGAACTCTAAAAGACAAAATAAGATAAGGGTGCTCAGACATTGGATAGAGTTGGCGTCACGATCTGAGGTTTCCAACATTTTTTCCTTCCCGCACCTCCATAGCAATGTGACTTACCTTCCCTCACCCCCTCGGATAATACATTTTTATCTGTTAGAAAATTCGGGAATATTTGTGTAATTGATTACATTAACTATCTAATAATTAATTTCCATGAATTGTTTTACTTATTGTTTAATGATTGATATTAATTACAGCCAAAGAATAAATTAATTCTTCTTTGACACTTGACTGAGTAACTAAGTCTAGAATTCTGCGAAGATTTTAACAACTGGTTGATGCGAAGATAAGTTCAGGAAAGAAAATTCAACTGCCTCTATGGGGGGAATCGAACCAACGCCCTCTCATATGCCGAGTGAACGCGCTAGACTACTGCGCTATAGAAGCAACGGACTTTTTTTTTTAAACAGAGCACAACTCAGGTCTATCGCCATGGGCAATTTACTATCTAAGTGAGTTGTGCCGGAAATGTAAGTGTGTGTACCTAATAGTCTGAGTGCGTATCTAGTGTTGAGTTTGATTTTTCAGTGCTGCCATCATCAGAAGCGAAGTGAGTGAAGTGAAATGACTGAATACTTGTACTGTTTGCAGGCCTGTTGCTCTCTACGACGAGACTTTTTAATGAAGAGATAGGCTCGCATTTGAGCCTCGAAAAGTTGGGAACCACAGAAAATCAAATCACCACTTTGGTGACGGTGGGTTTCGAACGCGGGTCCCCCCGATGCGAGTCCGTCACTATGAGCACTCGACCACCACAGGGCTCCTTAGAGCTTGTATGCACCGAACGGGACCGTACATAGACAATCAGACCTAACTCAACCCCAACAGTTCACATACACTAATATTTGTCACCAGATGACAGCTTATCTGAAAATGTCACTCTCCACTATTCATACGAAGGTTTTAACAACTGTCTGATGCGAATTCAGGCGAAGCTGGAGAGTCAGTTAGTGAGCTGTTGCTGAGTGAGGTATGACTATATCCATGTGCGGTCCCGTTCAGTGCATACAAGCTCTAAGGAAAGAAGTTCGTTGCTTCTATAGCGTAGTGGTCTAGCGCGCTTACCTGGCATGCGAGAGCAGGTGGGTTCGATTTCCCGTAGAGGGAATTGGATTTTCTTTCTTGAATTCACCTTCGCATCTGCCGGTCATTAAAACTTTCGAATGAATAGCGGAGAGTCATCTTCAAATACAATTCTAGATAAAATGGAATTTTAAACGTACCGGCTTTGATTGATATCCGCTCTGCGACCATCCGGCCTCCGATAACAGCTATTAATGTACAGATGGCGTGGCCAACCACCGCACCGAATATTACCCCCGACATGTTCTGCAATTTCGAGAGAAAACATCAGTTTTAGAAAATGTCCAAACAAAATCACTGCAAACTTACAAGTTGTTGGTGGTTTTATAAGCACACGATTGGGGTGGAAGACCCACGGTTCAATCCGCTAAACGAGATGAATCAATCGCTTTTAAATGGATTTCGATTATCGATTATGATAATCGATTACTATTATTATTATTACCTCTCGAGCTGCAAGAACGATGGTCGTGATTTGCGACCTGTCACCCCATTCGGCAAGGAACGTCATGGCAAACGATTCGGCGAATATCCACAGCAATCCAACTTTGAGCAACTTTTTCTTATAACTGGCCTCGCCATCTTCTTCGTACACCTACAGAAAAGCCACAATCATCCATTCAGATCAAAAGATTCATATATCCGTAGATATTGAGTCTTAACGGGACCCGGGCCTAGTGCTTACAACCTGGGTCCCATTAAGACTTTTATTGGTTCTGAATTTCTCTCTAAACTCTGAAATTATTTCTTTCAATAATTCTGAGATTTCCCGTTAATTTTTAGCGAGATAAAATTTATCGAGGTGCTCATATTTTTGTGCAGGTTGTTTTCCCCATCATTCAAGCACATTCGGAAATTGCGTATGCATTTTTGGGGACTCCCCGCCCCCAAGTATATGAAATGAAAGCTGAAGAGGGCGGAGTGTTTATGTTGTGGAGTCCCCGAAAACATTAAGATTACCCCCCCCCCGTACATATAGTATACGAGTCATAGGGATCAACTTTGACGTAAGTGGGCCTGGGGAAAGCAGGAAACTATGGTCAAAGATGTTTTGTTAGCAAGTGACTATATGTTGTTCAAGTTTTTGGGCCCCTAAAAACCACGGGACCTTGAGAAAATTCTATCACTCTCCCATGCAGAAATCATGCTCTGCGTAAACACACACACACAAGGAACACATTAAATAACTTGGGTGTTAAAAAACGAAAACTATGTTATTTACATAACGGTACTTTCTTCCTTTCAAACCGAGCACAATCAGTGCCGTAACTATTGCCAACTTCAAGGCGCAAATGCGAACCGATCTCCCCGTTAAAAAGTGTCCCCCCAGAGAGTAACAGGCCTACAAAATGCTACACAAACCGTGCAAAATTAATTTTTATTACTATTTGCGTTGCATAAAAATTCCACATTTCACGTTGAGTAGTGCTCAATGAGCACTCTTTCATCCGCACATGTAGCCCGAGATAGAAAGGGTGCTCATATTGAGATGCGGTAGTTTTATGTAAGGGAAATCTTGATAAACATTAATTATGCACTGTTTGTGTCGCTGTTTAAGCGTTACGTCGAGTTTTTGGTGATGCAGTGTCATCTGTGAGTGAAAACAATCCCCTGCAAATCTATCATTATATTGAGATTGTCGTTATACGCCCTACTCTTTATAACGGACTTTAATGGCCGTATTCACCGACAGAAGTTAAACTACATACTATCGCAGGTTAAAGAATTAGAAATCGACACGGATTGTGGTTAAAATCCTGAATTTAACCAATCTGTTTCGATCTTCAATCCTTTCACCCGCGATTACGGTTTAAACTCCGTCGGTGAATACGGCCCTTACTGTAGTTATTTCTCACGTCGGGGAAAGGGGGTGATACAGGGAAAAATTAGTTCTAATTTTTATCGACAGAGAAGGCGTCATGAAAGTCTGACCAAAGTGATCGGACCCCCGAACCTTTCTTTAGCCTCTTCGTGTCCGAAATATTCGTAAAGCTTCAACCGGCCAATCGTGGCTGAGGTAAGACTTGGCCAGCATGCTTTATCAACCATTATCAACATCACAATGAAAACCTTATGTACGCCCCAAGAAGTGGAAAATTCAGTGAAATGAGCTGTTAATTGCAAACCCTGCATTTTTTTTTTCATAGAGTTGTGATTTGTATATTTCTATTGGTTTGCTTTCATGGGGGCCATCCATCGACAGGAATTTAAGAACTAAATTGATTTTTTATTAGTTTTCAAGATGTATCCAGCCAAGATATACAGAAAAGAGGCTGTTATCTAGAGATGATTTTTGGAAAAAAAATTCACTTCTACCTTTAGGGGCCATTCAAGTATTACGTAAGCAGATTTTCAGCCCTTTTTCACCCCCCACCCCCCCCCTTGTCAGCAAAACGCTGACGCCCCCCCCCCCTCTCCCGTCAGCGAAATTTCGTCAGCAGCTTAGAATATTTCATATCTTCAAAAAGGGGTGGGTGATGACGTAAGCAACCTTCAAACCCCCCCCCCCTTGTCATCAAAAGTCAGCAAATCCGAAACCCCCCCCCTCGATGCTGACGTAATACTTGAATGGCCCCTTATGGGCACACGAACCCACCCCCACACATGCCGAACGAATGCTCTACCACTACACTATAGAAGCAGATAGACTGTGCCTTCCTTGGAGAGATAATTTTTTTTTCTAAACAGACAGTTTTCTGTACATCTTGTATTAACAAGTGGGGAGGACATCTTTCTCTACATATGTGTCCAAGACGTTTCGCCCACCCTGTACTCTTATGTAGGTTGCTCTTCTGGCTCTCAAGTTACTTTTAGGCCGAAAGCGCTTCACTATATGTAGCGTGTATAGTGTATGTTCAGTGTTGTCAATATTATGCAAGCAGATAGGACGGCGTGTCATCGTAAAAACAAAATGACTCATCGACATTTTGAATCAATCTTACTTTCGAGTGTCTCGTTTCGATCGTTTTCTGGACGTCGTCGTATTCGCTGAGGTCGTTGTTGGCCATTGAGCAACCTGTAAACACGTTTTACATAATTAGCACCTGCTTATACTAGTTGAAATTCAATTCATCTCAGTGAAACCCCTCAGAGCCGCCCTTGAGAGTGAGTGATAGGTGAGGTCGCACAGGGCCCCGCACTCTAAGTAAATTATTGGAGGCTTCTCACCAATTATTAAATCATTTCTTTCAATAATTTAATTCTGAATTTTCATCAGTTCTGGAATTTTTTTGTAGCATTAATTCTGAATTTTCGTGAATTGCAGAATTTCATGAATATTAATTATCTTAATTGTACCTTAATTTTCAGTTCTGGAATTTTCATAAATTCTGGAATCATTTCTTTCATCGATTTCGGAATTATTTCTTTCATTGATTTTGGAATTATTTCTTTCATCGATTATAGATTAATTTCTTTCATCGATTCTCGAATTGCTTCTTTCAGCAATTCTGGAATTGCTTCTTTCCCATCGATTCTCGAATTGGTTTTTTTTTTCAACGATTCTGGAATTATTTCAATCATCGATTCTAGAATTATTTCCCCCATTGATTCTGGAATTGTTTCTTCCGCCGATTCTGGAATCATTTCTTTCATCGATTCTTGAATTGTTTCTTTCAGTGATTCTAGTATTATTTCTTTCATCGATTCTTGGATTGTTTCTTTCATCGATTCTAGTATTATTTCTTTCATCGATTCTTGGATTGTTTCTTTCATCGATTCTGGGATTGTTTCTTTTAGCGATTCTGAAATTATTTTTTTTCATTGCTCCTGAATTTTCACCACTTCTGGAATTATATATATATATATATATATATATTTATGTATTTAATTCACCAATTCTGGAATTATTTCTTACGTTAATTCCGAATTTTTATTAATTCTGGAAAAAAATTCATTTCGTTAATTCTGTGGTAACATTCCCTCTCTTATTTGTTTCACTAGAGTTCTGAATTTTCATCAACTCTGGAATTATTTTTTCATTCCGAATTTTTATTGATGCTGGAATAATTTCTTTCAATTATTTTTTTGATTCATTGTCTGAAATTTTCATTGGTTTTGGGAATCGTGTTTATGTAATTACTTTAAAATCACCTTCAGTGCTGAATTTTCATCAATTTCTGTGTTTGTTTACATCCAATCATCTGTTTAAAATTTTTTATTGTGGAATTTTCTCAATATTCCTCTATATTCTGAAGTGATTCCTTTCGCTACACAGAATATATAAAATTGTGGAGACGCAATTGGTAACGCGTCTGGCAAGGGCGGCCCTGAGTACCCTTCAATTGTACAGTAAACATACCGTCTTTGATCATCTTCAGGCCAAAGATGACGAATAATCCGATCGACACGTAATGGACGTATATCCTCGGGATCACGTTCGAGATCTGTCCGAGGCATGCTGCGGATAAAAAAAATCGATATCAATCTCTTACAATTCATATAATTCTCATTTCATCAAAAATAGGTGTTACTAGCTACATAATACCTGGCGCTTCCCGGGGTTTTCTTCCATTTGTGGGAGGATTGAAAAAGTTGCAAACCATTATAAAGGCATAAACTATACATAATAATGGCAGCATTAAATAAGTGAAAAACCATTGTAAAGGCATATACACGTCCCGAAACGCATTGCTGGGGAAACCACGATAACCAAAGTAAACATTCCGAAAGTGATTATTGAGGCTCAGGAACCATTGTTGCCCGACAGTTTTTTTGCCCATTTCGGGCATTTGCCAAGCTCTGACAAACTTTTAAAGTCTATCGTTCAAGAGTCGGGTCCCGTTTGGTATATATGCAAAATTTGACGACGATCGATCTAAAATTGTAGATTTCTCACAAAACCAATTTTACATACAGTCGATACCGCTTATAACGTTTTTCAAAAACCACAACTAAAAACGTTATAAGCAGTTTTTCACCGACCATAGCTTTTTTATGTCATTTTTAATTTATTAACAAACATTAAGGTACATATAGTGATTTAATAAGAAGCAATTATTTGTTATAACCAGTCACACTATAACAGTTTTCTTTTATAACAATCAAGTTTCCGTAAAAGATTGATGACATCACATGGCACATTTTCTTGCCTTTAAACTAAATATCAGGAAAGTTTCCGGCCCTTTAACTGCTTCTGCAAACGTTACAACTGGTGTCCACTGTGGTTATCATCTACAAATTTAAGTATTTATTTTTTCTTTTAAACTTAAGAGCTCTTTTTAACTTGCTCTGAAACACTTTGACTCGAACTGTGCTCGGCAAAATCTGACGCTTTTACTTCTTCATTTTCCGAAATTTAAAAGGTCACAAAGGCATAATATTGGCCGTTCTGTGAAGAATCGAATTCCAAGAAAGTAAAGTTGGGAAATCCGATTTTCCCTATCTGAAAAAAGCCGCTTTTAAATGACACTTGATGTTGGCGAAAATCTGTCAACTTATGTATGTTTTCTGTCACTAATTATGTATGTTTTGATATGTTATTGATTTGTATGTTATAATCACCATTTTCGTTTCTTTATATGAAAAAAATGTGAAAGAAAAGTACGCTGCTTTAAAGGAAGGAAAAACCCCGATGTGTTAATTTTCCGAACGTTGTAAGCGGGAATAGCAAAAAATTTAAACGTTGTATCCGGGAAAAGTTAACATTATCAATACAGGAAAAAATTTAAATTCACGAAAATAAGTCGCACTAAGCGAGAACGTTATAAGCGGGTTCGACTGTATATAGATTATTTACTGAAACTGAGGGAAGGTATGGGGCAAGGGTCTTCAACCTTTCAGACACGGCGGGCCAAATTGAAACTTCCCACGCGTAATTTAGTGACATCTTAATAGAAGGGGCCAATTAACCTACCGAGTAAAAATAATTATAAACTTTTATTTATTCTTAAATTACTTCTTTTATTAATTATCAATTTCCATTAGTTCTGAAATAATTTTTTTTTCACTTATTCTGTAAACGTTTTTGATTAATTACTGATTAAATTAATTCTGATTTTAATCTGAAATCACTTTAAATGATTCTTTAATCACTTATTTTGGCAATTCTGAAATCATTTTCTTTCTCAATGTATCTTGAAATCATTTCTTCCACTAATTATGCGATTATCCTTTTATTGATTGTGAAATAATTTCTATCAGGAATTACGGAATTATTTCCCATTGATTTATAAATTACATTTTTCATTAATTGTGAATTCTCATCAATATTTCGGAATTATTTTTTCCATTTTTATTCTGGAATTATTTCTTCCATTAATTTCGAAATGATTTCTTTCGTTAATTCAAGGATTAATTGTTTTTAAAAGTTTCCAACCATTTTCTGAAAATGATCTCCAGGCCACGACAAAAAGCTTCGAGAGCCAAATGTGGCCCGCGGGCATGCGTTGAAGATCCCTGGTATAGCGCAAGAGTAAGGGTGCTCAACCTTTATTTAGGTTGAGTGCGGGCTATTTCATTGGTTTAAGAAATCGTCGCGGGCCACTTAAGTGATTTATAAATGTGCCGTGAATCACTTGAATGATCATGATTGAATGATCTGAATGATTTTTCATGATTGAATGATATCTGAATGATCTTTCATGATTGAATGATATCTGAATGATCTTTCATGATTGAATGATATCCGAATGATCTTTCATGATTGAATGATTGAATGATTGAATGATATCTGAATGATCTTTCATGATTGAATGATTGAATGATCTTTCATGATTGAATGATTGAATGATCTTTCATGATTGAATGATCTTTCATGATTGAATGATCTTTCATGATTGAATGATATCTGAATGATCTTTCATGATTGAATGATTGAATGATCTTTCATGATTGAATGATTGAATGATCTTTCATGATTGAATGATATCTGAATGATCTTTCATGATTGAATGATATCTGAATGATCTTTCATGATTGAATGATATCTGAATGATCTTTCATGATTGAATGATATCTGAATGATCTTTCATGATTGAATGATATCTGAATGATCTTTCATGATTGAATGATATCTGAATGATATCTGAATGATCTTTCATGATTGAATGATATCTGAATGATCTTTCATGATTGAATGATATCTGAATGATCTTTCATGATTGAATGATATCTGAATGATATCTGAATGATTGAATGATATCTGAATGATCTTTCATGATTGAATGATATCTGAATGATCTTTCATGATTGAATGATTGAATGATCTTTCATGATTGAATGATATCTGAATGATCTTTCATGATTGAATGATATCTGAATGATCTTTCATGATTGAATGATTGAATGATCTTTCATGATTGAATGATATCTGAATAATCTTTCATGATTGAATGATCTTTCATGATTGAATGATATCTGAATGATCTTTCATGATTGAATGATATCTGAATGAAATTTCATGATTGAATGATATCTGAATGATCTTTCATGATTGAATGATATCTGAATGATCTTTCATGATTGAATGATATCTGAATGATCTTTCATGATTGAATGATATCTGAATGATCTTTCATGATTGAATGGTATCTGAATGATCTTTCATGATTGAATGATCTTTCATGATTGAATGATATCTGAATGATCTTTCATGATTGAATGATATCTGAATGATCTTTCATGATTGAATGATATCTGAATGATCTTTCATGATTGAATGATATCTGAATGATCTTTCATGATTGAATGATTGAATGATCTTTCATGATTGAATGATTGAATGATCTTTCATGATTGAATGATATCTGAATGATCTTTCATGATTGAATGATCTTTCATGATTGAATGATATCTGAATGATCTTTCATGATTGAATGATATCTGAATGATCTTTCATGATTGAATGATATCTGAATGATCTTTCATGATTGAATGATTGAATGATCTTTCATGATTGAATGATTGAATGATCTTTCATGATTGAATGATATCTGAATGATCTTTCATGATTGAATGATCTTTCATGATTGAATGATCTTTCATGATTGAATGATATCTGAATGATCTTTCATGATTGAATGATATCTGAATGATCTTTCATGATTGAATGATTGAATGATCTTTCATGATTGAATGATATCTGAATGATCTTTCATGATTGAATGATCTTTCATGATTGAATGATATCTGAATGATCTTTCATGATTGAATGATATCTGAATGATCTTTCATGATTGAATGATATCTGAATGATCTTTCATGATTGAATGATTGAATGATCTTTCATGATTGAATGATTGAATGATCTTTCATGATTGAATGATATCTGAATGATCTTTCATGATTGAATGATCTTTCATGATTGAATGATCTTTCATGATTGAATGATATCTGAATGATCTTTCATGATTGAATGATATCTGAATGATCTTTCATGATTGAATGATTGAATGATCTTTCATGATTGAATGATATCTGAATGATCTTTCATGATTGAATGATATCTGAATGATCTTTCATGATTGAATGATATCTGAATGATCTTTCATGATTGAATGGTATCTGAATGATCTTTCATGATTGAATGATCTTTCATGATTGAATGATATCTGAATGATCTTTCATGATTGAATGATATCTGAATGATCTTTCATGATTGAATGATTGAATGATCTTTCATGATTGAATGATTGAATGATCTTTCATGATTGAATGATATCTGAATGATCTTTCATGATTGAATGATTGAATGATCTTTCATGATTGAATGATTGAATGATCTTTCATGATTGAATGATCTTTCATGATTGAATGATATCTGAATGATCTTTCATGATTGAATGATTGAATGATCTTTCATGATTGAATGATTGAATGATCTTTCATGATTGAATGATATCTGAATGATCTTTCATGATTGAATGATATCTGAATGATCTTTCATGATTGAATGATATCTGAATGATCTTTCATGATTGAATGATATCTGAATGATCTTTCATGATTGAATGATATCTGAATGATCTTTCATGATTGAATGATATCTGAATGATATCTGAATGATCTTTCATGATTGAATGATATCTGAATGATCTTTCATGATTGAATGATATCTGAATGATCTTTCATGATTGAATGATATCTGAATGATATCTGAATGATTGAATGATATCTGAATGATCTTTCATGATTGAATGATATCTGAATGATCTTTCATGATTGAATGATTGAATGATCTTTCATGATTGAATGATATCTGAATGATCTTTCATGATTGAATGATATCTGAATGATCTTTCATGATTGAATGATTGAATGATCTTTCATGATTGAATGATATCTGAATAATCTTTCATGATTGAATGATCTTTCATGATTGAATGATATCTGAATGATCTTTCATGATTGAATGATATCTGAATGAAATTTCATGATTGAATGATATCTGAATGATCTTTCATGATTGAATGATATCTGAATGATCTTTCATGATTGAATGATATCTGAATGATCTTTCATGATTGAATGATATCTGAATGATCTTTCATGATTGAATGGTATCTGAATGATCTTTCATGATTGAATGATCTTTCATGATTGAATGATATCTGAATGATCTTTCATGATTGAATGATATCTGAATGATCTTTCATGATTGAATGATATCTGAATGATCTTTCATGATTGAATGATATCTGAATGATCTTTCATGATTGAATGATTGAATGATCTTTCATGATTGAATGATTGAATGATCTTTCATGATTGAATGATATCTGAATGATCTTTCATGATTGAATGATCTTTCATGATTGAATGATCTTTCATGATTGAATGATATCTGAATGATCTTTCATGATTGAATGATATCTGAATGATCTTTCATGATTGAATGATATCTGAATGATCTTTCATGATTGAATGATTGAATGATCTTTCATGATTGAATGATATCTGAATGATCTTTCATGATTGAATGATATCTGAATGATCTTTCATGATTGAATGATATCTGAATGATCTTTCATGATTGAATGGTATCTGAATGATCTTTCATGATTGAATGATCTTTCATGATTGAATGATATCTGAATGATCTTTCATGATTGAATGATATCTGAATGATCTTTCATGATTGAATGATTGAATGATCTTTCATGATTGAATGATTGAATGATCTTTCATGATTGAATGATATCTGAATGATCTTTCATGATTGAATGATTGAATGATCTTTCATGATTGAATGATATCTGAATGATCTTTCATGATTGAATGATATCTGAATGATCTTTCATGATTGAATGATATCTGAATGATCTTTCATGATTGAATGATATCTGAATGATCTTTCATGATTGAATGATATCTGAATGATCTTTCATGATTGAATGATCTTTCATGATTGAATGATCTTTCATGATTGAATGATATCTGAATGATCTTTCATGATTGAATGATATCTGAATGATCTTTCATGATTGAATGATCTTTCATGATTGAATGATCTTTCATGATTGAATGATCTTTCATGATTGAATGATCTTTCATGATTGAATGATATCTGAATGATCTTTCATGATTGAATGATATCTTAATGATCTTTCATGATTGAATGATATCTGAATGATCTTTCATGATTGAATGATATCTGAATGATCTTTCATGATTGAATGATATCTGAATGATCTTTCATGATTGAATGATATCTGAATGATCTTTCATGATTGAATGATCTTTCATGATTGAATGATCTTTCATGATTGAATGATCTTTCATGATTGAATGATCTTTCATGATTGAATGATTGAATGATATCTTAATGATCTTTCATGATTGAATGATATCTGAATGATCTTTCATGATTGAATGATATCTGAATGATCTTTCATGATTGAATGATATCTGAATGATCTTTCATGATTGAATGATATCTGAATGATCTTTCATGATTGAATGATATCTGAATGATCTTTCATGATTGAATGGTATCTGAACGATCTTTCATCTGCATAATCTTTTCGCGAGTCGCTGGAGTGATCTAGAACTGCGTCACAGGTATAGTCCTCCTACCACGAGATGAGATTTGGCTACGGCACGTCACGTCAAACGATTCTATTTTATCCTAGAAGGACATGCCAATCGTGAAAGCTCAGTCACCGATGAACTTTACTCGATGTGCAATCGTTTTACCAGAAGAAAATTGAATCATCCGACGTGACGTGACTTGACGCAGCGAAAATTCATCTCGTGGTCGGAGGACTATAACTTAAGTGATGTGAAACTACACTTCGGCCCGCTTTGATGCTCTGTAAATATACCGCATGTTACTTAAGTGATCTGTGAATGAGTCACATGTCACTTAAGTGATCTGTAAATGTGCCCCGGCTGCTTGAGTGATCTGGAACTGTGTCGCGGTTAAAGTAATCTATGAATATGTCGTGGATCCTTTTTAAGTCAGAGGTCTTCAGAGGCTTGAAGTACTTCGTACAACAGCGCAGGAAGCCCCCCCCCCCCCCCACTCATGTTAAAGCCGGGTGTAGATCCACTACGTCGTGTTTCGATTCAATCACAACCTACCTGAAAGAGCTGTCATGAGTACGAGGGCCGCCAAGGCCCCCGAGAAGACGGCCAGTCTCGAGTGCCTCATCGCCAGGACCACGGCTATGAAGAACGTCTTGTCACCAAGTTCTGAGACGAGTATGACGGACAGCGACGACACAGTGGCGTGGAAGAAGCCCTCCGCCGGAGACAAGTACGACGCCAGCATCTCGAGTTCTGTCAGTGGCGAGTTGTCGCTACCGTTCGTCGACAGCTGTTAAAGAGTCAGACAACGGGACACATTAACATCGTCTAGAATTATTCCTAGTATAGACGTAAACACTCTCTGAAGAACCCAAGTTCACAAAGCACCTCCTAGAGATAGAAGGCCTCTGCACTGTTTGCCACAAACGTCATTCAGACTACCTAGCAAGGTTGCCCCGGAGCAAGGAGCCAATTTGAAGCGTAGCATCCTATTTCGTTTCTTCTTATTTTGGCGTAGAATCTTCCTGGTTGGCTCACAAATACCGCATAGTGATTGGATGAGCAGAGAATTTTTTTCCCTGAATATTCTGAGGGAAAACGGACTACTTACTGACGTCACAAGCAAACTGCGGAGGTCTTCTATCTCTAGGAGGTGCTGGTTCACACCGGAAAGGGTTGTGGTAGTGAACTCTAATAATACAGTATATAAGTGTATGAAATCACTCTAATAGCGTTTCTCTGGATATCATTCCGAGGTGAACTTTTGGAAAAGTATCGTTTTCTCCACCGGGAATTGAATCCAGGACCTCTTGCATACCGGGCAAGCACACTGACCATTATATCACAGAGAGAGACAATCCTTTTGTCCCCCCTTGATACAGTAGCGTGACTTGCAGAGTGGAGACACACCCGTAGTGGAGAGAACGACACTTTTTTTTCCAGTTCACCTCGGCATAATATCCAGATAGCCTATTGATTTCAAGAACCTGGGCCGAGCAAAGATCATCACCCTTCTCTGCTGACGCCACCTGGAGGCCATTAACTGAAGTTAAGAGAGAGTCTGCAATGTTATCTCTCTACTCAGCAAGTCAACTTCTGTGCGTGTTTTAAGGAAAATAGGATCCCTCTCTCTACGGTATAATGGTTAATTCGTGACCAAGCAAGTGACTCTTCCGGTCAATTACGTGACCGGAGACATTCTTGGTCATTCTTTTTGCCGGTCGCTGACCTGGACCACACTCTCTTTAGGTCACGTTTTTGGTAATTCACTGCACATTATCTAGGTCATACTCATGCAGCACACACACACACACACTCTAGGTTACTCCTTTGGTTTCTCACTTTCTAAGTCACTTTTTTTAGTCACTCATATGCTTGCACACTGTTTTGGTCAGTAACATGCTTACAAACTATCTAACTCTTTTAATCGCGCATCGACTCGCTTGTTTAGATCACCTTTTTGGTCATTCAAAAATCTGATGACTTGGCATCTAGGCCATCAATCTTTTGATCGCTCACATGCTTAGACACTGTTATGGTCACTCACCGACCTGTTTTTTTGCTCTTAAGATCAGTCACATGCTTCCAAATTCACTAGATCACTCTTTTGGTCACACAACTGACCTGGTTCATCAAGGTGACTCATATGCTTGCAAACAATCTGGTCACTCTTTTGACGCTCACCGACTTGGTCCTAAGTTCTATAGGTCACTCACATGATTGGACATTGTTTTTGCTACTCACCGACGTAGTCCCATTGCTCCGTAGCTCACTCACATGCTTGCAAATCCTCTAGGTCACTCTCTTGGTGATACACTAACTTGGTCACTTGCTCTCTACGTCACTTCTTGTCACTCACATGCTTGCACATTGTTTTGGTCACTCACAGGCTTGACAACTATGTAGATTACTCGGTTGGCCACTCACATGCCTGTAAACTCTGTAGGTCACTCTTTCGTTTACCCACCGACCTTGTCCGTCGTTCTCTAGGCAGAGGCAGTGTTATGGTTTTACGAATTTCCCCACCCTTCTCCAATTTTGCTAATTTTCTCGTCACTCATTAATCGAATTAGCGCCACTCATCAACGTCAAACTTGCCACCCAGGACTATAGCCCCTCCCACTCAGCCATTTCTGTATTTACGCCTCTGGCCATGTCACATGGGTGCTCGTGAATCCAGGGCCGTCTTAAGAGCATCATGGGCTCCCGGGCCAAGTGATTTTCCTGAGGCCCTACCAGGCAAATTCTAGAAAATTTCAACCAAATCTCATTTTTGTGAGGCCCCTCTTCCCTTGAGGCCCCCGGGTCGTGCCCGGGTTGGCCCGTGCGTTAAGACGGCACTGCGTGAACCCTCGTATGTGAACGTATCGGTTCAGAGCAATTATAATACAACTAGCTATAATTCCCGGCGCTGCCCGGGTTTTCTTCAATAAGGCTGTTTGGATCACTTGATATCTCCCTCTTTCATTGAGGGACATGCAAACCGTGTCAACTTAGACACGGTTTGCATGTCCATCAGCGATGCTGATGATGATTATGACGTCTATTCAAAACGCCTCATTACTGGGAGTATTGAAAATGTGGCCAACCATTATAAAGGCATAAACTATTATACATATACATATGCTAACAGGATTAGAGAAATGACAAACCATTGTAAAGGCATAAAACACGTCTGAAACGCATTGCCAGAGAATCACGGCAACCAAAGTAAACGTTCGGAAAGTGATTGTTGAGGCCCAAAAACCATTGTTGTCCGACAGTTTTTTGCCCATTTGGGGCATTTGCTATGCTCTGACGAAATTTTAAAGTAGGCTATCGTTCAAGTCGGGTCCCATTTGGTATATATCAAAAATTTGATGACGATCGATCTAAAATTGTAGATTTGTATAGAGAACACACAGAAAATTAATTTTATATGTATAAGATGTGCGAAAAATGGTCTCACCTGCAGGATTTCTTCGTCTGTGCCATTCAGGAACACAAGTTCCGCGTCAGTTCCATTGTTGGCGGTAACCGATGTAAAAGATGACGATGACTGATGACCGATCTTCCAAGGCGATTTGCCGACTGGCAAAATGACGAACTCTTCCGAATGACCGAACAGATGAAACAATGCCAGAGCAGCGTAAAATGATAAAGAGAAATGTCGAGTCGTCATCGTGATTACGATGATGCCTGAAAAAGATGGAGATAAGATATCCTCTCTTAAAGCAATGAGTATTGTGAATAAATATCAGCACAGCACAATTATTCAGCTGGGGAGGGGGAAAGGTGCATGCAAAAGGCTCCCGCTGTCACTGATACACAGTTGCTGCAGTCAGCAGTCTAATCTGTTGTGAACCTGTGTCGTTTGTTCATGGAGATAAGCATGGTCGCCCGTCGATAAAGTTCATTTGCGGCACTGAATGTTGTTCACGTTTGACTTAGGTGAAAGTGCCAGTGAAGAACGTGAGGTGATACGTGTCTCCAGGTTCATGTAGACAGAGGACATGCCTACTTTTTAAATGGGTAGTAAATTCATCCATTTTTCTAGACCAATCGATAAGATGCTTGCATTGCCTACCCATAGAGTTCCAAAAAGGGCATATGTACCCCTTTAAAATACGTAGATCAAGGGTGTTCAACTTTTCGGAAAGTGCTCGCAATTTCACAGGTATTGAAAACGTTCCGCGGGACACTTAAGTGATCTGGAACAATCACGCCACTGGTCACTGAAATGGTCTGAAAATGTACCGCGATATACTCAAGTGATCTGGTAATGTGTTGCTTAGTTCATTTTTACGAAATTAGGTTTTGAGGCCACGGGTTAAGAATGTATGGCTTAGATGGCTTATGTATCTCTAGGAAGCATGTACCTTCTTGGAAGGAGTATCACTACAAATGCGTTAAGATAGAAGCGTTAAGATCTCCTAGGATTACGTACAAGTTGCGTAAGACGCATGCTCATACCTTTATACACAGACTTGACTTGAGCGCATAGGGCTCGTGTGTTATTAAAGAAATTCGTAGGGCGGTCGTATTGCGGGCACGTAGCGTTTCCATAGAAAACGTACGTATCTTGCCCCTTTCCCCAGAAATCGCAGAGGGCTTACGTATCTTCAGAAATGTGTGGAAAACCTGCACGCACCCCTCCCCTCTTAAAAGGCGTAAGGGAGAGGGAGCCTTTCGTATAGGGGGGGCCCTAGGAATACGGAAGAGGGTAAGTGCTACGTTTTCCTAGTGCAGACGTTATATGTTATGGGTACGAAGCGGACCTAATTCTCTCGAGCATAGCCTAAGAGTCTTGAATTACTAGGGAAATGCGTAAGATGATTGGATTTGGAAGACCGTAAAGTTGCATAGAAGGTGTGCATATTTCCAGAAGCATAGGTGGACAGCAAACGGGGGGGGGGTGTTAGAGGGCGATCGCCCCCTAACGTTCAGAGGGAAATTTTTTTATTACAGGCATTGGCAGAACAAAAAGTTTGGGAGACTATGCTCTAACCTCATGGTCTCCCAAACTTTTTGTTCCATCGCCCCCTCAGAAATTTTTTCCTCTCCTCGCCCCCAACTCAAGTAAACCCATAGGATCCTATGTTAAATCAGTAGGTCCTATCGCCCCCTTGGACCATTCCATAGCCCTGGTGGGCGATGGAATGGTCCATCGGTCCCAATGGTCCAGAATCTTTTTTTCTTTTTTTGCACACTCTTGAAATGTTTTTGGGGCGCTTTTTACGGGCATTGTAACTTCAACGATGTCGAACTCACAAACTCACCATTAGTCCTATTCCTGTAACGAGCTGAGTATAATTCTTCCTTTGTTCGTTGACATCAAACTAGTGAAAATGACCATGAGACCGTGAAATAAGCCTCGCAACAAGGAAAGAATCCGAAGGGCGATTCGATCTATTGGCTGTTATTTGAATGCTATGAGAAGGAGAGTTAACGATATTTGACACAGTATGTGACTGTTGACGAGGCCGTCTTGAACGACTTCAATCGGCGATCAAGCGTTTGTGTGAGATTCCTTCGCGACATGACGATTATTGTTGTTGGAATACCGCCAGCTTGGATTTATTTCAGCAATGACTCAATGGGAAATGTCCATCCGGTGTTGACCCGTTAACGTAGACGAAATCGTCGCACGCACGAGCATTAAACCAGGAAACCCGTGAGTAATGATGACTAACTTGAACCTTAGTCATTGAAGTCCTCTATCGATCCACCGAACATTGAAAGAAATAATGCATCATGGCACCATTCAATCCGATTCATTTATTCAGGTTAAATATACAGGGGTGACCATAGGATGCCTAACCTTTTGATGAGCACGGGCCATTTAAATTATTCTTTGCAACGGAAGAGGGCTGCTTGAGTGATTTGATAACTGATCGTTGGCTGTGATAAAATAGTGTATTCCGACACCCTTCTCCTCACGTATTTCTAGAAATGTGCAAGCCCCTCACACATTCCTAGGGAGAGGTATCACATGTTTCCTAAGCATTCTCACAAATACACACGTTCTGTTCATTTCTAGGAGTATGAACACCTCACATGCATGTCCGAAGAAAAGCAAACCTACACGCATTTTTAGAAATGTGTGTGTGTGTGTGTGTGTGAGCTTTTCTACCTTTCCCCTCTTCCGCATTTCTACAAATACACGCAATTCTTATGAATTTGATATGCGTACCTCACACATGCATTTCTAGAGATAAGCCTCCTAAGTATTTCTAAGCATACATTACACATGTCTCTTACGCATTCCTGCAAATACATACAAATCCTATGCATTCCATGTGGGGGGGGGGAGAGGCATGCACACCCCCCACATGCATGTCTAGAGATAAACTTGTCCCCACGCATTTCTAGAGATGATCCAGTTCCCCTCCCCAAGTATTTTTGGGATTACACGCACGTCTTACGACTCGCCTTCCTATAAACACACACAAGTCCTATGCATTACAAGAGATACGCACATATCACATGCATGCCTAGTGATAAGCAAGCCCTTTACGCCGTTTACGTATTACTAAGGATAAGGAAGCCCTCTAGGAATTCGTGCATGCGTGCATTCCTAGCCTACGCATTCATACAAATACACATATCTTCTACGCATTCCTCTGGGTACGCACATCCCACATGCATTTCTAGAGATAAGCAAGCCCCCTGCGCATTTCTAGAAATACACGTGCCTGTGCATTCTTAGGGCCCTTTCACACGGAGCGGATGCGGGTCCGGAAGAAGTTTTAACAATTGGAATATACTGCGCCTTTCAGACGAGCCGAAAAATCTCCGCACCTAGGAAATGTTCATGCGGGTCCGGACGTCGTCCGCATGTGTCAAAACCTAAGTGCGGGCTCCGCATCCGCACATAGAAGTTTTGACAATAGGTTTATTCGGAGCTATTCACACGATGCGGATGCGGAGCGAATTCGTCCGCATCTTTGGCTACTTTTTGAAGGTGATTTTTCACGGAATTTTTTTAATTATTTGCCATAAATACCCTTAAAAACACCATATGATGGTCCCTGCTCATTAATATAATGTACCTACATACGTGTATCCCTTCGTTTCCTTCTGAGATTGAGATATAGCAACTTTAACTGCCTTTTGTCCATATTTCACAATTTTATATAATAAAACCTGCCAACAACGGCCACTGACGGGACCAAAACTATAAGCCGTTCTGTTCATTACGAATATTTAATTGACTACATAATTTGATAACTTTTTAAATTTAATTTAAAAATTTTAATTTTTTTCTTTTTAAAATTTTAAAATTATTTAAAAATATGAATATCTGAAATATTATTTTAAATATTTGTTATTTTTTTAAATTTTTAATGTTAATTTTTTAAACTTTAAAAAAAATACTTTTATTAAACAACGTTATCCACGTACGGTGTTCACCCAGGGCCGGATTAAGTCGTTTGAAGACCCTAGCACTTGAATATTTTTGGGGGTTCCCCCGATACCTACAAGTTAATTTTACACGATATTCAGTCTATAAACTTGAAAAAATGAAATTTTATATTTCAGAAGTG
The DNA here is from genome assembly GCF_987345545.1 of Pholcus phalangioides. Classification (NCBI taxonomy): domain Eukaryota; kingdom Metazoa; phylum Arthropoda; class Arachnida; order Araneae; family Pholcidae; genus Pholcus; species Pholcus phalangioides. The sequence goes on along the minus strand of NW_028301616.1, from coordinate 19,732,400 downwards.
AGACTAATGTAAAGATGGGATTTCACGCTAAAAGGTTTATGAAAGTTATTTTATAAAACTTGAAAAATGTAACCAATAAACACATCTGTTACATTCGAGAAAACTTAACTGATCCGCCTATTGGTTGCATTTTTCAAGTTTTATAAACGAACTTTTATAGTGTAATCCCGGCCTAAGACAGAATTGTGTTGTGAATATTTCTAAGCACAGGCATTTTGAAAGTCTCTACCCCTTCCCTTTTTTACTACTTGAAAATTCTTTGATATCTCCTGAATTTTTTTTTTCTTTTTTTTGGAACATCGAAAGTTTTGGATGTTTTTGGATTTGATTTTTCGAACATTGGATGTTTTTTTGTTTTCTTCCATATTTTTCCGAAAAGACGGATTTTTTTTTTCAAAATATTTTGAAAATATTTGAAGACATTTTCTCCCATCGACTACTTGTGAGGATCGGAATGAAGACATCTTTATTCCCATATTCTATACGGCTCTAGATTAAACCACCAAAGAATGCCTCTAGGCTGCCTATGGTCACTGAATCAGGGGTGAAGGAGAAAAATAATTACAAAAATTGCGAAAAAACAGTTTATATGCACGAATTTCGAACTAAAGATGCGGGCGATTCGTCCGCATCTTCAGCGCTCGTTTGAAAGGGTATGCGGACCCGCATCCGCATCCGCTCCGTGTGAAAGGGGCCTTAGAAATACACGCAACCGCTACGCATTCTTAGAAATACACACAACTGCTACGCATTGTTACAAATACGTACAACTAGGGTTACCAGATTCGAAAATCGAGAAAGGAGGAATCTTGCGCTCATCCTTCGTGGCACCGCTTTTCCCAATTTCCACAACAAATGGCGCCACTATATTGATAAAAAAAAACCGTCTCAACAATATATATTTTCCCCAACTATAAAACAGAACCTCTAAAAAATCAAAAAAAAAAGACCAAATAACGATTGATCTCTCCTTGCTTTTTAATGAACTGTTCACACAGTCTGGTCAGTTTTACTGCTTTGTCTGCAGCAAGGCGCGACAGGTTTTCTTTCTCTACCCTTAGAAGGGTTTTTTTTTTTACCATCAGAGGTGATTTCGCCACAGTAATCCGCATTAAGTGTTCTTTTCAGAAAATAGGATGAAAAGTTTTCTTTATTTCTGAATGGAAAAGGTAACAGCCCCCCCCCCCCCTCAATGGAACATACGGCATTAGCTGTTGGTGAGCGAGCAATGGTAATCTCGAAATGGATGCTGCGGCTTTGTTCTTCCAGAGCTTCATATTATCATATTATCCTGGAGCAAGCTGGGCAGTGATTAGAATAGCATCTGCCATGCTTGGAGACGTGTGTTCTGGGAATTTCGACGGCGATTGGTCAGAGTGTAAAGGTTTCGGGTGGGGAAACGACAAGGGATATGTTTAAGAGTTAACAAAAATTCCCCAGGAAAAAAAAGGAAAAATAATTTCGGAAACCTGAAAGGGGGGGGGGGGGTGGAAACAAAATGGCTAATTTTCTGAAACGTAGAGGACGCTTGAAATGACATCAAAAAGTAGAACGTCTGGTAACCCTACACACAACTTCTACACATTCTTACAAATACACACAACTGCTACGCACTCCAAGGGTACGCAAAACCCACATACGTGTCTAGAAACAAGCCAAGCTCAACACATTTTTAAAAGTGCAATAGCCTCCTGCTATTGCATTTGCTATGCATTGCGAGAAATACATTTTAACTCACTTGGTATGTGTAAATAGTAGTAAACCGGCTTCCTACGCATTTCTAGGAATACGCACACCTAACACGCACTTCCAGTGGTGTGTAACCCTTGCGTGCATGCCTCCAGCGCACTTCCAGGGCGTACTTAAAGCATGAATGTTTGGTGACCTCTACCACACTATAAATTAACTTTAGAAAGACTCGTGGAAAAACTCTGACCTGACTCCAAGATGTAGAGGGTCCTGGAGCCAAGTCAGGACCTGGTATCTTTTCTCATCGCATTTTGTTCGCATATTATAGTTGAAATTTCAAATAAGGACCCCGAATCAGAAGTCACTATATAGTAATTAATCAAGTCACTCACTCACTTTTGAATTGGATTGGGTCCCCTTAAAGATGAATTTCGCACCAAAATGTAGAACTTATTTTGGATCCAGGGATTTCTCCTCGGCATCGACGGAAACAAAAAATGACGAGCACGAGATCTAGAAACTGTTTTAAATACCGGAAAATGCATGAATGTAATCATGTGGGGAGCCCTTCTGGTAAGCTGATTATCTCACTTGACATAAAACTGATGTAACATGTGCGACCTGGAAGCATATCTAATTTTTGGGTCAGTCGAGTGTTTAATTAAATTGTGGAAGCCATTTTTGAAAGTTCTCAGTTTCATCTTCTTATCTCAGGAAATTTTGGATGCAACAAATATTGGTCAGCGGAGCGATTCGACGGCCAGATAAGAGCGTGTCGGACTCTCATTTCGGTCAAGTTCAGTGGGCCGCCATCGTGTTTACTGGTCTATAGTCCTTTTTATTCCTATATCTTAGGGGACGAAAAAAAAATTGTTTTATGGTAGGCTATATATATTAGGCTTTATTCATAAAGGTTAGGTTGGTTCAAAGAGAATGGTGCCAAATTTCAAGAAGTTCTAGGACAGGAAGCCTCCGGCGAATTTCTAGTAGTACGCAAGAGCAGAGCCGCGACGAGGAGGGGGCAGGCGGGTCTGGTGCCCCGGGTGCCGCAGCAGAGAGGGAACTAATTTCACCCTTCAACTGTTGAAGTGTAACCTCTCTTTCAACATTACCGGGCCGACAAAATTCGTGCTTACTTTGGCTGACCAAGCATCTAGTTACGGCCCTGTACACAAGGCCCCTAAGCCTTCCAAGGGGGGTGAGCATGCTTTCTTCTTACAGTTCTGGAAATATGCATGCCTCCTATGCAACTTCGTCCCCTAAAGGCTATTGTGAATGATAGTCACATGTATGCGTAAAACTTCTCTTGCGCATACACGCAACTTAAGTCTCGTGGTTGCTGGTTTACCGCGAACGAGCGGTTGAAGTTAAGAGATTTCCCAGACCCACCTCCTCGGGAACTCAATCGAAAGCATGGGATAATGAAAATGAAGATAGCGATTCAATATGAATAAAATGCCGACGTCAGAATTTTCAATCACGCGGCCTGAAACATTGATGGATGAGTAAGAATTCTGCTTGCTTTTCCGTTCCGATATTTTTTTTTATAGAAGGGAAATGGCGCACAGACATTACTCAAGATAACAGAAACTTTGCGCTGGGACTCCCTGTTGCTACCTATGAAATAAGAACAAAACTATTTGTTATAAATACTCCCAAGTAAAATTGACTGTTGGTTTTACAGCGGTACGCAGCTTGAAAATAAATAGTACATGGTATGATACCATACATTGTTTATTTCATGCTGCATACCGATGCAAATTTTATGCGCCGTACAACACTGGCTGCTATATTTTAATTAAATTAAGTTTTTAATTTGCCACAATTTAATTTATTTATGGAGCATAAAATGTACACCATATGTGGCTTGAAAATAAAAAATACATGGTATCCTACCCAAATGTACTGTTTATTTTCATGCTGCGCATACCGGTTTAAGACCAAAATTTTACTTGAAGAATTATAGCAATCAGTTTGTTTTTAATTTCATAGATGGCAGCAGATGTCCCAGCGTGTGTTGCTTTTTTTTTTTGCACGAAAGTATATAAACCGTTATTGTGACTCGTAAAATTTACACTGGTGTGCATCATGAAAATAAAAAAATATATGTTGCATACCATATACACTATTCATTTTCATACTGCACTACGGTTTAAAATCAACAACCAATTTTTCTTGAGAGATAATTACACCAGTTTTGTGTGTTGTGGTTGGCTCAGTTCAACGATGTTTCTCACGCGATAAAATATAATAAATTAGAAGGTTAAAAAGGGAATTTCCCGCCTAAGGTTAATTACACTGGCCTCTGCAGTGCTCTCATAAATTGGTCACATGGCGATCGAGGTCCCAAGGCAATTATCAACAGAGCACGTGATTCGTCGGTAAAAAGAATCGGTGCAGCCAAAATTGATCGAACGGCCATCAAGCAGCATCAAATGTAAATTATTGCGGCATAAAACATTAAAAATTTACTATAAATTAAAAAAACTCACCCATTGCACGCTATCTTCACGAAACAGCATACAAAACAGATATAAATTTGAATGGTTTGCGGTAGATCTCGTTGAATGTCCTTTAACGAATGTTTAACGGGCCTTGAAGTGGATTGCAATGATTAGTTCCGCGCCATTGGAAGGCTGAAGTTTATGTTTCTTTAATCGAACGGGAGGGCACACAATACCTTTTGATCCTATCAAACGTCGATAGCAGTGTTCACCAATATGCATCTAGATGCGTGATATAAACATGACTTAAGCATCACAATTCAATTTTCTTCCACCAAATTTCATTGAGGAGTGAAAATGCTCCTTCAAATTTTGAGTAATTTTTTTTAGTAGAGTTATTTCTTACTGATAAAAAAAACCCACCCCTTAAAATTTTGGAGGAGTGAGATTACTCTTAAAGATTATATTTTCTGATAACACTGGTCGATAGATGCCTCAAACCAAGGTCGCAACTATAACCAAAATTTACTCTTCGCCCGGAACTAGTAGGTATCCATTTTGGCACCTCCCCGCCATAATTTTGAACGAAAAAAGAGTAAACTCAGCAATCGGGGCGCTAGAACCACCCCCACCCTTCCCCAGTTGCGGTCTTGGATGAAATATGAAATTAGTCATGATGAAATTCTACCCGATGCAAAACCAGTACGGGCTCGATCGTGCGTTAATACATTACGCAAGTAACCTTGAGATTTATTTTAGGTGTTTTTGCCAAGTGGCACACCTTTGTCAAAGCATGTCCACGTTAGGGCCGAAATTACCCAAATTTTTCAGTTCGCTGCAACTAAGCCCATGGCTAGGCTGGGGAAACCGAGGCACTGCCCCAGGGTCTAAAGGGAGAAATGGGCCCCCCCCCCCTACAAAAATTTACACTTTTTTGCCTAATACTGTAATAACCTATCGAGAGGGGGCACCTCCAAGAAGGCACGCTACGGCCCTGGCTACAACCTTAATGGAATAAGGTTATATCGCAGCAATTTTTCTCTCCTCATCCAGGGCGTCTTAAAGCATAAGCATAATGGGAGCCTCAGGATACTGAGATCCCCCCCCCCAAAGCTAGACTTTTCACGGGCCCCCATATATAGTAAATTTATAGTGTTGAAAAGACAAAATGTCATCAGAATCGTCTCGGCCTGAAGCCCTCTCAGCTCCACCATTGTGGGGGGCATGTTGAGATATTTACTATTGTGTTTTCTAGAATGAATGTAAATTGCTGGGAAGGGCATCAAAATATCATTTTGATACTGTTGAGAAGAGTACTGGCCCCTATCTTGTGATATTTGGATGTTATTCCTAAAGAGCTGTGCTAGAAAAACAGCTCTGAAACTACTTTCAATAAAATTTTAGCTGGAAATATGGTGCACCCATTTTATAGCTGCGACGTAACTCGGAAGATGGAAAAACGGACTAGAATAGCGTTCTTCAATCTTTTATTACTTGCGGACCGGTGAAATTAGGTGAACAATTTAGCGGACCGACATTAATGGGAGAAATAATTTGCGAACCCAAAAAAAAAAGAACAGGAAGGAAATTTCCTAACCTTCTGACATGTACATTTGTAAAGGGTGTACATAATTAAAAGACACTATTTTAAAGTAGCCTTCAGGCGAAACCAGTCATCAGAAAATTGTGAAATTTTGTGGAGGACTTCATGAAGTGGGGGGATGGAAATTTGTTTCGGGGGGGAAATTAGTTGCACATGTCTTCCCCAGAGGGCGTTTTATTAAGAAATGACAAATTTAGGCAAACGTTTACAATTTAACGATTGTTAAACACTTTTACAATTGTTACTGCAACAAAACATGTTCCACATGATGGTCATTATTTTCAGATACCATATGAAATCGCAAGATGGCACGTTCCACAACTGACCGAAGTGTGTATGGGAAAATGTTCAGCACGTGGCATGAAATGCTGCCTTTAAGGTCAGGTAAAGTTCTTGGATTGCCACGACTTACCAGACGTTTGAAATGCCCCCAAAGCCAAAAATCACATGGATTAAGGTCTGGGGATCGGGGAGCCCATGGATTAAGAAAGTGCCCGCTGATGACACGTTCTTCTGTATCAAATGTGTTTTAAGAATATTCTTAACACACCCTGCAAAGTGTGGAGAAGCTCCGTCTTGCATAAAGATTGTGTCTGCAAGGCAGTGACGTGCTTGCAGAGCCGGAACAACTTCGTTCTGTAACAGCAATGCATATCGCTTCCCATTGATCGAACATGTCACTGGAACTGTAGAACGTAACTCATCGTAGAAGTAGGGGCTGAGAATAAATGATGCAGTAAATCCACACCACACCGTCACTTTTGGTGAATACAACGGGACCTCTAAGATAGCGTGCGGATTTTCTGGTTCCCTAATTCGGCAGTTATAAGTATTATATGACTGCACCATCCAAGTGAAAATGCGCTTCGTCTGTCCAGAGGATATTCCAAGGCCATTCAGAATCGACCTCAACGCGAGCTAGGAACTGCAGTAAGAACCGTAGTCGAGCGTCATGATAATGTGGAAACAACCGCTGTACAAGTGAAAGTTCGTACGGATAATATCGGAGGATATTCCGCATGATCTTATGGACAGTTGAACGTGGTCTATCCAACGCCTGTGCTACACAGCCTGACACTAGTGCTGCCACGAGAATTTGAAGTTCTGCCCTCTTCCATCTGTAGTGAAACCTCGTCTATAGAGAAAAGGGTTTTCTTCCTCTTCCAGGACGAACAGCCAACGATCCTGTGGTTTCAAATTTCGTTATCATATACTCCGAAGGTTTTTAACATTCATTGGACCTTTTCTCGAATCCTCTTCCAAGTCCGATATTTCCGTAGAGCAGTTACTGCGAAATTGCTGTTTTGGTAAAACAATTTGACCAAGAACGCGCGATCTCGTAAACTTATCGTCATTGTGAGCAGCAAACACATTGAGAAACAAGATCTCCGCGAATGTTTCTAGGTTTTATAACATTTGCTGCGTGACATTACATAAATTTACATGTTTACTACAGGTATTCAAAGTGAAACGCCCTCTGGTGGAGACATGTGCAACTAGTTTTTTCCGCTGAAACAAATTCTCATCACTTCATGGAGTCGTCCACAAAATTTCGCACTTTTCTGATGACTGGTTTCGCCTGTAGGCTACTTTAAAATAGGGTCTTTTAATTATGGACACCCTGTACATACTCTTCTCATACTGTGCATTCAAGAACCAAATTTGAGTTGAGAATTGTGCTTCTACCTACCGAATAAAAACAAGATTATCTGTTATAGTTCTAGAAGTGAAATCGGTCATTGATTCAAAATCGGAATGCATCATCAAAATATATAGTTTGATGGTAAATACTTTTTATTTTTATGCTGCATATTGGTGTAAATTTTATGTGCCATAATACCAGTTGGTATGTTATGTTTGCTGCAGAATCTCAGCTGTTATTTTATTGTTATATTCTGTATTATATATATTATTAAATTAAATAATTATTATAAACTTTTTGGTGTATCAAATACAAATATCTTTGAAGCGAATGAAAAGTAGGATATTTTGTGATGTATATATATTTTTTATGTCTCACAGATGTCATCAGCTGTGATGCCGGAGAGGCAAGGCACTCGTCTTCTACTATGAAGGTTATCATCATGTTCCACGGGTTCAAGTCTGGGTAAGAAAACATCAGAAACAAGTTCTTTACCTACCGAGTATGGGGCGACCACTGATAGATGGCGCCTTTGTTCTGCCCCCCAACTCCACTGGTTGGAAATTGCTGCATGGCGATATATTACTGGAGTTGGTATGTGGTAAAGTAGCAGCGGTTGAAGAGTAACAATAATATGATCTACTATTTTTAACCAAAGAAGAAGCATCAGACTTCTGCTGCCACCATCAAAATATAGGCAGGTTTATCGCTATAGGCAATATTGTTATACACAGGTTTTACTGTACATGAAAATAAAAATTATTACACATTTAAAAAAATCTATAACTAATTAAGTCATGTAGTTTGAGGGTTAAAATCATCCCATTGTACCCGAATCATACTAAGCAGTACCAAACATTTAAAATTGCACAAAAAATTTAAGTGATAAATTAAATGTATTTTTTTATTTACATTTTAGAGATATATATGTACAAGAGCACCACAGACATAATCAGGCATATACAGTCAAATGCTTTGGCATCAACTTCACGCATGTTTTCTGGACTTCGTGTTTCTCACCGTCAACATAACATGAATGGGATTTTGGCTGGAAGAATAACAAAATAAAGAAAATACATGCATTCATATGCAAAAAAAAAAAAAAAAACTAGATCTAATCAGATAAACTAGATTCTCAGTGACAACAGTTATGGCACTTTGTTGTGTTTTGAGATCAGGCATAGGTGAGAGATATTCAAAATTCAAATCTCATTGTCTTAAAGTTAATTTACTCACTGTACACAACCTCTGTGTTGTCATTGGGCGATTTAATACTTTAAAAAGGGGGGGGGGTGGCTGTGTATGAACTGTATTTTGGTGTAATCTAACTGTGCATGTAATGTGTCATACATGTAATGTCTTCATATGTTGCTGAGATTGTATCATTTCATGACTTTCATTTATTCATGACTTTATAATTAAATTGTATTTCATGAAATCAAAACATTAACAAACAAGAAATTAACATTTTATTTTACAACTTAAGAACACAATTGTGTGTCTGTGTAAGAACTACTGAATAATTATAAAACTTATTTAAAATGTATACATGAATATAGCAAGAAAACGAGAGAGTGAGATTCTATAGGACAACAACAATTTACACAGAGAAGGCACACAATCTGAAATTCATATTATGTCACCATGCTGCCAACTATCTGAAATGAAAAACTAGGCAAGTGTGGAATTAAGGAGCTGATTTAACATACAAAGAAAAGCTACCATTGTACAAAATAAATTCACATATGATCTGCAGGCAGTTTTCTTAGTAAACTTACAAAATATTGATAACAAAAATCCTTACTTCTAAAGTTTCATCAGGTTTTAAAATAATCTCTCGAGCAGGAAAGCCATCATCTAGCATTTTCTCAATCGGCTCCTTACCATGATATGCCAAGCTAAAGATTACAATATGAATAAGCATTATCAGTATCTGAAAAACCACTTTTTTCCCTTCTAATCACTTAATGAAAACTGCATTTGAATAGTATAAATTTTTGTGAATGTTACTCATTAAATGGTGACTTAACTAATTCAATAATAGTAATAATAAAGAAATTACAATAAAAGTAAATTGAATTAATTAGGGCAATTCAATTTACATTAACATTGTAAAATTTAAATGTACAGTCACTGATAAGAAGTTGAAGTTTTGTGTGACCATAAAACTCAGTATGGTAATGTTTGAAAAGTTACAGAATGATCAAAAAATTATTCATATGTTCATGAAATATTATGTAAGCATAATCGGCTGAATGCTAGTTACACTATGATGAGGGCTGTGTTATGGTTGTACGAATGGTGGAACTCTGAAATATGCATTCCAGAAGATGAGAAATTTAAAGGCCTTTAAAATTACTCACCCTGACTTCATGAACTCCTTTATTGGAATGTCATTGCGCTGCCAATTCAGCCATAAAGCTTTGGATGACTGCAAGTAAGGTATTAAATAGAAAAGTTAAGAAAAATATAGTTATAACATATTTAGAACATATATCTAAGACAGTGGTTTCCAAGCTTTTTAAACCTATGGCTTCCTTGACAACACCATGTTTATAAAAGCTCCGCCTAAATACAGTGGAATTCAGACTATCAGGTCTAATGTGGCAGAAGGGCAGGCCGGATAACATTAAAAAAAAGGCAGAGTTCTATAAATACTGACTTCTCTTTCCTATCCTCTACCATACCACCAAAACCACCATTTTAATACAGAAAACTGCACCTAATCATATTTTGTGAGCTCTTGGTACAGGTCAGTACTTTACACATAAACGTAATGTACTTTATACATAAATGTATACATAATGTGAATGTTTGTCATGTACTGTACATTTTAAAAATGTATTACAGAAAAAGGAAGTCCAAGAATATAAATGTTATGAAAATTATGTAAATAGTTCTTATTTATCACTTATCATGTGATCTTTTGCCTATAAATAACCATTATTTTATGTAAAAATGAAAATTAACACATTCCTCTGTTATTGCCAAATTGACAACAAACTTAGCGAAGTTTGGCAACAGCTCTGATGATTTGGCGATGTCATGGTGCCAAGAGACTAGGCCGGATAGCCCAGATTCTACTGTAGTCTAAAAAAAACACCTCAAAGCACTGAAAATGTCCACATTAATACTGTCACCTAATCATATTCTGTGATGCCTCTGAAAAAAAGGTGCTGATGCCCTTAGGATCCACGATGCACACTTTGAAAACAGTTGATCTAAAAAAATGTGATATTTAAATATGTGTGATTAAAATACTCATACAGGATACAGGAACTCATCGATATTTTTGTTGGCTAATATTAAAAGTATAACTTAATCTTCAGCCCAGAAATTCTAAGCAAATTTATATATCTTTCTAATATTTGGTTACATTGAAGTGCCACCTTCAATCTTTAAAAATCGTGGTGAGCCTTTAACTAGCACCGCAGAATGAAACATCCATACAAAGAAGTTTAATAGCTACAAAATCAGACAACCACTATTAGCATCATCAATAATTGTCCTGAACAATTTTTAAAAGAATATTTCATTTCACCATTTTTATCATACCACAGTTATCTTTCACACATTAAGATAATTAGAACAGGCCTATAGCTTATTGGCGATTCAGAGCCACAGTATTTGAATTTAATATATACAGTCGAGTCTCCATTCAATGAACTTCCATTTAACAAAATTTTCTATTCAATCACAGACTAATTTATTTTTTAAATTTCCATTTTTTGGCAATGTTTCGCAACTTTTCATTTGTTTAAGTTCCAAAAAAGAAATCAACCATAAAGTCACAGAGAAGGAGTGAATAACCAGCTAACCTATTCACGGAAAGCTGAGAGAGAGAAAGCAATTCTTAAAGTCGTCTTTCCAGCAAAGTTTTGTGTTATACAGAGAAAAATGTTTAAAAATGTTGTAAAATTTGCTGTCTAGCAATAAGAGATAAATAAAGTAGGATTACAGACTTTTTTACTGTTTAGAATGTGTGTCAAAGTCAATGAAGTGGATAGGTAAGTTTTAGTCTTTGTTTTTGTCATGTTTCTATAACTTAATTTGCAAATTTTTATTTAACGAATTTTCTAAATGGAAACATGGGACTTTGTTAAATAGAGGCTCCCAACTGTATATCTGTCTCTCTGAGAGGTTGCTGCACTAACCCCTGGGAGGTGGGGGGACTTTCTGTGGTAGCAAGATGTTCTACCATCATCTAATTACCATTTCTGTTGTAACTACGTATCAGAAAAGATTCCAACAAGGACAAATTAGGTATAAAATATGCTGCACATCTAATCATACTTTGTTACCGTAAGCGAGTATCATATTGACTTGGGGGGTTACTGCCCATATTTCATTAAAATAGTTATGTAGCTTTGACTAGGTACATTTATATTTTGAAATTCTTTTTTTCCTCTTTTAAAATTAGGCACGTGGGAACACTTTCATACAAGTTAAATTTTTAAAATAGGCGTGATTGATATATGTGCTTATATTAACAACAAAGTTATTTTTGTTCATGCTCTACACATGCAAAAAAATTAGAATACAGTAAAACCCCTCTTAAGGGACATCCCTCAGAATGCTGTCATCCCTCTTTTAAGGAGGAATTTTTTTTATCCCACCGGTGTCAGCAAAAAAGAGGTTTTACTGTACTTTCAACATGATAGCAAATGACAATGACTCTTGGAGACATGAATTTACATAATCATAACAGCAAATGACCCACAGGTATGATGCCAAAGTATCTTGATCCTGATGTGATGAAAAAATTCAAAAATGACGACTTCACAGAATGCCAAACACCACAATCTTCATTGATAACATTACTGTAGTCTTTTACAGGTATGGCATCTGGAAAGAAAAATATGAAGTAAGTATATGAGATAATCAATCACTATTGAATTTGGGTGTGTGTTCCATACTTCTCAGTAGAATTTTTTCACAGACAGGTCAAGGTGGGTAGGAAGAAACATCTGGGTAGGACCTTGTACATTGAGAATGATAACACCAAATCTTTTCCAGATAGCCTGAATTGGCTCTAAGAAGAACACTGTATTCATTTGAAACACTTGAGAACTCAAACATACCCAGCTCACCATTTTAAAAAGTCTGTGTAAATACTGAACAAAATTTTCAACCTATTTTTAATCAAACATTATCATTTTTTCATTCAGCACCTTTTTATCTCACCTACAAATCTCAGCGGCAGATATCTTGTTACAATACAAAGATACAATTGATAATTCCTTCTTTTTTTCACCCAGAAGGCATCCAAAGCAATTTTAAATTTGTATTTTGGATGCAAGTTTTTCCATTAGCTCCATGATCTCTTTACTTTTCCCAAGCAAATATAATTTTGCTAGCAGAGAACCTTGCTATACATAATGGATTAGGGTTTTTCCCTAAGAACACATTTGATACTCAGATACTTGTGTTACTTACAAGCTATACAATTAGTTCATATTACAAAACATGAAGTATCAAAGGAATGACTTTTAAATGTATTAAAGTGTGATAGGATATGATATTGTATAAAATTTTATTTCACATAATTAAATTGAATTTTGTTTTCCCTCATTTTCCATTTCTACTTGATTGAGAAGAAGGCTCAAATTACTGAGGTATAGGAATGACAACATTCTTGTAATAAATATCTTTGCATTTCTCTTCAACCTTGCTGTAAGTGGATCTGACAGTAATACTGATCAAATTAATATCATGTTGAAAATATTTGAAGAAATGAAAAAATTTGATACTAACTATCAAAATTTGACCTGGGAAGAAAACTGCCCCACCATCTCTTTTGTTTCATTACATTATTGTTCCTCGCAGCAAGTGATTGCATGTAACAACGTGAACATCCATCACACGCAGCAATATACTCAATGGAGATGTCCTCTATATAAAGACTTTTCTGTGGAAAAAAAAATTTACATGTGATACTTATGCACTAGTATTGCAATAACATACTAAATTTAGTTGCATATTCGAAACACATTATACTCTTTACAAATCATCTTGGTTGTTTAAACATGTGGTCCCCTCCCCTAACGTGTATCTGCCAGAAGATGGGGGCATTTAGTGTATAAGGAGTTAGGTGAACTCTTAAGTGTTCTGTGATGTGAAAATTTTGAGAACCACTGGTTTGAGCACATTAAACATTTCTTTAGTTAACAGAATTCACAGAACAAAAATTGTAAACCTTCAACAAAAAAAAAATTGCTAAAATTTTTTTAAACGATTTATTTTCCATGATTTATCAAGATCCAATTTTTTTTATTAAGATCCAAAAAACATGAAATTAATTTGCTTCTATTGTCGCAAACTAACAGTGCAATACTCATACACTTATTTTCACTGTGCCTGGAAACCTTTGAGTCTAGCTTCCACACAAACAATGTCAATACATTTTAAAAATAAATATGTAATGGAAATGATGCGCAAATAAAATTAAAAAAAAAAAATCAATAACATTTATTTATTTACCTTCAAAGACCGCAATAAATAAGCAAATCTAGCTTTCAATGGTCCCAGATACCAATACCTGCATAAAACAATAATAATTTGTAATAAACTTAAAAACTTAATCGTTAACACTGAATTTGATTTTTTTTTTCCCCTTTAACAACTGATGTTCATACAAAGTGGAAAATTTCATTTTGTAGTAACTGTAATTTTTTTAGGGTTTTTTTCCCATTCTCCATCAATTGTTTACCTATGCATTCAATATACTACATCACATTAAAATATTCAGAAAAGAAATTCTGATAAAATATAAAAAAATTTATTCATACTTGCTCAGATCAATTTCAATATCAGGAAATGCACCAAGCTCAAAACTACTTAAGGCAAAGAATGGCTTTTCTTCACCGATCTAAAAATAAAAAAAATCTTTAGGAAATGAACCAAAAATGCAAAATTCCACCCAATGAACATACACCAGGGCTTGACAAATCAAAAAAAAATTAGGTGCCAGCCAAATTTCTTTGGAAAGCTATACATGGTTTTTCTTTAAGACAAGCAGTCGTTAGTAATGCTTTTTTTTTTTAACTTTTCTAGGGCTTAATGACCTTTTAAATGCTGAAAGAGAAGTCATAAAACTTTGTGTCATCCCTGGACTCCTTTTTTTTTTGCAGAAAATTTTTTTATTTTTTAGTTGTTGTGGCAACTGGAGTTTGTCAATCCACATGCATTTTTTTTTCAAGAAATTAAAACATCCCGGGAACTTGTGAGCCCAATATGAATAACACTTAAGTCAGAAAGTCCAATTTTATAGCACTGCTGCAATTTACATTTTCATTTCCCAAAAAGTTCTTCTTGAACACTCTCCTATTGACCCCTTAGCTGTGGAATGTTTCAGAAAAATGCACAAAAAAAATGGAAGTCTTTTTTCCACCTGTTTAATTTTGTGCATTGTATCAATAAAAAAGATACTCAATTTTGCCTTTAAGGTGAAAACAAAACAAGTTTTTCTCATCACAAAAAAAATTGTCTAATCACAAATATTGCACTTATCAGTTGCCCGAACCCAGGTAAGAGGTTAAAAACTTTGACAAAAGAGGATTAAATGCCTCTTCAAATGTCTAAATAATTCTTCTCTGTTGAAAATTCCATTTTGACAACTCCAAAAAAAAAGTTCTTCGGCTGCCGGAATCAGAAAGAATAGACCAATACATCAGAAGACTTCACTGGATGTGAGTGTACATTGCTCCCTACTTTTATCAAAATTGAAGCCCAGTTTGGAGATAGTGATGTCTTATGCACTAAAGATTTTTTCTATGTTAATTGTGTTGATGCAGCTTTGTGGACAGTGAGTGAAATCTTGATAGAAAACTGAATTGCTATTTCAAAACTGTATTTCTGGAATTATAAAGGCCTGATTATAAAAGTAATTTGATGTATTGGTCTCTCCTCTCTGATTCCAGTGGTTGGAAAACAATTTGGAGATGTTTACAGAGTTTGTATCAGAAATTTGATTATGCCCATGGAACGTAAAAATTAAATTCAGTAAAACTCTCAACTGAAGAATGCAAATTTCTAGAGATCACAAAAAACCCCCAATTAGGTATTTGTTCACAAATGTTTATAAATTTTAACATCTAATTTGCTAATTAAATTTTATAATTAAATTATTTACATCCTGTATTAAATCCGAGACATAAATTCTAATGGACTCTTCACACCTGCAACATGTAGCTAAGAGAAGATTGCATATTTGAAAAATGTAGAAGGCTTATTTCTAGAGTAAGAGCCGATTGGCTAAAAAAAAGTGAAAAAAAAAAACTGTATTAATTGTTTACATTAATATATTTTCTCTTTTTCTCTCTCCCTATATGCAGTCATCATTTTTTCTCTCACACTTTAGATATTTTTTAAAGCTATGCATAAAATCTTCAGCCAATTCAACTGTAGTTCTGAGCAGTTTCAAAGTAGACTTATGATATTGGGGAGGGGGGTTGTCCCCCCAAGAGCCACCCTTTCAATTTGCTTGAACTTTGTCTTTTTGAATTGACAGAGTTCCAAGCAAAAAAAAAAAAACTGCTCAATCATTTCCCTAATTAAAACTCTGGAAGAAATATAATTCAAAATTCATTCACCTTTCAAATTTCAAATTGTTTTTCGAGTTTAAAGTTTTTTTTCTTCACAGAAATTTAATTTTTCTTGACTTTTATGAAATATTTGGAAATTTCCCTGATTTCTGCCAAATATTTTACATTTTCTTTGACCATTTTTCATTTCCCTGACTTTCTAAGTTGCTGGGAACCCTGATTGACAAACATACTTCTCAACCAGCAGAATTTTACACTCATCATTAGGAACTGTTGCAAAAAGTAAATGGTGATTATGCTGTTGAAATTTTGTATTTAAATTCCCAAAGAACAAGCAAAAGTTAATGTGCATCCATTAAATTTATCAAATTATAATTGTTTTTTTTAAAAGCCAAATGGCTCTTACTTATAAAATGCACTTAAAACAAATACAAATACAAATACAAATACAAATACAACGCCACAATAGGCAAAATGCCCAACGAGGTGGCTGATAAAAAGATGCCCATAAAAATATGGATGTCATATGTTTCAAAAATACAGCAACCCAATTAAAAATGCAATTAACACAAATTACAAACAATATATACACATGATAAAATATTATACAATGCCCATAAAGAATACTTATGGTTGTCTTATTCTAAGAATGGATAGCTTCTCGATTTACCCCAACATGTTTATCGTATTTCTTTTTAAACGTGTCAATTGTGTTACAACTTACTACCTCCGGGGGTAAGCTATTCCATTTATTAACAACCCTATTGGAGAAAAATTCCCTACGACACCATAATCTTGCATTGTCCCTCACCAATCGATACTGGTGTCCCCTTGTAAAAGCAGTCGATTGGCGGTGTACTAAAAGTTCATGGTCCATCCTATCCATCCCATTGAAAATTTTGAACACTTCGATCATATCTCCTCGACACCTGCGTTCATCCAATGTAAACATATTCAAAAAATGAAGTCTTTCTTCATAACTCAATCCCTGTGTGCCAATAAGGACACGCGTAGCTCTTCTCTGCACCCCTTCAACCAAGTCTATGTCCCTCTGTAGGTATGGTCTCCAAAACCTTACAGCATACTCCAGTCCAGGACGAACTAAGCCTCGAAAAAGCGGAAGAATGACTTTAGGAGAACGCGAAGAGACCTTTTTGAAAATGAGACCAAGCATTCTATTCGCTTTTTTGACAACCGCTGAACAATGTTCAGAAAACTTAAGTCGCTCGTCAATGAGAATTCCCAAATCGGTGACTCTAGTTGCATCCGGGATAGTGACACCATTCAACTCGTAAGAGAACCGTGGGTTGTTCGAACCAAAATGAGCGACCATGCACTTATCTACGCTAAACGTCATGCTCCATTCATTTGCCCATGCTGCAATCTTGTTTAAGTTGGTCTGGAACAACTCCCTATCGCTTTCATTTCCGATTACCCGAATTAGCTTCACATCATCTGCGAATTTGCTAGTAATTCCATCGATACCCTGATCGAGTTTGTCGATAAAAAGTGAAAAAAGTATGGGGCCAAGGACACTTCCCTGAGGAACTCCACTTGTGACGTCTGTCCAACCAGAGAATTCCCCGTTCACCATAACTCGTTGCGACCTATCTCTTAACCACGATTCTATCCAATTCAGCAAGTTGCCCCCTATTCCAATCTCGTGTAAACGCTTCAAGAGTTTGCCATGTTGGACCCGATCGAATGCCTTCTGGAAATCAAGGTAAACAACGTCGACATTTTTGCTCTTACCCAAAGCCTTAGTCACGTAATCATAGAAGCAAAGGAGGTTAGTTACACATGACTTCCCCTTCCTGAACCCATGCTGATTATCCGACAATACATTATTCTCGTCTATCCACTTCACAAACTGCCTTTTGATGATAATTTCCAAAATTTTCGAGAGGGAGCTCGTCAAACTCACTGGACGATAATTAGACACCACTTCTCTACTACCCTTCTTAAATATCGGAACAACGTTAGCCAGTTTCCAATCTCTCGGGACGATACCCTCAGCAACACTACTCCTGTATATCTGTGCGACTGGCCCCAACAATTCATTAGCACCTTCCCTGAGAACCCTGGGATAGATATCATCTGGTCCTGGTGCTTTGCTTGCACATACATTTCTTAGAAGATTTAGGACCTCCACGTCTTCCACTTGAATATCGTTGAGCGTTTTATTACCCCATGCAACACCCGTATATCGAATATCATTATCTCCATTAAAAACCGACGCGAAAAAGTCATTGAAAGCACTACACATGCCTACATTGCTCTCTACTTTTGAGCCTCCTATCGAGAGGGGGCCAACTGTCTCCTTACATCCATTATTGACGTATCGAAAAAATGATTTTGGGTCAGAGCCAATGTTATCTGCCAACCTAGATTCAGCTTGCTTTTTACTATCCCTTATCGCTTTCTTCAACAGTCTTCTTTTATCAGTAAACAATGATAGGTCACCTCGTCCACTTTTATACTCTCTGAATGCTCTTTTCTTTTCAAGATAAAGGTTCCGCACGCTATCCGTGAACCATAGAGGGTGTGATGTACAAACACGCTTTTTTCGAACAAAGGGTATGACGTCGTGCAAAACAGAGGATAGCTTCGTACTAAATTCTTCCCATTGACTTACCACCCCTACTGATTCCAACCGGTCTTTGAAAACTTCCGCTAACCTTCTTCGCAAAACATCAAAGTTAGTTCTCCGAAAACAAGGAACCAGTCTTTTGTTATCAACCTTACCCGAGGAAAAGTTACAGTGAAATCTGACGATACGATGATCACTGGAAGAAAACTCTTCCCCCACCGAAACATGTTCAACTAGATCCTCAGAACTAGTAAGAACATAACAATATATTCTTCACAAAACTACAATATTAACAGCTTTACTTCAATCCGCATGACATCTAGTAATACAGTGGATTCTCTGATTACGGCCATTGCTGCTTCTGCCAGCCACCTGCAAAAAGGAAATATGAATTAGCAATAATACTGGAAAGTTAATTAAGCTCCAGAAAAATCCATAAGTGGTTTTATTTATTGTGGAAATATGTTATTGAGAGATAACATGGAAAAAATATGTATCATAAACTGACCACTTATCCCCTTCCCCCATATAACGAAATTATAACCCTTGTAGCTTTCCGGGGATCAAAAACATGAATATTATGTTTTATCTTTTTTTTGATGTAAAAGTAACAGCAACATTTATAAGGATAATATGGCAAGTAAACTTTTAGATTTCATATTTTCATGAATTTGAATATTGGTTGGTTGTAAAGACATTTACAAAATTTACCTAAAATTTAATGGTTTTAGATAAATGGGGTTCATTGATAGAGAATTAACAAAATTTGCAAATAAGAGAGATTCCTCTGGGACACCAGTATCATTTAATAAGGGACAACTCCGGGTTGTAGTGTGTGTGTGTCGCAGGGAGTTGTTTTCTAATAAGGCTGTGAATAAATGTAATATTTTACCTCTGGGAGTGGTGGATTTCTAGCGCAATTGACATGTTTAAAAAAGATATGATGCTTATAATGAGAGGAATCAAAAAGCTACCCATACTTAGATACGATATGACCATAATTTATGGGCAGTGTATTTTTATATTAATTTTTTTCACATGATATATGCTCTTATTTTGGGTTGCTGTATTTTAATTACATTTGATGTCCATATAGTTGTGGCCTTAGTATTAGTTCTTACGGCTGCAAATGCCATCCTGAGTTTGAGTACATTCTCAACATTTCTCCAACACTGGTAGATGCCATCTTCAAGGGGTCTTATAAAATTGAGCAGACCAAAATCAATTAATTCTGAAATCTAAAATGGCCTAGCAAAAAAAATGTCTTTCAATTTGCTTACAAACCACCCTAACCGGCTGTCAAAATTAAAAATTTGAGAGATCATGGATTATATTTAATTGCTTGGTCTGACTTGGCAGGAACTATCGTGCTTTGGTTAGTTGTTGGCTGCAGGTTGTATTCTATTCACCTATTGAAATTGCCAATGATGATGAAAAGAATGATGGATTGGCATGAAATTTTGAGAATGGATTTGAACTCACAATAGTCCTAGATCCCAGATGAGCTATCTTTCAATTGTCGATGACTATAAAAGCTTAATAAGCTGCACATCATAAATCTAAATATTTGTGGGCTATCATATTCTAACCAGTTGAAAAATGTGAATGAGAATTTATGTGTGTGGCTCTGATTATTAATAAATTGGTAGATGATATATTCAAATAATAATCATAATGAAAACTCACTGAGCATCATTTTCAGTTTTTGAACTAAATAGCGCTCTAGCAACTGAATTGGTGAATCCAACCGGAATGATCCCAATGGGAATATTTGAGGTGTTATTAGTCTGTAAAACAATAATTGTCAAAAATTAAAAACACAACAGCATGAATATTGATAAACAATATGATTACACAACTTGTACATTGATACACACATCTAGAGCATGTACAGAGCACTCATAAAATTCTTAAATCCTGCGTCATATGAATTACATACAGATATTACAGAGAAAAAAGCTTCTACAGTGATACTTTAACAATAAGCACTGAGATTCAGTGTGCTGTTTTAATGCATACGCCCACCAGAGCACGACCCAGGGGGCCTCAAGAGAAGAGGGAGCCTTACAAAAATCAGAAATGGTTGAAATTCTCGAGAATTTTCCAGGTAGAGCCTTAAAACATCTCTTAGCCCGGGGCCCGTGATGCTTTACCGTGATGACGCCCTACTGAGGTTTCCTGTAGAAGTTCCAAGATTTCCATCATTTTCTCCAAAACTATTCAACGACACATTTTTCTTTTTTTTCCCCAATAGCCTTAATGAAAATACAACATGGGGGGGGGGGGGGAGTTGCATGAGGTTTTTGAGGCTACTGGAAAAAGTTTAAACACCACTATTTTACTGTGTTAGAGTATTTCATATTTATCAATGTGGTAAAAAAAACCATCAGTAACTTTGTATTAAGCTTTTCCTGTGATTCTCAATAGCTACCATTATAGCATGATACATATTAATCCAAATACATCAATCAATTAGCACTGTATAATAACTATGAATGCCTCACCTCATACTCTGGTCGCCTTAACAGGCCAGTAACAGCCTGAAAAAGAGAAAGAAACAAAACTTCTATAATCACGCCTTTCATGAAAGAAAAATCAATAAATTGAAATTATTATTTTATTTGATCAAATTTACAAATGAAATATAGATGTACGTCATTTAGTGTAATTAGCTACACATAATATGATCAAAATAAATAACCTCATGCAAAGTTCCATTGCCTCCAGCGATGATGACTGCATCAGTATTACTCATTATCTCCATCAAATCGACTGCTTGGCCTTCATTTTCTGTCTGAAATTAATACTGACCCATCTATAAACTTATAAACTAAATTTCAAACAAGGATTTAATATTAGAAAATCAAGTATATTCACAATGAGTTATGCGATTTAGCTGACTTTCATTCACTCCGAAAAAAACACAAAAAAAATGCACAGGCTTGCATATCAACAACACCTTATAAAATTAAATAAGTAGAACTTCTATTATCCAGAACCGTCTATTAACTGCTATGTTTTTTCTTTAGGGACCATTCAAGTATTACGTAAGTAGATTTTTAACCATTTTTGACCCCCGTCCCCCCCGTCAGCAAAAGTCAGCAAAACACTGACACCCCCCCCCCTCCTCCCCTTGTCAGCAGCTTAGAATATTTCACATCTTGAAAAAGGGTGGTTGATGACATAAGCAACCTTCGAACTCCCCCTCGCCATCAAAAGTCAGCAAATCTGAAACCCTACCCCCCTCTCGATGCTGATGTAATACTTGAATGACCCCTTAGATAAGGAAATTATCACCAAAAGTCTGAAATGCTTTTGCAGATGAGCATGAAGATGTCATCAGAGACAAAGAGAATTTGCAAATTTGAGTATTTGTTAAAAAAAATTGTTTGGTTGCAGCAGCAAAAAACATTTAATTCATCAGCAATTTATTGTTGTCAAAAAAACTTCTTCACGTACATGAAGAGCAAAGGGTGACCAAACTATCATAGCTTATTGACAAAGACTGGCCCAATTGTATTATCAAGATCTACTGTACCTTACTAAGAGAGGCCTCTATCTCATCCGATTTCAGAAAACTGGGCCTTGAGAGAGGCTGTTTCTTTATATAACTGAAGCAATGCAATGTTCTGCTAAAAGTTATTTCACTGGACCCAGAGGGGTATGCAGGAAGGGGCACCGGGAGTCCATGCCCGCTAAAACCATTAAAAATTTAAAATATTTTTATATACCTTTGTAAAATAATTTTAAATTAAAATAATAAACTATTGAGGTAAAATAACACTACCTTAATCAATTTCTGTTAATTTAAAAGTTTTTTGAAGGTTAACTGAAAATTCTCTGTAAGAAATTGGTTGTGTGTGTTTCTTCCCCCCCCCCCCCACAAACCCCAACGTGTCCTCCTTCAAAGGTCAATCCCACGTATATCCTTGAATGGTCAAACCAAAATATCTCTTGCAATGCTATTTTCATGAAAATAGATTCTTTGTTTTTGACTTGTCAGACATCTTCAAATACAACAAATGCAAAGCTTTGAATCTAACAATGCATTCTGGATGCTTAGATGCCAAATAATTCTCACCTGAAAGATGCTGACTTTCAGTCCAGCAAGATGCAATAATGGAGCTGCATATTTTTCATACATGGACTTGGATTTTCTAGACAGAAGAAAGATATTGATTTTCAATATATTAAATTATCAGAAAAAAAAACTGAAGAAGCGTACCAATGTTTTTTCAGGAGAAAATAAATTTACATAGAGGCTTTGACAGAAAATGTGCAAGAGGAAAAAAACTGCAGTAGCTCTCCCCCCCCCCCCACCTCCCCCCACCTCGCATTAGCCAGGAATGGCAGCACATTAGTATCCCACAAGGATGGGAAGCAGTAAGGGAGATCAGAATGGCAGGAATATCCAAATTTTCAAAAATGCTGAGAAATTAGAGTCATAGATTATAGAAAATTTTTCCCTGCATCTGGAATCCTTTCTGTTTTACAAACTGCTTTCAGGTAATTCTAGCATTACTTTTGCTTTTGCTAACAAATCTTCATTTGTTAAAAATGTTCGTTACTAGGCATATTTGTTCACATATGTCTGTATACTATATGGATTAAATACATTTTATGAATAGGCTAGGAAGCATTTTTGTATTTCATCTTGATCATGTGTGTAAGAGTCGGATGAGCAGAGTGAAAAATTTAAGAATTGCATTGCAAAATAAAATTTAATCCAAAAAGCAACAGTGTATTTCTTTAATCTCTGAACATGTGGAAGAATTCACAGAATACAGTACATCTGTAGTTTCTATTAGGTTGATGTTTTAAGTTAGAGCATCATTATCAAATTATCACATGAAATGCATTTTTTCAATTTTTATATTCAGTATTGAATGTTCTCTGTGATGTTTATTGAACCTTGCCTTTCCCAGCATGCCGGGAATTGACCAGACACAAACGTTCAAAGAGCTGGTGTCTCCCCGATTTATAATGGCATGCTGATTAAATTATATGCAATTACTAACATAATTCATCGAAATTACAAGTTATAGGAGAATGAGATAAGACAGAACTTTGGTATTATGAGAAATACAATGCTTCATGCATGAGCATTGCTACTTATTTATATTACCTATCATGAGCAACTGGATTGAGAATAACTGTTACATGACGAGGCTTTTGCAGCTGAGGTTGAAACATATCTCCATATTTCTAAAAAGCAAAAAAAAAAGTATGAGAAATTAAATTATACTGTAAGCATGTGCAATATACAATTTCTTTCATTTACTTGACTGCAATTTTCATCTCACCTTTGCTTCTTCGCAATATGCTCTCATCATTTGGAATGTCCTAAAACAATGGAAAAACTAAAATGAACATATTTCATATAACATTAAACTGACAATAAATTTGTAGAATTAGGGATATTATATGGGTGATTCTCACGAAAATACAAATACAAGGCCACAACAGGCAAAATGCCCACCCAACGAGGTGGCTGAAATGACCTAAATTGTGTCCCCAGCAATTTAAATTAAACACAGGCCTTTTTCTGTTTTCATCACTTTCAATTTATATTCCAGTTTCTGAAAAGTCGCTACTCTGTTTTTAATATTTTCATCAATATATTTTTAAAATTTACTTGAACAAATTTTCATTTGTTAAGGAGAAATGTCCTCCTGGCTCTCCCAGCCTATTTTTAAAATTTTAAAATTATAACTTTCTATCCTACAGTAAAAATATATTCTTTTTTTAAAATAATATATATTTGTAAGACCAGTTTTACTTTACTATTTTAACTTTTTCATAATTTTAAATATTTTTTATTGATAATTTATAACGAAAATGAAAATTTTCCGCAGTTTTTTCCCCCCATTCAGAAAACATTGGTTCAAGTCCTACAATACCAGTTGCCACCTATCAAATTTTGTATTGAGATGGTTATGTAGACGAATGTAGCAATCACTTGAACCTCATTTTAAATCAATTTATAAATTAGGTTTATTCAGAGAAAAAGAGGTGAGTGTCTTTATTAAATGTCCTTCTCTTGGCTACTTTTTGAAAATAATGGAACCAAAATAAATGGAACATGTTGCGCTTGTCAAGCATAAAATTAAGTGCCGAAACAAACAAAATGTCACGTCTGATTTGCCCATCTCTTAACATGGTTTAATTTGAATTAAATTTTTTCACCATGAATTTCTAACAAACTTCATTGCTGGCCATATTTCATTTGTTAGCAGGTAAAGAAGTGTCCCTAAGAATGTTCTTGGTTAATTTTTTTTTTTGTAACATATATTTTTATTTTCAGTCCAATTTCATGAGAATGTCCTATATCTATATAAAATTGATTTTCTGTGTGTGTGTGTCTGTCTGTGTCTATGTTCTATACAAATATACAATTTTAGATTTATTGTCACCAAATTTATCAAATGGGACTTGAACGATGCAGGCTACTTTAAAAGTTCATCAGAGCTGGGCAAATGCCCAAAATGGACGAAAAACTGTTTGGCAACAATAATTTCTCGGCAACAATAATTTCTCGGCCACAACAATCACTTTCGGAATGTTTACTTTGGTTACCATGGTTCCCTAGCAATGCATTTCTGACATGCATATGCCTTTACAATTGTTTGTCACTTCTTTAATGCTGCAAAGTATTATGTATATAATAGTTTATTCCTTTATAATGTTTGTCACTTTTTCAATCCTCTCAGTAATTGAAGAAAACCCGGGCAACGCTAGGTATTATACCTAATATATTATATAACTATTATATCAATGCTTGACAAATCAAAAAGATATTTAGGAAACAGCTAAATTTCTTAGGAGCCGATTCCTTAGTTAACAGATGAACCGAGCATAACTCTGGTCTATCGCCATGGGCAATTTACTACTGATTGGGGTTGTGCCGGAAGTGTGAGTATGTGTACCTAACAGTCTGAGTGTGTATATAGTGTTGTGTGTAAATTTTTTAGTGGTGCCATCCATATTACAAATTCTGAGCAAAGTGCAATGTTTGAATATTTGTACTCTTGTAGGTCTGTTGCTTTCTGTGGCGAGACTTTTTAACGGGGAGACAGGCTCAAATTCGTGCCTGAAAGTTGGGAACCACAGAAAATGAACTTCAGCAGACTACCACTGTGGTGGCAGTGGAGTTTTAATCCAAGTCCTTGCAATGCGAATCTGTTACTCAATCACCACAGTAGCAACCAATGTACTGCAACTACTTCACCAAACACCAACTCTGAACATATTGCTACATTGCTATTCACTGCCATTAATGAGTTGGGTTGTAAATGAAGGTGCCATCTGTCTGTGGTCGTGTGAAGCTTGTTAGGGAAAATATCCTTTCCCCCCCCCCCCCCAGTTGAACCTAGGGACATGGGGGCAACCTTCATGGTGGTAGATAAAGCAACCAATGTACTGTAAATTGACTACGAATCTTAACTCACGTGTATTAGCAAATATACATGGAGATGGGTCCCCTAGCATGGCTCCTCCATATTGCACCAGGGCCCTTGATGGCATTCTTCACAGGTCCCACTATAGCTAATTTAAAGTTTAAGAAACAAGAAAATGGGAAACCAGGCTAGAGACGTGTCAGTCCCACCCCTTATATCAAGGGTTTGTGACGGACCCGAAGGTCAAAACCAGTCGGTGCCTTTCGTTGTACAACAGTAAATACAAAGCAAAAATAAAGTAACTAAAATGAAGGCCAATCTGGGCCTCTGGGTTAGAGCCCGGTCAGCTTATGACTGAGTATGTGTGCATAGAGTACACAGATATTGCAGCAGGCCATAAAACGGGCTTTCCACACTGGGCTTCCCCACAAAGCTTATAAAAAGCCCGGCCCTTCATCATCATTATAAACAGTCCGGAACTCACTTGTATCTATCCACACCATAGGAAACGCCATAAGCGAGAACCGAAAAACCGAATATCGATTTCTTCCAGTTTCTACGAATAGCCTTAGCAAACTTAATAATCTTAGACATTTCTAACTGTTTTCAACACATGCGAAACAATGTAAACACAACGTTCAAGTAAAACGAATCTGGGAGCAGGCCAGAAAGTATTTTAAACTTTTGAAACAATATAATAATTTTAAAAGTCTTGCGTATATTTAAAAAGTAAATTAAAAATTTTTGCGCTGAAAGTTTTATAGAAATTTGATCATTTTGAAATTTCATCAAAAATTGTTGTCTTGTCTCAAAAGAAACTGGATGTATGGTCATGACTAAAATCCCGGGACTCAATTTCCTGTATTTTTCTTCGGATATTTTTGATAAGCTCAGATGCAACGTACGCCACGTTAAGATGCTCCTACGTCAAAATTGACGATCTTGAACAGAATGTTGTTACCGTCGTAGTAAACAAAGCTATGATTTACGCACATAAATCGTGAAAAAAATCTTCATCGCAAGCGATCAAGAGCTCGAGAAAAGCGATGGATAGGTTAACTGTCATATCCGGAGCACTGTTTCTAGCCGCGGATGTGTTCGTGATCATAAGCCTGAGCCTCCCCGACTGGATCGTGTCCGATGTCGGTGGCAATACAAGGTTGGGACTGTTGAGGACTTGCATGACCATATACGGCCGTCCACAGATATGCTTCTCGCCGACTCTGCAGCCCGAGTGGTTGCTCTCCCTGATATGCATCGTCATAGGCAGCTTCTGCGTGACCTTCACCATCGGGCTCCTCATGCTTTCGCACTGGAACACTCACGTCGTGCCATACGCCAGGTGGGTCGGCTTCTCGGCCATGGTACTGTTTTGCCTCGCTGCTGTAATATTCCCCATGGGTTTCACGATGGAGGAAATAGGCGGCGAACCGTATCAGTTGCCCAGTAGTCATCAAGTTGGGCTCTCATACATTTTCTTCGTCCTGGCGCTTTGGATTACTGTGATTTCGGAGCTTTTCGCTGGCAAAGTGTGCATGCCCCATTTTTGAATTCATATTTTACATAATGTGTGTGTACATGTGACCGGTGGATATCTCTAGTGTTGGAGATGAATCAATTGCCGGATAGAAGCGATGGGATAGATTAACTGTCATTGTTTCTAGCCGCAGATGAGTTTGTGATCGTAATCCTGAGCCTCCCCGACTGGATCGTGTGCATGGTTAGCGCTGTTGAGGACTTTATTTGTTTTGTTTTCAGGATTGTATGAATCTCAAAATAAATTTCACGTAATACGTGAATGTCAGTTTATCCCAGAATATTCCGTTGCTATGTAAAAAAAATTTATAGTTGTGTAAAATCGTGAATTATATGCTCTGAAAGGGGAAAAAACTGCCATTTAATTTAAAAAAAAGGTGAATGTAGGAAAAGCAATTTAACATTTGTTAAATATAGTTATGTATATTAGAATCTTGATTATCTAACCTTCTTTTATCCAGAACCTTGTTAACTCTCGGAACAGCTTCGGTATAAGGGGCAGCTTGGCTATTTTCGGCGACTTTTTAGATTCTAGATTAAATAAGGAATCAATATTAAAAATATAACATCCTAGACCTCCTGTTTCTAACCAGATCATGGCCCGCCACTCTGTCTCAATAAAGAGATTTTAGCAGTGTGGTCAAGGAAAACCTGGAACATGCTGGAAACTGTGCATGTAGATAGATAGAACTACTTACAATCAGGGACTGATGCAAAGCAACTTACTTTCATTACCTCAAAAGATGCAGGGCTGTGTCGAAAAAGTTAGCAAAGATTTATAATAGTGCCCCGCCCTGTGCTTGCAGGTATCAAATCACTCTCTTCGTTCTCCCCATGAAGACAGCTATCAACTCCATTTAATGTACAAGCCATTGACAACCCAATAACTAGGGAGAAAAATTGCACGTGCATCCAGTGGCACATAAGGGGCCGGAGGCCGCAGCCTGGGATTTCAAAAGAAGTGTGGAAAAGACGGGGGACAAGTAAAAAGAAAAAGAAGTTTGCATGTTGAAGTGGGAGGGATTTGAGAATGGTCTAAATCACAGTGTATACAAAATATATACAGCGCCTCCACTGTGACAGGAAGCAAGGCCTCTGTCCACAGTGCTGGGCAGTTTTGCTTCCCTTTCTTTTTACGGAATATGCAATATACAAGCTTTGCATGTACGTCATGAACCTAATATGAAATCTGTTTCCGAAAGTGATGCTTGTTATGTAGTGCTGCCATCAGTTTTTCTAACTATGAGTAAAGTGTAATGTATTTTTGTAGGCCTGTTGCTCTCTGTGGTGAGACTTAAACAGGGAGATTCACGCCTCAAAGTTGGGATTCACAGAAACAGCCAACCACTATTGTGGCAATGGTGTGATTCAAGCCCGGATCCTTGCAACATAAATCTGTCACTAGTCACTCAACCACCACTGTGGTTAACATCCTAGACCAGATATGGAAATGAAAACAATAAAAAGCCTGGACTCTGTTTTAGATAATACAACAGTCAGGGCAAGTAAAGCTCTTTGGGTTCAATAAAAATGATTGTAGGATTAAAGTTAGAGTTATAATGAATAGTATGAAAAAAATTAATTGAAATATGAAACGTGTAAAACCCCCACAGAATCTGTATGTAATCCTAAGAAATTCCAAGTGAAATATTCTAACGACAAAAAAAAAACTGAATGTATCCTAATGAAAAAACAGTATGTATGATACAACATTATAACAAACAAAAACAAAACCTCATAAATGTGCGTATAGGGAGCTAACAGACTTGATCAATTTAAATGTCACACTAAATCCTACAACGTCACCTTCAGACGATAACCAAGAGCAAAATGTAAACAACAAACCAGAAGCTGAAGGAATAATAATAGCCAGCAAGGGGAAAAAGCCAACGAATAAAAATTGTAGACTAGAAAGAAGTGACAACAGGCTAGAAAGGAAATTGCCAAAAATGTCACCAAAGAAAAAATGATTACCATATTTTAACGTGTATAAGAAAACCCCTTTTTGCCAAAAATTGGGTCCCAATAACAGGGAGTACCTTATACACATTAAAATACTGTATACACTATAGCTGTTCCGTTTTGACTTCTTTTTTTCCCTCTTGTGGAACTTGTCTTTCCTTTTCCTGCCTCTATCAAGATAAAAGCTCTCAAGCTTTTATTTTATTTCCTGCTGTTCACAAAATCCTCTGAAATATACCCAAACTTCCTATCTGGCTGATAAAGAGTTAATACAGGGTGGTTTTAAATAAACTGACATTACTCATAGGTAGCTCCCATTCTGATAGAGGTATTTTGGTGAAACTTGGTATATAGGATCATGGGGGGAAAAATAAAGATTCAATATATAAAAAAATAGTTCAATTTTTTACCTCCAAGTGAAAAAGTGGAGCTTTTTTGTCACACTTATCTTTTCCCACGATCCAAATAACGTAGGCCTATATCCCAAGTTTCAATGAACTACGTCCTTCACAACGGGAGCTACATATGTCGGAGTAATGTCATATAATTCAATTGACACGTACTCTGACCTGTGTAGCACCCATTCTGGTAGACGTACTTCATTGAAACTTGGTATGTATGTTATTTGGAGCATGGGAAAAAGATAACTATGATAAAAAAACTCTTTTTGCCTGGTGGACAAAAAATTGAACCATATTTTTATATTGAATCTATTTTTCCCATGGTCCATATATCCTATATACAAAGTTTCATCAAAATACCTCTATCAGAATGGGAGCTACCTACATCTGAGTAGTGTCAGTTTATTTATAAACACCCTGTACAGTGGATCCCGCTTATAACGCTACTCAAAAAACATCACAAAGGGGCCGTTCAAGTATTACGTCATCAATGGGGAGGGGGGTTTCTGATTTGCTGACTTTTGGTGACAAGGGGGGGTTTGGATAATGCTTACATCATCAACCACCCTTAATGAAAATATGAATTGGATTCAGAGGGGCATGGTTTGTCAGCATTTTGCTGACGGGGGGAGAGGGGGTCAAAAATGGCAAAAAATTTGCTTACGTAATACTTGAACAGCCCCAAAGATATTTTTTAAGCAGAAAAATATTATTGGGAAATCTTAGTGAGAATTAATTGTTGAGATTGCTGCATCCCCCCCCCCTCAACCCCACAAGATGATCAGAAAATTGTGAGAGAAAAAAAATTAAAATATTTGAAAAAGAAATCTTTTAAATGCTGTTTTGAGAGAAGGTTAGGTTGAAAACTCAAAATTCATTATTGGAGAATTTTGTTTACTCCGAGATAATTTTATCATCGAATATGAAGTTTTATCGAAAGTAAATTTCTGATATTTCTTAATTGAGGTTTTTTTCTTCCAATCATTTCTATAAATTCCGTAACAATGTAAGCCAAAGTGGTTCAAGATCTTTATTCATCTTTGATGTAAGCTTTCTAATCGGCGGCGGGCCACATGTGGCACATAATTCATTTGTGGAGGAACCATGACAAAAAGCTTGGAAGAACAGTTGAAGGATAAAAAAAAAATCATAAAATAATTATTTCAACCCATAACAAAAAATAGCAAATGAAGTTTTGAAACACACAGAAGAGAACAGAAATGGGTAACATAGAAAAAAAAGTTATTTAATGTAAAGAACCACAATGAAACATTCTCAAATTTCACCTGAAAAAAAAACATTACCTCCTTAAAAATCATATTTGGCGCCCCCCCCCCCATTAAGAACCAGTGGGATTTTTACCGCCATCTATCGACGGGATTAAAAACATCACAAAAATGAAACAGCTGCAGCCTGATACATATGGTATTTATAAAAAAAAAAAAAAAAATTCACATCTAGTGTCATCCCTCAAAACTAGATGGCAGTAACTCAGGGAAATATTTTTCTTACTATGAAATTGTACAAGTCAGAGTCCTGCTTTAAGAAGGAACTACAGTACATATTTACATCAGTAATGCATCAAGTTGGATGTTTTGGTTAAAAGTAGACTGGAGTGAAAACTGGTTGCACACCGCAAGACATCTTTAAGCCTGGTTTTCCTAGGAGTAGAATTTCTGTGCTGTGCGCAGCATGAAAATGCTAATTGGTTAAAAACCTGAAATTCGGGTTTTTTTGACCAATCAGCATTTTCACACTGTATGCTCTGTAGAAACCTGCTCTTAGGAAAACCCAGCTTCAATACGAGGTAATGTTTCAATCTGTCTCACACAGGTGTGTGTTGCACAATACAAATCAATGTGAACAATGAAAGCTTATCTAAAGCTGTCTTGTCGTACGCTTAGTTTTAGAGCACTGAGCTTTTCTTACAACTCAGTGCCTCAGAGGTATAGAATTCTTTTATTTCTCCTCTAAAACTACCTGGCTGCAAATGAATGGAAGAAAGCAAGTTAACCCTCTGACTGCTCAATTTGTGGACCGAAATTGCTTCAAAAATTGTCTCTTCAAATGCCGCAATTTAGTGGGCAACTAATGACATCTGTTGGCCAAAACATAAATGAAACGTCTAATACTGTATATAATTTATTTCAGTGGTTAAACGGAGAAAAAAACGGGATGCGCTCCCCAATAAAGGAAGAAAAACACATACCCGAGGAAATCGCGGGATGGGCAGATTTTGTTACATTTGAGTTGCCCGTGGAAATCTGTATCTCTGCCCATGGTTAACCCTCTTGTCAAAAAGTAATGAATACATTTTTTTAAATACCTTTTTATGGGAATGAATTGTGGAGGGTTAATGTTGAGTCTTTTGATCAAGAAATGTGGTATCGGGACAGAAAAACCAAGCAACAGAACGTTGGGTGTATTGTTACATGCCATAACCTTCTAGAACCAGTGTTTTTTAAATGGTCCATCTTCACAAACCAAAGGACAAAACTGTTCAATTATATGCAAAAAATCCCAGGTCACCACTGCAAATAGAAAATTAGCATTGGTGCCTGAAATTTAAATTCTATTTACACACAATAGTGTAATGGCTCGTCTCAGTTAAAACAAAAAGTCTTCTACCCTATACTCCTCAGGCACAGTTTGAAATCCAATCCTA
The DNA here is from genome assembly GCF_987345545.1 of Pholcus phalangioides. Taxonomy (NCBI): domain Eukaryota; kingdom Metazoa; phylum Arthropoda; class Arachnida; order Araneae; family Pholcidae; genus Pholcus; species Pholcus phalangioides. The sequence goes on along the minus strand of NW_028301616.1, from coordinate 19,699,928 downwards.
ATGTATTTTAAAAAGACGAGATGGGCTGTGATGGTTGTGGTGTGGATGGATGGGCTGTGATAGACCTTTAAGCAGCCCTCTTTCAAGAACACCTTAGCTCTATTCCAGTTGAAGACCAGTCAGTTTTTCTTTGAGAGTTTGTCTTGGTGTTAATATCCAGAAAGTCTCAGACGTTGTGCGGGCTGAGAAAAATCATCTTTCTCTAGAAAAAAGTTTTTTTTTTTTGTCATCTTCAGAATTAAAGAATTAATATACACTTGATGAGTGTCAATTCAGTGTGCGTAATCTTCATGCAGATTGAAAACAAAACCCTTCTCAAGCAGACCAAAAGTAGATAGCGCTATAAATAACATTTGCTTGAAAGATACATTTTTGTCTAGTATCTTTTTACTAGAAGATTAAAAAATTACAGGTAATACATATATTTTTTGTGTATTATATGACCAGATATTTATAAAAACATTTACAACAAACAAAACATATGCTTGGAAGTATAACCATAATAATACAGTTCCAAAGATAGATAATGATCAATATTTGTTGCCCAATTCAAATCGTTCTTTTTTGAATCAGCCTTCATGAAGAAGTCTGTTGAATGCGCTGTACGCAGATTCCAGATCAAAGATGAACTGTCTCACTTGGCTTTCTGTCAATTCATCTGATGCAGCCATCGACGACATGGTTTGCAACCTGAAGCGAGTGCCAAAACAAATTATAAATACATTTGAAAATCTTAAAAATGTATAACAGCTGAGAGAAATACAGTGAAACCTGTGTATAACAATACTGTCAATGAGGGCTGAACAAATGTAAAAAAAAATTTGCATGCCAGGTCGGGAGTGTGACTTGAAATAATACTTGTCAAATCAATATTTTACATGCCCGAAAGATATTGATAAATATTATTATTGGATTTATTTCTTTCATTATGAAAATAATTTTTCATTGTTAAAAAGATTACATGAAATAGCTTCGTGTAATAGCTATTCACAGTTATCTTCAAAAAAAAATTCCCATTATAGGTTTTTGATGTAAATCATCATCTCAATCTACTTTATCACTAATGTTGTTGAAATGATAAAAAACCACCAGTCTTTCTCAATCTTATTTATCTTACCCTCCTTGTCAGAATGTATTTTGTCCTCTCATCCCCTGCCCCCACCTTGTTTAAGACATCCCATTAGATTCGGTGTCAAATTTATCTATTATCTATTTTCGTATTATTGATGCTGGTCCTCGTAAAGTTATTGTGGTCACTAATTGAAAATCTTAGATCAGCCAATTATAATTTTCAGCCTGTTGGTGTCTGAAAAGAAGTCTGTTATTTTTCACTTCGCTTATGGAATCATAGCTGATTTAAATTTCAGGACCAGACTTGGGCAGGTGTGAGAGATGCAGCAGCACCAGGCCAGAAATTATTAAAGGCAGTAAAAATAAAATAGATTAAAATGCACTGACTATATAATTCATCACAACCACCTAATAAAGTTCTAGTTGGAAGATAGATAATAATTAATTGCTCCTAAGTTCTTATTACTCCTAAATTCTTATTCAGAAGCTACCATAAACAAACCTTACTATACAGCGTGCCCAGGAAATCCTTACCCAAGCCTTTTGCTGCTTAAAAATTCTTCAATTGGAAAAAGGCATCAAAATAACATTCTCATTTTACATGTCACTTATTTTACTGGGAATCCCCTAGTAAACTTCCTGGACAGGCTGTATTATATATCATGAAAACGCATACTTGCCTTATTGCGAACCCATACAGTTGTTGTGGTGAGTCGTTAAATCACTGATACCAATCTTGTGGTAATTTCAGCAACATAAAAAAATTAGTCTTCATTTCAGATGTCACAATGAAAGGATGCTTGAGAAATTTACATCTCTGCCAATATAATTATAATAAAATTTTTAAAGTTTTTGGGGTTTTTTTTATGTGCCCACGTCAGGCACGTGGTTGAAAAAAATATATGCCCCGTAAGAAGTTTTACATGCCCTGGGCATGTCTGGCAATAAATTTGTCCAGCCCTGCTGTCTATAACGATAAACCTGCCTATAACAATATTTTCTTTGGACTCAACAGAATTCCTATTCGACAGGAAAATGCAAGAAATGCTCAAGCTGTCAATAAGAATAATCTGTCTACAACAATATTTTTTCTATGTCTCTACAGAATTGTTATAAACAGGTTTCACTGTATTATCGTTAAATTTTGGGTGCACACATATTTCATAGTTTGATATGATGAAAGAGAAAATTTAGTACCAGTCGTTGACTTTCACTTTTCCTTCAAAATCTGATGGAATGAGGCTCAGCCTATTCATTGTTTCATTCAGCTCTCTCAAATCTGGTTGTAACTAGTAATTAGATGTAATTAAAATCATTACAAATACTTTATGACACGCTTTCAATGAATAGTACTTCTTAGAGAATAAAGTGCACAATTTTTTTTTATCAACACATTTATTTATTGATAATTTCATATTTAATTTACCCATACAGTCAAACCTCGATATCTGAGGATGATGTCACTCTCCGCTATCCATACAAAGGTTTTAACAGCTGACTGATGCAGAGATATATTAGGAAATATAGGAATATTATATATTAGGAAAAAGAGAAAATTCAACTGCTTTTGCTGAGAATCAAACCCATGTCCTTTCACTTTCCGGGTGAACACCCTAGACCACTAGACTACAAAAGCAATGAATATCTCAATCTTTCCTTGGAGCCTGTGTGCACTGAATGGGACCGTACATGGACAGTCGGACCTAACTCAGGCCAAATCTCACAATTGCTGACACTGCCACCAGATGGCAACTTATCCTAGAATGATGTCACTCTCTGCTATCCATTCGAAGGTTTTTAACAGCTGGCTGATGTGAAGATATATTGATGCTATATAGATATATAGAAGGAGAGTAACATCATCCTCGGATAAGTCCTCCCTCTGGCAGCAGTGTCAGCAATTGTGAGCTTTGGCCTGACTTAGGTCCAACCATCTATGTACATTCCCATTCGGTGCACACAAGCTCCAAAGAAAGATTAAGATATTCGTTGTCTTTGTAGTCTAGTGGTTTAGGGCGTTCACCCAGAAAGTGAAAGGATGTGGGTTCGATTCCCCACATAAGCAGTTGCATTTTCTTTCTTTCCTAAATATATCTTAGCATCAGCCAGCTGTTAAAAACCTTCGTAAACCTCAATATCTCAAACCCTTTCATCTCAAAAACCTTTATAAATTGACATGAATAAAAACTGCATGTTTTCTCCTGGAAAGCTCCATTCAAATGTCGTTGTTTCACATTCATTATTTTTCCTTATTGATGAGGAAAATAAACATAAAAACAATTTAACTGAACTTGAAGGAAAAAAAAAAAAAACATGCTCACCTCATCCATGGATTTGATTTCAAGTCTCAGCTTATCAAGAATCGTGATGAACAACTAAATAAGAGGGAATAAAAACTTTATGAGGGTTTATCTCTCTCCGTGATTTCAAATTATCTCACAATAACTCAGCTAAAAATATAAAATCATAATTTACAGGTAAAAATTAAGTTACACACATATCACCATTAAAGAACCATCATTTTTGCACCAATACTGGAAGTAGGTCTCCTCTAAACTCTTCCATTTTCCTCTGTCAGTCTACAGAGAGCATAAGTTGGAGTGATAGAAAGACAGATTCTAAGTCCTAGTACTATTTAACCGTACATGCATCTCATGCACATTCCTCAGCAGAATTTCTAACGAATTGGTTAGATGCTGAAGCATGTGTTATGAGTGTATGAGTGGCCCCTAACGTACTCATGTTGTCAAACTTGTGCTTGTGTTCTTGCTGGTGCTGCCATCTGTCTTCCACATTTTCAAGCAAAGATAGTTAATGCTTGAATTGTCATTGTGAATATTATGTAGGTTCGCCTGCTTTCTGAGGGGAGACTTTTTCAAATAAAAGACAGGCTCACATTTTTGTCTGAAAGCAATTCAAGTAGACCTTTTTGAAGGTAATTATACCCAGCAAATACAAACAGCTCTTACAAATAGATCTTGCAAAGTGACACAGCAGTTAGGGATCTTAACTTCCTGCGTATAAATCTGCATATTTAAATGCAATTTACTACCTTAAGAAATGGAAGGAATCACATGTTTTCGTAGGAAAAAACTTCTTCCACTCCAATCTGAATGCCATCTATTATTTAAAAAATGAATAAATTATTTTATGAATTATTGTTTTAAATTAATTTATATTTATTTTTATTCTAACTTCTCAATGGCTGCAGATAATATGCAGCGGTCTATAATCAGCAATTAGAAGTTCAGATCTTTTGAAGTACATATAATCAACAGATGCCCACAGGCAATTATGATAGGTAACAAAAATCTACATTTTTTCTCTCAGCAGATTCCACACAAATATTTCCCAAGTTTGAATTTTAGAGTTGACTAGCTATAATACCCGGCACTGACCGGGTTTTCTTCAATGAGGCTTTTTTGGATCACGTGATATCTCCCTCTTTTTTTCTTGAGGGACATACAAAACCGTGTCCAAGTTAACCAATATGGCGACCTGCGCGATTCATGAAATAAACAAATCTAGATTTATACAGAAACGTAGAAATGAATATATATTTTTCTTTTTTTAAGGGGCGCTAGGTATTTCGATCCCCCCCCCCCCCACCCCAGAACTTCAAGTTATCCATCTGTCTGTTCCAGCTTCCAAAAATCCTTAGTTAAAGCTGTGGAATTTTTTCGATGCACTTTTCACGGGCTCATAACTAATTTTAAAATATCCTAACCCACATGAATTTATGCAAATAAATATCAAAAGAGACAATATGGAGACATTAATTTTCATACTTGAGAAGATATAAATGAAATCAATGTTATTGCATGGATATCCAACTCAAAAGTATAGGTTTGGCAAATTACTTCATATTTAATCTCCTGGGCTTCGTATATCTCTAAGCGAACTGAATATTTAAAAAATCGAGAATTCAATACAATTTTTAAAATTATTGATGGGGCGGAAAATCCCACTAATTTCCGCATTTCTACAGTAAAATCGACAATTTTAGCACTGATTTCTATGAGGATCACCCTTTTCCTGACTCTCAAAGCGATGCTGATTATGACGTCTATTCAAAAAGCCTCATTACTGAGAGTATATTGAAAATGTGGCAAACCATTATAAAGGCATAAACTATTATACATATACTAACAGGATTAAAGAAGTGACAAACCGTTGTAAAGGCATATACACGTCTGAAACGCATTGCTAGGGAACCACGGTAACCAAAGTAAACGTTCGGAAAGTGATTGTTGAGGCCCAAAAACCATTGTTGCCGGACAGTTTTTTGCCCAATTTGGGGCATTTGCCCTGGGCTGACGAAATTTTAAAGTAGCCTATCGTTCAAGTCAGGTCCCATTTGGTATATATGCAAAATTTGGCGACGATCGATCTAAAATTGTAGATTTGTATAGAGAACATACACACACAGACAGACAGAAAATCAATTTTATATATATATAGATTTTATTGACCCTAGAATACTAACTAAAAGAAAAAGCTGATAAAAACTGCATGTTAATTACTTATACCTCTATGCCTCTGAGACATAGTTAATATTCTAGGAGGGTTAATCATTATATGCTTAATAGGACAACACAGGAATGAGCTGGCATTTGTTATATACACAGTCTATTTTCTCTCATTCTAATAAATTCTAAACTGATCTACACAACCCACTACTACTACTCAATCATACATGCGCCTATTCATGCATATTCTTTTGCAAAATATGTAACAAATTTGTTCATGAGCAGGAACAAGTTGGCCGTGAAATATGTCGTGAGAGTTACAGGCAATGATGGAAAAGATATATGTATACAGTGAAACCTGTTTATAACGATACTAGTCTATAACAATATTTTCTTTGGTCCTGGTGGAATTCCCATTCAATAGGAAATAGCACAAATGCTCAAAATGTCTACAACGATAACCTGTTTCTACCAATATGGACAACTAGGTCCCTACAGTATCATTATAGATAGGTTTTACTGTATATAAAGTGAAAATCCTAAACAACAATACCCTCTATAACGACAATCGCCTGTATACCAATATTATTCCCTGGTCCCTTAAGTATCATTTTATAGGTATTTCCCTGTGTTGGTTTATAGGGGAAAAAAAATTCAAAATCTCCATTCTTATTAAAAACTGTATACAACAAAAATTTTCCATTTCCTTTGTATCAAAAATAATTTAAATTCAAATTAACTATTGAATGGATTTAAATAACTAAGTTGTGCAGCAACGAAAGAAAAAATTAGACACTCAAACACTACATTTAATTCACATAAAAAATTTTTAGAAATAACAGATATTTCTCTATTCGATTACTTACAGAAACAATATCTGCTATGCATTTGCTTGTATTGCCTTTATCATCTCTAATCGTTATTGGACGATCTTCTCGTATACGCTCCATAGCAGCAGGGCAATCAAGCTAAAAAGAAAAATTTTTTTTTACGGTTATAAATAGCTTTTAATAAAATTTATAGGCCAAAATTGTTGTAATGAGCCACAGATGCAAGTAAACCTTTTCTTGTTCGAAGCACTGAAATGGTAATTCAAATTGATTATGACAGGCAATATATTGATTATGACACACACATACCCTAAATTTCTTGGTGAATGCCTCAACAGTGGGGAACTCATCACCCTGTACTTGTTTGAAAGCAGCCTTATACTGAACCAGTAATTTCGAGCATGCAGCTGTGTATCTGATAAAATGAAAAGTAAAGAATTACCTTCATGGAAAAAACTAATAATTCAGAGTGTTAATAAGAAACTTGACAGGGAAAAAAAGACAGCAAATTAAAAAAATCTATAGAGCTTCTTGCAAGTGTTTTTTGGTCTTATATGAATGTGATGCACTATTACTAAAAGCATCATTGAAATACAGTAGACTCTCAACTATCCAGCTTGTGAATATCCTGCCTAGCTAAAAATTAATTCATATAATTGTGATTTCAAAAATGCATGAAAACTGATTTTGGGCTATGCAAAATCGACCATTAAAATATCCAGCACTGTGCTAGCCACACTTTAAAACCGGACCTGTTTTTGTGCAGCTTAGAGTGTAAATTAAGGGGCATTGCGTTTCATGTTAAATGTTTTGTTTATTTAAAAGCATACAGTATGTGATCACACTGTACAGTGTATGTGGTTTTATGTTTTACAAAACTATTTACAAAAAACTCATATGACCTTCCTATCTAACTTTGAAGGTAAAAGTGCAAAATAATGTTGATTCAGCAGATTTTGAGTTATCGTATGAGACATATTTTAAATAAATAAATAAAATGGAAACATACTCTTTAGGGGTCACACAATCTTTAATGTATGCTTTTTCTAAGCACTGTAATGTGTTTATTACAGCATACAAATCTGCCATGTTGTCATACCTGAAATAAAAAAAGCACACACAATCATATTACAAATAGGAACACAACCAGTTGTCAGATAAATGCTGTTTTTCACAGAGTAATCCATTCGTAATACAAAAAACTGCCAATCTGTGATCATTTGGCAACTCTAATTTGACTTACTCGTCATCCTGCAAAGCACATGCCAAAAATGACATATGCACAGTTATCGCTCGTAATTTTTCTGCCAAAATCAAGAAAAAATTTTTTGGCAAAAATCGGGAGAAATTTCTAAAATGCCCAGAGAATGGGAGGAAGAGTAAAAAATCCGGAGTCTTCCACTTTTGATAGGATATCCGAGGGAGTTCATAAAAGTTTGAATTAACCAAGTTTAACTATAATTTAATTTTTTCCAAAGATGACTTTTTGAGTTTTAGATTGAGAACATCATATCTCATCTACTACAGCTTTTTGAAAAAAAATCGGCAACAATCTGCTTTCTATAAAGAAGAAATGAGCCTCATTTGTGTGTTATTCAATGGGATGTCAGATCAATTTTTTGCTCTTCCGGTAAAGTTGGGAATTTTTTATGTACAAGGTTTCATTATAAAGTAACGACTGTACAGGATTTTTTTTTTGGGGGTGGGGGGAATCAACTTTTTCTCTCCCAAGGGGATTTTTTTTTTGTTTCTCAGTCTGAAAATACACCACATTCTCAGATGAGGAGGGGGATAATCCAGAACCCTACCCCCTCCCGCATGCACCAATGCACCCTATCCTCCTTCCCATGTATCTATCAACGATGCAACATTTCATAGCACAAGATCTTTATTAGCTTGAATGATTGTAACCCTAACACACATTTATTGAATTTTAACATAAACCAAAAAAAAAAAATGGTAGTAGAACAAAATGATTTAAAAAAAAAATTAAATATGCAGCAGATATAGAAATTGGAAGAAATATGAGAAGCAAAAAAAATTACTTTTCTCTTTCCCTTGCAGTCCTATATAGCTTTACTTCCTCGTACAATTCTGGCCTGTTTTCAGCTACAAAAATTAAAAATGGATAATTAATTAACTCACATAAATTTCCAATGTTTTCTGTTGGCATATCATACACAAAAAAAAAATTCCAATCTCTCCATAAATTAATATAGGCTATATATTTTCTGAGACATTTCCTGTACTGCAACTCGATCTAATAACTAGAATGGCACCAAACTTGGGAGGGAGACTAATGAGGACATGGGAAGAAAGATTTCACATGAAAAAAAACTGCTGTTCCAAATGTTACCGATAGGGGAAAAAAGTTACACTGTGCAGTGTCAAAAAAAATTATACCGACCAAGTAAATGAATTATAAAGAAAAAATTGTGTGTGTGTGCTGAGGTGTCATGATGCATCACATTTACCTCCCCAACGAGGACATTGGCCACTTTTGATATGTATGTGGCATTCTTGTGGACCACATTTAGCATCCTCTGCACAATACCCTGGCCGCTGCTAGCACTCATAATGGTTCCCGTGTGCTGTAGATGACTGCAGTCTAAACATCTGTGTAATTGTCTGTTCTCATGCCAGTTTCCAACCTCTACCAGGCTGAGCTCTGTGATATAAACGTGTCTGTTTCTTCAAGCTTCTGTATCGCACATTTCGAAACATTGGGCATTTACGTAGATCTATGGTGGTTTCTGAACTCATGAGGAGTGGCTGATGTGTTGCACAGGTGAAAGTAAAACAATTTCACAAGTAACACATGCTGTAGTAATGTGAGACACATGCTGAGCTGAGTTGGCCCTCAAGATATATTTTGGACCTTTACTCATGTCTTTATAACCCGAACTGTCACCTTCGTTGGTGAAAATTTGCATTTTTAATTCTTATCTGCACTTTATGCAAATTCTCAGCAATGTAGACTACAACAGCACCAAATTTTCCCAATTAGCAGGCAGAAATATCGGCACCCCTTCCCCCAATATAAAAAATGTGTAAAGGTGACACACACACGTGTATTTTGTATATACAGTACGTATTTTGATGTTTGATTTAATGTGTTCACCCCTCTACACATTTTAATATGTATATATATATATATATATATATATATATATATATAATACACATACATGTGTGTGTATTGACATCATTGTGCCCCCTCCACACATTCAAGTCTATCTCCCCCATCTAAGTCAGCAACATTTGGAACTAAAAAAAACTTTATTTCACTTAATTTTTTCCCCATGTTGTCATTAGTTCCCTCTTAGTAGCTCAAAAACCCATGGCCGCAAGTGGATTCCTACAACTTTCTAGAGATCTCTTGCAAATCAAGTTTGGATCGTGACCCACAGCTCAAGAATCATTGGCTATAAGTGGATTCAGGTGACCCTCAACAGCCCTTGGCTGTCAGTGGATTCAGGTGACCCTCAACAGCCCTTGGCTGTCAGTGGATTTGAACGACCAACCTCTGAAGCTCCTGCGACCCAAGTTTGGGTCACGACCTGGTTATACATAAAGAACCCCAACTTTAACAAATCCACATCGCAAACCCAGAATTAATTTCTCTGTTTTTCGGGAAAAAACATAGCAATACTACTAAAAAAACCTCAATTCACTGTGTTTCACGCAGAATATTTTTTATATATAATGAAATCTTAATTTAAATTCCTCATCTTGAAGCACATGAAAAATGAGAGGAAATAAATTTATATCCCCAAGATTTAGAAAAATTATGAAAATCATTTCATTATAACTGAGGACCAATTAATGAATTAATCATTTCATGATCATAAATACCTTGAGGATTCATTCCCGTAAGGAAAAACAAAATGGAAGTTTTCTACACGATGTAAACAAAACTGATTTCCAAACAAATGAGCGATAGTTCAAGTTCGGTAGACATGGGAGAAAGGTGGCGACGGGAATGAGTGATGCATGATTCAATATTATCCCATGATTCATACGAAAATGATATTGATTCTTTTCTTTGTCTTCAGTGGATGATTTTCTTTACACATGTTTTTTTAATGATCTCAAAACCTTGATCTTCTGCTCATTTTCGTCCAGTGACTGGAACCTGACGGATCCATGTTTTCCTTGTCAGAAATCATGAAGATGTTGGACATTCCGCTCCCTGTCATTTACAGCTGATTTTTTTTTTTATTGTTTTTTATATTAAAAATGAAGTTTCATTCATTGTATTAATTTCATTTTCATCTCATGATAAATGAAGGAAAATGTGTGGACCATTTTTTATAGCACTTGATAATATCGCTTAGATTTTATTTAGCTCGAAGCTACTTTCGTTTTTCATGAGGTAAGTATTTCAGTAATTTTGTTATTGTTTATGGATAAGGGTTGAGAGAGAAACATCTAATTCTCATCACATTTATTGGTGAATATGATAAATTGGTTTCAGTGCATAATCACCAATCGTCTCGGTAAGTGTGATATAAGCCATCACCTTTACCGGTGATTATAGCTTGCCTTGTTGGGGCTCCCGGGGCAGAATTTTCTGAGGGGGGGGGGGCTTAAAATTACTATTATGCCAGATGAGGGGAAATTTTTGTGTGGGGGGGGGGCTCCATTCGGTTCGGGGCTCCGGTTGCCTCCAGCCTAGTTGCGGGCGTTATATCATGCATAACACCCAAACATCATTGTCGAATATAATAAGTGAACTAAAAAAATTGTCACTTTACCGGTGGTTATACATAATACCCTAGTGCAATTGGTGAATTTGATAAATACTTGAAATTTAATCGTTTTACCGGTGATTATGCATAGCACTCTGGTGTAATTGGTAAATTGGAAAAATTTCAAAAAAATTCACAAATGACTCTGTAGTATGTTTGAATAGTCGGACCTCAGTGTGACAGGCTCCTATTTAATGAATTTCATGGTTTAATATCCCCCCCCCTCAAACCCTGTGCCCTATGCGAATCTGTTGAATAAGACCTTGTAAAAATTTGATGAATCAAAAAATTTGTTAAACAGAACTTTGCTTTATCGAGGTCACATTGTCGAGTTCATCAAATTGGAGTCCATTGTAGCAGGTTTGGTCGTATAATTCAGTGAATAGGAATTTGTTATGTTGGGAAGGGGGGGGGGGAGGGTAGCTGATTGCATATGCGTTAAAATTTGTTAAATCAGAGTTTATTGAATAAAAATCCATTATATCAGGGTACGATTGTCAAATTTTTTAAATAATACTCTACTATATCAGGGTATGATCTAGAAATTTGATAAATGAGAGATCATTATATCGGGATGCAATCATTAAATGTGTTAAATGAGTGTTTTTTATATCAAGGTATGATAGTAAAATTTGTTAAATGGGGGATGTTATATCATGGTATGATTTTAGAATTTGTCAAACAGGAGTTATAAGGGTTATTTCAAGGAATGTTCAGGAAAGTTCATTGAATCATAAGTCATTATATCCACACAGTTCAGACTCTTGTTCACAAGTACAGTCATCTAAATCAGGGCTAACAAATCAGAAATGTATCCAGGCACCAGCCTGATTTCTTAGGAATCAAGCCTAACTCAAGAAAAATAGGCTTTAATGATGTTTTCTTTTGCCTTATGTTAAAAACTGTGGCATAATGAAATCAGAGAATTTTGTGACACCCTTAGACTCCAATTTAGAATTCACTCCAATCTAGCAACCACATTTAGAAAATTTAGGCTAGGCTCTAATACCGATTTTCTAGTCCCCCATGTCAATCTGGGGCTTGTCCAGCCATGATCCAAATAATAAATCTTATCAGGGTAATGGAACTGATTTATCTTATTTACCAGTGCAAAATGATGATTATGCATAATAACCAGCAAATGTGACAAATTTTTAATGATTTACCATGTTTACCAATGACGCATGGAACTGTACAAAATTGCCAGTAAAAGTGATAATTTTTTTTTAATTTATTTAATTTACCAATGACTCTTGTGTATTATGCATAATCACTGGTGAACGTGATAAATTTAGGAAAACTTACCAATGGTTGGTTTTATTAAATTTACCAAAATGGTTGGCAATTATGCATAATAACTGGATTTGTTACATTTTTCATAACATATATAGGTTATTTTATTGCATTTTAGCATATGTAGCTTATTAGAATTCTATCTAATGCACAACATTGATCCTAAACAAATGCAATTCATTGCTTTATATATCATATATGGATACATGAGTGATATTCATGCTTTTACACGTTACTACATTAGGATGAAATTCTATCCCTCTTTGTTGTTATTCATACAAATTTATCTCTTGCCTTAAAGGTCTCTTTTTTCAGCATAGACATGCCATAGTACTTTGTAAAGCTTTTCGTTAGGTAGGAGCAAAATTATAATTTTTTGTTAGATAGAAGGAGTTTCAAAGTAGAGAGGTAGGCCACAACATCCCAATAAAAATCCTAGTTACAGTCATGGTTTCTATTTAACACAAAACCGGCATGATTTGCTTTGAAACTACTTAAAATTTGTATTCATACTTATATATGAAGTATGATCATTTGACTTGGAATGAAATAAGTCTTATTTTTATTGGGATTTTTAATATATCATTGAAACAAATAATTACTGTGAAATTTAACAATAGCCTATTGATAGCTGTTCACATTTGGTGGAAATAAATGTGCTGTATTTTTAAATTGAAGTGTATAATTGCTTTTTATTTCTTTAAGCTTTGCAGGATGGATAGGAAGCATCATTACAGTGATAAAAGCACAATGTCCCAAGGACAGGGAGCCAGATCAGATTACCATTATCTGATGGCTGAAATGAGTAAGTGAACTTTCAAGTGTAAATAGTTCAATTTTAATTTCAAATGTTGAGTTTATTAAAAGACAAAATCTGCTCCAGAAAGAGTTGATATGATTATCAAATTATCATTTTTAATCGCATTAACTGTGCAATGCATGATTTTTTTATTTTGAGCTCATAATTTTTCCATAATCAATGAAGCCTATAGTAAGCAGGGAAAAATATTTTTAAAAATCTATTCCGAACTGCACTCCTTATTAAAGAGGACGTAAAATAGCATATAAAATAGATGTATTGAAGTATTATTACTTTCCAAATACTTAACTACCTTTTTTGTGATTCAAACTACAGAAAGAAAAAAATTTGGGTTGCAAATGTCAATGTAAAAAAAAAGAAATGCAAATAAATCATTTCGACCCTATAATGAAGGATTTTCTTTTTTGACCGGTTACATAATATTTGCATTTCTTTTTCTAATTGATGAGTTTTACTGCCATCTATCAATGGCTTTCGAAAGGAAATGAAAATTGCGAATAATGAATGTTTCAAACATGAAGTTGCCAATTGGCAACGGGAAAAGAAACATTTTTAAAGTAGATGTTGTCGATTGGCAACAGTATGCACAAAAAGGCATACATTGAAAAGGCATTTCAATGACATTTATGTCTTTTAATGAGTATAATAAATTTTATCATGCTCGTTTACTGATATTAAAATTATGCATGTTATATTATTTGTAATGCTTTCAAATAATTAGTATTATTTTCAGCATGCATATGTTTTAGTTTTTTATCCATGATTTACAATTAATCAATGCTGCTTTTTTTTTAATGACAGAATCCCAAAACTTTGATGTCATTCGATTTGCTACATATAGAACTGCATCAAAACTGAGATTTATTCAAAAGAAAACAAACTGTAAGTTATGATTTTTTTTTTTGTTTTTGAACAACTCTTATTAATTTCTTTATTTTAACACATTTTTCATTGTCATAAATTGAATAAAACTAATATTTAAAATTCACAGCAATATACATTTTTGGACATAAATATTTAATATAAAAAAAACATTTATCATAAATCATTTTTGAAATAAGTAGAATAAAATTTCCCCCCCCCCCTAAAGTTTGTCTTTATAAATCACTTGCTTAACTTATAGTGTGTATTCATGCCCCAGTATGATTCGAAGGCTTAGAAATTTTGTGCTATAATTGCTCAAACCAACACTAATCCTTTATGCAAATATGTGCTTGTGCAACAAACTATTTATACAGTATAACCACAGGAATAATTTTTTCTTTCTCCTCAGATATATGAAGAAAACATTTGTGTGTTTCATTTATCTTGTATAAGTCTCTCTAATTCAGTTCATGAAATCTACTCTCTGCCATTGCTGGAATCAATTATCTATAGATAAGACAGCTCTGCCATGTATATATATTTTGTCAATAAATACCCAATGTTTCAAAAACAGTTTTCAAAAAACTGCCTCCCTCTAAATTGCATCATAACTTATACATGTTTTTAATAAATATGGTGCCTGTGCTTGGCTTTTTTAAAAATATAATTTTTTTTTTTCTTGTGTCAAGCATTACAGTTTTTCTAAGATTCTTCTGGTGTTGGTTTGGGGAGAGGGCATGAAAAGTAAGGCTGTGATAGGGAAACAGTCCTTTCTAAAAGAGGGAATTTTCTATTTTTATCAACTTATCTTTCAAGTCCTAGTAGAAATAAACAAGACTGGAGTTATTGTAAACAGTTACTAGACAAAAAAAAGTACTGAAAAGAATCAGACAAGAGTGGAAGGAAGGGAATCAGCTCATCCTCCTCTTCTTTTCATAATGTGTGCCAGTGATTCTAAAAATAAACAGAAGTCTTATGTACCAGGTGGACATAAAATAAATTGGCCTATTCAGAACACATTCTACAGATTTGACCTATAGCTAGATTGACACTGAAATTTTCCCACATAATATTCAAATGATGTGCCTAATAATGATTCTGCTATAAAAATAGTTGCAAAATCACCTGATAGAAAGTCTTTTGTGGGATTAAAATCAACATTTATCCAGTTAACATTTTTTTTTTAAGAAATTTACCATCAGTGGTTTTCAGACACATATTTGTAACTGCAGCTATATATTCTGAAAGACACAAAAATTTGCTACTATTTCAACTGCAGCAAAAACATTTTTTCAATTCTGCCCCTTTTATGTAGGAGGATGGGGCTTCTCCTTTTAATGGAAAATTCTTTTATTAATCGTTTTGTATGTAATGGTATATTGTCAACAGTTTCTTTTATAAATAGTCATACAGAGTAGAGTGCATAGCCAAGTCCCCTTGAATTCAAAAGTTGTAGAGAATGTGGGAAAACGCAGCGTTTAAACTAACAAACAATGCTTCTTCCATCTCATAGCGCTTCTTTCCAATGATTTCTCCAATATTTGAATTTGAATATCTCAGCAAATATTGCACCTGGGAACATGAAACTGTTTTTGTTGGCCTTGGGAAAGACAAGGCACACTTCTAGTTGGGATTTTATATAAGACGGTGTCCATATAAAAAGTTAATTTTTTTTATTTCATTAACTATAACTTGTAATATGAATGGCATATCTGAGGTCTACACATTATTTGCATACTTTTCTAATTGAAGGTATGCTTTTAGGGTCAGTGGTTTGCCAGCAATTTGCTACAAGAGGATTTAGCTATGCAGCCTGTATGTCTTTTGCATTGTCTTACTAGTTTTGTTCCTTATTAAATCGCTTAGTTTATTATAAATTGGGGCCACCAAGACCCTTGTAAACTAAAAAATTACTCATATCCATGGGAAAATATTATTATATAGGGCTTTTTGCAGCTTTAAACTTTTTTTTCCATCTGGATTCATGGTCTAATCATAATGGTGTATGGTTTAAATTTTTAACTTTACGTTGAACAACCGAAATATTTATTAATGAATGATTGAATATGTTTATAGTACAACTTGTGGATGTATGGAATATCATAGAAGCTTTCCGAGAAAATGGCCTCAACACTCTTGATTTTAGAATTGAAATTATAGTACCTCGTCTGGAAACCTTAATTTCATCCATTTACTACCAGTTGAATAAAAGACTACCTCTGCAACAGCAGATCGATGTTGAGCATTGTAGTGCGCTGTTGATGAATTGGCTGTTAGCTACATATGACCCGTAAGTTTTTCCAAGTTGAACATTTTTTATACACGAGCTTCTGTTTTCTTTTCTTCATCTTCTATTTTAAATTGTTTATACTGGCCTATTATAAGCCTCTATGCAAATATATTGGAATTGAGTAACAGGATATGTCTTCTAGCATTCTTGTCATGACATATTGTGAATGGTTTTAGCGATAACTTTCAAGATTCAGTTTAAAAATATAGCTGCCTGGTGCCCGCATACCAACCTTCTATTCAAAGGATCTAAGCCAGTGAACTTACTGGCACAGTATAGTGCATAAATACCTACATTTTTAGAAAATGATGTGTAAAACTTTAATTTGCACATTGCACTCAGTATATCTTTTTACTCTGAAAGAACCCTAAAATTTTAGCTACTTTAGGTTCTGAAGACTTAAGTGAGTTGGAATACAGTGACATTACTAGTCTAGGTTCAACTCCAGGAAGTGGAATGGAAGTGTAGAGATTCAGAATTTGAATTTGGCTTCAAATTGTAGGCCTTGGTCTGAACTTTGTCACAACAAAAGTGATCAAATGATTATATTTAGGCATATTGGTAAAACTGCCATTTGTGAAATTAATATTTTTTTACCCATTGTTGGTTGTTTCTATCTCTTTTCCAAGTGAAGACACTGGGAAAGTTAGAGTCTTTTCTATGAAGATAGCTCTGGCTACAATCTGTGCTGGGAAAATCACAGACAAACTGAGATGTAAGTATGCTTTTCCCCCCTGACAAATGTAGTAAACAATAAATTTTAGATATCCAATAAAGTGGGTATAGGAATCTAAAAAGTTTTTGGTAGTGAGCTGAACTTTCAGTTTTTTTCCTAAAACTACTTTTAACATTCTTTTCTTTAATGTTTGTATACATACGTTTTTAATGAAAAAATCAAAATTTTCTGATAATTTTTAAATATTTGGTAAATTTTGCTATTATTTGTGTTGTTATATTTCAGTAAATGCTTGTTATAATAAATTAAAGACTTGGTTTATATAAGTAAAACTTTGTTTTAATCGAACTGTTATTTTGCATATTTTTGATAATTAGAAGTTTGGCTTTCTCTACAAGGATATGGAATTTTGATTATAAATACAGTCATGTATTTATTTGAATTAGGTATCACTCAATTATCAATGATCTCTTGAATGTGTGTGTATGCATTCTTACATTAAAAAATACTTATTAAAAAAAAGGTTTTCAAAAAATTATACTTGTTTTTCTTTTATCTATAGATATGTTTTCTTTGATATCTGATGTAAGTGGTCATCTGGTCTTTGGAAAATTTGCAGATTTTCTTAAAGAAGCTATGGCACTACCTTGTTCTGTGTATGAATCCCCATCTTTTTATTTTACAGACAGCCTTCCGAGGACTATATTCGACGGGGCAAGTACACCAGTTCACCTTTTTTTTTTAAAATATTTTTTATTAATAATAATATTATAAATATTATTAATATTGAAATAATTATAAATTAATTTATTTTTATACCAGTCGTTTACACGGGAGCAACAAAGTTTTGCTTGTGTCATTTTGCCTTTGAAAAAAATAAAATAAATTTCAAACAAAATAAAAGTAGATAAAGTCAGTTTACATTTTTTTTTCTAAATTGTTTGTTTCTTGTTGCTGAAAGCAATTTTGCGTGCCACTGTTTTGTTTTTGAAAATTTAATTTTTACATATCATGTGTCAATTGGTAGAAGAACAAGCTTAATGGTCATTGCACAGTGTAAGGGTTAAAAATGGAATCAAGTACTTTTTTTTCATAATCAGAAAGATGTGACATTTCAAAAAGTTTTAACCATCTGAAATTGTGAATCTGTTCTAAGTTGTTCACTATAAGAATTTTTTCTCCTCTTTTGATACTTGCAGCAGTCCACAGTTACTATAAATGACTTTTTAGATACAGTGCTGTCAGATCCAGGCCCACAATGTCTCATGTGGTTTCCACTCACACACCGTATGGCAAGTGTAGAAAATGGTATGTCTATCTCGAATATATATATAAATGATGTGTTTAAAAAAAGGAAGTCTTTTTTTTTTTTTTTACCTTGTTTGGTTACATCTAATATAGTAATTAAAAGAAAAACAAGTGTATGTATTTAAATTTTACCAAGTTTTTTACATTTCTACAATAATAGAGACTTCTGACTCGAAAAATTACTAAATTTTAAACTTTTTTTGGCATTTTCAAATAAATATGCCAATAAAAATAGCTTGTTTGCATATTATTTAAAAAAAAATTATATTATTTGCACGTTTGCTGAAAGTGAAAATAGTAGTGGGACTTCAATACAAATTTTTTTAATTCTGTAAGCTGATCTTTTTTATTTGAAAGAAGCCTTGAAAGTAATTTCATTTGTAAATAAATTTTTAACTTTTCATTTAAGGATACATTGCTGTTACATTTTTTCTAAAACCAATTCTTCCAATGAGTGTTGGTATAATGTTACTATGAAAATCGCTATTTCATGATAGAAAAGTCATAAAAGTTTATTCACATTCATCTCCAAATAAAACTCTCTATTGTGAATACATATTTCATATTATCAGTGTTCTGTATCAATCCAATTAGTTATTAAATTTTGAGGAGTATGAAGCAGTCTTTAATGCATGGTAAATATAATAGTGTTAATAATAGTTAAATTTAATAAATTTAACTATTATTTTTTCTGCATAAATGTGAATTTTCAGATGATTTGTTTTCTTCTTAGTAGCTGACTTAGAATTGACTTTTTTAAGAATCACTTTTTCTAACAGAACTGTAGAAATTTTGTAGTGTGGTTACTACTCTTTCTTTCTTTTTCCAATTAATCTTGTTTGCTCTTCAGTTCTGCATGCAGTACAGTGTGAAGGGTGCAACAAGGAGTCATTTCTTGGGTTCCGTTATAAATGTCAGCGATGTTACAATTACCATTTGTGCCAGGATTGTTTCTGGCGGGGACGAGTCTCTGGTAACCATACTAATCAGCATGAGATGAAGGAATATACTAGCTATGTATGTATTTTTGCTTGCATCTATGTTCTATTTCAAAAGTAATAAGATATACAAAAGTGTTAAAAATTGATATAATGTGATTAAAGTTTTTTTTTTCTTAAGTTTTGCAAAGCAATGTTTCTCATTGCCTTGAAAATCCAATAAAAATTCTTCTTTCTTATATTCAGGATACTTATGCCAGAATGACTGATTTTTTATACAGATTTTCAACATATGCAAATATTAACTATATTTTTTATATAGTTTTATATTTGCGTATTTTTTATATATTTTTATAACATTTCAGAAAACTCCAAGTAAGCAGCTTAGTCATTCATTGAAGAAATCTTTTCGGTGTGGTCCAGAGAAGCAGCCTGTTGATTCGATTCCTCGATATCCTGCTGAGCCAGAAAGGCCATTAAATCTCTCTCATATAGTGTATGTGTTTCATTTCCATGTTACTTAAAGTTCTAAAAGCTGTTGGTTCCCCCCCCCCCCTTAAGTACAGTTTCCCCCACCCCGTATTCGTTATTTTTCCCTTTTATTGGAATTTTTTTAACACTCAGCAATCGTTATTCAAGTATTTAGGATGGTGCATTCTTTTAGTGCTACTGATAATACTTTGAAAAGACAAAAAAAGTGAAAACTTTACAAGAAAAATTGGATATATTGACTATGCTTGGCGAAAGTAAGTCAATACCTGCTGGCTATAGTCGGCCATTATGGAATCAATGAATCTATGGTGAGATATATCAAGAAAAAGGAATCTGAAATTCGTTCAGCTGTGGCTGTAGCTGCACCCGTGGCAGTGACATAGGCAGAGATAGAGCTGGAAGTCTGGGGCACGTTCATTATTGCTGGGGGGCACGATGATGATGTCACTTCATATATACATTAGATCAGTCGACTCCACCTTTGATGATGCTGGGGGAGGGCCCCACACCCTCCCGTATCTCCGCCCGTGGGCAGTAAAAAATCACCGGTGATCAAGCTCCTGCCGATCAGGAGGCAGCTACAAAATTTCCAAAGACTTCGTAGAAAATTATTGAAGAGTAAGGTTATGCATCTCAGCAGGTGTTTAACACTGAGGAAACTATACTAATTTGGAAGAAAATGCCGCAAAGAAGTTAAGCAAGAGAAGAAAAGTAAGCCCCTGGTTTTAAGGCAAGTAAAGATAGACTTACTGCGTTGTTTTGTGCAAATGCATATGGGTACATGATAAAATTCACCATCATTTTCAAATCAGTGAATCTATGAGCATTGAAGGGAAGGATAAGCCAATGCTCCCAGTATTTTGGACAAACAATAAAAAAGCTTGGACTACGAAAACACTTTACCTAAATTAGTTTAAACTGTTTCATTACAGAAGTCAGGGGGTACCTTGAGAGTGAATACATGCCATTCAAAGTTCTTTTGATATTGGATTGATCAAGGAGAAATTAATGCAGCTGAGTGGTCCTGAAACTGAAGCGGTACCAGATGAAGAAGATCAAGATAAAGAAGTAGAAGACAAGTTCACCACAGGTGACATAGCGGAAGGGCTTCGCAAGTTCAAATCAGCAATAGATTATTTTCCTGACATAGATATCTCTATGGTACGTTCTTCACATGTAGAAAAATTAATAGAGGAAGCCTTGTCAACATACTTCACCATACTTGATGATATGAAGAAGAAATGCCAAACAGAAATAACAATGTCTCTTCAGAAAACATCCCCAACAATCGCTGCACCCTCTTTTACATTCCCTTCTACCTCTGCATCACCCTGCTCTTTCTCATGATGTTCAATAAATGAGATATGCAAAAAAAAGCCTATGGTTTCGGTTATTCGCGGATTTCCTGTATTCCCGGAACGTAACCCCCACAAATATGGGGGAGGGGGAGCAGACTGTATAAAACTTAAAAAAATATTTTTTCCCACTATATTTACCATTAGTTTATGGTCGTTTTTTTATTCAAAAGCTGTTTTTCATACATCTATATAATTATGTTCTTTAGGCCACCTACCCCTGCTCTTCCTCGTAATGGAATTCTAGATCCTTACAATACTTTACAATATGAAGGACAATCTAGGCAAAAGTAAGTAGTGGTAAGGTTTTTGTATTTCTATTTGTGCTTTTAATAATTTTCTTGTTGTCTTCTCTTTTTTTTTTAAGCTGCTAATATTGAGCATCAATATTCCTTTAAGCTGTGCACTGTAAAAATACTTTTGTTCACACAAAAAGTTTATATACATTATTGGTATATATGTTAACATTTCAGTGCTGTAGAAAGAAAAACAATTGAAAAAAAAAAAAGTGAAAGGGAACTTTTGCCCACTTCCTTAATTTTTTTGTCAGATTGTCAATCTTTTAATCAAGCAGAATCAAGACTTTCGAATGAAATTTTATGGTGATATATGTAGTGCTTATGGTGTTCATGTTGTTTCAGCTTAAGTTAAAATATTGCTTCTTTGCACAAGGGGTAAAGTTTTACGAAGTTGTTCCTTCAGTAAGTTTTTTTTTTTTTTTTTTTTTTTTTTTTGTGTGATCAATCTATACTAAAATCACTAATAATTGTAAATCTCCTATGTAAATTTTTTTGTAAATATTTTAGGTCGAAATAAAACTAAATTAAACATTTTTTTTCTTCTTTTTAGTTCTCATCATGCATCAACATACGATTTTTATCCTGGTGATGAAGAGCACAGACTAATAAGTCGTTATACTAATCACCTAGCTGACAATAATGGAGAGATGCAGGTAAAAAAATTTTTTATGGCATTTTAATGTATTTTTTGCAATCAACATATTTATTTACATACTCTTTCAGTCAGTTTCTCCACCTTTTAGTACTCTGGATCCAACTTTCCATTTGAATCCCCTTCCTCTAGGTGATTTCTTGTGAAATGGCAGGTTGAAAGTTTACCTCCCCAGAGGTTTTTCACTGTGTGTCTTCCCTTTCAATTGTAGCAATACTATTGTATAGCAACCAATAGTCCAGCAGATTGCGTTAGTCATCCATGATTGCCTCTGTGAATGCTGCGAGTGTATACTTATATATGTATATGTGTACTACGAACAGAGAGAGAGTTGAGACTTCTCAATGTCCGGATGTGTTGTTCTCGACTGTGATGCAAATAGTTAAGTTTAACCAACAGTAATATTAATAGTTATAAATTTATATAATAAAGTATATTAAATCAACATGTACAATGTAGTGAATTCTTACACTATATTTATGGTGACTTCAATCTAAGTGTGCTTCATTTGTAGAAAAACATGAATGCAACTATAGTACTTATTGTATGGTTATCATGTGCTCTTCCAGTCTAGAAGTCCCTCAGAAGCAAGTATAGTGTATGACACTAACAAACAGAGGGAATTAATAGCCAAGCTGGAAGCTCAGAACAGGTAATTTATTTGCCTGTGCCATATATTGTGATTTTTTGTTTTTGGTGGAAAGTATGATGGAAACTATCCTTCCTATAACTATTACATATCATTTTTCACAGAGCAATTATGCGGGAAATCATGAGGCTGCGAAAGCAACAGGAAGAGGAAGATACTATGATTTTGTCTGATCGGAAAAATCCAACTTTGTTGGCTGAACTTCGAGCACTTAGACAACACAAGGATGAATTGGAAAGTCATCTAAACAACTTGCAAGAAAGTCGAAGAGAATTAGTGTTACAGCTTGAAGTTCTTATGAGAATGTTGAAGGTATAATATGTATTCAGTATCATTTTTTTCAAGTACCGTCATTTCATACTCTGATTTGGTCAATCAATTTTTTTTTTGTGATGTGTAAACATCATCTAAGTAGTGTGAATTTCAATAATTTAATGTTCATAATGAAAATTTAGCATTTTGTGCCTTCATACTTATTTAAGTGTTATAATTGACATTTATGGAACATGTGACAATTTTAATTACCGTATATACTTGTGTATAAGCCGACCCCCCCCCCCACTTCAGGACCACCAAAACCGCAATAAATTGAAAACTCGTGTATAAGCTGACTCCAAAAAAATCTGCGCATTTTAGAGAAAGAAAATCTTATATTTTCATGCAAAATGAATAGCTAGCGGAAATTTACAATAAAAAATGATTCAAACTTTTTAATCCATTTTTTCTGAGTCTCCAATCGTAATCTATCATAGGGGGTACGGCATCTTCGTTTTTATCCTCATCTGAGCTGTCACCGCTATTGTCACTTTCAAAGAGGATATCATCTTCAGTTCCGTCCATAGCATTGCTGATGCAACACTTTTTGAAGGATCGAATGATAATTTCGGTGGAAACAGAATTCCACGCCTCATGTACCCATTGACATACTAGGCCAACGTCAGGTTTCTTCAAGGCACCACTTTTTGTAGTTTCTTTAACATCGAAACCAGGGCCGCAACTAGGGGGATGCAGGCGGGTCTGTTGCCTCAGGCGCAGGACTAGAGGGGGCGCAAATTTCACTCTTTAATCTTCCCTTCAACATTATGAGGGGGCGCCAAAATGCGTGCTTGCCCCGGCTGACCAAACATCTAGTTGCGGCCCTGATCGGAACTCATCCATTGGATCCACAAATTCTTCAGGTAGATTTGATTCAATCCTTGATCACTCAAATTTCTGATTGCGCCTTTTGCGATACGATTTTTATACAACTTTCCATGACTATTTATTATCCGTGCCCGTTGCACTTTACTTTAACTTGATTAATTTGATTCTTCGATTTACATAATTTTTGATTTCCTTTCACTATATGTAATCTTTGACGAATCAATAAATTTTGGTTTTACCGGAGATGCCCTGTTTCCCCCCCCCTCGGGGGGGGGGGGCAAAGTGCTTGCGTTGCTTCTTGCGACAGAGCCTGGGTGTCTCGCGGTTTCTCCAGTTCTCCAGGTAGTCTTTGAGAGGCTTGTTGATGCTCACATCTAAAAGCTGTACATTGACGTTAGCCCACCTGGTATCAAAGCCAATGATGTTTTCGATTTCTTTGCCATTTTTGGAGGTTTGAACATATCCCATAACAATAATGCCGGTTTCTCGAACACTGTAACATAAATGACTACTGATTGCGGGAGTCGATATTTTTTCACCAAAAACTGACCCGAGTATAAGCCGACCCCCCCACTTGAGGAACAAATTTTTCCACAAAAAAACTCGGCTTATACAGGAGTATATACAGTATTCATTTAAATCATGTTTGTTAACAGTCTTCATTATTGTTTATTTTAACCAATTGATGTTGGCGTTATTTAATTTGGTTTAATTGAATAATCACATGTATATATGAACCATTCTAAAACATACTCTTCTTATACTGATGGAAACTTTGACATATTTTTGCGCTCTCTTCTAAGGACACACTTTTTTTTCTTAATATAAAGGGACATTCTCCACGCTCAAGTCCAAACAGCTCACCATTTTCTCTGCTGTCCAGATCTCCTCCTGGGGCATTATCTTATCCTTGGTCTTCCGCAAGTGCCCCACCTTCTCCTGGACACAGTGCATTGATGCGAGACCATCTTGTTGGATTTGGTGGCGATGTCCCACTTTCGTATGGACAGTCCAAGATGTCTAGAAGCCTTCAGAATGACCTACTGGTTGCTGCAGATTCAGTCACAAATGCTATGTCATCTCTAGTCAAAGAACTCAACTATGGCAAGTTTTTTTTTTTTAACTAAACAAAATCAGTGTTGCTTTTGCAGGGCATAGACATTTTAACATAGTTTTTGTGTGCATATAAACCATGGGGGTGTTCCTGGAAGCTTGGTCAATTATGGTTTTACTGTAGATCTACAGGACGCCCATAATTAAAAGACCCTGTTCTAAAGTAGCCTACAGGTGAAACCAGTCATCAAAATTGTGAAATTTTGTGGAGGGCTTCATGAACTGATGGGAATTTGTTTCAGGATGGGGAGATTAGTTGCACATGTTGCCACCAGAGGGCGTTTTATTAAGAAATGACACATTTAGGTAAACGTTTACAATTTTCACAATTGTTAAACACTTTTACAATTGTTACTGCAACAAAACATGTTCCACATGATGGCCATCATTTTCAAGTATCGTGTGAAATCGCAAAATGGCATGATGGCATTAAATGCTGCCTTTAAGGCCAGGTAAAGTTCTTCGATTGTCATGACTTACCAGATGTTTCAAATGCCCCCAAAGCCAAAAATCGTATGGATTAAGGTCCGGGAATCGGGGAGGCTGTAGATTAGGGAAGTGCCAGCTGATGACACGTTCTTCTGTAAAATGTATTTTATGAACATTCTTAACACACATTGCAATGTGTGGAGGAGCTCCGTCTTGCATAAGGATTGTGTCTGCAAGGCAGTGACGTGCTTGCAGAGCTGGAACAATTTTTTTCTGTAACAGCAATGCATATCGCTTCCCGGTGATCGAACATGTCACTGGACCAGTAGAACATAATTCCTCGTAGAAGTAGGGACCAAGAATAAATGATGCAATAAATCCACACCATACTGTCAGTTTTGGTGAATGCAACTGAACCTGTAAGATAGCATGCTGATTTTCTGGTTCCCAAATTCGGCAGTTGTGAATAGTGATTGCACCACCCAAGTGAAAATTGTGCTTCGTCTGTCCAGAGGATATTGCAAGGCCATTCTGAATCAACCTGAAAGCGAGCTAGAAACTGCAGTGAGAACCGAAGTCAGGTATCGTAATCATGTGGAAGCAACTGCTACACAAGTGGAAGTTTGTACGGATAATATCAGAGAATATTCTGCGTGATCTTTTAGACAGTTGAATGTGGCCTATCCAGTGCCTTTGCTACACGCCTGACACAAGAATTTGAAGCTCTGTCCTCTTCGATCTGAAGCAAAACCTCCTGTACTGCGTTTATAAAAACGGGTTTTTTTCCTCTTCCAGGAGGAACAGCCAACGATCCTGTGGTTTCAAATTTTGCTATCATACTCCAAAGGTTTTTAACACTCATTGGACCTTTTCGAAACCTTTTCCAAGTCAGATATTTCCGTAGAGCAGTTGCTGCGGCATTGCTGTTTTTGTAAAATAATTTAACCAAGAAAACAAGATGTCATAAACTTATCGTCATTATGAGCAGCTAACACATTGAAAAAGATCTCCATGAATGTTTCTAGGTTTTATAACAGCTGCTGCATGCCATCACATAAATTTACATGTTTACTACAGGTATTCAAAGTGGAACGCCCTCTGGTGGGCGGCAATGTGCAACTAATTCCGCCCCCCCCTCCTTAAACACACACACAAATTCTCATCACTTCATGAAGTCCTCCACAAAATTTCACACTTTTCTGATGACTGGTTTTGTCTGTAGGCTACTTTAAAATAGGGTTTTTAACTGTGGACGCCCTGTATTTTCACATAGAGGATCCAGGTTCAAACAATGTTTACGGCACAGTGATGCTCAGCTGAAGTTGGCTTTCTGCAGTTTCCCAACTTCCAGGATGAATGTGAGCCCCAGTGTTTCATTTAAAAAAGTCTCCACAGAGAGCAGGCAGACTTTAAACACTGTACTTACATAACATTAAAATCCAGGCATTTGTTGTTGCACTAAAAAATGTGGAAGGCAGACCACAGTATCAGCATAGTACGATCACGCATAGCTCTGACAACATAAACACGTTAGGGCCATACATATACACGCATACTATGTTTTTGCATGTACTGATTTGTTAGAAATTCCACAGAGGAATATTTACAAGGTGCATGTACGATTAAGTAATAGTAGTAAATGCATTCACATGAGACATTCATAGATGAGTCTCTAAACACAGCTTACTTCTAATTTCTTTTATGTTGCCTTTATTCAGTCAGTAATTTATTTTTTCATAACAAAATGCAACATAAATTTTGTCGCCTAAAGAAAGCTAGTTCTTGTGCTAGAGAGGAACAACTGAATTATATTTTGATAACAATATAAAAATGCCTGAGTAGCCTTTTGAACTTTTTTAAAGGCGTGTTTACATGCACATTATATATTGTCCTTGAGTGGCTTGCTGAGATTTCCCTTCCATGTCTACGACTACCACGATATACTTTTATCACGTGCCAAGCAATATACTACTTCACGAAACACCAACTCCTGCCATATCGCTATATTGAATATTACTGCCATTAATGAAATGGGTTGGAAATGAAGGCGCTGTCTATCGGTGGTCGCCTCAAGTTCGTTAGGGAAAATATCTTATCTATATCCTCCCTCGGATTTGAACCCAGGACCGTGACTGCAACTTTCACGTGGTGAAGGTCGCTCCAGGCAATATACTGTAGACAAACATCAAAAACTTGGGGTGAAGTCTGTGTACTGCTTCAATCAAAATCAGGTGTGCATGGAGGTGGGGGGGGGGGACATGGCCCCCACATCCTGAAGCTGGGATCTTTTATTGGCCCCCGAGGAGACTTTCACGGGCTCCTTTATGATGAATTTATAGCGTGAAAAAAAAAATGAAAATAATCTCGGGTCCCAGGCTGGAGCCTTGTCAGCCTACCCCTTGTGAGAGGCCATGGGGGAGGGGAAAAGAGAGGAAAAACAAAAGTGTGGTAAACAAAATAAAGGCCCGTTTACACGAGGCAAGTACTTTAGTTGGTTAGTACGATATAATGTATGCAGACGATAAGGGTCGTTTACACGGCTTTAGTTGGCAAGTGCGCAAGTGATTTAGTTGGTAAGTGAGATAAGAATGGTTCTATTTTTCCCAGTTAAGTAGACCTATGCGCATGCGCCAGTGGGCGTGACCTGCCGCTCTGGAGGGGTCTTTTTGCTCTCTCACGGAGGGGTTTATTTTGATCTCAAGGGTGAACCTGTTCATACTTCGTCATCTCCTGAAGTTTCGCTAGAATTCCGCCGAAATATTGGATGGTGAGGTGGCCAGAGGACACAATCTTCAAGTTTATTGAAAAATATATTCGCTATGAATGTTTGTTGAACTATAGAAATGGAAATTACCTTAACAAACAAGCTGAAAATTATTCGATGTTGGAAAAAGCTATGGAATATTCTGTCGACGTGATGTCAGGAGTTTAAAAAAATTGAAGATTCAAAAATATATATTAGGTGGGGAGGATTTATATATTAAAAACTGGAGGAGGGGGTTTCGAATATTTCTCTCGTCCAGAACGAATTTGCTGCCATCTGTTGTAAAAATACATGATCAAATACTGTATTTAACATAAAGATATCATCTCTATAGATTAAATTAAAAAATAATAATGATTTCGAAAATTTGGAAATAATTTTTGTTTAATGAATTTTTATTATTTAATTTTTAACCCTTAGAATTTCCTACGAATACCAAGAATCTTCTCCCGTATTTTCGGCTTACATAATTCATAATTTATCTCCTCTTTAACATCGATTAAAATATCATATAATCGGTATTTACAACTTAGACGAGAAATAGAGAAATCTTATATTTCTTCTCGACGACTTACTTAAGTTTATAATATGTTGTGTGTCTTTTTTCCCCTGTGGCGTCATCTCTTGCCCCTTGCGTGGGTGGCAGAGGCAAAAAAAGGGGACAAGCAAACTGTTTCCCTTGCGTGACCTACTTCTTGCTCAGTGTGTTGCTCTCGCGCAAGTGAGAAAAACGTTTCTCCTTTTTTATTATGTGGAATTAATATTGTTAACCTATGTAAATAGTTTTTTAAAATTAAATGAACTTAAATATTATCAACCATTTCTTCAATTGGAGTCAGAATATACATCGTCCTCAATGTGTACCACATAACTATACCCCTCTTGAGTAAGTGAAAGTGAATAAATTTATATTCTTTAAAAAATATATATAATGTGGCTCTGATCACAGTATTCTCAAGTTCTACCTGCTCATCTTCATCCATCGTTACGAAAGCTATGAGCTTTAAAAAAAGCACCTCTCTGAATGCCAGATAAAAAATTATTACTATTATTCTCCCGCGCTTTGCGTCTGTCTCTCTCCGTGGATTTGAGTAGACTGAAGCGCGCATATGCTAACTGCGCTCACCTCCGTAAAAATTATCCAATGAGCGCCTACTTACCACTTATCGTGTGGACACTTTCAAGAAGAATCGGTAAGTTAGAATTAAGTTACCAACTAAAACACTTGCCTCGTGTAAACAGGCCTTACGTCAAAGTGAGTAAGAATATGCAGATGCACCTTTAGAAAAGACAACTTTTCTTTGACGTTATCTAAAGAAGTACAAAAAATTCACACAATCTCTCTCTCACATATTTTCTTTTACTTCGAACTGTCACTATCATATTTATATAGCATTAACATTTGTGTTTATAAATAAATATTTTTCTAAATCAGATGAATATGATGATGATTTGATAAAAAGGAGTTTGGTGTATCCAAGAGGTATGTGACATCTTGTTTTTATTCTTTTTTTTCAACACTTGTGAAGATATGAAACTGTCATTATTATGAGGTCACATTTTCTTTGATTGCTTTGAGATGTTTTAGATTTCTTATGGATTGTTACTTCATTCACTATATTTTTATGGTTATTTTGCAGATTTCTATCCTGACGAAGCCATTGCCGGTCTGGAAGAAACACTCTGGCCTGATGAAATTCAGAGATTGCGTAGCTCAGAGTTTGATGCAGATCTGGCCGAAGAAGCTATCAGAAGCGAGGTTGATGACAGGCAGCTGGATCTCTATAACCCGGTAAGCCCAACAGAATGAGTTGTAATTTTTAAATCTTTCATTTTTCTTTACTTATTTTTTCACGAAATTGTTATTCACGATCATAATTGTCTACAGAATTAATTATCAACACAGAAGTTCACAAATGATGAACAAATTCAGTGTTTTCTTAGATTGTGTTTCGATATTCTTCCTTGGCTTTTACATACCTTTAGAGTAGGTAATGAAGTTCTTCACAGTTTGTTTTAAAACAAATTTTAGGGTTTAAAAAATATTGCAATTCAGTAAAAGTACATTAAAAATTTTTGATCTTGATTACATTGATAAAGGATAGCTGATGCTCGTTATAAGAACCATGCATTATAGCGACTGTTCCATTATAAAAACTCATATGATAACTCCCAAATGTTTCATAGAATGAATATCCTGCATGTTTTCCTTTCAATATACTTGTAACAACCACCTGATATAACATCCATCTTCGATGGAATGGTTGGGATCACTATAAAATATAAATGTAGCATATAAATGTTGTCCAACTGAAATACAGACTTGTGTCTAGAACTTTACACTTAACATGTAGGAAAACATACCCTAGCACTCAATGACAGCATAATGATGACAGTTTCAGAGAGAGTATTGATAATCTCCCCAACCCTGTTCAAGCAACTGCCTGTCTCAAAGCAGAACGATTTCTCTGTACCCTCTGCAAAGAAAGGACTAATTGAACCACTATTCCACAGCAAGCTGGTTTACCGAAGGTGAAACAATTAACTTTAGGGCTCCTACTTTAACATTCTATTGGCCAAAGATGACTAGATTAGGAGGTAATGGCTTGTCTCTAGAGCAGTGTTTCCCAAACTTTTTGACATGGGAAACCGCCTGTAGTGAAGGTAAATGGTCTGTGGCCCCCTTGAAGTAAAGAGCAATGCTCTGCTGACCCCCGATAGCGTCAGATGATATAATTTGTCATCACCCTCCCATAAAATCCAAAATATATTGGTTTTTTCTAATTTGCGTACCATAAAAATTAAACAAATTACAATTTCACAGCACAGAATGTGTCATTCATCGCAATGGTAGTAAATTATAACGATCCCACGGACCCCTTACAAAGCACTCATAGACCCCCAGTTTAGCAAACACTGGTCTAGAGGTTCTTGTCAGAGGTCTACTCACTCTTGTAGTTTACATTTGAATGTATCATAGATCTCATTGCTGAATGTTAAAGAGTTGACAGACAAAGACCTGAATGTCTCAAAAAAGAGATACTGATTCCTTAACTATTACTACTTTGCGAAACCCGACTCTGGCCATATTGCTATATTGCAATTTACTGCCATAACGAGTTGGGTTGGAAATGAAGGTGCCATCTCTCTGTGGTTGCCTCAAGATCGTTAGGGAAAATATCTTATCTATATTTTCCCCCCGGTTCGAACCTGAGACCTGATGGCAATCTTCACGGTGGGTAGACGAGCATCTTATCACCATGCCACTTGAGCAACTCATTTCTTAACTTACTTTCTTTCAAACCGAGCACAACTCAGGTCTATCGCCATGGGCAATTTATTGCTTAGTGAGTTGTGCCAGAAGTGTAAGTGTGTGTACCTAACACTCAGAGTGCGTATCAAGTGTTGTGTCTGATTTTTCAGTGATCCATCTATATTTTAGAAGTGAATGAAGTGTAGTGATTGAATATTTGTACCATTTGTGGTCCTGTTGCTCTCTGTGGCTAGACTTTTTAAAGGGGAGATAGACTTGCATTCACGCCTCAAAGTTGGGAACCACAGAAAACCAACTTCAGCTGACCACCACTGTGGCGATGGTGGGATTCGAACCCGGGACCTTACGATGCCAGTCCGCCACTATGGCCACCACAGCTGCTGATTTCTTAACTGTACGTGTACCTCATACACATTTCTCTACGGAATTTCTAATTAATTGGTACATTTTGAACATGTTGTATGTGTATATACATGGCTGTGACATATTTATGTTGGCAGAGCCATGCTTGTTTCATGTTCTTGCTTCAGAACAACATAAAAAAAATCTGTAAGCCCAGGCGTTTGTTAGCAGAGGTATCATGTTGAAGATCTGCCTGCTCTTTGCAGAGAGACTTTTTCAAAACTAGGACAGATGAGAGATACTGACCTACAAAGTAGAAAATTTTCATCCAGTTAAAGTGTAGAAAAATGATATATATTTGATTGATTGAATTATGTTTTCCTTAATTTTTAAGTTTGGGCGAGGCATATTAATTATCAATACCAATTAATAATGTTTTGTGTAAATTATAAATTTTTTTGGAATGTTTATTTTCTTTTCTGTGTCTTGTATCTTTTATTTTTTCAATTATTTTTATTCAGAAATTTCTGTTTGTTTATTTTTGTATATATATTTTTTATTTTATTCCTGAAATTATTTCTTGTTTTTTATTTTATTCCTAAAATTATTTCTTGTTTTTATTCAAAATTATTTTGTTCTGATTATTTTCTAGGATGTCTCTGTCGCAGACAATTAGGAGAACTCTTTTTTTTTTTTTTTTTTTTTTTTCTTTACCCTTGTTTCTAATCACGTTTTTGTTGAGTTTCCTTAGAGTAGACTTCTTATCATTGTGTGTTTTCATTGCCCTTTTTTATGCCGCTTACAAATATTTCAGGAGCAGGACTTGTATAACATGTCACTAGCTACAGATGATGAAAGCTATGTCAGAACTGATGAAGAAGACATCACCACCGACTGGGAGGATAACATGAGACGGTGGAATATATTATAGTTGATAACTCTTTTTTTTTCTAATAGAGTTATTGATGCCATCTGTTTTTTCCCAGGATATAAGTCATCAGTTATCTGTTGGATTTTAATGTTATTATTTGTATTGTAAATGTTTTGTGTGTATGGTTTGGAATCTATATGTAACATTGTCTGAATCCCAATGGAATTGGAAAGGATTTTGTGCCTGAAGAAAATGCATGTTTTGATGTTTCAAGTTTATATACATACTCATATTTGTGATGTTTTTTTAAATTCAACATCATTTTTTACATATGCGGGAGGGGGAGGGTACAGACAAATAATGTCTAATGTTTTAAAAATTGCTTACACAATTCTGAAATCAATATTTATCTTATATCAAAATTTATAACACTGCACACGATTCAAAAAAATCAATTGCAATAGAAAGATTGCTCAATGTCTTTATATTCTTTGGAAATTCTTACTGTAATTCGCCTGATGTGTTGGTGTAAATGCTCAACCTATCAAGCATTAAATCACTCATAATTTAAAATTTAATGCACATCAAATTACTATCTACCAACATAAATGTTGAATTGTATATCTTTGCCCAAAGAGTGGAAAATTTATGTGTTGCTATCTCTGAAGCAGTGAAGTCACTCTATTCTAACCTGCCTGGAATTCAAGGTTAGTAAAACCTATGATTAAAAGTATTCCATATAGAGTGAGTGAATTAAGATTTTATGCTTCATTTTCCAAAATTTTATGTCACTGATGTTCCAATGACCTTCAGTAGTGAAATTGTGTTCAATGTATTGCCATTTACTCCTTAATTTTCTGTTTCCATTGCCTATCAGCGATTGTTGAATCAGCCTGTGTTCTTACAGGATTCCTAGCAAAATCAGCTTGATCATTTCCCTCACCAGAGCTTAAAAATTACCTTCACTTTTCCTGGCCAAAACTGTGGGAGAAAGAAATATAATTCAAAATCTTAACCTTCCAAATTTGAAATTTTTGCCCTCTTCACCGAACTGTTTTCTGACTTTTATCAAATATTTACATATTTCTCTGACTTTTATCAAATATTTCACAATTTTCCTAACCATTTTTCATTTCCCTGATGTTCCAAGTTGCTAGGAACCCTGTCCTGTTATAAACGATTAGCTGAATCGAAACTTGGGGAAATGTTTCAATCCTAGTACACAACTCACAGATTTCAGTCTAAAATAAAAAGGGGAGGAATTAACTTTAAATTGCAGCATAACTTGACATATTTTAAAACAGGAATAATCAACCTTTTTTCAAGTCGTGCCATTATTAAGCCCATATAAGATGCATGTGTATGTCTCTCTCCAAACTTTTATGTGAAGGCTGTATACCGTTTTGTCTTTGTAAGGAAGGTAAAGGTCTTTCAAAAATTGAAAAGAATTCCTTCAATTACTTAAAGAAAGACTATGTGGCACTTAGCCACCACTGTCTTAGAAGAAAATTTATTTTGAAATGTCTGCGGGGGAAAAAAAGATAAGCTTGGAGAGAAAACACAGTGATTCAAAAACTTTTTCCACACTTCTTTGGTTGAGTGCAATAAATTTTCTTCCATCGGTTTGAATTTTTACATGTTATACAATAATGTGTAAAAAGGTTTTAGCAAATTTTTCTATTCCAAAGAGTTGAGATATGATAGACAACTCAATGTACAAAAGTTGGTGTATTAATTCAAGATAGGTTGAGCATCATCTTTTGTTGGGGGGAGGGATTATTTTGATACGTTTTTAATAGGGTAAAAAACATTTCAAAATTTATGTTGCTCTCTACAAAACTACCATTGTTTGGCATATGATAATTACGATTAAGCTGCATTTTTTTTCCTTTCAACAAATACATAGTTTTGTTTTCAAAGTATGTTAATGTCATCTCTGTAAACTATTTTTAATTATCTCTTATTGCAACTCGATGGTATTGTGAAATAGTTTATGAAGGAAATGATGAATCATAATGCCCAATTGTTCAGTCCATGAATAATTGGTAATTATACTATACCTTATAGTTCCTTGTTTGTTGAAGGTACCTCTTGTGTGTATCTATGTCTGTGCTAACTACCTCATTCTTATGTTTCAGTATTTAGAACTTTTAGCTGATGCTTTTGTTTTTTCTTCATAAAGCTATTTATATCATTTTTTAAAATGTTGGTCTCTGAAAATAGTTATTTTCTCTAATATTTCCTGCATGTAATAGGTATTTAAGCAATTTTTTTAAACCTAGAAATTTATTGAATAATACTTTGTAATAAGTCAATGACAAAACTTTTTTTGCCGCAAACTGCTAGTTTATTTACAAGACCACCTTAAATTTTCAAGAAAGAAAGTTTTGTGCATAAAAAATGCAGCATCAATATTTATTGGGGTATGTTTAAATGTTATTAGATGTTGGTTTTGTTTTTGCTTTATTAGAAGCATTGTGTTGCATGCTCATGAACATGGGCAGAGATACAAGATGGGAGTGGGGGACTATCTTCCCAGCATCAATCGCTGATGCTTACTGATCTAATACACAGAGTGATGCACAAATAAGTATACAGTTTCTGTATAACAGTAACAGTTAAAGACATGGACCAAAACTGTGATCAATTTAGGTAGATGTAATAATAAAGTTTGTCTTACTACTGAGGAAAGGTATGTGAACGATAACATGCATGTCACATAACTAGTGTCATGGCAGGGTCTGCAGAGAAGGCATTTTGCATTATTGAATTGAAAAAAAAAACGGAATCTGTAAGTGATGTCCTATGACATTTTCAATCAAATTGGAGAATTAAGTTGTCACACGTTGTCTTCCCCTGCAACTGTGGCATCAACCAAAGACGTAACATATTCAGAAAAGAGCCTCCTGTCACAGTGTTCTCGTGAAAAACAGACTTGAAAAGCGAAATGTCATCTCTACTGCAGATGCTGCCATTTTTACTGACTATTCATGTGACACACATACTATTGCCTACATCACTTCCATCAGTATGTCTACTCAATGGATCACACTTCTGGTCCATGTCTTCAACACCTGGAAACTGTACACTTCTTTATGAATCACCCTGTATTTATGTGCTGACAACATCATTGTGCTTGCTCCTCCATCCTTTCAAGTCTACCTCCACTTATGATTATAAATCAAATGACTGTTTCAAGAAAAACCAAGTGTAACAGACACTTTTGATATCTGCTGTAAAACTTGTTTTAAGTATTGTTATTTATTACTATTTTTTAAATATTTATTTGTGAATTCTGTTTAGTGTTGGTCATTTAAAAATTTTTAGTTTTGTATGGCTTCTAGTCAGATCTCTTTTCGGAAGGACAATTCAGAAAAGGGTATAATCTCTTTCTAAATTTCTTCTTGAGACTTTTTTAATGTTTTTCAACTGATCGATAGTCATTTTTGTTGTCAAAATAACCATCATCAATGATTCCGTCTTGAAAGCTATTGTCTGTTATGCATTATGTAATTTTTAATTTTAAGGCTATTTATTTTTTTTAAATCGACCAATTTCTTGTTATTGAAGAGTTTTTGATCTTAGTAGTGGTAATGTATATAATCTTGTGTTATATAGGTATGCTGGATAAAAGGTTAACCTGGGGTTATGTGGCCATAGATTTTTTTAAAATCCAAATTATCGAGTGTATGAATGCTCACAAAAATTTAAACAAACTGTTAATTACACTAATCTTTCAAACTGTATATGAAGCATCCATGATGCTTATCTCGTAACACATATCGAGAAATAAGGCATGCAAATATAATGTTTAGTTCATTTTTTAAGCTGACTAGCAAACGTTTTACTCAAAATAAACCATAATTATAAGGCAGTTACTGTGAACGAAGTAAAAAACGTAAAAAGTTGTAAGGTTTTTCTTGCATTTACTTTTCTTTTTGTCAAGGTTTGCTTTTTATTTTCTCATTAAATCTGAGCTACAGAAAAAAAAAAAAAAAAACCCCTGAAAAAAGTGCTTTTGGTAAAAAACGGAAACCAAAGTGATAAAACAATAGATTCGGCCGTCATTTCCTCACATTTCTGGGGGAACCAGACCCCTAAGTCTTCCTTGGGCCTTGACATAACAAAAAAATGAATTAATTTGCTCATTAAATTAACTCTCGCTAAAAGTGTGCTCATTATAAGCAGGTCTAACTGTATGAAACAACGTTATATACATTTATGCCACTGTTTCTTCAACACACGTTCAAACAAATCTTTTAGTTGACCATCTAACTTATAACTACTGTGTATTCATATATTAAAATCTACCCATTATTAAAAACATGAGAATAGTTGGTCATCTAACCCTGATTTACACTAATTCAACAAATCATATGGAACTGATATTTTTGAGAATTATTTGGTTGAGAAATGAGCATAAATTCACAACCAGGGATTTTTGAAAAAAAAAAAAAAGAGTGATATCAGAGGGTTTCTAAATAGAAGGACACAGTAGCCACCAAATTTTTAGTTTCGAAGGAAAGGTGCACAAACTTTGAAATCTGTGAAATTAAAGTCAATAAAAAAATTTGTTCAGGCACTAAATTGATTTTTTTTAGATATAGCATGGGGAAATTTTGAAACCTCTGGGGAACCACTACAGCAAAAAAAAAAAAAAAAGTTGAAAAACCTCTGCTTTAGAAAATATTGAACAGAATCAATATGAGATTGAACCACACTGAGGGTGTTATTCACCTACATGGTTTACACTAAGTCACAATTTTTGGATACAAGATCAACACGGATTGGTTAAAAACCTGAATTTAACCAATCTGTGTCGATCTCCTATCTAAAAATTGTGACTAATTTAAACCATGTCAGTAAATACCACACATTAAGAGACATCAATGAAAATATTTCATCATATACTACAGACATGAGTCGCAATCAAATTTAAAAAAGTGATTTTCACTGTTATAGAAAGAGATCTGCGTGTTTTATATAATTTGGCAAACGAATATAGAATTGGAAATATTAAAACTATCTTAATGCTAGTCTAGCTCGTAGAATAATTATACTATCATTGGAAAAATAAATTTGATTCATATTTTGTATCTAACGATGAATATTTAAAAATCAATCTTTTTAGAATGTGCCCAAAAAAAATTGCAAATTTGGCAGTTTTTCTATATTTCTTTTTACTTCATGGTGATTTTTTCCAAACCATGGTTTTCATAATTACTAAAATTATCCATAAAAATGTGTGTGTGCATGTACTTTCAACTTACTTCGATGTGGATCAATTTTTTTTATTTCAAAGATATAATGCGACCACTAATGTAACAGGAAAAAAAATGACAGCATAGAATTTTTTTTAATTCATTGCTATGGAAGTTTTGTCCCTAATTGTAACTTTTCTTTCCTGTGTGTTTTTAAAAATTACGGGAAGTTCTGGAATCTTGTTATGGAATGAAGTTTGTAAGCATTTTATCTTTCGCTGGATTGCATGTAAATAGGAAAAAAATGTATATTGAATTTCATCATATCATATATGTATGAAGTAGCGTAATTATATATACATAAATTATACTAGTATAAACAGTGAAATATTACAATGAGTTGTTGTGATCTGCGAATAAATTATAGAAAATATGTGTAAGAAATATTAAGGAATATATAACTGATATTATAAAGCTTCGCTTTACGAAAATCAAAATTTTTTGCTAATATTTTTCTTCATCTTCTTTGAAGATTTCAAAATCTGATGATCACCAGCTATTTGTATGGTTGAGTATGAATATGTAGGTATTCATTTTTGAGCATTTTTTCCAAATTCTGGTAAAAACTTTCAGTAAAACTTTCTATGCAATTGAAAAATGATAGATGAGAAATATTTTTCACAATTTTGTTTTTTAATGCAAAATAGCTTCCCTCTTTTTTTTTTGATAGCATTTAAAACTAGTAGATTTCTATGTATTGAGTGTCCTTGATCAGAGATCTTTACTCTTTCAGATGTGGATGATGTGATTTACATTGTGGGTTAAATCCGAACTTCCCATGAAGCCTGCGGGCCATGGCCCCTCTCCACAAGGGTGGAGCTGACAGGGCTCCAGTCCGGGATAATTTTTTTTCTCACACAAAAATTCACTAGAGAGGGGCCCTTGAAGTCTGTTTTTTTTTTTGGGGGGGGGGGAGACTGAAAAAATACTGCTATTATTTCTCACACTGATTCTAAAATTATTTATGTACTTTTTTCTTCTGCGATAATGAAATTAATGTCCCAAAAAAGTGTTCATTCCCCCCTTCTTGTAAAGACTGCCCTGGTAATGTACCAGATGCAGCCTTCATCAGTTTTATTTTTCAAATTTTTTCAGCTACTTCCTAAATATCATCTGTGAGCCACAGTGAAGAGCTCCAAGGGCCACACGTTAAAGCCCCCTCTTTCCTAGATAATGTTCTTACATTGCCAACTTTTGGGAACTGCAAATTACCCGGAACTGAATTATAACTATGGCACTGTGATTAGTGGTATTGATTTATTACCATTTACCACTAATGTATTTTGATTTTAGTGCCATAGAATTCTAAGGGAATTTAAATGGCCCATTTTGCAAGCAACAAAATAAAAACATTGCATTAGACTTACATGCAAAACCTCAGCTTCATTCTGACCACAATACACACATT
Source organism: Pholcus phalangioides (assembly GCF_987345545.1). Classification (NCBI taxonomy): domain Eukaryota; kingdom Metazoa; phylum Arthropoda; class Arachnida; order Araneae; family Pholcidae; genus Pholcus; species Pholcus phalangioides. Next base: position 19,660,566 of record NW_028301616.1, on the reverse strand, counting down.
TGACTTGAACAAATATATTTTTTCCACTGAGCAACTGGGAGTTAAGATTTGTTAACCAGCCTAAAATGGGATCTCAGCCTTATATTATTTTTATCCTCTCAAGACAGCACCCATGGTGTGTTGAAATGCATTTAAAATTTCATATTTTCCATATATTTACCTTTTTTGTTGTTCTTTTGTGGGAGGTCCATCTATCACGCAAAATGATTATTCTTCCACATTTACATTGGTTCAACTTAGATTCTTGGACACTAAACAATGTCTGGCATTATTTTGGAGGATTCTACACCTCATTCAAAAGCTGAAATAACTCCCAAAATATTATATCATTCATTAGGGGAATCTTAAATGGTGAAAGCATACGCTCAGTGATTACTGATCAGTCTTTATGCTGCTTGAAGATTTTTCAAATGGCTGTAATAGCCAAGAACAGAGTTTGACAAATAAAAAAAAAAAATTAAACACCAGCCAAATTTCTCAGGAGCCAAGCTTGCTCTTCTCCCCTTTCCGGAAAAACACTCCAAAAAAATTTTTTTTCAGACTTTTCTGTGATCCTTCTCCACATTGGGGGAGACAATTCCAAAAAAAAATTATGTTGTTCTTGGATTCCCATTTAATAATCACACATGGAAAAATGTAAGCACCAATATCAACTTTTTTAGTTGCCCTGGTGACTGGGATTTGTCAAGCCTTGGCTTAGGGCAATCACAATTGTGTAAATTCTTCTTTCTTAAGGTGGTATTCACAGACATGGTTTGAACTATAGTCATGATTTTTGGATAAGAGATAGACATGGATTGGTTAAAAACCTGAATTTAACTAATATTAGTGTAGATCTCCTATGTGACTAGTCTAAACTATGTCTGTGAATGCCACCCTTATAATTTTAATGCTCCTTAATGATTGTCCTTCAAATTTTTTGTGTGTTTAATTTACACGGACCCGAAAAAGTTGAGCATGGGATCAAATCTGTATACAGCTATGATATTAATTGGATGAAATTTTGTTGAAACATTTATAGCAATATGTTAATATCAAATGCAAACGATATACTGTGCAAAAACTATGCAAATCATGCTTCTATCTAAATTACAGTTTAGCTTGTACCTTCTTCATAAACACACAACTTTTGCTAGATTTATTGATATTAGCTCTCTGTGTCAAATGTTTGAAGTGAAATCACTTTTTATATGGGGGGGGGGAGAGCGAAAACCTGTCTTACCTTTCCAGTATACAGTGATACCTGACTCGGCTGACAATAATTTGTTCTAGAATAATGTTCATTAGCCAAAATCTTTGTTAACCGCAACACGATTTCCTATAAGTTTCTGTGGAAAATCTTAATTTTTTCCAGGTACTGTCTAAAATATAAAGATAAGTTTTTTTTAGAACAACAAGAAGTGCTATAAAAAAGACAAAAACTGACCGATGGCTAAAATGAACAGCTTCAAAATTGGATAAATGAGAATTTAAAGGAAAATAAGAGATGCGAAGATCTTTTTAATTTTACATTATGTACACAACACCATTGTTGGTCTGTTACAGATGGTGTTGACACAACCCAGTTCGTAGGTGTCCCCATCCATTTCTGATTTGGTCAGCTCATTTCCGAGTCTTGTACATGCAAATGGGGGAAAAAAAAGAATGTCCAGTTTGATGCTCAGTTTTGCACTGAAATAACACCATGTTCTGAAAACATAACCTTTTTTTTCCCCAATGCATTTTCTATTGCATAAATGTTTCATGTTACACAAAATGATTCAAAAACTTCCAGAAAGAGAAATAAAGGTACATCTAGAAAAAGATTCAGAGGTGGACATGAGTTAATCAGGCTCAAGTGACAGTTAATTCTGATTGGCACTATAATTCAGCTCATGATGCTGTTTTATATTAGCACATGCATCCATATAAATGAAAATGTTTGTTAGCTGAGCAGAAAAAACCATGACAAGAAAAATTTATAAGCTGTGGTATCAGTCATTAGCTGAGGTATCACTGTAATTCAACAGACTTTTGATAAAACCTACTGTATACAGAAAGAATTGCAAATATGTGTATAACACAGCTCACAGATATGCGCCATCTACTGATATCCAAGATTTCATGTCTTCATACTAAGCTGATAAATTCAGTTTTGTGAACTTAAAAGTAGATTATATATATAAACACACATTGAGATAGTGAACATTTTTCAAAAATGATTCCAGACGGGACAAAAAACCTCCAACCGAGAATTTGAAAAAGAATTCCTTAGATGTGTAAATTTTTTGCTTGTATCAATATTTAAAGAGGAATTTCAAAGAGACGCAAAACACTGATCCTGAACATCTCTTTAAATGAAAACTCGTATCTATCAGAGTTCAGAACCTGTTGTTTTTATAGTGAAAATCCTTTTCTAATTCCCTAGCAATGCTATCGTCCGCTCTTTTTCTCTCCCTAGCATATCCAAATCGCTCACTTTCCTTAGCAATCAAATTTTTCCTAGTCATTTACAAATCTTTTATTGGGCATAATTTGTAACCCAGCAATATCCCCACTTTTCTTTCCTCCCCACCCCTTTATACACCTGTCTATATTTTCCATTTCAGAAAGTTCTATTCTTGATGTGCAATGTTTATTTTTTTGTTCTTAAATTAGATCTCGTTAGATTGTGTAGGAGAGATTGATGTATAAAAAGAGAAATTAAAAACTAGTTGAGATGCGTAGCATGCCTTTACCGATACACGATTAGTGGAAATTAAAAAGATTTAGAAAAACTGTTTTGTGTCATGGTTAATAATGAAATTTAAAAAACAATTGCTGCCAAATATTTTTTTAACTTTATAATAAAGTCATTGAAACTTATCACATTGGTTGTTTTTAAAGAGTTTGTTTTACAAAAAATTGAATTATCAAATTATACTGAAAAAAATTTATATAAAACGAATGCTGTAGTGTTATCTATAATGCTTTAGCTGTAGTGATGTGAACCAACTGTTTTGATATTAATAATAAAAAAAATGCTTTGAATAAAAATGGTTCTGAAATTATTTTGTAAAAAGAAATTGTATGCAAATAAGGTTACCCATAGGCATATGCAGAATTTTCTCAAGGGAGGGGGTTTGCATTTTTTCTTGCAAAATAACACTATAGTCTCAGCTTGAGCTAGCCCCATTGGCATATGCAATGGGGGGGGGGGGGTGGTTCTAACCCCACTTTGCATATGCCAATGGGATTACCAGACTTTCAACTACAGATAGCCGGAAATTAGGGACAAGCAATGGGTTGAATACCCTTTAATTGCCACAATCAAAATGAAATCACATCAAACATAAATTTTGCCATTTCATAAATTTTACTTAACCTCTTTAAAACATGTACAGTCCATACCAAATACAGATGTCTGGTAACCCTAGCACTAATTCCATTATTTCCATCGCTCAACATGATAATGCTCGATGTAAATAGAAGTATCAAGTACACAGTAAAATAATTATAAATATTTATTTTTACTTCATATTTTATCTTGATTTGAACTTTCGTTTTTTCTTCTTTGAGATGGAAGAGTGTTTATCTGAATCATTTTTCAAAACCTCAACTGCCCTTTGATTACCTGGGAAAGAAAAATTGGTATATTATAAATAAATGAACTTCGAAAGCTTTGAATTGACAGCAAACCTATGCAAAACAATATTTTCCATACAGATGTGTTACATATATTTTTACAAAGCTGTGCCAATGTATAAAATATTGTAAGAATGATATTTTACACAATAACCAGACTATAAAATTCCAAAGTCATGAGTGTATCTCATCTTACATAAAGGTAATTTTGTTCATGATGGGAAAATTGCAGTATATGAAGAACTTGGCAGTAACTAGGAAATTGTTGATCATTTCCATCTACTTTACAGCACACCAACTCCAGTCATATATCGCCATATGGCAATTTCCAACTAGTGGAGTTGGGTGGGAAATGAAAGTGCCATCTATCCATGGTCGCCCCAGGCTCGATAGGCAAAGAACTTTCTCTGATGTTCTTTTGGCTGGATTCAAACCCATGGACCTTGCCGGCAATATCCATAGTGGAAGACGAGCATCTTACCACTTCGCCACTCAGGTGCATCATTTCCATCTGGTCTAATAATGATCTCTAAAATTATATGCTCAGATATCTTTCAGTACAAGTTGATAGCTGCTATGCGGTTGTGTGGGCATTGTGATGGACTTACATCACAACAAGGAACCAGGTTTAAACCCCACTGATGACATAGTGATGGTTGGATGGAGTTTCTAACGAGTAAATGCAAGCCAATTTTTTAAAAAAATTCTCTCGACAGAGAACAATCAAGTCTACAACATTTATAAATATTGAAACTTAATAGAGCAAGCGAAATAACTTGCCAAGTTGCGATTCTGGACTGAAGATAGATGGCAGCACTTCTTAGAAGTTATCCTCCATTAAAAAGTCTTGTCACAGAGAGCTACAGACTTACAATGGTACAGCTATTAAATCATTACACTTCGTTCACAATTTAAAATACAGATGATAGCAGCACTAAAAATTCTCACACAACACAAAATACGTTGCACAGACTGTTAGATATATGCACACACACACTTCCAGCACAACTCACTGGGTGGTAAATTGCCTATGGCGATAGAGTACTACTACTATGAAATCACACACAGGCACCTCGTCCATAGTCCTCTGCGTAACTTCTGATGAATTGGTACATGTTGGAATGTGCATGTCTTGTGTTATGAATCTAACGTGGTTTGTTTCTGTGTAATGCTTGCTTTAGTGCTGCCATCAATTTTGTGAACTATGAGTGAAGTGTAATGATTGAATTGTACCATTGTAGGTCTGTTGCTCTCTGTGGCAAGGCATTTTAATGGGGAGATTGGCTCACATTTGTACCTCGAAGTTGGAAACGACTAAAAACCCAACTTCAGCCGACCACCACCATGGTGGCAGTGAGGTTCAAGTCTGGGTCCTTGCAATGCAAGTCTATGGCGATAGACTGCAGTAGACCTCAATTTGAAAGAAAGCACTTCTTGAAGAACATAACAGGAACGTTATATATAGATATGTTGTTCCTCAGAACCAAACTTCACGTTATGTGCAAAACACATACACATAACATTCTGACATGTTCCAATTTGTTAGAAGTTCCTTAGAGAAATATTTGCGAGACACGTGCCATTTAGTAGCAGCAACACAAGTTGATTTCTCAGCAATTTTGGCTATTCGCTTATTTATTTATAAGTGTACACATAATTATAGCAAACATTATGAATATTTCTCAGCAATCAGCTAATGATCACGAAAAACCCTTGCCCCCCCCCCCCAGTATCGTCCTACGTACCCAGTGCACATGATTAAATCACTGTATGCAAACGCCATATCTACTCGGAATGTCACAGCGATCAACTCATATCTTAGTTTTTTAATCCATTATGTTATTTCATGATCTCTGCATGTTTGGTATCATTTCAAAGAGGAATAATGTGGATTTGTATAATCATAATTATTATATTACTTTTTTAACCATATTTTACTGTGCATGATGAATGTTTGCTGCTTAACATGTGGGGATCTAAGATATTATTGTAAGCCCCTTTGAGCTAAACTGTCCTGTATAATTGAGTTGGTAGGTTTTAGTTACAGCCAGGACGCTGTGTTATAAATCTGATTTTTAACAGCTGTAGGATTGAAAAAAAAAAAACAATTTTACGCTTAGTTTATGCTGTTCTTTCCCAATTTTTCCTCCAATTTTAGAATTCAAACAGCTAAATGAATACTGCACTTTAGAGCTGTGGTTTTTTTTTTACACTCAGGAGAGACGGGGCAACAACTGTCTAATTGGGTTTTTGAGGATAAAAATTTTATGTATTTTTACAACTGTACGACCCCTTACAACATGAATGACGTATCTGAGTTTTACGTATTAGTTAGATGATTTTTCCAACTGCAAGTATGCCTCTATAGCATCAATGGTTCGCCAGTAAAGTAAGGCAAGAGGAATTGAGTAATCACCCAATAAGAAAGATAATGAACATCAGTGTCAGTGACACTGATAAAGGTAGGGGTTTTCCTAGTCCAAAATAACATTACAAACACACTTTCAACTAACAGCATGGTGATCAGCCTTTTTAATTTTCACACTTTTTCGATGTGAAAATAAAAGCAAAAAAAAAAAAGCCTCACCTATTTGCTCTGGTTGTAACAGCTTTCCAGTTTTTGTTGGATAGCTTCCCATAAACTTTTTTGGAATGATGGCTTTGCTCAACATTTGCTTGAGCTGTTTCTTCATGGCTTTCAATTTTTGAGACTTCACAGATCTTTCATGATCATCTCCAAGTTCATTCAATCTTTTTTTTCAGTTGAATTAAGAAACTTTTACACTATTTCTGATACGAGTGAGACAAAACAAATGTTATTTACAAGCATCCCACCCATACAGCCTCAGCTACTTCATGAGTACAGACAAAACCCAAATTCTCATAACAGATGCTCAGGCATGAAGCTGGCTTAAACCAATATTTTTCTATTTCATTATGGGTACTAAATTAAACAGTTCATACTACAGTGGAACTTGGTTAATTTGAATTTCAGGTAATTCTTTTACGAACTTCCCTTGAGTTTTCTATCTCATTTAAATAACTCTCAGTTAACATTTCTTGTTTAATTTGCATTTCTTTTGAATAATTCGAAGCTTGATGGGGGAGACTATGAATTTAGTATTAGCAAATGTAGACAGTTGGGAGAAAATCCACAAGCAGTCTTTGTTGCTTCTCTCAAGCAATTTATTCAATCTTCGTTGTCCAGGGCTATTGGCTGTTGACCTATTTGTTAATCAGTACATTTTTAAAAATAAAAGTTGAAAAATATTCTGAAATTTCTGAATTTAGGTGCACAGTATAGGTGCCATTTTCCCCCCGACCTTAACGTCTGGCTTAAATAGTCATGCTGACATTCTGTCTGCTGAGCAACATGTGAAGAATTGTCAGGCCAGTCCTAAAGATAACCCCAGGTTTTATGACATCTTGTAATAAAAAACAAGCACTTGGATTTATTGTTTAGCAACTCAGTTAAAAAAAAAACTTACTAGTTATTTGAGGGGTTCACAGCCATAATCGACCTTAAAGATTTTGTAAAAGCAGGACACTAAAAAATGATAGTTTTAACTGAACTTTCACATATTTAATTCCTTTACATCAGTTGAACTGAATTAATTTTCTATCAAAGACATTAATGTGTTATTATACATAATAAAGATGAATGGACTTATCTACTATGGTTGTGAACCCCTCATTTGATATTCAGAAAACCCCGTGATGTTATAAATTATGGTACATCAGAATATAAACAATATTTCAGTTGTCTAGAGCTTTACAAAATGTTTATTGTATTATAACCTAAAGAATTGCACTGCAAAATATGATGTTGTAATACAAAAGCGACAGTATATTTCTTGAATCCCTGAGCATGCAGAAAATTGTGCAGAATGCATTATCTGCATTTTTTATTAGTTGCTGATAATTAAAGTAGAATGATAAATGAATGCTTAATTTTCATTATTGTTATCAAATTTAAACTTATATTTATTACATGGTTCTTCAACATTTTACATCGGCGGACCATTCAACGAAATATGTTTGCTATAGTGAAAACTATTATTTTATTCTACTTCATTTATTTATTCAGTTCTTAATATGAATTTTTATCATACCCTTTACAGTATTCTGTGATCCTTATTGAATCTCGCTTTAACCAGACTACAACATTCACAAGGCTGGTGGTGTCCCGATTTTTATAGCATGCAGGGTAATACAGGACAAACTAATTTAAATGAAAAATTGAAAATAGTGATTTCTTATTAATGTATGTAATGCATAATCTTAACGAAAATTAAAGGTTTGTTCACAGCAAGAATTTATTTATAAAAAGAAAATTCCATCTGCTAGAGAGTTTGCATCTGTTCGACCTAATTCTTTCTTTTCCATTACTGATCACACAATGCCAGTCTATCACTGTCAAAGCAGTGTTTACTTCCATAATTACACTGAAATATTTCTTCAGAGGAATGTATAGATTTATGTTTATATTGTGTTATTTTTTTGAAATTGAAAATGAATGAATGAATGCATAATGAACATTTTTGTGGTTTATGACCTAAACAAATATTTTAGGATTCAAACATACAAAAACAACTTTTCCTACTAAAAAAATATCAAGTAAATATTCAGAAATAAAAACAAAAGATACAGTCCTTCATCCTCCACATCAATATCCATTTCTTTGGCTGTCTTGAGAAACCAATGATTTTGGGCTTCCAAGCGCTGACCTCTGTGCTCCAATTGATCAATCTGCCGGGCCAGCAATACTCTGTTCTTCACAACCTTCAGAACACCATGATCGATAGGGAATATTGGTAGGTTCCCATCTATTTGATAGAAGAATAAATAATTTAATTTAGTAACAAGTTCACAAATGTTCAATTTCACAAATAAAAAGTTCACTTGCATGAAAGACAAAAAGTTCCCTCATATATTAGCCAAACCTTTTGTTTGAGCTCTAGTAAAAAAAAACGTAACATAACTAGTACATTAGAATTAACTTTAAGAGTTTTCAGGTTTTTTGGCCAACGCGAAATACAGTTTTTGTCTTCCGACGTTTTGTTCGCACGAGTGGCAAACATTTTCAAGAATTGCGTAACGTGGGCAAAAGGCTACTTACGCCAACGAGGCAGTCGCACTGCCTCGTTGGGATTGGTCTGTTGAGTCAGTCTGTTTTCCCCATTGGCCGAAGTTGTTCCTAAGTTTTTTACCTTCATTTTTTGTTTCATTACTAGTACAGTTGAATCCCATTTTAACGAATACCGTTATAGTGAAAATCTTGTTTTAATGAACCCTTTTCTAATCCCCAGATAAGCTTACATAGGAATAATGCTACAGCCTGGGATTCCTTAATAACAAAATTTTGTTATAACGAAGTGATTTCTCCGGTCTCTTGGAGTTCGTTATAACGGGATTCAACTACAATTAACCCCTTCCTAGCTTATTCAGAGCTAAGCTCAGATAACTCATGATTTACCATTCTGGCCATTATGTGTCTTGGGCAGAGATTGTCTAGAGTCCATTTTAGCCGTCTTTCACACATTTTTTTTTTCTTTCATACCAGTGTTTTACTTGCATTGTTCTAGCAAACAGAGGATAGCACTACACATTAGATGAAAATGTACAGTAGACACTTGTTTTTACAAATTTGAAAAATCAAAAGTTTGTAAATAGGAAAGGTGTTCGAAGAAATGTCATGTTGTTCTGGACCAGAGGACTTCTTCCAGCATGGCCCAGGTTTTTGACCCCCCCCCCCCTGCTTACATCTATTCGTTGAGACAGAGTGATGGCCATGTTTTTGTTAGGAGAAGGATCAGAGGACTAATTCCTAAAAACATACTAGTTGTGAAACCAGTTGTTTCTAGTAACTAAAGGCCCGTTTACACGAGGCAAGTGCTTTAGTTGGTAACTTAATTTTAACTTACCGATTCTTCTTGAAACTGTCCACACGATAAGTGGTAAGTAGGCGCTCATTGGATAATTTTTACGGAGGTGAGCGCAGTTAGCGCATGCGCGCTTCAGTCTACTCAAATCCATGGAGAGAGACAGACCCAACGCGCGGGAGTATAATAGTAATAATTTTTTATTTATCTGGCATTCAGAGAGGTGCTTTTTTTAAAGCTCATAGCTTTCGTAACGATGGATGAAGATGATCAGGTAGAACTTAAGAATACTGTGATCAGAGCCACATTATATGATATTTTTTTTAAAGAATATAAATTTATTCACTTAAATAAATTTATTCAATAAAAAAGGAGAAACTTTTTTCTCACTTGGGCGAGAGCAACACACTGAGCAAAAAGTAGGTCAAGCAAGGGAAACAGTTCGCTTGTCCCCTTTTTTCGCCTCTGCCACCCACGCATCAGGAGGTGCACGTAAGGGGGACGAGAGATGACGCCACAGGGGAAAAAGAATACGCAACATATTATAAACTTATGTAAGTCGTCGAGAAGAAATATAAGATTTCTCTATTTCTCCTCTAAGTTGTAAATATCGATTATATGATATTTTAATCGAATTTGAAGAGGAGATAAATTATGAATTATGTAAGCCGAAAATGAGGGAGAAGATTCTTGGCATTCGTAGGAAATTCTAAGGGTCAAAAATTAAATAATAAAAATTCATTAAACAAAAATTATTTCCAAATTTTCGAAATCATTATTATTTTTTAATTTAATCTATAGAGATGATATCTTTATGTTAAATACAGTATTTGATCATGTATTTTTACAACAGATGGCAGCAAATTCGTTCTGGACGAGAGAAATATTCGAACCCCCCCTCCAGTTTTTAATATATAAATCCTCCCCACCTGATATATATTTTTGAATCTTCAATTTTTTTAAACTCCTGACATCAAGTCGACAGAATATTCCATAGCTTTTTCCAACATCGAATAATTTTTAGCTTGTTTGTTAAGGTAATTTCCATTTCTATAGTTCAACAAACATTCATGGCGAATATATTTTTCAATAAACTTGAAGATTGTGTCCTCTGGCCACCTCACCATCCAATATTTCGGCGGAATTCTAGCAAAACTTCAGGAGACGACGGAGTATGAACAGTTTCATGCTTGAGATCAAAATAAACCCCTCCGTGAGAGAGCAAAAAGACCCCTCCAAGAGAGCGGCAGGTCACGCCCACTGGTGCACGCGCATACGTCTACTTAACCGGAAAAAATAGAACCGTTCTTATCTCACTTACCAACTAAATCACTTGTGCACTTGCCAACTAAAGCCGTGTAAACGGCCCTTATCGTCTGCATACATTGTATCGTACTTGGCAACTAAAAATTAAGTTACCAACTAAAGTACTTGCCTCGTGTAAATGGGCCTTAAAGCCAAGCTGTGAATAATGCAGAGTAAAATAGAAATTTTTTTTAATGTAAAACTGTATCTACTAAAATCTACTGAGATTCAGTACTGCTGACTTTATAAGGACAGTCAAAAAATATATATAGCACTCTGTGTGTGTATATATATATATATATATATATGTATGACATTTCACTGGTGAACCATTAGTCTTAAAGGCATACTTTCAATTAGAAAAGTATCCGAATAACATTTAGTACTCAGATACGTCATTCATGTTGCAAGGGGTAGTATAGTTATGAAAAAAAATTAACTTTTTACGAGTCCCTGTGTGCTCAAAAACATGATTAAAAAGTTGTCCTGTCTCTCCGGGTGCCAAAAAAATTCCATGTTTCTAAGTGCAATATTTGCTGAGATATTCAAATTCGAAAAATGGACGAAAGTTGAGAAAAAGCAGTGTTAAATATGGGAAAACCATTTCACCAGCATTTAATGCTATGTTTCCCAACATTCCTCGAATTTGAATATCTCAGCGAATATTACACTTAGAAACGTGGAATTTTTTCTGTTGGCATCAGGAGAGACAGGGCAACAATTTTGTTACTAAGTTCTTAAGCACAGGGTGTCTGTATCAAAAGTTTGAATTTTTATTTTAATAACTATACAACCACTTGCAATTTGAATGACATATCTAAGTACTACACGATAGTTGGATACTTTTTCTTGCTGGAAGTATGCCTCTAAGATCAACGGTTCGCCAGTAAAATACCATATGCCCTGTTGCCTATGCACCCTGTATATAAATTTTAAAAAATTGACTTTTTTATAACCATCAAACCCAAGTTAAATTGATCCCAGCAGGGGTTACATAGTGAATTAACTCACATTTTATAAATGTTGAAATTAGTTATAAGGTCTCGCATTGACAAAGTTTAACAGCATATAAATTGAATACATTAATTTATTATTCACATACGCACTTTCCAGTCATCTATACCTTGGTTTAGGGTTTTGCATATCCTCTTGTAGAAGACAGCTTCTTGTGGTTCTACCAGCATCAAACTCACACCCTCATTGTGAGCTCTCGCAGTTCTTCCGCTTCGATGAATATAAATCTATGTACAAAAGAAATTCAACATGTGCTATATTTCTTTCAGAACAATATCAATTTTTTTATATTTTTTGAAACTGTGACTAAAAAGAAGACATTGTTAAAGTACAGCTCAACTGCCAATACAGTTTTCCAGGCCAGTTTCTCTTTCTCAATATATCTCAATAATAAGAGTTTGATATGTTTATTGCTTTGTAACACAGTTTACTCTCACTAATCTGGCATATATCAGACCAGGGTTGGAGGATTACCGAAATTGCCAAATTAATGGAAGGCCGTTAAAAAAACTTTCTTTCTTTCAAGCTGAGTACAACTCGGGTCTATCACCATGGGCAAATTGCTACCTAGTGAGTTGTCTCAGAAGTGTATGTACATAACAGTCTGAGTGTGTATCTAATGTTGTGTCTGATTTTTCAGTGATGCCATCAATATTTCAGAAGTGAAGTGCAATGACTGAATATTTGTAGCATTTGTAGGCCCGTAGCTCTCTGTGGCGAAAATTTTTAACAGGGAGATTAGCTTGCATTCGCGCCTCAAAGTTGGGAGAGAACCACAGAAAACCAAATTCAGCCGATCACCACTGTAAGGAAAGTGGGGATTTCAACCCAGGACCTCACAATGCAAGTCTGTCACTATGACCACTCGACCACCACAGTGGCAGTTGAAAAAAAAAATTCAATAAATAATGTGAACTTCTGTAAATAGGTACACACAGGGTTCGATTTCCACATAGGCAAGTGTGGCCCCCGAAACATACTGTATATTCATTGACCATCTTTGATCTTAATTGTATAATTTCTGCTTTGCCCAAATTCCTCTCACATCTGGGCCCTGTACATGCAGTAACATGTTTTTTCCTCTTTCATACGTGAATGGAGCCAGCCTGAAAACACCAGATTACTGGACAGACTGAACTATCCATGGCCCAATTATAGTGAGTCGACTGTGCCATGATATACCTAAAGATTTCAAACCATGTTATGATTTAAGAGGGCTATTTTTATGTAACTTTAGTTTACTTACATGCATTTCAGCCCTACACACAACCCTGATGCACAAATATAAATGCCACTTAGAAAAATAAAGGTGGGAAAATCAGTAAAGATAAATGTGCTAAATTCATCCACTAAATTCTGCATTAAGATAATACAAAGGTACCTTGATACTCATTGATAGTTTTTTACTGAACTCATGACATTTGCAAAACCCATGAGTACAGAGATATATGTTTGTACTCAATAAATAACTATTGTTTAGTAGGTCTGAAAATTATATTGATGAAAGATACTTATAATAACTACTCAATGAACATAATGAAACATTTGATATAACATGGTCAATAAATGAAGGATATTTTTGAACACTGATGCAAAGATGTGTTTGGACCACTCATACCTCAGCAGTGCGTGGAACTTGAAAATGCACCACATGTTCGATACCCTTGATATCCAGTCCTCTGGCAGCGACATCTGTGGCTAAAAGTAGGCCCCCCTGGCTAGCTGCAAATGTGTCAAGATTTTTTAAGCGCTGTCGCTGATGCATTGAAGCATGTAGAGCTAGAGGTGTGCATCCCAAGAGCTCCAGAACACTTTTCAGTCTCCTGACACAGCTGATGCTATTGCAGAAGACAAGAGTACGACCAGGGTACATCACTTTGAAATAATATAGATAAGTGTCCTGAAGAAGTAACAAAATACATATAAAAATTACATGATACAAAATATATATATATATCAGCAGCAGTTTAGCATAGTGCCATTTTGATCACATACATGTCAACTGCAGAAAAAAAGAAGGGGTTTCTGAGATTTTAGCCTACTAACAAACTATTCTCTCAAAATTCATAGATGAAGGCAGTAAAAAAAAAGAACTAAACTTATTTATACATATTATAAAAAAAATACCATTTCAAGAATTTAAACAATCATCAAGCAATGATTAAATCAATAAGCAATGGGAGCAGGTTGAGGATTAAATAATATACTCAGTAAGATAGTTAACATTATTTAAGGAAAATAATAGATTTCAGGTAATTCTTAAATAATGTATTATCATGTACCAATTATTTTCACTAATAATAGCCTCAAGTTAAGAAAATACCTTCTCTTCCAGACTGCATGTTATTTGCGATTCTGAGAGTGTTTCGACAACTCCTTTCTTTTGAGTGATATCAATAATTTTTGGCTTGTCTTTCATACCAATCACTTTCATTAATGATGCTAAAATGGGGAAAAATGAAATTTTAACCAGGGAAATAGCACCACAAGCATGATAAAATTTTGAAGTAACAAAGTGCCATAATAGTATAATACAGATTCAACAAAAAAGAACCATTATTAGTCTGGCAGCTGTGAGCCAAATGTGGTTTTGTTCTGTTAAGTTTATTGCTGAAATTTTTTGTTCTAGGTATAAAGAATCAAAAAATACTGGGTACTTCTTTGGTACCTTTGGGCAAGTCACACTTTATTCAAGATAGCGTCTTCCACTATGTTAGAATTTGTAATCTTTTATTATTTCGTGATTTATCAGCTAGAATTTTTTTTTTTTGCATATGTGGTTTCGAATATTGAAGTATTGTAACATAACAAAAATAAGAAATATGGAGAAATCAGAAACTTTTTTCAATAGAAGTATCATCGTAGTGAAAAAACTGGAAATCTTATTGAAGCAGGAGAGCAGCATATTCAAACTATTATCTCATATATGATGATTGAAAGCACAAAGAACTTTGAAGATTTATAGGAAATAAGGATGTTAACCTGTAGTAAATCTTATGTCTCTATATATACTTATAAAAAAAATAAAGTGGCCAAATTTGAGAAACGAAAGCAAGGCAGTGAAGAGTACATTGAAGGACAACCTGTGAAGACTACAAGATCAAATTTACCATCTTTTAGATTTTACAAACGAGAAGGAAATCTGCCACTGCATATTAAAGTTGTCCGTAAAATGTTACCCTACTTTTTTGCAGCAAATCATCAAAACCATGTTCAGTATGATGTTTAAGAGCAATGGGGAAAATTCCTGTCAATGTGATGAAGAACTTTCTGAATGGAGATTGCATTATGCGACACAGGCCTAGCTTCTGGAGTAGAATTTAGAAAGACGTGGACATTCATGCGCTTTGGTCACAGCCTTAAAGACATTATCGAGATAACTTTGGAGCCAGAAACTCTGAAGACATATGGCTCACATATTTGCACTCAGCTGAAGAAATATCGTGCAAAAATCATTCCAGAGAAATGCCAACAGAAGGCATTCTTCATAGTTGTATCCAAAACATGCATAGACATTTTATTGTCGGTATCATCACTATACTAATTTCTTCTTATTTATTATTATTCAGAGTTGTGCACACAGAACAGAAAATCTTACCAAATTTATAAAACACTATCAACAACAAAAGTAAAAACAAGGTGTTTCTTGGCTTATCCGCTGCAGCAATTATGGTTTTAAACTGATTTCGATTGCACTGATGCTGCATCTACGGTAATTTCAGTTTCCCCAACACACACTCTTCAATACTATATTGAAGATGTTGACGCTGAAAACTATTGATTTATTGACTATAAAAAACAAAGTGTAACATTTAAATATCAATTATTTATATAGCATTTTAACTTTTCCGGATTTTTTCCAAACATTACCAAGCCCATTTAAAAAAAATATTTGTTTGCAGAATACAAGCAAATAGCGATACATGAAATTAATCTGGATAGTGAATATGCAGATGCAAAGCTTATGTTGATAAAAATTTCTTTTCTAACTGTGGCAATTATACCCATACTGCAGATAGGCAAAGAAATATAATGAATGAAATAAACTGGATAGAAGCTGATAGGAAAAATAAAAACAAGATTTATATGCAAAAATAAAACATTTTGGAATACCTAATTTGTTTTTCTGCACGACCTTGGTTTTCTTCAGCATTAAGCGTTTCGGCAACTCATGAGTCATGGTGAGAGTTGCTGAAAAAACAAAAGTTTGTCTTCTTTTTTCTTCCCTATTGCTGTGATTCAAAAATAAAAAATTGGGAGGGGAAAATTCTAAAATATAGCAATACACAAACAAACAAAAAGAGTAAGAAACATCCATTTTGATAAGTAATTTTATGGAAATCAATTTGATTGAGACAATGAGTTCTCTAACAAAAGAGGCAAGTATGAAAACGTAACATTTCCTCGAATGCAAGATTCATCAGCTCGCTGAAGTTGGAGGCAAAAAACACTTAGAATAAACACACATTCACAGAATATTCAAACTATAATCCAACAAAGTCAGAAATTTATTAGAAAAATCAACAAACTTTTTTTTTGTAAACTCACTTACTACTTATTTTGTAAACTCACTTACTACTTATTTTGTAAACTCACTTACTACTTATTTTGTAAACTCACTTACTACTTATTTTGTAAACTCACTTACTACTTATTTTGTAAACTCACTTACTACTTATTTTGTAAACTCACTTACTACTTATTTTGTAAACTCACTTACTACTTATTTTGTAAACTCACTTACTACTTATTTTGTAAACTCACTTACTACTTATTTTGTAAACTCACTTACTACTTATTTTGTAAACTCACTTACTACTTATTTTGTAAACTCACTTACTACTTATTTTGTAAACTCACTTACTACTTATTTTGTAAACTCACTTACTACTTATTTTGTAAACTCACTTACTACTTATTTTGTAAACTCACTTACTACTTATTTTGCAAACTCACTAGGCACTATGGTTCTGTATATGTATTATAATTGAAATGATTAAATAATTTTGGAGAACTCACGAATTCATGATCTCCAAAATTTTGGTCAGCTCTTCAAAATGTCCATGCTCAACCATTCGGTCTGCTTCGTCAATAACAAGATATCTGGCAGAAGGAATTTTTTCTAGATAGGGCTCTTTCTAAGGAGAGAAAATCAGAAGGTTACACAGTTTTAAACTGGCATAAATTATTTGGAAAGCTTTTATTTCAGGCTAAAAACTATGCCCCACAATTTGAACACAAAAAATCATAATATATTTTTGAAAAAAACTATTTATATGATCAAGTTATTTCCCAAAAAAAATCCTATTCCCTCCTTTTTTTTTCCAATTAAGCTTTGAACTAAATTATTAGTGTTTTTAAAACTTCCAATAATTATCATACAATATTTCTGGCTCATGAGTTTCAGAAAAATTAGAAACCATGCTTCTTAGAATGGCCAAGAGGCATTTTTATTAATATAACCTATGTTAGTTTTCAGTATTTTTGAAATAACAGACTAAAAAACCTTAGAAATAGCAGAGAATACAATCTCATTCTTTTGAAATATCATTCAAATTAATCATGACTAAATTTCTCAGAATCGATTTTGAACATTCTGCATTAAATTTTGATATCTCAAAAGGGCTTCCTGGAATTCATATTAATTGAGTACTGTTATTTTTCACCATTGTCATCAAGAGGGAATCTGATTTGCTTTATGCAAAACGTAACTCAGACACCTCTTGATGCCGACCACTAGTGTTGTAGAAATGTATAAGAGAATGAACTTGTACTGAACAGCTCTTTGCCCTGAGAACCTCTCTCTCACCTACAATAAATACAACAAACATTTTGTAAAATGTTGCCAGATAACTGAAATATTTTGTTTCTATTCTGATGTCCCATAACTTATAACATACAAGCTTTTCCAAGTGGTATATATATGGTATTTTAAGATGAATCATGAATATTATATTCTTCAGATTTAATTTATTAGTATTTACCTCATCCATGAGTTGCCATAATCTACCTGGAGTTGCAACTATAATATCAGGACACTTTTTCAGCAACCTTCTCTGTTTCTCTAAAGACATGCCTCCAACAACTACAACCACCTTTTCATCATTGAGAAAAATAAAATTAAAATGAGTTACATAATTACAAAAAAATTATGCAAATATGACCAGTATACGCATTTAAGTGCCCAAGTGACGTGATGGTAAGATACTCATCTTCCACCATGAAGGTTGCTATCAAGGTCAGTGGGTTTGATCCTGGGGAAGAACATAGATAATACATTATTTTTCATAAAGAACCTAAAGCGACTAAAGATAAATGGAGCCTTCATTTCCAACTCAATTTCATCTGTAAATTACTGTAAGGCAATATGACTGAGTTTGTCTGTGGTGAAGTACCATATACATTTATACAAAGTAGTTTTTGGAAAAATTAGTTACAAAATGAAAAATAATGTGTAAAGCAGCAATAACAGTTGAAGAAAAATTTATAAATGCTAAAGGCAATAAATTTATCAGTGTAGGGTACTTTTCTTTGTGCATAGTACTGACACTTTCATTTCTGTTCAAATAATATGGTACTGCCATAACAACACGTTCATTGTCAGCACCACAGTATTTCTGAATTTGATGATACGATTAGAAAGAATTATCAGAAACATTATAGTTGAAAAATAATGCACTTCACATGCAAATACAGTAAAACTTCATTAGGCGGCCAACTCCCTTCACAGCCAGTTTTTCTCTGAACAGACGATAGGCTCCATAGACATAACACATAAATCACCCTATTCCACGGCCACCTCTGTATATGGTCATCTGCCAACTTGTCCACGGTCACTTCTTTATAGATAAGAGTTTAGAAAAACAAGTTTTTGTGCATTTCTTTCTTTCCAATGCATTCAGAGCTGATACTTCTATTTTTAAAACTTTATAATCTCTTTACAAATAAGAACATTTTCGGATCAATCAGATTTTCTGCTCATGTGTGACACTATTGGGTTGGAAACATTTGTGATTGTAAACAGATGACGACGAAAGCTAATAAAGACAATTTTAAAAATTTACTTCTGGGGTGACAGGATAATCCAAATAGTCTATGATCTTTGAATAGGTAAATAATGTGAGCTAGGGGAAAGTTTTGGCTTTGTGGATACTTTCTTTACAGATTTAGTAGAAAAATAGTGAGGGAGTAAAAGAAATGTAAAGAAAGAGGGAACATATACAGTACTTGCTTTAAGGAAAGAACAGATCTCTGGTATCACAGATTAAGGAATTGATCGGATGATCTTGTATTTCAAGTTCTGCATAAAATACAATTTAGCTTGAGAAACCTCTTTAATATCGCCATAAACTTTTTCTAATTACTGAACCATGTACTGAATATACAATAAGAATTTTAATGTCCATATGATGTATTTGATATATCTACTTCCATATTTTGTGTCAGTTAAACATTTGAAAAATACCTGTAGAATTCAAGGTATATCAAAATAAGGATATCCTTCCCATGGGTTTGAAAAACTTACTTTTATATCCACATGCTTTGATACATCCTGCAAATGATTTTTCACTTGAATCGCAAGTTCTCTGGTCGGGGTTAGAATTAATCCTAGAAGGTTAGGAGTATCAGTATTGTCTGAAGATGTCTAGAAAATAAGAATAATATTTGAATGAGGACAAATAAATAAAAAAAACCTCAATGGTAAACATGTTGTCATTTCACCATTTTTTTCCTTTAAATTATTAAACTGCATACACAGTCAGACATGCCAACATTGGCTTAAAGCTCATCAGTAGTGATGAATGTTCAGCTTTGCCACCCCCCCCCCCCCACCAACAAAAAAGGCAATTTGGTTATATCCAATGTGAAAAATACTCAATTTGTATCAAATGAATAACCTGAATGAGGTTTTACAGTATTTTATTCATGTCTGGATATATCATGCCTAAAATCCTTTTTAACCCTCATTTGAACGTGTTGCTCCACACAAGTTTCTTATATTTTTCAAATAAAAGCATTGTATATCTTAAGCTCATTTCGGCATTGATGCTTTTCTAAGCAACTTCTAAACATTCAATTTTTATTCACAAGCTGTTCATGAAATTTTTATAATTATCAGAAGAATGGCTCAAAGGTACATGGCTCTCCTACGTCTTGACAAGCCAAGCAAGGACGAGGGCAGTAGCGTACCTTCTAGGGGCCCCGTGGCAGACATTTTATTGCCCCCCTTTAAAAAGGTAAAAATTATGAACCTAAATGAAAATAAGTGTACATGTTTTGTGAGACCCCCCCATTCGGCTCGGGCCCCAGTCGCCTAGCCTAGTTATGGTCCTGGCAAGGATGATTGTTAACCTTTGCATTTTGGAGAAATTTACTATGTGTGGAGAAAACATTTTGCTGTGCATTCTTTAACAATGATAGAAAAGCAAATCGGCAAACAATAAATAACATTTTTAAACTATTAAAATCTACATAAATCAGAAAAATGCAGTGTATTCAATAAAGTGCAATATCTTCTATTTTTTTTTAAAATTGATTATAATTTTTTTCCTTTTCTGATGAAATGACATTTGGGATATCACATTTATTCAATATAACTCCTCAAAAAAAGTTTCCTTTGGATAATTTAATGCTCGTCAATTAAAAGATTAAAAATATTATTTTCTAGAACAGAAGCTCCTGACCAAGTGCATGTTAAAATGATGACCCATTCAGAGGTACAAAAAAAAACAGTAATGGAGGAAAATTGAGTAAAAAACAATAATAATGTTGCAGTATTGTTTTCATCTATGCCAATAATATAATATTTTACTGAGGTGGAGGAGGATCTTCTCCATTGCCCCCCTCCTGGTATCTGCCTATGGGCCGGCAACAACTGCCCTAGAGCAAAATCCACTAATACTTCATTTCATCTAAGTTATTAGATTTAATGAAAAGAATAACTGAAAATTTTAATCATTAATTGCCTTTTAATTAATTTAAAAGGCAAGATATTTCAATATTATTCAAATCCTAACTCTAATGAAAATTGTTTTTAGAAAAACAATAATATGGTGTACTTTTCCATTATTATAACCATTCCACTTGGCGCCTTTTAAGTCTTGACAAATTTTCTCAGAGTCATGCATCAGCATGACGGAGTCAGCAATCATAGTGGAAGTAGTAGTATGCAAGCGTAGTGTCAAGTCAAAATGTGCCATTTTGGTGTCGAAAATGTGTGGAATGGTTATAAAGGGAAAAGTACCCATAATGCTGTGCTTCTGAAATTTTATTATATACAGTAGAACCTATCTAATTTGGACTGATCCATATGATCTAGATACTTCTGCGTTGAGAATTTTTTTCCTCAACCAGGGACTTTGGTATTTTTTTTTTTACAAAAATTCTATTTAAGTTTTTTCTATTATATCTGCCTTTCCCCCCCCCCCTCGATGCATTGTTGGTTTCCACTGCAGTTTCTCACTTCTGGAAAAGTGGAAACAATGATAGCACACGAGCACATTACTGTCTCAATGAATGTAATGTCAAAAAGTCTGCTTTGATCAAAAGAACTTTTCTTTTTTATTTCATTCCTCTGTGCTGTATGGTTAACCTTAATGTTTTAGAACTTGTCCAGTGTAATGTTATTCCCTGCAATTATGTAAGTGAATTTCCAAACAGGCCGAAAATTTCAAGTGATGTATCAAAATTGACCATGGCGACAGACCAGAGTCGTGCTTGGTTTAAAAGAAAGAAAAGGTGATGTATCAAGTACAAGCTGCGAACAGAAACATATCACTTTAAATATAGCCTAAGTGGGAAAGTCGAACATTTGGAAAAGCTAGAATGTGGAACTTCAGTACAAATGTTAAGTGAAGATGGAATTGGGCGAAAATCTACTGTTTATGGTCTTCACAAACAAAAAAAATAATATCTTCTGTTTTTTTCCAATCCAAGGTTTACAAAAATCTTTAAAAAAGTAGAAAAAAAGGTTGTTTCTTCTCCTTATAGATAACAATAAGGAGTACTATAAGGATACTTGTAATAACAATATGTGAATTAGAAATTATGGTTTAAAATTAAATTATCTGTTATAAAATACATAACATATCACTTTATTAATTTTCTTTCAGAGGAAAATATGAATCGAAACGCTCTAACAGGCATATTACTGCTTTCAATATGAAAACTTAGAAAATAAACAAAACTTGATCCACAATCTAAAGAATTCCATAATCCGGAATCACCTAGATTAGAGAGGTTCTACTGTGCAATAAATTTAGCTTTCATAGCGAATCTTCCAATATTGCTGATTAATTTTCAATGAATTAAATCAAAAATGTTTAAGTAAGAGTTGCAAAAATATATATACTTACTGACATGCGTTCCTTCCCTGCTAATATGTGGGCTATCATAGGAATACCAAATGCAAGTGTTTTTCCACTTCCCTTTAAGGAAAAAAGTGTCAATTCAAAAGATTTTGTTAGTTTATAAAACAAGAGGAATGCCATGAA
The DNA here is from genome assembly GCF_987345545.1 of Pholcus phalangioides. Classification (NCBI taxonomy): domain Eukaryota; kingdom Metazoa; phylum Arthropoda; class Arachnida; order Araneae; family Pholcidae; genus Pholcus; species Pholcus phalangioides. The sequence continues at coordinate 19,638,269 of NW_028301616.1, read as the reverse complement.
GAAGTCAGATATTTGCAGTTCATTTACTTAAATATTCAACACAATTCAGCAAAAAGTTTGATCAAAAGGCAGGCAATTTATTTTTAGTTGCAAGTCACACACATTCACATATAAGTTAAATTATACTTCCAATTTTGACAAATTGTTTGCATAGCATATTTTGATGTTTTATAAAATTAAGGCGTTTTGTCTCCTAAACCATTGACTTTTAGTTCTATTGAATTCTATATCAATAAACCATAATAAAAGAATTTTTTCCTTACTTTTCCTTAATGAGAAAGATTGATGGCTGTTCCTATGCATATCATCACTATTTTTTTGTTTTGTTTGTTTAACTGGTTTTATTTAATGGTTGTCTAAAAAACTACCAGTACCACTGTCACAGTACCAGTTGTTTAATTCACTTGGCTATTTTTTTTTCCTGTCCTTATAGTTAATATAAGGCCAGAGAAGAAAATGACAAAGTCAATTAATTAAACTGGTGCAGTGACGGTGGTGAAGGTAGTTTTTGAGATGACCACCTATTTGCGATCAGAAAACCGGCCAGTTGAATTATGTTGGTGCATGTTGATGATTAAAGACATTCAGACTTGTAGATACACATGTAGCTCGTAAAAACTCATCTGAGGAATTTCTAACAAATCAATGCATGTCAAAAAGTATTGTGCATGTATTTGTGTTTCCCCTAACATTTTAATATCCTAGTCATATATATAAATCATGTTTGAGGAATAAACTGCCATTTGTCTTCCATCTTAGAAGTGAAAAGTAGCAGACACCCAAAGTGTGTTTGTGCAAAGTATAATGTTGAAAGCCTGTCTGCTCTCTGTAGAGAAATGACAAAAGGCTAGAAACTACACCATACCAAAATTAAAGAGTATTTGTTTAAGACAGACTCAAGAGACTTTAAAAAAAAGTAACTTCCTACAACTTGGAACTATAAATATCAACTATCTCATGTGACCCATTACTTTTTAAGAATTTCTGTAAAAATTGAGGTACAATTCATGAATACAGCAGAGTTTTGATACAAAACAAAAAATATATACCGTTTCAGCAGCAGCAAGTATATCCTGATGGTCTCTTATGCCTGCTGGTAATGCCAGCTCTTGAATTTTGGTAGGTTTTTCAAAACGCAGATTTTTGAGCGCAGCTAATATACCATCGGGCACATAGAGGTTATACCAAGCAGACATATCTATATTACAAAATATTCCAAAGATATATTTTTCTTTTATGCTAATGAACAAATTCATAACTACTAAAAGCATTTCTGAAATTTCAGCCACTTATTACAGATACAATAGGAGCCTGTTACTACATCTCAACATACTGCAGAATTGGATACATGTTGGCACCATCATGTTTCCGGTTATCCTACTGATTTTAAAAAAATATTTGTTATAGTGTAATTAGGTGATAACTCTTTTATGTATCTCATTTTACTGCAATAGGTGATAATGCTGGAGGGCTAACAATGTCCCTAAGCAAAACAATACGAACTTATAATGGCAAAGTTTTATTTCAAATAAGAAAACGCCAGAATGAATCAACTCCATGGTTCAATGTTTTTAAATATATTAAATGAGCTACAATGCCTGGGATTGTTTGATTAAAAAAAAAATTTGCTACTTAAATCACAAGCATGAATAAGAATGTCAGGCTACCCATCAAGAGCTCTAAATTGCACAAACGTGAAAAAAGCATGTCAATATCAACCTGGTGACTGGCCAGTACTGATCTTTCTTTCACACTCCTACTGCTACAAAATCATACATGTACTTAATAAACCTTGCTCCACGGAACTTTCTCTTACACTGGGTTATATGATTCTGTACAATTTCTGATCCCCAGGAGAAAATCTGCCAGCAAAATATGTTCTTTTAACAAGATGCACGCAACACATTAACCCTTTAAGCGGTTTTAAAAATCTATTATCTGCATTATAACTGCCACAATGGAAATTACTAAATCCTATGCAAAATGGTACACCACATATTTTTTCAAGAAGAATTATATAGTTTTTCCGATTTTGTGCAGGTGATAAGTGCTCCCCCTCCAACACAGAGTATAATACAGTCAAATCCCATTATAACGAACTCCAAAAGACCAGAAAAATCACTTCGCTATAATAAAGGGTTTGTTATAAAGGAATTCCAGGTTTTTGTATCATACCTGTGTAAACTTATCTGGGGGATTAGAAAAGTATTCGTTAAAATAAGATTTTTGCTATAACAGTATTCGTTAAAATGGGGGTTTGACTGTAATAATAAAAAAAAACAAGGATGAAGAAACGTATACTCTCGATTTTTCCATTATTTATACTGTCCACGTATTCCTTTTCCAAAGTGAAAGATTTAAAAAAGTCTTTCTCCTTATGTTACCACCAAACTTTGAGCATAAGTTGACTCTGCCCACTGGCAGTTGATCTGGCAGGTTGGGGGAGGGGGGGGGGAATGGAAAACATGTTTATGAAAAAACCCTCTGTACTGAGCTAGCTGGGCTCAGCATTATCAAAATAAGAGAGGTTTAACTCCTCTGCACAGATCTCAGTACATGGTACATCACAGGCAATTCAATTTTTTACCACCCGATTATTTTTTAAATAATCACAGTAAGATTTTTATTGCGTTGAGTAGACATTTTACTATAGCATAACCCCTTTTTTAACAATTTTATAATTAAAATTTAAAAAGATAGCTGCACAAAGTTTGATTTAAAAAAAAAAATTAAATGCCGTAAATAGGATCTTGGCATTAAAATTGCTGAACCGGCTTGAAGGGTTAAAAATGCAAGATATCACATAACTGCAAAAATACAAAATATTGAGTTAGGCGAGATATCTTGCTATTGCTAACATAGAAAAACACGAATCAATCCAAAATAAATACACTCGCTTCATCCACGACTGCTGGTCATCCTTTGTCTCCCGTGTCCAAACTTAAAGACAAACTTAATCTCCTCTCCCTTGTTACTCTTAATTTTATTTTTGAATAATCCTGTTTAATAAGATCTATCATGGTCATCTTAACTTTGATACTTCCAGTATTCTAGCCAAAATCATCCTACATCTCAAGAAGACTCAACCATTCCCTTAAAATAAAACCAATTTTTGCTTCCACTGACTGTTTTAAATACAGTTTCTTTCCTCATACCATTGGTGAATGGAACAAACCTCCCAGTTCTATTATCAACTTCCCCACTGGAACTAGTTTTTTGCACAATATCATACAAAAAATATCTATGCCCCACTCAACCGCATTCTCTTGTATAGGCCTAGGGCCAACAATATGTATAAATAAATTGCTGCCATATAGGCCTAAGGGTTACAAGTGCAATAAGTTTGTAAGTGGCAGTCGTCTCACATATTTGGCCCACAGAATGAAAAGGTCTGGAGTTTTAGGGAAGTTATCCACTAGGAAGATGTTCACTTTAGATCCTGAACAAATACTTGGAATTAATAATTCCTCTGGATCCTGGCTCTTCAGCCTGGAACCTTGTAACATTGACACCAGCTGTGAGAGTTTACATTACTTTCTATTTTTATCACATTTAGGGAATGTACAAGCATTTGCTGAAATGGTGATTTTGTTTAAAAGAATCACAAAAAAACTAGAATACCTCACAAATATGATAAAGGAAAGTACATAGCCTATAATTTCATTCATATACATGTACAGCAAATGTTACCAAACCTATATCTTCCTCTTCATCATCATCGTGATGCTGGTTCTGGCTATCTTTTTCTGGTAAAACATCATTTTCAGTGACCACCTTCCTTTTTTTCTTCTTCTTCTAAAAAAACAATTTTTTTTCATAAATAATATAAATTAATCTACACTCACCAAGTCCAATTTTTTTTTCACTATAATGTGAAAATCTTTCACAATTATTCTTACATATTATACTTGGCACCAGGGCCGTAATTAGGACTTTTGCCACCCAGGACAAACATAATTTTGATGCGCCAACCCCCCACTACTTTGATAAATTTGGTAATTTTGTAATGGTATTCTTTGTTCCCACCTGAAACTGCTGACCCATCTAGTTCCAGCACTGCTATGAAATATGGGCATACCCAGACAGGGCCGTCTTAAAAGCATCATTGGGCCAAGTGATTTTTCTTTTACCAGGCAAATTTTCGAAAAATTCAACCATTTCTAATTTTTCCGAGGTTGCCATGCCCGTGTGGGCCAAGACGGTACTGCACTCAGATAGGCAGTTGAACTAGACCTCATTTATATCTTGGGGACTATGTATTGTGGCAAGCTAGTGAGAGCTCAACTACTGTATTAAGCAAAGGATAGCCTACAATTAACAGTAATACTTTTATAAGTATTAACTTCACATATACTAGTAATCACTTCACGAACACTATTAATCAAGGACTGTTTCCTCATAAGTTTGGGCCCTCAGTAAATATGGAATTTTGCCCCCCCCCCCATCATAGGTCTATATAGTGTTCTTTAAAGCAGAGGCGTGGATGGGGAACTCTGTGATTATAATACAAAAAACAGTTAATTTTGAAGCCCTGGTCATGTGTCTTGCTTGGCCATGTGAGAAACAAGCCCTGCTGCAACTTTGCAAATGCAAACAAACACTTGATAGCATTCTTACAAAGTGAGCCGCTCTGCATCCTCAAGTGCCGTAGAAAATGAAGTTCATCGTAAAGCTGGGTTTTCTACAAAACCTGCAAAATGAATTGCCTACTGCGATACACTATCCACTCACCAATAGGAAAAGCAGTGCAATCGTTCTCTAACAGAGCGTAACAAGGCTGTACTTTAGGTCCGTGTGATTGTCCGACTGCTTCTAGAGGAGTAAAATGCATTGTGCGTTGAGCAGGTTTTTCTGCATCATGCGAACCAAATAAGACTATTTTTCATGGGCAGAAACGTGTAGCTTTATCATGCTAAGCATTTGTTTTCCTAGCGTGTTGCATCATCTGCACATTAACATATTATTGCACAATAAAAGAGGGGGGACAGATATAGAGAGGTGGGGAGAGGAAAGATAACACAACAAAAGTGAAGAGAATATCCACAAAATGCACGGCACATAGTGTATTTTACTCTTGCAGAAGCACTTGACCACTTGTGCTAGCATAAATTGTTGTCATGTTGCGCTATGTCAGAAAAGTCGTACCGCTTTCTGACAGTGTTGGATCGAGTGTTGCACTGGCGATTCACATTGGACTTTAGCACAGAAAACCTGTTCTACACTTTTTTCCCATCTATTTTTTATTGTGCAAAATGGCAAAAATACTTCGATATGCAGATGACAGAACAGATGATGTGGTACACTAGGAAAACACAAATGTGTACCGCGATAAATTTATGCATTTCTGCTGACACGAGATGGTACTGTTCGCTCCAACAGCACAGAATAACCTTTCCCTTGGAGCAGGTTTTTCTGCAACGAGTAAACTGAACAGGACCTCACGTCAGCAGAAACATATGTTTAACTTTATCATGTTACGTGTTTTCCTAGCAAGGCGCATCAGCTGTTCTGTCATAAGCATGGGGAGACGGAAGAGAAGGGAAAGAAAATGCAACAAAAGAACGACGCATTTGACTCTTCCAGAAGAAGTCGCCTAATCAAGCATAGCGTAAAGCACTGGCATGTTGCGCTCTGTATGGAAGCACCTGTTCCTAAGAAAACACACCATAGGCAAAACGCGCGGCGCAGGACGCATTTGACTCCTCCAGAAGCAGTCGGCCAATCACGCCCGACGTAAAGAGCTGTGGTGAGCCGTATTGCTTTCCTTGAGCCAGGTTTTCCTAGGAGCAGGCTTTCTGCTGCGCGTCCAGCGTAAAAACTGATTGGTCAAAAAACCTGAATTTCAGGTTTCTAACCAATCAGCCTTTTCACGCTGCACACTGCGCAGAAATTTTACTCCTAGGAAAACCCGGCTTCATTGGTGAGTGGGCGGCGTGTCGCGCTGGGAAAATCACGTTGCGCGTAGCAAAGGAAACCTGCTCCTAGGAAAACCCGGCTCAAACGACTAAAAATGTCGTGTATATGACGTTAACATTACCTTGATTCGATTGGAAGAGTCAGCTTTACGTTTCCGACTTTCTCTCTCTGGACCGATGACTTCATAATCAGAGAGTTCCTCAATGCCACCGAAGAACTCGAAATCAGTGACGCTGAAGTCACTGACATCGCAAGGCAAGTTCTTCCATTTTCTCCCGCTTTTAGCAGCCATGCTCTTCTTTGATGGTAAACAACATGTGGTCAAGAAGGAAAATTTGATGATGATGATGGTTGAGATTAATGAAGGAAGAAAACTATGACCATACATCCCGTTCAAAACAGAACTTAGGGTTTTCGGATTTTTTGTTGACCAGTCTGTTTCATCTGCAGCAATCTTTGTCCAGTTTTTATTTTCGAAACTTAAGCTATCAAAATTACAAAAACTTGGCACTGTGAATTCGGATATAAATTCAAGGTTTCGATTTCTAAAAGGACTCAAAGCCACTGAGCTATAAGTAAAGTTTACTTATAGCTCAGTGCTCAATGCAGCAGCTCACAGAATTGTTATTCTAAAATATAGATGGCAGCACCAATCAACATGTCCGATCATCCCTTGCTACAGTCGGGAAAAAAAAAACATTTGCTTATACTGTATATATAATATGTTTTTATTTCAACACAGGGTCACCCCGGGGCCTTCGTGATTTTTCCCTTCTTACGTAAGAAGGGAAAAATCACGAAGGCCCCGGTCACCCTTACCACCTTGCCAGATGCTGGACACGGTACGAAAATAATAGCGGGGCTATTTATCCCAATTTTTTTCTTGATAATTCTAGAATTATTTCTTTCTAGACGAAAATGCAGATGAGCGTTCTAGAATTACAGTCGAATCCCGTTATAACGAACCCCAAGAGACCGGAGAAATCACTGCGCTATAATGAAATTTCGTTATAAAGAAATTCCAGGTTTATGCATTGTTTCTACGTTATCTTATCCGGGGGATTAAAAAAGTGTTCGTTAAAACGAGATTCGACTGTATTTCTTTCTGGGTAAAAATGCAAAGATCCAGAATTGATGAAAATACAGAATTTAAGAAAGAAATTATTATTTACCGTATATGTGGGGCCCGCCAAAACGTAACGATCGCACCTTTCACACACCCCTTTACAAGATCGGCTTTGTTTCAACAGATAACGCTATTACAGTGGAAACTCGTTTATACGATGTTCAAGAATATTCTTGACGGTTTAAACCAGCAGTGTTTCCCAAAGTGGGCAATATCGCCCCCCCCCCCTTGTGGGCCAGGGGGGCGATAGAAGTTACGGATTTAACATAGGATCCTATGGGTTCCGTTGAGTTGGGGGGCGACGAGGGAAAAAAATTTCTGAAGAAGGGGGCGATGTGGAACGAAAAGTTTAGGAAACTATGGTTTAAACTAAAGCGGCTCGAGATCTTTAATACAGCTTTGGTTTAAACCGTCTGAAAACGTCGTATTGAATGAAAAAAAATCGTTCTGAACGTAGACTGAAACTTCTCTGATAATGACACTCACCCACTCCCACAGAACTACAAAAAAAAAAATTACAGTAATTCAATGGCTTTAATTGGCATTTCGAATTTTGTTTAAATTAAATAGTTATAATATAATTATAAGTTTAATATCGTATTATAAGTTTAATATCGTATTATAAGTTTAATATCGTATTATAAGTTTAATATCGTATTATAAGTTTAATATCGTATTATAAGTTTAATATCGTATTATAAGTATATCCCGTTGCTTTCATCTAGCGTTACTAAATCTTTTATGTTATTTTAAAATTTAAAACCGTAATTTTAAATTTGAAAGTTGTTGCTACCGTTTGTTTGTTTGTCTGATTGGTTCCTATCTTGGGGTCTTTGGAGAGATTGTTTTTTTTGCGGGGGGGGGGGGCAGGAACGTCATTCCAACTTTTTCCGGGGGGGGGGCAAAGAACATGTACTCAATTTATGTACGTATATATATCTGTATGCATGTATAAATATATATATATATACCATTTTTAGCGTATTTTCAAAAGCGGGGGGGGGGCAACGGCTCCCCCCGACCCCCCCCCCCAAATGACGGCCCTGGGGGGAAGGTTCGTGAGATTGGATAAAGGAAGGGTTGTTCCTGGGCCATGCGGCCGCACGGGGTACTATTCTAGGAGGGTGCCAAGTGTTTGAAGTTTAAAGGGTGAATAAAACCGTTTTCGATCCACAAAATATGGTCGGGGCATTGCCCCCCCCCCCCCCCAGCGTTAAAGGTGGAGTCGACTGATCTAATGTATGTATGTATATATGAGCTGGCATCATCATCATCGTCCCCCCCCCCCCCAGCAATAATGACCTTGACCAGAATTCCAAGTCGCGCCTATGGGTCGGGGTCACCAATAATACGTCTCGTACGGGTAGGTTTTCTCTAGAGCCGCCCCCGGGTGAGAGAAGCAATTTACTAATGTTTTACATTTCTGTTCTGAATATTATTTTGTAGAGCGGTCAGTGGCTTTCATTTAGTTGGCACGGGAAGGAGGGGGGGCTGCACTTCACCTTATTAGCATAAAGGGTCCGTGGAACACGCGAAAGATTAGGAACCCCTCTTTTAATCAAAGCAAGTGGTACATTGAATCCAGTTCTTCCAAAGTTTTCTATAAGAAAGAAGCGATGCTGTACATCAAAGGTTCCTAACCTGTGCTTCGTGAAGCACCTATAGGGCTTAGTGTGTATTTCCAAGGAGGCTCCGCGGCCCCTCCAGAAACATAAAATGAGCCGGTAAATTTAGTCAATACCCAGAAAAAGGAGCCGAAGTGAGCTTCGCCATAGAAATACATGTAAAAAGAGCTCATGGTGTCCAAAAGGTTGAGAAAGGGAAGTCAATTGTTGCCATACACGTAGGTGTTTCCTATCAACAGACCTGTACTTTTCCAAATTCTTTCAACGCACTTTACTACCCTTCAGGAATAATATTGTGAACATTGGAAACAGTTCTAAAAGGACGTGAGACTGCATTTAAAAAAATTAAATAAGTTTCTTCGAAGCTTTCCGCGTCTGCTGAATTCTCAGAAAAAAGGCAATTAATTGTCTCGAAATTGTAAAATGGTCATCACTCTAAAATGATCACCAGCATGTTCAATACTTATGCTCGTATCTGTCAACAATCACCAAAAAGTTTACGGGTTTTGCGGTAACAATATATATCGAAAACTAGTTTATCGACGCGTTTTTGTAATCCATAAGAATTACATAGATTTAATTTCTAGAAATGAAGTCATTTTACAAAGATTTTGGGTTCGGGGCAAAGTGAAAACGTCAAATAATTGAATTTGTGACCAAAACAACAATTGTTGATACAGTAATGCTTCGAAAAGTTTAAAATCATGGGGTTTTTCTTCTATCATCACCTCAAGACTCACAAATAAAATACGTATATGTTGTCTTAGTTACGATTTTTTTCAAAGAAATTTAACAATATTATTTTCGAAAATTCAGTTTAATGATTTTTTAATGAAGACTTTTTATTTTCTTTAAATCAAAATGATAAAAACGACGGAACAGACAAAAATTATGAGGAAACATATTTTATTTACAAATGGATAAATTAATACTGTGTATGAAACAGAAATTTCCTTGTGAAGAAAACAACGCAGAACATTTCCAGATTAGATGACAAGAGTTCTTGGGGAAAAGATAAATGATCGTAATTGGATATTGGAAGGCCGTATGAGCCAATCAATCTTCGTCAACTGCGGGTGTGAATTCGTGATTTCATCTAGTACAGGAACTTAAGAAAAACTGGACGTCTTTCAGCGCCACCACGCTCTCACCATATTCTTGAACTTTTGTATCAGCCTCGAAGTAGAACTGAATAAGAAAAAACTTATATAAGTTTATTTATAACTTATATAATAAAAAACAAACTTACTTAATATTTGTCTAAAAGAATCGTTTTTAAATGCAGTTTAATATCTTTATACAATCATTATTCTCTTTAAAGAAAAGCTTAAAATTAAGTAAAACTTTGAAAATTTGAATTTAATTATTATTGATGTTATTTTTAAAAAAAAATGGTGTCAACTGAAATCTGACCAACTTCATAAACAGATAACAAAGAAGATAAACTGACCGCAACGATGTTACCAAGCAACTCAACTTCGACCTGCGCTTGCTTCCATAGGTTTCTCGTCCTGGTGGCCGTGGCGAAGACGTACTTGGTGACGTAACCGTGCTTGATGACCGATAACGAAGGCGCCGACCTTCCAGATATGAAATATCGAAACCTCAGGCATCCTCTTTGGACGTCGTATGTCGGTATTTCGGGGGTCATCAGGCGAGCGAAATTATTGTTCGCGTTGTTGCCGAACACCGCTGCAGCGTTACCTGTGTTTGCGCAGAAATCAACGGCAAATTAATTTTTCGATTCTTCCGAATTATATGTAATTCTATGAAAATTACACACTTATACAATTCGAGGGATAATGTGAACTTCTCTTCCGTATTGTATTCAAGGAAAAGTGTGCAAAAAAATGATGTGTTGGTTTAATTGAATCGGTCATTTCGAAAAATGTTCATATCGGTAAATTCGAATTTTTCAGGAGAAGCCAAAAACAGAATACGCTAAAAAGTACATGAACATAATAACATAATTTTTGATGGGATTATCTTGGACGTATTTCTCATGCGTCGACCTAAAATTTAGAATTTTACAACTTTTCTGAACCGAGATATAACCAGAAACATTTTTCCGAGATAGGTCCTTTTCAAAATGAACTGGTTGAAAAATAATGAATAAAAAATCAAGTAAAATTTTTTATTTATAATAACAAACATTATTTTCATTGATAAACACTAACATTATTATTATTATTAGAAATATTTTTTGCAAGTAAATTAAAAAAGTAAAAAAAAAATAATTTGAAGAAAAATCACACAAATCACACAAAATTCACACAAATAGATCTAAAAACATATTTCACAAAAAAAAACCAAAATGGCTGAAAATTCGAGATGAGCCCTTTTCGAAATGACCCATTCAATTTAGAGAAAGCCATTTAGTGTTCGAAGCACAGTACGATATTTATATTGGTACTAGCTATAATACCCGGTGCTTTTTCGGGTTTTCTCTATATATTGACAGCATTAATAAAGTCACAAACGAAGGATAATTATAATATAAAGGAATGTTAACAATTATAATTAAAAAATATTAGTAATAAAGTAAAGAATATTAATAATTATAATTTAAAAAAGAATAAACATATCTAAATGTTTAGGAATCACAGTAGAAAAAGTGAATATTCCAAAAGTGATTTTTGAGGCCCTCAAACTATTGTTGCCCGTCAGTTTTTTTGCTCATTTCGGACGTTTTCCTAGCCCAGTTGATTAACTTTTAAAGTAGTCTATATCGTATCGTTCAAGTCGGGCTCTGTTTGGTATGTACGCAAAATTTGGCGATAATCGGTCAAAAATTGTGGTCTTGTATAAAGAACAGACAGAAATTCAATTTTATGTAAATGTATATAGATTTGAAATTATATTAATATAATATTTCACAAAATATAGATTGCAGACATAGATCTCACCTAGTTCTCCGCCAAGTGAGACGTATCTTCTTATCCACTGAGCCCTTGCTGTTTCTTGATTTGTCATGCCACAGGTGCTGTGTAGGAATGAACAAGAAAATACCGGTGGTCTTCTCGTACGTATGAAACCTTTTAAATAACAAATTTTATCGTGATTGTTACAAACATCATTGATGTACCGCATATTGGATAACATTCATTAACATGGAACTTTCGTAAAAAAACACAATTGGTCAGGGTTGTCAAAGATTTTGCATCAAATATTTTGTTTCGTATGATGGAAGCTTTAAAGCATTTCCAATTTGAAGTTTTGTTTAAAGTTAAAATATTATGTTGTTCAGAATGTGCTCCGAAGCAGTGGTTGGCAGATTATAGCAACTCTTTCAGTCAATTTTTCTTACAAAATTGTTGCGAGAAAAATTTTCAAGAGCAGAAATCATAAAGATATTTGCAGTTTCACTTCAATAGACAAAAGGTAAAGTTATTTTTGCAGATATTTTCCTCACATAACGGGAGTTGATGTTTGGTGTTAGAAAAAAATCACGAACATAGGCGTCGGAAGTGTTTTAGACCTATGAATGCTTGAATGGAGCTCTTCATGTTGGTGATTATGGTTTCCGAATAAATTCTGCGGGGGAGCTTTTGACTGTTACAAAATACTGTGGCCCACAGCTCAGACCCTAAATGTAGAAAAATTAAACTAAAGCCTGAACAAAATCAAAAACATCGCCCCCAACCAACCGAATTTTGTTTTTCTTCTGTATTTAAAAAATAATTAAAATATCGAAGGAAATACTTTTTATATGCTATTTTAATGAATTTTTTTTGTTTAGTCGTTTTCATTTCATTTGATATCTAATCTATGATATTTTTTGAAGGTTGATAACTCAAAATTTCTCTGCAAGAAATTCCTTGTGACCCCCCCCCCCCACATCCCGCAAATTTTTTGTGCCCGCCCCCTTTTCCACCGAAGGTAAATCCTGCTTACGCCACTGATGCGTACCTTTATGAAACGGAAACATGTCTAAAACGTAGAATTATTTCGATCTCTTGCCTTTCCGTTTCATACAGGTTCTGCTGTAAATAGTTTGATGAACATTAATGAAAAATTCTTACTTCAGTACCACTCTCACTCATTTTTATTCTATTTTTCTCCAACCAAGAAATGAATTTAAAAAAAAAAAATTATCGACGATTAACAATTGCATTATTAATTAATATCACTTAATAAATTGACGTAATACTCACGTTGAGGTGCAGTACAACTCACACTAATCACAGCTAAAATCACATTCAAAAATATCCAATAATCCATGTCTTCTTATGAGTAGACTCTCAAAGGATATATAAGCAGAAATATTTCCGTGCGTACTCTCCTTAATTTTTTCTTATTTTTATCATACGTCAGTCCGAAAATGGATTAACGACGCTACAGAGGATAAAAAGAAGCAAAAAAGATAGAATTATACTCGGGCACCAACAAACGTAACCGCATTCCAAATCTGTGCGATCACCGTGTGATATAGATTACACCGTAGCGCGTAATAATAATCATAACGATGTATTCTTCAGCAGCTGGTGTAGTCTCCTATCTTTTTCCACCACCCATTGTGATTTCCATATTCCGAGATAAAACTCACCTTGTAAATGGGGGAATCGATGTTGTTAAACCCTCCTTGGGCAAAACTACAACTTGTTCCGCTTGCCTTTGAATTAATTTTATTATTGTTGGTATCGTTATTATAGACGGCATATCCTCGACCCCGAAGAAACAACATGTGAATATTAAAATATACCCAATGTTTTTGCGTGGGCGATGGAAGCACGTGTCGGAACAGAAGAAAAAACGAAACTCTTCCTGGTTATTTTTTTTTTTTTGAAACACATACCTGTCTGTTGTTAAAAGAAGAAAATAAGAAACAAATGACGAATTAGTATTTGGTTTTAGCAATTCGTCACTTTTCTTCCCTATTTCTTTATTGATTTAGTACTTAATTGAAAAAATATGCTATGAGAGATTTTATTTTGCTATAGAAATTTTGTTTTGTTGAAACAAATTTTGACATTTTTTCCTCAAATTTTGACATTTTTTTCCTCAAATTTGATTAATTCTCTTGATGTTTCTCTCTCTGTTGGTTTTCTATTGTCATAATTGAAGGCTATAAACGTTGATTTAAATAATGCAATACGATAAAGCATTATTCCTGCAGAGCTAATGTGTAAAAAATAATGATTACGAATAATGATATACTTTGTGAATAGTTACCGATGGGGTGTATCGTGTTTTTTACTGTACTTGAAACTACAGTTCATCAAAAAAGAACATGACTTCCATTTGCAATAATCTCTGGATAATCGCAATTAATATTCTCTTATCTAAATCATATTTACTCATCATATCTATTTCTCATATTGAATCAGTGCTATCTTGATAAATTATAGTGATACTTCTGCTAATGGAGATAATTCGCCCCGGAATTACGTTCGTTAGCCGAAACCAGATTTTCCATAGGTTTCTACGAAAAATTGTTCAATTCATTCCAGAAACGGCCCAAAATTGGAGGATAAGTATCATAAAACAGTAAGAATCACTGTAAAAAATATAAATACGGACCGAAGGATGAGATGAACAGCTTCACAATTGGATGAAGGAGAATTTAAAAGTAGATGAAAAACCGAACATATCTTTTATTTTACACTATGAACGCTATGCTGTCGGGATCGTGAGCCATAGTGTGAAAAAAAGTATGTGAGGTGGTGTGCTATGTCGCTCATTTCTCTCTCTCACACATTGGCGTACGCAAAGGGGGTTTTGGGGTTCTAACCCCTCTCCAAGCCGAGATTATAGTGTTATTTTGCAGGAAAAACGTAAACCCCCCCCCCCCCTTGAGAAGAAAAAAAAAATTGCGAAATCCCCCTTGAGAAAATTTTATGAAAGCTGGTTTATCTATATCAAATGAAATGTTCGTTAGCCGAATTCACATTGACCAGCAGACCAAATATGGCCCCGGGGGTTTTCTGATGCGGCCTGCCCTCCTCAAACCTAATTTTGTAAAAATGAACTAAGCGACACATCTACAGATCGCTTAAGTGTCCCGTGGTACAATAGTAGCCGAGGCAGTAAAACATACTACAATAGTAGCCGAGGCAGTAAAACATACTACAATAGTAGCCGAGGCAGTAAAACATACTACAATAGTAGCCGAGGCAGGAAAACATCGCAAAAAATCTTCCTTAGCCGAAAAGTTCCTAAGTCGAGGTTAATTAATATACTGCTGTTTATAAAACTGAGTTAACATTTTTTAAATAATTTATTGATAATCATGATGTGAAAATTAAAAAATCAGTTTCATCTTAATATTTTCTTAATTATCTTGATAAAAATCTTAAAAATTCGATGAATACCGTAAAAGGAAAAAAAGCAAGTTTGTTTATGAACCATTTTTATTTACTTTTCTTTTAAAATTTTGGTAAATTTACTTTGTAACGTAACTTTTAACCCTTTGTCTACCACATTATGAAAAGTAGAATAAAAAGTAAATGCTAATAAATGAAAATAATACATAACAAATTATCTAACCTGGTACTTTTAAAGTCAGTAGATAAGGGGCCGTTCAAGTATTACTTAAGTAAATTTTTAGCAATTTTTGACCCCCTCTCCCCCCCCCTGTCAGCAAAATTTCATCAGCTCTGCCCCTCTGAATCCTAACGCATATTGGTGGGATCAGAGACGTACAGGGGGGGGGGCATAGGGGGAGGGGCTCGTGCCCCCTCCCACGATCAAAAATTTATTTTTTAATGCAAAAAATATATTTTTAAATTGAAATTTCGGAAGAAAATGCCTTTATATGTTATTATAATCAGTTTCTGTTAATTTCAATGTTATTTGAAGGCTATGAACGCATAATTTATCTTTAATAAATTCATTGCGACCTACCCTCTAAGCCATATAATGATAAATCGCATATAGGCCCTTGACCAGCAGACCAAATATGGCCCCGGGGGTTTTCTGATGCGGCCTGCCCTCCTCAAACCTAATTTTGTAAAAATGAACTAAGCGACACATCTACAGATCGCTTAAGTGTCCCGTGGTACAATTCCAGAACATTTAAGCGGCCCGTGGCACATTTTCACGTCACTTAAATGACCAGGGACAGAGTTCCACAACACTTAAGCGATCCGTGACACATTTAGAGATCACTTGAGTAACATGTGACGTAGTTTTAGAGCACTTAAGTGGCCCCCCCCAGTGCGGTTATACATCACTCATGTTACCCGCGGCACATTCTCAGATTATTTAAGTGATCCGCGGCATATCATTACGGATCACTTGAGTGATGCGTGGCAGAGTTCCGGAGCACTTAAGTGGCCCTGACATATTTCCAGATCACTTGGATCCGCGAAAAATTTTGAGATCACGAAAGTGGCTCTGTAGGGCACTTATCAATAGAGGGGGAGGGGGATGTCACTTCAAGTGCCCACAAACTATCGAAAGGTTTTTCTAGTTTATGGCGCACCGCGTAAGATGCTATTAAAAATATTTCATATTTTCATAAAGGGTGATTGATGACGTAAGCATTATCCAAACTCCTCCTCCCCCCCTTGTCATCAAAAGTCAGCAAATCGGAAATCCCCTCCCATCGATGATGACGTAATACTTGAACGGCCCCTAAGCAGATTTTCAGCCATTTTTGACTTTGACCCCTCCCCCTTGTCAGCGAAAGTCTGCAAAACACTGAACCCCCCCCCCCCCCCACTTCCCGTCGTCAGCAGCTTAGAATATTTCATATCTTCAAAAAGGGGTGGTTGATGACGTAGGCAACTTTCAAACCCCCCCCCCCCGTCATCAAAAGTCAGCTAATCCGAAACCCCCTTCTCCCCCCTCGATACTGACGTAATACTTGAATGACCCCTTAAAGTGTTAAATTTATAAATTTTCAACATGGATGTTTATCGCTTTCCATATAATTTCTGTTTGAATGGATAGTTTCATCAGAACTATTTTTTGTTGCATTTTTAAATTTTCTCAATTTTACTCATTACTATTCATTTTCATTTCAATTAATTTTTAAATCTTAATCCTACTGGTATTTATTTTTAAAATTCAACTTTCAAGTTGAATGAGTTGTTGATCCTGGATCGACTGTGAGAATAACACTATGATACATGTGTCATATATACACTATTTTATAGAATAAATGAGTAGTGCCAAAGGATTCTCGAATAAGAGGAAACGAAAAGAGTGAAGAGGAAATTGTTCAAAAGCAATATTCAAATATTGAAACTGATCTCAGAGCTACCCGCGGTGGAAACTGGGAGAAGAGGGGGGGGGGCGGGGGGTTGCCACAGAACAGGGACGTCTTAAAAGTATCGGGGGGGGGGGGGACACGGCCCTAACTGGCAAATTCTCGAAAATTTGAACCAGATCTCATTTTTGTGATTCCCTTCTTCTCTTGAGGTCCCCCGGGTCGTGCCCGGGGTTAAGACGGCACTGCGACAGGGGTGGTCACACCGGACTTGATTTTACTTGCGGGAAATAGAAGTGAAAAAAAAAATTATGTCTGAAGTAATTTTTTTTGGTGAACAACAGAATTTTGGAATTATTTCTTTCACAAATTCCGAATTTAAATCTATTCTGGAATTCTGAACTTTCATAACAATACGGGATTTCTGAATTTTCATCAGTTATGGAATTCTGAACTTTCATAACAATACGGGATTTCTGAATTTTCATCAGTTATGGAATTCTGAACTTTCATAACAATACGGGATTTCTGAATTTTCATCAGTTATGGAATTCTGAACTTTCATAACAATACGGGATTTCTGAATTTTCATCAGTTATGGAATTCTGAACTTTCATAACAATACGGGATTTCTGAATTTTCATCAGTTATGGAATTCTAAACTTTCATCAGTTATGGAATTCTAAACTTTCATCCATTCTCGAATCATTTCTTTCCTTATTAACTTTCATCAATTCTCGAATCATTTCTTTCATTATGAACTTTCATCAATTCTCGAATCATTTCTTTCATTATGAACTTTCATCAATTCTCGAATCATTTCTTTCATTATGAACTTTCATCAATTCTGGAATTCTGAATTTTCATTAATTTATGGAATCATTTCTTTCATTGATTCTGAATTTTCATTGGGCTGGAATTATTTGTATAAATTATTTTTCTTATTTTCAATTCACCAATTCTAAATTTCAAATTGATCTCAGATAATTTCTTTCCATTACGTCCATTTTAACCATTTTTTTTCACGAATTTAAAATTTTCTTTACGTTTTTTCTGAATTTCCATCAATTCGAAATTTGCATTACTTTTTGGGTTAATTTTCGTTCAATGGTGTAGATATATAAATTTTTTTTTGCGTTAATATTTTTCAGCATTCCTGTCTATTCTGTATAATAATATGTGTGAATTTTTGGATTCCCCTCCCCTAAAAAAATGTATGAAATCAAATTAGAGGGCCCCTAAGTTATTATGATGCCTCTGGCCCCGCTATTATTTTCCCAGCAGGCCCCGTTTCCGGTAAGAAAGGCCCTGACTGATCTTATGTAGAATTCTTCAAAACAACTCAAATCTAATAAGAGAAGGCAATTGGAAACAAAATCCTTTCTGTGTTTGTCATACGCGTTTCACCTTATCACTTAAGAAACTTTACGATAAACATCTGAGAAAAACGTGTCAAAAAATATGTCATTAGAACACCCACGCCTTTGAGAGATAATAGAATGAGAAAAGAATGACAGTGATGTCACAATATAATGACATCATCTCAGCTGGAGGGAAAGAATTTAAAATACGATAATAGACAAATAATTAAAGTTCATGGTTCATCTCTTTTACTGTGATTGCTTGAGCTGGTCGAACACTGTCTTCAGATACTCCTCGGTCCATATTCAAGGAGAATTAATTCCTTCTCTTTAAATTAACCGCTCCGCTTACAAGCGATTGGCAAGAAATTCGGATGATCTTTGTTTGACGAATCAGCGATAAATATGATAACAGTTCTAACGTAATGGCATATTAGAAAAAGGGGGGGGGGAAGTAGAAAAGTAAGAGAGAGTATATAGTAATATACCGTTTTCCTTTCTTACAGTTGTTGTTTTTTTCCCCTGTTATCCGTATAATACTTACAGATACAGTAGGAGAGAGTAGGTATGAAGTTTTGTTGGGAGTGTGTTAAATGGTTGCGTGAGTAAAAAGGCCCGTTTACACGCGGTAAGTGATTTAGTTGGTAACTAAATTTCAACTTGCCAAGTACGATACAATGTATGCAGACGATAAGGGCCGTCGGCTTTAGTTGGCAAGTGCACAAGTGATATATGTACACGAAATGACGGACTTTATTTATACAACACATTATATACAGGACGAGAAACAAACTTACTATGACACTATCAGTGATAACTGGAATAATCACACAATAGGGCTTCCAGTGCGTACATCAATCACCACTCTAGGTTGTGGCTTTCTTTTCCCACACGTGTCGGCGGCGACGCCACAAACTACCCCCCCCCCCCATCGAGCGAGCTTCCTACGCTAATGTAGGAAATACAAGATACTGGGATGATTGGAATTCACATATTGATGATACAAAAATTTAACAATGAAATAATAAGTAATGTGCATGTGTGTGTATAAATATGTGCGACAGGTTAGAATTCAATATTTTGCAAAGACGAATGAAAAACATGAATGTATACGATGTAAACACATTTGCAAGAATTTGAAAAAATAACGTAAATAAACACACACATGCAAAGATGTGAAAAATAATGTAAATAAACACCTGCAAGAATGTAGTAAATAATGTAAACATTAAAAAATGTAAAGACATAATACCAATAATGTAAATGGGTGCAAAAACAAATGCAATAAAAAATAAGAAACAAATCGTTCTGGAAAATGAACTCTTCGTCTATAACGAGTTGTTACGGTTTTTTCTGTGGTTCACTCTAGAATTGCTTTCAGTTCCGGGTCACTTGATAGGCATTCCCCGAAATCTTGGAAATTAATGACTTTAGAACCAGATATCGCGTCGATTTAGATTCTCCACAGTGCATCTGCAACATAATTTTGAGAGCCTTGGACGTGACGGATATCGGTTGAATACTGGGATATCAAGTTCAAATGAAGAAGCTGACGTGGTGAGCATTTGTTTGGATTCTACTTGAAGGCATAAATCACGAGCCTTTGATCTGTGAAGATAACGAACTCCCTGACTTCGAGCATGTTCTTGAATTTTTTAATAGATGAATAAATTGAAAACAGTTCTCGGTCGTAAGCGGACCATTTGTTTTCACTTTTGGACAACTTTATAGAGAAAAATGACGAGCTGTGTAATGCCATAAGTAAAACAAAAAATGGGAAGACTCATGGGAATGACTTGGTATTGAATGAATTCTTGTGGCATCTTACACGGAAACCAAGGGAGGTCTTGTTGAAAATGTTTAATGATATTTTTCATAGTTGCGATGTTCCCAAGGAATGGATTAGAAGTGATTGTATGCCCTATATACAGGGTGTTCTGTTAATGGACCGACAAACTCCGAGGGTTGTTAGTAGACATCAAGAGGAACAAAAATCGCAATGGAACATTGGTGTCGCAAACCACGTTGAGAGGGTGAAAATCGCGAAAAACGCATGCAGGTTTTGCCGTCACGCTTGAACGACAAAAAGTACAATAATAACTACAAAAAAATTCATTTGGTTAATAATAAATCAAGAGTTGTTGGAAGTGGCGGCCGCTGACGTCATTTCACAGTCTACAACGACGTAAAAACGATTCCGAGACGCGCTCGAAGGTACAAGGTATGCTTTTGATGTCTGCCGCAGCGACGACAATCCGCGCAAGTTGACGGGTGCGTATATTGCGCGGTCTCCCTGCATCACGCAGTGCTGGGTGGAAGGTCCCCGTCTCCCGTAGTAGTCGATCGATCGTGGCGAAGGTAGTATGGTGCGGAAAATGCCTCATCGGATATTGATGTTGCTACATCCGGTGTGCTAAGCGCCCATTGCCGTCTGCTCGACCGTAAATCACATGCATATCAGCGTCTTCGATGTTCGTGTAGTCAGCCGCATCCCGATAGTCATTGAAAGAGACAACTAACTGCTACACGTGCTTACTACCGCAATAGCACTAATTTACGTCATCCGCGGTGCGTTATCCTACCCCAGCGCATGCGTTTCGCGACACCAAATATGGTGAGTGAGCCCACGAACGCATTCAGCGATCAACTGACATCCACCTTCCGTCTCCTCTGGACTCAAAGCCTGCATGCGTTTTTGGCGATTTTCACCCTCTCAACGTGGTTTGCGACACCATGTTTCACTGCAATTTTAGTTCCTCTTGATGCCTACTAACAACCTTCTGAGTTTTTCGGTCCATTCACAGAACACCCTGTATAAGAAGGGTGATCCCACAACACAAGGGAATTTTCGCTCGCAATTATTTTGCTCAAAAATTATTTCTTTCATTAATTTTGAGTTTTCTCACAATTTGTTCCGGAATTATGTTTTTTTATTTATTCTAGAAAATTATTTCTTTCATTTATTTCCGAATTATTTCTTTCATTTATTTCCGAATTATTTCTTTCATTTATTTCCGAATTATTTCTTTCATTTATTTCCGAATTATTTCTTTCATTTATTTCCGAATTATTTCTTTCATCAATTCTGACATTATTTCTTTCAAATACAAATACAAGACCACAACAGGCAAAATGCCAAATGAAGTGGCAGAGAAAAAGATGCCCTTTCTCAGAATTTCTCTTGAATTAATCGTTTTTCAATGTTTTCAACCACGACAAAAAAGCTCCGCATGTAAAATGTGGCCCGCGGGCAGACCCATGTCCTATGTAGAAATATCACGAAAAAATCTTCGTTACCCGAAAAAATTCGTAATCTGAGGCAGAACCTTTTCCTCATAAGTTCGGGCTCTGAGAAGATATGAACTTTTGAGGAGGGGGTCCCTTATACAGAGCCGTAACCAGATTATTTTTACCACCCGGTGCAAACATGATTCAGCCGCCCAGGGCAAACATTATTGAAATTTAAAAAAAAACAACTTTAAAATTCGATAATATTGTAACGGTGTTCTTTGTTCCCACCTAAAACTGCCGCCCCCCTAAATTTTGCCGCCCGGAGCAGTTGCCCCCTTCTAGTTCCGGCCCTGCCTTATATATAGTCTTCTTTGCAGAAGCAGAGGCGTACGCAAGCTAAAGGGCATACGCGCCGTAAAATACAAAAGGCAATATTAGGGCCCTGAAAATTTTGCGAGTGTGTTTATTTATTTATTTATACACACATATCTTAACAGGCAAGCATTGCTCAATAATAGAGATGGTCAAGAGAAGAGAAATACAATAAAATACGAATTACATAAACAAACGGAATGACAAACATTGAATAATCACATATCACAACTTTTGAGAAATTCTCTTACACTTGAATTAAACACACCGGATCCTGTTTCACAGGGCATTGATTATACATTACACATCTTAAAAAATAAGGGACCATCACAAAATACTTGTTCGAGGTTTAGGCAGGCGAAAAGTTCACCACAATACGCATCCAGGTCGTAATTCACGCATTAAAATTAAATTTCGCAACCTCCGAGGTGCGGAGTTTTTTTTCACCATGTTATAAATGGTAACAGACCCCCTTAAAGGGATTTAATGCTTTTAACATCGTGAAACAGTGTGCTCTAATAGGAATATCATTAAAAATAGTATTTAACCTATTGATTTATTTTAAATGTTTCACACATGTTCTTGATTGTATGTTCTACCCTATGCTTGTATTAAGTTTCACATATCTCTGATACTTAATTTTTTTGTGAATTTTCGAAAAAAAAAAAAATTCATTAAAACATAGGATAAAAAATGCCACACGACATCAATTTAATTCGAATAAAAATTGATAATCAATGGTTAAATATAGGCGGAGATAAACTTGAAAGTCGGGGTGGGAGGGCATGATGATGATGATGATGATGGTGTCGATTCATATATACGCAAATACTTAAAAACAGGAGGCTTTAACCTTTGACACTGGAGGGAGGGGGGGCCATGATAATTTTTAGTGTCATTTCTATCAGAGCACGGTGTTTCACTATGTGTTAAGGCAGAGGCCTTCAACCTTTTTCTAGTCGCGAGCACTGCCTGTACCCATCATCAAAAAGAAGACCACCTTTACGGCATGTTTGATATACTAATGCATGAAATCAGGATAATTTCAATCCTTGAATGCAATTTGTACAAGGTGTTTAATTGGAACGGTGCTCGCGAGCACCAAATCGGACACGAGCACTCTGAGTGCTTCGAGCAACGGGATACCTGGTTTAAGGTATCGCAAGTCCCCTTACATAAAGAAGAAAAAAAAAAAACGATCCGCCCGGACAGGGGCTCGAACCCTGGACCGTTAGGTTAAAAGCCTAACGCTCTACCGACTGAGCTATCCGGGCTCGAGAAAAGTTGTCTAAATATAATATATAAACATTTGTAATAACACAGTAAGTTGGATTTTTTATTCATTTATTTCCCAAGAAATTTGTCAAATCAATTAGAATTCCAAAAAAAAAAAACAATTCTAAGGTAAATATATAAATACTGAATGTGTCTTCATTGTTAAGGAAACAACAAACTGGTTTTCAAGTCCGGTTACGGTTGACCAAAATTTGAAGCCAAAACGGGACATTTCAACCACGGATAACTGGCGTTAATTGATAAATTCAGGATTGAAAAAATTTCGTAATGAGCTTCCTTAGTGTACTTAACAAAGTGAGCATTTTTAAAAACAATGATCAAGCCAAATACTATGAAAAAAATTATTTTTTTTTCACTGGGAATTACAGGACTTATGGTCATAGTGAGTCCAGTATGTATTTATGTTTTGAATTTATGAACGTAATGGGTCATGGTCGTCTGTATTTAACCTAAATAAGTGTCGTCTGAAAAATCGCTGAAGTTCAAGCCCAGTAGGTATAGAGGACACTAATCATTCAAGTTAAGTCAAGCTGAAGTTCAAGGCAGGCGGAAAGGACGTTAATTTGTATCAATTTTTTTGCATTAGTCTTTCTATAGAGTCTGGGGCTGTTTACGGGTTGCTTCATTAAGGCAGACGGAAAGGACGTCAATTAATGCTGTTTTTTCCGCATTAGTCGGTGACTTTTTAAGCTTTTATTCATCCGTCGTCCTGGCTGAGTCAAGTGTTATTTAGATTAGTGTTGTGATAATGTCCATGGCTTTGGAGCCGGAAAACAGCGGCGATCCGGCTAGTAAGAAGAGAAAAAGAAAAACCATCGATTTAGAGCAAAAGCTGGCCATCGTGAGGCATCATCAAGCCGGACAAATGGTGTCCTCTTTGGCACGGACATTCAACCTGTCAAAATCCACGGTGAGCACCATCGTGAAAGACAGTGCCCGCATTATGGATGCCGTCAAGGGTACAACACCGTTGAAAGCGACTGTGATAACTCAAAAAAGGAAAGGGCCTATACAAGAAATGGAGAAGCTGCTCTCGATTTGGATGGAGGATCACATTCGTAAACGAATTCCCTTGAGTCTGTCGGTGATCCAGGCCAAAGCACGCAGTCTCTTCGAGGATCTGAGAAAAAAAGAGGGCGAGAACTATGAACAGAACTTCACCGCCAGCAACGGCTGGTTCAATCGGTTCAAAAAGCGGGTGCGCTTCCATAATGTCGAAATAAGTGGGGAGGTTTCCTGTGCTGACAAGGTGGATGCAGAGAAGTTTCGGGAGGAACTGGAGGAGCTGATAGTCCAAGAGAATTTCTTGCCACAGCAAATATTTAACGTCGATGAGACGAGTCTATTGTGGAGGAAATTGCCGGATCGTACCAACCTTCGTATCAAAACCGGAAGCATGCATGGGTCGAAAGAAGATAAAGTAACGCTATTGTTGGGAGGAAACGCTGTGGGCCATAAACTGAAACCTTTTCTTGTTTGTCATAGTGATAACCAAAGTACTTTTGAGAATGTCAATAAGGCGAGTCTACCAGTGCATTTTCGGTTGAATAGCAGATCGTTGGTGACCTATACTATATTTGAGGACTGGTTTATTAGCTGTTTTATCCCGGAAGTGGAGACATATTGTTCATTAGAGGGCATTCCCTTTAATATTTTGTTAATCCTGGATGATGCTCCCAGCCATCTGCACTATTTGAACAATCTCCATCCAAGTGTTGGAGTCGTTTTCATGCCTCCCAATACCACGTCCCTCATACAGCCGATGGAACAAGGAGCAATCACGTATTTCAAGGCACGTTACATTCAAAAAGTCTTTGAAATGGCTATAGTGGCGACAGGAAATGATAAACAAACCTTGAGAGAATTTCAGGAAGGATACAGTTTAATGCACGCCATTTGTAACATAGGTGCAGGATGGGAAGAAGTAAGCAAGCAGTGTGTGAAATGTGTCTGGAAGAAACTACTTACAAGGTATGTGAACGATTTCCGAGGATTTGAAGAAGAGAAAGAATTAGAAGACATTTGTGAAGAACTCGTCTTCATGGCCAAAGATTTAAATTTAGAAGCTGAGAATGAAGATATAGTTCAACTTATCGAAGCCGGTGAAGAAGAATTAACAAATGAAGACTTGATAGAACTCGAAGCTGCTAAAGTAGCTGAAGAGGAAAAACTAAAAGAAGAGAACCAGGGAGTTCCTCCAGTTTCGAAACAACCGAGAACTTTTTCCACAAAAAAATTAGCTCTTGCTTTCAGTAAAATCAATGAAGGCTTGCAGATGATTGAAAGTATGGACGCAAATGTAACGAGATATAAGGGAGTGGAGAAAAAAATCCATGATGCTCTCGCTTGTTACAAGTGACATTTAGCTATTATAACTGGCTATTTCAGCAGGTCATACACGCGTCTTGTGTTATGAAAGCAGGGATTCTTAACTGAGGGTCTTTGGCAGGGCTGAAGAAATCTATTTGCCTAAAGCATGCAAAACTGTTTACTGGACATGTATGTTTGCCAACTCCATGCCTGACACTAAAGTGCATAAAATAAGTTAATTCACAATACTTTTGTAAAGGTGTCTGTTGGCTTCAGTTTATTTACACAAAAGATTAAGAATCCCTGTTACGAAGCAATTTGTGCCAAAAACAGAAAATCTCCTGTACCACAGTTTAAGACAAGTAACTGTTGAAATTTATGGTGAATAAATTGATAGTGAGGTCGTGGATCTTTATCCTATTGAAGGTGCCACACAAAAGTAAAGGGTGAGACGTTCGTATTATAAATGTTATACAGTTATGTAGAGCGTTTAGTAGTGGAAATATTTGATCAAATATCTCTGTGCTTGTTGTAAAATCTGCAGGAATGTTCGGAATAAACAAAAAATAGGCACCTGTAAAGGAGCCTGGAAATTGTCCTCCATTTTTAAACAAAAAAACTGGTTTGCCACTCTATGCAAGGTTGTCTCAGAAGCATCACAGGATATATAATGATATATCTTCTGTACTACAATATTTTTTCGTCTTGCTTACAAATGCCTATAGTCTAATGCTGAACTGCTGTCTCTCATATATCACGATAATTCATCTACAGTATTTTTTTATTCTTGGTCCACAGAGTATTGTTATATCAAGATTTTACTGTAGAACAGTGAATTGTTTTCTTATTTGAGCCCCTTAAATCTCTCCAAGGATCCTCAAAGAGTTTGTGAACACCTGGTCAATGCTTTGCACTGGGAAAGCATTACCCATTTGTGCCCCACCTCCAGGCAGATTAATATTCTTGGGACCTACCAACATCCCATTTCAGATTCCTTTTCAAAACAGGACTATATCTCGTTATCGTGGAGCCTCCATATGCACTCAAGATCCCTGTTCCATTCATGTTAACATATCTTGAGTGGGGGTTACCTTTTTGTTCTTCCATTCAGGATTTTGAAACCCTAATTTAGAGATTTTGTGTTTGTTGTGTATTATGTAATATTGATACATTTTCTCATATATCCTCAATATATTCATATTGTTAAAGTTGTTAAGCCTGGGTGGCGAATCTTAAAGCCTAACTTCCTCTAAGAGTGTCTCATTTCCCACTACCTATTTGACGACTTTTTTGAGATTTCTTTCGAAATCGATGGTTTTGTTCATTTTGGAGACAGCGATTGCCATGTTTTCACGTATTTCGGTATTTGAGTTTCAGTATATATATATATCTCCGTGCAAAATATATTATTCCATCAGTTGGATATTAATGGAAGTGGAAATACACTGCAGCTTTTGCTGCCATCTATACAGTAATTTAAGAACTATTATGGTGGTTAATAAACAGAAATATGACTTGTGCTGCTATCTATCATTAAGAAAGCAAACAAAAAAAATCTTAATTAGTACTTTTTTCTCAACTATAGATGGCAGCAAAATTTGTTATATGGGATATTTTTTGCTGGTCAAAGCCTGAATTTTTACATATCTACAAACATGGCGACCCCATTGCTTTGACATCAAACGTCCTTTACACCAGCGAGGGCCCTTAAGATGAATAAAACGCAATGGCATCGGAGCCGGGGTGCTTGAGCCCCACGGTAATTGTGACGTGTTGCGGCATCCCCAGAAAAGATTCATAAAGAAAAATTTTGTATGTTCCCAAAACCCACGGATATATTCCGATACCCTCAGTGGCGGATTACCGCACAGGCGCATGAGGCGCGCGCCTGGGGCCTCGGCAGAGCGGGGGGGCCTCAAAATAGTTGTGTGCTTCTTCCTACATATGAATTTACATGCGCATCAACAAATCTCTTGAACTAAGTACAGTATCTGCTCTCCCTATTTTTTTTTTAACCGCAATTTTTTTTTTTTATGTATACTGTACGTATAAGAGTTATGGAAGAAAAACGGGAACTGAAAGAAAAGAACAATTTACAAGACGCAGCTCTCAAGGGCCAGTTCTTCCCCGACAAAGAAAGAAGAGACATTGTAAAGCGATCATTCAGGGAGGGTCATTTTCAAACAGTATTTCCCTAAGGGCACAAGCAGGAGGAGGGGTGAGAACAGCAGGTCCTAATGTCTGTCCGAAATGCAAATTGGAGTGAAGGCATAAACAGATGTCTCATTCCACAGTATTAAATGCTTTTATGGGCGCCGATAATATGACAGCTTTGGTGTAAGCTTTTGTATACAGTATAATGGATGGCAAGATCGGCAAGCGGCGACATCGACAGGAAGAGACACTCGTACTAATTAAAATGAATGTAGTAGAGCTCTTATTGTGATTTTGTCTCCCACTTGTTTGAATGAAATACTATAAGCTGGTTCAAACAACATATACATTTGCAATCTATGACTGGAACCATAAGACCATATGACAAAAAAAAAGTGGGGTTTGAAATGAATGCTGAATGACATGCATTCTGAATCACGTGATTTTTCTGTTTCTCTTTTAACACTCCCTCCCCGGCTGAAAAAAATCAAGGGGGTTTCTTTTCCTTCTTTCTAAAAAAAAAAACTACATTTTTGAATTGGTCAAGGAGGCTTGGGTAGACAACATCTTTGTGTCAGACCGAAAAGTGTTTATTGTTAATGTAATTGTAATGTGTGTTATTGTAATGAAAAAAAATTTCATGCCGATCCTCAAGATTTCCTTTAGGATTTAGATTGCAGAATCTCCAAAAATAACGGTAAGCAAAACTAAAAATATATAAATTATCTGATAAATTTTTATTTGAGCATTTCAATTCAACTACAGTAGTCTCTCGAGAATTCGGGCGTGCTCTAATCCAGCACGTCCAGTAGTCCAGGATATTTAGGTGGTGTGGTGTCACTTTTCTCCTGATGCCCTAACCCCTTAACACGTTCTAATATTTCTTAATTGCTGATCAAGTCCTGACTATGTCTTTGCACGAAATTTCATATATTATTTCAATGGGTTTCTTCAAAGTATATCCAGCAATTTCGGTAAAATCTGGCACACCGTGGTCTAATACGTACCGGATTAGCGAGAGTCTACTGCAGTGGTCTTCAACCTTTGAGGCATAGCAGGCCATATTGAAACATTTTATAAAGTACGCGGGCCACAATGTTATACTGTGGCATTTTTCGTTATTAAACGAAACGGGGGGGGGGGCATAATATAGAAGATTTTTATTCACTCTGAATACAAATAATACAAAGGCAAAGGCCACAACAGGCAGAGTGCCCAACGAGGTGGCTGAAAGAAATAATAATAATAATTCATATAATAATAGTAAAAATAAAATAGAATAAACAAATAAAAAATAATAATTTAAAAAAAAAAATTTTTAAATAATTTCTTTCATTGACAATAATTTTAATTCATTATGAAATAATTTCTTTCATTAAATTTTATTCATTCTGAAATAATTTCTTTCATTAAATTTTATTCATTCTGAAATAATTTCTTTCATTAAATTTTATTCATTCTGAAATAATTTCTTTCATTAAATTTTATTCATTCTGACCTAATTTCTTTCATTAAATTTTATTCATTCTGACCTAATTTCTTTCATTAAATTTTATTCATTCTGACCTAATTTCTTCCATTAAAAATATAATTCTTATATTTACTCTGATATAATTTCTTCCCTCTATTGAAGAAATGTTTTTCTATTAAATATTATCAGTATCTTTATATCAAATCAAATATATTATATTTGAGATATTATCAAATCTTTATTAATCAGTAATATTAAATTACTAAAACTATGACGGATCTCCATTTTTGCCGTGTGGCTGAAGGCACCAGGACGGACATTTTAGATTACTAAAAATATGATGCAGAATTTTACTGCGATTTTTTTTTTTTTTAATGGGAGTGTGATTATTTTTCATCTAGTACCAGAGAATATCATTATATTTCCTTATCTTATTTTTGTGTTTATGGTTTTGGTGATGCAAAAATAAAAAAAAGTTATGATTTTCATAATATTGTTCATTTTAGTGAACCACCTCGTTCTTATTAGGGCCAAAAGGGTGCAGTGGTGGATAAACGCAAATTTGTGGGTGGGGGCGGTGGTTGTGACCATGTGTTCAATTTTTCAGGACGGTTCTGATTTTTTTTGGAAAAAATTCTGAATTTTCCCCCTTTTTTAAGCAAATTTATTTTCTTGGTTTGTTATTCAGTCGAAAACGTAGAAAAAATATTTTTTTTCCATTTAATTTTTCTGCTCTCGGGGGGGGGGGGGGGGGTGACAGCCCGTACCTTTAATCCGCCCCTGATAGGGGGGCCTCCAGATTAGGTTGTGCCTGGGGCCTCCCAAAATCATGATCCGCCACTGGATACCCTTGCATATGAATGACCAAACGAACCACAGTGGCTACGACGACGTAATTTATGGCATGGGTCTGGATTGATTCAGAAGTCAAAATTTCTTATATAAAGATCAAGACGAGAAAAAGTTTCAAACACTTTCGACGCCCCTGATAAAACGTGCTACCCGGTGGGGAATCGAATGACAGGAGACCAAGGTTCAATTTCCCTCCGGGTAGCACTTATTTTATTCGTCCTAAAGCCGGGGTTTCTGTGCCGCTTGCAACGTGAATCGTCCAGCGCAACACGCCTCACGACAGCGCTTTACGTCAGGCGTGATTGGCCGACTGCTTCTGGAGAGGAGTCAAATGCGTCTCTCGTGCGCTTCGCCGATCTTCTCTATATGTTTTCTCTCCCTTCTCTTCAAACTATAGTATGCAGACGACAGCTGAAGCCAGGGCCATATAGTACAATATAGGCGCCCTTGATCTGATGCGCCCCGCTAAAAAGCCGGGTTTTCCTAGGAGCAGGTTTTTGCAGCGTGAAAACGCTGATTGGTCAAAAACCTTGAATTTCAGGTTTTTAAGCAATCAGCGTTTTCACGCAGCACACGGCGCAGAAATTCTACTCCTAGGAATAAGTTTGTTGCGCAGCGTGAACCGAATTAGACTATTTCGCTCCGACAGAAACGAGTTACATAATCACGCTACGCGTTTATGTTTTCTTAGCGAGGCGCATCAGATCAGGGCGGCTATATAAAGTGTATGGCTTTGGCATCAGTTACTCTGTCGTCTGTATGCTCCGGTTTGAAGGGAAATAAAACACACAAGAGTGAAGAGAATATCGGCAAAACCGTGGCGCACGACGCATTTGACTTCTCCCGAAGGAGTCAGCCAATAACGCCCACCGTAAAGCGCTGTCGTGAGCCGTATTGCGCTCTGTAGGAAAACAGTCGTGCTGGCTTTTCTTACTGGTGAGGGGACGGAGTGTCACGCTGGGCGAATCACCTTG
The DNA here is from genome assembly GCF_987345545.1 of Pholcus phalangioides. NCBI lineage: Eukaryota > Metazoa > Arthropoda > Arachnida > Araneae > Pholcidae > Pholcus > Pholcus phalangioides. The sequence goes on along the minus strand of NW_028301616.1, from coordinate 19,607,429 downwards.
CGCGCGGCACAGGAAATCTGCTCCTAGGAAAACCCGGCTTAAGAAAGCACAGACGCTTAAGCCGGGTTTTCCTAGGAGTAGAATTTCAGCGTCGTGTGCAGCGTGAAAACTCTGATTGGTTAAAAACTTGAAATTTAGGTTTGTTTGGCCAATCAAGAGTTTGCACGCGCTGTAGAAACCTGCTTCTAGGAAAACCTGGCTTTAGCGCGATTATGTAACACGTTGATGCCGACGTAAAATTATACTGTTCGGTTCACGCGGCGCAAAACATTTATATACGCGGGAGAAAAATGTCAATGGCAACCCGCATGTTGATTTGGAGACGGGCCCTGAAGGAATGTTCCTGACGTTATTGTGATAAAAGGCTACCATCTCGATACAACAAACTCTTTCCCGAAAAATCAAGTAAAAAATTTAAATATATTACTCATAAATATGGTCGGTGTTGACGTGGGTAAATTCTTCCATGTAAGGCTTTGATTTACTGTATAGAATTTCATAGTGAAAAAAAAAAAACTCCCAGATGGGTTTACGGCAATCTAGTTTTCTCTCAATGTTAAATTTTTTCCTCAAAAATATCAGATGGTTGCAGTTGCAAGCACCTTAAATTTATACTCCAGAACAGAGTGAAAATAAATTGGTACAGGGCCTCAAATTTAAACAGCCTATATTTTCAAGGGTGACTAAATCTCAATTCCTATCATTGGTGGGGGTGGTTCACATCCTTTCTTTGCTTGAGAAGATTTTCAAAGGATTCTTAAAATTAAGTAAAAGAAAACTACTTTCTGAATTATTGAAAGCAATTTCAGAATGAATACAAATTTTGAATTTTAGTGGCCACATAATTCTTACAATTATAAATACAGCAATGACTTGGTATAGTGGCCCACACACTTCACGGGAAGTCTGAATCTGGCCCACAATGAGTAAAAGCTTATAGAATCCTGGCATCTGCCATACTCAAACTAAAGCAAGATAACATTGTGACTAGTTTTGACATGAATACACCTTATAAATCAGCATTATTTACAGAGCCTGGGTGTCTCGCGGTTTCTCCAGCATTATTTTCAAGTGTCACAAAAATAATTTAGACTTTGAATCTAAAGTTATGGACACGTATGAAGACTGATATCTTGTTGGAAAGATTAATTTAAAAAAAAGTTTCTAGTGTGATTGAGTTTGATCTTAGCACAATGTCGTATCATAAATATGAAATAAGAAACTTCTTGGGTCACATGAAAAATTGGTTCAGCGTGCCCCCTCCCAGTGCGTTTTCACCTAATGCGAGGTGTCATTGGATTACAGAGGCAAGTTTTACAAGAACGCAATGGAACAGAAGCCATTTACAAAAAAAGGAAAGTCTAAAAATTGTGAAATTTTTTCCTTATAACAAGAGATGTGAATTGTATTTGAAACATCAAAAACTGAGAATAGAGCGAGTTGTTTATGATAAAATCTTGTAGCCGTGTCACGACACAGCCTACCAGAATTTTTAATAAGTTCAATTTCATAAAAAATAAACCAAAACAACGAATGTTGCGCCAATCGAGTATCTACATTAAATACAATTATTTATTTTGAAGAATGTACATATTACAAGGAGAAAAAAATGCATCAAGTGTTAGCCTTACAATTGTCATTCAGAAACATTTCCCGGAAACTTCTAAAACGTTTCCTCCCTTTATAACAAAGCATATAAAGTAAATAATGTGGAATGTCAAAGATTGAACAATAGAGTTCTGGAAGAAAATATGGAAGATCTGTTAATATTTTCATGGTACCCAAAACCTAAGTTAATCAAGGCTAATAATACTTAAGAAAAAAAATAAAAAATTGTTGCAACGAGATCTCAAGCCGATACAGACTCTGCGTGTGGCAAAAGGCAGAGATTCGGAGATGGCAGATTCTCGTGGTCCTCCTTGAAATTTGCGTGGCGCAGCTCAGCATCAAAGATCTTCACAAGTTGTGACCAAGTTGGCAGTTTCTGGAGATATGGTCTAAGGATTAGAAAAAGAAAAATTTTAAAACAATATGCATACAACATAAAAATATACCACCACTAACAGCTTCTAGTAACAAGAATTTTATTGTGGCGGTAACAAAACATTTGAAAAAAAACTCAATTGAAGGGTGCGAGGGGAAAAGAACTGTCCTTAAAACAAAATTTTAGAAATCTGGTACCGTTTCGTGCACATGTCACCAGATTTGTGATGGACTGTTTTTTCCATTTGCGCACGGTGACTAAGATAATTGCTCCCCTATGCCGTATCGTTCTTTTATTACAGTGGGGTGAAAGCATTTTTGCCTCTGGTGTTTTACTTAGTCGAAAGAGATGTTACTGAACTATAGAAAACCGCAAAAACATTAATTTCGATTTTTTTTCTGGACTGAAAGCATTTCTTCCTACCCACCCTTCAATTGATAACAATGGAATTGATTGGAAACACAGTGAAACTTCAGTTTATGAGCATAATTCATTCTGTGAATGAACTTGCAATTTGAAACACTCGTTCGTATATGGAAACAGTTCTTCCCATAGGAAATAATGGAAACTCAAATGTGATTTGTTCTTCGACTGTTTCTCTCATGTCAGTCATGATTCTTTTTAAAGATGGCAAAAAGTTTATTATTTTATATCGAAGACTAGTAATTATAGAATGGTATAAAATGGGCAGGGGGATTCACTTAGAAATTCCTGCTTGCATTAATACACCAGAGGATGAGCCAGTCTAAAGGCACGTATACATCATCGAGCAGAACATGTAAGGTGAGACCCACTGGAGTGGCTCTAAATTTGTTCTTGGGTATACAAACTTCCTTTGTATTTCCTTCGTGTTCGTAGGAAAAAATGACTCCCTGATGGTTCGAACAACTAAAAAAAGGATTAGTTCGTCATTGATAACACTGTACAAATTACCAAATAACAAATTGGAAATATTTATATTACACGATTTGCTTGCTAATGTATGCGCGCCTCTATTTAGTCTTGTGCTATGAATACCAATTCTGAGGTCAGTGACACCCTAACAAATAGGTCCAAATCAAACAAGAAAAGCCATTACACTATCGAAGGGTTCCAAGTATATACAATACATATTTTCCCATTTAAACTTCCATTAAATGAATCAAAAGGGGACTTGAAAAATGCTTGAACCGGACCCCCCCCCCCTAACTAAATACAATGTATTAAATACCATAACGTCACTAAAAGCAATTTGTAGCAAGAATTTTGTAACATGTTATATATACGCTTTTGTGATCAGCTGTATGCCTCTAGGGGCAGGACAGCAATATATATGATTGATTGATTGATATGCTTTTGTGACAGCAATGGATAATTTAGAATCAATCAGATTTAATTGCTTCAAATGTTTATATGAGATATTGTGTTGACTTACATGACATGAGAGGGTAGAATACACTTTATCATAGGCTTCTGGAATCCATTGAAAGTGGACGCTGCAGCAACCGTGTAGGCTCCCATGTTCTCAAAAACCAGCCATTCACCAACATTCATTGATGGAAGGTAACATGTTTCCATAATGCGATCCAAACTGTCACAGGTTGGGCCCCACAAGCTGCTTCTCAGCACTGGGCGATTCTCCAAGTTCTGAAATAGATGAATTTACAACATTAACAGCCAATACACACCAATAATCGCTTATGCACATTTTGAACATTTCCAGACAGAACTTCTAATGAGTAACTACATGCATCATAAACCATTACGAGTACAAGTCTAGATTATGTTTTGTATGTTGGAAGTATTGCCACCAATCTTTTGCATTGATGAATCAGCAAAGTTTTCACGTAGCTATTAAACATTAACAAAAAAATGTTTTCTTACATTATAAACTTGATTAATCAAGCCACGAGGCCAAACCAAGGTCAACTGGACTGAATTTTACCGTGAAGCCTTACTTCAAATATTACATAAACAGTATTCTGACCATTTTTGAGAACTCTCACAATTAGCAAAATTAAGCTAGGCCAAAGCTTCCTAGACTGGTGCTTGTCTTTTATCCAGGAGATTTCACTGCCCCCCCCCCCCACAGAGCTCTTGTTCTATAAAAGAAAATATTCTTGTAAAAAAAAAAATTGAAGAAAAAATGCCTTTATATAAATTGTTTAAACAAATATCTGTTAATTTAAAATATTTGTGAACTTCTCTGGAAGGTTTGCCCTACCACTCAAGAGCTTTGATTCACCAGTGTGGTCCTCAAAGAAAAAAACTTGAACACAGCCGTTCCCTCAAATTTAATCAGTCCCTTCAAGGTTGTCACCCACAACATGTAACCTTCATTGTCCCAGTATAGCACCAATCTTGCTATATCACATCAGTAAAACTTGACAGCATCATGGGAGGGGGCGCTACCTGATCTTATGTTCCAGAAAGATAAGACCTTCTAGTTTACATACTTTTGGAAATCGCCGATCTCATTTCCCCAATTTCATATTTCCATACCCTATCGCTTATGTAATTACAATCCGAACCCCCCCCCCAATCAAAAGTTAGCAAATGCAAGGCCCCCCCCCATCCATGGGTGCTTAAGTAATACTTGAATGTCCCCCCCTCCCAGGAAAGTGGTAGTAATGTGCATAAAAACCTCAACTGATAGGAAAAATTAACAAGGCCAAACTTTGAAGTATGTCATAATTACATGTCACGGGCCCATCAACGACGACAGCCTAAACTTTCTATAGACATAAATGAAGGCAAGAAATTTGTGATATAAGTGGTTGTGTAAAGACCATGCCACCCGTAGAAAAAATATTTATGGGACAAAAGCTTTGCCAGAAAAAACAACTTCTCATCCATTGGAAGAAGCATGTTCCTCCAGAGCTATCTACAAACCACTGAAAACAAGAGCATGGTCTCTATAAACGGAAGTGACACCAAACCAATTCTTCCCAGCTATATAATTGAGATTTTTATTATATTATATAGTAAAAGCAAAAAATAATTACCACAAGAGGCAGTGGCTGAACTTCAGCATGATCAAAGATGAGGCAGTTGAATGAGCCATAAACACCATCGTTAACATAATACATGCAGCACGCCTCTCCACCTGGATGAAATTTTAAAAAACATTTAGATTTCTCAAGTGCAAAACATAGACCATATTACGAAGCAAACTTCAACTTAGAAACAAGCCTACAAATCAAATCTGGGACCCTTAACAATTTCATTCAATAAAACTGACGAAAATTATTAAGCACAAGGCTGAGGAAATTACAAATAAACACATGATAGATTGAAAAGACATTAATCAATTAGGATTAAACTGTGATTAAAGGTAAAATGTATTTTGAATAGATCAAAACTTTTCATATTCTTTTAAGATACTTTCTCTAATTTGGTTTTTTAAAGTTTTATACCTGAAAACTAGTCAAAACTCTATTTGACAAAATGGGTACAGCTAACTGTTAAACCAAGGAATATCATATCGTGTTGAGATTATATATTTGTATTATCAGGAACTTCTAAAAAATTCTTCAAATCTGAGCTCATTACATTAGGCGGCTTTAATAAGAAATATAAATTTTAGGTGTAGACTGTATCAAATAATTTAATTTATCCTTGTCATTTTTCATTTATGATTTTATAAAATTCATGAAATATGCAGATATTTGAACAAAAGTTAATGCATCACATCTTCCATATATTTCAATCATTAGTACCCATTTTGTTATTTTCCATTTGGTGATGTAATTGCAGTATTGTTTCAACTTGGGACCAAAAGTTTATCTTTAAAAGATAAGACACCTGCACAGAAAAGGAATATAGTAAGACCTTAATTATCCGAGTTACTTTTCATAATTAAAAAAAAATTAGATTTAGTAAAATTGAGCCAAGTGACTAGCGTAGTGACAAACTTGCCACAGAATGCTGCAGCGTGCAAAAGAGCTCCATGGGTTGTGAAAGTCACACTTAAAAAGGGAGGTATTGCCCTTCAAGAAAGGTGCTGGAATGACCGAGGAGGGGGTAGAAACTAGATTTTATGGGTTGGCTTAGCCAGGGGTGATGAGAATTTAGTTTTTCCAAGTGGGTCGATTAAAAAATTAATTCAGAACACTCTTGACTAGACGAACATCCAAAGCTTACAGCTCCTGGGCACCCTGGTGTCCCCAAAATGCTTGCCTGATCATCATATAATCGGGGTCTACTGCACTAAGAAGATGATTGAGACATTTTATTCATGTTTCATAGGCTTTGGTCCTGGCTCAGCCAGGATAACACTTTTCATAAGGGAAATTTCAACCCAAAAATTACACTATCAAGAATTTCAAAAACGGATAAGGGGAAAAAAATACTAACCATCTTCCAAAACTTCTCGTTTTGCTATGATATTAGTGCATAGAGTGAAAGCAGACGCCACAAAGTATCGACCAGGTTCAGCAATGATACGAACTCCCATCTCTGGCGGGAACAGGTCCTCCAAAGTTTCATTCACTACGTTAGAAATCTAAAAAATAACAAATACACGTTAAATTACACATATAAGTTACACATTAAAAAAAAGATGTTTCAGTGTCATTTAATAAAACACTAATAATCAATGAAGAAGTTCTGAAATTAAATATTGAGTCATAATTACTTCATCAAATGAGATGTAGGGTCCTTTTGTACCGGGGAAACCACCACCAATATCCAGAAGTTCCATGTGGTAACCGACCTCTGCTGCAATGTCAAATGCTTGTCTCGCTGCAACGATGGCCTTGTTGAAAGCATTGGCATCCTGACAACCACTTCCGACGTGAAAGCTACAAGTTAAAATCACGAGTTAAACACTATCACGAAGCAACAAGAGTGAATATAAAAAAGTCGTACTCAAATGCCATATGCATAGGTGCCGATTCCCAGACTGGAAAAATCTAGTTTGTCAGGCAGCCAAAAATTTTGTTGCAGAAGAAAATATGTCAAAAATAAAAGGGGAAATTTTTCTGATTGACCATGTGACCAGTTTTCTTAGGACATTCCCATAAAACAGACTATTTTAAAAAGTGAAAAATAAAAACTGTACTGCTTCTTCCCGTATTTTCAACGAAGTCTATTTGAGTTTTTATTCACTGAAATCTAGCCGATTATTATGACTATGAATATTCATCTCGCACATTTGTCACGTTGAATACTTTCCTTTTTTTTGTGAAATTCATTTTCATCCACAATGGTACTTCACTTCTCGTCATTGACAATATGATATTAATTGGAAACTACTCAATTTTGATATCATATTTGACAATTTTCCATACTTTCATTGAGAATAGATGATCACTGAGATTGCAAGGACTAAGAGATTTTGCTTGATTTTTAATTTCTGTGCAACAAAATTTGAGGATTTTTTTCAAAAAAATCAGAAGAATCTGGTTTATGATCAAAAGATTTTGAAAAGGCTAAAAAATCGAAGGGCTCACAGGTAAATCGTAAACCTTGGCACTTAAGCATATGCCTATAATTCATTTGTCTTACCTGACACCCACTACATCGAGATTAAGATCTTTAGCAGTTTCAAGAAGGCCGGGCACATCTTCCATATCACAACCAAACTTCAATCCCAAGCGGCAAAGTGAGCTACTGTCGTCAACTCGGATACGAATCACCAACCTTAAAATACAAGATGGAATAATTCAATATTACAATGGCAATTCCACACAATTTTTACGAAAGCTGAAAAAGAACTGAAATCATCGATTCCCTGACTCTCATGTTAAGATGGTCCTGGTTAAACAGAATTATATCTTTTACAATAGTCTAACACACCACACGGCATAGATCCCGATTCTCAGGCTTGAAAAATCTACAATGCATCATATGATGAAATATTTCACACCGAAGAAAACATGTCATGCAAATAAAATGGGAAACTAGGGATTTTTTTAGATTGCACTGGATAAAGCCATGGCCACACTAGTGTCAAAGCTGGCCCATTATGTTCCATAGGCAAGTAGCATGGCCACTCCACCATTGGAAATGATAGTCAAATGCTAGAGGCTGGAAGGTATTGAAAGGCTGGTTGAGTACCTTCCACCTTACAAGCCAGTTCAAAAGTGCCACCTTCCTTCTCGATCTTCCAATCTATCTGGCCACACATTGGTCAAATAATGCCAACATTATAGTCACAACATGAAGAGTGTTCTGGAAAAACCGGCTCTGTTCTTGTTAAATATTTGAAATGGAAAACATTGGGCCAGTGTGTAGCCAGCCTATGCTGCTGCTGCTTTGCATCAGGGAAAGGTAAATATTTGAGAATGACTATTAGGCCAGCCTTGACACGAGTGTGGGTCTGCCTTAGCCATATGACCCATTTTCCCAGATTTTTTACTGTTCTAATTCCATTAAAGTGATAATTGGCAACTTTGCTTACTTTCCGCATCATATTTGGTGACAATTAGATTGTCTGTACTCGAAATCCTAATTTCTCATACTTTCCTGAGAAAATGTGGTCAGAGCCTGGAATTACAAGGGCTCAAAGATCATTTTCCTTCAGGAATTTTTCATTCTACCAAAGCATAATTTGGGGATTTTAAAGGATTTTTCTATGTAAACACGAAAAATCAGAAGAATGTGATTTCCAATCGGAAGATTTTAACCAGGCTGAAAAATTGGAAGTTAACATGAATGACATGGTGATACCCACTGATGTAACTTAAGCAAACTGGGAATAAGTTTAAAGCTCATAGACATAAGATCGACAAAAAACTCTTCAAACTTACTTAGCCTCAGGATAGATAGCTTTCACCTTGTGCAGCTCCATGGCATTATCGAAAGTCATAAGATCCACACCAGTAGAAGCTGCGTGTTTGATAAACGACTTGGTCTTGCACGGATTGGCGTAAATTATGCGTGATGGTTCAACTCCCATGTCAAGTACGCTGTCTATCTCGACCTTAGTAAAATAAACAAAATAAGGCATTTTATCACATTTCAGGTCTACCGTACAAGCAAAGAAATATTAACATCTGATCCTGAATACACTTATCAGATATAAAAAATGAGGGAAAAAACGAATTATAAAATTTATAATCAATAAAATAATCGCTTTAATGAGCAGAATATAACATTCAGTAGCTCATGATAAATAGAATATAACAGGATTTCAGTACCTGGTAAGATTGAATCAAGCCAAAGCAAAATGGCAGAAATGACTTAAATATAAAAACAATTTTTGGCCAAAACAGTGTACTAGCAACCAGAGATAAATCTTTTGTCTCTCCTCACAATATATATTACATTCTATTTTTTGGAGTCTTCCAAAGTGCAGAGTCTGTAAATTCTCTTCAACAATGCACAGCAAATTATGAAGACCTGCAAGTTTTTTTAAGAATGATGCTCCTTCGAGACCACTTTCAAAAACACTGTGCAAAATTTGTAAATTACAAGGTCCAATGTAAATAAGTCAAGATGAATCAGATGGTTTTTACTACATTTTCCATCCTTTTTTAAAGGGTTTTTTTTTTTTACACTTTACTGTTCAGTGCCAGTGTAATTGTTTATGACACAAATGAAGCAATTTCATTTCTAGCCCTTTACTGAGCATTGTAAATATTGTTTATGCCTCTGCATGCCATAAAACTACAAAAGAAAATTGAATGCTATTGGATAGCATCGGAATCACCAAACCTAGATGTACCACCAATGTATCCAATTGCTTTGTTATGCAAACTGTTGTTTCAACTATACACAAAATGTGCACCATAATTTTGAATGATAAATGTTACTGTCTAAGACCACATGAAGTAGTAAACGGAAAATTATATTTTTCATTCACACAAAAGTTTTTAATGAATTCTCTATGTCTAATCCTCAAATTAAATAAATGAAAAATTAATAAACCAAATGATACACATACCCCCCCCCCCCCAATAACCTAAAAACAATGCAATTACAATTTCTGCTTTGGCAGAATCATTAATCTATATATGTAATATTTGGCAATACATCAATGATTTCTCTTTTCAATTAAAATCAATTACATGAAAAGTAGGACAAAACCAAGAAAGGAGGACATTTTACCAAAAGTAGGACAAGTGGGAACCCTTAAGTGGATAAAGGCTCCTCAAATATGAGGGAAAAATCACAAAAAGTGTGTTGCGAAAGGGTGGGGGTATACCCTGCATCCGTCTATGATTCTAATCTCCCATATTTTTACTCGATAAAATATTTCCATCCTAAGGACAAAATTCTGAGAAACATTCAATGTAGTTATAATAGTTTGACTATGAACAGTAAATAGAAAAAAGCCTTTCGACCCAGACAGTTATGACTATCAGGTGTTTCTCCAGCCGAAATTTTGACTCCATCCAGACCCTTAATGAAATACAAAATAAAAGCATAAATTTGAAATTTCATTTTCCTGCAGAATTAATTGGATTGTTTCGCTTCCCACAAAGTCAGTTACTTTTCAGAAAAACGGAAATCTATAAAAAAGGGTTTAGACAGACTAGCTATGTTATTTAGATAAACATGTGCTGTATTTGAGAAAAAGCCCTATGTATATACTACTCACCTTGCTTGCACAATCAAAACCTGTGCCAAGACCAGCCAAAAGACTGAGGATAGCGGGACAGTCGTTGCATTTCACAGCTGAAATTACAAACATAATAAACATTAATAAAATATATACAGGTTATAATAAAAAAAAATAGAAAGATTTTAACCGAGAATATCTGTGACCAGTTCAGGAAATACATTCCTCCAATCACAAGATGAGACTTGACTAAGACATTTAACACGTCTGACAATTCTATTTTTTTATTCTAAGAGAACAAGCCACATGCGTAAAAGCCTGGTCACTTACGAGCTACTCTTGATACACAATCATTTTACCTAAAAGAAATGAATAAAATAACCCGAAGTGAAATGCCATGACGTATCCTCGTCTCATTTCATGGTTGGAGGACTTTTATATTAGGACATTTATTCTTTCTAAATGCCATTTTGTTTGTGTACTAAATTTAAAAGACCCTACAAATACATCTAACTTTTAAACCATACTTGGTTGCGCTAGAACAGTAACCCGAAATATTATTTCTTTGTCAAGCACAAGCAAACTGTCTACTCTCATTTGAGCAGTATAAATAATATACAGTATGATTATGTAGACGGAAACGCACAGCACAATTTGCATATCATTAATACAGCTGGGAGTCAAAATTTTAAACTTGTTAATCAAAAATTTTTTAATTAGATTAAATTAAAAGAAGTGACCCACAGGTCACTTCGGGGTGTGAGAGTTGATACTACTCGAATACTGAAACAGCTGTTCACAATGGAGACAATCAATTTTTGTCGCATCTTTCCAAACTGATTTTGAAACTGAAATGACCGGTTTTCATTAAATCAACTTGTATTTCTCCCCCTCCCCCCCCCACAACTTGCTGAAAAACTTGATAATGTTGATTTAAATATATTTTAAATGTGATCACTTATCCAGAAGTCGTCAAAGCAAACTCCTAAGACTTTTATCAAATTTCAAATAGATGAATCAAATTGATTAACTAAACTAAAAATTTTAATTATGATTGATCGATTAACCAACCTAATTAATCAAACAGGCCCTAATCACTAATAATGACTATAAATAATACATTAGTCAAAGACTCGACAAATTGCAAAAAAATAAATAAAAAGTCATTCAGCACATGCACACAAGGATAACGTAAGAAAGTGACTTACCATAATAAGGTTGGACCCTGGGCATTTTCAACTTCCACATTTTATACTTGTAGATCACATCAGCAAGATCAACGATGAAGAAAGGCTCTTCCTGATCCTGAAAATGCAAATGAATAAATTTTGAGTGTCGTGCAATAACATTTACAGGTATACCAATACGGAGGAAGATATCCAATAAATGGACCAAAATAATACAAAAAATAATTATTATTGTTACAGAAATTTTAAAAATTCAGTGAAACATGTCGAATCAATCATTGAAAATTTGTTAAAAACTGACTACAAAAACTACATGAATAGGTAAAGCTTGACCATGGTGGCACCAATAGGGGTGGGGGTCTGTACAGCTGTATTTGTGAAGGGACCCAAATTTCAAATTAATGAAACAAATTTGAAATTTCATTTCTGTCATACAAAATTAATTATTAAAAATAATTTTGTTTTATTAAAAATGGATTGTTTCGCTTTCCACAAAACCCATGACTGTGAAAATAAGTTAATTTTCACAAAAAAGTCTAGACAGACCCCTGATTAAATTACCGCAACTGAAATAATACTGAGGGAACCATTGGCGTGTGCAAAGAAAGCAGCGTAACTTATAAGTTACTAATATTCTTACGAAACAAGTAACAATACAAAACGTAATAAAATTTAATAAATCAAAACCACTGATGAATATAAAAATAAAGATTGCCCAATAAAGAGTTTAAAAATGTTAATTTTGACGAAATGAAAATGCACCATTCACATAAAATAGTATTTCATGTTTACGTGGTTCAACTTCATGGGTTAACTTGAAACAGATTTATTCTGCATCAAAAACAGATGCAATATCGAAATTTTTTCCTCATATGTATAGCAGCAAACTAAAATAATCACAAATACTAAGTGAGCAAAAAAACTTGATTACTCACCGAACATTTCGCAATGTCGTTGACCACATTGGAAACGGTCTTGTCAGCAACAACTTCCACAGAAATGTTTCCCACAAAGGACTTCATGTTTTATATAAGCAACGTAAGGTTCTAGTTCTTTACCGAATACAGGAGAAACTATAATAAAAGATCAATCAGAAGCTTCCAGGAAATGCTCCTAGCAATAGTGACTAACACTTGGCAGATTTATTAGACTAGTCAGCTGGTGTCCCAAGGCGGGCCTCCCTCGCACTCGTAGGTTAGCAAGAAGATTGAGTCAAATGCAACGGTTCTATCGTCGAAGGCAAGCCCTCCCTGCGTAAAAAACAAAACAGTGAAATTAACCTCATGACTAACACATTTAATTCTACACACAAACAAAATTGAAACACAAACTAACACCATAAGTTATATGAATGGGTTAAAGTTACATTGGTGTAAATGTCATATTTTCAACAATTTTGAATAGGTCCAGAAATGCAATTGAGAAGTGCTAAGAAAAACGAACCACGTCACAACTTCAACAGTTCGCCTCTAAATTGTGAAATCCAAAATTTTTAACGTGGAAACCTATGACAATTTTAGTAGAACCTTATTCTCAAAATAAGGATTATTGACTTGCACCACTGCAACTTTAACCCATCAATATATTTGTAGAAATCCTTTTCTTCCTATCCAGATTCATTCCCCATCGCCCGCTTCGAGAAATACTACTCAATATCCCCAACGCAGAATGTATAGCTGACTGGAAATGTTTTGCGGTAAAAATCCCCATACATGTAATGGTGTTTTTTTTTTTAAATTCTTCCAAATTGTTCTGCAGCAGCGCTAATTCTTCTGCGACATACGTCACAGATTTTGGCACATTCTACTTTGGGGCTCTATACATTGTTCCTTCTAACTTTGGTCCGAATGCAAACAAAAGCACGTGTGGAATACTCAAGATGGTTGGTTGAAGAACATTTCATTTCTCCTACGGTACAACACTGTCAATGTTTGCCCCTTGTATCATAAAATACCCCATAATTTTTATTATTTTTTATTTATTTGGTATCAAAGTTATTTGAAAGATGAAATTTTTTTTCTTTAAAAGATCGGTCAAAAAATTCTTGCTGTTATGTCTTTAGGGTGGTGTTGACAGAGAGGATACGTCTTCCTCACTCAAAGCATTACTTCCCTCTTTTAACAGAAGTATCATGGGTTTTTATATTATTCCTATTCAGATTTAATATACGCTTGTATCGGCTTCTTCAAGAATTCTTGCTAAAAAAGGGAGCTTTCTTTATGGTTTGATGACAAATGAAATGCGTCTGTCTATCTTGTATGGCATTTACATACAGTGGACGGGGAGGAAGATCACTTATCCTGTTGAATACACACATTTCTGTTTAAGCAGCATGTTGGTAGGCAGTGATATTGGTTTCGTGGAAAGAAGAGTCCAGAAAGTCTGAAGATTATCATGAAGCCACGAAAGTAAAGTTTTGAAAGCATACCGCTCATTCTTCATGCAGTTAGCCTCATTGCAACAGAATATAGATCCACTATGGAGTGGTCCCACTAACGATCCCAGTCCAAGAGCCCTGCTGCTGGATGTTGTGGCCATGGGTCGCAACGTACAGATAAAAAAACCGAAATTGTCTCTGCAGAAACAGGATATCAACAACAGGTTGAAGTAAAGAAACAAAGTACTGGACAGCTCCCTCATAAAATTGGAATTGCGACAGCCCGTGAAAAATTACAAAATATTTAAATAAACACGCCAAGAAAAATAAACAGCAACTTAATGGTAAGCTATTCATAATTTGTTTTATGTTATAATTGGAAACATTCAGCCCAGGAAAATCAAACGGTGTAAATTAGCTCAAAAACTAAATTGTAGAATCTTAAGAAAAAAAAAAATTAATAATCAGTATCTGCCGTAAATTAAGATCTTGCAAGCTTTTGTAACAACCATGGACCCCACATCGTGCAGCAAGGCCCCCCCAAGCTAGGATCTTTTGCAGTCCCTCAGATCAACCTTTCAAGGGCCATTCTACAGTAAACTTGTAATGTGGAAAAAATAAAAAAAAATCCAAGAATTGTCCCAGGCCCCTGGCTGAAGCCCTGTCATCCTAACTCTTAAGGAGCTTGCCACGATAATGACAGAATACCTAATTGAATGGTTTTTTAAAGATATGTACCTCTTCCTATTTTAGTGTTATCAATTGTCTTTATTTCAACAAAATTTAAAAAACTGAAAAATTTATTTTTTTTATCTCAGAGATTCTTTTTTATAACAAATTTACAATCTCACCTTTGAGGAAAACACTCAAGTATTCCTTAACACCTAATAAAGGGGCGGGTAAAATCACAAACAATAGAGATAAAGGATGAAGAGATTGATATCAAAAAATTGGTACAGTAGTTTGTTTACATTAGGACCCAAGATATCGGAAAGGGACTTTAGATGGATTCAATCATCAGCAGCTTCTTTGACATTGTCTCCCAGTTGAAAAAAAGTCTCTCGGCAGAGAACAGGCAGACCCACAACACGATACTGACATACCATGAAAATTCCCACATTTCCATCTTTACTTCAGAAAATGGAAGACAGATAGCAGCACGAACACGAAACAAGTGCTGCTGTTTTGATTCTTATAAGCAATGGGAAATGCATTTATTATATACAGTGAAACCCGTCAGTTTGAGCACCTGTGTATCCCGGATTCCTCTTTAATTTTGAAGGCTTTGAATGGAACCGCCAAAATCTTATAACCAATATTGTATCTATATCTTTGACGCTTCTCCAACAGATTTTAATGGAACTGTAGGTGTTCAACTTACAGGTTTTACTGAATTAGGAACTGCAGGCTGCATAAGAGCTAGGCTCGATAGACTGCTTAACCACATATACCCAGATCTTGTAAATATTCCTCTGGGGAATTTCTAGTGAATTTGCATAAGCTAGAATGAGTGTTCCGAGTGTATGTGCGGCCTCAATGTACATATGTTAACTATGCTTGTTTTGTGTTCGCAAAAAATTACTTCACAGAAGTGCCATAAAAAAAAAGAAAAACTTATTAAATCAATGCCATCGTACTTGTTTTGACTGGCGCGCACACACTGGCCTCTTCCACATATATAATTACCATTAATTATCATACACCTACACATTTCAAAGTAGGTTATTTAATTGCTCCAAGGACTGTATAACATTCTCAAAAAGGCCTGATTTGCCAGCTTTTTAGTCACGAATAAGAAATGCCCCAGCTGGCAAGTTTGAAAGAAACAGCAAATTTGAGAAATGAATATGAAGAAAACAAAACGAGAGAAAGGCAGTTTTTTTAATCAACAAGGGAAAAGGTTTGTGAGTGACAAATATTATCTCTATTGTAAGACAATGAATGACCAGAAGTGTCCAAGCACATGCGTGACCAGAACAGTGTCCAAGCACATGCAAGTGACCCAAAGAGCATGCGACTTGGTTGAGTGATCAAAAGAGTGGCTCAGATGGTTTGCAAGCATATAAATGATCAAAACTGTGTGCAGGCATGTGAATGATGAAAAAATCGCGTACCCGAAAGTGGCCAGGTCAGTAAGAAATGAAAAGAACGACTAAAAAATTGTGCAAGCATATGAGTGACCAAAAGAGTGACTTAGAAACAGAGCTACATTCGCAAGGTGAGGCTAAGCTGACTATAGCCTCGAGCGGGGCCCCTAGGATGGGATCTTTGACAGGCCCCAGACAAACCAACAACTAAATCTACAAATCCTTGTCCGGTGTGAAAAAACAAAAATTATGAGAGTATTCCTAGGCTGGAGCCCTGTCAGCCTCTCCCTTGTGGGAGCCATGGCCTCGAGCATCAAATTTAAGAAATGAATGATCAAGAAAATTAGCCCAGGGCAAAGACCATAGGCGAAGATAGACTTGAAAGTCTGGGGGGGCATGATGATGCCAATTCATATATACATCAGTCGACTCCACCTTTGACGTTGGGGAGGAAGGGGGCAGATACCCCCACGCCTCCCCATATCTCCACCCTTGGCAAAGACTGCAGTGAAAACATTCATCTGCCTCCACAGTCAAATATTAGCTAATAAACTTTTATTTTAAAACACAATATCTTGGAAATGTCAAGAGAAGCGTAACACAAAGAATAATCACATTTTGAATTAATTATAAATGACACCATCCTAATGGCCTTGTAATTTCAATTGCACAACAATATCATTCCTGATCCCCCCTTTTAAAAGAAAAATATGTATTAAAAAAAACAACCCTTGAAAATACAGTGAAACCTCGATATAACGATAAATCCCCCTCTACAACAATATTTAAAGTCTTGTTTGGATGTTAAACTGCTGCCTCTCGATATAGTATAACAATTCCTTCATAGCGATATTTTTATTCTCTTGTGGTCCACAGGGTATCGTTATAACGAGGTTTCACTGTACAATGATGAAACACGCTCTTATCAATTCAACCTGTGACTTTATCAGCTGGAGTCACGTTGCTCACCATACTGTGTCAACGTGATCTTTTACATTTGATGATGAGAGAGAGAGAGAAAATGGCTCATTGGTTTTTTTCACTCACCTGATGAGAAACTTCCCACCCGGTGATGGCTGAATTTATTAATCGCGGAATTGTGAAAGGTTTAGGTAACAACACTAAAATCAAAAATACGATCCAGGGCGAAAATTTTAACTGATTGCTCGTTGCTCGGGGACGACGTAGGGACAAACACCATCCAATCGCTGGGACGAGGATCGAAGAAAGAAACGCCGACGCTCGCGCACCACAGATAAATATAAAATGTGACGGAAGCACCACCGTTGCCAACAATAATGAAACGGAACAAAATAAATAACTCTACGGACTTTGCTACCGCGCTCCTGTGATTGGCTGTCGAGAACTATTGCGATTGAACCAACGAATCAACAGAAACCTTGAACCTTGGTGTGCGATATCTTTCTCTTCCCCCCCTTTCTTCACGAATCCCAGGAAAAGACGGTGGTTGGAGGGGGAAGGGGAAGCTGAATCTTTCATTTTATTGCGAGTTATGCATTTTACCTCCTAGATACATCTGTATCTCTAGGACGTAGTTTCCCATACTGTTATTAAATCGCCCCCTTCATCAGAAAGTTTTTCTCTCATCGCCCCCTCCAACTATGGGTAGGCGCAAAAAAGGGGGGGGGCCGTGCCCCCCAGCGTCAAAGGTGGTGTCGACTGATCTAATGTATATACGAATTGACATCATCATCATCGTGCCTCCCAGCAATAATGACCACGCCCTCCCCCCCAGACTTCCAAGTCTATCGCCTACGTCTCCAACTCAATTGAACTCATAAAATGCTGAGTTAAATCCGTAGCTCCTATATCCCCCCCCCTCCCGAACCATTTCATCCATAGACGGAATTGACTTGAAAGTCTGGGGGGTAGGAGCATGGTCATTGTTGCTGGGGGCACGATGTATATCCCGGAAGGGACAGATCCTGGGTCGTGTCTGGTTTGACGGGGGGCACGATGGAGGATGTCAATTCATATTAGATCAGTCGACTCCACCTCTGACGCTGGGGGGGGGGGGGGCATCCCCCCGTAACTCCGCCCATCGGGGAGAGGGAGGCGATATTGCCTACTTTGGGAAACACTGTAACATACCTCCACCACACTGTAACAGGGCCGCAACTGATTCTTCGTCAGCCGGGGGTGCCATTGGTGCCTTCCCCGAAATGTTGAAACAGAGGTTGAAGGGTGAAATTTGCGCCCCCTCTGGTTCTGTGCTCGATGTACCAGACCCACCTGCTCCCAAGGCCGCAACTAGATGCTTGGTCAGCCCATCTCTAGGAGCTTTGAATCTCTAGGAGGTAATGGTCAGCCCGTGGGCGGAAGTACGGGGGGGGCGCGCGTGGGGGGCTTGAAGTTTGTTTTTGTGTAATGCTTGTTATGTGCAGTGGCGCCATTTGCCACAGTTTTTTTAACTATGAGTGAAGTGTAATGATTGAATAATTGTATCGCTGTAGGCTTGTTGCTGTCTGTGACGAGCATGGGCGGAGATATGAGGGAGGGGTAGGGGGGGGCATTGCTCCCCAGAGTCTAAGGTGGAGTCGACTGATCTAATGTATATATGCATATACGAATTGACATCATCATCATCATCTCGCCCCCCCCCCAGAATTCCAAGTCTATCTCCGCCTATAGGTCAGCCGGGGCAAGCACGCATTTTGGAGCGCCCTTGTAATGTTTAAAAGTGAAATTAGCACCCTCTGGTGCGGTATCCGGGGCACCAGACCTACCTGCTTAATCCGATTGTATCAATTTCCATTGATAGGGCTCTAGCCTTGGGTGATCGTTAACTGTGTGGTGGATTACACTCAGGTGATCTGCAAATATGCCACGGCTTACTTAAACGAGCTGTCAATGAGCTACGGGCAGCTTGTGTGATTTTCGACTACTATTTAACCGTACATGCACCTCGTACACATTCCTTTACGAAGTTTCTAACGAATTGATGCATGTCGAAATGTGCATGTAGATCTACATGTTGTGAACCTAACGTGAATTTTGTTTCTGTGTAATGCTTGTTATGTGTAGTGCCGCCATCTGCGATAAATTTGTCCAGCTATGAGTGAAGTGTAATAATTGAATAAGTTTACCGTTATAGGCCTATTGCTATCGGTGGTGAGACTTTTTAACGGGGAGATCGGCTTTCTCATTTGCGCCTTGAAGTTGGGAGCCACAGAAAACAAGTGATCTGTAAATACGACGAGGATTCTCTTTACCCTTTTCGCGGCATAGCAAATATCCCTGACCCCCCCCCCCGAATTTTAAAAAAAAGATCAACCCCCCCCCTCCCCCCGAAGAAAGTTCTTCCGATTTTCTGCAGGCGTAAAGTAAGGGTATAAGAAAAATCGCTCTATTTAAAAAGTAATACTGTGGCTTGTCAATGCTAAAATGTTCATTTTAGGCCGAGCAGCGAGCCGCTTATATAAGGAGACGAGATATTTCGTGAATGCCGCTTAAAAAGAAACTGCACATTCTCCTATAGCACTTATCTGGGAATGTGCAGTTTATATAGTTCATTTTTACAAAATTGGGTCTGGGATCGCGGGCCACATTTGGGCTGCCCCTTGACCGCAAACAAAGGGTTAAGTACTTATGGTTTATTGTTTCTCTGCTCACTATCATAATAAATACCCAAACACAAAAAATCCAAAAGAAAACCACCCAATAAAATCATCATAGAAAACGTATCATATCAAGTCGCAGTGCAAAGTTCAGTTGTCATTTTTTTTATGGTAAAATACGTCAAAATTAATCATAAAAATTATGATAAATATATTGATCCCACGCGTCAAAAAAAAGAAAACCCTCCTCTCATCAAAACGCGCTCAATACAGCACACGTATCTCAACGGCAAGAGCTTGTCTTCGCTTTCTTTTCTTGGAGATATTTTTCAGACTCATTTTCATTACTTTCAATGATGAAATGATGTCAACTCGAGTCAACTAACCTGCTTCTTTGCTGGTGATAGTAGTAGTAGTAGTAATAGAGCTGGTATCCGAAAGAGGTATTCGAGAACACGAAGACCTTGAACTGTTTCCCTCTCAGACGCATTTCACTTCTCTATTCATTTCTATTTAATTTTTAATCTTTTTTACTGTTCCTGAATGGAATTTTAAAACGAGAAAAAAAATTCTTGAGATCAAACAGGAAATTCTTTCAACTCAGGGTCGTACGAGATTTCTCTTTTTTTCATATCTCCTTTTCTCTATTCATTTTTTAATATTATTGACTTTGAAATGATTAACATGAGTATATGAAAAATTGGCTTCGACACCAGTATTGTGATATGAAACCGATTTGTAGTCTTTAAATACACAAGTTAACCTTCAGTCTCAATGATGAATTTTTGAATCGAATATGCATACAACTTTAATTGTTTTTCGTTTTTCTTTCCACCCTTGTATCTCCAGAACACACGCCTAATATATTATCATACTCATTACCAGTGAAATTTTATTGTTGAAATTTGAGTTATCTTGGCCTTGAAATATCGCCAATATTCATGAAAAATGATCAATTCTGATACGGACTACACGGACAACGCTTTCCTTTTTCCTACCTGTTTGAAGGTATCGAAAAGAAGTGATAATAAATTCCGGGAGCTTTTAATTTTTCATTTATTAATTTGTTTCTGACGTCATTAGAATCGGGAAGTGTGGGAGGGGGAAGGGGGAATATCCCATCTGTCCTTGATAACCGTTTTTTTCTTTTGCTGGTAATAGTGTGGCCAGCCACCGCCCACTTAAACAAGACAGGTACCACAGATGTGTGAGGTAATCCGTAACTAACTAAGAAGCTCTGATACAAAAAAGAAATAACTGTTCTCAATACATGTATAATATTGCATTTTATTACTATATTTTTTCCCCCTTCTTCTTTGAAGTATAATAATCAATAGGGTTTTCCAACTCGTGGCTGAATGGAATTTCATGGAGTTTTCATTCGTAAAATAAAAATTCGTTTTTAAAATAAAGAAAAAACATTTTGTTTGTATCAAAATTAAAATTAGCTCTCAAACAATTGTGATCATATGACCCGTATTTCCTGGACATTCCCGTATTTTCCCGTAATTTTAGTGAGGAAAGTCAGGCCGTCCTGACTTTTTCATAAAAAACGGCTCGTTTTTCACTGTATTTTCAACATGAATTTTCATTTTCTACTGAAACTCAGGGAATAAAATTATTTTCTAAAAACTTTGTAAATAAAATTATGATTATATTATATTATTTGACTATCCATTTCATATTTTTTTTTTATGTCAAACTGCTTTTTCCGATATTAAAATTCCCACCTGCATTTGCATAACTGCAATTTTTTTTTTTTTTTTTTGCAGTAATGCTTCATTTCCAGCTATAGGTGATTTTTCGGATATTCTAGCAATGATTATCATTTTTGTTTACTTTTGACATGATTCGTGAGTAGTAACTGGCGATTTTTTTCCTGCAAGTTTCCGTATTTGGTATCCTAAGTTTTTCACAGTTTTCCCGTGGAAATATGATCAGCGCCCACTCCCTCTTAAAATAATTTTTCCCATCCAGTTCGATTATCAGTAGTCTGACCAGATTTTAATAAGACTATACAGGGACATTCATTTGATTTTCTACAAATATCGTTGATTTTTGCCAAATATTGCCTATGCAAGGAAACGACATGAAGCCAGGACGCTGCTGCTACCGGACTTGCCATAAATTCTCTTTTAGCCATATTTTTTTTAATTCCAAAGCCAGAGAAACCTATGTGAGTTCAGCAGTGCGATCGAATTGTATAACATGACATTAACATCGTATAACATGACATTAACATCGTATAACATGACATTAACATTGCATAACATGACATTAACATCGTATAACATGGCATGTTATGCTAAAAAATCGAGATACACCGGTCGAAAATCGGCCGGGACATACAGAGGCGGATTTATGAATTCGCCGCCCTCGGGCCACAAAAATTTTGCCGTCCTTCTCCCATTCTAGTCTAATTTTCTTGACCACTTATTCCTCAAATTCGCCACCCTCAGGTAAGCCCGACTTTGCTTTAGGACATTCATATGCTTGCACACTCTCTAGGTTACTCTTTTGGCGCTCATTGAGGTAGTCCCTCGCTTTCTAAGTCACTCCCATGCTCAAACATCAAACACTCTTTTTTTTCTTTTGGTCGCTCTTACCTGTGTGTGTGTGTGTGATGCATACTTCGTTGGTTGCTCTTTTGTTTGTTCACCGACTTGTTCTTTCACTCTCTAGGTCACTTTTGATCATTTCACACATGCTTGAGAACCCTCTAGATCACTCGTTTCGTCACTCACTGCCTAGTCCATCGACAGAAGTGGATTTATGGTTTTAGCGCCTTCGAGAGCCGCAAACTAGCGGGGAGCAGACGGGTCTTGTGCCCCGGGCGCTGGATCCGAGGGGGCGCAAATTTCATTATGAAACCTCTCCTTCAACATTACAAGGGGGTCGTCAAAATGCGCGCTTGCCCCGGGTGACCAAGCATTTAGTTTGTGCCCTGGCGCCTTCTCTATTTTCTTGACCTCTCATTCTTCAGATTTACCACCCTGGAGGGGGGGCTCCACTCCGCCTTCCATCGTAAATTCAATTCTTGGGGGTGGGACACCATGACAGGATAGGAAATACTGACCAAAAAGATCATTATCTCAAGCTCTCCATTACTTAGAGCTGTATTACAAATAGCAATTCATAATCCTCGGTGCACCGTGACAGGTCCTTCATACCGGGACGTCATGTCCCGTTTGAGAGATTGAATTGATAACCTATCACGATGGGAATATCAACGATAACGTTATGATCACGCAGCGTCTTATCATTATAAGGGGATAAACATTTCGCTAATCATTTTACTAATATTTATTTTTGACATACGGAATAGGTCAGTAAATATGACACCATCAAGAATTAAACGTTGTATAATAGAGAGATGTATATGATGTCACTCTCCAGTACTCATAGAAGCTGTAGACAACTGGATATGTACAATGAAGGAGATTACGAAGGAATGATACAGACCTCTGCGGGGGATCGAACACCGTCTCACACGCAATTCAGTCATTGTATCTCCACGTTATATCCAGTTTCCTACACTTTCTATAAATGGTGGAGAGTGACATCATCGCTCTGTACTTCACGAGCGGACAGCACAAGCTTTTGAATAACTGTACATACGTAATATCACCGTTAAAATCGCTCTTAACACTACGGTATATCTGTGTTTCGCAATCTTTTTTAGCCCATGCCCCCCTTTGAACAATATTTTCTTCTCGTGAGTCCCCCCCCCCCCCCTCTCTTATCCAGGACCCCTACCCCTTAGCCAAGAGCGAGACCTTTTCTACTTATTGAATTGCATCTTAACAAATCTAAATCAAAAATTTTACGAATAAGTTCAATTTCTGGAACTCTGGGCCAAGCACAGATCCAGAAAGTTGGTGATCCTCCTTCCCGATATCCGAGTAATATGGGGAAAAATAGGTCTGTGGTGAAATACGGGACGAACCTACACAATAAATTGAACCTCCAACCTGGGCCCACGCCTACCCTGGGTTAGCGTTCAGTGAGTTCCTTCTTGTGGGGGGGGGGGGATATTATGTGCAAGGCCATATCCCAACGTGATTGGTTCTCGGACAAACTGATGTTCTGGGGGGGGGGAGCATACTTAGCTGGAAGTAACAACTTACATATTTACGTTCGAAAATCATAGTACCGGATCTCATTGCGTAGGCGCTGATATGAGGCCCGGGCATCCCTATGCCCATATGAGCACCATGGGAAAAGGTAGCCCTGGTTCCATGAACAGCTCTGCTGCCTTGTTAAAGTAGTCGAATGCCCCCCCCCCCATCCGCCCCACCACTATACTTCACTTGAAAGCTTTATTTCTTCACATCTCTCTATCTGGCCTCCTACACCGCTTGTCGTGGCTCCCCTTTCATTTGATTTTCACCCGTAGCTACCTCCCAGGACCAGAAGCGCGGGGGTGGGGGGGGGGCATATGGCTCCAGGTTGAGAACCACTGCGCTATATTATTTATTTTTCCATCTGCAATACGGAAACAAATTATTTCTCGATGATTCATAATTATATCCGATTATAAATTCTCCTAGAGGAGAAAATATTAATCCCTCTTTCATCGACCTTGCAGTTGGTGCAAGTCGCAATCAGCCCAACACCCTAATTCCACAATCTCCAACTACAAGTAAGCTTTATGCCAAAAAAAAAATTAGCAAGGAACGCTCGCACAATTAAAATTGTTATTATACCTAGCGGTAAAATTATAAATTTGTGTTATACCGCGGGAGAGATTCAGTGGCACGGATCGTTACACACCATTACCTCTTTCTTCAAACTAGGCATTTGATCATACTTAACGAGTACATGATGAAAAATGAGAGAAAATTGAATCCTCAGTTAAAGAAATTGAGAAACACATTTTGTCTTTTTTTTTCTCTCTTCGTCTCCATTAATAAGAGATATACTATGTATCCTAACCTTGGCGGTTAACCGTATCACCGGCGAGGAATTCACCACCAAATCAATCCAAGGTTACGCTGCTGATTGAGATTTTGTCTTTGGCGAGTCATTAAGCCAATGTCATCTTGAATAAGGCAGCCATGAGACTGACTATAAGGTTCCCCTCCCCCCCCCCCACCTCTTTCTAAATGGACCATTATCATGGGAGATGTTTGATGTTGAAATCTCCTACTGGATATTGAAGCGTTGACTACAAAATATTTTGAAAGAGATCCCGACTCTCTATAAGGGCCACACAATAATACGCAATCCTCAATACCAATTCACAATATCTTCTTTCAATAACAAGCTGGGGGGGGGGGGGTGAGAAAAAAAATCCAGCCCAATCACTAAAATCCTCAATCAAGATATGATACTAAACCAGTCGTTCTCGAACTTTTGTCAAGCGCGGCTCCCTTGTCCAATTCAAGATTAACTGCTGCTGTTCCCAAGAATAGTTTAATTACTAAACTTCGGTACATACAGTGGAAACTCCCATAACGGACACTTGTTTTTTTTTTAATTTCGTCAACGGACTTCCACCCATTAACGGGCACTTCCCTTTAACGGACAAAATTTCCAGATCACTTAAGTGTGACTCCGGCCAATTTACAGATCACTCAAGTGACCTGCGACATATTTACAGATCATTAGTGATTCGTCACATAGCTCCAAAACACTTGAGCGTTTCGTGGTACAGTCCGGTGGTACATCCCTCAAGTGGCTCACGACACATTTTCAGATGACTTAAATGACTCGCGGCACATTTGCATATCATTGAGTGACCATCGAAGCAGTTTCAGACAACTTTAGCTGCCAATGGTACAGTTCTACATCACTCAAGTGGCCCACGGCATTCTCAGATCACTGAAGCGACCCGCGGAATATTTATAGATCACTTTAGTGTCCCGCGACACGTTTTCATACCGATGAAGTGGCTTGCACTCTCGTAAAAGGTGTTGAGCACCATTGGTTTATTTTTCCTTATAAAAAAGAACCAGTTCAAAAATAAACACACAAATCAATATTTCCAGCTCACCACGTCATCCTCGAAAAAGGTTGTGACGCCGCCTTGGAGCCGTGACGCACACTTTGAGAAACGCTGCCATCATCCATCATCTATACACTATGTACGAGCAGAATCGCGGCTGGAAACGAAAATTTACTTCTTACTTATTTTAAGGGGCGACGTTCCCGTTCCCTTATAGTTTTGAACGGGAAAAAGAGCAAACTCAGTGTCCTTCCTGATCCAGCGCCCAGGGCAGCAGACATCCATCCCTTCTATTCGCGACTCGTATACGACCCGTACATACAGGGTGGCCATAAAAGAACATTGCCGATACACGAGCCCCAGCTGCCGCAAAAAATCAACGAATGCGAGTGCAATTCGAGTTATTGATGTTTTAAAGTATACTTTCGAGAAGGAATAGGGGAGAAACAACCCCCTATCTCTCACGGCTACGGTCACAGCAACAAAGTTTCGAAAAATTCAAATGGCAACACTCTCATGACATGACATGACACTTTTTTTTACGTCCTTTATACCTACAAGGGCTTTAGGACCGCTTTAAAACAAAAATTTACACTACGTAATATACATGTAAATATGTGAGTACATATACGTAATGTGAATACATGAATGCAAAATTTACATTAAAGATAGTAGAATTTGCGCAAATCTTACATGATAGGGATGGGGGAAAATCACGCTTGGAAATTCTAACCAAAAAAGCAACACTCTCTTTTATGCATTGCAAAGTGATCGGCGCAGTGAAAAACCACGAATGGCGTCGTAGCGGTAAACACAGCACCATAAACGTCGGCGCTAGACGCAGACAATGAAAGAAGATCTCATCAAGGTGCAAGGGGTTGGTGAGCTAACCTCTCGAAGGGGAACTTCCGGCGGTAGTAATGTAATCTGCATTGGTTGTTTCACAGAGTAATAATACTATAGAGTGCGCGCGAGGGGTTACAATGTGAAGCAAAGATCCGGAGTCACGTGACTCCGGTCGAAATTCTGGTCAGGGAATCTCGCTGGCAATGCTTTCCTTATGGCTACTCGTATGACGATCTACACGTGCTGTCTTATTTTTGATTAGAATGGTCACCACGTGTGCAGCTTTCGGATGTTCTGAACGGTTTAGGAAAGGGGGACCAGTGTCCTTTCACAAGGGAATACTTTTTTGCTTATTCCCCTTCTTATAAATTAAAAATTGGAATATTAAATTGACGATGCAATGGATTTCTGACGTAATCTCAGTTTTTAACGACTCCATTTTGGATTTAATTCAATTAAAGTTCCAAGTTTTGGTAAAATTCAAATGTCATGAGTCATTATTAAATGTTTTAATACAATTTTTGGCAATAAATGATTGAAATTGTGAGTTTTATGAAGTTTTAACTGAAATATACGTCTCCGCAAGATTTGGCGAGATTTGGCGAGCTAGTGAGTTCATTCGAGTTTTGCTCAACTTATAAGAAAATATGCTTTTCAGAAGGAGAAATTTATGAAAAATATTCTATTTAAATAGAATGTGAGGGAAACTCCCCCCCCCCTCTAGACAATTGCAGTTTGGCATAAAAATGCATAACAACCTCTAAAAATAATAGTATTTTTACCCCTCTTCACACCTGAGATAAAACTATTACAGAAAAGAAATTTTTTTATTCATTAATTTATGTTTGTTGTATGTGAAATTGCCTCTTCAAACAAGAAAATTAATTATTCAATTGATTTTTTGAGTCAATATCTGTACTAAGACCTGAAGTCATATATTGTGTACCTCAGATGTTATCTTGAAAAAGAATCATTCTAAAAACGATTTAATACCGTAAATTAAGATTAACATATGCATACTTTTGGAGCGAAGAGATTACATATGTCACATATATATATATATATATATATATATATATGTGACATGTGTAAATATTATATTATATATATGAAATATTATATCCTAAAATATTATATATATATATATATATATATATATATACACACTTTAAATTATTACATATATACTCTACATGGAATTTTAATTCTTATAATTTAGAGAAATTGATGATGAGATTCTGTAATTTTCTTGAGTAAAATCTATTTTAATCCTGAAATATTATGTAAGTGTTTACAGTTTTGTGTGATGAGGTTATAAAAGGTTTTTCAGGAATGTTAGAAATGAAACTTTTTCTTATTGTTTGAATATTATTTCATGACTGAATATGGTATGAGTGTGAATGTGTTACATTACATAACATATGATGCATTATAATTAATTATACATTAATTATGAGTATATAGAGTAATTGTAATGTTCTGGAAAGATATATTTTTGTTTTAATAACCCCTAGTATAAATAAATTTTCGAAATTAAAAGCGACAAAGTGAATGAAGAGAATATTTAAAAATATAAATGAATTAGGCTTTACAACATATACGATTTTCTAGCATTTATTTTTACTCCAACATATTATGTATAATGTATCAAATTTACAGTAACATAAACATTATATATTTGTTGTATACAATATTTTGTTTCCTGTGTGTGTATAGATATTTAGAAAGCTATTAAAAACTGTGCCAAAAAAATTTATTTCATGAAATTTATACTGTTTATATTCACTTCCTTCAAATATTATATATTCAATTAAAATTTAAAAACCCATGTGTTAAGAAATTATTAAGAATTATCCCTTAATGGAAAATAAAAAAATTCCGTTTTCCAATATTTGTTTATTTTATAGAATTTATTTTTTCAAATCTGATACTCCCTAAATATTTCACATAAAAATGAGTGAAATTCATTGAAAAAATGAAGGAAAGTTTTCATCAACTTGATCGAATTGAGTCAAATTTCGTTACAGCAACATCCTAGCTTCTGCGAAAACGCGCCAAATGTAATAGCGCAGAACCTGTTCTTTCCCCGACAATACTGCTCATCTTTTCTTCACGTTCGACAAGTTTTATGAATAGCGTGCGCGGTCTATTTATATCTTAAGTCTATGGGTTGTTTCCCCATGTTTCTGTGCCTGCATCTAGCACCTACGTTTGTAATGCAACACAGGTACCGTTTCACACTGCGCCGATCACTTTGCAATGCATGAAAAATAGTTTCTTTTGTGTCTTTAAAATTAATTTTTCTGACATTTTGTTGCCGCGACCGTAACCGCGAGATAGGTATGCTTTTGTTTCTCTACTCTTGCTCGAGCGCATGCTCTGAAACACCTATATGTCGAGATTTTT
The DNA here is from genome assembly GCF_987345545.1 of Pholcus phalangioides. NCBI lineage: Eukaryota > Metazoa > Arthropoda > Arachnida > Araneae > Pholcidae > Pholcus > Pholcus phalangioides. The sequence goes on along the minus strand of NW_028301616.1, from coordinate 19,578,532 downwards.
TTTTCGTATTCGGTGATTTTGTGCTTCCGCTAGGGGCTCGTTCATCGGCAAAGTTATTTTATGACCACCCCGTATAGTGTATCATAATTATACAAGACCTTGGAGAATGACGTAATCATTGGACTCTTTGAGGAGGTATTCCCAGCAGCAGAAGCATCATCATCATTATTAGGCAGCGCGATTTCCGTTCGGCTGCGATTATTAATACTCGAAGCATCTCATTTACTTCCATTAAATAACCTGTAATACAGACACGAACCTTGAGATTTCAAATATTATGACAAATATGCTAGCGTTGAATCATTGATATTAATTTATGTACTACACAAAGGCCAATTTATCTCCAAAGTGAAAAGACACCAACGAACGACCTTGCGCTCTGTAGCTTGAGTTAAAAGCACGAAGAGATGACATTTTTTTCCTCATATCATCCTCATATATATATATTATACATAATAAATAGCCTTCCAATTTTTAGATAAGGACCATCGATTAATAAACACATGCATTTTCTTCGATAACACTCTGTGTTTAATGTCGCCGCTTCGTACAAAGTAATGTTGACCGTGAATTGTATACAAATACAAACAATAAACAACGCTTTCAAACTAAAGGTTGCTACTGTTTCTCTTACGCGTATACGTATTTATTATCTCTATTATATGTAATTATATAGTAAATACATTTAAAAGGCCGTATCGGTTTGATTCGCCTTTTCTATATCATTATTTTTTGTCACCAAATACGTAATAGTTTGGAATAAATAATACGTAATAAATACGGATAAGATTCTAATAAATTATTTTGACTTCAGACATTGGTATAATTTGTTAATCTAAATTTCCCAATTTCCTGTGATACAATCTTTTTTTTAATATTTTCAAGATGGTGTTTTCTTTTGTATCGTTTGAATGGAATGGAAATCGTTCGAGAAATAGTTTAATTAAATGAGCTTTTAAGAAGAAGATTAATGCATTAATTACAATGAAGTCAATCAATTACCTTTCAGCGCGCTTTGCATTTTCTACGAGCTTCCCGAATCTGCACGCAATTCTTCTGAGCTGCAAAACTCTGCCAGAGTGTTTTTTGTGAGCTTCGAAATCTGTGCCTTACTCCTCTGACCATTAGAATATGCACGCATCTCCTCCGAGTATCCACAATTTATGTCTCATTCCCCTGAATATTAGAACCTACATGAATAATTCCCTCTGAGCTTCCATAATCTGCGCCTTGTGTTCCTCTGAACGTTAAAATCTTCGCCTCTTTCCTCTGAAGATAAGAATCTGCACGCATTCCCTCTGAGCTTCCAAAATCTACATGCGCATATCCCTATGTTCCTATTATATCCTATGGGTGTATCCTATGTTGCGTTATCCGATATTATGCGTTCTAAAATCTGCAAGTTCCTTATCTGGTCTGGCGGAAAATAGACAAAGCCTCTGTCTTGTAAAATATGCACGCATCTTCTTGATCTTCAGAATTCTCTGCACGTCTAGTTTGATCTTCTAAAATCTGCATGCATCTCCCTACGCCCTATTTCTTATCAAGATAGAAGGGTGCTTAAAAAACTTATTAGTATTAATTTTCAAACTTTTCTCAAGCTTTATTTTACCGGGTTTAAACGCAGTTCAAAGTTTGATAACCAATGATTCGTGAAATTATATTATTGAAGTACACATGCACTATACTATTTGTATTCATTAAAGTAGTAGTGCAGCTCATTTAATGCTAGAGTTTTCACAATATTTTTATGTAGCGACTTCACCGAGTTCCTAAAATCTACGCAAGCCTTTCTCGTGCCCTACATCCATCAAGGCAGTGCTTTGAAAACAGCTTATACTGAGTTGTTTTAAAAGTTCTAAAGCTCTCGCGTCTTCCCTAAGGAATTTTGGTATCTATCCAAGATAATGTTTGCTCGCGGTTTCGCATCTCGTGATGGGAAGTGGAAAAATGGATCATAAATTTCATTTAATAATTGAAACATAAACTAAACATGAAAGTAAATTTAAAAGAAACCTTTAAAGATACAATTCATTTTCTCAATTATTTAAAAAACTGAGCAATGAAATTCATTTCCTTAATTGTTTCCAAACTAAGCAATAAAAATTCATTTCTTTAATTGTTTCCAAAATGAGCTATAAAATTCATTTTCTCAATCATTTTGCCCAATAGACATCTAACTGCGATTCCGAATTCTATTTCACTTAATCACAATGGAAAATTTAGTAGCTATTTTACATTAAAGTTATACGGAGTTTTTGTACAAATTTTTTTTTTGACAATTTGCCATTCTCCTCGAACGCAATAATAAAAACGTTTAAAATATTCTACATTAAAAGATTTAAGTTTCCAAATTAGATTCTCATAATTTCCAAAATGAAATTTTCACAGAAAAAAAATTGAAAATGCATATAAATTGAATACATAATTACCTTCCGGAAACCAAAACGGTAAATCTCCTTGGACTCAATTTTCAGGAACTAATAATAAAATTTCCGAACAATATTGAACGTCGTAAAAATTAAGATGAAGGAATCTTTTCTTTATATAACCTTCAAAAAATGACTGGCAGTAAAATTTAAAAAGAACACAATCGGAAAAAGCAACTCAAAATTTAAAGTTTAAAAAAAAAAAAGCAGTTAAATTTCAGAGGCTCCAAAGTTGCTTTATGCCTCAGAGCCAATCATCTACTACATTTGTGGTTCTGTTTTGTGAGTTGGTGTGACGGTCCGACTGCCTTTTTATACGATCGCGTAACGACGTATTATAACGACGCGTATTATACGCGACCACTTTTTTATTTATTTTATTTTTAATTTGCAGCATATATCAGGGCCGTACGTACGTACTAAATGTAAGTATTGAAAAAGGAAAAAGAACTGCCCTTCACCGCTTCACATGAATGGCCTGACAAGGTTATCACCTCTCCTTCCTCTCTTTTTTGGTGGGTTTCTTAGTGTTGTTGTTGTCGCTGGCTGATTTCTTGATTTACACAATGATATTTACCGATTTTTACCGAGAAATTATCAATAATATAAATAAATTATCCGTACATTAATATCTACGTAGGATATTGAACGGGATAAATGAACTCTCACGCTTCATTTATTTTCTGGAAGACTAAAACGATATGATTTAACAAGAAAAATTTCGTTTCAGTAAATGAAGGTTAATTTTACACGTACGATGAAATTTGAAATTGAAACTCATTAGCGTAATATTACGGAGCAGGGTTTTAAAAAATTTTTGTTGTAGAAGCTCTACTTAGTTGCTGAAAATTTTCACGCGTCTCTCATAAGCCTCGGAAATTATATTCAACATGGGCCTGTGTACATGCCACAATATTTCCAAGGTAGTGCTTAAAAAAAAGAGCGTAATATATTGAGTAGTTTCGAGAATTTGGAAGTTCTCGTGCCTCTCGAGGGAGGTGCGCTTCAGAGTGTGAAAACCATTGTTATAGATTGTTATTTAGGTTTTTTTCACGTGCCATGAATTCCTAGGTTTCTGTTTGTTTTTTTTTTTTTTTAATTTTAGGTGTTACAGTGACAGTCATTTGTTACGCACGCGAAGACGCGGATATCCAATTGATAAAAATTATTTTCTGGAATAAAATAATAATAAATAAAAGATAATTGCAAACGTAAATTCATCAACTCATTTATATCTATCATATCCGATTAAAAGAACAATTGCGTGATACCGACTACATGCCAATATCAAGTTGACAAAGGCCATTTTCTCACACTCATGACAGCCACGACTAACCTCGCTCTCATGATCATACGCTCACGATAACATGACAATATCAATTAAGTCAACAAGGCTCATATCAACAACCCCAGGCTCAGTACAATACTTCCGACAAAGTCCCGACGACAGTCTGGGAGGTACTGGTTTAAAGACAAGGCGCCAATACACGTTTGCTTCAAGAACGGCGTTATATGAGCGCTAACACATGACATAAGTACGGTACAAAGGAAAAAAACCTAATACAAAAAAAACCGTATTTCATCTCCTCTCTCTTTATTGCTTATCTTTATAAGATAAATCACAAAAATGTATATATTTTTTATGTTATATTACACTTATAAGTGTTCTTAAATCTTTGAAAAATGACATAGTTAAAATGTTTTTTGAGTCATTGTAATTTTTTTTTTCAACAATATTCACACTTGATTTAAGGTAGAATGCAAACGAGTCACAGAAACCAAACTTGGTGACAGTGTGTAACAGAAGGTGATACATTTTCAATTCCACTGTTTCACACGTTTCGACTTAATGTCCTTCCGATGTGCTGTTGAATTGTGAAACGCTTTGAAGAATTTTTTTTTTAGTTTCGATATACAGCATGGGCGGAGATACGCCCTTTCCCCATCGTCAAAGGTGAAGCCGATTGATATAATGTATTTGCGTATATATGAATTGACATCATCATAGCCCCCAGACTTTCAAGTCTATGTCCGTTTAAGATATACAGTAGACCCTCGTTAATCAGAATCAGGTGCATATAAGACCAGGGTATGCTGGATTACCGAAATTTGATCATTTTTGTCGCACCACGGCCATTTTGACCGGGACTTACAATTTCTTGCCGATTCCGAACGGCAGCCTTTTTTTAATACTCATCGAGAGATTGGTGCGCTAATCCCTCGATGTGGGGCTTCCTGAGGTAGCAATCTTTTCTGTGGTCATGTCGCCGTTTCGATTGTACCCCTGCGTCAGGAAAGTTTCTGACACAGATGAACAGCGTATCGAACTCACGACACCTCTAAACATCCTTTGGTACTTCAGGCGAGTATCTTATCGACCTGCGCTGCCGCACCCGATTACCGAAATCACCACTACTAAACCAGACATGCACCTCGTCCATGTTCCTCTGCAGAACCTCTAACGATTCGGTGCATGTTGGAATGTGTATGTGTGTATGTATAGTGAGCCTTCCGTTTGTTTCTGTGTTATGCTTGTTATGTGCAGTGCTGCCATCTGCAATAAATTTGTTAAACTATGAGTTTTCCCTCAACTCATAGTGCGTGAAGTGTAATGAATGAATAATTATACCGTTGTAAGCCTGTTGTCTCTACGGCGAGACTTTTTAAGAGGGAGAGATCCGCTCGCATTTGCGCCTCGAAGTTGGGAACCGCAGAAAACCAACTTCAGTCGATCACCACTGCGGCGACGGTGGGGTTTGAACCCGGATCCTTGGGATGCGAGTCCGTCACTATGACCACTCGATCACCACAGTGGCCTCCGAAATCACCGGATTACTGGAAGTTGATTGAAAGCCAAATTATTTTTCGGAGAGCCGTATGAAAGCTCAATTACTTCTCGGAGGAAAGTGTGAAAGCTGAATCACGTTCAAGTTTGGCACAGCGTGACCTTACAGGTCCTTGTTGCAGTAAAAGCCAAAATCCTATTTCCTATTTTTTTCTAAGGCAATTCCTTAACACTTCTTCTGTGGATTGGCAAAAAATCTCGAAACGGACGCCCAAGACGCAACTTAACACTTGGCCAGCCGGAGAAGCGTGAATTTTGGCACTCCCTTAAAATTTTGAAGAAGTTAAAGGATAAAAATTGCGCTCCCTCTTGTCCAGCGTTCGGGCCACCAGATCCGCCTTTCCTCCCCCCCCCTTAGTTGCAGCCCTGGGGTCGCTCTTTATGCACCCCTTTCCGAAAATAACCTGGAATCATGGACCTCTTCCTAACCAGAACATAGCCGGTTGCTGTGTCTCAACGAAGAGATATAAGCAGGGGAGTTACAGACCTGGGCCATACTGGAAAAGAAAACCATGAACCGAATAACAATAAATTTGTATTTATATTTTGAATGACCCCAATAACCTCCTTTCCCCTCCCCCCACCCTTTGGCTTAGGTGGAGGTTGATAACTCAGACTGCGAATGAAATGACTTCCACAACCTGCGTAGCTTCGCGGATATGCCCATAGGGTAAATGAGAGATAAAGAGTGCGGTCACTTTTTCTTTTTACTGTTGGGCCGAAAAACCCCACGAAACCAACATATTAAGAAGAGATCTGACATTTAGAAATTGAAGATTCACACTGAAATGGTTAGGAAAATTCTTAGCTAACTACCCGATCAGGCAGCGATTGGTTTCTAAGAAAACTTTTTCAATGAACGACCCACCACATCATCATGATCGAATACAAGATGAGGTTGATGTTTTCGTTTTAAGGGTAATCCAATACAGGAAAATCCCTCACTTGATTATTACTCACGTCATAAAACATGCGGAGGAATTCCCGACCATCATTTTATTTGAAATCGTATATTTACTATAACATTTATGATCGGAAGTTTCATGCTTCCCACCGCCGCCATGTTTTTTTTTTTCCTCCTTCGTTGTGTAAAAAAGATACATCATTCTGATTAATGCATATTACTTCCTTTCTTTTTCCTACTTGATTTTTACTTGTGTCGATTACACCTAATCAGGTTCTTTGAAAAAAAAGAGAGTCTTATCCGGAAACCTTGTGGTGATCGGCTACACCAGTATCAAGGACAACGATTAAATCCCGAAACAGCGTAGAAAAAAAAAAAAAAAAATATATATAAAATCACCTACAAGCGTATGTTTATAGGATAAGTAATTATCAGACTTCTGTACATGTATACACAACGCAACTCGTACATATATTTTCTCACATTACCTTCTCTGTTTATGCATAAAATTACAGAGCGCGGTTATTTTATTAGGGTGGGGCCTTAGATAACCTTATATCCGTAGAAAATACTAATAAAAAAAAAATGCATCCAGTATTTTGATACGTTAATAATACTCATGAGAGTTGTATTAGAAGCATTAGGCAGACATTTAAAACCTTGGCGGGAATTTTTTATTATTTTGGTGATTTTTTTCTTTTTTTCCGCGCAATTATCACTGGGCATGATTCATTTCCAGTGAGTTTTCTTCAAAAGAGAGAAAAGTGTTCATTATTATATTTCGCAAACTTATTTAATCACACTCTGGCCAACTGAATTTAAGGTTTTTTTATTGTGGAAAGTGGAAGTTCTTATTATAGTTAGACACAGAGCAAAAGTCTCCGACGAAAATGTTGAGATCAGAGAGCGAGTAGTGCTTCTCAACATGTGATACTGGGTTCCGGGTTATTCTGGGGGGAGGGGGGAGGCCACAGGTGAAAATTAAGTTAAAGGTGGAGCCATGGCAGGTGTCTGGGGGGGGGGGCACCAAGAGAGCTGTGGTGTTTATATCACTGTGGAAAAAATTTAGATGTTAAGGAATATAAACCTTTTAAGTAAAATATGGTGGTTCCCCCTACTTCCAGAACTGCTGATAGAACCAGTTCCATATTAAAGTCATTCTTCCGCTTTTTCGAGGCTTAGTTCGTCCTGGACTGGAGTATGCTGTAAGGTTTTGGAGACCATACCTACAGAGGGACATAGACTTGGTTGAAGGGGTGCAGAGAAGAGCTACGCGTGTCCTTATTGGCACACAGGGCTTGAGTTATGATGAGAGACTTCATTTTTTGAATATGTTTACATTGGATGAACGCAGGTGTCGAGGAGACATGATCGAAGTGTTCAAAATTTTCAATGGGATGGATAGGATGGACCATGAACTTTTAGTACACCGCCAATCGACTGCTTTTACAAGGGGACACCAGTATCGATTGGTGAGGGACAATGCAAGGTTATGGTGTCGCAGGGAATTTTTCTCCAATAGGGTTGTTAATAAATGGAATAGCTTACCCCCGGAGGTAGTAAATTGTAACACAGTTGACACGTTTAAAATGAAATACGATAAACATGTTAGGGTAAATCGAGAAGCTATCCATTCTTAGAATAAGACAACCATAAGTATTCTTTATGGGCATTGTATAATATTTTGTCACGTGTATATATTGTTTATAATTTGTGTTAATTGCATTTTTAATTGGGTTGCTGTGTTTTGGAAATATATAACATCCATATTTTTATGGGCATCTTTTTCTCAGCCACCTCGTTGGGCATTTTGCCTGTTGTGGCGTTGTATTTGTATTTGCATAAAGTCCCATCCAGGGAAGTCCCCTACAGGTTTCCAAATCATTCAAGTGGCCCGTGATATGTTTCGAAATCATTAAAATGGTCCGCACCTTATAAAAGGTTGAGCACCCCTGATGTCTAGTATTAATCTTTTTATTTTATTCATACATTATTTTCCACCCAAAAATAATATTTCCTGGAACTACCACGAAGATATGATCCGAAGATGGCCATGGGCAGAGAAAGGTTGAGAAAAACACTGAGTTATAGACATTGTTTCCCATTTCTTTGTAGTGTTGAAGAACGATTTTCACTGTACTGTCATGTCGTCTCTGAAGCTCTCAGACCAATTAATATATAAAGGGTGTGAAGTTAAGTCCTTAGACACCCTTTATTTTTTAAACCGCTGGTTGTAGAAGCACACTTTTAATTAGAAAAAGTATCCAAATAACATGTCCATCTCGGATGTGTCATTTATTTCACTAGGGGCTATATATGTATCAAGATGCAGAATTTAATTTCTTATACAGTCCCCCCTGTCCTCTAACTTCCAGTTAGAAAGTTGTTGCTCCGTCTCTTCTGATGCCAAAAAAAGAAGAAAAAATCCACGTATCTAAGTAATTGACGAAGATATTGGAATTCGAAAAACAGCGTTAAATGCGGAAAAACCGTTTCACCCGCATTCAACGTTGTTTTATTTCCAAAGTTCCTCCGTTTTCGTCGCAGCGAATATTGCACTTAGAAAAGTGGAATTTTTTTGTTGGCATCAGAAAAGACAGGGCAACATCTATCTAATTGGAAATTAGAGGACGGGGGAACCTATAAAAAAATTAAACTTTATATCTCGATACATATAAGGACCCTAGTGAAATAATTGATATATCTGAGACGGACATGCTATTTGGATACTTTTTCTAATTGAAAGTGTGCTTCTATAACCAATAGTTCAAAAGATAAAGGGTGTCTAAGGACTTAACTTCACACCCTGTATATATCAAGTCTGAGTAAAATTGAGATCGGGGAAAATACAGGATTTCGCAGTGAAATACAATACATTTCATGAAAGAAACGTTAAACATGTCGATTGCACAGAAAACTATAGTTGAATAACTATAAAGTTGAATAACTATAATTATTATCCGGGCTGGCTAAGAGGTGCGTACGACTAATGTCAAGACACGCAGCAAAATTTCAGAATGGCTCACAAATATTAATGAGTGGAAAAAGATTAAGGGACTAGTTTTTAATCACATATTTTTACACTGGCCGTTACCCGCGGCTTCGCTCGCGCGTATTTGGTGATCTGAAATTACTCGGTGATGATTCCCTCATATAACATCTGAACTCCTCATGATTCCCTTGGGGGATTGATTTTTCAGAAATCCGGTTTAAGCGGGTATCTACATTATGAAATATGAGAGATACTGACTACATTTCATATTTATGGCTTCAGTATTTCGGCTCAGTGATGATTGCTCTATATAACCTTTGAACCACCCCACCCCCAGGGGTTTGAATTTTGAAAAATCCCTTCTCACAGTGAGTCTCTACATTACAATACAAAAACACTGGCCAAATTTCATATTTATAGCTTCAGCGGTTTCGGCTCGGCGTGATTTGTCCGTATGATCTCCCTTATTGGACCCCCCCCCCTTATGGGCACCCTAAGGGGACGAACTTCGAAAAACCTCTTCTTAGTTTCTCCGTCATGAAATAAAACTTCTGATAAATTTCATGAATAGCTTCAACGGTTTCGGCTCGGCGTGATTTCTCTGTTTACCTTTGGACCCCCCTCCCATGACACCCTTATAGGTTGAATTTTGGAAAACCCCTTCTTAGTTGGTCTTTCCGTCATGAAACTAAACTTCTGGCTCAATTTCATGAATTTCAGTGGTTTCGGCTCGGCGTGATTTCTATATATGATACCTTTGAACCCCATTATAATCCCCTTAGAGGTCGAATTCCGAAAACCCCCTTCTTAGTTGCCTTTAAGTCATGAAATAAAATTTCTGACCGAATTTCATGAATTTCAGTGGTTTCAGCTCGGCGCCATTTCGCTATGTTACCTTTGAACCCATTATGACCCCGCCCCCCTAGGGGTTGAATTTCGAAAAAGAAAAACCTTCTTAGTATATACGTCATGAAATAAAACTATTTACCAAATTTCATATTTATAGCTTCAGCGGTTTCAGCTCGGCGATGATGAATCAGTCAGTCAAGACTCAGGTCAGGACATGTTATTTAATATATATATAGATTGTTTTTGTAGGGTGGATCCTAGCGCCCCCCCCCCCCACACACACACACATACATGTACAAATCAGTGCTTAGACTGTCTCTGATTGCAATCATAACGTTTTGCAAATCAGCTCTATCAAATAACGAATCAATCTTCATTGAAAACACAAACAGACCAAAAATACGGGACTGGATCGTCCAGTCCTAGGACATATGGTCACTGTTTAGGCATGAATTGAATTGATTCACCTACGATGTTCTTATCTATTAGCTTTTGTTGTATTACTGAACGGAAACTAAACATGTTATGGATATCGAATGGAAAAATAAAAGTAAATTTCTTAAGAAAAAAATGGACAAGACGGAAATGTTGGCTCTCGAAGTTGTTGGTAACAGGTTATTTTTCGAAACAAGACGAGAACATAAAGAGAGACTGAGAATGACGTCAAAGACAACTAGATATGCATTTCAAAGTGATAAGGAGATGCGTTTTAAAAATGTGAAGAAAATGTAGCCGTACGAGATCTAGATCGTAAACACCAAAAACGAACGATACGTTCCTTCCCTTTTGATACACAAAGGACATAAAAATCCTAGGTCAAGGGTTACCAAAATTACACTACTCTACAAGGTTTTCCTGAAATGGAAAAATTTAGCTGTTCTTAATTAATTTTTCGGTACTGATTCCAAACCTGACTTTAGAAAATGGCCATCACGTCTAGTTTTGTTTTTGTTTTTTTGTCATATGGCATTTAATTTTGAATAACTTTTAAAATTTACATATTTAGGCTATACGTGTGAAACGATATATACAAGTAATATTTATATATTTTTTGCAATCTAAAACTTGGGGAATGGCAACACTGATTTTATCTCTAATTGCAACCGGTTTATCAATTTTTTTTAATTGAAAGAGAAACACAAGCTTCATGTTTATGCATAACCTTTTAGTCGAAAAATGGAGCTAAGTCGATGTCGCAGATGCATTTAATGTTCCTAATAAGTTTTGAGAGATATTTTGCTGCCACCACTTCACATTAAATTGGGGGGGGGGATCAGAGGCGTACGCGAAGGAGGGGCGGGCATAAGGGGTTTCGTCCTTCCCAAGACGATCGAAAAATAAAAACATTTTGTTAATAGTTTTAGGAAAAATAAAATATCGAAAGACTAAAAACGAATGGCTAATAAAATACATTTATCAGCTATTTTAATAAATTTCTGTTAATTTGAATGTTTTTGATGGTTAATAACTAATAATTTATATCTGGAAGAAAATTCTTGTGAGCCCTCCTTAACTTTTCGTGACCCCTCATAAGTCGATCTTGCATATGTCCCCTGGGGTCGATGGAAAATATTATGAAGTCTATGGACAAATATGGCCAAGGTTTTTCATACCTAAAAAAAATTTTTTTTCCAAAATTAAAAGTGGAAGCATTTTCAAGTCCACAAGTGATTTTGTTTTCACATAGAACTCGCTGCATGACAATAATTTACATCTACAACAATGAAGGGATTTTTAGGGAATCACACAAGGAAGATGGGGCCCTTCAATGATGGATGATCACTGTTGGGTTTTGCAGAAAGAAGAAAACAGGATACACATAAGAGAAAAAAAGAAAGAGAATTATTTTCATAAAATACTGGAAAAATTAGTATATGCATGTGCACTCTTATGTATGCGTATGAATTTTTTTTTTTTTGCTATTTTCATGTATAACGATGTGCGGATATATGATAAAATAACTATCATAATAAATGTATTATAGTTTGTTATTAAGAAATATGCTAATTATTTCCATTTTCAAGATGTGTAACTTTTTCATAGTATAGAGGTATTTCAACAAATTACCATCATTCATACAGAGATAACTGTACGTGTTGGAGATGTTTTTTTACATTCATATTTAAATTCAGCACGCCGAAGCTAGTGTAAAAAAACTTATTTCACTCATATTAGGAAAAAAAAGTTAAAAATATTACGGAGCTGGTTTCTTTTCTGCATATTTAGTCATGTTGTTCATGACGTTTTATTACGAAATTTTCTAACGTGAACGGGAGGGATTCAAGATATTTGAACATCTGTATTTCTCACGCTCACCACGATTCAACATAAATGGGCTTAATTTGGGTTCTGTTTTTCGCATTCATTCTGAATACGAGAACTTTCCTGATGAAGAACATACCAAGTATTTGAACACTTACATTGATACCATTCATAAATTATGTCCACGATTACTTGGATTTCGAAAATGTATAAACCGTATAATGTTCGGGGCTCATACAATCCCCTCGTCCTTAACGAGAATCTAGTCCTTAAACCCTTTTTTCAGAATAAATGCAGTAGTATTTGCCTTAATGTATGGGCACACATAGTGCACGCTGGTTTCCGATTCAGTGAGTCGGTGCCGTTACGGATTAGTTAAAAAGACTTGAAAATCAAGTTTTAATCTATCAACAACGGCACCGACTCGCAGAATCGGAAACAAATGTGCATGTTAATATCCTAAGAGTGGATAGGTAGTACAACACCCCCCCCCCCCCAGTTGGTCATCACCTAACTACTTATGAGACTTGGGTCTGTCGTCCTCTGGAAGCTACTACGAACAAAACGTGCATGCGCAAGATTAATAGCGGTCTCGAGCATACACGCGATTTGTTTTCACTCGTGGTAGCTTCCAGTGGACGATTTGCCTTATTGACGGAATTAAAAAATCGAACGTATATCAATCATAATAATGCATATTTACAAAAAATGAAATCGCAACACCAAACGTTTGTTTGGGTAGAAAAACGAAAATTCAGTTGTGCTTGTGATCTTGGGAAGATGTCGTCTAAATGGGTAACAATTTTCAAAACAAGTGTGGCTGTGGCCCTAGTAGCGTCGCGTCAAACATGCATATGGCTTTCTCAACTGGGATTCTACAATAGAAAGTAGTTAATGAATAGGAGCGGCGAAAATGGCCCTAAAATTATTCAAAATACTGTGGAGGGGGGAAACAAAAATCAATGAAGGCTGGTTATACTACCTCAGACACTTGTCGTGGATAGCATAAACGCTATACTCATAGACCGCGAGCTAAATCTGGTCTTCGAAGTCGTTTGTTGCAGCCCGTGACCTTAAGTTGGCCGTGTTAATATTGTTCAATGTTTTTTTTTGTTTTTTTTTTCCGTGATGGTGATTAAACAGTGGTTATCCTACATTTTGATCTTTTATTCCAACTGCCACTTTAGATGCCGATTGTCCTGTGGCTACGTAAGGCCCCGTGGTAATCTGTGATCCTAGTTCCCGTATTAAAATCTTTCATTATGCTATAGAATGTAAGAAATAAAATAAAAACCATGAAACATTTAATGTAATTTGAGATATGCTCCCGTAGCCGATTACGAAACCACTCAAGTGGTCTCACGAACGACCACCGAATTACTTAAGCTAGGGATTTTTAACTTTATTGTGTTAAACGAACCTTTTGCGCCAATGAGAGGAAGGCCAGGGATCCCCCTTGGCCAATTAAGCTAGGTCCACACACATGTCTAGCCTAGCCCGTTATTGCCAAACATTTGCTTTGAATGTTCGCGTCCCCCTGTTGGAGTGAATCACCAGCGGCATAGTCTGGCTACACACTGGCTCAGCCAGGCCCAATGCTCCCTGCTTATATATTTGCTCCTAGAATACTCTCCAAGGAAATACGTAGCACTCCATCGTGTGTAGTGATTGTTGGCGTTCTTCGACTAATGTGGAGCCACATAAATTGGAAGATTGGGTGGGGAGGAAGGAAGAATCCAAGATGTACTTGGATTGGAGGCTGGAAGGTCTAGGTCGTTCTCTTCGACCAGCCTTCCAATATCTTCTAGCCTCCAATATTTGGTTTTCTGTGGTTCCCAACTTCGACGCGCAAATGCGGGCTGATCTCCCGTTAAAAAGTCTCACCACAGAGAGCAACAGGCATACAGCGATACAATTATTCAATCATTACACTTCACTCAAGTTAGAAAAACTGATGGCAAATGGCGGCGCTACATATAACAAGCATTACACAAAAACACACTTCACGTCAGGTTCACAACACGTACACGCACATTTCAGCATGCACCAATTCGTTAGAAATTCCGCAGAGGAATGCGTACGAGTTGCATGTGTGGTTTAGTAGTGATAGTAGGTTCTAACATTTTTGACGATTGCTTCTACTGGTGGGACGGCAGCACTACTCACCCATCTTGAGACGTATTGGGTCGGGCTGGACGTGAGTGTAAGCGTAGCAAAAGAAGAAGGTCAAAGACCCCCCCCCCCCCTACAAAATAATACTCAGCACATAATGATGTAAAAGCAATAAGTTAATTGTTTTCTCATCCATGCTCAAGGACCCCTCTAGGGTGTTTCCTTTTAAGTGATTCTTTTACAAGGTAGAATATCTACTAAACTGTTCTGAGGAGCCGCAGATGAACCATAAATTGGACAACGGTGCCAGGGAAGCCGTATGTGAAAAAGTTTGAGAACAACGGGTCCTAGAAGTTCGCGTACTTCTGGTTAGGAACCACTGACATAAGCAGAGATCTACAGCATAGTTACCCAAACATTTTTGAGAAATTGTTTGGATAATTTTGTTCACTCATCATCCCGCTCTATTTTTGTTTCTCAAAGCACCCCCCCCCTCCCCGAGCGATCCTATATCATATTCATAACTGTAATCCCCCACCCCCACCCCAGTACATTCTATCGACCCACAGGGAGCGATATTTTCCACTTTGGGAAACACTACTCCACAGAGGTATCCAAATCATTTAAGTAGCCTGTGACGTTTCTAAATCACTCAAGTTGCCCACAATTTGCAAAAGTAAAAGCGGGGAGGGTTTGAGCCAACACATCCTATAGCTGCAGCTGGCGATCTATAGCTCTAGTTATAGATGGCGTTAGGTCACTACCCCCTGGTGCACAGAGTATATTCATATTTTTTTATTGATTCCCTTATTACTTTCCAACATCGCTCAGCTTCGCATACGAAAAGAAGAAAAATAAATAAATGAATATAAAATAAAATAAAAAATTCCCACACAACATCCCCCTTTATATTCGCGTAAATATCAAAAATTCACACCACACAAACCCAGGGCAATATATATATCGCGGTAATAAAAACCCCGTACTGACTTCAACACTCTCTCGTAACCTTCCACCAACATACATAATAATATAACCTTGAAGATCTATTTCCTTATCTGAAACAACAAATACCCTTTTTTTCACATTTTACGTTTTATACTGTATTTTGTTTTTTTTTTTAGGACACTTTAAAAGCATAAAACTTACAGAATTAGTCCTTGGCATTCACTTTTGCATCAGAACAGGGTGATAAAGACACACTGACACATAACATTAAAGTAACAAAACAATAAATAAAATAAATATATCACAAACAAATTAAAGAGATCAAGGGAGCCTTGGTTTAAGGTGTATGATAGAAATTCACATCTTTTTTTTGTATTAGAAATTTTTAATGAGCAACTAGTTTTTAAAGAATTCGGCTGACCAATGGGAGCGAACGTATTTAAAGTGGTTTCCCTTATTTAGCCAGTAGGTACAAAATTCAGAGATAGATTTCTCAATTGTGGGAAATTGTTTCATGTGATTCGGGACTTCGCACCGGTTTCATCAACAGTTTACTCGTATTTTATGTCTGCGTAAGAGAGCTGGGTGTCGGGAGGTGTGCGTCTGTGTGACCTATAAGATTTTTCTTCTCATTTATTTCTCTCTCTGTCTTATCAATAACATGATTTTTTTTTTTAGAGTATAAAGAAAACTGTATCAAGGAAAAGGGAAGTCGAAGAGATGCGCTAGAGAGAGAGAGAGAGAGGGAAGAGACGAGGCAAAATTCGAATGTGTGTGTGTGAGAATTCATCCACTACCTCTCCAAGAGCAAAGTTGAAGTTGATGAACTACGGAATTGTTTCCTCCCCACTTCACATGAAATCAATCGACTTATGAGCCCTGGATGCTGATGATGATTTTATTATTAGACGTTGCAATTTGCCCTTTTTTTTTGTGCGGTGAAATAAAATTTCGTTTGACGTCATGTTGAATGCAATCGACGATGTTGACAGCATCTCGTCCCTCTCTCGAAATTCAATTGTTCTGCAAAAAAAAAAAAAAAGTGATAACGATGGAGAAAGAAACGAAAGTTATTATTATTAAAGTAGTATTGGATTTCAAGTGCACACAGTTGTAGGGTAACGTGACATATGAGGCTTTTCGAATAGACGTCATAATCATCATCAGCATCACTCTGAGGAACAAACACTAGATGATACCCATAGGAATCAGTGTTAAAATTGCAGATTTTAGCGTAGGAATGTGGAAATTTAGTGGGGGTTTTCTACCACATAAATGATTTTAAAAACTGAATTGAATTTTTGGTTTTCAAAATATTGAGTTCGCTTGGAGATATGAAGCCCAGAAAATTAAATATAAAATAATGAGCCAGACCCACTTTTGAGGTGGATATCCATGCAATAACATTGATATTTCAACTTTTTATTTATATCTTCTCAGCACGGTAATGCGAATTAATGTCTCCGTATTGTCTTATATTATCCAATTGCATCAAACCATATAATTTAAGATGTTTTGAAATTAATCGTCGGCCCATATAAATTACATTGAAGAAATTCCGCAGCATTAATCAAGCATTTCTTGAAGCAAAAACAGGCAGTTCGATAACTTTAAGTTAAAAAAATTCGAAATATCTAGCTCCCATAAAAAATAAAAACGATTCATTTTTTTCTATGTGTTTCTTTAATTTAGATTTCTTTCTTTCATGAGTCGCACAGGAAGTCGCCATATTGGTTACCTTGTATGTCCCTCAAGAAAGAGAGAAATATCACGTGATCGAAAAAAGCCTCATTGGTTGTCTCATCAGTTCGTTGACACTTTGAAGATATCTAAAGTCGGATCCACGCCAACTGAACTCTACAGAATTCCTCAGCGAAAAAAAAGACCGGTTTTGAGGTGTGACTAGCACAACGCGGGCGATTTAAATGGTTGCTTTTGCGTAGCCACACCACAAAAAAGACCGGTTTTTGCGCTGCGGAATTGTGCAGAGTTCTGCTTGGTGTGGAACTGGCTTAAACATACATACTCAACCTACGGCCCGCAGGCTAAATGTCACCCCTCGGAATCATTTGATGTGGCCCGTGATCTCAAAACTATTTTTTTTTGTAAAATGAACCGTGATCATTTGAGTGATCCGTGGCATATTTAAAGATCACTTAACCCATTGACACTTTGGTCCCCCCCCCCGAACGTAATTTCTGGCTACGGGCCTGAAAATGACTGTTGGTTTCATAACGGTGTGTAGCCTGAAAATGAGCCCTGCTATTTAAGACTTCATTGATTTTGGAAATTGGGCAAGAGCAAAAGATATTTGTGGACAAAAGTAATTCTGTGCCTCTGTAATCTAGTGGTCTAGGGCGTTCACCCGGAAAGTGAAAGGACGTGGGTTCGATTCCCCGCAGGGGCAGTTGAATTTTCTCTCTTTCCGAAATATATCTTCGCAGCAGCCAGTTGTTAAAACCTTCGTATGGTAGCGGAGAGTGACGTCATCCTTGGAAAAAGGTAGAGCATCCAGATTTCAGCCACTGCATCAAGAAAACAGATCAATCGATTGCATTACTGATGAAAATTCAAGATCCTAATCATATATATATTGTCACAATTGCGATTTTATTTTTAGACGTAATAGATCCCGACGTGACGACGGGCGCGCACAGGACGCTCAAGACGAAGATTATCAAGTCATCTATTCTTCGATTTCTATTGACGATTAAGATTTTATATACATCTGTCCGTTGACGGTGATTACGATTTATTTGTTCGTCCGTTGACGCAAAAAAAAAAAAAAATATTGGCTGGATTTTCCAATCGCGTCCTACCTTCGGGAACGCTCTGATGTCGGTATCGGATGGGGAGCGGGTCGCGTCTGGTAATAAAAGTTAAAAAAAAAAAAAGCCTTAAAAATTAACACACAATATGTGGTATGATACCATATATTGTTTATTTTCCATGCTGCGTGGTCAAACCAGGACATCCTTAAAAAAAATAAACTCAGAAGGCATTATAGTGTCGAATTGTGTGACGCAATGGATAAGATTGGTCCTTGTATAGTTTAGTTCAGTGTTCTCTTCAACCTTTTCTCATTATACACATATACCGCTGAAATGAAGTGAAAATATTCGCGAACCGGCGTATATAAATGTGAGAAATAATTTTTTTGGGAACTGTTGGGGAAAAAAAATTGGAGTAAAATTTCTCTGA
This sequence comes from Pholcus phalangioides, assembly GCF_987345545.1. Taxonomy (NCBI): domain Eukaryota; kingdom Metazoa; phylum Arthropoda; class Arachnida; order Araneae; family Pholcidae; genus Pholcus; species Pholcus phalangioides. The sequence continues at coordinate 19,559,990 of NW_028301616.1, read as the reverse complement.
CTTGTTGTATTTGATATTTTAACACTTTGCTGTTATATATAAAATACGAGAAACCGCTGTAAGCTAAAGTGCCCTGCTGCCGCCTATTGAATAAAATCGAAACTATCTGTTATATTTCTCTAAATTAAAGTGGTTCTTGGTTTTAAACCGATGTGCAGCATAAAAATTTATAACATATACTGTGAACTGTAATTTTTTTTTCATATTCTGCATACCGGTATTTATGTACCAAAATACCGGTTATTATGTTGTTTGATGTTCAAAAAATAAAATCTAGCGGCAAACTTAAAAATATATTAACCGGTGTTTTGGCACATAAAATTTACACCGGTATGCCGCATATAAACAAATAATATACAGTATTATAACACATTTTGTTAATTTTGACGCTGCATACCAGTTTGTAACTTTACTTCAACTTTTAACTTGGTAGTTGATAGAAGGGCCCCACATTTTTTGTGAGGTTATTTTTTTTATATATTTTTGTGCTGAGGGAAAAAATGCGACAAATATTTTCTACAATTTTTATAATCAATCGCACAATTTTTGTGCCTTTCGGACACTTTTTATGCTGGACATATAATAATATATTATAATTCTTTTGGACAAAATGTATTTTTACGTTTTCCATGTTAACTAAGAAATCCTTTCTCTTGTTAGGATCCATCAGGATGTACTAGTTAGCAGGAAGTGAGGTTTTTCGTTTCCTAAATCGGCCCAATTGCAGTATATGATTACATTTTGAGCCTAGTTGCAGTATACACTGTGTATGAGAGCCCACGACCGCACCGGGCTGCTAAATATTAGGACAGCGAAAATAGATCAAAATACATTTACTACACAAATATATTGCCCGACATGCCCGGGACATGTAAAAATTTCTTTTTATCCGCATGACCGCGGGCACATAAAAAAAAGTCACGAAAGGATTCACTACACGTACACGCACATTCACGCATGTACCGATTCGTTGGGGGTTCCGCGCGGGGGAGGGGGGTGCATATGTGGTGTAGCAGTAGTAGGTAGGGCCTCCAAAAAATGGCTCGGGGATCCATGATGTTCTTAAGTCAGCCACCTCGATGAGCAATTTGCCCGTTGTGGCGTGGTATTTGTATTTGTAATTAAAACACTTTAGAATTTTCATCATCATTGGTAGTGATGAAGTGTTTCTGCATCATCCCTTCCTTGTGACATTTGAAATAAGGGCTTTAACAGACTAATTTTTTGTTACTGAAATTTAACCGATTTCAAAAAACTTAATTTTTCACTGATTTAAAAAAAAAAAGAGAGAAAAGACATATTCGCGCGAAAAAACAACGTAATCGTTTTCTCACTCACACAAAGTGGAGTAGCAAGCATTTCACTTAAAACGTGATTCAAGGGGAGAAAAAAATGAAAAAAAAAACGTCCGTGACCCATTTGTGAAAGCAAACCACGATAAAACATTATTCAGCCAGAAAAAGAATTGCTTAAAAAAAAGACATTTTTCTCCTTTTTCTTACGAGAAACGACATATTATGCCCTGATGGAATTCGTCAACGTCGTCTCTACGTCTCTTCAGGAAATGCAAATTATCTAATTATTATTATAGATCCATATACTGCATACATATTAAACATTTTCACTGGAGCAGCAGCGGTCAACAGGGCGTAAAGACACACACACACACAAATATTGCATCATCTTTACTCACTCACTCGAACGCGATTCATTATATTCAAGCCATCCATTTAAATAAGCAAAAAATAAATAAATATATAATGTGTGTTGACGCGAGATGTTTAGAAACGTGAGTTAACTAGCCACCATACAAATCATTATTGTATAATGAATATGTTAGAAAAAAGCACACACACACACACAAAAAAGGGTTAATAATGCGATCATTATTCACAATCAACAAGTCACCGTTGACTGCGGGGATGATAGAAATGCAAATATTATACGTATAATATTGCGCACTCCGGATTTTTACGCGAAAGATCATCCATTTCTTTCTTTCATTGGATTGAATGAGATTAATTTATTACGTGGTCATTGTAGTCTTATAATCAGGGCTGATAACATTTGCATTTTTTTGCACTCTTTGCATTTTCCAACTTTACCCTTAAAGCGTTTTTTTTTTCAGGTTTTAGGGCATTTTTAGGACATTTTTTCAGTTTTGAAATTTTTTTCGAAATAAAAATAGGATAAAATTCTTCTTAACCAAAAAAAAAAAGCACTGCTTTCAACACTTAAACTTGTATCTTCCGATGACACAAACGAAGTTTAAAGTTAATTCCAGGTAATTTAGTATTTATTAAAAAGTTCCAAAAGCTGAATACAACCAAACAATAAATGAAAGTTATTTCAAGAAATTCTGATCCTGTATGGGATGTTGAGAGAGAGAAATTTCCATTATACAGGGTGTCCTGTAAGCAATAGCACGGCCTTTATCTCATCAACCGTCCGTCGTTGAGGGATGATTACAGTTTAAAAAATTCTCAATAGACGTTCAAAAATTACTCTCTACCAGTTTTGACAGTGAAAATACAGTGTATAACAAAATAAAAATCTAAATTTTTTTGTGTTCTAACTTCCAATCAGAGAGTTGTTGCTCTGTCTCTCCTGAGAACGTAGAAAACTATAATTGATTTATCTTAGATTTTCAATCACACACACAATGATTGTATTTATTTTGTAAGGATCATCATACATAGTCCACAAAAATGTATAAATTTGACCCCGCATTTAATGGGATGTCTTAACAAGAAGGGAGAGGGACAATAGGGAAAATAATTTCTGACAATGGATGGTAAGACAAATTATATTGGAAAATTCTGCACACTACATTGCAATACCCTACACCCTGGTCACAAGCATTGGCGTACGCAAAATTGACTTTTAGAGAAGCAAATTGGATTTGGGAAGCACAAGTCATCGCTCCCAGAGAAAAAAATTTTGATCTTTTAACCTTCAAAAAATATTTTAAATGAACAGAAATGAATAAAGATAATATACAGTATAAAGGGTATTTTCTTTCGGTAATACGTATATAAATTTTTACCAAGTTATTTCAGATTTTTAACCGTTTTGGGGAGGGCACGGGCCCCCCAATAATGTTGTTCTCTCCTGCGCATGCCTCTGGTCAAAAGCATATGACGTTTGAAATCGAGCGTCAGCGTTGATATCGCAACAATCCGGCCGACGTGCAGGAGCCATGGCCCCCACATCCTGTAGCGGGGCCCCTAGGCTGGGATCTTTTGCGGGCCCCTTGGTCAGATTTTTAACGGTCCCGTTCTGTAGTTAATTTAGAGCGTGAAAAAGCAAAAAATGATAAGTACCGTCCCGGACCCCAGGGCTAGAGCCCTGCCGCCCCCCCCCCATGTGGGGGACCATGGCAGGAGCACATGGCTTTACATTAGTTCGTGGAAACAAAACCCCACGGCAACCAAATAAAGTTGCGCAACGCAATTCTTCGATCCTGCTTGTAATTCAGCGGAAAGATGACAACTTTCGCCTTGATACATTTGCATCCGTTGCGATCTCCCTTGGAATCGGGATTGCACCGGCCAACGTTTCACTGCTTACACAAGTCAACAGTTTTCTTTGAAACTCCACCTCTTATTATGAGCTCGACTCAAATTCAGTTCTCCAATAATAGTTTCGAAGTTTATATCATGATCCATTCCGATTTTTCTCTCTTCCTTACCGTCCCCCTACTTGACGATGGCAAGATTCTTATGGGAGGGCTTTCATCGCATAATCTTGTTTATAATTTCGATTGTCGATTGGCGTTTTATGTTTCGAGTTTAATATATATATATATATATTTTTTTTTTGGTTGCCTTCGTATGAGGCGACAATGTTTTGTTTTTATAATAAAACTTTCCGGATACACCCACCCTTCGGGAACGCTTCGATATCTCTATGAGATGGGAAGCGGGGTGTGTCCGGTCTTCAAAGGTCAAAGGTATATCCCAATCCAGTTGCCACTTTGCTATCATGTCCCTCCAGAGGAAAGACTTGGCGTACGAAGCTGGATATAAGAGTTCCACGCAAAAGTCTCCCGTATTGGTCGCTTCTTTAGCCGCCGCATCCGCTAGCTCGTTTCCCCACTGGCCGTTGTGGGCTTTTACCCAGGAGATGCGTATTGAAGGTTGAGATACAAGTATACTCCTGATCCTTCTGGCCATTGCGTTTTCAGAGAGTGGATTTAGAATGGCCTGGATACTCGAACGGCTATCCGATCTTATTACAGTCTGCCGCCTGTTTGTAGCTGCATCCAGAGCTGCTGTAAATATAGCGAGCATGTCAGCTTGATATACTGAATTATTTTCTTTTAGTTTAGCAGCCCATTTATCCACGATCTCCGTTCCCACGGTTTTTATACAGGCAGCTCCTGTACCTGATTCCAGTTTAGAGCCATCCGTGTAATACATGACGGATTTACAATACAATACAATACAATACAACGCCACAACAGGCAAATTGCCCAACGAGGTGGCTGACTTAAGAACATCATGGATCCCCGAGCCATTCTTTTGGAGGTTCTACCTACTACTGCTACAACACACATGCACCCCCCCCCCCCGTCCCGCGGAACCCCCAATGAATCGGTGCATGCGGGAATGTGCGTGTACGTGTAGTGCAACCTGACGTAAAGTTTGTTTCTGTGTAATGCTTGTTATGTGTAGTGCTGCCATCTGCCACCAGTTTTTCTAACTATGAGTGAAGTGTTATGATTGAATGATTTGTCGTTGTAGGACTGTTGCTCTCTGTGGCGAGACTTTTTAACGGGGAGATCGGCTCGCATTTGCGCCTTGAAGTTGGGAACCACAGAAAACCAACTTCAGCCGACCACCACTGTGGGGTTCGAACCCGGATCCTCGCATCGCGAGTCCGTCACTATAACCACTCGACCACCACAGTCTCCTCAGGTGTATCATCCTCCGAAGAGTCTAGGAGTACTTGATTGGTCTGCAGAGATTCTGCAGGATGCGACGTCCAGCCGATAGTTTTTTGCTCGAAGGCGTCCGGGACTAATGTTTCCTCTAACAATGGACATGGCTTGTGAAGCTTTAGAAGACGTGTGACTTTGCCAGGAATTCTATCTTGAATTCTATCTTGAGGGATAATGGCGGAAGCCCCAAGATCACTTGAAGAGCATTCGTAGGTGTAGTTCTATACGCACCAGAGATATATAGAAGGAAGGGTCTTTATATAGAATCGAGCCGTCTGAACATCTGGGGAACTGATTGGTTCAAACAAACACATTCTCCTAGGGAGAATGCCATATTGAAGCTCCATAAGCTATCATAGGCTCAACCACTGTCAAGTAGAGGGATCTCCTCAGAGCCCGTGTCAGTCCCCACTGTGGTCCGGCCACAAAGGTAATGGTCTCGAAATTTACATCACCATCCATCCCGATTCTTTGTCTCCTCCTTACCATCCCCCTACTTGGTTGATGAGAAACCAACTCTGAGCAAGACGTGGCTACATTCGTTTGGGAAAACAAAACTCCACGGCAACCAGAATAATGTTGCGCAACGTAAATCTTCGATCCGGCTTGCAATTCGGCGGAAAGGCTCACAACTTTCGCCCCCTATCGGTTTGCGCCCATTTCTACGTCCCTTGAAATCGGGATTGCAACGGACGACGTTTTACTGTCGACAGTTTTCTTTCAGCTCCATCTCATGCTATGAGCTCTTCGCTCAAGCTCAGTTCCCCAATAATAGTCTAGAACAGTTTCCCAACCTTTTTTGTCTCATCGCCCCCTTCTTCAGAAATTTTTTTCTCAAATCGCCCCCCAACGCAATCTAACCCATAGGATCCTATGTTAAACTCGTAGATTCTACCGCCCCCCTGGAATATTCCATCGCCCCCCAGGGGACGTTAACGCTCACCTTAATAAATTCACCAGGAATCACTGGTCTAGAAGATTATATCGTCATCCATTCCGAGATTCTTTGTCTCTCTTCCTTACCGTTCCCTCCTACTTGGTTGATGAGAAACCAACTCTGAGCAAGAACATGTGCCTTGAACTAAAGCTGTAAGGCTCACAACCTTAGGCCCGATCGGTTCGCGCCCATTACCATCGAGAATGGGTGATAATTCATGAATCATGATTAATGACAGAAAAATATTTCCAGAATTGAATATTCAGAATTCATGAGATAAAAATTTCCAGAATTGATGAAAATTCATTTATTAATGATATTCATGAGATGGGTTATAAATTCTGGTCTGAAGATCCAGAATTTATATATATATATATGTATGTATATATGTATATGTATATGTATATATGTATATGTATATATATATATATATATATATGAAAATTCAGAATTGATTAGAGGAAAAAGATCAAGAATATTGATGGAAATTCTGAATCAAATCAGTTGAATTTCGGACACGTTGTTCACTACAAATTACTGCATTTTTTTATGTACTAATTCTAAATTCATGGTACACAACTTGAAGAGGCGATATGAGGCTGGCTCCTAAACAAGCATTTTTGTCACAGAATGCGCGGTCGAGTCGCAATAGCAAATGCATTACAGTTGCTTTTAGAGATTGCACAATAGCACTTCATCAGTAGCAAATGCTATATTTTTCAACGAATTTACAGCGATGTGTGCTATCAACCAGCTAAGGTAGCGGTCTCCAACCTTTTTCCTAGTCGCGAGCACAGCCTGTACCTATCATCAAAAGAAGAGCACCCCTTACGGCAAGTTTGACATACCAATGCATGAAATAGGGATAATTTCTATCCTTCAATGCAATTTATACGAGTGTTGGGACGATGATCAAGTTCTCGCGAGCACGAACATCGAGCACCCTAGAGACTTTAGGGAGCACCGTGGTGCTCGCGAGCAACGGGTTGAAGATGCCTGATCTAAGGGTTCGGAGTTGTAATGTGGTAAGATTCCTCGTTGTCCAACGTGGGTAAAGCTAAGACGCCTTCATAAACAGTATATAAAGGGGCTCTAGGTAAAGCGAAATCTACCACAAGTCATTGTACGCTTGTCACTGTTTGGCGCAGCATAACCTTGATGCATGGCCGGAACTAGAGGGGGGGGGGCAGGGGCGGAGCAACTGCTTTAGGACAGCGTTATATAAATTATCGAATTTTACAGTTGTGTTGTTAGAAAAATCATGTTTGCGCCAGGTGGCAAAAATTCTAGTTATGGCTCTGCCTTGACGGTCCAATCAAAACTAAACGTTCTGCTAATAATTAAAAGATCTTTCTCAATTTGAGTTATCAGTGTAAATTGATCGTTGCATGAATAAAGAATTAAAGAAGCATCGGCGTATGTAATAATTTTACCGAAAGTTTTAAAGTGCAAAAATCATTAATGAAAATAATGAGAAGCAATGGATCCAAAATGGGATCCCTGAGGAACTCCTCTACCAATGTTCGAGTAAAAACTAAATGAATTGTTAATTTTAACATTTTGTGATCTATTTCTTAAGTATGATCTGAACCAAAGAAGTGGTTCAATTCTGACACCAGCATAATACAGTTTACTAAGTAAAGTTTCGTGATTTACGGAGTCAAATGCCTTAGAGATATCAAGAAAAATAGCTACAGTTTGTTTATTTGTATCAATGCTTTTGTAAGTACATTTGCAGAATTTTAGTAAAGCTTATTCGGTACTGCGCTGCGCCTCCTAGAGATAGAAGGCCTCCGCAGGCTGCTTGTGACGTCAGTAAGTAGTCGGTTTTCCCACAGAATATTCAGGGAAAAAAATTCCCTTTATCATCGTTGTGAGGAAAAGAAATGATCGAGCTCAGAATTGGCGATTTCTATGCCCCACATCCAATCACTATGCGGTATTTGTGAGCCAATCAGGAAAATTAAGAAGAAACGAAATAGAATGCAGTGTTTCAAAATGTGGAAAACTTGGTAGGTAGTCTGAATCACGTTTATGGCAAACAGTGTAGAGGCCTTCTATCTCTAGGAGGTGCTGTACTGCGTCCCCGCAAAAACCCATATTGATTAGGAGCAAAGAAATTGTTTTTAAGTAAAAAACTAACAAGTCAAATTGGTAAAATCGAAATAGGACGATAATTGCTTAATTAATGTTATCTCCAGATTTGAAAATGGGAATCACAGTATCACCTTTTAATGAACAAGGGAAGCTATTATGAGTGATGGAATTATTTATAAAATTTGTGAGAAATTGTACGTTTTTAAAACTGAAAGATTTTAAAATCTTAGTGTTAATCCCATCATAATCCGAAGAGTATTCTTTCTACAGATTAAATTTGCAACGCTTTGTGTTTCAGAGCCCTCAAGTGGATGGAAGGAAAATGAAGTTGAAGATTGGGTTAAGAATTTTTTAAAATCAACAGTATTTACATCAATGAAGGTGTTACAGCTTATATTATTGAAATGAGTATTAAAGTTTTCAGTTAAAATGTTATCGTATAAGTGCTATCAGGCAACACATTCTTAGAAATACTACCAGTTAAATTATTTATGAAAGACCATTGTTTTCTACTTGTGTTGCATTTTTTTAATTCAGTGCAGAGATGTTTACTTTTTTGCAGTAATGATTTTTAATTTAAGATTTCGAGCAACTGATTTATATTCAAATTTATAAATTTCATCAAAAAGATGCTTAGGGCACTTTTTCTCAAAGTTTTTCTTTGCGAAGAATTAATTCAAAAATCTGATCATCTACCCAAGGTTTACTGTATTTAAATCTTTGGTTTTCATTGAAACTAAAATTTTGCTTAATAGAATCTATAGCACATACGAAACTTTTATATTGTTATTGAGTGTATATATTATCAGAAGACCAAAAAAATTCATAGTTCGAGAGATGATTATAAACCACTTTATAGTTTATTGAACGAGTTGCGTGAATGAGTGTCTCCTTGAGATTTAAATTATGCGGACTAGTAAACACTTAACCTTGCACACACAACTGCATAATGATCTGTAACATCACATTTAAAAGTGCTGGACACAATATCCATGTTTTGGAGAATAACGAACAAATAAATGATAAATGGATGTTGCAGTATTTGCAGTGACTCTAGTTGGTTCACTGTATAGAGAGATCAATCCATTTTCAGAGAGATTGGTTAGAAAATCAATGATGTACGGTTGATCCGATAAAATATCAATATTCAGGTCACCTATTAGTATTAGATTATCAGCAATAATGTGCTGGATCAAACTCATGAATTTATTATTTAAATACTCGATTGTGTAAGCATGCGAACGATACAGCCAAAATAGGGAGATTGGAATGCTAATTAACTCATGTGCACCTGGGAATCCTTTTCCAGATGTACCTACACTTTCTCTAGCTGAAATTCTTTGAGCCATTTCGTATAAAATGAAAGATCCAGCCAAAATGGAAAATGATTTGGAGGGAGAAAAAAGGGAGCTTATAGCCCCGTTCACATGGGAAATAGAAAAGCGGGTTTAAAACCGGCTTCAAGAATTTTCACCAATGACTGCACTTCATTTCTTTTCTTACGAAGGAAAAAAGTCGTCAAACGGGTGCTAGCACTTCCAATGCTACCGCAATATTTGCACATGTGAACGGGGCTTATGTTTCAGAGCACACGTTCTTTCACAGTGTAAGGTCAGGATTACACTATAAAAGTTTCATGAAAGTTTCATTTATAAAACTTGAAAAATGTATCCAATAAGCGTATCGGTTACATTAGAGAGAATTTAATTAATAGGCTTATTGGCTGCTTTTTTCTCTAGTTTAGTAAAAGATCTTTTATCAAACATACAGGATCAAGACTCTTAGCATCAAGTGGACATTCTAGGAGATTATGTTCTCTATCTACATGTATCAGACATAGAATCGAGCTGACCAATGGACGGGCGGACACCTACGAAATCGACTGGATTGTGTCAGTATCAGCTTAGTCTAACAAAGCTGATGTTGTGGTTGAGTACATACTAAAAAAAAGATCTTCAACATCTGTTATCTTCCTGCAGATTCTCATTCATCCAATTTTAAAGCTGTTCATTTTAGCCTTCCGTCAGTTTTTCTCTTTTTTTATAGCATTCCTCGGTGTTTTAAAAAAATGATCTGAAAATTCTGAGCAAAAAAGCTGGAACGGATCAAACATTTTTCCATAGAAACCTATGCGAAATCACGTTTCATCTAGCGAAGATTTTGGCTGAGGAACGTGATTACGGAACGAATCATCTTCGTTATAGCCGAGGGGTATCACTGTGAAATCTTTGTTTTACTGTAATATTACACTTATATCATCGTTAAATTTGATTGTCAGTATCATGACAATAAAAGTCTTTCAGAGTTACCAGTTTTTTAATATCTATTTAAATAATAATTGCATAATTAAAATTCATAACTGCATAAATAAATTGCACAATTAAAATTCAGTATCAATCATTCGATATTTGCCAATAGTTTCATTTTCAATTAAAAACAGCAATTTTATTTATAATTGTCATGAATTTTTAGAAAATTTATATTCGGCCGCTGATTATTCGATCAAAACATTAATTCGTCCCATCTCTAATCTTTAACATTAGTTATTTGACAATCACTTATTACAGCAGGCACATCTTCAACCCGTTGCTCGCGAGCACCACGGTGTGCTTCCTGAAGTAGCCAGAGTGCTCGATTCTCGTGACCGATTTCATGCTCGCGAGCATTTGATCAACATTCCAATTGAACCCTTTGTGCTCAAGGATTGAAATCATCCTGATTTTATGCATCGTTATATACGTCAAACTTGCCGTTAAGGTTACTCTTCTGATGATGGAGTACAGACAGTGCTCGCGACTGGAATAAGGTTGAAAGATCTCTGTATATTACAGCGAGGTGCTCAGCATAAGCCGTACTCGGACTTTACTATCGGACTTGGGAATTTTTTCTTTTCAAGAGCAAATATGCTGGTCGTTTAGGAAAGAATTTGCGTTATCTTCATTGTTCACCTCTAAAAAAAAAGTATTATCTCCTTAATCTCCAACTTAATCTGCTCGATACAAAAGTGTGGAGATTAAAATTATCCCAACTTCTGACGTCCTTGATGGTGGTGTTGCCGGTGGTTTCGGCAACAAAAATCCCCACAGATACGTATATATATTTTCTCTCTTTTTTTGTAGAAAATGTGGTCGTACTCACGATTTACTTTGTACGTGCATTTGCCAGGATATGGTTTGCTTGCTTTACTGTTACGGTCTAATGATCATATTCTCTGTCTACTTGTAATTTATTGCAGCGCTTCCGTTTCTCGAGACTCAAACACTCAACCGCCATTTTTTTTTTTTTTGTTCCTTTTCCAGTAAAGTTTAAGAACCGATTTGAAATATTATCGCAGAAACCGTGAAGGACTTATTTGGTCAAAAAAAAATTACATTATTTACTGTAATTTTCTGCTATTTGAACAGTGTTCTCTCTTGAATCGTTATGATAATACGTTAGTGTGTATATGTTACTGCCAAATCCCGAAGTTGGCAAGTTCGTGAACTGGCCGGCCCAGTTGATCCAGCCAATCTCCGAATTTCGGGCTTCCGCTGCAACTTTGACCGGCCCCTATATGTCGATCCCATTATATCCCTATATACCACTATTGAATCACCGAAATATCGATATACGATTTCCTTTGATCATAAACGTTCATAATTATCACAAAAAATACGCCCCGAATCATAGGAATCGATCGATGTACAGGGACATTGGCATACGCAAAGGGGGGGGGGGACTTTACGAATTTTCAAGATACGGACTTAAAACCTAGAATGAGTTATAACACATGCACTCCTCTTCAAAACAACACTTAGTTCACTCGAATCGAATAATTAGTCTATGAGATATGATCCTATTTATGGATACGTATTGAATATAGAAAGTCGAAAATCTTGGGTTTGTTTTGTGCGCACGAAGTTCGCGACGTCTGGCTGCCACGAATGTTAGGGTAGTGTGTGTGTGTGTGTACCATTACCTCCTACATACAATTTGTATCTCTAGGAAGTGATGATAGTACTTTGTGTGTGTGGCAAAAACTTTCATTCTTCCTCTTTAAAATGAGACCGCGATGGCGGCGCCTATGTCTATCTTTAGCCGAGTTATTGAAGCTTGAAATTACTTTGACAGAAACTGTCGCTCATTTGGTCACGACTGCGTCCCCCCCCCACACCTACCCAGCATCGATTTTAAAGATGTTTTCACGTCAAAAAGCTTTTTTTGTCTGTGTTGTACCCAGGGCCGTCTTAAGAGCATCATGGGTCCCCCGGGCCAAGTGGTTTTTCTGAGGTCCTACCTAGTAAATTCTAGAAAATTTCAACCGGATCTCATTTTTCTGAGGCCCTTCTTCTCTTGAGGCCCCCGGGCCGTGCTCGGGTGGGCCCATGCGTTAAGACGGCGCTGGTTATACCTCTTCATCCTGTGTTGTTCGGGCTAATGAGAAACACAGCTCTCTTTCACGTTAGTCCTGGCGTTGTTTGAAGGACGTCACTCGTAAGACTCTGGGGTTGCGTGATTTTAAAATTCAAGTTTTCCCTCAATTGGCGTTCAAAATATTAATATTTACAATTGTTTTATGAGTGACCCATTATAATTCCACCGGATGTTTTTATATTTTTGTGCATATTTAACCCTTTAAGCGGCACTGACGAGATATCTCGCCTCGTTAAAAACCTGCTATTTTAGCATTGACAAGCCACGATATTTTGTAAAGTTTATTTTTCAGTGGGGCACTTTTCCCCTATACTGCTTTGTTAGCACCTGCTGAAAACCTGCAGAAAGCCTTCTTCATTAAAAAAGATATGACATTTTGAGCGGAAGGTGGGGGGGGGGGGGGTTAGTGGTTTCACTGTGCCGCTTAAAGGGCTAAATGAGTAGAATCAGTGGCAAATTTTCCGAAACTTTTCAGAGAGGACCCTTGGGACTCTTTCCTTGTGAGATGTTGAGAGAAAAATACTTGAAAATACGGGGGGGGGGGGGTAATTAACACGGGACATCGCCGATTTTCGCTAAACATGTTGCCAAAGGTCGACGGTTTACCAAATATTATTTATAAATAAATCCTTGGCGGGAAAAACAAAGGCTACGGTAAGTCTCTGATATATTTCACGGGAAATTAAAGCGAAACTTGGAAAATGTCAGATGAAAATGTTTATAGTCATATTCAGTATAGTATAATTTATAAATTATGAAAATTACCTCCATATATATTCCTGATTCTAGTAAAGATTGGAAAAATCAAAGTAAACTTCGCTGGAAAAAAAAGATGTTTCGTATAGGGCAGTGGTTCTTAACCTTTGGAAGCCCGCGGCCCGGTTTCATTTATTTTTTTAAGTGGAAGGCCCGGTCAAACACATGATCAACGGAACATGAATAGGGGGAAAAGGAAACGGCAGATCACTCGCGGCCCGTAGGAATGATGTCACGGCCCAGTACCGGGCGGCGGCCCGGCGGTTGAGAAACACTGGTATAGAGGGGTCATATCAATGAGCAAGTCGGAACGTTATAAACACAGCAATTAATGTCATTGGAGCCGTTCAAGTATTACGTCAGCAAAATTTTAGATTTTAAAAAATTAAAATTTCGAAAGAAAATACCTTTGTAGGTTATTATAATCAATTTCTGTTAATTTCAGTGCTATTTGAATGCTAATAACTCAAAACTTCTTTTTTAGAAATTCATTGCGACCCACCCTATAAGTCAAACATGATAAACCCTTGGAGCGCGGACCAAATGTGGCCCTGGGAGTTATGGAGTTATCTGATGTGCCCTGCCCCCCAAACCTAATTTTGTAAAAATGAACTAAGCGGCACATTTATAAATCTCTTAATTTACCCGTGGCACAATTTCGGAGCATTTAAGCGGCCCGCAGCACATTTTCAGACCACTCAAGTAGTCCCGTGGCACATTCACAGATCACTTAAGTGACCCCCGACACAGTTCCAGAACAAGCGATCCGTGGCACATTTAGAGATCCCTTGAGTGGTATGTGGCATAGTTTTAGAGCACTTAAGCGGCCCGCAGTGCAGTTATACATAACTCAAGTTACCCGCGGCACATTCCCAGATTACTTAAGTGATCCGTGGCATAATTAGGGATGACTTGACTGATGCGTGACGCATTTCCAGATCACTTGGATCCGCGAAACATTTAGAAATCACTAAAGTGGCTCTGTAGGGGACTTATCAATAGGGAGAATGTTAGTTCAGGTGCCCACAAACTAGCTAAAGGTTTCTCTCGTTTTTTGGAGCACCGAGTAAAATGCCATTCGTAATATTTCATAGTTTTATAAAGGTTGGTTGATGGACGTAAGCATCATCCAAACTCCCCCCCCCCCAAATTGTCATCAAAAGTCAGTAAATCGCAAACAACCCCCCGCCCCATCGATGCGGACGTAATACTCGAATGACTCCATTGAAACGGAAACAAAAGTGACGAAAAAATTGTCGTTATATCCGACGAGGTGGTTGCTTTTCATCGACGTTATAAAGAAGGTTCATCAACATTATTTTATGTAGGAATCAGCCCGGACCACTAATTATTGACGTTATAGACGAGGTGTCGTTTAAACCGAGGTCTTTATAACTGAGTTTGACTGCGTTAACGGAAAACGATCAGGACCATAAGGTCCTATACGAGTATTTAGCCGAACATTTCTTAAACATCAAATCATCATCATCGTCGTGTCATGTTTCAATCGCTTTTAGAAACGACTACAGTATAGAGAGAGAGAGAGAGAGACATTTCTACTCAATAGCAAAAATCAATTCACGCACACACACATATTAATTTCCATACTGTTTATATAAATATATTACACTTTTAAAAATAATTAACGTTTGTAGTTATCGCTTCAGTTTGATTCAAGTCGCTACGGGATTACAATCATGTTGCGATTACACATTAATTGCTTTCCGATAATTTACTGGACCTTCTATACAGAAATGTTGAGAAACGCTGACATGAATCATATACGTTCAAATTTAACTTTTCTTCACTTTTATTCTCTCCGGTCATTTCGCTTCTGACTATTGTGACTCATTCCCATACGGCCACTTACTCAGTCGGTACCTCAACCACTCAGACGGTCACTCAATTCATACTCACTCGGTTATTCATACTGTCATTCAATCACTCATACGATCACTCAATTGCATACTCACTCTGTTATTCATACTGTCATTCAATCACTCACACGATCACTCAATTGCATACTCACTCGGTTATTCATACTGTCATTCAATCACTCACACGATCACTCAATTGCATACTCACTCGGTTATTCATACTGTCATTCAATCACTCACACGATCACTCAATTGCATACTCACTCGGTTATTCATACTGTCATTCAATCACTCACTTTGTCACTCATACGGTCACTGACTCGCTCAATCGTTCACTCAATCGATCATCCATCCACTTACTTAGTCACTCATTCGGTCATTCGTTCAATCGTTCACTCACTCGGTGAGGGCGAAATGTCGGAGGCAAATTTTCCGGATCCCTTGTTAAACACGAAAACTTTGACCGGCTTTTCCTAAGAGCAGATTTCCTACTACGTTTTCTGAAGAACCCGAAATTCAGCTATTTAACAAAGTCTCTTAGATACTACATCTAGGAGGCTTTGCAATTAATCAATCAGCGTCTTTCACGCTGCACGCTCAGCATAAAACCCGCTCTTAAGAAACCCCGTCTTAAGGGTGTGAACATAATGCGTCAGTATTTCCAATTCTGAAAACCCGCGTCGTCTCCGATTGGTTAAAAACACGAATTTCAACTTTTTCAAGCTTAAAATTCGGTTTTTTAACCAATCGGAGACGACGTGGGTTTCCAGAATCGGAAATACGGACGCACTATGTTCACGCCCTTAACCAGGTTTTCCTAGGAGCAGGTTTCTATAGCCAGAACCAACGAGAGCAGATGCTCTCTCTGGCGTTGCTACAGCGCGTGCAGCGTGAAAAAACACTGATTGGTCTGAAATTCAGGTTTTTTTCAACCCGGCTTTAGGTTTGAGATTGAACACACAAAAAAAACCACATTAACGTAGTCATAAAATGAAAATAAACTCTTCTCTGTTTTCATTCGTGATTTATTCTCGTAAACAGTTTCGATTTGTTCGAGAAAACCTCATGGAAAGGATGGGGGGGGGGGGGAGAAGAGAAGTTTATGAAATTCCAAATATCAGTTTCTCGAATGTTTTTCATCACTACTTCCCACATTATCCAACCCCAGAGAGGAGACGATGACAGATTACTCAGCAATAAAAATCCCCCTCGCCACAACTTCTCTTTTCTTTTTCAGTAGAAGCCAGCTGTGTAATCAAATCATGGACTTGGATACTGCTAACAGCGCGTGAGTGTGTGTAGGAGATAATTCCGTAAGCCTTTTGTTTTCTTTTTGCTACCCATCATGGATTGCCTCGAGTAATAAATACAGTAATAGTAAATGTTTTTCTTATCTATTTTCTTGATTCCAAAGTTATATCTTAATAAAAAGCAGTAAATATTGATTCAACTAGAAAAAAAGTGAAAGATAGACGTTTTTGTCTTACCAAAAATGGCAACACGAGAAACTTATATATTTTCTTTTTTACACATATAAAATGTAGTATTTTATTTATTTACTCTTTCCGTGGAAACGAGTTTAGGGCGGTATTCACACCGACATGGTTTAAACCAGTGATTCCCAACGTGGGCGTTAACGTCCCCTGGGGGGGGGGCGATGAAATGTTCCAGGGGGGCGGTAGAAGCTACGGGTATAACATAGGATCCTATGGGTTAGATTGCGTTGGGGGGCGATGGGAGAAAAAAATTTCTGAAGAAGGGGGCGATGGGACAAAAAAGGTTGGGAACCTATGGTTTAAACTGTAGTCACAATTTTTTGATAAGAGATCGACACGGATTGGTTAAATTCAGGTTTTTAACCAATCTATGTTGATCTCTTATGTTTAATGATGAAGTGCAGACGGGGCCGTGGTCTTAGACCTAGTGGAGCACCCTGTGCAAAAACATTAGTCAGCGGCCCCCACTTTCCCCCAGGCACGGGTCCAGAGTGATGTGTCGGAGGAGGCGGTTTTCGATAGTCATCACTGTCCCGTAAAAAATGCGGGACAGATTCATTCTCCCATATTATCAGGCTCTTGGTGGGGTGATCGTCCCCATCCACGACCACCTAGATAACCAGGTTATATAGGAGGTCGTGCCCCATCGTCCCTACACCTGTCCCCCCCTCCCGACTGGATATAAAGGGACGAAGAAGTTGGAAAAGCTTTCTTCCTAGAATGGGATGACTGCCGTTCAACTTGTAAACAAGCATAAAAACCAACTTGCTTGATTTAATTAAGAGACAAAAACACACGCACATTAAAAAAAAAAAAACATCACGCATTTACGCAAGATAAGCATCACAAAATATCTGTCTTCTTCTTTAATCGAATTTTATGGTAAAACATGTGTAGGTCACGCATCACGCACGTACGGGCTAAACTGTTAACAGAAGTGGTTAAATTGAGAAGTGATATTTCCGTATGATTTTTTTCTTTCATATTTATATAACTTATGAACTTCATTTGAAATTATTCCTTTCAGACCCAGTACTAAGAAATGGAGGGGATAGGCCTAGTGTCGTCTTAAGGCATGGGCTACCCGAGCACCGCCCGGGGCCTTAAGATAAAAAAGGCCTCACAAAAATGAGATATGGTTGAAACTTTGGAGAATTGGCCTGGTAGAGCCTCAGAAAAAATAATTTGCCCCGGACCCATGATGCTCTTAAAACGGCCCTGGGCAGGCCCGTAAGTATTCTGAATCAAATTGGGCGGCGCCCTAAACCCAATTGGTGCCACTTATAACTCCTCCTTTTTCTAAGCATAACCATTTAAAGGGGACTCCAAAAAAAGTCTGCCCCGAGAAAGAACGATACGGCCCTGGGTTTTTGTTCTCTCTAAATTTTTTTTAACATCAGCTACTTCGGCTTCAATCTCAACGGTAACCCACAATTCTTAAAGTTTGGGCTGAACATTCCTGAGGTTAAAACAAGAATATATCTAAAGTGGAAAAAAAGCAACCCGCACGGTTTGTGCATACAGGGTCTAAAACGATTATGCATAATCGCCAATAAAAGTGATAACTGTTGCGAAATTTATCAGAATTACCGAGAAGATTTTTGATTATGCATTACTGATTCAACACATTTAATTCTATATTTCATCAGTTTAAAAAAAACCTCGTTTCAAATATACGAAAAAATGTGAATATCCGATATTTCTATCATTGGAAATGGATTTGCCGCCGCCCTCCTCTTTGTTTTGGATATGTGAGGTACTACTTTATTTCCATGGAGGTCCCGATTAACCTATCCCATTATATTATTATCATTCGTATTCCCAAATAATATATAACGTAGTGAAACGTTTTAAAAAAAGCTGGCACACTATTTAATTAATAAATCTATTTGGTGAGACGTATCATCACTCTTCCACCTAGTGTCTTACCAAGGTGCAAAACAATACTGTGAAGCGTATTTTAGGGACAAGCATCCCAATGGAATAAAGCAGTATATAGTTTGCACCTCAGACCTTTTTCTTAGTTTGACTTAACAGAACTGGGAAGGGGGTCGGTCATTAATGTGGAATCTCTGGTTTACAAAGCTGTTTAAAAAAATCGAATTGAATTTTCAACATAAGTTGCTCATCAGTTTCTTGAAAGGGAAAGGATGTCGTTTTAGAGTCCAATTGTGGCCTCACCTTACCAAGGCCTTATAGGAGGCTTTATCGTTACTCACCAGGCATCTGGAGCAAGATCCGTGAAACTCCGTAAAGATGTTCAGTTGTGTGTGTATGGTTTGTTTTAAGTCCACATACGTAACACTCAGGGGCGGCTCGAGACCAAATCTCTACCCAAGCAGGATCTATTTTTGGGCCCCTGACTTCCCTCAATTAAAAAAAAAAACTTGCTTGAATCGCTTCGTTTTGATGCGTTCAAAAGCAACAGCGAAATTTTATGCCATCATATATAACATATATATCATGTCGTATTTTTGACACCCCTTTTACCTTGGATTTGGCGCTCCTCTTAGAGCGGGCAGAAATCATTTCCCCCCCCCCCTTTTACCTCGGACTTGACGCCCCTCCTAGAGAGGGCACAAATAAGTTGCTTTCTGATTTTCTTTTTGCGTTTCCACTTCGGATATGACGTTCCTGCTAAATCGAGCAGAAATCGTTTTCTGTAATTTCTTTCGCTTTTTTACGTCAGATTTGGTGCTCCTACTAGAGGGGACAGAAATCATTTCCCCTAACCTTTTTCGCCTTTTCTACCTTAGACTTGGCGCCCCTCCTACAGCGGACACAAATAATTTTTCCTAATTTTTTTTTCACCTCTTTCTTCGGATTTGACGCCCTTCTAGAGCACACCCAGTGCGACCGAGCTGCCCCTGGTTGCATTACTAGGAAAGTCTGGTGAGTCGGGAGATGACACCAGTGATCTGGGGTGCCAAAGTGAATGAGTTTTCTCGTATTAGCATATTTTGTTTCTCCACGTGTGATAGGGCATGAAAGACTTCTGGCTCAAAATCTTTCCCACTGTAATTCTCCCCACAACATACACTCTTGCTCTCATTAGCATACACTCTTGCTCTCATTAGCAGAAAAATTTGGTGACCGAGGGAGATTCTCCCCTCCACTCTTATTTTTTACATTACAAACAAAAGAGAAAGAAGGTTGTGTATTTCTCCTAAAATCTCCTGCAGGGGAAATCGAAAGGAAAAGAGCTGAAGTTGTACGTATTTTTATCTGACCAAAATCGCTATGCACTTTACATCTATAGGTGCACTGCCCATCGATTCTTTTCAAAAACTAATCATAATACAATATTATATACACTCAAACCTTCAATTTTGTTTCTCATTTCGGTCATTTTTCATGTATATTTCACAGTTTTTTTTTAAATACGTACCTTAATGTTACTTTTCTAGTAATGTATATCTAACGTGTTTCGGTGCCCCCCTCATCATTTGGCGCCCGGTGTAATTGCACCGGTCGCACTGCCCTAAGACTGCCCTTGAGTGCAAGCAATCATTTAAGAATTAGTGAAAGGCTGTAATAATTTACTGTGACTGTGGGGATTCACAAAACCAATACCTTCTAAAGCAGAAGGTGTTGACAAAACGCGTTTAACAAAATGCGTAATTGCGTGACAAAATGTTTAAAATAAAAATTTATCACTAAAAAACTGCGCGCACGTGCGTGCTTATAGTTGTCAACATGGCGATTAGGGAAGAAAAGCTATCGACGGGGAAAAAACAGGCCGGAGTGTCATGACGTCACAGCATCGAAAAATCGCGGGCGAAGGCTTCTCGCTCTAGAAGGTGTTGACAAAACGCGGGTTCACAAACTCCGGCCGCAAAAAGGGCGGCTCTGGATATACTATACACAGTAGTGGTTCTCATCCTTTTCAAGCCCGGTTTTATTCATTTTTGTGAGTCGAAGGCCTGGTCAAACGCACGACCAACGGAAAATGAAACGGCTAATCACTCGCGGCCTGGTAATGGACCACGGCCCGTCAGTTGAGAAACACTGCTCTACATCCCTGTTACGTGCTCATATATCTTGCTTGAGACACAGCGGCGGGCCATGATCTGGTACGGAGAAGGTAAAAGATTAAAGAATGAAATATAACATCATAAAAACATTGCCTCAATGCCATGAGATCCAATTCTAGGAATTTCATGGGAAAACGTCATAAAAACGGGTGCAAAAATGCCGAAAAATTCTCGTTATATCCGTGGTCGTTGCGTTGTATTATTCGTAATGAGAATCAGTCCGAACCCCTAATTATCGATGTTCTACCCGAAGTGTTGTCACAACCGAGGAACAAATTAAGCGGCCGTCATTACAACCGAGTTTGCAGTTGTTTGTTTCGTTCTTCTATTTTGCGATAGCGATAAAAGAAAAATTAATAAATTTTTAAAGCAGACATCTATTTAAATCTGGGCCATAACAGATGTCCGTAGATACGTATTACGAAACAATATCCTGTACTTGAATTTGTTTTTTCTTCTTGATGTTTCGTGGTTTTTCAGTCGTTGTCGGGAATACTTGATGGCCATTGCTCAATCTTACTTATTCCAGACTGATTACAATCATCAAAGCGAACAGTTCATAGCGAACCGTTGTTACTAGACAAACTTAAAAATGAGGAAAAGATAACAACTTCAAAGAAGAAAGGTGTGAAAATGCGATGTGAGAGGGAAAAATAACGACGTGAAAACATACTTTTTCTCTTAAACTTATCTTTTTAGTAAAAAAAAATAAGAAATGATGTGTGCCAAGATTTTATCATTAGGACGTGCTCATGTTACATGATGATGTTAGTCTTTTGTTATTCGTCTCAGACTCCCTGAACTCCATATCTATAAGATTTTATTACACACAAACACGTACAATTTCCGTTAGAGAGAAGGAAAAAAAAAATACTATATTTAAATTTTATTCATTTTGACTTATTCTGCACCTGACAAGAAAAGAGAAAAAAAATATACGAGACAGTTACTTTTTTTTTTAAATAAACAAATCGCAAAAACACAGACATATATACAAATACAAACATACACATAGGTAAAAACATAAAACACATAAATACAAACACTTTGTGACCCCAAGGGACTTAGTAAGTCCTTCCAGCAGGTCTAAAGGGGGTTATAATCACTTATTTCACACAACAGCTTTTATAAAGGTTACACATGTTATATTGTATTTCTAGTAATATATTTACGATTACGGTATACGTTAAAAGGTTAGATTTCTGATTTTGAGAGTCATAATCATGGTTATATAATTAAATTACTTATTATGAATATCTCAGTTAGTACATTAAGCACCATACATGTATATAAATGTATCTATCTATACTTATATGCACAATCACAATTATATACTTCCGTTCATCATTTTACAATTTTTTTCTCTCTCTTTTCGTACATAGTGCACAAAACTATTTTGATACCTGATTACAACGTATTTGTTAAAATCATTTCATAATCATTAGTTTTTAACAAAGTCAAATACTATATGATTTATGTTTTTTCTATTGCTCTAATTTGATTTTCAGTATAAAGTAAGTTAAAAACTTTAGGGGCTATGTATAGGAAAAGCTTTTTTTATACAGTGTTTTTATTAGGCTTCGGTACCTGATATACTCTATTGTATCTACCTGTGGTTCTATTTCGATTTTTTGTTAAATATTTTTCATTTACTTGTGAAAATTTTATCATTCTATATGTGTAGTTTTTTGTCTTAGAGATATATAGTGTGGCACTGTATTTTCGTACTGTCTGTTATTATTTGAGATCTTATTCTATCATACATGCTATC
Organism: Pholcus phalangioides; assembly: GCF_987345545.1. Lineage (NCBI taxonomy): Eukaryota > Metazoa > Arthropoda > Arachnida > Araneae > Pholcidae > Pholcus > Pholcus phalangioides. Next base: position 19,537,667 of record NW_028301616.1, on the reverse strand, counting down.
TAATTTCCGGATATTGCCATAGTATGCTCCACCCCCAAACACCATAGGCGGAGATAGACTTGGAAGTCTGGGGGGGGGGGGGGCAAGATGATGATGATGATGTCAATTCGTATATGCATATATATGCCCCCCCCCCCCCACGTATCTCCGCCCATGCCAAACACAAATTGCATTCCGTAGAATTTAAGTTTGGTAAGCATGTATTTTTTCGTTATAATATTTACAAATATTTATTGTACGTGAATGCAGAGCAGAATTTTCCTTATCAAATGATAGTTTATATTTTCATTTCTCTTTAGGTGAAAAATTATGTTTAAACCTCTCAAGCGGCAATCCCGAGATATCTCGTCAAACCTGATCCGCTTTATTTCTGTCACCCTGAGATATTTCATCTCCTAAAAACACGACGAAGCTGTTTTTACAATAAAACATGTTTTCCTATCCCCCGTCCCTCCAGCCAATCAACTGCCAGTGGGCGCTGTCAGCTCTTGTTCAAGGCTGGACAAGAAAACGGAGCGAGAGAAAGAAATCTACGCGCTCTCTCTCAGTATAAATAATACAAAAAGATTGTTTTCCCCGAAAGTCTCTCTTCCCAGAAAGCCACACACATCATGGCTGTTTTTGTATCGTAGTGAGGGGTGGGGTAAATATTCTTGTTGGAGGAGGGGGAGGAAAGCAGTTATCTGCTCGCGATCGGGAAAAAGTTCTTAAAGTTCTTCATGGCGATTCGAGAAGGTTTCGCAATTTCAAATGTGAGTTATAATGCGAGTTATAATGTGAGTTATAATAAATCGGGAAAATTTTAATAACCGCTTAAAGGGTAAAGGCAAATTATATACTGGGCGGACCTGTATGATGCAATTTAAATACTGACGTGAAATCAATTAATTGCTGAGTGTAGAGGGATCTGCAGTACAAATGTTTTGTTGTCATCCAAGGGAATGAATTCTAAAATTGAAAGGAAATACAGGGTGTCCCGTAAATAATTTGGAATTCATAAATACTTTGAAAATACATGGAAATTGAAAGAATGGAAAAATTTGAATGCGAAAATTTGATTTGCGAAAAAGTTATTCTCACATGAAAGGTTTTTTTTTTGGCGCAGAAAAAAAAAATAATTTAGTTAAAATTTTTTTGTCGATAGGTGGTGCTGAACGAAAGTCCGGCTGGAACGATTGGATCTGAACATTTCTTCAATCTCTTCTGTGTCCGAAACGTTCGTAAATCTTCAGCCAGTGATTCGTGGCTGAATTACGTAGCAATTTCCGGTGCCGTATGAACGACCTACCCGGCTCTATCGCCATACAGAAATTTATGGGAAATAAAGACGCCATCTATCGGTGATCGCCTCAGGCTCAGAAGGTAAAGAACTTGTCTATGTACTCCCTCCGGACTCTAACAGCAATCTTCACAGTGGAACAAAAGTATCTATACTATTACTTACTTGATCGTAAATGCACCTTCTACACATTCTAACCAGCCGCTACATGCCGGAATGTGTGTCCTGAGTGTATGTTGCCCCCCCCCCCCCCAACGTATTTATGTTGCGAGAGTTGCGCTTGTTCCGTGTTCTTGCTCGCGCCGCCATCTGTCTCACATATTTTGAAGTGAAGATAGTAAATGATTGAATTTTTATGTTAGGGGCCGTTGAAATATTACGTCAGCACCATTTTGACCACCTCTACTCCCTCGTCAGCAAAAGTTAACAAAACTCTGACCCCCTTCCCCCTTGTCGACAAAATTCCGTCAGCTCTCCCTCCCCCTTCTAACGCATATTGAGATCATAGACGTACGCGGGGGGAAACATGGGGGGGGGATCCAACCCCCCATATTATTCGGCTCTTGGGAAGGACGATCGCTCCCATCTGGAACCACGCTTGGTGGGTTCGGAATACTTCGGGTGCTCGAGCACCCCACTGCATCCTCGGCTCCGACGCCACTGGACCATGGATCTTGATCATTTTACGTTGAGAAACGTTTCACTGGTTATTTATCGTAATGCTTAATAATGATGCTTTATAAGTTTAAACATGACTTTTTTCCCAATTTCCCTCCGTTAAAGTACCACCTTTCTGTAGAGCCCCATTGGTGGCCTTCCAACTATATTATTACCACAAGTGTTTTCAGAAAGTCTTTGAACATTTCGAAGAAACATCAACATAGTTTTGCATTACAGTAGAACCTCTCGATAGCAAACACCCTTGGGACCGAATATTTTATCCGCTAAGGAGGGGAGTGTCCGTTTTTTGGCAGTGAAATACATAGTGAGGTCCGTTGACGTAACCCAAAAAAAGTGTCCATTTAGCGAGGTGACCGCTAACGGGGAGTACCCGTTATGGGAAGTTCCGTTGTAGTATCCCTATCTATATATTACTGTAACTCAAGGGTGTTCAACCTTTACAAGAGTGCGGACCGCATCACTGATTTGAAAACGTGTCGCGGGAAGGTTAATTAAGTGATCTGGAACTGTAACGCGTAATCTGTAAATATGTTGCGGGTCATTTAAGTGATCTATAACTGCAACACGGGTCGCTTGAGCGATCTATAACTGCAACACGGGTCGCTTGAGCGATCTAGAAACGTGTCGCTTAGTTTATTTTTACAAAATTGCGTTTGAAGTAACGGTCCCCATCAGATGACACTGAGGGTCACATTTGACCAGTGGGCCATGGGTTGAGGATGTATATGCTTTTATTGGAATTTACCTTGTACACAATTGTTTAGCTTTAGAATATAAATTTAGAAAAGTTCTTAAATTTATTACTAGAGGGCTTTAAGATTTTTTTTATATGATAACAAATGTTTTTTTTATCACTCTCAGCTTTTTGTTATATATAAACATATATATAATAAAAAGCTGGGATAGGACGGGCTGGAAGTTGCTGGTCATCCCGTACATACGGGACCTTAAGCACGTACACAGGAGGAGGAAAGTGCATTGCATCGTTTTTTTCAGATATTATTGGGAGGAGGGCTCAGCCCCTTACATAATTTATTGGGGAGGGGACTCAAATGGCCTCAGCCCCTAGGTTCCTCGCCTATGCAGGTATAGGCTGTTTACCCTAAAAAAAACCATTCAAATAAACTGAAATTCATTAAAATGGCACATTGTAGACATTTTAGTTTATTTACGATAATTGAGATATTTTTGTTTTTAATTTTTGGTCGGCATTGCGGGGGGGGGGGGGGGGGGAGGGCGATCCACACCTACACTACATACCCCCTACCTGCGTGCACCTGTGCTCCCAATATTCCTGAAGGGGGTCCTGCCAAGATTTCTAGAATATGTGTCCTGTATCGAGTTCCTCAACAAACGGTGTGCAGCAGGGGCTTGCGCTCCACATTAGCGCGTTTTGATTTCTGTCATCACTAATAACTAAATACACAACTATAGCAAAAAATATATAGTTTTTAATGCGTGAACTTCACAATATTGCTAATAGATGGCAGCACGATTCTCGCGATTGAATCTAACAGAAGTGTCATGTTTACGGGAAATTACAGCTCATATGGTCACTAGTTGTACAATGATAAGTTCTGTTCTCAATCCAAAATGGTCTGGTGAATCCCATTTCATAAAAAAAGATTAACTGAGAAGTGAAAACACAAAAAATTAAAAAAAATGATTTCAAAAGTTTTCTTTCGAATAAATAGCGAATTTTTATTTTATAATTGTTTTTTTTTATTAATTTAGGTTTTTCTCGGGGAAAAAGAAGTTGTTTAAATAAAAGTCACACCCACGCGGACTCCTTTTCCCCCTTTTAACTAATGGCGTGACAGGTCATCATCGTCTGGACCAAATAAGCAAACATATTTATCGGCGGATAAAGTTTTCCATTGGATGTGATCTCCTCGGAAGCCTCGTAACTTACTGGTACGTTAACATTGAAATCATCACGATAGATGTCACTGGCTTTTGTATCCATGGCTATTTAAACTATATATATATATTTTTTTTAAGTTTTGATCTTGATTATCCGGCTATCGCAATGTCCAACTCGACTTCGATTTGTAAACAAACATGAAGTGATTAAGCTAAAATGATTCTCTAAAATTCCATCTTTTACATGAAACGTGCTGCATGTTGAAATTACCGAGTTTTTGTCCGCTGTTGAATAGGTATTTCAAATGCCATATTGTCAACATGATCATTGCTAGGAGCAGTGCCTTAACGCATGGGCACGGCCCGAGGGGCCTTAAGAGAAAAGGGGCCCTCACAAAAATTAGAACTAATTGAGATTTTCCAGGTAGGGCTTCAGAAAAACCAATGGGCCCTGGGCCCCCCCACAATGCTCTTAAAACGCCCCTAGCTATGAGCAGTGCCGTCTTAAGGCATGGGCCCACCCGGGCACCTCAAGAAAAAAAGGGGCCCCTCACAATAATGGGATCTGGTTGAGATTTTCGAAAATTTGCCTGGTAAAGCCTCAGAAAAATCATTTGGCCCGGGGGCCCCAAGATGCTCTTAAGACGGCCCTGGCTACGAGATCCTTAGATCAAAGGTTTGGATTGTTATAAATCTGTTCCCTAATTAATTTGTGCCGGAACCTAGGGGCTGATGCCATTTGAGCTTCCCCTCCCCAATAAATTTTGTAAGGGGGTGCCGAACCCTCAAAATAATTTCTGGAAAACAATGATATATGCACACTCGCATTCTTATGTAAGTGCTCAAGTCCCTTTTATATAGGACGACCAGTCACTTTCAGGGCCCCTTCCCCCAATGCTTTCTTTGTGTCAACACCTTTGGGCATATGTCATTCTGGTGGCTGGAAGTTCGGTGCTAGAAATTAGGCATTTTTTAGTGGTAGTGATTTGATTCATCGTGAGGATCTAGGTTCAAGCAGGGATGGCTTAAGCAAGGGGTGTGGAGCACCCAGGCAAGGCAGCCTATACTTTTGTTTAGACACAAGTTTTTAAAATTTTGTTATAATAAAAATTCACGAAATACCACTCCCTGTCACTTGTTTTTGAGCTATACCTTGACAACGAAAATGTCGAGAAAACCGAAGACCTGGGCAATATCTCTGAGATATCATGTATAAGCTATGTAGGAGATATTAGCCTAAGGCTGTAACACCAGAAACAAGGATTTTATCACACAGGGCCAGTGTGCATTTTAGTGTCCCACACTCAGTAATTTCTCAGGAGCGGTCAAATAACGGCCATGAAATAATTTCAATTCTCACTTATATGGGACCTGTGGGGTGATTTAAAAAATTCAACCCTATATATAAAAGAAAGAAAAATATGACAGCTCATCAATAAGAACTGCAATGTGGGGGAAAGTTATCCGAAATAATTAAACTATGAAATGATCCTGGACTTACCCTGGGAATTTCTTTAAAAGTGGGACATATGGTAAAGGGAATTTCTTTGGATAAAGATTAGTTCGCAGCTTAAGATAGATAAAAAAAAATATGCTTTATCCAAGAGTACCCTAGTCTAGAGCCTTTTTAGCCTCCCAACAGGGTTCTATTTAGGGGCGGCAGGTGAGCTCAAATTGCCTCTGGGTTCAAGCCCTGATGATGGAACCCTGTGTTCTATATATTGAAGTAAAGATGGAAAATGCTTGAGTTTTCATATTATGTATATATCGTGTTGAAGGTCTGCCTGCTCTCTATGGAAACACTTTTTGAAATGGGAGACCAGAGCTCGTATTCATGTCTTGAAGTTGGAAAACTGTAGAAAACCCAACTACAGCTGACCACCATCCCCTCAGATGCGGCTATTTCTCTTTCACAGAAAAAATAATTTCTCTGCGTATAATAAAGTATGCATTTCAAACCCCTGTTCAACGGTCACTCCTCTCTTACAGACGGAATTTTTTTTTTTTTTTTTTTTGCCACACCGGTGTCTGCAAAAGAGAGAAAGAGAGGTTTTTACTGTATATGGTATTTCAAAAAAGCCACATAAAATTCTGAAACCTACTAGGCTTACAAAAGACCCTGCCAGTCTAACAGTGATAGGCCCCTATAAAGCTGAGTCCGTTAAGAGGGGTTTTTTAATAAATTCCCTAAAATTTATCACTTTTTCCAGAGATTATGCATAGTACCCAAATACCATTGGTAAATTTAATAAGTAATAAAAAAAATTATCACTTTTAATGGTGATTATGCATAACACCCAAGTGTCTGATCATTACATACTAGACTCATTTGGAATTTTTTTTAATATTTATCAAATTCACCAATGCAATATGGTATTACGCATTACCACAGATAAAGGCAATAAATTTCAAGTATCTAATGCAGTGATTCCCAATGATGGTGTTACCGCCCCTGGGGGGTGATGGAATGTTGCGGGGGGGGGGGCGGTAGAAGCTACGGGTGTAACATAACATTCTATGGGTTAGATTGCGTTGGGAGAAAAAAAATTGTAAAGAAGGGGGGCAAATGGAACAAAAAAAAAAGATTGGGAAACTGATCTAGTGTCACAAGTGTCATTGGTAAATTTTATCAAATTTACCAATGACACTTGGTTATTATGCATAATCTCTGGTAAAAGTGATAATTTTTTTCAGTTTTAAATTTTTGAACGACCCTCAGGCTTTATGCATATTTGCTGGTAACAGTGATATATTTATCAAACTTACCAAGATGATTGTTAAGTATGCATATAAACTAATTTATCATATTTACCTTAACATATATATTAGTGTTTTGAGCCGATGACCCTGAAAACGGCAAAAAATTCAAATTAGCTAATCCCTCTAAAAATTGCATAAAATCACAGTAAAAAGTAATCAAAATCTTTAAAATCTTTCCTCTTTTTTTGTGACAGGAACTTTGTGAGAAAGCAATAATGAATGTCTTGCAAATCAATAACCACCACTTTTGTAGGTCAAGAAGATGGGGATTACACAACCTTTTCAGTCTGCTGGCTAGTCGGAAAGCAATGAGGCTATTGCTTTCCGACCACAAACTAGTGTAATTATTGTGTTATGTGGATTGGTGCTTTAATTAAGAACACCTTGTAAGGCTGACTACACGTATGGGCTCACTCAGGCAGCCTCTTGCTGCCTTTGTTTCTACCACTTCATCCCGTGCCTGGGATAAAGTAGTAAATGCACAAAGTGTGACAGTTATTGTGATAATATGCATGCACAGGTATTTGAAAATTGTTGATTGACCTATAGAGATTTCACTGTAGGCATATATGTTGAGAATTCTTTTGAAAAACTTGCAAAAAAAGAAGGAAAAAATCAAATTCTCAATGGTGCGATTTTGTTAGAATTTAGTTCATGTTAAATTATTGGTCTCATTTTTTAAATGAATTTTGTTGTTTTTTTTATCAAGTTATCTCATATTTGTTGGCCCCTAATAAGCATTTTCTTATTTTTTAAGAGAAAAATGGCAAGTCCAAGAACAAAAAGAGTTCTCCAGGATCTTAGACCTAAGGAAGATAATAATGTAAGTTTGACCTGTGCATCATAACACTATGAAATTAAACATTATCAGTTGAAGTTGAATTTCATTTAAAGTATTACCTTTTGAAAGATGATTATTTAAAATTTCTCTGGAATAGATTTTCCTTACCATCTTCGTCACTAATCTGAATGTGCCTGACCCTTGTTTACCATAAGAATTTTCAAATTCCTGGCTACCTGAAGTATTTATAATTAATAGGCCTACCATGCTCTGCACACGTAGCCTAGGCTTCCATCCTGATGTCTCTTCCTACCATCCAACTACTGGCAGGGTCATCTTTAGAGCATCGTAGGTCCCCCGGGCCAAGTAATTTTTCTGAGGCCCACCTGGCCAATTGTTGAAAATTTCAACCGGTTCTCATTTTTATGAGGCCTCTGGGCCGCACTTGGGTGGGCCCATGCATTAAGACGGCACTGCCAACTACTATCTAACCGTACATGCACCTCTAAACATGTGCCACTTATATGTAGAAAGACGCCACTCTCCACTGTTAATGCAAAAGATACGGAAAACCAATTTACCAATGCCAGTACCACTTACCTACCACCCGACTGCAGAAAAATTTTAGAGGAGATTACTTAGTAGTCTTAGTCTCAGTTCTTGCCCTAATCATTCTTGACGCAGAGGGTGCTACCTTCACTCATAAGACAGAGTACGAGTGCACGTGTAGGTAATGCCCCTGACCAGGATTGATACACAGGATTGACCTTTGGAGGGAAGGGCATACAAAGTTTGTAGCAGCACAAGAAATCTCTTCCAGAAAAATTTTGAGTTATTAACCTTTGAAAAGTGTTTTAAATTGACAAAAATGGATTTGGATAACATATAAAAGTGTTTTATTTGATATTAAATTTCTTTAACAAAAATATTAAGAAATATGTATAATTTTTTTATTGTCTTAGGGTGGAGGGGACATATTGCTCTGACTTGCTTGCACTAGGTGTATGTAGGGTTTTTAGTAGTAGGGCTCTTATAAATCTAGTACTTTTATAAACGTAGTACTTGCCAAGAAAATGTGAGATTCATTATCATGGCATGACATGAACGTGACATTCATTATCATGGAGTTTGCTTCCCCACCCCCTTCTACGAAAACAAGATAGGATGTCTCTAGCAAAGTACCAAATTTATGAAAATCCAGAAGCTGTGTGTAATGCATTTAATTTTTTTTTTAATTTCTAGAACTGCTTTGAATGCGGAGCCCACAACCCTCAATGGGTGAGTGTTACTTACGGCATATGGATATGTTTGGAATGTTCTGGAAAGCATAGAGGACTTGGTGTCCATCTCAGGTAAGTTGATCAAGCTATGTCAACTTTAAATGTAATTTTTTTGTTTTAATTTTTAATGGAAGCTTCAGTAACTTTGTCAAATCGTGTTTGGTCATAATATTGATACTGCTTTGACTATAGACATTTTAAAATTCTATTGTATCCACTATTCAAAAATTTTCCTGAATATCATGAATTGTTTTAAACACACCATCTTTTACACTTGAGATACATACAAAAAATTTTCGCGGGAGCTCAACCATGGATTGCTCATGCAGTGTCTGTCAGACACAAAGACAATAAAATAATGAACTAAGGTTCATTGTTATATTGATGTTCAGTCACTTATATTTGTTGCTCCAAGTAATACTGCCCTAAAATGTTCATGTGAATGTTACAATTCCATATAGAGGAATTTCTCAACAATAACACAAATAGACAGTCTAAAAGACATGCATTCATTAATTTCAATTTAATCCTTTAAATATTAAAAAGACCATTAGAGACATCTTAAAGATTTCACACAACCTTAAACTTTACTTATGGCTGTGCAAGGGCTTCCAGGAAAATATTATATTCTTCCTGATTTTCTATAAATTTTAAAAAATTTATTCAAAATTTTATGTCATTTAGATGTATTAATTCAGTTTGAAAAAAATTTAATTTGGGTTATCAATTCTTTTGCAAAGCTTTGTGCGTTCAGTTTCGATGGATAAATGGAAGGATTCTGAACTGGAGAAGATGAAAGTTGGTGGTAACAGAAAGGCAAAGCAGTTTCTTACAACGCAACAGGATTGGAATCAAAAAGCTCCTATAACAGAAAGATACAACACTAGAGCTGCTGCATTGTATAAGGATAAGGTGATTGTTTTAGTTTTTCCTCGCCTCCTTTCAGCTTTCTATAGAACAGGGTGCACTACCATTTTAGTCTGCTGGCTAGATATGTGAGATCATTATCTTGCAGGCTGCAAACTGGTAGGTCTATATTTATTGAGTTCTGTGGATTGATACTTCTCTTATAAACACCTTTCATGGGCTGGAAGTTGTCACTTTTGCAAGAAGAGGAAAACTTTCATAAGAACAATTGAACTACAATTAAACAATTTCCTCAATTTAATGAATAAATGTATTGATCCGAATCCATTTCTTAAACAAGGTTCTAGCATGTTGAATTATTATTAATACACCATCAATCGACCTCTTTGACAAGGAGACATCAGTATGGATTGGTAAGGGACAATTCTAGGTTGTGGTGTCACAGGGAAGTTTTCTCTAGTAGGGTTGTTAATAAATGGAATAGCTTAGCACCCCCCCCCCCTCCATGCGTAGTAAATTTGATATTTTACCATGTATATATAGTTTTATAGTTACATTTTTTTAATTGGGTTGCTGTATTTTAGAAATATATGACATCCATATTTGTTATGGGCATCTTTTTTTCAGCCATCTAATTGAGCATTTGCCTGTTGTGGCCTTGCATTTGTGTATTATTGTAAGAAGTTTGGCCTTTTAGTCTTAAAGGGGGGGGGGGAGTTGAACCCATTCACAATTGGAATAATCTGCAAAATGGTGATTGTTGTTTATTATTTATAGCTTTGGTTGGTTTGCTTAAATTGTGTTCTTTTACCTTGAACTATTAGTGGCGTTTTTCTTCTTATAAAATGATGCAGGGGCATACTCAGGATTGACCTTTGGAGCCCCTTCCCTGCGTACACCTTTTCTAGAAATAAACCATGGTCTACTGGTGAGAATATTACATTTGCATGCTAACGAAACCAATTGAATTTTCATTTTTTTTAAAATTATCAAACGGCCCCCTTCTTTCAAAATGTTTCTTATATTTTCACCTTATAGTTTGGCTTTTAATCATGCTGTGCATGTAAAATCAGTTGTGTTTCTCATTAATTATTTACTTCATGATTCACTGTAAATTTTTCAGATAACTACAGAATCTCAAGGAAAGTCTTGGTCTATAGAGACTTCCGAAGCTAGAAATTATTCCTCTTCATCAATACAGAAGAGCTCATCTAATAGTAATCTACGAACTTCAGGATCATCTAGCAGTTTGAAATCATTCGGCGGTTCTTCCTATCAAAATGATGCTTGGAGTAATTCAGGATCAGCTTATCAAAGGTAACAGTCTCCCAAGTTACTTTGTCTCTATTTATTATATGCTTCTCAAATGGGACAATACATTCATATGACTCTTCAGAGAATTACAGTATTCCCCCTGCATTATCTGACATGCTGTGAAAATCGTAGCCTACCAGCTTTTTAAATGTTTGTGTCTGGTCAATTCCCGACATGCTGGGAAAAGCAAGGTTTAATAGGGCTCACCGAATTCATTCAAATAGACTGATAACTCATATTAAGAACTGAGTAGATAAGCAAATACAAATAAAAGAAAAGTTTTTATTGAAGCTAATGTTTTACACAGCAATCTGATAATGATAATAAAAATTGAGCATTTAGAAGTATTTGCTCTAATTTAATTAATGCCATTTGATTATTGCTCTAATTTAATTAACACCAATCTAATATGAAATACAGATAACATAAAAATAAAAATATAACATGCAAAATACATAAAACTGTATTTTGCATGTTTTTTCAGCATGTTCGGAAATTGAAGAAATATAAGTATGAGGTTGCTTTGAATTAAATAATATTTTGCAATCCAATTCTTTAATTTTCCAATCTTACATGCATGATTATGATACAAAAATGCTTCACAGTCTACTTACAGAGGCACATGTGTGTTTTTTTCACCTGTGGGCTACACAAATTTTGCTGTCCCCCCTCTCTCACTACAGTCTGATTTTCTTGACCCACTCATTCCTTGAATTTGCCTCCATGTGCAAAAACCTGCTTGACCCCACCCTTGTTACTGTGCCTGTATCTCTAAGTCACTCTTTTGTACATTCTTGCATGGTGTCCCCCCCCCCCCCACGTCCTTTAGTAGGGCCTCTAAGTTAGAATTTGCGGTCCCCCACCCCAAGCCAGACTTTCCAAAAGCCCTTCTATAGTGAATTTATAGCATGGGGGGGGGGGGGACAAAATGATTGCAATTGTCTAGGGCCCCAAGGCTGGAGCCCAGTTAGTCCCACCTTTTGTGGGGCATGTATATTACATATACAAAGATTTAATTTTAGTATGAGGTCATCTCAGATTTCGCCTATTGCAGTAATGGCGGACATTCAAAATGGCAGCTTCTGAACATTTTTTATATGCTCCTTTTAAATGTCATTTGATGATGTTAAATGACAGCTATTAAAGTAATGGTTAGTAATTGTTGTTTTGTGCATGTATTTTGCTATTTTTAACAATATATACCACATTTTATTTACAATATATTTATTTATATTCTACTAGATGTTACCCGCGGCTTAGCTCACATGGATTTGATAATCTGAAAATTGCTTTGCGATGATTCTCCCATATAATATTTGAACACCTCATGATCTACATGGGGGTTGGGTTTTCAGAAAGCCCATCTTAGTGGGTATCTACGTTATAAAATATAATACTGACCAAATTTCATATTTATGGCTTCAGTGGTTTCGGCTGAGCTATAATTACTCCATATATAACCTTTGAGGCCCCTTTATGACTTCCCCTTAGCTGTTGAATTAAAAAAAAACCTTTCTTGGTGAGTTTTAACATCATGAAATAAAACTACAGACTGAATTTCATATTTATAGCTTCAGCAGTTTCGGCTCAGCGATGATGAATGCATCAATAAATGTCAGTCAGGACATGTTATTTTATGTGTATAGATTTATAATAAATGTTGATGGGTTATTTAATGAAATTACTAATACTGCATTGTCCATACTAAATAGACTACTGATAGATAAATATATAAATAAGAAGATATATACATAAATACAATATTGATTTAAATGAAATGAACTTTTTTTAAAAACTGTTGTGGCTGCCTTTTCTGCAGCCACATCATATGAGTTCCCTGCATGTCTGCGCAGTCTCTGGTATTGTTGTCCAAGATATTTTCTATTCACTTTCCACCAATCCCAATCACCTGGTGGTGGGAGCACTGCGGTTGCAACCACCATTCAGGCCCAGCAGTAACCAGCCTGGTAGACACCTCTCTTTGTATGCTGAATGAGAGCATCTTGTGAAGAAAGCAGATTGTCAATTGTGCTACCTTTCTGAGTAAACAGGTGTTTTCTTGCATCATTAACACATTCTGTGCTATTAGTATAATCATACAGCAACAACTTCGAGGTGTAAATGTGGGCCAATCTCCCCGTTAAAAAGTCTCGCCACAGAGCACGATACTATTATTCAACCAGCACACTTCATCTCATGACATTTTTTTTTTCTGCTCAAAATAAAATCCTAAATGGATATTTTGGTCATGTCATAGCTTACACCTGAATAGTAATTCAACGAGTCAAAGGTGTAATCTTTGAAAAATTCCAGATTATATTTGTAAAAAATAGAAATGTTTCAGAAGCCACATGAGGTGGCTATGGAGTTTCGATAAATATAGCATTGAGTGGATAAAATCATTATTATATACAGGAAAATAATTCAAAGATTTTGAAACATTCAATTTCTATGCCATCAACAAAAAAGAGTGCACAGAATAATGTTGGATAATGTGGCATTCAAGATTTATTGAACAGTGATGATGGTGATTATTCATTATATTTTCTGCCGAAAGAGATGATAAAAAGTTTTGTGTCAAGAAGATTTTAATGTCCTGGAAAGAATCTGCATCGTCTTGTTCTTTGCTAGGGAGAAATTCTATACAGGTTGCCATCTACAGGGCTCCCACTCGTCCTACTTTTCCTACTGTTTGGTAAAATGTCCTACTTTCTAGTTTTTGTTCTACTTTTCCTACCAAATCCTATCAACAAAATTCGTGTAATTGGTTTCAATTGAGCAGGGAATCATCGATATATTGCCAAATATTACAAATGTAGTAGAATGCAATTAATGATTCTGTCAAAGCAGAAATTGTATCGTTTTCAAGGTTATTTGGAGTGTCTATGTGGACCATTTGGTTTATTAATTAATTTTTTTATTTTAGAGTTCAACAAGTAGAGCAGTCATTAAAAACTTCTGTCTGGATAGAAAAAATAATTTTGTGTTTACTACTTCATGGTCTTGGACATAACTAGCATTCATCATTCAAAATTATAGTCCACATTTGGTGTATGGGTGAAACAACAGTGCATTACAAAGCAGTAGGATATATGGGCTTATACTAGGTTTGGTGATTCTGATGCTGTCCAATAGCATTCAATTGCCTTTTGTATTTTTATTTAAAGGGATTTGTTTACATTACACTGTTCAATGCCCAACAATTATTTTTGACAAATTAAGCACACTCATTTCTAGCTCTTTGCTGAGCATTGCAAATATTGTTTATGCCTTGAAGGATGGACAGTGCAGTAAAACCATCCAGTTCACCTTGGCTTATTTACATCAGATCTTGTAATTTACACATTTTGCATACTGTGCTTTTCAAAGTCGCCTAGAAGGAGCATCATTGTAACAAAATGTACATGTCATCACAATTTGCTGTGCTTTGTCGGAGAGAGTTGGCAGACTAGATTGTGGAAGACTCCAAAAAAGAATGTAATTTGTATTTTGAAGAGAGAAAAGAATTATCTGTGGTTGCTAGTATACTGTTTTGGCCAAAAATTGTTTTTGTAACCATTTCCATTCAAGTCATTTCTGTCATTTTGCAGAGAAAAAAAATTAAAGGAAAAATTTTATGATTTTTTTTTATTATGCTATGATTATGTTGTCTGAGGGGGTTACCTCCCCCGTCCTACTTTCTATTTCTGCTTTTTCCTATTTTTCTGATTTTTTTGAGTGGGAGCCCTGCATCTACAAGAACCTCTTTATACCTGGAATCACTAGCATGTTATAAATGTTTCAGGCAGTTTCATTTAATATTAACAGGATAACCATATCAGTTATGAATTAGTAGACTTCATCACAAGCACAAAACCAACTACAGTGAAACCTGTGCATAAGGATACTCTCTTTAATGATAAACCTGCTTATAACAATATTTTCTTCATTCCCAACAGAATTCCTATTTAATAGAAAGCGCAAATGTAAAACAAAAAACTATCTGCAATCATAACCTGTCTACAACAATGCTTTCTACATCCCTACAATATCGTTATAGACAGGTTTTACTGTATATTAAGGATTTACCTGTACTATTGAAAACAGTATAAACATTTCACTTCTTTATTACAATATGAATTTAAGTATAACATAAAATCTCTTTAACCCTTTGACAAGCAAGGTCGTATATATTTGACTGAGAAAAAACTTTATTTTATCATTGACAAGCTGAGACATCTTGTAAATCTGATTTCTCAATGAAGCACATTTTCTCATCCCCTCTACTTAGCACCTGCTGAAAATTGGAGAAAAGCTTACTTCATTAAAAAATATATTGTGCAATTTAAAGGGGGTTTAGCGATTTCTATTGTGTCCATCAAAGGGTTAATATTAATGAATTTGGATTGTATTGTTCTGGGTATGTGCATTAAAAATATTTTTAAATTTAAATATCCCTTGCCCCCTATTAGTCCATCAAATCGAGCATTCATTGTGCTTGTTTAGAACAGAGGGCGCATTATCTTTAGCCTACGAAAGATTTTGTTTTAAAAAATTATCAATCCACAGAACTTGATCAGTAGATCTACACCAGTTTGTGACTCACGAGCTATAGCTATCTCTTGTACTTGGCTTGCAGACTGGAATGTCATGCACCCCTGCCTTAGAGACTTTTAATTGTTGCATAATGTACCAAAAGCAACTCAAAATATTGGTTTTAGAAAAGGAGGAAAATGCAGATAACATCCAACGAGATTGTTTTGAGAATTTTTGTTCAGGTTGCAAGAATTCCGATGATCAGCCCAGGACTGTTAGACCAAAACTGGATTCTGAGCCCTTGAGTTTGGCCACAGAGGTGAATCCAATGATCATCAGTCTGAGATCAATCAAGCTCAGCATCTCTCAGTCCAGTGGGGTTGATGTTAAAAAAAAACAACTATAAATGATCAAAGTGTTATGAAACTTTTGACTGGTCCTAATATTACACCTTTTTTAATATTTATATAAGTGTTGATGCTCGATTATTTGAAAATACCTTAACAGCGAGTATTACCAAATTATTGTTCCAATTACTGTTTGAGACCGTTTCTTATGGGGATTTTAAATTAAATGTTTAAATGTTGGTACTTTATATGTTTCAGTTTACCTGATGAATATGTCTCCTATCAGAGAGATCAATTCTTTGAAAAGAAAATCAATGAAAATGAGCTTAGACCAGAGTAAGTGCAAAATGAAAGTTATATGTTTGAAAAAAATCAGTGTTTGTTATATGTTCACAAAATGAGCCAGCCAATCAATCAAATGACTAAATTTAAATCTTTTAAATCATGAACCTCATTTATTTCAGTCAGTGCTACTAGCAAAGTTGCCTATATGCATTGGCTCACCCAGGCATTGTCTATTGGTGTATAAAAAGACTGTGACTGTGATGAGACTTCATGCAGTATAAGCCGCTTAATGTGATTGCTTTGGGATCTAAGTTTTCTTAGATATTTCTTTATGCCGAGAAACTGCGAAACTCTATGGTTAACAGAAAGAAATTGACTAAGAGCCGAAGCACCCTTATTTTTGCATTTCACTTGCCTCCACTATAAAAAATCTCTTGCATATGCCATGCTACACGTACATGGATCACAGTAGCTACTATGACTCTGAGGAATGTGTGAATGGAGTACGGAAATGTTAGTCAATAAGGGGGAGAGGGGTCACCTCCAGCATTATGTAGTCTGATAATGATAATAAAAAGAGGGAAAGAAAGTCTGGTACAGCTTCAGCTTCAAAATGTGCAAGAAAAAAAATTGATAACAGGGATTCTGATAACTATGAACAAAATTTTTCCCATGTTATGATATAGGTCTGTTCAGTACTTACCGAAAGTGATAACAATACCCGAATGATATCATTATCCATGATTCCAATAAGCAGTTTCTACTGTATATCAAATAACATCAATTACCTCATACTTCTAAAGAGTTCCAATGCTTTGTTCTGGATGGGGCCATGATGCTGTTAAGATGGCCTTGCTAATGGGAATAAAAAAAAAATAAGCCTTCAAGTGCTCTTCAATAACTTAGATTTATAATAGCATATGCAATAAACAAAGTGAATGACAACAGCAGAAAATTTTCACTTTCAATGTCCAATAAAAAAAAAAAAAACAGTGAAACCTGTACGAAACAGAACGTCAACAGACTGAGATAATATTCCGTTTTAGACAGATTTCCGTTTTATAAAGGTACAAATAAAAGCACTAATCATTGAACAGACTATATTTTGATTTTGTTTAAGACAAGGGTTTCCGTCTCATACAGTGTCCTTCTTAGACAGGTTTTACTGTATATACAGTAAAACCTCATTAAGTCGCCACTCCGGTTAAGTCGTCATTTTTCTTCAGGCCCTTCCACCACTCATAAACAACAATGTTATTAAACCCTTGTTTACTCGTTGCTAATTTCGGTTAACTCGTCACTATGAAAAAATTTGAGAAAGTGGAACAGACTATTTTTATGGCTCCCATTAAAAAAAGAGCTTGTTAACAGCATTGTCATATGCTTAAAAATCACCGTAAAATCCTATATATCCAAACAGAACAGTTTAAGTAACGAAAGTTACGCTGGGGAAGTTCATTTGCTGACTAAGGTTTTAGGAGCATTGGGGACTGTTCAAGCTACATCTCATTTTTGCATGGACTCTACTGGGGAAACCACGAGACACCCAGGCTCTGTCGCAAGAAGTAACGTAAACACTTCGCCCCCCCCTCCCCCAGGGCATCTCCAGCAAAACCAAAATTTATTGATACGTCAAAGATTACACATAGTGCAAGGAAATCAAAAATTATGTAAATCAAAGAATCAAATTAATCAACTCAAAGTGCAACGGGCACATAATAAATAATCCTAGAAAGCATGGGCTCTACTAATTTAGGGCTTGAAATTTAAACAAAATATCTTTGTTGAAAAAAATTTGACATTCTTTCCCAAGTTAAGGTCTTCTGTTTACTTTTTCCTGCTTAGGGCCCCTCCACCAAGTCAAAAGTGTTCGAGATTACTTTGTAGTTGTATGATGAACCACTGCAAAGAATTAAAATACTAAAATTTTAAATTTGATGTATATGTAAAATTAATGTGCAATAGAGAGTTCTATTATAAAGAAAAGCTACTTATAGCTTTAGACTAACAGTTGCTCTGTTAGTTTAAATTAAAAATTACTAATATAAATCAAAGTGCACAGTACATTTTACCACAATAATTTAAGTAATAACAGGTAAAAAAGGTAAAAAATTGCTATTTATTCTTTCGCAATCTATAAATTTTATTAATATTGTTATTTTGATTGATACTTTAAAAATTTCATATTACTTCAAATTTTTATACGATTTTCACAACATTGCACATTGAAACTGACAGCACTCCGCTTAAGCCGTCATAATTTTTCGATATCTTGAGGTGACGACTTATCGAGGTTATACTGTATATATATATATTTTTTTTGATCAATTTTGTCTAGAGTGCTATTGACTGCTCCAATTTTTCTCTTTTTTTGACTCCAGTAATGTACCTCCGAACCAAGGAGGCAAATATACTGGTTTTGGCTACACGATGGCACCTCCTCCACGAAGCCATTCCCAAGAAATCATGGATGGGGCATGGTCTTCCCTGTCATCAGTAAGTGTGATTCTTAACTAATATCTGGAAGTACATATTTTATTTTTCCTCTGCTGCGTTTAAACTGGATTGCACGGGTGACCAAAGTTTTCACCCATTTCTTTTCGAAGAAAGTTTTATTATTTTTGAAAGTTTATCCAAAATCTGACAAGGTCATAAAGTTTGTCTTTACTTTTCTGTTTTAATTAGGGATGGTCTGCATTTGCTTCAGGAGCATCAAAATTTGCTTACAAAGCATCAGAAGGGGTAAGTTATGTGCCTCTATTTTCAAAAACTGCTTTATATAACATATTTTTTTTTTTACAATCTTCTGGGCTTATAAGACATTTCTCTATTATAAAAAAAAGATTTTCTGAGATTTCATGAGCTAAATTTCATATCTTTTCTGGCACAGAGGTACTACTTCCACTTCTGGAAGAGTGATGGCGACAAGGCACCTGTTCAACATAATAGCTACCATTCCCTTTCTACATTTTTTTCGGATGGCATGGCTTATATAGAAGTTCCATTTTTTTAAAACAAAGCTCACTTAAATTCTGTATCATTGAAATTGTGGATGTATTTATCTTTCTCTGGCCTGTCGTCACCTGTAGGCAATACTAGGTAGCACTAAGCTGTTTGAAATGCTCACTGGGACATCAAAATTAGTTCTATACGTTGTAAATATTTGTTAGTAAATTATTGATACTCATCTGTCAACAGAAACTAATTTTAGGCAGTTCCACAGTTAAAAGTAAATGTAAAATGTAAGTTTCTTTCGAAACCGAGGAGGATAATTTATGCAACACTTTATTGCTGTGAATATAAATATTTTATTTTTTTTTAATGAAAAATGTTCTAATTTCATTTCTTGATTTTGTTGTAGGTTTTAAGTTAAATAGAATTCATTTTTTTTATTTTTCACTAATTCATAATTCTTTTATGACAGTTAGCAGGCTTTAGGATTAAATGATAATTATTTCATTGATGTCCCATATTTTCTTGTATTGATCTAAATCAGTGTTTCCCAAAGTAGGCAATATCACCCCCAGGAGGGCAATAAAAGCTCCGGAGATGGAATTTGCAAAGATAAATTATTTTAATTGCAATCACACATCGGATTATTGGATGGGAATATTTAGAAATAAACTAGATGTACATACTGTATTATAGAAAAGAATGCATACATTATACTCATATAAATGAAACAAGTTATAATAAAGTGTAAACAAGACTATTTTTTGTCAAAAAATGCAGTGCTTTTTGACTGCCTCTTTCTTTTCATTGTCTTTTTGTGAGAAAGTCATTCACTTTCTGCAAGCAGACAAATAATTCCATACCAACATTGAATCTCACAAAAACAACATGCTCACTATGAAACATTGCACTGTACTGGTGGCCAAAGTTGTTTCTTTTCTCAAAGTAGGAGAAAAAAAATAATTTTTGTCCCCCCCTCTCCATCTTTCTCATGCAGCAGATTAACAATGCTTACATCTGACCTGTTATTGCAAATCAGTATCACATCATCAATGTTGAGGAACATATCTACATTTGCTTCTGTATTGAGCCTATTCTATTCATCCATGGTGGAATTTTCTTTTGTATAATAGTATATTCTTGCGCAATCTCCACAAATAATCCATACTTGGTACATTTTTAGTCACCAAGGAATCCACACACTTAAAACAATTGATAATTGTTTGCAGTATGAATGCCACACCTGTGGTTTCTTGCTGGGAGAAACTTAAAGGAAGAAAACAAGTTAAGAGAAAAAGGCAACACTATAAAATACAAAAAAATTCTGAGTAAAGCTTTAACTAAAACAGATATTTGAGTTATCAGAGTTTGATATATCGCGAATTGACTGTAGTACGTTGATAAAGTTTTTGAGTTTCCGATATCACAGCGTTTCTTCATTATGAAATGATATGGATTCTAATGAAATGAAGGAAACGGGGAAAAAAAAAAAAACATTGAACAAAAACAGTATTTGAAATGAATGGTCTTACTTGAACTTGAATGAATAAACTTGTTTTTGAAAATTTTCGTTAGAGTAATTAAGATTTTTATCATTGAGACTTCCTTTTTCTCAATTTCAAGGCTGTGAAATTAGGAACTATTGCATCGCAAAAAGTGGTTGAGATCTCAGAAACTGTTAATGAAAAAGTGAGAACATCTTTCTTATTAAAGTAGAATATACATGTACAGTAGTCTCTGGTTATAGCAAAATTTTTACTGCAAATATCAAAAATAAATTTTCTATAACAAATTATTTGATGGAGTGAAGTGATCTCATTGTGTAGAGACTTGGAAATTTTTTTTTTTTTTCTGGTGCGTGCATCTGTTTAATTCGTCTTATCCATTTTAAAGCTGGGTGTACCAATAAACATTTTAAACTAACACGTGTTAATAAAATAATAAATTTTTTTGGGAACATTTCTAGTTTTCTCTACCACCAATAAAAAGAGGAAACGGAGCTCAATGTCTCATTATACAGATAGTTGGTTTAGTGTGGTAATTTGCGTTTTGAAATGCCCCTATCAGGGCTGTAGTGTGCCTTCTTAGGGCAGACTTTTCCTTGGGGGCGGGGGGGCCCTCTTGAAATGGTTATTACTATGCAAAACAAATGCGAACTTTTGTGGGCCCCCATTCAGCTTGGGGCTAACAGGGGCAGTGCCTCGGTTGTCTCATCCTAGTTATGGCCCTGGCTGCTATTTGTTATGTTTTTTTTTTCATTTCCAAATGTGGTTGTTGAAAAAAACAAAACAAGGGTCATATGTGAAAGAAAGCTAGCTAACTATGTGTAATTTTTTTGTTTACATTAAGTTCACATTGGTTTTTCATTTTATTTTGATGACTTGC
Organism: Pholcus phalangioides; assembly: GCF_987345545.1. Lineage (NCBI taxonomy): Eukaryota > Metazoa > Arthropoda > Arachnida > Araneae > Pholcidae > Pholcus > Pholcus phalangioides. Next base: position 19,516,358 of record NW_028301616.1, on the reverse strand, counting down.
AATGGATATTTTGTGCATGTTTTTATTTCCTGTATGTTTTAAGCTTAGTTTATAATTTACTTGATTTAATTTTTCTTTAAGCATGGATTGCTTTTAGTTTGTTCTGAAATAATTTTTTACAGTTTCCCCCTTCCCCCATTTTTGTTTCAAATTTCTTTACTTCTTTCTTCATCATTTTGCATGGCTCCCATAGGTTAAAGATGGTAATCTGCTTGAAGATTTACAAAGTCAGGTTACAACTATAAGCACAAAGGTAATGGATAGTCACTGTGACAAACAGTTGTTTCTGAATTCCATAATATTATTCTGTGTATTTATGAAAGTACAGTCCTCTCGTTTTTACGAACTAATACAGATGATAAATAATAAAATCAAAAGTTTGTAAATGAGAGAAACGAAAAAACGAGTTGAGGGGCTTACAGACTACTATGATTATGATGTGGTAGTGTGTATGATATGGAATTTCACTTAAGAGTGAAGGGCCGCAATTGGGGAGGCAGGTGGGTCTGGTGCCCCGGGCACTGAAATAGGGGGCAGCTCCAAATTTACCATTTAACTGCTTCTTCTACATTCTGCGTGAGGGTGCCAAAATGCATATTTGCCCTGGCTGACAGTCTCTAGTTGTGGCTCTGTATGAACCTTCTGTAGGTGTGTTCACACTGTGCTGACGTTACACGTTATTACAACATAGTCCCACGTAGTCTGTAGGCACCTTAAGTCACTCATCTCTATTGATGATTTCCAAAAAAATTGTTTATATTTGTTTGCTTCATCGTAACATTTTGGTAAATATAAAACTTCATAGAATTTATGTAAGATAACATTTCAATTTCACTGTCAGATTTATAATGCACAAAGAGTGAATTACATTGCCAATGCATCTTCACTTCATTATCACCCCCACCAACAATTCAACCCTCCTTCCTAGCATTCAGGCTTTACTATTATGTGTCAAGAGAAAAGAAAAAAATTATGAACATTATTAAATCCACATCAGAAATATATTTTTAAGGTAATTATGGCAAAATGCTTCATTTCATTCAAATCAGTGATTCCTGAAGGATGTGTCTTGGAACTCCAGAATACTGTGAGACATTTCTAGGGTCAGATTATATTGAACGTAGTGATAAGATGGTAAAATTCTCAATTAGTGTGTTTTATCATGCTCTGTGAGCAATATAAGTGTAAAACATTTTGTTTTTAAATGCTCTTATTTTTACTCGTCCTTTGTAACTTTAACTCGGAAACAGGTTTGGAAGAAATTTTCCATATGGCTTCCATATTCTGGAGCAGGCATTTCATGTTGGGTCACTTAGCTGCCCATGAGTGTTTCTATTTTGTTGATTTACAATGCAGACTAATAAATTATAAAATAGATAGCAGAGCACCCAAGGTTAGAGTCCCGGCAGCTGAACTGATGAGGTGTTTTTTGTCTTACCAGTACTTTATTAAATTTATACCCAATAACTCTAATCTTCTGCTGAAAGAGTTGGGAGAGAAAGGGGTACATATCTGCGTAAATAAGAATATTTATTAGGTTTCAACAAACTTTATTCACACTTACATTAATTGATAAGATCATTTGTATTTATATGCAAGATTACAGAAAACAGGATGTTATGTAGAGATGCTGATTTTTTTGGAGAAAAATTCACACATCTCTTCCTCTACCAGGACTCTAATCCCTCATATGCCGGATGAGTGCTCTACCAACTAAGCTGCAAAGACAGAATATTTCTTCCTCGGAGCGTATATATTGAAGCGTTGTATTTAAATACAAAAATTAATATTTTATTTTTCTGGTAGGATAAACTGCAACCAAAAATTTGTCAGTTTAACTACTTGATTTTTAAATGAAAATTATTCTGGAATGGATTCATGATTGATTAAAACCATTTTTATTGTGAAGGTGGCAGATGTTAGTAAAAAAGGTTGGCAGGACTTTTCTACAGCTTTCACTCAGAAAGTTACGCTAGAGCAAGCTGAAGGAGCTCCAACTGAAAAGTCTTCTCTGTTATCCAGTCCAAAGGATTTCAAGTAAGTAGCAAGAAATTCACTAGTAAAAATTTGGTGACTAATGTAGGAATATAGAAAGTCCACATCCTCTGGCTCACAAAGGGTGTTCTTAAAAGTATCATTACACACATCAGTTTCTGGCAACTATCTTTTAAGATAGCTGCCACACACACACAAACTGATGTGTGTAATGTCAAATGTGTATTAGTCGAATCTGCGACAAGCTATAACCTCTGGCCCATGGGACAAAGACTGCCAAAAGGGCTCTGAAGTATCAATACACAACATGTTAAGTGCACTAGTTTCTGGCCCGCAAGTGGTAGCTATCTCCAGTATCCTGCCTACGGGCTAAAAAGGTTGTATATCCCTGTTTTAAATTTCTTCACACAATTATATTTTTAAAAGTATTCACCTTCTTAAAAAAATAATTCTTTTCTCGTCTATTCATTAACACTCGTCAAGCACAGTTCGAATCTGATCCTAATATATTTCAAAGCTTTGAGACAGATCTCTTAGAATGGAAATGGACCATGACTGTTGTTTGTAAATTGACCTTTATGCTTCCATTTTTTATATGCAAATACTGAAGATAGGTGTAGAAAATTAGGTAGTTAAAATTCCTGTTCAAATAGTTACAAGATAATTCTAATCCCTCCACAATTTGATTTTAAACTCGGTCTCATTCTTTATTGAGCAGTCCTCATATCTTCTGTAGTTGCAGTTGTTCATCGGGCTAAAATACATCACAACTATATACATACTGGAAACAGTTATTTTCCGGATATTATGCTGAGGTGAACTCGGAAAGAAAAGTCATCACGTCTCCGCTGAAACTCGAACCCAGGCCCTCTTGCATACCGGGCAAGCATGCTGGGGCAAGCTGTATGCAAGAGGGCCTGGGTTCGAGTCCCGGCGGAGACGTGATGACTTTTCTTTCCGAGGTCACCTCAGCATAATATCCGGAAAATAACTGTTTCCTTGATATCTCTGGCTGAGAAAAAAGCAATCTATATCTCTATATACATACTGTTGTAAAAACTATTCTAATAACTATTCAATAATTTGACATATATGATGTTGTTCTGTTGATATAAAACTTCTGTAGTTTTTTTTTTTATGCCCGATGGATGTAACCATTAAGAACCTTTTCCTTCTGCATAGTTCACCTGCTCAATCCACAAAAAACGATGACTGGGGAAACAGTGATTGGGAATGTGCCAAGAAATCTCCTTCCTTGGAATTTTCTAAAAAGAGCCCCAAACTGAAGACTGAAGCATCGCATAAACTTCAAGGCAAATCAAAAACAGGAAATTCTGGTTCATCATCATCATCTGTGGCCAAGAGCAGCAGTGAAAATGCTAATCTTCTCATTGATTTTGATGAATCTAAAGCCGGTAACCATGGTAAGTCTGATTGGGATGGTGGATGGGAAGACGAGTCGTGGGAGGAATTAGAAGGGAAAACGTCAAGCAAAGGTTATCAGAGGATAGGCTCTAAAAATGACTAGAGAGAAAAATTCTTTTTAATGAAAATGATGATGGAACAAAACGCCAGTTGACTGCAGATGAATAATGGATATTTAAAAAACATTTAAGGTATTATTGAATGTAACAATTTTTTTAATAGTTATTACCGATTTGTGATGGCTGTGGGTACAACTAAAAAATATATTTATTTCACCATAGTTTTTTATTTATTCATTCAGCTACATGTATCTTCTTTGGTGTTGCGCCCTATTGTTGCATTTGTTTTATTTACCTGTTTAACAAAAAATGGAATCATTGCATGTATCTTAACATATCTCTTCCGTTATGCCTGAGCTTCAAAAACTATGCAGTTGTTACAGAGCTATACATAGTATGTATATAAATGTTTATATATGTGCTTCTAGGATTGGAAATTGTCTTTTTTTGATAATGATGAACTGAAGGAAAAATCGACAGCCTAATTTTCTTATTCTACATTTGATTGCTGAAATTCCCTTAATTTATTCCTTCTGCCACGTTATATTGATTTAAAATTTTACATATGGTGTTTAAAACTACAGATTTTGCAATTGGTTATTATATTTCATGCTTGTTGTTCCTATTGCTACGGTTTATCTCCGCAAATTGCTTGTTTGAAATTGATATATATTTGGTGAAGTATAAAGTGTTGTGGATAATGTTGAATTTACATACTGCTGTGCAGGTTTTTTCTTGTGTATATGATCGGAAAGCGAGTTTAAAACTTTGCAGTGCCTCTCGTGGTTTTTGCTGGCAGCGACATATCCAGCATACGTATAATCAATTTTTGTCCCCTTTACATTTTGCATGTGTTTTATAACAATTTTTAAGTTTTTATTTTAATGTGCTCGTTTCTTTTGCAACTTGCACTAAAATCTTTAGACGAAATGTCGAAAAATGTTATGGTGTAGTAGCCAATGTCACAAAAATTTTGTAATTTACGTTATTTCATCCATCTTTGCTGTCATATATATATATATATGATACCACTGAGCATTGGAATATTTAATATTCATTTAATGTTTCTATCAGTTTTATTTTTGATTTGTTAATGTATATCTTGATAAGGGAAACCATATCTAATTTCACATTAAATTCTTTTCTTTATATTGGATATCTTCAGCCTGTTGGTCGCAAACACTGTGGTGCGCTCACTGAAACACCCAGGAGTGTGTTCAGTGTGCATGTCCGATTGTGATACTCACGAAATGTTGATTCTAGAATTGACATTATATTGATTTGAGTATAGGCCAGGGTTAGACAAATCCTAGGATGCCTACAGTTTTGTGTGTTGACTGACTAAATTAGAAGCAGAGGAAAGCACAAAGTTTTTGGAAATTATATCAGCCTGGCCACCTAAAAACGTAGAAAGGCTATCACTAAGCTCCAGAGAAGTTGTAAAAAAAAAAAACATTATTTCAGACAGCTTTCCTCATATTGGTGCCTAATTTATTTTTTTCAAGCTCTGGCAATATGAGTACTTTTTTCCAAAGACAATGGTTGCGACTTAAAGGATGAAGATCTCTGCTCTATATTTTGTGTATTTATAGTTATTGATATATTATTCAAATGGTGGTTATTATTTTGTGTAAATATATATATTCATGCAAGGAAGATTTGCCATCAACAGGTTGATGTTAATTCATGGTGTTTTAAATTTGGGACCTTTCTATCTGTAATCTTTTGAAACTACCCCGGTTTTTTCTAAATTGAGGCTATCTCAATTCATACAAAAATATAACCATAATCATGTAACATAGTAGCAGTTGTGTGATGGCATGAAGTGTTCTTGCGCTGTATTTATGGGCAGAGTTCATATTACACATTTGACTTTATTGAATGATGGGAGCTACTCAATTCCAGCAAGCTTGCCTTTGAAAATGTACAAGTTACATATCTTACGTTGAATTTTTTTTTTTTAAATTGCTTGTTGGAATACTTGTTATATAATGGCGGCTAATTTATTATCACATATTAATTTGCCTCACATATATGAAACAGTGGCAAAATCTTAAATTTAGTGGCACCTGTGTACATCATGTGGGTTCTGTAATTGGAATGAGGGTTAAATTTGATTTTGGCAATGTTTAGCATCAATATGTATTTATAAACTGCTTTTCCTGGTGGATTAGTGGCTCCAAATTTTGGAAATGCATAGAGAATATCCCTAAATCTTTGAATTCATTTATAACTATGAAAAAGGATGTGTAATGTTGATTAATACACCATGAAAAATCTCTAGCAGGCTCACCTAGAGTAGAAAAATCACTTTTTGTTCAATGTGATGTCTAATTGAAAAAAAAAAGCCATTTGGCTGTGTACCAATAATACTGATATCACTCTGCGCATTAATGGTGGATGATGAGTCTGCCTGAATTTATCCAGTGCCTATAATGTGTTGATTGTTCTTCCGTAACAGACTACCTATTCTTTATTTCATGTCAACTTTTAGTCACTCTAGTTTTTGGCCTGAACCATGCCTCTCTTCCCATGATAACCTACAAAGGAGAAGCTAGAATATCTTCTATTTATTCATCAAGATTTATGTCAGCAATATATTCCAGCTAGGAAGTGACTTGTTTTGCTACCATAAGCCCTGTTGGTTGTTGAACATAAATTACTTCCCTAAGTAAGATTATAAAATAGGAGAGATGGGAAAGACTCTCAACTGAAAACCTCACCGCAGCCATGAAATTCAGCTAAAATCTGAACGGAAGTGTCACTACAATCTGTCATTACGCAGCAGCTTATACAAAATTCATATTTTCTTATAGAGTGTCGATATACAGCTCAGGGTTTTGCAATTTTAACTTGTAATGAAAGATTATTTCCAATCTATACAATTTGATTTTTTTTTTAATTTGTGGTATTGGCTGTCTGAAAAAGATGTTCGAAATTTCTGTTGATAGTAATGCAATATGAATATATAACAAAAAAAAGATTATGGTATGAATTAAAATATGAAGATACATGAATCATCTCAACATGAAATTATTTACAATAAATCTATCGATTTACAAGGTGATTGATTCATTTACTTATTGTAACTCGCCAAGAGTCAGAATTTTGTATTCTATAACAACTCATTATTTCTGGTATGATTTTGTACTTATTTTAAGTTGCTGAACTAAAATTTATGGCACAATTTTCATACAGTTTTGTTTTTTATTTACGTTCAACTTAGTCATGCTTTTTTTAAAACAAGAACAAGGTTTTTATATATATGTAAAATAATATTGTCAGCAATGTGTGAAACCTCTACATCAGGGCTGGACAAGCACAGGTCACCATAACGACTAAAAAATTGGTATTGGTGCCTAAAATTTTGTAATTATTAAATTACATGCTGAGAGCAGCACAAAATGTTTGGATTGTATAGCAGCAGCATATCTGCCTGAAAAAGTAAAAAAAATATTATTTTGTACTTTTTTCAGGTAAAATATTTTTCGGCGCCTAGATTTTTTTTGCTATTTGTCCAGCCCTGCTCTACACAAAGTAATATCTGTATGCTAGAGGTAAAAGACAATGTCCATGGTCAGTATTGGGATAAAACTTAATTGGCAGTACTGACATTACACTACACATAGGTATAGTACACCAAGTCCTATTTCAATAAATAACAGATATTCACTTTATGAGTTCCATAGAAATAGAACATAATAAAGAAAATCTTTAAAAGACACTCTTTCTCCTATAAAATTTTCGTTTTGTGACATGGTGCCTCCATCACACGGATATTTAAATACACTGAATTTTTTTTTTTTGGACCAAAGATCTTTCTGGTTATCAATTTATAAACAAAAATATTAGAAACAAGAATTCATTCTACTTCAGCCTACAGAATCATGTGGTTATTCAAGGTAATTATAATTAAAGTTCTGATATTTTTAAAACCTCTAAAATAAGAACCACTGGTCAGAATGACTTGCCAGAAGTTGCAAGAATACTCCTGTAACAATGGAATTTTGTTTGGCAAAAGAAAAACAAATACTTTGAAATGTACTGATAGATGGCCCTGTTACTCGTCAAATACATGAAATTTGGTGACAGAATAAAAATGGCATATATTGTGCACAGACGAAGCTTATTTCTATCTGCTGTGCTGTCAATACGCAAATTACAGAATATGGGAGGAAAATAACCAGAACAATCAGTCCTCACTGCAACCATCACTCCTTCATTCTGCAGGTTAATTTGTAGTTCACCTATTCTTTCTCAGAGATAGAACCTGCAGGTTACATTACCTGTACTGTGACTGGTCAGCACAATTTTGGAGGTGACAAAATTATCAGCTGTTATTTTCCAATAGCCTGGGTGGCAGCCATGTTCTGAGTCAGTTAAACATCACATAAAACAAACACCTAATTTTACCCTGCCCGACCCTCGTTTTTATTCTGCCAGTGAATGGATCCATGTTTTATTGATAAATTTTTAAGTTTTCAAAAAAATTCCATCCTCCAAAGAATGAGGCAAATACAAGATGTGTAGAGCGCCAGATCAATTAAGTACCATGATGTACATTTCCATCTTGGATCACTAATGCAGGGCTGGACAAATCGAAAATATTTAGGTGACAGCCAAATTTTTTAGGAGCGAAGCATGGGTTTTCCCTCCCTAAGTACTAAATAATGGGTTTTTTTTTTCACTTTATGACCCAACATTACAAAATCAAAAAAAATGTCATATTTATACTTTAGTTTAGCAGTATAAAATTTTAGGCGCCTGGGATTTGTCTGGCCCTGAACTAATGCTCAATAATCTAAAGTGTTTGTACTGATGCTTTTTTTTTTGCCAATAGAAAATGCATGAGATATTAGTTTTCGTTAAAATATATATATGCTGCAGACTATGTTGGTGCGTCAAATTTGTAATATTCATTCACCCACACAATATCTTATACGAAACAAATCAAACAAAGGAATTAAAAATTTTCATCGAAAAAAATATATATAATTTATAAATATTACAATGAAAAATTTAAATTTAAAAGCCTCTATCATTGCTGAGTGCATCCATTAGCAGCCAAAGTCATTTCATTCATGTTGACAGAAGGAGCGAGTGGATGTTTTCTTTCAACTTTATCTCTTGTGCCGTAAAGATTCCCAAATATATTGTTTTGCAGGTTATCTATGGTGATCTGCTTTTCTTGAAAAATAGAATTGCTCTTCAATGTTTTGTCATTCAAGTCTATAATAGTCAGCTTAGCAAAGTTATTTTCTGTGAAAGGAAAAAAACAAAGTATTTTACAGAAAAAAACTTCCTTTTATAACATGAGATGTGTTTTCATGCAATTCAAATGACAAATAGGCAATCTGAATTAATTCGGACTAAGATGGAGACTCTCCTAACACTGTTTCAAATGATTGAAAGTTTACATCTTTTCAGAAATCGAAACAGCTTTACTAAAAGGATTCCAAACATATTAGGAAGCAACATATTAATGTTTCGATAACTGGATTTTGGCTCCATTAACTCACCCTTCTTGACTTCTCTATTGCATGTCGTTTTTACTACAGGTAAAATCCCCCTCTTAACGGTAGCCCAGGTTGACAAGATACTTACCTAAAATACCAAAGGATATTTAGAGGTGTCACGAGTTTGATAGCCCGTTTGTTCTTGTCAGAAACTTTCCTTGGGGGGGGGGGGTACATTAGATATAGTGACACACACATGATCACAGGAAAAAATTACTACCACATGGAGTCTCGCACCGGGGGGCTGTTAATGGATCAACCTCTCGGTGAGTATTAAAGAGGCTGTCCGAAATCAACAATAAATTGTAAGTCCCAGTCTTATTAGCTCTCATGTGCAGAACATGACCGTGTTGCGACAAAAAGATCAATCCTCTTTTACGACCAAATAGTAATTTTTAAAAATTTCTCTAATAACATTGCCCCTTTTTTACAGACATATTTTTTATCTTGTAAAAATTTACTTTTAATATACCATTAATAATACAGTAGAGCACCGATTATCCGAAACAATTGGAGACTGGGGGTTGCTTGGATAACTAATTTTTTGGATAAATGCAAGGGGGAAAAAAAGTACCAATGTCGTAGGAGTAATTATGAAACAAAGAAACTGATATTAAACACAACTACATATATTTTGTACCTCATGTATTACAAATAACACAAAGAACTGACTAGCCTAGTTTGGCAAGTTCAAAATGATCATTAAAATAGGCCTGGAAAGGAAATCAAAAATTTTCTTCTGCTTCCCCTAAAAGCACTAGCGGAACTTCTACATGGCACGAAAATTTGAATTAGCCAACTGGAACGCTTTCGATTAACCAATGTTTCTGTTGATCTGTATTTGAATAATCGATACTCTATTGTACTTCATTTGAACTTTTCCAAAATAAGATTTTTTTTAATGTCAATCTGGCAAGTTTTTTAATGTCCCTGCATATTTTCCAACAATCAAGATTTAAATTCTGTCTATCCAAGTACTTGAATGTGACGTTTAGGAAAAAATAGTCCAAAGAATTATTGAACAAATAAAATCTATAATGAGACTAGGAACTTTCCAAAAAAAAAAGAACCTTTTTGGTTAAACTTTTTGGCCGCACCACTTTTATGCATTGTTTGTTCCTTCTGCACAGAGCCATTTCCATTTTCTGTTTTTTCCTTACATTCACCTGTTTTGGATAAAATGGAAAAAAAGTAGTTCAAAGTTTCATTCTTGAAATACTCTTTCATTGATCAGAAAATGTCATACTGTGAAATCATTGTATGAAGATACTCAAGATGATATTGTTATACAGGCAGTTATTGCTAGAGAAAAGAGGGTATCACTACACAAGTTTCACTGCATTTAAATAATGAAGATAGAGATGATATGGTTGGTTAGTAATTTGTAGTTCGGGTATGTACATAAATTATGATTCTATTTCATATATATATATTTAAATAAAATGCATCAAAATTACAGTAAATTCCCAATCAAATAAACTGCCTGTAGACAATGTGATCGACATCAAAAAGCTGTTCTCACGTTATTTGTATACTATACAGACATAGCTGTCACAGGATGTGACAGCTATTAATGATTATTTTATTCTGCAAAAATGCAATGTTTTCACAAATTTCTCAACCATATTATACTTCAAACCTTGTCAGTGAAAATGAAGCCACGAACTCAGTGAACTCAAATAATCATGATCAGAACTTATTTTACGGTAACAAAACACAAAATTAGTCTTTTGTCGTAAAAAGTCAATTCATCCAAAATTCCAAAAAAAAAAAAAAAAAAAAATTAAAAATGGTACATGAACAAGAGTTTATTGCAAAAATAAGTCAAAGAAGGTCTGAATAGATGCTGTTAGTTTTGTTAGAGAAAAATACTTTATGTTCAATTTTTATTATTGTGGTCAAAATGAGTATCTGTCGTTCTAGGTAGTTTGAAATCCCTCTTTAGTGCTGATGCTGCTGAATGTCATCAGAACTTGCAATGCCTTCGACAGGCTATCAAAAATAAAATAAATAAATGAAATAGATGGTAATATTGACAAGTGATGCCCTGCCCCAAACAGGGGTGATCGCCCATCCCAGGAGCTGGATAATTACAAGAAAAAATTGGGCTGTCTCATAAAATGCGGGACGATTCAAAAAAATTTACACAATAAGTTGTCCCTCTTGAAAGATTGTCCATTATTCATCCCTATACAACAAAAAATTTAACATGATATTCTATCAAGGTTTGACGGCAAGGATACAAAAATTTACACATCTTGTACAACAAAGCCCACAATTCTTACCATTTTTGGAAGCAAATTCTGTTTGCAGCTTTGCTTTCATTAATTCCCTTTGCAATGAATCCACAGATTTCTTGCACAGGTAGAATTTACGCTGTGTATCAATTAGTTTGTTTGTTTCTGCTACATTGGAAAACCTGAGTTTACTCATTTCTGCTTGTAGATCTTCATTCTTCTTTCTGTTTGAGCAAGAGAAGATAAAAAAAAATTGAATTATTGTATTCAGCATATAAGCTGATAAGAGTGACATTTTTAGTTCGTTAGTGACGTTTTCCTTCACAAAATAAGAAATATCAAGATTAATTTTGGTCATATTTACATATGAAACTGTCAAGTAACGAAATTAATGCATTACTGCATAGTGAATTTCTCTATACATAAGACCAAGTCTGGACAAATTGCAAAAAAATTTATGCGAGAAAATTTTTTTTATCCAAAGAAAATGCTTAAATAATGCTTCTTTGGAATTTTCAGGGCATAGTGACCCTCTTTCATGTTGACAGAATATGCTGCTATAAATTCAAATATTTTATGTTGCTCTTTCAGCCTGCAAAATTTAGTAACTACACAAACAAAATTTTAGGCAGCAATACCAATTTTTTAGTCGTCATGGCGCCTGGGATTTGTCCAGCCCTGTACAAGACAGGATGCAACCAGATTCTTGTTATTTTGCTATTATCAGGGGTCTGTTTTCGAGAAAGTTCTCCTTATTTTTGTGAGAAGGATTATTAATTTTGTGAAAAATAAGTAATTTTGTAGGAAGTGAAATAATCTAGTTAATTTATCACAAAAGAAATGAGACACCAAATTCATGCTTTCACTAATTTGTATTTTATGAAAGGTCCATTTTTCAGATCCAGAATTTTGTGAAGGGAATCAAATTTTGGCTAGATAGACCCCTAATTATGAAACCTTCATAGTGATTTTTAATTCAGTACCCATGCTAATAAAATCGTTGGTTTGTAAAAGAAATCAAATATTAATATCAATCACAGAATAAAAATTTCATTTCTAAAATCAATGCTGCTGTTTTTAAAAATCAAAACGATTTCTGAAATTAATTTTATCTACTGGGAAACTTTGTGGAACTCGTAAGAAAACTTAATTTTGTGAATCATTCTGTCATTTTTGGCATCTGGACAGTTTTCAAATTTTTTTTCAAAATTTAAACTTGGAAAAAAAAATTATATAAATAAAATTATGTAACAATTACAAAATTTGAAGTTTATTTAGAATATCTATTGTTCTCCCACAATTTTGTAAACATATGTAATTTTGAAGGCTTGCTGTGCTTATAATGAGCACAGAGCACATATGCTAACTTTTGTTTTAGAAAATGAAATTTTTGAGAAATTGACAATGAATGCACAAGAAATAGAAGTGATAAAAGAAACTGAGAACTTGGAAAGGGAATCTTCTAATTCCCATTTTAGATACAGTAAACACCTCAACTTAGTCTGTAATTCATTCCAAAACCAACAATGAACCAATTTTAACAAGTATACGGAATTTCAGGCTTAAAATTTGGAAAAAGTTGAAAAAGATATATCTATAATACTATCTGTATAAGAAACCCCCAACCCCCTATTTGTTTGGACCAAACTTTTGGAAAAAAAGAGGTTCCTTATACATGTTAAAATACAGTAAGTTGGGGTAAACTTTTCCAATGGTAATGTCTCTCCTCCCCCCCCCCCCCCCATCGGAAGCGAGGTAAATTTGTAGATTTTCTTTATTTTTTCTCGTTTATTTGTCTCTTTGATGGTACTGTCAAAGAAAGAGAAACATTTCTCTTCAACCCTTTGCCGTCGATGCCGCCACATTGTTGGCATTCGCAAGTCGTCTTAGAAATTGGTGTCGCCAACCTGGTTGCATGATGTCATTCATGATCACCTGCCGAGCAACACGGCAAACAAGGCTCATGGAAATTTACCATATTCGTGGGAAAAATTGGCCAAAATTTGTCCAAGTGGAAAATTTTGAGAGTTCATCAAACGAAAGAATTTTTTTTTTAAAATAAAAAACGCAGAGCAATACTTTATTTTAAAATACTTGACTATGTATTTTCCCCACTAGATGGCAGCAACACTTAGCAAGAAATAACTCCAAAAAGCTAAATTTGCTCAGACTAGGTGATACTCCCATCAGAGAAATTTGCAGATCGCAAAGGGTTAAAAATGTGATGTGAAAAAGTTTCAAACTTTGTTCAAAATGCATCCAATTAAGAAAATAATTTATTTTTAGAATGAGGCGACGTTAAATGTTGGGTGATGTATGTCAAGGAATAACTGTGTGTGCATGCCATTTCTTTTACTAAGGGCTGTATATGTACTCGGATAGAAAATTTAATTTTTTTTATTCAGTCCCTCTGTCCCTTAACTTTCAATTAAAAAGGTGTTGCCCTGTCTTTTCTGAGCCCAATAAAAAATATTCCACATTTTTAAAATGTAATATTTCCTGAGATATCACCGTTGAAAATTGAAGGGCATCTGAGTTTCGAAAGGTTCGAACTGCACCTTTAAAGGATGTTTCAAGTTTTTGCGTTTTTTCTCTCAAGTTTGTTTGTTATTATATCTTGTTCTTTCTCTCATTTGCAAAAAAGAGAAATTTGATAAATTAATTTACAATTTGATAAAAAGGGGAAATTTTTTAATTCAAATATCTCAGCTAATAATGCATTTTAGACACATGCATTTTTTTTTTATTTGGGTCAAGGAGAGACAGGGCAACAACTTTTTCATTGGAAGTTAGAGAACAGGAAGAAATTATAAAAAATTAATTTTCGTACCTTGACACACAATACAGCCCCTAATAAAATAGATCAAATATATCTAAAATTTTATTTTAGCAATTTTAATGCTTTTTTCCCATTTGAAAGTCATAAGCATCAATGGTACATCAGTCGTAAGACCGGTTCACCCCCCTCCATGTTGAGCAACTATCACTCATCTCTGTCTTGGGCTTTGTTCTTTAGTTGGTTATAACTGGTACATTCTGAGTTATTTATCAGCATTGAGATTCGTTAGCTTCACAACACGGACACGCACATTCCAACATGTACCAATCCGTTAGAAGTTCCACAGAGGAATATCAACGCGTAGCATGTCACATGGACGCGTCTGGTGTAGCAGTAGCATTGAGATTTAGGTGACTGGGCCTTTTCCCTTCAATCCTGTTTTCCATCCTGTCACAGGCAGCAATCCACTATGCCGGAGAACCAATCATCCAGTGTAGTAGACGTTTATATTTAATCTTTTTCCGGATTTGGCAATTTTCTCCAACTTATGTTAATACTTGTGAATTTGATCTTTTCAATGTCCAGCTTATGCACACCACATCTCCAGTACTTCCAATCATTTCACATCTCTCTTGTTTATGGTTCAGGTCTCTGATCTATATAGTGTGGTAGACCACACACATATACCTTAGTCAGGAGTTTCTGTAGTTTAATCGGTAAGTTTTTATTCGTTAGCAATCTTTGTTTAGCGAAGCGAAACTCTAGATCTTATGTCATTGTTGCAAGTCACTATTTTAAGCGACCAAGCTTCCCAAATACTAAATGATTAAATAATGTTATTGTTGTAGTTGGTGACCTTTAATTTTTGTTGTGAAGCGATGAGCTTTCTTGCCTATTGACATTTTCATTTTGCTTATATTTATTTTCATCCTGTACTTCTGGGCCTTGCAGTTAATCCTCGAGAGTAGTCCCATCAATATTGCTGGGCATCCTGCCGATAGAGCAAGGTCATCTGCAGACTTTATCATCTTCACTATCCGGCCCCCTATTCAGATTTGAAAGTATGTTTCTATAACTAAATGGTTGAGAATAAAAAGATACAGGTAATGTTCCTGGACACATGTATTTATCCTGACAGCAACAATTTTCTAGTCAACAAGCAAAGGGTATAGTTTTTTCCTGAAAAATGGTTCAATTTAAACAACAAACCAACCATGACCCCCAGCTCTGTCCTCACAAAGTTACTCACTCTGTTCACTATGTTATTCAAAAGAATGTCACATGGTGGAAAATTCTGATGATGTTCATACTGGAGAAGCCCCTTAGCTCGGCCACAGGCCCTAACCTCCAACGAGGAACCTCCCCCACCACCCACAATCAGATCAAAATACAAAGTATATAGTGCGTAATCTAACGAGGAAGGAAAATATTTTTTATGGGGATGAAATTTGGGGGTGGACAGCTTTGCAAGTTTCACTGTATACATATATATATGGCTCCCCATAAAATATCTGAACTACTAATTAAATAAGCTCAGGTGGGCCACATAGAAAAAAAATGAAAATTAAAGTATGAAAATATAAAAGTTTTACTCAACCGTTCATGTTTTAGTATAGCTCTTAAGTATCCATATTCATCATGATCTCCACCTGCAGTAAAATTATATGCAGGAACAACTGCTCCTTGAGGCTTTGCCTGTTGCTCCGACAAACTATTTGTGAGTTCCTCTACTTCTTTTCTAGCCTCTACTAACTTTATCTCCAGTTTTTCAATGTAATTCAAGTCACTTTCCTTGGTGGTGTTCATGCTCAGTGCAAGAACAAATTGATTCTGTGGAAGAAAATGAGACAATTACTTTTTTAAATGAATCATGTTGGATTTAGATTAAATAAAAACATCAGGAAAATGGCAGACTTAGTATTGATAATGTCGGAAACAGCTTTTAAATTACAAATCTAAAGAAAGGACATGATAATCGGAAGATTATTTGAGCCAGTCATATCCAGGAAGACCAAGTTAAGGATTTTGATCGACTGTTTCAAACTGAATCAAAACTTTATTGGCTAGTTGAGACATGAACAAACGAATTTGTAGGCAGAACAGGTTCATTCGGTCGTTGAGACAGTGGGCAGTGTGTATCATTTATTCAAATGAATTGCTAATCAATCATTTACAGTCAGCCTTGCTTAATCACGTAATGAATAAACTGATAACCTGCTTATAAATATATTAAATCCTTCTGGAACCAAAATTTTCCCTGTAACTTTAGCATTGTGGATACAACGTGTAGTCGTGTTTGTTTGTAGATACAATGTTAACGTTTCTCGTTTTATATAATATGCACAATTACAAAACATTTCCTCTCTTAATTGAATATTATGATACACCCAACTGTAAACAACACAGTGAAACCTTGTTACAACGATACTCGATATAACAATAATCCCTCTACAACTTATTTTTTCTTGGTCCGCAGAGTATCATTATATCAAAGTTTCACTGTATTAACCACTATGTACATAATATTTTTATTGAATAAAAAATTTGGCAATCATGGCAAATATATTGCCAGTTAAGAATTATAAAAACTGAGACTTAGGTCCTCATAGTGTTTAAACTGTCTTTCAGTACATTCAATTATTTTATTTCATTTTTATTCTTTGTTAAGCCATTAGAGGGCGATTAATTTTTCGATAACATAAAAAGTAAAAAAAATCTGCAACAAGATCATGGCTTTAACTTCATGTAATGTCTTGAAATTAGAAAAATGATCACGGAAAGAAAGGGTTTGAATCTGTGGAACAAATTAAAAGTTTATGGGTTACAATAAAGAAAATAATTGGAATTGTCAAAGAGTATGGAATTTCTCAAGCTCAGATTTAAGACATTAAGAATTTACTTACTTACTTTACTTTTTTTCTTTGGTCAACATTGTTTTGGATGAAATTGAAGAATGAAACGGCAATGGAATTGTCTCCCACCCCGCCCCCCCATAATCGAGTAGTCACCTTAATCGGATATTATGTACTGGAACCATTGATATCCATTTAAGTGGGGCTGACTGTGATAGCAAGACTTAATGAGTCTTCTCATTTGAAAACTAAAATTTTTAAAATAAGAGTTTTTAAAATGAAGACTCATTTAAAACTCAACTTATCCTTGGACATCCTGTTTGTTTGTGAAAAATAAAAAAAAAGATTATTTTTGGTTTAGATTGTTGAAAAAGTATTGTACAGCATCTCAATGTTTCTCGTTTAGGAAGTATATGTAGGGAGCACAAAAAATTAATTCTATAAAAAAAGAATTGAACACTCACTTTCAACTTTTGAATTTCTTCAAGTCTACGCTCATGACTCTCCTTTAATGCCTTGTATTTTTCTTTCATTGTGATATACTCTTTTTCAACAGCTTTACGCCTGTCATCTACTTCCCCAAATACAGAATTTCCACGTCTCTTCTCATCTACTTGTTCAAGCTTCATTATTTCGACTGTTGCCAATAACTCTGCATTTTCTTCTTTTGTTTTCTGGCCAAAAAAAACAAAACAAAAAACTAAATTATGCAATTATAAATGATACTTCTCAACTTTAAAGACTGCACCCATTGCTTACAGTAAAAGATGCTTTATTCTACTACTACTTCTATACTGTACATGCACCTCATACTCCGAGGGATTTCCACTGAATTGGTTTACATGCAGTGTGTTGCGTGTGTATAGGTGGCTTCAACATATTTATTTTGTCAGAGTTATGTTTTTTGTATTATACTGGTGCTATATGTGTTCCATATTTTTAAACATGTCACTTTGTTCTAAAAATTATTATTTTTTCTCAATTAGACTAATTTTGAACAAAGCTAGAAGGTTTTTTGAATCACATTCTACGAGAAAAATGTTAACTTAAAAAGAGTCCCATAAAAAAAAAGAAGAAAAAAAAGCAAATAGGAAAGAATAAAGAAATTCTGTGAATTCTCTTCCCTTCTACTCCTGAAGAATGTGAAGCATTACCATTGGAAAAGTTTATTTATCTCAACTTGCGTCGTCAGTCTTGGAACAAGTTACTGCCATAAGTCAGGATATCACTGCTGACTTCCATAAGTTCATTTCAGGCAATAGGATTACGAAAAGGCTTACAAAACTACTATCTGGGGATAACTTTTTAATGCAATTATCAAAAAATGTCCTCAATATTTCTACATTTTTTTTTGTTACATCTTAAATTTTTCTATTGCTAATTTCATCTTTTTAACTCTTATGCAGTTTTATTTTATTTAAGTTAACCCTTTAAGAAGAGCAGCAGAAATCACTAAACCCACTTTAAAATAAAACATTTGAATAAATAAAACAAATAACACATTTTTTTTCCTAATAAAGTAGTTTTTTTTTTTCCCAATTTTCAGCAGGTGCAAACTAAAGGATATAGGGAGAAGTGTTTCACTGAGAAATCAACTTCACAAAATATCTAGGTTTGTCAATGCTAAAATAAGAGGCTTTTAATGAGGCAAAATATCTCTTCAATGCCACTTAACCAGTCAAGTGGTTACAACGGCGTTTACCGTCGCTGCCATACGTAATGTTGGTGCCTACGATGGCATTTGCCGATGCGCAGACTTAGTTTGGTCTTTTCTGCCTGTCAAGTGGTTAAGACGGCATTTGCCGTCGCTGATATACGTAATGGTGTTGCCTACGACGGCATTTGCCGACACACAGACTTTTCTGTCTTTTTCACATAGATATGACGAAATAATTTGTCCTGCCATCTCTGTACAGCCATCCTTCTACTTTATTATCTCATCACTTGATGGAGTTGACAATTATATTTCAAGGTCTGAGATTATTATTACTATTATCTTTGTCATGCTCTGCAAAGCTGCATCCCCATCGTTTTTGTTTCAATTTCCAACTCCCTTGCGAAGATGCATCTGTTTTATTACTCATGTATCTTTTAGCAAAGGTTCAACTACTATGGTTCCACATAAATCCATCAACAGCATTTCTTTTTGACACAGGACATTATGACCACCCCTCCCCACTTTTGGGGTGTCATATTATGTCTCAACACATTCGAGCTATAAAAAAACATGCTATAAAAAAATATTTTAATATTTCAAACTTCCAAGAAAAGGGAAAAAAAGGAAAAAAGCATGCACATCTTCAAAAAAAAAAGTGGGCACTGCGGGTAACGCTCGGAGAAATTAATTGGACAGTTGACTGGTTAAAGGATTAAGCATGTGCATCCTCAAAGGTGGCAACATTCGCAAAGAGAAATTAAAAAAAAAAAAAATTTGAGACAGAAATATGGTTAGGTGACAAAATTTTTCAATACTTCAATAATGGAGGAATACGTCTGAAGCTCTGTATTTTTTTCCTTGAGGTGCTCCTGGAGTTCACAAAGAGACACAAAAAACTTGTTTTCCGTCAATTTTCCTTCATCCAGTTTTGACTCCAAATCAGATACACGAAGCATCAGATTTTTCTGCGAATTAAAAAAAAAGACGAAAGGAATTTATCAGATTTTATGACAACTTGCACTTTAATAAATCCCTCAGAGCTAGAAGATTGTATCTTTTACCTTTATTCAGTATTTTACACAGATTTATGTTTTATCAATGTCATGAAGCATTAAGCCAGAATATCACTGTTTTTGCTAATCAAGCCTTACTAGTATAAACTGACTTTAAAATTTTACTATGAGAAAATTTTCATTTTCAATCATGCAAATATTTGAGTTGAAAGAAGTTAGACTGAAACTCATTATTTTCCTTCTGAACAGATAAATTGTAATACTATTCTCGGGGAAGTGTAAAATGTCATAAGATTTAATTCTTTATACATAGGGTGTCCCATAAGTCCTAATTCGGCCTTCATCTCATCAACTGTTTGTCGTAGAGGTATGGTTCTAATTTAAAAAATGCTCAAAATATATTCAGAAAACACTTTGTACCAGTTTTAAGATGAAAATGCAATTTGCTATAAAATGGAAATTTTTTTTTTTTATATGGTTCCCCTTGTCCTCAAACTACCAATTAGGAAGTTGTTGCCACATCTCTTCTGAGGCCTACAAAAAAAATCCACATTTCTGAGTGCAGTATTTGCTGAGATATTTGAATTAAAACATTGGAGAATAGTTGGGAAAGAACCACCTATAAACTTACGGTCAAAGCTCCTTTCCCTCCCCCCCCCCCATTTATGTTATTTCCCAACTTTTCTCCGATTTTTGAAGTGAAATATCTCAGGGAATAGTGCATTTAGAAACAGAATTTTTTTTTTCGTTTGGCCTCAGGAAATACAGGTAATTTTTAATTGGAAGTTAGAGGACACACACACAGGGGCCATATAAAAGTTTAAATTTTTTACTCTATAACACACTGTCAAAGCTGATACACAGTGATTCTTGAACACATTTTAAGCATTTTTCAAATTCAAAACCTACCTCTACAGAGAACAATTAATGAGATATAGGCCACATTAGGACTTATAGAACACCCTGTTTAACTCATCATAAGAAGGCAAAGTTTAAGGTTGAATATCTGAAAAAAGGGGGATGAGCAAATTATGAAATTTTCACAGGATATTCCTTTCATAGGTGAAAAATTATGTCAGAAATTTGATGGTACTCAGAGATATCTTCAAATTAGCTTGAAGTACATGGCAATAACCAGTACCGTGAGTGCCAAATTGCAGTCAATTATATGATTTAGCTCCCTCAAACTATTGAAATATTGGAGAGAAGACCATTTGGCAACAAGCACATCGCTGGTTGTCAAAACATTACTATTTGATGATAAATGTTTCTCTGAAACCAGATGAGTATCAGCCATGACAAGTATTAGTATGAATGACGAGTTGCCATGTTTTTGACAAGTTATACATATATATATTACGATAAATGTGATAAATCTAGAGATTGCGCATAATTGCCATTTATTATACATAATAAACAACAATTTTAGCAAGTTTAATAAATTTTGTGAATTTATCATATCTACCGGTGATTATGTAAAATGCCCAACCTTTATTGGTAAATGTGATAAATCTTACTAGGATGAACTACTTAAATTTACTGGAGATTTTGCTCAAATTTCAATCTTGGATGATGGATTCCATCAGTGATGATTATGTTTAAAAATGTCAAGAAAGCTAATATTACCAGACCGATAATAATTTATATGTTTTTATCCTTATAAAGCTGGGATTATAATATAAAAGTTTTAGAAAATTTCTTTATAAAACTTGAAAAATGCACCTAATAAGCATATCCGTTATATATTTCAGGGAATGTAACCAATAAACTTATTGGTTATTTTTTTCAAGTTTTGTAAAAGATTTCGCAGCTTAACACTTATTTTCATTTAATTGAATTTTTTTATTTTGATGGCAAAATATATGTGGTGTATCCATAACATATGAGAGATAGACACTGATGAGTGGTTCAATTTAAGTAACATTTCTGCATGACTTCTTCCATATTTATCAACCTCATTTGGGAATATCGGTGAAAGTGATAAATGTAGGAAAATTGATATAATTTACTGAGGCGATTGGTGATTATGCATAATCAGTGCCATTGATACTTGAGCATCAATGGTATTTCATGCCATGGATCTGAGCACCCACTGAATTGATTCAGAAATAAAGATTTCCTACATAAAGATCAAGATAAGCACCCAAACCCAAAAGTTCCAAACACTTCTGATGCCCCTGTGCATAATAACTGGCAATTATGGATAATCACTGATTTATCACATTTACTGTAACATATATAAAAAGAAGATTCTGAGATTTCATCCTTTACGTTAAAGTGGACCTATACGATTTCTGAACAGGAAAAAAATTATAAAAATGGATTTTGCTTTCTTCAACTAAAATGTTAGAGAAAAAAATCTAATTTTTGAAGAAATGTTTGGAGGCAATTTCTTTAACGGTTAATAAAAAACAGTATAACTAAAATTTATACGTTTCTTGTTAAAAAGTTTATTCAATAAAATAAAAATCTAATACATTTTTTTTTTATTTTTGAAAATATAAGAATGATTTTTTTTAAAAAAGAACATTACATGTTAAATGTAATGTTCTTTTTTAAAAAAAATCATTCTTATATTTTCAAAAATAAAAAAAAAATGTATTAGATTTTTATTTTATTGAATAAACTTTTTATTAGCTGAAAGGGTTGTAGATAGAAGAGATGACCAGCATTTTTCAGTCTCTTATCCATTTATTTTGAAAACTTTCATTCCTTTGGCAACCAGAACTCTCATAGTGTTCAGAAATGTTCCTCATTCAGTGTTTTAGTATTTTACTCTGCATTGGATTTTACATATGACAAGATAATGCTGTGTTTGGGTGTTTTATTTATGAAAGTAATAGTAGCTGTGAGGGCTCTGACCAGAAATTGAAAAGTCATATTGCAAGTGTTTGATATAGGAATGTAGTATTGTAAAATAATGAAGGCTATTCAGCACGTCGTAAATAACTTTGCAAATCATTCTGATTTCAGATTGCAATTGATTGCAATGTGGGAAGGTTTCCAACCAAAAAGTTTTTTATTCGCACAGTTTGAAGGATAAACAAGATAAAGAATGAGAACAACTGGTTCCATCTTCAAACAGCTCACCTTTTCATTCTGACAATCATTAAGCTCACGCAATACGTTTAGTAGTTCTTCACTATTTGTTTCGTTTGCACGTGCCTTCTCCTTTTCGCAACTGATTTTCAGCTTCTGTTCTAGATCTGCAATTTTTTTTTCGTAAATGTTGTTCTTGAGTACCATTTCTTCAGAGTCTCTTTGAAGATCTTTTATCTTTTGGAAGGATGCAAAGAAACACCATAAATTACTTGAATTTTTCATGTGATTTATTTTTTTAAAACAAAGTCTCGATAAAAAATTTCAATCATAAAAAAATGAATGTTTCAAAATGTGGCACATTTTTTTAACGTGTCACACAAACATCTATATACACAAACTTTGATCAGCAAATATTTCGAATAATTGCTCAATGAGACAAAGAAAGCATTAATAGAAAGAAAGGCAACATTACATATTTTTTTTTTTAGCACTCAATATACTCTTACATGCATTACATATCTTTTTTTTTCAAGCTGATATGTTTTCTTTTCATAGTTAATGACACATATTGAAAACCAGAAAAATTAAACGAAAAACTATTTCGAATTGTACTGCTTATACAAGGCTTTATTGAAGACATTGCAAAGCCTCAAAAATCTCACATAAAATAAATGTATTGAAGTAATATTGCTTTCCAAATATATAGCTACCTTTTTTGTAATCCAAACTATAGCAAGAAAAATTTGGATTGCAAGCTTTGAAGTAAAAGAAAACAAATTCAAACAAAACATTTCAGCAAAACAGTGAAATCAGACACACAGGCTCTGCAACAAATGAAGAGTTTAGTCCTTAATTGGGACATCTACCACCGAATTCATGAAAGAATATGAGCTCACCTTATGTGCAAAGGCTAATCAAATTTTTTATCTTCAAACTGTCTGCAGTATAAATATTGAAAGAAATCTTTGCACATATAAAAAGCTGCACATTTAAGGATTAAAAAGGAAAAGTATGAGATTGTATGAGAAATGCTATAAATAGCATTTTATAGATGAGATTTTGAATATTGATATGGATTTACAGCAACCAGACCTGGTAGTTTTTTCAGTTTTTTTCTGGGCCTCCTGTGGTTGCTCCACAGGAATTGATGAAGGTTGCATTATCGTTATGTTGTGTCTTGCTTCTGCAGGTTCGTCATTTAGAAGGCAGGCTTGACCCGATTGATGGAAATGATAATGTCTTTACCACTTTTATGAATTTTGAAAGTCTTATCACTTCTGTCCACAACTGGAAACGGCCCATAGTGGTCATAGTGAGGCTCAAACTGCGGTGCGGTACTGCAGCTGCCCACTGATTGAGGACTAGAGACGCGCCGGGTGCAAAAAGCGTGTGGGCGTAGAGGAAAGGAAAAAGTGCAAAGGCGAGACGAAAGAAAAAGTTGTTACGCAGGGAGTCTAGTCTACATTAGTAAGGGGATGGTGTTGGATTATCTCCGTACGAACTCCATCTAAAATTTGTTAAGTGTTCGTGTTTAATTTCGACAATAATCTAGAATTGTGAATAATAGTAGTATTATAATTATGTATTAATTAATTGTCAATAAACCGAAGGTTAGGATTATCTTCAACTTACAGACTCTTTAGATTCAATCATTTTTAACAATATAATTTAAAAAGATCACAACTAGCCCACAAGGTCACAAAAATCCAAAAATTTGCAAAATGCAAAGAAAATGAAATGACAGCATAAAATAATATGATGCAATACCTCGTCAATTTTTTCTTTCAATTTCCTGCTCATCTGGTTGTTCTCTTTAACAAGCATAAGATTCTTTTTGGTAAGAAAGTCAGCTGCTTCTTTTTGAGACTCAATTTCAAAATTCTGGCTCCCAATCATCTGCACTTTTACATTCAGATCCATTTGCAGAGAATGTTTCTGCTGCTGTAAAGTCTGTTTCACAAAAAATAAAATAATAAATAGTAATAATTGTAAACCATACGGCTATTAACTCTGGTTGTCAACATAGAAAACATGTATCTCAGAAGTAAATTAGTTTTTACATGAATGTTTTCATATAACAGAGTTTTTGATGGAATCAGAATTATATACATAAGTTCTCTCGCTAATGATTTTTTTATTTAATTCCTTAGATTCTTTTGTTTACTTAGAAAAAGTGTCTGCAATTTTTTTTAAAAATTTTTTATTATTATTTTTTAGAAAAAAATAAATAAAAGCTTATGTGTTTTAAAATTTCTTTAAAGCAAAGAAATATCAAGCAACAGATCTTGGCAAATCCAGAAAAAAATTAAGGTGCCAGCAATACTCCATAGGTGCCAAGCATTTCCTCTCCCCCCACATTTCCCTTTAAAATAGTGTATTCTTTGACTTGTCCAGGACTTACGGACCCATTTCCATGTTAGCGGACATGTTGATATGATTTCTAATGATTTTTTGGTCTTCATACTTAATTGAGTTATTAGTCATAAAAAATAAGGTGCCAATCTTTTAGTTGCCACGGCAGCCTGGAATATGAGATTCCATGTATATTATGTTTGCCGAAGTGATGATAAATTAGCCTATAAGGCACCACAGTGAGAAGTTTCAGCATATTCTGCTTTTGGGTATGCCAATACTCCTACAACATGAGGAAAGTATATAGGCCTATAACAAAAATAGAAAGACTAGCACGTGTCCTAACAAAACCATGACAAAATGCTATTCAAATATGCTATTCAAATAGTCAAATATGCTATTCGTGAATAAAACCTAAACAATGTGCTTTCTTGTCATATGTAAAATTATAGAGTGAAAAACTGAAAAAAAAATTGATTCTGTTGTCAAAGGAATGAAATTTTTTACACTAAAATGACCATAGATGGAAGAGACTGAAAAGGCTGACTATCTCTTCCTCGAATGGTCATTTTAGCATTAAAAACTTTATTTCCTTTGAGAACTAGTCTGTAATCAATTTTTATTATTTCTCATTACAATTTCCACACACATTATATAAATACAATTTTTTTTTCTTCACTGAAATGAGTAATTTTTTAGCATCGGCTTACATACGAGTATACAGGATGAACATTATCTAGTGCTCCATCCAAACAAAAGGGGGTAATAGATGAGCTCAAGTAGAGCATAAAACACCTTAGCAACTGTGTCCTGTCCCTGATGGTTCTCAAGTGACAGCAGATAGAAGGGAAATGAGTCAAATCTGAAAAACCTAAAATGTGAAGTTTCTGAAAGACCTGTATACACAAACTACACATATATTTGGAGAGAACATAAAAAAAATTATAAGGTGACGCTAATTTCATCAGAATATCTGAATTTAATGGTGAGCTACAAGCACTGGAAGATTGGCAAAATTCAAAATTGAATTACTGCCAAAATCTATAACTACTCATTCCGCAAACACCCTCCCAGTTACAAACAGTCACTTTCGAAAACATCTATAGTAAATCATATGTCTTTCAGTTCTGGACTAATTTAGCCTTTTGTTTATAATACATCACTGAAATCTGTTTGCAGAAGTACATACTTAGTAGATTTCAGCAACAATTTGATTTTGCACTTTTGCCAATAGCTCAGCATTTGCTACACACCATTAAATTCGGATATTCTAATGGAAATGGTGTCACTTAATAGGAATTTTTTCTGCAAAATCAAATTGTCACCGAAATTGGTAAGTCTATTCTGAATGTTCATTGAATGTCTACTTTAGCAGATGCCGATTTCAGTGATGCATTGCAAACAAGTGACTGAATTTCTCCTAAACTAGAATACCAATATGATTTATTATAAGCTCTATCAAAAGCTGTTGGAATGTAATGGAAACTTTGGCAAATTTGGCTGTTTGTAACTAGAAGGGTGTTTGCAGAATCTGTGGTTTCAGACTTTTGCGACAATCTGATTTACTTCGCCAATCTTCCAGTGCTTGTAGCTCATCATTAAATTCATATTCTGATGAAATTAGTGTCACTTTATAGGGTTTTTTTTTTGTTCTTTCCTAATATATGCATAGTTTGTGTGCAGGTCTTTCAGGAACTTCACAAATTCAGGTTTTTTTTTCAGATTTAACACATTTTCTTTCCATCCACAGTAACTTGAATACTACTGTTAGAGATAGGATAGGGGTTGCTATGGTGTTTTACACTTCACTTGGGCTCATCGATCACCCCCCCCCCCCACCCTTTCATTTGGTAGATTAGGTAATTTTCACCCTGTATATAGTAGACCCATATTACATATTTTTTTTGTCTCCCAGTATGAGCGATATAACAATAGGTTTACTGTAATCAGGGTTGGTAAAAAAAATGTTTTTTTTGAAAAAAAACCAAAAAACCAGGGTTTTTTAGGCTTAAACCGGTTTTTTTTTGTTTTAAATAGTATTAACATTAAAAACAATGAAATTTCTGAAAAATCATTCAAACTTCCAATAATTAACTAAAATAAAATGTTTATTAATGTAATTAACACTATTCCCATGCTAATTAAGCAATAAATATTTATTACATTTTAAGAAAAACCAACTTCTGTAATTTAATTATTTTTTGCTTAACTCAATGGATTACTGTGTGTTTGAAAATTCTTTTAATGTTATTATTAATCATATAATATATAAAGGTTTTTCTCCAGTTACTTTCAGTATACTTAATTAGGAAGCTATTTTCCAAAACGTTATAAAAATTAGGTGAACATAATGTATTTAATGAAGCATAAATAATGCAGATTAATTAGCAATGATTTACGATATACAGGGTGATTATAACTAAGGTTCTGATTTCAAAACACTGTAAAAAAAGAACGATTGTCAGAATGACTTGAAAATTGACATGTATATTCCTGAAAAAATTCAATTTTATTTGATAAAGGGGGAAAAAATACTTAAAAATGTAAAATTAATGACATCATCCAACATGTGCGAAATTTGCCCACAGAATGGAAACGATAGACAGTCATGGCAGAATGATGCATTTCACGATTTCATAATTCATGGAAACATCACAAAAAACGAAGTAATTGAACAAATAACTACAACTTACTTAAGAAATGTTAAATATGTTCTCCACCGCGTGTTCTGGCTATGAGGTTGAAAGCACAAAAATTCTTGTTCAACAACAGAATCGGAGTATGCCATGGTAATATTGTGGATGTGCTTTGCAATTCAGCTTCATTAAACCAAACGCCCCCCCCCCCCCGTTAATATTCCTGAAGAACTTCTAACATATAGGGAGTGTGCTGGAGATTGCAATTCACCAAAGTTTGCAATCTGACCACTGTTTATAACCTTTTGAGATAGAAGTTCTATCCACACACTGATGCTGTGGAAGTGCCGAAATGATGTGGTTGCACAAAATAGATTACACTGCTCGCTAAGTACAGCATCATCTACTTGCAGATTTTGCACTTTTTTCTTTTGCAAAATAAACTTCCATTGCTTCAGGAGTATCCATGCAAATTTTCAAGTCATTCTGATCAGTACTTATTGTATAGTTTTGGAATCAAAACTTAAATTATAATCACACTGAATATAGCTGATTATTTTTCATAAATCTGTTACTACTATACAGTAGAGCCTTGATTAACTAGGCTTAACAGTGTGTGTGTGTGAAAGTATAAAAAAAAACAACTATTGAATATTAAGACTGGGAGATATACAGTAGGAGATGTGCTGCTACTTATGGGAAAGAAAATGAAAATGTATGTGAGGTAATGTAACAACTAGTACACTAGTCTTTGTCCTTTAAGGACAGCTGGTGTCTTTATTGGATTATAAGACCACCTGCCCCTAGCATGATGGTGTCACTACTGTAGCTGCTTCTTTGTGAAGGGAAAAAGAAACCCTGTGAGATAATACACCATTACATTAATTAGATGTGTGATGCAATCCTTATTCATGAATTTGTTAAAGAAAGAGCATCAGAATGTAGCCAAAGGTTAGAAAATGTTGTAAGAATGAGAAATTTTGGCTTTTATATACAACTTTAAATGACTAAGATACTTCATATGAAAAAAAAATATATATATTCTGGCCACTTTTATGAGACTTTTTGAAAAAAAAAACACTTATAAAATCTTATGTCATTTAAAGATATACCATCAGAATATACCCCAAGGATATAAAATGTGGTAAAAATGAAACATTTTGGCTAATAATGAACCAATATGATATTTTTCAAGGGAAAAAATTATATTTAGGCAACTTTTATTCGATTTTTTAAAAAAAACCACTTGGTTTAAACCAACGTGGTAGTAGGCCTGACTGTAATAGGCCTATATCATTCATAGATTCAGTATCACACTCAAATATCACTCAGAATAAAACACATAGGCTGATTATGAAATAAAAATTTATGAAAAATACACATAATTTAAGAAATTTACTTCGATCCTTGATTTCAAGTTTTCATTTTCTTCCAGAATGCTCTTCACTAAATGAAAGGACTGCAAATCTTCTTTATTCGACAACCTTTGTCCTAAATGTTTCAACCGAGAGGCGTTATCTGCCATTTTCTGTAATAATAGTGAGATAAAAATGAAAGGTTCCAAAGAAAAAAAAAATTATGGCTAACAATACTAACTGTACATGCACCTTGTACACATTCCCCTGCGGAATATCAAACAAATCGGCAGATGCCGGAATGTGTGGTCTAAATTTGTATGTAAACCCTCTAACGTATTTATGTTTTGTCCGATTTATGCATGTTTTCGTGTTATACTACTAATTTAATGCATACCAACTCCAGTCCCATCGCCAAACAGCAATTTATTACCAATTGAGCTGGGTCAGAAATGAAGGGGTCGTCTATCGTTGGTTGCCTCAGACTTGACAAAATACAGAACTTGCTATCTGTGTTCTATCCCGGATTGAACCTACATACCTGATGGTAACATTCATGGTGGCATCTTACCACTGCACCAGAGTGGTGGAGTGGTAGAGTGCCAGAGATACTGAAGGTAGATGTCTGAATTTCCATGCAGGTATCATGCTGAAGGTCTGTCTTCTACTTTTTCTAAACAATGTATAACTCTTCAGTTCATCGCCATTTGGGAATTTACCGCTTTTTTAACATTCCCCTTCAAAATTAAGTGAATTGTGCTAAAGGTGTGAGTGTGTCTGTTCCGCAGTCTGAGTGTATGTATCTATAGTTTGTTTCAGGTTAACTTTGCGGTGAAGAGAAAGGTGGAGAGTGTATTCCTTCGCCGCAAAATATAGTTCCCATACATCTGAGGTTTATGATGATCATTTATATAGAATATTTCAAATTTTTTTATGATTTTGAAAAAGATACTGAAAAAATAATTTTTTTGTACCAATGTATATTCGTTTAAAATTTTTAAATTAGAAAAAATATTGGTTACCATTATCAAAAATCCATGGCAAGCTCAAGAGCTTTTTTTGGTTGCACAATTATATATATATTTTATATCAGCATTTTGTTGAATTTTCCAATAGATACAATATTTCATTCAGTTTTGCATGTAGTTATAGGCCTACACACCCAGACGAATATACAATCAGTTTTTTTTCTCTCCCAAAAATAGCCTTCAATGAATTCAGATATTCACTCATAGATTACAGGAAGTGTCCCTCTTTCACGACAGCGCCGATACCGTTGCGAGAGGCTCTCTTTATGAGTGTAGGTTACGGTTCCAGGCACCCCCCTTTTTTTAAAATTTTCTATTTCGTGCAGTGTTTGTAGGATAGGGCTGGTTTCTGAATTCCAATAGCCGATAGCGGAGGGTGTTGACATAAGTAATGTCTCTTTTTTCACCCACACCAATGCCATTTTCTCCCCCACAGCAGAGGTTGTACCTCCAGATGCCCCTTCAGTGTCTCTCCAGATAATATAAATAAGCAAGAGAGAAGACCCACAATGGTTTAGGCTTGCAGTGTATTTTTTTATTCTGTAATAGTTGTATCTTTCTTTTCACCAGAGATAGACACGCTAAAACGTTTCCATTCTTTTTGGCAATAATGCATAAAGCACGTTATTGAAAAAGAAGAGGAATTTTGGATTGCAGATGGAACACATGTTGGATCAACAACAATTAATAAGTAATAGAAAATCCGATAGTTCTACAACTTCAAGTGAGGATTCCAAGTGAATGGGAATCTGTAAAAAATGATTAAAACTGTAGTGATAACAAGTGGCTTTGACGTATATGCGTTCGGGTGGGTGAGAGACGGAAATTTCAACAAGAAAAGTGAGTAAAAAAATTCTAAATTTTTCTGTATCATTTTTATTATTATTATTTGGGGCTATTCCCAAATTCAAACATGAAAACAGGGTTATTAGGAGTTACTAAAATACTTTTCAATAAAAAAAAAAATGATTTCAAAAACCGTACTTTAATTTCTGAAAGTATCGACGATGGTTTTTTTTTCATTAGCTAATTGTTACTGACTGCAATTTTTTCTACAAGCATTACGTTACATGTAAAAAATATTTTTTTTCTGCGAGACTGGCGAGAATCAGCCATACCTTACAGAGGCCGCGCATCGATACATAGGTTAAGAGGCTTTCATTGTCATAGCAACGAGCAATGCGGTTCCCTCGTAGCTTCCTCTTCACTGCAAAGTTAACCTGAAACGGACTATAGTGTTATATTGAAGCTACATCTATATTTGAAGCTCTCTACAGAGAAACAATCTAAATGGGGTACTGGCTCACAAAGTTGGAAAACCAACATCAGTTGACCAACACTATCGCAGCGCTATAAGCCGAAGCATATCGCTTGAACTCTAGTTGCTTGTCTTAGATTGGTCACACATTTCAACTTTTTTTTTTTAGTTACAAAATTTTACCCTCTGGGTTTAAGTGCAGGACCACAAGCAGTGATTTTTCTCGATCCCCCTCCCCTGACTAGAAATATCTGAAATTAAATTATTCCAAATTTACACACTCACTGACAAAAATTTCACCAGATGGCTCTTTCTGCACTTGAGATTCCCAGGCATGGCCCGGGGGGGGGGGGGGGGGGGTTAGGCATGGCTCCTGGGCTGGGATCATCATGGTCCCAGCTCTGTAGTGAACTTACAGTATGAAAAAACAAAACAAAAAAATTGCACCAGGCTCCCAGGTTGAATCTCTGTCAGCCCCATCCTTTTTGGGGCCATGATCTCAAGTGGGTTAAGACTGCACTGTTTAGGCAACACCTCCTATAGAACAAGGCCTCCGCACGAAGCTTGTGACGTCAATGAAGAAGGCCATTTCTCCTATTGCCATTGGATATACTGCAAAAAAGGTAAAGATATCACATGCGTCGGCCTGCTATATCCAACGGCAAAATAGGTGAAATGGCCTTCTTCAGTGATGTCACGAGCTTTGAGTGGAGGCCTTATTCTATAGATGGTGTTGGTTTAGGCCCTGTATAACAATGATCTTGGCGGGAAAGATATAGGATATTAATGGGGTTGACATAATTAGGATACGATTCGTATAGAATCATTTTTTAGACCTTTCAGTGCTTATTAAAAAAATTGATAATTTTGCCATTACAAATTGATCAAAAACTCAAATTCCCCATTGCCCATGATCAGGATCAAATACAAATGACATGACAACCTGATATATTTTAGTATAAATTTTTGTTTAAATTTATATGGGACAACATATTTGAATATAAATTTGTCACGGATGACTCTTACCACTGACACTTCCTAATAGCAAATCACAACAATAATACAAATTTCCCTCCTTTCACAAATTTGTGAAATCACTTGCAATTGCCAAAAATAAAAAAGCAAAACTCCATCAGTAATAATTGACCATATCAGTTCTATTTTACGGGACATAATTTTGAATTCTTAATTTTTTTGGTCGTTTATTAGTTTTTCCTGGAATACTAATTTTTTAAAGGTATACGAGAGAGAGAATGTTTTTATTATTTGTAGAACCGAAGTTCATTTTTTTAACGTGACATGCGAATTGATAAAAGTCTCTTTTTAAAAATATGGTCAAGTATAGTGAATCATCCATCCTCTTGCATTGTGGAATTTCACTTAAACTTTGGAAAAAGTATACATAAAATTTTAATATTTGATCTGCGCGTTGTTTCTAGATTAATGTAATAGCGATAGTTTCATTAAAAATTGAAAAAAAAATTTTGTCGTCCGGAAAAATATTTTTAAAAAACTTTCAAAAATACATTTTAAATAAAAAAATCTAGAAAAATAAAGAGTATTTTTTTGTTTTCAACTCATTTTTCGATCAGATAATATTTCTGTATGTACCTGACAAGGGAATCATCAAACGCAATTCCATTTTTGGTTTCTTAACGAATCAAAAATGATTTATTGAACATGTTAAGTTTACTTATAAATAAGTCCCATATTGTGATTGATCAACGCGTCAACAGTGACGCTCTTCAACGTCGGTCGAAAAACAAACAAAAAAAAATTTTTTTTGAACAACTACGACGAAGTTGCATTTCAACAAATAAAAAGTGCACATCACAATGGCTGCTGGTGAAAGTGAAGCTATCAAATTGAAGGCTCAAGTCAACAAAACTCCCGGCAAATCTAACATATTGGACGCGGTAAATGGAAATTTTCTTCTCCTTTTACCCGATATAAATGGGAAATAAATGAATAAAACAATCTTTTCTCCATTTCAATCCATTTAATAATGTTAAGTTATCGGGTGAATGAAATGTTATGGTTTTTTTTAAATATTTGTTTTTTTAAATTAAATTTTCAAAGACTCCACGTGCAACTTGCATTTAATCTCCAACACATTAGCCTTAGCATTCCGTTTTTGATCTGTTATCAATGAGAAATGACCAGCTCCCAGCCTATGAACGCATAGGTTGTGGGCTCCAGTTCCGGGGTAGGACATAAACAATAATATGCTTTATTGATATGTAAGGAAATATAATTAGCCTCTAAAAATCCAGTTAAGTGACTGGCATGATGAAACATAGTTAATGGGTTTAATTATGAGCCTATTTGGTAATATTGTAACTATGCTATAAATGAAATTTTTTATCCAAAAAAAAAAAAGCCATAGCTTTACCCATTTCTTGAGATTATGATGAAATAAACGAAAACAATATAATGCATCTAAATGTAACGTTAATAAAGCCGTTGCTTTCCCATCCACACACAATAGGCTCTCAATAGCCAGAGGTAAATGAGGCAGAGACAACCTCAAATTGTTTAACCCTCACAGTGGCAATAACGAGATATCTTGTCTAACTTGTCACTTTATTTCAACTATCGTGAAATATCTTGGTTCCTTAAAACCCTCTCATTTTGACAATCACCAGTCCGGATAGTTTTATTATTGTCGGCTTCGGCTTCTCAAGCATGTTTTCCATTCCCCACCATCCTGTGGATCAACTGCCAGTGGATGGAGTCAGCTGTTGTTGAAAGTCTGATAACAGAAGGAGAGACTTTTTTTTCCCATTCCTTTTAGAGTAGTATAGGAATATATGTACGGAATAAGTATAGTGAAACATTGATATAACAATACTCTGGCTGCATTATTATGTGTCATCAAATTTGTTATTTTTGTCATCTTTTCTAAATTGGCATTGGTTGGTAGTAACATCAGAAAATGTGCTTTCGTGCATTTATTCATTGTGAAAATTTTTTAAATTTTTATTCATTTGTCGATTCAATAAAATTCAGTTGGATGCACTGTCCCTGTAAAGTTGTTTACTGGATCACACTTTTATGTCTTACACGAAGTAGCAGTAGTGATAACTTCCGTAGCACTTTCAATGATAATTTAAAAAATTTACCGATATTAGATGCCTTCAGAAGAACGAAAACAAGTGACCAGATTTAAATTAAATTCAAAATGCATTTCAGCAAATTATAAAAAAAACATTTGCGCTGGTTTTATGAAAACCTCTTAAAAGTACTGTTATGGGGGGATTTCTCACAGTAAATGATATCGTATTGAGAAGAATTTAATATTGGACTATGTGCAATTTTAAAAAATATAGTTTAGAGATTTATAGTTATATTTAAAGTATCATTGCATCAAGGTTATGGGTAGATGGTTCCACAGAACCTAGCATTACGACCAGATTTCTATTGTACTATATGTAGCGAAGTTTCACTGTAGTTGAAAAAAAAGATCAGGTCTATTTCTCTCTTTTATTCTTCTTCTTCTATGTTTCGGAGGTAAGCATCATCAAATGAAATCAAGAAAAAAAAATATTGAAAAATTATATGAAAAAAGAAAAATTCAATGCAAAATATATTTCTATGCACTGGCCAAGGGTTATTTCAATTAACTTTACTATGAAATAATAAGAATCTTATATGATAAAATAGTTGTTCAAAGTGGTTTTCTTTAAACTTTTTCAATTTTTTATTCAGTGTTTATGAAACTTGAGTCACAGGCTCATTGTCTTACCAATCATATATAACATAGATAAGCTCATAACAGCATGTAAATACAATGTAACCTTTTATTACAATAATACTCGATATAGCGATAAATCTGGGAACAGCTGTAGTGCAATCCCATTTGGCAAGAAAAATATCAGAAATCATGATAAGAAATTGCCAAGAGGGAAACAGTCATGCTTTTGGACGTCCTTCTTGGCAGGGAAAAAAATAAACATATCGCTGAAAAAGATAAAAGTATGGGTGTGTTAAAATAAAAAAGGATAAAACAACAAAAGAAGAGATCGAGATTGAAAATATAGTATCCTTAGACCAGATATAGGATAATTAAGCTTAAAAATAATTTTAATCCTTGATTCTAGTGAAGAATGAAAATTCGTTCTTTTTTTCAAGGTCGAATCTTTTCTTCGATTCGAAAAAGATTCGACCTTGAAAATTTAATCATTTGCATACTTGGTATAAAGGAATTTGCATGTAAAATTTTGACATGATCGGATTATTTTTAGGGATGCTTTATTTTTTTGCTAATGAGTACTTTGCTTTTGTTGTGTTCTGGTATCATAAACCTGAAAAAACCTGGGTTTCGCCTACCCTGACCAGTTGAGTATGAAATACTATTGCCAAAGTTTTTCTTTTCAAATTAGTTCATGCCAAAGGACCCTTTGAATGTATACAGACTGGATGAAAATATGCTGCACAATATATGTGCTCTGCGACCTGTGGAAAGTCTGGGGAGAATCGGGAAATGGGTCGAGGAAAATATAAAACATTTGATAAAAAGTCTGGAAAAGTTCTTTGCACGGGAAGGGGGGGGGGGGGTTGTTGGAATTGAAATTTGGATGGTCAAGACTGAATTTTTTGTTATTTCTGGAGTTTTGCGGTCGAGGAAATGTTCAAACAGATTTTGCTGTTAATTCTAAATGTGGTAGAGCCTTTCTACAGCAACATTTTTTCAAGTCTTGTTTGGAAATGGCTATATCCTAATGTTAAACTGCTTACTTCCGATATAACAATAATCCCTCTACAATGATGTTATTTCTGCTGAGTATCCTTATATCAGGGTTTCACTATATGTGATAATGAATCACCACCAGACATTTAATTTACAAAAGAGCATAGTCCCTTTGAATAAAAGCACTTTTCACTCCAAAGAAGATGCTAACTAACTCAACTTTGTCCCTGATGTAGTCTCAAAAGAGCATCATTCTTAAATAACTTGCATGCCTTCATAATTTGCCATGTGCATTGTTGAGGAGAGTTGACAGACTGGACTGTAGAAGATTCCAAAAAAAAAAAAAAAAAAAAAAAGTAATATATCGCGAGGAGAGACAAAAGAATTATCTGTGGTTGCTAAATACCTTATTTTGGCCAAAAATTGTTTTTGTTACCGTCATTTCAGTCATTTTGTTTTGGCTTGAGTCAATTTTACAGGATATTGAAATAGTATATACGAAAAAAAAATTCAAAATTCACAAAAACAATTTTTTTTAGGGATTTTTTTTTATTATGCTAAGATTATGTTAAGGGAGGTACCCTTCCCCGTCTTTCTAA
Organism: Pholcus phalangioides; assembly: GCF_987345545.1. Taxonomy (NCBI): domain Eukaryota; kingdom Metazoa; phylum Arthropoda; class Arachnida; order Araneae; family Pholcidae; genus Pholcus; species Pholcus phalangioides. Next base: position 19,479,865 of record NW_028301616.1, on the reverse strand, counting down.
TTTTTTGAGTGGGATCCCTGTTTAATAAGATTAGATCGTTTTGTTGCTTAGGTAACTAAATGAAAAAAATCTGATTTAAATCAATTTTTTTCAGCATTGCAACATCATTAAAAACATTTCCAGCCAAAATTATCTTAAAAACACACAGATTTCGTATATCACAGATTTCGGCATATTCTACTTTGGGGGGGTGGGTGAATGCAACTCGAGCATTTAAGGAAAAAAAAGGGACCTAGGTTCATACCTCCCAATAAGTTAACACAGTGGTATTCGCATGTTCTGAATTATGTTCTATAACAGATAACACTGGAAAACAAATTCTGAAAAAAATGTTTGTGTCCTTAAACATTCAATTCCTTTGTAATTCACTGTGCTGAACACAAACCTAACCATGTAAAAATCTGGATGGTGGTTCCAGTTTTTTTGTTGCACATTCAATGTATATGTAGTAGTGCATTACAAATACATTGAAGCACAATGAAAAAAAAAATAAATTTACAAAAAAAAACAAATATAAAATAAATGTAAAATATATATGACGACAAAGTATTGAAACACATGAAAATACAAAAAGAATACATCTAAACCAGAGCTGGACAAATCAAAAAATCTAGTGGCATGCCTGAACAATTATTTAGGTGGGAAAAAGGGTCTAAATCAGTGATTCCCAACGTGAGCATTAACGCTCCCTTGGGGCGATGGAAAGTTCCGGGGGGGGGGGGTGGTAGACGCTACGGGTATAACATAGGATCCGATGGGCTAGATTGCGTTGGAGGGGGGGGGGCGATGGAAGAAAAAATGTTCTGAAGAAGGGGGGTGATGGGACAAAAAAGGTTGGGAAACTATGGTCTAAAGTAATGTCTAGCTTTTTGCAGGATGTAGTGACCCACTTCCATGTTGGCGGATATGCAGCTGTAAATTACAAACATTTTGTGCGGCTCAGCCTGCAATTTAGTAACTACACAAAGAAAATGTCAGGCACCAATATCAATTTTTCAGTCACCATGGCAACCTGGCAGCTGGGATTTGTCCAGCCCTGATATAAATACAGCAAAAATGTACAAAAACACCGTTACGTACATTACAGCACTATGGTTCATTCTTAACATGGTATTATCTCAGGGTTTAAGCTGGATAAATAATTCCTTTAGCAAAAAAGCGAAAATTGGGGGAAAAGCTTTAGCAAAATGCTGCAATGCTAATGATTGGTTGGACGTCTACTCGTTGCGTACCTCCTATACGCATTTTTGCGAAAGTGGTTGCTACTTTTTTCGCATTCTACAATTTTCTTTCAGAATTTGCGAAAAATGCGACAGTGGCTTAAACCCTGCAATATCTCCTATAAAAAAATCTGATAGAACTTTTTCATGGTGATATTCGTATTCATCAGCTCAAAAACATGCAGAATCATGTATTTTCATATCTGATGTAATTTCATTTTGTTGTCCAAAGATACCACTAGTAAAGTGCTTTGTTTTCACACTTTACGTAGTGATAACTCAAAAACAAGTGTGAATAAAATTTTTTAATGGTGATATTCGTGTTTAGCAGGTCAAAATTATTCAGAATCGTACATTTTCATGTCGGACATAATTTTATTGTCGTGAAATAACATTTCCAGTGTTATTTTACTAATGCAGCAGTTCTCAACCTGTGCTCCGCGGAGCCCTTAGGGCACCTTGTGCAATTTCCAGGGGCTCCGCGGCCGCTCGAGAAAAATAAAAAAAACAGTAAAATAAAAAATTATAAATATTTTTAAAAAGTAAAAATAAATCGGTAACTTTGATGAATAATCAAAAAATTGGCCTACTGGGTTCCGCCATAGAATTTTTTTTATTAAAAAGAGCTCCGCGAGTCAAAAAAGGTTGAGAACCGTTGTACTAATGTATCAAAAATTTGTTTAAATATTGTTTTATTCCTGATTTCATGGTTTTTCTTTTTTTTTGTGTTGGTCACAGGTCATGAGCTCATCACATCCTTTTGACTATGGAGGTCAACCCAGTAGTTTCGGTGGCATGATCTCACCTAATCTGCCCCAAGCAACATCGAGGAACTTTGGAGGACAGCAGTTTGCTGGTCTCTTGGGTAGAAGCAGCAGTCACATGGCTGGCCGTTTGACGCCTACGAGTTCGGGTATGCCTACATTTCCATCGTGCTTACCAAACAGTCTGCCACCTCAACAGGCTTCCCCAAACAGTCCATCTCTCTTCTCTCTCGGTTCTGTCGGTCATTTGGGTCAGAGATCATTAGCGCAGGACTTGAAGCGGATGGGAGGCATAGATGTTCAGTTTGGTAGCCCCCAAACGCCTGATGACTTTGGGAAAAGGGAACGAAGTCTCATGTTCAATCTTAGTAACAGCCCTGCTAGTGGACTATCCAGTTACGGTTTATCGCACAGCTCTAGAACGGGCGGCAACATGCAGAACACAACATTCTCCACCAGTCCAGCTTTGGACTTGTCAGAATTCCCTTCGTTAACCAACAGAAGTGTCCCAGACAATTCTACATCGAATATGTCTCACAATCCAATGGCTGGCAAAGCGCCTTATGTTGGAATGGTCAAGCAGCCTACCAGTGAATCCAATGAATTCCATATTCACAGCGAAGACTTCCCAGCCCTGCCAGGATCTCAAAACCAAGAAAATAGCCAAGATAACATGAATAAGCAATCGACCCATAAGACGTCTGACATGTCGAAAGAACTCGGCCAGTTTGTCAACGATGATCCTGTGAATCAGTCTCAGAAAAGGGGTTTCCAGAGCTCCACAAAAAGCTCCCATGTCACCACAGTGCCACCGGGGATGGTAACCGACCAATTCGGAATGGTTGGTCTGTTGTCATGCATCCGCACGGCAGAAACAGACCCAAAGCTGGTCTCTCTCGCTCTGGGAAGCGATCTGACAACGCTAGGATTAAATCTAAACACACCAGATTATCTGTATCCATCTTTCGGTGGCCCTTGGGCGGAGCATCCAGTACGTCCACAGGATGTAGATTACTTTGTGCCGTCTGAGTACGTTGTCAACCAGAATATAAGAGACAAGCTCGCAACTATAAAACTCAAGCAATACGGTGATGATCTGCTTTTCTTTCTTTTTTACATGTTTGGTGGTGACATCATACAGATGGCAGCTGCTGTCGAACTCTACAGTCGCAATTGGAGATTCCACAAGGACGAGAAGGTGTGGATCACAAAGGTTCCTGGGGTCGTGCCCACAGAGAGAGCCACCACCTACGAGCGAAGTATGTATTACTTCTTCGATCCCGAGACATGGAGAAAAGTTGCGAAGGAATTCCACCTGGAATACGATCGTCTTGAAGACAGAGCGATGACACCCGCTTCGGTATCTGTTCTTCTTTCTGGTCAGGCTAGAATGACATAGTCTACTATTTTTTTTTCTGTTGCTGACAACTTGGAAATGAAGGCATTGTGTGAAAAATTTCTCTGAATTATTTTGAGCTAGTCAAAATGCAAGACATGATGCTCATGAAATTTGTGACTTCTTCGGGAGGAAAAAAAAGAAGAAAGAAAATCATGTTCGAAAAACTTTTCTCCGATATATTTTTTATCTTTTACCAGATTCCAAAACTTCTGGCATTGTACTTTTTTTTATAAATATATATTACAAAAAACAAAAAAAAGAAGAGAAATTAGTTTCAAGATCTGTACTATTTACACTGTGCGAGGTATTTTTTTTCTCCCTGCTGTGGATTTCAAAATATAATTGATTTCGTTTTTTTTTTCTCACAACACCCCAAACCCCCCACCACCATCCCCCTCTTTCTTTAAGTATTAGCAGTAGTGGTAGCTCCTCACAGACTCGATGTTGTGTTGGTGTTGCAAAGTACAATTTCTACATGTTGAGAATTGTAATCATTGAATTTTATTGTTATTATTACTGTGAGCAATTAAAAATTTTTCATTCTGTTAACTTATGTTGCAGAGAGTCTTGTCACTGTTTGTCTAACTGTTCGTTATTGTGCATGGTTGTGGTTTTCTCAGGGAGTTTTTCTCTAATAGGGTTGCTAATAAATGAAATAGCTTACTCCCGGGGTGTCATGAATGGTAATATAACTAATATGTTTAAAAAGAAGTGCAATAGATATATTGGGATAAATTGAGAAGCTATCCGTACTTGGATTAAGCAACCATAATTTTTTATTTTATTTGCAGTGTATTGTATAGTATTTATTTTGTGATGTTATTTTGGTTTGCCGAAGCTTAGTTGTACAGTCGAATACAGTTATAGCAAAAATCTTGTTTTAACGAACACTTTTCTAATTCCCCAGATAAGTTTACATAGGGTCATTTTTAAATAACCTGGAATTCCTTTATAACAAAATTTCGTTATAACAGGATTTGACTGTATTTGACACATTCATATTTTTTTTATGAACATCTTTTTTCACCCACTTGAGTAATTGGCCTTTGTGTTTGTATAGTCTAGGGGGGTTCTTAACCTCTTTCAGTCGTGACCCCAAAATCAACAAGATCAGCTTTGCGACCCGTAAGATTATTTGTACTTCCAAATTAGTAAAACCAGTGATGCAATAAGTGTATTTGTAACAGAGTATTACACCAACTCTGGCCATATTGCTTTAATGTAATTTACAGCCATTAGTGAGATGGGTTGGAAATGAAGGCGGTGTATCGATGCACGCCTCAAGCTCTTTAGGGAAAAATATCTATATCCCCTCCCTCGGGTTTGAACCTGGGACCATGACAGCAACCTTCACAGTGGTAGACGAGCATCTTGCCACCATGCCACACTTAGGGAACTTTTTATATTTATAACAGACTGTAAGCACAATCATAAAAATAATCTAGGAAACTACTGAAAATTTGTGTTATGACCCAAAGCTTAATTTGATGCCACGTGATCCCTGGCTGTAAGTTGATTTGTACAACCCATTTCGCAAGCCTCTGAGCATCAAGTTTTGGTCATGACCCATAGCTCAAAAAAATCCCTGGCTGTAAATAGATTCGTACAATCATTCTTGGGAAAACCCGCGAATCAAGTTCGGACCACAACGCATAGCTCAAAACCCTTTGCTGTAAGTGAATTTATATGACCCGTATCAAAAGTCCCTGCAAATCAAATTTTGGTTATGAATCTCTTCATTGATACAAGTTTGTGTCTCTCCCCCACACACACATTTTTACATGCTCTGACCAATGAAGTCTAAATTCTCAGATTTCAAGAAATCAAGTTGCCTCCATGTAGGGCAGATGCTATTCTAATCACGGTCTAGGTTGCTCTAGAATAATGTGAAAAGGGCAGTCTGAAAAACAGTTCTGGAAGAAGAAAAAAGCAACGTCCATATTGTTTGCTCAGCAGCAAATGTATACTGAAGTGGGGTTGTCAATTTTTTCATTGAGAAATAGGATGAAAACAACACTCAATGCAGATTCTTATGGCAAATAACCACCTGGCAAAAGAAACAACAATCCCAGACAAAAAACTTCTGATGGTAGAGATTAAAACAAGATGGAAGCAGAGAAATTTTTTTTCCCAATGTTTGCTCCAGAAAGTCTTTCTTGAAATTCTGTCATGGAGGAAATTAGGGTTCTCAACTTCAATGGTGATAGGTCAAAGCGTGAGGTTTTTTTTCTCCACACGTTTTGTGGACAGTGACAAAAAAAAGTGACAATTTTTTTCTTTCCAAGAAAGAAATTTTGAAAACCTGAAAATCGGGATAAAATGGAGAAATTTCAAAATGAAGACCGCCGGTGACATTAATACAAAGGCCACAACAAAATGCCCAACTAGGTAGCTGAAAAAAGATACATCTAAACTATATATCAAAAATATAGCAATCCAATAAGAGCAATAATTATGATAAATATACTGCCCATAAAAAATTCTGGTCTCATCTAAGTATGGATAGCTTCTCAATTTATCCCAGTATTCTTTTTAAATATGTGCCAATTGTGTTAGAATTCACTATTAGAGAAAAACTCCATGGCACCAAAACCTAGAATTATCCCTTATTAATCGATATTGGTGTCCCCTTGTCAAAACAGTTGATTGACGATGTATTAATAACTCGGTCCATTTTATCCATCCCGTTGAAAATTTTAAACACTTCAATCGTATCCACTGACACCTGTGCTTTGCCAATGTAAACATTTTCAAAAAATCGAGTATCTTCATGGCTTAAGCCCTGTGTGCTATCATGCGTGGCTCTTTTCAGCATCCCCTGTAGGTATGGTCTCCAAAACCTGGCGGCATATTCCAATCCAGGGTGAACTAAACCCCTGAAAAATAGGGTTAAAAGGACACTAGTTATATCTATATATATAAAATTGATTTTCTGTGTGTGTATGTTCTCTATACAAATCTACAATTTTAGATCGATCGTCGCCAAATTTTGCATATATACCAAATGGGACCAGACTTGAACGATAGGCTACTTTAAAATTTCGCCAGACCAGGGCAAATGCCCTAAACGGGCAAAAAACTGTCCGGCAACAATGGTTTTTGGGCCTCAACAATCACTTTCCGAACGTTTACTTTGGTTACCGTGGTTCCCTAGCAATGCGTTTAAGACGTGTATATGCCTTTACAATGGTTTGCCACATTTTCAATACTCAAAGTAATGAGGTTTTTTGAATGACGTCATAATATCATCATCAGCATCGCTTTGAGGTTCAGGAAAAGGATGGTCCCCATAGAAATCAGTGTTAAAATTGCCGATTTTACTGTAGAAATGCGGAAATTTGATGGGGTTTTCCGCCACATCAATAATTTAAAAAATTTTATTGAATTCTCGATTTTCGAAATATTGAGTTCGCTTAGAGATATACGAAGCCGAGAAAATTCGATATGAAGTAATTGGCCGGACCCTACTTTTGAGTTGAATATACATGCAATAACATTGATTTCAACCGTTTATTTATATATCTTCTCAAGCATGAAAATTAATGTCTCCGTATTGTCTTTTAATATTCAACTGCATAAATTCACATAGAGTTTAGGTTATTTTAAAATTAATTATGGGCCCATAAAGTACATCGAAGAAATTCCACAGCTTTAATTAAGCATTTTTGGGAGCTGAAATAGGCTGATGGATAACTTGAACCTAAAAAGGGAGGGGGGGGGGGAGTCGAAATACTTAGCGCCCTTAAAAAAGGAAAGAAAATATTTTTATTTCTACGTTTCTTTAAATCTAGATTTGTTTATTTTATGAGTCACGCAGAGGAAGTCGCCATATTGGTTAACGTGGACACAATTTGTATGTCAGGCCCGTCATTTAGGGGGGCGTTGCCACCCCCCCCCCCCCCGGCTACTGAAAATACAATAAAAATTATGTATATATATATATACACATTGAGTACATGTGCTTTGCCCCCCCCCTGGAAAAAGTTGAAATGACGGCCCCCCCTTTTTGTATGTCCCTCAAAGAAAGAGGGAGATATCACGTGGTCCAAAAAGCCTCATTGAAGAAAACCCGGGCAGCGCCGGGTATTATAGCTAGTATATATATATTAGTGAATTCTTAAATTAAGTTCTTATTCAAAGGGGCATGTATCTCTGTCCCTTAAATAGGTGTCCCTTACTCAAGAGGTAAAATTGTGTTCTTATTCAATGGGACACGGATCAGGATATGTCCCTTAAATAGAGGTGTCTACTAAACAGAGGTTTGATTTCATATAACTTTCTTTTCATAATGTCGAAAATCATTTTTTCATATGAATAAGACATTCAATTTTAGTTGCCAATATGATAACAAAAAAAGTCCCAATAAAAAGACACTAAACTCAAAATGTCTATTGAGAAATTAATGTTTATTATTACAGTATATATGGAGGTGTTGCACACCTTCAAATTATAAATTTTGTCACGTATATAACTGCAATACTTCACCATCGAAATGCAACCGGATTAAACATAAAACATTTCTGGAAACAGACTTTCAATTTTACTTTTTCACATGAATATAAATAACTTTGATACAGTATCAATGTATATTGGATTGATAATTCACCAATGACATATATTTTTGGAATTGATTATAATTATTAGTAAGTTAACAATGCATACTGCACAGCAGATACAATTTTATCAAAAATTTGATTTGCTTAGAATTGCAGCTTTCAGGCACCGATTTTCAACAACTAAAGAAAAAAACTTGCATTTTAAGAGTCCGATTTCAATTCTTTTTAATCTCGTAAAATATTTATGGGAGATTTCTACAAATTTTCCCACAATCAAAATTCAACAAGCAGAACAAAGTCACCATTCTACTCAATTATTGCACAACATCTTCACGATTCCAAAATAGGAGCATTAGTGTGAAAGCATTCTTCGTCTTCAAACAAAAAACACTTTAAAACAAATACAGCATATAACCAAACACAATGATGCAAGAAACGATATCACTTTGAACAACCTGGAATATAAATTCTGGTTGGAATGTTTGAAGAGTAACTCCACAGGAATGTGAGAGCAGATTAGTAATAACACAATATAATAAGACAGGTAACAATTGCTAGTACGATTCACTGGTCTTTTGGATTAGAGAATATTACACTCAATAATCCAAAGCTTTGAAGTAGAATGTGAGTAGAATGTGATCAGGATGATGCATGATGGAAATTATCCAGACATTAGTTAAAAAACGATTACGAAGATCAACTATTTCATGTCGATAACTCAGAATTTGAACAAAATCAAGAAATGAATGAAAAAATTCGAATTCAGAGAATAGCTTGAATTATCTAACAAACACACACTGAAATAATCAAGAAATTGTTATTTTGACTGGACGACAACGTTGGCTATAAAGTTTAAAATTTTCCAAATCAAATGTTTATGAATTATCAATTTGGTACCACTGAGCTGAAACTAAACACACAAGGGTGTTAAAAACACTGGAGACTCATTTAGCCTTGGCCAATGCATAAAACATTCACACAAAAAACTTTTCCAGCTTTAAAACTTCATGGTAGTATTACAGGAATGAGATGATATCAACCATATACTCATAAGCGTTAATATTCATCTGGACTGGACACAATTTGTAGTAAGTGGAAATATAATTCAGAAAGGCATAGCCTTTTTTGCTAGGAATGTTTTTTTCCCCCAAGCTTTGTGCATAGATTAAACGCTCAACAGGTGTTTAAATTATATACAATAACAATAGTCAAAAGCAACTGATACTATTATATACATCTGAAACATCAGAATCTAACAATTAACGGTACTCCATGCAAGTAATACTAAATATGATTCCCAAAAACCTTTAAAATTTTTACGAGTTATTGCCACCTATTACGATCTGCAAAATATAATCTTGCAACCATATAATCTCGTACAAAAATAAATGCTTTTCTTTCTTTTTCAAATGCAATGTGAACATCATCTGATAGTGGATTGGTTTGGAAAAATAATTAAAAATTTCAAAAACATAGAGTAACTCTAAAAAATAGATATTTTGAGATTCTAATATACTTAAAAAAGAACACTAAATCGGTAAAATAAATATTTTTTCCCCATCTACATCAAACAATTTGGTACATTGTTCACACCAAAACATAGTGTATAAGCGCTGCAGTATGAATATGTAAAAACTGAGAAAGCATTTTCACTGGAAGCTCTCCCACGAAGAACTGTTATTCTTGGCATTAGTGAATAATCGTTCTGGGCTTCTATTTTCGTTCGGAATATGACTCATGTTTGGTTTTAAGAACGGATTGTTTGAATTTACGACAGCAGCAGGGATCCCAGATATGTTACAATACGTTGAAGGTGGCGTTGATACTGTTCGAGACAATGGTTGGGATCTGAAAGGAACTGTTTTTGGAATGTTTGTGTTTGATGCAGCGAATCGACCTTGAAAAATGGCAGGTTTATCTGGGCTGGTGGATTGCCACATGTTGATCATGTTACGTACATTTGTGTTAGAAGACACGTTACTATTGGATTCATTCATACGAGAGTGATAACCAGTAGCAGCATTGATAAATGGGTTCGTACTTTGAACAGTTGAAAATGGGCTATCCACATGATTGTTCGAGATGGTCGTTGTTCTCACATTTGATGCACTGAAAGACTTCAGAATGCTTGTGCTAGTGTTCCTATCTTCCATTGTGAAGCTCTCGCTGCTTCCATAAACATCATTGCAGTCCTCACCATCTAGTTCTATGAGAGGTTTTTCAAGAAATTTATCCCGAAAACTTGCACTTGTACTGGGAATGTTTTTCAATGACATCTGCCTAGATGCAGGAGGCCGTGGAAGCAATGGTGGAGGTGACTGATCTTTGGTATCTTGAGAAGAATGGCACATTCTTGAAGGGCAATCGACACTGCATTTCTGTGTAGAGGCTTCACTCTAAATCAAGGAATACACACAGAATACATGATAATTAAATGCAGCTTTTGTGCATTCACGGAAACACAATTTAGGCATACAATAGAGTCTCAGTAATCCAAGGTGGATGGGACTCAGATTACTGAAAACTCGAATTATCAGAAAATAGTAGAAAATATTTGAAATGGGGAAGGTTACCTACAGGGCCGTCTTAAGAGCATCATGGGTCCCGGGCCGAGTGATATTTCTGAGGCCCTATCTGGCAAATTCTTGAAAATTTCAACCGTCTCATTTTTGTGAAGCAACTTTTCTCTTGAGGCCCAGGTGGGCACTTAAGACGGCACTGGTTACCTACTCTTAGTTTTTTCCTTGATTTAATGGCACAATTTACTAAACTGCCAAGACCCTTGGCCTCTTTTTACGGGAGGCTGACAGAAGCTCCAGCCTTCTGGGCTTGATATATGAATGTTATTTTATTTATTTCTTTTTTACACTATGAATTTATTATAGGACCACCTGTGGAAAAATTCTGGCCTTGGAGTCCACCCAGGGCCATCTTAAAAGCACCATGGGGCCCTCGGGTAAAGTTATTTTTGTGATCTCCACCTGGCTAGAAATGTCTGTTTACCAACTGACATGCTTGAGCTAGAAAATTTGAACCAGATCTCACTTTTATGAGGCCTCTCTTCACTTAAAACAACCCCCCCCCCCCAGAGAGGGGGCATGCATTAAGATGGGTTTAGATCCACAGAAGCCCTAATATAGAAATAAACCAAGACAGCTTCAAACTGTACTTGTATTCGTGGGGGAAAATGGGACAAAATGAAACAAAACTTGTTCTCCGCGAGAAACAGGTTTTGAGAAGGAATTTTAAAAAATTTCAGCACCTCAGATTATCTGGAACCTCAAAGTTTTGAGACTCAAATTATTGAGATGTTACTCAATATAACCTGGGAGTATAATGTAACACACAGTCCCCCAAACTTTTTGTTCCATCGCCCCTTCATCAGAAATTTTTTCCTCTCATCACCCCCCCCCCCCCAACTCAAGTAAACCCATAGGATCCAATGTTAAATCAGTAGGTTCTATCGTCCCCTTGAACCATTCCATCGCCCACCAGGGGGCGATATTGCCCACTTTGGGAAACACTGATGTAACGATGTAACATCTTGAAGAAAATTAAGTAAAAGGAAGATTTCTTAATATCAAAGAATTTTGTCTTGAAAGCAATCCATATATATATAAAACTGATTTTCTGTCTTTCTATGTGTGTTCTATATACAAATCTAAAATTTTAGATCTATCATCGCCAAATTTTACATTTATACCAAACAGGACCTCACTTGATATGCTACTTTAAAAGTTTGTCAGAGCTGGGCAAATGCCCAAAATGGGCAAAAAACTGTCAGGCAGCAATGATTTCTTGGCCTCAACAATCAATTTCAGAGTGTTTATTTTGGTTATCGTGATTCCTTAGCAATGCGTGTTCAGAAATGTGCATGCCTTTACAATGGTTTGTCATTTCTTTAATGCTGCAAGGTATTATGTATAATAGTTTATTTCTTTATAATGGTTTGTCACTTTTTCAATCCTCCCAGTGATTGAAGAAAACCTGGGCAGCGTCGAGTACTATAGCTAGTAAAATACAATGTTGAGAGGTTAAAGGAAGTCTCTGAGAATTACAGTCATACCTCATCAAGACAAAGTCAAAGAAACACTGAAAATATTTTGTATTAACTGAAAAATAGGAGATTTGGTTATGTCCAACTACAAAAATTTTTAATTCATACTGAGTGAGTTTGACCGTGCCAAATTTATCAGCATATAAGCTGAAATTCTTATCTTAAAATGCAAGAAGTCTGAGCTAAACGTATGCAAAGGTAATGGCTTATAGTCAGAGAGCCACACACAGGGGTGGGAAGTGACTAAGTCCATTTCGGAGCAGCTTTGGAGCAGCAAAATTCAGGATTCGGAGCAGTTTTGGAGCAGCAAATTCTGGATTTGGAGCAATTTTGGAGCAGCAAAATGTGGGATTCGGAGCAGATATTTATAAATTGGAGCAGTGAAATTAACAAGAATATTTTCGTTAACCCTCAACCCTTTTCAAAATAAAACTGCACTGTCTTTTGCTATGAAACATCTCTTCATCAGCTTGATTTTTGTTTTTGGTGTTTTAGGCTTTTGACACCTTGTTTGAAAGAGCGGCTGTCATAAAATTTTTTGCACCCGTCTATTTAGGATGATTTTTGCTTACTGAGGGCACTATTTGCTGCCTTGAACAGCAGCACTTCAAATGAGCTAAAAAAAATTTTGTAAGTTTTTAATTTTTTTATACTTGGAAAGAAATTGTTGCAAAATGGGAGAAAATTTCGGAAGTATCAACTCGATGTTTGGCGATTCAGCACTCATTATCTGGCGAGATTGGCGATCTGACACTCGTTATTTGGCGAGATTTGCGATTTAACGCTCGTTATTCGGCACCATTGGCGATTTAACCCTCGTTATTCGGCAACATTGTCGATTTAGCGCTCGTTATTCGGCAACATTGGCGATTTAACACTCGTTATTCGGCAAAGTTTCTAAACTAACATTCGTAATTCGGCGGACATGCGCTTTTTACTCCCGGAATGACAATTTTTTTCACGAAACATCGGGATTTAACACAATGACAATCGACTACAGTAATTTCTGCTGCTTCCAGTGACGACTTTTTTTTTAAACGGAAACACTCGAATTTGCACTTTAAAGCTGAAAGGCACTGCAAACCATCTTCAGTTCCACGATCACGGACAATATCGGGATTTCGCAATGGAAAGCCCGATCAGGGGCCGATAGTTTAAGTATAGCGGAATAAAACACGCTCTTTTCGTAAAGAAATGTTTCGTGGCTAGCAGGAACAAAAAACTTTTGGCGTCCTTTCCGAAAATCCGGGCATACTGAAGCAAAATTCGCTATTTGGCGCAGAAAAATGCGAAAATACGCTATTGGAGCAGGATGGCGCAAGATATTAGTTTTGGCGCAGTGCGGCGCAATTGGCGCAGAGTTCCCACCCCTGCACACATGATTGCCTTTAACTTCAAGTTGAGGACTCTAGTTTATATTTGCAGGTATATAATGTTCAATGTGAGCACCCTTAGTTGCTCTGAAAGATAATCAAACATACTGCTCAATCTCTTGTCAACTGCTCCATAGCATTTGAGGGTGTTATTAACCTTTTAAGCGGTTTTTAAAATTTCACTGATCTGCATTATAACTGCCACAGAAGAAATCACGAAACCTTCTGTAAAATGCCACTTTTTTTCAAGAAGAGTATTTTTTTCTGATTTTGTGCAAGTGATAGCGCTTCCCCACCCAACTCTGAGAATAATAATTTAAAAAAAAACAGAGGAAGAGAAGCATGTGTGGTATATACTGACTTTTTCTACTACTTATATTGCTGTATACTTATTCTTTCCTATACTTCTTTAATGCTGCAAGGTATTATATATAATAGTTTATTTCTTTATAATGGTTTGTCACTTTTTCAATCCTCCCAGTAATTGAAGAAAACCTGGGCAGTGTCGAGTACTATAGCTAGCAAAATACAATTTTGACAATATTACCCTGAAGGGAGGTATGGAAAAACTCTCTCTATTCTTTGATTTATCAGTTTGGCTCTGCCCGTTGGCAGTTGATCTGACAGGTTGAGGGAATGAAAAACCATGTGTTAGTGAACAAAGCCTTTCTTACAGAGATACACGGGCTCGTCATTGCCAAGAGGGTTTTAAGGAGGTGAGATATAGTGGCATTACTGCTGAGAGGGTCAAATCAACTGTTGCAGAGATGCGCTATCGATATGGATGTGGGATGCTCCACATTCCACTCAATTTGTATATTGCATTTAACATGCGTCACTGATTTAAATTCAGCTAACCCAAGCACATACTTATGCTGTGGCATTTACATGCTACTTCTACTACTAGACCAGACATGCACATCGCAAACATTCCTGTGAGAAACTTCTAAAGAAGAGCATGTTGGAATGAGCTGTGTATGTGTTGTATATCTGACATGTAATTTGTTTCTAAGAAATGCCTGTGCTGTGTTCAGGAAGTGCTGCTATCTGAATTTAGAAACAAACAACTCAGCAGCTTATTTTGCCTATATTTTGTTATACATAGTATATTTTTATGTGTGAATTTTAAATACTGTAGGTCTGGTTGCTCTGTGGAGAGACTTTTTTTAATGGGAGATAAGCTTGTATTTACACTTTGGAAAACCACAGGAAACCAACTTCGGCTGACCACCCCATACTGTCAGTTAGCGGAAATGGCAGATGGCAGCACTACATGTAACAAGTATTATACAGTAAAAAACTTCATGTTAGGTTCACAACACATGCACACATTCCAACATGTACCAATTCCTTAGCAATTCTGCAGAGGAATGTGGACAAGGTACATTTGTGGGTTAGTAGTCAGCGGAAATTTCGCAAAAAGCAGCTCTCAACAGTGCTCATGTTATCCACCACCTTAGAAGAAATATTGTATGAAAAAGATGGAGCAATCTCCCATTGACAGTGCAACACTTTCATAACAAAACATGTATGGTTTTCTTAATATGAAACATTCCTTTTGGATATTGTTAGTCTAGACACCCTGTGTAGGTCCAATATTCTATTTCTAAAAACTAATGCTGATTGAAAGCACAAAAAAAAAAAAAATTATGTGTGTAACAACTGATCAAACTATAACCAACAGTTTATAGCTGATTCAGCATTAGTATAAGCTGAGTATTCTGTGAATAGCATCAATGACATATAGTACATCTCATGAGTATAGAATTAAGGGTTAGCATGCTAACTACAAAAAGCATTTCTCCAGAAAATTATGCAAAAATGCATCCTATTTTGATCAGAAAAAGATTTTTATAAAAAAAAAAATTATCTTTTCAAAAAATTAACTTGGGAAATCACAAATTAATTTGGGGCAGAAAGAAAAAACTGGATATACCTAATGATAACAATAGCCAGGTTGATATTGAGGTAGACTGATTAGCAATATGACAAAGCTGTCAGAGCATTAGTTATACTTACATTGAAATCTATTAACTGAGGATCTGATACGCTGGTCCTCTTTTGATCATGGTCATTACACAGAGAACAATTGCGAAAAATGAGATCTTGAAGATCACCCATAAGATCCATATCAATCGGCTTGAATGTGAGGTCTGGACTGTCCAAATTTCCACTACCTTTCTTATCCAAGTCAAGCCCATACTCATTGGGTTTAGAATTCCTGTGGAGGGACAAAATGCAGAAATAGAAATTAAAGAAAGAAATAAACTTTGAATAACCTCTGCCTATATGTCAGAACATGAATATAATAATTGCGATATACTTTTTAAAATTTCCCTTACATTCGCAACACATCCTCCTTTGTTTTCAATGCGGTAATTTCACTTGACGAACCCTATAAAAATGAAGAAATAAATTTCACTATACTTTAAAAATCTTTTTTAGTTTGCACATTCATATCAATTACTTTATTTGTGAACGACTGAAGTTACTCAAAAAAAGCATCCAGACACCTGATGTAATAACATGATATAAAAATTTACATGTTCATTTAACTGAGTTCCAGAGCAAGGTTGCAGCCAGAGACAAAAAAAGACTGTCACTTAGGGTCAAGGAAGTTTTAAGGTGCGACGGATCCTGTTTCACATTGTTCCAATCTGATGTCCATTGTTGGCTATGGCAAATATCCATTACAGTGCAATCTATCTATTAAGGGTGAAGGTGGTAGGATCATGATTTGTAACCATCTCATGGAATGGCCTTGGACCAGTGGCTCCTAGGACACGTAGTGTGAATGTGAAACATCTGGTAAATTTTGTGTTACCTACATCCTTACAGTATTATGGAATGATACCCATTTCAATATTATAATGCACCATCACACTGTATAGTCAGTTAATTAGTGGTTTAAAACTTTGGTATGGAAAATATCTCCTGGCGTACTAGGAGTCTTGACTTCAATTAAATAGAGGCCATTTAGAATAAAGTGCAATCTGGTGGCGATTCTCAACAGAACATTTAGCTTCTCTGCAATATAATTAGCTTCTGAATTAAAGGAGGAATATTGGAAAATACCGGCAGAATATTATCAAAAACTTTTTGAGAGTGAGCCCAAAAAAAAATAGCAGCAAAAGATATATGGTCCTACATCATGTTAATTTTCAAATAAAAGCAAAATGTTCTCAAACACTCAAGTGTCCAGAGACTTATTTCAACACAGAATATCATACTGAACATAATACTGATAACTATGCATCATAAAGTTCATCACATCGCTTTAATGAATGGGTTTTCATACTCGTATGAAGGCTACATATTTATGAATGAATGCATGATAAATTTACATTGCTCTTATGCAAGCTGTGATGAGCTATATCAAGTCCATTCAAAAATAATGATGGAACGCTGCTTCCTCGTTTCCGATAGGTACGAGTTCCTCCATCATCTTCAACTATCTAAAACACGGAAAGAGATAAATTGGGTGTTACCAAACAGAGGGTGGTAAAGATTACATCTAACAAACATAAAAAAAACTAAAACGAAAAAAAAGAATAAAGTGCAATTTTATGATTTTAGCAATAGTCCTATGTGTAAAAAATTAGGGTTACTATAATTTTCAAATTTCAAAGTACAGACAACCATGGTCAACAATAATTTCATGAACATGAAAGTACATCCAGTTAATTATCATCAACGAAAGACTGGCACTAAGCAAAAAATCACAAATTCAGAACCAAAACAGGATATATGACCATCGGTCTGTGTATAACTGGAGTCACAGCTTCATGTTTTGTTTCGAGCTACACAATGTTATGATTCACAACAAAATTGAAATGCTTTTTTCTCATTCAAAACACATTTATATAATACAGTGCAAGCTGTTTAATGAGATAACATCGGAACTCAAAGTTTCTGAGTTTATAACAATAACCAATTGATGTCCACATCCAAAATAAATCCAAAAGCAAAGGTTATGACCATATGTCCCATTTTGTGTGAAAGAGACGGGACAGTTCTTTTTTTTATTATTCCACAAAGTTATCGTAAAATTTTCAAGTGTGTAGCTGCATTCTACTGACTCATTTTCATTGCTTATTATTACTATACTTTTCTAAACTGGACTTTTCTTATCTTTTGAGCTAAAAGATCATGTCTTTTCTTTTTAATTCAGATATTGCAGGGAGTTAAAATAGAACTGTTGAATATAGAACAAGCTGTTTTTTAACACAGTATTCATAAATATCATTGATCCCTTGAAAAAGGCTTTTCTGCAGAGGAATTGTGAATCTGGTGATTGAAGAACCTGACCAAGATCTATAGGAAAGAGGCTTTTTTACCTCAACATTTGCATACACTATAGAAAGTGCATTGCAAAAGCAGCCCCAAACACACACATGGAGAGTAGCAGGTACCTATGATCCTGATTAGGACATTGTGAACTGAGCATGGAAATGTTTGTCAACAAGTGCCCCTTCTGATCTCCTACAGTCTTGCAAGTTGATAACGATAACTTAAGGGGAATGAATATATCTTGTTCAATCTTAGCTTCAAAATTTGCAAAAATAAATTAGGATGGGGAAAAAATGATAGGCTAACATAAACCAAAACTCTGATAACTATAAATAAAGTTTTTCCCATGTTATGATATATAAGATATAGGTTTGTTTCATACTTTGTGAAAGGTGATAACAATATCCAAATGATAACATTATACGGGATTCCAATAAGAGGCGTCTACTGAAAAAAAAAATACTGACATTTTGCTAAAATTATATGGATATGACACGGATATACACAGGGTTTTGAAAATATGAGCCCTCTATTAAATACAGATGTTTTAGCCCCATATAAATAAATTATTTGAATAAAATTCCCTCTCAAGATGAATGTTGCTTTTTTTGTTTTTAATAGAGGGGTTTCATATAGATTTTTACTGAGAAGTATAAAACCCATCAAGTGATCATGTATAACAAGAAAAAAACGACAGCCATTACAACGGACAAATTTTAACATCATTCATTTTCTCCCCAAAATATTTATCTCAGTTAACTAACTAGCAGCTTGCAAAGAATAAAAGAACTTACCTTATGGTGATGCATATCATGTATTCTTGACCGGATATCTTTATATGCTTTTTTTCCGGTATCCTTCACCTGAAATATTTCGCAAAAGCTATTTGAATATTAAATTGAATGAATTAACAAAATGAACATTACACCTAAAAGTAATTGAAATTGTTAAAGAAAACTATCTGACATGCATTGATGATTTTCTACATCATACTAAAACTGAAAGCAAGCTTTTATATTCTTAATTACTGAACCTAAATGCAACTGGTAAAATGTAAACACAAAGTTTGAAATTCACACGCTAATTAATTAAGACATTATTTTTTAGATATTGTATGGAAGTTTTATTTTTCCTCAGCGACACATGAATATCTTTGGCACATACATTTTGGTGAATGATTATATAGCAGCTTTCCTGTTCAAAGAAATTCAGGGGAAATCAGCACTGAAAATGAATTAAAAAACTAAAAATTAAAGTTTATATCACCTCCATTTAGATAATAAATCTTTTTCATACCTTAATCCTCACATTTTTGAAGAATGCACCGCCTTCTTTCTGCAAAATCAAAACAAACCAATTAATTTTTATCACATAAATTAATGAAAAATAAAAGTATGTTTTATTGGCACAAAAAAAAGTTTTAAAGTTACCCTGGGGGGGGGGGGGGGGTGTGAAAAGAAGTATTTCCCACAACACACATAATATTGTTAGAAGTGGGGGGGGGGAAGAACAATATTTTTCTTCCCCTATGATTGCCTGTTACTGAAAGGAAGAAAAAAATCCTTTTTCCATCATGGTATAAACAAGATTGCCATATTTCGGTTATTTTTGAAGTGGGGCATAATGCAGATGAGATATCCCCAAATAGGTAAGTAATAACTTCGGGTTTTACTGCATGAATGAATGAACGGCAGAACTTTACCACTGGACTTATCCCGTTACAGCGATTTCCTTCCAGCTCAGCTTCGTGCCAGAGTCTGGAACACTTTATTTTGTGTCAAAAAAAAAAAAACATACAAAATTTTTACAACATATTTTCCCCGGACAATTGGGCACTGTCGCGATTAACAAATTTTGTGGTGATTACAGATGAGATGGGATTGGGAATTGAAGTTTCTGGGTTTAGTTAAGATGAATGTACACATATTAGGATGGAGGTATGTTTTAAAAGCAATTGAGGGCCCCCCCCCCATGCCATCTCATTTGTTATCTTACACTTGCCATATTATATACCGGGTTTTACTGCAAAAATTGGTTGTCTTTATATGTACTATCACCCCTTTCATTTTGCTATGGTGTTCTAGGATACTGTACATGTGGTAAAAAATAAAGGAATTCAAATCAAGTACTTCACTTGGTTTTAAAATATCCAGTCAATATTTAATAAACCAGCAAGCGATTCTCAAATGCTAAATATTCACTTAAACAATTTAGTAAAAACCTTCAGCAAACTAAACTTTCCTATCTTTATCTTCAATACTCATTTATTAGTATAATACAAGAGTAAGGTTCAGCAATTGACATCTGATATTCTTACTAATAATAGAACTCTATAGAATTTAGCTACAAACTACTAGCCCTGCCAAAAATTATTTAATCATATACAAAAACACTAGCAATAGTTTAAAACTCAAAAAAAAAAAAAAAAAAATTGTTGGTGAAAACAATTTTAAGTATGAAATAAATAAAAAAAGTCAAATTCATCCCAACGTTACTATGAAAATCAATTTAAGAATAGGCAACACCTAGGGAATAAAGATACTTTATCAGCACTGTTGTGGGGAAATAAGTGTTTGATCACACTGTTTTGAACAAATATATTGACTAGAACGATGTAAATGAAATATTGTTTGCACAGTTACAGGATAACCACACAATGTATAAAAAATGAATTTAAGATATTTGAATAATTATCATACAAATGCATTTACACCTAAACATGTTTGTCTATAAGAGTAAAGGTTTTGTGAAAATAATAATTTTCTAACCTTCATATTATGCACCCAATCTTTATACTGATTCCTCAAACGAGTGTTCACTTTATCTTCATGTGCAGTCAGTTCGAATTCAAACTCATCATTGACTCCTTGTCCAGAATTTAACATCTTTAGTCTACTCTCAATGAACTGAAGAAAAGAATGGATATTCAAATAAGCATATATTCATTGAAATATTTAATTTTCACTACAGTAATCAAACTAATTTTTTGAGCAGTTCGAGAAAGAATGACTTTGTGTAATAAACAATATTAACTTAATCACCTGTTGAAATATTTGTAACTGTAACATCTTTTCCAAAAATGGCTGCATAGGAGCTGGTCTTGTTTGTACAAATAGTTCAGAGCTAAAACTGATTTTCTCTCCTGGCTTCAGTTTCAGAGCATTCCAATAACCTCCAATCAATTTGACGGAGGCTTTTAGAAAAGCTCTAGCAACAGAATCACCCAACATTTCCTGTGGTCGTTTAAGATCATGCCGAAGCGACTGCAGCTGCAAGAGAGTAATGTAATATTGGATATTGTGATAAAGAGATGAAAATTTAAATTTTAATTAAAAAAATCAGTTTCTAAAAATTAGATTTTCTCTGAGAATCGTTTTCCTGTTTTTAGAAATTCTGGCTTTCCTGCCCAAGCATAAAAATTAAATTAAACTTTTCTTAAACATCTTTCTAGTATATTACTCATATTTCATGCAGCATTTCAACTAAACTTACCAAAAATATAAGTCTATCGCAACAAGAAGAGACTAAAACTTTACGCATATTAAAGCGTGTAATGTACACTGCTCAAAACAATTAGGGGAGCACATGGTTTTAACACAATTACGCAAAGATGAATACTGATAAGTAACATAAAATGAATCATCCATAATTTAAAGCCTAGCAGGAAATGGAAGAAGAAAACTTCATATGCAAATCAAAGTTCATGACATCAAAAACCAGAAAAAGGAGATAAGGGCAGAAATCGGGATGTTGCAGAAACGTCTGTTTTACTGCCGTAACTGTGAAATTCGATTGCGCAGTATTTTTTTTTGAGACAAGGTGACCTGAGGATGTCTCAACAATGTGATTTACCGGAATCCATGGCATGGCATGGCATGTTATAGGCAGACTGGAATCCGGGCAAACACAACGTAGTGTCGCGGACACTGTTGGAGTCGCCAGAAGTGTTGTTGCAAGGCTGTGGAATCGATTCCAAGAAACAGGAAATGTTAGACGTCGACCAGGGCAAGGTCGGCCACACGCCACTACAGCAACTGATGACCGGTATGTACGGTTAACAGCCCGTCGAAACAGAACAAAGAATGCTGTGCAGCTGCAAAGACGGTTGCTCTTGGCAACAGGACGAAGGGTGTCCAGCCAAACAGTACGTAATCGGCTTCATGAGGGAGGGCTCTATGCACGTAGGCCAATGGTCTGCATTCCGTTGACCCCACGCCACCGTGCGGCCCGAAGAAGATGGGCTGCTGAACATCGAGATTGGGAGCAACATGATTGGAGCCAAGTGCTGTTTACAGACGAGTCCCGATTCAGTCTGGAGTGTGACACCCGACATGTTCTGGCATGGAGGGACAGGGGCACTCGAAATAACCCCGCATTCGTTCGTGAAAGGTCACAATACAGACGAGCTGGTTGGATGGTATAGGGTGGAATCAGCATAGGTGGACGTACGGACCTGCATATCATTCGGAATGGCACTTTGACGGCCCGAAGGTATGCAGACGAGATACTGCGACCTCATGCCATCCCTTACGCTGGAGCCATTGGAGATTCCTTTGTTTTCCAGGATGATAATGCCCGACCGCATAGAGCTCGTCTGGTGGAGAACATGCTTGAAGCTGAAACAATACAGCGTATGGAATGGCCAGCGTGCTCTCCTGACCTGAATCCAATCGAGCATGTTTGGGACATGCTCGGACGACACATTGCTGCGCGACCAAGGCCGCCTGTTACTGTCCGAGACTTGCAGATTGCACTTTTTGAGGAGTGGAACAGTATTCCCCAAAGTCTGATCGATAACCTCATCGCATCCATGGCAAACAGGTGAGCAGCAGTCTTAGCTGTTCGAGGAGACCACACGCCCTATTAAAACTCATGCATCATGTCCAAACAGTACTTTTTTTTATTGTTTACATGTAACCAAATTGTTGCCCTAAATCATCTTTTCATGTTTTTTCCATATTTTCAAAGAATTAAAGCTTAATTAAACGTCTTTTTTCTGTATTGCGCATTGATACGCGTGCGCTATCTATTGTATGCCAATACGTGGCTGTCTCGCACGGTTTTCTTCCCTTTTTTGCTTGCTCCCCTATTTGTTTTGAGCAGTGTATGTAATGTATATTTATACTGCACAGGTTGTGAGAAAACAATTACGCTATATTTTTTATCCTATTGATTTTTAATTTTGTATTTATTCATCATAATTCTGAATGATCCCGACTATTTACAAGAAAAAAAATTAAATATTAAATTGAGTTTAAATAACAGAAAAGTTTAATTTATTTATCATCAGCACTGAAAAATAAATTTCATCACTTACCACTTCAGAAGGCAAAGCATCTAGGTCAGCATAAGGTGATTCAACTTTATTATTGTCAGCATCCAAAAGAACTACATCTCCTATATCAGAGAGCTTCATGCGCTACGTAGAAAATTGGAATTAAAATCTCATTATTCAAACTGCTAGATAAAGCAGAGGGGGGAAAAGTAAAAACCTTCAGGAATATATGATTAAGATAAAGCAAAGATTCAACTTACTGAAAATGTAGATGCAGGAACTCCAATCAAAAAAGGCATGGGTGCACTGGAAATAAAATTGAAACTGTTTGATAGAAACAAGCTTGACTTGTGGGTTAATATTCTTACAAAAAGCAAAAAATTTATGAAAGAAAACAGTGATTGACCATTAGAAACTGACATTTTAAATAAGTTGATCAGATAGTTTTGTTGATTTCTCTACCATTACTAATATTTTTTCCTCCAACCCGCACTGGCCAGCATGGAGGATTACGGCCAAAAAACCCCTAAAAAAAATATGAACTCTGTCAATAAAATAAGGCCCTCTGTCTCCAGCAGTCTGAGTGCCCCGGGTTATGGCAGCAACTAACAAGACATGAAGACAGAGGGCGCTAAGAATTTCTGGGTTGGACCAGGCTGCTATAAGATGATGGCCTTGGCCACGTATAACGGATGATCTCTTTCTTCAGAAAATCATTTGCAGGAGTTGGAAGAAGAACTGGGAAGAATAAATTGGGACATCTTAGGCATCTGTGAAATAAGAAAAGTAGAGGAGGAAATCGAACTTGCCAGTGGACATGTATTTTACTACAGAGGAACCGATAATGGAAAAACCAGTGGAGTAGGATGTCTCATTCATAAAAAGTGGAAAAATCACATCGTTGAGTTAGATAGTACATCTGATAGAGTTGCAAAGCTGGTTATGCAAATATCAAGCAGATACCGGATACAGATTATACAAGTCTATGCACTAACAACAAGCTATTCTGATGAAGTAGAAGACTTTTATGAAGAACTAGACAAGCTGCATAGTAAAGGAAACTATCATATCAAAATAGTAATGGGTGACTTCAATACCAGAACTGGTATTGAACCTGGAGAGAAGAAATGGTGAAAGCTCAGTTGGAAGTCATGGTTATGGTGTATGAAACGACAGAGGAAACCGACTCATCGAATTTGCAGAGAGCGAACAGTTATACATCATGAATTCATTTTTTAAGAAGAAACCCCAAAGAAAGTGGACCTGGAGAAGCCCAACTGGAAGAACTAGTGAGATCGACTACATCCTATCTAATAAGAAGCATATGATCCAAGACCGCAGTGTTCTCAACAATTTAAATACTGGAAGTGATCATCGACTTGTTAGATGTAGAATAAAGCTTAACACAAGAACGGAAAGAGCGAAACTTATCAAAAATAGAAAAACTGTCATCAAATATGGAAAAGCTTCAAGAACATCGATATAAATTTCAGTTAGAGCTGAAGAACTGATTTGATTTGCTATATAACATCACTGAAGATGAACAAGATGTCACCACGATGAACAAAACTCTAACCACTACCCTAAAAGAAGTAGCAAAGAAGTCGCTGGAGAAAAAGAAATCAAACTGGTGAAGAAAATAACAGAAGAAACAAAGAAACTTATGAAAGACCGGAGAGAGTTTAAGATTAAGAAGAATGACCCTAAATCAAAAGTGGAATATGCTGAACTTTGCAAGACAGTACGAAATCGGATTACAGAAGATATCAGGAAGTTCAATTGCGATATTGTAAAGAAAGCATTGGAAGATAATAGAAGCTTAAAATTAGCAAAACGAAAACTGTGTGTTGGGAGAAAGGAAATTTTTGCACTAAAAAGAAAAGATGGAAATGAAATCATTAGTATTGTTGAGGAATTTTATAATACTCTATACAAACATGAAGAACAGGATCAGAACAAAGGAAAGAGACCAGGAAGAAAAGAAGATGGAGTCAAATTTGTACAAGTAGTACCTGTGCTGAAAGAGGAAGTCTACAAGGCTATAAGATGTATGAAAAAAGGGAAATGCCCAGGTGAAGATGGGATTTCAATAGACATTATTAAAGAAGCAGGAGAAGAATTTGCCCGTATGCTAGCTGCCTTGTTCACAAATTGTCTCACAAAATCGGATGTGCCTGAAGATTGAAATAACGCAATGATGGTTCTTCTTTACAAAAAGGGTGAAAAAGAAGATATCAAGAACTATCGACCAATCAGTCTCCTATAAGTAATTTATAAAATCTTCATCAAAGTGCTGACATATAGGCGTGAATCCAAATTGGACGAAGCTCAACCAAAAGAACACGCAGGATTTCGAAGTGGATTCAGTACAATGGATCACATCCAAACAATCAGGGAACTTATAGAGAGACACAAGGAATACAAATTACCATTGTATATGGCCTTCATTGATTTTGAGAAAGCATTTAACTCTGTCTTCACATCCGCTGTTGTTAAAGCTCTAGATGTAATTGGGATAGAGAAGACTTATATCAATATGATCCAGAAAATATATGACAAAGCAACTGCAACAATTCATTTGGATAAAGGAAAAGCAAAGATTAAACTTGGAAAAGGAGTCAGACATGGTGATACTATCTCACCAAAACTCTTTACCGCTGTTTTAGAAGAAGTATTCAGAAAACTGGATTGGAATAAAAAGGGAATTAAAATAAATGGAGAATTTCTCAACCATTTGCGTTTTGCAGACAACATTGTTGTTATTAGCAGTAATCCAGACGAACTAGAAGAAATGATACAAGAATTGGCGAAGGCAAGTATTCAGGTGGGCTTGAAAATGAATCTGCAAAAGACTAAAGTTATGTTCAACCCCTTTACATTGAAGAGGACAATCTTGCTCAACAACGCAGAGGTAGAAGAAGTAGAAAGTTATGTACACCTGGGACAAGAAATTACCATGGACAACGGAATCATTAATGAAATAAACCGAAGGATCAGGATTGGATGGAGCACTTTTGGAAAAAACTGTAATTCTGAAGAGTCACATGCCATTATGTCTGAAAAGAAAAGTGTTTAACCAGCGTGTGCTACCAGCACTGATGTATGGAGTTGAAACATGGACACCCACGAGCAAGACGATACAAAGGCTACAGACAACACAAAGGAGCATGGAAAGATGTATGTTAGGCATCACAAGGAGAGACAGAAAGCGAATCACTTGGATAAGGAACCACACAAAGGTGTATGATATCATGGAAAGAATTAAACGTTTGAAATGGAAATGGGCTGGATATATTGCAAGAAGACAGGACAACAGATAGACCACAAGTATTTTAGATTGGTACTCCTGTGGTGTTAAACGTCCGAGAAGGTGTTCCCATGCAAGATGAATTGACGAGATTAGGAAAGTGCCAGGAGCCGACTGGATAGCTAAAGCATGACACAGCAGAATGGAAAAATTTAGAGGAGACCTTCATCCAGCTGTGGACTGAAAATGGTTGTTGATGATGACTAATCTTTTAAGGATAGAATCTCAATTATTTTATGACACAAAATTTAAGATCTTCATGATACACATATAACTTTCATATACAATTTAAACTTGAAAGTCCAGATACCACTGTATTACATGAGGATTATTCAAATTCTCATTAAATAGCCAGAAATGTTTTTTTTAGAGAAAATTCAATTTTTCCTTCAGGGACCAAACCGAAATAATAAATAAGCCCTATGATACAACTATAGATCAGTATTTCTTAACATTTTAGTGGTTGGGGGAGCCCACCCTTTTGAGAGTCATTCCACTGGCTTCTGTCTAGAATAAAATAACTTTTTTTTTTAAATTTTCAAATGATTCAATTTTTTTCTTCTATTTTGTGTCAGGACTTCACAATTCTATGTTTGTCTTAATTAAACCTACCATACCACAGAAAGGAAATAAATATCCTAATAGTACTCACTTTAAATAATCAAGCAAATGCTTTGGAAGAACAGGAATAAATATATGCTGCCTAAAATATAAAAGATACTGTTAAAATGTTTGTTTTCATCGTACATTTCAATTATTTTGTTCGAAAAGTATTTTTAATATCTCACCAATGCATGGGATAAATCAATGAATTTGCTGCTTGAATACAGGCACTTAACCGACTTAGCTTCTTTGATGTAATTAATATTCTCCTCTCATGAAGCATACTGTGATAAGAAAAGAGAGAAAACACCATTAATGACATGAAACATACTGTATTTGATATAAGCTCTTCAAGGAAATTATCAAACATCAACTTTTCCGAGGAAAATTATAAATTTCATTCAATGCAACTTACAAGTATTAAAATACTGTATTTTGTGTATAAGGAACCCCCCTTTTTGCCAAAAATTGGGGAGTTTCTTATACATGGATAGCATTATAGGTATTAAAAAATTACTCAATTCCTTGAAATTTACGATGGCATTTTTTAGGCATTCAGATAATATGAAAGCCAAGGTTCTATCCCTGTAGATTTCTTCAATAGCAATAAAATTAAAATGCAAGCAGTTGGGGGAAGGGGGGGGGGAAGGGACAGCCAGTATGCATAGACATCCTATGGAGCACTGTCAAGTTTGATTCCCCCCCCCCCCACCCCGTCTTTGCATTGCCTGTAGGCAACACTGAACAGTACTTTAAAAAAATTCCACCTATCTAAGTGAAATACTGCTCACAGAGACCTACAAATTAGTTCTATATGTTATAAACCTGAGAGTGCATAACCTTTGAATTGTGGGCCAAATGCTGCCTGCCAAGGGGTTTCATCCAGCCCAGGAAAGGTGCTCTGCTACAAAAGTATCAGTAGTAAAAGGAAAAAGACTGGCCATATTTCTTTCATGAAAATATGGGGAATTAGGATCCACAGAGGCCATCACCTACTATTGCCAAAAAAAAAATCGTCAAAGGGAGGTACAGTTGTTAATTATATCTTAAAAATTGTCAAGAGAAAGCAAATTTGCTCGTTGAAAAATCTATAATCTCAATCCTTGATTTCAGGAAAAAAATAAAAATTAAAGTAAAATTTGTTGAAAATCAAAAAGTGGCATCATTTTATAGAGAAGTCAGGATGGGGGGGGGGGGGGGGGGAATTGGAAATGTCCCTTAAAACA
Organism: Pholcus phalangioides; assembly: GCF_987345545.1. Lineage (NCBI taxonomy): Eukaryota > Metazoa > Arthropoda > Arachnida > Araneae > Pholcidae > Pholcus > Pholcus phalangioides. The sequence continues at coordinate 19,451,795 of NW_028301616.1, read as the reverse complement.
TTGGTCATTTGGTGACCTTAATATATTCTAAGTTAGTTTTTGGCCAAAGAGCAGCAAAATATACCACATTCTGGCACACAGACTGAAAAGGTTGTGCATTAGGGTGGAACAAAAATTTTTTTTTTCGAAATTGCCATCGTAATAGAATTTAAAATATGTCTTTATGTAAGAAATGCCATTCCTAACTTTTTTCCCCAAAATTCAAACTTCTTGAGGTTCCTCATCGCCCCTAAAGTTTTATGCATGTGTGGAATTCTGTAACATGACACTGTGGAGGAGGCTTTCCTATTCCCCTGAACACGTGATTTGTTCAGTGACCTAGATGTTTTTCCTTGTTTTCAGTATTCATTTGCAGTCTTACCCCTCAACTGAGCGGGTGTATAGCAGTCAAAATGACGATCAGAAGCTTTTATTGCTGTGACATTTTAGGAAATCCTAAAGAGTTGGATTCTCGGGTCTTGCCCACTTATGGCGATGTTATGCTTTTTTATTTGCTGACTGAATGCAATATGAAGGCACAACAATCAAGAAAAGATCCAGCTATTGCAGACATTCTTAAAATTATTGTGCCAAAGATAGAAAATATTTGGAAAACTGCTTCAATTCCTACGGTTTCTCACCAACGGATATGCAAAATTTTCAAAGACTTTTAATGTAAATACAAGAATCTTCAGAAAAATATGAAAGCAAGGAAAGATTCTCAAACTTTCAAGTTGAACTTGAAACCTTTTCAGTGCGAAGCACAGAAATTGTTCGACATTGCAGCATGCAAATGTGATTTTGAAGACTGTAAGTGTGACAAAATGAGAAAGGTCCCAAATTTAGAGCGAGATTTCTTGTAAGATCAAAGAAGTACACATAAGATGGCCATTGGTCGAGTAGATGTCCTAACAACGAAGAAATTGAAAAACAATGAACAAAGAAAAATGAAAATGGTATCTCGTTTGACATCACCTCAAGAAGAAATGGCAGAAACTAGTTCATCAACCACTGAAAACTCATCTATATCCAACAATTCTGAGGAAAGTGATCTATATGTGCCGAAACACAGTTTACCGTTAAAGTTAGCATTTCCATCTACCAGTATTGAAGCTGGTCCATCAATCAGTGTCGAAGCAAGTACTTCATCTACTTTTGAAGTTCTACCATCATCCTCACAGATGAGAACTAAATTACCAAATGTTGCTCTTACTTGTGATAGAACTGGTGTGTCTGATCGATCAGCTGCAATTATTGTGAATGCTGTGCTGGAAGATGTTCGGTTATTGACGAAAGAGAAGCCAAATATGACAATAGACCAGATGAAAATAAGGCATGAAAGAGCATCACAGAGAAGTTCTTTTGCAAGATAAAATTCCTAGAACAAATGTGCGAGGAATATATTTTGATGGTCGAAAAGACAAAACCTTATCTAATGTCAAAGAAGGTGATTCTTTCCATAGAAGAACCATATCTGAAGAACACATAACTATATTGCAGGAACCCGGGTCAATTTATATCGGTCACACAACTGCAAGAAGCAGTAGAGCAAGGGATATAAAGTCATCAATATTTTTGACTTTTTGAAGCAAGATTTTGATACGAAAGAATTGGTGGCGATCGGATGCGACGGAACTGTTACCAATACTGGTTATAAAAATGGTGTTATCAGATTAATAGAGAAAGAAATAGGCCATCCCTTGCAATGGCTTATTTGTCTTTTTCACTTCAATGAGTTACCTCTAAGGCATCTTGTGAAGCATCTAGATGGATGTTCCATCAGTCCACGCGGGCATCAAGGTGATATCAGACAAAGTTTGGAAAATTGTGAAAGATTACCTATTGTGAAATTTAAACCAATCTCTAATAACCTTCCGTTAATGGACAGTGACAACAGTAATTTAAGTGCAGATCAGAGATATCTTGTGGAAATGGTATGGGCAATAGAAATGGGTGATTTACCTGCTTCGTTATCACACCGTGATCCAGGTAAACTTTCGCATGCTAGGTAGCTAACGCTATTGTAAGGTTATACTCTGCAACAGAAAATCCCAATGAAAATCTCAGCATTTTGACTGAGTACATAACGAAAGTTTACACACCAATGTGGTTCAGCATTAAGATAAAGTCATCATGTGTGTGCTGATGGAGCAAGACATTTGTTCAATTTGGTGGAGTTATCCAGGTTTTTACCTGACAAAATATTGTGCATCATTGACCCAGTTATTCAAAGGAACGCTTTCTATCCCCACCCAGAGAATTTATTGCTCTTATTACTCTCAGATGAGAATCTCATTTACAAAAAAATGGGAATCAAGAGAATTCTGAAAACTGGAAATGAAGGATTATCAGAAGAAGAAATCCGTACATCCATGTTCCACAAATAAACTTTTTTGCTAAGCACTATTTGGAACTAATTGCATGGGATCAAGTGCGAGTGACTGAACCATCTATTATAAAAAATCAGGAAATGGACCCACAAAAATTATCTGAACCTGTTTTTCCATCTATACCGAATTTTCCGTGTCACACACAAGCAGTTGAACGGTGCATAGGACTCGTAACTGAAGCATCTCTTGCTGTATCAACAACCGAGAGTCGTGAAGGCTTCATTCAAGCCAGAATAATATCAAGGAGTACTCTTCCATCGTTTGAAAAAAAAGCAGACTATTTCTCAAAAAAGTGAAATGTAATAACAGTGTGATAACAGAGGAAGCAATAGAGGAATTCTCCTGACACTTATATCGTCAGACTATGTTTTTTTTTAATTTGGAACACATGGTTATAGTTTTGTCCCCACTCCCCTCTCCAAAAAAAGGGTTTATTTTTATCTCCCTCTATCAATCACTATATTCGGAGTGCTTGAAAAATTCTCCTTTCAACTGCCATGACACCTGCAATGTTGCATATCTGCTTGTCAGTTATTACTTATATATGGAACACTTAGCTTGTGAGTATTTTTTTCTTCGGGTTTATATATATATATATTCAGTTTTGCCTTATCTACTGAATGACTTTTAAATTAAGTGTTTTTCTTGTTTCAGAGAATGCTTTTTAAAAATCACCAACTTTGTTTATGTTTAAAAAGATTTTTATAATGTGTACTTAGAAAAGTCTTTTTGCTCGACCTTTAGGGTCTGTGAGGAACCTGAAGATAGTAAAATATTTTCCTAAATTTTGGTATAAGTTCTTAAAACCCTGAAAGGCATCTTTTGAATACTAAGGCAACATCAATTTCCAAAAAAGTGAAAAAACACCCTTTTTCGTTCCACCCTATTGTGCATCCCTGTTGTAAACATTTGGTAGTAACTTACTCATCTGTCAGCACAGACTAATTTTAGGCAGTTTCATAGTTTTACAAAAATGTAAAAAACATATAATTCAAAGTGACCTTGAGGAGGCTGTATGAGGCTTTAAAATATTATATCAGGCTAGACAAGGATAAAACATTCTGTCACACCTTCTTTAATTAAGAAAAAAATCAATCGAAACCAATATTCATGGTCAAGTGAAATGATATGAATGATACCTTGCAAATATAGTCATCATGCTCTGTGCATCAACAGCATTAAAGTATTCTGTCATGTTCCGCTTGAAAAATAAATCAAATAATAAATACTACATTTCAAAGCTAAAGTTGGATGATATAGAAAAAAACAATAAAAGAAGAAATGAAAATAAGCCACTTGATCTAAATGAGTGAATATTTCACCACATATTAGCATATTTTTTAAAATCACATCTACTTACAGCCATTAACTAAAAATTATAATTTGTTAGGAGTCCATCTGTTCGGAAGCTTAGTTATGACAGGTAATTAAATTAGATTAATTATGAAATTAAAGTAACTTAGCTAATGTGTGACCAGAGGCCCTAGCAAATTTTTTAATTGTCTTGAGAGAATACAATTAATACATATTACAATTAATACAACAATACTTTATACAATTCTGTCATAGTGCTAGTTGCAAATTGACAGTATTTTGTAAAAAATAAGTAAATGTCCTATTTTCGTCAGTGAAGCCATCCTTGGTATTCCAAATATGAGAAACATTTTCCCCCTCTACCCACAATGAATCATCTCACTTCTGAGCAATCATACACAGATCGGATAGAACCCTTTCACTGGCAGCAGTTAATCTACAGGCTTTTCTTTCTTTATTTCAAACCGATCACAACTCAGGTCTATCACCATTTATGGGCGATTTACTACCTAGCGAGTTGTGCAGGAGGTGTAACCGTGTGTGTACCTAACAGTCTGAATGCATATGTAGTGTTGTGTTTTGATTTTTTTTAGTGCCGCCATCTATATTTCAGAAGTGAAGTGAGTGATGTGTTATGATTGAATTACATTTGTGCTGTTTGTAGGTCTGTTGCTATCTGTGGTGAGACTTTTTAATGAGGAGATCGGCTCGCATTCGCGCCTTGAAGCTGGGAACCTAAGGAAAACAACTTTAGCCGACCACCATTATGGCGACAGTGGGGTTCGAACGCGGGTCCTCGCGATGTGAGTCCGTCACTATGACCACTCGACTACCATAGCGGCTAGTCTACAGGCTGGAGGTTGTGCACTACTGGCCAAACTCCAGCCTTGCACCCTATAATCTCATGCTCCCCAACCCCATAAAATAAAAATCATATTTAGCCAACAGAAACTTGTTGATAATGCCAGCTTTCAAAGATTTCCGTAACTTACAGATTCATAAAAACAAACATATTATACCCTCATGCTACATGCATGCCTATTTGGATCACAGAGACCACTTGAATGTTTGGAAACATTCTGTGCAAAGCTTAAATTACCCTATTCTGTCGCATATAAGTGCCCTTCCCCAATTATTATTTTTTTTAAATGTGTAAATCAGAATAATAAGACAATGACCAACTTACGTTTTCTGGTATGCTGGGTAACTTGCTATGATCTGGACAAGTTGCAACAAACTCCTAGAATAAATGCACATGAAATAAATATAAAATAAAGCAAAAAACATCACTGCATGTTTACATAGAAGTATTCATTATTTAAATAGGCTACTTCAACTATCTTCTATTAAACTGGCACAAGCCTGATCTGACATGTGCCAGATTAGCGAGAGTCTACTCTATTAACTGAATTTTTATAAATTTTTTGCCTGAACATAATTTCCCCTGCTCAGCTTTTGTGATTGATACAGATCCATAAACTTCAGCCAGTCTGAGAGTATGACGGTTTTAACAACTGGATGTTGCGAAGATATATTTTGGAAAGAGAGAAAATTCAACTGCTCCTGCGGGAATCGAACCCACGTCCTTACACTTTCCGGGTGAACGCCCTAGACCACTAGACTACAGAGGCACCGAATCTCTCAATCTTTCATTGGAGCTTGTGTACACTGAAAGGGACCATACATGGACTGCCAGACCAGAGTCAGGCCAAGTTCACACAGTTGGTCCGGCCGTCCATGTGTACAGTCCCTTTCAGTGTACACGAGCTCCAAGGAAAGATTGAGAGATTCGGTGCCTCTGTAGTCTAGTGGTCTAGGGCGTTCACCTGGAAAGTGAAAGGATGTGGGTTCGATTCCCGGCAGAGGCAGTTAAATTTTCTCTCTTTCCAAAATATATCTTCGCAACATCCAGTTGTTAAAACCTTCGTATATGGTAGCGGAGAGTGATGTCATCTTTGTATCAGTCTGACAGTGTTGGCAAGAACATATCAATCCCCACAACACAATAAATTTGTCAATTTGCTACCCACAAATGACCTAGTTCCTCACTCATAAGATGAGACTTGGCTATGTCACTCACATCAGATGATTCTATTATTTTCCAGAAGGGGAAGCTAAACTTGAAAGTAAAAGCTCAATGCGCAAACATTTTACATAAAAGAAAAGAATAAAATCCCCCCCGACATGAGACGTAACATAGCCAATCTCATCTCATGCTTGGAGGACAATGGCTATCTCGCCCACACCTAAAAGGTTCTACACCCTTGTAATTGATGTTATACTGATGACTGACTGCATGTCCATGTGCCTTGAAAAACAAGTTAATATATACAAGAAACTTCCACAGTCTTACACAAAGTAAGAAGCATTTTACTTGTATACCTTATTATCCCCATGACGAACACGAAACTCCAATCCAGGATCAGGCACTGGATGCTTATAGAGGGCTTCAAGAAAAGCTCGTAATTCGGGTGAATCACAGTTCTGAATATCATGGGAGAGAGAAAAAAAAAGCATGCTGAAATTTCCCATTTATAACAAAACCGGATTTTATTGCATAAAAAAAAGGAAATATATAACAATCTTAAAGAAAAACGAGAGGATATGCAAATTCCATATAATAATTCTAGAACTCCATTCAAACTAAAGAAAAAATTAGTGATAAATGAGAAGAAATTAAAGTAAGATATTCACTGCTGAGATTAACTTGAAATTTTTTGTTTTCTAAAATAATTCTTGAAAAATTAACATAAATTAGGATGGGAATCAGAGTGAGAAAATATCGATAGGATATTAAAATATATTCAGAGAAGATGTCCTTTTCTCTATCTGTCAAAAGATAAAACAGATGATAATTTGATTGATACCACACATCAAATGAAAACATAAAACAAAAAGCTTGTTCTTTCCTAACCTTTACTCTGTTAGACAGCTCAGCTGCCTGATTGAGGATTCTGTAAAATGTCTCATGCCAGGGAAGGAAACTGAAAGCAAATTGCAAAAACATAAACAAAAGAATAAAATGATAGAAAAAATAAAAAAACGAACTGAAAAGTGGCAATACTAATTAAACTAGCTTTTTCTTTTTAACAAATTGATGCATTGAAGGTGCATATAATATATATATGTATATATATATGTGTGTGTGTGTGTATATATATATATATATATATATAAATTTTCTTGGTTGCTGTTTTTAAAATTTTTAAATGCTCATTATTTTCTTATTTATTTTGCTATACATTGGAACTCTATGATAATGTTGAGCTGTGATTCTTACCAAGATCTGTTAAATTAAAAAAAGAAGTTGAAATGATACCTGAGAATTACTAAGCACGATGGTGAGCTTGGAGCATGTCGACAGAATCCGAAAGTCCATTTGCTGTCCATGTTTGTCAGCACAAATGAAAAATGTTGCACAGCATTGCTATACAAGAAAAATTAAAAGCATGTGTTAATGGTAATAAACATTCAATTTTTATTCTTATTGGAATTTCCCATTATGTTAAACATGCAGCTTACAGATAATACAGTGAATACAGTGTGTTCAGCTTAAAATTTTACTACAATGTACGTAATTTTAAACTAAATAATAATCACTTCATTATTTATTATAATTTCAGAGAAAATTTGAGCTGGAAGAGAAGAAAAATCAAAAACTTACTTGCTGAATTCAAGTGGATAGGCAAATTCTGGGACAGTTTTCAACGTTTCCTAAAAGTAAAATGAGATGAAACAGTTTCAAATTTATATGTATTGTACCACATTAAATAAACTAAATTTTAGTAAACTTTCATGAATAGGACAATTTAAAAGCTGCACAAAAGAATTACTGATGGAATTCCATCGAATAATTTGTAACAGACTCGAGTTAGTGGTCTTTTCTCAGAATTTGCTCTGATAATGGTTTGGCATGTGAACTGCTCCTTTGGTTGAAAGTGGTGCCATAAATGTTGTTGCCATAAACAGTTGTGTTCACTTTAACCCATTGTGTAAGATATCATTGCAAAATTTTAAAATCCCTCTACATTACTGGTATTTCCTCAACAAAAAAAGTAAACCATCTTATGTAGCAGGGCATCATTTGAATATTGTATTCCCTCGCATTAGCTGGCATGCCGTGAAAATCCGAGGATACCAGCTTTTTGAATGTTGGAGTTTGATACATTTCTCTGGCATGATAGAAAAGATAGGTTCAATAAGTACATTCCCTGGACGGATCATGCTGATCCCTTGGGAATATGTGAAAATCACATTATTAAAAAAAAAATTAATGTAATCAATTAAAGAAAAAAAAAAATAAGGATCACATGATATCTTCAGAAGACTGTGATATCAATCTATGTTAAATACTGAATAAATATGCCAATACCTGGAACTGGGAATAAATACCCAATCAGAATAATAGTTTTCACTGTAGCAAACATATTTTGTTAATGACTTGAAAATCACAATTGAGCATTTACTATAATTCAATTATCATCTACAAAATACAAATACTGTATTTTAAATGTTCAAAGGGATTGAAGAAATGTGCTGCCGCTTTTTTATTATATTATCATTTTTTGCGATGCAATTCTTTACATCTTATGGGCTGCTTATCAAATCTTAAACAAATGATCAAAGAATACATATCTGTACCACAGAACCACACTATCGTGTGTCCATTTTTGTCAATTTTGAGATATTACTGTATTCTTGTAGTTCTCATTCTGTAGTTTAGGGCCATAGTTTTGTATTTTAGCCTAAGATACAATACTATGGCCCTAAACTACAGAATGAGAACTGCAAGCATACAGTAATGTCTCAAAATTGACATATGATAGTATGGCTCTGAGGTACAGAAACATTCTTCACAGTCAACTAATTTTTCCATTAAACTTATCTAATCTATGAGAATGAATACGCTTAACATCAAAACTTGCAATAAACCAAGCTTTATGGTAATAAAAGCAAAAATAAAGCTAGAGCTACCTAAAAGCAGTTCATAGAACAGAAAATATCCAACATGCATAGATCAAACAAGGTTCAAATCAGCCAACTCAATCAATTGTGATGGAGTACAGATATTTAAGAATTTTCCCAGAATCTGTGACAAATTTCCTGGCATGATGGCTAATGCGAGAGAAATACAGTAAATATGCTGCAATACCTAGATACAGCCTATCGCATTATCTTTCAAATGTTTCAAAACATAAAGTACATGGTGATAGATTTTTTCAACTGAATCCAATGTTCCCTCTATTTTTTTATGTGAATCTACAAAAAAAAAGGTTGTAAGCATATTTTTTTTAGAGCGAAACAGCCCAAAAAAATGATTCAAAAAATTTTGAAAACATTCTCAGACTTCGAATCAGCTCCTTTCCATGTTGGTAATAATTCAATTCTGACAATTTCACAATAAGTCTAATAATTTTATAAATTCTGAAAATTTTGTACTGTCCTCTCTTATTTATCAATCACTCATACAAAATTTTAATTTTTCCTCCAAGCATAAGATAAAACTTGGCTGCATCACATCGAATGATCCCATTCTTTTCTTTTCGGGAGAGCGACTATACATCAAATACTGCTCATCAGTAACTAAGCTTTCAAATTTGGCTTCTTCAAGAAAATATAACCATCTGGCCTGGTGTAGCGAAATCTCATCTCTTACTTGTAAAACTACACCAATATTTTTTTAGTCATCATAGCTACCTGGTGCCTTAAATTTGTGCAAGCAAAAATTAGATAATTAAAATTACATATCAATAACTTCATAAATTGAAGTTCCGTCAGTATACTGTTTGATATTACGTGTACCAAGATTATTATACAGCTTTGTGATACACATAGCATCAAACTGAAATATATAGCTATAGATTATGTAGGCAGTAAGGAAAAAGCATACGAGCTTTATTTTTACTTTTTAAAATAATAACAATTTAAAAAATGGATACTCCTGAACACTCAAAGAAAACCAAAAATAAATTTCCTCACTATTCTTGCTTCCAAAATGAATGAAACATGACTTATATGCTGTAAACATACTTGCTCTATTTGCCTACATATTTTCTAAAAAATTTTATGGAAAAAGACCATGAAGAAATTAAATGGAAATTCTACTTAAATTGACTTGCCTCATCTTTGTAGGTTGGTGGGAACTTCCATCCTACCCAAGCACCTGAAAGATGAAGAAAACAAAAACTAAGTAACAATAATTTTCGATTGCTTTCACTCAGTAAAGATTTACATGAATAGATGCCAATCTTGGTGAAAGAAAATTAGGAAAATTTCTGTGTGAACTTCAAATTTTCAGAAAAGAAAATTTCCTTGTCGCTTGCATTCATTCATTTTAACTACTCTACTTGTTGAACCCTCAATACGTCATCATCAATGGGGGGGGGGGGGGGGTGTTGGATAACGCTTACATCATCACCCACCCTTTATGAAAATATGAGTTAGGATTTAGAGGGGCAGAGCTGATGACGAAATTTTGCTGACAAGAGGGGGGGGGGGTCAAAAATGGCCAAAAATTTGCTTACGTAATACTTGAACGGCCCCTTTGGCAGAATCATTAATTGCAATCTACTACATTTGTATTATTCGGCATTATATCAATGATTACCTCCTCAATCAAAATGAATTATACAAATTTTGTTGAATAGGATTCAGTAAGAAAAGTAGGACAAAAACTAGAAAGTATGACAAAAGTAAGACATTTTACCAAAAAGTAGGTAAAGTAGAATGAGTGGGAACCCTGGGATTTTTTTTATATTATCTGATGTTTTGTGTAATTATTTATAATAAATCTGTTTTCTAATGATCTTTAAACTAAGATTTTTCATTTTCCAATAGCATAGAAGAAATCAGTGCCAATTAATAAATGAATAATGTTTAATTGTTTAGTTACATAAAAAAGTTAAAAATAATTTTATCAATTAAATTAAAATTAGTAAAGTAAACTTCCCCCCATCGTCGTCTTCTTATTGGTAATAGGTCCTCTGCTGTATTTCTACTGTGATTTCAGGGCGAAACAACTGGGTTCTGAACTCCCAAAAAGAAAAAACAACACTTTATTTCATTTATTATCCAACATTCCCAACGAAACCGTCATGTCTCTTCAATACCAACTTCACTCTGCAACAATATTTTTTGAAATCTCATTTGGAAATGTCTATACTCTAAAGTCAGACTGCTACATCTGGATATAAAAATAATCCCTCTACAACGATGTTTTTTCTTGGTCCGCAATGAATGAATGAACACCAGAACTTTGCCACTGAACTTATCCCATTGTCGAGATCTCTTCCAGCCCAGTTTCGTGGCGGAGTCTGGAACACTATATTTTGTGTCAAAAAAAAAAAAACATACAAAATTTTTACAACATATTTTCCCCGAACAATTGGGTACTGTTGCAATTAACAAATTTTGTGGTGATTACAGACGAGATGGGTTGGGAGTTGGGGAAAGTTTCAAGATTTCGTTCAGATGGATTTCTTGGTCCGCAGAATATCGTTATATCGAGGTGTCACTGTACATCTAATGGAGGCAAAGTTCGAAAATCAGGGGTTTACACTTTCCCCTCCTTTTTTGAATGCCCCCTTTTCTCCCCTTCTCTCGTGCCTTCTACCACTTCTTTTCTCCTGAACCTTACATGTCCCATTATTGAAAAGCACATCCATAATTTTTTAAATGATGATGCTTCAATAGTGTAACTCGGTTTCTCAATGGCAACTGTGACAGGGCATCGGCATTACCTTTCATATCACCCTTTCGGGTCCCCTAGGCCAACGCATGATGCTATCCGGTAGGCAAACATTGTATCATGCAGCAGCAGCTGCTGCTGTGGCATGGCAAATAATGTTTTATCATCCAAGAGTTCATGGGGTGGTGGTCACCACCAGCATAAATGACATTTGATTTCTGGAAAATTGTTTTTTTTTCTCACTAAATGTTTTGTCATGAACAAAGATTAATTCACTAAAACAACATAATTTTGGAAGAGGGAAACAAGTAACAAGACTCTTTTATAGTTGACAACTTTGGAGAATGAGAATGCAGAGGTTTTCCATGCAGATCTGAATTCTATACAAAAGTAAATGTAAAAGGGATGTTAGAAAACATTATAGGGATTTTTCATTAGCAAAAGTAAAATTTTAGTGATTTTTTTCCCTTTGCAAAAACTTGACACCATGCAAGCCATGAACGAGCAGTAGGTTAAATTACCTGCCATTATTACTCTCAAATCAAATCTGACCAACCAAAAAATCACCATCGGGTCCAAAATGGGACATACAGACTCAACAGGACATATGGTCAAAGCAGATACACACAATCTTGTTAATTTTGGATGTGGAAAGGTCGGATTGAAACACACCTACTGATTAGCGAATTTTGTCTTTTCCCCCAGGCTTTAAAAAATACAACAGAAATAGACAAACAAGTTAAATATATATATATACACATATATTGAGTATATGTTCTTTGCCCCCCCCCCCCAAGAAAGTTGAAATGTTTGGCCAGCTTTCCCCCTCCAAACATGATTTTTTTTGTGCGACTTGACATGATGGGGCAATTTATACCTATGCTTGTGATGTGATTTCACAAATTAAAAATTAAAGTATCTTATTTCCAGGTAAATTCTCCGGAAGGAGTGCTGCGGATCAGAAAAATGGTGTGACCCGAAAATGTTTTGCACCTTTATTATGGGGGGGGGGGGAGAACACTAGATAGACAGTGGCGTTGGAGATGGGAGTGCCGCAAATTCTTGGAAATATTTTTTCCCCCTAAATGCAGGGATTTTTTTACAATCACGAATGAAACTCTGGAGATACAAGAAATTTTCTGTGGTCCGGGAGATGCATTAGAAACTTAGGGGACATGGCAGCTATATGCTCTTTTTCCCGAGGGGTTTCCCAAATTTTAAGGATTCATTTATTATTATTTTTAAATTTAAAAAAATAGGTAGGGTTTTTGGCAACTTCAGTGAGAAACTGAGGAGATTTGAGAACATTTTATAAGTATGGGAGATGAGAGTTGAAATTTGAGAACCTCCAGGAATGTTTAGAACTTGAATATCAAAATACAAATACAAACACAAAGGCCACAATAGACAAATTGCCCGAGATGGCTGAAAAAATCATACACACTTTTATACATCAGGGCTTGATAAATCAAAAAAAAAAAATTAAGAGCCAAATTAAATTTCTCATAAGTCAATCATTTATTACCATTCTTCAAGGGAAAATGATCCAAAAATATTTTATTTTCTTGAATTTCTAGAGTTGTATTTATTACTTCAATAATAGACATCAACATAAAGTTTGAAAATTTTGTGTTGTCCTGAGGTTTCAATTTAGTAATCATGCATAGAAAATCTAAAATTCCAATTTCATTTTTTTTTACTCGGTATGGGGGGGGGGGGGGGGGGCTTTCAAGAAGAAAAAAAGAAATATATTGGGAGATGTAAAGCAAAAAGATCGCTCAAAAACAAAAACTTGAGTTTGAGAATAGAACTGAAGATCGGTGCCCGATATATGCTGATTCAGAACCTGAATCCACTCGATGGGTTAGTGAACAGATCGATCATCGTCTTAAGGTACATTGAAAAGTGAAACGTTAAAATATCTAGAGAGATTGCCGTACAAAGAATGTGGATCAAATTTCCTGGTGACACGGGAAAGAACTGAGATTACAGTGTCACAGTTACGCGATAACGAAACGGTATCTCACACAAGTGGATGCCGATCATTCGTTCTAAACTCATCATTCATTCTACAAGAAAAGGAGGTGTATCCGTAACTCGCAATCAGTTACCTCTCTTATTGGCAGAGGCCATGGCCATTCAATACTGGCATTTGTCAAGCCCTGATGCACATGCAAATTTGCCTAATTGATAGCAATGCAATAAACAATAACAATTAAGATTCAAATTGGATGGCAGCATGATTTTTTTATGCTCACACTCAGTACTGGATGATGGAATCCCTATTTCACAGAATAGCTCGAACAGACGATCCGGACTTTTTCTAAATCAAGAGAGAAAAAAAAGACTTTAGTAGCACATTATTTAGGCAATTTGATCTGCTTTACCAAAAAATGATCAGATGTTATAAGTTGAACAAAATTTATTGTCAGGGTTTCATTACTTCATAAATTTATGGCATAATGAATAATTATAATGCTGGTACCAAACATAAATTTGGAAATTTTTCGTTCCTATGACTCAAATTTTTTAGTAACTCCACCCACCATCTCCAAAATACCTATAGAAATACAGTAGAACTTGGTAACAAACACCCACAGGACCGAAAGTTTTGTTCGCTAACAAGGAATGTCCATTAATAAATTGTAACATGCATGCATTGAGACCCGCCAATGTTATTCACAATAGTGACTATTAATGAGAGGTTCTATTAACAAGGAGTGTTCATTATGAGAGGCTTCACTAATGGGTGTGTTCATTATAGGAGGGGGTTCTATTGTATTGAGTTTGAACCCTCCAATATCTCCAATAAGTGTGATTCGTACACCCTTGTTTTTAAAACCTACTACGGTGAAACCTTTCTATAATGATACTGTACAGACCTAGAAAAATTATTGTTATATACAGGTTATCATTGTAGACAGTTTGAGCACTTGTGCTATTTCCTAATGAATAGGAATTCCGCTGGGACCAAAGAAAATATCGTTATAAGCAGGTTTATTGGTGTAGACAGTATTGTTATACACAGGTTTCACTGTGTATAACAATAAACTCCACACCATATTTCACCCCACACCAACTAAGGCCAAATCGTTATATACGATTTACTACTGTTAACAAACAAGTTGGGTTGGAAATAAAGACTCCATCTATGGTGGTCACCTCAAGCTCATTAGGGAAAATGAAACAGATGCAGTATAGTCCGCCACGACTTTGGCGACTTTTTCCACGCGATAAGTCGCCAAGAAGGTCATAATGGGGCTCTGGGTTGCCATATTTTTTAACATCTTTTTAGTTTTCGCTGGGTGATACCAGATGGCGCTGGCTTTGCCAAACATGATTTTTCTTTTGTTCACCCCGAGTTTTTTCAAAAATTCAAAACAGTCATTGTTCCATTTCCAGTGCGTTTCTTGGATTATTATTCCTCCCTTCTGTAGCTCGCGTTATTTGGATTATTATCTGGTGAGGTTGTATCATACCGTTTTATTATTTTGTTCTATTTATTACTTATCCATCCATTGTCATGCCTTCTGTCTTATCGGTTTATTATTTAAAATGAACCTACAGAATTTTTCATGCCCGGATCCGTTTATTATTAAAAAAAAGGTTCGGGTTTTGGTTTTACTGCATAGAATATTTATTTATCCAACATGCCCGGATCCGTTTATTATTAAAAAAAATGTTCCAGATGTAATTTTTTTTAACTGATATTTTTTTCTATATTTTTACTTGGTGATTTCTATTATGTTTTGCAAGCTGATGTTTTTTTTTTTTTGGCGTCCGTAGTGTCTGACGGCCTTGGTGACTCGCCGTCGGGCCATCAGACATGTTTGGCGCCAAACATCGCCAAGTGGCGGACCATACGACAGCTGTTCTGGGAAAATATCACGCTATCAATATTCTGCTCCAGGATCGAACCTGGGACCTGATGGCAACCTTCGGCAGATGAACATTTTACCACAATGCCACTCCGGCGTTTTTAAAAAGCCTGGGTCCTTGCGGAGTTCAAGTGTATTATAATGTTCGAGTGACTTTGATGGGTATTAAACCCAGGTCTAGACTGCTTGTGTTGCTCAGCACCAAACCAGAGTAAAATTAATTTGAAGGAGAGGCTCAGTACAGTGAAGGCGGTTCTGACCGCAAGCTGTGCAATATCATGCATCACACTCAGAAAAACAAGATCAACTCGGTGTCAGTATATGAAAAGAACCTGCTTCGTTAGTGGATGCTGTGCAGAGTCCCAAAACTAGTTTTTGTTTGGTTTGGCGTAGCATGGGGCACTTGGCCTGAATCCAAATTCTTCATAACATTCATAATCATTTGCTATGCATGTCATGAAGGTCTTTATACTAATTTTACAAAAAATTTTGTAACAAAATTTCACTGAAAAATGAAAGAATCTTCAATGACATTCCTACATTCCCTTCATTCTTTCCTCAAATGTTTCCTCTATTGAATTTTGAAGTTTAATCTCAATAAAAGTGTACATTAGAGCCCGATTAAGTTATCTTTCAAAATCTATGACATTTGAGGGCCTGAAAAAGTTGTATCAAAACTGTAGGGATATTTATCTGATAGTGATAAAGTTATGTGTCAACAAAATATTTATCCAAGATATATCAAACTATTTAAAAGAAAACAATCTAATACATCTTTTTAAAATGAAAAGCTTACCTTATTCTGGTACCCATGATCTCGAATCAAATCAATAAATATTTCACTGGATAGCATGTAAAATCATGTTATTTTTTTATCTTTTTTATTGGAGGCAATTGTGATAAAAACAAACTAATTAACTAACAACAAATGAACATTTTGAATCATGTATATCTCATGATATAAACACGAGAAGCGATTCTTACATATTTACATATAACGATCGAAATTCATGATGACTATTAATTGAATTAATTATCACTAATATAAACAATGAGGAGCTCATAAAAAAGAGTAGTTATCCACGAAAGGGGTGAACTGGGCAGTGGGAAAACTTAATTGAGATGGTTGTTGCCAAATTCAAACTAATAAGATAAAATGATAGTGTTTCTGGCTTACTTTGATCTAATATAGATGGCGCTCCCACTTGCAGGGTTAGTCGTTTCAAAGTCTGTTTGTTTATATGGATTTTTGTAAATAGAGATGTCAATTTTCCACTGAAAATTAAGCTGTGAAGATATTTTTCTTCATTAGTTTTAAATACGTAACATAGAAAACAGGTTCATAAAAGCGTTTTATTATATATTGAAATGCAGGTCCAAAGTCTCGTCTTAAATTAAATGAAGTCAAGGGTGAGATTTACAATTTTTTTAATATTGAAGAAAATTAATGATATTGAAGAACAAAATCGCTAAAAATAGAGGTACATATTATCCGGAACCTGCTTGGCGAAAAAGTATTAACCAACACTTGTTTGGCAATGTATTGGTATCATAGTGATAAAGTAGCATATAGTTGCCAAATATGGTGCCTTTCGTTCCTCACGTCAATATATGGAACAGTTATAGCGTAATCACTTTTTGTAATGCACAACTCTTTGTTGTCAAGTTTTCCCTACACCATAACAATATATTTGTAATAACTATAGTAGAATCTCTTGTTGGCAAGATAAACATCTGAAAGCATGACGAGAAGGAAACGGAATTATGTTTTTGGACGACTTTTTTGTTAAAGAAAAAAATCGCCAAAAATAAAGGTGCGTGTTATCCGGAATCCACTTGGTGAGGAAGTATTAACCGATACCTGTTACACAATGTGTTGCATCATAGTGATAACAATAGCATATAGTTGCCAAATATGGTGTCTTTCGTTCATGTCATCGAAATATATTGCTATGGCGTAGTCAAAAACTTGGTGACAAAGAGGTGTACATCCCCGAAATGAAACAGTTGAATCCCGTTATAACGAACTCCAAGAGATCGGAGAAATCACTTCGTTATAAAGGAATTCTGGGTTTTTGCATTGTTCCTATGTAAGCTTATCTGGGGGAATTAGAAAAGTGTTCATTAAAATGAGAATTTCGCTATATCGGTATTCGTTAAAACGGGATTCGACTGTGTATTAAGTTGTTCCTATACGAGCCGAAGTAAAACATAAAACACCCTACCAACCCTGTCCTGTCTAAAGCTGGATTTTCCGAGGAGCAAGTTTTGTTTTTTGCATCGTCTGAACCAAGGACAATTTGCATTGACAGAAGCATGGAACTTCATCACGCCATAAATTTTTGTAGTGTGATGCATCACCTGTTTTGTTGCCTGTGGTCTAAAGGGAAGGAAAACAAAACAAAATGAAAAGATCAGTGAAACGCTTGGCGTATTTGACTCTTCCAGAAGCAGTCAGCCAATCACGCCCAATGTTAAGCTCTGGCGGGAAGTGTATTATGCTTTGTGGAAAAAAGACATACCCTTTTTCCTATTGGTGAGTGGACAGGGGAATTTCGCTCTGGGAAATTCAAGCCATACATGTTGCAGAAAAACTACTATTAAAAACCTGGCTTCACCGTTTTTGAGTTATGGTGGACAATAGATTATGGAAAAATGTGTAGAGTCTAAAAAAACCTAAATTTTTTTTGTGAAGCTTCTGAGACCTACACTGCACTATAAGCACATATTTGGAAGGAGCAGAAATAATCCTGTAAGGTGACACTATTTCCATGGAAATAACTGGATTCATTATTGAGCTAGAAGTGCTAAAAGATTGACAAAATTCAAAATCAAAATTTGCAATCGCAAATTTCTTCAAGCACCCTTCTAGCTCAGCGGTTCTCAACTGTTTGACTTTCAGAGCCCTTTAATGGTAAAAAATTTCTATGGCAGAGCACTTATTTTTATTTAGGCCTATCTATTTTATTCATCAGACAGATTTATTTTTAAAATATAATTATTTTTGTTAATTTGTACTAAGTTTTTTTAAATATTTTCCTCGAGCAGCTGCAGAACCCCTAGAGTGCACCGGTCAAGATAGGATGGCATGTTGGTAGGGCGTTTAATGTTCCACTTGGGCTTGTCTATCACCACGCCCCCCACACTTTCCTTTCGTTTGGCAGGTCATGTTGATGCTGTTTCTTTGCATTAAAATATAGCTACTAGATAATGAGGGGATAAGATATACTGATAATATTCCATAATCATTGGTGAACGCCAACTGGTGAAGTAATTGCCGAAATTCAGTGACATATAAGCTCAAATAAATGCTTTTTATACATATAATATTCCCCGTAGAGTAAATTCCCATAGCACGGTTTGCCATTGATGCAGAGGCAGATTAAGTCGGTTAAATCCCTGGACACAGAATAAAATATCAGGTCCTTTTTTAATTAGAAAAAGCATAAAATTAGGGGGTGTTATATATATATACACACGACCCTTCAGAAGTCAGGGCTCACATTCGCCATCAAATCTGCCTCTGCATTAATAGCAACATTTTTCCTTGGCAGCTCTTTGATCTTGCAGAAGCACCCATCCTCTAGAAATCCTATATAACGATATTATTATCAAGTCCTTTTGATGCACTTTTTATACCGCATATTTCATCTATAACAATAAATTTATCCAGTTTGACTATCGTTGTATAGGCATTTCACTGTGTTTGGTCTTTTGATGTTACCATTGTTACATCGACATGTGATGTCATTTGAAACTAGTGATTTATTAAAACATCTAACTTTTCAGAGGCAGTTTTAGGAACGCTACCAGTTGATATTTACTGTGAATTTGAATTGCCACTAATATAAACGGTGAAGAGCTCATAAAAGACATTTCTCCTAAATAAATAAATATACACTACCGGAAATTTTAAAAATTCAACACCTTGAAAGCATTGCGCTATGTGTCTGAAATTTTTACTAGAGATAGTAAACATGTAGATGAAATGAAATTTCCTTTCGATTTTATGATCATTTATTCATGTTATACAGAGGGCTCATTCTATAACAAATCGATCAGTTACATGACCGACTTAGATTTGTTTTTCAAATTTGGTACATGTACTTTCGAGATATGAAAAATACCCGAATTTTCAACGAACTGCTCAATGTATTTGTGGAGCTACATTAATTTGAATTTTAACAAAAACAATACAATTTTTTTTTTTGGTTTCTTAAAGGGGTTTGTTTTTCTCAAAATTTAAACAAAACATCTAGGTGCATTTCTAAAACATGTTACTTTTTTCTATGCAGATGTCTGGTACTATCGATTATCAAACTTTTGTATCTTTGGCAAAGAAATTTGTGAAAACTTCACAAGAACTCGGTGACAAATGGTGTTTCAAAGTCAGAGAAACAGGTTCGTGCAAGGATGTCTACTTAACTCAAAGATGTCAAATTCCTATATCTTCAAACTACAGTGATAGTCAAGAACAGCATCTTGAAAATAACACAAGCATAAAAGAAATTTGGACTTGTGATTATCATGTAGTGTATAGTCGGAGCTACTCGGTTCCTGTTTTATACTTCAATGTCCATCGTGAGAATGGCAGTCTTTGTTCTCTCGAAGACATATGGGCAAACGTACCAAACTGTTATCAGGGTAATTTAAAAGAAAACAAATGGTCCATTCTCACACAACAGGAACACCCGATACTTGAATCGCCTTATTTCAGTATACATCCATGTAACACATGCAAGTTAATGACCGAAGCAATGTCCATTGCAAAAGACACATCAAAGTATCTCGTCACTTGGTTGAGTGTTGTTGGGCCATTGATCGGATTGAAAATCTCGTCACTTTATGCTAATAAATGATATTTTATTACAAGTTTTCAGGAGTGTAATTTTGAAAAAGTGATTTTTGTGTTGAAAAATCCAATTCACCATACTATATAGAAAATTCACAATGTATTTGGAAACAGTATTTGAGGATAACTAAAAAAGAACAGTGTTTTGGAATGGATGTTGGGGCAACTCAAGTTTTTTTTCACATACAGGCTTTTGGCAATACATTTGGATGGCCTGTAGTTGAAGTATCTGTGATAAATCTTTAAAAAACGTTTTTTTTGATTGCATGATAAAAACAGAAGGATGAAAAAGAGTGCAGATTTCTTTATTTTACCCTCAACCTCTATTTGTTTTATACAGCATGTAGCATTATATGTGGGGGGAATCATTATAGAAAAGTATAAAACGAACAGGGAGGAAAAAACACCTTCCATTCATAGTGTTATAATGGAGCCTGTGATGAGAAAAATAGGTAAAAACCCAGGGAGAGCTGGAGTGAATTTTTTCTACTTGTGTTAGGACAAGATATTTCGTCTGATCGTTCATGGGTTAAAATTATACTACTGCACACGTGTTAAACTATCATTTCATTTGGTTTCATGTAGAAAATGCTGACAATTCATTATAGTCTGTTTTTTCTCAAAAGAAAAAAAATTAAGGAGCATGTTTGAATGTCTTTTTATTACAGTGTCATAATGGCATTAGTAATGTTTGGTAATAAAAATAAAATCACTACATAACGTATATTTTTTACAACAAAACAAATGTATTGTTATACAAGCATAATACATAAATCTGTCAAAATACATTGGACAGTCATTTTTTGCTCTGTCTGGTGGCAATAATCCTATAATCTCAACTGATAGCGTGACACAGTGGTCTTATTTATACATAAATGGAATATGAACAAATAATAATCAACTTTACAAGGCACATAAACAAATTTGAATGTAATTGCCAAAATTGAGATTGGTGAGAGATGTTATTTCTTTAGCCACTTAGCATTACAGCAGGGCTTAACAAATCGAAAAAATATTTAAATGCCAGCCAAAAAATAATCCTATATAAATACTGTTTTTTCAACTTTTTCTTCCCAAGCTATAAGCTATTTAATGAAATAAAAAAAATTCTGTAATCCTTAGACTCCACAATTTAGCAAACACACATAGATGATTTTAAGCACAGCAATACAGATTTTCTATTTGCCATGGGGACCCATTGCCTGGGATTTGTCAAGCCCTGCATTATATATATAGCACATCAAAGAATTTCTGGATATGAATGTCAAGATGAACTTTGAAAGGAAAGTTTATCTCCACTGGGCCCTCTTTCCTTTGATGTGCTGTAATACTAACTTTCTGAGAAAATAACATTACTGTTGCCATGTGGAGGCCCATCGTTGAACAGTTTGCTATGCCTCTACTTGGCATATCACACTGTGCATGTTATAATAAAGAAAAAAATATTTGTGTCTTGCCTGGATCACAGAGGACCAGAATCAGTTTCTCAGGGGGATGACAGAATTTTCTTTCCAAAGTTCATCTCAGCATTCACCCCTTGACTCCTAGGCTTTATTTCACAGGTGTTTTGTTTAGGACCTTTTCTTTAAACCTCCCGACCAGGACCACGTTATTTGAGTAGCATATCACTGACTAATCAGTCAAACACTCAGGTTTTACTATTAAAGGAAATGATGTACGGGTCATTAAGTCCTGGTTGTTAAACTCTTCTTGGGAGTCAAGTGGTAAATATTCAGAAAGTCTTTCTCTTTGATGTTATCAAATTGAAATTATATCACTAATATTGATAAGGTTAATATTACAAGTAAATACCCATATATATTTAATAATCATTACAAACTATAAATCTGAAGAATATCCCGGATCTTTGGGGAGGACAGGTAAATTTTAAGTTAATAACCTTGGACGAGTATTTAACCTTTTTTTGAAAATTTTATATTGAAACAACATACAAATATATATTTTTTTGAAATTGCCTTTAAGAGTGTCGTCTTGCCTCTCCCTGTACACGCCTTGAAAGTTTTTGAAAATTTAGCACAGCATCACAATAAAACAAACCATGCTAAACTAATATGGTCCAACATGATTTATTTTTAGAAAAAGGTTCCATGTAAACTCTTGAGCTCGTTTTCAAAATATGATTCACACTACTATATTACATGGTACAAGATTTTGGATTATGAGAAAAAGTGTTCTAAAAACTCATACATATATTTTAATCATATTGAAATTGCATTAAAAAATGGTTTTTACAAATGTGTTCAGCATATACTAAGCGTACAAAATATCATAATGATAAAACATGTAATCGTCAACTAGAGAGAAGCAACAAAAAAAGGTGAATCATATCTATTCCGATGATTGTTTGTCAAATGAGATTACAATGATGCGATAATTTTTTGAAGTATAAATACTTTCAGCAATCTATAAAAAATAACCTTTGACTTGGTTTTCCAACAAGAGTCGTCATATCTGGATGTTTTCTTTAAATTATTTACACAATCGTAACATTGAGTGATTAAGTAAAATTTCAAAAGAATTAAGCTCCATCATAAAATAAGTTCAAATGTTATTTTCCTCATGGCAAAATGCAATTCATTCTAATTTGGCAACAAAAAGGGACCTTCAGGATAAAAGCTAACCTGCATCAAGACATGAAACTTCTATTAGGACTACTTTCCCATGACTCATCAAAATTTTCTTTGTTGCTGCTGAAATCTTCTGGGTGGATAGATGCGAAACGTCTCTTGAGTGCAGCTTTGAACATATCAATCGTGTCATTGCTACTGGTCGGGCTTCTTCTTCTCATCGGGGTTCCTCCAGGGGATCTGATCAGAAAAAATTTTACAGATCTTTTATCGAGATGAAAATTCTGCATTTTTTTTTTTTTGCAATAATTTTAGTGATTTTTTTCTGGATCTTAACTATGAGACCATACATAAAAATGGCATAGCTGCCAACTTTTGAGAACGAGAATCTGTGATTTTCACAGATCTGAATTATGTGCAAAAAAAATATACAAGTGTAAAAGATTTTTTAGAAACAAAAAAAAAGGGATAGGGATAAAAACATAAGGATTTCGCATCGATGGTGAGAAGGGAGTTTTCCCTTTGAAAAAATGTGGCATTATGCTAGCCATCGCTAATTAGCATAATGTCACCAATTATTGCTGTACAGAAGGGTAAATCACTTGCCATTGCTACTCAAAATCGTGTCAACAAAAATTTGTCATCGTGACCCATACACTGTTTTCTTTAATAGTAATTTCCGAGTGTTTAAACCCCTGATTAGTCAGTGATATGCTACTCAAATAACGTGCTTCTGGTTGGGAGGTTTTAAAGAAAAGGTTCCTAAACAAAACATCTGCAAAAATGGTATGTACGATCACTCAGGATACAGGTCACCTTGCCATATTCAACTGTGGAAAGGCTGAACTGACACTGGCTGTTTGGTGAATGTCTTTTCCTCACCAAAATGAAACATTTATCCAGGATTGGGTGCATTTGACATTTTGGGAAATCAATAAAAGCAACAGACTTTTTCCTGATAAATTCTTTGGAAACAATTCTCCCCCTCTTTCAAAAAAAATTCCTTTTAAACTATAGTTAACACAAGGGTAAGGGGTATAAGAATTTTAGGAAAGGTAAAGTGAAAATTCAGGAGACTTGGTTGTTCTGAAATGAGGAAGCACTTTACCTCTCTGTGGGTTTCAGCTTCACATCTTTAATTCCTTTCAGAATCTTCACCATGTCCATCTTCAATGGGCTACGAATAGACAAGTTATTTTCAGACAGCGCACGGAGTCTTGGTGTTTTCTTGAATGCAGTAGTTGAATTTTTTAATACAGGTGGTGGGGGTGGAGGAGGAGGAGGTGGTGCAGCCATTGTTGGCAAGTTCGAAATGCCATTAGATGAACAGTTATGGTAGCAACTTGCTGTGGAAAAAAAGAGAAAATATTATATTGAATACATGTGTTTGATCATTTTTGTCGCACCATGGTCATTTTCTGCACACGAGGGCTAATTAGACCAGGACCTACAATTTATTGCCGATTCCAAATGGCAGACTTATTTTTTATACTCATCGAGAGGTTGGTGCACTAACCCCTCAATGGGGGACTGCCTGCGGTTGCAATTTTTTGCTGTGGTCAAGTCACCGTTTTTTTTGTTGTACCCCTGTGTCGCAAAAGTTCTTTGACAAGGACGAACTGGGTATCGAACTCGCAACACCTCTAAACATCCTTTGGTACTTTAGGAGAGTATCTTATCGACCGGGCTACCGCGCCCTTGAATACATGTGTTTTGTGAAAGATAGAACAGAATTATAAAACAATGTCAAAATTTTTTAACTTTAACTATCTATTGTATTTGCTGGCACGTATATGATTTTTTCTTCTCTTAAAAATAGATCTCGGAAAATGTTTAAATTTTTTTTCAAATCACTGATGTATTTGAATTTTTTGTTTCATTTCGAAAGAAAATCAATAATATATACATACATATGA
Organism: Pholcus phalangioides; assembly: GCF_987345545.1. Lineage (NCBI taxonomy): Eukaryota > Metazoa > Arthropoda > Arachnida > Araneae > Pholcidae > Pholcus > Pholcus phalangioides. The sequence continues at coordinate 19,427,191 of NW_028301616.1, read as the reverse complement.
TCATAAATATGCTCTTACATTTACAAACCACTACTTAAATCTCTATGGCCCTTCTCACATTGGTAAATTCAAAATCAATCTCGAGTTGAGCCCAGAGTTCAGAAGACTGGGAGACTAAACGACTCAAATTGCCGATTCTCCCTCACATAGCACTACTAAAAAACTTTCAAAGTCTGGGAAACAATAAAAATTACAGTCTTCAGTCACCTCCTTATCTTCCTGTATTTTATGAACCAGGACAAAAAAAAAAAAAAGTCAAATGTTTAGCAACTCTAGCATTGATGAAAATTATATCATTATCCTACACTATCTCTGCTCTAAAAGAAGAAATAGAAGAAAATTATGGATTACACCCATTCATTGAAAAGAACATTAATTGTAGACTATTTGTTACAGTCAAATAATGTAAATCAGATTCCAAATTTATCGCATTCCACGGAATGAGGAAAGAGAAGACCTAGAATTAACAAGCCTAACAGCATTATCCAGAAAAATAATTTTGAAAAGTAATTTCTTTTCTCTAAAATTTTAAGGGGTAAATGTTTGTAAAGAGAGGGATATATTTTTTATATAAAAAACAGATGTCATTCTATTTGAAAAAAAAATTTGTAGATCAATGTGTGTGAGCCATGATGAGTGACTACTAATAACCTTGAAATAAGTCAAAAATTCATGTAGTAAATACTCATTATTTAGAGGAAGTGGCAGTTCACAGTAAGATGTTTATTTTCATCATGCTGTCACCATTTGAGACACAAAAATAAATTATGTACTCACAAATGCATGAGCACATACGTGATCTATGCAGTATTTACATTATACACCTTCCAGTCAAGAGGGCAAGTATGGGGTTGTGTTGGAAAACACTTCTATAGAATATACAAGTTAAATTGAACACTTGATCATCCATCATTCAACCTCGACCATAAAAATATAAAGAAATATTTTGGCAATTGAGAGACTGAAATTCCATGCGACTACCACAGCAAGTCGTCAAAGATTTCATTGTGACGCTTGTTTTTTTTTGTCGCCAATATCCCTGTTTGAGGAGCACCATAGAAATATGTGTGTTGGATCGTTTGGATACAGTCTTCTGGTACCTAGGAAACATCAGTATCCCCATGTGAAGACGGAATAAGTTTCAAAGAATTGAAGCATTCCATTCATTCTTTTCACTTCCGTTTTATCAATGACATCCATATTAAATTACTTCTCAAAACTACATTAATCTATTGCAGGGGTTCTTTGAAGGATTTCAGGAGGGTCTACATTTATTGGGAAAAAACCAATTAACTCATTAATTTTGTATAATATACTAAATATAATTTCAAAAAAGGAGTCCACAGACTTTGTTTTATTGGCAAAAGGGCTAGTTGCAAGGGGAGACTAATAAATGAATAATGTAAAATTCAGAGAAATCTGCTTGTCTCTTCCCCCCATATGTTTATATATATTGTTTAAGACTCACCTAGAGCGAGTTGTGAAGAGAGAAACTATTGGAAAATAAATACCAGGATTACCTACTTTTGTTTGAGAGATTCTCTACTGCTTTTATCAGACTTGCAATGTTTTGCTCCAAGGAAGAAATCTTCTGCTTAAGTTCAATGTTCTCGTTTCCAATAGCTAATGATGCATTGTGACCATCCTTAAATATGTCATCATAGGACGCCAAAACTTTTTTCAAATGTAGTTCTTGTGCAATATCTTGAAAATTATGAGAGCTCAGCGGCCCAGTAGGACTAAGGTGAAACGAGCAAATTTTTTTTTGAGATTTAGAGGCTCATTATTAATCTGTATAAAACAATATTTTAGTACGCAATATACACTGAAGAGCCAAAAAAACTGGTACACCTGCCTAATATCGTGTAGGGCCCCCGTGAGCCCACAGAAGTGCCGCAACACGATGTGGCATGGACTCGACTAATGTCTGAAGTAGTGCTGGAGGTAATTGACACCATGAATCCTGCAGGGCTGTCCATAAATCCGTAGGAGTAAGAGGGGGTAGAGATCTCTTCTGAACAGCACGTTGCAAGGCATCCCAGATATGTTCAATAATGTTCATGTCTGGGGATTTAGGTGGCCAGCGGAAGTGTCTAAAGTCAGAAGAGTGTTCCTGGAGCCACTTTGTAGCAATTCTGGACGTGTGGGGGCTCGCATTGTCCTGCTGAAATTGTCCAAGTCTGTCGGAATGCATAATGGAAGTGAATGGGTGCAGGTGATCAGACAGGATGCTTACGTACCTGTCAGAGTCGTATCTAGACGTATTAGGGGTCCCATATCACACCAACTGTACACGCCCCATACCATCACAGAGCCTCCACCAGCTTGAACAGTCCCCTGGTGACATGTAGGGTCCATGGATTCATGAGGTTGTCTCCATACCCGTACACGTCCATCAGCTCGAAGCAATTGGAACCGAGACTCGTCAGACCAGGCAACGTGTTTCCAGTCCTCAACAGTCCAATGTCGGCATTGTCGGGCCCAGGCGAGGCGTAAAGCTTTGCGTCATGCAGTCATCAAGGATACACGAGTGGGCCTTCGGCTCCGAAAGCCCATATCGATGATGTTTCGTTGAATAGTTCGCACGCTGACACTTGTTGATGGCCCAGCATTGAAATCTGCAGCAATTTGCGGAAGGGTTGCACGTCTATCAAGTTTAATGATTCTCGTCAGTCGTCGTTGGTCCCGTTCTTGCATGATGTTTTTCCGGCCGCAGCGATGTCGTAGATTTAATTTTTTACCAGATTCCCGATATTCACGGTACACTCGTGAAATGGTCGTACGTTAAAATCCAAATTTCATCCCTACCTCGTAGATACTATGTCCCATCTCTCGTGTGCAGACTATAACACCACGTTCAAACTCACTTAAATCTCGATAACCTGCCATTGTAGCAGCAGCGCCATACTCTGATTGGTTCCCCATCTCTTTATTTGCATACGCATGCCTGTACCAGTTATAATGGTTCTTCAGTTTATGATCAATACACTGCACTCTATTTGCCGATAAAAATAAACTTTAATAAGAGGGAAAATGAAAAAAAATTGTCTGAATTTTTTTTTCAATTTAATTATACAAATGTAAGGGCTAACAAACATAACCATGATCAAGCTATACAGAAAACATTACATTTATGAAGAAAAAGATGTCCTCTCCACTTGCCATTACAAGGTATACAAAAAACTGGCTATATGTAGAGAGATGATTTTTCTTCTAAAAAAAATCAGCATCTTTACATATAGCCAGTTTTCCATATTTTCATGTAACACTACATTATCTATGGTAACTAGCGAGTCTGCCAGTATACAACACTCAATGTTTCTGAATCTTTTCATCCGGTGGTGGATGTTGACAAGTGTCTCACTCATGATTAAAAAAAATCACTGATTTAAGTCAGATAATTGATATTTCAAGAAATTTTGAAAAAAGATTTTTTTCACATGTGACGTAATACAAGTAAACAGGAGATAGTAAGATTCATATTTCAATTATTTATACATTAATTAATATTTAAACAAATGTGATGAAAGTATTTGTTTTTTGGTTGAAGATTCAGATTGATAGAATTTTACTCAAATATTTGACGCGAGAGAAAGTTTTTTTCAGAAAATTAGAAAAGTTTTGGAGAGAAAGAGGTTTCTAGAGTATCTTCCAAGAACTTCCTTTCCCATGGAGAAAGTGAATTTGTCAAAGAAAGTCTAAACTATATTGACTGATTTTTATACCTGAAATGAAATTTACTACAGGCTTTGAGGAAGTAGGCGATACACTGTGTATGGAATAATTTTCATAGTTAGGAAACAAGATACATTTCTTTTCTAAAGTAATAATAAAAACTTACAATTTAATTTCACAACTCTTTTTCTGTCTATGCTTTTTTTTTATTATGCTAAAACACAGAAATTTTTTTACAGCTCATAATGAATGCGTTCAATCATTTGAGATGGTTCCTTTCAGAGGGAAGTTTATGGTATCCCAGCAATATTTTATAAAGATATTACGGAAGAATATTTAAATTGATTAAATATACGAATGTCATCTGCATATATGACGATGTGCTTTCTGATTTTTTATAGTACACTATTTTATTGATTTTTTATAGTACACTATTTTATTGATTTTTTATAGTACACTATTTTATTGATTTTTTATTTACACAAATTTCAATGTTTTAAACATAGAATAATTTGTGCTTAGATGTCATTGATATGATAAATGAGAGATTTTTAGTTTTTTTTTTAAGCAAGAGCTTAATATTGTATATAAGTTAAAATAACTATAATTGTTATGAAAACTATTTGAATACCTCTAATGAGTTACCATTTTAAACTTAGAATAAAAAATTAGTAAATATTGAATTTAAATTTAAAAAATCTGGTTTTAAAAAAACATATATATTTGATGTTTTTGGGAAAAATCATGATTTTTATCAACCTTGACTCATTTTATACATGATATTACTGTCCCTGCATTGTGTTTTAAGCAAACAAACGAAATGTTTGAATTGCAAACCTCCTGACCAGAAAAATTGGATCTGCTTGTTTAACAGAGCAGTTTTTTTTATATTGAAGCAGAAGCAAGAAAAATGACTATGAAGTTCAAACTTCAACAACATAACTGCAGTAGTATAAAAAAGATGGCCGCACTAGCAAGAACAGAAAACAAGCAGAACTTTAACATAAATGTTAGGAGTCATACATACAACTCAGAACACATTATGGCATGAACTGATTCATTGGAAATTCTGAAAAGGTATCTGTACGAGGTACATGTGCAGTCAAGTAGTAATAGTATTGACTCTAAGCACACATTCACAAAAGACAATACAACAAACCATAAGATGTGTTATAGGGGAAATGCAGGTAATTCGTAGCTTTCCCAATGAAACAACACAGGAAAATACTGTTACTCTCAATATTTACAGTATCACAAATATCAATGTGAAAAATAAGATAAGTTTGAGAGTTTTCATGAGAATATAATTACCGTTTGTTGCAGCACATTCGGCGGGGAAATAATGTCATTCTGTGCTGTTGAGAGGAATTGTTGGCTTTCAATGTGCATCCAGTTTTGCTACTCATTTCTTTAACACCATTAAGAACCCTATTTCTTACAACCGATACCTGAAATACATGCATAAACATACAGCTGACTGGATTCATTTTACTAATTTCGACAAACAAAACTTATAGGCCTGCATCCCAATGATATAAATTGCTGAATGAAGAGAATGAACTTATGAATGAAGTATGACTGCATGAAGACCTAGGAGATTATAAAAGTAGATGAATTCAAACACAAAGGATACAACATTCAAAATACCCAATGAGATGGCTGAAAAAAGATGCCCATAAAAATATGGATGTCAAATATAACCAAAATACAGCAACCCAATATAAAAGCATATATGTATCACGAAAGAAAAAAAAAAAATACTATATAATACACTGAAATTAAGTAGAAGCAAAGTTAAAAAGAAAATATATTATTTTAATATACTGCACAAGCAAGCACTGCTGCATTTACAAGTTTGAAAACTATTTTGGAGCATTTGACATTTCTGACAATGCTGTATTTGATTTATTATGTATTACTTATTTATGTCTCACACACCCCGAAAGATTTCATAATAAAATATGAAATTTATCAGTTTGGCTACGAATGCCCCCCCCCCCTATCGATAGTGAAAATCTTCCACTTTTTCATTTGACCTTACATAAAGTTGCATGTGAACAATAGAAGGGATATTCTAACCCTTAGCCACTTTCTAACTCTTATATTCATAAATATAACATGTTTTTATTACTAAAAATTTTGGAAAGTAAAATAATAAATGTACATAAATATGTAATATATAACATAAATACAGGGTTTTCAGAAATGTCATATGCTCCAAAATAGTTTTTAAACATGTAAACACAGCAGTGCTTGCTTGTGCAGTACATTAAAATAATATATATTTGAGCCCGACCATTTCCACCGTGATAGTTGGTTGAAGTTGTTTTTCTGTGATTCCCAACTTCAAGATGTGAATGCGAGCCAATCTTCCCCTTTAAAGTCTCGTCACAGAGAGCAACAGGCCTACAACGATATAATTATTCAATCATTGCTAGAAAAATTGATAACAGCACTACACATAACAAGCATTACACAGTAACAAACTACGCGTTTGGTTCATAATACGTATACACACACATTCCAACATGTACCAATTTGCTGAAAATTCCGCAGAGGAATGCGGATGAGGTGCATGTGTGATTTAGTAGTAGTGTTTCTGACCATTTTAACTTATTATTGAGCAGTTTATGGCCACTGCAGCACTTATGATGAAGGCCCATTTCATTTCCATAGTTTAACAAACATTCATGGCGAAAATATTCTTCAACAAACTTGAAGGTTGTGTCCTCTGGCCACTTCACCATCCTGTATTTCCGTGGAATTCTAGTGAAACGGTAGGAGACAACAAAGCATAAACAGGTTAACACTTGAGATCAAAATACCCCCCCCCCCCCCCGCCTGAGAGAGAGCAAAAAGAACCCTCTGAGTGGCATGCCATGCCCACTGGCACATTTGCATAGGTCTACTTAACCGGAAAAAATAGGTCTTTATTTCACTAAATTACTAAATCCTTTACCAACTAAACCCATCTAAACAGCCCTTATTGTCTGCATACATTGTAACGTACTTGGCGAATTGAAATTTAGTTACCAACTTAATCACTTACTGAGTGTAAACGGGCCTTAATATGAAGTTTCCCCCCAGAAATTACAGTACCACTATACTTATTGAATTTTTTTATCACTCTTAAGGTTTACTTTTACAATGCCAGTTTTTTAAGTGCTTCAGCTAACGAAGCAAATAACTAACATGAGGAACATAATTAACTCATCGCCAAAAACAAAAACATTTTAAGTATTTCTAAAAATTTAACAATAAATGTAATTAGACATATTTTCCTGAAATAATTGATGTTAAGAGTGTGCTATGAAATGGAAATTTCGGCTATGTTGTATAGAATTTTTTCTTCACCTGTTGTACCCAAAAATTGAGCAGTTCATGAAGTTGCAAAGTATGAGTCATGATAAAGCAAAATTCTTGAATATCATCGAGAAGACTGTAAATGCAAGACATTGGCATTTTCTTCTTCTTACTAAACATAAGAAATCAGTATTAAACAAAAATGAAAATAAATATCACAGAAATAGCAAAAAAAAACAAAAAAAAAAAACAATACTTTTTAGTTTAATATAAAACTGACCAAATTAAAAATGTCTGAAAAATTTAGCAAAGTAATTTGTGAATAAAGACGGTGTTTCTCCCCATTGTTATGATTTGTCTTAAATTTCATGGCATGAAATAGTGCAAAGGAATGACTGACAAAGTTGAATGAAAAACCAATGAAAACTGTATATATAAATTTAAGAGATTTAAATTTATTATGGCTGTTATCACTTTGCTAGTAGATTAATTACTTTGAAGTGAAATCTGCCAATTATATCATGATTGAGAAAATGTGTCATATATATAGGATGTGACCATACAACCGGTATTTTGAGTGACAATGCCGTATTTATGATCATTCCGACCCCCAAAAAAGAATAGGCTATGCCAAAAATCGACATGTTGCAGAACAATATCTTGAAGAATTTTAAGAAAAGAACTTTTCTGTATAGATAACACTATTATGGAAATTTTCACTGTATAACATTTTCAGTCACCTGAGTGTTTGTTGCAGAACAATACAAAGCATTATACTGGCCCGCAGATCCAGACTTTCTTATGGAGATGTCAATTTCATTTTTTTTTACAACAAAGATTATCTGAATAAAACGATGTTACTTTAATGCAGGCTTTCACAGTCAGTTTCACAATCTAGTGGCAAATGGCAATGCAGAGACTTGGTAAATTTTTCTTTCTTTCAATACTTTAACACTTCCAGATAGCATTTCTGGACTTGCATCAAACTGATTTTAATACCCTCATATATACAGTCAGACCCACTCACAACAAAACCAGAAAAACAGGGCAAATATTTGTTATACGCTGAATTGTTATATCATACCTAATATGGATATTACGCCAAGGTGAACTTGGCATATCAGGATAGCCTATTGATTTCGCGTATCTTAGATGAACAAAAATCACCCATATCTACTATTTACTGAACATAAATATCATATAAACATTTTTTTGGCATAAAATAAACTGTACTATACCATTTCTAGGAAGAAAAACAAGTTATTTCAGAGATGTAAACACTGAACCGGATCTACATTGCTTTACACGAGAAAAATTGGTTGCGGGACATCAATGCTCAATGTGAATAACTTTCAAACGTGAATTAATTTGAGCAGTACTGCTGTGTATTTGAGTGCCAAATGTTTCAACAATGGATAAAATACATATTGTATAATATAGAAAACACATTAATTATGCTGGACATTATGCATGAAAAGTAATGAGGTTTTAAATGTCATTTAAATTTTGAAAAAACAATGTGAAACCAATATAACCAGGGAAGTTGAAATATTGAATTACAAACGGAACAATAAGTCGAAAAAAAAGCCCCTATTCATTACTTTAGTCTTTCCAATATTAAATTGAGCTTCCAATTTTCTTCGATTCTAGAGCTATAAAAGAAAATAAAAAACCATTGATTAAACTTTAACACAATTTAAATTTACCTCCAATTTATTCACTGTTTTCAACCTCTGAAACAAACGGTGATCACTTCCGATTACTAGGTCTTTTCGCCTCTCAACTTTTTTTTTTTATAATCAATGTGACGTCATCGAAAAATTAAACAATGTTTTGACTATACGTCCCGTAAAATTAAAAATTTCCCTTCAAGTAATTTCAATAAAACATGATCATTTTTCGAGTGAATCAAGAACAAAAATTGTTTTTCTGGTGAGTAGCTAATATTTGGATCCATTGATATTTTAATTTCAACATATCCATGAGGAAAAAAAAAATAAAATAAATTCGTGCAGTTCGAGTCGTCTGGAATCGCTATGTTAAATATTTTGGTTTTTTCTGAGGAACCGTGATGCAAGATGCTTTTGTTTACGATTGAATTGATTTTTTGTTTACAAAATATCTTGTTGGGGGCTTTTTATAGAGATCCTTAGGTAAATTAGTAAATTCATAATTCATCTTTATAATATCTATGTATACGAGACGTGTTTCTTAAGTAAAGCCGGGTTTTGCTAGGAGCAGGTTTCTTCAGCGCGCGGAGCGTAAACATGCTGATTGGTAAAAAAAAACCTGAATTTCGAAGAACTTGAATTGAAGCACACGGCGCAAAAGTTTTACTCCTAGGAAAACCCGGCTTAAGAATAGGCGCGTGAACCGAACAGTGTAATTTCGCGTCGGCTTCAACGAGTTACATGATCACGCTACGTGTTTGTGGGAACAGGTGCTGTATAATCCAGAGATTGGCGACTTTTCTTTTCGGCGCGAAACATGTCCGACGACCCGACCAAAAGTCGCCAAGGCCGTTAGACACTGCGGACACCGAAAAAAAAAATCGCCAGCATGGAAAACAATAATAAAAACCCATTCAAATATGAAAAATATCATGAAACATAAAATATAATAGTATATTTAAATAAGCAACAGTCCTGCATGTTGTATAAATAAGTATATTCTAGGTATAAAAAAATTAAAACCCAGACTTTTTCCGGGTATTCAGATTCTTTTAAATAAAAAACGAGAATTAAATAAAATAATGAATATTACTAAGAAAAATAAATAAAAAGGATACAGCTTTACCGGTCGACGAAAATGTAATCCGGTTCGTGTAATCCTAACGCTCGGAACGAAAAAAACTAAATGGCTGTTCAAACGTTTGAAAAGGCACGTTAAAAACAACTAGTGAAAGGTAATCGGGAATAAGCCAAGACAACGACGCTACTGCACAAAGGGAAGAAATGCTGTTATCCATTTGAATCTCCCGCGCTTTAAGTGCTATCTATAATGGATGGGTAATGGAAGCTTCTAGAAAGAACAACGACAACCCAGCAAAATAAGTGAGAGCGCCGATCGGCAGAACTGAGAGTGCCGGCATTAGCGACTTATAGCACCCTTGGCGATCTGGATTATATTGGATTTGACGGTCTGGATTATACAGCACCTGTACCGCGTTTGTGTTTTCCTAAAGTGGTGCATGAGCGGCTATATTATAATCTTATAATCTATGGCCTTGGCATCAGCACTCTGTCAACCCGGGTTTTCCTAGGAGCAGGCTTTCTATGGTGCGCTCAACGTGAAAACGCTGATTGGTCAAAAAACCTGAATGTCAGGTTTTTAATTTACTAGGAAAATCCAGCTTAAGTAACGTTTTGAAATTCTGTCGCTGCGGTCGGCATTCCGCACACGCGCGCTGTGTACCTACATCTGTTTTCAAACCACAGACGCCACTCGGAAACATTCAACCCAGTGATGGTAACTCGTGGGAAATTTCCCATATTCGTGGGGAAAATTGGTCCACATTGGAAATTTCTTGGCATTTGTGGGAAATTTTGAGAGGTCATTAAACAAAAGAATTTTTTTTGAAAAAAATATATAAATGCAAAACACACAATGCTTTTTTCTAATGTAAAATAATTGACTACATATTTTCACCGATAAATAGCAGCACAAATTTCAGAATGTGTGGGAAAAATTTAGTTTTTCAAAAGGGATTGTGTAGTCAAAAGGGAAATTTTGCTTGACGATGTTACCATCACTGATTCGACCGTCTTTAAGTTTGTTTGTGAGTCAAAGCGGTTCAAGATTTTTAATACAGCTTTGTTGTGAGTTCAAAATGCTTCCGTGGATTAAGAATGCAGCGACTGTGAAATATGCGCTGTGATTCGTTTTCTTAGTGCTAAAGGCGTGAAAGCGGCTGAAATTCATCATGAGATCTGTGAAGTGTATGGAGGAAACATTATGAGCGATGGAATGGTACGGAAATGGGTTAGAGCTTTTAAAGATAGCCGCATAAATGTTCATGATGAGGAACGAAGTGGGCGACCTTTTGTCATTACTGAAGATTTGATGCAGAAAATTGACAAAAAATTGAGGGAGAACAGATGCTCTACAATTTTGTCATTGTCTAATGAGTTTCCTCAAATTTCCTGAAGTGTTCTCTATAAAATTGTGACCGAACACTTAAATTATCGAAAGTTGTGCAATCAAAAACAAAAGGCGTAGCATGTTGAGTAAGGGGATCGTTTTGCTTCATGACAATACTAGCCCACACATGGCTAATCGAATCAAAGATCTCATCGCATCATTTTGCCGAAAACAACTTGATCACCTTCCATACAGTCCCGATCTAGTGCCCAGTGACTATCACATGTTCCTGCATTTGAGGAAGCGTCTGGATGGTCAGCACCATGACGACGATGATGAGGTCAAAACGGCCGTGTTGCAGTGGTTGTCAAATCGGGACAGACTGCTATGAGGATGGAATTCAAAAGCTGGTTGTATGATACAATAAATGCCTTAATATTGGTGGAAATAATGTTGAAAAGTAGATTAAGGTACAGGCTTTCATGTAAAAAAAAATTGTTAAGGAAAGTCAACTTGTTTTCTTTTTACTTCAAAATGGTACTTACTTAAAAAACACGCTACGTAATATATCAATATTCTATGTTGTTATTGTTATATCGGTAAAATAATAATAATATATAGTGGTGAACAGGGCTGGACAAATCTGCAAAAGTGTATACGCTCGAAAAATATTACTAAATATTGTTCCTAGATTTACTTATTTTAATGTAAAAATTATTTTTCATTGTTATAAAGAACTCTCATAATAATTCGTGTAACAGTTATTCACATAATCCTCCTAAAAAAAAATTATAACGGGAACAGCTATAGGAGTTAATCCCTTTTGGCGATTTTTTCCTTTGACAAGAAAAATGCCAGAAAGCGTGACGAGAAGTCGCCAAGTGTGAAACAGTTGTGCTTTTGGATGTTTTATGTGCCGAAGAAAACAATTGCCAGCACATCACGAAAAGGGGGTAATACCATGGCTGTTAATTCGAACGGGGGGGGGGGGAAACAATAAATAAACAACATGCCTAGATTAAATAAGGGATCAAGTTTATAAATATAACATCCTAGACCAGATACTGGATTGTGTACCCACGTGGCATGGTGGGTTAAGATACTCATCTACCACATGAAGACTGCTGTCACGTCCCAGGTTTGAACTGGGGAGAAATTACAGATAACAAGGTATTTTCCCTCTAATGAGCTTGAGGTGACCACAATAGATGGCGCCTTCATTTCCAAACCAACTTGTTGATGTTAGTAAATTGCGGTATAATGATTAGGCCAGCGTTGGTGAACTAGATACAGGATTGAAAATAATAAATACCATAATACAAAGGTCAGGGCACAGAAAGCTGCCTGGGTTTTACCAAAAACAGTCTTTGGATTTAATTAAAACATGACTGTGTGTGTGTGGGATTAAAACTGTAATGGCTAGTATGCAAAAAATTAATAAAAGTGGAAATATGAAATGTACAACCTGAGAAAATGAGACATTCCAACAGAAAAAATGATGTAACATGCTAGGAAAACAATATATACGATGCAATGTATATAACAAAAACCTAATAGCAAAACCTATTACTACTAGCAACCCCTAAAGGTGATATCACCTTCAGACGATAACCAACACAAGAAAAAAAACTTTAATGGAAGAAGATGGCCAACCAGGAAGAAAAGTGTCAACAGACTAGAAAGGAAATAAAAAAAATGTCACCAACGAAAAAAGGGATTGTACTATAGCTGTTCCTTACAATGAATACACAAATTTTTAATGTAAATCATCTGAATCTGCCTTATCACTGCTGTGATATGGTGAAAACCAGCATAGAGTTTCCCAAACTTATTTGGAGACTAAAGGGGATAAACGATGTAAGTGCCAAGAAAAAAATGTAAAGGTGAAAAAGTAAAAACGTTAAAAGAGTGACATGAATGTCGCTCTCCACTTGTTAATACAAGATATACGGAAGACTGGATGTGGTGAAGATATTTATTATTTCTGATGTTAATTTTTTTTTTTTTTTTTAAGGAAGGAGCCTCTACCGGGAGTCGAACCCGGGTCCCTCGATTGCCGGACGAGTGCTCTGACCACTAAGCTACAGAGGAGATAGAGATTTTCCTTCGCTAGAGCGTATATCTTATATATATATATCTTCACCACATCCAGTCTTCCGTATATCTTGCGTTAAAAGAGTGTTTGGTAGTCCTCTAAGTGGTTTAAAAAAGAGTGTAAAAATGTTGCAAGTGCAAACGTCCCTATGAGCTGCTAAACCAGTTTTTTGAAATTTCTCAACATTTTTGCTTTTGGCACCCGCAACATTTTCCTCTTGATCCTTTCCAAGATCTTTTATCAAACTTTTATAGTGTAATCCTGTCTTTAAACAATAAAAAAAGTTACTCATATTTAACTTGGGCTAAAGCCCAGTCAGCAGTGCTGCCTTAATCCATGGGTCCACCCGGGAATGACCGCAGGGCCTCATGATAGTGATATCTGGTTAATTACAATTTTCCAGAGTAAAAGCCCATTTGTATGGGTTAAGTGATTTTGTAGTTAACTAAATTCTAAGTCAAGTACTCTAAAATATATCCCAGCGTAAGAAACTAAGTAGTGAATAGTCTTTGGGAAATGTGAGGCATTGCCTACTGGCACATGCATATAATGTCTACTTGATCAAAAAAATAGACCTTAATTAATACCTTATTCCTTCAAACTCAAATCAATCCAAAATAAATCTACCCGATTTGCCCACGACTGCTGGTCATCTTTTGCTTCCGTATCCAAACTTAAAAATGAACTTAATTTCCTCCCTCTCTCCACTCGTCATCTCATTTCTTGATTAACCCTGTTATATAAGGTTTTCCATGGTCATTTCAACTTTGTAACTTCTTGTATCCTAGCCAAACCATCCTACATCTTGAGAAGACTCGACCATTCCCTTAAAATAAAACCTATTTTTGCTTCTACTGACTGCTTTAAATACAGCTTCTTTCCTCATACTATGGGTGAATGGAACAAACTCTCCAGCTCTATTGTTGAATCCGCCCCACTATCTCTCGTTTTTTGCCCAATATCAAATGATATCTTTGTCGCTTTCAATCGCACCCTCTTGTATTAGCTCCAGGGCCAACAATATTGCATAAATAAATAAAATAAATACTCAACATGTGTAAATGGGCATTTGAGCTGGGATAGATTTTAGAGTACTTGATGACTTAAAATCTAGTTAACTACTAAATCACTTGACTTATTATCCATTAAATATGTTTTTAGCTTTAAATATCCATTTACTCTGGTTAAGTAATTTAGTAATTATTAAAAAGCATGAATGAATGGCAGAACTCTGCCACTGAAATTGTGCCATTGCCAGCCAGACTTTGTATCAGAGGCAACCTCTGAATTCATCAAGCACCTTATACAGGACTTGGCAAATCCCAGGAGACAGGTTGCCGTAGTGACTAAAAAGATCATAACTGGCACAAAATTTTTTTTTGCATGTGATTAAATTACAGTATACAGACAACAGAAAAAATGTTAACTTTATAACAGAGTATCTTACAACATGAGTCATCAAGTCGGAAAAGTGTTTGATCTATTTTTCTGTGAAAAAGATGCTTGGCTATTAAAATGTTTGACTGACGTCTAGATTTTTCCCCACTTTGTCAAGCCCAGGGCCTGTTCTGGATAATTTTAAAGTGTAAGCGAATGATATTTTGGTGGTAAAAAATCACCCCCTTCAGTTGACACCCTAAAAAATCTGGCTCTTTTAGTTGGCGTCTTCTGTGGCCACCTAGTTTGCAGAATTCAAAATCTGGCCCTGCCCATAGATTAGCTGTTGATAATGTAATAAGAGTCTTTGTCTTTTCACATCATTTGAATCTCATGTTTTAAAAAATTTTTACTAACCCAAATTTTTATTATTAACTTATTTGATTTATAGACTTAATGTGTGCAAAAACTAAAATAAAACAATTTTAATACTTTCAATTTACTTATTTCAGGTAAAAATCTGGTCATAGTTGTCTTTTCTTTAGTGATGCCTTGTCTACTTAAAGTATCGCAAGCTCATGAAGAAAAAAAAAAGCTTCAGAGAAATTTATGAATACAAGAAATTTTTCCATCTTCAAATATATTGTTTTTTCATACTCTAACAAGGATAATTGAACCTAACTTCTCAAACAAGATGATGTGGATTCAAGAATTTGATAATATGATATTCAAACTCTTATTTTTATATTCAATTAAAGTGGATATATATGAAGTCCTGTAGGAATGGAAAACAAGTTGGAATCTTCTTCAAGTGAAGTCAGTGAGACTGCTGATGTTGCGAACAATGATTTAATAAATTCTGTGCATGAAAATCGACGAGTGACTGAGCTACAAACCCCATGTGCTTTTCCCAGAGATTTTTCAAATGTACTTATGTCAGAAAACTGTGGATTCAAGTCTGCATCTGGTAAAGACATAAGTATAGATCAAAACTGTCTTGAAAAAGTTCAACAGAAATTTCAAGAATGCACTGAGAGTGACAGGAATGATAACAAGTGGTGTGAAAAAAAGGATTGTTCTGGTCAAAGATCATCATCTTCCATACAAGGTGATTCATCTTCCACTGTCAACAGAATTGCCGGAGCAAGAAATTCACCAGAACAGATGAGCAATTCTAACTTCATATCTGAAAAACCATGTACCATAACTGGGAATAAGGATCCAGCAATTCTTGAAAGAGAGGGAGCAGAATTCAAATCAGCATCTGGAAAAAAAGTTATCTTCAACCAGAAGGCCCTTGCTGATGTCAAGAAGAGATATCAACAAAGTGAGACTTATTCTTCAGCGTCATCCACAGAAAAAGGTGCAATAAAATTTGTTCATCCCATAACAAGAATCAACAGCTTGGCAGCTTCTGAAGCTGAAATGGTAGAATTCAAATCAGCATCTGGCAAAAGAGTCATCATTGACCAGAAGTCTCTTGCTTCTGTCAAGAAAAGATACAGACAGGGTGAGAGTCCCAACTCAGAAGATGATTCAAAAAAGCTTGTTCGAAATGAAAGTTCAAAAACTGTAGAAGAAATAGAATTCAAACCATCATTTTGCGAGGCAGTCACCATCAATCAGCATTCTCCTGATAATACTGAAAAACAATATCAACACAACACTAAATTTTCTGGTGAAAAAGATTTGACAAAATTTTTACAGCCCATATTAGAAATTGAAAATTCAGCAGCTTTTGAAAGGGAAACACTGGAATTCAAATCAGCGTCTGGTAAAAAAGTTGCCATCGACCAAAAATCTCTTGCTCTTGTCAAGAAAAGGTACCAGCAGAATGAGAGTCGAAATACAGAAAAGGATTCACAAGAGTTTGTTCCGCCAATAGCTCGAACTGAAAGTTCTGAAGGTGATGAGACAGCAGTGTCTAAATCAGCATCTGGCGAAAGTATCACCATAGACCAGGAAAAAGATTCAACAAAATTTGTTCAGACTATAACAAAAACTGACAATTCAGCAGCTTTTGACACTGAAATGGTGGAATTCAAATCAGCATCTGGTAAAAGAGTTGCCATCGACCAGAGGTCTCTTGCTCTTGTCAAGAAAAGGTACCAGCAGAGTGAGAGTAAGAATACAGAAACTGATTCACAAGTTCAGCCAATAACTCCTACTGAAAGTTCTAAAGGTGTTGAAACAACAGAGCTAAAATCAGCATCTGGCAAAAGTATCACTGTCGACAAGGAAAAAGATTTAACAGCTGACTATTCAGCAGCTTTTCAAAATGAAGAATGGAAATTCAAATCAGCGTCGGGTAAAAAAGTTGCCATGAACCAGA
The DNA here is from genome assembly GCF_987345545.1 of Pholcus phalangioides. Taxonomy (NCBI): domain Eukaryota; kingdom Metazoa; phylum Arthropoda; class Arachnida; order Araneae; family Pholcidae; genus Pholcus; species Pholcus phalangioides. The sequence goes on along the minus strand of NW_028301616.1, from coordinate 19,410,329 downwards.
AGTCTCTTGCTCTTGTCGAGAAAAGGTACCAGCAGAGTGAGAGTTGCTGTATAGAACTATCCGCAAAAAATCATTTAAAAACGTTTGCAATAACCGAAATTGAGACAAGCTCTAGAAGTTTTGAAAAAGCAGAATTTAAATCTGCATCCGGCAAAAGAGTTGCCATCGACCAGAAGTCTATCGCTTTTGTAAAGAAAAGATATCAGCAGAGTGAGAACTGCAACATAAAATTATCGACTGGTAAAGATTCAACAAAATCTATTCAACCCATGATAGAAACTGATGATTCTGCAACTTTTGAAACAGAAGCAGTTAAATTTGAATCAGCATCTGGCAAAAAAGTTGGTATTGACACAAAATCCATTGCTGCTGTCAAGAAAAGATATCAACAAAATAAAAGTTACTATCCAGAGGTACTTTCAAAAGAAAACTCAACAGAGTTTGTTTCGTCTTCAGCTAATAATGACATTCTAAAAACTTTTGAAATGGTAGAATTCAAATCGGCATCTGGTAAAAGTGTTGCCATAAACCAGAAATCTCTCGCTGAAGTAAAAAATAGATATAAGCAAAGTGAAAATTTTGATGTGCAACCAGCAAAAGAAAATACACGTCTTGTTATCGAGAGGGATGATAATTTAGTTTCTGCAGATATTATTGATGTTAGAAACTTAGAATGCCAAACTAATTCTTCCGAATCAGGAAATTCTACTGTTGTAATAAAAGAATGTGAAGGCTTTTTAAAAGAGATACCTTCCCTAGGTCAAGTGATTTCATCTGCTTCAGTCAATGCTAATCCTGACATTGATATTTCAATATCGAGTGAACCACAAAATCTATCTATCAGTGGTCTAAACAAAGAAAACTGCAAAGACAATGAATGGACGGCTGTTTTGACAAAGACTGTTCCCATTGATTTTCAGAATCTGTTGCAACCTGGAAGGAAATCTGAATGTTTGAACAGCAATCAATCTGAGAACGATGGCAACAAACAAAGTTTCAAAGAGACTGGAGAAAGTTCTGGTTGCCCAACATTTCCAACTACATCTGAAAGTATAGAGGATATAGTTTCGATTGATAATAAATCAGAAAGCACAACTTGGAAGGAAATGATTGTTCCAGATCAGACAATTCCTTCTATTACAGTCGACTCTAGTTGTTACGATAGAGATGTTTCTCAGATTAACTTTCAAATGCCTGGACAGCCAAACTCTAAATCTTTTGCAGATAAAAACAGTGACAATTATGCAATTGGTGAGTTTGAGAAAGCGTCAAGTCAATCTTATCAGTTTGATGCTGTTGATTTAAAAATCAGAATGCAATCCGGGTGTGTTGTTGATAGTAGCAACAAGTCCATAGATGGATGTCACACTAACAATGCTGAAAGACAAAGCAGTTGCCATCCAACATCATTGATTCAGAAAGTAACGACAACTCTGAAATCTGATTTGAGTATGTTCATCCCTCCTGATACAACTGCTGATGCTGAAGATGAGCATTTGGTAGAACTCACCAGCAATTATCAGGCTGGGAAAATTTGTTCGAAAGAAACTAGTTCATTAATCACTGACCAAATTCAAAAAGAACAATCTTCAAGTATTACTAGTGATAAATTAGTTGTGGAGCCTAAAATTCTAGGCATTGAAACCGGTGGCAATGAATGCATTACAGTGAAGCTAAGTTGTGCAGCTACTGTGGGAGATATAAGCCTAAATCAAAATCAGCTTCATGAAGAATTCAAAAATTTACCACTTGAATGCAAAGTTGTAGACAATTTAATTGAGGATGAAAGTAATGGTCAAGGAAATTTGTGCAATTTTGAAGCTAAAATGGACGTAGATTCTTTCAAATTGGAGCCCATTTTGTCTGGGTATCAAGGTGAACAAAAAAAGTCTTACAAGGAATCGGTTCTGCGATCTGATTCTTTGAGTGATACCGCTGCTAGCAATTATAAATTTAAAAGTTGTGCGAATAGCATGGAGGATTCCAGAGTTACTCAGGACCTGAATAATTATTCCTATGTGTGGAAATCGTTTCTGTCTACTGCTAGACTTGAATCCAAAACCTTTAAGGCACACAATTGGGAAGTGTTTTTGACTAACACAGAATCCATTTATGATTTTGAGTTCAGACCCAAATGTTTTGAAAAATGTGATGTACATGCAGACTTTCAACATGGTAAAATTAATGCCAAGGTAGCAACTGGCTGTGTTAATGTCTGTGATAAAAGTATATTGACCAATACTGTTTGTGAGAATGAAAACTCAAAAAGTAACATCAAGATTTCTCCGTTTCACTGTGATATAACGTGCACAAACTTTAGTGAACGTTTAGGAAAAAAGAAATTGTTCAAAAAACTTCTCAACGTTGTGCCAAAAACATGCAGACATAGCCCTGGATATCTGTGGAGAATGAAGCATGAGACAACAAAGCGTTTCCCATTGAAAGAATTATCCAAAATACCATTCCTTAAACCTCGTGACTTTGAAGATGTAGTTTCATGTGGAGTACATCCATCAATTGCACAGATATCTCATAAATCTGCTGGTAGCTTTGTTCTCCAAAAAAGTCATTTTACAAAGAGGACTGGAATGAGCCATGGCATTATAAATCTTTCCGGTGATGAGACAAAGCTTGTTCTAAATGACTATGATTGCGCTGGTCCAGATGAATTTTACAGAGCGTTTCTTTCATGTGAAGGTGTTAGCAGCCAGTGTGCTACAGAGAAATGGTTTTTAAATCATTATCGACATGTTGTATGGAAGTTGGCCTCATTGGACTGGTCATTCTCCAAAGAGTTTTCAACAAGGTGCCTCACACCTGATCATATTATACAGCAATTGAGGTATCGTTATGACTGTGAAGTGGGAGATGGGAAAAGATCTTCCTTACGCAAAATAATTGAGCAGGATGAAGTTGCTGGAAGAGCAATTGTTCTTTTCATTTCTTCCATAGAACATACAGCAGAAGGTGAACTGAATGTCCAAATGAAACTCTCAGATGGATGGTATGATGTCTGTGCCGAAATCGATACAGCTATGAAGCAAATTATCAAAAGAGGTGTCCTGAAAATCGGGTCAAAAATCATTACTTGCGGAGCAAATTTGATTAGTCCAGATGGGCCTTGCGACCCTCTGGAAGCTACAGACAGTGTTAAATTAAAAATACATTCTAATTCAACACGTAGGTGCAAATGGGACACCAAACTAGGTTTCTACAAGATAAAATTGCCATACCCAATCTCGATTTCTTCTATTAATCCTGCTGGAGGAGAGATAAGTTGTATTATTGGTGTGGTTGTCCAAATCTATCCGACTCTATATTGTGAAAAATATCTTGAAGGTGGAAAGCAGTACAGAAGTGAAAAACAAGAGACATTGTTTAGCGAGAAGTACAATAATATTCGATATAACAAGCTAGAAGAATTGACAGAAGTTGTAAGGTACTCGTTTACTGAAGAATTTCTAGATGCGAATGGGGTAGCTAGTAAGCGGGGAGAAAAAAATAGCAGGCTTTGCGATGATGAAACGATTGCATTAGGAATGAATGCTTGTCCAGGTACTAGTGAAAAGCTGCAGGATGAGTTTTTACAAGAGTTTCACCAGCAGCTGGACACTGCTGTTTCAGTGGCCAGGAAAAAGGGAGAGTTTCCTTTAGACAGGTGTGTGTCGCGTGTTCATAAATTTTTACTCTGGGGAACACACCCCAAAGATATAACGAGCACCAAGGGTCTGGCCATGATGAATGTATGGATATCTTCCGAGGAAACACTAGAGGCCATATCGGAAGGTTCAACATTGAAAGTAAGCTATGTTCGTCCACAAAGAGATAATACAGGACTCCTCCAGCTCCACACTTCAAAAATGAGTGTGTTTGAAAAACTGAAACTTGATCAATCTACGTTGGTTGATAACTACAAGTCAAAGAAAATTCTGACTGCGAAAGACGTCAGGAATTTTCATATCTCATGTAAAGAACTGCCAGATATAGATATTGTGGGTGTCGTTTTTCAAACAACTTTCTCACCAGTTACTCCTGTTAGATACACATATCTCACAGATGTGGAATGTAATATAATGAGTGTAAAATTCAGCAACAGTGTAGCGATTGACGACTTCAAAAATGTCCTACAGGATGGCAATATTATCAGTGCATGTAATTTGGTACCAGAAAGGCATCGGGCTAATGCATTTCCAGTGATGACGGCCACATTATTATCAACATTCTCATTGAATCCGAAGGGGAAACATCTACAAAATGCAGTGGAACGGTTCAAGAAAAGTTTGATAGCAAGTAATCTCAGTTTAGAATGTTTGCTTAGTAAGGCCAGAAGCATCTTGTTGCAAGGTTCGTGTTCAAGCCCAAAGACGTTCAGAAATATGCTTTAGTAGATGCTGTCTGTGGAGTGTTATCTTGGTTTTGAAAATGAGACTATAAAATGGCTAAACTCATCAGAACTTCAAATTTCTTTGCCATATAACTTGGGGGGGAAAGATCTGTTGAAGCATATATGAATAAATTGCATATTTATATATACACACCTGATTTTCAATCCCTGTATTTTCGCTATACAAATATCTGCAATCTTTGATCGATCTTAGAATTTTGCTAATACACCAAACAGGACCCAGCACACATGATAGGTGCATATTGCAGACACTGCCTGCACACATAGTTAGAGAAAAGCCGGGTTTTCCTAGGAGCAGGAAAACCCGGTTTTCTGTGTCGTGTGCAACATGAATCACCCAGTTCGACACGCTGTCCACTCATTAATAAGAAAAGCAGTATGGCTTCTCTCCTACAGAGAGCAATACGGCTCACGACAGAGCTTTACATCGGGCGTAATTGGCTGACTGCTTCTGGAAGAGTCAAATGCGTCATATGTCGCACGTTTTGCCGATGTTCTCTTCACTCTTGTTTTTTTCCCCTTCAAACCAGAGCATGCAGATGACAGAGTAGCTGATACCAAGCAGCACCTCCTAGAGATAGAACGGGCCCCTGCACTGTTTGCCATAAACGTCATTCAGACTACCTAGCAAGTTTGCCACATTTTGAAACACAACATCCTATTATGTTTCTTCTTATTTTGACATAGAATCTTCCTTATTGGCTCACAAATATCGCTTAGTGGTTGGATGTGGGGCATTGAAATCACCAATTTTGAGCCCGATCATTTCTTTTCCTCACAATGATGATACTGGCACGAGTAGGGAAATTTTTTTCCCTGAATATTTTGAGGGAAAATGGACTACTTCCTGACGTCACAAGCAGACTGCGGAGACCTTCTATCTCTAGGAGGTACTGTACCAAGGCCATATACTATAATACAGCCTCCCTGATCTGATGTGCCACGCTAGGAAAACAAACGCGTAGTGTGATTATGCAACACATTTCGAAATTGTCTAATTCGGTTCACATGGCACAAAAACTTATTCTTAGGGAAACCCGGCTAAATGTTCAGAAAAGAGCTGCTGATATGACACAGGGATGGATGTATCAACTAACATGTACATTCGAGCATTGATTATTCGAATACCGATCAACTGAAACATTGGTTAACCGAAAGCCCTCCAATCTACAAATTCAAATTTGCTTGCCATGTAGACCTTCCGCTAGCACCTTTAGTGAAGCAAAGGAAAATTTTGGACGACTTTTCCTAAACTGTAGGCCTACTTTAATTTTTGACTTTTCAAATTAGGCTAGTCAGTTCTGTGTTATTTGTAAGACCGTGTGATGTAAAATATATACACGTTTTGTGTTTAATATCACTGTTTCATAGTGCTCCTATGATACTGGTACAAATTTTTTTGTAAATGATCGGTTATCCGAACAACTCCAGTCCCCAATCGTTCCGGATAATCAACACTCTACTGTACACATTTGCTTCAAAAATCTACGAGTGCAGTTCAAGAAATTTTCAGTACGGCTGTAATTTACATTCCCATCTTCTAAGAGGTTCTTTGTAAATATGTTGGGGGAAAAAATTGTATAAAGCAAATTGAATGTGTCTTAAAATGCCAATTACTTTTTCCTCTTTGTTTAAAAAATTAGAATATTGAAACAGATTATTACATGAATATTTTCATGCACATTTACCTCAAATTAACAGAATAAAAATTGTATGTCTTTCCTGGTTATCTATGTAAATCTAGCATATAGTTCATTCTTCAGATTACAGGTAAAAAACGCGACATTTCTGCAAATAAAAAATTGCATGCACATTTGCTTGGACAGTATGAGGAAACGCTTGTTAGTATATATAAATGCATTGCACTGTAGCCATCTTTTTCCTTGAAACCATAGATTTTATATATCAAGACAATGAAAATCAGACAGTCTCCGTCTCAGATCTGAATTAGACTTCAACCATGGCTCGTATAGTCATTGGTGAAAAGCTGATAGCAACTGGTTTGATATTGATGAGCTAAAAAAATAAAAAGCTGATCAATTTCAAACCAGCTGCAATCAGTTTTTCAACAGCGACTATGCGAGCCATGGTTGAAGTCTAATCCAGGACGAAGACTGTCAGATTCAATGTCTTGATGCATAAAATCTATGGTCAAAGATGGCTATAGTGCAATGCAGTGTTATGATATTAACAAGCATTTTCTCATACTTTCCAAGCAAATGCACATGTAATTTTGTGTTTGCAAAAATGTCCCTTTTTTTTTCTACCGGTAATCCAAAGGTGGAACTATATTCTAGATTTACATACATAACCAGGAAAGTCAGAGCACTTATTGGATCAAGTTGATGTAAATTTGCTTGAAAATATTCATGTGATCATCTGTTTAAAGTCAGATGTTCTAATTCTTTTAAACAACTTTTGGGATACAAAGAAAAAGTAATTTGGCACATTCAGTCTACTTTATGCTAATTTTTTGCCACTGACATGCTCTCAAAGAGCCTCTTAGAAGATGGGAATGCAAATGCACCAATTTCATTAGAAATTCCCCAGAGGCATGTATATAAGGTGCATGTACGGTGTAGTTATTATAGCTAGACAAACGGTCACAGGAAACAATGGTTTCACAGCTCCAACATCTTCCAGAAAACTTTGCAGCAGGGGGACACATAGTAAATTATATTTTTTATATAATTTTATTACTTTTGATGTGTGCCTGATTGGCTGCTGCAGGGAATTTTATTTTTTTGGAGTGCTCAAGCCAGATGGTGATCCAGGGTGATGTATTAAACGGAATGACTTTTTATGTGTTAACCCTTTGCAGTCGTGATTTTTCAGCATTTCTAACAGCCGCTGTGGTGGTTAAGTGGTCATAATGATGGGCTTGTATCACGAGGACCTGGGTTTCGAACCCCACCATCACCACAGTGGTGGTCTGCTGAAGTTGGTTTTCTGTGGTTCCTAACTTTGAAGCACAAATGTAGGTCAATCTCCCTGTTAAAAAGTCTCGTCACAGAGAGTAACAGGCCTCTCTACAACGATACAATCATCACACCTGTCATAGTTAGAAAAATTGATGGTAGCATTGCACAGAAACAAACTTCAAAAATTAGGTCTCCAACATGTATCAATTCGTTAGAAGTTCCACAGAGGAATGTGGACAAAATGTTTGCATGGTTTAGTAGCAGCATTTATAGTACCCCCTGCAGTCATGAATACAGGAAGGCTAATGGATGCTAGTTTTTGCAGTTTATGAATATCTCACGAGTTCTACTAAGCCAAATTTACAGAATTTCTGCAATTGGGTGGGTGATAAAATAGAGTACTTTTTTTCCTGATGTTAATTCTACCTTGACATGAGATCGTATAGGGGTTAATAGTCACTGTTGTCCTGTATTTTATGGGACATGCCCATTTTTTTCACATATTGGCTCTGGGTCCAGATCTGAACTTGGCTCACATTAATCTTTTAAAATTGAAAAACAAACTTCAAAGAGTATCACCACTGTTAGAGATCGACAGGACTATCATATTGTGAAGCCATCACTATTCTCAAAAGAAAATACATTAGTCTGCTTTAGAAGACTGAATTTAATTTTCATGTGTAACTTCTCTTCCCACCTCCCCTCTATTCATTTTTACTGTTATGCACATCTCGATCTGGGTATAGATACCTTTATAGACATTCAAGCATTTTAAAATAATCAATGAATTTAAAATGTTAATTCTAAATCTTAGCGAAATACTTAATTTTGCATATCAATTTAAAGTTTATTCTTCTGTTGCGAGATGGCGCTACTAACCATTATAAGGGAAAAATTGACATGAATAACATTCAATTTCTCAATAATTTATTCAAAAAAAACCTTATTTTCATGTGTCACTTAAGATTTGGCACATCAAAATAATTTGAGCACTCATTAATAGTCAAGAAACCATTGATCATAGAAAAAGATGTAATAAGGATGCAATGAATATTACGACACATTGAACTTTTGTAAAAGCAGTTTTTAACAGTGGAAAACATTAATATACATTATATACAGACCAGATTTTAAAAATATTCAATAGATTCCCTATCAGTTTTAAATCAAGCAATATATTCTCCGTATCGATCAAATACAATGAACTGTTAGGCACTATGTAGACCTTAGATTATTTTGTTCTGCCTTCTATTCTTTCAAATAATGCAAAATTAAAAAAAAAAATTTAAGTTATAAACAATGATAAAGTTTCTATAAAATTGAATGAAAATGACATGAATACAAAATTATTTCTCAATAGACAGATCATCCTGATGTTCTTTTGCCATTTATAGAGTTGAAACTATTTGGTGTCAGTTTGTTAAAGAATAACAGTCCTGCAGATCTTTCAATGCTATGCATTGGCACCTGAAAGTAAGGAAAAAATTTCTATTAAATGCTTATAAAATTATTACAAGTGAAAACATCATTTATTTGATGACACAACACATAATTGAAAACAAAGTTGAAGGAATTTCCTTCTTGTACCAAAGTCGTCAGAGCGGTAGAAAGACACTTGTCCACCCAACAAATTTTTCTTCGTGGCAAAATAAGGAGTTGTGCACAAAAAACAAAACTGGCTAGTCCCACTGGCACAAACTCTTACTCCTCATTCCTCCACTAACATCAAAATATTTTGTACATGGCTATTGAACATGTAGTAGAAATTTGATTATCTGAGCTAATGGTGAGAAAGGTGATCACGGTTAAACTGCCAGAAGTGAAAAAAAAATTTAAAAAAAAAAAAAAAAAAAGTATGCATTTTACCTATTTAAAATGACTATCCAGTGCACATATTCATAATATCCATGCGAAAAAATCTAATAAAAAATTACAAACTACAGTTACATAGCCACACAAATATACTGGGTTTCACTGATGGTAGAACCTCAATTATCCAGGCAGGTAGAGAAAGGGATCATAAAAGGATAACCCAAAAAGAAAAAAAAAACGACACGGTTATCTTGTTCCTGTCAGCCATTCTGCAGTGTTCTAAAATGTGCAATGAGGATGAAGCAAATAGGGAATAGTGTTGGTTCAGCCTATGAGTCATGGTCACGTGACCACATCTAAAGTTCCACTATCCTTATGCCATATTTTTCAGTAGTAAAAATAAGCAATATATTTCGATCAGCACCCCCTCCCCCTATGTATGAGAAGCTTTTTCTGGCATCACCTGTAATTGACTGTAAATCTTCAAATGCCCCAGGGCAATATCCAGTTCTTATGTGTGTGTGCGCATGGGGTTGCCATTTCAACATGTTGACGTGGGACTTAATCCCTGAGAGAGGGGTTCTGTAAAAGAATGAAGTCCGTCCAGTTCCACGAAATGGAAATGTTTATTTCCATTATCACCACAAAATATATGCAATCAAATGAAAAAACAAAAAATTAGCAACAAAACATGAATAAGAAAATAGTTCCCCCAGTTAGTCTGTGCCCAGATAATCAAGGTTCTACTGTAGTTGCAGATGGTAATATAGGGCTATTGGTGTTTTTTGTTTTTTTTTGTGCGTGAATGATGAAACACAGTTTCATTTTTTGGGTTAGAATAATATGCAGAACACAAGATATTGAGCGACAGTGAAATTCTCATGCATTGTGTCAGCAACCCCTATACAACCAAAAGATAGTTTTTTGCGTGTGTCTGCCAAATGTATTATTAGCTCAACAATCAAGCCCACACTCAACACAAACATCTATCTATTTGACCTTTCTGCAGTAATTTTATTTGAATCCAAAGCTCAGTTTCCTCAGGTAGTAATACAACTGATGTTCGCTTTTATGAACCCGTGCAAATTTGATAGTCTATATATAAAATTGATTTTCAGCATGTGTATGTTCTCTATACAAATTTACAATTTTATATCTATTGTCACCAAATTTTGTATATATACCAAACGGGACTAGACTTGAAAGAAGGCCTACTTTATAAGTTTTTCAGAGCTGGGCAGAGAGAGAAAATTGTCGGGCAACAATGGTTTTTAGGCCTAAGCAATCACTTTCAGAATGGTTACTTTGGTTCCCTAGCAATGCGCTTCAGATATGTGTATTGTAAAGGCATATGCATATCTGAAGTGCATGTTTGTCACTTCTTTAATATGCTGTAAGTATTATATATAATAGTTTATTCTTTTATAATGGTTTGTAACTTTTTTAATCCTCCCAGCAATTGAAGAAAATCCGGGCAGCGCCGGGTATTATAGCCAGTCAGGTTTATAAAATGGGAAGTTTATGAATGGGAGAAACAAAAAATAAATGTGAGAATCAAAAAATATATTTAGTCATCAACCTTTATTTTTTTTTTTGCTTCATCGCATTATTTTGGTAAATATAAAATTCCATAGAATTGATGCAAGATAACATTTCATGTGAATCTTGTTTTTACAATATTTTTAGGATGGGTGGTGGAACGCCGCTGGAACCACTTGCCATTGTTAAAATCTATTGCTGATTTTTTGAATCCTATAATTTTCGGCAATTTGTGTCTTTGTAAGAGTTCGCACATTAATTTCTTTCAAATATTTTTTTTTTCATCCACTACCAAGAACAATCTTTTCCATTTTGTTGACATTGCAAAGAGGAAAGTAAGCAAACAGCAGTTGGCTGAAATAGAGTTTAATCAACTGTTGACTTAGAAATAGCCTATCAATAACCTCATGTATCATAACATTTCTGGAACTACCAGTATATCCGATCATAATGCACAAAGAAAGAATTAAGTTGTCAACTCATCTTTGATTCATGGTTAACCCTGTCAACAATCTCACTCTTCTTCCTGGCATGTGTTTGCAAAATACTCGTATGTTGGTGATGACAAAGTGGTGAACTCTCTCTCTCTCTCTCTATATATGTACTGCCCCCCCCCCCGCCCCGTTCTTCTATTCTCTCCTAAGACACACAAAACATCTGAATCGAAGTTTACTTTTGTTTCTAATGAACTTGGAAGTAGCTGAACAAATAAAATAACCAAAAAAAAAGGTAGCGGAAGAAAAACGAAGTTCATAAAATAGGGAGTTCATAGAGCTGATTTTAACATTAGCTTTATAGCATGCTCATCAGGACAGAGAACCAGTTTAAAAAACAGCTCATTCTTAAATTGGAGGTTTGTAAAATCGAGTATCATAAATAGATTTTCAAGAATCATTAAATCTATCTGTTTTGCTTATTTAAAGAGGAAAAAACGATTTATGAAAAACATTTCATTCACACGAAACATCCAAGTTCATTGTAAACAAAAGTAAACTTCGATTCAGATGTTCTGTGTGTCTTAGGAGAAAATAGAGGAGTGGGGAGTAGAGAGAGTTCACCACTTTGTCATCACCAACATACGAGTATTTTGATGGAAATTTATAAAAAAAATATTATTATGGACAAAAGTGATATTACAAGATGTACATAGGTTTTTGGAGAATGTGTTAAAAATATGTTTTGCAACAAGTTGTTTATTTGTTTTCATGATATATATATATATATATATATAGAGACTAAAAACTCACCAAGAAATTAGCGATTGGAACTTCATCAGCAATAGCCTGATTTGGCATGACGTATGTCTCTAGATCGAGTTTGCCGTCACTGGTTTCACCAAGTATGACTTTATAGAAATGGGTGGGGACAGCAACATTATTGTTTCCTACAACTTGATACTTGACATACTTTTTGCCATCAGATTCAAACCTGGTCCGCAAAAAAACAAAATTTCAATCAAATTTATTAAATCAGAATCAAAATTCACCATTAACACTTCCAATGAAAAATTTGGGTACTTTATGGTTGCAAAATTGAGTAAACAAGTGGCAGAAATGTGACATTTATCAATCAGTGGAGGAAAAAAAAGCACACTTCTGGGAAAAAATCCTCTGAATTGATCACTTCTGGGAAAAATCCCCGAGTGATTTCCATAGACTGGATTACAGAAACTTGTCTCTGTAATTCTGATTTTGGCCTTTCAAATGAATGCAAGTTGAAATCGCCATTTGGTGACTGGCCGTTTCATCTCATGAGGTCTATTGTAGGACTGAACCAGGTGGCCATGATGACTAAAAAAAAATTGGGATTGATGCCTAAAGAGTTTTTTATAAGTGGTTACTAAATTGGAATCAAGACGACACAAAATTTTTGGAATTCATATCAGTGCATCAATCAACATGGAAGGGGGGCCCCTGGCTATGTCCTGGAAAAGTTTATTAAAACATATTTAAAATAATATTATTTCAATAATATTTTAATATTATTTAATACTCAAAACATTATTTTGAATGTTTTTCTTAAAAAAAAAATTTTTCTTTTTGGCTCCTAAAATGTTTTTCTGGTGCCTAGATTTTTTTTGTGATTTGTCAAACCATGGTCTATTGTTAGTTTTGAGTTAGAATCAGGAGATATTTACTTGGACTCAGAATAAGTCTTGAGATCTTCATGATATACAAAAAAAGTTTGTGTGTATTTATTCTGCTTTGAAATACGATTCAAATGAAGTCCGCCTTCTAGTGGGAGGGTTAAGCAAGATGAATCTCAAATAATTAGAAGTTGATTATAAAATTCTAAAAGGCTTGTTTTGAATTTACAAGCATCTATTCTGTCTTTGTACACGCCATCACCCCAAATCCATCCAAAAATTATTTTACTACTTTTATGAGAGTTTAATAAATCTTTTGAGCACAACTGTAAAGATATTTCATGAATTTTTATAGTAAAAATGTTAAACACAGAATGTCTATCACATACAATACTGAAAGAAAAATTTGGTGACTTTTCATAACTATTCCTTGACCTTTGCTGGACTCTTTTCTTATAGCAGTGGTACCCAACACACACGCACATGGTGCCCATTGTTACATTGCAAATGATGAACAAGTTGCTATGTATAAATGGTAACAACTATGCTACAGTCAATGAAGTAGAAGTATTGAGCAATGAAATTTGGCGTTTGTGGGCCACCAATGGAAAGAAGTTGTTAAGAGGTAAACCGATTTTGAAATCATAAAACCTCTAAATGTTCTTTGGTACATCAGTGTGCTCAATAGATGGTGCTATTTGTGTTGCAAACAGCAGTGAGAAACTGGTGGGTGAATATTTAATCCCCCCCCCCCCCTACAATTTTATGGGTGTGATTCCAGTTGAATTTTTGCAATTTAGCTACCAAGAAAAAAATTGGTAGAAAAAGTTAGGAAAATCAAAGTGATATTTAGCAATTTAGCACACATTATTTGGCAAAATTGGTGATTCAACATGTATTGGGAGACATTTGTGATTCAGGACTCGTTTTTTGTGATATTAGTGGTTTTAAACTAGTTTTTTTTTTGTGAAGTCATTTTGGTGACTTGGCACACATTATTTGTTGGCATTGGCAAATTAATCTTAGCTAACCTACACTGCACAATAACAGGAATATATCTGGATATCTATGATTTTCTTGAATAAAATTGAGCATGGGCAAATCCAAAGATCAATTTGCAACTTTATTTTGCTACCTTTTCTTCATTTTGTGACTATTTCATGGTGGTAGAACACTTTAAGGAAAAATTATAAGAAAAAATTGCCCCATAGTTGGCCGATGGAAATAAGCATTAAGGTGATCAATAGGTGACCAATAACTGGTTTATAGAAAGTTATTCAACAAATGTAGTGTCTAAACTCTTACATGTAATATCAATTATCACTTGATAGGCAACTGTGAACTTTGATGTCTCAAAGTGCTTCCAGCAATTCATATTCCTTGGAGGTATACAAAATGCATTGCACGGAAGATTGAAATTACCTTGAGAAATTAAAAATTCAAGTTATTGGAGTTCCACAGTGAAAGTTGTTCGATTGAAGTTAAAATTTCTGATGAGAATGAGGAAATTCATTTTTATGTCAGGGCCGTCATTTCAACTTTTTCCGGGGGGGGCAAAGAGCATGTACTAAAGGTACGCATATATTTGTGTGTGTGTGTGTATATATATATCATTTGTAGTGTATTTTCAAAAGCCAAAACTTTTTACAGTTAAATTTTTGACAAACAGAACAAAATCCAGAAAATTAAACAATAATTTTCTTACTTCGGTAAGTATAAAGGCCCAGTGCAAACATACACATTTGCATATTTTTTGGTTAAGCCACGGACATATTGCTCTAGTCTATTCCAGGCATCACGATTGAAACCTTTGCCAACCTAAAAAATATTAAGAATAAAAATTAAGTGAACTGATCATAAAATTAGTACAGTTGAAATCGGAACAAAAAGAATGCCTTCATCTCTGCATGTTGACTTTTAAATTAGATTAGAGGAAGAACGGGGATCAGAAAAGACAGAGCTCTTTAATAAACTCAGTTTTTGAGCTCGGTTTAAAGCTACATTGTATGTATGGCTACAATGTTCCCTGTATGATTCTGGGACAGAATAAATTCCTGGCCTGGGCATTAATCGTTTTGATCGGATGTTGCCTCTTGGTATTTATCGTCTCAATCAAATTCATTATAAAAATTATTGGAAAATTATTCTTTCCAGCTTTTTTATTTTATGATTTAGGTGTTACACACTTTATTTATTTTTTCTTCAAAATATCTGCTCAGAAATTAAGCATTAACAAGCTAGAGTTCTTCTAACATTAAGGTCTGCTTCACGATTAAAAAAAAAGTTTAATACAATATTTTTGATTCCATAAGATCTTACTTGCGGTGCTATGTTGCTTAGAACAAACGTGTCATCGATCAGCTGTTGAGAACTCCTGTGATTCCCAGCAGCAGCAAGATGTCCTCTGTCAAAGCCGCTGTTCCAATAATCACTATTTGTTGACCTGAAATACTTGTGGATGGCTTGATTCTCAAAAAAGTTACTCAGAGATCGGTTCACATTTTTATTATATTTCACTCCGTTCCTAGTCAGATGTTCACACACCCAATTCGCGATCCTGTTCCTTTTGTCGTAAGATACAACAAAGTTTTTTCTCACATCGATATTGTCTGTTCCAGGATAGCCAAATTTCATGATTTCAGATGCTCTGTCCGCTTCAGCCTCCTCGATCTCCATAGGTACAACATCCTCTTCGTTAATTGCAGGCACTATGTTTGTGGATGCTGCAACGCTGAAGTCCGAGAATATCTTTGAGCGTTCATAGAATGTTCCACCAAAAAATCCGATTGCACCAACAGCTAGAGTAGTCCATTTCCTCATTGCAGCCATCCTATATAGGGTGGAAAAAGTCCAATAAATAAATTAAAATCAAATAGCTTAATTATTTGGCCGCAGCAACCAGTTTTCACTCTCTTTTGCTTATAGTATTAATACAATTATTCATATTAACAGTACAGCTTACAGTAATTAACTTAGAATTTCTTCTTTTCTCATTGGTTGTTTACAACAGTGTCTTTAATAGGTCTTTCAGAAAAGAAAAACATTTTATCATAGTTACATCGTTTACCATTGAGAGATCCTTTTATTTATTTTTAAAAACATAATTTTTTTCTCATTTAACTGATGGGAATCATGATCAAATGGCTTTCATTAGTCACATTGAATAAGTTTTTGGAAACCAGCTTTAAAAAATGTAGGGTTAGTGTCCTTTCAGGCAGAACACATGAAAACACAACCGTTTCTGAACCTTCCTATTTTTTCTTTTTGAGCCCTCATTCAACAATATTTCTTTCTTGTGCCTCTCTTTCCCTGTTGTGACAAGCCTTTCCTCTTAATCCTATAATATGACCCTTCCCACTTATTATTATCTAGGTGAGTGGCATTGGAGTCAATGGTGCTCAAGCAGAGCTCGAAATAGAGAGGTGCAAAGGGGACAACTGTCATGAGCAACAAACTTCTGGGAGCGGGAAATTTAAGAATAAAAAAAGAAAACACTTATCAAATTACTAAATTTCACAAAGGAGGGGGAAGCTGCAAAATAATGTACGCACGCACAAATCTTAGTTATAAACCTGCTGAAGCACCCATATTGTTTTCACCACGGGCTGGAGCACTCCCAGAATCAAGTCAGAAATCAAAATCTACATAAAAATCCTGCCAACAGTGAGTCATTGGTCTAAAGCACCTCAGACTATCCTGATCTGAGTAAATTGATAGTTAGAAAAAAATTTATATACAAGGCATCCTGTAAGCCTTAATTTAGCAGTCGTAGAGGTATAATTCTAAAAAAATGCAGAAAACGTGTTCAGGAATCACTATGTACCAGTTTCAAGAGTGAAAATGCAGTGCGTTATAAAATAAAAAAAATTTTTATACGATTATCCTGTCTTCTAACTTCCAATTAGAAAGTTGTTGCCCTGTCTCTCCTGAGGTAAAAAAACCACATTTCTAAATGCAATATTCGCCGAGATAATTCCACAAAAACAGAGGGGAAAGAAGGGCATAAATGAGCTTTTACATCAGTTTGTTGTTCTTTCCCACTTTTCTCTAATGTTTGAATTCAAATATCTCAAATTATCATCTAATTATTGCACTTAAAATGTGTAACTTTTTTTGCGTTCAGAAGAGACAGGGCAACAACTTTTGGAAGTTAGAGGACAAAAAGACTGTATAAAAATTTAATTTTTATATTTTGTTATACACTGTATTTTCACTCTCAAAACTGTTACAGACTGATTTCTGAACATATTTTGAGCATTTTCTAAATTGTAACTATACTTCTACGATGAATGGTTGATGAGATAAAGGCTGAATTAGGGCCCACAAGACACACTTGTATATAAATAAGAAGGATATCCAGCCCCCTCCCCCCCCCCACTAGGCTGACACCCCTGTCAGCCTCCCTCTTATGAGTGTTGTACTATGCTGGTACTTCTACTGGGTACTAAAATTACAGGGTTCCCAGCAAAATCTACTTGATCATTTCCCTGACTAAAACTCAGGAAGAAATAAATATAATTCCAAATCTTGACCTTCCAAATTTCAAATTTTTTTCCTTTCACAGAATTTTTTCTTGTCTTTTATCAAATATTTTCAAATTTCCCTGACTTTGTCATATATTTAACATTTTCCCCCGACCATTTTTTATTTCACTGACTTTCCAGGCCACTGTAAACTGTGAATTAGCATTGACTGTGTATTGCAAATCACGCCTGCATGTCTGGGGTCTTTAACACATGACCTGTGGGACCCCTTGTGGCCTGCAGAGCTCTTTGGTAACATTTGAGTGTTTAGTATAGATTACTGGCCAGCAGACTTCATTGAAATTTCCAATGCGGTGCACACTGGGTCAATGGTTGAAGGTTCCTGCTGTATATGATTCTGGGTACACCTTTATGACTAAAAAATTGGTATTGGCACCTAGAATTTTCCGTGTGTCATCACTAAATTAATGTGTGAGAACACCACAAAGTTTCAGAAATAATTTTGGTCTGTCTACTAACATGAAAAGATGCCTCCACGTCCCGCTAAAGCCCAGAAAAACATTATTTTGGACCTTTTCTTCTTGCAACTAAGGGAGAGTGAGGTGGGACTTAGGGCATTGGACAATAAAGAGCACAAAGTTTGCTCTTTTTTTGTTAAAAATTAAGGAGGAGGGGGGGGGGGGGGTTGCTAAAATTGATACTGGCCCTGATTGATACAGTAAATTTTTGTTTCTATAAAGCGTTTCTAAATGTGGAAATTATAGTTGTTCCTGGTTGAATTTAACTGGAGTCTAGTTGTTTTTTAGATTAGTCAAGCCCTGATACAACCTCAAGAAATGATTCACATGACAAAAAAAAAGTCATATCACAAACTTGTTTTTGTAAGATCAATTATTTATACACAGACAGTGACGTAGCAGTTAACGAGTGATTTGGTTAATGAGCAATTTGCACAATGAGCAAAAATTGTAAACAGATTTTGACTCAGTTAATGAGAGATGATTTGCATCACAAAGAAAAATTTTTCGCTTTATTTATTTAGTTTCACGTTATCACAACTGAGCTGATGGTTTTTCGCTTTCATCCACACACGTACCGTGGAATTGTAGTTAATATTCTTCTCTATGGTCTCCGGTAAATGTGCCTCACTTGAAAAATTAACACATGTTGTGCAAGCATGATTTTTTACAATATTAAACTATATGCTGGCATTGTAATCACGCGTATGTGGACTTGAAGATTTTTTTAAATTCTGCTTAGAGGAAACGGTGGGTTTATTACATTACTGAACATGACTTTGATGGGCTAGCTCATGAATAGGAACCACTATTTTTCAAAAAGATTGCGTCCTTGGGGGAAGACGGAAGATCATGGGACTGGAGATGCATGAGAGTGACATTCAAGAACTAGCGGAAGAACATGGCCATGAATTGACTGTATTATATACTTAACTGATGGATTTCTATTGCACAAGAGCTTATGGAGGGTATCTCATTTGAGGAAGAGAGAAGTAAGGAGAAATCCCCTCACTTCCAATGAGATTAGAGAAGCGTGTAGAATGTGGGAATCTGTGCAAAATTTTGTAGAAACAAACCAATCAATTAAAGCTGTAGTAACCAATTTCAGAGGAATCCTAAAAAGGAGGAAAACTCAAGTATCACTAGATAGGTTCTTTTTCAAAGTGTGCAAAAAGCAAAAGTTTACAAGGTAACAGTGAGTCTGTAAGTTGTCCTAAACAATAGTCCAACCTCATGTCATTTAGATCAAGTTAATTTTTAAATATGACATGAATGTCGCTCTCCACTTGTTAATACAAGATATACAGAAGACTGGATGTTGTGAAGATATTTATTATTTGAGAACGGTTCCGTTCGGCATATATACGCTCTAGTGAAGGAAAATCTCTATCTCCTCTGTAGCTTAGTGGTCAGAGCACTCGTCCGGCAATCGAGGGACCCGGGTTCGACTCCCGGTAGAGGCAGAGATGAGTTTTTTCCTTCCTTAAAAAATTAACATCTCAAATAATAAATATCTTCACAACATCCAGTCTTCTGTATATCTTGTAATTTTTAAACCTTATCATATTACACACATGTATGTTTATTTATAACATTATTGTAATTGTGTGTGTATTATTTACTACACTATTGTTGTGTTCTATTATTGATCAAATTTGGTTTTTATTATTAATTTTCACATGAATGAATAATGGAATAAGTTATCCAAGTTTCCGTTATTCCCTATGGGGAAAGTTTGATTCGATATAGAGCAATTCAGGTAACAAGCACGTTTGCAGAACGAATTAAGCTTATGAACCAAAATTTCACTAATAAAAGAGAACAAAAATAAAAAAAAAGATTGATGCTGAAATCAAATATCACAAATCGAGATCACAATAATCAGAATGTTAAATCTTAGATGAACTGCGGCTATAGTTTATTGGTCCAATTGAATGTATTTATGTAATTATACGTTATATATGAAAGCATTTTCCTACCTTAACATAACAGAAATGATGATAGCACCTAATAATAACGGTTCGGACATTTTGCCAGCTAAAAACTAAAGGAAGATGAAGAATGAGAAAAAAAAAAACATTGAAAAACGAACAAAACGAATCTAAAAAACAGCGAATATTACACTGTTGCAACCATAAACTTGCAGATTTAAGAGCAGTGAATTATATGTTTGAAATATCTTGAAAGCAAAAAGAGCAATGTCCCCAAGAAGCAATGATAGAGTCAGTAAAGAAAATTAAAAAAAACCTTAAGCAGAGCAAATGTGAAACGATTTATGAAAAAGTTAAGGGTTGTTGATAGCACCATAGAAACGATAGCAATTAATGCAGTTCTTGAACAGAGAGAAGGCTAATTAATTAGACAGGAAATCCTTACTCACATGGCCCAAAAGGGTTCAGGCTATAACGGCAGGAAATAAGTTTCTTCCTCTTGCTTCTTATGTTATCAATAAAAAGAGCAAGAAAATTAAACAAAATATAAACATTAACGAAGTCATTACGAGAAATTTTAAACAATCAAAAATAATAAAATGCATCCGTTTTTTTGGTATTTAATATGACGGAATTATTTCGACTTTTCCCGAGGGGGGACAAAGAATATGTACTCAATATATGTGTGCGTGTATATATATATATTTCACCTTGTTTTCCATTCCTATTGTATTCTTTAAAGCGAGGGGGAAATTGCCCCCTGACCCCCCCCCCCCCCAAATGATGGGCCTGGCTTGACATATCAATTAAAATTTAGGTGTCAGAAGAATTCCTTAAACCTTAACTGGCGTTGTGAAAATTCTGTGTAACTGGCATCGTGGGGTCATTTTGACCCCAGCAAGTATTAATGAATCTTAAAAATCAACAAAAGAAATTTTCATGAAAGCAATGGGTTTTTTTTACATGATTTTGCTCATCCATCAATTAGTTCACTAAATAATTTTTCAAATTTCTGTAATTTGAAAGAAGACACACATTCGAAAAAAATGGAGGGATATATGACTTTTGAATTTTTAAAAATTATATATTAAATTTTTTGAACTCAATTTTCATGATTAAAAAACGAAGATATGATTAAAATATACTCAAAAAATAAAATTTACTATATTTTCACAAGTACCAAAATTAGTCTTATTCTAAGTTGGAAACAATGCTTGCAAGCAATACCATGACGCATTGATCACGCAGATCTTGAATACAATTTACTAAGAGTACTATCCTCATGCTCACCTTGGATATCCAACGTTTCTCCATTATTTTGAAACCGTAATGGAGAAAACCGGCACTTTTCCGAGACAACATTTCAATCTCAACGCTCTGGCCGTCAGACAAAAATGTCTAAAGCTAATGGTGAGGTGGGGTCATTTTGACTCCATCAAAACTTTGACAAATGAAATAACGGAAAGAAAAAATAGAAAAACCTCATAAAAATTTGTCAAGAACATATAAACAACCTTCTTGAAAGGTACTGATAACAGGAGCACCGGATGCATTTCTTTCTCAAGGGAGTGGCATGTTGAGTAATGCGTGGGGTCAAAATGACCCACCATGCCATTTCAGAGTTAACAGACAAATATGGTTTTCACTCAAGGAAAAATTGTAATAAATGATATTTTGTTTTTTACTTTTCTGGCATCTAATATATCCACTTCCTATGTTAAAATGTGCACTGCCATGAAATCAGAAAATTTTGTGTCATCCATGTATTTAAATTTAGCAATGTTTTAATGCATGGGCGCACCCGGGTGCCTCAAGTGCTCATAGGGGCAACCTCATGATAATGAGATGTAGTGCTATGATTTTTGAGAGAAAGCATAGGAATTCATCTACAGTGGATCCCGCTTATCCCAGTGCATAAAGTTTCTCAAAAAACCATCACGAAAGAACATTGCACACGGGAAAACACTTTAAATGAATATCTTCAT
The DNA here is from genome assembly GCF_987345545.1 of Pholcus phalangioides. Classification (NCBI taxonomy): domain Eukaryota; kingdom Metazoa; phylum Arthropoda; class Arachnida; order Araneae; family Pholcidae; genus Pholcus; species Pholcus phalangioides. The sequence continues at coordinate 19,388,648 of NW_028301616.1, read as the reverse complement.
GTGAATTACTTAGAGTTGAGACCATGAAAATAAGTTTCACTAAGCGGGAAAACATTACAAGCATGAATGTTATAAGCAGGATCAACTGTATATTTAATCAATATTTCCAACTATAGTTGGGGCCCCCAGAATATCACTTTGCAAACTCTTTAGATCAGGTATTTTCAAGTGCACCCAGAGTGCTTAATGCTCATGTCAGATTTCATGATCGTGATCAATTAATCAATGTCCTGGTTAAACACCTTATACAAGTTGCACTCAAGGATTAAAATTCCTGATTTTTCATGCATTTGTATGTCAAACTGGATGTAAGGGTGATCTTCTTTCGATGATGGGGACAGGCAGTGCTCGCAACTAGAAAAAGGTTGAAGCTACCTCTGCTCTGGGTTATTCCTATGCTTACACTCTCTGGAACACTTTTTTGGATGCTGCCATGCTTGCAAACTCTCCAGGTCTATCCCATGCTCACACATCCCCATGTCACTCACATTTTTGCAAACACTTCAGGTTACACACACACACACTCCCTAGGAGTCCCCCATGCTCCCACTCCCTGCTCTCTTCCATGCTTACACAGTTTTGGTCACTCACATACTTGTGAACACTCTAGTTTACTCTTTTAGGCACTCACTGACCTGGTTGCTCACGTGCTTGCATACTCTCTAGGTCACTCCTCTGATCACTCGCATGCCTGTACACACTCATTTTAGTAACCATGTCCCGCGAGCTCAAGACCAGGACCGCAACTGGGGGGGTGGCAATTTCAACATTCATCTTCTCCATCATTACAAGGGGGTACCAAAATGCATACTTGCCCCAGCTCACCTGACCAAGCATCTAGTTGCGGGCTCTGCTCAAGACAGAGGAGGATTCATTTTTTTTACCGCATTTCAATTTTCTTGACCACTCATCCCTCACATTTGCCGCCCTTTCGAACTTTTTGCCTATAGCCCCAGCCACTGTAAATATGCTTCTGACTAAAACGCAGGGCCGCAACTAGATGCTTGGTCACCTGGGGCAAGTGCGCATTTTGACGCCCCCTTGTAATGTTGAAGGAGAGGTTTCAGGATAAAATTTGCGTCCCCTCTGGCCCAGGGCACAAGCACCACCTGCTCTTCCCACAAGTTGCGGCCCTGCTCAAACGTCATGATTAAATTAATTAGTTTCCCACATCAAAATCACAGTGATATGTTTCCACGAACATTCAATTTAATTCATAAAATTAATTAATTTTAAGAGTGAAATTTTCTATGCAAATAGGATATATCGAGAGATATTTATTCCTTCACGTACCTGTGAAACCTCTCACGCTAATGATGATGGTGGTGGTGGGAGGAATGCAAATTCATCTAATAGCGGAGTTATCGCATAATAATCATATGAGAAAAAACAACAGCTGTTGAAGCTCTAATCATTAAACTCATTTTTATCATATTTCCTTCGTTACGGATGAAATGATTGATACCTACATACTCGGATGTGTTTTGGTTTAACCTTGATTATTTACGTCGCTTATGTGTGTGTTTGTTTACGTGGTTGAGCGGAAACCATGGAGCTTGATGCGGAAACCCATGCTCTGTTGCCCCAAGTTCACCGCATCTACAGGTTCGAGAGTAAAGATTCTGCGCCCTGATTGGTCGCAATGAAGGTTGCCGGAGCGTTGGCTCCTTGACTACTTTCTAGTAGTAGCTTGGCTAGTTTCCTCTTTGCTTAACTATAGTTTCTCTTTCCACGGCTATATGCGTCATCCTCTATAAATTTTTCACATATTTTTCCTTTTTATATTTTAAATTTTAATCTTACGCTTAATTTTACTGATTTAACAAAAAGCTCTTCTCTTTCGTCATCAGCTCTGCCCCTCTGAATCCTAACTTTAAAAATTAATTTTCATGAAAGGTGGTTGATGACGTAAGCATTATCCAAACCCCCCTTGTCATCAAAAGTCAGCAAATCGGAAACCCCCCCCCCCCCATCGATGATGACGTAATGCTTGAACGGCCCCTCAATCGCAATGGAGGATCTTCCGAGTAAAGGGCCATTCAAGTATAACGTAAGCAGATTTTCAGTCCCCCCCCCCGTTGTCAGCAAAACACTAACCCCCCCCCTCCCCAGTAAAATTTCGTCAGCAGCTTAGAATATTTCATATCTTCAAGAAGGGGTGGTTGATGACGTAAGCAACCTTCAAACCCCCCTCGTCATCAAAAGTCAGCAGATCCGAAACCCCCCCCCCCCTCGATGATGACGTAATACTTGAATGACCCCTAATTACTGTTATAAAGTGATCAGAAATGACGAGGAGAGAAAAACTATTGTTTTTAGAGTAAAAAGATTTGACAAACACAAACTGTTGTACTGTATTAGCCTTTCCGTTATACCGGGGATCTTCGACATTTGGGCTTTGGAAATTTTTGTCGTAGCACACCGATCATTTTCAGAAAATGGTTGAAAACATTGAAAAAGGATTTATTGCAGAGAATTTAATTAAAGAAATATGTAATTTCGGAATCAATGGAAAAGGTAATTTCAGAATTTATGAAAGAAATAATTCTAGAACAAATCGATGAAAATTCAAAATTACTGAAATAAATAATTTTAGAATTTTTGAAGATAATAATTTCCGAATTAGTGAAAGAAAAAACTTATAAATCAATGAGAGAAATATATTTTTATATTGTCTGATGGAAATTATTTCATAATCAATAATTGCATAATTATTGAAAGAAATATGATCTCAAAATGCATATAATGTACTGGGAAAGAAAATAATTTCAGAATTACCGAAATAAATAATTACAAGATCATTTAAAGTGATTTCAGATTGAAATTAATCTCAGAATCAATCAATTTCAATCAGTAACTAAACAAAAAAAAAAATTCAGAACTAATTATAAAATAGAAAAAATAATATAATTTCAGAATAAAAAAAAAAAGTCTTCAGTTATTTTTCTCCTTGGAACTCCTTCCAACTCTGGACCATAGGCGTAAACTTATTGAAAATGTTGGGGGGGCTCAGGCTCTAGTGGAACCTCGTTTATACGACGCGTCGTATAAATGCGAAAGCAGTACTGAAAAACGAACTTTTTCCGAAAATTACCCTCCCCCCCACTTTTTTTTTACAGACGTTTCCGAAAAAAAATTTTGTGAAAATCTGTCGTTTTGATTCAAAATCTTATGCTTGAGAAGAAATATACTTATAATACTATCATAACATTATTGTTGCTAAAGTCTCAAGCAATTTTACGGTATTCATTTCAAGATTTAACAGAAAAAAAAGCGTTATTTAAACGTTATGTAAAACGTCCTTTACTTGACAGAGAACACCGTTACAAAATTATCGAATGTGGGGGCGACAAAAATCCCAGTTACAGCCCTGGCTATCAGCATACCGTAGCCCGTTCAATAATTATTTCAGTACCTGTCAAAAGCCATGGAACACAGGGCCACAACTAGGGAGGAGCAGGCGGGTCTCGTGTCCCGGGCGCTAGACCGGATGGGGTGCAAATTTCATTCTAAAACCTCTCCTTCAACATTACAAGGGGGGCGTCAAAATGCGCGCTTGCCCCGGGTAACCAAGCATCTAGTTGCAGCCCTGATTGAACCAGTCAATCATTTTAAATTTTATTACTTTTTCAGTAAAAAATATGCATGAGAAACTACAGTCGATCCCGCTTAGTTTTTCCGCTTACAAAGTTTCTTCATGATGGGTTTTTGAAAACTGTAAAACACTGTATTTCAGTGACACGTTTTCACCAATTGAAAAATTATGTGATTCGATTGATAGAAAAGGTGTTTTCCAAAGACTTGGGAGTTCGAATCGAAGTGAAAACGTCGATTAATTGAAGTGTATACAGGCAGGGCCCTGGGTAAAGCAGGAATTAGGAGGCTCTTGCGACAAGAGTCAAAGATGTTAATTGGTCAGTGAATGTATGTTGTTTGAATTTCGGGGGCTCAAAGTTATAAAGGCTTCATTTGCCCATGAAGAAATTAGGCCCTGTATACAGGGATAATGTATAGAAATGTATAGCAACTGAAGCAAAACCTCGTACAAATAAGTAAGGTCAGAAACGTAATAGGGAGATATATACAAAGGGTTCCATTACATTTTCCTAAATACAGTAAAATCTCCACAAATGATCACCTGTACTCAAACACAAATATGCATCAGTGGTCGCCTCTATTCGGCGTAAAATTTCTATGGTGGAGCCCCGTACGCTCTCCTTATATTCATTTATCGAATTTACTGATTTATTTTCTTCGAGTGGGTGCGGAGCCCCCGGGAAGTGTACACGGAGCACCGGTTGAGAACCGCTGCTTCAGTGAAAAGTCTCCCAAACTTTTTGTGTTCCATAGCTCTTCTTTAAAAAAAATTTCTTTCTCATTTCTCCCAACTCAAGCCCACCCATAGGATCCTATACTAAACCCATAGCTTCTATCGACCCTTTGGACAATTGCATCGACCCCTTCCCCCAGGGGTCGATATTTCACACTTTGGAAAGCACAGCTTCAGTGGCCATTCTTGGTTATTATACAACTTAATTTAATGAAAGGTCACGGGAAATTGACCTTTTTAATTTTGATTTATTCTTTTTTTTTTTTTGCACTATTTATAAATTTGTTATGATTAGTCCTGTTTGTTGCATTTATATAAATTAACCTCTTTTTAGCATTAATGTGTATATAAATGTATGTAATTGAAGAATTTTCAGAATAAGTGCAAATTTTCAAGTTGTGCGGAAGATTAATTAAATTTTTGTAATTTTTCAAATTAATATTGCTCATAATACAATAAAAGTTCGTTATAACAACAGCTCACAACCACAAGAAAAGTTCTCGCTGTAACGTAGTTCTCATTATAAACGAATTTTCACGTTTCGCTCTGTAAGGACATAAAATTATTGAAAATTGCTGCTTTATCTGCATTGGGACCATAGACTTAAGATATAAATAGACCGCGCACGCTATTCATAAAACTTGTCGAACGTGAAGAAAAGATGAGCAGTATTGTCGGGGAAAGAACAGGTTCTGCGCTATTACATTTGGCGCGTTTTCGCAGAAGCTAGGATGTTGCTGTAACGAAATTTGACTCAATTCGATCAAGTTGATGAAAACTTTCCTTCATTTTTTCAATGAATTTCACTCATTTTTATGTGAAATATTTAGGGAGTATCAGATTTGAAAAAATAAATTCTATAAAATAAACAAATATTGGAAAACGGAATTTATTTATTTTCCATTAAGTGATAATTCTTAATAATTTCTTAACACATGGGTTTTTAAATTTTAATTGAATATATAATATTTGAAGGAAGTGAATATAAACAGTATAAATTTCATGAAATAAATTTTTTTGGCACAGTTTTTAATAGCTTTCTAAATATCTATACACACACAGGAAACAAAATATTGTATACAACAAATATATAATGTTTATGTTACTGTAAATTTGATAAATCCGTAGTGCGCGTTATCTTCAGAAATTATGTATAATAGTTGGTAAATATATGCATAATTACCAATATTTTTAGTAAGTTTGATGAATTTCGTAGCATTTATCACTTTTTACGAATGAATCGAATAATTCTCAAAATGAAGTTAGTAAGTTTAATGAATATGGAAAAAATCCATGCTGAAATATCACTTTATTTCAACAACTTAGTTCTGTCCGTATGAGATGCGTGCACTACACATATTTCGCCATAAAAATTAAATTAATAATAAATGCGAAGATAGAGAGAGATTTTTTTTCATCGGCTTAGTTCATGTTGGCTTTTGCTGTATTTATCAGCATATGCAAACATAACCGTTACGAAGAGGGGTAAAAATACTATTATTTTTAGAGGTTGTTATGCATTTTTATGCAAAACTGCAATTGTCTAGAGGGGGGGGGAAGTTTTCCTCACATTCTATTTAAATAGAATATTTTTCATAAATTTCTCCATCTGAAAAGCATATTTTCTTCCAAGTTGAGCAAAACTCGAATGAACTCACTAGCTCGCCAAATCTCGCCAAATCTTGCGGAGACGTATATTTCAGTTAAAACTTCATAAAACTCACAATTTCAATCATTTATTGCCAAAAATTCTATTAAAACATTTAATAATGATTCATGCCATTTGAATTTTACCAAAACTTGGAACTTTAATTGAATTAAATCCAAAATGGAGTCGTTAGAAACTGAGATTACGTCAGAAATCCATTGCATCGTCAATTTAATATTCCAATTTTTAATTTATAAGAAGGGGAATAAGCAAAAAAGTATTCCTTTGTGAAAGGATAATGTTCCTCCTTTCCTAAACCGTTCAGAACATCCGAAAGCTGCACACGTGGTGACCATTCTAATGAAAAATAAGACAGCACTTGGAGATCGTCATACGAACAGCCATAAGGAAAGCATTGCCAGCGAGATTCCCTGACCAGCCTTTCGACCGGAATCACGTGACTCCGGATCTTTGCTTCACATTGTAACCCCTCGCGCGCACTCTATAGTATTATTACTCTGTGATTGGGACGTCTTTGAGATCATTTCGTTCTAATATTAACGATTGAACGGAACTCTAGTCATGTGAAATTGATTTTTGATCTCAAATCAGTTGATTCTCTAAGAGTATAAGACGTTTTCCATAGAATTTCGTATCATCAAAGCGGTTTAGATGACCAACTGAACAATTAAAAGTCTGAACTTATTACATTCATGCTCACTTCCATGGATTTATGGATCAGGCAACATCGTCTATCGAATCGGAAATTCGACATTTTCAAATAGTTTGGTTGCTCAACTCCAAGGACCTTCTAGCTACATGGACCATACCCGAAGCCCGGGTGCTTTATTTGCTTGTCATTTCTTTTTTTTCAAGTAAAAAGAAGTAAAATCTCAGGAGAAAAATCCGCCCATTTTTGACATTATTCATGTTTTGTTACTTGTGTGCACGTGTAGTTTGCTTCTTTTTCGAGCAACTTTTTCTTTCTATTAGTGAGCAGCTACAGTACTAATAACTAGAAATTCTTAAATAAAATACATGTAGAAATCATTTGCATGAGAATGTTTTTGCAAATGAATATGCATCGAGATAAATAGAAAAGATGCATTTAAAAAAGCATTTGCGTTTTTTGCTTGGTTATTTGTTCTTTTAGCACATATTTTCTCAGTTTTAGTTCATATTTAGCCATTTTTTTTAAGTGGAAAATTCGGGCTCTAATTACAGGCGAATCCCGTTTTAACGAATACCGTTACAGCGAAAATATCGTTTTAACGAATGGTTTTCTAATCCCTCTAATAAGTATACATAGGAACAATGCAAACAATCTGAAATTTCTTTATAATGAAGTGTTTTCTCCGGTTTCTTGGAGTTCGTTATAACAGGATATTCGACTGTATAACAATCATTTAATGTATTGTTATCAAAGTGAATGGGACAAGGGCGTAGCCAGAAATTTCGTTCGGCAGGGGGGACCAAAGTGACAGAACAATAGATTTGGTCATCTTTTTCCCCTTTTTTCGGTCATTTTCTCACATTTCGGACGAGGGGACCAGACACCCAAGTCTTCCTCTTCGCTACGCCCTTGGAATGGGACTACCCCTGAGCATGAGCGTACCCAAGAAAACCAATCTATTGGGGGGGGGGGGGACACGGAATTTCTTTCAGAGAATTTTTGAGTTGGTGCCAATTTCCCAAAAGCATTTAATTAACAAAAATTTATTTGATTGTTGGGGGCGTAGCCTTTGCCCTTGAGCCCCATTCTAGTTTGATCACGGTCCAAGTAAAAATATACTTTCATTCTCTCTCTCTCATTGAAACGAGCACAACTCCGGTCTATCGCCATAGGCAATTTATTCAGATCTAGTCATGCCGTAAATCTGAGTATATCCTCCCAGGATTCCCCCAGATCTCATGAATCCCGAAATCCCCTGGGCGGGGTCATGAAAATGACTATATACAAAAAATATATTCAGAACAGTATATGCATCTTTATTTATTCCAGGGTTGGACAAACCCCAAGTGCCAGGTCACCATGGTGACTGGAAAATCTGTATTCGCGCCTAAAATTTTGTATATGTGATTGCTAAATCAGAATCTAGTGATGGCTCAAAATTTTCCGATTTCATAATTGTCTTCCAACATGGAAAGGAGCAGAGCCACAACTAGAGAAAGCAGGTAGGTCTGGTGCTCCGGACGCTGGACCAGAATGTGAGTCGAATTCACCCTTTAACTGCTTCTTCTACATGCAAGGGACGCCGAAATTCCGAATTGCCCCAGGTGACAAAGTATCTAGTTGCGGCCCTGGGAAGGGGTCATCAATTCCCAGAAAGGTTGAAAAAAGATTATTTAAGATACTTCTCTCGTGAAAAAACCATGCTTGGCTCTTACAAAATTTGGCTGGTGCCTAGATTTTTTAATGATTTTTATCGAGCCCTGTATTTATTTATATTTTATGATACAGTGTATATTTCCCCCAAAATCAAATTACATGTCACTTATTTAAGATTTATTTTGCTCTCATATATTGAGTCATATATCAGGTTTTAAATTAGAAAAATAATAATTTTTTTAGTTGCATAAATTTCTTATTAAAAACTCGATTCAAATATTGTCACTTTTACAAGTATGCAAGCCAAATGGAGTTTAAATTTTTCTTAAACAAATTTTAAATATGATTGAAAAAAATAAAACATGGTAAGTTTTATTAATTTATTGATATGTCTAACAGAAAAAAAAGTATTTTATACTACGCTTTATTGATTATAAGTATTAGAGGGCTGCAAAATCTAGATTGTTTTTGAAGATTCTGAATAAATTATCATTAAAGAAAATGTTTAAAATGCATGAATTTATCAAAAATGTGTAGCTATATTTAATATTGCTTACTTTTTCTGTCAGGAAACTGTGCGGAATCACGAGGAACTTTTCCGTTTTCTTGTAATACAACATGTTTTACTAACAGAAGGTTATAATGTACGTGCACAACCGAATGTGGTCCACACAAACCATAAAATACTGTGGAACTGTCTATCTCAACATTTGTGGGGTTTTTTTTTTCAGGGGAAAAACAAGGAGTTTACTTCAAGTGGCTCCAAACACAGCTATTCTTATTTTGCAGAATCGCAAACCTCGTCTAGATTTTTCTTCACCACCGTAATTTCTTTATATTCCAATTAGGATCATCTATGTCGGCGTCCTTCACGGATGGCCATCCATTAAGCACAAAAGCTTTTAAAGCCTTGACCGGCGGCGTCAAGAAGAATGTAGTTTTCAGGATCAGAAGGGGGGTCCCCATATGGACGGATGCCTCCAGGTGACATATTCCCCACATAAGCGACACGCTATACACTCCCCGTCCTTCTAATTAGGAAATGGTGATTGTATTCAGTAAACCTGCATTGAAGCAGCCGAAACTGAACCCTATTGAAATGCTCTTTGTCAGCTGCAGAAGGTGCGGCCCCTTTATCATGGAAAAAAAAAAAATACATGGAATAAAAAGTCCGTCAAAGCTCCCAGGCTAGAAGCCCTTCTCCAGTATGTGGGAGTCCATGGCCGTGCTTATAGCTCGCTGAGTGCCCCCCCCCCCGGGAAACACGCCACTAGATGCCACAGACGGGCTGTAACTAGGAGTGAAGATCATTTTATTGTCGGGAAAGGGGGGGGGAAGCATCGAAATACCTCCTTGAGATCGACTGTGATGCCGCAAGATATTTAAAATTTCTAACAGTGCTGCGAACGTAAACAGGGCATGTAAAACCCCCTCTTTGCGGTCACCGGCTGGACAAATAGAAATTCGTCCGTAAAAAAGAATTGATCGGGAAAGGAGGAACCCTATTAAAACCTTGAGAATAATTCTTCATTTTGAAATAAACACAATTTTTCGAATAACATAAGTAAGAAATACTACATCCTTTTTGGAAAAATTCCCCAATTTAATTTGCAATGGAACATAGAAAAAATTACAGTATTTTCCGATAAATAGAGGTCGCATCCTGTAAAATGGCCGGAAAAAAGTGTTTGTGGAAAAATCGCCACTTTTTTTTTTACATGTCACAGCTTCGTATAAAGGCCCAAACTCACTGTACTGACGTGACGTGATTATTCCGAGTCTAGGTGTGGAAAACGTATCCATGCGATTTTTTTGGGGGGGGGGAGAGGGGAAGATTGAGCCAGCTCTCCGAAATTAATAAGAGGGGGGGGGGGGGAGTCTCGATCCCATTGGCTTAAAACAAGTTACGACAGGTAATATAAGTTACGACTTAATGCACTTAACATACGACTTAATACAAGTTACGCTTACGACAGGTCCAAGCACTTCCCTGTGAAAAATCGGGGTCCTCGCGAAAGATCTGTCCAACGGCGACAGGATCATTTTAGTCGTGGAGGGAGGGAAGAGTATGTAATTTTTTCACCCTCTCCCCACTAAAAAAAAACGATCGAAACGATATTTCTCGTCTTCCACCCCCCCCCCCCCAGAATTAGCAGTCCCCACAAGAATTCCGCCTGTGAAAACTGCCTTCTTCCCCAGTTCCGGCCCTGGCTACCTAAGTGTTGGAGTACTGGAAACAGGGCTGGGGGGGAGGGGTCGAATGTCTAGGGTGCCGGACCAGAGGGGGGGGGGACGCAAATTTCACCTTTTAACCTCTCTTCAACATTTATTGAAATACCGTATTTAAAATTTCTATATAAGAGTGCTGCTAACGTAGATAGTTTGAGAATCCCTGATTTATAAGGAGGAAATTTCATATTCCTAGTATTAGAATGCAATGGTACCCGGCTCAGGGGGCTTTGAAATTTTCCATTCATTTCTTATTTTCTTTTTTTTTGTGTGTTAATTTTATTTTACTATTATTTATTTGATTCCCCTCAAAGGCACCGGAACCTAGGAGTGGAGGATATTTGAGCCCAAAAAATTTTGTAAGGTGGTTGAGCCCCCCCCCCCAATAGTTTTTAGAAGAACAATGCAGTGCGTCCTCTGTTTCCTGCGTATGTGCTTCATTTCATCCCCGTATATAGGGGACGGCCAGCAACTTTCAGCGCTCTCTCCCCACCCAATGTTAATTTCTTCATGTCAGCGCCTCTGTTGTGAAGAACTTGTTAATAAGCTTAATCATTGTTCACTTTACCTCCTCCCACTTTTTTTCTTTTTTGTGTTGTATCATGTCCCGGTAGCGAGTCAAAATCGGACGGGACATATGCGGACAACATGGAAATAGGGTCAAAATCGGACAAATTTTGCCGCGCCCTCGATGTTGGCGCTGTATCTCCCATTTGTTTCTCCAACCTGTTAAATGGCGACAAAATGGATACAACAAGAAACCGGGTCAAAATCGGACAAATTTTGCAGAGCCGGCGATGTTGGCGGTTTATCCCTAATTTTTCCACCAAGATGCTAAGTGGCGATTTTCTCTTGGATGGACATTATAAAGACATGCAGAGAAACTTTTGATGAAATTTGAACAATGAAAGACATGAGTCGTCTACCAGTCGCCAGAACAAGTTAAGAAAAACCCGTCCTCTTTGAACCACTGACAAGTGACGGAGGTCACTTGTCCCCAAAGGTCACACTCAACAAAAGAAGGAAGAGATGCTCTTGAGTTTACCGACAGTGCAAGCAAGAGAAAGGTTCCGCCCCCCCCCCCAAGTTATCTACACTGGTGCCTTCAGGCACCACTCTGGGAGGACGCAATTTAGGATGAATGGATGCTGGATTGATTCGGAGATAAGACTACTATTGTCACAGAACAAGTGCGTTGAGATTCTGAAGAAAAGTAAAAAAATAAAATTTCGAGCAGATGGATTTCTACTATTTAAAGAAATTTTTTGTCAAAAATTTTTTTCTGAGCCAAGTGTGAAAAACTTATCCACTCGAATTTTTGGGGGGGCCGAGCCGGCTCTTCTAAAATGTTGGGGGGGGGGGGGGGAGCTCGGGCCCATGGGCCGGATACAAGTTTACGCCTATGTTCTACCCCCACCCCCAGTCAAATTTTGTTGTAAAGGGGCTTGAAAAATGTTTCGGCATCGGTCCTCAAGATCTGTTATGAATGGGCATTTAGAATGTGCTTTTTTCCCCAATATTTTTCAAAAAAACATTGGGGGGGGGGGCTAAAAGTTATTGGTCCTCCCGCATATACCAGACTCAAACGTGTACGAAGGAGAGGAAGAATGCATTGCACAATGGTTTTTTTCAGTAATTACTGGGAGGCTCAGTCCCCTTACAAAATGTATTGCGGAGAGGGGGGGGGGCTCAAATGGCCTCAGCCTCTAGGTTCTGGCACCTATTCTTTATAGAGTGTAATTTATTTCGGTTTCAATATCATTGCTTCCCAATTTTCAACCTTCCCCCTCCCCCCACCATGCATCTTTGGGCATATTTTCATGTTGGCGCCATGGCCGTCCTCCGGTCGCAGTGAACAAAAGAAGAGACACTCAGTTTTTGCCACAGGCAAAGAAGAAAGAGCCCCCTCAACACCTCAAAGAATCTTCCTCTCAGCCGTGTCTTCTGGCAGTAAGGATTGGAACCGATGGAGGGTGCAATTGGGGATTGAACGGCAGGGAAGAAATGAGATAAACGTATTGTCATGGAACAAGAAAGACAAAGACCATCCAGATTTTTTAAAAGAACTAAAATTTTGTGCAGATTGTTTCCATTAACTAATTCATAATTAGGACAACTTTTGGTTAAAAAGAAATTTTCATCATTGCAAAATGAATAAGCCATATTCATACGAATTTTTGGGGGGGCTGAGCCGCGTCTTCAAAAATGTTGGGGGGGCTCAGGCCCATGGGCCCTATAGAAGTTTACGCCTATGCTCTGGACCCGATTGACCCCTTCCATTAAGATGCCACAAAATTACATAAGTTGGTTTCCCGCGGGTTTCATGGGAAGTTTAAATTTTTCCCACCGTGCATGAAAATTGAGAGAGACCCCCTTCCATTATACTTTTTTTAATCAAGAATCTTCCCGCGTACATAATGGTTCACTTACTGGTTTTTTTTTTTAAATCTTAGGCTTCAGAAACTATCTCTAAGTATTCAGTTTCAGCAACATGGACAGACAGGCTATTCAGAGCCATGAATGTGAAATCAGACGAAACAACCCCAGAGAGAGAGATAGCTAAACTTTTTTCGGTTCTTGCGCAAATATGGAGTGTAAGCCAACTACTTTGACAAATTATGTTAAATAATACAAAAGTGACTTAAATCTTGTGGATGTTAAAATTAGTGATGTCCCACTCATCCTATAGTAATTGAAGGATGCTGAAGAAATTTTTAAGGTAATGTTTACAGACAGTGACATTGCAGAAAAGGGAAATCTTGCATTCCTTGATTGTGTTAAAATTTTTTCAATAAGCCTATTTGAAACGCATAAATGCATGTATAAAAAAATTTAATAATTAATAAGTTACGATCATGATGGTGTTTGGTAATTAATTAATATAATTAATTTCGTAATTAATATAGTTAATTTTTTATATTAAATTTTCGATTAAAAAACTAACTGGAATTTTTTAAAAATTTGATAGGAAATGTCGGGGAAATTTTATTACGAAAGCATTTTTTTGTGCTTCAGTACTCGTGTTAATTTGTTGACATTAGACCGAGCACCTCCAGAACCGATTCAGAAATAAAAATTTCCCAAGTGGAGCTCAAGTTAAGCAGCCACATGTTTGAAACACTTCTGACGCCTGGAGAAGTGACCAGCTACATCGTCAGACTTCAAACACTGGCCGTTTCCCACAGTTCCCCAAACTTCTTGTTCCATCTCAAGCTCCTTTAAATTTTTTTCTCCTCGTCAACCCATACTTTCTGAGGTGGGTGATGGAATGCAGGGCCGTAATTGGGGGCGGGGGCATGGGCGGAAATACGGGGAGGGGCCCCCAGCGTCAAAGGTGGAGTCGACCTATTTAATGTATATATGTGCTGACATCATCATCGTGCCCCCCCCCCCAGACTTCCAAGTCAATCTCCACCTATGGTCGGGGAGCAACTGCCTAGGACGGCAAGATTCAGGGGGCGGCAGTTTTAGGTAAGAACAAAGAACACCATTACAAAATTATCGAATTTCGAAGTTGTGGGGGGCGGCAAAAATCCCAGTTACGGCCCTGATGGAATGGTCCAGAGGGACACAGGCTAAAATAATATGCCTCTGAAAAAAATGTCCATATTTCCTCAATATATTATCATTAATATATCAATGATTTAAAACTGATCTCGCATATATTGCTTGCGAGCACCCAAGACTGCTGTTCAACATCCTGCAACTGAGATCTTTGGCACCCACAGCAAATTTATACTGTGAAAAAAATATAATTAAAGAATCGTCCTGATCTGGAGCCTTGTCAGACCCATCTTTGTGTGTGGACATGACACTCACCCGCATAGGGGAGATCATGGCCCCCACATCCTGGAGCAGGTCCCTTAGGCTGGGATCTTTTGCGGGCCCCCGGCCACACTTTCACTGGCCCGGCCCCAGGGCTGGAGCCCAGTCAGCCCACCTCTTGTGGGGGCCATGGGGGAGATAGACTTGAACGGTAGGGGCATGATGATGTCAATTCATATATGTGCCTGTGGCCGGGATTAAACTATAAAAGTTTGATAAAAGATCTTGCATTTTTCAAGTTTTATAAAAGGACTTTCAGAAAACTTTTATAGCGTAATCCTGGCCTATGGCTGGGTTCTCAGGGTTAGACTTTTATACTGGAAAGAGCTCTGGGCAAAGCCTTAGAGGAGAAATAAAAAAAATAAACTTATATTTCTTCTCGATGGGCAAAGCAGACATTAAAGAGCCTCCTCTATAACTTTTGTGTGTGTGTGTGTGTGTGTGGTGGGGGGGACAAAATCTCTTTTTTTTCCTGACATGTTTTTTTAATTATAATCTGCACTGGTGAAATTCATGTTTTTATCCGATTTATAAGCAGCAAAACGCTCTAGTCATCTCTGGAATATTGTAAGCATTTAACATTTAGGACGGTATTACACTATAAAAGTTTTCTGAAAGTCCTTTTATAAAACTTGAAAAATTCAACCAATAAGCTTATCGGTTGCATTTTCTAGAATGTAACGTATGAGCTTCATTGGTTGGATTTTTTAAGTTCTATAAAAGGATTTTATCAAACTTTCAGTGTAATACAGGTCTTTAGCCGGGTTTTCCTAGGTAGGAGCAGGTTTTTCTTCGCCGTGTGAACCGAATAGGACCATTTTCGGTCGGCAGAAACGTATAACTTTATCACACTACGCGGTTTTTTTTTCCTAGCGGGGCGCATCATCTGATCTGTCGTCTGCATATTCACGCATTTTTGCCATTTTTTACAATAAAAAAGAAAACGATGAAATGAAAAAGAAAAATTCCCTTCCAAGAATTGATTATTTCTTGAAATTAATATTCAAAAGACAAAAAAATCCAATGAAGGGGAAAAAGGCTTTTCTTTTCTATTTTTGTTATTCGGAATAAAACAAAAATAGAATATAGCGGAATAACTTATTCCGCTTCAAATAACCTCAGTGAGGTGAGACGTTAACGGTATTTTCGCCAGAATGTTTGCTAAAGATGTTATTTTGGCATTAACGATAAATGGCCAGGCCTGACCACTTTACAAAATCAACCAATCAGGGAACAGAATATAGACTGCCTAACATTTTGTCTGTAGATATAGTAAACACACTGAGCTATAAGTAATAAGTAAGCTTACTTATAGCTCAGTGAGTAAACATGCCCTGCTGTTGGCACCATTGAGTTAACTCTACGCACTTCCCTGCGCCCGTCATCTCGGTTTTCTTTCTGCACGTTTGATTGTTAAATTTAAGATAACGTGATCGAAACAAAAAAATCAATACAGTAGAACCTCTGGATAAATGGGATCAAAATTTTTGTCCGCTGATGGGGAGGTAAGATATGCAGTGGAACTTCGTTTATACGCCTTTCACATTTATACGACGCTTGGGTCTCGCAATTTGTTTATATACCTTTTAATGGCAAAATATGTGTGTTGCTGTCTCTCTGAAAGTGATACACCGGTGGTTAACCTTAATCACCAACCGTCTCTATAGAGAAATTTCATTTATATTTCACAAAATTTATCTATTTCTCCGGTGTGATTATGCATAATTTCTAAATAAAGTAAGAAAAGCTGATAAATATGGAATACATAACCTTTCTTCTCTTCATTAAACCAATTAATTGTTTTTACCCGTACATGATGCGTGCACTACACATATGATTTGCAATACAAACTAAATTAAAATAAGAGCGAAGATAAAAAAATTAGTAATAACATTATCAGTCTTGTAATGCTGACTTTCTTTACACGTATCAACAAACAAAACCAACATTACCATTCGAATTCACCATCGTGGACCTTAGTTATGTTCAGATAATTAAGTGATTAATTGACACTTTATCAATAGTACGAGCTTGGGATTAAACATAATCTTAGCTGAATATGATAAATTCTCGGTTCATGACCGAAAATTAATAAATTGGAGTTCAGAAAAAAATTAGAGTTTGCCTGATCCGCTATCGAGAATGTCCGCTAACGGGGAGTGAAAACATTAAAGCCCTATTCCATGGGACCGGGGGGTCAGAAAAGTGTCCGCTAATGGAGAGTGTCCGTTCGAGGAGGTTCCACTGTACAGGGTGACATGTGCGAGCTCTTGAAATGAAAACACAAATTCTCGTGAATATGCAATGGTAAAAATATAATAATAATAGTTTGTCTCTAATTAGCTACGGGGGCTTTTTATATATTTCTCGCATATAATCCGTTCACGTACGTTTGGCCTGTAGCCATGCTTTTGATTCCTGCATTGAATCATCATGGAATGAATCGCTTACACTTGATGAAAAATGTCCAGAATCGGTCCTGCATGGTAGAAACGGCATGTGCCCAGCGTCTAAAAATTATTGAATGCCAAAGAGGTACTCTTCTACATCTACATGGAATCTGCATAGAGTCATTGTAATGAGAAACAATAATATAGTTCTCTCAACAGATGATTTAAGAGAGATGTTGAATTCTCAGCACAAAACACGTAAAAAAAAAAAGGCTTTCTGAATATTAATCCCTTTACGATCACGGGCGAAATATCTTGCTCAAGTTCCAGTGAAAAAAATTCATTCCAACTGTCTACTTCCTTTAACACCTTTCTTCTCATCGCGAAGCTTCATTGTAACTCTATGTGCGAACCGAAGTTGTTTTCCCTTCCCCCCCCCCCTCATTGTTGTTTCTATTCTCTTGTATTTAATGTGTTTTCCCGTACGAGAGCGATAAAGAAATCCACTCTGTGGAACTACTCCCTTTTCTAATTTAGTGTTTTCCCCTTCTATTTCTCTTTTTGTTTGTTTCTTTACCTCCTTCTTCCTTCTTTAAAGTGCGAACAATCCGGATTTATCGCCGATACTTTTGATAGAGATCATCCAAATGTACTTAATGTTGAGATGAACTTTTTGACGAGAAAAAACTGTGCTCTAACTTCAACTTCCAATTTGAAAGTTGTTGCCCTGTATCTCCCGAGGCCAACGGAAAAAAAAATTCCATGTTTCTAAGTGTAATATTCACAGAGATTATTTTCGAATTCGGAAAAATGGAGGAAGTTTGGGAAAGAAGAGCACTGAATGTGTAAAAACCGTTTTAACCGCATTTAACGTTGCTGTTTCCCAAACTTCTCCGTTTTCGGAATTCGAATGTCTTTGTGAATATTGCACTTCAAAACATGGATTTTTTTTTTTCGGCATCAGGAGAGACGCGCAACAACTTTTTAATGGGAAGTTACACCACAGGAAGACCGCATAAAAATTTATTTTGATTTTTTATTTTGTGACACGCTGCATTTTCCACTCTCAAAACTGGTACAGGGCAATATTTGAACGTTTGTTGAGCATTTTTAAACTGGAATCACACCTCTACGACGGACGGTTGATGATATAAAGGGCGTGCTATCACTTATAGAACACCCTGTATATCTAAAGCCAGGGTTATATACGAATTCACAGCCTACTTGCAGTGATGGTAATTGGTAACCTCTTCGAGCGAAATTTCCCTCAAAAAAAATTTCCCTTTTGACAAAATTTTTCCCACGCATTCAGGAAAATGTGCTGCTATCTAGCGGGAAAAATACGTAATCAAGTATTTTACAATAATAATAATAAAAAGTATAGTAATGCATTAATTTATTTTTTTGCCAAAATTCTTCTGTTTGATGAATTCTCGAAATTTCCCACTTGAGCAAATTTTGGCCAATTTTACCCACGAATATGGGAAATTTCCCACGAGTTACCATCACTGCCTACTTGCATATGTTTTGGAATTTTTAAAATATTAGTGCATATAAAATGCATAAAATTTATGAATTTTCAAAAAAAGTTGATATTTTTAAAGTTTTACGAAAGCTCAATCATATTTTTATAATTTTGCAAATGGTCATTGCCGAACCTTATTTCTTTCCACGAAATCTCGTATTTCAGCGAACATTAGCATTTTGTAAATGAATATGTAAAAAAGAGATAGGCAATATGCATTTGAAAAACAAGTTTGCTTTTTTTCGCCTGATTATTTGTTTTTTTAAAAGCATATTTTCTCAGTTGTAGGACACATTCTGGAATTCTTTTAAGACTTTTTTGAGTGTTTTTGGAGTATGCTTTTTGCATATTTCGCAACATTTTAAGTGCATATTTTTAGATCATATTTTGTCATTGCTTTAAGTGCACATAATCCAGCCTCTAGTTAAGGATGCAACGATGGTAATAGTAAAGTAGACCACAGGGATCGTAGTAAAGCAAATTTGATTCCAAAATTAAAAAGAAAAAATGCAAAAAAAAGATTTTTCCCCACAAAATGCTGATGGTTTCCCATGATGCTGCTTTCTCTCGATATAACAATAATTAAGGGATATAAAACTTGTTCTAGATGCAGTGGTTCCCAACCTCTTTTTGGCCATTCCCCACCTAAGTATCTTGTAAAACCCCGATGCCCCCCCCCACCCCCAAGTGGCACGCGGAGGGTTATATGGGATCGATGCCGCCAGAGGCGTATTAACTGTTGGTACACCGACTTCCCTGCAAAAACCTCAACTTCACAATTTTTTTTTCTAATTTAAAGAGAGGGTGGCGCCATGGTCCCTTCATCTCGGAGCAGGGCTCCTAGGCTGGGATCTTTTATGATAAATTTACAGCGTGCAAACCAAAAAGTTATGAGAATCGTCCCAGGGCCGGAGCCCTGCAGCCCCCCCCCCTTGTGGGGCGAGCCCAATATTTTCTTCTGTGCTCGGGACCTCAACTGATCTTAATCCGTCTTTGCATGCAGCCTCCCTTCAAAATGATCGAAATTAGAACGAAACTGTAAAACAAAAAATTCTTCATAAATGATGTTTTAATCAATTTCTCTGTGTGAGAATTTGAAATGCTTTTGACGGTCAAAGACTCCAAATTTCTTGGAAAGGAAAAACTCAAACCTCAAATCAACCTGTGTGCCCTCCGCCCCAAAAAGTAAGTCCTGCGTACACCCCCCTTGTCCATTTTCCGTGGCATGTAGTTCTTATTACGCAAATAAAGAATTCCTATTCACATGGAGGAGGCCGAAAAGACTATTAATTGGTCTAAAGATGGGGTTTCCAACTTTCTAAATATTGCGGGTCAAAAAAACAAAAAAAAAAAAATCCATGAAGCTCAAAGGCCAACAAGCCATACTGTGGTATCTCGATTTACACAATGGCGTCTTAACGGGGAAGTCAAACGGAGCGCAGCAGTTCTGAGTCAAACAGAGCGCCCTACGTTATTGGAGAATTTTATATTATGGGATGATTGTTTTTCATTGAATATGAACTTTCATAAATCATGATTGCTTCCCTTAAAAGTTAAATAGTTCCCTTCAAAAATCATATTGCCGCCGCCGCCTCCTTGTGAGTTGTGGGGTCCCACATTGGGAATCAGGATTCTACAGGGCCGGATAAACCCATATGAATACCCTAAGCACTCAAGTGATTTTGGTGCCCCAATCTCCTTTCAAGGGCGTAAAGTTATTGAAAATGTTGGGGGGGCTCAAGCCCCATACAATGGAACCTCGTTTATTCGTCGCGTCGTATAAACGAGGTTTTTAAGCACGTCGCCGAACAGTCGGGTCAAAGCGTCGTATAAATGAAAAACCGTATAACTGAAACGTTATCTCTACCTTACTCTTCCGCAAAAATTTCCCTAAGAAAACTAAAAATTATTGTAATTCAAAACCATATTTCATGAAATTGAAATCAAGAAAAAATTATATTACAAAAAAAATTACTCTAAATACAGCATAACATTGCTGTTTCATAAACCTCAAGCACTCTTATGATGTTCCTTTCAAGATTTGAAATGCAAAAATGCGTTATTTATAAACTTAAACAAAAAATTCGTCAGTGTTGTTCGATTTCTATATTCAAGAAAAAAGTCAATAAAGCATAGAGTTCAGCTCTTTGAAAAAAAATCAGTTCTGCTTTAAAGAACTGTTTTTGCGTGCATCTACGGTCAACAATCAACCTCCGTTAGCAGTCAGTTCATTTCGGAACTTGCAACAGATATTGTTGAAGCCACCTCCATTCCGTGGCCACATCCGCAGGCGATCAACGACCAGCCTGGCCCCAAGAACTTTTTCAGTACATATGTTATATCGATATGTTATACCCGGTTCCTACAGGAAAGTCTTATTACTGTCCACTTTTATTGTATCATTGAGAACATAACATGTTGAATCAGCGTTATCTTCAGGTCTGTCTAGTCACAAAAAATTCTCTCGCGCAGTCCCCGCACTTGGCGACCGTTGGCCACAGTCTTTGGTGAGCCGCCGCACACTCCCCCCCCCCCCCCCAGTAGCGAACTTACGGTTCGAAACGGTCCGGGAAATGGACAGTTCGTCCGGAACGTGTTTTTCTTGTCTGAGGAACGGGAGGCGTAGGTAAGGTAATTCTTGTTGGTGACGGACTGGAATCGTTCACGTCTGAAGCCAGGAAGGCGGGTTTCAGTCTGTCCAGAGAAACAGGGGGTCTATTACGCTCATGTCGTTATGCCCGCGTTTCAAACGTGTTTGGGGTTTGCGGTGCATTGTGGGATAGATTTACGTCACCATCGCTAAAGGTTGATTTTTCTCACATCGTTACTAGCGATTTTCGTTATCGACATCGCTACGTGAAACGTTAACTAACGAGACCGGAGACCACTCGTTATGTTCGCGTTACGGAAATAAACATGGCCGCTCGCGCGTACATTTTTCGATGGTGAGAGCAACGGAGACAAATTAGTTAGAATTGGAAATTATTCATTCATTATTAATTTATCAAGTTCATTATAATGAATAATAATTCTCTGAATTACATTACTTAATTTAGTAACATGATTCAGAGACAGCATTATCGTTTAAAATGTTATCTGTACACATAACTGATTGGAAAAAATTATTCAGTGGTAAATCGTTATAAATTATTATACTCGGTACAAAGATAAATCACTCTACACAACGTTATTTTTTTTTTTAATCTTGTATGGAAATGTCTTTATTCTAATCTTAAACTCATCTCAATATAAGAATATTATTTAACTGGTAAATCTCTCTATCGCGATGTTTCAAGACATTTTGAAATTTGCTCAATATTTTTTTTACATCTCGTTCAAAATCGACGTCAATATATATTTAAACGTCTCCAGATTTTCCCCTTCTTAATTCGTTTAATAACATTGATATTTTGTAATATGAATTAAGTGTTGCTACTTTCTGTGCAGTACACAGAAGTGTAATGCAGTAAACACCATTACACACACACACACTATACTCTGTGCACTAAGTACACTATAAAAAATCAAAGTAAATTTTATTAATCAACAAATAAATTTTTTCTAATCCTTGAGTGCATTTTCTGATCGGAGTATAAAAAAGATGTCAACAACAGTGTAAATTTGGTGGTACTTCATTTTCATGTGTGAAACAAGAAAACCAATTTTCTAATTAATGATGTAAATAAAAGGTTACTTGTTCTTGATTTTGACTTAATATCAAGACGGTAGATAAATGTGTTAAAAACATGGTAAGATATGATATTTTTGATAGTCGTTTTGGAAATTCATCACATCATTGAACTTCAATAGAAAATCATTTTTTAAACGTAATAATTTAGAAAATTTCCCCGCGCCAGTATCATGTGCGTGCATAGCCTACCTTTTTCTCAAATGTTTGATGAAAATAAAAATAATCCGGATGAATTAAAAAAATGCAGCTTAGAAAATTAGGGACAACCAACACACACTAACGCGTACAAATAAATAAAATAATAATAACGCACGTGCTGCAGCACTCGTTGATAGTGATGATGATTATCAGCAGCGGAGAAAATTATCCGATTGGTCCATCCCTTTCGGAGCTAACGCAACTCTCGGACCAGGGAGTTTTTCGTAAAATAGATAACGACATACCGCTGGTTGCTGAGAAAAATCAAGTTTTTGACGATGGTCGCTGAGATTTGCGTTATGAGGCTCGTTGAGAATTTGCGTTAAGGGCGTGACGTCACTAACGACCTCGCTGTATAACGACGTGAGCGTAATAGACCCCCTGTTCTTTTTTTTCCACGGACATCGATGTCGAATGTCTTTTCACGTCGTTGAATCACTTGAAATGGTCCGTCATATGGAGCTTGAAGCGGCTTTCGCACTCCATCGTGCCGAATGAATACGTGTGAGCAGTCTTTCAAATGAGGGTGGACGAAAATACTTTGTGGTGCATGACAAGATGTTGGTCGCGGTCGTAATTTTGTAAAATGTTCTTTGATAGTCTCAATAAGTTCTTTTGATGATGTTTCCCTCGGAGTGGGATCGATAAAATATCTGAAACGAAAGCGAGCGTTTCTGGATCTATAACCGCAATCACGTTATTGTATTTGGTAGCGTCGTTAGTTATGGTGGATATTGAAAAACAACTTTCCACTTGAATGAACCATAACTTTATATTTTGCCGCCATATGGGCGGGAGTTTCAAGGCAACGCGACAAATTTGTAAGTTTTCTGGTGATGGGTCAGGTGGCGAAGGGTTAGGAGAGTTATCGTTAGGCATTTTTGGATACAGACTTTTATGCGAATCTAGTTATATAATTGCGAAAATAAAAATAAGAACATTTGTTATCCTGACCAAACAAAATAGAGCGATCACAAAAAGGTCCTACCCTGATCTTAATGGCATCGGCGGTGCTGCACACATTGGGCTTCGGCTGAGTAGATTCGTCATCTTTATGTCATCAGAAGGTTGCTTCGGTCTAGGTCACCACTATTACTGTCCACTTTTATTGTATCATTGAGAACATAACATGTTGAATCAGCGTTATCTTCAGGTCTGTCTAGTCACAAAAAATTCTCTCGCGCAGTCCCCGCACTTGGCGACCGTTGGCCACAGTCTTTGGTGAGCCGCCGCAGTCTGTTCAAAGGTTCTGGTGCACCATGCGCTGACCAGAGAGGGTGCCAATTTCACCATTTAACCTCTCCTTCAACATTACAAAGGGGCGTCAAAATGCGTGCTCACCCTGGCCGACCAAGCATCTACTTGCGGTCCTGTTTGCAACTGACATTCATTAATTTAATAGTTTGAAATAATTTCAGAGCAATATCTCAAGTGCAGTATTTTTCTGTCAGATTTAAGAGCAACACCTTTTAAAGCTCAGAAATACCTCTAGATATGCGTGACCATGTATTCTGTTTTGAACATTGTCCCGTAACTCAAAGGTTCTGACTTTTGTCAGCAGCGGCTTTTTGCCCAATTCATGGTTCATCCGCGACTCCACGGAATAGCTTGGTAGATATTTTTACTTATAAAAGAACCACTTTTCAAAGAATAAATAAGCATACAAATCAATATTCCAGCTTGTCGCGCCGCCCCTGACAAAGGTTAGCTACACCGCTAGAAGCCACTACGCACACTTGAGAAACACTGACGTAACTCATATGATCGTTGTTGTTCAGTTCGTTTCCATCTCAGCAGAAAGTAGTTTAGCGGGGATTGCGGAGGGGGGGGGGGGGGGTAAGACAAAAATTGATGGAAGAAATTCACGAAAAAAAATTCAAACACCTTGAAAATGATTATAACTTTTTCAAGGACTTTTAAAGACTTGAAAATGAACTTTTTCTCTAAGGATTTTCAAGGACGGTACGAACCCTGTCCCTATATACCAGGGCTTGACAAATCTCGGGCTCCAGGTCACCATGGCGACTAGAAAATTGATATCGGCACCAAACATTCTCTGCATGTGATTGCTGGAGTGGAATCATAGGATGACGAAAACAGTGTGGCCTTCGACATGGGGGGGGGGGGTCTCCGTAAGTCCTGAAAAAATCTAAAAAACTTCTTCAGCAAAAACCATGCTTGGCTCCTCAGGAATATGGCTGTTTCCTACATAGTTTTTGATTTGTCAAGATCGGCTATATTCAAATGAGATCAAAACAGGAATCATTCAATGTTTTTAAAACAGTATTGAAATTCATACTCGATGAAAATTCCAAAAAAGCATGGTCATATAGGCTTATGCAGCCAGAGCCGCTATCCTATAAAATGTTTGACAAATGATTTTACTTCATGTTCATTTCTTTTTCTCTTTAGAGGTGGGGGGGGGGGGTGAAGAGGACAAAATCACTGAAAATATTACGATTTGATATTTTGGTTTTTTGTTGGTCGGCATTTCTTCGAGCAGAAATACTTAATTTCGTTTCATTTGTGTTCAATAATGTGCATTTCAATATAGTACAGGAGTACCGTATTTGATTTGCAAAAAATTCAATATAAACAAACAAAACAAAAATATTAAAATGTCTGAGTGAGTACAGTGTTTAAAGAGAGGAAAAATGCAACAAACACCATACTGAGCTCTTTCGCGTATTAATAATGAGAAAATTATTATTGCGTAATTAATGACAAAAGTTCGGTGTAGATAATATCTGATATGCTGATAATCTCATTATGAAATCAATGATGCAATAACTTTATTGCATCAATTAAAAAAAATGTGAAGGAAGAGCAACTTTTTTGCGCATTAACCCTATATAGTCCCGTTGATTTTTGAATAGACATGGTAAATGGTCAAAAAACTACAAACAGGTTTTTTGGTATTTCAGAAAGTACATCCTTTAGTGTCATTTCAGTACAAGGTACAGCTATATAAGTACAATAATTTTTATCTATCTAGAAAAAGCTGATTCCTTGTTGGTGTCATATTTGAGAGCTGTCCCAATTTTACGTGCTCAGAGATTTATATTATAGCACCAAATTGAGGGAAATGGAAATGAAATTCAAGGGACGAAACTATTCAACTTTGCTGAACAAAATTCTAATCTGTTTATAGATAACATTAAAATTAAGGCAGACTATATTTTACCCTTAATTAATTATTTTAGCTAGTTAAATCCAGTATAATTAATTAAATTGCTGTGATGATGTATTGTTTCTGTTAAAAATATGCTAACAGTGCCAATTTACATCGGTTTCTGGAAAAAAAATAATTTTCAATACGTTTTATGGAGGAGAACCATAGAGGGTATAAAAACATTGGTTTCGATTTTATTTGGCCAACATAGGTGATCAGTTGCTATTAATATTAAGGTGCGCCGCAGATAGCAAACGTTTAAAAACCCATTGGCATAGCAGCTCGCTTATTTTTCTTAACAAACACACACTTCAGTATTAGTATAATACTGAAGTCATACTGATATCAGTAAAAGTATAAATACTTTTTTTTAAATTCATAAATCAGAAGGGGGGAAAATCTTTGTTTACATGTAATATACGTCTGAGCGAGTGCTTATTAACCGAAATTTTAGTGTTTTTTTTGCTCATATACTACTGATGTATGTAAAACATTTCAACGTTGAAGGACCCTGCAGGACCGGTAATTATTTTTGGTCAAGCATTATCTTATTTGCAATCATTTTCAATAAATCAATTGATCAGTTTTGACCATAAACACCTACGTGATAGATATGCCATTCATATTTTATCCTAAAAATTAATTTTAACAAAAATAACTTAATAATCTAACGATATAAAAATTTTCAATCATGTAATGCTGACCACGGCCTATCGAAAACCACGGTTTAAATCACCAGGAATAACCAAACATAGCAGCAATAGCAAACAGTTCGAATGAAACGCATATTTATACATTTCGTTGATTTAAAATAAATATTTATTGTATCCTCATGTTGTTCATGTCAAATACTCACATTTAAATTTTCCTCAAAAAATACACACAAGAACCTAGTTATACAATTATATAGTTTCTGAACCGGTCCTAATTTCTGCATGAAGTGGCCCATTTAATTTAAACAGCACAGTATTTACTCTATTCGCTAATAAACTAAGCATCTTTGACCCTATTTATGCAGGGTTATAATTGTCCACTTTTTTCTAGGGGCACTTCAAGTCAAAGGTCCTGACTTGCAGAAAAACCAAAAAATTTGGGTGTCATAAGATGTTTTTTTTACACAAATTATTTTCGACTTATTTTGTTCCTTGTTATTAGAGACACTGTTTAAGCAAAACAAATTTGAATAATCCAACTCGCAGTTTTCCAAACTTTTTGTTTCATCGTCCTCCTCTTCAGAATTTGTTTTTTTCTCAATCCCCCCCCCCCCCCGGACCTTTCCATGCCCCGAAGGAGCGATATTGCCCATTATAGGATACTCTGATCTAACTGATCATAACTTCAATAACAATCTCTGTTCCCATTCTTCTAATCACTATCACCGAATATTATTTCCAAAATCTCTTGTGTTGTCTGATCAATAATTTCATGGTCGGTTTTCTTTCACCTTTCGTAGTTTTGTAATTTCTGAACTCCGGATAATCCACCCTCGGATAATCGAGGTTCTACTGTACTTTCGATTTCTTTAACAATCTTGTTCCAAACAATGTTTGTCGTAAAAGCTTTTGGCCTCAAGAATATCTGTATAAACATTTTATGCAATCGCAAAATTCCCAAAAAATTAGAGAAACTGCTAATGAGGTTGTACTTACCAAGATTATTGTTGCTCTGCTACAAATTGGGCTTTGATGATGATTCCTTCATCATGAAGGAAGGGTAAGGATGCAACGATCGATCAGCGTTGACTTGAAAATTTGTAACATGAACACTCAACGATGACACTTGGATTAAAAAACAACTGGATGTTTCTTCCTCTTCCTATATGCTATAGTTAATATGACAATCCTGTTTTCGGTATTGTCAACTCTGTACAGAAAAATTTCTCACGTCTTCGTGCGCAACCATTTATCGGCAATTACCTTTTGTAACTACTATAGTTCGGCTGGTCAAATTTGACCAGCCGAATTAATCTTTTGTGAACATTTCGGATGTCTTATTCTTCGTTTTTTTCTCATGGTTAGTACATCTGGACAACATAAAAATGTAACACTGTGCTAGCTTCCTGAAGGAGGGACACAGAGATGTGTGTTACTTAAACACCTATAAACACATGATTCAGTTAGATGGCGGTATCCATGACTGAAAATTTCGGGAAAGTTCTCACGCTTCCTCAGGGAAAAATTTCCAATACATCTGGCTGCCCATTCGTGTGCGTCTTTGTTCGGAATTCACCTATATATATGTGTGTGTTTGTGTATGCTCCGCCTCGCTTCAGGGCAGTTGTATTCTAGAAAGGCTACTAAATTTCTACAGTGGAACAAAAATAGTCAAAGCGCCGCTGACAGGAAAACTACAACATCCATCTCATTATTGCTATCATATAATACATTGCTACCTCCAGAGGGGTGTACAAACAATGAGGAAGGAGATCGTACAGGAAGCGATATAGACCCGTCAACCAGTTCCCAAGTTAACAAGTGAGGGGGGGTTGGGGTGTATTCTGTTGAATAGTTTTCTCCTTTTTTTTCCTTTTTTTTTTTAAACTCATAATGGGTATCTGTCACAGGCATAGTACAGAAGTGCATTCAAGAGGATTCACTGATGGCATTTTCTACTTCTGTCGCCAGCCGATCTACAGAGACAGAAAACAATCGTCAGCTAAGAAAAAATAAATTAGTGATTGCTCTTTTCTGATGCCCGTGTCAGGAGTACGTGCTTTGTTGTCCTCAATGGTTAATCCTGCCTATTGCGACCCAACGCTTTTCTTTGATCTTGTCCCAAAGCGATTTGCCTTGTCCTATCTACCCGCGAAAGCTAGTTGTCTGGAATAACTACTATATGGTCATACAGGCCCCCTAACTAGGCTGGGGCAACCAGGGCATTGCACCAGGGCCACATGCTTAATTGGGCGCCACAAAATAATGTACATTTATTTTGCATAATAATAATCCTTTCCAAGGGCCCCCAGAAAAAGTGTGCCCTGGGGGCCCCGAAAAGGCACGATATGGTCCTGTGTTCATAGAAAAAGAATTTTCTCGCTAAACATGGAAAGGAAACCTATCAATGTATAATTTTTTCTTTGTTGAATTAATTTTCAATTTGAAATCTTATAAACGGATGACCGAGAGAGAGTCTTGAAAAGATCTCTCATCCAAAGATCTCGTTGTAAAGTCATAACTATTAACATCATCAGACATACATTGCACTATAAACATGCCCCCCCCCCCAGTCAACGGTGGGACTAACCAACACCTTCTAGAGCAAGCTGCTTTAGAAGGTATTGGACTAACAGGGCTCCAGTGCGGGGGGACGATTCCCCCCCCCCCTCTATCATTTTTTGTTTTTCACACGAAAAATTCACTATATCCACCAAAGGCCCCAGCCTGAGGCCCTGATTCGGGATAGGGGATGCCTATAACATCTCTTTTATAGTCCTTGCCAACAAAATTAGTGAAAATAGTGGAATTACTCGTTATCAAGTTATCGCAGCTTCCGGTCATTTTTATTTGGTCCCCGAGTGACGTTATACCGAGGACTGACTATTTATGATTTATTGAATTTTAAATAGATACATTTTGCGGCACTTACATACCGATATTGTGCATGCATTTCACTATTTATAAAGGGGTGGCCAACCTGCTTCCTTAGGTAATTGAAGATTAATTTTTACTTTTTAAATTGAAGAAATTCTTTTCAATTTGTGAGCAATATTCTTTTTATGAATGAACGAGTCTTGTAGCCAACTTGTAGGCTATCTCCCTTCCCCCCCCCCTAACCGATAATGTGCAGTAGGCCATCTTTGCAATGACCTAATTGATAACTTTTTATTGAATTAGTTTTAGTTTCGTTTCTCATCTTCGAAATTCCCAACCAGATGGGGAGAAAACGTTGAGGGGGTGGGGATATCACATACCTCATTGGCGTTGCTGTCACTGCCTTTTCAGTCACCTCATCAATAAAAATTATACAGTTTGTACAATTTTTATTGATACACATGCACAATTTAGATTAGGATGTTCAGTTTTCCTACTCAAAAATTCAAAAAAAAAATTCTAATTTTCTTTCCTAAATGAGCATTCTTACGAAAACGAAGAGCCAGTCAAATTATATTAGTGGAGGGTGCAAATCTGTTCCACAAAACAAGGGTTATGGTGTTGACTACACTCTTTAGGAAGACGTTGGCTGAGGTGTTGGGCAGCATTTAAAATTTCCATGAGTGCTGCGAACGTAAATAATTCAGGAATCCCTTAGTTATAAAGATAATATTTTGTATTCATTGTTAAAATGTAGTGGTGACTTAACGAATGGGCCAATAAAGCCCGGTCGAGGGGTTGGTCTTGGACCTTTGAAAAATTATCATTTAGTTTTCATTTCCTTTTTTAAAATCAATATTATAATTCACTTGTTGTTTATTTGATTGAGGGAGAATGCATTGCACAATGGTTTTTTTCAGTAATTACTGGGGAGGCTCGGTCCCCTTACAAAATTTATTGCGGGGGGGGGGGCTGAAATGGCCTCAGCCTCTAGGTTCTGGCACCTATTCTTTATAGAGTGTAATTTATTTCGGTTTCAATATCATTGCTTCCCAATTTTCAACCTCCCCCTCCCCCCCACCATGCATCTTTGGGCTTATTTTCATGTCGGCGCCATGGCCGTCCTCCGGTCGCAGTGAACAAAAGAAGAGACACTCAGTTTTTGCCACAGGCAAAGAAGAAAGAGTCCCCTCAACACCTCAAAGAATCTTCCTCTCAGCCGTGCCTTCTGGCAGTAAGGATTGGAACCGATGGAGGGTGCAATTGGGGATTGAACGGCAGGGAAGAAATGAGATAAACGTATTGTCATGGAACAAGACAGCCAAAGACCATCCAGATTTTTTAAAAGAACTAAAATTTTGAGCAGATTGTTTCCATTAACTAATTCATAATTAGGACAACTTTTGGTTAAAAAAAAATTTTTCATCATTGCAAAATGAATAAGCCATATTCATACGAATTTTTGGGGGGGCTGAGCCGCGTCTTCAAAAATGTTGGGGGGGCTCGGGCCCATGGGCCCTATAGAAGTTTACGCCTATGTCTCCTTTACCACATTGTCCTGGGCTAGAACTCCTTAATACACTCCTTAATAAAGGCGTCTTACCCTGGGCCTCATGACAATCAGATCTGTTCACAATTTTCGAGAGTATGTAAATTGGTAAGCAGCAGAAGCGGATTAAGGTCAGTTGAGGCCCGGGCGCGGAAATATATATTGAGCCCTTTAAATTGAAAAAACAGTGTAAAGTTGGGGTTTTTCGATGCCCTTCAGAAGTCGGGGCCCAGGGCACGTGCTCGCCTCTGGTAAGTAAGTATTTTTTGAGGGATTCAGAAAAATCATTTTGTCCGAGGCCTATGTGATGTTACGGCTTGGTAATTCCAAGTGCCAGGAAAGCGTCATGACAATTTTATATGGTTTAACTTTTGGAGAGAGTAAGTATGCAAATTGGCAGGTAGGTATTTATAGCAGGACCACCATTACCAGAAGCGGGGCCTGGCACGAAAATAATAGAGGGGCTTCTTAGCCTTGATTTTTTTCTTCTGCGAGGGAAGAGGTCAAAAATATTCAGAAAATAAAAATCATGAAAAAATTCAGAATCAATTCAAGAAATACTTTTAGAATTGATGAAAATTCAGAAAATTCCACACACAATATTAAAGAAAATTCAGAATTTCAAAATTGGTGAAAATTCAGAACAAATGAAAAGTTTCAGAATAGATGAAAGTTTAGAATTTATTTAAAAAAATAATTCCAGACGTGGTGGAAATTTCGAATTTCCAGAACTGATGAAAATGTCGATTTACCGAATTAATGAAAATTCTAGATGAAAATGTCGATTTACCGAATTAATGAAAATTCTAGATGAAAATGTCGATTTACCGAATTAATGAAAATTCTAGATGAAAATGTCGATTTACCGAATTAATGAAAATTCCGAATTTATGAAAGACAATTATTACAACAAATGCGAGGCTCCCTAAAACACGGGTGACTGATTTATAGCTGAATAGGGGGGGGGGGGTGGCCCAGAAAAATTTGTTTTGTTCAGTGCGCCTATTATGCTATTCAGACAGCAGTGGGCTTACTTTTTGGAAACTGGGCGAAATCTCAATCCAAAAACTTAGCATTTGCATGAGTTCTTGTTCGAAATTTCAACTTAGTTTCTCTGCTTTTGTGTGACCCCAGAACCGTAGCTAGAAATGAAAATTTACTTCGTCAGAGTATGTATCTATTTTGGCACCCCTTCCCCGTAATTTGTTACGAAAAAAAGAGTAAACTCGGTGCTCTTCTTGGTACAGCGACGGGAGCACCAACAGATCCATTACCCTCCCTTGGTTGCACGTTTCGATAAAGATCTTCACCTAAGCAATCGAGTACTCTTGAAATTTTGACAGTTTCTACCAGATGGTTGATGTTGGGGGGAAAAATGCTCATTTAAAAGAAATATATACTATTTGATCCTTTTTTGTGGTGCTCCCTTTTCTCCCGATACTATAAGCGCGTACTCCTTTTGCTTAATGGTTAATTCGGCCCTGGGACTCTAGCTAGACTCAGAATGGCCGCACAGGGATGTTTTTAGCCGCTGAAAAATTTCTTCAGAAAACAGATTGCTTGTAGTTTCTTCTCGAGACTTTTATTGATCCCATTTCCTATTGAAAAATCCTTAATTAGACCGAGCTGTTCGCGAACGGTATATTCGCGTATTTGTAACTGATATTATCGCTTATCACATCACCACCATAAATTGCTCTCGAAAACGAATCGAGAACAATTGTGGAAAATAATAAATGCGACCTTGGGTGAAAAGTCTCTCTTGTGAGCCAGGTGTGAGTTACGGTATTATCTCAATGTCGTAAAAAGCATGTGCGTCAGATTGTATTTTAATCTACATATTTTGTGACAAAACATTTCAGAATGTTTACGAAAGAAAAATATTTGCGATAAACAGATATGCATTAAAAAATGCTATCGAGATATAACTGAATTTTCTAATTTTCTCTGCAAACTTCTCTGCGTCTTCTTTTACAGACATCCCATACTTCCTCCCGGGGGGGGGGTCATGTATCCAAGTGTAATGTTCGCTGAAATATTTGGGTTCAAAAATCGCCGAAAATGAGGGAAATAGCAGCCCCGTGGGAGGAGCTCGTCCGTTGTTTATGCGGTTCTTTAACTCATTTTCAGCGATTTTTGAATTCAAATATCTAACCTAATATTGCACTTATAATTATAGATTTTTTTTTCGGCCTCGGGAGAGACAGAGCAACAACTTTCTAATTGAAAGTTAGAGGACAGGTAAAAAATTAAATTCTGTATATCGGTACATATACGTTTTCGTAAAATAAATGACACATCTAAGATAGGCACGGCATTTAAATACTTTTTCTACGTGAAGGTATGTTTCGACGTATAGCCAATGGTTTCCGAGTTATTTGTGCTGAAACGAATTTAAGTTTACATCCTGTATATTAGGTTACACGAACATACTTTTAACCCCCCCCCCCCCCTCCCAACGGTACTCAACCGAATACCCCCGTTATCAAAAGTTCCGATAATAAACATAATAAAATCTTTCCCACGCGATATATCGCGTGAAGATATCGCCATGATAAGAACTTCATTTTAATACACGCTCATTGTGTTTAAAATAAGAATTATGAAATTCTCATTCGTGATTTTATGGTGAAATAACAAAGAAATAGTGGGAAAGAGTTGGAGGAGGGAAAGAATTCCCTGTAAGGCCGGTATTACACCATAAAAGTTTGATAAAATCCCTTTTATAAAATTCAAAAAATCCAACCAATAAAGCTCATAGGTTACATTCGAGCAAATGCAACTGATAAACTTATTGGTTGAATTTTCCACGTTTTATAAAAGGACTTTTATACAACTTTTTTATAGTGTAATCCCGGCCTAATTCCAATTTCATGTAAATAATGAATGCACCTGACACGCATTCTTAGTAATTGTCGAAGCAAAGTCGACCAAGTCGAAGGAAACATTCGCGTATTTGTATTAACATTTTACAGGCTGAATTCAGATTTCAATTTCTTTCAATATTTTTTTTTCCTTAGGCCGGGATTACACTATAAATGTTTGACAAAATATCTTTTATAAAAGTTGAAAATGCAACCAATAAGATCAACAGTTGCATTTGCTCGAATGAAACCGATGCTCTTATTGGTTGCATTTTTCGAGTTTGATAAAAGAACTTTCATCAAAATTTTACAGTTTAATAGCGGCCTTAGGCCGAGATTACACTATAAGTGTTTCATAAAATTTCATTTATAAAACTCAAAAAATACAACTAATAAGGTGCGTGATTGCATTTGCTAGAATGTTACCAATGCTTTTATTGGTTGCATTTTGCAACATTTATAAAAGTACTTTTATCAAACGTTTATAGTGTAATGCCGGCCTTAGAGATATCAACCGAAACATGCATGAATTTTTTTTTCCTGTATGGTTTCTGGACTTCCCATGTCCATAGAAACAACATTAAAATTAAAAAACAAAGACACTAAATTTTATTCTTTTTTAAAATTACGTTTAAAAAAACTAAATTAGTGACATATAAGTTCTTAAATTAATGAAATTTTTGTTTTGTAAATCAAGTTAGGAATCATATGTTCAGCGAAAAAAAAAAAAAAATCAAGTGCTTTCACGAACAAAACTATTTCTTTCTAATTAATAAAAACGATGTTCCCAATTGGGAACATTGGCCGATAAAGGTGATTACAGTGGATCCCACATGGTACGATTATCACCGTGGTCCCAACTTCTGTATCAGAGCTTGGCAGATCCCAGGCGCTAGGTCATCATGGCAATTAAGAAATTTGTATTGGCACCTAGAATTTTTCACGTGTGATCACTAAATTAGGGTTTGAGGACGACATAAAACTTGTTTCAGCACGTCTACTAACATACAAAGCGAATCATTGAAGTCAGGGGTTTTCAAACTGTGCGAGGAGAAGAGACGCAGCCCTGATAAAGGTTTTTCGAAAAGTTTCTTTGTTAAACTGCTCTGAGAAACGCGGATAAACGTTGATTAGGAAAAAGGCACCGCGGGTTTGGAAAATTTCAGATTTCAGATCTATATACTGTTTTATCTTGAAGAAAAACATGTTTTTGAGGCTTCTAAAAAATTCAGCTGACTCCCGAATTTCTTTTCAATTTGCCCTGAGAACGCATTTTACCCACATTTATCCTGTTTTTTTCCCCCATCTTTTCTCCATTTTTGAGTTCAAAAATATCTCATCGAATATTGCACTTAGAAATGTATAATCAGTTTGTTGGCCTCGGGAGAGACAATGCATCAACTTTCTAACTGGGTTTTTGGGCACAGGGTGTCCGTATGAAAAGTTAATTTTTTTTAAAATAACTATGCAACCCCTTGCAACACGAATGACGTATCTGAGTAAACGGATACGTACGTATTTGGATACTTTTTCTAATTGTATGCCTCCAGGATCAACGGTACACCAGTAATTTGCGGTTCGTGCTGTTACCTGTGCACCCTGTACGCAGGGCCGTCTTAAGAGCATCGTAGGCCCTCGGGCCAAGTGATATTTCTGAGGCCCTACCTGGCCAATTCTCGAAAAATTCAACTACTTTTCGTTTTTCGGAGGCCCCTCTTCTCTTGAGGTGCCCGGGTGGGCCCATGCGTTAAGGCGGCACTGCCTGTACGTGATCTTTTTCGTATTATGTGTAACCAGTGCCGTCTTAACTCATGGGCACAACTAGGCACCGCCCGGGGGGGGGGGGCCCTCACAAAAATGAGATCTGGTTAAATTTCGAGAGTAAGCATGTAAATTTGCCTGGTAGGGCCTCAGAAAAATTACTTGGCCTGGGGGCCCCATGATGCTCTTGAAACGGCCCAGGTGTATACTTATACGGTATATAATGTGTATGTTCTTAATTTAATACGTATATACGGTATGATGTCTCGTGCAAAATTATATGTAAGCTTTTCGGGCGTCATCTGTAATGGGCTGCAAATGGAAATCGGCTCAAGGG
This sequence comes from Pholcus phalangioides, assembly GCF_987345545.1. Taxonomy (NCBI): domain Eukaryota; kingdom Metazoa; phylum Arthropoda; class Arachnida; order Araneae; family Pholcidae; genus Pholcus; species Pholcus phalangioides. The sequence continues at coordinate 19,353,270 of NW_028301616.1, read as the reverse complement.
CAATATTGGCCCACAATAGAAATAGTTTAGAGCTCAATGTGCGGAAATTTTTGATATCCTTTTTGAAATGTATTTATTACAATTTTTTTTTCGTATTTTCACATGGTTTGGATGCTGGCCCACCCTCCAAAATAAATAACAAATAGAGTCCGGAATAATATGCTATTTTCCTACGTTGCATATTTTAGCATTTTTTATATTTATTGCATAAAACCATAGAAATTTTAGAATAAGTGCATATTTTTAGCATTTTTTTCTATTAATCGCATTGTACTTTTTTATTATAGCTAATATATTTATCTTTTTATTTTTCGAATTTGATCGCATTTCTCTAATTCCAAGAGAATATTTTAGAATTGAGTTCCTTTTAGGCATAATTCTGCGTATTTATAAATGTAAGTATTTATAAATACGCAGCATTTATACTCAGCATTTTTGCATTTCTGAATGCATGTTTCCTACTGAGTTTTTGCGTATATTTTTCAGTTTTACTGTATATTTTTCTTTTAGGACATATTTCAGTGCTTTTAACACTTTTTTTGATTTTAGTGCAAATTTTTTGTGTAAATATTTTAAATTTTTAGGTCATATTTCTGCATTTTTAAATTAAATGCACGTTAATTTTTCAGTTTTTGCGCATATTTTCCCCTCTTTAAAGAAACTTCAGAATTTCAAAATGCATATTTTTTCATTTCACACATATATTTCAATATTCCTGTGTATGTGGGGCATATTGAATAATTTTACAGTACATTTTTATTTTATGAATATTTTATGCATATTTTTATTTTATGAATATTTTATGCATATTTTTATTTTATAAATATTTTATGCATATTTTTATTTTATGAATATTTTATGCATATTTTTATTTTATAAATATTTTATGCATATTTTTATTTTATGAATATTTTATGCATATTTTTATTTTATAAATATTTTATGCATATTTTTATTTTAATACATGCATTTTTTTCATTTTTGTATATATATTTCATTTCTAGTCCCATACTTAAGCTTTATTAGATGGATTTTTCATTTTTAGCACACATTTTTGATTTTATGTCATATCTCGGCATTTTCAAATGCAGATTTATCTTTGTTACATATTTTTTAGTGAATATTTCAGCGTTTTTAGTGCATATTTTGCAACTTTTTTAGCGCACATAATTCGTGTTCTAATAATAAATAAATGCGTCCTGGTAAAATGTTTCAAATAATGATCCCGATAAATGGTCGAAATCTTCATGCGGCCTTGTCTACGAGCGACTTTCATCCGAATAGCTCAGGGTCATGGCTAACATTCCAGGAAACCACAGCCATCACGTACTCCATCATTATTGAACATCCAGCATTGGCGCCAAACACAGATTTCTTAGAGTATATGAAATGCGTATGGGTGACAATAAGTAGGCCGGTGTTTTTCAACCTGGGGTCCGCGGATCCCTGGGGGGGGGGGGGGGGAAGTCCACCAGTAATTTGTAAGGTGCCCACGGTATCATCTTCATTTATTATCATTGCATGAATGATACACAGTGATGTAAAATTATAATTTATTACCTCAAATTTATGATATGCAAACTATAAAAAACATAATTTGTGAGGAGGGGTGGCTCGGAAAATTGACTTTCAATACGGAGGGCGTAAGGGGGGCTCCACGGAGCACTAACCTTCGCTACAGGGACAGAGGTGTATTTACAGGAGGAGGGGATTGGGGGGGCTTAGCCAACACCAGCTATAGCAGAGCAGCCAACATCTGCTATAGTTGGTGTTAACTCAGCGGACTATAGCCCAGGGCGGCAAGTTCGGAGGGGCGGCAGATTTGAAGGAGAAAATTGAAGTCAAGAAAATTAGAGTGGAATGGGAGAAGGGGGGCAAAATTTCTACAATTTTATTCTACAATTTTTTTTTAAATTTCTACAGCTCACAGTCGGTAAAGCCGTTAAAATTAATACGCGTCTTCTGACGATTGACTTGGTCAGTGAATGACTGAAATGAGTTTGCAAGCATGTGATGAATGACCAAAATTGACTTTAGAGAAAGAAGGACCAGGTCAATGAGCTGAGCGACCAAAAGAAAGACTTGCGACCATATGAGCATAGGCACTGGAACCTAGGCTATTTGAGTTCCCACCCCAATAATTTCCGAAAAAAAATTCAAAATGCAACTTCACTCTCTTTTGTACGCGCTTGAATCCCATATATACGGTAAGATCAGCAACTTTTCAACCCCCCCCCCCCAATGTCATGTGAGTGACCTGAGGTGTGGAGGAATATCTCATTGAGCGGCCAAAAGAGCAACCACTGAAATATGCAGGCATATGAGTAACCAAAAGAGAGTATTTGAGCACGTGAGTGACCTAGAAAGCGAGGGAACCAGTAAGCGAGGCACAAAAGAGTGACCTAGAGAATGACATACCATGTCGGTGAGTGACCAAAAGAGCGATTTATAGCCTCAAGAAAGGGGCCTCACAAAAATGAAAACTGGATGGAGAATTTACCGGGTAGGGGTCTCAGGAAAATTACTTGGTCCGGGGGGCATGATCATAGGCGAAGATAGATTTTGAAGGGCTGGAGTGTGGGGGGAAAGATGTCATTTCATATACATCCATCTGCGATATGAATTGACACATCTCCCCATCAGATGGAATATATTCCATACTTATAGAATAAGACAACCATAAATATATTTTATATAGGCATTGTATAATATTTTATCATGTGTATATATTGTTTCTAGTTTTTGTAATTGCATTTTTAATTGGAGGTTTTAGAAATATATGACATCCATATTTGTTATGGGCATTTTTTTCCCAGCCACCTCGTTGGGCATTTTGCCTGTTGTGGCCTTGAATTTGTATATGAATATACATAATATCAGTCGGCTCCGCCATCGACGAGGGGGGAGGGGCATTGCACATTGCAACCCCCCCCCCCCCCCCGTACTTTCCTTCGCCCATGCCCATGATGCTCCTAAGGTGAAAGTTTCTCTATAGCTCAGTGGCGATATCAAAAAGGTTGGGAAACACTGCAATAGGCGACCGTCACTATAGAGATAAACAGCCAATAGTAGTTTGAAGCAAGCTTGTTTATTTCTTCTACCAACCCTCAGTATGAAATGAAGAAAAGAAAAGTTCCGTTTCCTTTGTGTGTTTGAGATCTTAAAGATCATTTTCGTGGAATTAATTTTTCTCCGAGAATATTTTCATTGACGACGCGACAGCTGCATTATTGCGGAACATTATTCTTTCGCAACAATGTTGCTCAAAAGGATAATAATGTAAGAAATGGCATAATGATTGTCAACTGTCTTCTCACCTCCGTGTGATCCTTTGAAGCACGTGCTAGTAAGTGTTGGTAAACAATACGTATTCATCATTGATGATATAGACGTGTTTTTCCCCCCATTCATTTCTGACCCCTCCCACAGAGATCTTTTTATACCTGAATAAGCTTTTTTTGTATGAGAGCTCGGTAATTTTTAAATTTCTTACGAACTTTTAGTGAAATAATAAAGAGAAAAAAAAAATGAAATTCTTGAAAACATTGTTGTTCGCAACGTCGTTATTCATCGTACATTTCACCAGTCCGGCTCAGACTTTCTCCTGCAAGAGCGAGAAAGGTACTAATGTTGATTGGTGAGTAGTGATTTATCAAAAAAACATTGTTCAGATTGTATGTGTATATATATATATATATATCATGGTCAAGGCCCGGATGTTGTTGACCTAAAAAATCCTGAAAAATGACCATAAAAGTGTATGAAAAATTCGAAAAAAAATGCTTTAAAAACTAAAAGAAAAATTTCTCAAAATTGACAAAAACGCTATTAAAATAAGAAAACTAATATCTCTAGAAACTGAACCGGTCATTATTTTGACTGGACGTAAAAGAAAAAAAAAACTCTAGTAATGAATGAAAATTCACATTCTTTCTCAACATTATATTTCCATCAAAAATTGCCAATGGAATTTTTCAAACAAGCAATTCATAATTTATATGTGGGTTAGGAAGTCTGCCCACATATAAATTATGAATACAAGAATTACAATTATGTGAATACATATTATGAATTACAAGACAAAATAGAAATTTCTGAAAAGACAAGATAAACTCTCAACATCAACAGATGTTATTCCAGATATTTGGAGGTGAAGGGAATCATCTACTCACAATTTTAATTTCTCATCAACTTCAAACTTCTAGACCAGCGGTTCTCAACCTTTTTCAACTCGTGGAGCCCTTTTAAGTAAAAAACTTCTATGGTGGAGCCCTGACAGCCAATTATTTAATTATTCATCAAAGTTACTAATTTGTTTTTACTATTTGAAAATACTTATTTTTTAATTTTACTGTTTTTTTTAATTTTCCTTGAGCGGCTGCTGGAGCCCCAAGGGCTCCGTAGAGCACCTGTTGAGAACCGCTGTTCTAGACGTTCCTGTAAAGACATCAAAAACATTTTTTGTAGGTAATGTCTGCTTCCTCCCCCATTATTTTTTCAAATTTCATGATGGTGAATTGGCCTACCCCACTTTCAGTACACTGACTTTATCCATAGCATCAATAAGCTTCATACATTTCTGTAAGGACTGAGAATGGTAGAAACCAGAATGCTGAAGATTGCTCTAGGGTCAGGTAAAATGGTCATACTGAACATAAAATGGCATAACTTGAGAATTTCAATTGGTATTGCGGTTGAAATGCAGTGCCCAGTCCCCCTTCATTTATGACCAAGAAAGTATGAAAGCATACGAGGGACCAAAAGCGTGATCAAGAAAGCTTGCAAGCTGGTGAGAGACCAAGAATCACCTAGATAGCGAAGGACCAGGTCAATGAGCATCCAAAAAAAGTGACCTAAAATGTGTAAAAGCATGTGAGGAAAACAGTACAAAGGATAAAAGAGTAAACTGCAGTGTAAAACATGTGAGTGAGGAAAAGTGTGAATGGCAAAAAAGTGACCTAAATAGAGTGTGAGCATGGGGTGGCCTAGAGAGTATAAGGGAGCAGGTCAATGAGCAACCAAAAGAGTGACAGAGTACTTTGCTCTTTTTGTTTGGTAAGTTTTTGATTTCCTCGTACAAAACATATGAAATTCCCACAGAAAAATTAACCTAGGTTAAAAAAAAAGGTCGAAAAGCTATCAATGGATTTTCGACCATTTTTGACAGACTTCATGATAGATGTGTGTAATATTTAAAAAAAATGTCTGCATTTATTTTCTACCTTTGTCTGAAGGTTCATCAATTACAAGTTGCCAAAACTGGAAAGCTATGGAGACACACTTCTCGGTAGAGGAGCATCATACGCCTACCTCGTATCGAATAGCAAAATAGACTATTTTAGGCTCTCTTCCACATCAATCACTTCTTTGAATTCAATGGTCGGTAGAACACTCAATCAGTACTATGAAAATTCAGATAATGAGGTATCGTTGTTCATTCAAGCTTGATTTCTTTTCTTTTACATCGTAATGATAATGAGATATTTTGCATAGTCAACCAGCATATTTTCATTTTCAATCAAACGCTGTATCGTTAATGATAAATAAATACATTATATAACGCTTCTCCATATTTTACAATTCAAAATTATACAGTTGAACCTCATAAAGACGAAGTTGAAAAAACACAGAAAATATTTTGCATTAACTAAATTTCGTATTAATAAACAAAACAGCAATTTGATTATATCCAACACGGAAAATACTTAATAGGTTGTAAGTGAGTATTTGTATCAAGTGTTAATGAAATTTGACTTTCTTTCAAACCAAGCACAACTCCAGTCCTATCTCCACGGGCAATTTACTACCAAGTGAGTTAGGACATATATATGAGTGAGACACAAGTGTTAGACACACTTGTTGTGTCTGATTTTTTCAGTGCTGCTATCTATATTTCAGATTGTGAGTGAAGTGTAATAATTGAACGAAGTTTAACTGTAATGAATAAAAACATTATATAGGTGCCAATGCTTCCGAGATTTACCCAAATGCCTTCCGATTTTTTTAGCCTTATGAAAATCTTCTGATTTTGTGTATCTTTATAAAAAAAATCCCAGAGAATTCTCAAATTATACTTCAAAGAAAATGAAAATCCCTGAACAAAATCACTGAGTTCTTGCATGCCAATCGTCGCCAAATATGATACGAAAACTCAGCAAAGTTTTGAAATATTGCTAAAATCTAAAAAAAAAAATCACTAGTAGGTGAGAAATGAAATCCTACTTCAAATCAGTGGATTAAAATGAATTCCTCGAGAAAAAAAATAACATAACAGACATGTGAGATAGAACATTCAGAGCCATAATTCCTGCAGCAAGGAATAAAAATTTTAAAAGGCTTCCTTGAAAATACGAGAAGAAATGCAACAATTTTTATAAAAAACTGTTGGCATAAAGGAAAATACAGAAACATCCCTGGTTAACTGGTCATATGGCCACCATAAAAATCCAGTTTTCCCTTTTATTTGTATGACGTGACTTCTTCAGCAGCGGAATGTATTGTCATGTGACAAACTACAGATTTTTCGAGTCTAAAAATTGTCAGCTATGTATTAAGAACTATAAGAATGAAATCTGATTGAATTTTATTTATTTTTTTCTGATTACAGGAACTAACTTATTTATTCTACAACGATGATCCTCCTGATGGAAAGAGCTTTGCAAATGGCCATACCAAAGGTAAATTGAATTTTTAGAGAAACCACAAACATTTCGTTTAATAGACGTTCAGATCGGTTGTTTGATTTCCATTCAGGTTTTACTGAAAAAAAAAGTTACTGTATATACTAGAGTATGAGTCTACTCCTCAATAAGATATAAAAGATATACACTCATTGCCATAAAAATTTGCGCACCAAGAAATAATTGTGGGATCGAAACGAAAGTTGGCCTGAAGGTACATGTCGGGCAGATATGCAAATGATTAGAAATGCAGCGTGATTGCGCATTGCATAATGCCACTAGAGGGCGTTGAACTTCATTCTCCTTGGAGTATAAAGCAGGTAAGCAGAGCTTGCTGGAGTGTATTTAATCGTTTGCAAAGGAAATGCTGAGGCAGACATGCCGTTACGCCGCCGTCGAAGACCATATGAGCAATTGTCAGAGTTTGATAGGGGAAGAATCATCGGGATGATGGAAGCTGGGTGGTCAGCTCGGCGAGTAGCTCGTCAACTAGGCCATTCTGATTTTACTGTGAGGAGGTGTTGGGACCAGTGGACAGAAGAGACGTCATTTACACGGCTACCAGGTTCAGGACGCCCTCGACAGAACCAGGTCGTCTTCAGCGACGAATCGAGATTCAACTTGAGCAGTGATGACAATCGTGTTCGTGTGTGGAGGTCCCGTGGTGAATGCTTCAGTCCTGCCTTCGCTTTACAGCGACACACCGCTCCCACAGCTGGTGTCATGGTATGGGGTGCTATTGCTTACGATACACGGTCACCCCTAATATTGATCCATGGCACAATGACAGCCCAGCGGTACGTCCATAACATCCTTCAGCCACATGTGTTGCCACTCATGGCAGGGCTCCCAGGAGCCATTTTTCAACAAGACAATGCTAGGCCACACACAGCAAGGATGTCACAAGACTGTCTCCACCACAGTACCACCCTTCCCTGGCCTGCTCTATCCCCAGATTTGTCACCAATAGAGCATATCTGGGATCATTTGGGAAGGCAAGTTGGACACCCTACGAGGTTGGTCGAACTAGAGGCGCATTTACAGCAACTGTGGAACGAGATGTCTCAGGACATCATACGGAACTTGTATGCCTCAATGCCCGCTCATATCGCATCGTGCATTCACGCTAGAGGGGGTCCAACAGAGTACTAAAACTTCTGTTCATCTGTACTTTTTTCTGCAATAAATGATCCTTTTTCTTGGATTTTCTAATCACTCACTTATATCAACGTAGTACTTACATGTGTAAAATTTTGTTTCATTTTGACGACTTCTTCTGGGTGTGCAAATTTTTATGACAATGAGTGTATATATATGTTACTGCCAAGGCCTGAAGTGTCCAATTTGCGAATTGCCTAACAGTTTCGGGCAAAAACTGATTTTCAAAAATGATTAAGGCTTTGGCCGGCCAATTCGCTGCCAAAGCCTTAATGGCTAAAGTGCAATGTGCTGATGTAAGACGGTCCAGTAAGTGCCAAATTCATTCTTTTACAGCCATGTGAAAAATGTCTATATATAGTGCTGTATTGAATTAGCTCCATGAGATGAGAGAGAGAAAGAAAATTTGAGAGAAAAAAACTATAAAAATAATAATGTATAGAAAAAAATTTCTGTAGAATTTTTTGAAGAGAAAAAACTGATTACCTCATAGTGTCTAGCTATGGGTTGCCATAGCTAGCATGGACATAATTATCACAAAAGGATATGCCAACTTGGCAATGACTCCCAATCATGTCTTCTGTTGTTGGACTTTTGCCTGGCATCTCTGGCCACTTCTTGAACTGGCTGGCTAAAGCCTGAAATTTTGACACATTACTGGATCAATTTACAATGAAATTGGCCAATTCATGAACTGGCCAATTTCGGGTTTTGGCAGTAACATATGCAACATATGCAATGGAAAATGATCAAAACCTTCCAAATATTTTTTCCTCCTCCCATTTACTCACTCAATCCTCTCCACTCTATAGGACAGCATTATTTTTTTTTATATTGTATCAATGGCTACAGCATGGACAAAAAAGCATGGTTGTACAAAATGTTCAGTCTGCAAGCCACATGCAAGAGATGGCTACCGTTCGTGGGTTTATAATCTGTTGTAATTATTGTGCTATATTGATACTTTTTTTAAACCTCTCTCTTTGCTGTAGGATCATCTCAATGTAGGCACTTACCTGTGGGCCTCGTGGTGCAGGGGGCTTATATGATCTTGCATAGCAATTACCATAAATTTTATCTAAATTGCAGGGGGGTCTTAGTGTATTGCTAAGCAGAAGGCCCAATGATTCTGAAACATGGCTTTATGTTCATGGGCCAAGTGGAACTACTTTGTGAACCTGAACTAGTGCACTTTTTGCTATGGGGGGGGGGGGGGGATGAAACTCTGGCTGAATTTTTTCCCCTAAAAACTGACTGGTGTATAAGCCCACCCTTTCAACGTGATAAATTTTCTGAACAAAAGAACCTGGCTTATACACGAGTATATATGGTATGTCTTTTGGAAATTGTGTTCATGCTAATATCATAGGCATCCAAGATAAAGATGAGTGACATTATTGGTTCTTCTTGCGGGGGGGGGGGGTGCGCAATTGTCTGTCTAGGTTTGACCATTAGACAGAGTTACACAGGTCACATCGCCATATGGCAACATCAGCTCATATTTTTTTAATTTTGGATGCCACATTCCATTTTTTTCATGGCAACCCACCACCTGTAATTCATCAAGTCCTGATAGTTGTTAATAAAAAAACATTCAGGTGCCTAAGAAAAAGAAAGGAAAAGGTTAAGTTGGTTTTTTGGATCTTGGATTCATTATGGTGGAGTGAATAATTCATGGTTCCGAAACTAAGGTGAAATATTTGATTAGGTCACAATCGTATAATTGCATTCATGTATACAGTGGAACCTCCCATTCACAGACACCATTTCAAATCCAGTGGTGCTTCAATGTATTTTACTATTTACAGACACTCCCCAATTAGTGGATACAGTTCTCAGTCTCACTGGTATCCGCTATCAACAGGTTCCACTAGGTTTCAATGAAATCACAGATTTCTATGTTCTCTGTTTACTTTTGCTACAACAAAATTTGAAAAGACAAATCCTTGAAGCATGTCATGATGCAATTTAACAGTGTAGGCCTATTGATCTGTGTCAACTGGCGAGAATAAAACATGAATAAGAAACATTTGACCTATAGTATACGATATCTGTACTACAGTGCACACCGCCGCTTAATGTGATCACATCAGGACTCAGGAGTTGTGATTAAAAAACCAATTGATAACTATATTTAAAAAAAAAACGCCTGTTGTAAGTACTATGACATGTCCCAATCAGCTAGATGGGGCATATGGAAACAAGACAACTCTGTTTTTCTTTCCAACAGAACAGGTTCAAAAATGTTATAAATTGTGAATTTTTTTTTTCAGTTTGATCTAAAATCCTTTATTAATTTAGAAATTGTAAAGAATTAAAATGGAACTTGTCTAAACTGTAGTAAAAATCACAATTTTTTTATAATGTATAAAATGTGTTATATAGAAGTGGATACAGTTTATAGTAGATAGTTATTAGTGAACCGTGAATGTGGTCATTTGAAAGAAACCGACCAAGAACTTAAGATAGGGATTTTCTTTTAATCTTACACATGCCATCATTATAGGAAAGAAATTGCAAAAGCAGCGCTATATACACGTATGGATCATAGCGGCTATTACAGCCCGATTCCGATTAGGACATAGTGAACTGAGTACTGAAATTTTTGCCAACAAGAAAGCCTTCTGACCTCCTACATAGTCTATCACAGTAGTTCTCAACCTTTGGAAGTCTGTGGCCCAGTAGATTTCTTTTTTTTTGTCAGGGGAAGGCCCTGTCATACACACGACTAACAGGGAATAAATGGGGGAAAATGAGACAGTGAATCATTCACGGCACGGTTTGATTGATGTCAGGGCCTGGCGGTTGAGAAGCACTGATCTAGCAGATTGATAATGATAACTTATAGGAAAAAAATGAGTCAACCTGAACTTCATAATATACAAAAAAAAAAGCTTTCAATAAAAAAAAATTGATAACAAACTTAAGTTCAAATAACTTTAAACAAGTTTTTTTTTCATGTTATGATATTGGTCTGTTGTGCACTTAACAAAAGTGACAACAATACCCGAATGGTAACATTATCTGAGATTTTAATAAGCGGCATCTACTGTATTGGTAATAAGGTTACTAGTCTTCTGTAATTTTGATGGGAAATAGCTTTATATTTATAGCTTTATTCATTTGGAATGTTGATGCACTTTCATGCCATTGTATCCATGAACAAATAACAGTAAACATCCTTTTTTTTTGGGTGGTGCAAGGGGAAAATAAACACAAAAATATAAAATTTTTCTGAAGTTTTATTTTTTCTGGAAATAAGATTTACCAATTGCATTTACAAATTTAATGTACAGCTAATGTGTACATGTTAATGTACAGCTTTATTTTTCATCCTTGGAACTTTCATTTCAGGCGCTCTTGTATTTGGTGAAAATAGTGGATTTTGGTTGATTCACAGTGTTCCGAAATTTCCATCCGATGATTCATATGAATATCCTTTGAATGGCTTTCAGAATGGCCAATCTTTCCTGTGCGTGACCTTCAACGTGGATGAGTTGAACGAAATAGGTATGGTTTTTTACTAAAAAAATTAAGTACTTAGGGGTCATTCAAGTATTACGTCAGCATCGAGGGGGTGTTTCTGATTTGCTGACTTTTGATGACAAGGGGACAGGGGGGTTTGAAGTTGCTTACATCATCAACCAACCTTTTTGAAGATATGAAATATTCTAAGCTGCTGATGAAATTTTGCTGACAAGGGAGGGGGTCAGTGTTTTGCTGACAAGAGGAGTGGGGGGGGGGGGTGGTCAAAAATGGCTAAAAATCTGCTTGCGTAATACTTGAATGGCCCCTTACTAAGTCTACCACCTTTTTTTAGAAAGAAACAGATTTCTCGTATACTCAACCATCAAATTATTGATGTTGTTTCATATTCAAATGTACTCATGCTCTTGGTCAAACTTTTATTTTTCAGGAAAACAGCTTTTGTTCTATGCACCTGGCACTTATGCAAATAAATTGAGTGACAGAATGGCTGACATACTCGACGATGACGTGAAAACACTTTTCACAGAGAAACCCATTCAAATTCGATCGCCACCTTTCAGTAGAATTACCATGTTAAAGAGCAAGCGAAAACAAAAATTCACCAGTTTTGCCAAAGACAATCAGTTGGGAAAGGGTAATTAGAATTTTGTTTTTGAATAAGACTGGATTACGTATTGCACAATTGATGCAATTTTCTATCTAAAATGTGTGATTTATGTCATGGTTAGTTTTTTTTTTCTAGTTAGTCATTTTTATCAGAAAAATTATTGATATTAAGAGATTTGAATCTCATGCTTGAGCATTGGTGTATACAAAAAGAAATTATAGTGTTATTTAGCAGGAAAAAAACGTAAATCCCCCAGAAGAAAAAAATCTTGATACTCCCCCTTCCAAAAATCCTGTGTATGTGCCTATGTCCTTGAGTATTTTTTCGTACAAGGTGGACACAAGAAAGAGAATTTCAGCATTTCATAGAGAAATAAATATCCCCACAATTTGACCTTGATTTAATGAATTAGATAAAGTCGACATTTTTATTCCTTAAATCGAGAAAAATTGCAGCTGAGATTAACACAAATATATGTGCAATAGCTTCTAAAAAAATTCATTGAATAGGGATCCAATTGTATTACAGTTGAACCAAGTGGATAGCAGGGAGGAGGATAAACCGGCTAAGTGGATAACTGTTTTAGTGAATGAAACTGCTCACCCAATACTCATTATAAGCTTGAAATTTCGAAGCACAATCTAAATAGCACTCCACAAACAGATACCCAATTTTCTTAGTGCATCTGTTTTTAAAAACATTTGGAAAGTGTGCAATTTACATTCAAAAATCTATTTAAGTATACTTTTGTAATAGAACAAATCAGTATTATTTTACTGCATGGGCCCACCCCAGCCTGGGAATCTGGCACATATCAAACGAGGGCGTGCTGCATTAGAGAAATTGCTAGATAACGGGAAGCCAATTAAAAAAAGAGGCCATTTAAATGATATAAATTTCTGCGTTAAGACATGCTTTTCTCTCAAATGCTCAAAGAAAAACCACCTAAAAATACAGAATTGCTGGACGGGCGGGATAAGCAAGAGTCTCCTATATTGTGATGGAATGACAGCTATAACATGTTGTCATTATATCGAGCGTTGACTGTACTAGACTGGAAGTCACCTGAAAACAGTCCTGCATGAAGTAAACTACAGCATCTATCTTGAGAATGTGTCAGTGTTTGCTTAGCAACAGCTAAATGCATCAGGAGGTGGTTATCCAGGGCTGTCTCAACAGCATCATGGGTCCTAGGGCAAATCAATTCTGTTCACCTAGCTAGAAATATCAACCTACCAGTTCACATACTTTCCAGAATCACGGAACCACATCTCATTGCAGCACCCAAGTGGCGTGGTGGTAAAATACTCGACTACCACCGCTAAGGTTGCAGTCACAGATTCAGGTTCAAACCCGGAGAAGAATATAAGATATTTTCCCTAACGAGCTTGAGGAAATCACAGATAGATATGACTTCTTCATTTCCAACCCATCTCATTAACAGCAGTAAATTGCAATGGCCAGAGTTGGTGTTTGGTGAAGTAGATCTCACTGTTATGGAGCCCACTCCCAGTGGGGTCAGAGCCACAGGTGCTCTTGGTGCAGGAGTGCACCACACTTTATTCATGGATCAAAATTTCCTACATTAAGTTCAAAGCCAAGCACTTCCAGGTCTAAAACACTTCAGATGCCTCTGAGTCCTTCTATGCAGCAGAGGCCCCATCAAATGGGTCTATAGGTAAAGACAAGGATTACATCTCTTTTTTTCTTTCACTCAGAAATAAACACAATGGGTTTAACAACAATGACTGATTCCTTAATAAACACCATCTGTTAAAACCAACCATTTAAAAAAAAATGCTGTGTACATAATGAAAGAGGGCCTGTTTTGGTTGATAAAGTGATGTGCAAACATATGTAAGTGATGTAAAATATAATGCAGAGAGAAAGACTATTAATTTTCACAATTTGCTGTAAAGGATTGTTAATTGCAACTGCTGAATTTGAACAATGATTTTGAATGTTGGAAAAATGGTGGTTAGGCTTACTGCAGAAATTTTCTATGTCAATATTGTGTTGATAGAGCATTATTTTTCTCCTGTGTGGGTGTAGATGTAATGAAAAAATAATTCCATCAATAATAGTAATAAATTATGAGTACCATAATAGAATGCAAAACAATTTTGGTGACAATCTCCCCCTCCCCAATTTTTATTGAATTTTATATGACTGGATGAGCAGATCCCAAACTGTACTATGGGGTGGGGGGGGGGGAAATGGCAATTACCGGAAATTTTTTTTCTGTGGGGTGGGGACTGAAAACACTTATAAAATTACTGAATTTTTTTGTGAAGTGGTGGGTGGGGCAGTAAAATCATTTTTCCCTCTCCCCCAGGGCAGTAGCCAGAAATTCCTTTCAGAAGGGGGGAGGCAACTGTTTGGGGGGGGAGGCAAAGTGATGGAACAATAGACTTAACCATGTTATTCCATAAAAATCAGCTGTTTTCTAACATATTAGGGACGATGACTGGAGCCTAGTCTTTTCCAGCCCTGATTACCATGAATGAATAGGCTACTTGTTGCAAATTGTAACGTGAATCATATTAACAAAATATGATATAACTAAATATAGGCATCAGCAGAATTTTCTTGAGGGAGGTTTAAGATTTTTTTTCCTTCTGAGGGGGGTTTTACTTTTTTTCCCTGCAAAATATTCCTCGGGGGGGGGGGGGGAAGGTCCCCCTTCTTTGCATACGCCAATGTAACTATAAATAATTTCATAATTAGATACCTACAATAATTGTTTTTATTTTCCTTACTCTATTGAACGCAGATCTTTACAGTGCCTTGATCGCTCCAGAACTCGATTCGGATTTGTTTGTGGAGACCTGGAGAAGAGGGAGCGGCACACCTTTGGATCCAACTTGCGATGTGAAATATGATGTGGAAGACGTTCTAGTGATCGGCATGTCTCTCAAAAATAAAAGCACAGAATACCGAATCGAGTTCAATTCTATGGAGGACCACAGCAAGTGGACCATCTCTCAAGATGCGAAATCCAGATGGGTCTGCATCGGAGACATAAATCGAATGGTAAGTGCAGAAGCCTGAATACCTCTGGTTCCATGATACTTTCAAAGTGAATACCAATCTTTTGCAGTTTTCCTTAGTTGAAATTTTAATTATTATTTGCAGGCATCCCAAGAAAAGCGGGGTGGAGGTTCCTTATGTTTTCAGTCTCTGAAAGCTTGGAGTGCTTTTAGCTCATCCATTGTCGAAACCGATCAGTGCAAATAATCCACAACAAGAAAATGTCTTGTTTCTTCTACTTAACATATATATATGTTTTTGTTGATCATTGATCATTTTTGTCACACCACGGTTATTTTCTGCACATGAGGGCTAATTAGACCAGGACCTACAATTTATTGTCGAATCTGAACGGTAGCCTTGTTTTTTTATACTCATCAAACGGTTGATGCATTAACCCCTTGATGGGGGGGGGGGTAATATCTTGCGGTAACAATCTTTTTCTGTGGTCATATCACCATTTCTGTTGCACCTGAGTCAGGAAAGTTTCTGACAAGGACGAACCGGGTATCAAACTCTCATGACACCTCTAAACATCCTTTGGTGAGTATCGACGTGGGCTACAGTGCCCCATACGTCTTTGTGTGAATGTTGGTTCAAATTGATTGTTTCCATGACGACAAAAATATTTACTGATACAATATTAATCTGAAGGTAACTGAAATCAGAAAAATTTAGAAGAATGTTGTCATATCATTTCAATATACAATAGCCCCCCTCCTCCTCCTGCAGTGGAATATGGATATCCACGAAGTTACAAATTACAGGAATGTAATGAGTCTATGCAGTTTCAGTTCACATAAATGAGTGCTGAATTGCAGAAATCATCATATACAGGGTGTTTGTAATTAAACTGACAGTACTCAGAGCCATCTGTAGCTTGATCTAAAAATCAGAATGACATCAAACTTGGTGTGGGGGAGGGGACCAATGGACAATATGGGATGAAGAATTCCGCAAAAAATATTTTAGGTCCAAATATTGCCAATAAGAGAACATTGCAATGAAACATCACTCTTTATGCATCACATTCACCTCCGTAGTCAGGACATGGACCACCTTCATCGTGACCGCCGTTCTCGTGGCCTACACTTTGCATAACATCCCCGGCTGCTGTTAGTACTAGAAATGGTTCACTGGGTGGCATTGATGATCTCTCTCACAATATCTAATTGTCTGTTCTGATCACTGACATATATGGGGGGGGGGGCATCTAAATAGTGCTATAATCTCTGCTTGGGTGGTCTAACCTGCCAGCCGTGATTATAGTGTTATTTTGTCAAGAAAAAATGTAACTCCCCTCCCCTTCAGAAGAAAAAAATGACTCTCCCAGCCCGAGAAAATCCTGTGTGCATCTATGGTTCTGAACTGTTTTCTGTCCTCTGCCATGCCAAACTGTGATTGAGCCTGTTCCTTTAAACTTCTGAATCATGCCTGTCAGAGAAATTAATTTATAAATAACTTTTACAAAGGTTGTGCAGTGTTTAAACTTGCGAAGAGCAAAAGCTGTGTTTCACTGATGATTGCACTGAAAACAATTTCATAAGTGTGTAATGCACTATTTTAACATAAAGCATCCGTTGAGCTGAGCTAGTTTACAAGATGACTTTCATACTTTTACCCATGTCTCTAGAGCCCAAATTACTGGCGATGTTTTCGCCTTGGTGGGTGTGAATTTGCATTTTGAATTCTTACCCGTGTTTTATAAAAATTCTCAGTAATACAGACTAAAAGAGCTCTACATTTTCTCATACCAGCAACATTTCAACTGTATTTTTTTTTGGAATCCATCTCCCATGTCTTCATTTGTTTCCGCCTAAGTTTGGAGTGAATCCGGTTGTTAGATCGAGCTACAGATGACTGAGTAGTACAATTTTAATAATAAAAAAAATAACTACTGCAATTCTACTCAATATGAAAATTCCAAAATTTTAATGGTTAACATAGCTCATCAGTGCCACATATGGAATTTCATCATTTTTTTTAATTACACTTGCTCAATGAAAGAGAGATAGGATATCAGCAGAGTGCTATCACTGCTACTATTCAATACTTATTTGTAATGCAGGATACAGAAACGACCAAGCTGAGCTGAATGCATCATTTGATTTTGATAGCCAGTGATCGAATCCGGATTTCAAACCTGCATTTAATTTTATGAATTCTCAAATTATTTTTACAGATCTGTGTTCTTATAGATCTTTGGATATGTTCAATGATAATTACTGACCACCAAAACTCTGAAGTAATTATTCATATTGCGAACTTCTATGAATTCTTTGTTGTTACTGAATATATATTAACATTTGACTATATACAGTCGCTGTTGTTATTGTATTTTTTTTTGCCATATTATATACTTTATATGCATTATGTCTGAAAAATTCACGGACAACTATTCACTGCTGGGAAAATTCACAGACTATAATTTGACTACAGTTAGTGATCTAGTGAATGAGGGAATGAGTAGGACTCGCTTATTCTGCAACTTGGTAATTTAGTCACTCACTGGTGTCCAACATTTGATGGTCAATTTTCCTTTCCGTCAATTATTGTTGGTGAATTTTCCACAAATCTTTACACATATATGTGTTTGCCTTCAGCAGGCTACTTTCATATTGTTATAGGAATATATACACTGTTTATATAATAAGATATGAATTATATACTGATTGAAATAAAGCTCCTTCAAAAGTCAGTTCATGTGTTTAAATAAGTTCTGTTCTATTATGGAACATTTCTAGAAACCTGCTTAAATCTGGTAACTCAGTGGTTTCCAAACTGTGGGTTGCGACCCCCTCCCCCGGGCATAAATGAGCTGGTAGGGGTTTTTTCCAAAATATAAAAATGCTTTAAAATAAATTTATTTTATTCTTTCGCAATGTAAACAAATATATGGAAAATATAAAACACCTCAACTCTTAGCTGAGCTGCATATTATACGTGCACACACTCACTAGTCAAAAGTAAAGCGCACAACTAATAAATTAGAAACTACAGGGTGTGTCTGGAAAAGCAAATTGCCCCATTAAAATCAAAAATCTGTAAGTGGGAGAAATTTTTTTTTTTTATGATTGCAGACAGACCTGTAAAATTTAAATTATCAGGTGTGACGAAATCATTTAGTTGCAGATTTTTATGATAGGAAGCCCTGCAATCATTCAACTTTTATTGGTTGTCAAACACAGGTTGATGTATCCACTGCATACACCCATGCATGCACAAACACTGATGTATTTTGATCAGAATGTTGATTTCTCAAAAAATTCAAAAAATACGGAGTTATGCACATATGGATAATATCAGTGCAGCAGTATCTATGGATTAAATTTTAACTGAAGTGGAAAAAAAAGGGGTCGTCAAAATTCTTGTCAAAAGGAGGGGGGGGGGGGTCGCTCTTGAAAAAGTTTGGGAACCACTGCGGTAATGTACCAAAAGGTGACAATCGACAGTGAACAGCAACTGTTAGAGAATCTGTTTAAATTCATATATATATTGTTTATTTATTTTTCCTCAACATAATACAGACTTATGTAATTTGAGGAATCGAAAAAACTCGAAATCATAACATTTTTTTTGTCATTACGAATGGCATATGCAAGGAGGTTTATGGAAACTTGGCCCAACCATTTCGTCCCTGACATTTTGCCCCCCTGTAAAATGCATTCTGCCTCGTACAGGGCCGAGTGGGTGAGTGACTACTTCACCAAACACCAACTCTGGCCATATCGCTATATTGCAATTTAATTTATTGCCATTAATAAGATGAGTTGGAAATGAAAGCACTGTCTATTGGTGGTCGCCTCAATTTCATTAAGGAAAAATATGTATATCCTCCCTCTTATACCAAGTGAGTGGGTGAGTTACAGACTGAGGAATGCATGTATGAAAGTTTTACACTTACCCACTCACTCACCACTCAATTGGTCCTTCCATACAATCACTCTCACTCATATGGTCACTTATCTGCTCACTTGGCCATTCATACTATCACTCATCCACTCAATTGATCACTCATGCAGTTACTTACCCACTCACTGGGTCACTCATATGATCACTCACTCTTATGGTTACTCCCCCACTTACTTGGTCACTCATATAGCCACTTCTTACTTGAGAGGCAAATTTCCCAGATTCCCTGCAAGGAAGATAGACAAGGATGGGCGGCAGAAAGAATAAAGACTAGGATTCTCAAACTCCCATGTTGCTCAGCTGGAGATGGGTGTTCTTACCCACACAGCTTCAAAATAGTGAAGGAGTCCATCATGTATTTGAAGTTAAACAAACCAACACCACAAAAGAGCGGACAGATGCTGTTCTTAAACATTTTAGTTTCAACATGAACTGTGCACAGTCATCAACATACTCATTTTTCAACGGCAATCAAAGATTTCACTTGACCTAGTTAATTATTTTGAAAAAAAGAATGACTAGGCTGTTAAGTATATAAGTTCGAAGAAAGAGGGAACTCCTTTGTCAGTCTTGGTCGTCAACACCGATTGGAATCAGGATGCGCATTTTTTCCCTCAAACTTCGGATAAGCTCTGAAAACATAAAGGAAAGCTTGAAATAATGATTTCACAAATGCCTACTGCATTTACAACTACTTTAATACTGTTGAATAACAATTTACTCAACATTTTTATGGTTATCATGGTGATATTGACGAGCACTGGGGGGGGGGGGAATTTGGGGGCCCCATGGGCTACCATAGTACACATTCATCTGCAAAGTTTTTAACCAATCTGTACATGCCAGAATGTATGTTGTGAGTCTATGTGTGGGCTCCTAACACATTTATGTTGTCAGAGCTTGTTTCGTTCTCTTGCTGCCATCTCTCTTTCATATTTTGAAGTAAAGATGTCAAATGCTTGAATTTTTATGTTTTGGATTATAATGTTGGTCTGCTGGTTTTATGGGGTGGTGAGACTTTTTCAGAGAATTGTTGTATTGTTGAGAATTGTCTGTCTGCCAAATCTGGACAGATAACTGTTGCATTATGCATGAGTTTTTAATGTTTTAGACGTGATTGCACTCTGCCTAAAGACTTTTTTAAATAAGAGGTCACACTGACTTTTTTTTCTTTCAAACGCACACCTACTCTTGTCATATCAATATACAACAATTTATTACCAACTGTGAGTAGGTTTGGAAATCTCTCTGGAGTGAAAGCCATGCTATATTTCCATCCTAGACTTGAGCGGGGGACTTCAGACAAGGGCGTATTGAGAAGGTACCATCTATCGTTGTCACCTCAGGTCCAATAGGGAAGGAACCTTTCTATCTTTGCCAATCCTTGGGATAAGACCAGAGGACCTGACGGTACCTTTATGATGGTAGAGGCGCATCTTACCACTGCGCCACTCATCCCCAGTGCATGGCCCTAATGTACATTATGTTTTCAAAGTTGAGCTTGTTTAATTTTTTTGCTGGTGCTGCCACCCTGACTTCCATATGTTTGAAGTGAAGATGGTAAATGCTTGAATTTTCCATGTTATGTAAGTATCATGTTGAGGGTCTGCCTGCTCTCGCTCTCTACCGAGACTTTTCAAATGGAAGATCAGCTTGCATTCACATCTCAAAGTTGGGGAACCGAATAAAAACAACTTCAGCAAGGGCCCCATGGAACGGATAAAAGTTTATGCCTATGGTAGGGAGCAGGATTTTTTGAAGTTTAGTAGGGAAGTGACATTTTACCACATGGGGAGGGGGGGAAATCAAGTGCCTAAAGGGCTTCATGATAATGAGCTTTAATTGCTGCTAATATTTTTTGCACAGGTATGAATTCGTAGGCAGGCACTTTCTGCTGGGCAGGATATGGATGGCTCCCACATCCTGCATCAGTGCAACAACTATGTATCTAGAAAGTTCTTCATTTGCAGCTGAAGTAGTTATGTCCTGTAAAATATGGGTCATATGATCAGTTCAAATAAAGCCCATTGTAAACTGAACTGAATCTTTCATATCCTATGGCATCCCTGTGTAATGCTGAAGGAGCTGATATAAGCGTGGATCTGGGGTAGCGGGAAAGATGAACAATATGGGGTAAATTTGTCTGTTCTGTAAAATATGAGATGATTCAATGTATCTACACAAGTCGTTTCTCCTACACATCACCCTGGATCCATCTGCCTCTGCCCTAGTCACAGCTGAAGATGGCTGTCTTCACTCTATTCGAAGCTGACAATATCTATCTCTGTTCTATTCGTAGCTAAAGATATCTGCCTCAGCTTCATTAACAGCTGAAGATATCTGCTTAGGTTTCATTTACAGCCGAAAATGCCTGCCTCAGCTTCATTCCTATCTGAAGATGCCGGCCTTCGCTCCATTCACAGCTGAATATGTCTGCCTTCACTCAGGCGGAGATCCAGTGGGGGGGGGGGGGGAACAATCTCCCCCTCCCAAGAGCTGAATTAATATGGGGAAAGTTTGTTTGTAAAATAAGGTTGATTCAAAGAACTTTTACAATTCGCCACTCCCAACACATTGTCCAGGATCTGCATCTGAGCTGATAAAGGGTGAATTTTGGCATCTGTACTAGTCCAGCGCCTAGAAACCAGACCAGCTCAGTATTCCCCCCCCCCCCCAATTACAGCCTTGCCCTTAGGCTGGGATCTTTGACAGGCCCAATGAAAAAAATAGTGAAAATCAATATCGTGAAAAAAAAGAGAGAATCTTCCCAGGCTGGAACACTGTCCGCCCCACCCTTGTGAGGATCATGAGATGGGGGGGGGGGCACCAAGAACATCCTTTTGCCCAGGTCCTTCCATTGCTGTCTTAACGCATGGGCCCCACCCGAGCGCCTCAAGAGAAGAGGGGGCCCTCAGAAAAACGAGTAGTTCAATGTTTTGAGAAATTATCAGCTAGGGCCTAAGAAAAACCACTTAGCCTGGGAGCCCATGATGCTCTTAAGACGACCCTGGGGCCCCCTCCTCTCAGTGCCGTGTTAACGCATGGGAACAGCCTGGGGGGGGGGGGGCCTCAAGAAAAAAGGGGCCCATAAAAATGAGAAACGGTTCAAATTTTCAAGAATTCGCCAGGTAAGGCCTCAGAAAAATCACTTGGCCCAGGGGCCCATGATGTTCTTAAGACCCCCCCCACTTCCTGACGGCCTTGAGGAGGGTCCAGTTAACACGGGTTCTACAGCATTTGTTTTGTATGCATTGTTTAAGGTTATTTAATGATATCTTGATAGCGGATATATATTTTATACTCACCGTCCATCACGTTCTCGATGTTTTCCGAGTGCTTCCTCTGGAAGTAGTCGGCGGCATAATCGAGGATGCTGTCGGGATTGGCCCGGATGACGTCCTTGCAGAAATCGTGCATCACTCGCGGCAGGGATTCCGGCACCGGTTTGCGCGGTTTCGGATCCGTCATAATTATCGCTCCTTCTTCCTAATATCGCTCCTCACGAAATAACTCGCGATTGGAATTTATCTTCTGCAATTTTCAGCGGCTCGGGGGGAAACAGTTCTCCGGAAGAATAAGTTCGTGGCTTCGTATCGACTTGGTCACACAATAAATGAATATTATTATTTATTTTTTAAACTATTGCGCGTGTAAATTACGTATGAAAATAAAACATCGACGAAGGGCTGTGTTCTTGGTCTGGAAGAAAAAGTGATTTCTAACAGTGACGTACTCTGTCTGTGAAACATGAGAAATTGAGAATTTCGGACGTCTAAAATAGATGGCAACACCTTCTGTTACATAATCTGACTCTGCTGTCATCTATTAGTGAAGTAACTCAACTCGAGTGTGAGTTTTATTTTAGTGTCGTTAGATGGCAGCACTGCGAACAATTTCCCATAGGCCAGCGGTTCTCAACCTTTTTTAAAAAATTCTATGGCGGAGCCCCGTAGGCCCATTTTTAATTATTCATTAAAGTTACTGATTTATTTTTACTATTTTCCCCCAGCATCAAAAGGGGAAGTCGATAGATCTAATCTCTAATGCATATATGTATAGATGAATCGACATCATCATAATCATATGCCCCCCCCCCCCCCCTCCCAGACTTCGAAGTCTATCTCCACCTATGGTCAGAAATCGTCCATCAAGCAAAAGTTTTCCGCAATTGCATTTTCCATTGTTGCGGATTAGCCTAACCAGCCTTAATACTCTATACTTAGAAGATCAACATTTTTAGCCTAATAATGGGTATTATGAATATTAAAACTTGCCTCATCTGACTAAATATTATGGAATAGTACATCAAGATTCTTTTGAGATACCTCTGACCATGTGCTAGCCATGGGGACAAGGGAATTACGAGCCGCTTTCACCCTTTCTAGGGAATTCTTGACCAAACTGTCCAAGCTTTGCTCCTCGACCAAAGTAATTTGAGCACCTTTTTTTGGAGGAAGACGACTCAGTCTATTGCAATGATGTTGATGCTCTGTACGTTGCATTGGGGCATCAATATAATCCCCTAGAGTGGAGGTTATTCATAGATTCCTCTAAAACCAGCTTGAAAGCAGTACTTTTTCACAATGGTAACGAAAACCCCTCCATTCGCATCGCTTAAGGGGCCCACATGAAGGAGACATATGAAAACATTATTACGGATGGTTCAGTATGAAAGACATGTCTGGCACTTTCGCGGAGATTTGAAAGTCATTGCCCTTGTACTCGGTCTTCAACTAGGATATACCAAATTTTGCTGTTTCTTGTGCTTGTGGGACAGCAGATATAGACAAAACCATTATGTAAAAAAAACAATGGACACCAAGAAGACAGATCGTTCTGGGAACCAAAAATGTCGTCAGTCAGCCCCTGGTGGATCCTCAGAAAGTCTACCTGCCACCTCTACACATTAAACTAGGATTGATGAAAAATTTTGTTAAAGAAATGAACTGAAACGGCGACGGTTTCAGCTTTCTACAAAACAAATTTCCACGGGTCAGTGACGCTAAAATCAAGGAAGCCATATTCGTTGGCCCTCAAATTCGAGAATTAATGAACGATGCTGAGTTCGATGCCACCCTAAATGAGTAAGAAACACCAGCATGGGAGTCATTCAAGAAAGTAGTCCAGAACTTTCTTGGAAATAACAAGACGGACAGACAAATATAAGGACCTTGTGGAGGAATTACTTCAGAACTATAAAGCTCTTGGTTGCAATATGTCGCTGAAGATAAATTTTCTTCATTCACATTTGGATTTTTTCCCAGTAAACCTAGGTGATGTCAGCGACGAGCGCGGCGAGCGATTCCACCAGAACATATCCATCACGCATTATCAAAGCAAATGGAGCCCAAACATGCTGGCCGATTACTGTTGGACATTAAAAAGAAATATTCCTGCTGCAAAATACAGAAGAAAATCATGTAAAAATACCTTTTGAACTGCCATTAATATTAGAATTTAAGCTACGTATTTTAAGTTGTAAGCAAATGCGAAAAATATACGTTTCTCAAAATTTTAAACGCGTGTTACTCAAACACTATGCCTGACACACAAATTCTGATAGCAGATTCGGAATCAGTGGGAAAAATACTCTAAGAATGACCCTATTTGATCAAAGAAACACGAAAAAAGTGAAATTTTGTTTACCAGTGTTATTTTTTTAAATTTTAATGGGTTTTTTTTGTTTCCCTAGAGCGGTCGCGGAGCCCCTGGAGAATGCACAAGGAGCACCGCTGAGATAGACTATAAATAGAAAAGTTGTTGACAAAAACCCCGCGAATTTTCATTATTAGAGCCCGGAAGTTTAGGCACTAAAAATGGCCGAAATAGGTACAGTCAAACCTCGTTAATGAGTCACTCTTGGGAGAGCAAAAATATGACTTAGTAAGCGGAGTGACTCGTTAAACGGAGTAAGCCATAGCTGTGCCAATTCCTGCATGAGGACAATTGGGACTTCCAAAAAATGACCCAGTAAGCGGAGTGACGTGTTAACCGGGTGACGCACTAACGAGGTTTGGCTGTACTAAAAAAGCATTTATAATTTTTGGAAGTGAAAAAAAATAACTAAAAACAAATGTATTAAAAGAGTGCAAAAACTAGCTGAAAAATTCTCGTTTATTTGTTGTATTATTTGGAATAACTATTATCACTTCTATAGTTGAAACATGGATACCTCGTTCTATTTTGGGAGGGAAAAAATTAACTTTTTGTTTTTATATTGCCATGTCTGCGAGATTCCTTCAAGCGGGAGGGGGGCATGCTGTCACATCTGTCAAATGCCCCTGAGGGCCACTCTGGTCAATTCAATCGAATTTAATCAAACTTAATGCATGGCAACACCAATCCCTCAGATCACTTATTTGCGTCTAAATGGGACTGGAGCTTTCTGATGATAATTAATACTGAGAGTTGAAAACTTTTAAAGAACAATTCTTTTGCAGTTTTCAATGCTCAAAATATCCAAGTTCACGACTTTTCATGACAGTTTCAGGACAGAACCTCTGTAATATAGGGAATTTTTTTCTTTTTGAGCAGCAAAAAATTCTGTGTACACGGAAGTATTCTCAGACTTTAAACGTACATATTTCATAAACTTATTGACTATGAAATAATGGTTTCTTTCTTATATATATATATAATTACTTTTGTCCATAACCAATAAATGAGTAAAAATAATATTTTATCAGCAATATGCCTTCTAGAAAATATCGGAAACAACTACACAATACATATAAGCATATTGGCGAACATTGCGTTCGCCAATATGCTCATAGATCATAAATCCAATTTCACTCCTCTAAATTTCATTGAAGAGTGAAAATACTCCTTCAATTTTAGATTTTTCTTTTAAAGAGTTATTTCTCTGTTTTTCTTTAAGGAAATGTCCCTCTTTTTTACAAAATTATCCTTTAAAATTTCGGAGAGAAGTGAAATTACTCTTCAAACTTATTTTTGCGGATAACACTGAGTATAGAACCTATCGTATAGCATGTAGGAAACATCATTGAACTGGAACATCTGTTGCCACCTGTCATTATAAAAACACAACTGTTATAATTCTTGGATTGAAATTGGTGACCGCATAGAAAAAAAATAATATGATATCAATTAATATTTTTTGAGCAATAATAATAGTTTAATTATTAAATTTACTTCAAAATTTTAACAGTCGTTTTCCGTTTAATGTAAAACAACTAATATCTAACTAATATTTGAGGAGTAAAATTGAATTTTAATACGCGAATCACGCATCTACATGCGTGTGCATATTGGCGTACACTGCTGTATAGTTATGTTCAATATTCTCTAGAGAACATATTTTTTGCTGATAAAACTATATTTTTACCCGTTATAGACAAAGTAGGGAAAGGCACCACTTTTCTATGGCGAATAAATTTACAAAATATGGACGTTATGGAGACTGAGAATGCTTTCGAGTATATAGAATTTTTTTTCTGCGCTGAAAAAATATATTGAATAAGGTAGCATGTTATTTGTCATTCCGGCACAGACATCAAAATTCTGTCCGCAGAGAAACAACAGGTATGTGCAGATGAAATAAAAGAGAATGTGCCCCCATCTGGGGAGGGAAGGCACATTTCATGTAAGAACAAAATTTTTCTTTTCTTTCCCCGTGAGCACCTCATGGCCCCCAACATCCTGGTGCCATGCCCCCTAGACCATATGTTTCCAACTGGTGTTCCACGTTCCGTGATAGCTTTTTTGGGGGATCAAACGCCCCGGAACCCTTAAAAATCCTAGAACCAGGAGAGCTTTCAAAGAAGAAAACTTTGTTATTACTCGCAAAGCTGTTCTTTATTTCGAATTTTATTGAGATAGTGTCGTTTAAAAAAATCAGATCTTTCGGATAACTAAGCAACTTAGAGCGCAGAGTAAGTAGTATTACATTTTTCACATTTTACATCGAATTTTCGAACCAGAAACTTCAGCCTCACCTTTTAGTGGGGAGCCATGCGAAGATCTCAAATGCATAGGGTCTTCTACGATAAGATCTGGAAATGAATAATGGCAATAAATATGTAAGTTGAGAGGTAGTTCCTAAGCCCCCTTTCATTTTGCCCTGGAGCTATAATGCTGTTAGGACGGCGGTAGGGACACACTTTTTTTGTTTAAATATTCAAAAATTTGTTTGAGTTCCTTCACTGACGGAGGTTGGCAGACGAAATTTATGGTTTTAATGACGGCGGTTGGCGGTGTGCCAGGGCACCGCGGCGCACAGTTTGAGACTCAACGCGTCTGGTAGCAAGCGCGGATCCAGGACGATGCAACGGGTAAAGCGAATTGTGTGAGTTAGTTCGATCGTCCCATATTTTACGGGACAAATTCCCCCATATTATCGGACTCTTGGGAGGGGCATTCGTTCTCATCACCTACCTCTGGATCCACACCTGAGCCGAGGCAGCTATTTAGCCTTTTGACAGCCTTCAGCTGCGAACGAAACCAAGGCAGATATTTTCGGCTGCAAATGGAATGGAGGCAGGCATCTGCAGCTGCGGATGAGCCGAGGCAGATATCTTCAGTTAAGAAAGAAGCCGAGGCAGATATCTTCAGTTAAGAAAGAAGCCGAGGCAGATATCTTCAGCTGCGAATGAAGAGGAGGTAGGCATCTTTACCTGCGATTAGAGCGGAGGCAGGAGGATCCAGAGAAATGTGTCGGAGAGGCGACTTATAGCGTAGGTGCATAGGATCATCCTGTATTTTACGACACAGAATTTCCCCTATGTTATTCGGTTTTTGGGAGTAGTGATCACCCCATCGCCCCTCCCCCTTTGGATCCACGCTTGTCTGGTAGATATCACGTGCACGGTGTCGCAGGTTTCTTTTTTCTCCTTATCGTAGATTCAACCAAACAAAAGACAATCGAACACAAACACGGTTTTAGACGGACTAGATTAAAACTTTCTTTCAGTTATAAGTCAAATCTTTTTTTTCAAGGATTCAATTCTCAACACGACGTTTCAATCGCAATTGTGCACAACGTTAAATAAAAAGCCATGGAGACAAACGAAAACGATGTCAATGTCTACGTCAGTGACATTATCAAATTCAACCCATTGAAAAAAAAAGAAAAGAAAAATTGCCCTTGATTTCAAAAATACGGTCCGATCGTTACGACTGATGCCAACCAAATACATGATACGCATCTAGTACGTACAAATCCGACTAACGATCGAAAATACCACCGACGAGAGTCGAGTATGTGGAGTGTCAATACGTATCGGAGCACTCGAATTTCCATGTAATGACCCTTTTACTCTATACGCATATGTGATCATTATTACACGGACCTCAAACATTTCGCTAGATACACAACACACATAATACAGTATATCCAAGAACAAAGACCCGATACAAAGCGTTGGGACAACGAACCCGCCGTCCGTCCGTCGTTGTGGGTTCGGTTCCAACCCATTGTGGCCAGCAACTGAACCGTAACTGTTGGGTTAAGTGTTCGCGCGTGATCTGGACTTTTTTCTCATTATATAAGTACGTACCTTTGCCTCTTTAAAGGTAGCCGTAATAAAGGCTAAACACATGAGCCAGCACACGCTATGTCCGATTCCACCACATAAGATCTTACTGAGAAAGATAACATGAGATTATATATACGAGTTAAATGTCCTTTATTATCTCGCTTGTGCTCCTCATCTCTTAAGATGGTGGACATTACCAGAAATATCGAGAATTCTTTGTTTTGGTCGGACATTTGCACGTCAATGGAAAACACAGAACGTGTTTCTTGTTGTTATAAGCGGGGTATAGGGAAGGGTGTATTGCGTGCCGTTCGTTATATCGGAGGGTTTTTTGAACCGGGCCACAAGAAAGGATTTTTGATCATTTGTCCGCTCATTATACGGACCATACGCCGTTATTTTATAGACACGGAGAGAACACTCTCATTATTATTTTTGGTGCTGTTTGGGAATCCCGAACAAAAGAGAGAAAGACGTGATTTACATGGGCATGTGTGCATGCCTACTCGACGATCGGGCATGTTATAATGAAGATAAGCGGGGACTGTATGTGTGCGTGTGTTTATAAGGAACAAAGCGGGATCGTTGTCTCTCCTCTAACGAAGGTCGTGCGCAGTTTTCGGATGTTTGTGTTAATATCCGTTTCTATGTCTAACGAAGCGTACATAAATACCCGAAAAGTGACCATCGATACCGACAGGCTAACCGCGCGTGTTCGGTTTCGTTATTTTTATGTAATTGAATACAGAGTAGTAATAAAATTTAGAGCCACGGCATTTTGGCTTTAAAAGTTGATTTTTAGCTGTCGATGCCACACACAATTTCAGTTCTTAATAAATAAATGATAGAAACGATTTCCAGACTGACAAGAAGAAATGGAAGAAATTGTTTGTGGACCAGTAAAAAATGAATAAATAAATGAGAGAAATTATTCGCCGAACTCTGAGACGGCTAAGACATGTATATAATGATATTTATAATTGAATCTAAAATTATATATATATATAGTATTGCTGGGCAAATCCCAAGTACGAAATCGCCATGGCGACGAAAAAAATCGGCGTTGGCGCCTAAAATTTTCCACGTTTGATCACCAAATTAGAGTCCGGATGGTAGCGTAAAATTTTCAGGATTTAACCAACTTGACTGGTTTTTCCGATTTTTCCACCCCCCCCCCCCTATATATAGGCTATATGAAATGTTTCGTGGCCCCTTAGAAAATTCTTACCGGTCCGCTGAAGAACACTGCTTCAGAGGTTTCTAAGAAGGGAATCCATTTTATAATTACTGCCCTGTATAGTATTTCGCACACGAGTGAGTTCATTTCTCCTTATTATGAATTTTTGAAGCTGATTGATTTTTTTTCACTCTGGCAGTTACCTCTTGCAACGATGAGATTAGACTCTTGATATATTTTTTTCTATGCCCGTTGGTTAGCTTAATATTGGCCATTTTAAGGTTCGTGAGCTTGACAAGTTCAGTCGGATTGTCCAATTGACCTGATAAAAGAAAACGAATACTTACAGTATAGTTGCAGTTAATTTGCTTATTGGAGTGTGGATGATGTGGATGTTCGATTCGTTTTCTTTCATCTGACAGCCTGTCGCCGAAAACTGACCACCGGATGAGCGGATTCGCTGTCACCTGCTGTCATAATAAATTCGATCACCGGTGAGTCAGTCGAAGTTCATCGTATGAGGAGGTCTCATCTCGTTATATAGTCCGCACTGTTACAAAAGAAAGATGAACAAAATTTTAAAGACGACGTATAACACTCCTAAAAAATGGTCAACCGAATCCATGGTCAAGTTGAAAACAGTGATGACGGTACAAGGTGTTTTCTGGTGACTGTATAACGCAGAGGTATTCAACCTTTCAGACATGGGGCTAAATTGAAACTTCTCGCGGTAAGCCCGCGGACAACAAACTCATGTAATTTGGTGATGGCTTAATAGAAAGGGACCAATTGGGGGGGGGGGGGGGGCTCCAGAGTTGACCAGGTACAAAAATAATTGAAGACTCATTTATTCTGAAACTATTTCTGTTATTAATTATCGATTTTGATTAGTTCTGAAATAGTTTTTGTCACTAATTCTGAAAAAGGTTTTCATTAATTACTGATTAAACTAATTGATTCTGAGATGAATTTTGATCTGAAATCACTTTAAATCAGCGTTTCTCAATCCATGGTCCGCAGACCAGAGGCTGTCCGTGACGATGATGAAGGTGGTCCGCAGGTAGACTTGATAATTTACTTCCAAATCAATTGTAAAATTGTTGAGTTGGTGCAATTGATATTAGTAATAGCCTTATGGGTTCAAGTATAAATTACAGCTTCATACTTGGCGTCACCATATCTCATCAAGGAAAATCCCAGAAATTTCGACCCTAAATACGGCATGTCACTAATTGTGCACAAAATGCAATTTATGATAAATTTGCGAAATATCGCAAAATTTGCTGAGATAAAGAGTTGTTGCAAATCTCGGTAAACAAAGATGTACTTCCTGAAAAAAAAAACAAGTCCCAAAAAAAAACATTTGTCATGACTTGGTGACCATATTTCATTAAGTAAAATATGGGAAACTGGGATCTCAAATACGGCATAATATGGGACATCTTCATTTTAAACTTAAACATAACCATAAGTCAGCAAAATCATTAATAGCTAAAATTACAAATGCTCGGGAAATGTAGCTACTGGAAATCATTGTTAACTTAAATGCAGCCATAACTACATCGTAATATGATTTATGAGTTAAAAAATTTTAAAAATTATTATCATTCACGAGTTTAGCAAGCATTACAAATTCAACTAAGTTTCGTTGAGAAAAAAAACGTGTCAAGTGTATAAAATAGTCGGAACAGCCAAATCTGACCATTCTGACAGTCCCGTAAAATACGGGACACCATCATGTTGTAAGTTTGCGGTCCGTCGCGAATTGTTTCAGACATTTTACTGGTCCTCAGATTTAGAAATGTTGGGAAACATTGCTTTAAATGATTCTTTAATTATTTATTCCGGTTATTACTGAATTTATTTTTCCCTCTCGTTATATACAGTATCTTGAAATCATTTCTTTCAATAATTATGCAATTATTCTTTTATTGATTGTGAAATAATTGTTATCAGAAATTACGAAATTATTTCACTAATTGATTTTTAAGTTATTTTTTTTTTACTAATTCTTGAATTATTTTCTTCAAAATTCAAAAATGAGTCCTTTCAGTAATTCTGAGTTTCATCAGTATTTTTTCATTAATTCTAGAATCAATCGTTTTTCAATGGCTTAAATATTTTCTGAAACTGATCGGTGGGCCAAGACAAAGAGTTCCGAGGGCCAAATGTGGCTCCATGGGCGATACGTTGAAGACGCCAGGTACATTCTTAGACCTCCTTTAAGGGTATAACAGCATTATACCCGCCCCGTCTTGCTAGGTGTGCTGAAGTGTCTGCTCGCAGGATGTACTTGGAGACATCAATTCTGACGTAATTCCAACATACAGTCAACTCACGATGAGTCGAACTTCGATAGTTCGAATATCTGTTTAAGTCGAAGTTTTGACTCAGTTCCAGAACTTTTTCTGTATTTCAGTATTGAAATTTTCCCTTAACTCGAAGTTTTCTTCCTTCGAGTAGAAGTTTTCGGAAATGAGAGAAATTTAAAAAATAGCATTTAGTACTAGCATTTTTTTTTTAGCAATAGAATTTAGCATTTAGCAATAGAATTTAGCATTTAGCAATAGAATTTACCATTTAGCAATAGGATTTAGCAATTATCAATAGGATTTATCATTTATGAATATGATTTAGCATTTATGAATAGGATTTAGCATTTAGCAGTAGGATTATCAGATTCATTTATCGAATTCATTTGCCTATTTGCAAAAAATGAATGACTTTCTTACGGAAGGACAAAAAAAGATAGATGGTCAAAAAACACTGCATTTTCTGACAATAATCTTGTATAATATGTATTTTATAACTCGCTTCATTTACACGAGTATTATGAATACGTCCGTCTATTACGTCCGTCGTATAATGCAATATGCACGTCTCTAGTTCATTCCTAAATATTCTCATTCAATAGTGAAATTAAATAACTAAATTAGAATAACTTAGGTTTTCGAATTTCTTCATCTCCAGTACTTTAACATGTTTTACTGGTAAGATATTTGTGAATAGCACTGTGTTTATTTTGATAAATCTTTCTTTTCCCCTCATTTTGAAATCGGAATTTCCGATAAGTCGAACCAGGGCCGTAACTAGAGGGGGGAGGGGCAACTGCCCCGGGTGGCAAAATTTAGGGGGGGGGGGTGGCAGTTTTTTAGGTGGGAACAAAGAACACCATTAAAAATGATCGGATTTTAAAGTTGTGGGGGCGGCACAATAATGTTTGCACCGGCCGGCAAAAATCCTAGTTACGGCCCTGAGCCGAACTAACGATAACTTGAAGCTTTATGTCGCCCACTACGCATTCGACTTATGGAGATTTGACCGTATTTAGAGCATCGTTATATTCTCACCTTTAAGGCGACAAGTAGCGTAGTTCCTCGTAACAAAGCCGCGTGTTATATAGTTTTAAGAAGTAAATTTTTTAGCTCTCGAGGCTAATTACAAAACTCCTCTTTACATAACTTTGAAAGTAGATTTTTAACTTTTGAAGCCGATTTAGAGTCCCGGCTTGTAGAGCTTTAAAAGTCTATTTTTAGCTATTGAGACTAATTTAGAGTCACGGCTTATATTGCATTAAAAGAAAAATTTTTAGTTCTCGAGGCTAGTGCCGTAACTAGGATATTTTTACCACCCGGAGAAAACATTGCCGCCTCCCCCTCCTTCAAAATTATATAATTTTGTAACGGTGTGCTTTGTTCTCACCTAATACTGCCGCCCCTAAATTTTACCACCCGGTGGTAAAATTGCCCCTGGCCCCCCTGCTCGAGGCTAATTAAGTTAACCGCTTCTTACGTGGCTTTGAAAACCAATTTTTATCTCTCGAGGCCGATTTACAGACATGGCTTACATATCTGTAAAATGTGATTTCTAGCTTTCAACGCTAATTCAAAGCCGCTGCTTTGTATTAACTTCAAAAGTTAATATTTAGTTCTTGAGACTAATTAAAAACCGTGGCCTGCACAGCTTTAAAATTTGATTTTTAGCTCTCGACATCAATTCAAAACCACGGCCATGGCTGTGCATATCCCTCTACTGATAATAATTTGAAACAATTTTTTAGCATCCCGTGATAACTTTTTCGCAAAAAATGCATTCTAATTTCCCAATTCCTTCAATTTGCGCGAATTTTTGGGGCGCGGTAGCACATCGAGATAAGATACTCGCCTTAAGTACCGAATAATGTTCAGAGGTGTATCGAGCTCGATACCCGATTCGTCCTCGTCAAAAACTTTCCTGACGCGGAGGTACAACAGATACGGTGGCACCATGACCGTATAGAAAAACATTGCTACCTCACAGCAGGGGCGTAGCCAGAAATTTCATTAGAAATTTTGTGATAGAACAATATATTTGGCCATCTTTTTCAGTCATTTTTTCACATTTCGGGGGGGACCAGACCTCCAAGTCTCCCCCTCGCTACGCCCTTGCCTCACAGATTTCCACAATGAGGAGTTAACGCACCAACCCTTCGGTGAGTATATACAGGGTGTCCAAAATTAAAAGACTCCATTTTAAAGTAGTTTACAGGCGAAACCGGTCATCAGAAAAGTGTGAAATTTCGTGAAAGATTTCATGAAGTGATGGGAATTTGTTTCGCGGGGTAAAAATTAGTTGCACATGTCGCCACCAGAGGGCGTATCACTTTAAATACCTGTAGTAAACATGTAAATTTATGTGATGTCACACAGAACATGTTATAAAATCTAGAAACATTCGCGAAGATCTTGTTTGTCAATGTGTTTACTGCTCACAATGACGATAAGTTTACGAGATCGGGCTTTCTTTGTCAAGTTGTTTTAGCAAAACAACAATTCCGCAGTAACTGCTCTACGGAAATATCGGACTTGGAAGAGGATTCGAAAAGATCCAATGAATGTTAAAAGCCTTCGGAGTATGGTAACGAAATTTGAAACCACATGATCGTTGGCTGTTCGTCCTGGAAGAGTAAGAAACCTTTTTCTATAGACGAGGTTTCGCTTCAGGTGGAAGAGGACACAGCTTCAAATTCTCGTGGTAGTGTCAGGCTGTGTAGCACAGGCGTTGGATAGGCCACGTTCAACTGTCCATAAGATCATGCGGAATATCCTCCGATATTATGCGTACGAACTTTCACTTGTGCAGCGGTTGCTTCCACATTATCATGACGCTCGACTACGGTTCTTACTGCAGTTCCTAGTTCGCATTGAGGTCGATTCTGAATGGCCTTGGAATACCCTCTGGACAGACGAAGCGCATTTTCACTTGGATGGTGCAGTCATATAATACTTATAACTGCCGAATTAGGGAACCAGAAAATCCCCACGCTATCTTAGAGGTCCCGTTGTATTCACCAAAAGTGACGGTGTGGTGTGGATTTACTGCATCATTTATTCTCAGCCCCTACTTCTACGATGAGTTACGTTCTACAGTTCCAGTGACATGTTCGATCAATGGGAAGCGATATGCATTGCTGTTACAGAACGAAATTGTTCCGGCTCTGCAAGCACGTCACTGCCTTGCAGACACAGTCTGTTTGCAAGACGGAGCTCCTCCACACATTGCAGTGTGTGTTAAGACTGTTCTTAAAACACATTTTACAGAAGAACGTGTCATCAGCCGGCACTTTCCTAACCTATGGCCTTCCCGATCCCCAGACCTTAATCCATGTGATTTTTGGCTTTGGGGGCATTTGAAACGTCTGGTAAGTCATGGCAATCCAAGAACTTTACCTTACCTTAAGGCAGCATTTCACTCCACGTGCTGAACATTTCCCCACACACATTTCGGTCAGTTGTGGAACGTGCCATCTTGCGATTTCACATGGTATCTGAAAATGATGGCCATCATGTGGAACATGTTTTGTTGCACTATAACAATTGTAAAAGTAATTACTAATTTACATAAAGCAAACGTTACAAGTAAACGTTTGCCTAAATGTGCCATTTCTTAATAAAACGCCCTCTGGTGACGAAATGTGCAACTAACCCCCCCCCGCCCCCTCCTCGCCCGAAACATTCCTATCACTTCATGAAGTCCTCCACAAAATTTCACAATTTTCCGATGAATGGCTTCGCCTGTAGGGCTACTTCAAAATAGGGTCTTTTAATTATGGACGCCCTGTATATATATATTTAAAAAAAAAAAAAATCGGCAATAAATTGTAGGTAACGGTCTATACTTAGTCCTCGAAAAAGACCATATTGCGACAAAAATGATCAATTTGTGAATTTTTGAATGAATTTTTATTTACAAATTTATTAGAGACAATTTAAAAATAAAAATTTAAAAAGATTCTCAAGTCTGTGTGGGAACGAATCTTTCTAGAGGATGTTCTCGAATGAAAACATTTCAACTAGAAAATGAAACCACCCGAGGGGACGCTACCGATTCCGATCGATCTCGGAGATAATCCTAATTTGCAATCGTACACCTTCTTCCTCCTCGTTGCCACCGGTTGATCATTAACGGTGAACTATTTATGTGTATACTGTATATCATATGCGTATTTTGGAGGGTTACAGGATCTGCCGAGAGATCCAAACAACGTCCCAATTAAGAATTCCGTAAAAAGACACGATTTTTCTAAAACTTGTCCATTGGGAAGTGTGTCATGTGTCGAGATATTTCTTATCTCTCCGAAATTTTTGCGAAAAATTATAAAATTTGTGGAAAAAACCAGGAACCATCTTAACGAAAACTCCCAACTTTGACGAACTGTTCTCTACTTAAACATACACCTCCTCATACACATACATTACTCTCTTGTTTTTCTCTTCCCACGGGGCTCCCAAGAGGCCCCCAGCCCGTATGGTGACTTATGGCCCACGTTAAGGGCCAGGTACTACCGGTAAACTTCTGATTTTGGTTCTGGAGATATTTCTTAGATTTGTATAATGCAATCCAATATTCTGGTTTCCAAATCAAAAAAGGTTCTTCGGCAGGGGTTCTCAACCCCCTCGTGTTTCACATTTTTTTGTGCCGATAAGATGAAGTCCACGGGCCCCTTGTGCCAATAAAATGAAGGCCATGAACTCCCCTCCTTAAAAAATAATATCAAGTGTATTGCGATGTAAAAACAATGAGCTTTTCTCGTCCAAGCTCAAGGATCCCGTGGAATCTCTCCGAGGACATCTGCGGGGGGGGGGGGGGGTCATGGCACCCACAAGGGGGAGGCTGACAGGGCTCCAGCCCTGGGACCCGGGACGATTCTCATTATTTGTTTTGTTTTTTCCCGCCATAAATTCACTATAAAGGGGCCCGTGAAAAGTCTGGTCTGGGGGCCCACCAAAGGTCCCATCCTAGGGGCCCCGCATCAGGATGTGAGGGCCATGGGGGGATCACCGGACACCCCCCCCCGGTTGAGAATCCCTTCTACAGTGGTAGAAAAAAATCTATAAGGCCAGGTAAAAAATGGCGATTAAAAAAAAAGTAACAATCAAAATATTTCGAAATTGAATACGATGAAAAATTACATCTTGAAAATTTACTCGAAAATTCACAATACTTTTTTAATAACATAGGCGCCGAAACCTGGGGTTTGAGCCTGAGGCTGTTTGACAACCCCCAATAAATTTTACGAGGAGGGGACTGAGGCCCCCCAATAATTAATAAACATACAGTGCAACGCATCACTCCCTCTTCGTGCATGAGGGCTTGAGTCCCGTTTATGCGACGCAACTGGCAACTTTTAGCCCCCTCCCTTAAATGTTTTTTTCACTTCGCGGTCATCTCTGTTCAGCTCAGTGAATACAATTGTTTTTCCCGATTATCAGTGTAATGCAGCTGGAAAAAAAACTGTATAATGTAGGCCACTCTTCTCTCGTTTATTTGCATATCCTTATGGTTAGACATGATTTCCACAGAAGCTTCACGAATAATTCGACGTGGTTATTGTTTCCACTAAGCTCGATTCGTAAAGATGGAACGAAGTAAAAGGCTGTCTCTTATAGGCTGGGGTTACACTATAAAAGTTTGATAAAAGTACTTTTATGAAACTTGAAAAATGCCACCAATGACATAATCGGGTACATTCTAGAAAATGCAACCGATGATTTTATTGGTAGCATTTAAAGTTTTATAAAAGTAGTTTTATCAAACTTTTATAGTGTAATCCCAGCCTTAGGCCGGTATTACACTATAAAAGTTTGACAAGATATTTTACAAGACTTGAAAAAAAAAAATCAAACAAATAAGAGTATTGATTACATTCGCTCGAATGTAACCGATTCGCTTATTGGTTGCATTTTCAAGTTTTATAAAAGGACTTTTCTGAAACTTTAAAAATTCAACTAATAAGGTGATCTTATAGGTTGAATTTTTCAAGTTTTATCAAATCGCAAAGAGCAGCGAATGTTATTGCGAGTATAAGATTGGGATTACACTTTGAAAGTTTTAGAAAAGTTCTTTTACAAAACTGAGAAAATGCAACCAATAAACATATCGGTTACTTAAAAGCGAATGTAACCCATAAGTCTATTGGTTGCTTTTCTTTCAAGTGTTGTAAAAGATCCTATATCAAACTTTTATAGTGTAATCCAGACCTAAAGAGGTACGTTGTTCTTCAATAGATTGACAGAGGAGAACAACAATAATTAGAGATATGAATAAAAAAAAATGTCTTCAGAGAAAATTGCGAACGATTTAGAACTCTCTTGGACCAGTAGAAATGTCCACAATAGAAGGTTAGGAGGTCCGCATATACAGTGTGTTTGAAAGTAAATGCTCTCTCTCTCTCTCTCTCTCTGCCCTGACCATCCCATACAAAAAAACACAGTGATGAGATTTGAGTTCGCTAAAAAATTCTCAATTTTGAGAGGGATGAACGGTGGAATTTAGTATTTTCTGATTACATCACACAAAGACTATACAGTGTGATTCTAAATTCATGGGACAAACTTTAAAGAAAAAGGACAAACTTTAGTGTGGTTGAATCGCAACAGCAAAGGCTGTAGAGCATAGTTTCCCAACCCTTTTTGTCCCATCGCCCCCTCCTTCAGAAATTTTTTTCTCCCATCGTCCCCAACGCAATACAACTCATAGGATCCTATGTTATATCCGTAGCTTCTACCGCCCCCCAGGGGGCGTTAACGCCCACGTTGGGAATCACTGCTGCCGAGGGTGTTTTTATAGAGAGTGCACACAACAGCACGTCACCAAGTAGCAAATTATATTTTCCGACGAATTTGCTGCGATATGTGCTATCTACCATTCGAGGGTGCATATTCACCTTCGGCTTGGAGTTTCTTATTGGTGCAAGGACCACAAACGTTATGCTGCGCCAAACAATGATAAAGCGGTGTAATGACTTGTGATAGAATTTGCGTTGCCCAGGTTGCACCATGAGAAGGCCTATCACATTTCTTCAAAGATAGATGACGCTAAAAAATTATGACTCGCAAGAAATCGAAACTTAAACTGACTCGAAATGAAAAACTTTGTCCACCGATTAAAATAAAAAGTAAAAATTATATTAACCGATATTTAACGGCATTAAATTTCCCTACAATTTAGTTCAACTGTAATGAATTTTACTTCAAAAACAACTTAAAACATAAATGTTCCCAAAAGGAGAGATTAACATATTCTTATAATATTCATTAATTCAAAATATATTGTTTAAAGTCAACAGTAGAGGACACTAGTAAAAACCATTTTTTCTAATAGCTCTATCAACGCATTTTTTTGTACGGACTCCGTTTCTTAACCCCAATTTCGTATAATTTTTACATATAATTACTAGTTACAGATAAAGAACATGTTTAAGAAGTTTCAACCCCCCCCCCCCTTCCATTACCCCTCATTCAGGGGTTCGGTCGATTGCCACTAAGGGTTGAGAATTTTAAAAAAAAATTATTTTGGAATTCTCAATGTTAAAAACATTTAAGTTCTACACAATATGGCCTCTAAAATTCACGAATAAACATATAACAATATCGAAAGGTTCAAAGGTTTCGCAGGAAAAGTTCAAAACAGGCATTTTTACAAACAAAAAGAAAATGTTTGAATGTGAGGCAAAAAAAGACATTTACATGACTGAACCTCCAGGCTGTATACACTTGACTTGGTCACGCTGGACATCAAATAATGGGAAGGCTGCGATCATGATCCGCAACAGAGCACTTCATGGAGCTGTGCTGTCGGTTATGAATAACTCGGTGGCGGTGCAACTGCATGTAGACGGAAGGGAGCTGATCGTGGCTAGCTCATATTCCTCTCCATACAAGGACATAAAAGAAGCCATCCAGGAGATTGAGGAGATCGTGGTAAAGAATGGAAGGCACGGGATCATTATTGCCGTAGACTGGAATGGACACAACTCTCTATGGGGTTATTCCGATAATAATGAAAGAGGTGAAGACATCCTAGACTTCCTTATGTCCAAAGACCTCTTCCTTTTGAATGGCGACAACAGCACACCGACCTATGGACACACTGGATCCTTCGGCTGGCCGGATCTATCTATATGCAATCACGTGTCTCTAGCAAATGCCATACAATGGTCTGTGGGAGAGGAATATTCGGCAAGTAGTCACTCCTATATTCACATGGTGATATGTGACTCATCTCCATCAACTAGAACCCCTTGTTTCAAAACAACGCAGCGTAAGCTCTTCAATTTTATTCGTATCCTCAGAAGTACAACACCAGTCCTGATAAGGCAGATTCGTGAGTGCCGAACGTATGATCAACTTCAGCATATTACAAACACTGTGCATCAAGTAATAGAAGAGGCAGGTAATAGGTCGTTGCTTCCTGGGAGCAACGGATCGCAGATGCCAGTTAAATCCAAAAGCACATGGTGGACAACTGAACTGGAAGTGTCACGCAAGAAGCTCAGAGCTCTGAAAAGACGATATATACGAGCAAAAGATCAGGAGGACAAAATTCGCCTGCGCATGACATTTAATAAATATCAGGCTCAGTACCGTAAAGAGATTCGTAAAACAAAATTATCTGCCTGGCGTGCACTATGTGAAAAAACAGCCTCTGAATTTGGTACCGTATATCGTGCTTCTATGTCCCGCAAAACGAAGCCGCAGCTGACTATGAGCCAATTTGGTGACGAAACAATTTTGCAGGCGGGGGAAAGACACCTTAATGACATTTACCCCGATGTTGACTCCGATGACTATGGTCCTCCTTATATGAGCTCTAGTATGTACTTCTACCCGGATTTGAATATGAGAGCAATATCTAAGCAAGAGATAAAAAGAATCGTTGACCAGCTTAATATGCGGAAAGCCCCGGGTTTAGACCGGGTGAACAACAGGATGGTCAAGGCGATAAATAAAGCATTTCCAGATCTTTTACATTCCCTATACAATAAGTGCCTGCAACTGGGATGTTTTCCAAATCATTTCAAAGAAGGTAAGCTACTCCTTTTATTGAAGAAAGGAAGACGTCCAGGAGACCCAAAAGCTTACCGCCCTATCTCTTTACTCTCTGGCTTCGGGAAGGTACTGGAGAAAATTTTGGTACAACGAGTCATGTTTTACACGGAGAGGCAAGGATTCTGGCATGCCAACCAGTACGGATTCCGACAAGGTCGTTCAGCAGAAATGGCGCTTGCAGACATGATGGAAGAGGTTAAGACGCAAAGAAATCGAGGTAATGACGTAGCCATCATATCCCTGGATATAGAAGGGGCGTTCGATAACCTCAGATACTCGTCTATACGCCGCCGTCTAGCAATAGCGCCCATACCACAACAGCTCAAGGTAATTTTATCGGATCTTTTGTACCACCGCCGAGCGGTGTTGGTCACGGATGCGGGAAAAGCTGTGAAAGAGCTTCAAAAGGGTGCACCTCAGGGCTCATGTTCCGGCCCCTTGTTATGGAATCTTGTTCTGGATGAGTTGTTGAAAATTAATTGGCCCTCAAACGTCAAAGTTCAGGCTTATGCTGATGACCTTTTGGTAATTGCATCTGCCCCTACTGTCAAGGGATCAGGTGATCTAGCAGAAGAAGCCCTTAGAACAGTGTCAAATTGGCTGCACATGCATAAGCTCACTCTATCTATCGCTAAGACAAAATTCTTGTGGATATCAAAGAAAAGACCTCCCACCATCTGGTTCCAAGGGAAAACCATCAAGAAAACGGACGTGCTATGTTATTTAGGTGTTTTTATCGATAAGCAACTTAGCTGGGACGATCACATCAAAGAACAGAAGAGAAAGGCGTCACGTGTTCTTCAGAAGATGCGCCTGATGGCTGGACCACAGTGGGGACTGACACGGGCTCTGAGGAGATCCCTTTACTTGACAGTGGTTGAGCCTATGATAGCTTATGGAGCTTCAATATGGCATTCTCCCAAGGTCCAGATGTTCAGACGGCTCGATTCTATACAAAGACCCTTCCTTCTATATATCTCTGGTGCGTATAGAACTACACCTACGAATGCTCTTCAGGTGATCTTGGGGCTCCCGCCATTATCTCTCAAGATAGAATTCCTGGCACGAGTCACACGTCTTCTAAAGCTTCACAAGCCATGTCCATTGTTAGACGAAACATTAGTCCCGGACGCCTTCGAGCAAAAAACTATAGGCTGGACCTCGCATCCTGCAGAATCTCTGCAGGCCAATCAAGTATTCCTAGAATCTTCGGAGGATG
This sequence comes from Pholcus phalangioides, assembly GCF_987345545.1. Classification (NCBI taxonomy): domain Eukaryota; kingdom Metazoa; phylum Arthropoda; class Arachnida; order Araneae; family Pholcidae; genus Pholcus; species Pholcus phalangioides. The sequence continues at coordinate 19,311,135 of NW_028301616.1, read as the reverse complement.
ATACACCTGAGGAGAAATCCGTCGTATATTACACGGATGGCTCTAAACTGGAATCAGGTACAGGAGCTGCCTGTATAAAAACCGTGGGAACGGAGATCGTGCGTAAATGGGCTGCTAAACTAAAAGAAAATAATTCAGTATATCAAGCTGAGATGCTCGCTATATTTACAGCAGCTCTGGATGCAGCTACAAACAGGAGGCAGACTGTAATAAGATCGGATAGCCGTTCAAGTCTCCAGGCCATTCTAAACCCGCTCTCTGAAAACGCAATGGCGAGAAAGATAAGGAGTATACTTGTATCTCACCCATCAATACGCATCTCCTGGGTAAAAGCCCACAACGGCCAGTGGGGAAACGAGCTTGCGGATGCGGCGGCCAAAGAAGCGACAAATACCGGAGTCTTTTACGACGAACTCTTATACCCAGCTTCTCACGCAAAATCACTCCTCTGGAGGGACATGATAGCAAAGTGGCAATTGCATTGGGATATGCCGGAGGCGTCAGGAAGATCAACTCACGAAGTTATAAAGAAAGTAGATACTAGGAGCAGGGGCTGGTCACGAGAGCTCATCTTATTTGTCACCGGTCATGGGCCTTTCCCAGCAACCTTACATCGCTTTAAAGTGATTGCCAGCGATAAATGCTCTTGTCTTGAGCCTGGCACGCCCCTGCACTACGCCACATGCTGTCCAGAAACGATGCCCTTTCACTTCTGTTCGCCGGCTGCCCATTTACACAGACCATGGATGCTTGGCATACTACGTCGAGAAGAATCAAAGGAAAAGATAAGAAAAATGGTGAAATTCCTTGAGGAACATCCCGAGAAGATAAGGGATCCGTCTCCTCCAGCTCCTGCAACTCCGGTACCAGCGCCGGTAAGGAGATCGCCGCGTCTTCACCCTGACAGTGCGCTGGTGGCACTGTTTGCGAGCGAGGAGCAGGATGAATCCCAAACCTAATTAATGACGTCTCGGAGAAATTAGACTGACTGTATTGAACTGCTGGAGTGCAATGAGATGCTCTGCCCTTCTTGTTATCTGATTCAATCCTTTATCACTCAAATTTCTGATTGCGCCTTTTGCGATACGATTTTTATACAACTTTCCATGACTATTTATTATCCGTGCCCGTTGCACTTTACTTTAACTTGATTAATTTGATTCTTCGATTTACATAATTTTTGATTTCCTTTCACTATATGTAATCTTTGACGAATCAATAAATTTTGGTTTTACCGGAGATGCCCTGTTCCCCCCCCTCGGGGGGGGGGGGGCAAAGTGCTTGCGTTGCTTCTTGCGACAGAGCCTGGGCGTCTCGCGGTTTCTCCAGTTTCTCCAGGCTGTATACACATTAAAATACCCATGCACCCTAAAATGGTTGATTGCATTTATTGTAGAAAATCCGTCAGAAAAAATATGATATTTGCTTTTGGTGAAGTGCTGTTGTGCACTCTAAAAATCCTCCACCGCGTTTGCTATTGCGATTCGACAGCACATTCTATGACCGAAAATGCTTGTTTAGAAGTCTTATATCACCTCTTAAAGTTTGTCCCACGAATTTAGAATCACCCTGTATAACATTTCAAACGTTTATTCCCCCCTTAACATTAATGGTTTTTTTTGGCAAACTGCAATCTCATCACTAGGGTTCGGATTTTTATTCCTCTGAAGATGAAACGTCATTGCTCATAGGTAAAATCAGTTTTTGTTTAACCTATCGGCAACGACGTTCCATCTTTAGGGCATAAAAATCCGAGCCCTACTAATCACTCTTCTCTGCGGAGAGACTTGTTCAAATAAGAGACCGGCTCGCATTCGCGAACCTGGAACCTGAGGATGAGAGTCCAGCACGACCGCACAGTGACACTTTGAGGAAACACTGATGCACGAGGATCCTTTTGAAAATGATATTGCAAAGAGCGGATGCATTTTTACAGCGACGAATTTGTACGAATTTAATGATCGACTTCTCCAATGATTGAAAATTCGTCAAAGAGAACACGATTTCCCAATGGATTTGGTCCGATAAAAAATAATGACAATTAATAGGACCGCTATCATCATATTCCCTTCACGTAGAGCTACAATAATTCTAAAGAAAATAATGAATGGGGACGAGTAACGAAAAAAAGCGGAGGAAACGGATTTGTACGGAGTCACGTGTGCCATTGAAGATTGGGAGAATAATAGAATGGGTTCGAAACTGAATGGCAAGGATGGGGGGGGGGGAAACCCGGAAAAATGACGTTTTCGGCTTCGGTTGGCATCATTATTGAGTGTTACCGGGGTTGACAGCGTATATTATCCAGTTGAGATATCTCTCCGCCTCTCACTTCGTTGCACCTGTACGAGGTATTTCTGGTATTTTATCAAGGAGAGAGAAAGTCGAGTTTGTTCTCTCCAAAAAATTTTGGTCTTACAGTCGGCCCTCGGTATTCATGGTTTTTCGTATTCGCGGTCTCTTCCCCAGTTTATTTTTGGAAAACACTATTGAGAGGTAATAATTCTCGTATCGGAACAAAATATAAGTTGTACGTGTTAAATAAACGTTTAAAAAATCGTTCTGTAAGGTTTTTCCGGTGATTCTGAAAATTTTTATACAAGACTGTTGTTTAAATGTTTCTAAAAGTGAAAAACTTGCAAGGAAAATTCCAAATAGTGACAAACGTTAGATCTTCATTGCTGCGGCTTCCCGTTATTACGACATCGATCAAATATATCAAGAAATAAGGACGTAAAATTCGATCAGCCGTTGCTGTAGCTACACCTGCTACTATATAACCACAGAGTAATAATACTACTGTATACTACTTTATATCTTAAGTCTATGTATATAACCCTGGATGCGCATGCTGTTTTTCTGTGCGTGAGATATTTGGTATGCGGGTTATGTAATGCGTAACTTCATGCCATTATTTAATCTCCAAATCCTGAGAATTAGAAGCTAAGTTCATTATATAAGCAACATAGCAAAGGCTTCGTAAGTTTAAATCGGCAATGAAATGTTTCCATGAAATAGACCCATCTGTGGGTACGTTTTCCACATGGAGAATAGTTACTTTACTCTAACCACTTCAATAGAATTTAGAAGAAACAACTAAACAGACATTATGTTGTTTTTGAAAAAATAAAGCATCGCCGCCTTGAATCACTGGACAACCCCCCCCCCCTTCTACTTCCACACAAAGCAGATACTGTAAAAATGAGATGCCTAAAATTTTAGATTTTAGGTTTCCTCATTCGCGGTCCCCCATAGAACGTAATCCCTGCGAATACGGAGGGACGACTGTAAGCTATATCCAATTTACAAGAGAATTCATTATGATTGAGCGTTACAGACCACGATGCTTTTTAACCGCTGGTTCGTGGAACATTTCGCTAAATTCTTGAAGCAACTACATGATAAGAAAGTTGCATTGTTGAATGTTGAGGGTTGTGTGAGAAAGATGCTTTTTTGAAATTTCTATTCACGTGATGAAAAAAGTGTTCAGCTGTGTTAGTAATGAAAACCAAACATAGAAATCGAATGAAAGTTGTTGCAACGCGTTGTGTCTCAGAAATAGCGCTGAAGCCACGTATTTTATTATTTTAAACAAAGAAACAGCAGATGTCCAAATGATAAAAGAATTTAACCGCGGATCTTAATTCGTCTATCGGGGTAGCATAGATGAACCTGTAACAGCTCATAGCCTTCACCTTCATCACTCTGCCAATTAATGGCAGTAGTGCATTGAATTGGTATGAAAAAGACAAGGATGAGACAAGGAAAAAGACAATCTAACAGACATTTCACGGCATCAAAATGATGTCGAAAGTTGAGAAGAAATGAGAATTCTGGCTGGAAGTTACATTTCACCCTCGGGTGTTGCAAGACCCACCTCCTCGGGAACTAAATTAAAATATGGAATAATGAAATGCTAAAAAGATATTAGTGCTATATGACTAAAATGCTAATGTTAGAATGATAAATTATGTTGCCTTGGACGTGGATGAATGAGTTCGAATTCTCTTCTCTTTCCCGTTCTGATATCTTTGTATAGAAGAGATATGCGCGTAAATACTGCGCAAAAAATAGAGAAGCTTTGTGCTGAGACTTCTGCTGCCACCTACCAGGTAAAATCAAAATATTTCTTGCGGATTCTTCAAGTAAAATTAACTGTTGGTATAGTATCAGTTTAGTATCGATGTGCAGCTTGAAAATAAAGAGCGTATGGGTATGGCAGAGCCGAAACTGGGGGGGGGGGGAGAGGCAACTGCCCCGGGAGGCAAAATTTAGAATTTAGGGAGCGGCAATTTTAGGCGGGAAAAAGAACACCGTTGTAAAATTATCGAATTTTAAAGTTGGGGGGGGGGAAAGGGCGGCCGAATCATGTTTGCACGGGGGCAAAAATCCCAGTTATGACCCTGGGGTATGGTACCATTGCTTATTTTCATGCTGAGTACCGATGTAAATCTTATCTACATAATACCGGTTACAATATTTGAAAGTTTGCCGCAAAAGTAATTTTTTCTAAACATAAAAGCATAGTAACCGGACCGGTATTATGGCACATAAAATTTACACCAGTACATAGCATGGAAATATAAAAAATATATGGTATGCAATTTATTTTCAAGTTGCGCATCGATTAAATACTAACAATTAATTTTACTTGAAGAATGATAATAAATAGCTTTGTTTTTATTTGATAGGTGGCAGCACGGGGGGGAGGTCCCAGCTCAAAGATTTATTCATATTATCCAATGACGATGAGCACAGGAGAAAAAAAAAGCTAAACTTTTCGAGTAAACAGACTCGAACATTTCAGCCATGTTGCCGGATTCTTCCTCTCCTGGATATCTCGTCCTATTCATTTTAGTCGGAGGAAATTTCACTTCGGGAATCTTTATATTCCCTTTACTTCAGAAATTCCTTTCCTTCCTTATACTTCAGAAAAAAAGAAGAATACAGTATAAATCTACACAGACTTTTGGAAAAATATATATATATATACATAGGAGCATGGAGAGAGACTGACTGTGCTTCAGAAGAAAAAAAAAATGCATGAAAATCATCCTCTAACACAGTACCAGCTTTTCGCATTTTCTACTCTTTTCTCCAGCTTTTTTTTGCCTCTCTCAGTATATATTCTCCCGGAAACGTTTCCAGGAGGCGGAAAAGTGTGTTCGCATGTACGTGTAGTGTGTGTGTGTGTGCCATCGCTGGTGGTGAAAGGATGGTCCCAGTAAAAAAAAAAACCGGTGGAGGAAAAGGTGAACCTACCCCCGGACTTCTTTTCTGTACATTCTCCCTCACTCCGGTACGGCTTTGACCTATTAGTGGTAATTGGCCCAGACTTTCCATTGTGAAAGCCATTGGATCTTGTGGTGGCGGACGGGTGGACGGATGAACGGCACACACACACACACACACAGAAAAGAGAGAAAGTCCAGCTTTCGCGGCACTAATGATGCCCCCCCCCTTCTCCATACCTTAACAAAGTCCTAGTCTATGGCAAGGTCTTTGGGATGGATGTAGCGAAGGACGGGCGATAGAACTCTAAACCACTTCTGCTCTGCTCTGGACCACCCCCCTCTACTGACTATACCATGTACAATATCTTCTCCACTTTCCCATTCTATCGATCGCTTTTTAACGAGCTCCGGGAGAGAGAGGTAAGAATACACATACATATAGAGAGAGACACACACACACACATACTCCACTGTCGTCCTACCTACTACACTGGCCTTGAGCGTGTTGAACACCCCGTGACACTCTCCCTGGCTCAGTCGCGTCAAGTCGTCTTCTTGTGTGTGTGTGGACTGGGTTTTCTTTGGTATTCTTCTTCCACCGGCAGACTTGCCAGCAGCAGGGTTATGTCGAGGGACCATCTTGCCCCCTCCCTTTCCCTCTGGTGGAAGACACACGTACACTTTCTCTACCTTGAAAAATCTCCCCCACCTCTTTCGCGAAGCCTTTGGATGTTAGTTCACCATTCTAGACTTCTCTGTGCGTGAAGGTGTGTTCTTTGTGGTTGTTGTCGTGAAAGGAAGCCTCCTTTTTTTAGGAGAAGATGCTTATGCCTGGAAGCCGGATGACGGAATATGAGTTTCAGTCATCCTTCTATTTTGTGACACTATAATAACGCATCCATATCCTCCTTCCCTTTCAGATGAATGGAGTTATAGCGGTGATTTGACACGATGTGCTATTGGCGGAAATTGACTCGGACCGAATGAAATGATCGCTTTGGTGGATTTGCTACTGGCTGGATTCGGGAGGGGGGGGGGGGGTGACTGATTTTGTCGTATCGGTAATCGCTTGTCGTTATTGCATCCGCTTATATGAAGCTCACTGGTAGTATTATATTCAAAATATTCCCCAGAAGAATGTTTACGAGACTACCCTCGCTATTGACTATATAACAGTGGTTCTGAAACCTTTTCCCACCCGCGACGCCCTTGGCCTTATCATCGTTTATTCGCGGCTCCCCAGAATGGTCTAGAAATGAATCATTTCAAAGCACTGAACGGACACACATCAATATACCAACTCTTCGCGATGACAATGTGTCTAAAAAGAATCAATTTTCGTGCTATGTAAATATCTTGTTGAAGATCTGCCTGCTATCTGTGTGGACAGATTTTCTCCAATGTGGGGTGGGGGAACCGGCTCGCCAGCCGAAGAAACTACAATTATTTAACCGAACACGGACCTCGTGCACATTCCTCTACGGAATTTCTAACAAACTGGAACATGCCGGAATATGCGTGTACGTGTTGTGAACCTAACGTGAAGTTTGTGTGTGTTTAATGCTTGTAATGTGAGCCAAAGAAACTGCCAGATGGTCACTAAACTGTATTCCCGATGGCCATTGAAATAGCCTTTTAGAGCAAGGGTGCTCAACCTTTTAGAGAGTGCAGGCCACTTCATTGGTTTGGAAACGTGTGGAGGGCCACTTAATTCAACTGGAAATATGCCTCAAGACACTAAAGTTATTTGGGTGTGCGTCGCGGGTCGCTAAAGAGATCTGGAAGTATACCACGGGTTGCTTAAATGATCTGGAAATGAGCCAGGGATAACTTAAATATCTGGAAATATGTCGCGGACAGCTTAATCGATCTAGAAATATGCCACGGGTCATTTTGATTTATCAGTAAATAGGCCATAGGCCGTTTCAAGGGATCTGAAAATGTACCGTGGCCAGCTTAATTGATCAGGAAATATGCCACGGGTCGTTTAAAGTGATCTGGAGCGCGGACAATTAGCTTAATTAATCCATTTCAAGTGATGGGCACTTGAGAGGTTTGGTAATTGACCATCGGGAATACCATTTAATGACCATCTGGCAGTTTCTTTGACTTGCCGATGTGATGGGTCGATTGCCACAATCGATTAATAATTTCGTGGTTTCCAATTCTTATAAATGTTTTATACAGCAATATAGGATAACAGCTGTTAAATCAAACAATATTTGTATGAATAATGATTTAGTTTTTTTTTCTTTTTCAAATTAGGCAACATCAGATGACTCTTACGGCCACATTTAACCCGCGGACCATGGGTTGAGCAGTGTTTCCTCAACGTTTCTGAAAACAAGGATCAGTAAAATGTCTGAAACAATTTTACGGACCCACTTGTGTGCCGTATTACGGGACATTCTTGTAATTTTCGTTGTTTCGATTTTTTTTTATGCATTTGTCCCGTTTTTTCGACGATACTTATTTGAATTTGTTTTTTTAAAGTCGTAAATACAGAGTCTCCATGATACAAATTATATTATAGTTATGGCGGAAATGATAAATATTCATCTCATATATTTGGCAGGTTTGACGTTTTGGCCTCAATTTTTTTGGAAGTTCAATTAATTATTAGTGGTTGGGCCTACTTCTGTTTTTGATGACAATTGGCGACGTCCCGTATATTTTATGTATTATTATTTAAGATCCAGATTTGCCGAAATTTTATTTTTCTCAATGAAATATGGTCATCAGATCATTGGACTATTTTTTCGTGAAATACATTTTTGTTTAGATAGCAGTCCTTCATTTCTACACCTTTCAGCAATTTTAGCAGAAGTTAGCAAATTGAATTTTAGGAAATGAATTGCAATTTTCGGCAAAAATTTAGTGTATCCCGTGTTTAGGATCGCAATTTTCTGCATATTCTCCTCATTGATGTAAATTAAACCTAAGTATGAAGGCAGGGCCGCAACTAGATACTTTGTCACCTGATACAAATCGGCATGTTGGTGCCCTTGCCATGCAGAAGAAGCACTTAAAGAGTGAATTCGGTGCCCCTTCTGGACCAGCGCGCGGGGCACCAGACCTCGCTGCTTCCCTTAGTTGCGGCCCTGTATAAAGACATAATTCTATTTGAACCCATTTGAATGTTACTGACATCAATAAAAACGGGTGAATAATTTTATTAAGTCTGTCTGCTGACCACCTATACCATCGTCGCGGACCATATGTTGAGAAATGCTGTTTTAGCGACTTCGCAAGATGGACACTTCCAACTGCTTCTTATATCTTACGCATGTAACGGGTACCAATATTTTCAATTATGTACACGATGGTTCACGCTAGGCCATATTGAGAAGGGGAGGGGGGGGGGAAGTAATAAAAGGGATATGTGACGTGTATTCTTGACACTTTTCTCCGTGATTCAGTAGTTCCCTGGCAACGATGACTACGATACATACAAGGGGAAGAACGGCCGCAACCTCTTAAATCATGGCGATTCCGCTGAAAGTGGAGACACTTATTATATCAGAGAACGAGGCTGCAGATTTGTGTGTGTGTGTATGTAGGAAGCTTCGTCGGAGCCTACTGGATGGATGCTACTGATTTAAGAGGACGAAAGCTTGGCTCCATCTCTTTCTTCGGCCTCTTCTGCCGCTTGAATGACGATGATGATGGTGAAGTGGATGGTTCGTGTGAAAAGAGCATCCCATAGGGAGCGAGAGAAAGTGTTGTAAATTATTCTAGCATGTGATATAAAAGGCAACCGCTCGGGATTGAAATGGATCCTTGACTTTGCCCTAATTGTTCCAACACGGTGTAGTCGATAGCCGTGTCGTAAAAGGTTCACGGTGGAAAATAATAATGATGATGATGATGTCGGTGATTTTTGCGATAGGGGGAATCGATAAAATCACTGACCCGATGTTTTATGAGGAAAGTCTTTTGTATTGAAAATTGTTGTTTTATGACTTGGATAGGAAATAATTGTGACGTAAAATTTTGTTGAAGTAAATTCGATAAATTTTTACCGTGTGTTGATGTGCTTTTTGGAAATTAAATTTTTTTAAGAACAATATTTCCGTAAAGATTTGGAAAACTTAAAAAAAAACACAACACAAAAAGCCGACATTGTAGGAAAGATATCCCAAATTTCACACACGAAAATCCGACATTGCTGAAAAGATATCTTAAAACATACAAACAAAAATATGGCACTGCAGAAAAGAAATCGCGAATTTCACAAACAAGAAACTGGCATTGCATAAAAGATATCCCAAATTTCACAAACAAAAATTTGAAACAAAAAAAGTCAAGAATTCCATAAAGGAAAAAAAAATCTCAGATAATAAATTCGAAATTCTACCTACAGAATTCGACAGTACAGAAAAGAAATCCTAAATTTCACAAACAAAAATCCCACTTGCAGAGAATAAATCCTAAATATCAAAAACAAAAATAGTCGCCCCCCCCCCAACTCAAGTAAACCTATAGGATCCTATGTTAAATCAGTAGGTTCTATCGCCCCCTTGGACCATTCCATCGCCCACCAGGGGAACGATATTGCCTACTTAGGGAAACACTATATCAAAAGTCAAGAATTTCATAAAGGAAAAAAAAAAATCAAGAATTTCATAAAGGAAAAAAAAATCAAGAATTTCATAAAGGAAAAAAAAATCAAGAATTTCATAAAGGAAAAAAAAATCAAGAATTTCAGGAAGAAAAATCCAAAATCCCATTAAGAAAAAAGTCGAGCATTCCATAAAGGAAAAAAAAGTCAAGAATTCCATAAAGGAAAAAAAGTCAAGAATTCCATAAAGGAAAAAAAGTCAAGAATTCCATAAAGGAAAAAAAGCCAAAGAATTCCATAAAGGAAAAAAAAAATCAAGAATTCCATAAATAAAAAAAAGTCAAGAATTCCATAAAGGAAAAAAAATCAAGAATTCCATAAAGGAAAAAAGTCAAGAATTCCATAAAGGAAAAAAAAATCTCAGATAATAAATTCGAAATTCTACCTACAGAATTCGACAGTACAGAAAAGAAATCCTAAATTTCACAAACAAAAATCCCACTTGCAGAGAATAAATCCTAAATATCAAAAACAAAAATTCGCACTCCAGAAAAAGAATCCAACATTGCGCAAACAAAAATCCGACGTCACAGAAAAGAAATCTAAATTTTACAAACAAAAATCTGACAGCGCAAAAGAAATTTTACACATAAATATTCGAAATTTCAGAAAAGCAATCATAAATTACAGAAATTAATCCGAAAAAAAAACTAAAGTGAAACGAAACAAGAAATTGAAAAAACAAAAACGAAACAAAACCAAAGCAATCGAAACTTGAAAATATGAAAGTCAAAAACTTCAAAGAAGCAAAAGCTATAATTTCAAAAAAGTCATATAATATATAAAGCCATAAATAAAACCGAACTTACAGAATTTTTTTTTTAAATTTCGGAAAGAAATTCATCTTGAAAAATAAAAATCAAGAAAAAAGGAAAAAATAATTTGAAATTAAGAGAAACAAATCTGAAGTTTCAAACGAAAAAAAAAAGTTATCGAATTTCAGAAAAAAAAATCGAAGAATATTGGAAAGAAAAATCAAGAAAAGAATGAAACTTACTGAGGGAAAAATGCTGTTATGTGGAGAGTTTTGTAAAGAAACCTATATTTTATGTATTTAAACTCTCTCTACTCCAAAAACAAAAATCAAAACTTTCTCAAGACATGAAGAAAAATAAAGAATTTCAGGAAGAAAACGGAATTTACAAAACATGTATTTAATATTTTGTAAAAAAAAAACTATAACTAGAATAATCAGTAATTTCAGAAAAAAATCTAGAATTTCGGCAAAAAATCTAAACCTTCAGAAAAAAAAAATCTGAAATTGAGTGAAAAGAAAACCAAAGATTTTAAAAGAATTCTGACAGAAAAATATTCTGAAATTTCAAAAATTTGGAGAAATAGTTAACTGAGTGAAACGAAAAAAAAAAGTTTCTTTGTGTATATTGAGCGAATCAAAAATTTTCAAGTTTTAAAGTATAAAAAAAAAAAGAAACACATCGCATGAATTCTGGGAAAGATATATTTTTTCAATTTTTTTTGTAGATGTTAAGCCATTTCTGAGGAATTACATCACTGTAGCAGGTGGAACCAAATCAGACATATCAGGAGAAATTTCATAAACACATTGGGAGAAAACTTATTGAAAAAAAAAAATCAAGAATTTTGATCAATAATCCTAAATAAAACCTAGAATTAAAAAAAAAATTCAAAACAAAGAAAAATCTAGAATTTTAGAGAAAAATCAAGAATTCCAGGGAGAAAAATCCAAAATCCCATAAAGAAAAAGTCAAGAATTTCATAAAGGAAAAAAAAAAAATCAAGAATTTCATAAAGGAAAAAAAAATCAAGAATTTCAGGAAGAAAAATCCAAAATCCCATTAAGAAAAAAGTCGAGCATTCCATAAAGGAAAAAAAAGTCAAGAATTCCATAAAGGAAAAAAAGTCAAGAATTCCATAAAGGAAAAAAAGTCAAGAATTCCATAAAGGAAAAAAAGCCAAAGAATTCCATAAAGGAAAAAAAAAATCAAGAATTCCATAAATAAAAAAAAGTCAAGAATTCCATAAAGGAAAAAAAATCAAGAATTCCATAAAGGAAAAAAGTCAAGAATTCCATAAAGGAAAAAAAAAATCAAGAATTCCAGGGAGAAAAATCAAGAATTCCAGGGAGAAAAATCAAGAATCCCAAAAAGAAAAAAAAATCACGAATCCCAAAAAGAAAAAAAATAAAGAATCCCAAAAAGAAAAAAAAATCAAGGATTACAGGAAAAAAAATCAAGAATTCCAGAAAGAAAATTCAGAATTTCTGAAAGAAAAATGATGAATTTTTGAAAAAATTAAGTATTTCAGAAAGAAAATCTATAATTTCGGAAAAAACTAGAACATCGGAAAGAAAAATCCAGAATGTCTGGAAGGAAAATCAAGAGTTTTAGAAAGAAAAATCAAATTTTCAGAAAGGGGGAAAAAACAGAATTTCAGAAAAAAATCTAAAACATCAGAAAGAAAGATCTAGAATTTCAGTAAGAAAAATCAAGAATTACAGGGAGAAAGAAATTCGCAAATTAGAGGAAGGAAAAAAAGCAAGAAATCCAGGGGAAAACAATCAAGAATTTCGAGAATTAAAATTAAGAATTTCAGGAAGAACAATCAAGAATTAAAGGAAGAAAAATCAATTTTTCCAGGAACCAATATATCAGGAATTCCAGAAAGAAGAAAATCAAGAATTGCAGAAAAGAATCCAAAACTTCGGTAAGAAAAATCCATTATTACAGAAAGAAAACTGAACTACACTCAACCAAAAAACCATCGTAAAAATTTAAATAACTGATGCGTAAAACCTAGAATTCCGTCATATTCTGTGTGTGTCACATGAAAATAAATTAATAATTCAGCCTACATATACCTACAGTGAAACCTCACTACAACGATACTCGATATAACGATAAATCTTTCTACATCGATATTCCTTCAAGGTTTGTTTGGAAGTGCCTGTAGTCCAATGTTAAACTATCACCTCCCGGTGAAAACGATAATCCTTCTACAGCGATATTTTTTCTTGGTCCACAGAGTATCGTTATATCGAGGTTTCACTGCAATTAAAAATCTTTAAAACAGATATGAATATTTCTCTTTTACCAAGAAACACAAAGACCGAAAAATAAGCGCGTAATAACTTGACGCGCATGTTCTGGAAACTTCCTCACAAAACAAATAATCAAAAACAAAAACTTTATCCCAAACACGCAAGGGAACTAACCATTGTGTTATGAGTGTAAAATCCTATTCTACGTTTATATTATATTATTATTACTATTATCATCATTTTTCTTTTTCCATGCTGAAGAAATATATTCCGCCATTAAGATCTCAAACGTAGATACATACACACATGGGGCCCCCATGTCCCGCATACAATAGCCTTAAAACAAGTTCCAAAATATGCCCCGAGGGGGCTTTTTCGGCCTAGCATGCCTTTTGTTTTACGCCTTTATTATTGTTTTTTTTTTTTTTCTTTTAGTCTGCCTTCGTTATACTAAACTGTCCCAATCACGCGATAGTCCAGTCCAGTATCACTACTGCCATTTCCTTATTACGTTCATTTCTCTTCATAGAAAATAGGGGGGGGGGGGGCGTGGGCTTTCTTTTCAAGAAAACCGAAATTGTGTGACACATTCAGTGCTGACTTATTTCGGTGCAGAGAAGATTCATCACCCAAAATTCAACGGCGGTAAATTCACCGATAATAATTCACCACTACGCAGTTCATCGTAAAAAAAATTCATTCACCACTACGCAATTCACCCCAACGTTATTCATAGGAATTAAAGAAAATTCAACGACGTGACAATTCATCGACAAAGGGATATAGTGAGTGAGTGACTGATCAAGTGAATCAGGGAGTTAGTGAGTGAGCGGGTGAGCAAATGAGCGAATGAGTGGAGGCGTTAGTGAATGGAAATGAATGAGCAAGGAATTGAGTAAGCAAATGAGCAAGTGGGTGGGCAGGTGAGTGAGTGAGTCACTAACACGGTCATTCATTCAGTTGCTCACTCTCTTGGTAACTCACTCACTTGCTTGGTAACTCACTCACTTGCTTGGTAACTCACTCACTTGCTTGGTAACTCACTCACTTGCTTGGTAACTCACTCACTTGCTTGGTAACTCACTCACTTGCTCACTCGCTTGGTAACTCACTCACTTGCTCACTCGCTTGGTAACTCACTCACTTGCTCACTCGCTTGGTAACTCACTCACTTGCTCACTCGCTTGGTAACTCACTCACTCAATAGCTTACTGACTCCATAACTCATACGGCTACTCACTCACTCAATAGCTTACTGACTCCATAACTCATACGGCTACTCACTCACTCAATAGCTTACTGACTCCATAACTCATACGGCTACTCACTCACTCAATAGCTTACTGACTCCATAACTCATACGGCTACTCAGTCACTCACCCACTCACTTGGTCACTCGTGGGATCATTCACTAGTACGATCACTTAGCCATTCATACGGTCACTCACTTAGTCTGGGGTGAAATGCCAGGGATGAAACGTATCGGGGCGAAATGAGCTAATGGTGAAATATCGGGGCGGCCAAGTTTCCGCAAACTATCGGAAACATAATGAATAAGCATCACAATACATTGTTGCAATGGGCACTAAGTTTTAATTAAAATGTTACGTATGTCAATCGTTTAGAATTAGATTCATGAAGGTTATGAAAATAATCAAGTCAAGTATTCTATAAATTATCGACAAATTGATATTTCGGATTTAAAAAGAAAAAAATCGATGCAAAGTGAAAAACTATGAACGTAATTTATACATGTAAAATCAAAAAATAGCGTGTAAAGCCAAAGATAGAGGGAGCTAAAAATCGAAACTAATTCATTGCACGCTCAATTACCGAAACTGAAACTGTTTCGAAACAGAGACAAATTCGTCGACCGCAACAAAATAAGGAAAAAGAAATCATTAACCGATATTTGACTGCATCAAATTTCTGCATGATTGAGCTCAACTTCTAACAAATTTCATCAAAATAATAACTAATAAAATAAATTTCTCCAAAAAGACGAATGTTCCTATAATATGGATCAGTTCAGAAATTAATGTTTTAAATCAACAACCGAGGACGCTATACGAAAAAAAAATTTCTGGTACTATTTCGAGCATCAACATTTTTGACCGTATTCTTCCAATTTCTTAATAACAAATTGCACATAATTTTTATATATGATTACCAGTTACCAGGCAAGTGTGCTGCGAGATTTTTGAAATTTCGATGTCGCTGTATCCAGTCTCTTGAAACAATACCGGAACTGAGATGGGGGGGGGGGGACCAGCCCCGGGTGGCAAAATTTGGGGGGAGGGGCAGTTTTATGTGGGAACAAAGAACACCGTTATGAAATTATCGAATTTTAAAGTTTTGGGGGCTGCAAAAGTTCTTGTTACAGCCTAGTCGTGAAATTCGTTATAGCAGAGTTTGCCCGCATTCAAATTTTAAGTGAATAATGTTATTGAAATTTCATAAATTTTTTCTGTGAATAGTTCTCAACCCGTCATCCATTGATAAGAATAACACACGTTTACGGTGAATTGTCTTTAAATCAATTCATCTTCTTTGATGTACGGAAAATTCACCGAAAACAATTGACCGTCACGCAATTCATCGATAGGTAACTTCACCGACAACAGGTCATCACCAGTGACAGATTGATTGAGTGAATGTGCGAGCGGGTGAGTGATCGAATGAGTTGGTGAATAAGCTAGTGAGTGAGTGACCATATGAGTGACTCACTCACTCACTTGCTCACCTGTATACTCACTTGCTCACATGTATACTCACTTGCTCACGTGTACACTTGCTCACTTGCATACTTGTTCATATGTTCACAATTACTTGCTCATTGACCTACTCACTTGCTCATTCACCAACTCACTTGCTCATTCACCTACTTTTGATTATTCATCCACTCACTAATTCTTTCATTCACTCACTTACTCACTTAGGCTACTCATTCAACTGGCTCGCTTCACCTGATCATTTACTCACTCGCTATGTCACTTCGTCGATGAATTGCTTGTTTGCCGGTGAATTTTTTCTTAGGGGGTGAATTGTTGTCGGTGAATCTTCCGCATACACCATGTTTATATAATTTAAGAAAAAGAATCACTTTTTATACTGAAAAAAAACGGTATTTCTAATGGATTTATTTGATTGAGAATTTCTATCAAAAATATTTATAGGTATAAAAAAATTCATTAAGTTTTCCCCCTACCATAGAAATTGAATATAAAAAAAAACTTTTGAGGCCACAATTTTTAATTGAGTAATTAATTTGGAGAAATTCTCCTGGAAAAAAAAATGAGAAGAAAAAAAAAAGGGGGGGACATTTTCTTTCTTTGAAGGAAGAAAAAAAAATTTTTCTTCCCTTTTGAGAGCAATTAAAATTCTTGAAAGATTCAGAGAGAAGAAAAAAATAGAATTTTTTTTCAATATATATGACGGCTCCTCCCTTGAATTTTTTCATAAAAATTGAAAAAAAAAGGAATTTTTTTTGCTCTTTCTGGAATTTTTTCCTCACATATTTGGTCATCGTCCCACCCACTCAGCGGGTTTTATCTCCTCCCCCTCCCACCACGTGCCAGTCATGTGCCGTGGATGATGTCGCTGCACGTCAATCAAATCCCCATAAGCCACGCCTTTTGTGTCACGTCATTGGTCGGTAGGTATTCTTGGGCGCGGCTTCGTACTTCGGAATCGTGTGTGTGTGTGTGTGTGTGCCGTGTCTTTTCCTCTCTCTCTCTCATCTGGAAGTTTTTTTTTTTTCGCTCCAGAAAGAAGATGAGAGAGAAGTGAAACGCATATACACGGCGTATGGGACGTTATCGGTGGTTTTGTTTTGTTGATAATTATTAGTTATTATTTTTTCGATCACTGTAGTGATCAGTGAGAATTATATGGCAGTGATGATAGAGAGACTTTCCGTGTGAATTGTGCGTTTGATAATTTTTTTTTTTGTCCGCTGAAGGATGCCTTTTATGTGTAATTTTGTGATTGACGCCACTCATGGTCGCATGAAATTTACGTGTGAATATTTTAATAGTGACTCGTGTTCGTGTGTTGAAAAGCGATGAAAGACCTAAGATGCAAGTCCGCACCGAAAACATCATCGAGAAGTTGACGTTTTCGTGACTTACGAGACGTGGATTATTTCCGTGAAGGGATGATTCGTCCCTGATGTGCTGGTGAATTATCATTATTGTTCTTCTAGTGTGTTAGGTGTGTACAAAGAGAGAGAGAGAGAGAGGGGAAAGAACTTTTTCAAACATAGGAGCTAGACCAGGTGTGCTCAAGAACATAGTCTCCCTAACGGGAAGAAGTGGTGGTGGCGGCAGCGGCGGGACCCTCGAGGGGGACGACCCGACAGGGACCCGGAGTGACGACTCGCCCCCGAAGCGCGGCCCCGTCATGCCAGTCATCAGTATAGGGGATTACGAGCCCCCGAAACCGCACCTGTGCGCCGGGTGCGGGCTGAAGATATCGGATCGCTACTACCTGCTCGCCGTCGACAGGCAATGGCACGCGCGGTGCCTCACATGCAAGGAGTGCCACGTGCCCCTCGACTCCGAACTCACGTGCTTCGCACGCGACGGAAATATTTACTGCAAGGAGGACTATTACAGGTGAGAATTAACATTCTGCAGAAAAGCACGTGATTTTTTTTTGACCGGTTCATGTTTCTTGAATTCAAAAAGACGAAAAAATATCTCAAGGGTAGGGGAGACCTGGGATAATTGTCACACTTTTTGCATTTCAATTAATTTCGGGTATGTAATTCAAACCAATCCAACAATACATGATATATCTGCATCAAGTTTGCACAATTGGCATGTGCTAGAGCTTTTTTGCGAATAAAAAAAATCACTCTTTCTATGAAATATAAATTTTTAAAAATTTCTCTTGTCGAGTGTTACAACCAACACCATATACGAGGCAAGTTCTCGCGGAACATGGAGTACGTTGTCACGCAACATTAATTAGATATTCACTGGAGATTTTCACCGACTGAAAAAAAAAACCCACCAACCGTACCAATTAAGTTCATTACAGTTCATTAAGTTCATTTCATTCAATTAAGAAACATTCCAGGTCCATCGAATCTAAGAAAATAAACGTTGGAGGTATGACAGTTTCAGATTAAGCCGATGGAGTAACCGAAAAATATGGAGTATATGCCGTTCGGATTTAGATGCTATACCTAAAGACAGTAAGATCTTAACGAGGGGGCCAGACGGGCTTGGCCACATTTATTGAAGACTTCCAGTCATTCTAAATTATGAGTAATTCTGAGACTATGTATTTCTTTCATCAATTCTGAAATCATTTCTTCCATCAATTCTGAAATCATTTCCTACATCAATTCTGAAATAATTTCTTTCACCAATTCTTAAATCATTTCTTTCACCAATTCTTAAATCATTTCTTTCACCAATTCTGAAATCATTTCTTTCACCAATTCTGAAATCATTTCTTACATCAATTCTGAAATAATTTCTTACATCAATTCTGAAATAATTTCTTTCACCAATTCTTAAATAATTTCTTTCACCAATTCTTAAATAGTTTCTCTCACCAATTTTGAAATCATTTCTTCCATCAATTCTGAAATAATTTCTTTCACCAATTCTTAAATAATTTCTTTCACCAATTTTGAAATCATTTCTTCCATCAATTCTGAAATAATTTCTTACATCAATTCTGAAATAATTTCTTTCACCAATTCTTAAATAATTTCTTTCACCAATTCTGAAATCATTTCTTTCACCAATTCTGAAATCATTTCTTTCACCAATTCTGAAATCATTTCTTCCATCAATTCTGAAATCATTTCTTTCGCCAATTCTAAAATTATTTCTTTCATCAATTCTGAAAAATTATTTCTTCCTCCAAACCTGAATTTCCATTTCTTCTAAAATACAGTCGACCCCGCTTATAACATTCCCACTTAAACGGTTTTCCATCATAGTAAGACTCATTTTCGTGGTCCCAACTATAACTAATTCTCGTTAATGTTATATATAATCCTCATTGACATTTCCAGTTTAAAGCGTTCTACTGCTTACAATGTTTTTTTTCAGGACGGTTTTTTGAAAAACATTATAAGAGGGATTCACTGCATAATTCTTTCATCTATCGAATTTCCATCATTTCCTCCATCAACTCTCATTTCATCATCATTTCTGAATTTTTTTATTTTATTTTGAAATAACTTCTTGCATTTATGTTCCGCATTCTTTCATTAATTCTTCTAAAATAATTCTTTTAATCTTTGTTCTGTAATTTTTGCATATTCTGTAACTACGAGGACTGTCTTTTTTGCATGTCGACTGCCATCCCTCTAGTCTTTTTTTAGATAAAAAACAGGAGACTTTCTTAAATTGACCCCGAAATCATTAAGACAGGGCCGTAACTACGATTTCTGTAAAGAAGGGGAGGGGGGCAAACGCGATTTTGCTAACTCCACCACTAAAATTCGATCATTTTGAACGGTTTTTTGTTCCCACCTAAAATAGGCCACCCACTAAATTTTGCGGGCCCGCAGTTGCTCCCTTTGCCCCCCTCCCCAGTTGCGCTCCTCCCGCCTTGCATTAAGATGACCATGTCTAGAGAAGAAAAAAATTGTAATTGCTGGTATGTAAAGTTCTATTTATATGTGAAATAGACACTTTTTTATTCTTCTATGCTTTAGGATCAGTATCGAAGGAATGGGAGACCAGCTCCCATTCGCGCCTCGAAGTCGGAAAACCGTAAATGTAACCATCTATTGGAACAATTGCAGGTTGTAGTGTCACAGAGATTTTTTTTTCCTAACGGGGTTGTCAACACATGAAATGATTCATCATCTGTTGTGTAAGTTCCTCTACAATGGACAAATGAAAATAAATACAAGGTGGGCCAAAAGACTATCACACATGCAATGAAATCAGTGACTACAAATCTCGACAACACCGGAATCCCGACAGTGCCTGAATCCCGAAAATGCTTAAATCCCGACAATGCGTAAATCCCAACAGTATTCCTAAGCTCCCGAAATCTCAGCAATGGCAAAATCTTGAAAAAATGCTTAAATCCTAACAGTACACCGATGAAATCTTGACGATGCCGTAATTCTAACAGTAGACTACAAATCTCAACAATACCGAAATCTCGACAATGCCCAAATCTCAACAATACCGAAATCTCGACAATGCCCAAATCTCAACAATACCGAAATCTCGACAATGCCCAAATCTCAACAATACCGAAATCTCGACAATGCCCAAATCTCAACAATACCGAAATCTCGACAATGCCCAAATCTCAACAGTGGGCTACCGAAATCCTGACAATGCCTCAATCCCAACAGTAGGCTCCCGAAATCTCGACAATGGCAAGAATCTTGAAAAAATGTCAAAATCCTAACAGTAGACTGCTGAAACCTTGACGATGCTCTAATCCTAACAGTAGACTGCTGAAACCTTGACGATGCTCTAATCCTAACAGTAGACTGCTGAAACCTTGACGATGCTCTAATCCTAACAGTAGACTACGAATCTCGACAATATCGGGATCCCGAGAACGTCCAAATCCCAACAATAGGCTACTGAAATCCCAACAGTGCCTAAATCACAACAGTAGGCTACTGAAAAATCCTGACAGTGCCTAAATCCTAACCGTAGGCAACGAAGTATCGAAAAATTCCTAATTGCCGACAATGCCAAAATCCTAACAGCAGACCACCGAAATCCCAAGAAACCAAAAAAATCAAAAAAAAAATCAACATTTCGATATAAATTTCATTGATATTGAGTAATTTCATTGATTTATGTGCTGGAATAGCTATAATAGTGGCGCAGAATAAAATAAGCTCACACAAAAATTGTGACGACGACAAAAATAAATAAATAATAATAACTCACAAAATTACAGTAATTTCCAACAGACAGGTAGGAATATTTTGCTTTTTTCTCGAACATTCAATTTCTCAAAACTCACGAACTAATTTTTTTAAATCTTAATTTATTCTGCGCCACTACATCTCGTTAGTATATTAATGGAGTTTATAAAAAAAATTCAATATATTTTTTTTAAATTTTTAAGTTGTCAGCAAAATTTACACGACGCATGAGTAGGAAGGGGAAAGCATGGAAGACATTTTCTTTATTACAGAGATAATGACAATCATAGGCGGTGGAACCCGCGGGCTGAGGCTATCCGCGATCCCCCGCCCCGAATAAAAAAAAAAGTTGTGAGGAGGTCTGAGCCCTCCTCCAATATTTCATGATATACAATATCCAACGCACCATTCCGCCCCCTGCGTACGGGCTTGCATCCCGTATATACGGGACGAATGGTGATTTTCAGTCCCTCGATGTTTTCTTCATGTCGGCGCCTCTGCTGGAAGTTGAGTTCCAATGTGTTTTTTAGAAATTGGAACAATGATAAGCTTCAGGGGTGAGCCATGGGTCGCCCTGAACGAGAAAGACCTATAAAATTTGAAAGATAAATAGCTCTTCTAGAAAATGAATCAATCATTTTGGTAGAGGCCTTACGGTTTTAATTTGAAGAGATTACAATGACCCTTGTTTCAGGATACTGGGCAACAGGAATCTCGACAACGGGAATGATCCTCGTCCCAGATGCTGTGAGCGAGAACGTGCGGCAGAGATAAGATACTCATACGCCCATAAAAACTATGTGAGGAGATAGCGCGTTAAACGTAAAATGAAGAAAATGCCGATTGTGAATTGGCCTATAACGCCTATCACTTTAACCCCGGAATGCTTGACCAACCAACCGTTGCCAACAGGCCCAGAAGAATAAAAAAAAAAAAAAAAATTGGGCGAAGAATATTATTATTACTAGTTTTTTTAAACCTGTTTGAGTTTGTTTCACTTCAGACAAGCTGCTTGATAGCTGACCATTTCACAGATCGATTAAATAATTTGGATCCACAAAGCTCGATGACACTCGATTTACAGCAGTGGTAAATCAATTAATTGAGTCCCCCGTTGTACTGAATACAGCGAAACCCCTCTTAACGGACACCCCTCAGATGAGTTCACCCCCCCCCCCCCTTTTACGGCTAAATAATGTAATTAGTTTTCCCCTGTGTAATAAAAGTAGTATGCATCTCATTAACGGTCACCCCTCTTTTACGGACGAAATTTTTTCTCCCGACGGTGTCTGTAAAATAGAGGTTTTACTGCACTTGCGTAATTGGTTCGACCTCAGTAGCGTAAGCAAGGTTTACTCGAGGTGGGGGAGGGGGGGTGCTTTTTTATCGGAAGGAAAAACCCCCACAATAATCTTGGCTTGTTTTTGAGCCCAAACCCCCCCCCCCCCCTCTTGCGTACGTCAACAGTTTCGTCCGACAAATGCTTCTTGTATACAAGGTTTTGCAACCGGTGCGCCGCACAAAACTTCATAGAAAATTAAATAAACTTTTTTTTTGTAAGAAGATTAAAGTTGAATGCCCAAACAATAATTGAGACACTATACGAGACATATTTATTATATGTACACGGTGTCTCACAAAGGACTCTCTGATTTTAAGGTGAAATAACTCGGAAATGGATATCGATAGAATAAAACAAGTGGTGTGTTTATATATACAGTCGAATCCCGTCATAACGAACGCCAAGAGACCGGAGGAATCACTTCGTTAAAACGAAATTTCGTTATAAAAGAATTCCAGGTTACCTAGCATTGTTCCTATGTAAACTTATTTGGAGGATTAAAAAAGTGTTCGTTAAAACGAGAATTTCGCTATAACGGTATACGTTAAAACGGGATTCGACTGTAAATATACTTGAAACAGCCGTAAAAATCTGATGCACAGTTTCAAAATTAGTTACAAATTTAGCTGGTAGCGGCGCTGCACACTAAAGTCGCAGTACGGAGTCAGAGAGAAATAGGTTTTAAAACTGTCCTTCGCAAGCAGTCGGTGCAATCGCATCACAATCAATTCAAAATGTGCACCTTTCGCAGCACAGAGAGGGCGCAAACGATCATTACTGAACGGTACGTTGCAGTTTTGGAACAATATGTTGCCTGTGTTGGAAAATCGGCTAGGCACTTCGTGGGCAAGATGGAGCCCAACCAAAACGTACCACAACGGTTTTTTGCTATTCTTTAGGAGCACTTCGAGAATATAGAGTCATTGCATTGAATTGCTCCCACATTTATTGGAACAGGCATGGATTGGGCTCCATACCCACCCGATTTCACTCCTTGCGACTACTTTCTGCGGGGGAAAATTGAAGGTTGCTGTTCTCCCGGAAGAATGTTATTACACACGGTTTCTTACAAAAAGAAGTGTCAAAAGGGTCTGAATTTTAAAACAAAACGTAGAGGAGACTATAAAATTTGTTGGAGAGAAAAGGTCAAAATAAAAAATACAATAGAAAAGTTTTGAGCTACAGTAGGTGTAAAGTCGACGAGGTCTTTATTAGACAAGTTTTTCAAAAGTTCGAGTTACTGCGTAGAATCCCGGAAAAAAGTATTTTTATGCACCTACAGCCGGCATATACGAGTATTTTCTCCGGATTGGGTGAGAAATTCCATTGTTTAAGGCGGTGGTTCACAGCAGTTGAGCCCTCGGGGCTTCGTGGCCACTCCAGTAAAATGAAATTAATCATTAAATTTAGTAAGTAAAAAGAAAAGATTTTTTATAAGAGACTCCAATACCGGGTATGAAAAAAATCATGATTTAAAAAAATCTGATTTTTTAAATTTAAATCGTACTTTTTTTAAATTTAAATTAACTGGCTGCTTATTAATTAAAACAAATCTTGTTAATCATTAAGAATGCATATTTTCATATCACCTATCTATTTTTTTCACCTAATCTCTCAAATTTAATTCAGTATTAATGAATAAACTGCAAACGCGAACTACAAGCGAAAAATATAAACACCAAAAATAACCTGTGTTTATGTAACATGAAAGGCCGTTGAGCCCGAATTAACGTCATGGATTAACATTTTTCCTCTGTAAAATGCTTTTAGTATTCATGAGAGCTTTCGCCCACTCTTTAAAATGAGCGTCTGGTGGCAAACTCGGTATCATATGGTGCAGGTTTCTCGATTCACACTCGATGTACAACCAAAGGGTCCTTCAGGATCAACTAAATGGAAAACATATTTTATTGACAAGATTTTTTTTTTGAGCAATTGATGGATGCATTTATTATGTTATGTTTCTGACTAGCACATGATGTTGCTTAATAATGTACGTATTTGTATTCTTCCATAGATTTAATTAGTTTTGGTAAAAAAAAAACTTGCAAGCTCTAGACTTTTCACTTTTCCTATTCAAATTTCAAATACAACGATATTTATGTCGGTACAACATCTATTATTATATTGAATCAGCAATTGGGGCAGTGGTTCTCAAACTTTCGACGACCACGGTTCTCTTGCTTATTTCATGGTTTATGACTCTCGGCTCTCGATAATAGTTTAGTGGATATTTTCACTTACAAAAATAACAACTTTACAGTTTGCCGCTGTGGTGGTCGAGTGGTTATAGTGACGGACATGTGATGCGAGGATCCGGGTTCGAACCCCACAGTGGTGGTCGGCTGAAGTTGGTTTCCTGTGGTTCCCAACTTCAAGGCGCAAATGCGAGCCGATCTCCCCGTTAAAAAGTCTCGCCACAGAGAGCAACAGTCCTACAACGATAAATCATTCAATCATAACACTTCACTCATAGTTAGAAAAACTGGTGGCAGATGGTAGCACTACACATAACAAGCATTACAGAGGAACAAAAAAAACTTCACGTCAGGTTTCACTACACGTACACGCACATTCCCGCATGTACCGATTCGTTGAGGGTTCCGCGGGGGGGGGGTGCATGTGTGGTGTAGCAGTAATAGGTAGGGCCTCCAAAAAATGGCTCGGGGATCCATGATGTTCTTAAGTCAGCCACCTCGTTGGGCAATTTGCCTGTTGTGGCGTTGTATTTGTATTTGTATAATTAGGGCATACAAATGAATATCTCCAGCTCGCAGTGACGCCCCTGACAAAGGTTGACGACGCCTCTAGGAGCCACGACACACACTAATACCGAATTAGGGCATAGAATTCAAGGCTATATACAAAAAATATATTCTATATTTGTTTTTTTTATCAGGGGAACCCTATTGCCCACTTAGTGCAGTTATAACTAAGTTCAGCTTCCTGTATTTTTCTGGAATTTTTTCTATGCACAACATCTGGAGAGAGAACAGCTGTTTTTCTTCACTGTATCTAGGGATTAGAAAGAGAGAAGTCTATAGATTCTCCAGATCTTCTATACATATTTTAATCACAAACCTTATCACATATCAATAATATACCACCGTAGGTTAATTCCTAATTAAGCAGTGGAGTTTTCAGTTTCATTGCTGCACCTAAATTTCACACCGACTGCTACAAACACTTAATAAAAATATTCTACATTTTTTTAAAATAAATAACGATAAATGAATTAATAATTTTAATTTAATAAAACTTTTTTCCCAAACATAGTTTTTTCTTTGATATTTGATTCTTGTATTGATAAATTGTTTTTTGAAAAGTTAAATATTGGAGTTTTAGCATATATAATGGGTTAAAAAGGGGCTCCTCGAGTCTGAAAGTTTGGGAACTGTTGGTTTGACGCGTGCGAACATCAGCGAATTAAAATATTGCAGAGAAAAAAAAAGAGAGAAGCCGTCACAGTAAAAATAAATTGTGAGAGAAACGACAAAAGATCCCAAGTAAACCATTAAAAAATAGGTAACAGACTTTGATTTTCTTGGATGAATATAACAGATTTAAATTTGGAAATCGATCAACATTGATGCGATAAACATTTGTTTTTGGATTTTGAAATAGTAATTAAAAATTTGTATGAAACCAGTTTTTCTGCAATGAACAATATTAAAAATAAAAAACGATTATAGTTGGAATCTTTGGAAGAAACTTTAAGAGTATTCCCACCCAAAAAAAAAGAAAATATAGTATATTCTACAAATTTGTCAAACTCAAATATCTAATTAAGTTTTGTTTCAGGAATTTCAATCTGTCAAATTGTAAACAGAAATAAATTGCTTTGTGGTTAATAAATAATTAAGAAACGACAGCAATTAATTCATGATTAATAATTATTGTTAATAATTAAATAATTAAAAGTGTAATTTTCAAAACCTCAATTTAAGTGTGCCGTGGATGTGCAACAGTAAGTTCGAATATCTTCGAGTCGCGAATGCGAGCCGATCTACCATCTTGACAAGGAGAGCAACAGGCCTCTACAACGGTACAATTATTCAATCATAGTTAGAAACATTGATGGCAGACGGCAGCACTATGGGGGTTAGTATCTCTTAACAAGACACAAAACATGCATTACACAGAAGCAAACTTCACGTAAGTTTCAAAGTACGTACGCGCACATTCTAACACAGAGTTTCCCAACTATTTTCGTCCCACACACACATACACGATCGACCCCTTCTTCAAAAGTTTTTTTCTCCAATCGCCCTCCAACGCAATCTAACCCATAGGATCCTATGTTATACCCGTATCTTCTACCGCCCGCCGGAAGATTCCATCGCCCCCAGGGGACGTTAACGCCCACGTTGAGAATCACTGTTCTAACATGTACCAATTCGTTAGAAGTCCGCAGAGGAATATGGACAAGGTGCATGTGTGGGGTTCTATCTATCTAATACCGTACATACACCTCGCAAACATTCCTCCGAGAGAATTTGTTATGAACTGTGGAACTGCATGCTGGAAAGTGTTATGTGCGTGCAATATGTGGTTCTGACGTATTTATGATGTAATTTACGCCTGTTTCGTGTTAAAGAAGTGCTGCCACCTGCTTCAGTGCGTTGTTCTGTGTTCTGAACTGTCTGCAGTCTTTGCTACCCATGAGAACGCTATGAAACTTTAGGGACATTTTAATGATGGGATGGGGAAAAAATTGAGATCACACGAGCTCTCACTTCAGATGATCACCTTTTGGGCGAAAATGCTAAAAATTTCCTTTTCATTAGCGTCATCTGTTGTTGAATTACGACACAAATTCATCAATTGATGCATATTTTGGTAATATGTTTATCTGCACAGTTGGAAAATTATTTGTCGTAAGTTATTATTTTAATAAAATGCAGTACATTTTAGCTTAATTGTAGTAAAATTTGTTGCAATCCAAAATCGGTTAATATATTTTTATTTTGTTCTCGTCGAAGTTTGGTTATTGAAAATAAAATTTAAATAGCCTTACTTATAAGAGAGCAAACCCTTTCGTAAGCCGCAGAAATCGCCCTGAGTGCGGGACTCGGCACAAAATTCTCGCATTCCGCAGTTTTAAGTAGCCATTTATGTTATTTCTAAGGGAAAAAAAATTGAAATTTATGGAAGATTTAAACTAAAGCAAAGGTCCGAGATATGCTAATGTAAGTAATCATGCCATGTAAGCTCATCATCGTTTGAGTACACGAAGTTCGTTTCAATACAATTTAAATTCCAACAGTTGGGCGTGTCAAGATAAATTAGTTTCGTTTTTTTCAGCGTCGTCTATTTTTGTGGACTGATTTCTAGATACTTTCTGAGATTTTACACTTTCTATAATTTCTTTTAACCTAAAAATAAATTTGTTTATAATTTACGGAAATTACTAATTTTACAGAATTACTAATAATTTTGATATGTCGTGCCCAATTATGAAATAATCGGATGCAGTGAAACATTTGTTAATATGCCCTTGGCGAAATGTGGCCCGCAAGCCAGTCGGTTTAGCGCTTAAAAAGTAGCAAACATTTGAGTCGTCCAGTTGCAAAACTCGTCACAAGTGTCCCATCCAGATTTTTTTTACAGAAAGTGGAAAAGAAACATCTTGTAGATGTATTTTTCGAGCTGACCGCTTGAAATTTAACATTTTAACGGCATAACATTAACATTTTAACAAGCGGTCAGCTGAAAAAGTACACTCCACAAAAGTTTTTTCACTTTCTGTAAAAAAAAAATCTGGATGGGGGGCACTTGTGTGGCGAGTTTTGCAACTTTAGGACTTTAATCACCGATATTTCGGTGAATTTTTATCTATACGTAACGGAGAAAATTTCTGTGTGAAGAGAAATGAGCCAATTTTATTAATCGATATTTTTTACATGGGGAAAGATTAATTTTTATGAAAATATATGATCGGGCGTAGTGACTTTTTACTGTACTGTTATCTTCTTAGAGATGTCTAGCGGGGTGTTATATACCAGTCCATCTCTCAATGTCAATGTATCATTATCTAAGCTGCATAACTGTAGCTCTCTGTTCGCACGTAGCTACCGTATGTACTCGCGTATAAGCCGAATTTTTGCGCTAAAAAATTTGTTCCTATATTGGGGGAGGGTGGGGGGGGGGGGGAGACTGGCTTATACACGAATACAAAAGCAGGTTTCAGTCCAAAAGAACTTTACTTTGCACCCTGTATATCAGGGGCTCAAAATTTTTTTCTGATGACCTATACAATCTCCTTTACAAAACATGGCTGTAAATTGTTTTTTTAATTAGTGTAGAAAAAAATGGAATGGAAGAAACATCTCTAAGAAGATAACAGTACAGTAAAAAGTCACTACGTCCGATCGTTTGTGCAATAACATACCACCAGGTAAAATAGTAATTAGGTGAAATTCATAAAAATTAAGGTTTTTTCCCATGTAAAAAATGTCGATTAATAAAATTGGCTCATTTCTCTTCACACAGAAATTTTCTCCGTAACGAAAACCAGTGGCGAAAAAAAATGGATTTGCAAGGAGATCATACGACTCATACAATAAGCCCCAACGGCTATATTTTCGACCCACGGGTTCTCTAAAGCTGGTTTCACATCAGCAGAACTCTGCGGAATGGCGTACGTAAAGGAAGGGTAATTGTTTTCAAATCCCTCCCTCTTCTTGAGCCGAGAATATGTGGTTTTTTGCAGTAAAAAACAAAGAACCATCATTTGGGAAAAAAATTAAACGCTTAGCCTCCTCTACCTAAGAAAATCCTGATAAGCTGCTGCTAACAATTAGGCAACTTCGACTAAAAAAAGACTCCGAAATCAGAAAAGTCTGATCCCAAATGCACCATGAAAGCAACTACAGTCGACGCCGCTTATTAGAATACCATATAATGTTATAATTCAGGTATTATTACCACTTTCGCAAAATATGCAACGGACCATTATCATAACATGGGGAAAAAATTCGATCACAGTTATCGGGACTTCGGATAATGTTATCAATTTTTTGCACAGTCTGAAGCTAAGGCTTAACCAAATAATTTTTTTTCCCGACGAAATTTACAACGACTGAGACTGCTGAGACGACTACTGTTGTTTGTTCAATCTGTTGCTTGTGAAAATATTCTTCGAAGTAAAACATTGAAAAAAAAAAAAAGGTTTCTTTGGCATAGGTTTATCGCCTCTAGGTTTATCGTCTCGCCTCTCTCTCATCACAGAAGTTGTGTGCTAACCTACCCCGCTGGTGGAGCTGGTTGGCCAACTTGACTTGATGACTTGCAAGCACTCTCTCAACATCTGACTAGGGTATTCAGGAGTTAAAAAAATATCATAATGTAGTCTCATAAATGTATTTTCCGTAGACACAATAAAAATTGTCGTAATTAAAACCACACTTGCCCCCAAAAATAAAAACCGTTAACTATTGCCCCCCAACTAGCTTCGGTCTCTCCCACTTTGAACAAAGTATCTTAATTTGTGATGTTGGACGCCTCACAATGGCTGAATAACAAAGATGCAAGTTTTTAGCTCGGAGGAAAAAAAAGTCCCGTTTTAAAATAGAATAATAATAAAAAGGATAATATCGAAAATTTTGCAACTAATTATGTGGGAAAGAAAAACAGAGTTGACCCCCTTTTTTACCAATATCCACTTACCATACGTCCCATTCAATCAAGAGGGATGTATGGTCACTGTACTTGCTAACGGGACTTTTCGGATATAGTTATCATTCGCTTATTGCTATCAGAAACTCTGAATCCCGTTGTAATCGCATTCAGCGGCGTGGACCGTGTTTAAATTTCTTCGTCTTTCTCCTCCACCCATATCGGTCCCACTTCTTTGTCTACGAACCCAAGATGTCCCATTATCATTATAATCATCATCATTGTCATAAAACCAAGGAAAAAAGGGGAGGGAGAAGGCAAGATCAATAAATTTATCAGTTAAATTAATAACGGAAAGAAAAATGCATCCAAATCAAGAAAAAGTTTCCTCGTTCCGCTGACCTTGAAGAACATCATCACCATCATCATCAATACGCCACTGGAAGACATTAAAAACAAAACAAAGAAGCAAAACCCAATAGATATCTCTTGGTGAGGTTTTTTTTCTTCTTAATCAACAATACTTTGAGGCTCTTGTTTTGCTGAAAAAATAAAGGAGACCCAGACAGAGAGAGCTAGAGAGAGAGTTGTTGCTGCTGCTGCTGCTGTTGGCTGTTGCTCGAGGAGATTTTGAAGATAGCCAAGGGATTTATATGTGGTTCCCTTGACAGCTGGTTGTCCTTCCTCCGGACTACTACTACTACTACTAGCATCTATGACGCGTTTATTCATTAAACTCAACCCCCCCCCCACTCCTTCATAATGAAAAAAAATAAAGACACATTGAAATCGAGTCGAACAGATATGTACGTGTGACAGGGCTGCATGATTAAGTTACGGATCACAGCTGCTGCGACTGAGTCCATGAATGAAATTTATAGATGCCCAACTAAGATATGGGCAACGGCTTCCGTTTCTCTAACATGCGTGCACATACGCCTTTATATATATATATATATATATATATATATATATATATATATATATATATATATATATTTGTGTGTTAAATAATAATATTTATTTATTTCTATTTTCCTGCAACAGGAAACATAAGTTCCAACTCAGGTCCAAAAGATTGTGTATTTTATTGGTAGGAGACGCATAGGCTGCGTCGTTGTTTGGTCCGTCTTTGAGAAATTTCTAAGATATTATCGGCTTCTTACTTTTTTTTTCAGAGATGGGGGGGGGGAATGGAGGTGCATTTGTGCAGAGGGGATAAGGGCTACAGCCAACACCACCTATACAACAAGGCCTCCGCACGCAGCTCGTGACGTCACTGAAGAAGGCCGTTTCGCCTATTGCCATTGGATATAGCAGGCAGACGCATGTGATATCTTTACCTTTTTTTTTGCAGTATATCCAATGGCAATAGGAGAGATGACCTTCTCCATTGACGTCACAAGCTTCGTGCGGAGGCCTTGTGCTATAGGTGGTGCTGCTACAGCCCGGGTGGCAATGTCGGATGGGAGGCAAATTTCAGATATGAGTGGTCAAGGAAATTAGAGTAGAATATGTGAGTACGGTAGGAAAACTAGGTCTGCGTGGACAAGTTCAGTGAGCAATCAAAATACAAACACATAGGCCACAACAAGCAAATTTCCCAATGAAGTGGCTGAAAAGAATGACTCTAGAGACAGAAATATGCTCAATGGTCCTCGGATAAATGTGACCCTTGGAGTCATCTGATGTGGCTGGCCCGTTGCATTTCTAGATCAACATTTCCGGGTAACTTCAGTAGCTCACGGCGTATTTCCAGATTATTTAAGTTGTTTACGGCACATATGCAGATCAATTAAATTTTGCCTAAAATAATTAATTAATAATTAATTAAACTTAAATTGCCCGCGTCACACTTTCAGATCGCCCGAGTGATTCGCGGCACATTTCCAGA
Source organism: Pholcus phalangioides (assembly GCF_987345545.1). Classification (NCBI taxonomy): domain Eukaryota; kingdom Metazoa; phylum Arthropoda; class Arachnida; order Araneae; family Pholcidae; genus Pholcus; species Pholcus phalangioides. Next base: position 19,279,538 of record NW_028301616.1, on the reverse strand, counting down.
TAACTCAAGTGGCCCGCGACACGTTTCCAAACCAATGAAGTGGACCGCACTCTGGTTGAGCATCCTTGCCTGAGGCTTAGAGAATGTGTGAGCGACTAGAAAAATGATCTATATAGAACAGAGGTGCACAACCTCATCACCTCGCGGGCCAAATGCGCCCCACCGGGATCTATACGAGATACCGAAAATCACCATAAAAAAAAGTCAAATGGAAGTAAAGTTTTAAATTTTTTTATAGCCTAAAAACTGCAAAGGCATATCCCGAGAGTCCCCTGACTGAATGAATTACAGCCAAAAAAAAGTCTAAACCGAGTGAAGTTACCAATTATAGCCAAATAATTGTCAAAAGCAAGCAAAGTTGCTAATCACAGCCAAAAAACATTTTAAAAAGCAAGTAAAGTTGTAAATCGCAGCCTGAAGATTGTCAATTAAAACCGAAAAAAATAATTGTTAAAGGCAAGTAAAGTTGCCAATTGTGCAGCCAAAAAATTGTCAAAGGCATTTATTTATGAGTCGTGAAAATAGTCTACTTCTTCATTTCAAAAATTCCAGTAAGCCTCTTTGAAAATAAGAGGGAAAAACGGAACATTTTATGGAAAAGTTAGGACAACCACAAAATTACGGGAATGTTTCGTAAATACAGGTCATATATAATAGTCACTCAATATATATATACAGTACAAGTTTCTGGACCGGGTTTGAGGGTGCTCATTCATAACCTATGAGAATAGTTCAGGCTCATGAAAGCAGAAGAAAAACATCGTAGTAATCGACATTTCACTATATCCGATTATTTTATAAGTGGGCACAACTTATCAAAATTATTAAGTATTTTACGCAAATTATTGAAAAAGTGATTTCAGAAAAGATAGAAAGTGAAAAAAGTAAGACCAAATATTCATTCACAAGTGTGAAATTAGGAAATAATATTTAGTGAAACACATATAGGTGACGCTAAAAACAAAACTAATTTATTATCGTACGCGTAAATATCGAAACCTAAACTGAACAAAATTTTTCCAACGTGACATAATAAGAAAAAAATTTGTTAACCGATAACTGACTGCGTCAAATTTTCCTACAATTAATCTTAATTCTAAAAAAAATTATCAAAATGATAACTTACAACATGAATTTATCCAGTAAAACAGAGAAACATATTGTTAAAATATGCATCAATTCAGAAATTAGTGTTTTTAAAGTCAACAGTAGATGGCGCAAATAATTTATTTTTGAAATGCGCATCAACTGAAATGGTTGAAGTTGGGAAAGTCTATTGTGTGTAAGCATTTGGAGGGTATACAGGCAGGGTCGTCTTCACAGCACCATGGGGCCCTCAAAGCAAAGCGATATCCCGGGGTCCCTAATTATCTGAAATGTACTTGCTTATAAATTTCTTAGCTTCCTTTCCAAAATTATAGCACCAAATCTCGTTATCACGAGTAAATCACGTTATCACGAGATTTGGGGGCCTCGAGCCGTGCCCGGTACTCACACCACGGTATCAGTTCAGTTCTTTTCAGTCTAGTGGAACTTTCTGACCAGAGAAACGGCCAGAATAAAAAACTGTGCATGTTGAGGGGGGCATGTGCTATTACAGAGAAATATACAGGGTGTATAGGTAACAGAGGGTATAGCATTTTACTGGTGAACCATTGATCGTAGAGGCATACTTTTGTTTGGAAAAGGTATCCAAACAACGTTTAGTACTCAGATATGCCATTCAAGTTGCAAGGGGCTGTATAGTTATTAAGGGTCCGTTCAAGTATTACGTAAGCAAAGTTTTAGCCATTTTTGAATGCTGTTTTTCCCCCAACTTTCCTCCGTTTTTTGAATTCGAATATCTCTGCGAATATTGCCTTTAGAAACGTGGAATTTTTTTTAGTTGCCATCAGGAGGGACAGAGCAACAACTTTCTACTTGGGTTTTCGTTCACACGGGGGACTGAATAAAAAGTTATTTTTTTTGTTTTTACAACCATACATCCCCTTGAAATAGGAATGGCGTATCTGAGTACTGCACGTTATTTGGATATTTTTCTAATTGGAAGTATGTCTCTAGGATCAACGGTTCGCCAGTAAATGCCATACGCCTTGTTACCTATGCACCCTGTATATGTTACCACTAAACCACACATGCACATCTCTTCCATAATCCTTTGCGGAACTTCTAGCGAATTGGTATATGTTGTAATGTGTGTGTACATATAGTGAATCTTCCGCGAAGTTTGTTTTTGTGTAATGCTTGTTATGTGTAGTGCTGCCCCGTCTGCAATAAATTTTTTTAAACTATGAGTTTTTTCACATATCACAGTGAGTGAAGTGTAATGAATGAATAATTATACCGTTGTAGGCCCGTTGCTCTCTGCGGCGAGACTTTTTAACGGGGAGATCGGCTCGCATTCGAGCCTCGAAGTTGGGAATAGCAGAAATCCAACTTCAGCCGATCACCACTGCGACGACGGCGAGGTTTGAACCCGGATCCGCATCATGCGAGTCCGTCGCTATGACCACTCAACCACCACAGCAGCTGTATAGTTTCACTTTCTTTCAAACCGAGCACAACTCCGGTCTATCGCCACTGTCAATTTACTACCGATTGAGTTGTGCCGGAAGTGTTATTGCGTGCACCTAACAGTCTGAGTGCGTACATGGTGTTGTGCGTGAATTAGTGTCGCCATCTAGATTTCAAATTGTGAGTGAAGTGTATATGTCACCGCCAAACCCGAAGGTAGCATACGCTAATTTGGTAGAAAAATTGGATGGAAAAACTTAGAGTAATTCTATGGTACGACGGTGCAGCAATTTCATAACTAGAGCCCGCATTATATGCAAATGCATGCATTATAATGCGGGCTCTAGTTATGAAATTGCTGCACCGTCGATATAGAATTGCTCTAAGTTTTTCCATCCAATTCTTCAATCCAAATGCATGCATTTGCATATTTTTTTTCATTATTTTTTCACATTTTTCAACATTAACGTATATAAATGCATGAAATCAAAGAATTTTTCAGAATAGAAAATATGCATTAAGAAATAGAAAATATGCATTAAGAAATAGAAAATATGCATTAAGAAATAGAAAATATGCATTAAGAAATAGAAAATATGCATTAAGAAATAGAAAATATGCATTAAGAAATAGAAAATATGCATTAAGAAATAGAAAATATGCATTAAGAAATATATACTTTTTTTGCATGGTGATTTTTAATGCGTATTTTCCTATTTTTGGTACATATTTCGGGAATTTTTAAATTTTTTCAGGATTTTTTATGATTATTTTGGATTTTTGATGCATATTTTGGATTTTTGATGCATATTTTGGGTTTTTGATGCATATTTTGGCAATTTTAAGTGCATATTTTGGCATTTCAAACGCATATTTTGGCATTTCAAGTGCATATTTTGGCATTTCAAACGCATATTTTGGCAGTTTAAGAGAATATTTGGGCATTTCTAAGTGCATATTTAGGCATTCTAAGTGCATATTTAGGCATTTCTAAGTGCATATTTAGGCATTTCTAAGTGCATATTTAGGCATTTCTAAGTGCATATTTGCTTATTCTTTTCACACTTCACCATTCAAACTTCACCACTTTTTTAGTGCATATATAATCCGGGATATATTCATAACTAAGCATGTGCTCTCAGTTTAAACCATTAATTTTGGGTACCTATAACCTGGACACACTGTATATAGGAACGACATGGTTAAGTTTGTTGTTCCATCACTTTGTTCTTCCCCTACCTCCCCACCTCTCGAATTATACATTTTTCAATACCGAAAACAATTTCTGGCCAATTAAAGCCTATTCCAGAAAGAATTGTGTTGGTGGATCCCGGCAGCAGGGCCGTCGCCAGAAATTTCTTTCCGAGGTTGAAAAGTGTAATTTGCGAGTTGAAGGTTCGTTCTGTACGCTTTAGAGGATTTCTCACTCAACGTCATTGGCATACGCAAGGGGGAGGGGGTTTGGAGTTCTAACCCCCCCCCCCCCCAAGCTGAGATTATATTACAGAAAAAACATAAAACTCGCCCTTGAGAAGGAAAAAATATTGAACCCCCCTCCCCTTGAAAAAATTCTGCGTACGCCTATGCTCAACGTATTAGTCCCAATATCAAGGGTCGTTAAATTCATTTTTCATAATCAAAGTCGTCAGGCAAGTCAAGTTGTTAGCTCGCTAGCCTTCAACTGTACAAGTCTGGGTGCGAATCACGGTTCGGGCACGAATGTTTAGTAGCACTAACAAATTTCCTGGGCAGATCTTGTGGACCTCTTGGGAATACGTGAAGATGCCTGCAATACAATCGATGAATCAAGCAATGACGCATAAAAATCATTTGATCATACGTAGTACCATAGGATTCACGGGAAATTTACCGCCACGTAATTCACCGACGGGAAAAATCACCGCTGGGAAAATTCACCGATAACAGTTAGTCACCAGCGAGTGAATGTCCGAGTGATTGAGTGAATATGTGAGCGAGTGAATGTCCGAGTGATTGAGTTAGTGAATGAATATGTGAGCGAGTGAGTGACCGAATGAGTTGATGAATGAGCTGGAGAATAAACCAGCGAGTGAGTGACTTCTCTTCTTGTATGAGTGAACGAGTAACTGCATGAGTAATCGAGTGAGTGGGTGACCAAGTGAGTGAGGGTCCTAGTCAGTGACCGCATGAGTGACCTACGGCCGTATTAACCAACACAGTTTCAACTGCAATCGCAGGTTAAAAGATCAGCGATCGACACGGATTGGTTAAAATCCTTTATTTAACCAATCCGTTTCGATCTTCAATCCTTCCACGTGCGATTGCAGTTGAAACTGTGTTGGTGAATACGGCCGTTAGTCAGTCACCGTATGAATGAGCTAGTCAGTGACCATATGAGTGACCGTATGAATGAGCTTGTCAGTGACCGTACGAGTGAGCTTGTCAGTGACCGTACGAGTGAGCTTGTCAGTGACCGTACGAGTGAGCTTGTCAGTGACCGTACGAGTGACCGAATGAGGGAATAACCGTGTGAGTGACCGAATGAGTGGGTGAGTAAGCGATTGAGTGACCGTATGAGTGGGTGAGTAAGCGATTGAGTGACCGTATGAGTGGGTGAGTAAGCGATTGAGTGACCGTATGAGTGGGTGAGTAAGCGATTGAGTGACCGTATGAGTGGGTGAGTAAGCGATTGAGTGACCGTATGAGTGGGTGAGTAAGCGATTGAGTGACCGTATGAGTGAACCAGTGAGTGCGCGAATGACCGTATGAGGGAGCATATGATTTTGAGTGATTTTGAGAGATCCAGTGATTGGTTGAGCGACAGTATGAATGACCGAGTGAATGGATGAATGACCAAGTGAGTTATCCAGCGATTGAGTTAGTGACCATACGAATGACTCACTCACTCGCTCAATTGCTTATCCACTCACTCACTATGCTGCCTTGTCGATGAATTGGCATGTCGGTGAATAGTTGGCGATGGCTTTTCCGCACACGTTACCGAAGCCCCTAAAACCATTTCGAAGGGATGTCCAACTTATAATCACTTCATCAAAGAAAAGAGACGCGTTATCTTCGAAAAAAAATATCCAGTTTCGATAACAAAGAAGGACAAAAAAAAAAAAAAATGAGACACTCATCTTATCATGTTATCCACATTGACCGCTAGGAAAGGGGGAAGGAGAAAGGTAAAGGATAGTTAATGGAAAAGGTGGACGTACGGACAGGTCCAGTCATTGTCTGTCTCAACAAAAACAACAACATCGTCATCATCGCTGGCCCATTGTTCTCACGTGACAGCGGCGTAAGGGACGGGCTTACTACATGTTTCGTATATACAGCTCCAGGCTATATCCAGCGTTTTTCGTTCGTGAACGCTCCATTCAGAACATTCACTGGACTCTCTCTCACATGCAAGGTACCTGCAGAAGGAAGTAGTGCGTACGCATGTGAACACATTCCTTGGACGGCGGAAGCAAAATCGCCGAGGGCCATTCCGAGCGTACGCGTCGTTTGTTGAGAGATAGATAGTAGTCTCTCTGTGTAAAAGACGTGTATAGCTCAAGGCAGATCAGGTCATCAAAGGGTTTTCCTTGTCCTCAGGATGGCTATATAGTAGCTGGAAGCTCTATTCTGAACCCTGTATCCGTTCATTCACAGAAATCTTTAACAGTTTCTTGTAGTCCGATACGGCAGTGGTTTCCCAGTTTTTTTGTTTTTTGTTTTGAGGCCACGGCCCGGTGTAGAGCCCCTGTATGTATCTGCTACAACCATCAACACATATGATAAACAATCAATATAAAACAAAAATAATGACGACAACTTTGTTTAGGCCGGAATTTCTGAATGGACTCTCAATAGGGACGCTCCGATTTAGGTAGGAAGGAAAAACTCTATAAATACTGCGGAAAACTATATATACTGGGCCCTTAAAATATTAGTATGCATGACTTATTCCCACTAAACCCAGTGGGGCTTAGTGTTCATTCCGAGCTAAAGGTTGTTAGGTGGGCACTTATCTAAGACTACCAGAAAAACAGTAAAGTTAAATTGATGATCGGTGGTTCTCAACCGGTGCTCCGTGTGCACTTCCCAGGGGCTCCGCGGTGACTCAAGGAAAATAAAATAAATAAGTAAAGTTGATAGATAAATGAAAAAAAGAGGCCTACAGGTTTCCGCCATAAAAATTGTATACAAAAAGCGATCCTCGAGTCAAACAGGGCTCCGATATAAAAATTATGTATTGGAAAGGGCTCCTTGTGAATCAAAAAAGGTTGAGAACCGCTGCAGTAGATAAACAAAACACACAGGATGGAACGAACATAAATTCGTTAAAGTTTAAAAATTAATAAAAATCGAAGGAACTGGTACATTTGAATGGGGTTTGCGCAAAAGTTGTTCCCAGTTTATAGGATTTTGTTTTTTTGGCACGGGAAAAATTCAAATTATTTTTTCAATCAAATTAAGGTCAAATTATTTTTTAAATTCGAATTATGTCGATCGAGGGCACTGCACGGAAGCCGGGCAGGAGTCCTTGGATCTGAACCTTTTTTTTTTGGCATCTCTTCTGTGTACTAAACGTTCCTAAAGTCTCAGTCAGTGATTCGTGGCTGAGGTAAAAACAACTTCACCAATAGTACTTTCTCCACCAACGTCAACATCACGATGGAAACCTTATGTAAGCGCCAGTAACAGCAAAATTCAGAAATGAGCTGTTAGCCAGCCAGAATCGAACACCCTGCATTTTATAAAACTCTGCATTTGCATATTTCCAATGATTTGCTTTTGTGCAGCGTCTTCTGTCGACAAGAATTTGAAATAATTCTTTCTGTACCGGAAAAAAGAAAAATTCCTTTCTCGAGGAAAAACTTTTCCGCAAACCGCATTCAAATATTACGAATCCCTTCAATTTTTATGAATTTTTAAATTACTTACGAATTTGGGAGACACCCGGTATTTTAACATGCATAAAAAATAAAATACTTACAGTAAAATTTGTCTAAATTGAACACCAACGAGTTCTATTGAAATCTCTTAAGTTAAAGAGGTGTCGAAGATGTAGAGGTGCAGTACTCTGAGGATATTGGACATTCAGTTATAGATTATGTCCGGTTTCATTCAAACTTGTCTAATGTAGGGAGGTGTCCAAGATACATGTGTATCCAAGTTGACAGGTTTAATTGCACAAGCTTCAGAAATATGGAGCGGGTCCCAAGTTTTTCTTCCTTGGGGCCATGTAAGCAAAACAAGTAAACGATTTCCAGTGAATTTCGAAAAAAAGGAAAAGCTTTCTTTTATAAGGTCCGGAAGATTTGTGACCTTTATTCCTATTCGCCACTGCAATTTCTCGCCGAAACCCTAGTGATGTTTTGGAGAACCCTGGGTTAAACGGAACTCCAACTGGAGCATCTCCCTATCGCTTGGATTCCTGACAATCCCTCCTCCATTAGCTTCACGTCATCTGCAAATTTGCTAGCAATCCCATCGATACCACTGATCGAGTTTATCGATAAAAAGTGAAAAAAGTATCGGCCCAAGAACACTTCCTTGAGGGACTCCACTCTTCACACCTGTCCCAAAAACTAATCAAATTTTCTCATAAATTTTTCTTACTACCAAAACTTTTTTAGAGCATCTCATCTTTCAATGCCATGACGCCTTTTCTTTTTTTTTGGGAACGAAAGGATTAAAGTGATGCATCAAGTAACGAAACTTTTAAAAGACGGAACGTCTTAAACGGGGGACGTTTTAAGCGGATTTAGTTTCTAACGAAAATTGAATTTCTCCCGTGTTATTTATTTTTTTAAACAACCGAAATCGACTTTATAACAACAATTTGGTGCGGGAAATGTAAACTGTAGCAATACAATAGCTTGTACATCGTAGAAATGATCGAACATTTATCGATCCCGATACTTAAGGATTAAACTCGAACTATATAGGAAAATGAAATTGGAAAGTAGAAAAAGGCAATCGGATTTGTGGGAAGGGGAAAAACTCTTGGGAAATTGAAGTGGGCGGTTTTTTTCCCCCCACATACAATATCGATATGGATACCCGCGGGGAACCACGCCCACTGACAACATGTAAGTTCCCGCGAAGTGGTCCTGCGAATATTACCGAAGACTTCCGCAAGATGAAGGTTTAAACACATTTTTATTTTGTGAGTATAAAAATATGAGATCAAAAGATCCTTATTGATACATTGTGGTTTCCTGATTTTCCGTTCGTTACAATTTTTCCGTCTTGAATGAACTCCTGAAATGCTCCAATTGAATTCCAGAACATCAGATACATTCGTTATGCAGTTACTTAATGGTTTGTTTTAATACTTTTTTTTAGTGGTATGAGACCTCCTCAGTGATGTAGTTTCACTTCAGACTGTATTAGTCGAAGAGTTGTCTCAATCAGAGTGACGGATTAATGCAATTTTGTGGGTAGGGGCGATTGGTTGGAAGATGCAACAAATCGGGAGGTATGAGATACGCCCCCAGACAGAGGCAGATTTCCGGGCGCGCGCCCGGGCTCCGACTTCTGAAAAGCCCCGAAAAAACCCAAATTTTAACACTTTTTTCTAATTTAAGGGGCTCAATATTTTCTTTTGCGTCAGGGACCTCAAATGACTTTAATACGCCACTACCTCCAGAGAATATTTAATTTCATTTTTTGTATAAGAGGAAGGGTATAAGATTTAGTATAAGATGAAGGGTGGTTTTAATGCGATCGAAGTATCAGTCGAAGTTTGGACTTAATGCAGTCGATATTAATCGGAGCGTGGGTTCCAAAGCAGAATGTATTATTAGTTGTTGAGTAACTTTCAATGCAGTCTATATTGGTCGAAGCTTGGTCTCAGTGTAGTCAATATTAGACGGAGCGTGGTTCTCAACGCACCGACTATTTTTCGATAACTTTCAGCGCAGTTGGTAAAGCTTGGTCTCAATGCAGTCGATATTAGTCGGAGCGTGGGTTCCAACGCAGGTTCCAACGCAGAATATAGTAGTTGTTGAGTAACTTTCAATGCAGTCTGTATTAGTCGAAGCTGGGTCTCAATGTAATCTGTAGAGCCCGGATTATATGCACTAAAAAAGTGGCAAAATATGCTCTAAAAATATGCAAATATGCACTTAAAAATGCAAAAATATGCACTTAAAAATGCAAAAATATGCACTTAAAAATGCAAAGATATGCACTTATAAATGCAAAAATATGCACTTATAAATGCAAAAATAAGCACTTATAAATGCAAAAATAAGCACTTAAAATACAAAATGTGCACTTAAAATACAAGATGTGCACTTAAAATACAAAATGTGCACTTAAAATACAAAATGTGCACTTAAAATACAAAATGTGCACTGAAAATACAAAATGTGCACTGAAAATACAAAATGTGCACTGAAAATTCCAAAATATGCATTAAACACCCCAGAATATGCATTAGAAATCTTGAAAAAGTCAAAAATTCCGAAATATGTATAAAAAAAGGGAAAATATGCATTAAAAAATACACCATGCAAAAAAATCGAATGTGTTTTTAAAATACATGTTTTCTATTGGTGCATATGTATTTCATTTTTACCAAAAAATATCCCCTCATATATATGTATACAGCATATGCAAATAACTTCTACATATTTTTTATTCAGGCATTTTTTTAGTTTTCAGTTTGTTGTAGCTGCTCAATAACGAAAATAGCAGTAATAAAAGAATTTCGACACTATTTCTAAAAACAAAATTAACATTTTGACACATCTCTAGAAATAGCCTTACAATAAAACTGTTAGTAGTCGTAAAATACTTTATAAATATGTATTAATTCACTAAATTTCACATACCGGGAAAAAAAATCGATGTTATGAAAATATTACGAACAATATTTATTTGGAAAATTATAAAAAAAAAAAAGTGAGTTTAAGTAAACCTTCAAAAATATGCACTTATACTGGAAATTCTTTGATTTTATGCATTTATATGCATTAATACTAAAAAAGGCCAAAATATGCAAATGCATATGCACATATGCATTTGCATATAATCCGGGCTCTAGTAATCTGTATTAGTTGAAGCTTGGTCTCAATGCAGTAGATATTATTCGGAGCGTGGGCTCAATGTAGTAGATATTATTCGGAGCGTGGGCTCAATGCAGTAGATATTATTTGGAGCGTGGGCTCAATGCAGTAGATATTATTCGTAGCGTGGACTCAATGCACAGACTGTATTTTTCGATGAGTAACTTTCAATGCGGTTTGTATTAGTCGAAGCTTGGTCTCATTGCATAGACTGTATTAGTCGACGAGTAGTCTCCAGCGTTTCCTTTCGTGTAGATTCCTCCGGCTGGATATTTTCAAGACAAAAAACAAAACGAATACGCATTTAATAGAAAGTTATCAGTCACATAACTATTGCAAGAAGGCTTAGCAATAGCATACCGAATATAGGTTTGGTGACATCTTCAAAACTATTACTGATGTGGGGGAAAAAATTGTTAAAAAATCGAAGGGTCGGCTACTCTTGTTTGAAATTTTAAAAAAACGTATACAAATACAAATACAACGCCACAACAGGCAAAATGCCCAACGAGGTGGCTGATAAAAAGATGCCCATAAAAATATGGATGTCATATGTTTCAAAAATACAGCAACCCCATTAAAAATGAAGTTTATACTTCTAACCATATTGAACGGCCATCCATCGGTAATATCGTCAATAACATACAAAAAAGAAGCCCCCTCCCCACCCCCAAGTTTAACGGTAGTGAAACTGAATGAGCGGTAATAGTTTGTTGCTATACCAATATGTACACGAACTCGTCCTAATTGGCGAATTTTTTTGCCTTTTTGGAGGAAATTCGGATTTATTAGAATTAAGCTTTGTCAAGGAGCAGAAGATGGAGGAGCAGTAGAGAGCCAAAGGATTACAGTTTTCGTAAGAGGATTACCGAGTACGAGATTTTCATTAACTTTTACTGCAAGCGGATTAGGAAATAAACATTTGCTTCTCTTTTCTTACTTTTACTGGGTTGTTTGCCTTTGCGATAATATGTTTGTTCTTATTTAGGTTCCGCAAAAATCGGATATTTAAGAGATCATAATCTCAGTAATGAATAATATATATATATTTTATGATTTCGTGTTCAGGTATTCGATTGGAGATACATTTTTCACGTTTATCATGACCGTAATATAATACGATACGCTCATTGCAGTGATTTATAATGATGATGATTCGAACGAAAAAGATTCGTTACCGGAACTTATTTCCGAATAATGAGACACAAAAAATGCTTTATAATTTTTTTAAATATGAGTATGTCGGTATAATTTTGACCGATATTGAAAATATTAATTTAAGAGTCGAAGTATTTAAGATATCCGATTACCTTTCTTATTACTTTCCAATAAAATGGTGAATTTTAATAATATTTTCCGATAGAAGTGTCTCAAAATGGTGAAAATGATAATAAATTTTAGACTACTCATACCATTTTCTATGAAAGAATAATTTTTATGTAAAATTTTAAGCGAAATTCATGAAATATTCGAAACCTGATTACAAAAAAACTCTATGAATGAAATGTTTTATTTTCACAGTATATAGTTAGCCAGTACTGATGCAGGTTATAGATCAAAATTTAAAAGATTGTATGGTATGCTCGTAAATTACACTCAAATCTGTTGACGTACGTGTGAATTTTTTCAAATACCATCCTACATATCGTGTGTATAAAACACTGTAATTAGACAAACACGTGCGATAGACCTTAGATTTTGGTTCATAACCTTAATAATATATGGTGAAATGTAATACAGTAAAACCTGTCTTTAACGGAACCTGTATTAAGCGGAAACCTGTGTCTTCAACGGGAGAAAATCTTGGCCCCCGGGATTTCAGTGCTAAAATACACATTAAAAAACCCGGATTGAACGGAACCTGTCAAATGCGGAAACGGAAAATTTCATGCTCCTATAACGAGAAATTTCATGTAAATACCACGAACGTTTCCCAAACCAATAGTCGAAAATTGACACAAAATATCAGAGAGCTCTACCGAAATGTTTTTCTGCAATCCGTTCGCCAATGTAAGTTCTACATCATCCACCCCTACATTAGCAAAAACTTTTTCCGTACTTGATGCTGAGATTTTAATAAACCATATGTAGTAAGTCAGTTACTTTTTGAAATTGTTACGAAATGTTTCGGAAAAGCGGGCTTTTCTACGGTAGGAATCAGTGCAATGGTTGAATTTCCAAACGATATATACAGAACTTTAAAAACCGCATGCAAGTTGCTTTCCGTGATCGCAGTGCTGATAAACAGACAATGTACAAACTAAGCCTGACACGACAAATATAGGCACTATCAGGGGCCGTTCAAGTATTAAGTCATCATCGATGGGGAGGGAGGGGATTTCCGATTTGCTGACTTTTGATGACAAGGGGGAGGGGTTTGGATAATGCTTACGTCATCAACCACCCTTTATGAATATATGAGTTAGGATTCAGAGGGGCAGAGCTGATGACGAAATTTTGCTGACAAGGGGGGGGGGGGTCAAATATGGCTAAAAATTTGCTTACGCAATACTTGAACGACACCTCATTAAAAATGTTAGAAAAAAAAAAATAAGAGGATGAAGATGAGATGAATGTCGTCATTTTCACAAGAAAGAACAATGTAGGGTGAAGTTTTTTTCAGATGCTGTCAAAACTTTAAAACAACTGCAGAAATTTTGCTTTATATCATAATGACTCGGACATTTTTTGTATGATTTCTGAAACAAAACCGTTTACTGAATGTCAGGCAGCAAAGGGTGTGACTGTATACAAAAAACTGTTATTGTGTGTGACCACTGGAAAAAATAAATATTATTTACTGTACTGCTTTTAATTATTTATTCACTATTTGGTGATGCGAACACTAAATATTTATCAAGACTGACAATATTAACCTCATGGGCCACAGGTCTAGCATGTGTGACTTAGGGGTCATTCAAGTATTACGTCAGAATCGAGGGGGCGATTCTGATTTGCTGACTTTTGATGACAAGGGGGGGGGGTGTTGAAGGTTGCTGACGTCACCAACAACCTTTTTTTTCGAAGATATGAAATATTCTAAGCTGCTGACGAAATTTTGCTGACAAGGGGGTCAGTGTTTTGCTGACGGGGGGGGGGGGGAGAGGTCAAAAATGGTTAAAAATTTGCTGACGTAATACTTGAATGGCCCCTTATGTCATTGTTCCGTATTTTACGAACAAACTAATTTCTCCCATGATTTTCCCACGTTAGAACAGCGTGTGGTTTCGTTTTGCCGATTTGATTCTTATAAGCGGTTGATTCTTATAAACAGTGATTCTTATAACCGATGGCTGCTGTATATATATATATGAATTGCGATAAATCGCTATTTGTAGCAACCTGGGAGCAAAAGAGAGGAGTTGAAAAAAAAACGGGGGTACATTTGCATCATTTGACGCACGCTTCTTCTTAAGATAGAATAGTAGAAGAAGAAGAAGAAGGGAGAAAAGATCGTGCCCCGAAGCTAAAAACATCGCCCAGATACGATTTTTTCTTTTCTTTTAATATATTTTATCTCATCTAGTATATATATCTCCGAGAAACTCTTTTCAGATATATATATATAGTTCTTCTTTTCCTACATTCCCAACTCTTATTTCCATTCGCCACATCTCTCTCTCTCTCAAAGTCCCTTCCTTTTTCCTCTTCCTTTTTCCTGAATATTCTATTCCGAATATATTCAACGCATAAGATAAGTATTTCATATTTATTTTTATTTTTTTTTTTTTACTATTTTCTCAAAAATTTTATTTTTTTTGCTCCCGAGATTCCGGCGTTTCCGTGTTCGAGTCTCTTTTCACGAGAGATGGAGAGAGATATTTCCTGTTCGCCCACCCATATTCATTTACGTGTAAAGAGAGAGAGGAAAAATGCCTTTTTTTTTTTTCTTGCCCCGCTAATGGCGGAACGAGTGAGAACCAACAAGAAAGAGAAGATGGTTGGAGGTTCTGGTTATAGAAGACCCTATGCGATGGATTAAAAGTCGTGGTGGTGGTGGTTGTGGGAGAAGAGATATACTGCGGAACCTCGTTTATACGACGTTCAAGAGGAACGGATATAAACATCGTGTAAATGCAAAAGTTGCGCAACTGAGAAGCTTCCAAAAAAGAACCCTCTTGGGGACAACGGTCAATTTTATAATACAAAATGTTGTAAAATGTAATGTGCTTAGTTGCATCTCTAAAAGTTTGTCACTAAACCTCTTAAGACCCTCTCATTTCGGCAATCCTGAGACATCTCGGGTTTTTAAAACCCTCACATTTCGGCAATCCCGAGCCAACACCATGGGCCCCCAACACATCCTGCAGCAAGGCCCCTAGGCTGGGCTATCTTTGGTGGGCCCCTAAGAACGACTTTTCACTAGCCCGTTCCACAGCGAATTTGTACTGTGAAAAGACAAAAAATGGTGAGAATCGTCCCAGCCCTGTCAGCCCCACCCTTGTGGGGGGGGGGGGCAATGGCTAACACCATCTGTAGCAGAAGGTCTACGCGCGAAGCTCGTGACGTTACTAAAGAATGCCATCTCACCTATAGCCATTGGATATAGCAGACGTACTAAACCATACATGCGCCTCGTCCATATTCCTCTGCGGAACTTCTAACGAATTGGGACACGTTGGAATGTCCGTTTGTGAAGCTTGTTTCTGAGTAATGCTTGTTTTAGTGCTGACATCTGCTACCTATTTTTTGAACTATTAGTGAAGTGTCATGATCGAAGATTTGCTTTGTAGGCCTGTTGCTCTATGTGGCGAGATTTTTTAACGAGGAGATTGACCTGCTCTAACATTTTAATTGGGTTTTTTGCAACAGTGTGTCTGTATGAAAATTTGGATATAGCAGACCGACACATGCGCTATCTTTACTCCCTTTTTTGTAGTGCATCTCTCCAATGGCTATTGGAGAGTCATTTGAGATGACCTTCTTCAGTGACATCACAAGCTTCACGCGGAGGCCTTCTGCTATTGATGGTGTTGCCCGAGTCAAGCTACTGCGTTGAAGTTGTTTTTACAATCAGAAATGTTTTCCACCGCTCCTTCCAAGCAGCTGATCAACTGCGAGAGGTCGGAGTCAGCTTATTATTAGTTTCTTCAAAGCTCTTAATTCATTTTCATATTTTATTTCATTTGGCAGGTTATTAAAATAGTAGAACCAAATATATGAATTGGGTTAATGTTTTTTAGGGGCTGTATAATATTATATCGAGAACCTCGACGGAGACGCGAATTTGTTGGGCATTGCCTGATTAGGATTGAGTAGGGTTTTTATAAATATACATTAGGCCGGGATTACACTGTAAAAGGGCTTTTATAAAACTTGAAAAATACAACCAATAAGCTGATCGATTACATTCGAGCAAATGCAACCGATCTGTTTATTGGTTGTATTTTTCAAGTTTTATAAAAGCACTTTCACAAAACCTTTATAGTGTAATCCCGACCTTAGACTTCAATACATATACAGGGTGCAGAGCAAACAGAGGGTTATGGTATTTTACTGGCGAACCGTTGATCCGAGAGGTGTACTTCCAATTAGAAAAAGTTCACAAATAACGTGTGGTACTCGGATATGTCATTCATGTTTTCAAGGGGTTGTATATTTATTAAAATAAAGGAAATAAATTTTTATACAGTCCCCCGTGCGCCCAAAGAACCCAGTTAGGGAGTTGTTGCCCCCGTCTTTCCTGATGCCAACTAAAAAAATTGCGCCTTTCCAAGTTCAATATTTACACAGTGACTCCTAAATATTTAAACTCAATCGGGCAGAAACATTGGTCCCCAGAACATCCCAACTCATGCCATGTTTATATAAGTGTTATTATTATAAGTGTTTCAATATATCTATTATATAATTGAAAATTTATATATTTAGTTTTGTTGTGAGAGAGGACTCAAGGTTAACTCAAGATTATGAAAATTCATACTTCGAGGATTGATGAAAATTCAGAATTTATGAAAGAAATTATTAATGTTGAGCGTGAGGCCTTCAAAAACGATGGGCTCGGTGCGCCCGCACCTGTTGCATACTCCCTAAGAGTGGCTCCGACGTACAGGAACCACTTGCGACGGAAGCCGCACGTCGTATAAGTGTGGAAGTCGTATAACTGAGCGACGTATAAACGATGTTCCACGGTTGTATCGAAGTAGTCTTTTTGTAGAATAGGAAAATGAGGGGGGGGGGGATGTGGAAACGGTGGGGATTGCTGGAATAATCCTAGATCGTAGGGAGTGTTGAGGAGTTCGGTGGATGTGGAGCGTGTTTCCTCTGGTGCCCTCCGTTCTCCATCCACATCATTCGCCCCACCACAGTTTTATAAAGCGTCGTCGCCAAGTGCGATGAAATCGTTATTATACTTTACACACACACACATACACATGTATCAGGTTCTCTTCGCCCTCCAGGAAACTGGATCGGGAGAGAGAGAGAGAGGGTGTTGTTTCATGCCTGAGATCACCTTTTTCCTTGCCGGGACCCGTGAAATTCACAAGCGCCCTAACACTTTGGATTCAACCCGGAGGGCTTCGAGGCGGATACGATCCGACAATGTTTTCGCGAACGTCGAGTGGGTGGAAGAGACTGATTCGGTGAAGTTGAGTATAATAATAATATCGATGAGGTATCGAAATAAAAATTCTATTATGTTTGTAGATATATATATATACATGTGTATAATAAACAAAAATTTAGATGGTCTTCAAAAGCGTTGTATGGAAGGATTCATTATTGTCATTTGGATTCCTGCGAATGTCGCAAACTATTGTCGTACTTTAGAGGATTATTATCATTAGAGGCTTGTGTGTTGTGTGTGTGATAGTTTTGTTCGAAAACAAGAAGGATGGAGTAGTGTGTCTCGCGATCTAACAATGATCCGTCGCTGAAGATACGTCGAATGGGGGGGGGGGGTGGACTTTTCGGATATCTTCTGATTAACCCTCAGCGTGCTCCCATCATTCAGAGGGATGATGAACGCAGCAGCGTGTTATATATATAGATCATCTTGAGGTGATCTGAATTTTTTTTTCCAAAGAAATTTTTCCACATGAACTTCTGAAAATAACATATAGGTAATATACGCAGGTATATATTTTAGTTTCGTTTTAGTTACGTCTCTATTCTCTAACACAGCGTTTCTCAACTTATGGTCTGCGACGATGGCATAAGTGGTCTGAGGGTAAATTTGATAATTTAATTCTAAATGAAAAATTATTTAATTGTTGTTATATTGACATTAGTAATATCCGTAAGTAATCAAATGAAAATTACACATTTATTACATGAACTTGGGTTCATCATTCCGCATCGAGGAAATTTCCATCCTAAATATGGGATATCATTTATTGATTGTAAATATTAAAAAAATGCAATAAACGACATATTTTGTAATTACTGCTAAAATTTCTGAAGGACGGGCTTACAAAAAATCACGGCAAACCAAAATGCATTTCACGAAAAAAAACCCCCAATAAACAACAAACACATTCAAATGACTGGATGACCATACTCATTGAGGAAAAAATACCTGAAACAGGGGTTTCCAACGTAAAAGCTTTCACGGAACCCTTGATGGGTATGAGACTATTCTGTGGAACCCTTGATGGCAATGTTTCTCATAGTGTGCGTCGCAGCTTCTAGGAGCGTCGTCAACCTTTGTCAGCGCAGTCACGGCGGATTGGGGAAATTCATTTCTGTTCCTATTTACGCTTTGAAGTGGTTATTTTATGTGAAAAAATATTTATCAAACTATTCAAACTCCCCCTTCCCCCCCGCCATCCCCTAGTTGCGGCCCTGCCCATGCCTACCCTTGGCTAGAACTCAATGAGCTTTCTTCCTGTGGGAGTTCATGCATGGTCATCTCAACATTATGGGTGACCCATTTATTTGCAAGATCACCGGGTTCCAAAATTTTTTATTGATCCGTGACGTTTGATTCCATGGAACCCCATAAAAGCTCTGTGGAGCTGGTGTTCCGCTATAAGTCGGCAAAATCATCAATTGTCAAAATTGCTGACAGGGGATAGGAAATTAAGGGCTACTGGAAATCGTGATGAAAAGCTGCGCATGGGAAAAAAATTGAACTTTCATTACCTGACAAATATGTGAGATGGATATTTTTTTTTTCACCTCAAAAAATTGATGTCATCGAATACAGTGAAAAACGTAAAATGGGAGTTTCATTTGGAGCTTGGTAGGAAAACTAAATTTCCGAAGAGACAGAAGGACTTGCCACACAGACGCAGTTGTGCGCGATTGGTTTGTTTCAGCGGGAAACATGAACTTACCTGTTCGATTCTACAAGAAAAGTCTGGAAAAGCTGCAGAAGAGAACTCGGACTCATCAACTTCGAAGCTTCGAATTGTTGGTTGGATTGGTATTTCATGGGCGTCACGAAATTGTATTCAAGAAATTGAGCAGTAAATCCGCTGATATATTAATGACGAAGTGTGCGAAGAATAGACTAGAAAATTGATAATGTTATGGAGGGATATTCAGAAAATGATATATATATACCATGGGTGACCAACAGCTGGCCCGCGGGCCGCATGCTGTCGATATTTCAGGAGGGATTGGAATACTCAGCAAAACCCACCAAACATCGATTAATCAGTTTTTCCAAACGATGTAAATTGAGTATGTAAACTGTCACGGTGCTCGCAACAAGGTATATATGTATATATGCGTTATTTGCCGCAATTTTCCCCAAACATGTAGACACCCCAGGTTCTACCTCATAGCACCCGAGTGAAACACACTGAAGCAATCAGCGACACACACACCTCGTATTTAATTAAATGAATATTTATTTGAGTCGCTGCACTTGTTAGACAAGGCGCTAATTCCATGCATGAAAATTTTCGATACTAGAAGCTTATGACAACATTAACGATATTATGAGTTTACGACAACATCAATAATATTACACATTATGATTTATCATCACTCTAAAATATGCGTAAGGGGCCGTTCAAGTATTACGTAAGCAAATTTTTTAGAAATTTTTGACCCCCCCCCCCCCTTGTCAGCAAAATTTCGGACAATCGACCAACCTACTGTAAAATGTTACGACTTTTTTCTCTATATACTGTGTTGTGAGGAAATTAATTCTTTATTGAGCATCAAGCCTACTTTTTTTTTCAATTAATACCTTGATTACTGAGAGATTTGGATGTTTTGATGCATAAAGCAATAGGTTGGTACATATTTTGATGCATATGCAGTAGATTCTGGAAACTTCTAGGTTCCGGATATTCCGAGGTGTGTGCTGGAATTTTTCAAAATTCCTTTCCTTAACTCTGTTTTTTTAGTAAAGATCGAGTTCTGTTTTGTGTTATTTTCCCAATGGATGCGAGTAGTTCCGGTTGAAAGGAAGTCTTGATCTCTGGACTGGGGTGTCCAGGCCCGAATTTTCCCACAGGTTCCCTCTAGTAAATTCACAGTGCAAAAAAAAAAAAAAAAAAATTCATATCAGGCCTGGAGCCCCTGTCAGTCGCCTTTTACGCAGAATTCATGGGGAAGTTGTGTGATGAATTAAGGGCAAAACAAGTAGGAATAAGCACCCTCACCCCACACACACACGCAAGCACTTCTCTATTTATTATTTTCGGATAATCCGAATTTTCAGTAATCCGAGATGTTCTCGGATTATCCAGACCCTACAGTAGTAACAACGAACCGGCACCGCTAAAAAAAAACATTTTTTTTCATGGGAAATTTTAAGTTCTTGCGACCTATTGACTAAGAAACAATGTAGAGAGCATGGTTTACAGATTAGTTAGATGGACACATTTATTTTCAAATTAAGATGGGCTCTATTAAGTGGCGGTAAATTTAGAAATATGCAACATCTACACTACTCTAATACTGAGCCATACACATAAAGTTTGCAAACCTTACCGCTTATTTGGCCGTGTTGCTCTCAAGCAACATGAGTTTCTCATATTTCTCAAATAAAGACATTTATATTTGAGCTGGTTTCGGCATTGATGCCTTTAAGCAACTCCTAAAAGTTCGATTTTTACTTGTGAGCTGCTCATGAAGTTTCTATAATTACCAGCAGAATAACTCAAAGGGATACACAGGCATCCTATTTCTTGACCAGAAAAAAGAAGGAACGATTTTTGAACCTCGCATTTTGGAGGGAAATACCATGTTTAGAGGAGGCACATTGCTGTGCATTTTTCAACAATAGTAAAAAATAAAGTTGGCAAACAATAAATGACATGTTTATGCCATTCAAATCTACGTAAATCATATAAATACAGTATGCTCCCTAAAATGCAACATTCGATATTTTTTTAAATATTCACAATAATTTTATTTTTGTCATGTAACAGCATTCAGGGTACCTCATTTGCTTAATATGACCCCTTCCCCCTCCTCTAAATTTTTCTTCTCTGGATATTTCAATGCTTGACAACTGAAGAGTTAAACATTCACTGATATTAGTGTTTTTTGATTAATTTACAAAAATTTCACATTATTTCCATCGACTCCAGATATATGACGGTGCTCCAGAGCACCAAATCTGACGCAATCATTGATCACTTTTGATACTTCAATGAGCACAATGGTGTTCATCAGCAACAGGTTGAAGATGCCTTATGTAAATTGACAAGCTAGCGGTTGCGGTGGCTACTGCCCCAATTAAAAGAAAAAATTCTAGTTTATTGGGAAAGCGCAAATGGTGCCCATACCTTATCTTCCTTACATATCATCATATCTTCCTTACTAATTTTCTTCTCTCTCTCGGACAAAGTCTGTTGACCATTTCTCCCACATCCCTTGTATCAATTATCAGAGGTTTGGTGCGGGGGGGGGGGGTGGGCGCTCAGGCCATATCAAGCATCTACGAAGCCCACGTTTGACCCGTGTGCCACGTGTTTGAGCATGTGCATACTTTATGCAGTGAAACCTCGATATAACAATATTTTGCAGACCAAGAAAAAGTATCGTTATATAGAGGAGTTATCGTTGCATCAAGAGGCAACATTATCGTCACGCGCCACCAAATTTATGTTGTTGTTGTTGCCGCGTTTTCTAAATCTGCTTTCTCAGTACCAGTAGAAAATGCACTTTAACGTATTTATTCGTCGCAAAAACCTGTAATTAATTCGTTGATTAATGAAATTCATTCAGATGCATTGCCACTGTAAACAAGTTTACCGCATTGCACTTTTCTGTCTTACAGAGAAAGTGGCAGTACCAACAGCTTTATCAACATTTTCGGTGTGTGATCACATAGTGCAAAACACCGATATTATTAGATGCTCTTGCAAGTTAAAACGCAGTTAAAATTGAATTCAAGACGATTTTGCTCAAAATATAAAAAAAAATATCGTTGTAGGGGTTTCAAAATCTCTTACAAAATATCGTTGTAGGGGTTTCAAAATCTCTTACAAAATATCGTTATAGAGGGATTTTTCTTTATAGAGGTATCTTTGTGTCGAGAGGTGTTTAATATTAGACTATAGGCAATTCCAAACAAAATTTGAAAAAAACAACGCTGCACAGTGATTAATCGTTATATCGAGTATCGTTGTAGAAAGGTTTCACTGTAACCACAAATCGACGTACGCACACCCTGCATAACATTTTGCAGCGAAAGAATGACGTTTTACGTTTCTTCAATTTCAACCGTACAATTTCAGACGCAATATCACGTCGAAAACATTCGAGGAGTTAACATACAGTCGGCCCTCGCTATTCGCGGTTTTCATATTCATTTTTTTCGTTTTCGTGGTCTTTTTCCCAGTCTTTTGGAAAACACCGTTGCAGCGCTAATTTTATATCGGAACTACAAACATACACACACCTTTCCTAAAGGTTCTTCTTAGGTCATTGCTTCAGGAAATGTTCCCAAAAGTCTGTTATTTAAATGTACCTGAAAGTGGAAAACTTGAAGGAAAAATTCGAACTATTTATAACTGGGGGAATTAATGAATCTACAATCGGAACAGGACAAAGCTGACAGAGCACAGAGCAGGACCAGGCTCTGTCGCTTACGCGATATAAGCTCATTGCCCCGGAGGGCACGTAAAAAGTAATATGTACAAGTATAAATATAAAGTACACAAAAAATAAATAAAAATAAATTGATGGCTCTGGCGTGTGACCTACAGGACACCTGGTCAGGTTCATTTATGTACAATTTCAAAAAAATATGCACGGAGTCAAGCATATGCGGAAATAATCAGGTTGTACAAGAATTTCGGGGGGGGGGGTATTTTCGGATGCTTAGAGTACATTGACAATATATATATAATATATTGAATATACAATCACATATCATCATCCAATTTTTAATCAAGTTCTATCAGCCGTTGCTGAAGCTACACCTGCTCCTCTCAGGTTTATAAGACAACCATAAGTATTCTTTATGGGCCTTGTAAAATATTTTATCATGTGTATATATTGTTTACAATTTTTGTTGATTGCATTTTTAATTGGGTTGCTATATTTTTGAAATATATGAAATCCATATTTTTATGGGCATCTTTTTCTCATCCACCTCATTGGGCATTTTGCCTGTTGTGGCGTTGTATTTGTATTTGCATATAAAAAGTCTATGTTTAGATGCCTAAGAAACAAACTTTATGGCTTGTGTTATTCGTGGATCCCCGGAACGCAAACTCCACGAATACCGAGGGACCGACTGTACTTCGAAAAAAAAAAAATCAATAAACATGTAAAGCGAACGAAAAAGAGAAAAAGTCTCAATTCACCACAACGAAACAAACCGTAAAAAAGGTTTAAACAAAAACAAACTGTAATTATAATACTATAGTAGTAAACAGTAATTTAGGCGAAAAAAGCCGGAAACATGCAAACAAACACTCCGTGTGGTATTAAAAAAAACGCTTAATAACACACAAAAAGGAAAGAATCGCAAATGATATCTTTAAGAGAACCACACACTAAACTCTACCACATACTACTATAGGCCACCAACGTAGAGTAAGCTTTGATCCTAACCAACGATAGATACACACACACACAAAGAAACGAGATACGTACGTTTCGGACGTGATAGAATAAAGTACTTTGATACAAATACCAACCAAAAAATAAAAAATAAAATAAAAATAAATCCTTATCTTCGTAGTTAGCGAGTGGCAACAGCCCACCCCGAAAAAAACCTCAACAACATAAAATAAATAGGCTTTTCTAGTCCATTAAGTAAAAGAGTAATCAACATTACGTGCAACGAATTATTAATAATTACCGTCGAAAAAAAAAAGCAAAAAAAAAAAAAGTAATTTGAATAGATATGTATACATTTCTCAAATGTATTTAAATACTTATATTTATTTATTTTTTCTTTCCACCCCATCGTTTTCAATAGAGAGAGATGCTCTTTTGAATACCTATTAAAGAAAACCTACGCTAAAAGCCGCTTTTAGTTAGTCTACCATTGACATTCTTCTTTCATATATATATATAAATATTCTAAGAATTTATATGCATATATCCATTAATGTTTTCCCTTCATTTTCTTCATTCATTGAATGAAGAAGAAGAAAAAAAAATTCTTTTAAAAACTTTGCATCTTCTCTTTGGATGAAGGAATAGTAACACACAATCGCCGCCATCTTTATATATTATATATATATATATATCTTTTTTTTCTGTTTCGAAAGTCTCGTTCAAAAATGTTTTTAAATAGCGTAAAATATAAAGCGGTCTATGTACGTATAGGAAGCTCCACGAGGGGGAAAAACTCTTAAAAATACCGTAAAATTTCTCAAGAAAGAAAGATATATATATATATATATTTTTTTTCTTGTTTATAAAATATTTCTCCTCGTTTTTATTTGATTTTTTCCTCTTTTTTCTCCCCGAAAAACATCCTCTCTTATGTATGCATGCATGCGTGCATATGTACTGAAGGCAGAAAGTTTCGCCTTAAACTTCTGCCTTCAGGGAAGGTTTTTTTTTTTGAAAATAAGGATAGTGCATGAGAAGATATGCATATGCGGATACGTATGATATTTTTTTTTTATCATTTGTATTTATTTTATTATTTTTTTTTAACGAGAATTTTCTGAAGAAAAGGCACGGATTCCCGTAAACAGAGAGAAAAATATTCGAATATTTTTTTTTGTTGTTGAAAATTCTTTGGATTTTTCTTCGCTGCTCATTTAGCCTCTCGCCGACGATAACTGAGCGCGCATGTCTGCCTATTTTTTACTTGAAATAAGTGAAAGAATGATAATATGAGTATTTGAAGTGAAAAATGCCAGGGTATCGATTTAATTAGCATGTTTTCATTTCCCCGTGGAATTGATATTTGTTTGTTGGATTTAATGTGTCTTTTAATTGCTGTAGTTTATTGAGATTTTTGTTTTGTGATGGTTAAAGGCACTCTTGTTGGTTCCATTTTGATCATTTTGAGTATTTTTTGATCATTAATTGTTTAATTTTTGTAATGTTATTTCATTGGCTATCCTAGTGATTATAGAAATAATTGAATTTGAGATTGAAGGAGTTAATTTCTTGGATTTTTCTTCAAAATACGACTTTTTTCATATGATTTAATTTTGATTTTTCTATGATTAGATTTTGATTTTTCTATGATTTAATTTTGATTTTTCTATGATTTAATTTTGATTTTTCTATGATTAGATTTTGATTTTTCTATGATTTTATTTTGATTTTTCTATGATTTTATTTTGATTTTTCTATGATTTTATTTTGATTTTTTATGATTTGATTTTGATGTTTCTTATAATTCAATTTTGAGTTTCTAATGGCCATTTTGGTTTTTGCAAATCGATTTTGATTTTTCTTATGATTTCATATTGATTTTTCTTATGATTTCATATTGATTTTTCTTATGATTTCATATTGATTTTTCTTATGATTTCATATTGATTTTTCTTATGATTTCATATTGATTTTTCTTATGATTTCATATTGATTTTTCTTATGATTTCATATTGATTTTTCTTATGATTTCATATTGATTTTTCTTATGATTTCATATTGATTTTTCTTATCATTTCATATTGATTTTTCTTATCATTTCATATTGATTTTTCTTATCATTTCATATTGATTTTTATCATTTCATATTGATTTTTATCATTTCATATTGATTTTTATCATTTCATATTGATTTTTATCATTTCATATTGATTTTTCTTATGATTTGGCATTTATTTTTCTTATGATTTCGTATAGATTTTTTTTTTTGATTTCAATTTCTATTTTTTTATAAATCAATTTTTAATTTTTAAGGTCGATTTTGAATTTTTTAAGGTCAACTTTGAATTTTTCGGACAATTTCGGATTTTCTATGATTTCATTTTGATTTTTCTTGTGATTCAGTTTCGATTTTTTTCTTTTCTTTTCATTATTCTGAAATTATTTTTTCAATAATTATGAAATTATTTCTCTCATCAAGTACTAATTTTACACAGTAATTATTTCTTTAGATATATATATTATATTACTTTTAGAACTAATTTATTTCTTTCAGTAATTTTGATTTTCTTACAACAGTTTTTCTTATTAATATAATAAGAAAAACTGTATTCTTTTTACTAATGAATTTTAATTGTAACTACATTGCATGTCAACCAAGTTACTCCTTGTCAACTCATACGTAAATCACAGTGTATCGATATTTACGTCAGTTTATACTATAATATATTGAGTAAAATTTTCATGAATTCTGAAAAAAGATAATTTTTCTTGGAAAAAAAATATATTAATACGTATTTCTTTCGATAATTATGAAACTATTTCTTTAGATGATTATGAATTTATTTCTTCTATCAAAGTGTTTTACAAGATTTCTTTATTTTTGTTTAAATTTTTTGGCCCCGACTTTTTCCTCCAAAAATATATGAAATCAGGAAGCACAGAAATTGTTTAGGCCTAGAATTCCAAACTCGTTGAGAAAAAGTGCTTCGAATGACATTACTGTTTTTGTTTTTACAATTTTGATTTTTCTTATGATTTCATTTTGATTTTTCTTATACTGTAAATCAATTTTGATTTTTCTTATACTGTAAATCAATTTTGATTTTGCTCATAAATCAATTTTGATTTTGCTCATAAATAAATTTTGATTTTGCTCATAAATCAATTTTGATTTTGCTCATAAATAAATTTTGATTTTGCTCATAAATAAATTTTGATTTTGCTCATAAATCAATTTTTATTTTTCTCATGTATAGGCCTCTATATATCTTTCTTTCATTATTGTTGAAGAATATTTTCAATTCTGATTTTAATGAATCAATTTAGATTTTTCTTGTGATTACATTTAGATTTTTCTTTTCATATTTAATCGGTTTCCAATATTTAGCTATTTTCGAAAAACTTTTAGCTTCAAGGGCTACATGCTTTCCGCGGGCCAAGCGTTGTAACCCATGTTGTATGAAATGAAAAAACTTAAAAAAAACCAAAATGAAATGCGGAAAATTCCTTAGCAAAATAGTTTGGATATGGGTTCGAAACGACCTCGACGACGACGACGATCCCCGGCACGCGATGAGAGCCACCGACGAGGGAGACCCCGAGATTAGGGCGGAGACTGGCGATTTCGAACGGAGAGTCGTCCTTGCGCGATGTGAATCTCTCTCTCTCTCTCTCCTCAAGTGTTCTCCCCTCATTTGCGAAGGACGTGCTCATCAATACACGAATACACGTACAGTATGGTGATGGAATCGGGAGCGAGAACGTGTGTGAATCGTGTAGCGTGCGTTTTGTTTAACGAGATGATATGCCTCGAGTGATGGCTGGGAAGAGGAGGATGGAGGCACGGATGTCACCAATGCAGTTACATGCGAATGAAACCCTTTTCAACAAGGAGGTGTCGCTCGTGGGTGAAGAGCAGCACAGCACAACACATTCACGACTCCTGACGGCAGTGGCGTCAAGTATCTGTCCAGTGAAGTATCTAATTTGTATCTACGGAAAGAGAGGACATATATATTGCGAGAAACAATCGTCACCGGAGAAGTGTAATTCAGAGATTATGCATGTGTGTGCAAATCAAGACTTTTGCTCATCGACGAGGAAATATCCATCATCACCGTTCAATGTATTCACATAAGAACGCTCGTAACGGATAGATGTTTTTATTTATGATTGCGGGACAACGATGGAAAAGACTACAAGAATTACGATTCGTTTTTTTTAGAAAAAAAAACCCCATCACATAATACATTAGTGTTTTAGCCGTGGACGCCGTGGAAATATTCTCTCTGCCATGGATCCCCATTTATAGCAGCAGAAACTACATCACTCCATCAGTGAGAATATTTTAGTAGCAAATGTTATGCGAGAGATACCAAAAAAAAAAAAAAAATGTTTGGACTGATTGAACTAAAAATGTTTTATACTCCCATCGAGAGATGTCACTACAAGTACAATTTTTGTCAAATCATAACTACTGTAGTCGGTAAAACAACATTACACCACTACAAACCAAAATTTCAACGGTTTTTTTGCTCTTGATAAATAATCATTTGGATTATTTATTTGTTTTTAAACTTGGCTTTAATTTTCTTTTATAATTCTACAACTGGACCGTGGACCACTCTGAGGGTTTAGGCTGAATGCCAGAACTCTGCCACCGGACTTACCCCGTTGCAGAGAGTTCTTTCAGTTCAGCTTCGCGGCAGCGTCTGGAACACTTTGTTATTAATCAAAAAAATATTATTATTATGAAATAAAATATATATATATATATATATATATATATATATATAAAAAATAGAATCATAATGTTAATGCCAATGCTTAGTCCTACGGGCAACAGTTCGCAAAGGGACCAAGAATTTTGGCCAAAGTCCGATTTTCAGAAATGATTTTGGATTTAGCCGGTGAATTCGCGAAATGGCTGGAGATCCCTAGCCAAAGTACGATGTGCCGATGTACGATTTGCCGCTGTGGTGGTCGAGTGGTTATAGTGACGGACTCGCGATGCGAGGATCCGGGTTCGAACCCCACAGTGGTGGTCGGCTGAAGTTGGTTTTCTGTGGTTCCCAACTTCAAGGCGCAAATGCGAGCCGATCTCCCCGTTAAAAAGTCTCGCCACAGAGAGCAACAGTCCTACAACGATAAATCATTCAATCATAACACTTCACTCATAGTTAGAAAAACTGGTGGCAGATGGCAGCACTACACATAACAAGCATTACAGAGGAACAAAAAAAACTTCACGTCAGGTTTCACTACACGTGCACGCACATTCCCGCATGTACCGATTCGTTGGGGGGTTCCGCGCGGGTGGGGGGTGTGTGCGCGGGGTGCATGTGTGGTGTAGCAGTAGTAGGTAGGGCCTCCAAAAAATGGCTCGGGGATCCATGATGTTCTTAAAGTCAGCCACCTCGTTGGGCAATTTGCCTGTTGTGGCGTTGTATTTGTATTTGTAAGATGGTCCGGTAGGTGCCGAATCTATTTTTTTTTTCATCGCTGACGTTTGTTATATGGCTGTATATAGTAGCTATATATTGGATTAGTTTCATGTGACGAGAGAAAAAGAGAAATTTAAGAGAAAAACCATTTGTAAAATAATATGTCGAATTTTGAATAGAAAAAATAAGATCACTGCATCGTGATTGCGATATGATGGGTTACGTGGACATAATTATCACGAAAAAATACGCTAACTTGGCGATGACCTTTTCTTTCTTGGCCACTTCGCGAACTGCCTGGCCCGAAATTTGGATAATGTAAGAATCAATTTACAATGAAATCGGCCGATTGATGCAAATCACTGGAAATATGCAAATCAAAATCATACAAAATCCGGGGTGTGCGATTAACAGCTCATTTCTGAATTTTCACGTTACTGGAGCTTACATAAGTTTTTCATTGTGATGTTGACATTGGTGGATAAAGCACTGTTGGTGAAGCTGTTTTAACTATACTAATTTGGAACAAATTTGAAGGAGAAACTAAAGAAAATCGAGGATTTTATTCAAATCATGAGAAAATTTGAAGGAATTCGGGCAATAATTCTGAAAGAAATTTAAAAAAAATCTAAAAATTTGAGTGACAGCTGAAAATAGTCGGAAAAAATTATTTTCAAAAAAAAAAAAAAAAATCGGAAAAATTTGAATGATAACAGAAAATATAATCGATAAAATTAGATGTTTGTGTATGTGTGTGATAACTTAGGAAAGATCGAAATATAAATTGATGATAATCAGCAAAACGGATTGAATCAGGTGACAATTTTGGAAAAAAAAAATAAAGCCTGAACACATTGAAAATTTATAAAATATCGAATAATAACTAAAAAAAAAAACTAATGATAACAGAAGAATACAGAAAAAAAAAATTATGGCTGGGAATCGATAAAATTTTTTAACTGGCTAATCGAAATTTTTTAATCGATTAATCGACCGATTAATTGAACTTTAATCGTATATTTTTTTCGATTATTAATAATGCTATAAAAATAAATTTTATTCATTTCACTTCACCTATTCGGTAGATGTAGACAAATATAACGAATAGGTTAAGAAATTAAGGCTGCCCGTTTCAAGCAATTTAATATAACATATTGCCAAAACCTGTAATTTCTTCACTTGGTTCTTGTCGTTTTTTTTTGAACGGTTATTTTAGGTTATTATTCACAGATTTCGAAACTATCGATTACACTGTTACTAGTTTTCTTAGAATCTCCTCTCGAATGGCAATTGTGAGGAGATGAGCTAATGCTTCAAAGAATACGAAAAACTAACTAATGTTCATAGTGAGAACAATAAATTTTGGTCGTCGTGTCTAGAACACTATCAAACTCAATTTGAAACCGAAATCATCAGTTTTCGTTGAATCTAATTTGATCAAAATATTCATTCAAATATTTTTAAATGTGTTCTCTTATCCAAAATGTTTTGTATAGAACATGATTTAAACATCTGATCGGTTTTTTCAAAAAAAAAAAAAAAAAAAAAAAAATCAAGTCAATTCACAAACTTTTAAAAAAAATTTCCTCGAATTGATTGAGCCGATTAGCCGATTAACTCAACTAAGATTTTTAACTGCGATTGAGAATTGATCGATTAATCGATTAATCGGACCAGACCTTTAAAAAGTTCTGATGATAACTCGAAAAATTGTCGACTATTCGACATCTTCGGTTATCCGATGCCCCTTCCTATTACACTGGTGTGTAAAATTGAAAGATAATTATAGGTCTGGTAATCGATTAAAATTTTTAACTGGTTTAATCAAAATTTTTTAATCGATTAATTGAATTTTAATCATTTTATTCATTCCACCTCTTCGCCAGATATGAACAAATTAGGAATAGATCAAGAAATTAATTCTGCCCGTTTGAAGAAAGAAAATTAATATGCTGAAATATTTTGCAAAAACCTTGGAATTTGTTTATTTGGATCTTGTGGTAGTTTCTAAAAAAATCGGTTATTTTAAGTTAGTCGCTAATTTTCACACTACTTTCGATCATACTGTTGCTCGTTTTTCTGAAAACTCCTCCCGAATAATACTCGTGAGGGAAGGAGCTGATGCTACCACGAATACAAAAAACTACTGTTCATAGTGGATACAATAAATTTTTGTCTTCTAAAACTTATCAATTGAACCCATCAAACTCAATTTGAAACTGAAATTATCACTCCATTCGCAGCTGATGATGCCTGACTCGGCTTCATTCGCAGCTGAAGACACATCCACTCCATTAGCAGCTAAACATATCTGCTTCGGCTCATTTGCAGCTGAAGATGCCTCTCCCCTCTCCATTAGCAGCTGAAGATGTCTACCTCCTCTCAGACGCGGCTCCAGAGTCGAATAATTTCGGAAAACTTGATGTCTCTTAAAAAACGGGATGATCAAACGAACTTACACAACTCGCCCCTCCCGTCACATTGTCTGGATCCATATCTGACATATTTACATATCACTTAAGTGAGCTGCAGCACAGTTCCACAGCATTTAAGCTTCCTTCGGTGCAGTTCCCCATCGCCTATGTTACTCACAGCACAGTTCCATATCTCTTTAGGTGATCCGCGGCACATCTACAGATCACGTAGGCTGTTTCAGCTGACTTAAGAGACCCGGGACATGTTTTCAAATAACGAAGTGGCCTGTACTCATCTAAAGGTTGATCACCTTGATTTAGGCAGTATCTTGGAGGCTTTGGTATATAATCCGAGGTTTAGTATAACCATGGTTTTCATTGCAAACTATGTTCATTACAGAGTTCGTCTGCACTTCAAAGTTTGAATAATTGAAAAATATCACAGATAATGTTACAGGTTGATTCTAAATTTATGGGACAAACGTTGAGATGCATAAAAGACACCTAAACAAGCATTTTTTACAATAGAATGTGCGGTCGAATTCATTAGAAAAGGTGCTAGAGGGGTGAGGGGGGGTCTTTTTTAGAGAATGCACAACAGCACTTCACCAAAAGCCAATGTATCGTACTTTTCCGACGAGTTTGCTGCGATATGTGCTGCCACCCAATTCGAGGGTGCTTATATACACCTTCGGATTGGATTGGAAATTTTTATTGGTGCAAGGACCACATCAAGCTTGTGCTGCGCCAAACAATGATCAAGCAATATAATAACTAGTTTTGGAATTTACGTTACCGAGTTTCACCATGAGAAGGCCTACCACATTACAATACCCTGCATGCACCCTGGAATGATTGATTGCACTTATTGCAGCAAATTCGTCAGAAAAATATATTTGCTTTTGATGAAGTGCTGTTGTGTACTCTATAAGAACACCTTTTACCGGCTTTGTTATCGCGATTCGACACCACA
Source organism: Pholcus phalangioides (assembly GCF_987345545.1). Taxonomy (NCBI): domain Eukaryota; kingdom Metazoa; phylum Arthropoda; class Arachnida; order Araneae; family Pholcidae; genus Pholcus; species Pholcus phalangioides. Next base: position 19,247,224 of record NW_028301616.1, on the reverse strand, counting down.
TTTTACGATCAAAAATGCTTGTTTAGGAGTCTTATATACCTCCGTTTGTCCCATGAATATATTGAATCCTTCCATATACTCTCGGTTATCCAGTGACTTCAATTATCCGGTATACTCTCAGTCCCGTCGAGATGATCGGGAGTTTACTGCACCTGCTTTGACCAGGGCTCTCTCAGGGTAAACGCGAACTCTGTGCAAAGATTTCAAAATTATTGCAAATTTTTAGAAAAAGAGCATAAAACGAGATTCTTTTCACTGTCATTTTTACCAGATATTCGAAAAAATTCCCATTTTCCGGGAATTTCTATTTTACTTAAAAAGGGATAGGTTCAAAAAACTATTTTTTCTTCAAGGTGTGTTTCTCTATTGCATTTAAAGAGAAACAGGCATATTCAAAGCACCTTGTTGACTAACAATATGGATGATGCTTCAAAAGCACGAGACTTGAAACCGAAACCAGAAGTTTTTAACACTTTCTGGGGACTTCTTTCTCACGAAATCAAAAAATTTCCAAAATTTCCACATTCTTGATAACATCTTAGTATTTACTAAACCACCCTAAAAATTTCTCTCACGATTTTTTTTTTTCTGTTATTTTGGAGGAATTTTAAGAGGACACAATCTTTTGAGTGTTTTTGAGAATTCAGAAGTTTTGAAATCTGTATCGAACCTTGATCTGAAAAACCTGTAGCCTCAATTAACTATGTAAAAAAAAAATTGTGAAATTCCGGTACAAATCTCCGAAAAGTGTGAAGAATTTCGAAAATTGGTAACAGAATTCTTTTTTTCAAAATCAAATCATATTTTCCGAGAATTCAGAAAATATTTTTAACATGTAGTTAAAAAAAAAATTTCCCTTTAAAGTTCACCAGTTAAAAAGCACTTCAATTAAGTATTTCACGAAATTTTCCCCCCTCATAATTTTACTTAAAGGGGAAATTTAAAAAAAAAAAATTCTGCTAGAAATTTCTTCCGTGAGTTTTAATTTCCCGGTTATAATTGAAGTGGAGTTTTCCGGAGAATCCATTTCCAGGGGAAAAATATATATTTCGAGTGGTTTATGAAACTTTTCGGGGAAATTTTAAAATAAAGTCAAGAAAAAAAAAATTAATATAAATCCCGCTTTTGAACCGAAATGTCTACTTAGAAGGATTCCAAAAAAAAAAAAGTTAAATTTTCCAAGAATTCCATACAAAAGACCCCCACAAAACTGCAAAAGACTGAAAAAAAATATTTATTTTCCTATAAATATTGCATGGGAAATTCCTAAAAGCGTTTTACAACGTTAAAAACCCAACCCTCTTTCATACCAGCAACCACTTTTCCAGGTATTCGAGTGTAGGGGTTCCCAGGAAAAGTTTTGTCAGGGAAGTTGGGTGCCTGGAAAAGGAGGGGACGGCGGGCACTCCAACCTAGTTTTTCGAGTGGTGATGATGAGTTCAAGGGGGTTAGGTGGTGGATGATGTTGGTTACGGCGGGGGTCCATACTAGATAGAGAAGGGGGGACGGGGTTTCTACTGGATAATACTGTCCGGGGGGGGGGGGGCATGAAGCGTCTTTTCTTGATAGCGTTGGTGATGGTGGGAAGGGGAAGGGTTATGAGGGTCCCACTCGTCTTTTGCACAGCAAAAGGTTTTAGGAGCCCGGCATCGTGGAATGAGGTGTATGTGTGTGTGTGTGGTCCTGGAGTTACTCGAACTCCGAACCTTCCAACCCGTCGAGTACTTTTCTGATGCCGTATTTTGAGTACTACAACGACGACGACTATGAGGCCTCTCTTTCTCTTTCTCCCCCACTAACCCCTTTGCCCCCAACTTCTATCAAGGAGTCAATGTATGTAAAGTAAAGGTATGAAATATATGAATAAGAGTTTCACAATACTCGAGAAAGTCGTGCTATTTCCATAGTAACAGAGGCGAGAGAGAGAGAGAAACCTTGTACAACCCCTCCCCCCACCAGAATTCTCTTATGGACACCCCCACACTACACACCATCGTGATCATCCTTTTCTAGAAAAACCTATTTTACGGTGAGAATATCGATTTTTTTTTTAAATTTCGTGAAAATATTTGCGCCCCACTCTCTTCCCCCAATTTTTTTTTTTGGAAACCCACTTCTCGAATAATATAAAGAGCGTTCTGTCTCTCGAACACGGGAAAAAGAAATAATGACAATAAATTTGGGTTTATTAAGGAGAAATTTTCATTGGTGCTCCGATATTTTTTTGATCACGATGACTAATTAGTGATTTGTTATCATTTGATTTTCATTCTGTTATTTCGCAATAATTTTCTTCTGATGAAATTTTTTTTTTCCGTAAATTTCTGAGAACTTTTTCCTTGAAAATTTTGTTTGAGATTTTTTTTTTTCGCGAATCATGCATGAAAATCTGGTTATAAATGACCAGTGAATAGGTTACCGATTCCAGGGCTGGTTATAGATGAGGACTATCTGTTCGGGTCTCTTCAGGCTTTACCAGTGGTTTTTTAAAAAGTAGTCATCGGACCTCTGGGTGTTTTTGAGGATGTGTTCCGGAACTTAGCTACTCTATATACAGGGTGATTATTTAATGTCGCTGGCCGCATTTTAGTGGTGAACAGTTGATCCTAGAGGCGTACTTCCAATTAGAAAAATTATCAAAATAATGTGTAAAACTCAGATACGTCATTCATGTTGCAAGGGGTTGCATAGTAATTAAAATAAGAAAATCAAATTCTTATACGGATACTTTGTCCTGAAAAACCTAATTAGAAAGTTGTTTCGTTGCCCTGAATCTCTTGAAACCAAAACAAATTCACGTTTCCAAGTGCAACAATCAGTGAATACTGCACTTTTAATCGATTTTTTACTATACGACCGCTTGTAATATGAATGACATATATAAAGCCTACACGTTATTTGGGTAATTTGTTTTAATTAGAAGTATGTCTCTAGGATCAACGGTTCGCCATTGAAATGCGGTAATAAGTAATCACCCTGTATATTCATTTTAATTTCTGCTACGGTCTACGGCGAGTAGGCAAAAATTATTTCCGTCCGCTCTAGGAGAGGCGTGAAAACCGCGATAAAAGGGCAAAAACTTTATTTTTTATTCACAAGAAAAGAAATTAAAGAAAATGATTCATTTCTGCCCCTTTGCTCTAAAAAGGGTTCCCTATCAGAGATAAAAGAACAAAACATTTTTTGACCAAAAGAAATTAGAGGAAAACGATTTCTGAAGGTTTTTTAACAACTGGCTGTTGCGAAGATATATTTCGGAAGGAGAGAAAATTCAACTGCACCTGCGGGGAATCGAACCCACGTCCTTTCATTTTCCGGGTGAACGCCCTAGACCACTAGACTACAGAGGCACAGAATCGCACAATCTTTCCTTGGAGCTCGTGTACACTGAAAGGGACCGTACATGGACGGCCGGATCAGACTCAGGCCAAGCTCACAACTGCTGACGTTGCCACCAGATGGCGACTTATACAAGGATGACGTCACTCTCCGCTACCATGCGAAGGTTTTTTAACAACTGGCTGTTGCGAAGATATATTTCGGAAAGAGAATTTTCTCTTTCCGAATCTACCATCTGGTGGCAACGTCAGCAGTTGTGAGCTCGGCCGAAGTCTGGTCCGGCCGTCCATGTACGGTCCCTTTCAGTGTACACGAGCTCCAAGGAAAGATTGAGAGATTCTGTGCCTCTGTAGTCTAGTGGTCTAGAGCGTTCACCCGGATAGTGAAAGGACGTGGGTTCGATTCCCCGCAGGGGCAGTTGAATTTTCTCTCTTTCCGAAATATATCTTCGCAACAGCCAGTTGTTAAAAAACCTTCGTATGGTAGCGGAGAGTGACGTCATCCTTGAAATGATTTCTGTCCGCTCTAAGAGTGGGTGGGCGACTCAAATCCGAAATTAACAGGCGAAAAAAAATTTATTGATGAAAAACAGTTTGGGAAAATGATTTCATGTTTCTTTTCTGATCCAAATCCAAGATAAATGAACCAAAAACTCTTTTTTTTAACCTACCAAAAGTAATTAGAGAATATGATTTCTCTGCCCGCGCTCTAAGAAGGGCGCTAAATCCGAGGTGAAAAAAGAGAAAAAAATTTTTTTTGACCAAAAGAAATTAGAGAAATTTCTTTCCTCTCTAGGAGGGGCGCTGAATCAAAGACAATAGAGCTAAAAAAATTCATTTATCAAAAATTGGGAGGAGAAACGGCTTAAGCAGGGGGTGCTAAAAATAGGTTCTGCGTGAGCAGAGATTTTGTCTCGCGTCACCCTTGCCTTCTACTAATTTGAAAAAAAAAAAAAATTATAGTAAACAAAAAACTGTATGAGAACGAACGAAGCAAATCTCCAGACCTCTGGGGAGGGCATCATTTCAACTTTTTCCGTTGGGGGGGCAAAAAACATGCACTCAATGTATGCATATATATATATTTGTAAATATATGTATATGTTTATATATATAAACCATTTTTATTGTATTTTCAAAAGCCGGGGGAAGGGGCAACGGCCCCCCTGACCCCCCCCCCAAATGACGGGCCTGCCGCTGGGCAATGATCCAGAGGAGTCTCAAGACCCCCTCCCCCCCCCCCCCCAAGAAATTCTAAGCAGGCCGTCTTAACATCATGAATCGCCAGGTAATGCGTTCAGGATGTACTGCCATCTATTTTTCGAACTTGAAATGAGAAACTGACAATGAGCGAATATTTTTACGGATGTAATTTCAATGTTGTGGGACTGGTGATGTTCTTTCTACCTGTTTATGAACCTGTAGAATGCTCCTTTGTTTTCTCATTTTTTCAATGAAATGCATTTTTTTCTCTCATTCTTTTTTATATAATATATATTTCTCTCTTTTATCTTTTTTTTTACTATCAAATCTTAACGCACCGAGCGTTAAGATTTGGTATTCAACCCAAGTGGGAAACTCGGTCCGCGTGACTAGTGCTTAAATATTTTTCCTCTGAAGACGACACCCATTGGTGTCGAAATGCATTAGGATTTTTGCATTTTCGCGTATTTGCCTTATTCGTTGGTATCTTCTTAATATTCTTGGGCAAAGTTATTCCATATAATTGCTTCCATATAAATTGCTTTCATTATTCCTTTCATCATCAGCCTTCTACACTTAAGTGACACAGCATGAAATATAGCCACAGATACCAAAAATAATTCAATTATTTATGCTATATGCTATATATACACATCATATATATATATATATGCTATTATATCATATAAATACAAAATACTATATACATATATCACGGTGAAAGTGATAATCCTGTAATTAGTTGTAATCGCCAGTTATAATTAACACTTTATAATAACTGGCTACAAATAGTTAAACACAAGTCTTTACATTCTATAACCATGCGTAAATCAGACGCGGAATAAAACATAGCAAATAAAAGATTAGAAATTTATTCTCAAGCATTATCTTATCGAAAAAAAAAACTATAGCATTAGGTATAATATAATGGGCAGATTGATTATAACATATGATGTCAAATAAATTGCTAGCGAACTATATAATGCCGCATTATAGTAAGCGTGGACTTGTATAGCCCTCCTACCACGATATGAGATTTGTCTACGGCACGTCATGTCACGTCAAACGATTCTATTTTATCCTAGAAGGACATGCCAATCGTGAAAGCTCAGTCACTGATGAACTTTTCGCGATGTGCAATCGTTTTACCATAAAAAAAAATTGAATAAAATCATCCGACGTGACGTGACATGACGCAGCGAAAATTCATCTCGTGGTCGGAGGACTATATCCGGTCCATGAACCCGCCCGTGCCCACTCAATATTTGCCACGATTTCGATAATACCTATAAAAATATTTTGTTTAACCCCCCGCCCCACGATATTTCCTATAACTTCACGCATTTGCACATTGTACATGATATCATTTCTAATTTGATACACTAGTCAGTTTTAAATCCTCTCTGTTAAATTTTTCTTATGTACGATCTCTCAAGCAAAGACAAGCATAGGAAAAAAAAGGGAAAAGAAGATTTCGAGTGAAAAAAACGTGTTTTTATATCTACTTCCACAAAAAATTCTCAAGGTTACAACTCTCATCTCAAATTGGCGTGCTGATACTTATCAAGCAAAAAAAAAAATGGCGTTTGTATTTCTTCCGTAGAACTTCCGACGTAATATTACGTCAGTAACACTGGACGGGTTAATATCATTGTTACTTATTATTTTTACATGTGATTTTGCAGGTTGTTTGCCGTCAAGAGATGCGCTCGGTGCCAGAGAGGCATCTTCGCCAACGAGATGGTCATGAGGGCCAGGGACCTCGTCTACCACCTCCACTGCTTCACGTGCGCCTGGTGCAACACGGCCCTGACTCAGGGCGATTACTTCGGTCTGAGGGACAACCTGGTCTATTGTAGGGCACATTACGAACTCATGGTGCACGGTGATAATTGCATGGCCTCCGCTGCCGATAGTCCAGAGGGTGCACTCGGACCCCTCGACCACCAGAAACCATTCCCCGGTAAGAAACATACATAATAAGTCTCTTCGAATTGTTTGCAATGAACTGAGAGGTTCGGAAAATGCCAGTTTTTTTAAAATAATTATTTCAATATCCGTCGTCTAGGAGTCGCCCTGATGCAATCGAACCACGAGATCCGTAGCCCAGTTGCTGCTACCTCTGCCTACTCGCCTCTACCGGGTGCTCCCACTGGATCATCTGGTGTAAGGAAAGGAAGGCCGAGAAAAAGAAAAAGTTCCGAAGCTGGCGGAGTGATACATCCGCATCCACCCGGTGAGTTCTGATGACTCTTCTTTCATTTCTACGCAACATAAATATTTTCCGCCTACTTCTTGAGCTCAAAACGTCTAAGGATTCGCTCATAGTGGAGCGAAGAGTTACGAGCTACAAGAATTGCGATTTGGAAGAAAGGATTCATAGGGGTGGAGGAAGAGATGTGTCCGCTGTGCCTAGTAAGAGAGGAAGAGGATAGAGAAAATGACCAGAGGAGTTCTGGAATGTAAGGGTGTAATGATGATGATGATCTATCCGCAGAAGAGGGGAAAAGAAAAATAGAGAAACTGACCAATATATCAGCAGATAGCGGAAATCAACAAATCGAGACGAAAACAAACAGGTTTGTTCAAGTCTCGCATCTCGTTGAGTGGCCTCTTTCTACCTTTTGTTTCGCTCCTCTAATATGTGCAGTGTAGAATAAAACAATACAAATGTTTTCGTCACAAGTCTTTATTATGCACTCCCGTACCTCTCGGTCACCTAAGATAGAATTTAAAGATAGATATGAGTTGCATCTGAAAGTTTCAGATACAAGGAAAAGCAGCTTTTGAGGCAAGCATTCAGGCACCAATCACTTTCACTTTGGAAGACATCTGGTAGCACTTCTTGAACGTGGTCGGCTGAAGTTGGTTTTCTGTGTTTCCAAACTTCGAGGAGCCTTTCTCCCCGTTCAAAAGTCACAGGACTCTGATGCCTTAAATACGTTAGGGGCACACGTATACAACACACTTTCCAAAAACCGATTCGTTGGAATGTTCACAAGATGCGTGCGCAGTAGAGCAGTTCTTGTTGATAAGACCCAGGGTTTGGTTCTGGACATTTTTAAAGTGCGAGCGAATATTATTTTGGCTCCCTCCGCTCTTAAAACCTAAAAAATCACCCCCCCCCATCGGTCCCCCCTTCAGTTGATGCCTTCTGCGGCCACGTTGTTCACAGGATTCAAGATCCGCCGCTGACCAGGCCAAAAACATTATTTGGTAGGTTACCCTTTAATGTGCACTTGATTCTCTTCGGTGTTTAGTCATTTGCAAAAAGGCAAACTTGGGAAACTTGGGATTGATTTTATTAGTGATCGGATCTATTGATTAGGGCCGTCCTTTTCAGACGCGGGGCAAGGTGTCAAAGTAATTTCGGGCTCTTAGCTCCAATTTCATATATTTTGCGGGGGGGGGGGGGAATCGGCATCCATACACAGGGTGCTCTGTTAATGGACCGACAAACTCAGAGGGTTGTTAGTAGAGGATCATCAAGAGGAACAAAAATTGCAATGGAACAACATGGCGTCGCAAACCACGTTTAGAGGGTGAAAATCTCGAAAAACGCATGCAGGTTTTGACGTCACGCTGGAACGACAAAAAGTACAATATAACAACTACAAAAAGAGTTATTTGATTAATTATTACAAGAGTTGTTGGAAGTGGCGGTCACTGACGTCATTGCACAGTCAACAACGACGTAAAAACGATTCCTTCACGAACGGCGATCGAAGATACCGGGTATGCTTTTGATGTCTACCGTAGCGACGACAATCCGCGCAATGAGATCTTCCGGTGTGTCCACAGGCGTCGCATAAACGAGTGATTAAAGGTGACCCTCCATAGGAAAAAGTCACACAGTTTGAGATCTGGTGAATGTGGAGGCCAAGCAACGGGTCCCGTGCGTTCAATCCACCTTGCTTGGGTACATAACATCGATTTGCGTTTTTGGCGATTTTCACCCTCTCAACGTGGTTTGCGGTACCATGTTCCATTAAAATTTTTGTTCCTCTTGATGTCTACTAACAACCCTCTGAGTTTTTCGGTCCATTAACAGAACACCGTGTATCATGGCCCCCACATCCTAGAGCAGGGCCCCCAGGCTGGGATCTTTTGTGCCCCCCCCCCCCGATTACACTTTCACGGGCCCCTTTGTGATGAATTTATAGTGGGAAAAAGCAAAAAAACGGTGAAAATCGTCCCGGACCCTGGCCCCCGTCAGCCCACCCCTTGTGGGGGCCATGAAGTGTATAACTAATTAAATGTAAACTAACACAAAGATTAGCGAAAATTAATCGATGAAAATTCGGAACTAAAGAAAATTTCAAACTGAGAGAGATGATAGAAGAAAAAATGATTTCAAAACTAATTATGGCCTGATGATTTGTGCGAACAAATGATAATTTAAAACTGATGAATTAAGAGTGAGAAATAATTCCACCACCCACCAATGAAAATTCAGGATTAGTCAAAGAAAAAAATCCAAGAATTGATCAAAATTTCAGAATTAGTGAAAGAAAAAAATCCAAGAATTGATCAAAATTTCAGAATTAGTGAAAGAAAAAAAATTCAGAATTGATGAAAAATTAAGATTTAATTAAAGAAATAATTCTCTCCAGAATTGATTGAAATTCAAAATTGATGAGAAAAAAAAAGTAAAAATACCAGAATTAGTGAAAATTCCAGAAAGAAATCAATTGATGCTCAGAAGCCTTATTTCCTACAAAAAAATGTATTTTTTGAGATACACGTATATATATGTATTTTTTTTTCACTTCTACCACCGTGAGTGCCCCCCAAACCGCGGGGCCCTGTGTTATCGCACCTGTCGCACACCCCCAAGGGCGATTCGGAATGTAAAAATGTCCCAAACACGTTTTGATTGCACCATTGCCATATTTCTCCGTTATAAATTTCGCATAATTTGTCATTTCCAGTTTTTGCTAATCAGTCAACGCTTGTGAAAAAAAGGGGGAAAAAAGTATGTTGGGGGGGGGGGGGTTCAGTTTCAAATCTACAGCCATTCGACAAATTACATCTACATCATATCAAATCGTGTTCTCGAATATGTTAATGTGAGAGCTCTAGTTTGACACAAGATAAATGTTTGGGGCCTAAATTTAGTATTAGAAAAATGCTCCTCTTGAATGAAGAAAAGGCCGTATGATGCCATCTTTCGAGCTAAATACTGTACTTACAAATGATAGATGCATAAAATTTGTCAATACACTGGAACTTCCCATTATGGATACTTCCTGGACACTTATGGACATTTTTAAAGCCCGTGGGATATAGGTTCAATGTCCATGAGTGGACAAATTTTTCGGTGTTTGTTATTAGGTTTCCAGGAGTTTCAGGGCTTTTAACATCCCACAACTTTCACACAAAACCTAATATTATTATTAATATTATTCCTACGCAAAAGTTGAAGTATCTGTTTTATTTCCATTCAGGTCTGACAATGATGGACGCGGAAGGTTGTGCCCTTCACCTGTCGGTTATGGACCAGAACGCGTCTGGTCTGACAACGGGATCGGCACCTCCTCCGCCGCCTCAAAGAACCAAGAGGATGAGGACGTCGTTCAAGCACCATCAGTTAAGAACCATGAAGTCCTATTTCTCGATCAACCAGAACCCTGACGCGAAGGACCTGAAGCAGCTGGCTCAAAAAACAGGGTTGTCGAAGCGGGTGCTGCAGGTGAGACATAATCTCTCTTTTTCCATCATGACCTTTGAAAACAGTGTTTTCTTGTCGTACTGGGCGACCATAAAATAACTTCGCCGATAAACGAGCCCCTTGCGGCCGCAAAAATGAGCGAATGAGAATGAAATTCGAGATGTAGGTGTTTCAGAATATGAGCTCAACAATGAACAGAAAAACAAAGCCCTAGCCCTCGCGGTTACGGCTACAGCAACAAAATTTTCGGAAAATTCAAATGGCAACACTCACTTTTATGCGTAGCTAAATGATCGGCGCAGTGAAAAACCATGAATGGCGTTTGTATGGCACCACGGCCCAGGGTGCAGACAGCGAAAAAAAGATCTCACAAGGGGTTGATGCGCTAACCTTTCAGCGGGAGATTTCCTGCGGCAGTAATGTGATCTACATTGGTTTGTTTCCACACGTTTTTTTTTGTTTGCGTCTAACGTTGACGTTTATCGTGCTACAGATACTATTCCAAAGCAATTAAGGGTTTCTTACTGCGCCGATCACTTTGCAATGCACAAAAGTGAGCGTTGCCATTTATATTTGTCTAAATCTTGTTTGTAACTGTAACCGAGAGAGCTAGGTTTTTTTTTTCATCCACGAGCACATAGATTGAAACACCTAAATTTCAAATTTCACTTGCATCCGTTGATTTTTGCGGCCGCTAGGGGGCTCTTGTATCGGTAACTTTATTTTATGACTCCTTTTCCGAAACCCCCGTATATAGATAATGCCTTGATTGGTAATGTTTCCTTTTGACCACCACCAGGTGTGGTTTCAGAATGCTCGGGCAAAATGGCGTAGAAACAATATGAAGCAAGGCACTGACCCTTCGTCGAACGGTGGTGGTCAGCCGAACCAGACGCAGCAGCAACCGTCTCAGCCACCGCATGTGAGCAGTCCAGGAGCTACCAGCTCTTTCTCGGAGTCGAGCCCCGTCGCTACCTGCGGTGGCGCTTCCACCACCGGCAACAACAACAACAACCCCGATCATCACCCCCAGTCGATAGTGGCCGTCACGCCCACGCAACATCATCATCATCATCACCAACAGACCCAGCACGTACTTCCACCGATCGACTACGAGCCAGCCGGATCGAGCCTGACGCCCCTGCCACCTCAAGCCCGACACATCGCGTCGCACGGCAGCGAGAACTTGCCGTTGACATCTTTCCAGGAACTTTTCTAAATGATGAGATTCGAATCAGTGGAGGAAGGGGGGCCCCCGGTCAGGCAATGTCAGTCACTTCAGTGTACAAAAAAAGAAGAAAAAGAATCCTAATGTTTCCCGAATGGTTGTCCACGGCATTTCGGAATCACCTCCAGTATAGACATGGACACACGCCTGGAAAAAAAAAACTTTTGAAACATCCTCTCAAATTTGATCACGTCATTTCTTCTCTATCATGTTGACCAGGGGGTGCACAACCTCCAGCCCGCGGATCAAATGCAGCCCGCCAGGAAGTTATAACTGGCCCGCGAAATGTGTTCCGGTAGAAAAGTACAATAATGTAGTATTAGTATAAAAAGTCAATCGCACACAACACGATAAATGCCTATGCTGTAGGCGTGGATCCAGGGTAATGTATCCGGAAGGGTAGTTTATTGTGTAGGCTCATTGGATCATCCCGTATTTTACGGGACACACCAATTTTCCTCATGTAATTCGTGGTTCTTGAAAGGGACGATCACCCCCCTCGAACCCCTTGATCAAGCTCCTGCTAGGCTGACCATATTTCTTTCATTACAATTCGGGAAGTCGGGATCCATACGGGATATCACCATTTATCGAAAAAAAAAAAATTGTCAAACGCCAGAGAAATGGCCAATTAAAGCAAATAAAATTGTCAATTTAAGCCAAAAAAATTGTCAAAGGCTAGTAAAGTTTCCATTTACTACCGAAAACATTTTCAAAAGCTAGTAAAGTTGTCATTTAAAGCTGAAAAATTTGTCAAAGGCTAGTTGAGCTCCCGTTTACAGTGAAAAAAAAGTTGTCAAAGGTAAATAAAAATAAGTTATAAACATTTCATTTTTATAAAATTTGACAAATGCAACCAATAAGATTATCGGTTGCATTTGTTCGAATGTAACCAATATGCTTATTGGTTGGGTTTCTCAAATTTTATAAAGGAATTTTTATAAAGCTTTTATAGTGAACCCGTAAAGGTGCAGTTTAGTTGTCAAAGGCAACTAAATTTGCCAATTAAAGCTAAAAAAAAATTGTCAAAGACTTTTGAGTCATGAAAATAATCTCACACACAATTCTGATCTCAAAAATTGAAGTAAGTCTGGCTAAAACATAAGGGAAAAACGGGACAAAAATGTTGGGCCAAATAAAATTTCATTGACGGCCCTTAAAATACGGGTCATATGGTCACCCTATATTATACAAGTTTCTGGCCCGGGGACTGAAAAAGTTGTGCACCCCCCGACGTGTTGACATTCGTTTCTTTTTTTAGATGCCATCTAAGACATGTAGAATTTTTGAAAATGTCCTCTTTTTTTCCTCCCCGAGAAAAATTTACATGTAATTTTCTGCATGTAAAATTTCGAAACTAAAAATATCATTCCATGTAAATTTTTTTTTATGATCAATCATATCATGTTCATGTGTTGAATTGTGTTCAGTAATGCGCCCGATGTGCGCATGCGTGCAATATTTATATCAAGCTGTAATTATATATGGTGAAAAAAAAATTATTATTATTATTATTCCACATTTTAAATGTAAATTTACTTTGAAGAAACTATTTGTAAAAAAAAAATTATTATGATTAAATATTTGTCTTATTTGTTTTTTACGAAATATTTTGAATGTATTTTATTAAATATTTTATATATAAAAGCCGGGATTACACTATAAAAGTTTTATAAAAATTGTTTCATAGAACTTGTGACAAATGGAACCAATAAGATCATTGGCTGCATTTTCTCGAATGTAACCGATAGGCTTATTGGTTGGCTTTTCTCAATTTTTATAAAATAACATTTATAAAACTTTATAGAACTTTTATATAATCGGGAGACACCAAAGATCACTGGCCAGGACAGTGGCTAGAGGCCACACGGACTCCGGGGGGGGGGGGGTGTCCGTGAACTTGCATGAGTCATCTATAACTTGTGTAATTTGCACATGGAACACAAAGGGTTAAGACACTCTGGCTTAGGAATTAAGATCCAGCTCGTTGGGGAGATTCCTGGGGTCCTCCAGGCGTTCTGGGGTCTTCTTGCATAGCTCTAGAAGTACTTGCCTACGAATTTGCATACTTACTGTCGAAAATTATTGTATCATATCTCTTTATCACGAGGTGACCTTCCTGCTATTCCTAGATGGGCCCCATACATTAAGATGGCCCTTACTTGTTTCCTGGAAATAAAGCCACGGTTTCGATGGAATTTCCACATCCAGAATTTCTTCACCGGTGACTAAGTGATCGTTTGAACGTTCAGAAGCCGAGGAAACCTCAACAAAAACTCACAGCCGCCTAGGCCTATCGCTTGGATAGCAGGTCCCTGCCTTTTTGTGATAAGCATGGGGCCCCCCACAAGAGTAGGGCTGCCAGGGCTCCAGCCTAGGATAATTTTCATCCCGAAAAGCTTATTTTATTACCTGGTATTTGGAATTTCGGTCCCCCTTGCTTAGATTTCAAAATAACATAAAAAGTCCCTAAATTTTCCACTAGGTGGCGTTCAAACCTTCCTTATCATTTGGCGCGTACTCGTATTGTAATACCACCACGTTACTTTCGTGATTCTATCTGCTATTCTTTAAGAGTTATTCAAGATTTTATGCAAAATTTCCAATGTTAAATATTTCTCTTAATGGCTTATCCTGTTTTTGCTCCTGGGCATCCCAAAATGATTCTTAGAGGTTGAAAATGATTGCAAGAGGCTGCGCATGCCATTGTATGCAACGTCTTCAATTGGCCATGACTTTTGAATGAATAAAGATAGAGCGATGGAGAAAAAATGCATAGATATACTAAATTGGAGATGCGCTACACAATGACAGCAACCAAAACGCCCTCTGGTGGAAAGTTCTTGAACTTTTTTTAGCTTCGCGTGACAAATTGGCAGGCTTTACTCAAAAGTCTGTTGAACGAGGTGATACTATATAGTGTTCACTCAGAATGTGTACACTGATTCTCAAAAGCTTTCAACATTTTCAATGCAACAGTGTAAGTATAAATCATTATCCGGCAAATTATTTGACAATAATGCAGAGTCGGCAGAGCTAGACAAATCTACTGCCCAACATACCCTAGGCATGCAAACATTTTGACCGGTTATGATGTATTTATATTTTATCACGTGCCAGACGCGGGAACATTAAAAAAAAAATTCTTTCAAATTTTTGTATTTTTTTGAAAATTATTTTAAAATCGCAATTATTTTGGATTTTTTTATTTCAAATAAATAATTTAAAAAAAAATAATAATTTAGAAAGAGCAAGTAAATCTAGTGATAACAGCTATTGCTATTTTTTCGGAACGTAAAATATCGATTCGGGCATCTACTATTCTGTCAGATGCCCGACCGGCATGTGTAGTTTTGGCTATTCGTCCAGATCTGGTGCAGACATAGGGGACAGGCTGGGAGACAACATCTGAGACAGGCTGTCCCAAATTGTTTGCACAGGTTATACCTTTGCAACCGTTGACTTTAGAAACATATTTTAAATAACAAAAAATTTTTAAATCACGTGCGGTTGCATGAAATCTCAAAATTTGTTTCAAGGGTCGTATACATAAAAAAATATAAAGGAATTAACTTTCCATACAATTCCCGTGCTGTAGTTTTTTCATCCATGAGGGAAATTATTTCTTCCATAAATGAGGGATATTTTTTTTTTCATCAATGAGGGATATTTTTTTTTTTCATCGATAGGGATATTATTTCTTTCATTAATTTTGAGTTTTCATCAATGAGGGATATTATTTCTTTCATTAATTTTGAGTTTTCGTCAATGGGGATATTATTTCTTTCATTAATTTTGAGATTTCATCAATGGGGATATTATTTCTTTCATTAATTTTGAGTTTTCATCAATGAGTCATATTAGTTCTTTCATTATTTTTCAGTTTTCATCAATTGGGATATTATTTCTTTCATTAATATTGAGTTTTCATCAATGGGGATATTATTTCTTTCATTAATTTTGAGATTTCATCAATGGGGATATTATTTCTTTCATTAATTTTGAGTTTTCATCAATGAGGGATATTAGTTCTTTCATTATTTTTCAGTTTTCATCAATTGGGATATTATTTCTTTCATTAATATTGAGTTTTCATCAATGGGGATATTATTTCTTTCATTCTTTCATTAATATTGAGTTTTCATCAATGAGGGATACTGTTGATTTCATTTTTTTTTAGTTTCCATCAATGAGGGATATTATTTCTTTCATTAATTTTGAGATTTCATCAATGGGGATATTATTTCTTTCATTAATTTTGAGTTTTCATCAATGAGGGATATTAGTTCTTTCATTATTTTTCAGTTTTCATCAATTGGGATATTATTTCTTTCATTAATATTGAGTTTTCATCAATGGGGATATTATTTCTTTCATTAATTTTGAGATTTCATCAATGGGGATATTATTTCTTTCATTAATTTTGAGTTTTCATCAATGAGGGATATTAGTTCTTTCATTATTTTTCAGTTTTCATCAATTGGGATATTATTTCTTTCATTAATATTGAGTTTTCATCAATGGGGATATTATTTCTTTCATTCTTTCATTAATATTGAGTTTTCATCAATGAGGGATACTGTTGATTTCATTTTTTTTTAGTTTCCATCAATGAGGGATATTATTTCTTTCATTAATTTTGAGATTTCATCAATGGGGATATTATTTCTTTCATTAATTTTGAGTTTTCATCAATGAGGGATATTAGTTCTTTCATTATTTTTCAGTTTTCATCAATTGGGATATTATTTCTTTCATTAATATTGAGTTTTCATCAATGGGGATATTATTTCTTTCATTAATTTTGAGATTTCATCAATGGGGATATTATTTCTTTCATTAATTTTGAGTTTTCATCAATGAGGGATATTAGTTCTTTCATTATTTTTCAGTTTTCATCAATTGGGATATTATTTCTTTCATTAATATTGAGTTTTCATCAATGGGGATATTATTTCTTTCATTCTTTCATTAATATTGAGTTTTCATCAATGAGGGATACTGTTGATTTCATTTTTTTTTAGTTTCCATCAATGAGGGATATTATTTCTTTCATTAATTTTGAGATTTCATCAATGGGGATATTATTTCTTTCATTAATTTTGAGTTTTCATCAATGAGGGATATTAGTTCTTTCATTATTTTTCAGTTTTCATCAATTGGGATATTATTTCTTTCATTAATATTGAGTTTTCATCAATGGGGATATTATTTCTTTCATTCTTTCATTAATATTGAGTTTTCATCAATGAGGGATACTATTGATTTCATTTTTTTTTAGTTTCCATCAATGAGGGATATTATTTCTTTCATTAATTTTGAGTTTTCATCAATGAGGGATATTATTTCTTTCATTAATTTTGAGTTTTCATGAATTTGTTATGGAATCATTTCTTTCACTAATTCCGAAATTATTACTTTTATCAATGATGAGAATATCATTACTTTCATTACTTCTGCAATTATTTCTTTTATTAATTCTGAGTTTTCCTAAATCTGTTCCGGAATTGTTTCTTTCATTTATTCTAGAATTATTTCTTTCACCAATTCCGAAATCATTTCTTGCATCAATTCCAATTCCGAGAAATAATTTCATTCATCAATTTCGAAATTATTTTTTTTATTAATTGTAGATTTAATCATTTTTCAACCGTTTTCTGAAAATGATCGGCGGACCACGACAAAAAGCTCCGAGGGCCAAATTTGACCCGCGGGCCTACTTTGAAGACCCTTGTTTTAGGCTGGCATTACACTGTAAAATTTTGTTCTCGAAAAATGCAACCAATAAGCGCATCGGTTACATTCGAACAAATGCAACCGGTGATCTTATTGGTGGAATTTTTCAAATTTTATAAAAGATATTTTATCAAACGTTTATAGTGTAATCCCGGCCTTAGGTTTGTTTTGAATTATATGAAAGAGAGAATCTTACCAAAACTATGGTCACCCAAGACCGTATAGAAGTCCCTTAAGGAAAAAAAAAGTCGCGGATAAGTCATACAAGAAGCCCAAGAGAGCCATTTCCAAGTCAACGTCTTGAATTATGTAATGATGGATTACACTGAAAAAAATAAGAGGGGAGAAAAAAAAAAATGCGCGACACTGACGGCGTTGACTACGCATTTCTCGCAGTAGTCGTCTGCTGGTAAATGTGTGACAACAAGCAGCAGCAGGCAACAGCGTGGTTAATGTCATATTCCATCTGCTGTTGCCACCACCTATATACTCTGACAGCTAATATAATATAAAAAAAAGGGGGAAGGGGAGGGGAAAAAGGAAAGGGTGCATCTTTCTCTCAAAGACGGCACATTATAAATATCTCAACTCCCGTGTCCCATTTCTTTGTAATTTTTTTTGGTTCTTGAGTTACAAATTTCGCTCATATTACAGGCACCAAACGAAGAAGAAATAAAATAAAATATGAATGAAATGGAAGTGTGTGTGTGTTGATTCGTAGAAATCTCCGTACTCAGTAAGGTTCATTGTTTTTGCTCATCCCCCCCCCCCTCTTCGTCACGAACTTTAACCTCTCGTTCCCAGATCGTCTGCTCGTCTTTCTTTTCTCGTATCTGGTATCTCTTTTAAGACTTTAATGTGTCCATAAAGATTAATTTTGGTCAAATTAGAATTCCACAGCTCTCTTCAGTTCATTGATATGTTACATCCTTTCACAACGCGGTTCCGCAACTGGAGCTGGGATTGAAAGGGTTAAGTGAAGTAACAGTGTCAAACCCTTCCATTTTGAAGGCAATCGACAGAACCCCTGAGGATCTTTCTCCTGGATCTGGACCCTACACGACCGAGCTTCCTTATCGGAACGTCGTGAGTAGCTAGTGGGGGCGGGGGGGGGGCTAAAGCCGAAGTCTACGGACCACTGTTCGAGTACCCTAAGAGTGCTCAACCTTTTTGAGAGTGCGGGCCACTTCGTCTCAGTTTGGAAACACGTCGTGGGTCACTTGAGCTAGGTGATCTGAAAATATGCCGCGAGACACTCATGTGATCCGGGAGCGTGACGTGGGTCACTCAAGGGATCTGGGAAAATGCCCCCAGCCACTCCAGTAATCTACAAATGTACCACGAGCCACTTAAATGATCTGATGGGTCATTTGAGTGATTTGGTAATTCGTCAAAGGCCACATATTTGATCCACCAGCCATGAGTTGGGCTGGTGTGGAGTACATCTATAAGGCCGTGCACATAGTGCGGCAACCAAGAGGTACGGGAGCGTATAATAAAGATTAGACGAAACAATTGCATTGTTTTGTTCTACGCCACACATACTGGAGGAGCGAGGCAAAAGAGAAAGAAGGAGGCCACGCAACGAAGTGTGCGGGAGTCGAACAAACGTATTTGTTTTCACCTCGATTTGCTGATTTTCGCTATCTGCTGATTGTTACACACACACATTTCTCCCTTTTTTTCTTCCTTTCCCTCTTCTGTGGAGGGATCGTCATCTTCATAATCACCACACCCTTAAATTTCAGAACCCCCTCCGGTCTCATTTTCTCTATATTTTTCCTCTTTTACTATATATGCGGACATCTCTTCCTCCACCCCCTATGAATATTTTTCTTCCTAGTCGCAATTCTTGTAACTCGTACCTCTTCGCTCCACTTTGAGCGCAGTCTAAGGGTTATTGATCAGATTCAAGAGACTCAATTGGATCCACAGACACGGATGCTAAGAACCCATTTTCCCTAAGGGGCCGTTCAAGTATTACGTCATCATCGATGGGAGGGGGGTTCCCGATTTGCTGATTTTTGATGACAAGGGGGGAGGGGTGTTTGGGTAATGCTTACATCATCAACCACTTTTTATGAAAATATGAAATATATTTTTAATGGTATCTTATTCGGTGTGCTAAAAACAAGAAAAACCTTTCGATAGTTTGTGGGCAATTGAAGTAACATCCCTCCTATTGATAAGTGCCCTACAGAGCCACTTTAGTGATCTCTAAATGTTTCGCGGATCCAAGTGATCTAAAAATGTGTCCGGGCCGCTTAAGGGCTCTGGAAATGTGCCACGTATCACTTAAATAATCTGAGAATGTGCCGCGGGTAATTTGAGTGATGTAGAACCACACTGGGGGCCACTTAAGTGCCCTAAAACTACGTCACATGTCACTCAAGGGATCTCTAAATGTGTCACGGATCGCTTAAGTGTTCTGGAACTGTGTCTCGGGTCATTTAAGTGATCTGAAAATATGCCACGGGCCGCTTGAATGTTCTGGAATTGTATCACGGGGCACTTGAGCGATATGTAAATGTGCCACTTAGTTCATTTTTACAAAATTTGGTTTGAGGAGGGCAGGCCGCATCAGATAACCCCCAGGGCCATATTTGCTTCGCGGGCCAAGTGCCTTTATGCTATTTATCATTGTATGGCTTAGAGGGTGGGTCGCGATGAATTTATTAAAGATAAATTTTGAGTTTATGGCCTTCAAAAAACATCGAAATTAACAGAAATTTATTATAATAACATATAAAGGTATTTTCTACCGAAATTTCAATTAAAAAAAATTTTCTTTTGCATTAAAAAAATAAATTTTTGATCGTGGAAAGGGGGCACGAGAGAACCCCCCCCCCCCCCCGTGTACGTCTCTGATCCCACCAATATGCGTTAGGTTTCAGAGGGGCAGAGCTGATGACGAAATTTTGCTGACAAGGGGTCAGCGTTTTGCTTACTTTTGTTGACAAGGGGGTCAAAAGTGGCAACAAATTTGCTTACGTAATACTTGAACGGCCTCCAAGAAACAGTGACTTCTACGATTCGAGCCCCGAATGTGTTACTAGACCCCCTAATAGACCTCCCTCTCTCTTTCTCTCTCTCTCTCTCTGTTACACGCGCGAGAACGCGCGATCGTTTCTTTCTCAAACATAATCTCCCCTTCCCCCAATTTTTTTAGGTATCCCTAAATTCATAATGAAAGGGGAAAAAAAATTACACAACATAAGGATGAGCGACCTTTTTTTTTTTGCTAAAATCCAGTCGAGTTGAGGATTTTTGGATAACCCTCGGTGACGAGATTCCACTATCCTCTTACTGCGGTGCTCATTAGTGCTGAAGTCCCCAAGTTCATCTTTTTAGTGAGAATCGGGAAGGCTCATTACCGGTGGCTTAACAATGACGAGGGGGGGGGGGAGGACAGGCAGGGGCTCCCATAATAAATGCGTCGCGCGAAATCATCATCCCGACGACTTGAGCGGCGTTTGCTTCGCCGTGTGCCGCTTATTATCGGGAGTGTGGGGGGAGAGGAATATTCCTCGGTGCCATCACCGGGGCTCAATTGCTTTCACAATCATTTGAGGGTTGAGAGCCAATCGCTCTGTGTGAATTCGTATTCGTATTTCGAGGGAATGACGTCCGCTCCAAATATGCGCCATAAAGTTATGGAAAGCGAGTACAGAATTTGAGAGGCGACGCATTTTTGACAGAACAATCGCACACCATTCTGATCTATCGATTATGTTGAATAGTGATTATGTACGGCAGGGGGGGGGGGACAAAACATGCTAGGGTGGCTAATTATCTACAAATTTGCCCAGGGTGAGTGGCTAATTTAAAGAAAGAGTGGTCAAGAAAAAACTAGAATAGAATGGGAGAAGGGCGGTAAAAACCTTAAATATCCGTCTCTGCCTAGAGAGCGAGTAAAGGCCAGTGAGTGACCGACAGCGTGCAAGCGAGTGACCCCAAAAAGTGACACAGTGAGTGTATAAGCACGTAAGCCACCACAAGAGTGACGTAATGAGTGTGCAAGCAAGTGAGTGACCCAAGACTGACATAGAGAGAGAGAGCGTATAAAAATGTGAATGATCAAAAGAGTATGTGCAAACATGTGAGCGGCATTTCTTTTTACCCACACAAGGGTGGCTCCAGCCAATAGGGGCCCCCGAGAATACTTTCCATAATTTTTTGTTTTTCCACGCTATAAATTAATTATAGAATGGCTCCCTTGAAAAATGTGGCTTCAGTGCCCGACAAAGATTCTAGCCTTGTTGGGGGGGGGGGTACTGCTGTAGGATGAGCGGGGCCATGGGCCCGGTCATACACACAACTCATAAGAAAATACAGAAACCTTCCCCCCCCCCCGCCACCCAAAAAAAAAACAGTGAATGGTATGACTCGGTTTGACCCTGTTTTGGAGTGATGTGAAATCAAAATAAAGTTCAAAAATTCTTAAATTTATCGCCAGAGGGCGATGACATGTTCCTATTTAATAAAACATTTATATTCCTCACATGTAAGTATTATCCTATATTGCATAATTACCTTAGGCGGGTTCTTAACCTTTTGTGTCCCTCAGATTTGTTTCCGTTCAAGAGATATGGGAGTTTAATCCACATGCGCGAATTTACTATTTCTGAATCCCCATTGTTTCAAAAATTGCATTGTTTAAAAAAATTATTGTTGTGCCGTGGGAAATCTCTCAAGTTATTGTTGCACAACAGCCAGCGTGAGTCAATGGCCATATGAGAACATTGGACGGGGGGGGGGGGGGGCGACTGTAGGGGGGCATCAAAACTGAACAAAGTTGCCAAATATTGCTGAAATTACGGGAAAAACAATATGGTGGAAAATAAAGCATTACTGCAAATCGCAGTTCATTAAAATGAATTCCACGAGAAAAAACGTTCACCGAGACAAATGTGAGAGATTACTATTGTTATTTATAGTTTTAATTATTATAATATAATTTATGAGTTGAAAAATAATTTCAGTCTTTGACTTCAATGAAGAATAAAAATTGAAGTAGAGCTCACGTAAAAAATGGGAAAAACCGGGACACTTTTGCTAAAAAGTCGGGACGACCAGAAAAATTGAAAATATCGGGACTGTCCCAGGAAATACAGGACGTATGGTCACCCTAACCAATACCCGTCGAAATACCCTGAAATTTTTGTTTCTGTGTTTTTTTTGGCGATTCTGTTTTAGCATCGAGCTTATATTAAGACGCCTTCATATACAAGATATAAAAGGATTTCAATATTACTGGAGGGAGTATGACGTCAGCGGTCTAAGCCTTGGTAATGCTGAGAACGGTGTCCGCAACATCATTCGTTGGAAGATCACGTGCCTCGATGAAAACACACAATTCCCCGTTATTTTCTTATGGCATAAATAGGAGTTTAAAACCATAAATATGAAAGCAATAATTTCGGCATGATGAGATAATTCCAAAATTAATGAAAGAGATTATTTCAGCATTAATGAAAGATAATTCCAGCATTAATAAAAGATAATTCCAGCATTAACAAAAGATAATTCCAGAATTAATGAAAGAGATAATCTCAGCATTAATGAAAGATTATTCCAGAATTAAAGAGAGATAATTCCAAGATTAATGAAAGCCATAATAATCATTAACAAAAGATAATTCCATCATTAACCAAAGGGATAATTCCAGTATTAACGAAATATAATTCCAGAATTATTAACAAATTATTTCAGAAGCGATATAAGTGATAATTCCAAAATTAATGAAAGTGATAATTCCAGCATTAATGAAAAATGATTCCAGAATTAATGAAAGAGATAATCCAGCACTAATGAAAGAGATAATCCAGCACTAATGAAAGACATAATTCAGCATTGATGAAAGAGATAATTCCGGAATTAATGAAAGAAAAATTCTAGGTGCAACGAAAGTTCATAATTTTAGTTCCAAAATAAATGAAAGCGATAATTCCAGCATTAATGAAAGATAATTCTGGAATTAATGAAAGATAATTCTGGAATTAATGAAAGATGTAATTTAATAATTAATTGAGATATAATTCCAGAATCAATGAAAGAAATAATTTCAGTTTTAATGAAAGACATTTTTCAGCATTAATGAAAGAAATTATTTCAGTATTAATAATGAAATAAATAATTTAGTCTTTTTTTCAAGTTTTTTTTTCGGGTTTCGTAACTCTGCACGTCCTTTTTTCAAACGAACACAAGTCAGGTCTATCATCAGGGCCAAGTGGTTTTTCTGAAGCCCTGCCAGGTAAATTCTAGAAAATTTCAACCAGATCTCATTTTTTGTGAGGCCCTACTTCTCACCCGGGCCGAGCCCGGGTGGGCCCATGCGTTAAGACGGCACTGTCTATCACCATCTGTGGGTGATTTACAATATCTAGTGAATTATGCCGGAAGTGTAACTCAGTGCCGTCTTAACGCATGGGCCTACCCGGGCACGGCCCGAGGGCCTCAAGAGAAGAGGGGCCTCATAAAAATGAGATTTCGTTGACATTTTCTAGAATTTACCTGGTAGGGCCTCAGAAAAACTACTTGGGCCGGGGGCCCATGGTGCTCTTAAGACGGCTCTGTCAGCATGGTTTTAAAGAACTGATGATCAAAACCATCATTGATTGATAATTAAACCACTTTATCGGTTTATAATAGAATTTCACAGTTTTATGTGAATATTATGAGAGGGGAGAGGAGGGGAGTGTCGTGTTAAATGGGCCCAACCAGGCACGGCCTAAGGGCCTCAGGAGAAAAAGAGCCTCACAAAAATGAGATATGGTTGAAATTTTCAAAAATGTTTTTGGTAGGGCTTCTCAGAAAAATCACTTGGTCCGGGAGCCCACGATGCTCTTAAGACGGCTCTGGTGTAACTGCGTGCGTATGTAGTGTTTGATTTTTCAATGCTGCCATCTATATTTCAGAAGGGAAGTGAGTGATGTGCTATCATTGAATTACAGTACTGTTTGCAGGTCTGTTGCTCTCTGTGGTGAGATCGGCTCGTCACATTCGCGCCTTGAAGTTGGGAACCACAGACAGGGGCGGAGCTAGATGCTTGGTCACCCGGGGCAAGCACGCATTTTAATGCCCTCTTGTAATGTTGAAGGAGAGGTTTCAGAATGAAACTTGCGCCTCCTCGGGTCCAGCGCCCGGGGCACGAGACCCGCCTGCTCCCCCTAGCTGCAGCCCTGACCACAGAAAACCAACTTCAGTTGACCACCACTGCGGCGATGGTGGGGTTCGAACCTGGGACCTCGTGACGCGAGTCCAATACTGTGACCACTTGACCACCACAACAGCAGTAAATCTGCACCACTGAGGAAAGGTTTCCCTTATAGCTCAGTGCTCTGCACTATAGCCATTAATTGACTAAATTAATTAAGACAAAAAGAGGATTTATTTCCAAACTTTCCCAACTCATACACGCATTTACAAAACTTTACAAACACTACTCACTTGTCTGTCCCTTCATCGGGGGTCCCCAAGGGGCCCCAGCCTGTTTGTTGGCTAATGTCCCGTATTAAGGGCCAGTCACCATCGAAAAATTTTGAGTTTGGTCTGGTAGCCATTAGTGCAGAGTAAGTTACGAAACTTCAGCAGTTTTGTATAGTAGGGCCATCTATCAGAAACAAAGACAACGAATCATTCCCTTTTTTTTTTTTTCCCCCCTGATCGATCTGACTTGTGCTGCGATCTATATTGGGATTTTACCATCGAAGATTAACTAAGTAGGAACAGCAGAACATAAGACAGCAGCTGAAAGAAATCTTTCCTCATCAGAGGATTTGACGCGGAATGTAAACATTGACACGCTCTCGCAGGAAATGGACGGACTCACGGATGCGAGCGGGAAATCTAAAAGCGATTCCGCCGATGAGAAGTTCAAAAATGTAAGTTTCATTCCAATAAATAGAAACAAGTCCGTACCCTTATTTTTATACAAAAATGTTCCACCACACCTGTAGGAATCGCTAGGGTCCCCCCACTTCTAGTGGGTCCCCTAGGCTGATATCCTTAGCGGGGGGGGGGGGGAAACCCTTTCCAACAAAAATATCCAATAAATAAACATTTACCGACGATGTCCATGTTTCTCCATTTTCATTTCCATTCTAAAGGTAGAAAAAAAGATATTTATTTATACATTAATTTCTTACAAAGCTTTCCACGAGAATGATCGTGAATGCCTTGTTGAAAACGCGGTGGTCGGCTGAAGTTGGTTTTCTGTGGTTCCCAACTTCAAGGCGCAAATGTGAGCCGATCTCCCCGTTAAAAAGTCTCGCCACAGAGAGCAACAGGCTTACAACGTTACAAATATTCAATCATTACACTTCACGCACAATTTGAAGTATAGATGGCAGCACTGAAATATCATACACAACACTGGCTACACACTCACTTTGTTCCAGACTCTGCCACGAAGCTGGGTTGGAAGAGATCTCGGCAACGGGATAAGTCCGGTGGCAGAGACCCAGGCTATCATTCATTCATTGCTTGAAAGCACGCAAATATAAAGCATGTATGAAAATTATCTCATGAAAATTGAGTGGACAATCTCGGGTCATTCAAGTATTACATCCAGTGGCGGCGCTGCTCGAGAAAATTTTTAGCCTTTGTTTTAAAATTGTGTAAAAGGAAACATATGTATAAATAGCTAATAAAAGAACCGCAAAACAAAATCCAATAGAATAGCTAGAAGCAGGATAATAATCAAATTCTATACTTTATCACATTCAAAAATATGGTACACGGTTTTTAAGCACAATATATGCAGAGTAAAAGAAACAAAACAAAACTACCTTCCACCAGCACGCCTGGGTCAGCACTGCAGGAACGATAGTGCTCTTTCTCTCTCGCAGTCTTGTGTGCAGCTTCCTATCTGCGCATGCACACAACAGTCAAACACCACGTCGCTAGAACTGTTAAGCGCACAGTTCCATACAAAGATTTTTGTATCTCTTTCTTAATTTGGGGGTTTCTACTGACATTAAGCTTAAGGATTATATATTGTACAAGTATAAAGAAAGGATTAAAGAGAAAAGGACTAATTATATTAAATGTTATCGATGATATCAAGTGGAAGTGGAGGGTGCTATAGTTCCACATTGCCTATATGTGAGGCGCCACTGATTATGTCAGCATCGATTGGGGGGGGGGCAAGGTTGAATGGTGCTTACGTCATCTACCATGCTTTATAAAAATATGAAATATTCTAATGGCATCTTACTCGGTGCACCAAAAACGAGGAAAATCTTTCCCTAGTTGTGGGCACCTAAACTAACATTCTCATTATTGATAAGTCCTCTACAGAAGAGCCACTTTAGTGGTCTTTAAATATTCCTTGGATCATTCAAGTGACCTGGCAATGTGTCCAAGCCACTGAAGTGGTGCTCAAGAAATGTGTTGCGGTCCACTTAAGTGCTCTGGAAATGTGCCACGCTTCACTCAAGTGATCCGCAATTATGTCACGGATAACTTAAGTAATCTGTGAACCAGTGCCGTCTTAAGGCATGGGCCTACCCGGGCATGGCCAAAGCCTCCTAGAGAGAGAGGAGTAGTATCTAGGAGGCTTTGGCACGGCCCGGGGGGGCCTCATGCGAAGAGGGGCCTCACAAAAATGAGATCTGGTTGAAATTTACGATAATTTGTTTGGTAGGGCCTCAGAAAAATCAATTGGCGCGGGGGCCCATGATACTCTTAAGACGGCCCTGCTGTGAACATGCTGTGTGCTATTAAACTGTGCCACATGTCACTCAAGAGATCTATAAATGTGCCACAGAGCGCGTTAGTGTTCTGGAACTGTGTCACAGGTCACTTAAGTGATTTGTGAATGTGCCACTGGCTGCTTAAATACTCTGCAATTGTGCCACGGGTCCCCCTCCCACGTATGTCTTTGATCCCAAAATTTGTTAGGAGTTGGGGGGGGGACAGCGCTGACCAAATTTTGCTGAGGGGATCAGAGCTTTTATGACTTTTGCTGACAAAGGAAAGGGGCCAAAAATGACTGAAATTCTACTGACGTAGTACTTGAACGACCCTTATACGTGTACTACCCAATTTAAAAAAAATCATGAAACTCTAAAATGAAATTTACCGGAAAAATAAATTTCACAGGGTTTGAAGTTGTAGTGAAACAACATTTGATATTGACAAAGTATCTAGTTGTACTGCCCTGGGGATGTACCACCTTCTGATTCTTAATAAGAATCCGCTTCTTAACTATGGATTTGATCTTTAGTTAAGAATCGAGAGAGAACTTTGCTACCACATTCTTAACTAAGAATCGTTTTTGTTCCATAGTTAAGAATCGAGTTAAGAACCAAAGCTACCCACTTCTTAGCTTGATTCTTAGTAAACATTTTTTTTCTTCTATGCGAGATAACTTAAATTCTTTCTTTAATAGAAGTTTTCTATGATTCATATTTTAAAAAAATGGAAAAAAAATTAACAATGCATTTTTATTTCAAAATAAGGAATTCGTGAGACTTTTTAAATTATCGAAAAGTTATCTGAAGGTTGTGTGGGAGAGTTGAAAACAGTGTTAGAGTCTATATACAGCACATATATGTTGATAATAGTGATAAAATATCGGATTATTTCAATAAAGTTTGATAAATTTTGCTACATTTATCACATTTACCAGTGATTATGCATAATTCTCAAATTTTCAATCCATAAATATCATGATCGATGAGTCATAAACACAATTTTTTTCATATTATGGGAACTTAATATAACTCATATTATGGAATTATTAAATTCAAATCATATATGATTTGAAATTTTTTATTAGTGTAAAACTTGAGAGAAAATTGAATTTCGCCCACAAAATATGTGAGATAAAGCGTTTGTTTTTTTCACATACTTTGGTGTACGTGAAAAAGGCCAACATTACAGAAGCGATGACCATTTTTAATATTGCTGTATTATCTGATCACTATATATTATTTTTATTTGGCCACGAAGCAGCTATGCAATACATGTACAGTACCACGTTCATTTCGCCATGACAATTAATTTAAAGCAACATGAAGCATATTATAAAAATTATTGTTAGTCTTGTAATGTTAGCTTCACTTACATACATAATGTAAACACAACGATGATTCATTTATCGCATTAACCATGGTTTGACCTACATAATGACCTACAAATGTGCAAATGTGATAGATTCACGGTATATGAGCAAAATTTATCAAACTTACCGAAATGGCCGGTGATTATTTATATAATAACCGCAGCTCTTTATCACTTTCACCATAACATATATAGCATAGCCCCTCTTCATGGAGGGTGGCAGGGATCCATCCAGGGCCGATCCATCCCAGTGAACGTGGAATGAATCTTTGATTCGAATCATATCGGATGATTAAGTATGGATATGCTTGTTTTTTACTGTAACATGTTAAAAAAATATTATATATTTATCATTTCTTCAAAACCGTATTCACATTTGCTGAAATAATCTCCGCCATTTTTTCAGGCTAGCGTCGCTCTAAAATTTCTTTTCCTCCTTATCTTGTCAACAACAAGCTGTTGTTAATTTTTAGCTGGGTGCTGATTGGCCAATGGCGAAATTCCCCAAAAGGGAAATTTATCGGCCTGTCCATCGTCACGTGACCTTAAGAATAACTTTTAACAATCACATCGTGGTTGCATTCGGAGCTCGATTCTTAACGTGATTCTTACGAACCGATTCTTACGTATGGATGATTGGTTATTAAGAATCAGAAGGTGGTACACCCCCTGGTCATTATAACTGACAAGTTCCTATTGATTTTACTTTGCTACGAAAACATTTTACACATACATTTATTTTTTGTTATTGCAGGATCTCAGCTGGAAGGAATGGAGGAAGCAAAGTAAGTTTTTTCTTCTGATTTAATACTGTTGTATTTATAAGCAGAGGGTAACTGAGGGGGAGGGCACAACTGCCCTGGGCAGTAAAACTTGGGTGGGAACAAAGAACACTGTTATAAAATCAAATTTTAAAGTTGTGAGGACGGCAAAATAGTTTGCCCCGGGCAGCAAAAAAAACCTAATTACAGCCCTGCTATTAGTACGGGCATGGTCAGGGTAGCAACTAGGGAGTGCAGGCAGGTCTGGTGCCCTGACCGCAAATTTAACCCTTTAACCTCTTCTTCTTCAAGAGGGCGCTTAAATGCATACTTGCCCAGGCTGACCAAGTATTTAGTTGGCATGCTAAGGAAATTCATGTTCAGTCATTCATGTCATATTTCCAGTTGCTGGGAGTCAGTCCATCACAACCTGGTGCTAGACAACAGTTCAGCAGTTCAAAGACCTTACAGGACAGAGCAGCCTTAAGTAGAATACAGTAACCAAACGTCGATGATGGGAAGCTACCCCGTGGCCAAAACATTCACTCCCAGGTGGAGTCAAGCAGCGAAGTGAAGTGGAAACCCTTTGAGATGATCTTGTTGCTGCTATATATATGGCTGGCTATAGTTCCGATTTCCTCTGTCACTCCGGAAACACCAGATGGCAATAGTGGCTACAACACAGTGTTGTTTTGCTTAAACAGCAACTAGATAGGCAGCTCTCCATGATGCAACATCCCGTCCAATGTTTCCAGGCTGACGTTGGGTGACCTACTTGTGATAATAAGGTCGAAAATATTAATCACAAATACCAAATATTAATTTTATAGCCCTTATTAAGAATGGAATGGCCCATTTCCACCTGCAGCAGGTCCGTACCGTTACAATAGACCAGAGTTGTACTCTGTTTTAAAAAAATACCGGGACAGAAAATTCTTTTTAAGGTTGCAACCCCTGCAGGGAAAACTGTTCCTTGTTTTTGCAGTATGAAAACGGGTTCTTTCTTCATCTAATATTTCAATTACTGGTATAGAACAGTTCAAAAATTTTAAATAAACCAATAGCCTACACATTTTAGAATATAATGAATTCACTTCTCATTGCAGGGAAAGAAGAGAAGATGAAGTGGAAAGAGGAACGGCAGGCGAAGAAACTAAAAAGAATGCTCGCAGCTGAAGAAGCCCACGATAATAATACAAGTGATGTCAACACAAGTGGTTGCGAGAGTACAAGCAGCAAAGGGAGGAAGTACACTGTTAGTATAGCTGTCCCTGGGTCGATTGTCGACAATGCTCAGTCAGCGGAACTTAAAACTTATCTCGTAGGACAAGTGAGAAATTTAATTTGTTCAGTTATGAATGTCTATACCAATTATTATTGTTTTATTCTTTTGTTCTGGTTTTATGTGTGATATTGTACAGTGAAAGTCTATTATAACGAGGGGACAATCATGAACGTTACATCAGACTTCTCATTTTGAGCTAATTTATATTTTTGTGGTGTCAGATAATAAATTGTAGAAAATTTCTACTTTGTCTTCATTATACAATAAAGCTCCTCTTTTGTAGACACACGCAGAACAAAAATAATTTGTTCATAAAATGGGGGGAGGGGTTCTTGTTGAAACTGTAGAATACAGTATTTACAATAACTGAAATGGTTCTTTGTTTGCAAATGAACAACATTCTGATGATATAAGATGTGTTTAAACTTTATAGTCTTGAAAGTAAATAATTATTGTACAGATTACACAATTAAAATTGCACAAGAAATATACATTTAAAATTACACAATATACTGAATTTACATTTAAAAAAAAACTGATCAAGTGGGTTTTTTGAGTATTTCAACTCCTTCAAACATTGCCTGCATGCAGCCCGCAGGCCAGCTTTTGACTTCCCCTGGTATATATCATTGGCTGAATATCCCTAGATAATTTTGGGAAATTTTTACCCCCATTCTTTCATTTAATTCGTCATTGATATCAACAGATTCATGTACAATTTCTTAAATACAATTTTGTGACGCACATGAAAACGATTGAACCAATTGTACACAACTGAATGTATGGCGAGTTCTTCCGTCTTGGGAAATTTAATTTTCTCTACCTTGATTTCAGTTTTTTAGCCATTCTTTTTGCCAATGGTTTTTTTTCTGCTGCAAAATGGAACATATCCGGTGCTTTCCCCAACATTGAATTCATTTGCAAGAACACCAGAACACCAATTCCAATTTTAAGTTTTTCAATGATATTAATTTTTTCTCTTCGGAATCTTGTTTCTTAGTTATTAAGAGTGACAATTACTGGAGCTCATTATATTAACCAGCAGGAAATCATGTAGAATGTATGAGCACAGCTACCAAACTGGCATCAGAATTGCCAAACATTAACAAACTTCAAGCCAAAATTTCATTGAAAAGTAGCCAAGAAGTGGATCAAATATTAGAACTTGTGCTGTCATCTAAAAGTATAATTTGAACCAAAACTTCAACTGTTGGTGTCCGTATGAAGAGGGGGGGGGGGCTTAGCCCATTGGAATGAGTGATGAAAATAGTGTTGTTACTGCATCTGAGGGGTGACTGAAATATGTTATGCGCGGGGGGGGGGGGGTTCGGAATGTTATTTATATAGCCTTTTTGCTGGGAAATTTTTATTTGGACATAAAGCAGAGGTGACCGCATCTGAGGGGGGGGGGGTAATGGTTAAGAAGGGTTTTACTGTAATTTAGCAAATGAAAAAGACTCAGTCATGCATTGATTTTTGGGTCACATAGTTTATTCTCTGACATTTTTCTACAGAATTTTGAGATTTTTAAAAATTTTGAGAACTTTTCAAGTCTTCCTGATCTGAAATCAAGCTTCAAGTCATTTATTTGGAGGATTCTAAAAAAACATTTCTGATAACAGACAATCATATTTTCTGTAACTTCAATGGCATTTTTGCTACATCTGTGCTTAATTCTCCCATTTTCTAGCTGGTAAAAATCGGAATTGTTCAGGTTTTAAAATGCTGTTGTAAGACATACACGTATGCACGGAAACCATGATATAATGCTACTCTGTGGACTAAGAACATATATTGTTGTAGAAAGATTGTCGTTATTTTGAGAGGCAACAAATTATCATCCCTAACCATCAAATTTATGCCACTGTTGCCATATTTTCTAAATCAGTGTTTTTAGCACCAGCAAAAAATTTACTTCTGAACATTTATTCACTGCAAAAAATTTTAATTGTTTAGTTGATAAACAAAATTCAGTTAGATTTATATTTCCCATTTCAAAGAGGCTTATTACAATAGTACACTTTCGTGTATCACACAAAAAGTAGGGATACCGAAAACTTGAATGATATTTTGAGTGAAGTTTTTAAAGAAATATTGTTATAGCAGTTTTAAAATCTCCTAAAAATATCATTGTAGAGGGGTTTGTTGTGGTAAAGGATATCATTTTATCAAGAGGGATTTTATACTTGGCTATAGGCAATTACAAACCAGATTTTAAAAATATCATTGTAGAGGGTTTTATGGCTATATTGAGTAATTGTTGTTGCGAGGTTTCACTGCATATATATTTTTAATTATGAGAATTATTAAATTTTGGACTTTCTGTGAATTTTATTTGAATGATTATTGGAAACTAATTTTACCATTTCAACATCATGTTTTATCTATCATTTCAACATTATTTTTATTTTCAGGTTGCAAGAGCAGCTGCTGTTTATAATGTTGATGAAATAGTCGTGTTTGATGAATATGCTCTCTCAAAGTATGTATGCATGCATGCACGTGCACAATGAATGTCTCAAGACAATTATGAATTATGTAAGCTTAGTTAGTATACCAACAACCACCACTTCTTCAGGCACAGTTTTCAAATCCAGGAGGGAGGCAAGAGGCATTGAAATATTTCAGCAGCTGTCCAGAATTTACACAATACTGTGGGTCTGCTGGAATAATTAGTCTGTAGGTCATTTGTCTTCTACCTTTCAGACACAGCGGGGCTAAATTGAAACTGTCCACAAAGCTGACGGGCCACCAACTCATGCTGAGGTATTCATAATTATGGTATAAGAAAAATCCAGATGCGCAAAAGCTTACATATGTAGCTTAATCATTTGTGAAATATAGATGGCATCACTGAAAAATCAAACACGATACTAGTAGTATTACCTAACATGTTAGGTGCACACACAGTTACACTTCCGGCACAACTCACTAAGTAGTAAATTGCCCACATAGATGGCGATAGACCTGAGTTGTGCTCGGTTTGAAAGAAAGAAAGAAAGAAAGCTTAATCCTTTTTAATCATTTTTTTTGTTGCATTCGGCAATAACAAAATAAACAAAATTATGACATATGAAAAAAAAAGTTTAAAAAATTAGAGAAAATTTAGATCTTTTGTGAAAAAAACTTTGAGGGAAAGATACTCAAAGGTGCTGCCAACAATAAACCATTACAACCATGCCAACGGCTCATGAAGAGCCAGATAGTTTTATTGTTGGCAGCACCTTTGAGTATGTTTCCCTCAAAGTTTTTTTCACAAAAGATCTAAATTTTCTCTAATTTTTTTAAACTTTTTTTTTTATATGTCAATTTTCTTTCGTCAGTAATATAGTATTGGAATGTTGTCAATTTAGAAACACATTAATTTGTCATTTACAAATATTTGATGATGGTTTTAGATGGTAAAAGTTATTTTATTTTTTCAGGCCTGATGATGATTTAGATGACACTGCTTTAAAAATGGGTAAAAAGCATCAAGGTTGCCGTCAAATGGTTCGGATTCTTCAATTTCTCGAGTGTCCACAGTATCTTCGGAAATATTTATTCCCATTGCATAGTGATTTAGAATATGCTGGTACATATACTTTGCATTTGATTCAAACAAGCATTGCTCTTAAAAAAAAAATCAATTTGAGACTTTATACCCTTTATATATTACTTTATATTTATATGTTTCCCAAAGTAGGCAATATCGCCCCCCTCATGTGCTATGGGAAGTTCCGGGGGGGGGGGGTGATGATAGAAGCTTCGGGTATAAAATAGGATCCTATAGGTTTGCTTGAGTTGGGAGGGTGTGATGTGAGAAATTTCTCTAAAGAAGGGGCAATGGAACACAAAACTATACTTTGTATATGTATCTTGGCTGTAGGATATATTTGTAATGTCAAAACTCTTTTGAAGCAGCTTCATACCATTAGCCCTGGCATCATTAGATAGCTTGACCTAGGGTTAATATTACTCAAATTTAGTAGTATATCATTTTTGAGTATACCGGGTGCATAGCCACCAGCATGCACCACATTTTGCTCATGAACCGTTGATCCTAGAGGCATACTTCCAATTAGAAAAAGTATCCAAATAACCTGTAGACCAAAATAAACTTTTTATACAGACACCCAATGAGAAAGTTGTTGCCCTATCTCCCCCGATGCCAACAAAAACAAATTCTACGTTTCTAAGTGAGGTTATACGCTGAGATATTTGAATTCAAAATTTAAAAAAAATTGGAAAAACCGAATAAATGTTAGTAAAAGGGTTTAGAAATATGGATTTTTTTCCATTGGCCTCAGGAGGGACAGGGCAAAAACTTTCTCATTGGGATTTTGGGCACAAAGTGGCTATATAAAAAGCTAGTTTTTTTAATTTTAGTTAGTTTACAACTTTGTGCAACATGAATGATGCATCTGAGTTCTACACATTATTTGGGCACTTCTGACTGGAAGTATGCCTCTAGGATCAATGGTTCACCAGTAAAATGTGGTGTGCGCTGGTAGCTATGAGCTCTGTATATTATTAGTAGTATATCATTTGTGCTGTATTTCTCAAGGTTTGCTGAATCCTCTTGATGCTCCTCATCATCTACGTGCTACAGATGTATCAAAGTACAGAGAAGGAATAGTTCTGAATAAGCCCGTAAAAGAAGGGAAGGGTTCGTTCGTCAACATTGGCTTAAATAAGGTGACTTGAAATTTATCTTCATTTCATATATATATATATATATATAAGGATTTATTGTTTGTTAATTAAATTCTTTGATTAGTCTGCATATATCACATTTATGGTGATGCTGTTGGTAAGTGTATATGTAGGGCATTGGCATTGTTGACATTATCATATATTTTTCAACACATTCTTTTCATGGGTGCCTTTTCTCCTCTTCCTCTCTTTTGCACCCATTTGTCAATTTGTGGTGATGTTTTTCTGAGTGTTTGTATTGCGTACAATGCCGATTTTTCCTAGTTACCATGGAGCTTGTTAAGCTCTGTTCTACTGTTTTTTCTTTCTTATAATAGACTTAAATTTACCAAAGTTTGCTTTAGAAAGTTTATACCTTGAATTATTTTCCTTCAGTGATTTATAGCAATTTGACTGAATCATTTTCAAGTTTGATTGACATCAGAATTACTATTTTTTGTTTCTTCCTCATTCTTCAAGTCAAAATTTCTGTTTATACAATGCAACTTCGGTTAATGAGCGATTCATATCACAAACAAAAATTTTGTGCTTTGTTTATTTAGTTTCACGTTATCACAACTTAGTCTATGGGTTTTCGCTTCCATCTACATGCCAACTATGGAATTGTGGACGTTATATTCTCTAATACAGTCTCCGGTCAGGGTACCTCACTTGAAAAATTAATATATACTCGAGCATGACTGTTTATGATACAAAACTAGGTGTAACATTATAATCACTCGTATCTATGCTTAAAATGTTCTTCTTAATTCTGCTTGGAGAAAACTGTGGGCTGATTGCATTATTGAGTGTCAAAGAGAAAATGAACTTGGGGAAGACCATAAGACTGTAGGTGAACGAAGACAAGAATTCAAGAACTAGTGGAGGAGGATGAGTAGGAGTTGATCGCAGGCAAACTGATGGATCTCCATTGCATGCAACAGCTTATGGACAGGATCTCATCTGAGGAAGAGGGAAATGAGGAGGAATCCCTTACTTCAAATGGAGATTACAGAGATGTGGGAAGCCAAAATTTTTTTCGTAGAAATGAACCACCCAAATTGTGACGCACCGGGCCACATCTTGGTCTTTTCAGTCGTCTTAAATGTTTTAAAATTCAGAAATATTCCTAAAGATGAATGGCCCAGCTTGTAATGTGATGGTAACTGAATGTGTGTAAACAGAAATAAGCATTGACGCAAGAGCACGCCACCTTTATATAAAGGGAAAAACCATGGCAAAACTGGTCTGACAACCAAAACAGCCAACCAATCCCAGGCTTTGGTTTTAGGTGACGTCATACAGAAACAGGAATGGTGAAAGCCATCTGGACCAACTCATGATGTTACATAGGAATAGTAATGAATGACATCACGTAGGAGTAGTAACAATCTTTGAAACTTGGACAGTCATGGTTATTAGGATCAACTATGTTATCAATGGAGTTGTTAGTAGGGATGAATAGCATATTCGGCGGCCAATTATTAATTTTCTTAAAATTCAGCAAAATTTCTGTTTTTGATTGAAAATGAAGTTATTGGTAATTTTAATTGATATTGCATTTCAATTATGAAATTGAATTTGATCAATATCAAATTGGGCATTAAATTATCAAAGAAAGAATAGAAAAAAAATAAAATATTCAAAACTTTTTTTTTGAAAACTTGTTGTTTAACAACTTGGTCAAATAAAAATAAGTCTGTGTGACTTCCTTTAGAATTTGTCCAAACTAAATTTGCTAATACAAAAATCAAAATTTTTTCCCTCCAACTTCGAAATTCGAATTAAACAAGAAATTTTAACATTAACTTAGAAAACTCAAGGGGAGTTTGTTCAGTAAAATCAGCAAATTTTTAATTTATGTGAAAAATTCCAGTTAATATAGTTTTTAAAATTAGTTTGTATGTTTTTGGATTTACACAGATATTCGTCCAAATAAAATATTTGGCAAAAGGGCTGAATAGTGGCCAATATTCATCTCATCTCTGGTTGTTAGCTGGAAACAAGAATGAAAAAAACAGTTCAAAAAGCATGGGTGTCTGTAACCACCTACACTCCACAACGCAAATACATCTAGATAGCACATTTCCTTACAAAATAAAGCTATAGCAGTGTACGAGCAATGAATCTGTACAACGACAGTGCAATTTCTCATTTCTGAGAAATCCTAAAAATGAGGCAAAAGCAAGTGTCATTGGATAAGGTTCAAAGTCACACAAAAAGAATAAGTTTGTAGACTACAGCGAGTCCATGAATCGTCCTAAACAATAGTCCTCCCCTCTTTCTCTCTCGTCATTTAGAGTAAGTTCATTTGTAAAGATTATATATTGTATTGCATATTTACTTATGACATTATTGTATTATTTTATTCTAAGATTATTGTACTGTGTGTGTTTGTACTTATTAGTTATTATATTGTTATTGTGTTGTATTATTGATTGAATGTCATTTTTATGCTGTTTATATTAGTTATTTTTATTGTGAATTAATAATTGTGGAATGAATCATCAGTTTTTCCATTATTTCCTATGGGGAAGTTTGATTCGAATAGCGAGCGATTTGAATAATCATGTTCATGGAACAAATTAAGCTTGTTTTCCAACGTTTCACTGTACTTTTACTATGTACTTCACTGTCATTTATGTAAAATTTTGCTGCAAAATTTCTGTTTGGTTTTAAATAACTCCTCTTTACCTATAGCTTTTATCGTCCGTATATGAGAGATAATTTTACAATCTTTTTTGGTTCTTATATCATAGTTTCTCTTTTCAGAATGTAGTGATTGATAAACCACTGACCCCAAACATTCGAGTGACAGTTAAATTAGACGATGATCAGCCATGTAAGTTGATTTTTTTTCTGAGATGCATTACAAAAACTTAGCTTTTTTATTTACCGAAAATAGATGGTGTGTAGTAAAAATTTTTGCACTACTAAATTTATTAAAGTATCATAGGAAATCACCAAAAGATAAGCCACCAGCATAATATGCAAGTACCATTTTGAGCAAAGTGGCACGCTGAGCAAAGTAAGAAAAATAACATTCAAACTATATAAGCAACTATGCGAAAAACTGACTGCGATTTCTGACCTTCAGAAATGCGGGAAGCTCTACATGGATTTTAAAGATAAATTGTTTGAAGGATAAATTGTACACATTTTATTTTTTCCGAAATACTAGTCCGTATTTCATAGCTGCCAAGTCTCCCAGATATTCCAGGAGTATAAAATTACTACTCCATCTACCACACTCCTGAAAAACTCTTATATCCCTGTCATAACAAAATATCCATACTTTTAGGGGTAAAAACTATTTACCAAATAATTTACCTGGAAAAAGATTCATAATGAAGCCCTGTGGAAATTTCTTTTTGCCCTGATTTGAGTGTAGCAATAACAGGTTATTAAACCAACTGCCTGGCAATAATTGGTAACTTCAGGCAATTGGTGATGGCTAGCACGATGTCATGTTTATCCGAAGGGGGAAAAATCCCTATGATTTTGTTTTCACTCATGCATTTATTATTTTGTAAAAACCCTTCGTATATTTGGTTTTGTATGGAATTTGAATTGCTGCGAAAATCTCCCTAATTCTAATTCTCAAAATCTGACAGCTATGTTATTCTCGAACATTGGTAAAACTTTTTAGAAGATGAATGTACTATGCATATTACCATCGGGTTGTACAAGTTTGATGGTTAAAAATTATGATATAATTGAAGTTACATTTGTTTTATCTTATAACTCCACGCATATTGTTGTGATAATGGGCAAACCAACTCAGTCATTCCTGCCTTAAAAATACAGAACATTGATTCTCTGTGAGCAACTCTGTAGCCAGAAATATTGATGTGAATTTATAAACGTGTTTTTTTTCACCTCTATATTGTATTCAGTGACTGCATTTATAACTTTTTATTTATAAATATTTAATAGCAATAATTCATTTCTGTTGCGAGTTCATTTATACTTGAAATAAAGAGAGATGGACAGAGCTTTAACAAGGATTTACTAATGTTTATTGTATAAAATAGATTTTTTTTTTCTTTTGTCTCTCCATCCTTTGAGACCCACATTCTAGATTGTCAAATGAACTATTGCTTTTTATTGGGTTGCTGTATTTTTGATATAGTTTAGATATATATATATTTGACATCCATGTTTTTTATGGGCAGCTTTTTTTTTCAGCCACCTCTTTGGGCATTTTATCTGTTGTGGCCTTTGTATTTGAAGCAGGCGCAGATCTGGGGGGGGGGGAGGGGGTGTGTGATCACAATTCGTGAAATTTTCAGATATTTTATATGATAATATTGCGTTCAATAAATATTTTGAAAATTACCTGTATCAACATTTTTGATTAAATAACTAATTCAAGAAAAGTTCGACTAAAAACGGGAAAAATTGGAGAATTTTTCAAAAAACGTGGAATGGAGAGAAAAAACAATGAACTGCCTCAGAAAATGTGGGGCGTTTGGTCACCCTATTCACAGCAATTTATAAAATCACCCCTCTCAACAGTGAGCAAGATCTGCCCCGATTTGCATTAATCTTTTATGTATTAATCTTTTCTATAGTGTTATCACCTTATGCTATTTTCCTTATTATCTTATTTTTGAATTGCCGACTGAAAATATTGAATCTAATCTTTTTGTTTTTCTCCTAGCAAAGAAGCACTTCAGAGGTGTTGCAGTATCACCCTCAGCTCCATGTAAAAAAGATGGCATCTATTGGGGATACAGCGTGAGGTTTGCAAAAAGCTTTGGCGCTATTATTTCTGAATGTCCGTATAAAGAAGGATACGATATTGTGATTGGTACCTCTGACAAAGGAGCTGACATAGATTCTGCTTCATTGAATCCCTTCAAGTAAGTCATTTTGATTTAGACCATGTCTAGGTGTAAATATAACTACCATATTTTTAAATAAGCTTATTTAACGTCATAAAATATCAAAGGTAAGAATTTTTCCTCAAATCAGTAAAAAATTCGTCTAAAGCAAAGTGTTTAGCCAAATTGCAGCTTGCATGGTGCTAAGAGTGGCAGCAAAAATTTGCCAAAAAAAGAAAATCTAAGTGGTGACAAACATTTTATGATTGCATGCAACTGTGATAAGATGGCACAGATCCTGAGACTAGTAGGTCTTGTTGTATGTATTTGATCTTTTACATGTCCCCAGAATAAGGAATCAATGGGAATAAGAGAGTTTGGTGATCGTAGAGGCTATTAAAAAGCTCTAATGGATAATCTGGTCTCCAACCGTATTTGTTTTATGAAACATCTCATTGTCATTAGTTTGTGTGTTGGGCACTATCACGTGGACTGAGAAATATCATAAAAATCATGTGAGATGTTCTGTAGCAGCTTAAGGTATCCCTGTCAGCTAAAGACTCTGTGAAGAACACAAGTTTCAATATGAGTTCTTCCATAGCTCACACCACATGTTAGTGTGCCAGCACATCTGATGTTGCGCAATTTGCACACAGGAGGGATTGTCTAAACTCCAATAATGTGTGTTGTGTTGGATTTGGTATCCTTCTCTGCTATATATCTTCTTGTCTGTCAAAAGGATGTAGGACAAAATGTTTTATGTAACATTTTTGTGATTTGATAAGGTTGTATTTGCATATGCTTGAAAAATTGTAATTTTGCTCCAGAAAATTTACATTTTTTGCATAAACAAAATCTTTTGCAACAATGTAAGATGAGTGGTTCTCAAAGTGTGTGACGTGGCTCCTAGTGGCATTGTGGTGAGCTGCCCTTATTAATGTGTGACTATTCAATACCATGAAGCCGTTTTCTGTTATACTATTCTGGAAATGGAAAGCTCCCGATATATGCCCAATAGGGCAAGGGAGCCTCGGAAGACAAAAGTTTGAGAACTGCTGATTTAGGTTGTAATTATTTATTGTATCAGTGTGCATAGTATGCCTTTTTTTATTAAGTAAATGATGCTCTGAAACTTTGTAATTGAAATTTTGATCATATATATCCATAGTTTCTGAGATACATGCTGCAGCTCTGGAATTTAACACTTTGGAGTAGTGAGAAATACTTTATCGTGTATAGTATGTTGTTTTAATATATGTAGGTACAACATTCATGGCTATAGCTGAGTTATTTTATTCGAAACAAACAAGTTTTGCCCTGTATAGGAGGTGTCTAGTTACACTAAATAA
The DNA here is from genome assembly GCF_987345545.1 of Pholcus phalangioides. Lineage (NCBI taxonomy): Eukaryota > Metazoa > Arthropoda > Arachnida > Araneae > Pholcidae > Pholcus > Pholcus phalangioides. The sequence continues at coordinate 19,206,086 of NW_028301616.1, read as the reverse complement.
GACCAAAGATAAAAAATGAGTCACATAAACATCAATTTATATGTTGGAGAGTGGCACATGTAAGATTTTTGGCCCTTATAGTGTTGTGGGTCATGTGTTTTGAAAAGGTTGGCTGCAACTGATTTTGGTTGTCGAAGTACAAGGTACCTATAATTAAACTTGGCATGCCTAAAGCCTTAACTACCCAGCAGAAAATTCTTAAAATTTAGGAATATCTTACGAATTCAGTTCATTTTTTTCCTTTTCAAGATTTTTGAAGCTTTTATCAGGATAATGTATGAATGTTTTTCCTCTTCAGACACCTACTGATAGTGTTTGGGGGCCTGCAAGGCATAGAGGCATGTATTGAAGCTGATGAAGCTTTGGAAATAAATGAACCAAGTTCGATTTTCCACCATTACCTGAATACTTGTCCTAACCAGGGTTCCAGGACCATAAGAACTGAGGTAAGCATGTAAATGAGAGGTCTTAATTAATTCTGGTTCACGAATCTTGTAAAGAATTTCGATCTGACAACATTCCATTTGCTCATGTATGCATTTTTATCTTATTTTTTCAGGAAGCCATCTTGATCACTTTAGCTGCTCTCAGGCCTCAAATATTACAATCGCAACAGCAGGGGAATAGTTTTGTTAAATCTTGATGACAATTCACATTCTTCAGTTCCATTCAAGAATTTGTCATAAACTTTTTATTTTCTGTCAATTTTATCATAATCGACGCATAGGACATGTTTTAAATCTTATATTGATTCTTAAATGAATGCATCGAGACAGAATTTCCAATAAAAAAAATTAACTTCATGTACAGGAACTTTTTTATCAAGTGATTTCTTTGTTCATTGATTCTTCAATCTTTCAAACATATTCAAAAAAGGGGCAGATTGTCAAAATTTTTTGGCAGTGCTCCCAACATTTTGTCCAGTGTGGAAAACATTTCTGGAACGCTAGCTCCAGAATGCTGTTTGGTACCCTCTATGTCATACATGTTCAACCCATGGCCCGTGACTAAATCAAACTACCCAAGTAGCCCATGAAGTATCAAATCATTTAAGTGGCTTGTGGCCATATTTGCAGATTATTTAAGTTGCCAAGAGTGCATATTCATCTCACTTAAGCAACCCCAAGCTCAAAATAAATCATTTGAGTGACCAGTGCATCACGCCTCCAGTTCACTTAAGGTGTGCATGGTACCTTCGCAGATTGCTTAAGTGGCTAGCCTGCATAGTAACGGATGATTTGAGTGGCCAGCGGCACTCTTCTGGATTTTTTCTGTGGCTCACAGCACACTTTCAGATCACTTAAGCAGCCTGTTGTATTTTATAGATCACTTAAATGGTGCTTGACACATTTCCTGATCACTCAAGCCCACAGCACACATTCAAATCACCTGAGTGATCCATGGCACAATTCTAGAGGACTCAAGTGCCTCCACACTATATTTTCAGATCACCTAAATGACTTGCGGCACATTTCCAGGTGATCAGAATGGCTCAAGGTACGTTTCCACGTAAATTAAATGGCTTGTGATTCATTTCTAAATCAATGAAATGGTCTGCACTTCTCAAAAGGTTGAACACACTTGCTCTATGTATACCTTAGCTGATGAAGATAATTAATTCCAGAATTGCATTTGCTAACTAAAATCTTTGTTGGCTGCTGTGTGTATCACTATTTCTTTTTATCTATCACATCACTACGAGAGTTTTCTTTGTTAGAAAAAAATAGATTGTCACAAAGCAGTATGGGGAGGGGGAAGTCTGGCCACCAGACTCACCATGCAAGGCACCATGTTTCGAACAGAAAAAATTACCCTTCTGATACTAATTGGTTAGATGGGGTGAGAAACTCTTTTGCTAACCATAACTAATGCCACAATGTTTGAAAAAAACACCCACAATCATAATGTTGACCATTCTGGTTATTTATGGGCCGTTCAGGTATTACGTCATCATGGATGGGGGGGGGGGAGGAGGGGGGGTTTTCCGATTTGCTGACTTTTGATGACAAGGGGGAGGGGTTTGGATAATACTTACGTCATCAACCACCCTTTATGAAAATATGAGTTAGGATTCAGAGGGACAGAGCTGATGACGAAGTTTTGCTGACAAGGTGGGGGGGGGGGTCAAAAATGGCTAAAAATTTGCTTACATAATACTTGAACGGCCCCTTACATCTAAAAATGTAAAATAATTCTTGTTATAACATATACAATCTTGATCTCCCATTTGAAAAAGTCTCTCCTTATAGGGCAGGCAGACCTTCATCATGACAGACATGAAAATTCAGACATCATTTGCTTCTAATGTAGATAACAGATATACCACTATATATGAAACAGGCATAGATCTGACATTATAAAAATGTTAGGGCCACAGATATACACAATATTATTAATAAACTTATAAGTCATAAAAAAAATGTGTTTTTTGTCCCTGGAAGAGGCACGTTCCGGCATGCACCAGTTAATAAGAAATTCCCTAGAGGAATGAACATTACATTTCACCTCGTCAACAATCTTGTAAAAATTAATCGTGTGAATGCAGTTTTATTAATATATGGCAGACCACTATATATATCATTGGTTTCCAACTGGTGTTTCGTGGAATCTTACATTGTAGAATCATAAAAAATTGTGGAACCTGGACAGCTTGTAAATAAAAAAAAAACTTTCTTATTATTGTACCTGTAAAGCTGTTCCTTGTTCTTAATTTTGATGAAATGATGTCACTAAAAAAGCCAGACCATTTGAATTTTTTACCAAGCAACAGAAAAACAGTAATTCCAGTAGTTTTTTCTCGACCTCGTCGGTCAGGGGACTGCAAAAATTTAAACTAATTCAAGAAAGGTTTTACACTGGAAATTTTTTTAACTCTTCTTTTGTTTAATTTGAAAGTGAAGAAAATGGGAAATCTTTTTTTCATCTGGAAATATTAATAAACTTATATAATAAGTCATAAAACAATATGGTTTTTTTTACCTGGAAGAAACTATTTGTCCTGTAGGAGTTATAGAATTCTTGAACATCAGAAATTACGTAAACTTTATGGGAGAATATATTATATAGAGAAATATATTGATATTTGATACACTATTTAGAACAGTGAGTGGGCAATATCGCCCCCTGGTGGGCGACGGAATTGTCCAAGGGGGCGATAGAACCTACTGATTTAACATAGGATCCTATGGGTTTACTTGAGTTGGGGGGGGGGGGCGGCAATGAGAGGAAAAAATTTCTGATGAAGGGGGACGATGGAACAAAAAGTTTTGGAGACTATGATTTAGAGAAATACTGGATATAAGAGAAATATTGAATTTTTTTGGGTTCTGTGGAAGAGCATCATAAAGCATCAAGGGTTGAACCGTTGATGCTTTATGATGTATGTTATCACCGTCGAAGCTACTGCGAGAGCTTTTACATTGGAAACTTCTGCACTATATGTATATAGATATTTTCTCTCTGAAGAATCAGAAAAATTAAGCATTTAAAGATGATTATTTTTTTCTCTCACTGTACTGGTTTTGATTAAACGTGCATTCACCTAATTAATATAATATGTCAATAGTCTTGAAGTTTGAATAAAATCTTATATGTGTTCAGTGAAAATGACAAATCATCTCTCAGCATAGAAAAAAAGTCTTTATTATTATTACATGGAAAGGCGAAAAGTGATCACAGTCTAGGTAAGGAAGAATAATTTTTTATGCATAGGATTCAGTCTTCCAAATCTGTTACCTTTCAATGCATCAATTAACAAATATTTCTCCAACAACCATCTTCTGTACAGAGTCACATAAAAATTTTTCATCTCTTTTTTGATATTTTTTTTGTAATACTATTTGGCTATTTTATCAGACAAAAAGCCATTGCTTTGTTTTGAACTAACAAATTAATCTGAACGCTTCGGAAATTGTTATGTTGTAATTACAATTTTTTATTTCATAATGATTTTATAATTAGATAAAGTTCAGTGATTTCATACACATATTATACTTATGATTGTGTGTTTTTGTTTTAAAATGACAACAGTTTTTATGCCATCATTTTAGAAAAATTACAGTTAATAATTATAAAAAAAAAACTTTAATGCATATTGTCTCTCAATTTATTTTTCTCTTAAAAGTACTCAGTTTTGATGCAATTTTATTTTTTCGAGCTGCACTGAAACATCAATTTTTTGCTTTAAAGTGATAAATTTTAGATTTTGGGGAAAATTCTTTTTTAAATTGCTGCAGTACCTCGATTTATGATCAGTGCAAGTTATGAGCAAAAATACTATGTAAAGAAAAGTTTTCATGCTAGTAAATATTAATTAGCAAGCATGGAATGCTCAAAAACTCATTGTGTACTTGCACACACAATAGCTTGAATATAAGTCGAATCTGAGAGCAATGCTCTATTGTACACTTTGCACTGTATTTGTCTCCTAAGAAATTTTTATTCTGCATAAAGTTTACTGAATGAATGAATGCCAGAACTTTGCCACTGGACGTATCCCGTTTCCGAGATCTCTTCCAGCCCAGCTTCAGAAGCTGGCCCAGCATAAGTTTACTGTACTTTGCCATATTAATTAGGTTTTTATATGAGTTAGTATTTTTCAAGTGTGAACCAAAATAATGATATGAGTTTTTGAAGATGCAAATAACTCTTATTACTTCAGGTACCGCTGTATTCATTTAAGTGGCCTCGCACTTTTTAATATTGTGCAAAATTATGCTCTGATAGAAATATCATTAAAAGTACTATTTAACCATAGATTTATTTTAAATTTTTCACACATGTTCTTGATTATTTGTGCTATCTTGTGCCAGTATAAAGTTTCACTTATCTCTGATACTGAATTTTTTGTAAGCTTTCAAAGAAACTAATTAAAAACAGCTCGCCCGTGATAAAATAGCATTACATCAATGTAATTGAATAAAAATTGATTCAAAGTAAAGGACACTGTTCAGTTCATGAAATGAAGTGAAAGATTGAGATTTCATTGATTTATCTTATTTAAAATTAAAATTTTCTAAATTTTAAAATTTTAATTTAAATGTTAAATAGGTTTGAGTTAATGAAATGCCAGTTTTTTTGCTTCATTCCGTGAACCAAACAGTTTACTTTATATACAGGGTGTCTTGTAAGTGCTAGCACATCTTTTTTCATCAACCATTCGTCATAGAGGTATGATTTTAATTTAAAAAATGCTCAACAGGTGTACCCTTTATTAATTCTAAGAGGGAAATTAATACTGTGTTTAGTAAAATGAAAAATCTAAATTTTCGTACGATCCCTTGTGTTACAACTTCCAATTAGAAAGTTGTTGCCCTGTCTCTCCCGATGCAAACAAAAAAAGAGAGAGCCATATTTCTAAGTGCAATGTTCATAACATTCAAATTTGAAAAACGAAGAAAATTCTGGAAGGAACAGTGTTAAATGCAGAAACGTATATTAATGTATGCATAATGTATATAACATAAACATGATGTCTCTTGATGCCCTTTCTCTTCATTAGAAAATGTGATCTGGAATTGTAAATATACCTTGAAGGACTAGAAAAATTGCTGTGGACGATCTCTCTTAATTCTACAGAGTGCATAGCAAATGGAGGGGGGTGGCATGTAATTTTACTGGCGATCCTAGAGGTATACTTCCAATTAGAAAAAATATCCAAATAATGTGTAGTACTCAGATATGGCATTCAAGTTTCCAGGGATTGTATAGTTATTATAATAAAAACCCCCATTTTTTTACATAGTCCCCGTGTGCCCCGAAACCCAGTTGGAAAGTTGTTGCCCTGTCTCTCCTCATGCAAAACAAATTCACTGATATGTTCGAAACGGGGGAAAGTTGGGAGAAAAACCATTTTTCCACACTTAACACTGTTTTTTTTCCAAATTTCCTCCGTTTTTCGAATATCTCAATGAATATTGTACTTAGAAACATGGATTTTTTTTTTTTTTTTTGTTGGCATCGGGGGAGACAGAGCAACAACTTTCAGATTGGAAGTTAGTGCACAGGAGAACCGTATAAAAATTTAGATTTTTCATTTTGTTGCATGCTGCATTTTCACTCTCAAAACTAGTTCAGGGTAATTTTCGAACGCCTGTTGAGCACTTTTTGAATTGAAGTCATAACTATATTTATACACGATGGACACGGTTGATGAGATAAAGGTTGTGCTATCACTTACAGCACACCCTGTATATATACACACACATACATATATATTGAGAATCAATTTTTATTCAATCACATTGGCATCATGCTGTTTAATCATGCACACAACCTATTTTTAATGTATTTTTTTGAAAATTTGCAAAAAAAAATTAAGCATTAAAGATATGTAAAACTTGATACTGGTATAGAATAGGATATGTAATGAAAAATATGTGTAAAATATTTGAAATAAATCAATGGCTAAATAGTATTTTTAATGAATGTACTAGAGAATATAGTTTTTCACCATGTTAAACGGTACGAGACCCGCTTAAGGGGAGGAAATTGTTTTTTCCTTCTAAGTTAATAAAATGCTTTATATTGGACCAAGATGATTACAGTTCTTTGTTAATGTTGACTGCTTCCTTTCATCGTACGATTGGACATGCCTATATCGGAATTCGTAGGTGCCAACGCTTCCGATTTTCCAGCCTTACTAAAATCTTCCGGTTCAAAATCGGATTCTTCCGCTTTTTCGTATTTATGGGAAACATCTTCAAATTGAGGCTTGGCCATAAATGAAAAATCCCAAAAGAAAAAATCACTCAAGCCCTCGCAATCCTAAGTTGATCAAATTTCCTCTAGAGAAATACGGGGAGTTGGGATTCCAAATAACGAAAATCAACAATTGTCGCCAAATACGATAAATATTATTAGGTTTATGATATAGCGAAGCCAAGTCTTGGCTATTTTGACTTTTATAGAGGAAAAAAGTGAATCAATTGAGAAGCCATATAACACATGACATACAGGGTGTCCCATAAATTGGTAAATAGTTTAAAAATTCATAAAAATTGAAGGAACTAGCTTTTTTCAATGCGGTTAGCGAAAAGTTATTCTCACGAAGGGTGAATTTTTATTGGTACAGAAAATTTTTTTTCAAATTTTTGTCAGTAGAGGGCACTGAATCAAATTCATAATTTTGGACCTGAACCTTTCTTCAATCTCTTCTGCGTCCGAATCGTTGATAAAGCTTCAGCCGACGGTTCGTGGCTGAGGTGAAACAACTTCACCAGGCGTGCTTTATCCACCAATGTCAACATCACAATGAAAATCGTATATAAGTGTTAGTGACAGGAAAATTCTGTGAACTGTTAATCAGTACACCATGCATTTTATAGGACTCTGATTCTCTTTCGTGCCACGCTAAAAAATTTAACTTATTTTGTATCTACAGCGGAACCTCCCCTCTAACGATACACTAGATAGTGGACAGTAAAATCAAGCAAACTCTAATTTTTTTGAAAACTCTATTAATTTTTTGTCATAAACAGAGAATTTATCATATTCAATTAAGATTATGCTTGATCCCAAGCTCGTATTGGTAAATATGATAAATCGTTAATTACTAAAATTCCCATCAAACTCAATTTGAAACTGAAATCATCAAGTTTCTTTGAATCTAGTTTCATGAAAATATTGATTCAAATATTTTAAATATGGCCACTTATCCAAGATGTTCTGTATAAAACATGATTTATGACATCCAATCGGTTTTTAAAAAAAAATCAATTCACAAACTTTTAATAAAAATTTTCATCGAATCGATTAACTTAACTAAAACTTTTAACTGCCATTAACAATTCATCGATTAACCGACCCGATTAATGGATTAATCGCACTCGCCCTAATAGGAACTAATTGTAGAAGCCAAACGTCATATAAATGTTAAAGTCGTATAAACGAGGTTCCACTGCATATCGTACCTCCCCATTTGTCTGCTAACGGGGTCCCATGGGTGTCCGTTACCGAGAAATTCTACTGTATTGACAAAAATTTGAACTAATTTTTCTTTCCGTACCAAAAATAAAATGGTCCCTCTTGAGAATAACTTTTTCGCTAACCGCATTCAAATATACCAACTCCTTCAATTCGTATGAATGTTTCTACTATTCACGAATTTATGGGACACCATCTAAATAAGAGAAGAATGTTTCCAACTATATAAAGAAAAAATTCGTATAAGCAGGTCCAAGCGTATCCACGACTCTTCATACATTCACATGTTATTCACAGCACATAATTGAAAACATACCAACGAAAAAAAAAAAAAATTGCGGAAAAAAACACAACATTATTTACAAATTCGCACACAATAAAATCTATACTCTACCCTTTTTTTTTTTGTGAAAAAATGATAAATATTTACATAAGTAATTTAATATGTATTTATGTATATAGAACATGAAAGAGGAATATATCAAATTCTTATTATATTGGAAAATAGTTGTGGAAAAAACATCTTTCTATATATGTATATCCACCGATTCTGTAACATCAAAATAAGCATCTTCTTGTGTCTTGTTTACACTATTGCATTATTGAATCCATATTTCCTTCTTCAAAAAAAAAATTGCACGAATCTTTTTTTATACCATCCATTCTATGAATAAATTAAATCAAGGAGAGAGAGACTATAGAGAGCATGTACTCAATTAGCGAGAAGTAGAACTCGCGCTTCAATTTTTTTTTAATGGACTATTAATTAATGGAATTTTATGCTAACTACTAGCACCTATTATTAATTATACGATAAAAATTCATCGTCTCCGCTGGTTATTTGAGCTGTTTTTCCCCCTTCCTACGTGCGAAAACAGGCATTTGTTAAGATATGATTCGATAACCCTACATTTTAACTAGAAATTTTGGATTTCTTTTTCCGAATATCCATATTATTGACTGGATTTCCTTTATTTTACGTTTCTAAGATTGAACTTGTGATATTTTTTTTAAAAGCACATTCGTGCACTGGATATGGTATGCGATTTTGAATTTAATCGCTAAATATTGTATGTATGGCTTCTGTGTAATGCCAATTAGAAATCAATATTGCAGTTGTTTTCCTGATTAAACGTGTGTCTAATCTTTGATTATATTTTTTCTTATAGATGCAATGAGATCTTGAAACTTTTCTTTCTTTTAAAAACCAGTGGTTCTTAACCGGGGGGTGTTGGAAAGCATTTTTTTGGGGGGGTGGGAGATGGGTGAAAACAAACAGCAACATGCGGATTGATTTTTCAGAAATATTGGAATGACGCGAGAAATTCAATTTTTCAATCCAAAAATACGAATCATATAGTCCTCCGACCACGAGATGAATTTTCGCTGCGTCATGTCACGTCACGTCGGATGATTTTATTCAATTTTTTTTTTGGTAAAACGATTGCACATCGAGAAAAGTTCATCAGTGACTGAGCTTTCATGATTGGCATGCCCTTCTAGGATAAAATAGAATCGTTTGACATGACGTGCCGTAGCCAAATCTCATCTCGTGGTAGGAGGACTATACCTACATTTTCACACTTCGTTTTTCAGCTTTCGCTCGCAGAAATGTGATGCGTGAAATTTGAATATTCTTCTATATATCATACTCATATATATGCAATTTTCAGATGCCTTTTGCTGTTTGTTTTTTTGTTTGCGGTACCAGATTAATTTCTCTTCGATCTTAATTCTACGAATGATGGTAATTTAGAGCAGTGTTTCTTAACCTTTTTTTTGCCCGTGGCCCCCTTTGAACCATATTTTTTTCTCGTGGCTCCCCTGTCTTACCCAGAGTTTTCAACTCTCATCTAGAAGCGAGACACTTTATACGTATTGAAATGATTTTTTTCAGTAAATTTATGCTGAACGAAAATTTTGCAAAGAAAATTGGTTTCCAGACCACTAGCCTAAAATTATTGATCTCCCCGCTAGTTCGAGTTCCATCAGGACCGTCTCAATATCATGGGGCCCCCCTCCTTAGGCAAAGTGATGCTATGGTAGTCCCATACTTTAGCTGGAAATAAACAGCCTACATATTTCCTACTTATTTTCAAAATCAATTGTACTATACAAAATATCATAAGGTGGGGTCACTTATGGGTATGAGGCCCCTCACAAGAGTGGGACTGACAGAGTTACAGCCCGGGGGCCTAATATGGTTTTCATCATTTTTTTTTTGTTTTTCCTACAATAAATTTCATATAGGGAAGGGGGGGGGGTCTGAAAAATTTAGCTTGGGAACTTGTTGCAAAATGTAGTACCCCAATACCACAAGGGGGCCATATGGCCCCCGGTTGAGAACCACTGATTTAGAGCACGATCATTTCATTGAAATGCGAGTCAACTCATGTATTGAAATTGAATTTCAAAATTCTGATTAAGAACAGTTTTATATGTTCTGTTGAAACCATTTGCAAGTCTAGGAGAAAGACGGCTTCGCAAACACTTCTACCATTTGCTACCACCTCCCTTTGCAAAATGTGGCTTGCAACATCTTTGCTGATGAAAACAAAAACCAGGAATCCCTTGAATGCATGTGATAATATGCGGTTAAAACCCCCCTTCTCAAAGCAAGAGCCTAAATTTCAACATTATTTTGGAAAAACAATAGCAAATTAGTTCATGGAAAATCGAAAGGTAGAATAATTTTATTGCGTTGATACTTGAGTGCATTTTCCTTCAATGAATTAGTTTTGCAACCATCTTTCAAGTTTAGAATTGTTTAAGCTATTAATTACCGGAAAATTAATATAATTAATTGCAAAAAGTAAATTTTTAACAACTAGACAACACACTATTCAAAGGGGGGGGGGGAGGTGCGGGAAAGTAAATTTAACTGCTTTGGGGGTGCTGGATGGTGGGGGGAGGGGGAAGTTAAGAACCACTGTTTTAAACCGAGCACAACTCTGGTCTATGACCACGGGCAATTTACTACCGACTGAGTTGTGATGGAAGTGTGAGTGTGTGTGTATACCTGACAGTAATAAGATGGGTGACTGGTCGACAGTGACCGTGTCTTCTTCACGAGTATTTGGTTCTGGTTTATTTCTGAACTAGTTGTCACCTGGTGCGGAGGGATGGACTTGGTATCGATGTGATCCCCAAATTTCCAGGCTTCAAGTACCCAATGGAGATTCATAAGAAACATGCGTTGGTCACCTCAAACATATTGTTAAGTTGTGTGTGTGTGTGCCCCCTTGAAATGCGTAGGACGTTTGTGTTTCCTCTTAGAAATGCATAGGAAGTTTGTGTATCCATAGGAATGCGTATTTGACTTGACGGGAATTCATGGCGTGCATATTTCTCGAAATGCTCCAAAATTTGTATTACTCTCATAAATGCGCAGGGGACTTCCTGACCACCTCCTAGACATGCGTGCGAGGCTTGTGTACTCCCTAGAAATGCGTACCCATTAAAATGCGTAGGAGGACTACTTATTCCGAGAAATGCTTTAGTGACTCTTGATCACCCCTCGAGCCAGTTTGCTAGGGTATCTCAGGATACAAACATATAAATACAATTCAATATCTAAATTCAGTCACGGTCATTAGTCTAAAAATTGTTGCAAATTCTTATGCTAGGAAGATTTCATTGCATTTATAAAATAGATCATTATTATTATGTTCAGCGGATTTGAGAGTTTGGATGAGTAATCACTATTATCATCAGTTTTTTTTTTTTTAAAAGAATTTCGTCAGTTCTTGAGATTAATAATTTCTCACGAGCTTATCTTAAAAATTTCTGATTGTGCTTATTTACAAGAATAGTGATTGAATACTTTTTTTTCTTCCCCCTCATTATTCAAATTAACGTTAACTACTTATATAATGACAGTGAATATCACTTACGAAAGCGTAGATGAAACCCTTTGTTTTTTGCTCTAAATGATGATCCTGGGGAAAGGGAGGGGGGTATTGTTAGTTAATTATACACAGTATTTTCAATTGACGCCCAAAAAAGCTCAGATAGTGGAAAAAATACTTAAATAATTATTGTTTTTTTTGTTCAGACATGACGTTCACACACAGAAAATCGTTTTCTCTTTTTTCTTCAGCATGTGTCCACGACAGATGAGCACCAATGTGTTTCGGTGTGTGGAAGAAGTAATGTTCAAATACACACAGATATCGAGATCCTGGAAGTTGCGGTCACACTTGATGCTCGTTGGTCAAGCAAGTATGGATGTGGGAATGGTGATTATTTTCACCCTTTGTTCGTTTCGAATCGTTCTTCCTTATGGTTATGTTAATGTGTGTGTGTGTGTATAATTATGGCACTTATGGAGTTTTTGTTTGTTCGTATTCGGATACTTTTATTGAAAAAAAAGGATCAGACGATTGTCCCTTTCTTGTTTGATCCATCGCCGATGCCTCCGTTCCTTTCTTCGGCCGGGTCAGTCGGCGTTCCCGGTAACGTCTCTTCCTGATGGCTCTGGCGTCTGATCTTGCTCGGCGATTTGATGCGTATCGATCCTCTTGTGAGAAAGACTCTCTTGCTCCAGATTGGGCTTGGCCTTATCAGGTACCTAGTCATGGACGGATTGAAATTCATTACGCATGTACACTATATTGTCAGAAATCTGTGGTTTTTTTTAGCAAAATATTGGGCAAAATTTTGGTCGCGTGAACCCTATGCTTGTACTCACAAATTGCCAGTGAAAATTCAGTCACGAGTGCATTTGGGGGATCGACAAAAAATTAAGTTAAAAAAAATGTTTAATGTTAACGTTTTATCAGCCCTTGTATAAAAAGAAACTGCACAAAACTTTCAGAAAATATTGTATGTCGATTTACATAATTTTTGATTTCCTTTCACTATATGTAATCTTTGACGAATCAATAAATTTTGGTTTTACCGGAGATGCCCTGTTCCCGAGGGGGGGGGGGCAAAGTGCTTGCGTTGCTTCTTGCGACAGAGCCTGGGTGTCTCGCGGTTTCTCCAGTTTCTCCAGAAAATATTGTATGTACTAACGTTTTCGTGTATGTGTGAATTCTCGTGAGAATGGCACGTACGATAGAACCTCGGTAGGTCGTCACCCTAATAAGTCGTCACTCCGGTTAGGTCGCCGTTTTTGTTCGGTCTCGTCTGGCTTCCATAGATAACAATGTTAATTAACCCCTCGGTTACTCGTCGCTAATTTCGATTAACTCGTCACTATGGAAAAGTTTGAGAGAGGAACGGATGGTTTCTATGGCTTCCTTTTTCTTCAAAGGTAAATTGATAACAACACGGCTGTATGTTCGAATGTGACCATATAAAGGATTATGCACCAAAACGGAACAGCACAAACGAGAAAAGTGACAGCGTAAAAATTCATTTTCCGACTAAAAAAGACAGGAGTTCCCGAAGCGTTGGGGGAGGGACTGTTCGAGCTGGACCTAATTCTTGCATAGGCTTCTTCGAATTTCAATAAAATATCTTGAATAAGACATTTCTCCCCCCCCCCCCCCAGTTGAGAAGGCTGTCTAATATCTGTTTCGCCCTGCCCAGAGGTCGAAATTTGGCCCTGCGTTCGAGATTACTTCATATTTGTACCATGAACTACTGATAAAAAATTCAAATTACTAAAAATTAAACGTGTCACGTGCATGTAAAATTATTGTGCATTAAATTGCGTTGTAGATAAATGTTAATTATTCTAACATTTATTATGATTAGTGGGAATTGAAAAAAAAAATACTGGTATAAATCGTAAGTTTACCAGTGTATTTAACCATAATACAGTGAGTTGAATACTAAACGCTTAAAAGGTTCAAAAATTCATTTTCTTCTTTCATTATATATATAAATTTGATTCATTTCACCGTTGTAAACCGTGTACGTGGGCCTCTGCCGTTGCTGGATTTGTGACTCCCCTGTGGTGGTGGTGGTCGTGTGGAACACGGTTCACGGAATCTTTGCCCCCGACATCTCGCCCCTAGCACGTTTCGTCCCCGTTACATTTGGCCCTCGGAAATTTTGCCTCTGACATTTATATTTGGCCCCCGCAAATTTCACCCTTGACATTTCGCCCCGGATATTTCACCCAGGACATTTCGCATGTCCTGACCATATGAGCAACCCGGTGAGTGACCAATTGAATGACCCTATTAGTGATCTAGTGAGTTGGACATTTTCCCTGATATTTCGCCTGCCCTGACTGTATGAAAGAACATATGAATGATGGTACAAGTGAGTGACCGTATGAGTAACCAAGTGAGCTGGATATTTACCCGTGACAATTAAACTGCCCTGATCGTATGAATGACCGTAAGAGTAAACATGTGAATGATGGTGTGAGTGACCGTATGAATGATCAAGTAAGTTGAACATTTACAAATACAAATACAAATACAACGCCACAACAGGCAAATTGCCCAACGAGGTGGCTGACTTAAGAACATCATGGATCCCCGAGCCCCTACCTACTACTGCTACACCACACATGCACCCCCCCCCCACCGCCGAACCCCCCAACGAATTGGTACATGCGGGAATGTGCGTGTACGTGTAGTGCAACCTGACGTAAAGTTTGTTTCTGTGTAATGCTTGTTATGTGTAGTGCTGTCATCTGCCCCCAGTTTTACTAACTATGAGTGAAGTGTTATGGTTGAATGATTTACCGTTGTAGGACTGTTGCTCTCTGTGGCGAGACTTTTTAACGGGGAGATCGGCTCGCATTTGCGCCTTGAAGTTGGAAACCACAGAAAACCAACTTCAGCCGACCACCACTGTGGGGTTCGAACCCGGATTCTCGCATCACGAGTCCGGCACTATAACCACTCGACCACCACAGCGGCAATATGTGGCAATACAGCGGCAATACCCCCGATGATATTTTGTGCCCTGACCGTGTGAGTGATCAAGTGAACTGGAAATTTACTCCCTTCACATTTCACCTGCCCTGACCGTATGAGTGATGGTATGAATGACCGTATGTGTGAACAGATGATTGATGGTGAGAATGACCATGTAAGTGACCCTATAAGTGATAAAGTGAGTTTGACATCTACTTGTGACACTTTGCTTGCCCTGACCAAGTGAGTGATCAAGTGAGTTGAACATATAATTCCTGACATTTCACCTGCCCTGACCGCATGAGCAATGGTATGAGTGACCGTATTATATGAGTGACCGCACGAATGATCAACTACTGCTGTAATAAATGATATGGAGGCATTCTGTTCGTTATTTGTGTATATTTTCTGTGACTTGTATACGTCATCGCCACCTATCGGCTGTTTTTTAGTTATTTTTTCCTATCGTAAAAAAATTCCCGTGACCTAGCGATGCTAACCCTGCAAACCGTTTTTATTTCGGTTATTTTTCTGGTTTTTATGAATTTTTAAAGTTTTTACAGACTTTTTGCCCACCCTGAGATACCATGTACATGAGATACATGCATAGAAGTATAAAAACTCTCAATGATATGTCATTTTTACCGCACATTAATTATGTACGTAATAAAACAAACAATGTAATGGGTGCTCTTAACAAAATTTCATTCCCCCAGGCTAAGCTATCTATTAAAAATAAAATTCTTTTATTTAAGTCAATACTTCGCCCTACGCTGCTTTATGCCTCACCTGCATGGGCCCATGCATGCAAAACCAATATTAAAATCTTGCAAACTGAACAAAATAAAATTCTAAGGAGATTTTTGAATGCAACTTGGTTCATCAGAAATCTTAATATTCGCTAAGATCTGGGCATTCCTCATATATTCAAATATATCAAAGAAATTAATAAAAATCAATTTGAGAGAATGAAAAATTCCAGCCATCAACATATCAAAGACTTGGTTGATTATAGTTCAGCACCTACACCAAAAACATCGGCTCGAACAGTGTATAGGAGACCTCAGCAGATTTTCCACCTCCCTTGGGAGGAGATTGGATAATGCAGGAATAACTTGGAAGCCTCCTAGGCTATAATTAGGACTGTAAATATTATATATATACGCTTATTCTCTACTAATGTGGCACCTATTTTAAACGCATTTATCTATGTGGCACCTATTTTAAACGCATTTATCTATGTGGCACCTATTTTAAACGCATTTATCTATGTGGCACCTATTTTAATCGCATTTATCTATTTGGCACCTATTTATTCACTTTTTTCCGCATCTAATTATCGTATTTAATTAACACCTTGTACATATGGAAATTACTATAAGGCACATATATTGGAACTTTGAAAAAAAATAATAAAAAGCTACCCGGACGAATGGCATTTAATTTGACGAGTGTATAAATTAAAGCTTTGGATTATAACCACCATTCTTTTATTCTGATTGAGTTCACTTTGACGCATGCAGTTACCACTAAGATAAATATGTGGGTTGGACCTCTCTCCATCTGGCAGTGACGTGTCATCGAAGAGTTGTGGTGGCATTTTCTTAGTGATTTATCTGCATTTAGGCTAAATTCTGTATAGCTATGACCGTGACCTGGATTTGACTATGCTTTCTTTCCCACACAAAACACATACATGCACACACACTAATTATCTTACAAAACTGACAGTCTATTTTTTGCCCCTTCTTCATAGGCCTTACTGGGCCCGTTCGTAACCCCACAATCAGTCAAGAGCTGGGCATGGGGGGTAACAATTTGATTCTGTTCTGTTTAGTAAATAATTTTTAATTGCGCATGCGCAAGAAATATTAATTTTATTTCTTCAAAATTTGGTTTCCAGATATACAGGGTGCATAGGTAACAGCGCGTATGGCATTTTACTGACGACTGTTGATCCTAGAGGTATACCTCCAATTAGAAAAAAGTATCCAAATAACGTGCAGTACTCAGATATGTCATTCATATTTCAGGGGGTTGTATAGTTATTGAAATAAAAAAATTAACCTTTACACTATAACCGTGTGCCCAAATCAAATTAGAAAGTTGTTACCCTATCTCTTTCTCTCTCAACGAAAAAAAAAAAAATTCATAGTGATATTGAAACTTGAAAAACGGAGGAAAATTTAAAAAGAAAGAAGAACAGAGTTAAATACGCGTAAATCGTTTTTACCCGCATTTAACGTTGCCCCTCCCCCTCCCCACTTCATTATCCCAACTAAAAAATTTTCATTTTAAATTTCATTTATTCGTCAAATTTTCTTTAAATTTCGTAAAATTTGGTTGAAAACTCGGCAAAAAACAAGAGGTGGAAAGTGGAATTTTGGATTGGGAAGAAACATCTTGGGAAGAAAAACTGCAACAACAAAATTGCATACGAACATTGCAAAAAATAAAACAAGTAAATCATCTTGTAAAAGATCATTTGCTGCTTTCTATACGATACACAGGGTTAATCAAAAACATGTTTTTCTTATTTAATTTTTGGTTGTTCCTTTAAATGCGCACTCGTGATTAAATGCTCACTGGAAAGTGAGTGCAAGAGTCTTTGCCCAGAGCTGTCTTAATGCATGGATCCAACCAGACACTCCGTGTTAATAATATCTGATACTATGGTTTTTTTAAAAGTATGTAAATTAGTAGAGGCTGGTATTTCCAGCCAGGTGAGAGGGGGGGGGGGCCCAGAGCAGTAGTACTTTTCCCCGGGGCGGGGGATCCCATAGTGTTATTAAGACTGCCCTGGGACTGACTATACTCAGATAATCCACATTACAAAATGACTTACACGACATCTCCCTCCAGCAGCTTGAGGTCGTAACTAGGATTGATTATCACAAAAGACAGGCTGTTCCTTTTCTCTGAAGATTCGTCTATTGGCCATGGAATGAAAAGAAAAATGTATTGATTTTGTCACCAAAGGAATTTCTTATATGTAAAATATTCTATATGTAAAATAGGTTCAGGGTTGCTATAAGATGGTATCTACCAATTCCAATTGGCAACCCTTCCAGCACGTAGGGTATGTCCGCATCTTTTGAGAGTTTGGGAAACAGGCTATTCTAGTGTATAGTAGAGTTGATCCACTTTGCCCAAGAGCATTTAGAAGACACCAACGAATAAGGCAAATACAAAATTGTGTATTTGCCTTATTCGTTGGTGTCTTCTAAATATTCTAGTGTATACCACGAATCGTTGGCTGGTGCAGATGTGGATATTGTGATATCTTTGACTCTTACACGAGGCAGAAGGTTGTGGTATACAAGGATGACGTCACTCTCCGCTACCATACGAAGGTGTATTTTTTTTAACAACTGGTTGTTGCGAAGATATAATTGGAAAGAGAGAAAATTTTCAACTGCCCCTGCGGGAAATCGAACCCACGTCCTTTCACTTTCCGGGTGAACGCCCTAGACCACTAGACTACAGAGGCAACGAATCTCTCAATCTTTCCCTGGAGCTCGTGTACACTGAAAGGGACCGTACATGGACGGCCGGACCAGACTCAGGCCAAAAATTTATCTTCGCAACAACCAGTTGTTAAAAAAAACCTTCGTATGGTAGCAGAGTGACGTCATCCTTGTATAAGTCGCCATCTGGTGGCAGCAGTTGTGAGCTTGGCCTGAGTCTGGTCCGGCCGTCCATGTACGGTTCCTTTCAGTGTACACGAGCTACAAAGAAAGATTGAGAGATTCGGTACCTCTGTAGTCTAGTGGTCTAGCGCGTTCACCCGGAAAGTGAAAGGACGTGGGTTCGATTCCCCGCGAGGGCAGTTGGATTTTCTCTCTTTCCAATTATATCTTCGCAACAACCAGTTGTTAAAAAAAAAAAACCTTCGTAGGTTGTAATATGTTGCGAATGTTAGATTTTTTTGGTCGCTACTTCGAGAAAACTCTAGTCAACAGTTCTAACTGGATTCCGGGGTTCCACGAACATTGGTTGGACAGTTATGCTCTATGGCGAGTGGTTGCACAGCATTTCTAGCCTGTGCGCCAGATATTTGAGATGAACACAGATTATGGGTCTCAAACTGATGTACATGTTATATGGATTAATATATATATTTTTTTATAATACCTTTTGCATAGCAAGGACATGACTCAACTTTTGACTCATGGGCCAGCCAGAGATTGCACACACCCCCTTCCCCAATATCCCTGATCTCTCCTCGTCTATGCATAAGCGTCGGTAGTGCTTTTGACCTATGGGTGCTGAGCTTGAACTTCATAAAGGAAATTCTCATTCGTGGATTAATTCTGGAGGTGATCAAACTGGTTCTACAAAATACTGTAGGGCAGTGTTTCTCAAAGTGTGCGTCGCGGCTCCTAGGGGCACCGCCAAACCGTTGTCAGGGGTGTCGCAAGGAACTGGAAATATCGATTTGTGTGCCCATTTAAGCTTTGAAGTGGCTCTTTTCGAGTGAAAATGTTAAAACTGTTCTGGGGGGAAGCCGCAGATGAGCCATGAATTGGGCAAGGCAGCCGTGGATGACAAAGTCAGAATCACTGCTGTAGTTACTAGAGCACCCTCAGCTCCGACGATACTGGGTATGTGGTACAGTAACTTCTCTCAAAGGATGAAGGTATACCACGCATGGGCAAGAGAATTTTGACAGGCTTTGCCAAATTGACATTGGTAGATGATGTAGTACGCACGATGCATTGTAATATAAGCGCATATAATAACGATACGAACCGTAGTCTTCGGTAGGCAAGCACAGGTCCTTCATTCGATTCCTCACCAAGTTTCCGATTTCTTGCCTCTCGACGTCCGATTTAACAGCGACTTGATCCTCGTCGTCCATCAATTCTAAGGACATCTTTTGGTTCGCACCATAAAAATAAAGTTACATAAAAGGTAGATAATATAAACCGGATGAACATACTCAAGAAAATTGATCAGGAATTGCAAAAACTTCTAAGTATTAGAAAAATTTGCTGTGGACGATGTCGTGTATATTTTATTGCAATACGTATGTTACGGGAAATGTGATAAATTCGGTTATTATACATAACCGGTTATTATGAATAATGGTAGAGCATTTTGGTAAGATTGATAAATTTCCCTAAATTTATAACTTTTACCGGTGATTATGCATAGTACCCAAGCGTCGCGTCGTTGGTAAACATGATAAATCGTGCTATATGATATACAACGCTACGTACTATATGATATACCTGATAATTCATACATGTATTGTATCATTATATCGGGGTACGATCGTAAAAATTTGTTATCATTATATCGGGAATCCAACTATATTCATCACATACACTAGATTCATTTGGTATTTTTTTTTTATATTTATCAAATTCACCAATTACACTAGTGCAGAGGTTCTCAAAATGTGCGCCTCCAACCTTTGCCAGTGGCACCGCGAAATGGCAGCCCGACAAAGGAAGAGATTTGAAGAGATTCTTTGTTAAACTGCTCTGGGGAGTCACGAATAAACGTTGATTAAGGTAAAGGGCGCCACCGGTGGGAAAAAAGTTTGAGAACCCCTGCATTAGAGGATATTATGCATAATCACAGATAAAGGCGATAAATTTCAAGTACGTATTTATCAAATTTACCAACGATGCTTGGGTATTATGCATATTCGCGGGTTTGATAAATTTATCGAACTTACCAAGACGATTGGTAAGTTATGCATAATAACCGATTTATCACATTTATCGTAACACACATATACGTATACAGTAAATTTCGTCACTGGATTTTAAAATTGGTTACAGATTTTTGCAACAGATGGTGCTGCGGTTCGGGTGAACTAAAATACGGTATTTTCATCGGTATTTTTCGGTATTTTTTTAATATCTACCGTTTGCAGCAACAAAATGGTGTAGTATCAGAACCTTATTCACAGAAATCCGCACAAATACAAATGTCTCAGTTAGAGGCGGATTCATGGTATTTCCGCCTGTTTCTCCCATTTGCCATTTTTCTCCCATTCCAGTCTAAATACGCCTCTCTCTATTTAAGTCACTCTTTCAGTCACTCACATCTTTGCACATTTTTTTTATCATTCTTTTGGCCTTTGAATTACTCTCTGTGTCACTCTTTTAGTCACTCCCACGCTTACACACTCAAAAAAAAAACCATAAAAAAAAACAACAAACTTGCACACAGGCCAAATTCATTCTTTTGGTGGCTCAATGACCAGGTCTCTCGCTCTCTGTCACTGTCTTCGTCATTATTGCATACTGTTTCGGTCACTCACATTTTTGTAAAGTATTTATGTCACTCTTGTCGTCACTCACTGACCTGCACCCGTGCTCTTTAGGTCAGTGGTTCTCAACCTTGGGAAGTCCATGGCCCGTCATACACATGGCTAATGAGAAGTAAATGAGGAAAAATGGAACAGTAAATCACTCACGGCCCAGCCGGCGGTTGAGAAACACTGCCATTCTTTGGTCACTCACGTGCTTGTGAATCTTTTTCGTCACTCTCGTAGTCACTCACCAACTAGTCTCTTGCACTCTAGACCATTCATTCTTTTGGCCGTTCATATGATTGTACACTGTTTTGGGTACTCACGTACAGTACTTACAAACTCTTTAGAACCCTCTTCTGGCCGATCGGTCCCCCGTTATCTAGATCAGTGTTTCTCAAGCACCGGGCCTTGACATCAGTCAAACCGGGCCGTTAGTGGGGGTTCACCGTTTCATTTTTACCCATTTATTTCCCATCAGTCGTGTGTATTACCAGGCCTTCCACTCGCAAAAAAGAAATCAACCGGGCCGCGGGCTTCCAAAGGTTGACAATCACTGATCTAGATCCCTCGACTGACCTAGTCCCTCACTCCTGGGGCCTGTGTTTCCAAATCTTTCGATGTCACAGACTTCCTGTAGCAAGCAAAAGTCAATTTTTAGCCCTTTTCCCTCCATAAAAGTAAAAATGGATTGTTTTTATAATTTGCATATCATACAAAATTTGATTTAAAAGAAACTAATTTTACAGAAGTATTACCGTCGTGGTGGTAAATGAAGATCATCCTTGCAAAGTACTCATTGTGATCCGTGATAATCACGTGGATCACTCGAGAGATCCGTAATAATTATGCCACGGATCACTTAAGTAATCTGGGAACGTTCCGCGGGTAACTTGAGCGATGTAGAACCGCACTGGGAGCCGCTTAAGTGCTCTAAAACTGTGCCACATGACACTCAAGAGATCCCTAAAACTTTGCTACATGCCACTCAAGGGAGCTTTAAATGTGCCACGGATCACTTAAATACTCTGGAATTGTGTTGTGCGACGGGTCACTTAATAATAATAATAATATAATAATAACGTGATCTTCATGTATTCCCAAGGGATCAGCAGGATCCGTCCAGGGAATTTGTTAGTGTTAGTAGACATCCATGCCCGAACCGGGATTCGAACCCAGACCTGCGCAATGAGAAGCTAATTCCCTCACCACTCGACTAACAGGCGGCATCGACTTAAGCGATCTGTAAATGTGCCACTTAGTTAATTTTTACAAAATTAATTTTGGGGGGGGGGCGAAAGGTCACCCGAGGGCCACATTTGGTCTGCGTGCTAAGGGTTTATCATATAATATGTCTTGAAGGGTAGGCCTAAAGTGAATAGAAAAAATGTAAATGTTCCTTAAAAAGCGAAGGGATTTTTCCCCACAGGAAAGCATGGGAAGCCAAGATCGTGCATCAAGCCCCCTTAACCCTTTAAACGCAATGGTCGAGTTATCTCGCCTCCTGAAGAGCCTCTTACTTTAGCATTGACGAGATATTTAGTAAAGTTGACTTCTCAATAGAACACTTTTCCCCTATACCCCTACAGCAGGCATCTTCAACCAGTTGCTCTGCGAGCACCCTGGTGCTCCCTGAAGCGCACAGAGTGCTCGATGCTCGCGAGCATTTGATCAACGTTCCAATTAAACACCTTGTACAAATTGCATTCAAGGATTGAAACCATTCTAATTTTATGCATTTGTATGTCAAGCATGCCGTAAGGGTGCTCGTCTTTTTATGATGGGCACAGGCAGTGCTCGCGACTAGAAAAAGGTTGAAGACCTCTGCCCTACAGTTTGAGAATCGGAAGAAAGTCTACGTCATTAAAAAAAGGGTGGGAATTTTTGAGGGGTTTCAGGGATTTCTGCTGTGCGTTAAAAGGGGTTAATAAAATCGGTGGAGGGGGTGTCCGAGAGACCTTTTTATCTCTCCACGACGTATGGTATGCATTTATCTGTAGCTCTTTGCACATATGTAACTACGGATGCCTTACCGAAGACGTCTCCGTCAGAGAAGAGCTTTGCGTCCTATAAACGCCGATAGGAACTTCGTACGTCGTCGATGCAAGCTTTTGGTACAGGCGCCCGTAGGTTTTGATCCAGAGCTCGTCTTTCGTGATGCGGACCTGCGACGTCAATGAGAAATACATACCGATATATAAGCTCATTTCTTATCTCATTTAAATATCTTAGAATAAGTGAGTAGAGGAAAAAATGTTACCGAAGATAAGAATCCCGATCCCGGTGCTTGGTCCACTCCCAGAAGAAGACGAACAAAAGTGATCATGTAATCTTTCACGAACGCCTAAACGGGGGTTCAACAGAGAAAATGGTGAGAAAATGCACTCTATTAATCGAGAAAGTTATACAATGATTGCTGAGAATAATTTATATGTAAGGCTCGTACCTGGTAGAGGAGCGTGTCGAGCATGCTCGCGCTGAACACATTCCCAGCTGCGAACGGCAGGCGAAACATGTAAGAGATGTGAGATCCTCTGTCCTTCTCTGTCTGTATGGAAGATAATGGCGATATTTTAATGTATTTACTGCATTTTAAAATATGTTATCAATGTGTGGGTCTCCATTTGATTATATGCAGCGTCATATCAGGAATATTGACATCATTTGTGGAATGAATCACACATGTATTCATAAAGATACAGTCAGACCCTCTTATAACGAAGTCGGGGGGGGGGGAAACAAGTGAAAATACCGTAAAACCCCTCTTAACATACACCTCTCAGATGCGGTCACCCCTCTTTTACGGCCAACTAATAATATCCAGTTGTATAACAAAAGTATGCATTTCAAACCCCTGATAAACGGTTACTCCCTCTTTTACGGACGAATTTTTTTGTCCCGTCGGTGACCGCAAAAGTGAGGTTTTACTGTATTCGTTATATTCGTATCCTCTTGATAAATGCCTGTTTCAGCACTTGATACTGTATTTATGCTTGACAATCGCGCAACACGTTCCATCTATTTTAGTAGCTCATTTTCAAACTTCGACAAGCACTCATACTCTGTACAATTTTGTTTTTCAATTGCATTTTTATTGCTTTGGTTTGCTAGAGCACGGGGATGCACTCTCAAAGCAAGGTCTTCAGACGAAACATTAATACGGCTTGATGTTACAACAATGAATGAATGAATGAATAAGACATTCATTCATTGATATCACAACAGAGAAGTCTAAATTTTTCTTTTATCGCCCCCAAGTTATGATCAAACCTTCCTTTTGGTTATATAATGCAGGAGAAAGACATTTTTACTTGTTTTGCAACACTGATAGAAAACTAAGCATGTTGAAAACGTGAGCTTTTTAGGAATAATAGATGTCTCCAAGCTGTCCTTTAAAATGATAGGAAGATTTTTAACAGCTGCCTGATGCGGAGACGTATTTAGAAAAAAAAAAGAGAAATTTCAACTGCCCATGCGGAGAATCGAACCCACGTCCACTTACTTAAAATTGCGAGCTTTGGCCTGAGTTAGGTCCGACCGTTCATGTACGGTCCCATTCAGTGCACACGAGCTCCAAGGAAAGATTGAGATATTCGTTGCCTTTATAGTCTAGTGGTCTAGGGCAGTGTTTCTCAACCGCCGGGCCGCGGCGCCGGACCCTGACACAACCAGAAATCAACCGGGTCGCGGGCATCCGAAGGTTGAGAGCCACTAGTCTAGGGCGGCATATTCGTTGCCTATGTAGTCTTGTGGTCTAGGGCGCTCACCCGACGTGGGATCGATTCCCCGCAAGGACAGTTGGATTTTTCTCTCTTTCCTAAACACATCTTAGCATCAGCCAGCTGTTAAAACCCTCGTATAGATATAACGGAGAGCAAGGGCGTAGCGAGGAGGGGGGGGGGGGACTTGGGGGTCTGGTCCCCTCCCGAACGAAATTTCTGGCTACGCCCCTGACGGAGAGTGACATCATCATCGGGTTCAAATGATGACTACATTGTTCTTGACCTTCTAAACACGAAACTTGATAAGTGGCAACTGGTGTTATAAGATCGATCTGAACCAATATTTTCCAAATATCACGAATGGGGGGGTTGGAAAGCTGGGGAAAATTTTCATTTGGTAATAAACTATTGATAAAAAAATTTTAATTAAGATAGGGAGTTATCATTTTAAAATTTGAAAAACTTCAAGAAGGGCATTTCCTTAATAAATGAATATTTGTTCGATTAAAATTTAAAAATCTATTGGTGAAAAAATTAAAAACAGAGTGGCGACTTTTCAGAAATACAGTCGACTTCCGTTGTAAGGAACTCCAAGAGACCGTAGAAATCACTTCGTTATAATAACGAAATTTCGTTATAAAGAAATTCCTGGTTGCTTAAAATGTCCCTACGTAAACTTATCTGGGAGATTAGAAAAGTGCTCGTTAAAACGAGATTTTCGCTATAACGGTATTCGTTAAAACGGAATTTAACTGTAGAAAGTGACGAAAAAGAAAAAAAGGTTCTGTGACAAATACAGTAAAACCCACTCTTAACGGACACCCTTCAGATGCTGCCATCACTGTTTTATGGACGAATAATAATTCCCCCGTGTATAATAAAAGTATGTTTTCCAAACCCCTGATTAACGGTCACCCTCCTCCCCAGGTTTGAAGGACGGATTTTTTATTTGTCTTAGCGGGTTTTATACCGTCCATTTTAATGCAAACTACTACTAAACCAGACATGCATCTCGTTCATATTCCTCTGCAGAACCTCTAACGAATTGGTACATGTTGGAATGTGTGTGTATGTATAGTGAACCTTCCGTGAAGTTTTTGTGTAATGCCTGTTATGTGTACTGCTGCCATCTGCACACGATTACTTTTTTTAACTATTAGTTTTTCTCAACTCATAATGAGCAAAGTGTACTGAATGAATAATTGTAACGTTGTAGGCATGTTGCTCTCTGCGGTGAGAATTTTTAAAGGGGAGATCGGCTCGCATTCGAGTCTCGAAGTTGGGAACCGCACAAAACCAACTTCACCGACCACCACTGCGGCGACGGTGGGGTTTGAACCCGGATCCTCGCGATGCGAGTCCGTCACCATGACCACTCGACCACCACAGCGTTTACTTAATGAAAACTGCTGGGGATACAATTTATGTCAATTTCGTGAGAATCGCTCGAATATATTTGCAATTAATTACAGAAATAGTAACAGTATTTATTGTTACGCAATTAGTGTTTACCTTTTCCATCTTCGAAAGATGCAAGGCGTAAGTATCGCGAGCCCTGAACTGCATGAACCTCATGTTGCAAGACTGACTCAACTCTGTTATTATCCTGACGCTCGGGAAAAGTCTGAAAGGAATTGATCGAATCGTCAATGACGGTATCTGTTAACATGAAAATGCTGTTATATAAGCAATAAAAAATTGTCGATCACACGCACACACTTACTTGAACATGGTTTGTACCGCGACGATGGTATTGCAATCGGCCAAATAGTCCTCCTCTGCCGAGTTTGAAGATTCCTTGTTGACGACGACTACGCTGTCAGCGAGGGTTATGCCAGCTCTAAGTAGATCGTCCAGGCTGTCAATTATCACAAAAAAAAGACGTACATGTAACAGTCGGGCCCCGCTAAATCGGATATCAATGATTCCAGCACACGATAAAGCGGGGGGGGGGGGGAAACACAATTCAATTGTCATGTTACAACGTTAGTATAGTTTGTTTATTTGAAAACTGGATGAAGTATCAACATTAATAAAGCTTCTCAAATAAATCAGACATATAAAAAGTGAAATGAAAATTGTATTTGATCACAATACCCAAGATCTTTGTTTTTCATTATAACAGGTAACGCCCTCTATTGGCTCAATAGAGAGCAAAAATAAAATAAATGTACGTATTTGAAGATAACTGGAAAAAAATAATAAATTATAACTAATTTATAAGAATTAATAAAAATACTTTAAGAATTGATGAAAAAATAATCGAAAATAGTATTAGAATTAATAAATCAAAATACCAATCGGTTTCATTTTTAACATGGTAGAGTCAGAATATTTTATGAATTGCGTAATTACGTATTTCTTATATGACCTATCAGCATAGATTTTTTTAATCTAATGTAATTGTCAGATGTTCAAAAGTTACATCAGATGATTCTGATGGGATTGTGTGTGTGTGTGTGAGTATTATTATTATTTATTTTTTAAATATGTTTGTCAAATGTTTAGAAATTACATTGAATGGTTTTCGTGACATTGTTGGAGTTTCCATGTATATACACATATCATTTTTTCTCTAAATAGAAATATATTATAAATTATGCTGTAAACTTATGTTGTAAAACATAGATAATTTTTGCAATTTGTGGCAAAGTGGGTCACTCTTTAATGAAACTGAATTGTTTAATATTATAGGTATTGAGAATATTAGAAATCTTCGAGATTTATTTTTGAAAGTATGTGTAATCTGATGGGGTAAAAGATGTTTTAACCACTGAAAACTGTTGACAATGTAAATCACTATACTGATATTGTTTTGTAGTAGTGAGAATATTTTATGTATAAAGGGTTATATATAATTTAAAAAAGAAAATCACCGATGGTTGTTTTTAAGCAACCATTTTTTGCCATTGACTGATCAATATCTCTACTTAAGTAGAGAAACCAGGATGGAGAACTCAGTGCTCGGTACTTCGCACCAACTAGCAACGGCATAAATCAAAAATAGTTTCAAAATTAACGAGAAAACTTCCATTGGAAAGAATTCCCTACTGGATTGGCTTCTTTGCAATTAAACTTATAATGCAGTGAATTGCGAATCACAATTATAAGCGTAATTTAAGTAAGTTTTCAGTTTCGAAGTTCCCCCAGTCTTGGGAGAATTTATATTATGGATTCCCAGACTTTTTGCACCTTCTCGGCACCCTAAATTACCTAGATGCATTAACTCATAATTACAATCTTAAACTGTGGGCTTTCTATGGTATAGAAAGCCCACAGTCAACATCTGTCGGAAGCTTCAATCTATACAGCGACAATTTTTACTGTATAACACCGGGGCATACGACATTACCCCAAATAACACTCTCCAAGTTATATGCGAACAGATCCCAGTAGATATTCAGCTTGCTTACGAGGTTAAAATCGTTAATCTATGACTTAAGGAAGATATTCAACCAGAAGAAAAGTTCTCGCAAATAGATATCATAGAAAACAAAATCACGGGATGGACAGATCACCCGGCAGAAGATATTACACCAGTACAAATACTTCTCCAGAATATTCCGGAAACACGTGGAAGAATAATATACACGGATGGGTCCAAAACAACGGAAGGAGTGGGAGCAGCTCACAGCATATTCAGCGACAACGAAGAGATAGATTACTGGATCTCAAAACTTCACGATCGGAATACAGTATTCCAAGCTGAAATGCTGGCCATCAAGAAAACTGTAGAAGTGGCAACAATATTTCCTGATAATACCATAATAAAAACAGACAGCCTGTCCTCTTTGAAAGCCCTCAAAGACCCACTCACAACAAATCCAATGGCCCGTGAAGTCCGTAAGCTACTTATTCAAAACAACAAAATACATTTGTGCTGGATTAAAGCTCATAAACAAAGATCCAGGAAATGAGAGAGCTGACTTCCTCGCAGAGCTGGCCACCAAGGAAGGAAC
Source organism: Pholcus phalangioides (assembly GCF_987345545.1). NCBI lineage: Eukaryota > Metazoa > Arthropoda > Arachnida > Araneae > Pholcidae > Pholcus > Pholcus phalangioides. The sequence continues at coordinate 19,177,393 of NW_028301616.1, read as the reverse complement.
CCCCCCATACCCTACCAATCTCTCAATCAGTATACAAAAGAAAATGGTTGCAAGAATCATTACGTCAATGGCAAGAAAGATGGGACACTGAATGTACAGGGCGTAAGATTCATGAAATTCTACCCAAAGTCAGCATACACCACTTGCCATGGCCCAGAAACATCACCACCCTTTTCACCGAACACGGGCCGTTTCCGGCCTATCTGGCAAGATTCAAAATAGTAGCCTCTGCCTCTGCGAAAAAGAGGGAAACAATTTTCATTACATCTCAGAGTGTCCCAAGACCAAAGAGTTCCATTTTAAATTACCAGACCGGGACAAGCTGACGCTCTGGAAACGACGCATCATCAGAAGTCCGATGAATGCCAATCGCATAATCAAACTCGTGAAACATCTTGAAACATGCAAAACTGAATTCAGACGTCCAATTAACCGGACTGACGATTCCGACGACTCCGAATGTACTGTTACAGAACCAAGACGAAAAATTCCTAGCCTCCATCCCATGATCACAAGACTAAGGAGTAAAGAAAGATCAATCCAGGCGGTCCTTCCTCCATTGTATCGTGCTCAATGTACTCTGATTTATTGTTTCCAAAGAATGTATATGGTAGTTCATGGCAAATCTGTGTAAATAAGCTTTTTGTCTTTATTTTTAGTACATAATTTTATTTCATTTTTCTTTTATGTTAATCTTGATTGAATCGTGCTCAATGTGTATGTGTGTGTGTGTGTGTTTTTTTGGATTGTTTCCACAGAATGTATATAATAGTGCATAACTAATTAGCGCAAATTAGCGTGTATTTAATCTTTTTCGATGGTTTTTATATTTTATTCCATTTTTCTCCTAGTTAATCCTGATTGTATGTATCCTCAATGTCTTCTGATGGATTGTTACCAGAGAATGCATATAATTTTTTCATTTGTTGAATAAATAGAAGATGCTCTCCGACACGACCCAGCCTCCTAGGAGGTAAAGAGAGGAAGTTGTCTTGCAAAACAGCTCTGGAAGTGAGCGGTCATCAATCAATCAATCATAAAAATACGGGAAACAGAAAATCGAGATCCATACGGGATATCACAAGTGATTCCGCGGCATGGCGGATTGCTGCGAGATGTGATGGAAGACAGGATTGAAGGGAAAAGACTTAGGGAAAGGCTCTGAGCCGCCTGGATGTCAACGCTACTAAATGACGCAGAATATACCAGCTGTATAACTAAAGAACAAAGCCCAAGACTGAGATGAGTGGTGACTGCTCAACAAGGGGCGAACAAGTGACTGATAAGTAAGGACTGATGTACCATTGATGATGATGATGGTGGCATATCAACATATGCCCCATCATCATCATCAATGGTACATTGTGACTACATAATCGTTGCGACATTCTTTGACTGATCTCACGGCACTCCATTTCATGATCACTAGTGTATACTCACTCGTCTATGGATCCTAGCATCCAATAAACAAGGGGGAACCAAGAAATAGCATCCAGGAATGCAGGGTGAGGCCTGTAATAATAATAACAGTATATTTAAGTATAGTGCTTGTCATAATAACAATAATAATAATGATAACAATACTAATGATGATGATAATAATAATAATAAAATTTGGGTAAAATTTCACATCAGTTAATGCTTGTCAATCAATAGCTTTCTTAATGGGACTTGACTCACTTTTTTTCTAGAAGAAGGACGATGGGTCGCAGGGTCTGCGGACTGTGGAAATGAGCTCTGAGCGGGATGATGAAGTTGTAGATTCCGTTGCTGGCGTAATCCGCTGCCAGGATGATGCAGCGGTTCGGCCAATTGTAGTTCTTCGCTGTCCGGAACATGCAGTGGTCGCACACCTACATACACACAAGGAAAATAATTACATTGGCGGTTTCACTCTCATGAAAAACTCTCAGCCATTATTTTATATTAATAATCACGAATACCCATTCTCCAGGCGGGTGGCTGATTATGTATTATGAGGGCCGGCTTTCTATCACAAAAAAGAAGTCGTCACAACGATAAGCGAACCCTAAACTCATTGACAAATTTCTACTTTCCGTAAAGAAAATAGATGCGTTTTTCTGATCGCAACACGCGTGTGCAATGTTGGTTTACATCTAAAGCTATGACTACATTCGTTTCTAGGCTGTTCCAATAGTTATTCGCAAGTATTTGCTTCCAATGTTTGCTTTCCTCTGCTGCAATGAAGCACCAGTGGCATAAGCTGGCTGCACACTTGGCCAGAGTGCTTCAATGTTTCTTGGCGAATATTTGATTCTAGAGAGAGAGAGAACAGTGGTTCCCACTTCAACTGAATTTTTTGACGTTTTTCCCACGAGTCATGTGTGATCACGACACTTACTACTAAACCACGAATGTGCCTCGTCCATATTCCTCTGCGGAACTTCTAACGAATTGGTACCTGTTGGAATGTGCGTGTCCGTGTTGTGAACCTAACGTGAAGCTTGTTATAGTGCTGCCATCTACCACGTATTTTTCGAGCTATGAGTGAAGTGTAGTGTTTGGAAATTTTACCGTTGTAGGCCTGTTGCTCTCTGCGGAGAGACGTTTCAGTGGGGAGATCGGCTTGCACCTCGAAGTTGGGAACAACAGAAAACCAACACATCAGCCGACCACCACTGCGGCGACGGTGGGGTTCGAACCCGGGACCTTGCGAAACTGTCAAATCTAATAACACGAGGCACAAATGTAAACAAACCACGAAATAGTTCAAGTGAATAATGGTAATTTTTCTCAACCGATATGGAAAACAAGTACGATCGCTAATCAAAAAAGGGACGTTTACAACGCAAAATTTTCGTACGACACATTTCTACCCGAAGAAGTCAGAAGATGAGGCGTCAAAATATTCGTATGATTCATATTTTTTTTTAGAAATTGAAAAATTCAATTTTTATCATCATTTTAATTTTCTTAAATAATCAGTCAACATGTTATTTTTTTTCCGCCTCGCACCCCCAAAAATGCTCGCCCGCACCCCTGGGGTGCGAGAGTTTTGCGCGCACTGTGAGAGCATTGTGTGTGCATCCGGGGGGGTGCGTTACCCCCGGTTGGGTACCACTGTTCTAGAACAATTTAGTACCCCAACGCGTGTAACGCGTGACTGTTGGCGTTCTTCGACCAATGCGTGACCAGACGGATTGGAGGATCGGGAAGGAAGGCGGCTCCACCTATCGGCTGTTTTTGAGGTTTCTTTTTTTTCCCTGTCTTAAAAAAAATTCCCGTGACCTAGAGATGCTAACCCTGCAAACCGTTTTTTATTTCGGTTATTTCTCCGGATTTTACGCATTTTTAAGTTTTCTACTGACTTTTTGCCCACCCTGCATCAAAGTTGTAAAAATTATCATCGGTGATGCAATAAAAATATCAAAGTATTACAGGAACATTCAATATTTCTTCGGGGTTCCGTGGAACGACTTCGTAATCACCAACGGTTCCAAACGAACAAAAATATTAGAGGGAAATCTCTGATTTGGTATCCTAAGGGTTTGTGAAAGCATTCAAAAAAAAAAATGTTGCGTGAGTACGGACATCCATCGCTTATAGAAGCCATTAAAAAAAGGAAAAGACATCTAGGAAAAGCTTGTCCCGGATAAAACGAAGAGCTCTTTTATTCTCGTCCAGGAAATCCGGTTGGTAAACAAGTAATTAAAGCGCATCACGTATTCTTTCGGAATTTTTCCGGGACAGAAAAAAATAACAGGAAAATCTCTCCAGGCGAAGGTTTTTCCGGGGAAAAAAAAGATCTTGATCGAAAAAACGTCGATTTCTCCCTATAGTAAAAATATATTCCTTTGAGATCATGGAGTGAATGGAAAAATGGCCGAATAACAATTTTTGTTTTGCTCAAGTCTTTGGATATAGATAGGGTTTTCTTCGTTTTTCCCACGAGCATCGGTATTGGATACTTTTCCATTTTAAAAATGTGTTTACAGAGGAAATGGCGTCATTTCTCAAGGGTAACCGGGACATTATCTCCCAAGGGTCATTTTATTGTATCGTAAAATTCCACATGCGGATAATACTGTTTAGTGGGTTTGTGAACGAGAGAGAGAGAGCGTATAAGAAAGGAAAAAAAGTAAAACGATCCCGAAAAATCGCAGCCGTGTTTCCAGCTAGATAAAATGCATAGAAATTACAGTATAGTTATCTATATACGGAGTCATTTCATCGAATGAATTCATAATTTGAAATGTACAGATTTTTCTGTCATTTTCCTTTAACCTCCTTACAGTGGCATCTCGTGTTGGCGCAAGCGGGTCGCACAGTTCCGGTTCAATTTAGGCAGGGGGGGGGGGTCTTCAACCTTTCAGGCATTGCGAGCCGAATTCGAACTTCCCATGAAGCCCGCGGGCCAGCACATCAAGTCATACTGAGGTGTTTAGAGTTGTGAGATGGAATCCAGATTCACAAGGACTTGATGTAATGTTTGACTTGAACTCATTTTTTTCCCGTTAATTCCTATAATAACTATTTTCCCGTTACTTCTGTGAACTAATTTCTTCCACTAATCCTGAAATTATTTATCACTAATCCTGAAATTATTTATCACTAATCCTGAAATTATTTATCACTAATCCTGAAGTTATTTGTCCCTAATCCTGACATTATTTATCACTAATCCTGAAATTATTTGCCGCTAATCCTGAAATTATTTGTCACTAATACTAAAATTATTGGTCCTTATTCTGAAATTATTGGTCCTTATTCTGAAATTATTTGTCACTAATCCTGAAATTATTGGTCCTTATTCTGAAATTATTGGTCCTTATTCTGAAATTATTTGTCACTAATCCTGAAATTATTGGTCCTTATTCTGAAATTATTGGTCCTTATTCTGAAATTATTTGTCACTAATCCTGAAATTATTTGTCACTAATCCTGAAATTATTGGTCCTTATTCTGAAATTATTGGTCCTTATTCTGAAATTATTTATCACTGATCCTGAAATTATTGGTTCTTATTCTGAAATTATTTGTAACTAATTCTGAAATTATTTGTCCTTATTCTGAAATTATTTGTCCTTATTCTGAAATTATTTGTCCTTATTCTGAAATTATTTGTCCTTATTCTGAAATTATTTGTCCTTATTCTGAAATTATTTGTCCTTATTCTGAAATTATTTGTCCTTATTCTGAAATTATTTCTCTCAAAAATCCTGAAATTCGTTGTCACTAATTCTGAAATTATTGGTCCTTATTCTGAAATTATTTGTCACTAATCCTGAAATTATTGGTCCTTATTCTGAAATTATTGGTCCTTATTCTGAAATTATTGGTTTTTATTCTGAAATTGTTGGTTCTTATTCTGAAATTATTTGTGACTAATTCTGAAATTATTTGTGACTAATTCTGAAATTATTTGTCCTCATTCTGAAATTATTTGTCCTCATTCTGAAATTCTTTGTCACTAATTCTGAAATTATTGGTCCTTATTCTGAAATTATTTGTCACTAATCCTGAAATTATTGGTCCTTATTCTGAAATTATTGGTTCTTTTTCTGAAATTATTTGTCACTAATTCTGAAATTATTTGTCACTAATTCTGAAATTATTTGTCCTCATTCTGAAATTATTTGTCCTCATTCTGAAATTATTTGTTCTTATTCTGAAATTATTTGTTCTTATTCTGAAATTATTTGTTCTTATTCTGAAATTATTTGTTCTTATTCTGAAATTATTTCTCTCAAAAATCCTGAAATTCTTTGTCACTAATTCTGAAGATCTGAATTTTCAGTTGCACAACGTTGATGGTAATAGATAGCAGGATTCATCTAATTCGTTTTTATTTTAATTAATCGTTTTCCAGTGAATTAATTAAAAATGGTCTGCGGGACACGACCGAAGCTTCTAGGGTCCACATTCGGCTCGCGCGGCATGCGTTGAAGACTTGATTTAGGTGGCGATCAAGACCAAGACCTCTCGGCTACTACAGACTCACGAGTACCTAATAACACTATTCAGTGAAACAGTGACCATAGCGGTGCTCACTTCAACGGGTTGGAAGATGGTGCTCGGCTCGTGAGTTTGAAAGGTTGAATACCCCCGATCGAGAAGAACGATTGTGGAGCCTGGATTTTGAAAAACATCAAAAGGAGGGACCACCACTCACCTGCGACAGCTGTAGACAGCAAAGCGGTTTCTTGAACTTCAACAAATAGCAGAATGTCGGGCTGACACCAACGTAAGGGGTGATCGGCGGGAAACCTCTGACGATCCTGTCGTAGAAAATGGTTTGAAAATCAATCCGGATTCAAATAATTCAATTATGCAAATTTATTTTCAAAATACAGCGATATGATTGGACGAACACGTACTCGCAGGTTTCCGCTGGCGTGACCCAGGGCAGGTCGAGATATTTCTCTTGTTCGGCTTCCGAGGAGTCCTCGGCAGCGTCGGGAGAAGGATGGGTCAGCTGGATACCCGGCGGGATGATGCTGGACACCGGCGCTATGCCGCTCCTCTTCAGGCTGACGCCCAGGCCACTCACTGATTGGGGCAGCGGAATGTCGTTGCAGGGAACCTGCAGGCGGCTTCCATACTTTCGGCCAAACAACGTCTGCTTGCTGTTTACTTCGGCTGCCGGAGAATGCTCAGCGTTAGTACACCATAGAAAACAAATGAGAAGAACGAGTCTTTTTCTAGTTATATATGATCTACAACAGGGGTGCACAACCTCCGGCCCGCGGACCTAATGTGCCCACGCTAAGAAGTTTTATTTGCCCCGCGAAAGGTGTCCTGGTGGAAAAGTATCAATACACAAAACGATAAAAGCCTAGGCTGACTATATTTCTTTCATAAAAATACGGGATCCATACGGATTATCGCAAATTATTGCAAAAAAATTTTCAAATACAAGTGAAGTTACCAATAACAGCCAAAAAAAAATGTCAAAAGCAAGTGAAAAATGCTAATTCTGCTAATTCCAGTCAAAAGTTTTTTCCCTAAGGCAAGTAAGGTAGCCAATTGCCACAAAAAATTGTCAAATGCAAGTAAAGTTACCAATGGCAGCCAAAAAAATGCAACAAATCCAAATGAAGTGCCCAATTACAGCCAAAAAAGTTTGCCTAAGGCAAGTAAGGTTGTCAATTATCAAAAAAAAATTGTGAAATGCAAGGGAAGAATGCCGATTACAGCCCAGAAAAATTTCAATGCCATATGAAGTTGCCAATTACAGCCCAGAAAAATTTCAATGCCATATGAAGTTGCCAATTACGGCAAAAAAATTATCTGAGGTAAGTCAGGTTGCCAACTACAGCCAAAAAATTGTCTGAGGCAAGTAAGGTTGTCAATTACTGCCAATTATTGCCAATTACAGCCAATATATATATATATATATATATATATATATATATATATATAAATTATGCTCATTAATTACAAAAATTATGCCTTTGACAATATTATTGGCTGTAATTGGCAACCTTACTTGCCTCAGACAATTTTTATATATATATATATGTATATATATATATATATGTGTATATAACAATCTAACAATTCTAACAATCCAACTAGGCATTGTTGAAAATGGGGGGGGGGAGCAGAATGGGAAGTTTTAGGAAAATATTGGGGACATAAAAATTACGAGAATATCCCGTAAAATACGGGCCATATGGCCACGCTTTATATACAGGCTTCTGACACGCCAGTGGCAGAAATACCGCATATCTGCCCCGCGGACTGAAGGTTGTGCACTCCCCTGATCTACATAATCACCTGGTTTCCACGTTGAGTCTTGGGCTTCCTCGGGGTGATGGGCGGTCTCTTTGGGTGCGCTACTGTCCGACACCAAGTCCGTCTGAGTAGATATGTTCAGCTGCTGTTGTTGTTGCTGCTGCTTCTGTTCGGCTGGGGACACGAAAGCGCTGTTCTCTTCCTTGGTGATGTTCATGTAAAAACAAATGTCTGATGATTTCAGAATGTAGTTTGGCCCCGGATTTAGCAGAACTGGCCACGTGGCCCCCATTTCCGTCTTCACTCCGACGAGTGCTACGCCGTACCTGTTTACGGTATAACAACAATACTTATTAAGATCTTAATTTGTAAGTGGATTTTTACAGTCAAAATATTTTATAAATAAAATTGATCTCTGCGCCCGTGGGCTTGGTAACTCCCGACTTGTACGCAAGGGCTGATTTCCCCATCGGCAAATGGGCATTTGCACAAGGTTTCATAACTTTAGGGCCAAAAAATTTGAGTAATATACAGAGTGAATAGTAATAGTAATTTGCATAATAATAGTAATGGTGCATGCAATTTGAGTAATTTACAGAGTGCATTGTCTTTTAATCCTGGAATAACTCGCTAAACATTTATCCTATAAGCATGCTTAGAAAAAGTACAGTCAAGTGCCTATACTTGGGACAGTTTTGAACTTCGCCATAAAAAATCAACCCCTCAAATGGAACATTAAAATTAAAAAAAAAATAAATACCCACATTCTGAATGGCGTCTAGGCGCTTTGTACTGATAATTTGCTAATATTTGGTGTACATTCAGAACTAAAAAAGTAAAATGGCGTTTGTCCCAAGTTAGACCCAGGACGTTATAGTATTATTCTCTTGGGACAGTATAGTATTTGTACTTTAAATCTCATGTTTAAGTGCCTTAGTTTTAACTCATGACCTGTTAAATCTTTTCAGAAAGAAGTCCTAATGCAGTACCAGACTGAAAACAGTTCAAAAATAATTTCATTCATAAAAAAATAACGTCGCAACGTTATGACAAAATCACAGGGTATGGTTTTAAGGTGAGAAAACATCAAACATCACAGCAAACATTCAAAAAAAGAAACAAATGAACTTAAGAAGTAAAAAACGTAAAGAAAAACGTGAAAAACGTTAATGTGTTGCAACTTTGGTGGTAACACAACTAATGTGTATGGCGACTTTGGCTGACACGAGCGAACAAAGAATAAAACATTGAAATGTTTGAAAAGCTAGAAAAGACAAGAGAGTCTAGAAATTCCCAACAGCCGCTAAGAGGTTTCGCAATTCCCTTTACCTCATTTAGTGAAACTTCATCAATGTCATCGACATCAGAAAAGGAGAACACACATCTGTTTCACCCATGTAAGTTCTCATAAAACGGATTGTGAACAGCTGCTCGTCAAAACTAGCATCTTGACCATTCCTGTGTAATTAATAACATAGGACAGTGTCCCAAGTTTAGACAAACTTGACTTTTTTTCTACTCAAGCCTGGCTGTAACTAGCAATAATGGAGATGAAAAAGATAAAAAAAGATTGAACCAGCATTTTTTATAGGGAAAACTTTACCTAACATTGCCCTAACTTATGAAATCCCATATGTAACGGTAACTGTGGTGTAAACAAACCTTAGCAGTTCATTAAAGACACTTATCGAGGATGAAAAAGGAAACGGATTTTCAAGGAAACGTTAAAAACTTTCTCAACCAAAAAGCGCTCTACACTACAGAAACTGTCATGAAATGCTAACGCAACAACAAACAAACAAACGTGATGGCCTGCTCGAAACGTAATCTGCAACAACCGTCCGGGCTTCTAACATATTAAAACAAAAAGCTTCAAATAGTCCGAAATAATGTAGACCTCACATACGCCATTCGTATTACAGCATGGTTATTAAAATAAAATAAAAAAACCATATTTTTATTTGGTCATCCTGTCCCGTAAAACCCATCTAGGAAAGTTCTTGTCCAGTCTCTTGTGAGCCCAACAAAAAAAACTTACAATTCAAAATTTTAATAACCATACATTCCCTTGCAATATGAATGATGTATCTGAGATTTACACGTCATTTTGAATGCTTTTTTCTCAATTGGAAGTATGCTTCTAGGATTACTGCTACGCCGCTATGGTGGTCGAGTGGCCATAGTGCCGGACTCGCATCGCGAGGACCCGGGTTCGAGTCCCACCGTCACCATAGGGGTGGTCGGCTGAAGTTGGTTTTCTGTGGTTCCCAACTTCATGGCGCGAATGCGAGCCGATCTCCCCTTTAAAAAGTCTCGCCACAGAGAGCAACAGACCTACAAAGAGCACAAATGTAATTCAATCATAACACATAACTCACTTCCCTTCTGAAATATAGATGGCAGCACTGAAAAATCAAACACAACACTACATATGCACTCCGACTGTTAGGTTACACCTAACCTCCGGCACAACTCACTAGGTAGTAAATCGCCCATAAATGGTGATAGACCTGAGTTGTGCTCGGTTTGAAAGAAAGAAAGGATTACTGGTTCACTAGTTATTCCTGGATAAAGGGAACTCTCCTATGTATATTAACTGTTCAACCAAAAAAATTTTTATTCTACTCTCAGGTGCCCTGCTTTTGTGGGTTCTAAGGTAGTTCTACGGGGTTCTAAAGTAGTCACAACTTTTCCCCACTATATATATTTCACAATATATATATATCTTTCTTTTCGGATCTAATTACCTGCCATGATTGACCTTTTATTTGATTTTCACCCGTCATCCCCATAGAATATCCCAGGGCCACAAGGCGGCCATAAATCTCCAGGTTGAGAATCACTGCCCTTGAACATACTATAAGTGTCCAAAAGGGGGTTCTGCAAGAGCTTTCCAGGGGTTTTGTGTTATCAAAAGTTGACGATTACGACATTCGACGCCTATTTCCAATGTTAGCGGCCGCACTATTCCCGTTATGAGCAACCTTGCCGCGTATTGGGCCAGACTGGACACAAATGTGGCCTCGGCTTTAGTTAGCACATTGATTACTCACTTTCTGTGCGAGTGAAAGGAAGCGTAGGTGAATGGCTTCCCTTCGTATTCCCCGAAGAACCTGCTGTCTCCTAATCGGATGTGGTAGATTTCGTTGCCGGAACATTTGCCGTATATTCGATGCCATTCCTCTCCCGACATCTGGCCTTCCCTGGAACACACACACAAAAAAAACAACGATACTGATCAATAACCACCGTCTATCGACAAGTACCAGCGTTAATAAATCCCAAAGATAAATACATACGAGAAATGACACTTACTGCCCCCTGGAAGTGTGAAGAAGCAGCGTGACCAGCGTCGATGCACCTGGGCAGAGGCAATTATTGGCTAACAGAGCGTACTTGAACTCGTCTTCGCATACGACGTGCTCTGAAATTGATCAGAATAGTAACAACGTAAATATTTGGGTAGTGTTACTCTCTTATATATGCTTACTCAATGTTCTCCTATAAACATGGCCTTTCGCAAGAGGGTGGTTGACAGGACTCTGGGCACATGAAGGCCTTACATACGCCCCAGGCCAGAATTTTCATCTCTTAGTTATTGTGTAAAACAGTTTCTTCAACTGCTGGACCGCGGACCGGTGCATATCCGTGGTACTATCCTGCTGTTAAACAAAATATTTCGTCCAATCCATACAGACACTACATAATTTTGGATTGAATTAATTAAATTGGATTAATGATACTTTATTTTGTGAAGAACTGTTAGTTTGTATAATGTCACGTCGTAAACAGTCATAAAGATTATCTATAGTATGGATTGAATTTTTATATGTTCCCCCCCAAACTTGTAGTCCATATAAAATATGTGGGAACACCCATGCAAAAAACACTTCTTTTAAACTTTGGCTATCATCTCACATTTGTGATCTCACATATGATGATTTATTGCATGGATGTCTTTTTCCAAATTTTTTATCAGTTCTTCAGTTGTTTCAGCGGAGGAAACCAGAATTGTATCATCTGCGAATGAAACAAGTTGACCGGAAATATTGATATTATGAATTTCGTTAATGTAAATAGAAAAAAGTATTGGGTCCAGGACCGATCCCTGAGGTACGCCTGTATCTATTGCCCTTACCTGACTTATCGCATTGCCTACTTTAACGGTCTGTTTCCTATTTGTTATAAAAGATCTGAACCAATCGAGCGAGAGCCCTCTTACTCCAATATTTTTTAGTTTTTCCAATAACATATCCTAGTTTACTATATCAAACGCTTTGCTGATATCTATAAATACAGCTGCTACTTTTTTATTATTATTTATTTTATTTTGTATATAGTCCATTAATTTAATCATAGCCATTTCAGTATTCCTTTTTTCCCTGAAACCAAATTGATGATGTGAGTAGTAGGCAATGGCGTGTATTATAAGTATTAAGTTGTCGTTTTACCCATTTCTCTAATAATTTCGACATAATAGGTAAAATCGAAATTGGTCTGTAATTGTTCATGTCATCTTTATTACCTTTCTTGTATAAAGGCGTAACAATCGACTTTTTTAGTTCATTATAAAATGTTCCAGTATCTAAAGATTCATTAATCAGATGGGTTATTAGTGATGGGTGGTGACGATAGATAATTTTAATCATTGTTGGTGTCAGACCATCACTTCCTGCCGGCTTATTAATATTAATTGAGTTAACCAAGCTTTCAGTTTGTGGCAAGTCAATTTCGTGAAGAACAATTGAATTGAGTTGAGAACTTTCGTTGTTTGCAAAGTTATTTATTTGATTGTTTACCTCAGTATCCCTCACTCGATTTATAAAATTATCATTAAAATCGTTAGCTAGTTTATTTTGATCATCACAATTGGGTAATTTCATAATTTTTTTGTTGTTTACAAAATGGTTTATAAATTTCCAGTGTCTTCTTTTATTTGATCCCAAATTGATAAACTTTTCCCTAAAATAATTATCTTTCTGTTTGTTGATTGCTTTCTTTAAATTAGTATTACAAATACAAATACAAATACAACGCCACAACAGGCAAATTGCCCAACGAGGTGGCTGACTTAAGAACATCATGGATCCCCGAGCCCCTACCTACTACTGCTACACCACACATGCACCCCCCCCGGAACCCCCCAACGAATCGGTACATGCGGGAATGTGCGTGTACGTGTAGTGCAACCTGACGTAAAGTTTTGTTTCTGTGTAATGCTTGTTATGTGTAGTGCTGTCATCTGCCCCCAGTTTTACTAACTATGAGTGAAGTGTAATGAAGTATATTATATTGTTTATATTTGGTTTCATAATCATGTCTGAATGGATTTTAACGATGCTTCATATATAGTTTTTCCTTAATATTTACCATTTTAATTAGGTCATCCGTCATCCATTCATTAAGCTTTACCCTATTTCTATCTTTAACATATTTTTTTTTTATAAATAAGCTTGAATTCAATCTAAGGATGTCAATAAAATGTATATAAGCCTGATTTGTATCGGTTTCATGGAAAACCCGCGTGAAATCAACACCCCTAATAAATCGTTCAAATAATTCATAATTTATCCAAGTTTTTTTCTATATGATTTGAATTGTTATCGCTATTATATGGTGAACATTTTCTTATGTAACCAATTAGTAGATGATGATCAGTAATTCCCGCATCATATACGCCCATTTTACAGTGAAAATTATTTTTTAGTGAACGGTAAAAAACATGGTCAACATCAGTTGACCATGGTTTAAGAGGCCGTGCAATAAATTAAGCATAATGAAAAATTGTATCTCAGTCTCATCTATCGGTGACTTTTGGAACTATGGTTTTAAATTTTTAAGAAATAAATTTGAAGAGTTTTCTTGTTAGAAATATTATTACAAAAAAAGGGACGATAGAGTGCATTGGCATGTAATATATGAAGCAGATTATGCAAATTATGCTGCCGGCATTTAATGAAAAATGTACGTACGGATGTATATTAGTCTAATTTATCAATGCCAGCGCTCTGATTTGACCCTTGAAAGGCCTTCTACATGCAGTGACAAACAAATAAAACAATTTACGTAAATTCCCCAAGCCTAGAAGAGTAGAGTTGGTCCAGTCCTGGCCTGGCAACAGTAGAGGGCTCACTAGAGCTACTAAGCCGAGAGAGGGAGCACCTGGGCTGGCCACAGCGACACGAAGGGCTAATCCGAGCCACCAAGCCGAGAAGAATAGACTCGGTCCAGGAACTGGCCTCGCCACGGTGAACAACGAAGGGCTCACTAAGCTACAAAGCGATGGACTCGAAACCTTTTTTGCTATGGTATTTGTAAATTTTTCTTTAATTGCTATTGTAAATTTTTGCTATTTGTAGAATTTTTTTTTAATGTGTTTTATTGTCGCGCATGTGATATACATTGCAATTTAAATATATACATAATAAAGCACCAGACACCGCCCAGCCCCTCATCCGGGGCAATTTCTAAAATTGGCAACTGTAGAGGTCTGGGTGGTGCCAAAGCCTCCTAGATACTACTTCTAGGAGGCTGTGGTGGTGCAAACGGTATGAAATGAAATGTGTCGCAACTCCATCTAGCGGTCAGCTTTGGGACTAATTTTTCCCCTCATAATGTCCTTAGAATTTTTAGTCCATTTCGGAAAATCTTAGGAAAACGGCATTATGTAGAAAAACACTCACCAGCAAAGGCTACGTGCACTTTGTTCTCAGGACGGAATATTTGCACATATTGAGGAACTCCTGGAGCAAAATCTCTCACGGCCCAAGATCTCAAGATCGTGTGTTCATCCTTGTTGTGCGCAGAAAAAAAAACAAGTCAAAATAAATACACACAATATAGTACACAAAGTAACACGTTTCTATTGATCGAGAGTTAGAATTTGTGGCGTCCGAAAAATTCGCCTCCGACATTTCCTCCCCAGGACTCTTCACCCCCCCTAGCCCCTAGCATATTTCGCCCCCGGACGGAACCTGAGTGAGTGAGTAACCGTATGAGTAACCGAATGAGTGAGCGACTGTATTAGTGAACGTATCAGTGGTCGCATGAGTAACCAGGTGAGTGGGTGAGTGACCGTATATGTGACCAACTGAGTGAGGGAGTAACAAAGTGGGTGAGTGACTGTATTAGTGAGCGTATCAGTGGTCGCATGAATGACCATATGGGTGACCAACTGAGTGGATGAGCGACCGTATGAGTAGGTGAAGGTATCAGCGATCGCATGAGGCGTATGAGTGATCAACTGAGTGGATGAGCGACCGTATGAATGACCAAGTGAGTGAGTTAGCTGGTGAACGAGTCTTTCATATAGGTGGTAATCACTTAATTGCTCCCTCACCCATTCATTTGGTCCCATCAGAAACTAAACGTCCTGGGGGGCAAAATATCAGAGGCGAAAATATCGGAGGCTAAGTTTCTGTAATCCATAATTTGGGAAGCCAAGGCTAACTTGAAACATGCGCTGTATATGCAGCGTCTTATCATAATATCCATAAAATAAGGACGACTTATTTCATGCCCGCCTTAGTACGCGAAGAAGCCCAACCCATTCTTGCCATTTTCTGTTTGGATATAGATTCCACGGATAAATCTCATTTCTCATCTAATCTTCATCACCCGTAACTCGAGTGCCTCCATCAGCGGACATGTTGTCACACTCTTAGGACCCCCCCCCCCCTTAATCATCTATATCAGATTGGGAGTTTCACGCTGACTGGACCTGATATTATTTTCCCGAGTCTTCATTTCCAGATCCATCCTGAAATAATAATGGAAATGTCACCTTTCCTCCGGTATAATATTTATCTTCCTCATCATCGGATAAGAGTCCGAGGCTTTCGTCAGGTCTGATGAGCATCACCAAATGTGATGCATTTATATACGCATACTTTTTCCCTCCCAACTTATTTTTGTAATGACTTTCCCATATTATGATGAAAAAATAGAGGGAGAGGGAGGCCATGGACAAGGACTGTTTCGACATCATCGAGACAAAAAACACAACCCTGTATCTGGGCTCGTCATTGCCGTAATAAGAGGGTTTTAAAGTTTTGAGATATCTCGTTATTGCCGAAATATATGTGCAAAACATCAAGTTATACGAGATATCTCGCTAATGCCGCTGAGAGGGTTTTAAGCCGTCTTTATTTATGCAGTGAAACCTCTCGACAACGGACACCCATGGGACCAAAATTTTTGTCCGCTAATGGGGGAGATACGATATACACTAGAACCTCGTTTATACGAATTTTACATTTATACGACGTTTTGCTTCAGTCGCGATTGGTTCGTATATGTTACTGTGTGTAAAAAGTGATACACCGGTGGTTATTATATACATGCATACTCATCAATCGTCTCGATAAAGAAAGTTTGAGGAAATTTAACTACATTTGTCACTTTTACTGGTGATTATGCATAATTCCCAAATAAAGTTGGATAGTCTGATAAATATAGAAAAGAAAAATTATAACCTTTCTTCCTTAAACCAATTAATTATTTTTACCCGTACACATGGTACGCGCACTTCACATATTTTGCAATAAAAATTAAATTAAAATAGATGTGAAGAAGAAATAAACGTTCATAATAACATTATCAGTTATGTTGGCTTTATCCATATGTATCTACACGTGCAAACAAAACCAACATTACTATTCGGAATCAGCATCCTGGACCGTAGCTATGTTCAGTTAATCAAGTAATTAATTGATTTATTATCATATTTACCAACGCGAGCTTGGGATTATACATAATCACCGTTCAATATGGTAAATTCTCGATTATGAAAAAAAAAATTAGTTTGCCTGATTTTACTGTCCGTCACTGGGAGTGTCCGCTAACGGGGAGTGAAATGCATTAAAGCCCTATTCCAGCAGGACCGGGAATTAGAAAAGTGTCCACTAATGGGAAGTGATCGCTAACCAGGAGTGTCCGTTAAAGGAGGTTCCACTATACCCAGATGTATTTCTGTAAATTCCTAATTGTTAGATTCTTTGCAATGCCGTAATTATTGCAGCAAAACCAACATTGAAAGACAGTTCCATGTTGCACTAGGAACCCGTTTGTGATTCTCTCAACTAAACGCTATGACGAATGGAAATTGATCTACCTAAAACAGTGATAAGCAAACATTTCAGGAACGGGCCGAGAAAAAAGTTTGGCGGTCCGAACATAATTCCGACATTTATTCATAACTGAAATATTTATGCTTAGAAGTGAAGCGACGGGATGTGTTTTAAGAAGTGTCTAGTCTCACAGACGGCTACTTTTTGACACTATCCTCGCACATGCGCATTTACAAGGATTGTTTCTGAGATGTGTCTAGTCCGTAACCCTCTCAGCTTTCGAGGTAGTAGTTTTCAATTATTGTCAATTTTTTTTTCGGCGTAAAATGTCCGACATTCGATATTCAACATTTTCCCGTATTATAAGAAAAAATGTCGTTATATAAGGTTTCCCCCTCTTTTATTCGTAATTTTTTTTACTTTTGTTTTATATCCAACCACGCCACAAGATTTTTATTTCTTTCTGGCAATTTTTCATGAATATTTCACCCATGAGTAGGTTGGCCATATTTGACCGAGGAAAATACGGGTCGTCGTTGATTCCCACCACAAATGTTGATTCCACTAAGAAATTGCTATTTATGTCTCGAATTTCTAAAAAAAAAATGCCAATAAGCGAGAAATAAAAGACTACTGCAAATCGTAGTGAATTGTATTTGTATTTCACGAGAAAATGGTGAATATGGCAAATATTTGAGATGAATATTAATAATAGTCATAATTAGCGTAATTTAAAGATATAAGTAGTAACATTTATTTTTATTCACGATTTAAACCAAGTTAAGGTATCCGACTCTACCTTGTTTGCCACTTTCCTATAAAGTAGCACTGGAGTGAACTTAATGGCATTTTTCGATAGAAAGTGTCCGAAAATGGTGAAAACAATAAGAAATTTCGGACTATACCTATGTCACTTTCCATAAAAAAAGTAATTTTTATGTCACATTTTAAGCAAAATTCGTGTAATGTTTGAAATTCAGTTGCAAAAAATTCTATGAATGAAATGAGTTTTGTTATATTTCACAGCACATATAGTAGCCAGTGATTATTCAGGTTATGGATTAAAATTTAAAGGATTTTATGCTCATAAGTTACACCCAAATCTGTTGATGTACGTGTGAATTTTTTTAAATGTCATTTAACATATGTATAAAACACTGTAGTTAGACAAATACATGTGATAGACCTTAGATTTTGGTTCATAACCTTGAGAATATGTGGCAATATATCATAATAAAATTTTGTAATGATCCAATCTATGATACAATCGATAGATTTTTTTGAACCCCTGTTTGAAACTCAAGTAAAATGTCAAAAATAGCATTCTTCGTGATAGTTTTTATTTACGGATTACTTGTATGCAAAAACGCAACACTGAAGTTGGCGTAACTCCGGTTCTAAGCGTCATGTAGACAAAACAAGGCCTGTTTTGGAATCACAAGAAATGATGCTTCCATAAAAATGGAGGGAAAAAAAGAAGATATTTTCTTGCAAAATGGCATTTTAAACGTAGCCGGATACCTTAACAGGATCAAGGAAACTTCATTAAAAAAACAGGAGGTTAACGGGATGGCCAAAGGTACATGAGAATACGGGTCATATGGTCACTCTATCTATAAAAAAACCATGGTTGGAATTTTAGGATCTCTTAAATCACATTCAAACTCACCGCGGCAGATCTGTCGGCATAATTTCGAGCTGCCAAAATGAAACAGGCTTCTGCGGCGTTCATCCTGAAAAAATAAATTGCATACTCGTATATATGTGTATTACGCCAAAATATGTGTAACGTACATCAGTTTAAATCAATACACTAATTTGAGGGTAACATCAAGATGACTAACCTCGCCCTCGCCAGGTCGTTATCCTTCAGAGCTGACCCCTGTATGTATATGACTCTTTGCGCCCACATTGGAATTTGCAGGATCATTTTCATGGTAGCGTCCAGCTCACAGGGTGACAAAAGAACCACATAGAAATCCTGAATACACAGACACACACAAAAAAAGTATTCTCATATCATTTTTGATATTTTATTCATCAGTGTTTAATAATTTCGTACTACATTTACCGCATGTGATTGCGGGAAATGGACACTTTGCTAACATGTGGTATGATTTCTGAAAGTTTTCCAGTTCATTGACAGCTTCGAAGTCGGATACCTATCGGTGACTTTAGATAAGAACACAAGAAAGCGTAGTTGAAATATTTATGAATATTGTACACCCACGCTGAGTTGGCCTCTGGCTACGTCATGAAACGTCACGATGGGCGATTCCACTCATCTTCTTTCGGTAAGAAGGTCACAGGGAAAAGGGGCAGGTTGGTATTTTCCGTTGGCGTCTTTTGCGCTATTTTAGCTAGTTTTCCTCCCATTTCCCCCACCTTGAAAAATGAACCCTCCCTTCACGCGTCAAGGTCAGAGGCCAACTCAGTATGGGTATACGATACTAGTACAGCACTTTGGCGCGAATCGGGCTTATAGTCGCCATTTCCACCGTACCTCCAGTTTTATTCGACTTTAGCTGCTGCAAGCTCATTTCGAAGCACGCCAAAACAGTGCTGAAGACGCCGAACGAGAACGTTCCGACGCGTAGTCGCTAAACTGTTCTTAAGATCGTTTTACACAGTGGAGCCTCCTATAACAGACACTCTCTGTTAGAAGACACCTTCCGTTAATGGAAACTTTTGAAAGCAGTAGAAGAAAGGCTTCATTGTATTTCGCAATATATTAACGGAAACTCTCCGTTAGAGCACAAACTTTTGGTCCATCGGCTATTGAGAGGTTCTTCCGTATCTTAAAGAAATCAAAATGAATAAAAATACGTACCTGCAGTAGGGGATGTGCGTAAAACTCGTTTAAGAAATCCATGACGGTGTCGGACCTGAGAGTTGTGCTGCAGACCACGACGTGCCTTTCGTTTTGGGCCCTGTGCCTGCTGTAAGCGAAACCGAGCTTCTGCCTTTCCATCCATGTGAATACTAGTTGTTCGAACTGGAAAATATTTTGAAGTAAAAATCATGCGACTGCCGGTCCACAAATAAATTTCAAAAAATAAATACAAATACGAAATCAGGAACCACAACAGGCAAATTGCCCAACAACGCGGCTGGAAAAGGTAAAAAAAGACTAAATTAACAAAAGTAAAATTCAACTAAATATGTTTTTATTTCTGTTTTTGCCCCGTCAGTCGGTCCGCTAATTATTCCTCTTATTTAATTATTTTTCACCGATCTGCAAATTATTTCTCCTATTCATTTATTTTTTGCCAATTCGCGAACTATTCCTCTTATTTAATTATCTTTCGCTGGTCCGCAAATTATTTCTCCTATTTATTTTTTGCCGGTAAGAAAATTATTCCTCTCATTTAATTTTTTGCCGATCCGCAAACTATTCCTGTTGTTTAATTATCTTTTTTCAGTCCTCAAATAATTTCCCCTACTTATTTATTTTTTACCGATATCTGAAAATTATTCTTCCTACTTGACTTTTCTACCGGTTCGTAAATTATCCCTCATATTTATTTATTGATTGCAGATTCGCAAATTATTTCTCTCATTTTTACCGGTAGGTGAAATCGTTCAACTATTTTCACTGATTCGCAAACATAAAAAGGTTGGAGAGCACTGGTTAAGGCAGTATGTATTGTACTGTATTGAATGTGGTTTCGAAAACTCAATGGCACAACCGCAAAATATAACAAGAAATATATAGTTTTGTCAAAAAAATGTATTTTTCTTCGACTGTAGAGGGCTCTCTCGGTTCGGCTTTGCAAGTTTTTGTCGCTACGCAGAGAAAAAAAAATAGGCCTGGTAAGCTTGCCTGGTATGGGATTGCTGCACATGAGCATAGCACGAAATCTAAGCGTATTACTTAAAGTACTTTGACCAACAGTACTTTGCCTTTGCAGCTCTTTTTAAGATTTTTTTTTTTGATTTTTAGTATAAGAGATTATTGATTTATGATTCCCTACAGAGAGCAGACACACCTACAACATGATATATCACTTGTATAACAACTTAGGAAAGCTATGAATAAGATAGGCTAATAATATAGATAAGCTATAGAAAATCATGAATAGCAGGAAAATACAGTGTAGCGTCACGCCTGAGTATGGTATCACTATTTTTTCAATGTCTTCATATACATTATGCATAATCAACTATGGTATTTCATTCACTAAATACCATTCCATGACCTGGTTGTTGAATTTTTTTGTCTACCTTGCTTATATTTCAAGGCAACACTAAGAAGTTCAGAAATTTTCCACCAGGTGGCGTTCAAACTTTCCTTATCATTTGGCGCGTACACGTATTGCAATACCCCCACGTTACTTTCGTGATTCTATCTGTAATATTTGAGGAGTTATTCAAGATTATGTGAAATTTCCAATGTTCTTTAGTTTGCTCAAATTTTATCCTTTTTTGCTCCCGGGCATCCCAAAAGGATTCTTAGAGGTTGAAAATGATTGTAAGAGGCTGCGCATGTAATTGTTCTTCAAGTGGTCATAACTTTTGAATGGATGAAGATAGAGCGATGGAAGAAGTGTCTAGGTGTACTGAACTGGACATGCGCTACACGATGACAACAACCAAAACGCCACCTGGTGGAAAATTCTTGAACTTTTTTATTTTGTCGTGACAAATCAACGAGTTTTAAACAAAATTACAGCTCAAATTTGTGAAACTGTATTTAATGAGATGATAATATATAAAACGCTTACTCAGAATGTGTACACTGACTGTTAAAATTTTCAACATTTAAAACCATCTAGGCTACTACTACTACTACTTTCAAGCACCGATTTCTCGAAAATTTTTCTTCGAACGTTGGAACGAATGTCTTTCAGTATACAATCCAGAGAAGCGAATTTGACCTTTTTTCACTTTTTGACTGTAAATTACATGGAATTTTCGATTTTCAAGCTTCTTCAAACAATAATTTTGAAGAGGTAATACTACTACAACTGAATTAAAGCGAATAGTTTTCCATATGTAACTTTAACTTTAAAATGCTCTGTAGAATTTCGCTTTTTTTGGACATTCTCCAAACCTCTTACCGTTCAAGAGCGAGATAGCTCAGCCTAGAGTAGATGGCAGAAATACATTCGAGCTTCCTCTCTCTTCTTTCCCTCATCTAGAAGCTTTATTCAGATTTTCCAATAAGTGACCATATATTTCTTTTGAATTTTCGTATTTATTTCTTTCAAAAAATTTCGATTACAAAAAATTACAATACTTTTTTTGTTATATTTTACATCATTAAATCAATGTGTTTTTACATTTTTTAAAGAAAATCCGGTGATAATTAGGGTGACCATACGTCACGTATTTCCCGGGACAGTCCCGGTTTTCTTTATTTTTTCTGGTTGTCCCGACTTTTTGGCAAAAGTGTCCTGGTTTTTCCCGTTTCTTACATGACGCCTACTTGGATTTTTATTCTTCATTGACGTCAAAAATTGAAATTATTTTTCAACTCATAAATTATATTATGATAATTACAACTATAAATAAGAACATTAATCTCCCACTTTTGTCTTGTTGAACGTTTTATTTCGTGGAATTCAATTTAACCCACTGCAATTTTCATAAACGCTCCGTTTCCCGCCATTGCGATTTTTCCGCAATTCCAGCAATATTTGGCAACTTTGTGCATTTTTGGCGTTGTTCTTAGCGATAATTGGCGATGTCCCGTATTTGGAATCCCAATTTCCCGTATTTCTCTCGAGGAAATACGGTCAGCCTAGTGATAATATTTTTTGGAAATACAAAATATTGATTCTGCCATCTAGTATTTCAAGTTACATGCCCCGACAGGACGTGAATTTTTGCAGATTTTTCCAGCCTTGAATTTCACGCCTTGGTCGTACCATATTTGATATTATTTCTAATTTGACAACGGACTAGCCAGTTTCTAATTCACAGAAATTATTCTATTATACATCCCCTCATGCAAAGACAAGCAGAGAAAACCAGGAAAACAAAAATTTCGAGAGTGAAAAACGTTTTTATCTACTCGCACAAGGAAGTTCTAATGTTACTTTCTTTTCTCAAATCGACACATACACTTGGCAAGCGAAAGAAAACAGTGCGTTTCGTATTTCTTCCATAGAACTCTAATAGAAAACATCGGACTAAGTCACAGGTGTGGTACTTAAGGTCACTAAGACATTCACTTAGTGCACCGAAGAATATTCAGAGGAACCGCGAGTTCAGTGACGCGCATTTCATAGCTGAGTGTCAGAATCGTCGTCACTCTAATAAATCGTTACTCTAGTTAAGTCGTCGTTTTACTTCGGCCTCGTCTAGCTTTCATAGATGTCAATGTTTCTAAATCTTCGTTTACTCGTCGCTAATTTCAGTTAAGTCGTCTGTATGGAAAAATTTAAGAGAGAGGAATATATTATTTCTATGTCTCTATTTAAAGAAAGAGAGCTTGATAATAACGAAAGTTGCGAAAGTCAGTTTTCCAATTAAAAAACAAAAGTTGTTGAAACGTTAGGAACTGTTTGAGCTGGACCAGATTTTTACATGCCCTCCCCACTAATTTGGGGCTTAACTTAAACAAAATATCTTCGTTGAAGAACCAGATATTTTCCCCAAGTTGAGGCTTTCTGATGGACGCTTTTTCCCGTCCAGTGACCTCCCAAGTCAAAAGTGAGCCCTGTATTTGAGATTACCTTGTAGTTGTATCGCGAACTATTGATGAAGAATACAAATCGCTGAAATTAAATAACATGCATGGCATATGTAAAATTAATATGCAATACATGTAGTCCTGTTGTAGAGAAAAGCTAACTATTCCAACAGTTGTTCTGATTAATCTAAATTAAAAATAACTGCTATACGATTTTTACCAGTTTTTTATATATTTGTGTTATTTATTTATTATTAAATTTATCATAAGTGTACCAGTGTATTTTCCATAATAAGTTAAATGCTAAAAACTCAAAAAAGTTCAAAATTTCCAATTTTTTTTTAAATCTATAAATTTTAATATACTGTGCTTTTAATTCATATTTTAATAAATTTTATATTACTTTTAATTCCGGCGATTTTCACAATATCGCACAATGAAGCCGATGGCCCGTCGCTTAAGTCGTAACTCCGCTTAAGCCGTCATAATTTTTCTGTGCTGTGAGTGACGACTTACCGTGGCTTTACTGTACTTCCTTTCTCTTGCACTCAGCTACAACTTCCATTTGTGGAAGATAGATGGAGCCCAAGCTTAACTTTCTCCGTCCAACTATCCTTCATGCGCAGAAAGTGACCGTGTTGGGACAAAAAAACAATCGAATAATCATCTCCGCATCGAGATGCAAACTATTTCTGAATCGCACCACAAACATCAATGAGCAACGAATATTCGTGGATCGATATTACTCTTCCATCCTGGGGTCTTTTGTCTCGGGGATGAGCGAGCATGTGCGAGGGATAACGTCTCTTGCTGTTGTTTAAACGTCATCCATCAGCATCTGTTTTGAAAGTTTAATGCTCATCCAACAGGGGCTTAAGCTCCGATCCCTACGACGAGAGGAATTTTTCTTACCGGGGACAACTTATCTCCTTCAGCACGAAGCTTTGTCCCGTGAATTATATATTACGTTGACAACGTTGTCACCAACACCGGTGATACACCGTGAAGGTATTTTCTTCAGAAAAACTAAAAAATTGATCGATCTTCTAGGAAATGAGATTTATTTTCATTCCGTCATATTTTTTCATTTTAAATCAATCGATTATTTTTTTCTATAAATTTGATACTTTGAAATATCCTATCGATCCTTCATGATATGATTCACTCTAGCTCAAGGATCACAAACGCATGGCCCGCGGACCAAATCTGGCCCTTGGAGCTTTTCGCCGTGGCCCGCTGACCACATTTCTAGGAAACCGATAAAAAACATTGAAAGACGATTAAGAAAATAATTTCCCTGATGATTCATAAGTAACTATATTGAAGATTCGCATTGACACTGTGTATCTAATACATTACCAAGGTAATCTTAACAAGTTGATGGGGGCTATCCCAAACACTTTTTTGGGGGCCCGTAATTTTACTATTTCTAGGGGCAGAAGTCAGCATCCAAAAAGACATGTATAGTTTTGACATTTACATTTATGCTAGGAAATCCCTTGATGAAAAAAATAATTCCAAAATTATTGAAAGAAATAATTTCAGAATCATGTAAAGAAGTTTCAGAATTGATGGCAGAAATAATTGATAAAAAATAATAATTTCAGAATTGGTGAAATAGATGATTTCATTATAAACGAACTCTTAAACTATTTGGGCTTCCTTTTTTGTTTTCCAACTCGGGGCCATGCTGTCCAATCCATTATGGCGCCACTGAGCTACTTCAAGTTCTTGAAAATCTGGATTGTCTTACAATTATAAATACCGCAGTATGACTTGGTGTGGAGGCCCGCGGGCTCCATGAGAAATTTGAATTTAGCCCGCAATGTCCGAAAGGTTGAATGCCCTGCTCTAGTTGTTCGACTGATCACAGAAACAGCTTCGGATCGTTTTCGATTGATTTTTTGAACAGGTTCAGTAGCTTTTATGTGGTAACATCGAAATGTAAATTTAACAAGAGGTACGGGGGGTAAAATATTTTCATCGTGTTTTGCGAAATTAGAATAAGGTGTTTGCAAGGGCAGATTGTGATTGGGACTATGTTGCTAGAAAATGACATCAGCATGAGATTAGGTGTTTGCAGGAAGGTGTCCTGGATAGCGAGAAGGTTAGACGCCATTTTCACTCTCACAACTTCAGCTTGGTCAGCTTCTTTTATCAGCACCGATCGTGGCCTTTGAACCGAACCAAATCTTGACTTTTTTCAATGACGAAGAAACTCAGTTCGATGGAACTAAGGTGACTGGATAGGGGATTATTCTAGTGGCTATAGATGGAACTAAACTAGAAGTGCTCCTGGATTATTTTGTCTCATTATGAGCATGTGCGAGTAATAACATATTTCATGTAGAAAGACGTCACTCTCCCCCTTTTAATACAACAGATTTGGAAAACTGGCTGAATGAAGAGATATCGGTGCTTCAAGGAACGAAAATTCATCTCATTTGCGAATGTTGCCGAATTCCATTGCACGGAGACATTCAGCATATGCATACGCTCCAAGGAGTTCTATCTGTCTTCATAGTTCCGTTGGTAGAGCACTCATCCGGCAAACGAGAGACCGAGGTTCATGTCCCCGTGAGGGCAGAGATGAATTTTCCTTCCCGAAGCACCGATTCTCTTCATTTAGCCAGTTTTCCAAATCTGTTGGTTAACGTCATCCATCAGCATCGGTTTTGAAAGTTTAATGCTCATCCAACAGGGGCTTAAGAGGTTCGGTGCACGCAAATTTTCCAAAAAACACATTTTTCTCAATTTTTAAATACTATGAAATTTTCTGCGTCTAACTTCGTTTAAGTCTTTGTTCTACCTGTAGTAAAAATATTTTTAAAGTATTTTTACATTAACTGCTGGCAGGCATTACACATGCTAAAGTTTTTCATTAAAATGCGTTTTTTCTCAAAACTATGTTTATTGTTAGATAAGGGACATTTTTTCGAACACCGCTCATTCAAATGCCATGAAACATTCTGTGTCTCTCAACACTGTAGTGTTACACACTTCAACACGAGGATTTTTTATTAAAATTATTTTAAAATATTGTATGGCACAAAATATGGGCAAATTTCGATGATTTTTGAAAAAGTTGCATGTTGTCGGAGTTAAATTTCGATAAAAAAAACAACCAAGAATTAAAATCCTAAAAGCTCGTGTTAAGCTACGATCCCAGTGACGAGAGGAATTTTTCTTACGGGAAACAACTTGTTTTCTTCAGTTAGAATGCTAATTCAACGTAAAAATTAAAAGATTAATAGATTTCTAAATTAACACATTCGATCGATCGGTCTTAAGAAACTCAGTCAACAACATCCCAATTGATACGCAGCGTCAGATTTCTGCAAGTTCAGTTAGAAATAATCGAGACGAGTTTTTTTTATATGTAACATGCGTCGGTCGGGGGTTCTCTCTGAATATATAACTACTTTACCACACACACACCAACTCCTGTCACATATCGCCACCATTGGAATTAGGTGGGGAAAACAAGGCGCCATCTATCGGTGGTCGCTTCAGGCTCGGATTGTAAAGAACTTACTTCTGATGTCCTATTACCTGGATTCGAACCTTGACGGCAATCTTCATAGTGAACAATTTTTGTCATATTAAAATATTACTAATTGCAGCCTAACAACGTTGCATCGTTGCTTTTGAGTGTTAATTTTTTTTTTTGTTTGAAAATGAACAATTGAGTCCCCCCAATTGGGAACCGCTGCTCTAGATTATAGGATGTTGTAATGTACGCACCTGAGTTGGCAAGACGATGAGAGCGACGCATATCATGACGACCATGAAAAGCTGCGAAGGCCAGTTGTCTGGTTTGAGGTCGCCGTATCCGACCGTCGAAAAAGTCACCACGACGAAGTACAAGCTGCCGAAAAGGTCGACGTGCTCTTCTCCGGCTCTTTGGAAATGTTGGAAGCCACATACACTGACGAGACAAAAATTTATAAGCATCGTTTTCAATGACGGAGCATTCTTGGGAATTACAATAGAAATAAAAACGGAAAATTTTCTAACCTGGTGAAGATGAGACACAGCAAAGTCGCCGAAAGTATCATCAAACGATGCGAGAGAGCCGATTGCGATCTCTGCATCGCTCGGTGAAGATCGTGCTGGAAAAAAAAAACATCGATATTTTTGAGGATCACATTTTCGAAAAGGCGACATTCCTGCTGAATTTACAGTAGAAGTAAAAAAAGTAAATACAGCAGAAGTTTACAAAAAAGTAGAAAATAGCCCAACAGGTAGAAAAGCATGTAAGAATGGTAGAATATTTAAATATACTATGTTTCTTGATCACGATTCGAGAGTTACCCACATTTGAATTTTTGAAATGTGGCGTGTTTGCCTTGGTGTGCCATGCAGTACTTGACATAGCAACACTAACACAAAAAAGCAGTCAACTATAGCCATATATCGACTTACAAACATATGTTCCAGAGCGAACTTTGCGAGCCAGCAATTTAGAAAACTTGGAATGAACAAATTCCGCAATGGCGGCCAAAACAGCTGAAAATTAAATAAAAATTACACATTAACAAATATTTCATTACAATTATAATAACCATAAATAGTTATTAAAATATGAAATATTTAACACTTACCGTCGTTATGAATGGTACATTATTTACAATTTCCAGTATAAAATTAAACGAAAGGATTTGATGCCATATATTGCCCTGAAAACACACATTCGTATTATAATTATAGTATAATTATCTGAATTATCTGATACATATCGAAAATATAAAATCATAATTAAAGGTGATATAATTCTTAGAGGAAACTCACCTTATATCCTAAATAAACTAAAAGTATAGCCTCCGAGAAGCTCGTCACTGACAGCACCATCTAAATAATGATCATAAAGTGGAATTAACATATAACTATAAGCATTCAATAATTATCGGTTCATTTGGTTATTGAATTAGTATGATAATTTCTACAGCTCTTACTTGTATAGCCCAAAGTAAAATCGGCCTGTCGACCCACAACACGGCATTCCTGAAAATCATCAATATTTTTGGTATTAGTATTTACTATATTATAATATCATTCTTAATGTAATGCCATGTTTTGAATGTTTGGGGAGGGGGAAAGGATTTCACCTGACGTGTGGCAGTGTTTGAGAAATGTCTAAAAGAATTCACGTATTTCTCGTTCAGATGTCGAAGATGATTCACGAAATTAAGCGTCACCCACAGATATCGTGCTAGAGTAGTAGATAGTCGTGGAAGGTCGTGGGACGCACGATGTCTTGCAGATGTGCAAGACAGTTCATGAATTCACTGATATGCCATGACAGGGATAGTTATGTTGTCTGTGGATGTCAAGGATGGTTCACGAAATTCAGCGTCATCCACAGATATGAAGTGACTAAAGTTGATTTGCGTGGAAGACAGTTCATGAAATTCAATGTCACCCCTTGATACGCCATGACAAGGATGGTCATGGGACACTTGATGTTTGTAAATGTCAAAGATAGTTCGCGAAATTCATAATCACCTTT
This sequence comes from Pholcus phalangioides, assembly GCF_987345545.1. NCBI lineage: Eukaryota > Metazoa > Arthropoda > Arachnida > Araneae > Pholcidae > Pholcus > Pholcus phalangioides. The sequence goes on along the minus strand of NW_028301616.1, from coordinate 19,148,481 downwards.
TCTTTTGATATGCCGTGATCAGAGCATGTATGCCATGGAACGTCATGAGACACTTGATGTCTGAGGATGTCAGAAATGGTTCATGGAAATTCAGCTTCAACTAAGGATATGCCATGATAAGGCATGTGTGTGTGTGCCGTGGAAGGTTAATGGACACTTGATGTCACGTAGATGTGAAAGATGGTTCATGAAATTCAGAACTGAACCACTCATATGACATGACAAGGATGGTCACGGGAGACTTTATGTCTGCAGATGTCACAAATGGTTCATGAAATTCAGCCTAAACTATTAACATGGCATAACAAAGGCATGTATGTCGAGAATGGTCATGCGATGCTTGATGTTTATGGATATAAACATCAAGCATCTTAAAATATTAAAGATAGTTCACGAAATTTGGTCTGTTCCAATAGCATGGCGTGACAAGGTACGTCGTAGAACGCTCGATGTCTGGAGGTGTCAAAAATGGCTCATGATATTCGGCCTCACTCACGGATATGACGTGGAAAGGGCGTATATGTCGTGGAAGATCATTTGATGCTTCATGTTTGTAAATCTCAAAGGTGGTTCATAAAATTTAGCGTCACCCTCTGAAATGCCACGAAAATGTTGGTCATGAGACGCTTGATGTTTGCAGATTTCAAAGGTGGTTCATGAAATTCAGTGTCACCAACTCATATGCCGTGACCAGAGCGCGTAAGCCACGTACGGTCATGGCACGCTTGATATCGTGCGGATGTCAAAGATGGTCAATGAAATTCAGCCTGCCCAAGGGCTTGCACGTCGAGAATGGTCATGTTATGTTTGATTTCAACGATGGATCGTGGAATTCAGCCTATCCCATTGACATGACCTGAACAAAGCATGTATGTCCTGAATGGTCAAGTGAACGTTGGAGTTTGCAGATGTCAAAGATACACCACAAACAACAAATCTCGCGACCTCAGAGTTGTTTGTAATTCACCCTTCAGATGCCTCCGAACATGCGAGAAACGACATGGAGATGACCAAGTATTCAAAAAATTACTCAAGTCAATGAATTTAAATATATTTCATGCTGGAATTTTAGCAATTTTACGATATATATACTTGAAATTACACGCGAAATAAATTTTAGATAAAAACTCGATTTCAAACATGAAATTCGTATTGGTCTGTATTGCCATACATGAAATAATATATAATACTAATTCCACTTATAATAGTATCATTCCACTTAAGTGTGTACACACCGAGCATAATTTCATCAAGGTGTTATAAATAAATAGCCTGATTTCCCGCCCCCCCCCCTGTTCCGATCTATGCTTTCGGGCAATTTACCGGTCATTCACTCGTGGTCATGCATTTACCTCGTCATTCATGAGCGGTTATTCGATCTCCCGAATACCATAGTGTACTGCCGTGGACCTTTTTTTCTTTTTTGGTGTCACGAGGGCACGGCACGTACGACAAGTTCACAGTACGTCGTTATCGTGAAAATGCAAATGTGGTAAATACTAGCGGCGGACGATCTTTCTGTAAGTGACGTAAATTCAAAAAAAAAAATAATAACGAATGTGTATATAAATAAGAAAATTTACCAATTTATTAAATACGTCGTGGATCTTCTCTGAGAAAAATTGACGTCGATCGAATAAATAGAAACGTTTTCAGCTTTGCAGCCGTAACTGAAACACAGAGATAATGGTTACACATTGAATATTTATCCATAATTATATAGAGTCGAATCCCGCTATAACGAACGCCAAGAGACCGGAGGAATCACTTCGTTAAAACGAAATTTCGTTATAAAGGAATACCAGGTCTTTGTATTGTTCCCATATAAACCAACCTACGAGGATTGGAAAAGTGTTCTTTGAAAAACGAGATTTTCGCTATAATGGTATTCGTTAAAACGGGATTCGACTGTATATAAAAAAAATATAGCAACCCAATAAGAGCAATAAAAAACAGTAATTATTATAAAATAAAGGAAGAATTCCAGGTTATCTAGCATTGTCCCTATGTAAACTTATTTGGGGGATTGAAAAAGTGTTCGTTAAAACGAGATTTTCGCTATAACGGTGTTCGTTAAAACGAGATTTTCGCTATAACGGTATTCGTTAAAACGGGATTCGACTGTATACAGGGTTAGCAGCAAACAGCAAACATTGTATTGGCGAACCGTTGATCCTAGAGGTATACCTCCAATTAGAAAAAATTTACAAATAACGTGTAGTACTCAGATATGTCGTTCATGTTTCAAGGGGTTGTATAGTTATTAAAATCAAATAATTAACTTATTTTATACAGTCCCAGTATGCCCCCAAAACTCAATGAAAAAGGTTCTGCACTGTCTCGCTCAATGCCAACAAGACAAATTCCCACTCAAGTGCAATACTCACTGAGATATTCGAATTCGAAAAACGGAGGAAAGTTTGGTGAAAATTTTCCCGCTGTTTTTTCTTTTTACAAATCTTTTCGTTTTTCGAATTCGAATATCTCAGTGATTATTGCACTTCAAAACATGGATTTTTTTTGTTGATATCAGGAGAGACAGAACAACAACTTTCTGATTAGGTTTTGGGGCACATGGGGGCTGTATAAAAATTTGATATTTTTTTCATTTTAATGACTACTTTACTACTGCTAAATCCGACATGCACCTCGTCTATATTCCTCTGCGGAACGTCTAACGAATTGGTACATTGGTATAATGAACTTCCCGTGAAGTTTGTTTCTGTGTGATGCTTGCTAAGTGTCGTGCTGCCATCTGCAATCATTTTTTTCCAAACTCTATGAGTTTTTTCTCAACTCACAGTGAGTGAAGTGCAATGAATGAATAATTATACCGTTGTGTAGGCATGTTGCTCTCTGCGGCGAAACTTTTTAACGGGGAGATCTCGGCTCGCATTCACGTCTCGAAGGATCACTATACAACATGAATGGCATTGACATATCTGAGTACTGCACGTTATTTGGAAACTTTTTCTAGCGTACCTCTGGGATCAACGGTTGGCAGCCAGTAAAATGCCGTACCCCCGATTGCTATGCACCCTGTATATGACTATTTACAGCTACTCCCCGACTAAAAAGCAAATTCGGCGATATTTTGCAAAAAATATGCTTTACCAGGAATTCCTCTCCCCTTTCTGCTTCGGATCTCAAACGAGAATTTGTAGCCGATTGGGGGCGATTTCGACTTATGAATGATCCGACTTACAAACGATGCTTGAAACGGATCTTGTTCGTAAGTCGGGGAGTGGCTCTGTACTAACTATATACGTATTAATATTATACTTCGAGATGTGTTCTCATGAAGTATGGTAATTTTGAGAAATGGAAAAACCTTTTTCTGATAATGTTCTAAACCAGTGTAGGTACTTCAAACTTCTTCTACTAGTAACTACCGGCGAGATCAAGTAAACAGTTTCGCGGACCTCCATAAACGGGAGAAATAATTTACGAAAAAAGGGATTACAGGAGAATTTTCTCTAACCTTATAATTTCTTATGTTTTATCACGTGAGAGAAACATAATCGAGTTGAGAATATCTGCTGCCACCTATCGCATAAAACCAAAACCACGTACTGATCTTGTAAAATTGGTTGTTATTATTTTAAACTGGTGTGCATAAGAATAAACAACATATAGCAATATAGAGTGGTCCCCGGCCGGGAGTTTCCTGTGTACACGGCCCGTGAACAAGCCATGTGGATGGATAGCAATATATGGTATATTTTTTCATTTTTTTGTTGTACAGTAATGAAAATTTTGTGCACCGTGATACTGGTTACTACGTCATACACTTATTACAATACTCAGCCTCGTGCGCAATGTGTGAGGAGGCAATTGTTACACATTGCAGCTTATCGCCAAACACCAGGTTTAGGGGCCGTTCAAGTATTACGTCATCATCGATGGGGGGAGGGGTTTAGATAATGCTAACGTCACCAACCATCTTTTATGTAAATATGAAATATTTTTAATGGCATCTTACTCGGTTCGCCAAAAACGAAAAAAATCTTTCGATAGTTTGTGGGCACTTGAAGTAACATCCCTCCTATTGATAAGTGCCCTACAAAGCCACTTTAGTGATCTCAATGTTTCGCGGATCCAAGTGATCTGGAAATGTGTCCGGGCCGCTTAAGCGCTCTGGAACTGTGGCACGCATCACTTAAATAATCTGAGAATGTGCTGCGGGTAATTTTGAGTGATATAGAACCGCAGTGGGGGCCAGTTAAGTGCTCTAAACCTACGTCACTCAAGGGATCTCTAAATGTGTCACGGATCGCTTAAGTGGTCTGGAAATGTGTCTCGGGTCATTTAAGTGATCTGAAAATATGCCACGGGCCGCTTAAATGTTCTGGAATTGTACCACGGGACACTTAAGCGATCTGTAAATGTGCCGCTTGGTTCATTTTTACAAAATTAGGTTTGAAGAGGGCAGGTCGCATCAAGTAACTCCGAGGGGGGTGTGGGTCGCAATGAATTTATTAAAGTTAAATTTTGAGTTCATAGCCTTCAAATAACATTGAAATTAACAGAAATTGATTAAAATAACATATAAAGGTATTTTCTTCCGGAATTTCAATTTAAAAAAATAAATTTTTGATCGTGGTAAAGGGGCACGAGAGAGCCCCCCCCCCCCCCGTGTATGTCTCTGATCCCACCAATAATCATTAGGTTTCAGAGGGGAAGAGCTGATGACGAAATTTTGCTAACAAGGGGGGGGGGGGAGGTGGTCAAAAATGGCTAAAAATTTGCTTACGTAATACTTGAACGGCCCCTTATTAACGATTTCGCTTTTATTTTGTCATGACGGCTCGTGCAATGATACATGATAACATGACACAGAATGGGGAAAACTCTGTAGAAACTTTAAAAATAAATAAAAACCGGAAAAATAAACAGTTTGCAGGGTTAGCATCACTAGGTCACGGAAATTTTTTGACAAAAAAAAACAGCCGATAGGAGGCGCTGGTACGAGTGACTTCGGTGGAAATATGCAAATGAGACGGTTATAATAACTTGCGCTCCTAATCCACAAACAGTTCACAGTTGTAAACCGTGTATGTCGACCAGCTGCCCACTCTGCTGTTGCTGGATTTGTGACTCGCCTGCAATGTGTTATCCCCTGCGGTGGTCATGTGGTTCACATACTGCTGTAAAAAACGATTTGGGGAACCATTCTGTTTTTTCGTTAATTAGCGTATCTTTTCTTTGACTTGTGTACGTCAGCGCAACCTATCGGATACTTGTTACTTGTTTTTTTCTTTCCTGTCTTGAAATAATTCCCGCAACCCAGCGATGCTAACCCTGCAAACCGTTTTTCATTTCGGTTATTTTTCCGGTTTTTATGAATTTTTAAAGTTTTTACGCGGACTTTTTGCTCACCCTGTATAACGACACTGGCATGCAATAGATACAGCGGCGTGCCACAACGCGAATTCTATATTTGGATTCCCAATGAATCTATTACCAAGAAATTGGTCGGATCCCTACGAGGGCGCCTCCGTCTCGCCGCGTTCGCTGTTTCGGAACAACCCCCTAGCCTCGTGCATTGGATGATTGGTGGTGAAAAATATAATATAATGAACCACATTTAATCTATGCAACGGTTTAGAAAAATTAAATGTAATAAATAAAATTTTATTACAATTAAAAAAACGACTACATTCAAGATTATTAAGAAATGAAGATGGAATGGAGGAAAAAAAAGTAGGACCAGGGGGGCCTAGAACCACTTCACCAATCGCGGTTGTCGGTTTCACTTAGAATTAAGCATATCTGTTGTTAAACGTCGCCAGGGAATATGTTAGCGCCAACCAACATTTCTTCACAACGGCGGCATAAAACCAGTTAAGTTACCAGGAGGATTTCTACGAATAGTTTTGTTCTTAGTTAATAGGTGGCAGCAAGGGTACGTGCACAAAGTTTCTCTATTTTAATCAATATTTATGAGCATTTTTTCATACAAAAATATCGGAACGGGAAAGCGAAACATACTTCGAGCTTATTCATCCCCCCTTCCCACAAACAGCCCACACTGAATCAGGGTCCAGAGATCGACTTTATTAACAAAACTTTTGTTCACTATAAATTCACAAAAAATAAATAAATGCAATATATATAAAAAAGGTCTTGTTTCCGGATAAGAGGGGCCCCAAGATAAGACGGGGGGTCACGTGCAAAAAAATATAAGTGTTAAGAAACTCTGATGTAACTTACCACGTGGCATACTCTGGTCCTCTGTCTAGTATGACTCTAACCACGTAAAGAACACAGAGAAGAACTTTGATGAGGAGAGTAAAAATCCTAAACTTTAGACCTGCAAGTGATTATTAAAATATATCTAATTAATTAGCGCTCATTACAACTCTAATCAACATCCATTGATAAAATTGAAAAAAGAAAATTAGTTCCACAAATACTCACTTGAGCTCTGATTCTTAAAAAAATAGACTTGGAGCCTCTCTTTTAATGTGTTTTCGTTCACATAAAATTCGACTCGAACCCTAAAAAGATCAAAATTGAAAAATTTTGAATTTAAAAAATAAATTATAAATTTAATTTTAAAAGTGAGAAATAACAAAAAATATGAAATGGATTCTTTCACAGAGCAGTGTTCTTCAACCAGTACCGGTTCGTGAAAATTTCGTTTCCGTTGCAAACGTTTTGCCAAATTCAAGTAACTTTTCCAGCTCAAGACGCTTTAAAATTTTGGATTTATTAAATATAGCTATAAATAATATAAATACAAAATAATACACGCAAAAAATCAATAACAACTTTAAAAATTACTAAAAACAGGGAAAATAACCGAAATAAAAAATGGTTTGCAGGGTTAGTATCGCTAGGTCACGGAAATTTTTTTTAGACAGGGGGAAAAATAGCCGACAGGTGGCGCTGGTACGAGCGACTTCAGTGGAAATATGCAAATGAGACGGTTATAAGAACTTGCGCTCCTAAGGGCCGTATTCACCGACATGGTTTAAACCATAGTTTTCCAAACTTTTTGTTCCATCGCCCCCCTTCTTTACATCTTTTTCCTTCTCATCGCCCCCCCCCCCCCGACTCCAGTGAACCCGTAGGATCCTATGTTATACTCGCAGCTTCTATCGCCCCCTTGGACTATTACATCGCCCACCACGGGGCGATATTGCCCACTTTGGGAAACACTGGTTTAAACTGTAGTCACAATTTTTTGATAAGAGATCGACAGGGATTTGATAAATTCAGGTTTTTAACCAATCTATGCTGATCTCTTATCCAAAAATTGTGACTACAGTTTAAACCATGTCGGTGAATACGGCCCTAATCCACAATCAGTTGAACCGTTTCAAACCGTGTATGTGGACCTGCTGCACTCTGCCGTTGCTGAATTTGTGATTCGCCTGCAATGTGATATCCCCTGTGGTGGTGGTTACGTGCAACACATACTGCTGTAATAAACGATTTGGAGGCATTCTGTTCGTTAGGGGCCGTTCAAGTATTACGTAAGCAAATTTTTAAGCCATTTTTGACCCCCCCCCCTGTATATATATATATAATCGACATTAGTTTCATATATATTATATCAGTCATTTTAGTTATATATATATATTATTTATTACTTTATTCCTGTTAAGTGTTCATTTCTTTCGGTCTGCAAATGATGTTTCCTATTTGCATGTTATTTCATTTATTTATTCATTTTTTTTTTGCTTCCAAAAGTTATTTCTTCTGTTTATTTATTGAATTTTTGATGGTCCGCAAATTATTTTTCAATTATTTATTTATTTTTTACCATCAGAAATTATTTCCTCGTTCATTTATTTTTCGCCTGTCCGCAAATCATTTCTCCTTCCATTTTTTTGTCGGCTTTGAAATTATTATTTTTTATTTGTTTGTATGTTTTCCCACTTGTCCGCAAATCATTTCTCTCATTCCCGGCAGTCCGCGAAATAGTTCAACCACTCCGAGGATGATGTCACTCTCCGCTACCCATGCAAAGGTTTTTAACAACTGGCTGATGAGCGAAGATACAGTCAAACCTCGTTAATGAGTCACTCTTGGGAGCGCAAAAATATGACTTAGTAAGCGGAGTGACTTGTTAAGCGGAGTAAGCCATAGCTGTGCCAATTCCAATTGGGAGTTCCAAAAAAGTAACCCGGTAAGCGGAGTGACGTGTTAACCGTGTGACGCACTAACGAGGTTTGACTGTATTTTGGAACGAGAAAATTCAACCGCTCCTGCGGGGAATCGAAAGATTGAGAGATTCGTTGCCTTTGTAGTCTAGTGGTCTAGGGCGTTCACCCGGAAAGTGTAAGGACGTGGGTTCGATTCCCTGCAGGAGCAGTTGAATTTTCTCTCTTTCCAAAATATATCTTCACATCAGCCAGCTGTTTAAAACCTTTGTATGGATAGCGGAGAGTGACATCATCCTCGAATGAGTCGCCATCTGGTGGCATTGGCAGCAGTTGTGAGCTTTGGTCTGAGTTAGGTCCGACCGTCCATGTATGGTCCCGTTTAATTCACACGAGCTCCAAGGAAAAGATTGAGAGATTCGTTGCCTCTGTAGTCTAGTGGTCTTGCGACAGAGCCTGGGTGTGCACCCAGTCGGGTAAAGGGCTTATATCCCTCAAGGGACAGAATCCGGGTCTTGTCTGGTACATCAGAGCCTGGGTGTCTCGCGGTTTCTCCAGTCTAATGGTCTAGGGCGTTCACCCGGAAAGTGAAAGGACGTGTGTTCGATTCCCCGCACGGGCAGTTGAACTTTCTCTCTTTCCGAAATATATCTTCGCATCAGCCAGTTAGTATGAAACCTCTGTATCGTTCAACTACTTTCATCGGTCCGCTGGTATAAAAGGTTGAAGAACACTGCTTTAGAGTATTAATCGAGGTTATCCTCAAGTCCAGTGCTTAGGTCGCGTAGGAGCGGGCTGTTTGCCATCTACCATGTGGTTCTGCGAGCAGCAGCAACTCTGTGATGTATACGGACAGCTTATCTAGCATTCACGTGCGTACCTCCAATATGCAGATATCTGTCAAGTGTTTTCAGTGAATTTTTAGAGCTGCCATCTATTTTTCAAACTATGAGCGAAATGAATGATTGAATATTTGGATACCATTGTAGGTCAGTGACGTCTTAACGCATGCGCCCACCCGGGGGCTCAAGATAAGAGGGGCCTCCTAAAAATGGGAATCCGGTTGAAATTTTCTAGGATTTACAAGGTAGATCCTTCGAAAAACCACTTGGCCCGGGGGCCCATGATACTCTTAAGACGGCCCTGTTGTAGGTCTGTTGCTCTGTGGGCGAACAAGTTTACGAACCACTGTTTTCCGATTGGACGTTGGCTTCCTTCCACACTTAATAACTGTTGAGTGTTTCAAATATGATGACCCAACCAATCGACACTAAAGAACTGAAACACGTGACGCGTTCCCACCCGTCTACTTAACCGAAGTGCTGCCTTCTAACGGTTAACTTCCATTTCAAGGTGGAAGTTTTTTTTCAAGTGTTATTTCTTCTCGAAGATAAAGGAACACTTCTTAACACGGTGGCGTCACGTTTTTCCTGTGGACACGTCCTGACCCACGACACGAGACACACACACACAGATGATAGAAGAATGCGAATCAAGAGCTATAGAATCGTAAATGGCGTTCGCATTCTCAGTCTAGACGTGGTTGCCATCCTACTCGCATGCTACTCTCACGGGGGACATCTCTTCCATAATATAGGAAAAAGAGAGAGATCGCTCTTCGATATATCTCGTTTTATCTCCCAAGAATGTCCGGAAACCTTTGTTTATGGGATATTTGACCATATCCGTGACCTTTGTTGATGTTATGCTGACGCTGACCTCCCTTATAATCCATTGATCTCGAAGCAGGGCACGAATCGGAACGCCATTGTTTATGGTCCAAGTTTCGAGATATATAACAGTCTTCTTTTTACGTATATCTGTATATCATTTCAGCCGTACTGACCACTGCTTCTAGAATGAAGACCGGCATTTTGATTCTTTTGAATTTTCGTAGGAATCAGTGGCGTGTTTTAAAGGAGGTAGCTTAGCGGATGTATAGCCCTGTACGGCAAGTTCAAAGGGGTGGAAAATTTGTGGAATGAGTAATCACAGGGCCGCCATTACCAGACGCGGGGCAGAGGCGTCTCAATAATTTCAAGGGCCCCCCCCCCATAGTCCCGATTTTATATATTCTGTGAGAAGGGGGAAACGGCACATGCAAAAAAACTTCACGCATTGTTACGAAATATACAGGAATCAAAAATGTGAAAAATGATTAACGGAGATATTCCCAGCACCCATGAAAATTCAGAATAAATGATAGAAATGATAGATAGTCCGTATAGATCAGTGATTCCCAACGTGGGCGTTAACGCTCCCTGGGGGCGATGGAATGTTCCAGGGGGGGGCGGTAGAAGCTACGGGTATAGCATAGGATACTATGGGTGAGATTGTGTTGGGGGGCGCTTTGAGAAAAAAAATTCTCAAGAAGGGGGCGATGGGACAAAAAAGGTTGGGAAACTATGGTATAGATGGTGCACCCTTCTCACGCTTCTTATGCGTATAGTTGTTGTTAAGTGTGTATATGATTTCTAATGAAAGATATATACTGAAAACGGGCTCTGTATATGTGAAGATCTTGTGATTTTGGGGACGAAAATTCACTTATGCCTCCACGGGGACTTGAACTCACACCCACTAGCTTTCCTGGTGAGTGCGCTACCGCTACGCTATAGAAGCAGATAGAATATCTCTTCCTTGGGGCTATTAACAAGTTGAGAAGATATCTTTCTCTACATATATGTCACCACGCTACGTAGCGCATGATTTCCAGATCGAAAACAACAGATAATGAATTAATATTATAGCTGCAGTAGAGAGAAAGTTATTATGATAACTGAGCACGGCCCATTACCGACGTATCTAGAACGTTTCAAGAAGTCGGACAACGCCACGTGTGCTTGTGGTGAGATTGGATCTTTATGGCATTACCTGGCATCTTGCCCATATACAAAAAAATTTCATTTTGGTGCTATTCCCGAAAACGGTCGACCGTGTTTCAAAAGAAGAGTTTTTAAGAGCCCTATGAGCCTTGCTCATGTGCGGTGGATTATATTGTTCCTCGAGATAACAACTTACACCGCATACATACTAAGAAGACTGGAAGTGCGCGTGGGAACGATGACGAGTTCAAACCGGCAAGAGCCCCAGTGATTGATCTTAAGAGGAAATATGATTTTCGACCACGTCGGCGTCAACAAAATTAACCGATAAATGGAAAACAGAAGCAAGTTCACCTGCAATGAGATGAATCAAGTCATTGATGGCAAGGACGAATTAAGTGTTATTTACTCGGCTACATAGTGAATTGTGCTGATCTTAGTTCACCCGGTGACGATTCCGGTAACAACTTGCGGCCTAGACGATGATGACTGCGACTAATTCACCGTGATTCGAAATTTTATATTCCAAGATTATCGGCAATCATTCGATCAATTGACGATTACTATATTCTTATGGGATGGACGACTATACACCACCATCTTATAATCCCGTTTATGATTTTGATTGCCCATTGGCTTTGATTGTTCAGATTTCATTTATTTGTTATATGACTTCAGGAGTTGACGATCAATTTTTATGTAAATTATTTTATTTTGCTGCCTTCGTCTGAGGTGGTCACGTTATGTTGTTTTTAATAAAACTTTCCGGACACACCTAGCCTTCGGGAACGCTTCGATATCTCTCTGAGATGGGAAGCGGGTGCCCGGTCTTCAAAGGTCAAAGGTATCTTTAAATAAACAACCAAGTGATGAGGACATTTTTCCTTTACATGTGTCTTCAAATGTCCTCGAGATCCATACTGAGTTGTACCGGGAAATATATATATAAAAAAAAAGCTGGCTAGTCAAGAGCAAGGATGAAAAAGACATCGTGAAAGCAAAAAGGTCCCGAATGAAGACAAACGACAGCAAAAAAAAAGTGCTTGTTTCCCCGAACGTTCTTTCCAGGTTAATTTGAATTTGGATGCGAGAACCGAAAACGTCCTGTAAGCTATGAAATCCCCGAGTCACTCATCAGTCCAGCTCAGGCTCAAGTCGTAATGGCTCCCAAGCGATAAAATACCAATTCCTTTCAGTCTGTTCCGCCTTCCCCCCCCCCCCCGTGTCCTAAAATCGATTGCAATCCCGACATTTTCCATTTGTTTGTTTTTTGCATTGTTTCTCCTTTTCTTGCAGGTTCTCTTTGTCGTTTTAGCAATGGACATTCACGTTTTGTCACTGTCAGGGCCGTTAATGAGTTCGGGGGCCAAGGCCTGAACATTTTATGGAGCTCTCTAATTGAAAAAAACAAAACAAAAATTGGGAGCTTGGAATGTAATAATCGCAAAATGTATAGAAATGCCAAAGTAAAATTTATGAGCGTATGCTGTGAAACAAAAATTCAACCTGAATTCAAAATTATTGTTCCGTTAATTATGAAATAATTTCTCTTTCATTAATTCTGATTTTTCATGAATTGTGAGATCATAGAAATCATTTTTCTCATTAACTGTTAATACTATTACTACTTTACCGTACATGCATCTCGTTCATATTCCTCTGAGGAATTTTTAACGAATTAGTCACTCGTAGGAACGCGTTTTGTGCGTATGTGCAAGGCGTATTGTCAGAGTATTGTCTTGTTTTACATTAGAGGTCATTCAAGTATTATGTCAGCATCGGGGGGAGGGGGTTTCGGATTTGCTGGCTTTTGATGACAAGGGGGGGTTTGAAGGTTGCTTACGTCATCAACCACCCCCTCTTTGCAGATATGAAATCTTCTAAGCTGGTGGCGAAATTTTGCTGAGGGTCAAAAATGGCTGAAAATCTGCCTACGTAATACTTGAATGGCCCAAGTACCGCTTATCTAACTCGCGGACCGAAAAGGTTGTGCGCCCTGAGAACAAATCAATTAAATGCCTTCCAAGGGGCCGTTCAAGTATTACGTCAGCAAGTTTTTAGCCATTTTTGACCCCCTCCCTTGTCAGCTGAAGTCTGCAAAACTCTGACCCCCCCCCTCCCCCTTGTCAGCAAAATTTCGTCAGCACAGCCCCTTACCTCCTAACGCCTATTGATGGGATCAGAAACTTACGCGGGAGGGAAGCAGGGCCTTGTGCGCCTCCCCCTTCCAGACGAAATAATATACTTTTTAAAAAAATTAAAATTTCGAAAGAAAATACATTTTATATATTAATGTAATCAATTTCTGTAAATTTCAATGCTATTTGAAGGGTAAGGACTCAAAATTTCTCTTTAAGAAATTCATTGTGATTCACCCTTTAAGCCATATATGTATCGCGGACCAAATGTGACCCAGAAGGTTATCTGATGTGACTTGCCCCCCTCAAACCTAATTTTGTAAAAATGAACTAGGCGGCACACTAATCGCTTAAATGACCTGTGGCATAATTCCAGAGCATTTAAGTGGCCCGTGACACATTTTCAGATCACTTAAGTAGGCCTCAAGGATCACTTTCACATTCAAAGATCACCGAAGTAACCCGTGACACATTTGGAGATCCCTTGAGTGACATGTGGCGCAGTTTTAGAGCACTTAAGCGGCCCCCAGTGCAGTTCTATTTCATCACTCAAGTTACCCGCGGAACATTCCCAGATTACTTGAGTGATCCGTGGCATAATTACGGATCTCTTGAGTGATGCGTGGCACAGTTCCAGAGCACTGAAGTGGCCCCGGACACAGTTCCAGAGCACTCAAGTGGCCCGGACACATTTCCTGAGCACTTGAAAGTTCCTTGAAACATTCAGACATCACTGAAGTGGCTCTGTAGGGGACTTACCAGTAGGGAGAATGTTAGTTCAGGTGTCCAATAACTATCGAAAGGTTTTTTCCTCTTCCGTTTTTGGCGCACCGCATAAGATATCATTAAGAATATTTCATATCTTCATGAAGGGTGGTTGATGACGTAAGCATTATCCAACAACCCCCCCCCCCATCGACGATGACGTAATACTTAAATGACCCCTAATATTTCCGTGCAAAAAAAAAAAAAATCTGAATTTTCACCGGTAAATCCGTAAATTCCATGCACATCAGAGCCACTTTTTGGCTTTCATCAATGGCTATTGTCTTTTAAAATGACATCAGCCGTCGCCGAAACGGGAATTAAAACGGAAGGTCATACTGAGAAAACATTTTCCATTGTCATAATCTTCAAACAAATGATCGCCTCCAGCTGAGATTTGGCAAACGACCCATAATCCTCTCCTTTATATATATATATATATAAATCGACCAGAAGCAAAACAAACTCGCCAAGTTCATTCCATTGTTTTCACATCCAATGCCATCTCGCCAATTCACCCCTCACCACCATGATTCTCGTGCACACATTATGCCCCATATAATAATCTTTCAGAAACCTCGTTACCTATTACGAATAAGCGAAAGTGCCATTTTTCAAATGTAGACGGAAGTACTGAACGGTGTGAATTTGGCAACTGTCCTAACATCGTCCCTATATTTGGCTCCGCTGTGTGTGAGGGGGACTATTATATATATATTCTTGTCATCGACTGGAAATCGTGAATGCATAATGTCACCGGGTGGAAAACTGACCTTTCCAAGGCTCGAGGATATGACACGGATAATAAAAGGCCATTTACCCTTAACGGGGAGCTTCTCGTATTTAATGCAAATAACCGACGGAATGCAATTTCGAGGCGAAATGATCATTTCTGTCTCTCTCGCCACATTTGCATGGGATAAACGTCTCGTCTCACACGCAAAATAATGAACTTTAATGAAATTCTCTATTTCTTCAAGTATTCCCCCTGGAAATGTGTTATGGGCTTGAATTTTTACGTCCTAAAAAACGCTTAGCACAAGCTCGCGTAGCCCTAGAAATGCTAAGCTTGCTCCCCTAGAAATGCGTAGGTGGTATGCATTGCATTTTATACACACACATAAAAAATGTGTTTGAGGCTTGCGTACTCCTAGAAATATGTAGGAGGCGTGTGTATGCTCCCAAAAACGAATAAGAGGCTCGGGTACCTAAAGAAGCTTGTAGTGACTACTTTAGAGTAAGAGACTTGAATTTTTGCATCCTTAAAATGCATATCAAACTAGTGGGATTCTATAAAAATGCGTAAAAAGCTCGTGCAGTCCTATAAAGGGTTGCGAAGCTTGCGTTTTGCTCCTCCTAGAAATGCGTAGGAAACTTGTATACTCCTAGAAATGAGTAGGAGGCTTGTATACTCCTAGAAATGTGTCTAGAAGTTTGTGTTTTGCACCCTAGAAAAGCGCTAGAAGTTTGTGTTTTGCACCTTACAAATGTGTTAGAGGCCTATGTTTTTCACTCATAAAAATACATTGAAGGCTTGTGTTCTTTCTTTCTTTCAAAACTCAAGTCTATCGCCATAGGCAATTTACTACCGAATGAGTTATGCCGGAAGTGTAAGCAGGGCCGTCTTAAAAGCATCATGGGCCCCCGGGCCAAGTGGTTTTTTTGAGACCCTACCTTGTAAATTCTAGAAAATTTCAACCGAATCACATTTTTGTGAGGCCCTCTTCTCCTGAGGCCCCCGGGCCGCGCCCGGGTGGGCCTATGCGTAAATGCGTGTGTGTACCTAATAGTCTGAGTGTGTAATAGTGTTGTGTGACTGATTATTCACTGTGCAATATTTCAGTGGTGAAGTGTAATGATTGAATATTTGTACCATTGGTTGACTTGTTGCCCTCTGTGGCTAGACTTTTTCAAGGGGACGTAGGCTCGCTTTCGCGCCACGAAGTTGGGAACCACAGAAAACCAACTTCAACCGACCACCAGTGAGCTCTTCATTATGACTACTCGGCCGCCACAGTGGCTGGCCGGTGATCAACTCTGTAATATAAGGGCCTTTAACACATATGGAGATTTTTTGAGACGTGGCCCAACCATCATTTTCAAAGGAAATGGTTGGAAACATTGAGAATCGATTAATTCTAGAACTAATGAATGAAACAGATAGATGGATAGAACCGCTCACAACCCCGGACTGATGCAAAGCACCTTACTTCCGTTACCTAAAAACAGGCAGAGTTGTGTCGGAAAAGTTAGCAAAGATTTATAGTGGTGGCTCCCCTTTCCCCGTGCCCGCAAGTTTCGAATCACTCGCGTCGTTCTCCCCACGAAGACAGCCATCAACTCGGTGCAACGTACAAGCCATTTGACAAAAATGGGCGACCGAATCCAATGACTAGGGAGAAAAATTGCACGTGCGCCCAGTGGCACATAAGGGCCGGAGACCGCAGCCTGGGATTCCGAAAGAAGTGTGGAAAAGACTTGTGGGCAAGAAAGAAGAATCTTGCATGCTGAAGTGGGAGAGATTTGAGAATGGTCTAAATGCACAATGTATACAAATTACATATATACAGCGCCTCGATGTGGCGGGAAACGAAGAAACAAAGCCTCCTATGAAGGTATTATTGGGTACAAATATCAGCATGAGCTCATACAAATAACGAATGAAATAATTTTAGAATAAATAAAGGAAATAATTTTTCGGAATTATTGAAAGAAATAATTCCGGAACGATTCGAAAAAAAATTCAGGATTAACGAAAGAAAAATTCCGAATTACTTGAACAAATAATTTTAGAATATTTTTGAAACAAATAATTGCATAATTATTGAAAGAAATTATTTCAAGAAAAATAGTGAAGAAAAATAATTACACAATTACTGCAATAAATAATTAAAGAATCGTTTAAAAAGTGAGTTAAGATTAAAATTAATCTCAGAATAAATTTAACTAATCAAAACCCTTTCACAGAATTTGTGAAAAAAATTATTTCAGAGCTAATCAAAATAAATAATTTCAAAGAATAATTTCTTCAATTATTTTTGTCTTTGTTGCGGGGTGGGGGGAGTGGGCATTGGCCCATTCTATTAATATGTCACTAAACTACATGAGTTTGTGGCCAGCGGGCTTCATGGGAAGTTTCAATATGGCCCGCGTTGTATGAAAGATTGAAGATCTTTGCTCTAACACAGTCGAATCCCGTTATAACGAACTCCAAGAGACCGGCGAAATCCGTTCGTTATAGCGAAATTTCAGGTTGTTTGCATTGTTTCTATGTGAACTTATGTGAGGGATTAGAAAAGTGTTCGTTAAAACGAGATTTTCGCTATAACGGTATTCGTTAAAACGGGATTCGACTGTAGAATTAATTAAGTTCATCTTTATCGGTAAAGTAAATTTACCGAAACAATAGAAACCAATTTTCGTCGACGTCACTGGATTATTTGAGCAATAAATTCGAACTGTCTGTGACCCAAGTGTATAGGCTACACCGAAAACCGCGTAGTTTCTCCAATTCCACGAAGTCATCAACGATAACAATAACAAAGTCGTTATCGATTCTAAGAAACCACACCAGCTGTAAGTGAAAGGCAGTTTATTTTCCGGGCTCAACAACAATCCGAAAACACCTTTAAGAGATGAGGTTTCTGGAGCAGCAACCGGGCCAGAAATGAACAGATTAACATCTAGCTCACACACAAACACACTGTAACGTATAATTGTAATACTGTACGCATCAGAGGTTCTTAACGAGGGGTCGACGGACCCCTTGGTAAGATTTCAGAGGGGGGGGGGGAGTCCGTAAGTTTAAATGAGAAAACAATCAAATTATTATTTTTAATTGCTAATCAGGGTGCATATGGAAGTATGTATAACTGGTGAACCGGTGATTCTAGAAGCATACTTACAATTGGGAAAAGTATCCAACTAATATTTGACCATTTTTGTCGCACCACGGTCATTTTCTGCACACGAGGGCTAATTAGACCGGGACCTACAATTTATCGCTGGTTCCGAACGGCAGGCTTGTTTTTTATATTCATCGAGAGGTTGGTGCGCTAACCCCTCGGTGTTGGGACTCACTGCGGTAGCAAATTTTTCTGCGGTCACGTCACCGTTTCTGTTGTACCCCTGTGTCGGGAAAGTTTTCTGACAAGGATGAACTGGGTATCGAACTCGCGACACCTCTAAACATTCTTTGGTACTTTAGGCGAGTGTCTTATCGGCCTGGGGCTACTGCGCCCTCCAACTAACATGTAGATCTCAGATACGCCATTCATATTGCAAGAGGTTGTATAGTTGTTGAAAGACCTTGCAATATGGAGTTGTATAGTTATAGAAATAAAAGAACTAACGTTTTATTTGGTCGCTCTATCCTGAAAAACCAAATTAGAAAGTTGTTGCTCTGTCTCTCCCGAGGCCAAAAAAAAAAGTGTTCAAGTGAGACATTTGAATTCGAAATTTGTTGAAAATGGGGGGGGGGGAATAACAGCATACGAAGCTCAGAATGAGCTTGTCTGTTAGTATTGTGCAGATCTTTCCCTCATTTACAGTGATTTCGGAATTCAAATATCTCGGCGAATATTGCGCTTAGAAACGTGGAACTTTCATTTTGTTGCCTCGGGAGAGACAGGGGAACAACTTTCTCTCTATTTTTTTTTTTAGACAGGGTGACCAAATAAAAGTAAATTTACTTATTTTAATAACTATACAAGGCTGGACGAATCTCCAAAAAAAATGTACATGCCCGGTCGAGCACGTAACTTGAAATAATAGATGCCTGAATCACAACTTCACGTGCCCGAAAAATAGCATCGCTGTATTTGCTTGAAAATTTTTTTTAAAAGAAATTGATTTATTTGCCACATTTTCGTCTGTCATGCGGGGACGTCCAGGGGATTTCCCTTTACACAGACAACCCGTGTCTCGGAATTGTTTATACCATCGCCTAATGCTCTGAGCTGTAGGAAGTTCAACACCAGGGTATCGTCGACGAGAAGCCACGACGAACAGTTGTTACGGACTCGCACTTCGCGAAGCTTAGAACACAAAACGATTTCTGTTGTGTAGTCGCCATCTTGACAAACACGGAAGTGGCGGCTGAAGGAAGAGCTTTAGCGCTACCTGTCGGCAACTGCTCGAGAGAGAGAAAGGTTTCCCTCTTTCTACCTATACATTATTCGATCAAAACAGATTAAAAGCAAATTAGTTATGATTTTTTTAATTGGATGATTCTTTTTGAAATCACCCTGTACTTTCATTAACATTTTCTCAATTTGTACTTTCCGATACTTTCTACACTATTAGTGACGACAAAAAGGTTCCGATTTTAAATGTTACAAATTTTTTGTTTAACTTCGACAAAAGCAAATTCTCTGTGTGTGTGTGTGTGTGTGTGTGTGTGTGTGTGTGTGTGTGTGTGTGTGTGGTTTCTTGTAGAATATTCCATACTAAATCAAGATCTTTTTCCTTCAAATTCAAATTATTTCGAATTAAACAAAAACAATTAACATTTAATTACATACAAACTCCAGGAGATTTCGAAAAGTTCGAATTATCCAAAATTTGAACTAAGTTCTTAATGACGACAAAAATATTCAGATTTTGAATGGTCCATCTTGATCGATAGGTTGAAAAGCATAATCGACATTAAGTGGTATACAATCACGATACACAGCTATTCAATGTTAAAATAGGCATTAAATTATGAAAAAAAGATAAAAACAGAATTTTTCAAATTTTTTCGTCTTTAAGACCACAGGAATCACAAAAACCTCATCCTAGAAAGACCACAGGAACCACAAAAATCCCGCCCTAAGAAGACAACGAGAATCGCAAAAATTAATCCCTAAGAAGACTACGGAAATCACAAAAAACCCCTATCTTAAGAAGACCGCGTGAATCAAAAAATTACTTCCTAGGAAACCACGAAAATCAAAATATATACCGTTCTAGAAAGACTCTGGAAATCACAAAAATCCCGACCTAGGAAAACCACGAGAATCACAAAAATCCCCTTCTAAGAAGACCATGGTAATCACAAAAATTACTCCCTAGGAAGACCACAGAAATCAAAAAATATCCCGTTCCTTAAAAGACCACAGAAATCAAAAAATATCTCGTTCTGGAAAGACCACGGAATCACAAAAATCCCGTCTTAGGAAGACCACGTGAATCGAAACAAACGTTTCGATGGTGGTCCGATTCGTGGTCCTAGGAGGACCACGGAAATCAAAAAGTATGACGCCCTAGGAAGGCCAGGGGAATTACAAAAATTACTTCCTAGGAAGACCACGGAAATAAAAAAATATCTCGTTCTATAAATATCTATATCTCGTTTCCGTTAAAAGCCACGGAAATCACAAGAATCCCGTCCTAGGAAGACTACAGAAATAAAAAAAATCTCGTTGTCGAGAGACCTCGGAAATCACTAATCCCACCCTAGGAAGACCACGGTAATCACAAAAATCGTCCTATACAAAGACCACGTGAATCAAAAAATACTTCGTAGGAAGACCCCAGAAATCAAAAAATTTCTCGTTCTAGAAAGATAACGGAAT
The DNA here is from genome assembly GCF_987345545.1 of Pholcus phalangioides. Classification (NCBI taxonomy): domain Eukaryota; kingdom Metazoa; phylum Arthropoda; class Arachnida; order Araneae; family Pholcidae; genus Pholcus; species Pholcus phalangioides. Next base: position 19,128,085 of record NW_028301616.1, on the reverse strand, counting down.
CACAAAAATCCCGTCTTAGGAAGACCACGTGAATCGAAACAAACGTCCTAGGAGAACCACGTGAATCAAAAATATACGTCCTAGGAGGACCACGGAAATCAAAAATATACGTCCTAGGCGGACCACGGAAATCAAAAATATACGTCCTAGGAGGACCACGGAAATCAAAAAATACTTCGTATGAAGACCACGGAAATCAAAAAATACTTCGTATGAAGACCACGGAAATCAAAAAATACTTCGTATGAAGACCACGGAAATCAAAAAATACTTCGTATGAAGACCACGGAAATCAAAAAATACTTCATAGAAAGACCGCGGAAATCAAAAAAAATCTCGTTCTAGAAAGACCACGGGAATCACAAAAACCCCATCAATCCCATCCTGGGAAGACCACGGACACCACAAAAATCCTGCCCTAGAAAAACTACGTCAATAAAAAAAAGAAATTCATAGAAAGGCCACGGAAATCACAAGAATCCCGTCCTTGGAAGACAGCGGGAATCAAAAATCCTGTCCTAGGAAGAAAATGGGAATCACAAAAATCCCTCCTTGGAAGAAAATGGGAATCACAAAAATCCCTCCTTGGAAGACCACGGAAACCACAAAAATCCTGCCATAGGAAGACCACAGAAATAAAATATCTCGTTTTAAAAAGACCACGGGAATCGCGAAAATCCCGTTCGAGAACACAACTAGAATCAGAAAAATTACTTAAGAAGGCATAACTTAATAGGATAGGATTACTAATGGGATAGCCATTTTTTAAATGGCTAAAAGGAATTCAAGAGGACAGAATATGAAACTTTTTTCGTGTGTTCAATCTAGACTTTGGAACCAATGGAAATCCACGAGTCTAGACGATACGAAAACAAATTAAAACAAATTTCGATTGGTTTGTTGGTTTTCGTCGACGAAATTTGCATGCGATACGGAATGGGTAGTAAATAAGGATAATATATGGCCGCGTTAAATTTCGGTGAGTTTCACATCGTTTTGGGAAATTCTGAGAAACAATTTTTAAAATATCTGGTGATGTTTTGAAAAGAGGATGAAATAATCTGAGGAAGCAATTCTCAACCTATGGTCCGCGGATCTGAGGCGATCCGCAGGCACATGAACCCCAGGGGCTCTGCCACCAGACTTATCCCGTTGCCGAGATCTCTTCCAGCCCAGCTTCTTGGCAGAGTCTGGAACAAAGTAATCCGCAGGCACAATTTATAATTTAATTCTGACTGAATGAAAAATTAATCAGTTGTCTATGTCAATTTATTACCTGGGGAGTTGTGCCGCGGAAATGTGAGTGTGTCTGTATGTACCTAACGGTCTGACGACGTATCTAGTGCTGTGTCTAATTTTTGAATGCTGCCATCTATATTTCAGGAGTGAGTGAAGTTTAATGATTGAATATTGTAACGTTTGTAGGCCTGTTGCTCTGTGTGGCAAGATCAGCCAACACCATCTATAGCAGAAGGCCTCCGTGCGAAGCTCATGACGTCACTGAAGAAGGTCATCTCACGTACAGCCATTGGATATAGCCGGCCGAGAAGCATGCACCATCTTTATCCCCTTTTTGTAGTATATCCAATGGCTATAGGTGAGCGACGATACTTCAGCGACGTGAGGCCTGTAGATGGCGTAGGATCAGCTCGCATTCGCGCCTCCAAGTTGGGGACCACAGAAAACCACCTTCAGCCGACCACCACTGTGGCGCCAGGAGATTTCGAACCAGGATCCTCACGATGCGAGTCCGCCGCTATGACCACTCGACCACCATAGCGGCTACCTAAGGGTCTGTCTCAACAAATCGAGAACTAATTATTTTTCAAATTCACACACGTTTTATTCGTTTTAAAATCATTGACGGGGCAAGTCGAAAATTAGCCGGGACGTCTGGTCACAAACGCGTTGCGTTTTGAGTCCTAGCGACCATCGATCAGCCAAACATTCGTCTCCATTCTTGCTTTCATGATTCTTAGATTATTCAAAATGAGAATTATAGTATAATTATTTTTAATTTAAGAAATTGAGACTGAATTCCGTGAGAACGGAATCATCCGGAACACGCGAAGAGGGAGGCTCCAGACGCCATTTTTAATTCATTTAAGACCATTCATGAATCTTAGATGATGGCCTTCGTGTGAAATGCGTCGCATTTTGATGAGCTTTTTATGTTTTTCTATCGAGTGTCGTGAATCCACACACAGTCGAGTTCCACTTTCCGTGCCGAAGTAATCTTTTCCCATCAAGATTTTGCTGAGAAATACTAATTACATTTAATTCGCGAGAAGGCCGCTTGGAGGAGAAATTGGCTCTTCTATCTTAAATTAATTAATTTCTTTGAGTATTTATTTATTTATCTGAAGTCGTAAACCGTAAGTATGGGTCGGATTCGGAGTTTTACGACGTTTCGTGTCTATTCTATATTACACCTGGTCCTTCATGAGTGGACTATGACTAACAGCGCTAGTGTGACTCGCTAATAGGTCACAAGAGCCTCTTTTGAGTTAATTCGCACGTGTGGAGGCTGTTTTGATCGGTTGAAAGTTTTTCCCGAGTTGTTCGGATTTTACTGTAGGATAATGTTTTGAGGAAAAAATACGGTGAATTTATACTACATATACAAATTTTATTATTGAAGTTGTTTAGAAATTGCTTTTTGGCGAGAAATAAAGTCTGCAGTCAATTTAAATGTAGGCTATTTCACTAAAATGAAGTTGAACGTGATGAATGTTTATAGTCATAATTATCACTAAAAAAAGTTATAAGCTATGCAATTTATCTTCATGAACACATTCAGTGAAAATTACAAAGTTGAGTAAGCTTCGTATATACACTGCTGGCCATCGTAAATGCAACACCCTGAAGGAAGCATGCAAATAATATGAAATTTACAACATACATTAGCGGAGGTGAGATATGCAAATGATTAGAATTTCAGCGCAGACGCACATCACGTGCGCCTGTGGCGCCACTTCAAAGCGCTATTTAAGGCTTGGAGATTTCGACGATTTGAAGTACGGCAATTGTGTTTTTCTTGTGGTTTTTTCAGAAAAACGATCAATTATGCCTCGTAGAAAACAGCGATCATCTGTTGATCAAGTATCCGAGTTCGACAGAGGAAGGATAGTGGCCTACCGAGATTGTGGATTATCTTTCAGGGAAATCGGTAGTCGTGTTGGACGAAACCAAACAACTGTAATGCGGATATGTGATCGTTGGATGCAGGAGGGTACGACGGACCGACGTGTTCGATCGCATCCACCTCAGTGCACCACTTCACGTGATGACAGGCGTATTGTGCGTATGGCCGTGACGGATCGCTCAGCCACATCACGAACCATAGCACAGCACATTCAGTCTGTACCGCATCATCCAGTGTCTGCGCGTACCATTCGACGCCGTTTACAGCAGAGTGGTCTGTTCGCAAGACGTCCATTGCTTCGTCCACCCTTGACGCAGAACCACAGACGTCTCCGCCGCCAATGGTGCGATGAAAGAAGGATGTGGACGGCACAATGGAATGAAATTGTCTTTACTGACGAGTCACGCTTCTGTCTGCAACACCACGATGGTCGGATTCGAGTCTGGAGACACCGTTGAGAGAGGATGCTGAACAGCTGCGCTATGCACCGCCACACTGGTCCTGCACCGGGTATTATGGTATGGGGCGGTATTGGATATCACTCTCGCACTCCTCTAGTACGCATTGCCGGTACTTTAAAACGCTAGCGCTACATCTCCGACGTGTTGGAGCCAGTTGTCCTTCCTTACCTTCAGGGCTTGCCCACAGCCATATTTCAACAGGATAATGCGCGACCACACGTGGCACGCATTGTCCAAAGGTTCTTCGTCAATCGCCAGATTGAATTGCTTCCCTGGCCAGCTCGCTCTCCGGATCTTTCGCCGATAGAAAACATGTGGTTCATGGTTGCTCAACGATTGACCCAGATTACATCCCCAGCTGCCACACCAGATCAACTTTGGCAACGCGTGGGAGCTGCTTGGTCTGCTGTACCCCAAGAACACATCCAAAGTCTCTTTGAATCAATGCCGAGGCGTGTGGCAGTGGTGATCTCCAACAATGGCGGCTAATCTGGCTACTGATTTTGGCAGGAACCACACTTCACAGAAGTCTATAAATTTAATCATTTGATGCTTGGTCAACATGTTATCTACAAAATAAATATTGTTGCGATATCTCTTGTCTTTCTTGGTGTTGCAATTTGGGTGGCCAGCAGTGTATATATATATATATATTACGAGAAACTGAAAGTGTTATAACTGAAATTATCAAATATCAAATTGAGAACTGAAACTATCAAAGTTGAAAACTGAAACTATCATTTCAAAAAACTAAAACAACCAAATGGAAGAAATAATTCTAGAATATATAAATAAAATAAATAATTTCGGAATTATAGTGTAAAATAATTATGGAATTTATGAAAAATAATTTCGGAATTACAGTGTAAAATAATTATGGAATTAATGAAAGAAATAATCCTAGAATAAATGGAAGAAATAATTCTAGAATATATAAATAAAATAAATAATTTCGGAATTAGTGCAAAATAATTCTGAAATTAATGAAAGAAATAATTCTAGAATAAATGGAAGAAATAATCCTAGAATAAATGGAAGAAATAATCCTAGAATAAATGGAAGAAATAATCCTAGAATAAATGGAAGCAATAATTATAGAATATATAAATAAAATAAATAATTTCGGAATTATAGTGTAAAATAATTATGGAATTCATGAAAAATAATTTCTGAATTAGTGTAAAATAATTCTGAAATTAATGAAAGAAATAATCCTAGAATAAATGGAAGAAATAATTCTAGAATATATAAATAAAATAAATAATTTCAGAATTATAGTATAAAATAATTATGGAATTTATGAAAAATAATTTCGGAATTAATGTAAAATAATTCTGGAATTAATGAAAGAAATAATCCTAGAATAAATGGAAGAAATAATCCTAGAATAAATGGAAGAAATAATCCTAGAATAAATGGAAGAAATAATTCTAGAATATATAAATAAAATAAATAATTTCGGAATTATAGTGTAAAATAATTATGGAATTCATGAAAAATAATTTCGGAATTAGTGCAAAATAATTCGGAAATTAATGAAAGAAATAATCCTAGAATAAATGGAAGAAATAATTCTAGAATAATGAAAGAAAATATATAAATAAAATAAATAATTTCGGAATTATAGTGTAAAATAATTATGGAATTTATGAAAAATAATTTCGGAATTAATGTAAAATAATTCTGGAATTAATGAAAGAAATAATCCTAGAATAAATGGAAGAAATAATCCTAGAATAAATGGAAGAAATAATTCTGGAATATATAAATAAAATAAATAATTTCGGAATTAGTGTAAAATAATTCTGGAATATATAAATAAAATAAATAATTTCGGAATTAGTGTAAAATAATTCTGAAATTAATGAAAGAAATAATCCTAGAATAAATGGAAGAAATAATTCTAGAATATATAAATAAAATAAATAATTTCGGAATTATAGTGTAAAATAATTATGGAATTTATGAAAAATAATTTTGGAATTTATGAAAAATAATTATGGAATTTATGAAAAATAATTTCGGAATTAGAGTAAAATAATTATGGAATTAGAGTAAAATAATTATGGAATTTGTGAAAAATAATTTCGGAATTGATGAAAAAAATTTTAATAAAAGAAAAATTTTTGGAATTAAAGAAAGTAATAATTCTAAAATAAATGAAAGGGATAATTTCAGAATTAATGGAGGAAATAATTCCAGAATTGATGAAAATTCGGAATTACTGAAAGAAGTAATTTTAAAATATTTGAAACAAATAATATCATAATTAGTGAAAAAAAATAACAACGAGTGAAATAATTTCGTAACTTCTGATAGAATTGTTTTTCCACAATTATATACAATAATAATTGCATAATCAGTGGAAGAAGTGATTTCAAGAAAAATCGAGAAGGAAAATAATTTCACAATTACCGCAATAAATAATTAAAGTATCATTTAAAGTGATTTGAGATTAAAATTAATCTCAGAATAAATTTAACCAGTAACTTATCAAAACCCTTTTGCAGAAGTTGTGAAAAAAAATTACTTCGTTACTAATCAAAATAATTAATAAAAGAAGTATTTTCAGAGAATAAAGCCTTCAATTATTTTATTTTATTATTCATGTGATCAACTCTCTAATATAGGGGCTTTCAACACATGGCCCTTGGAACCAAAGAAAATGACTAAAAACATTGAGAACCGATTAATTCTAGAACTAATGAAAGAAATAATTCTAAATTATTTGAAAGAAATAATTCTAAATTAAATGAAAGAAATAATTCTAAATTATTTGAAAGAAATAATTCTAAATTAAATGAAAGAAATAATTCTAAATTAATTGAAAGAAATAATTCTAAATTAATTGAAAGGAATAATTCTAAATTAATTGAAATAAATAATTCCAGAACAATTCGAAGAAAATTAACGAAAGAAAAAAATTCAGAATTATATGAAGAAATAATTTTTGAAACAAATAATTCCAGAATAAGTAAAAAAAACATAAATCAATGAGGAAACAATTTCTTTATCTCACAATTATTTCACAATCAATAAAAGGAATAATTGCATAATTATTGAAAGAAATGATTTGGATAAAAATTGAGAAGGAAAAATAATTACACAATTTCCGCAATAAATAATTAAAGAATAACTGATAAATTAATAATCAATTGAAAAATTGATAATCAATAAAAGAAATAATTTCGTAGAATAAAGTCTTCAATTATTTTTGTCTTTGTTGGGGGTGGGGGGGGGGGCCTTCATTGTCCCGTTCTAATGTCGCTAAACTACATGAGTTTATGGCCTGCGGGCTTCATGGGAAGTTTCAATCTGGTCCGTGGGTGTCTGAAAGGTTTGAACATCTCTCCCTAGTTAATAGAATCAATTAAGTTCATCTCTATCCGTAAAGTAAATTTACCCAAACGATAGAAACCAATTTTCGTCGACGTCACTGGATTCTCTGAGCAATAAATTTTCGAATTTCCTGTGAAATTTCCGCACTGAAATCGGGTTCTTCCAATTCCGTGAAGTCATCGACGATAACAATAACAAAGTCGTTATCGATTCTAAGAAACTACACTGAATGGCAGTTCATTTTCCGGCCACGACAACAATCCGAAAGCACTTTTGGAAGATGAGATTTCTGAAGCAGCTTTGAATTACAGAATCATTTGAAATGATTCCAGATTGAAATTAATCTCAAAATTAAATGATTTAAATTTAATTTTTTTGTAGTAATTAATAAAAAAATATTCAGAAATTTCATTTTTTGAGAACTAACAAAATTAATAAGAAATAATTTAAGAATAAATAAAAGTTCAATTACTTAGAACTTTTTTTTTATAACGTGTAGTTTAAGGACTCACTAAGAGGACTCGTTAGCTTGTCTATTAATGTGTCACTAAATTACATAACAAACGATTTTTAACAGCTGGCTGATGCGAAGATATATATTTTGGGAAGAGAGAAAATGCCCCTGTGCGGGGGGGAATCGAACCCACGTCCTTTCACTTTCCGGGTGAACGCCCTAGACCACTAGATTACAGACGAAACGAATATCTCAATCTTTCCTTGGAACTCGTGTGCACTGATGAACGGGACCGTACATGGACGGTCGGACACAATTCAGGCCAAAGCTCACAATTGCTGACACCGCCACCAGATGGCGACTTACTCGGGGATGACGTCACTCTCCGCTATCCATACAAAGGATTTTAACAGCTGGCTAAGAAAATCGTTCAGTGCACATGCGCTGCAAGGAAAGATTGAGACATTCGCTGCTTTTGCAATCTAATAGTCTAGGGCAATGTTTCTCAACCGCCGGGCCGCGGCCCGGTACCGGTCACTGACATCAGTCAAACCGGGCCGTAAGTGATTTTCATCGTTTAATTTTTTTCCCATTCAATTCCCATTAGTCGTGTTTATGACCGGGCCTTCCACTCGAAAAAAAAGTACTCAACCGGGCAGCGAGCTTCCAAAGGTTGAGAACCGCTGGTCTAGGACGTTCGATTCCCCCCACAGCGGCAGTTGAATTTTCTCTCTTTCCAAAAAAATATATCTGCGCATCAGCTATCTGTTAAAAACCTTTCCACAGAGAGCAACATACCCACAAACAGCGCGAATGTAATTCAATCATAATACATCACTCACTTCCCTTCTGAAATATAGAAGGCAGCCCTTAAAAATCAAGCACAACACTACATATGCCCTCAGACTGTTAGGTACACACACAGTTACACTTCCGGCGCAATTCACTAGGTAGTAAATCGCCCATAAATGGTGATAGACCTGAGTTGTGCTAGGTTTGAAAAAAAAAAAATGTTAAAAAAACCTTTGTGCGGAGAGTGACACGTCATCCTCGGATAAATTACAAAAGTCCGTGGCCCGTGGGTTTCGTTAGAAATTTCAATTTGCCCCGTGACGTCCGAATGGTTGAAGATCCCTGCCCTTCTCTAACCAGACGCAATTTTGTTTATCAAGGAGGAGAAAAGCCCCATTGTCTGCAAAAATGCAGCGCTACACGGTAATAATAAATGGTACCGCTGCATCACCGAATAATAAATTCAAGTGTTCACTGTGTACTTTCTTCGCTATCTTCGCGTAAACAGCGAGAGAGAGAGTGTGACTTTTGAAGAACCTCTCTTATCCTTTTAGTGAAAATTTCCGGGACACCCTTACACACAAATAGGAAGGATTCGGTTGAAGTGTGTTGTGGAAATTTCTGTTTTCCTCGCTGTCTGGAATGGCTCGTCGAAAATGTGCAAAAGAAAAAAGAAGCGAGAGAGAGAGAGAGAGAGAGAACCCATTTCAATATGTTGTTGGTTGTACCTTATCTCGGTCCTCGAAGTTTTCCGTAAAAGAACCTTTTCTTCAACTCCCGGGAGAATTGAATCACGTTTCGGGGTCGCATCCTCTTAACAGAGAGAGTACTAGAGCCAATTTTAGGATCGGTCGCTGTCTAAGACAACGTTTTCGAGAGCGCGTTTTAACTCAAATATTTAAGAGACGGCGATGCATAAATTGCAATATGGCCTCTGCATCTTCGACATGCGCGGCATCGATAAGAATTTTAAACCGAGGTGGGGGAACCATCGGGATATTTCCAACCGACTGACTATTTGTCAAAATTTCTCGCTACATTTTTAGCTGTAGTGTCAAGACCATTTTGTGTGTGTGTGTATGGTCCACCACGTCGCGCGTGCGCAGTTATTTAGAATCGCTTCCAGGAAAAAATGAATGTGCGGTAGAGCCCGTGGTTTTTAACGGAATCGCAAGGGACCGAGATTTTTTTTCCCGTTGAATACAAATACAAGGCCACGACAGGCAAAATGCCCAACGAGGTGGCTGAGAAAAAGATGCCCATAACAAATATGGATGTCGGATATTTCTCAAAAACACAGCAGCCCAATTAGAAATGCAATTACAGACAATATATACGCATGATAAAATATTATACAATGCCCATGAAAGAAATACTTATGGTTGTCTTATTCTAAGTATGGATAGCTTTTCCATTTACCCCAACATATATAGTATTAAAAAAAAAAAACGACCCGAGGGCTCAGCCGGGATTTGAACCCGGGACCTCTCGCACCCGAAGCGAGAATCATACCCCTAGACCACTGAGCCGACGAGAGGAATCCGCTTATTAAAATTTCAATCAACGATATTTAAAATTGTGTTTTCCCCTAATCTCTTAAAATTTCACCCCACACTGTTTTTCTTCTGAATTGACGACATTTACGTTATTTTATACTTTCTCTAATATTTTCAACCAGGGTGTTAATCAATATCAGATTCAGTTTGGACATCGCCGGTCTATGTTTATGTGATCTTCATCACAGCTGGGCTGTAACTAAAATTTTTGTGCAAAATGGGCGCAATGTGATTTTGCTGACCCTGCCGCTGTAAATTTCGATGATTTTTTAACAGTATTTTTGTGTTCCGACTTAAAATCCCCCCGATTTTGTAACCTGGGCAGGTGCCCCCCCCCCTCCTCCCCCTTTTGCCTTCCTGTAATTCCGACCCTGCTCAGCACTGCGATCACGAAAAGCAGCTTGCATACAATTTTGCGTCTTGCTTATCATTTGCAAATCCAAAATTCTTGCACAGATCTCTCCCGTAGGAAAAAGCCTGTTTTTCCGAATCTGTTTTTTGTTGTTCTGCAACGATATTTGATATATTTACATATACGATATTTATTTTCAAACATAGTTTGGAATTGCCTATAGTCAGTGCCGTTTTAACGCATGGGCCCACCCGGGCACGTCCCGAAGGGGCCTCAAGCGAAGAGGGGCTTTACAAAAACGAGGTATAGTTGAAATTTTCGTTCAGCATACATGTGAATTTGCCTGGTCAGGCCTCAGAGAAATCCTTTGGCCAGGAGGCCCATGGTGCTCTTTAGACGGCCCTGCATATAGTCCAGGGAATGGGAAGGGACACAAAAATTTTCTCCCCGAGAAATTTCAATTTTTTCAAAGAAATATCAATTTTCTTTCTAATTTTTGGTCGGCTTGGGAAGGCATCGTTCCCTGAACACCCCGCCCCTCTCCCCCCCCCCTGCCGCTTATACCTTTGCCATAGCCAAATGTTAAACTCCTATCGATTACAACAACATTATTCACGGCGCTACGATAAATCCCTCTATAACGCTATTTTAGCTATTTTATAACTGCAATATATTCGCAGAGATATTTGAATTCAAAAACGAAGGGAAGTTTGGAAAGAACAGCAAAAAAACTAACGGACAAAGCTTCTTTCCATTATTTCTATGCTGTTCTTTCCGTACTTTCGTTCGATTTCTGAGTTCTAGTGAATCTAGTCTCAGGAAAGATGGGGGAACAACTTTCAAATTGGGTTTTTGAGGACAGGGTGTTCGTATAAAAAGTTATTTTTCATTTTTAAAGCTCCAGTATGTGGCAGTGACGTATTTACGGGGAGGGGGCAAATTTGAGGAATGACTGGCCAAGAAAATTAGTGGAATGGGAGAAGGGGGGGGCCAAATTTGTATAACCCTGAATAAATTCACCTCTGCCTAGACATCTAGGGGCCTTAGCAGTTAGTGACTAAGAAAGTGGCCTGGAGAGTTTGCAAGCACTTGAGTGAGAAAAATGTAAATGACCTACTGAGCGAGGAACCAGGTCAGTGAGTGACCTAGAGTGTGTGTGTAAGCTTGCTTGTGAATGATCAAAAGCGTGACCTAGAGTGCGTACAAATATGTGAATGACCGAAAAGAGTGACCTAGAGTGCGGACGAACACGTGATTGACCAAAAGAGTGACCTAGAGCGTGTGGAAAGCATGTTAATGAGTAAAACAGTGATCTAGAGCAGTGGTTCTCATTCTTTGGAAGCTCGTGGCTCGGTAAATTTCTTTTGTGTAAGTGAAAGGCCCAGTCATAAGATCAACTAACGATAAATTGATGAAAAATGAAACTGCGAATCATTCACGGCCCGGTGTGACGTAATGTTAGGGACCGGTAGTTGAGAAACAAGTACCGGCGGTTGAGAAATACTGATCTAGCGCGTGTGCAAGTTCGTAAATGGCCGAAAGAGTGACCTATATAGCGAGGGGACCAGGTCAGTGAGTGACATAGAGCACGTGCAAGCATGTGAATGACCTAGAGCATGTGTAAAGGTGTAAATGATCAAAAGTGCCACCGGTGAGCATCTCGATGAGCAGTCAAAAGAATAACCTATAGTCTGTTTCAGGTTAACTTTGCAGTGAAGAGAAAGGTAGAGAGTGTATTCCTTCACCGCAAAATATAGTTCTCATATGTCGGAGGTTTAAGATGAACCTTTATACAGAATATTTAAATTTTTTCTATGATTTTGAAAAAAATACTGAAAAAACATCGTTTTGAACCGATGTGTACTTGTTTAAAATTTTTAAATTATAAAAATTATTGGTTACCATTATCAAAAATCCATAGCAACGGCAACGACACTCTGGCGCGATATCCTAGGAATTTTCCCCGCCAATATCACTGTCGTGTTTTTTCCGTTGCACAATTGTATACTATATATATATTATTTTTTCGTCATTTGGTTGAATTTTCCATAACGATACAATTTTTAATTGTTTTACATGCAGTTATAGGCTTACATAAAATCCAATATTCAATCAGTTTTATTTTCTCCCAAAAATAGGCTTCAGTGAGTTCAGATATTCACTCATAGATTACAAGAAGTGTTTTTCTTCCACGAGAGCACCGATAATGTTATGAGAGGCCCTCTATGAGTGCAGAAGTTTTAAATCCTCCTTTTTTTTAATTACCGTATATACTCGTGTATAAGCCGAGTTTTTTCGTGGAAAAATTTGTTCCCCAAGTTGGGGGGTCGGCTTATACTCGGGTCAGTTTTGGATGAGAAAATATCGACCCCCGCAATCAGTAGTCATTTTTGTAGCAGTGTTCGAGAAACTGGCATTATTGGTATGGAATATGTTCAAACCCCACAGAACTGATGATGTCAAAGCCGAGGCAAAGAAATCGAAAACATCATTGTGGCTGGTGGTGTCTAACGTTGATTGTATAGCCTTTAGATGTGAGCATCAACAAGCCTCTCAAAGACTATTTGAGGAATTTGTATATCGAATGGATAAGTTCCGATGATAAACTACAAAAAGTGGTGACTTGAAAAAACCTGACATTGGCCTAGTATGCCAATGGGTACATGAGGCGTGGGATTCTGTTTCCTCCGAAATTATCATCCGATCCTTCAAAAAGTGTTGCATCAGCAATGCTATGGACGGAACTGAAGATGACATCCTCTCTGAAAGTGACAATGGCAATTAGACAGCCCAGATGAAGATTAAAACGAATATGCCGCACCCCCTATAATGATCTGATGGATTATCATGAGCTTGGTGACTTAAAAGAAACGGACTAAAAAGTTTGAATTATTTTCTATTGTAAATTTCCGCGAGGTATTCATTTTTTAAATGAAAATATAGTAATTTTTTCTCTAAAATGCACGGATTTTTTGGGGTCGGCTTATACACGGGTTTTCAATTTATTGCTGTTTTGGTGGTCCTGAAGTGTGGGGGTCGGCTTATATACGAGTCGGCTTATACACGAGTATATACGGTATTTTTTGCCATGTTTATGGGATAGTTTTAGTTTCCGATCACGGAGAGTGTTGACAGAGTCGCGACTTCCACTCACACGAACGGACGCCATCTTCCACCCACCTGTTTCTCCTCATGCACCTTGCCTATAGCGTCTCTTCAGATACAATAAATGAGTGGGGGGGGGGGGGGGAAGTCCACAGTGGTTTGGGCTTTCATCTGTTATGTGACAGTTGTGTCTTAATTTTCACCAGAGATAGCCACGCTAAAGTTCTCTGCTCTTCCATTCCTGAATACTATGTTTTTGGTTTTTGAATACTCGCTGTAAACAAAACTCGATAAGAATCATCCGTAATAACCATGCAAATAAGCACCTCAACCGTAACAAAAGACTAAAACTGTCTTGGAAACAAACAAGTGGCATCGACGTATACCATTCGGGGAAGGGGGGAGGTCGAGCGACGGAAATTTCGGCAAGAAAAGTGAGTAGAAAAATTCTAAACTTTTCCGTATCATTATTATTATTTGGTGCTATTACTGCATTTACACGTGAAAATACAGTTAATCTGCTTCTTCTCAATTTTATTTGACATTAATTTTTTTCCATTTAAATTGAAGAAAAAATTAAAAATCCCCAAGTTTTTGAGAGCCATGGTTAATATACAGTATTTTAAAATTATACGTTGCTTTCATATTATTGTTTTGATTTTTTTTTGTAAATAAATTTCAGCTGAGGGAAGGGAAATATTGCGGAAACGTATGACTGTTTTTTGAAATTTTTAGTGTTACTTACGGCACATCAATGAAGAGTAAACGACACGCTGATAGAAGATAATTATTTTTTATAAATTTTAAAACACTTTCTAATCAAAAAACAAATGATTTCAAAAACTTTACTTTAATTTCTGAAAGTATCGGCAATGGTTTCTTTTAATTCTATAATTATTACTAATTTAACTGTGCAATTACGTTACACGTAAAAAATATTTTTTTTAGTGAGATTGGCGAGAATCGGCCATACCTTACCGAGGCCGAGCATCGATACATAGGTTAACAGGCTTTCGTTCCCATAGCAACGAGTGATGCGGTTCCCTCGTAGCTTCCCCTTCACTGCAAAGTTAACCTGAAACGGACTATAGAGCACGTGCAAGCATGTTAGTGACCAAAATAATATGCAGCCGCGCGCGTTCACACACACACACACACACACGAATGACTAACAGAGGGACTTAAAGCGTGTGTGAGCGTGGGAGTGACCAAAAGAGTGTCCCAGAAACACAAATGTGCTTGCAGGAGAGGAAAGAGAGGCCACAGAGTGGTGAATTCGAGGAAAGAGTAACGATTAAAATTAGACCAGAATGGGAGAAGAGGGCGGTAAAAATCCGTGTAGAGCCCGCATGCGGCAAAACCATAAACTCGCCTCTGCGTATTGGGCCTAGAGAAGAAACGATACAGCACTTTTACCCCATTACAGCTAAAATTCACCCATATAAGTGTTAAGCCCCCCCCCCCCAAAGATACAGCGCCATCTATTTTCAGGGCTGTTTTTTCCCACAGGTGAGACACTCGATCACGCATCGCTCTTCAACTAACGGAATTAACAAGTCATTAAAATTCGTAGATGTCTTCGATTAATTGCTTTTTTCTTCTTCTTTTAAGCGGCGGCTCGACATCAAATCCATTTCGTCAAAAAACGCACGTTCATTAACTTAATTAAACTCATTAATCAGATCCATGGATATCCAGTAGAAATGGGAGAAAACTCGTTCATTGATTAATGGCGAATCATCAGAGAGAAATATAAAGATGACAAAATATCATTTCGACGGGAAGATGGTTTTAATGTCCCCGTTTCTTTCCCCCCCCCCAATTCCTCCGAAAAACTTGGAATTTGGCCAAAAAAATGGGAAGGAGTGATGGTTTAGGAGCGATTCTCTCTCGATATTTAAATTGAAAACTATCGTATGCATATACGAGGTCGGAAAAATTGCTGTTCACATACTTCACGAATTCGCAGGGTCCGACTTTGACTTGGTTGGGCCCTGGGCGAAAGCGATATAAGGGGGAGGGGGTGGCTCGACCGTGGTCAAAAAGGTTTGGTGCATCAGCAAATACAGTGTTTGTTGTTTGTAAAAGCACCATAAAAAGATTATGCGCTATTTTAAATGTAAAATTCTCCATGAAATATTTACAATATTTGCTTTTTTTCGCACTCTCATATCATTGCAAAATCATTGATAATGCCATCAAAATCTAATTTTTGAGTTACCTCAGCTTCAATACACAAAATACACTGAAGTGTGCCAAAAGTCATGGGATACCTCTTAATATTGTTGCACTTCGCCAGGTAAAAGGAGGTCCCACACGATATTAAGAGGTATCCCATGACTTTTGACACTTCAGCACTGAAGTCATGGGGATACCTCTTAATATCGTGTGGGACCTCCTTTTACCGACACCACCTATGGAACAAGGCCTCGACGAAGCTCGTGACGTCACTGAAGGAGGGCCATTTCACCTATTGCCATTGGCTATACAGTAGCAGGCCGACGCATGCGATACCTTTACCTTTTTTTGCAATACATCCAATGGCAATAGGAGAAATGGCCTTCTGCATTGATGTCACAAGCTTCGCGCAGAGGCCTTGTTCTGCAGGTGGTGTTGCTTTTACCCGGCGAAGGGCAGCAATATTAAGAGGTATCCCATAACTTTTGGCACTTCAGTGTAAAGCTAAAGATGACAGCTTTTCCTTGTAAAAGACTCGAGCGAACTGATGATTTTATCCTTTATAATAATAAGAATTTTATAAGAATGATCTTTCTCTACAATAGTTCGATCTTGGTGATGTTGTTAATGATGATTCAATGTTGTCTCAACGTTTGGAGAGAAACGTCTCTTCGATTCGATTTCTTAAATTCGTTTTCTCTAGCATTATTTAACATTTGTGGCATTGTGTCACCAACCTGAACCAAGGACAAAAATTGTTGCAGTTCGTCTGAAAACTGTTTCCAAGATCAGACGAATAAAGTTTTACATTGCAAATACACAGAACCTTCGTGAAGATTTGAGGATTTCATGTTGATCAAACATGCAAACTTTCTTGTCATCGTTTCATGAATAATTTTACTGTCAAAAGATGTGAAATTGAGGAATTTTACATTCACACATATTTTGCAGTGGGGTTAGTATTACAATAGGTGAATTGTAAATGATGTCTAAAGTCTATTACAGATTGGTATAATATTAAAATTGATATTTCATAGGGTTTGCTAATAATAGGCGCTTTGGAAATTGCATGATGTGATTTAGCGACAATGATTTTCTAAAATTTTGCCAATAAAATTTATAAAAATTTGAATAAAATATGTACTACTATTACAAATTTGGGACCCTTAAAAGATGGAGGACCTGGGCAAATGCCCATGCTGCACCATGCGGAAATCAGGTCCCGCACACGCATACTGTCGGTATACCTCCACGATAATCAATGGTCATGCATGAAAACAATACGATCGAATGGCGAGATGGAGAAAACAGTCATTACCATCAGAGGTAAATATTGGAAAAGTTTTTTGTCATCATCGCGGTCGACGAAATTAGAAAAAAAAAAGGGGTGCTTGGTTCGTATTTATAGTCTTGATGTATGTTATCAATAACTCGTGTGTCGTTGAGTCCTCGACAGTTTGACCGTCGCTATCATCGGTTTTTGTATTGGGACCGATAAATTGACCAATTGATGGAATAGTTTTCGATCTGAAGTCTCTTCGATATATGAATAAATTCGTTTCCGCACGTGTGTGTGTGCGTGTGTACATACCGAAATGGTCTTGCGGTGGAGTTTATCGATGGACACTCGTCCTGTCGTCAAACAAGAACAAACGGTAATTTAGTTTGAATACCAATAATTGATGTCCGCAGGGGAAGCTGCATTATCATTATCGAAGTCAAAAAATTGTTCGAGAGAACAACTGTAATTATATTAGCATACGATACTGCTATTAAACTGAATTTACCATTGTAATATTAAACTGTTATTATTATTTGGTTCGGAATCGTAATGATAGAGTAAGAGAATTGTAACTATCATTGTGAGAAATACGGTAAATATCATTATCGGAATTAGAAAGTATCATTGCAGAGAAAGCTGTGATTGTGAGAAGTTGGTGCTATAATAGTGGAAACTGGTACCGGCTGTCGTTGTTTGTAAAATGAGATGGTTATAGTAGCGAACGTAATTATTTTACCGTTGTGAAGAAACTAATTATTGTTGCAAAAAAAGTGAAACTACTGTAGCTGCAGACCGCACCTACCATTGCGAAAACTGCAACAACCATCTAACCATCTTTAGGAATTGTAGCTATCGTTGCTGCGAAACGATATTACAGGCTGCAACTACAATTATACCGAAGCGAAGAACTAAAATTATCATTTAAAATAATGTATCATTGCGAAAACCTGAACCTATAATAGTTGAAAACTTCAGCTATCACTGAGAAAAAAAGCTGAAACTATCATTGCGAAAAACTCTAAATATCATTTCAAGAAACTGTAACTATAATTGCAAAAAATGCAAATATCATTGCAAAAAATGCAAATATCATTGCAAAAAATGGCAATATCATTGCCAAAAAATGGCAATATCATTGCCAAAAAATGGCAATATCATTGCCAAAAATGCAATTATCATTGCCAAAAATGCAAATATCAATGAAAAAATGCAAATATCATTGCAAAAAATGAAAATATCATAAATGGAAACTGACTATCATAGCAAAAAAAAACTGTAACTATCATAGCAAAAAAAAAACTAACTATCATAGCAAAAAAAACTGTAACTATCATAGAAAAAAACTGTATCATTCTAAAAAACTGTAATTATCATTGCAAAAAAAAAACTGACTATCTTACGATAAACTAAAACTATAATAGGTGAAAGTGTAACTATATCATTGCAAAAGATGAAAACATCATAGTTGAAAACGGAAGGTAATATAGTTGAAAATCGAAATTATTAGTTGAAATCTACGCCTATCATTGCAAAAAATGGAAGTGTCATCGGTGAAAACTGTGTAACTATCGTTGCAAGAAGAACTTAGCTACGGTATCATATTACAATTACAAACCGTAAATACATACCATTGCCACACACTGCAAATTTCATCGCAGACAATATGAACTATCATTGAAAAAAATCAAAGCTACCAATACTACATATTGAAAATAGCAACACAGCCTTAAATTTACGATACGAAAACCAAACATTTCATCTAAAAGCAACAATCATGCACGCACAATGCATTTCACAGCTGTTTGAGTAATTCGATAAATATTTCAGTAGAATGAAGGGTTTTATATAACATAAATGTTGTTATTTATATAACATATATTATCCAATAATATTGTGATTATTACTGGATCAAAAAAAAATTTCTTAACGAGATGGTAATAAAACCGAAAGATGTTACTAATAATATTGAAATTACAACTCTAAACCAACCCTAATTATCGAAGTAATTAACAAAAGAACGGATGAAATGGCACGTAATTCTCAAACTTAGACTGGACTGAATAAAGTTTCTCACAGTATAGTTGATACAACTCTCCACTATTGGCGATGATGATAGATATTGAGATTATTCCGTGAGAATACATAGGCTATCTTACCCGAAATTGACGTCGGAATAGTTGGAAAGTGTCGACAAGCTGCGTTGGTGAATAGCCTTTAAGGTCTTCGCCGACCTGAACCGGAACATGTCCGACACTAGTACGTAACACACAGTCGTTAATTAGTTTAACCACCACCACGACACAAACATCGCGCATTGACCAGCCATTCCGGACTAGTCTCATTGCGGTCAGTTTTTTTACGTAACATTTTTTTATGGACATATTTGATCGATCCATTGATCGGTTATCGCGAGTTTTCATGTTTTTTTACGACTTCTTCTTACTTTTTTTTCAAAGAATCCATTTTCTTTTCCCTTTCAGGCGTAAATAAAGTCCGTATTAAAAAAAAAAGAAAGGGCTTCGTTTTGGAATTCCTTTTGGCTTATGGACGCCGACGAGACCTTAAAAGAAAGCCAGGCCACTTGAACTTTCGACGCCGGAGTCGTAAAATATAATTGCTCTTTCGGACACAGTTGTGTAATCAGTGGCGCAATTAAAGAATAATAGCAAATACTGTAAGTCGAGAGAAAGTTGGCGCAAACATTGATGATGATGTCAGCCTGAATACGTGTATTGATATTCTTAACTAGTTCATTTTATGAGTGAAATAGAGATCTGTGACGTTTGGTGTTATTCGTGACGTGGGGTGGAGAAAACGGTCTCTTCTCATTATTAAAGAAGTCAGGGTCGATCGGATATCTCCCAGTTTATTACTACATTTTCACGTTATATGTGCACTTTCTGTGGATCAATATACAGTTGATGCTCAAGTCGAATGATAGCCATCGACTCTCGCCAGGAATTCTCAAAACCTTTCTATTTATTTTATAGGTAGTGTTTATAAGGTAGACATCCGGAAACTGCGTTATAATCCGCTGGAGTGAATCATGGCTAAACAGCAAGAGCAAATGTAATGGTAAATGTAAGCCGTTTGCAGATAAGTTTGTTTTCAACTATTATAGTTTCAAATATTTGTAATGATAGCTTCAGTCTTCAACTACAGGGTGGGCAAAAAGTCCGTGTATAAACTTTGAAAATTCATAAAAACTAGAAAAATAACCGAAATGGAAAACGGTTTGCAGGGTTAGCATCGCTAGGTCACGGGAATTTTTTTGACAGGGGAAAAAAAGAAAAAAACAGCCGATAGGTGGAGCTGGTACGAGTGACTTCGGTGGAAATATGCTCCCTATCTTGGGACAGAGTGGGAGCCATGTTCTGGTTTGGTGGTGGTGGAAATATGCAAATAAAAACGGTTATAAGAACTTGCGCCCCTATAATCGACAATCCGTAAGTTATACCGTAGTAAACCGTGTATGTGGACCCGCCGTTGCTGGATTTGCGACTCGCTGCAATGTGTTACCCCTGTGGCGGTTGGTCAAGTGGAACACATATTGCTGTAATAAACGATTTGGAGACATTCTGTTCTTATTTGCGTATCTTTTGTTTGACTTGTGTGCGTCAGTGCCACCTATAGGCTGTTTTTTTTTCTGTCAAAAAAAATTCCCGTGACCTAGCGATGCTAACCCTGTAAACCGGTTATTCGGTTATTTTTATGAATTTTTGAAGTTTCTACGAACTTTTTGCCGCCCCCCGTATTATACTTTCAGTTTTCAACTTCTACTACGCGTTTTTACTCTCCATTGTGGAGCTGAAACCGTGTGGACCAGTCGACCAACTGGAATTTCATTTGTCTTAAAAGCGGGTCAATTTTTTGCATAAATTAAAACCAGGCAAAGTTCTAATTTTTGTGATGATGTGTAAATGTTTCGCGGGTCACTTAAGCGCTCTGAAACTGTGCTGCGGGTCACTCGAGGAATCTGTAAACATACCGCTTAGTTGTTTTTTTTAGGTTTGAGGTCACGGCCCGCATCACATGACTCCGAGGACCACATTTGACCCTTCGGGGCCATGTGTTGAGCAGGCATGGCATAACGCGTCCTCTTGAACCGGCACTAATCCGGTGCAAGACTCGAATCCGACCATGTGACGCATCACACGCGACTTTAATCACATCACCAGTGTTAATCAAGACGCTCAATAGACTCACGGCTCGAAAATTTCAAGAATTCCAAAAAACAAAATAAACTTCACTTAAATTCAGACGAAATTAAATAATAACAGTTGAGAGATAATCAATCAGTTTCATAAAAACATCGGGAAGTTTTAAAATCAATTATGGTAACTACAAGATATTCATTATCAACACCGAAAATAATCGCCCAGAGAAAAATAATTCAGGGTCATTAATAAAATTATCAAGCTATAAAACTCCAAAAAAAAACTGTTCCGTTCATTATTCATTATTTTTCATTTAAAAAAAGATCATGAATTATATAGAGAATGAAAAAAATTGAATTAGAAAAGTTATTTAAAACTAGTAGAGAAAAAATGCTTCTTAATTATTCATAATTAGTGTATCGGCTTTTTCTTTTGGCTGATGTAACAGTTACGGGCCATGTTTTTGCCGCAATTCTTGAAAATCCAATTTTGATTCGAAATTATCGATAAATAAACTAATGGATAATTGTCTCGGTTAATCAATGACAACGATATTGATTGGTCATTAATTGGTCTAAATCGATTACAGTGGAACCTCCCCTTAACGGAAACTCCCAGTTAGCGGACACTCTCGATAGCGGATAGAAAATCAATCAAACTCTAATTTTTTTTTTCCTAACTCTAATTTATTAATTTTTGGTCATAAACCGGGAATTTATCACATTCAACTAATATTATGTTTAATCCCAAGCTCGTACTGGTAAATATGCTGATTCTTCAATTAATTACTTAATTAACTGAAGATAACTATAGTCCAAGATGGTGAATTGGAACGGTAATGTGGTAATGTGTCAAGAAAGCTAACATTATACAAGACTGATAATGTTATTACTAATGTAGTTATCTTCTTAACACTTATTTTAATTTAGGTTTTTTATTGAAAATTACATGTGTAGTGCATGTATCATGCACGGCTAGAAACAATTAATTGCTTTAATGAAGAGAAAAAATGTTATAAATTTTTCTATATTTATTAGACTTCCCGACTATATTTGGGAAATTATGCATAATCGCCGGTAAAATAGGGATAACTGAAGTGGAATTTAATCAAAGTTTCTTTTTAACGAGACGACTGGTGATTATGCATAACCACCGTTGTATCACACAGTAACATATAGGAACCAATTGCGACCAAAGCCAAACGTCGTATAAATGTGAAAGTCATATAAACGAGGTTTTACTGTATATCGTACCTCCCAATTAACGACACTCCCCGTTAGCGGACACGAGAGATTCTACTCTTATATTTGTTCATTGTGATTATTATTGGATGAAAAAAAGAATTCTCAACGAGATGGTAATAAAACCGAAAGAGATGTTACTAATAATATTGAAAGTACAATGCTAAATTAACTCTAATTATCGAAGTAATTAACGAAAGAACGGATGAAATGGCACGTAATTCTCAAAGTTAGACTGGACTGAATAAAGTCTCTCACAGTATCGTCGATACTACTCTCCACTATTGGCAATGATGATAGATATTGTGGATAAGATAGATATAAGGATAGATATTCCGTGGAAAATAATTGGAGAATACAGAGGCTTTCTTACCCGAAATTGACGTCGGAATAGTTGGAAAGTGTCAACAAGCTGCGTTGGTGTCTTACAACAGAAACCTGCCTTTAAGGTCTTATAACAAAAGTGCCTTTAAGGTCTTATAACAAAAGTGCCTTTAAGGTCTTATAACAAAAGTGCCTTTAAGGTCTTATAACAAAAGTGCCTTTAAGGTCTTATAACAAAAGTGCCTTTAAGGTCTTATAACAAAAGTGCCTTTAAGGTCTTATAACAAAAGTGCCTTTAAGGTCTTATAACAAAAGTGCCTTTAAGGTCTTATAACAAAAGTGCCTTTAAGGTCTTATAACAAAAGTGCCTTTAAGGTCTTATAACAAAAATCTTGACAATACAACGACAAAAATCTTGACAATATAACGACAAAAATCTTGACAATACAACGACAAAAATCTTGACAATACAACGACAAAAATCTTGACAATATAACGACAAAAATCTTGATAATGTAACGACAAAAATCGACCATAGTTTCTTTAAAACTCAGAAAATGAAACTTATTCTGTCCAGAACCACGGTTTAACCCACCTGTGTGATTTTTTCTTGCTTCTCGCAGCAATGTTGAATGTAATGAAAACATGTGTAGGGCGTTCAACTACTTTTTAATGTCAGTTTTCAAAAAAGACGGTGATATATAAGTAGTGGGCTGATCATGAAGCGTTTAGGAACTCAAAATAAACCTTCAAATACCAGAAAACCTCTGCTCACCTGTAAATAGCAAAAACTATCGGCAGCCCGAAATTTAAAAAAGAAAGAGCCATCGGCAGGTCCAAGTAACAAAACTCATTTCTGCCGCTTCAAATAACAAAATCCATCCACACCTGCCAATGACAGAAACCAAAGGGAGCTGCAAATTGAAAAAAAACAACACACACACACACAACATTCAGCTTCAGTTAATAAAAACCTTCTCTTCAGCTGTAAATGACATAAACCCTGTCGGTTCAAAATTAAAAACAGAACCCATCGTCAGCTCCAAATTAAAAACAATTATTGGCAGATCGAATAACAAAAACCATCGGCAGCTGCAAATAACAAAAACCATCGGCAGCTGCAAATAACAAAAGCCATCGTCAGCTCAAAATAAAAAAAAAAACCACCGTCAGCTCCAAATTAAAAAACCATTGGCAACTTCAGATAACGAAAACCATTGGCAACTTCAGATAACGAAAACCATCGGCAGCTGCAATTCTTGAGAATTCGCCTGGTAGGACCTCACAAAAATCAATTGGCCCATAATGCTCTTAAGACAGCCCGGGATGGGGGCATATCAATATCTCCGTCTCGCCTCGACACTCCACAAAATTCGCCAATGCGAATTTTCAGATCCACTGCCGTAAGAGCCTCTTTCGTGCTGACTGAAAATAGGCTGACCATATTTCCCAGTGGTTAAATACGGGAGATAAAGATTCTAAGTACGGGAAATCTCTAGTTATGATCGAAAATAATGCAAAAGGAAGACAAAGTTGCCAATTATAGCTAAAATCACAAAAAAATCCCCAATGTGGGAAAATGAAGCACAAGAAGCTTTACACAATGGATTAATTAAAAAATTCAAAAACAAGACAAATATATGAGATGAATATTCATATTTATAGTCATAATTATTGCAATATAATTGATGAGGTGGGAAATAATCTTTGATATAAATATCAAGAATAAAAGATGAAATAAAGGAGAAAGAGAGAGAGGAGAGGGGGGGAAAAATATTTTAACCACTTCGCGTACAGGCTTTTGGCAACAAATTCAGTTGCTATGTATATATCGGTGATAAATCTGGTAACCTTGTCCTAACTTAACCGCACGTTAGAAAGAGGGAAGAAGAAGGGGAAAGAAAAAAATATATGAAAGGAGGAAACACTATAATAAATCATTGATAATTTTTGTTGCAACACGGACATTTGCTGCACCCTAGGGCTAATTAGATCCAAACCAACAAGTTATTGCCGATTCCGAACGGCAGCTTTTTTCATACTCATCGAGAGATTGGTGCGTAAACTTCTCGGTGCGGGACTCCCTGCGGTAGCAGTGTTTTTCTTTGGTCACGTCACCGTTTCTGTTGTACCTCTGTGTCAGAAAAGTATCTGACAAGGACGAACCGGGTATCGAACTCGCGACACCTTTAAACATGCTTTGGTACTTGAGGTGAGTCTCCTATCGACCTGAGCTACCACGTTCAGTATAATAGATGAATAGATAAGAGAGTATTACGGTAGATTTATCTTTCACTCACACCCTATGTGTTCTCTTTCGCTCTTTCATACGTACAGTAGAAAGCTTCACGTGTGGGAGCGAGGAATCACCAACCGGAGTATAGAGAAAAATCTGGGAGAAAAATCGGTTGCACTTACGCTTCTCGATGATGAGGAGAAGAGAAAGAAAACACAGAGAGAGATGGGTTTAATTTATTACACTGGCGTTTAGACGAAACATTTCGTCCGTGATCGTAAAGGGGTTTAAAAAATGTTGGGGTGGGCGGGACAGCAATTATGGAAATATCCCAGGAAATACTGGCTACTCCAGTTATACCTCACCTTCTTACTTTGTTTACTTTGATATCGGACATTACAGATAAAATATTGTCATTACATGGCAGTATTAATCATATATCATCAATAGAAGCCCGGAAGTTCAGGCAATAAAAATGGTCGAAATAGGCAGGCAAAAAAGCACTAAAAATGAATGAAACAAGCACTAAAAAAGGGCATTTATAAACTGGAAATAACTGGAAATTATATAAGAGTTCAAAAGTAGCTGAAAAATTGTTGCATTTAATCCATTCACTGTAATCAATTAAAGTTTACAATAACTACGTTATCATCCAAGTTAAATTGATTCCAAGCCCAAAAGAAAATGCTAGTAGACCCTCAGAATTAGGTCAATTCCAGGGCCACCATTACCAGACGCAGAGCCCGTAGAGAAAATGATGCGGGGGGCTTCTTCTAGTTGCAAATAATTCGTATTTATTTGTCGTATTATTTGGATTTATATATCATATATAAATTATTTATTTATCATATAAATTAATTTAATATAATAATTTATAATTTAATATAATAATTTATAATTTAATATAATAATTTATAATTTAATATAATAATTTATAATTTAATATAATAATTTATAATTTAATATAATAATTTATAATTTAATATAATAATTTATAATTTAATATAATAATTTATAATTTAATATAATAATTTATAATATTTATATATCATATATCATTATCATTTCTATATAACTGAGAAACACAAAGCTACCTTGTTCTATTTCTGTAAAAAAATTGAACTTTTTTTAACAGTAACATACACGAGGGGATACTTCAGGCGTGGGGTCCTGTGTGTGGCCACATCTAGGGGCACGCCCCTGGGAGCGACTCCGGTCAATTTAATCGGATACCAAATATGTATATAAAATAAATTGAGCCATGGTTGTTGTCGGTGCTTTTACGATGTAAAAAAACAAAATGAAAACAACATGTAATCCCAGAGCCCTGTCTGCACCTATCCCGCCTTATGTGAGCCATGACGTCAAATGATGACCTCTAGGGATAGCCATCGGTGTACTTACATCGGTGTATATCATACATACACAATGCAGTCCAATGCGTGAGCGACATATATAATGTGAAGTTGGAGAAACAAAATTTCTAATTTCTCTCATGTTTTTCTAACATGAGCTGCGTTCATCTGTAACACAATCATTCACGTCTAACACCATCCAGTCAAAGCAAAGTTAATGCATGTGGCAACAACACCAGGTTCCCTATTTCTCAGATCACTTATTTGCGTTCAAATTGGGCTTGGGGGGGATTTCTGATTATAATTGATAAACTAAGAGTTGGAAAATTTTAAAAGTTCTCAATGTTCACACAATATCCAAGATTAGTGAATTTAGTGATTTTCAGAGGCCATAATTACAGATTACGGCCTCTGAAATTCACTAATAAACTTAAAAGCGTGTTATAATAAGCATTTATGGTAGGAAAAGTTCAAAAACGAAAAACTTCAAAAAAGGGGCAATTTTAACGAAAAACTTAAAAAAAAGGCATTTTTTACGAAAAAGGTAGATAACAGGCAAAAAAAGAGGCATTTATGGCATTTTCCTGAACTTACGGGCTCCAATCATTAATATTGATTTACATGACAATAACACCGATCCGTGCGCAATGTCATTTCAACCGTACGTGAAACGTGACAATTCAAAACCAACTGTTTCACGTCGGATTTAACAAGAAAACAAAAGGTAAAAATTACTTCTTTTTAGGACAGTAAATGTCAAATGTAATATGCAAATTTATGAAAGTAATCAAAGAAAATTACCAAGTCCGCGGCGAACAACTTTCGTTCATTAAAGTGGCGTGCGATCTGCTTCGAAATGACAAAACCATCCTCAATGTTTATCATGTGCGTGCGTAAACACCGCCGCATGTTGTGTCGTGCAGGGTTTTATGGTCTAGGAAACGAATTCGGGCCCATAAAGTGTCCATTTTTTCCTTTTTTTCGTCCGCTCGCATTTTGAATATTTTCGTCCTACCCTTTGATTAGTAACCAAACCGCCTTGTCTTCGGCTGAACGTGTTTGATTTCCCCTGGCGATTACGTTACTCATTTCCCGGTGATTTATTTACTTGTTGTTCCATTCTCTGTTATTCTTATCATCGATGTTTAATCACATTCTAGTATTACTAGAATGTGATTAAACATTCCGGTTTCTATACTGATTACGGTGATTTAGGTGAACCAGTAGCGGAGAAAAAATAAACCAGAATTTTATGAGAAAAAGTGTACAATATATTAACAAAAATATTCGGGTGATTATACAAATGTAAAGGCCGCGACAGACAAAATTCTCAACGAGTTGCCTGCAAAAAAGATACCCATAAAAAATATGGATGTTGAATACGTATCTAAACTACAGTCGAATCCCGTTATAACGAACGCCAAGAGACCGGAGAAATCATTTCGTTATAAAGTAATTCCAGGTCTTTGCATTGTTCCTATATAAACTTACCTGGGAGGATTGGAAAACTATTCGTTGAAACGAGATTTTCGCTATAATGGTATTCGTTAAAACGGGATTCGACTGTATATCGAAAATACAGCAACCCAATAAGAGCAATAAAAAATAACGAGAATTATGATACAATATAAATATACTATACAAGGATGACGTCACTCTCCGCTACCATACGAAGGTGTTTAACAACAGCCAGTTGTTAAAAACCTTCGTATGGTAGCGGAGAGTGACGTCATCCTTGTATAAGTCGCCATCTGGTGGCAACGTCAGCAGTTGTGAGCTTGGCCTGAGTCTGGCCCGGCCGTCCATGTACGGTCCCTTTCAGTGTACACGAGCTCCAAGGAAAGATTGAGAGATTCTGTGCCTCTGTAGTCTAGTGGTCTAGGGCGTTCACCCGGAAAGGACGTGGGTTCGATTCCCCCGCAGGGGCAGTTGAATTTTCTCTCTTTCCGAAATATACCTTCGCAACAGCCAGTTGTTAAAAAACCTTCGTATAAATATACTGTCGATAAAAAATTATGGTTGTCTCATCGAAGTATGAATAGCTTCTTGATTTATCCAAATATTCTTTTTGAACGTGTCAATTGTGTTAGAATTTACGTCCCCCGGTGGTAAGCTATTTCATTTATTCACAACCCTATTAGAGGAAAATTCCCTGCGACACCACAACCTAGAATTGCCCCTTACTAAACGATACTGCTGTCCCTCCCCCTTGTCGAAGCAGTTGATTGACGGCATATTAATAATTCACGTTCCATCCTATCCATCTTGTTGAAGATTTTGAACACTTTTGATCATATCCCCCCGGCACCTGCGCTCTTCCATTGAAAACATTTTCAAGAAATCATGTCTCTCTTCACAGCTTAAGCCTCGTGAGCCATCAAGAGTGACTCTTCTCGGCACCCCTTCCCCCCCTGATCAAATCAATGTCTCTCTGTAGGTATGGTCTCCAAAACCTGACCGTATACCCCAGTCCAGGACGAACTAAGCCCCGGAAAAGTGGAAGGATCACTTTAGGAGAACGCGAAGAGAATGAAACCGAGCATTCTAATCGATTTTTTTACCACCGCTGAACAGTGTTCAGAAAACCTAAGCCGCTGATCAATAACAATACCCAGATCGGTGATCCTAGTTGCATCCGGAATAATAACACCATTCAACTCGTAAATGAAAGGGTGGGTTGTTCGAACCAAAATGAGCGACCGCACACTTGCCATCACTAACAGACATGCCCCATTCCTTTGTCCACGCTGCAATCCTGTTTAGGTTGGCCTGGAGCAACTCCCTATCGCTATGAATAAAATGCAAAGGGAGTTCTATAAATGGTTTGATTCTCTGGGTCTGCTGGAAAGGGCACCGAAACGTTTTAGATCAATGTTCTTCGACACTTTTCTACTTGCGGACCGGTGGAATTGGGTGAACAGTTATGCGGACCGGCATTAACGGGAGAAATACTGTATTTTCCGAGTCCACGAATGATAAAAAAAGAAAATTTAACCCCTCTTTCTGACCCTCCAATAGTATTGAGGCTTACGTTTGATGTTTGCCGCAGAGCTTCAGCTATTATTTTATTATAATATTGTGGTATAGGGGGTGAACGTGACATGTTCTGTCAAACGAAATAAGGTGATAGACAAGTCCAAGTTGAACATGAAACACGCTAACAACGCTGTCATATCTCGAACCGTTTTCGAGTTATGGTGGATAATCGATTGGGGGAAAAAAAAGGCGTCAAGTCGGAAAAAACCCGAATTTGTGAAGTTCCTGAGAACCCTACACGCAAACTAAGCAGGTTTTTGGAAAGAACAGAAAAAATCCCATAAGGTAATTTCAATTTCATTGAAATTATCTGGATTTAATGGCGAGCTACATGTGCTGAAAGATCGACGAGGTTCAAAAGCGAATTGTCGAGTGAACAGTTATGTGGTATTGTATTGTTTTGTAACAGTATTTACTAAAAACTTGTCCATTGTAACAGCTTTCGAAAGAATTTACAATTAACCATATCGGTTTTCTGGTTCAAGAGGAATTTAGTCTTGTGTTTGCAACACATCACTGAAATCAGCGTTTGTATATGTAGACATTCGACAAAAATTCATAGTCGGCGGATACAGATTTTGGCGACCATTTGATTTTGCACAAAAAATCATATAAGTTGACACACTACCTCTATCTATTTGTATTGAATGGCGAGCTTCAAGCATTGAGATTGGTGAAGTGAAAAATCGAATTGTCGCCGAAACCTACTAAAATTACTCCGACGAACGCACATTTCAGTGATGTATTGCTTAGAAAAAACTGATGGCAGATACTACTACACTACTAAACCACACATGTATCTCGTCCATATTCCTGTGCGGAACTTCTAACGAATTGGTACATGTTGGGATATGCGTGTCCGTAGAAACTTTAAAAATTCACCGGAAAAATAACCGAAATAAAAAAACGGTTTGCAGGGTTAGCATCGCTAGGTCACGGGAATTTTTTTAAAGCAGGAAAAAAATAACTCAAATAACAGCCGATAGGGGGCGCTGGTACGAGCGACTTGGTGGAAATATATGCTATAAACAATTTGGAGGCATTCTGTTCGTTATTTGCGTATCTTTTCTTTTACTTGTGCACGTCAGCGCCACCTATCGGCCGTTTTTTAGGGTTTTTTTTCCTATTTTAAAAAAATCCCCGTGACCTAGTGCTAACCCTACAAAAAAAACGTTTTTTTTATTTCCGTTATTTTTCCGGCTTTAATGAATTTTTAAATTTTCTACAGACTTTTTGCCCACCCTGTACTTGGCAAAACAACGTTGAGCTAGGATTTCTGCTGCCATCTATCAAATAAAAACTAAACTATTTGTTACAGTTTTTAAAGATAATTAGCTGTTAGTTTTAAACCGGTGTGCAGAATGAGAATAAAAACTAAAACCTGGGATCACGGTCGATGGCAAACGTATTTATGAGAGTACTCAACCTATTCCAGCAGAAATGAATCCGCGATCATTTTCAATAGTGTCCGAATCATTTTGGCAGTAAATGTTCAGGCTGGTCCCAAATTGTCCTTATGGATGACCTCAACCGCTGACTTTAGAAACATACTTTCAATTGCAAAAAGTTTTCAAATATGACGGGCAGTTGCTTAAAATTTCAAAAATTCTTGAAGGGCTTCATATACATAAAAAAATAAGAAATAAATTAACTTTTCATAGCCCCCCGTGTGCTAAAACTCCCTATTTAGTGAAATGTAGATGCGGCTATCAAAAGTCATTTGCAAAAAAGTTTATATTCATAAAGATGTTAAATGTATAGAATCATTACGTTTTGGCAACTTATCACGATGTTAGAAAGTTTTCATTGACTCAAAAGTTGTCGTTTTTAGTGACACACTTATAAATAGAATGAACTCAACCATTTCATTTTTTCCTTGACAATAAATAACAATTACATTTTTTTTTGACAAATGCAGAATTTTTACAACTTTGAATTCAATGAACGCTTCGCAATTTGTGAACCACACCCTCAATCATTATCAATAAAAACGCCGAAAACTTCAGAACCAAATATCTTCGTTAATATTGCATTTAAAAATTATGGAATTTTTTTTGTAAATGAGACTTCTCACAGCAGCATTTATATTCCGCTAACTGCAAGTTTTATCACACAGAGTCTAGATAAAAAAAAGCCTAATTTTTCTATAATTTTTATGCAGAGAATCGGTATTCCCTTGGGAAATTCAATGCAGTTTGAGTAACCGCACACATCATTTGAATACTTATTTATCAACGCGATCTTAACTTTTCAACGGTTGCACAGACATCCACTGCACAAAACATTTGGGACAGCCTGTACAGTAATTGCAGTTCAATGACAGTTATAAAAACCCAATCGAATCTACAGAACTTTATCTACAGAACAGAATCTACAGAACTTTATCTACAGAACAGAATCTACAGAACTGTAGTATGGTAGATAGATATCCACGGTGTTTCTAAATCGGCTGTGGAGATAACGCACTAACATGAACTCCGTTGAGTTTACGATTCAACCGCTGACAATGCAGCACACACTATCTTGGAAAAAGAAACTTAGTATAAGGAAACATTTTCTATTTCTTTCAACAAGAAAATACATTCAATTGCCCCCAGGGAAATTGTTAAAGCTCTCTCTCTCTCTGACAGCTCTACTTAAAGTTCCGGACCGTGTAGTGGAGAAATACACCAAGAAATACTTATAATAATGGTGTCTCTTCAAAATGGCGTCATCATTATCATTATTATTTTTCTACTCCTCCCGAAACTTCTTGAAGTAGTTTTTACCACAAGAATATATATATATATGTATACACATTTCTTTTTTTTTGGCCAGTACGCAGTCATAATGGAGAAATTGATTGAAGAACCAAATCTCTCTCTTTCTTGAGAGTTTTTATTTGAACAATTGCCAAATTGAGGTTTGATTTATCATATTTTTCGTCTCATGAATGCGTTTAACGTGTATTTGATTTTTTTACACATGTGAAAATGCTTTTTTTATGTGACACTAACTGCATTTAATTTGCTTCGTTGTTTGAAAATTACATTGGTTCTTTCTATTTAATAAGATGAATAATAAACGCCTTTTGTAAGCACAAAAAAATGGTGTTTTACAGATGTGTGAATTGTGATTTCTTTCTCTTGTAAATAGCTTTTGTACGTACAACCTCCGCTGTCAGCTGCAGGCGATGATAGCCGCAGCAACTATAAACAATGAACGCTTGTAGGTTTGAAGAGAGATGATCTTGCACAGGTGCATAACATCCAGCAATCGTCTACTAAAGACAATGAGCATTTCCAGTTACAGGCAGTGGATATTATCAGTTACAGACAACGGGCTTCGATAGCTGCAAACAGTGAAAATGTTCGTCTTTTCCACTGTACAGAGTAGGAGTCATGTTCTGGTTTGGTGAAGACCAGTGCAACAAATGCACGCTGTCAGCTACAGAAAAACGCCGTTCGCATCTGCAAACACTGCGTATAATGAACAGTGGAAATTGCAGGTGACAGATATTTGTGTGTAAAAATGTCCTCTCCACTTGCTAATACAAGATTTCTCGAAAGACTGGTTTTTCCTGGAGAAGATGACGAGGAAGAAAAATCATCTCTGCCCCCCTCACGGGGACTCGAACCCCGGTCTCGTATGAAGGACGAGTGCTCTATCAACTAAGCTATCGAAAAAAAAAAATAGAACATTTCTCCCTTGGAGCGTACGTATGTCGAAAGACTCGTACATGAACTGCGGCAGCAATCAATTAAAAGCTCGTGAATGTCACAGGCCACCAGATGGCGCGACATGTATTTAGAAATGTCCTCTTCACTTGTGGAATAGACATAAGGGGTCATTCAAGTATTACGTCAGCATCGGGGGGGGGGGGAAAGGGGGTTTTGGATTTGCTGACTTTTGATGATAAGGGGGGGGGTTTCGAAGGTTGCTTACGTCATCAACCACCCCTTTTTGAAGATATTAAATATTCTAAGCTGCTGACATTTTTCTGACGGGGGTGGGGTGTCAGTGTTTTGCTGACTTTTGCTTACAAGGGGGGGGAGAGGGTCAAAAATGGCTGAAAATCTGCTTACGTAATACTTGAATGGCCCCCCTAATACAAGATCCCCCGAATTGTGCAGCTATGAAATTCGCATATCTGTTAGGTGCAATTGGTGCCAGAGCAGCTCCGAACAACAAAAACCATCGGCTACTTCAAAGTGCGGAAGACAGACAGTGGCAGCTGAAAAAATAGCTCATTATATCAGTTACAGACACTAAACCACCCCGCACTTGCTGCTAAAAAACTGTGGACGTCGTCTATGAACTATTGAATAGCAGCATCGTTATCTGCAGGAAAAATAGATCATCGAAACATGGTGAAAAAGACACACACGGTTAATACAACAACAGCATTAATATATCTGAGATTTCCAAGACACCTAATCAGACATCCCTCCCGGACGCAGTATCGAAAATTTAATCACGGACTTATGAATTTCTCATATCAGGTAACATACAGACCATGCGTTGAATAATAAAAACTACAATCGAGAGACGATTCCTTTTGTTGTCACGGGAACTTGCACGATTCATCAAGTGAATCAAAAGCATTGATTACAACTCGGCGAAAGAAAATAACATTGTTTTTTTGCAGCGTCTCTCTCTCCTCGTAAATTTCAACAGTTCCTTTTTGAACTCTATCAAATAAACGGGACGAGAGCGAGGAAATATATTTCTTCTCTCGTACAAAAAAAAAAACATTTCCATTTGGGAGGACAAAAATAATAATAATAATAAATTGGCTTTAGTTCGCGTACATCATCACACAGGAATGGGGGGCGAAACTGGAATCACAGAGATATAAAGAATCCAGAAAAAGCAATGTGATATCCACGAAAGAACTCTCGAGTGATTTCCGCTGATTTCGTTTCTCCTGTTTTTGTTTTTTTTTCCAGGATTCCTGTTCCGTCGCATGTTAACGTGTGTTTATATATATATATATATATATATATTTCGTTTTGTTTTTTAGGATAACAAACATGCTTTTAGTGTTTTTTTTATATAGAAAAGGAGTGAGACAAGTATATTATCTTTTATCTTTTTCGTTCGTATTGATCCCATGTAGAAGGAATAGTCTTGCTTTTCCCTAAAAATAGACTGGAATCACGAGTGGGATGTACGAGCATCGATTTAACGTGCAATAGATACATACGGTATATCGGGAGATACGGAAATTTCGCCCCCCGTATTTATATTTCGGTATTTTGTAGTGCATATTTCAGCGTTTTTTAGCGCATATTTTGCCACTTTTTAAGTGCGTATAATCCGGGGGGAACTCTACTTATAACTTATCGCTCATTCACTTGTACGCACTCTGGCGCTGCGGTACTAGTATGTACTCGTTAGTACGTTGGCTGACAAGACCGTGCGTCAAATTAATAATGTTAACCTGAACTGTTATGTTACAACTGTGATGAGCCTCATCTCTGGAGTCAGAGGATTTTAAGTATCAACGAGGTAGTCTTCAGTAGTCATTGGAACCGATGCTCGGGTCATGGTCGTGCCGTTCCACCATCGCATGGTACCAAAGTGGCAACAAGCCACCAAAGACTATATGAGTGAGTGACCGTATGAGTGAGTGTGAGTGACCGTATGAGTGAGTGTGAGTGACCGTATGAGTGAGTGTGAGTGACTGTAAGAGTGAGTGAATGACCACATGAGTGGCCGTATAGCATAGTGCGAGTGACTGTATGGGTGAGTGGGTGGTCGTATGATTGACCGTTTCAATAATCAACTTAGTGACCATATGCGTGACTACGTGCGTGGCCGAATGAGTGGACAAGTGAGTGACCGTTTTCATGATCAAGTTAGTGACAGTATGAGTGACAAAAGGAGTAACCGTATGAGTGATCAAGGTAGTGATTGTATGAGTGATCAAGTCAGTGATTGCATGAGTGATCAAGTCAGTGATCGTATGAGTGATCAAGTCAGTGATCGTATGAGTGATCAAGTCAGTGATCGTATGAGTGACCACACTCTCTTATTCCCGCATACTGTCGCATACGGTCACTCACCCACTCACTTGTTCTATTCTATCTATACGAGCAGAGGATCTATATCACTTCTGGCACAACTCGCTAGGTAGTGAAATGCCCATGGCGGTAGACCGGAGCCCAGGCGATAGACCGCAATTTGAAAGAAAGAAGAAAGGCTCAAGAATCCCCGACTCTAAGTGTACGGACACTCTCAGAAGTTCCTGCTAATTAAGATTGACACGGTCCGGACCCATAGTTCCGGACCGTGGCTTTTAGTGGATTTGAACGACCCATCTCGGAAGTCCGTGCGGTTCAGGTTTAGGCCTCGACTCATAGGTTAAGAACCCCACTGTATACCGGGTGCTTCCGTAATTCCCCTCGGCCGCATTTTACTGGTGAATCATTGATCCATGCGGCATACTTCCAATTACAAAACGAATCAAAATAACGTGTAGAACTCAGATACTCAGTTCGCCAGTAAAATGCTGCCAAGGGGTAGGGTGACCAGATGAGGTGCCGGCAAAACCCGGACAAATCCCGAAAATCGTTGTTAAAAACCGGGACGTCCATTAATAATAACCGGAACATTTTCAAAACTCACATTTGGTAGGCATTGCAGTGTAAAATTGCAAGTTAACAATTTAATTACCAAAATATTATCAAAATACTTCTACACAGAGGAGCAAAAACGAATATAACATGGATATGGGAGCCATGGTTGCTCTGACTTGCCGTCCCGTATAAACGTGATTGAAGGGCGTATGCCATGAAAGGTGAGATGCGTTACATTACGTAATCATAAATTACTGGGGGGGGGGGCAATTGTCTCATATTGTAACGTTTATACTTCTACGAACAGCCGACACTCGTTTTACGAACTTACAAATTCGTTCCGGATGCCCGTTCGTAAACCGATTGTTCAGAAACCGAAATAGTTTGTTCCCCACATAGAAATCAATGTAAAACCGATTAATTCGTTGCAAGGACGTTGAATATTTCCAGCGTGAACTTTCACTGATGTGCTTTACGCTCAAGAGTGTAACGCAAAACCGATTGAAATCATTCGACCAACGCTGAAAACGCTCTTCCCCAGAAGATATAATCCCAACCTTACAAGATAACGGGCTTATATCTCCCTATCGGAGCAGAGGCCGGGCTATGTCTGGTTTCTTTGATACATTATCCATAATCTCAGAGTCAAAGCCCTCGAAATATCTGCCTGCAATGTGACCACAATTCCTTCAAAAGTTTCTTCATTTCATTTATTTTTAAACGGGCCTGCAATGGAAAATAAAAGCCGAGCAAGTTTATATTTACCAAACTACCTCCATTATTGCTGCTCCATTCTACACATGTGAACGGGGGCTGCAATGTCTCAAAACTGGTTCTGCGTCTTGACATGATATGAGTATCAAGTTAATTAATATTAACATGGTAGAAATATAACAATGAAATAATTAATTTCTAGCATAATGTCTAACGTAGCAGCTGACTACATTAGATATTGCCGAGTTTCGTTGCAGCAACTAACGAAATTAGGATAATCAAGTTAAAATTACGCGGACCTTACGGTGGGAAATTCTGCAAAGTAATTATCAATTTGCTCAGCTCGAGGTAATTTTAAAGACCTCTTATATATATCGCTGTGGTGGTCGAGTGGTTATAGTGACGGACTCGCGATGCGAGGATCCGGGTTCGAACCCCACAGTGGTGGTCGGCTGAAGTTGGTTTTCTGTGGTTCCCAACTTCAAGGCGCAAATGCGAGCCGATCTCCCCGTTAAAAAGTCTCGCCACAGAGAGCAACAGTCCTACAACGACAAATCATTCAATCATAACACTTCACTCATAGTTAGAAAAACTGGTGGCAGATGGCAGCACTACACATAACAAGCATTACAGAGAAACAAAAACTTCACGTCAGGTTTCACACGCACATTCCCGCATGTACCGATTCGTTGGGGGGGGGAGGAGGAGGAGGAGGAGGAGGGGGGGGGCGGTGCATGTGTGGTGTAGCAGTAGTAGGTAGGTAGGGCCTCCAAAAAATGGCTCGGGGATCCATGATGTTCTTAAGTCAGCCACCTCGTTGGGCAATTTGCCTGTTGTGGCGTTGTATTTGTATTTGTATTAATATAACATGCGGGAAAAATTCAAAATATCATTAAAATTACTTCAATTTAAACATTGATTTATTAGAAATTATTTTCACATATTTTTGATTACCGAATTTGACTATATAATACGTAAATATTTGAAATTAATAGTATGCTGAACTCACCCGATATCTATATCCGGGGTTTCAAACCCAAGGTCTCGTATTCTAGATTTCTGGCCGTACACACGAATCATGTTGTATTCACATGTTTCATGAGAGTGTTCACGTGACTTGGACCACTTTTGGAAACATATTCCTCAAAAGACATCTCGTTTTAATTCATATTCCTACATACACTGGCAATACCTCTCTAAGGTGTTTCTACTACTGACAGGCGTTTTAAAAAAACTCTGAAAAGAATCCTTGCTTTTATATCCCATACATAATAGTAAATCTTAAATAGTCACTATAACCACCACCAGGATTCCCTCGATCCATATCAGCACTCGCTGGTGAGAGCTCCGATTAATCGTAATCGTTATGAATTGTCCAGTTCACTTCAACGCGCGTCCCCTCTATTATATAATAGTTCGATAAATGTCGGACCGAGACACAAGCATTTGTTATTCACGCCGCCGTCTACTGAATGTCCAGCCGGTCATTCGGACCAAGCCCTACTCGATTGAACTGAAAGCGGTCAACTTGTGGCTCTCCCTTTTGTTTCCATACGAACCACTTTTATTCTGGCGTGAGATTTTTTCTCTCCTCCTTATTGTTTTTTTCCCCCTCCGAATGTTGTTATTGATCCGACACTTGATTCCATGTTGGGTGTGTGTGTGTGTGTTGCCATTTCCATGTTTGGTTTTGGTTTTTTTTTTTGAACTGACCAATAAGGAAACGAAAGACATAGTATCATCACTATTTATAGTATGTACGAACCGATCACGAACCTATGGTTTTGCCATAATACGTGTTATTTAGACTGAAATTTCGATAGGTCCCGTCGTCACGCGGGGGCGGCTCTCGGTCATGCGACCCGTGCAGGGCACGAAATCCGAGTTAAAAGAGCGAAAAAAAAGCTTTGTGGAGATTAGCGTGGTCATGGCAGTGCCGTCTTAACGAATGGGTCCAGCCGGGCACGATCCGGAGGACTCAAGAGAAAGGGGGGCCTCACAAAAATGAAATGTGGTTGGAATTTCCGAGAATTCACCACCTCAGAAAAATCATTTGCCCCGGGGGGCCCATGATGCGCTTAAGACAGCTCTGGGTCATGGGGTGTCAAAACTAGGTCCCGCGTAGGATGAGTTTTAGAAATTTTTATTCTCGATACGCCCTCGTCGTGTCACAATTTTTCCACAGCATTACTGACACAGGCGAATTGATGGTTTTTCCCGCCTGCGGGCTGCAAAAATTTGCCGCCTTTCGCCTATTCTAATTTCCTCGACCACTCATTCCTGGAATTTGGTGCCCTAGACCAGTGTTTCTTAACCTTTCTTTACCCGTGGCCCTCTTTGGAGCATTTTTTTTTCTCGTGGCTCCACTGTCTTACCCAGAGTCTTCGACCTTAATCTAGAAGAAAGGTCCTGTCTTGAATTGATTTTTTTCAATGAATTTATACTGAACGAAAATTTTGCAAATAAGATTGGCCTCCAGACCACTGGCCTAGAATTTATTGAGCTCCCCGCTAATCCGAGTTCTATTCAGGACCGCCTCAACATCATGGGCCCCCTAGGCAAAGTGATGCTATGGTAGTCGCATACTTAGCCGGAAATAAACAGACTACATATTTCCTACTTATTTTCAAAATTTATTATACTATATAAAATATCATGAGTGGTGGGGTCGTTTATGGACATGAGACCCCCTCGGGCATGTGACCTCTCACGAGAGTGGGACTGACAGAGCTGCAGCCCGGGCCATTTTTTGTTTTTTCAGTCTATAATTTGAATATGGGGGATGGGAGTTCTTTGAAAAATTTAGCCGGGGGCCAGTGAGAAACCCTATCCTGAGAACCTGCTGTAAAATGTAGGCAATGAAGCCCGGTTGGGTCCATGCCGTAAGATGGCCCTGGTTTTATGGGTAGTTTTGTTGGATTCTGTAAGTGTATAGTCACTAATATAAAAGCTTTATTTCTTCACACCTTAATTTTTCTTCTCAGCTCTCTGCAGCCCTCCAAATCACCTGTCAAGGCCCCCTTCTCCATTTTCTTCCGTGGCACCCTTGAAGTATCCCAGTACCACCGGGGGGGGGGGCTATATGGGCCCCCGGTTGAGAACAGCACTGCCCTAGACTATACTTCGTCCCCGCCAACCTCTCGTAAATACACCTCTTTCACTGTCGCGCTTCTGGCCACACTTATGCTTGGACACGTTTTTGGTCGCTCCCACGCTTACGTACTCTCTAGGTCATTCTATCGGTCACTCATTCACCTCGCCCCTCGCTCTCTAAGTCACACTTTCAGTCGTTCATTCCTCTCCCGTTAATACGCCTATAATTGCTGACAAGACTTTTACTTCTACTGTAACATGTCGACTTTAATTATATATATTTCATACCAAGAGAATCGGGTTTTTTTACGATTCTCCGCTTGACCGTTAGCTGGTCGTTTCGCGTGTTCGACTTAAGTGATGGTGGCGGTGCTCGGTCGTTAATGACAGGTATACGTTTACAAACGGTGCGTCTTTTAAGAACGAGGCTTTTAGTGCTCACGAGCATCGATGTCGACGTGCGTTTTCAAATGTGTGAGGATATTTCACGCACAGTAGCTTACTGTGGGAATAAATGTTCTTACATATGATCCATTTACATCGATTTACGATTTTTTAACGCCCTGTTATTGTCGTGACGCCATTTTTAATGGATGAATGACATCCGTCTGCAAGCGGGAACTAATTCGATGAGACGCTATGTGAGGTTTAGCTGTCATTCTATTTGAAGGCTTCAAATGTGGTAATGGGTCTCGTTAACAACTGCAAACTGTTGAAGGTCAGCTGTCTGGATCAGAGTTTTTCAAACCTATAAATGGCCTATCGCCCCACATCGGGAAAAAAGTATAAATTCCTAGGCTCCTTTGGGGCGATGTTAACCTATAGGCGCAACAGAGAAAGTTATTTTATTAAACGAGATATAGTATTCGGAAATGTAACAAATTGCAATCTATTGTTTACGGCTACGAGTCCACAATATTTCCTTTGTTTAAGGCCACGAGTCCACAATATTTCCTTTGTTTAAGGTCACGAGTCCACAATATCCTTTTATTTAAGGCCACGAATCCAAAATATTCTTTTGTTTACGGCCATAAGTCTAAATTTTATTTTGCTGTCACTAATTCAAAATATTACTTTACTAACCAGCGCGTGTCCAAAATATTACTTCATTCACAACCACGAGTCTGAAATATTCCTTCATTTACTATTATATAATAGTCTTTCGAAACCACATGAATGCACTAACGCGAGAATTATATTTTTTTTTTGTCCCTTAAAAGTAGGCCTACCCTGCATTCCGTGCATTCGTATAGGGTGCGAAAATTCCATTAAAGAAGCCAAACAAGCAAAACTTATTCTTGAAACCACTTACTCGGATGTAGCAGCAGAACGAGACTGAAGGCACGGCTGAAACAGCAACAAATCAGCCTTTTACTGTGTTTCCCAGAAAATAGTAAGCGGTCTTAAAATAATTTTTGCTTCAAAAAATGCATTAGGTCTTATTTTCGGGGTAGGGCTTATATAAGGTGCGCCCTGAAAAATCATGCTAGGGCTTATTTTCGGGGAAACAGGGTAGCAATCCTGCCGGAGAAACTTCCCTTGTTTCTCCTTACAACAAAATAGAGCTCATTTCAGGGACAGTTTCTAAAATTCAATCATGTCGGGAGAACAATCATGTCGTCCTGAATCGTTCCTGCGCATCGTTTGATGATATCGCCCGCTTTTGACAACTCTGTATGTGTGTGGGACATGTTCTCTCCAATACTAAGCGCATTTTAGTGCTTAGGCTGAAGATAGAACCAGCTCATAAAGAAATTTTGCAAGCGAGATTTATTTTTCATCTGTAGCCGAGGAATTAAAAAAGGGCTGAGGAACTGGATTCTATTTAATGACGATTACGCCCTCTGTGTGTAGATAATCATGCTTCTTTATCGATTCGCACATTTCTCGGACCTGGAAATGGGATAGCGGACAAAAATTGCAATTTCAAATGCTACTGGGATGCCACGCATGGTCAAGAGTGTTGAATACAATCTGGATTTGTTACATGTAGTCACCATACAACAACCGTGCGAGGCAATTCCGGTGAATGTTACCAATAAATTATCTCGTTCTTGAGACACTGGTATTGAAGAACCAGGGCTTTTTCCTCTTCTGGCACGGTATAGAGACATCAAAGCGTACCCGGAGAAGACTGCTACTACTTTACCGCACACCAACTCCGGTCATATCGCTATGCAGCAATTTACAAGCGATCGAGTTAGGTCGGAAATCTTTCTCTCTAGAGAAACGCGTGTTATACTTCTGCCCTCGTCCTGGACAGAGGGAATTCCTGGCAAGAGTATGTTGAGTCATCATCTATCGATGGTTGCTTCAGTTTCGGTAGGAAAAGAACATATCCGTCTATGTCCGTCCCCGTTATTGAACCCGCGGACCTGACGGCAGCCTTTATGGTGGTAGACGAGCATCTTACCACTGCGCCACTCGCACTCCAGTTTCCCGGTGATGCATCTGGAAAATTAAAGAGCTGCCAACAATCCTCCAAGAGACCTCGCAAGTCAGTGGGAATAGCCGTCTTCCAGCATCGCAATCCTCACATCCTTATATTACGTTTAAATGGATATTCCCTATCAACCTGACTGAAACGCTGTCCTCCGGTTTTGAGACAGGAACATTTATCAATAGATGAGTGGGGATTTTGCAACCAATCCATAGTCAATCCATCATTTTTTTGCCCCCACTAAAAAATTCAATGAAACCTGGCTTTTGATATTAACTCTACAGCGGATTACTTCACATCCAGCACCATTTCCATGTAATGAACGTGATTGGGTCCGACTTGACGGCCAGAATTCTAATGATGCAATTCCTAAGCAACCGACTGACAATCACGTGTTGCTTTGCATTCGAAAATCATCTCATAATTTTTCGTCTCTGTCAACGTGAACAGATTCTCAGCAACCAATCACATGCATTCAAATAAAGCGTGAACCCTAATGATCAGTGGTCAGTGCCCTCTTTTGGATGTCGTCCAGAAAAAAAAAGGAAAGCACGTACAGATCAAAAACAAATGGCTGGACCGTGATTCTGGAATCTCCGCTATTTGCCTAGCTGTCCCTGGAGTGGGGAGGGGGATTTTTTTCTATGCATATGGGGGATAATATTTCCCATTTCCAACAATCAAGAGCCAGTTAAATAGCATTTTTGTAGGTTTTTATTGAGGTTTTATGATGTACAGTCAACCCTCTGTTTGCGAACTCAATTCGTTACTAAGTCCGTTTGTAAACCGAATAGCTCAAAAACCGAAATAGTTTTTAACCATAGGAATCAATGTATTAATTTGTTCCCGGGACCCCTGAAGATTTCGAGTATCAATTTTTACAACACTGCTTTATGCTCAAGTGTAAAACGTAAAACTAATTGAAATCATCATACTGACACTGAAAACACTTTTCCCTTGAGAGAAACAATCTCAACCTTACGAGGTAACACGAGCTTATATCCTACACTAGTGTGAAGCCAGCCCCCCCCCCCCATGTCTAGTTTCATCAATGTCATCTATTAACCTAAAAGCCCTAAAATTTCTGCCCCAAAAAAATCTGACCATGATTCCTCTCAAACCAAATTCATGTTTCTGTAAGCCACATGCTGCCGAGCTGCATCAATAAGTACTACAAGCAATGTAGAACATTAAAATGATGTTCCCAGAGCTCAGTGAGTATTGATTTCTGCGTCAGAAATGATTATACTGCATAAATTTTTATTAAATTATGCAGTATAATAATTTCTTAATATATCTAATTTTGAAATTAATTATTTTCTCTAAATGTCTCTGATGTAAACCTTCCCAATGTTTGAAATGCTGATCTATGACCTGGATAAGGGGATTCGTATTTGTAGGAAAAGTACTTTAAAAAACCCCGCCATGTGTAGTCATAGATTTTCCTATTGTTCCTTCGGATTTAGTCTAATTTTTTCCAGTTTGCAAGTTCGTAAACCGAATTGTA
Source organism: Pholcus phalangioides (assembly GCF_987345545.1). Lineage (NCBI taxonomy): Eukaryota > Metazoa > Arthropoda > Arachnida > Araneae > Pholcidae > Pholcus > Pholcus phalangioides. The sequence goes on along the minus strand of NW_028301616.1, from coordinate 19,084,758 downwards.
CGCAAACCGAGAAGTTAAACCGAGGTTGACTATAGCTCCATTGATCCGATTAATTACTGAGGTGAGAAGAGGTATCACTGAAAATCGACACCGGAACGATTATAATACTTTAATAATTTATTGCGGATTTTTATTTCATTTACTGGACTAAACAAAATCAGGAAATTTCGTTATCAATAGATCACAATATTTTGTATGAATTCCTGAATTCCTCCGCCCATGTTCTTTCTGGAAAAACATTTATGAAAGTTTGTCCATTTTAAAATGAGTTATCGCGATCCGAATAGCATTGCGGTTTTGAAAGTTTTTTCAGGAGGAAAATTTTGCAACCGGCAATAAGTCACCCAGAAATGAACTCTGAGACCTAAAAATATATTTTTCCGAAACTACATAATGCAGACTTTCTTATAGTTTATATCCCTAGTTCATAACCCTGAACATTCTGGAGATATTCAATCTTATTCCAAGTTCTACTTCTTTAGGTTTGTTTCGAGCAAACGTTTTTTCCAAAAATTATATTTAAAATTTATGTCGAAATAATTCAGATGACAAAAATATATCTTTAATTGATTTCATTCATTAGTAAGTCAATGAAATTAACCTGTTTTAAAATCTCGACCGTAGTGAAAACACAAAGATAGGTGATAAAAATTCGTAATCGTTGGTTTCCTTGACGTAGTTATGGAAAGGTTTTTCAATTTATCATTTCACAAAGCGTTTGAGTGTAAAAGAAATATATTCGTGGTTATGTTTAGAGCAATATTTTACACTCTTTCTCAAGTACATAGCTAAGGGTATGAACAAATGATTATTTTGGACTCGTGTTCGTAAAAGAAGAAATATTTTAGACCCGTGGTAAAGAGATTGTGAACAAAGTAATATTCGGGACGGTCGTGAGCAATGTAATATTTTGGACAAGTGACCGTAAAAAAAAGAATATTTTAGATTCATGGCCTTAAACAAAATAATATTTTGGACTCGTCGCTGTGAACAAAGTAATATTTGGGACTAGTGACAGCAAAAAAGAATATTTTGGACTTGCGGCTTTAAAAAAAGGAATTAATAATGAATCGTAGCAGTGAACAAAAGGATATTTTGGACTCTTCGCTGGGAACAAAGTAATATTTGGGACTCGTTACTGGGAACAAAGTAATATTTTGGACTCGTCGCTGTGAACAAAGTAATATTTGGGGCTCGCGGTCGTGAGCAATGTAATATTTTGAACGAATGAACGAAAAAAAGAATATTTTATACTCGTGACTTTATAAACAAAAGAATATTTTGGTCTCATGGCCGTGAAAAAAAGAATATTTTGGTCTCATGGCCGTGAAAAAAAGAACATTTTGGACTCCTGCCCGTGAACAAAAGAATATTTTTGTCTCATGGCCGTGAACAAAAGAATATTTTGGTCTCATGGCCGTGAACAAAAGAACACTTTGGACTCGTGGCCGTGAACAAAAGAATATTTTGGACTCGTGGCCGTGAGCAAAAGAATATTTTGGACTAGTAACCACAAAAAAGGATATTTTAAACTCGTGACCTTAAACAAAATAACATTTTTGAATTATGGCTGTAAACGAAATAATATTTTGCCTGTTGTGGCGTTGTTTTTGAATTTGTATTTGTTTTTGGAATTATGACCAAAAAAACAAAAAAAACATTTTGCAATCATTGAAGACTTGTGGCTGCAAACCAAAGAATGCTCCAGACTCATGACCAAGAACGAAGGTATATTGTAGACTCGTAGCCGTAAATAAGAGGTTGAAGTTCATAGATTTCAGACTGATGAATTAAAAATGGAAGAAAAGTTCCGACTCGTGGTAGGAAGTAAAGGAAGTTAATTGATTAGTGACCTCTAGAATGAGTTAATTTTGAAATAAATGGCTCTAATTCTTAGAGAGAGAGTCTCTTCTCAAATATTTCTCACCATAGTGTGTGACACACCGCCCACACAAATACTCATTCATTTTTCATGAACTTACTGTCAGTTTGAATAATAGATGGCAGCACTAACTGAACAAGAGTTGTCAGATTCGCTGCCTTGGTAGATACCCATTCCTCCCCCTCGGGCTGGGTTGTTTAGACAAAACGGTTTTTTTCAATAAAAATTTATTATGAGGTTTATTTACTTGAGAAATGCATATTGCATTGCTTGAAAATATATTGCCTACTCAAGTGAAAGATTTCAATTTATTTTGAGAGGAAGAATGAAATAGCAAGACATTTTTTTATACAGGGTGTCCTGTAAGTTAGAGATGCGGCCTTTATCTCATCAACCGTAGAGATATGATTTCAATCCAAAAAATGCTCAAAAAACGTTCACAAATTATCCTCTACCAGTTTTGGGAGGGAAAATGCAGTTCGTAATAAAATAAAAAGAATCTAAATTTTTATTTACTATCACCCTGTCTTCCAACTTCCAATTAGAAAGTTGTTGCCCCGTCTCCCCTGAGGACAACAGAAAAAAATTCCTAGTTTCTAAGTGCAATATTCGTTGAAATATTCGAATTCGAAAAACGGAGGAAAATTAGGAAAGAACAGCAAAAAACTGACAACTCTCCTTTCCCAAATTTTCTTCAGTTTTTTAATTCAAATATCTCAGCGAATTACACTTAGAAACTTGGAATTTTTTTTTTTTGGTAGCTTTAGAAGAAACAGGGCATTGCGCATAAACGTTCCGAAAGTGATTGTTGAGGCCCAAAAACCATTGTTACCCGACAGTTTTTCGCCCATTTCGGGCCATCGCCCTGCTCTGACGAACTTTCAAATTTGGTGACGATTGATCGAAAATTATAGATTTGTATGAAGAACACACAGACAGAAAATCAATTTTCAATCAATCATTCGCTAAAAGTGATCAATTTAGAGGAATTTACCAAATTTTCAAACGGCGCTTGGTTGCTATGTATAATCGCCGGTAAAAGTGACCAATTTAGGGAAATTTATCAAATTTACCAATGACGCTTTGGTACTAAGCATAATCGCCGGTAAAAGTGATTAATTTATGCAAATTTATCAAATTCACCAATGATGCTTGGGTACTATGCGCAATCTAGGGCCGAAACTAGAGGGGTGGCAAGTTTTAAGTGGAAACAAAGAACACCATTATAAAATTATCGAATTGCAAATTGATGGTGGCGGAAAAATCCCTAGTTATGGGTGATCGACGGCAAAAGTGATAAATTTAGGGTAATTATGCATGGGCATTTTGCCTTTTGTGGCGTCGTATTTGTATTTGTTTAATAACGCATTGATCACTTTTACCCATAACACATACACTATACACTTATGTAAGATAATTTTCAATTTCTACACCCTGCCCAAAAAAACCCCACCCGGAATGGATTTTTTACAACCTTGAACCACCGATTGTTCACAACAACCTTGAACACATACTTTCCACGCGCACCGAAATTAGTTCGACTGGGGCAGGGTTTGGCAATAGCCATTCCCAACAATTGGTCGCTCGTTACATCGCTTACTCACTAGGTCACTAACTCATAATGTTGCTCATTATGTCACTCGATCACTCTCTCAGAAGACCGCTCACTCACTTGATCATTTGGTCGTTCTTCTACTTCCTATACCACTCTCTTACTTCCTATGTCACTCGCTCACTTCCTATGTCACTCGCTTACTTGATCACTTGGTCGTTCATTTACTTTCTAGGTCACTCGCTTACTTGATCACTTGGTCGTTCATTTACTTTCTAGGTCACTCGCTCTTACTAGGTCGCTCACATACTTCCTATGTCACTCACTTACTCACTAGGTCGTTCACTCGCTAGGTCACTGAATCTATCACTCATTCACTTGGATGCTCATTTGCACTAAAAATACCGCTTTTTCATTTGTTTTCATAATTGTCTAAAAAAAAACCGTGGCGCTAAAATTCACGGGGTTGATAATGGACTCGTGGCGATAGAGGAGATCTCGGATTCGTGCCACGCGAAAGACAACAGTTAAAAAACGATACAAATAGTCAATAATGGCTCCGCGAACGGTAATTTATTGGCATTATTCAAACGCCGTGTATTGACGGATATAACTGAAATTCGTGCGACTTTTATTTCTTTTATTCGCTTCCACGATGCGAATGAATAAAACAATTCGTTCCAGAATCCGTCGTGAAAATTTAAAAAATAATAATAATAATAATAAGCTCCAAATACAATCGATTCTATTTCATTGTTTTTCCGCCATTTTTTTTTTTTTTTTTTTTTTTGCGCGTCAATATCGGAAAAAAAAAAAAAAAAGATGGCGCACGCAATTCATTACATTTTGTTGATCTTATAGTAAAAAGTGAAACAATCGGGAAATTTTCTTTCCGTCGGAAAAATGACCCGTTTGTGGGGGGGAACGTATAATTCGACGGCAATTTTTCGTTTTTTGGTTCCGCGTTTGGTGTTATTAGATTCTTCATTTCGTGTGGTTTGGGACACATTGATTTCAACTGAAGATAATTACTATTTGCGTGTGGATTTTCGTCGTCCGAATGACCATTGGCTATTGGTGTTGCTAAGAGCTTTCTTTGTTATGTTTTTTTTTTTTAAATAGTACCGTCTTTTTTGAAATTGCTCTCGTTCTCGTTCAATTCTTTGAGGGGTTTTCAGAAAATTTTCCCCCTGATCCGTATTATAACGACAGTCCGTGAGTGAGTGAATGAATGACCTGACGAGAGAGAGACTCACTCAATCACTAGGTAGTTCATTCTATCGCTCACTCGTTATACTACACCAAACGCCACCACCTCTGGCCGTATCGCTATATTGCAGTTTGCTGCCGTGAATGAGATGGGTAGGAAATAAAGGCGCCGTCTATCGGTGGTCGCCTCAAGCTCGTTAGGGAAAAAATATCTTATCGATTTCCCCTCTCGGGTTTTTATCTGTGACCGTGACAGCAACCTTCGCGGTGGTAGACGAGCATCTTGACACCACGCCGGAAGTGCGTCACACTCACTCACTAGGTCACTCACTTACTCTTTAAGTCACTCACTTGCTCAGTATGTCGCTCGTTATATCACTTACTCATTATGTCGCTCGCTCCTAATGTCGCTCATTATTATGTCACTCGATTACTCTCTATCACTCTCTCAGTACTTTGCTTGCTCACTTGATCACTCGGTCGCTCATCTACTCTCTAGGCCGCTCATTTACTCCATAGATCACTCACTTGATCAATAATTTATTTTCTAGGTCACTCACTTGATCAATAATTTATTTCCTAGGTCACTCACTTGATCAATAATTTATTTTCTAGGTCACTCACTTTCTCAGTAGGTCACTCGCGAAATAGGTCGCTCGTTACATCGATTACTCACTAGGTCACTAACTCATAATGTTGCTCATTATGTCACTCGATCACTCTCTCAGAAGACCGCTCACTCACTTGATCATTTGGTCGTTCATTTACTTTATAGGTCACTCGCTTACTTCCTATATCACTCGCTTACTTGATCACTTGGCCGTTCATTTACTTTCTAGGTCACTCACTCTTACTAGGTCGCTCACTTACTTCCTATGTCACTCACTTACTCACTAGGTCGTTCACTCGCTAGGTCACTGAATCTATCACTCATCCACTTGGATGCTCATTCTATCACCAACTCACCATTAGGATTGATAAACAACTCACTGAACTATAACTCACTTAAGGTTGATAAACAACTCACTATTTTAGATTGCTCACTCTGTTACACACTCAGTCACCAGCACTTACTCACTAAGAGTCACTCATTTTGTTACCCGCTCACTCACTAAATCACTCGGTCTACCACTACCACTGTGTCGCTCAGTATGACACTCCCCACTCACTCACTTGGTCATTCCTCGCTAACTTTCCATTATAACTGCCACAGTGGGAATCACTAAACCTTCTGGAAATTGACACCTATTTTCAAGAAGGATGTTGTTTTGCAGATCACTCTCTCTCTCTCCCCTTGAGCTGATAAATGCTTTCCTCCCAACACAAATAATAATAATAATAAAACAAAGGAAGGGGAAGAAATTGTCGTTTTTTGTTATTTATACTGTAAGCACAAACGTATATTTCCTCGAAAGGAAAAGGGGAAAAAATTATTTCTCTCCCCATTCTGTTATTGAACTTTGAACAAAAGCTGACTTCGCCCAGGCAGTTGCTCGATTGAAGCAGGGGTCGAAGGGGGAGCGGGCGGGGGAAGTAATGCTTGACTGTCAAAACAACTTCAATGCAGTAGCTGGGCTCGGTGTTGAAGTGTTGACAGAGTTTTATATAAGAACCCGAGATATTTCGGGATTACCGAAAGGAAGTATATCAACTTAGACGAGATACCTCGGGATCGTCACTGTAAGGGTTAACATTGGTCAAGTTACATTATGCGAGATTTTCATGGAGATTCCACATGCGATAAGTACTCGAAGAATATTTCCGTTAACAATGTATTTTAGCAGAGCTCACATTAACAATGTCCCGGTAGCTTATAAACAATCCCTACATTTCTAGCTACATTGTAGAAATTTAGCGCACCGTTATTGGTCGAAATGAGTGATGAACCATTAACGTCACACTCCTACTAGTAATTTGTACATATTTTACTACTCTTTATCCTTGTTCATAGATTTCAATTGAATTGTGATCTTGATAACAATATCTTTTTCGAATATTCAAAGTAACATTTGTGTTCCCTCCCACCCCCCCCCCAAACAATCCACAAATATTCACAACAATGCTCATGATGTAATTTCTTATGGTTTCAGCAACATTTTGCCTGTTGTGGCCTTGTATGTATTTAAAAATGGACTCTCATCGCGAGATTCCAGGTTCGAAACTTGTTGATGACGGTGGTCGGCTGAAGCTGGGTTTCCTGCAATTTTTGCAACTCTGAGGCGCGAATGCGAGCCAGTCCCCACCCCCCTATTCGTGTAGACTCTCGATGCAGAGAATGGGCAGACCCTTTGACACGAACACGGAAATTCAGGCATACGATATTTTCACTTCCAAATACGGGAGACAGATGGCGGCATCGGTACGTTCCGAAAAAAGCGTGACTCCGACAACATGAATACGCCGGGGCCACGTATAATACGCACACACACAAACAGGGGTTCCTGCGTGTAACCCCAATTCCTTATAAATTCCTCTCGTGGCCGAAGTCTATTGGAAGCGAGCTTCGGGAACCCTGTAGATATTGGCCTAAAACATAGACTTGCATAACCGATTTCGTAATTACTTTATAATGATTGTTTTGTAATTATTTTGTTATAATTTTTCTATTTTGCAACAGAACACACATCTTTTCAATGGTACGGACGCAGATTTCCATCTTAAAATCGGACTATTGATTGAAGCTGAGGAACGCTCTGAATATGCCTTAGGGGCCGTTCAAGTATTACGTCAGCCAAATTTTTAGCCATTTTTGACCCCCCCACCCCGTCAGCAAAAGTCACCAAAACTCTGACCCCGTTTCCGCCTGGTCAGCAAAATTTCGTCAGTTCTGCCTCCTACGCATATTAGTGGGATCAGATACTTGCGCCGGGGCTGGGGGGGGGCATAGGGGGGCCGCAAAGACTATCAAAAATGTATTTTTTTATGTAATTGAAATTCGAAAATACCTTTATATGTTATTGTAATCAATTTCTGTTAATTTCAATGCTATTTGTGAAATGTAAGAACTCAAAAATTATATTACTCTTTAAGAATCCATTGAGATCCATCCTCTAAGTCATGTATGGTTAACTCTTGGTGCAGACCAAATGTGGCCCTGGAGTTATCTGATGTGGCCTGGCCCCTCAAACCTGATTTTGTAAAATTGACACATTTAGATATCCCTTAAATGACCCGTGGCACAATTCCCAGAGCGTTTAAGCGGCCCGTGCCACATTTTCAGATCACTCAAGTAGGCCTGTGGCACATTCACAGATCACTTAAGTGACCCGCCACGCAGTTCCAGAACATTTGAGCGATCCGTGGCACATTCAGACATCCCTCTAGGGGCATGTGTCACAGTTTTAGAGCACTTAAGCGCCCCCTCCCTTCCCCAGTGTGGTTCTACATCACTCAAGTTACCCGGTGCACACTCCCAGATTACTTAACTGATCCGCGGCATAATTACGGGTCACTTGCGTGGCACAGTTCCAGAGCACTTGAATGGCCCAGACGCATTTCCATATCACTTGGATCCGCAAAAACACAGATATCACTTAAATGGCTCTGTAGAGCCACAAACTTATCAATAAGGGGAGTGCCAGTTCAGGTGCCCACGAACTAGCGAAATTCTTTTCCCGTTTTTGGAGCACCGAGTTTAAGTAATGGTTTGGAACCCCCGATACCATTTCAAATATTTCATATTTTTATAAAGGGTGGTTGATGACGTAAGCATCATCAAAACACCCCCCCCCTCCACCCCCGTCATCAAAAATCAGCAAATCGGAACCCCCCATCGACGCTGGCGTAATACTTGAATGACCCCCCTTACAACTTATTTCATGCTCGCCTTGTATGTACACAATTTCGTTTTTTTTTTTTTTCATTCTCCGAAATTCTGGATCGATGAGATTATCAAGGTTCACTCGCCTACGAATAAATAATTATTTGTTCGTAGGCGTTAATTATAATTATCTCAGCTAGTTATCGAATCTGATAACCAATCAGGTTCACTCACTCGTGTGGAAATCGAACAGCTATATCCGTTTTCCGGCGGGATACTCCGCTGATTCCGGGACTAAAATGATGAGGAGCGCTCCGTGTGTGTGTGTGTCGATGATGCAAGGCGGATTCTTGTCATGTATATCGTATTGCCGCATGGCCGCCCCTTCCCCCTGCTCCTCATTGCTTCAACTTATTGCAGTATCATGAATATAGATGATTTGCATTAAGAACTGGCTCAGCGATCGCCGGGAACCCCCTGTTCGCTCCCGATAACAAGGATCCATTGAAAATGCGGAGGGGGGTAGGGGGGTCGTCTGAGGAGATCCAATTCACGTCTGAACGGTTCTTTATAATCGTCGAAGCAATTCAATATGCAGTTATTATGTTGATGAGGCTTGCTTTGTTTCGGGGCGAAGAAATATTCTTGACTAAATCGATGAGAAATTGCATTAAGACCCCCCCCCCCCGTTTAGAGCAATGGCTTCATCTGGAGGCGCGAAGGGATACCCCGGGAACGACTGTTATTTACCGTATACTGCAGGCAGTGCCGTCTTAAGGCATTGGTGGGCCCATCCGGGCCCCGGCCCGGGGGCCTCAAGAGAAAAGGGGCCTCACAAAAAATGGGATCTGGTTGAGATTTTCGAAAATTTGCCTGTGGTAGGGCCTCAGAAAAATCATTTGGCCCAGGGCCCCATGACGCTGTTAAGACGGCCCTGACTGCAGGGGTTCTTCTATTCCAAAAAAGACTGTGCCACAAAGCTATGCTGAACTGTACGAATCGAGCACTAACAGGCTCTGCCACTATTGCGATACAAGATCAGTACCCCGTTGGCCGTCCCACGTGGTCTAGTGGTTAGGATACCTGGCTCTCACCCGGGAGGCGCGGGAAGCGTTCTTTTTTTTTCTTTTCTTTTTTTTTGCCGCTATGGTGGTTGAGTGGTCATAGTGACGGACTCGCATCGCGAGAACCCGGGTTTGAACCCCACCGTCGCCATAGTGGTGGTCGGCTGAAGTTGGTTTTCTGTGGTTCCCAACTTCAAGGCGCGAATGCGAGTCGATCTCCTCGTTAAAAAGTCTCGCCACAGAGAGCAACAGACCTACAAACAGAACAAATGTAATTCAATCATAATACATCGCTCACTTCCCTTCTGAAATATAGATGGCAGCACTGAAAAATCAAAACACAACACCACATATTCACTCAGACTGTTAGGTACACACACAGTTACACCTCCGGCACAATTCACTAGGTAGTAAATCGCCCATAAATGGTGATAGACCTGAGTTGTGCTCGGTTTGAGGAAAAAAAAAGTACCCCGTTGGGTGTGTGCACATTTCCAGATCACTTTTGGGATCGGTGGCATACTCACGGATCACTTGAGTTCCCGCAGTTCTAGATCACTAAAATAACCTACGGCACTTTTACAGTTCAAACCCACGGCGCAGTTGTAAATCGCTTGAGTGACCCGCAGCACATTATCCATGTCATTAAAGTGACCTGCAACATGGTGCCGTTTCAGATCACTCACGTGTGGCCCGCGACATGTTCTCAACAACCAACCAACTAAATAGCTCGCACTCTGAAAGTTTGAGCACCCTTGGTCTACAAAGCCCAGGATTACACAATAAAAGTTTGCTAAAAGTTCTTTTATAAAACTTGAAAACAAGCAATAAGCGTATCGGTTAAATTGCCCCGAATGTAACCGATAGCCTCATTAGTTGCTTTTCTTTTTCAAGTTTTGTAAAAGATCTTTTATCAAACTTTTATAATGTAATCCTAACAAACAAATGATAATAGTTCCTAACAATACCAGTCCCGCCATTGTTTTCTTGATGATAAGAGAAGGATAATTATCAGGAGAAAAATAATAATAATTCCCATTAAAATGTAAGAGGGAGCAGAAATTATCCAGATTCCTCGAGGGGGAATTTCTTTTCTTTTTTAAAGGAAAACCTGGAAAAAAAGGAGAAAAGAAATGAAAAAAAAAATAATAATAATTTCCGGGAAATATGTAGTTTTTATCTTCCTATTTTTTTCTCGAAGGAAACGGGAAAAAAACCGGTTTGCATATTTTCATTTTACGCATATTTCTGGAAAGAAAACAAGAATATTAATAAATTATTTTGTTTTGTTTTTTTTAAAGAATTCTCCTGGAAATCGTCTCCTGTTTTTCCCTGTTTATTCTCCCGGATTGGTTATAACACACGCATAAAAAATAAAAATGAATTCCCGTTCCATTTAATGCGAACACAAATATCATTTTCAGGAATTTTTTCCTCCCTGTAGCCTTATTTCGTTTGTTTTTCTTCAAATATGCATACAGGGTGTCCACAATAGTTAACGGAAGTTTCGCATCCGACATTTCGTCCCCGGACAGGGGCCAGATGTACAGGGCGAAGCGTTTGGCGTGAAATGTCTTGGGCGAAATGCACCGGGGAGAAATTTCCGGATCAATCAAACCAACGCTTCCCAAAGTTATAGCCACTAGAACAAGAGTTGTGAACCTATGGGTCGCGACCCAAATTTGGGTTGCAGGGGCTTTCGAGTGGGTCGTCGAAATCCACTCGAGCCAGAGATTTGTAAGCTATGGATCACGAATCACACTTGATTTGCAGAGGCTTCCGAGATGGGTCGTACAAATCCACTAGCAGTCAGGGATTCTTTAGGTATGGATCCCGACTCAAATTTGGGTTGCATTGGGCTTCCGAGATGGGTCGTACAAATCCACTAGCAGTCAGGGATTCTTTAGGTATGGATCCCGACTCAAATTTGGGTTGCATTGGGCTTCCGAGATGGGTCGTAAAATCCACTAGCAGTCAGGGATTCTTTAGGTATGGATCCCGACTCAAATTTGGGCTGCAGGGGCTTTCGAGATGGGTCGTACAAATCCACTAGCAGTCAGGGATTCTTTAGGTATGGATCCCGACTCAAATTTGGGCTGCAGGGGCTTTCGAGATGGGTCGTACAAATCCACTAGCAGTCAGGGATTCTTTAGGTATGGATTCCGACTCAAATTTGGGTTGCATTGGGCTTCCGAGATGGATCGTACAAATCCACTAGCAGTCAGGGATTCTTTAGGTATGGATCCCGACTCAAATTTGGGTTGCATTGGGCTTCCGAGATGGGTCGTACAAATCCACTAGCAGTCAGGGATTCTTTAGGTATGGATTCCGACTCAAATTTGGGTTGCATTGGGCTTCCGAGATGGGTCGTACAAATCCACTAGCAGTCAGGGATTCTTTAGGTATGGATCCCGACTCAAATTTGGGTTGCATTGGGCTTCCGAGATGGGTCGTACAAATCCACTAGCAGTCAGGGATTCTTTAGGTATGGATCCCGACTCAAATTTGGGCTGCAGGGGCTTTCGAGATGGGGCGTACAAATCCACTAGCAGTCAGGGATTCTTTAGGTATGGATCCCGACTCAAATTTGGGTTGCATTGGGCTTCCGAGATGGGTCGTACAAATCCACTAGCAGTCAGGGATTCTTTAGGTATGGATTCCGACTCAAATTTGGGTTGCATTGGGCTTCCGAGATGGGTCGTACAAATCCACTAGCAGTCAGGGATTCTTTAGGTATGGATCCCGACTCAAATTTGGGTTGCATTGGGCTTCCGAGATGGGTCGTACAAATCCACTAGCAGTCAGGGATTCTTTAGGTATGGATCCCGACTCAAATTTGGGTTGCATTGGGCTTCCGAGATGGGTCGTACAAATCCACTAGCAGTCAGGGATTCTTTAGGTATGGATCCCGACTCAAATTTGGGCTGCAGGGGCTTTCGAGATGGGGCGTACAAATCCACTAGCAGTCAGGGATTCTTTAGGTATGGATCCCGACTCAAATTTGGGCTGCAGGGGCTTTCGAGATGGGGCGTACAAATCCACTAGCAGTCAGGGATTCTTTAGGTATGGATTCCGACTCAAATTTGGGCTGCAGGGGCTTTCGAGATGGGGCGTACAAATCCACTAGCAGTCAGGGATTCTTTAGGTATGGATCCCGACTCAAATTTGGGTTGCATTGGGCTTCCGAGATGGGTCGTACAAATCCACTAGCAGTCAGGGATTCTTTAGGTATGGATCCCGACTCAAATTTGGGTTGCATTGGGCTTCCGAGATGGGTCGTACAAATCCACTAGCAGTCAGGGTAGTTAGGGTCTTTAGGTATGGATCCCGACTCAAATTTGGGCTGCAGGGGCTTTCGAGATGGGGCGTACAAATCCACTAGCAGTCAGGGATTCTTTAGGTATGGATACCGACTCAAATTTGGGTTGCATTGGGCTTCCTAGATGGGTCGTACAAATCCACTAGCAGTCAGGGATTCTTTAGGTATGGATCCCGACTCAAATTTGGGTTGCATTGGGCTTCCGAGATGGGTCGTACAAATCCACTAGCAGTCAGGGATTCTTTAGGTATGGATCCCGACTCAAATTTGGGCTGCAGGGGCTTTCGAGATGGGGCGTACAAATCCACTAGCAGTCAGGGATTCTTTAGGTATGGATCCCGACTCAAATTTGGGTTGCATTGGGCTTCCGAGATGGGTCGTACAAATCCACTAGCAGTCAGGGATTCTTTAGGTATGGATCCCGACTCAAATTTGGGTTGCATTGGGCTTCCGAGATGGGTCGTACAAATCCACTAGCAGTCAAGGATTCTTTAGGTATGGATCCCGACTCAAATTTGGGCTGCAGGGGCTTTCGAGATGGGGCGTACAAATCCACTAGCAGTCAGGGATTCTTTAGGTATGGATACCGACTCAAATTTGGGTTGCATTGGGCTTCCGAGATGGGTCGTACAAATCCACTAGCAGTCAGGGATTCTGTAGGTATGGATTCCGACTCAAATTTGGGTTGCATTGGGCTTCCGAGATGGGTCGTACAAATCCACTAGCAGTCAGGGATTCTTTAGGTATGGATCCCGACTCAAATTTGGGTTGCATTGGGCTTCCGAGATGGGTCGTACAAATCCACTAGCAGTCAGGGATTCTTTAGGTATGGATCCCGACTCAAATTTGGGTTGCATTGGGCTTCCGAGATGGGTCGTACAAATCCACTAGCAGTCAGGGATTCTTTAGGTATGGATCCCGACTCAAATTTGGGCTGCAGGGGCTTTCGAGATGGGGCGTACAAATCCACTAGCAGTCAGGGATTCTTTAGGTATGGATCCCGACTCAAATTTGGGTTGCATTGGGCTTCCGAGATGGGTCGTACAAATCCACTAGCAGTCAGGGATTCTTTAGGTATGGATCCGGACTCAAATTTGGGTTGCATTGGGCTTCCGAGATGGGTCGTAAAATCCACTAGCAGTCAGGGATTCTTTAGGTATGGATCCCGACTCAAATTTGGGCTGCAGGGGCTTTCGAGATGGGGCGTATAAATCCACTAGCAGTCAGGGATTCTTTAGGTATGGATCCCGACTCAAATTTGGGTTGCATTGGGCTTCCGAGATGGGTCGTACAAATCCACTAGCAGTCAGGGATTCTTTAGGTATGGATCCCGACTCAAATTTGGGTTGCATTGGGCTTCCGAGATGGGTCGTACAAATCCACTAGCAGTCAGGGATTCTTTAGGTATGGATCCCGACTCAAATTTGGGCTGCAGGGGCTTTCGAGATGGGGCGTACAAATCCACTAGCAGTCAGGGATTCTTTAGGTATGGATACCGACTCAAATTTGGGTTGCATTGGGCTTCCGAGATGGGTCGTACAAATCCACTAGCAGTCAGGGATTCTTTAGGTATGGATCCCGACTCAAATTTGGGTTGCATTGGGCTTCCGAGATGGGTCGTACAAATCCACTAGCAGTCAGGGATTCTTTAGGTATGGATCCCGACTCAAATTTGGGCTGCAGGGGCTTTCGAGATGGGGCGTACAAATCCACTAGCAGTCAGGGATTCTTTAGGTATGGATCCCGACTCAAATTTGGGTTGCATTGGGCTTCCGAGATGGGTCGTACAAATCCACTAGCAGTCAGGGATTCTTTAGGATCCCGACTCAAATTTGGGTTGCATTGGGCTTCCGAGATGGGGCGTACAAATCCACTAGCAGTCAGGGATTCTTTAGGTATGGATACCGACTCAAATTTGGGTTGCATTGGGCTTCCGAGATGGGTCGTACAAATCCACTAGCAGTCAGGGATTCTTTAGGTATGGATCCCGACTCAAATTTGGGTTGCATTGGGCTTCCGAGATGGGTCGTACAAATCCACTAGCAGTCAGGGATTCTTTAGGTATGGATCCCGACTCAAATTTGGGCTGCAGGGGCTTTCGAGTTGGGGCGTACAAATCCACTAGCAGTCAGGGATTCTTTAGGTATGGATCCCGACTCAAATTTGGGTTGCATTGGGCTTCCGAGATGGGTCGTACAAATCCACTAGCAGTCAGGGATTCTTTAGGTATGGATCCCGACTCAAATTTGGGTTGCATTGGGCTTCCGAGATGGGTCGTAAAATCCACTAGCAGTCAGGGATTCTTTAGGTATGGATCCCGACTCAAATTTGGGCTGCAGGGGCTTTCGAGATGGGTCGTACAAATCCACTAGCAGTCAGGGATTCTTTAGGTATGGATCCCGACTCAAATTTGGGCTGCAGGGGCTTTCGAGATGGGGCGTACAAATCCACTAGCAGTCAGGGATTCTTTAGGTATGGATACCGACTCAAATTTGGGTTGCATTGGGCTTCCGAGATGGGTCGTACAAATCCACTAGCAGTCAGGGATTCTTTAGGTATGGATCCCGACTCAAATTTGGGTTGCATTGGGCTTCCGAGATGGGTCGTACAAATCCACTAGCAGTCAGGGATTCTTTAGGTATGGATCCCGACTCAAATTTGGGCTGCAGGGGCTTTCGAGATGGGGCGTACAAATCCACTAGCAGTCAGGGATTCTTTAGGTATGGATCCCGACTCAAATTTGGGTTGCATTGGGCTTCCGAGATGGGTCGTACAAATCCACTAGCAGTCAGGGATTCTTTAGGATCCCGACTCAAATTTGGGTTGCATTGGGCTTCCGAGATGGGGCGTACAAATCCACTAGCAGTCAGGGATTCTTTAGGTATGGATCCCGACTCAAATTTGGGTTGCATTGGGCTTCCGAGATGGGTCGTACAAATCCACTAGCAGTCAGGGATTCTTTAGGTATGGATTCCGACTCAAATTTGGGTTGCATTGGGCTTCCGAGATGGGTCGTACAAATCCACTAGCAGTCAGGGATTCTTTAGGTATGGATCCCGACTCAAATTTGGGTTGCATTGGGCTTCCGAGATGGGTCGTACAAATCCACTAGCAGTCAGGGATTCTTTAGGTATGGATCCCGACTCAAATTTGGGCTGCAGGGGCTTTCGAGATGGGGCGTACAAATCCACTAGCAGTCAGGGATTCTTTAGGTATGGATCCCGACTCAAATTTGGGTTGCATTGGGCTTCCGAGATGGGTCGTACAAATCCACTAGCAGTCAGGGATTCTTTAGGTATGGATTCCGACTCAAATTTGGGTTGCATTAGGCTTCCGAGATGGGTCGTACAAATCCACTAGCAGTCAGGGATTCTTTAGGTATGGATCCCGACTCAAATTTGGGTTGCATTGGGCTTCCGAGATGGGTCGTACAAATCCACTAGCAGTCAGGGATTCTTTAGGTATGGATCCCGACTCAAATTTGGGTTGCATTGGGCTTCCGAGATGGGTCGTACAAATCCACTAGCAGTCAGGGATTCTTTAGGTATGGATCCCGACTCAAATTTGGGCTGCAGGGGCTTTCGAGATGGGGCGTACAAATCCACTAGCAGTCAGGGATTCTTTAGGTATGGATCCCGACTCAAATTTGGGCTGCAGGGGCTTTCGAGATGGGGGCGTACAAATCCACTAGCAGTCAGGGATTCTTTAGGTATGGATCCCGACTCAAATTTGGGTTGCATTGGGCTTCCGAGATGGGTCGTACAAATCCACTAGCAGTCAGGGATTCTTTAGGTATGGATCCCGACTCAAATTTGGGTTGCATTGGGCTTCCGAGATGGGTCGTACAAATCCACTAGCAGTCAGGGTAGTTAGGGTCTTTAGGTATGGATCCCGACTCAAATTTGGGCTGCAGGGGCTTTCGAGATGGGGCGTACAAATCCACTAGCAGTCAGGGATTCTTTAGGTATGGATACCGACTCAAATTTGGGTTGCATTGGGCTTCCTAGATGGGTCGTACAAATCCACTAGCAGTCAGGGATTCTTTAGGTATGGATCCCGACTCAAATTTGGGTTGCATTGGGCTTCCGAGATGGGTCGTACAAATCCACTAGCAGTCAGGGATTCTTTAGGTATGGATCCCGACTCAAATTTGGGCTGCAGGGGCTTTCGAGATGGGGCGTACAAATCCACTAGCAGTCAGGGATTCTTTAGGTATGGATCCCGACTCAAATTTGGGTTGCATTGGGCTTCCGAGATGGGTCGTACAAATCCACTAGCAGTCAGGGATTCTTTAGGTATGGATCCCGACTCAAATTTGGGTTGCATTGGGCTTCCGAGATGGGTCGTACAAATCCACTAGCAGTCAAGGATTCTTTAGGTATGGATCCCGACTCAAATTTGGGCTGCAGGGGCTTTCGAGATGGGGCGTACAAATCCACTAGCAGTCAGGGATTCTTTAGGTATGGATACCGACTCAAATTTGGGTTGCATTGGGCTTCCGAGATGGGTCGTACAAATCCACTAGCAGTCAGGGATTCTTTAGGTATGGATTCCGACTCAAATTTGGGTTGCATTGGGCTTCCGAGATGGGTCGTACAAATCCACTAGCAGTCAGGGATTCTTTAGGTATGGATCCCGACTCAAATTTGGGCTGCAGGGGCTTTCGAGATGGGGCGTACAAATCCACTAGAAGTCAGGGATTCTTTAGGTATGGATCCCGACTCAAATTTGGGTTGCATTGGGCTTCCGAGATGGGTCGTACAAATCCACTAGCAGTCAGGGATTCTTTAGGTATGGATCCCGACTCAAATTTGGGTTGCATTGGGCTTCCGAGATGGGTCGTACAAATCCACTAGCAGTCAGGGATTCTTTAGGTATGGATCCCGACTCAAATTTGGGCTGCAGGGGCTTTCGAGATGGGGCGTACAAATCCACTAGCAATCAGGGATTCTTTAGGTATGGATCCCGACTCAAATTTGGGTTGCATTGGGCTTCCGAGATGGGTCGTACAAATCCACTAGCAGTCAGGGATTCTTTAGGTATGGATCCGGACTCAAATTTGGGTTGCATTGGGCTTCCGAGATGGGTCGTAAAATCCACTAGCAGTCAGGGATTCTTTAGGTATGGATCCCGACTCAAATTTGGGCTGCAGGGGCTTTCGAGATGGGGCGTACAAATCCACTAGCAGTCAGGGATTCTTTAGGTATGGATCCCGACTCAAATTTGGGTTGCATTGGGCTTCCGAGATGGGTCGTACAAATCCACTAGCAGTCAGGGATTCTTTAGGTATGGATCCCGACTCAAATTTGGGTTGCATTGGGCTTCCGAGATGGGTCGTACAAATCCACTAGCAGTCAGGGATTCTTTAGGTATGGATCCCGACTCAAATTTGGGCTGCAGGGGCTTTCGAGATGGGGCGTACAAATCCACTAGCAGTCAGGGATTCTTTAGGTATGGATACCGACTCAAATTTGGGTTGCATTGGGCTTCCGAGATGGGTCGTACAAATCCACTAGCAGTCAGGGATTCTTTAGGTATGGATCCCGACTCAAATTTGGGTTGCATTGGGCTTCCGAGATGGGTCGTACAAATCCACTAGCAGTCAGGGATTCTTTAGGTATGGATCCCGACTCAAATTTGGGCTGCAGGGGCTTTCGAGATGGGGCGTACAAATCCACTAGCAGTCAGGGATTCTTTAGGTATGGATCCCGACTCAAATTTGGGTTGCATTGGGCTTCCGAGATGGGTCGTACAAATCCACTAGCAGTCAGGGATTCTTTAGGTATGGATCCCGACTCAAATTTGGGTTGCATTGGGCTTCCGAGATGGGGCGTACAAATCCACTAGCAGTCAGGGATTCTTTAGGTATGGATACCGACTCAAATTTGGGTTGCATTGGGCTTCCGAGATGGGTCGTACAAATCCACTAGCAGTCAGGGATTCTTTAGGTATGGATCCCGACTCAAATTTGGGTTGCATTGGGCTTCCTAGATGGGTCGTACAAATCCACTAGCAGTCAGGGATTCTTTAGGTATGGATCCCGACTCAAATTTGGGTTGCATTGGGCTTCCGAGATGGGTCGTACAAATCCACTAGCAGTCAGGGATTCTTTAGGTATGGATCCCGACTCAAATTTGGGTTGCATTGGGCTTCCGAGATGGGTCGTACAAATCCACTAGCAGTCAGGGATTCTTTAGGTATGGATCCCGACTCAAATTTGGGCTGCAGGGGCTTTCGAGTTGGGGCGTACAAATCCACTAGCAGTCAGGGATTCTTTAGGTATGGATCCCGACTCAAATTTGGGTTGCATTGGGCTTCCGAGATGGGTCGTACAAATCCACTAGCAGTCAGGGATTCTTTAGGTATGGATCCCGACTCAAATTTGGGTTGCATTGGGCTTCCGAGATGGGTCGTACAAATCCACTAGCAGTCAGGGATTCTTTAGGTATGGATCCCGACTCAAATTTGGGCTGCAGGGGCTTCCGAGATGGGGCGTACAAATCCACTAGCAGCCAGGGATTCTTTATGTATGGATCCCGACCCAAATTTGGGCTGCAGGGGCTTTCGAGATGGGGCGTACAAATCCACTAGCAGCCAGGGATTCTTTATGTATTGATCCCGACTCAAATTTGGGTTGCAGGGGCTTTCGAGATGGGTCGTACAAATCCCCTAGCAGTCAGGGATTCTTTAGGTATTGATCCCGACTCAAATTTGTGTTGCAGGTGCTTCCGAGATGGGTAGTAAAAATCCACTCACAGCCAGAGATTCTTTAGGTATGGATCCCGACCCAAATTTGGGTTGAAGGGGCTTCCGAGATCGGTCGTATTAATCCCCTCACAGCTAGAGATTCTTGAGCTGGGAGTCACAACCCCAAACTTGATATGCTGGGGCTTCCGAGATTGGTCGTGCAAATCCATTTACAGCCATGTTATAAATGCGCGTATTGCGTCACTAGTTTCACTAATTTCGATAAACAAATAGTCCCATGGGTCGCGAAGCTGATTTTGTCGTTGATTAAGTGTCGCGGCTGAGGTCAAGAACCCGAATCCCTGCACTAGAAATAGCTTAGATAGCTTATCAGGCATCTTCAACCCGTTACTCGCGAGCACCACAACCCTGAAACATCTAGAGTGCTCGATACTCGTGTCCGATTTCGCGCTCGCGAGCACTTGTTCAACGTTAAAATTGAATACCTTGTACAGATTGAAATCAATCCTGATTTCATGCATTTTGATTTCATGCACTCGCATGTCAAACTTGACGTAAGGGGTGCTCTTCTTTTGATGATGGATACAGGCAGTGCTCGCATCTAGAGAAAAGCTTAAAGACCTCTGCCTTATATCCTTATTCCAGTCGCCTTACCCAGAGTTATCTGTAGATGATCTGAGACACCCAGAATTAGGGTGAACAGATGTCCCGGATCTTAGCTATGAAATTCATAGCGGGACACCTATTTGTCCCGATTTTTCTTTGAGCAATTGAAGATTTAAGGAAAAATAAAATCATTTTCAAATGCAGTCCGTTCCGCTTATTTGGGTAAGTCCAAGCTGTCTCCAGTACGTACATTTAACTACTTTATTTTTATGCTGTGTAGACCCAATAGATGGCGCTATAACATTTTAATCAAAGTAAAATTCCGAGAATGATGTCACTCTCCGCTATCCATACAAAGGTTTTTAACAGCTGGCGGATGCGAAGAGATCGTATGCACAGAACGGGACCGTACATGAACGGTCGGACCTAACATCCTCGGATAAGTCGCTGTTAGGTCCGACCGTCCATGTACGGTCCCGTTCAGTGCACACGAGCTCCAAGGAAAGATTGAGATATTCGTTGCATTGGTAGCCTAGTGCGTTCACTCGTGAAAGTGAAAGGAAGTGGGTTCGATTCCCCGCAGGGGCAGTTGAAATTTCTCTCTTTCCAAAAATATATCTTCTCATCAGCCAGCTGTTAAAAACCTTTGCAAAGTATAAATATCTGCACGAAAAACGCCATAACTTCGTGAAATATCATGAAATTGGAAAAATGATCACGAAAACAAAAAACATTTCTGCTTGTGCAACAAATTAAAACTTTTGGATGCAATAAAAAACAACAAAAAGAACATCTCTTTCACGGCCCTTCAATCCCGCATATACGGGACGTCCGACAATCATAGCCCTATCCCGATGTTTTACTCATTTCGGCTTCTTTGTGTAGAGAGGAAGCAGTGTGATAACATTTTCGTAATACATCATAAGTTTGCATTTTATACTGTGTAATGTCTCCCAAAAAAAATTTTTTTTTTAATGTCCCATTGTGTCCCGGTTTTTTATTAATGGATTCCGGGATTTGTTCCGGTATCTCTGGTACCTCATCTGGCCACCCTACCCAAAATAGCAGGAAATTCAATTATAGACGGGAAATAAAATGCAGTCCCCCCCCCCTATTTAATGGGTTTTTTTCCTTTATTGTGGAAAATTTTCTTTCGGCAACACCCAGCAATCGTCTCATTCACGTGTTTTGTTTATAAATTTGATTTGTGCGTGTGTGGGATGGATCGTTTTTCTAGTGCTATTGATAAGGCTTCGAAAAGTAAAAAAAAAGTGAAAACTTTGCGAGGAAAAATTGGATATATTTCGACTATGCTTGGCGAAAGTAAGTCAATTGCTGCAGCGGCCCGTCATTACGGAATCACCGAATCTAAGGTGAGATACATCAAGAAAAGGGGAATCCTCTCTCTCTGAAATTCGATCAGCCGTGGCTTTAGCTGCACCTGTGGCAGCGAAAACTTTGCATCGCCTACGGGATCCATGCGTTTCTCGTACAGAAAATGCTGGGGTGTTTTTTTTTGTAGGTATAAGGCTGATACACACACACACAACATAGAAAAGGTATTCCAATTGATTGAAATGTTATAACAGAAAAGGCGGAAGTTTTTTCACTTTTCTATATAAGGTAAGGGTCGGTGAAACGTCTATTTCATTGGAATTTTATGCAGGTAAAAGTTGGTTTCATAGGTTTAAGAAACGATTCCGATTTCGCAATGTGAAAATCACTGGCGATCAAGCCTCTGCCGACCAAGAGTCAGCTGGAAAATTTTCAAAGACTGCAGAATGGAGATGGTTGTGCACGCAATAGAGGAAGATGCGAATGCAGAGAATGTCTTGAAGGTATGGAAGATGTACACTATCGCTAATGACATTACTGTCGTTTTTAGAGCCGTGGAAGCTCTCAAGAAAGAAACAGTCAACTCGGGATGGGTTAACCTTTGGCCACAATGTGCGCTCCAGTACACAACCATTTTCACAGAGCCAACAGAGGAGCTTATAAAAGGCATTGTCACGTTAGCGAAACAGTCAAGTAGAGAAGGGTTCAATGATATGGATATAGAAGAAGTCGAACACACAGCTAATTAATAGCAACTGAGAGGCATTGACCGGGAGGAATTAATGCAGTTGACTGCTCCTGAAACTGAAGAAGATCGAGATAAAGAAGTGGAAGACAAGTTCACCATGGGTAACATAGCGGAAGGGCTTCGCAAGTTCAAATCAGCTATATATTATTTTCATGACATAGATCCCTCTATGGTACGTTTTCTTCATGTGTAGAAAAATCGGTACAGGAAGCCTTGTCAAAACATATTCCAACATACTTGATGATATGATGAAGAAACGACAAACAGAGAAATCACTATGTTCTTTCAGAAAACATCGCGAACAATCGCTCTGCTGCATCCCTTCAACCTCCGCCTCATCCGGCTCTTCTCATGGTGTTCAATAAACGATGTACAAAAAAAAAAAGCACACCCATGGTTTCGGTTATTCGCGGTCACCCCTAGAACGTAACCCACACGTATATTTTCACCGATAGAGGTGAGTGTTTTCACATTGCTTAAAGCAGACGGGTTCTTGACCTTTTGTGTTGAATGAACCCCATTCAATCAATCAAATATTTATTTGCATATAGACGCCGTTGGCCCGTTACAAAGATTGACAACACCTTTTATACATCTTTGTGTAAATTAAATGAACGAATAATATTAAAAATGAATAAAAATCGGAAAAATAACCGAAATAAAAATGGTTTGCAGGGTTAGCATCGTTAGGTCACGGGAATTTTTTTAAGACAGGGGGAAAAAAACTCAAAGAACAGTCGATAGGCGGAGCTGACGTACACAAGTCCAAGAAAAGATACGCAAATAACAAAAACAGAATGCCTCTCCAAATCATTTACTACATCAGTATGTGTTCCACTTGACCACCACCACAGGGGATAACACATTGCAGGCGAGTCACAAATCCAGCAACGGCAGAGTGCAGAAGGTCCACACACACGGTTTACAACGGTGAACTGATTGTGGATTAGGAGCGCGCAAGTTCTTATAACGGTCTCATTTGCATATTCCACCGAAGTTGCTCGTACCAGGCTGTTTTTTGCAGTTATTTTTCCCCCTGTCTTAAAAAAAAAAATTCCGTGTCCTAGTGCTAACCCCGCAAACTGCTTTTTTATTTCGGTTATTTTATCAGTTTTTATTCATTTTTAAAGTTTCTACGGACTTTCTGCCCATCCTGTATAACGTAAGCAACATCATCGGGCTGGAGGTTTTGCTGCCACCTATCGTATAAAAACACAACTATTACAATTATTCGACTAAAATTGATGACTGGTTTTTAATTGATGTACCACAAAAAAGGATGTGATATTATTAAATATTTTATAAGCAATAATATTAGTTTAATTATTGAGTTTGCTTTAAAATTTTAACAGAATCATACATGATAATAAATACAAATTAGACTAGGAACAGGTTGATTCTAGTATTCTTATTTCCTATTAGACTTACAAAACAGCAAGAAGAGCTGCAATTTGCTTTAACGTTATTCCACAACGCACTAACAACGACCGTTAAAATTTCGAAACGAACTTTATAATTTAATTGATATATTGCTGCTTATAAAATGTTTAGTAATTTCATTGCATGTTTTTCTTTGGTTGGCGGACACGTCACTCAAAAAAACGTTTTGGGCTACACAAATTTTTCGGCCTTTGTCCCGTTCGACTCTAATTTTCTCGCTAATACATTCCTCAAACTTGCCGCCCCTCTGAACTTCCCGCCCTGGGCTATAGCCAGCACCTCCTATAGATAGAAGGCCTCCGCACTCTGCTTGTGACGACAGTAAGTAGTCCGTTTTCCCTCAGAGTATTCAGGGGGAAAAAAATCCCTGCTCGTGCCAGTATCATCGTTGTGAGGAAAAGAGATGATCTCGGGCTCAGAATTGGCGATTTCTATGCCCCACATCCAATCACTACGCGGCATTTGTGAGCCAATCAGGAAGATTCTGCGCCAAAATAAGAAGAAACGAAATAGGATGCCGTGTTTCAAAATGTGGCAAACTTGCTAGGTAGTCTGAATAACGTTTATGGCAAGCAATGCAGAGGCCTTCTATCTCTAGGAGGTGTGCTGCTATAGCCCGCTAAAGCATTCCAGTAAATACACCACCGCTGATACCAGTGTTTGCCAATACGCATCTGAATGCGTGATTCGCGAATCAGAATTCAGTTTTACACCTCCAAATTTCGTTGAGGAGTGAAATACTCCTCTTTTTACAAAAATAGGTACTCCTTAAAATTTTGAACTGAAGTGAAATTAACTTCAAGATTACATTTCGGGGAACACTGCTAGGGAACAAACAATGTACTCAGCATACTCCTAGTATCCTTCCATGTAAGTTCCACGTCCGAGACATCACAATATAATGACTCATCGGTGTATATGTTGCGGTGAACGTGATAAATCAGTTACTGCACATAATAACCGGTTATTATGTATGCTTACCAATCGTCTTGGTAAGTTTTATAAATTTCCCTAAATTTATCACTTTTACCGGTGATTATCGGAAGAATCAGAATCTTTGTTTAATTTGGCGGAGAAAATTTTAAAGGTGGAGATAATGCATAGTACCCAGTTGTTGGTAAGTGCATAATACCCAAGTATCGTTGATGAATTTGATAAATACTGAAAAAAAAATTATCACTTTTACCGATGATTATGCATAATGACCAAGTATCATTGGTAAATTTGATAAATACTTGAAATTTATCTTCTTCATCTGTGATTATGCATAATACCCAAGTCTAATTGGTGAATTTGATAAATATAAAAAAAAAAACTCCAAAGGAATCTAGTTCGTGTGATGAATATAGTCGGACCCCGATATAATGATAACAAACTTTGCGATCGTACCCTTATATAATGATACAATACATGTATAAAATTATGCATAGTATAACCATATACTATAATTTATCATGTTTAACTAACGATGCGACACTTAGGTACTATCTATAATCACCGGTAAAAGTGATGAATTTAGGGAAATTAATTTTTCCTTCAAAATGTTTGGTAATTATGCATAATAACCGCATTTATCACATTTACCATAACACATACATACCTATACATGCGTCTCAAGATGCGAGTGATGACTAGCATGTGTTCTTTCCGGATATTTATTTTTGGGAGAAGAAATAACAACGCTCGCCCACCATTGCTGTGTGGGGTTTTTTTCGTTTCTTCAGCTTTTTAGGAAAATATTCCGAGTCTAGCTGAGATGTTTTCGTTTCTATAAACAGCCTTAAATGCGTGGCAGGCATTTGTGGCTTCGCGTGGCAGGGCCACCCTTACCGGGCCCAGTGCGTCTCAAGAATTTCGGAGCCCCAAATATGTTTAAGAACCCCTTTGCTCCGATTTTATGAATTTCGTGAGGGAGAAGAATCGGGGGAATGCACTATTTCAGAATATACAGGAATATATACTGAGGAATATCCATACAAAAACGCAATTATTTTAGACTTGATAAATCTAAAAACATATGGTAGCGGAAAAAATTCCGCTACCAATGAAAATCCAGTTGATGAAAGAGGCAATTCCAGAATTGATGAAAGAGACAGACACACACACGCACACACAATCCCAGAATTGATGAAAGAGTTCCAGAATTGATGAAAGAGTCAATTCTAGAATTGATGAAGGAATTCCAGAATTGATGAAGGAATTCCAGAATTGATGAAATAATTCCAGAATTGATGAAAGAGTTCCAGAATTGATGAAAGAGTTCCAGAATTGATGAAAGAGTCAATTCTAGAATTGATGAAGGAATTCCAGAATTGATGAAATAATTCCAGAATTGATGAAGGAATTCCAGAATTGATGAAGGAATTCCAGAATTGATGAAATAATTCCAGAATTGATTAAAGAATTCCAGAATTGATTAAAGAATTCCAGAATTGATGAAATAATTCCAGAATTGATTAAAGAGTTCCAGAATTGATGAAAGAGTTCCAGAATTGATGAAAGAGTCAATTCTAGAATTGATGAAAGAGTCAATTCTAGAATTGATGAAAGAATTCCAGAATTGATGAAAGAATTCCAGAATTAATGAGACAATTCCGGCATTGATGAAAGAATTCCGGCATTGATGAAAGAATTCCGGCGATGAAAGAATTCCAGAATTGATTTAAGAATTCCAGAATTGATGAAATAATTCCAGAATTGATGAAAGAGACAGACACACACACGCACACACAATCCCAGAATTGATGAAAGAATTCCAGAATTGATGAAAGAGTTCCAGAATTGATGAAAGAGTTCCAGAATTGATGAAAGAGTTCCAGAATTGATGAAAGAGTTCCAGAATTGATGAAAGAGTTCCAGAATTGATGAAAGAGTTCCAGAATTGATGAAAGAGTCAATTCTAGAATTGATGAAGGAATTCCAGAATTGATGAAGGAATTCCAGAATTGATGAAATAATTCCAGAATTGATGAAATAATTCCAGAATTGATGAAAGAGTTCCAGAATTGATGAAAGAGTTCCAGAATTGATGAAAGAGTCAATTCTAGAATTGATGAAGGAATTCCAGAATTGATGAAATAATTCCAGAATTGATGAAGGAATTCCAGAATTGATGAAGGAATTCCAGAATTGATGAAATAATTCCAGAATTGATTAAAGAATTCCAGAATTGATGAAATAATTCCAGAATTGATTAAAGAGTTCCAGAATTGATGAAAGAGTTCCAGAATTGATGAAAGAGTTCCAGAATTGATGAAAGAGTCAATTCTAGAATTGAT
The DNA here is from genome assembly GCF_987345545.1 of Pholcus phalangioides. Taxonomy (NCBI): domain Eukaryota; kingdom Metazoa; phylum Arthropoda; class Arachnida; order Araneae; family Pholcidae; genus Pholcus; species Pholcus phalangioides. Next base: position 19,057,857 of record NW_028301616.1, on the reverse strand, counting down.
GAAAGAGTCAATTCTAGAATTGATGAAAGAATTCCAGAATTGATGAAAGAATTCCAGAATTAATGAGACAATTCCGGCATTGATGAAAGAATTCCGGCGATGAAAGAATTCCAGAATTGATTTAAGAATTCCAGAATTGATTTAAGAATTCCAGAATTGATTTAAGAATTCCAGAATTGATTTAAGAATTCCAGAATTGATGAAATAATTCCAGAATTGATGAAATAATTCCAGAATTGTTAAAATAATTTCAGAATTGATGAAATAATTCCAGAATTGATGAAGGAATTCCAGAATTGATGAAAGAATTCCAGAATTGATGAAATAATTCCAGAATTGTTAAAATAATTTCAGAATTGATGAAATAATTCCAGAATTGATGAAAGAATTCCAGAATTGATGATGAATTCCAGAATTGATGAAAGAATTCCAGAATTGATTAAAGAATTCCAGAATTGATGAAAGAGTCAATTCTAGAATTGATGAAGGAATTCCAGAATTGATGAAGGAATTCCAGAATTGATAAAAGAATTCCAGAATTGATGAAAGAGACAGACACACACACGCACACACAATCCCAGAATTGATGAAAGAATTCCAGAATTGATGAAGGAATTCCAGAATTGATGAAGGAATTCCAGAATTGATGAAATAATTCCAGAATTGATGAAAGAGTTCCAGAATTGATGAAAGAGTTCCAGAATTGATGAAAGAGTCAATTCTAGAATTGATGAAGGAATTCCAGAATTGATGAAATAATTCCAGAATTGATGAAGGAATTCCAGAATTGATGAAGGAATTCCAGAATTGATGAAATAATTCCAGAATTGATTAAAGAATTCCAGAATTGATGAAATAATTCCAGAATTGATGAAAGAGTTCCAGAATTGATGAAAGAGTTCCAGAATTGATGAAAGAGTTCCAGAATTGATGAGACAATTCCGGCATTGATGAAAGAATTCCGGCGATGAAAGAATTCCAGAATTGATTTAAGAATTCCAGAATTGATTTAAGAATTCCAGAATTGATTTAAGAATTCCAGAATTGATTTAAGAATTCCAGAATTGATTTAAGAATTCCAGAATTGATTTAAGAATTCCAGAATTGATGAAATAATTCCAGAATTGATTAAAGAGTTCCAGAATTGATGAAAGAGTTCCAGAATTGATGAAAGAGTTCCAGAATTGATGAAAGAGTTCCAGAATTGATGAAAGAGTCAATTCTAGAATTGATGAAAGAGTCAATTCTAGAATTGATGAAAGAGTCAATTCTAGAATTGATGAAAGAATTCCAGAATTGATGAAAGAATTCCAGAATTGATGAAAGAATTCCAGAATTAATGAGACAATTCCGGCATTGATGAAAGAATTCCGGCGATGAAAGAATTCCAGAATTGATTTAAGAATTCCAGAATTGATTTAAGAATTCCAGAATTGATTTAAGAATTCCAGAATTGATGAAATAATTCCAGAATTGATGAAATAATTCCAGAATTGTTAAAATAATTTCAGAATTGATGAAATAATTCCAGAATTGATGAAGGAATTCCAGAATTGATGAAAGAATTCCAGAATTGATGAAATAATTCCAGAATTGTTAAAATAATTTCAGAATTGATGAAATAATTTCAGAATTGATGAAAGAATTCCAGAATTGATGATGAATTCCAGAATTGATGAAAGAATTCCAGAATTGATTAAAGAATTCCAGAATTGATGAAAGAGTCAATTCTAGAATTGATGAAGGAATTCCAGAATTGATGAAGGAATTCCAGAATTGATAAAAGAATTCCAGAATTGATGAAAGAGACAGACACACACACGCACACACAATCCCAGAATTGATGAAAGAATTCCAGAATTGATGAAGGAATTCCAGAATTGATGAAGGAATTCCAGAATTGATGAAATAATTCCAGAATTGATGAAAGAGTTCCAGAATTGATGAAAGAGTCAATTCTAGAATTGATGAAGGAATTCCAGAATTGATGAAATAATTCCAGAATTGATGAAGGAATTCCAGAATTGATGAAGGAATTCCAGAATTGATGAAATAATTCCAGAATTGATTAAAGAATTCCAGAATTGATGAAATAATTCCAGAATTGATTAAAGAGTTCCAGAATTGATGAAAGAGTTCCAGAATTGATGAAAGAGTTCCAGAATTGATGAAAGAGTCAATTCTAGAATTGATGAAAGAATTCCAGAATTGATGAAAGAATTCCAGAATTGATGAAAGAATTCCAGAATTGATGAAAGAATTCCAGAATTAATGAGACAATTCCGGCATTGATGAAAGAATTCCGGCGATGAAAGAATTCCAGAATTGATTTAAGAATTCCAGAATTGATTTAAGAATTCCAGAATTGATTTAAGAATTCCAGAATTGATTTAAGAATTCCAGAATTGATTTAAGAATTCCAGAATTGATGAAATAATTCCAGAATTGATTAAAGAGTTCCAGAATTGATGAAAGAGTTCCAGAATTGATGAAAGAGTTCCAGAATTGATGAAAGAGTCAATTCTAGAATTGATGAAAGAGTCAATTCTAGAATTGATGAAAGAGTCAATTCTAGAATTGATGAAAGAATTCCAGAATTGATGAAAGAATTCCAGAATTAATGAGACAATTCCGGCATTGATGAAAGAATTCCGGCGATGAAAGAATTCCAGAATTGATTTAAGAATTCCAGAATTGATTTAAGAATTCCAGAATTGATTTAAGAATTCCAGAATTGATTTAAGAATTCCAGAATTGATTTAAGAATTCCAGAATTGATGAAATAATTCCAGAATTGATTAAAGAGTTCCAGAATTGATGAAAGAGTTCCAGAATTGATGAAAGAGTTCCAGAATTGATGAAAGAGTCAATTCTAGAATTGATGAAAGAGTCAATTCTAGAATTGATGAAAGAGTCAATTCTAGAATTGATGAAAGAATTCCAGAATTGATGAAAGAATTCCAGAATTAATGAGACAATTCCGGCATTGATGAAAGAATTCCGGCGATGAAAGAATTCCGGCGATGAAAGAATTCCAGAATTGATTTAAGAATTCCAGAATTGATTTAAGAATTCCAGAATTGATTTAAGAATTCCAGAATTGATGAAATAATTCCAGAATTGATGAAATAATTCCAGAATTGTTAAAATAATTTCAGAATTGATGAAATAATTCCAGAATTGATGAAGGAATTCCAGAATTGATGAAAGAATTCCAGAATTGATGAAAGAATTCCAGAATTGATGAAATAATTCCAGAATTGTTAAAATAATTTCAGAATTGATGAAATAATTCCAGAATTGATGAAAGAATTCCAGAATTGATGATGAATTCCAGAATTGATGAAAGAATTCCAGAATTGATTAAAGAATTCCAGAATTGATGAAAGAGTCAATTCTAGAATTGATGAAGGAATTCCAGAATTGATGAAAGAGTCAATTCTAGAATTGATGAAGGAATTCCAGAATTGATGAAGGAATTCCAGAATTGATGAAAGAATTCCAGAATTGATGAAAGAGTTCCAGAATTGATGAAAATCCAGAATAAACAGAAAAATATTCTGAATTTTCATCGATTCTGGTTTTTTTTCCCACATTTTATTCTAATTTCACCTATTCTGAAATTACTACTTTCATTTATTCTGAATTTTCATGATTTCATTTTCTGAGGTTTAGATTCCCCCTCTCTCACAGAATAAAAAAAATCGGGGCTAAGGGGCCCCCGCTATTATTTCCCCACCGGGTCCCTCGTCTGGTAAAGGCGGCTGTGCCTAAGATTTGCTCAGTTAATGATCCCGCTAAGTCCGTCTTCTAACTGTTATGGGCTCTCGGCCTTTTTTTCTTTTCTAGCTGGACCAACTGATGGGCTCTCGGGTTCTTTTCTAGCTGGGCTAACTGTTGGGCTCTCTCGGCCTTTTTTCTAGCTGGGCTAACTGTGTGTGTGGAGTGGGGTGCTCCGGGGTGCTCTCGGCATCTTTTCGTGTTCTTCCAGTCTCTTTTCTCTTTGTCTCAGTTAGCAGGCTCTCAGCCTCTTTTTTTTTTTCTAGCTGGGCTTGGGGGGGCCTATGACTGGGCTATATTACAATTAATAAAGCACAATCGCTAATGGAAAAACTAATTAAATTAAACAATTAAATTGCCGATACATAAACCAGGACAAAAACTCACCTTTCTTCAGACTTGCCTTTCAACCAAATCGGTTCGACACCCAACGTTCTGTCGAACAGGTTTGATAGCGAGGCCCGTGGGCTCGAATGGCTTTTATGCAGTGATGGCCTGGAGCCGAACGTCGGTGATCGATGTCCATCCATCATCATCATCATAATAATCCACTTTCTCTGAGCGAAAAAAAAAGAAAAAGGTGCTAACTGTAATCCTTCAAGTTCGGATTATGGATCGTATCACTATAATCCCAGTCGCGATTGAATGTGATTCTGTCCGGGTCCTGGACATTATTGGGTACCGTCGTCCGGTAGATATAATAATCCATCATAATCCTCTTATATCGGTGGGGATGACTCCGTATTATCCGTCCGAACAGGAAAAATCCGGACCCCGTCCCGGATCCATATCAACGTACGTCTATGTTTCGTCTATAAGAACTGACCCGTTCTCAAGATTTATCGAGGAAACAAAAATATTCCTGGACTTCATATATATACGTATCCTAAACGCTTCCACAAACACCCGGAAATTCCGGGACAGGGATAAAATCACTAGGGATAATCTTTTCACATTCCCATGGATATCCGAATGGCTGTTCTCCCGGGACAAACGACATCACAATATTTTTAATAATTTCTTTTTATGAATCCTTGGATCCTATTCCTGGCCAATTGTCCGGACAGGGAGAGAGAAAGGAATGTCCGCCCGTCCGTCCGGAATTTTTCACCGAATAATAATCATCATCTCTCGTTCTCTCTTCTGGTTTCATCCCGCTACTCTATCAGCTGAAGGGTTGTCATTTGGGATGCTGCTTGGGTTTTGTCGCCAACAACTTGGCGCCAAACTCACTTTTAGAATCACAATACTTATCTTACCTGGAGTATGAGTTAGGCCGGGATTACACTGTAAAAGTTTGATAAAATGTATTTTATAAATAAACATGGTTACATTCAAGCAAATACAACCGGTGGTCTTATTGGTTGAATTTTTCAAGTTTTATCAAAGAGCATTTACAATACTTTTATAATGTATTCCAGGTTTAAGGCCGGTATTGCACTACAAAAAATTTGATAAAATCCCTTTTATAAAACTTAAAAAATCTAACCAATAGCGTTATTGGTTACATTCTAGAAAATGCAACCGGTGACCTTATTGGCTGCATTTTTCAAGTTTTATAGAAAGACTTTTACCAATAAAGCTAATAGGTTACATTTGTGCTGATGCAACCGATAATCTTATTGGTTGAATTTTTCAAATTTTATAAAAGAACTTTTAGAAAACTTTTATAGTGTAATCCCATCCTTGGACCAGTAATATTTTATAAAAGTTTAATGAAAGATCGTTTACGAAACTTTAAAAAAATACCGATAAGCCTATTGGTTGTTACATTTATTTCATTTCATATCGTGAAGGCTCTATCGACAATTGTCAATTTTAGCCATTGCCCCAGATGAGGGGCTGGGCGATATTGGGTACTTTATAATGCACATATAATACACGAATATAAAATACATTTTAAAAAAAGTTACAAAAAGCAAAAATTCATAATATTCTATAATTTTGTAGCTCTAATGAGCCTCCTTTGTTGTTTACCATGGCCAGGCACATGTCCTGGACCACGTCTACGTTTCTCGGCTTGGTGGCTCGGGTGATCCCTTCTTGTCACTGTGGGCAGCTCAGGTGCTGGGCAAGATCTCCTCTCGCGGCTGGGCTCTAGTGAGCCCTCTACCATGACCAGGCCGCGTAATTACAACCCCTACTTTCTTAGTAACACAGGAAGCATTAGTACGAAGGTGATTGGTTACTGCGAGCAGAAAAAAAAAGCTATCAAGACATCACGAGTTTTTGGGCGAAACTGAATGTCCACGACATTCATTCATGACCCACGACACATATTCAGGTCACTTGAGCGACCCACGTCACATATTTAGATCACTTGAGTAACCTGCAGCACAGTCTCAGATCACTCAAGTGGCCCGCAGCACATTCCCTGATTACTAAAGTAAACCGCAGCATATTTATAGATCATGAAGGTGAACCGCGGCATATTTACATATCACTAGAGTGACCTGCAGCGCAGTTACAGATCACTTAAGTGATCCGCTTCGCATTTAGTGATCACTTGAGTGAAACGCTTTGCATATTTAGATCACTTGAGTGAAACGCTTTGCATATTCAGATCACTTGAGTGAAACGCTTTACATATTCACATCACTTGAGTTAAACGCTTTACATATGCAGATCACTTGAGTGAACCATGACACATATGCAGATCACTTGAGTGACCTGCGGCACAGTTCCAGATCACTCAAGCGGCCCGCGGCATATTAACATATCACTGCCGCGACACATTGGCAGATCACTTCAGTAATCATCTCAGCTATGTTCCAGAACTCTTAATTAAATAACCCATGGCACGTTTTCACATGAATGAAGTGCCCAGCGTACGTGTGTCATATGTAAGCCAACGGGCCGTGGGCCCAGGTTCAACAGGGGGTTCATTAATTTATTGGAAATATTTTTATTAAGCACAATATTCTTGGCTGAACTTCTTAAGATAGTCCTGTCCCGGATCGTAATTACGCCTAGAATCACATTTCCAAAACAAAATGGGGACCCCCGTCGCCGAAAAAAACTCGGGGGGGGGGGGCACATCATCGGGTCTCCAATCCCGGTGGCACATTGCATAGCACGCAAATCTTTGGTCCTCTTCCAGAAAGGGCGGAGAATTTGAGGAATGGGTGGCAGGGTCGTTTCAAGATCATCATGGGCCCCCGGGCCAAGTGATTTTTCTCAGGCCCTGCCAGGCAGTGTCTCGGAAATTTCAACCAGATCTCATTTTTGTGAGGCCCCTTTTCTCTTGAGCCCCCCCCCCCCCCGGTCGGGCCATGCTTTAAGACGGCACTGATGGACGGTAAAGAAACGGCAAGAGGGCGGAAAACCATGGATCGCACTATGCGAACTGGTCCTGTTAGGCAAGATACTGCTGTTATCAATTGTTGACTGGAGCGCTGTTGTAAACTCATTTTGTAAGTTATGAAATAAATTTTTTTCTCACCCATTGTTGTAAGGTCGTCGTTTTGCCTAGTGTACAGTTTCCAGCCTATTGTTGAAGAGCTTTGTCATATGGTAAGTTACCATTTTATACTTATTGGTGGGTAAAGTATTGTTCTAACCATGGCAGTGTTTTCGTGTTTATTCTTAGGTAAAGCAGTTGACACTTTTAGTCTTGTCTAGGATAGCGTTTCATACCCATTGTTAGGTTAAGCATTTTTTCAAACACTTTGCCTTGGCATTATTTCATCCCGATTGTTGGGTGAGCATTGTTCAAAAATCACGGGTTTTAAATCTTGTCGAGGGCACTGTTTCATAACTATTGTTGGGTGAAGCATTGTTCACATTCATTTTCTTGTCAACAGTACTGTCTCATGCCTGTTGTCGGGTAAAACATTGTTGAAACTCTTCCTTGTCTAGGATATTGTTTCATACGTATTGTTGGGTAGAGCATTGTTGAATCTTCAGGGCATGGTCATCGTTTCGTGCTTTGTTGGGTAGAGCCATAGGCGGTTATGGGATGAGGGAGGGCCCCCGTTCGAGAAGCCTGTACCCGCTTATGGTTAAAGTAATGTTGAAATTCTTTGTCTTGTCTAGGGCATTGTTTGATACATATTGTTAGGTGAAACATTGTTGAAACTTTTTGTCTGGTCTAGGGTATTATTTGATACCTATTGTTAAATAAAGCACTGTTGAATCTCTTTGTCTGGTCTAGGGTATTATTTGATACCTATTGTTAAATAAAGCACTGTTGAATCTCTTTGTCTTATCCAGGGCATTCTTTAACACCTATTGTTGAGTGTGCCTTTTATCCTTTTTTGCTCGAGTATCCTTTTGGAGAGTTTGTAGAGCAGTGTTGGAACTCTGATTTGTCAAAGGTATTGATTGATGCTTATTGTTAAGTAAAGCATTGTCCAAACTTTTTCTCTTCACCAGATAATCGTTTCATACCTTTGTTGGGAGAATCATTGTTCAAACTCTTCGTCTTGTGTTTAGGGTAATATACCAAACCCATTGTTATGTAGAACATCACCGTAAACACGTCATATAATCCCTACTTATTGTTGTCAACGTCGTATTAGAGACAGACAAGGTAAAAAAAAAAAATCAATTAACAATCGAAAAATAATTATTAATTATGTATTTTTCTCAATAATTTCTAATCAATAAATCAATTATAATCATGTATATCAATTTCATCCGAGAAATTTCGAAGATATACTATCATATACATCTTCACATGCGATAATTATCGTAAGTTTACAACATTATCACAAGATAGCTTTTTGAACTGAGCAGTCTCCTACCTTTTAACATGGTAAAATCTTGATGTAGAAATATTTTGTAGTAAAATTATTATTTATCCATTGATTAATTTCAAATTTTTTCCACATATATTTGATTATTTGATTGTGTATACTATTCTATGCTATTACAAAATTGTACATCTCTCAAATATCTAATTTTTTTACAAATTTTCAAAAAAAACCCCCATTAGAAACAGCTAGCGCGCATGATGAAAATTGCATGAAATCAATTTAATTGAATAAAAACTGTCAAGTTCATGAAATGACGAAAAAGATTTGAGATCAATTCATCAATTACTTGGATTATAAAAAAAAAATTAATTTTTAAATTTGAAAATTTAATTTTTAATAACATTGAGAGTCGATAAAATCGCAAACTTTTCCATCATTTTGTGAACTTGACAGTTTTCTTTACTTTGAATCACACACACACACGCACATTTTTTTGTACAATTACATTGATGTCATGCAATTACAGTCAAACCTCGTTAGTACGTCACCCGGTTAACACGTCACTCCGCTTACCGGATCACTTTTTGGAAGTCCCAATTGTCCTCAGGCAGGAATTGGCAAGCTATGGCTTACTCCGTTTAACGAGTCACTCCGCTTACTAAGTCATATTTTTTGCTCTCCCAAGAGTGACTCATTAACGAGGTTTCACTGTATATCATTCGCGCAAGCTGTTTTTAATGCCTTTTTACTTGAACATTTGTAAAAAATTAGGTCTTTGAGACCGGTATTACACTATAAAAGTTTGATAAAAGTCCTATTATAAAACTTGAAAAATGCAGCCAATAAGGTCAACGGTTACATTTTCTAGAATGTAACAAATAACCTTATTGGTTCGATTTTTCAAGTTTTATAAAAGGGATTTCATCAAACTTTTATAGTGTAATACCGGCCTAAGAGATGTACAACTTTGTAATAGTATAGGATAGCATACACAATCTGTGGTAAAAATTTGAAATAAATCAATGGGTCAATAATAATTTTAATAGCATTTCTACATAAGAAAGTCTTTTACCATGTTTAAAAGGTGGAAGACCTCTTGAGACATACATGCCCAGCCCATGGTCCTCGTAGTCATCTGATGTGGCCAGCGAGGTCAAACCTACTTTTGTGATAAAAATCAACCAAGTGGAGCATTTTCACATTACTTGAGTGGCCCGTGACATATTCGCAGATGTCACTCGAGTGGCCAACGGCTCATTTGAAAAAATGTAAGCAGCCCGTGGCACACCTTCGGTTCACTCAGGTAGACCGCGGCACATTCGTGGATCACTTGAGTGACTCGTGGCATATTCACTAGCCTGCTGCAAATTTCAAAACACTTTAGAGGGCCGCGGCACATTTTCACATCACCAGAGCGACCCGTGGCGTATTCACGGGGGTGGTGCAAATTTCAAAACACTTGAGATGGTCGCGGCACATTTTGACATCACCTGAGTGACCTGTGGCGTATTCACGGGACTGGTGCAAATTTCAAAACACTTGAGATGGTCGCGGCACATTCTCACATCACCACGACACAATTCCAGATCCACCTAAGTGTACCGCGGCACATTCCCAGTTAGCTTTGGCTAACTAATTGACCATGGTATATTAACAGGTCATTGCGGCACCCTTCCAGATTATTAAAGGGGCCCATTTTCCAGATCACTTAAGTGACCACGGAATATCAACAGATCCGCTCGGCACAGTTCCAGCTTATTCAAGCTGCCCATTTCCACATCACTTGAGTGACAAATGGCACAATTTCAGGTCACTTAAGTGAACCGCGGCACATTCCCAGATAACTTGACTGACCGCGGCATGTTAAAAGATCACTGTGGCACCGTTATAAATTATTTAAGCTGCCCATTTTTAGATCACTCAAGTGTGCCACGGCATATATATTTTCCAGGTAACCTAATCGACAGTGGCATATCAGCAGATCACCACGACACAGTTCCAGATTATTCAAGAGCGGTCCAATTCAGATAACTTATTTGTCCCGTGGCATGTTCTAAGATTAAGTGGCCCGCGCGCTCTCCTAATGGCTGAGCACCCTTGCCTGAAGGGAATCGGAAAATGAGGTAAACGAGCCAATTGTGGCAAGCACGTCGGAGTTGGGAGATCAAAACCTGAACCGATGCCAAAACACGGAGTGTGCAGAGGGCGCCACATGTAGCGCTATTTCACTCTCCGGAGAGGGAAAAGGAGGAGGAAGGAATGGGTGTCCCACAGATGAGTTTACATCATCACCGGCAGTATTATCCTTGAGAATTTATTCGATAACAACAATGGCAATCGATCCCGCGGCATCTTCCGCCCTCAAAGATACACAAAAACGAAACTAATTTTCCTCTCGGATAAACGAGCCTCTTTGTGTCAGAATTTTAAATGATCGTTTATTGCAGTTTTCATCCCGGAAAGAAAGAATTCTGGGTAAGCTTTAAACACGGGGGAATCGGAAGAGTGGGGTTAGGCGGTTGCCCGCAATCTTACGGGGCGAATCCATTTTTAGGGACACCAGACGTTCGCCCCAGGCGGAAGATAATGGCATAGTTTGATCGTAAATAGAGAGGATATGGAGGAGGCGGATTTATATTATTTGCCCTTATGGGCTACATGGGTGCTAAACCTTTTGGAGTCGGGGGAGACTTGATTGGTTTGAAAACATGTCCCGTCCCCACTTAAGTGACATAGGTTTTTCAAGTGATGTGGAAATGTGTCGTTGGCCACTCAGGTGATAATGTGCCACGGGCCACTAAAATTAATGAAAAATAATGCCGTGGGGGTCACTTGAGTGATCTGCGAAAGCTCCGCGGATCGTATAAATGCTCTGGAAATGTGTTGCAAGTCATTCGAATGAAATGAGACCGCGCTGCGGACCAGTTAAGTGATCTGGGAAAGCACGCATGGATCCCTAGATCACCTAAGTGATCTCGGAATGTGCCGCGGGCCACTTAAGTGATGTGGAACTGCACCGCGGGTCACTTTAGTGATCTGGTTGTATGTCGCATAGCTCATTTTTGCAAAATTAGGTTTCACGTCACGCTCCACATCAGATGACTCAGAGGGCCACATTTGGCCTGCGGGGCATGGATACATTATCCTTGAAAATTACTCGATAGCAATATTGGCAATTGATCCCAGGATCTTCCGCTCTTACGGAGCGAATGCTTTTTGGGGCCACCAGACGTCCCGGGGGAAAAGATAATGGCATAATTTGGTCTCAAATAGGGAGGATTTATGGTTTGCCCCCTCCCCTCCTCATGGGCTACACGGCTGCTAAACCTTTTGGAGTGTGCGGGAAATTTCCTTGGTTTGAAAACATTTCGCGGGCCACTTAAGTGATCTGGGGAATATGCCACGAGTCCCTCAAGTGGTCTGGAAAGGTGACGCAGGACACGGTGAATGTACCGCGGGACACTTAATTGATCAGGAATAGTGCCCAAGGTTTCTCTCAAATGAGCTGGGAATGTACCGTGGGTTACTTAATTGAATTGAAAATTTGGTGTGGGTCACTTGAGTGATCTGGGAAAGTGTTGTGAAACTGCGCCCTAGGTCGCTTAAATAATGTAGTGTTATGTGTCGCTTATACAGTCGAATCCCGTTTTAACGTGAATACCGTTAGCGAAATTCTCGTTTTTACGGACACTTTCTATAATCCCCCAGATAAATTTTCATAGGAACAGTGTAAAAACCTGGAATTTCTTTACAACGAAGTGATTTCTCCGGTCTCTTCGAGTCCGTTATAACGGGATTCGACTGTAATTCGTTAAAAAAAAATTGTTTTGACGTCATGGGCCCCATCAGTTGACTCCGAGGGCCAATTTTGGCTCACGGGTCATGGTTTGAGCATTGTGGTTTACATCATCACCAAACCGGTATTCGGCGATCATTGGATATAGGTTTGAATTTCGAGGCCCAAAGATTATGTGACCGTGGGTAAAGATGTTTGATTAGTCGTGGACATATGTTTGAATTTTCGTGCCCCACAAATATTATGGGGTCCCTCTACAAAAACATTTGAATTTGACATAGACATTTGAACATTTGATTAATCAGTTTAGCCCCAGTAAAATCTGGGGCTCCAAAGATTATGGGGCCTGGGTACAGACGATCGCGATTATTCAATGGATATATACATGAGAAAATTTCGAAAATATCAAATGGCAACACCAAGTTTTTTGTATTGGAATGTGATCTCCATTGTGAAAAACCCTAAATAGCGTTCGAACGGCAACTGTAGCATGAAAATCACCGGCGGTAGATAGGCTAAAAGTGAGGACAACCAATAAGGACAGAGAAGCAGCATAAAATAAAGCATTTTATTGTGTTTCACAAATTTTCCACATGACCTCCTTCGCACACGATGACACTTTGCATGCGGCAGATGGTGGATAGCACTGCAGCACGTACCATGGCAATAGGAATCTCTTGAATCGCAGTTCTGATGGCATCTTTCAAATCAGATGCAGTTTGCGGACGAAACTGATACACTTTGAATTTCAGATATCCCCACAGCCAGAAATCCATTGGTGTGAGATCAGGAGACCTTGGTGGCCACGGAAACGGGAAATGACGGGAGATAAATCTGTCACTAAACTGTTGACTTAAGACACGTTTGACTGAAGACCCTACATGTGGAGGAGCGCCATCTTGCATCCACACAACTTCAGATAGAGCATTTTGCCGTTGCAATGCGGTAATCGCGTAACGAGTTAACATGTCCAGATAGCGAGCACTCGTTACTGTACATGTTTGCAGATCACCGGCAGTAACCTCTTCAAAAAAGTAAGGGCCGAGGATGAAAGTACTCGTTATACCACAGTCACTTTTTCCTCGTTTAATGGACATCATGTGGATTATTGTCTGCCCAGTGCACGCAATTTTTCGAATTCACGTTACCAGTTAACGAGAAATGCGCCTCATCTGTCCACAGAATGCGTAAAGGCCAGCTGCTATCTTCATCGTACCGGATAAGGAATTGATTCGCGAAATCCAGCCGTAATTGATAGTCTCCCGCTTCCAACATCTGGACACGCTGGAATCGATACGGAAACATGTTTAGAACAGAGCGCAGAATCTTGCGGACAGTTGAATTCGGCAGATTCAGAACACGTGAAACACCGCGTGCACTTGCGGGACGAACTGTGCTTATCGTGTGATGAACTTCTGCAACAGCTTCCACGGGAACGGAAGGTCGTCCAGACCGAGGTCGATCGCATGTGCAACCAGTTTCTTCAAATTTATGAATCAAGTCCCGTACAGCTTTGACAGTGCACGGGCCTCGCCGTAATCCATGGTTTCTGCGGTAAACACGCAATGTCTCTGCGGCATTTTGTCCATTCAGGTAATAAATCTTTACGATTTCCCCACGTTCTTTCCCTGAAAGCGGCATCTTGTTTGGAATGGCAGAAAGCACCATACGTGGTTCGCATTTCGCAGTGCCTTTTCTTTCACCTAGCGTGACGACGTCAGTCATGACTGTGTCTTATGTAGAACCCGAAATTTGCATTTCTTGGTTTCTTCTTCTCGTTTTGTGGAAGACTAATCAGGCTGGGATCTCAGCCGAAGAAACGGTGTGACGAATGAAACGAACATTAATGCTCTGGTGCACGGCAAAGTCCTTTTTCCTTGCCTAGCTCCGGGGATTTTCGTGCTACAGGTGCCATTCCAACGCTATTTAGTGTTTTTCAGTATGGAGATCGCATTCCAATACAAAAAACTTGGTGTTGCCATTTGATATTTTCGAAATTTTCTCACTGTAACCGTAACTGTTAGAGTAACACTGTTGTTTTTCATATCATTCTTGAGCGCATACCTCAAAATACCTTATGCCAAAATTTCATTCAGTTTCTGTGAATGGTATGATAGTTAAGGGCCCATATGTCGGGATAGTTTTTTTGTAATCACCCTGTATATATATAAAATTGATTTTCTCTATGTGTGTGTATGTTCTCTATAAAAATCTACAATTTTACATCGATCGTCGCCAAATTTTGCATATATACCAAATGGGAGCCGACTTGAACGATAGGCTACTTTAAAATTTCGTCAGAGCGGGACAAGTGCCCAAAATGGGTGAAAAACTGTCGGGCAACAATGGTTTTTGGGCCTCGATAATCACTTTCGGAACGTTTACTTTGGTTACCGTGGTTCCATAGCAATGCGTTTAAGACGTGTATATGCATTTACAATGGTTTGCCACTTCTTTAATGCTGCCAGCATATATTCACAATAGTTTATGCCTTTACAATGGTTTGCCAATTTTTGAATAGACGCCAGAATCATCATCAGCATCACTTTGAGGGTCAGGCAAAGGATGATTCCCATAGAAATCAGTGTTAAAATTGACGATTTTACTGTAGAAATGTGGAAATGTAGTGGGGGTTTCCTGCCAAATCAATAATTTTAAAAATTGTATTGAATTCCCGAACTTTTAAGTATATTGAGTTCGCTTAGAGATATATACGAAGCCCAGAAAATTAAATATGCAGTAATTAGCCGTACCTACATTTGAGTTAGATATCCATGCAATAACATTGATGTCAACTTTTTATTTACATCTTCTCAAGCATGAAAATTAATGTCTTCGTAATGTCTTTTAATATTCAACTGCATAAATTAATGTACTAGTTTAGGTTGTTTTAAAATTAATTACGGGTCCGTGAAGTACATCGAAGAAATTCCGCAGCTTTAGTTAAGCATCTTTTGAAGCAGGAATAGGCAGAGATGGATAACTTGAAGCTCGGGGGGGGGGGAAGGATCGAAATACCTAGTGACCCTTGAAAAAAAGGAAAAAATATTCATTTCCACGTTTCTTTAAATCTAGATTTGTTTATTTCATGAAGTCGCGCAGGAAGTCGCCATATTGGTTAACTTAGACACGGTTTGCATGTCCCTCAAAGAAAGAGTGAGATATCACGTGATCCAAAAAAGACTCGTTCAAGAAAATCCAGGCAGCGCCGGGTATTATAGCTAGTATAAATGTAATGTATTCTTGAATGTTGCTGTCCCGGAACCGGAAAAAATTCTTGGCGTCCTCGATTGATCTAAAAAACACTAAAACGCTCCACAAGAGATGATGATGATGATGCTGCCCGTGATGACGCCCGTTCCGTATAATAAAAAGTCCCGAACCACATCGAATGGCTCCGTTAATGGCCACTGTCTGTGCCATAAAAACAGGGACAAAAAAAGAAGCCGTTAAATTTTAAGAGACATTCTAATTGGATCACTCTCTGAAGTTATAAGGTGACCGACCATTCATTTACTAAGCGTTGTTGCCCCGATCGTATATCATCGTAAACTATTCCAGAAGTTATCGTCTGTTTAGATCGTTACGTCATATAAACAATAAGAGTCGTAAATGTGTCATAAAAATCGTAAATCTACGATTATAAGCGAAACTCAACAGATTTTTTTCCGATAGTTAATAGCATGGCTCAGATTGTGCAGGGGATCATCGATGCATGGGCCACGTGTGGCCCTCGAAGCTCTTTTACCCGAAGACGAAAAGGCTGACATAGTTACTATAACGAATTATAGAGTTATTATACCTCAATGAAAGAAAAAAAGACGTATTCCCGAATTAGAGAAAAAAAGTAATTTCAAAATAACTTTTGGAAATAATTTCAGAATTGATGAGAAATAATTTTAAAATTACCGAAAGAAATAATTTCAGAATTATAGAAAAAAATAATTTCAGAATTATAGAAAAAAATAATTTCAGAATTATAGAAAAAAATAATTTCAGAATTATAGAAAAAAAATAATTTCAGAATTATTGGAAGAAACATGTAATTTCAGAATTATTGGAAGAAGCATGTATTTTCAGAATTATTGGAAGAAGCATGTATTTTCAGAATTATGGGAAGAAGCATGTAATTTCAGAATTATTGGAAGAAGCATGTAATTTCAGAATTATTGGAAGAAGCATGTAATTTCAGAATTGTTCAAAGAAATAATTTCAAAATTATTGAAAGAAATGATTTCAGAATTATTGGAAGAAATGATTTCAGAATTATTGGAAGAAATGATTTCAGAATTATTGGAAGAAGCATGTAATTTCAGAATTATTGGAAGAAGCATGTAATTTCAGAATTACAGTATATTGAATTTATCAGGAATTGAATTCATTTTTGAATTTATTAGGAATTGAATTCATCTTTGAATTTATTAGGAATTGAATTCATCTTTGAATTTATCCATCTATCAAGGAATCATTTTATAGTTATTGAAAGATTGAAGAATTGGCGGAATAAAGTATTTCGCAAAATTCATGAAAATTCATAAGTAATGAAAAGGAAAATTTCCAAATCAATTAGAGTTTATATTCAAAGAAAAATATTTCCGGATTCATCTTTAATGAAAAAATAATTTCAAAAATTGAGGAAAATAATTTCATAAATTAATGAAAATAATTTCAAAAATTAATGAAAAAGGATTTCATAGTACATAAAAAAAGTAATTTCAGAATAAGTAAAAATTCATATTTGATTTAAAAAATAATTTCAGTATTAATGGAAATTTATATTGAATGGATAAATAATTTCTAAAAATATATAATGAAAATCAATACACTCTATTATGAAAAAATTAATCCTAAAATTAATAAAAGTGTAAAATAAGGGCGGCACAGAAATTTATAAATTGTTATGGGTGGTGAAATTTATGAATAGGCAAGGGTGGCACGAAATTTATGAATAGACAAGGGTGGCACGAAATTTAGAAATATACTCAAAGGTGGCAGAAAATTGCAATATCGAGGGCAGCAGAAATTCATAAATGGAAAAAATTATCAATAGGCAAGGGTGGTGAAAAATTAAGGCAAGAGTGGAAGAAATTTATATAAATTGGTAATGGTGGCAGAAAATTATAAATAAGCAAGGGTTGCAGAAAATTATGAATATAGGCAAGGGTGACTGAAATTTAAAATTTTTTAAGGGAGGCAGAAATTAATAAGTAGGCAAGGATTGAAGAAAATTATAAATCAGCAAGTTTGGCAGAAAATTATAAATATAGGCGAGGGCGGCAGAAATTTATAAATATAGGCGAGGGCGGCAGAAATTTATAAATTGGTAAAGGCAACAAAAATTTATAAATTGGTAAAGGCAACAAAAATTTATAAATTGGCAACAAAAATAGGAGAGTGTGGCAGAAAATTATAAATAGGCGAGGGTGGCAGAAAATTATGAATAGGTAAGGCTGACGGAAATTTGTAAATGGGCAAATGAGGCAGAAAATTATGAATAGGTGAGGGAGGCAGGAATTTATGAATAGGCAAGGGTGGCAGAAAATAATAAATAATCAAGGGTGGCAGAAAATAATAAATAGGTAAGGGTGGCAGAAAATAATAAATAGGCAAGGTGACAAAAATTTATAAATCGGCAAGTGTGACACAAAATTATAAACACAAGCAACAGTTGCAGAAAATTATGAATAGGCAAGGGTGACTGAAATTTACAAATTGTTAAGAGAGGCAGAAATTAATAAGTAGGCGCAAAGGATTGAAGAAAATTATAAATCGGCAAGTTTGGCAGAAAATTATAAATAGGCGAGGGCGGCAGAAATTCATAAATTGGTAAAGGCAACAAAAATTTATAAATTGGTAAAGGCAACAAAAATTTATAAATAGGCAAGTGCGGCAGAAAATCATAAATAGGTGAGGGTGGCGAAATTTATAAATGGGTGAGGGTGGCGAAATTTATAAATGGGCGAGGGTGGTGAAATTTATAAATTGGCAAGGGTGAATAGACAATTGCGGCAGAAATTTATAAATATTCAAGGGTGGCAGAAAATTATACATATAGGCAAGAGTGGCAGAAATTTATAAATGGGGACAATGGGCAGAAATCAAAAATAGGGAAAAGGAGGCAGAAATTTATAAATGGGGACAATGGGCAGAAATCAAAATAGGGAAAAGGAGGCAGAAATTTATAAATGGGGACAATGGGCAGAAATCAAAAATAGGGGAAAAGGAGGCAGAAATTTACAAATGGGGACAATGGGCAGAAATCAAAAATAGGGAAAAGGAGGCAGAAATTCATAAATGGGGACAAAGGAGGCAGAAATTTATAAATGGGGACAATGGGCAGAAATCAAAAATAGGGAAAAAGAGGCAGAAATTTATAAATGGGGACAATGGGCAGAAATCAAAAATAGGGAAAAGGAGGCAGAAATTTATAAATGGGGACAATGGGCAGAAATCAAAAATAGGGAAAAGGAGGCAGAAATTCATAAATGGGGACAAAGGAGGCAGAAATTTATAAATGGGGACAATTGGCAGAAATCAAAAATAGGGAAAAGGAGGTAGAAATTCATAAATGGGGACAATGGGCAGAAATCAAAAATAGGGAAAAGGAGGCAGAAATTTATAAATGGGGACAATGGGCAGAAATCAAAAATAGGGAAAAAGAGGCAGAAATTTATAAATGGGGACAATGGGCAGAAATCAAAAATAGGGAAAAGGAGGCAGAAATTTATAAATGGGGACAATGGACAGAAATCAAAAATAGGGAAAAGGAGGCAGAAATTCATAAATGGGGACAATGGGCAGAAATCAAAAATAGGGAAAAGGAGGCAGAAATTCATAAATGGGGACAAAGGAGGCAGAAATTTATAAATGGGGGACAATGGGCAGAAATCAAAAATAGGGAAAAGGAGGCAGAAATTCATAAATGGGGACAATGGGCAGAAATCCAAAATAGGGAAAAAGAGGCAGAAATTTATAAATGGGGACAATGGGCAGAAATCAAAAATAGGGAAAAGGAGGCAGAAATTTATAAATGGGGACAATGGGCAGAAATCAAAAATAGGGAAAAGGAGGCAGAAATTCATAAATGGGGACAATGGGCAGAAATCCAAAATAGGGAAAAGGAGGCAGAAATTTAGAAATGGGGACAATGGGCAGAAATCCAAAATAGGGAAAAGGAGGCAGAAATTCATAAATGGGAACAATGGGCAGAAATCAAAAATAGGGAAAAGGAGGCAGAAATTTAGAAATGGGGACAATGGGCAGAAATCAAAAATAGGGAAAAGGAGGCAGAAATTTAGAAATGGGGACAATGGGCAGAAATCAAAAATAGGGAAAAGGAGGCAGAAATTTAGAAATGGGGACAATGGGCAGAAATCAAAAATAGGGAAAAGGAGGCAGAAATTTAGAAATGGGGACAATGGGCAGAAATCAAAAATAGGGAAAAGGAGGCAGAAATTTAGAAATGGGGACAATGGGCAGAAATCAAAAATAGGGAAAAGGAGGCAGAAATTCATAAATGGGGACAATGGGCAGAAATCAAAAATAGGGAAAAGGAGGCAGAAATTTAGAAATGGGGACAATGGGCAGAAATCAAAAATAGGGAAAAGGAGGCAGAAATTTAGAAATGGGGACAATGGGCAGAAATCAAAAATAGGGAAAAGGAGGCAGAAATTTAGAAATGGGGACAATGGGCAGAAATCAAAAATAGGGAAAAGGAGGCAGAAATTTAGAAATGGGGACAATGGGCAGAAATCAAAAATAGGGAAAAGGAGGCAGAAATTCATAAATGGGGACAATGGGCAGAAATCAAAAATAGGGAAAAGGAGGCAGAAATTTAGAAATGAGAGAAAACGGAAGGAAATACTATTAAAAGTTTCGAAATAGAGTTTGGGGTTATATGGAAATAACTAAGTAAGATTGGTCCCCCATTAGAAGAAGCGGGCGGGGGGAGGGGTGATTGCCCACCTTCCTCTCTCCCCCCCCCCAACTTTAAGTTTCTAGCTTCCCTGGTTAAACGTGTTGCGATTCACAATTTTAGTGTAAGAAATGATGTATTTATACGTACATAATAAAAACGAAATGCAATTTCATTTACAACGCAACTAGAATATTAATGCCCGTGTCACGATCAATGTGTGAATTCTGGCAGGTTGTCGAATCGGCCGCCAGACTTCACATATTGGCAATAATACATATGCAGGGCTACACAGGAATGCGAATTGCATCACGAGATACAATTTCTTGTTGAACATTTGCCAAAATAGAAGAATAGACAAAAAGAAATGCGCGGAATATTTACGAGCATTTCTTCGCTCATCATTTTCCATCTACGAACTCATTTTTCACGGACTTGTTTACTTACGTTTGTCGTATAGAAATGTTGAAAGGTGTTGCCACCATTTTTGAATCATCCTCATTTATCGAATGTGAAGTTTGACTTATAGATGTATTTACGTGAAAATAAATAATTCTTTTCGATTGATGTCGTAGTAGGTTTTTCTAACTTGTTTGTATAACGCAGAGGTGCACAAACTCCGGTCTGCGGGTCAAATGCGGGCCCGTCAAGGGGGTTCCATTGATCATTGATCATTTTTGTCGCACCGCGGTCATTTTCTGCACACGAGGGCTAATTAGACCGGGACCTACAATTTATTGCCGATTCCGAACGGCAGGCTTGTTTTTTTTTTTAACTCATCGGGGGGATTTGTGCGCTAACCCCCTTAATGGGGGACTCTGCGGTAGCACTTTTTTCCTTTGGTCATGTCGCCCTTTTTGTTTTTTGTTGTACCCCTGGGTCAGGAAATTTTGCTGACAAGAACGAACCGGGTATCGAACTCACGACACCTCTAAACATCCTTTGGTACTTTAAACGAGCATCATATCGACCTGGTTACCGCATTCAAGGGGTTCCATCCGGCCCGCAAAAATTATTCGGGCAGAAAAGTATAAATACACACAACATGATAAATACTTGAGCTGACAATATTTCTTTCATAAGAATACAGAGTATTGTTGTCAAGGGCAGTAAAATTTCCGATGCCCCCTTTGAGACCTGCTGGTGACCAGCGTATGCACCTGCCCATGTAACCTCAACTTTTTTGTGGAGAAAATAAATGCTCCCTTCGGGGAACCCCGTATGGCGAACTATGTTTGCCGGGCCGGGGGTTAGTATCTCTAACCTCAACTTTATGGCTTCTTGCCCGCTGGTGGTCTTTCGGTACTTAGTGCTCCGGACGTCGCATGCGCTCTTCCACCACGGCCCAAACGCTCTGGGTGACCAGCTTACATCCCGAATGGGGACAGAGCGGGGGTCATGGTCGGTTTCGGGTCCTCGCGATGCGATTCTGTCACTATGGCCACTCGATCACCACAGCGGTTGGACTGAAACGGTTGTGCAGTGTGTGCACCCTTGGCAAAGTGAGACGCTGCGAGATCGTATAAGCAGTGCCGTCTTAACGCATGGGCTGAACTGGGTATGGCCCAGGGTGTCTTCAATTCACATGGAGGTGGGGCACGCACGTGAATACGAGATTTGGTTAAAATATTTTATAGCAAACATATGTAAATTGGTAGGTAGATATTTCTAGTCGGAAATGGGGGGGGGGGGCAGAAAAACCGCTTTCTCCGGGCGCCTACAATGCTTTCAAGACGACCCTGTGTGTGGGTATCATAACAGCTGAGCCATCGTTAAAGCCTAGGTACGCGTGCTGGAATCGGTACAGTAGGGTATGTGGTAAGCGTTTGAGTGGTTTTGCGGAGGCGCAAATAAGAACTGCTCTAAAACTTTTAGATTCAATCATAAAACATATTCATCCATCGCTAGCTTCTCAGTTCCAATCTGGTAGCTAGGTGGCAGCACCCGCACATGCTTTCGATAAAATAATATACGAGATCATTCCACGGACGAAATAGTGTCCGAAAAGAATGAAAATTGTACGTTTACTTGTCCAGAATCAGACGGCCTGAACTAAAACAGCCATCTCTTTCTCAAACAATGGATTACTCAACACTGGAATCATTGTTAATCGACAATATATAGAGAGCACGTGCTTCATTATTAATTTTTTTGCGAGTGGACATGGCATCCTCGTATACCCCTTCCGCACACGAAATTTATTACCTTCTCAAGTAATAGGTTCATTTCCCTCTTAAAGTAGGTAAGTAATTAATCAATTTTGTTAATTAACACTGTCGTAATTACCAGTAATGTGCGAGTTTTCTCGTAAATTCATTTCGTTTACGTCATCCTCGATAAGAGGAAAGAGAATATTACGATTTTTTTTCAATTAGAGAAATTTAATTAGTAATGATCACGAATTTTCGGGTCGGAAGGGACCACTCTTTCGGGCGGGGGGTGCGACAGCTGTGGCTACACCGGGTCGTGCTTAATTGGGCGCCCCCCTCCCCTGAAATCACAATAACGAAAATTGCGATAAATAAAAAATTGGAATTTTTTCTTACACTTAAAAAATATCGATGGAAATCCAAAAAATAATAGCAAAAATTTCCCTCCCAACATGGGGAGACCTGCAATTATTTCCACGTCTGGGGTAGGGTTGACCCTGAATAGTGCCTTTCTAACGCATGTGGCCATCCGGCCACGGCAATGGGGCCTCAAGAGAAGAGGCGTGCCTTACAAAAATGAGAACTGATTGAAATTTTCGAGAACTTGCCAAGTAGGGCCTCGGAAAAATCACTTGACCCGGGGGGGGGGGCATAATTCTCTTGAGACGACCCTGCGTTTCATATAATTGTACGTGCGTGCGGACCTGTTCTCTATGCGAATCTAAAATTTTAGATCTATCGTCGTATTAAATGCAATATTATCATATACACATTTCGCTCGGGGAGAGGGGATGCTCCCCATAGATCCGCACCTGACGTGTGCGGAGGTCTTCCGTCACTAGGAGGTGCTGAACAGGCCTACAACGGTAAAATTATTCAATCATTTCACTTCATTCATAGTTAGAAAAAATTGACGGCAGATGGTAGCACACCACGTATAGCAAATCATTGCACAAAAACAGACTTCACGTTAGGTTCACAGTACATGCACGCAAAGGGCCCAGGGTGGGTCAGTCTAGGACCCACCTGCTAAAATCTCTCCATTGAAACAGAGTGGTAGGGGCATGATTTGGTTAGGAGGAGATATATTTATCTTGGCATTTACTGACACGTTCGAATGTATTGATACTTTTCTACCGGAACACATCTGGGCCGAATGTTGTGTACCCCTGGTTTACATCAGTTATGTTTTTTCTCGAAGTGGATGGAACCCCCCCCCCCCATACAATACTTCCAGGATGGCAGAGGATCCCCAGGATATTTATTGTTCGGCTCGGGAGCTGATGTTGCTGCTAAGATGGCCTTGACAGGGAGGCTGGTAGAAGCTATGAATATTGGGTCCTGTGCAGGGCCGTCTTAAGAGCATCATGGGGCCCCCCGGACAAATGATTTTTCTGAGGCCCTACCAGGCAAATTTTCGAAAACGTCAACCAGATCCCATTTTCGTGAGGCCCCTTTTCTCTTGAGGCCCCCGGGCCGTTCGCGGGTGGGCCCATGGCTTAAGATTGGAAGCGGAGATAATTAAAAAAAATTCTGGAAGTGAGGGAGGAAGGCAGCAGTAAAGTATATATCAATCTTTAAAAATATAGATGATGACGATGACCCCATCTTGTGTATTGTGTGAATACAAATACGATTGAACATTTGAACACCCCCTCTTGCATTTCAGGGCGAGAAAAATATGTACTTGCCGATACTTTTGTGGATCGCTCATGTCGTAAGGACCGGGCTGTCGAACGGTAAGGTTTGATCAAATGGCAACAACAGTTCGTGACTGTAACATATACAGTGTGTCCCATAAATCCGTAAATAGTTTAAAAATTCATAAAAAGGGAAGGATTCAATATATTTGAATGCGGTTTGCGAAAACGTTATTCTCACGGATTTTTTTTTTTTTTGGCACTGCATGGAAGCAAATCGCTGGAAATATGCTAATCAGAGTCTTATAAAACACAAGGTGTGCGATTAACAGCTTATTTCTGAATTGTCTTTCTTGTTACTGGCGCATACACGTTTTTCATTGCGATGTTGACATTGGTGGATAAAGCACTGGTGGTGAAGTTGGTTTAGCTCATCCACGGCTTAAACTATACGAACGTATCGGACACTGAAAAGACTGAAGAAAGGTTCGAGCCCGGACGTCTGGTATTTGGTTCCTTGCAGAGTCCTCTATCGACAAAAATTTGAACTAAATTCTTTTCCTTCACCAAAAGAAAATCCTCTTTCGTGAGAATAACTCTTTCTCAAACCCCATTCAAATATATCAATTCCTCTGATTTTTTGTTTGATTTTTTTTATGAATTTTAAAAGTATTTACGGATTCCACTGAAGTGACCTGCAGCACAGTTTCAGAGCACTTAAGCGGATCGCGATCCAGTTCCACGGCAGTTATGTTACCCGCAGCACAGTTCCGAATCACTTAACCCTTTGAGCAGCAATTAGAAATTACCAAACCTCCCTTCAAAACACCATATATATTTTTAATGAAGTAGACTTTCTTCCGATTTTCAGCCGGTGCCATCTACGGGAAAAGGTTTCCATTGACCAATCAACTTCACAAAATATCTGGGGGGCTTGTCAGTGATAAAATAAGAATCTTTTATGAAAACGAGATAACTCGTCAATGCCGCCGAAAGGGTTAAGGGATCCGCCGCACCTTTACAGATCACTTAATTTATCTGCGGCACCTTTACAGACCACTTAAGTGCCCTGCGCTGCTGTTCCAGATCACATTTTCAAACAGATGAAGTGGCCAGCACTCTCCTAAAATTTGAGAGCCCTTGAGTTATTTGATAACACTTCATGACTCTTTTTCCTTATTCTCCATCCCTAGAGTATAGTGATTCGGATCGAACATTTTTGAGATAATTATATCAGGATTTGTTTTTATTCTGTTATAGAAGAGGGTGTGGTTTTGGCGCCGAAATGCGAAGATTCCGACGAAGTGATCGCCAATCCGAGGAACTGTTCGACATTTTTCCTTTGTCTGCGAGGTAATTTGAGCCTGGTGTCGTGCGAACAGCATCAGCTCTTTTCCGAGATCCAAGGCAAATGCGACTGGGCCGAGAACGTCAATTGGGAATGTGAGTATTCAACTAGGCTTCCTTCCTTTCTTTCGAACCGAGCACAACTATCGCCATGTGCAATTTACTGCCTAGTTGTTGTGCCGGAAGTGTGAGTGTGTGTACCTAACAGTCTGAGTGCGTATTTAGTGTTGTTTTTGATTTTTCAGTGCTTCCATCTATATTTCAGAAGTGAAGCGAAATGATTGAATATATGTGTCATTGTAGGCCTGTTGCTCTCTATGGCGAGACTTTTTAACGGGGAGATATCGGTTCGCATTCGCTCCTCGAAGTTGGAAACTTCGACCGACCACCACTGTGGCGATGGGGTGGGGGGGGGGGGTTCAAGCCCGCGAATTCGTCGCGGCTTGACCGCGAATGGTGGTCGAACCAATCGACCACCACAGCGGCATATTCAACTAAACTGCTACTTCACCAAACACCGATTCCGGCCATATCACTATATTGCTGTTTACTGCCATTAATGGGTTGGATTGAAATGAAGTCGCAATCTATCGATGGCCGCCTCAAGCTCGTTAGGTAAAATATATTATCGATATTTTTTAAAAAAATTATCAACGGCAAATAAAGTTGCCAATTTGAGCAAAAGAAAATGGTCAAAGGCAAGTGAAGTTACTAATTTGAGCCAAAGAAGTTATTAAAGGGAAGTATAGTTTGCTAATTCAAGCCAAAAAAAAGTCAAAAGCAAGTGAAGTTCTAACAAAAAAAAATGGTCAAAGGCAAGCAAAATTGCTAATTATTGGTAAATGAAGTTTCAAACTGAAAATTCGTTAGCACCAAAAAAATTTTCACATTTTGCCGCTGTAAATTCACGTACTCCCCAAGGGGAGTGGTTCTCTCCTTTATTGTTTCTAATATATATAAACGATCTCCCTGAAGCCCTCAACTGCACCACTAGATTTTTTGCTGATGACTGTGTAATCTACCGCGCAATTAATCACAAGTCTGATCAAGAAATTCTCCAACTTAATCTTGTTTCCATCTCAGACTGGTTCTCATTTTGGCATATGCCTATTAACCTATCTAAAACAGTTTTCATTAGAGCTACTCGTAAAACTCTTCCCCTCGAACTCTCATACTCAATCAGTAACGTAACCATACCCCAAGTTTCTCAATTTAAATATATTTGGGAGTCATAATCTCTCTCTCTCTCTCTCCGTTGAAATAATAATATCGATTATATCTATATACCAGAAATGTCTCAAACTTTTTTCCTTCGCCGCAACTTCAAACATTCTACTCGTGACGTCCGACTTCTCTGTTACCAAACTTATATTTCTCCCGTTCTTTCTTATGCAGCTGAGGTCTGGGACCAGGGCCGCAGGGTAAAATAGAGACGGCCCTGCTGGGACCCCCCCCCCTCCCCCACACCTCTAGTAACATCGACAAACTTGAATCTATCCAAAATAAATCCTCCCGCTTTTTCGACGACTGTTGGTTATCTATTAGTTCAGTTTCCGCTCTTAAACTCGAACTTAATCTCCACCCACTCGCTACTCACCGACTGATCTCCCGCTTAGCCATGCTTTACAAGATTATTCATGGCCATGGGAGGAGATACGGGAAGGGGGACGTGGGCCCCCCCCCCATAATCAAAGGCGAAGTCGACAGATCGAATACATATATGTATAGATGAATCGACATCACCATCATCTTGCCCCCCCCCCCAGAAATAATGTCCGTGCCCCCCCCCAGACTTCCAAGTCTATCTCCGCCTATGTTCATGGCCATTTAAATTTCGGTAAGTCCAGTTTTCTGACTAAGCCTTCATATATTTCCAATAGACTCGACCACCCCAAAAAATTAAGACCTATTTTTGCCTCTACAGATTGTTTTAAATCCAGTTTCTTTCCCAATACCATAGTTGAATGTAACAACAAACTCCACCCACGATCTCAGATTTCTTGTCAAATGTTGCAAAGCATATGTGTACAAAAAATCTACCGGGTGCTCTTGTATAAGCCTCGAATAAGCCATCAACATTGCATAAATAAATAAAGTCACTTCTGGGATTACATAAAACGTGTATGTACGTCAAACCTCCTTTTACGTGTATTTCCGAGTGAAACGACACCGATCTTAATTAGTAGTCAAGCTCAACGTTAATGGTTGCCAATTAGGACTTCGAGAGCTCTCTTAATGGCCAAGAATAATTATCAGGAAAGTGGGAGGAAGAAGTGAACCCATTAAACAGTTCAATTTCTTTTCAGGGCTTCATCGATATTAATGTACAGCGGAGGCGGAAAAAAAATTATCCATAAAAACATTGGTTTTTTTTTTGCTCAGGCTGTACAGGATCTGATGCGTTGCCAATGACATTTGGGCAATGAGCCAGAGCCAAGAAATAGGGAATATTTTTGTGTGTGTGAGCAAATCGAAATAATATGCTTTTTTTTCGTGAATAACATATTATTTGTTCTGTTTTTAATTTCTTCGAATAGGTCGTAGAAGGAAGTCGGTATGGCTCCGGGAAGGAATCGGGGCCCCCGGGTACGAGGCGGTCGCTGTTCACAGAGAATACCCTCGGAGGTGGAGACGGAAAAAATTCTCAAGAGAAAGTCCAATTTTTCCCTCTTTGAGAGGATGATTTTTTTGCCTTTTTTTTTGGATTATCGAACTAAAATTAATTTTTTTTTTGCAAGAAATTTGTGCGATTTTATTCCGTTAAATTTCTTTCCCTTCTTTTGATACGGCAGTCGAACTGTGCCAATTTCAACTACAGTCAAATCCCGTTTTAACTGATACCGTTATAGCGGGAAATCTGGTTTTGACAAAAACTTTTCTAATCCCCAGATTAGTTTATATAGGCACAATGCAAAAACATCGAATTCCTTTATGAAGAATTTCGTTATAATAAAGGGATTTCTCCGGTCTCTTGGGGTTCGTTGTAATGGGATTCGTTATAGTGACGGACTCGCGATGCGAGGATCCGGGTTCGAACCCCACAGTGGTGGTCGGCTGAAGTTGGTTTTCTGTGGTTCCCAACTTCAAGGCGCAAATGCGAGCCGATCTCCCCCGTTAAAAAGTCTCGCCACAGAGAACAACAGTCCTACAACGATAAATCATTCAATCATAACACTTCACTCATAGTTAGAAAAACTGGTGGCAGATGGCAGCACTACACATAACAAGCATTACAGAGAAACAAAAAAAACTTCACGTCAGGTTTCACTACACGTACACGCACATTCCCGCATGTACCGATTCGTTGGGGGTTCCGCGGGCGGGGGGGGGGAGTGTGGGCGGAGTGCATGTGTGGTGTAGCAGTAGTAGGTAGGGCCTCCAAAAAATAGCTCGGGGATCCATGATGTTCCTAAATCAGCCACCTCGTTGGGCAATTTGCCTGTTGTGGCGTTGTATTTGTATTTGTATTCTTAGACTGTAATTTGAACAGGAGTTTTCTTTTCAGACATTGTTTGATCATTTTTAACGCACCACGGTCATTTTATGCAAACGAGGGCTAATTAGACCGGGACCTACAATTTATTGCCCATTCCGAACGGCAATCTTTTTTTTATATTCACCGAGAGGTTGTTGCGCTGACCCCTCGATTTGGGTCTCCCTGCGGTAGCAATTTTCTCTGGTCGTGTCGCCGTTTTTGTCGGTCCTACCCCTGTGTCAGGGAAGTTTTCTGACAAGGACGAACTCCTCTGAACATCCTTCGGTACTTTAGGCGAGTATCTTATCGACCTGGGCTACCGTGCCTTGAAGATATTGTGGGCCAAATTAAAGTTTTTCCCATGAAGCCCACAATCCACTCGCGTCAGTTAAAAACAAGGGCATACGCAGGATCGACCTTTAGAAGGGGAGGGGGGAGAACCAAAAGGCTTGTGGGGGGGAGGGGCACAAAAAATTTCTTCCCGATAAATTTTAAGTTGCCGCCCTTCAAAAAGCATTTAAATTAACACAGAAATTCAGCCGCCTTCTCATCAACCGTTCAACGTAGAGATATGGTAGAGAAATGCTCAAAATCTGCTAAAAACCACTCTGTACCAGTTTGAAAATACAGAAGAATGGAAATACAGTGTGTCATAAAAAACCGTCGCCTTCTGTGATTCACAACCTCGACGCTCAAATACAAGCTGATCACCCCGTTAAAAAGTCTTACCACAGATAGAAAAAAAGAGGCCTTCAACGATACGATTATTCAATCATTACACTTCACTCGTACTTAGAAGATTTGATGGCAGTACTACACATTACCAAGGCCTTCTTAAGAGTATCATGGGGCCCCCGGGCCAAGTAGTTTTTTGGAGTCCCTACCCGGTAAATCCTAGAAAATTTCAACAGGATCTCATTTTTGTGAGGCCGCCCTTCCCTTGAGGTCCCCGGGCCGTGCCCAGGTGGGCCCATGCGTTAAGACGGCACTGCACATTACAAGTATTACATGGAAACAAAATTCAAGTTAGGTTAACAACGCACACACGCACATTCCAACATGTAACAATTCGTTAGAAGTTCCGCAGAGGAATATGGTCGAGTTGCATATAGAGTAGTATAGTGTGTGTCACAAAATAAAATATCTAAATGTTCATAAACCCCCCTCCCCCTAACTTTCAATAAGAAAGTTGTTGCCTGTTATTTCTTTCCTGAGTCCAAAAAAACATTACATGTTTCTAAGTGCAATATTCGTTGAGATATTCGAATTCAGAAATTGGAGAAAAGTCGGGAAACAACAGCATATAAATGAAGGGAAAAAGAAGCGTTGTTCGTTAGTTTACATTGATTTTTTTCCAAACTATTCTCCGGTTTTTCAATTCAAATATCTCAGCGAACATAGCCCTCGGAGACATTAAATTTTTTTGTTGGCTTCAGAAGAGACAGGGCAACAACTTTTTAATTTGAAGTTAGAGTAGAGGGGCATCGTATGAAAATTTAGATTTTTTTTTTCATTTTATGGCACATTGTATTTTCACTCTCGAAACTGACACAGAGTGATTTTTGGACACATTTAGAGAGCACTTTCTAAAATAAACCCATACCTCTATGACTACTACTAAACCATACATGCAACTCGTCTATATTCCTCTGCCGAACTTCTAACGAATTGGTAAATGTCAAGGGCGTAGCGAGGGGGGGGGGGACTTGGGTGTCTGGTCCCCCCCCCCCCGAAATGTGAGAAAACGACCGAAAAAAGGAAAAAGATTGCCAAATCCATTGTTCTGTCACTTTGGTCCCCCCCCCCCCACGAACGAAATTTCTGGCTACGCCCCTGGTACATGTTGGAATGTGTGCGTGTGTACGTATAGTGAACTTTCCGTGAAGTCTGTTTCTGTGTAATGCTTGTTATGTGTGGTGCTGCCATCCGCAATCAATTTTTTTAAACTCTGGGAACCGCAAAAAAAAACGATCTTCAGCCGATCACCACTGCGGCGACGGTGGAGTTTAAACCCTCGCGAGGGGAGTCCGTCACTACGGCCACTCGACCGCCACAGCGGCTACCGCTGCGACTAACGGTTGATGAGATAAAGGCGAAATTAAGATTTTCAGGACACTGCAATAGTGAGGAGAGGTGAAACATTTTGAGAGGAAAAATAATTACTGACCAAATTTCATATTTTCCACTTCAACAGTTTTGACTCGACGTGATGACTGTACAGGGTAAAAGATGGGAGTTGAGAAGATTTCAAAAAATATGGGAAAAAAAAGAGAGAGGTGGATAGTAAACACCAATACAAACAATTGTCATCAAAGGATGCGTGGTCTAACATGAAACGCCAACGCACGTTTCGAAACGGCCGCTCCGCAAAAGTTAATTCCTGTTGAAATTTATCGAGAGAAAAAGAACACCATGCGTGTGCAAATTTAACCTATGGAAGAAGAAGAAACCGTATGCAAATCTGCGTCACAGTGAATAAAAGGCATGGACGCCAGCCCTGTGAAGTTATTCCAGCGTGCAACCATTCCAACAGTTGTAACGTACGGGGTAATGGCTCGCTTTAGTAATAATGAAAAAGCAGACATGCATTTCATTTACGGAGCTGCGAACGGAAGTACCACAGGGACAGCACAAATGTACGGTGAGCGTTTTCCCCACACGCGGTTGCCGCCCGATCCGGAAACATTTGCGCGCTTGCATCGGCACGCGTTTGTGCGAAACGGGATCCTTTCCTGCTTCCCGGTCTGATGCACTGCGACGCAGATTTGCATGCAGTTTCTTCTTCTTTATTACACATCTGGTGTTGTTCTTTTTTTTCCCAATAAATTTCAACAGGAATGCCGTTTCATGTCAGACCATGCATTCCTTGATGACAATTGTTTGTATTGGCGTGTAAAGTCTCTTAAGTAATTGGTAATTAGCCTCTTAAAGTTTTTTCCCCACCCCCCATCTTTTCTGAATCACTTACTTACTTGTTCTTTCTATGCATGTGTTATATA
This sequence comes from Pholcus phalangioides, assembly GCF_987345545.1. NCBI lineage: Eukaryota > Metazoa > Arthropoda > Arachnida > Araneae > Pholcidae > Pholcus > Pholcus phalangioides. The sequence continues at coordinate 19,026,058 of NW_028301616.1, read as the reverse complement.
TATTCATCCATTTGTACTCGTTTTTTGTGCGCATCTTTCGGATACTTATTCATCGTCTCGTACTTATTTTAGAAACACGTCTATACAGGGTGTCCTGTAAGTTCTAATTCGGCCTCTACCTCATCAACCATTCGTCATAGAGGTATGGGTCACAGTTTAAAAAATGCTCAAAATATGTTCAGAAATCACCCTGTATGAGAACATACACACTCACAGAAAATCAATTTCATATACAGGGTGTCCTGTAAGTGCTAGCACGGCCTTTATCTCATCAACCGTCCATTGTGCAGGTATGACTCCAATTTAAAAAGGGCTCAACAGGGCTCTCAAAAATTAACCTGTAGCGGTTTTGAGAGTGAAAATACAATGTGTAACAAAATATAAAAAAAAAAAAAAATTTTATACGGTCCCCTTCTGCTTCAGTTTTCAGTTAAAAAGTTGTTGCCCCGTCTCTCCCGAGGCCAAAAAAATCTACTTTTCTAAATGTAATAATATTCACAGAGATTTCGAAAAACGGAGGAGAAATTAGGAAAGAACAGCGTTAAATGCGGAAAAACCGTTTTACCCACATTTAACGATGTTCTTTCCAAAATTTCCTCCGTTTTTCGAATTCGAATATCTGTGAATATTTTACTTAGAAACGTGGGTTTTGTTGTTTTTTTTGGCATCAGGGGAGACAGGGCAACAACTTTTGTAACTAAAAATTGAAACGGGGGGGGGGGGAAGAGACCGTATAAAGAGATTTTTTTTTATTTTGTTACACACTGTAGTTCCACTTTCAAAACTAGTACAGTGTAATTTTTGACACCCGTTGAGCCCTTTTTAAATTGGAGTCATACCTCTACGATGGACAGTTGATGAGATAAATTCCGTGCCAGCACTAACAGGACACCCTTAATAATACAATTAATACAGGAACCAACCCCCCCCCCCCCCCGATAAGGTCATTCCTCTTTCCTCTTTAACGGACAATTTTTTTTGTCCCGCGAGTGTCCGCAAAAGAGGGGTTTTACTGTATTTACTTGGAATTGGAATTCGTATTTGCAAGGATTCGTTACCAGAGGAGCTGTGAATGGCTCACTGCTGTTGGCCGTGTATCCAGGGCCGTCTTAAGAGCATCACGGGCCGTCTTAAGAGCATCACGGGCCCCGGGCCAAATGATTTTTCTGAGGCCCTACCAGGCAAATTTTCGAAAATCTCAACCAGATCCCAGTTTTGTGAGGCCCCCTTTTCTCTTGAGTTGCCCGGGTGGGCCCCTGAATTAAGACGGCACTGCGTATATCTTACCTTTTGTCACAGCCACTGATCCCATGGAAACGAATATAAAATGAAAGAATAAAAAGGAAATTAATAAATTTTGTTAATTTGCATTTAATTAACTCTATCATAACTTTCGGTAATGTACGGGTTTTCTCGTAAATTCATTTCGTTTCCATCGTCATCAATAAGAGAAAGCAGAACATTAATTACGATTTCTTTAATTAGGGAAGTTCAATTAGAAATGGACACGAATTTTCAAATCGGAAGACAATTGGGGGCTGATACTTTTAGGGAATATGGGGAGGTGGCAGTTACGGATACACCGGATCATGTGATTATTTCAGAGACGCTTGAAATCATGATAATAGAAATTTAAATAAATACAGCAATTGGAATTTTTGACGTATCAGGTCACTCCCCGCAAGTATTTACGTTGTTGGCAACATCGACGAACGCGTTTATAAATTATAGTACAATGAAACCTCGCTATACTATACAGCAGCGTATCCCGAAATGGGCAATATCGCAACTTGGGTAAGGCGATGGAACGATCCAGGAAGCTTATAAACAATCCCTACATTTCTAGTTACATTGTAGAAATTAGCGCATCGTGATTGGCCGAAATGAGGGATGAACCATTACGTCACTCATGGTGAAATTTTTGCTGGAGACGTTTAACAATAGGTACATCTAATTGTGCTCGAATCCGAGATCCACCGTTTGAGTAATGGTTATAGTACGAAACTCACGACTCTTCGGTTTGAAACCCATCCGAATTTTTTTCCCCATCTTTGCTGTCATTTACTGATTTACTAAAAAATGTTTCCATTTTTGTTTCCGATTTAATCAAATGCGGTTCACGTGCATCGAGAAGACAATAATAAAGACTCGCAAAGCTGGGCCCAGCTATCATTTACTGATTCAATAAAAAATGCTTTCATTTTTCGTTTAATGAAATTTTAAAATTTGCTAGCTCTTTTGTTCGCAGTAACCAATCACCGGCGTGCTAATGCTTCCGTTGTTACTAAGAAAGTAGGGATTGCAATTACGCATCCAGGAAACAGTAGAAGCAGTTTTCATAACATAGGATCCTCTGGGTTGGCTTGAGTTGGGGGGGGGGGGTTCATGAGAAAAAAAAATTCAGAAAAAGAAAGCAATGGAACAAAAAAGTTTGGGGAACTGTGCTGTATAGTGAACTCTGGCACTAGATCTCGATATTAATGATATCATAATTATACAACGATACTTTTTCTTGGTTTACAGAGTATTGTTATATCAAGGTTTCACTGTATCAAGATCAGTAGTACACCCCCCCCCCCCCCCACAGATCACCAGCCACTTTAATTTTTTAAAATTATTTTATCAAATCACAAAGTATGTAGTCTGCAGCGGTTGAAACTGCAGGATAGAAAATGCATCCACGTAAATCTTTTATTAAATATTGGATAAAGTGACAAACTTTGATAAAAGAAACTTTTATAAAGCACATCATACATCAAAGTTGGCCATTACACTATCAAATTTTTTTGTTAATCTTATTTTAGAAAAGATCTTTGTCCAGTGGCATATTTAAAAGGGAACTAAGCGGGCTATAGCACAGGGCAACCATTTCGTAGAGGGCGGCGTGGTCAAGAAAATTAGTACAGTCGCCACCCCCGTATTCAAGGGGTTACGTTCCGGATGTGACCGCGAATAACCGAAACCATAGGGTCTTTTTTTTTATATCTCGTTTATTTTGAATATCATGAGAAGAGCAGGGTGACACAGAGGTAGAAGGGAATGTAAAAGATGGTGCGACGTTTTCTGAAAGAACATTGTGATTTCGGTTTGCCGTTTCTTCTTCATATATCATCAAGTATTTAGACCATTCTCAAATCTCTCTCACTTCAACATCCCGACTTCTTACTTGTCCCACAAATTTTTCCGCACTTCTTTTGAAATCCCAGGCTGCGGTTTCTGGCCCTTATGTGCTACTGGGGATACGTGCAATTTTTCTCCCTAGTCATTAAGTTCAGCTATCCACTTTAGTCAAATGGCTTGTACGTCACATCGAATTGATAGCTGCCTTCATGGGGAGAACGAAGCGAGTGATTCGATACTTGCAAGCACGGGGTTCTGGGGGGGGGGGGGAGCACTGCTATAAATCTTTGCTAACTTTTTCTGACACAACCCTGCCTCTGTTGTGGTAACGACATTAAGTTGCTTTCCATCAGTCCGGGGCTGAGCAGCTGATGCTGCCCGGGGATGCTCAGCGTGGTTTCATAAATAGTGTGGCGTCGCCGCCGACGTGTGGGAAAAGAAAGCCACTTCCTCAGAGCGAGGATTAATGTACGCGCTCAAAGCGCCATCAGGTGATTATTCTAGTTATTGCGCAGTTCGTTTCTCGTCATGTATATAGGATGTTGTGTAAAATAAAGTCCGTCCCTTGTGTAAGATATGTCTCTGTAACTACTCGCAACCGATGCATCTCATAATTCCCGATAATGGTGACCTTGGAAAGTCTGATCATCAGTTGAGACATTATATCTAAAAAAAAAAACAGTGGACGCATCTCAACGGAAACAACACGTGCTGTTGAACATTCTCGCCCACGCAAAAGCGAAAGCATGGCGGACGTGGCAGCGGTAAAGATACCACCGTACAATTTCGCCGATCCTACACTGTGGTTCTTGATGTGCGAATCAACTTTCGAACTGGGGATTCCGAAACCGGTAACGGACAGTCGCACAAAATTCAACTACATAGTGGCCCATCTACCACCGGAAGCAGCTTCCGTCATCCGCGATGTCATCACGAATCCAACTGCAACAGATCCCTACGGACACGTGAAATCGGAATTAATCAAGTCGTGAATCGTCACAGCAAGAGATACGGAAACTTCTCACTGGGGAGCAACTCGGTGATCGTCGTCCAAGTGAACTTTTGCGCGTCATGCGGCGTCGCGCGGAATCACACAGCGTTCCGGACGAGCTCATGTTGGAACTGTTTCTTCAGCATTTGCCAACATCTATGCAATCTATCCTGGCTGCAGTCACACCACTAACGTTGGACAAAGCGGCCGAAATCGCCGATCGCGTCATGGACGTAGCACCACAAGCGGTAAGTGCCTGTTCTAACTCTTCCGCGAATTCCATCGAGGAACGTTTGTTGTCGGAAATCGAAAAGCTCCATGTGCGAATCGACGAGATTTCCCGAGGGCGAAGTCGTAGCCCGTACCGAAATCGCTACTCGCGACAGCGTAGCAGATCGAAAAATCGCGACGAGTGTTGGTATCATCGACGATTCGGCACCGATGCCAAGAAATGTGTCTCTCCCTGCAAATATTCGGGAAACGAACTCAGCAAAGAGTAGAGGCGACTTGCTCTTTGCCATCTACGTCACGTCGCCTGTTTGTGAAAGACATGAAAACGAATCTATCTTTCCTCGTTGATACGGGCAGTGATGTTTCGATCTTGCCGGCAAGCCTTTCTCAGCGCAAACAACGGCCTGTTCAAGCGTTCGCAGCCGCGAATTCATCATCCATCGAGGTGTACGGCCAACGTATTCTTTCCGTGGATTTCGGCTTGAGACGAAATTTTTCCTGGCCATTTTACATCGCCAATGTGTCAACTCCTATACTGGGTGCGGACTTCCTTCATTATTTCGACTTAGTCCCGGACCTTCGCAACAAGTTCCTACGTGACTTGAAAACGAAATTGAAACGTCCCGGACGCGTCTCAAACGCAACGTGCATTCATTCGGTGAAAACGATTACCGGTGACTCGGCGTATCACAAGCTGATTTCTGAATTCCCGGAGATCACTAAACTTCCTAATCCAAATGCACCAGTAAAGCACAACACCATCCATCATATATCCACAAAAGGACCGCCTGTGGTGGCGAAACCTCGTAGGTTAGCTCCAGACAGATTAAAAATAGCGAAATCGGAATTTCACAACATGCTGCAACTGGGGCATTTGAGACCTTCGAGGAGTAATTACGCCTCACCACTTCATATGGTACCAAAAAAGGGTACCTTGGAATTTCGACCGGTCGGAGATTTCCGTGCTTTAAATGCACAAACGTTAAAAGACAAATATCCCATTCCTTGCATTGCTGATTTCACTGCTGAACTGCATGGCACTAAAATTTTCAGCCACGTGGATCTCATAAAAGCCTATCATCAGATCCCAATAAATCCTGATGACATCCACAAAACAGCAATATGCACACCTTTCGGATTGTTTGAGAGCACCAGGATGCAATTCGGATTGTGCAACGCTTCTGCAACCTTCCAGCGATTCATCGATGAAGTGACCAGAGGACTTCCTGGAGTTTACGCATTCGTCGACGACATCCTGATTGCATCAAAAGATCCTGATGAACACATCCATCATCTCAAGACTCTCTTCAACAGACTTCAAGAATATGGACTCTGCGTCAACGTCTCCAAGTGCAACTTCGGTAAAGAAACCATCGACTTCCTTGGATTCCGGCTATCTACAAGCGGCATCGAACCTCTGACAGATCGAGTTCAGTGTATCTTGGATTATCCACAGCCAACGACCTTGACACAACTTCGAAGATTTCTCGGTATGTACAATTTTTATCGACGTTTCATTCCGAAAGCTGCCGATTTGTTACATCCGTTAATAAAATTTCTCGAAGGTCATAAAAATAAAAAATCACCTCGTTCTGCTCGTGCCAACGACCAACTCGCGTGGACCGATGAAGCAACAAAGTCGTTCACTTTGGCCAAAGATGCCATGGCAAATGCCACACTCCTGAGACATCCACTTCCTGGAGCTAAATTAAGTGTTTGGGTAGATGCTTCAGATGTCGCAGTGGGTGGTGCTCTCATGCAATTAGCCGACAAATGGGAACCCATCGCATTCTTCTCTATGAAATTGTCCAAAAGTCAAAACAAATGGTCCGCATACGACCGAGAACTATTTGCAATTTATTCATCTATAAAAAAATTCAAGCATATGCTCGAAGGCAGGGAGTTCATTATCTACACAGATCAGAGGCCCCTAATTTATGCCTTCAAGCAAAATCCAAACAAATGTTCGCCGCGACAGCTTCGTCATTTGGACTTGATATCCCAGTATTCAACCGATATCCGTCACGTCCAAGGCTCTCAAAATTATGTCGCAGATGCACTGTCAAGAATCGAAATCGACGCAATAACTGGTTCTAAGGACATTAATTTCAAAGAATTCGGGGAATTTCAATCAAGCGACCCGGAACTGAAAGAAATTTTGAAGGGTAACAACACATCTCTACAGCTGGAACTGAAGCCATGTCATCTAACAGATGGTGAATTATGGTGTGACATTTCAACTGGCTCACCCAGACCTTTCGTTCCAGACTCGTATCGAAAGCTGATTTTTGACCACCTTCACAATCTATCGCATCCCGGAATCGCTGTAACAAAAAACCTCATTTGCTCACGATATGTGTGGCCAAACATGAACAAAAACATCACAGCTTGGGTACGCTGCTGCCAATCATGCCAGCGATCGAAAATCCAGAGACACACAAAAGCACCTCTGAGCACCTTCGCACTTCCCGACGCTCGTTTTTCACATGTGCACATTGACATTATAGGCCCTTATCCACCATCAAACGGGAACATCTACTGTCTTACCATGATAGACAGATTTACAAGATGGCCCGAAGTAACACCGATACCGGACATACGCGCCGAAACCATCTGCAAAGCATTCTTTGATTCATGGATCAGTCGTTTTGGGTGTCCCTCAACAGTGACCACAGATCGTGGAACTCAATTTGAATCTCATCTCTTCCAGCAGCTCGCAGCACTACTAGGAACAGATCGCATACGAACCACTGCATATCATCCAATTGCCAATGGTCTGGTCGAGCGATTTCATCGCACCCTAAAAAGTGCCATCATTGCTCACGACAATACCAAATGGTCAGAATCGCTTCCGATAGTCCTCCTGGGTCTACGATCCGCTTTCAAGGAGGATCTTCAAGCTACCTGTGCCGAACTGGTGTATGGAACCACTATTAGATTGCCATCTGACCTACTTTCAGATGAGGTGTCCAAATCTACACCAGACGCTACCTATGCATCAATGCTGTCTTCGTTCATGAGGAGTTTATCACCCGTATCTCCATCTCATAAGAATACTTTCAAGATTTATGTTCATCCTTCCTTAAAATCTTGTTCTCATGTGTTCTTACGCGTAGACAAAGTTCGACCTGCATTAAGCGCACCCTACACTGGACCATATCCTGTAGTGCGAAGGACCGACAAAGTTTTTGTAATCAAAGTAAATGGTAAATCTATCTCAGTGTCTATTGACAGAGTCAAACCTGCATTCGCCATGGATGACAGAGTCAAACCTGCATTCGCCATGGATGACAGAGTCAAACCTGCATTCGCCATGGATGACAGAGAACCACCTGCAGTCACCGAACTACCAAATGAGATCAGTTCTAAACAGGACTCCAAAAGTCCAGTGTCAACGACAGAAAAAACAGTAACAACTCGTTATGGACGAAGAGTTCATTTTCCAGAACGATTTGTTTCGTATTTTTGATTGCATATGTTTTACACCCATTTATATTCTTGTGTTATGCCTTTACATTTTCGCATATGTGTACATATTATTTTCGCATTTCTCGCATAAGTGTTAATTTACATTATTTCTTTTTTCAAATCATTGCAAACATGTTAACATCGTATATATTCGTATTTTTCATTCGTCTTAGCAAAATATTGAATTCTCAGCTGTCGCAAGTATTTATACACACATGCACATTGGTTATTATTTGTTATAATTTTGTATCATCAATATGTGAATGTCAATCTTGTATTTCCTACATTAGCGCTCGCTCGCTCACTGGGGGGATAGTCTGTGGCGTCGCCGCCGACGTGTGGGAAAAGAAAGCCACTTCCTCAGAGCGAGGATTAATGTACGCGCTCAAAGCGCCATCAGGTGATTATTCTAGTTATTGCGCAGTTCGTTTCTCGTCATGTATATAGGATGTTGTGTAAAATAAAGTCCGTCCCTTGTGTAAGATATGTCTCTGTAACTACACGCAACCGATGCATCTCATAATTCCCGATAATGGTGACCTTGGAAAGTCTGATCATCAGTTGAGACATTATAATAGTATATTTATCTATCTATGAAACCAGGCCCGTCATTTAGGGGTAGGGCGTTGCCCCCCCCCCCCGACTTTTGAAAATACATTAAAAATATTATATATATATATATATACACATATACACATACATTGAGTACATGTGCTCCCCCCTGGAAAAAGTTGAAAGAACATGAAACTTTTTTGCCTTTTCCGTTATAATATTACAATCAATTGACCTTTTTTTGTAGCAGGCTTTTACCATCACGTCCAAGAGATAGAAGGCCTCCACATGGGTTACCAAGTTCATCTGTAACATCATTAAGACTATCTATCAAGTTTGCCACATTTTGAACCACAGCATCCTATTTCGTTTCTTATTTTGGCACAGAATCTTCCTGGTTGGCTCACAAATACCACAAGGTGATTGGGGGTATGGGGCTATGGGGCATAGAAATCGCCAATTCTGATCCCGATCATTTCTTTTCGGCACGACGATGATACTGGCACAAGAAAGGAATTTTTTTCCCTGAATATTCTGAGAGAAAGTGGACTACTTGCTGACGTCACGAGCAGCGTGCGCAGGGTTTCTATCTCAAGGAGGTGCTGCTTGTACCCACAAAAAAACCAGCAACCCTTCTGTACGAGAAACACATGGATCCCGTTGGCAATGCCAAGTTTTCGTTTCCAAAGGTGCAGCTACAGCCACGGCTGCTCCAATTTCAGATTCCTTTTTCTTGATATATCTTACCGTAGATTCGTTGATTCCGTAATGGCGGCCCACAGCAGCAATTGTCTTACTTTCGCCAAGTATAGTCAATATACCCAATTTTTCTTGTAAAGTTTCACTTTTTTTTTCTTTTTTTTTTGCCTTTTCAAAGCATTATCAGTAGCACTAGAAAAATGAGCCATCTTAAACAAGCACAACTCAAATTTTGTAAGCAAAATACGTGAATGACGATTGCTGAGTGTTGCCAAAAAAGTTTCCAATAAAGGGTAAAAAAACTGCGAATACGGGGACTGACTATGTAGAGTGGGAGGAGGATGGAAAAACCACATAAATTTGCTTCTGACAAACGATCAAAGAACTAGGTCTGTGAGTGACAGACAGAGTGTGCAAGCATGTGAGAGGCTGAAAGAGTGACATATAGAGAAGGAGAAAGATCGGGGTAAATGAGCAACCCGAAAGAGTGACTTAAACAGTGTGCAAAGCATAAGAGTGATCCAGATGGAGTGATTATGGGAGTAACAGAGTGTCCTAGAGAACAAGGAATCAGGTCAGTGAATGACAAAAATGGTTACCTTGAGAGTGTGCAAGCATCAGAATGACTTGGAAAATGGGGGGAAACATGTCAGTGGGCAACTAAAGCAGTAACCTAGAGAGTATGCAAGCATGTGGATGATGAAAAGAGCAACATATAGAGAGGGATCAAGTCAACAAGCAACAAAGAGTACGTAAGCATGTGAGTGCAAGCATGAAAGTGACCGATTGAGTGACTTAAAGAGCAAGGAACCAGGTCAGTGACTGACAAAAATACAAAACCCAGAGAGTGTGCAAGAATGGGAGTGACTTGTAAAATGGGAAAACACATCAGTGAGCAATTGAAAGAGCCACCTAGAGAATGTGAAAGTATGCGAGCACAACCAAAAGAGGGTTAGAGACAAAAGCATATTCAGAGGGAAGGGATGCCTTAAGCAGGCTGCAGCCACAAATTTCAGGAATAAATGGACATAAAAATTATACTAGAGTGGGCAAAGTGTGGTAAAAAGTTCTATAACCTGCAGGCAGGAAGGCCATTAATATGCCCCCGTCTTTGTCAAATAACTTTTATAGAGTGTGTATATATATATATATATATATATAATACTGGCTTTACACACTAAGATTATATGACAAACATCAGAAAAAATTGAACACAACAATACATTTTTTAACCGGTGCATGTCAAAACGTGTATACAGTATATATAAGATATAATAACAAAAGCACTTTTCACTGGTGATCACTGTAAGTACAAGCTGGCAGCAAAAACAATATCCCTTTTGATGGACCTCGAAGCATCTTCCATTTTCTTGGCAAGCACAGAGTCACCAACAATACTAGCACCATTGCGGACGTCTTTCAGCATCTCACTTAGCCTCTGGATGCAACGTACTATGATCCCTTCTTCAACTTCAACCACCTCGCACTGCATGATCTTGGCAAAATTCTAGGTCGAAACACACACACACAAAATGATTTCAATAATAACTATTTATTCAGTGCACCTAGCAATACAGGATGGACGAGAAGTCCTAGAGAAATTTTGAAAATTAATAGCAAATCAACCAATTGTCATAGAAAGGTACGGTTTGCACTCAATTACCTATCATAGCCAAGAATTTTTTTTTTTTTTTTTTTTTGATAAATAAAAAAAATTCTAATTTCCCTCATTGGTGGCATTGTAAAATTAAAAACTCGACGTAACACATAAAAATGTAACACAAACAATGCATAGTCAAGATCATGACAATTTGTGTTACATAAAACCAATCACATTTCATTCTACAGCGCCACCTGTGAATAAAATTTGAACTTTTTTAAATTGATTAAAAAAAACAACTCTAGGCCATGATAAGTGTTTTAGTGCAAACTGCACTTTTTATATCAATTAATGATTTGTTAGTAATTTTTAAAATGTGTCCGGGACTTCTTGCCTACCCTGTATTACAATTGCATAACATTAATCTGCAATCGCATAAATGAATGCAAATTGATCACTTACAACTCCTTTTGCCCATTCATACACGACTTGTGTAAGCTCAAAATTATATTGATCCACGAAATTGGCATCAAAGATCCTGAATTGCTGCTGCTGGGCATCAATTTCTCTTATAACAGATTGGATCGTCTGGATTTTCTGTGCATAGGCAAGACAAAACAAAATTTACCTTTACATTTCTCATCAAATATTACAATAAGTACAGTGTGATTGTAAAATAAGTCTTCAACTCTTGAAAGTAATAATAATTTAAGTAATTATAGTAAAAGTAATAATAGTAATCACATTTCTGAAAATCTATACTTAGTGATAACCAGAATATGAGGAAGAAATATCCAATAACCAAAAAATATGCATATGTCATATAATCATTATCTTCTCTCTGGTGCCATACAGTGGGAAGAGAGGGGGCCCAACCAGGAACCGATTGGAAGAGTCCCTCAATAACCAGATATAGTAACAATTTTCGGGAGAATGTATATTAAATTGGTAGACAGGTACTTTTGGACAGGCAAAGGAGGACGCCCAGAAAAATCAATTTGTCCTGGTGGGGCATATGATGCTGTTTAGATGGCCCTGTGCCACATAGAAGTCACCAATTTCTCCAAACTTCGTCATGCATCATAATGCTTCATTGTCAGTGGTGCTTTTTTTGCAGTCCTTTAAAGACTGAAGTATTGCTGTAATCATGATAACAGGTAATACAGGGTGGACGAGAAGACCTGGACAAATAGTGACAAACCAAGCAATTGACATAAAAAGTGTGGATTTTGCACTAAAATACTTATCATATACCTAGAATTTTTTTTTTTGATAAATTGAAAAAAAGAAGTTTCACTCACAGGTGGCATTGTGAAGCAAAAAACTTGACATAACACATAAAATGTTACACAAACAGTGCATAATTAATGTTTATGGCAATTTGCATTACATAAAACTATGATATTTCAATATGAGCACCCTTTCACCCATTTAGATGTAGCTCGAGTTAAAAAAGGTGCTCATATTGAAATGTGATAATTTTATGTAATGCAAATTGTCATACATATAAATATTAGTTATCCAACTATTTGTGTTGCATTTTATGTGTTACAACAAGTTTTTCATTTTACAGTGACACCTGTGGGGGAAATTGAAATTTTATTTTTCATTTTTCAAAAAAATAAAAGTATGATAAGCATTTCAGTGCAAATGTTGCTTTTTATGTGAATTGGTTGATTTGTTATTAATTTTTAAAATGTGTCCACATGACTTCTTGTCCACCCTGTATTTCATCAAAAGGGAGCATGTTATTTTTTTTTAAATCTAAACGCATTAGGAAATGCTAGATGGTTTGTTTTCAGTCCTACCTTGTCATTTATATGAAGCTTCATGATTTTAAAAAAAACCTCTGATGATGAGAGAAAATTTGACTTTTTCTCCTTTAGAAAACACTTTTTCCCTAGAAATAAATTACCGTTTGGGTGAGATAATGCATATATGAGAAACAAAGTAAATAAACCCAATATATGAAGAAAACAAGAGTTGTTCTCTTCATATTTTAGGTTTATTTACATTGTTTCTCATATGTGTATCACTTTCCCATAGTCTGAATAGCCTAAATGCATTATCAAGTTCCAGAAAAATCTGATCACTAAATCTTTCTCTCTCTCTAGAGGTAAATAGGACCAACCCATACAACATTGAAAATAATAACATATGTAAGCAGACCGAATTACATTGAACAGTTTAGTCAACAGCCCTAGACTTTTGAGTTCCAGCTTCGGCTTCTGTTGATGTACCATGCATGACAGAAGTGCAGCAACCTCCTCTGGCGTGCAGTCAGAAAACACGTTTCTCACCAACAGCTCGGTTATCAAGAGTTCATGATTACTCATTTCTCTTGCGACTGATCCTTTTAGCTGGACGTTGTCATCATTGTCAACATATCCCAAGTGATTTAGAACCTGAGGAAAATATAATGAACATTTGTGAAATCATTATATGCACTGTATATACCATTAAATAGACAGATATATATATATGCATCCATAGAAAAAAAATAGAGCTGCAGCTACAAAACTCAGGCATGTACGTTAGAAAAGGTTTGCAAATGATAGAATTTTTTTTTACAAAAAAAGTGCTTTCCAGAAACTGTCACTGCAATAAATTAAAAGCCCATAACCGGTACAAGACAGAATCCAATTACATTCCTTTTGTAGCAAATTCTTCCATAAATTTCAGAACAGAACAGTTTATTCAGTGGTATTATGACAGGGCTACAATCAATGTCTTTCTAACATGACTTAAATGGGTTCTAATGGAAATTGTTCCTATACTACTACTTCACTGCACACCAACTCGTCATACCATAGTACAGCAATTTACTACTGATTGAGTTCGATCAGAAATGAAGGCATCATCTATCAGTCTTCACAGGTTTGGTAGGGAAAGAACTTAAATTTATTTGATTGTTCTATTACTAATAAAGCATTACTGGGACAGCTTTCATTTTTATTTGTTTTCTATTTTGGTATAAAAGTATTTTTATTATTGTCCATTATATTATTGACCATCCCAGATATTTCAGAAAGGAAATTAGTCTTAAATCTTAAATGAAACTCTTTTTGATAGTAAGGAAAACATTGTGACACCTTTTTGCGATTCATGTATTCAGGGTGATGTTGGAGAGATTCTGGAGACATTTTATCTTTACAATCCTTCATAAGTTGTTGAAGGCTGTAAACTTGTGACAGGCAAGAAAACTGAAAGTAAAAAATAATAATAATAGCAGTGATAATTATTTATAAAATATGGGCTTCAAGCATTAAAGTCTATATGGGCTTCAAAGTCTACATAGCCATTTAACTCTGTTAAAAAACATATTTTTATATAAGATACTTAATCATATAGTTAGCAAAATCCTTGGGAAAAGTATGAAAGTAAGTTCATGAAAAAAAAAATATTCACATGATTAGAGAATTGTGGACACTTAAGGCACTTGAATTCTTCTAAATTATCACAAAGTTTGCGGAAACGGGTGTAGTCAGTAATGACATCCATGTCTCTGAAACTGAGCTTGGCTTCCGTAAATCCATTTTTGTTAGCTGCTTGACAAAATGACATCAAGTCCTGAAACGTGGAGCTTATGGTGTGACCAGGACTACTACCCCTGCAAAAATTTATAGTGAAAAAAAAGAAAACAGTTTTAAAGCATGTCTGAGAGTAATACAAAGAAAAAGAAATATGAAAGAAAACAAACATGAACAAAAATAAACGTACATAGCTTCCATTTTTCTCCACTCTTTCAGAATGCTGTCGCTATCTACTTTTAAGGTCTTGTTGCTGAATAAATGAATGTCCTTGAAAGGGACTGGCATAATCATAGGAGATGCATCATCAGGTACATAAAGAGATTTCGTCCAAGCATGTCTCGAATCACCTTCTTCTGTTTTTACTTTGACTGTCAGTAATCTGCACTTATCTTTACCAATGTTCAAAACGATCCCGGCTACATTGGGATGGCTTTCAGCTGAGAACGAGATTATTCTGCCGACTGTAAAAATTTTACTCATGATGGCTTGCTCACAGACTTTATCCTGAAAATTGGTTCAAAGTTATCCTGTGTCAATCAACATACGATTCAGATATTCATCAACTTATCATTGTGTTATAGAGAATATTAAAAATAATAACAATAAATGAAACTATCACATAATTTTCACTCATTGCTCATGACCATGCATGATGCTGACTAATCTACTTTATAGTATACTGTAAAGCAAATAGGTACTTTGAAAAACTGTGACACATACAGTGATTCCTCAGCTAACGAATGTCTCAGCTTACAGATTTTTTGGCTAACAAAGATTTTTTTTCATAATTTTTCAACACGGCTAAAAAAACATTTTCATTGATATGAATGGATGCACTATCATAAAAAAGCTGTTTCTTGAGCTGAATTTTAGCACCAATCATCATCGAAATTACTTTTAACACACGCCAACTCCAGTCATATATTGCCGTGCGGCAATTTCCAAACAGTGGAGTTGAGTGGGAAATGAAGACTCCATCCATCGGCGGTCGCCCCAAGCTTGGTAGGTAAAGAACTTGCTTCTGACGTTCTATGCCCTGATTCAAACTCATGGACCTTGATATTAACCTTCATAGTGGAAGACAAGCATCTTGCCACTGAACCACTCGGGCACCATCAAAATTACTGTCACTCGAGTCCAATTAACTCATGTCCAAATTGGAATCTTTTTCCAGACATCTCTATTTCTCTTTCTGAAAGTTTTTGAACTATTTTATGTAAAATGAAAGATTCAGCTAATAGAAAATGCATTGAGGGAAAAAATAGTACGTTTTCAGAGCGCGATTTATTTCAGTGCAAGACTATTAGCATCAAAATGAACAGTCTGGACATTCTAAGAGCTTATTATTATCGGCATGTATGAGGTAGAAATGAGCTGACCAAACAAAAATGGATGGAGACACCTGCAAACTCAACTGGGTTGTATCGAGTAGACTGTGTCTTTAGGAGATTGAAGCTTACATAGTGTAAAATAAAAAGATCTTCAGTATCTCATCTTCCTGTAAATTCTCATTTATCCAATTTTGAAGCTGTTCGTTTCAGCGTTTGCTTATTTTTGTCTTTTTTTACAGCACTTCGTGATGTTTCAGGAAATGTATCTATAAATTTTTAGCAGTAACTGGAACAAATATAACCATTTTCCATGGAAGCCTTTGGGAAATCATGTTTTGACTAACAAAAGTGTTTCCGGAAGGGATTAGATTTGTTAGCCACAGTACCACTGTTTTGTGAATAAAGCAATTTAAACAATAAAGCAATACAGGATGCAAATAAATGAAAAATAAAACATTTTTCTGGCACATTACTTCATTTTGCTCATGAGAGAGAATTTCCAGACAAACTTCATGTAACTATTACTACTAAACCATACACCACACACTTCCTAAACCAGGAGTTCTTAACCTTTTCTTACCAATGACCTGTTAATCATCCTGATGTTAATCAGCATGATTAACATCACAACCCATGGGTCTATTTCATCTATTTAAAAATGCTTATTCAATATTCCTCGATAATAAAATGTTTGGTTTTATTATTTTTTTAAAACAGTCAGTGACATTCTTAACACGTGGGCTAACAGGGTGTTAGCCAGGGCCCGAATCAAACGGGGGCCCCAAATTACTGAAAAAGCTTCCACTGAAATGATGGCATTGCTTTCTCTCTCTCACGCAATTCTAGAACTATTTCTTTCATTAAACTCTGAATTTTTGAAAATTCTATAACTATTTCTCTTATTGATTTTCAAGTTTTAAAAAACAAATTTTTTTATTCTTGCACACACACACACACATTTTATTTTTCATTGATTCTTGCAATACATGGATTTATAACTGCATGGGCTTCTGTATGTGGATCTGTATGACCCGTCTCAGAAGCCCTACAACCCAAACTTGGGTTGCAAGGTTAAGACAAAGGTTAAGAACTCCTGTGTCATAAACATTCTCCAAGGAAGTTTCCAATGAACTGGTGCATACTGAAAAGATGTGCATGCATATGCATGGCCCTCAAATATTTATTAGATCAGTTATGCATATTTTGTGCTTGAGAAGTGATGCCATCCGTCTTCTACATTGGAAAGTAGAAGTGGCAGTTGCTTTAATATTTTCATTAAAATCTCTAACTATTACAATTAATAATTGAAGGGGGGAGCAAAAGAAAGCAGAAATGGTCTCTTGGAATTTCAATGGATCTTTAAAAAAATGTCAGTTTTCTAATCTCTTGTAGTTAAACTATTATCATTTCGGCGATATTCACGGACATGGTTTAAACTAGTCACAATTTTTTGATAAGAGATTGACACGGATTGGTTAAATTCAGGTTTTTAAGCAATCTATGTTGAGCTGCATTGAAAGCTGTTTCACTGCATGTTTTCTTAATCTTTTGTAGGTATCATATAGCCCAGATGGTATAAATGACATGAAAATTTATTGATGTGACTCTTGCAGTCAAATAAGTTTATAATGATGAAAAGTATACCTTTCTCCCACATACTTGAAATGTTATATTGCCATTAGCAGCTTATACCTGCCACATCACTTGTTTTCAGCATGTTGGAATATTCATTTAGAGATAATTATTTTAAAATAGAATGCTGGAAAAGTTTTAAAACACTAAGGATAACTGTACAGAGTAAAAACAATTATGGCAATCATCTTTCCTCATTTTAAATGTGGAAAGAGGACTGCCATAACTGTTCTGTTTCCACTTTCCCAGAAGTCAAAAAACTGCAGTGGACACCAAAAAAAAAAAAAAAAAATGTGGGAACCAAAAGCACCATGGAAAATGTGGTACAAAAAAGAAATAAAATGGTTGATGTATTAGAAAAAGCTGAAACAGAATTTGTCTGCAGAAAAAACTTCAAAAAGTCATCAGTTGAGTAAAAAAATACACAGCAGAAGTGTACAGATTAGAGAGGGGTTCTACTGTACCACATCTTTTTCAGTTTGATTGGCAACTAAATACCTCAAAAATCAATTTACCATGACATTATCTTTTATCCAATTTGCTTCCTCGAGTGTCTTGTAATATGGCTCCAGATCTGAGGAACAGAGACTGCAATCAGGTCTTTTGAGTTTGGACAGCTTATCCGCAGCTTCTGCCAGCTGTTCCTGTAACTTTTCCCTTCGCTGCTCAACACCAGATTCACTGAAGGATCTCTCCATCACGTCTTCTACTCTCAAGGTTTTTACTTTCAATAGATTCAGGATCATATTGTACGTTAATTTGAATTGAGACTTCAGCTTTTCTGGTTTGCCCTATATTGGGAAAAATCAAATCAAAGATATAATAATTGTTAATAATTAATTGTTGCAAAGAAAACAAATTTATACTATCTTTGCAAACACCCACGATTTTTCAACCTGTTTTTAATATGCTGCATATGTTACAACAATACCTTTTCCCTTTATTTGCAATTGGTTACAGGCACTTTACATGTCATTCAGTGTTTGTTGGAATTCCAAAATCAAAACATGTTTCTATAGAATATCCATAAAGGAATATAAATCACACCAGCTAAGAGCTAAAAATGCATTAGTTACCAAAAAACTCCTTAATATGTACACCACATTCAAAAGTATCACTGGATAATTACCAGCATCATGCTTTGAAGGCTTACAATATCAGGAACATCACTCTTGCACAATATAATTACAGTTCCAGTCTTATCTAAACCACGGCGGCCAGCACGACCAGCCATCTGGATGAATTCTGCAGGCTTTAAGACACGGAATTCTCTTCCATCGTGCTTCCTAATAGAATCAAATACCACTGTCCTGGCTGGCATGTTCACACCCATGGCAAAAGTTTCCGTAGCAAAAAGTACCTATATAAAAAACATTTGCTTAATCTTAGTTAGATATGGATCACGCGACAATAAAAATGTGATTTAAGTTCAATATACAAGTTACACGATTATACCTCTTTTTTGCAGTCGAAAATAAATTTTAATGAACCCACACTGACTTAATCAAAAGTCTGTAAATGGAAAAGATGTTTAAAAGAATAGTATATTAAAGAAATAACATTTTCTGGATATTATGTTGAGGTGAACATGAAAAGAATGATCTCTGCCAGAATGAAACCCAGGTACCATATACACCACTGGAGACTTTAAAACATGGAATTCTCTTCCATTGGGCTTCTTAATAGAATCAAATACCACTGTCCTGGCTGGCACGTTCACACCCATGGCAAAGTTTCCGTAGCAAAAAGTACCTGCCTTCCTTATTTCATGCTCTGTGGCGTGAGGTGCTGAATATGCAAATACAACGCCACAACAGGCAAAATGCCCAAGGAGGTGGCAATGGATAACTTTCGCGAGCTGGATTCGGACCTCTGTCTTCAAGTTCGCAGTCCGGTACACTATCATGTACACTAATTTGGCTCAAAAAGAGGCATTAGTAGTCCCTCCCCCCTTAACTTTAGCAAATGGCCTCCAGGTGCAATGGTAGAGTATGCGAAACAGCTTTATTTGGTATATTGTTTGGATGACAAGATTACTTTGTACAATAGCGTTGTTTGTAAAATCCAACACTGACTGCGTAACTAATTACATAAGCCTAGTTTTACTCTAATAAATATTATCACTGCAAAAGTATAAAAAATATATATTTGCAGTCTATTTAGTATGAAAATACCAAGGAAAAAGTATATTTACTTTTACCAAACCTTTTTGAAACAGCATTTCCACAACTTCCTTCAAAATTGGAAGCACACCACTGTGATGCACACCAAAACCCTGAACCAACTGTTCCGCCATTGTTTTGACCTAAAGATAAAACATCCAGTTAATGGAGTCTCAAAAAACTTCGATTCATTTCCCTAATTTTTCCAGCAATTTCAAACAAATATTAATAAATATTTTGCAAGTATTTTAAAATTATTTTGATAGATTTGAAGTGTTTCACCCACTTTATGACTACTACTTAACCCAGTGCCATCTTAACCTATTAACGGCGGTTGATAGAAAATTTGTCATTCAAAATTTTAATTTTTTTTCTTTGCCAATAAATGGTGGGAGTGGTTCCCACTCAGTGTTTTTTTCTTTCAAAAAATCAAAGTTGTCTTTAATGGGTTAACGCATGGGACCTACCCGGGTACAGATCGGGGGCCTCAAGTGCAGAAGGGGCTTATGAAAATCAGATCTGGTTCAAATTTTCAAGAGTAAGCATGTTAATTGATAGGCAGTCATTTCCAGTCAGGTAGAGGGGACTCAAAAATATTACTTTGCAGAGGCCCCATGATGCTCTTGAGATAGCTCTGACTCTTAACCCTTTTTCTTTCTTTCAAACCGTCTATCGCCATGGGCAATTTACTATCTAATGAGTTGTGCCGGAAGTGTAAGTGTGCGTACCTAACAATCTGAGTGCATATTTGGTGTTGTCTGATTTTTCAGTGCTGCCGTCTATATTTTAGAAGTGAAGTGAGTGTAATGATTGAATATTTACACTGTTTGTATGCTTTATGTCGCGAAACTTTTTAATGGGGAGATTGCTCACATTCACGCCTCAAAGTTGGGAACCACAGAAAACCAACTTCAGCCAACCACCATTGTGGGGATGGTGGGGTTCGAATGCGGAACGATGCGAGTTCGTCTCTATGACCACTCGATCACTGCAGTGACCCTATGGGAGAAAAGTCAAAAGTCATCCCAAATCACTAAAAAAACTGTGGTGAATCCCCCCCCCCGCTAATTACCTTTCCATGGACTTGAAATGTCAGTAAATGTAACAAAAATGCTCAAATGACTAATGGACTAAATCTATACAAATACACAAAGACATAAGAATAATTTAAAATAACAACAAAATAAGAATAATTTAAAATAACAACAAAATAAGAATAATTTAAAATAACAACAAAATAAGAATAATTTAAAATAACAACAAAATAAGAATAATTTAAAATAACAACAAAATAAGAATAATTTAAAATAACAACAAAATAAGAATAATTTAAAATAACAACAAAATAAGAATAATTTAAAATAACAACAAAATAAGAATAATTTAAAATAACAACAAAATAAGAATAATTTAAAATAACAACAAAATAAGAATAATAACAAGTGAAACAACAATTATATGTCTAATTCATAACTGTAACAATCTTCGCTTGAAAAAGTCACATGAGGATTTTATTGTGCACATTGTACAAATAAATGTGAAACAAAAATTACTTGACTAAGTTCTTGATCTTCAACTTTGAGCTTTGAGATGCTTTTCTTGAAAAAATGGCTTATTTCGCTCTTCTCTTTAGCAGTGGTCAAGTCCTGGCTTTTAAGTATGGAAGCATTCTCATTGCATTTTTTCCTGGATAATGTGAAACACACGACCGGCAAAAGCTCTTTCTTCTTCAGATAACCCAGCAAACCAATATATATATTCTTTTCCTGAAAGTTCAAAGTTCATACTTAATATTTATAAATATCATGATTAAGTATAAAAAAGTTTTTACACATTTCAAGAAAAAACATCATTTCTAAGAGAGTATTGACTTACCTGAGCGAAACCTATAACATGTCTATGAGGTGCTTTCTGATAAGGACCAGATTTTTGCTTTGTTTCTTTTGGTTTTTTCGATTCTACTGCTTTTTTATACCTTAAAATAATAATTAAAAAAACATTTTTTACTGAAAATGCTGGATGAATTTGTCCAAAAGCTTTTCAAAAACTCTGTGAAATATTAATTAAAATCTTTGAGTACAATACATGACTAGAGAGAGAGATTCACAAATGTATATAATTCTACAAAATGGTATACAAATCAAGTTATTTGAACATATGAAAATTATCAGATAAATAATTTGCTTTGTTTGCGCAAAAGAATTTTACTAATTATGGCATTTAATTTTTAAACACTTACAACCTCCCAAGCATTGTTTCTACATCAACACACTTATATTGTGAGCTTTGTGAGTACCATGCTGGAAATGGAAGGATCTAGATTTATATTGCTTTTAAAGGGGGTTTATTATTAATACTTGAACTCAACACACTACACACCTAATAGTTTTTTATTCAGATTCCTACAACAATAATGCATAAAAACATTTTTTTTATCATTCCACTCAAGAATTACAATATGATTACACGCTTTTATCCCAAAGAGCTGAAAAATTTCATAGTTGCAAAAATATTGATAATGACAATTAAAATACAGTGTCCCACACACTAAACACCTTTTCAAACACCTAAATGTAAATAAGGACAAAAATAGTTTTCAGCATTTACGTTAAAGAAAGGCATATAGGCAGCATCCATCTCATTTTATTATAAACTATCCTCTCCACAGTCCTGAAAGAAACTTTCAATTTTATGTTTTTTACTTTTCAACTGTGGAACTGCCCAAAATTAGCCTCTGTTGAAGGATGAATATGAATAAGTGACTACCACTAAATGTCTACCAATGACATTGGTCTCTGTGGGAATTTCATTTAGCTAAGTGGAATTTTTTTAGTGTAGTCTGTCTCTCACAGATGAGACCTAGAATGAAAAAATTATGATCATACTCACAAGATGAACCAGGGTAGCCACACAGGGCACACCAATCTAATGGGCACCAAATAGGTGGCAGAAGATCAATCTCTAAAGACAAAATAATTGACAAAAATGTTTGAATTTTTTTTGTCTTTAAAGTTCAAACTGGACAGAATAAAATGCAAGATGTGTGTATCGATATATTGATACTGGGTGAAAATCTGCAGCATTTTGAGGTCTTTTTCAGATGCAACTTATATGCTGGAGAGGCATTGAGAAGATGTTATGCATGGCTAGAAATTTTGAATTGGACCACCACAAGCTGAACTACAATCAGTGTGGTTTGTAAGAAATGAAATCATTTTCATTCTTGTTTGACTCCCCTATTTATAATAAATATGCAAAAAACATTATGGGGGGAAAAAGACTTACATTTCATTTGAGAAGTTCCCATTGGCATCCACTACCACAAAATTATCGTCTTGAGTCTTCCCAACACTTCCAGTGTACAGATGATATACCAAAGGAATGGGTCTTTTAAGGGTGCTTATAACATACACTTTTCTCTTTTTGATACCACTATAAATGAAAAAATAAATAAAAACTCTTTTATTTCAGTGACATTAAAAAAAATTGTTTACACTAAGCATAACTTTCAGATGTTTTTTATCATACTTTTCAAGTAAGAGAAACAAAGTTTTTCTTTCTTTCTTCTTGTTTAAATCTCATATTAATAGACATTAAATGACATCCATCAGTTAACATTTTTCATTAAGAAGAAATAATATCACCATTATGTGATGGTTTGCAAAATTTGCTGAGAACTCAAAAAAATAACAATAAAATTTCTAAATAAACATGCATACCCAAGCCATTCAGCAAACTCCAGTGTATTTGGAACTGTAGCACTCAGCATGATCAGATTGACATGTTGGGGTAACATTATGAAAACTTCTTCCCATACAACACCTCGCTAAAAGTAAAGAAAGAAACATAAATGTTAAGAAAAAAAGTTTATTATCTTATAAACTTGCGAGTGATTTTTTGCTAGCAACATCTAGTTTAACACAGTGCCACAGTGGTTGAGTAGTCACAGTGAAAGACTCGCATGGACAGGATCTAGGTTCAGACCCCCACCGTCGCTGTAGTGGTGGTTGGCTGAAGTTGTTTTCTGCGGTTCCTAACTTTGAGGTGTGAATGCACGCCGATCTCCCCATTAAAAAAGTCTCACAGCAGAGAGCAACACGCCTACAACGTTACAATTATTCATTCATTACACTTCACTCAATATGAGTTGAGAAAACACTCATAATTTAAAAAATTGATTGCAGATGTCAGCACTACACAGAAACAAACTTTATGGAAGGTTCACTATACATACATACACATGTCAACATGTACCAATTCGTTAGAAGTTCCACAGAGGAATATGGATGAGGAGCATGTCTGGTTTAGTAGTAGTAGTTTAACACAATACATTTATTACAACCAAACCCAATTCTAATGAACTCCGAAGGATTGAAATTTTGTTCGCTATATCTAATCTCGTAAGATAATATTGTACAGGTAAAATATTATGTTTATCACATCTGGAAATTTGTTATAAATGGGGTTTGACAATATCTATTTAAGAAATAATAAGATGTCTTCAATATAGCAGGTCTAGTTGATTCTTAAGCTTTGCTACCTGAAGAGGCAGGCTAAACCATATTGAATACTACAGTTAAACTTATATAACTAAAGTTAGTTCACCTTCTCCTGTAATATATTTTGTATATAAGAGTATATCAAAGTTCTATGACTAGATTTTTCAATAATTTGAAATAATATCAACTTCTGAAAGCACTTCAAGCTTTATAAATAATTCAAGATATCAAAAATTTCACAGTGATTGAAATTTAAGAAATCTTTTTTACTTTTGTTATTGCTATGGTATTAAACCACTGAATGCCTTGATTTAATATGGACAAACTTGTTTTCGAATCAGTGGTGGTACCCTGGATACCACTGTAGAAATTATATGTTTATCAAAATATACGTTTTTCTTATTTTTAAAAATATTGTAATTTCGGGAAAAAAAAGCTAAAATGAAGCTTCTATGTTTTTGTGAACACTGAAAATGAAGTATGTTTTCATGAACACTAACAAGTATAAGACAATAAAATACTTAAATAAGTATACCTCAGCATCATTGATATAATGCACTTCATCGAATATTACCCATTCAACTTCTCGAACAACATCAGATCCATGGTACAGCATTGACCTGAAGATTAAGAAAAAACAAAATATAAATAGTAATGTTTGCTCTTGCTCAAACCTCAGTTGCAATTGAATCTTTCAAAAAATAAATATAAAAAAAATAAATTTGTCCTATTGGATAAAAATTTGCGATTATCAACTATTGAAAATCTTGATTTTTTTTTTCTACTTTCTGCATGCTAAAATAAGCAGATCTGAAAAAAATTTGAAGACTTCAAAAAGGAGTGAAAAGTGACAGAACTCAAGAATTTCAATCACCTAAATCTCAGCAAATTTTTATTCAAATGTAACAAGCTACATTTCTTGTGTTACAGGGTAATAAATTAGGATTTCTAAATGTCTCAGGCTAAAAGTCCAATAAAGAAAAGTGTAAATTTTACCAAGTGGCATTTTTATGATCGGGACGAAATAAAAACATTAATTTCCATATTTTCAATCATAGAAATTTTCTTATTTTTTTTGGACATTCTTTGTTAAACACCAAACAGTACACATGAGAGGGAAAAGTTATTCATGCCACTCTCTCTGCCACACAAAAATCTACATCAAATTATTGAACTATTCCACTGACCTCAATATTTCAGTAGTCATTATCAAACAAAACGCTTTAGGATTAATCACCACATCACCAGTCACAAGTCCAACATCTTCGAAAGACGTTTTGAAATCCCGAAATTTCTGATTTGAAAGAGCTTTAATGGGAGATGTATAGAGCACTCTGAAAGGTAAAAAAAAGTATTCACTCGATAAATAATAGGCAAGATAATAAACAGGTTGATGATATTAACTCTTAAATGCATAGCTTTGCATATATAAAAAGAATTCTTTAAACCTTCATTACTGCAGCCAGTTTGAAGATAAAAATTCAGAATCCACATTTTCACATACGCTGAGGTCATTTTTTCCATTTTATATTTTGAATTTGCTAGTAGATGCCCCAATATATGACAACAACCCTTTGTTTCCTCAAAGCGTGTGTGCTGCAATTTCTCTAATTTGTTAAAAAATGCTTTGTTTACTTTTTTTTAACCTTGAAGTTTGCAATCCAAATTTTTTTTCTTACAGTAGGTACTTTAATCACAAAAAAGGTAGTTATATATTTGGAAAGTAATATTATGTACTTCAGTACATTTATTTTATGTGAAATTTTTCAGGCCTTGCACGTCTTCAATAAATCTTTGCAGTAAAATTTGAAATAGATTTTTTTTAAATGATGTTTCTGGCTTTCAATACATGCCATTAACTATTAAAAATATCATCAGCTCAAAAAAAAATTTAACAAAAAAATTTTTCTGTTAAACACAAATGAATTAGGAGTTCAATTTTTCTTAAAGCAACTATGAACTGTTGGTTTTTAAAGTGATACCATAGACTGGAATTAACTAAGAGGAGTGTGTAAGTGAAAATTACAAAATACACATTCACTTTTCTTATAGGTAACATTCATTAGATCAACTTATCAATGGCTTACCTAGTCATATGCTTTTTCGCCAGTGCAACAGCATATTCAGCAACAACTGTTTTCCCAGCAGAAGTATGTGCTGCAACGAATACACATTCCCTTTTTTCTAAATGAAGAACAGCAGCTTTCTGAAATATGTCGAGCTCAAAATCCCACTGGAAATGAGAAGCAATAAAGTCACATCGAAGATGAGTTTGGAAAATTCTGAAATGTACTAAAATTTGAAATATGTATGCAAATAATGGAATCAATTAGTTTCATTTTTGAAGCAATAACCTTATATATTTTTAACAAACCTTAAAAGCCATATCTGGTATTCTTTCGTGGAAATCATCAATAGGGAGGGATATATTTTCAACTACTGCCCATTTGCATTTAGCTGCAGCTTTGGTCATTTCATCTACTTCTACTGTGTTACTGATTTTCAGCACTGGTAAGTTTTCCTGCAGTGAGTAGTGGAAAATATAATAATTATTTCAAATAATATGTGATACATTCAGATGATTGACATCAATCATCTGCCCATTTGCCCAGTATTGTCAGATGATTGGCATCAATCATCTGAATAATTAAATACTCAATGAATATGTGAAATCGGAAATAATTAATAGTTTTCACTGTAACAAATGTTATTTGAATTTGATAATGAAAATTGGACATTAACTTATCACTCTAACTTAAGCAATTGCCAGGCTAGAAATACAGATACTGTGGGACATGGGGGTTTTTTTTTTGTATATTCAGAGAATAAAAAAATATTCATTTGCATTCCAATATCATGTTTTGCAGTGCAATTCCTTAATTTTTTGCTCTGCTTATTCTAATCTTAAGCACATGGTTAAAGAGTACAAAAATACTTTGCAGTCTACTAATTTTTCCATCTAGCTCAACTAATAAGTGAGACAGAATATGCTAAGTATCCTATGTTTGCAATGAACTAAAATTCAAGGTAACAATAACAAAATAATTAATGTAAAAATCTAACTATCTCCAACATAGTTTGTAAAATACAAAGGATCCTAAAATTCAGAGAACAGACTAGATTCAAATAAACAAATTCAGTCCATTTGGAAAATTCTAAAATATCTGCACTCAAGTGCAGATAATTTAAGAATTTTTACTTAGGAATTTTTCAGAATCTGTGACTCGAATTTCCTAGCATGCGGGCTAATGTGGGGGAATACAGTATTGTCCTAATGTAATGGAATATAGATTCAAAAGAAGAAAAAGAAAAATACAGTTCACTTATTACAATGCGAATCATCTCATTCTTTATCCTTTCATCAGCACTTTCTGGTTCTTTGTCTGTTTGGATCTGTAAACAAATATTAGCAAAAAATGAATCATCACAATAATCAAAAGGTATCAACATGAACTTGCCTCTCAAATTGTGTAATGCAAATTAACATTCAATAAGAGGCAATTTCAGTTTGAAATCATACCACACTTTATACATTGCTTTTGGGTTAGACTTTGGATTTTATTGACCACGATGACCTATTTAAGATCAAGCTATGTCAAACAAATAATGCTTTGCCCTTAGGTACGATTTTGAATTGAATCATTCATCAGAAGCATATTATTCAGGAAATAACTAACATTTTCCAAATCAACTCTATCATCTTGAGATTCTTCCTCTTCAAAGGGTTCCAGATCTATTAGATGATCCATTTCAAACACATCTGTTAAACTGATTTTTTCTAGTACGTCATTTTTCTCTTGTTGCTTTCTTTCGAACTGCATTCCTTTTTTGAAACCAGGTGGAACAGTCAAGTAATCTAGATAAATATGGATTTTGGTAAACGTGAAGATCTAGTATTTTAATTATATTTGTCAGAAAACGTTGAAGATAAAACTTTTATTATGTATATATGCAGATAATATATATTTTTTTAAATCTGTTTCAGATGAAATATTGGCCATGAAGACTAACGATATTAAAGTGTACACCACTTAATGTGATCATATCAGGACTTGGGAGGCTTTCTAATAACTATAAAAATTGATAACTATATCCAAATAAGATCCCAGTAGTAAGTACAATGACTATATGTCTCATTTGAGTGAATGGGACATGTGAAAATAGGACAGCTCAGTTTTTCCGTTCCCTCATAATTAGTTTCAAAATATTAGATTGTGGTGTTTTTTTTTTTGTCATATTGTTTGAAAGCATGATTTTTTCCCCTTCAAATTAAAATCCCATTTTCATACAGAAATTGTTAAAAGTTAGAATGGAACCAATTAATGTGAATCATGAATTACTATAATTATTTTGATGTACAATATGATTCTTTTATGAAAGTCTTCTAGGATTTTCATAAAGGACTTCCATGAGGAACTGTAGACATGCACCTCATCCATATTCCTCTGTGAAACTTCTAACACATTGGTACATGTTGGAATGTGTGTGTACGCGTTATGTAGTGAACCTTCCGTGAAGTTTGTTTCTGTTTAATGTTTGTTAGTGTTGCCATCTGCCACCATCATGAAGAAATCTGACTATGAACTGAAGGGACTTTTTTTAACTTTACACATACCTCAATTATATGAAAGCCATTGCAAAAGCAGTGCTATATGGAATCATAGTGGCTATTACAGCCTGATTATGGCATTGTGAACAGAGTACAGAAATTTTTGTCCACAAGGGAGCCTTCTGACCTCCTACATAGTCTTGCAGGTTCGTAACAGTAACGTATAGGGAAAAATGAGTCTTGGTTAAACCTTAGCTTTAAAATATACAGAACGAAAAAAAACTTTTGACCAAAAACATTGATAGCATAAACTAAAGTCATGATAACTGTAAACAATTTTTTTCATATGTTATGATATTGGTCAGTTCCATACTTTGCAAAAGTGATTCTAATAAATGGTGTCGATTGCATAAGTACAAACGGCTAGCTACAACAACAGTACTATGGCTTTCGAATTTTAAAAAAAGGACACGTATACATATGAAACAAAATTATTTATTTAAACAACAAAAGTCATTCCATATGAAAAGTTTTCGATGATGTCAACATGGCAAATATGAGACCAAGACAATCCATCTTTCTTGTGATTGACTGAAAATAATAACTTACCACAGTCAAATAAGTTAGCATCTAAGGGTTGTTTAGACAGGAGATTAGCCCACGGCTCGTCCATGCCTCCAGGCCAGAAAGGAAAACTGTTGGTGTTGCCTTTAACGCCATACTCTGGTTTGCCAGGAGCTCGCGAGAGAGATGTCGATGTCTTTGTAGTTCCGCCAACTGATTCCTTTTCTTGCTGCCAAGGAAGTCATAAATTTTCATTTTGAAGCTTCAAAAATATTTTTGAACATTTTTATGCTAATGCATATAGAATTTTCTAATGAATTCTGAGTTAAAAAGTGAAACACACACACACACACACCCACAAATATTAAACTAAGACAGTGTTTCCTAAAGTGGGCAATGGAATGGTCCGGGGTATGTGATAAAACCTACTAGTTTAACATAGGATCCTAGGGTTTGCTTGAGTAAGGGGGCGATGAAAAACTTTCTGAAGAAGGGCGTGATGGAACAAAAAGTTTGGGAAACTATGAACTAAGCACAGCCAAAACAGTGTTAGAATTCATTAGTAAGAGTTTTAAATTTATTTTATGCATTCAATATTGTCATATAGGCTGTAAAATAATATCTTCAATATATATATATAATTTGGGGTCAATTTTTTTTTGTATGAAAAAATATATATATTAAATGTACCTCTACAAAACCAAGAAGCTTTCCAGTGGTCATGTTCCTCCTTACAGTAAGTTCTGTTAGTAGTGGACATGGCTCCAATTCATGCAGAGAATGGACATCTGGTTCACTAGGTATGTACCTAGATCAATAAGGCAAAACATGTAAATATATTCCAATATTTTCCGATTGAAAGTACATTTTCTGATATTAAAATCTGATTAAAAGTTGGAAAAAATTATATAATGTGACAATAGTGTTAAAGTAATGTAATTACATGTATACAATTTGCACATATACAAGTTATATTGAAAAATTTAATGCATCCCCCCTTCTCTTAAATACATGTCATCTTCAATGAGCAACAGTGCAATTTTCTTTTGCTAGAAGTCATGCCCCCTTCTCTCCCCCACCCCCAGTCACTGGATGACAGGTCTTTAGGCTAAGATCCCCTTTTCCAGATGATCTACCTTATTTTTTTGTCCAAAAAAATTATGTTATTGAAATATACTTTCTTGAAGGTTTATACACATTTACTTTCAATTACAGTGAAATGTCACAACAAAAATAGCCTACTCAATATAACAATAAATCTCTCTACAACGAAATTTTTTCAAGTCTTGTTTGAAAATGCCTATAGTCCAATATTAAACTGTTACCTCTCAATATAATGATTCCTCTACAATGATATTTTTTCTTGGTCGGCAGATTATTGTTATATCGAGGTTTCACTGCATTTGAAATAAAACCTGATCATAATCACACAGATGAGAACAGTCTCATTCTACACACAAGCATAGTTGAATGCATTTTGTTTGCAATATGTTTCAAAGTATGAATGTTGGCAGCTTGTATCTTTTGTATCTTTTCAAGTTCAACGTCTTTGTTGCATATATAAGAAAGTGGTTCAACTGAGAGGGTTTCATTTTTATTCACTCTGCCCTTCAATATTCCCTTAAAGAAGTGAATTCAGTAGGCGTCAGATTGCAAAATTAGGCAACCAAGAAGTTCAAGCCTTCAATGCTTTGCATTGAATTTTCTATATTAAAGAATTTGGAGAGATGCATCTGTGTGAATTTGGAGAGATGCAAGTGTGTTTCAACATGGAAGACCATCATTTCCAGCATCAATTCTTTTGCATCATTTGACTGCATACAAATTTTCAAGCAATCTTATCAACAACATAATTTTTCATAGACAAATACTTTGACTCTCTTGGCAGAAAATTGTCTTGTATGATGCTGGAGCCATACAGGATATGCCGTATTGTTATTTTGCGATTTTTATCAAAATTTTAAGACATTTCCTCTATTTTTCTCATTTTGCTTTCACATCATGGTCATGAACAAAAGACTCAATGAATTATTTGTGACAAAGAGGGAATTACAGCAATCACAACTGAATACTGTGTGATACCGTATACCTCATTGCTGCAAGATTTACAATTGAAAAAAAAAAAGAAAACCCATCAAATTCATAACATGTGACATTCCAAAAAGAAAGGCCAGTTTTCCCAACTTCCACTCAAAGAATTCAAACCTGTAGAAGAGAGAGAAGGGTCACCTCTTTAAATAAAACAGCTCCCAATAAGGTCAATTTTCTCTGATCTGGGATTTTGCATATAATAGTTTGCCTCTATTAATAGCTATCACCTCTATCATAAGTAGTCATCTCTACAGAGAGATGGCTTTTTGAGCAATAAAATGCGGTCCTCCTAGAGAAATTTTTACTGTAATAAGGAATATTTTAACTTGAAGGAAATTAAACTTTAAAAAAATTCATCATATTCACCGTCAAATTTATTATTATTTTCTTTCTTGTCAGCATAAGAATAATTTTCCCTTACCTCTGGACTGCATCAACATGAAATATTGGAAGTTTTTCAATATCTGTCAGAAAAGAGTTCAGTACTGAAGACGTGTCTTGCAGAATAGGAGGCAGGCCACATGGAAGATGCTGTATTTGAAGGGGGAAAAACTCAATTAATGTGTGTGCAACAATTTGCAGATATTAATGTTTTTTCTCATAAACATTATTGATCACTAGTTGTAATACCCAGCACTGCTTGGGTTTTCTCCAACTGCTGGGAGGATTGAAAAAGTGACGAACAAAAGCGCGTGAGCACTGTCCTGTTAAAACAAAAACTGTCTAAAGGATATGAGAGGTGCCTCAAAAAATAAAATAAAAATTTAAATTTTACCGAAACCATGTTGATTTGCTCTGTAATTGCTGATGGCTCTGTCATTTTGCTCTGTCATTGTTGATGGCTCCGTCATTGCTAGGTTAGCAATATTCAAAACCTCAAGTAAATCTAAATTGAATTTCTTCTAATCAGAGAAACACCATTCTACTTGGCACCAAAAGATACACGCTGTTTGGCTGGTTCATAATGTTTTTGCCCATGCTGTTTTACCCCCAAAGTAGAATATGCCGAAAACTCTGATGCACATCACAGAGCAATCTCAGAAAGAATTTTACAAAAAGTGCAGAAAATATTATTGCAGGAATTTTTACCACAGAACATTTCCAGTCAGCTCATTGCAGAACTATGAAATTGCAGATCTATTTGAAGATTTTTTTTATAAGGGGAAGTTGCACTTCGGTTTTGCATACAAGACATCTGAATTTTTTTGTATCACTGATCAGGCACAGTTTGACTTGTGCAAGGCAAGTTGTATTTCTTCTGAATTGTAACAGAGAATTTTTTTTTTTGAAAAATTTGTGAAAGATTGTCTTTTTCTGACAAATGAAAAAAGAAAGAAGCCTTTCTATATAAAAGTCCATAATTCTAGGACCTATTCATGAAACTGTAACCAACAGTCTTCAATCTTTTCCTTCTTCTTGCAATTTTATGACCAGGCATGGCGTTTCCTCTGAGAGCCTCTTCAATATCAAATAAATATATTGTCTTTGGTGTCTTCCCACTTTCAGACATCACCGCGCATGATAGATTAAAACAGTCTCAGTAACAGTAGGCTGTTATGCCTACATGATAAAAATGGAAATTCCTTTCCCTGACTTCAGAAAATGTGAACGTCCTTTTAGGCCTATACTTTCTTCAACATTTTAACCTTTACTATAATTTCGAGAAAAAAAAAATTCTGGAGCAGTGCAGCACTCATCAAAACTACGTCCAGTTCTACTTTTAATTATCACTTTAAAATGTTCATACACAGTAAAACCTCTCTTTTTTTGGACACAAAAACAAATTTGTCCATAAAAAAAGTGACTGTTAATCAGAAATTTGAAATGCATACTTTTATTATTCACTGGGAAATTGTTATATGGACGTACAAGAAGGGTGAACACATCTGAGGAATGTCTATTAAGAGGGGGTTTTACTGTGTTTACATCTACAGGTTTCTGGGGTATGGAAATTTTTCAGTTGTCCTTAAAGTTTCTTCCACTACCTTAAATTAGATTTAAATAAATACAGTAAAAAAGTAGATTTACAATGAATATATAACAGCTGCAATCTAAATAAGCTTTTATATTAGCTATTGGAGGCCGGGAGAAAAACAGTTTTAGAGCTTGACTCACTACAGCCTGTAGGACCATGATTATTAACCTGTACAGCCACATTCTAAGAATCAGTCTAAAATAGAAGACTATCTTTTTTTGATTGAATAATGATTTCAAAAGTCATAGAACTTTTAGAAACAAAAAAGGTCACTTACAGAAGCACTCAAGAAATCTGAAGAAGCTGGCAGTATTTCAACGTCCCCATTCTCCCCTAAAGCATGAACTTCCAATGAGTGTGGAATCAATCCTGCTTGCTCCATCTGCATGACAAACAATAACAATGAAATTTTTTTCAAGAATATATACAATGTTTGATCAACACTATCTGAAAAGTAGATTGATTTCCTGTGTACATTAAGGCTTGACAAATCCAAGGCGCCAGGTAGCCATGGAGACCAGAAAATTGAAGCTTAAAATCATCTACCACATTCCCTGCATTAGCCTGGAAACAGAAAGCTCGGGAGACAGAAAGACACCCACGCTCTCCCACACAGGGTGATTTATGCACATTGTCCCATTGGAACTGGGGTGCCTCCGGAGATTTTCTTAGTATTAAAATTGCATTGCCGGCCATCACTGGCAGCAAATACAAATTTTTTATACATGGGCAGGTGCAGTCATGCACATTGCCAGTGAGTTCCAGCGATTATAATCAAATCAATTACGATGTGTTAAATAAAGCCAATCATATGTATAAAATAAGCAATAAATCAATAAAAATTGGGAATAAATCAATAAAAAATCGAAAATAAATCAGCAGTAAATCAATAAATAAATTTCAAATTCATACTACTGCAACAGGTACAGTTCTTGATAATATACTAATACGGAATTCCCGTCAGTCATATTTTTCACACAAGTGTTAACATGAAGTGCGGGCCCAGCATGGAGGGTCCTTGTGCTGTCAGTGCAATCATTCACATCAAGGGTGTTCAACTTTTAGGAGAGTGTGAGCCACTTCATTGATTTGAAACCATGTCGCAGGTCACTTAAGTGATCTGGAAAAGCATCGCAGGTCACTTAATTCATCTGGAAAAGCACCGCAGGTCACTTAATTCATCTGTAAATGTGACACACGCCATTTCAGTGATCTGTAGCTGTACAGCGCGGGAAACTTAAGTAATGTGGAATTTCACTGCAGGTCACTTAAGTGTTCTAGAACTGCACCGCGGGGCCACTCAAGTACTCTATAAGTGTGGCGCAAATCATTCAAGTGATCTGTAAATATTGTGCGGGTCAGTTGAGCGATCTTTAAATATGTCGCGGGGCCTCTTGAGTGATCTACAACTGTGTAGCTGGTTACTCAAGTGATTTATCAATGTGCTGCGGGCCGTTCGAGTGATCTGGGACTGTACCGCTGGTCACTCAAATGTGCATGTGCCCCTTTGTACATTTTTACAAAATTGGGTTTGACTCGAAGAGACACATTTGGGCCCGCGGGACATGTGTTGAACATGTACGATCTACATGCTACGACTAATAATAATAATAAAAGTTACACGTAATCATCTATGAGAAATCAATACCATTTATCAATTGATAATGAATACGAATGATAATCAGTAATTAATTAACCTAAAGACACTTGCACGTGACAAGTTGTTGCCTCTCTCGATACCGATGAACAAATAAAAATGTAATTAAGATGAAATAAAGCTCATCAGTAACGGGAAAATATTAATTTACAGAGTTGCCGGTTGTGGGCATTATGTAAACATCAACATTTCACATTGGCATAACATGATTCGGTGAACGACAAAGTAAAAAGGAAACGGACATACTTTTTCCACTAAAATACGGGACGGTGGGATTTAAGATACGGGACAATCATTGCCAAAAATGATGCCAAAAGTGAGCAGAGTTACCAACTATTGCTATGATATTTGAAAAATCGCAGAGAGAAATGAAGCACTTCTGCAAATTGAAGTGGGTCAAAATGAATTCAACGAAATAAAATTCAAAAAGATGACAAATATGTGAGATGAATATCCTTATTAAAAGCCGTAGTTGTCATAATATAATTAAGAGTCGTCAAAATTTCATTCTTTGATTTCACTAAAAAAAATATAAGTTCAAGTTGGCTTCGTGAAAACTGGGGCATTTTTCCAAAAATCGAAAAGGACGCAAAAACACGGGGATGTTCGGGATGTATGGTCAAATAAGTGATAAAGTACGTTCTCAAATTTCCACCAAAATGATTATATTTAGTCATGAAATTAACACTTTAAATTCAATAATGATGTCACTTAATTATATTTTGATATTTTTAATAATTTATAAAAAAATCAACGTTCATTACTACTAATCTTGTTAGTCCCGAGCACTTTCCATCTGAAATGTTTACATACAGCTGTTGTTATGGTAACAAGATTTCACGAGTTTATGGGGCAACGCCGACATGATCGCATTTCATGTCCATCACATTTGTTTTATAAATAACGGGAAATGTTGAAACATTTTAACATTTTTATTTCATAGCATTGAACTGTTATTTTTTAATTAATTAATATATATATATATAAATCATGTAAAACGTAACATTATTCGAGAAGAGGTTTCTTTTCGCAAATCATGTCGGGTTCATTGTCCTCCGCCGAGGGTGAATTGAATGCCATCGTGAAAGAGGTATGTTGGAAATTAAGTTACTTGAAAACACTGTCATTAACCTGGTGTGGATCTAGGGTGAAGTGTTGGGAGGGGCGATTTATTGTTTAACTTCGTTGAATCGTCCCGTATTTTGCGGGACATGAATTTTCCCCTTATTTTGTATTGGGAGGGACGATTGTCCCATCGCCTTCCCCATCTGGATCCACGCATGAGCCCAGGCAGACATATTCAGCTGGGAATAAAGCCTAAGCAGATATTTTTAGCTGCAAATGGAGCTAAATCAGCTATATATAAAGCCGAGGCGATATCTCCACCTACAACTAAAATGAAGAGGACATCTTCAGCAATGAATGGAGCAGATGCACATATCTTCAGCAATGAATGGAGCAGATGCACACATCTTCAGCAATGAATGGAGCAGAGGCACACATCTTCCGCTGTGAGTGAAGGGGAGGCAGACACCATCAGCTACGAATAAAGCTGAAGCGGATATCTCCAGCTTCAAATGGAGCAGAGGCAAACGTATTCTGCTCCGAATTGAGTGGAGGTTGACTTTATCAGCTGTGGATGAAGCCGAACGTCTTTAGCTGGGAATAAAGGCAATGCAGACACCATCAGCTGTGATTGGAGGAAGACACAATTAGGTTTGTTGAACTGTTCCATATTTTATGAGACAAGTCAATTTTCCCCTCATTTTTTGGCTCTAGGAAAAGGACAATCCCCCCCCCCCCCCCCGTGGGATGTTCATACTTTCCATCTTGAATTTCTTTTCATTATTATTTTTTAATATTCTTTTCACTTGATATTAGGTTATGTATGATTCTCTGAATTAGGTATGTGAGTTACTAAGATGATACTTCTTCAGCCAGGTAGGGCCTCAGATTGGGTGGCCAGGTGAGGTACCTGTGAAACACATGGGCAGTGATATGGGAAGGGGGGTGGTGTTACCCTTGGGCAACAATAACAGCCGACTAATTCAATGTATATGCATATATATATGATTTTACATCATCATCGTCATGGCTCTGTCCCCCGGCCTTTAAATCGATCTCCGCCTCTGCTGCAAAACAGACAAATTCAGGAATTTATTATTAAAAGCTGAGACATAAGACATGTAATCCATCATTAAAATCTGGAACAAAACCGAGCATTTTCACACCCTCATTTGGTGGGCATTACAGTGTAAAATTGAAAACTTGGTGTCATACAAAAATATTATCATGCTACTTCTACACAGATGCATCAAAACAAGCAAAACATTAGGATTAGGCTATAATTTTCAGAAGTCCTGTATATATATTGGATTGAAGAGCATACCTCCATGTATGAAGGGGGGTAGGTGCATTGATACCCATAAATATTACTGGGGGGGGGGGGAACTCAAGTAATCAATGGTACTCGATATAACGATAGATCCCACTTTTAGATCATTAGATGTTGTAGTATTAATATCATGTTGAAGGTTTGCCATGACGTGGTTGACTTGTCTTACAGATGTGGCAAGAGCCACACTATGGTTTTAAAAAGAAAGAAAAGTGATTCCAACTGCAATTCTTACTTTTGAACTACAGAATTCCACCACAGTTATTTGACCGCAGGACGAAAGTGACCATCCTGAATGTCTGCGAGTACAAAACCTGAAGGAACCTGATGAATGAGGCACAAAATGGCACTGACTCGCAGAATAGTAAACCAGCCCGCACCTTGTTCGTAGCCTTATCGACATCCATAACCCAGCCAAGGAATGGGTGTGTTCATGTTTTACTCTTTCTGCAAAGAGATTTTTTCAAATGGGAGATCAACTAGCATTCAGGTAGGTGACATCCCTTTAGAACTGAGATAGGTCTTCAACCTTTTTCCAATCGCAAGCACTGCCTGTACCCATCACTTCTGAGTTCTCTTACAGTAAGTTTGACATATGAATGCATGAGATCAGGATGATTTCAATCCTTTAATGCAATTTGTGCAAGGTGTTTAATTGGAACAGTTGATCAAGTGCTCACGAGCACAAAATAATACACGCATATCGAACACTCTGGGTACTTCAGGGAGCACCGTGGTGCTCGCAAGCAATGGAGTGAGGATGCTGCTCTAGAACCACTAGTTTGACTCTTCAATCTCTACTTGCTGATTTTGAAAGTTTTTCTATTGTTTTTCCCTCAGTATTTAGAGTACTTGAAGTTGGATGACACTCTCCAAGCTTTCGAAGAAGAATGTCGTAAGAAAGGAAGGCCCGTTCAAGATCATGCCGGGGAAAACAGGAGGGATGCTAAGATCTTGAAAATTCAAGTTTGTTATTATTTCTTTTTTTCCATATTAATCTTGACAATCAGAATTGGAGGAACTTCTCTTGATTATAATGCATAAGAATCTGTATATAATTCTTGAGAAATGGGAATTATCTTTTTTTCTTTCTTTCACAGAGAGAAATGTTAGCTTATTTTGACATTGGTCATCGAATAGAGTTTTTCACGTCTTGGGATGCTCACATAAATTCAGATTTACCCGATAGTGACCAGTCCTGTCAGAAATTGGAGTTCATCCTTCAGGTGCATTTTGCTGTGTTTCCGCTGAGGAAAACTGATCACTGGGTAAATATAGTCAGCTTATCATCAATAAATTTTTTCAAGTACAGTAAATTAATGATCACTCCTCTTTTATGGCCAAATAATAATTTCCTTTGTGTAATAAAAGTATTCATTTCAAACCCCTAATTAACTGTCACCCCCCCCCCCCATATACAGACATTTTTTGTTTTTTTCTTGGCCTGTCTGCAAAAGAGGGTTTTACTATATATAATACAGTAGACACCACTCAATGTTATCTCAGGATTTCTGATAGCAATAACCAACTGATGATTACAAAGTTTCTGTGTTTTCCCGAAAATAAGACCCAGTCTTACATTAATTTTCGATTCAAAAAATACATTAGGGCACATTTTTGGGGTAAGATTTGTTTTAGGAGCATCCTGAAAAATCACAATAAGGTTTATTTTTGGTAGAATAACTATATTTTTGAAGAGTTTTTTTTTTTTTTTTTTTTTTTTTTGTTTGATGGTTACACAAAAATATTGACAAAAATTGTGACTTCTTAAAACATTTCTTTTGGGTGTCGGTGTTTAAAGTAAACAGGAAGTTTTTTATTTATCATTAGAAACGCTGTGAGTAGAAATTTTCTTTGTTTTCTTTGATAAAAGTCAGTCTCACATTTATCTGTTTACTAGGCATTCGCCTTTTGTCCAAGCAGGCTTACTTGGGTGTTTACAAAAATTTAATTTTTGTTTATAGTTTAACTTATTTCAAGTATAAATTTCAATGATATCATTCATTTATATTTTATCTGATAATAAATAGTAGTAAAACATCATTTTATATAGTTCAATACATCCTTCATGTGTTGCACCGACATGCTATTACATCTGATTGACGATTTTAGCCAGGGCATATTTTTTGGGTAGGGCTTATATTAGGAGCATCTCGAAAAATCATGCTAGGACTTATTTTTTGGGTAGGTGTTATTTTCGGAGAAACATGGTATATTTGGGGAAAAAAAATCCTGATTGTAAGTACCATGACCATATGTCCCGTGTAGTCAAATGAAACATACGGAAGCGGAATATCTCTGTTTGTCTTTCTAACATGACAGAATTAAAAATGTTCAATTTTTCTAAAATAGGATTTTTTCCCCATTAACACAAATACAAGGCCACAACAGGCAACATTCCCAACGAGGTGGCTGAGAAAAAGATGTCCATAACAAATATGGATGTCATATGTTTCTAAAATTCCACAACCCCTAATTAAAAGTGCAATTATAAAAACTAAAAACTATACAGGATAAAATATAATACAATGTGCTAAAATCTTTTTTTTTCATTCAGAAATTATGAGGAGAGTGAATACAGCTGTCTAATGTGTAATACTTTTTATAATGTACTTACGTTCTATAAATTCCCTTGTGAAAGTCTTCCGGCCAAATAACTGAATGTGGTCAGTTGAAAAAACAAAACTGACCATCAGCTGATGAAAGGGAATTTTTTTTACCTTACACATGCCTTCACTATAGGAAAGAAATTACAGAAGCACTACACGTACATAGATCGTAGTGACTAATACGGTCCAGTTAGGTTATTGTGAACCTGAATATGAAAATTTTTGTGAATAAGAAGCCTTTTGACCTCCTATATAATCTTGCTGGTTGATAACGTTAACTTATAAGACTCAAAAATGAGTCTGATTCAACCTTAGCTTCAAAATATGCAAAAAGGAAAAAAAAACTTTTGACAAAAAAATTGAGAACATAAACCGAAGTCCTAATAACTGTAAACAAATTTTTTCCCATGTTATGGTATTGGTGTATTCTGTACTTTGCGAAAAGTAATAACAAAACCCAAATTATAACATCCATGATTCTAATAAGCACCATCTACTGTAACAGTTACCAGACATCCATATTGGGAAGTAATTTCCTTTCTACACTGTGAATTTATTTTAAAAAGTGGGCGCGGTAGCCCAGGTCGATAAGATACTCGCCTAAAGTACCAAAGGCTGTTTAGAGGTGTCGTGAGTTTGATACCCGGTTCGTCCTTGTCAGAAAACATTCCTGACATAGGGGTACAACAAAAATGGTGACATGACCCCAAAAAAATTTCTACTGCAGGGAGTCCCCTATCAAGGTGTTAGCGTACCAACCTCTTGATGAGTATAAAAACAAGCCTGCCATTTGGCATTGGCAATAAATTGCAGGTCCCGGTTTAATTAGCCCTCGTGTGCAGAAAACAACCAAGGTAAGACGAAAATGATCAAATAAAAAAAAGTGAAATGTCTATATTTGTTAGAACAACACGTACATCTATTTCAAATGGGACACAGATCTGCAGTAGAAATTTAAATTGTTTCCATAGTTTTCTGCATAGTCTGTGCAGTGTATAATCCGCTGAGTAAATTTTGCTTCTTTTAGGAATAATGTCGTGGCACAGTTTATAGCAGCATGTAATCCCCCATGTGAAATTTTCCTCCAAGAGCAATGAACTCTTGGTGAGCGTGGCCCTAATGTATTTATGTTGTCGGAGTTACCCTCTTTCATGTTACTCGTGCTGCCATCTCCCTTCCATATTTTGAAGGGGAAGTGACAAATACTTGAATTTGGTCATATCATCCCTGTGTAACTGGCTGATTTTGTTTCAGGATCAGGAAGAAGTAGAAGAAGCCATGCTCTACTTTCGTTACTATTTGGAGACCAAAGGTTCATATCTAAGCAGTTGTCCAGAGCTTCTGCCCTTTTTTGGGTTGCCATATGTGAAATGTCCATCCACACATCCTTCGTTTGGCGAAGTTTTCA
The DNA here is from genome assembly GCF_987345545.1 of Pholcus phalangioides. Taxonomy (NCBI): domain Eukaryota; kingdom Metazoa; phylum Arthropoda; class Arachnida; order Araneae; family Pholcidae; genus Pholcus; species Pholcus phalangioides. The sequence continues at coordinate 18,984,992 of NW_028301616.1, read as the reverse complement.
AGGTATTACGTTTGTTATACTTCCTTGTGTTGGCCTGGTTGGTAAGCCTGGTTGTGTGTAGAATTTTACATAACTTATAAAGCTCGTTATTACTTTGGTTTTTGGTGAATGAGCCACTGTACAAGCTGCCTCTAGAAAAATAACCGCATAAGCAGAAAAAGTTTTTACGTGAACACTTGGCGTTCTTTATACTGCACATAATTTTGTTAAAGAAGATAGAAGTAATACATTAGTTCATTTTAGCATGCCTAACTTGGGCTTATTTTCCCCCTGTTATCCAACCAATACTTATGTTACATTTATATTTGTAATGTTCTGTTTATATACTTTGGCCAATCTTTTTCATATGCACTAAACATGACCTTGTTTCCATTCAGGCAGGGCGATTGTTGCTATTATGGCAATGACTTGTACCAGACAGGTAGCCTTCTTTCAGACCCAAAAACACTACTACTAACCATACATGCACCTGTAAACATTCCTCTGGGGGATTTCTAAGGAATTGATTCATGAAGCAATGTGTTGTGTGTTTGTATAGTCCTAATTTATTTGTATTGTCAGAATTGTGCATGTTTCGTGTTATAATTTTGCTGCCATCCATCTTCAACACTAGCAGTGAAAATGGCAAATGCCTGAATATTCATGTTATGTGAGTATTGTGTTCAAGGTCTGCTTGCTCTCTGCAGAAACACCCTAAAGCAATGCTCAAAAATAAGGAAACTGTGACATTATCCCCCCTCAAGAATTTCACTATTCTCTGCTATAAGATGTACTCTGAATTATATACTGCACATGAGAATCTGTATTTCAATAAGTTACCTTACTCTGTCGCTTGCACCTAATATATGAATTTCCGCTACATTCATGTATTAGGTGGTATGGTTTCAAAATTTTCTGTCACTTTTTCTTCTTCAGCCGTCTTGGGTTTTTGAATTGCGAAAGAAAGTTGAAGCATTTGTTTGGGATTATGTAAAGATGAAATGGAATCAGGATCCTTTCTTACCGCATCTAGTGGAACTCTATGTATCCTTGTGCAAAACTAATATCTCTGCATGACAGTTTCTTTGGTTGAATCATGATTTTTCTTGCTCAAACTTATTCAATTGGCTTAAATCATCTTTCTTTAACATATTTATTTTGAGCTGAAAATCAACTTGAACTTTACTCTAACATATTAATATTATATGAATTGTCTATGGAAAATGCTTTACAATTATGCTTAAAGCTTTGATTTAAAATTTCTTTAGCAAAATTTCTACTTTTGTGGTTGTGTGTGAAAACTATTTTTTCTTATTATGCTCTATATTTTAAATTCCTTGACCAATTTAGAATAAAAATGATTTGAATTTGAGAGGTATGTATCTTCTCGTAATTCGAGTAAGGAAACATTTTTACGCACAATTATTATTATTTCGTGCATAATTTTCTTTGCATAATTATTATTATTCAATTTTTACTGATGGCTGGGCGCAGCTCAAGACAAAATTTTCCTCCATGTGAGACATTGTTTCATCAACCCTCTGGTGTATAAGCAGCAACAGTGAAAACTTGCAGCTGTGTTCCCAGCTAGATGAAATGCGTAGAAAATAACAGTTATCTCTACGAATAATTGAATCCAATCCATTCATTATTTGACTTTTACAGACAAAAAAATTTCTAAATTTTTCTGAAATTATTTTTGTTTTAATTACACCTGATTTGACTGCACTTTTATTGTGAAGATCTGTGCGGTCGCAATGGGTCGTACAACCTTAATCAAAATGAGGCTTTATTTTTCCATCAGATTTATTGAAAGTAGCAATGTTTAGCATTATAAAGTTGTGTTTGAAAAATCACTGAAGGATTAATTAGATTAAGAATCACTGAAGGATAGTTAAAGAATTTATTTGAAAAAATTGCTTAATCAGTGATTTTTTGAACCTATTGGACTTGCCTCCTCTTCTCAAGGGTTTGTTAAAACATTTTTTTTTTCATGTGTGAAGACCCAAAAAAAGATTATTGAAACCGAATATGAGAAAAACCTGATTTAAAAAAAAAAAAGGTTCAAGAAACGGGGGCATGCAAGATTACTGGAAGAGGAAGGGTTGCAAGCAAACCTTCGATGGGGAAAGGTTTGATATAAACAATTGGTTTGCAGATACTGAAATATTAAGAAACACTGGTTTAATCAATGAATTCTAGTACAGAAGTGATTTAAGCTTCTAAATTTTCTCTGTTGTCTCTTTTAGAATGTTAACTTCAATTTTTTTTATTTGATTTTCAAAAATCTATTAGATATTTGTATTTTCTGTAAATTTGATATGACTTTTTTACTCATTTTGCAGAAGTTCGGAATGAGCTAAAGCAAATGGAAGCCAGATTGGAATCATCTGAAAGATGTTATATTTCTCAGACAAAGAAAATGGATAAGCTTCAGGTAATTTTTTAGCCAGGGTGAGCAATGAAGCATTGCATGACAACATCTCTGTTTCTAAATAATTTTCACAGCAAATTTCTGTGTGTTATTCTTGGTATCATAGTCTGCCACTGCCTGCTGGGAATGTTGTGTGGCAACTCTTCCCTGCTGCAGAATGATGTAGAAAAGTAAAAGAACTGTCTCAAAGCTTTCTACAGTGTTAACTCTGAACTGTTCAAAAATTGTTGTATACACATATTTGAAATGTTCAATAACAATGTAAAATATTTTATCTCCCCCCCCCCCCATTATCACATGTCATAGTCCCCTGCATTAGCGAGCATGACAGGAAATTTGAATCACAGATTCTGAAAAATTCTTGAATGCGTTAATTATAAAAATCCATTGAATTGGCTGAATGCATGCTGTAATCCTTATTAAACCTCACTTTTCCCAGTTTACTGGGAACGTACTTGGAACGTACTTACTAACCTCAATATTAAAGAATCTGGTGTCCCTCAAGTTTATGGGCATGCCGGCTAATATGGTAAATCCATTTTAAGGTATTGATTATATATTTTCCTACTAGTTTTGTTAACTTACATCAATTTTATCGCAGGAGGAATGCCAGCAATTGATGTCAGTAGCTTCACTTCTAGTGACTGCCTTAGAATCAGCTGTAAAAGGAAACATTGTAAGTTCATGAAGACATTGATTGTGTGTCTGTTATATACCTTTTGTATAATATAATAATTTTGTTTTTATCCCAAAAAAATCTGGAGCATGAAGTATTTTACATTAAAATGGAGAAAAAATGCTTTACATAATTTATCTTACCAAATCGACAAAAGTTTTGATGTTCTTCCTTTTCTTCTTTTCTTTCACAAGAGTCTTTAAACATACCTCCCCTCTAACTTTGCCGTCTTTAGCCATTAACCAGTCAGCTGTACAATTAATTTATTCTTTTTTTGCTTTTTTTCCCTTTTTAAAAGTTTGAAGCTAATAAAATGAATTTTCCTGATTAAAATTTTTATGAATACATTTAAACTGACTTCCTCATGTTCTTAACTGTTTTTTTAAATCATCAAAAACAAAAAAATTATTATAATTGAAATAATTACTAATTAGTTTTCAAAAATTAAAATAATAGGATTAAACATCGGCGCTATGGCACATTTCATCGTAGCCATAACCACCTGACCGGTTAAAGAGTTAATTACTTAAATTAGACTTAAATTAAATTTTAAGACTTAATTTAAATTACTTAAATTAAATTTTTTGAGATTCACCATTCATTCTTATGAATACTTGAGAGTAGATTTTTCTGGTTTTTATACCGATTTGAACTTTTGAAAAGAAAAAGTCAGTTGTCTCCTCTGGGAATCGAACCTGGGTCTTGCATACCTTGCAAGTGTGCTAACTAGAGTATCCCTTAGCTGTGCGCAACAGTTGCGGTTGCATCGGGCCCCTCACTTACAGTAATAAAAGTGAAAAAAATGTATACATTTCTTTCTTTGGAATATATTCAAAAGATTTTTTCCTCTCATCCATTCTGAATTTCCATAAATTCTGGGATTTTTCTCTCTCATTTATTCTAAATTTCCATTGGTGAATAGATATTTTTCAGCGTTTCTGTATATTCTGTGATAACGTGTGAACTTTGGAGGCCGATTTCCCTCCTCCTACAGTACAAAAAATCAGGACTAAGGATCCCAGAAGTTTTTTCACACTGTTCCCAGTGTCTGACAATAGGCTCTGGTGCTCACCTATACACCTCCTCCTAACCAGATCATGACCCGCCGCTCTGTCTCAATAAAGAGATTTTTGCATGTTGTTGAAGAACTGGGCCATGTTGAGGTGTTGTGCATGTAGGTGTTGTGAAACTACCATGAAGCTTGTTTCTGTGTAATGATTTTTACAGTGCTACCATCTGTCATCAATTCTTCAAACTATGAGTGAAGTGTAATGATTGATGAAGGCATCATTGTAAGTCTTTTGCTCTTTGTGGCGAGACTTTTTAATGGGGAGATTGGCGCACATTCGCACCTCAAATTTTGGAACCATAAAAAACCGACTTCGGCCGTTTAGCCAGCCAAATCTATACACCAGAGACACAATTTTTCCTTCCATATAGCACGCATTGCTAGCTTGATGCGCTGGGTAGTGACATTGTGGCTTCCCTTAACCACAGAAATTCTGCCACAGATGGCAACAGTATAGAGAATTCATGATGTTTTGTTGACCAGATTCCCAGAGGAGACAACTGACTTTTCTTTCCAAAGGCTGGAATCGTCATAACAACCAGGAAAATCTGTTCTCAAGTATATTTCCAGCCGACAAAACATCATCATAGTAATTCTCTATGCTTATAAGTAGTTTCAAATAATTCATTTTTTTTTTAGATTGACTTGGATTGTGTCCTTTTGTCCTGTACAGAACGTTTTCCAGATGTCTTCAAGCTCAAGAATAATGGCAAAATTTATAGCAATAAGGTTGAGAATGACATTAAGAAGCTCGATCAGAATGCTAAAGCTTCATCAATAGTCTCCAGTCCATTCAAGTACATATTTTATTTTTCAAAGTCTATACTTTCCCAGTCAAATTTTCTTAAAAATGTAAATACGATAACATACTTTTAATTCCTCATCTTCTCTCAATATTTGTCACAAATTCTATTATATTCAGATAAAATTGTTTGATTTTGGTGATGTGTGTGAGATTTGAGTAAACACTTTTTTTTAAAATAAACAGTCACACCTCTGTTTGAAAGAAACCTCTATGTATGATACAGATGCCGAGATCCATGCCCCTTTACATATTTACATGAGTTCATTTACCTCTGAATAAAGAACACCTCTATTTCAGAGATGAAAATTTTGTTGCCATGGATGTCCCCAGGGCTGTCTTAAAAGCATCGTGGACCCCTGGGCCAAGTAATTTTTCTGAGGCCCTTCCTGGAAAATATGCAATCTCACTCTCGGAAATTTCAACCAGATCTCATTTTTGTAAGGCCCAGTGTCATGCCTGGTTGGGCCCATGCATTAAGACGGCACTGGGTGTCTCTTATTGAGGAGTTGCTCTGTATATCTTTCATATGGATTATGCCTCTGATATATTACAGCTGTTACTAACTAATGTTGTAGGAAAATCCCACCAACTCTAGAGTTTGATCTTGATTTCAACAAAATAAAAGTCAGCTTGCGTAATTGTGAAGAAAAACATCAGTTGTTGCTGCTACAAGCACTTAGATGGGTGAGTGAAATTGGTTGAATGTCTTACCTTTTGCAGTATTGTTTTTCTATTTTTACTGTCTTTAGCAGCTTAGTTTTGTTGGTAGAGTGCATCATCTTCATTTAATGTTGATTTGTTTTCTTTGTAGAGGTTGACAAGAAATGATTCCCTTGAGGCAAGGAAAGAAGCTTTGCTAGCTTTCATTCAGAATGACATCCTGGACCTATTTAGTGATTCGGGTCAAGTAAGCATTACTTTTCGTACTTGTATGAATGCACCGTCGTACTGTTTTAGAACTCAAAACCAACTGAAACTCAAAATCAAGATATTGAATAGAAATTTGAATAAAGTAATTGCATTATTATTCTCAATCAGTGTTTGCCATCGCACATCAAAATTCGATTTTACTCCTCAAAATTTCATAGAAGTGAACATACTCCTTCAAAATGTTTTTCATTTTTTTATAGTTATTTCTCTGTTTTCCATCAAAAAATATATACCCCTCTTTTCACTAAACTACTCCTTAAAATTTGGGAGTGAAGTGGAATTACTCTTCAAATTTAATTTTTTTATATAATACTGTGCTCTCAGCGCACTTCCAGCTTGACATGCATGAACATTTTTAGATGTGTTTTTGGAAGTATCCTCAAAATGAAAAATCACAGCTCTTCGTCAAAACAGAACTTAATGACCTTGTGGAAAAAAGTAAAAGAAAATATGCTTTACATAATTATATTGTGGGAAATATTTTATCAATTGGTATTGGCCATCAAAAATCTCTGAATTCGCCGTATAAAGTTGGAATTTTTAAACAACTTGAAGTCGCAAGTCTCAGGAAAATGCAGACATTTGGGGGGGGGGGGAGAGAAAAAACATCAGCTTTATTCAAACTACACTATAATAAGCTTTTATCCTTCAAGCACTACCTTGATAAATATAGGACATGGCAAGGCGTGTGAAAGTTCAAGAAACTCTGGAAAACACTACACTATGAAGTTTGGATACCCTGGTGTAGATGTTAGTGTATTATAGAAAAAGTTTTATTTATGTGCATGTTGGAATGACATAAATTTTTCTTCTTTTTCACAGAAAGTGTTCAATCTTTTAAAATCAAAGAATATGGTTCTGCGTCAAAGTATGACAAGGTTTCTCAATGCATTTGCATCATTCAGCAAAGGTAATGTGATTTCTCAGTTCTATTGTGTAAAAATTTTTTCAATTCGCAATGAAAACAAATGTGTATTTCCTCATAGTGTAGAATTCAATAATTGTTTCAATGTTTGTAATACATAAAATTGTTTTGAGAAAATTTTCTTTTTCTACATTGAGGTTTGCAATAGTTTTGCTCATGTATTTCTCAAAATGGTTCATCTAAAAAAAGACCAACTAGGGCTTGAACTTTTTTCTTTTCCCCCCATAATTTATTTTGCAGTTTTGTATTTTTTACTGATTTTCTTGGAAAAATTTTGCCCAAAACCTCTATATTTGGAATAAGAAAATTAAATTTATTGCACAATATCCATTTTGCAGTGGTGGTGGTGGAAAATTTTTAAAAATTCACAAAAGGATCTCAATGTAAATTGCCCCTCCAATTAGAGGACTTTAAAATTCAGAAAATGGGTAATAATATCTTCACTTACAGCTTCTTGGTTGCAAATTTGGGCAATGTATACACTTTAGGAACCAGCAAAAAGTCTCAAAAACTGAAATCTTTGTTTACATGTTGGAATGTGAAAAGAAATGGGTGCATTTGATATTCTGTTTTCAACTAATGCCCTTCTCTTTTATCCTCAAACTACTCCCATCACATTTAGATGATGAGCGGAGGAGGCTACTGAATCACTTATTCATCATTTCATTTACAATATTGGGGGCAAATACAGTAGTTGAAATATAACTTTCTATATGGCAAGTGTTCCTCTTGCCCATAAAGAAAGGTACATCTCCAACTATTGTATTTACACAGTTTAAGGGTTAAGCATTCACCATGTTTCCTCTACCTATATAGTGTTATAAACTTTACAAACAACTTTTTCTGATTATTTTTAATCTAGGAAAATGAGGCGCTGGAGGGGGATTGTTTTTATTAAGTTATAAGTAGAATTTTTTTTTTTTCGTCCTGTCCCTGAAAAACAGGAAGCGCCTTGGGAACTTCAAGGCGTGAATGCGAGCCGATCTCCCCGTTAAAAAGTCTCGCCACAGAGAGCAACAGGCCTACAACGTTACAAATATTCAATCATTACACTTCACTCACAATTTGAAGTATAGATGGCAGCACTGAAATATCAGGCTACACGCTCAGACTGTTAGGTGCACTCGCTTTGTTCCAGACTCTGTCACGAAGCTGGGCTGGAAGAGATCTCGGCACCGAGATAAGTCCGGTGGCAGAGACCCTGGCGTTCATTCTTTCATTGTCCCTGAAAAACTTTATATGTAATTTTTTTTTTCCTATTTCCTATTCCCTATTCCTTTTTTTCCTATTCCATAATTATTTATTTAGATGTTATAACGATCTCCTCTAATTATTTATTTCAAAATTTACACTTTTTTCCCTGTGCTTTTTTTTTGTATCAAAGGCAGAGAGTATTTGTCGCGGAATTTGGATGTACTGCAAGTCCTTGTCGATAATTTGTTCTGTGCCGATGAAACTGATGTGGTAATCCGAGATATGTCCCTTGGAACATTACAGAAACTGAGTACCAGGTATCATTAGTACTTAAATTACAAAGTTTTTTTTCATGAAATAAATAAAATAAAGGCTTTTTAAATTAAAGGTTGAGAAAAACAAAGTCATTTCACTTCTAAACTGATTTTTTTACGTTATTTCAGTTGGGGGAGGGTGGCGGGTAAATTCAACCTTGAAATTCAAACATTATCAAAAACCTGTTTTTGCATGTATGCTTTTTCAATTACTCTAAATGGGTTTTCAAGCTGGAAGATTCAAAAAAAGTTTCTATTATCACTGTTATTGTTTAGAAATCTGGCAATATCTTTTATCATAATTCTTGATCATTCTTTCATAAAGCTTTATTTCTACCTTGTTTTCAGGAGTGAAGGACAAAACTTTATGATCGAGCAAGCTTCAATGATGGAATGGTTGAGTGAGTTTCTGTACCAACAAAATGAGTTAACTGACTATGCTTTGGAGTATTCTACAGCCTTGCTTATGAATTTGTGCCTTTGCGCTAGTGGTAAGTGTTTCTATGTTGTTGGTTTTTATTTTTATGTGTGAAAAATTGTATTTTGTTTTTTATGGGTGAATGATTAAAAAAGGTACAGTAAAATAATTATTATTAATAATAATAAGAAAGGTTACCGTATAGATTAATTTTAACAAACATGCAAAGAATTATCTTACAATATTTGGGCTTGTTGTCTACAACAACTATTATACAAATTTGTGTTGTGTGTGTGGTTTTTATATTTTTTCTAGAAATTGGATATTCTATTCATTATCTGCAGTTTTCTATAATATTGGTATTTTATTATTCAAAATAAGATATTGTATACCACTAATGTGATCACATCTAATCGGGAGTCGGGTGTCTGATAATGATAGTTGAAACATATCAGGGAGCAAATATGATGTCCTTACTCCCCGTTTAGTACAACAGAACTACTTCTTTTCCTTCACACATTACTGGTCGCAAAATATTCAACCAGACAGTTTTCTTTTTTCTTTTTGTTCTAAAACAATATTTTTCTCTTTAAGATAAAATCCTGCAGTTTTAACCCTCGAGCTACGTGCTGTTTGTGGAATTTTTTTTTGTATAAAATTGTTGGGTAATTTTTATCCGCTATGTATAGGAGCCTATAGAACACGATAATGGCATGCTCTGCGAAATTTCATAAAATACATGAAACACAATATTTGCATTGTCATGGCTAAAGGCCTGTAATATTAATTAATATCATTATTATTCAGCTGTTGTAAGAAATTAGAATGGAACTGTTTGATGTGTACTACAAATTATGATAATTTTTCAATTTAAAGTATGTTCCATAAATCCCTTGAAGAAGTCTCCCAGCCAAATAGCTGTGAATCTAGCAAATTCGGAAAAACAGAATAAGGGGGGGGGGGATATGTTTTTTTTAATCAAAATTCTGATAGCTATAAACATATTTTTCCCTATGTACATTGTATATTATCCTATTTATCCATTCAGTACTATATTCGAAAGTGATAACAATGCTCGAACTATAACATTACCCTTGATTCCAACAAATGGCATCTTTTGTATTTCATGTGTAACAGAAATGCTGTTGCCAAACATTTATTTCAGTCTTAAATGTTGTCTCAATTTTGGTTTTATGGTATTATATATTTTTTTATGCGATCATTAGATATATTTAATTGATACATTTAAAAATATATATATGGATACAAATTTTGAATTATTATATCCCTTGGATTTGCAGGTAGAAAAAGATGTGAAGTCATAAAAGAAAAGCTTTTAAAAGTTTTGAGCAAGTTGTTACAACTTGAACAGACAAATGTGAGTCTAAAATGTTTTATCAATTATTATTATTTTTTGTATATAAAGTGGATTCCACTTACAATGGTTCTCAACAAACAGTCATGAGAAAACAAAAGCAAGGAAACTGAACGGGAAATCTTAATGAGTATTATAGCAAAAGTTGAGACTACAAAAAAGAGTCATACCAATAGGGAATGTTGTAAGAGGGATCCACTGTACAACTGAAACTTCTATATATATATCTCTTGTGGCTTAAGCGAGAGTTCAAGGGAATAGACAGGGCCCGGGACTATGATACCAGAAATAAAAATATAACCTACCAATTCGAAACAGAATCTCTATCCTTGCGGGACTTTTTTTGCATTTCCTGCTTGTTCCCTGCGGATGGACCCACATCCTGGTTTGGGCCCCCCCCCCCAGACGAATCTTTGGTGGACCCCCAAGTCAGATTTTTCATGGAAGGGCCCCTTTTACAGTCAATTTATAGTGTGAAAAAAATTTGATAATGGTAGTCTTCACCCCTGTCAATCCCACCCTTGTATATGGGGAATGCCCCTCCCTCACAACTTATCGCAATAATTCCTAACAAAATAAATTTTTCAATTTTTTTCACTCTTTCATCTCAGATTTGGCGCCCTTTGCAACTTTTATGGGTCACATGACCTAAGAGATGCCCCTGTACTCTATCACAACTCGCAATTGTGCATTTATATTCCCCCCACCCAGTATTTTTTTTTTTTCCAGAATGGTCAAATGAAGGCTATGGAAAAATTCAGCTTCTCACTTGTCCAGTCCCTGGACCACCAGAAGCACCTTTGAAATAAATTTCTTAATGAAAAGCAACCTAGTTGGTTGCATAAAGGATAAGTGGAAGTGATGATGGCTTACCAATAAGTGCTATTTTGAGAATTAAGTTATCTGGCATTATTAAGAACGATAAAATCATTCTGGACTGAAAAGTATAAAAATCTGCTTTAAAAGCAGGATGTATGGTAACTAACAACATTTTGAATGCTAAACAATGGTGTGCTACTTTCTTCTGAAAAAAAAATCAAGTTCATCTCAAGGTCCCCTAGACAGGAACCCTGTCAGCCAGGCTTTGCACCTGGCCAGCAGGCAAGCTCGTATAGGCCTATATAATGATACTCAAGGGAGAAGGAGAAACTCATTGGTATGAAGAATTTATCGTTATAAAGATAGAATATATTAACACTATGCAAAGTGTATTGGTTACAGAGAGTGATATCATTATGTACGCAATTATTCTTATACAGAGTATCGTTATATAGGATTTTCACTGTACATACATTAAAAGTTTATAACATTTCACTGGTGTGAATTCGTCTAAGTTCCAATAGTATCGACTGTGGTGGGAAAATGTGGAAAGTAATGATTCCATGAAAAAATGTTGCACATCCACGCGTAATATCAATGTGAGGAGAAAATCCTTATGTGCAACAAATCAGATATGCAAAATAACTACATTTTTTTAAAACAGTTCAGCATCATGGTGATTAACTTTTTTTCTCTGTTTTTTTCCCCCTCTCTCTCAAGGTTATTGGTTATGTAAATGGTGCCCTTTACAGTGTTCTCTCTGTGCCTTCTGTAAAAGAATACGCGATTCAGCAGGTGAGGTTGAATTTATAACATTTCTCAAGTATTTGAGAACTTCATTTTTTGAAGCTGTACTTTCTTTTTGGCCAAAAGTAAAAAAAAAGTTGTGAAAATATTTCTTTTTTTTTTTAATATACGTATAGAGCTTAGAAGAGACGTTAATGTCTGTGATGAATAAAACAGAACCAGACATAAAACGGCAACTTGAATGTATTCAAGAATTACTTCACACTAGTGGTAAGCTGGACTTTTCTTTCATTTTAAATTGGATTAAAATTTCCTTTTCTTTGCAATACCCCCCCCCCCCCCAACTCTTGCTCTCTTGCATATTTTTATAAAATTTCCTCTTATCCTGGTTTTAAGGTGGTGAGAGTGAGTCAGCCAGCTCTGGCGATGATGATGTTGAAGGAGAAGTAAGTTGATGCTTTATGTAATTGAACATACTAGTCACTCCTCAACTTACAAAGGCCTTCTTTACCAAACACCTAGACATAAGTTAACTTAATCATAAATTAGAAATGCAATATAAAATACATCATGATCTAGCCTCTGGTGAATGAGGTTATTTTAAATGGTGTTCAGAAAACCATACTTATATTTAAGTGTTGTGGATTCAATGTTTCAATGTTGAATGATTCAATTCAGTAAAGCAATGGTTCTTGTGTTTCAACACGTACTATGTATTGATGGATAATGAAATGGTTTTTAGGAAAATAGGCAATGACCAATAACATTATACTGTTAATCACAACCTAGCATCATGCAGTGGAACTTCAGTTTATGAACATAGTTTGCTTCATGAGCTTGTGCTCATAATCCAAAACACTCGTATATTCAAACTTTCTCATCCTCATAGAAAATAATGGAAACTCAAGTGATTTGCCCCACAACAGTCTTTCCTTTGCCAGCCATGATCATTTTCAAAGATATGGTTTAGGTTGATCTATTTTAAATTATTGTATTTTTATTTAGTTTATATTGAAGGCTCAAGTATTTCTGAAATGATGTAGAAGAGTCAGAGTTATATGTGGGGGTGGGGAATGTTCTGGGGACTCTTACTCTTTCCCAAGCTGACCAAAAATTAGATGAAAAAATTGATATTTTCCGTAAAAAATTGAAATATAAAAAAAAAAACTATTATATATATGCTATATCAACCAATTTCAGTTAATTTAAATGCTTTTTTGAAGAATGGTAACTTAAAATTTCTCGGAAAGAAAATTTTTGTGCTTTCTCCAAAGGTCGATCCTGGGTATGCTTCTGAGAGGAGTTAGGATTTCACTTTGAAACTCCCCTCATTAATGGGTGGAGATACTTGGGGGGGGGGGGGGGACCGACCAGTATCAAAGGTAAAGTCGACTGATCTGATGTATTTGCATATATATATGGATTGACATTATCATCATCATACCCCCAGCAATCATTCCCCCTCCCCCAGACTTTCAAGTCTATCCCCGCCTTCCCCGCCTATGATTAACACCCAAAAGAGAAGGGTGAGACAGTCTTTAATATGCTTGTACTATAGATGACACTCTCATAATCAGTGACATCTTAACAAATGAGCCTAAATCAAACAAGGGCCCTTAAACTATTGAAGCATTTTATTAATATACACATGCATAAAATATATTTTTCGGCTTGGTTTTTCATTAAAATAATGAAAAAAATCTCCAAAAAATGCTTGAACATAGCCCCTTAACTCATTAAGATAGGCTTACCTGCAGTGGGATAAAGTGAACTGTTCAATTAAATCACATGTTGCTCCACAGACAGCAAGAATATTCAAAACCTCATATGAACTACAGCTCATCTAAAATCTTTGGTATACCTACTACTAGTATTGTGAGAAATATCTTGCTTGCCAAGTCAATTCTGTCAAAAATTCCAAAATCTTTGCTCATCTTTGTGAATTATTCGTAAACCAGGTTACTCGTAATCCAAAGTTTTACTGTACATATATTTTACATTTATTCCTTGAAACAATACAGCCACATATTTCTACAACCACCTTTCATGTGGCGTGATCATTATTACGTGCAACTGCTACATTTTTTTCAGAGAATTACAAATTGAGATGATGGCGAGCTATTTTTTGTTTCACCATTTTGCAGATCAATATTGTCGTTATATCTATCTTAAAAAATACTAAATAATGTTTCAGTGCTACCATTCGAACAAGACAACTGTTTTATCATTGACCATAAGATTAATTTTAACCATTTTCATCAAATGTTGCCAAGGACAATCTATGGTTCACCAAGACTGTCATAATGTTTTTGTTTGAAATTCATTCAAACTCAGGTACCTGTACATTAATTTAAGAAACATGTGAAAATGCTCATACACTTTGTTCTGTATGCATATGCAAAATATTCTTTTGTAAATTTTTCTTTAAGGGAGAAACTGATTTGGAGTCAGAACTAGATCTAAACGATCCTGTGGCAAGCTCTCCAAATGAAGCTTTTGGAGAATTTCTTCTTTGGAAAGAGTATTCAGTAGGTTAAAATATATATGTCTATTACTATTATTTATTATTGCTTTTGAATTAAGGTGTCATTGCTACAAATAGTTTTATATAATATTTACAACCCAAAAAGTTAAAATTTTTTCTGTAATTAACACATTGTCAACAGAAATCAATCAACATTATTGTTTTTACTTATCGAAGACACAAAGCAATAAATCATATTTTATCTGCGTGTACAAAGCTGTTGTTTTATATACAGTAATACCTCTGCTAAGGAAGATAATTCATTCCGGAATCCCATTCATTAGCCAAAACATAATTTTCCATAGGTTTCTATGGAAAATTACTTAATTCCTTCTATGAACTGCTCAAAATTCCAAAATAACTTTCATAAAACACTAATAAGCACTATAAAAGAAGAAAACTGACCCCAAAGTGTCTGAAATGAGCAACTTTACAATTGTATGATGAATAGTTCAACTTTTACAGTGGCAATCTTGAGATATCTCACCAAACTTGATCTGCTTTATTTTGGTCACCACAAAATGTCGGATTCTTAACACGCTTTTATTTCCAATGTGGCAGTTATAATGCAAATTAGGAAAATTTTTAAAATCGCTTAAATAAGACAAACATAAATATATTTTATGGGCATTGCATAGTATTTTATCATGTATATATAGTTTTTAGTTTTTATAATTGCATTTGTAGTTCAGTTGCTGCATTTTTGAAATATATGACAACCATATTTGTTATGGTCATCTTTTTCTCAGCCACCTCGTTGGGCATTTTGCCTGTTGTGGTCTTATGCAGTAAAATCTCCCAACAACTGCCACCAACGGGACCGTGAAAATGTGGCCGCTATTAGGAGAACTAGTTTCATTTCTGAGAAAAAAAACTAAAATTTACTATGCATGTGCATAGCATGTGAAATGACAGTCCATTCTGTAACTGATTAAGATAGTTATATAATAGATTATATTAAATTATATGATTATATTTTGATTAATTATTATTATAATGACTTATTAATCAATCTACAGCAATATTATGACATTCTAAAATTCAGGCTTGCAGTGCTCAGGGCTTAGAACACAACATTTGTAATTCCAAAGTTTTTTCCAAATCAAAGTTGTAATTCCAAATCAGTTTTTCCAAAGCAGGAAAAACTGATATGTGCCAAGACGGTGTACCAGCAACCCCAAATAGTTCCTTGTTCACACTGGACCTTCAACTAGACCAGTGTTCAACAAAGTGGGCAATATCGTCCCCTGGGGGCGATGGAATGATCCAAGTAGCAGTAGAAGCTATGGGTTTAGTATAGGATCCTATGGGTTGGCTTGAGTGAGAGGCAATGAGAACAAAAAATGTTGAAGGGAGAGATGGAACAAAAAGTTTGGGGAAACTATGAACTAAACCTTTCCTGGGCATTCCCGAGTCCAATCCGATAGCTGAAGACATAGGTGCTGACATACATTCTTGTTGAAGAAAAGACTGACACATTCCTCTGAAAAAATTAATACTCTGGACATTTGTATTCCTATTTGCGAGCACCATTTCTTTTGGATGGAACCATCCCTTTGACTATATAGGGAGTGCCATGAACTTGCATATCCCTCTAGTCATTGGAGTGCTCACAACAAGTCTCTTCTGTTGTCCCCATATTATCTTTTCAAGATTTTTTTCTTCTTCACTGCCTTCAATATACCCATCTAGCATTTTCACCCAAGAAAAGAAAGCATACATAATCTTTTTCCTCCCATTAAGTTCTGGGAGCAGGAACCCTTAAAAATCAGCTTGAAAATTATTTTTGTCATAGCAAGAGAAAGAGAGAGAGAGATATGATATTTTTTCCCAACTCCATGTCCAAAGTGGCTGTTATTCAGAAATCATTATTTGGGGGTTTCTTGTAATGTTAAGTCTATGGGATGCGTTCAGTTTCAACAAAATGTGGCCGTTGTTCAGAGGTGGCCATTAGGTGGCCGAGGTTTTACTGTATTTGTATAAAGAGTTAAAGTGGGATAA
Source organism: Pholcus phalangioides (assembly GCF_987345545.1). Taxonomy (NCBI): domain Eukaryota; kingdom Metazoa; phylum Arthropoda; class Arachnida; order Araneae; family Pholcidae; genus Pholcus; species Pholcus phalangioides. The sequence continues at coordinate 18,968,782 of NW_028301616.1, read as the reverse complement.
AAAACATAATATATTTTTATTTTACACTATGTAATCAATGCAGATCCATAGTGAAAAAAGGTGTGTGAGGTAGTGTGCATGTAATATAATAATATAGTTGGCTCATTTCTCTCACACACACACATACAGATAGGAAAAATGAGTTCCTAGAATGGCCAGACTGTCAGTTTGGTATTAAGAGTCTTACCATATTCACTGAAACCATTGAAGTCTTAGGCTTTCTTTAAATTTCTATTTTAAATGTATTTTTTCTCTGCATGAAATGGCTTGAAACATTTCCGAAAGGGAAATAAAGGTGTATATGGAAAGCCATTGCAAGACAGAAATGAATTCATCTGACTCGAGTGACAGTTACTCATTGGATTCATTTTGATTAGCACAAAAATTTAGCTCAGGATGCAGCAGTTTTATGTTAGCGCATGCTTCCATATCAACTGAAATGTTTGTTAGCCGCATCTGTAAAACGTTGAAAAGAATCTTTGTTATCCAAAAAAATTTGTAAGCTGAGGCATTTCTTAGCTATCACTGCAGGTGGTTTTGTGTTATATGTTTAAAATACTTTGTTTAACACACACACCTGGCAGAATACTCGTTTACATTCAGACTAAAGATACGTATAGGTCTGCCAAACCTCAATGTTCATTTTAGTAAAAAAATTGAAATGCAAGGGGGTGGTGAATGTAGTTTTTTTTTTTCTTTTTGCCTACTGCATTCTAAACTCAATCACTTTCTGAGAATTGCCTTCGAGAACTTCTTCATCCGCACCATTTACAGCAGCCTAATTGTCTTTTCACCAAAACATTTCCTACTTATCTTTTAGTTTAGAGATATCAGCATTTAAAGGCGGTGCCATTTCAAGGAAAAAATTTCTCTCACTGTTTTTGTTGTTGTTGTGTGGTTTTTTTTTTTTTGTGCAGCTTTTTTATCAGAAATTATGATAAATTAGATTCCATCTAGAACAGTAATGTTTTCCATTCCCACGAAAATCCTTGTGTAGACATTTAGCTGTACTTGTATGGAATAGTTATCACAATCAGAGGAACATATTTTATCAGAGAGTACTTCAACCAATAGTTTTGTGCTCTTTCTTCATGTGAGAATAAAAGTAGCCTGTGCTACAATGTAAAATAAATGTAAAATTTCTTAAAAAATTTTAGGTACCTAATTTTCAAGATGTAATGAAAAAACTATGATTTGAGATTTTTATACCAAAACATTGGTTTTAATATTTTCTTCCATTTTTATACTATAGCTATCTGGTAGCAATGCAAACTCCTTCTCCAAGATTGATACCAAGGGTGATCAACAGTGAGTATAAAACATGTTCAGTCACATTTGATTCCCTACAGTTTGTAAACCTAGCAGCTAATATCTAGCAGCCCCTCTGTGAAACATGTCCATTGTTTCTTTACACATTTGTGCCAATCCACACACACTCACACAGTTCATGTTGTAAATCTATTAAATAAGTTTATGATCAAAATTTAATTATTTTTTCGAAATTGTTTGCTCTCTGTAAAATAATCTCTGTAAAATCTCTTGACTTTTTGTTTCATACAAGCAGAGCAGAGCTGGACTTAGGCTGGGTGCGAATAATTCAATCGCACCAGGCCACTAAATTGTAGGGGCTGTAAAACAGTACAAAAAAAAATTATTACATTTTGACCTTGTAATAGAGTCACTAACGCGCACACCTAAACTCTGCTGAAGACCTCTAAAATTCAAGCATTGAACACTTTGACCTAGGGTTTCATCAAAATTCTCCCCCCCCCCCCAAGCCAAGAGAAGAATGCAGGTGCATCTGGTGCTAGACCAAAGGGAGGCGCTAAATTCTTTCAACATTATGCAAAATTACACAGCGGAGGCATAATGCATTGTTGCTCGGCTGAAAGAGTATCTAGTTGTGGCCCTGGGTATAAGGCCTCCAATATTCAAGTGTCTGAGGGCAGAGATGTAATTTTTTTCAGTGGGTAGCGGTCATTATCTTCTAAATTTATTGTCTTTTTTTTTTTTTTGTGACTATGAAATAGTGGTTTGATAGTCATTCTTGGGTCCTAGTGTAAACCTGGAGTAGGCTACACCAGAATGTTCATGGACACTAGGGCAGTAGCGTAAGAAGGACTTTTCAGGGGAAGGGTCTCACATTTTTTTCTGTTCCGGTGGGGGGGGGGAGTTATTTTTTACTTAAAAAAATATGCCATTATATTGGCTGGAAGGGGGTACAAAAATTGCCCGTTTTCATATACCAATGCACTAGGGGATTAAGAAACCCTGTTTTAGAGGGCCACAAAATACCCAAATCAGCCCATGCATACAGGTTCCTCCTGTACTATAAGTTCATTCAAAAGAGTCGAAGATACTGGCCTAGATTGCCCTGAAATATACTCTCTTTTGAAATAGACACCAGAAACCCATGTTATCCTGGGGAATACTGTGGAAGATGAATAGCCATAAAGATAACCATACCTGAATTAAGATCCAAATCCAGACCCGTATAGATAGAGTCTAAAGCAAATAGGATTCAATTATTATTATTTTTTTATAGGGCATTATTGGAAAGATTATGTTTAATTTAATATAAGATTTGATCTTCATGTTTAATTTTATTATACCTACAGTTTCTTATGTTTTATATACAGTCAAGTGTCCATACTTGGGACAATTTTGAACTTTGCACTGAAAAATCAACCCCTCAATCAAACATTGAAATTAAAAAGAAAACCTTATTTGGAAAGATGGTTTAGTCTCTTTGTACTGATAATTTTAAAATTTTATGTGTACATTTAGTACCTCAAAAAAATAAAATGATGTTTGTCCCAAGTTAAGAGCGAGTACCCTAATTTGGGACAGAGTATAGTTTTTTTTTGTGTTGTCTCATGTTTACGTGCCTTGGTTTTAACTTTGGACAGGTTAAGTCTTTTTTAGAAAATATTTTAAGACAATATCAAATTGAAATTAGTTCAGAAATAATTTTATTCATCAATCACAACCTTCATGAAAAAAAATTACAGAATACTTTCTCTGGTAAGTTATACATCAAATCCCACATTCAAAAAATAAACAAATGAACTTGAGAAGTAGAAAACTTAAAAAACTAGAAAAACGTTAATGTATGTAGCGACTTTGTCTGACACGAATGAACAAAGAACAAAAGATTTTTAAACATTTAAAAAGCCCTAGAAATAAATTCTGTGGTTTTAGGCCTGTTATAACTATTTCATATAACCCTTAAAAAGATTCACGTCTAAATTCCTTGCTTCATTGCTATACTTCCTATAAGCCAGCTGTCGCTGAAATCGATAAAAATCAATTAGCAATCTTATTAAATACGCTATCATCTGAGGCTAGACTTACTGTAGAAATATCATTGATACTTGTGTCATTATTAGCAGCCGCCATAAAGAGCAATGTTACTGTTTATGGTATACTATATAATGATTGTTGCACTTTAGGCCCTTTCTTATACAGATTCACCAAAAAACCAGAAAATTTGAATTTTTATCTAGGAACTGGATTGCACCCAATATACCGCATGTAAACATTCAAAAACCTTAGTATAGTAGTTCACCATAAAAAAAAACTAAGGGTTTTACAGATTTTCAGGAAAACACACAAAAAAAAAAAATTCAATCGAAACACATTCTACTGAAACTATCATGAAATGCTAACACAGCAACAAGCAAACGTGATGACCTTCTGTAAACATAACCTGCAACAACTGTTAGGACTGCCAATATATTAAACAAAAAGAGCCAAATTGGCCCAAGTAAGGTCACTGTCCCAAATATGGACTGTAATTTCATGTATACAAATATGCTACTTTTCTTCATCATGTCTCAAACTTTAAATAAGGAGTAAATCTTTTTATATTGTAAACCTCAAACTGTTCAAGATATCTGAATGTCAGTGAAATTCCTGAAAATCAAGTGAAGAAGATCAGTGCAAGAATACCCTCACGTGCCAGTCTGTTGCGAAGTAACAGTGTCCCTCCTGAAGGCAATCAGGGAACAGTGTCGAGAAATGGAGGTGTTGGTGGTGGTCAAGCTTCTTCAGAGCCTGTCACACCGAGTTAGTTGAAATTTTTGTAAAGTTTTTAACAAGCAAAACTCATGCAGATAATAGGTCTTAGGTTAATATATTTCAGGATCTATGTAGTTTTCTCATAATATCTCAATAGGAGAGATATATTATTAATATTATACTATACTAGTAGGTTGCTGTCTGTGCTATCGCTGACATTCACACATATATTTATTTATTTGTTAAAACTTGTTGCTTTTGCATGTCCTTTGATAGAACTTGATGTGGAAGCCACTCAGCTTGTTCGAAAAATCGTTGGACAGCCTTCAACGACTCTAGTAGAAGCTGCAATCATTCCTAATCCTTCTGCGGTGAACATTAAGGGATTAAAGTATGTGCTAAATTCTATAGTTTCCCCCCTCCCCATTAATACTTCTTAATAAGGAAGAAACCCATTTATATATATGTAATGCAATCTTCTTGTTAATAAAAGACATATTGATTATTTGATGGAACTTTTTTTTGTCATTATCGTAGAAGAGGTTGTTTCTTTCACATATAAACTCTAATCATGTTGAGTTTGCCATGACCCCAACATAGTCTTTGGTCTTTAGGCTACCTTTTCAGCATGTCACAAAATGACAAGGTTTAGTAGTGTGCCTGAAAACCCGGTATTTTCCAGCATGCTGGAAAAATCATACCATTTCGTTACATAGGTCTATATATGTTACAATAAATGTGATAAATCCATGATTATCTATAATTGCTGGTTATATGCATGTATGCATAGCTTCTCCGTTAGTCTGATGAATTTTCCTACATTTATCACTTTTACTGGTGATCATGCATAATTTCCAAATGAAGTTGGCAGTAAGTATGATAAATATTGAAGAAATCATACAGAAATATCACTTGAATTCAACCACTTATCAGTTTCTCCTGTACATGATGGTAGCATAACACATATTTTGCTATAAAAATTAAATTAAAATAAGTGTTTTAAGGATAAAAAAAATTGATGAATCTAAAATGTAATGGCTTGTAATATTAGCTTCTTCCACATTCATCAACATGAGCAAGCACAACCGAAATTACCAATCAAATCCATCATCCTAGACTGAAGTTTGAGCAAAAAGTGTCCAGTAAATTAAACTCATTCATTGACGATATATTATATTTACCAATGCAAAGTATGGATTGTACGTAATCACTGGTAAATGTGATAAATTTGCAAAATTGATCAAATTTACCAAAATGATTGGTAACTTTGCATAATAACCAGCAAATAGACATAGTCACCAGATTTATCACATTTACTTTAACATGTACAACAACTGGAACATAAATTCCAATCTATGTGGGGCCAAAATTTCAATGTATCTCTATGACTGTAAAAGCCTTAAAAACTATATTTCTTCATAAATTTTAATTGATTTATTGATTCGCTGCAGTTTTTTGCTTTTTTTTTTAAAAATTGTCTGTTTAATAAATCCTTTTTATTTGATATTTTAAAATTCATTGCCTCTTTATGAGGTTAATATTCACAATACAACTTAACCTTGCTTGGCTAGGTTTCTTGGGATAACACGGTTAACATAAGCAAGAAGAATGCTATGATGGGTTCATGATGATAATGTCTGGTGCCCATTTGAAATTTTAGCATTTTTGAAACATATTTTTTAAGCTTATCAGTAATAGTAGTCAATTTGTGTATATTGTACGTGTTTGATTTCTTGTTATGATAGAAAATTTGTGTAAATGGGAGCATGGATATATATATATATATATATATCATTGAGTCCAGATTGAATGTTAATTTTTTAAAAAATTCCTGGGTTTAAATAGAAATACCAATCTCACTACCAAGTACTGTTGGCTTGATGGGCAAGTTGACATACACACACAGATTCTCTTTTCTACTGCAGTGAAGTGCTAGTATCGCCACTGTTAGTCCACTTGAGGGTGTTGAGTAATCATTGTATTTTCAGTGGGATGATAGCTCCCAGAGAGGAAGGATAGCAAGTTTCCTGATTTCCTGTCAGGAAAGTTTTTTTTTTGCTCAATGTTTCTTTTATTTTGTGAAGCCCATGAATATGGTGAGATGTTTTTTCAGCACTTGTGGTGGGTAGAGTTTTTTATTCAAGTGCTAAAATGCTTCAGAAAACTTTTGTGGAACACTGAGGCAGCCTTCTCATGTAAAGAGTCATGTTGGGGCAAGTTGGCATCCCAGCTGAGGGGTATGTTAGTATAGAACATGTGTCATATGACAACTTATTGATTCGGTGTAACTGCAGCAAAATTAGCCCAGATGTGAAGCAAGTTGGCATAGATTTTAACGGATTTGACAAAATGAGCATACAATTTTAAGTTGTATTTTCAATTTTAATTTGTAACCAAGGAGTACCGCTATCTTCAGTTTCAGTATCATCACGTTCGCCATAACTATTGTTGGAAAAGTATAAAAATCAAAAAGTAAAACCTATGCCAACTCGCTCCGGTCTCCCCTACCGTTATATACATGTACCATGTAGGGTATGTGTTCAAACAAGAACAATTAGAAAACATTTCAGATGATATAAAAAGTTACTTGATGGTCAGAAAGAGACTCTCCGGTCTCAGTGTTTAGTTGGTGATCGAAAGATAGGATCAAAGTTCCCAGAACTAGAAAAATAATTACATTAATTTATCTTCTTTTTTTGAGAAATTGAAAAAGAGAAAAGTTTTTCCCTAAATAGAGTAAATATAAAGTCTGTGCAATGCAGCTGATTGAAAATATTAGAAGTCTAATAACAATTTTGATTCTTCAACTAGATGGATGGCTGGGAACTTTCTTTTAGGAAAATATCACTTAAATCAAATTTTAACAAATGCTTGATTTTCAACAAATACAAAGGATTTTTGCCAAAAAGTGCTATTTTCATTTTTTTTTTTTTAAATTCTCTCAAAAGCATGGAAAAACAAGCAAGTTTACTTTCCGAGAAAGTAGTTAATAACATGTTTGTTCAATAAATTCAATAAATATATAAATTTATTAAGTTAAATAATATTGTAACCTCATACTATATCTGCCATGCCGGAAATCACTAACTATTCCAAATGGAAAAACAGAAAAAAAAAAATTTTTGGAGTGTCAAATTATATGCAGGAATACTGTTATGTGATTTAGTAAGGCTTCTTTACCTAAAAAGATAATGGATCATGTTGTATACATTTTTAGACGGTTTGTTTGAATCTCACATATTTGATTAATTGAAAAGATTGTTCTTGTTTCAAATTATTTGTATTGAATATTGTGAAAAAAGTAAAAAAATTCTCATATAGTATTTTATTTTTTTTTACTTTTTTTATATGCATATAAAAACCAGTGTAAACGAGTACATGGTGGCATTCAGTTCACGTCCGAAAATACCCAGGACGCCAGAGCTGTCCCCCAGTGGTCCAAAGCGCAGTAGGACACGTAGAACTCCGACTCCAGTTATTAAAGATGATGACGAAGGATTGTCTTTTAATGTTTTTGAAGTTGACGGCGATGAGCTCTCCAGGATGTCACCAAAAATCGCTGCCAGCAGTCCGCCATAGATAGACAATGTTAACTGAAAATGCGTGTACTAGTTTTATTAGTCGGTCTTATGCACACAAATAATATTTATTCAATATTATGGAGCAACTGCTGGCAGTTGAAAGGTGCAAAAATCTTCTAGAAAGTTCTTTAATTTCGAATTCTGATTATGAATCACTAATTGGGGATAAATTTTCATCATTATTATTTTATATAAAAAATTTTGAGAAAAACAATATGCGTTAATTTTAAGTTATGAGGATTGTAATAATGTGAATATCTTTCTCCAAAATTGGTTATTTGCTGAATTATAATAATGTTCTTATATATGAATATGTAACGTTAAACCAAAGCAATAAAACCTCATTTTTGTGAGGCCCCTCTTCTCTTGAGGCCCAGGTAGACAGCACTGCCACTCATGGTATCCTTTCTGCCTTTCTAAACAAGACGAAGAAAACCTATGTTGACATCTGCCATGAGGCATAGCCTAGTCATCCCAATTCTTTTGAGTGATTCAAATTGTCATTTGTTTTGCACCATATATGATAAACATACGTACCAATTATTGTATATAAGCAGCCTACTATATAGCATTGCTGTTTTAGAAATGCTATTACTTAAGCGTTGTGCCTTAACAATATGCCTTTTGATAGAAGTTCCGTAAATGTATCTTTATCAGGTGGTGTGAAACAAAGGATCTAGGTTTTATCTTTTTACTTTCATGATATGGGCTATATCAGGGGTTCTCCAACTGTGCGCAGCAGAGCGGTGACCCTGACAAAGGTTTTTCGAAAATATTCTTTATTAAATAGCTCTGGGGGAGCCGGCAGAGCTCGCAAATAATCAATGAATAGAAGGAAAGGGGCACCTCGGGTGTAAAAATTTTGAGAACCCCCAGAGCTATAGGTCTGATGGAGAAAGTGAAGCATATGTGATTTTAAGGTTTTGGTTTAACTGTGTATGCACCAGGGCTGGACAAATCTATTACTAATAAACCACACATGCACCTCGTCCATGTTCCTCTGCGGAACTTCCATCGAATTGGTACATGTTGGAATATGCGTGCATGTGTCGTGAACCTAACCTGAAGTTTGTTTGTGTAATGTTTGTTATGTGTAGTTCTGCCATCTGCCATAAATTTTTCTAACTATGATTGAAGTGCAATGATTTAGTAATTGTAGTAGCCTCATTGTAGGCCTGCTGCTCTTTGTGGCGAGACTTTTTAACAGGGAGATCGACTCCCATTTGTGTCTCCACGTTGGGAACCACAGAAAATCAACTTCGACTGACCACCACTTTGGCGACGATGGGGGCGCGAACCCGCGATGCAAGTCTGAAACTATGGTCGCTACAACGGACAAATCTATTGTTCTACATGCCTGGGGCATGTAAAAATTCTGTTTGGGCATGTATTTTTTTTTGACCAAATATCCGACGCGGGCATGTAAAAAATCCAAAAATAGGGATAAACATTTTTAGGGTTCACAGGAAATTTTGAGAGCTCTCAAACAAATGAGAAAAAGGCAAATAAATATATACAGGGTGGGCAAAAAGTCCGTAGAAACTTTAAAAATAAATAAAAACCGGAAAAATAACCGGAATAAAAAACGGTTTGCAGGGTTCGTTAGCATCGCTAGGTCACGGGAATTTTTTTAAGACCGGAAAAAAATAACTAAAAAAACAGCCGATAGGGGGAGCTGGTACGAGCGACTTCAGTGGAAATATGCAAATGAGAGACGGTTATAAGAACTTGCGCTCCTAATCCACAATCAGTTCACCGTTGTAAACCGTGTATGTGGACCTGCTGCACTCTGCCGTTGCTGGATTTGTGACTCGCCTGCAATATGTTATTCCCTGTGGTGGTGATCATGTGGAACACATACTGCTGTAGTAAACGATTTGAAGGCATTCTCTGTCCTTTACTTGCGCATCTTTTCTTTGACTTGTGTACGTCAACGCCACCTATCGGCTGTTTTTTTCCTGTCTTAAAAAAATTCCCGTGACCTAGCGATGCTAACCCTGCAAATCGTTTTTTATTTCGGTTATTTTTCCTGTTCTTATGAATTTTTACCCACCCTGTATTTCTCATTATTTAAATTCTTGAGTAAGTATTTTCATCAATAGTTGGCGGCACATTTGTTTGAAAGTATTATGAAAGTGGCAATTTTTTAGGCCACAAAGTTTTATGAAAGTTCTTAACGAATGCAACCAATGAGCTTATCGGTTGTATTTGCTCCAGTGTAACCGATATACTCATTGGTTGCATTTGTCAAAGTTAGTGTAACATTACTGCACAGTCTTAGACTAAGTGGCCAAAACTGAGGGGAGGAATTGCTTAAAATCCGTCCATGTGGTGAATTTCTTAGCGCTGTAGAAAATTCTGAGATTCATCAAAGGAATAAAATTCTTTTAATTGTAAGTGCAATGCTCTTTATTTTCTATATTATCTACATATTTGCATCTGCATAATCGTTTTTTAACGCGTGGGAAAAATCCGCACAAAAGGAAAAACTAAGCAATATTTTTCCGGGCACGTAAAAATATTCATTAGGACATGAATTTTTTTCAAACTTTTCCAGCCCTGGTATGTACATCTTACATATACATTCGAATCAATCATGAAAGCTAAATTACTGTTGTGTGTTTGTATGAAAAGCTACATTATTGTATGGTCTGATGGACACATCCATCCCTCGGGAACACTTCGATATTTCTCTGAGAGGTGTGAAGTGGGGTGTGTCTGGTCCTTCAATATGTGTCTGTAAACTGCATGGTACTGAAATGAAAAATTAAACTTTGTGTTTTATTTTTTTAGTATGGTCAGAACCAGAACATGTCATTTTTTAATCGTTATCCTATCACGTTGTGTTTGTCATCATCAAAGGTTTTATAACAGGGGTCTTCAACCTTTTTCCAGTCGCGAGCACTGCGTGTGCCCATCATCAAAAGAACAGCACCCTGACGGCAAGTTCAACATACGAATGCGTGAAATGATGATTTCAATCATCATTCATGTAGTTGGAATGTTGATCAAGTGCTCGCGAGCACGAAATCGAACACGAGCATCGAGCACTCTGGGTACTTCAGGGTAGCACCGTATTGCTCACGAGCAACGGGTTGAAGATGCCTGTGTTTTATAATAATTACTAAAGTATACATTTCACTTAAAGTATTATGAATTAGAAGCATAGAGCCAGACATGCAACTCACATACATGCTGCTGAGTGTTGAGAACATTTCTAAAAATATCTCGGTGATTATAATCCTCTTTGTTATGCGTCGATATGTCGAAAAATGTGAAAAAAAAACCCCCCCGTTTATTGATGTAAATCACTTTTATATCAGATTGAGATGTTTATTCTTCTGTGGTTTTAGATGTCTTTTCTTTTGCTGTGTGTGTTGATTGGTGTTTCTCAGATTTCTGTTATAATATATATATATATATATTGTTAATTTTCTATTATATCCATTTATACAAATGGAACTTTTTGGTATTCGATTTCTTATTTCAGAAATAATGTATTTGCCATATTATGGAATTAACATAATGGATTAAAAAATTATGGCTTTATCTTTTTCATTAAGACATTCTTTCAGTTTTTTTTTTCCTCTCTATAGCAACGAACAAGAGAATGAAATAAAATATAAAGGGAAATTAAATTTTGCGTGTCTAAAATCTCTGTTTCGGTCCAAGTTCGAAGTCTGGTGTCCTCGCGAAGTGGCTACCCCAGTAGCACACCGATATAGAACTAAGTAGAGGTTTCGATACCGTTCGACTCGTTTCCGATATTGTAGTTCGACATAGAGAAACTGGGATTATATTAAAAGGGACTACTTATCGTACAAGATATTCTCCTTCGAAACAAAATGCTATAAAAATGAGAGTAAAACTATTGTAGAGAAAAAGAAAGATATTTCGGTGTGTATTGAGTGAAATACATTTTACAAGATATACTGAAGACTGGATGTTGTGAAGATATTTATTATTTGAGATGTTAATTTTTTAAGGAAGGAAAAAACTCATCTCTGCCTCTACCGGGAGTCGAACCCGGGTCCCTCGATTGCCGGACGAGTGCTCTGACCACTAAGCTACAGAGGAGATAGAGATTTTCCTTCGCTAGAGCGTATATATGCCGAACGGAACCGTGCAATGGTGAAACCGATCAGCTAATAGCTCATGGACGACGAGCCACCAGAGGGCTATATATATGACATGAATGTCGCTCTCCACTTATTAATACAAGATATACTGAAGACTGGATGTTGTGAAGATATTTCCGACTTTCGATATACACAGACCGTAACGTATACTGTATAGTGGACTAGCTAAAATATTGTATAATTAATTTTTATGTACACGGTGGACGAGAAGCCCTGAACACGTTTTAAAAATCAATAACAAATCAACCAATCGATGTAAAAAAGTGCGATTTGCACTTTACATGTACACTTTACTTTACAAAATACTTTTCATGGTCTAGAGCAGTGGTTCTCAACCTTTTTTTGTCCATGGCCCTCTTTCAACCATTTCTCATTCCTATGGCTCCCTCTTGCGAACATGAATAATTTTCTAACCCCCCCACCCGCCCGCCCGTTTTTCCATTAGAAGATAGTTATTCAAAAATTGTCTGAAGTATATAAATATGTTTGAATTTAATTTGATTAATTTTTAATTTATGAAAATAACGAAAGAGCAAAATAAACGTAACAGAATACAGTAAAAAAAAAATAGAATAAATTATTTTCAATCAATGTAAATTCTGCGCTTGAAGATGACACAAAGTCATCAAGTTACTCTTTACTGGATGAAATTTGTATTATTTCAAATTAGTTTATTTTTGTGTAAATTATTATGGTTTCGTTGAGAAAATGTCAGTTGCAGCTTCCAAAATACGCATTCTTATAATGATGAAAATCTCAAAAAAGTGGCAGCAAGCAGTTTTATTGATTTTATTCTCTTCATGCGGATAAAAGTAATATATAATGAGGGAGTAGCCACACAGAAATGAATCACAATTGAAAAGTTCAACCTTTCACATCGTTTTCAATAATGTATCAAGGATATAGGTTCACATGTTGTAGCCATACTATGAACTTAAAAAAATGAACTAAAATACGTGTGAAAATTTTTAAATATTTGTTTGAAACATTCATTCCAGAGAAATCATGCACGCAGTCACAGGGCCGGATTAACCATTAAGCAAAATAAGCACGTGCTTAGGGCATCAGTACTAAAGGGGCACCACCAAAAAAATATCATATGGTATTTCTTTTTAATGCACGATTTGTTTTCAGCATCCATCATCCGATAGAAGATCCTAAAATTGTAAGAACACTTGATTGTACAGTTGAAGATCATTATCACAAGAATGGCACGAAAGATGAGAATCTAATAATATTGCAAACTAGACTTCACATTATTGCCAAGTTTTTCTCTCGATTAGCTTTTCACAATTTTCATAAAGTACGCCCAGGGCTGTCTTAACATCACGCCCACATACAAAGCGACTTTTCTGAAAGAGGCACTACTACCTTGCTAAAAATTCCTACCTACCTATTTGCATATTTACTCTTGGAAATCGGAACCAGATCTAATCGTCACTTGGTTGCCAGAAGTGACCAGATGGGCCCCATGCAGCAGAATAGTTCTACAGAATAAGTACTACATAGTATACTACAGAATAATACCAAGTTCTACAGAATAAGGACATGATTTTTGTGGGTCATTAGTGGATCAACTGTGTAGTTTGATCCATAGAAGTAAAAGAAATGCTACCAGGTGTAAATTGCAAACTTGACAATGTATCTAAAAAGAAAAAATACCCAAAATATATATAACGGTGAATCGCCAGAAACAAGATACCTATTGGCAGGGCCGCAACTGGATACTTGGTTAGCCGGGGCAACTACTCATTTAGGCACCCCCCCCCCTCGCAATGCTGAAGGATAGGTTGAATGGTTGAATTTGCGCCCCCTTTTGTAATGCGCTTGGGGCACCAGACTCGCCTGCTCTCCCCCCCCCCCCCCACTAGTAGCGGCCCTGCCTATTGGTAATATTACGGCCATTATAATATTCAATGGTTTCTCCTTGGAGTGTTGGTACAGCCTTTATCCATTAACCGTTCGTCGTAGTGGTATGGTTATAATTTTAAAAATTCTCAAAATATGACCAGAAATTACCCTGTACGAGTTTTGAGGATGAAAATACAGTGTACGCAAAATAAAAAATTTAAATTTTTGTACGATCCCCCCCCCCCCCTAATTTCCAATCAGACAGTTGTTGCTCTTTCTCTTCTGAGATCAACAAACAAATCACATGTTTTTAACTGCATTATTCCCTGAGATATTCAAAATCGGAGACAGGTCCAGGATCGGGAGAATTTCGCGACCCTATCCAGAAAAAATTTTTTGCGGCTTCCTCTAAAAACATTTTATGTAGTTGTTCCCGACTTACAAACTTTTCGAGTTGCGAACATAAATCTTGGAGGGGAATTTTTTTTCAGAGATTTTATTACTCTAATAAAAGATTTTATTCTCTAATTTTATTACTCTAATTTTTTTCCTTATTTCAGGAACGCGTTGATAGTCTGGATCGTAATCAAACACGATCCATTAAGAGGGGAAATGGCATTTTAAATTAATTTTACAAAATTCATAGATTATTAATAATAATTAGCACGTGGTCCACCTGCTGGCACTTCATCGTGGCTCGAATCATATTGAACAGTCATAAAATTTTGTCATACTTTTAAAGCGCTTCATCATCTCCTTTTATCAAATATACGTTGGAATTCCATAACTGATCATTTTTCGAATTTTTTATTGCTATTTTTGTGTAATTAATGTAAATTAATAGAAGTAAAGGAATCAATTACTGGAATTCCATGACTTCCACAAGAGTAGGGCTGACAGGCAGGATCGTCGTAATAGCATCATAGCCGCCGCCCCCCCCCCCCGAGCCAAGGGATTTTTTGGAGGCCCTACATGGAAAATTCTCGAAAAATTCAACTACGTCTCGTTTTCCTGAGGCACCCTCTTCTCTTGATGACCTTCGGGCACGGCCCGGGGTGGGGGAAGCATCCGTTAAGACGGCACTGCCTAAGGTTCGCACCAGGCTTGCTCCTTTTTCAGTTTTGAATCTGGTAACCCTATCTGAAGACCACATAATCCGTATTATCACTTATTTGTTCGATCATCCGTATTGTCCGTATGTTATTTTGTGGAAAGAAATAATTATTTTTACAACATAAAATCGATTATTGCAAATGTACGAATTTTGTTACCGAAATTTTCGTCTCATAAAAAAATTTTATTGTAAAAAATAATCAAAGAACTCTCTCTCTCTCTTTTTTCATCATCTCATGAGTTGCCTGAAATTTCGAGATTAAATGGCAGCACCAACAGTATACATATAAATCAAGCCTCTGGACAGAGTAGGACTTCAGCGGTCTCCGCCTTGGCAGTGCTGAGAACTGTGTCCCCCAATATCTTTCGTCGGAACCATCACGTGACTCGGTGAAAACAAACACGACCCCCCCCCCCCCTGTTATTTTCTTATGACATAAATAGGAGTTTAAAACAATAAATGAAAAAAAAATAATTTCAGCTTGGACGGGATAATTCCAAAATTAATGACAGTAATTAAAGAAATATTCTAGAATTAATGTAAGAGATAATTACAGCATTGATAAAAGTGATAATTCCAAAATTAGTGAAAGAATTATATACAATGAATTAATGAAAGTGATAATAATAAAATTAATGAAAGATAATTCCAGAATGAAGGAAAGAGATAACTCCAAAATTAATGAAAAAGAGATAATTCCAAAATTAATGAAAGAGACAATTCCAGAATTCATGAGATATAATTTCAGAATCAATGAAAGAAATAATTCCAGCATTAATGAAAGAAATAATTCCAGCATTAATGAAAGAAATAATTCCAGCATTAATGAAAGAAATAATTCCAGCATTAATGAAAGAAATAATTCCAGCATTAATGAAAGAAATAATTCCAGCATTAATGAAAGAAACAAATCCAGAATTGATGAAAGCAATTATTTCAGAGGTAATGAAAGAAATAATAATTAATAAAGGAAATAAAATTCCAGAATTAATGAAAGAATATTCAAAAAATAATGAAGGAAAATTCCAGAATAAATGAAGAAAAGTTTCATAATTAATGAAAGAAAATTCCAGAATAAATGAAGCAAAGTTTCATAATTAATGAAAGAAAATTCAAGAAATTATGAAAGAAATGATTCCGGTATTAATGAAATAAATAATTTAATCTTTTTTCACCTTTAGATGAGTTCTCCTCTCTATCCTTTTTTTAAATGTTTAAAACCCAATATTTAGAGACCGAACTGTACATTTCTATGGAGAAATTGCCAGGCGGGAACTCTGTTTTGACCGAGTCACGTAATTTCCTTGCATTTGGTGTCGCTGCAGTCGTGGTGGCTGGATGCTCCCTCTAGTGATAAGTCCGACCAGTAATGTCGTCTGCTTCTCTGCAGGTTACTTGTTTTGGGCGTCTCCTTGTGTCCTGAAAAAATTACTGAACTGGCAGTTCGAACATCCAGTTCTGTTTGTGAGCTTAGCTTGTAGGGAACCGACTTCTTGTCTGTCGTCTGCTCATTTAGAGGCTCTTTGTTTTGGACGTCTCCTTATGCTCAAATAAAATAACCGAACTTATAGTTTTAATTTCCAGTTCAGCTCACGAGCTTTGTTTATAAGGAACTGAGCGGAATAAAGGATACAGTTTTTTTCAATTTGAACTTCATTATCACCACAAGAGTCACTTTTAAATTTGACATTAGATGGCAGCACATTACTATAAAGTGCAGTGTGGGAAAAATTCACTTTTTACGATCTTACCTGTCGTCTGCTTGTGTGGAGGTCCTATGTTTTGGATAAAGGTCTCCTTGGGTCATGAAAAAATTACTGAACTGGAATTTTGATCTTTCAGGTCAGTTTATAAGCTTTGTTTATAAGGAGCAAAGCTGAATGAAGAATTTAAATTTTTTTATACCTGAGCTTTTCGTCATCACCACATAAGGCATTTCTGATTTTGAAAGTAGGTAGCAGCACCAACAATATTTTTAAAAATGAATTTCTTAAAGTATTCTGGAGTATTAAATTAATTTTAATTCCCTTTTAAAATTGTTAGTGCCATTGTGAATTCGCGGCAAATGCTACAAGGCAAAAAAAAAACAAACAAAAAGAACTGCTATTGGCGGACGGCGTAACAGTTCGAGTCACCCGGTATATACGGATTTTGTCATTGCGTAACGCAGTGACAAAACTGTTCATGTGAACATAATAATGATTCATTATCAGGATTTCAAGCCCATCGGAAAATATAAATAAGGGGCCATTCAAGTATTACGTAAGCAGATTTTCAGCCATTTTTGACCCCCTTCCCCCCCCCCCCCCCACCGTCAGCAACATTTCGTCAGCAGCTTAGAATACTTCATATCTTCAAAAAGGGGTGGTTGATGACGTAAGCAACCTTCAAACCCCCCCCCCCTCCCTATCATCAAAAGTCAGCAAATCCGAAACTTCCTCCCTCCCCTCGATGCTGACGTAATACTTGAAGGACCCCTAATCAGATATTCAAATAAGAAAATTTGTTCACTTCAATTTCGATACGGTGAAAATCTGAGATTTCATTGCATGACAAGCTGCCTTCAAGTGGCTTTTTGGTTCATAATGTGACCGCTCTCTCGCAGGCGAACGAAGCAACGTGCGAGTTGGCCTAAACACAACACAATATTTCACATAATAGTCTGTACTATATTTAATATACAGGGCGCATAGGTAACGGGGCATATGGCATTTTACTGGCGAACCATTGGTCCTAGAAGCATACTTCCAGTTGGAAAAAGCACCCGAATAATGTGTAGTACTCAGATATTTGATTCATGTTGCCAGGGGTTACATAGTTATTAAAATAAAAATGTTAACTCTTTATGGACACCCTGTGCCCCGAAACCCAATTGGAAAGTTATTTCCCGGTCTCCAGCAAAAAAATTCATCGTTTCTAAGTGCAATACTCACTGAGATATTCGAAGAAAGTTGGAAAAAAAAAATCATTAAATGCGAGGAAACCATTTTACCCGCATTTAATGCTGTTTTTTTTCCCGAAATTTCCTCAATTTTTCGAATTCGCATATCTCGGTGAATATTGTTCTTAGAAACGTGACATTATTTTAGTTGTCATCGGAAGAGACAGAGCAACAACTTCTTAATTGGGTTCTTTGGCACACGGGGATGGTATAAAAAGTTGGTTTTTTATTTTATTTCATAACTAGACAACCCCTTACAACATGAATGACATATCTGAGTTCGACACGTGATTCGGATACTTTTTCTAGTTGGGTATGTCTTTAAGACTAACGGCTCGCAAGTAGTGCCATACGCCCTGTTACCCATGCAGTCTGCATATACACGTAAAAAAATACAGTCGACTCTCGTTTTAACGAATACCGTTATAACGGAAAAAATATCGTTTTAACGAAAACTTTTCTAATCCCCCCCGGATAAGTTTACATAGGAACAATATAAAAATCTGAAATTTAACGAAATTTCTTTATTACTCGGTCGCTTGGAGTTCATTATAATGGGGTTTAACTGTATTCCCACCAAAAAAATCTGATATTTTTGCAATTTTTGATGTGAAAGCAGTCCTTTTTATAATGATTATGTCATTTTACTTTTATAAAATTTAAGAAGGAAACAAAAGAAAGAAAGGGTAGGGAGAAAAAAAAGAAAAATGGCCAAGAGGGGCTCGGTTGTGCGTAAATGCCTTGAAATTCCACTTGTGCGCAAGGGGATTCGAGCCTCACTCTCAGTTTTATGATAAAATTTCACATTTATGAGACGTTTGACTACGGTTACGATTAACCTCTATATATAGCTCTTTCAATATTAAAATATTTCATTTATACGAAGCACAATTTCAATTATTTGGCATTTTCATTTTGACTCGAACTCCAAATCTTTGGCATTTAGACACCATTTCCAACTATCAAATCCACGAGGTTTTTGCAAATTGGGAAAAATGCGTCGCTGAATTGATTTTGCATGCTTATTATCAACACTAAAAACCACAAATTTTAGGTTGACAGATACAGAGATACGCATTGAGAGAGTTATGGACATTTCAAAATGAAGACTTGCGTGAGAATTTATTGCACTTTTTCTGAGAAATCAACAGACGCAGTGAGTCTCAAATAAACGGATTTAAATTGCTTTAAATGTAGTGTTGTCATACGCCATTTTAGAATTTTTTTTTCTCTAATGCCCACAACATTGTTCTTGCGGGATAGGAAAATTGTATTGAAATTATTTGGGATGTTGCAGGCCATCAGCAGGCTTATGTAGTAGGGCAGTTAATAGGAAGCATTACAGTATAGATTGAAAAAAACTTTAAAGATGTGGTGTCAATCTTAGTCCTACTAAGTCCCAATACATTATCTGCTTGGATTGCATATAGAAACCAATCAGCATAAACCAAATGACGTTAAGACCGTCTTAAATATGTTTAAAATCACGTTTTTCCTGTTAAATTGAAATGAATGACATAAGAACACTTGCGATTGAGAGACAGTTATACAGCAATGTGTAATTTTAAAAAATTTAATTTCGCGGGTATTTTTCCTCATGTATGATTTGGTCTCTTGGATGGAGTTCGTTATAACTGAATTCGACTTTATTTCTTTTCAGTGGGGGCAATGGGTTGGCACACCCCTCCCCAAAAATTCATTAAAAAAATACCCCAGAGCAATCGCTCTTTATTCGATTTTTATAAATATATTCCCCATCGGACCACTCAGGTTTAGAGGTGCCGCGAGTTCGATACCCGGTTCGTCCTTGTCAGAAAACTTTCCTGACACAGGGGTACAACGAAAAATGGCGACTTGACCGCAGCAAAAAATTTGCTACCGTATGGAGTCCCCCATCGAGGGGTTAGCGCACCAACCTCTCGATGAGTATAAGCAACAAGCCTGCCGTTCGGAATCGGCAATAAATTGTGGTTCACAGTATAATTAGCCCTCGTGTGCAGAAAATGACCGTGGTGCGACAAAAATGATCAATGATCAGACCACTCAGTGCCGGTTGAAGATAGCTTTGAGCTAAACTAGACGGCTATCCGTCTGTAATTGCATGAAAACAATGGGGTTTTTTTACAGACAAGCTTTCATTTTTCACCCATCTACTTCTTGGATTGCATTTACTACCAGCACTCAAAAGAATGTCAATGAATGGCCAACAAATCTTTGTCTGCTTTGTCTTTATGGCAGCCCTCTTTGAATGAAAAGTCTTCGAACACACACAACTTCCTGTCTTTACAGTTATTCCATTTTGCTTAAACCTCTTCTATAGTTTGCGTCAGGGCCTACTGTCACCCCCAAGTCGTAAACCCACCGAGATTACATGCAACACTTTTTTATTTCCTTCCTCATATTAATGTTACTTGAATAGCGGAAAAATTTCGAAAAATATATATTCTATGCATTTTTTGTTTGAAATTCAATTTTTTTTAGTCAGAGTGACTAATTTCCACAACCTTCTTCGTGGCCCCCGTATCAGTAGCCGTGGCTCCCTTTTCGCCAGATTTTCATCCGTGGCCCCCCTGGAATATCCTAGGGCCCCCTGAGGTCATATGGCCCCCGGTTGAGAACCACTGGTCTAGAGAGACTTTTTTTGTGTGTGACAAATTTTTAAAAAAAGTTCAGATTTCACTCACAGGTGGCGCTGTAAAACGTTAAACTCGACATAAAATGGAACACATTCGGTGCGTAATTAATGTTTATGTTATTAATGTTAATCTGCATTGCACATAAAACTGTCACATTTCAATATGGGCGCCCTCATTAGCTCCGTTTACATCTAAACGGGTGAAAGGATGCTCATGTTGAAACATGGTAGTTTTATGTAACGCAAGTTGTCATAAACATTAATTATGCACTGATTGGGCTGCATTTCATGTGTGTCATGCCAAGTTTTTCGCTTTACAGTGCCACCTAGGAGTGAAATTTGAACTTTTGTTCAGTTCACCAAAAAAAAAAAAACAACAACAACTCTAGGCCATGATAAATATTTTAGTTTACACCGCATATTTTTGTGGCAAGGTTGATTTCTTATCAATTTTTTAAAACGTGTTTTTCTCGTCCATCTTGTACAATACCCGACGCTGTCTGGGCTTTCCCCATGTACTTAATGGATCTCCTGCCTTTTGATAACAGAATTGAACGTTTTCGTCGGTTCCTAGCCCCTGCAGGCTGTCTTCCGGCCTACAGGTCAACCAAGATGGCATATGAAGAGAGAGACGAGATTTTGTGTGTGCTTGTGTGTGTCAGTAGTGTATGTATGTGTTATAGAACAAATTTAGGTCAATCCAAGGGGAAATTTTAAGCCTTTTAAGATGGTAAAAAACTTTTTTATGCAGAAATGTCATTAAAAATATGATTTTAATCATTGATTTATTTCAAATTTTTTTACCACATTTTTTTGGTTGTTTATGCTATCCTATGGCAATAAAAAATTTTACACATCTCTAATATTTAATTTTTTTACAAATTTTCAAAAATAACAAAAAACAACCAAATCTTGTTCGCGTTATAAAATAACATGACATCAATGAAATTGAGTAAAAAATTGATTAGAAATAAAGGAAACTGTTCGGTTCATAAAATGACGAAAAAGATTTTAGATCCATTCTCATAAATCTTTTTTTTCATAAATCACAATTTTTTCTTTTAAAGACTTAAAATTTTAAATTTTATTTTGAACAAGATTGAGTCGATAAAAATCTCAATCTTTTTCATCATCTTATGAATTCCCATGACCTACCGATGCTAACCCTGCAAACAGTTTTCTATTCGATTATTTTTCCGGTTTTTATGAATTTTTAAAGTTTCTACGGACTATTTGCCCACCCTGTACGTAATCACCGTTGAATATGATAAATTCTCGATTTATGAAAAAAAATCCACAAATTAGAGTTAGCCTGATTTTACTGTCCGCTATCGAGTGTATCCGCTAACGGGAAGTGAAATGTCTTAAAGCCCTATTCCGCGGGACCGGGGATCAGGAAAGTATCCATTAACGGGAGGTGCCCGCTAAAACGGGGAGTGTCCATTAAGGGAGGTTCCACAGTATTTTATTGTTGTTATTATTATTATTTTGATATATTCAAAAAAAGTTCGAATTTCGTTTAGAGATGGCACTGCATCACAAAAAAAAACTCTACATCTAAATGTACACGTCCTTTCGAAAAAATTAGAACACCCCAGAAATTTACGTGAGCAGTTCATGAAATGCTCAAGCTGGAAAACCCAAATTATGTATATAAGAGTAAGGTTGTAATTTGTGTTTTCATCAAGAAGTTCTCGAACAATATCGGTTTCAAAAAAATTGCATAATAAAGTAGATTGAATGTTTCTCAAAGTGTAAAATTACTTTTTCCTCTGTCTCAAAAAATTAGAACAACCCCGAAAGTTGTTTAAAAAAAGATATTGACTTAAATTAATTACTTTAAACAGCAGCAGGGCCGTTTCAATGACTTCCGAAAGTTTTTTCGGGAACCCTTTCGAGCCAAATGAAAATTTAAAAATGTGAGATATAATGTGATTATTAAATAATTTGGGAGGCTTCCGTTTAAATGCGCACCCAGGTCCCATTGACAGACCCGTTAAGCCGTCATTGTGCACCGGGCCGCAAAACACTTAATCCTAGTCCTCAATACATTAAAATAGTGTCATAAAGCGCGACGAAATTTCATCAACATTAAACATTTATTAATATTGTTCTATGCATCAGAGTGAACACTCCACCTCCACATTTTTACGGAAAGCTCAGCGGAGAGCCTGTGGAGTCGCAGCTCCACTTTTCCGGAACGAGTTCACGTTATATCGTATATCGGTCAGGCATTAATACTTTATTCAGAAATGAAATAATAACGCTCTCATCACGTAAATTACGATGAAACCATCACGGAAATGCCAAAACTAAATATTCCACTAGGTTAATTGTTTTTCTTCGACAAAGAAGGGTCTCGTGATTTCACGGGACCAAAATGAGTGCGTGCGTGTGTGTTGTTTGTTCAAAAATCCAAGGTTGGTAACCATAATTATTCATGACATGCTATTTTTTTTAATAAGAAAACCATACATCGGGATAAACATACACCGCGATTAGGAATAGAAGAAAAGAAATTGATACTTTATACTCAATAAGGCTATTGGCTATTTTGTGAGCGGTCATGTTTATTGGAGGCTGTTCATCACTATGGTGACCACCAAAAAAAGTCGATAACCCTTCGGTTCGGACGACACATACCCGCTCGCTCAGCAAAAGCAGCGGTCGAATTTGAAAACAGTGAGCCTCAAATAGCCCATAGCCCACCGTTCTTCGATTTTATGTCCTAAGAAATCATGGTCATGTAGTTAGTGCGTCGACGTCATGATTTAAATCATGTCAGCGGGTGGCATAATCACCGCATGTGAGTTTCGATCTTGGGATATTCGGTGTCTAAACGGGTAAGTAACATTGTCCAAGTTTCATCAGGCTATTTTTAATGTTATTGGTGTTTCTCAACCTGTTGTTCGCAAAAAGTTTTCCTCATTTTATTTTAGAGGGGGGTCTCTACCTTTTTACACGGTAAAAAAATTTTCTTATGTAGAAATACTATATTATTAAAAACATCATTTATCATTGATTTATTTCAATTTTTTTACCGCATGTATTTGATTGTGTATGCTATCCTGTGTTAGTACAGAGTTTTACATATCTTCAATACTTAATTTTGTACAAATTTTCAAAAAAAATTCATTAAATTTTGAGCTTGAGCGCATGATAAAATCGCATGAAATCAATATAAGTGAGTAAAAAATTATCCAAAATAAAGGAAGCTGTTCAGTTCATAAAATGATGAAGAAAACTGACATTTTACTGACTCAATCTTATTCAAAATTTAGTTTAAAATTTTAAAAATTAAAAATAATTCATAACCTAAGTATATTATGAATGGATCTCAAATCTTTTCCATCATTTTATGAACTGAACAGTTTCCTCTATTTTGGATTATATTTTATTCACTTATATTGATTCCATGTTATTTTATTATGTGCACATGCTGTTTTTAATGCCTTTTTTTCTTAAATTTTGCAAAAAAAAACCTAATGTGAAACTTCGTGCTCACATAGGAGAGCACAATCAAATATATGTATTAAAATATATAAGTATAGATCTATAATTATATAAGATATATAATTATATATGTATAGATAGATACATGTATATGTATGGTGCTACATGTAATGTACTAACTGATATTCATAATACGTAATTTAATTAACTCTCAAAATGAGAAATCTAACATCTTAACGTATACCGTAATCGTAAATATATGAATAAAAATACAATATAACATGTCTAATCTTTATAAAAAGCTGTTTTCTGAAACATATGTGATTATAACCCCCCCCCCCCTTTAGACCTGCTGGTAGGACTTACTAAGTCCCTTGGGGTCACAAAGTGTTTGTATTCGTGTGTTTTTATGTTTGTACCTATGTGTATGTTTGTATTTGTATACATGTCTGTGTTTTTGTGATTTGTTTATTAAAAAAAAAAAAATTAAATAAATCACAATGGGTAAAATATTTTTAATAGCATTTCTACGTAAGAAAGTTTTTCTGCCATGTTAATAGGTAAGAGACCCCCTCCCCACTGAAAGTGGAAATTAAATGGACATTATATTTGAACGCCATACATGTTACAGTTCTTAATTGAAACATGTACGACGGCACAGACTCGGTTATAAAGACGTTGAAGATTCCACGAAATTTCGACGTTATAACCGAGAGCGGCTTTTTCGATATTTTTATCGAAGATACAATCAAATACTGTGTCTGAAGTTGTGTGTGTTTTCATTGTAATTAAGGGGTGACTATATTTGATCGAGAAAAATATTGGAAATTTGGATCATATGAACTGGACATTGACAATTCTTACCAAAAATGTTCTCAATTGTTGGCAAAACTGCCCGATATTTCATGGGCACCCGCTTATCAGACACGGGGACCCCTTTAGTTCTGATTTTTTTTTTTTCTTCTGTGAGAGAGAAGAATCGAAAATAATTGCAGCACCAATGGAAATTCAGAATGGAAGAAAGAAATAATTCCAGAATTGATGAAAATTTACAGAATTGCCAGAATTGATGGAAGTTCGGAATTCCAAAATGATGAAAATTTAGGATAAATTTTAAAAACAATTCCAGACATGGTGGAAATTCATAATTAATGAAAGAAATAATTCCAGATATTTTTTCCTAGATGAAAACGCACATTTACAGAATTGATGAAAACGCAGATTTTATAGAATTCATGAAAATGCGGATTTACAGAATTGATGAAAACGCAGATTTTATAGAATTCATGAAAATGCGGATTTACAGAATTGATGAAAATGCGGATTTACAGAATTGATGAAAACGCAGATTTTATAGAATTCATGAAAATGCGGATTTACAGAATTGATGAAAACGCAGATTTTATAGAATTCATGAAAATGCGGATTTACAGAATTGATGAAAACGCAGATTTTATAGAATTCATGAAAATGCGGATTTACAGAATTGATGAAAACGCAGATTTTATAGAATTGATGAAAATGCGGATTTACAGAGTTAGTGAAAATGCAGATTTACAGAACTGATGGAAATGCAGATTTACAGAATTGATAAAAATGCAGATTTACAGAATTGATGAAAACGCACACTTACAGAATTGAGGATTTTGAATCAAAAATTCAAATTTTTGAATTTCTTTCCCCTGTGGTCTTTTATAAATTTCTTTGCTTCTCGAGTTTCTGAACTTGTCACTCGAACCCTATTTTTGGAATTTTGTTTTTCCTCTCCCTTATTTTGAATATTCGGTCTTCCTCTTTACTTTTTTTTTAATTTCTAACCCCCCCCCCCCCACATTTTCGATTTTCTATCCTTCTCCTATTTTTGAATTTGTGACCCTCTTCTCCTCCCTTGTTTTAAAAATTTATATTCCCGTTTTCCCCCTTTTTGAATTTCTATCCTTCCTCTCCCAGTATTTAATTTCTGCCTCCATGTCCCTTTCTTTTTCGAATTTCTCTGTCCCTTTTCCCAATATCTTCGAATTTCTATCCTTCCTTTCCCCAATTTTTAATTTTTGTCCATATTCCCCCAGTGACTTGCTGAAGGGGCGCGGTAGCCCAGTCGGTAGGATACTCGCCTAAAGTACCGAAAGGATGTTTATAGGTGTCTCGAGTTCAATACCCGGTTCGTCCTTGTCCGAAAACTTTCCTGACACAGGGGTACAACAAAAAACGGCGACATGACCACAGACAAAAATTGCTACCGCAGGGAGTTTCCCCATCGAGGGGTTAGCGCACCAACCTCTCGATGAGTATAAAAAACTAGCCTGCCATTCGGAATCGGCAATTAATTGTAGGTCCCGGTCAAATTAGCCCTCGTGTGCAGAAAATGACCGTGGTGCGACAAAAATGATCAATGACTTGCTAAAAAAAATACTTATGTTCGAATGTATTGTAATAGATATTTATATTAAATGCTAAATGGCCATCGTGCATAGAACGCCAATGTATTGATCTGCTGTTCCTTTTCTCCCATCAAAAGGGCGCATCAGTTTGATTTTGATGGTATCATGAACACAATCAGCGAAACACATACTGAAGTTGCCGTTCATCCGATATGACGTCATCGTCTGTATTATCTCGTAAGGAGAGCTCGACCTCGTCCTTGAACACAGAAGCCAAAGGCGAAAAGTGCGGTTCGATACATTTCTGGAGAAACTTCGCTTACGACGTCGAGGTAATTATAGGTATCATTTGTAATCATAAGAGTCCCAGCCCTACATGCGGAAATGAGAGGGATAGTACTCGTCACGACAGATAATTCTTTCAAAAGGAATTCATGGTTGCAAATGACTTTTCTGGTCAGCGCATGTTAATGTAAAATTTCAGCCACTCGAGCCAAAAAAGGAGGATCAAAAGTCCCGAAGTAACCCTGAAAGTGAAAGGGAAAAAATACACTGAAGTGCCAAAAGTCATGGGATACCTCTTAATATTGCTGCACTTCGCTGGATAAAAGGTCCCACACGATATTAAGAGGTATCCCATAACTTCAGTGCTGAAGTGCCAAAAGTCATGGGATACCTTTTAGTACTGCTGCACTTCGCTGGGTAAAAGAAGGTCCCCACACGATACTAAGAGATATCCCATGACTTCAGTGCTGAAGAGCCAAAAGCCATGGGATACCTCTTAATATCGTGTGGGACCTCCTTTTATCCGGCGAAGTGCAGCAATATTAAGAGGTATCCCATGACTTTTGGCACTTCAGTGCATTTTCCCCACACAGTTGGAGAGGAAAAGGGACGAAATGTTTTCGCTCCGTTACTTCGCCTAGGACTGGAGGGAATTTCTCTGTCACTACTTATGTTCTAAGTTTGCCATGTTTTGGCGACTTCTGAAACGGGCTAATGCACGTATCCTCCGAATAAGTGAGTTATGACTGCGGTCCTATTGGGAATTTGGGAATTTTTGTTTTCTCTTGACAATGTACTACGACCCTTCTAATTTTTGTTGTGAAGTTCTGGGGGCGCACAACCTTTCTTAAGTTGGTGGGCCGGATATGCGAGATGGCTACTGCTCACGGGCCACCAAACATTTTTTTTAAAAATCAGATTTGAACCACTCAGTTCTTCTCTTTTTGCTAACAAGCAATTTCATTAAATTCATAACACATGGAGAATAATAAATACAGCCATTATCCGAGTTACGAACAAGTTTCGTACCGAGCATCGTCCAAGTGGAAATCGCGCCAATTTTTATACGATTCAGATGCTTTCAAACTTCTTTTTTTTTTCAAGATTCAACAGATTTTTTTTCAATACTTCCTTTAAAAATATGTATTTCTTTCATTCAAAAGGAGTCCGCCAAATATCTCGACGAATGGATGTTTTTTTTCTGGCCATGGCACCCTTTAAACATCCCAAGGCCCCACACAGACTATGCGACCCATTTTGAGAACATAATTCCGGAATGGAGGTGGGCAGAGCAGAGCAGATACGGCTGCAACAAGATACTTTTTCACAAAAATCTTTCATGGGTAGGAATGAATTCCTTTGTTTGCCAAGTTTGGCTCGCTAGGTGTAGGTTGGCTAGGTGTAGGCTGTTTTTGTCCCTGAACCCCCTTTGAATACCACAGGATTTGAAGAAATTATACGTTCCCAGGATGAAAACGCATAGTTCCGGAATGTGAGTGGGTTGAAAGCCTTCGTTGGTCAAATTTGGCTCCTGGCTATAGGTAGTTTTTTTCCCCAGGAAACTCTCCCCCCCCCCCATCTGGATATCCCAGGTGCCCAAAGGAAATGTGCGTCCCCAAGGTGAAAAACGCATAATCCTGGAATGGAGGCGGGCAGAGCAGGAACACACACACACAGGGCTACATAATTTTTTCTTTTTTCATTCACTGGATACATGCGTATCAATACTCATGATACTCTCACGGGCTGGTTTTAACCATGGCCGCGTTGAATGTCCCAGGGCTCCAAAGGAAATATGCAGCTCCGTCTTGAGAACACATGATTCCGGAATGAAGATGAACGGAGCAGTAAAAAGGCCGTAATAAGATACTTGTTCGTAAAATCTTTCAGAGACCGGATTGAACCCCTTAATGGGAAATATTTGGTTCGCGGGGTGGAGGTTATTTTTGCCCAGTGCCCCAAATGGACTTTCCGGTCCTACGGTGAGAACGCATTAATCCGGAATGCATAAGGGTGGGGCTGACAGGGCTCTAGCCCTGGGGCCCGGGACAATTTTTTTCATTTTTCGCTTTTTCACATAATTTCGCTTCATAAATTAACTGGAGAAAAGTCTGACCGGGGCCCACTAAAGATCCCAGCCTAGGGGCCCTGCTCCAGAATGTGGGAGCCATGCAGGAATGAAGGTGGGCAAAGCAGGGAACAGTGACGCAACAAGATGCTTTTCGCAAAAATCTTTCGCGGGTTGGATCGAACCCATTCGCGGCCTGAAGGTTGTGCACACCCCCCCCCCCTTCTGTATAGTATGCTCTCAAATTTAGAGAGCGCCTTTTTAACTGAAACATATTTGATTATTCAAGGGTAAGCCGTTTATCCGGGTCAACCACGACTGCCAGATGCACGAAGTATGCAACACGATGACGCAGGATTGGAAAATCCCGACGCCGAGGATAGTGCTGTTGCTGATCTCGAACGTATCGCCTCTTTCAAGATGGAAGAACAGCAAGCAGATCAAGAGCTTCCAGAAAGGTATCATCCGTGTAAGTGATGCATATTTCTAATATAACTGATATCGATCGATCGACAGAGTCCTTATTGGAAATTGGCAATATAATGCCTTAATATTGCTATCGTTGGTACAGGCCACAAATACGACGGACATGTGGATCCTGACAAACGGAATGAACATCGGACTGGCCAAGGTGATCGGTGATGCTGTCCAAGAAGAGGTTCGGAGGAGATCGTCCAAAGGTCTCCACAGCAAAGGTGGAGTCACCAACGCCGAACGCGTGCCCGGTATAGTGTTGGTCGGCATCCCCAGACAAGACCTGCTCAATGACGCCGAGCTTCTCAGTGGAAAAGTATTTATACGTACATATATACAACGTATATGTAAAAGTATTTATGCGTATACGTCGGCGAAAACGCCTCTGTCTCAGTCACTCTTTTGGTAATTAACGAACAATGGACACTTTCTTGATCATTCACGTGCTTGCGCACTTTCTCGGTCACTCACATATACTTGCACATTTATGCAGAGATAAATTTTTTTTCTAATCACTATAAGTGGTTCCAGTTCGGTTATTTGCACGCTTGCACCCTTTCTTGGTCGCTTCCATGCTTGCAGCATTTCTTGGTCACTCACGTGTGTGCACACTTTGTTAGACACTCACATGCATACACTCTTTCTCTGCCATTCGCATGCTTGCACGCTTTTTGGGTCACTTTGGTAGTTGCACACTTTTTGGTCACTCGGGTGCTTGCACACTTTCTTAGTCACTCACATACTTGCACACTGCCTGCGATCACTTGCATGCTTGCGCATTTTCTTGGTCATTTGTATGCTGGCATACTTTCTTGGTTACACACATGAGTACACCTTTTCTTGGTCACTCATATGCTTGCACACTTTCATCCTTCTTGGCTTTTGAAAATTGGAATCACGAAGATCTGCGCACAAACAGTAAGTGTTAAAATTGTGAAGCGAACTTGACAACTTAACTAATATTATTCCTCCAATAATATTTATTACTATATTTATTTATTTTTCATGCGCCACATTAATAAAAAATCGGTCATCAATCGGAGAATCACAACAGTTGTGGTGGCAGTAGTGGTTTAAATTCAGTGATGGTTTCTTACATATAATATGTATACAGGTCTATTACTTAATTCTCCTTGCCACATTTTACTGCCGAACCGTTGATCCTAGAGACCTACTTCCAATTAAAAAGGTATCCAAATAACGTGTACTGTACAACTAACTCAGACACGTCATTCATGTTGCACAGGTTCGTTTTTCACGTCTGGCTTATTGTATTTTATGACTTATTTAAAAATTCTTCGTCAATTTTACAAACATCATCAAGAAGATGAAAAAGTAAATATGTTTAATGATATTTTGGTGCTGCAGCACGTGCTTTATTTGCCCATGCTAGAAGAGAGCACTGTGTGGACTTGATTTAATCTGTCTCAGCGGCGCGTTCCAAAACTTGAGAATCATTGCAACACATGATTTCTTACCTTTAACCATAGTTTTAACTGTCGCGTGTTTGAATATTCGTGCATGTCTTTCTTCCAGAACCAAAGAGTCGAGGTGGAAAACGAAGGGAATCGCGTCGAGGACCACAAGTTCGATTTGAACCCAGACCATTCCCATTACGTCATCGTCAAGGACAGCACCATCAACAAGAACGGTATCAACTATTTCTTGCTGAGATTCCAACATTACCTCGCTACTTCTCTAGATCATCCGAGGAAATCCGCCGCTAAAGCTAGTGAGTCAGCTACATCTGGTTCTTTTCTTGTCCACTCTCTAGAATGCTTCTAACATGCAACTTACTAATTATTACTAACCGACATTGGAATGGCTTTCATCGACAAATCAGATAAGTACCACATAATCTTCCGGTTGGGTCGGATGAGTCCCATGAACTAACCGACATTTAAACTTTTTGCAATTCTCTCTCAATTCAAAACTCTTTTACAATTCTTTCCGCAGGACGAAAAGTGGCTGAAATATGTCTGGGAACGATGGAAATCCCCGTCATAGCCCTGCTGGTCCAAGGAGGTACCGACTGCGCTCGGCTCGTTCTGGATCACGTGAAACGTCACTTACCGATAGTCGTAATGTCCGGAACAGGTGGACTTGCGGACATCTTGGGCTTCGCCTACACAGAAATTTCACAAAGGTAATCCTTCGATGGAACTTTGCTTTTTTGACGGGATAGGGTTTTTATCGGGATCCTTTATATTGATTTTCAAGGAAATTTAATACTGAGAAAAAATTGGAAATATATATAAAATGGATCCCGGGAGAGGACTCAGGCTAAAGCATTGTGTAGCCTTTCCTATATAGGGACCCTAATCTTGATAGAACACTGTGACTCCAGGAAGCCTCAACGCTTGAGTCTTGTCATCCTTTCGTACATACGGATAATAGCCTTGATAGGACACTATTGATTATGGGAGTCGAAGGCTAGAGCAGGGGTTTCCAACATATAAAATTCCTCGCGGAATCCTTGATAGTTATAAGGTTGTTCCACAGAAATACAGAAATCTTGGTGATAATGAGAGTTGTCCCTGAAACTCAGAAAAATTTCTGAATATTTATCCAAAGGAGTGTCCCCACCGCCATCTCAATGCCACGATAACCCCAGGGCAAAATGAAAGAGCACCACTTATTAATAATGTACATATTTATTGTCATAAATCATTGTACCGGATCATCATGGAAGCCCCTCTGCAACTGAGGTCGCCGCGAACATCATGGTGGGGAAGGTGAAGGCTGACAGGGCTCCAGGATAATTCTCATCATTTTTGTTTTTCACACAATAGAGGGACCTCTATACAAATGAGATCCCTGTGCCGTGCGACACATGGATCTCATGTGTTAAGATGGCTCTAGTGTCTCGTAAATACAAATACAACGCTACAAACTACAAAATGCTCAACGAGGTGGCTGAGAAAAAGATGCCCATAACAAATATGGATGTCATATATTTCAAAAATACAGCAACCCAATTAAAAAGTACATATAAATTCTGCAATTCAAGAATCCCCTCTTCTAATGCATAAAGAATTGCCAAAAAAAAACCCCATCGTTTTTAGATGTAGAGGATGATGTCATGATTAATTGAGATCCGGCAAAATGATTTTGAAAGAAAAAAGTATGCGAATTGGTAGGCTGTGAATTTTTTTTTCAAAAGGGTACACGGAAAAGCATTCTAAGTCATTCTAGACACTAAACGTTCATATTTTGTAAACTTATTCACCATGAAAAAAAGGTGCCTTTCTTTGTGTTACTTTTGTCTATAACTAGTAAACGGGTAAAAAAATTTTATCAGCAAAAATATGCCCTCTAAAAAATATTAAAAATAACTACACGCTACAGCAGGGATTCTCAAACTTTTTCCACTCGTGGCACCCCTTTCCCCTATTCAATGCTTATCCGCGAGCTCCACCGGCTCCCCAGAGCTGTTTAACAAAGAATATTTTCGTTATAGGCGCACCAGGGAGCCGCGGTGCACAGTTTGAGAACCCCTGCACTACAGTATTATATCTCATGTAAAGAAGCATCAACAACTAGAACATCTGCTGCCATCTGCCAAATAAAAAACACAACTGTTATGATTCTTTGATTGAAGTTGGTGGCCGGTTTTCTATGTGTGTGTGTGTGTGTGTGCGTGCGTGTGTGGCATGAAACAATAAGTTATAACTAATATTAATTAAATTATTAAGTATGCTTGGAAATTTTAATAGTTGTCGTTTGTGTGCAGTAAAACAGCAAAGATGAAATACCCAAAGCGAAGTCTCCCTTGGCCTTTCGTGATTGTCATCGAAGAGGATCTACATCAGAACCATACCATTTCTGGTCTGGATCGTTTTTGGATCACAAAGAAGCTATGGAGGAGTTTACTTATGCTATTTCACAATACGCAAATAATCATGTAGCGTGGTCGATGGAAACCCGGCTTAAATGAAGGTCCCTATCCCCCTGCACTATCCGGTATAGTCATGCGTGAAGACGACTCTGCAGGGAGCTACCTGAGACGCCAAGATACTCACACGGCGACTTATCGCCAACAATTTCAGTAAAGTAAATGATATATAAATACCCCCTCGTATCCATATTTCTGATTGCAGGCCCCAGGGTATAGCAGATGCTGAATTCTGCGAGAACTACCTGAAGCCCGAACTGAGTAGGATGATCTCTGAGAATATTCCCAAGCTGCAGGACAACAGCCTCGCCAGGAATATCTTCCGGGACAGGATCATGGAATGCATTCGATTCGCCAAACAGGTAGCACCGAACTTCTAATACTAATTAATTCATAGCGAGTGAAGACATTCTGAAATGTGCATTAATGAAACAGCATTTTGTCATTATTGTGCAGAACGAGCAAGTCTACCTGACCATTCTGAACGTCCATCAGCACAGCTGTAACCTCGAGAACATAAGCAACGTCCTTCTTCAGTCGCTGTTCAAATGTAAGTTTTCTTCTCGTTCCATTATACAGGGTGCCTACCAAATTATTGGAGTGGTTTTGTAATTTATTTCAGGATTCCCAGCAACCTGGAAAATCAGGGAAATGAAAAATATTCGGGAAAATATAAAATAATTTGGCAAAAAAAGGTCAAGGAAGAATTCTGTGAAGGGAAGGAAACCGGAATTCGAAAAAATATTGGGAAAGATTTTGAATGATGTTTCAGGAGTTTTGGTCAGGGAAATTTTTGATTTTTGGCTAGGGAAGTTTTTGAGTTTTAGTCTGAGGAATTTTTGAGTTATTAGCAGGGAAATTTTTGAGTTATTAGCAAGGAAATTTTTGAGTTATTAGCAGGGAAATTTTTGAGTTATTAGCACGGAAATTTTTGAGTTATTAGCAGGGAAATTTTTGATTTCTGGCTAGGGAAATTTTTGATTTCTGGCTAGGGAAGTTTTTGATTTTTAGTCTGGGGAATTTTTGAGTTATTAGCAGGGAAATTTTTGAGTTATTAGCAGGGAAATTTTTGAGTTATTAGCAGGGAAATTTTTGAGTTATTGGCAGGGAAATTTTTGAGTTTTCTCAAGGAAATTTTCAACTTTTGGTCAGAAAAGTTTTCAAGTCTTTGCTATGGAAGTTTTTGAATTTTATCAGAGAAGTTTCTGATTTCTACTCGAGTTTTGGTCGAGGAAATTTTTTAGTTACTGTCTAGGAAGTTCTGTCACACAAAAAATTTCTGCCACGGAAGCATTGAGTTTTGCTCAGGGAAATTTTAGGGTTTTGGTAAGGGAAGTTTTTGAGCTTTATCTGGGAAATTTCTGAGTTTTTGGGATTTTGTGCCATAATCCCCATCACTCTTTCTGATTTTGTGCCGCACCCCCATTTCTCTTTCTGAGTTTCTGACACCTTGACTTTTCTGAATTTCTTTTCCTTTTCGGCGCGTGTAATATTGCTCCATCCTATTTCAACCATGATGTTAGTCAAAATCCTGAAGAGAAGGGAACTCCAAAGGGGGTGGGCAGCAATTTGTTTCCTGTTTTTTCTGAAAAAGGAAGTCAGGGAAGACATTTGTTTTTGTGGTTTCCACTATCTGTCACCCACCCAATCAGTCCACTTAGTATTGAGATATTAAATTGCTCCAATCATTTGCAGACACCCAATATAACTCCATTGAATCTGTCAGTTATGTTAATCAAAGATTATTAATTTAATGACAATCAAAAAGGAATATATATCAGTGTGAAATGAATCAAATGCAATCGACATTTCAGCTCAGAAAACGGACAATACCAATTGGCACGTCCAGATGCAAAAAGATTTGTATCTGACATTGGATTGGAACAGCCCACACGTTGCGACGGCAGAAGTTTTCCTCAAAGATCCCACGAGCAAATTCAAGGTACGTTTGTTCGATCGGTGCATGAACATATTACCCGATAGATACATATTTTCTGAACACGTAGGGATTTCCGACCTATTTTTTTCCCCCGTTTGCGACACCCTTAAGACCAGGGGTGAATATGCAGTTTTGCCGCCTGCGGGCTATGCATGTTCCAGACTCTGCCACGAAGCTGGGCTGGAAGAGATCTCGGCAACGGGATAAATCCAGTGGCAAAGTTCTGGCGTTCATTCATTGCGGGCTATGCAAATTTTGCCACCCCCTTCCATTCCGATCTGTTTTTTCTTGACCCCACTCATTCCTCAAATTTTCCCTCCTAAGATACAAAAAGGCCAGTCCGTTTAACCCTCGCCCTCGTAAATTCGCTTGTCTGTAAATCGATCTTTTAGGCAGTCACATGCTTGTACACTTTCTAGGTCACTAATTTGCTCACTCCTTTGCTCACACGCTGTATAGATCACTATTTCGGTCATTCACATGCTTGCACACTATTTTTATTTACTCACGTGCTTGCACACTATTTTTATTTACTCACGTGCTTGCACACTATTTTTATTTACTCACGTGCTTGCACACTATTTTTATTTACTTACGTGCTTGCACACTGTTTTGGTCATTCAATTGCTTGCACACGCTTTAGATAAGAGCTCTTCATCTCTTTCCGAATTGCGAGCCCTGTTTATGCCCATTATAAAATAAAGAACACCCATACAGCAAGTTTGACATAAGTATGTTTGAAATCTTCATTATTCGTATACTTGAGTGCAATTTTTACAGAGTGTTTAGTTGGGATGTTGATCAAAAACTCGCGAGCATGAAATTGGACACGTGCATCGAGCACTGCTGGTGCTTCAGGGCGCACCAAAGTGCTCATAAGCAACAGGTTGAAGATGTCTCCAACTAGATCACTCTTTCGGCCGTTCCCGACCTGGTCCCTCACTCTTTAGGTAACTCCTTCGGACATTCACATGCTTGCAAACTCTCTAGATCACTTACTCACCTAGTCCATCGCTCTCTAGGCAGAGGCGGATTTTTCTGTTATATCGCCTGAGAGCAATACAAATTTTTCTGCCTTTCGCCCGTTCCACTAATTGGTTTCTCCTCTTGGCTATAACCCGCTAGGCGCCCACCCCCCACCACCTCTGCAAATACGCCTCTGTTCGGGATCAATCCCAGAATTTCAAACTCTATCTTACGGTATTCCACGATTTTATAACGATATTTTACTGTTCCCCCCCCCCCTAAAATTTGAGGCCCGGGGGCTCCACTCATAGTTGCGGCCCTGCTCAAGTGTAGGTGTATGATTTGTTGTTGTGCTCATTTCAGATAGAAAGAGACGTTTTCGAAGAAGCCCTGCTCCGCAATCAACGTGAAAGTTTTGTGGATCTCTTCCTGAACCAGGGTTTCCAGGTCCATAAGTTTCTGACCCCGAAACGGTTGATATCGTTGTTCAAGAAAATACAGAACCACGAATTCTTCAAATCCGTCTGCTGGGAAGGAGCACTCGGACATGGACCGGTAAGCAGAACATCTTGTCTATATAGAATTATTCATTGACTGATACACTGTGCTTCCAAAAGTCCGTGTCTTTCTTTTGGCATTTTCTCAAATGTTTAGAAAAATACTTCGCGAATCGTTCTGTAATTTCAGTCATATATACCCTATATTGGTACTCATCATTTCCAGTGAAAATTTAATCATGAGTGCATTTATACAGGACAAACAAAAATTTAAATAAGAGAAAAAAGTTTTTGACCAACCCTGTACCAAAAAAAGCTTCAAATGACTTGCAACTTTGAAAAAGCTATTGTACTATCTTTGTGCAATGCGTCTGTGCATTCTCGTCACAATAGAATGCATATTTTCACGAAAATATACAATTTATACAGGGTGTCCCTGAACGCATGGACCAAACTTTAAGGGAAGGTAAGACACACATATAGAAGCATTTCTTGTATAGCGATGCGGGGTCGGAAATGAAAAGTGTTGGCGGGAAAAACTCTGATGAGGACCTCATTGTGCAAAACTTTCAGTCGCTGCTGCAACTGTTAGTGAAACACCTGGCACATCTTCGAAAGGGTACGCCAGTCACTTGCTAGACGCTGCCAGGTGTGTATTTTACCTGCCCTTAAAATTTGGCCCGTGAATTCAAGGACACCCTGTATTTTCGTTATTATATAGAAAAAATTTAATGTTTCCTGTAAAAATTCCAATTTTCATCGCATGATTTTTGGTCATAACATGCTGCCGAATTTTCAACCAATTTTTACGAAATTTACAGAAAGCATGACGGTATACATGAGACATGCTGTATAGAAATTTAAAATGTGACAAATATCATTATTCAATTTTCTGTTATTTGATTACTTCGAGAATAAGAAACGAATTATGCGAATGAGTTAAGACGTGTGTCTGATCCTACGTCAGAGAAGTGTTTTAGCATAAACATGTGTGTATGATGCCAAAATAAACAAACTGAAGTGAAAAAAATGAAATAACAGCCAATAAAATCGTAGGATGTGGAAAATCCCTTATCATTAAAACTTACTTTCGAAATTACAGTTTACAATATCGTGCATATCTTTCCGAGTTTTCACGATATTCAACTCTGGAAGTTTTATACATATCTGGCAATAAAATTATGAAAAATAAAGTTTATATTTCTTGCGCATGCGCAGTTAATAATCATTTACTGAAAGTGCATCTCATTGAATAAGAACTTTTCGCAGTTTGTGTGAATTCCTACACAGTATGTCTCGTGTATAGTGTCATGTTTTCTGTAAATTTCGTAACAATTTGTTGAAAACTGGGCATGTGTTATAAGCAAAAAAGCATACGATAAAAATTGCCACTTTTATAAGAAACATTTACACAGGGTATTCTGTTAATGGACCGACAAACTCAGAATGTTGTTAGTAGGCATCAAGAGGAATAAAAATCGCAATGGAACGTGGTGTCGCGAAACCACGTTGAGAGGATGAAAATCGCCAAAAACACATGCAGGTTTCGACGTCACGCTGGAACGACAAAAAGTACAATGATAAATACTACGAAAAGATTAATTGGATTAATTATTACAAGAGTTGTTGGAAGTGACAGCCGCTGACGTCATTTCACACTCTACAACGACGTAAAAACGATTCCCGGACGCGCTTCAAGATACCAGGTATGCTTTTGATGTCTGCCGCAGCGACGACAATACGCGTTATGAGATCCTCTGGCGTGATCCTACCCTAGCGCATGCGTTTCGCAACGCTGCTTACGTCAGATATGGTAAGCGATGGTAAGCGAACCCACGAACGTATTCAGCGATCAACTGACATCCGCCTTTTATCTCCTCTGGACTCAGAGCCTGCATGCGTTTTTTCGCGCTTTTACCCTCTCAACGTGGTTTGCGACACCATATTCCACCGCAATTTTTGTTCCTCTTGATGCCTGCTAACAACCCTCTGAGTTTGTCGGTCCATTAACAGAACACTCTGTATATTCGTGAATACACGTACTATTCCCACAAAAATGCACAGAAATATCGCACAAAGTACAATATTTTGTTAATGTTGCAAGTAATTTTCAACTTTTCTGATACAGTTGATCGAAAACTCTTTTTAATTATTTAATTTTTTGTCGGTCCCCTAAATGCACTCGTGACCAAATTTCCACTGGAAATGATGCGTACCAATATAGGGTACATATGACCGAAATTTCAGAACGATTCGCCTGGTAATGTTCTATAAATTTGGGAAAAATGTCTAAACTTCAAAAAAGAGTTTTGGAAACATAGTGTATAATAAGATACGTTTACCACTAAGATTACTGACCTCGATTATTAATATCGATTATTACAGATGACAAGACTGAACAAGGATTTCATAGAGAGGAGCCTGAACCCTCTGATAGAGAAGACGACTAGCATGTCGAACTTCGTTTCGACCCAAGAGCTCTCTCTGAACAGTATGGGAATGTATCTCACGGATCCTTCGAGCGCAGAAAGGAGAGCCAAAACTCTGCTCATGTTCTGGGCCGTGTTCAATAACAGGATCCCCCTGGCGAAGATCCTGTGGAAGCATGCCGACCAGCCCGTCCATTTGGCGTTGGTGCTGTCGATGATCATCGAGAAACTCATGCCATACGTACGAGAAACGACGCTCAGTTTGGAGATGGAAAACAACAGCCGGTGAGGACTGGGCGTGACTAAAAATTAATACTTCACAATTTGAATTACAGTAAAAATTACAATTTGAATTACTCGCTACGACGATTCCCGATATAACGACAAGTCCCTGTAGAACAAGGGTGTATGATATGATACCTCCTCCAAACCAGATCAGGGCTCACTTTCTCAAGCAAGAAATATATAGTATGTGGTCAAAAAAAGACCTGGCCCATTTCGGAAAATATGACATGATACCGCGGTACATGTACCGCACCGGTGTAAATTTTATGCTCCAAAATGCCGGTTACTATGTTATTATTAGAGAACGGATTCCAAAAAAGGGGCGAAATATGCTCTAAAAATATGCAAATATGCACATAGAGATGCCAAAATACCCACTTAAAATGCCAAATATGCATTATAAACCCCCAAAATATGCACTACAAAATCCTGAAACAGTTAAAAATTCCAAAATTCGTATCAAAAATGAAAACAGGCGTTAAACAATCGCCATCCAAAAAAAGCATGTTTTCAAAATGAATATTTTACATTTCTTAGTGCATATTCATTTACAAAAAAAAAACCCCATATATATATATATATATATATATATATAACCTTATTAAAAAAGTTACCTGAACTTCAAAGTATTTTTACATTCTTTTTAATTCACCTGCACAGAACTGTTGTTTCTCTGCAGAATTTTGATATCTGTGGGGAGTGACACACAAATAACGTGCCACCTTATTCAATACTAGCCGTTGTTACCCGCGGCCTCGCTCGCGTGGATTTGATAATTTGAAAATTACTCAGCGATGATTCCCCTCATATAACATTTGAACGCTTCGTGACCATCTTGGGAACTGAATTTTAATGTAAAATATGTATTTAATGTAAAAATGAAGATATGATGATAAAAATGAATCCTCTGTAAATATCGCCAAATTGGCAACACACTTAGCGAAGTTTGGTGACAGCTCCGTTGATTTGGCGACGTCATAGCGCCAAGAGACTAGACCGGATAGTCGCGAGCCCAATAATCGAGGTTCTACAGTATTTTGTAAACTTATTCACCATTAAAAAATGGTGGCTTTCTCAGTTGTTTTTAATCCATAACCAATAAACGAGAGAGAGAGAGAGTGAAAACAGAATTTTATCAGCAAAAATATGACTTCTAGAAAATATTGAAAATAACTATACAGTACAGCAGTGTTCGCCAATATACTCCCTCTAGATGGCTGACTCACGCATTAAAATTCGATTTTACTTCTCCAAATTTCATTTAAAGAGTGAATATACTCCTTCAGAGATTTTAGGTTTTTCTTTAAGAAAAAAATGTCCCTCTTCTTACAAAACTACCCCCTCAAAATTTTAGAGATGAGTGAAATTATCTTCAAAATTATTTTATATCGGATAATTGCAGTACAGTATTATGTAGCATGCAAGAAACATCATTGACCTGGAGCTTCTGCTGTCACCTATTATTTAAAAAAACTTATACTTTTCCGATTATAATTCGTGACGGTTTATGATTGATGTAGTGCAAAAAATATATATATATGGTGTGTGTGATATTACTAAGTATTTTATAAGCAATAATATTAGTTTAATTATCAAGTTTGCTTTGAAATTTTAACAGTTGTTATTTGTGTATTGTCAAATATTGTTAGTAGGCCTTGGCTTTTGAAATTTATAATGGAAATATATATATATGTACAACAAACAACAACTGTTAAAATTTCGAAGAAAATTTAATAATCAAACTAATATGTTTCTGAAATATTTAGTAACATCGCACCATTTTTCTTTTTGTGCGGCACGTCAACCAGTCACCAATTATAATTGAAAAATTACAATAGTTGTATTATTTATATAATAGATGGCAGCAGAAGCACCGCTTCAATGATGTTTCTTACATG
Source organism: Pholcus phalangioides (assembly GCF_987345545.1). Classification (NCBI taxonomy): domain Eukaryota; kingdom Metazoa; phylum Arthropoda; class Arachnida; order Araneae; family Pholcidae; genus Pholcus; species Pholcus phalangioides. The sequence goes on along the minus strand of NW_028301616.1, from coordinate 18,927,931 downwards.
TTGCATAATACTGTAGTCGGTGTTATCCGATAAAATAGTTTTGAAGAGTAATTTCACTTCTCTCTAAAATTTTGAGGGGTAGATTTCGTAAAAAAAAAAAAAAAAAAGAGAAATAACTGTATCGAAAGAAAACCTAAAATTCGAGGGAGTATTTTTACTCTTTAAATGAAATTTCGAGGAGTAAACTCGAAATTCGATACGTATTGGTGAACTCTGATACATGGTGTTTATAAGTAGAGTTCCCGCGTACTCTGAGTAGTTTTTCTCAAAAAGGCTTGTATTTCGGATGCTGTATTTGGGAATATTACTACCGAATATATCGAAACTTTCAGGATACCTTAATGAGACCACTGGAGAGAAATTGATGCAATAAAAAATAGTTCAATTTTCGACCACCAGGAAAAAAAGTGGCGCTTTTTTTATTGCATTTTCTGTTTTTCCTCATGGTCTATATAGCATATATACACCGAGTTTCGATGGTCTACAAGAACGGGCACTATATAGGTTTGAGTAGTATCAGTACACTGACGGCGTTACATATGCTTCAGCAGTGTCAGTATATTGACGGGAGCGCTACATAGGTCTCAGCGCACTGAGACAGACGCAACACGGGTGTGAGCAATGTCAGTATACTGAAACTACTCCTTTACGGAGCCCGTTCTGGTGGGCGGATTCCGTCGGAACTTGGTATATGGACCCATGCGAAAAAGCAAAATGCATTAAAAAGCGTCACTTTTTCACTCACCTGGTGGTCGAAAAATGAACTATTTTTATTGCATAAATCTCTCTTGCCCCATAAAAATTTGGTTATCGAAAATTGCCTATTCGGATGAGTAGACTACGGGAACGTCAAGCTTTAACACCCTGTATTTTGTACCCCTCCCCCGTTTATTTCTTAGCGACTTCGCCGACATTGCAACATCCATGCTCGACGTATGTTACCAGGATGCGCCGAGCAGAGCGTTCAACGTGCTCAACGAAGAGAACCCGGAATGGGGCACAGCAGTCGATATCGCTGCCCAAGCTCATAACAGGCGGTTCCTCTCGCACATTTGTTGCCAGAAGTGGCTCACCAACGAGTTCTACGGAAAGATACGCGTCCGGGAGTTACGGTGGGGTTTGTTCACCATCCCAACCTACATGAAAGTATGTATTAATTCTCCACGATTTTGTGCCAATTTCATTTCAAATAGACAATCTAACTTTACACACACACGTTGTTCCTTCTGGACAAAATCAGCTCATGGCGTTTGCATGCCCTCTTGTTTTATTTCCTAGATACTGATGTGTGCTTTCCTGGTGTTTCCGATGTACGCCTGGATAGTTTTCCAAACTGCCGAATACGACCTTACCGAAGAAAAAGAAGCAATTGTTAAGTATAAAAGGAATAGAACAAAAGTTATTCCTGAAATTTGAAGTCCGTAACGTAGTGAACATGGCTGGGAATAGTAGTTAGGCTAGCATCCACAGAGATCGAAATAGATTTTCCAGTTTTGCTTACATGCCTTTTAATTAGTAGGTTCAAATCGCGAGGCCCGTCAATCTAAAGACTATTACGAAGGTTTTTAACAGCTGGCTGATGCGAAGATATATTTGGGAAAGAGAGAAAATTCAACTGTGCCTTTTTTTTGCGGGGGAATCGAACCCACGTCCTTTCACTTTCCGGGTGAACGCCCTAGATCAGTGGTGCGCAAACCGTGGGGTCACGTCAATGAACCTAGTGGAGTCGCGAGAGATTCTCCAAAATAGAAATTTCCGAATTAAGAAGTTCATTTTTATTTAAAAATATGTCAAAACTAAAGAGTGCCTTTATTCAACTGGAGCTAATTACCATGTATCAGATATTGTAATTTCATCGAATTCTACTAGTGCAATAATGAATATAACGGCTCCGTCATGCCAGAATCACGAATGTGCAATGTCCTTGGGGGAAAAAAAGAACGTGGTAAATGACGTTTGAATATGTTTACTCTTCCCGTGTTACTCCATGCAAGTTATTTTCCTAAAATGTTGCCCGCCAAATAGCGGGCATCAGTTGCTGAAGCACCCTGCTGAAGGACCGGTTTGAGGGTGGCGGAGGTCTCGTTTGGGGAGGTATCATGCTTGGTACCCGTACATCTGATGTATCATGCTTGGTACCCGTACATCAGATGTACGGATACCAAGCATGATACCTCCCCAAACGAGACCTCCGCCACCCTCAAACCGGTCCCTTTCGATGATGTTGGAGGGGTTATTGCCAGATGTTGTATGCGTCCAGAGAATCGCTAATAAGACAATCTGCTTTCATCCGTAAATAGTGCTCGACCTCAATTTTTCAGCCTCGTCCTTAATTTTTGCACACCAGTGTAAATTCCACCCAAAGTTATTGTCCCGCTTGAACAGTGTTTGGTGCAGCATAACCTTGATGGTCGTTTTGCACCAATAAAAAAAAACAAACCCCAATCCAATCCAAAGGTGCATATGCACCCTCGAAGGGTTGATATCGCAGCAAATCCGTCAGGAAAATATATGATGCAGTGTTTGTTTTTGGTGGAGTCTCTCTACCACGTAACACTCTCTACCGCCTTTGCTATTGCGATTCGACCTCCTCCAAACCATATCATGACCCACCGCTCTATCTCAATAAAGAGATTTTGGCAGGTGGTCGAAGACCTGGGCCGTGCTGGGAAATGTGCGTGTATGTGCTGTGAACCTTTTTCTGTGTAATGCTTGTTGTAGTGCTGCTATCTGCCATCAATTTTTCAAACTATGAGTGAAGGTCATTGAAAATATGTACCAATTTTCCAGACCCAGAAACCGAAGACGAGAAAGACGACACGGCTCTCATTCAGAATGGACTGAATCCGAATCTCGGGTATATTGCCCCCTATAATTATTTATTAATCATCATATTCTATTACCGTTTGCTTGTCATGTCTGCAGATGGTGTTTTTACGGGGTCGCAAATCTGTTTTCGCAGGGTAAGCGAGAAAAAAGTGGATGAGCAAGAGGAACAAGAGAAGAAAGACGAGCCCTGGATAAAGACTGAATACTTGAAGAATTACGTGGTCGCTCATCCTCCACTATGGAAGATGGTCTACCTGGTCTGGAGCGCGCCTATTACCAAGTTCTGGACCTTCCAGGTTCGATTCTTTGTTTAAATGACTTACATTTGGCTTCAGTATGGCATTATCATCAACAGCTGTGGCGGGATGTCAAAAAACATCTTGGGAAAGGCAGGGCCGTCTTTAGAGTATCATGGGCTCCCGGGCCAAGTGATTTTTCTGAGACACTACCTGGCAAATTCTCGAAAATTTCAAGTGGTTCTCGTTTTTGTGAGGCCTCCATTCTCTTGAGGCCCCCGGGTGGGTCCATGCGTTAAGACTGCACTGGGGGAAAGGAGGGGCACCAAAATCGTACAAAAGAAGAACCCAGGCCCTGTTGCATACCGGGAAAGCATTTTACTATCTACACCACTGGAGAAACGACCCTGCTTTCCTTATTTCGAGTCCCAGTGAAGACAAGATGGCTTTTCTTTCCGAGTTCAGCTCAGCGTAATATCCAGAAAATGTCTGTTTCCTTGATAATCATTTGGGTTCAGTAGTTGCCAAAGTCATTTTTTGTAAATTGTGAAAATTCAATAATATTTATATTCCAATTCGAGATAGGATTGATCAGGGGGTACAGACGCAACGTTCTGAGTTCGCGAGCCATATGATGCGCGGCAGTTCTGAAGCTCGCGGACCAGAAATTTGTATCTCTAGGGTGAAGTGTAATATAACCGGCATTTTTTACTGAACATTCCCCTAATTTTTAGTCGTCGGAAATTTCTCATAAAATGCCTCGTTCGTTCCCTCATTTTCAACGACACTTGAATTTTTGAATCAAGAATTGAGATTATTTTCATGACGGCCTTTGAGAATTTTTTTTCATTGCAAGTGGCAACTTAATTTGCTTTCGACGATTTTTTTGGATGTAATTTTGCAACTTAACTTGCTTACGACAATTTTTTGGCAGCACTGAGCAATTTTACTTGCCTTTGGCAATTGTTTTGGCTGTAATTGATAACATTACTTGCTTTTGACAATTTGTTGGCTGTAATTGATAACATTACTTGCTTTTGACAATTTGTTGGCTGTAATTGTCGACTCAACTTGCTTTGGACAATTTTTCTGGCTGTATTTGGCAACATTACTGTCTTTTAACAATTTTTTTCGATGTCAACTCAACTTGCTTTGTACAATTTTTTGACTGGGATTGGCAATTTAATTGCTTTCGACAATTGTTATGGTCAGCATAGGTTTTTATCGTGGATTGATATCTCCCCAACGGAACATCTTTCGCGTGCCGGATTGGACCTCTCTTGAACGTACTATTCTTCATACGTAGTGACCATATCACTCGCATTTCACGGTACACTTTTTTTTTTAAATTATAATTAGCACTTTCGAAAATATTTATTTTACAGTTTTTATCAAATTTATTTGAATTTCGCAATTTAATGGCACTAAATTGTTGTCAAATCCATTTGTAAATTAAAAATTTTTGAAAAATACATTATTGTCATGCCAGTTTGTGTGTACCTTGTCGAGGCTAAAATTTATTTCCTATGATGTAGGTGTTTTATATAGCATTCTTGGCACTATTCAGCATCGCAGTCATGTGGCCATCCTGTGGGCATCGTATCATAGACATTCTCGTATGCACGTGGATGTCGCTAATAGCCTTGGAATCGATCCATCCTGCAATGAAAATGAGAAAAGTAAGTCATCGCAGAAATTCCAAGATACGTGTCTTTTACGAACAAACAGTTTCGTGTTCCCAGGAGTTTTCTATACACAGGGTGCTTGCTCTCTACCAAAAAAATCAAGAGGAATGATATAGTGCATATCAAGACAAACAATTTTCCTAATGGAACCCTCCCCCCGGGGCTGGACAAATCTAAAAATATTTATATGCCCGGTCGGACATGCAACATAAAGTTATGTGTGTATTCCCCGTCCCCATGTTCTCCACGGCTACTCCCCCTCCCCCATATATATGTAGCGACCCTTCTTCAACTGTTTATTATCATTCTTTTTTATTATTATTATTTATGTCAGTGTGGCAACATGTGTATTTTTATGTAGTCAAAGCCGACTATCATTGTTGTTTACATTCGGCATATCCTTACGTCTGCCACACGCTCCCGCTGTTGAGTTTGTAATAGTTATATAAATTGTAAATAAAACATGTAAATAATTAACAATCGCTATATTCAACTAAATGTGAAGAGCCTACTGAACAACGTCGCGCCCCCAACAGCGTAACAGTGGTGACCTGTTTTTTTGAACATGTGAGATGCAAGTTGCTGTTTCCCTTTCCCGACCACGTTGTTTGTGCTACGACCGTGAACTTGCGTTTTTGGCTACCGGCGTTTTACGGTTTCCGATGAAAACAGATGCTGTAATCTCACCTTCTGAAGATGTTGTCAAGCATACGGTAGGCTCTTTTTGAACTTTTCTTGATTTGTGTGTCGCAAACGCCACGATGTCAAAGACTCAACCCGAATCGATGGAAATCAACCCAGTCGCGGTAAAAATGCCTCCGTTCTGGCGAAATCGCCCGGAATTATGGTTCAAACAGATCGAATCGCAATTTTTGCTCTCCAAAATTAGCGCTGACTCGACGAAATTTAACTATGTAGTTACTAGTTTAGATCAGCAGGAACTCTCGGCCATTTCGGATATCTTAATGAATCCACCGACTCAAAATAGCTATGATGCCCTGAAAGAGCGGTTGATATCCCAGTATGCCGATTCCGAATCTTCTAAGTTAAAGGCTCTTTTGCAAGGCCTAGTTTTGGGTGACAAGCGCCCGTCACGTTTGCTATTGGAGATGCGCGATTTAGCTGGCAAGCATTTTGATGATAAAATTTTGAAAACCTTGTGGTTACAACAATTGCCAGTAGCTGTTCAGCAGATATTAGCCGTAAGCACTGACGACTTGCCGAAGCTTGCGGAAATGGCAGATGGCATATTGGACGTTACCAATCCCACGGATGTCAGTTCAGTCCAGCCGTGTCCAATCGATACCAGATTAGATTAGATCTGCACTCGCCTGTCTAGATTAGAAACTAAACCTCATGGTCAGCGTTTTCATTATCGTTCGCGATCTAGGTCTCGCCAATCTCTCTCAGCGGGACAAACATCTCAAATATGCTGGTACCACAGGAAATTCAGAGAAAAAGCGCACAAGTGCACAGCGCCCTGCTCTTACAAGCACTCAAAAAACGAGTAGAGCATTCGTTGGGGGCGCACAGCGAAAATGCTAATATTGCAAGTCGTCTATTTGTGTATGATCGTAAAAACGGATTGCACTTCCTTGTTGATACTGGAGCATCAGTATCTGTGTTACCCGCTGAAAAATCTGAATTGTCAACTAAAACCAATTCCTTTCAATTAACTGCTGCTAATGGCACTCAAATTCCTACATTTGGTACTAAGATGCTGAACTTGGACTTTGGTCTGCATAAGAATTTCGTTTGGAAATTTGTTGTGGCCTCAATCAATAAGCCAATCCTAGGCGCTGATTTTCTTAGTCGATACAGCTTTTTGGTTGACATGAACAAATGTCGATTAGTTTCACACGATTCAAAAATGTCCATATCCGGATCCAAGGCAGAAGTACCTTCCACTGGTGTGACATTTGCTATGCATGATACTACTGATTATCATAAGCTGTTATCCAAATTTCCCGAACTGACTAAGATAAATTTCTCGACCAAGTCCGTTAAACATAACGTTACTCATTTTATCGAGACGACAGGCCCACCTGTTTTTGCCAAGGCCAGACGTTTGGCGCAAGACAAGCTTACTATCGCTAAACGCGAATTCGCTTACATGGAAAGTCAAGGTTGGTGTCGGCCCTCCAAAAGCAATTGGGCCAGCCCTTTGCATATGGTTGCGAAAGCAGATGGAGGATGGCGTTGTTGCGGGGATTATCGCATGTTAAATGCCAGGACGAAACCCGACCGCTACCCAATTCCACACGTGCATGACTTTGCTAATATTCTCGCTGGAAAAACAATATTTAGTACCCTTGACTTGGTTAAAGCCTACTACCAGATTCCTGTACAGCCAGCACACATTGAGAAGACGGCAGTCATCACTCCATTCGGACTGTACGAGTTTCTTTACATGCCTTTCGGTTTGTGCAATGCCGGTCAAACACTGCAAAGGTTCATGAACTCTGTACTTCAAGAATTTGACTTTTGTTTTCCTTACTTGGATGATGTACTCATCGCTTCGACGTCTCCAGAGGAACATCTCGTTCACTTACGATGCATTTTCGAGAAATTCTCCGAATTCGGAATTGTCTTGAATATTGATAAGTGCATTTTCGGAAAATCTGAAGTAGCATTTTTAGGACATACTGTGAGTGAGCACGGTATCAAACCATTGGAAAAGAAAGTTGAAGCTATCCTGAACTATCCACAACCGAAGACCATTCAAGAGCTGCGCCGATTTCTCGGAATGCTTAATTTTTACAGACGCTTCATTCCAAACGCCGCGGAAAAGCAAATTTTGCTCAACGCGTACCTTAAAGATAGCAAAAGGCACGATAAACGTCTCATTCAATGGACTGAAGAATCCAAAATTGCCTTTGAAAATTGCAAGACTGATTTGGCTAATATAACCCTTTTGTCATATCCACAGCAAAATTCTGCGTTGGCACTGATGGTCGATGGATCCGACTATGCGATTGGAGGTGCCCTACAACAACGAGTTGGAAATAACTGGCAACCCATCGCATTTTTCTCTCGTAAATTGTCAAAATCTGAACAGAACTACAGTACTTTCGACAGAGAACTATTAGCCATATACGCTGCTATAAAGCATTTTTTATACCTATTAGAAGGACGGCACTTTATAATTTTTAGTGACCATAAACCATTGTCCTATGCCTTCAGTCACATCAGTAAGAACAACTCAGCCAGGCAGATAAGGTATCTGGACTTTATATCGCAATACTCCACCGGTATTCGTCATATATCTGGTGTTGAAAATGTTGTTGCTGACGCTTTTTCCCGTATCAGTTCGATCGAATTTCCTTCTCCTCTCGATTATAAGGAAATTGCCAAAGCTCAAAGGGAAGATGAAGAGTTGGAACAACTTCGCACTTCTACTAGCTTAGAGTTCAAACCCATGCTGATCAACAGCGAAATTGAAATTTTATGCGACGTTTCAACTGGAAAGGTTAGACCTTACATTCCTGAACCATTCAGACTTCAAGCATTCAGCACTGTCCACAACTTGAATCATCCTGGTAAACGAGCTACTGAAAACTTGCTCTGCAGTCGTTTCGTTTGGAAAGAGATGAAGAAAGACTGCGCAGAATGGTGCAAGACTTGTCTTTCATGCCAAAAATCTAAAATCATCAAACACACCAAAGCGCCACTTGGAAAATTCCCGTTGTGTGATAAACGTTTTGGACATGTACACATAGATATTGTGGGACCACTCCCACCATCCCGTGGATTCCGGTACTGCCTAACAATAGTGGATCGTTTCACTCGATGGCCGGAAGTTATTCCCATGGAGGACATGACAGCAGAAACTGTTGCAAGATGTTTCTTTTCAGGTTGGATCAGCCGTTTCGGTACCCCTGAAACCATCATCAGTGATCAAGGTCGACAGTTTGAAAGTTCCTTGTTTCGAGCCCTTGCTACAATTCTTGGTATTAAAAGAATTCGTACCACACCATATCATCCGGCCGCAAATGGTTGTGTTGAACGTTTTCATCGTGACCTGAAGACAGCGTTACGCTGCCTCGAAACTGACCACTGGACCAACATGCTTCCTAGCGTTCTTCTGGGTATCCGCTCGTGTGTAAAGGAGGACATCGGAGCTTCATCAGCAGAACTCGTCTATGGGACGCCACTTCGCTTACCTGGGGAGTTTTTCCAGCTCTCCAACGATGTTCCGCCCGATGAATTTGTGGAAACACTCCGCAACACTATGTCGCAAATTCGTCCAGTTCCTACAACCACACATGGCTCGCACAAAATCTTCTGGCATCCAGCTCTAGATGATTGTTCTCACGTTTTTGTGCGATGTGACGCAGTTAAGCCCACTTTGCGGCCGCCTTATGATGGCCCTTACGCAGTCATCAGCAGAGGTGATAGACATTTCACATTGCAGTTCCCGGATCGTGTCACTACTATAAGTGTTGACAGACTGAAACCTGCCTTCTTAATGAAGCCAAAGGACATAATTTCGATCCCACGGAAGACTGTACCCTCAGGCCAAAAAGAAATGGAACTGCGTTCCGGAAAGAAAGTGCGTTTCAACTTATAATTCGTCGAGAGCCTATGATCCTCTCGACTGGGAGGGGGTCATGTAGCGACCCTTCTTCAACTGTTTATTATCATTCTTTTTTATTATTATTATTTATGTCAGTGTGGCAACATGTGTATTTTTATGTAGTCAAAGCCGACTATCATTGTTGTTTACATTCGGCATATCCTTACGTCTGCCACACGCTCCCGCTGTTGAGTTTGTAATAGTTATATAAATTGTAAATAAAACATGTAAATAATTAACAATCGCTATATTCAACTAAATGTGAAGAGCCTACTGAACAACGTCGCGCCCCCAACAGCGTAACATATATATAATATACATTTACCTTTCTCAGAACTAATCCTTCTATCATACAGTGTGATTCAGAAAAGATGGGAAGACCTTTAAGACCTTTTACCTTTAAGACCTTAAGACCTTACCTTTAAGACCTTAAGACCTTTTAAGAGGTGATAGTGCACACCAATACGAGCAGTTGTCATCAAAGAATGTGTGGTCTGACATGAAACGCAAAAGCGCGTTTCGAAACGGCCGCTCCGCAAACGTTTTTCAATTGCGGAGACTTTTAATTCGCGGAGACAAAATGGACTTTTAATTGCTTTCTGAGTTAATTCTTCGGCAATACTTTCTTTCCCCCAAAAAAAAGTAGGGAAATTTTCTTAAAAATTCGGAAGATATTTACATTTTTTCGAGAGTCTTGGCAGCTATTGTATTTGGTGTATGTGTGGAAAGTATTTTTTCCCGCTAAGCATTGAACTCCTATATATATGGGTTACTTTTTTACTACTCCTTTTTTCCCCTTTGGTGTCAACTGGCTCGATTGGCCAGTGTTAAGATACTCTTCGTCCGTATGAAGGTTGCCGGGTTCGAATCCAGCCAAGATTTAAATCTAAAAAGGGCCATCTGGGGATGGGGGATGGAGCAAGGCAAACAATCATTGCAAGGGAACCCAGAGTCGCAAATTACTTTTTTTTGTTCAGTGCATGTTAACAGGCAATTTGAGCCACTACTTTCCCACACATATATCGTTATACGGAAATTTTCAACCAGTGGAGTTGGGTGGGAAATGAAGGCGCCATCCAGGGGCGTAGCCAGAAATTTCATTCGTGGGGGGACCACTTTCATTTCGGGGGGGGGACCAAAGTGACAGAACAATGGATTTGGCCTTTTTTTCCCCTTTTTTCGGTCATTTTCTCACATTTCGGGGGGGGGGGAACCAGACCCCCAAGTCCCCCCCTTCCCTCGCTACGCCCTTGGCGCCATCTATCGGTGGTCGCCCCAGACTGGAAGGTAAAGAACTTGCTTCTGATGTTCCTTTGGATGGATTCGAACCCGTGGACCGTGATGAAAGAGGCTTTGACCTCGAGCCCGGCGCTACGGTAAACTTTTAAATTCCGTTCCGTTGTTTGCCTTGACGTGTACTATATCACCTATTTCGGTGATAAAGTTCTAGGACACAGTAAACTCTTCCAGATTTGTAAACCTGATTTTTCCCATATTTTCAGAAAAAGAAGTCCTCCATATTCTTCTGGAAGATAGTCGAGACGATCATCATGACGGGTTGCGTCATCCTCTACATTTTAGGCCGTCTGGTCCAAGTCAGTTTCATCGATTCATATTCAGCCCGCGTCATACTGTGCCTGGAACTGCTGTATTTTTACTACAGGGTGATCGCGATATTTCTGCCAATATCTAGGACCCTGGGACCTCTCTTGTACAGAGTCAAACTGATGGTATATATATATATATAAAGCTATAATCTTCTTCAAAACTTTTCACGAGATAGTTGTTTGTCTCATTCAAAGCTCACCTCAAACGCAAATCTTGATTGATTTCTTAAACAGGTTCTTGTAGATTTCGTAAATTTCATGAGGATGACGATCCTCGTCATCATCAGCGGAGGGATCGTCATACACGCTGTAATGTATCCGGATTACCCCTTCGATAAAGAGCTGTTCAGGAGAACATTCCACAAAGCGTGGTTCTCCCTCTTCTTGACGCCTATAAGTGACCTTGATGGTGAGCTCTAATTTTTTGCTCTAATCATTTCGTTGTTGTTGTTGCTGCTGCTTGCTTTTTAGGTGAGTAATGATAAATCGATTTTATTAATTTTTTTCCAACGGTGATGTTTTTTCTTCGCAGAAGAGGAGCAGTGCCCAAAACCGCTCAGCAGCGAGATGATAGAGGAAAATGTTGAATTTTGTAGAGCGGGGGAATGTGAGTACTAGAATGATTCATGATTATTATAAACGGTGTCCCATAAACTCGTGAATAGTTTAAAAGTTCATAAAAATTAAAGGAATTGGTACATTTGAACGTGGTTTATGAAAAAGTTTATCATTTTTGTCGCAACCACGATCATTTTCTGCACGCGAGGTCTAATTAGACCGGTACCTGCAATTAATTGCCGATTCCGAATGGCAGCGTTGGACATTTTTGCCTTTTTATACACAAAGAGCGGTTGGTGAGCTAACCCCCCTGGTGTGGGGACCCCCCTGTAGTGGCAATCTTTATGTGCAGTCATGCTTTCGCCGTTCATGTCGTATCTCCGCGTCAGGAAATTTTGTAGCGAGGACGAATCGGGTATCGAACTCGTGACACCTCCAAACATTCTTTAGTACTGGAGGCGAGTATCTTATCTCTACTGTGCCCAGTTATTCTCAAAATGGGGTATTTTTTTTTAACTTCTAAAAAAAGTTCAAATTTCTGTTGATAGAGGGTGCTGCACGAAAGCAAATCACAGAATTTTAGACCTGAACGTTCCCTCAATCTGAGTCAGAAACGTTCGAAAAGCCTCAGCTGGTGATTCGTGGGGTTGAGGGGTATAGCATCTTCATTAATAACGCTTCGTCGTCGTCCCCTAATGTGGACATCACAATGAAAACGTAATGCAATCGTCAATAACAGGAAAATTCAGAAATCATTCGCGTTAATCATATACCTTGTATTTTCTAGGACTCTGATCTCTGGTATTTACAGTGATTTGCATACGTGCAGCTCCCTCTTTTCGACAAAAATGTGAACTATTTTTTTTCAGTGGAAACCCCCCCCCCCCCCCTCCTTTTTCAGAATTCAACGCGGACGGCATTCAAATATGCCAATCACTTCAATTTTTACGAATTTTTAAACTACATGAATTTTTTTATGGGGCATCATAATTTATGGGACACCCTGTGAATAGTGATTGTTGCCACTCATTAATCCCATCAATAATGATTTCTTTTGTCTTTTTTCCTCCAGTTGACGACTGGAAATGTCCAAACGTTGGCTTTTGGGCTTATGTCTTCAATATACAATATTTTGTGTTGCTGAAACTTATTCTCCTGACTCTTCTTTATGCCTTATTCAGGTATGTTTGATAAGCCAATGATATGGATCACGAAGTATTCTCAATCAATGTATACTCATAAATTACTCGTCCTAACCATAAGGCCATGCGATTTTTTTTTTGTCAATCAGACGCCGAGCTAGCAATCCTACTTAGGGCTATGTTGATACAATTGTCTACCTTTGGTTTCCCGGTGGTGCTGTAGTCATTATTGTAATTGTGCCACGATCCTCATCACTACGCCTCATCCCTGGGGAGGGGGGGGGTCCCCACCCATCCTTCCTTCCATTTAACATTCTTCCAGGGGGTTCCTATTAGTATCGGCCTGTAAAAAAAAGACATACTGATTAATTTTTCAATTGTATATAACAGATTCAAGAAATTGCGGGTTTCGGATATATGTATATATTGTTACTAAATTGTGTTTTACTTGCAAAATATCTGTCAAGGTCACAGACAAAGATCTGAAACAACATTCAGTTGTGAGGTTATGCGTTTCTAATCCCTTGCACTCCATAAACATGAGCAGTGCCGTTTTTACGGGGGGTGGGGGGGGGGCTCAGCGGGCTATAGCCCAGGGTGTCAAGTTCAGAGGGGGAGGGTGGCAAATTTGAGGAATGAGGGGCCAAGAAAATTAGTAGAACGGGAGAAGGGCACCGAAATTTGTATAACCCTCAATAAATCCACCTCTGCCCATACGGCAAGGGACTAGGTCAGTCAGTGATCAAAAGAGTGACCTAGAGAGTTTGCAAGCACGTGAGTGAGCAAAACAATTACTTGGAGCGTGAGTGACCAAATGGGCGACTTTAGAGACACGGGTATGCTTGCAGGAGTGAAGAGAGAGAAAGGCCAAGTGGATTATGGCACAGGTTGGCGAATTCGACGTCAAGAAAATTAGACTAGTATGGTAGAAGGGTGGCAAAATTTGTATATATAGCCCACAGGCGGCAAAACCATAAATCCGCCTCTGAGGATGAGCTAGAATGCAATACCATTAAAACTATTTCAAGTGTATTTCAAAGTTTGCTATGGTTAAGGTACAACAGATCGTCAGTTTCCTTTGGTTTTTTTCCTTCAGTGCTACAGCAACCAAACTTTCAGCGGAGAGTGACGCCATCTGGAAATTCCAAAGATATCAACTGGTCATAGACTTTACGAATCGCCTCAGGCTTCCAGCACCGCTCAACATTATCAGTTACGTGATGATAGCCTTTCAGTGCATTGTCTGGATACTGAAGAGCCTCTGCTGTTTCTGTTGCAACAAGGTTCGATTAAAACATTTGTGAAATTTCAGCGCTATTTTAGGAGACCGATGCGGCTTAGAAAGCACTCGTATGATAACATTACTGTGAATGCAATTTACAATAGTGTTTAGAGCGCAGCAATAAAAAATTCTAGTTAGTCTTCCCGAGAATCTCAGACTACATACTTTAATACTATCTATTGCAGGGAATCGTGATTAATACTTGTATTCGATATTTTTCCAGTGTCAAAAAGAGGTTCACCCCATGAAAGACGAGTCGCCACCTCTGGTGAAAGATTACTCCTATTGGAAAGAACTCGCTCAAGAATACAGCAACAGGGAACAACTCAAAGTCAATGAGATAGATCTCTTGGAAAAACAGATCAACATGTGAGACACGCTTCATTCCGTTCAATTTCAGTCATGAACAAGTAGAGTTTAACATTTTCCCCCAAACAGTTGGAATCGGGATGTCCCAGAACTTCACAGCTAAACTGAGAAGAGTGGTGGTGCACACGTCAAGGCAAAACAGTTTTTCGCAATGGAACCCGGAGTCGCAAATGGTCAGAGAATATTAAGTTTGAACTCCAGGCACCAAAATTTTTTTCTAAAGCAACCCTAGAAGTGAAACCCAAGAAAAAAGATGTTTTCCCTCAAACACATAATATTTTTTGGAGAGGAAAACGGACAGTATCTTTTCCTCAGCGTTAAAATTGCTTTTGATTTGTGGTGATCATATGGCCCGTATTTTCCGTCCCTTCTTTTTTGGCCATCTCTACTATTTTTTTATATATGTTCCACGGTTAAACGAGGCATTCTTTGCTGAAATCAATCTTAATTTTTCATTAAAATTATTTCCTTAACTTATAAATTACATTATGACAATCTGGATCATAAATTTTAATACTCATCTCATATCTGTCACATTTGAAACTTTTTTCCATGAATTAAATTTCAATCCCCGGCGCTTTACAGTAGCGCTTCATTTCCCGCCTTTTGGCGATTTTTCAGTGATTACAGTCATGATCGGTGGTTTGTCTTCCCTTTGGCATCATTTTTGGTGACAATTTCTTGAAGGAAGAAATTCCTTTCACACAAAGTATAAAATTTCCCTCTCGCTCTTCGTGGTTTGAGCAAGGTTGTCATATTTTGGTGACTTCTGAAGTGTGCTAATGCACGTATCCCTCGGGTAAGAGGGTTGCGACCCTGGGTTCCAGTGTCTTGACGTGTGTTATCCCCTCCCCCCTACCTCATTTCAGCGATAGGGCTCTAGGAAACCATGAACACCAGGGCCGAACAAACCTATTGCCCGACATGACCAGGGCATGTATTTTTTTTCGACCGCATGCCCGACGCGGATTTGGCGGCAACGAGTGGCCGTGGGCTCTCAGATACTGCAACTGGGCTCATAGGCTGGAATCTTTGGTAGGCTCCCATTCCAGGGTTTTTTACGGGCCTTTTCTCACATTCCTCGGTTAATTTGAACTCTTGAGCAAATTTAACTCTCTCCGTTAAAATAATAATAGGATTTCCGTCTTAGGCTGGTGTGGTCAGAGGTCCAGGATTTCGACCAATAAATGCACTGTCCAGAAAAATGATTTCGGGCCTGCTGTTTGTTCTGGTTTTTTTCTCCTCCGATCAAAAATTCGATAAAATCAAAAATTGTTTTTTGAGACAAAAAATTAGAGATGGTAGGGGCGAATAATGGGGGGGGGGGGGGGGAGGGTACGTTTTTCCGTTCCTATTAAGACTCCCCAGAATGGAAATACGCATAAATGTTGTTTGAACGCTGGGTCCTGCTGTCACCTATTGGATAAAAACAAAACTATCTGTTATAATTTTTGAAATAGAATGGTTGCTGGTTTCAAACATATATGCAGCATGGAAATAAACAATATGTGATATGACACTATAATTCTTATGTTTACTGCAGGGATAGCATTTAGGGCAAACTTAGAAATCTGGTGACCGATTTCGGTGCTTAGAATTTATACCAGTATGCAGCATAAAAGTTTAAAAAAAATTATAATTTCAAACTACATGTTATTCATTTCCATGTTTCACACTGGTTCAAAACCAATAATCATTGTATTTAAGCAATTATAACAGACAGTTTTGGTTATATCCAATAGGTGGCAGCAGGGGAGTTAAGGCCTGACTTAAAGGATTGTGTAAGTTCTGAGTAAGAAATATGTAACTATGATATGTAAAGTATATGAATGTTCCTATAATGAATAGGGACTTTGGAGATTTTCACCAGGGGACAGCACTTAAAGTTACGATTTCATGGGGGGGCAGAAATGGCTTCCAGGGCAAAGTGTCTCCAAAAAAGTGTGATTTATTACATGAAATTTAGCGATAAAATTCTGGGAAAAAATTGTATGTGAAGATGAATATACCCTGCATCGTCTTAGCTGAAGAGATTTGAACGAAATGAAATATTTTTTTATAAAAAATTGAAAATTTGGGAAAAAAAATATAAAGATTTGCTGAAATTTATGTTTTTAATGTGTTTTTTTTAGCATTAAAAATGCAAAACATCACGAAAAATTCAAAAAAATGAATGCTCGGATCTGAAAGGGATAATGTCCTCTGAAAAAATTTTTTCCAAGATGTCCCGATTTCTCAATCGCATGATCTGGCCAGCCTTATTCTAGGCCAGCGCCTGCTGAAGTCCATTCCCGTAATTAGTCACCACCCATTTATATTTAGTCACCACAATCCGTCTGAATTTTCGTATTTCTTTTTTTCTCAAAATTTTGATTTTAAAATACAAAAAAAATCTACGTCACTCGTTATTTTTAGGGAAATAAATCAATTTTTTTTTAAATTTTCTCAAGTAAGTACATCCAGCGATGATACTGTATTTTCTGGGCATGTGAAAAATTAATTGAAGAATCTATTTTTTGAAGTTACATGCTCGATAAATTTTGTTAAGCCTTGGAACACACTCTATATAAAGTTCTTAAACCGATATATAGTCAACATTTTAGGATTATAATGCATGTATTGTTTGCTCAATTCAGTGTTGAAAACCTGATCGAGGATTTCAACTACCAGAAGCACATGATACATCAACTCAAAGCTTCCGTGAGGGACCTGGAGAGGCTGACGAACTACTCTCATGTGCACCTGGAAAACATCAGGAACCTCACCATGAGAGAGTCTCCAGGTACTTTTTTTTTCATTAACATGAATGCAAGTTGCGATGCAGTCAGACCTCGGAATGACATCTATCTATATCAGTGATTCCCAATGTGGGCATTAACGCCCCCTTGGAGGCGATGGAAAGTTCCAGGGGGCGGTAGAAGCTACGGGTATAACATAGGATCCTGTGGGTTAGATTGCGTTGGGGAAGATGGGAGAGAAAAATTTCTGAAGAAGGGGGCGATAGGACCATTGGCGTACGCAGGGGGCCCCAAGCCGAGATTATAGTGTTATTTAACAGGAAAAAAAGTTACCCCCCCCCCCCGAGAAGAAAAAAAAATTGACCCTCCCCCCTTGAGGAAATTCTGCGTACGCCTATGGATGAGACAAAAGAGATTGGGAAACTATGGGGTCTATATTAATGTCCGTTTTTAGAGGCCAGCATAATAAGGCTTACCCGTTGGTAGTCACTCCACTTATGAAGTCATATATATTCGGTTCTCAGAAGTGACGTTATGCCGAAGTCAGACTGTATATTCCAGAGGTGCACAATCTTTTATGTCAACGCTACAGATCAGGGGCGTAGCCAGAAATTTCGTTCCGGGAGGCGGACCAAAGTGATAGAACAATAGATTTGGACATCTTTTTTCGGTCATTTTCTCACATTTCGGAGTCCCCAAGTCGTCGTCGTCCCCCAATAGTGGGTTTTTTAATATAAAATGTAGGAGGTTGGGAAATTTTCCTGCTATTATTATTATTTTAATGTACCGTGTTTCACCTGCATAATTTCTTCAGAGCTTATCTTGACACGTATGATGATGTTCATGTCCATGCAGATCATTGGGAGCCAGTACAAGAATCGAGCCGCCACCTCTCCAACCCGGTGACGAATATCCTGGCAAGGAGATCGCCTTACCCCGGAACGAGGGTCCAAAGATTTCCAGTTCCAGATAAATATGTACCTTGGGAGGTGATGTGGATTTCTTATGATCCAGTGGCTTACACAAGACCTCGCATTGATTTCCCCGTGATTATACAGTCTTATGTCGATGAGGACATTCTGCTGTAATGTTGTTTCCTTTTTTTGGATTCTTTTACAAGTACAATTTCTCAGCATTCCGTTGTTGTGTAATTTATATAAAGGATGTCCGGGCTAAAGCTATATCAAAACTAACGTCTAACCTCACGTGATTACTTATAAATTCAAGTTGCATTGAAGAGGGAAATTCCTCGAGTTAATTTTCAGGATGTGCGCATGCATGTGTGTGACCAAAACGGTGTGCAAGCATGTGAGTGACCAAAACAGTATGCAAATATGTGAGTGGCCAAAAGGATGATCTGATGAGCGAGGGATTAAAATAGTGACCTAGAGGGCCTGAAAACACATTAGCGACCGAAAGAATTACTTACACACAGAGGCAAAAAAAGTGGTGTCTTTCTCGATCAATTTTGCTCATAACCAACAAACGGGTGAAAATAAAATTTTATCAGAGAAAATATGCCTTCTAGAAAATATTGAAAACAACTATACTGTACAGTATTATATGGGAAACATCATTGAACTAGAACTCCTGCTGCCATCTAGCATATAAAAATCGCAACTGTTATGATGCTTCGATTGAAATTCGTGAAAGGTTTCAATTAATGCGCCGCATGATAAAAAGAATATGGTATATTTTTGAGAAATAGTATTAGTTAAATAATCGAGTTTGCTGTAAAATAACACAAGCAACACTTGCAAGGACCTAAAATTCACGTAGGTTTAAGAATTTTACTTCTATTACTTTACAATTCACAAACAGCAACCATTAAAGTTTTGCAGCAAACTCGATAATATAACTAATATTATTGGTTAGAAAATATTTATTAATGTCATATTATATTATTTTTTTCATGTAGTACATCAGTCGAAAATCGATTAATTTTGAATCGAAGAATTATAGTAGTTATGTTTTTCTTACTCGATAGGTGACAGCAAGAGTTCTAGTTCAACGATGTTTCCTACGTGTAATATAATGCTGTACAAGAGAGTATAATAATATTTAATATATTCTATAAGGCATATTTTTTCTGATAAAGTTTTATTTTACTCGTTTATTCATTATGAACAAAAGAAACTAAAAAAAACACTATTTTTTATGAATAGGATTACAAAATATGGTAGTTTAGAGTCTGAAAATTCTTCCGTATACACAGAGATTTTTTGCTGCGCAGAAAAAAATCCATATTGTGTAAAGCAGCATGTTATTTTGTCATTCCGCACAGTTATCGAATTTCTGTGCGCAGAGAAACAGCAGGTCTGTGCAGGTGAAGAAAAAAAACGACAATGAGAGCCCATCTGGAAAAAAAAAGTTAAAGGGCACATTTCACATTGGAATAATTTTTTAACGAATGTTTTGACAGTGGCCAATGATAGGGTAAAAGACGATTCAACTGGCCTTGCAAGGAATTGAATCTACATCATCTCACCTGCCGGGGGAGCGCCCTAGACCACTAGACTACAAAGCCAACGAATCCTCTTTCCTTAGTGCTCGTATGCGCTGAACGGGGACCTGCATGGACAGCCAGACCTAACTCAGGCCAAAGCTCACAATTTATGACGCTGCGACCAGATGGCAGGAACAGGACGTGGGTTCTACTTCCATCAATGCCAGTTAAATTTTCTTTCCTGGATTTATCTTCCCATCAGCCAGCTGTGGAAACCTTCGTATATTGTAAATGAACAAAACAGTGACCTAGGGAGTTACAAGCCATGTCAGTAACAAGCAAAAGTGTAGGAGAGTTAGAGAAGGAGAAGCCCGGTCGGGGGCAAGCAAAAGAGTGACCTATAGAGTGAGAAGCCAGGTCAGGGACAAACAAAAGAGAGGCGTATAGTGTGTGTGATGTTAAACGTCCGAGAAGGCGTCCCCACGCAAGATGAATTGACGAGATCAGGAAAGTGGCAGGAGTCAACTGAATGGCTAAAGCATCAGACAGAGCAGAATGGAAAAATTTAGAGGAGACCTTCATCCAGCAGTGGATTGAAAATGGTTGTTGATGATGATGATAGCGTGTGTGCAAGCATGTGAGTGACCAAAACTTAGCAGGGCCATCTTATGAACAGCATGTCTCCCTCGCCCCAAGTGATTTTTCATAGGCCCTACCTGGGAAAAATTCTCGATAAATTCAACTACTCTTTTTTCTGAGGCCCTTCTTCTCTTGAGGCCCCCGAGCCCATGCGTTAAGACGGCACGGCCAAAATGGTGTTCAAGCATGTGAGTGACCAAAACAGTGTGCAAGCATGGACGAGACCAAAATATAATGTAAGTATGGACGAAACCAAAATAGAATGCAAGCATGGACGAGACCAAAATAGAATGCAAGCATGTAAGTGACCAAAAGAGTGAACTAAAAAGCGAGGGACCAGGTTGTTTAGTGATAAAAGGGAGTTAGAATTCAGGTCGGTGACAAGCAAAAGAGCGATCTTAGTGTGGGCAGTTATGTGAGGGAGAAAAACAGTGTGCACGTATGTGAATGACCAAAAGAGTGACCTAGAAAGTGTACAAAAGTGTTAGTGACAAAAAGAAAGGACTCAGAGACAGGGGCGGGGTCAGCGGAGTTTAGCCCAAGGTGTTAAATTCGAAGGATGAGTGCTCAAGAAAGTTAGACTAGAGTGGGAGAAAGTTGGAAATTTTTGCACAGCTCACAGAGAGGTGGCAGAAACATAAAGCCACCTCTTAGTCGGAGCCATTACTTTATCAAATTGCTTCATATCTTTAACTCGGACACCCTGTATTATATTGTGTATTGGAAAGCAAAATCTCAAATTTCCGAGAGTAATTTTGGAGTATGTTAATTGATATTGTTCTCTCATTAATCATGTCTAAAACTCGTGCCTTTCATGATCAGACTTCGGGAAAAGCATGGTTCGCAGATAGCTCTGCCCGTCTACTCGTGGAACAGCTTGTCTATCAATCCAACTGGGATATGCTTGGACAGACAATCCTGGATAACATCTGGTGATGGTTCACCTTTCATCTACAAGTTGGATGCTGAAAACATGCCACAGTAAGCAGAAACATGTTAATCATATCATTTAAATTTGTATTAAATTTGATGAAAATTAATTTTTTACTCATATTTTATGTATTGTGATCCAGACCGTCTCAACGAGTATACTTTACTTCTGTGGGGAGAAAATTTTACATATTTTGGAAGGTGGCAATTCGAGTCACGCAGTGAATGAAAATTCATAGATGATGAAAAATAATTACTTCAGAATAGATGAAATTTCACAACTGATACAAGAATTGATTCCCGAAAATTTCAGAATTGATTAAAACAATAATTTGAGGATCGATGAGAGCTTAGAATCAATGGAAGAAATAATTTTAGAAACGGTGAAAGAAATAATTTTAGAAACGGTGAAAGAAATAATTTTAGAAACGGTGGAAGAAATAATTTTAGAAACGGTGAAAGAAATAATTTTAGAAACGGTGAAAGAAATAATTTCAGAAACGATGAAAGAAATAATTTTCGAATCGATGAAAAAAAAAAAGGTAATTTCAGAATCGATGAAAAAAAAAAAGTAATTTCAGAATCGATGAAAAAAGATAATTTCAAAATTGGTGAAAACAATAATTAAAAAATCGGCGGAAGAAATGATTTCAGAATCGATAAACGAAAGATTCAGAATCGATTAAAAGATAAGTAATCGATAAGTAATTTCAGAATTGGGGGGGGAGGGGGAAAACCCCTGTAATCGATGAAAGAAATAAGTTCAGAAAATTAACAGTTTCCGAATCGATGAAAGACATAATTTGAGAACTGACTGAGAAAATAATTTCAAAATCGATGTAAAACGTTATTTCGGAATCGATTACATAAACAATTTCAGAATCGATTACATAAACAATTTCAGAATCGATTAAATAAATAATTTCAGAATCGATAAAAAACGTAATTGCAGAGTCGGTGAAATCAATAATTTCAGAAAAGCTCCCAGAACCGATGAAAATTCACTACTAATATAAATGAAAAATAAATGGGAAAATAATTTCACTGAGCACGAAAATTCGAAATTAACAAACGAAATAATTTGAGAAATGATAATTCAAAATTAATTGGAAGTCGGGAATAATTTCAAAGAAGCTTGGAGGAGGGCGTGTTTGACTCTGGGCGCAGTGCTCGGGCTCCATCGTTCCACCTGCTAAGACGCCAATAATCATTATGCGACGGACTCCGTCACGAGCCTCCTACTAGGGTAGGGCGGACAGGGCTCCAGCTCGGTGCGATTTATCTTCCTTTTTTTTTATGACCACTATAAATTCACTATAGTGAAGCCCGAGAAAAATCGGATCATGGGCGGGCCGACCGAAGCCTAGGAGGCCCGGTTAGAGTATATGGGGGAGGCCATGGGCTTCGCAAGTGACTTCAGATATGCACATAGAAACATATTTATGTGATAGTGATCTTACGAAAAAAATTATATGTTTAAAAAATGGTGATTTGTGTATTTTTATTTCAGGAATCCTATGGGCAGGACTGGACTGAGAGGTAGAGGAAGCCTTCCACGATGGGGCCCAAATCACTATCTGTACATAATTATTACTAGGTAAAATTTATAGATTAACGGGCCCGAAGGCCAGATTTTCTTTAAACTTTGGATCATACCTGCTCTACCCATGGCCAGCGAGACAAATGTGTCGCTCGGAGTCTTCGGATGTGGCCCGTGACCTCAAACCTTATTTTATAAAAATGAACTAAGTGGCACATTTCTAGATCACTTAAGGGACCCGCGTTGCGGTTTCACATAACTCAAGTAGCCCGCAACACATTTCCGGATCACTTAAGTGACCCGTAGTACATTCTCAGATCTCTCAAATGACCGGCAGCATATTCCCAAATCACTCAAGTGGCCAGCAGCACATTTATGCTTGAGTAACCCGGCGACGCAGTTTCGGATCATTAAAATGGCCCGCCAGCGCACATCTACAGATCATTCAAGTGACCCACAGCATATCTACAAATCACTGGAGTAACCCGCGATACAGTTCCAGATCATTCAAGCGGCCCACGGCACAGTTCCAGATCACTCAAGTGGCACGTGACACAGTTTCAGATCAATCAAGCGGCCCACGTGACGTTTAAGGATTCTTCAAGAGGCTCGCTCAAATGGCCCGCAGCAAATTCCCAAATCACTCAAGTGACCCGCCGCATATTTACAGGTCCAGAGTAACCCACGACACAGTTCCAGATCACTAGAGCGGCCCGCAACACGTTCACAGATCACTTGATTGATCCGCGCCATATTTGCAAACCACTCTAGTAACCCGCCCCACAGCTGCAGATAGCTAAAGCGCATTCGTCACAATCACAGATCACTCAGGTAGCCCGCATCACATTTCCCGACGACTCAAGTGACCTGCGGCTCCATTCCAGATCATTCAAGTGGCCCGCTACATGTTTTCAAACCAATGAAGTGATCCGTACTCTCCCAAAATGTTGAACACCCTTGCTTAAAATCGATTATCTCGTGCATATTAACGAGTAAAAATTAATAGAAGCTTAAGGCTAACGCAGGCGTTTTTTCAACCTTAGTCAATGCGCGGGCCACATTTCCCATTTCAATAAAGCCGGCGTGCCACTATAATAATGTTATCAAAGAGCTCGCGCGGTGGGTCCATGCACCAAGGACCCTGGGCAAAGTTTAAAGCCCAATCAGCCTTCCGGGTCTGAAGGCAGAAAAAAAGGGGGATCTTTAGTAGTTCCTTATTTAGCATAGACCAGGTTCTTAACATATTTTCAGGCACGACCCATAACCAACAGCAATTTCAGCTTTGCGACCCATAAGACTGTTTGCTCTTCGAAATTGGGGTAACCAGTGGCGTAATAAGTGAATTTATAACAGTAGATTCGTACGACTCATCTCGGAATGAATCCGTTGCGAATCAAGTTTGGGTCGGGGCTCATGACTCAAAAACACCTCACAAAATATCATAAGTGAGACTAATAAATGAGTGACTCATAGCTCAAAGTAGCTCACAACACGTACACGCTCATTCCAACGCGTACCAATTCATTGGAGGTTCCGCAGAGGAATGTGACGAGATGCATGTAAGGGATTTAGTAGTACCTCAAATACCCTTAACTGCAAGTCTCAATAGTAAATAAATAAGTGGCTCATAGGTCCGGAGGTTCGTCACCTGTGGGTCTCGACCCAAACTTGGGTCGCAGGGCTCCTGAGGTGGGTCGCACAAATCCAGTTATTTGTCCATTTGTCGCATCACTGGTTTCAGGGGCGAATAAAAGAACTCGGCAGCCTGGCCGCGAACGATATATTTCTAGCGACCCTCTTAAGCCATATTTTATATATTGCCAAAGCCCGAACGGTCCATTTGACCCGGACAATGTTCGAATTTCGGGCTTTCACCGACCCCTATATATCGATCCCCCATATATCCCTATGTATGGATTCGTGTGATTCAGGGGTCATCGCCACGTTGGCATATTCTTTTGTGAAAATTATGACCATTTATAATTATGGTTAGCTATCGCAACCCTAACGATCAAAGAAACCGGAATATCGATATCTCTTAAAGGGATCGGTATACAGCAAGGGTCTTCATCCTTTTTCTAGTCGCGAGCACTGAATGTACCCATCATTAAAAGAAGAGCACCCTTACAACAAGTTTGAAAAACAAATGCATGAAATCAGGATGACTTCCAATCCTTCAATGCAATTTGTACAAGGTGTTTACCTGGGACGTTGATCAAGTGCTCGCGAGCACGAGCATCGAGCACTATGGGTGCTTCAGGGAACACCGTAGTGCTCGCGAGCAACGGGTTGAAGATGCCTGGTATATAGGGTCCGGCGAAAGTACAAAATTCGGACACGCGAAGTTATCGCGTTGTCGATTTTGGGTCGCTGCTGAAAAAAGGTCAAGAGCCCCGCTGCTGTAAGTAGATTCGTACGACCTTTCTCGGAAGCCCCGGTGAATCAAGTTTGATTCGAGCAGTTTGTGGATTTGAGCGACCCATCTCTGAAACCTCGGCGGTATCGCGACCCGTAGGATAAGAAGTGCTTGCAGCCTGGACTGAGAACGATACATTCTTAAGGACCGATCGATATTTGGGTCGCGGCTGAAAAAAGGGTTAAGAACCCCGCTGCTGTAAGTAGATTCGTAAGACCCTTCTCGGGCCCCGGTGATGTTTGGTTTCGGGAAGTTTGCGGATTTGAGCGACCCATCTCTGAAGCCTCTCTGCGATACCGTAGGATAAGAAGCGATTGCATTAACCGGCATGACATTCACAGACATCTGTATGTAATGACTCTAGTGTTAATTATTTTTGTTAGATATTAACTCATTTACTTTTCTAATTGAAGATTCCAAAAATCGAAGGAATCCTTTTTCCCAACTCGTGGCCTTGAATTCGTCGTCACGTGGACAGAAAGGCAGTTTCATCTCTCGATTCCAGGAGTGAGTAAACAAATTATTCAAAAAATTTTCTCATATTTATACAGGGTGTTCCATAAATTACGACATTAAAAAAAAAAATCGCAAGTAGAGCCCGGATTATATGCTAATGCATATGTGCATATGCGTTCGCATATTTTGGCCTTTTTTTTATCATTAATGCATATAAATGCATAAAACCAAGGAATTTTCAGAATAATTGCATAGTTTTTAATGTTTATTTGGTCGCTCAATCACCTTTTTTTTGATAATTGCTTGCTTACACACGCTCTAAGTCACTGTATTGTTTGTCGTCGACCTGAATTCCAACTCCCTAAGTCACTCTTTTTGATCGCTAAACAACCTGGTCCCTTGTTCTCTCTTTAGTTCACACTTTTTGGTCATTCACATGTTTGCACACACTATAGGTCACTCTTTTGTTTGTCCTTGACCTGGCTCCTCACTCTCTAGGTCACATTTTTGCTTGTCACCGACATGGCTTTTCCTTCTCTAAGTCCCACTTTTGGTCATTCTTGGGCTCCTATTTTCGTGACATCCATGTCGCTCTCACTGCCCTGATCTCTTATCGCTCTGTGGATCGCTCTTTTAGCCATTTACTGTTTTGGACACTCACGTCACTCTAGTGTTTGTCTGACTACGTGGTCCTTCGCTCTTCAAGTCACTCTTTCGGTCTCTCACTGCCCTGATCCTTCGCTCTTTAAGTCACTTTTCCGGTCGTCTCTCACTGCCTTGATCCCTTGCTCTCTAGGTCACCATTGCAATCATTCGCATGCTTGCATACAGTTTCGGTCCCTCCACATGCTTGCACACACTCTATATCACTCTTTCGCTTGTCGCCGACTTGGTCTCTTGCTCTTTAAGCCACACTTTCGGTCTCTCACCGACTTGATCGCTCGTTCTCTATAGGTCACTCTTTTTGTCATTCATATGCTAGCATAAGCACCAGGTCACTTTTTGGTCACTTACTGACCTGGTCCCTCGCTTTTAGATAACTCTTTTGGCCATTTACATGCTTGCAAACTGTTTTGGTCACTCACTCACCTAGTCAATCGCTCTCCGCGTTTCTCTTTTGGTCATTCACTGACGATACTGTTTTGGTAATACTTAAAACTACACTAAATAACTCATAAAACACTAAAAAAATTGATTTTAAAAAAATTCAACCAATTCACACACATGAAAAAAAGTGCAGTTTGCACTTATCATTGCGTAAATTGTTTTCATACATGAATTAAAAAATAATTTTAATTTCTACAAACAGATGAAACTTTAAAACGGAAAACTCAACATAATTATTTTAATAAGCATTATATACATAAATTATGCACTATTTGTGTTTTTATGCTATGTCGAATTTTTTTAGAAAGCGCCATCTGTGAATAAAAATTTAAACCATTTTTGTAAATTCATCGGGAAAATTTTTTTTATGTCATAATAGTTTTTTTGCACAAATTGCACTCGTTTCATATCAGACAATTGTTTTTTTATTAATTTTTAATACTGTATTTTTAAATATCAATCGCTTTATTGTAAGGATACTTTAATGATAAATATATTGAAAATTCTAAAAACTTAATGCGTAATTTGGAAAAAAATTAGATGTGATCAGTGTAGAGATCCTCACACCTCAACATTCTCAAGTTGCCTGGCCCAAACACTACTGCTAAAGATTAATCAACGGTGCTGAATGTGATCGAAGCTAAGTTATTGCTTACTGAAACTCATAGAAAACACAGATAGGTGCTGCATCAATTATTAACAATCACATATCGCTTTAACATTACCTCAAATTCAGATGTGGACTTTATTAGTGTCAATGAACCAACTAGTAATGAATTGCGAAAAAACACTGTGATGAGAGAGAGAATCACAACTCATCTCCGCACCTACAATCAAAACAAATGTCCAACAATTTCGTGAATCTGTTTCCTCACTTGCTCCAAACAATTTCAGAAGGGTCATATACAATGAGGCTAATGAACTCCAGCGAACAAAATACACAAAAAGAACAAATTACAAACTCACAAGAAATTAAACAACTGAGTGAAATCCTTAGTGGTCTCCTCAGTGCAGCCGGTTTCTCCAGTAACAAAATAATTTTTTTTTTACTCCAAGCTTTGATTACCATTCTTCTACTACCCAACAATTAACACAACACGTAATACCACGGCACGACCATTGCGTATTATGGCGTGGAACGCAAATGGTCTTAGAAACAAAATCCGCGAACTAAAAGAGGAATTATTTAATAATCAAATCGACATTCTGCTCTTAAGTGAAACTTGGTTTTTACCGAGTCAAACAATGAAAGTCAACAGATATAAAATTGCACGAAAAGACAGATTGCACAATCGAGGAGGAGGTGTGGCAAATCTAGTTAGGCATGATATTCTATATTTCAGGACATCATACTCCCTCCCTCCACGCAAAATGGAAGCAATAGCTGTAAATATTCATATCACCGCCGCAGGGCATTGCCGCTGTGGTGGTCGAGTGGTTACAGTGCCGGACTCGTGATGCGAGGATCCGGGTTCGAACCCCACAGTGGTGGTCGGCTGAAGTTGGTTTTCTGTG
Organism: Pholcus phalangioides; assembly: GCF_987345545.1. NCBI lineage: Eukaryota > Metazoa > Arthropoda > Arachnida > Araneae > Pholcidae > Pholcus > Pholcus phalangioides. The sequence goes on along the minus strand of NW_028301616.1, from coordinate 18,899,860 downwards.
GTTCCCAACTTCAAGGCGCAAATGCGAGCCGATCTCCCCGTTAAAAAGTCTCGCCACAGGGAGCAACAGTCCTACAACGGTAAATCATTCAACCATAACACTTCACTCATAGTTAGTAAAACTGGGGGCAGATGACAGCACTACACATAACAAGCATTACACAGAAAAAACAAAACTTTACGTCAGGTTGCACTACAAGTACACGCACATTCCCGCATGTATCGATTCGTTGGGGGGTTCCGCGGGGGGGGGGGTGTGGTGTAGCAGTAGTAGGTAGGGGCTCGGGGATCTTTGATGCAGCCACCTCGTTGGGCAATTTGCCTGTTGTGGCGTTGTATTTGTATTTAATAAAACAATATTAACTTTCTGTGCCATTTACAAGCCACCACGTAATAATATTGACATCCCTCTCTTGGATCACATTTTCAACACTAACCTACTTGTTGGTGGAGACTGGAACTGTAAAAATAGAATTTTTTGCAGTCGAGGATATAACAGCTGTGGAAGGATCCTACGGAAATACTGCTAAGACAATTATCTAAGTGTGACTCTTCCAACACACCAACTCACATATCATCCCAGACAAATGTCATTCATTTTGGAATTTCTAAAAACTTCTCTCCTCCATGAAATGAAACTGTACACTAAGCCAATACTTAGCTTTCCCCCATAACCCCATCTTTTTCCAAATAGATTTTTTGCGTCCTCACGAGAAGTGTATAGTAAGACGTACTGACTGGCCGAGAAATTCCAGGAACTTCAGGCCGCCGAGGACAATAGCATTTGGAGGGCTTTGAAATTTTGTAAACCAAGGGGGAACACATAGTATCACAAAAATTCAGGCAAGTACTGATATTGTTTTTTACGGAAGAGGAAATTGCAGAAACTTTTGCTACTACTTTCGAACATCAGTTCTCACCAAACCACATTCAATTGCTTTAAACACAAACTGACTTACGCTAAATAGTGGTGGAAGAACTTATCATAGAAATAATCACGCTCACTCTATAGAACCTACTGATGTGATTGAAGTTACTGATATGATTTCCAGACTCAATGTCAAAAAAGCGCTATGATTCTATCAGTACCTTTCTCTAAAAAATCTATTCTTATGCTTATTTCACTGACAAATATTTTTAACGCAGCTCTTCAAATCCACTACTTCCCAAATCTCTGGAAGCACTCAGTAGTTAAGGCCATTTACAAAGCAGGTCTAGACCCTATCTTACCAAGTTCATACAAGCCGATTAGCCTTTTATCCAATGTAAGTAAGATCTTTGAACGAATCATTGCTACCCGATTGGACAATTTCATAGCTTACAACAATATAACAATATTATACATCCCAAGCAACATGGGTTCAGACATGAGCATTCCTGTGTCACGCAGCTCTTACGTGTTACAGAGTATATCACTGATGCATTCAATCACAGAGATTAAGCGGCAGCTGCCTTTTTGATATTTGTAAAGCCTTCAATAAGTGTGACCATCTAACACTTCTTGCCAAACTCATTATTGATCATAGTTTTCCTCCTCACTTCGTTATGTTTTTTTTATAATTATCTTGTTGGAAGAACTTTTCAGGTTAAAACTGGAGAAAAAACTTCATAAAAAAAATCATCAGATAATCTGTATCTAAACACTCTAGGAGTTTCTGAATGGTAAATCAGTAAGGGCTTCATTTTACAATCATCACTAGCATTACCATACCGCAAGAGTTAGCCTATCTTTCCTGGCACTGCCTTTTTCTCCTGTGTAATGAACGTCCTCTTCAGTATTTTCTTCTGAAGGAGACACGTTTCATCACAGTTGAAGATGAATCCTTCAACCTCTACGTAATCTTTGAATTCGGACAAAAAATTTTCCGGCTCCAGATTTATTCGAGCTCGCACCTTCGCCGTGCCTAGTAATACTGTGTATGCCAGTGCACCTCTTGAATTACTGGCCTTAAAATCACTAAGTAAGCACTATCACTCGTCCCAGGCATTTTCTTAATGAAATCGGCATGCAACACTCTGGCCTTTTCACATATGATGGCCTCCTCCGAAACAGAATCGCTATCTAACTGTTCTAACTGTTTTCGATTGATCCAAATTAATAATAACTGTTAAATATCTTCAATTGCTTGCGATCTCTGTTTCGTTAGCACACTCACGCCTTTCGCTAAATTAGCCTCGGTTATTCGTATATACTCTGCCTAACCATTAGGTGGAGGGTTTCACACATATTTGTCAGCTCAGATTATTTTTTAGCTCAGATAATTGATAGTTAGATTCTATAATTACATATGAAAATCATGGGCTTAGCCAATAAAATGCAGTGAGTTTACTCAGCCTTCTTGAGTTTTGATACTTCACCTCCTTCGGACTTAGCTTAGCTTTGCAACTTACAATTTTCTATGATAAGTAAGCCACAACTTCATTTTAGAAAATATGAGTTCTATAAGTTGTGGCTTACTAATCATAGAAATTTGTAAGTTGCAGAGCTAAGCTAAGTTCCGAAGGAGGTGTGAAGTATCAAAATTCAACTCAACATACTTCAACTGATTTGATATTATACTGACTCTCTGAGTACAGGCTGTACATAGGCTGTAAATTTTATTATCTTTTAATGTCACGCCTCTCATACACGTACACTCACCACCCAACAATCACATACAAACAATTTCCAATCTTCTTCATCCAGCTCGTACGGAGCAGCATCGAACAGGAAGGCTTATGGGAGTCTATAGACTCGGTACGCCCTGAGAAAATACATCTGCCTCAGTCAGTCAGTCAACCAAAAAAGGATCCAGACCAGAAACAATGATTCTGATGTGGATCCTTCATGATCACAGTCACGAAAAGCCAAAGAGGGTTTCACTTTGTGAATTTCATCCTTTTTATTGTACCGCACACCCAAATAACAACTTTTTTAGCTTGTTTTATTAGGTCATCTCCCATTGGCCCACTCGCCTTCTTTTAGAGCATATCTCGCCCCTATTTTAGTGCATATCATCCAGGCTCAACTCATGCAAAATCCACATATTGACGTACCGTGTTCCGGTTTCTACCTTTAGATTTGTCAGAGAACATAGTATACTTGTAAAATGCAGCTAAAACAAAACGCGTAATTAGAATGTTGTTATTTATCTGATAGGGCTTCGTGTCTGGAGAGCACCGTTATGACGTCATACGTATGCTGTTCAAGACCGAAGTTTCTGGATCCGCAGTTTGGCAAAATGAGGACACCATGATGGAGGTAAGATGAGCCTCAACACTTTTTTTTTTGTTGGCATGAATACGTCTTTTAAATCATCTGGCGGTACCGAGTGCATTCGCAAGAAGTTGTGTGTAACGAAATATAATTTGAACGCTCATGTCTCAGGAAGTATTCAGTGCTTGTATGTCTGCGGGTAGATTTCGTTCAGACAAATCGAATGATGCTATTCTGGTTGCAATACTTCTTCTAGTCCGGCACCAGGCTCGCGGCCCGCTTTAGTAATGAAATTGTTTTACGCTATATCTACCAGAGGTTTGCGACGCTAACTGAAGCTAATAGGCATTTTTGAGACAAATCTTGCTACTCTGTTTTCACTAATTCTCCTGGTCTAGGCACCAGGCCAACACCATCTATAAGCGGGAGGCCTCTGTGAAAGGTCGTGACGTCACTGAAGTAGGTCATTTCACCTGTAGCCATTGGATATAGCAGGCCGACGCATAAGATATCTTTACCTCTTAACTTTAATTAGCAGTATATCCAATAACTATAGGTGAAATGGACGACTTAAGTGACGACACGAGCTTCGCGTGAAGCCCTTCTGATATAGATGCTGTTGACCACGCTCACGGCCCGCTTTCGCAATGAAATTGCTTCACGCTATATCTCGAGAGGTTCGCAACGCAAACAAGAAAAAATGAATGGTGTCGTCTGATATTCATTTTCAAGACAAATCCAATGGCGCTACTGTGGTTTCAATACCTCTTCTGATCTGGGCACCAGGCCCGCGGCCCACATTCGTAACGAAATTGTTTTACGCTGTATCTCGAGAGGTTCGCAACGCACACAGACAAAATTGGTATCGTCTGTTAGCTATTCCAAGGACAAATACGATGATACCAATTTTATTATGTCAGTTCCCAGCACGCGAAGGTAAGCCCTAATAACGTATTCACGTCAAAACTGTGTCTATGACACAGCCTACCCAATTTCTTGCACTAATTTGTAATGTTAAAGGTTGTTATAACATCGGAATTCCAAGTTAAAAAATTTGATTTCAGTTTTTCCGGAACCAAGCTGTGGATTCTTCGTCTTCGGACCAGGAGGACAACGACGTGGAGGACAAAGTGTCGAGCGAAATGGTCCACAAAGGGTACATGGATGACACGTCCAACACTGACCACGCCTGGAAAGAAGTTGAGCTCTGGCATTTTCACTACGATACGGCTGAAACTATTGCCGATAGTCTTCAGGTAAGCAGAGTTATCACAGCAATAGAATCCGGGGAGGGGCACTCTTCCAGCGGACCACGGTCCGCAATGTTGCTTTTTTTATTTTAATCGCGTGCAGAAGCAGATTTATGGTTTCACCATTCTGATCTAATTTTCTTGATCGCTAATTTGCTGTTTCTCCGAAATTGCTATTCCCTCCCCCCCTTGTAAACAGCCTCTGTTTCCTAAGTCACTCTGTGATTTCATCACATCCCTGTCACTCTCACTGTCAATGATCTCTTGCTCTTTCAGTCACTCTTTTGCCCATTCACATGCTTGCATACTGTTTTATACATTCACGTGCTTTCACACACTCTGAGTCACCGACCTGGTCCTCCGCTCTTCAAATCAGCCTTTTGATTGTCACCGGCCAGATCCCTCACTCCTCAAGTCACTCAGTCATCTACATACTGCATGCTCACTTTTTAAGTCGATTTTTTGGTCACTCATTGACCTGTCCCTCACTTTCTCGGTCACTTTCTTGTTCTTTAACTCACCTGGTCCCACGGTGATTAGGAAACTCTTTTGGTCATTCACACTGCTTGCACACTGTTTTGGTCGCTCTTTTGGCCACTCATTCACCTAGTCCATCGCTCGCTCTCCATGTCACTCTTTTGGTCATTCGCATGCACAGTTTCGGTGCCAAAAAATTTCAGAAGAAATTCTTTCAAAATTTAAATTAATTTAAAAAGTCAGTCAAATCACGAAAAATGCGCAGTTTGCACTAAAATAATTATTATGACGTAGAGATTTTTTTTTTTTTGTGTGGATGAACTTAATAAAATAGTTTGAAATTTCACTAACAGATGGCGCTGTAAATGAAAAATCACGACGCAATAATCGTAATAAACATTAATTATGCACTTTTTCGTGTCGTATTATATGCATGTTGAATTTTTTTTCGAAACAGCGCCATCTATGAAAGAAATTTTGAACTAATCAGAATTTTGACCTCGTCTTTTGAATTCATCAGAAGAAAGAGAAAAAACTTTACGCCATTATAATTATTTTTCGTGCAAATTTCCCTTTTTTTTTGTGTCAAACGCTGGTTTTTTTTCTTAATTTCTAGAATATATCATGGGTTTTTCGTCCACACTTAGATTTGCCAATTATTAGGTGGCAAATACTGCGAAAATTGAACGACGATGAAAGTGGAACACACTGATCAAGGAAACGGTGTGCCACCCATGGCCGTAACTAGGCTGGGGCCGCCGGGGCACTGCCCCTTTGTGCCGAGACGAATGGGTACCCCCATGGCCCCCCCCACAAGGGGTGGGCTGACAAGGCTCCAGCCCTGGGGCCAGGGAGGATTTTAATCATTTTTTGTTTTTCACGCTATAAATTCATCATAAAGGGGGCCCGGTGTAAGTCTGGTCGGGGGCCCGTAAAAGATCCCAGCCTAGGGGCCCTGCTTCACGATGTGGGGGGGGCCATGGGTACCCCCCAAGAAAATGTCTGTCCGGGGCCCCGAGAGGGCATACTACTGCCCTACTGCCACCTTTTCAGTCCGCGGGTCAGGTATGGGGGATATTTCTGCTACTCGACAGAAACTTGTATGAATTATATCATGATAATTATGGATTTTTCTCATAATTAATTATAATCAAATAAATATATTTACAGAGGGGCATACCGGGCTATAGCCTGGGGCAGCAAGTTCAGAAGGGCGGCAAATTTGAGGAATGAGTGGCCAAGAAAATTAGGAGAACTGCGGCAAAACTTGCATACCTCAATAAATCCGCTTCTACCTAGCCACCAGCTGTAGGTCAGTGAGTGACCAAAAAAAGTGACCTAGAAAGTTTGTAAGCTTGTGAATGACCAAAACAGTGGCCTAGAGTGCGTGCAATCTTCTCAATGACCAAAAGAGTGATCTAGAGCGTATGCAATGAATGACTATAAGAATGATGAATGACATTGTGAATGACTATAAGAATGATGAATGACATTGTGAATGACTATAAGAATGATGAATGACATTGTGAATGACTATAAGAATGATGAATGACATTGTGAATGACTATAAGAATGATGAATGACATTGTGAATGACTATAAGAATGATGAATGACATTGTGAATGACTATAAGAATGATGAATGACATTGTGAATGACTATAAGAATGATGAATGACATTGTGAATGACTATAAGAATGATGAATGACATTGTGAATGACTATAAGAATGATGAATGACATTGTGAATGACTATAAGAATGAGGAATGACTATAAGAATGAGGAATGACTATAAGAATGAGGAATGACTATAAGAATGAGGAATGACTATAAGAATGAGGAATGACTATAAGAATGAGGAATGACATTGTGAATGACTATAAGAATGACATTGAATGGCATTGTGAATGACTATAAGAATGACCTAAAGCATATGTAAACGTATAAAGGATCAAAAGAGTGACCCAGCAAGGAACCATGTCAGTGAGTGAGCAAACAAGAGAGTGGCCTAGAACGTGTGCAAGCATGCGAGTGACCTAGAACGTATGCAAGCATGCCAGTGACCTAGAACGTATGCAAGCATGCCAGTGACCTAGAACGTGTGCAATCATTAAAGTGACCAAAACATGTCATGTGAATGACGTCAATATCTATTACGTCATACTGTTCCTGTTCCATTCCAGCCAACACGGCTTCAGACGATCCGTTTCTATTACATCCCTACTGTCCCTTTTCATCAATGACCTTACCAAAGCCATTGAGGGGAAGGTACAAACTGATATCATCTTCTTGGATTTCTCTAAAGCCTATGATAAAGTTCCGCACAATAGACCCCTTCTTAAACTTTCAAATCTTGGTCTTAATGTACAATTGCTCAAATGGTTAGAAGCTTTCCTAAAAAATCGCAAACAATTCGTTCATTTCAAAGATCATGATTCACCTTTTTCCACGGTAAATTCAGGTACTCCTCAAAGAGCGGTTCTCTCGCCTTTACCGTTTTTAATATATATAAACGATGTCCCTGAAACCCTCAACTGCACTGCTAGATTTTTTGCCGATGATTGTGTAATCTACAGTGCAATTAATGACAGATCTGATCAAGAAATTCTCCAACGTAGTCTTGTTTCCATCTCTGATTGGTGCTCATGTTGGCACATGCCTATTAACCTATCTAAATCAGTTTTCATGAGAGCTACACGTAAAACTCTTCCCCTCGAATTTTCATACTCGATCAATAACATAACCATATCCCAAGTTTTTCAATTTAAATATCTGGGAGTCATAATCTCGGCTGATAATCTCCACCCACTCGCTACTCACCGACTTATCTCCCGCTTAGGAGCCATTCAAGTATTACGTAAGCAGATTTTTAGCCATTTTTGACCCCCACTTGCCAGCAAAAGTCAGCAAAACACTGACCCCCCCCCCCCCACTTCTTGTCAGCAAAATTTCGTCAGCAGCTTAGAATATTTCATATCTTCAAAACGGGTGGTTGATGACGTAAAACAACCTTCGAACCCCCCCCCCCACCCCCTTGTCATCAAAAGTCAGCAAATCCGAAACCCTCTTCCCCCCGATGCTGACGTAATACTTGAGTGACCCCTTAGCCATGCTATACAAAATTATTCATGGTAATTTAAATTTTCGATGCGTCCGGTATATTGTCTAGCCCTTCCTATGTTTCCAATAGGCTCGACCACCCCAAAAAATTAAAACCTATTCTTGCCTCTACAGATTGTTTTAAATTCAGTTTCTTTCCCAATACCATAGTTGAATGGAACAAACTCCCCTCTACTATTGTTAACTCCCTCACGATCTCCGATTTCTTGTCTAATGTTTCAAAGCATATGTACAGTCTACCGCGTCCTCTTGTATAGGCCTTGGAGCCAACAATATTGTATAAATAAATAAATGACTAAATGAATGACTTGAAGAGTGTGTGAGCATGGGAGTGACCAAAATAGTGCGCAGGCATGTGAATGACTAAATGAGTGACTTGAAGGGTGTGTTAGCATCGGAGTGACCAAAAGATTGATTTAGAAACACAGATGTGCTTGCAGGAGTGGAGAGAGGCCAAGCAGGATATTGCACAGGCTGGCGAATTCGAGGAAAGAGCAGTCAAGAAAATTAGATTAGAATGGGGAGAAGGGTGGCAAAATTCGTGCAGCCCCGCAGGCGGAAGAACCATAAATGCGCCTCTAAAGGAACCCCCCCCTTTGATGGGCCGCATTTGCTCGCGGGCCGCAGGTTGTGCGCCTCTGATGCATAGATTGAAATGTACTTAATTGGGTTTTTTTTTCTGATTTTGCAGCGCACAATGGGATGGCGTTTGATCACGGAGGATGCATTTTACAAGCTTCCGGCTGGACAAGCCACACTCTTACAGGACATAGCCAAGAAGATGAAGGCAACTGTACTTTGAAACCTCGCATTTTTTTGCTGTCTTACATCATATCTCCAATAACTAAGCACAATATTATTCCATACGTTTGCCATTCTTGCCGATACCGGAAGGAGCTGAAATTCGTCGTCATCGAAGCCAACTTATCAGCTTTAGAAAGCTCCTTGTATGTGATAATATGAACGTTTTCGATGCATTCTACGAGAAATTTTAACATGATGTGTCTATATGATATGCTTCTGAATCGTATTTTTCATGATGAACCTATTAAAATACACAGTTAAGTCACATTATTGTGACCACCTCTAAGTTTTGACATCAACCGCATAAAAGCATTTTCAGCACGATACTTACATAACAAGAAAATCGAGGCATCTGCTATTTTTCACTTTCAAGTATGTGAGACAGATGTCAGCACCAGTATGACAAACCTAACTGGGGTTACCGGATTTGAAAACGGAGAAAACGCCTGCGCGCAGTATTTTCAACGACACTTTTTTCTAATTTTCACAACAGATGGCGCCACTAGGAATCAACATTAAGTGTTTGTTTGCATCCTGTTTTCTTTGTTTCTGAATGTGAAGAGGTAACAACGACCCTCCCGCCCACCCAGACCGGAAAAAGAGAAATTTTCCCCAGAAAAGAAAGAAAAATAATTACGGAAACCTGAAAAAAAAGCAGTACAAAAGGGTAAAAATTTTCTGAAACGTAAGAAGACGCGAGTGACGCAGAGATAAGATGCTCGTCTTCCACTAAGAAGGTTGCCGTCAAGGTCCATGGGTTAGAATCCAGCCAAAAGAACATGGGAAGAAGTTCTTCATGTATCGAGCCTGGGGCGACCACCGATAGATGACGCCTTCATTTCTCACCCAACTCCACTCTAGTTGGAAATTGCTATATGGCGATATATGACTGGAGTTGGAGTGCGGTAAAACAGCAGTTCATATTAAAATATTTTTAGTACAGGTAGAACAAAAACTTCAACACAGTTAGAGACTCAGAAAATTTCATAGTATTCAAAAGAAATGATCGGGCTCAGCATTGGCAATTTCTATGCCCCCATATCTAGAGTGACCGTATACGTCCCGTATTCCCCGAGACAGTCCCGGTATTTTTTGTTTTTCTGGCCGTCCCGACTTTTTGGCAAAAGTGTCACGGTTTTTTCCGTTTTTTATACGAAGCCTACTTGAATTTTTATTCTTTATCGAAGTCAAAGGCAAATTATTTTTCAACTCATAAATTACAGTGTGATAATTACAACTATAAATAAGAATATTAATCTCCCGCATTGGTCTTGGTGAACGTTTTTTTCGTGTAATTCATTTTAATCCACTGTAATTGGCAGTAATGCTTCATTTCCCGCCATTGTGATTTTTCCTTAGTTTTACCAATATTTGGCAACTTTGTTTAATTTTGGCGTCATTTTTGGCGATGTCCCGTATTTCTCTCGAGGAAATATGGTCATCCTACCCATATCCAATCACCACGTGGTATTTGTGAGCCAAAGATTCTACGCCAAAATAAGAAGAAACGAAATAGGATGCTGTGGTTGAAAATGTGGCGAACTTGCTAAGTAGTCTTAATTACAGATGAACTTGGCAACCCACGCGGAGACCTTCTATTTCTAGGAATTGCTGGCCGGCACGATTCAACCAACGGTTGAGGAACACTCGACAAAAAGGAATCATTTGTGACATTGACTAGAATCAATGATTCTTCTGGAAACACACTTTCAATCGTAGGTGAACAAACATAGTTCACGCTGGTCTCCGATTCTACTACTACTACTAAACCCAGACATGCACCTCGTCCATATTCCTTTGCGGAACCTCTAACGAATTGGTACATGCGGGAATGTGCGTGTACGTGTAGTGAAACCTGATGTGAAGTTTGTTTCTGTGTAATGCTTGTTATGTGTAGTGCTGCCATCTTCCACCAGTTTTTCTAACTATGAGTGAAGTGTAATGATTGAATAATTCATCGTTGTAGGCCTGTTGCTCTCTGTGGCGAAACTTTTTAATGGGGAGATCGACTCGCATTTGCGCCTCGAAGTTGGTTTCCGATTCTGCAAGTCGGCGCTGTTACGGATTGGTTAAAAGACCCGAAATTCACCTCTTTAACCAATCCGCACCGGCGAGCATATTCCAACCTACTCATATCTAGAGATTCACAGCAAACATTTCAACAATCTCTTTGTTTGTACACAACAGTTGCCTTTGTTCGTTTGCAGTTTTGTTTTGATTTATATAATTCAACGGATATTTACGCCAGTGTCCGTAACTAGATTTCCAGCTAACACGAATGAAATTCGAGAAATTTGTACAATTAATGGATATATACAACGGATATGACGTTACTGATGAACTTGGCAACCCGTGTGGACACCTTACACTGGTCTAAGAGAAATCAATTGTGACATTGACTAGGATCAATGATTCTTCTGGAAACACACTTTCAACTGTAGGGAGTAACAAGCAAGGGGGGGTTTCCGATTCTGCGAATCGGCGCTGTTACGTATTGGTTAAAAGACCCTGAAATTCAACTTTTGAACAAATTCGTAACGGCGCCAACTTGCAGAATCGGAAACCAGCGTGAACTATGTTCGTACTCTACGACTGGTCGTCACTGGATCTTGAAATGGGAGTGTCTACTCAAAATTGACCATTAAAATAGTGCGCGCTGTGCGTGCCACACCTCCAAACTGGTTTTCCAGCAGGTTCAAACTGCGAAGCGTTCCGAGAGTGTGGATCCGACTATATATATATATATATATAAGTAGATCTTCCGACATCCCAACCTGCTCGGATCTAGAGATTTATGTAACAGAGTTCTAACATCTTACTGCTAAAAGAAATGCACAAAACCGTTCTTCTGAACATGAGCTGGTGGTCACATTTATGCGACTCGACTGCGTATTTGAAAATGTCAGAAATGTCACAATTTTATCCGACTGCATTCCTAATGAGACCGGCAATCAAAAACGGACACTTAAACTTTATAATGTACATTTTTCAATTACGTGCTAGTATTCATTGTGTAGATTTTTTTGCACTGTCTTTTAAATAAATGGAGTTGATACTTTAAAATCGTGGACTGCTTTTTTTTCACGCATCAAAACATTGGACGCAACAAATGTTCGTCACGCCCACCCAATAACGAACAAACGCAGGCTGGGCCGTATTAAGAGCGGGATAAATGATTTTTCTGAGGCCCTTTTACTTGATTACCAATTCCTAAGCTTAATCTCGAAAATCTTGATCAAGGGGCCAGGCCCGAGAAGGAAATATGGTCAAAAAGGGGCAGTGGTTAAAAAAAAAAAGGTTGAGAAACACCACTTTAAAAGAATTACGGAAGCTTCGCCTACCCTGCCCGTATGAGCGGGGCCGGTCCTAGAAATTCTGCCACTTGAGGCGAATAATATTTTGCCGTACTTAAGATACGACTGTCTGAAAAGAATTTTCTTTCTTCACCTCTATCACCTTAATGCAGTGGTTCCCAAAGTGTAACGTTGGTGATTTAAAATGTCTCGAGAGAATTCCCTAAATTAAAAACGTTCCAATGAAGGAAATATCTCATGAGTGATCGTATGAGCGACTAAGTAAGTTGGACATTACCCGCCATTTCGCCTGTCCTGACCGTATAAATGCCCGCACGAGTAACCACCTATACGGGTGGATGAGGAAAATGTTCATATTTGCGGACACTTACTCACTTGATCAATAATTGTCGCTCACACATTCGAACACTCACACGGTCAGGGCAGGAAATTTCCGGATCCCGCTCTCAAAAGGGCGTATTGGAGTCAAGAGCAACTGAATCGTGAGACAAGCAAGAGTCGGAAACATCGAAATAGAATAAGAAGGATCTGACATTTATTATGGCATTTCGAAAAGAAGGCTATAATATAATCACAGCAGAACCGATCGATAATTTACAAAATTTTGCCACGGAGCGAGTCTGGTTTCACCGAATCAAATAGAAAACGCCTTACAAGAACGTATCTAAAGAAAAGTAGGGAAATTAATTTCTGGACAATTCGATTATATCCCATGATTCCCGTTTCCATAAAATACACGCATTAAAATACTTCGTTGGAAAAGGAAAAAAACATCGTATAATTTTTTTTTTTAAACATAAGACAAACTGAGGTAAGTTCTTGAATTGTGACAAAATATCAATGTCAATAACTAGATTCCCAGCTGACTCGAGTGAAATTTACACAATCCAACGGCTAATACGTCACGGTAACAGACTGGTAAAACCTAGGCATGGGCGGAGATACGGGGGCATTTCCGCCCCCCCCCCCCCCAGACTTAAACGTCTATCTCCGCCTATGCCTAGATTTTACCAAGGCGAGCTGGTAAAAAAAAACCCGAAAAACCCAAAACCGTTTCCAATTAATCAACCATCATGAACGCTTATCAATTTTGACTATAATTATTTAATAGTTATAATTACACCGGTTGGGACATGTTCACGACGGATTGCTACGAAATATGTTAGAAGGCAGGATTGGAAAAGGCCCAGGATCTAAAAGCCACTAAATGTCGCAGAATGCACCAATTAAACAAAGCCCAAGACTGGCGGCTGCTCAATATGGGGGCGAATCAGTCTTCGGACTGATGTACCATTTATGATGAATTATTCAGAAATGCAATTATTTGATAATTAATTAATAGCCAAATGGTAAATTAATTAACCAGCATGAACTTATTTTCTGACGCTAATTAACCCCTTGCACTCGAGAGGTGATTCTCAGTCACCACTTTATTTTGATGCGGTAACTCGATCACCACTCGGTTCGAGGGGTTAATTCGAGCGGTAACGATGTTTATTTAGGTTTGGTTTGGGCAATATCGCTTCAAGAGTATATTCAACAATACACGCGTATAAAACAACTGCCAATCTTAACACGATTTTTAGATTTATTGTTATATATGCGTCATTCGCGTTAGTTCGAACTCGACAGTCATGGCAATATAATTTTCAAAGTTACGGAGCCCAATAAGCATGGAATACGATGAAGGAATCAGTTCAAGTGAAGACGAGTTCAGTTTTTCGTTGATGAGGAACGAAATTACGTCTATGCATAGAATACTTGATGATAGAAAGGAGAAAAGCAGTGATGAAGTAAGAGGTGTAAGGCGGCGAAAAATCAGGGTAATAGATAGTGAATGTGAAAGCGACAGTGATTCCGAAGAAGAGACAGAAAATTCAGAATGGATAACGTGCACAGAATCCGAAGAAATACCGTTTGTATCCGGGGAAAGAGCCGCAGGACCACAAGTATCTTCACACATAAAAGAACCACTAGATTTTTTTGTTATTTATTTGAAGTATAAAGATATATAAAATGTTAAAATATAACAGTTTTAAACGTTAAATTGTCTGTGAAATCATTTTAAGTTATCTGTAAGAAATTCACCAAATATGCGGAAAATCGTCTCGAGTTGCTGGTTCGCCCGAGCGAAAAAGGCCTCGGCCTAATAACTGTAAATGCTGGCACGTAGCCAAGTTTAGGTTCACTTGTATTCAAGGCTGATAGTTAGCGTACCGACATCCCCGGAGAGGTGGGATGTCGGATCAGCACGCGAAGCCCGTTCACCGCCCCCGCGCGTCGTCATGGCAAAATAAGAGAGTTTTACACTTGAATACTTATAAATTAATGAACGCATTCATTAGTTAATTATAAATATTAAACAATTACGATTGATTATTAAGCGTCAGGAGTTACGTAATGGACGTGAGTCCATGATGGTTGATTCGTTAAAAACGGGCTTTTACTGTTTGGAGAAAATTAACGACAGCTTCTAATTACGTAGTGTAAGGTTTAATGGTTGTCAATTTTTAATTATAAACAGTTTTTATTAATTATAAACAGTTTTTATTAATTATAAACAGTTTTTATTAATTAAAAAATAAACAATTATATTCTGTATTAAAAATATAATTAACAAATAATTTTTCATTAATAATCATCAGGAATAAGTCCATGATGTAAAAACGGGCTTTAACTCGGTAAAAGCCCCGAAATGAAAACGTTTGCACGTGTTTTTCGGGCTTTTACCGTAACATACAATAATCGAAATTTTCCCCTCTCTAATGGTTCCGTTTTTAGTACATACAGTGGAACCTCTCGATAACAAACACCCACTGGAGATTAGCGGAAAATTTTATCCGCTAAGGAGGAGCGTCCGTTTTAATTTTTAGTAAAATATCTAGAGGCCCGTCGACGCAATTAGAAGAAAAAAAAAAGTGTCCGTTAAAAGGATGTATCCGCTAAAAGGGGTAGTAATTTATGTGAGGTTTCACTGTATCCGTCAACTTTTGGGAACCCAAAACACAATTTCATATTCAACCAACTGAACTGAGTTTTCCGCCTTGTCTGATGAAAGAATTAATTTCGGGCAACAAAAGGTAATTTTATTCGATTCAATCTGTTTCCATGCTGTCATTGTCGTATTATTTGCATGCACATAAACTCACACATGTATTCTATAAAAGAACATTTATCAACATATTCCCAAGTGTAAAAACGAAGCTATAATCCAGCGTTTCTTGAACACGAGTGGGTTCCTTTTGCCTGTAGGAAAAACATGATTGAATGACAACTACGAATACAGGGTGTCCAGATAAAAACGTCCCTAATTTGAAATTAATCAGTAGTCTCACGACATTGGAAAAAAATTGACTGCCCAATTTCTGAGTTTGATGGCGTTTTTCTCTGAAAAGTGCTAATTATGTAGGCTGCCATTATTATGTACAAGTAAACAAAGAGAAATCGGTGCCGCCACAAGACAAAGTGCAAACTGTTCTGTGCAAATGTTACAACTCATCGATGGGGGAATCTGATTTCCTCTCGGATATTCTTTTTTTTTCAGGTGAGGCATTTCATGAATCTAAGTGTTAATAAGCACAACTGCAGAGTTTGGGACTCCCCATGCAATTGTTGAAGTGGAAGAAACAGTTCCCCCAAATCAATGTGTGGTTTCATTTGCATGCGCAGGGGAATTGCGAACCGAGATTGTAGCGTATACCATAATATTCTATTTTCGGCACCAAGTTCCATCACATGTGTGTGTCGTATTTTCATGCACTTCCTGTAATTCTGCAGCAGTTCTTAAATCACTGCACTTGTGTATAAATATGCTTTGCCCTGCATCATGTAGCAAGTTAAATTTTGCGCGTCTATATTTCTTTGCATCTGCTTGTTACACTCGTAGTGCTTTTCTTATTTATAAAGTGTGAGAAAACTGCTAAAAATAGGATTTGATCCGGACACCCCTGTAGTTCTCTAAATATTGTGGAGGGGGGAGAAGGGACTTAACAATGTAACACAGAGGTCTTGAAATTTATTTGAGGCATTTAAGCAATATTAGCTGGCAACACTGGTTCTGGTATGTCCAGTATTTGTCTGAGATGCAAAGTGTTTCCCAGAACATAAGGTTTCCAACTGGTACTACACAGACATGCTATATGCTATCGAAAACAGCCTTTAATTAATTCTCATTTTCTTTTTCTCTCTCTCTCATTTGTGGCTCAATAAAAATACCTATATTGTAGGAACTTTCATGTTTAGATTCCAAGTCTTGCAACCATAAAGAGTTCCGTGCAAACTGAAATTCCAATACCATCTCTAGGATTCTGCAAAGGGAAAAAGATTGAGAAACGCTCCTACAACCAATTAACACGTGTGATGACATTTTTAAAGAGCCTCGCAGTATAACTGACAAGGAAAGGGTTCCAAGGTGTCGTCCTCAAAAAATTATGAAAAAATATATTAATCTCACCCAGACACATAAAAACAAAAGAAATTAGTCGAGTGCATTTACTTTTACCGCAAAAAATTATTTCAAATGTTGGCTACTCATCGCCTCTCACGCTTCTTGCTAATACCTATTAAAAACTTTCCTCCAGTTAACACTCGAGGGTTACAGGATTTTCAAACTCATTCTTGGCCTTTATGGGCATTCGAAATATTAATATTTACTTTCTTTTGAATGACCCATAATTCCACTGGATTTTTTAAATACCTTTATTCAACTGAAGTAGAATCAGTGGTAATTTTTCAAAACTTTTTGAAGACGTTACCTTGGAACCCTTTCCTTGTGAGCATCTTTCAACAATCATTGAAGTTGGCGGGTAAGTACCAAAATAGAAGGACGAGGGTCAAACCTAATATTATGCAAATCGAAATTCATTCTCATGCATAATTTGGCACCATGGATATATATATACATACTATCAGCAACACTATAGAAAAATATAGATTAGATATAGATTTCGTTGAAATACTAACATGTTATAACAAAACGAAATTCCCAGCCTGATTCATTTGGCTGAAAGGTCAGTTACTCGGATAACTATCATAAAATATTTCCCATAAATGAAAAAAATTGTGGAAGATAATTAAGCACAATGGTGGGCATGATTAAATCACATTACTCAAAGCCGAAAACAACTAGAATGGTATGAAATTTTGCTCCAGGATAATAAAGATTGGGAAGAATTCCACGAGAAAAAATTAGTTCCAAAATTTGCCAATAGGGACATATTAAAGTACTTTACATTGCTTAGAGACTTGTAACATGGGTAGAGATATAGGGGAAGCAAAGTCTCTCCATAGCGTCAATGGCAGAGTTGACTGATCTAATGTACAGTGAAACCTAGCTGCAACGATACTTGATGTAACGATAAATCCCTCTCCAACAATTATTCTTCCAAATCTTATTTGGAATTACCCATAGTCTAATATTAAACATCTCTCGATACAGTGATATCCTCTACTACAGGAGTAACTGTTTTAACCACGACCCAAAATCAACGACAGCTTCACAACCCATTGGACTGGTTTGTTGTTTTTTTTTAAATTAGTGAAACCAGTAACACAACAAAGTGTATTTATAACAGGACTGTACATGGATTTGTACGACTCAGCTAGGAAGCCCCAGGTTTGGGGTTGTGACCCATAGCTCAAAAACCCTTGGTTTGTAAGTGGTTTTGCTTGACCCTTCTCAGAAGCCCCTGCAAATCAAGTTTGGGACGTGAATCATAGGCCACGAACCCTTGCTACATAATAAATCCCTCTACAACTATATTTTTAAAAGAAATTTTGGAATGGCTATAATGGTTATTTTTTAATATTTTGCTTAAAATAGTCGTGAATTTTATTTCAACTTCATCACTTGTTTTTTGCACTGCATGAACAGCAAAAATGTTGAGAAAGCTGTTGGTATCGCCACTTTCACTGTACAACATAAAAGGGCAATACAATAAACTTCTCTGCAGGGGCAATTTTATTTGAATGAATTTCATTAATCAACCAACTACAGTTTTTCGTGACAAATGTTTTAGAGCACCTCGACATAATTTCACTGCATATGCATTTATTTATAAGTAGTAGCAAGAAAAGGAATGGAAGGAATGGTGCATTTAACACAGGCTGTGACGAGCACTCCTCCAGAGATATTACATTCACAAAAGTGGTTAGTATATTGAACATGAACCACAAAGTCCATGATAAAATGTGATGTTTCAATTCAGTTTGATCACTAATTCATTATTTTACCTATTACAAATCTTCAAGCATTGCGAAAGGCCACATTTCCTCCTGTTGAGGAGTTTTAGAACCAATTTTTTTGCAAATCCTTCCAGTGTTCTCATTGGCACCTCCCATACAAGATTTTGTGCATTACGGTTGTTAGATTGGCTTCGAGTACTGTCAGTTTAATCATAGCCACCCTGTATATTGGCATTATATCATTTATAATCTGATGTTTCCATGTTTGAAAGCCAAAATACACACACGGGCACAACCACAAAATTATATGCAATTTACACTGACATTTCAAAAATATTTGATTCAAAAAGTACAATTAGTATAATACTTCATGATGAGCACTTAGAAGTGAAAGGACTGAACGCTGAGAAATGATTTTGAGCAAATCCTGTACTATAAAATGGGGGGAAAAAAATTTCGGATGTCGACCATGTACTTTGATTTTGGCGTAAGAGAATCGAAATACCATGAAAGGCACGGATGACAACAAACAGACAAGGACACAATAACAGCTAAATGCAGTGTCTGGTGAAGCACCTACAAACTGGCAGGGCACAAAGCCTCAAAAAAAAAAAAAAAAATTAGCAGAATTTTCATACTCGACACAAATATAGAACAAAAATCATTGTTATAACCTCTCACACCTTAGGACTTGGACAATACTAGTGCCTTTGGAAATACTCTGTTAAAAATAATAATAATTACACATGTATACTAAATAAAGGTCTAACAAACCTTTTACATAGAATGACATGGAAAATTAGCATATAGTACTCCACTTAACATTGACTATATCGTTCATAAAAAATATGTACATAATTAGTTTTAAAAACCCTGACGACAACCTAGAAAAAAAAATTGATGCAACATTTACATAATACGTAATCAAAACACAATCTGTGATACCAAAGTGTAAAAAAAATTGTTCGGGATGACAAGAACACAAAAAATGGAATCAATAACAGATGTAATTCAAAGACTCCTTGTTACACAACAGAGCAGAGTCTCTTGCAAACAGCTGCATAAATTCTTCCCCAATCCATGCAAAACTTGCTCATGATACTTCTAGATTTAAAAAAAAATCAGTCTTTCTATGACTCAGAAGAAGGAAAAGGACATGTCAAGTTTTTATTTTGCTATACACAGCGATTAAAAACTTTCCGTTCAAATTTTGCAGAGATAAAAAAAAAAATTATCTATCATAGAATATGTGGTCAAATTGTAATAGGTGATATGGTAGCATATTTACAAGGGTGGGCTTAGAGGGTTGCGGCCCAGGACTGCCAGTTCAGAGGGGGCAGCAAAATTTGGGGAATAAGAGGCCAAGCAAATGAGTGGAGATGGGAGAAGGGTGGCAAAATTGGTACAGCCCACTATATATCTGCTGTAAAAAGCGAGCATTATTAATAAAAAGATAGATTTTTATAAAAAAAGACATTTATATTTTCCAGAATCTATTACTCAAATTTCCCAGCATGCCAGAAAGTAGGGGGTATTTCTGACATGCTGGTCTCCCTCACTGGTTCCTGCCATGTCAGCTAATGGGAGGGAAGACTAATGTAATTATTCTATGGCAAAAAATGATTTTTTTTTTGGGTCTTCTAACTCCTTACAAAAGTTTAACAAAGTTTTGAATTATACCATCCTAGAATCATAATACAGTTGAGCCGATTTGGGAGGGTCAGGGGGTTGTTGCCGCCGTCTTTTGAAAATACACTAAAAATGGTATATATACATACATTGAGTACATGTTCTTTGCCCCCCCCCCTCCCCCGGAAAAAGTTGAAATGACGTTCCTGATCGAGCCCACTGATGACAAAAACCATTCGGTTTTTAACAAAATCAATAACTAAACAGGTTAAAATCCTCCACATCAAGAAAAATTCTGACAAGGATGAGTTGATTATTGAATTGGAAACACCTCTGAATAGCCTTTGGTACAGCAGGCGAGTGTCTTATGGACGTGGGCTAACATACCCAAAAAAGGACACAAGGCTGTGCTGAACTATACTTGGGGAAGGGCATAAGTAATGAACTGTGAAAACAGGACATATGGTCTGCACATAGCTTGGAAAGTGGTAAAGCTTGGGAAAAGGTTGCCCACCCCTGCCTCAGAACCTTCAATGGTAGTTAGATGAGTCAAACTTTGGATAACAAAGTTTTCTGTTGGCTGCCAGATATGCAACTAATCAAGATTTAATTGAATAGATTCCTCATCCCATGTGACCCTATAACTTGAGTTGAGTGTAATACATGGGTCTGAGTGTAGTATATAAACTGTTTCACACAACATCATAGCAGTAAATGTGACAATTATAATGGGACAAGTGAAATGGAGAAGCACAGTTACTAATACTTTTTCATTTTTGTCTTAGACGCTACTCCAGATTGAGTGAAAAACATTTTACACGAAAACCTCTTCAATGAGAAAACCCAAACATAAACTCTTATTGCTTACTTTGGTGTGGTATAAATCTTTCCATATACTGACTCAGAAAATTCCACAAACTTATTAAAGTAACGTTCTTACGATGTGTGTGTATACAAGTTCCAACACTAAACAACGATATATATATATGTATGTATATATAAAAAAACGTTAGATATAAAAAGGTTGTTGTGAAAGTTAGGCAGTAGTAGTTTTCAGTCTGTTTTTTGTGCAGTGATAAAATCTTCTGCTGAAGGACAAAAATACATAGTGACTTTTTGAATGTCTAGGACTTGGACGCTGCTTTAGATGAGGTTTTTGACTTTCTCTTTGAAGCTTCAGGTTGAGCGGATTTGGACAGGTTTTTCTCATTTCCATTTGTAGCGCAGCTACTTCTACTGTTATCTGCAGCAGAACCAAGCGACGTTTCTGGAAGGGCAGACCGCTGATCATCTATTCGACCACCTTGGAATCTCATGATCAGGCTGAAGAAGTCTTCATCCGGTACGGTAGATGCAGATGCTCCTCCGCTTTTGGCACCGGTGACTTTTGGAGAATAAGAAGGCTGTTGCTGGGACTGCACATCAGGCATACTGCTCCTTTGGTCTTCAATTCTACTCGCCTTGTGAAAGAATAAGAACAATATACTAATCAAAAGCATTCAAATTGGAATACCATAATTCCTTATGTACAGCCTGCAGAAGATAAATGTTATAAACATTTTTGCTATAATTAAAAAGTTAGATATGCAACTCCCATTCACAGATTTGTACTCTATTTGTTCTTGTAACTCTCTCGGAGAGACATGAGCATGAACAGTTGAAAATGGAATGAAATATATGACATACACCATTTCTGCCAAACCTAATTCCAGGATAATGTTACGACAAATGAATAATAATTTAATCACATTTTTTGATTGGCATTCTTTTTGCTCTGTTTTAGAAAATATCACTGTAATACCAGCATTGCTATATTGTAAAAAACGCCTTTTCTCTTGGATAGCCCATGGGTTATGTTAAAGAAATTACTGCAATTGAAAAATAAGACATAAAAGAACTTTGCTTCAGTTATGTGATGCAAGCCTTTTTTAATCAGTTAACATGTTAACTGGTGGAGTTTTTGGCCCACCAGCTTTTCTATTTGGCTCACTATAGAGGAAAAAAGGTTCACCAGTGAGGAATGACCTGTTGTATTTTCAGTCAATCATTATGCCTCCCACTACACTAGTTGGATGCTTTTTCTTCAAAGTGGCCAACTTTTTGTGAACCAACCCAATTGGTCCCCAAAGTTTGAATTTCTTAAAAAATGGCCTGATGTACGAAGCATGCCATATGTTCCAATGTTTCCAATGTCAAAACAAGGATATATCATGAACTAGAGACCATAAGTTCAGGCACTAAAAGAAGTTATAATTAATGGGGAGGAAAGAAGCAGTATCAAAAACCCTGTTCACATGGGAAATAGAAAAGTGGGTTTAAAACCCGTTTCAATAATTTTCACAGATGACTGCACTCCATTTCTTCCCTTATGAAGGAAAAAAGTCGTCAAGCGGGTGCTGGCACTCCCAATGCTACCGCAATATTTGCGCATTATAAATGGGCTAACGGTGAACGGGACTAAAAAGATCACGTCAGTTGATGTCATGGTTCCCACAGGCGGTGTATCTGTATTTGAATTGGTGAGAAGAACAGTATAAGTCAAAATCCTGTCCTTTTCTATGAACCATTAGATAAATGCAGATCTTGCATTGAGTGTAAGAACAGCACTATACCAGCCTGCCTTAATTGGTTCAAGGCATGTTTTAAATTTGAATTAGTAAAAGAAAAATACAGGTTTTTTTTTCAAAACTAAAAACTTGGTTATCTCAAATTCAGAATTTTTGACTAGTACTGTTCTTATCACTGATTCATTTATTTGTATTGCAGAGAATCATATTTCAATCCAAAAGGATTATTATTGAAGAGAATAATTATTTTTAAACTTGAAAACATTTTCTATTTCTCACATTACTATTTCATTCCCAATTTAACAAAACCAACCATTTTAAAATGTACAGAAAAATTAATCCAAATCAATATTCAGTCAGAGATTGAACTTTGGTGCTGGATCCTTCATTTTGCTAAGAAATCAGGATGACCCCATGTGTCCAAAGCATTTCTGCAAATCCTGCTTTTCATCACTTTCTATTTTTACTAATATCACATATTCAGCAATTGTTCAGATTATCAAAAAGTCGTTAAAACTCAATGGCCACACATTCAGGGTTCACTGGACACTGGTAATTTTGAAGATGGTGGTAATGCCACTACGTTATGTGTCTACACATATATAGAAAGCAAAGTTAGTAAACCTTGGTTTCTTGATTTCAACTAGAGACCAAAGCGTGACAGAAGATTGAAAGTTGGAGGGGGGAGAGTTGGCAGTGCTTCACTTCTGGGACCCCATGTTATTTTGATTTTACTTTTTAACACCATAAATGCAGCACTGGAAACAATCTCGGCCATTTGGACAACTCTTGGGACAGTCACTGGTCAGCTGTATGTCCACAATGCATGAGCAAGATATGTTATGTGAAGCACGCAGAGAAGCTTTCTTCTAATTCACTTCACACAGCTTTTTTTCATAAATGAGTTACGTTCATCTGAACCAAAAAACAGTCATATTTAACACCACCTGACCATTAGCAAATAAAATTTTAATTGAAACTCTAACGATTCTGATGTGAATTTGAGGTATGTTGATTGTTATCTGAAAATTATGAGGAGCAGAGATGAGAAGTTCTTTTCACTTCCATGAATGGCAACACCAAGTTTATTATCTCTCAAGCACAAGCATCTATTTGCATTTACATTGAGCTGGAAGGGGGAGGAATGCAGCTTTCCAATAAGAATTAATATAACAAATTGAAGATTTTAAAGAGAGCAATCCTTTTTAAAAGTTTTCAATGCTTAAAATATCCAAGTTCTACAGAATATGATCTTTAAAATTCCCAGATAAACATAACGTCAAACAGACATTTAAGGCAGGAGAAATACAACAAAGTTTAAAAATAGGCTAAAAAAAATTTATGGTATTTTTTGTATTTTTCTGCGCTTCCAAGCTCTAGCTATTACTAATAAATTACCTGGCATCGCATCAACATGTCAAAGAAGTCGTCATCTGGAAGGGATGCAGCATCCACCGATGATCTCTGTAGCATGTTCAACCTGTTGTTGTTACTATTCCTATGTGACGGATTGCCTATCGTTGCCAAATTCAAACCTGGAAGGCAAGGGAGGCTAGCTCTTTGATCATCTAATCTTCTACTCTGCATTCCCGCAATCAAGTCAAACAAGTCATCGTGGAGTTTGTGACTGCTGCTCTCTGAAACTAAAAACATTAACGAGATATTAAAATTTACTAGACATCAATTTAGATATTAAAAAGATGAAATTAACATTGAAGTTTGTTTTACTAAATACAGTTAGACAAGTAAATACTGAAAAATAAATAAACGAGCGTCACTTTAGTTTTGAAAGTAAGTCAAGAATTTCACAGAAATGTTACTAACCAAATGATTATTAATAGAATTTAAATATGAACACTGTCTTGTCACAAATGTCACACTTTCTTTACCTACTACTACTTAACCATACATGCACCTTGTACACATTCCTCTGCGGAATTTCTAACGAATCGGCACGTGCCGGAATGCGTGTTCTGAGTGCATGTGTGGCCCCTAGAGTATTTATGTTGTTGAGTTGCGCTTGTTTAGTGTTCATGCTACCATCTTTTTTTTACCTGCACATTTTGACAATATGAGCCAACAATTCCCAACATTTTGATCCAATGCTGTTATTTGAGAATTTTAAGAACACAAAAGCATTTTCATCATGCACAGCTTGAAAAGGGGACATTGCTTAGTAGCCTACCACCTTTAATTGAAGATACCTTTCTACAGTTGACACTTGTGGTAACACCCCCTCCCCCATTATTCTTTCGAAAAATGGACATTATATTGGAAGGAAAGCATATAGGATAGTTTTTATATGAAAATACTTGCCAATTATAACAACTATTACATTGCAACGACCAGTAACATAATTCATGCTCATTATGCTACCAGTCATTGCAATGTAATGCAGTAAAATTATGAGGAGCAGAGATAAAAAGTTCTTTTCACTTCCATGAATGGCAACACCAAGTTTACTCTCTCTCTCAGGCACAAGCATCTATTTGTATTTAAATTGAGCTGGAAGGGGAGGGAATTAATACAAATCGAGGATTTTAAAGAGAGCAATTTTCTTTTTAAAAAGTTTTCAATGCACAACTCAGTGTTGAACTAGATTCACTTGACTATGCAAAAGAATAGTTTACAGGATAAGGCACCTTTTTAAAAGAAGATAATGTTTCATGAACATAAAAAAATTCCCCTGAACAGTCAGGGTACACAGATTTAAATCAGCTTGATTTAAATCATAATTAAAATCACTTTATTTTTTTGAAGAAATCATTGATTTAAATCGTAAAATTTAAATTTTGTTTTATCTTTACGTAAATCAATGATACTGAAGTAAATGTAACTTGGGGATGTACCACCTTCTGATTCTTAATAAGAATCCACTTCTTAACTATGGATTTAATCTCTAGTTAAGAATCGAGAGGGCATTTTGCTACCACATTCTTAACTAAGAATCATTTTTCTTCCGCAGTTAAGAATCAAGTTAAGAACAGAGGCTATCCACTTTTTAGCTCGATTCGTAGTGAACAATTTTTTTCTTCCATGCAAGATAAAAAAAATTCTATTAAGGAAAGAATTAAAGTTATGATTCATATTTTTAAAAATGAAAAAAAATTTAACAGATGCATTTTTATTTCCAAATAAGGAATTCATCAGACTTTTTAAGTTATCGAAAAGTTATCTGAAGGTTGTGTGGGAGAGTTTAAAACAGTGTTGGAGTCTATATACAGCACATATATGTTGATAATGATGATAAAATATCCGATCATTTCGGTGACGTTTGATAAATTTTGCTACATTTTCATCACATTCACCAGTGATTATGCATAATTCTTAAATTTTCAATCCATAAATATCATGATCGATGGGTCATAAATACAACTTTTTTTCATATTACGGGAACTTGCAGATTTTAAGTTTTTTATTAGTTTAAAACTTGAGAGAAAATTGAATTTCTCCAAATGGTCCACATATCTCCCCCCCCCCTTTAAATTACCTTAAAAATGACACAATTTCTGCTTTGGCAGAATCATTAAATGCATTCTCCAACATTTGTAATATTTGGCAATATACCAATAATTTCCTGCTCAATTAAAATCAATTACACAAATTTTGTCAATAGGATTTGGTAAAAAAATAGGAAAAGTAGGACAAAAAACTAGAAAGTAGGACAAAAGTAGGACATTTTACCGAAAAGTAGGATGAGTGGGAGCCCAGCAAGGTGATACTTGGTCAATGGTGAAATTCCCCCAAAAGGGAAATTTTTCAGCCTGTCCACATGACCTTAAGAATAAGTTTTAACAATCACACCCTGGTTGCATTCTAAGCTCGA
Organism: Pholcus phalangioides; assembly: GCF_987345545.1. Taxonomy (NCBI): domain Eukaryota; kingdom Metazoa; phylum Arthropoda; class Arachnida; order Araneae; family Pholcidae; genus Pholcus; species Pholcus phalangioides. Next base: position 18,873,496 of record NW_028301616.1, on the reverse strand, counting down.
TTATTAACACAATTCTTACAAACCGATTCTTATGTATGGATGATTGGTTATTAAGAATCAGAAGATGCTACATACGCTGGTATGGTGTGCATGTTACTCATATGTGATAAAGTTGGGATTAAAAGAAGTGTAGAAGATCTTTGGGTAAATATAGACGAACTTAATCCCTAGATACAGCGCAGAAAGAAAGCTACTCTATTTCTAGATATCGTGCATGGAAAACATTGCAGAAAAATATAGGGAGCTAAACATAGCTAAACTGCACTATTTTCAATGCATTGCAATGTGGCATTAGTTTTCATTATTAAAAAACAGAAATAATTTTATGTACGAAGCCTTGTCCTAATTGCCAATTTAAAATAATAATAGATGTTGCACCAATATAGATATCTATCATTGGGCTTTCAACTTTACTTTTCGTATTAAAATTTTTAGTTTACTCTTTTTTTTACAAAAACATAGAAATGTGTAAACTATTGAGCAACATCACGCAAGTCGGAAACACATCCACAAATTGTGCAAGACATAATCTTGTCAATAGAATTTGTTTTATTTAGTTGATGCTGAATGGCCCTTTGGTTGTACATCAAGTGAATTGAGCTGTCTGCACCAGATCTTTGATACTGAGTTGCCACCACTCATTCACTTTAATGGGGGGAAGGGGGTTCATGAATAAAAGCACTTTTCTTTACAAAAAAAGTGAATCCATGAAGTTAATTTGGGCTCCATTACAGATAAACACAGATTTTTGGTGTTCATATTTTTTGCTTATAGTTCATTTGTAGTTTATTCATTAATGTATAATTAAATTTGAGCAATTAAGGAGACAAGAGCAGTTTGGTGATGCAAAAATATGCATTCGTAATGCATTTTAATTAATAAGCAGTCAGTTAATTTAAATCTAAAAAATATGATTTTTTTAATCATGATTTTTTCATACCCTGTAAACAGCCAATGGGAAGATTTAAAAAAGATCAATTTCACCTGATGATAATGAGCTGCCATTTTGAGTCGATGAAGATGATGGATAGCTGCATGATGGACGATTGCCGATAAACTGGTTATTTTCCTTGTTTTCAAGGCTCGCTAATGTGCATCTCTGGTCATCCATTCTCTTGCTCTGAAACCTACTCAGCAAATCAAAGAAGGAGTCCTCGTCCAATGAACTTTCAAAGTCCTTGAAGGAGATAGAGAGTGAAAAAAATTATAAATACATCTCAATGCATAAAAAACTTTTTTTTCACTGCAAAAGAGCAGGAGTTTTTTTGCTGTCAATAATGCAATAGGAACACAAAAAATTGTGATACAGTATAAGAAGCTTATGAGCAAAAACACTAATATTTGCGAATAAGTAAAAAAATAGGCCAGACTTACAGGTTGGTCTTTGACTGCGTGAACAGCCTCCTTAGAAACGGCCGCTTCTGCAGAATAAGGATAACCTGATGGCTTCTTGTCTTTCATGGCAGCAGTGGCACCATTTTTCTGCACTGAACCCTCAGCAACTGGCATAAGTATACTTCTCTCCCTCGGATTATCAGCAAATGACTGAATCACAACAGGAAAAAAAAATGAGAAGGCATTGTAAAAAATTGCAGCACAAATAAGAAGACTCAATATTTCAGTCAGTTACGAAATCACAAAAAGGGTGATTCTTCACACAAGATGCTTTCAGTGATATTTTCCAAAACATCACAGAGTTTGAGTATAATAGAACCTCTATCGGCTGAAATAAAGGAGGTTGTACCCATTTCATATGAGAAAAATTTCATGTAAGAGTAAATATTGCAATGGAACATGGAACAGTAAAAGGGTTAACATAAGAGACTCTGAAGGTAATAAAGATTGCAAGAGTTAGCTTGCTTTATTCACAATTTTACCCGAATTGTATCATTTAACCAAAGAAACAACCTCTTACACTACTTTTTTGGTTACCGTTCTGTACAGCCTCTCAGCCAGCAAGTATCTTTTAATACAAACACATGAAAAATAATTATTTTCGAGTGTTCTGAATAGTGCAGGTTTCACTGTAGATCTATAGCCAAATTGCATTAGTGTTTTGCTCTAAGACTCAGGACATAAGTGAAAAACGACTTAAGTCAAGGTAAATTTTCCAATGCTCACTCTCCTCAAATAGAGGAAGGAGGTAAATTTGTCGATTTTGCTTATTCTTTCCTACCTATTTTGTCTTTCCTCAGATGTGATTCTCTCCGAGAAGAATTTCTCTTTAAGAACACAACATTAAGAGCCTTCAAGATTTGCTTAAAATGCATCCTAATTAAGTGAAAAAAAAACATTTATATACAGACATGCCAACATTGGCTTAAAACTTGTCAGTAGTAATGAATGTTCAGCTTTGCCATGGCAGGGGGGTACCTTCCCAGGACAACATAATCATAGTACACAAAAAAAAAACACTCAAAAATTTAATTTTTTACAACAAAAGTTTAATTGAAAGTTCATAAAATACCTCATTGACACTGGCTGGAACCTAGAGGGCTCAGGCCACATTGTGCTTCCTCTGAAGCAGTTTTTCGAGGTCACATGTTTCTTAATAGTTCATGATTATTCAATACAATCCCAACCTGCATACACCCTTATGGGCCATATATATACGAACATCTAGCAACCCTTGAGCTCCCCCCCCCCCCCAACAGCACCTACGATGAAACATTCTTTCTGACACACGTTTCGTGAGCTCGACTATGCAAATGAAGCAGCGTCCAGACACACTACATTAAAACCCTCAAAAGCCTGTTTTTAGACAACGTGTGGGAGGTTTTTACATGTTTGGGCATTAAGTAGGATGGCAGGTTTAGACACAGCTTTGCAGATTGCCTTCCATGCACAAACAAAACAGATCAGCTCCAATTTTGTCTTCTCTCGAACTCTCTCAAATGTGTATAAGAATTCAACGTTATGGTAAAGATTGAGATGCAATTTTTAAAAAATAATAATAAGTAAAACACATCGCAAGAAACTCAAAAACCTAATTTTATTTTTTTAACCAATTTTCTTAGTATTGAAATAAACTATGTCATTTCATTCTGTGGCTCCTGTTGCATTTTCATTTGATCCACCCTCATACATACCAAGAAAAATACATAGAATCACCATGCAAATTCAAGTTAAAAATTAGCAGCTCAAAATATTCTACCTTATTAGCTTTAGTTTCAGGTGTGAGTTTCAGTAAATCCATGTGTTCCATGCTAATTCTTCTAGTTCGACTGCTGCTGCCTTCAAGTAAGCAAAAATGAATGAGATAATCAGGAAAAAAGACAATTTTATTAAAATTTCATTCACTATGCTAGTACAGTTGATGCTCAATTTTATAAACCTCCAATTTACGAACACACATTTTTTTACAAACTGGTCCTCTGTTCCAAAAAGTGTCATACAGCTAATGTTAAAATCTACTCTATTTTACGAACTCTAATTTCTATCAACTCTTTATTTTACAAACTTTTTCCTTCCGTTATCCCCCCCCCCCTCCCTTTATTTTATTCTTCCAGCAGCCTCCAAGTTCATTGCAATCGAAACATAAACTACTTCAATTCAAGCGTTCTACGTGTCTTAAGAGGAAAATAGAAGAGAGGAGAGGTAGAGATCTCCTCAATTTGTCATCGCCAATACAGATGTTTTGTGTACAAGTGCCCGGAAATTGAAGTACAAGTGTTGGCGGAATGACCATGAATTGAAGATGCATTGACAACGTAATTCACTCTTAGTGCATCACAGTTGGATAAACTGGTGGTTCCAGAAATGGTATGATACAATAAGAGGTTATTGTATCATACCATTATTATACCAGCTTATTATTAGGCCATTTCTAAGTCAAGATTAAATCAAACTCTACTTCAACTAACTGCTCTTTGTCTACTTTCCTCTACGCAATGCCAACAAAAGGAAAAAATTAGGCTTGCCAGAAGATTAAAAAAATATCTTGAAAGAAATTGTAAACTCTTACAAAGACTGAGATTGCCAAAAAAACATGAAATTCAAAAAAATCACACGAGTCCTCTAATCAAAGATCCGCAAAAAATAGTTTCTATAGCAAGTGGTTCTGGCAAAGTGGCATACCACCATCTGATAGTATTTCAGAGAAGCGAGATTCATGTGAGATGTTATTCTACATGGATTCTGTGGAATCTTATACATATTTACCCAATCTTATAACCAAAATGTTATGATGAAGCAAACAAAAATAAGTGATTTTTTATGGAAATCATCAATAAAGGTGAATGACGAACTCATTTTCTATATTTCCCGCATTCTTTTCATCGTCTCTTCAATTTACAAATTATTACGTCTGTACAGGTTTGTAAAAACTAGTGCTAACTGCATATGCATTAACATTATTCAATATGAAGTTGAGAAGAAACGTTCCTGCAACCTAAGTTTGATAATTGAGTTTTGAAATTATGATAAAAAAAAAGAAAAAAAATCATTGTATATTTGACTTATTAATCTAAAACTAAAATTCATTAGCAACATGAAAAGTAATGTTTTTCTTTCCTTAACTGCAGAGAATACACAAAACGAATTCCTTGATAGTATGAAATAATGATAGTCAAAAAACAGAATTTTATCAAAGAGCACATCAGACATTTTTCAATTACATCAGTACTGGTTGGTTATCGGGACGAACCATTGACATGGTTTTTTCAAAATTAGTTGATTTAGAGTTTGATGGGATTTTAGGTAAATTCTCATTCATGCTCATAAGTGTGGGATCTCTCTTCGTTAATAGTTAAAACACTCTTACATAAGACAAAGCTGGATTTTTTCCCATCTCCATTGGGATGGAAATGTGTAGGAGTATACTTATGTAGGTGTTTTGACTATCAACGAAAAAGTCCTGCACTTAAGCGTGGATGGAAATTTTCCTAAAATACCATTAAACTCTATAAATCATACTAACATGGAAAAAAAAACCATGTCAATAGCTCATCCCAATAACCAACAAGTACTGATAAGACAAAAACTGGCCAGTACCATTGCACAGAATATAATACTGACATCAATGACATTGATGTGATCCCTTTCATACATTTGTAGATAGATAATAATGATTGTATTGTTGAAGATGTTTCAGTGATTTTGGGGTAACTTCTGGACTGATTCCAAATGTAGGATCGGTTTTGTGAGATTGGTTCTATTTTTCAATACGAAGTGAAAATTAAATTTCAATATTAATACATGAGCAACATACAAATCCCATTGAAACTGTGTGAAATGTAAAACAATAATAAACTTAAGATCAACACTTATAGACCACAGAATTTCTGATGATTAGAGCCCAGAGGTTTAGACAAAATGCCATAAATGCCATTTTTTTGCCTATTTTCAAACTTTTTTTGAAATTTTCATGCTATAAATGCCTAATTTTAACAGTTTTAAGTTTATTAATAAATTTCAGAGGCCATAATCTATAAAACGTGGATATTTTGAGAATTGAGAACTTCAAAAGAATTGCTCTTTTTAAAATTTTCTAATTCTCATTAGTTATCATCAGAAAGACCTCTCCCCCATTTAGACATAAAGAAGTGATCTGAGATATTGGTGTTGCCATGCATTAACTTTGCTTTGACCAGATAGTATTAGACGGGAATGATTTTGTTTCAGATCAACAAAGCTCATGTTAGAAAAGCAGAGGAAAATTAGAAATTCTTGTTTCTCTACATGCTCCACATAGCATATCTTGCTCAAGAATTGAACTGTATTGCATATATAGAGATGACTGCCCCCCAAGGTAGGGTAGGAGCAGACAGGGCTCTGGGCCCATGTCGTTCTAATTTTATTTTTGCACCATAAATACTTTGCAAAACAACCATAGCTATTTATTAAACATACATGTTTAGTATTCAACTAAATTGACCAGACTCGCCCTCAAGGGTGTGCGACAAATGCAGAGACACAGGGCCCTGCACTTGAAGCAGTCCCGCATATGTGGTTATATAAAAAAATTACTTTTTTCACAAATAAAACAAGATAGCCATGTTTCCACTATAGCAGGCATCTTCAACCCATTGATCGCGAACACCAAGGTGCTCCCTGAAGCACCCAGAATGCTTGATGCTCATGTCCTATTTCATGCTTGTGAGTACTTGATCAACATTCGAATTCAACACCTTGTACTAATTGCATTCAAGGACTGAAATCATCCTGATTTCATGCATTCATAAGTCAAACTTGCCGTAAGGGTGATCTTTTGATGATGGGGTACAGGTAGTGCTCATGACTGGGAAAAGGTTGAAGATCCCTGAACTACAGAAATGATTGACTACCCAAATGTTTCAATATAATGGCTTATATATATGATTTTATTATTGATATAATGACCCTCCCAATATAATGTCCATTTTTGATAAGAGGAGGGGATCATTATATCGAGAATTAATTGTATAAATCTAATAATGTAGTGAATAAAATAGGAAAATAGATAATTAAAAGTAAAAATTTTGTATACAAAGATTACTGGCCGCAGACTACATGAAAATGTGAAGAGTCACAAAATACAGCCAATTTGGCAAAGCCAACACACCACTTGTGAAATCAGCAGCCCCAATGTACCATAAAATTATTAAAATTTCCTTGGCAACTGCTTTTTTTACCAGTGTGTAATTGGTCATCCAACAGTGACACTTCTAAAAAAGTATGGGAAAACCAAGAAACATAAACGTACTACTAGAATTTCCTGAATATCCACCAGGACTTTGCGAATCCAGAATTTTCTGCAAATCCATAATGCTATGCTGTGCACTGACTTCTCCCGAGTGATCACCAATCTGCATTAAAAATGGAAACATATGAGTATAATTGCACATGTCTATATGCTGTCTGAGTGAATATGGTTTTAGATTGGGCTGGTCTAATCAGCTGTTAAGTGAGGTTATGAATTTTAATTCAGTTGATCAACTCAATCAATTTGATTAAATTTGTACATTAAAAATTAGCAAATTACCTTAATTTGTCCTACAAAACCAAAAAGAGTTATTAGATTTCTTAAATTATGTTCCTATACATAGCATTTCAATCAAGTTAAAAACAGGATATTCATTGACACCCAATTTGCAGCAAGAAACAAAATCACAATTTAAAAATGTCTTAGATTTTAGTTTTTTCCCCGATATATGGACCAGCAACAAAATTAATGTAAAAGTTTTATGTTAAATATTTCATAAGCACTTAACTGACCTCTTTGGAAACTTCTAGATGCAAATTAGCATAGTGCAATGCTTTGGAATAGTTTCCAACTGCACAGTGGGCATTCCCAAGACTCCAGTAAGCTCTTCCTTCACCGATTCTGTCACAGAGTTCTTGAGCAATTTTCAAATGGCGTAAATGGTATTCGATGGCAGTGAGATAGTCGTGCAGCAATGTGTATGTGTTTCCTAAGCTGTAGCATGCTTGAGCTTCAACTGCCTTGTCATGCAGCTCTACCGCTAAGGCCAGAGTTTTCCTGCAATACAAGTAATTAGTATAAGTAACATAGCAGGTCCATGTTGATGCCATTGACATAATTTTTTTCTTTAAGACAACTTTTTTTACTTGTAGTGTTCAGCAGCAACCTCGAATTCTCCGAGAAAAATATGAGCATTGCCCAAGTTATTGTGCGCTCTCCTCTCTGCTGCCTTGTCACCAAACTCCTTTGCTATCTTTAACCTCTGCAAAGTATGAATTAAAAGAAGAAAGTTGAAGTTTATGAACATTTCAGCAAAATATTTTTTATTTTAAATAATAGGAAAACAACATTTTTTAATTATTTATCGTGGAATGATAATTCTGTCAAACATGTATCCAATTCTGTAATTAAATATTTTTGCACAATGGTCAACCTGATCATCTACCAGTACCAGTCTGAAAAATGCTTGTAAAAGATAACGTTTTACACTTTCACCAAACCATTTACCAACATCAATTGGTAAAAGTTTTTTTCCCCCCACAAGTGCTGAAATTTTTTCAAGAGTTATTAATAATTAACGCTAGCTCAGTGACGTATTAAGAACATTGCAGGTCTCTGGGGCAAAGCAATTTTTCTGAGGCTCTACACCTAACTATAAATGCATACCTACTAAAATTTACATGCTTACTATCTGAAATTTCAACCAGATCTCATTTTCATGAGGCCCGTGCCTGGATGGACCCCATCTGTTAAGATGGCACAGAATCAGCTGAGTGTCATTGATTTATTCCTACGAACACTCAACAACTCAAAATTCTGTTTTGAGATATCAGCATTTTAAAGATTAACTTTGTGTGGAGCTGAATGGGAATCCAACTCGGATTTAATTACAGTTGGGAACGTATCAGCAAATTTGGGAGGTGTTGCTGTTGCTTAAATAGACATTTTCCATTGTTCTTATAGCATGCATAACTCAAAAATACAATTTTCAGCTTTAGCTTTTTGAAATGAATTGTCAATATGCACAATCTTCCAAAAAGCATCATGTAATAGCTGCATTATATTTCCGCTTACCTCTTTGTGATAACTGATAGCTTCACAAAAATTCCCCAACAAATAATGTGTATTTCCTAAGTTTCCACACGCTCTCCCACGTGCATTTCGATCGCCCAGTTCAGTCATTATCCGCAAGCTCTCTCTGTAGAAAAAAAATACATTATTACTTCAAAATTCCATAATTCATGCATCATACATCAACAATCATAATCAATTATATGAGAATGTTTTTTGTAATCTCTCTTCAATCATTAGTTCCAAATGAATTTTACTCCTTTAGGAGTTATCATATACCTGGTAATTTAAGGAATCCTTCATTCCCATATCTTTTGGATTAACATCCAAACATTTTTAAAGAAATGCCTCATTTTCTAAACCGAGCTCATTCGACTTTTTAACTTTTGCTGAAATAGTGGATGAAGATAATTAGCATAATTCATAAATATAGTATGACAATTATAATCATAAGTATTCCCTTCATTTTTTTGTCAGATTCCAAAAAATTTAAAGAAATTAAAATTGAATTCATTGCCAATTGGATGTGTAACCCTTTATTTCTTTTATAACAATTTTGATAGCTTTTGACAATGTTTTCTTTGACAATTGAGTATCAACAATATCCAATATTTCTCTCAATAACACATAGTCATGGAAGAGTAAATAATTTTTTGCCTTGTATTATCACAAATAGCGAAAAATAAGGCAAATACATGGAAACATTTCGACACACTATGAGTGCCATCTTCAGAGGATAAATATAACCCCTATCACGCTGACCGGCATCCCACTTGGGTTTTTTAACAAATCTTAACTCCCAGTTGCTCAGCAGATGCTGCATTAGACCAGTGTTTCCCAAAGTAGGTGATAGAAGCTAGAGGTAATATGGGATCGTATGGGTTTGCTTGATTTGGGGCAATGCGAAAAAAAATTTCTGAATGGGGGGGGGGGGGTCAATGGAACAAAAAGGTAGGAAAAAACTATATATTACACTCATACACAGAAACTGTTTCATTATGACCTCAAAAATTGATGTAAACAGACTTTTTCCCGTACGCTGAGTAACCAGGAGTTAAGACAAATTTTTAGGGGGGGGGGAGGGAAAAAGAGAAATTTTACTGCCATTTTTGTACATATAAATACAATGCAAAGGCATAACACAAAAACAACACACATAACTACACACAACTGAATTAAAGGGCTTGATCTACCAAGGGATCATGTCTGTCCAGAGCAAATCCATGAAAATCACACATATATTTCGTGGCAACACATGGTTTTATGTACACAGGCATATATATATATTGATTTACTTTGGTTTTTTTAAGTAACCCACCCAATTGGGAGCCTAGGTCAGCATGATTGTGATTGCATTTATCCTTTGCAGATGGCACCCATAATATGTCAATATACATTACGATTTTCATATTTCTCCGTGTATTCGATTTTTTTGTTGTTCGCCAATTGTGAACACATGGTCATCCTACTAATAATGCTAAAACCAGATATAAATCCATTCAAAAAAAATTATGAATAAAACATTAATTTATTTTCAAAAATTTGCTAAAACAATCAATGATCTTCATAAGTAATTACTTACTCGTAATATCTGACAGCTTGTTGCAAATATAATTTCACCTCTTCTGGAAATTCTCCTGGATCCTGATGTCCAGAACACACAAATCGCTTGCCTTTCGCATGATACACATTACCAAGATTATACAATGCTCTGCCTTCTCCAACCTACAGGTGAAAACAGCAAAAATTTTTCAGAAAAAGAAAATTTTTTTTAAAAATAGTTTTCTGGCAGCGCAATATACAACCAGGGAAAAAAAGCAAGCTCAAGAAAAACAGTTCTAGATTATGTTTTTCCGGCTTGATATCTTGTTTCCATGTTAAAAAATGCACTGTCAAGAAGTAAGAAAAATTTCGTATCATCCCTTAGACACTATTTTAACAATCACATATAGAAAATTCTAGGCACCAATAAAGATTTCTCAGTTACCATGCCAGGGATTTGTCAACCCCTCTACAATACATAATCAAAACCTGATGGAGGGGAAAGAAAATAACTTACTTTGTCTAAAAGTTTCCTCGATATATTTAGATGCCTTTCACAACAAGTAACTGCCTCATCAAATTTTCCCATGACTTTCAATGTGTTTCCCAGGTTCCCACTGGCTTTGCCTTCTCCTGGTTCGTCCCCAATGGCTCTAAGAGAAAAAAATAGAGACGTGCACATACTGAAAGTATGAAATTATGACATTGTACACGTGAATTAAAATGTTACATGAGGGAGGGGGGATGATTTTCGCTTTGACAACAAACAAAAAGTATTTTTTCTAATCATTAATCCTTGAAAACTTTCACTTATCTTTTCCTTACCGTGCAACAGCGAGGTCTTTCTTATGATACTCCAGAGCCTTGACGTAGTCCCCCAAGTAAAAATAAGCATTTCCCAACTGACTGTAAACAGCACTAAGCATCCTCATATCATCGGTTCCTTGACGGACAGCTGCTTCAAAAAATGCCACGCCTCCGTGGAAATCCCCACCTTTACAAAGGCGTTCACCCTCCAGGGCAAGTTCAAGGAATGGATGAGTATCCATGGTTTGGCTGCAAGTGAAATATTTCACAATATCTTATTAATTCGAAACAAATTTTTCCACCATGATGCTACAAAAGATTTATACATAATATAGTCCAAGTCAGGCGAAAATACTTAATGAAATGGCTGTAGAAAATTACAAAAGTTTCTAAAGATACATATGTTACAGTGCCAGTCTATTATCTTCTAGGATAACCGAATGCGTAGTGTTAAGATGCTCATCTACCACCGTGAAGGTTACTGTCATGGTCCCAGGTTCAAACCCGAGGGAGGATATAGATGAGATATTTGAATTGCAAAATAGTGATATAGCCAGAGTTGGTGAAGTAAGTAGTCTCTTCAAGAAATGACTGAATATTTTGCACATTGCCCAAGCATCTGACACTTGCCACTTCATGAAGATTACCACTTTCTAGACACTTTGTAAAGATGCTAGATTTCGGACATAGACTATAACATACATATGCAGATATGATAGATTATGATGAGCAAGAAGTGCTAATGAAGTAGCTATAGAAAACTGTGAAAATTCTCACAGTAACTAATAGTAAAAAACTTTAATGAAGAAAATGGCATGTATGACAGTTATTCGACTTCATACAGCAGCAGATTGAACTAATAGCACGTTGACTAAATAGTCTTACAATGAAGATGCTCCCTTTTCTCATTTAAATTTCTGATGAATTCTAAATTTTATTAGCAAAGAACACCAAAAGCCCCTAGCATGCAATATTTTCCTCTGCAGCGACACAATTGTTCCAATTCATTATAAAAAATTGCTGCTTCACATGCCATACATTGGATGAAAACATAATTATTAGTGGGTGCCAGTGAAAGCTTGTGGAACTGATTCCCACCAATACAGGTTGGGAACTTCCACTTTATAACAGAATCTACAACAGTCCTTCACGAACTGACTATACCTTTTTGTCTAAATACTACTGTAACTGAACCATACACACACATCTCAAAAACATTCCTCAACTGTTGAAATACTAGATCAGTATTGAATGCACACCTCATATAGTCCCGAGCATCCACTCTTTCAAAAATTTCTGAAGAATTCCACGATATCAAATCTTTTCTCACTACCTAAACATTCTCCCAATTCCCAAATGATTTTTTTTTTTTGTTTCTTTTTTAGGTACCGGCCATCCTAGGGATCAATTTTCCCCAAACATTTAAAAAAATGTGTATTGTATAACATTGCTATTTGGCCATTTGTCAATTTTACAATAATTTTATTAATCTCTAGCAGAATGCTCTGCCTACTAACACAGACTCTGGAAACAATCTGGGAAATACAGTGAAACCTGCCTATAATGATACCGTAGAGGAATAAGAATTCCACGGGAAGCAAAGAAAATATCATTATAAACAGTATCGTTATGCTCAGGTTTCACTGTATATTCACAGAGAAGAGCATATTTATATATTTTACTCCCCCTCCCCAGCAGGGTTTAAGCTACAGTCGCATTTTTTGCAAAATGCGAAAGTAGTAGTAGCCACTTTCGCAAAAATGTGTACAGGAGGTACGAAACGAATAGACATCCAACCATCAATCATTACATTAGCAGTTTGCTAAAGCTTTCCCCCCCCCCCCATTTTTGCTTTTTTGCGAAAGGAATTTTTTATCCAGCTTAAACCCTGCTCCCCAGAAAGAAAAGTATCCTCACCAAAACTGTACAGTTGAAATAGAAAAAGCTTCAGCAAGTAGCAAGAAAAATAACCCATTTTTCAATTTTAACTTTATGTGCACTAGCAGAGCAAGCTGCAAATTTCCAAGATATTATACAGCAGGGCTTGACAAATCAAGAAGAGTTCTAGGGGCCAACCAAACACTTTTAGGAGCCAAGCCTATTTCTTTTGTGTGAGCTAGTAATACCACTTTTTTAGCCACCATGTTGACCTGGGATTTGCTTTTTGGAACCCCCTTGCAACGAAAGACTTTGGTATGTAATTTAAGTAGCTATTGAGCCTTTACCAGGACTTTTGTCAGTGCTGTCTTAATGCATGGGCCCATAAAGGCACGGCACATCAAGAGAAGAGGGGCCTCACAAAAAAAAAAAAGAGATCTGGATGAAATTTTTGAGAGAAGCATGTAATTTTTTTTGCCTGGTAGAGCCTCAGACTAATCAATTGGCCTAGGGGCCCATGATGCTCTTAAGACGGACCAGTCTGGTGTGCTAACTTTTCAGAAAACAAATTCCTGCAGATTCTGACAAGAACTGGACAAGTGTCAATAAAACTTATGCCTATGAAATTCCTTTGGTACAACAGACAAGTATCTTTTTGCCTGGACCACCTTGCGCCTCCCCCCACCCCACCCAACAAGAATGAAATACAAATGAACTTTTACCCACAAGTCTTTAATTTATTTATACATATAAAATTGATTGCCTGTAGGTTTGTCTGTATGTTCTACAGATCTACAATTTTAGACCAATCTTTATATTTGGCAAATAGACTAAACAGGGGCTTGACTTGTGTGTGAACGATAGGTTACTTTAAAAGTTTTTCAGAGCAAGACATGTTCCCAAAATGGGCAAAAGAAATGGCTCTTGGAATGTTTACTTTGGTTACCATAGTTCCCTAACAATGCGTCTCAGATGTATTTATTCCCTAACAATGCGTCTCAGACGTATTTATTCTCTCACAATGGTTTGTCACTTCTTCTTCCATTATATTGAGAAAATTATAGCGAGTGATGATCATAAAAAAAATTAATGAACCAATGAATTATTACCTTGATGTTGTGGGCACTTGTCCAGGTCCAGGCATAACAAGCATTTCTGACTTTCAACACAAAAATTGTGTGGATTCTGAAAAACAGCAAAAAAACTTTCGTTAGTGAAGAATCTGCAAAAACATGACCAAGAACATTTATTTAATTATTCCGAATAACTTGAGCATGTGTGATACTAAACATCCCTCTTTTCAAAAATAGATAAAAGTTTAGGTGTTAATTCTAATATTTCAGTTGCCCCCACTTATAATCAAAGACTTGCCAAGCCGGTAATGGCAGTGTCCTCGGGCGGTCATCCACTGGAAGCAACATGTGGCAAGCTCCACGAGCAGCAACAGCCAACATTGAGTACAACAACAAAGGCCATCTGACATTGTCTACTGAAAGCGACCTTTACAAACTACTCAGCTCACAAATGCACTCCATGCAGATGAGTGTGTTCATTAAATAATCTTGAGGAAAGTCTTTTAAAAGGCGCGAACTAAGCAAGTTACCAATTGCGACGCTCCGTGCTTATATTCCTGGAATTCATCTTTTCATTATTTTGCAGTGTGTCAATCCTTGGATTCTTTATGTGACCTTCTACATCCGCATGTCCGCTACACCCTGGTGAAAACCGCTAGTGAATCGAACGACTACTTCGGAAGATACGACCATCGCGGTGAACACCTTCCTCTTCGCAATGTTACAGCATAGCGACTTCTTCGGGGCCTTCATCTAGAACCTTCTCGCTGCTTTTTGAGTTTGATTCTTATTATTTTTCTTTTATTAGTCGCTCTTAATTATCACTTGCTTGAAATATCATAGAAATATATCGATTTTGTGTGATTTTTGAATATTTTTCCGTTTTTGGAACGATTCGCCATATCTAGCAAAGATAAGAGATGTCTTTATATTGATGGACCTTGTATATTCGGTAATACCGAGCTGAAATTATTAAATTTATTCCCTGATCAGCTTTACAATGCCTTTCAATAATTCTATTGCCAGATTTATATATAAATGATTATTTGAGCCTATTTTTCATTTTCAGCAAATTATCTAGAATAAGCTTCGATTTTACAACGAGACTAACGGATTTGAGATTCTATCACAGCTACATCTTTCCTTTTTATAGATTTGAATTAGCTTATATATTTCTGAAAACTTTGATATATTTTATATTCAATTCGACCAATTAGTTATCAAAATATCCCCGATTTTACGATTTTTTATAATACGGTGTACATTAACATTAAGGATGAGCTGTATACAATGGCTTGAGTACAAGATCAATCTACTCTACTTTACGCTACTTTATTCCTTTCAATAAACTATTTTTCATATTTCTATATATATATAGGCGTCAATCTCTGTCTCCTAACTCTGACATCTTACATATATTTCTTCTTGAGCTTAGAACTCTAAATCCTGCGAATCAGTTTTTTCCCCTATGTTTCTGTGTCCAATTAATTTTCTGATTCGTTGTGATTAGCTCATTGTATTTATCTATTGTACCAATCATGTCTATCACGTCCAAAACGATCGACATACCGCAAGTGGACAGAGAAATCTTAGAAGATCTGTTCAAAGACATCTCTCCAGTTGCCGGATCCTCTCCTGCACAAGAGTCGCAGCCTCCTAAGCAGCATACTCAACAGGATCCAGCACCTCGTTACGCTACGACTCATGTGGACCCCCAGATGACGACGACACCAGTTACTGCATGCCAAAACATTACCTCATCCCGAAACAATAGCCAAAACCTCGGGAAAGACAGCTGTACGGAGCATCCATCCTTCATATATATCGACCGCCCAAAAAGAAGCCATTGTCACTCTTCTAAGAAGCAGAAAAGTAAAGAAACCGCATACAGCCAACCTCCTGACACACAACGCTCATCATATGCTTCGCCATCTACGCATGACACGAACCAGCATGCAAAAAATTCTCCTTATACTACAGCTATGACATCAATTCAAGATACACCGAAGTCTTCCAAGGCGAAAGGCCTTCTGGCCCAGATCTTCATGAAATATCCTCAGACGCACTCGCCAAAACATACTAAAGATGCTCACACCCATTCGACAGTTACCGCCTCATCACCAATACTCTCCGCCTCGTCGATGCCTCATGGTCTCTCTGTACCTAAATCCAAGACCAAGCGCCTCCACAAGCATAAATTCAAGGAACATACTGTCAACACGACGCAAGAAAAGGCTAAAACCAATAAAGCTAAGAAGAAAACCATCAAACAGACTATAGATCGTCCAACAGCTGATTCTGCAACGGACTATTCATTACCGACCTACTATGAAGATAGTTTAAATGAATGTCCGGGCCTAAAATATGCCATTGATTGCTCCAACGAATCGTCTGCAGTCACCAACGTAGTCGCTCCTCTCACCCAGCTAGCTACACCGACACCACAGGTTTATATCAACAAAAGAAGTTCCCTCTCTGGAAAAAGAATTACAAGATCGGCTTCAAAACTTCTACAGAAATGCTCTCAACATGTTCCAGCTTTATCGCCCGTCACTAATTTGCCAACCTTGTCTCCCACGAAAGCCCTCCCTTCCTCCCTACTTAGCCCTGAAATCTATTCCTCGGATAATGACAATAGTGAACAGATCTTCACCTTCCATAGTTTCGAACGCAACCGAAAATACTTGAACATCATGCACATGGCTACAGACATAAAAGAAATTCTTAACTCTTTTACTGGTGTTAGAGGAACCCCATCGTTCGAATACAACATACCTCTTAAACCCAGGAAAAGAGCCAACAAACTTCTAGACATAATCCTTAATTGGATTGAAGGACTCGGAGAACGGACAGATTCACATACGCAAACCAGCGGCATAGAACAATATGTGGGTAAACCTCAACGGGAAAATCGCACACGATCGACATCTTCTTCTTCTGCTGAACCGTCATCTATCCTTCCCGCTACTACTACTGCCAATAATTCTACATCTTCAGCGGCTTTGTCTCTCAGCTCTTCTACAACATCTTTTGCTACGCAAACAACAGACTCACTTATAGAAGAGACAAAGCCGCTACTTCAAGATTGTCCTTCATCCCATAAATCAACGGAGGAAGGCCATGGTTTTTCCGCGCTTGACAGCCCTCCGTCCGACATGTCTGCCTACGAAACAGTTGATGAGGTGATGCTGGACTCTGACTCCGACTTCTTCACAGTCACCAGGCGAAAAGCCAAAAAGAAGAAGGAAATATCTTCCCGCAGAAATATTTTCCCAGAAAATATCTTCACGGAAATATCTTCCTCGCTTGACAGTCCTCCGTCCGACATGTCTGCCTACGAAACAGTTGATGAGGCGACGCTGGACTCTGACTCCGACTTCATCACAGTTACCAAGCGAAAAGCCAAAAAGAAGAAGGAAATATCTTCCCGCAGAGTTCGATTCGTTCTATCTCCTATACATGCCCTTCCTACGGGTCCAAAGCAAGCTCTTGATCATCCCAACCGCAATCTCCAATCTTCATCTCGACATACACATCGACATACTCTACAGGAGGACCCGGACGGGAGGAACACCACCAGTGGAGCCCTGCCCCATCGATGGGACCCTGGAAGTACGAAGAGAATTACTTGGAGCCCACGGGTTGGAACGAGGATTCTTGAGCGCACAGCCAACGAGAAAGTACCCAACATCAACGAAAGACTCAGGGTAATGGATGGCATCTCCGATGTCACACAACACAGAAGAACATACGCCGCGGTCATATCCAACGGGGAGAAGATAAATACAATACTGGTATACCCAAAGTACCCGGAAGATCTTGGTCTTTTGGCACCCGTCATCACTCGGCACCTGAGGAGCAAGGGAATAGGTGAATCACAGGCCGGGATCCGGTCGATACAGAAGGGAATTGCAGTGGACTTCAGAAGCATAAAAAACGCACAATCGTTCAAGGTGGAATTGTCCACAGACAGAAACCTCCGCGAAGTCATGACGGCACGGCCTCCCAGGACCAAGAGGACTGCAATTCTTCTGAGAGACATTCCAGCCGCTACACGCAAGGAAAATATAGTGACGGCTCTCAAAAAAGCGCTAGACTTGGCAGGAAAGGACATTGTGATCAAGTCGCAGCTCAAAGCGAGAATTGCGGGGGGAGTGCATCAAATTGTGGAAGTGACAAAGAACAGGACACTAGAGGCAGCGCTGAAAAAAGGGGTGGTCACTACTAATAAGTGGCACTCGAAAATTCGGAGCTTCATCCCGTCGCCACGCTGTTTGAGGTGCCAAGCCATGGGCCACCGGGCCACGCAATTCACAAGCCCGCCGAGATGCGCCGATAGGCACGGAGCGAAGGACTGCCCAGGCGGAAGAGAATTACAATTGTCCAGATCAATCACGACAGTGGAAGATGTCAGGGACAGTACTGGAACCTACCCATCGATCAGAACTGTCACGTTCAGAAGAAAGGTGAGGCCCCAGGGAGGAGCACCTGACAAGAATTAGGCGCCCAAGACACACTAAAGTTAGTACAAAGATATGGAAACGGATGGCAGCACAACGGTGCCTACAGCAGATAGGTGTCAGGAAACCTCACGTCCAGTTGACATCCAGACACCAGTAGCCCAGCCTCAAGGACTCAAGTTTCTGCAATTCAATGCAGATAGGGCCAGACGAACCACATTCCTACTAGAGCAACAAGTAGCGGCTAATCAAGTAGATGTCCTCCTCATCCAGGAGCCGTGGACGGCGAGGGGTGCACTACAAGGCATGCCGCAGGCGTGGAGAAAGTGGAAATCCCAGAACAACAAAGCAGCCGTAATTCTCTGCAATAAGAATATAGAAGCTGGGTCAGCACACAGCAGCGATCAAAGCAAGGGTCAATGGCAAGGAGGTAGTCATTATGAGCGGCTACTCCTCACCGACAGCCGAAATCCAGGAAACCCTTGCCGAGATCAGAGAGGTAGTTCTCAGCCAGTGGGGAGAACCAACGATAATCGGTACCGATTTGAACGGCCACCACTCAGACTGGAATTACAGGGAGGATGACGAGAGAGGTAGGTCGATCCGTAATCTGACGATGGAGCTCCAACTCCAAGTGGCCAGCAGGGGCAATGTAGTACCGACCTACGAGCACAATGAGAAGAGGGGGTGGCCGGACCAGACGTTCTGGAAGGACACCGGAGAACTGGAAAGATGGCATGTCGGAGATGAAGTCACCCATGGTTCTCACAAATACATCCACTTCCAGTGGCGTACGGAAAGTCTTGTACCCCCAAAACCCAGGTATAGCTCGTCCATCAGGAGACTGGAAAAATTTGTCAAGAGGGTGGCGGCCCAGATCCCTAAGCTCCTGCGAAGGATCATGAGAGCGGACAACGGAGAAACTCTCGACGAAGCCGCTGAAAAGGTCCTAGACTGCCTCAGAGAAATGGCGGACAAGACTCTGGCAAGGAAAGAACCACCAACCAAGAAAGTGGTACCTTGGTGGACTCAGCAACTCGAAACAGAGAGGAAGCACCTGCGAGCCAGACACAGGCGATGGAAGAGGGCGAAAGAAGAAGAACTCAAGACAACCAGGTGCATCGAATTCAAGAAACACCAGGCACAGTACACAAAGATGCTCAGGAAAGCGAAGACTGAAGGATGGCGTCAGTACTGTGAAAAGGCCACGGATGCTTTCGGCAACGTCTACAGAGTGACGGCCAAGAGAAGAGAAAACACGGCCCAGATCATCATGAGAGAAGAAGACCAGACGATGGAAGAGGCCATAGCCAGGCAACTTAGAACCCTGTACCCGACTGACGAGGTGGAGCTGGGAAGAGAAGCAGACGAGGAGGAAGAAAGGGGCCAGAACCACCAAAAGCCCTCCATTGGCCCGATGGAACCGAACATCACCCAGAAGGAAGTACAGCGGTCGCTGAGCAGGACAGGTAACAAGAAGGCTCCGGGCCCGGACGGGCTTACCGTGCCCATATTGAAGGCGATTAATGGCAAGCACCCGGAGCTCCTGACCGCGCTTTACAACAAGTGTCTGGAGCTGCGGAGATTTCCCAAGGTCTTCAAGAGGGGAAAGGTTATTCTGATCCTAAAGCAAGGAAAGCCAGTGGACGACATAAAGTCGT
The DNA here is from genome assembly GCF_987345545.1 of Pholcus phalangioides. Taxonomy (NCBI): domain Eukaryota; kingdom Metazoa; phylum Arthropoda; class Arachnida; order Araneae; family Pholcidae; genus Pholcus; species Pholcus phalangioides. The sequence goes on along the minus strand of NW_028301616.1, from coordinate 18,853,602 downwards.
ATCGTCCAATCACCCTGCTCCCACACGCCGGAAAGATTCTGGAAAGGATCCTAGTCCAGAGGGTGATGTACCATTTGGAGAGACACCAATACTTGCACCAGAATCAATATGGTTTTAGAATGGGAAGATCGGCGGACGAAGCACTCTGTGACGTTGTCGACAACATCAAGGAAGCCAGGACACAAGGAAAGCACGTGGCGCTGGTGTCCATCGACATCAAGGGCGCATTCGATGCACTTCGGTACACCAACTTGAGAAAGATCTTTGCCCAGATTCCCGCACCACAAGATCTAACACAGACTTTGATGCATCTCCTGAAAGACAGGAAAGTGGGCATGGAGCTGGGAGGTGAGCTCGTGGAACATGACCAAACGAGAGGTAGTCCGCAGGGCTCGTGCTCGGGCCCCCTTATGTGGAACGTCACGGTGGACGGCCTACTTAAACAGTCCTGGGAAAAGGGAGTACGAGTCCAGGCCTTTGCGGACGACATACTCATAGTCATGGTCACAGAGAAATGGAAAGAGATGGAAGGAAAGGCCACCAGGACTCTGGATCAGATGGCCAATTGGCTACACAACAACGATCTGGAGCCGGCAATCGAAAAAAGTTCTTACCTGTGGTACAGTTCAAGAATCAAGAGACCCAAGATAAGGATGAAGGGAACCAGGATCCCATGGAAGAAGACGATGAAATATCTTGGGGTCACTCTGGACAAAGACCTGGACTGGATATCACACGTAAAAACCCAGGGAGCCAAGGCGAACGCTAACCTTCAAACATTGGCGAGCATGGCAGGCCCAAGATGGGGACTAACGCAGAAGCTCAGAAGGATATTGTACGACCAGGTGGCTATCAAGATAATAACATACGGAGCTGCTGCGTGGTACCAGGACCCATCAGAGAAGCTCAAGAGGCAGCTGGACAGCCTGCAGGGAGGTTTCCTGCACCTTCTCACAAGAGCCTACCACAAGACGTCAAAAGCAGCCATGCAGGCCATCGCAGGAGTTCCCCCACTGAGTCTTCAGACGGAGTATGTCGCCAAAGCAGCCATGGTGACAAGACTCAAGAGGAACATTAGTCTGGGGGAGGCCCAATACCAGTGGAGTGAGCTAGAGCAGAGAAGGATAAACTGGGATGTGCACCCCGCCACCGACATCCGGGAGAGCCAGATCATCACCCTGGAAGAAACGGGCCCTATCTCATACGAAGGAACCACCATATTCACAGACGGTTCTAAAACCCAGGATGGAACGGGTGCTGCCTTTGTGAGATACGAGGATGACGTAGTAACCCAGAAGTGGAAGCAGAGGATATTGACAGGGTGCACGATTTTCCAGGCGGAACTCTTCGCTCTAAGAGAAGCGGTAAGCAGCTTGGAAAACACAACGACCCAGTCCAAAGTATACACAGACAGCCGATCCAGCCTGGAAGCCATAAGAGACCCCCTCACGAGACACGAGGACGCCAGGACCGTCCGCAGGGCTCTATTAAAAAATCGAAACATCCAATTGAACTGGGTTCGTGGCCATGTCGGAGAAAAAGGGAACGAGGAGGCAGACCGATTGGCCAAGGCAGCAACCTTGAGCCGTACGATCCTCCTGGAAAAGAAGATTCCAGCAGCGACTGCAAAAAGGATAATAAAGATTCACATCCTTGGAGAGTGGCAGAAATTCTGGGACCACCCCGCCACACATGGGAAGTTAATCCATAGGGTCCTGTCCAAAATACAGTGGAGAGAGAGATCTTGGAGCAGAGAGAAGACGATATTCTTCTCGGGCCACGGGCCGTTCCCCACCCACTTCCTCCGCTTCGGGATCTCAAACAATGACAAGTGCCTGTGTGGAGGAGTCGGAAGCCCATTGCATTACGTAACAGAGTGCGAAAAGACCTCAGATTTCCACCTGGTTAAGCCGCTCCCTCAGTTGGAGCATGAATGGTTCAAAAGGATGGAGAGAGATGGAAAAGCAATGGAAACCATCAAGGACCTGGTTAAATTCCTAGAGGCCAACCAGGAACATCTCCACACCAAGAGGGATGAGACCATCCAGACTCCACATGAAACGCAACAACTGAGGAGGAGCGAAAGACTGAGAGCAAGGGCAGAAGCCGAAGACAGCGTCGATAGGGTACTCTCCCAGGAAATAGAAGAATTAGAAGACGAAGAATACGACACAGAGGGAGAGCAATCGGAGAGAGAAGAAGCGGTCGAAATATGGGAAGACTCTGACTCTGACTTCAAATAGGATGATCCAGTGAAAGAGTAATCAAGAAACAAAGTCCCAATGATCAGTGTTTAAACTGTGAAGCACCCAACCAAAAGCTGAGGAGCTTTTGAATAATCGAACAACCCCCTCCCCTCATGCTGAAGGACCTGGCACCTGGTTGGACCAATGTGACACGAAGGACTCACACTAGCCAACAAGCCAACGAGGGAAGACATGGGTCCAGGACCTGGCGCTTGGCCACAGAGAGGAACAGGGGGCTCGGGCTCAATAAAGCTGGAAGGGACATCAGAACAGCTCATCGGAATAAATTGTATAATAGAAATATTTAAATCTGTATATACTTTTTTTTTTTTTTTTTTTTTTTTTTTTTAATAATGTGTTTTTATATTCAATGTCATGTATTTTATATTTTATATGCATAATAAAGCACCCGACATCGCCCAGCCCCTCATCCGGGCAATGGCTAAAATTGACAATGGTCGATAGAGCCTGGGCGGTGCACGAAATGAAATGAAATGAAATCTTGAGGAAATATTTATAAATTTTCTTTACAAATTTTTCAAGTCCATTTTTACTTAATGAGACAAACAAACTCGGAGAAGGCGTTCTTGTTTTAAATAAATACCTTGAAACCTGTAGGCCTCTGTAACCCCCAAAGCAGAATGTTTTTCATTGTTCTACAACGAGCCCTCGGCTGACTGAAAATGTTCTGCAGTATAAAAATGCTCATAATATTCAACATTTTTCTTAAAATTCTTCCAGATAGTTCTGCCGTAGCACTAATTGTTCTGTGACATATGAGACTGATTTCAAACCTGACTACAGTGATAATCACTTTTAGATGCATCTGCCTATAACAACAATTTTACCCTTTTAAAAAGCTAGTAGTACATTAAATCCCGAGTTTTTTTATCTTGGAAAACAACAGCATGATTGTGAGATAATAAAAGGGGGGGTGCCTCTGTCAACCCAAGGCTGGCGCGCCACCACAGTTGAAGCATTAAGGGTTAGAACTACAATTGTTGACTTTTTGTGGCTTACAAAACTGCTTTTTCTTTTACCCTTCCCAGTTACATGGGTGTTGTATCGTTTATACGCAAATGCGTATTAAATACGGTTTGTCACTTCCAGTGGACAACCAGCTTTAGTGATAGATTATTTATTTATTTATTTATTTAAATACAAACTACAGGCAAAAGCCCAGTTACAGTTTGCATATATGAATACAAGAAAAACATATATATATATAAAAAAATCAAAGTTTAAAAATATACATCATCAGTATTACTGCATCTCAGAAATCGGTACAATGGAGAATTTTTCAAAATATCAGAACGATATGGAGGAACATAAAAAAGATTACGACATCTAAGATTGATTCGTGGGCAATAAAAAGTAATAAGGTTTAGAATATCAGGTGCATTAATATCAGTGTGAAAAATTTTTACAAAAAACCTAGTAAGGGCCCTGAGACGGCGAGTTTCAAGGGAATCATAACAGAACGATGAGCGAAGTATTTCGTTTGGTAAGTACTGATTATATGACTGATGTTTCTTAAAATATACATGGCGCAAAAACCTGTTTTGAACACGTTCAATTTTAACTATGTTAAATAAGCAATGTGGATTCCAAATTATGCTACAGATCTAATTCTAAAACAGATCGAACATAGGAATTGAAAAGTAACAAAATAGTTTCAACATTGTGAAAAAGCTTACTATTACGAATTATAAACCCAAGACTTATGGATGCTTTAGACACTATAAAATTAATATGTTGGTTAAACGAAAAAGAACTGTGAAATATAACACCTAAATCCTTCACACAATCAACCCTTAGAAGTAATTGATCATCAACACTGTAATCATATATAAGTGGAGAATGCCTCCTACTATAGGTAATACATTTACACTTATCAGTGTTTAAATACAACTTATTATTTACACACCAATGGATCATTCTGAACGTGTTGAGAGTGTCTGGCTTTTCACCACAGAAACACTGATGAAGAATCTCTGGGTAGATGGAATTCGGAATGAAAACCACTTGTTAAGTGCTCTTATCACCTCCTCTGATCCAACACTGCGCTATTTCGATAACTTGACGGGCCTATGTATGGTGAATTTATAATGTGAAAAAACAAAAAAATTATAAGAATCATCCCGGGCGCTGACCTTAAAGGAGAGGGGGGTCGTGCTTGGCGCCTAGGGTTTGTGAATCCCTGCTTAAGAATCAATCCGTAATCTATGTAATAAAATCCAGTTTTACGGCCTGGCCCGGTGCGATCATACCCTTCACACCTGTCGAAACCCTGCTTCGGAAGGGACATGGGCGGAGATACGGTATTGGGAGGGGGGGGGCATTGCCCTAAGTCTATCCCCGCCTATGGGAAGGGGGGTTCGTGCCCATGGGCCGAATACAAATACAGAATATTGTAAATTGACGCACACGAAACCAACGATTACCAGTAAATTATTCACCTGAATCCCCCAATATAAAGAGATTATTCCGAATATACAGAAATTAAGCATATGTTAATGGTTATGTGGGAGATATTTAAATGAATCCGTTGAGAAAACAATCACTCACCCTGTATCCTATTTTGAAATGTGATAATATATTACACGAATCCAATTCAACTCAAAGCGAAACCTATCATCATAAACAGGTCACCATTCAATCCGCTATCTCATCAACAATAAACAATAATTGTTAATTAAAACGGCAACGAGATTGTCACGTATATAAAAACAATAAACCAGCCGCGACTCGCTCACGACAGAGGGCACCCAACAACAACACAACTGGCGTTTTAACTTCAAAATGGCAGTTTTGGCGATGACGTCACGGCGGCGGTCGCGGTTCGTTCGGCGGGTTTCAATTTTTATTTATTTATTATTCGTTTATTTATTTTTTTTTTTCAGAAAAGGGGGAAAGAAAGAAAGAAAGAAAGAAAAAAAAATTTCTTTCTTTCCGTTTTTTAAAAAAAGACTTCACTGTGATATATTTATCTTTTTTTTTAGCTGAAGGAATGAGCAGTTGGTTGAACAGGAAATATACAATTGGCATTGAGATAGATTATTATGGCCGTCTCCGTTGGCGATAGCATTTATTTAAGGAAAGAAAATAAAAAATGAGATAAAAGGAAGATAAAAAATATATCCTCTCACACCCCCCCCCCTCTTTTTCTTATTTTCAAGTGAATTTGTGCTTCTGAAGAGCAATTCATCAGTCGAAGATTGAGACTAACCAGGCGTGGCTTTCTTTCCGCTTTTGCCCTCCCCCTGGCAGCAGTGCGCCGTCTTAACGCGTGGGGTGGGGGGGCCCCCACCCGGACACGGCCCGGGGCGTCAAGAAGAGAGGGGCCCCCCACAAAAAGGAGAATCGGTTTAAATTTCCGAGAATTCGCCAGGTAGGGTCTTAGAAAAAGCATTTGGCCCGGGGGGGGGGCATGATCATAGCCCCCACATCCTGTAACGGGGCCCCTAGGCTGGGATCTTTTGCGGGCCCCTCGGTCAGATTTTTGACGGGCCCCTTCTGTAGTTAATTTGGAGCGTGAAAAAGCAAAAAATGATGAGAACCGTCCCGGGCCCCAGGGCTAGAGCCCTGTCAGCCCCCCCCCCTATGTGGGGGCCATGCCCATGATGCTCTTAGCTCTGACTCAGGGCCGTTTTTTAAGAGCACTGTGGGCCTGAAAAGTGATAATCTGTGGGCCCTGATAGCTGAAAATACCTGCTTTTGTAAATTTCTATGCTTTCGCTCGAAAATCATAGCACTAAATCTCATTATCAAGAGGCCCCTTATTCACTTGAGAAACTCCGGGTCGCGCCAACATCACACTAGAAATATCTTTAGTGTGGTGTGTTCAAGGCAGCAACTTGAGGGGAGCAGGTGGGTCTGGTGCCCCGGGCGCTGAACCAGAAGGGGGCGCCGAATTCACCCCTTTATCTGCTTCTTCTACATTACAAGGGGTGCCAAAATGCCGGCTTGCCCCGGGTGACAAAATATATCTAGTTGTGGCCCTGGGTGTGTTGGTCGCTCCCGTGTGGGCCCCATGCGTTGAGACGGCACTGCCGACAATGCTTACTTGATCAGTACAAAATAAGAAAAGTTTCTCCCCAGCTCGAATGCTAATACAGGACGGGGGCGAGTGAATCAACGAGAATATTTATAGCGAGGGGGGGGGGGGAAATATCCAACTCCGCCGTCTCGCCTGTGCCAATAACATAGTTTTTGCACTGGAAGGGCGTCGTTGACACCTATCAATTTCCCCCGTACCCACATATGCCTACCCCAGTTGCACAACGATATCGTCTCGATGTCGGTTCGACGTCGGAACGTCGAATAAATATCGAACGTCGGAAAGAGGTCGGAAATTTTTACGCGTCTGGAACGGGAAAATGTATTCACTCAATAAACACCAAAACATCTCTTTTTTTCCTCTGAAATTAGTTTTACTCTCATTTTTACAGCATGGTAACGGCGTCGACGCCTTTGAACTCCATATAAACGCAACCCAGTCAATGTTTCCTTCGTTTCGGTGCCTTTGATGGCGATAGACCAAGATGGTCGACGATTAGTTTTACCAACCCTTACAGAGTCAATCCCGAGACATCTCGTTTAACTTGATACGCTTTATTTTGGGAATCCCGAAATATCTCGGGTTCTTTAAAACACTCTTATTTTGGTATTGACGAGAACAGATAATGTTGCAAAGTTTTCTTCTCCTGATAACATGTTTCCAAGGTGGGAAGGGCAACTTCGAAAGAATGAGACAGCCCTTACTATATAGCCCCCCGCCCTCCCTAATAATCTATGTGGCGAGACATTTCAACGGGGCTGCATTGAAAAGTTATTAATTTGCGCACACTTTTAACGCGTATAAGAAATTATCGCCAAAAAGGAATTTTCTGGTTTTTTTTTTGGGCTTAATTTTTTTTAGAGGGGGGGGGGGGTTTATAAAGATCAAGATACATCTATAATACTATAAGAAACAAGGCCGTAGCGAGGTAGGGGGGGGGGGTCCAAACCACCCGAAATGAGAGAAAATGACCTAAAAAAGGGAAAAGATGGCCAAAAAGATTGGCCTTTATTATTCTATTACTTTGATTATTCTATTACTTTAAGATTTATTATTCTATTACTTTGGTTTCCCCCCCCCCCGAACGAAATTTCTTTCTCCGCCTGATAAGAACCCCCCCCCCCCCCGTTTTTTTTGGACAATTTTAGGCCGAAAGGGGGGTTCCTTATACACGTTAAAATACGGTGATTCGGAATGAATCAATTGATTTGGAGGAGGATGCCTGTTACATAAGACGCCACTGCACAAATGAAAATGAATAAATAAGGTGAAAAAGGGAAAGAAATATATTATACTGTAGTTCACGTTCAATACGGTTCGCCAATAGAAGTAATAAAAAGGGAAAACGACAGCGTTCCCTTTTTTTCTGATGCGACCGTTTTTACTGAGCCGTTACCTCCTCACTTGACACTGGTAAATACGATCTTCGAATATGAAATAAGCCTCTGCGTATATAAAGGTTTCTTTTCTCTCATCCATCTCTTTCTTGTTTTTTTGTTTTTCGGATGACGAGCTCAAAGAATGCCAGGGTCGATTCGAATTCACATTGCGTTACAGTGTACTACACAATAGAAGCGGGTGAAGAAAGCGAAAGGATTATGATAAACCGTTTTTATTTTTTGTTTTTTTTTTTCGATATACAGTATAACATGGATTCCGAAGCTTTGGGGAATTTTCTTGACGCCATCTTCTTTCTTGCGAGCGGAAACAACTGCTTGGGGCGCGTGTACCAATTTGAAATGACACTCTTGTCGGAAAAGATGTGCACGTGCTGAACATAGGTGGAGATAGACTTGGAAGTCTGGGGGGGGGGGCGGCACAGGTTCGAACTCCGTTGACGGCATAGCGATAGTCGGCCGAAGTTGGATTTTTGCAGTTTTCCAACCCAACTTGTTAAGTCAGTGGCTATTTTCAGTTGAAGACAAATCTGCATTAAGAGTTTTCCTTAAACCTTTTAAAGGCGTTGAAGATACGGAGGAATTTATATCGTTGGTGTGACGTGGAACGAGTGCCGTATTGGTATAGCCATAATATGGCTATTTACTATTGCACCAGGGCAGTAACTAGGCTGGGGCAACTGGGGCACTGCCCCTGGGCCTCGAACCAAATGGAGAGTTTGGTTAAACCCCACGAGAGTTTACATTTATTTGGCCCAATAACAAGCCTTTCAGTAGGGGAGCCCCCAAGGAAAAATCTGCCCCGGGACATCGAGAAGGCACACTACGGCCCTGGATTGTACGGCCCTCTCTCTCTCTCCTTATTGTTTGGTTCTATGTTCATCCCTGCCAGGGGCGGCTCGCAAACCTTGCACCCTTACTTAAGCCGCCCCTGACCCCTGCAGTTGATTGCGCTCCCGGACATCCGTAGTTAGGATAAAATTCGTACAGTCATTGCAAGTCCGATATCACCCCACATATACTCAACTTATAATACACTATTCATTTTACTTCGTCTGAGGCTTTTTAAATGGAAATCGGGGATTTCAAACGCAATGCGGATGCGGATTCAGTCAACCATCTTTAATACACTGATTGCCAACTCCCAGATCTGAAACGATGTAGCAAAGCATACAGCGTTGCCAATTCAGACTGACAGATATAATACGCATCACCCTGTACATAATAAATCTTCGTATTAAACGATGTTTTCCTTGAAATGATATGATGCCGGACATCCAAGCTGTCAAGTGGCCGCACTTTCTCCCCCCCCCCCTCCATTAGATTAAATGGAGCATTAGCTATGAATTAATCAGCTGCGGAGCAACTCGCAATGAGAAAATCTCTCTCTCTCTTAATGGCGGGTCGAAAACAAAGAGACATCTGTTCCGCGTGTCGGCAACAAAATTCCAACAAGTACTCTCTTAGAGTTCGCGATGTTTTCTCAATGACGCCATTTAATTCAGCGATAAATGGCTTTTTGCGTTTGTTTTTTTTAATATTTATTCTTATGTGTGTTTCTTTATATCATTCCTCTTTAAGTTACGTGACTTGACTCATTGCACTTATTCGTCTAGAACAGTCCCCCCCCCCCCACCATATAATGTGGTGGTTTTATGTGACTGCAATCGGATACGCAAGATAAGATAAGCTGGTTCTTCTAATGATAATACCGAATGAAAGAGAAGTAGAAGAAGGTCTGTCTCTGGGAAAATGACGGCTATAAACCAAAAAAAAAAAATCATTGAGTAACCCACAACGAAAGTTGATATTTATTATTAGAGTTCGCAATGGCTCGATACCACAAGATGTACTTAGAAATGAATCTATAGATCTATCTGATAACATCGGAATGATGAAGAATGAATGAAATTCTCGCATGTGGACCGCTGGTGACGTCGTCAATAACGTCATGGGCTCCACTTGACGGAATCGATCTACGAAATTTTGTGTTGCACAAATCTTTGGTTGTGAAGATGTCCTTCATTTGAATTCCGTTTAGGGGGTATGTACCCGGAGGCGTATTTACGGTTTTTTCCGCCTGTGGGCTACACGAATTTTGCCGCACTCTCATGCTAGCTTACTCTTTTAATCACTCTCATGCGAGCCTACTCTTTTAATCACTCTCATGCTCAAACACATTCTCTAAATCACTCTCATGGTCTAACACATTCTCTAAATCACTCTCATGCTCAAACACATTCTCTAAATCACTCTCATGCTCAAACACATTCTCTAAATCACTCTCATGCTCAAACACATTCTCTAAATCACTCTCATGCTCAAACACATTCTCTAAATCACTCTCATGCTCAAACACATTCTCTAAATCACTCTCATGCTCACACACTCTCTCTAAGTCAGCGTTTCTCAACCGCCGGGCCGCTGCCTGGTACCGCGCCCGGACATCAGTCAAACCACGCTGTGAATAGCTCACCGATTCATTTTTACCTATTTATTACCTATTTACCGCTATTAGGCGTGCATATGACCGGGCCTTCCACTCACATAAAAGAAATCAACCGGGCCGCGGGCTTCCAAAGGTTGAGAACCACTGCTCTAGCTCACACACTCTCTAGGTCACTCTTTCAGCCATTCACATGCTTGCGTCACTCATCTGGTCATTCACATGCTTGCGTCACTCTTTTGGTCATTCACATGCTTGCGCCACTCTTTTGGTCATTTGCATGCTTGCGCACGGTCTAAGTTACTCATTCGCTCATTCACCTGCGGCATACTCTTTTGTGCACTCACATGCTTTCGAACTCTCCAGGTCACTCATTGGCCTAGTCTCTCGCTACCTAGGCAGAGGCAGATGCTTATAAAAATTTCGCCGACTTTCTCCCATCATGTACTAATTTTCTTGGCTACTTATTTCAAAAATTTGCCACCCCGCTAAGCTCCTCTGTAAATACGCCACTGTATGTACTATAAACATTGCTTGCTGAATGCGAGCGAATTTCACGTCATTCCTCGCTGGCCGAGCAAGCATCGCGTTACCAATTAGCTGAGTTCATCCAGGTCAAATACGTACAGCAAGTGTTTCTGGTATGGAAAGCTTTGTGTCCCGGGTAAAGGAAATGTCATGTTTAGTATCTGGCTTGGAAAATTCTTCACTAACATTTTTAAATGATCAAATCAGCGTAGGTGAGAGAGAGAGCAATAGGTCGAGCTGCCTGTGAGTGACATCGGCGATTGAAAATTCGATCATTCGTTTTGCTTCGGTCTTGACCTCACTTGTCAGGGAGAGCAGGACGCAGAACTTGACTCTTGTCAGGGAAAGTTTTTCTTGCAGGACACGAAACTCCTGTCAAAAGAACAGGACACGAAACTCATTTCCTGTCATCGAAATATTTTCTAGCAAGGTACGAATCTCAACTGCTGCCAGGGAAATATTTTCTAGCAAAAAAGGCATGAAACCATCCATTTATATTACTGGAGGGAGCATCCGGCCACAGTTTGTGCCTGGCAATTTTCCCATTAAAATGTACAGTTCAGTCCCTAAATATTGCGTTTTAAAGACTAAAAAAAAAAAGAGAACTCATCAAAAGATGAAAAAAAAAGATTAAATTATCTATATCATTAATATTGGGATAATTTCTTTCATTAACGCTGGAATAACTTCTTTCGCTAATGCCGAAAAATTTCCTTCATTAATTCTGGCATTTTCTTTCATTAATTCTGAAATTATCTATTTGATTAATTCTAGAATTATCTCTACTTTCATTAGCTTTGAATTATCACTTTCATCAATTTGGCATTGTCTTTCATTAATACTGAAATTATGTCTTTCATTTATACTGAAATTATGTCTTTCATTTATACTGAAATTATGTCTTTCATTTATACTGAAATTATGTCTTTCATTTATACTGAAATTATGTTTCTCATTAGTATTGAAATTATCTCTTTCATTGATATTTTGGGATTATCTCTTACATTAATCAATCTGGATTTATCTTTCAATAATGCTGGAATTATTGCTTTCATTAATGCTGGAATTATCTTTCAATAATGCTGGAATTATTGCTTTCATTAATGCTGGAATTATTGTTTTCATTAATGCTGGAATTATTGCTTTCATTAATGCTGGAATTATTGCTTTCATTAATTTTGGAATTATATTTCATTAATTTTGGAATTATATTTCATTAATTCTGGAGTTATCTTTCATTAATACTGAAATTATTTCTTTTACTGATTTTGGAAATCAAATCCTTTTTTAGGAATCTCTTTTTTAATTAGTATCTCTTTCCTTAATTAGGAATTATCGCTTTTATTAATTTTGGAATTATCACTTTCATTAATCTGGAATTATCTTTCAATAATGCTGGAATCGTCGCTTTCATTAATTTTGGAATTATATATTTCATTAATTTTGGGATTATATATTTCATTAATTTTGGAATTATATATTTCATTAATTTTGGGATTATATATTTCATTAATTCTGTAATTATCTTTCATTAATATTGAAATTGTCTCTTTCATTGATTTTGCAATTATCGCTTTTTTTTATTAATTTGGGAATTACCATTTTCATCAATTTGGGAATTACCATTTTCATCAATCTGGAAATATCTGTCAATAATGCTGAAATTGTCGCTTTCATTAATTTTAAAATTAAATTTCATTAATTCTGGAATTATATTTCATTAATATTGAAATTACCTCTTTCATTAATTTTGCAATTATTGCTTTCATTTATTCTGGAATAATCTTTTTCATTTCCTTATAAAATCAAAAAACAAGTTTGTATTACTGGATATATTGTTCAATTTTTTTTGAACCCTAAAGGCTCTTTAAACTATTACGGATGCCATAAGAAAATCACGGAGATTGCGCTGAAATTCACAGAGTCACGTGATCTTCCGACCAATGATGCTGCCGACACCGTTCTCAGCACTGCCAAGGCGATGACGGCTATAACGTCATACTCCCTCCAGTAATATAAGCTCGATGCATGAACTTCGACTCCTGTCAAGGAAACAGGACGCGAAACTCGACTCCTGTCAAGGAAAGATTTCCTAATAGAACACGAAACTCGACCCTTGAACTTTGTTTAAAATTTCAAATCTTTTTTGCTAGTGACAGAACACATCGAATGCCTGCTATAACGTACCACTTGCATACATTGTAATCATGAACCCCCACATCCTGGAGCAGGGCCCTAGGCTGGGACCTTTGGTGGGCCCCGAACCAGATTTTTCACGGGCCCCTTTGTAGTGAATTTATGGCGTGAAAAAAAAAATGATGAGAATCGTTCCGGACCCCAGGGCTAAAGTCCCCTGTTTTACAGTTGGAAAAAATTATTGTTGTGGCTGGTTTTTTACTGGTAGGAATTGTGACGCCATCTATGTGATAATTGGGCTAAGGGTGCTTGCGTAGGCGTCCTCCCTTCTCACTTTTCGAATCTGGTAACCTTATTTTAAGTCAAAATATTTCTTGTTGTGTATGTGCAAGTGCACGTGGCATCCTCCTCAGATAATTTGCTCCGTACGAGTTTGACTATTTGTCTGTAAGGCACCCAAAAAATCAAGCAGACTCATCGACCTCAATCTTTGAACAAAAACTGGTCCCCCCCCCCCACCTCCAAGTGACGTCTAATCATTGAAAAAATAGACGGATAGGGAACAGCGATTCGCTAGAGCTCTATGAAACCGCAGGTTGACTCATTTGCTGTCTTTAAATGAAGTGTGACGCCAGTATTATTGCTATAGCCAATCTCTCTGTTCCCTATCCTTCGTTTTTTATCGATTAGACATAATTTGGAGAGGCAAAACCAGTTTGTTTTTTTTTCCAAAGAGATGGAAGACGATGCGTTTGCTCCCCTTTCTAGGTGCCCTACAATATATATAAATAATAACGTCCTGACTGATTCATCATCACCGATACTGAAGCTATAAACATGAAAAACATGAAATTTGATCAGTGACGAAAAAGGTGATTATTATATTCCATAACGTAAAAGGCTCACTGAGGAAAGGAGACTCACTGAAAAGGGATTTTTCAATATAAAGACTCACAAAAAAGAGGGACTTTTCAAATTCAACCTCTAAGGGAGTCATAAGAGACAATCATAGTGCTGAAATTAAACCGCTGAAGCTATAAATATGAAATTTTGGTCAGTAGTATATTTCATAATGTGGACACCCACTAAGACGGGATTTATGAATATTCCACCCCCAAGGGGATCATGATAGGTTCAAATACTACATGGGCGAATCATCACTGAGTAATTTTTAGATTACCAAATCCACGAAAGCGAAGCCGCAGGTTACAGCTACTTGATTATGTGGATAATACTGACGTCCACATATTTGCTCAAATATGGCGGATGATCGGCCTAGGTTTCAAAGAGTTCTAGTAGAATTACCAGTAGAGTATGACGGATACTTTAATTTTTTAATGTACAATTGAAATATAAATAAGATATGTTTATATATATTTATTGAAGCTGAATGTGTTAGAAGGTCATGTGATCATTAACAAAATTAAATAAATAACCGTATATTCCCGACAGATGCGAATGGTTGCGTATTCGATGGATTATAACCAGGGCTGCAACTTGGGAAGTAGCAGACGGGTATGGTGCCTAGGGAGCTGGACTAGAGGAGGCACCGACATCACTCTTTAACTGCTTCTTCTACATCATAGTTTCCCAACCTTTTTTTGTCCCATCTCCCCCCTTCTTTAGAAATTTTTCCCCCATTTCCCCCCCCCCAACGCAATCTAACCCATAGGATCCTATGTTATACCCGTAGCTTCTGCCACCCCCCCCCCCTCCCTGGAACATTCCATCGCCTCCCAGGGGACGTTAACGCCCACGTTGGGAATCATTGTTCTACATCACACGGGAGCGTCAAAATGCGTGCTCGCCCCGGCTGACGAAGGATCTAATTGCGGGCCTGGTTATAACAAGATCCGCACAAACTCCAAAAACTATTTATCTCACTGAGCTCCAAATATTCGTGGAATGGTAAACGACGTCACGAAAGTCCGGTGACAGGATCTACTCAATCAACAGGAACGAGTCATTCCGGTTAATGAGGATGCATGACGTTTTCTTGACATTCACGCCTAAACTTATCTACACGAACTGCGAGGAATGTTAATTAGGTTTATAACTTATTATTTCATTTGCGATATTCTCTGAGTTATCAGTAAGAGAGAGAGAGTCACCACGCAAAATGTCTCGTACTATATTATTTAATATAAAGGTTATACACTGAAGAGCCAAAAAAACTGGTACACATGCCTAATATCGTGTAGGGAGCCCGCAGAAGTGCCGCAACACGACGTGGCATGAACTCGACTAATGTCTGAAGTAGTGCTGGAGGTAATTGACACCATGAATCCTGCAGGGCTGTCCATAAATCCGTAGGAGTAAGAGGGGGTGGAGATCTCTTCTGATATCGCTGCTCTGATAAATAGCTGCCCATATCGATGATGTTTCGTTGAATGGTTCGCACGCTGACACTTGTTGATGGCCCAGCATTGAAATCTGCAGCAATTTGCGGAAGGGTTGCACGTCTGTCACGTTTAATGATTCTCGTCAGTCCCGTTCTTGCATGATCTTTTCCCGGCCGCAGCGATGTCGCAGATTTAATTTTTTACCGGATTCCCGATATTCACGGTACACTCGTGAAAATGGTCGTATGTGAAAATCCAAATTTCATCGCAACCTCGGAGATGCTATGTCCCATCTCTAGTGCGCCAACTATAACACCACGTTCAAACTCACTTAAATCTCGATAACCTGCCATTGTAGCAGCAGTAACCGATCTAACAACTATGCCAGACACTTGTTGGGTTATATAGGCGTTGCCGACCGCAGCGCCTTACTCTGATTGGTTCCATATCTCTTTATTTGCATACGCATGACTGTACCAGCTTTTTTGGCTCTTCAGTTTATATCTATGCGTATATGTAGAACCTTTCGTATGCCGAATAGTCATTTCCTACTTTAATGGACGAATATTGGAGGGAGAATCTCTATTAATTGAAAATAATATCTCACTAGAACGACGGTAGACCCCCCAACATTCTCAGATATGCATTCCACCGTTAAATGCGTTCTCTGCTAATTTGAAAAAAATAGATGGCAGCACATACTAATCTGAATTCCTACATGGAGGAGCACCAAATCCAAGGTAAAACGGCAAAAAAAAAATTCGACATGATATGTTATGATATAAAATATCAATGTTCCTTTGAGTGCATCAAAACGAACCTATTGAGAGAAAAGTTTTTTTTTTTAATTAGGGGAGGTCAGGGGCACAAAAATAGGTCCCGCTCGGGTAGAGATTTTGTCTCGAGCCACCCCTGAGTGCAACGCATGTGTATGCCCTTAAAAACTGTAATAAACCATACATAACACAACCGAACATCTGTTCGGAGTTGTCACGGATCTTGTTCCAAATACCCGGTGAGTAATGGTAAAGCCTCCTATGAGGCTACTGGACAGTATCTCTATCTAGGAGGCCTTGGCTTAAGGTGTGGCCACACAACGTGACTCTAAAAAGACATATTTTCCCTTTCAAGAAACTAATGAGAAACTTTGTGTTGAAAATTCAATTTGATTTTTTTTTAAACAGCTTTGTGAACTAGATTCCACAATTATGATCCCTCCCCTACTCCCCGATTCTGTTTTTAAAACTAAGTCGGTCAGCCAATGAAGGATGCAGGAAGGTCGTAATCACAAATCAATGTCGAGATTGCTCGAAAAGATATGACAACAGACTTTCAAGAAGCGCCAGAAACCTCAATAAAAATCTGGTGATCCCCGTAAAAAACTTTCGATTTTATAGTTTTTGTTGTATTATTTTTCTATAAGTTGCAAGAATTTCAATCATCTTAAAGAAAGTCATTTTGAAGATAAGTCATTTCTTCATGTTTTTCTCTATCCTCGATGTGAATCTTGTATAAGAATTAAACACAACCTATCGAATTTTCCTGCTTATAAACCGCAGATATAAACTTCGCTAGTTTGAGATAAAAAAAAAAGGCCACCATATACAGTCGAATCCCGTTTTAACGAAAGCCAAGAGACCGGAGGAATCATTTCGTTATAAAGGAATTCCAGGATGCCTAGCGTTGTTCCTATGGAAACTTGTTCGGGGATTAGAAAAGTGATTTTCGCTGTAACGGTATTCGTTAAAATGGGATTCGACTGTAGTTTGCAGCGGTATATATAACCCGCGTCAGAAAATTTAATTAATCAATCTCTCTCTCTCTCTCTTCGGGGGGAGTGCCGCCTTAAGGTATGGGCCCACTCGGGCACGGCCCGGGGACTCACAAAAATGAGATCTGGTTGAAATTTTCGAAAATTTGTCAGGTAGGGCCTCAGAAAAATCACTTTTCCCGGGGGCCCATGATGCTCTTAAGACGGCTCTGCTCAGAGGGGGGTGTTCAACACGGTTTTGTGGAGAAAAATGTCAATTTCTGTACTATAAAAATTCACATAGCATGTCATCTCTCCGTCTCATCTATAAATATTTAAAAAATAAATGTTTTTGTGAATAAATTTTTAACGTAATTATAATAACTAATCAAACCTCTCTTGGAAAAAAAAAAGCTGTAGGTAAGACATGATGGTTTATCCCACTAAAAGCTGCTTCAACGTTAAAACTCATCATGCATCCTTGTGTGCGATCCATTCTAAGGCCGGTATTACACTATAAAAGTTTGATAAAAGTCCTATTATAAAACTTGAAAAATGCAGCCAATAAGGTCAACGGTTGCATTTTCTAGAACGTAACCAATAACCTTATTGGTTAGATTTTTCAAGTTTTATAAAATGGATTTTATCAAACTCTTATAGTGTAATACCGGCCTAAGAAACTCATTTCCGACATTTTGTTTTTATTTCAACGTAATTTTTTTAAACGTATAATCCGACGATTATACGCAGCAGAATAGGGTAGGTCAATTGGGATTTCCATCGAAATAAGTAAATAAAGTAGTACTGTACCTCCCATATCCAAAACAAAGATGGGGTGACGGCAAATCCATTTCGAATAAGAGAGATTTCGGCATATGCATCTTCGTATGTTTGAAATGACGCTTTTTAAAGCTGATCAAAAATACAGAATTAAATGTAGGTAAATGTGTTGAATTAGTAAAGCATATCGGTTATTGCACCAATCTCGGTAGGGTTGATGAATTTCGCAACATTTATCACTTTTTACCGGCGATTATGCATAATCCTTTTAGACCCTGTATGCACAAACGTGCGGGTCGCTTTAGATATTCTTTTTCAACTTCAGGGATGTTCAGCCCAAATTTCAAGTATTGCGCGTTATCACTGAAATTAAAGCCGAAGTCCCCCGAGAGAGAGGTTAAAAATATAATCTACAGAGAGAAAAACGACCCCTCCCCACACAGGGCCGTAGCGTGCTTTCTCGGGGCAGACTTTTCTTGGAGTCTCCTTGAAATGGTTATGCTCTGAAAAAAAAGTATGAATTATAAGGGCACCCATTCGGCTAGGGGCCGACAGGGCTCCATCGCTGAGGTCCGGGACAAATAGCGTTATTTTTTTGTTTTTTTCGTGCTGTAAATTTACTCATACAAGGATGACGTCACTCTCCGCTACCATACGAAGGTTTTTTTAACAACTGGCTGTTGCGAAGATATATTTTGGAAAGAGAGAGAAAATTCAACTGCCCCTACGGGGAATCGAACCCACGTCCGGGTGAACGCCCTAGACCACTAGACTTTTCTCTCTTTCCGAAATATATATTCGCAACAGCCAGCTGTTAAAAAGCCTTTGTATGGTAAGACGCCTTCATATACGTGTATTAAGGAGTTCTATCGTATGGTAGCGGAGAGTGACGTCATCCTTGTATAAGTCGCCATCTGGTGGCAGCGTCAGCAGTTGTGAGCTTGGCCTGAGTCTGGTCCGGCCGTCCATGTACGGTTCCTTTCAGTGTACACGAGCTCCAAGGAAAGATTGAGAGATTCGGTGCCTCTGTAGTCTAGTGCGTTCACCCGGAAAGTGAAAGGACGTGGGTTCGATTCCCCGCAGGGGCAGTTGAATTTTCTGTCTTTCTAAAATATAGCTTCGCAACAGCCAGTTGATAAAAAACCTTCTTATAAATTTACTACAGAATGCCCGTGAAAAGTCTGGCTTTCGGGCCCCGCTAAAGATTCCAGCCGAATGGCCCTGCCCCAGGATGTGTGGGGGGGGGGGGGGAGGTCACGACACCGCCCAAGTTACGGGCCTGTCCCTTCCGTTTCTTAGTACTGGATCTGAAAGGGACAATTTCAAATGCTCGTAGGTTTTGTAAACATGAAAGAAATCATACGGAAAAATATCACTTTAATTTAACCACTTTTATTATCAGTTTAGCCCGTACGTGATGCGTGCACTGCACGTATTTTACCATAAAAATTCAATTAAAATAATAGGTCCTTTGTGATGAGTATCCTGCGTAAATGTGTGATGTTTTGCCTTTTTTAATTTTTTTTTAAATCTCTTAATTAAATCAAACAAGTTGGTTTTTATGCTTGTTTACAAGTTAAATAGCAGTAATCTCATTCTAGAAGAAGCTTTTCCGACTTCTTCGTCCCTTTATATCCAGTCGGGAGGGGGGGGGGGACAGGGGGCGATCACCCCACCAAGAGCCTGATAATATGGGAGAATGAATCCGTCCCGTATTTTACGGGACAGTAAAGACTATCAAACAATCGCCTCCTCCGACACATCACTCCGGATCCGCGCCTGGGGAAGAGGGGAGGGGGGGGGGTGCCGTCCACTGTTTTTGCACAGGACGCCACTAGTTCTAAGACCTGCCCTGATCCCGTCGATATCCTGATCGAGTTCATCGATAAAAACTGAAAAAAGTATCGGCCCAAGGACACTTCCTTGAGGGACTCCGCTCTTCACACCCTGCTTAAATCAGAACCTAATCAGCTCACCCTAATTCTCTCTTGTAATCTAAGAAACTAACTTTGTAACAATACGAAGTACACAAAAGCAACCGGAAACCAAATATCACGCCATTTCAACTTCCGTAACGAATACGTAAAGATCTCTGAAGGTAAATTAGGGCCGTTATATCTAAGAAGGAACAAAACAAATTCTTCCTAGATTTTACAAAGACAAAAAATTCAGACCATCCCTCTTCAACTAATTACCCGTTATCTCCCGTTAAAAAGAACAACAAACTCTTTTGAAAAACACAAATCATTATTTCTCGTGGTTGAATGGTTGGTCTTACGCCATTTTTTTTTTTTTTCCATACAACATGTTATCTTCATTCTCTAAAACATTCTTTTTTTTCCTGTTTTAAATGCATGTATTTCTTTTTAAATGCCATTGGAGGTTGTAAGGTATATTGAGGATCATTAACCGGAACCGTGTGGGCAACGCTGTTTATGTCACGTGTCCAAACTGACCACAAGGAAGTAGTAATATGCCATTTAGATAAAAAAAAAAGATGATAAAAGACACGGGAGTGTTGAAGAAATAGAACAAGACCACTTTAATCTTCATCTGAAGAGAAATTTCCGGAACCTTTTTGTTTCTTTTCACGTAAATACATGTACATATTTTGTCGTGCTAGGTACCGTGGAAACAATGGCAGCTGTCTAAATATCAAGCGTAAATTGAATGCCGAAGCGTTCGACGTTTGAGATGATGAAAGCACCTATTAACGCCGGGAAGCATGACCAGGGCATATCTTTGACATGATTTACACATCGATGAACATGGGTTTTTTTTTATTGCATTTCAACGGGGAGGGGGGACAGGGGTTATAGTTTTGCCGCTCTTATTCACGTTCTAGTCTGATATTCCTGACTCACTCATTCCTCAAATTTCCCGCTTCTGTCCCTTTTGGTCATTCGCATGCTGCTTCACCAAACACCAACTCTGGCCATATCGCTACATTGCGATTTACGGCCGTTAGTGAGATGGGTTGAACGTGCTGTCTATCGGTGGTCGCCTCGAGTTCGTTAGAGAAAATATCTTATCTATATCCTCCCTTGGGTTCGAACCCGGGACCCTGACAACAACCTTCACGATGGTAGACGAGCATCTTACCACCATGCCACTCGGGCACTCATCACTCATTCGCATGCTAGCACACTTTCTTGATCACTCTGTCAGACACTCACAGGCCTGGTCCCCCGCTCTCTAGGTCACTCTTTTGACTGATACCTGACTGACCCGGCCCCTCACTCTATAAATGACTAAAAGAGTCATTTATAGAGTGAGGGGCCAGGTCAGTCAGGTATCAGTCAAAAGAGTGACCTAGAGAGCGTGAGAGTGACCCCTAGAATTTGATCATGAGTGAGCCCAAAAGAGTGACCCCTAGAATTTGATCATGAGTGTGCCCAAAAGAGTGACCTATGGAGCGGGGGACCGGGCCTGTGAGTGTCTAACAGAGTGATCAAGAAAGTGTGCTAGCATGCGATTGACCAAAAGAGGGACATATAGACAGAAGCGGGAAATTTGAGGAATGAGTGGGTCAGGAATATCAGACTAGAACGTGAAGAAGAGCGGCAAAACTATAACCCTCCCCGTTGAATTGCAATAAAAAATAAATATCCTATAAATGACTCTTTAAAGTCATTTAAATGCGTGCACACGCTCTAGGTCACTCTTTTTGGTCACTCGCATACGTGCAAACTAGGTCAGGAATACATTGCCATTGAAAAAATTGCTGCTCCTTAACTATGCTTTTTAAAAATACTTTCTTTCTTCCAAACCGAGAATAACTCCGATCTATCGTCTCATGAGCGATTCACTACCGAATGAGTTGTGCCGGAAGTTTTGCATGTGTAACAGTCTAAAACAATCTAGTGTTAAGCGTAAATTTTAGTACTGCCATCTATTTACAATATATGTGGAAATTTTTAACAATACTGCTTCTAAGAGAGGGATTTCTAGAAAATGCTACTCTTAAAACAGAATCTTTCTAAAGAATACTGATACGAAAAATTTAATCCTTTCCCCTCAAAATGTTGCACAAAACACTGCTGCTCATAAAACGTAGCCTTCACAAACATTGCAGCTCCTTCCCAAGCAGTACAGCTACGAAAAACTGAGTCTCCCCAAACATTGCAGCTCCGAAAAACAGGGGTCTTCCTACACAATGCTGCTCCAAAAAAAAAACGGCGTCTTCCCAAACATTGCAGTTCCGAAAAACAGGGGGTCTTCCTACACAATGCTGCTCCAAAAAAACGGCGTCTTCCCAAACATTGCTGCTCCAAAAAACGGGGTCATCCCAAACATTGCAGCTCCGAAAAACAGGGTCTTCCCAAATAACGCTGCTCCGGAAAAAAAGGATATTCCCAAACAACGCTGCTCCAAAAAACGGGGTCATCCCAAATATTGCAGCTCTGAAAAACCGGAGTCTTCCCAAACAACGCTGCTCCGAAAAAAAACCGGAATCTTCAAAAACATTCCAGCTCCGAACAACAGTCTTCCCATAAATTACAGTTCCGAAAAACAGGGTATTCCCAAATAACAAAACTCCAAAAAACAAACTTTTATCAAACAATATGTTACGCTGCAAGTAAAAAATATTCTTCCTTTGGGTCCTCCCTTAAAAAATGATCCAAATAAACGGGAGATTTTCCTTTTAAGGATAACTCCGCAACATTTTTCCGAACAGAGCTGAACGTGAATGATGTTCCAGAATAAATAGCGTGCTTAAAAACATAATCATAATAATTAGTTATTATTTCTCGCAATAACTCGATAAGATACGTTTAATACTGAAAATAGATTGATAAGAAGGACCAAATGCACGCATAGATATGATACGTATCATATATATACAGGCATTCCTAATAATAGTAATAAACGATATCAATATAACTGGATGAATATATAATTAGCTGGATATAATTCCTAATCTACTTAAAATAACTGAACGATGATTTGGGGTATTCTTTTCTAAATAAACGGTATTTTCATGGCAAATATATATTAGTTATTATTTTCTTCTCTTTGGCGATTTTTTTTTTGTTTTTCTCTGGTTCAACGGAAACACGACGATCGGAAGCGATGGGTAGGAAGTGCCCCGAGCTCTTGTGGCCCACATTTGAGAAACCTGACTGGAACACTGCACACACCACACACGCTTCATATACGACAAAACAAGCTGGGTTAATAGCGATCGAGTGAGAGTGAGTGTCCGCCTTTTCACCCGTCGGTGAAGATGACTGTTGTTTTCCTGCTGATACTGGTTCTAGCAGGAAGCTCTTTCGGTTCGGAACCTGGGGGCAACGGGACCCGCGCAAATGCCACCCATCAACAACAACGACATCTGGACAACGACAAGAAGATTCTGCACCTATCCAGACTATTCCTGAGACCATCCCCTCGACTCAATAACGTATCACTTGGCGTAACTATCCCGCCGGTAATAGACGGCGAAGAATCGGTCATCGTCGCCAGGTTACGTACTACAGATGACAATGGAGCACCTTTCCCGATTGTCTCCTCTTCCATCCGGGGATTCCCCGGTGAATTTTTCAGGTCACGCAAAATCGGGGAGGTCCAAGTTCCGAAGAAGGACGTTGCCACGAGCAATGGATCTTCGATTGAACTGTTCGTGGTGGACGCGACCAAACCGGGTAACTCAAAGGACGTCGGTGACTCCGAGAGTTCCGTAATCGTACCGTTGTATTCTGGAATAACTGCCCGGAGCAAGAATCGAGGAGAAGATCCATCTCAGAATTCCGAACCAGCTTTCGGTCCGAGATCTTCGGATAAGAATGGATCGACTGACCGCGATAGTGAAAATACCAGTGACAGCCGTGGGAGTAACGCCAACGGCGACGCTCTTTCGTCTGCCGAGGACATCGTCAAGAGGTGGATGGAGCTCGAAGGCGCTTGGAAAGTGAAGACGAACTCGGTCCTGAAGAAGATACTTCCGAGGGTCCTCGAGTACCGGAATCGCGTCAACGTTTCGTCCAAATGCAACTTCGCCATGATGCAGCTCGTCGCGGGGTTGAGGAACCTCAAGAGCTGGGCCGTTAGAAGTGAGTTACCATTTACCTATCCATTTCAATATAATACAGTAAAACCCGTGTAAATTGAAACAGCACTTTCCGGTAAACTTACAACGCGAGGACCAAGTTCGAACCCCACCGGCGAAACAGTGGTGGTCGGCTGAAGTTGGTTTTCTGTGATTCCCAGCTTCGAGGTGCGAACGCGGGCCGTTATAAAGTCTCGCCACAGAGCGCAAGCAATCGGCCTTTCAATTATGTACAAATCATTACACTTCACTTATAGTTCAAAATGTACATGGCAAAGTTGGCAGCACTATAACAAGCATTACACAGAAATATATGTTTACACGTTAGGTTCACGACATATACACGCACATTTTCCAGCATGGTCCAGTTCTTCTACGACCACCTGCTAAAATGATTGAGACAATGCGGCGGGCCATGATCCCGTTAGGAGGAGGTCAACTTAAAAGACCTACCGGATTGACCGGAGGTCGAAGATGTATGTATTCCTGCCCAGGCCGTCTTGACAGCATCATACCCCCCCCCCCCGGGAAAACAGAGGCTCATGCGGATTTACAGTTTTACCGCCCTTGGGCTACACGTGATCAAATTATTTCTCTCGATTATTCGTTCTTGCCACACAGTTCCCAAAATATTTCTCCGACTTACTTATTTTGTGTTGGTCCTCAACTTGTGTGTGTGCATTTTTCCCCATTTTTTTACTTTTTTTGCGGTGCTCAAAAAAATTATTGCTCTCATCTATTCATTTTTTACCGGCCCCCGCTAATTATATTTCTCCCATTTATTCATTATTACTCGAATTTTTTTATTTTGTGTGTCCTCAAGGGGGAGGACTTGGGGGTTTGGCCCCTGTGAGGAAATGAACGGAAGAAAGGGGAAAAAGATGGCCAAATCTATTGTTCAATCACTTTGGTCCCCCTCCAAACGAAATTTCTGGCTACGCGCGGGTCTGTCGCCCTTAACTTAATTTTTTCCCATTTATATATTTTTTTTTTGTTAGTCTGCAAATTATCTCTCCTATTTATTTTTTGCCTGCAAATTATCTCTTCTATTTATTTTTTGCCTGCAAATTATCTCCTATTTATTTTTTGCCTGCAAATTATCTCTTCTATTTATTTTTTGCCTGCAAATTATCTCTCCTATTTATTTTTTGCTTGCAAATTATTTTTCCTATTTATTTATTTTTCTTTTTCCTGCCAATTATCTCTCCTATTTATTTTTTGCCTGCAA
This sequence comes from Pholcus phalangioides, assembly GCF_987345545.1. NCBI lineage: Eukaryota > Metazoa > Arthropoda > Arachnida > Araneae > Pholcidae > Pholcus > Pholcus phalangioides. Next base: position 18,828,640 of record NW_028301616.1, on the reverse strand, counting down.
ATTATCTCTCCTATTTATTTTTTGCCTGCAAATTATCTCCTATTTATTTTTTGCCTGCAAATTATCTCTTCTATTTATTTTTTGCCTGCAAATTATCTCTCCTATTTATTTTTTGCTTGCAAATTATTTTTCCTATTTATTTATTTTTCTTTTTCCTGCCAATTATCTCTCCTATTTATTTTTTGCCTGCAAATTATCTCTCCTATTTATTTTTTGCCTGCAAATTATTTTTCCTATTTATTTATTTTTTCTTTGGCTTGCAAATTATCTCTCCCATTTATTTTTTGCCTGCAAATTATTTTTCCTATTTATTTATTTTATGCCTGTCTGCAAATTATTTCTCCTATTTATTTACTTTTCGCCGGTCTGCTAGTTATATTTCTCCCATTTATTCATTTCTCCAATTTACTTATTTTGTGTCGTTCCTGTACTTATTTTTCCTATTTATTTAGTTTTTGTGTGTCCGCAAATTTCTACTTTTTAATTTTCTGCCGGTGCTCAAATTCTTTCTTTCCTTTATATATATTTTGCTGGTCCATGAACTATTTTTCCTATTCATTTTTGCTGGTGCTCAAATTATTTCTCTCGCATATTTATTTTGGGCTGGTCCTCTGATTATATTTTACAATTATATTCCCATTTATCAATTTTTTTGTTCCGGAAATTATTGCTCCCATTTATTTTTCGCCTGTCCACAAATTATTTACCCTATTTATTTATTTTCTGCTAATTCCCAAATTGTTTTCTCATTCATTTATTTTTTGTTTGCCGGTCCGCGAATTGTTTTTCTACATTAGTATTATTTTTCCAATTTACTAATTTCTTGTCGATCCTCGATTTATTTTTACCATTTATCTATTTTTTGCCAGTCGGCAAATTATTTCTTCTACTTAATGTTTTGCCCATGGCCACAACATCCTGGAGCAGGGTCCATACACTGGGATCTTTAAGGGTATATTTCACGTCTGCAGACACTCACCATGTCGTGTCAGACACGGCTAACATTCTTTAACATAAAAATGTCTGTCTGCGCCTGCGCAGCCACAATACGATAGATATGAATACTTTCTATGTTAAAGAATGTTTGCAGTGTCTGACACGACACGGTGAGTGTCTGTAGACGTGAATCCGACCTTATACTGTAGCTAGCCATAATACCTAGCGCTGCCCGGTTTTCTTCAATTACTAAAAGTATTGAAAATATAACAAACCATTATAAAGGAATAAACTGTAATACATATATACTGACAGAATTAAAGAAGTGACAAACCATTGTAAACGCAATGTACGTGTCTGAAACGCATTGTTTGAGAACCACGGTAACCAAAGTAAACATTCCAAAAGTCGCTGTTGAGGTTCAAAGACCATTGTTGCCCTACAGATATTTGCTAATTCCGGGCATTTTCCCAGCTCTGACGAACTTTTTAAGTAGCCCGTCGTTCAAGTTGGGGTCCCATTTGGTATATATGAAAAATTTGGCGACAATCGATCTAAAATTGTAGATTTTTATAGAGAACATACACACATACACAGAGAATGGATTTTATATATATATATATAGATTTATAGCACCAAGAAACAAAAAATGATGGTAATAGTTCCGGGCCCCCGGGCTGGAGCCCTGTCAGTCCCACCCTTGTGGGGGACCTAGTTTTGCCTGCGCTCAAAAATTACTCCTCCCATTTATTTATATTCTGCCGGTCCGCAAATTATTTCGCACATTCCCGCCTGTCCGCAGCTGTGAAAAGTTTGAAGAACACTCGTATCGATCACAACTCTATCCATTTATATCAATGCAAAAAGTATCGTAAAAAAAAAATCGTAAACACGACCAAAGAATCTTAAGTCGGATTCTTAATTTCACTTTCCGCGACAAGGAGAGAGAAAAAAAAAAATGGGTCAGGAAAATATTATCGTGATTATATTACCATCACTATCATGATTATGGTGTTGTTGTTTTTTTAATAACGTACGAATGGACCGCATCTATAATATGAAACGGAACATCCGGCTCACGACAATCGGGTCAGTGATCCGTTTGCTCTTGAAAAGGAAAGAAAATAGGCCTCTCGTGGAAAAGGGCCTTTTCCTCTCGGGGCCGAACACGTGAGTCGAGACTTTTACTCGTTGCGAACTTCTCTGCTGCGGTCTAATTGCAAAAAAAAACGGCAACTTTTTTGGAAAATTATATCATCGTTTCAGGCTGAGCTGAAACTTTTTGGTCTCCTCCCCCCCCCCCCCCCTGATGACTTGACCGGTCTTTTTGTGGTGGAATTTTTCCTTATCGAGGAGTGGTTTTTTACTGGGCACTGTATGTGGAGGGTTTTTTTTATTAGATAGCAGATCTTTTGTTTGCAGTTCTTTTTATTTTTGGAGGTTTTATATAGCTCGATGGAATTTAGGGCTTTCTCTGAGAAAAATAGTAGGGTAGGGGGGTGGGGAGCATCCTAAATACAAGGTGGTCATAAAATAGCTTTTTTCGGCATTTGCAGAGGTGGATTTATGGTTTGGCTGTCTGTGGGATACGCGAATTTTTTTGTCGCCTTTTCTCTCATTCTAGTCTAATTTTCATGATCGCTTTTTCCTCGGATTCGCAGCCCTGTGTTATGACCCCCCCCCCCCCCCCACTTGACCCCTGCCTGTAAATATTCCTGTGTCTCCAAGTCATTATTTTGGTCACTCACATGCTTGCGTACTCTTTTGGACCCTAAAATGCTCGCGTACTCTTTGGGACCCCCCCCTAACATGCTCGCGTACTCTTTTGGAACCCTAACATGCTTGCGTATTCTTTTGGGCCCTAACATGCTCACGTACTCTTTGGACCTAACATGCTCGCGTACTCTATTGGACCCTTAACATGCTTGCGTACTCTTTTGGACCCTAAAATGCTCGCGTACTGTTTGGGACCACAACATGCTTGCGAACTCTTTTGGACCTTAACATGCTCCCATACTCTTTGGGATCCTAACATGCTTGCGTACTCTTTGGACCCTAAAATGCTCGGATACTCTTTTGGATTCCAAAATGTTTGCGTACTCTTTTGGACCCTGACATGCTTGCGTACCCTCTAGGTCACTCTCTTGCTCACACACTATCTAGGTTATTCTCATGATCACACACTGTCTAGGTCACTCTTTTGGCACACATTGTTTTGGTCACTTACATAGTTGTACACACTCTATGTCACTCTTTCAGCCATTCACTTGCTTGCACATGCTTTGCGTCAATCTTCTTTCAGCCATTTACATGCTTGCCCAAGCTCAAGAAGTCACTCTTACAGTCAGGGCCGCAACTAGGGGGGGGGGGGTGCCGGCGGAACTGGTGCCCCGGGCACCGGACTAGAGGAGGCGGCAAATTTCACTTTTTAACCTCCCCTTCGGCATTATGAGGGAGCGCCAAAATGCGTGCTTGCCCCGGCTGACCAAGCATCTAGTTGCGGCCCTGCTTACAGTCATTCACATACTTGCTTGCACACGCTTTGCGTCACTCATTTGTTCATTGACATTCTCGCACGAGCTATAGGCTATTTCATTCTCTTTGTCATTCACATCCTTGCACACGCTCTCTCTGGGCACAAAGAGGCGGATTCATAGAATAAAATTTTGCCACTCTTCTCTAGTTATGTACTAATTTTCTCTTTTTATGCATTGCAAAAAACGGTCGAAGCAGTGATAACCCTGAATAGCGTTCGAACGGTACCCGGAGCATGATAAACGCCGGCGCTAGACGTTGGCAAAGAAACACATGGGAAACAGCCAATTTATAACCAATATCACTTTATTGCCGCCAGAAGTTCTGCACCGAAGGGTTAGAGCACTAACCCGTTGGTAAGATCATTGTTTGTGTCCTGCGCTGGCGCTTACGGAGCGACAGGTACCGTTTCAACGCCATTCATGTTTTTTCACTACGCTGATCACTTAGCAACGCATAAACTTGAGTGTTGCTGTTTGAATTTTTCGAAATTTTGTTGCTGTGGCTGTAACAAAGAGAGCTAGGGTTTTTGTTTTTTTCCCATTATTAGGCGTATACACGGATACACTTATATTTACACTTATACTCCACGCATTTCCTTGCGGTTATGACGTACGCTTCTAATGCATTTCTAGGTGCATGAAAAGCACGATTCCTACACATTTCTAGGAGTACGCAGCGCGTGATTCCTACGCTTTTCTTAGAGAGTAAGCAACGCAACTTCCTACGCATTTCTAGGGAGCATTTAATTCCTATGCATTTCCTAGCAGTTTCGCAACACAAGTTTCTTACGCAATCTCATGGATACGCAACACAAGTTTCTTACGCAATCTCATGGATACGCAACTCGTGCTTTCTATGCATTTCTAGGAGAGTACAATGCATGTTTCTTGCACATTTTTAAGTGTATGCAACGCACGCTAACTGCGCAACAAGCGCAGGACGCAAGCTTCTTACATACTTCTAAGATGCATTCGAAGCATGTAGGAGTGGAAAAACTCGCAACACACACAGAAGGATTTGCCTGACGCATGATGATCCAAAAATTCCATTCACTCATAATCCGTTACTTCGGAAAGCAGGTGGCAGCACCAATTAGTACGCAAAAGCAAATACTTTTACGCTGCAGCCACCGAAACATGAGATTAAACTATGGACTGGATTTGTGTGTGTGTGTGTTGACCGCAACTACATTTAAGAATCGACTGTATTTTAATTTAAAACTACAAAGCGGGAGGGTGGGGACTTCGGAACTTGTGGTCATTATTGCCTAGTGCTCTGGTCATCTGATATTGCTGCAAGACCAGAAATGAGCCCTCGTTTACGGAATTGGGAACACGACAAAAAAAATGTGGGATGATTTTTTAATAAATGAATCACATTACCACCACCACCACCGCGTCATACCATGATGATGGATTCTGCTAGTGACAGCAAGCACCCAGTACCAGCTTCTAAGGAAAAAAATTTCCAAATACAAGAAAACATGTTGAGGTCAAGAAACAGGTCTTTTTTTGAGGTCTTGCGGAAAATTTTCCCCCAAGAATAGCGATGACCAAAATTTCTCTAGTGATGTCCGAAATACGATGAATTCCCCCTTTGATTGGACAAAGGATAAAAAAAAAAAAAATCCTTTTCAGCCATTGCCGATTTGAGATTCAGCCTTGTCGATCATCTAATCCAGGGGTTCTTAACCTTTCGTGTTCCATGGACTCCTTATACTAATAAAATGAAGGCCAAGGAACCTTTGTGTGCTGATAAAATGTGGGACATGGGCTCCTTGTACCGATATAACGAAGCCCTAAACCTCATTGCACCGATAAGATGAAGGCCCCAAATCTCTTTGTACATGAAATGGACGATACGGACCCATACTACCAAGAAAACGCAGGCCGCGGGCTCTTGAACGATAAAATAAACGAAAACCCCCTTGTGCTGATTAAATGAAGGCCGCGGACAAGTTATACAGATAAAATGAAGTCCGCAAATCCCATTAAACTTGTCCCCTTTAATTGCAAATAAAATGATGGGGCCACGAACCCGTTTTATCGATAAAATGGAGGGCACTGATCCCTTGTGCCGATAAAATGAACATACTGATCGCTTTTGCAGTTAAAATGAAGACCACGAACCCGTTGTACCGGTAAAATGGAGGGCACGAACCTCTTGAAGATAAATGAAGGCCATGGACCCTGTTGCGCAGATCAAATGAAGAACACTAACCCCTTGTACCGATAAAATGGAGGACGCGAACCTTTTCTTGATAAAATGAAAGCTAAGGACCCTATTGCACAGATCAAATGAAAGCTAAGGACCCTATTGCACAGATCAAATGAAGAACGTTGGCCCCTTGCACCGATGAAATGAAGGGACCCCGCCACACCCCTTGTAGATGAAATTCAGACCAAAAGTCCTTGTAGATAAAATGAAGGCACCAATCTCCTTACACCGATCAAATGAAGGCTGCGGAGCTTTTGTAGCAATAAAATGAGGAACACAGCCCCCGTAAAAAAGAACACGGGCCTATTTTACCCAGAAAATGAAGGCCACGAGTCCTTTGCGCGATAAAATGAATGACATAGACTCCTTGTGCTGACACAATGAAGGCCCCGGAACCGTTACACCAATAACATGAAGGGCAGACCTCTTGAAGATAAAATAAAGGAGGTTAGAGGAACCCTTGGTACTGATAAAAATGAAGGTCCCAACCCTTTTAGATAAAATGGGAAGGCCACGAACCCATTGGACCGATAAAATGGAGGACACGGACCACTTTCGTCACCAGTCCAGAACATGGATCCCCGTTCTGTCCCCTAAGCCGGAAAATTTTCAGAATAATATTCAGTACATAAAAATGAATCGAAACTCACGGACCCCCCCCCTTAAAGGCTTCCCAAGAACCCCCAATGGGTCCGTGGAACCCCTGGTTAATAACGTCTAATCTAACTTCACCTAAACATTTTTCTCTTATTTGTTGACAGTGGTGGACGCCAGCGGCAGCCTACCATCGGGCAGCCTCGAGGGGACTTTCACGGACCTCGGTGATTATGACCAGTGCCTGGACATCGCGCACAAGATGAGAAGGGGTCCGGCCTCGTCCGGTGGCGACCGCCACCTGAAGGGACAGTACTGCACCCTGGAACTGAAACCGTTGCTGCCGGCGCTCGAAGGTAAAGACACCCTGCATACCAAGGTGCTCGACTTCGGAAATACTTCAGAGGACTCTGTAAGTTATTTTTGAATCCCCCCCCCTTTTTTTTTCCGACATGCGTACCGTAATGTATGTAACTCGAATATTGATTTGTAAATCTCTGTTTCAGGTACTGAGTGATCTATCGCACAATTCAGCCCTGTTTCACATAATGGTGCTGCGCATAGGTGTCTGTACACCGTCGTTGTGCTCCGAAGAGGATATCCGGAACCTAGCTGTACTAGGTATGGATTTCATACGTATATTGTGTACTAGACAGGCTTAGGCCGCCTATGGGCTGTAGAACTTTTGCTGTCCTTTTCCTCATTCTAGTCTGATTTTCTTCACCGTTCATTCCGGAAAATAGCCCATGTGCAGCATAGAAAAAAATCAATATAGTATTATATTAATAGATAATTTTCGAGCAATAACATTAGTTAAATTGTTAAGTTTGCTTCAAAATTTTAACAGTTGTTGTTTTTGTACGGCAAACTAACGTTAGCAACGTGCGTAAAACGAAGTTCAATTCTTATCTATATCCCTTTTGATTACAATTACAAAAAAAGCCTAGGACGACTACAATCTGCGCATTTTACTAACGTTAGTTTACCTCATATAAACAACGACTGTTACAATTTTGAAGCAAACTTGACAATTTAACTAATATTATTACTCATAAAATATTTGTCAATATCATACTAATCAAAACCCGTTCAATCAATTTCGATCGAAGAATCACAACAGTTGTGTTTTTTGTTCAATAGGTGACAGTAGGAGTTCCAGTTCAGTGATGTCCTTACATATAATGTAATACTGAATTGCAGTGGTTCCCAGAGCGTGAACTTTGGGGAGTCGCAAGAAGCTATCCAAAATGAAAACGCCTGATCAAAAAAAAAATCATTTTTATTTTTGGTAACGGAAGTAAAAGTATGTCAAAACTGGTAAACGCCCCAATTCTAGTAGAGTATTTACGGGATGGGGGGGGGGGGGGAGGTTATCAGGGTGGCAAAATTGAGGAATGAGTGGTCTAGAAAATCAATGGATTGGGTGAAGAACGGCAAAATTTGTATAATCCTCAATAAATCAGCCTCTGCCCAGACAGCAAGTGACTACGTCAGTGAGTGACCAAAAGAGTGACTTTCCCGGTCAGTGAGCGCCCTAGAGTGTGTGCAATAATGTTAACAATCAAAAGAGTGACCTAGACAGCGAGGGAAAGGGTCAGTGAGTGATCTAGAGCATATGCGAGCATGTTAATGAATAAAAGAGTGACCTGGAGATTGTGAAAGCTTGTGAATGACTAAAAAGCGTGCATGTGCAAACGTGTAAATGATCAAAAAGAGTGGACTATAAAGCAAAGAACCATGTCAGTGGACGACCAAAACAGTGTGAAGCAAGAATGATCAAAACAGTGACTTCGAGAGTGTGTGAGTATTGGAGTGACTAAAAGAATGACTTAGAGATCACGGGTGCACGTGCAAGAATGGGGAAGGGAGACTAAGCGGGTTATAGTACCGGTGGTGAATTCGAAGAAAGAAAAGTCAAGAAAATTAGACTAGAATGGAAAAGGGCGACTAAATTCGTGTAGCCCTCGGGGAGAAAATGCGCTTCTGTTCAACTCAGTTGAACAGCTACTTACCTAACTGTATGAAATGCTTGTATCAAATGCTATTTGTACAGTATGATATTACTCGTATCTCATGTTAATTGGCCACCCAAAACAAATGTTAATTTGGCCACCCACCGTACATAGCGTATGCGTATGTACACCGGGCCGCGGCCCGGCGGTTGAGAAACAGTGCTCTAGATCACTCTTTTGGTCATTAGCATGCTTGCACATGCTCTAGTACGATACATTCGTATACACCGTACACCGTACGTTCGTATATCGAATGTGTTCCGTCAAAGAGACCTTTAAGCATGTCATTCTCGAGACGAGATTGAATCGAGAAAATGCGCGTACCAAAGTAAGTTACTGGTACTGTGTGAATTCGGATCACTGCCATCGTTACGTCCTTTATGAAGGCCAATGAACAGCCACTGACCTTGTCTCCGGGAAGAGCCCGAAACGATCGCCACCACCATCATCATCAGTGTGGGAATCGGACCGAATACGTTACGTGACGCGTCGCATTAACACTAGTTTCCCGTCATGGAAATGATGACGATCGTAATAGCTGTAGATAGAAGGGGGTTACGGGTAATTGCAGCACCCACGTGATACCGGTGCCTCGAGCCGCGCTTGATTGCTCACATTTTTTTTTACCGGTTTGGAAGACGAGGCCCGTCGGGATACTGGCAGAAATCTTATTCTGGACCCGGTAACCGCAGCTCATTCAAATTCTTTTCACCTTCCCGTTCTAACATTTTTGTATAGAAGAGAAATGCGCGTAAAGCCGAGTTTTCTGTACCGCGTGCAACGTGAATCGCCCAGCGCGACCCGCCATCCACTCATCAATAGGAAAAAAGCGGCACGACAGAGCGCAGCAAGCCTCACACCAGCGCTTATGTCTGACGTGATTGCCAACTGCTTCTAGAGGAGTCAAACGCGTCGTGCGCCGCGTGTTTCGCCGATCTCTTCATTCTTTTGTTGTTTTCTTTCTCCTCCCTTCAAACCGGAGCATGCAAACGACAGAATAGTTTATGCCAGAGCCATATACTACATAGCGGCCATGAGCTGATGCCCCAAGCCAGGCAAACACAAACGCGTATCGTGATTATGTAACCCGTTTCTGCCAACGCGAAATGGTCCAGATCGGTTCACACGCGGAGCAAAAACCTAATCCTAGAAAAACCTAGCTTAAATATTGATTGAAATACAGAAACTTTGCACTGGGACCCTGCTGCCACCTATCGAATAAAACTAAATCTATCTGTTATGAATTCTCCAAGTAAAATTGGCTGTTAGTTTTATAGCAATGTGAAACTTCAAAATATAAAGTAAACGGTGTAATACTTTTTGCATAGCTATGCTCCATATAATACCGATTACTATATTTTTGCCACAAAATAATTTTACAGTAAACATAAAAACATAATAACCGGTGTCATGGCGCATAAAATTTTCACCAAAAATGCATATCAGGAAAATTTTACAAAAAAATGATATCATACCGTGTTTTATTTTTTTTATGCTGCACACAGTTACACAGTTTAAAACTAACAAACAGTTTTAATTCAAGAATTATAGCAAATAGTTTTGTTTTTATTCGATAGGTGGCAGCACACACACCTATCGAAGTGAGCAAAACAAAGTAGCATTGAGCTAGGGACGAAAAGATTCACCTAGAGAATGTGAAAGCACGTAAGTGACCGAAAGATTGACTTAAAAACAGGGGAATGTTTACGGAGGGCGGAATGGGGAGCTTAGCCGGTTATAGCTTAGGGCGGCCATTCTCGAGGAATGGCTGGTGAAAAAAATTTCGCTAGAATGGATAAAGGGCGTCAAAATTTGAGCTCACACAAGTCAAGACCATAAATCCGTTTCCGTACTGTGCCCTTGAGGGACTTCACTCATTGCCACTCCAACTTGACACTAATAAATCCCCATCTAGAAAGTGAGGATAGGAGTTGCAAAGTCCGTCGTCGTTCGCTGGCTGGCATCCAGGGGCGGCTCAAGACAAAATCTCTACCCGTGTGGAACCCATTTCCTATTTATGACAACCCCCCCTCCCCGGCTACCCCGCGACCTCCAGATTAACCCGAAAATTCCTTAAAAATCACTTTTTTTTGCCCTTTCACTTCGGATTTTCCGCCTACACCGAACAGAAATCATTAATCATTTTCCCTAATGTTTACGGTAGAAATTTTTTTTCACCCTTTCACCTCGGATTTAGCACCCCTACATAGCGGCGCCCCGTATACCCACACGCCTCGCACTGCCGGAGTCCTTAAAGGATTTCGCGCTTCGTCTTCGAGCACCTTATTTCTCCTGGAAGTTTGTACATGCATTTCTAAAACAAGCGTGACATATTCCACGAGACACTTACCGCTAGAGGACATCATCACTCGGCAGCCATCTGAGAGGACCGTTCTTCGTGACGAACTTGGACATCGTAATGAATCTGAAACGGACGAAGATCCTCTCTTTAATCTTGTTAAACGGCCCTCCACAACGACACCAGACACACTGGTATGAGCCACTCCCGTCCGGGGAATCCTCAGTCTGAGTCTCCCGCGTTGTACCTTGCATGCATATGAGCCGCGCCTCGCCTATAGGTCCAGGCTGCACCGATCATAGAGACCCAAATGTGTGGCCTCGCAGTTCAACTCTTACAAGCTCATTAACATATTCCCATCATCAATATCGTTCTGCATCATTAGCATCAGGCCATCTTCCACACATGTCTGCGCCATCAACCCCCCATTTACTTTTTTTTTTTCATGCCAAATGACCTTCATCGAAAATTTCTCTTTTTAATTATTATTATTTATTAACACTCATGGTTTCTGATACAGTATAATCACATGCGATATGAAACAGCTATTAAAACCCTTTTCCTTGTATTTGTGACCCCCGTTGCAGCGGTGAACAGAAGGTTACCCGTTGAAGTAACGGTGAGGAACTGCGAGGTGAAGACTTCATTCCGCCTGACGTGGAAACAGATCATAGTCCTGTAAGTTTTTACTTTTTTTTTTAGTCGTTAGTGATCATGATCCTCGTGGAAAGTTGCATGCCATGCACGATAACCCAGTGGTTCTTAAAGTGTGCCAAAAGAGCACTGTGTGCACTCTTTTGCACTTAAAGTGTGCCAAAAGAGCATTACAAAAAGAGCACCACGGGTAAGTGGACACTGTGGGACAAAAGTGCCACGAATAAACGACCACCTGGGTAAGGAAGCAGTGGGTGTAAGGAAGCCACTTGTGTGAGTGACCACCAAGTCTAGTGAACTACAAGTAAATTATTGCGAGAGTAGTGGAGCCATGGGTATTATATTGAGAGCAAGGGTATCTTACCTCTACCTCTTACCTATCTTGCTCCTACCTCTTACCCCAACGAGGGCAAGAAGGCCCCGGGTAAATAGACACTGGGACAAAAGTGTCTCGGAAACCCGACCACCTGGTCAAAGAAGCCGTGGGTAAACGAATACCGGGGTAAGAAGGTCGCTTGTAAGTAACAACCGGGTCGAGTGAACTACTAGTCAATTATTGTTTGAGCGAGAGCGTCACAAGTAAACGCCAATGGCACAAGGAAGATGTGTTGATAAATTGCTATACGCGTAGCTTCTACCACCCCCCCCCCCCCGGAACATTCCATCGCCCCCCGGGGGCGTTAACGTCAACTTTGGAAATCACTGCCCTAGAGTGTTCTACACATGTTCGATTGGATTTAGATCCGGGGACTTTGCCGGCCAATCGATGCGTTGGGTATCTTCACTCTGCGACAGCTACTGTACGATGAGGTGTAGCGTTGTCGTCCATGAACAGGAAATGAGGACCCATAGACCTCTAAAAAGATGCACTTAAGACAGGAGAGCCTCGGTTCAATAGCGGACACCAGTCACTGAAGCACCTTGGAAGATGTACGGGTACCAAGCATGATACCTCCCCAAACGAGAACTCCGCCACCTCCACACCGGTCCTTTTCGATGATGTTGAAGGGGTTATTTGCGTGTTCCCCGCTCTCTCCAGATGTGTATGCGTCCAGAATAGCTGGTCAGACTAAATCTGCTTTCATCAGTAAAGGATAGTCGACCTCAATTTTTCATCTTCGTCCCTAATTTTCGCACACAAGTGTAAATGATCCCCAGCGCAAGGAAAACGAAAGTAAATGATCGCTACTTAGAGAGTTGATGTTAAAAGAGTTTGAGAACCACCGATTTAATAAGCGCCAAGAGCCGCCAAGTGACGCATTTTAATTTGTTTTTCAGTGTCATCACCCTGATGATATTGATACTGATGATCACGGGAACCATATTGGATATCTACTTCACACGCACCGCTTCGAAACCTGATGACATCAGTGAGTATCGACACAGTCTTTAATCGTTAGCCTTTAACTGCATCAAACTTAGACTGATTTGGCGTAGACTAATTACGTCTCCAAAATGATTACAGAATGTACGATAATGCTGGAAAAATTGAACCGCACTAACGAAAAATTTATAAAACAATGTGTGTCATGTTGAACTTTGAACAAAAATAAACATACAGTCTGTCTCAAAAGTTTAGACCATACTTTCCCAAACTTTTCAGTTCATCGTCCCCTTCTTCAGAAATTTTGTTTCTCTCATGGCCTCCAACTTAAATGAACCTATAGGTTTACCAGTATATTACATCCCTATGGTATGGCGTACCAGAGACGTGATAGTATAAAAGTGGAAAGCTATCGGATTGGTTTTCATTTTAAAAACAAAAACAATTACCGAAGTCGTCGCATATTTTGTACGATCAAATCATATCATTTGAGAACTTCGCAAAAAGGCTGTTGCTATTGCTTTAGAGCAGGTCGAAGTGAAGTGTCTGGCGTGTATTGACCCAACGTGTGTCCCAAAACCTGGTTGTGGTAGGCAACGCCCAGTACAAGTTTACGCATAAACTTGCACTGTGCGTTGCCTACCACAACCAGGTTTTGCGACGTTGGAAGATTGGCTTAAACGCAAAAAATGACTGCCTAGAATTATGAAAGATCCTGGAGCGTGTGAAAATTTCAACAGATACAGTTCACAGACAGATCATAGAAGCTTGTATTTGGTTCATAAAGAGCGCCTGTCTCACAAGGAAGCACCAAAGAGAGGTTGAGAAGAGAGACTGAAAATGGGTACGAAATCAAACGTATTACGGAGACATTACATAGATTGGTGTCATATTCAGTGGGTGCAGAAAAGAAACGGAATTCACATCTTCCAGACGGGCGTTTTCAGCTGACAGTAATTTGGGGCTTCGATAACGGTATAGGCAGCATTTGCTTCTAATGGTCAGGCTTCCTTAACTTTTGAAATCGGTCGTCAAAACTCTGATGATTCCTCGAGAACAACTTGCCACTGATTGGAGAAGATTTAGGTAGGACCAAACTTGACATTTCAACATTATAACGTGTCTATTCAAAGATCTGCCGCCACAAAGAAACCTCTTTAATCCCGAAAATGTATCGGTTTTAGGCCGGCTATCGATGAGTCCTGACTTGAATCCTATTAGGAATGTATGGAAGATAAATGAGTTTGCAAATCAAATACATTATTCGCGACTGTTGATGACTTGAAGAGGTCTATCGAGGCATCGTGGGTACAATTTTGATGTCGAAACCCTACAGAATTTAATTAGATCCATGTGTTTGAGGTTATTAGAAAAAGCAAATGAAAAGCCCTGTAATTTTTGTAAATCTGAATTTTCTGTATTTTCAGCCATTTTCTGTATTTTCGATACTTAAATATTCCGTACGTAGAAATTTTTTTCTATAAATGTAGAAATGCTTCAGGTATTTATTATCCATTAAAAGGGTGCCAATTTCACTCGCCGTATTTTTTCCTTGTTATTTTAAGAAAAGTGCATTATTATCTAGACTTTTGAGACGGGCTGTAATAAGTAAGCAGAGGTTAAAATGAGTATTTTTAATGAGTTGTTTTCATTGCAGGTCGTTTATGGCTTACCGTGACAGCATTCTCGGTGGCTGCAAACTTCCGCCAGCTCATGATGTCCAAGGCGAGGGGCAAGAGTTCGACTCTGGGTGCCGTCAACGGCATCCGTTGCCTGAGTCTGGTGTGGATCGTGCTCGCTCACACTTACGGTTTCGGACATAGGCAAGGCCTAGGTACCTGTATGCAATGTTTCGAAATTGGTTACCCCTTTAGGTCGTCTCGAAGGAGCCCGGAGAGTAAAATTTTTGGGGTTTTGAGTCCCACGATGTTATATATATTTTGTGGCACCAAAACAAAGAATATTTACTTATTGCATGGAGCCCAAAAAAAATTCCTATAAAACTGAGAGTACACTTAACCAAAAAACACCGAAACCATAGTGCAGATTACAAATTAATGAGAGAAATAATTCCAGAATTAATGAAAGAAATATATGCAAAAATTATTGAAAATCCAAAATTAAAAAAATAAATATTTTCCGAATTATTGAAATTTTAGAATTGATGAAAGAAATAATTTCAAAATTAATGAGGGAAATAATTTCAGAACAGAATTAATGAAATTTCAGAACAGAATTAATGAAATTTCAGAACAGAATTAATGAAATTTCAGAACTAATGAAAGAAATATTTTCAGAACTAATGAAAGAAATATTTTCAGAACTAATGACATAAGCTCAGAATTAATGAAATATATTTTCAGAATTTTTAAATAATTTCAGAATTAATGAAAAAAATAATTTCAGAATTTTTGAAATAATCTGAGAATTAATGAAATAATCTGGGAATTAGTGAAAGAAATAATCTGAGAATTAATAAAAAAAATAATCTGAGAATTAATAAAAAAAATAATTTCAGAATTAATAAAAAAAATAATTTCAGAATTAATAAAAAAAATAATTTCGGAATTTTTGAAATAATTTCAGAATTAATGAAAATCAAAAAGAAATTTTAATAATTTCTAAATGATTGAAATTTCAGAATTTATATGAACGAAATAATTTCAGAGAATCTCATTTCAAATCCCGAAATAATCAAAAATATAATGTAAAATTGATGAAAATCAAAAATTTATAAAAGAAATAATTTCAGAATTATCGAAAGCCTTGATTCGTTGTTGTAACTGGGGCCCCAACTCATTAAGACATCAATGGTTATCCTATGGTGACTCGTCTCCAGGCCATCTACAGGGACGACCCATAGGTGTCGAATCTGAGATGAATTGGTATTTTTGATAACATAATGATGGCAGACAACGATCAAGAGGAGGTGGGGGAGGAGGTGGGGGGGAGGAGGTGGGGGGGGGGCCCTGAACTCATTATTTCACCCGAAAACTGAAAGTTCCGTCAGTATGGAAACCAGGGTAACCACCGTGATCAGGGGGGCACCAAAGACACACGCCATAACTAGAGACTGTTCACCTCGTTCGAGATGCTATTTGAAGGCACGCGCGATTCCACATAGGCCTCGGCTCTTTAGATACGCTAGCCCGATACGCTAGTTATGCCCGGCACTGAAATACCTCGGCTGATTTTTCTTTTTTTGTATAAAATGGGCCCTTTCTTTGGTAGATCGCGTGCGTGACGGCAGCTGCCATTTCGGCTCCATTTAATATGAATTTAGAAGTCTTGAAAAATATGTTCCCTGAGGGAAATCACATGGGAGGGAGGATTGGCGGCCCTAATCGAGAATTATTGTTGCATAACTTAGGCCTATAAATTAGCGTGATTTCGAGTATAATTCAAAAAATATTTGTCTTTCTTATTTGCCTGAGAAGTAAGGGGATGACGGTAATGGCTCGGAAGAGTCGTGCTTGTGGGCACCTAATCTTCGTTCTTACGTTTAGAATACGGCTGGAGGAACAGGCGGCAATCAGGAACCACAACCCATTCGGTTGCGTGCGGTAATGCTCTAGGAGGGGGGGGGGGCAAAGCCGAGATGAAAGGCGGACAAAAAAATCAGGAAAATCATTTCTGTCCTCTAGTATGGGCGCCAAATCCCAGGTGAAAGGACCAAAAAATTAGGAAAAATTACTTCATCTGTTGTGATCTAGGCGCGGGCCTTGACATCAGTCAAACTGGGCCGTTAGTGATTCACCGTTTCATTTTTATATTAGTAATTATACCATTTATTTTATATTAGTTGTGTGTGGCCGGGCCCTACTGACAAAAACGACATCAACCGGGCCGTGGGCTTCCAAAGGTTAAGAACCACTGTCCTATACCATTGCTTCTGAGGGAGTTATGGTCTCCGACCTTTCATGCACCGAACCCAACCGCGTACTCTCCCTGGGACGGGCATGGCCCCCCACAAGGGAGGGGGGCTGACAGCGCTCTTTTTTTGCTTTTTCACGCTATAAATTAAATACAAAAGGGGGCTCGTGAAAAGTCTGACCGGGGGACCCGCAAAAGTTTCCAGCCTAGGGGCCCCACTCCAGGACGTGGGGAGCTATGGGGACGGGCCATTCAAGGAGCACTCGAAAAGCAATCAGAAATGGCATAAGAAATGTGCAGAACACCGAGAGTAATCAGAACCTATTGGGGGAACTTAACTGTGCACCAGTGCCTCTTAACGTAGGGCTCAACAGGACACGGCACGGAGGCCTCAAGTGCAAAGGGAAGGGTGCCAAGCCTATAGAACAGTGATTCTCAACCTTTGGAAGCCCGTGACCCGGTTTCATTTATTTTTGTGGAAGGCCCGGTCAAATACACTACTAACGGAAAATCGACGGGGGAAAGGGGGGGGGGGAACGGCCCAATATGAATGATGCCAGGGGCCCGGCGGTTGATAAACATTGATATAGGAGGTATACCCACTGAGCTTCCTCCGTCAACGCGACCGAAATTGTCAAAAATTTGGAGGCTGATTAATCATGACCTCACCATTAGCCATCTTGTTTAAAAGGTCAATAAGTCAAGGGTCTTTTGTCAATACATGTAACACTAACTTTCACTTTTGTGCGATAGCGTTTAACATTAATGTGCGATCAATATTTGATCGTTTCCAAGCAGGATCTCGAGTTTTATGTCAGGAGGGGACGACTTATAATGGTTAATAATACGTCCCGCATTTTACGGGACAGGCCTTTTTATATTTATTATCCGGTTCTGTTGGGGGGAAAGGGCTCTCCGTATCCGCACCTGTTTCCGACAATTCAGCAGTCATCGTCTCTCGTGTGACTTTCGAAGCCAGACAGAAGGTTGCCAATGTACAGCCCTACCACCTAGTTACCAGTCCTGAAACTTTCCTGGCAATAACTATGACCAGACATTGTGTTAATAATTTAAGTTGAATTATTATTGTGATTATCGATTCGCGTTGATTTATTAAATACCGTTTTCATTTTCTTTTTGTTTGCGGTACAGCGCACCTGAGCCACGCCCGCCGCTACATGGAGAACGTACCTTTCCAGATCATCACTAACGCCTGGGTCTCCGTCGACACTTTCTTCATGCTCGGGTAAGCATCCTAATGTACTAGGTGTCCAGAAAATGATGTACAACACAACTTTGGCGGTGGTCAGCAATAGAAATACGCAGAGTGGATAGGTGCGACAATTTTTGCACCTGCAAGGCCAGACAACATATGCACGGAAATGCACCACCCCCACACACACCATGGTGCCCCCACCCTCTCTCCCGGGAAAAACGACGCTCCCTACTGGAACTACCGTCATACCAATTTAAACGGGATGGGTTAAGATATACGGGTACCCATGACCGCAGATGACTCCGAGGGGAAACATTTGACTCGCGGGCCGAGGATTATGATACGACATACGTGGTCAACCCATTACGCACGGGCCAAATGTGGCCCCCAAAGTCATCTGATGTAGACCGTGACCTTAAACCTAATTTTGTAAAAATTGACGAAGTGGGACATTACCAGATGTCTTGAGTGACCCACGGTTCAGTTCTCCATCACTTAAGTGGTCCACAGCAAGTTCTCACTTCAATTAAGTTGTCCGCGCCACATTCCTAGATCACTTAAGTAACCTGGGGCGATGTTCCTGATCACTTAAGTGCCTGCACCAACCATTTTCACCTCAATTAGGTGGTCTGCGGCTCATTCCCGAATCACTTAAGTGACTCGCGATACGTTCCTAGATCACTTAAAAGTGACCTTAGGTGGTCCGCGGCACATTTTTAAATCTCTTAGGCAGCCTGTAGCACATTTCCAGATCACTTAAGTGGCCCGCGACACGTTTTCAAACCAATGAAGTAGCTTGCGCTTGAAACTGCTACACAGTCATGTGAGCATCACATGGCCTCCACATCATGCAGCAGAGGCCAAGGGCTGCTTTTTGTTTTTCTCCAGCTGCCTTGGATAAGCGCGGAGTCTGCCCTAGGGCTGGAATCTTTCGAGGGATCTGACACCGTCGTGGTCACCTATGAAAAAAATTAAAATCGTTCGATATTATGTGAAGAACCACGTCTATTTTCGGAGGACCCACCGTCCCACCGGTTCAAAATTTGCCGGCATGAAAGATGAAGAAAAAAAATTATGTTTCTAATGCTGACACCAAGCGGGGATCAAGAAGGGGGTGATTAGGGGGCTATTGGCCCCTCCCAAGGTCCTAATAGTTTGGGGGAAACTTGTCTGTCCTGTAAAATACGGGATGATCTGATGCAACTACATAATAAGTCGCTTTTGGATCCCATCGCCCTGGATCCGTCTGCCTCCACTGCATTCGCAGCTGAAGATGTCTGCCTTCGCTTTGTTCACAGCTGAAGATATCTGCCCGGCTTCACTTGCAGCGGAAGATATCTGCCCGGCTTCACTTGCAGCGGAAGATATCTACCACAGCTTCATTCGTATCTGAAGCTGCCTGCCTCCGCTCCATTCGTAGCTGAAGATGTCTGATCCCACTCAAGCACGAATCCAGAGTGGTGAGGTGGATTGACCACCTTCCCGAGAAAAATTTTTCTGTCCCGTAAAGTACGGGACGATCAAACAAACTTACACGATTCGTCCCTCCCATCACATCGTCTAGGATGCGTTTCTGGCTGACACAGATGTAATCTTGCATTGGGCTCCATGGGCCCCGAGCCAACAATATTCGCCACAACTTTGATATAATAGGCATTTTATTGTAAAAAACCATTAAGCTCGCGAGCCCTCTTTTATTTATTTATTTTTTTCTTTTTCAGGGGCCTGTTGGTGTCGGTATCGAATTTGCGGTCCCTGGAAGAAAATGACGGGAAGATGAACGCCTTGCATTATGTCCTTCACAGGCTCTGGAGGTGAGTCCACTCTCGAGCACCCCCTTATACTTATGCCCCAATATGATGTATTATTTTTCAATGTCGATGATCGTTTACATCAGCAGCGTAATTAGTCTACTAAAGCTGGTGTTGGCATACAGCGGTGGTTCTCAAACTTTTGTCACACGCGACTTCCTTGGTCTAAGTTCATCCGTGGCTCCCTAGAACTCTCAAAAAAGAACTACTTCAAAGCACCGAACCGGCATGCATTCATGCGCGGATCTAGAGAAGGGGTAATCGGGGCGATCACCCCTCCCAAGAGGCCTCGGCTACATTCGAAGCTGGAGATATCTGCTGCGGCTTCATTCGCAGCTGATGATTTCTGCCTCTACTCCTATCACTGCTGGAGCTATTCATACTCTCCGCCTCATTTGCAGCTGGAGATATCATCTCGGCTTTATTTGCAGCTGTGCTGTGCCTAGGCTCTATTCGCAACTTAAAATACCTGTCTAGGCTTTATTCGCAGCTGAACCCACGCATGTCTGCCTCGATGTATGCGTGGATCCAGAAGGAAGCGGGGGGGGGGAATTACGGGAAAATGAATCTAAACAATAAATCGCCCCTCCCAACACATCACCCTAGATCCGCGACAGCATTCATTAGTATCGGCGCAGCTTGCCACGACGCCCCAAAACGTTGGCGGTGCCCCCTATTAGCCGCGACTACTACTTTGAGAACCACTGGCATGTAGCGTAAATTCAGCGGTATAACTCGTCTGATGTTTTCGCAGATTGACGCCTCCGGTAGCGGCAACAGTCGGTGTCATGTTCATGCTGCCCGTGATCGGATCCGGACCCTTATGGAACGACATGGTCGGTCAGAAAGTAGCCAATTGCGAGAGAGGATGGTGGCAAGCGATTCTTCCTCTCAACACCTGGTTGGAATTCGACTCGATGGTAATTATTGCATTTCTAATCATCCCCAAGAGTTGGCTGTGTCAGAATCAACGTGATGGGCTGCTCAGGGAATACATAAAAAATAATTGGCGACAACGGAATACGGTTATAACGGTCGAGTACAGCAATACAAATGCAGAACCGTAGGTACTTGAGTATAAGCAAATCATTCACGCATTAATAGGGGATCTGCAAGCCACATAGCATTTTTAGAAAGTCTGCAAGCTGAATGTGCGCATATCTAGAACATACGCAAGTTTTTTTACGACCTTTCTGCAAGTAAAGAGCGAAATTTATGATGTGTCTACAAGTCAAATGCGCATTTACAGAATATACGCAAGTCAAGTGTGCTTTACCAGAAGGTACGCAAGTCAAGTGTGCTTTACCAGAAGGTACGCAAGTCAAGTGTGCTTTACCAGAAGGTACGCAAGTCAAGTGTGCTTTACCAGAAGGTACGCAAGTCGAATTCGCATTTCCCACGTGTCTGCAAGTCACGTGCGCTTTCCATGATGTCTGCAAATCACAAACGTACCGGTATTTTTAGGGAAAAACAAATCCCACAGGTATTACTTCGTTGATCTCCGAGTCACATACGCATTAAGAATATGTGTCCAAGCGGGTATGTAATCCACTAGAAGGATGGGGGGGGGGGTACACTTATCTTTATACATGCATACATTTCCAGGTTGTCCGCAAGTGATATAAGCATCCTCAGAGGGTGCTCAAGTAACGTTAGGATTTTCAGGATTTACCGAATCACACGCTGTGCGTTGTGTAAATTAGTGCACCAAGAATATTTACGGTTTCCCAGTACAACTCAGACGAACCCTTATTAGAATTACTTAAAAATTTTAAAATATTATTATTTTTAATGTAATTCTCACAAATTTTTTGTAACAATCTCTCTACCTCTTCAAATTTCAGTGCCTGCTTCATACCTGGTACGTGGCGGCGGACATCCACTTCTACTGCCTGGCACCCATAGCTCTGATCAGTCTGTACAAGTGAGTTTGAGGGCTTCAAATGATCCTGTGTGCGTCCCAAGTCCTTAGACCGCCTTCTATGATCTGATCTCGTTATTTATCGTTGCAGGTGGCCGGTGATCGGTTTCTTGGTGCTCCTCTTCATGACCCTGACCACGGCCATCGTCTCGGGAATCCTGACGTTGCTGCACAATCTTCCTCCGACGGTCATTTTCTTCTCGCCGGACCTCGAGTATGTTTTAGAATTGGTATCGGTCTCGATCATTACGGTGATTTCTTGCAGGAAAGCCCCCTCCTCCCGATGAACCGGGTTCAGTGACAAATATACCCGAAGTCTCAAATGAAAAAATGGCCTGCCGGGACACCATTTGTTCTATCGAGCCATAGCCACATCTTCAACCCATAGCTCCCTCACCGTAACGGTCATGAAAATCATCTCAAAGTGTGGCCACCTTACCCTTGTACGGTCAGTGGGGGGCTCTTGGTGAATGAGCAGAGCCGTGTTAAGAGCATCATGGGGCCTCAGTGTTGTCTTAACGTATGGACCAACCGGGCAAAGTCCTGGGGCCTCAAGTGCAGAAAGGGCCATATGATAATCAGATCTGGTATAATTTTTGTCATTCAGTATGTACAGTATATTTGGTAGCAAGTACAGCCTGGTGGAGCGGGGGGGGGTGGCATCGGAAAAACCACTTTGCCCGGAAACCTATTATGCTGTTGAGACGGCCCTGATGGGATCCCGGGCAAAATGATTTTCTTGAGGGTCCCCTACCTGGCTAAAACTTCCTGCCCACCACTTTACATGATTACTCACGGAAATTTTGAAATTATCTCATTTTCATGAGCCCTGCCCCTCCAAGGCCCTCTAATGTTGTTTGAAGTTAAGAAATTTTTTCTGGTCAACTTCCTAAGATGTAATGCGGTCCAGGCCATCTTAACAGCATCAAGCTTCCCCCACCCCCCGTGTGCAAAGTAATGTTCTGGAAGTAATAATCTAATTAGAAGTATCAGCCTCTACGAATAGGTCTTAAAAAGAGGAGGTCACCGGAAGAAGTGGTTTTTCTGAGGCCCTACCTGGCTAGAAATGACTACCTACAATTTGTACGCTTGCTCCCGAAATTTTAACCAGATAACGGGGCTTCGTTCTGCACTTGACCCCCCCCCCCCTCCCTCTCCGCCGGGACATGTTCTCATGTTCTTAGTGTTGAGACGGCACTGTGCATGAGAGTCCTCTCACGACTTTGCATAACAATTTGCGTCGAGGACAAAAGGGAGAAAGGGCCACAACGCACTGCTCTGGGGGGTTCCCCTGATACTGTTTAAAGTAGCCTCGGTCCCTTGATGTTTAAATTCAAATTGCGACAAATCACTGTAGGCAAAACATCCTCGGCTAAGTATGACGACGCCCTTGAAAAAGTTTGATGACGCCCCTAAGAGCCGCTTTGAGTCAAGCATCTGCAAATTGTGACAGCGGGGACGTCTTAATAATAACATCGAACCGCGGTTTTAGTGATGTCCTTGGGTACTCAGCTAAAAGTATCTTCCTACCAATTCACATTTTTGCTCTCGAAAATCATGGAACTAAATCTAGATATCAATCAATCCCACTCCCCCTTTATCCGTTCGAGGCCCTTGGGCCGTGTCAACACCAGCTAGTGGATCTGCTATAGCTGGTGTTGGCTTTGTCCGATAGGGTCCATGTGTAAAATAACCCTGAGTGCCAGTTAACAAGGCACGTGACAGAATTTTAAGAACCTCTTTGATCTATCTACCAACGACACGGGAAACCTCTCGAGCGAGTGACTTGTCAAGTGCGTTGCAAGTCTTCTTATTTACAGATAGCCCAGACTTTTTAACAGATCCCAATAAAATTTATAGCTTTAAAAAATAGGGCCGCTACTAGATACTTTGTCAGCTGATCATTCCGCCCCTGACATTTCATCCCTAACATTTCACCCCTGACATTTCATCCTTAACATTTCACTCCGACATTTCATCCCTAACATTACGCCCCTGACATTTCATCCCTAACATTTCGCTCCTAACATTTCGCTCCTAACATTTCACCCCTGATACTTCATCCCTAACATTTCGCCCCTGACATTTCATCCCTAACGTTTCACCCCGACATTTCATCCCTAACATTTCGTTCCTGTCGCTTCATCCCTAACATTTCACCCCTGACATTTAGCTCTAAACATTTCACCCACCACATTTCGCCCTGACATTTCACCCAACACATTTCGCCCTGACATTTCACCCAACACATTTCGCCCTGACATTTCACCCAACACATTTCGCCCTAACATTTCGTTCAGTACATTTCACCCCACACATTTTGCCCCTGACATTCCAACCTGTACATTTCGTCCCAGATATTCCACTCTGAGTATTTCACCCTGGTCATGAAGTTCCTGGCATCCCAGTCCGAATATTTCACCCCTAACAATTCACCTCAGACAACCGGGTGAGTTGTTCACCGAGTGTCAACCACTAACACTCTTCACCCCTCACATTTCGCTCCGGACATTTTAACATTCGACTCCGGACATTTCACCACGAACTGGGCCAATTGAGGGGGGGTGAATGACCATATGGTGAGTCAGTGAGTGGCCATATGAGTGAGTGATCGTATGATTGACGATATGAGTGATGTACTCACATGGTCATTCATATGGTTGCTCACTCTCTCACTCATACAGCCATTACCTCAATCGCTCACTGACTTGGTCGGGGAAAAATGTCTAGGGGTTGAAAAGTGTTAAGGGCGAAACGTCCTGGGAGTGAATTTTCCGAATCTTAGAAGCGTCACCTTTCAGTTGAATCTAGTTACTTAGCGTATATTTTGCAGCTAATGTCTGAAGTCCTGGCTCTCCGCATAATACCCATAAGTAACTGATCGACCATTTCGCGAAGTGACCAGCTTCTCCCCGCGTTGGCTAAACGTGGGACACTGGCAACTTCGCGAAGAGCCTAGACCTTGGAAATTGGCCTTAACGCATGATATAAATGAAACTAATTTCGATTTCGTCCGCTGCAGGATGACCAAGAGGACAGCCAACCTGCTGTATTTCCGTCCATATCCGCACATGGGTGCCTACTGCGTCGGGCTCGCTCTCGGGTTCGTCTTGTGGAAGTACAAGAAGTACAGCCACAATTGGGTAAGTCCTAACAATTTCACAACAATCATAAAATAATAGCGATTGATTTGTCATGTAATGTAAAAACAATGTAATTCTTTTCTCATTGGACTTCCCTGAAACCTTTTCAAGGGCAACCCCCTTGGGAACTCTCTTGTCCGTGGATCCCTTGTGCAGTGCCTGTTTCTCGCAAGGGCAAACGGGCCACGCGTGCCAAGCGCCCAAAAATTTTTTGGTATCCATTTGGATACGTTAGAGGTTCTCACGAATATTAACGTGGAGGCGCGTCTGATCTTTAGGTCTTTAGGTATCCATTTGGATGCCGAAATTGGCATCTTCTTTCGATATTGTATTTCTATGCTGCATACCGGTGTAAACTTCATGCGCCAAAATACCGGTTGATAAGTTTTTTGGTGTTTACATAAAGGATCCAGCTGCAAACATGAAACATATTAACCGGTATGTTGGCGCATAAAATTTACTCCGGTACGCAGCATAAAAACAAATAATATATGGTATTGTAACACATTTTGTTCGTTTTCATGCTTCACATCGGTCTGAAACCAACACGTAACTTCACTTAAAAAAACTATAACAAATAGTTTAACTTTTATTCGATAGGTGACAGCAGAGGTCCTACATTTTTGTGATAGATATTTTTTCCTGATATTTTTGTGTAAAGAGGAAATTCGGAATATAAATATTTTTTTGCAATTTTAGAATCAGTCGCAGAATTTTTATCACTTTTTGGACACTTTATATACTGTATAATAGAGCTTAGACATTAGATAATATTTTTTTTGGACAATGGTCTTGATCGTTCGTCTCTATTACGCACTCCCGTACCTTGTGTTACTATGTGTTCGGCCAGATCACCAGGAGTGGTATGTGAAGAGGAAAGACAGCCATGTGCGTGTGTGCGAGTTGTGTAGTGTATGTATGTGCAGAGAATGAAAAGAACCAGGAGAGGATTGTATACAAATCTCAGCAAAATGAGTGAAAACACAAACCAACACAGTCGAAAGAATTCGCGCCCGAGTGGCGTGGTGGTAAGATGCTCGTCTACCACCGTGAAGGTTGCTGTCAGGCAAGGACGTAGCGGGGGGGGGGGGGGGACTTGGGGGGGGTCTGGTCTCCCCCCCCCCCCAAAATGTGAGAAAATTACCGAAAAAAGGGAAAAAGATTGCCAAATCTATTGTTCTATCACTTTGGTCTCCCCCCGAAATGAAAGTGGTCCCCCCCCCACGAATGAAATTTCTGGCTATGCCCCTGCTGTCAATGTCCCGGGTTGGAACCCGAGGGAGGATGTAGATAAGACATTTTCCCTAACTGGCTTAAGGCGACTACCAATTGACAGCGCCTTCATTTCTAATCCATCTTATTAATGGCAGTAAATTGAAATATAGCGATATGGCCAGAGTTGATGTATGGTGAAGTAGTCGAAAGAACTGTAAGTCATAAAAGGGAAAAAAAAGTATCTAATGTTATGCTACCCAAACATTATACAGAGTGTCACACAATCGAGAGACACTAATCAGATATATTTAATCAATACAAGGTAAGTTCATGCCAAAATTTGGTGTGATCACAAGTTCAGTCGGCACTACAGATAGTGTAGAACTGTCAGACCAGACATGGGCCCTTCCGGGATGTAAGCCATTTACCCGTGTGGGTTGGACCATGCTGGGGAGATACTGTAGGTCTGGCATCAGTTATGTAACTACAATATATTCAAGAACGTCAGAGACAAAGTTATAATGAAGGCATTTCTGTATTGCAATTGCAGCAATTGAAATACCACATGAATTTGATACATTATTTGTTTATTCAAAATAATAATGACAATGATAATCAAGAATACCAAAAAGAACCACATTGCTGACATTGCAAAAATAAGGACAAAAATACAATAGCAAGCTCTATGTATAAATGCAAGAGTAAATTACAAGAGCAACATGAAAATAATATGGAAGAGTAGCCAAACTCTTCGCCTAAAATACTCAGAAAAATCCCAAACGAAAAAGAAAAATGCAAAAATTCCTTACACATTTCGACACGCTATGGGTGTCGCCTTCAGAGGATAGAAAATATCACGCCGGCCGAGGATCCCACCTGGAATCATTACCGAATCTTAACTCTCTGTTGGAGCTCAGCGGATTTCGGCATCGATGAGATAATTCCAAAATCAATGGAAGAGATAGTTACTGTAAATTGCAGATCGTTGCTGCAATAAAAGTGCTGCTGTGGTGGTCGAGTGGTCATAGCGACGGACTCGCATCGCGAGGATCCGGGTTCGAACCCCACCGTCGCCGCAGTGGTGGTCGGCTGAAGTTGGTTTTCTGTGGTTCCCAGCTTCGAGGTGCTCCCCGTTAAAAAAAAGTCTCGCCACAGACAACAGGCCTACAACGTTACAAATATTCAATCATTGCGCTTCACTCACAGTTTTAAGTATAGATGGCGGCACTGAAATAACAGACCCAACACTAGCTACACACACGGACTGTTAGGTGGACTCACTTTGCTCCGGATTCTGCCACGAAGCTGGGCTGAAAGAGATCTCGGCAACGGGATAAGTCCGGTGGCAGAGACCCTGGCGCAAGGCCGCAACTAGGGGGAGCAGGCGGCCCGCCCAGGCGCTGGACACGAGGGGGCGCAAATGTGATTCTGAAACCTCTCCATCAACATTACAAGGGGGGGGGCGTCAAAATGCGCGCTTACCACGGGTGACCAAGAATCTAGTTGCGGCCCTGCCCTGGCGTTCATTCATGCATGTGCCGGGAAAAGCGAGGTTCCTTCATCAGCGATCACAAGTAAGCATTTAACTAATTCAATGGATTTCTATGATAAAGATGTTTAAGAATTTTCCAGGGAAGCGAATTTTTTCGAATTTTTTTTAGTCTCCCTCGATATTTCCCGTCATGCCGGGGCAAATGCAGGGGAGTGTATTCTCTGTGTTTTATCTCGCGCTCTTTTCCTTAAAAATTCCTTTGTTTCTCTTTTATTTATTTTTTCTATTGCGGAAATTGCAGCAGCTGCATCAGCAATCTGATCCGATAGCAGCAGTAACTTTTTAGTTTTGTAACAAAACGCATGCGCCTTCTCGCGTTGTTCCAATTCTGTGGGTTTATGTCATTGTGCTGTCACCTATTGCTCAAAAAAGAAAAAAATAATGACTTCTAAATTAAATTATTCAAATTTCAATAATTGCAAATTTTTCGAAATTCAGATACTCAATTTGGTTTTTTTTTGGAATTTGTCATAAAATATTGTATTATATTCTAGAATATTTTCTTTTTTATAACCGTTGATGTTTGTAAAGATCAATGTTTTAATAGTATAAAATAAATCGAGTCGCTCAGGGAACCGAGTGGCTCCCGCTAAGATGCTCGTTAACATCGAATCCTGTGTGCAGCTGCTGGTGCTTACCAAATAGAGACTGTATGGTTGACCGATGGCCTAGGTTCGTGCTGGACGGGATCTGGTGAGCACCGGCCGAAATGTGTCACGTCCGCTATTGTTGTCGGGCCTGATAGTGTTGATCTCTGATTTTCCATGTCGGAGACAAATGTTGACTTGTCGACGGAGTCAACCCCCTTCTAACCACTCCGTTTAGATTGGGGGTTTGCGACGAGTCTCTACGTATTAGATCACAAGACCACCAAACGCGGTGTGTGAGTTTTCTAATACGAGGAAGGAAAATGCAAGTAAATTGAATAAACTGAGTATGAAGTAAACTGACTTCACGATAAAAAAAGAAACAGGACAGTCATCGAGGTGGGAGCTGCTCATTTTTCTCGTCCGAGTCACCCGTAGACACGGGCGGCTCGAGCTTAGCTGTCCCCCGGGTGCAAAGCCCTCACGGGAGGCTGACAGGGGTTTCCCCATAGCGGAACCCTAAAAAAAATCCTTCTTTTCTGCAGTACAGAGTCACGGGTTCCCCTATGGGGAAAACCCAAAAAAAAAACCTTTTCTGCAGTACAGAGTCACGGCCGCTGTGGTGGTCGAGTAGTCATAGTGACGGGCGAGGATCCAGGTTCAAACCCCACCGTCGCCGCAGTGGTGGTCGGCTGAAGTTGGTTTTCTGCGGTTCCCAACTTCGAGGCGCAAATGCGAGCTGATCTCCACCGTGAGAAAGTCTCGCCGCAGAGAGCGACAGGCCTACACAACGGTATAATTATTCATTCATTACACTTCACTCACTATGAGTGGAGAAAAACGAATAGTTTAAAATACTGATAGCAGATGGCAGCACTACACATGAGAAGCGTTACGCAGAAACAAACTTCACGGAAGGTTCACTATACGTACACACACATTCCAACATGTACCAGTTCGTTAGAAGTTCCGCAGAGGAATATGGACGAGGTGCATGTCTGGTTTAGTAGCAGTACAGAGACACGACCGCTGTGCGGGCATCGTGTCGGACTTTCATCGTGAGGATCCAGGGGCCCTGGATACCCGAAAGAAACTGACGTCTAGCGCTCGCGGTTACTATAGGTGTCCGTTCTGAGAGCACATGCGCATTAGAGACAAACAGATGTTCGAGAATTCATATAATTAATCAGCAGTGGCTAGCAGAGCAGAGCAGTTGATACGACGACGGCTCAATAGCAATCGAAAGGGTCGTGGTTCGAATCCCTCCCGAAACTCCATTTCCCCCCCCCCTTACGGGTTTTCCTCCGAATACACGCTTTTATATACCCTTTAACATGGGGGGGGGGGGGGAAGGGAAGTTAAAATATAATCCAAAATACTATTTAACCATTGATTCACTGGAAATGTGTTTCCCCCCCCCCCCTTTTGATTGAATATGCTATCCGACGTCAGTGTAAAATTTTACGTATCGCTATATATCGCATGAAAAATGACATCAATGTAACACCAATATTGCGCCACACAATATTGAAATTGAAATGAAGAAAACGGTTCATTTCATGAAACGAACTAAAAGATCGAAATTTCATTGACAATATTTTTACTTGAATTTTAATTTTAATTTAAAAATTTTTTAAAAAAATGAATTTATTTTTTTTTTTTATAAATTAAATATTTATGAAATGATCTGAAAGAGCTTTCAGTTCATTTTATGAAAAATGCACCGTTTTCTTCATTTTAATTTCAATATTGTACATTGATGTCGTTTTATGATGCGCGCGCAAGCTGTTTTTAACGTATTTTTTTGAAAATTTAAAAAAAATTAAGCATTAGAGATATAAGTATACAAATACAACGCCACAACAGGCAAATTGCCCAACGAGGTGGCTGACTTAAGAACATCATGGATCCCCGAACCATTTTTTGCAGGCCCTACCTACTACTGCTACACCACACATGCACCCCGCCCGCGGAACCCTTCAACGAATCGGTGCATGCGGGAATGTGCGTGTACGTGTAGTGAAACCTGACGTGAAGTTTTTTTTGTTTCTCTGTAATGCTTGTTATGTGTAGTGCTGCCATCTGCCACCAGTTTTTCTAACTATGAGTGAAGTGTTATGATTGAATGATTTACCGTTGTAGGACTGTTGCTCTCTGTGGCGAGACTTTTTAATGGGCAGATCGGCTCGCATTTGCGCCTTGGAGTTGGGAACCACAGAAAACCAACTTCAGCCGACCGCCACTGTGGGGTTCGAACCCGGATCCTCGCATCGCGAGTCCGTCACTATAACCACTCGACCACCACAGCGGCAATTGTATGTAAAAAAATTTTATACTGGCATTGGATAACATATTTAATCAAAAAAAAATGTGAAAACATTGATAATAAATTAATGGTAAAATGGTAAATTAGTGATTAAATAGTGTTTTTAATGATATTTTAACTTCCCCCCCCCGTTAAAGGGTGTACGACCCAACCCCCCCCCCCCAGTTAATAGCAGCTTTGAGTGCAAATGAAAATAAACTAAAATAAATTAATAATTTAATTTAATAATTAAATTAATAATTTATTAATAATTTAATTAAATAAATATGATCATTCAAAAAATTGAAGTTGTAAGGTGGAACGGGAAAAAAAGAAACAGCGTTACTGGGGAAGATTCGAACCAAGAACCTTTCGATTGCCTTCGATTCCGCGTCGAGCCAACTGCTCAGCAGTCACGGGTAGCCGTTCCTAATTAAATATATATCAATTCTCGAACATCTATTTGTCTCTAAATGCGCATGCGCTCTCGTAATGCACACCTATAGTAATCGCGAGTGCTAGACGTCAGTTTCTCTCTCGGATATCCTTTTATAAGCATGGTAAGGAAGGGGGGGGGGTGGTAAGGCCACCAGGTTCGAACTTGGTTGGCGGCACAATGGTGGTCGGTTGAATTTGGCTCACTGCGGTTTTCCAAATTCAAGGCGTCAATGCGAGTCGGTCTTCCCGCTTAACCCCTTCGCTTACAGGGTGTTGGTGAGAAATGTTTATCATTTATATTTGACGAATGGGCGATAAATATGCTTATCCTAGCTTAACCGCACGTTAAAGAAAGGGAAATAAGTAACTCTATTGCTCTTATATGCAAGTAGCTGGAGGATACATCATTTGTGTGGGGGAGGAGGGGTCGCTGATAATTGTATAGAAGTAAAGGGAAGGTAAAAAGAATAACTTCGTCGTGTGGGGTTACAACAAAGCCACTCGATGATGAGAGAGGAAAGGAAGCAGAGAAAGAGCTTGGTTTTGAATTCATCCCACGGGCAATTCGACGCAATATTACGTCCTCGATCGTGAAGCGGTTAAAAAAAAGGTCTCTCCGCTAACAGCAGGCAGTCCTACGATACGATACTGACATAACATGAAAAATTCAAGCATTTACAATCTTTACTTCAAAATATAGAACTTAGATGACAGCACTCGTAAGTACACGACACGAGCGAAAGTCGGACAGCCTACATATGTTAAGGCCATGCATATACATACTAAGTGTATGTCCGGTTTAGAGCAGTACAAAGCCGCATGCTATTGATTGTTTACCGATCGGAATATGCGTGACCATACGTGCCGCTTCTGGAAAGATTGTTCTGAATGGTGTAGAATTATTTTACTATTCTCTTAATCGTGCCAAATTTCTCAATTGGCATTACAGCTGCGGATATTCTTCATTGAGTCATCATTACTGGCACTTATTCTGGAAAGAGGAAGTAAAACGCGAGGCGACTTTTATATCAGAAATTGCTTTTAAAGGGGCGTTTCTGGTGCGCCGGGACCGGGTAAGTAAGGAGCCGAATTCTCAATTTGCCTTCATTTGGCCATTCCGGGACAATTACTAGATTAGCGCAACAAAATGTACACTCGCCCCACGTTCTTGTTTCTGGTATTACACTGTCTGTCCCAAAAGATCCGTTTTCTCCCTCAAGTTTTCTCAATATCTGTGTTGGCACACACGCAAGTTATGGCTCAAAAGCATGATGTCATTTGTAGAGGCACAGTTACATGGAGGCACTTGGAGGGTTATAGCCCATAGTGGAAAATTTGAGAAATGAGTGGTCAACAAAATTAGTTATAAGGGGAGAAGGGTGCCGAAATTTGCAAAAATCCGCCTCTTCCTAGAGAGCAAATGACTTGGTTTGTGAGCAGGGCCGCAACTAGATATTTTGCCACCCCGGGCAAGCCCTCCTTTGGCGCCCCTTGTAATGTAGAAGAAGCAGTTAAAGGGTGAATTCGGTGCCCCCTTCCGATTCACCAGACCAGCCTGCTTTCCTCCCCCACCCCCAGTTGCGGTCCTGTTTGTGAGTGACCAAACTAGTCATCTAGAATTTGTGAGCATGTGAGTTACCAAAAGAGGGATCTAAGGAGTTTCCAAGATCTGAGTGACCCAATGAATGATCTAGAGCATAGTTTTCCATCCTTTTTTGTCCCATCGCCTCTTCTCCAGAATTTTTTTTTTCTCCCATCGCCCCCAACGCAATCTAACCCATAGAATCCTATGTTATACCCGTAGCTTCTACCGCCTCCCTGGAACATTCCATCGTCCCCCAGGGGTCGTTAACGCCCACGTTGGGAATCACTGATCTAGAGAGTTCGCAAACTCGTTAGTGACCAAAAAAAAGACCTTAAACAACAAGGGACTAGATCGGTAGGTGATAAGGAGATTGTCCTAGAGAACAGGAGCAGGTTAAGATGGAAAGAGTGGCGAAAAAAGTGACTAAGGAACAGAGGCACGTTTACAGGCTGAGCGGGCTGTGGTCCGGCAAATTTGAGAAATAAATGGTCAAGAAAGTTAGACTAGGATGAGGGGAGGGTGAAAAATATTTCGTAGCCCGCGGTCAGCTTAACCATATATCGACTCTGATCACGTGAATTTTTAGTATTCGACAAAAAATGTTGGTGTCTAACTAAAGTCTAAGTTGCCGGCCCCTTACAGCCTGCCGCCAGTGTGCACCGCACCCCTTGCACCCTCGCTTAAGCCGCCCCCGCCCATAGAAAACGTTCCTACATTCCGGGAGTGACACCATTTATTTTTTTCTACTACCAAATATTCCTCCCAGTACTACTGCCACTGCTTAATCTTTCGCGGTCTCATCAGTATTTCAAACCAGTTTGTTAAAACAAACCCCCTATGGGTGCTCAACCATTGGGAGAGTGCGGGCCACTTAAGCGGGTCGCTTAAGTGATCGATAAATGCGCAGTTGGTCACTTTAGAATCGTCGTCGTCGTCGTCGTTCCCCCCACCCCCCCCCCAGACATTCAAAATGCACAAGAAATGCACTCGGGAGTGCCTGCTGCTTCTAGAATTGCGTAGGAGGCTCGCGCACAGGGCCACAACCAGGTGCTCTCCCCCCCCCCCGGCTCTGGCCCAGAACGGGGAGCCGAATTGACCATTTAACTGCTTGTTCTACATGGCAAAGGGTGTCAAAATGCCGGTTTTTACCAGGGAGACAAACTATCTAGTTGCGGCCCTACTCGTGCATCCCTAGAAATTCTCGGCATGCATGGCTCCTACGCATTTCTAGTAGCAACAGAAACTCCAGAGCATTTCTAGGGATACTTAAGCTTCCTACGAATTTCTAGAGGCGGCAGACACTTCCCCAGCATTTCGGGGATACGCAAACCTCTTATGCATTTCTATAAGGAACAGACACCCCAGAGCATTCAAGTGGCCCGTGGCACATTTTTAGATCACTGAAGTAGGCCCGTGGTACATTTAAAGATCACTTAAGTAACCCGCGACACAGTTCCAGAACACTTAAACGATCCGTGGCACACACATAGATCCCTTGACTTGAGGGACACGTGGCACAATTTTAGAGCACTTGAGCGGGCCCCCCCCCCCCAGTGCGGTTCTACATCACTCAAGTTACCCGCGGAACATTCCCAGAAAATTTAAGTGATCCGTGGCATAATTACGGATCACTTGAGTCATGCGTTGCACGGTTCCAGAGCACTTAAGCGGCCCGGACACATTTTCTGAGCTTTTGAAGGATCCGTTAAACGTTTAGAGATCGCTGAAGTGGCTCTGTAAGGGGATTTATCATTAGGGAGAATGTTAGTTCAGGTGCCCACATACTAGCGAAAGGTTTTTTTCCCGTTTTTAAGATGCCATTAAGAATATTTCATATTTTCAGTATTTTCACAAAGGGTGGTTGATGACGTAAGCATCGTCCAAACTCCTCCCCCCCCCCGTCATCAAAACTCAGCAAATCGGAAACCCCTCCCATCGATGCTGACGTAATACTCGAATGACCCCATGCCTAGGATGACCATATGGCCCATATTTTACCGGACATTCCCATTATATTCCCGTAATTTTTGTCATCCTGATTTTTTTTTTTGGTGAAAATTGCCGATGTTACCGTTTTTTTTTCTCAGGGATATATGCGTACAGGGACGCCGGAACATATATGCTCATGTTGCTAAAGCAACACCAATCATCATTCAAATATAGCTCATTCCCCCCCCCCCCCTAGTTCGGGCGATGGAAGATTTACCAAAAACGGGACATTTTTGTTGAATGTGCGACGTATGGTCTTCAAACATATCCAAGTGAACATTATGTTTATTACTCGAGCAATACCAAACATTTTTGACTTCCGGCGTCCCTGTATGCGTACCTTAGAAATGTGTCTTATACTTGCGTACCTATAGAAATTCGAAGAGCATGCATACCTCCCCCACCCCCTTAAATGCACATTCATATGAGGCTTGCGCATGCCCAGAAATGCATGCGATATTCACTCACTTCCACACATGCACCCACGAGCATGGCCCCCACAAGGGGTGGGCTGGCAAGGCTCCAGTCCTGGGGCCCGGGAGGATTTCAATAATTTTTTTGTTTTTTCACGCTATAAATTCATCATAAAGGGGGGCCCCGTGAAAGTCAGGTCGGGGGGGGCCCGTAAAAGATCCCAGCCTAGGGGCCCTGCTTCAGGATGTGGGGGGCCATGCCCACGAGTGAGGCTTTTATTTTTTTTTCTGGATTTTTCGTCACCCACGGCTGATATTTTTTCGCGTACCCTCCTGAAAGGCTCGTAAACGGGTGGTTCGGCCACCTGTAGGCTACACAAACTTTGCCGCTCTTCTCCTATTCTAGTATACTTTTCTCGACCAGTCATTCCGCAAATTTGCCATTCTGGGCTATCCCGCTTAGCTTCAGCTTATTAGCCACTCTTTTGGTCACTCATCGACCTTGTCCATGGCCTCCGCATTCTGCAGAAGGTGGTTCTTAGGTTCTTTACCGGGGGGGGGGGGCACCCCTCATAATGAATTGACAGTACGAAAAACCAGAAAATTTAAAAAAATTGACGGGACCCCGGGCTGAAGCCCTGTCAGCCTGTTTTTTTTGTTTTTTTTTTTGGGGGGGGGGGGGTTGTGACCCGGTTCCCTCTCTCTCTCTCTACTCTAGGTCACTCTTATGGCTACTCACTGACATGGCTCCTTGCTCTGGTCACTCATTTGTCACTCACTGACCTGGTCTTTCAATCTCTACGCCTCTATTTTGGTCATTTCTTCACTCACTCTTAGTCATTCACATGCTTGCACACGCTTTTGGTCACTCATATGATTGCATACTGTTTTGATCACTCATATGATTGCATACTGTTTTGATCACTCATATGATTGCATACTGTTTTGATCACTCATATGATTGCATACTGTTTTGATCACTCATATGTTTGCATACTGTTTTGATCACTCATATGTTTGCATACTGTTTTGATCACTCATATGTTTGCAAACTGTATAGGTCACTCTTTTGATCATTCACCGACCTGGTTTCCCCTCTCCGTTGTTCACCCTTTTGGTCGCTCACTGAACTGATCCTTTGCTCTTTTGGTTATTCACATTCTCGTGTCATGATGTGCTCTCTCTCTAGGTCACTTTTTTGGTCTTTCTCATGCTCACACATTCTCTAGGTCACTTCCATGCTCAACACATTCTCCAAGTCACTCTCTTGGTCATTCACATGCTTTCAAACGCTTTATGTCACTCTTTTGGTCATTACACATGCTTGTGTCATGATGCGCTCTCTCTCTCTCTCTCTCTTTGTTACATTTTTTGGTCACTCCAGTACTCACACATTCTCTAGGTCACGCCCATGCGAACACATTCTCTAAGTCACTCTTTTGGTCATTCACATGCTTGTTTCATGATGTGCTCTCTCTAGGTCACTTTTTTTTTTGGTCCCTCGCATGCTTACACATTCTCTAGGTCACTTTTGGTCATACGAGCGTTCGTTTTAGCTCGGGCTACATCTAAATGGGTTACAGTCGGTTCATGTTGACACATGGTAGTTTTATGTCACGCAAAATGTGAAAAACATGAAAATTACGCGCTGTTTGTGTTGCATTTTTTTCCATGTGTTATGCAGAGTTTTTCGTGTTGCAGCGCCACCTATTAGTCAAATTTGAAAACTCCTAGCTATGACAAGTATTTTAGTGCAAACCTAGTCTGACCATATTTCTTCGAGAGAAATACGGGACATCGCCAATCACCGCCAAAACCAAATAAAGTTGCCAAATATTGTTGAAATTACGGAAAAAATCACAATGGCAGGAAATGATGCACTACTGCAAATTGCAGTGGATTAAAATGTATTTCACGAAAAAAAAAAACGTTCACCAAGGCAAATGTGATAATATTCTCATACATAGTTGTAATTATCATAAAATAATTGATGAGTTGAAGAATAATGTCAATCTTTGACTTCAATAAAGAATAAAAATTCAAATAGGCTTCGTGTAAAATACGGGAAAAACCGGGACACTTTTGCCAAAAAGTCGGGACAGCCAAAAAAAACAGAAAATACCTGGACTGTCCCGGGACATACGGGACGTATGGTCACCCTATGCAAACCGCAACTGACCTTTTTCATGTCAAAGTATATTAGTCATTATTTTAAAAATGCGTCCAGGACTGCTTGTCCACCCTGTATTTTCCTCTCAATGTGCGTCGCCAACCTATGCCGGGGGGCGTCTGAAGATATTGATCTGTGTGTCTATTTGTGTGTTGAAGGGGGTTCTTTTACAAGAAAAAAAATATCTATCAAACTATTTTGGGGAGCCGCAGATAAACCATGAATTAGGCTATTTTGGGAACCACTGCTGTAAACCGTAAAGCAACGGGTGCTCAACCTTTATGAGAGTGCGGGCCACTTCATTGATTTTGAAACCATGTCACGGGCCGCCCGCTTAAGTGATCTGTGAATATAAATGTGCCGCGGATCACTTCAGACATCTAGAAATGTGTCGCAGGACGCTCAAGTTCTCTGGAACAGTGCCGCGAGTCACTGAAGTGATCTGTAGATACGCCATGGAGCAATGAAGTAATCTGGGAATGTGCTGGGGCCCCCTCTTCAGTCACGTAAAGAAAAGTGCGCGTCTATGTTGTAAAATGCAGTGGGCCACTTGAGTGATTAAGAAATGTGCCGTGTGCCACTTGAGGGATGTGGAACCGCACCTCGGGTCACTTGAGTGATGTGGAACTGTACCACGGGCCGCTTAACTGGTCTGTAGATGTGACGCGGATCACAGAAGTGATCTGAAATGTGTCGCAGGCCGCTTACGTGCTGTGAACCATGCCGGGCGTCACTCAAGTGATCTGTAAACGTGCCGCGGGCCGTTCAAGTGTTCTGGAACTGTATAACGGGGTCACACTTGAATGATCTACAAATGTCCCACTTAGTTCATTTTTATAAAGTTTGGTTTGAGAGGTCACGGGCCACATCAAATGAATTCTACGGCCACATTTGATTCGCGGACCGAGTATATAATTGCGCAAAAGAAACAAAACACACACAAACAACACGAATCCTCCCGGAATTGAGAAATCCTAATCAAAGGAACAACATTTCTGCCCGAGTGCCCCCTGGCGACGAATCTAAGAACTTTGGCTATCTTATCTCTTGGAAAACAGAGCAGCAGAGTTATCAAATTCATTATTTGATTCGCGAGAACAATCGAAAACTCGAAACAGCTCCCATTAAACTTACATTGAGACTGCAGATGGCGTTGAATATAAAAATTTTGTGATATCTTTCTACAATTTTGTTTTTTTGCGAGTGCTGTCATCTATTGTTCGTAAGCGAGAAAAATTAACTTCGGAATCAAATTTTTCGAAATTATATCAAATTTTTCGAAATTTAAAGACTTAATTTGGATGTTTTGGAAGTTATTATAAAATATTATATTACATTTCAAAATATTTCCCTTCTTTTTATAACCGTTGATGTTTGTAAAGGTGAAGATTTTAGTAGTATATATAATGTTATTACCTATGTAGTAAATTGAGTGGGTCCCGCTAGGATAACGCCAGTTCCTGCGTGTGGATGCCGGCGTTTCCCGAGCTGTTGACCGTCGAGGCTGACCATCATTGGTCGAGGTCGTGCTACGACGGGAATCTCTCGGGTGCTGGCAGAAACGTGCCAAGTCCGCTGTTGCTGGCGAGGCTCGTAAAAGTGTTGCTCTCTGATTTCCCATGTTGGAGACAAATGCATTGACTTGTCGACGGAATCAACCGACACTCCCTTCGCAGTCCCGGGGGTGTTGAAACTACCCCGATTTAGCTGTTCCGTCTAGATTGGGGGTGGTTGCGGCGAGTAATTGGCGCGTTACTTCATGTACGCAGTTCTCTTCCGGTGACGCGCCGCCATAGTTTCTAATCACGATGTACGACCAAATTAAGAAAAAAAAAAAAAATGCAGGAGAGTTATCACGGCGGGAGCCGCTCATTTTTGGTTTTTTCCTCCCCGGTCAGGATCACCCATAAACTGTCGAAAACGTTCTTACATTTCGGGAGAGTAGGAATCGTCCAATTTATTTTGTATCAAAGATGCCTTCAATGTAGGGTGACCATACGTCTCGTATTTCAGCGGGGGGGATAGACCAACACCACCTATAGAACTGTGCTGTTCGGCATTGTGCTGCTTGCTGGTGGTGTTGGACAGTCCCGGTTTTTTTTTTTTTTAACGTTTTCCTGTGGCTGTCCCGACTTTTTTTCCAAAAATGTTCCGGTTTTAACACATATTTTCAACGAAGCCAACTTGATTTTCATTCTTCAAAAATCAACGACTAAAATTATCTTCCCAACTCAGAAATGACATTACGATAATTACGACTACGAATTTTCTGTGATTTTGGCAAACTTTGCTTACTTTTGGCATCATTTTTGGCGATGACTAGCAATGTCCTGTATTTTCCCGTATTTCGAAGCCCAATTTCACGTATTTTTCACAAGCAAATATGGTCAGCCTATTCCAATCCTACTGTTGTTGTGCTTGAGCTCCATGATAATCTCATAGAACAATGCTTCCCACACTGTACACGTACACACTCGGGGAGGGTGGGAACAATGAGTAATTCAGGATACACGGGAACTGAACAGAGTAAGTGTTGAAAAAGAAACCGAGTGAAAAACACAGAAATTTAAAAAAAAAGCGTGAAATATTTGTGTCATTACATTAGTTACACGGAGAAGTACGCTCATCTCTAACGCCTTTCTCTACGGGTACTAACGCCTCTTGTGCATTTTTAAGCGGATACGAAAGCCTTTCCATGCATATCTAGGGTGACCATACGTCCCGTATTTCCCAGGACAGTCCCGGTTT
Source organism: Pholcus phalangioides (assembly GCF_987345545.1). Lineage (NCBI taxonomy): Eukaryota > Metazoa > Arthropoda > Arachnida > Araneae > Pholcidae > Pholcus > Pholcus phalangioides. The sequence goes on along the minus strand of NW_028301616.1, from coordinate 18,789,100 downwards.
TCTTTCTTCTTTTGGCCGTCCTGGTTTTTCCCGTTTTATACATGACGCCTACTTGGATTTTTATTCTTTATTGAAGTCAAAGATTGAAATTATTTTTCATCTCATAAATTATATTATGATAATTACAACTATATATGAGAATATTAATCTTGCACATTTGTCTTGTTGAACGTTTCCTTTCGTGGAATTCATTTTAATTCACTGCAATTTGCAGTAACGCTTCGTTTCCCGTCATTGCGATTTTCTGTAATTTCAGAAATATTTGGCAACTTTGTACACTTTTGGCGTTAATCTTGGCGATAATTGGCGATGTCCCGTATTTGGAATTCCAATTTCCCGTATTTCTCTCGAGGAAATATGGTCAGCCTGCGCATATGTAATACCTGCTTGCTTCTAGGTAGGGGTCATTCAAGTATTACGTCAGCATCGGGGGGGGGGAGTTCGGATTTGCTGACTTTTGATGACAAGGGGGGGGGGGAGGTTTGAAGGTTGCTTACGTCATCAACCACCCCTTTTTGAAGATATGAAATATTCTAAGCTGTTGACGGGGAGGGGGGGGGGTCAAAAATAGCGGAAAATCTGCTTACGTAATACTTGAAGGCCACATATGCGTGTAAAGGAAAATATGCAGGAGATATACCTGCTTGCTTCATCTCCTGCATAATATTCAAGAGATACGCAGGTCTACTCAACGCCACCTAGAAAACAAGGCCTCCTCGATGGAGAAGGCCATTTCGCCTATTGCCATTGGATATAGCAGGCTGACGCATGCGATATCTTTACCGTTTTTTTTGCAGTATATCCAATGGCAGTACGAGAAATGGCCTTCTTTATTGATCACAAGCTTCGTGCGGAGGCCTTGTTCTATAGGCGGTGTTGGTCTACTACGGCAGGCCCTTCCAACTATTTCTAGAGCAGCCCGCAAGAGTCAAGCCGGGCCGTGAGTGATTAATCATTTCATAAATATCACCGTTCGTTTTCCATTAGTCGTGTTTGTGATTGGGCTTTCCACTCAGAAAAAAGAATCTTACCGGGCCGCGGTCTTCCGAAGGTTGAGAACCACTGTTCTAGAGCATATGAAACCCTCTTCGTATTTTCAGAAGCGGCTGACGCACAAAGGCATAAACTAGTATAAAGGTTTCCAACAGCTGGCTGATGCAAAGATACACTTTGGAAAGAGAGAAAACTCATCCGCCCCGCGTGGAACCGAACCCACCCTCAGAGTGAACGCCCTAGACCACTAGACTAGAGAGACAACGAATATCTCAATCTTTCTTCGGAGCTCGTGAGCACTGAACGGGACCGTACGTGGACGGTCGGACCCAACTCAGGACAAAGCTCACAATTGCTGACAATGTCACCAGATGGCGACTTATCCGAAGATGATGTGTCACTCTCAGCTATCCATACAAAGGTTTCCAACAGTTGGCTGATGCGAAGATACACTTTGGAAAGAGAGCAAACTCAACTGCCCATGCGGAGAACCGAACCCGTTCAGTGCACACGAGCTGCAAGGAAAGATTGAGATATTCGTTGTCTCTCTAGTCTAGTGGTCTAGTGCGTTCACCCGGAGGGTGTGGGGGGGGGGGGGAACTGGGTTAGGTTGAGTTTTCTCTCTTCACAAATCTTCGCATCAGCCAGCTGTTGGAAACTTTTGTATGGATAGCGGAGAGTGACATCATCTTTGGAAAACTTGTATCCACTCCATGGGCCCAAGCCTCCCCCCCCCCCCGCAAATCAACATTTGTTACCATCTCCATAGTATCCTATGATAAAAATACTTGTACAATCAACGTTCGATATAACGTCCCCATCGTCCCTTCGAAAACGAACGTTATATTGGGAGGGGTCGTTATACCGAAAGTAAAAACATACATAAGGTGCCCAGAAGAATACAAAATGTCCATAAAAAACTGCTTCTGAGATATTTAGTCTTAAAGTAATATGTAGATTAGCATAAGAGGCCGTTCAAGTATTACGTCAGCAAATATTTAGCCATTTTTTACCCCCCCCCCCATGTCAGCACAATTTCGTCATCAGCTCTGCCCCCTTTTCCTCCTAAGGGGTCATTCAAGTATTACGTCAGCATCGGGGGGGGGGGGGGTTTGGATTTGTTGACTTTTGATGACAAGTGGGGGAGGGGGGGGGGTGTTTGAAGGTTGCTTACGTCATCAATCAGCCTTTTTTGAAGATATGAAATGTTCTGAGCTGCTGACGAAATTTTGCTGACGGGGGCGGGTCAGCGTTTTGCTGACAAGGGGGGGAGTCAAAAATGGCTCAAAATCTGCTTACGTAATACTTGAATGGCCCCTAACGCATATTGGTGGGATCAGAGACGTACGTGGGGGGGTGGGCGGGGGGGGGCTCGTATACACCACCTCCCTCGACGATTATATTTTTAATGCAAAAAATACTTTTTATAAAAATTAAAATTTCGGAAGAAAAAATACCTTTATATGTTATTACAATCAATTTTTCTATTCATCTCAATGCTGTTTGAAGAACTCAACAATTTCTTTTTAAGAAATTCATTGCGACCCACCCTCTAAACCAGGGTTCCTAAAACTGTGCGCCGCGCGTGGCGCACCTCCAACCTTCTTAAGGGGCCTACACACGTTCAGTTATGCCTGCACAGTTATACCTGTACAGGCATAACTGCGCAGGCATAACTGAACGGTTTGATGCATCCACACCATTCAGTTATACCTGTGCAGGCGAAGCTTCTGGAACCGGTTCTAGGCAATCTGTGGGGATATTTTCATTCTTCGATCTCTGTCTTCGAGGTCTTTTGATCAGTTCGGATTTTTTCATAGTCTATAAAGTTCGGAATTTTCTAGTATGATTTCCACAGATGATGTGTGCTTTGCGTGTAGTTGGATTGGTTATCCCACTGAAAGTTATTAACTTGAAAAAAACGGGTAACGTGGTGCAAAGATTGGTTAAAAAAAAGGCAACAATATTCGCACGTTAAATTATTACAGGAATTGAGATTTGCACCAAAAGATTGGCATAATTTTCTCAGAATGGATCAAGATACCTACTCAAAGCTTTTTTTTTTCAGTTCCTTTCGGGAATTGCTTCTCAAGCTGTTTATTTTTTTAACAACACTGTCTCTGTTCGCTAGAGGATCTATTTCTCTCATTTTCCACACCAATCTCTCATAACTATCATCTTTCTTAATTTTGTTATGGTAATCTTTAGTTTTCACCTGCCACAAGCATTTCTTATTCCTATACATTTCAATGAATTCTTCCAAACATTCGCGCTGCCCGTTTAGAAGATCACTCGTCATTATAAACCTCGAGTCGTGAAAACTAAACTGAACTCTGAACTAAGCTCTGGTGGAGTGTTGAAATTGGTGTTTCTCAAAGTAGGACTATTCAGGCTATGAATGGACACAAGGGGGGTGATGGGGGGACGAGAGGAAAACATCAGTTTTCGAAAACTCAGACCATTTTACCAAGGAAGCCTTTGGAAATATGGGCCTTGGGCAAAAAAGAAAACTAATATTGCACACAGAAATTCGTACTTGTTTCATCAGAGCTAAAGCTCCCTTTGAATGTGCGCTGTACATTACAGATGTACTGTAAATTGATCGGTAAAGCCTACTGTCACAGATCTCCACACCATCTGGGGTCCTGCATCCCCGGGGGCTGGTTTTACTAATGAATATTGTCATCATTCGAGCCATTTCCCCCCAACCCCCACAAAGATGGGATTGGGATCAGGATTCTGGTTTCAGAGCCCGAGATGATTCCAATCATTCTTTTTTCCCACGTTAAAAAATTCACTATAGTGGCGGCTCGGCTAAGAGAATAGGCTCTGTGCCCTGCGGCAGGAAGTGGTTGGGAAGAGGCAGGGGGGTGACGCCCAAGAGCCGCGACGCACACTTTGAGGAAGACTGCTGTAACGGAAGATGTTTGTTGAATCTACACCATAAGTACAATAATGTATTTTGATGTTACTAAAACCTCTCATAATGACCGATTTTCATGACTTAAGTAAAAGGCACTACTGCCTACTCAAGCTTATCAAGAATGCTATCCATATCTACAGTGATTATGACAATATAGGCAATAAAAGATAAATTTTGGTATTACAATCGACGCCCGATATAACGACCCCTTCGTCTCGTCGAGAATGGACGTTATATTTGGAGCAAGGTCGTAGCGAGGGGGAGACTTGGGGGTGTGGTCGGGCCTGATAGGGACGGCCGTTATATAAGTAAAACGTAAAACATTTGGGACTTACCCTACCAGTCTTTGTCGCTATAACGTGAAGTTGTCATAACGAGCGTCGACTGTATCTTCGAAAACAAGCATCGTTTCTCCTCTGAATATACAGATAGCGGATACATGCTCCTTCAGCATCGTATGATAGTATTTTCTTTTCGCGATAGCGTCGATTTAAAAAAAATAGTTTTTTTGACTTGAAAATTTTTACGGTAACTTACGTAGTGTTTTTCCTTGAAAGAAAACTGCAATTTCACGCGACCTCTTACGATTAATTCAACTCAATTAGAAATTGACTTATTATGAAGCATAGTATGTATATTAATAGTATTACTCAATGATATAATTATATTATCAATCTTATATCTCTCTCAAAGAATTTTTCGATTGTTTTCTTACGTTTAACTAGCGTAATTTCATCTGAATTTTTTTCTTTCAATGTTTGGGATTGTGCAAATCATGGGCAAATGAATCAGACCAGACCAGACTCAAATTTTCGCGATGGTGACTGGCCCTTAAAGCGGGCCATTAGCCAACATAAGGGCTGGGGCCCCTTGGGGACCCCCGATGAAGGGACAGACAAGAGAGTTATGTATGTGTAATGGTATGTGCATGTAGAGGGGGGAAAGGGGTGGCCAAAGGCTCTTTTAAATCAAATGGGCAAATGAATGGAGCATGACGTTTAGCGTAAATAAGTGCATGGTCGCTCATTTTGGTTCGAACAACCCACGGTTCTCTTACGAGTTGAATGGTGTCACTATCCCGGATGCAACTAGGGTCACCGACTTGGGAATTCTCATTGACGAGCGACTTAAGTTTTCTGAACATTGTTCAGCGGTGGTCAAAAATTCGAATAGAATGCTCGGTCTCATTTTCAAAAAGGTCTCTTCGCGTTCTCCTAAAGTCATTCTTCCGCTTTTTCGAGGCTTAGTTCGTCCTGGACTGGAGTATGCTGTAAGGTTTTGGAGACCATACCTACAGAGGGACATAGACTTGGTTGAAGGGGTGCAGAGAAGAGCTACGCGTGTCCTTATTGGCACACAAGGCTTGAATTATGAAGAAAGACTTCATTTTTTGAATATGTTTACATTGGATGAACGCAGGTGTCGAGGAGATATGATCGAAGTGTTCAAAATTTTCAATGGGATGGATAGGATGGACCATGAACTTTTAGTACACCGCCAATCGACTGCTTTTACAAGGGGACACCAGTACCGATTGGTGAGGGACAATGCAAGGCTATGGTGTCGCAGGGAATTTTTCTCTAATATGGTTGTTAATAAATGGAATAGCTTACCCCCGGAGGTAGTAAATTGTAACACAATTGACACGTTTAAAAAGAAATACGATAAACATGTTGGGGTAAATCGAGAAGCCATCCATTCTTAGAATAAGACAACCATAAGTATTCTTTATGGGCGTTGTATAATATTTTATCATGTGTATATATTGTTTATAATTTGTGTTAATTGCATTTTTAATTGGGTTGCTGTTTTTTTTTTAAATATATGACATCCATATTTTTATGGGCATCTTTTTATCAGCCACCTCGTTGGGCATTTTGTCTGTTGTGGCGTTGTATTTGTATTTGTATTTGAGCTGTAAGTTGAAATTCGTTGCAATCTGACGAGATGTGTCCAAAAAACAAATTCAATGAGATTCATTAAGAATTACATGTAAAAGAAAATAATAAATTGCAGTGATTTTTGTCCTGTTGTACTGGTTTTCGGTCAAGAAAGGAGTAAGAATCCTGCGTTTGAAATTGCAAACAATTGCAAACATTAACTGACTCGTATAAACACCTGCTTGATTTCTAAAGGAAGTACATGTGAAAGAATACTAAAATAATCTGATGTCACGGGGCACCTAAAATCTCCAAGAACCCTGGTTAAAAACCTCTTCTCTAAATAATCAATAAACAATTAATAGTCATAGCACATTATTTGAATATAGAGTTTGTGTGTTTCGGTGCATAATTTCGGGCAAATTTATTGAAAAGAGTGATTTCAGAAACAAAATTACGAATTTCAACAATGGTCGAAATATTTCTAAAATTTTATTTCGATTTTTTTATTCGATATGAAATTGCAAGAAAATATCGTGAAAATTACGCCATTAGAAAAATTTCTTCTAATTAAATGGAATCCCTCTCCAAAACAAGTTATTCAGTTATTATTGTTCTACTACATTATCAGTGAAAAAATAAAAGGGAAGAAAGAGAGAGAAGGGCGAATATAAGAAAGCGGGGGAAAAAAACTGCGCGGTTATACCTGATGGCCCATACAAACGCTCAGTTATACCTGCGCAGGCATAACTGCACAGTTATACCGAATCGAAAAACCATTCCCTTCAGGTCGCCTGTGCAGGTCAACTGACGGCCCCTACACACGCTCAGTTATGCCTGCACAGTTGGCCTGTACAGGCATAACTGAGCAGGTTAAGAAAGATGATTAAGAAAGAAAATTAAGAAAGATGATAGTTATGAGAGATTGGTGTGGAAAAATGAGAGAAATAGATCCTCTAGCGAACAGAGACAGTGTTGTTAAAAAAATAAACCAGTTTGAGAAGCAATTTCCGAAAGGAACTGAAAAAAAAAAGAAGCTTTGAGTAGAGGTATCTTGATCCGTTCTGAGAAAATTAGGGGCGCCGCGGAGTGGTGACCCTGACAAAAGTTTTTCGAAGAGATTCTTTGTTAAACAGCTCTGGGGAGCCGGCGCAGCTCGCATATAAGCATTGATTAGGGAAAAGGGGCACCGCCCCTAAAAAGTTTGAGAACCCCTGCTGTAAGCCATATGACAAACCCTTGGTCCGCGGACCAAATATGGCCCTGGGGGTTAGCTGATGTGGCCTGCGCCTCTGAAACCTAATTTTGTAAAAAATGAACTAAGCGGTACATTTACAGATCGCTTAGTTGATCCATGGCACAATTACAGAGCATTTAAGCGGCCCGTGGCACATTTTCAAATCACTCAAGCACGCACGTGGCACATTCACAGATCACTTAAGTGACCAGTGTCACAGTTCCAGAACACTTGAGCGATCAGCGGCACATTTAGAGATCCCCTGAGTGACACGTGGCACACAGATTTAGAGCACTAAAACGGCACCCAGTGCGGTTCTTCATCTCACTCAAGTTACCCACGGTCCATTCCCAGATTAACTTAAGTGATCCGAGGCATAATTACGGATCACACATTTTAGTGATGCACGGCACATTTCCAGAGCACTTAAGCGGCCCGGACTCCTTTCCAGATCACTTAGATCCGCGAAACATTTAGAGGTCACCAAAGTGGCTCTATAAGACATGGTCCACAAGGGAAAGGCTGACAGGGCCCGAGACGATTTTCATAATTTTTTTTGTTTTTCACGCCATAAATTCACTATAAAGGGGCCCATGAAACGTCTGGTCTGGGGGGCCCTGCTCCAGAATGTGGGGGGCTGACAGGGCTCTAGTCCTGGGGCCGGGACGATTATCATTTTTTTTGCTTTTTCACGCTATAAATTAGCTACAGCAAAAAGATATGCGCCGCAAAAGATCCCAGCCTAGGGGCCCCGCTACAGGATGTGGGGGGGGGCATGCTGTAGGGGACATATGAATAGGGAGAATGTTGGTTCAGGTCAGGTGTCCACAGCGAAAGGTTTTTTCCTTGTTTTTGGCACACCGAGAGATGCCATTAAGAATATTTCATATCTTCATAAAGGGTGGTTGACATGGGCGGAGATGATATATACATTGATGATGTACATTGATATTCCTAGACTGACCATACTTCTCTCGAGGAAATATGGTCAGTCTAGGAACGCCTCATATGATAGTTGTTCTGTGAAAACGTTTGGGACTTAACCTGACGGTCGTTGTAATGGAATGGACGCTATAACGTGAGGGTCGTTATAAAGAGCGTCAACTGTATTAGGTTGAGACCCCCCCCCCACCAATGCTGAGCCAATATTTATAATAGCTTTACGCCTATGCAGACGCTCCCGAACATTTCTAGAGATACTGTAGCCGGGATACACTTTACGGCACATTTCCATATTTTCCCGAAATTCTGGCGTTTTTCCCTTCTGGGAGAAAATTTCTGATACTCTATCTTAGTTTACCCTCATTTTTCCTCGGTGGAGGCCTATGCATACCCTCTAGAACAGGGTTTTCCAACGTAGAGTTTCTCGCGGAACCCTTGGTGGTTATAAAGCTGTTCAGTGAAACCCTTGATGATAATGAGGCTATTTCAAGCCCAACTTAGACGAATTTTTGGTCTAGGTCAAAACGTGACGGTAAGTCACTATTAGTAAGGTCGGTAGAGTGGATCGACACTAATCTGTTCATTCAGCTCAGCTCAGCTAGACGAATTTTTGAATATTTATCTAAAAAAAAAGTTCATCCCTACTGCTGTCTCATCAGCATCATGGCGGTAGGGCGAAATGAAAGAGGGCTTAGGCACCACCTCTTAATCGGGGAGTTCGCAGGATCGACTTTTGGTTCTAAAACAGACCTTTACCGCCTTCTTTTGCTTTAAGTGTTGGCTTGGGGGGGGGGGGGGAATCTCTGCTCTTAATATACATATTTATTTTCATATATCATTGTGCCAGATCTTATCATGAAACCCCTATTTAACTGAGGTCAGGGCCATCTTAAGAGCGTCGTGGGCCAATCAATTTTTCTGAGGCCCTACCTGGAAAATTCTCGAAAATTTCAATTAGTTCCCATTTTTGTGAGGCCCTCTCTTCTCTTGAGGCCCCCCGGGCCGTGGCCGGGTGCACCCATGCGTTAAGACGGCACTGACTGAGGTCCCCGCGTGGGCCCTACAAGGCCTAGCAAAAATCACTTGGCCCTACAATGGTCTTGAGACGGCCCTGTTAGAAAGTTATTGCCTACACACATACACTTCTGAGGCCAACAAAAAAAATTCCACTATTCACTGAGATATTGGAATTCGCAAAAAAGGAGGAAAGTTGGAAAAACAGCTTTGAATGCAGGTAAAATGGTTTTCCCACATTTACAGCTGTTTTTTCTCAAATTTCTTCCGTTTTACGAATTTGAATATCTCAGTAAATATTGCAGTTAGAAACACTGATTTTTTTTTTTTGACATCAGGAGAGACAGGGCGACAACTTTCTAATTGTGTTTTTAAGCACAGGGTGACTATATAAAAAGTTACTTTCTTCCTTTATTTTTTTTTTCATGTATGTATATGGCCCCTCACACAAATTTTGATATTTTAAGTAACTGCATGTCGTTTGAAAACTTTTTGTAACTGAAAGTATGTTTCTAAAGTCAACGGTTGCAGAGATATGTGTTGTGCAAACAATTTGGGACAGCCTGTATAACTTCATCATAGATGGGGCCCGTGAAGAGTCTTACCTGGGAACCCTCCAAAGATTAGCTTAGGGGGCCATACTGCAGGATGGGGAGGGGACATGAGTCTCCGTGCCATGCCCGATTGAACTCGTTGGGACTCAAGAGGTTGGAGACCTATCATCCTATTGGCGGCATATTTATGAATCAAGAGCTTTTATTATAACCATCACCAGAGCTCCAATGCAAGAACTCTGGCACGTGTTTTAAATAATCATGAAAATGCTTGAATGAAGCTAATCATTGAATTATAGGGTGTTCATTTGAGTTGTCGGTTGTTTTACACTATAAACTCATGGGCGGAGATACAGGGGAGGCATCAAAGGTGGAGTCAACTGATCTTATGTGTATGTATGAATTGAAATCATCATCGTGCCCCCCCCCCAGGCTTTCATGTCTATCTCCACCTATGTATTAACTCAATATTGAGGAGGCCCCACTAAAGATCGGTTTTGGGGGCTGGCTCAAGAGTGGGGGGGGGGTGTACGATGAAGACAGAGATGCTCGCGAGGAAAATAAAATTTTTATTCTTACATGAAATGTGACCTCTAACTTTGTTTCCTTCCAGATGAGGGTATATTCTCTTCTAGGTCACCTGCATTGACCTGTTTCGCTGCACATAGAATTTCAATATCTGTGCAGAATCTCAAAAAGTAACATACTACCTTATACAATACAGGAAAATTTCTTTCTGAGCAGCTAAAAATCTCTATGTATGTACACAGAAGCATTCTTGTTCTTAGTCATTTCCAGATTCTAAACGTGCATATTTTGTACACTTCATAACCATGAAAAAATATAATGCCCCATTCTCAGTTACTTTTGCCCATAACACAAACGGGTAAAACTAAAATTTTATCAGCGACAAAATATTCCTTTCAGAAAACAACTACACAGTATATTGAGAAACATCATTAAACTGGAGCCCCTTCTGCCACTATCAAGTAAAAAACCGCAACTGTTATGATTCTAACTGGTGACTGGTTTTCAATTAATGTAACGCATGAAAAAAATCAATATATTGATATTAATAAATATTTTATAAGCAATAATATTAATTAAATTGTTGTGTTTGCTCTAAGACGTTAGCAGTTGATGTTTGTGTGCAGTAAAATATTAATTATAATACTCCATGCATATGAAAGTGGAATGTTAAGAAATAAGGCCTCACAAACAGTTGGGATGCTATCCAGAATCACATTCCCACAGGCCAGGCTAACGTTGAGGAATAAAGTAATTCTTTTTAAAACTATTATTCGTCCTATTCTGACATATGCCGCCCCAGTGTGGGCTCATGCCAGTCTTGCAAATATGAAACGTTTACAGACACAGCAGAACATCATTCTTCGTCAGTTTACCAGAGCCCCCTGGTATGTGAGAGGAAAAAACATCCGTAAAGATCTTGACTTACCACTAATCTTGGACTATACCAAGGAGCTTGCAAATGCTCATTTTGACAGGCTACAATCTTCTGAACACCCGCATCTTAGAGAAATTGTCTGTTATGACCCTAGACTACCCACAGTGCACTCTAGGCCAATGGACTTGCTGAGCGTGGATTGGGTGACGAATTGATGTAATTTTCAGAACATTTCCATGATTTTGATTTTTTTTTTTTCCCAAACAATTTATCAATTTAATATCAGTTTTGTTTGATATTGCGGATGCTGTGATTGCAATTCAGAGGCATTTATATGGTTTTTTTTTTCGCAATTAATAATTTTTCTCATTTATTCATAATTTGCGCTTGCATAAAATGGTGCATTGGGTTCGTGTCGTGTTGAAACTGATGTTATTACAATACAGAGATGGTATGTGTCATGTCTTCATTATAACTTTTTCTTTGACGTTCTTGATTATGGTTATATGACTGATGACGGTTCAACAGTACCTCAAACATCTCTGGTTAGTGTCTCTCGATTATGTAAATATTTATAATGTTGGGGTTTTTGGGTAGCATATCATCAGCTACTTCCCTTAAGACATTTCCCCCTTGTTCTTCGATTGTGTTGTGTTTTATCTCGATGAGCATTCATTTCGCGAAAATTTGTAAACAATACTCTCCTGGCTCATTCATTCTCTACACACACACATACACTACATACCTTACACACATGCACAAACTTGTCTTCTTCCTTCTCATACCACCCCTGGTGATATGTAAGTCGCCAGACAGCCTGCAAAGGCTGGGCAGCGACAGAAACGTTCAATTCTGGTCTGGTCTGGAAAGTGGAATGTTTTAAGTCACTGAAATAGCCTTGAGAGCAGAGCTAACATTTTGCATATTTTCATCATGTTACTTTACACAAATATCAACTGTTAAAATTTTGCAACAAACTTGTTAATTCGATCTATATTATTGATTAAAAAATATTTATAAATATCATATTGTATTGTTTTTTTATATGCACATCATTTTTCATCAATTCTGTTTTGAAGAATCATCGAGTTTGGGCAATCGGTTGAGTTTTTTATTTGATAGGTGGCAGGAGTTCTGGTTAAAGGAGTATCTCAATATAATACGTAGTGTACTGTGTAATTGTTTTCTGAAAGGAATATTTTGTCGCTGATAAAATTTTAGTTTTGCCTGTTTGTTGTTTATGACCAAAAAGTAACTAACAATGGGCATTCTATTTTCTAAGTTTACAAAATATGGACATTTAGAGTCTAAGAATAACTAAGAATGAGATTACCTCCGTGTGTACACAGTTTCTGCTAAGCAGAAAAAAAGAAACCCTATATTGTATGAGGTAGTATGATGTTTTTCATTCCGCACACATATCGAAATTCTGTGTGCAGGGAAATAAAAGGTCTGTGCAGGTGAAATTAAGGAGAATGTGCCCAATGTCTGGAAAATAAAAAGGTTCCTTAGTGCCACTGAAATAAGAATTTTTATTCAGCTTATAACAGCATTTTCTTCCTCAATTCAGCTTAATTTTCTCCCTCATTTCAGCTTAATTTTCTTCCTCATTTCAGCTTCATTTTCTTCCTCATTTCAGCTTCATTTTCTTCCTCATTTCAGCTTCATTTTCTTCCTCATTTCAGCTTCATTTTCTTCCTCATTTCAGCTTCATTTTCTCCCAAAATTCAAGCAATTGACAAGGACCACATAATTTTAGGCCCTCCAATGAGGACTTTGCACTCCCTCCCAGGATGCAGATTTTTCGTTTTGTGGCCCGTGGGCTACACACATTTTGCTGCAATTCATTCGTCTTTTTTTTTTTTTTGCCACTTTTCATTTCTATAAATTAGCCGTCCCAGACTATAGCCCCCCCCCCCATACCATAAATATGTCTACGTGTCACTATCTTTTTGTCGTTCACATGCTTTCACACCCTTTAGGCCACTTTTTTTGTCAATTGCTCATCAGGTCATTCACGTGCTTCCATATTCCCAAGGTTAGTCATCTAAGTGATTTGGACGGGTTTTTTAACGCTACACTATCTCGTTAAAATTCAAAACACACAAAGATCTTGGCGAAATAAAGCTTTGGGAATACCAGTAACAAAAAATTTTATTCTTTGAAAGCTCTTCAAAATCCAGGATTTGTAAGGGTTCCGTGGCGTTTGTTCATGTAGAGCGCCCTAATAAGCTGTCACAGAAACCCAGGGTTCCCTGCGACACCATAACCTCGCATTGTCCCTTACCTATTGGTGTCCCCTTGTAAAAGCAGTCGATTGACAGCGGTCCAATAATTCAGGGTCCATCCTATCCATCCCATTCAAAATTTTGAACATTTCGATCATATCTCCCCGACACCTGTGTTCACATCCAATGTAAACATATTCAAAAAATGAAGTTCCTCTTCATAAATCAAGCCGTGTACTAACCAGGGCACACATGGCTCTTCTGCACCCTCTTCAACCAAGTTTATGTTCCTTCATAGGTATGGTCTCCAAAACCTTACAGCATACTCCAGTCTAGGATGAACTAAGCCTCAGAAAAGCAGAAGAATGACTTTAGGAGAGCGTGAAGACACCTTTTTGAAAATTAAACCAAACATTCTATTCATTATTTTGACCACCGTTGAATAAATAATATTCAGAAAACCTAAGCCGTTCGTCAATGAGAGAATTCCCAAATCGGTCACTCTAGTTGCATCCAGGATAGTGACACCATTCAACTCATAAGAGAAACGTGGGTTGTTCGAACCGGAATGAGCAACCATGCTAAACAACATGCTATGTCAACTTCATGCTCCATTCATTCACCCACCTTCCAATCCTGTTTAAGTAGGTCTGCAGCAACTCCCTATCGTTTTGATTCCAACTACCCCCCATTAGCTTCAAGTCATCTGCAAATTTGCAAACAATCCCGTCGATACCCTGATCGAGTTAATCGATAAAAAGAGAAAAAATATGAGGCCAAGAATACTTCCTTCAGCGGACACCTGTGCAATCAGAGAATTCCCTGTTCACCCGTTGCTACTAGTGTCATCTTACGCATTGGGTGCACCTGGGGGTCTCCGAAAAATGAGAAATTGAATTTTTGCGAAAATTTGCCAGATAGGACCTCAGAAGAATCACTTGGGTCAGGGGGGGCCCCCATGATGCTATTAAGACGACCCTGGTTGTGACCCATCTCTTAACCACAATTCTATCCAATTCAGCAAGTAGCGCTCAATCCTAATCTCGTGTAAATGCTTCCAAAGTTTACTATGTTGGACCCGATCGAATGCCTTCTAGAAATCAAGATAAACAACATCGACATTTTTGCCCTTAGTTACATGATCATAAAAGCAAAGGAGGTTGGTTACACATGACTTTTCTGAACCTATATGTTGGTAAGAACACTTGCATACCCATAGAAATACAGAATGTAAACGTCCCCCAAAATGCATAGGAGGCTTGCGTATCTGTAGAAATGGATAGGATGTTACTTCCAGACATGCGCTCAAGTGGGTTTTTGTTGTTTTCTTGATTTTTCTCTCTTTGCCATGGCTAATAATATTTATTGTGCCCCCCCCCCCGATTAACTCGTAAACGAACTCCAAGGAGTTCCCACAGGTTGGTCCAGTCCAGGCGAGTGACTCTAAAGAGCTTTTCCTGTTTTTCTATTTACAGACGGTGCACACGATGGGCTGGACTCTGTCATCAGTGAGCTGCCTGTCCGTGCTGTTTGCGACCTACCCATGGAGCAAAGGCCACGTTCCGAGCCAAATCAGCTGCGTCACCTACGCCATGACGCATAGGACAGTCTGGGCTGCTGGGGTTGCCTGGGTCATTTACTCTTGTGCCACTGGAAGAGCTGGTAAGTCGCTTTCACTAGACACTGAATGCCACCTTTATGTCCATCATTAATTATGACCAGAATTCATGTAATTTGAGAATCATTGATATAATTTTTGAAATTCATCTCCACAGGAGTCCTGAACCAGTTTCTGTCGAGTCAGTTCTTTGTGCCCTTGAGCAGGCTTTGCTACTCAGTATACTTGCTTCATTTCCCAGTCCTGTGGGTCCGGGTCAGCTGGAGGAGGTCCTTGCTCAACTTCCATCATTACGACATAGTAAGTATATATATTACAGCGGTTCTTACCCTATGGGTAACAGATACAATGACCTAAACATAATCTGCAAACAGCCTGGTTTTTTTTTAACTATTCGTCACGACCTAAAATTGATTCATAGGGGCTTCCAAGATTGATCGTACAATTCCACTTACAAACAGGGATTTGTGAGCTATGGGTCTCATCCCAGACTGGATTAGCAGGAGCTTATGAGATGGATCATATAAATCCAATTATAGCCACAGGCTTGGTCTATTGTCTCGACCCCAGATTGGACTCGCAGGAGCTTCCCCAGATGGATCGTCAAAGTCCACTTAAATCCAAGGATTCATGAGCTACAGATCCCAATCCGAACTTTATGTGTTTGCGAGATAGCTTGCGAGTCATAAAAATCCACTTAGAGTCCTGTTATAAATGCATTATAACATTATTATTGTATCCCTGGTTTCTCACTAATTTTGAGAAACAATCAGCACCCCCCATGGGTAACCAAACTGATTCTGTTGTTGATTTTGTGTCACAGTGGAAAAGGGTTAAGAACCCCTGATCTATTATTATGTATAAGATAATTATCTGCACAACTGGAAATACTGATCTGTGGTCTGTGGCCAACAGTGGTGTCTTGAGCTCCGTTTACAGGTTCAATATTGCGGTAGCATTCGATTTTACTTTCCTTCCCCCATAAGGAAATATTTACCCTTTTCTATGGTTTTTTTTTGTGGTGCATATCACTTTCTCATAATTCTTCATGCGATTTGTTCCCATTGCAGAGTGAAGGAAACCAGATTTTTCATTTCTCATGTAAAAAGGGGCTTTAATGGGAAGGTGAAGGGGTAGGCCTCCTCAAGTTCAGGGTCATCTCAATGATTGTGTCTCAAGGCTAGAAAATTTTTCCTGTTTCTGTCCCCCCCCCCCCCATGTAAAAAAGAAATTACGGGGAGGGTGAACAGAAGCGGATTTATATGGTTTTGTCACCTTTACGCTATACCAATTTTGCCACCCACCCCCCATTCTAATTTCTTTGACCACTCAAATTATTACTCCACAAAATTAAAGGCGGGGCCAAACACTATTTGGGTTGTAGCCCACACCCTTCAAGTCACTCTTTTGGTTGCTCACATGCTTGCACTCTCTCTTAGGCACTATATAGTCACTCCAATACTGTCTGGATAACTCTTTTGGTAGGTCACTGACCTGGTCCCTCACACTTTAGGTAATTATTTTGGACATTCGCATGTTTTGGTCACTCACGTTTGCATATGACTTGCAAGTTATTTCTGGTTCTCAATTCGTAGAAGTCTGCGGCCTGGTTGATTTTTTTCCCTCATGAGTGGGAGATCCTTTTCTTTCAAACTGAGCACAATGTTTCAGTCTATCGCCATGGGCAATTTACTGCCTAGTGAGTTGTGTCAGAAGATTGAGTGAGCGTGCCTAGCAGTCTGAGTGTGTATCTAGTGTTGTGTCTGATTTTTCAGTGCTGCCATCTATTTCGGAAGAGAAGTGTAATGATCGAATATTTGTACTGTTTGTAAGACCTGTAGCTCTCTCTGCGGAAAGCTCTGAAAGGCTCGCATTTGCGCCTCAAAGTTGGGAACCACAGCAAACCTACTTCAGCTCACCACCACAGGAGGCCGTCATACACACGACTAATGGGAAATAAGTGGATGAAAATGAAATGGTTAACAGCTCACGGCCTTGAAGTTCAGAAACACTGCTCTAGGTCACTTCCATGCTTATATACTTTTTTGGTCTCTCGCTGGTTTGATCCCTGCCCCTCTAAGTCATTCAAATGATTGCACACTGTTGTGGTCACTCATATGCTTGAAATCTCTATAGCTCACTCACCGACCTAATCCCTTGTCTCTAGTAGTCACTTGCTCTTTAGTCATTTGCCTTATAGGGCCTCAGAAAAATCACTTGGCCCAGAGGCCCCTCCATGATGCTCTAAAGACGGCCCTGCACCTGACCTAGGCATAGATGGATTTATGGTTTTGCCATAAGTGGAGGGGGAGAGAGAGAAAGAAACAGGCTCCTTGAATGGGAAGGGAGGCGAATGTTCACCTCCGCTGTTATATATAATGAGATGCTTCAATATCTCATTGAAGATGAGTCTCTTCCAACTCTCAAAAAAATGGCGGAAAAATCTGTAAAAAACATCATTTACTGGCCCACAGAAGCATGGGAAAACATTTATTAAAGATAACCTGGGAAAAACTATGGCCAAGACTTGCTTAATAATAATAATAATAATAAAGTGATCCTCATGTATTCCCAAGGGGTCAGCATGATCCGTCCAGGGAATTTGTTAGTGTTAGTAAACATCCATGCCGAACCGGGATTCGAACCCAGACCTGCACAGTGAGAGGCTAGCTCCCTAACCACTCGACTGCCAGGCGGCAGACAGGCTTTTGACAATAATCAAGAAACAACAAAGGAATCCAAAATCCTCCGGCTTTTCAAAATAAATCCCTGGTTGCGGGAAAAAAGATGTGGGGTGAAATGTAATCATTAGACTGTAATAGTCATCAAATTTTCACAGTTGCAAAAGCATTCTATGAAGTTTCAACTGGCAATAATTCATTGTCAAACGATGGGTAAGATAAATGGCTCTCAAAGTGTGCGCCGTGTCTTCTAGAGACATCGCCAAACCTTCCTGAAAGACATCTCACTGAGATGCAAACATTGATGATTGCCTATTCTGTGATTTGGAGTGATTCTTTCTATTCTGGGTCCTCAATGATAAACTTTGTCATAGCAAGAGAGCCACAGATGGCAAAAGTTTGAGAACCACTGGGTTAAGGTCCCGACGCTTCACTACAAAAGACTTATTCAGAAACTGAGGTAGATTTTGAAACTGCCCTTCGATATGTGGAGCAGCATAATACAACCCCTGCAGATATCATGTTTGTACGACGATGAATACAATACATCCACTAGGTTTTCGCCACTTCTCCAACTGAAAAACTGAACATTGTTTTTCAAGGCAACTATGTTCTCGTCATGTATTAATATGTAAATTGCAACATGTTACAGTGTAGAATTTATGAGTGTTTCCCCCCTCTCCTGTATGCAGTCGATTCGTCAACTCTTTCTTGTGCTCCAGCTCTTTAAAAGCCATTCAGATTGAGCGGGTTTTTCAGATTAGCACGGTTCTAAGTGTAGATGAAAGATGACGACGTTGAGGAAAATGTGGTTGGTTGCCTTGAAACGTACATGTTATGCTATTATCTGTGAATAAATATGAATTAGGGAATGTATAATATGATCAACACATAATAATATTCCCAAGAGATCGTTACGATCTGTCCAGGGAATTTGTTTAACGTTAGTAGACATGTATGCCTAACCCAGGATTCAAACCCAGACCTCATAGTCAGAAGCTAGCTCCCTAATCATTGGACTGCCAGGTGGCGAAGCATTAACAAATCTAATTTCCCTTATTTCAATAAGAATTCATACCTCGTCCTATATGCAAGTAAATACTGCGATTTTGATTTAAATGCAAATAATGATCATTCCTTTATTACAGAATTATATCGCAATATTTAAGTAACTCACACAATATCACAATTCTGAGCACATCAAATCTATCGCCACCCAGTTCTAAAATAAAAACATCCTCCAGTTAATACTTATATAATTCCAGTTAATACTTAATTAGAAACCTTTGTTTATAATGAAATTGATCAATGGCATTGATGCAGCGACAAAAAAAATAAATAAAAGGGGAGAACAATATACAAAAGAATATCCCAAAAATCATTCACTTACAAATGATATGAAGCCCACTAAAGGGGAAATAAAAGAAAGTAGCAACAATTTTTATGTTTGACGTCAAGAGATACAAATAAGGAAAGAGACGGCACTTGCGGAAAACGAAATGCTAATAATACACCAAAATCCGAATCAAAATGAAGCTCTGATCGAAACAGACTATCTATTCAAAGTTAACTTTTTCTTTTGTTCAGAATCTCTAGCATCGCGGGCGTCGGCTTCATGCCAGGTTCCAACGTGATCGGAGTGAGCTCCCTCTTTCTCTTCAGTCTCGCGGTCGGTTTAGCGGCGACAGTTTTCTCCTCAAGATTCTCTTTGGTGGAGAACGATTTTGGTTCTTTGGCCACAGATCCAGATGGCTTAGGTTTTTGTGTCGCACCAAAACTCAAGACCCCGTCAACCTTGCCGTTGGAACTCTTGATGGCATTGGTGAAGATCTTCCGAACTGCGTCGTAATCTGGATTTTCCTCGAATCCCAGATTCTGCACAAACATGAGATACTCTACGATACCTGGAGGCGCTTTACTACCGAACAGTTCCTTGACAAACTTCTTCACATTGGACATGCTCTTCTCTTTCAGTTCAGCAACCTTCTTGACGTCGGTGATCCCCACCCACGGAAGGGAACCAGAGAGCCACATCAACAAGTTATAGGCCAGAGTCTCGAAATCACTGCGCCTGGTGCAGGGAGTGCCCCTGTGAGAATCCCGACTCGTGTACTCGATGGTGCCATTGTGAGCTTTCTTCGGATCAGGAGTCTCTTTTCTGTGGCCGCTCGAACTGGTCACATACTTGGTAGCCAAACCCATGTCGACTAGATATATCTGGTTCTCTGTGCCACGCTTCCTCCCACGAAGCAAGTTGGCGGCCTTCACGTCACCGTGTATGTAATTACACCCGTGTAAGTACTCCAGAACGTCCACCACAGCCAGAGCAACCGTGTAGGCGGTCTTCACGTCGAAGGTGTGACACTCGTCCAGGTACTGCTGGAGGTCGGTACCGTAGCGCTGGAGCACCAGGAAGCGGCACTTGGTGCCGTCGTGTTGGAAGGACCCGATCCCGTGGCAGGCCGACATCCCCAGGTGGCGCAGCTTCTTCTTGAGCAGCCACTGTTGGATCTGCTCCGACTTGCCGATGTTCTGGTAGAAGTGCATCTCCGTGTAAAGCGGGCCGTTGCCGTGGAACTCGACCTTCATGACGTGCTCGTGCTCGCCGACCCGACTCGTGCTCGCTTCTCGGGCCAAATAGACGACTCCGCAGCCGCCGGAACCGATCCTCTCGCCGATCGTCCACTTGTTCTTGAACATGTCGTCGACGGTGAAACCGACTGGAAGCGGAGCCGGAAGCGCCGCTTTCTTCGTCGCCTTACGACGCGGTTTGGCGGCCATTTCGATCGAACGACTGACGAATTTCTTTTAACGATTTGGCGAAAACTTTTTGATCCTAACTGTAAACAAATACTAACTTTAACTCAACCGTTGTCACATTTGAACACGATTTGTGAGAACTGATTTTTAGCCTTTGTAACGACGGCTCTTCTCCTTCATTTCACCGTTGCTAGATCCTTAATAAATTTCCAGCCAACCATCTTCAAAAGTAGCCGAGAAATAACCTACAAAATATCCGAACTAGTGCTGCCATCTAGAACACGACACACGAACTACAATTTGATTTTGATGTCCGGTGGGAAAAAATAAATCCGGGTTTTTTCCTAGGACACGTGCTCTCTGCAGCGTGCTACGTGAATCGAAAAGCGCGACATGCCGTCAATTCACTTATAAGAAACTACGACTGTTTTCCTACAGAGCGCAATACGCCTCAAGCCAGCGCTTAACGTCGGGCACCAGGACCGGTCTTAAGCAACACTAAAGCCGGGTTTTCCTAGTAGCAGTGCCGTCTTAACGCATGGGCCCACCCGGGCACGGCCCGGGGACCTCAAGAGAAGAGGGGGGCCCCCCACAAAAATGAGATGCGGTTGAAATTTTCTAGAATTAACAAGGTGGGGCCTCAGAAAAATCACTTGCCCCGGGGGCCCATGATGCTCTTAAGACGGCCCTGCCTAGTAGCAGGTTTTCTGTGCCGCGTGCAACTTGAATCGCCCAGCGTGACATCCCAGTCCACTCACCAATAAGAAAATCAGTATGACTATCAGCTACAGAGCGCAACGCGACTCACGACAGCGCTTTACGTCGGGCGTGAGTGGCGGATTGCTTCTGGAGGAGTCAAATGCGTCTTGTCTCCGCATTTTGCCGATGTTCTCTTCACTCTTTGTGTGTTTTCTTTCCCATCCCTTCGAACCGGAGCCAGTGCTGTCTTAACGCATGGGCCCACCCAGGCACGGCACGGGGGCCTCAAGAGAAGAGGGCCCCACAAAAATGAGATTTGGTTGAAATTTTCTAGAATTCACATGGTAGGGGCCTCAAAAAAACCACTTGGCCCGACCGCCCATGATCCTCTTAAGACGGCCCTGACCGGAGCATGCAGACCACAGAGTAGCTGATGCCAGAGCCATATACTATATAACAGCCCTGATCTGATGTGCCCGCTAGGAAAACACAAACGCGTAGCGTGATTATGTAACACGTTGCTGCCGGCGCGAAATTATACAGTTCGGTTCACGCGGCGCAAAACACCTATTTCTAGGAAAACCCGGCTTTTAGACAGTAGCACCCTGTGCAAAACGAGCAGTCGGTGAGCCCCGCTCCTCGGGCGCTGATCCAAGGTGTGTGGCCAATGTAGGTGTGTTGGCATGCTCATTAGTTTTTTGAAATTGTAAAAAAAGGGGGAATTCCTTTTTGTGCTGCCCGGTGTGGCTGCACTGCACAGAGCCGCAACTAAGGAAGAGACAGCACTGGGGTCTGGCACCCCGGACGCTTGACCACGAAGAGCACCGAGTTTGCACTTTTTCCGAAAAGCCTGATTTTCCTAGAAATAGGTTTTTTTGCGCCGCGTGAACCGAATTGGATAATTTCGCGTCGGCAGAAACTTGTTACGAAATCACGCTACGCGTTTGTGTTTTCCTAGCGTGGCGCATCGGCTGAAGGTGGCTATATAGTATATGGCCCTGGCATCAGCTACTCTGTCCGGTTTGAAGGGAAGGGAAAGAAAAAACAAAAAAATGAAGAGAGAGAGAGAGAGAGAGATGATGGGTGAAACGCGCGGTGCACAACACATTTGACTCCTCCAGAAGCAGTCCGCCAATCACGCCCGACGTAAAGCGCTGTCGTGAGCCGTATTGCGCTCTGTAGGAAAACAGTCGTACCGTTTTTGTTGTTAGAGTGAGTGGACGGTTTGTCACGCTGGGCGAATCACGTTTCACGCGGCACAGAAAACCCGGCTTTAAATATTACTGGGAGTGGGGAGACAAAATGGGTGACTTGGTGACAGTAAATTTTTGTTCCTCCTAGTTGCTGCCCTGCTTAATTCTGGGCCTGGGTATTTGAAACTCGGGTTTCCGAAACGTACAACGAAAGGTGTTCAGTTATGTCTGAATGTGTGGTTTGCTTTAATTTTTCGGTCCACGTTCATGCGTTGCAATATCAGAAAATGTTGGTAAGGCGGGAGACAGACTAGGGAGGGAGGGAGGGAGGCAAAAATGCATGGTTTTCCAGTGTGAGAGAGTACTATACTTTTTTTCTAATTGCTCCTTGTGAGACGGATAGAAAAACGGCGCCCGAGCGCAGGATCCCTGTTCAAAGAGGGCCTAGAAATCATAATAGACATTGTTTTTTACACGCGTCAATATTTAAAAAAAATATATACTGTGATGGCGATTTCATTCCATGTTTTGAATTCGGGGGGAGAGACTCGCAGACGTCTCAGCCTTCTCTTACGGTCATCACTTGAAAAGAAAAACCTTCTCTTTCTTACACCCCGCAACACAGGAGAAACACTCTTTTTCTTGTTAGCAGAAAAATGGGGTGATAGAGGGAGATATGACTTCAATTTTCCCATTATTACTGGACAACAAAAGATAGAGCAAACTGCCCAGTATCTCCAGAGGGTTAACGAAGCAAAAAAAGCTAGTGTGTGTGTATTCTTAGCTTCACGGAAATTGGTATACAATATATGCACTGCTCACATCAACACTCAAACCTTGAATTTTTTTTTCTCATCACTTATTTTTCATGTGCATTTTGCACAGTAATTTTTTTTTAAATTACCTTAAGGATTATTTTCTATTTATATGTGTACCTAAGTTTTCTAACTCGCTTCGGCGCCCTCTATAATTTAATGCCCTGTGCAATTGCAACCGGTTGCACAACCCTAAGACCGTCACTGTCGGGCGTGATTGGTCGACTGCTTCTGGACGAGTCAAATGCGTCGTACGCCGCACGTTTCGCCGATATTCTCTTCATTTTTGTTGTTTTCTTCCCCCCTTCAGTCGGGTTATCCTAGGAGCAGGTTCTTTTGCATATCGCGTGAACTGAATAGGATCCTTTCGCGTCGTCAGAAACGTGTAACTGTCACACTACGTGTTTGTGTTTTTCTACCATGGAGCGCTGCTCTGTCTCGTCTGCATGCTGCAGTCTGAAGGAAAGGGTAAAGGATAACACATATCGAAAAAATGAGATCGGCGGCGCAAGACGCATTTGATACCTTTGGAAGCACTCAGCCAATCACGCCTGACGTAGAGCCACATTTGTACTCTGCAGAAAAACACATAATGCTCCAGTTGGTGAGTGGACAGCATGTGGCGCTGCGAGATTCGCGTTTTACGCGACGCAAAAAAACTGCTACTAGGAAAACCCGACTTTTATTTTTTAAGCCGAGTTCGTCTAGGAGCAGGTTTTTTGCGCCGCGTGAACTGAATAGGACCATTTTATGTCTGCAGAAACGTGTTATTTTATTACGCTACCTATTTGTTTTCTTAGCGTAGCGCATCAGCTGATCCCTCGTTCGCATATTCAAGCGTTTGATTTCGATGAAAATAAATAGAAATGCGAAGAGATCGGCTTAAAGCGCTGCGCACGACGCCTTTGACTCCATCAGAAGCAGTTTGCCAATCACGCCCGACGTAAGGTGCTGGCGTGAGGCGGGTTGCGCTCTGTAGAATAACAGTCGTAATGCTTTTCCTATTGGTGAGTGGACGGCGTGTCGCGCTGGGTGATTCAAAAATCATTCTATTCCGGGTAAAATGGGGTGTATGTAGTCACCAGTATTATAATAATCATTCTCCAGACCAGTGGTTCCCATTCGGAGGGGGGGGGGGGAGGCGGCTCAGACCCAATTGTAGAATTCTGAAAAAAAATAACGGCTAAGTTTGTAAAAAAGACACTAGTGCTATGACATTGTTATAATCTGACAAAAATCTTACTTGTGGTGACATCTATCATTAGGAGTATGCAGACCCGTCATTTCAACGTTTTCCAGGAGGGGGCAGTGCCGTCTTAACGCATGGGCCGCACCCGGGCACCTCAAGAGAATAGGGGCCCTCACAAAGATGAGAACTAATTGAAATTTTCGAGAACTTTCCTGGGAGGGCCTCAGAAAAATTAATTGGTACAGGGTGCACAGCAAAAAGTGGGAATGGCATTTTACTCGCGAACCGTTGATCCTAGACGTGTATACTTTGAATTAGAAAAAGTTTCTAAATAACGTGTACAACTCAGATACGTCATTTATGTTTTAAGGGATTGTATAGGTACTGAAATGAAAAAATAACTTTTTTATACATTCCCCATGTGCCTAAAAACCCAATTAAAAATTTGTTTCCCTATCTCTCCTGATGCAAACTAAAAAAAAATTCCACATTTCTAAGTACGATATTCACTGAGATATTCGAATTCTAAAAACAGGAAATTTGGACAAAAACAGCTTTAAATGTGGAAAAACCATTCTACCCAGTGCCGTTTTAAGGCATGGGCCCACCCGGGCACCTCAAGAGAAGAGGGGGGGGGGCCTCACAAAAATGAGATCGGGTTGAAATTTTCGAGAATTTGCCTAGTAGGGCCTCAGAAAAATCACTTGACCCGGGGGGCCCATGGTGCTTTTAAGACGGCCCTGATTCTACCCACACACACTCAACGCTTTTTCCTCTTCGTTCTTCGAATTTGAATATGTCAGTGAATATTGCGCTTAAAAACGTAGCATTTTTTTAGTTGGCATCAGAAGTGACAGGGGAAACAACTTCCTAATTGAGTTTTTGGGCACAAGGGGACTGTATAAAACGTTAATTTTCTTTTATTCTGATAACTATACAACCACTTGGAATATGAATGACATATCTGAGTACTACACGTTATTTGGACACTTTATCTAACTGGAAGTATACCTCTAAGATCAACGGTTCACCAGTAAAATGCCTCTTTGCGAATATAGCAAGCGGAGTTTGCTGTGCACCCTGTACATATTTAACCTTGTTCGTCCATCTCTTTGTATTTTTTAAAGCCGGGAAGGGGGGGGGGTGCAATTTCCCCCAAATGAACGGCCTGGGAGTATGAAACTTGTTTTAGAAGGGAAAAATACCCCAACTATCACATATGCATACACATAATACTACAGAAAGAACAGGCAATTGGTTCCCAATTAGGGGTGCCTGGACCCCAATTGTAGAATTATTAAAAATGCTTTATGCTAAGTTGAAACATAATTTAAATAAATTACTTAAAGAAAAATTTTAATTAAGTTAACGCACAAAAGCACAGCTTCAATGTTGGTAGACTGCAGTGGTGATATTGTTATGTGAGAAAAAAAATTGCACTTGCAGTGACATCTCCTGTTAGGAACAAACGTTTTCTTAGTTCTTTTTCACTTCATTAGATGGCACTGCTATCACATCACATTTACTAGAACTGAATAGAATGCTCCCCCCCCCCCATTGTTCTAGAACATTCTTGTAGTTAGATGCAGAGGCGGATTTAATGGCGTGCGCCTGAGGCCTCTGCTTCTAAGGGGCCTCGAAAAACACAAACTTCACTTTTTTCCAATTTAAGAGGCCCAATGTTTACTTTTGCGCCCAGGGCCTCGACCAACTTTCACCCGCCACTGGTTAGATGGCTGTTTCTGCTGTTATAAATGGGGGTCCACGACTAAACGTATTTGGGAAGCCCTGCATCAGACCATAAGAACTGAGTTTTTCCGTTATTTTGGCCATTCTATCTTGTTTTACATGTACGGTTCTTTCTTCACTGAAATTTAAGGTGACCATTTTATCACATCATTGGACAACTCGACTTTTTTTTGTAAAAATATACGTCGTGTTTTCCCCATATTTTTAACAAAACTTACTTGCATTTTTCTTCTTTGTTAATATAAGAACTGAAATTGGTTAACTAGAATTATAAAGTATGGACAAGAAGTCATGTGGATATATTTAAAAAATTAATAACAAATCAACTATTTGATACAAAAAGGTGTGGTTTATACTAAAGTACTTATCATGGCCTACAGTTTTTGTTTCTGATAAATTAGGAAAAAAAGTTCAAATCTCATTTGCAGAGAGTGCTACAAAACAAAAAACTTGACATTACACAAATGTAACACAAACAGTGAATAATTAATGTTTAATTTTTATTTTTTTGTATTACATAAAACTATCATATTTCAACACACACACATGAGCACCCTTTCACCCATTTAGATGTAACGCCAAAGCTAAAAAGGACGATCATATTGAAATATGGTAGTTTTATGCTACACAAATTATCGTAAATATTTGTTTTACAGCTCCATCTGTGAATAAAAAATTTGAACTTTTTGTCTCTCAAATTCATCAAAAAAACCCTCTTGGTCATAATAAGTATTTCAGTGCAAACCACACTTTTTTATGTCAATCGGGTAATTTTTTATTACCCAACATTAATTTTACAAAATATGTCCATGACTTCTCATTATAATAATCAGGTTATAAATCATCTCGCATATCTATCATGATTTTAAACATTTTTTTTTTAATCCAAGCAACAATTTTTTATGGTTTTAACAAAAATAATTTTTGACTTAATTTTTCACATACAGGTCACAGAGTTCTTTGGTATATTAATGATTACGTTGCTACTTTCCATTATTTTCCATATTACATTCGAAGCACCCTTCCTGAAGCTGGAGGAAATTTGGTTTCCGAAGAAAAAGATTTTGATAAAGACGACAAAACCTGATGAGAAATCCAGCCCATAAAATTATTAACAACACTTAGATCTCAGAAATTTTATTTATATGTTGTTTTGTATTAATCACCCATGCTTCATAACTTGTATTAAAACCCATTGAACTGTATTATAGAAATAAATTTTTCATTTGTTGTCATTTTTTTCTTTAATTTTTTTTATTTTTAAATCAAATTAATGGAGTATAACCACATTAATTTGATTATTTTTAATGCTCTATGGCCATTTCATGCTAATCAGAAAGGGATTTATTTTGGTGCCACTCAACTACTCTTTTGCCATTTGTTTTTTCCTTCCATGTTTCTCATCAATTCAGTATGTTGGTGATTTGATGGCTTGGCAAAACACCATAATAGCAATCAATTTATCTCCAGACTGAAAAGATTCTAACATGTACTGAACATGTTCCAAACTCACGAAACATCTGAAAGGCCTTGTTATACGCATATGAGTGTCTTATTCGTATGAGTTACTATATTCTTAGAGTCCTTTACATAATGACTAATATGTAAAGAATAACCAAAGAAGACATATATAATAATGTCTTTGAATTCACCATCAGACCTTAGTCTACACATTTCCCCTTTTTCCTAAGATAAAGAAAGCATGTCAAAAATTAAATTAAATCTTTAAAAAGTTAAATTTCTACCAAAAAAAATTGAACAGCGATATTCATAACACAAAAAGTTTAGACATGGAAGGAAGGGGACATTACTCCCCATCATCAATGATGGAGATAACCGATCCAATGTAGATGCACACGTTACAGTTAAAGTGTATAATTCAGTTATTTCATAGAATAACTGAAGTAAACACTTTAACGGTAACACATACATATGAATTGACATCATCATGCCCCACCCAGCCTTTCAAGTTTATCTCTGCCTATGAAATTAGGCACAAAAAATAGTAAATAATAAAGGCACAAAAAAACACAAAATAAGCACCAAAATCAGGCATTTATAAAAACACATGCAATATTTAATAACAACGGTGTACTCCATAGTTTCCTATGCATCAAAATCAGGCATTTATAAAAACACATGCAATATTTAATAACAACGGTGTACTCCATAGTTTCCTAAACTTTTCGTTTCAGCTCCCCCTTTTTCAAATTTTTTTTCTTCTCATTCCCCCATTTCAAGTCAGCCCATAGGATCCTATACTAAATCCAAAGCTTCCACTGCCCTGGACCATTCCATTGCCACCCCCCCCCCCCCAAAGTAGTATAGAGTAAACACTGGTGTACTCTATATCAAATCAATACAGCAGTTTCCCAAACTTTTTGTTCCATCGCCCCTTCATCAGAAAATTTTTACTCTCATCGCCCCCCCCCCAACGCAAGTAAACCCCCCATAGGATCCCATGTTAAATCCGCAGCTTCTATCGCCCCTCCCCCCCGGACCATGCCATCTCCCACCAGGGGGGTGATATTACCCACTTTGGGAAACACTACAACATACAATGAACTAAATGTAAGCAAGCAAAATACAATGTGAAATCAAAGATAGAGTTTTAGCCTAACAGCAAACATGAAAAAAGTTTTATACATGTATAAAAATATATACTTTGTACTTCATGCTATAATAAATAAATTGCTGTAACACGTAACTTGCATCAACATTTTTTAAAGAAAAATTTCATTTTTCCCCAAGCACAATTTGATATCAAATAAATATGCATGAGTTGACATTTTAAATGGTGTAATAACAGTAATATCTATAAATGAGTATAATACAAAATAAGTATTTTCTCCACAGTGTACATGAGATGAAGCTTGAAATAACTAATAAAAACCCAAACAAAAATGATCAAATTTACTTTGAGCTTTTTGAAGCACATCTTTTAAGCTGACCATATACTATATGTTTTTTTACTCTACTACTATACAGTCGAATCCTGTTATAACGAACTCCAAAAGATCGGAGAAATCACTTTGCTGTAACAAAATTTTGTTATAAAGGAATTCTAGGTTTTTACATTGTTTTTATGTACTTATCTGGGCAACTAGAAAAGTGTTCATTAAAATAAGATTTTTGCTATAACGGTATTCGTTAAAACGGGATTCGACTGTATATCAAATTATTTTGGCACAGTAAAGTAACAGTAGATTCTCTCAAAAATATTATTTCTTTTGCCATGAAAACTTCATTGGAAATAGCAAAAAAAATTCATAAACTAATCCCCATGATTTTTTAAGGGGCAAAAAGGTTTTGTTTTTACATGAAGACTCCAAACATACAAATGAGCATGTCACTACATCCAAACAAAAACATCATACTTTTTTCCCGCACACAAACCAGTATGCTGAAAAAAATCAGTGAAATCAAAGGTACAGTAGTTTTTCAATTTGGAAAAGTTTGTGATTTCTGGCATACTGAATAAAGCACAATTTTGATATTATTCAACTTTTCCAAATGTTAATGAGTTTTGATAATAATTCAATAAATTTATATGCATTAAATTAAAGTTACCTTATCAACCGCAACCCAACCTTTTTTTCATCACCTTTCATTACCTTTCTCACATCAACTGTGAAAGTGCATTTTACTTTCATTTCTTGAAGTAATTTTTTCATTAAAGAGTCAATTTTAGAAAAATTCCTTTGAATGTGTTCTTAATTTTGGTCTAGCAGTTGCTAAAGTTCAATCTATGTGACCTTGTGAAGAGACTTCTACGTTTGCACGAAATTTGATATATTTACTTCAATTCATAAAAAAACTTAATTGTTGAAAAAAAAAAGTTCAGCTAATTTTTTCCAGTTCTGGAAATTTTTGCTTTATCCTCTGACCATCAACTAAAAACTATGGAGGGTCTCTTTCTGTCATTTAACCAGTTTTATAACTTATCTTTCTGTTTCAAAAAGATCTTGAACACTTAACCGTGTGGTATACTCAAATACTTAGATGAGTCACTAATATTTTTACTCAAAACTCATGAAATTTTTTAACATAAAAAAGATTGAATTTTAAAATTCAATCTGCACTCAATAGCATATCAACATGTCCTCATTCCCATTAATTATTTTCAGTCACAGCTAGAAATTGAACACATATGAGATAAACAAACCAACTACTATTTCTGATCACTTGCAATTAGGAAAAGGTATTGGGAAAAATACAATTAGGAAAAGGTTTTTTGATGGATACTGCATATTCTTATAATGAACCCATTATATATTGTAAATGTTATTCCAAGAAACCCTTTCAAGGTCAAGTTGTATTGAGAATATCAGCTACATAAACAAACACTGAATTTTAAATTACCAATCAAAGATTTAACTTTATTTATTTTAAAGATTTTTTATTTTGCCAATCAAATGGACTTGAAAAAATAACTTTAAAAAAAAAAAATCTTTGTGTTAAAGATAGTCAAGTTCTGAAACAATGGTTTGACATTTTCAGCATGCCCTCATCATGTTCTGGCATACTGCAAAATGCACTGGCATACTGTACCTTCATGAATATAACAAAAATGGGAGAAACAGAATGTAGTATTCTTAATTTCCTGATCCAAATACAGCAGGTTCCACACAACAACTCGATTTCCTTTCTTTCCTTAAAGATAACTCTATATCCTGAAAAATGGTGACAAGAAAGGTTGGGAAATAAAAAATAATGAAAAAAAAGGCTTCTTGAGCACGGCTAAATGATTTGAAACCTAAAAATATATTTATTTGTATAAAAATAGACTTACATCAATTTGGTCTTTGTCAGCTTTACAAGTAGCTGGTGCTTCATATGCATTATCATCACTACCAACATGGATGGAAATTAACTGTAGAAAAAAATAATTTAAAATTTAAAAAAAAATTTCAGAAGTCCAATTGTGGCAGTTTTATATAAAAGACATATTTTATTCAGAAAGCACTAAATGTCATTGCCCAGTGAAATACATTTTTTATAGACTAACAGGAATTCAGATCGAGGAATACAGTAAACACTAATTTTTACAAATGTGAACAATTATATAGTTTGTAAAATCAAAACTTTGTAAATGTTTAAAAAATTTAAAACTTTGAAGAAATTAATTAATGAAGAATCAAGGTTTGCCAATATGATTCATGCATCAAAATTCATTTTACTCTAAATTTCATTGAGAAGTGAAAATACTCCTTCAAATTTTGGAAATTTTTCTGGTTTTTTTTTATTAAAAAAAATACCCCTCTTTTTTTAAAACTATCCCTTAAAATTTTGGAGAGGAGTGAAATTTACTCTTCGAAATCATTTTTCCAGATAACACTGATCAGAATGCATCCCAAGGCTAGCAAATGTCATAAATAATGAGAAATTCCAGTGGCTGTATATGACTTTAGGTAACTAGGATACTTTATATGGAAAAAATTATATATAGGCTTACTTTTACATGATTTTTTTTTAAACAAACCACTGGTTTAAAACCAACATGGTTTAAATCAAACAACCCGATAAAGGATCATTTTTACTTACCACTTTTGGATTAACATTCCCTTTTCTTGAAATAAATTTCTTTTTCTTGGACATATTTTCTGGAGTCTAGAAGTAAATGAATGTGCACTCATCATTTATACAGTGAAAATCCTATACAAGAGTACTCGCTATAACAATAACTAATCCAAAAACCCTGGTAAAGCATAATTTTTACTTACCACCATTGGATTAACATTCTCTTTTCTTTCAATCAATTTCTTTTTCTTGTGTTTTTTCTTGGGCACATTTCCCGGAGTCCAGAAGTACATGAATGTACACTCAACATTTATACAGTGAAAATCCTATACAACACAATACCCACTATAACAACAATCATCTACATATACAGGGTGTTGCCTTGAAGTGAGGAAAAACTCAGAGGGGTGATATTATGTATCAAGAGGAACAAAAATTGTCATAGAACATGGTATCGCAAATAGCGTTTAGTCAGTGAAAATCGCAAAAAACACTCATGAAGGGTGTGACATTGAGTGGGACAAAAAGGCCAATAATAAGTAGAAAAAAAATTTATTTGACTAAACGTGATTTGCGATACCCTGTTCTATGGAAATTTTTATATTTTTTGATGCCTAATATCACCCCTCTAAGTTTGTGGCCACTTCAAGGCAGCAACCTGTATAATAATTACTCCCTGGTTCACACACAGATGCACTTTTCATATATATATTCTATCTACAACAACAACTCTATAATGATGCATTTTACTTGTCTGTAGAATATTGTTATGTAAGCGTTTCACTGTACTATATAAATATACAGTAGAACTTTTTTTATCTGGCCTGACTGAGATGAGTCAGTCCAGAGAAAATCAGGTTTATCAAGGGCAATCGTGAAACCAGAGCAAAATTAATTACTCATATATTGTATATTGAATATTTTATGTTTATAGACACATATTGTGCTACACAAATACTATCCAATTATAGGGAGATTGTGATTTATGCAGCAAATAGGAACTTAAATATTAATTGTTGCAAAAATATACACGTAAGAAACTGGATTTTTTTAAAGTCGGTTAAAGAAAACATCCTGTTCTAGAAGAACTGTATAAAAGTACCATTGTATGAGAAGTACTCTGTATACAATACAACCAAAAACAGGAGGTCTGCATATATAAACATCCTGAATAGTAATTATTTCTTTTTTTAGGGATGGGACGAATAGTGATTTGACCGAATAGCCAAATGAATACCTGGTTGATGTTTTGGTCGAATATCAATTTCCAAAAATTCATCACAATTATAGATAAAATTGGTGTTTTTAATTGAAAATAAAATTATTGATAATTTCAGATGATTGATAATGAATTATGTAATTGATTATTTAAATAAATATTAAAAAACTGGTTATTGAAAGATTTTTGTTCCCATGATACTGAAAATTTAAAAAAAAACTGATGAAGTATTTTATTTTAATATTACTTACAGAATCATAAATTTTTAATTTATGCAAAAAATTATAATTAATATAATTTTTTAAAATTGCTTAGATTTACACAGATATTCAAGATATTATAGCTGAATACCTAAGCTTTATTCGGACGGACCGAATATTCTGCAAATAGCCCAAATACAGTATAGCAGATGAATATTCGTCTCATCACTACTTTTTTCATTTAAAGAAAACATGAATATAATAAAATATACTAACATAATAGAATTTCTCATTCTTTGTTACCAAAACTCCAGTGGACAAACGTGTTCTCTGTAACAAAAACAAGTATATTTATACTTTAATCAAAGTTATGTGATCTTTCACTGTTTTCTATGTTTGGATAAGCAACAAAAACTGCAAAACAGTGGATGAAATTATTTATTAAGGTAAATCCTTTAAAAATATTGTCATGTTTTATCATGTGTATAATCCATGGATATACATTAAAAAAAAAAAAAAAAATTTCTTTATGCAGATTATACACAGTTGCATTTCATCTGCAGGTTTTTGTTTCTCGGGGAATTCAAATAGAAATAAATATTTTCAAAATTAATCAGTAAAAACAATTTCTTAATGATTCATACATAGTGTACAGATGTGAGTAGAAAAATCAATATTTTTTCTTACAACCACCATGACTAACAACCCCCCCCCCCCTTTCATTCTTTAATATATTTCATTATTAATTCATGTGCAAATTACACAATACTGTAGACTTTAGCGGGGCTTGATAAATTGCAAAAAAATTTAGGCGTCAGAAAACATTTTCAGTAGTCAAACATTTTTTTTATAATCTGCAGATGCCAATTTTGGTATGTTGAGAGAAAATGTCATTCTATAATCCAGGACTTGACTAATCCTAAGCGCCAGGTGCTATAGCAACTAAAAAATTAGGATTAGCATCTATAGAATTTTCTGTATGTGGTTTGCTAAATTAGAGTCTAGACAACACAAAATTTTTGGAATTCATGCCAGCATATTTATCAACATGAAAGGGGTTGCTATGTCCTGGAAAAGTTGAAATATTTTTTTTAAAAACAGGTAAAAAAATATTTATTTAAACTTTTCCAGGACATAGCAACCCCTTTCATGTTGATAAATATGCTGGCATGAATTCCAAAAATTTTGTGTTGTCTAGACTCTAATTTAGCAAACCACATAAAGAAAACTTTATAGACGCCAATCCTATTTTTTTAATTGTAGCAACTGACGCTTAGTATTAGTTAAGCCCTGGATTATAGAATGATATTTTCTCTCAATATACCAAAATTGGCATCTGCGGATTATATGCAGGAAAATGCAGTAAAAAAAACTTACATTTTGTCTGTCTCATAATTTTCAAAATCTTTAACAAAGCATTCAATACAGTCTATATAAACATAATGGCACAATACAGTGGAACCTGTTTAATCCAGACACACACACACACACATATGTCGAAAAGAAAATTTCTCAACCAGAGACTGATGTTTTCCTTTACCCAAAATTAGTTTCAGCTATTTCTATCATACACACATCACTTTATTAATTTTCTTTAAAGGTAAATATGAATCAAAGTTCTTGAAAAGGCATTTTACTGCTATGAATATTAAAATTTAGAAAATAAACAAAACTTGATCCATAACCTGGATAATTAATTCCCTATTCTGGAATCACCTATGTCGAGAGGAGTCTGAATTAGAGAGGTTCTACAGTATTTAAAGAAGAAAATTAATGAATTGCAGTACATTTAACAGACCCTTCTCATCACTTTTGACCTCACCTATTTAAAAGAAAAAGTTCAATGTACAATGTAAATAGTGGACAAACAGTACAATCATTGCCTCGAATAGTGGTTCCCAGCCTGGGGTTGCAATCCTGGGATATTCTAAGGGTCATGCAGACACGTGAAAATCAAAAGAAAGAGTAAAAAAAAAAAAGAGTATAAAAAAAAAACTAGCTTGGTCTCTGACAAGAACAAGCTAGTATCAAATCGAACTCATGAAACCTCTGAACAGGGGCATAAGCAGAATCAACGATGGAGACCCACACTGCTTCTGGGGGGAGGTGCAAAGAATTTCTTCCAGAGAATTTTGAGATACTAACCTCCAGAAATCATTTTAAATTAATTAAAATTGATTGAGATACCATATATAAGACTATTCTCTTCCAATATTTAATTTTTTTTACATAAATATTAGAACTTTAAATTTTGATTGTCTTGGGGGGGGGGGGGGGAGGAGAAGAGCAAGGGCTGAACGTTGATCAAGTGCTCGTGAGCACGAAATCAGACATGAACATTGAGCACTCTGGGTACTTCAGGGAGCACTATGGTGCTCGCAAGCAATGGGTTAAAAATGCCTGTCCTGTAGAACATGTCTGAGATGCTCTTGGGAGGGCAATTGCATCTCCCCATCCCCATGGTACATCTCTTCCTGTGTTATAACTGTGTATTCCTACTAAATTTCATTAAAATCTGTCTATTAGTTTTTCAGAAATTCGACATAATGTGCTAATTCTCTAATTTTGCACGTGAGTGTATTATTTTTAACATGGACAAGCACCGTTTCATACAGAAGAGAAAACTAAAATTTAATATCTTAAGCCCCCAAGTAACCCAAGGGGAGGGATGGAGTAATTTTTGCAGTCTACAATATGATACATCCAGACTATCAAGTTCTCTTCCCATCCAACAGGGCCCTGACTATGGAAGAGTAAATAATCCTTTGCCTCAGAAGACCAAGACTATCCCACAAGAGTGATATATCAAAACTTAATACTTTCTATACTAATATATTTCTCGAAGCAGTAGGCATTGTGAATGAACATAACTCAAAGTAGGAAAAAGACCATCATAAAAAATATATATACCTTTACTTGAACTTGCCTTGGTTTCCTATGAAATAAAAATTTATCTTAATTTTAACGTAGAGAATTGAAAATTCAAATTAGAGAATTATCATGATTCCCTTACAAAATCACATATTTTTAAATATAAACAAAAAAAAAAATTCCCATTAAAAATATATTCAGTGATACAACTACTACTACTAAATCAGACATGCACCTCATCCATATTCCTCTGCGGAACTTCTAATGAATTAGAGCATGTTATAATGTGTGTGTGTGTGTAGTGAACCTTCTGTGAAGTTTGTTTCTGTGTAATGCTTGTTATGTGTATCAATTTCTTAAACTATAAGTTTTTCTCAACTCGTAGTGAGTGAATAATTGTAAAGTTGTAGGCTTGTTGCTTTCTACGGCGAGACTTTTTAACGGGGAGATAGGCTCGAATTCGTGCCTCCAAGTTGGGAACCACAGAAATTATTCAGTGATACTGTATAAAACTTTTGAATTAGTTAATTGGTGCTTCAAATATTTTAAACTGCAATCAATCTGTAAGGCCAGGATTACACTATAAAGGTTTGATAAAAGTTCCTTCATAAAATTTGAAAATGCAACTGATAAGCACATCGGTTATATTTCAGGGAATGTAACCAATATTCTTATTGATTGTTTTTTTCAAATTTTGTAAAAATCTTCTATCAAACTTTTATAGTGTAATCCGGCCTAAAAGCAACACATATACAAAATATGTGTGTGAGAACTGCTTCATAGTACTATGAAAAATGCTTATTCTTCCTTGTTATTACACAATATCAGCGTCTGAGAGGTGATTGATCACCTCCTCCACAAAAACAAGAGTAAACTAAATTTTAATATCTTTTAAGACCCCAAGTAACCCAAAAGAGGGATGAAGTAACTTTCGCTGTCTACAATACGATACATCTAACTTTCAAACATTCAAGCTAAATCAGATATATATTTTTAATTTTTTTTATTCCATGTGTAAGAAAATAATGATCACACTGACAAAAATGTTTTCTCATGTAGACAAAAGTTTGTTTCGTACTTGGGGTGATTAAAAAAATTGCAACAACTATAAATCAACTGTAGGATGTGTAAATATTTTACACAAAAGTTAAATATATAGCACTGGTTATCATTGCAAGCATTTTGGTAATGAACCACACTGGATTTACTCCCAAAGTAAGAAGATCATTTGTTTCGTAGGCAATTAAATTTTGCTTTGTAATTTATCAATTTTACGGATTTTTATAGATGCTCTCATTTATTGGTAGCTTCACATTCAAAATGAACTATGTAGTTCACTTGAACTAGTTCAATAAAAAGATCTCAAAAGAACAGTTCCGTAAAAAGAACGACTTTGCCCATCACTAATTTTGATAATGACGTGTTGCAGGAGATGCCAAAATATGACTACTATAGTAAGGACATGATTTATTTAGACATGGAAAAGTTTGTTGTATGATGAAATAAATGTCTAAATTAATATGGAAAATTCAGGGCTCCCACTCAAAACATTAGAAAAAAAATAGGATGGGGGACATCAACAACCCCCTTAGACAACATAATTATAGAATAATAAAAAATCCCTAATTTTTTTTCCCTCATAGCACCAAACACTATTTCAGTATCCTCTAAGATTGACTCAAGCTAAAACCAAATGACAGAAATGACTTGGTTACAAAAATAATTTTTGGCCAAAACAGGGTACTAATTTGCTGAGCATTGTAAATATTGTTTATGACCTTGCATACATGCCCTAAAAATACATAAGACAAATAAATGCTACAAACCTAGAATAGGCCTATGTATCTAACTGCTTTGTTATGCAAACTGCTGTTTCACCTATACACAAAATGTGGATCATAATTTTGAATGATGAATGTTAGTTACTGTCCAAGACCATGAAGTAGTAAATACAAATTTATTTTTTCCACCCAGACAGAAGTTTTTAATGACTGCTGCTCTACTGGTTGAGCTCTCAAACTAAGCAAATGAAAAATTAATAAACCAAATGGGCCACATACACCCCTCCCCAAATAACCTTGGAAACGATGCAATTTCTGCTTTGGCAGAATCATTAATTGCAATCTACAACATTTGTGATATTTGGCAATGTATCAATGATTCCCTCCTGAATTAAAATCAATTACATGAATTTTGTTGATAGGATTTGGTAAAAATGTAGGAAAAGTAAGAGCCCTGAAAATTTTGTGTGTGCCATGCCTAATGTCAGAAGCATGTCTCAATTTAAAAAACATCTAGTTACTTTACAACAGTGTTTGCCAACCATTTCGGTGTCATAGACCTCTTGTAGTAGATGTCAATGCTCCATGGACCCCCCCCCCCCCACATAGCATCAGAACATCAATTTCAATGCCCTCCTATAAAATCTAAATTGTATTGTTTTTTCAAATTTGTGTATCACAAAAATGGATTTTTTTACAATTCCACAGTACCAATAGTGTCATTCATGCAATGGTAGTAAGTGAAAATGATCCCAGAGGTCATTACAAAGTACTTACAGACCACCAGGTTGAAAAATACTGCTTTACACATTGGCCGAAGCTTGAAGTAGGCCTATATAGGATGTAATACTATGAGCTCTGGCTTGCCAGTTTGCGAACTCACCAAACTTCAGACACACATACTTCCATACCATTTACATAATAAATATCTAATTGTTATCCAAAACACATGTTTATTTTTTTTATAATCAGGCATGTAACTTTTTTATTACTCCTCACACATAAAACTGAATACTGTTTAAAAAAATGATTGTGTATGAAAGGAATGATCGTACTAACCAAAACATTTTTCTGTGATGACAAAAATTGGCCTCGTATATATAGCTGAACACTATTAAAAAATGAGGAAAAAAGGTCATTGGATGGTACTCAATAACAAATTTATTTTTCTACTATAAATGAAACAAGCCACAGACATAGAAAATTTTGAAACCTTAAAGAACGAAAAAATTATGTTTAAGCCTAAAACATACTTATCATATAATCAGATTTTTTTTGTGAAGTTCATACTTTAAGCACTAAATTTTTCTGCAATGATGAAATGAAATAGAGAAAATAGTTTGTCATTATTAGACTTATTGTAGCATCTAAAAAAGAAAATACTTAAACATATAATATGACAAATATATAAAATATGACTGCAGAATTTCTTTTTCTGCATCATAAATGACGAATAAATGAATTTGTTTTGAGTTAGGTATATATATATGTGTGATGCTTCCTTCAACACAGGATTATTGCTTCCTCGTGAAAGTATAAAACACACTAAATCTTTAACCTCCAAGTTTAATTTTTTAACTTCTTCATTGAATATGCTTTTCACTGTTACCTAGGTAATCTTTCAAAGTAAATGACCATAAATTAGGGTTGTAGAGTGCAGTTTGATAATATTAGTGTAGTTTTTCCCCCAGAGTGGTTTAGTAATTTGTTTTGTTGGAGGGGAGGGGGGTTGGAACCGATTCTGCAAATTTTCACATATGGTCCATAAAAATGAATTTGATTTGAGATTAAAGACTTATTCGAGTACCTCAATCTGAAAGTGTGCAAGACAACTACAAAACCTTGCTGAGTGGGAGCAAAGCAAGAAAAAATAAATTAGCAAATCTAGCAAACCTAATGCAAATTCAGCAGTATACATAAAACTGACTCTCTGATGAACTGGCTTTATAATCGCAAAAGAGACAAATGCAAAATCTTTGTGGGATATAAATTAAGGAAATATTTCCCAGAATGGCAGATGACCATTTGATGACTCCCATTTGAAAAAGTCTCTCCACAGAGAGCAGGCAGGCCTACAACACGATACTCACAAAACATGAAAATTCAAGCATTTCCATCCTTACTTCAGAAAATGGAAGCCAGATGGCAGCATGAACACGAAACAAGCGCAACTCAACAACATAAATACGTTAGGGCCAAGCATACACTCAGAACATGCGTTCCGGCATGTGCCGATTCATTAGAAATTCCGAAAAGGAATGTGTACGAGGTACATGTTCGGTTAAGTAGTAGTATAGCGAACTCCAAGAGACCGGAGAAATCAGTTTGTTATAACGAAATTTCATTATTATAATAATCCAGGTTTCTGCATTTTTCTATGTAAACTTATCTGGAGGATTAGAAAAGTGTTCGTTAAAATGAGATTTTTGCTATAACAATATTCGTTAAAACGGGATTTGTGACTGTACTTGATAAAAAGCTTATCAGTGATTATATCGCCTTCTGCAGAGTATTTTATCCATTTTTCTGCAAATTTGCCTTTGGTTTTTTCTGCTATGCTGTTACAATATAGAAACTATTTCTCCCTGAGAACTAGGCAGATAAGTTACCCATAAAGAAACATTTTCTTACCGATGAAATGTGGAATGAACTTCACCAATCTTGATTTTGTAGCCATTTATTTTTGGATACATTTCAATATCAAATTTTTCAAAGAGTTTAGGTTCATAATTTTCTGGAGTGACTAAAAAGTAGAAAAAATTGGATATGTGCAGTAGAATCTTTCTTTCTTAAAATTGACAACAAAAAAATCATTTCGAGAGTTTTCTTGAAAACTCTTTATCGTTCCTCTTCTTAATGTAAAAACTGAGTTTTCACATAAAGAAAAAGTACAACCCAAAAAGCAAAAAATATATATATATACATCGAGGAAATTAAAATGTGATTTCTTTTACATACATAGTCAGACCGGCTTATACCAGTCAGAAAAAACAGTGAAACTACTTATGTGAAAATTATGTTATCCTCTTCACTTCATTTTTAGTGGTTCCAAATGATTTTATATATAATGATTTTTTTTAAGTTAGGGTCTGAGGAAGAGCCGTCTTAAGAACATCATAGAGCCTCCCTCCATGCCAAGTGATTTTTCTGTGACCCTACCTGGCAAATTCTCGAAAAATTCAATCACTTCTCATTTTTCTGAGGTTCCACTTCTCTTGAGGTGCCCATGTGTAGGCACTGGCCTGGGGTACATACTACGATATGAAAATGAAGGTTTCAAATAATAAAGCATGAAAATAATTTGTAGTTGACCTCTTGGTACCATGTTTGCTCAAATGGCTCCTGTAAATAAAGTGTGATGTAATATGTCATGCATTTCATTGTGTGCAGAGTTTCTCCCACTTATTTTGATGAATGAAATCCAGTACAACTACTCAATATCATTATATTGTGGCAAACAGACAGTCATCACTGACCACCCAGAGAGAGACCATCTTGGGATGGTTTGAGCTCTTTCTCAAAGGGATAAATAGTCTTGGAGAGCTCGTATCATAACAGCACATACACATGTGTGTACCTAATTCAAATGGTCCTAATAAACATATTGACCCAAATTAATTAATTCAATTAACTAATTTTAATTTTTTGAAGACATTTTGACATACAATAAACACAAATCAGTTTTAGAAAAAAACCTTGCACTTTGAAAAAATTATTTTTTTTTACTTTCATCATTGTACAGCAAAGTGAGGAAAATGTTTCCTTTCTTTGGCAAAGGCTGAAGAAGTTTAGTCAGATCTTTCATATTTTTAACAATGTTTTCCAATTCATTCAGGCTCTCTAATTCATTTTGTGAGCTAGAAATAAAATTTTATATTATGGATAAAATAAATAACAGAGAAAGAGATGTTATAATAAGTTGAAATATTTCATAAAAATAAGTATTTTTAAAATACACAGTAACGCATGTAAATTGACTAATACAGTGATACCTCAGCTCACATTCCAACTAATTACTAATACTTAGGCTCAGATGATTTATTCCGGAATCATGTTTGTTAGCCGAAGCACGATTTGCCATAGGTTTCTATGGAAAATTGTTGAATTCGTTCCAGTTTCACTGCCCAAAATTTCAAGATAAGTTTTTTAAAACATCAAGAAGCGGTATACAAAAGACAAAACCTGATTGAAGGCTGATATGAACAGTTTCAAAAGTAGACAAATGAGAATTTACAGGAAGATGAGGTACAAAAGATAATTTTATTTTACACTACGCACACACAGCCAATACCAGCTTTAGTCTACTAATACCATATGAAGGGTCAAAAGGGAAAAAAACCAAAATTAATGTTTTTGCAGTTTTGTATAGCTCAGTACCATCTCTTTCAACCACATAAAAACACCAGAGGTAAAAATGCTTTTATTTATTTATACAATATTGCGTGGCTGAGGCCTATACAAGGGAATGCGGTGGTGGAGTTTGACAGAGGAGACGACTGATGTTACAAAGGAAGTCAGACACTGTTATTCGCTTATCGTACGAGGAAAAAGAAACTAAATTTGAAGCAATCTGTGGATGCAAAGATGGGTCTCAATTTTTGTCAATGGTTAATTCTTTAAGAAAAGTATGAAGCTGGAGTTATAAAATTGGAAGTGTCAATATGAAAATGGCCATGAAGGATTTTGAAAAGAAAAGTTAATTGAGAGAGATGTCTATGAGTGAAAAGCGTTTGTATATTATATTAAGTTGGCACCTGAGTTTAGTGG
Source organism: Pholcus phalangioides (assembly GCF_987345545.1). Lineage (NCBI taxonomy): Eukaryota > Metazoa > Arthropoda > Arachnida > Araneae > Pholcidae > Pholcus > Pholcus phalangioides. Next base: position 18,746,862 of record NW_028301616.1, on the reverse strand, counting down.
TGGAGGCGGAGAATTACCAACAGTTAAGAATGAAGCGGGCGAATTTATTTTGAACTCTAATTTGTCTATGTTTGAGAGAGTATGGAGAGTAATAAAGGAAGAAAGATATGGCATAAGGGGGAAACATGATTTTAGTCACACTGTGCAGATATAAAAATGCTCAGAACCCACAACATGTGGAGTAGAAACGAATTTGTGACATGCGTAGAAAGCGATATTTGAGTGTGTGTGTGTGTATATTTGTTTTGCTTTATTGATGTGTAGTTCATGCTGTGTGCTTATGAATTTCAGGTTAGTTTGTATATCAAAGTATCACTGAGTATAGATTTAAGTTGTGTTCTAAATAAACGTCCTATGTAAAGATTCTAGTGGAATGGATGGAAGTTACAAGTTGACAAGAAACGATCCTGTAAAACCCATCTCCTTTCATAGTGATTGACTGTAAACAAGAAATTTATAAAGCTTGGACAAATTTTTTTAAAGCCTATATACCAGAAAAAATGTCCAGTGCTGACAAGGCCAATCAGATGCCTTCATGCAGATAGTTCTACACCACGTTTAGTGTACCACCCTGTTCCAGTTTCTTCCGTAGTCGCACCAGCCATGAAAATACTGTTAAAAACAAGCAAAAAGGGAGAAAGGACCATCAATAAGAGAAAGACAGGTCTATTGAAGAATTGGAAGTTTTGTGCAAGGTCCCAATCTCTCTTGCAAAGTACAACGATCTACAATATTTAAGAACTTTATTAACAACTTGGCATGGGATGAATGTGAGAGTGATAAGCAGCTGATGACTAGGGCTCAGATTTCTATGTCTGCATATTTTTTACTTTTTTGCGTTTCGCTATTTTTATGTGATAGAGCATATTTTCACAATTTTAGAGCATATTTTCACAATTTTAGAGCATATTTCATAATTTTCGATAAAAAATAAATTTTTTCCACCCGATTCTAATCCTGCTTCAGACTGGTTTTTGCAGTTCCCACTTCTGATGAGAGCTCTTAGGGTTAGGATTTTTATGCACTAAAAATGGAACATCATTGCTGATTGGTAAAAATCCTGAAATTTAGGTTTTTCAACCAATCAGCAATGGCATTGAATTTTTGGAGCATAAAAATACTAACCCTTCAAGGACACTGGTTTGTGGCTGTAAATAGATAAATCATCTGAATCGGTGTGAGTGATGGTAACTTGTGGGAAAAATTATCTAAAATTGGTAAATGGAGGAATTTTAAGCATTTGTGGAAAATTTTGAGTTTCATCAAATAAAAATTAATTTTGTGCAATGCTTTTCTAAACTAAATGCTGTACTTAGCTAGGTGCTTTCGCCTATAGATGGCAGCACATTAATTCTGAATTTGTAGGGAAAAACTTACTTAAAAGGGAAATTTTGGCTGGGTAAGATTAGTTCGTAAAATGAAGAATTTTTGTTCATACAATAAGTAATGGTTCAAAATAATTTAGACTGCATCAACATTTCTCATTTTCATACTATTTTGCTAAAACTAATGCTATTTGAGATAGGAATGAAAAAATTTTGAGGACATATTTTTCATTTTATAAGGCATATTTACAGGTTTTTTAAGAGCATAAATGCATTTTTTATAGACCATATTTTAGAAGTTTTTAGAGCATAAAAATCCTAGCCCTAATGATGACGTATACTTCAAGCATATAAACGACAATGATGACTAAAGATAATAAACTTTTTTTTCACTGAATATTTTTCTGCACTGACCACCAATACTTTTTCATCTCTACTTTTAACTTAATTCATCATGCTATGACCAAATATAATTATTCAAACTTATGCAATGTGTATGTATGTTCAGTTTCAGATTCCTGCTCAAACTACAGGTTTGTGGAGAATGAAGCCAAGAAAAAAAAATTTATATACAACTATTTTTTATTTACTTTTTAAAAATAGTTTGGTTTGAGTTTTACATAATACTTACAGTGTAAAATTTCTAACACTGTAATTAAACCAGATTTAAAAAAAAAAACAACTTTGTTTTATCGACTGAAACCATTCCCCCCAACATAGCTTTAGTTTACTAATACCTTATAGGTTTAGTCTACTAAAGCTGGTGTTGACACAACCCAGTTGAGTACTTAGGCATCTCCATCCATGTGTAATTTGTTTAGCTCATTTCTGTGTCTTATACACAGATAGAAAAGATAAGCTCTTGGAATGTCTAGACTGTTCAGTTTGATGCTAAAAGTCTTTCACTGAAACAATCCATGCTCTGAAAACAGTTTTTTTAATGTATTTTCTATTTTACATGGAAGACTCAAAATTCAAATTTGAAATGATTTAAAAACTTTCAGAAAGAGAAGTGGAGATACATCTGGAAAAAGATTCTGAGGTGGACATGAGTTAATCGGGTTCAAGTTACAATAATTCTCTGTTGATGATTAGTGCTAAAATTCAGCTCAGGACACGCCTGTTTTATGTTAGCATGTGCATCCATATCAATGAAAATTTTCATTAGCTGAATCCGTATTCATTAGCCGAGGTACCACTATATTTGTTAAAATAGTGGTTCCTTACGATTTACGCATGGTAGCACATTTCAGTAATAAATTCGGATACTTTTTTTCAAAAACTTTTAATTAGTATTTAAAATATAAAAAAGATCAGAGAGAACCCTTTGGTTGTGTCAGAAAAGCTTTTATCACATTTTGGACTACTGCTACTACTAAACTACACATGCAACTCGTAAATATTTCTCTGAACACTTCTAATGAATTAGTGCATGTCTAAATGTGCAGTGTATGTGCTCTTCACCAAACATGAAGTTTGTTTCCAAGGAATGCCAGCTATGTGTTAAAGGAGTGCTACCTCCTGTATTTCAAATTCATAAGCAAACAACTTGATAATTATTATTATGTCTATTGAACTAATTACAAATGTTATAGGTCTGATTGCTCTCTGCGAAGAGACTTTTTAAAAAGTCAAATGGGAGATCAGCTTGCATTCGCACCTCAAAGATAGTGAGACACAGCAAGGGCCCACTGTATTTTTTTGGAGATGAGCTTCTATGCTTTTGGAATTCCAAATGAACATAGCAAAGAAAAAGAGAAAAAGAGTTTTTACAAAAGCTCAATAGAAACTTCAGAACCTACTTCTTGGTCCTAAGGGGACTATTTAACCATACATTCACCTCATACACATTTCTTTGCAGAGTTTCTAATGAACTTGTACATGCAGGAATATGTTGTGTGTGTGTGTATATGGGTGGCCCTAACGCATTTATGTTGTCATGGTTATGCTTGTTTCATATTGTGGTATGTAAAGGGACCAAATTACAGAGTTTCCCAGACAATCAAACTGTTTCTATTTTATAAACCAACTCAGCTAATGTAATTTCATATCACAAAATGTCACTGAATTATTCTTTAACCCGGGAGGACATGCACCTGTAGTAGAGACACAAATGCTTGCATAGAGTACTGGTGCATTAGCTGCACTCAAAATTCAACTTCTTTTCCATGTGAAATATTTTAGCTAGAAATTAAATTCAATTCTTCAATCAATCATTTTATTGAAATTAATATTAATTTACCTTTATAAAAATACAATTAACTATGCAAATCTTTTATTTTTCACAGTTTATCAACCACATCTACAGCCTCTTTCGTCGCATTAACCAGTCATCTGGCCAAATAATTTCTCCTTTTTCCCTTTTTTGTTTCTTTTTAAAAGTTTGAAGCTAATAAAATATATGTACCTGATTAAAATTTTTTTTATGAATACATTGAAACTGGCTCCATGTTCTTTACTGTTTTTAAATCATAAACAAAAAAATATATATTATAATATATTTAAATATATAAAATATATTATAATTGAAATAATTATACCAAAAATTGGCATGAAGTCATACGTCTTCGTAGCTAGATGACTGGTTAAGAAGCCCTTTGATAATTATTGCCTTGATGTGAACCTTTGTGAAACAGAAACCTTTCTACAACTGATTATTATTTCAGTCTGATATTCTATTTCATAAAAGTTCCACTGTAATTAATGAAGTAAAAAAAAAGAAAACAAATTAGTGATGTAAGAATAAGAATTATTCAAGGGAATAGTTTTAATTTATTTAAAACAAAAAAATTATCTTACTTTTGAAATGATGCTGTAGCATAATTATAATCCCATTTAACAATCAGTTCTTCCATTGGCTATTTTGAAAAGACAACAAAAAAGATAAGGTATGAACAAATGTTATATAACAAAAAAACAGTTTTTCTTTGTTCCTGGGTTGTTAGTATTTCTGTGTTTGCTTAGCTTTAATAATGCTGAAACTGATTATTTTCTTCAAACTTTGCTTTTGTGGTGTGGGGACTGATATTTAAGAATTGGTAATTTACCAATGGCTGACTAGAATTGTGAAATTGACAAAAAAAAATCATGATTTTTTACAGAGCTGCGACAAATTATTTAATGTGACCAATTTTCATAGATGATGTTAACGTTTGTACATTTCAAAGATTACTCATGTGAAATATTTTTCAGTTTTTTTTCAGTATTTTTTAAAAATTTTAACATCAGATGACACAATTCCAAACAAGGAAAAGCTGTGATTGTGACTGGATATTATTAGACATTAGATATACATCTGAAGGTTTTGATCGCAAAAATCACCAATCAAAATTTTTTTGTTTGGCATAACTTTAGTTTTGGTAATAGGCAATAGCCTATTACCAAAACTAAAGTTATGATTTAAGATGATTTAAAGGTGACGATTGGCTGCATTTGCCATTGATTTCGATGAAATATGGTCACATTTAGGTAAAGTATGAAAATTTTTTTAGATCAACTGGTAATTCTAGGGAAAAACTGCTATACTGCTATTCACATAATATTTTCTTGACACTTCCTTACAACTCACATAATTCTGCTCTTTAGGTATTCAAGATATACCTCCAAACAACAAAAATTTGATTTCCTGAATTCAAAAGCAAAATCACAAACATAAAACTGTTATTTTTCCTTTTTAATCATGTCATTAGAAAATGGGGTCAGTTATCCAGGAACAAAAGTCTTGTTATGTGGTGAAAAAAATCAAACATTATTTGCTAATCAAATATTTACAACGTTTCTTTTAAATTAAATACTTACAATAACCCCTCATTATATCACACATCCGGGGGGGGGGGGGGAAATTGAGCACGATATACAAAATCCTGTCTGAAAATGTATGCTTACTAAAGCTTTTAAAGTTAATTACTTATATATACAGACCTTGTATAAACCTGGTCCTTCAGTGAACTGAAAAAAAAAGTTTTTAAATTAAATCGACCAGCACAAGTGAAGTTAAAATTATACAATTCAACATATTAAAAAAACAATACTATCTCCACATAAAAAACTAAGAAGTATGGGGGTTATAACTGAAGAAATATTATGAAGTAAACATCTCTAACCAAAAAAATATATATTGAACTGGAGAAAAAAATTAGTTACAAAAACATACCAAGAATCTAATTTCATCCAACTAAAAAAAAGAAAAACATGACATTATCAGGGGAGAAAACCAACAAAAATAAAATGCATATTAATTAAAACCTGGAAAAAATATATGTATGTATGTATGTATGTATGTATGTATATATATATATATATATATATATATCTACAATTAACTTCCCAAAATCATGCTATAGTAAAATCATATAACGCAAGGAATACTGTACTATAAAATGACCATTTTATTTATTGAAAGAAAACTATTTTTGATATAATCTGTCTTCTGAAATCTGACAAAAACATTTAATGCTTTAACTTAATTTTAGAAATTGATTTTACTTTATTAACCAATTTTATTTTTTTTCACCTTGAATATATATGCTATATGTAAGGTGGATGAATAAGTACATCCCTCACAGGTATAATAATAAGCAAAAAAAAGTAAGGTTGTAAACTAATACAAGGTACCTAAGATAATAAAACCATGGCAAATAGCAATTTAAAAATGTAAGCATAGTAAAAAACAAATTTAGACTGAACTGAAAACGATCAAAGGTGTAATAAATATGAGGAATTATAACTAAAACATCATATATTTTGTTATTTTTTATATATTTTACGATGAATCTGCTGCATATGAATGAATTAGTAAGATTACACATCATGACAACAACTTTGAACAATGAACTGTTGAGAGAGAGAGAAATAGGTTACATACATATCCTTTGTTGACTCCTATCAATGAACTTTTCAAAAGTTCAATTATTTGTATAACCCCATCTATTTTGCAGTCCCTCTTTAGCAGTTCAAACTTGGTGAATGGATCAGAATCTATATAAGCACAGACAAAAAAAAGCTATTTCAAATCAAAATGTTTAAATAGTCACATATGAAGTTACAAATAAAAATACTATGGCAAAAATTATATTAATTTTTTCATATTTGGTAAAAATAGGTAAAACTCCTCTTTAAGAAATTTATTGTGACCCACCCTCTGAGCCATACATGATAAAACCATAGCCCGAGGAACAAATGTGGCCCTCTGGGTTACCTGATGTAGCTGCTACCTTAAAACCTAATTTCGTAAAAAATGAACCAAGCGGCACATTCACAGATCGCTTGAGTGACCCATGGCACAGTTCCAGAACACTTTCCGGTCCTTGACACATTTGGAGATCGCTTAAGTGATATGTGGCAGTTTTAGAGCACTTAAGCTGTACCAGTGCAGTTTTACATTACTAAAGTTACTCGCTGCACATTCCGAGATTACTTGAGTGATTCGTGGCATAATTACAAATCACTCATACACTCACTGATTTGCTACACATCTCCAGAACACTTAAGCTGCCCACAGCACATTTCTAGAACACTTCAGCAACCCTAACACATTTCCAGATCACTTGAAGGATCTGTGGAACATTTATAGATCACTTAATTGACTCTATAGAGGACATATCAATGGGAAGAATCTTAATGCAGGTGCCCACAAACTAGGAAAATGGTTTTTCCTGTTTTTGGCACACTCAGTAAAAATGCCATTAACAATAATTTATATTTTTATAAAGGATAGTTGATCCACGTAAGCATTATTCAAACCACACCCCCCCCCCTCCATCGAAAGTCAGCAAACTCAAAACCCCATCCCCTTGTCGATGCTAATGTAATACTTGAATGACTCCTAATAGTTAATACAAGCAAATGTTAGATTATTTTACTGAATGTATCAGTCAAGTTAAACAGCATTATCATCAAATGGACTTAAAAATTATTTAAATTTGTCTTTTATGAGATGCAACATCACACGTCTTTTATGAGATGCACATAACTGCAAGCACTGTTATAATTGGTTCAGAAAAAAAAAATTTAAGAAAAAATGGTCCTTTGATTAAAAGATTACAGACCACTGATATACATAATATGATGCATATTGCACACATAGTGTATAAATAATTTTCACATTTTGAGAGAGAAAGAATACCCGTAATTCCATAATAAGTGTTGCGATTGAAGGAAAGGAAGTAGGTTGGTTTGCTTGAAACATTTTTGTGGAATATCGTCAAGATTAAATGAAGATTCCTCAAAATGACCAAATATTTTGGTTTATAAATCAGAAAGTCTGTAAGATGAACATTCATAGCCAAGGAGTGGCTATGTATAACATGTATCAAGGAAACAGTTATTTTCCGGATATTATGCTGAGGTGAGCTCGGAAAGAAAAGTCATCACGTCTCCGCCGGGACTCGAACCCAGGCCCTCTTGCATACCTCAGCATAATATCCGGAAAATAACTGTTTCCTTGATATCTCTGGCTGAGAAAAAAGCCATCTATATCTCTCTAAACCGTCCCACCCGGGGGCCATTTCCTGAAGTTAAGAGAGGCTACTAATGCCTCTACTTCAGCGCCTCACGACACAGTGCGTGAAATTTGGAAGGCAGATTCATGTGTCTCCAGTGGTGTAGATGGTAGCATGCTTGCCCGGTATGCAAGAGGGCCTGGGTTCGAGTCCCGGCGGAGACGTGATGACTTTTCTTTCCGAGCTCACCTCAGCATAATATCCGGAAAATAACTGTTTCCTTGATATCTCTGGCTGAGAAAAAAGCCATCTATATCTCTCTATAACATGTATGTTTGTTCTGAAGAATCGTTGATTCACATTGAATCAAATATTACCTTCAAATAAAATATATTAAATCCATAACACTTTGCAAAAACAAGCATCACAAACCATGAAGAGCTTTTTAAAGCAAAATTGAAAATCAGCTCATTGATCTTTGAGGTTGGGTTATGCTTTATTTCATATCACATTTCCAGTTTACAAATGATTGGACTTGTACTAGGTGTTTATGAATTGAATTGAAAATGATTCTCACCTTCTGTTTCTGTCTCCCAGAATGCTTCATTCGGATAAGCATTCATCAACTTCAAGAATGTGGATATCAATACACCCGCAGTTTTTTTAAAATAAGATGCTGATGTTGATACAGTGCTTTTATCAGAGTTTTTCAACATCTGAAAACATATTGATATAATAGGCAAGCATATTGTGTAACTAAGCATTAATAGAAAAAATATATACAAAAGTTAACACCAGCATGTAACAGAGAATGAAATATTACCTAAAGCTTTATCGGCAATGTGGATGACTTTCTCAAATTAAAATGGAAAAAGAAATGTAAATTCCTCATTTCATTTATTTCTCTTAGTTTTTAAATCACGAAAATGAAACCGTTGCTTAGAGTATAAGATAATCAAAAGGTTTGAGTAAACAAACAACTCAAAATACAGTGCTCTACTTTTGATTGCCTCAAGTTAATAGCGTCTCAGCTTGCAACTAATCAGCACTACAAGCAACAAATATTGGCCAAATATGTTTCAACCTGCAGGCAAATATTTAACTTATAGGCAGTAGTAGCATATGCAGTATGAAGCATAGGGAGCCTGTGCCTCTCCCAAAGATAAGGCTTTACTTTGAAAACTCTAGCTTGAAATGCACAAAGACAAATAATGTCCCATCGAAAAGTTTACTTCAAGACACAAGTTTTCATGATACACGCACAGGCCTATTCAAAAATAACCTAAAACTTGCAACTTAAGCTTCGGAACAATTGTAATATAAAATGCCCAGGTGCTTCTCCAAATGTTTTATGAACATTTCTCTATTTTGTTGTATTTACTGCCAGAGTAGGAGATATTTTGAAATGTAGTTTTCATCACAAATAAAAGTAAAATAAAAATTAACTTTTGAAATAGAATTTTAAAAAGTATTTCTCATAAAATCCATTTTAATAACTCATTAGTAATTACCTCTCCGACATTTTGAAGCCTACACCGAGAAACTTGAAAAGACATATCTAAAATGAATAAAATAATCATTTATGATTATTATGCATAATCACCTTATTCATCACATTTACCATAACATATATATAATATTTTTATATTATACTAGCTATAATACCCAGCACTGCCCAGGTTTTCTTCAATTTCTGGGAGTATTGAAAAAGTGACAAACTGCATTACTACAAATAACATTATAAAGGCATATAAAATATTATACATATACTGACAGCATTAAAGTGATAAATCATTGTAAAGACATATAGCATGTCTGAAACACATTGCTATGGAACCATGGTAACCAAAGTAAACATTTAGAAAGTGAGTGTTGAGGGCGAGAAACCATTGTTGCCTGACAGTTTTTTGCTCATTTCGGACATTTGCCCAGCTCTGACAAACTTTTAAATTAGCCTATATCGTTCAAGTAGGATCCCATTTGGTATATATGCCAAATTTGGCGACGATCAATCTAAAATTGCAGATTTATATAAAGAACATACACACAGACAGAAAATCAATTTTACATATATAGAATTATAATATTTTAGTATAATATTTACGAATTTTATATAATATTTTTGGAATTATAACAGTATATCTACACACATACGGCAGTGAATCCATGGCTCCCATATGGGGGGGGGGAAACTTGGTTTTTGGTGAGACCAAGATACTGGCTCCTTATATTGGTTTTCAAGAAAATTCAGTTTCACACAAATACTAAAAAAATATAAGATCTGAGACACCCTCCCGACCATCAGCCTTTCTCATGAATGGGCCATGGTATTAACAGCAGCTGTTAAAGTGTCAGTCACCCCAATTCAAAATCTTATTTCATGTAGTAGACCAGGGCTGGACAAATCCCAGACACAGTCAGGTCGCCATGGCACTAAAAAATTGGTATTGGCGCCTAAAATTTTCTTGTGTAGTCAATACTAAATCACAGGCTGAGAGCGGCACAAAATATTTGGAATTTATAACATTGAATTGTAGGACCGGACACACCCTCCCCTTCCTGAATAAGGGTTCGAGTCCTGTATATACGGGATAACTGGCAACTTTCAGCCCCCTCCATCTTTTTCATGTTGGTGCCTCTGCTCTTGATCAATCTTATGGTTGCTCCCATGCTTGCACCTACCCAATATTTCTGCCCATGAGTACCTGCGACCGATATAATGTAAATTCATATACAGGGTGGGCAAAAAGTCAGTAGAAACTTTAAAAATGAACAGCATTGCTAGGTCAAAGGAATTTTTCCTAAGACCGGGGAAAAAACTAAAAGAACAGCCAATAGGTGGCACTGACATACACACGTCAAAGAAAATTTACGCAAATAACAAACAGAATGGCTCTAAATCATTTATTACAGTAGTAAGTGTTCCAAATGACCGACCACCACCACAGGGGATAACACATTGTAGGCGAGCCATAAATCCAGCAACAGCAGAGTGCAGCAGGTCCACATACAGTATTAAATGGTGAATTGGTTATGGATTAGGAGCGCAAGTTCTTATAACCGTCCCATTTGCATATTTCCACCGAAGTTTCTCGTACCAGCACCACCTATTGGCGGTTTTTTAGTTATTTTCCCCCATATTAAAAAAATTCCCGTCACCTAATGATATTAACCCTGTAAATTGTTTTTTCAGTTATTTTTCCGGTTTTTATTCATTTTTAAAGTTTCTACAGACTTTTTGCCCACCCTGTACATGAATTGACATCAGGCCTCCAAATCCTTTCAAGTCTATCTCCATCTATGGCACACTCTTTCAGTTGCTCACATGCTTGCATACTCCCTAGATCACTCTTTTGGTCACTGACCTAATCCCCTGAATTTTTTGCCACAAGACAGGCAAATTTATGGGGTTTTTTTCACACTTTTCTCATTCTATTCTAATTTTTTTGGCCACTCGTTCCTCAAATTTGAAGCCCATAAAACTTGTCACCTTGATCTACAGCCCCATTAGCCCCCCCCCCCCCCGTAAATACACCCCTACCTGCAAGTTCAAGAAAATTCCAACCATGGCCCTTTACATCCTGGAGCAGAACCGTAGTATGCCTTCTCAGGGCTCCGGGCAGGCTTCTCCTTGGGGCCCCTGTTGAAAGGCTCATTATTAGGCAGAACAAACATTAAAATTTTGTGGGGCCCCATTCGGCTCGGGCCCAGGGGCAGTGCCCAAGTTGTCCCAGCCTAGTTATGGTCCTGGCCTCAAAACTACGATCTTTGACAGACCTCAAGCCAGACTTTTCACGGGCCCTTCTATAGTGCATTTATAGCATGAAAAAAAATGATGGCAATTGTCTCGAGCGCTATCAGTCCCAACCTTGTGGGGAGAACCCATGATTCCAACACCAAAAGCATTATAAGCAAAAGTCTGAAAACTCATCTCTTCATTGAGAATTAATACAATTTTCATTGGTGAACATAAAAAAAGTAGATAAAAATGGTATTAAATAATTAGTTGCTAATTAAACTAAAAGTATTAATTAGTTACAATATTACCTGGAGCTTTCACAAGTAGCATGTCTAGCTACGTGGCTTGAAATGCACAAACAGACAGCGTTGCTGAAAAAAAGTCATATTTATGATCAAAAAGCAGACGATCAAACAATGTATATCAAAAAATTAAAATTAGTAGACTTGATATCTCGTCTGCTTTTTTTTTTATTATTCAAATTAATGAACATGTTGCACTTCGAATAAATTCAACAACTATTTCATAAAATAGGGAAAACAATAAAAACAATAATTGATTATAATTATTAATCAACAGTAGTTATAAAAATAAAACTCATGAAATTATAAGTCTTTTTCCCCTCTCCCATTGAAACGGCGGTCCAAAGCTTTAGCAAAAACTCCATTGACTTTGAACAAGTGTTCTGGACGGCTTTGACAGCAAAAACATCTGATTTTCTGCATAAAATAACTACAAGTAGGAAAAATATATCAAAATAAAAATAATTTTACAGTTATGATGATTTAAAATATATATACAAAGAGACTTTTTTGTAATTTCTTGATAATTCATAAAAGTTGAATATTCAAACGAAGTCACGGTCGTCCGTCCGTGATCGAGGTAAACAAAATTTTCTTAATCCCATGTGGTTCATCCGTGTTGTCACTTAATATTAGAATCATGCCGAATCATCATAAAAAGCGAGGTTAGTCTTTATTAAACAAGATAAATTAAATTTTATAAAAATTACTGTTGTGTACTTATTGTATTATTTTATGTAAAGAAATTTTCAACCTTGAGTTGCGAGCGTGTCCCTTGTCCCATGAGTAAGAAGCTGACCACCCCCTCCCCTATTTTTGTTTTTTTAACACTACAAATTCATTATTGAGAGGTTATAAATGACGTGGAGGCACTTCTATCTAGATGTGGGTCCAAGAGAAATTCTGATCCGGGGACCCAGCTCCATATCACTTGGTCACTGGGAAAGCTCTACCAATTTAACATTGGGTGTGTCTATCTTTTCTTCATACTGTTGTTGTGTTTTCCTTCCCTTCAAATCAGAGTATGCAGGTAACAAAACAGCTCATGCGCCCCGCTAGTAAAACAATGCGTAGCATTATAAAGTTACAAGTTCGTGCCAATGAAATGGTCCTATTCGGTTAATACTGCATGAAAAACAATTGCTCCCTGTAAAACACGGCTTGAGGGTGCAGACAAGGCCTGAGGTCGCAATATCAGAAACAAAAATCGAATTTATCACAAAAGAGGCAAGTGTGTGTTTTGATGCCTTGAGAAGCAGTCAAAGGCAAAGAAAGAATTCCAGTTTGCTCTCTTGTCCAAAGACTGGAGCACCAAAACCCCTTCTCAATCCCTCAGTTTCTCTTTTTTATCTTGAGAACCTCTTGGAATAGGTATTTTGGTGTTAACAAAGTTCAACTATGTCAAATATTTAAGAAATCAATAATAAAAAAAATTCAGTCCTAAAGAAAGAACAATATGATGACTCAAGGACGTAGCGGGGGACTTGGGGGGTGTGGTCCCTCTCCAAAATGTAAGAAAATGACCAGAAAAGAAAAAAGATGGCCAAATCTATTGTTCTATCACTTATCACTTTGACAAAATTTCTGGCTACGGGATCAATTAGAGCTGTGATGTGGAAAAAGTTATCTGGCATAACTAAAAGTGGTGAAATAACTTGAACAAAAAACGGAACAGTTTGTTTGAAAGCAGAGCATATCATCAAGCACTTTCTGTTGGTTAATAAGGGTGTAACAGCTTTGAATCAATGAAAAAACCATGCTTGTCCCAGAGCCCCAAAGCAGAATATTTAGCACTGTTCTGCGATGAGCCTTCAGCTAACTGGAAATGTTCTGCGGTAAAAATCCCTATTCAGGTAGTGTTTTTTGCACTTTTTCTCAAAATTCTTCCAAATTGTTCTGCAATAGCGGTAATTGTTCTGCGACGTACGTCACAGATTTTGGTACATTCTGCTTTGGGGTCCCAAAGTAACCCCCCCCCCTCCAAAGCTGAATGTTTTGCATTGTTCTGAAACAAGTCCTCGACTGACTGGAAATGTTATGCCGTAAAAGTTCCCGCAGAGGAATGTGTACGAGGTGCTTGTATGGTTAAATAGTTGTAGTTCCATAATAGTATTATAGAACTAATTAAAAGTTCCCATAATAGTGTTCCAGATTGTTCTGCAGTAACACTTATTGCTCTGCTTTGTATGTCACAGATTTTGGGATATTCTGCATTGGGAACTACCCTAGGCTAAAGCCATTTCAGCTTCCCACCAGGGTTGTTTTTAGGGGGTGGCACATGAGATCTTTGCATTTGGACAGCAGGTGAACTCAAGCCGCCCCGCCCCCACCCTACTGCTTAGTTGCAATTGTCTTGAAGCAGAAATTTGTGTATCTTCTTGAATACTGAGTGTTTTAAATCTTGTGAGTTTTAAAATCAGTTTTATTATTGTCTCTAGTTTTCATTTTTGTAAGGTTTGATTTTAGTTTTTTCTGATATGTTGTGATTAATAAGTGACAGTTGGCATCCATCAGCTGTAAGGGAAGTTGCAGATGCCCATCTGGAAGATGGTTGAACAAATTGTGACTTATCTATTTGTATAACTCATTAATTTTCTTTAATTTTTTGTTGAAGCATCAGATTATAATCCTTTATTTATCATTGATTCTCTCCCACCCACCAGCAAAACTCGATAACCCGAGAAAGTTGGCAATTATAAGGGGATATCGAAAAATACTGAAAGACAAGAAAAGCAAAATCAATGCACCTTCAAAATCGCATGCAGAAAATTCAAGTAAACCTTACAATAAGTAAAGTATATTTTCTTTCTTTTCCTTTCTATTTTAGATTGATAATAAAATATAAGCCCCAACTGGCAAATTACGCACTTAGTTGCTGGGGAAAAGAAAATCAATATAAAAAATATAATATTGAGAAAAAGCCCATAAAAATGTGGTTCTAGTAGCCCAAACAAAACAACCCGATAGCAATAAATCGGGGGTGGGGGAAGCTGGAACACACTGCCTTCAAAAAATAGTATTCAAATAGTATCAAATTCATTTCAGTATTAACAGAGCCTAGTTACATCTGGAATAGTTAGGCCTATACCCATAATCATACTCATTTTACTTTGGCATGCTATTTGATTACATCAAAAATTTAATGTTTTCTAATGGTGATAAAAAATAAAAAGCTTTGATGATATTAACCAATTTTTAGGACTTGGTGTGTGAGCAAAATGTTTGTTATAAAATTTGGCTTGTGAAAAGAACAATTCAAAGCCAGTAATTTTCTCCCCAAAAGTTAGTCCATGAACAATTGTGAATGATGGCAAGGTACAGAGTGTACTTTAACTTTATTGTTTTATATGTTTTATTGAACAATTTTATCCAATCCCAAAGAGCCAAGAGATTAAGCCCAGGTCTAATATGTTACTTGCTTGCTGTACCAAAGAACTCATCTTTGTATCACTCCCGAATATCTTTGGCATTAGAGCGAATGATAGTTGAATGGAATGCCTGATCACCCCTTGGCCTGAAATGTTCTAATAGCTTCATGAATAATGACTAATGTTAATTATCAGTTTTTTTTTTTCATTTCTATTTTATCACAGATATAACATGTAATGATTGATATGAGCAGCTTGTATTAACTGTGTCAGGTTTAATAATTGTACAGTCGAATCCTGTTTTAAAGAATACCATTATAGCAAAAATCTCGTTTTAACGAATACCATTATAGAAAAAATCTCGTTTTAACGAATACCATTATAGCAAAAATCTCATTTTTACGAATACCATTATAGCAAAAATTTCATTTTAACGAATGCATTTCCAATCCCCCAGATAAGTTTACACAGGAACAATGGAAAGACTTGGACATCCTTTATAATGAAATTTCATTATAAAGAAGTGATTTCCCCAGTCTCTTGGAGTGCATTATAGCAGGAATCAACTGCAGTGTGCAATTTATGTTCTAGATGTAGGCATGAAAAATATGACATGAAACTTGGATTGTTTTACTTTATGTACTTTATATCATTATCTCATATTCATTCATTATATCTTACTTTATATCATGGTTTTTTTTGTAATGAGATTTTTTTGGATTTTCACAATTTTACTTTTCAGTGATGAAGTGAAATTTCTTTTATTTCTTTAGTCAAAAACCTCACACATCCCTATTCTCACAAGCACTTGAAGAATATAAAAATAAACAAAGTGTCGCTCAATGGAAAAGAGAGGTAAATATGATATTGCAATCCTGTTGTCCTTTATTTGTTGTATAATCAATTTAATCCTTTTAAGGAACTCAAACATTCATCACAATACACAATCAGTTTTTTCTTTCTCTGGAAGAAAAATTGTTCAGTTTAGTGTAACTAAGTCAAAACTTTGCAGTTCTCATGATCAACAGGTTGTTTGCAGCTATAAGCAGTCTTTTCCTCAGGGAGCAGGTAGACTTTCAAAGTCATACATACATAAGCAGAAAAATCAAGGTATCTGGTACTTTCACTTCCAATATAGAAGACATATGGCAGCACTTTTCAAACACAAAATGTGCATATTTGTGACACCATTAAATGTGTTAAAGTCTTACATATGCTCACAACACTTTCTGGCATTCACCAGTTTGTTAGAAATTCCCGGAGGTGCATATATGGTTTAGTAGTAGTTGTAAGAGTAGTCAATCTTTGTCAATAAAGTTAAAAACAGTAGTTTTCAACAGCTTTCCTGTGGGGATTTCTTGCCAATCCAAGAAACACTTCGCCCTATTCATGTAGCCGCTACATAATTTTAGACTTGGTTATTATAAAATACCATCGCCGTGTTGGTTTTTTAATTGACAGCCATCAACAGGTCTGCTAATTATTTAGCACTAGCAAAAATACCTGAGGATGCCTTGGTTTTCTCCATGTATTGAGAGCATTAAAGAAGTGACAAACCATTGTAAAGGGATTGAAGTGACTGAAACACATTGTTCGTGAACCAAAGTAAACATTCCAAAAGTCATTATTAAGGCTTACAAACCATTGTTGCCCAACAGTTTTTTGGCTGTTTCAAGTGTTTGCCCAGCTCTGATGAACTTTTAAAGTAGCCTTGCGTTCAAGTTGGGTCCTGTTTGGTATACAGTAAAACCTCATTACAACGATACTCGATATAATGATAAATTTTTCTCTACACCAATATTTTTTCAAATCATCTTTGTAATTGCCGGTAGTCTAATGTTAAACTCCTATTTATACAGCGATATCATTCTCTACAACGATATTTTTTTATATTTTGCTCAAAATCACCTACAATACATTTTTAAATTCCTCACCTATGTTTGTTTTTTCAAAAGTGTTCAATAGCATTAGTATTTTTCACTATCTTCTCTCCAAGAGTATTTATTAAGTTGCCATATAAAGCTATTTTCTGTGTAGTACACAAAAGTGCTTTGCGGTAAACTACTTTACAGTTTTACTACTTTACTTAGTTTTATTGATCAACTAATCAATTCTTATTCTTTGTGGCAAATAGATACTTATGAATGTATTTTAAGCTGACACTAACAACTTCAATTCCAAAAATATACCAAAAACAGCATAAATTTGGTGGCAACTGATGATAATGCTATCTCTTTATATATATATACGGGGTGATTATAAAAAAACTATCCCGACATATGGGCCCCTAACTATCATACCATTCACAGAAACTGAATGAAATTTTGGCATAAGGTATTTTGAGGTATGTGCTCAAGAATGATATGGAAAACAACAGTGTTACTCTAACAGTTACGGTTACAGTGAGAAAATTTCGAAAATATCAAATGGCAACACCAAGTTTTTTGTATTGGAATGTGATCTCCATACTGAAAAACACTAAATGGTGTTGGAATGGCACCTGTAGCACGAAAATCCCCAGAGCTAGGCAAGGAAAAAGTAAAAAGGACTTTGCCGTGCACCAGAGCATTAATGTTCGTTTCATTCGTCACACTGTTTCTTTGGCTGAGATCCCAGCCTGATTAGTCCTCCACAAGGCCATGTGCAAAATTTGTGAAACACAATAAAATGCTTTATTTTATGCTGCTTCTCTGTCCTTATTGGTTGTCCTCACTTTTAGCCTATTTACTGCCGGTGATTTTCATGCTACAGTTGCCGTTCGAACGCTATTTAGGGTTTTTCACAATGGAGATCACATTCCAATACAAAAAACTTGGTGTTGCCATTTGATATTTTCAAAATTTTCTCACTGTAACCGTAACTGTTAGAGTGAAACTGTTATTTTCTATATCATTCTTGAGCGCATACCTCAAAATACCTTATGCCAAAATTTCATTCAGTTTCTGTGAATGGTATGATAGTTAGGGGCCCATATGTCGGGATAGTTTTTTTATAATCACCCTGTATATATGTATAAAACGATAACCCTTCTAAAATGATATTTTTCATTCTCCATAGAGTATAGTACACTGTTGATAATCCGGCTGTGCATTAGTCTAACCCGTGCAATAATCCAGCATTTTCTTTCCAGTTCTTGTGATCTCTCACCAAACCACTTTTTTACAGGAAAAACATATGCTGGTAAACTTGTTCCACAAATATACAGACAAGATGATGCTTTTATTTTATTTATTTTTTTTTTGTTACAGAAAAGAAATGTACAAATTGATTATGCAAACTCATTACAGTAAATTTATAAAATATACTTACTCTTTCCAAAGCAGAATGTTTTGCATTGTTCTGCAATGAGCCTGTGGCTAACTAGAAATTTCCGTTGGTAAAATTTCCCATAATAGTGTTTTCTACACTTTTCTTATAATTCTTATAAGATTGCTGAGAAGCGTTAATTGTTCTGCGACATACCCCGCAGATTTTGGCATATTCTGCTTTGGGGTATATTCTAAATTCATGTATGGAGTTCATTTCTGGCTTTATATGGCATTTTGTTTATAAAAAATCTGGCATACCCCTGGTCTGATATGTTCCAGATTACCAAGAGTCTACTGTGTCATTGTATCAAGGTTTCCACTGTATATAGATATATATTCCTGCCGGTCCAAGAAATTGAATACCAAGAAATTGTAGAATTAGAACCAGAGCTCATCGTATTGACAGAATGTTAGTCTGATCGTGAATTAATTTCAAAAATATTTATTGCATGTTTAATGCCCCGATTTGCTTGCTGGTATGAAACGTATGCCTGACATTTTTTTTATCTTGCAGTAATATTGCCAGACTTTTAAAAAAATATAAAATGTCCTGTTTTTAATCAAACTTAGTTTAATACAATTTTTTTCCCATTATCAAAAATAATCGAATTAGTATGTTTACGTTGAACGTATAATAATACATTTTTGTTAGACAGGAAACTAATCATCCTTTGAATGTCAGTTCATCAAAATGTTTTCAACAGTGTTTCTTAATTTTGAATATTCAAACAGGAAAGACAGAGAGCCCAAGAGGAAAGGGTCAAAGCCATAAAACAGTACAAGGAACAGAAGAAAGAGCGATTCAAGAAACTTTCGCAAAGGACAAAGTGGGGTCAACCAGCTATGAATCCTAGGATAGAGCTGCTATTAGAAAAAATTCAAAAGAGCAGCGGCTATGAAAGTCCTGATAAATGAGTTGATATGTTTTTGTAAATAAATCCCCTAATGGTTTGTGAGAAAAGGACTATGTTTATATCTTGTTTTTGCGAAAGTTTACCTGCTTATTTTGCTTTCAGATCAAAATTCTGAATGATATAGTCATCAAAATAGTGTTTTTCTTTTATTACTCTATAAAAACAATCTCTTTGGTTTCAACGGTCTTGAATGCAATGCAGTTATAATGTTTATTGAATGTTCAAATTATTCCACATTTTAAATAAAAAACATTTTTTTATGTTAAGAGAAAAAGTTCTCTTACGGACCCTATAAGCTTCTGGAATGGTAAATGGAAGTTTTTAATCTTAAAGTGTTTTGACACATGATGGGTGATCTCTCTCTATGGAAAAAGATTAGTATCAATGGACCATATCTCGGTGACCTGGGATTCCCTCTCTACAGTACTAGCCTTTCTTTCTGACAAACCAAGCGCAACTTCAGTCTATCGCCATGGGCGATTCACTACCAAATGAGTAGTAGCAACAGTGTGCATATATACCTAATAGTTTAAGTGTGTATCCAGTGTTGTTCCTGAATTTTATTGCTGCTATGTATTTTTCAAACTATGAGTATGCCGTTTAATCAATAAGTGTAATGATTACAGAACTAGCTTGATACTTCCCTACAGGCTGTTCAGCTTTTCGGCTACTACTATTTTTTTTTTTAATCAGCTGTGTGACTTTTTTCAAGGGTATTTTGGGTTAATATCCATACAAGCACCTCATACGCATTTCTCTAGAATTTCGTTCTAATAATTCTAATAAATTAGTACTACATGTCGAAATGTGTGTTCTGAGTGTATGTGTGGCCTTAATGTATTTATGGCCACATTATGTGCCCCAAAGCAGAATGTTTTGCATGGTTCTGCAATGATACCCAGCTGAAAATGTTCTGCAGTAAACATTCCCATACAATGGTGTTTTTTCAATACACTTTTTTTTTTTAAATTCTTCCAGATTGTTCGTCAGTAGCACCAATTTTTCTGCAATGTACGTCGCAGATTTCGGCGTATTTTGCTTTAGGGATTATGGGTTAAGAACCTGCATGACAGCAATATTGACTAGTTCAGTTATTTCTAACTTTTTGAAGATCGTTTCTTTTCTGATCTACGGCATATCAAAGAAACAGATTTTCTGCATATTAGTGCCGAGATGAACTTCGGAAATACAGTATCTAAGTTATTTCTCTCCACTGGGAATGAACCCTCAGTCCTCAGCGCACTTGCCCAGTATGTAAGAGGACCCATGATCGATTCCCCAGTGGAGAAAAATAATTTTTATTTCCAGAGTTCATCTTGGCACTAATATCCGGAAAGTCTCTCTCTTTGATATTTTTTTCAATGTATTGCCAATATAATATTGGAATAGCTGGCATAAATTTATTGCCATTCACCAGATTTTTTTTACAACCATTAATTTGAAGTCCTTCATAATATAACCATGCTAAGAGAGGCTAGAGTTTTCCACTTTATGTACAACTCTGGTTAGATTAAATTCCAAAATTATGGTCTTCCTTCAGCAATAAGCAGCTTTACTTGGTTTTTCTAATTCTTTTTGGTTAATTTAACATTGATGTTCAATGAATCTTCCATTGATCTTGTAGCCAAAAGGGCGATCGCCGCATTTTAGAGCCGAACCGGGTCTTTAGCTGGTCAGCTTGAAATTCTCGTTTGGGACGTCATGTCGACAACATTTAGTAGCCGTTCAAGTGAAAAAAAAAATAGGCTTAAAATTTGGGTTTTCGACTGCACACCTAGAGAGTACGCACATCCTCTCAATCTTTGCTAAGATTTAAAAACTATATTTCTAGGGATATGGGAAACTTTTATGTATTTCTAGGCATATTTATATCTCCTACTAGGGTCAAAACTAGGTCCTTGGTCGGCAGGGACAAGCACGCCCTTTTCTCTGTAATGTCGAAGGAGCGGTTAAATGGCAGGTAAATTCCAAGCCCGTTCTGATACGGTGCTCGTTGCACCAGACCAAAGGTTCTTAACTTCTCCCAGCCGCGACCCAAAAAAACTAATGGTGTGAACTACTGCATCCATCTACAGCGATGTTTCTTTGGTATGTAGAGTACCATCGTTATATCGAGGTTTCGCTGTACAGTCGGCCCCCCGTATTCGTGGTTTGTTTTTTCCTTTATTGGAATTTTCTTTTTTGCAGCACCCATAAACCGTCATTCATGTGTTTTGTTTACAAAATTTGAGGATGGCTCGCTAATGACATTGCTGTCATCACTAGAGCCGTGACAGCACCCAATAGGGAAACAGTCAGCTCGGGTTGACCACAATGTGCGCTACAGGACACAACCATTTCTACAGAGCCAACTGAAAAGACTATAAAAGATATTGTCACGTTAGCGAAACAAGTGGGTAGGGAAGGGTTCAGTGATATGAATACAGAGGAAGTCGAACAGCTAAATTAATAGCAATTCAGAGGTATTGACCGAGGAGGAATTAATGCAGTTGACTGCTCCTGAAACTGAAGCGGTACCAGATGAAGAAAATCAAGATAAAGAAGTAGAAGACAAGTTTTCACCATGAGTAACATAACGGAAGGACTTCGCACGTTCAAATCGGCAATATATTATTTTCATGACATGGATCCCTGTATGGTACGTTCTTCACGTGTAGATAAATCGGTAGAGGAAGCCTTGTCATTATGTTCCAACATACTTGATATGAAGAAGAAACGGCAAATAGCAATCACAATGTTCTTTCAAAAAACATCGGCAACACACACACACAATCGCTGCACCCTCTTTTATATTCCCTTATACCTCTGCGTTACCCTGCTCTTCTCATGCCGTTTAATAAACGAGATATACAAGAAAAAACGATGGTTTCGGTTATTCGTGGATTTCCCGTATTCGCCCCGGAGCGTAACCCTCGCGAATACGGGAGGGCCGACTGTATTACAAACAGTTATCTCTTAATTCACGATATCCCTCCTGCGGAAAAAAACCGATGTTATGGAAATGTTATGAGCAATTTTTATTTGAAAAATTATATTAAAAAAAGTTGATTGAGTGATAAAAGAGTTTAAATAAACCTTCAAAAATATGCACATATTCTTAGAATTCTTTGATTTTATGCATTTATATACATTGATGCCAAGGGCGTAGCGGGGGGGGGACTTGGGGGGTCTGGTCCCCCCCCCCCCGAAATGTGAGAAAATGACCGAAAAAACTGAAAAAGATGGCCAAATCCATTGTTCTGTCACTTTGGTCCCCCTCCGAAATGAAAGTGGTTCCCCCCCGAACGAAATTTCTGGCTACGCCCCTGATTGATGCCAAAATATGCAAATGCATATGCAAACATTCATTTGCATTTAATTTCGGTACTATGAGAAGAAACCATGGGTAATGCCCTTCAGGGCGGAACTAGGATTTTTGCCGTCCCCACAACTTTAAATGTCGATAATTTTATAAGGTGTTCTTTGTTCCCCACCTAAAAACTGCCGCTTCCTAAATTTTGCCGCCCGGGGCAGTTGTCCCCTTTGTCACTCTTCCCCTCTCCTCTAGTTCCGGCCCTGCCATCTCTTCCACACATTTTATTAACCCCTGTTACATACATAAAAAGGCAAAGAAGTATAGTACGCTATTGTGATACAAGGATTTAGATGCGTTGTAGGTGAACTCTATGGCTTCGAATATTCAGGCTGTTGTGGCCTTTGTGAATGAAAGCTTATAAAGGGCTTTATTGATAGAGATGCAGCACATGACGAGCTTCGATAGACTAACACTGAAGCGACGTCATTCATTGTTGTAAGCGTATGCATTTAATTAAGCAGATTATCCTCGGTAGAAATACGTCCATAAAACTCTGTGATCGCGTATCATATACCAAATAATCTTTTTTCCCCCGTTTAAAAATGTTCATCCGGAAGCGGTACACAATTGGCTTCCGCTTCGAACCGGACGTGAAAGGCGGTTTAGACGGCTACAAAAAAAAAAAAAGTTGGATGCTCTGAATAGACAGGAAAGCAAGGCCAATGTACTGACTTTACAGAGAAAAAAAAAATTTGTAGATGGACAAATGCGGGGGCTGGTACCATTGGTGGTTTGTCCTTTATTCTAATGCATTGTCCCGTATAGGTTGCTGGTACACATCGCTGGTCATATTATTTTTATCTTTCTTTTTTGGTGGATACCAGTAGCTTCTGCCCTAAGCTAGGTTCGCAAAGGGACAACCGTGGTTTCAAACGCGCAAGTTCATCTTATCATTACTAGCTTTTGTATAATGAATGTGTTCTTTTTTTTGTCTGCCTATGAATTTTTTGTCAATGACGGGGGTACTCATCTTCCCTGAATAGGTGCGGCTATATTGCCTTTGATGTACATCATGCACGTTCGACCCGCGGGCCAGTTGTGGCCCTGGCAATCATTTAATGTGGCCCATGACCTCGAACTTAACGTTTGTGAAAATGAACTAAGTGGCCAGTATTTCCAAAGCAATTAAGTGACTCGTGCTTCTTTCTTTTCTATCAAACCAGGCACAACTCCGGTCTATCGCCATGGGCAATTTACTACCGAGTGAGCTGTGCTGGAAGTGTGAGGGTGTGTACCTAACAGTCCGAGTGCTGTGTTGATCTTGTTGTGTCTGATTTTGCAGTGCTGCCATCTATATTTCAGAAATGGAGTGAGTGAAGTGTAATGATTGAATATTTGTACCGTTGTAGGCCTGTTGCTCTCGGTGGCGAAGCTTTTTAACGGGGAGATCGGCTCACATTCGCGCCTTGAAATTGGGAATCACAGAAAACCAACTTCAGCCGACCACCACTGCGGCTCCTCGCGATACGAGTCCGTCACTAAGACCACTCGATCACCAGAGTGGCAAAATGACTCGTGATATCGTTCCACATCATTGTGGAGGTACTCATCTTACCTGAATAGGTACGGCTATATTGCCTTTGTTCAACCAGCGGGCCAATTTTGGCCCTCGCAATCATTTAATGTGGCCCGTGACCTCGAACTTAATGTTTGTAAAAATGAACTAAGTGACACATTTCCAGATCTTTTTCTTGAGTGGACCATGAAATATTTCACATCACTCAAGTGGCCCACATTTAAGATCACTCAATCGGCCCGCGACACATTTCCAGATCACTCGAGTGACCTGCGACACAGTTCCAGATCACTTAAAGAATCCAAAGCATATTTACAGTAGCGCCGTCTTAAGAGTATCATGGGGCCCTCGTGCCAAACGATTTTTCTGAGGCTCTTCCTAGAAAATTCTCAAAAATTTCAAACAGATCTCATTTTTTGTGAGGCCCTTTCTTCTCTTGAGGGCCCTTTCTTTTTTTAATGGGCCCATGCATTAAGACGGCCCTGATTTACAGATCACTTAGAGGACCCGCAGCATATTCACAGATCACTCGAGTGACTCGCGGTACATTCCCAGATCATTTAAGCGATACACGCAGAGCCGTCTTAACTGATGGGCACCGTTCGGGGGCCTCAAGTGACGAGATCGGGGGCTTCATTATCACGAGATCTAGTTAAAATATTCCAGAGTAAGTATAGAATCAAGTAGATATGTGCAGGTATTCATAGCCAGGTAGCCAGGTTTGCCTCAAAAATATTATATTGTACGAAGCCTACAACACTCTTAAGACGGCTCTGGATCCACGGTACATTTACAGATCGCGTAAGTGGCAGCGACACGTTTTAAAGCCGACGAAGTGGCCCATACTATCCTTAAGGTTGAGCGCTTTTGAGCTGAACCAAGCAGAAATAAGATGAAAATACGTACATCGAACAGCTAATACGTATTCTGAAACCCGAAACACACATCTCGTGGATCCTTCAGAAACTTGTTGCGGGCCAGCGGGGTCCCAAGAATCATTTTTTTGCGCCACAATTGCTACCAATAATAACTTGTCTTTTTTGGACACTTAGAGAAGACAAAGACACACACATAAGCAAATTGTTTGAAACAACTGACTTCTTTTCGTTGGAATTTTTGCTAAGAAAGGCGTCTTAATGATACGCTCCACATACCAGAAACGTTCCAGCGTTGCAAGAACTGAAATATTTCATCACGCCCATCATATTTAGGAAAGTTTTAGGAAATCACCATCCACCCTTCGCATAACACGTTTCCCATACACAGACTTTTTCCTCTTTTTTGAGAAAAGAAAGCGAATTGGGGAAACGGTTTCGAATTGGAAACTACTCAAGTGTTTATTTGGCCTTTTCTTTTCCCATTTAAGCCATTCCATTCCATAAGCTTTTGCTTGGCTTTGGCTAATCTTTTTCGAAATAACTGTGTTTTAAGACTCTTTTTTTTCAGAAATATGTGGGAATCCACACGCTAAAGTGTTTAGTGCGTCTTCGGGAGGGCGGATTTCTTTGCTGAAGAGAAATGAAAATGTGGTGGAGAGATATATAGGACAGTGAGTGATCCAGAAAACGGTTCTTTGTTTACTTGTCTCCCATGAATTTGTGATATCGTTTGAATATTTATATCTTAAACTAAATAGAGATACTACGAGAAAGTTTCTAACGTTGGTGTGGGAAAATCGGAGAAGAAGAAGAATCAAGAGTTTCATCAGCCGTTATCGCAGAAAATTAAACAAGCTTTTTTAGTGGAATTTTTAAGTGTTTTTTGAAATCTTTCAAAATAACTCGTTTTGGAGAGAAATTTCTGTCTTGTGAGAGCCTTGTTAAAAAATAATTCATACGTGCTCAACCCATTGGTACTCCTGCCAAATGTGGTCATCGGAGTCATCTGATGTGACCCGTGACGACAAACCTAATTTTATAAAAATGAACCAGGCGGCACATTTTTTTTCCAGATCCCTTGAGTGACCCGCTGCTCATTCGCAGATTACTTAAGTGACCTGCGTGGCACTTTTATAACATTGCTACTTTTCGGCCGTTCCTCAAATTACCCAAAGTCTGCAAAAAACTGTGTGAGTGACTGTATGAGTGAGTGAGTGACCGTATGAATGACCAAGTGAGAGACCGTTGGGGAGTATATGAGCAGGACCGTCTTAAGAGCATCATGGGCCCCCGGGCCAATTGGTTTTCCTGAGGCCCTACCTCGTAAATTCTAGAAAATTTCAACCGAATCTCCTTTTTGTGAGGCCCCTCTTCTCCTGACGGCCCCCCGGGCCGTGCCCAGGCGGGCCCATGCGTTAAGACGGCACTGTATATGAGTGACCGCATGGTTGAGTGAATGACTGACCATATGAATGATCAAGTGAGTGGCCGTGTGAATGACCGAGTGAGTGACCACATGGATAACCGAATGAATGACCACGTGAATAACCGAATGAATGACCACGTGAATAACCGAATGAATGACCACGTGAATAACCTAATGAGTTACCGAATGAATGACCAAGTGAGTGACCGTTTGAGTGTGTTAGTGGCTGTATGGTTGACTGTGTGAATGGCCAAGTTACGGTTATATATCAACCAAGTATATATAAATATATATGACCAAGTTACAGTTATTCATTGTTGAAATTTTTTCAGCCTATTCACATAATATTTACTCAAGGGGAGAAATGCCGAGTGTGAAATATCCGGAGCTTAATGTCCAACTCACTTAGTCGCTCACTTGGCCACTCATACGGTCAGCGCAGGCGAAATGCCACGGGATAAATATTCAACCCACTTGATCACTCATACCATTATTTATACGTTCACTCATATGGTCATTTATACGGTCACTCATACGGTGGGGGAAGTGAAATATCGGGGGGGGGGTAAATGTCCAACTTCCTTGATTGCTGATAGGGTCACTCACTTAGTCGGTCATATGGTCGCTCATATGATCAGTTTAGGTGAAATGTCAGGGGCGAAATTTCCGGGGACAAAACGTGCTAGGGGCGAAATGTCGGGGGCAAAGTTTCTGTAAACCGCGGACCATAGGTTGAGAACTTAGAGGAAATATATATAATTTACTTATACTTTATTTCTCCTCTAAGGTTCAGAAACCTTGGAATAGGAAAACGAAGGTTATTATGTGGGTAATAGGTCCCCATTGAACTTTACCGCATTATCTATCAGAAGCCAATCAACAAGTGTTTCTTTTCATCGTATCAACGTTTTACTCCTCTCTTTTTACACAATATGTTTGTTTATAGTTTTTGAGATGGCTTATCGGGGAGGAAGAAGAAACCCTTCTTTTGTTTAGTCTATTTATTATAGCGTTTAGTCCAATTTTGGTGATCGTCTGTTGAGTGAGATTCAATCTTTTGTATCATTCAATATCAAAAAAAAAACTACACCAAAGTCGTGGGCTCCCGAGAATGTCATCAGTCTCACAATTCAATCCAGCAATTTTTCATGCGGACTGTAAATAATAATAATTACTGAGTGATTTTTTAGTCCCCCTAAAGACAAAAGTGATTCGAATGAGAAGTTTTAAGTTTGCCCACGAGTAGACAGAACAACTTGCAAATACGCGCCGCTCCTTCGTCGGATTTTGAGTTATCAGCCTTTGGATTGTACGCCAGTGTCTTGTACAGTTAAAAAAAAAGTTAGGCGTCCCGTTTTTACGGGATAGAACCATGTTCCCCCATCCCCCGAATTATTTAGTTACCCCGCGTTTTGGGGGGAAACGCTGATGCTCAGGCTATTGCTAAGGGTGGCTCTTGGGCCGTGTGACCCGTACTGCTGCACAGAGCGACAAATCCGAGCTGAAAGGACAGAAAAAAAGGCTTTGTTGACCAAAAAATTGAGGTCGGGGTGCCAAAAATAGGTCCCGTACGGGTGGAGATTTTTTTTTTTTTGAGCCGTCCTCTGCAAATTGCATGTTGTTAAATCCATAGCTGTCTGGGTAACAGGGTAACTTCCCCCCCCCCCACCCCGCTCTCCGAGTCTAATTTATGTATGAAAAATCTTGTGTGTCCGAAAAGTAAAAATTTCCAATTTCGGGGCCCCAAAAAATGTTTGGGGGGGGGGGGGGAGGGCCTTTAGCCCCGATGTTATACACGGTGTTCTGTAAATTGACAGACAAGTTCAGAGGGTTGTTAGTAGACATCAAGAGGAACAAAAATTGCAATGGAACGTGGTGTCGCAAACCACGTTGAGAGGGTTAAAATCGCGAAGTGCACACGCTGGAACGACAAAAAGTACAATAATAACTACAAAAAGATTTAATTCATTAATATTACAAGAGTTGTTGGAAATGGCGGCCGCTGACCGTCATTGCACAGTCTAAAAGGACGTAAAAACGATTGCCGGACGCGCTCGAAGATACCAGGTATGCTTTTGATGTCTGCCGCAGCGACGACAATCCGCGGTACGAGATCCTCCGGTGTGTCCACAGGCGTCGCATGTTCCATTGCAATTTTTGTTCCTCTTGATGCCTACTAACAACCCTCTGAGTTTATCGGTCCATTAACAGAACACCCTGTATATTTCGTGGGAGGAAGAAAATCGTCTATTAATGAAAGAATAATACCGGAATTGATGAAAAAAATAATTCGAGAACTAATTGATGAAAAAACAATTCCAGAACTAATAGAAGAAAGGACTCCAGAATTTATGAAAGAAATAGTTTCGAAATTGATGAAAAAACAATTCCAGAACTAATAGAAGAAAGGACTCCAGAATTTATGAAAGAAATAGTTTCGAAATTGATGAAAGAAATAGTTTCGAAATTGATGAAAGAAATAGTTTCGAAATTGATGAAAGAAATAGTTTCGAAATTGATGAAAGAAATAGTTTCGAAATTGATGAAAGAAATAGTTTCGAAATTGATGAAAGAAATAATTCCAGAATTGATGAAAGAAATAATTCCAGAATTGATGAAAGAAATAATTCCAGAATTGATGAAAGAAATAATTCCAGAATTGATGAAAGAAATAATTCCAGAATTGATGAAAGAAATAATTCCAGAATTGATGAAAGAAATAATTCCAGAATTGATGACAATTCAGAATTATTCCGAAATCGATGAAACAAATAATCCCAGAATTGTGAAAGAAATAATTCCAAACCTGATAAAAAAAAGCCTTCAATATTTCGGGATTTCCTATACGATGTGAGAAGCTCTTTGTTACCCACAACTAGAAACAAAAAAATGCATCCATTCACTCAGGGGTAAACATCCACATTTGTGGAAAACTTTTATGATTTTTGATTCAAAAAGGGTTATACAGTATAATTTGGAGATTTTTTTTAATACATTTTTTCAATTACTCAATACCATTATTTCAATCCATAAATTGATCAGGTCATCAAAAGTTACACTGACCACAAAACACAACATCCTAACGCCATTAAAAAAAATGGTATGATATTTCCGTCAGAAGCCCAACGTAATAAATAACGCTTTTATTTGTCTGCACACACACAACATAAATGACATTTCCCCGAACTTTAATCTATTCCATCATATTTCACCCACAAATCCACTTTCCCTTCTTTTGCATGATTTCACCAAGTATGTCGGAATATTATTTTTTGGCGAAAGAAGAAGAAAAAGAGTTCCTCTAATAACCTACTTTTATTCTTATTTGATCAGCGGACAACAGTAACTAGTTTTATTTATGCTTGTTCCTGAAATGTCTCGCCAGCCATATTGGCTTGGCGAGTTTTTTTATTTGTATTATTTTTCATTTCGGCGAAGAGTTTTCCATTGCTCTCTACTCTATCTCTTTCATTTTTATTATTATTATTATTACTAGCTGTATCTCGTCGGGGAAGAAAAGAACTTGTTATTTCGCGATAGTCGAGAGAGAGAGAGAGAGAGTCCATAACAACAGTTAATGACCAGTTTGGAGTGTGACTAGCCCGCCGGAAACCAGTTCGGATTTTTTTGGAATAATAATTATACGTACCCTGGCATATATACAACACACATATTTCTTCTGGACGTGGTTCAGGCCGTCAGGGTTTGGCGGGAAAAGTTCTTGAATACCTTGAACATATTATTTTGATGGAGGATCAATCTGCACGAGTAAAAAAGTTATAGGAGGTTTTTTTTTTTATTTAGTTTGAACGCAATTGGTTATCTAGTCAATGGTTATTCTTCTTGATGGGTGAGTAAAAAACATATTTTGATCTTTAAATAAATCGATAATTGATTTTTTGTGGTAATCAATGATTATTATGATCGCGAATTAGCGGTGGATGTTTCTCTACTGTAATCTAGCATATGTCGTGATTGTTATATATGTACTCAACAGAGCCGTCTTAAGAGCACCATGGGGGCCCCCCGGGCCAAGTGATTTTCTGAGGCCCTATTAGGCAAATTTACATGCATACTGCTCGAAAATTTCGACTATTATATCTCATTTTTGTGAAGGGCCCCTCTTCTCTAGCACCCCATGGGCGGAGATACGGGGGGGGGGGGTTATGAGCGGCTCTCCTCTTCTCCATGGCCCCCCTCATTTTTGTGGGCCCGTGCGTTAAGACGGTACTTGGTTTTGACATTTAAAAATGATAGTGTAAAATAATATTGTGATTGTTATGTATGTTATTCCCTTAAATTATGGCGGATGGATTTTCATTATGCGTGGTTATGATCGAATTTCAAGAAATTCGAGAACTTTTTTTTGGATAATTTTTTAGTTTTTGTAATTTCCTTTCTTACGATTCGCCAATTGTTATTCTTTTCCATTTTCACGATTCATCAATTGTTACTTTTTCCACCATTCTTACGATTCATCAATTGTTATTTTTCGCCATTCTTGTGATTCATCAATTATTATTGTTTCCCGTTCATCAATTTTTATTCTTGCCCATTCTTGTGATTCAACAATTCTTATTTTCTTCCCATTCTTGCAATTCATCAATAGTTGTTATTTTTTCCAATTTTTGTTTCATAAATTATAATTTTTTCCCATTCTTACGATTCGTCAATTATCATTTTTTCGCATTCTTGTGATACATCAATTAGTGCTATTTTTCCCTTTCTCGTTTCATTGATTGTATCCTTTCCCGTTCGTGGGCTTCATCAATTGTTAGCTTTTTCCATTCTGATAATTCATTATTTATTATCTTTTCCCATTTTCGTTATTCATCAATAAAATTATTAATTAAAATTAATTATTAATCGTTATTATTGTTGTTATTTTTCCTTATTCTTGTGATCCATAAATTACTTTTCCCATTCTTGTTTCATCGATTGTTATATTTTTTAGTCTGGAACTTCATCAATGGTTAGTTTATCGCATTTTTGTGATTAATCACAATTGTTATTAATCACAATTGTTATTCATCACAGTTGTTATTCATCACAATTGTTATTCATCGCAATTGTTATTCATCAGAATTGTTTATCCTTTCTCATTCTTGCGATTCATCAATTGTTATCCTTTCACATTCTTGCGATTCATCAATTGTTATCTTTTCACATTCTTGCGATTCATCAATTATGTGATCATCCCTCCAAAGAAATACTTCAATTATTATTTCCTCCCATTCTTGCGATTCATAAATTTATTTTTTTTCTCATTCGTGTTTCATCAATTGTTATCTTTTCCCGTTCTTGTGATTCGTCAATTACATTATTTTTCCATTCTTGCGCTCCATCAATTGTCATCCATGGTGAAGAAACAATAATGTATACCATTTTCGGGCAGGAATTTTGAGACTAAGAAATAAAAATGGGGAAAAAATATTGATGTGAAAAATTTGCGGAACAAAAGTTTTGTGGAACAAAGGAAAACAACAGCAATCTAAAAACTTTTTTGAACGCGAATTAAAAGAATGGACAATTTTAAAATAATTCGAAAATTTCTAACAATTTTTGAAGTATTTTCTAACGGGAACTGCGAGAATGAAAAAAGAAAAAATGTAAAAATATTTTCGAACACGAAAAATTCAAAGAATGAACAATTAAAAACAATTTCAATAGTGAATTTCGAGGACATAAAAACAACTCCCATGTAAACAATTTTTAACGTGATTTACAGGGATGGAAAAGTAACAACAATCTGAAAATTTTTCGAAGTGAAAAATGAGAAAAAATAATAAAATAAAAACAAAAAAAGTTAAAAAATGAAAAAAGTGAAAAACAATTTTTTGAAAGTGAATCGGAAGAATCGACAACGTATACTATTTTTGATTGTTAATCGCGAAAATGTAAAATAGCAGAAAAAATAATAAATGTAAAAACAATAAAAATGTAAAAAATTTCCGAACGCGAAGGATGGAGGATTGTGAACAACCGCGTGAAAAGTTTTGCAACACGAAGTTTTTAAGAATAGAAAAACGGTTAGCATGTAAACAATTTTCCAATGAAAAATGTGAATAGGAAACGCATCAACAATGTAAAAATTTTCAAAAGCGGAATTTTGAGAATTAAAAAACAAAACAATAATAAAAAAATAATAATAGAATGCGAATCGCAACAATGGGAAATTACAACCGCGAGAAATAACTTTTCAAACGCTAATTCTAAGAAACGAAAAACAATTACCATGCGTAAATAATCTTTCAAAACAAATTTCAAAAAAAGGGAAAAGTAAATACAAAATAATAAATATCGAGCGTAGACTTGCGAAAATGGTAAAAAAAAAACCAAACCACAATAGATTTTGAATATCAGATCGATTGGAAAGTTTTAAGAACGGAAATACAGGTAAGGTGTAAATAAAATAAGGTAAATAAACACTTTTCCAACGAAAATTATGAGAATAGGAAACACGGCAACAATGGAAATTATAGAATGGAAAGCGATAACAATGTAATAATTTTCAAACGTGGAATTTCGGGAACTAAAAAACAATAATAAAAAATTTTCGAACGGGAATTGCAAGAATGGAAAATTACAATAACAGTGAAATGCAAATTCTCCAATGCAAATTGTAATTAACGAAAAACAATTACCGTATAAATAAGGTGCTAATCTTTCAACAAAAATTTCAAGAAGGGAAAAGCCAACACAAAATACCGAACGTAAATTTGCGAAATGGTAAAATAACCACGATAGAATTGTGGTTCCATTGTTGATCTATTGAAAAGTTTTAAGAATGGAAAAACGACAAGAACTGTGAAAATAAATAAAATAAATTAAGCAAATATGAGGAACTTATTTCCAAAAAGGGAACATTTCCACTCTTGCTAAATTTACAATAGAAGTTAAAAACGTATTTCTTCGGAATGCGTTTGTTTTACAATAGTAGAAAATGACCCAACAGTACAATATAAGGAATGGTAGAAGAATATTTAAATACTTTGTTTCTATTGATCAACATTCAAGGGAGCTATCCACATTTGAATTTTTGGAAATGTTCCGTTTTGTTAGAAAATTGGTGAAATTTGACCTTTTGATTAAAATTTCAGCTGGTCACAAGTCTGAAAAATTGGAAATTTCTACGCCACCTGATTACAGTATGTTTTAACTAACTCAGGAAGGTTCCCTCTCGTCATTAACATAGGTAAAAAGATCATTCTACAGTGGAACCTCCCATAACAGACACTCCCGTTAGCGGACACAGTTTTGAATTATTTTGACGGGACTCAATGTATCTTACTATCTATTAAAGGGCACTCCTCGTTAGCGGATAAAATTTTCAGTCCCATGGAGTGTCCGTTATCGAGAGATGGAAAAATACTGAATTGTATGAAAAAGGTAGATATGTTCCCTTTTGATAGAAGCGACTGACTTTACATTGCAATTTCTACCACAAACATGCCCGTTTGAATAATCCCAATTGCATAATAATCTGACAGAGCTTGTCCCAAAGATTCACAAACCGTTAAAAATCGCATTTCGGGAAAAAAAGTGGAAATGGTCCTTTCTGAAATAATATATTGTGATCCTCAAATATACACGCATAAGGACCGAGAACCTAATAAAAAAAAAACCGATATTTTTAGAAAGGTGTATATCATAATAATCTGTTTTTGAGCCCATTGAGATAGACATCGGAAACGAGACGGAAACTCGATATCGGTCACGAATTCCGCTCCATTTTTATTCGATTCCAGTCATTTGTCCATTGTTGATTTTTTGATCCGATTAAAGTGAGCGAGAATATCGTTTTTGTTCTCAAACATGTAATTTTAGGGGTTTTTTATGGGTTTAGGTGGGTGCCGATGAAAAGAAAATTGTCCCGGGTTCGAATCTGGGACGGTTTTTAATGTATAGTACAATGTATACTTGTATTTGAAAGCTTGTTTTCATAAGGTTTCTGTTTTAGTCAGACTTGATTCATTCACATTTAATAATCGAATCCTTTCAGTCTGATTTCTTTACTCCGTTAAAACAAAATTCATTTCTTCAAATTTTTCACAAGAATTATTCTTTTTCTTTGTTGTGGACAACACTGGTTTAAGAAATCACAGGAGGAAATATCATTTCTATTTTATTAAAAAGAATAATTGAATTTATTTTCATATTCATTGTCATCAGGATATTCTGTTCTTCACGCTAAACCAGTTTTTTATTTTTTATGATTTCCTTTCTTGTGGTTCTTAAATTGTTATCTTTCCCATTCTTGTTCCATCAATCATCATAAGAATATGAAGAATTGAATATTTTTCCTCATTCTTGTTTCATCAATTGTTATCCTTTCCCCTTCTTGTAGTTCGTCAATTATTTTTCCTATTTTCGTGATTCATCGATTATTATTCTTTCCCATTCTTGTGATTCATCGAATGCTATCCTTTCCCATTCTTGTGATTCATCGAATGCTATCCTTTCCCATTCTTGTGATTTATCAATTGCTATTCTTTCCCATTCTTGTGATTCATCAATTGTTATTCCATTCCATTTTTGTGATTCATCAATTATATAACTTTCTCATCATCAATTGTCATACTTTCCTATTATCAATTGTCATACTTTCCCATCATCAATTGTCATACTTTCCCATCATCAATTGTCATACTTTCCCATCATCAATTGTCATACTTTCCCATCATCAATTGTCATACTTTCCCATCATCAATTGTCATACTTTCCCATCATCAATTGTCATACTTTCCATTCTTGTGATTCATCAATTGTCATATTTTCCCATTCTTATGGTTCATCAATTGTCATACTTTTCTATTCTTATGATTCTTCTATGATTTTAGTTTTCGTATTGTTATTCTACTGCACCTTCTTATTTATCGATTCTGGATTTTTTTTAATTCTCATAGTTTACCATATTTCATACACTGTTGTGGCTATTCAATTCCTATTTTCTGCTCTTTTCATTTAATCATTTTAGTTTTCTCATTCTTGTTAGTTTTTCCTCGTTGTATTTTTCCCCAATTGGATTCCATCCTCGCTATTTTCTCATTCTCACAACATGCATTCAATTTTTTTTCAGTGTTGTTGTCCTTCCATTCTTGCTGCAACTCATTGCTTATAAATAACAAGACGTGCAATAATTTCGGAATAACCGAGAAGAATATTCAAGCTGTGATTTACATCAATTGCTTCTTCTCATGAGAGAAGACCACAATGCATTGGGATGAAGGACAGACTAATTCGTATGCAAATGAGCCAGTGCTCTTGTGAAATTCCTCCTATTCCTCCATCATCTCTTTGCACATCACCAGTCACCTCGAATCAGTCACAACAATAGTTATTGTCACTCCCACTGATTCAGATGATACTTTAATATTATTATTTTTTTTATCGAAATTCCAACGAAATCACAAGATAAAGGAATACGGTATACCATAGGTCTTCAATGCATGACCCGCGGGCCATATGCGTCCCTCGAAGGTTTTCACAGTGGTCCGCCTACGAAATGGCTTACATAGTTATACAATTCATAGAAACGCTAACAAAACAAAAAAATAAAAATAAATAAAATAAATAAAAAATGTATTTCAAAATTGATGAAAGAAGTAATTTCGAAATTATTTTTTAGGAAAAATTTCAGAAAATATAGAACCAGGTGTTTCTAAGAAAATGGTTTTCTGAGTCGTGTGCATCGAGTGAAAACGCTGATTAGTTGCAAAACCTGGAAAAATAATTTCAGAATTAATTGAGACAAATTTTAGAATTAATTGAGACAAATTTTAGAATTAATTGAGACAAATTTTAGAATTAATGAGAAAAATTATTTTAGAATTAATCGAGACAAATTTTAGAATTAATGAGAAAAATTATTTTAGAATTAATTGAGACAAATTTTAGAATTAATTGTGTGACAAATTTTAGAATTAATTGAGACAAATTTTAGAATTAATTGAGACAAATTTTAGAATTAATTGAGACAAATTTTAGAATTAATTGAGACAAATTTTAGAATTAATGAGAAAAATTATTTTAGAATTAATCGAGACAAATTTTAGAATTAATGAGAAAAATTATTTTAGAATTAATTGAGACAAATTTTAGAATTAATTGTGTGACAAATTTTAGAATTAATCGAGACAAATTTTAGAATTAATCGAGACAAATTTTAGAATTAATGAGAAAAATTATTTTAAAATTAATGAGAAAAATTATTTTAGAATTAATCGAGACAAATTTTAGAATTAATTGAGACAAATTTTAGAATTAATTGAGACAAATTTTAGAATTAATTGAGACAAATTTTAGAATTAATGAGAAAAATGATTTTAGAATTTTTAACAAAAATTGTTCAGGAATAATGAAAATATTTTCAAGAAGCAATGTTTTCCAGAATTATTGAATGAAATGTTTCTAGAATCAATGAAAAATATTTTGAGAGGCATCGAAAGAGAAATATTTACAGAATTAATGAAGATTTCTATGTGAAGACAGTTTTATAGAATTGATATAAACTCATATTTGATGTGAAAAAAAAAATCAGACAATGAAAATTCAATGGAAAAAATAACTTTATAATAAATTTCTCCTATAATAATTAGATAATTAGAGTGGCTGTTTGACTCGAAGAGCGAGGATCCGTTGTGCGCCCCCCCCCCCCTTGTTAAGACGTTATTTAGGGAATCTAGTTGCTGTAGTGTCAGGGCCACCCTAACCAAACGGGTGGGGGGGGGGGGCAAGGTGCGGAAACAACAACAGGGCCCCAATTTTTTTTCTTCTGTGACAGGGGGGGGTGGGGGTTGAAAATTCATGAAAAATAAAAATCAGGAAAATTCGGAATAAGTGCAAAAAATAATTTCGGAATTGAAGAAAATTTAGAATATAAATGAAAGAAATTATTGTTAACGTAAATGCGGGCACCCCGAAACGCGGAGCCCGGTGCGACCTCACCTGTCGTGCCCCCTCCAATAGTGGCTCTGTGTCCCTCTAAATACGTATTGATAAATATTTTAGTGAAATCGAAACAAAAAATATTCGTAAATCTTGTTGAATATCCTTACATTTTATGATTTTTTTCCCCCCTGTATATTGTTAACTATTTTAGAAAAAATTATGAAATTGGACAAAATATAGCATTTATTCGTAAAATTTATCCGATTTTATTACTTGGTATTTTTGAAAAAAAGATTTAAACCCTTCTTCTTATGAGAGTGTAATTTCAAATCTATCCACAGATTTATCAAACTTATAAAGTGATAAAATTACTTCAAAATTCGAAGAAAATTTCTAGAAAAATTTAAATTTAAAAAAAAGTGTCAAAAAATTGAAATTTTTTTTTCAAAATTTCAAAAAAGTGAAGTATATATTTTAATTTTTCATAAGTAAATGGAATGTTTATTAAAAATGCTAACTGTAATGATAATATATTATTCACCCCAAAATAGGCGGTTCGACATCAAGTATGTCATTAAAGTTATCGCCATGATCTAATTACGTCCCCGATGTCGTTAAATTCAGCAAAAAAAAAAAAAGACAGTAATCGACAATTGATCAAAAAAGTTCCCAGATCTTGTAAAAAAAATTTATTTTTTTTGTTAATATTATCGGTCGTTTATTCGAAATAGTTCTCATGTTAAC
This sequence comes from Pholcus phalangioides, assembly GCF_987345545.1. Lineage (NCBI taxonomy): Eukaryota > Metazoa > Arthropoda > Arachnida > Araneae > Pholcidae > Pholcus > Pholcus phalangioides. Next base: position 18,708,657 of record NW_028301616.1, on the reverse strand, counting down.
ACATCATTTGCTGATTCGGATTCTTTGGTGTTACGACACCAAGTGTCACTGCTATTTCAAAGAAAAAAATTATTTAAAGCCGTTTTTTTTGTAAATTGCGTGCCTGTCACAAGTGTCTACTCATGCGATGAAGTAGTTGAACAATTTTGTTTTGTTTTTTTTTGATTTTTTGGATTGTAATGAAAATGTTTTATGTGAAAACTAATTCGATTATCAGTCTCATTAGATGAATTTTTCTGTGAATAAATTACAATTTTGAATAACTTTTTTCCTACAATTCTATCATTTTAGCTCGATAATAATCGATGTACAAGGTGTCCCATGAATTCTTAAATAGTTTGAAAATTCATAAAAATTGAAAGAAACTCGTATATTTGAATGCGCCGTTGTTGTGGTAAAGTGTTCATAGTGATCTCGACTCGCATCGCAGGCTTGAGTTCGAACCCCCATACAATTAATCAATCATTTCACTTCACTCATAGTTAGAAAAAATTAACGGAAGATGGCAGCACTACACATAGCAAGCATTACATAGGAACTGACTTCGCGTTAGGTTCACAACACAAGCATGCACTACTTCCAGCATGGCCGGGCCCTGTTCGAGACAACCTGCTAAAATCTCTTCATCGAGACCGAGCCAGCAAGGAGGAGGTGTATTTGAAAGCGGTTTGTGAAAAAGTTAGAAAGGGAGATTCTCACGAAAGACAGATTTATTTATTATTTTTATTTATTTATTTATTTATTATTATTATTTATTTTTATTTATTTATTTATTTATTATTATTATTTATTTTTATTATTTATTTTTATTATTTATTTTTATTTATTTATTTATTTATTATTATTATTTATTTTTATTTATTTATTTATTTATTATTATTATTTATTTTTATTATTTATTTTTATTTATTTATTTATTTATTATTATTATTTATTTTTATTATTTATTTTTATTTATTTATTTATTTATTATTATTATTTATTTTTATTTATTTATTTTTTTTGGTTTACAGAAAAAAATAGTTTAAATTTTTGTTGGTAGAGGGAGCGGGACGAAAGCAAGTCACTGGAAATATGCAAATCAGAGTCATCAAAAGCAGGGTGTGTGATTCTCAGTTTTCCCGTTGCTGGTGCTTACATAAGGTTCTCATTGTGAAGTTGTTTTACCTCAGCCACGAATCACCGGCTGAAGCTTTACGAACGTTTCCGACAGAGAAGAGCGTTTAGTCAACAAAACTTTGAAATTTTTTTCTGTATCAAAAAGTCCCCATTTTTTCGTGAGAACTACTTTTTTTGTAATAGAGGTCATTCAAGTATTACGCCAGCAGAGTTTTAGCCATTTTTGACCCCCTTTTCCCCTTGTCAGCAAATATCAGCAAAACACTGACCCCCACCCCCCCCCCCCTTCCGAAAAATTTCGTCAGCAGCTCAGAATATTTCATATATTCAAAAAAGTGTGGTTAATGACGTAAGCAACCTTCAAATCCCTTCCCCCCCGCCCCGTCATCAAAAGGTAGCAAATCCGAAACACCCTCCCCTCGATTCTGACGTAATACTTGATTGAAGGACCCCAAACTGCATTCAGATAGGCCTATACCAATTCCTTCAATTTTTGTGAATTTTGAAACTATTAGTGAATTTATGGAACACCCTTAAAATTATGCACTGAGGAAAACAGGATATTAAAAAAAAAGTGGGGAAGATTTAAATACGGGAATGTCGCGTAAAATATGAGTCATATGGTCATCCTACCTACACAAGTTTCTGGCGTGCGAGCTGCTGAAATATTGCATATTTCATCTGTGGACTGAAAAGATACACTCCTACTCTATATGAATCAGCCCACAAAAGGGCCGAAACTAGTTTGGGGGCAACTGCCCGTGCGGCAAAATTTAGGGGCAACAATTTTAGGTGGGAACAAAGAACACCGTTGAAAAATTATCGAATTTTAAAGTTGTGGGGGCGACAAAATAATGTTCGCCCCGGTCAGCAAAAATCCTAGTTACGGCCCTGGCCCCACACTACCAATTATTAACGTTATACCAGAGTTATCGTTAGAACCAAGGTCGTTATAACCAAGTTCGACTGCACCCTTAAAAGTCAAAGGTTAAATTGTAAGTAAACACAAAGGTAATAATTTCATTTATTTGCAAAACTTTTCATAGCAAATTAATTTCATTAACAAATCATATGAAGAAAAACTATACAGGGTGTCCCTGAACTTATGAGTCAACCTTTAGGGAAAGGTAAAATACACACCTAAAGAAGAATATTTTGTATAGCAATGTGGGGCCGGAATTGAAAAGTGTTGGCGGAAAAACTCTGATGAGGACCTCATAGTGCAAAACTTTCAGTCGCTGCTGCAACTGTTCGTGAAACACCTCCGTCAGACCAGACACGACCCGGGCTCTGTCCCTTGCGGGATGTAAGCCCTTTACCCTGCACATCTTTGAAAGGGCACGCCAATCACTTGCTAGACGCTACCGGGCCTGCATCGATATATTTGTGGAGGCACATTTGAGCACTTACTGTAATTATTAATGTAAATAAAAAGCTTTTTTTTAATTTCTTCAGCATTTTGTGTTTTTCCCGCCAACACTTTTCATTTCCGCCCCCACATTGCTATTCAAAAAAATGTGTATTTTACCTTCCCTTAAAGTTTGGCCGATGAGTTCAGGGACACCCTGTAGGTTTTCCGATCACTGTGGCTTTTTCTTTTGCATGATTTTTATGCGCTATTGGTAAATACGCAGAGGCGTATAAAAAGTAGAACTTAGAACATGACTTCGACCACTGGTCCTTGAATGCGAAAAATTCTCACGGGAGTATGTTATGTATCACCACAGGGTCAAAAACACGACACCCATTCGTGATTGGCGTTATACGAGAGAACATACATACATCATACGTCTTCTTACTTCGACCCACTAACTCATTTAACCAGTTATTCGCCGAATACCCCCGAGAATTACGCATTTAATTCGTTTCGTATACGAAAATGAACGAGTAAAAACGTCGTGAAACCCGTTCTCAACGTCTAGACTTTTCTTTTGACCTTACCATGGAACATGGCGAGTGTCCCTTCCACGACGCATTTATTCCGAACACGATTCTTTCTGTTTATTACCCGAAAAACTTCTCCGAAGTGTTCATTAGAGATAATTTCGCCGCGTTGTTTCCAGTGCGGTGATGACTCTAAAAATATTCCGATATCTTAACCCTCTATCACAGCGTTTCTCAAACTTCTTGCCTTTGTGGAACCTTTGAAATAGTTTCTATATTCTAGGGGGTACCCTTGAAGTTACACGCACGTTCTCCAGGAATCATCTGGAAAATATTCATGTTTTTAATGACAGCGGAATCCCCCCCCCCCCCACCCTCCACTGGTCTGGAACGTTCAACAATAATGATCCTTAAATTGCGAAAGGGTCTCTCTAGAGTTTAGATCTATATCATTTCCACCATCGACGAATTAATCGTGGTTAATGTTTTATTGTTTACTAGCTGATACCCGGCGACGTTGCCCGCCCCGTAGAAAATTTATAGCTTATTAATTGTTTTTTAATCCAAAAAAATTCTGCATCAAGTAAGAAAAAATTACTTTCATTTTTAAATATTTTAATTAAAAACTTCAGGCAGTCGCTTGTGGATAATACACGATATGTTTTGTTTTTCCATCTGGTGTGTAGATGTACAAATTTTTGGGATTACCAACACGCGAACAGGCAACGAAAAGCTGTCCGTGTGAAAAACAGGGCTCAAGTAGGTTGATACCTGCCACTGCTAACGACTGGCCTTGCGCTTTGTTGATTTTCATGGCAAAAGCTAAACGAATCGCTTGAAAGGGAATGGCATTTCTTCAGTGATAATTGGGATACGTGGGACGAAGACGCCTTCTCCTTTGGCACATCCAAGTTAGAATCGTTGCTTCAGTGATGTAATTGTGCAATTTCTTCACGGAAAGTCTGGTGCCATTGCAGAGTCTCGGTGTCTCCAAATTTCTCAAAAGAATTATAGATGCTCCGACTTTGAGGGTCAAGTTGTGCGGTGGCACACCCGGAATATCCAAAGAGTTCAGAAATTCTGCACGATACAGAACTGTGCGCTGTGTCTGTGACAGTGCAAACCGATTTGTAAGATTTGGAGTCTCCCGGAATAATTTTTAGGATTTTTTCGTTGATCTTGTTCACACTGTGATTTTTCCATGCCAGAATCACTCCCTCACAAAGCCACTCATGGTTTCGGTGATTTTGTTGAATGTTTGGGAAGACTTCGTCTGCAAGTTCCTGAACTGAGTTTAACAACTGGCAAAATCCATTTGGGAACGTAATCAGTCCGGTGCTTGGGTCTACGGAAATTATTTCATTGCCAAGTTTGATCAACTGATGTGAAAATGATAGCAGCGCTGAGTCATTTTGCAGTTGAACTCACATGTTGGTGGGTAATGATAATTTTTAAATTTTGTGCCAAAGTGTTGATGATTTGAGGCAAGCATTGAGTTCATCAGCTAGCGTTGAACATTTTTATTCTCAGTTCTGTCGTCATAGTTGTTGTTCTCTGTTGTTATCATTGACGTACGCAAGGGGACCCCCTGAGCCAAGATTATAGTGTTATTTTGCAAGGGAAAAACGTAAAACCCCCCTTTAGAAGGAAAAAAAATCTGAAAGCCCCCCCCCCCTTCGAGAAAATTCTGCGTACGCCTATGGTTGTTAATGACGTCATATGTCCAGCTTGTGATATTATTCAAACGCCTTTTAAGCATTTTTTAAATTGAAACTATACCTCTACGATGAGCGGTTGATGAGATAAAGGCCGCATTAGCACTTGCTGGACACCCTATATACAGGATAGCCATAATACCCGGCGCTTCCCGGTGTTTTCTTCAATTACTGAGAGGATTGGAAAAGTGATAAACCATTATAAAGGAACAAACTGTTATAATTAAACAAACTGCAGCATTAAAGAAGTGACAAACCATTGTAAAGGCATATACACGTCTGAAACGCATTGTTAGGGAACCACGGCAACCAAAGTAAACGTTCCGAAAGTGATTGTTGAGGCCATAAAAACATTGTTGTCCGACAGTTTTTCACCCATTTCGGACATTTGCCCAGCTCTGACGAACTTTTAAAATAGCCTACGGTTCAATCCCGGTCCTGTTTGGTATATATGCAACATCTGGCGACGATCGGCCTAACACTGTAGATTTGTATAAAGAACATACATACAGACTTTCACATTTATATATAAGATCCGTTCAATCAACAATGCAAACTAAATAAAGATGCGATGATGAAACGTTTACTTTACAACCGTCGTTTCTGACGCAATGGTGAATTCTAATACATCAATTTTAATGAATTCTGGTGCAACAATGAACGTGTTTATGCGGCATTTCCATGCTTCCAAAAAAACGCCCGGAATTCTAACGCTACGGTGATAATTCCAAGTGTTCCGATGATTTCAAGCATCATAACGCAACGATGGGGGGAGATTTAAACAGTATTCCGATGATTTCAAAAAAAAAAAAAAGCACGAAAATCGAACGCAATGATGAGAATTCAAACGGTATCTCTATGATTTTAGGCATCACCAGATTCTAACACAACGATAAAGATCCAAACAGCATTCCAATGATTTCAAAAGCACTAGATTCTAACGCAACGATGAGAATCCAAACAATATTCCGATTATTTCAAGAGCATCATTAGATTCTCACGCAAAGATAGGGACTCGCACAGTATTTGATGATTTCAAAAAAGCACCAGATTCGAATGCGACGATAATTCAAACGGTATTCCGACAATTTTAAGAAGCACCAGATTCTAACGCAACGATTTCAAAAATCAGCTGATTCTAACGCAATGATGGGAATTCAAACGGTATTCCGATGATTTAAAAAATTACCAGATTCTAATACACAACGATTTCAAAATCACCAGATCCCAACACAACGGTGAGAATTCTAAAAGTATTCTGTTCATTTAAAAAAAAACCACTAGATTCTAACGCAACGATGAGGATTCGAATGGTTTTTTTATCGATTATTTCAAAAATTAACAGATTCCAACACAACAATTTCAAAACTCCACCAGATTTTTTAATGCAACTATTGCGGCGATTTTAAAATCATCAGATTCTAACTCAATTCATGTATTTTTTTCATGATTTCAAATTACCGAATTCTAACACAATGATGAGAATTCAAACGGTATATTCCGATGATTTCAAGAAGCTTTAGATTCTGACTCAGCCGGCAGTGGGAATTCTAAAGGTAGCTCATCGATTTTGAAGTCACTAGATTTTGAGGGCGTTATATGAAAATTTAATCAAATAATAAGCCAATTGGGGCAGAATCAGTCAATTTCGAAGGCACCATAATCAGGAGAAGAAAAAAAGAGCTATCTCGATATATTTTCATAACTATTAGTTGCTTTTCCCATTTCATGCTCGATGACATTAGAAAATTATCCAGTTATACATATTTCAGGACGAATTATCGGTTGTTTTTGTAGAAAAATGGTAGTTAAAAAGAAAAACTTTTTTTTTAAAACCTTGGGAATCGCTCGCGCTTTCATGAATTGTTCAGTAATGCTTTGTTGTAACACCTGCAGTATCCATTAGGCCTTGACAATGCCGGGGTATCATTGGACGACACACAAAGGAAAAACATTTTATTTTAGGAAAAACAATTGAGGTTTTACGTGTAAGACGAGAAGTACCCGCAAGCTGAAAATGTTTCGCCTTCCGAAAAACCACGCGTTCACTCCGTAAATAAATACACATGTACGTTTTTGGAAAGTGCCCTTATCGAAATGAGCTGTATTTGATGACTACGGGGACATTGAAGCATGGCCAAAATGAATCTAAACTCTCTTTAACATTCCGGGGACGTAGCGTGCACTCCCGGGGCCCCGGGGGAAAACTATTCTTAGGGCCCCCTTCACTCACATACTCACTAGGCCACTCACTCACATACTCACTAGGTCACTCACTCACATACTCACTAGGTCATTCACTCACATACTCATTAGGTCACTCACTCCTCTCTCACTGACTCAGTAACTCAATCGCTCACTCCCACGCTAACTGACTCGCATCGAACTGTTGTCGGTGAATTGTTAGTCGGTGAATTTTCTGGCGATGAATTTTCCGACGGTGAATTTTCCTAGTGGTGAATTGCATGGCGGTGAATTTTCCGGTGGTGAAATTTCCTAGCGGTGAATTTTCCGGGCACGCATTCAGCTTGGGAACCCGAGCTGAATAACGGGCGGTAACTGAACCCGGGCGGTGAACTAAAATAACCGGTTGCCCTAGCCTAGTTACGGGGTTCGAAGCTGGGCTGGAAGAGATCTCGGCAACGGGATAAGTCCGGTGGCAGAGACCCTGGCGTTCATTCATTCAGCCTAGTTACGGCCCTAAAACATTCTCATCGTTTGCAGTGATAGAAATCGTCAGAAGCTGATAGAAATCGACGGGTTAACGTCAGAATCTCAGAAATAAGTAGAATACCGTTCGAGAATTACCATCGGCCCGTCATGATCTAATTGAAATTGATGAATTGCCGTTCGTATTAACTTTTGCGACAAAATCCAATTTTGTCGTTACGTCATAATCTATTGCTTTTTTGAGATAATTGGAATAGTGTTCGAATTATCACTGTGTTGAGTCAGAATCCAATAATTATTAGCGAATTATGGTGCGTCAGAATCTGGATGAATGCTTTTTGAAATCATCCGGACATTGTCTGAATCCTCATCAGTGCATCAGAATTTGATTCAAACTTCGAATTACCGTCGGAATTCCCATTGTTTTGCACCAGAATCTGATTGAAATCGACGAATTATTGTTTGAATTATCACGGGGTGTCAGAATCTGATTAAAATTGACGAATTGTTAATTGAATTATCACGGAGCGTCAGAATTTTATTAAAATTGACAAATTACCATTCCAATTCCCATCGTTATATGCCAGAATCTGATAGAAATTGACAAATTCCCGCTTGAATTCTCATCGGTGCTTCAGAATCTGATTCGAATTGACGAATTCCAATTCCCATCGTTTCGTCTTGGAATTTTATTGAAATTTACGAACTATGGACCTACCGTTCGAATTCTTATCGGTACATCCGATTGAAATTGATGAATTGTGGTTCAAATTACATTTTGCGGTAGAATATACAATTGTTGCGTCAGAATCTAGCGCCGTTGGAATCATTGGAATAGCGTTTTAATTTTGATCGGTGCGTCAGAATTTCACTGAAATTGATGAAATGAATTGATGAAACTGTTCAAATTCTCATCGTTTTAGGTCAGAATCCAATTGGCATCGATAATTATTGTTCGTATTCTCATCGTTGCGTCAAAAGCTGATTGAAATTAATGAATTACTCTTCATCAGAAGCAAGTGCTTTTGAAATCATCGGAATACTGTTTGAATTCTCATCGGTGCATCAGAATCTGATTAAAATTGATCAATTACCGTTTGAATTCTCATCATTTTGTGTCGGAATGTGATTAAAATTGATCAATTGCCGTTCGAATTCTCATTATTTTGTGTCGGAATGTGATTAAAATTGATCAATTACCGTTCGAATTCTCATCATTTTGTGTCGGAATGTGATTAAAATTGATCAATTGCCGTTCGAATTCTCATCATTTTGTGTCGGAATGTGATTAAAATTGATCAATTGCCGTTCGAATTCTCATCATTTTGTGTCGGAATGTGATTAAAATTGATCAATTACCGTTCGAATTCTCATCATTTTGTGTCGGAATGTGATTAAAATTGATCAATTGCCGTTCGAATTCTCATCATTTTGTGTCGGAATGTGATTAAAATTGATCAATTGCCGTTCGAATTCTCATCATTTTGTGTCGGAATGTGATTAAAATTGATCAATTACCGTTCGAATTCTCATCATTTTGTGTCGGAATGTGATTAAAATTGATCAATTACCGTTCGAATTCTCATCATTTTGTGTCGGAATGTGATTAAAATTGATCAATTACCGTTCGAATTCTCATCATTTTGTGTCGGAATGTGATTAAAATTGATCAATTACCGTTCGAATTCTCATCATTTTGTGTCGGAATGTAATTAAAATTGATCAATTACCGTTCGAATTCCCATCGTTTTGCAGCAGAATCAAACTGACATTGACGAATTGTCATTTGAGGCCACTGTCACTTTACAGCTGCCAATTTTCACAAAAAATTTTCTGCATTGATCAATAGATTCTTTACAAAGGTGCGAGTTTTTTGCGTTTTCTTTCATACAAAAATGGACATCGTTCTGAAACCGAAAGCTTGTTAGAAGCCTAATTAATGGCGTTCTCCTTTATTACGACATAAGAAGAACCTAAAGAGCGGAACCACGTCTTTTGTAGGGAGAAAGATGGTACAGTATTCAACAATAACAAGACGAATCCCTTCTTTGTATTCGAGTCGAGAAGCTTTCTTTTGACTCAACACAAAAGATCGTCAACTATCACTTTCTGTGCTCAACTCTCTTATTTTGTCTGTTCTTTCTTTGATTTTTCTTTTTTTTTTCTGTTTAATGTCTCAAGGGCATCATTTTTATGTGTTTGTGGGCAGATTCGTAACGGTCCGATGGACCGTGGAATCGCTTTCGATCCTTTCTCGTTTAAAAATCAGCTGGAGAAGAAGAACTTTCCAAGGGCCTAAACTTCCATTTTGGCTTCACTCAAGCGTCCATTGGATCGGTTTTTATTTTCACGTTTTTTTAACGATACATTCGTGACATTATCGTCGGCTAGTCGATCAGTGGTGTGTTGGAATTTGCCGAATTAGAGACAACGACGATGTCAATACACACGAGAATTCGGTGGAGATTCGATCATTCTTATAGTCGAACCTCGTTAAGACGGAGTCAAAGAAGCACTAAAAAAAATGTTTGTTAATAAAGCGATTTTTAGTTCCCCAAAAAAAGCTCCAAAAGCCTCCGTTTCCTGGAAAAAAAAACTTCAAAGCTCCGTTCCCTAGGCTCTCAACGTTTGTCACCCCCCGTGATGGATACAAACTAATTATTATGTAACAGAATTGGCCCTGACATAGAGCCCTCAAAATTTTAGTCATTGCACTCGTGGGGGGGGGGGGGACTTTCTCAAGAACGTCGTTCAGAGCCGAGTATATTCAGGGCAAGGAAGCCATGGGGTGAGCGACAGTTAAGGTAAGCTGCTGGTGGATAATCGCTAGGGCTAGGGTGCCGCGGGTAAATGATTGCGCTTAAGCAAGAAGACTTGATAAAAGTTTTAAAACTACTGCCCTGATGGAAGGTGGGCCTTTCATAGAGGTTTCTCATTGCACAAATAATTATCTCTCTAGATTACAATGAAACCTCGATATAACGATACTCTGCTGATCAAGAAAAACTATCGTTCTAGAGGGGTTTTATCGTTATATCGAGTATCGTTGTGGCGAGGTTTCACTGTACCTGAAAAGAGAAATTGATGATTGTTTTCGATTATATAATGTGCTGTGTCAACTGATTATTTACAGGTAGTCCTGAATTATTCTGAAATAGTGATGGGAAGATCTTGTGGAGTGAGATGTGCCAAAGGCATCCTCGTCACTTTCAACCTGTGCTTCTGGGTAAGCCGAATTCTGTACTTATTCGACATTTAGATGATGGCATCTAATGGGATCAGCAACGTTGAGGCTGATTTACACAAAATTCACTGCCACGAAATCCACCGATACGATAATTCACCGAGAACAGTTTGTCGCCAGTGAGTAAGGGAATGAGTGAGCGATCGAATGAGTTGGTGAATGAGCTATCGAATAAGCTATTGAGTGAGTGAGTGACCGTATGAATAACCGAGTGAGCAATTGAGTTTGTTCAGCTCATTCACCTGCTAACTCATTTGCTCACCTATACTCATTAACTCCCTTACTCACTCTCTCATGTGCTGAATCATTCGCTCAATCACTTGGTCATTTACTCAGTCGCTCACTAACTCCCTCACTCCCTCGCTCATTTGCTCGCTCCACGGCCTCCACAAGGATGGCGCTGACGAGCTCCAGCCCTGGGGCCAGAGACGATTCTTATTTTTCTGTGTTTTCATGCAATAAATTCACTACTTTGGGGTCCGTGAAACATCTAACAAGGGGGGGGGGAGCACCAAAGATCCCAGTCTAGGGCCCTGCTGCAGGATGTGGGGCCATGTCCTCCCTTGCTCACTCATGTCTATATAGGAGTAAGGGCATGACTCCCACAAGGGTGGGTCTGACAGGGCTCTAGCCCGGAGCACATGCAATTTTCTTGATTTTTTTTTTCATACTATAAATTCACTATAAAGGGCAGGGGTTTTCCAACGTAAAGTTTCTCGTGGAACCCTTTATAGTTATATAAGGCGATTCTACGTAACTCAAACAAATACGTATACGGCGGGAAAAAGAAGGGTGGCCGCTAATCGGGAGTTTGAAATGAATACTTTTATTATGCAAGGGGAAATTGTTATTTTTCCGTGAAAGAGGGGGTGGCTGCATCTGAGAGGTGTCCGTTAAGAGGGGTTTTAACTGTATTACATATAGAAACATCATCGAACTGGGACTACTGCTGTCACCTATCAAATAAAAAACACAACTTTTGTGCTTCTTCAATTGAAATTGATGACCGGTTTTTGATTGGTGTGCCGCATTGAAAAACTCAATATAGTATGATATTGACAAATATTTTTTGAGCGATAATATTAGTTGGATTGTCAAGTTTGCTTCGAAATTTTAACAGTTGTTGTTCGTGAGCGGCAAATTAACGTTAGTAAGATGCACAAGGGGAATCCAAAACATCCTCCTTCACCTTTCGAAATTGTAATCGCAAAGAATGTAGACTAGACTTATTTCGATTACAATGTACAAGAAAAAAAAAAAAACCCTTTTTTTGCGCACGTTAGTAATGTTAGTTTACCTCACACAAACAACAACTGCTAAAATTTTTGAGCAAACTTAACAATTCAATTGATACTATTGTTCAAAAAAATATTATTCTATGTGGCACGCCAGTCAAAAGCCAGTCATCAATTTCACTCGAAGAATCACAACAGTTGTATTTTTTATTCGATAGATGACAGCAGTAGTTCCAGTTCAGTGATGATTCTTACAAACATACAGGGTGCATAGGTAACACAGGGTGTTACATATCAGGCGTTTAAAACATAAACACCAATACTTTAAAGCGGGCAACAACCTGTGAAGGTTTCTTTTGCCTTTTTTTTTCTATTTAGTAAACTTCATATAATATTTAAATAAATATAATGTTTAATATAATATAATGTTTAATATAATATAATGTTTAATATAATATAATGTTTAATATAATATAATGTTTAATATAATATAATGTTTAATATTTACTTAAATTTTATAACTATAGCAACACCAACAATCGGCATTCCGCTACCCAGGGTGCATAGGTAGCAGAGCGTTACGGGTAACCCGTTTCATCCGTATTTAACGTTGTTTTTTTCCCCCAACTCTTTCCTCCGATTTTCAAATATTGCACTTAAACTCGTGGAATTTTCTCAGTTGGCATCATTATTATATCTCGTTAAAATTCAAAATAAAGAACAGCTTTTGCAAGTAGTGTCGTAACTACCAATTCCTGTGCCCTGTTTAAGAACTTGCATTTATAGGCCACTTCTGCCCCCTCCCCCCTCCAAGTGGGCCCTGTGTGGGTGCACCTGTTGCATCAGCCTAGTTATGACACTATTTGCAAGTATTAGTAATAAGTGTTTTCTTCTCTGAAAGCTCTCCGGGTTCTTGGATTTTCAAGAGTTTTGATCTTGGTTAACCCCGAAAAAGCTGTCTGTCACGGAACCCCAGATGGAAAACATATAGGGACCCATGAAAAGTCTTGCTTGTGGCCCCGCCAAAGATCTCAGTGAAAGGGTTCCCCCCCCCCCCATGTTGCATGACGTGAGAGACCATGGTTAAAAGAACCTTACACAATTAACAACCTTCCTCTTCCTCCATAAATTTCAAATATGGAATGCAGCCCTCTTAAAGGGTGAGAATCATTGTTCAGACTCGCCCTAAAAAAAAGCTTGCTTACCACAAGACGTTAACGCACAGGAGGCTTGCGTATTCCTAGAAATACGTAGGAAGCTTGCTTATCGAGAAATTCACAGAAGGTTCGTGTAACTCTAAGCATTCGTAGGATAATTTCATACTTCCCAAAAAAAAAAGCATTGGGGGCTTGTACAACTCGAGGCACGCGTAGGGTAGTTTTAGAGGCTTGTGAATGCGTAGGGAAAAAATCATGCGTACTCCCCAGTATATTATGCTTTTCTGTCATCACTCGTTGTTTTTCCCCTCTATTACCGATCACATTTTCTACCTGCCCTTTGAATGGACCATGGCACATCAGGTACGATTGGGCCGTCATATGCAGAAGGGACCCTCATGACAGTGCCGTCTTAACGCGTGGGCCCACCCGGGCACTGCCCGAAGGTCTCAAGAGTACATGGTCCTTATGAAAATGAGATCTAATTAAAATTTTCTAGAATTTACCAGAGAGGGCCTCAGAAAAACCACTTGACCCGGGGGCCCATAATGCTCTTAAGATGGCCCTGCCTCATGATGAAGAGATCTGATAACAATTTTCGAGAGTAAGCATGTAAATTGGTGATCTGTTATTTCTAGCCATGCGGGGGAGGGGGGGGGGGGGCTCAAAAAAATCACTTAGCCTGAGGGGGGCTATTATGATCTTAAAGTGGCCCTGGAGGTACGCCTACCACTGGTCTATATGATGAAGGGTTTCCGCGAGTGCAAAAGAGCTGGTCTGACTTTGTAACGAAGTGTTCCGTGAATTGAATACAATCTGTACAGAATTTTGACCGATTGATTCCGTAGGTGTCCGGATGCGCACTGCTGGCCATGGGTGTGTACCTTCTGGTCGACAAGGAGAAGAGCACCCTGTTCCACCTGTTCACGGTTCCGGGACTGAGCTACACCCTGTCGCAGTACCTGGCTTGGGCGCTGGTCGGTATCGGCGCCGTTGTCTTCAGCGTCGGTTTCTGCGGTTGCTGCGGGGCTGTCAGGGAGAGCAGACCTCTCCTGGTCACGGTAAACATTCATACCAATCCATCAGTTGTGTCTGATTGGCTGTGTGACCACTGACTGATTAATTGTGCTTTTTCCCGATTGCAGTATTTCCTGTTCTTGTTCCTGATAATGGGAGCTGAGCTCGCTGTTGGGATCCTGAGCGTCATCTTCCAAGATAAGGTAATTTAATTTCAACAATGTTTTCGACAATTGTTGTTGTTGTTCTGTCCTCGTTTCAAATACCGAGTATTGATGTACCTGTGCTTATTGGTAGATGCTGGTCGTACTGGATGATCTGTCGGTGACCCTCAAAGAAGAATATGGAATCGATGGACCAACGACGGAAGCGTTCGATTTTGCTCAAACGAGGGTAAGTTATCATCAAATACTGAGAAGTTACTGCCATCTGTCGGTGTATTCTGGCACTTTTGGTTTCGAATTCGTTAATGCGGTGGCAGATGGCTGTAATGTTTACCGAATATTATATATCAATATTGTATTCCAACCTTTTTCCCAAGCCGCGCTACAATCAAGATTATTTTCAATACGCGTGCCACTCAACGAATTCAAACACTCAGACCATACGTCCCGTTTATAGGGGCACGAGCAGGGGGTAACTAGAAATTTCGTTCGGGGGGGGACGACCACTTTCATTTCGCTGAAAGTGGTGATAGAACAATAGATTTGGCCATGTTTTCCCTTTTTTCGGTCATTTTCTCACATTTCGGGGGATGGGGGGGAAACCAGACCCCCAAGTCCTTCCTCCTCCTGGAATTCCCTTATAACGAAATTTCGTTTTAACGAAGTGATTCCTCTGGTTTCTTGGCGTTCGTTATAACGGGATTCCACTGTATATATATATTTTTTCAAATCTCGTTTGGAATCACCAAAGTCTAATGTTAAACTCTTTTCTATGTTGCATTATCTCATCGTTGTATTCAACGATATTCTTTACTACGATAAATCCCTCTGTAACGATATTTTTTGGAACGATTTTGAAATCACTCTGTAACGATTATTTATTTCTATATTCCGATAGAAATGCGTGTAAAATATATTTTAAAACTCGTGACACATATCTTAGTTCATCCCCCCCCCCCCCCAATGATCTTCTAACAACATCACTATTTGGTACCACCTCATCACCGAAAGTGATAATGAAATTTTTTCTGTATCGCTGTAAAGATGGGCTCTCAAAGCATCTCTTCACTCGTATGCCTCACCATGCTATTAAGACGACCCTTAGGTTATCATGGGCCTCTTCCTGCACTAATGCATGCATCTTCAACCAGGGCCGTCTTAAGAGCATCATGGGCTCCCGGGCCAAATGATTTTTCTGAGGCCCTACCAGCAAATTTTCGAAAATCTCAACCAGATCCCATTTTTGTGAGGCCCCCTTTTCTCTTGAGGCACCCGGGCCGTGCCCGGGTTGGCCCATCCCTTAAGACGGCACTGTCTTCAACCCGTTGCTCACGAGCACCGCAGTGCTCTCTGAAGCATTCAGAGTGCTCGATGCTTGTGTTCGATTTCGTGCTCGCGAGTAACTTGATCAACGTTACAATTAAACATCTTGCATAAATTGTGCATTGAAATCAGCCTGATTACATGCTTCCGTACGTCAAACCTCCCCGTAAGGGTGCTCTTCTTTTGATGATTGGTATAGGCAGTGCTCGCGACTAGAAAAATATTGAAGACCTCAGTACTAAACGGTCATTCGACCGCTTCACGGACGTCAGCATCGATGGGGGAAGGTGGTTTCCGATTTGCTGACTTTTGATGACGACGGGAGGGGGGGGGCAGTTGAATGATGTTTACGTCATCAACCACCCTTTATGCAAAATAAGAAATATTCTCGATGGCATCTTACTCAGGTGTGCCAAAAAACCTTTCCCTATTTTGTGGGCATTTGAACTAACATTCTCCCTATTGATAAGCTCTCTATAAAGCCACTTTGGTGATCCCTAAATGTTCCGCGGATCCTTCAAGTGAAGTGGAAATGTGTCGCGGGCCACTCAAGTGATCTGGAACTATGGCGCGCGTCATTCAAGTGATCCGTAATTATGCCGCGAATCTCAAATTTAAGTAATCTGGGAATGTGCCGCGGGCAACTTGAGTGATGTAGAACTTAAGTGCTCTAAAACTGTGCCACATGTCACTCAAGGGTTCTCTAAATGTGCCATGGATCGCTTCAGTGTTCTGGAACTGAATCGCGAGTCACTTCAGTGATCTCTGAATGCGCCACGGGCCGCCTAAATGCTTTGGAATTGTGCCACGGGTCACTTAAGAGATCTGTTCAAGGGCGTAGCCGGGGGGGGGGACTTGGGGGTCTGGCCCCCCCCCCCGAAATGTGAGAAAATGACCGAAAAAAGGGAAAAAGATGGCCAAATCTATTGTTCTGTCACTTTGGTCCCCCCCCCCCGAACGAAATTTCTGGCTACGCCCCTGGATCTGTTAATGCGCCGCTTAGTTCATTTTTACAAAATTAGATTTGAGGGGGGCAGGCCACATCAGATAACCCCCGCGGCCACTGCACTAATGCATGCATCTTCAACCAGGGCCGTCTTAAGAGCATCATGGGCTCCCGGGCCAAATGATTTTTCTGAGGCCCTACCAGCAAATTTTCGAAAATCTCAACCAGATCCCATTTTTGTGAGGCCCCCTTTTCTCTTGAGGCACCCGGGCCGTGCCCGGGTTGGCCCATCCCTTAAGACGGCACTGTCTTCAACCCGTTGCTCACGAGCACCGCAGTGCTCTCTGAAGCATTCAGAGTGCTCGATGCTTGTGTTCGATTTCGTGCTCGCGAGTAACTTGATCAACGTTACAATTAAACATCTTGCATAAATTGTGCATTGAAATCAGCCTGATTACATGCTTCCGTACGTCAAACCTCCCCGTAAGGGTGCTCTTCTTTTGATGATTGGTATAGGCAGTGCTCGCGACTAGAAAAATATTGAAGACCTCAGTACTAAACGGTCATTCGACCGCTTCACGGACGTCAGCATCGATGGGGGAAGGTGGTTTCCGATTTGCTGACTTTTGATGACGACGGGAGGGGGGGGGGCAGTTGAATGATGTTTACGTCATCAACCACCCTTTATGCAAAATAAGAAATATTCTCGATGGCATCTTACTCAGGTGTGCCAAAAAACCTTTCCCTATTTTGTGGGCATTTGAACTAACATTCTCCCTATTGATAAGCTCTCTATAAAGCCACTTTGGTGATCCCTAAATGTTCCGCGGATCCTTCAAGTGAAGTGGAAATGTGTCGCGGGCCACTCAAGTGATCTGGAACTATGGCGCGCGTCATTCAAGTGATCCGTAATTATGCCGCGAATCTCAAATTTAAGTAATCTGGGAATGTGCCGCGGGCAACTTGAGTGATGTAGAACTTAAGCGCTCTAAAACTGTGCCACATGTCACTCAAGGGTTCTCTAAATGTGCCATGGATCGCTTCAGTGTTCTGGAACTGAATCGCGAGTCACTTCAGTGATCTCTGAATGCGCCACGGGCCGCCTAAATGCTTTGGAATTGTGCCACGGGTCACTTAAGAGATCTGTTCAAGGGCGTAGCCGGGGGGGGGGGGACTTGGGGGTCTGGCCCCCCCCCCCGAAATGTGAGAAAATGACCGAAAAAAGGGAAAAAGATGGCCAAATCTATTGTTCTGTCACTTTGGTCCCCCCCCCCCGAACGAAATTTCTGGCTACGCCCCTGGATCTGTTAATGCGCCGCTTAGTTCATTTTTACAAAATTAGATTTGAGGGGGGCAGGCCACATCAGATAACCCCCGCGGCCACTGCACTAATGCATGCATCTTCAACCAGGGCCGTCTTAAGAGCATCATGGGCTCCCGGGCCAAATGATTTTTCTGAGGCCCTACCAGCAAATTTTCGAAAATCTCAACCAGATCCCATTTTTGTGAGGCCCCCTTTTCTCTTGAGGCACCCGGGCCGTGCCCGGGTTGGCCCATCCCTTAAGACGGCACTGTCTTCAACCCGTTGCTCACGAGCACCGCAGTGCTCTCTGAAGCATTCAGAGTGCTCGATGCTTGTGTTCGATTTCGTGCTCGCGAGTAACTTGATCAACGTTACAATTAAACATCTTGCATAAATTGTGCATTGAAATCAGCCTGATTACATGCTTCCGTACGTCAAACCTCCCCGTAAGGGTGCTCTTCTTTTGATGATTGGTATAGGCAGTGCTCGCGACTAGAAAAATATTGAAGACCTCAGTACTAAACGGTCATTCGACCGCTTCACGGACGTCAGCATCGATGGGGGAAGGTGGTTTCCGATTTGCTGACTTTTGATGACGACGGGAGGGGGGGGGGGCAGTTGAATGATGTTTACGTCATCAACCACCCTTTATGCAAAATAAGAAATATTCTCGATGGCATCTTACTCAGGTGTGCCAAAAAACCTTTCCCTATTTTGTGGGCATTTGAACTAACATTCTCCCTATTGATAAGCTCTCTATAAAGCCACTTTGGTGATCCCTAAATGTTCCGCGGATCCTTCAAGTGAAGTGGAAATGTGTCGCGGGCCACTCAAGTGATCTGGAACTATGGCGCGCGTCATTCAAGTGATCCGTAATTATGCCGCGAATCTCAAATTTAAGTAATCTGGGAATGTGCCGCGGGCAACTTGAGTGATGTAGAACTTAAGTGCTCTAAAACTGTGCCACATGTCACTCAAGGGTTCTCTAAATGTGCCATGGATCGCTTCAGTGTTCTGGAACTGAATCGCGAGTCACTTCAGTGATCTCTGAATGCGCCACGGGCCGCCTAAATGCTTTGGAATTGTGCCACGGGTCACTTAAGAGATCTGTTCAAGGGCGTAGCCGGGGGGGGGGACTTGGGGGTCTGCCCCCCCCCCCCCCCGAAATGTGAGAAAATGACCGAAAAAAGGGAAAAAGATGGCCAAATCTATTGTTCTGTCACTTTGGTCCCCCCCCCCCGAACGAAATTTCTGGCTACGCCCCTGGATCTGTTAATGCGCCGCTTAGTTCATTTTTACAAAATTAGATTTGAGGGGGGCAGGC
This sequence comes from Pholcus phalangioides, assembly GCF_987345545.1. Taxonomy (NCBI): domain Eukaryota; kingdom Metazoa; phylum Arthropoda; class Arachnida; order Araneae; family Pholcidae; genus Pholcus; species Pholcus phalangioides. The sequence goes on along the minus strand of NW_028301616.1, from coordinate 18,689,556 downwards.
CACATCAGATAACCCCCGCGGCCACATTTGGTCCGCGGGCCAAGGATTTTACCATATATGGCTTAGACTTTTCTGCATTAAAAACATAAATTTTTCATCTTATGCGGAGGATCTCCACCATCCCCCCCGTATACAGTCGAATGAGAACTGAATGTTACCAGTTGTTCCGTATATACAGAACTCAAGTCTGTACGCAGGAGAGGGAGGAGTGTGTTGCATTGTATATTTATTAGTTATTGGTGGGGGGAGGATTGAAATGCCTCTTCCCCCAGGGTTCCGGCGCTTATGCACACACACACACACACACACAGTCCACTAATAAATTTTTTGTATTTTCAGTTCAATTGTTGTGGAGTGTTTGGTCCAGATGATTACGCGGACAGCGTGTGGAAAGTGAAGGATCTCGGCAAGGGGGACCAGGTCGGCAAGACCTGCTGCGTCCTCACCAACGGTGACCACATGGACCCGAAGCCCGCGAATGACACCTGGTGCCAGTCTAAGAAGACTCTAGAAAACGTTCTGTTCCGGCATCAGGAGGTGAGTGTCTCTCTCTCTCTTTATTCCAAATTTCATGATTGTTTAATTGTCCCTACAAAAATGTTTTGAATTGTCTAAGAGCTTTCACAAGCGAAAACCCAGCAATACCTGTTGTAGTTTTTTTTCCCTTTTTTTGACAAAAATTGTATAAAAATACCGGGCAAGCATGCTACCATCTACACCACTGGAGACGCATGAATCTGCCTTCCTAATTTCACGCACTGTGTCGTGAGGCGCTGAAGTAGAGGCATTAGCATCCTCTTAACTTCAGGAAATGGCCCCCGGGTGGGACGGTTTAGAGAGATATAGATGGCTTTTTTCTCAGCCAGAGATATCAAGGAAACAGTTATTTTCCGGATATTATGCTGAGAAAAAAGCCATCTATATCTCTCTAAATGTGATAGTGATAGGAACCCATAGACACCCAGGCTCTGTCACACTCGGTGATATAAACACATTGTCCCTGAGGATTCGGGTGCCTCCGGGGGAGCCATTTACTGAGCTTGAAAAAGATATACATACATACATGATCAGGCGCCATTACGCACATTGCCAGTAAACAAGTATAAAATTTACGATCAAAAAGTGGTGATTGAGGAAAATAACAAATGGTAAGGAAACATGAAGAGATGATATTTTTTCGGCCTGAAATATACTGAGAAATTGAGTTTTCAGGATGTTCTGCCGAAACAGACATTTGGGAAGAATCAGTTTTGGGTCTCCTCCGGATCCCCCCTTGCATACCGGGCAAAAAATGCTCTAACCAATACAACAGAGGCACACTTTTCAATTCCTTATAACACGCATTTTAGTAGCGTGAAGAGCTAAGTGGAGACACAGCGCAGCCTCCCCTTAACGTCAGGTTTCGCTACACGTACACGCACATTCCAGCATGTACCAATTCGTTAGAGGTTCCGTAGAGGAATATGGACGAGGTGCATGTGTATGGTTTAGTAGTAGTAGCCTCCCTTAACTACTGTGGCGAAAATTGCTGTAGTCAAGGGAGGCTGCTGTGTCTCCACTCAGCGCTTCACGCTTCTAATGCGTGTTGTAAGGAATTGAAAAGTGTGCCTCTGGTGTACGCACTTTCACGGTACTCAAGGGTATCTGGGTTCGATTCTCGGAGGAGGCAAATCACTTTTCTTTCCAAATATCAGTTTCGGCATAACATCCAGTATAAACTCAATTGCTCGGTAAAGAAACAAATGGTAACAAAAATCGCCTACAGTTAAAATTGCCATAGAAGATGACAGTGAAAGTGATTTCTCTCCACGCAGAAGCAGGCAGACCATCAAACGATGCTTATACAGGGTGTCCTACAAGTCCTGATTCGGCCTTCATCGTAGGGGATACGGTTCCAATTTAAAAAATGCTCAAAATGTGTTCAGAAATCAATCATTCTGTACCATAACACCAAACATGGCCCCCGCTCTGTCCCTTGCGGGATATAAGCGGATTACCTTGCGGCTGGGCCATGCTGGAAGAACTCTCCTGACATTCGGGCCCGGCGAACATCCCCCGACTCGCAAGCCACCGGGTCCGTCCCGTCGGGACCCCCACTCCATCCCAAGAAGCCACACTCCGGGAAGCTCCCGGAAACCTCCGATGGTCAAGAAGGAGCACGGGTGTACCGCCCGCCAGATCTGCGACCCAGCAAAAACATTCCGAGGCCCTCGGCTCCCCTAGTCCACGAGAGAACACCCCCGTCCGCCACTCATCGCTCAAAGGAGCAACAGAACGGAACCAAACGTCCGTCCCCCTCCGGCAGCCCGCGCCCGTCCATGCCAACACCGCACTCCGTCCCCACCAATCCATCCGCAGATGGACCCGTGGGATCTCGGTTGCCAATCACTCGCTTCAGCTCCTTTGCCACCTGAAAGAAAACATGCATACATGGCACATGGAAGCACTGAACAGAAATGACAGCAAGTGCTTAACATCAAGTGGAAAATCATCCTGTACCAGTTTTGACAGTGAAAATACGGTCCATCACAAAATAAAGAAAATCTAAATTTTTATACGGTCCCCATGTCCTCTATAATTCCCCCCCCCCACAATTATATAGTTATCACCCTTTCTCTTCCGAGCACAACAACAAAAAAATCCTATGTTTTTAATTTGAATATTCGCAGAGATATTTAGGAGGAAAGTTGGGAAAGAACAGCGTACGTGAGGGAAAGAAGCGCTGTCCGTTATTTTATGCTGTTCTTTCCCAACTTTCCTTGAACTCAAATATTTATCTCTGCGAATATTCAAGAAAAGCAGTTTTTTTTCCACTGGATTAAATCAAAGTAAGGGTTGAATTTCCAAATGATATATGCAAGGCTTACAAAATTGTATGCAAGTTGCGTACATTCCGTTATCGCAAGACTGCTCAGGGCCAGAATTAATTAGAGAAATGCGAACGGCAGTTGCCCTGGCAGCGAAATTCAGAGGGGGGGGGGGGAGTGGAAAATTTTAGGTAGGAACCAAAAACACCGTCACAAAATCATCGAATTTCACAGTGGTATATGTGTGGCAAAATTAATCACTTTCTAGTGACGAAATTAATTCAATTAATAATGGAGCGGCTTATACGCCGAAGTTGCGCTACTGATGCGGCCCGTGACGCTATAGCTGACCATTATGTTGGCCGCCCCCGATATAGGCGATAATGTACAAACTGAACCTGACACGAGACACACAACGACACCCCCGATCGAAAATTAATGTAAATGCCGTTATTTTAGAAGAAAAACAGTTTAGGTAGGAATTTTATACAGATGCTGCCAAAACCTAAAAATACAGTATTTAGTAATTAGACTAATTATTTATTTTCAAAAATTATTTACTCTCTCTCTTTATCTCTTCCATTAATTTATTTTAATTTTATTTCAATCGCACATGAGATCGTCGCATAATCATCTATATAACCCTCTTCGATTCTTTCAGGGCTGCATAACCAAGTTGGAAGAGTTCGTGAAAAGGATCAGTATATTGCTAGTTGCCATAGGTTGCGGAGTCGCATCATTGGAAGTGAGTAAATTGCTCGTTCATGTATTAGTGAGTATTAGCACGTGTGGAAAATATACAGGTTTATGAATGTCTTTTACGAATACGATTTCCTTTCCTTCCAAACTGTGTGCGTCGCCCATCATTTACCAAAAAAAGGGACGCTTCCAACGGAGTCGCGGGTGTAGGGACAGTGGCGTATTTGGCGAGTTCAGTTGAGCGGCAAATTTGACGAGTGAGCGGCCGAGGAAACTAGGTGGCAAAAATGTTTTTTGTGTAGCCCACCATAAATCAGCGTCTGCCCAGAGAGTGAGGGGACTAGGTCAGCGAGCGACCTAACGGATGGCCTAGAGAGTTTGCAAGCACGTGTGAATGACCAAAAGAGTCAACCAGAAAGCTAAGGGCCAGATCAGTGAGCAACCAAAAGAATGACCTACACAGTGCGAGAACGGGACTTGACAAAAGAGGGACTTGGAGTGTGTGCAAGCATGTGAAGAACCAAAAGAATGACCTGGGGAATGGGTGAGCCTGGTAGTTGCCGAAAGAGTGACCTAGAGAGCAAGGGATCAGGTCAGTGAACAACCAAAGATTGACTTCGAGTGTGTGCAAGCATGGAGTGACCAAAACATTGATCTAGACAGGGCCGTCTTAAGAGCATCATGGACCCCCGGGCCAATTGATTTTTCTGAGGCCCTTTTACCTGGAAAATTCTCAAAAATTTCAACGTGAGCTCATTTTTGTGAAGCCCCCTTTTCTCGAGACCCCCATGAGTTAAGACGGCACTGGATCTAGAAAGCGTGAGTGACCAAACCAGTCGCACCGCCCCTTAAGCCAGGGTTTCCCAGTGCCGTCTTAACGCACGTGTCCACGCGGGCACCTCAAGAGAGGGGGGGGGAACCTCTCGATGAGTATAAAAAACAAGCATGCCGTTCGGAATCGGCAATAAATTGTAGGTCCCGGTCTAATTAGCCCTCGTGTGCAGAAAATGACCGTGGTGCGACAAAAGTGATCAAATGTGAAGTGGGGAGGGGGGTGCCTCACAAAAATGAGATTCGGTTGAAGTTTTCTAGAACTCACCAGGTAGGGCCACAGAAAAACCACTTGGCCTTGGGGGCTCCATGATGTTCCTAAGACGGCCCTGGGTTTTCCTAAAAGCAGGTTTCTACAGTGCGTGCAACGTGAAAACTGATTGGTCAACAAAATCTGATACTTGGTTATTTTTGTCGCACCACGGTCATTTTCTGCACACGAGGGCTAATTAGACCGGGACCTACAATTTATTGCCGATTCCGAACGACAGCCCCCTCCCCCAATCTCTTTTTTTAAATGAAATACATTTTCTCTCTTTGTATTTTAGATTCTCGGGATGGTTTTCTCGATTTGTCTGTGTAAAGAAGTCTGATTCCTCGATGACTGAAATGAACTGTATCAAAGGAGGTTTATACAAGTGCGCTGCTGTTCAAAAACTTCCCTGTGTAAAGAGTCTCACATTCCGTGTCAAGTGCCTTCACATGTGTGTGTGTGTATGTGTCATGTTGAAATGTAAATTTTTTTTTTTTAAAATCAATAAAAACTCGTCGATAGTCTCTCAGTCATGGCTGCTGTGAATGCTTCTTATAAGTGTGAAATAGCATATCGTGCTATAATTTTGAGTAATTAATTCATAAGTGCTCAAACCATGGCACTCGGAGTCATCTGATGTGGTCTGTGGCCTCATCAAACTTAAATTTGTAACAAATGTGGATCGATCTGGAAATGGAATGCTTGTGTGACCCACTTTGCAGTTCCACATCAGCTGAGTGGATTGTGGCATATCCCTAGACGTTTAAGTGGTTCGTGGCACAATTACAAATCACTCAAGTTTGCCCACGACACATTTCTAGAACACTCAAGTGACCAGCGGCACAGTTACGTAGTATTTAAGTAACACATCAGATCACTTGTGACCCACAGTGCAGTTTTAGATCACGAGTGACCCGCGGCACAGTTCCAGAGCACTTAAATGATCTGTAAATGTAACACAGGCTGTTTAAGTCACCTCTAGCACATCAGATCACTCAAGTGATCATCACTCAGATGACCACAGTGCATTTTTGATCAGGGGTCATTCAAATATTACGTCAGCATCGGGGGGGGGGGGTTCGGATTTGTTGACTTTTGATAAGGGGGGAAGGGGGGTTTGAAGGTTGCTTACGTTATCAACCACCCCTTTTTGAAGATATGAAATATTCTAGGCTGCTGACGAAATTTTGCTAACGGGGGGGGGGGGGGGGTCAAAAATGGCTGGAAATCTGCTTACGTAATACTTGAATGGTCGCTCACTTGAGTGACCCGCAGCATAATTACAGATGATCGTGGGAGATACCCGTGGTACATTTACGTCATCTGTGACACAACTGCAGTGTGGTGACTGCAACTTGAATGCCCTGCGGCATACTTCCAGAGCACTTAAGTGCCCCACAAAACAGTTCAAGATCACTTAGGTGCCTCCACACTGTCCGAAAGGTTGAGCAGCCTTAGAAAAATTCATTGAAACTAATCAGTTTCACACAGTTTCAGATTTGTTTTCTATGTTATCACCATTATGGTGAAACAATCATTACCAGGTCTATGTTTATGCTTAAGAGATAAACACCAACAGCGTACTGAAGAGAAAAATGGTGCTAAAACGTAAAATTTGACACGACATACACGTGATAGAAACCTGAATAAATACAAAAAATTGAAACGGCCAAGAAATTTACCTTTATTTACAATATACATAGGCTTTTGTTTTTTTTTTCTCCCGTTCAGTCTCACAAATTGAAAAACTCGCAAGCGAAATGCAATAAAATTTTAAGGCACATGTTACAATAATTTAGATGCGACATAGAGAAAGTACTTTCCTTTATAACATAGATGTCCACACATGTAACGATAATATACTTGTTTTCATGAAGAAAATACTGTACATACAGGGTGCATAGCAAACGGGGGTTTTGGCATTTTCACTGGCGAACCGTTGATTCTAGAGGTGTATACTTCCAATTAGAAAAAGTTTCTAAATAACACGTAGTATTCAGGTATGTCATTCATGTGTTGCAAAGGGTTGTATAGTTTGTAAAAGTTAATTTTTATTCTAATAACTATATAACCCCTCGAAACACGATGACATATCTGAGTAGAGATTTATTTTTTAAATTTGGAAAAATTTTCTAATTGGAAGTACACTTCTAGGATCAATGGTTCGCCAGTAAAATGTCATGCCCCCTGTTTCCTATGCACCCTCTATATATATTACATAATATTTTATGAACACGCAGACATAAATTTGGGGAGAAACAATGCACAAGCGAACAACTTCCACAATTGAATCACACCAGCGAAATATATATAGGTTTATACTGTATTAATGTAATCAACATCGATCAGGATTTGAAAGTTAAATCTCTCAATCAACACATCTCTGAAACAGTTACGAGCGATAAATTCCCGTAAAATAAATTTTTCAAAATACAGATAAGATTGTATATACTACTCTCTCATGCAGCCCACACATCGGGCCGCAAAATACAAAAGCCTGGAAATAGCAGTCCTTCATTTTTTAAATCAGTCATGAGTGTTTCAATATACAGGGTGGGCAAAAATTCCTGGACGCATTTCAAAAATGAAGAAATGAACCAATTGAAATAGAAAGGCGTGGCTTGCACTAAACTACTTATCATACATGGCTTAGTTATTTCGTTTTTTGATAAATTAAAAAGAACAGTACAAAATTTCACTCACAGATGGCACTGTAACATGAAAAACTACACATAATGGCCACCATGGTCTGCAGATTTAACTCCTGGTGTATATATGTCGAAGACAAATTTCATGTCACTCGTGTAGCCAACATCGAGGAACTGAGCGAGACTCTTCTGCAATCGATGTTAGCAGTGGGTTTGAATGCAGAATCATTTGGATGTAGCCAGAGCTATGAAGGGAGCTCATATTGAAAAATTTGGTACTTTCATGTAACAAATTATAATTATGCACTGTTTGTGTCACATTTTGTGTGTTAATTTGAGTTTCTGATGATAAAGCACCATCTGTCAGTGAAATTTTGAACTATTTTTTTAAATTCATCAAAAAAATTTTTTTTGGCCACGATAGGTATTTCAATGAAAACTGCGCCTTTCTGCATCTATTGGTTGAATTTTTAAATATTTGCCAGGACTTCTCGCAACACCCTGTATTTTATTTCGATATCATTGGCGATTATGAATCAAAACGGTAAAACTCAAAATAATAATAATAATAATGCAATTGAATACATGTGATATTGTGAACATGAATACACGAAAAAAGAAATCCAAAATCAAAGAAAACATGCACAAAGTATTGGTGGAATCGACGAAATAAAAATTAAAAAAATACAATAAATGTCTCGAAGTAAAGGTATAACAAGAATTAATCTCTGTTAGAGCCTTAAAAAAAAAAACAAAAGCAGTATCCATCAGACTCGAATCGATCTTTCCTATCAGTCTGCATACATGTAAGAAATAATAATAATTACGATGACTTTGTTTCCAGAGTATGACGATGGAATTTCTCAGTACCTGTCACCCGATATGGCACAGCAAAGAACCAGCGAGAAGACGAAACCAAATATCTGCGAAGAAATGAGAGAGAGAGATTATAGCGTCTACGAATCAATGCAACTTGCATATTAGTTATTATGCATTTCCATAGTTTTCTTGCACACAGGGATTAATTATTTTGGGACCAACATCATAACGCAGAGGTCAGGTAAAGGCTGATAAGATTATTTCCCGAAAGATGTCAATTTCTTAACAAATTGGGTTTCTTTTAAACAAAAGCAAAAAAACACACCAATTAGAACATGGGCGATGCCAGTTTCCAAAATTTTTCTTTAAAAAAAAAAAAGATAGAGTAGTGGTAGATATAGATCACAATATCGTCACCGTTCAAGTAGAAGTAACCAAGTCCAGTTTTGAGATTTTGTCAATTTAAACTTTTGAGTTATGAAAAATAGTAAAGATTATTTTTAAGATATCCAACTCCTACAGTAGGTTTATCGATCTTTCGATAACTGGTTCATGGTTCATAATTGTTTATATCATGAAATAATTAAGTGGAAATTCTAATCAACTGCAGTAGCATGTCAACTTCGAGGCGTAAATGCAAGCCGATCTCCCCTTCGAAAAGTCCCCCCCTCCCACAGAGAGTCTACAAAGGTGCCATTAATAAATCATTACACTTCACTCATGGTTAGAAAAATTGATGGCAGCACTACACATAACAAGAATTGCACAGAAACAAACTTCATATTAGGTTCACGACACATGCACACACATCCCGGCATATACATTAGAAATTCCTTAGAGGAATGTGTACGAGGTGAATATATGGTTAAGTAGTAGCAGCACGTCATAAATTTTTTGTGGACTTGGTGATTTTTACTTGAACACCAGAAATGAAGTAGTCCTTCGACATTTCCCCAGGTTTGTTCTGGAGTGATCGTGAATGCAGGAAATCCATGAACACCACAAACCACAGACATTTGCTTTTTTAGAAATCTCATTTATATCTGCTTTGTACAGTAGAAGGGGGGGGGGGGTCCAGTGGTTCTCTGCAATGTTTTCTGAAAGAATATTATAATGTCTGTTAGTCGTTTATTCTTCATTTCAGTTAATTTGTTAGAGTATGGTAACTTCCTCCACAGTCCCCTGTTCCATCCTTTGACAGGATGCAATGGCCAAAATTGGCTGAAGTCGATAGAGCCTTGGCTATGTTCGGTTTAAATAAAAAGTATGGTAACGAGGCTTCCTCTTTCAATTTTTCTATACATGACAAACATACTATAGATGGGTCTATGTCATGAAAGCAATCAATTGTTGATTTAAACTCACGAAACCTTGCATTATGTCGCTGATAATGAACTTAATTCACTTCTTAGTTTTGATCATCATGCAGTACCATTTCGGTTTCAGGAGCAGTCAGTTAAATTAAGCCACCACTGTGGTGGTCGAGTGGTCATAATGATGGACTCGCATCGCGAGGATCCGGGTTCGAACCCCACCGTCACCATAGTGGAGGTCGGCTGAAGTTGGTTTCCTGTGGTTCCCAACTTCAAGGCGCTCCCCATTAAAAAGTCTCGCCACAGAGAGCAACAGGCCTACAACGGTTAATTATTCAATCATTACAATTCACTTCTAGTTAGAAAAACTGGTGGAAGATGGCAGCACTACACATAACAAGCATTACACAGAAACAAAAGTTTACGTCAGGTTTCACTACACGTACACACACATTCCCGCATGTGCCAATTCGTTAGAGGTTCCGCAGAGGAATATGGACGAGGTACATGTGTGGTTTAGTAGTAGTAGTAGTTAAATTAAGCCCTCTCTTGTTGATTTCTAAATTGCTGTTAATCAATTCTCTAATTTCTTCTACCTCCACATTGAACCCTTCTCCATAAACCTGCTTCGCTCTCGTAACAATATTTTTCATAACCTTTTCGAATGACTTTGTAGAAATGGATGTGTCCTCGGGCACACATTGTGGCCAAAAGTTCTTCCAATACAAGATGTTCCCATCTTTATAGCTTCCAGCATTGGCATCAGTGAAAAAAAATTCATCAATGATTTTAAGATGTTTCCCATATTTGCATATTCTTCAAATGGCTGCATGATCAGAACTGAGTAATGTGTGTAGCGAGCCATAAATATTCACATAGCATCCAAAGCAGCTGAATGCATATGTAAGGACTTGAGCACCAGTAAAAACTTCAGAAGGGGTTTTTAAAACATTTATTTAATTTGTATTTTGTTCCGATGTGGGAATTAGTACCGCAACTGTCTCTACAGAAAATTGGGAAGGAGACTGCAAATACAAAAACGGCAAATATGAGAATCTGGAAATACACAGGGCAAACTGTATACTATAATATAAAACATTTTTATGAATCCCATTGTATTATGGTTAGGTTATAATGCTACTTCACCAAACACCAACTGGCCATATTGCAATTTACTGCCATTAATGAGATGGGCTGGAAATGAAGACGTTGTCTATTGGTGGTCGCATCAAGTTTGTTAGGAAAAATATCTCTCATCTATATCCTCCCTCTGATTCGAACTCAGGACTGTAACAGCAACCTTCACGGTGGTAGACAATTATCTTACCACCATGCCACTTGGGTGCCTAGGTTATAATGCTGGGGAGAACCATGCTGCTGCTGTGCCACCTACATCTAGTTTTTTTCCTTTCCCATCAGCAATCTGTTAACAAAAAATGATTCTAACCATGCAAACTATGACAAAAAAAAAAAGACAGTATTGTTAAGACATAGATCGTATATTCCAAAAATGTGTTCGCTTTGTTTGATAACTGGAATTTTCTTAACGGGGAAGAAGCCCATTTCAGTAATAAAAATGGATATAAAGAAAAACAAACCTGAATGACTGCGATTCCAATGCCGATGCCAAGGATCAGAGTGAGATGACTTTTGATTTTCTCTACAAGCACATCTATACAACCCTGAAATGCAAAAAAAAAAAGTTTCAGAGGGGGAAATAAAAACTGTACCAAAATTAAAATACAGTAAAAAAGTCAATAAATAAATACAGCGATAACTCTGCTAATGTTTATCAGCCACCTCGTTGGGCATTTTGTCTGTTGTGGCGTTGTATTTGTATAATGAAGATTTGTTTATGGAATCACATTCGTTAGCTGATATGCCATTTCCTATATGTTACTATGGAAAATCATTCAATTCCTGCCACGAACAGCCAAAAATTTGAAAATAAGTTTCATAAAACATCAAGTAATATATTCATATATAACAAAGGGTGGGCAAAAAATCTGTAGAAACTTTAAAAATTCATGAAAACCAGAAAAATAACCGAAATAAAAAACGGTTCGCAGGGTTAGCATCGCTAGGTCAAGGGAATTTTTAAGACAGGGAAAAAAATAACAAAAAACAGCCAATAGGTGGCACTGGTATGAGCGACTTCGGTGGAAATACGCAAATGTGAAGGTTATACGAACTTGTGCTTCTAATCCACCACCAGTTCACCATTGTAAACCATGTATGTGGACCTGCTCCACTCTGCCGTTGCTGGATTTGTTTGGAAATTTTATATGGAACACATACTGCTATAATAAACGATTTGAAGGCATTCTGTTTGTTATTTGCATATCCTTTCTTTGACTTGTGTACAATAGCGTCACCTATCGGCTGTTTTTCAAGGTTTTTTTTCCAGTCTTAAAAAAATTCCTGAGACTTAGAAATGCTAACCGTGCATACCGTTTTTCATTTCGGTTATTTTTCGGGTTTTATGAATTATTAAAGTTTCTACTGACTTTTTGCCCACTCTGTATTTAAAAAGTAGAAATAACCCGAAAACAGATAAATAACTTCGCAACTGGATGAAGGAAAATTGAAGGGAAAATGAAAAACCGAACATCTTTTTATTTCACACTATTGTTTGCTGTGCACCCAACTGCATAAACCCAGTGCCGCCCTTACCAGATGTGGGGGCCAGGTGCGTCTCAACAATTTCAGGACACCAAAAATGCTTAGGACTCACTCTGCCCCAATTTTATGTGTTTTATAGGGGGGGAGGGGTTGTCATCCCTTATTTCAGTATATACAGGAATGTTGAGAAAAATACATATATTCACAATATTTAAAAATGCAATTAAATGTAGATTAACATAAAAAATTGATTAAAATTACCTTCAGTGTTGAATTTTCAACTAATGAAAAAACATTTTTCGAAACTAATACAAGATTTCAGAATTGATGAATTCAATAATTCCACAATTGATGAAAACTCACAATTAGTGAATTCAATATTTCCGCATTTGATGAAAATTCTAAATTAGGGGCCATTCAAGTATTACATAAACAGATTTTTAGCCATTTTTGACCCCCCCCCCCCCGTCAGCAGCTTAGAATATTTCATATCTTCAAAAAGAGTGATTGATGACGTCAGCAACCTTCAAACCCCACCTCCCCCATTGTCATCAAAAGTCAGCAAATCCGAAACCCCCCCTCTATGCTGACGTAATACTTGAATGCCCCTTAAAGCTTGCATTAACAAATAAATTGAATTTCTCTTTCATGAATTCTGAAAATTTTCACCGATTCTGGAAGTATTTCTTTCATCAATTTTAAATTTTCATTGGTGCTGGAATTACAGTAAAACCCAGTTTTAGGGACACTGGCAGAGCAAAAAATTGGTCAATAAAACTGGGGTAACCGTTAATGAGGGGTTTTACTGTATTTCTTCCAATTAATGAATTCAAAAATTCTCTCATTATAGTTTCCGGAATTATTTTTCTCATTAGTTTAAAATTACCTTCAGTACTGAATTTTTCCATCAACTTTTGTGATTACATTTAACTGTGCGTTTTGGTATAAATATTTCTCAGCATTCGTGCATATTCTGAAGTTATGGGTGCCGATTCCTCCCCCCCCCCCCCAACGAAAATATATGAAATTAAGGCAGGGAGAGTGTCATAAACAAAATGTTTAAAGCCCCTGTCCCTCAATTTTTGGTGCCTTGAAATTGATGACATCTGGCCCAGTTAGTATTTTTGCACCAGACCCTGCATCTGGTAGGGGGAGGGGGCAGAGAGCGCTATTAACTATACCATTGTTTAACCACAAAAAACAGATTGAATAACACTAGATTTATCATGCCCCCCACTGTTCACGCAAGTCTTTATTAGTTTACAGTTTTTATAAACTAATAATCGAATAAGAGATTTGAGATTATGGGTCAGTTCATATCACCCCTGTAGCCAGAAATTTCATTCAGAGGGGGACTACTTGCCTTTGAAAAGGGGGAGAACAAAGTGATATAAAAATATATTTGGGGCCATCTTTTCCCCCTCTTTCTAAGCATTTTCTAACATTTCGGGGGGGGGGGGAATTCCCCCCCCCCATGGCACATTCAGCATGTGGGCCACGAGTTGAGCGTGGATGGTTCGTGGTTTTTGGTGAAACAATGCCACCAAGCCTAAAAAAAGGCTTTGCAATCTGCTTTCGTATCTTTTAATGCATGTTCACAAAAATTCATACGAGTCACTCAGGACAGCTGGTACCAAAAAACCCCACATAAACAGATATTACATGTTTACAGGTATGTGCTCATTCTATTTGTCAGTAAAAATATTCCTCCTAACCAGATCATGATTCCCGCTCTGTCTTAATGAAGAGACTTTAGCAGGTAGCCGAAAAAGACCTGGGCCATGCTGGAAGCTGTATGTGTTGTGAACCTAATGTGAAGTTCGCTTCTGTGAAATGCTTGTTATAGTGGTACCATCTATATTTCAAGCTATGAGTGAAGTTTAATGACTAAAAATTGTATCATTATAGAGCTGTTGCTCTCTGTGGCTTTACAGATCAGTTCGTATTTACAAGTGAAAATTTTGTTTTATGTGTATCTGGATTTTGTTTTATGTAATACTAGCCATAACAGTGGCTCCCAATCTGGGACCATATGGGGCCCCTTGCGGTCCTGGGATATTCAAAGGGGGCCACAGACAAAAATCAGATGAAAGGGGAGCCATGGGAAGGTGTGAAGGGGGCCACAGAGCTCTGTGAATAAATGAAGCTTTCAAATGAAATACGGTGAGCAAAAATGATTTTCAGAGAATTTCAGCCCATTCTGGCTCCTCCAAGTGGGCCCTGTGCTGGTGCACCTGCCTAGTTACGGCCCTGATTTTCAGAATAAAGCAAAGCAGTCCATAGAACCAGTGAAATCTTAATCCATGGAAGCATGACCTCCGAGGCCTCATATGCATGGGGGGGGGGGGGGGGGGCTACATAATTAAATCTGGTACTATGATTTTCAAATGTAAGTATGCAAATTTGTAGTCAGTCTGTTAATTTACTTCCAGCTAAATATGGGGACCCCCACCCAGAACATCACTTTACCTAAGAACCAAATGATGCTGAGAAGGGCATGCCTTGAACCCTCACAAGAAGAAAGGTCATTAACTGTAGTCCAGGGTAAATGTGGACCCAGGGTGATGTATCGGGAGGTTTGATTTATTGTATAGGTTTGCTGGATCATCTGGACACCTATTTTTGCCATATGATTTGGATCTTGGTAGGGATGATCACCTACCTTCTGGATCAGTGTGTGGCCTAGGATTTTGATGAAGCCCCTTTATTTTTCCATAAATCAACATTTATAAAATTTTTGTTCATAATAAATTTAGTTTTGATTGAATCCAATTCCATAAGTACAAAGGATTTCAATCTTGGATGAAAGTGGGGGGGGGGGGCTGGTTGAAATGGGAGGGGCTGCAAGAAAATACGGTCCAAAGAAGGCCACAGGCGGAAAAGGTTCAGAAACAGAGCTAATACCCGGCAGTGTGTGCCCAGGTTTTCCTCTATTACCAGAGAACATTGAATTCTCATGAAAAAAAATGACAAACTATTGTAAAGGAGTAAACGTGTATGAAATGCATTGTTTAGGAACCAAAGTAAACATTCCAAGTCATTGTTGAGGCCCAAGAACCATTATTGCCAGACTGTTTGTTTTTTGTTTTTTTTTGCCAATTTCTGGAATTTGCCCAGCTCTGATAAACTTTTAAAGTAGCCTATCATTCAATCCAGAGCCCAGGCCTGCCAACCTTGAAAATGCAAAAGTCCTGTAATTTTCTTACAAAAATCCTGCAAAAAATCAAGCAATTTTTCCCAAAAATCCTGCAAGCCTACCGTGATTTCTTTAGCATAATCCGTGGAGTACAAGTCAAAATAAAAAAGAATTAAATGTAAAATTAGCAAAATATGTGTATATTTTTTTATAGAATAACAGAATCGGCATGGGGATGCAACATTTAGTAAAAGCAACATTTTATCTTAAAATCACAATTTCCCCAAATCTCTCAAGATTTCACTAAAGGGTGAATGAAATTTACTAACACAGATTACAGGACATTTTTTTGTGATCATTTTTCAATGCTTTAAAGCAGCGAAATGCCAATATGCAAATTATTGCAGCTATGTACTTTCGTTCTCGAACATGCATATTTTTTTGGCAATTTCACAGTCTGGAAACATTTTTTAAAAAAGCCCACTGGCATGCTCTGCACAAGATAATGATAAGTTATGTTCCACAATGAATGATGTAAATAAACACTCTGCATGGATAACAGCATCAGAAGTGGAACTGCTTTGAGCAAAATTTAATTTTTTGTTACTTTCCGCGATCTTACAACTGTCCAAGTGCTTCTGCATACAAACACGTTTTATACGGCATCTGTTTTGCCTTGGTGTGCTATAGAAAAATCACATCTACAAATGGAGCATAAAGTAAACTGCTGGCCCTTCCTTGATTCGATTATGCAAGGACAATCTACTGTGAAAAATTTTCGAAAACACTGATGTTTTCAACCAGCCATTGTTGTTCTAAAGCCGGGTTTTCCTAGGATCAGGTTTTCTGTGCTGAGCGCAACGTGATTCACCCAGCAGGACAGGCCGTCCACTCACCAATAAAAAAAAAAAGAAACATAGTATGACTGTTTCCCTACAGAGCGCAATACGGTTCATGACAGCGCTTGAAGTCGGACGTGATTAGACGACTGCTTCTGGAGGAGTCAAATGTGTCGCGCATTTCGCCAATCTCTTCATTTTTGTTGTGTTTTCTTTCCCTTTCGTTCAAACCGGAGCATGCAGACGACAGAGTAGCTGATGCCAGGGCCATACTATACAGCCATCCTGAGCTGATGCGCGAAGCTAGGAAAACACAATCGCGTAGCTTGATTATGTAACACGCTTCTGCCAACGTGGAATGGTCCAATTCATGCGGTGCAAAAAAACCTACTCCTAAGAAACCCCGGCTTTACGCATCATAAAACAAAGATTCCAATCAAGTTATCCAGGGCTATCGGCTATACGCTGTTTATGTTATTAGGGTTGAATGACTTTGACCACGCTTCAAAATTTTGTCTCATCATCCAGAAAAATATCACCATGAAGGTAGCAAAGCTGTATTAAGAATAATACAGCTTTACCCTGAAGGTATCCTGGAGCACAGCCAACCCTAGAGTCAGGATTGTATGACGTTTTGTAAGCGTGCCCCTATTCTGGTATTGCAATTAAAGTTTGAATAACGAAGATTCCTGCGGGGAAAAAAACAGTGTTCGAAGATCTGTTTACTGAAAAATAATTTGATTTTTATTTTTAAATTTTTTCCCCTCTTCATCAATTCCGGCAATATGTAATTAAATCCGGAAACCCTGTAACCGTTCAAAAAATCCGACATTGCCAGACCAAATCTGGAGAGTTGGCAGGTCTGGGAGACCTATTTGGTATATATGAGTGCAAAATTTGGAGACGATAGGTCTAAAATTGTAAATTTGTATAGAGAACACACACACATACAAAATTAATTTTATGCATATAGATAATGTAATACCAGAAAGTGTAATAATAGATAGTGTAATAACAGAAATAATGTCAAAAGCTATAAAGGCTGCATCGATACACCATCTGTATTAAAATTTACTTAATTTCCATCAATATCAATAAATGATCCCACTCACCTTGTCGTAAATGCCATGGTTGATCAGACTCTGAGCATCAGTAGTTTTTTTGCACCCAACTTGATCATCAGGATTGTTACAGCAGGATACGGGCACGCGATAAATCACTTGAGATACAGCCACATCCAGAGTGGATGGCGAGAAACCTCGATTGTAAACAGAGTCCTTCCAGTTGCTAGGCGCATCTGCTCCACAACAGTGCAACTAAACAAAACAACAAAGACGTCAATGAAAGATAAATAAAACTGTACGTACAAGAATATTCTCTAACTAGGAGATCGCAATAATTTTAATACTTTAATAGGTTCAGTTATTTTGCGTCAAATTCAGCTTATGGTGACTACTACTCACCAAAGGCAGATTTACAGTTTCGCCTCCCTTATTCTATGCTATTTCCTTGACTGCTCATTCATCGAATTCGTCACCCTGTGCTATAACCCGCTTGGGGGCCCTCATCTTGTAAATACACCTCTGTCTGTTCTAAGGGTGGTATTCACAAACATGGTTCACACAGGCCCGCCATTTGGGGAAGTTTGCAAGGGGAAAGAGTCCCGGGAGAAAGTTGAAATGATGGCTCTGGGGGTCTATTACGCCGATTTTCAAACGTGTTTGCAGTGCATTGTGTGATAGATTTGCATCACCATCGCTAAAGGTTGATTTTTCTCAGTCTTACTAGTGATCATCGTTATCGTCATCACTATGCGAGGCAGTATATAACGTGACTGGAAAACACTTGCTAAGCTCCTGTTACGAAAATAAACATGGCCGTTCATGCGTACATTTTTCGATGAAGGCGAGAGCAACGGAAGCAAATTAGGAGAACTGGAAATTATTCATATTCATTATTAATTTAACAAATTGCTCATTATAATTAATAAGAATTCTCCGAATTACGTTACTTAATTTAGTAACATGATTCAGAGACATTATCATTTAAAATGTTATCTAATCACATCAAATGTATAAAAATTCATTCATTATAAATTATTATACTCAGTACAAAGATAAATCTCTCTACAATGATTTTTTTTTTTTTTCAAATTGTGCCTGGAAATGCCTTTATTCTAATGTTAAACTCATCTAAATATAAGAATATTATTTAACTGGTAAATATCTCTATCGCGATATGTTTTCACGACATTTTGAAATTTGCTACATTTTTTTTATATCTCGTTCAAAATTGACGTCAATATATTTTTAAACTCGTCTCCAGATTTTTTTCCCTCTTAATTCGTTTAATAACATCGGTATTTTGTAATATGTTATTTTATCACTGAGTGTTAAAATAATTGTATAGATACTTTCTGTGCAGTACACAGAAGTGTAATGCAGTAAACACACACACACACACACACACACACACGCGCGGTATATTCTGCGCACTAAGTACACTATAAAAAAAAAAAAAATCGAAGTAAATTTTATTAATAGACAAATACATTTTTTCTAATCCTTGAGTGCATTTTCTGATAAGAGATAAGTGTAAATTTGGTGGCACTTTATTTTTATTTTGCGTGAAACAGCAAACCAATTGTCTAATTAATGATATAAATAAAAGGTTACTTGTTCTTTTCTCTTAATATCAAGACGGTAGATAAATATCTAAAAACATGGGAATATATGACGATATTTTTACTAGTCATTTTCAAAATTCATATATCATTGAACTTCAATAGAAAATAATTTTTTAAACGCAATAATTTAGAAAATTTCCCCATGCCAGTTTCATGTGCGTGCATAGCCTACCTTTCTCAAATATTTGACGAAAATAAAAAGAATCCGGATGAATAAAAAAAAAATGTAGCTTACGAAAATTAAGGACAATCACCACACACACAAACGAGAACAAAATAAATGAAAATACAATAATAATAATGCACGTGTTGCAGCACTCGTTGATAGTGATGATGATTATCAACAGCAGAGAGAATTTTCTGATTGGTCCATCCCTTTCAGACCAAACACTACTCTCGACCAAGGGAGTTTTCCGTAACATAGATAACGACATACTGCTGGCTGCTGAGAAAAATCAAGTTTTTAACGATGGTCATTGAGATTTGCGTTAAGGGCGTGACGTCACTAACAACTTCGTTGTATAACAACGTGAGTGTAATAGACACCCCCGGGTTCACACTGCTCACAATTTTCGGATAGGAGATAGACGAGGATTGGTTAAAAACCTGAATTTAACCAGTCCGTGTTGATCTTTTATCCAAAAATTATGACTAGTTTGAACAATGTCAGTGAATGACCCTAAAAGTCACTCTTTTGGTGACTCCACTGCTCACTCTCAAGGTCACTATTTTTGTCACCCCATGCTCTCTAGGTCACTGTTTTGGTCACTCACTGACCTGATACCTTACTCTCTAGCTTGCTCTTTCGATCACTCACACATGCTTGCACTCGCTCTAGATCACTCTTTTTGGTCATTCACATGCTTTAGGTCACTCTTTTACTCACTGATGCACTTGCACACTCTTTTGTCAACACACTGATCTTGGGCCACCGATTCCTCAAATTTGTCGCCCTGCAAACTATATACCCCCTCCCTCCGTAAATACACCACTGCTACTTGTAAACATTCCTCCTCTAAGAATCTTCCAAGAAATTGATGTATGTCTGAATGTGCAGTGTAGGTGATGGGCACTTGATATGAAGTTTGTCTGAGGAATGTTTGTTATGTGTTCAAGAAGTAATGCCATTTGTCTTCTGAAACGACGCCACAGCAGATCATTGTTTTGCATGTTCGTATTCTCCATGAACTTTAACTGTTTAAATGTTGCAAGAACTGTGAAGAGACTATTTTGAATGGGAGCTAAGCTCATTCATACCACAAACCTAGAAAAAAGCATAACTACCATCAGATCGAACCCAGGTTCTCACGATACAATGAATCATGTAATACCACGATGCCCACATGAATGCACAACAATCAAGATTTAAAAGCACAAGAACTGCTTCGACAGAAAGGATGAAGATCAACAATGCTTGACTTCCCGTTTTCAAGATTATGAAATTGACACCCACACAAGCCTTTGGAAAGAACTTCAGCCGAGAAAGGGGAGAATATTCCTTAACTGACAAATAAAGACAAAGCTGTGCAAGTCAAGTAGGAAGAAAGAAGACTCGAACAGTAGTCTTTTCCCATTATTATGTAATTTATTGAAAATGTTTGCCACCCGTGCAAACAAAATGTTGAAAGGTAAAAACTATGTCACGTCAGCCTAAAAACTTGAAAACTATGAATTCTGCACTCTACTGTACTCAGTGGTCAAAAAATGAGGTGGCCAAAAAAAGGGTGAGAAAACACCCCCCCCCCTCAAACTTTGACTCGTTTGGGCAGCATGTGTGCTGATGTACTAAACCTAATTTGCTGATAAAAAGCTTTCTCTTGGTCAGAAGCACCAGTTAACATTGGAATTTGCCTGTTCATGGAAAACCAAGAGATTTGAGTGACTGAACGCAGCACGATTGAGGGCGCCAGAAGGGGCAGTTCCAGTATCTCTGAAGCCGCTAACCTTCTTGGTTTTTCTTGTGCATCAGACAGTATCTAGATTCTTCAAAGAATGGCGACACAGCCAAAACACCGAGTAGAAAGCGGAATAGTGGGTGGAAATTGTTTGTGAACAAAAGAGGTGCCAGGCGACTGACATGCATTGTATGAAGCAACAGAAGAGCTGCAACACAACAAATCGCAGTGCAATACAACTCACGATCATTGCAAAGCATAACCATACGCTCTATAAGACAGATCTTAAAACGAATTGGTTTTAATAGCTGGCGATCAACAGCTGTCCCTTTGATTTAGCTGCAAAACCAAAAAAATGGCTTTTTTGGGCTAGAGAATGCCAAAATTGGACACTTGATGAATGGAAGAAGGCTGTCTGGTCTGATGAGTCAAGATTTTTTTTCTCTATGACGTTGATGGCAGGATCCGTGTGTAGCGCAAGCAGCACGAAGCCATGAATCCGGCATACAACAAGAAGCAGGTGGTAGCATTTTCCTGGTATACTCTTGGTCCCTTATTTCTACTGGAAAACATCCGTCAATGACCTACGTCCTACCTCCACATCATTGGTGACCACATGCACATGTTTAAGGCCATAATGTTTCCTGATGATGATGATGGTGGCTATTTCCAGCAGGACAATGCACCCTCCTACAGGGCTGGAATTATCTCCTTAGTTTGAGGAACATGATTAAGAGTTTCAATTGCTTCAATGCCCCTCAGTCATCCAATCTCAACCCAATCAAGCATTTGTGGGATGAGATTGATATGTCTGTTAAAAGCTCCAGAACACCACTTTCAAATCCGAGGGAATTAAGAGCTTCCATTTCATTAGCATGGGCTAATATTCCTCCTCAACGGTTTCAGTAACTAGTAGCGTCCGTACCTAGAAGAATATCTGTTGTCATCAAAGCCAGAGGAAGTCCCACACGATATTAGAGGTGAGTAGCAGGGTGTTCCTAATTTTTTGGTCATTGGGTGTATGTTGGCCCTTGAAAAAGTTGGCTTTCCTTGATATATATAACAATCATTATGCAATATTAAATTCTGTCAATATGGCAGCTGTTTACCTTTGACTGCATGGCATCAACTGCGACAGTCACTGCATCTTGCACTGAATATTCCATCTGCATCATCTGCTTTATTCGATTGGTGATTTCGCCCTGGACCTTAAACAGAAATAAAACAAATGATTAAATTATTAAAAAAAAACTTCTGCACCACATACAACAAATATACCTGCAAGATCTGGGTTTGAAAAATAGATGCAGCACTATAACAATCATTACACAGAAACGAACTTAGTTATGTTAGTTATGTTAGAAACGAATGTTAGGTTCACAACACATACACACACATTCCAACATGTACTAATTTGTTACAATTTCTGCAGAAACCAATTGGCTCGTGCAGACACGTTGCAGCAGAAAATTTCCCTTTAAAAGTCGGCTGCGTGCTTCATCATCACACTCCACTTACATTTCCCAATCATTTTGACTCGGGCCGTTAATTCCCCATATGGTTAACTAACAGCTTTGCTGTTTTAATAGCTAAAATCATTTTACAAGTTAATTGATTGTCCCTGCTGTTCCCCGCTGGTTCAGATGCAAATGTTTTTAACAAAATATTCTAAAACGTCTCTTATATGTTTTGTGAATCGAGACTGGTGAATGGCTTCCACTCCAACATAAACTTTGAGTGGTAAACTACAGAGAAGTTACTTTGATGAAGTGATGACTGCTTGCTAATTGTGAAATCCAGTTCCACTTCATTTACAGGTATCAATTTGGCTGGAATGTATCATAAACGTTCATCGATCACTTTGTAATTTACTACTGGATGCTGATTGCTGTTGATTGGACTTGATCATGAAGATATCTTTCAATTCACCGTCTCAACATGTTTGTTTCTACACAGTGTTCATAACAGAATTTTAAAGTGCCAAATGTTGATAGGCAACTGTTCATATACATGAATTCTGCTGTAAATGATTTACGGAAAAGTCCCAGCCACACAGTTTACAGATAGGAAAATTCACACACAATAGTTTGTCCCCAGTGAGTGAGTGACTGAGCAATGAATGTGCGAGTGAGTGACCAAATGACCTAGTGATTGAGCAAGTAAGTGAGCTGGTTAGTGACAGTATGAGTGACCAGGTGATTAAGTGACTATATGAGAGACTCCCTTGTTCATTTGTCTATAGTGACCGAGCAGGTGAGCAATGTGTTCAACATATCTTACAAGAAAAGGTGAAGCGGCCATAATATTCTGTTAGTATGAGGGACCAAGTGAGTGAACATATGAGCTAGCGAATAACCTATTGAGTGACCTTATGAGTGAGCACGCGAGTGAACTGGTGAGTGAAAGAGTGAGCATAATTGAGTGATAATATGAGTGACTCACTCGTTCATTTGCTCACTCACTGTAGACAATGTGATCGACATACCTCTGTAAGAAAAGGTGAAGCAGCATAATATTCAGTCAATATTAGTGACAAAGTGAGTGAGTGACTATATGAGTAACTCACTCATTCGTTCAATTGCTTATTTAATAGACCATTTGCTCACTCACTGTAAACAACGTTCTCCACATACCTCTACAAGAAAAAGTGAAACGGCATAACATTAGGTGGTCTTGGAGGTCAAGGAATCAGTTCATCCCATATAACTTATGTCTGTATTCTCTTGAGAAATAACTATTTTTAATTCTGAGGTCATAATTTTCCACAATGCAATGCTGTCATTACGGCAGTGATGTCAAAATATTTTAAGTTTTGCATTACGATTCTGTAAATATTTTTTCCGTCACTTTTTTTTTCATTCAAAAGTTATGAGGCAATGAAACCCTGACAATAAATTATGTACATTTGCATTACAATCCAAAGTAAAGCAAAAAAAACTTGCCTCATCTTTATGGGACCACCCATAAACAGTTCCAGCAACTTCGGCAGCAAAGATGAGCAGGACGAAAGTAGCGAACTGAAGAGGAGAGAAAAAAACATTTTAAGTTCACATTGCAAGATCATAATATCTATAAAGCATTAAAATGAATGTTGTGATGAATAGCAAATTTTTAAACTAAATATAGAGTGAGGCGCCCATACTTGGGACAGTAGCTTAACTTTTTGGACGATTTGGGACATTTTGTTTTAATATGTTAGTAGCCCTATATAGTTGTTGCAGATTACTTTTAAAGCAGGTCATCTGTGACAAACTAACTTGTTGCACCCACAATCTAAACGATCATTGCTATTCAATGCAACACAACAAGAGTCAAGATCATAAATTAACTTAAATTGCTTTTAATTAAGAGAATTGTTAAATTCTCTTAATTAAAAGCAAGATTTAAAATTTTGAAATTAACAAAATATAATTTATCACCACATATGTCCTCGGATATGGTCAGTCAATTATCAAATCCAATCTATAGAGAGTACAGTCTGTGCCATATTTCGGACGTCCTCTCAGAGTCATAAAAAAAATCAATTGTTCCTTTCATACGATTATCCCCACGTTGAGAAGTGGCACTCACGGACGCAGGAACGGAATCGACGGGAGCTTGGAGGCACAGCCTTCCCAGGTGAAGCTGAGATTTGACTGCATCTGAGTATAGATGCGATCAGGAAATGTGAGCCGTGAAGATCTCATCGTTGCGTTATATATAGCGGCAGCTATGGAGGAGACGGCCAATCAGTGCTGATCAAGTCAGATTTACACACATCTTGCGAACGCCTTCTCTTCACCCTAGAAGGATGACACAGTAGCAGCAACACAATGGCAATTCAGGCAAAGCAATCAGGTGGGCTTTTCCAGAAGATGGCATGGCATCACGATAGATGACATCAGACAGATACTGGATAATTGCGATATTATGGTGAGAAAAATCATTATCAAAATTATATTAATCAATTAGCACTTCTATTCAATGGGGTGGTCCCTTTCCAGCTGTGGCGAGTCCGTACAGTTACACATCACATTTGCTGGTTGATGCGTTAACATTTCATGACAGATCCAGTAGTAAGATAAATGCACCAGTAGTGGGTCACTTAAGAACATTCAATTCGTTACACAAGAAAAACACTTCAAAACCATACAACATGTCACTAAGTTGAAGATAGTAGCCAACCACTGCAACTCTTCTGACGACAATCACATGGTCACACGATGGCGTGCAAGAAATGAATAGATTTATCCGAGGATGATGTCACTTTCCACCATCTATACAAGGGCTTACCAACTGAAACGGTGACCCAGTCAAATATTCCGAAGAATTTCTAACTGATAGGTCACCACCGGGGTTATATAGAATTTAATGGCTGGCTGATGCGAAGATATACTTAGGAAAGAAAATTCAACCAATTCTTTCCTGAATTCATCTTTGTATCAGGCAGCAGTTAAAAACTTTCGTATGGGTAGCAGAAGCATAAATTTACTATGAAAATGTTAACGTTAAACTCCATGCTCTCTATTATGTATTTTGCTTGTTCTCGGTATATCAGCTCATCTTCAAGCTGAACTATTCTTTTTTTACTAAATACCTTCAAAATTATTTTTCTCTTTTCTCCATTTAGTAGATAAATCCCATCCACAGAAATATTGGCCTTTCCTTCTTTCACCTCTGTAATCTTTACTTTTTTCGAGTAAGATTGAAAGTGACATCATCTTCGGATAAGTAGCCATCTGGTGGTAGCGTCAGCAATAGTGAGCTTTGGCCTGAATTAGGTCTGATCGTCCATGTACAGTCCCGTATAATGCACACGAGCTCCAAGGAAAGATTGAGATATTCGTTGCCTCTGTAGTTTAGTGCGTTCACCCGGAAAGTAAAAGAATGTGGGCTCGATTCCCCGCAGGGGACAGTTGAATTTTCTCTTACATGAAAAATTTTTCAACTTATCAGTACAGAGGACCAGACACCATTCAGAATGTGGTTTTCCCCCTTCAATTTCAAACATTTCATTGTGGGGGTTGATTTTTCAGTTCAATGTTCCAAACTGCCCGAAGTACGGGCACTTGACTGTGCCCTCATATTTAATGATTTCAGGTGAAGAAGAACTTTCATAATCCTGGGACATCACAAAACGATTCCCAGAATAAGAAATGCTTTTTAAAAAACTATCGTTAATGATCTTCTATTATATTTTTTTAAATGCAAAAGCTTACCGTTGCAAGCATGCACGAACTCTCCTGCATAGCTCCGCAGCAACCGAGGAATCCGACCAAAGCCATGAGAGAACCAGCTCCCATGAGAATGTATACGGACATGAAGAACTTGTCATTGTGCGATCCAGCGAGATATGAAGAGGTGTCTATGTACATCCATATTGCGATTGCAAGGAGCGCAACACCTGCCAACTAAATCAAAGAAAACCATTATGAAACATTCATTTCTGATTCAAAAGCAAGTCATTCAAAAAAGCCAAGAAACTATTATAATTCATACACAATTATGCAAAAGAACAGTGGCGTCAGAGCCACTGTTGAGTGACCAATAGAGTATGCAAGCATGCGAGTGGCAAAAGGGACTCAAAACGGGATATATGGTCAAAGTAAATGCAAGTCATCTTGCCAATTTCAGATAAGAAAACAGTGGTGTATTTACGGGGGAATGGGGGGGGGAGGCTTAGCCCAGAGCAACAAGTTCAAAGGGGGTGGCAAATTTGTGGAATAAGTGGTCATAAATTTGTAAATCCCCCTCTCCAAGGTGATAAAACCCCAGACCCACCTCTGCCTAGACAGCGAGGAACTAGGTCAGTGAATGACAAAATGCAGAGGCGGATTTAACTGCAGGCGTGTCCGGAGCCCTGACTTCTAAAGGGCCCCGAAAAACACAAACCTTACACTTTTTCCTAATTTAGGGAGCCCAATATTTTCTTTTGCGCCTGGGGCCCCAACCAACTTTAATCCGCCACTGACCAAATGAGTGACCTACAGAGAGTTTGTAAGTATGTGAGTGGACAAAAGAATGTGCCGGCATATAAGTGGCCAAAAGAGTAACCTAGAGTGCGTGAAAGCGCGTGAATGACAAAAAAAAGTGACCTAGAGAGTGTGAGAGAATGAGAGTGACCAAAAAATCGAATACATATATATGTGAATGACCAAACGAGTGCGAGCATTGGATGGACTGGTTAGAAAAGCGTGCAAGAATGAACGCCCAAAACAGTGTACAAATGCACGAGTGACCAAAAGTGTACGCAAGCACGTGAGTAACCCCCCCCCCCCAAGAAGAGAAATTAGTGTAGTAATTGACACACAGCCAGGGCCGTCTTAAGAGCATCATGGGCCCTTGGGCCAAATGATTGCTGTGAGGCCCTACTAGGCAAATTCTCGAAAATTTCAATCAGATCTAATTTTTGTGCGGCTCCTCTTCTCTTGAGGCCCCCCGGGCCGGGCCTGGGTAGGCCCATGCCTTAAGACAGCACAGCACAGACATAACAATTTAGTATTGGTGAGTTGCCCCCACTCTAGTTCAGATCCTGGGTATGCCCTTGTGTATACACATATACATCAGATTAGTAGGCTCCCCCTTTGACACTGGCGGGGGGGGGGGGCGCAATGCCCTTATCTTCGCCAAAGTTGGAAATTAAACAAAAAAAAGTGTGTATACTCACGCAGTGAAGCACCACGAATATTATGGCCGGCGCGATGAGACCTCGATCGTGAAGCCTTTCAAAGTGATTATTGATCCTTCGGCAACATTCCGGGACCCCCATTCAGCCGAAATTTATCCTATTTAGACTCACATTTATCCGCTGTCTCTAGGCCCCCCCATCACAGTCACGACTAGATAAACAAATAAATTACCACCAGCGTCGCCGACAAAACCTTTGATCGGAGCTGATTGGCGATCGGATGCCCCCGGGATAAACACTCATCATCACGCAGCAGCTGTTACGGTTTGGCGCCATAACAGTGAAACAGCTGACCAATCACGTGAAAGCGGGACCGACCATGAGGGGGGAAAAGAAAATCGCAAACTTACGATTCTTTTCGTACGAACGATTACATTCGGATCCTCGCAAACTACCGCATCCGCTTATAGCAGCCGTTTCTCGAGCGGGGCCCCTTATAGCGATCCGCGTTAAATTCCCAGGGGCTCCGCAACAAAACCTTTATACGCTAAAACGGACTCCTCGAGTCAACAAAGTTATCAGGAAAAAAAAAAAAATGTCTTCTAAAAAATACAGTTCGATATACAGTTTACAAATACAGGGTGCATAACAAACTGGGGGGGGGGGGGTTGTGGAATTTTACTGGCGAACCGATCAGGGCAGTCTTAAGAGCATCGGGGGGGGGGGCCGGGCCAAGTGATTTTTCTGAGTCCCTAACTGGCAAATTTTAGAAAAATTCAATTACTATTCAATTTTTCTGAGGCTTCTATTGAACCGATGATCCTAGAGAGAGTCATACTTCCAATTAGAAAAAAGTGTCCAAATAACTCAAATATATGTCATTCATGTTCCAAGGGAATGTATAGTTATTAAAATAGAAAAATTAACTTTTTATACAGTCCCCATGTGCCCCCAAAAACCCAATTAGAAATTTGTTGCCCCCCTGTCTCTCCTGATGCCAACAAAATAATCCATGTTTCTAAGGGCAATATTCACAGATATATTCGAATTCGAAAAAATGGAGGAAAGTTTTGTAGAAAAAAACAGCTCTGAATGCGGGAAAAAACCGTTTTACCCATGGTTAGCGCTGTCCCCCCCCCCCTTTTCCCACATTTCCTGTTTTTCGAATTCGAATATCTCAGCGAATATTGCCCTTAGAAGAGAGGATTTTTTTTTTTGTCATCTAGACAGGTGACATCAAGACTGATTATAGTCAAGTGATTATTAAAATAAATAAATATCCAGCCCCTTGCAACATATATGACATATTTGAGTAGCCTACTCGGAAACTTTTCTAACTGCTAGGATCAATTGTTAGCTTGTAAAATGCTATACTACCTGTTTGCTAAGCACCCTGTATACGAAACATGATTTACATTATAACCTCTGCTGCCACCTATTAAATAAAATACACAAGTTTTATCATTCTTGGATTGCAATTGGTGACCGGTTCTTGATTCATGAGCCGCGTATGAAAAAAAAAAACAATTACAGTATGTATATTACTGAATAATATTTATCGGCAATAATAATAGTTGAATCAAAGTTTGCCTCTAAATTTTAACAGTTGTTATTTTACGACACGTAAAAAACATAGTAAAATTTTGCGAAGTCCCCCTTAGCTAATTTTTTTACTGTTATTTTACGGCATGTAAAAAACTGTTAAAATTACGAAGCAAACTTTGATTCAACTATTATTATTGCCTTTTTCTTAACGCGGCAC
This sequence comes from Pholcus phalangioides, assembly GCF_987345545.1. NCBI lineage: Eukaryota > Metazoa > Arthropoda > Arachnida > Araneae > Pholcidae > Pholcus > Pholcus phalangioides. The sequence goes on along the minus strand of NW_028301616.1, from coordinate 18,660,639 downwards.
ATAAATCAAGAACCGATCACCAATTGTAATCCAAGAATCATAAAACTTGTGTAATTTATTTGATAGGTGGCAGCACAGATTTCAGTATAAATGATTTTTCCCATGCACATATGTGTTACTGCCATAGCCCGAAATCGCTCACTACGCGAACTGGCCGGGTCAATTATCCAAATTCCGAGCTTTCGCCGGGCCCCAAAACATCGATCCTCTCATTCGGGATCACCGCTACGTTGGTGTAATTTTTGCGAAATTTATGCCATTTATAATTATGGCAACCCTAACAATAAAAGGATTTTCGATATCTTAAAGATCAAAGGGTCGGCCAAAGTTGGAGAAAGCCCGAAATTCGGACATTAGTCAGGTCAACTGGGCCGGCTACTTCACCAACTGGCCAATTTCAGAAGCACGTTCATGTAGGCTGAACTGTATTTTCTCTAGTCCGTCTCTATTTTCTAGGAGGCATATTTTTGCTGATGAAATTTTATTTTTACCCGTTTATTGGTTGTGGAGTATGCGGTGCTCCACGCAGTGCCGTCTTAACGCATGGGCCCCACCCGGGCACCTCAAGAGAAGAGGGGGGGCCCCCACAAAAATGAGATCTGGTTGAAATTTTCCAGAATTAACCAGGTAGGGGCCTCAGAAAAATCACTTGGCCCGGGGGGGGGGGAGAGCCATGCTGCTTTTAAGACGGCCCTGGCTCCACGGTGCTCTTGGGAATCCGTGTGCATTCTCCAGGGGCTTAGCAAGAGAAATTATAGCCTATAAGATGCCGAGTTTCTTCCGTTTCTAGGCTATGATGAGTATTTCAAGTTCAAACTGCAGCTTTTGATGTCGATATTGGTTCACTTGTTATCAATTTTTAAAAAAATACGTTCACCGTTCCTCACATTTTAAAAATTTCTCAGGCGATGACGAAGATTCACTCGCATATGACTCACACTGACGCAAAATCACTGTTTTGCATTTTAAACCGAAAGCCCCATTTAGAGATGCGCAAATATATTCAGCTGCACACACGCTCTTCCTTTAAAAAAACACCCCTACGCGAGCATCCGCAGAGCGAGGAGGATGGTCCTACATTTATTTAATTCATTATAATCATGTCGCAAGCACACGTTCTTTTTGTTCGGCGTCGGTCACGGATTTCATGGTCATGTTTTTTTTTTTTTGCACATAAATTCTAGCGTCGTATGGCAACTAGAGGCAATATATAATGCCTATTTATGACGTAGAATAATAATAAATGACACACGGTAGTGAATGACAAAAAAAACAACAATAATTGTGGGGTGACTCAAAAAACCTCCAATTACTAAATGTGAATCACTATTGTGCGAAATAGAAGAAAAACAACATCAATAATAATTATTACCAACAAAACTTTTTGGCACAACTTCACGCGGCGGAAATTTCGGAAACAATGTTGAGAGAAAGAAACACGCGTTGATAAAGACATCCCCACACAACGATGATTCATTGTTTTAATATTATTTATTACATGTATGGATAACTTTGTACATGCAACAATGAAAAGTTCCTATAAATCGGAAAAAATTTCTCGTATAATTTTGTCAAATCACCTTGATACTTGAACTATGATGCACAGAGCGTTGAAAGCGTCAACCACCACCAAAATCTTCTATTGCCTTTTTTTTTTTGGACAAGGCATTTCAAACAATACCGTCCGAGAAACAATGCATTTGATACAATCATGCTCCAACAAACAATGGATCTAAACACTACTGCTCAGAAAAACGCACATTCGAAAAATGATTTTCCAAGAAGTAATGTGTGTATTTTAAAGAAATGTTCCAAGAAAAAACGCGTTCCAAACAATACTTCTCCAAGAAACAATGCATTTCGAACAATGGTGCTCTAACAAACATTGCGTTCGTACAATGATGTTCCAACAAACATTGCATTTCAAACAATGATGCGTCAAGAAATATTTCATTTTAAAAAAAAAAATTGTGCAAGAAACAATGTATTCCAAACAATGACGCTTTAAGAAGCAATGCATTTCAAACAACGATGCTCCGAGACAAAATTGTACTTTAATCAATACAACGATTGACCAAGGATTCTAAATAATGATTCTCTGAGCAGGGGGGGGGGGGGACTTGGGAGTCTGGTTCTTCCCCCCCCCCCGAAATGTGAGAAAATGACAGAAAAAAGGGAAAAAGATGGCCAAATCCATTGTTCTGTCACTTTAGTCCCCTCCCGAAATGAAAGTGGTCCCCCCCCGAACGAAATTTCTGGCTACGCCCCTGTCTCTGAGTAACAATGTCCGTCCATCAAAAACTGTATGGGTAACAAAAGACAAACGATTTTCTGAGTAATGAGGTGTTTCAATGTCATGTGTTCAACAAGTTCATACAATATATAATTCCTTACATAACAATGCCTCCTAAAGACAAAAAATCTGAGCAACCGAGAATTCAAAATTATGATTTGCCCGGTAACAAAGCATTCGAAACTGCTTTCGGTAAACGCATTTCAAACAATGCTCCGATCAACAAAACGTTCCGAATAATGCTCCGATTAACAAAGATTTTCCAAACAATATCTTTAATGTCAGAGTTTTCAGGAAATAAAAGACCACGGCTTGATTATATTTCGTCCCATACCGTCGGAAACACAGACCTATGCCAATAACGTCGACCCATTCATTTCCCTCATTGTTGAACTTTCACATTGTCGAAAATTCCAACGCCCGCGGCTGAAGTTGGTGTGGTCGGCTGAAGTTGGTTTTCTGTGGTTCCTAACTTCAAGGCGCAAATGCGAGCCGATCTCCCCGTTAAAAAGTCTCGCCACAGAGAGCAACAGTCCTACAACGATAAATCATTCAATCATAACACCTCACTCATAGTTAGAAAAACTGGTGGCAGATGGCAGCACTACACATAACAAGCATTACAGAGAAACAAAAAACTTCACGTCAGGTTTCACTATATGCACATTCCCGCATGTACCGATTCTTCGTTGGGGGTTCCGCGGGGGGGGGGGGTGTGGGCGGGGTGCATGTGTGGTGTAGCAGTAGTAGGTAGGGCCTCCAAGAAATGGCTCGGGGATCCATGATGTTCTTAAGTCAGCCACCTCGTTGGGCAATTTGCCTGTTGTGGCGCTGTATTTGTATTTGAAAGGCTCGACAATATACTTCTATCACACATGAGCATGTGTTATGATTTAACCATTTAATTTCCGCAACAATAGACAACGTGGCAATTTTTTTTTTAAATCTTTCCCCCAATACATGAATGGAGTCTTCAGATGCAAGGAATGATTTATAAATAAGTCCATATATAAATTAGGCCTTATTTACGAATTTCCATCACGCGCACAGATGAGAGACGTCAGTAACCGATGAAGAAATGAATGTTCTCAAATATAATAACGCTGTGGGGAATGGTCGATTCGAGTAACGAGAACGCAGGATATTATGGTAAGCACATAGAGTTCATCAGCTTTCATCAAAATGATAGCGAAAAAGTGGCCTCCTCTTAAAGGCGGAAGGTCAAGGCTAAATGAGGCCCTTTACGCAGACACTAATGACTCACTCGCAACCCATACACTCAACCAAACCGTAGAATATCTCTGCCTACGTGATGAAATGATAATAATCTATCTATATACACAGAGCGTACCGTATAAAATTTCATGCTCGTCTTCTCCTCTATCGCCATTATTTTTTTTTTTATATCCCCGGCGATAGAAGCCAAAGATTATATCGTCCCGAAGTAACACCATGAATGACAGAAAAACTTCAAGATGGTTCCAAGTTGAACAGGGAGAAGTCCAGAATTTGAAACTGATAGGGAGAATTCAAAAACTAATGAAAATTAGAAACCAATGACGCGCGCGTAGCAGGATTAATGAAAATTTGAAGGTAATGAAAGATTTGTTTTTATCCAACTTCTATAGAGTAATCCTGACCTTAGAATGGTTTGTTTAATGACAGGACGTATTCAAAAAAAAAAAAAAACACGAAAACCGCGATATCACATGAAAAAGGCCGAAATGTGTGGTACACTGTGTATTAGAATAGAGAAACAAATAATTTTGCCGATTCCAGCAAAAAATACTCCACGTAAGCACTACATACGTACAGGGGTTGGACAAAATAATATGGACACCTGTGAAATGAGACAAAATCTTTATTAATAGGCTGTTGGCCCTCCTTTTGCATTAATTACAGCTTGCATCCGTCGTGGGATGGACAAGTCATGCACCACAGTCACGGATATACGTAGCCACTCCTCCTGCAAAAAGGTCACAGAACGTGTCTTTGGAGGTGAAAACCTACTGCGCAGTTTGGCCTCCAAAATACCCCACAAAGGTTCAATTATATTAAGATCAGGGAACTGAGAGGGCCACGAGAGGTGTTGCAGTTCATCAAGCCAGTCTCCGACAAATCCAGCAGTGTGAACGGGCGAATTACATCTTGGAACACAGGTCGCGAATCAGGGAACTGATATTGCACCATTGAATGAAGATGGTCGGCCAGAATACGGACATAAACCGATTTAACCCGCTCATCCAGGGCAATAAGTGGGCCGATACCATAATGAGACATGACGCCTGATGCCCCACAGCATCACTGATCCCCCTCCATGCTTAACAGCAGTCAACATCATAGGCGGTTGTGTTGGCGTTCTCCAAACGTAAGCACGTCAGTTAGTCTGGAATAATGTGAACGATGATTCGTCTGACCAGATGACATTCTACGATTGTTGTGTCCCGTTCTTATGTTCGTGATTGTCGTTTCAAGGCATTGCATGGTGTCACAATGATTTTGGAATAGTCGCTATACCTTGTATGTTTGCTGCATGCAGTTCACGGCGGATAGTTTTTGTCTATACACCTTCCTGTAGATGTGTGTTCATCTCAGATGTTATCTGGGATGTTGTTGTCTTGTGCTTTGTGGCCACAATCCGCTTCAAAACCCTTCTGGGTCTATCAGCCATCTTCGACTTTCGGCCACTGTTATAGTTGGTAGATGATGTCTTTCCCTGTTTGCTATATAGGCTGTCATTACCATCGACACAGTACTTCTCCCGAGCCGCTGTGGTGGTCGAGTGGTCATAAAGACGGACTCGCATCGTGAGGATCCGGGGGGTTCGAACCCCACCGGCGCCACAGTGGTGGTCGGCAAGAGTTGGTTTCCTGTGGTTCCCAACTTCGAGGCGCAAATGCGAGCCGATCTCCCCATTGAAAAGTCTCGCCACAGAGAGCAACAGGCCTACAATGATTAATTATTCAATCATTACACTTCACTCATAGTTAGAAAAACTGGTGGCAGATGGCAGCACTATACATAACAAGCATTACACAGAAGCAAACTTCACGTCAGGTTTCACTACACGTACACACACATTCCCGCATGTACCAATTCGTTAGAGATTCCGCAGAGGAATATGGACGAGGTACATATGTAGTTTGGTAGTAGTAGTACTTCTCCCGACATCAACAAGAGTGGCCGTTTCCATTACTGTGGCTCCCGGCAAGACGGGCTCCAACAATCATGCCTTTTTCGAAATCTGTGAGGTCAGCCATAACGAAGTTTTAACGCCCCAATATACATCGCATCCGAACGCTATCACTGCTACGACTCAGTGATGGTAACCCAGTAGAGCAAAATTTCCCTTTTGACAAAAACTTTCCCTCACATTCCGAAAATTGTGCTGCCATCTGTCGATGGCAATATGTAATCAAGTATTTTACACTAGAAAAGCATTGTTTTGCATTTATATACTTTTTTCCACAAAAATTCTTTTGTTTGACGAACACTCAAAATTTCCCACCAACGCCAAGAAATTTCCCACGTGAACCAATTTTGGCCAATTTCTCCCACGAATATGGGAAATTTCCCACGAGTTACCATCACTGCTACGACTAGACTGATGTGTGCACATTATCGCCCACTAAGTGGAACTCTTCCACACTAGAGGGCGGGCGTATGCGACAGGTTCCCCTCGAGTGTTGTTTTTTGCATAGGTGTTCACATTATTTTGTCCAATCCCTGTATGTTACATAACATTAAAAAAAATGAAAGATTATGTAGATGTACCAAAAATAGTTTCACAATGGAATAGATAAAACAAGAAAAATGTCGGCACAACTTGCGTTGGAGACAGACACCAAGGGGTTAAAAAAAGTAGAAAAACAAATTGATGCACCCCGTCCAGAGGAGAAGAAGGTCGCAGCCATCGTTTGGCTCGGGCCCAGATCACTCGGCTTTTTTGTTTATCACTTTTTTCCACTGTCAAAAAAAAAGTGACTTTTTCTTTTGTGACTTAGCTTCCTTTCCACTTAACCAAGCAAAAAATAAATAAGAGCTTCTTTGAATTCTTTTCCCCTCCACTCGCTGGAACGTCTCTCTATTCCCTTTTCGCAAGTAATTAAATTGAATACGGCGGGCCAACTTTCAATTCAAACCGAGCACATGGGATGGGGGCATATCGGGGGAAAGAACGTCACACGAGGGAAGAACATTTCCGATGCTTGGAAAACGTAATTTAAACGACCATTCGTCGGGAAGCGATCGTTAATCATCGTTTCCCGCAGTCACGTGACCAGACAAAGGCGTATTTACGCGGGGGGACGGGCTATAGCCCGGGGTGGCAGATTTCAGGAATGGGTGGTCGAGGAAAACAGTGGAACGGGAGAAGGGCGGCAAAATTTCTATAGTCCACACAGGCGGTGAAAGCATAAATCACCGCCTCTGCCTACAGAGTGAGAAGCCAAATCAGTGTGACCTAGACATCAGCGTTATCGGCAGGGGTTCCAACGTAAAGGTTTTTCCGGAACATCTGATAGTTATGAGGCCGTTCCGCGGAGCCCCTTGATGATATAATGAGGCTGTTCTACGGAACTCAAATTGTTGAATATGTTTTTATCCATAAAAAAAATGCGTACCTACTGCTGTCACAACAGCCCCCCAAGGGCCACAAAAAAAATGTTTGAGATCAAAAATCGGAGAAAATTCGGGAAAATTTGCATGAATGAGGGAAGGAAAACATTTTCCCTTAGTTTATGCTGTTTTTTCCTCTTCCCCAACTTTTCTGCGATTTTCGAATTTAAATATCTCAGTTAATATTTCACCCAGAAACGTGGAGTTTTTTTTTTTGTTGGCACATAAGGGAAGACAATCCGTCAACTTTATAATCGGGTTTTTGAATACAGGGTGTCCGTATAAAAAGTTAGTTTTTTTTATTTTAATAACTACACAACCCCTTGCAACATGAATGACGACGTATCTGAGGCCCGCGCGTTATTCGGATACTTCTACTACTACTAAACCAGATATGCACCTCGTCCATATTTTTCTGTGGAATATCTAACGAATTGGTACATGTTGGAATATGCGTGTATGTGTATTGAACCTGACGTGAAAGTTTGTTTCTGTGTAATGTTTGTTATGTGTAGTGCTGCCATCTTCCATCAGCTGTTCTAACAATGAGTGAAGTGTACTGATTGAAGATTTTATCGTTGTAGGTCTGTTGTTCTATGTGGTGAGACATTTGAACGGGGAGATCGGCTCTCATTAACGTATCGAAGTTGGGAACCACGCAAAACCAACTTCAGCCGACCACCACTATGGCGACGGTGGGTTTCGAACGAGGACCAGCAATGCACAACAGCGGCTGGACAAACTTTTACTTATAATGTCTAGGATCAACGATTCGCCAGTAATTTGCGACGCCGGGTGTTAGCTATACACCCCTAAACGCCAGAGTGGAGCAGTGGCAAGATGCTGGTCTTCCACTATGAAGGTTACCGCCAAGGTCCACGGGTTCGAATCTGAGGAGCAAGAAAATCAGAAACAAGTTCTGCGCGCAAAAGAAATTCGAAATTCTGTGCGCAGAGAAACAACAGGTCTGTGCAAATGGAAAAAAAAATTATATATATATATATGTGTGTGTGTGTGTGTGACCCCTATCTGGGAAAAAAAGGATCCCTGGGACCACAGAGTACGCAGGAAGTCCGTGCCCTTCCCCCAAGACCGTCAAAAGTTAAATGCAATTAAATATATTTGTGCAACGATTAAAACATCGAAGGAAAATACATTAATATGCTATCTCAAATCAATTTCTGTTGGTTCAAAATGCTTTTTTGAAAAAGTTGGTAACCCAAAATTCCCTGGAAGAAACTCATCGTGAGGAAAATGAGGCAACGCCTCATGTTTTGTAAAAAAAATTCTTACAACAACAAAATAAATAAACATGAAGTCACCGTTGCGATTCCGAAGCATCAAGAGCGCAAATAAAAGGCGAGGAGGAGGAAAGATCATCGGTCAAGTGCGTGTAGGTGCACCCAACCCACGTCGAACATTTTCCAATAGGCTTATCTAATAATGTGTAAGGAGTGGGTTCTACATATAATCCTCTTTTATACTATTTTAAAAGGAGCAAAGTCTATGAGGAACACTTAAAAAAACAGAAAAAAAAACTGCATTATCTTTTTGAAGAAACAGGATAAAATTTAAAACACACGCACACTATTTTGATACCTTACACGCGTAGGGTGTCCGAATAAACTGGCTATCCCCAAACTGTTTGAACAGCGGATGGTTCCGCAACCATTGACTTTAGAGGCATACTTCAAATTACAGAAAAAAAGTTATTAAATGACGCGCGGTTATTCAAAATGTCTTGCATTTTCGGAAGTCGTATAGATAAAAAATATATAGAAAAATTAACTTTTTATGTAGACTGTCTGCTAAAACTTCTGTTTGTAGGAACGTAAATGAGGGTCTGAGAAGTTTTCATTCACAAAAAAATTGCATTCAAATATCTCCGTTAATATTTTAAGTTTTCAACATTTATCGCCAATGATGGAGGATGTCTGTCATACACAAAATGCGTAACGCAAATATAATTTACGACTTTAAAACATAGGCGGAGATAGACTTTTATGTCTGGGGGGCACGATGATGATGATAATTCATCTATACATATATGCATTAGATTAGTCGACTTTGCCTTTGATCCTGGAGGGCAATGCCCCCCCCCCCGCATCTCCGCCCATGCTTTACAACGACCATATTTTGTAAACTTATTCACCATGAAATAATGCGATGCCTTTTTCAGTTACTTTTGTTCATAATCAATAAATGTGTAAAAATAAAGTTTCATCAACAAAAAAATGCCTCCTAGAAAATATTGAAAACAGCTATACAGTACAAATACAACGCCACAACAGGCAAATTGCCCAACAAGGTGGCTGACTTAAGAACATCATGGATCCCCGAGCCATTTTTTGGAGGCCCTACCTACTACTACTACTACACCACACATGCACCCCCCGCGGAACACCCCAACGAATCGGTAAATGCGGGAATGTGCGTGTAGTGAAACCTGACGTGAAGTTTTCTGTTTCCCTGTAATGCTTGCTATGTGTAGTGCTGCCATCTGCCACCAGTTTTTCTAACTATGACTGAAGTGTTATGATTGAATGATTTATCGTTGTAGGGCTGTTGCTCTCTGTGGCGAGACTTTTTTAACGGGGAGATCGGCTCGGATTTGCGCCTTGGAAGTTGGGAACCACAGAAAACCAACTTCAGCCGACCACCACTGTGGGGTTCGAACCCGGATCCTCGCATCGCGAGTCCGTCACTAAGTACACAGCGGTATTCGTCAATACGCCATCTGGATGCGTGATTCACGCATCAAAATTCGATTTTACTCCTTCAAATTTCATTGAAGAGTGAAGATAATCATTCAAATTTTAGGTTTTCTTTACGAAAATGTCTCTCTTTTCATAAAACTACCCATTAAAATTGTAAAGAAGAGTGAAATTACTCTTCAAAATTATTCTGTTGGATAATGTTGCAGTACAGTATTATATAACATGTAAGAAACATCATTAAACAGGAGCTCCTGCTTCCACCCATCATAGAAAAACACAATTGAAATAATTCTTTCGATTGTTGCAGCGCACGAAAGGAAAAAAATGATGGTGTGATGTTATTAACTATTTTACAAGCAATAAATATTAGTTTAGTTATCAAGTTTGCCTCGAAATTTTAACAGTTGCTGTTTATGTATTGTAAAATAACGTTACTAACGGTTAGTAAAGCAAAATGCAGTCCTCTTTGGCTTTCTGTAATTACAAGGTTATCTAATAACGCTATTTTACAACAAACAAACTTGAAATTTCGAAGCAAACTTAATAAACTAATATTGGTTAAAAGTATTTAGTAGGTGTCAAACCATTTTTTTGTGCGGTACATAAATCAGAAATCGGTCGCAAGTTTTAATCAAAGAATTATAGCAGTTGTGATTTTTATACGATAGGTGGCAGCAGAAGCTCCAGTTCAATGATGTTTCCTACATTTTATAATCAGAGGTCTCCAAACTTTTTCTAATCGAGAGCAGTGTCTGTACCCATCATCAAAAAGAAGAGCACCCTTACGGCAAGTTTGACATACCAATGTATGAAATCACATGATGATTTCAATCCATGAATACAATTTGTTCAAGGTGTTTACTTGGGACGTTGATCATGTGCCCGCGAACGCTAGCATCGAGCATTCTGGGTACTTCCGGGATCACCATGGTGCTCGCGAGCAACGGGTTAAAGACGCCAGTTTTATATGGTACTGTAGGCTACTGCAGCGTTATCCGATAATATTAATAATCCGCGTGTTAAGAATCCCCGGATTCTTAACACGCTTTTATTTCTAATGTGGCAGTTATAATGCGGATCGGGAAAATATTAAAAACCGCTCAAAGGGTTAAGAGAAAAACCTAAAATATCAAGAAGTATTTCACTTTTCGATGAAATTTGGAGCAGTAAAATAGAATCTAATGCGTATTGGCAAACACTGTATGGGACGTATAGTCATCTTAGGTGTCATCATAAAAAAACAAACATAAAGCATATCTTTATACACAGTCGACAAATATTACGTCGTTTGATAGATAAGTACACTCAAAAGCGATAAACACCTTCATTCTAGCGGAAGCGCCATCTTAACACTTCAAACTGCAACGGCATGAATGAATGATAACTTCACCGAAATGAAAATTGGAGAAGAAACCTTCCTCAACCCTAAAAAACACGGAGAAGGCACATGACGAGAATCCTCCCATATTGCTTAACCTTGACTTATTCTTGGAGCACATCACATCTTGCTCTCGAGATTATTCCTCCGGCGTTGACTTCCATTCAACGAGAATTTGACGCCCCGGGTTAATGAGGCCAATGGCTGACCTTGGCTTCATTTTCTTCACGATGCGGCTAATTACCACAAAAAAAAGTTAAACAAAAACGTTTTCTTCTCTTTGTTCACATTTCATTCTGCGGCCATCGTCGTTTCAGCTGCTAATCTGCTGACAGCAATCTGCACTTCACTTCCTGCTGAACATACGCGTGCTGCATTGATAATATTTAATAATGACCTGGCCACTAAGCTAAGCATGGCTCATAACCGTGGATGATAACATTAATGTCACTCGACTATATTTTGAAAAACTTCAAAATCAAAAAGCAAAGGACAGACCGAAAATTGATTCTAAAATCATTATGAACAATGTAGCAGTTGAAAGAGGCATTTCCTAGCGATGAAACTTTCATTGCAAGGTCATTTTCACAGCAACCCTAAAGATGAACATAGCTTTTTAGCTGGTGCTTTCTCAACAATGCACCAACTTGAAAACGGCTTTTTTAATAATGCACAAGCTTGAGAACAGATTTCTCATCAATGCACCGGATGAAGAACCGATTACCTAACGATGCAACAGATTGATAACGGATTTTTAAACAATGCGTTTGCTTGAGAACGGATTGCTTAATAATGCAACAGATCGTGAAACCGATTCCAACGATTCTAATGTGCATTGTAAGAAAGGATTTCTCAACAATGCACAGTTTGAGAAACGGATTTTCTAACAAATCCACCTTTCCCCCCTCCCCCTATATATTTATTTTCTCGATACAACTCTTATGGGTAAATTTTCATTTTGAAAAAGCCTTATGCTTAAAATGTGTCTAGTGGAAAATAATCACTTTTAGGCAAACAGATTAAGAACGGATTTCTCAACAATGCACGGCTTGAGAACAGATTTTCTAACAATCCACCAGAAGGTGAACGGATTTCTTTATACTGCACAGAACAGATTTCCTAACAATGCAGCAAATCGATAACGGATTTCTTAAGAATGCACCAGCTTAAGAATGGATTTGCAAACAATGCACCAGCTCAAAACGGCTTCCCAAACACTATGTTGTTGGCTTATTAAGATAGCTAAACGAATCCTGAACAGTACTGCATAAGTTGCTTGCAAACGACTTTCTTGACAACGATCTACTTGATTAACCCAGTTTAACATTGTCTGATATCTAGCCATGTTTCACATTGAAATGGTAACGCAACAACAACAAAAAAAAAGTATCAAGATATTATGCTCACAAACAATATCTAGACAGCACGTTCGTGTTAGAAATAGTTAAACGAATGAAGCGGATATTGGCTATTGACATACGTCAATACAAACCCTTGTAAATAGAATCTTCAAGTTTACGTAAATTATAATCTCGTAACAAAAACCAATTAGAAACACTAAAAATGTCGCGACATTCTCAATCCTCATCCATTATTGCTCGACATTAGACAAATTACATCGTGTAGAGAGAGAGCCATCACCACCGATAGCAGAGTAATGACTTCCGTCTGTTATTCTGGCGCTAATCTATTAGCCAGACTGTAGATTTCAATAACACCAGCATTAATAATTACATCGATTGCAACATTGGTGTAGGTAGTACGTACAACACATATCTTTCGGACGCACATGCGCAAACTCGCCAAGCAATCAAGTTGAGATCTGGAAGCGTGAAGGCCGAACAGATCGCTTTCAGGCAACAGAGGAAGAGATGCCATCAACGCGCACATCATATAGGTAGGCAGGCATATATTAAAGAAAAACGGGTGGAGATGTTTTTCCCATTTTCTCTATTCTGTTTTATGTCTTTCAAGGACACATTATGGCGCAAGAGAGGGAGATTTCTTTCTCATTTTCAAAACCCATTTATTTCCAAATCGCATCAAGTGGATGCGTTGTCGGATCCAGAAGATGGAAGTACGTACGGAGAGCAAGGGTTTCACAAATCCAACATTATTAGAAGCGAAGGTCGGGAATCTAAACGTGGAAGACGAATGCCCCAAAAATACGCACCCGCTGATACGGAGGGCGATGCTTAACCGATTGCCGCTTTGGGTCAAGGTAGGGCTGGTGAACAAACGCCATATTTGTTCTCGTGTACGTTGTTTCAGATAGAGCTTTAGAATTTCGTAGGATCATGGAGATTCGTCTGAAATACTTGGCTTTAATCCTTTTGAGCGGTTTGTAAAATTTCACTGATCCGCATTATAACAACTGCCACAGTTGGAGCAATGGTTAGAGCACGGGACACACGAATCGAAGTAGAAATCACTAAATTCTGTAAAATGCCACCTTTTATCAATAATATTTTTTCCGATTTTGTATAACTGTGATAAGTGTTTTCCCCCAAAACAGAGAACATTTTTATTCATTTGGAAAAGACAATTACAGAAAGAAACACTGTTTGACCCAAAGGGATGATCATCCACGGGTCATAAAGAGCAACTCGCGACAACATGCATGGCAATATCCAAGTGTACAAAATAATCAATTTAACAATTTTTCGAGGAAAAAAACTACAGAAATGTTACATTGTTTTTAAACCACGATGTTCAACCAACACTTCCAAGTAGGAAAAAAAGATTAGTAAACGGAAAATCAGTTCAATACACACAATATTCCCCACTACAATGTTTCACACAAAAACTCTCAGCAAAACTCCCTACATGTTATCGATGAAACAAAAACCGATCATAAGGAAAATAAAAACGGGAAATACTCAGTACGCATAATCTTATACTCCCCCTTTCTGTTATCAAACTTTGAGCAAAAACTGACTCCGCCCATTGGCAATTGATCTCACAGATTTGGGGGGAGGGGAAGAGAGTGGAAAAATATGTCTGTAAACAAAACACTGCGCAGTATCTGGTTCTCGTCATTTCCTAAACGGGGCAGGGGGGTTAAGCACGTGAGATATCTCGGAACTGCCGAAATATAAAGCATCAGGTTAGGCGAGATATCTCGTCATTGCCGCTGTAAGGGTTAATGCCATCCGATTTCACAATCCACGAAGTTTTCACTAACATAGGTATCGCCGAATTTTCCAGCTAGCTACACTTCACTCACTATGAGTTTAAGAAAAAACTCGTAGTTTAAAACAATTGATTGCAGATGGCAGCACTACACAACAAGCATTACACAGAAACATACTTCACGGAAGGCTCACTACACACACACACATATTCTAACATGTACCGATTCGTTAGAAGTTGGAATATGGACGAGGCGCATGTCTGGTTTATTAGTAGTATTAGAGTGTGCACATAGTGCGTGCGTGTTTCCGATTCTGGAAACACGCGTCGTCTCCAATTGGTTAAAAAACTGAATTTCAACTTTTTCAGGTTTCGAACGACTAACGGGAAAAATTTCTTGGTATTTCCTATTCGGGCCGATCGGAATAAGGAAACGCTCCGTTCATTTGCACAGCGCGTCGCAGCTTCACGCGAATCGGACGGATATGGGGAAACAGAAAATTATCCGGAAGGAATTTTTCTCTTTCCCGATAAGATTCCGATCGTGTCGAGAACTAGTATTTGAACTAGATTGCGAGCGATAGAAGATACTGATTTATTGATTAAAAATAAAATATGTCAATTTTTCTTTGGAAAACTCAAACTTGGTACTCCGGTAAATTTGGAATTGGTAATTTGGTAAATTTGAAAATATTGAGAGAATCGTTCAACATCAGTTAGTAGTTAGAAGAAAAGATGATGGTGTTGGAAGGTCGAGAAATTGATCAAAATATTTCTTATAGTTATAAAATAATTATACTAGACCTATATTTGGTTTTTCCAAAGGCGGTAAGAACCCATCAAAGGCAAATCCCATACCAACCCTGCAGTTGACATGCATCCATTTTGTGAACTGATTTGAAAACGGATTGGTTAAATTATTCGGGATGTTTTTAATCAATCCGTGTCCATCTCTAAGGAGCCGTTCAAGTATTACGTAAGCAAATTTTCAGCCATTTTTGACCCCCCCCCCCCCCTTGTCAGCAAAATTTCGTCATCAGATCTGTCCCTCTGAATCCTAACTCATATTTTCATAAAGGGTGGTTGATGACGTAAGCGTTACCCAAACCCCCCCCCCTTAATTGATACACACACCGTTTAAAACGATGGAACCAAATTGAACTGGCTAAGAAATACTTCCTTAATCAAAGCGGCACATCACTGACTGCAAAAATGAACAATCTGAAATGTGTTTTGATATTTTTCTCCCCTACAAATTAAATCACGCGAGCAAAACGCAGGTAACGCCCTGGATATCGTACGGGGCATCTTACGCTTCATCGGTAGAGGAGAAAGAGAAACCCTACGGTCACAGTTGTTTACTTCTTTTCCAGGAGAGGTAAAATAGAATTCGATTTTTTTTTGTGAAGGCTTCTCACTTCATGTATATTCTTCACATACTGTTGCCCTTTTTGGCTATCAGTCGTTTCCCCGCCCCCTAATTTAGCTAGTTTTATATAAGCGATTTCCAAAATTTCCCACACACACTGTATTTCTTTGTGCTATCGTTCGTCGTGCCAATCAAAAGCATAGATCAGAAGAACAGGTAGGAACCAAGAAGTCACACACACATTAAGCTTGCCGAGTCAAGTACTTCATATCATCCTCTTCACAACTGAGCCAACACTGGCTATTAAAAAAATTGATTTTTGTTCATTGTGTGCCAAAATGCCCTTTAAAAATTAATTAATTATTAATTAATTGTGGTCGATAACTTTATTAGGACGATTTTAGTACACACATGAGTAGAGTACCTCAGGAAGTAACTTGAAAAAAAGAATAATTAGAACCATTTAAAACCATTGAGGTACACATGTGTACCTCTGGAGCGAAGGTTATTTGCGATTCACCCATTTATGGCAATAATGGCTATAGAAATAACGTTTTTAGCAAAACAATAATAATCGAAACAATGCTCAGGGCAGAAATGACAATCGAAACAAAGCAAAGAGTCAAAGCAACAATGACTAATGATAAGGCATCAAAAAAATAATAAGAGCGAACTTCATCTTCGAACAAAAAATTGGTTTGCCGCGACAAGTGGCATCTAACCGTTGAAAAAAGAGAAGGATAGGGAACAACGATTGGATATAGCGATAATAATGACGTCACGCACCTTTGCTTAAATACAACGAGTGAGTCAGATTAGGGTTTCGAGGAGCTCTAGCTATATTGAGACAGTGCACCAAGCAAAACTCACTATCGGAACAAGCCTTCTGTGTCTCAACAGTTAGTTGCGACAATGCTGCAACTAACAACGTCTACTCAAACAAGGACTTGGACAACGGCAATTGAAACAATGACCTTTGCAACAAGGAATACTGAAACAATGGCCTAGGTAACGAAGGATGCTGAAACAATAACTTAGGTAACGACGAATGCTGAGACAGTGACCCAAACAACGAACACTGAAACAATGACCTACGCAGGAATAAGCACTGAAACAATGACCCATGCAGAAATGAGCACTGAAACAATGACTTAGATGACAACGAGAATTGAACAAACAATGACCTTTGCATAAAGGAGCACTGAAACAATAACCTAGGTAACAATGTGGATGCTGAAACAATAACCTAGGTAACGACGAATGCTAAGACAATGACCCAAACAACGACGAACACTGAAACAATGACCCAAACAACGACGAACACTGAAACAATGACCTACGCAGGAATGAGCACTGAAACAATGACCTACGCAACGACAAGTACTTAAACAATGACTTAGACAACAACGAACATTGAACAAACAATGACCTTTGCATAAAGGAGCACTGAAACAATGACCTTTGCATAAAGGAGCACTGAAACAATGACCTTTGCATAAAGGAGCACTGAAACAATGAACCTACGCAGGAATAAGCACTGAAACAATGACCCGGGCAACAATGAACACTGAAATAATAACCTATATATATGTAAAAGCAGGTTTTAAACTGTTTTTTATTGTTTTCCACAAAAAAATTGTTCAATTAGAAAAAAATTAAAGTTTCGTTGAAAAGGAAATTGAAAATGCACACAATTTGAAGTTTGCTAACACTGAATGAAAATAAATTACTCGGCAATGAAATTTCAACAGCCTTCAAGAGGATCATTCCGAGCTGCCGCGTTCCAAGACGGCGTGTCCTTGACAGAACTTGAGGGGAGGGGACTCACTTTGGCTATTTTAAGGAGAAATACAGACTTCTTCAGGACAACTCGGAACCATCCCAAAATAGTAACAACCCAGAAAGGGAATGACCAGAAAACTAAAAATATTCACCCAGCGAGAGGACATTTACATTCCACGTGTGTAGCCGGGGTTTGTTTGTTCATCAACAGAGTGGTTTCGGAATCACCGGCAAATTACTAGCAATATCCACTCTTTGGAGAAAAGTTCCACTCACGATCAGCTTATAAATCAAGTTTAAAAACAAAACAACAACAACAAAGAAAGGGACAATACAGCAATTTGCATCTCGAAACACCTTCATTTCCTACGAAACCACACGCGGACGAATTCGAGGAACTCCGTGTCTCGTAAATTTTACGGAAACAAAAGCTCCATCTTGGCTGATAGAAGAAGAAAAAAGAACTCGATCTCTTTTATACATACTATTCGAGAGAGAAAATACAAGGTGGTCCAAAAGTCTGGTCCTGTTTTAAGAAAAATATTCAGAAAAAAAAAAACTGTTGACAAACGGGATAAAGAATTTGAAAAGGTTTCAATGTTGGTTTTTTTCTTCAGTACATAATTTCAATATGCGCAGCGCACCTTCAGTGAAGCGGAAGATGGCAAGTCTTCACTTTTTCTTTCAAACCGAGCACAACCAATACCTCCTAGATACTACGTCCAAGCTATCTAGGAGGTATTGCCACAACTCCGGTCTATCGCCATGGGCAATTTACTACCTAGTGAGTTGTGCCGGAAGTGCAAGTGTGTGTACTTGAAAGTCTGAGCCTGTATAACAGAGATGCACAACCTAGGTTTACGGCCGCTGTGGTGGTCGAGTGGTCATAGTGACGGACTCGCATCGCGGGGACCCGGGTTCGAGACCCACCGTCACCACAGTGGTGGTCGGCTGAAGTTGGTTTTCTGTGGTTCCTAACTTCAAGGCGCAAATGCGAGCCGATCTCCCCGTTAAAAAGTCTCGCCACAGAGAGCAACAGTCCTACAAACAGTACAAATATTCAGTCATTACACTACACTCACTTCACTTCTGAGATATAGATGGCAGCACTAAAAAATCATACACAACACTAAATACGCACTCAGACTGTTAGGTACACACACTTAACTTCCGGCACAACTCACTAGGTAGTAAATTGCCTATGGCAATAGACCTGAGTTGTGCTCGGTTTGAAAAAAAAAACAAAAAACCTAGGTTTACGAAGGTTGTTCCGGTAGAAAAGTTTCAATACAAAAAACACAATAAATACCTTGGCTGACCATATTACTTTCATAAAAATACGAGATATCGCTAAAAAAAAAATTGTCAAAAGGCAAGTGAAGCTGCTAATAAAAGCCAAAAAATTATCAAAAGTAAGTTAAGTTGCCAATTACAGCCGAAAAAAATGTAAAACACAAGCAAAGTTTCCAATTATAAAGTTGCTACTAACAACCACGTAACGTCACCTCCAGGGACCGAATGGCGACACTATCTTTAGCAGCTTCTTTTGAATTTGTTTTCAAAACCTCAATGCAAGTACAGATACGAAAAATTAAAAAAAAACAAAAAACAATTACAAATTCAATTAAAAAGTTTAGTGGCCCAACAGAAGTCAAATTTAAAAAAAGAAGGTTATTTCCATCCACTTCGATTCTTTGTAACATCTATGTTATAAATAACATGGCAAGAAACAAAGTATTTGGAAACAATACTTCCAACAGAAAAAAATGACTATTGAAACAATGCTGTTCGCAAACAGCTACCAATTCGCAACGGCTATTGAAACAATGCTGTTCGCAAACGGCTACCAATTCGCAACGGCTATTGAAACAATGCTGTTCGCAAACGGCTACCAATTCGCAACGGCTATTGAAACAATGCTGTTCGCAAACGGCTACCAATTCGCAACGGCTATTGAAACAATGCTGTTCGCAAACGGCTACCAATTCGCAACGGCTATTGAAACAATGCTGTTCGCAAACGGCTACCAATTCGCAACGGCTATTGAAACAATGCTGTTCGCAAACGGCTACCAATTCGCAACGGCTATTGAAACAATGCTGTTCGCAAACAGCTACCAATTCGCAATGGCTATTGAAACAATGTTATATAGACTTGGTATATCCTGCGCGCTTTCTCTTCCCTTTCAAATTCTTCAAGCCGTTTGTCTCTAGCTTCAAAAGAGATTAAAGTTTTTAAAGTTTGAATTTCCATCAATTCCGAAATTCTTTCTTTCATTTATTCTTAATTTTCATATTATTTAATTTGAAATTATCTGCCAATTATTTTCCTTATATTCGATTCCTCGTTTCTCAATTTTCATAACATATTTTTCAGCATTCCTGTATATATTTTGTGATAATATACGAATTTTTTTATGTCTTTTTTCCAACGAAATAAATAAAATCGGGGCTAAGGGGGGCCCCCCGAAATTATCAAGTCATCTCTGGCCAAGCTATTATTTTCGCACCGTGCCCCGCGTCTGATAAGGGCGGCCCTGTTTGGCCTGCTGACTGCGCGGGAAAAGATTATTCACAATTTTCCACAGTGCGCGTGTTGGCAATAGCGTAGGAACCATCGGTTCAGTTCTTATCACGTGTAATTGCGTAAACAAATAGCGAAATTTTTGTTCGTAATTCGAATTATCGCTCGTCGATCGGGTCAAAATTTGTTAAAAATTTTTGCTCGTTATGCGCATCACTCGTTACAGGTCCAGACCAGTAAAACAGGTCCAGACTTCAAAAAATATCAGGTGGTCCAGCAGGGAATGGAGACCATCGTGCGGAAGGGATTAAAAGATCACTCGAAACAGAAACTTAAGGCAAGGCCATATTTCCAGCAATATGAATGTAATTAGGACAAGGAAACGGAGCAAACAAAAAAAACGACAAAAGGGGGGCGGGGGTAGGCAAGAGAGTAATGCTCGCTCAAGAGTCATGCTTGGCAAATATATCCAAGGAGAAAAGCACGAACAGTAGTATTTAGATCACGCATGACGAACGACTAGAAATGCTCGGAATTATCTTCTTGAATGATTCGAGGGTGGAAAATTTTGATTTAGAAAAATGGTAAGCAATTATCGCAAAAACCCATTAAACGTCACGAGACTCGGGAACGGGCCCAATAATCCTCGTTCACCTAATTATACAAATCAAAACCGCTCGTTCGGAATAATAGACTAATTAGAGTACAGCGAGACCTCGGTACAACGTCATCCGGCCTATAGCGTCACTTTTTTTTATATAGGTCCCTGCCAGCAAATTAGTGAATTCGGATTAATCGTTATTAAGTCGTCCCACTTATAAATTCATTTTTATTCGGTCCCCAGGGGTGGCGTTATACCGAGGTCAGACTAATTCAGGTTGCGGATATTTTTTGACATAAGTTCATGTCATTTATTATACATTCAACAATCTTAGCAAACAACTAGCATTGAAACAATGCTCTTCACAAAAAGCTACTATTGGAAGCAATGCACCCACTTCCAACAGCAATGGCTATTGAAAAACAATGCTCTCGGCAAAGAACCGCAATTAGAGAATGGTTCAGTAGATCTTTGCTGAGATCAATCTTCCTAACAGCGATAAACCAGTGATAGAAATGGCCGCTGTGGTGGTCGAGTGGTTATAGTGACGGACTCGCGATGCGAGGATCCGGATTCGAACCCCACAGTGGTGGTCGGCTGAAGTTGGTTTTCTGTGGTTCCCAACTTCAAGGCGCAAATGCGAGCCGATCTCCCCGTTAAAAAGTCTCGCCACAGAGAGAGCAACAGTCCTACAACGATAAAGCATTCAATCATAACACTTCACTCATAGTTAGAAAAACTGGTGGCAGATGGCAGCACTACACATAACAAGCATTACAGAGAAACAATAAAAAAAACTTCACGTCAGGTTTCACTACACGCACATTCCCGCATGTACCGATTCGTTGGGGGTTCCGCGGGGGGGGGGGTGCATGTGTGGTGTAGCAGTAGTAGGTAGGGCCTCCAAAAAATGGCTCGGGGATCCATGATGTTCTTAAGTCAGCCACCTCGTTGGGCAGTTTGCCTGTTGTGGCGTTGTATTTGTACTTTGGAAATAACCACAGTTGAAACAACGCTTTTTTAACCAGCCAACAAAATGACTTAAAAACTCTTTCAAAAATGAACTTCGAAAAAAAAAAAAAAACAACCTTCCACGCAATTGGCACAATGGTCTCAGTCGACACTGCTTCTTGGCAGAACCTCTCAACAACGGTTTTCAAGACGATTCCTCAATAAAATTTGCATTTATTATTATTTTCTTGTCGCGAAACACCCCGACGCTCGTTTGATTTCCCAACCCCATAAAACCAGTATCGAAACTCACACCCACGAATCCGTAGGTGCGAGTTTTATCGCGCGATAAAAAAAAATCCTATGGTGACGGAATTGGATTCCTCGGATCAAACAAACGAGTGGCCGCTCCCCCCCCCCCCCCCATTCCCCGAGTAAACACCAGCGCCAACCGAAAGCATGAAATAAAATTTAAAATAAAAAAAAAAATGATTGCAACGTAAACGTCAAGGCCGACAACATCGAACAAAGGTATGGATGCTGTCACGAACACGTCATTCTTCCGGCACAAAAGTTGCACAATCTTCGTCGGAATTGCCTCTTACGCACTTTAGTGTTGTGTGTGTGTAACAAACAGCCGCAGACAGATCGAGAGAGAGAGAGAATGTCGGAAAAAGCGGCGAAATAACATGTTTTTTTCCCGACAAATACGCATTGTACGTACTTCAACAGGGAAGAGAGGCTCTTTGGCATTTCAAAACGATTCTTTTTCCCACCAAAACACACTCATTTGCATTCCTTCCTTCCACACAACAACACAAAAAAAAAAAAACCACACTGTCTGCACTGTTGGCTATTTAGAGCATTTTCGTCCTCAAGCGCTCGGACGGAGGGAGAATTCTCTATGCCAGCGTTTCCCAACCTGTGGTCCTCACGCAGACTTGATGAAATTATTCACCCGTTGTAATTGATATTAATTATATCCATATGGGTTCAAACTTGTGTTCACCACACATCGAGAATGCAGCGAATTGCGATATTAAAAATACGGGACACAACTATATTTCTCTAAAAATTTCAATTTGCTGATACATACTGCTACAATTGCTTAAATGTGTGGAAATAAAGGGCTGCTACAAATCGCAGTTAACAAATAGGTACTTCACGGAAAAAAAAAAATATTCAATGACCATATTTCAAACATTAAATGGGCAGACAGATCAATATCTTCAGCTCGCCGCTGCACCTCTAGGAGCCGCGACGCACGCTATGATTTGGTAGATGGCAGTGATAAACAACTGTTGCGATCGGTGAAAGCAGAAACCAGCACTGTTTTAAGAGCATCGAATGCCTACCTATTGAAAGACTACGCAAAAAAGCATGTTGATAGATGAAAAGTGAAATTCGTGAGCGCTCTCTCTTTTTTTACATTATTGTATAAATATTGCAATTTGAATGCAAAAACCAACAACAAACTCAAACAATACTAGTTAAATCAATTAAATTGAGAAAAAAGAAATGCATGCACTATATATCCCGTATGCACTGCACTCCAAAATACAGTGCAATCCCTCTAAACGGTCACCCCCCCTCAGATGCGGTCACACCTGTTTTACGGACAAATAAAAATATCCTAATATCCTGGCAAAATATTATTTACAAAATGTATTTCGAACTCCTGTTTAACGGTCACGGACAGGGCCGCAACCAGATGCTTGGTCACCCGGGGCAAGTGCGCATTTTGGCGCCCCCTGGTAATGTTGGAGATGTTTGAGAATAAAATTTGAGCCCCCTCTGGTCCAGCGTCCGGGGCACGAGACCCAACTGCTCCCCCCTAGTTGCGGCCCTGGTCACGGACACAATTTCCATCATTCGTTTGGACTAAGGCCGATATTACACTATGAAAGTTTAATAAAAGATCTTCCACAAAACTTGAAAAAAAAAAAACAGCCAACAAGCCTACTAGTTACATTCGCTCGCTCGAATGTAACAAATCTGTTTATTGGTTGCATTTTTCTAAAGTTTTATAAAATAACTTTTATCACTTTTATATAAGGTTATTATACTTATATTTATCGTTGTTAGGAAGATTGGTTCAGTAGATCTTTGCTGATAGCATTCTCTCATCAGTTATATAAGGGGGGCCTAAAACCCCTTTACGGACACCAAGTTTCAATTTTGGTTCGAATTATTCTCACTAGATGGCAGCAAAAGTTTAAATATTTGATCAACTTTATATTTGACTACTTTTGAATGAAATTTTGGCTTGTTTATGTTTTGGCACCTCTGATGTAAGTTTGGAATCTGAAATCATGTTGCTGGTTGCGCTCCTACATTTTATATTGTTCCACGCTGTTTAATATGGCCAGCTCCAGCAATCGTCGCATTCTAAGAGAAAAAAAACTGGTCTCAAATACAGTGAAAAACGTAAAATTGGAGTTCGTGCTCTTGCAAATGAAATCAATGCATTGATTAAATACATTTTCCTGTAAACGCAACGCCATTGGATTCGATCTTTCAGCTTAAAATATATTTTGAAGAGCAGTTGAAATACTCGGCAAAACCCACACAGGGACGGGCTTAAGTATTTTGCGGCCCGGTGCAAAAAAAAAAATAATTGCGGCCTCTCTGAACAGGGGTTTTCTAATACTCCAGGGTGCCCATGGGTACTCTGGTGTCCGAGAACGACTGTAAAACTCCTTCGTAGTCATAAAAAAAAATGTCATTTGGCAATAAATATGGACAAAAGTGTCCGCTTCCAAGTAAAAAAATTGCAAGTGCGCCCCCGGGCACTTGAAGATTTGGGGCTCTCAGGGCTAGAAGATCGATTATCTACCCAGGTCCTCAACCTTAGTGGTTCTCTATCTTGGACTAGCCTTCTACGTGGTGAAGAGAGGAAGTTGTCTTGCACAACAGCTCTGGGCGTGGGCGGTTATCAATCTTAGCAAAGCAATAGCTTAAAATTCGGTCTAAGAAGTTGAAGTCAAAATGTAATCAAAACATTTTTACCCCCTTTTGCTGCCCTAAAAATTTAGCGGTCCGGTGCAGCCGCACCCTTCGCACCTGCGGCGGTCCGAGCCACTGAACCCACAACACTGCGATTGATCAGTTTTTCCAAAAGCTGTTAATTCAGCATATAAACATTTGTGTAATATTTCTTTATGTAATTTTAGTTGCGCGCATCTATGCAATAATTATGTATTTTCGTGACTTCAAACGCATCTCATATTGTCAGAATTTCATTCGTATTCAGATAAAGAAACACTTCAATCATTTTTGAATACTACAGTCGAATTCCGTTTTAACGAATACCGTTATAGCGAAAATCTGGTTTTAACGAACACTTTTTTAATCCTCCATATAAGTTTACATAGGAACGATGTAAAAACCTAGAATTCCTTTATAACGAAATGATTTCTCCAGTCTCTTGTTGGTCGGACCGCCACCACTTGTTATTCTGTTATGTATATATATCTATATAAATTTGTATATGTAATAAAATTCCGGATGCACCCATCTTTCGGGAACGCTTCGATATCTCCTTGAGATGGGAAGCGGGGCGTGTCCGGTCCTTCAATGTTCAATGGTCTCTTGGAGTTCGTTGTAACGGGATTCGACTGTATATAACACAATTAAAACAGGAACCCCCTCTGATACGGTCACACCTCTTCTAAGGACATTTTTTTTCTTTTGGCTCACGAGTGTCCGCAAAAGAGGTGTTTTACTGTATTTTCGAAACTGTTCAGAAGATATCGACCAAAAACTATATTCATGCTACATTAAATTCAATTACATGCTGCATAAGCTTATTTTGTCCGGGGCAATCTCAATAATGCACTTTATGCATGCTTCCATAGTACCATGTAAACTAATTCCAAGACCTTGCTTATAACATACACTTCTCGAATCACGAAATGGGAGTGTTATAAGCGAAAAAACAATGTGCCCACGAAAATAATGCGTCCTTAGAAGTTCCAGGCCAAGGAAAAGTCTCTCTCAGCTGGAATTCCACGGGGTGCACTGCCCCCGTTTCCGGCCAATCGACGAAAGTAGGAAGTCAGTCGTTAATAATGCTGCTGGGGGAAAACGGGAGTCCTTTAGGGCGGCAGATCCTCTTAACTCTACGTTCCGTGTGGCAAGATGCCAAGAAATCTCCCGGATAAATTGCCGGGATTGGAACTGGGTCATAATCTCTCTCTCGAAAGCTCGTGTAAGCTACAGGTCGAGAACAATTGGCAATTATGGGATTATACCATTAACAGAATATTTACGGTACATAGTTCTCAAGCCGTATAACAGGATATCCCAAATTGTTTGCACGTTGGATACATTTGCAACCGTTGACTTTAAAAACATGCTTTCAACTACAAAAAAGTTTTCAAATGACGTGCGGTTACTCAAAATGCTTTAAATTTCCGAAGCGGGTCGTATAAATGCAAAAAGTTGAAAAGTTAGTACTCAAAAGTTAGTTGATTCCAATGCTAAAATTACACATTAAAAAACCTGGATTGAACGAAACCTGCCTAAGGGTGAGCGCTTAGTGCGTCCGTGTTTCCGATCCTGGTGGTGGGCGGTTTAATTCACGCAGGGAGGGTGCGCGTGAGCCGGTTTTCTGCTGCTGTAATTTTACACTTTGGGCGTTGCATTCACTTGTACAAAAAAAAAAAAATCCATTGTTTATTCGGTTGCGTTCCCAGCCACGAGTAAATGGCTTCGAAATTAGTTTCTCCTGTAAATTATTTCATCACGTCTATTCGTAGTTTGAATTTCTCTCACGAATGAAGCATTTGTTCCAATCTTTTTGTTCGACAACATAAGCAATTTGCCAAACCAGGTGATAGAAAAAATAGGAAAACAAATTGCCCATCTGTCAAGTTTCATGAGCAATTTGTGTTTGAAAAGGAGTACGGTTATGCTTTTTTTGTGGGGTGTGTTTTGGCATTTTCGAAATATTTTTTGCCATTTTCACGGTATTTTTCCAGTTTTGACATTTTTGAAAGTAGAAAAGATTGAGGAAATTACGTATATATATGAATACTGACTGCATTGAGCACTAATGAAAAAAAGATGCTTGAATTTCTTGAAAAACAAAATTTTCCAAAAAACATGATTTTTTGGCTTCCTAACCATATGCATGCCTATGGTTTTTTTGGATTTTGCCCCAGGATTTCCTTGGGACGATTCATTTTTCGTTACTTACTGGAAAGAATCCTTTCCCCCTCCAGTGCATCACAGTCACGACCCCCCACATCTAGCAACAGAGCCGTTCAATCACATTCTTCACGGGACTCTCAATATCGATATTTCTTGTGAAAAAACAAAACATGATGATAATCGTCTCGGGCTCCCAAGTCGGAGCCCTGTCAGTCTCGCCCTTGTGGGGGCCATAACGCCGCTGTTTCAAACCGATTCATGAATTTATAACTCGTTTATCAGCAAATTGTTATTTTTGATGAAATCTAAACGTTGAGGAAAGGACATATTTCGGCATATCGAACACATGCTCAGTTTTTCCAAGAGAATTTTGTTTTGTTATTTAATTTTAATGACATTTTATTTCCAATTTTCCGGGCATTTTTTGAAGTCATTTTTAAAGCAAGAACATCCGGGCCTTGGTGATAACATAGAAAATTATTTTCGTCACTAACAACAATGAATCCGAGTAGTTTTCCGCGCTGTTGGAACGAGAATAGCTCGAATAATGATCACAAATTTGATTTAATACCTTGTAAATTAATTTTAAATTGATAATTAATTTTACCTTGTAGGGGGGGACGCCGTGGATCAGCTGTTGGCCGCCCCTGCCATATAGTATGGGGGAGGTGGAGAGAGAGAGATCTCGAATTTATTATTTCTCTCATCCACTCTGGGCTCAGTAAACTCGCCTCGAGAAGAGGTTCAGTTAAAAAAATCAGTGATTCCCAACGTGGGGGGGGGGGGTTCCGGGGGATACCGGAATAGGAAACACCAAGATATTGTTCCCGTTAGTCGTTCGAAACCTGAAAACTAAAGAAGTTGAAATTTAGGTTTTTAACCAGTCGGAGACGACGCGGGTTTCCAGAATCGGAAACACGCACGCACTATATGCACACCCTAACGCGGAAACGAAAAGGAAAATTTCATACAAATACAGTCAAACCTCGTTAATGAGTCACTCTTGGGAGAGCAAAAATATGACTTAGTAAGCGGAGTGACTCGTTAAACGGAGTAAGCTATAGCTGTGCCAATTCCTACCCGAGCACAACTGGGACTTCTAAAAATTGACCCGGTAAACGGAGTGACGTGTTAACCGGGTGACACACTAACGAGGTTTGACTGTACTACGAATGTTTCCCGAACCAATAGGCCAAGGGAATCACACAAAATGTTGAAGTGCTCTACCGGAATTTTTTTTATGCAATCTGTTTGCCAATGTGTGAGTTCTGCATCACCCGCCCCTACATTAGCAAAAACTTGTTTCCGTGCGATTTTAATAAGCCATATGTAGGTAAAGCAGTTGCTTCTTAAAATTGTTACAAAATCTTTCGGAAAAGCAGGCTTTTCTACGGGAGAAATAAGTTCAAAAGTTTAATTTCCAAATGATATATGTAAGACTTACAAAATCGTGTGCAAGGTTTGTTGTTGCTTTCCGTGATTGCAGTGCTAAAGATTACGTAAACGTAGAAGACAATGTATAAACTGAACTTGACACGACAAATGCAGAAAAAATACTCTCATTGAAAATTGTAGAGAAAGTCACAAAAAAGATGACGAGATGAATGTCATTTTCAGAAAAAAACACAGTATGGGGTTAAGTTTTAGACAGATCTTGTCAAAAGTTTAAAAAACTGCAGAAATTTTGCTTTATTAATTGCTCGGGCATTTTTTTGTATTATTTTTGAAACAAAACTGTTTACCGAAAGTCAGGAAGCGAAGGGTATGAACTGCATGCGGAAAACTCTTACCGACCACTGCAAAAAATAATTTATTTACAGTACCGTTTTTTTTACTCCCTTAATTGGCGATACGAATAGTTAATGTATGTAATGGACTGTATATAGTTCAATGTTCAAGTAAATACAGTATGTGCGTGTATGCTTAATAAATAATGTATCACATCTTCAATAAATTTATTTTCATTTTATTTCAATTTTTTCGAGATCGTTACGTAATTTTACACGTTATGTCAATTGAACCTCTATTAAGCGGAAACAAGTGTTCAACGGAAAAAAATCTCGGTCCCTTGCGATTCCGTCCAAGACAGGTTTTTCTTTTAACATGCACTGGCAATCTCTCTCTCTCTCTCTCTCGAGAATGCTTGTGCACGCTACAGGTAGAGAACAATTGGCAATTATGGGATTATATCATTAACAATTATGCTACAGTACATAGTTCTCAAGCATATAACAGGCTGTCCTAAATTGTTAGCACGTTGGATATCTCCATATCTAAATAAGTCTCTAACTGGCAATGGAAAGTCCCCCCCCCCGGCTCCTTCCGTCTTGTGATATTATTAATACCAGCAATTGATCAATATTGATAATTCTCACTCACATATTTATAGTTCATTGGACCTGAATTTGTACATGTGTATCCCGTTTTTCATGTTCTATTTTCAGATTCGGACCTATGAAAAAAACCCTTCCAACAGAAGACAAGAGGAGAGAAGTTGGTGTTGCAGATTGGCTGATGGTTGGGGACACAGCACAGTGATGAAGGCGGATGGCTCGGAATGTTTTCGTTGGCCTCTTGCGGGCGATCCGCCCGAGCTCCATGGCGGGGGGAGGTGATTTTTGGGGATGTGATTGCCGTGATTCGGAGGCGATGGGGGCCTCGGCGGGGTTGGGCCCTGTGGCTTACGGTGGTTTTTTTTTTCCAGCATGGCCCAGCCGCAAGGTAGCCTGCTTATATCCCACAAGGGACAGAGCGGGGGCCATGTTTGGTGTTTGCAGTATAAATAAGGCACGTAAAAATAGAAGAATTAACTTTTTATGTTGACTTTGAAGTTTTCAGTATTTGTCACCAATGATTGAGGGCGTGGGCCACAAAAATGTAATTGTTATTCATTAATGAATAAAAAAAGTATGTAAAGTATAAGTAATCAAGCATATAAGTGACCAAAAAGACACGAACGTATTGACAAATCAATGGGCTTCCAATAATATTATAGTCTGAATCAGTGAAATTTTATTCAATGAGAATATGTAGAGCTTACTCAGAATGTGGCATTCGCAGGAGGGACTACCTCACCCCCCCCCCCTTCCGTTCAGAATGCCCGTATCGACCGGTGCCTGCAGGGGCGGAATTGAAAATGTACTTAATTAGCTCACCCAGCATTCAGGGCTCTTAAAAAGGTATTCCTCTCCTAAAGAAGTCGAATAAGTGTCCAAAAGACCTACAATGACTTCTAGATAAATCAATTATACGGAAGTGTATGCAGGCTTCTTCATACATGACACCCCTCCCCCCCCCCTCTCGAACAGGTTTAATTCGATTGACCCGTACATTAATTTGGATACATTTCTTCCGATGCATATTAGATGGCCGTCACGTGAATGGAATCACGTGACCGTGAACCTTTCATCCTCGACGAAATTCGTGAAGGGAAAAGGCAATGACAAGGTCTAATTTGCAATTCACCGATTTTTTTTTTCTTTCCTTCCAATGAAATCGATTTTCTTCATCGTCAAGCTTCGTTTCACGATTTTATCCGTGACCCTTTTTTTTTTTGCAGTGACTGTACACACACACACACACACACACACACAAAAATCTTGGCTATTTCTCCTTCACAGAATGAGTGTATGGACATGCGTAAAATGGTGAGAAAACAACAAGAAATACCAATTTTTTTTCTTTCTCCTCCTTAACTCTTAAGATTCTCGTGATGATGTAAACTCGGTTACTGGCACTTACCAGTTCGAGTGTGTGATGTTTTTCCCCGACTTGCGTCCATTTTGGAGCTGCAGCAACATCCTGAAGCGCCATGCTTCACTTCGGACATCATCAGCGACGCATCATTTCTCATGCGTTGCTTTAAAAAAAATATATATATATTGTCGAATTTCCCTTCAGAGAGAGAAAATGGTTCCTTCCCGTCGATTTCCCCAAAAGCAATTTCTTATATCATAATGTGTAAGATACTTAGAGCTCTTAAGCTCATGGCAGAAGCCATTACATATCTTCCTGCCGAGTAAATAACAAAAATTGAGGTGGGCTTTGAACCTGTGTAAAACACCCTTTAGATGCCGATCACGTCGGACCACAGGGGAAAACGTAACAAATGTATATATACAAATAAATGTATGAATGAATTGGGAATGCATGAATCAATGTCACAGTGCAACGCACCGTGTATTATGTACAAATATAGATGATATAGTCCAATATTGGTGATGATCGATGCGAGTGGATTTATGGATACTTACGAAGGGGTCTGATGTTGTGGAAAAATCCACCATAGGCATTCAGCTTCATACAGAGAGAAATGTTTATAGCAGTGGTTCCTAAAATGTGCTCCACTGCCAAAGACCACTTGGTGCTCCGTGAAGATATTGGTACTTGAATTGCAGAACTCTTGAGGTTTAAACCACAATAATGTTCGAATGAAGTACAGGGCAAATACGTAAATATGATTTATTCCCGTGTAGCACTTACTGGCGCTTCTCCGAACCACAGGTCACCTTTAATTTTCTTCTCTCGTAATTTTTGTGTATGTATTCAGAGGAGTTTCACATTTTTTCCAAACCATTTCACCCCCACTCTAACGTCAATGCACCCCTTTTTCATTTTTTCCCAACCACTTCCTGCAAGCATTTTGGAGCTCATTACGTGATATACTGTTCAAAATGGCATTCAGCCCATGGGCCGCTACTGTCGAGTCTCCAAATCCCTTGCCGTGAAGATAACGTCTCACTCCCCGGTAATCATACAAAAGGTTTAGACAACCGGCTGGTGCGAAGATGGAAAAAGTTTTTAGGAAGTACTGGATCCTGCTTTTGTCACAATTCAGAACAGAAAAAAAAAATTGACCCACTCCTTAAGCTTGTCTGTATGTAATCATTTGCTTTACAGCTATAAGATTTATTATTATAATTATTTTGGTAGGGGATTGTTGATTTCAACGCACCCCTCTCTCCGCAGACAGCAGGCAAACTTTCGACATGATACTTCACTTGAAAACGTACAAAGGCTTAATAATAACTCATGGATAAGCAACAAAATAGACTACCTTGCAGTGATCGCACCTGACTAAATTTTTCAATGTCTTCATGTACAGTACCAAGTGTGTCTGGCATTGACTAAATGCCTATTTACGACCTCATTGTTAAACTTTTTTGTATCTATTTTTGTTAGATTTCGAGATAACACAAAAAGTTCCTCGATTTTCCACCAGGTGGCGTTCAAACTTACCTTATCATTAGGAGCGTAATTGTATTGCTATACCTAGGGTGACCATACATCCCACATTTACAGGACAGTCCCGGTATTTTTCTGGTTGTCCCGACTTTTTGGCAAAAATGCCCCGGTTTGTCACTTTCAACGAAGCCAAATTGACTTTTTACTCTTCAAATCAGCGATTAAAATTGTTTCCCAACTCAGAAATTACATTGCGATATAATTACGACTAAAAAATAAGAATATTCCTTTCACATGTCGTTTTTTTAAATCACTGCAATTTGAAGTGGTGATTCATTTCTTCCTCGACTTACGCACGAGTTGGCGACTTTGCTTACTTTTGCATCATTTTTGGCGATTATGGGCAATGTTCCGTATTTCGAAGCCCAATTTCACGTATTTTTCTGAAGCAAATATGGTCACCATAGCTATACCACTACGCAACTTTCATGATTCCATGCGAAATTTCCATTGTTTTTTATTTCTTCCAAATTTTATCCTTTTCTGCTCCCGGGCATCCTAAAATGATTCTTAGCGGTTGAAAATGATCGTAAGAGGCTGCGCATGTAATTGTACACAAGATCTACAAGTGGTCGTAACTTTCGAATGAATGAAGATAGAGCGATGGAACAAGTGTCTATAGACATACTAAATCGGGCATGCGCTACACGATAATGACAACCCAAATGCCACCTGGTGGAAAATTCTTGAACTTTTCTGTAATTAGTCCGGACAAATCAATGGGCTGTCAATATGAAGCTTACTCAGAATATGTACACTAAATGTCAGAAATTTTATCACCAACTTTTCTACTAACATCTTACAACTACTACTTTCAGTGATAGATGTCTTCGAAAATTTTCTTCAAATGTTTACGGATGAATTTCCTGTGGTGTAAAATTTAGAGTTGCAAATTTAACCGATTTGCATTTTTGTGACCGCATGACATCTTTGATTTGCACTTTTTTTCAAATTACAATTTCAAAGAGGTGAGATTATTACATCAATTCAAAAGCTGATTATTCCCCATATGTAACTCTGAAACGTTCCGTGGAGTTTTATTACTTTTAGAGACACTCTATAAACCTATTCCCCGTATAAGAGCGGGATATCTCAGCATAGAGTACACAGCATAATTGCACTCGAGCTCCTTTCTCTGTTCTTCCCCCTCATCGAGACGCTTCATTGGTAACCCTATACACGAGAATTGTTTTTCTTTACCTCAGCATTCCTTCCCGATTCTCTACGGTTTCACGAGTAAAAAAAAAATATAGTATTACGTACAAAAGGAGAAGGGCCACCGAGGAGGCAATGGAAAACATGCTCTTCCCATATCTTGTTTCCCTTTTATTTCCTAAACGTTAAATAAAGACACTGATTTTAGATATTTGTCGCTGGTACTCCACCTATGCATCGTTCAAATTTGGTACAAAAAAGTCAGTATTTAAAAGGGGTTGACATATATACACACACGCAGGTGAGTGGTGTTATAAGATATGCATATTGTGTCTATCCCTAATTCTGAGGCACTTTGGTGTATCAAGATCGTTCAAGTGTTTGCAAAATTAGCGCTCCGCGACGAAATTTCCTCGTAGAAAGCTTGGGATCCATTGGTTGATAGCATAGTTTCCCAACGTCTTTTCTCCCATCGCCCCCCCCCCAAAGCAATCTAACCCATAGGATCCTATGTCATACCCGTAGCTTCTACTGCCCCCCCCCCTGGAACTTTCCATCGCCCCCAAGGGGGCGTTAACATCCACGTTGGGAATCACTGGTTTATAGCAAGGGTGTTTAAACCTTCGGAGAGTGCGGGCCACTTCATTTACAGTCGAATCCCGTTTTAACGAATACCGTTATAGCGAAAATTTCGTTTCAACGAACACTTTTCTAATCCTCCAAATAAGTTTACATAGGAACAATGCTAGGTAACCTGGAATTCCTTTATAACGAAATTTCGTTTCAACGAAGCGATTCCTCCGGTCTCTTGGCGTTCGTTATAACGGGGTTCGACTGCATTTCACAGAATGTCACGAGCCACTCAATTTACTGATCTGCAACAGAATCGCTGGTTAATTAAGCGTTAGTCGTCACTCAATTAAGTGATCTGTAAATGTGCCGCGAACTGCTTGAGTGCTATGAAACTGAGCCGCAGGTCACTTAAGCGATCTGGAGAAAATGTAACGCTCAGTTCAATTATTTTTATTTATTTTTCAAAATTAGTTTTGAGGTCGCGGGCCATGGGTTGAGCATGTATGGTTTGTAGCGTCCGTGAAAAATGACTTCGGGTTGGTTCATCACAATGACACGTTGGGCAACAAAGCCATCAAGAATAAGCGATCATGCATATAGATATTGCCACAAAATGCCCAAACCCAGCCTGCCCTGACATAGACCGAAAAAAGAAACACATTACAAAACAGCCAGTGATTCCCAAACGTCTTTCAGCACCAAAGCCAATAATCGACTGGAGAAGCCATATTTAGAAAACAAGGCTATAATTGATTCGAAAATTTTTCAACGCCAAGATAGAAAATTTGGCGATGCTCCTCCTTATCGATTATTATCTGTAATTTATTGAAAACACAAATCCGGGTTAAAAAAAAAGATGGCTACGGGCGAATTGACCTCAATAATGCCCCTTTCAAAGCCACTCGGGAATCCGCCCACATTCTCATACGAAAAAAAAAACGAGGGTCCCGACCATCATGGACTTCCCACGTGGTCCTTCTTAAACTCCTCTTTATACATTCTCATTTTCGTATTTATATTCATTATGGAAGCGGGCCAAATACAATGCGGCAATAAATACGTCGTCAGTGAAATGGGTCATCATTTGAAGATTCCTTTTTCACTTGTGTGTGTGTGGGGGGAGGGGGGGGGCCGCCCCAACACTAGAGGTCGAACAATGACGGCTTATAGACCACGACCTCGCTTTCAAACAACGAAAAAGTAAAAGCCTCGGTCACGTGATCAAGAAAACACAGGAGATATTACGTAAAAAAAACTCCTTTCTCTGGGAGAGGGACTTCATAATACACTGCAGCATCCATTAAGGCAGGATGGTCATTATGGGACGGGGGGGGCAGTCTCTCCTACTCGAAAATAACGCACTAATGACTCGTGTGGAATTCGTGACATTAGTTCCGTGAGAAACGACGACGGGCCGTATCATCAAACACCTTTTACTTTGTGGAAAACGACGAGAAAAAAAAAATGGCCCATCTTCGGCCATCAGAAGAAGCCATTCCTGAAATAAATATAGAAATTTTCAACACAGTCATTTAGATTCAAGGAAAATTCACCGCCAACAATTCACCTTCAGTAAGTGATTGAGCAAGTGAGTGGATGCGTGAGATGGTGAATGAGTGACCGAGCGAATGAGTAACCGTATTACAGAACGGGCGAATGAGTTTGCGTATTAGCCAACAATTACTCAACACTACAACGATACGACCAACACCCATCATTGAGCGAGTGATCGTAAGTGACTCGCTCCCTCATTTGATCAATCACTCACCTACTCATTTAACTCGCGGGCGCGGTAGCCCAGGTCCATAAGATGCTCGCCCAAAGTACCAAAGGCTGTTTAGGTGTTGCGAGTTCGATACCCTGTTCGTCCTTGTCAGAAAGGGGCCATTCAAGTATTACGTAAGCAGATTTTCAGCCATTTTTGACCCCCCCCCCCCGTCAGCAAAACACTGACCCCTCTCCCCCGTCAGCAAAATTTCATCAACAGCTTAGAATATTTCATATCTTCAAAGAGGGGTGGTTGATGACGTAAACAACCTTCAAACCCCCCCCCTTTCGATGCTAACGTAATACTTTCCCCCAAAACTTTCCTGACACGGAGGTACAACAGAGACGACGACACGACCGCAGAAAAAATTGCTACCGCAGGGGCCGCCCCCATCGAGAAGTTAGCGTACCAACCTCTCGATGAGTATAAAAAACAAGCCTGCCGTTCGGAATCGACAATAAATTGGATGTCCCGGTGCAGAATAGCCCTCGCGTGCAGAAAATGACAGTGGTGCGACAAAAATGATCAACAACTCGCTCACTCATCCAGCTAATTATCGC
Organism: Pholcus phalangioides; assembly: GCF_987345545.1. Classification (NCBI taxonomy): domain Eukaryota; kingdom Metazoa; phylum Arthropoda; class Arachnida; order Araneae; family Pholcidae; genus Pholcus; species Pholcus phalangioides. The sequence goes on along the minus strand of NW_028301616.1, from coordinate 18,624,822 downwards.
CAATAAGCCTCTGGCACAGGGAATTCCAAATAGTGTGTCGCTGCATCTCTCAGGGTGCCGCGAGATTATCCGGAGAGACGTGCCGTGGGACATCTTGAGAATAAATAACATTGCATTAAAAGGTCAGTAATTTCCAACAGTGTGTCGCGTGTCACTTCTTTAATGTACCTAGAGATCGTGCTGCCTTGCAGCGGAGTCTCCAATTACATTCTGGCAATTCAAAATTGAATTAAGAGTTCAACTGTAAATACTCTGCTTTTGATACAGGCTGTGGGGAGACAAATACACTAGTCTCACGACAAGATTTCTCTGTCATCGAAGAAATATTCCAAGGAAAGATTTGTCATCAAACAGCAAGAACACCTTACCCTCAACCAGTTGTATCGAAAACTCAAGAACCAATATCTCAACCAGTGCCCTCTTAACGCATGGGCCCACCCGGGCACCTCAAAAGAAAAGGGAGCCTCACAAAAGAGATTTGGTTGAAATTTTCTATAACTTTACCTGGTAGGGCCTTAGAAAAACCACTTGGCCCGGGGGGGGGGGGGCCATGGTGCTCTTTTAAGACGGCCCTGCTCACAACCATTACCTCAATCCAAACGGAACTCGGGGGGGGGGGGGTGCGCTGGAAGATATTCAGTGTCATTTCAAACTTATTCAGGGTCGTTGCAATCGCCAAGCTTGACACCGATTTTATTTCCGCAACAGGACCCACGTCACCGAATGTCATTTTTATCATCACTATGGCGATCAATTTCTCTCTATATATAACGTGTATTATCGACTCGTAATGGCGCGTGTTATCGACAAAGTAATCGGACAATCTCGTAACATACTACTGTCTGTCAACAACACACCGAGCACTTGCTTCAAATCCTCAAGGTCCATGTTACGAAAATCGCGGCACGTGGTGTTTTTGTGTTTGGTTGTGCTATCGATCTCTTTGTAAATGCGTTTAATTGACTGGAAAGTTCTCGGAATGAAATCTGTCTATCGCCAGGTAAATTACACGCAAAATACAGGGTAAGAGACTTTCCCGTCGAACTGAGGGATTCATCCACGACGCCTGTCACGTGGGCAGCTGCTCAAACACGGCACGCGAATTCACTCTCTTGGGAGAGATTGTAAGTCGCAGTGTGATAGACACAAAACAACAAACGTATATTATATACGAAATTCTCTTCTCTATAGGGCCGAGAATACACTATAAAAGTTTCATAAAAGATCGTTTGTAAAACCTGAAAAATTCAACCAATAAGCTCATTTGTTACATCCGAGCAAATGCAACCGGTGATCTTATTGGTGGAATTTTTAAAATTTTATCAAAAAGAGCTTTTACAAAATTTTTATAGTGTAAGCTCGGCCCGGGATTATACTATAAAAGTTTGATAAAAGATCTTTCACAAAACTTAGGAAAAAAAACAACCCATAAGCCCATTAATTACATTCGGGCGAATGTAACCGATAGGCTATATTATGTCATATCTATTATAAACTGAAGGGCCAAAAAAACTTGTACAGGCATGCGTATGCAAATAAAGAGGTATGGAACCAATCAGAGTACGGCGCTGCGGTCGGCAACGCCTAGTCCCAATTCTGGTTAAAATTTCCTGTTTCAAGCGTTTTCCCACTTATAACGTTTTTTATGACTATTTTGAAAAACGTTATATCCACTGTACACACGTTTCTGGCCAGCGAGAAGCAGAAATACTGCATGAAGCACATTAGAAGACCACAGAAGTCTAGTGCAGGTATCTTCAACCTGTTGTTCACGAGCACCTAGAGTGTTCGACGCTCGTGCCAGATTTCGTGTTCGCGAGCACTTGATCAACAACTTGTTCACAACTGAACACACTGTTACATTCAATCCCCCCCCCCCCCACAATCAAAGTGAATGAGTGGTGGCAACTCAGTATCAGACATGATGCAGGCAGACATCACAATTCAAGAGCCATTCAGCATCAACTGAATAAAACACAAATTCTATTGACAAGATTGTTTCTTGCACAATCAATGGATGTGCTTCTGACTTGCATGTTGCTCTGCTTAATAGTTTACACATTTTTATTCTTTCACAGATTTAATAGGTTTCAGTGAAAAAAACGAGCAAATTCTAAATTTTAATACGAAAAGCAAAGTCGAAAGCCCAACAATATTTCTGTCGGTAAAACATCTAGCAATTGGGGCATAGAATTCAAGGCTTTATATCATAAATAATTCCTCTGTTTTTTAAACGGGGGAGCCCTAGTGCCACACTGTAATGCATTGAAAATACTTAGTGCAGTTTAGCTAAATGCCAAGTTCAACCATCACCTCCTAGAGATGGAAGGCCTCTGCAGTGTTTGCCATAAACGTCATTCAGGCTACCTAGCAAGTTTGTTACACAGCATCGTATTTCGTTTCTTCTCATTTTGGCGTCGAATCTTCCTGACTGCCTCACAAAAGCCTCATAGTGATTGGATGTGGGGCATAGAAATCGTTAATTCTGAGCTCGATCATTTCTTTTCCTCACAACATTGATACTGGCTTCAAATTCTATTCTGGTTATACTGGCACGAGCAGGGAATTTTTTCCCCTGAATATTCCGAGGGAAAATGGACTACTTACTGACGTCACAGGCAGAGTGTGCGGAGGCATTCTATCTCTAGCAGGTGATGGTTCAACTCCCTTTATTTTTCGGCAATTTTTTCCATGCACAAAATCTAGAAATAGAGCAGTTTTCTTTCTGCACTGTATAAGGGATTAAGTTCAAGTCTGCCTATATTTTACTCCAAAAAAGGTCTTCTATAGGCCTACTTCTTTTAATCACAAACTTTGCCACATATCAATAGCATTCATACCATACCAGGTTACTTTAATATCATTGAAGTTATGTAAAGAAAAAACAAAATACATTTTTTCCATTTAAATCAATGATTTTTTTTTTTAAATCACGTGATTTAAATTGTAATCATGATTTAAGTCAAGTTAATAGGATATCATGACATAATCATGGATTAAAACATAATCGGGCGTACCCTGGCTCGCGACAAGACAAAGGTTGAAGACCTCTGGTCTAGTGGTTGCTCGAGAGACGAACGTCATCGTCGAGGTTACGCACATACTCCCTCGTTGTGATCACCTGATTTAATAGCAATGTGATCATCACCAGAACAAGAATATAGCCATACGCGCGTGGGTTGCGCGCGTTTCTCCCATTGCCTGCCCACCTTGAACTAAAAATAACTTTATATCCTGGTCAAAGAGTCAATGTGTGAAAGAGAGAGAGATTCATCGCATACATCTTTTCAGTATCGGTATAAACTCGATATACAGCGGTCCCATTCTGATTTAGGTCCTTGAAAGGGAGTCCTCCTCTTTTTCAGGTTGGAACAAGATCAACATGCACACTGCCGTGTAGAGGCTCTCAACCCAATTACTACAGCCATAAAAAAAATATTTATATGTAACGCTTCTTCCTTCCATGGGGGGCGACATTATAATAACGCATTTATTAACGCGTTATTAAAGAGAAAGTAGACATAAACCGGGACGAAGTGCTGCGCTCTTTAAATTCTTCGAATATCGGGGTTAATACACCAGTTTGCCTCAAAAACGGTGGTGGGGAAGGGGGCATAATGTAATAAATTTGCTGTGTTAAGAACCTCATAATAAGCCGCAAAGCAGAATGTGCCACATTTGGCCCGTGTGCCATGGGTTGAGCATATATGGCGCAATGCATCTGCAATGCGTACGCAATGGAGGGGAACCCCCACCCGGGATTATAGTGTTTACTTTGCAGGAAAAAACTTAACCCCCCCCCCGCAGAAGAAAATTTGTATTGCAACCCCTCCCCCACCTAGAGAAAATTCTGCGTACGCCTATGATCTCATGGAAATCGGTGGTTACCTAGTTAACCTAAATGTGTGGTAGATGACAAAATTGCTATCATTTCAGAGTTATATCAGAGTTATGAATGTTTGTGTCCTACAGATGCTGCCATCCTCTTCCATATTTTGAAGTGGAAATATTAATTGTATATAATTGTTGCATGGTGTCACGCTATCAAAACAAATTCTCACGTAGACTAAGCATTAGCTCACTTTGCACTTTTTATCAAGGTATTCAATGTTGCATTTGAAAATTCAACGACATAAGAAACTAAATATGCAGAACATACTCATAATTTTGGAAATAAACATGATAAAAAATATAAACAAACGATACATAGATGCAGTAAGGATACTATTAGTTTTTTGTGGTAATTATGAAATTTTATAATCAGCCATAGCTAACCATAACTATTATAGTTAACTATGGCAACCCAAACGATCAAAGGAATCTGAATATCGATATCTTAGTGATCATATATATATATATAGGGATCGACATAAAGGGACCGGCCGAAGCCCGACAAAGACCCGAATTTCCGACATTGGCCGGATCAACAGGGCTGGCCACTTCTCAAAGTGACCAACTTCGGGCTTTGGCAGTAACATATGTAACAAAAGTTAATATATATACCGTATATACTCGTGTATAAGCCCCCCCCCCAGCAATCTAACCCACAGGATGCTATGTTATACCCGTAGCTTCCACCGCCCTCCCCAGGAACTTTCCATCGCCCCCAAGGGGGCATTAACGCCCACGTTGGGAATCACTGCACTAAACCAATGTCAGGTTTCTTCAAGGTACCACTTTTTGTAGTTTCTTTATCAGCGGCGACCCACAAATTCCTCAAATAGTCTTTGAGAGGCTTGTTTGATGCCCACATAAGGCTTTACAATCGACTTTAGCCCACCTGGTTGGTATCAAAGTCAATGATGTTTTGGATTTCTTTGACATTATCGGTTTTGGGGGGTACCGATAATGCCGGTTTCTCGAATACTGCTACACAAAAATGACTTCATTCGATATTTTCTCATTAAAAACTGACCGTAACTAACTGTACAAGCCACCACATCCCCCCTCCACTTGAGGAACGATTTTTTCCACAAAAAAACTTGGCTTATACACGAGTATATACGGTAATTCGTAATTACTTACATTTACATTGCACTTATTATTTTACACTTATATTACTTACATTTATTTTATTATATTAATATAATTAGCTTCTTTTTTTACTCATGAATAAGACTGAGAAGTGCTAAACAAAGTATAAAAAGGTCGATCGACAAGTGATCATACATCAATTGTACACCAGGGGAGAAAATATACAGGGTGTCCTGCAGGATTTAAGCTGGATAAACAATTCCTTTCGCAAAAAAGCGAAAATTAGGGGAAAAGCTTTAGTAAAATGCTACAATGCTAAGGGGCCATTCAAGTATTACGTCAGCAGATTTTTAGCCATTTTTGACCCCTCCTCCCTTGTCAGCAGCTTAGAATATTCCATACCTTCAAAAAGGGTGGTTGATAACGGCAGCAACCTTCAACCCCCTCACCGCTTGTCATCAAAAGTCAGCAAATCCGAACCCCCCCCCCCCCCGATGCTGACGTAATACTTGAATGACCCCTAATGTAATGATTGGTGGTACACTCGTTGTGTACCTCATGTACGCATTTTTGCGAAAGTGGGTACTACTTTTTTCGCATTTTGCGAAAAATGCGACCGTAGCTTAAACCCTGGTGTCCTGTAAGTGCCAATGCTGCCTTTATTTCATAAACCGTCCGTCGTAGAGGTATGGTTGCAGTTTAAAAAATGCTCAAAAAACTACCCTGCACCAGTTTCGAGCGTTAAATGCGGGTAAAACGGTTTTTCCGCGTTTGTAACAAAACAAAAACTATTTTGGAAAAATGAAAGCGTAAATGAAGAGATCAAAGCAACTTCGCCACTGCAAAGTAATCAGCTCAATGGTTCTGAAGCGTTTCCTGGCACTTTTGCAAGATAGCAGCTCAGTGTACATGCACATTAGAGAGGGTGGGGGGGGGGCGACAAAGAGACAAATTTATGGCAGGGAACGGGGAATTTTGGGTACTTTCTCCCCTTACAATTACGAAGAGAGAATTAAAATTACTCTCAAAATTATATCCATTCAGGCTCCAACAAAGCAGGGATGTACCAACTTCTGATTCTTAATAAGAATCCGCTTCTTAACTATGGATTTGATCTTTAGTTAAGAATTAAGAGGGAATTTTGCTACCACATTCTTAACTAAGGATCGTTTTTGTTCCGCACTTAAGAATCGATTCAAGAACCAAGGCTACCCACAGCTGGTAGTACGCATCCGATCCCGCTGCTTGTGGGTTTTTATCAGGGCCGCGATCGGGGGTGGGAACAGGAGGGTCTCGGGCCCCGGACCCGAGGTGGTACGAATTTCGTTTTGAAACCTCTCCTTCATAGGCGGATATAGACTTGGAAGTCAGGGTGAGGGGCACGATGATGATGATGTCTATTCATCTATACATATATGCATTAGGCCAGTATTACACTATGAACGTTCGATAAAAAGTACTTTTATAAAACTTGAAAAATGCCACCAATAAGATTATTGGTCACATTCTAGAAAATGTAACTGCTGATTTTATTGGTATCATTTTTCAAGTTTTATAAAAAGAACTTTTATCAAACTTTTATAGTGTAATCCCAGCCTTAGATCAGTCGACGTCGACTTCACCTTTGATGCTGGGGGGAGGGGAGGCAATGCGCGTTTGCCCCGGGTGAACAAGCATCTAGTTGGCGGCCCTGGCTTTTATTATATTTCCTCTCGGGCTGAATCTATAAATAATAGCTTATCCTAGAAATTATAACGCAAAAGAGCGGATTAATCGAGATAATGGCATAAATCGTGGATATGGGGGGGGGGGGAGAGGGGAAACCCGTTAAATGCGTCGTCACCATGGAAACAAACAGCCGGAGAGGATAACGCGCCTAATGATGCACCATCACCCCCCCCCCCCCTCCTCCCAATTCATCAACAGATATTGAAATTTGGGGTTTCCATTACCTTGGCGTGTTTCTTGATCACTTCGCAATTAACTGAGCTCTGATAAACGCGCCAAAAGAGTCAACACCGACGAGGTGTCAAATTAGCAAAAGAGCGGCGTGTTCCGATCCGGCAGGGAAGGGGGAGGGGGGATTTTCGGATCGGTTTCGATCTTTGCTGGATGTTTATTTTGTCACTTGAAGGATGATGAGGCCACAAGGGGGGGGAGGACCGGCTAATAATCACACGCTCAAACCGTGGCCCGCGACCTGAAAACCCGCGACACGTTTCCGGATCTCTTAAGTGATCCACGGCACAGGTGGTCCGAGGCGCATTTCCAGATCACTTCCAGGCCACTTAGGCAGCCCGCGACGCATCCACGTAGCCCCTCTTTCTGCACTTCAAATGCTCCACTGTCCCCCAAGTCACTCATTTGGTCACTCACATGCTTGCACACTTTCTCTGCTCACTTACTGACCTGGACCCTCGCTTCCCAGGTCATTATAGCAACTACTATCATTATGCACTCTCTAGCCACGTCACGGATCGGGTGCGCTGGAACTAGAGGGAGGCAGGGGGCCAACTGCTCGGGTTAGTTACAGCCCTGGCCGAACCAGGAGGGGCACAAATCTCGCCCTTTGCCCTCTTCTTTAACATTACAAGAGAGCGCCTAAATGCGTGTTCTGTCCGGCTGACAAGCATCTAGTTGCGGCCTGCTCTCTGGGCCACTCTTTCGTTCACTCACATGCTTGTACACACTCTAGGTAACTCACATGATAGCAAACTTTCTGGGTCACTCATTTCATCATTCATATGCTTGCAAACTTTCTGGGTCACTCACATGCTTGTACACACACACTCTCACATGCTTGCAAACTTTCTGGGTCACTCACATGCTTGTGTACACTCTCACATGCTTGCAAACTTTCTGGGTCACTCACATGCTTGTGTACACTCTCACATGCTTGCAAACTTTCTAGATCACTCACATGCTTGTGTACACTCTCACATGCTTGCAAACTTACTGGGTCACTCACATGCTTGCAAACTTTCTGGGTCACTCACATGCTTGTACACACACACTCTCACATGCTTACAAACTTTCTGGGTCATTCACATGCTTGTGTACACTCTCACATACTTGCAAACTTTCTGGGTCACTCACACGCTTGTACACACACACTTTTTCACATGCTTGCAAACTGTCTGGGTCACTCACATGCTTGCAAACTTTCTGGGTCACTCACATGCTTGCAAACTTTCTGGGTCACTCACATGCTTGCAAACTTTCTGGGTCACTCACATGCTTGCAAACTTTCTGGGTCACTCATGTGCTTCTACAACAATTTGGCATCACTTTTTCTACCTTTCGCCCATTCTAATCTTGACTACCCATCCCGAAATAGCCGCTCTGGGGTATATGGCCCGCAAAGCCGCCCACTCCCCGTAAATACGCCCGCCACTGATCAAGAAAATTATTAGGATGGGCGGCAAAACCATAAATCCGACACCTGGCATCATCAATATCAATATTTGATCCTATTGTTGAACAGGAAATGCATTACCTCAAAAACACAACAGAGAGATTATGTCACCAATAGTCAACCCTACAGAGGATAATAACAATTATTGTCAAAGTGAGGAGGAGGGAGATAGGTAGGTACTCACCCAAAATAGCAAGTTGATCAAGATCACCAAGTACTTGACACATGCTAAACAACCTCTGACTGCCATTGATGACGTGAGAACAAATCCAATCAACAATGAAATTCACAAAACGAATAAGATCCTTTCCCGGAAAGAACAATCGAATCCTAGTCACACAATTGTAACGACGCTCGTAATAACAACAATTAATTGTACAACACAGGGTTCGTGGGCGTTCGTCGCTGAGGACATGTGGCGAATGTTGAAAAAGAGCGGATGTTGTTTCCTTCTCTCTCGAATCAAAACATTATAATCTGCACCTTTTTTTTCTTTCCTTTCTCTCCGTCGTCTGATTGGTGGCCTGCGATGGAGACGTGATTACGTCACTAACCGACTCGAAGTGGATTCAGCGCCATCTCTGTGTCAATAACGGAAACAATCCGAAACGAAATCGGAAATTTTGTGTGTGGTTTTTCTCTCTCTCTCTTTTTGCACTCCCTCTTCCCAGGGCTGCTCCCTTTACCAGGGGCGGATCTACAGCTCACTGTTGGGAGGGGTGAATTCCCCCCCCCCCAACATTGTTGTGGTCCCGCATTTCGTCCCGTATTTTCCGGACAGCCCCGGATTTCTCTCTAACCCGACTTTGCTGAAAAGAAATGAACCGATTTTTTCCGTTTTTTGGTCGAAGTTTTCTTGAATTTGTTATTGAAATCAAAAACGTTGGTACAAGCAGGGCCGTAACTGGGCTGGAGAAAACCGGGGCCCCGAGCTGAATGGGGGGGGGGGCCACTGAAAATCTATAGTTATATTGTATAATTTTTTTCTTTTTTAAGGGGCCGCCAGACAGGACCGCAACATGGAGAGCAGGCGGGTGTCGTGCCCCGGGCGCTAGGCACGAGGGGGCGCCAATTTCATTAAGAAAACTCTCCTTCAACATTACAAGGGGGCGTCAAAATGTGTGCTTGTCCCGGGTGACCAAGCATCTAGTTGTGACCGTGCCCGTAGAAGGTCTTCGGGTCTAGGTCAATTCGTCGCGATCAACTTGTCGCGCGACAATTCGTCGCAATCAATTTGTCGCAGCGTCAATTCGTCGTGCTACAAACTCGTCGCGGTACAAATTTGTCGCAGAATCAGTACGCCGATCAAATAAATTTTCAAAATTCAGTTTTCATGGTATTCATGCCACACTTCCCGCTTTCTGGCGGGATCTCCATTTCTCGCAGCGAGGGGCGTTGGGGGAACACATGAAGATGATAAGTTGTGATAAAATAAATTTTCAAAATTAAATTTTCACCGTATAAGCCGCACTCCCGCTTTCTGGCGGGATCTCCATTTCTCGCAGTTAGTGGCGTTGGGCGAACACACCAAGATGATAAATTAGGATCAATGCCCATCCCAAAGCACAATTTGCCTAAGGGGTCATTCAAGTATTACGTCAGGATCGGGGAGGGAGTTTCGGATTTGTTGACTTTTGATGGCGGGGGGGGGGGGTTGAAGGTCTCTTACAGGGGAGGGGATGGGGGTCAGTGTTTTGCTGATTTTTGCTGACAAGGGGGAGGGGGTCAAAAATGGCTGAAAATCTGCTTACGTAATACTTGAATGGCCCTAATTCACTATTGAATATGTATCTGCCATGTAGAGAATACATCTTTGAGGAATTTTTTACCGACAATATATCTAAGGCTAGCATTACACTATGAAAGTTTTCTAAAAGTCCTTTTATAAAACTTGAAAAATTCAACCAATAAGATTATCGGTTGCATTTGCTCGAATGTAACCTATGAACTTTATTGGTTGGATTTTTTGAGTTTTTAACTTGAGCAACATATCCGGTGCAAATTAAATTTTGAAAATGTATGTGATCACAATTTATCATCTCGGTGTGCGCCCCAACTCCCCTCGCTACGAGTAATGGAAATCTCGAGAGAAAGCGACAAGTGTGGCTTATCCGGTGAAAATGAAATATTAATTAAATTAAATTATTAATTATTTCAGGTTCTTGTGGAGATACTGTAGTGGTTAATGTTGGTGGGAGTCTCGATTCCACATGGGACAGATACCAGTTTACACTTAAAGAGAGCCTCCGCTGTACTGTAATTTGGGGAATATCATAAACACCGACATTTTTTTACAGAATTTTAAAATTTTATCATAGAAAAAATGATTTTTTTAACATTTACAATAGTTGAATAATAAAACATTAATATCAATTGTAATTTTAATTTCGATGTAATTTCGATGATTTTTTTTCGAAATTACAAAAAAAAAAAAAAATTAGTAAACTGTGTGCATTTCTTGATGGAAAAAAACTTTTCTTCATGTTTATTTTTTCACGTATGAGACAAAAAACCTACATACAGATCGCGTGACGAGTTGACTCTGCGATAAATTGACGTCCCGACGAATTGGTTACACGACAAATTGTCACTGCGACGAATTTGTACCGCGACGAATTGGCTCTGCGACGAATTTGTACCGCGACGAATTGAGCGCGACAAGTTGACCGGCTACGAAGGTCTTCGGCCCTGGATACAAGTAATTTTTAACGGATTTATTGAATGCAACATTATCATTATTCACATTTGGGGGTGGGGGGGGGGGGAGAGGATCGCCCATAGATCCACACCTGGTCCTTACCTTACGCGGGGACCAGAGGCGAATTTATGATTTTGCCGCCCGTGGGCTACACAAACTTTGACGCTCTTCTCTTATTCTAGTCAGATTTCCTTGACCACTCATTCCTCGAATTTACCGCCCTAGGCTATAACCTGGTCAACCAACACCCCTTATAGATAAGAAAGCCTCCACACTGCTGACGTCATAACAAAGCAGTGAACCATCAACCATGTTTGCACGGGATTTTATCTATAGGGGGTGTTGGCTCAACGCCCCCCTTTTCCCTGTAAGTATGCCTCCACCTCTAAGCAGGGCCGTCTTACCATGAGCCCCGGACTGATTTCACTGACACCCTACATGGCAAGTTATCGAAAAATTAAACTACCTCTCATTTTTCTGAGACGCCCCCCCCCCATCCTCCCGGCCGTGCCCAGGTGACCAAATGCGTTAAGACAACACTGCCTCTAAGTCACTCTTTCCATCGCTCACATACTTGCACTCTTTCTTGGCCAATCTTTTGAGTCAAACTGGGCCGTGAGTGGTTCATTTTTTCATTTTTGCCCATTTATTTCTCATTAATCGTGTGTATGGCTGAGTCTTCCAATCACGGCAAAAAAATCAACCGGGCCGCGGGATTTTAAAGGTTGAGAACCACTGCTCTAGGCAATTCATTTAGTCACTCGCTGACCTAGTCCATCGCTCTCTAACATAGGCAGTTTTTACCGCCCGTGAGCAAAAAATTTTTGCCGCTTTTCTTCCATTCTTACGTTTCTTGCCAACTCGCATAACTCAAACTTGCAGCCCTGAGCCATAGTCCGCTAACCCCCCGTAAATACGTCACTGGTAGGGCCAGGTGCGTTTCAGCAATTTCGGGGCACCAAAAAATATTTAGGACCCCCCCCCCCTTTTGCCCCAATTTTCATATTTCGTGGTGGGGGAAGAGCCGTCTTAAGAGCATCATTGGCCCCTGGACCAAGTGATTTTTCTGAATCTCTATCCAGTAAATTCTTGAAAAATTCAACTACTTCTCATTTTTCTGATGGCCCCTCTTCTCTTGAGGACTGGGCCAATGCGTTAAGATGGCACTGGGTGGGGAAGAAGCGTCGGCACCCATTACTTTTCGGAAATACACAGGAATGCTGAGAAATATCCATGCAAAAAATTTAAAACGCGCAATTAATTAAATGCTAATCAACACAAAAATTCACGAAAATTCAGAACTGACGATAATTTGAAACTAATGAGAGAAAGGATTTCCCGAAACCAATGAATGAGAGAATTGATGAATTGAAAGAAATAATTGACATGAAAATTTCAGAATATTTGAAAGAAATATCTCCAGAGTGGATGGAAATTCGGAACGAAATAATTCTAGAATTGAGCAAAATTCAGAATTAATGGAAGGAAAAAATTCAGAATTGATATTGATGGGGGGGGGGTGGAATTCAGAATGAAAAGGATGAAAAATTCAGAATTCACGAAAAAATAAATTCAGAATTACCGGGAGTAAAAATTCAGAATTAAAGGGAGAAGAATTCAGAATTCACGAGAAAAGAAATTCAGAATTAACAGAAAAAAGAAATTCAGAATTACCAGGAGAAAAAATTCAGAGAATTCACGAAAAAATAAATTCAGAATTAACGAAAGAAAAATTCCAAATTTGATGAAAATTCAGAATCAATACAAGAAATAAGTTAAGAATTGGGGAAGACCTCCATTGGAGTACGCAGAGGGAGGACCCCCCCCCTCCCTGAGCCAAGATTATAGTGTTATTTTGCAGGGAAAAAAAGTAAGCCCTCCCCCAGAAGGATAAAAAATCTGAACCCCCCCCCCCTCGAGAAAATTCTGCATACGCCTATGAGGACTTCCAATAATTTACCGTAAGTGCGGGGCCTCACAAAGGGGTTGCTTGGACCTGGGCGCGGACACTTTAACCCAAAACAAAAAAAAAGTGTTTTATATCCCCCCCTGGGCCTGTTATGAAAATATAGATTGGTACAGTTCGTACTTTAAAACGCCTCCCCCGCAATGAGGAAGGCCCATGGATGCTTGTACCTTTGCTGTTTTTATGTAGCTTATAAGTTTTGCTAAGATGTCGAATTCACAGGGGAATGAAGTATTATTGTTTCCTGATGTGGTCCTGTGTCGAGTCCACCTCGATGTAATAAGATCGCATCAGGAAACAACGATACTTTGTTGTTACGAAAGCTCCCGTGAATTCCGGTTTTTAGCAAAACTCAAAAGCTGTACAAAAAAAGCTGCACAGTTACAAATATCCAGGGGCCTTGCTCATTGCGGGGGAGGCGTTTTATGGTACGAATTGCACCAATGAAATGCCAGAAAAAATCTCTGGACCGCAAAGGGTTAGTAAACCACCCCAGGACCATCTTAACAACGCATGGGGGCCCTTGAGTACATGTTCTTCCCCTCCCCCCCCCCCCCCCCCGTGGAAAAAGTTGAAATGATGGCGCTGCCGAGAAGGCCTCCCAGGCCGTACTTGGAGGGCCCTATGCGTTAAGATGGCCGTGGGGCGGTTTACTAACCCTTTGCGGTCCAGAGGTTTTTTCCGGCATTTCATTGTACATTCAGGTACCTCCAAAATGACGGGCCTGCTTCTCGGGTGCATGGAGGCACTCCAAGATAACAGGGTCAGGTACAGAGGTGGATTTAACGGCGGGCGCACCGGGCCCCGACTTCTAAAGGGCCCCAAAAACCCCAAACTTCATTTTTTTTTTTTCTAATTTAAGGGGGCCCAATATTTTCTTTTGCGCCCGGGGCCTCGCCCGAATTTAAACCGCCACCGCTACGATAAATATCAAGTGCCTCTTTGGCAAATGCCCCGTTTTTTCACGAAGAAATCCGGGCAATTCGACAAGAGCCACATAATTTAAGGGCCCTCTGATGAGGGCTTTGCCCGGAGGCGGATTTGTCGTTTTACGAATTTTGTCGCTCTTCTCCCATATATTGTTCTAATTTTCCTCCCATTAAGGGCTCCTCTGTCGTAAGTACACATCTGATTGCAGCCAATAATGCCCTGTGCTAACAGAACAATCTTCTTGTTCTTGCCGTCTTTTTATCGTTGAGGAAGGCAAGCAGAATGAATGAATGTACAATGACCTCTTGTGGCGTAATAATAATATTTCACCGGATGGGCCTCAAAACGTCCCACAGACGGAAGCCCATTCACCGACATCATGGTATCCTGTGACTCTTTAATGAAAGAGTCTTTTGATTGTTTTCCAGCACTGACTCTATCAAAAAACTGTAAATCCACATGTTTTTTTGCGTTGTTCTTGCACATTTTGGACAGTCATAAATACAGGGTGTCCGGAAAATGACTAAGCAACTTCGAGGGTGGGCGACAAGAGTGGGTATTTCAGCGGTAAATTACCGGTTTTGCCTGTCGTAAGCGAGTTCTTCGACCGGTGTGGGGAGGGGGCGGTGGCGTATTTAGGGGAGAGAGTGCGGGCCACTTCTATGATTTCAGAACCTGTCATGGGCCACTTACGTGATCTGTGAATGTACCGCAAATCACTGATCTAGAAATGCGTTGCGGGTCACTGAAGTGATATGATGATGTACTGTGGGCCACTTAAGTTTGGAACTGCGCCACCCGTCTTTTAAGTGGTCTGAAAATATGTCGCGGATCACTTGAGTGATGTGGAACTGTACCACGGGACATTTAACTGATCTGTAGATGTGCAGGTGTCTGGAAATGTGTCGAGGGTCACTTGAATAATTGAATAATTGAATTGGTCACTAGAACTGTGCCAGGGAAGCCCCTTAAGTGCTCTGTAAATGTGCCACGTGCCACCAAAGTGATCTTTAAATGAGTCACGGGTGGGTTAAGTTCTCTGGAACTGTGCGACGGGTCACTTAAAGTATGTAACCCGTGCTTAGTTCATTTTTACAAAATTTGGTCCAAGGGTCCACATTTGGCCCGCGGGTCATGGGTTGAGCAAATATGGTTTAGTGTGTGCTACAGTCCGGGGCGGCAAATCCGAGGAATAAGAGCTCAGGAAAATTAGTAGAATGGAAGAAATGTGGCAAAGTTTGCATAGGCCAAAGGAGGTAAAAAAATCATAAATCTGCTTCTGCCTAAATGGCAAGAATCTAGGTCAGTGAGTGACCAAAAGAGTGGTCTACAACTCTAAAAATTGTATGAGCGAAGCCGGATGTGGGAAGAGAAAGAAAAAAAAAGGGGGGGAGGGTGTAGGCAACTACCCCCGGGTGGAAACAAAAACACCGCTTTAAAATCATCGTTGAATTTTACAGTGATGGGGGCGTCAAAATCTTCTTTGCCCCCTCTTCACAAAAATCCTTATTACGGCTTTGTTCGGGAACGTGAGAGTGATCAAAAGAGTAACCTTGAGCGCGAGGAACCAGATCGTTGTGCAACCAAAATAGTGGCCTAGAAAGTTTGTAATCATGGACAGATGTGTATTTACGAGGGGGGTGGGGTGGATGTCTCTGCCTAGATCATGTTGTTTCCAACTGATGTTCCGCGGAACCCTGGGGTACCGTGACAGCTTTTTTGGGGTTCCGCATGATCAAACGCCACGGAACCCGAAACCCAGAAACCTTTTAAAAAGGGAAGTTTTTTGTAGAACATCATAGATCAGGGAAAGGAAGCGTTGTCCGTTAGGGGCCGTTCAAGTATTACGTAAGAAAATTTTTAGCCATTTTTGACCCCCCCCCCCCCCTTGTCAGCAAAATTTCGTCATCAGCTCTGCCCCTCTGAATCCTAACTCATATTTTCATAAATGGTGGTTCATGACGTAAGCATTATCCAAAGTCCCCCCCCCTCCCCCCCCCTTTCATAAAAAGTCAGCAAATCCGAACCCCCCCCCCCCATCGATGATGACGTAATACTTAAACGGCCCCTTAGTTTATGCTTTTTCCCCCCAACTTTCCTTCGATTTTTGAAAATTCAAAAATATCCCTGAAAATATTACACTTAGAAACGTGGATATTTTTTTAAGGCTCAGGAGAGACAGGGCGACAAGTGCGTAACCGAGTTTTTGAGAACAAGGTGCTCGCATAAAAAGATTTTTTTTTAAATTTTGATAACTATACAACCCCTTGCAACGTGAATGGTTTATTATAATCGAAAGATACATAAATAAAAAGCGAATCAAGTCTTACTCTAGCGCATCTTACTAATGTTAATTTACCACATACAAACAGCAACTGTTAAAATTCCGAAGCGAACTTGACAATTCATCCTGTATATGTATAGCAACTTGTATATACAAGACGCATAGGTAACAGCACGCACGACATTTTACTAGCGAACCATTGATCCTAGAGAGGCATACTTCCAAAACTTCTAAATACATTTTTTTGTCCATCAAGTGGGCCCTATGTTTTCTCTGTCTCATTACGTTTACAAATACATTTCAATTCGGTTAGAACGACCACGGTTGTTACGACAACTCGGCTATAACGTCAATAAGTGGCGGTTGCAACTAATTCTCATAGAGAATAAATAACGTTAACGAGAACCTTGCCTTTTATTTTTCTCTATTTTCAACAAGGCTTAGTTGAAGTTTTGAAATCAGTAATTAAGATTATTTACATGACATAAATTATATCATGATAATTATGACTCATATGTCTATAATTAATTATAATCACATAAATATATTCATCCCACATTATTGTCAATGAAAATGCAACGACCCCGCGGTTATAGCGACTCGTTTTTTTTTTCCTGTTAATCAGAGTTCTTTATAATAATTAGGGTGATAATTTCACGCGGTAAATGTGATAAATCCGTTTATTTTGCGTAATCACCTACCATTTTTGTAAGTTTGATAAGCTTCCCTAAATTTATCACTTTTACCGTCGATTATGCATAATACCCAAGCGTCGTCCATGACATGATGAATCGTACTAAATTCATCACATTTGCCGGTTATTATGCATAATCGACATTTCATATTGGTAAGTGATATAAATCGGTCCCATTTCCGTGATAACATTTTATTATCCACGTGACTATCGGAATCAGATATAATGAACTCTGATTTAGCGAATTTTTCCGAACATCTTCGAAATAACACCTATAATTAGCTCATATTTGACGAATTCTGAAACCTGACCTTGATATAACAAACGCCTGTTTGACAAATTTACACGCAATAAATCTTCTTCCCCAACGTTAGGTATAAAAAAACAGACGAACATTCCCTGGATGTAATCAGCTCTAATCTCAACAATTTCTTGAGAAAACGTCATCAGCATGGAAGCAAAAGTAACGCTTGCCGCCTGGCAATCGAGCCGTTAGGAAGCTAGCCTCTCACTGTGCAGGTCTGGGTTCAAATCCCGGTTCGGGCATGAATGTATACTAACAAATTCCCTGGACGGATCATGCTGATCCCTTGGGAATACGTGCGTGAGGATCACAAATTTAATTTAATAATTTAATTCGTCGTTGTATCCGAGGTAGTTGCATTTTATCGACGCTATAAGCAATGTTCATTAACATTATTCTTTATGGGAATGAGTACGAACAGTCAATAATTACAGCCGAGGTATCATTACAACCGAGTTTGACTGTACGTTGGAGTCGCACACAACGTTCTACATGCACAAATTCCTTAGAAATTTCCCAGAGGAATGTTTACGAGATGCATGTGCGGTTAAGTAGTACGGTAAAACTCCTCTTAACGGGGACACTCCCTCTTTTACGGCCAAATAGTATTTTCCCCTGGTGTAATAAAAGTATGCCATTGAAACCCTTGTTAAACGGTCACCCATTTTTTACGGACGAATTTTGTTTTCGTCCCACCAGTGACCGCAAAAGAGAGGTTTTACTGTGCTTAATCGTCTCATTAATTACACTAGTAAACAAATTAATACTTTCTAAATCTCTTAAGCTAAGCAAATGGGTGGCTTTACTTAATGGGCGGGTTTCCTTGGATCAGCGTGGAGTCACTTCGGTTATAACTGGAGAAACCACGAGAGAGACGCCCAGACTGACGCAAAAATCAACGTAAGCACTTCAGCTTCCCTGAATCAAATAAATCAAGTGGAAGTCAAAGTGCAACGGGCACCAGTAATAAATTATAGAAAGTTGTGTAAAATCATATCACAGGAGCAATCAAAAGTTTGGTCGATCAAGGATTACATGACAGAGGGGTGGAGCACCCCATTCCGCTCAGACAGTTCAAACGGTACTAGTGTCCTCTTGTCGAAGCAGTCGATTGACGGTGTATTGATAACTCATGTGGTCAATCTTATCCATCCCGATGAAAATTTTACGGGAACCAACTTCACCACCACTGTGGTGACGGTAGAGTTCGAACCCGGATTCTCGCATTCGACCACCACAGTGGTTTAGTGCACATACCTAAGTTTGACTGTAGTAGTCTGGAATGAAACGGTTTCTGCTCAGCTCTGCGAACCCTTAGCCCACCACCTCAAAACCCGGCACCATTGGCACAGTGACTCGAAACAACGAGCCAGTGATACCATTGCCACGACGATGTTGAGTGTAAGTGGCTGAGCAACTGACCTCCAAATGCAGAGAGGACGACGCAAAGGGTTCGCTCACTCAAACCATAGCCCACTAAACAATTAAGGCCCTCCAACTCAGAGCGTCACGTGACCTGACGTCATTTTACCCGTCCCAGTGTCCGGTAGCTGCTTGTGGGAAGGAAGAAGACATTCGCCATGTATAGCAGTACTAAATAGATAGTTTCAGCGTGATTTTTTCCTTCGTTTTTTAAAAATGCCTGACCGTTGTTTTGTAACTTCTTGCCATTCCAATTACGACGGAACTACGGAATACTTTTCCGTGTTCCAATTTCCGAAGGAAAAAAAATTGAAAGAGATTTGGATCAAGAAGATTCCTAGGAATGACTTATTGCCAACACACCGTAGTGTAGTATGTGAAAGGCATTTCGCAGAAGAATGCATCGTACGTTTCGATGAATTCGTTTCTAATGGTGAACTGGTGAAGTTAAAAAGACGTCGACCAAAACTAAAAGTGGGATCTGTGCCGACCATCTTTCCCGGTTGCCCATCGTATTTATCTACCACTACTACTCAACCTAGAGAAAGTAGAGACAGTAAACTGAGAAAAGCTGACGAAACCAATCTCAGCAAATTTGTTTGTAATGATAAAATTGCGAACTTTGAAGATTTCAATTCTACATTCTCCAGCAAGATCCAAGTGCCGGACAATGTTTTGGTGTTCAAAACCAGTGAGTCATGTGTTTGCATTTTGTTTATGTGTTTCAATGACATACCAAAAGTAAAAAAAAGTATAAAAGTATCGTCAACTTTAAATGTGCAGGTTTTTGTCGGGGAAAAGAAATTGGATGACAAACTTTATTGCCATTTGTTAAATGATGGAAAACTTTCTTTTTGGAGTCAATTAGAAAATTTACTTTCAATTGTGAGGAATAGCCAGGTGAACTATGCTGAACCGAATAGGTATGAAGCAGCATTAGAAAGTCTCCAACTCCTAGCTTCTGAGAATACAGATAATCCAAAAAATCGCCATATCAAGTTTCTATATGAACAGCTCTTGTTGTTTTCAAAAGATAAACACGGCCACAGGTACAGTACTGATGTATATTATTTTGCTTCCAATCTGTACACTGTATCTCCAGCATGCTATAAAGCACTATTAAATTCTGATGTTTTAACACTGCCATGCATTAGCTCTCTTAAAAAATTGATGAATGTTTTAAGTTTGAATGGTTCCCCAATTAATAAGGATAATATTGACTATGTCACATTGAAATGTCAAAAGCTTGGAGATGAAGAAAGGTTGGTGAACCTACTAATAGATGAAATTCACGTGAAGCCAAAAGTGTGTTTCAAAGGCAAAAAAATCATGGGTTATGCTGAAAATGAAAAAAATAAAGAAGCCACCTCTGTTCAAGCATTCATGATAGCATCAGTTTTTTCCTCCTACAAAGAGATTATAGCTCTTGTGCCTGTATGTAAAATGTCTGCAGAAGATCTTTGTTTACTTGTTAAACAAGCTCTGGAATTACTTTTTAGAGCTGGTTTTGAAGTCTGTGCCCTTGTTTCAGATAACAACAGTGTAAATAGAAAGATGTTTACAGCATTGGCCAATCTTGAGAACTCCACATATGTCAACAAAATACCACCTACAGTTATTGCCAACCCAATAAATGGAGCTGACCTCTTCTTACTTTTTGATGCAGTGCATATACTGAAATGCATAAGAAACAATTGGCTAAACCAATTAGATGCTGACAAAACATTTGTTTGTCCAGATCCTTCAGGAGAAAAAGAACTAATTAAACCTCGCTTTGGATTATTAAGAAAAATTTATAATGAGGAAAAATCATGCACTATAAAATATGCATTCAAATTGAATGTTAAGTCATTGTATCCGACAAGCATGGAGCGACAAAATGTTCTTCCCGCAGTGAACATATTTCATGAATCAAATTGTGCTGCTCTGCAAAGACTTTCAGAAAAACCTAATTCTGGAATTTTTCAAGTAGATGACACCATAAAGTTCTTGAAATATGTGAAGCGATGGTGGGATATTTTGAATGTATCTCATCAAAACAAAGGCGCCCATACAAGAAATGAAAACTCCTTTCCTCTAACAGCTGAGGATGCTGAAAATTTCATGTTTCTTTCCTCTTTTGCTGAATGGGCCACAAAATGGCAAAACATGAAATTGAAAGCCAGACATGGTTGCCTTTCTCAAGAAACCTTTCTTGCACTCATTCACACCACTTCAACAATCATAGATGTATCCAAGCGATTGCTAAAAGATGGTGCTAAGTATGTCCTGACAACAAAATTCCACACTGATGCACTCGAATTCAGGTTTTCCCAATATCGGCAGTTGTCAGGTGCAAATTACCATGTTTCCCTTCAACAGGTCTTGGAATCTGAGAGAAAGCTTCGTGTGAAGTCAATGTTGAAATTGCATTCCCACAAATATGGAGAAACGTCATTGACATTATTCTTCGGTGAATTCACTAGTGATTGTAAAATGAATGAAACTGACGTTTCTTCTTTTTCACAGGTTGTTGAAGAAGTGGACATGAAAAATATGACAAATTGTGAATCAGACATAATAACATATATTGCTGGTTACTGTGTTCACAAATTGAAATTAACTTGCAACTCATGCAAGGAATTTTTTTCAGGCTCTTTTGATTTGAGTATTGATTTCAATTTGGCACTTTTGCCTTCCGCCATGGAAAGAGAAATTCACTCTGGTTACTTAGACATGATAAATAGAGGAGGAATGAAAATTCCTTCTGCTGATATTGTATTTTCTCTTTCTGTTTGTTATGTAATTTTTGAAACCCTTATATCTTCCCGATATGAGAAAGCATTTCTTTCATGTGACATAAAACAGCATTCAGTTTTAGTCAAATTGACTGAATTATATTTGAAAGAATGCCTGATTGTTGACTTGGGGGAAACTTGCCCAGAATGCAATTTTTGTTTCTTTGATGGGATTTCTAAAATCATCAAGAGCTTTGCCAATGTTTGTTTGAATAACTATACAAAAAATAAAAACAATGATGCTACATTTGATAAGTTAAAGGCAAAAAAGTCTGGAAAAGCAACTGCATCTTCTTGCTCAAAAGGTCAAAAAAGAAAAATACAAATATATGAAACTTGATCACTTAATGATTACATTTTGATCACAGACAAAACTTTAGATCTAAATGAATTTAAATTTACAAGAATTTGGTTTTTTATCTATCACGTTGGTGTGCATCAGTAAATATGTGTATATTTAATTATAGTTTAGAATTTAGTTAGCTTCAATGTTTTTATCTGTAAATATATGTACCATAGTTAATGATAATTTAGAATTTAGTTATTTTTTATCTGCAAATGTGTATATATGTAAATATCTAATTATAATTTTTCTATTAACGACTATTGATGAACATGTGTGCAAACAATTTGGAAAAAAAAAATTGTAGACAAAGGAAACGTGATCTTAATTTCCTCATCTACAACGTAATATGTACTTGCTCTACAATATACATGAGTATATATAAATATGTGTACAGTTAATGATAACTTAGAATTTAGTTAGTTTTTATCTGCAAATGTGTATCTGTAAATATGTAAATATCTAATTATAATTTTTATATTAACGAATATTGATGAACATGTGTGCAAGCTACAATTTAGAAAAAAAAAATTGTAGACAAAAAGAAACGTGATCTTAATTTCCTCATCTACAACGTAATATGCACTTGCTCTACAATATACATGTGCATATGTAAATATGTGTACAGTTAATGATAACTTAGAATTTAGTTAGTTTTTATCTGCAAATGTGTATCTGTAAATATGTATATATGTAAATATCTAATTATAGTTTTTATAATAATGAATATTGATGAACATATGTACAAGCTACAATTTGGAAAAGAAAGATTGTAGACCAAAATTAACCTGATCTTAATTTCCCCATCTACAACCTAATGTGTACTTGCTCTACAGCGTTAATGTGCATATGTAGATATGCATATAGTTACTGATAATTTAGAATTTAGTTAGTTTTTATCTGCAAATGTGTATATATATATATATATATGTGTGAATACCTAATTATAATTTTTATATTAACGAATATTGATGAACAGGTGTGCAAGCTACAATTTGGGAAAAAAAAATTGCAAACAAAAAGAAACGTGATCTTAATTTCCTCATCTACAACGTAATATGCACTTGCTCTACAATATACATGTGCATATATGTAAATATGTGTACAGTTAATGATAACTTAGAATTTAGTTAGTTTTTATCTGCAAATGTGTATCTGTAAATATGTATATAGTAAATATCTAATTATAATTTTTATATGAACAAATATTGAACATATTTGGAAGCTACAATTTGAAAAAGAAAAATTGTCAACATAAAGAGGCGTGATCTGAACTGCATCTACAATGTAAATGTGTCTATGTAAAATTAAATTATAACCACATGTGCACATTGTAATAAATGTTTATATGTAAAATTAAATCATGTCATTAAATATAAGATGTTTAATTGATGATAATTTAGAATTTAGTTAGTTTTTATTCGTAAATATGTATGCATGTAAATTTTTAATTTTTATTAACAAATATTGATGATCATATGAACAAGCTCACAAGTTGGGAAAGAAAAATTGTAGATGGAAAAGAAACTTGATCTGAATTACTTCATCTACAAAGTAAATATGTGCATGTGTTTTTATTTGTAAATGTATATAGGTGAATTTTTATTTTTATGTAATATCTAATTAAGGTTTTTATTAATGAGCATGTAAGAAAGCTTACAATTGGGAAAAGAAAGATTGTAGGTGAAAAAAACTTTATTGGAATCAATCTACAACGTAAATGTGTACATGTAAATATATGTATATTTAACTATAATTAAGAATTTTATATATCTCTATATGTAGAATTTATGTATCTAAGTATTCACATATGTAAATAGTAATTATCTAATGATAGTGAGAAACCCAATTTGCAAATGGAAGTTTATATACTGAATGAAATGTGGACTTTGCCCATTTCATTCACTATTTTGCATCAAAATTTATTGTTGGAATAAAATTTTGTGTAATATATTCTTCAATGTAAAGAAATAAAAACAGTTTGATGTTTTAAAGTGTTAGTTTTTTTTCCGCAGTTTCTTTCATGAAATGTTTTTTGCAGCTTTTTTTTTAAATTGAGTGATGATGAACATATTTTGAAATATATTAATAAAATGGGACTAAATTTAGTTTCCAAGGTCAAGAATAATTGTGTTAATAAAATTCGGTTGGCCAGTTTCTGATATTAGGATGAAAAATCTCAAAAATCAAGTAATTAAATTTTATATATATCGAAATAGTTTTTATTTTCTTTAACAGCATATTGTTCTTCATGAATAAATACTATAGAGATAATTTTGATTAAAATGTGTTATAAATTTACGAGTAATCATAGTAGATAATTTTCGTATTAATTTCGCTCAGAAACATATTTGCGGATCAAAAATGATGTCATTCCTTAATAAATCTTACTTTATTTAAAAAAAACATCTTTTTAACGGAAAAATATGATAGTTTCTTGATAAAGTGTTAAAAAAAAATTGGATATATATGTGGGCATTTTCATCCAAACTAAACGGAGTTTCTCAAATTGAAACGAGGGATATTTATTTTTTGTATCGCCTAAGAAAGAGCTCCTTGAAAAACCTTCCTATTAGAAGAGCCTTAGCTAAGGGGAAAGACGGAATATGTGACGTCACGCGGAGGAGTTATCTGGCCTTGAATGTCTAGTCGGCCGTGCTCAAACTGCCGGGGGTCACGATGCTCGGTACCTCTCTGGTCCACAGAGCTAAGCCAAACTAACAGGGGAGAAAGAACACTAACGAACCACAAAAACATCAAACGAAGACATTGGGAACCCTTCCCAGAGCTACCTAACCGTGTCAATGCCCACGACCGAAGCCCTAAAAACTGTGATTCTTACCTGAATCTAGATTAAGCCTCTTTATACAGAGGCCTTCCTTCGAGGTTAGACGCAACCACGTCTTACCGGAATGGAATCTCCAACACGAATGATTTTCAACAGACGTTTCAACACCTCCAAAATGTATTTTTAAGAGATTCCGTTGCTCAATAATGAGCGAGAAAGTGATTCATTTGTTGAAACACATTGTTATTCAACTATGGTAAGAGCGAATCACAGTGGTGCGCAAACCGTGGGTCGTGTCAATGAACTGAGGTGAGGTTGGGGAGGGGCTTGAGAGATTCCCCAAAACAAAAACTTACAAATAAGAAATTTTTATTAAAAAATATGTCAAAACTAAAGAATGCCTTTATTCAGCTGAGCTAATTACCATGTATCATACTGTAATTTGTTTTGTAACGTAATTTTGTCAAATTCTGCTTCTACAATAACCAATATATCGGCTACGTCATGCCCGAATCACGAATGTGCAATGTCTTCGCAAAACAAAAAAAGAACGTGGGAAATGACATTTGAATGGATTCTCAACCCATGTTACTCTATGGAAGCTATTTTCCCAAGATGTTTTGTAACGTATGCTTCAAAAGGGATACACATCCGCGTTTCAGGAACAACTTAGATCAGCGGTTCCCAACCTTTTTTGACTCGCGGAGCCCTTTTCAGTACATAACTTTTAAATGGGAGCCATGTTTGACTCGAGGAGCCCTTTTTTTGTATATAATTTTTATGGTGGAACCCTGTAGGCCTCTTTTTTCATTTTATATATATCTATCAAATTTACTTATTTATTTTATTTTCTTTAAGTCACCGCGGAGCCCCTAAGAAGTGCACACTGTCCGCGAAGTACCAGTTGAGAACCGCTGCCCTATACCATAGCTCAAGAATTCTTAACTGTTGGTTGATTCGAACGATCCATCTCGGAAGGCCCTGCAAATGAATATTGGTTCGTGACCCATAGCTCAAGAATCCCTGGCTGTTAGTCGAGTTGTATGGTCCATCTAGGAAGCCCCTGCGAATCAAGTTTAGTTCGTGAATCCCCCCCCCCTTCTCCATAGCTACGGAATCCATGAATATCTCAAGAGTCCCTTTCTGTAAGTGGATTTGAACGACCCACGTGAGAAGCCCCTGCGACCCACAGGTTAAGAACCCCCCGATCCCCGCGTTAAACCCTCCCTGGAAATATACTTCTTGGTCTTGGCTACTTGACCAACCAAACTGAAATAAAAAGAAAAGCACTGTTTATTTATTGCACTGCAAAACTTCATGAACGAGATTGCATTTCTAGCTTTGTACATTATGGTCTATTATTTACAACAAGAACAATAAAACAATAATAATAATAATATAAAAAAAACAATAGTAATGCTTGAGGTGCTCGCATCGAAGCCACTTCATTCATCTCAGGACTCGACCAAAAAACTGCTGATTCCGAAAATTAATTAATTAACAAATTCAAAAACAACAACAACAACAAAAATATTTCCTAAAAAAATCACTCTGAGGTTTTTCATAAATTAAATATAATACATTTTTTCACAATAAAAATCATTAAAAACTGTGACACTAAAATACACTGTCCTGAAAAAAAAAAACCCCTATGAAATTTTTGAAAAGCAGACATGTTACCAACACGCAGGGCCGCAACTAAGCGGGGGGATGGGCAGACCAGTGCCATCTTAACTCATGGGCCCTCCCCGAGTACGGCCCGGAGGTGGCTCTCAGGTTCAGGGGGGGGGGGGGGCGTCGTGAAAATGAAATCTAGTAAAATAAATTTTGGAAGCAAACATGAAAACTTGCAATCAGAGGCATTTCTAGAGGGATCCGCAAATTTCGCCCCTGGTGCGTTTCGTTCCCGGTACATTTCACCCCCGGAAATTTTGCTCCTGACATTTTGCGAGCCACAAATGTGAGTTACTAATTGTGGGATTGGCCAAGCAATTGGGTGAGTGGTCACCCACCCACTCACATGTGCACTCATACGGTCATTCAAACATTCACTTAATCACTCATACGGTCACTCACCCACTACTTGGTCAATCTTACGATCACTCACCCATTCACTTGGTCACTCACTCGATCAGGACATGCGAAATGTCAAGAGACGAAATTTCCGGTAAACCCTTTCTAGCAGGTAAGGGACTCGGAAAAATCATTTTGAGCGGCGGGGGGGGGGCCCAGGATGTTCTTAAGACAGACCTGGAGCAGACGGGTCTGGTGCCCATGGTGCTGGCCCGGGTGTCCATTCCATCCTTTCACCTTTCAAGGGAACACCAGAATGCATGCGTGCCCCGGGTGACCAAGCATCTAGTTGCGGCCCGGCCAACACGTGTGACCTTCATTTTTTAAAGCCCACAATGCGTCGGGTATCCGAATACACAGAATACGACCAGAAATAGGGCTCCATAAAACCCCAGGCTGACTCATCTGCCATCTTCGCGCAAAGTGTGACGTCAGTATTATTGCTGTTCCCCTTATCCTGCTTTTTTTTCTCAACGATTAGACATCACATAGTAGGAAAAAAATGGTTTTGCCAATCCTAAGATGGAGGGCGATGAGTCCGCCTTGTTAAATAGGCGCTTTAGCTAGCCAATCGCTGTTCCTAAGGCACCTACAAAGGAGGGCGGATTCCATCTTTGAACAAAAAACTAGTTTTGTTGCTCCAAGTGACTTCTAATTGTTTACAAAATGAAGCAGGACAGGGATCAGCGATTGGCTGATGTCACACTTGACTCAAAGATGGCGGATGAGTCAGCCTAGCTGTTCTATGCACCAAGGACCCCTAGCTGTTCCTATATCCTACTTATTCTTTTCAACGAATAGAAATTACATTGGCTAGGGGAAAAGGGGCTCAAACAGCCTAAGTCCCTCCCCCCCTTCAAGTTCCGGTGCCTAGGATCCTATAGATTCTCGTTTAGAGAAAGGGGCATCTGACATGATTTCTGCAATGAGAAACATGAAAACGCGCCCCTGGAAACAACAGAATACTAGAAGGGCAAGGGGATAAAAATTCAGAAAGAGTTGGAGCAGAAATTTAAGAGAGAAGGGCACCTATTGAAATAGCCAAGAGAGAGAGGTGTCAGGCAAACAAGCACTCACACTATTTTTAGGCACCAGGTCAAGCAATGTTGAAAAATTAGTTCAGAATCAAAACCTCATACACGAAGCTCAAGCAGAGCACCAACAGGTCCAAAACACTTCAGATGTTCCCTGGGAATTGGATGACATCCCCCCCCCCCTCTCGAGCGGAACCACTAGGCCGAGATCTTTGGCGGGCTCCTCTATAGTGGTAAAACAATATACTGAACCATGCATGACATACATATATATATGTCACTTTCTCAAATTTATGGGGGAGAACGGATACCCCGGATTAGGTTCGCTACGCCTTGCTATTTTCAGCTGTCTTCAACAGGGTGATGCAAGCTTCCACTCGACAAACACCACCTCAGATAGGCACGCACTCAGAGCGAGAACCTATCCTAGACCCCTGCTCTCTAAACAAGAATCTGTGGGACACAAAATTAGTTACCAAAATATTAGAACTACCACCACACTGTTTGATGCTTTTTCTTCAAAGTGGCCTACCAGTTTGAATTCTTTTAAAATGGCTTGTCATCACGCAAAGCACAAAAGACTGGGTACCAAACAGAGATGAAGATGAAATTTCTCTGAAAGAAAATTCACACGCCTCTATGGCACGGGGAATCAAACCACTGTCCCCTTCACATTCAAGAGCTTAACCATTAAGCTACAGAGGACTTGCATTTTCTTCCCTCAGAACAGAGGTCTTCAACCTTTTCCTAGTCACGAGCACTCTGCCTGTACCTATCATAACAAGAAGAGCACCCTAACGGCAAGTTTTCTGTACCAATGCATGAAATCAGGATGATTTCAATCCTTCAATGCAATTTTTACAAAGTGTTTACTTGGGACGTTGTTCAAGTGCTCGCGAGCACAAGCATAATATGCTGAATGGGGCAGAGCATTGACAGCCTCCAAACTCAGCTAATAGCTCTTAACAACAATGGTGACATATAGCAAGATAAAATGTCTTTCTCCGCTGTTCATACAAAATAAAAAAGACTGAATAAGACACTTGCATGATTATATAGAGGCTTGAAAAATTGGAAAAATATTTAGGCACCAGTTCAATTTCTCAAGGACCAACCATAGTGCTCACGAAAAATTGTCCTAAATAATGTCTTCTTCTACTTTCCCATGTTGAAAGACGTACCATAATGAAATCATAAAATTTTGTGTTAACCTTTCAGACTTCAATTTAGCAACCACATTAAGAAAACTTTAGGCGCCAATACCGATTTTCTATTTGCTATGGCAAACCTGGAGCCTGGGATTTGTCCAGCTCTGGATTATGTATTGCTGTGTTTCCAAGAATGCTTTGATAGCCCTCCGAGATATGAAGCAGTGTGTGTCTAGTCCTTCAATGTGTTTCCTCAGAGAAGATGATGTGTGTTTCCTTGAGAAATGCTGTATCTCATGTGTACCCATCTCTTCAACTGTCTCTGATAAGGTTCCAGGTTAGTGCCAAAAATAAATGTTTAATTTCACACACACACACACATTTAATAGGTAAACCTCCAGTCGAGACTCAAATACACTGCATGATTCTTCAAAGATTAACAGTCAGTAAACACCATTGAGGCTGTATGGCACTTGAAAGAAAAAACAGAATATATATTCTAGTTCTCAAGAAAGTAACGTATAAAAAAAAGATGACATTCTGGAATATCGTCAGCAGCATTGGGCCTGCTTCCCTTATGGGCCAATGGAAGTGTTTGATAAACCCCAATTTGAAACAACATATGCTGTATGGGGGAGAGAGGGTCATAGCAATTTGAAGTGATGAAAAGAATAGAGATCTGGATACAATTTGAAGATTTTTGGAAATTTAAATTTTTTTTCACCTTAGTCTAGGGTGTTTTCACTTGGAACAGTGGTGTTTGCAGGGGAACTAAGCATGCTATAGCCCAGGATGGCAATTTTGAAAGGGAGAGGATGGCAGTAAACATGAGGGATGAATGGAAAAGAAAATTAGTGCAGAATGAGAGAAGGATGACAAAACGATAAATCTGCTTCTGCCAAGAGACGAAGTCAGTGAGCAACCAAAAGGGTGACCTACAGAGTTTGTTGAATGACTAAAAGAATGCCATATCAAGGGATAAGGTGAATGAGCAACCAAAAGTGTTTGAGAGAGTGATTGAAACAGTGTGCAAACATGAAAGCAATGAAAAGAGTGCTCTAGAGAATGTGTGAATATGAGAATAGCCAAAAGAGTGACTTAGAGACAGTGCTTGAACTGAGTGGGGGGCATGTCTAATGGCACAGTCACTAGACTAGGCGAGGTTGTTAAAAATTCACCTTTTCACCTCGTTCAACATTACATGGGAGCATTAAAATTTATTCTTGCCCCTGTTTACCAAGCATCTGGTTGTGACCCTGCCTAGAGAGAGTGCAAGCATGGAATGACTAAAAGAATGACAAATGGAGAAGGATCAGGTGAGTGAACAACCAGAAGAGTGTGAGAGCATGTGAGCAACCAAAGGAGCAGTCTAGAGGGTGTGCGAGTATGAGAATGACCGAAAAAGAGTAATCTACACACACAGAGCAAGGAATCAGGTCAATGAGTAACATTTTGAGTTAACTTGAGTGTACTAGTGAGTGACTAAAAGAGTGACCAAAAGACTAGAGAGTTTGTAACCATGTTAGCAATCAAAAGAAAGTAACCAACTTTTAACAGCATATTGAGAGGGAAGAAATAATGGGATAGTACTGAGCAGGTTATAAGGGCACATTTCAGAAATCAGTGGTAAAAAAATGGACTAGATTGTGAAAAGGAGTGGCAAACCATAAATCCGGCTTTTCAAGGGCCAAAGAACAGCCCAGGGTATTTGAGAGCATGGAGGACCTCATGGTAATGAGATATGATTTTTGAAAGTATGTATGTGCATTATATAGTTAAAAGTCTGTGATCGCTTAGGAGTTTAATATTTTTTAGAAATTCGAGAAAATGTGTAAACGAACTGCTGCAAATTTTTTTTCATATATACCCTATATTGGTGCTCACCATTTCCAGTGAAAAATTTGTCACTAGTGCATTCCAGGGTTAGACAAAATATTAAATAAGAAAAAAATACTTTTGATCAACCCTGTATCTCAGAAAAAGCTGCAAATAACTTGCAACTTCTATGCATTTTCGTTAGAATATCACATATATTCACGAAAATATGAAGGTTTTCTATAAAAATTCCAATTTTCATCGCATACTTTCGCTTATAACATGCTAAGTTTCCAACCAATTTTTATGAAATTTACAGAAAAAGTGATGCTATACATATGTACAGAAATTTTAAAATGTGACAAATCATTTTTCAATGAGGTATGAGTAATTTTACTCAATTTATTGTGCATGTGCGAGAAATATAAATTTTATTTTTTAATAATTTGGTTGCCAGATATATAGTGCAACTTATATGAAAATTTCAGCTGAATGTTGTGAAAATTCAGAAAGATATCAGTGATACAGTGAGCAGTAATTTTGAAACTTGCTGAAAGTAACTCACTGATAAGGGGGGGGGGGTTCCTACAAATTCAAGTTTAGATTATTTTCTGTTGTTTCGTTATTGACTTCACAGTTTGTTTACTTTGATATCATACGTGCGTGTTTTATGCTAAACCACTTTTCTTACATACCATCAGACTCATGTCTTCACTCACTTTCATAATGCTGTAGGCTTATTCTCGAAATAATCAAATAACAGAAAATAAAAATTTGTGGAAAATACCTTGCTATTACCTTGCTAATACCTTGCTATACCTTGCCATCACTTTCAGCAAGTTTTGGAATCACTGCTCACCGTATCACTAATATCTTTCTGAATTTTCACGGCATTGAGCTGGAATTTTAATATAAGTTGCACTATATAGGCTGATTCAAAACTCAATGTACAAACTTTTAGGATTTAGGAGAGGTAGAAAACACAAAAACAAAACAGAATCATATAGGAATGTATAACCGGAAATCCCAACCTGATCTGTTGGAGGATAAACAAAGATGCAGAAATGACAAGCCGATATAATGGGTGGAAAAATCATCTATCCTGTATTTCTTCTCGGGAAGGACCCTGAAAGCCATGGTCTATGAAATTCCCACTGATTCTAACACAGACTTCGTCACAAGAATCCCCATCGTAGCTGCAAGCATCTACAAAATGCAGGGTATTTTTTAAAGGGTTTGACACAATAAATGCATCGCTATTGTGAAACATGCATAACTGTGAATGGTAAGAGCTTTGAGCACTTGCGAAACTTAAAAAATGTGTACACATACAGTTCTCATATAAAGTATCGCTAAGTTTTCCACCGTTTATTGGCTCATTAATTTTGCATCTTCGTTTATCCTCCAGCTGATTAGGTTGGGTTATTGCGATCATACATTTCTATATGAATCTATTTCGTTTTTTGTGTTTTCTACCTCCCCTAAAAGTTTGTACGTTGAGTTTTGAATCACCCCGTATACCTGGGAATCAAACTGTGAAAAAATAAAATTTATATTTCCCGCACATGCGCAATAAATTGAGTAAAATTACTCATATCTCATTAAATAATGATTCATAATTTTAAACATTTAAAAAATTTTAAATCTCTACACATGCATAGCATCATTTTTTTCTGCCAATTTCATAAAAATTTGTTGAAAACTCTCCATGTTATAAGCAAAAAACATGTGATGAAAATTGTAATTTTTATAGAAAACATTTATATTTTTATGAATATGCATGCTAATCTCACGTAAACACACAGAAGTATTGCACAAAGTTAATACAATATTTTGTTAAAGTTACAAGTCATTTGCTACTTTTTCTGCTAAAGGGTTGGTAAAAAGATTTTTTTTGTATTTAATTTTCTATCGGTTACCTAAATGCATTCGTGTGACTAATTTTTTTTTTCACTGGAAATGGTGAGTGCCAACGTAAGGCATGGCTGGACAAATCCCAGGCACCAGAGTGATTAAAAAATTGGTATAATGGCACCTAAAATTTCCTTTGTGTAATTACTAAACTGTAGGCTGAGAGCAGCACAAAATATTTGAAATTTCTAGCAGGTTATCAGCCAACATGAAAGACAGTCACTATGCCCTTAAAAAGTAGAAAGAATCATTACTTTGGATCTTTTCCTTCATGTAAAATTTTTTTTACGATTTCCAGCCCTGACATACAGTATATATATGACCAAAATTTGGGGCGATTTGTTCAGTATTTTTATAGAAATTTGAGATAATGTTTAAACTTCTAAGTGGAAACAGACTTTAGGCCATATAGGGTAGATAAGCTAATCTACTAAGCAGGTTGCTCCAGTTAGGTGGTGATCCTAGTGATTAGTTAGGAAATCACTTTGCCCAAGGCCTATGGTGCGGTTAAGATGTCTCTGCCTTACTTTTATGGGAAGGTTTGCTCCACCGCAAGTAAAAATCTGGAACCCTTAAAAATGATTATGTTCTTTGCACGGGTGGGTGCTAGCTTGGTGCTGCTGTGTGGACCAATCTTCACCAGACATCAACTCCGGCCATATCGCTATATTGCAATTTGCTGCAATTCATGAGTTTTGTTGGAAATGAAAGTGCCATCTATCGGTGGTCGCCTCAAGTTTTTTAGGGAAAATATCTTGTTATTCATATTCTTTTCCCGGTTCGAACCTGGGACCTGATGGCAACATTCACGGTGGTAGACAAGCATCTTACCACCATGCCACTCAAGCGCTTGAGCCAAGTACTAGGTACTGAGTGGTCTGACCATAGTGTAGGTCATAGATGCAGACTTTTCCACACACACACTCAACTTTTCACTCTACCTCCGACCCTCTCCACTCAACGGCAATAATGAACTATCCACCGAAAAGCTGGTTCCATGTTTTGGTTTCTGTCAGTACTGCCTGAGAATGGGGATAGGTCACAGTTGTTTCAAGGTCTGTATTCGTGTCATAAAGTATTGTGATGTTGAAACATTAGGTTCAAAACAATTGGTTATTTTTGAGTACTGAAATGGCGTAACCAAACGTGTATAAACTACTGTCAAATTTTTTTACTTTTGAACTGAACTTAACCCCAGTGCACTCCTAGACTTTTACTTGCTTAAGCATCAACTAGAAAATAGAACAATCGGGCGCATTGTACGCACTCACACACATAATTTTTTCACATATACATACACAACCAGTTTTCATATGATACATACATTCAGTCGGTCTTTTTGCTACGGATTCAATGCCTTATATTACGCTATACAGTTACAATAACCAAACAAACTAAGTGTTCTTCTGCCGCTGCTCTACATAAACCTTAACACGAATAACTTAAAAGATTTCGCTCACGAATAACATCTCTTAGTTTCGTCCCTCCCTCAATTAGCTTTGACGGGTTTGTTGCTGTCAGGAATACTGCTGTTCGCCTCCGTCTGCGAATTGAGGAATCCTTTTAGACTGGGAAGCATGCTTTGATGATGAGACGTAGCAAAATATAGATGTCTGTAAAATGGACTCATGAACGTTTCACTTCCTCCTCCTCCGCCGCCACCATTGACCACAGCCAAGCTTTCAGTTGTGCTCGTGACAGGCTTCGCACTGCACTGCATCTGCGCAGCTTCCCTCTTCACGGACAACACATAGGCTGCCTCGCCGGAGGACGACTGCGACACCTCAGACACGCCGTCCGATATCGCCGGACCGTGGTAGATGGCACTGCTGACTGTAGGGGGTGACGACTGCTGGGATGATGCGGTGGTCTGAAAGGAACTTACAGCCGGGATACGGATGACTGGCGTGTCTGATGACGATGACGTCTCGACCTTCACGCAGTTGTGGAAGAAATGGTCGGATTTCGCGAGGAAGGAACGGCCACACTTGGTGCAAGTGAAGTTCGCGCTCGCCTGCTCATGTCGACGCAAGTGGAGGCTCAGGTTGCGCCTGTTGCCAAAGAGCTTGCTGCACAGAGGGCAAGGAAAGCTCTTGCTCGAGGTGTGAGTGGTCATGTGCTGCCTGAGGTTGCTCTTCAGAGTGAATGTCTTCTCGCAATGTTCGCACTGGTAGGGCTTCACTCCATTATGGCTGTTCAGGTGGCGGTTCAAATCGCCCTTGAGGGTGAACTCCTTCTGGCAGATGTTACACAAATACCGATTGGTCGGCAAGCGAGTGGATTGCTCGTGCACCAACTGAACATGATCTTGTAAACTCTCTGGTGACGAGAATGTCTTTGAACATGCAGAGCAGAAGGAGAGATCGGCTGATTGCAGTTGGTTGTTGCCGTTGTTGTTCAGGCCGTGGTTCGAAGACGTGGCAGGCATGAAGAGACTGGCCGGCGATATAAGCTTGTCTATATTTGAACTGTTTGGCACACCGTGTAAGAAAGCTACGTTATGCTCATACACCTGAGTTTTGTGGTTATGGACAACAGACGCCTCATTCGAGCATTTCTGATTATCGAGACTAGAAGGTATTAAGTCGGTATTGCTCCCACTACTCGTGACTTTGGGCTTGATGTGTGTCCTCATATGCTGCGTCAAATTTCCTTTCAGGGCGAACAGCTTTCCACAGAATTTACAAGAGTGAGGCTTGACGCCAGAATGAATAAGTATGTGTCGGCTCAAGTCGCCTTTCAGCGTGAACTTCTTGCCGCAACTAGTGCACTGGAATGGTTTCTCGCCGAAATGCGCCCGGATGTGGCGATGTAAACTGTCTTTCTGGGCGTAATTCTTCGAACATATGGTGCACGTGTACTGCTTGTCCGGAGAATGCGTGCGGAAGTGCTGCATGAGATTGCCCTTGAGCGTAAACCTTCTGCCGCAGACCTCACAAACGAAAGGCTTTTCACCACTGTGTATCCTCAGATGCCTTGTCAGATCGCCTTTAAGCATGAAACCCTTGTCACAAACCCCGCACCGATAGGTTCTCAACCCTGCGTGAACCATCATGTGCCGTTGAAGACTCCGGCTGTCGCCAAATGTTTTGGGGCAACGGTGACATGAAAAGGAACCTGACTTTCTCGCCATCGAGGCATCTTTCACCCTTGACTCAATCACAAGGTTATGCTCCTGAGTGTAGAGTTCGGGTTTGATGCCGCTATGTACCAGAACTTGATTATTTATGTTGTGATGATGGTGGTGATGGTGGCTTCCAGTCGCCACTGTCAGATTCAGAAGACTCTGCGGCATCAAACCTGCCGATGACGCTCCCGTGCACCGCCGCTTGTGACCCTTTTTCAGTTGGATGGGTTGACTTTGATAGTTATTGTGTGGAGGTGGTGGCACGGGAAGAGAGACATCATCCACCTGGCAGGAGGCATCTCTTTTAGTGAATGGGGCACTGTTATCATTATTATTCGAAGCGTTTAGGATATTCGTCTCGCTCCTGTCCATAGGATTTGGAGGGTAATTCCAAACATCGATCTGGTTGGAGACATTAAGCTGCTGCTGCTGTTTGCCTTCTTCTGCCTGCTGCGTGTTGCAGTGCGAGATATGGGAAGGGAGATAGTTATTCATGGAAACGTTATTCACAATGTGATTACCACCATTGTTCCCTTCTTGCTTATTGCCAAAGTTTTCCTCGCTAGAACTTTTAGTTGCCACCTGAGACCACTGCATCTGCTGCTGCTGAGCGTTCTGGTTGTTCTGGCTTCCCGCCTGACCCTGTGGGGAAGCTCCTTGGTCATATGACACTCTATCATTACTGACACTCAAGTTTATCACTGACTGCGGCATCAGTTTACTCTGCTCAGAGGAACCATCTTTGAACACGTTAGGCCAAGAGGAATGAGGGAGCTGGTTGGAGGAGGCGTGGGCTTCGCTGCCCTCCAGCTTGTCGAGCATGCTGTTCGACCACAATTGTTCTTTGGGCTCCCCAGATTCGGATATCCCGTTCTGGGACTGCTGTTTCTCCGGGGATGACATCTGGGGAGATGGCGAATACGTGGGAGGTGCACCACCATCAATATCTGCTGTCTGTCTCATGAGGGACTGGTTCAGGTCACTGTTGGGACTCGTGAGTTCAAACACTTCTTTGAGGTTCACTGGGAAAGACGTGCGGCAGGACTGGGAACTCCTCTCCTCTATCTGGTTGCACAGACTTCCAGTTTTGGACCCTTCGTCAAGTAGGTTACCAGGACTCTGAGGTTGGAA
Source organism: Pholcus phalangioides (assembly GCF_987345545.1). Taxonomy (NCBI): domain Eukaryota; kingdom Metazoa; phylum Arthropoda; class Arachnida; order Araneae; family Pholcidae; genus Pholcus; species Pholcus phalangioides. The sequence goes on along the minus strand of NW_028301616.1, from coordinate 18,587,988 downwards.
ATGCTGCACGGCAGAAGCCATATCCTCAGAGAATGTCATTTACGGACGTGGGGATAAACTGTGAAATCGTGGATCAAACCAACTTAGCATGTCTGGCTGTATTCTTCCATGTGAGATGATGTGCAGCAGATGACTTTCGCACCACACATTTCAATGTACCTGGAAATGCAATGAACAAATAATTAGCTCTCATGCAAAAAAAAATCCAGTTTCTGAAAACAAACAACAGCAACAACTCATTACATAATCTGATCATATTTCTCCATTTAATAGAAGAACAAGGATATACTTTTGACGGAAATAAAAAATAACGTGTCATATTTCAAACACTCAAATTTCGCAAGATTTATAAAAAAAATCGAGACCTATCTAGTGCAGAGTTTCTCTACAGCTGGCCAGTGACCTTGGTCATACCAGTCTATCAGAGGCTCATATGAAGTTCGTTAAAGTTTTATTTTTTCCACTATCACATTCCCAGCTTATTTAGTAGTATATATACACTGCTGGCCACCGTAAATGCAACACTCTGAAGGAAGCATGCAAATAATATGAAATTTGCAACATGCATTAGCGGAGGTGAGATATGCAAATGATTAGAATTTCAGCGCAGACGCACATCACGCGCGCCTGTGGCGCCACTTCAAAGCGCTATTTAAGGCTTGGAGATTTCGACGATTTGAAGTACGGCAATTGTGTTTTTTTCAAAAAAACGATCAATTATGCCTCGTAGAAAACAGCGATCATCTTTTGATCAAGTATCCGAGTTCGACAGAGGAAGGATAGTGGCCTACCGAGATTGTGGATCATCTTTCAGCGAAATCGGTAGTCGTGTTGGACGAAACCAAACAACTGTAATGCGGATATGTGATCGTTGGATGCAGGAGGGTATGACGACCGACGTGTTCGATCACATCCACCTCAGTACACCACTTCACGTGATGACAGGCGTATGGCAGTGACGGATCGCTCAGCCACATCACGAACCATAGCACAGCACATTCAGTCTGTACCGCATCATCCAGTGTCTGCGCGTACCATTTGACGCCGCTTACAGCAGAGTGGTCTGTCCGCAAGACGTCCATTGCTTCATCTACCCTTGACGCAGAACCACAGACGTCTCCGCTGCCAATGGTGCGATGAAAGAAGGATGTGGACGGCACAATGGAATGAAATTGTCTTTACTGACGAGTCACGCTTCTGTCTGCAACACCACGATGGTCGGATTCGAGTCTGGAGACACCGTGGAGAGAGGATGCTGAACAACTGCATTATGCACCGCCACACTGGTCCTGCACTGGGTATTATGGTATGGGGGCGGTATTGGATATCACTCTCGCACTCCTCTAGTACGCATTGCAGGTACTTTAAAAAGCCAGCGCTACATCTCCGAGTTGTTGGAGCCAGTTGTCCTTCCTTACCTTCAGGGCTTGCCCACAGTCATATTTCAACAGGATAATGCGCGACCACACGTGGCACGCATTGTCCAAAGGTTCTTCGTCAATCGTCAGATTGAATTGCTTCCCTGGCCAGCTCACTCTCCGGATCTTTCGCCGATTGAAAACATGTGGTCCATGGTTGCTCAACGATTGACCCAGATTACATCCCCAGCTGCCACACCAGATCAACTTTGGCAACGCGTGGAAGCTGCTTGGTCTGCTGTACCCCAAGAACACATCCAAAGTCTCTTTGAATCAATGCCGAGGCGTGTGGCAGCGGTGATCTCTAACAATGGCGGCTACTCTGGCTACTGATTTTGGCAGGAACCACACTTCACAGAAGTCTATAAATTTAATCATTTGATGCTTGATCAACATGTTATCTACAAAATAAATATTGTTGCGATATCTCTTGTCTTTCTTGGTGTTGCAATTTGGGTGGCCAGCAGTGTATATATACAGTCGTGCATGTGTTCAGTAGGTAACAGGAAGTGCATTTCTGAAGAATGCCTGTTGTGTGTTTATATATATATAGTACTTCTTATATATATATATATATATATATATATATAAGATTATATATATATATATATATATATATATATATATATAAGATTATATATATATATATATATATATATATATATATATAAGATATATATATATATAGTACTTCTTAAAACACAACAGGCATTCTTCAGAAATGCACTTCCTGTTACTTACTGAACACATGCACGACAAATTCGGACATGCACAGATTCATTAGAAGTTCCTGAGAGGTTCATTTTTGATCATTTTTGTCACACCATGGTCATTTTCTGAACATGAGGGCTAATTAGACTGATATCTACAATTTCTTGCCGATTTCAAACAGCAGCCTGTTTTTTTCCTTATACTCAACAGAAGTTTGGTGAGCTTGGTTGATGGAAGCCCTAAATGTAGGAATCCCTGTGGTATCAATTTTTTTCTGTGGTCACGTCGCTGTTTCTGTTGTATCTGTGTCAGAAAAGTGAGAGGAATGTTTATCAGATACGTGTTAGGTTGAGAAGTAGTCGCATTTCTGGTTTGCTGCAATATGTACCAAACTGGAACAGCTCAAGTGACGAAAGTTTGCACTGCAGAAGTTTATCTGCTAACTAAAAATACAAAAGTTCTTAAAACTTTAGGAACTGTTTGAGTTGGACATAATTTCTGCATGGGCCCCCTCACTAATTTTGGGCTTCAAATTTAAACAAAATATCTTTGTTGGAAAACAAGACATTTTTTCCCAAGATGAGGCCATCTAGTGTCTGCTGTACTCTACCCAGGACCCGTCAAGTCAAAATTGGAACCCCGCATGAGAGTTTATTTTGTATTTGTATCATGAATTACTGATAAATGTATCAGCATATTTTACCATGATAAGTAAAATACTAAAATCTCTCGAAAGGAAAAACAAAATTTTCCTTATTGTAATTTATAAATTGCATTAATATTGTAATTTTGATTAGTATTTTGATAAATTTTACACTACTTTAAATTTATAAGATTTTCACAATATTGCACATTGAAAATGATGGCACGTCGCTACTCCGCGTAAGCCGTCATAATTTCTTGATAACCTGAGTGATGACTTAACGAGGTTTTACTGTATTTAGTTTTCTAAAGTGTTTTATTTTCTTGGAAATGAATGGAGATGTATGTCCTCACTCGACTGGTGTTATTAGAGTCAATTTCCTTTTATTCTGATTATATTAAAATTAAATTTCATATTTTCTCACCCAATTGCGGAGTGAGCAAAATGAGCAAAATCTCCCCCCCCCCCACCACCTCCACTGGTGCTTAGTAATACTGAAATTGCGCCCTAACTGTACATGCACCTAGTAAATATTTCTCTGAGGAATTCCCAAAGAATCAGTACATGCCAGAAGGTGTGTTATGAGTAGAGCCGGGAAGTTCAGGCTTATGCACATAATATGGTTATTAAAATGCCATGAATGCCTTTTCTTAATTTTCCCATCAAAAATGTCTATTTTAACATTAAGTTCTTTTTTTCGTGAATTTCAGAGGCCATATTTTGTAGAACTTGGATATCCTGAGAATGGGGAACTTGACAAAAGACTTGATGTTTATAAAAGCTCCAACTATCAGTATTAATTATCATCAGAAAGCCTTCCCCCCTTTCCAGTCCTATTTAAACGTAAATAAATGCAAGTACCTGAGAGATGGAAAACTTGGTATTGCCCAGCATTAACTTTGCTTAGGCCAGATAGTGATGTTCATTGGAAACAAAAACATAAGTTAAGGCGGTGGGGATTAAAAAAAATTCAGATTTCTTGGTTGTAACATCAATCTGCAGTAATGTTTCATCTAAAGACTGCTTTGAGAATGCATCTCGTGCTGTAGCCAGTGACGTATTTTTAGGGAGGCAGCTTATGTCATTTTGTGTCGCACTCAACACACACTCTCTCTCCCTCCCCATAGCGAAACCACAAACTGCACATGCTTACATACATAGATATATTAGAAGCAGCACATGAGTTCTCTTTTCCTTTGCAGGAATTCTATGACACATTTTTGTATGGAGATACATATAAGATTGCACAACATGAGCACATTTCTCTCACAATAGAAATCACATTTTTATGCATGTGCCTCTGAGCCAATGAAAACCCTTGATAGATATCAGGCGATTGCTTTCAACCAATAGCAAGAGTTTCCACCGATATGGTGCGAAAACACACAAGGCTTTTTCAGCAGAGAGTGATCAGGGTTTCATGGAGGTAAGTAGCATGTTAAAATGGGAAGAACTCGCTCTCTCATCTTCAGATAAATTAAGATGGAGGACCCTTGCAATTGTAAGATAACCTGTAATTCTGAAAGTGAAGTATTATTTTTCGCAATGTCTTTTTCATAATTTTCGTATCATATTATGTCACATAAAAGATTAGAGAGAAATAGCACCACGACACTTATATATAGTGGGCTGTAGCTCAGGGCGACAAATTTGAGGAAGGAAGTAGCTGAGAAAATCAGAGAAACCAACCTCTCCCTAGAGAATGAGGGACCTGGTCAATGAGTGGACCTAGAGTTTTCTCCCAGCTCGTTCATTACTCAGCAATCCTGTTCCATATTAGTAGACACACTGACATAATTTCCGAAAACTCTATGCTGCCCTAACACTCCAATTTAGTAATCAAACATATAAAATTTTAGGCACCAATGCTAATTTTCTAATCGCCATGGTGACCTGGCACCTGGGATTTGTCAAGCCCTGACTTAGAGAGGTGCAAGCATGTGAATGATCAAAAGAGTGACCTACAGTGTGAGGAACTGAAGTCACTCTAGTCAATTATGGATTATGCAGCAACTGTTATTACGTATGAATCCTTAGTAAATGTTAACACTGAAGTTGCGATTTGCATTCAACCAATAGAACCTGTATCAGTGAACCGAATGGATTAGGAGTGAAAATATAGGACCACAGACAGTGTCGTATTTATAGGAGGGCTTAACGGGTTATAGCAAATGAAGGTAAGTTCAGAGGGGTGAAAAATTTGAGGAATGAGTGGCTGGGAAAATTAGTAAAATGGGAGAAGGGTGGCAGAATTTATATAACCGTAAATCAGTGTGTGCAGCACAGTGCCATCTTAATGCATAGGCTTACCATGGCTGAACCCCCCCCCCCCCAGGAGCAGAAAGGGTGGCCTCGTAAAAATGATATTCCCGTTAAAATTTTCGGGAGTAAGAGTGTTGATTACGGATAAGCATTTCTATCCAGATAAGGGCCTCAACAATGGGCCCTTAATGCTCAGAAGATGGCCCTCATGGGCGGAGATATGGGGGCATTGCCCCCCTTCTCCCCAGCGTCAAAGGTGGAGTCAACTGATCTAATGTATATATGAATTTACATCATCATCATCCTGCCAAGTCATCCATACTTCCAAGTCTATCTCTACCTATGACGGCCCTGCGACCAAGACAGAAAGGGACTAAGTCATTCAGTAGTAGTAGGTCATTCAGTGGCCAAAAAGAATGACCTAGAGAAATTACAAACATGTGAGTGAGAAAGAGTGACTTGGAGCATGAGCAAGCATGTGAATGAACAAAAGAGTGTGAAAACACCCCATATTACAGTTGACGCTCGCTTATGATGACCACATGTTATAGCAACCGTTTCATTACAATAACCGGTAGGATAAGTCCAAATGCTTTTATATAAAAAATGTATCCTATATAATGACTACCCAATACAGCGTCTATTTTGGAAGGAATGATGAGGGAGGGGTCGTTATAACGAGCGTCAACTGTATACAGTTTTCATACAACAAGTAAAAGAAAGGTATTTTTGGTGAGTAATATAAACGGTTAGAGCTAAATAGGGAAAAGTCACCCTATAGATTATGCTAGAGCTGTTCCTACTCATGAATAATTTATAAATGGCAATGATGAAGTTGGAACTTATGATCAATTTGTAGGTCCCGTATTGACGAATTGGCGAGATTATGTGCAAAAAATCTGTGGTTAAAAGCGAGTGAAACACCTCCCTATTATGTCATATAGAGCAAAATTTTTGTTTGATTAATGTTCTTGCTGGTGCTACCACCTGTTTTCCATATTTTGAAGTGAAGATGGTGAATTATTGAATTTTCACGTTATGTGAGTATCATGTTGAAAGTCTGCCTACTCTCTGCAGAAAGGCCTTTTCACATGAGAGATTGGCTCACATTCACGCCTTGTAGTTGGAAAACGGCAGAAACCCCAACTTCAGCTGATCACCACTGTGCTGCCAATGGATGCTCGAACCTGGATCCTTATGATGAGAGAGTTCAACACAATGCCCTCATGGCCACATAGTGAAACACTGTAAACTTACTGCATTTTTGACAAGTAATATAAACTATTGGAGCTGAATGGAAAATGTTTTAGTTGATAATGGCAAATTTGAGATCCTCGTGGTATTTTATAGCGATTGATTCATTCACTAAGCCATTGCTCCAACAAGGTTAAGGCTGAACGTAGGCTTACCAGATTCAGAAACTGAGAAAAAAGGATTCTTGTGCTCCTTGGTAGCATCACTTTTCTGATTTTCACAACAGATGGCTTTACTACACAAATAAAAAAATCTGCCACCGCAATAGTTTATCCTTAGAATTAAACCAGAACCACTAAAAAAGAAAAAAAAACCATATTGATCTCTTTGCTCATAATGAATATTGTTTACACTTTCTGATCAGTTTTATTACTTTGCCTGGAGCAAGGTTTTCTATCTCAACCCTCAGATTTTTTTCCGGAAACGTTAAACGTTTTTTTGCCAGAAGCGGTTTCACAATAGGAATCAGCACTGAATGTTGTTTGCACGTCCTATTTTTTATTTTTTTTCTAAATGGAAGAGGTAATGTCCCCACTTTAATGTACGGATACGGCATTATAGCTGTTAGCAAGCAAACAATGGTATTCTGGCAACTTGGGTTCTCGTATTCTTAGAATTCCAATGGAGATTGGTGGAAGCATGTTAAAATATGTGGGCGGGGAAAAAAACGGCATATATTGCAGAGCAAAAAAATGGATAAATAATTCCAAAAAAACCTGAAAAGAACAACAAAAGAATGAATTCATAAAATGCAGGAGGACGATTCAAATGACATAAAAAAAAGAAGAAAAAGTCCTCTTTTAGGAGGTCTGGTAATTCTAGCTGAACGGGCTACAGCCTGGGACCTTAGGACAATTTGTATCTTTTTCTTACCATTCAAATTAACCATTGTAGGGTCCACCTAAAAGTCTAGCCTAGGGGTCCTGCTGCCCTGTGGGGGGGGGTATGTGGGGACTGCCGCTGTGGTGGTCGAGTGGTCATAATGATGGACTCCGGGTTCGAACCCCACCGTCACCGCAGTGCCGTTCGGCTGAAGTTGGTTTCCAATGGTTCCCAACTTTGAGATGCAAATGCGAGCTGATCTCCCCATAAAAAAAGTCTCGCCACAGGCCTACAACGATAAATTATTCAATCATTACACTTCACTCATAGTTAGAAAAACTGGTGGCAGATGTCAGTACTACACATAATAAGCATTACACAGAAACAAACTTCACATCAGGTTTCACTACACGTACATTCCCGCATGTACCAATTTGTTAGAGGTTCCGCATATGGACGAGGTGCATGTGTGTGGTTTAGTAGCATGTGGGGACCCATGCATTAATCCCAGGATATATATTTTTTTTTAGAATAGGGGGAGATACACACATATTGAAATTCTAGCCCCTAGGCTCACCATATTTAAACATTAAACACTGTGATCGTGATGGAACTCATGATATACAAATAATAGAGCTTATATTACATAATTGTAATCCATTAACAGGCACTTCATAAAGTTGGTACTCGAATGCTTGGCCCAGTTCCAAACTTTAAAAATATGCTCAGAAATCCATGCAGAAATCGAAAAAAAAAAACCAGATTATATCTGACAGCAGATTTTCGAATGTTAACCTATACCAAATAAAGTGACCCCAGGCGATAATAGATCATGTTACAGTTGTTCTTACTTGTGAACCATTTATAGATGTCGCTGATAAAGTTGTGATTTGTCGGCAATTTAAAATACCCATATTGATGACTCAGTGGGAATTAATTTACAATATATGGTATGTTTTTTGGCATCAAATTTTTCTTTATGCCAAAACAGTGATATGCCACCAACATCATCCTCCCTGGCTCTAAAACATAGATGTTTTGGATGTTCCTATCATCCTGCCTATAACCAAAGCACATAGCACCAAATCAGGTCTGGTGATAAAAAAAAAATAGAGGTATAACGAAAATCAGGAATTTAGCCAATGGGATTATGTACTAAAAACATCTGGCACCACAGATGAGTGAGTATTGTATACAGCCTTGTATACAATTTTCATACATATAGTAACTCAGAGCTTGACAAATAACAGGTGCCATATCACTATGGCGACTAAGAAATTAATACTGGCACCTATAAAATTTTCTATGTGCAGTTACTAAATTGTAATCTCAGGACAAGACTAAACTTTCGGTATTTATATCAGCATATCCTTCAGTACCGAGAAAGTTACTATATCCTGGAAAAGTCTAAAGAAATATTATTTTTTATCTGTTTCTCGTGGGAAAAAAATGTTTGGAGCCTAAAAAATTGTTCTGGCACCTTTTTGCGATTGGTCAAGTCACGTAGTTTTACTTGCATGCTATTTTCGACATGTAATACAAGCTGCTAATGTTAGTGGCAAATATAATTTTTTTTTTAGTTGATAATGGTAAACTTGAGATCCTTATGCATATTATAGCAATTATAAATATATATTGATAATAATAATGCTACACATAGGAGTCCGATGTGTTTTTACGCCTGCGGGTGCTTAGCTTGAGCATAACGCAAGAAATTCTCCTGTTGGTGCTCGAATTTTTCCTACAAAATATTACGGGTGCTTGAGCACTCAAACTTGGACACCACTCATGTCATAATAATAATAATAATTCATTAAGCCATGGTCCCCCAACAAGGGAAAAGCTGACGGGCTCCAGCTTGGAGGCCTGGGAAAAAATTCTTAAATATTTTTTTTGTTTTCGCACAATAAATTCACTACTGTGGGTCCCGCCTAGGATCCTAGCCTAGGTGTCCTACTGCAGTATGTGTAAGAGGGTGGGCATGTATTAAGCATAGGAAATATCTAGTATGGGGGGAAATACATATACATAAATTCTAGCCCTAGACTCTCAGAGGTCTAACCATATTTTTACATTAAACACTGTGATCGTAGGGGGGGGACTTGAATTAATAATGTACAAATAATAGAGAATATGCTATAGTTATAATCTATTTATACACACTTTATAGAGTTGACGCTCGAATTTAAGCAATGGAATTATCGTGTAAATCACCATTAGAGCACAAATAAATTAGAGCTTGATCTCTCCCCGGAGAGAGAGCTACAACATCACAACTCCATTCATCATCTCCTCGGCCTCCAGTGATTTGTGTGCACAGGGACGGTGTGGGCCATACTGGATCGTCTTCCTTGCAAACCAATTCGAGCTTTACCCTCCGCAGAGCAGACGACCGACCGATCGGCCGCGAAACATTTCGTCCGGGGCAATTTAAATCACTATTTCGGCGTCCACCATGCAAATTGTTTGTTGTTAAATTGCTTTCTCATTGGCGTTGCCATTTCTCTGAAACCTAAATACACAGTCGACTTCTTCATTCTGACTCTAGCGGCTGAAATGTGAAGCTTCTGTATGTGGGTGAGATTATGATTTCTGAATAGTACAGGGTAGTCTTAAAATAACTTAACGGATATACGAGCGCCTAGTGGCTGCAAAAATCAATAAATTTCGATGAAATCCAAGACATAGGTGTTGCGCTAGACATAGTACGCGCTCAGGAATAGGATGAGAAACGAAACCCTGGCTCTCGCGATTACGGCAACAGAATTTCAAAAAATTCAAACAGCAATATCCACTTTTATGCATTGCAGAGTGATTGGTGCAGTAAGAACCCATGAATGGGATTAGAAAAACGGTACCTGTATCACAATGTTTAAATATGGATGTTAAATATAGCAAAAAAGACATTTTTTTACACTAAAATTTGAAATGTTTTTTTTTTAATGAAAAAATTCAAAAGTTATATTTGTAAAAATTAATTGAATTTAATGTTTAAATTTTTAAAATATTTTGAAATATATTTCGTTTGTGATTGTCTTTGGGCTATACCACAAATTGTGTGTACAGGACGAAGACAAAGAAAGATCTCACCAAAGGGTTGGTGCACTGGACCAGGGCCGTCTCTATTCTACCACGGCCCTGATTGGACCTTAGATTGGACCTTTCTCCTCGATGGATTGGACGCTCAATCAGGGACTTCCGCAGATCTGAAGAAGTTCCCCGACTCTCATGAAGGAAAGAATAACTTTCCTCCTCCGTGTATGTATTCTTTCCTCCATGCCCGACTCTCGACCGAACGTCCGAAAAATTTAAGACACGAAATTTATCTCCCCAACCTCTTGGTGAGATCTTTCTTTGTCCGCGTCCGCATTTATGATGCTACAGGTGCCGTTCCCGACGCCAGGTTCTTTCCCGAATATGTCAAGTCTTTAATTGATACCACAGTTGTACGGGGAAAAGACAGTAAAAAGTTTATTATGCACTTAAATTGTGCCATCTTAAGAGTATCATGGGCCCTCGGGCCAAGTGGTTTTTTAAAGGCCCTACCTTGCAAATTCTAGAAAATTTCAACCGGATCTCATTTTTGTGAGGCCCCTCTTCTCCCGAGGCCCCCGGGCTATGCCTGGGTTGGACTTCCTACCAACTATCTCATCAATTCTTTCAGTGTGATCAATGGTGCTCAGTACATTGAGGAGAAACATAAGTAATATTTCTCCTCTACAGCTCTAGATACGAAATTATTTTTCTGAAGTTTTTATTAACTTTCTGCCCATCCTGTACTAATCACTCGACCAGTACCGTCTTAAACGCATGGGCCCACCCGAGCACCTCATGACCGTATATCAGTGTTTTCCAATGTGGGCAATATCGCCCCCCGTCGGTCGATGGAATGGTCCGGGGAGGGGGGGGGGCGATTGAAGCTACGGCAGTAGTAGTGAAATGTGCGTTTCTGGACCTTTACTACATTTACTACCTACTGTACATTTCACTACTGGGGGCTTCACTACGTAAATCAAAATTTTTCTCAGATTCCTTGTGCCTTCAATCAATCTGTCCCCTCCCATCGAAGGTTGATCCTACGTACGCTCAAATACGACAAAATTAAAATGTGACGCGCGTATTACATATTTTATGACTCCACTAGCTGATACCCGCCGACGTTTCCCGCCTCGTAAAAAAATTTATATATGTACCTATAGCTTATTAATTATTTCTTAATCAAAAAAATTTCTGCATCAAGTAAGAAAAAATTACTTTTATCTTTTAATATTTCAATTAAAAACTTCAGGCAATCGCTTGTTGGATACATAATATTTTTGTTTTTCCATCTGGTATGTAGATGCACAAATTTTTAGGATTACCAACACGCGAACAGGCAACGAAAAGCTGTCCGTGAGGAATACAGGGCTCAAGTAGGTTGATACTTACCACTGCTAACGACTGGCCTTGCGCTTTGTTGATTATCATGGCAAAATCTAAACGAACCGGGAACTGTAATCGCTTGAAAGTGAATGGCATTTCTTCAGTGATAATTGGGATACGGGAATGAAGACGTCTTCTCCTTTGGTACATCCAAGTTAGAATCGTTGCTTCAATGATAATTGTGCAATTTCTTCACGCAGAGTCTGGAGCCATTGCAGAGTCTCAGTGTCTTCAATTGCTTAAAAACATTATAGGTGCTCCGACTTTGAGGGTCAAGTTGTGCGGTGGCACACCCGGAATATCCAAAGAGTTCAGAAATTCTGCACGATACAGAACTGTGCGTCGTGTCTGTGACAGTGTCAACCGATTTGTAAGATGTGGAGTCTCCCGGAATAATTTTTAGGATTTTTTCGTTGATTTTGTTCACACTGTGATTTTTCGGTGCTAGAATCGCTCTCACAAAGCCACTCATGGTTTCGGTGATTTTGTTGAATGTTTGGGAAGACTGTCTGCAAGTTCTTGAACTGAGTTTAACAACTGGCAAAATCCATTTGGGAACGTAATCAGTCCAGTGCTTGCTTATATCCCGCAAGGGACAGAGCGGGGGCCATGTTTGGTGTTATAGTCCAGTGCTTGGGTCTACGGGAATTCTTCCATTGCCAAGTTTGATCAACTGATGTGAAAATGATAGCAGTGCTGAGTCATTTTGTAGTTGAACTCGCTTGTTGGTGGATGATGATAATTTTTAACTTCGTGCCAGAGTGTTGATGATTTGAGGCAAGCATTGAGTTCATCAGCTGGCGTTGAACATTTTTATTCTTAGTTTTGTCGTCGTAGCTGCTGTTCTCTGTTGTTAGCATTGGCGTACGCAAGGGAGGGGGGTTTGGGATAATTTTCTTAGGACGCATACTTAAAATAAAAATCAATTGATGAAGGAATTTCAAAAAACTTGCATTTAACTGTAGTCACATTGCAAATCTGCAAATTCTAATTGTAGCTCTGGTGGGTATATGTGTATATTGTTACGAACTATCGACGATAGATGGCGCGATTTCTTCTGATGGCTCTCAAAATGTCGAAATCAGTTGATACCAGTTTCGGTCTAGCGCATAGGCATGCGATTGGCGGAGAATTCGCGGGAACATTCTAGAAAACCCCTCCGTACAGTAGCGCCGCCGACTAGGAAACGGTAAGATAGAATTTTGTGGAATGTTCTATTTCTCGAAGTTTCTGTCGGGGTTATAAATAGTGCGGCGTTCACAAGATGGCAGGCTAGACAGGCGCTCAGAAAAGGCTGAGAGAGGCACAAGGAGATTCAGTCAGTTGTGAGCTCTCTGATTAGCCTGTAAATACGTGTAAATTGCTGTTCTATAAATAAATCTGTGTTTGTCCGTCGAACCGCTTCTTATTTTTGCAACCTCGAAGTCTTGTGAAAAATTATCCGGGACACAATATCGTTGTTTATTTTCACATAAATTAATAAATTCCCGGATACGCCCATCCCCCGGGAAAGCTTCGATATCTCTGAGATGGGAAGCGGGGTGTGTCCGGTCCTTCAATGTTCAATGTAGCTCTGGTGGAATACTTTCGATCATAGGCGTACGCAGAATTTTCTCGGGGGAGTTTCAATTTATTTTCTTCTCAAGGGGGGGGGGGGGGAAGGTGCGTTTTTTCCGGCAAAATAACACTATAATCTCGACTTGAGGGGGGGGGTTCCCCTTGCGTACGCCAATGCTTTCGATATCGACCGAGAATGGTGAGGAAAACATTTTCATAGAAATTTCATTCTCGCGGAAGTCGGAAAAAAACTGCTTCTGAATTCCATTCTCAGATTTGAAAAATGCACTGTGCATAATCGTCCGGTTTCCAAGTTGTAGATCTATTTACCAACGCCAGTAATTTAGGAAAACGTATACAGTTTTTGTTTTGCAATTGACGTTCCTTAAAGGACTAATTTAGTTTCAAACTAAGTCCTTTGGATCGAATGAAGTTAACATGTAATGTCTGTTGTAGTGAAAGTGGTTCAAAGTTGGAGAAAAACTTTTGGCACAAGTTTTCCTGGTGTATGAGGCAGTGGAGAAAGCCATCATCTTCGTATTTCCACATTTTTCGGCATCTGGCTTTATATATATAGAGGGAGCACCATTTTTTTTTTTTTGTAGTTATGTAGTTATGGCAGGTATGTTAAGTCCAACTCGCATTTGGCCAATGTTTCTGCCAAATTTGAGTATAAGTCGAAACTTCGTGTGGTATCCTCAAGTGCACACACAACGACATTAGCTAACTCCTCAACAATTTTGAAGTTTTTGTCAATACCACGAATGAAAATAGCCGCTTGTGCGGTATCTGTTGGATCCGTCGATTCATCCATAGCTACTGAGTAAAAACGAAAATTTCTCACATTTGTATTTGAAGGTCTTGAATACATCTGCTGACAGATCCTCCACGCGTCTTGCTACTGTCACACCAGACCAACTAATGTTCGAAACAGCTTGAGCCTGTGATGGGCAAAGCACATCAACTGCAGACTGAAGGCATTCTTACAAATTACTGTACAAATTCCTTCTTCCAACCAATCAAGATTCATGCATCAATCGATCAAAATGTTTTGGTGGGCCACGGGTTGAAGACCTCCTACTCTACATGCCATGTTTAATTTTAAACAAACTATAGTCCGTTTCAGGTTAACTTTGCAGTGAAGAGGAAGCTACGAGGGAACCGCATCACTCGTTGCTATGACAACGAAAGCCTCTTAACCTATGTATCGATGCGCGGCCTCGGTAAGGTATGGCTGATTCTCGCCAATCGCGCAGAAAAAAATATTTTTCACGTGTAACGTAATGCTTGTAGAAAAAATTGCAGTCAGTTAGTAACAAAAAATTAGCTAATAAAAAAAAAAATCATTGTCGATACTTTCAGAAATCAAAGTTGCGGTTTTTGAAATCATTTTTTTTTATTGAAAAGTATCTTAGTAACTCCTATTAACCCGGTTTTCACGTTTGAATTTGGGAATAGCCCCAAATAATAATAATAAAAAGGATAAGGCAAAATTTAGAATTCTTTTACTCACTTTTCTTGCCGGAATTTCCGCCGCTCATCCACCCGAACGCATATACGTCGATGCCACTTGTTATCACTACAGTTTTAGTCATTTTTCACGGATTCCCATTCTATGGAATCCTCACTTGGCGTTGTAGAACTATCTGATTCTCTATTACTTATTAATTGTTGTTGCTCCAACATGTGTTCCATCAGGCCACCTGCAATCCAAAATTCCTCTTCTTTTTCAATAACGTGCTTTATGCATTATTGCCAAAAAGAACGGAGAACGTTTTAGCGTGTCTATCTCTGGTGAAAAGCAAGATACAACTGTCACAGAAGGAAAAAATACACTGCAAGCCTAAACCATTGTGGGCCTCTCTCTCTCTTGCTTATTTATATTTATCTGGAGAGACACTAAAGGGTCATCTGGAGGAACAGCCTCTGCTGTGGGGGAGGAAGTTGGTGTGGGTGAAAAAGAGACATTACTTATGTCAACACCCTCCGCTATCGGCTATTGGAATTCAGAAACCACCCCTATCCTACGAACACGGCAAGAAATAGATATAAAAAAAAGAGGGGGGGGGGTCTGGAACCGTAACCTACCCCCATAAAGAGAGCCTCTCACAACGGTATCGGCGCTGTCGTGGAAGAGGGACACTTCCTGTAATCTATGAGTGAATATCTGAATTCGTTGGAGGTTATTTTCGCGAGAAAAAAAACCTGATTGAATATTCGTCTGGGTGTGTAGGCCTATAACTACATGCAAAACTGAATGAAAAATTGTATCTATTGGAAAATTCAACAAAATGACGATATAATATATATATATATATATATATATATATATATATATAACTCTCTCTCTCTGAGCAATCAAAAAAAAAAAAAAAAGCACGATAGTAATATTGGCGGGGAAAATTTCTTGGAAATCGCGCCAAAATGTTCTTGAGCTCGCCATGGATTTTTGATAATGGTAACCAATATTTTTCTAATTTAAAAATTTTAAACGAATATACATTGGTTCAAAACGGTATTTTTTCAGTATCTTTTTCAAAATCATAAAAAAATTTGAAATATTCTATATAAATGATCATCAGAAACCTCCGATGTATGGGAACTATATTTTGCGGCGAAGGAATACTCTCTACCTTTCTCTCCACTGCAAAGTTAACCTGAAACAAACTATAGTTGGCAGACACAAAAAGTAGGGCACCCCCCCCCCCCCATGGAATACCACACTAGATATGTGTGATACATAGGCGTATGCGGGATTTTCTCGGGGAGGGGAATTTCGAAATTGTTTTCTTGTGGAGGGAGGGTTAGGTTTAAGTTACAACCCCACCACCCCCTTTGTGTACGCCAATGATATCTCTAGTTTGGTGTTGCCCGTGACGCTCTAAGATGGCCTTTCACTTTATAAAAATAGAAAAAAAAAACACACACACACACACCGACCTCTGTTGTGACAAAATATTTATTAGAAAAAAAACAATATCTATAGCGTTATTATAAATCATCATAACACTATGATAGAGTGTGTATGTATATGTAACAAGAAGAATAACCCATATATCCACTACATTATAATATTTTTGATGCGGAGCAGTACTGTTGTTGGAGACTGACTATAACCAATAGCCAGCTTAAGCGACGGGAATAAGAAATTAATCATGAATACAAAGATCATGAAATGTTATAAGTGCTATTAACTTATAACATTTCGAATACAAAATACGAAACGCATTTCATGTGAGCTTGAAACATTGACTTGCTGTTTGCATCCTATTTTCCTTATATTTCTGAATGGAAGAGGTAACAACCCCCCCCCCCCCCACTCCTTCAGTATACGACATTAGCTGTTGTACAGCAAACAATATGGTATTCTCATAATGGATGTTGAGGTTTTGTTCCTCGAGAGCTGTTTTTCGGACTGTATTTTTTATGTTATTCTGGGGCGAACTGGGTCACGATTCGAAGACCCTACTTAGAGGCAACTTTTGGGTTCTTGTGTTCTGGGAATTTCGATGCCGATTGGTCAAAGCATTTAACATGTTTGGGGTGGGGAGGAAAACACTCATAAAATACAATCATATTAATAGAGATATGTTTCAGATTGGAAAACTTTTTTCCCCAGAAGAAAAATTCCGGAAACTCGAAAAGGACAACAGGGCGAATTTTCCGAAACGAAGGACACTTGAAATGACAAAAAAAGGAGGCTGTCTGGTAAACCTCCTACACATTCCTCTACGGAATTTCTAACTAATTGGGGCATGCTGGAATGTGTTCTGAGTGTATGTGTGGTCCTAACGTATTTATTTTATCAGAATTGCACTTGTTCGTATTCTTGCTTTTGCTGCCACCTAGCTTCCATATTTTGAAGTAAAGATAGTAGTGAATAATTTCCATGTTGTAAAATAATGTGTTGCAGAGTCGTGGGGACCGGGACGATTCTCATTTTTTGTTTTTTCACGCTGTGAATTCATCATGAAGGGGGCCCCCAAAAAAATCCTAGGCTGGGGGGGCAAGGTTGCAGGTCTGCCTGCTCTCTGCGGAGACACTTTTTTAGTAGTTGGGAACCGTAAAAACCAACTTCACACGACCACCTACTCTGTCTTTATTCTTCAAATTTAATCCAAGTTAAATTGATTTGATATAAATTTTTTCAAGAATGGTGGTATATCACCATTGAATTTGTTTATGTTAGGGCATATTTTTGCGATTCTACAAAAAGCTAATGCTCACATTTTTCAGTTTTTTACGTCATATTTTTCTTTTTTCTTAGGCCGTTCTCTTCAGTGCTTTCAATATGCATATTTTTTTCTGTTTGCGGATATTTTCCTTTTTGTGCGTATTTTCACTTTTTTTATGTCCGAAATCCTACATTTTCGAATCATGTTTCTTTTCTCCCCTTTTTTGGTCTTATTTCTGCATTTTCTTAAATGCGCATTTTTTTCTGTCTTTTGGGGGGAACCTCAGCATTTCTTAATGCTGAGTACGTATTACATTTTACGTATATTTTTCAATATTCTTACAGAAATTTTAAGGCTTATTTTTTTATCTTGTGCATATTTCGAAATTTTCAAATGCATATTTGAGCATTTTTAACCCTTACAGCGGCAATCCCGAGAAATATCTCGGATTCTTAAAGTGATCTCAAAACGACAACCCCCGAAGCCTAAATACCAGTGTAAGTTTTCTTCTCCCGATAGCATGTTTTCCTTCCCGCCCCGTCCTCTCAATCAACTGCCAGTGGGCGGGTCAGCTTTTCTTCAGTCTGATAACAGAGAGAGAGACGGTGTTTTTCCTGTCCATTGGAGGTAGTAGGCCTATAGTATTATTGCGTACAGCATAAATAACAGAAAATAGTTTATTTTCTCTTTTCTTCGGGGTTTTTTTTTCATTATGTTGTGTTGGGGGTGGGGGAAGCATTTATCAGCTCACAATCGAAAAAAAAAATCTTCAAAATAGGTGGCAATTGCTAGAAGGTTTAGTGATTTCTACTGTGGCAGTTATAATGCGGATCAGGAAAATTAAAAAGAAACTGCTTAAATACATATATTAGTTATTTTTATGAATTTTTTCATGTTTCGGCACTTTTAAATGCATATATATTTTTTCATTTTTGCGTGTATTTCTTATTTTTAGTGCCATACTTTGGCATTATCAGATGGATTTGTTTTAATTTTTCGCACATATTTTTGATTATATGGAATATCTCGGCATTTTTAAATGCAGATTTATCTTTATTTCGCCACTTTTTTGGCGCATATAATCCGGGCTCTAATACAAATACAACGCCACAACAGGCAAAATGCCCAACGAGGTGGCTGAGGAAAAAGATGCCCATAACAAATATGGTAATCATAGTAACAAATTAACATAAGTAACTAATAGGAAATCATTCCCCTCCCACAATGGTGAGGCAGTGCAGTCTTAACGCATGGGCCTGGGAGGTCCTCAAGAAAAAAAGGGCCTCAGAAAAACGAGTAGTTGAATTTTTCGAGAATTTTCCAGGTAGGGTCTCAGAAAAATCACTTGGCCCGGGGCCCCACGATGTTCTTAAGACGGCCCTGGGGTGAGGATGATAGGGACTACAGCCTGGGGGGAGCACAGAATGATACTTATCTATTTCTTTGGTTTTTTTGACAATATAAATTCACTACACAGGGGGCTCACGAAAATCTGGTATTAGACCCGTCGAAGATTCCATCCCAGGGGCATCATCTACAGGATGTGTGGGCCATGTTGACGATGAAGACAGCGATTCAATAGAATTCTTTTAACGTACTATATATATATAGCGTAAAAAGGAGAAATTACACATCCTCACATTCATTGTAAAATGAATTTATTGAAAACTGAAAAAAAAAAAAAATTGATTTTAATAAGATTGATTTTTTTTTTCAGTGCATCTATTATATGGATATTACAATTAGAAAATTCTGGACGTATTGAAGAGATAGAATTCTTCACTGAAACAACTTACGATACTACTACTTGAATTTATAAATTATAGCAAGTTACATGGTGTATACCAGGGCTGGACAAATCGCAAAAATAAAAATCAAGGCATCGGAATAATTTTTTAGGCGCCAAAAAAATTTACCTGAAAAAAAAAAAAATCCAAATTAATGTTTCTTTTGACTTTTTTCAGGGCAATAGCGATCCTCTTCCATATGCTGCTATAAGTTCCAAACATTTTGTGCTGTTTCCAGCCAGCAATTTAGTAACTCATCAGTAGTTTTTTAACCTCCTTGTTAGTAACTATACAAAGAAAATTTCAGATGCCAAATACCAATTTTTAAGTCGCCACGGAGACACAACATCTGGGATTTGTCCAGTCCTGGTGTATACATACATACATATTGCAGTCTATTGAGATAGGGTGTATATTAGCTTTCATCAAATACATTTCATTTAATAATTCTATGCGTGAATATACGTTAAAATAGTTTTTTTTTTTGCAATTAATATCGTATAAGTGGACAATGATTATGTATTAAAAATCCCATGAAGGAATTGATTTTGTTTTTGATTGTATATAGCTCTTATAGTCAAGAAAATTTCAATTTATTAAATTATGAATTATTATTTATAATAATTACAGGGGAACTCGGCTAATTTAAACAAGGTTAATTTTGGATTTCTGGATAATTTTAGGAAATTCCAATTCAATTTACTGCTGAAATTACCTATTTACAGTAATTCCAATTTTCCTCCCGTGAGATATTGGCTCTTAACCTCTGCTCCATGTGCATTATCAGAAGCTCCGTAGCTACTCTAGGACCATAGAATAAATCAGTAAATTTGATAAATAAATTAAAATAAAAAGAGGGCCCCGCCATGTAAATCATCTCATAAAAAGGCCTCCACGAGTCCAAAAATATTGAGAACTGCTGCCCTACTTCTAAGTTTGATTCGGATATGTTGTTTGTAAAATGTCTCTGTTCTCAGAATTCCTGGCTACCTTTAAGTCATCCTTTTCTTCACTCCAGTGTTTTCCAAAGTGGGCAATATCATCCCCGGGAGGAAATATAATGGTCCAGTGGGGTGGTAAAAGCTATGGGTTTAATATGGGGGGGGGGGGGTTTATGGGCTGCAATGAGTAGACGGGAAGTGAGAAAAAATTGAAAAGAAGGGAGTGATGGAACAAAAAGTTTGGGAAACTTATGCTTTTATTCTCATGATTTACTGACCCTTTTCCAGAATATAACATGTACCTTACATTAAAAAAGGCTAACGGGCAACTCGAACTTTACCGGATCTTGGATGACTTCATTAGCACCTGCAAATGGCAGATGCAAATGCCACTATTCAAGGAATCAAAAAGTTTGTACGAGTGCAACATAGACGCTGCAACCTGGACATGTTTGAGGATGTCCCCCACCAATAATTAATATACAATGCAATGTACTACTACTACCCCCCCCCCCTACGTAACGGCTTGAGTCCTATATATATACGCCGCAACTGGCGAATTTGAGCCTCCCCCAATGTTTTCTTCATTTCGGCACCTTTTTATAACAATAAATTTCTCCTCAAGACAACTGTTAAAGAGCTGGAGGGCTGAAATCCCAGTACATCGACTGGTAAGACATGTTGGAGATTCCCACACGTTTTTCTAGCATTATTGTTTATTTTGGAATATCAATATGGCTTAGTAACATTTTTAAAATATCTGAAAAAGGTTCATAAGCTTGATCAATTCTAGAAAAAAATATTATGGTTGACTTACAGATGTGGATGTTGGTGAAAAATTAAAGAATAATGTCACACCAGGAAAAGGACGAAAATGAATCTAAAAAAGCAACACAGGTCCCTATTCCAACACTAGTAAAAGCTAAGGACATGTTTAAAAACAAAAATTACATCTTTCATTCGCTAAATTAACCTTAAGATCTGATACACTTCAGAGCATCCAAAAAAAAATTAAATAGTTTTCATGATCATTAAGTTTTATACAAACACTAGTTGCAACAACGAAAGAAACTGGCATAGTAAGTAATAGTATACGCACAATACATTTTTATAATTATCAAAGAGTTTTTGATTTTTCGGAAGTACAGTTACCTTATAAGGGGGAAATTTGATAATTAGGACTTTCTTGGTGTCCCTTCAAGCTTCGAATTAACAAGGTTTGACTTATGTGTGTGTAGATACATAATATATTTATAACCCATCAGAGATTCACAAAATAGCATTATTTGAAACATAACCTTTGGATAATTTCGAATATTTTATTGTGAGATAACTCTTTCAAACATTTTTTAAAGAATATTCTCATATGTATTGCATGTTCAACCTTGTAAAATGTGTAAGTATGCCACTAGTATAAATTTTATAATACAACTTACTGGAACATTAGTCTTAGCTGCCGAAATAAATAGACAGGCTTCATGATATTTTGTTCTAGAAGGATACTAGACTCTCGAAATATACTATTTCCTATCATATCAAATGTTAAATTTGCAACAAAGAAGAAATCTAAACTGATGAGTTTGTTTTAAACTCCCTCATATACATATCACATACTTGGATCTCGATTTGTCTTTTTTCAATGCAACTGGCTGATTCACAATATTACGGTAAATTTTATATATACATTTTTTTTTTCATGAATTTTGGTTGCACTGAAATAATCCATTTAAAGATTGTTTATCATGTTGAAAATTCAATTAGCATTCTGAAAAACAAATATATAATTTTGCAAGTTTCTCATAATCAATAACAAGCTGCAAAGAGGAGAACTGAAAACATATCAAAAAATTTATCACTTCAGATTGCACATTTATACTGCCAAAAAAAAAAAAGGAGACAATCAAAGATGGCAAACTCTTATACCTCATTATTCCTAAACATGCACAGCACCAGAAGCTATCAAAATACACTGACACATTTAATTGAAAGCAAAAATTACAGAAATCCAAGACCTCATAAATTATATCAAACTGATATGATTTTCCCAAATGTAACAATTATAAATAATATTTTTCACGGCATCAAGAAGCGAAACAATTTTCCATTATACTGAAGTAATCACAACAACGCTAAAATGATATTTCATATTGCACCAATTTCTACATTCAATTACTTTTTCTGATCAACTAGTCAAAGAAACATATATTAAATAGCCTAATTGACACAGTTTACTTAACTTAACTTCCATAATAGCATTCAAGAATTGTTTGTAATCTATTGAAAAATGAGCAGAGACCTAGACCACTGAGTAAAAGTCACAGTTACAAAATTACATAAATGGGAAAGACATTTAAAAGAAAGGTTCATTGTTTGGGACCAGAAGATTAGTTCATAAAATCAAGCATCGACTGTACAACAAAACCTGTATAGATAACTAATTATGGTACAGATGCGCTAAAAGGCTATTAGCTAGTAAAGGATGACCATTTTGAAGAATTAGAAAAAAAATTTGATTATTTGTTTCTCTGCATTAACGTGGCTCTTGGACCTTTTGAAATAGATCTTGTATTCAACTAAAAACATGAAATATATACCACAAAAAAGACATAATGAACTGATTCACCAAAAAAAAAACAAAAAAAAAACGCAGTCGCATTTAACGAGTTGAAGTCCACACCATAATCAGACTGTATTTTGTACTTTATCTCGCTATAGTAATAATGATAAGTGACCTTAGCACCAACTGAACATATTCAAATGAATTTATCGGTGTTTTTTTATCAATATTCGGCCTGCGAGGAATTAATTTCGCTCTTATTTATGGCCAGCAGAAGTAATATGTGAAACATGCTCAACAAGCCAAAAAAAATGTTGCACCCATGCTGTAGAACAGGTGTCATCAGTCATTGCAGGCCAAGAAAAAAATTTCCATGAAGCCAGAAAGTCGTACTTCTTTACCTAGATTTACACAGTTTAGTGATTGGGCCCTGGCTCTGAGTTAAACGGGACGGGGGAGATATACATGATTTTTCACTTATCTTTAAACTATTTGTTCATCAAATATAAATTTTCTTTGGCTGTGTGAATAGTTTGATAAATGCTTCTCTCTGTGCGGGAGTAAAAAAAAAAAATATTTCCCTTTCTTTTTTCAATTTTCTTTTGTGATAGATGGCAACCAATCTCACAGACATAGCATATTCAATACGATCAGGAAAAAAAGTGATTAAAAACAAAAATCAAACCCACTGTCACAGGCAAACTAATGATTGGAGGTGCTCTACCACTACACCATCCCATGTGCACCCACCCACCCCTCACAAAACAAGCAAATGCATCAAAGAGAATAGAAATAATTAAAAAAAAACCATGTGTATGCCACCTATAGCAATTTTAAGAATTTCATCATAACAAAAAAAGCAATTGAAATCGTCAGAGA
Source organism: Pholcus phalangioides (assembly GCF_987345545.1). Classification (NCBI taxonomy): domain Eukaryota; kingdom Metazoa; phylum Arthropoda; class Arachnida; order Araneae; family Pholcidae; genus Pholcus; species Pholcus phalangioides. Next base: position 18,564,560 of record NW_028301616.1, on the reverse strand, counting down.
AAGATTTAACAGTTTTACTATGCTCATCATCTATAGATGATGGCAGCATGTCAAGGGTTGAATAGCTTTATTAATTCTACAACTATTTCTCTGTCAATAATTCTGGTACTATTTTTCATAAATTATATATACTTATGCTCTGGAAAAAAAATTTCCACTTTTATTTTAAAACAATCTATTTCAATAATTATTGGAACCATTTCTCTCATTAATTCTGAAATTATTTCTTTCAATAATTATGAAATTATCTTGCATCAATTCTGAAACTATTTTTGTCATTAGTTTAGAAGAAAATTTTAAATTGCTTCTTACACTAATTTTGTAACACATCTTTTCGTCTTTTTTTTTTCAACATTTCTACAAATTATCTAACTATGTCAGGGTTCCTACAACTCTTGACTGAAAAATTTCCCTGAGTATCGGATGTCTATTTCCCTGGCCATCAAATAACTGAAAATTTTCTAAAAGAAATTTATACAGTATTATCCGTTCCCAAAAAGTTTGATATTATACAATAATACTTATTTAAAAGAAAAAAAGCAGCACATCAAAATTTACATTTGATTAGGACAGCAAATGTTAACTCTTTTATCAAAAACGATAAATGATAGTACTCTCGAACATTCAACTGTTTAATATTGAAATAACTGTTTAAAATGAAAATTTTTTTGATTACTGCATCAGCCAGTATGCCAGGAAATAGGACAGATACAGATTCTGAGCAATTCTTAAATATAATATAAAGCAATTCTTAATATCTGGACTCTAAGATCATTTGATCATTTTTGTCTCGCACCACGGTCATTTTCTGCACACGAGGGTTAATTAGACCGGGACCTACAATTTATTGCCGATTCCGAACGGCATGCTTGTTTTTTATACTCATCGAGAGGTTGGCGCGCTAACCCCTCGATGGGGGACTCCCTGCGGTAGCAATTTTTTTGCTGCGGTCAAGTAGCCGTTTTTTGTTGTACCCGTGTCAGGAAACTGGACTCTAAGAATTGATGAAAGTGGCCAGCTTGAACCTCATTTGTTTCTCTGCATCTTAGGGCCTCCTATCTGTTTTATTAACTTCATTCAGATAGAAAAAAACATGAAGCTCAACCTATCACAATCTCGATTTCATATTCATTCTCGTAGCTATACTATAGCTTCTGAATTAGAAACACTAACATAGTTTGATGAGTTAAATGGAGATACGCATAGAACTGCAAAATATTTGGTTTTGTTCTTTGATCAAGTATTCAAGATTAGATTGAGCAGTGTGGTTTTTCAAAATGCAAAGAATCTTGCGAAATATTTTAAAATGTAAAATTTTGTTTTAGTCGATTGGGCAAAGAAACAGAATTTATAAATAAAACTGGGGCCACGATTAAAAAGAACCCTTAGAAACGAATACAAAATCAAACATTCATGGAGAGAATAGCTTGCAAATTCGATAGATTTCATGAAATCCAACAAACACTGATCTGCTACACAGCTAATAATAGTTCAATAAGTAAAAAAAGCTGCTTTGGAGAATTGTTTTGCTGGCCTTGTGAGTTAATAGGGAAAAAATGATTACAACAAAAAATCTGGCCTAACTAGTGAAGAAAATAAATATAGTGAAATTAATTACCACGTGTATTTCATATCAGCACGATTTCTAAATTTGTGAAATAAGTGTGAATATGCTTGATTTTTATCAAATTTCGAGTAAAGCATGCTAAAAATGTAAAAAAAAATTTTTTTTTAAACCCGCTTATTTTACACTATACTTGATATTTATGTATTAAAATGTATTCATAGATACTCCATAAACCTTGCTTCCCCCCCCCCCCCCCCACAACTAGCATCCAACATTTTAAAAATCTGGTGTCCAAATTTTGTGAAAGGAAGTAAACAAGAGTGGATGGAAAAACAACTATAAAAAAATAGCATTAAGAATAGAGGGAGAAAAAGAAAGTGAGGGATATCATTCAGTAAAAAGAAACATGGTATTTGTTTATTATTCAACAGGATGGACCATGAATTATTATTACGCCATCAATTGAAAAGTGGAGGACATCAGTATTGATTAGTACGGGTTGTGGTGTCACAGGGAATTCTTCTCTAATAGGGTTGCGAATAAATGGAATAGCTTACCTTCCCTGAGGTAGTAAATTGTAACACAATTGACATGATTAAAAAGAAATACAATAAACATGTCAGGATAAATCGAGACGCTATCCATACTTAGAATAAGACAACCATAAATACATTTATGGGCCATTGTATTATATCTTATGTATATAGTAGTCTTTAGGTTACTAAGCTAGAGATAAATGTAAAGGTAACCTTGTATATGTGTATATATATATATATATATCCTTTTTTTTCTTTTCAACCACAATTTTTTACAATCTCTTTGAAGAAATATTTCAGTGTTAAGAAATTTCCCTGACTTTCAATGACTTGGCTGTCTGATCCCTGACCACAAATTTTTTTCCTGACTTTCCAGGTTGTAAGAATACTATATGTAAGCCTTGTTTTGCCAGCAGGACACCACAAAAAGCTTTGAGAGCCACATGAAACCCACAGGCCTATAGACAATGATGTTAATTGATTTAAATGACTGAAATCAGTATTTCTTAGGTGTAAAATAATGAAAATTGTTCTAATGCATAAGGAGAAAGTTTGTGATTTGGTAAACAAAAATAAGCACGAGTGACTTTCGGAAACGAATTAATCTCATCGATCAAGGTACTACTGCCCTTATATGACCTGGATTGCAATGCAAGATGCCACTGCACTTGTATGACCTAGATTGCAATGCAAGATGAAGCAAGTTTCCTCCATTTTAATTTGATATTAAAAAAACAAGTCCAAAATGGCTCTCGTTGGGATCATAGCACAACTATCAACTAAAAAAATTGTATCAACAATAACAGTTATTCACTATTTCTTTTTATAACTACGGCGTTAGTTACACTGTGTTCTTCCCCTGTCCTAAATATTATTTACACAACATCCAACATATGGAATAACAACTTTGGCATTTCTTGCAGAAGCGAATACTGCAATATATAATATATATATTTTCATATGAAAAAAAATCACCTATTGATATATTTGTACACATGTATATACACAATCATTTTATAAAATAATATTCATCATATAGGCAATGTACACGAAAAACAAAAGAAAAGTTCTTGACAACTCACACAGCTACATTGACCATATTACCGAGAAATGAAGCTGCACACTCAAAAAAGTACATTCACAATGAACGCGCACATACACAGATATATTTATACATATATATATGGACATTTTCATCAACATAAAAAAATTGTAAATATAAAAACAGTCAAAAATATGTGTAGCGATGATAAAAAGAAAACTACAGCTTTCTATGAGTATAATTTAAGCATAGCAAATAGCATAAAAAAATGCTTCAAGAAATAAAAAAAATTACAAATATTCAAATTAAAAATTATACATCGTGGAAACTTCTGCACACTGCAGCGAAAAATGCATGAACTTCAGGTTGATATCAGCGAATAAAATTTGAGTTTTAAATAAACAACTAAAGCAAAAAAAAAAAAAGTGTACAACAATATTGCTGACATATTAAAGGTATAGTTCGTGAAAAATCAAGAGCTGAATTGTATTTACATGGCACACTGATACACACAAATTCATTCGGCTACCCTCAATGTTTAGATCAGAAGTTTCCAACACGTTCAAGTTCATGTTGAACCTTTAATGGTTGCGAGATTATTCTACCAAACCCAAATAAACATAAATTTTTCTTCGATATGGATATTTCCATTGTAACGCCAAGGAAAGCTGAATGAAATGCTTTTCGTGGTGAAAAACCCCATTAGAAATTTCACAGCTGAGCCTCTGAAAAGGTGTTTCGGAACCCAAGTTGAAACCAATGCAAGGTTTCCATTGAAATCTGCTTGATCATTTTCCTGACCAAATCTTCAGAAGAAAGAAATGTAATTGAAAATCTTAAACTTACAAATGTTTTTTGAGCTTCAGTTTCACCCTGACAAAACTTTTCCTTTGACTTTTGCAAAATATTTTACATTTTCATCATTGCCCAAAGCACGAACACGTCTATACAGTGATTGTGACCAAAACTCCAAAATTTCCGAGATTTTTCCCTCACCAAAATTCAACTCTGGAAGAAAAAATATACAAAAGATCCTGCTTATAACGTTCCCACTTAGAATGTTTTCCAGCTCAGTACAACTTGCTTTGATGGTCTCAACTCTTACTAATACTCATCATTTCCTGTTTAAAGCATTTTCCCCTATTTACAATGTTTTTCCCACGACAGTTTTTTGAAAAACGGTATAAGCAGGATCCACTGTAATTCAAAATCTTAACCTTTTGAATTTTAGTTCTGCAAGTTTCATTTTTTTCCCCTTCGCTGAACTTTTCTCTGAATTTTATCAAATATTTGCATATTACACTGGCTTTTGGCAAATATATTTGACATTTTCCCTGACATTCCAGGTCACTGGAACCCTGCAATAGCAGTCTAAAAGTTCTTGGAAATCATGTGAGGAATTGTAAGTTATGGTGATTTTCTTCCCCACAGATCTCTAATTATCGCAAAGTAAGAACAGCTGAAATCCTCAAAAAACTGGAATGATCACAGCAACCAAAAATCCTGGAACAATTCCATAAACTGCAGGAAATAAGAATTAGACCAATCAAGATTGTAATTTGACTGACAAATGATCACAAGATACAGTGGAGATTTGGTGGCAATCGAAAAATATTTGCTAAACAGGCTAAGTCAGTGAGCACTCAATGACTTGGCCCAGCTGACACGTGAAAGCTTTGAGGCTTTGAACAAATCAAAGCATACAGCATATTCTACTGCATTTGCAGTGTTAGCAAACTACTTTTGTTATAAATGCTTATTTTATTACTTTTGACTACTTTTTACATGGGATACAAATTAGTTTTTATACAAGTATTAATATTGTAGGGATATGAAATGACTCGAAGAGACCCTATCATTTCATATGGAAAGAATTACTTCACGACAAACAAGATTTCCATGATATGCAAGTAACGTTCCGAAACAAATCAAACTCTCAAGTTAATATATCACCATATTTCACAAATACAAGCTGCTCTTGACAAGAAAGCTTTGGGGATTAGTTTTCACAAACTTCACATGAAAATCCTTTAAGCTATAAAAATACATGACTGGTCATTTTGACAGAAAAACCAGTATGAAAGTGATTTTATTTGAATTCTAATTTCAAGCGCTAGCTCATTTTTAACGCAATTAAACTACCAACATATTTGGAATAATACAGTGGTTCCCAAACTGTGAGTTGTGATCCCCCCCCCCACTTCCTGGGGTGAAGGAATCATGAACGATTTTCCAAAATTTAAACGTCTTAAACTAAATTTATTTTATACTTTCGTAACACTGATATATATGCCAAACCTAAAACACACCTTAACACTTAGCTGTGCTACTTATTATCCATGTGCTCACTCACTAGTCAAAAGTAAAGCATAAAACTAATAAATTAGAAACACTATAGGTCCCCTTATTAAAATTTAAAATCTCAAAAACAACAAATGAAAAAAAAAATTTTTTTTTGATGCTTGTGCAGACAGTACACAATGGTACAAATCTTCAATCATTACACTTCTCTCATTTATTTTGAAAAATAGGTGGCAGCATTATAACAAACATTACACAGAAATAACCTTCATGTCAGTTTCACAATATGTACATGCACATTTTCCAGCATGTACCAATTCGTTAGAAGTAGGGCCGTCTTAAGAGCATCAAGGGCCCCTGGGCCAAGTGATTTTTCTGAGGCACTACTAGGCGAAATTCTCAAAAATTTAAATCAGATCTAATTTTTGTGAGGCCCTCTCTTCTCTTCAGGTGCTGGGTGAGCCCATGCCTTAAGACGGCACTGGTTAGAAATTCCGCGGAGGAACATGGACAAGGTGCATGCATGATTTAGTTGTAGTAGTAGACAGTCTCATAAAATTTTAATTATCAGGTTTGGCAAAATCATCAGATTTTGATGACACTACTAAATAACAACTACTAAACTAATTGAGCTACTACCACTACAACTACTCAAACTAGATTTGATGACAGGAAGCTCTACAATCATTCATCTTTCATTGGTTGTCAAACACAGGTTGATATATTCACTGCACAGGCAACACACATACAAGCACTGACATAGCTCAAGCAGGATGTCAGTGCTTGATTGTGCAATGTAAGAGTTGATTACGCAATATGAATAGTATCCCTGCAGCAACAGCTATCGATTAAATTTTAACTAAAGTGTGAAAAAAGGAGGGTCACCAATAAAGTTCTTGTCAAAAGGGAAGGGGGGGGGGTCAACGGGAACCATTGGAATAATGCACTTGGAGTTCAAGAGGATTTTATTTGAATTCTATTATGATTTTATGATGATGATGGTTTACTTGAATTCTAAAAAACTCCAAGCGCATTATTCCTAAAATCTTTATACAGCCAATGCTCATCATAATGACCTTCACCGTTTCATAAAAAACAAATGTTATATCAAATCCGAAACATATATAATAACTAGGGGCTCTGATTTTTATGAACTATGATGAAACGTCGTTGCTGATCGACAACCTGAAATTCAAGTTATTTAACCCATCAGCAACTAAGTTTCATCATTAGGTCACAAAGATCTGAGTCCTAATGATAACATTTGAAATTTATTTGATCACTCTGGGACTTATTTGTTACTGGATTTGATGACAGGAAGCCCTACAATCATTTATCTTTCATTGGTTGTCAAACACAGGTTGATATATCCGCCATAGTTGTAATGGAATGGTCATTATAACATGTGGGGGTCATTACAATGAGCATCGACTGTAGCTGGCTATTCCATTGCATTAAAAATGATCACATGCAATAATATTCCTTCAGTGAATAATGAGTGATGAAACATTGATACGATGAAAGAAATTTTCGAATGGGAAAAATGAAACTGTTTTGAAAGCTGCAATAAAAATTTCTAATTTTCACATTAACTGTTGGAGGAAAAAAACGAATAAAATGTGCAAAGTATATTATTCGATTATAGACGATAGTGCCAAAATTGAGTTGAATGCTATAAATTATCATAATAATTATGAAACACAAATGATGATTCTTGGGGAAAAATATTCTAACACTCGATAATATCTATAAAGACTCAACAAAAGAGCTAAAAATACTTGTGAAGCTGCCGAAGAAGAAAAATACAAAACTGAACATTGGTCAGATAATCTTTTTTTTTTTCAATAATATGATACAGAACAAGAATTGCAGTCAAACTCAGTTCTAATGACCTCAATTATAACGACACCTCAGTTTTAAAGGGTGATAATTGGTAGTCTGGACAAATTCCCACACAGAATGAAGTTAATGAATCTTGTTTATAAAGTCGAAAACCGAACAACACCGGACATAACAGCACATTTTCCATCGTTTTTGCTTCCATTTTAAGGCATTATCACAAGAAATTCACAGAATCGGCACTCATCACATTGGGATTTTTTTCGTTGTCCTATTGATATTTAACATTGAAAAAAAGACTGATCTTAATCTTAACTAGAATCATTGTCGAAATTGAATGATTTATGAATCGCACTATGATGTGTGTGAATATGACTAAATATTCATGTCACATATTTATAATATTCAATTTTTTCCCGCAAAGTACATTCTAAATCACTGCAGACTTGCAGTAGTACTGTATTTATGTTGTCATAATTATATGTGTTTCGTATTCTACTAGTGCTGTTATCTGTCAAAATATAGAAGAATACGAGACACGCATAATTATGATAACATAAATACATAAGGGGTCATACACACAAAACATTCTGGCATGCACCGATTTATTAGAAATTCAGCAGAGGAATGTGTACAAGGTGCATGTACAGTTAAGTGTTAGTAGCAATGTATTTCTTGCCAAAGGTGCTTTACTTAAAAGCAATATTTGTGAATTTTGCTGAGAATCAGCAACATTTCAGGTGAGAAAAATGACATTTGGCAATGTTCTGTATTAATGATCAAAATATTTCCCATACTTTTATCGATCAAATATCATCCCCTTAATCACAATGAAAAATAACAACTTCATACAGAATATTTGCTTGCATCTGATTATATTTTTTGTCACAAAGGAAAAAAAATTGTCTTGAAAATGTCAACCTTGGTTGCAATTGGAAAATTTTGTGGAATATTTGATGTGGTTATAACCAAGTTTGAGTGTAACAGCACCCCGAAGAACCCCACCCCCCTCCCCAAAATCAAATAAAAATTTTAAAACTATAGCTCTCCAATTCATGTTCTAAAAGTGCTAGTTACAGGCAACTGGATGCACTGTGGAGTTCTAGAAAAAAAGTTCTACATCCTTTGCAGGGAATGAAATTTCCCAGTTCCGCTGCAATCAAGGTGATTTTACCATAATTATTTTACCCTACAGAAGCAGATCATTTTCCTATGTTCCCTTCATCTCCACATTGTATCCATATATATTTTGGTACCTTGTATGAATGGCGAAAAGTATATAACATCATGTCTTTCTAGAAATCACTAGTATGACATGGCAGAGCAATGATTTCCAGAATCACTTCATAATAATAATTATAATAATGAAAAATTTGGACTCCCATTTATAATGCCTCAAAAACCTGACAATTGTTGCAATTCATATTCCTTATTTACGTTCCTATGAGTAACGCAGCTAGTAATGCATTTCCCACAATGGAGAGGTTGCGCTTTGGCAGGAAAAAAAAAGAAGTTAGCCTTCATTTTTTTAAAACTTTTTTCCAGTCATTAACTAACTTAGCAATCACTAAAACACTGAATCACTAATTGCATATGGCAACAATATGAACTATGATTACATATGCACCTGGCATTACACAGATCCTTTCAGGTGTACACCAATAAACTTGAAAAAAGCCTAACCTTGTATCATATTCACCGGCAGGATATGATTACAAAGAGAGTCTTCTACCATACTTGATTCTCATGAATACAACACTTTCTTTTGTTTCGTAACATAGTTAAAATACCCTTTAATGGCTGGATAGCCATCAAGTTCAATTATATATGTATGGTTTCGTTAACACAAGACATTAATATATACTTTATATATGTATAATATTTACAGTGGTTTATCAACAATATTTAAACTTATTTTATCTGGCTACACAACCCCTCCCCCTTTCCTATTCTCACCCAACATTTTGATTGTTTCATTCCATGTCAGGCAAAAAAGCCTTGCAAGCGATTTTTCCATATTTACAATGATGCCCAGGCGTGATTTTCACAAGTAAAACTATAATCAATGAAACAATGTATTTGATCAGACAACTATTATCACTTGAGTTTTCACACATATTTACCATAACTCATATTCTACATAAGCTAACTGTGGCCATCATTTGCCAGTGAATAAATGCTGGGCGATGAGAGTATGAGAATTGTATTTTCAGAAAATTATTCAGGGAACTTCGATGGGAAGGACATTTGCATACTAATTTTCGATCGCAATATGATGCTATAATACTATAAAAAAAATTGTACGCAAATACAATATAAAAAATTCCAGAGGGAAGTATGAATAGAGAGTAAATTCTATAACAATAACTTACTACAATTAAATCACTGGTTGTTTTACAGGCACAGGTTTACTACTTCTCTAAGTGTGAAATATATGGGGTGTTTCTTTTCCTTTTCCTTCCAAAACGAATATTCTTCCTATGATCGTCAGAGTAACCAATGCAATACAACTTGGACCAAAACAAGGACTGCAAACATGGTCAAATCACCTCGTTGCGCAAGCTGCATTTGCATACGCCTCTGCTGGGCCATAACAGATTCGACATGCTGCTGCAACAATTTTAACAATCCCATGTTTTCTTGCTGCACTTCCTGCATCTGCTGCAGCATCTGATGCACTGCAGCCTGGGTTATATTACATTTGGTTGAGTGGTAACTTTTTACAGGGTCTGAAAGAAGAGAATTTCTGCATTTAAAAAAAGGATAAACATCTCTCTATTGATATATTCGAAAACTAACCAAAATTTTTCTTAAGTGCTAATTAATTTGGCAACTGAATAATTTATTACCGTCACTTTCTGTTGAGTCACTGCCATGCAAGTGCTCCCCACATGGAGATGAGCTTTCGGAGCCCCTGGAGCTGTTGCGGTGCCTGGCTTTTGGTAATCTGGGCAGTAGACGATCAACAGACAAATGCCGTATAAGATCAACTTTGGGTGTATCCTCTATGCTTATAATGCTACTCGTTCTCACAGCAGGTGCTCTGTGTCGAGTCTGAGTTTGTATTTTGAATTCCCTTTCATACTGTAAAACATCGGTTCTGGGATCCCATGGACGAGAACTGATAGAGAAAATGCATAAACATTATGTTTTATTGCTGTATCACTTACTTTCACAGAAATTTTCTTTCAGAATTTACAGCACTCATAATGATGTGTGGCATGCATTAGATTCATTAGATTTAATTAACACAATATGCTATTGTAGTACAATCTTCATTATTTTGAGACGAACTTACGTAGGTATAATACTCATCAGGTATACATTCAAGCCAATATAGGCAATGTGATGATCCATCTCTTTGCAGCTACACCACTAAGTTTTATAGCACAACTATTTCTGACAAGTCACAATTTTCTTGATGCTCAATAAAAGGAGTTCCACAAAAGTATCGTTGTTGCTTATTTGGTCTAGCGAAATCACTTTGCTTCCATGAGCACCTTCGTTTTCAACAGTATGGGAATTTCCGACAGTTTTCTCCACAGTTAGAGATAAAGCATCACTAACAAAAACAATGTCAGTTAGCGGTAAGTTCTGGACAAACAAGGGTCAGATGATTAGGGTTTTACGGTATTTTGAAACATCAATTCACTTGATTAAAATTCAGGTATTCAGAATTAATAAGTTGATCAAAAAATTTCATTTAGAAATTATTTCCTAACAATCATCATATTCCTCCTGCATTAGCGAGATTTTTAATGATCATTTAATGATGATTTAATCATTAGATCAGATTAAAATGCAGTCTGTTCCATTCCTGGCATGCCAAGAGAAGAAAGAATACACCGAATACATTCAATAGACCGATATGTAAATTTATATTAAGTATTGAATATAAATAACCTAATCAAAATAAAATACTGTATTTTAACGCGTATAAGGAAACCCTTTTAACCAAAAATTGGAGGGGGTTTCTTATACATGGATAGTATTATAGATATACCTTTCCAACTTTTTTCCAAATTTTAAGCCCAAATAATCAGGGGTTTCCTTATGCATGAGAATTCTTAATGCACATTAAAATATGGTATACAGGAATAAAAAATCATATTTATTTCCTGTAGTTGAATATCCATTGAAGCATTATGAAAAAGTTTTGTGCAATTTTCTTTTCATGTTTCAAAAGAAAATGTACTCAAACATTTGGTATCCGATTTTGCTTCACTTTCTCCCTACTTAAATTTCCTGATATTTGAGAGAGAATGAATAACGAAACTTACTCAGCATATTTATACACCCAACCACCTGTAACAATATCCTGACAAAAGTATCTGGGAATCCACTTCTCCAATTTAACTTCTCTTTCACGTGTTGCTTTCCGTTGACCTTCCTCTAAAATCGTTTTCTCTTCAGTGGCTGCAATCTGGTCACCTTTAACTATTGCAACAGATACATGTTGCCACAACCTAAATAAAATATTATTTACAATTATTTAAATCTCAAATGATCCATGCCATAAAAATCGATAATTCATGGTTTTGAAATCAATATTTTAGATCTTTGCATTGCACGTTTTGAATTAGTACAAAAAAAAAAAAAAAAAATGGATAGAAGTCAATGAAAGAAAAAAATCATACAAAAACAGTTTTTGCAATATACAGTATACTATCTAAAATCGAAATATGTGTTAGTCTGGTTATTCCAGTAATATGACACTTTTATACAAGCTTCCTTCGACTGCAGAAAAGGGGAAACATGTCATTGCATGTTTATGCACAGGAGTTAATGTTACAAAAATGAACTATTTTCCTTCCAGTAATCTGGCGATTCCTGTAATCCAGAACACCCCTTTTCTGAAAATTGCCAGATTAGTGATAAGAGTCTATTGTGTTTAATAAAATATAAGCATAGACAGTTTTTGAGTAAGGACATTGTGTACCTAAGACACCTAAAGTACCAAAGGATGTTTAGAGGTGTTGCAAGTTCGATACCTAGTTCATCCGTGTCAGAAACTTTCCTGACACGGGGGTAAAACAGAATCAGCGACATGACCATAGAAAAAGATTACTACCAAATGGGAGTCCCACACCAAGGGGTTAGTGCACCAACCACTCATTGAGTATAAAAAAACAAGGCTGCCGTTCGGAATTGACATTAAATTGTAGGTCCCAGTCTAATTAGCCCTCATGTATAGAAAATGATAGTGATAGTGGTGCGACAAAAATGATCAATGATCACAGTGTGTATCAACATCCCTTTCACACATACACATGAAATGGTCTTGCACAAGATTCATTTAATGTATATGTTACGGTAAGTATGATAAATCTGGTGATTATACATAATCACTGACCATTTTGGTCAGCAATTATAACAGTAACATATATAAGCAGTATAGCTTATTCGACAGATGGTATCATATGAAGCTCATATTATACCCAGCATAGCCCTTTATATAGTAGAGCAGGGCCCATATGCTGAGATCTTTGGTCCCCCTCCCCCAAACCAGGATTTTTCACGTTTCTCAATAGTACATTTACAGTTGAAAAAACAAGAAAATAATGGGATTCATCCAGGGTCATAATACTTGATTACACTCAAGAATTTGAACAAACATTTTTTTTTTATATTCCTGATATAGAAAGAAAACGATGTGCATTTTCAAATTCAACATTTATATTTCCATGAGCTTTGAAATTTATCTTCTGAATCAAACCCCTCAAACCTTATAGGCAGAGGCGGATTTATAGTTATGCTGCCTGTGGTCTACGCAAATTTTGCCAACCTTCTCTCATTCTAGTCTAATTTTCTGAACCACTCATTCCTCAAAAATTTGCAGCTTGGGGCTATAACCTGCTTAGCCCTCCCCCCCCCCTCAATGCTCCTATCTTTGTCACTTACTAACCTAGTCCCTTGCTCTCTAGACAGATGCAGATTATGGTTTCACCACCTGTAAGCTATAAATTTTAGTGCCTTTCTCACGTTCTACTAATTGATCACTCATTCCTTAGTTTGCAACCCTGGGATATAGCCTCCACTGTAAATGCGCCTCTGTTTATAGGTGTCATTCAACTATATCAGAATTTAGCAAAAATATCTTTCTTTTCACAAAAATTACCTTTCTGATTCAAAATCATGCTGATATTCCACAGGAACCGTATACCGCTTCAGACGAGAATCCCTCACTTCTCCATTTGGATTCCAAAACAACTGATCTTCCTGTTAACATGTATATGCAACCACATATAATAAATATAAAAATATCTTTTATTTATACCAACTAAACAGTGATATATTAAGCATCTAAATGGCCACACGATTGATACAGTCGACATTTGATACAATGACCCCCCTCCCCTCGTCTTGTCGAAAACAGGCACTATATTGAGAGGGTTGTTATATCAAAAGTATAAAACATATATGGGATATAAAAGTTTGGGACTTATCCTACCGGTCGTTGTAATGGAATGGTCACTATAATGTGGGGTTGTTATAATAAGTGATGACTGTATAATACAAAAATACAACTTTTCAAAAACAAAATTCTCAAAATCTTATCAAAAAGTTTCACATCAGGATTTAAAACTTTTTTTAACATCACATATTTCACTTTAATGACTGCAAATTTAAACAAAAAAAAATTATATAATTTCCTTTCAAAAAATAATTTTTAATTGATATGCACACAGTACTTTGCAGATATTTCATGAAATTAACTCTTAAATGTTTGATTTTTTTAAAGCTGATAATTTTCTTTCATACTTAATGGCACATATTGGACGAAATTTTTTTTTCAGAAACTATTTAGAATTATATTGCATATACAGGGCCTTGAAGATGTGCAAAGCCTCAAAAATTGCACATATATAAATTTATTGAAGTAATATTACTTTCCAAATATATAACCACCTTCTTTATAATTCAAACTATGGTAAAAAAAAAATTCAGATTATAAATCTCAAGGTACAAAAAAGAAAAATGTAAACAAAACATTTTAGCAAATTAGGGAAATCCGAAACCATACACATGCTTTGCAATGAACAAAGAGTGGTTAATTGGGGGCATCTACCAGCCAATTCGAAATATAAAATGGAAAGAATATGACCTCACTTTATGCGCATAAAGACAATTCTGAATTTTTATCTTCAAACTGGCTGAAGTAATGAACATTTAAAGAATCCTTTGCACATATGCAAAGCTATGCATTGAAGGATGAAAATATTGTAGCTCTTTTTAAAAAAAAATACAACTTACACCAGATCGTCGATCTCGGAAGTAGATCTCGCCATCCCAGTGCCCTTCAATTGTCACTAATGTCTCTTTGCCAAGTTTTATTTTCCCACTTACAAGGTTTGAAAGTTCTGACCCTCCAAGAAATGGCTAAAAAAATCCATAAAATTGCATATGAAACATTTCTTTTCAATACAAGCTATGAAAAATCTTCAAAACGATTTAATCTATGATTAACGGAATAAGAAAATCAGTAAAAGAATGATGAAATAAATAAGTAAAAAGAAAATAGTCTAATTAAGTTGCTAATTTTTCATGTATATGAACTGGGAAAAAAAAGATCGGCATTAGCTAAAACAAGATCTACATTTGAAATGTTTCACTCACTTTTAATTTGAATTCCATTTCTGTTCTATAGCCAGTCTTCTCGCAGCAGATGTCGACTTTCCCTCCCAGCTCTAAAGTTAATGTTCCCATGAGAATTCCTTTACAATGTGCATAGGGCATGGTTATGGTGTAATCCTCACCTCTTGTTAACAATGTCAAATGAGCAGTGCCATCCATAATGGCAGATATCGAATTTCCTAAAGAGCAAATTTCATATACAATGAATTGCACAGTGTACACATTCATAAAATATCACATGTATGCACAGTAGACATTAACTAATTACCATGTAAATATTTATAATTAATGTAAACATAATATCACAAATTTATTAATATGTAAAACTTTGCTGCAACAATACTCTACATAACGATAAATCTGTCTACAAAGAAATTTTTCAAGTCTTGTTTGGAATAGCCATCAGCCTAATGTGAAACTTCTCTTGATACAACATGTGATTTTTTATGATACTTTACTATTACAAACTGCCAAATTATGAGTCACTCACTTCTACAAACCTTTAAGATGATATTTTTTTAGGTCTCTCACTCAAAATCTCTTTCAATAAATTTTTAAAATCTTGATGTGTGTTTGTTCTTCTGACAGAGTCTGATAACATAGGCATTTTGCACCAAATAATCATTGGTGTTGATAATGTCAGTATCTTTCTTTTCCTTTCTTTTTTTCAAACCAGACACAACTCAGGTCTATCACCATCTATGAGCAATTTACTACCAAGTGAGTTGTGCTGGAAATGTAAGTGTGTGTGTGTACCTAACAGTCTAAGTGCATATGCATTGTGTCTAGTCTTTCAGTGCAGCCATCTATATTTTAGTGAAGCGTAATATTTGTAGTGTTTGTAGGGCTGTTGCTCTCTGTGGCGAGACTTTCTTAATGGGGATGTCGACTTCCATTTGCATCTGGAAGGGAACCACAGAAAACCAACTTCAGCCGACCACCACCACTGTGAAGCTGGTGGGGTTCGAACCCGGGCTTTTGCGATGAGAGTCCATCCCTATGACCACTCGACTCCCACAGCGGCGAGTTGTTCTCAGAATCATTCATTTCTTGTTTTTTTTACACAAAAATACGCAGTAAATTACTTTGAAGGGGTAAAACATCTAACTGAATTTTATTAGTCAACCAATCAATTATAGTTTTTGCTGTGAATTTACTTTTTTTAGTGCTTTTCTGGTTGTACTAACAACACCAATGGTAGTAAATTGCTCAATCGCAATAGAGTTTAGAAAATTTGAATGCGAGAACTATATGGTGCAGTGAATCATACATGGAAAATTATGATGGTTTCAATATATAGCCTATGGAGACGCATAAACCCTAGATATCTTTCGATGTTCAAATGTTAAGGACAAACCTAGTGTGTATTCCCCTGCACAAAGCTAGAGAGAGAGATATACCATGTATCTCACCAACAAATCAGGTACATTCAAAACATTAACCCTTTAAGCGGCACAGCAGAAATCACTATAAATCCCTCTTTCTATCTTTTTTTTAATGAAGTAGGCTTTCTTTTCAGTAGGTGCAAACTAAAGTGTATAGGAAAAAGTGTTACAATGAGAAATAAACCTTACAAAATGTATAGGCAAAAAGGGGAAAACCTTTGACAGGAAAAACTGACAACATAAACTGAAGTCTTGATTACAGTAAATGAATTTTTCCTCATGTGATGATATAGGTCCATGACATACTTCGCAAAAGTGATAACATTACCCTTGATTAAAAATAAGCTGCTGTACTTTACTACTAGTTGATCGTACATGCACCTCATAAACATCACTCTGGAAAATTTCCAACAGTCATACATGCAGAACATGTTGTGTGTGTATATATGTGGCCATAATGTATTTATGTTATCAGAGTTACGATTGTTTAGTGTTATACTGGTGCTGCCATCTGTGTTCCACATTTCAAAGTGAAACCAACATTAGTTACAGATAAGCTGACAGGAAGGAAGAGAAATTGCGTTTTAAAAATATACACAAATTACCATAAAATTTTGATTTCGCTAATATACTTCCTTGGATGCAGTAACCGTCCTGGCGATTGCTAACATAGAACGCAGATACAGGAGGATGATGTGATACCTATGACAAAAATTAGAATTGAAAAAAAAATTCATAGTTGATACTTTATCACTGAGTCTTAAATCAAGTAGCACATGCACATTGTGACAATGAGAATAAAACATGGAACTTGATATCTAAAAATTCTTTTAGAAACTAATATCATTTACAGTTACTGACAATTCAAGTCCTAGAATTTCAACTTACAGAAAAGGCATTATGCAAGAGACTAAAATTACGGCATAACTTGAATACATACCACATATAGCGCTGAACACACACGGCAAGATTTTTAATTTAATGTGTAAAATGTGGTAGGTTCAACATGATATACACTTTCCAAAATAGATCTTTCAAAATTCTGCTAAAAGATATTAACGTTATTTTTGGTCTAGAAAGTTTTCAATGGAGGTGTCAATATTGATGATTTTTATGTAATTTTTTTCCACTCTAAAATTTGCTGTTCCCCCCCCCCCCCACCTCCTAAATTTTGCTGCAAAGGCAGTTGACCCCTTTTGCTCCCTCTAATTCCTGCCCAACTTAACACTACGTCACGAAAAGTTGTTTGCATACAATTTTGTAAGTCTTCCATATCATTTGGAAATCCAACCCTTGCACTGATTAATCATATAGGAAAAGCCTGCTTTTTTACGAAAATTTTTGCTACAGTTTCAGAAAGCAACTGCTTTTCTACATATAGCTTATCACAACCACAGCATCAAGTACGAAAACAATTTTTGCTAATTTAAGGGGTGTATGATATAGAACTCCCGTTGGCAAGCAGAGATTGCATCAAAAAAATTTTGGTAGAACACTAACATTTCTTATGATTCCTTGGCCAATTGATCACGAAACACTCAAAGTGTTTGTATGAAATTTCCCGCTAAAAGGGTCCAATTTTCCTTTCTGTTTCTGCACTAGACAGGTTCCATTTAATCCAAGATTTTAAAATACATATTTTGGCAGTGAAATCACTGGACTAAGATTTTTTTCTGTGGAAGACAGGTTTCCACTTATCACTGATTGTATTTATATTCCCAGGAATTGGAGACTGGACCCATTTAATGACTTTCACTTTCTTTTGTGATAATCTCTCCCTTCTTGACTTATTTTTGCACAACCATCTTCTGGGCATTGTGTGTAGGTGACTGCTATTGAAACCCCATAGAACTACCTCATTAAAATTAGTGGCATTAATGAGTCTTATTATAGTGTGTTTGCACCTGAACATCTAATATTTAACAACACGTGCTACAATGAAAAATTCTTATATCAGTGTATTCCATCACTTCTATAAGTTGTCCTCTGAATCACCTTGTATATATTCTCTTTCTTTTCTTTCATACTGAGCACAACTCTGGAATATTGCCATGGACCATTTACTACTGATTGAGTTGTGCCAGGAAGAGGATATATCCTCTGAAGATGACACCCATAGTGTGTTAAAAATCATAATAATTTGGAGGGTCTTCCTTGTTATTTGTCTTTACAATTGATTTTTTATAGTTCTAATATCATAGAAAGTATTCCAATTTCTGCAGATCTATCATTGCATTGATAATGCCCTTACAACTAATGGTTTGAATTGCCAAGTTCAAAACTTTGACTCTTCTAAAGGCATGTATACATTAGCGTGCGGATTATGAAATAAAAGCATTCACAATTAGTTTTTCAGAAATTTGTGATTGATTCTTGAGCTGTTTGAACTAGATCCACCTGGAATCAGGTTTTCAATGAACATAAAGGAAAGAAAGAACACAAAGGAAGTTTATGTACACATGAACGGATTAGAACCCTGCAGGGGGGTCGTACATTGAATGTATACACTTCTTAAGAGTTATCATTCATCATATGCCATGAAATTCTTCAAACAAAAATAAAAATTTTATTTCTCATTCAGCTATCCACTAAACTTACTTCTCTGAAAGTTTTTTTTTTTGAATCCCTGATTAATTTGCCCTTTAAGTTCAATAATTTTGCATTATCATTCAATCATTTACTAACAACTTTGGGTAACTGTTGAAAACAATAAATTTTTTTATTGAATTTTTTAATGAATTGCTTAAAAAAATTATGAAGAGGGAAAAGAAGTATAGCGAAACCTTGATATAACGATGTATATTATGGCAGTATATTTATGGCAGAATTAAATACAAAGGATTCATAATAGAATATCTGGAAAAAAGAGTAAATTTTTTCAAGATAAAATTCAAAAGTAGTATGAGATGAATACCTGTTCAGCAATGTAAAATGTTCTACTTTCTGTATCTGGGTGTCGCCAAAAACAACGAAACACTTCACCAAGTATTGGATTGTAAGGCTTCTTCAAGCCTTTTGGCTTCTTATAAAATCCAGACAAATAAAACTTTGTCACCAATTTCATTCTTGTCAGAGGGTCATCTTCCATAACGGCACTGAAATTTAAAAACAAAAATGTAACCTCCTGTAATTTTGTGTGTGTGAAATCTGTGAATTGCAAATTAAAAAAACACCTGAATATCTTTTAATGCAGATCGCAGCAAACTGCATATTAACTACTGATTTTTTTTAATACTGAGAGGTTGAAATTGAAATAAATATTTTTCAAAGTAATTCACAAAAAATATATATACTTTTAAGAATAACATATGACTTATGGAAGAAAGTAAATTTACCCTTCCATTCCTTAATATCTCATTAGCAGTCATACAGATCCCTACCAGAATGCTAACCCAAGATTCAACAAAAAACTTACTTTGTTGCATGTTAGAATTAAAAGGTCATTAATATTTTTATTTCACACATTATACTAATACACAGGAAAACTCAGGTTGCTGTATTTCATTCATGGATTATTGAAGGAATTTTATCCCCTCAAATTAGCTAAAGTCGCAAGTATGGATTATAGGAAAGTTTTTAGCCTTTCCTCAGAGTAGCAAAATTTAATTTTGATATGCAGATTTATAGGCAAGAAATTACAGTATAAAGTTCCCTGCAGAAAAATGCAACACAAAGTAGAGAAAATAATATTTGAAGTTCCACTTCAAAGTTGAAAGTTGAACTTTGAAGTTCCACTTCAAATCAATAAATTTAGAAAGTAATAGTGAAATGTTTTAGATGAGGTACTGAAAATCTTTTTATTTTATACTATTTACACAAGCTAGTCAGGTTCATAAGTGTCCTTTTACGTAACATGGTAAGCTCATTTCTGCATCTAATATTAAAGCAGATAGAAAAAATTATCTCCTAGAATGTCCAGCTCATTCGGTTTGATGCTAAGAGTCTTGCACTGAAAGAATGTGTACAATGAAAACATCCATAGAAGTTTCATTTTTTTAACCGTATATTTGCTTCGCTTATCATTTATTTTACACAAAATGACCCAAAAACTTTCTAGAAGAAAAGTAGAGGCGCACCTGGTGAGTGGTTCTCAAGTGGATATTGAATTAAATGGGCTCAAAAGACAGTAATTCTGATGATGATGATGGTATAAAAATTCAGCTCTCGAAGCTGCTGTGTTATTTGAGTGTGTGTGTATCCATGTCAATTGAAATGTTTGTCAGCCAGGTAAAAATATCACAAAAAATCTTTGTTAGCTAAAGCATTTGTTAGCCAAGGAATCACTGTACAGTATAGCACAAACTAAAAAAAGATTGAAGTGTTTGTTTTTTTAAAAACAATATATGAATGTCCATAGAACCTTAAAAATACATAAAAGAAACATCAAATTAAGAAAAACATTTTTCTATCATTAAAATATATGTTCGGCTTTTAGATGGGGGGGGGGGGATATAACATTGCTTAATGAAGAAAGCCCTAATTCTTGTTAATAAAGGTGATGTTAATAAAGTTGATGCAAGAAATTTAACAAGTAGTAACTTCTTGTACCATATGTAAAAGCTGAAATCACAGCAAAAATGTACGATTGTAATAAAGTAAGGCTAGACAATAAGAAAATTGGTGAATGTTTTTTTCAAGCTTGGGGAAAATTTGGGCTTGAGTATACAATTCATGTTTAGTATATAGATTTTAATGAACACTCTACATAGCTACCTTGTACCATTGCATTTTATAATAAAATAAATATTAAATAAAATAAATATTAAATAAAATAAATATTAAATAAAATAAATATTAAATAAAATAAATATTAAATAAAATAAATATTAAATAAAATAAATATTAAATAAAATAAATATTAAATAAAATAAATATTAAATAAAATAAATATTAAATAAAATAAATATTAAATAAAATAAATATTAAATAAAATAAATATTAAATAAAATAAATATTAAATAAAATAAATATTAAATAAAATAAATATTAAATAAAATATTATATTTAATATTTATCTCTCCAGCAGAGGTGGTTCCTTGAGTAGGCTAGGATATACCACTGAGATGAAAATTGTTCTTACTACTGCTTCTACTCTTCACCGTACATGCACCTTGCACACATTCCTCAGCAGAATTTATGGGGAAAAATATATGAACAAAAATACCAATAAAAACATCAATTCATCGATAAGGAATTTGGAAAAATGGACACACGTGAAACTCTCCCTGCTAGCTATAACATCAGTGTATAATTACATGTCTGAAAATGCCCGACACCAAACATGGGTGCAATGTGAAGAAGTGAATTTCTCAGACAATGGCCTAACAGATCAGAAGTGTTGAATGAAACTCAGGCCACAAAAACTTACAGCAATGTTTTAGCACAACCTTCTATATAGGAAGGAAATACTTACATTATTTTCTTTATAAAGAAAAAAATAATTTCTACACTTACTCAGACAGGATGTTAGAATGGTAATAATAGTCAGACAGCTTGTCCAGAAATGATCTGGGTTCCAAGATGAACGTAGGAAGAACCACTTTGGATAAATCCATGCCTGGCCTCACCTTTTAAATAAATGTAGAAAAGACAAAGAACTTTGCACGATTATAAAATTCATGATTATTGAAGTATGTCATATAGTCAGCAAATAAAATTCATTGCGGAAAAATTTGTAAAACTTATTGATAGAAACTAAATACATGTTAAATATAAATTTTTCCAGTTTGAAGGAGGAAAAAGACCTCACAAAATTATTTTTTTAAATAAAAATATTTTTCTATTGAACATGATCATGCAATAATATATATAAACAATTCCTAAGTTCCAAAGCAATAACACTATTATATTACCTGTTTTAATAAGCTCCAGATCAGGCTTTTGTTCTCATCGGCTACTTCTTCTGTCTGCCCAGCATCTCCAGCCTGAAACAAATATAATCACCAAACTATCACGATGTTCACAGAACAATGAGTCTTGATTAACTGATACTCTATCGTTGAGACCTCCATCAACCAAGACACTTGGCCAGACACAAGGGTTGGGTGAAAGGGCTCCAGCACAGGAACCTGGGACAATTTTCATCAATTTTGTTTTCCCACATTATGAATTTACAACAAAAATTTAGATTTGTCAATCTAATAAGCTTTCTTTCTTCATACCTTTCAACATATACAGACATAACCAACATTACCGATGGAATACATCATTCTAGACTATCAAAACCAACCATGTGGTAATAAATTTTGATTTCATTGACGATATATCATATTAACCAATACAGCCAATGAATATACATAACCAACCAGTAAATATTTTAAATTTGCAATATTTATCAAACTTAACAAAATGGTCAGTGCTTATCACCAGATTTATCACTTTTACCCCATAACATATAGTCAAAACTTGTTAAGACAAAGTCAAAAACATACTATATATATTTTGCACTAACTTAATTTTGCATAAAGTGATAAAATAGAGATTTTAGTATGAAAACAGACTTAAAACCGAGTATGTAGTTAAACAATGTTTACTTGAAGCAGCGAACACCTAAGGCTTGCATGTAAAAACAAGTGTGAAAAACAACAATCATCTATTTTTAACACTATCATTACTCATAAATCTTAATTTTTTTTTCTCACTTCACTTTTTTTTGTGCATCTATAGAATTTCATTTCAATGATAATATTAAAAAAATGAAGCATAACAGTTAAACCTCGACATAATGATACTCTGTGAACCAATAAAAAATATTGTTGTAAAGGGATTATCAATTGTATCGAGAAGCAGCAGTTTAATATTAGACAACGGACATATTCAAACAAGACTTGAAAGAATATAGATGTAGAGGGATTCTCATCATTATATTGAGTATCATTGTAGCGAGGTTTGACTATAAAATGAAAGCTCATTAGCAATTTCAATTAGTATTTTCATTATAATCAATAAGAAACGCTTTTAACTCACCAGTCCAAATTCTTCTACTCCATTCTCTCCATATGGTGTTTCGATTGGCTCCTCTTCTATCTCTTCCACAGGATGAGCTTCTGATTCAGAGTCCGTAGAGTGGTTACTGTGTGGGCCATCATGGTCTACTTCTCGATTGTCATCAGTATGAGTGTCATCGTCTAAGTCTGGGGGAATGGAGGAAGGTGTTATGGCAGAACTGTTATACGTTCCATGAGTTACATTCTCAGATGAATGCTCTTGAGGATATGACAGTCTTTTTTGCCTATCATCTTTTTGTTCGTTGTTACTCGTGTGACTTGGGGATGTTGGAGCACTGAACGGCTGACAAGGTGAGGTAAGAATGCCTAGGCTCTCTACAGTGTTTTTCAAAGTGGCATAACTGAGTGATGTGATTGCAAAATGAGCACCTGCTTTGTCCAGACCATAAGAGGTGGTCAGTGGACGTGCAGTGTTTTGTTCGGATACTGTTGATCTGGAAGGTGGCAAAGTGGTAGCTATCTTACGTAAAGGACTGATAGACAGAGAGGAAGAACTACTACTGGATAGTGATCTAATCAGATGTGAAAAACGAAATTTCCAATCTGGCAGCATGCAAAGAGGAGTGCAGTGACAATAACTATAAAATCATAATATATAATTCCAATGATATAAACATATCTGTCAAACGTCTCTGTTTACTCAAATCACAATAACTACCACTTGAAAATCATAGCAATTTACAAATCTAGCTATGGACATGCATATGAAATAAGACCATAACGAAAACCACACATAAAAAGCATATCTGCATACATATTTAAACCATGCATCTTGACCTCAAATTAAATCAATTATACAAGTGTATAATTTTTTTTTTACAAAACTTAAATATTGTCTCTATGAAGAACTATGTCTATATAATTGGATTTCCACATGCATATTTATCCATAATTTTTCTTTCTCTGTGTCTCCCCTTCATCCTGGGAAAATTTTCAAAGAAGTTTTTATGCAACAGATGTAAATAGATTTAGACATTAATTTATAGGCAAAAGTTTTAATGTGTGAAACTTTATAGTTAAGGCAAGGCTTTTTTTTTAACATATGTACATGGATGTTATTAAAATTTAAATGTGTTATCACTCATGTAAGACCAAGAGCATGATAAAAAATAGCAAACAAAAACCATTCAAAAAATTCAATAAGTTAAGAACTCTGTATGTTGATAGTTCACTGAATTGTGACCACCTACCTAATACTGGGTTGACCAGTTTAGCACAGAAAACGACCTGGACACATGATGGCACAGATTTTGATATATATATAGCTGCTAGTATGTATTCCCAGAAATATGTAGGATAATAAATTAGTGATAGTATATACAATAAAGAGGAAAACTAACATTCATGATTCATTATGCATTTCTTATCTCTTTCTCTGGGCAATAATGGGTCCCATTCCATGCCAATAGAAGCAACCTTCGACCCCACACAGCCATCATTATCAGACTGCATAGTACTCTCCATGTTCGAAAGATATCTCATCATGTTGTTGACACTACAATTATATATCTGTCAACATGGTGAAACAAAAATTTAGATTCATAGATTTAATAAATTTTTGTGTTTAATGGGCTGATTATCATGATCCTTGACCTAGGCTAACTGGCAACAATGTTTAGTTGATAAGGGGTGAAAAGCAAGTTGTCTGCTGTGGAACTGTGGTAGTGTTGTTCAGTGTTAGTGTTTGCTATACTATCAAGTCGTGAGGCTCCACTGTTGTACTGATGCAACAATTTTGGAACAATGATATGGATGTATGAATCCCATTATTTCAAACTCAATCTGAGTGGTGGGCATCTTTTATGTTTAAACACTTGTAGCTCTGTTTCCTGGGGACAATCATGAAATTTTCTAGTCTGTCTACTCGAATTTTCACAACACTAGAACAGCTGCATCCAACAAGTGCTGCTCTCTTGATCATTACACACCCAAAATAATGTCTTCTTTGGAAGCTATTAAACTCTTGCTGCCTTCTATGTGCTACCTGATCAATATGTAACTACATGTTGCCTGCAATTAACAACAAAAAGGCCAATATGCTGTAAGCAGGAGCAGTAATCATCATTTGTGATTTTTATTAATAGTCACAATTCAGTAAACATTCAAAGTATATCATATAAAACCTTTAACACACAATTGCTTCTAAACCTAGAGAAGACTTTCAAGTATAAAATATTATTAATGCCTTGCCTAAAAAAAGGCACTAAAATGTACTATGTGAACAAAATTAATTTTTAAAAGTCAGTAGAGCAAAACAAAGCTTTATTTAAAAATTCAATGGATGTTTTGGTAACAATTTTTATTCGAACTCTTTATAATGATACAAAGTTCCGAATTATTTTTCTGAAATTTTAATACCATAAAAGTTATTTGAGTTGAAAAAAATTTGTTCTTCAAATCTCAGTGAAACAAGCAATAGTAAAATTTTTGTTGTACATATTTTAAATATACTGCTTTTCCTTAAGCAATGATGTTTTTATCTTTTGAAATTTTTTGTGCAAAATCCATTTCCAAAAAACATAAATGAGTTTCTTATCACAGAGTATTTCAGTTATAACAAACAAAGTTATATATTTTTGCAAATTATTTTGGCTTATTTTATCACATTTTTGAAACAAACTTTTTTAGGGTATTTCAAGAAGTACATACATAGATATTCTGATTGAGAGTTTTCTCTTTTCCAATAATAAATAGAATTTGATAGGAGTTTTAGTTAGAATTAACTATCACCCAACAAGAAGCGAGGGAAAACAAAATCTACAAAAATTTAAGAGGTTCAGAAATTACCGTGGTCTTCAAAATGCTTTTCAGGATCACTCTCATTCCACAGAGGTAGATGCTCTTGCGAGGCAGTTTCCAGAGGAACTCGCTGCATGAAGCTTGGCCTGCTCCCATCCTTGTTGCTCATTGTTCGCATCAACAATGAAGAACACCTCAGGGCCAGTTCCAAAGCATCCATCCAGCATTTACCTGCCGCTTCTGAAGGAGCACGGAAAATCAAATGAGCAACTGGAAGGGGCTGAACCAGTGCACCTCTTAATTCCCCTTTTGGACCCTTTGAAAATAAAAATATCAACACATCAAACAAGTTCTAATGCTGGTGAAGTTTAAATCATTCATACTTTAAGAATTTTATATACAATTAAAAAAATGAAGATAATTCCAAACAAAGTTAAATTAAAATTAGTTCAAAAAACATTAATCTTAATTTTGATGACTGAGAGGAGATATTTATCTGTACGTAGTCGAAAACAGGGGTGCACACCCTCTGACCAACAGGCCAACTGTGGCCCGAGAAATAGTTAAATCTAGCCCATAGAAAGTTGTTCTTGAAAACATAGGTTGTACAACCCTGGTCTATACCTATTTCAACAAGATTATAATGGATATTTTTGTAAGAGTATAAAAAGTGCAAAGTCAAACTGCTCACTTCTTTCATGTTGCACAGCTCAAATCCTATAATACATTTTCACCCCCATTTTAAGAATCCAATTTTTTTTCTTTTTATGGGCGTATATTAAAACAGCAGTGAAGTAGTAAATTATGGTTTTGAAAAAATAAAAACATCTCAATGAATTTCCAAGAAGTAAACACTCCATATAATAAATAAATATAAATAATATAATTATGCATATTTATAATGTTATACAATTAAACATTTTTCGGATTTTTTTTCATGATTTTTCTGCCTCAGCTAACAAATACAGATTTAGCTAATGAACATTTTTGCTGATACGGATGCACAGCTAACACAAAACAGTCGTGCTGAGAGTTGAATTTTAATGCCAATCACCATCAGAATTACTGCCACTTGAGCCTGATTAACTCATGACCACTTCCAAACTTTTTCCCGATATACCTCCATTTCTCTTTCTGAAAGTTATTTGAATCATTACACGTACAATGTAAAATTCAGCTAATTGAAAAAAAAGGAGCCTATATTTTCAGAGCACACATTCTTTCAGTAAAAGACCATTAGCATCAACAACTGAACAGTCTGGGCATTCCAGGAGCTTATCCTTTCCATCTGCATGTATCAGAGACAGAAATGAGCTGACCAAATCATGACTGGATGGGGGACACTTACTAATTCGACTGGGTGGTGTCAGCGCCAGCTTTACGGCCATATTCACCAACACAGTTTAAACTACAATCGCAGGTTAAAGGATTAGCGATCTACACAGATTGGTTAAAATCCTCAATTCAACCAATACGTGCCGATCACTAATCTTTTAACCTGCAATTGTAGTTTGAACTCTGTCGGTGAATACGGCCATTAGTGGATTAAGGCTGGTGTTGGCTTACCGCTCATAGTGTAAAATAAAAAGATCTTTAGTGTCTTCATTTCCTTGTAAATTCTAATTTATCCAATTTTGAAGCTGTTCATTTTAGAGTTTGATCAGTTTTTGTCTTTTTAATAGCATTTCTTGGTGTTTTAAAAAAACTATCTTTAAATTTTGAGCAGTGTCTGCAGTGAATTAAATGATATCTATAGAAAACCGTGTTTTGGATAAAGATCACGATTTCGGAACGAAATATTCTCATTATATAGCCACTGTATCACTGCATATATGATATAATTATATGCCTATGATATACATACTTTGCAAAATATATTTTAGATTTTTTAATACAGATAATAATTAATGTGGTTGACTATGTTACCTCTCCCTCCAATGAAGATGGTTTTTGATTAGTTGTGAATCGGTGTCGTACACGTCAAGGGGAAATTCTCGGCTCTCGTACAATGTTTTGCTTATTTGTGGAAGCCCCAAAATGTCGACCCCCTTCGCAGAGTATTTATATTGGTGATTGTGCTTTTAGCACATTTGCTGAAGACATATAGGAGTTTTTAAAACAGGAAAACATAGTTGTCAATAAATGCTTGCTACTAAGCTCCAGTAAAGCTGCATATGCCTCTTTCCGTATTGAAATGAAAACCAAGAATGCTTATTACCGGCTCGCAACACCACTTTTTTGGCCTAGAGGGGGTAATTGTACAGAAATCCTTCTATTCAAGAAAAGGAGTCCAGAATCTTTCTAATGAAGAAGCTCATGCTATACCTTCTGATGAATCTGTTAATACTACTTTGCAGAAAATGCCATGTGACAATGTGCATCCCATCAATGACATTGAAGCTGAACAGCTTTCTAGGATTCTGCCAGCGGAAATAGCGAATTCTGTCAATGAGTCTTCAATTGCTCCACAGAACTAAGTTCCTGGGGAACCAGCAGATAATTCGAGTAACGCTAACATCTCGACTAACTATCGTGCTCTGCAAACAATAGTAAAAATTTCACTGTGTACTATCAAAACGTTAGGGGTCTCAGAACTAAGTTATCTATGATCAAATCATCTATTTCAGCTCATCGTCACGATATTATTTGTTTGACTGAGACTTGGCTTCATCATGACATCCTGAATAGTGAATTCATTGATGATAGACATACGATTTTCAGAAAAGATAGGTACTTCAACTCCTTAAATAAAGGAGGGGGTGTACTGATTGCAGTTAAAACTAAATTTGTGGTCACTGAGACACATCTTGATGAAGTTACCTGCGAGGCAATATGTATTCAGATTTTCCTTGAATAGGGTAAAGTTTTATTTCTGTGCATTGCTTATTTTATTCCCAATTGTAGCACTCAATGTTATATCAATTATTTTAATCTATTTGAAAGAATGAACTTGTGTGATAATCATGATCTTCTTGTGGTGGGTGACTTTAATCTCTCTGAAATCAATTGGTTCGTTAATTTTAATGACTAACTCTAGATCTGTTTCAGATCTTTCAAATTTTATGCATTTGTTTGATTTAAAGCAATGTAATTTTGTAGTTAATCACTGTAACAGAATACTTGATTTTGTACTATTTTCTAGTCATTTTCTCTCAATTGAGGTTACAAAAGATGATTTACCACTTGGTGTCTATAGATAAACATCACCCGGCTTTGATCTGCTTTTTTTCCGGTATTCACTGCATTAGACGTACCGTTAGTAATTCTCATGTAGTTATTATGATTTTAAAAATAGTGATTTTAGATCACTGTACTCAGTTTTTAGTAATTATGATTGGAATTTTTTAAACTTGTGCAATAATGTTGATGATGCTGTTGACATGTTTTATTCTTGCATCTACTCTGCCTTCAACAATTACGTCCCCATCAAATTGGGGATATCTAAACATAGATATCCTCCTCGGTTCTCCAAATATATTATACATTGTATTAGACTGAAGAAAAAATTTCACAATAGGCATTTGAAATTTAATAGAGTTTTTGACTTGATGCAGTATAAACTTTACAGAGCTAGAATTAAATCTGAAGTTGTGAGAGCAGAAACAATATATTTTTCATTATGAGTCATCGCTGCAAAATTACCCTAAAAAATGTTGGTCTTTTTGCACTATCAAAAATAGAAATGTTCCTTTAAATATGAAGTTTAATAATTTTTTGTTGACTACTTCTGATATTGCAACTACATTTGAGAATTTTTTAAGGTCTAGTTACATCACTAGTACGTCGACAAATGATAATATATATTTCTACAATTCAGCTTTTCCTAATGCCTCTAATGTTGCATTAAGAAAAATTAATTTAAACATTAATTGATAATGTTTCTGTAGATGATATTGTTCGTAGAATAAAGAAACTTGAAGGCTCTTCTTCTCTTGGTATGGGATGGTCTTCCTTCTTATAAATTTTGTTATAATATTTGCTATAAATTTTGTTTTTTCATTGCTAATTATTTTCAATTTATCAATTAATACCAAAAATAGAGCAAAAGTTGTTCCCATCTTCAAAAAAGGTGACAAATCTTATATTGAGAACTATAGACCTGTTGTTATTTTATCTCCATTTGCTAAAATCTTCAAATCAATATTACATAGAAAAAAAATTTAAATCAGATCGTCTTGTATTTCTGCAAATCAACATGCTTTTGTCAATGGTACTGTCACTAATCTCCTGAGTCTTAATGTCTGTATTATTGATGCCATACATAACAAATGACAACTTGATGGCATATATACTGATTTTTCAAAAGCTTTTGATCATATCAATAATGGAATTCTTATTAGCAAAATCGGTTTTAACTCTGACTTAGTAAATTGGTTCATTTCCTACTTATCCAATAGAGTGTTTTATGTATCCTATAAATTCAATTTCAGCCAAGGTTTTGTTGCTGGTTCTGGTGTACCTCGGGGATCTGTCCTGGCCCCATTGTTATTTATAATTTTTATCAATGATCTATCCGCACTTTTAAAAAATTGTCTACTCTTTGCTGATGATTTGAGGATTTTTTAAAGTATTGATGCATGTTATTGCCTACAAAATTTACTTCATGAATGGCGTTTACTTATTAGACTTAATCTCAATATTGATAAATGTTTTGTTCTTTTATTCACTCACAAAAAGAATCCAATTTTTTTTACGTATAGCATTAATAATAGCCAATTGCTTAGAAGAACCTCTGTGACCGATTTGGGCATTATTTATAGTACCAATTTTAACTTTGCTTAACATTACATTAGAAATTTTTGTTCTTTTTGTGTCATATAAAAAAATTGGCTTGCTTAAAAGAATGTCAATAGATTTCAACAATAGTAATAAGTTAATATCCCTTTTTAATACGCTTATAAGATCTAAACTGGAATATGCTTTAATTATCTGGAACCCATTTCACGCTTGTGACATTATTAGCCTTGAAATCATTCAAAACAATTTTCCAAGGTATTTATATTTCAAAAAACATGGTCCTTATAACAATATTCTATCTGCCACTCATCTACAAAACAGTTTCAATGTCATTAGTTTACAAAAACGCAGAGATTACTTGCTTGTTATTTTTTTCAAGAAACTGTTGGCTAACCAAATTGATTGCATACCCATTCTTAACTAAATCTGTTTCAATATTAAGCGCACCCCAATACAAGATCTAATTGCTTATTTGCAGTCAAATCATTCAATACTAATATTGGTAATTACTGTGCTGTAAACAGATTTTCCGAATTTTATAATGCGCTTAATCATCACACATCTGCATATTTTTCATTTGTCTGTTATTGACTTAAGAAGATTTTTGCTGTGATTGCATTGTATATATCTTTGTGTAGAGTTTTTGCATTTTGAGTAATTTTTGTTACTTTTTATTTGTCTTTTGTGTACTTTATCATGTAGTCGCATTTTCTATACTGTGCTGTAATTTTTACTGCAAGCTGTAATTGGGTTTAGACCTGTAGCTTTGTATTTTAAATAAATAAATAATGATGAATTAAAGTTTACCATTAAAACTACAAAGGTTAATGTAAATCATTGAGATAAATTTATTCCTTAAGGTAACAATTAATCAAAATTTCATACTTTTGCAGCCCAAATGGTTTGTTCCAGAGGATGATACAGCTTGAAACAGAAGCCATCTTTTTTAGAAGGCCTCTCGATGAGTTCACAAGCATTCAACAAAACTGTGCCTACCCATTGACTGCTCTGGAAAAAAAATTAGTCCATTAGATTCAAACACAAAACTATGTACCAAAACAACTACGCATGTGTGTGTTGGCAAGCATCCATTACTAAAACATACATATATAAAAATCTACAATGCCCAGATATATTGTGAATTATATCAACGAATGTTCAACAGATTTTAGTTTTAAGTTTCATATTGATGACTAAAAAAGTATCAGTGTTATGAATACCCAGCAGTTGAAGTAGATCTATGGTCTTTTGTACTTGTGATACTGGTCATCACCATGTTAAAAAAAATATTTTTTTGTATTCAGATATATTTGATCCTAGTTTTTAAATTTTGTGAGAGTTCCTATGAAACAGTTATAGGAAGTGTGGGTATTATTAAATACCATTTTTATTCATTTTCCAATTCAAAAGATGAGAGGAACCTGACCACCTGTATTTTTATAAAGTTTTGGTTTTTGTCATAGCATTGGCCAATTTTTGGTATTTAAAATCAAATATTGTGACAGAGAAAAAAATGCATTAAAAAAATATTAGGTAGAAATCAGGGCCGTCTTAAGAGTATCATGGGCCCCCGGGCCAAGTGGTTTTTGTAGGCCCTACCCGGTAAATCCTAGAAAATTTCAAACGGATCTCATTTTTATGAGGCCCCTTTTCCCTTGAGGCCCCCGGGCCGTGCCCGGGTGGGCCCATGCGTTAAGACGGCACTGGTAGAAATATGAAATATAGGGTTCAAAACAAAGAAAATTAACTAAGATTCATCAAAACAAAATGCAAGCAATTTTGTCTAACAATAAAAAATAAAAATGTCAGTTTGTTTTAATAGTTGATGGTGGTATGATAGTACATTAATGAAAGCGATAGATGCAATCTCCCTTCTCTGCCCCAGAACAGTCAAAATAGTCAAATCTGCTCACAGAGAACAGAACATGAATTATTCCCAGACCTATCCTATGAAAACTTCCCATCTTGAAGATACATTTTAAGTGGTAGAGTAGATGGTACAGCCACATGAAAAAATGCTAGTATTCCATTTAACCTGGCACATCATCTTTGAAAAAATAGTGACCCATCTAACTGGAAAGAATTGCTAGCTAAAAAAAAAATTAGCATACCATAATAAAATGCAACTCTTGTCATGTGCGTTTGTGCTAGTTTCAAATTATTAGATACTCTTCAAATAATATACTGGGGAAAACCAAAGTAACTGTACCCAAAATTAGAGTACTATTACTCTAATTTTGGGTACAGTTACGTTGGTTTTCCCCAGTATATTGTCTCAAAAGGTAATTCATTTCTACTCTTCAAATAATTAGTAAAGACTTGAAAGACTTGTAAAAATGTATTTAAGTATATCTCTTGAAATTGAAAAAAAAATCATCTTATAATTCCACACCATTAATTCCACCCATTAATCTATTTGAATTATCAGAACTGATCGGATTGATTCATTTTTTACTAAGAATATTACCATGGGAATAAAAATTTTAAGCTGCAGATCTTTCCTTTTAATATTTTGAATAATGAATTTTAATCATATAAAAATAACAAATGCTTACTTTATGAGTTTTGGGGCTTTTGTACAGCAGGAGAAGACCCGGTTTCAAGACACACCAGAACTTGGTCCAGCCTTTCAAAGTTCCTCTAACTTTCAACCAATCCGCCAACACAATGATAGAAGGGTCTTTGAGTGTAGTCGATAATTCTTTGGCAACCCTTTTCTTCTCTCTCCGGTAATTCTTTCGCTGCGCCTATAAAAGATCCATAAGAAAAATTGCATCATCCAAAAATTATCAAAAACATTTTATGAATCTGAGTAATAATTTGATAATCAAAGTATAAAAAAAACAACCTATAATTGTTTTGTGGTTATAACACTCCCACAAATTTTTTGTAAATATTATTTATTCATTTGCATTTTTGTTGCTTCAAAGAGTCATGTCCGTTAATTTCTAGAGATAAAGTCAATATAGTGCGGAATAAATGCCATTTTTTCCCACTAATGAAGTTTTATCATTTGTTGGTTGTACGCACAACACATTCCATTTGCATATAAAATATTGTATCCTTGCAGTACATGTTTTTATGAAGTTTGTTCGATCATCATTTGAGCACCTTATTGAATGAATTTTGTTGGCCAAGAATGATTTTTAATTAGAACAGGTCCGATTAATCAACATTTACTCAGAGTTCAGTCTTATCAACTTAATCAATCTGATTAAAATTCGATCAAAATTTTAATTAAAAGTTTGTAAATTAACTCAATTTATTTTATGAAACCAATTAGATGACTTAAATTATGTTTCTATACATAATATTTAGAATTATGTGACCATATTTTAATTCTTGAATCAATCATTTTATCAAATGTTTTAGCATTGTGCAACAAAATTGGTCGTGTCAATGAAAACTGGTGAGGCTTTCAGTTCTAAATTGAGTTTCATGGGAGTATTAAAAGAAAAGCCCAAAATATATTGTCCCTCCCATGATTTCCTCTTAGATATTTCTTACAGTTTCTAAGAAAAACAAACAACAGTATGAAGATTGAAAGCAATTTCGAAATCTGTGGCTAACGTAAAATAACCAATTTTCTAAATAAAACAGAACAAGATACGAGTTAAGAAATTGAGGATAAGACAAGTACGTTCAGCATATCAAATTGCTTCATGTGGGCAACCAGAATTTCTTAATCTATTCCAGCATTTGTTCACATCTAGAAAATAGGTGCATGAAATATATAAAATATATTTTTTATAGCATCAATTAATATTATATAGTAACCAGTATTATGTTTGTTATGAATGATTAGCAATCAAAAATCTATATATATATATAATTGATTTTCTGCCTGTCTGTGTGTGTGTGTGTGTGTGTTCCCTATACAAATCTACAATTTCAGACTGATCAAATTTTACATATACATATACCAAACGGAGCCCGACTTGAACGATATAGGCTACTTTAAAAATTTGTCAGAGCTGGGCAAAAAAATGTCATGCAACAATGGTTCCTGAGCCTCAACAATCACTTTTGGAATGTTTACTTTGGTTAACATGGTTTCCCTAGCAATGCATTTTGGACATGAATATGCCTATAAAGACATAATATAATGCTTATAACCACCATAATGGTTAACCATTTATAATGGTTTGTCACTTTAATATGCTGCCAGTATATGTATAATAGTTTATATGCCTTTATAATAGTTTGTCACTTTTTCAATCCTCCCAGTAACGTGGCAGAATCATCATCAGCATTACTTTGAGGGGGTATAGGCAAAGGATGATCCACACAGAAATCAGTGTTAAAATTGTTTATTCTACTGTAGGAATGCGGAGATTTAGTGGGATTTTCCGCCACATCAATAATTTTAAAAATTGTATTGAATTCACGATTTCTGAAATAATGAGTTTGCTTAGAGATATATATACGAAGCCCAGAAAAAATTAAATATAAAGAAAACCTGAGCAACGCTGGGTATTATATATAGCTAGTATTTTTTAATAAAATTGGAATCATTAATTAAAAAATTCTGATCAACCAGTTAAGAATTTCAATGGATTCCGGATCTTATTTTTAATCAACTTGTTTTTAATCATTGAATAAAAGAAGAAAAATATATAGTAAAAACATTTTGAAATTTATTACTTCAAGATGTTTATGATATTTTTCTGTTACCTTGTAAGCTTCTCTTTTATCTGCTTTTGAAGTTGGCACCTCAGCTAGCATCTTGTCCCCCTAGCATTAAAAATATTAAAAAAAAGTGAGTTGAGCTTTTATGCTTTTGCTAATAAAGCATAACTTCAGAAGCTAAAAGTCTCATATAAATTATCCTTAAAAAGCTCAATATTTATTTTTTTTCTGAGTTGATAATTTTTGACGTGCAAAAACCTCAAAGATTGTATATAAAATAAATGTAGTGAAGTCAGAGCCGCCCTTAGGGGTGTGTCAGGTGCGCGGTCACACTAGGCCCTGCATTTTTGGATGCCCAGCACTTACAGAAATAATTTCTTTCATAAATTTTGAATTCATTCATTCTGAAATTCTGAATCATCATTCATTCTGAAATTCTGAATCATCATTCATTCTGAAATTCTGAATCATCGTTCATTCTGAAATTCTGAATCATCGTTCATTCTGAAATTCTGAATCATCATTCATTCTGAAATTCTGAATCACCATTCATTCATCAATTCTGGAAATCTCATTTCCAGTTTGATTTTTTATCCAGAAAAATATTTCCAGAATTCTGCATCTTCATCTAAAATGAAATAGTTCTGGAATTCTTCATCTTTGTCTGGAAAGGCATAATTCTGGAATGCTGCATTTTCATATGGAAAGTAATAATTCTGGAGTTATTTTTTTCATAAATTCGGAACTTTTGTCATTTCTGGAATTCTAAATTTTTATCGATTCTGGAATTGTTTCTTTCATTTATTCTGAATTTTTACAGGTGCTGGGGAATTATCTGTCAATTATTTTTTTCATATTTGATTCCTCATTTTTGAATTTTCATTAGTTCTTAGTTTAGACAATTTTTTTCATTAGGTCCAAATTTTAATTATTTTAAACTATTTATTTCATCAATTTAAAATTTCTTCAGTTTAAAATTTTCCATTAATTTTTTTTGTTAATTTACATTCAATAGCATCTATATTTTTTAACATTCTGGTATATTTTGTAATTATGTATGAATTTTTGGATGCTGATTCCCCCTTTTTCCACACGGAATATATAAAATTAAGGTAAGAAGCCTCAAAATTATTAAGATGCCTCTGGCTTTAACTGTTATTTTTGCAACGGGCCCTGCATCTGGTAGGGGTGGCTCTGATTGAAGTATAATATTACTTTACAAATATATAACTACCTTCTTTGTAATTCAGACTATAGTAAGAAAAAATTTGGATTGCAAAAACAAGAAATGAAAGCAAACATTTTAAAAAATTAGCAGTCACAGCCACACATGCTCTGTAGCAAACAAAGCATTGGTCGTCATTAATTGGGAGATCTATCAGCCAATTCAAATTATAAAATGGAAAGAAAATTACCTCAGCTTATGTGCAAAGGCAATTCTGGGTTTTTATCTTCTGACTGCAGTAATGAACATTTAATCACTTCACGTATAAGGTTTTTGCAAGAAATTTTGATTATCACTATTCAACAAATCAGCGATAAATATGGTAACCTTGTCCTAACCAACTGCATGTTAGAAAAAGGAAGGAGGGAAAAAAATATATATATGAAAAGGAAAAAGTATAATAAATAATATAGATAAGGAAGTTTTTCCTTTCTCCTCCTCTTTTCACCCTCACCCTACTTGTTCTTTTTCGCTCTTATATGTATATAGTAGAAAGATGCATCACAAAGAAAGGAGGGAAAGGAAAAGCAACTTGTGTAGATAATGCGGTGGCTATAAAGCTTTGCTACGGTGAAAAGAGAGGAAAGAAAATACAGAGATCTCATTTGAATTTATTTCACTGGTGTTTGGACGCAATATTACACCCGTGATTGTATAAAGAGGTTAAAAACTCTTTGCAAATATATGCAAAGCTACACATTTAAAGGTAAAATTTAAAATTAATCAGATTTGCAATCAGATTCATTCCTCCGCCTGGCGCGATTCCACGAAAAAAAATAAAGCAAAAAACTTACATAATCAGAAGTCAAACTGACCTTCGGCGAAGTGCTAGGGGTACTAGAAACTTCTGAGTAGCGAGGCGTCATCAGGTCTTCAGTTCTTTCATGACCTTTATTGAAAATGAATTCAAAAAAAAAATACATATATAATAATCACATATCTCACTTGATGAAGAAACATACATTGAGCAAAAAAAAATTTCCATTCATAAAAAATGTATTATTATTTCAGAAATCAATAAATATATTCATGTGTATAATGATTTATTAATGGGAAAAAAAACATTCAAGTTATTTAGCTTGAAAATGTCAAATCATCAAATTAATTTAGTTTTAAAACATTTAGAAATATATCTAAATACAGCTGTATTTTGAATACTAGAAAATGTATAGAAAATTTTTGATTAGAAGCTAGCTTCTAATCAAAAATTTTCTGTTTCAGAAAGGGAATTTTTTTTTAATTCTCAGTCTACACCAGCTGCACCTCAAGCAATAGACAGCAAGGATATTAAAAACAGTTTGTCCTTAGCATAAGCCAAGTAGATGGTGAATTTATGTTCTGAATAGCCTATGAGTATTGCTAAGAGGTGAATTCACTGAAGGGGGCTTTCTATAATCATAAGGGGCCGTCATAACAATGAAGTATAGTTTTTTCCTGATGTCGACTCCACCTCGACATATGGTCAAAATAATAAAATTAATAATACCGATTTAAAAATTCCTTATATGATGTCCATTTTTCCTTATTTTCATCAAGATACGAGCACACAAATAAATGATAAGAGCGAGTCTTTTATTGCATTAAATATTCAAATGGCTAGAGTAAACTCAATCCCTGTCTTTAGATGCCAAATGGTAGCCTAAAATAAAAAAATATGTACTAGTCTTCTCATTTAATAAAAAAAAATTAGGGATCAATCAGAATGAAAAAAGGGATACCCATCAATCATGCCGTAAGAAAAACGCCATCCTGTAGAGACAGGAGCGATACCTAACTGGATGGCCTTCAAAATGAGAAATATATTAAAAAAAGCCATCATAGCGAAACCATTGTCATTAACAGCACCAGTCTTCTTACAGGACATAAATATATGTTTTTTTTCAACTCTCGCGAACGGTCAGCTACGAAAATCGTCGGCATAACGTTCCCATGGCGAACCATGCCGACATGAAAACATGAGCGAAGGCTTGAGACATATGAATATTTCTCTTTCTCTCGACCTTACAGTAACATGAAATCGATATTTTCAGCAGCAAAACCTGGTCACTCTAGGTTCTTTATAAGGGCGATAAAATATACTCGCATCACGAAACTCAACTGTCACGTTCATTGGTCTGAATGGCGATCGCGCAACAACGTCTTGTAACATTAAAAACTAGGGGGAAAAGCAAAACATTATACCCATGCAACGGCTCTATCAGACATTGTTTGAGGTAACAGCTATAAAATTAGCCGAAACGACACGGCATACTTTGCCGTGGCATAATTGCCCAATGCGTCTCTGAAATACAGCAACAGAGACACACGCAGAATAGTCCAGTCACGTACTATTCTCATCACACGGATATTGCCCG
This sequence comes from Pholcus phalangioides, assembly GCF_987345545.1. Classification (NCBI taxonomy): domain Eukaryota; kingdom Metazoa; phylum Arthropoda; class Arachnida; order Araneae; family Pholcidae; genus Pholcus; species Pholcus phalangioides. The sequence goes on along the minus strand of NW_028301616.1, from coordinate 18,525,564 downwards.
AAATGTAATGGCTAGAAAATCGCCCGCGCCTTCTCAATCTTCAGCTTCGTTGAAGAAAGCAGTCAAAAATGATGAAACACAACAGATCATATCAAGCGCAGATTTGGGGGGGGGGGGGGTCGATCGCCCCTCCCAAGAGCCGAATAATATGGGGTAAATTTGTCTCCTAAAATACGGGATGATCCAATGCACCTACACAAGTCGCTTCTCCGACACATCACCCTGGATCCATCGGCCTCCGCTCCGCCGGCTGAAGATATTTACCTCGGCTTTATTTGCGCAGCTGAAGATACTTGTCTCTACGTGGAGGGAGTTCCAGTTCAAGACTGAAGATGTCCGTCTCCGCTTCATTCGTAGCTGAAGATATTTGCCTCCGTTCAGGCGTGGATCTGGAGGGATAGGAACTATCACACCTCACAAGAGCCGAATAATATGGAAAAATTTGTCTATCCCCCTAAAATGCAGGATTATCATCCAATGCCCTTACACGTCGCTTCTCCGACACATCACCCTGGATCCGCCTGACTCAGTTCCATTCGCGGCTGAAGATGTCTGCGTCTTCACTTCATTCAAAGTTGAAGATACCTGCCTCCGCTTCACTCACAGCTGAAGATGCCTGCCCCCACTCCATTCACGGCTGACGATGCCTGCCTTTAAAAGCGGAGGCAGGAATCAGGGCCATAACTAGGTTGGGGCAACCGGAGCACTGAGCCAAATGGGGGCCTCAAAAAAAAAATTCACACTTATTTTACATAATAACAACCCTTTCAAGAAGGGCTCCCAAAGAAGTCTGTCCCGGGGCCCCGAGAAGTTACACTACAGCCCTGGCTGAAGAGATCTGCCTTCGCTTAAGCGCGGATCCGGGGTGGGGGCATAGGGATGATCACACCTCTACAAGATCCAAAAAATATGGGAAAATTTGTGTGTCCCATGAAAATACGGGGCGATTCAACGAACTTACACAATTTGCCCCTCCCACTATCGTTCTGGATCTACACCTAGATCATATGAGAAACTTTCGTTTTGAAGAATGAATGAAAACATTAACGAACACAGAAATTAGTAGCCGCCTCCTCCCACTCAGATTATGAGCCGTCGTTGTCTCAATGATGAGATACATAGGCGGAATTGACTAGGAAGTTTGGGGGGGGGGGCACGATGATGATGTCAATTCATCTATACATGTATGCATTAGATCAGTCGACTTCACCTTTGGTGCTGGGGTGGGGGGGCGTTGCCCCCCAACGTCAAAGGTGGAGTCGACTGATCTAATATATATATATGTATATATGAATAGGCATCATCATCATCATCGTCGTCGTGCCGCCCCCCCCCCCCCCCAGACTTCCAAGTCTATCTCCGCCTATGTACGCAGGTGCTCAAAGAAGGAAATTAGTAGCCGAAATTTGTGTCACGAAACAAAAAACCCACCATCTATAAATTCTTTAAAAAAAATGGAGGGGAAAAGATCCACACTTAACCTTTCCCATCATCATCAAACGAAGCTCATGAAGTGTAAATGACTTCCTTCCGCTGTATCCCCCGGAAGCAGAACTTATTGCGTTCATAAGCTTCCAACTGAAATGCTCTCTCTCTCTCTCTCTCTCTCATCACCTTCAACCCTCACATTAGAGGATGGTAAAATACATACGACACTTCAGGAATGAATGCGCACACACTATTTCGACGATGATGGGGGGAAATTGTTGAAGAGCACTTGAGAACATGTTCTTCACGATCACATATTAATTTAACGGTTCACTCATTACTGACTATTAGGATTACATAGACTACTCGAGTTTTTACAATCATATCAAATCGCCTGCAGATATACGCCGCTGAAAAAAGAAGGGTTTTAAAAGGATCCATTCTCAATTCTAACGTTAGCTAAAAGCACTCAGCATCCATCAGACGTGAAAACCTGAACACGTGTTCGTGAGCGTTGCTCCCATAAAAAAAACAATGCGGAATTTCTCGTAGCTGTTATAATATAAATAAGTCTTATTTTCGATAATTAATCAGTTAATTATTACCCTGATTCTGCCACATACTGTTAAGGGTTATGAACCAAAATCTAAGGTCTATCATATGTATTTGTCCAATTACAGTGGTACGAATGAAATTTCAAAAAATCCACACGTACATCAGGGGGGCCGTTCAAGTATTACGTCATCATCGATAGGGGGGAGGGGGTTTCCGATTTGCTGACTTTTGATGACAAGGGGGGAGGGGGGGTTTGGATAATGCTTACGTCATCAACCACCCTTATGAAAATATGAGTTAGGATTCAGTGGGGCAGAGTTGATGACGAAATTTTGCTGACAAAGTGGGGGGAGGGGGTCAAAAATGGCTAAAAATTTGCTTACGTAATACTTGAACGGCCCCTCAACAGATTTTTGTGCAATTTATGAGCATGACACAATCCTTTAAATTTTGGTTCATAACCTGCATCAGCACCAACTGAATGCGATATGAAAATAACAAAACATTGCATTCATATAATTTTTTGCAATCGTGTTTCGAAAATATTACACGAATTTTGCTTAAATATGTATTTGCTTAAAAAAATATTTTTTCCTAGGAAATGACAAAAAAAAGTAGTCCAAACTTCATTATTGTTTTTATTATTTTGAGACATTTTCCTATCAAAAAATGTTATCAAAGCACCAGTACCATCTTATAGAAAGGTGGTCAGATACCTTAATCACACGCTTCGAATTATTCATACAAACTCTCTCTTTTTATTACAATATTATTCCAGATTATATCCCATAATGGTATACTGTATTTCATATGCTATTATCTATATGCTGTCAAGTAACTCTGGAATGAATAACGAGTCATAGTTAATGGTGTTTTTCTGCAAATCATCGTATATGTGTGTCGTCTGAATATTGCAAACGTGCCATCGGAGATTTTTCCCCTTTTACGGGAAGTCAAAACGCATTTGTTACGGCCGAAAGTTGGGAACAGAAAACTGTTCTCACCCACACACATTGCCCCGACCACCTAGATAACCTAGATAGGTTATATAGGAGTTCGTGCCAGAGCAGGAACTAGAGGGGGCAACATTTATGGGGCGGCAGTTTTAGGTGGAAAAAAGAACATCATAGTAAAAATTGTCGAATTTTAAGGTGGAGGGGACGGCAAAATACGAAGTTACGGCCCTGCCCCTGACACTCCCACTTCACGCCGACGGTAGACAAAACACGTTAATCGGATCAACCCTTTGACGCACAAATTCACGACAAACCAGATGCGGTTCTTGGGTTGTGCGACCCATGCGGCGGCACGGAGAGACAAATCAGGGATAGATGGAAAAACCAAATGAATAAAAAATCGGAAAATGTGTGTTTTGATTGCATAATTCAAACTATGAATGTGTCCGATGGAATAATTAGTAGGGGAAAACTAATTTTTGATGCATACGTATAACATTTACGAATTTGCGAGTTTTTCGGGTCATCTTATTGGTGTGCCTTATACGCTAGAGTGGTGCCGAAACGATTTCTCGCACGGGTGAGATTTTTTTTGAGCAAAAGCTACTGATGACAACACCTGAAAAAAGCCTAACACCTGCTAAGCCAAACTGCTGAGAAAGAAATCACCTAAATATCACCAGCGATATGACAAAAACAAAATTGTCGCGAAGTTGTTGGAGGAAAACTCCGATCACGCTGATTTCAATAAAAAATTAAAATTTGAGTATACATGCTCTCCAACAATATGGTTATTATTAGATTGAACGCATCACATCCGTGTACCATGCCGCGTAAAATTATGATTACTGATATGCCCGAGTAGAAAGCAACGATGCAAGGCAGGCAGATGGATTCTCACAGGAGATTACGAGGATTGGCTCCCGCCCAGAAAGAGTGATGGGCTCATAACTTTTTGCTATCTTGAATTCTTCTATCCGCGGAGAAAACAAAAAAAAAACCCAACTTCTGAATATATTACAAATCACATCACAAAAAAAAAATTGATACTTTTCATTCTCACCATTTTATTTTTAAACAATCTCGGAAAAATATATTCCGTTGAAAACTACGGTAAACAGAAGAACGCGATTTAAAAAAAATGAAAATTCCACAAATTAATGTTGACACATTCGATTTTGTTTTCAAGTGTAAAAACGTAAACTATTTGTAAGCATACAAAACCAGTTTGAATCATGTTTGGGACCCGAGCCAAACTTTTTTTTTTTTTTGCGCGAGTGAAGTTACTGGATTTGCTTTGAATAAGAAAGGGGGGGGGGACGAGAGAGAAGAAAGGGCAATGATAAGCTCGGCCAGTATTCAAACACATTTCCCGGACAGCTTCGATCCGAAAGATGGAGATTAGCCAAATGTACGAGTAAATCTTAACGGGAGAAACTGTTAGGGTACAGTGACCGAATTACCGGCGTGAAACCAACTGCCGTCGCGTGACACCCACTGTGGTCAGCAGCAGAGCGAGAACAAGCACATTAATTTAACTCGTGTTCACATAAAAGTATAATTAAGACGAATTCACATCACCGGAGTTCTTGTTTTGGACTCCCGTAACATACCTCTAACTTCACCCAGTCTATGGCTCTCAATTCCACGAAACACATATTTTAAACATTCGCACTCGAATCCACAGTAGTACAGTAGATCCTGGTAAATAGACTAAGCGTAAAATCTGACAGGTGGTCTCTAGCCCAGGGTTGGACAAATCGGAAAAAAAATCTAGGCGCAATAAAAAAAATTTTAAGGACCAAAAAATTTTTATCCGGAGGAAAAAAGGCCCTTCTCGTGACTTTTTCAGGGTATGGGGTGCCAGGCCTTCTTTCATGTTGGCTGTTGTTTGATATGCTGCTATAAATTCTAAACATGTTGTGCTGCTCTCAACCTGCAATTTAGTAACTACACAAAGAAAATTTTAGGCACCGATACCAATTTTTTAATCGCCGTGGCGGCCTGGCGCCTGGGATTTGTCCTCCCCTGCACTAGCTCCAGATGTAAATATTAGTCCTGGCTGCCCCGATAGGTACGCAGTGTCGGATTTCCTCCGATTCCGATACAGATCATCAAGACGAGCGTTTTTGATATGTAACACTGGAGGGTCTATGAATATCACACCACAGTCCAATTTAGTGGTGCGAGAGAGCAATTTCGAGGGTGTGAAAGCTCGAAAATTTTCTTTGATGCGATTACTTAATTAACAGGTGTGAGGAAGTAAATTTAAGTTTACGTGGGTGCGAGAATGTGAATCAAAATTTACTGGAGTGAAGTGCAGTAAAAAGGTTAAGAACTAACTAATGGTCGAATTCTATGACCATGACAATCTATAGACTATGACGCTATATTCAGACGACAATTCATGTATTTTGACCGATGAAGAAGAGTCTCTTCAATGGTCAATTTAGACATGTTTTATTTTACTTGGTTAATTTTCTTTTCGAAACACGCAATAGGAAAAATATATATCACAATATCTTACTAAAATATGTTTTTGGAATTCACTTACCGGTCGTTATCATAATTCCCAATTCCTTTGATAATGAAGGAGAAAAAAAAACCACCCTTGCAATGAACGTAAAAATAATGTATAAGGGAATGTAAAAATATGCACGTGAAAATGTAGAAACAGGCGGAGAAAACTCAGGAAAACAAACCGAAATAGCGTTATTTATCAAACCTAACCATAGAGTTCGATTCTCAGTACCTTAAAACAAAACGCAAACGACGTAAACCGACATCATAGAAAAGGGGGAAAAGTACTGATTAGAAGACCCAATGAGGAAGCTGCAGGATTCATAAAAAAAAGCATACTCAGCAGACACATGTAGTTAGTGTGCAGAACCTTAACATCCACAGCTATGAAGTATACTTTTCTTGGAGCAGTCGAACGTGATGTGTAGTGCCACACACATAAAAAAAATAACCAATAATTAATATTTTCCATCAGCTGAGAGTCACGGAAAAAAACGTCAGCTGAGGTGTCAGTTTCAAGCAGTGCGTTTTCATTTCTCTTTTGAACAGAAATTTTCTCGTAATTATGATCGACGGGGCACATACAACAACACTATTTACACTATCATACCTCTACATAAGGAAATTTTCTTTTAGGGAAAACCTTCTATGGCGTTTAAGTTAAATAGATGTCTACGATATTATTCGTGATTCAACGTGGATAAAATCGAAATGTACTCCGAAGCAGTGGCGTATTAACAGGAAAGCTTAGCAAGGCAAGGCTCAAGTTTGGAGACGAAAAATATGAGGAATGAGTGGCCGAAAAAGGGGGGGGGGCAACAAAATTTCTATAGTCCACCATAAATCCGCTTCGGCCAAGAGAGTGTTGTGCAAGCAAGCATGTGAATGATCAAAAATGTGATCTAGAAAGAGAGGAACCAGATCAGTGAGTGACAAAAAGGATGCCTTCGAGAGCGTTTGAGCGACCTAAAGAGTGTGTGATCATGTGAATGACTAAAAGAGACACAGGCGTAGCGTATTTACAGGGGTGAGGGTGCATACGGATATACGTACAAGACGACAAATACAAGGAATAAGTGGTCAAGAAAAATTGCACTAAAATGGGAGAAAAATTATAAAATGGAATAAGGGTGGCAAAACCCATGTAGCCCACAAGTGACAAAACTATAAATTCGAAGCCGCAGATACACTTTTACAACTTTTACATTGGCTGCAAGACAACTAGAGTATTGTACCGTAATTTCACACAACTATGGTCCAAAATGTAACCATTTTCTAGATTAATCCATACTTTCTGTATTCAAGCTATTCAAAAATTTTGTTTTGCTGATATTGCCAGTAGAAAGATCAAGCATTAATATTAAATTTTTTTTTTAATTCTTTATGTAGCTCAAATATGGATTTTTTAAAAATTAAATTTTGGACCATAGTTGTGTTATGAAGTCCCAACTATAGTCCATCATATATTTCGTATTATAAATCGCTTACGAAACATAGTTGAAAGAATCTACTTCAAAAAACTATATATATATTAACAGGAATATATATATATATATATATATTCATCTTTATTTTATTTTCTAGAAAAAGATGAAGGGGTTTTTCTAAATTCGACACCTATAAGGTGGTAAAAAAAGAGGGATTCATAGAAAAATCCCGCTGAGCCAAAACCGCTGAAGCTCGTCGACCGCGAAGGGGGGTTCAATAGGGAGGGGGTCGTCGTATTAATTTAGTCAGTATTTTTGTATTGTAATGTAGAGATTCACTGAGAAGGAATTTTCAAAAATTCAGCCCCCCTTAGAAAGGGGGCTTCGAAGGCTATATGGAGCAATCATCACTGAGCCGAAATCACTGAAGCCATAAATATGAAATTTAGTCAATAATATATTTTGTAATGTAAATACCCACTAAGACGGGTTTTCTGAAAATTCATCCCCCACGGGGCTCATGAGGGGGTTCAAATGTTACATGGGGGAATCATCGACGAGGGATTTTCAGATTACCAAATTCACGCGAGTAAAGCTGCGGGTAACAGCTTGTGGTACATAAAAATGGTTGAACCATAGTTGAGAGCAAAGTACAATTTTCTATTATTTTTCCTACAATTACTTTTATACGCAAGCAACAGTAAAAAAAGTTTATTACACATATGTAAATACTAAATTACCTGTAATACAGAACATCTCACTAGCACAGACAATAGATGCTTGGTCAGTCGGGCAAGAACCATTTTGGCGCCCCCCATATGAAGCCCCCCCCCGCCGAAGGAGAGGTTAAAGAGTGAAATTTGCGCCCCCTCTAGTCCGGCGCCTGGGGCACCAGATCCGCCTGCACCCCACCCTCCCCTAGTGGCGGCCCTGAGCACAGAACAGCTTGTTGTACGTAGTAACTTGTAGCCCAGAAAGTTTGCAGCTGACAAGATAACGTGAAAAACATAACCCCTAACTAACAGCTGATTCGCATGTAGTCGAATTTTAGGGAGCATTGGTGTTTGGACCATAGTTGTGTGAAATTACGGTCTCTCTAAAGGTCGTGTTTATGTGCAATAAATAACTGAATTTTCAGTGCAGCAGCAATCATTCATAAAAACGAAAAACCATAAAGGCACACAGTAGCATGCCCATGTGCAGAGAAACCTCGCTATAATGATACTCGATGTAACGATAAATCCCTCTCTACAATGACATTTTCTCAAATCCTGTTTTGAATTGCCTATAGTCTGATGTTAAAACTCCTCTCGGTGCAACGAAAGCTTTAACTACGATAAATCCCTCTATAACGATATTTTTTAAAGGGATTTAATCACTTTCAATATGCTTTTAACCCTTCATTACCATATTATGAAAAAAATTGAGATAATTAAACTAAAAAATTTACGATAAAACTTAAAGTAGTTCCATACGTTAAGTTTAGTTCTTATTAAAATGTAAAAAAAAAATATATATTTTTTTTTAATTATTCAACACACAACGAATTAATTAACCAGGTATTTCAATGCTTACAATCAACACTTTACGCTTGCAATAAAAAAAAATCAATTCAAATAATGTTGGATTATACATAATAAATGGTGAAAACCTCGTTAATGAGTCTCTCTTGGGAGAGAAAAAATATGGCGACGTAATCGGAGTGACTCGTTAAACGAAGAAAGCCGTAGCCGCGTTAATTTGATGCATTCGTGCAGAAATAACCAAATTTTAGTTATTCAAACGAGTAGTCGTGAAGATTGATTTCATTCTTTCATATAAATTGATTCTTTTTATCAATTATTTCTTTCATTTAAAATTCTAATTATATGAAATTAATTTTCAGAAATTCCCAATTTTCTCATGAATAACTTTTAACCATTCTGAAATTACTATTGACAATTCTGAAAGTATTTCTTTCAGTAATTCTGTAACTATTTTCTCATTAATTATAAATTTTCATCAATTACGAAATAATTTTTTTCAATAGTTCTAAAATTATTTATTTTATTTTGTTTTTTTAGCATTTCTGTACATTGTGTAATTATGTATACCTTTTGGATGCTGAATTTGGCCTCTCAAAATACGTAGCCTATAAAAAATCAAAAACTGATTTGGCTCAGGGTCCCGTGAATTCGTTACGCCGGCCCTCTTAATGTATCAAATGCACAACATTATCATTGAATCTTGAAGTACCTCAGTTCTAAAATCAGCAGTATAGATTTCAGTAGCCAGAGCTCTTTTACGATTTTTTTAATTTAATCGTTTTTCCATGTAAAGTAGCTATTTTATAAAAATAGTTGGCGGACCACAGCAAAAAATTCGGAATGCTGACCAGTGGGCCATGGGTTGAAGACCCCTGCTATATATGCAACGATATTTTCCTCTAATCTCCTTTGGATTTGTCTCTCGTATAATGTTACACTCTTCCCGATACAACGGTATCCTTTACTACAATAAATCCCTCTATAACGATATTTTTTTTAGTGTATTTCGAAACTACTACAATTCTTTACACTATATTTCAGTTAAAATCCCTCTCAATATATATTTTAGTCCCTCCCCCAGTGTTTGCATTTGGCACTATCTACTAGCGTTCGCCAATAGATGCGTATTGGCATTCGTCACCCTCGAAATTTTCTTGGGGGGTGAAAATACTCAAAATTTAGGTTGCATTTTTTTAAAATATACGTATAAGATAATAAACATAAAGTTAATAATATACCAAGGGGTTCAGAGGTTTCTGTATAATGCTCGTTACCTACCTTTATTTTAAAAAAAGGAGGGGCTGACACCAAATCCTCTAGTTTTTAGAGACAGTATCTGAGGGTCAACTTTGCTGCAAACATTTCTCGCTTAAAAGATGTTTTGGACTTGGTCGACAAACGATCTGTTGCTTTTCAACCAGACAACCTTAGTTTTTCAACTCTTATTCAGAGGTTGAAATTAACAAAATTCCGAATAGAAAAACTTCATGACAACGCTGGAATACGTTTGAAAGACTTCACACAATTCGAAAAAGGAAATGAGTATTACAGAAATATAAGAATTAAAAATGTTTAATTTAGATCAAAATTCCATGAAAGCGAAAAACAGTTTTTAGACCATCTGCTAGAAAATTTGGACAACGGGTATGAAGAAAGTACAACGAGCATTTTCACTGACTTTAACGCTATTTTGAATCCTACGAATGACATAACATGTGCAAAAGCTTTCGAGTCCAATGATAAAAAAAAAAGTGATACTCTGCATACTGGCTCAAAAACGAATTACAACCACGAATTGCAAAGTTATGAAGCGACAGACAGACATGAGTGCTGACCGCCCAGACTCTGGGATAGTTTACGCTCTTTTCCAAAGGGATGGACGGTCCCGAAAGCAACGGACAGTTTGATTTGTTTCTACTGTAAAGGAAATGAGAATACTTTGTATAAAAAGATGAAAATATACTTCCTAAAGAAGCACTACTTAGAGAAGAATGGGTATTTGTGTGTAAAAGAACTATTATATAAATATAAGGGAATGGAAATGACAGAATTTTGCAAATATATCAGTGGGTGCAGAGAAGGTGGTGGTGATAATACACCTTCTCTACACCCACCTTCTATGCATCCAGAATATAGGAAGTTGAGCGTAATTGCCTTAACTTTGCCTCTTTCAACAGCATCATGTGAACGTGGTTTTGCGACATTAAATCATGCAAACTCAAAAAAGAGAGCTCAACTTGGTGATGAGACCATCTGGGGAGACATCCTAATAAGATTATCATGCGAAGGCCCTCCTTTCACTGTCACTGATGAAGGCGCTCACTGTGATATGAATTTTGTTATATATAAGAAGTGGAAACCGAAGAAAAATTGTTGAACAAATGAGCCCCATGAGTATATAAATATATACATAAACATTAAGTTGGCTCTTGTTATTCCATAATTTTTATATATTTATATCAAATCAAAATTTAATATAGGTGTTTCGATTGAATATTTTTCAAAGTTTGGAAGTTTTGACGTATGTTTCATTTATCTACCATGAATTTTATATAGGCTACGAATGTCATGGTGTTTCAATTCCGATTTCAAACTATTTTTCACCGTTATATAAAAAAAATTACCCTTCATTTCCGAAAAATACCCTCAGAATTTTGGAGAGGAGTGAAATTACTTGCATAAAAATTTTTTGGGATAACACTGCTACCTACCCTCCGAAAATGTTAACGAAGCTGCTGTTAAGCTACTTTATGTATAGTAAACGTAAGTGTTGTGCGGGGAAACTACTTTACAGAATGAAAAAGCTAACTGAATTTTAAGGAAACCCATATTTCCTGGATAGTATGCTGAGGTGAACTTGGAAAGAAAAGTTCACCTCAGCATAATATCCAGAAAAAACAGCCGTTTCCTTGATATCTCTCTAACTGAATTTTATTCAACAAAATAATCAGATTTTTGCCACAAACGAATACCTGTAAAACGCTTTTATGCTGGTACAGTACTAACAATTCAGAAGAGATGCCAAAAACAGCATAAATTTGGTGCCCGGTGATCATACTACTTCTCGATGCAACGGTAACACCACTCACAACGATATTTTCCTTGGTCCGCAGAGTATCGTTATATCGAGGTTTCACTGTACACCACGTGTACCCAAAAAGGTGTTAACGAAGTTGCAGTGAAGCTGCTGTGTACTGCACAGAAATGTAATGCTGCAATAAATTCTTTCACAGGGACGAAACTAAATTTTGTTAATCTACTAATTAATCTTTTTTTGTGGCCCGATAAGTACGAAAAATGCATTTCAAGGTGGCACTAAAGACGTTTATTTAACTCTTTACGCGGTTTTTTTTTCTGCATTTAACTGCTACAATGAAAATCGCTAAACTTTCTAGAAATTTTGCCCCCTATTTTCAAGGGAATCCAGTACAACGATATTTTTAGCGGTCCGCAGAGTATCGTTATCTCGAGGTTTCACTGTATGTCAAACAGTTCGACGGCAAAAGTGAGGCAGTCCGCTACCCGATCGCGAGTCGCTGCTGAGCGGCAAGTCAGTTCGTTCAAACTTACCTCCGATGAACTTGGGCCCGTGGATTGCTCGAATGTATTTCCTTCGCAATTTCCCAGTTTATTATGGACTTTGTATTTCCAGCATTTATGGGCAGCAGCTGTGAGAGGACAGACGTCATCACTTTATCCACATCCCGGACAGCAGCAACGACTGTTTTGACTCCGTCTTCCTAACTAACCGCGATTTCTGGGCCTGTGGCTAAGAAAAACCGTTCCCAAAAGACTGAAAAAGAATCCCGTTTTCATTCTTACTTCTGAAATCTTCGTCGGAAGCGCCAACAGCGCACGTTGTCCTGGAAACGAGCCGATCATCGCTCCTCCAGGATCGGTCCCCCTGGATCCAGAGCGAAAGCGCCAAGTTTAGGTAATGGGGATTGAGGTTAAAGTCTTTCATTATATAGGTGTGTCTATATATTTTCCTTAAACGTGTTCGGACTTGGGATATCTCTATTACATCAGTATCGGCTGGACTCACAACAAGGAAAGAAAAGACGAAAGGAATTAGCTGTTTGTGTTAGAAATGCACATAGGACCCGATCCGCTCAAAACCAAAGAAATTTTCCTCGTCTACTTATGAATCACCCATGTTCAACCGATGGCTCGTGGACCAAATGTGGTCACTGCAATCATCGGATGTGTCCCGTGACCTGACCTGTTTTTTTTAATGAGCCGAAACGGCACATTTATAGACCACTTAAGGGACCCGCGGCACAATTGAACAGCACTAAAACGGCCCACGGAACATTACAAATCACTTAAGTGGCTCGCGACGCAGTTCCACATCATTGAACTGGTCTGCGGCACACATTACATTCCATTTTGATTTGATTTCTTAGCTTGAACTCATTGGTGCACTATTTCATCGGCTCATGTATAAAAACTGGCATTTGTGCTGCCAGCAATATGTAATTTTAATATTAAATAAATCTCTGGAGACACCCGAATTCCCATAGAACAGTGGTTCCCGACCGGGGATACGAGAGAGGCTGTTAGGGAGGTACGCGAAAAGAAAATGGTGGCCACCCCTCCCCCCCATCGAAAAAAAACAAAATAATTTAAAAAGATTTGGAAAAAAATTTAAAGTAGATGATAAAGGTTTTTACTAATATTGGCCATGCCAGATGTAATATTGACCTCCCTATCAATAAAATCTTCTTTGAAGAGGGGGGGGGGGTTGCGTCCGCTGGAAGGATTGGCCTTCCCTCCTCCCGCCCGCGTCCCATGATCCGGATTCGCACACTCCCTTCTCTCGGCTCACCTTTCTTCGGTGTTTTAGATTTGATTGTTGACGCATGCCGGTCTGTGCATAAAAACGAAGAATTAATTAATTCGTGTCGTGTTTAACTTTTGTTGTGGGTGTTTTTGTATTGAGGCTGTGCGTGTTATTCCCACAATTTTCTACGTCAACTTTTCTACCAAGCACCTACTCACGTGATTTACGCTATAGATCAATGACTAAAAACTGGATCTGTGCGGAAGAGGAAGTTGACTGCAACACCAAAATGAAGTACAGTGCACCAGAGCTCTGTAAACGTGAAAACATATTTTGAATCTGCCAAAAGTGATTCTATCAAAGCCACCGAGGCCTCCTACTACATTAGCTAATGTATTGCGAGACAAGGGAAAAAAATCACACCATTGGTGAAAATTTATTTTCACCGAGCATCTCAAAGATGCTGTCAGATACATTGCAGAGGGGAGTGTTCATATAATGAGTTTAATACCTCTGTCAAAAAATATAAATACGGTGTCTCGAAGAATACAGGGTATATCAGACGATGTTGAGAGTGGTCATAAGTCACGTGAAAGGTTGTGAATTTTTGTCTATCCAAGTCGACGAAACTACCGACGTTTTTTTTTGCGCAACATTCTGCGCTACTTGTAATTGCTAAGTACTTGAAAGAGAATTCGAAGAAAATATTTTTTATTTCTCACCCATTGAAGGGGTCGTACGACTGTTAAAGACTAATTTGCAGACTTATAAAAGACTTATTAGCAGCAATCGATCATTATTTCGTTGAAAAAGAAATTCACTGGTCAAATTGCGAGGCTCACCACAGATGGAGGAAAATCCACGGAAGGTTGCTACTCAGGCCTTCGTGCAAGATAGAGTTCGCACATTAATTTCTTTAAAAAAAAATTTTTTTCATCCAATGTCTAACACAATTTTTTCCGCTTTTGTTGACATTGCGAAGAGGAAAGTAGACGAATAACATTGGCTTAAATAATATGACGCAAATACGGGCCGATATCCCCGTTAGTCTCGCCGCAGAAAGCAACAGGTGTACAACCATGCAATTATTCAATATTACACTTCACTTATAGTCATAAAAACTGGTGGCATATGGCGACACTACACATAACGAGCATTACACAGAAACAAGCTTCATGTCAAGTTTACAACACGCACATTCCACGTGTACGAATTCGTTAGAAGTTCCGCAGAGAAAAGTGGGTTTAGTAGAAGTAGTTGACTGAAATGAAGTTTGATCGACTTAGAAATGGGCTATCAATAACCCTAATGTATCATAATATTTCGGAAACCACCAGTTTATCCAATCGTAATACACAAATAGTGCATTACGCTGTCAACGGATCTTCAATTCATGGTCACCCCCCGCCAACAATCCAACCCTCCTCCCCGGCACGTGTTCGCAAAACACGATGTTTGCGAGGGCAAATTGGTGAATTCTCTACTTCCCCTCTGTTTCTCTATTTTCTCTTAGGACACATAGAACGTCCGAATTGAAGTTTACATTTGATTATAACGAACAACGCAGTTGGCTGGAAGAAATAGAATAACCGAAAAAAAAGCAGCGGAAGAAAAACGAAGTTCGTAAAATAAAGAGTTGATAAAAATGAGAGTTCGTAAAATAGAGCGGATGTTAACATTAGCTCTATGGCATGCTGCTTTTTCGGGATAGAGGACCAGTTCGTAACAAAGAGCGTCCACTGTGCTACAAAATATTGGGCTGAGAAAAAAAAAATCACTCATCGCACAATCTTGTTATTCACATTAATTTAATAAAGATAAATAGCGATGAAATGAATAACCAAAAGAGACCATCTCGAGGGGGCAATCGACAAAATTTAACGTCAAAAACATAGGTTAATGTGTAGTATAAATTACGGCGAAAGTATTAGGTCTCTTCGGGTTTCCATGCAAGTCTAATAATTCAGAACAACGACCGTCCAGAATCCTTCCATTATTATCAAAACCACCCATCAGTAGGGAGGAAGAAAAACAGTGAAAGGAGAAGAATATTTAGGAGTTTAATATTTATCAACCACAGTGAAAGCCCTCCTATTCATCAAATAACGAATAAGAAATTCCATAGCCCTTTGCCTTTCTCAAGAGATATGCCATGAATTTCTAATAACAGACTCCCTGAATATTTACGGAATTTACGTCGTACGATGGTGGACCCCAGGCTCGCCGATTTTCCCCCCAAACGGTCACAGGAAAGTTAAGCCTGCAATCGAGACTCACTTGATTATTGGAAATGACTGGAATATTCTGATCATTAAACATCTATTGATGTCATTCATCTTCACAGTAATTACAGTACAGGATATCCGGATCAAATGGTCCTACTTTCAAATGATTTCGAAAAATTTACCGACGAACAGTTTGTCACCGGTGGGTGAGTGAAAGAGTGTTTGAGAAATGAATGAATATTTGGAGCCACCGTTTTTATACCAAGCATTTATTATTTAAACGACACATAATTAACTTGATTATTGAGAAGAAAGCAGACATAGAAATATCCAACCTCACGCTGTGGTGTGCAGTGACTCTCTGCTCCTGTTTACAGACGATAGTCTCCAGTCCCCGTGATCATGTGATGCACTCGAAGTCGTTGACCCGACTCTTGGTAGTGGGGGGAGAGGCGTCGTTTGCGTGGGATGCCACAGATATACAGGGTGATTCAGAAAACTTTAACAGATGATAATACACACCAAAACAAACAATTGTCATCAAAGAATGCATGGTCTAACATGAAGCGCTAGCGCGTTTCGAAATGGCAGCTCCGCAAGCGATAAAACAGCATTCCTGTTGGAATTTATCGGGAGAAAAAGAACACCATGCATGCAAATGTAACCTGGGGAAGAAGAAACCGTATGGAAATCTGCGTCACAGTGAATTAAAGGCGTGGGCGCCACCCTTGTAAAATAGGGTGCCCGAGTGGCATGGTGGTAAGATGCTCGTCTACCATCGTGACGGTTGTTGTCAGGGCCCCGGGTTCGAACCCAAGGGAGGATATAGATATTTTCCCTAATGAAATCGAGGCGACCACCGATAGACAGCGCCTTCACTTCCAACCCATCCCACTAATGGCAGTAAATTGCAATATAGCGATATGGCCAGAGTTGGTGTTTGGTGAAGAAGCCCTGTAAAGTTATTCCAACGTGCAACCGTTCTAACAGTTATAAAATACGGGATAATGGCGCCCTTTAGTAATACATAAAAAGCAGACATGCATTTCATTTACGGAGCCGCAAACGGAAGTACCACAGAGACAGCACGAATGTACGGTCAGCGTTTTCCCCACAGGCGGTTGCCCAGACCGAAAATAGTTGCGCGCTTGCATCGGCAGCTGTGTGAAACGGGATACTTTCTTGGAGTGAGAACATAGCTTTTAAAAGCGAGCGACTAACGGGAAAAATTTCTTGATGTTTCCGGCGATCAGGCCAAGCGGAATAAGGAAACGCTCCGTTCATTTGCATAGCGTGTCGCCGCTTTACGCAAACCGGCTGTGAAAAAGCAGAAAATTCCCCGGAAAGAAATTTTCTTACCGGTTAAAGATTCCGCGTGTGTTGGACTTAGTATTTGAACTAAATTGCGAGCGATAGAAGATACTGATTTATTGATCAAAAATGAAATTATATTTGTCAATTTTCTTTTGAAAACTCAAAGTTGGTGTATTGTCGTAAATTTGAAAATATTCAGAGAATCGTTCAACATCAGTTAGTAGTTAGGAGAAAAGATGACGATATTCACCACATAGGTTTGTTTTTTGTTTTGTTCAGGAGAACTTAATCAAAATATTTTTAATAGTTATAAAATAATTATACTAGACCCATATTTGGTTTTTCCAAAAACCCGTCAAAGGGGTAAATACCATATCAACCCTACAGTTGAAATGCATGCATTTTGTGATCTGAAGGGATTTTCAATCCTCCGAATTCATCCAACTGATTGATTATTAATTATAAATTTTAACTTTATTATTATTTATTTAACTGAACCTTTTCCCGAGGCGAGTTTACTTGGCCCAAAGTAGATGGGGAAAAAAATAAATCCGAGATCTCTTCCCACCCCCCCCCCATACTTTGTGGCAGGGGTAACTAACAGCTGGCTCATAGGCTCCCCGACAAGGTAAAATTATCAAATTAATATTAATAATTTGCAAGATGTTGAACCAAATTAGTGATCATTGTTCGAGCTATTCTCGTTCAACAGCGGAAAACTACTTAAATTCATTTATTGCTAGTGACGAAAATAATTTACTATGTTATCACCAAGCCCCGGATGATGTTGCTCTAAAATCTTGAAAAATGACTTGAAAAAAATGCTTTTTGACGTTAAATTTTGTCGAGTGCCCTCTCGAGAGGGTCTCTTTTGGTTATTCATTTCATCGCTATCTATTTTTATTGAATTAATATGAATAACAGGATTGTGCGATGAGTGATTTTTTTTTTTCTCAGCCCAATATTTTGTAGCACAGTGGACGCTTTTTTTTACGAACTGGTCCTCTATCCCGAAAAAGCAGCATGCCATAGAGCTAATGTTAACATGCGCTCTATTTTACGAAAACTCTCATTTCCATCAACTCTTTATTTTACGAACTTCGTTTTTCTTCCGCTGCTTTTTTTTCGTTTATTTTATTTCTTCCAGCCAACTCCGTTGTAATCAAATGTAAACTTCAATTCGGACGTTCTATGTGTCCTAAGAGAAAATAGAGAAACAGAGGGGAAGTAGAGAATTCACCAATTTGCCATCACAAACATCGTGTTTCGCGAACACGTGCCGGGGAGGAGAGTTGGATTGTTGGCGAGGGTGACCATGACTTTAAAAAAGGTTAATAAAACGAAATTCTCTTGAAAAACTGAGTATTTTCAATATGTCGAAAGAAAGTTTAGACAGCATCAAAACCATATGTAAATTTTTTTCTCTGTCGTTTAGATTTCATGACAAATAACAAATTTTATAATAAACGAGTTATAATTCATGAATCGATTAGGCGTCGCCATTCCCCCCACAAAGGTGAGGCTGACAGGGTTCCAACTTGGGGGGTCCGAGACGAATCTTGTGATTTTTTGTTTTTCATAATAAATTCAGTATTGAGAGTTCTCTGAAGCATCTGATCGGAGGGCCCTGTTGCTAGATGTGGGGGGCATGACTGGTGTACTGGAGAAGGGAGAATAGGTTTCTTTCCAATAAAAAACGGAAAATTATCTCTACCCCGAGGAAATCCTTTGTATGCATGCCTATGGTTAGGAATAGGAAGCAAAAAAAACATATTTTATTTTCCAAGAAATTTAAGTATATATTTTCATTAGCGCTCAATGCAATAATTATTTTAGTAAATTATTTTTGTCACTAGCAATTAGTGCTCAATGCAATAATAAATAATATAATTTTCTCGATTTTTTCCATTGTAAAACATTTGAAAAGTTAAAAAATATCATGAAAATGAAAAAAAATGTCCCAAACCTAAGAAAAAAAAAATGCTCTAACAGTGAAAAAAAACAAAAATGCAAATGTCATCAACATCCGGGTCCTGGTTATCACCATACCTTTTCGAAGACACAAATTGCTCCTAAAACTTGACACATGGGCAATTTGTCTTCCTACTTTTTCTGCCACCTCGTTTGGCAAATTGCCTATTTTAGCAAATTAATAATTGCAAAAAAAAAATTAGAACAAATGTTTCATTTGTGAGGGAAGTTCAAACTATGAATAGATTTGATGAAATAATTTGCAGAAGAAACTAATTTTTGATGCATTACATGTGGCTAGGAACGAAACCAAATGGCCAACGAATAATTGTTTTGAAAATCCTGATACAACGCCCACAGTGTAAAAGCCTAATCGAAACGGCTTTTTTTCCTAAAACATTTTTTTTTTCGTTTTTTCCCTTCCGCTGGTTTGACGATTAAAAAAAATCTATACAGTACAGCAGCGGAAAACCGCTATGCACACACTATGAGCACCCCTCCCGCATGAGTAAACCCAACATCACCTATAGAACAAGGCCTCCGCACGAAGCTTACGAGGTCAATAAAGGCCATTTCTCTTATTGCCATTGGATATACTACAAAAAAAAGGTAAAGATATCGCACGCTATATCCAATGGCAATAGGTGAAATGGCCTTCTTCAGTGACGTGACGAGCTTCGTGCGGAGGCCTTGTTGTATAGGTGGTGTTGGTAATCCATGCTCACTACCTGATTCGGAAACCAGGATGCACTATAATCGCACCATTGCTTCCCGATCTGATGCAGGTCGTACAAAAAGGACCGCCAGAACGGATGCATACGGTTTCTTCTTCCCCGGGTCATTTGCATATGCACGGTGTTCTTTTTTTCCCGATAAATTTCAACAGGAATGCTGTTTTAACATTTGCGGAGGGGCCGTTTCAAAACGCACGTTTGCGTTTCATTTTAGACCACGCATTTTTTGATGACAATTGCTTGTATTAGTGTGTACTATCAGCTCTTAAAGTTTTTCCCCCCATCTTTTCTGAATCACCCTGTATAGGTAGTGAGTGACCGAATGAGCTAGTGAACTAGATAAAATCAGTTAGTGACCACATGAGTGAGCGATCGTATGAATGATCAAGTGAATTATCGATTGAGTGAAGTATAAGAGATCAAGTGATTGGGTGACAGCATGAATGAACGACTTACTCGCGATCAACTATTGTTGATCACTTTGTCGGGGAATTTTCCGCATACGAATTCAAACAGCGATTAAAAAATCAGTGATCTTACTATGATATAAAAATATGGCCGCCGAATTTGGCAAATATTCTGAAAGCATCATTACGTACGCTACCACTGTTATGAGCAAACAAAGAAAAATGATGTCACAATGATGTCAGGAGAAGGTGAAAATTGTTTCTGTGGGGACATTATCTGTCGTCGACATGCTCCCCCACCCCCATACGAGCTGGCAGGGCTCCATCTCGGGGGGCCCGGGACGATTGTTTTTTTTAAACTATAAATTCATTATAGAGGAGCCCTTCAAAGATCTCACCCACAGGCCTGGCTCCGGGATGGGGCGTGGCATGCTCGTGACGGTGAACCAGAGATTTCCTCTCCAGCAAAATTTTTTCAAGTGAGGCAAAATTCCACGTCCAATAGGGTGTATAAGCACGATTGCAAAATTGGAAGCTCCCAAATATAACTGTCATTTTTGTAGAGGAAACAATCTCAAAATCAATGTAGAGTGTGCTTTCACGTGATATGGTCACTGGGCCACTTTTCATCCAAAAGAAGCGCACATGTGCACAGATTTTTTTTTTAAATGTGCGAGTGTTGCTTTCTATTTATATACACTGGTGAAATAAATTAAGAGCATTTGCATATTTTATCGAATTTCATGAAAAGAACTGAATGTAAAACCACTGCTTCTAGACAAAAATGCAAATCTTGTACGCCAAATACGTAAGCGTACACGTGTGTGAAGGCGGAGCCAGTAGAGAAACAGGCTTTATAAGCGCGCGTAAGTTAAGACGTATTTCGTTCGCTAGCACACCTCGGCAAATTTCTTGGTGTTACTTTGCAGCAATCGGTTAATTTCAAATTGTAACAGTAAAAATGAATAACCACCAACGTTTAGATGATGGAATGAGGTGGCGAATTGTGGGGAAGCTAGAAGCAGGCCAATCTCAAGTCCAGATTTGTAGAGAGTTCAATTTAACGCCCAGCGTCGTGTGTAACTTATGGAAACAGTTCCAGGATACCGGATCCATCGAGAGAAAGCCTGGGCAAGGTCGTCCAAGAGCCACGACGGCCAGAGAAGATCGCCATTTGTCGATTATAGCGAGGCGTAACAGGAGTGCTACAGCTTCTCAGCTCTCTCGTGACTTGCATGCAGCCACAGGAATCCGTGTATCAAGGGTGACTGTTTCCAAAAGACTTCATGAGAGAGGGTTGTTTGCAAGAAGACCTGCTGTTTGCGTCCCGCTCACTTCTACGGACAGGAGAATCCGTTTATCATGGTGCATAGAGATTGGAGTATGGATCAATAGGCGACCGTTCTCTTCAATGATGAGTCCCGGTTCAGCCTAAGCACCGATTCTCGCCGTACGTTCATATGGAGAGAACCAGGGACCCGCTACCTACCCTCCAATGTGAGGATATTCGCCGGATGGATTGGCCAGCCAGATCTCCAGACCTTAACCCTATAGAGCATGTCTGGGACGCTCTGGGGAGGGGAATTGCAACTCGCAACCCCCCCCCTCCGGGAACCATCCAGGGAATGAAAACAGCGTTGCTGAACGAGTGGGACCAATTGCCACAGGAAATGATAAACTGCCTTATTTCAAGTATGAAATCACGCTGCGAGACCTGTATATCTCTAAGAGGGGAACATACCCCCCCATTAACCCATCTATTAACCCATTTTTTTGTTTATTCTGCAACCGCTGTTTCATACCTTCCGATTCCAATGAGTGTTACGCACGATCATGCGTGTGTGTATTACAATTATTGAATGGTTATTTGTTTTGTATCAATGTATGTACATATCAAATTTCATTAAAATCGGTACAGTAGTTCTAGAGATAATCGACCAAGTCTGCAAATTCTCTTAATTTTTTACACCAGTGTATATATACTGCACTTTTCTTATCTTTTTCAATTTTTTTTTTTTTTTCAAAGTGTAGGAACATTCAATCTGATCATTTTAGTCGCACCATGATCATTTTCTACACGCGAGGGCTAATTAGTCCGGGACCTACAATTTATTGCCTATTTCGAACGTCAACTTTTGTCATTTCGCTTTTTTTTACACGTAGAGAGGTTAGTGCGCTCGCACACCAACCTTTGGTGTGGGACTCCCTGCGGTAGCAATCTTTTTCTGTGGCTATGTTGTCGCCGTTTCTGTTGTACTTCTGCGTCAGGGAATTGTAGGAACTGCTAAAACATAATGACATTTGAACCGGATACCCTATATAATCATCGAAGACGACGCAGCTCGAAAAAATAAAGAGGCAGCCGGATTACAATTTGGGGCTCGATAAATCCGTGATTGAGTTTGATAAAAATTTGTTTTGTTAACGAATACAAATTAAAAACCTAAAAATAAGCATAAATTTGTTGGGTTATTAAAGTTATACAATGTGTTCTTGATTCTAAAATAACAGGCGTTCTTTATTAAGCTTTGATCGGTAAGGGAAATGCCAAAATAAAGATTATTTGTTCTGATAGGGAATGAAGAATATATAAAAATACCTTTCTCTCTCTGAGTAAGCAATAAAGTTCACTTATACTACAGAGATGAGCATAACA
The DNA here is from genome assembly GCF_987345545.1 of Pholcus phalangioides. NCBI lineage: Eukaryota > Metazoa > Arthropoda > Arachnida > Araneae > Pholcidae > Pholcus > Pholcus phalangioides. Next base: position 18,503,062 of record NW_028301616.1, on the reverse strand, counting down.
CATAATGAATGAATGCGCGTCATGATTTCGCACGGATAAAAAACTAACAATTTCTATATATACGGCTGCCTACACGGTTTTACGTTCGCAAAACTCACGTAGAAAACGTGTTCGGGAATAAACATTTTCGGAATATATAATTCTGTAAACATTTGTTTCGATGGAAATGCTATAATCACTTTTTTTACATGGAGCATATGAATTGAAAAAATGATCAGGAACTGCTGCGTGTAAGTCTAACGTATCAAATTGTTTACATTTAGGCAGATGCCACCAGAGACTGTTTCTCAGGCCCCTAATACAGTGTTCTTTGAGGCAGAGGCCATGCATATTCATACAAAAAGCCCTGAAAATTCGTAGGCCTTTGGCACATGCCCCGTTTGTCGATACGAGAAACAGGCCCTAAATGCCACACGAGCGTTACTTCACGTAAGGGATTTCTCCCAAGCTTAAGGTATGAAAAATCAACTAGAGTTGCTAGACGATCACGGAAGCGAAAAATCGCGCAGCACTTCACGGACGGGAGATCTTTTTGTATTTTGTAATCCGTTCCTGCGCGAAATACCGCATTTGTCTGTGTTGACAACTGCTTATCTCGAACCATCCTTGGTTTGTTGAGGTACTACTATCCAGCCTACACCATCTACAGGTGCAAATGAGCTATTTAAGCCAGGTCTTTTATATAGATTTATTAAGTTTTCTTCCCTTTTTCAAAGCGCACGCCCACAAAGGGCTTATAAAAATTTAAGGTGCATTATTATAGCCATGACAACGTGGGATCTTGCCTTTCCAGTATCGATTTCTACAATAACATTGTAGATCAAAAATTTTTATCTATTTTGTTCGTTTATTAAATGCTCTGTATACAGCATTATATTCAGGTCTCAATTTTTCATCTGTATCTCGCACGAGACTCAGAACTCCAGGATCATTCACTTTTATCCTATTTTCCCCAAGAAAACCGGAAAGAAACAACTGGTTATGCGTTGCGTGAATTTTCGGGTAAGATAAACGCACTCGTCTGGCATCAGCCTTATGAGGAAAAAGAGTTGACGCATGACAATTCATCTTGTACCGTTTTTCAAAAGAAGCTACAGCTTGAATGAATTTCATGAAGCGACCGATTGAATATATTCACGCAATTTTCACCGAAATTGAGATGTGAACGTCAACTTACAAATCGCAAAATGGAGTATCCATTTTAATTATTTAGAGTCCCACTAACGTTGAATTACCAGGAGTCTACAAAATTAAAAACGCGCAGGAAAAATTACACTGCACGAAAACTAGAGGAATAAAAAGAATCATTATTTTTTAATGCACATTATTATCGTTACAAAGCATGGGCGGAGATACGGGGGGGGGGGCACTACCCCCAGTATCAAAGGTGAAGTCGACTGATCTAATGCATATATATATAGATGAATTGACATCATCGTGCCCCCCCCCCAAGACTGCCAAGTCTATCTTCGCTATGTTACAAAGACGGTTCCAAACCGGTAATCAGCTGTGAAAAACTTCCGAAATTTGATTCGTGAGAAAACACATGCTTCCGTCACGCATCTGTTTGAAAAATGTTAAAATTATCCATTTACAATGCTAGAATTATTCATTCAAAATGTAAAAATTATTCACTGCTGAAGGCAGAAACTTTCAAATAATGGGGACAGAAGAAAATCGAATCGATGGGAGCAGAAGTCACAAGAACGGAAAACAGTCCACACAAGATAGAAGCTTAGGGCAACGAAAAGGAAAAACAAGAAAAAATAAATTCTGAAAGGAGCATAAAGAATGAAAAAAAAATGAGACAGGAAAACACACACACACATACAAAACATAATTCTCATTTCTGGCAACTTCGCGTGCGCGAGTGGCCATGAAAAGGAGCTGCCTTCGGCAAATGGGTTTATTTTCGGAAACTACAAATTGAATAAAATTAACAGGAAACGACCGAATAACAGTGAAAAAAATGAATGGCGAAGAAACACTGCGCATGGAAAATTTTCACGAAAACTTCAACTCGTACATGAAGTGAAAGTTTTGTTAATTTTATGAACAGAAACGGTACGTGAAAAAAAAGAAAAAAAGAATGCATATTGCACATGTACAGCATTTTGATTTATTTTTATACACAGAATTCGCTTGTGTTCACAAATTTATTTTAATTTATATATTTTATTTTAATATACATAATATAAAGAAAATTGTGGTGTGAAAAATCTAGAAATATGAAGATAGAGAATGAAGAAATAGCTAAAATAGCTTTTTAAATGGGAAAAGCGCTAGTGCGGCTCACTTGGTCACTTAATATATATATATGCACAGAAAGTAATTATTTGAAGAAAAAAGAATAAAAAATGGAATTCATGCAAGAATGAAATAGAACCTATGCAGTGGGTTATCACCAGGGGGAACCCCATGCATGGTTCGAAAAGAGTAGGCGTTTCTGAAGGGTGGCTATGCCTAATTGCACTAAAGATGCCAACCCTCTTTCCCCGACGCTTGCCTTCTCAAAAACATGTTGGACGAAAAAAAAAAAAATGACTGAAAAAAAGAGTAAAAAATATTAAAGAAAACGATATTTGAAAATATACAGAGCTTCAGGTTATAAGTAAAATGAAGCATGAGAAAAATATATACAAAAATACAAAAATTACAGGGAATTTTTACAAAGATTGAAAAAGAAATTCTCTAATTTCTGTATGATAAACCATGTTAAAACACATAAATACTGACAGTTAACGTCATCAAACCGAAAAGGTAATTAAATTGATACGAAACTTAAAACGGAGAGAAACTTTAGGGCTTCAAAACATTTCCCAAGAAAAAAGTTCCCCCCTTTCTAAAAAACCCGAAACCTTTCCACCTGTTCAGCTACGTGGTTAGATGTCCTGGAATGAAGGTCCTGTTCCGAAGGTGTGTGCGATTTTCTTGTCCCAAAGAAGCTATTAATTGAGTCTAGTACCGGCTTAGAGGAGGTATGCATTTATTACCCCCCCCCCCCAATTTCAACCAAAATTGGTTCCCGAAAATAGGGCGTTTCTTATTCATGGATAGTATTATAAAATTATACAATTCCATGTAATTCGCGATCAGATTAAGGAACTCCCCGATTTTTGGGCTTAGTCAAACACGTTAAAATACGGTGTCTGACTTACCCCCTAGGATATACAGAATTAGAGGAGATATAAAATACTTAGGATGGTCATCCACTAGAAGCAACCTCGAGATAACAAGTCTCCCCACAGCAGAATGCACCAAAAAACAGCGACATACGTCTCAGAAAAATGAGTATTGCTGAAGAACAATCTCAGGTGGAGATCTTAAGAAAATAGGAAAAAAGCAGTCTTCCGAGTATAAATTTTTACCGCAGAACATTTCTAGTCATCTGAAGGCCTGTTGCAGAACAATGCAAAACATTTTGCTAGGGAGACAAGTTCCAAGACAAGACCATGTACGCAAGTTCCAAGTACGCTTTGTTCCACAAGACTGTTAATGCATGTATGCGCAATTTTTTTTAATGAAGTAGACTTTCTTCCGATTTCAGCAGGTGTAAGCTAAGTAGCATAGGGAAAAGTGTTCCATTGAGAAACCAACTTTACAGAATATTTTGGCTTGCCAAAGCTAAAATAAGAGGCTTTCAAGGAGGCGAGATATCTCGTCAATGCCGCTTAAAGGGTAAGAGAACTTTAATAGAACAAACCGAGTTGAACTCTTATATTTTTATAATTTCTAATGAAATTGGAAGTTTGAAATGCTGATAACGAATTCACAAGCGCTCCTAAAATGTTTAGCTTATTTTTCTGTTTTTTCTCCCTTATTTGCCATTGCATACATAATTTCTGAAGAATGGTTTCATTAATCATTTCGAATTTCTCATACCTAAAAACTCAACGTACGGATACAAAATGAAGTAAAGTCGTTGTCGTCCAATAAGTAGATATTTATAAGAAAATTTCAAACTCCAAATAGAAAAAAAACGAGTACAAAATTTAGCTCCATAATTTTCCGATATCTTTGTTCCACGCAAAAAACACATTTATATCATGCAGAAAAAAAATAAAAGCTCTATGTAAGAAATGTGTGAGATTATCATATGAAAAGACGTTTTTTTTTTGAGAAGAAAAAATTTAATTTTTAATTTGACGTATAAATTGTTTCCTTAAAAATTCATACACGTGGGTTCCGTGTGAGAAGTTTCAAAAGTTTTTTTGAGGTGAGGTATTAACAACAAATACACATACACATGAATTTCTTTACACAAAAATTATTCAATGTTCAATTATAGCCTGCAAAATAATTTTCTTAACTCAAAAATTATTCGGTGAAAAGAATAAATGAAAATTTGGAACCGTTGACAAAGAGTAACAAGGAAAAAAGCTAATTAACCATGAAGTACCAATTTTTTGAGCAATATGTAAAGTTTCTTTTATTGCATCATTTTTTTCAGGAAATACATGCACAATAAGACAGAAATTTTGGTATAAAAATTAATTTCAACTTGTCTATGTACACTAATCTAAAAAAAACTTTACCAACAGAAAAAATCGTTTTGTAAATAGTTCCAAAATCCACACTGACCATCTGTGGATTCCATCCAACTTTTCGAAAAGCAGTAAAAAGCTTTGCATGAAACTGCAACTTGGTCATTACTACTTATATGAGTTTGCATGAAGTTTATGAAAGTTTTTTGCTAAAACTTTTAGAAGTCCCTCCCGTGAAAAAGTTCCTGTAGCTTTGAGGATTATTTCAGCTTTTGTGTCACTAGCAAATATTTCTCGCAGCTTCACTGTCAGTCAACAAGAAAAAAAATGAGTTACCTCTTCTATTGCAAGCACTTAATCTGGTAGTATTTCTTCTTCTGATATAATTGGCTCTGTCATTGACTGTTGTCCTTTGCGTCTAACACGATATAATTGTGATTTTATTGCTGGTAGAGAAGGAAAGTGTTTAGCGATTTCATATCCATGGTTGAACAAGGACTCTATCTCTTCTTTATAAATCGTTGCCACAGGAAGATCTTCTTCTCTCACCCGTTTCCTTATATTTGACAGACGTTTTCCAACTTCAGTGGCTGCTGGGTCTGGCTTGCAAGTGTGATCTGATACTTGAAGAACTTTCCCATCTTTAGATTTCATCATGCCCAGACACCTCGCTCTCCTCTCGTTGATACACCTCCAGCTAATAACACTATCCTGATTGGTTCGTAGTTTCCTATATTGGTAACCATCATATATGGCAGAAGGCTTCCTTTTAGTTGTTTCTACAATTTCTAAGGTATCCATTGGAGTGCTCACTGCGATGAGAAAATATTCAAAATGAACTTCTTGAAAATAAATTATTTTGCTTTATGTGTGCAATTTTGCATTTCATGTGTATCGACTTCTTAAGTGGAAGTGATAACAAAATATTTATAATGAACATATACAAGACTTCTTGAAAATTAATTATTTTGCTCGCATGCACTGTTGCATTTCATATGTACTGTGCTGACTTTTTTAAATGAATAAATTGTAATGATTCACTATTTACAATTTGATACAGAATTTGAATCTTTATTCTTAGCAACACTTGTCTCAAAGTAAAAACTTTTTCTCAAGCAGATTCCTCAAAGCAATCACATGCAAGATTGTTTTCAAGACATAAAATAAACTAATTGGCACCAATGAAACCAAAATCAAATCCATAAAATGAGAAATTCTTTCTCGAGAGCAGCTGATCATTTGACCAACCGGAAACACATTCCAAGCCTACAACAACTGTAATGCATAATATTCAAATATTTTTTATTGAGTAGCAGGGAAACAACTGTAGCCAATAGTGTGTCCGATAAATGCTATGTTAAAAGTCTATAATGGATTTTTTTCATTTAATTTTTTTTCTTCTAATTTTAATTCTTTCGAAATTCATTTTCTCAGTCTCTTAAATCATACACTTCATAGAAAGTTATGAAAGTATCAAATCTCAACTCAGTTTGAGTTTTATTTTTATTTTGACAAAGTACTTCTCGCATTCATTGCAAACATCTGATGTCTTGTTGGATGAGTAATTACCTCCACGAGGCTTCTTAGTTAGCATGCGAACCTACATCTCTCACTGGAAAATGTATGGGTTGGAATAAACACAGCACAATTTTTAATTGAAATAAAACTTTCATCACATTATCAGTCACACATTTGTATTTTACACATGTAAAATAGTTTTGACTAAAATATTCTAAATAACTATTTTAGCTCCAAAATGTAGAAATCTAAGTATGTAAAAATGTAAATCCTATAAAACGATAATCGCCTATATCAAGGTCGTAGCAAGAGAGGGCACTAGGAAGACCATTCCGCCCCTAAATGTGAAATAATGGCAATATACGCACCCCCCCCCCACCAAAATACCAGTTATACCCCCTCAGAAAAAAATTTCTGGCGACGGCCTTGGTCTGTATGAAGATATTGCTCTCTGGTCCCGATGCACTTTTCATAGTATTAATTTAATCCATCTATAACGATACGTTTCTCTGGTCCCTGGACTACCGTTACATAGGGTGGGTGTTTCATTGTATATCCAATGCAATTATTACACAATCAATAACACAAATGAATATATTAATAATATTCTGTGAGAATAAATACTAAAAATAACCGTCTTATTAAGTCAAGCATAGTATACAAACAAATGAAAAAAATCCTATTAGTCAAAAGCAAAAACTCCCCAAGCATTAACAAGAGAGATCCTATTCAAAATCGATAGAAGAGATGGATGAAATTGGAGTGTTCCTAATCATTAAGTGAATTAAACCTCCACAATATGGTAAGTGATTTGATTAAAGCCAAACATCTTTCTTTCCGGAAGAGATGGGAAAGAAGGGGGGAGGTGCTGAGTGTCGTTACGGTGAACGCGACTCCATATAATTCATTGTTTTTTCCGAGACGAGGGGGGGGGAATGAAGAATCCCGTGGAAATAGTTTCGATTTACAATTTTTTTTTTTTTAATATTCCAGGAATTTTTATCGAATGGCTTCTTTCTAATCGACGTCGGTGCTGCCCTAAACTCTCTTTTTCCCACTCCCACTCTATAGTATATTACAATTCACCAGCTGTACGCAACCACCAATATTACATCACAGCGGTAAATTTAATAGCTTTTGAAACATTTCATCACAGACCCGAAATGATTTTTTTTCCCGACATGCGCTTTCACGTATGGTTCGTTTTTCGTCTATTTCATTCACATCCACTGCATCATAAAAAGAAAGAAAGAAAAGCAAAAAAACGAACCCTATCATGTTACTTTTAGAGTGTTATTGCGAATGGTATTCGATCGAAAAAGGCCAACTTTTGGGAAAATGAAAAAAAAAAAAAAATGTCGAAGGGGGAGAAAAATAAAAAGCATTTGATGGATGGACGCTTGAAAAAAATTCATCGGAAAATAGTGGTGAGCAGTCCAAAATTATGACGAAAAATCCGATTTTTTTTTTTACTTTTCCGAATTCGAAGAATAAATTTATGCATCAGTAATGCAGCAGATGGAGAATCAGAATTTCCGGATGTCGATATTGCTATGCCAATCATGTATTGGTTATCATATACAAAACCTGGATAAGTTAAAAATAGGGCTGGAAATCCATTTTTAACTGGTTAATCATAATTTTTTATTGTAATTGTAATTTTTAATCGATTTAACCATAATTTTTAATCGATTTAACCATAATTTTTAATCGATTTAACCATAATTTTTAATCGATTTAACCATAATTTTTTTTCCTTTTTTAATCGCTTTAACCATAATTTTTTTTAATCGATTTCCCCATAACTTTCCAACCGCTTTAACCATAATTTTTAATCGATTTCGCCATAATTTTTTAATCGATTCAACCATAATTTTTTAATCGATTCATCGTATATAATTTGTTTTGAATATTTATGAATGCTTATCAGTCATATATATATATATATATATATAAACATAGTATTGGCAACAATATATTACTTGATACTATAAAAATATTTATTTTACACACCAATTTCCTACATGCGAATAAATATGAATATGCGGCAGTGCCCCCGCCAAGTCGAGCAGAACAAGCACAGCCGTAACATTTTTTTCTGGAAGCAACTTAGGCACTTTTGAGACCCTCATATTTCCTCATTGAAGCTGCTCAGAGACTTCAAAGTTGGCATATCTAGAGTATTTTACAAATTCAATTAAACCTTTTAATTTCACCTTTTTATCATTTGTAGTTCTTGAGGAATTTGAACTCGAAGTTTCATTATTTTGACACTGACTGACTTTTTCACTCGCTCAGCGATCATCAAAAATCTTAGGCACTTCTATAGCAGCCCTTGAAACATGAAATCAGGTATGAAGATAGTGTTTAGGATACAAAGCAAAGAAAAATTAAAAAATCCAGAAAATTTCTACCAGGATTGGAAATATGGAAAATTCGAGATATTACCAATTGTCGCCAAAAAAATGCCAAATGATTGCAAGATTGCTAAGTATAGTTGAAATTGTTCAAAATTTGAAGTCCGGAAAAAATAGTTTTTACATATATCGACAGTGGTGTTGGTTTAATGCTATGTCAATATATAAATTCAGTGTTAATTTCGAAAACAAAAATTTCATTTATTATAGCACTATTATGATTGATATATTTTCCTAAAATCACCCATTTCCGATGGAAAAAACGATCTAATTTTTATTCTAATTTTGTTTCAGGGACAAAAACGAATCCAAAAACATACAGGAAATATTTTTCCTCATGAATTTATCGGATGATATCATCTCTAAATGGGATCAGAAGGGTAAAAATAATGAAAGCAAATCTGAATTCGGCCTGCAAAATGTTAAAATGTACGTATTTGTTATGCACGACAAAAATATGAGATGAACATACACAAATTTTTGTAACAGTTATCATAATAATAAGTTATGCATACATTATCTTTGTCCACACTTTCGATCTCCATACTTTGCTCATTTCCTTTATAAATCATAGGAAGATATTTAAGAAGGGATTTTTTGTTCTAAATGGTACTTGGAGGGGGAAGGAAATAATGCTTCCCGAACAGCAAAACTGCTGTTCACAGTGGTAACACTATATTTTGGTCTTGTTTTCTAGAATTCCATTCGAACTCAATTTGAAACTAAAATCGTTTTTGTTGGATCGATTTGTATTTCTCCATGCCAAAAAATTTGATCAAAATATTGATTCAAATATTTCTAAAACAGTCACTTATTTAAAATATTATGTATAGAACATAATTTAAGACATCTTCAATCAGTTTCGTCAAATAAATCAAGTTAATTTACAAACTTTCAATGAAAATCTTAATCGGATCAATTGAGTCGATTTTAACTTAACTACATTTTTTTTAACTGCGATCAACAATTGATCGATTAATTGACCCGATTAATCGAACCAGCCCCACTTAAAAACTACCGCTAAGCCACACCCACACATGTACAGTACGCACTTTTAACCGAACGATGGCGATATCTTGGATTCTAAAAGTTGTAGAATGAGAAGCGGTTTTCACCAAAAATTATAGTTTGTGATTATAGTTACCTGGCTATGTGTAATTCGTCTTGATGAGGAGGTCATCTACATATTTAGTATTGTTCAAACTTCAAAATCTTTAATACAAACCATTATTTTTTCTATCTTATCTGATTTATCGCATTGACCCTAAAAATAAAATTTCATCGCTGTAAGTATAAAAATGAGAGAAATATGAGTGAAAATGTGTTTGGGGACACTCCCAACATTGAGAAACTGAATTTGAAGGTTGATTGCAGGGGGAAAACACACACACTGAAGTTTCGAACGATAAATACTCCATATGCTACGCGAGTGTTTAGATTTAGTGCTATTAAAAAATAAATCGTTTTTATTTTATGGAGGTGAAAAACAAACTTTTTTTTATTACTCTTCATTTTAGTGACTTTATATCCGTGATTGAACGAATATATATACCATAATTATTTCAAATGATGTCAAAGCAATTGTTTGTGACGACAATTTCGTCAATTTAGAAAAAATATAAGAATTTTCCGTCGATCGTTGCACTATTTTATATTGTAATTTTGTTTCATTTTGCAATTCCCCAATTTTTAATAATGCTAAAAAAAAAATACGGATGAAACGAAATGCCGTGGTTTTAGCAGAGACGACTCCACCAATAACCACTACCCTAAACTTTGCGCACACTAAAGCTAAGAACATAGTGGAAGACACGAGCAAAGCGACATGAAAATCATTGCTCAGACAACAGTTTAGAAATGATAGTGTTGTGTGAATATCACTATTTTTAAATATTTTAATCAGTTTCTTTTTTTTCTTTTTTTTATGTTCGTTTTTTAAGTCTCGGGAAAGCATTAACGTTTATGGTGTCAACAGAGAGAATTGTTTCCCCATTTATTTCTTATAATAGCGGATTAATAAGAAAAACTAACTGCGGTCAGTATCTAATGCTAAGAAATACACGCTCAATGTGAGAAGCTTCTTTGGCCGTAGTCGCAGTATTCCCCCCCCCCCCCCCCATAGCAAAGTCGGGCATTGGACCAGGAGCTCCTAGAGAAGAGCTTTAGTGCAGGAGATAGTCCGTGGAAAATTGCAATGTTTTCCTCTTCCCCACACACGAAGCCAGCCTGAAAACACGGAATTACTATACGGGCCAGATTATAGAGTCTCTACTGTAAATAAACGGATTTCATTTAATATTATACACTTCAAAGTCCCAGGCGCAAAAACATACGATGACACCACTTACTCGGTACAGAACTTTAGGGGAGGAATAAAAAATTATATACCTCCTTCTAAGGTACAGGATAGAGGGCTGGCTCCCCATTACGAGGGGAAATTTCAACCTGATACAGCTCCGGATGATTAGGCTTCTACATTAATTAACAGTTACGATAGATACTTAGAACAAACTATACCTGAAAAAAAAAACAGTATACACCCATACAAGGAACTACTAAACCCTTTTCCAAGCCGTGCCACTCTACGAATTTTAAAACTCAGACCATGCGTTTTACGGGACACGAGACGACATTCCGTTTCTGCAAAATATAATAATATATATAATATTGTTCGGCTATTCTCTTATTTTTCTAAAAATGTTCAGTATGCTACTCTTTAGAGTTCTAAATTGTTTTTATTTTTGAGTCATAAATTCGATTATCGCAAAAGCAGATTGCGTGTGTGTGTACGCATAACGGTAGAAAGTCCACCTAACCAACATTGTCTTGGTTAGGTGGACTTCCAGTATCTCTACAAAATTAGCCACGTTTTTCTGTATATCTTGTATTAATAAGTGGAGAATACACATCTTTCTATAAATACAACACAATGTTGGCGTGGACACCCCCCAATAAACTTTGTAAGAAGACTTAGAACCCCCTCCCCCAAGAATTCAGGGGAAAAAAAATTTAATTGTATTATACAATGCATGTCCCCCCCCCCCCCCCACAAATGATCCTGAATCTTGTACACATGGGACGTCCAGCGCAATTACAACCAGAGATAAAATTCATAATTATTTTAAGAGTGACTAAATATAGGTTTAGCAGCCCACAAGACTCATAAGGATACTACAATTTATAAGAAAATTATTGTTCAAGAGTTGGAGATAATTTCTTTGAAAAAAAAAAAGGAATAGAATTTCTTCAATTTTTGGAAAGCGTTCGCGTGCCGCGGGTTGGCCACTCCTTTGATATACATAGTATAACCAAAGTTTTAACAGCTGGCTGATGCGATGATGAATTCAGAACTAAAAATTCAACTGCTTCCGTGGAGTCAAACTATCATACTCTTGCATGCCGGACGAGTGCGCTAGACCACTACGCATGCGAGAGGATAGTGGTTCGATTCCCCACGGCCACGGAGGCAGTGATTTTTTTTCCCCCGAATTCATCTTCGCATGTCAACTGTTAAAACCTTCATATGAGTAGCGGAGAGCGACATCTTCAGATGTATACAGTACGTATCAAACACTAATTTCCTAGACTAAGAGAACGTTGTTCTTAGGAAATATTCAATCTAACCGCGTATACGTAAACTACTTTGACACTGGTAGTAAAATAAAACATCTTCATTCCACGAATGTATCCTGAACACACACCATATTTAGAAACAAGAGCAAATATCAACTCTGTAAACACGATAATGAAAAGTAGCTGTGCTATTGGATAAGTAAACAAGGGAAAGGATGGACAACGCCCCTCACAACAAAATAGATAGAGAAGAACCCCCCCCCCCCCCATTCACAATGAATTCGTGATAAAAGCCTATCACGATATAATGCAGAATATATCGACATTACATCAAGCACTGGAAGGAGGGGGGAGTCTCACACACAAGCCAAAAAACAATTACACACGTGGCAATGCAGAACGCTGTGGTCGAATGATGATTGAAAACTCGAAACGACGCGATAAATAACAATGAATGCATATGCACGCACGCATTAATATGTCATACGTTTACCCGAGCTAGGGTGTGAACATAGTGGTCCGTATTTCAGATTCTGGAAATCCGCGTCGTCTAAAACCCGAATTAAACCGTTCATTAAAAACCCGAATTTCAAGTTTAAAAAAAGTTGAAATTCGGGTTTCCAGAATCTGAAATACGAAAGCACTATGTTCACATCCTATGGTCTTAAAGCGAGGTTTTTTTAATGGTTGCCATATATTTCACTGGTGCCATATATACACACACCAATACTTTATATTCCAATAATATAGAGTAATTTCATGACATTAATTTCAGACTAATTGATGGAAATAATTGATAAAGGTTTAGTCGAGTAACTATAATTTTAAATCAAACAGTACATGAGTTATTGGGTTAAATATCATAAGCAAATCGGAATGAATGTAAATAGTATTAGTATTACTATTTTTCGTGTTCATCTGCCATTGTATGCACACGCATAACTTAAGACTGGGGCGTCGGAAATTATTTATGCCTGTGGGTACTCGGGGTATTTTGATCTCTGAATCGATTCTGGGGGTTCCCGAGCACCCACAGCACCCCTGGCTCCGAAGCTATTGATTTATGCACGTTGTTGACAGTGGACGAAATTTTGATCACCCGATAAATTGATGGGGAGAGATTCGATTTCAAGTCATTTTTTTACAAATTCATTTTTTCCCCTTTTGGGTAGCGTCCTTTACTAGGGAATAAAATATGTTCTAGCGTGTGACAAAAAGGCTTTGAAACAGGGATCTGCAAATACACTCAATGGACGATATACTTTAATGATTTTTCCGCTTAAAAATTAATCCGCTTGTATGAATGCCTTATGGTAATGAAAAAAAGTTTAAGGACAACCGAAAAATTACTATATCTTGAAAACTTGTGGAACATGAAAATTTTAAATTGATATCTAAGAATAAAATAGAAAACATAAGAATAGAACTAAACATTTTCCAGTATAAAAAATTAATGAACGCTGCTCTATCTCAGAAAAAAATTGCTAACTATATAGCATACATCAGACCCTGGAAAAAAGTATGACAAACGTGTTTTGAGAAGTCACGGAAAGAAATTTGCATATTCGGCATGTTGGCTTAGCAGCTGAGACTGCCTTGGTCGGTCTTGCGCTGTGAAATCGGGTTGGTCTCTAAAGTGTGAAGATGCCGAAGGCAATACATTTATGAGAAACTGAAAACGGCAAAATCTTTGCTTTCAGAAAAAATGGGATTTCTGGTCACGGAATTTCGGGAATTAAAAAAGCTGTTTGCAATTTCATAAAGGATCCCGGGAATTATGGACTGAAAGCTCTCATATGTAGATCTCTTACTATTTGTCGAAAAAATTTCAATTATCCAGTGCTTGTGTGAAAAAAAAAATCCTCCGGTATAATTCAGGAGAAATACAACTTGCCTCGCACACGCCGTCGAACTGCCTGTAATGCGTTAAAACAAATCCGAATTCGACCAGTATACAAAAATAAAGTGCAAACCTTCCCTTATAGGCAGGCAAAAGCGAGTTCAATTCGCGAAAAAATACACATTTATGTTTTATATCTTGAGAGAGACGATATTTTTTTTCCTTCGAGGTAGTATAGTATTATTGCCTACAGTATAAATAACAGAAAACGATAGTTTTTTCCCCTCTTACTTGTTTTTTTTAATTATTATTATTTTGTGTTCGGGGGGGGGGGGGCATTTATCACCTCACAATCGAAATAAAAGTTCTTCTTGAAAATAGGTGGCAATTTCTAGAAGGTTTGATTTCCAATGTGGCAGAGTTATAATCGGGGATGATAACTCTGCTGATCAAGAAAATTAAAAACCGCTTAAAAGGTTAAGTTGCAAAACCAACTAAGAGGCGTATCAAGACATTCTGGCAGAAAATCTACTTCTTGAAGCACTTCTCATAGTTTCTGGACAGTTTTTGTTTCAACAAGACAATGCTTCTGAACATGTTTCAAATTCTAATGTCTTGGTCTGAAGCCAATTCAGTGGAACTCGTTGACTTTCTTTCAAACCGAGAACAATTCAGGTCTATCGCCATAGGCAATTCACTACGTAGTGAGTTGTGCCGGAAGTGTATGTGTACTATACAGTCTGAGTGCGTATCGTATCAAGTGTTGCATTTGATATTTTCAGCAGCCATCTATATTTCAGAAGTGAAGTATAATGATTGAATATTTGTACCGTTTGTAGACTTGTTTTCTGTTGCGAGACTTTTTAACGGGGATATCGGCTCACATTCGAGACTTGAAGTTGCTAACCACAGAAAACCAACTTCAGCCGACCACCACTGTGGTGCCAGTGGAGTTCGAACCCGGGATCTCGCGATGCGAGTCCGTCATTATGACCACTCGATCGCCACAGCGGCAGAACTCGTTCACTGGCCAGCCAGAGGTCCTGATCTGAATCCTGTAAAGAACTTGAGGAGCATTTTGACACGAGATACTTATAGAAATTGTACGCTGTACGAAAATAAACATTACCTTATGGCAGCAATCAATCAGGCGAGGAGGAAGATTCCACAGCAAATTATATAATATACAACTTGCTGTGGAATCGTGATGAATCCTAATATGATATCTTGAATAATAAAGATTATAGAGAAAAGGGAGATTTTCTCTTGATTATCAAAATGATTTTGAGCATAATTTTCCAGTGCCATTTACTATAAATTCACCAATCTTTTTTCTGAGAATAGTGCAGCACTCATCAATTTTTTTCCCCATCCCCACAGGAAAATGTTTACTTCTACTTTTAATTATCACTTAAAAGTTTTCATATAGGGTTTCTCAACAGGTTTTTGTTTTGGCAATTTTTCGGTCCTAAAAACTTTTTTTCCACCATCTTAGCCCACGTATTTCTTGTCATACACAGTGGACCTGTTACGGTAAATGTGATAAATCTGTTATCACGCATAGTCACGGATTCATCCCATTTACCGTAACAGAACCAAGCAGCAACACAAATGACGATCAAACAGTTTAAACAAATTTTTAAATCACGTTTTATGTGTTTTTTTTTATCGAGAAATAAGAGCATAAGAGTACTCGATGTTCAAGCAACGATAATGTTATCACGATTATGTCAATCACGGTTTTTCAAGTAATTTATTGATTTAAAAAAATTAGATTTTACATATTTTTTCTCAAGTATGAATTTATGCACCAAAAATGATTGAATTATTGTAACATTTTTTTGAGTCTGGGAGGGAGGGGTAATTTTTAAAAGAGTTATCAGTTGTGCGCTTTTCGCATCTATAAGAGACCTCTAGCTCGTCGTATAAAAGAGTTCCCACCAGATCAGTTGTTCTCAACCTTTGGAAGTCCGCTGCCCGGTTCAATCATTTTTTAAGTAGAAAGCCCAGTCATAAGCACGATTAATGGGAAATAAATGGAGAAAAATGAGATGAATCACTCACGATCCGGTCTGACTGATGCCGGGGCCCGTTTTACTCGGTCGAGTATAATACTTTTTAAATAAAACTGCAAATATCTTTGCTTTTTATGCCTTAATAAACTTTTATTATAAAGATTTAAAAATCAAAATAGTAAAAAAAATATATGATTCAAAAACATCGATTTTCGCCCGGCATGAACAGAAGTGCTTTAAACACCATGTAAAATTCTATACGAGGAAAAATAATTTCAAACTCACTTTTTGGGTCAACCAACACTGGCAACGAACCACTGCTTTCTGAAGACTTGACATTCACCGAGAACCCATTATAGTTCGGGTGAGCACTGTAGCTCCTCCGAAGCCCGTGGAACTTCATGGTTTCGGAGACGTCCGAACGTATCGGCCGAATCCTAGTCCTTGAATAACTCTGTCGCTACTTAAGTCCGATTAACGTGGGACCTCGTGGCGTTTCACGGTCGCCCAGGCGGTAGTTCGTAACGATCTACACCCGCGAACGATAACTCACGATTCTCGAGCTCTTGTAGCTTGCTATATTATTGATGAGTTTCACTGCCGGGAGAGAGAGAGAACCCAAGGCCAGCTCAAGCATCTACCAGCCGTTTTTTGTGCGAAGGAAGAAGGAAAGAAAAATTATCATCGCCATTGTCTCGAAAATTAAAGCCTCAAACATTTCCTGTCCTATTTGCTCACCGTTTCATTAGAAAAACTCTGAAGTACGAAAAAGGAAATAAAAAGTCGCAAAATCCACGAATGAGTTTAAAAATTAACGTTTCGAAAATCCACGAAATCCTTTTCGCATACGATGCGCACAATCCTAAAAAAATCTGATGATACTTTCATAATTTAACTGTCAAAATCGATTTACATGCGTACATACTTTCTCCGCATTATAGTCTACAAACGCAGCTCATTTGCCGATGGCTTCTGATCAACTACCTAAATAGATAGCCAATGAAGAATCAACAAGTGAAACTAAGGTGTTTCACTTTCCACTGAAAAACGTCAAGGGTCGTAAGTGGAATAGATTTCATTCCACTAAATACATGTTGAACCGACACGCACTAAAATTAGTTCCCCGTTACATACAGTACCTGGAATATCGTGAATTGTAGTAACATTTTCTGGCACACTTTTTGTTGAGACGTACTCTGAATGCAGGATGTAAACATATCATTTCACCTCTTATCTACTAGTCGTAAAACAATTTTTTCATTACAGCGACAGAAGATATCATAATATTATAATAAAAAAGGAAAAAGAATGAACTTTAAAAACTGCATTAGGCTCTTTCTTTGATAACGTTGAGTTGTGTCGTATGATAAAGGTGTATTACCCTCCCTGCCACATTGTTTTGAATCGTTTAATGAAGGAAACAAAAAAAATATATATCAGATCAGTGGTTCTCAACCTTTGGAAGTCCGCTGCCCGGTTCAACTATTTTTTAAGTAGAAGGCCCAGTCATAAACATGATTAATGGGAAATAAATTAAGAAAAATGAGATAAATGATATATGATGAAAAATGATGTAACTGTATTTTCGATTTTCATCTACACTACCATCGAAATAAATTGCCAGTACATTGGCAATAATTTAAGTGAATTATTCAATCCCTTCGTAGATACGTGGTGAAATTTAACTGTAAATAAAAATTTATTTCATCAGTACAACCTAGATGCACTTATAAGTCAAGCTGGGAGAAAAACCACTACAAAGAACATTCACTTTAACGAAAACCAGAAATTACCAACAGCATCGTTACAAAATGATTTTATCAAAAACAAAACACCGATATGTGAAATGGCTCAAAAAATCACTATTGATGGGGAGGGGTCACAACCATTTTCGTACGGTTTGCGGTATTATCAATAGCGGAGAGTGACATCATCCTTTCATAACTAGCCATCTGGTGGCAGCGTTAGCAGTTGAGAGCTTGGCCTGAGTCAGGTTTGGCCGTCCATGTACGGTCCCTTTCAGTGCACACGAACTTCAAGGAAAGATCGAGATTCGTTGCCTTTGTAGTCATTTGATCATTTTTGTTGCACCACGGTCATTTTCTGCACACGAGGGCTAATTAGACCGGGACCTACAATTTATTGCCGATTCCGAACGGCAGGCTTGTTTTTTATACTCGTCGAGGGGTTGGTGCGCTATCCCCTCGATGGGGGACTCCCTGCGGTAGCAATTTTTGCTGCGGTCAAGTCGCCGTTTTTTATTGTACCCCTGTGTCAGGAAAGTTTTCTGACAAGGACGAACTGGGTATCGAACTCGCGACACCTCTAAACATCCTTTGGTACTTTAGG
Source organism: Pholcus phalangioides (assembly GCF_987345545.1). Classification (NCBI taxonomy): domain Eukaryota; kingdom Metazoa; phylum Arthropoda; class Arachnida; order Araneae; family Pholcidae; genus Pholcus; species Pholcus phalangioides. The sequence goes on along the minus strand of NW_028301616.1, from coordinate 18,484,866 downwards.
CGAGCATCTTATCGACCGGGCTACCGCGCCCGCCTTTGTAGTCCAGTGCGTCCACCCGGAAAGTGAAAGAACGTGGGTTCGATTCCCCGCAAAGGCAGTTGAATTTTCTCTCTTCACAAAAATTCATCTTCGCAACAGCCAGTTGTCAAAAACCTTCGTATGGATAGTAGAGAGTTACGTCATCCTTTAACAAATCTGGATTATATTTATTTGAAAAATCGGCGATAAATCTGGTAACCTCGTCCTAAGCCAACCGCACTTTAAAAAAGGGGAAAGGAAAAAAGAATTAGGAAAAAATGTAATAGATAAAGTAGATAAGTTTTTTTGGTCCCTTTCCCTCTTACAGGCATATAGTAGAAAGATACATTATATGTGTGAAAAAAATCCTTGACAGGAGTAAAAAAAAAAAGGAGGGAAAGAAAAATCAACTTCAGTTGATTTGAAACCACCTTCAGCGATAAAGAGAAAGGAAAGAAAACATAACTTGTTTGAATTTATTCCACTGGCGTTTGAACTCAATATTACGTCCTTGATCGCAAAAGAGTTAAACACAAACAAACGGTATCATAAAAAATACCTCGGAAAAACAACTGCTAAACTCACATTAGACGAAAAAAATTAACAGAAATTATCACGCGATTTAAATAGAAAAATTAAAATTCTTCTCGAAATGAAGAAAATATACAAATCGGCTGTGAGACTACAAATGGCTAACAGTAAAATAAAAAAATTCTGGGTGATGATAAAGTTGGTAACAAAAAAAAAGTAAACGACATGCGAAAAGGAAACAGCCAGCTCAACTTGGTAAAAACACATAAGAAACAAGGGAACAACTACAATTCCAGTCAATTTTCTTGAGAAACTTTCTTCCCCCATAAACTTCGGGTTTTTTTTTTCTTTCAGTGCTTTGAAGTTCTACAAAGAAGGGGAAATGAAAGGTTGGAATTTCCTCTTTTTCCCGAGCATCAATCCTCTACTGCATCTTTTACTTCTTTTTTTTAACCTCTTTTCCCCTCTCTGTACAAAACTGCTGACATTGAGGTGGTAGCTTCCAAGTGTATAACGGATCGAATCATCTCCCCCGTATAACTTTCTACACTCGTTATTTCTTTTTCTCGTCCAAAAAAAACCCTTTTAACTGTAACATGCTGATAGAAGTTCTGCGCTGCCTGAAGTTGATTTTTCAAGAATGGACACACACAGAAGGAAAAGTTCACTCAATAATTCTTCATTACAATGAGCTTTTTTTTTTTACTGGCATTAGAAAAAACAATCCACAGTGAGCTTAAACTCCAAGCGTTGGGAGTTCTTTTGGAAAATAGTCAGATTTTGGAACAGAAAAAAATATTACCTAAACTTATCATTCCACTTATAACGTCAGTTTTTAAAGATTCGTGCCGACACAATTAGCTAATAGGGATTATTCGTTATCAAAAACGTTACCCTATACTACCCGATTAAAAAGTCATTTTATTCTGTCCCTGGAGATTGCGTTATGACAGTCAGAAGCAATACAATATTTAAAACCAGCCGAAAGCCGTGAAAAAATCAAACACGTAATAAAAGGTACATGCATGCATTGATATCTTCAGCAATGAAACGGTGTCCAGGCGTATAACTCTGTATAATAAGAGTATCAGGCAAACGATATTATAAAACTTATCTGAACGAGAAGCAAAAACTGGTGATATGAAAGCTCAAATGCCCTAAAAAATTTCCGCTAAAAAAATATAAATTTATCTCGGGGTTGACTCTTGACTGCACTATATAGTCGCAGCTCGTTTCAGGCTCGCAACCAGGATCCTGAAATGGTGTCAGATACGTTGAGTCGCACTTGCGTACATGTCAAAGGGCTCGAGTAAACAAGTGCCACTGTCAGCATATATGCGACAGTTGCCACAGCTAATCTCGAGTGACCGTTGTTCAAGTCCCGCCTGCTTTTCAGCTACGCATAGGCGGAGATAGACTTGGAAGTCTGGGGGAGCACGATGATGATGATGTCAATTCATATATGCATTAGATCAGTCAAACTTCACCTTTGACGCTGGGGGGGGGGGGGGTGTATCTCCAACCATGCAGCTACGAGCAATTTCAGCCCACGCGTCGTTGGGATGAGCTGCATTTACCGTGCTTCTTTATAGTAAATGTGATTTGAACTCCGCAGGCAGCACTGTGGTGGTCAGCTGAAGGTGATTTTCTACGGTTTTCGCCCTTCGAGATGCGAAAATTCGAATCGTTCGCTTTTCCATTAAAAAAGTCTCTCCAAGCAGGCAGACCTTCAACACGATATTCATATTAGCACGAAAATTCGGGCATCTGCTATTTCCACTTCCAATATAGAATGCAGATGGAAGCTGTTTTCGAACATAAAACACGCAAAACTCGGGCAACATAAATACTTTATATATATAGGACCACACATAACACTTTTAGGCATGAACCCATTCGTTTGAAGTTCCTCAGAGGAATGTTTATGTGCATGTACGTTTTTTTAGTAATAGTATATTTTATAATTAGGGCTATAATTTATTAGGTCCCATCCAGAAAATTTAAAAAATTATTGCCAAGTCAACACATTGAAAGTGTAGACTTTATGTGTATTCTAGACTTTAACTCTTAAACTGCTCCTATTATAAATAGATAATGAGAGTAGTAACCTGGGAATGGCTTTCTGATGATTTGTGATATAAATAAAGAAAAAAAAAAATTTTTCCTTTCCACATATAGATAGGTTTCTATCCGACTGTTGGAACAAAAAATCCGAAAAAGAACGATCACGTATTTATGACTCTAGCAAAGTGAACATCAACAGGAGCAACTGAAAGAAAAGACGGCAAATAAGCATCAGCATCGCATCAAAGACTCTTTTACACCTCAGCTCTAGCGCTTACTTTTCTTACAATCTTGGCTATATCTTGCAAGGAAAATGGCGATCGATTTGACCTCCCACAGATGGTGGAAAATAAAAGAAATAAAAAAAGGGAAGAGAGAAGCGGGGGAGGCTGCTGACTACTACTGGCACGATGCCCATCACTTTCCATAACAGATACAATCCACTCATTCGCGGCAGCATATGCATCAGAGTATATTCATAATATACACAGTAGCAAATGCATATCATAATATACGCATCAGAGACACGTAATCAAAGGTCTGCATATGTATGTGCAAAGCATGTCTGTTCATTCTATCATTCTTTCAATCAACGAAATCAACGAGGAAAAGCAACAGACACACTGCTTTCGGTATGATTTTTTTTTATTGAGCAATCTGTCGCGTTATAAAGCAGGGGCGGCATAACTGCCGAATGATGCGCACACGTTTGGAAGTACTTCACTATTCAGTACAGTTTTACCCCCGACTTACGCCACGACTGCCGGCGTAAGTCGAAAACGACGTTATTCGAGATAAACTTTGCCAATGGTAATTGGGCAAAGTATAAACCACTCTCCTCTAGACCAGGGAGGAAAATTTGCAGATTTTCTTCATTTTTCCCTATTTGTATTTTTTAAATACGACTCTTTCGGGAGAAACATTTCTCTCTTAGAACGCGACGTGATAAGCCTTCAAGCTTTGTTCAAAATTAATCTAATTGAGAATAAATCATGTTTAGGAAAAGACATTAGGTAAATTGGGGTGGCGTAAATCGAGGTATTATGTACATTTAAGGTCCACGCGCAGAGGTCCACTCTATTAACCTTCTTAGCAGCATTTACAAAATACCTTGTCTCCATAAACCCCTCTTATTTTGGCAATGACGAACTCAGACACTTCGTAACTTTGCTTTTCCTAAAGCCTGTCTACATATTCTACTAGCTCGATTTGACCGTGGAGTAATTAATTCGCGGCAGCATATTGCATCAGAGTATATTCATAATATACACAGTTGTATCCTTTTGCTTTTTTTTTCTTCTCTTCTTTCTCCGCCCACGCACAAACCGATTGCGATCGCAGCAACACAAGTCACTTTGAACCCACCGTTAGTGGGTCGTCCCAAGTTTGAGTTGGTCTAGTGCGCATTGCTTTTCTCGAAATGAAATAGTTCGTGACAGCCAAACAAATTGACGAAAATTTCAGTAAACCAACCAGAACAACGTATAGCAAGCGCATGTAGACGTGAATTTACAAACCATTGGCTATCCTGACGCGTTGCTTGTGATCATGTTCTCGCAGGCTCAACGTCACACGGATGTGTAACTTGTTGAGCCTGCGAGCAAAAATATGTTCTAAAGGGTGTAGGCGCCCCTTAGAGAACATATTTTTCATTCCCTCCAACCTGTCAGATCAATTGCCAGTGGGCAGAGTCAGCTTTTGTTTACATTTTGATAACACAAGGACAGGGTTGTCTTAAGAGCATCGTGAGCCCCCGGGACAATTAATTTTTCTGAGGTCCTACCTGAAAAATTCGCGAAAATTTCAATTACTTCTTATTTTTGTGAGGCCTCTCTTCTCTTGAGGCACCCATGCGTCAAAGACGGCACTGTACAAGGAGTGCGAAACGGTGATCGAAAAATACACCTTTTTCCCCTTTCCCTCTAGGGAAGTATATGAACACACTATGCTTACAGTAGAAACAACAGAAAGAGACAGGGTACTCTATTTTTCTTCTTCAATTTATTCTCAGATTTGGGGGAAAGCATTATTACTTGCACAAAATCAGAAAAAAGTCGTCTTCTTTTAAAAGTATGTGGTACAGAGGTTTCGGTTATTTCCAGGGGTGTCAATTATAATGCGGATCAGAGTAATTTATAAAACCTCTGAAAGGGTTACGTTGATCAACAAAAGGAAATTTTCCGTTCACATTCATAATAGCGCAAAAATACTGACTGGTTATCAATTCATATGTGTCACTGTCACAGTTCTAAATTTATGACTCACTTCATAAATCTGATAGATTCAACTAACTTTTGACCATATCAAAATTCACTGATGACAAAATGTTTCAGTTAAATGCAAGTGAAATACCGGATTTAGTGAAGGAAACTACAAAACCATAACATGTGAAATTATTTGAAGTAGATGCAGTTGAATGGCACATAATCTTCAAGTATTTTTCTTTACCTCTAGAAGCAATGACAGATTGTTTCACATTTGCCACAAAGTGATAACTGATTTGAGCAGACTATTCTGCTACTGGTGACAAGGAACAATCATTTTGCAGACTGAAAAGTAAAAATTCTCAGAATATTCTGCTTGTGGACGCTAATGGATTAAATCAGGAATTTTTAACCTTTAGTGTTCCAATTTTGTGAAGTAAGATGAGGGGCCAGGGACTAGTACAATAAGATGGAAACCACAGACCAGAATAATATCAAGCACATAATAACATGTAAAAACAATAAAAGTTAATTATATTCTTATTCAAGCTCACAGCCCCCCCCCCCCAATGCATTCGTGAACCCCTGGTTAAGAACTAGGTTAAAGAATAAAAGTGACGAAGTATCATATCGTGGAAAATGTCACAACATGGAAAGTGAAAATAAAAAGAGTAGAAAATAAGAAAATTTGAACTCCCATTCCAAGCAGTTCAAGTCAAATTTAAAATAATTATTTAAAATTCTGCACAATGCTCCAATAAATTCATATAAATTTCTGAAAAAAAAATAAGTGTTCATGATTCTCCTACAAATCTGTTATATCCCATGCAATACCAAAACTATTCTACCTTTTAAACTAAAAGGAGAAAAAAAAATTAACATTTGAATGATACTAACCAAATGAAAAGACAGAACTTGATTCTTGTAGTGACCTGTCGCTCATTCTGGACCAGGAATCAGCAGTAGCGGCTAGAAAAAGCAAATTGAAAAGAGATATAAATTTATCCTGTATCTCTTATCCTACCAAATTTAGGTAATTAACATATAGATGATATTCACCAATATCTGGTTCAGAAAAAGTTGTATTATTTTATACATGCATATAACCATTGAAAGCAAGAGAGTACAGTCTTCGACCCAAAGGCAAAATGAGGTCAATTTAGGAGTTTCACCTCGATTGCATTAACATGTTTCATACAAAACTATCATAACACGATAAGTTTATGGTCTGTGAGCAGTAGCCATCTTGCATATCTAGCAGTATAAGAAATTATAAAGAAATTTCAGGACTTTGGAAAGCTGTAAAAATAAAAAATTTCAATTGCTGATATTTTGGCAAATTTTTATTCAAATGTCAATTGGTACAGCAGAGACTGGTGCAAATTTCACTTTTTTTCAATCAAGGGCCATATGAGGATTTATTTACCCCAATTATAATATATTTTATGGAAGTGGCACTATCACGGTCAATTTCATTTTGTTGCTGACATTTTCTCACATTGTACTCAATTTTTTTTAAGCAACTGGAAAAAATAAAAAGGAAAAATATCTGCAAAAGAAGGAAATTCAGCTGTAATAGTGGCACGTCTGCAAAATAATTGAAATAAAAAAAACTATATGCAGCCCAATAAAAAAAATCAATTGGATAAATTTGCACATCTTTCACCATTTACATAAGAATATGCTGAGATAAGAGTGATTGAAAATTTTGATACTTACTTATTTAATTATGCAGGCTCATTTTGATTCTTAAAAGTGTAGGAGACTGAGAATTTCAATCACTGATACCTCAGAAAATGTTTATACAGTGTCAAAAATTAAATTTCTTTCAATACAATACAGAAAGAAACAAATTTACCCAATTGCTATCTTTATGATCAAGGGACCATATAAAAATTTATTTTCATACTTTAATTTAAATTCCATGGAAGTGTCACAATAACAGCTGAATTTAAATTTTCTTTGCTCATATATATTTTCCTTATATTAGTTTCACATTTTAGAGAATCAACCTTGAAGTATTTTATTCTTTTAGGGACTATTCGTGAAACACCTTGCACTGGGTCGTAACTAGGATTTTTGCTGCCCCCACAACTTTATCATCCGATGAAAATGAAGTCCCCCTAAAATTTGACACCCGGGGCAGTTTTCCCCTGCCCTGCCCCCACCTCTAGTTCCAGTCGTCTTGCATACTGTAATACTAAACTTAATATTTTATTTCATGAGAAAAAACTGTTTAATTAATTAATGAAGGAATCTACAGAGAGCAGCAAAAAACTGAAATGCACAATTTTGATTTCAGCACTTTTTATGTATCCACTAGCAAAAATATCTTTGTTTTTGATTCATAGTTGCACATGCTGTATATCTTGACCCTTTCACTGGTAGTGGCACTTTAAAATACTACTAATTGTTTAATCCCTTATATGTTGTTGGACAATGGTATTTTGAAGTATAAAGGCTGTATAACTACTTTATTATCACCAGATGACAGCACAAGTGAGGGACTATAAGTTTTTTAAATATTTTAATTAATAAAATTCAGTTAGAAGTTTCACCACTGTAAAAGTGTTTAATACATTACACAAAAATATGATGCAGCAAAACAATGCTTTTATAAAATGCTCTCTCACAAATGTATAAAACAAATTATAGCTATCTTTGTGATAAAACAAATATTATTATTATTATGTATTAATTGTTATGTATTATTATTATGTATTAATTGTTATGTATTATTATTATGTATTATTATTATGTATTATTATTATGTATTATTATTATGTATTATTATTATGTATTAATTGTTATGTATTATTATTATGTATTAATTGTTATGTATTATTCTACATATTTGAATAAGTATTTTTAATTGTAGGTGTTTGGTGCTGACGGAACTTTTAAGTACCAAATTAATTTGTTGTTGTACTAAATAAAATTTACGTCATAATTATTTCATTTTTTTCATAATGTGGTAGTGGAAAAATTACACACACGTTCATAGGATCTTTTTTAAATAATTTAATGTTTTTAGAGGCTTCATATAGCAGCATTTATCTTTGTTCAAAACACTGATATATGTTTAAATAAAATGTCCCTCCAATGTTCATTGATGAAGATCTTCAGACACACATCTGTCACGGCCAGAGTTGTACGCAAGGAGATGCCCCAAGCAAACCAAAAATTAGGAAAAAAAAAATTTGTATTTTGATGAAAAAAATTGGAATATAAAAAAATATCCTTTATATGCTGTATTTACCCATTTCTGTTAAATTAAATTCTTTTTGAAGGGTGGTAACTGAAAATTTATCAGGAAGAAAATATTTGTGCCCCTGCAAAGGTCGATCCTGCATACGCCCCTGGTAACGGCTCTTCTCTGTCTTCACATAAGTTCGAAAAAATATTCTTCTTCCCTCTACTACTTCTATCTATTACACTTATTAGCAGTGGAGGGAAGAAAAGTATTTTTTCAACCTGGCATGAACCATGAATGATGTGTGTTTAAAGACCTATAGAACTATATTTGAATAGTGCTTGAATAATTTTAAATAATCCCCCACCTCATTATACAGTACTGCAATATTTATCAATGAAAATTTAAAATAAACTCACCAGACGGACTCAAGGAAGCAGCTAAGTCTGAAAGAAATGAGTTTCCGGGTAAGAAGAAAGTTGTATGTCTACGTCTAATATCTGAAAATGCAAAATTATTTGCAGCATGCGAAAGAGAGGAAAAAATAAGTGCTAAGACATGCACCAAAAGAAAGGAAGATGAAAAAGTACAAAACAATAGAAACTTTTTCCTTTGCACTACAATTAAAATGAAATAGATTCATGAAAAACAGCCAAAAAGAGGAAGAATTACTTGAAAAGTATTGTAAACCCCATGAGTTTAAGTTTCAAAACACTGCATTTCAAGTCTTTCGTTTCTAATTTTCAACCAATAAATACTTAGAAAAAAACTACATAAGAATAATATAAGAAAATACATGCAAGAAAAAATTTGTGGGGCAAAAAAAAAAATGTTTTTTTCTACATATATTACTGTCCATGTTACAGTTAATGTCTAAAGTCTAGGCACCTCAAAATGGCCAACAACTGGTCGGTTGTCATATAAAGTTCCCTGTGTCTAAAGTCTGGGCAATGTGCAAAGTTGCCAGCCACTTCGTGGTGTGTTAAGACTTCAGACATTAGCACACATATACATGAATATCTAGAAATATTTTGGGTGAGAATTATAGAAACTTTCATAACCTTCATTCAAAGTGGCATTTCAGAGGAAATTTCAAGAAAAACATTAAGACCTTCTAGATAAAATTTCCTAGGCATCACAATGAACTCGCTGTTTTACAGAATACAAATCAAATCAGACCTCTTCAAATGAATACTAAATGTTTAAGATAAACTAGTTAAATGGTTAACTTTTCTCCTAGTCCCAACCTGTTTCCATCCAATTAATATTGGACAAGTAAAATTGTTTCTGAAATCTTCAAACACAATGTGAATAACACTTGAGTGATTCCTAAATTTTTATACTTGTTTACTTGTCCACCTGTTTGCACAATATTTGAAAAATGGAGTAGGTAGTAAAAAACTTTTAAGATTCAGTACAACTGAATATGACAGACACAAATGTGAGCCAGTCTCTCATTGGAAAAAAAGTTGTTGGAGAGCCCAGACAGACATTTAACATGATTCTTACAGAACATGGAAATCCAAGCATTTACCATGTTAACTTCCAAATATGGAAGTTGGATTGCAGCACCAGGAAGAAGACGGAAAAAGCACAGCTCTGACAACACAAATACGTTAGGGACACACATTCTGGCATGTACCGATTCATTAGAAATTCTGCATAGGAAAGTGTGTGTGTGCACGAGGTGTATATACAGTTTAGTAGTACAGTGGAATCTTGATAACTCGACATCTATTATTCCCTTGGTTAGCACAATACTAATTTCAATGTAGGGGAAACTCTCTAACTCGACATATGTTTGGCTAAAGTCAACTACAATTTTTGTCCTTTTACCACGACTGGTTTTACAATTTTCTATGTGTTACCAGTTCTAAGAATGTTTCAATATTATTCGTGGGCATTTCGACAATCTTTTGCTTCTTTGTTCTCTATGATGGGTCCTGCGCATGTGAAAAGCAAATATTTGAAATCTCTTGGCTGGCTCACCATTTTAATGCGTTTCCAAGGAAGGTCTTTCATTCTTATCATGGTCAAAAATAAGTGCGGATATTGTCAACATCCAATATGGATAAAAATTTTATCTATTGGGAGTTTTGATATTGTCTGTTGCAAAGAATGTTTTTGGCAAAACTTAGTTTTACGATTTCTTGTAAAAGGAAAAAGAGCTAAAGCCTGGTTAGCTGAATATGTCATATAGTTTAATCGTATCGATGGCAGTGAACAGGGCCGTAACTAGGGGGGAGCAGGTGGGTCTCGTGCCCTGGGTGGTGGACCCGAGGAGGTGCAAATTTGATTCTGAAATCTCTCCTTCAACATTACATGGGGGCATCAAAATACGCGCTTGCCCCGGATGACCACCCTGGGCTATAGTCCACTTAGATGGGAATCCATAATCCCCTTCCCCCATTCCATAAATACACCTCTGCCCAGTGTTGCTACTACTACTAAACCAAAGATGCACCTCATCCATATTTCTCGGCAGAACCTCTATGAATTGGTACATGCAGGAATGTGCATGTACGTGTAGTGAAACCTGATGTGAAGTTTGTTTCTGTGTAATGCTTGTTATGTGTAGTGCTGCCATCTGCCTCCAGTTTTTCTAACTATGAGTGAAGTGTAATGATTGAATAATTAATCGTTGTAGGCCTGTTGCTCTCTGTGGTGAAACTTTTTAATGGGGAGATCGGCTCGCATTTTCGCCTCAAAGTTGGTTTCCTGTGGTTCCGAACCACAGGAAACCAACTTCAGCCAACCACTAAATGTTGCTGGATGTTCTATCCATACAAGATTCAAAGGGGGGGGGGGGTTTGAAGGTTGCTTACGTCATCAACCATCCTTTTTGAAGATATGAAATATTCTAAGTTGTGGACGAAATTTTGCTGACAAGGGGGGGGGGGGTCAAAAATGGCTAAAAATCTGCTTACGTAATACTTGAATGGCCCCGGGAGGAGTGTGGTGCAATATATATTCATGAATTATTGAGAGGTGCCTAAGAACATAAGATGAGCTGTTTACGGTAACAAAATTTACGATTTAAAAACATTTAAACTTGCTTTCTGAACAGAAAAATCGCAAAATGAGCATTTTTATAAAAATTACTTTGCTGTGGAACTGTATAAAAAAAAAAGACCCTGTTCCATAAAAGGCAGATTTAAATTACGATTTATATAGAAACGTGCAGCGTAAACAGTCTTAATAGTAACATGGTTGAAAAAAGAATTGCTCACTTCTGTGATCAAAAGTAACTCAGAAATCACTGGAAGTATGGTTCAAATTCATTTAGGAATCTGGGCATAGGAGTCTCATTATATGGAAAATTTCCTAAAGCTAAAGCATATGCTATAATCAAAATTAAATTTTCTATTTACATCAAATGGATTTTTTTTTACAGTAAATAAAAATAATGTTCCTCTGAAAAATAATTATTAAGATTAATAATAAGAAATAATAATTAATTTTCTTCTGAGAAATGTTATAATGAAGGCAAATCAAAACAAAAAAATTTTTTTATTAACAGTAGTTACTACAAATTGTGGTTTAGAACAGTGGCTCTCTACCTTTTTTAGCCCATGGCCCCTTTGAATCATATTTTCTTCTTGTGGTCCTCATCTTACCTAGGGCCCCCATGAAGGAACAAGACCCTTTCCATTACTGAATTTAATTTAATCAAAACTAAATTTATATTGAACAAAAATTTTATAAATAAGATTAATTTCTCTTATCCTGGGCCAGGCACTCAACCAAAAGGGGGAGAAGATTTCCATTCCGCTCAAGAGACAAATTATATGGGAATAATATGCCTGTGTAAAACACTGGACAATCCCACAAACCTACACAATAAATCGCCTCTCCCGACACATCATTATAGGTCTGCACCTAAACTGGGCTAGAGTTCAGTGAGCTTCCTTCTTTTGGGAGCTCTATGCATGTCTGTCTCACCATGATGGGTCCTCAGGCAAAGTGAGTTATGGGGCCCCATACTTAACTGGAAATAACTGCACAGCAGCTTATATATTTACACTCAAAAACAATAGCACCAGATGTCATTATGAAGTACCCCTATTGACATGAGGACCCAAAGCCATGCTCACATAGGATTTAGATGGCCACTCCATGGACAGCTGTTGGATTCTGGAAGTATAGTGACATTTTTTCCTAACATACTTCATGTAAAAACTATATTTCTTCACATCTCTCTGTAGCCTCCTTCACCACTTGTCATGGCTCCCCTTTCATCACAATTTCACCAGTGGCCCCCAGGACCGAAAGGAGGAGCCATTTGGCCACTGGTTTAGAATACTGTAGGTCACAAGGGGCCAGCCCACTGTGTGACGCTGTGCCACTCATCAAGATCATATATAAGCTGTGTGTGTCAATCTCTAAGTTTTAAAACAAAAACAATGTGTCCAGAAAAAATGGGTAAAAGTTTGTCTTTCATTTATTTTCACATTCATTTGTCGTAATTCAAATCCTGCACATGAATCAATAAAAATATCAATATATCTCTTTCTGAAAGCTTTTGAGCCATTTTCATGAAAACTAAAAGATTAAGCTAAGAAAAAATGCATTAAAAAAGGGGGAACCAAGACTTGAATGCTTTAAGTGCACATGAATTTTCAGTGCAAAACTCAGCATCAAACTCATCAGTATGAACATTGTAGGAGCTTATTTTTTCCACATAAAACGTTGGGGAAAATCACTTTGTCCATAAAACGAAATTCTTCAGTAGACTAAAAACAAGTTGTGTCTACATTGTTACCCTTCTATACTGTATCTTTCTTCCTTTGTTACAGTGGACTGAAAGCATTTTTACCTGTTGTGTTTTATGTGGTTGAAAGAGATGGTACTGAGCTATACAAAAGCACACAAACTTTAATTTAAATTTTTTTTGGACTGAAAGCATACTCCCCCGACCCTTCATATACATGCATGAGACAAAAAAATAAGCTGACAATATAGGTGGGAAAGGGGTTCACCTAAGAACCTGACTGGGTTGTGTACACAGTGTAAAAATAAAAAGATCTTGTGTTTTTCCTAAATTCTCCTCTACCCAATGGTCAAGTGTTTATTTCAGTCTTTGGTTAGTTTTTGTCTTCTTTACAATACTTCTTAGTGTGTTATGAAACTAAACAATTTTTCATAGGTTACAAAGGAAATACATATTTCTGCTAACAAATGTGGTTTCGGAACGAATTATCTTCATTAGCCAAGATATGAGTGTACTAAATGTTGGGTATAAGCAATGGAACCTTTGGGCTGAACTTTGTCAGAAGGCTGAGCACCCCCTCCCTTCTCTGCAGATGCACTTGACAAGGTATACTATACAGTAATACCTTGACTCAAAAAATTTTCAGCTGACAAAGATTTTTTTTGCAATATTTTTATACCTCAGCTAATGAATACAGATTTGGCTACCAAACATTTTCATTCACATGGATGCACACGCTAACATGATACAGCCACCACGCGAGTTGAATTTTAGCACAAATGGTCATCAGAATTACTGTCACTTGAGCTCAATTAACTCATGCCCACCTCTGAACCTTTTTCCAGATATACCTCTACTTAACTTTCTGAACCATTTCATGCAAAATGAAAGATTCGGCTAATAGAAAATTCATTAAAAAAAGCTTAGTTTTTCAGAGCATACAGTTTTCATTCGGTGCAAGAGCATCAAACTGAACAGTGTGGACATTTTGGAAACTTATCTTTTCCATCAACATGTATCAGACACACAAATGAGCTGACCAAATCACAACTGGGGATACCTATGAACTCAAACTATGAGTTGAGTCAACACTAGCTTTAGTAATTAAAGCTTGCTGTTGTTATGCGCATAGTGAAAAATAAAAAGATCTTTAGCATCTCATGTTCCTATAAATTCTTATTTATCTGATTTTGAAGCTGTTCATTTTAACCTTTGTTAGTTTTTGCTTTTTTATAGTGCCTCTTGGTGTTTTATAAAAAAACTTATCCCTAAATTTTGGGCAGTACCTAAAACAAACTAAATAATTTTCCATAAAAGTCTATAGAAAATTGCATTTCAGCTAACGATTATGATTCCGAAATGAATTATCTTTGTTAGCCAAGGTATCACTGAATACACGACAGGACTTCCAGCCTAGTCCAGATTATACCCTGTTTATCCAATATAGGTTTAATAATCAACAAGAATGTCATTGATAAGCAGGGCCGTCATTTCAACTTTTTCCAGGGGGGGGGGTGCAAAGTCCATGTACTCAGTGTATGTACCAGGGTTTAAGCTTTTAAGCTAGATGAAAAATTCCTTTCGCAACAAAGCGAAAATGGGGAGAAAAGCTTTAGCAAAATGCTAATGTAATGACTGATGATTGGATGTTTACTCGTTTCGTACCTCCTGTACGCATTTTTTGCGAAAGTGGCTACCACTTCTTTCGCATTCTAAGATTTTCTTTCACATTTTGCGAAAAATGCAACCGTAGCTTAAACCCTGGTACGTATATATATACCATTTTTAGTGTATTTTCAAAAGCCGGGGGACGGGGGGGACGGGGACACCACCCCCGCCCCTAAATGACAGGCCTGTTGATAAGGAAAAGAAATTGATCATTCAAAAACTAAAGAAAATTTTTCCAATTGAAAAATTAAATATTTCTTTTTTAAAAAAAATTGAATAGAAAAATTGAAAAATTAAATAGCTCTTTTTAATTTTTCAAGAAATCCTTTGAGGATCACAATTGCCATGCATGTTGTAGGCTGGCTACCCCTGCTGAAATTCATCTACCTGAAAAAGTATCAAAGATGCTAAAACCAACAGACCTACTTGTATTACAGATATCTCTCGCTTTAAACAATTTCACTATAACTCGATTTCAAAAAGATTTTAAAAATTTTAACCTGCAAGATTTGGCCTGGAGTTTGATGTTTATCTTGAAAATGGGCTTGCATGTTAAAAATATGACATAGCTATAATGACAAAAGCTGTTTGATTTTAGGATCTGGATTAGGCAAATGTGGGAAAAACATTCAAATCTAATTCAGCAGATCTCACTAATCAACGTCTTTTAGAAACATTCGCAATGCTATCAGAATTTCAATCAAAGGAAAAGATCCTGATGAAACTAAAATTGTCATATTCATGAGAGATATTCTGAATTCTCTAGCAAGTACTCTTGTCACTAAAGTTTTCATATAGAGACGAGAAGTGCTGCTTATCAGCTAAACCTCTTTTTAATTGAAAAAGTTATTCATACCAGGCTCTTCAAGAAAGGAAAAAAAAATGTTTTCTTAAGGAAAGAAAGCACTAGAATTAATCAGAAGTAATTAAAACAAAAGCAAAAAGTATTAATTAAATTCCTTCATATAGCTTAAACACAAGAGATTTGAAAATGTGAATAATTAATTCATTAAAAATATTATTTTGCTGTTGGAGGTCTGGTTTTTAGCTAAAGAAAACCAACATCCCTACCTTACCCATATTAAATTAAACTCCGCAAAATGCGATTATTTTGCAGAACCAATTAATCACGTAAAGTGAGGGATGCCTGTACATATACCTATGGATAATAAAATACCAGCCAACATTGCCTAGAGGTAAATTAAAAATTCCAAAACGAATTTGCTAATTAAATTTGAAAAAAAAAAAATCTTCCTACATGCAACAAAAATAACTTTACCTTTGTAAGAGGTTGAAGATTCGGGCACATTGATACTTTTCGATGTAGACTTCCCATCATTACTATTATTATTAGCAGCAGCAGAAATGCCTAAAATATTCAAATTAATATTCTTAGGAAAAAAATCAACAAAAGCAAATAGACAGCGAAATATTGATTTTTAAAAAGTCTCTCATGGAAAAATTCTACTAATAAGATTAACATGTGGTCTGTTGAGTGGACATCCAGTCAAGAACATTGTTTAAAATTTGAAATGAAGCTGATTAATATGGTAGAACCTCCCTATACCATCAATCTTTTATACCATTACCCTGTTTATAACAATATATATCTGATTCAAACTAACATATTCTTTCCACTGAGTAACAGGGAGTTAAGAATTGGTAACAAATCCAAGTAGGATTCTCGGATAGTGTCAACACCATTATCTATAACAGAAGGCCTCTGCATGAAGCTCATGACGTCACTGAAGAAGATGATCTCACCTATAGCCATTGGATATACAGTAAAACCTGTTTTTAACGGAACCTGTATTAAGCGGAAACCTGTCTTCAATGGAAAAAAATTGTGGTCTCGTGATTTCAATGCAAAAATAGCTAAATTAAAAAACCTGGATTAAATGGAATCTGTCTAATGCAGAAACAGAAATGAAAATTGTACCCTTTAACGGAAAATTTCCCACAAAAACTGAGTGTTTGACGACCTGTGGTGTCTCACGCAGACGACCCCCCAAGAGTAGGGTCAACGACCTCGAGTGTGTCACGTGATCCCGTTTGGAATATGCACAAACTCTCACACCCAGGAATTAGATGCACTATTGATTTGGTCAGAAAGCGATTCATTTGGCCATGTCTAGCTAAAGACTGTGCTAAATGGACAAAAGTATGCATACCATGCCAAAGATCCAAAGTGCACAAGCACACGAGATCCACACTACAATCGTTTGTGGAACCTTCCCAACGATTTCAACATATTCATTTGGATATCATTGGCCCACTGCTCATTTCCGATGGATATTCTTATTGCCTAACAATGATAGAATGGTTTTCACGATGGCCAGAAGCGGTACCTACCCGCGACATCACAGCAACCACGGTAGCTGCAGCTTTTCTTTCCACCTGGATTTCTCGATACGGCACACCTTTGACAGTAACAACTGATCAAGGTCGCCAATTCGAATCGCAGCTATTCCGAGAGCTGTCCAAATTCATCGGAGCAAAACAGGTTAGAACAACTGGATACCATCCACAAGCGAACGGTATGTTGGAAGAGTGGCATCGCCCTCTCAAAGCCGCGTTAAAATGCGATCAAACCCATAAATGGACTGAAGCATTACCTACAGTTCTACTCGGTCTTCGGTGCTCTCTGAAACAAGATTTGGGGTGCACACCTGCAGAACTACTGTACGGAGAAACTTTACGATTACCTGGTGAATTTTACCAAGCACGAGCTAATTCCAACTCAACTGACGCTTCTGAGTTTCTACAAATGCTGAGAACTCACGTCCAAACTTTCCAGCCACGACCAATCAAACGGCATGGATTACATCCTACATTTGTTCACCATGATTTGAAAACTACTTCTCATGTTTTCGTAAGAACTGATAGGGTGAAACGTCCTCTGGAACAGCCATTTGAAGGACCATACAGAGTGATCAGCCGGACCGACAAAGTGTTCAACGTGGACATAAGAGGAAAATCAGTGTCAGTGTCAGTCGATCGGCTTAAACCGGCATTTCTTGTGAATCCGACGGTGGAGCCGGTACCTGTATCTCCAAACGTACCAACTGCAGTTACGTCTGACGGACTCGCAGCTCATTCTGCTGTGAAACCAGTCAGAACCACTCGTTCTGGACGTACTGTCCACTTTCCAGACGGTCGTCTACAGTGCTCGTGATCACTGATGCTACTCCATAGTACGCGATCACCTCTTATTACTCGTGATCACTGGGGAGGGAGTGTGTGGTGCCTCACGCAGACGATCCCCCAAGAGTCGGGTCAACGACCTCGAGTGTGTCACGTGATCCTGGGTACTGGAGACGACCGTCTGGAAAACAGCAGAGCAGAGAGTCACTGCACACGAAAGCGTGAGGTTCGAAAATTTCTATGCCTGTCTTACTTTTCCATTAACCAAGATAATCATGTTTGTGTCGTCGTAATAAATGTTTATTCCGAAGCTGTGGCTCTGTGTGGTGACTCCGCAGACCAATAGACTAAAGGATCATACAAAATGCTATAAAGTGGTACACCAAAATTATTTACACCATCTATGCTTGCAAACATATGAGTACCTCTCTGTATTGATACTGTGCTTTTGATAAGTCATATGAAGTAAAGCACTTCCTGAAATTTGTAACAAAATTTTTAGGAAAAGCAATCTTTTCCACAAGAGAAATAAATTACGGATAGAGTTGTCACATGTCAGAAACAGGAATATTAATAGAAATTACAAAAAAAGTTCTATGCCAAATACATTAATGTAAATGTGACATAATTTTCCAATTTCATGAGAATGACCCATACATGATATGTTCTATAAGAATTTTAAACATATGCCTGTTTATTTCATTGGTTGAATTTCCAAATGATATGCAAGATTTACAAAATTGTATGCTAGCTGTGTGCATTCCATGATCACAAGGCTGAGCAGGGCGGAATTCATTAGAGAGAAGCAAAAGGTAATTGTCATGGCGACAAAATTCAGGGCGGGTGGAAAATTTTAGGTGGTGATTAAAAACAGTTATAAAATCATTGAATTTTACAGTGGCAGGGGTGGCAAAATCATGTTGCTCTTCTCTCACAAAATTCCTAGTTACTGCAATGATGCTGAGGATTACATACACATAGACGATAATGTATAAACCAAACCTGACACGACATATATTGACACCTAATTGAGGAAGTAAAAAAGAGCATTATTTTAGAAGAAAAAAGTGTAGGTCAGAATTTTATACAGGACCACCAAACCAGAACATGACTCCCACTCTGATAATGTTATCGAGTATTGTTATCCTGTTTTGGAACAATTGAAGAAAAAAATGCATGATTTAACATTTTGAAACCTGTTATGTAGAGAAAGAAAAAAGGTATGTATGGAAAAGAGAGAAATAAAGTTGTCTCATTTCCATACATGCTGTTTGACTAACAGAACACATGGCCACCCTACTTACAACTGGGATTTTTTACTGGGAGCAACCTATATATGTGAAAAGTTAACATTTTATAACTATTATTAAAGAGGAATTTACATACCTGGTGGCGAACTTATTGATCGTGAGGTCTTCATGTGTTTCTGCAAAAGAATGATTATATTTGAAATAAAACCACATTTATGTTCAAAGTTCATAATCATAATAAAACATGTTTGTGCATGTATGTGCATCATAGGCGGAGACAGACTAGGAATTCTGGGGGGGGGGCACGATTATTATTGCTGGGGGCATGATGATGACGTCAATTCATATATACATTAGATCAGTCGACTCCACCTTTGACGCTGGGGAGGGGCATCCCCACAACCCGAATATCTCCGCCCATGGTGTGCATGTTCCAAGTTCATAATCAAAATACAGTTGAGAATGCTTCTGATGAAATTTTATATTCGCAAGCATCGATTATATACTTTTTTTTTTCTGTCCTAGTGAACTTGCAATACCCCAAATTAATGTTAAAAATATCACTCATAATGAATTGCAATATTCATGAATATCGAATAACAGTAAGTTTTTTGCAATGGAATTCTTTTTGAATGATTAACTTTCATAAAATCAAATTCTCTTCCAGAAATAAAGTCTGAACAGTAAGTATTACTATAATATCAGTGGCAGCTCAGGATCGGATATTCTGGGGAGCACAGATTTCAAAATATTTACTGCCATCTATTGGTGAAAATATGTAATCAAGTATTTACAATTATAATAATAAAGAATTGCACTGAATTCAAACATTTTATTTTTGTTTATAGAATTGATTTCAAATTATCTGCATATCTATGCAGTACAAAAATAATAATGCTCTATCAATGAATGCAACATTAACATAAATAATTGCACAGTGATTCTAATCAATATTTTAACAATGTTGAAAATCATCATTTAGGTTCACCAGTTGACATTGGCAATGGTTTTTTGCAACTTGTGAGAATTCATATTCTTCGTTCATTATAATATTATAATTTAAAAGGTGTATTATATAATTTAATGATAAAGTTATAAATATATATTATTTTTTTATATTCAAATATATTCTAATTTAAAAGATACAACAAATTCAGAAGATAAAAGCTAGATGGTAGCATCAGTATTCATGGCAAGTTTTTTAGTGCAGCCAAAACGAGTGTAGTAAGTAGCCTGTGCTAGAAATCCCTTTTCTTCTTTCTCTCGTGTTTCTTAATGCTAAGGGTATCTCATATCACATAGGATGGGGAAATGCCTAAAAGGAAAGAACACTGAGCTACAAAGAAAGTTTCTCTATAGCTCAGTGGGAAAGCATAATATAGAGCTCTCTCCATGGAAGACTCTGCGGAACCTTGACTATATGACCCGTACTTTATAGAACTTTTTTTTTAATCAATGCCTTCCGAAATTATTTTTTCTAATTTATCAAATACATTTGAAAATGAAGAAATTCAATATTATTAAGTTAGTATCAAATACAATTGGAGAATTAAATTACTTACTTAAAATTTTCATTTTTCAGGGGGGAGGAAATGCCTTCATGCCTCCTTCACGAGCTCCCCCCCCCCCGTATACTATTTTGAATATTGCTATGGACATGTTAAATCAGGGCCATCTATAGATAGACCCCACAGCTTCGTTCACGTGAATTTGCTTATCTGAAAATTATTCTGGGATGATTCCCTCACATAACATTAGAAGGTCTGATGATGAGCTTGGGGGCTGAATTTTTTAGAAATCCTGTCTTAGTGAGTCTCCGCATTATAAAATGAAAATACTGAACAAATTTCATAATTATAGCTTCAGCGGTTTCGGCTCTGTGTAATTTCTCTGTGCAACCTTTGAACCCCATTATGACCCTTCTAAGGGATTGAATTTCAAAAAAAACACTTTTTTGTTAGTTTTTCATCTTGAACTAAAACTACTGACCAAAGTTCATAATTACATCTTCAGCGAGTTCGGCTCTGTGTGATTTCTCCACATAACCTTTGAACCCTTTAGGGGTCAAATTTTCAAAAACCCTTCTTAATGAGTTTTTACGTCATGAAATACAAATATTGACCAAATTTCATGTTTATAGCTTCAGCAGTTTTGGCTCGGCAAAGATGAATCAGTGAATCAGTCAGTCAGGAAATGTTATTTTATAATATGATTATTAATTTGATACATATTTGTAAAAATTACGATTTGTAATTATGAATAGTTCTGGTTCTGTTAATTCCCAGAACTGCTTGAATAAAAAACAACCGGCATAACCACATTTTGTTTAAGTCAGTTTTTCTCAGTTTTTGTAAACCTGCAGAATCATTGAAATGTCTGAAACAGTTTCATGAACCACACAGCAATGGCCCTCAGTTTCTGTCATCCCATAGCTCTCCCCCCCCCCCGCTTCCTTCAACCAACATTTATCTACGACTCTCCAGAATAGTCCAACAAGGAATCACTCTAAAGCACTGAACAGGAACACACCCATATCACCAGTTTGCTTCTGATATGGGTTGGCGATGCCCTACTGTGACTTACAGTATAGGCTAAAGGCCTAATATTTTATTCAAACCTATATGAATATCATTAATGTTTGGGAAATGTGAACAATTTCCATTTTAATTATATTCAAACTTTTAAGTCTATCTGACGACCACCTCTAGTATGTAGAACATAGTTTCCCAACCTTTTTTGTTCCATCGCCCCCGTCTTCAGAAATTTTTTTCTCCCATCGCCCCCCAACGCAATCTAACTCATAGGATCCTATGTTGAACCCGTAGCTTCTACCCCCCCCCCCTGGAACATTCCATCGCCCCCCCAGGGGGGCGTTAACACCCACGTTGGGAATCACTGATGTAGAACATAGATTGAGAAACTCTTCTTTGAGTGGATTCATCTCATGAAACTTGAGTACAGGCGTCTATTGCTTTATGCAATTAATTGGTTCCACAAAATGACCGCGCAAGACGAAATAGCATGAAGCAAGTAGAATTTAACATGGGTAAGATAGAGATAGGGGTTTCCTTCAGAAGGATAAGAAAAAATAAACCCACTTCCAGTAGCAAAATAAATCCTTTTTGAATAAATTGATTTCAGCAATGGACATGTTGACAGTGGTGGCAGATTTGTTCATCTCTTCCACGATGCCCAATTTCATCTGGCCTATAATGTTCATCAACTGGTACAGCTGTTCTCGCATCTTGTCCATCTCTATCCCTCTAATTTTCAGCATTCAAGTCCTTGAATTATCCCACTTCTGACACCAAATTGTTCCAGATAATATCTCAAGTGTTTGAAATAAGCAGAGGAACCAATTTGCAGGACGTTAAATTTATTTTTACAGAAAACAGCTATTCACAAGAGTGAACTACAAATATGAATCTCGTATTCAGGATCAAGCAACAACAACTCCGTTTTTATAGATATATGATGAAAATTCTAGAATTCTTCTATAGTTCCGGTTTTGTGACACCACCCTCTGGAGACTTTCTAGATAAATCTAGAAGCTTCAAGAATATCTTGCTATTTCCGGTTTGGCAACAGGAGATTGTCCTGAGGAGTTCTTCAAAAATTACACTACAATATTTTTCGTAACATACACAATGCCCATAAAGAATACTTTGAATTGTCTTAATCTAAGTATGGGTAACTTTTCGATTCACCTCAACATGTTTATCATATTTCTTTTTAAAGGTGTCAATTGTGTTAGAATTTACTACCTCCAGGGGTAAGCATGTTACTATTACAAACATTCTCGAGAATACTCTCTGGGAGAACTATTATTAACTTGAGAATAATTCTTATTATTTTTGATAAGAATATTCCCAGTAATTTATAAAACTAGCCCTTTCACATAATATTGCCAAGGATATTATATATTACTATATTATATATAACTATATTATAAATAACAGGAGAATATTCTTGTCAAGAATTTGAAAAATATTCTCAAGTAATTTGTAATAGTAGTCCTCTCTTCCAGAGAATATTCTCGTAAAGATTATGCTCGAGAATTTTACATCTCTAAAAATGTGTATGCATATTCAGTAGATCAGTTGGCTGCATCATAGACACTGGTGGGGGGGGGGGGGGTGGCATTACTCTACATGCCTCTTCATCTCTACCCATGCCCAATACAAATTCATGTCTTTGCATATATCGTTCATTTTCAATGACTTCGTTATAGTACACCAACTCCAGTCATATTGCTATACAGCAATTTCCTACCGATGGAGTTCGGTGAGTAATAAATGTGCCATCTATAGTGGTCTCGCTCCGAGTTGAAGAACTTCCCCCAGATTGGATCCTGATGATAACCTTTGTGGTCGAAGACAAGCATCTTACCACTGCACTACTAGAGAGTATTTCCAATCACTGGAGTTATTTATCACAGTTATTACAATACATTATACACACCTGCATATTTGCAAGAAGACTATAGCCCAGAGCAGCGGTCACAGAAGAGTGGAAGATTTTAGGAATGAGTGGTCAAGAAAATTAGAGTAGAATGTGAGAATGACGGCAAAACCATCAGGTCACTGAGTAAGTAACCAAAAGAATGATCTAAAGAGTGTGTGAGCAAGGAAGTGAACACAAAAGAGGGACCAGGTCAGTGAGCGACCGTAAAAGTGACCTACAAGGTGTGCAAGCATGTGAGCGCCCACAAGAGCGACAGAAAGAAAGAGTGCAAACATGTGAATGACCAAACAGTGACAAGCAAGGACAGTGAGTGACCCAAATAGTAACCTAGAGCAAACAAGCATGTGAGTGACCTAGAGAGAATCTTAGCATGGGATTGACAGAGCGTGTATAAGCATGGGGATTGACCTAAACTGTGAGCAAGCATATGAGTGACAGAGAACAGGGGGGCCAGGGCAGTGAATGACCAAAAGAGTGACCTAGAACAGTGAGGGAACAAAACAGTGTGATCGAAAGAATAACCTAGCGTGTACAAGCATGTGAGTGACCTAGAGAGTGTGAAATTACGTGAGCGATCAAAAGAGTGACTTGGAGACAGAAGCGTACTTATGGGAGAGAGAGGAAGGCTGTGGTCTTGGGAGGCTAATTTAAGGAATCAATGTTAGACTAGAATGGGTAAAAGATCCGCAAAACCATAAATCCGCCTCTGATTACACACATAAACAAACTGATTCCTCATTGAAGTTACCACAACATACACTCAGCATGCAATGAATTAAAGCAAAATAATGATCACAAAATAAACAGCGGAGCTTCCGGAAGCTCTGATCGATTAAATCTTACCTCTGGTTCCATATGTATGCCTTGAAATGTAGAACACTTGTAATTTATTATTTATAAACACTTCACGGAAACATAGGATGAGATGGCGGTGAACTTTCACTAATTAAGCTAATCCCCGATGAATCAGCGGCTAATTAATTTGTTTTTTCACAGCAGCAACAAGCGAACAGCCTGCCTAAAAGATACGAGCTATTAATTCGAGGAAAAAGGGACAATAATCTTCCTCATTATGCAAATTCATTGACCCGGCATTAAAAGCCATCCCCATCAATGACCAAAACAACTGCTGTACTCTCTCGCGAGTCCCCTCTTAGGGTTTTTTTTTTCCTTTACTTTCACTTCTGCTGTGGATCAATTGCGTTTTCTCACTAGCGGCAGCCAATCACAATTCTTGTAGATGCATGTCGGACATAAATGCGTATCTTACACGATTTTTGATTCGTTGGTATGTTTCCAAACGAAACTTTGGACATTTCTTGATTTTTTTTCGGTTTTCCGAGTCTCTTGAATGTAGTGGCCATATCACCCATATTTCTCGGGACACACCCGTATTTTTCCCTTGGTTGGGGAAATCACCGGATGTAGAGGTCATGCCCCCCCCCCCTAGGGTGGGGCTGACAGGGCTCCTGCACGGGACAATTTTTTTTTTCGATCCACGATAGAGTGCCAGATGCAAAAACAATAGCGGGCCCTTCAGCCCGGAATTTTCTGTTCTGTGGGAGATTCAGAAAATGACGGTCATGGAAATTCAGAATAAATGCAAGAAATTAACTGATGAAAATTCATAATAAATGAAAAAGAATTTCTAGAATTGATGAAAATTTCAGAATTATTTCTTTCCAAATGAAAATTCAGAGTTCTAGCATTTCTTTGTAGATGAAAATGCAGAATTGCAGACTTTATGAAAGGAATTATTACTGTAAGTGCGGGGACCCGGAGCGATCGCACCATTCATACACCCCCCTAAGGGCAACTTTGGCCCCACGACTCCTAGCGTGGAAGCCCGGCTATAGGAAGTGAGTGCCATGATAGACGCATAGGCAGATAAAGGGGAAGTCACCCCCCCCCCTAAAAAATTTATTACTAGAACGAGTGGGACAGTTGACGTCGATCGCCCTCCCTTCGTTGGAAGAGCCTGTATCTAATATAGATGTATACACTGGATGATCCAAAAGTCAATTACTTACAAACCACTTTGATTTTCAACCCGTCACTGGAGTGCAACTTTTCATAACAAAGTGTTCCTTCCTGAAAGCTCCCAAAAATGTTTTCGTCGAAATGCTTTTCTTCTTGTAAGACACTTGACTCTGAAGTGTCATATATAAGCAGAAAAACTATTTTTTGGGAGCTTTCTCTCAGGAACACTATGAAAATTAGCACTCGTGACTCTCTTCTTCCACTTTGATTCTCAATCCCCCCCCCCCCCGTCCCAAAGTTCAATAATTCACGAAATAATGTTCCGTTGTGGAATAAAAATTGACACATGCTGGAAATGGCACGGGTTTTCATTGAAACCTTACAAAAATGTGTGTGTTCAATCTGATAACAAAAGTAAGAATTAGCATTACAATACACATGCATCTGTTATGCTACAAATGCAGGGTGGGGGGAAGAATCATCAAAAAACTAAAATTTTTTGGTAACAGCCAGAACCTTGTAAAAATTTTCTGCTCTGGCAAAGCTGTTTCGTTTCGACTGACACCGGCCGAAGTCATGTGGGAACATGAGGGGGTGGAATTTTGGTTCCCCTACCCAAAATACAAGTTGTCTCATTTCTGACAACAACTCTGCAGCATACCAGTCAATTTCTACTGGGAAGGCCTTAACCCTTAAAGCAGAACAGCAGAGAAATCACTAAACCTCATGTCCTTTTTAAAGTTAAAAAAATCGGGCCTTTTCACGATTTTCAGCTGGTGCAAAGTAAAGGATATACGAAAAAAAGTTCCATTGAGAAAACAACTTTAAAAATATCTGCGCTTGTCAAATACTAAAATAAGAGGTTTTTAAAAAAGGGAGATATCTCCCTTGAAGGATTGATACACACAACCAATAGAATCAACTAATTGATTTTTATACTTATTCTTTGATATTTCTTCATAAGCCATATTCAGAGTACTCACACAGTTAGCACGAAATGTTCAGTAAAGAAAATATGATCGCATGTCAGTAGAGATACATTATTTGTTCATTTCACCAAGTACTTATTGTTTGGAATCATTCTTTGAAATGCCTTTTTATTAAGGAGTTGATTTTATTTCATATTAAAACTGTTTAATGTTAGCCAAATGCTTCATAAAATTTATAATTCCACCTCTAGGCAAGCACTGGTTCTTTGCGAGGATGGATGTTATTTACAAATCAACAGTAATTTCTAAATTGTTATTGTAGAGAAATAAAATGAATCAAATATACTGAGTAGAATAGTGCTTTTATTGAAAATTTGAATAAGAGTTCAAATGGTTATCCACAATGAAAAAAAAGGAAGAAAACTACTCATGTAGTGTCCATAGAAGGCATTTGCTCTTTTTCATCACCTGAAATGAAATAACACAAATTACAGTTTTAAACAAGCACACACATACACACACACAAACGTCTTTCTCAAAGTGTAGGTCATCCGACCTATGGGTATCATTAACATATGCTAGGAACATTGCAGCAAGCTGCTGGTATTGATGTGTTCCAGTATTAACAGTGGACTTTTTTGAAAACAGCAAATAACCATTAACTGAAGCAAGGGAGCTGCAGGTGGCGGATGATTGAGAACTACTGCGCTGATACAAAGAATTGCAAGTCTGCTTAACACTTTGATAAGTAAAGAACATGTCAATCAATAGTTAAGAACACCTTAACATTCGGCCATTGGAAATACAGTGGAAGTCTGTTATCACGACAGTTTACAATCACAGGAAAAATTGTTATAATGGACTTCTTGTTACAAATGGATGTTTTTGTAACAGCAATGTGACAATCACCTGTAAATCATTTGTTATATCAAGATTGTCATTATAAGCCATACTTGTTATAACAAACTTTTTCTGCACATTGATCTATGACAAAGAACCAACAGCTTGCATATTTTTGATGCTCAATAAAATATTCAAGGAATGGTATACATGTAAAATTAACATGCATGCTGCAGTCAAATTGATAGATCTTAGCTTTTACTGGTAAGAGTTTTATTACACTGAACTGATAAAATTTGGAAAACACTAAAAAAAATCCTGATGTACATAGATAAATTCTGAAAAAAAAAGTCTGAGGCTGGCTGTTCACTGGAAGCTGCTATGAGCGGGTATAAGTTGCGTGTATATGCAAGACTACTATAGCGGTCTTGCACACTTAGTAGCTTCCAGTGGATGACTGACCTGAAACCGAAGCAAATTCCAACCCACCTTGCTGAGGTGAAAGCAGTGATTTATCAATCTTCAGACTTTTACAGACACCCGCATTATCTTGCCCATACCCAAAGGAAAAATTGGTGACTTTTCATTGACTTATTTGGTGACATTAGCACTTTTTAATTTGGTGGAATGGCTCTTTTGCTTGCAAAATTAAACATTTTGTTGAGATTTGGCACAATTATGATCAACAATAGAAACCACTGTTGTTTCTGCTGTCCTGATAAAAGGTGATGATTTTCTGCGATTAAATCAAATATCGCACTTGCCGTGAAAAAAACTGAGAACTGATTAGCAAAAAATCTGTAACCTTCTTTCTTATTTCGCGACCTTTTCCTAATTTTGTAACTTTTTCCATGATGGTAGACATCCTGTTGTCCTTCCAAAAAAGGTTTCCTTTGTCCCTCTTTCAATTAGACACACATTTTGTGCAATACTTCATGGTTAATTGAAGGCTTTTGATGTCACCACCTTCGAGAGAAATGTTACATGAGAGTCACAAAAAAAAAAGAAAAAAAAAACGAATGGATGTGAAAGAATAAAGAAAATCTGCAAATTTACCTCACTTCTTCATTCGCGAGAGGGTATTACCATAGGAAATGGAAACTAATATCGACTTAATTAAAAAAATTACTGATGTAACATGAAGTATCAATATACTTCATTTCTATAACATATCAAAACACAATTTTCCCACAAAAAAAATATTTAAAAAAATGAGAAAATGTCCAACTTCAAAAATTGCTCAACACGTGAATAATTAGGGAAGCATCTTCAAACATTTGAACGACGGTGAATCCCTCTGTTTGAGGTATGCCAATCGTTATATACACACAATGACACGCTTAGAAAAACTCTCATGAATTACTGAAATGATACAATAATTAAGATATATACCCATTTCATTGAAGAGAAATTCTTGCTGATACTCCTTCAGAAACGCCATGGATCTGGCCTCATCATAGAACAAAGAATAAACTCTCTTTATATCATTAACACTCACTTCGGTACCCTAAAACATGTGATTGAAAAAAAAGTTATTAAACCAAAAAATATACATTTTCAGTTCAAATATTACAATAGATTTCTTGTGTTGCCAAAAATCATAAAATATGTACAGAACACTCAAGATACATGATAAACAATACTCTCAGAAAATAATCTCTTTGTTGGTTCTAATAGTTTGTGATTAAAGTCAAATTACATCATATATGAACAATATAAGGCCCCTTTCACACAGAGCGGATGCAGGTCCAGAAGAAGTTTTAACAATAGGTATATACAGAGCCTTTCAGACGAGGCGAAATTCGCCCACAACTTCGAAGTGTTCATGCGGGTCCGCATGTGTCAAAACCTAAGTGTGGGCTCCGCATCCGCACATACAAGTTTTGTAAATTAGGTTATATGGAGCTATTTACACGATGTGGATCGAATTCGTCCGCATCTTTGGCTACTTTTTAAAGATGATTTTGCACAGAGGGTTTTTTAATTATTTGCCATAAATACCCTTAAAAACACCATATGAAGGTCCCTGCTCATCAATAGGATGTACCTCCATCCGTTTCCTTCTGAGATGAAGAAGATATAGCAACTTTAACTGCCTTTTGTCCATACTATACAATTTTATACAATAAAACCTGTCAACAACGGCCACTAACGGGACCAAAATTATAAGCTGTTCTGTAATTCATTACGAATATAATTGACTACATACTTTAATAACTTTTAAATTTAATTAAAAAATATTTATATTTAAAATTTTAAATATTTTTTTTTGTTTTTTAAATTTTTAATCTTTTAATTTTTTAAACTTAAAAAATACTTTCATTGAACAATGTTATCCATGTACGGAATTCACTCAGGGCCGGATTAAGGCGTTTGAAGTTGTCCCCCCCTCCCCCCGACACCTACAAGTATATTTTACTTGATATTGAGTCTATAAACTAAAAAAATTTTTATAAAGAAAGATAAAAGAAATTTTATATTTCAGAAGTGACTAATCTAAGGATGGGATTTCACTCTAAAAGGTTAATGAAAGTTATTTTATAAAACTTGAAAAAAGCAACAAATAAATTTCTCGTTTGCATTGGAGCAAATGTAACTGATCAGCTTATTAGTTGCATAAATGCAACCAATAAGCTAAAAGAATTATAAAATTTTTATAGTGTAATCCGAAGAGAATGCTTAAGACAGAATCATGATGCGAATATTTCTAAGCACAAACATTTTGAAAGTCTCCACCCGTTTCCTTTTTTTCTACTTGCAAAGTCTTTGACATCTCCTGAATTTTTTTTTTTGGAACATCATTGGATGTTTTTGGAATTTTTCTTTCATATTTTCTAAAAAGACAGATCTTGGATTTTTTTTAAAAAACATTTTGAAAAAATTTGAAGATATTTTCTCCCATCGAGTACTTGTAAGGATCGAACTGAAGACATCTTTATACCCATATTCTATGGAACTCTAGATTAAATCACCAAAGAATGGCTCTAGGTTGCTTATGGGCACTAAAACAGAGGTGAAGGAGAAAACTAAAAAAATTGCAAAAAAAATACTTTTTAATGCACGAATTTCAAACTAAAGATGCAGGTGCTTAGCCCGCATCTTTTAGTGCTCATTTTAGTGCTCAAAAAAAATTAAATATCATACATTAATGCTAATGAATGGAAAGTTCCATTTTCGCAATTTAGCTCAATGAAAATGGAGAAATGGAAAAAAAACCGCACAAGCAGATAGAAGTTATCTCGCAAATTTCGGGTGTCAAAAGGCCAAATTGACGATGGCTGTTTGGCAAATTTTGTCTTGCCTCCCGAAAATGGAATATTTTTTGTGATTTGAGACAATGGTGACAATTAACATTGCATTTGTGAAGTTATTATATCCCGGTTTGGGCATGGATGTCTACTAACACTAACAAATTCCCTGGATGGATCATACTGATCTCTTGGGAATACGTGAAGATCACATTATTTATTTCAGGGATTAAAAACAAGAACAACAATCTTTTCTGAGTGGGCAAATTCTTTAGGAATAATTTTTCCCTCCAAAAGTAAGGACT
This sequence comes from Pholcus phalangioides, assembly GCF_987345545.1. NCBI lineage: Eukaryota > Metazoa > Arthropoda > Arachnida > Araneae > Pholcidae > Pholcus > Pholcus phalangioides. Next base: position 18,454,317 of record NW_028301616.1, on the reverse strand, counting down.
TTTACAATCATTGTCATAATTAGGGAAGATACAAGAATTTTTTGGGAGTCCGAGAGATGGAGTAAAAATATTCTACTGCATGTGTTTTGTGTGGAACATTAACTTTTGCAAATCACTGACTTATAAGGTACTATGGTAGAAACAATGCAGAACATTAACATGACGTACAGTTGTATATAGCTTCGTTTTGCTACAACATGCAGTGAAGTGGTGACAAAAACAATATATTTTTACAGATAACCAGTTTTTTTATTAGAAATATATTTTCAGGGAGGGAGGGGGGTTAACTACATCAAATACAATGTGTGCATATGAATACAATGAACTGAAATGCAAAATTGCTGAGCCAATAGCGAAATAAATGTTCTATTGCATTTGGTAAGGAATGATAACTAGGCTGCTAAGGGTTCAAAAAGGAACACATTTATAATTTACTCCATAACACTTCAAGCAATCAAATCAGAAAATGGTCACTAATTCTTCAAGAATAAGCTCATTTATATACCACAGAATCAAACTAATTCAAATATTTTCAGTAATAGATGATGAATGTGCCTCATACCTTCCTTTTTCTGCAAACCAAGTTTGCAACAGTTATGAGTTGTATGGCATATCGCAATGACGTATCCATTCCAATCTTTGTCAGAACAGCAAATGCATCATCGCTCATATCCACATCTTCTTCCTCGCATCTGAACATTGTAAAAATGATTAAAAAAATTAAATATCATACATTAATTACTTATACATACACAGTTTGATAGCGTTTTGCTTTTTCAAATCAATTTTAGAAAGTCTACAGCAATGATTTTCAACCATTTCACAACTGCAGGCTGGTACAAGTAGTCCATAATTTTTGCAGACTAGAGGAAATAGTTTGCGAATTAACAAAAAATACACAAAGAGAAATAATTTGCGGACTATCAAAAAATATGTAAATAAGAGAAGTAACTAGGAAACCAACAAAAAACCCAAACAGGAGAAATAATTTGCAGACTAGCAAAAAAGGATATAAAGTAAAAATAAAAAATAGCAATAATTTGCATACTGGCGATAAATAAATAAGAGGAATAATTTACGGACGGACAAAAAACACTTAAACAGGAGAAATAATTTGTAGACCAGCATTATATATATATATATTTTGGTCATTCCTCCCCCCCCCCCCAAAAAAAAAAATTTTCATTCCACAATTTTGAAATGAAAAATTCAAAGTTGAATTTTCAAAATGGAATTGATCTCAGATTATAGCCCCCCCCACCATGACTTAAAATTTAATAATTCAATAAATATATTTTTTACTTTTACTTTCTAATATTCAATTTTTTGGGTTTTATGACTGAAAGCGATGGATTTTGTCCATTCTCTTACAAAAACAAATATCACTGCAAAAACATAAATATCTCAAAATCATATATCAAAAAATACAAATATACTTTTATTTTCTCAGCAATTGCAAACATAATGTGATAGATGTTTCAGAGACTCCTCTATAACCTCTGAAAAACGTTAGTGTTCAATGGAAAATGGGTTCCAGGTGAGCATAAATTAAAATTACTTTGTCCAGACCAGCGGTTTTCAAACTTTTTTGACTTGCGGAGCCCAATCCAGTACATAATTTCTATGGCGGAGCTCTGACTCGAGGAGCCCTTTTTTGTACATAAGTTTTATGGCAGATCCTTGTAGGCCTCTTTTATTTATCTATCTATCAAATTTACTGATTTATATTCTTTTCCTCGAGTCGCCACTTGGTCTAGACCATGGCTGGTTTGAAAGGAAGGAAAATATAATGTATGCAAGTGGTGCCATCTATCTTCTAAATCAAAAATGATAATGAAAATTTTTTCTGCGAATTTCAAACTATGACTGTACTGGATAGAAAAATTTGCAGGAACCATTATAATTTCTGATTCATTTCATCTAGCTGAAACACAACTCAGATAGTATAAAATAAATATATATAAGTTTATGAAGTGAGTGAATATAAAGCCCAGGATGAGAGCTTTAATGACTAAACTGCCTATGTTATTTCATCATTATCTCTCGCTATATTTTACTCATGGCATATACAAATCTACAAGTTTCCCCAAATAATTTTACTCATGCAGCTTATATGCCAGAGGGACACCAAAATTATGAGCATTTTGGCTCAAATCGGCCTGTAATTATCAACTCTGTTTGCACTACAACCGGAAACATGGCAATATTATTTCATTAAGCAGGATACATGGCAAGACTGTTTCACTAAGCAGGAATAAAGCCCTAGCAGACCGAGAAGACAGTATAATCCAGTTGAGACTGAAGGTAAACAAACGTTTCCGAGGTGCCACAGTTGGCGACTTTCTGAAGGGGTCTAAACTGCATCCCACCCGGAAAGCCTGATAAGAGGCCATCGCTTTCTAGGATAAAATCAAACACACAGGAATTTGACAGGAAAATCTAAAAATTGATTTAAAAAAATCTGTGACCTCTCTTATTTCATAACCTTTTTCCCATTTCATTACTTTTCCAGGATTTTGTCACTTTTTCATGATTGCAAACACCTTGAATATACCGACAGTTTTTGCATTGCAACTTCCGATGGTGAAGACGGATTCATCATTGCTGTTTTTCTAGTGAGATATGTTATTTCGCGAACTTTTTCGTTTTGTTAAAGGATACACAAATTTTTTGTTAAGTACAACAAGTCAGCGAAAATCGAGGCAATTTAAAAGTAATTAATGTTAGGAATACATCAAAGGAGTCAGCCTTTTTTCAGAAAAAAATAGCAGGAATGTACAGCAATAACTGTGCTTGAATGATTTTCTTTGCAGATGAGCTACAATTCCCGTAGTTTGGCCTCATTTTACACGTTATCGGAAGCCTAGGCAGCAAATCATGGGGGGGGGGGGGGGGACGCTGAAGATAATTCCATTTCTGGCCTCAAGAAATAAAATTTTGGGGAGGGCAAATGACCTCATCAAAATGTCATCAACTTCAAAGTTTCGTCGGGCAAAATTTTGTTTTTGGTGCAAAATGGCACCGAATTGATGAATTTCAACGTTTTTGTAGCAAAAGTTGGAAATTGTAGCAAACGCCAGAAATTGTAGCAGTTTGTAGCAACTGTAGCAGATTTTCCTACCCTGCATATATAAAACATGATTCCAAGTTTTCTGAAAAAAATTTCAGATTTGCACCAAGTTTCTTTGTTTAACTTTTTTTCAAGCTGGGACAGCAAGATTTTGAATTTTGCTACAAGCAATAATTTAGAAAAAAAAATTAGACACTATCTGAAACAAATCAAGAAGCACCATATGACAGAGAATTAAATAAAGAACTATAAAAAAAGTTTGTATAAGAAATATATAGTCTCGGAAGTGGTTTGTATACTTCTTTTGGGAATGGCCATATACATAAACCGGAGATATGATTTGTAGACCAGCAATAAATACATTAACTGGTGGAAATAATTTGTGACTTGAAGACCAGCAAAAGGAAAAATTACACAAAAATTATGTAGAATATATAGAATGTTTATTTAATGGAAAATAATGTAATGGCTACATAAAACTGGCTAAATGTTTCACAGATTGGAGGAACATTTTTCCACAGACCAGTGGTTAAAGAATGCTGGTCTACAGAACAATATGCAGCTCCAAAGTCTGAATGTACGAGAGATTGAAATAGCTTAGTTTTATTAATCAAAATTATTATTTTGCAGCACAATCATTTTCATGCACGTGAATGCTAATTAAAACAAGACCAACAGTTTAGATTAATTCACAATGGCTTTGAGGTATTGGTCACATATCGGGCTAACTGCCCACTGGCAATGAAAAAAACCCAGTTATGTGGATGTACAGTACCCACAACTTTTAACCGAACGATGGGGTCATCTTGGGTTCTAAAAGTTGCAGAATGAAGCAGTTTTCACCAACAATTATGGTTTATGATTTTCTACCCGAATATGTGCAATTTGTCTTGATGAGGGGTCATCTACATATTTATTATTGTTCAAACTTGGAAATCTTCAATGTAAACCCTTATTTTTTTTCCATCTTATCTGATTTATTGCATTGCATTTACCCTAAGAATTAAATTTCATTGGTGTAAGTATAAAAATGAGAGCGATATGAGTAAAAATGTGTTTGGGGACGCTCTGAACATTGAGAAACTGAATTTGAAGGTTGATTGCAGAGGGGAAAAAACACTAAACAAGTTTCAAAAGATAAATGCTCCATATGCCACGCGAGTGTTTGGATTATTTTTTTTTAGTGCTGTTAAAAAATAAATAGTTTTTATTTTATGGAGGTGAAAAACAAACTTTTTTTCATTACTCTTCATTTTAGTGACTTTATCCGTGATTGTATGAATATTTATACCATAATTGTTTCAAACGATGTGTCACAAAGCAATTGTTTGTGACAACAATTTCATCAATTCAGAAAAAATTTCCGTTGAACATTGCACTATTTTATATTATAATTTTGTTTCATTTTTTGGTATTCCTCAATTTTTAATAATGCTAAAAAAAATACAGATGAAATGAAATGACGTGGTTTTAGCAGAGATGATTCCACCAATAGCCACTACGCTAAACTTGCTGCACACTAAGATGATTTACACTGTTGGGAGAACCGTTATTTATTGATTATTATCTCCATAAATATTAACATCAATCTAATTGTATGATATTAATTTGTGAATTCCTTACACGTTATTATATTTACCATTTCAGCTCATGAATATTGTGTAAGGAAGGAAACGAATTACTGAAATAGTGAAAAATTTCAAAATTTCGTTGTTTATTTGTTTACTCGAATTTTTAAAAAAGAAAAAAAAAATGTTTGAAAAAAAAAAACTGGATGAATGACTTATTTATCGTATCACCGTATACTTAAAACATTACCCATTTCAGTAAAGTTATGAGCTTCATATTGAAACATTTTCGCATAATTTGTCATGAGAAATTTTTCAACGAGTTTCAAATTTATATTTAGACAATGGTCCCTAAAAGTGGTCATTTTAATATAATCGTTCATATCTCACGAAATAGTGGTCAGATTGGAATGAAAATTAATTCTGTTGGGTTTTCGACTATGCCGATTCGAATGAAGTAAAAATTAATGTATACTTCTATTCACAAATTTTTAAAATATGTTTTAATAATTCATAATTCATACTTTAAAAAAAGGCAAATTCAAAATGAGTAATAAAATTATATTTGACCCATTAGAATCTATCATTTAATATAAAAATTAATGAGATACAAATATTATTTCAGCAATTATGTTCAAAAACAAGATGTTTCCGTTTAACATTACAACACTAATTTTTAAATAATTTATATTTCACTAACCGTTCGTTCAAAATTGATGAAATTTGGTATTTCGGCATTTCTTGAGATACTGAATCCAAATATGGAAGAAAAAAAAATGGAGTTACCATTGAAATTTCAAAAGTTAGATCTAGTTTCAACAGCTAGATGCCCCCTTAAGAAAAAATTAACTTAATACACTTATGGAAGATCTTAAACGAAGAAGAATGGTAGCTTTCTTTTTCTTTTACAATAAATAGAATCCAAGATATCGCCATCATTCGGGTAAAAAATGTGGGTACTGTACTTTGACAGTTTAATGTAATGATCGGCTAACTATGGACCAATGGCCAGATCTAGACTGCTCAGAGGCTCTATCCACAGCCCTACCCAAATTTTAAAATAACATAGGAATTTTTAATTTCAGTGTTTCAAAAATATTCATTTGAGGGGGGTGTTCTGTTTTTTGCACACACCAAAAATGGAACACTGCCTAATAAATATACATAAAATTATTAAAATATACTTATTTTCAAAGTTGTGAAAGATACACCATCATCTTATTCGCGATGAAACTGTGCCAATCTTCAAAAAATACAACCTATCCTGTCATTTCATTTCTACACACAAAAATTTCAATTATGAATCAATATCAGAATATGTTCTGCCTGTCCAAATTATTTTTGCTTTTTAGCCCGTCATTGTTTCCAAATTTACCCATCAAAAGTTTGCCCATCACTGGTTTAACCGATCCAGATTTCAAACACAACCACCAACAATGTAACAAACTAAATAGTGCCAATTTGAAAAACAATACCAATGGAGTGGTCCAGATAACAGACCAGCACTGACTTTGTTGTTTTTTCATGCCACTTTCAGGATTTAAATCAAGATCTGTTTAGTTGGAGGTTTTTCACGTTAACCTTTTGGTTACCAGTGGCTTTCTTACTGCACACGTTCATTTATTTTCTAGAAATATTTGCAACTTTCTGAATTCGATCATTATGATCATTTGAATTTCACTTCATTAAACATACAAAAGTACAGTGGACTCCCTACAATCCAGCAGTTTTAGACAGGCTTCCTGCACATGTAAGATGAGAAGGCATGTCTATGTGCAGAAGTTCATACAATTTAAATGGGTTTTTTTTTAACTACCCTCCAGTAATACAGCATACCTTGGTCTGATATGTGCCAGATTGGCAAGAGTCAATTGTGGTTGAAAATATGTACAATTAAGACTGTTATAAAGTGGAGTGCTCTAAAGCAGAATGAGTCAAAATATGTGACATACACAGCAGAAAAATCTGGAAGAATTTTATGGAAAGTGTAAAAACACTATTATAGGAATATTGGGTGTGGGTCATAATCCCGACAGACGAAATCCCGACAAGTCACAATCCCGACAGACGAAATCCCGACAGGTCAAAATCCCGACAGGGTCGAAATCCCGACAAGTCAAAATCCCGACACGGTCAGAATCCCGACAGGGTCGAAATCCCGACAGGTCAAAATCCCGACAAGTCGAAATCCCGACAGGGTCAAATTCCCGACACGGTCAAAATCCCGACACGGTCGAATTTAAAAATTCAATTTCGCCGTATAAGCCGCACTTCGCGATTTCTGTCGGGATTTGAATTTCTCGCGATGAACGCCGTTGGGGTGACGATGAGAATGATAAATTGCTATCAAATAAATTTTCAAATTTTAATTTCGCCGTATAAGCCGCACTTCGCGATTTCTGTCGGGATTTGAATTTCTTGCGGCAAGGGGCGTTGGGGTGACGATGAGAATGATAAATTGCTATCAAATAAATTTTAAAATTTCAATTTCGCCGTATAAGCCGCACTTCGCGATTTCTGTCGGGATTTGAATTTCTTGCGGCAAGGGGCGTTGGGGTGACGATGAGAATGATAAATTGCGATGAAATAAATTTTTTAAATTTTAATTTCGCCGCATAAGCCGCACTTCGCGATTTCTGTCGGGATTTGAATTTCTTGCGGTGAGGGGCGTGGGGGCGCCGATGAGAATGATAAATTGCGATCAAATAAATTTTCAAATTTTAATTTCGCCGTATAAGCCGCACTTCGCGATTTCTGTCGGGATTTGAATTTCTCGCGATGAAGGGCGTTGGGGTGACGATGAGAATGATAAATTGCGATGAAATAAATTTTTTAAATTTTAATTTCGCCGTATAAGCCGCACTTCGCGATTTCTGTCGGGATTTGAATTTCTTGCGGTGAGGGGCGTGGGGGCGCCGATGAGAATGATAAATTGCGATCAAATAAATTTTCAAATTTTAATTTCGCCGTATAAGCCGCACTTCGCGATTTTTATCGGGATTTGAATTTCTTGCGGCAAGGGGCGTTGGGGTGACGATGAGAATGATAAATTGCGATGAAATAAATTTTTTAAATTTTAATTTCGCTGTATAAGCCGCACTTCGCGATTTCTGTCGGGATTTGAATTTCTTGCGGTGAGGGGCGTGGGGGCGCCGATGAGAATGATAAATTGCGATCAAATAAATTTTCAAATTTTAATTTCGCCGTATAAGCCGCACTTCGCGATTTCGGTCGGGATTTGAATTTCTTGCGGCAAGGGGCGTTGGGGTGACGATGAGAATGATAAATTGCTATCAAATAAATTTTAAAATTTCAATTTCGCCGTATAAGCCGCACTTCGCGATTTTTGTCGGGATTTGAATTTCTCGCGATGAAGGGCGTTGGGGTGACGATGAGAATGATAAATTGTTATCAAATAAATTTTCAAATTTCAATTTCGCCGTATAAGCCGCACTTCGCGATTTCTGTCGGGATTTGACTTTCTCGCGATTAAGGGCGTTGGGGCGACGATGAGAATGATGAATTGCTATCAAATAAATTTTCAAACTTTAATTTCGCCGTATAAGCCGCACTTCGCTGTTTCTGTCGGGATTTCCGTTTGTCGCTGCAAGTGGTTTGTGGCGCATACCATGATCAATGGAGATCAATAATTTGGAAATTCATTTACTTTTCCAACTTGGCGAAAAGCAAAGGATTCAGGGTTGCCTTTTTCTGGCATTTATCGATTTTTCTATCCTCCACAAACACTGCTGTTCTTTATTATTTTCTTTGAGAATTTTTCGAAATTCTTTCTCGCTCAAGTTTCAAATAGACTTAAAATGTCAAATGATATTGCACAAAGTTAGACCGTTTCATGAAGAACTTAATTTAAAATTTTCAAGGTTTTCGAAAGCAATGTAATAGTAGAGAAATATTTTTATTCATATGTATAAAATTACATGTCTTGACAGCTTAATTCACTGATTCATCGCCGAGCCGCAACCACTGAAGGTCAGGCCCGTATCTAGAAATTCCATTCGGGGGGGGGGGGGACAAGGTGGTCAAATAATATATTTGGCCATGTTTTACCTTATTTCAATCATTTTCTCTCATTTCGAAGGGACCGGATCCCCAATTCCCCCCTTCTCACTACGAAGCTATAAACATAAAATTCTGTCAATAGTTTTATTTTATACTGTTGAGACTCCCAAAAAAATTTCTTAAAATTCTATCTCTAAGTTGGTCTTAAGGCTTTGAAGAGAGTATGCAAATTGTGTGGTAGTGTAGTTGCATACAGGGTGTCCTTTAAGAGTTAGTACGGCAATTGTCTTCTCAACCATCCGTGGTAGAGATGATTTCAGTTTGAAAAAATGCTCAAAAGGCGTTCAAAAATTACCCTGTACCAGTTTTGAGAGTGAAAACACAGTGTGTAACAAAATAAAAAAATATAAATTTTTAAAACTTCTAATTATAAAGTGACTGCACCGTATCTCCTGAGACCAACAAAAAAAATCTAAGTTGACAAGTACAATGTTCGCCGAGATATTTGAATTCAAAATTCGAAGGAAAGGTGGAAAGGACAGCATAAATTTGGGGAAGGAGCGTTGTCGATTAGTTTTTGCTGTCTTTTCATAACTTTTCTCCAGTTTTCGAATTCAAATATCTTAGCGAATATTGCACTGAGAAACATGCAATTTTTCTGTTGGCATCAGGAGAGACAATGCAACAACTTTCAAATTGGAAGTTAAAGGACGAGAAATCAAAGAAAAATTTAGATTTTTTTGTTTTGAGCCACACACACTGTATTTTCCGAGGATGATATCACTTTCCGCTATCTATACGAAGGTTTCAACGGTTGGCTGATGCGAGATGAAGTTAGGAAGGAAAAATTCACCTGTGCTCTTGCTAGGAATCAAACCCACGTTCTCGAGCTTTCTGGGTGAGCCCACTAGACTACAAAGGCAAAGAATATCAATTTTTCCTTGGAACTTGTATGCGATGAACGGTCGGACCTAACTCAGGCCTCTGGAATCACGAAGTGCGGCTTATACGGCGAAATTAAAATTTGAAAATTTATTTGATAGCAATTTATCATTCTCATCGTCACCCCAACGCCCTTCATCGCGAGAAATTCAATTCCCGACAGAAATCGCGAAGTGCGGCTTATACGGCGAAATTAAAATTTGAAAATTTATTTGATAGCAATTTATCATTCTCATCGTCACCCCAACGGCCTTCATCGCGAGAAATTCAAATCCCGACAGAAATCACGAAGTGCGGCTTATACGGCGAAATTGAATTTTTAAAATTTATTTGATAGCAATTTATCATTCTCATCGTCACCCCAACGGCCTTCATCGCGAGAAATTCAAATCCCGACAGAAATCGCGAAGTGCGGCTTATACGGCGAAATTAAAATTTGAAAAATTTATTTGATCGCAATTTATCATTCTCATCGGCGCCCGCACGCCCCTCACCGCGAGAAATTCAAATCCCGACAGAAATCACGAAGTGCGGCTTATACGGCGAAATTGAATTTTTAAATTGGACAGTGTCGGGATTTTGACCGTGTCGGGATTTCGACCCTGTCGGGATTCTGACCGTGTCGGGATTTTGACTTGTCGGGATTTCGACCCTGTCGGGATTTCGACCCTGTCGGGATTTCGACCCTGTCGGGATTTTGACCTGTCGGGATTTCGACCCTGTCGGGATTTTGACCTGTCGGGATTTCGTCTGTCGGGATTGTGACTTGTCGGGATTTCGTCTGTCGGGATTGTGAACGGAACCCAGGAATATTTACTGCAGAAAATTTCAAGTCAATTGAGGGCTCATTGGAGAACAATGCAAAACACCCGTTTTGATTGGGGGAGTGTCCCAAATCTCTCAGTGGCAAAAATAACTTTAGGCCTATCAAGTCAAAAAATAAAATATAGAGCAAAATGTTTAATTGTATTCTTATAAAATTTCATCAGTACTATGATGGCCATGAAAGTATGTTTCATTATGCTTCATTAATAATAAATTATTCCATTACAGAGTGTTGACATCTCATTTTACAAAGAGAACCAATTAAAAACAAGTTGAGTGAGGAATTCCAAAATCACTCAAATTTGACTTTTACAAAGCATTTCAGTTAGGAAAAGCAGTTGATTAGTAATAATGACCCCAAGCAAACGTGAAATTGAGAAGAAAAAAAAAGTTCACCTGATCTTGAGGATTTTCTTAATTTCATTCTCATCATAAGGAGAAGTAGATATGATCACCAGCCTATCCAATAAATCGATTGGTATGCCATGGGGACTTTCATAATTGGTTCCTCGTATTTTGGTGATTCCCCTGTTGGTTGCCATGATGAGTATGGGTGCCATGTCATTTTCAAGAGCTCTATTGAGAAAAGAGAAACACTCCATGTCCAGCATGTGAACCTCATCTATGAATAGGACACCAGGTACGATCTCAGCTTTTCCTTCTTCCCTCCATTCCGCAACTTTGGCATTTATCTGCTCTCGTACCTCACTTTTGATCTCACCAGTATCACCTGTAACACAAACATGCTTAACATATAATTCACTCTAATTTAAAACAAAACTAAAATACTGATACAATTTTGTGAAATACATGTTTTACTTCCGAATTTTCAGACAATCTTTTGAATCAAGAACTTAATCTCAAAGTAGCTCCACAAATTAAATAGCTTATATAATTTACCGGTTCATAACTGATTTTCCAACAGTAAATAATTGATTACAAGAGTATTTAAACACGGTTTAAGCTCACTTGAATAAATAAATTTTCCTGACTTTTCCAGTGAAACTGAAAAACGTTTGTGAGGTTTTTTTTTTTAATTTTTTTTACCACCAAAAAATAATAATTAATATTAACTTTTTTTTCAATCCTTCATACATTTTACTTCACGCATATTTTCATTACCCTCAATAATTTGTTCTCTAAACTGGTCAACTCATAATCAACCTCAGATGTTCAACATGTGGGAGAGAGGCTGCAGTGGTAACATGTACTCACTAAATCGCGAGAACAAGGTTTGTTATAACAATACCCGACCATAATTTTTTGTGCTTAAACCAATGAAGCTAAGAAGGCTCTATGTTGCCTTGACGATGCTGTAAGATGCAATGCACGGACCTGCGGGCAGCAGGCAATTGGCAGCTCCATCACGATCACACATCTACCTATTCCTTACCTAGACATAGCATTTCCTGACCAAACACAAAACATCTGTTCCATCCGGCTCCCTACTCTTCCGACATGGCTCAGACTTTTAGCTCTTCCCCAAGCTGAAAATGTCCCTGAAAGGGACCAGATTTCAGTCAAGAGAAGCCATCATTCAGAATGGGACAAACAAGCTGAGCATAATCATCTCAAAAGAGGCATTCCAGCAGTTTCAGACAGTAGCAGAACCATTGGGAGAAGTGTGTGGCAGCCCAAGGGAACTAATTTGAAGACGATTAGTTTAAGGTTAGAACCCCTGTTGGCAGCACAGTGATAGTTGACTGAAGCTGGTTTTCCTACTTTGAGACATAAATGTCAGCCAATCTTCCACTTGAAAAAAGTCTCGCAGACAGCCTGCAGACCTTTAGTTTTTACTTTTGATATAACTACTCTCCCAATACAACATCCATTTTCCATGGGACGAAGGGGGGATCGTTACATCAAGCGTCGACTGTATTTCCCTCTTGAACCTCTGACGACCACAGATGAAGGACACTTTCACAATATGTCATCACCAAGTCTCCTCAAAAGCACCTTATAAAGCAAAACACTATTCACAATTATTGTGTATCATAGATAACTATTTCTAAAGATTTTATTCCACTATAAATCACTTCATTTTAGCAAAGCTTTTTTTTTTTACCTGAGAATAAAGCTAAAAACCCTTGAGTTCTGCTGTTGATCACATCTATTTCATGCAGAGAAACTGTATGTACCACTTCTTTTCTTTTCAACATCTCTCCTGATGGACACTGCACAAATCTTGTCTGGGAAGACATAGCATCATAATCTTTTGCACGAGTGTAAGACCTCCCCAGTTTTGTTATTTTACCGGTTGCTTTGTCAATCGCAATGACATCCCTGTGGAAGAAAGAAATCATTTCAGACAACAAATTATTTACCAGGAGCAATTATGAACCGGATAATGTAGAATCCAATACAATTTTATATCTTGCAATTTGCTTCAATTTTGGTTTCCTCTTACATAAGTTCTAAATAGTCTCCAACAGGAATTGGGTTTTTTACATTAAAAACTGCTTTAAACTTTCAAAAAATTGTTATAAATCATCAAAAACCTAAATGAAGGCTTTTGGATAATCTTTTAAATACAATAGGTATATAAAATGATGAAAAACTTACTTTTTTTACATACTACGTTTTATTTTCGAACCATAATTTATTACAAAACAATTAAAATTTGCAATTTTGAATTTCTCGACATACAAAGAGTCTAGCACAGGTAATATATAATTTTTTGGTCTATTTTATTTCTACACTGCTGATTACCTGTGTTCAATTTACTTATCAAAATAAAGCTGTTTCTTCAAAATATGTGTGATAGGAGATCAGGTTAAAAGTGTCTGATCATTTTTGTCGCACCACTGTCATTTACGCCGATTCCAAATGGCAGGCTTGTTTTTTATACTCATTGAGAGGTTGGTGTTCTAACCCCTCGATGGGGGGACTCCCTGCGGTAGCAATTTTTTCTGTAGTCATATCTCCGTTTCTGTTGTACCCGTGTCAGGAGTTTTCTGACAAGGATGAACTGGGTACCAAACTCATGACACCTCTAAACATCCTTTGGTACTTTAGGCGAGTATCTTATCGATCCGGGCTACCACGTCTTCCCTGGACGGACCATGCTGATCCCTTGGGAATACGTGAAGATCTCGTTATTAATAAAAAAAATAAATAAAGTTTTTGACCTCAGAAATTAGCGCAGTACTAAAACAGTCAAAAACTTTCTGCCAATGTTATCAAATAGTTTTTGTTAACCTGATAGATATGTTAAATAACACTTACTTTTATGTATGTAGATTAAAGTGTTTTATATTTTGAAATATTATTACTGAGCACAAAATATGTATTTTGATATTTTAATTTTTCTAATCTGCCCAAAATTTGACTACACATTGAAAATTCTAGCACAGCAGCTGTCAATACACTAATTAAACTCATTCTCACCTAAAAATGTCTTAGGTCAGGTTGTATAAATCCACAGTTTTAAAGAGTATCAAAGTAGAGCTGGCAGGACTTGATACCCAAAGCATTGCTTTATACAATTAGATACAATTTCAATAGGTAAGGCATTGCATATAAATGTTAGTAAATGTACCATATCATGGTCAAACTTGGTCATTTTCACTTTTGCACTAAAAATAAGTTACAGGAGTTTCTTAAACATCATATACAAGCCCAGCACTGCCAAATTAAAGGGCATTTTAGTCCTACAATTTAGTATTTTGATTGCTAGATATATTCTAATATTATGCATAATAAGGGTAATAAGAGTACTGTTTGAAGTATCAGAGATTATCTAGATAATTTAATAACAAAAATCTGCATTCAATATACGGCCTAATATAATTTTTTAAACCACCTATCTGTTATGATAAGAGTACAGCAGGCATTCATATCTACATACATGTATAAGCAGTTAAAGAAATTTTGGAAGATCAAGAATCATCATGAATTAAAGAATATCAAATAGTTCCATAGTTTTTCCTTCAGCTTTTATGCTATGCACTATTCAAATTCCATATTTTGTAAGGAAAAAAAGGCATGTATATTGTCCAAAATAATTTTGTAGGGAGTAAAAAATTTTACAATTAAGTATTTATTTTACATATTAAGTATTTATTCTTCATATAACATAGTCCAAGTCATTAACACAACCCACACTTAGGGAACCACTGGATTAGAGAATTTCGACTGTAACTGCATTAGAAATATTTTTCTGGCACTCTCAAAATAATGTTTCAGCAACCAAGTTTCAGAAGATATATTTTGATTCTCATCGTCAAATGAGATTAAGAATACTGTATACCGGTAATTTTAAGTTTTAATTTTCTATCAACTAATATTGCGATATTCAATGTAAAAAAATTGTTACTCACCCAGCATGTATCTTCTCTTTTAACAAAGATTCTATCATTTTATGGCCTAAGTCGTAAGTAGTTTCCATATCGGTTGTTTTTAAAAGAAGCTTCCCAACTCTGGCACTCTAAAAAGAAAATTATTTAAATAAGAAGTTTCATTTTTATGGCTACTGTAAACAAAACAGTGATAACATAGTCTAAGAAAGCCTTAACCTTTTCAGACCCTGGCATGCTCAAACAGCCACTGTGGAGTCGCAGGACATCATACTGGACTCTCATCAGGACAATCGAGGTTCAAACCTCATTGACCCACAGTGGTGGTTGGCTGAAGTTGGTTTTCTGCAGTTTTCCAACTTTAAGGCGTGAATGCAAGCCAGTCTCTTATTTAAAAAGTCTCTCCACAGAGAGCAGGCAGACTTTCACCATGATACTTACATAACATGAAATTCAAATATTTACCCTCTTCACTTTAAAATATGAAACACGAGTGGCAGCACTAGCAAGAACACAAAACAAGCACAACTCTAACAATATAAATAGGTTAGGACCATGCATATAGACTCATAAAACACGTTCCGACATGCACAGATTCAATAGAAACTCCACAAAGCAGGTCGTTTTTTTCCCTCGATTTAGACTTTTTTTAAACCTCAGGGAGTTAAGCCTTGATTTAACAGATTATGGGTGTTTTATCATTGAAGTGAAGGCATCGACTGTATAGAACCATGTTCCCAGGACATTGCTGTATTTTTACTTGCTCTCTTTTGGACACGCTCGGTTTTTTTTCAAATGAAGATCTATAGTTTTTTCTATATTTTTTTACAAGCCTTTTATACTTTCCTAACAGGGGAAAATAGTCATTATGTAAAAAGAGTTCAGAAAATTATTTTTGTCAGTGTCAGTATAAGACGAATGCGTGAGGAAACTCAGTTTAAACACTTCATTTTCTCTGCAATTCAAATACATCATAACTGATAAGCTAATTACTGTACATCTTGTGTTCATAAGCTAATCCCCCCCCCCCAACAATATAGGAATGAATTTTTGAAATAAAAACTCAGATTATACATGCATGTATACATGGTACAGACACACCTTGGCTAGCACGGCCCAAAATTTTATAGAAAAACATTAAAGAGCCACAGTAAAAAAGACACTGACCAAAGGCTGAAATGAACAGCATTAAAACTGGATGAAAGAGAATTCAAAGAAAAATGAGAAACTGAAGATTAATTTTTACACCATGTTCACAACCCAGTCCAATTCATAAATATCATTTTATGTAATGAGGTCAGCCCATTCCCATGTCTAGCGCATGCATGTGGAAAAGATGATCTCCTAGAATGTATCAGTTTGATGTTAAGAATTTTCCCTTAGAAATGCAATGGAAACATTCAAGCATGGACGTATTTTTCAATGTATTTTTCGCATTGCTGAATCATTTATTTCACGTGAAATAGCTCAAAAGCTTTCAGAAAAAGAGGTAGAAACATACATAGAAAGTTATTCTGAGGGAAATAAATTTAAAAAAATCAGGCTTAATTAATCACAGTAATTCTGACGATGCTTTTATGAAAATTCACCTCACAATGCTGCTGTGTAATGCATGTATCCGTCAACTAAAATCAGGGGCAGCTTGAGCTTAACTGCCGCCTGGGTACAAAGTCTCTTATGCCGCACTGGCAGGAGGCTGAAAGAGCTTCAGTGACGGGGACTTCAAGATAAACCTGATTTTTTTTCAGAAGAAAGTCACACACCATTGTTTACCATGCGAAATGTTCGTGACCATATGTCTAGCTTTTGAAGTAGATTTTTCTGGTTGTTTTTTTTTATTGTCCCTCAATTATTTTACCATTCTTAGTAATGCCAGATAACTTAATCCTTGAAACAGCACTTATTTTTGCGAGCCATCATCATTTATCCTGTATAGATGATATATAACAGAGTTATTTTTATTAAGAAATTTTTTTCAAAGGTGTTTCTGGTACTCCAGGAACTGAACAAGTAAGTAGCCGAACTTTTCCTTTACTTTCATTTGACTATTCTGGAACAAATTCTGGGTGGGAGAACCAAAATGCACATTTGCCCCAATCGATAGAGTGCATGGGCTACACTTGGGCATGAGACTCATTGCGGCCGAACATGAGGGGTGCTAAATCCGAGGTGAATGGATAAAAAAAAGTTCCATTGGCTAAAAGAAATCAAAGAAAATGTTTTTTGTCTGCTCTGGAGGTGTGAAATCTGAGATGAAAGGGCACATTTTTTAAAATCGTTTTTTTTTTTCGTTAGGAATTGTTTGGATAAGTTGTGAGAGAGGGGCATGACTCCCAAGGGTAAGACTGAGAGGGATCCAGATTGGGAGTCAGACTGAATCCTTATCATTTTTTTTTTCACACTATAAATTAACTGTAGAAGGGGTCCCACGAAAGATTCCAGACTAGGGGCCCTCACGCAGGATGTAGGGCTATGGGGGAGGGGGGAATAGGCAGGAAGCGCAAAAAATAAATCCTGCACAGGTACAGATTTTGTCTCAAGCTGCCCTGATAGATTATTCTTGTTTCTGGTATTTACGGTCAAAGGCGCTGACTATTTTCTCAAAGTTTTCTCAACGTTTCCGTTGTCGAGTTATGACTGAAAAGCATGATGTCACGTGAATTTTTACTGTGCTTAATTTTGGAGTCTAAGCTGCCACCCTTTACAACCTGCCGCACCCCTTACACCCTCGCTTAAGCCGTCTGACTAAAATACACATTGGAAAAATCTGTATTTGTTAGCTGAGGCAGAAATATAACAAAAAATCTTCGCCAGCTGAAAAATTTGTGAGCGTACGTGTCAAAGTATTTGAAAATTAAAACTAATCCAGGGGTTTTCAAACTTTTTCCCCCTCAGGCACTACTTTTCCTAATCAACGCTTATCTGTCACTCCCCAAAGCAGTTTAACAAAGAATCGCTTAGAAAAACCTTCAGCAGAGTGACATAACTGGTTGGTGCCCAGTTTGAGAATCTCTGCTCTAATCAAAATAAATGATCTATAAAAGAAAGCTTACCGATCCAGCAACTGGACGATCAAGTTGCATTTCAATTACTTCAGCTTCTAATATTTCTGTTTCTTCCCTGCAATTTGTAGATTAAAAGAAGAATTACGGCAAGTTCTTCACACAAGCAGCAAATATTTTTACCCACAAAATACATGGACAGAAAAAATATTTATATCATACATACTTGATACGGACTCCGATAGATTTCCGAAATGATTGGGTCAAAGCCTCTGTTTTGGACATCTCCAAAGAAAATACTTCACTGCCTGATATTGCAGTGAATGGTGTATCTACACCCAAAGATTGAGCCATGCCTGAGATAAAAGGAGAAAAAATATAATTTTTATTGTAAAACAAAATTATTGTAAAATTAATTGCATTGCGAACTACTTGAATCATTAGCATGCAAACAAAATTTTAAATGAAACAGATTATTGTTTATTTACATGACTTGAATCAAATTTTAAAAAAAACCTACTACATGCCGGGTCGGAAGTAGAAGAGCACAAATGATTCGGGTGGCAAAACTTTTTTTTGTCGAGTAGTTATGCTGAACAGTATATTTTTTATGAAGACTACAGTTTTGAAACATTAAAATAGTGTTCCAAATTTTTTGATTATATATTTTTAATTTTTTTTCAGTCGCAAACTTTATTCAATCAAATTCATTCAAAAACACAATACAATATAATGTATAATGCAATATATCTAAACATATGCAAGTGTATCGATATATATGAGTTGTCAAGGGGTAACATATTTATTCCGTAGTAAAATTAAATTACTGCTTAGCATCCCATAAGAGCAATATGTAAGTAATTTTACTCATTTATTCACGCTCACAATATATCTTGGTACAAATCCAAAAGTTTGAAAGTACTCTCTTGACATTGTACATAAAAGAACATTCTATATACATATTTGTTTGAAAAATAGAGCTGTAGATTATAATGACAATAATATTGCTTAAAATTACTCTGAAGAGAGTAGAAAATTTATAATGATTATATTAAGTATTTATTACCAAAATCTTGAAATTTTAAGCATAACCACAATAAGTATATTTATTTTCAATAGGAATTTATAAAATGAAATTCACTATTTGAAGTTTTTTACACGACAGTTGAAACCGCGGTTTAAACCCTCAAAAACCTGCTAACCCTGATCTTCAGTTATGGCTTTCCTTCAAATTTTTCCCAATTGTATTAATTCATTTGCAGCTCATTCATTGTTGCAAGAGACAGATTAGGCCAGGCATCTTCAACTTGTCGCTCGCGAGCACCATAGTGCTTCCAAAAGCAAGCACCCAGGGTGCTCGATGCTCGCACCAGATTTAATGTTTGTGAGCACTAGATCAACGCCCAATTGAACACCTTGTACAAGTTACATTCAAGTATGGAAATTATCCTGACTTCATGCACTTGTATGTCAAACTTGACGAAAAGATGCTCTTCCTTTGATGATGGGAACAGGCAGTGCTTGCAACCAGAAAAAGGGGTTTAAGTCCTCTAAACTGGGGCCATGTCTCAAAAGTTTGCTGGTCATATCTGTCATTACAAGAATAGCATATAATTTTGCAATTCCCTATTAAGGCATAGTTTCTGTATAGTTTCTTTAACATTAGTTTGTTGGCAGTGCACTGCAAATAACTAACAATAGGAAGATTCTTGTTACAGTAGAGTCTCGTTTATCTGACCTTCGCTTGTCCAACATTCCAATTGAAAAAAAAACTGCATCAATCCACAATAAAAACTGCAAGTTGCGAGCTTAATCTATTTTTTGTTGCTCTCGACTGTACAATGGTGAGCCTGCCCACACTTTGACTTGCGTGTCTGTCATTCGCCTTACCCTCACTCACTGTCACAACTACTGTACTCAGTGCAGTGCAGTACAGCTTCAGGGTACGTGGATCTGTTTATCGTCTGTTACATGTACACGTGTCTGTGTATGTTGAATAAATGTTATTGTGTTGTTCAAAAGTTGAAATTCACGTATGTATGGCAACAAAAAGAAAGGTGTAAAATATGATAATTAGGTTCGTAATGTGTAAAATTATAACATTTTGACGTTTAACGGCTGCTTTTTCTCAAATCCTACCTATTATCCGACATTTTCTCTTATCTGACATTCTGCTGGCCCTTTTATGCCGTATATGTGAGACTCTACTGCACAAGCTGCATTTGTTATATCAGGCTATATAACAATTCTTATATAATGAAATTGTAACTCACCCATAGCAATAGCAGTTTTGCCTGTACCAGGTTGTCCAGCAATCAATACAGCTCGGCCAGCTATTTTACCTTCTTTGACCATTTCCAAAATCAAACGGGCAGCTCTTCTGGCAGCAAGCTGTCCAACCATCCCTTGAGATACCTGAATAATACCAACAAAGGTGAATTTACTTTTTAAATGTCAAACTACATTGTTATGTACATGTAAGCGATTCTACATGCATCATGCATGCAGCAGTACAAATAATTTCGAACAATACTCACGGCTCTGGGATCATATGAATCATCAACACCCAGTCCTCTGATATGCGAATGTGCACCTATCCTCTCAATACGAGTTGTGTCCCGAACTTCTTGGACCTTAGCTACTGAAGCCTATAATTAAAATATATATATATTGTGTTCCCATATATTTTTTTAAAACTTGTTTTTAAAAGCATAAATATAAGATAACTTCAGTTCTATTTGTGCTTTATGCCACGGCTTTACAAATCGAGAAAAAATCTACGCGTCAACGAAATATATTAAGAGCCAAGCATATTCTTTTTTGCTGCTGGTCGTGATAGCATTGTTTAATACACTGTCAGTCCAGTTGACAGAATGTAGATTAATGATTCAAACCCTACTTGTATATAATTGTAGCATATATTTTTTCCTCTTTTTTTATTTTTGTCTTTATTTTCCATTGTTTTTCACTTGTATTCAAAGTTGATATTAAGCTTGTAGTCATCCCAAAAGGACACAAGCCTTCATAAAAATTGATTCATTTTTAATTACTTATATTTGCGGGTGAAGGATTATAATGTATTTATTTTGTAGAGTGAGACAGATTAGTGAGCAAAGCACAGCCCATAAATCTGCCGGACATCAAATAAACATCTGGTGTCACATCTCTAAAAGAATCAGCAAACAGTGACACCACTGCAAGTCTTTTGCCAAACACCGAACAAACGTCCGGCTTTGTAAAGGTATTCTCTGCCTATTTTATGCAGCCAAACATGTCCGACGACCCCGACCAAAAGTCGCCAAGGCCGTTAGACACTGCGGGCGCCTAAACAATGAGTTACTTGCATTCCGGTGTCTCGTTCTTTAAAATTATGAAAGGTGTCAAAAAATTTGATGGCTTCTTTTAGAGGTAAATTGTCAAAGCCACAGTATCGGATGTTGACAAAGTATTATTTACAAACGCGCCATCGTAATATTAAAAAAAAAAGTGACATCTTGCCATCTAAGCACAGAAAGTCACTTCGGTGGGGCCGTGAAAAGGCGCCAAAGGCCTCAGCCTAGGGAGGAGAGGGGCTTGTACATAATAAACCAAATTACTTTAGTAACTACCTAGAATGGAAAACGCAAGTTATCACAATCCACACAAACCCCTTGAAGTTTTGATTATAATTTAATGAACAATTAATTCTCAATGGTTGGTTATTATGGAGTTGGGCTATTACCGGCGAAACACACATGTGAATTTACAGCAACAATTTACATCTTATTGACACAATTTCAAAGTGGATGATATTAATCGAATAATATACACACCAAAGCCATGATTTATTCACGAAATATTTCACGAACTGATCCACGAAAAATACAAGCGCGACCACGATGTTCTCGTGCGCAATGTTTTGTTTCAGAATTCGTTACAAAAGGAGTTGCCAGATATCTTTAAACGATTTCCAGCAAAAATCATCCTCAGAAAGTAGCCCGAAATATTTTAACTTGATATGGTCAACATTGGACTAAAGCGATTTGAAGTCTAAAATTTTACTTATAGCTCGGTGCAGATAGCAGCATCAGTCCTACTTTTACCACATCTATTATTCAAAAAACAAACTAAAAAAACTATCAATTATTATTTAGAAAATCCTGGATGTAAGTTATGTAAGTTATGTAAGTTAATCCTTGATATGTCTACTAGGATACGATATTTTCCGATACGACAGAGAAACTACTGCGGGAGGAGGTGTATGCATTATTATTCGAAGCAGCCTGAAACCTAAGCTGGTGAACGTGCATAATGGAAATCAAGATGTTGAGATAATATCGGTGGATATAAAAAGCGGAAATAGGAAGTGCAGGCTTATTACGGCGTACGTTCCACCAAATAAAGCATGTAATTTAGATCATTGGTGCGAGTTTTGGAGAGAACTAAGGCATTACTGCTCTGCGCGCTTTCCGGTGATTTTGGTCGGGGACTTCAACATGCGGGGAATCGATTGGATAAACGGGAGATTCTCGTCTGAATTGGCGTCACAGTTCATGTCAATATCAGCAGAACTAGGCCTTGTTCAGTTGGTCGATTTTCCCACGAAAGTGGAAAACTTCTTAGATCTTCTGTTTGCTACCGATCCTTCGGTGGTCTACGACGTATATACACTTCCACCCTTCTGCAGCAGCGATAATCCACCGCACTTGCCGATACACTTCTCATTGCATATTACAACAGGATTAGATTGCCGATCAACACTAAACTATCACAATGCAGATTATCCACGATTATCAGCTATTGTAAAAGATCTGCAGAACCAAGTACTGGCTGGAACTATCTCAGCTGCGGATGCTTTGCCAGCTCTATTTCTGCGGTCTCGTGAACATGTTCCCCGTCAAATGAGATTTAGAAAAAAAGATAAGGTTTTACGAATGCTAAACAATAGGAAATTGCATGCTTGGCGTCAATATAGATCAATACCTAGTCAAACCACTAAAGAACAATACAAGGTCATGGCTAGGAACTATGCAAATTACGTCCAAGAGAAAGAGAGTTTACATCTCCTCAACCTCTGTAAAAATCGTGATCGGAACTTTTTCCACCGAGATGTCCGCAGTAGACTTCGTGTATCCCGGGACATACCAACGCTAACTGTGAATGGCACCACGATAACGGAAGATTATGAGAAAGCAAACGTTTTTGCGGACATATTTTCTGGTTCATATAATTTCAGTTGTTCCGGTTACGACTATCATTATTAAGGCCTTATGAATGATCATCCCTTCTTTCGTGACATGTTCAGCACTCAGACGATAAAAGCCATTATTGCTTCTCTTCGTGGTCGATCATCTCCGGGTCCTGACGGAATACCCAGTTGTTTCTACAAACGTCTTTCAGACCCGATATCTTCTCTGCTTAGCTCCATCTTCACATCCTTCTATGACTACGGGTCTATCCCATGCTCTTGGAAATCTGCAGTTATTAGTCCAATTTATAAGAATAAAGGCTCCAGGGCAGATCCGAATAATTATCGCCCGATATCGTTAACCGACATATCCTGCAAAATTTTCGAGAGATGCATCGTCAATCAGTTATTTCCATTTGCCGACGATATGGGCTTAATCCCCTCAGTTCAGTTTGGCTTCATTCCTGGCCGCCCGCTCCTTACCAGTGCAGCAGTTGATTTGTCATGATATATGGGAGAGTGCTATAGACTCTGGACAAGAGATTGATGTAATTTACGTCGATTTCCAAAAGGCATTTGATAAAGTAGACAGATTGCTACTACTGAGGAAGCTAGCTTACATGGGGGTTCCGGATAAAGTTGTGAGGATAATTCAAGAACTGCTGTCAGACAGAGTTCATCAGCGTGATGTCTAGAGAATGTCAGGTGCCAAGCGGAGTTGTCCAGGGATCGGTGTTAGGCCCGATCTTATTTACTTTGTACACTTACGATATTACTCAGGCTGTGTCACCCATCTCTCTATTGCAATTCGCTGATGACGTGAAGTTATTCTCTCCAGTGGAAAACACTAGGGGCTTAAGAATTGCATGCCAACAACTTTTCCAGTGGAGTTGTCAGTATAAGCTACCTATTTCATCATCAAAAAGTGGATCAATGCATTTAGGTAGACGCACCGATCCTGAATATTACCAACTAGGTAATGAAACGTTACAGCAATTGGATACATGCGTGGATTTAGGTATTGCAATGAGCCGCATTCTGGATTTCACTGATCATTATCATGGCATAGTCTGCAAAGCTAATAGAATTTCATATATGTTACGTACGGCATACCGTAAGTGTGATGCGCATACGTTGTCATATGCTTTCTGTGTGTACGTTCGCCCGACCCTGGAGTTCTGTTCGCAAGTATGGAGCCCTTACAAAATCAAGGACATACAGCTCCTAGAAAAGCCACAGAGGTCGTTTACTAAACGAATACCTGGCATGAGCGGTCTATCTTATTTCCAGAGACTTCAATTTCTGGGTTTACACTCACTGGAATGGCGTAGAATCGCTGCAGATCTGAAGATGTGCTACAAACTAGTCCACCAAATTGTTTATCTACCATCGAGAGAGCCTTTCTTTGAGATCATAGACAGGCGAGTTAACCTACGCAGGCATCGCTTCCAAATAAGAATACCAATGGCTAGAAAGGATTGCTTTTTCCATGGATATAGATGCCGTGTGGCAAGAATATGGAACAGTCTTCCATCAGAACTTGTATGTGCCTCCTACGCAAGATTTGCTTCCACTATTGGGGATTTCGACCTGGCTCCGTATGCGAAGTGCTTCCCGTACTGACTATTATTATTTTTTTTTTTTCCTTCCAGTATAAGTGCATTTCATGCCTTCTGGGGTTATTGTAAATAAATAATCGATGTAAAGCCGCGTTTTCCCTAAGAGCAGGTTTTCTGCACCGCTCACAACGTGATTCGCCCAGCGCAGCACACCATCAACTCACCAATAAAAGCAGTAGGACTGTTTTCCTACACGTCTCACCTACAGGCTAGTGCTTTACATCTGGAGGAGTCAAATGCGTCTTCCGCGCGCGTTTCACGGATCTTCCCTTCATTTTTGTTGTGCTTTCTTTCCCTTCAAACCGGAGCATGCAGACGACACACGCAGAGTAGCTGGTGCCAAGTCCATATACTATATCATAGCCGCCCTGATCTGATGCGCCACGCTAGGAAAACATAAACACGTAGCGTGATTATGTAACAAGTTTCTGCCGACGCGAAATGATCCAGTTCGGTTCACACGGCGCAAGAAGCTTATTTTTAGGAATAGGTTTTTTGGCTCAGGGTGGCTATATAAAGCATATGGCCCTGGCATCAGCTACTCTGCCGTCTGCATGCTCCGGTTTGAAGGGAAAGCCAGGTTTTAGCTTTCTGCTGCGCGTCCACCGTGAAAACTGTGATTGAAAACCTGAATTTCAGGTTTTTAACCAATCAGCATTTTCACGCTGCGCAATGTGCAGAAATTTTACTCCTAGGAAAACTCGGCTGAAGAGAAAGAAAGCACAACAAAAATGAAGGGGAGATCGGTGAAACGCGCGGCGAACGACGCATTTGACTCCTCCAGAAGCAGTCAGCCAATCACGCCCGATGTAAAGCGCGGTAGTGAGCCATTTGCGCTGTAGGAAAACAGTCGTACTGCTTTTCTTATTGGTGAGTGGACGGCGTGTCACGCTGGGCTATTCACGTTGCACAGTAAACCTGCTCGAAAAATGCGCAGAAAAATATTTTAATGACGTTTACATTTCCGCCCATAGATGGCCCTAAAAGTCTTGATGTTTAGACTTTGAATTAATATTCAAGAACTGAAATTGTTAAACGAAATTGCTTGAAGAGATGTTATAATTTGAACCCACGTAAGTAAACTTTATTTATAGCTCAGTGTTTGAAACAAGGGTCAATCGGATTTGTCATGGGAAACTCGATGAATTGAGTCGGGCATGATTGGTAAGACAATTATGAAAACAAACGGGACTTTTTTTTTATCATATTCAACAAAATTAGCATTAAAAACAATGAGTCTATGAAACGGATAATTGTGTTTCAAAAAATACTGGACGTATGGTCACAGTAGCTATACCAGAACTTTTTTTATCCTTGTTTATCATGGAGAGGTTAAGACCGTCCTAGTCAACTTTGTATTAGAAGAAAAATTTATTTTGCTATTCCAAGACGTCTCTGAGCGTTCTGAAGAGGTAAAAATGAATGATAATTTGAAACGAAAGGACGTAAAAAATTTATTTTATTATGCTAATGGTACACGTTGATGATTCGATGTTTGAGAGTTTGTGGATACGCCCTCTGTGGAGAAAGTGAAAGCTTAGTGCGGCAAATTGAGCAATACCGTGGTATCGTATAAGCGGGAAATCATGTCGGTGAGTCAGAAAAAAAAGCCTAAAGCTCTTGAAGACATTCCCACTTCGCTGAAAGAAGCTTGCGCTGCTTCGCTATTGAACATCCTCAAATCGATCGATGGAGAGAAAGATCTAGTCATGGATTCGCAGTTCATTTCATCGTTGGAATACATTGTTAACTCTCAACAGTTGAAAAGTTGTGGGATAAAAAAGTTCTTCAAACTTGAATCGGGGTCACCTCCCGGACTAACTTCCCAGTGCGTCTACTTGGTCAAGTCCAACGTAGAAAACACCAAAATTATCGCAGACCATGTCAAAGTCAATTCCCACTCTGATCAACGCAAAAACTTTTGGGTTGTTTTTGTCCCGAGGTGTTTGTATGTCTGTGACTTGGTGTTAGAAAGTGAAGGTGTTTACGGACTGGTGAAGGTGTTGGAATATCCACTCGGACTCATTCCTGTAGACTCTGACCTCTTATCTCTGGAGCGTCCAGAGTTCTTCACATCTTATTTCTTGGCTAAGGATCAAACCGACCTGTACAATGTGGCTTTGTCAATTGTTCAGCTACAGAAACTGTGTGGCCTGATACAGAATATCCAAGGACATGGGAAATGTTCTAGTATGGTGATAGATTTAATGAAGACTTTGATGGACGGTGAAGATAATTCAAAAGAAATATACTCCTCGATTGACCTGTTCATTTTCGATAGAGATATCGATTATGTCTCTGTTTTGTTATCACAATTGAACTATGAAGGTGTCCTCGATGAAACGTTCGATATTAAAAGTGGACTTATCTCATTTGACAAAGCTGTGACGGGAAAAGATGAGGTCTTCAAACTGACTTTGAACGATGAAGAACCGGTATTCAGTGAGATCAGAAACTGTCATTTTTCTTCAGTTTTTGAAGTGTTGAAAAGTAAAGCGAAGGAGCTGCAAGTAAAAGATGGTTCAACCAGTTTGACCATCGAAGACATGAAGAAAATAATAGACCACAAAAAGAACACAGCAAAGCAAGAAAAGCTTCTGTTCGTCCACCTAGACGCGTGTGCCTACATAATAAAGCAAAAGAATGATGATAACTTCCAGGAGCAACTGACTATAGAAAGCAATATGATCGAAGGTAGTGGTCTCAAAGAAGCTCTATCATTCATTGAAGAAGTTATAAATCGGCAAGCACCTTTGACCCGGAGCTTGCGGCTCATGTGTCTATATTCTATCACCCAGGACGGATTGACTTTGAAGGACTACAATTCCTTATCCACCCAGTTCTTGCAGAGTTACGGACATAAGCACATGATCACTCTTCATAACTTGAAGAGACTGGGATTGTTTGTCGAGCAACCGTCCGTTTATAGGCCATTACAAGCTGTAAGCCCAAGCAGTGCTGTCACTGCTAGCAAATTGGCCGGCAAGGTTGCTGCTGCTGTTGCTTCTTTTCCACGACAGAGTTCATTCAGAGCGATTTCTAAAAAGATGTTTCTGATACCTGATCCTAATACCCAAGTGAATTTGAAGAATCCGAGTGATACAAGTTACGTATTTGCCGGTTCTTATACACCATTAATTGCGAAACTGTTAGAAGAAGCTGTTACCAACGAGACGTTCAGCAAATACGACGAGGCTTTGAAACTATTACCCGGTCTGACTGTGCAGCACAAGCCTCCTATTCCAGCTACTGTGGTTAGGGGAATGTCAAAGAGAACGGTTCTCACATATTTCATAGGAGGTGTGACCTATGCTGAAGTCGCTGCATTGCGGTTAATAGGGAAACTCAAAGATGTTCAGATTATTGTTGCGACGACATCGATTATCAATGGAAATTCTATGATGCATTTGTTGATGCCTAAAACTGAATAATAATTTTAAAATACTATTCTGATATTGTAATTTTCTGGTGTATTTTTTTTTTTGGATTATTATTGTTATATAAAGAGTTTAAGAATGTTATTGTATATTGAAATATTTATGTGCAAGTTTCTGCTGAATTTTTTTACTTACATTTTCTAAATTTACCTTCGGTCTGGTTAACTACCAGTTAGTTGACCAATTTTTTAAAATGAGAGGTCATTTTCCGGTTATCCAATTCAATTGTTATCCATATTCAATGTAATATTCTATTATTGTCACTATTCAGTTTAACTTGGATCGCTGAGATTCTGCAAGTGGGATTGCACATCAAATTTGATTTCTAATTTCACCAAGGATTTTGCATGTTAGTGACCTGTACTCATGTCACTGTGGTGGTTAGAGTGACAGGCTCGTATTGTGAGAACCCGGGTTCAAACCCTGCCGCTGGCACGGTGGTGGTTTGCTGAAATTGGTTTTCTGTGGTTTCAAATGCGAGCCAGTCTCTCTGTTACAAAGTCTAACCATAGGGATACAACGGTACAAAGATTCAAACATCATGCTTTATTCAGAATTTGTAATATAGATGACACCACTAAAAATTCATACATAACATTATATAAGTACTCAGACTGTTGGGCACACATACTAACACTTCTGGCACAACTGAATAGGTAGTAAATTGCCCTTGGCAATAGACCAGAGTTGTGCTCAGTTTGAAAGAAAAAAAATGTTCAAAAAGCATACTAGCGGCACATTTCAGGTAAGAAATAATTTCTTTAGCAGGTATTACCCAGAATTCTGTCAAAAACCGAAGTGTCTCTTCGTCTGACTTACCATAAAAAAAATTAAAAATTCCCAAGCAAAGCATGCATGATGATGAATAGGGTTTCAGCCTATAATGCTCAGTAAATTTCAATAACGGACACTATAACGAGACCCAAGACGCTGGTAATGACGTTATTGATAAAGGGCAGCGGATGAAAATCCAGTGGACAGGGAACCCATGATGGGTGGTTACGAGACCACAGAAAGCTGTGTTAAACATATGCCATAGGTCAGTGGTTCTCAACATTTTCAAGCCCGCAGCGCGGTTTCATTCATTTTCGTGAGTCAGAGGCCCGGTCAAACACACAACCAACGGAAAATGAATGAGTAAAAATGAAACGGGTAATCACTCTCGGCCCGGTATGAATGATATCAGGGCCCGGTGGTTGAGAAACACTGCCATAGGTGGCTCATTTAACACCATACATACCTATATGTATATGAAGAGTAGCTGACCGGACTGTGACGGTGCTTCTTAACCTTTTTTTGCTTATGGCCCTCTTTTGGACTATGTTTTTTCCTCGTGGACCATTGTCTTGACAACAAGAACTGAAAATGGCGCTAAAACAGATAAGGATAGTATGTTAGCGCTTGAGAAATATTATTGTCACCAATGAAAAGTTCTGAAAGAGCCAAAGCGAAAAGGTAATCAGTTGGTGAGAAAAAATAATCGTCAAATTTGAAACAATCCCACTTACGAAATCTCAGCCGATCTGACTCCAACATTCTTAATGATGGTGCCCCCTCCCAATTTATGCAGAGGAATATGATTCCATATATAGAATGGGCTGGGAATCAAAATTTTCAACTGGCTAATCAAAAAAGTTTAATCGACCGATTAATTGAATTCTAATTATGAATTCTATTTCTATGGTTATTTTTTGGGACCATATAATAATAGATAAAAATATATTTCATTCATTTCACTCACCTATTCGGTAGATGTAAACAAATATAGGAATAGCTTAAGAAATTTAGGCCGCCTGCTTCAAGCAATTTAATATGCTGAACATAATTGGAAAAATGTGTAATTTCTTCACTTGGATCTCGTCATTTAAAAAAAAATCATTTTTAGTTAATACGCTAATTTTGAAACTACTTTCGATTATATGTTGTGTGTTTGTTGCTTGTTTTCCTAAAAACTCCTCTTGAGTGGTACTTGTGAGGAGATGAGCTGATGTCTCTAAGAGTATAAAAAACTGTTCATAGCGGAGACAATAAATTTTGTTTGCCTTCTAAAACTCAAACTCAATTCGAAATCATCAGTTTTTGTTGAATCTAATTTGATCAAAATAGTAATTCAAATATTTAAGAATATAGTCTCTTATCCAAAATGTTCTGTACAGAACATGAGTTAAAAGACAATTGGTTTTTTCAAAAAAAATCAAGTTTATTCACAAAATTTTAATGAACATTTTCATCAAATTGATCGAGTCGATTAACTCAACTAAAATTTTTAACTGTGATCAACAACTGATCGATTAACTGACCCGATTAATTGTACCAACCCTAGTTCTATATGAGTGCGAGTGCAGTCAAACCTTGTTAGCAGGTCACTTTTTCTAAAATCAATTTGTCCTCTATGGTGCTCTAATATCATTGAACTCCTGATATTGCATACCTTCAAACTCTGCTTGAGGGGCCATTCAAGTATTACGTCAGATTTTTAGTCATTTTCAACCCCCCCGCCTTCCGTAGGCAAAAGTTCGTCAGCTCTGCCCCACCTCCTAACGCACATCAGAGATGGTTGTGGTGGTGGGGGGGGGGGATATACCCCCGATATGCTGCCACTCAAAAATTTATTTTTATGCGAAAAATATTTTTTAAAAATTTAAATATTGGAAGAAAATAACTGCATTGGTATAAAAATTACTATTAATTTCAATGCTATTTGAAGGCTAAGAATTCAAAATTTCTCAAGAAATTCATTGCGACGCACCCTCCAAGCCATATATGTTCAACCCATGGCCCTCGAGAATATTTGATGTGGTCAGTCACCCCAAACCTAATTTTGTAAAGATGAATTAAGACACACATTTACAGATTGCTTAAGTGACCTGGCGCATTCACAGATCACTTAAAGGATTCACAAAAAATTTAGAGATCACTGAAGTGCTCTATGGAGGACTTATCAACAGGGGGAATGTTCATTCATTCAGGTGCCCACAAACTAGGGACAGGTTTTTCTCATTTTTGGCACACTCTGTAAAGATGTCATTAAGAATATTCATATTCTTATAAAAGGTGATAAATGACGTAACCATATCATTCAAACCCCCCCCCCTCCCCGTCAAAAGTCAGGAAATTCGACACCCCCCCCCCCCAATGGATGCTGATGCAATACTTGAATGACCCCTAACCCCTTTACAATCACGAACAAAGATATTTCATCCTAGTGGCAGAAAATCAATCCATTTCTATGGGTTTTCTTTCCTCTCGCCTCATCCATGCAACGCTTTATTGTTACCCTATAAATTGTAGTTGTTCCCCCTCCCAATTCTTTTACTTTTCCATTACTTGATATTGATTTTTTTCGTCCACATATAATGCATCTAAGAATAGAATATAATACATATAAGAATGAAAGAGAACGCATAGAGTGAGGGTAAAAGAAAATTGCACTGTAATCTCTCTCATCAGTTATAGCCCCCTACTGTTTTTCCTCTTCTACTTGTAATTTTCTTTACCCCCTTTTTCTAAAACGTGTACAAGCATACGCAGAATTTTCTCGGGGGGGGGGGGGGTTACGTTTTTTCCTGTAAAATAACACTATAATCTCGGCTTGGGGCGGGGGGGTTAGAACCCCAACCTCCTTTTGGTACACCAATGTGTACAAGGTTACCAATTTTATCGCTGATAAGTCAAATAGAGATCATCCAAATTTGTTGACAAAAGCATATACATGAAGGGTTCATTTTGCTGAAAGCAACCCTTCAAAAATTTTCAGAAATTCACAAGTTAAATGGTCCCTCTTTAGCTGTTTTCCCCTCAATCCAACATAGCATGGCTACAATATGGGTTAGGGCTGGTGGACCTGTAGAGTCCATTTTTTTACGGGGAAAGAGCAGTTCGAGGCCAAAAAACCTGTCTACAGGATAGGAGACCTAGTGTTAAAGATTACAAACTTGACTGAAAGGTGATTTTCCGTGCATCAATGGAGGAATGGGATTGTGAAGTAGCAAGATCATGGCTTTCCATTTACTTCACTCCATTCAGTGGGTCACTGTGCTTACGGGGAGAGGGCTCATATTTTGTCTCTCAAGAGTTGCCCCTTAACAAGGTTAGACTGTATATGAAGCTGTGGCTAGAATATCATCTACCATGCTTGGAGGCAACTTCGGTTCTTGTTTTCTGTAAATTTCCATGGCAATTAAGACATGCAAACACGCTGATTGATGAAGAGATATCTATTTTACAGGAAAAATTTTTTTTCCTCTTCAAAAGAGACAAGAAAAAATTTTGAAACACCAAAAACACAGGACAAAAGGGATAAACTTCAAAAATATATGAGGAAACTCAAAATGGCATTATTTGATGATGTCTGATAACTTCTGATCTTCATAATATGGCATAAACTCTGATTGAAAAAAATTATTGCTAGAATTGTCATGTTTGCAAGGAATATTTAGTATTCTTTATAGTGTAAACATTAGTTTCAATAGAGACATGAAGAATGCTGTATTACCCAAATCTTGAACGTTTCATTTTTAGCCATCATCGCAAGCTTTTTTAGAAGAAGAAAAAGATCTCCACTCCTGTGTCTATTCGTTTGAGAAGGGCAGTCAGAGAAGTTAAAATTACTAATTAAATTTTGTGAATATGCATTATAAGTTTGAATAATTCATTCACAAAAATTTATTTTACTGCTAATTTCAAAGCCACTGTTACCAGAAACAGTGCTTGGTGTGAAAATGACAGTGGGACCAGAGGCATCTTGATAATTTCTGAGCCTCTTAGCATCAAATTTTATTTATTCTGCGGGAGAGGAGTAATTGAAGATTCAGAAAATGAAAACCCAGAATAAATTAAATAATTCTAGGAATTGATGAAAATTCAGAATGAATGAAAGAAATAATTCCAGAAATCGATGAAAATTCAGAATTTCAAAAATGAGGAAAGTTCAGAAAATTCCAGAAATATTTCTTTCCAGATGGAAAAATTCCAGAATTTATGAAAGGAATTATTATATTACTGTTAGTGTAGGGCATCCCAAAACATGGGGGCCCAGTGCAACCACACCTGTTACACAGCCCCCTCTGGCTAGGATACGTTAATGTTTGAAAAAAAAATTACCTCCCCACCATGCCTATTTTGCCCTTGTTAAATTCAACTTGCTATAAATGAGTCTTGAACTGTCATTTTGCTGAACCAATTAATTGCAAAAAGTGGCACTGCAATTCATTTCTTGACCATTAACTGAAATTATTGCATCAAAGCATTACTAAAGCCATGAAATTTCTTCAGTCAACTGCTGTGATAATAAGCTTAATCATGGTTATCCACACGCCAGTTAATTAATTACAACGTGGCCATAATCAAACTTTTCCCATTCAGAGCTATCCTGTACCTCAGACCGTTTATTGCATTGATATTAAAATTGATACATATGATTATTATTAAAGTGTGGAATAAAGTAATGGTCATTTTACCAAGGTAATCTGCAGATTGACTAGGCCAATCTTTTGAAGTGCAGAAAATTGTTTATTTCTCAAATTACCTAGGTAATCTGCGCTTTACCTACTTGACGGAATACATTAATGTGCACATTATCTAGGTTAGTGTTTCTCAACCACCGGGCCTTGACATCAGTCAAACTGGGCCATGGGTGATTCACCATTTGATTTTTTCTATTTATTTTGTATTAGTAGAGTATATGACTGGGTAGGGCCGCAACTAGATACTTCATCAGCTGAGGCAAGCTCTCATTTTGTGCGCCCCATGTAATGTAGAAGGATCAGTTAAAGCAGGGATTCTTAAATTATGAGTCCTGTCCCAAATTCGAGTCGCAGGGACTTCAGAGATAGGCTGTACGAATCTACTTTAGCCAGGGATTCTTGAACAATACATCACGAACAAAACTTCATTTGCATGGGTCTCCGAAATGGGTCGTACAAATCCACTTATTGTGTCACTGGTTTCAGTAATTTTGAAAACAAACAGTTCCATGGGTTGCGAAGCAGGTGCAAAAGGTTAAGAATCCCCTCAGTTAAAGGGTGAATTCGGCATGCCACCTGCTTCAGCCACTCCCAAAAAATAAAAAATCAACTGGGCTGCAGGCTTCTAAAGGTTGAGAACTACTGATCTAGGTAATGTGCAGAAAAATGTTATTTTGTAAATAATACCGCACTTTAACAGATCAGCCCAGTTAATATACAGATTACCTAGGTAATGTGCACATTCACAGCTTTTGTGCTTTAATGAAAAGGACGGGGGGGGGATAGTTATACTTGTTTATAGTAGTACTTGTTTGCCAAAAAAACCTTTTTAAACCAGTGTTCTGCAATCTTTTTATTTTTACACCTGCGAAAATAGTGTAAAAATTTCATTAACTGCCAGAAATGAAATAATTTTTGGACCAAAAATTAATAATGAAAAACTAATAATTTCCGGATCAGCTAAAAATAGTTTGCAGTCAGACAAAAAATAAACATGAAAAAAAAATTGTGGACCGTCAAAAAAAATTAATATGGAAAATAATTTTTGAATAGGCCGGCAAAAAGTAAACAAACAGGAGGAATAATTTACAGACTGGCTGGCGACAAAAACAAATAATAAATTTAGGAGAGACAGTATTTTATTTTAGTTTTTAATCTAAAATTATGTAGTGGTTACATGGTTTGAGAAAAATGTTTTGTGGACCAGTAGAAGGTTCTCGTGAACCATAGGCGGAGATGGACTTGAAAGTCTGGGGGGGAGATGATGTCTATATGCAGGACGGACCACAGTATTTTGCGGTTGAGTGCAAAAAAAAAATTGCTGCCCCCTCTGAACAGGGGTTTTCCGATACTCCAGGATGTCCATGGGTACTCTGGCGCCCGAGAATGCCTGTAAAGCTCCTTCATATTCATAAAAAAGTCCATTTGGCAATAAATATGGACATGGTGTCCACTTCCCAGTAAAAAAATGTAAGTGCGTCCCCAAAGATTTGGGGCTCTCAGAACTAGAAAACCGGTTATCTACCCAGGCCCCAAAAATTTAGCGACCTGGTGCAGCAGCACCCTTCGCTTAAGAATTTTGTTAAAAATTCTGTTAGCAGGCACTTCTCAGCCCACTACTACTTTACCATACATCAATTCTGGTCATATTGCCTTACTGCAATTTACTACCAATTGAGTCAGGTCGGAAATGAAGATGCCATCTATCAGAGGTTGCCTCGGGTCCATTTAGGGAAAGAACTTATGTGTTTTATCTCCAAGATTGAACCCGCGTGAACCTGACGGCAACCTTCATTGCGGTTGATGAGAATCTTACCACTGCAACCACTCCAGACCACTATTATTACTCAACCATGCATGCACCATGTTAAGATTCTTTTGGGTAATTTCTAACAAATTTGTGCGTGCCGGAATATGTTGTGCGAGGCCCTAACATATTTCTGTTGTCAGGGTAAGGCTTGTTTGGTGTTCAACTGGTGCTGCCGACTTCCATATTTTGAAGTGAAGATGGCAGATGATTGAATTTTCCTGTTATGTCAGTATTGTGTTGTAGGTCTGCCTGCTCTCTGCGAAGAGACTTTTTCAAATGGGAGAGGTCTCACATTCATGCCTCAAAGTTAGAAAACCGCAAAAAATGGACATCAGCCGCCCACCACTTGAATGCAATGCCTTTGCATTTCCCAGTTCAATTGTTATATCGTATCCAGTATTATTCATTGGACAACAATGAAACAACAATCCAGTTTGTTCATTTAAAACATTCTGTTAAATATTTAAACTCGCATTCTCAATATAGCACCTTTCCTGACACTTGGTAATCACAATAAGTAAATTTTTTTCAAACATAACAGTTAACTAAATCAATAATCGGAAAAATCTCACCATTTGTTGAGGCGACTCAAGAGATCATTTATCATGACACATCATCCATATCACTAGTCCAACATCAGCAGGATTACAGTACAAATGGTGACAGTCCAGGGACATCTATCAGTTAATCCATTGAGTTAATTCAATTTAAGAGAGAGCAGAACCAGGATAGAGTCGAAACAGCAAGAAGTATCTGGTGAGGCTACCAGTCAACCATAGAGCAGATGTCAACACCAGGGCGATAGAGACATATCCAAAGGTATCTGGTCAAGCTACCATTCTAACCATGGAGCAAATGACGGAACCAGGACAACGTTGAAGCATACCAAGGGTTATCCGACTAAGCTACCGGTCAAACCATAGAGCAGACAATGAGACCCGAGCAGTGCTGAAGCATGCTTTATGACTTTCAGTACATCACTATGAATGAGAGATCACACGGCGTATGCCTCAATGGGCAAAAGACCTTGATGATTAGATAGCTGCTTTTAAGAGGCTGGAATTGCGTAGCATTGTGCTACGTCTCCAGTATTTATCTGAAACACTCCCATCATGACAGGATCCAATCACAAAAATGAATCATGACATTGAAATTAGCATAAAACATCGCAACAACAATTACTCATTTACCTGGAGTTATTAAATGGAGTATTTAAGTGGAGACCTGGCCATGGTCTACAACATTAGGCCTATTGCACAATAAAGAATTTCATGAAGTTATTTAACCGTAAAATGGTCCAGGCCGACAGCATGAAGGTAAAATATTGTACATTTATGTATAACCATATTTACGAAACACTAATATCTTATATTGCACAAATAATTCATCACTTTCTCTGAGTTTGACGATGACTCTGCGAGGTTCCCATCAATGAGCCATGGTACTTCACAATCGAAAGGTAACAGGATGAACCTTCTGGATCCCAGGTCGTCATGTTACACCAACAGGGTTCAAACCTGGAGTCTCATGATCCCACAGCGGCATATTACAAATGTTTCAGATTTCATGTCGTGTAACTGTGTTGAAGGTCTGCCTGCTCTTTGTGGCGAGACTTTTAATGTGAGGATGCGTCTCTGCAGCCCGGTAAGTCAATTTGATTTTTCTAATTATTTTTTCAAAATCCGTAAAAATATATGGGACACCCAGTGCTAAAATGCATACATACAAAAATTTTTCTTGCTGAACTTTAAAAACTAGGTGAACAACAGGGGCATAGCCAGAAATTTCATTCAGGGGGGACCAAAGTGATAGAACAATAGATTTGGTCGATCTGTTTTTCTTTTTTCTGTCATTTTCTCACATTTCAGGGGGAACCAGACCCCCAAGTTGCCCCCGCTACACCCTTGGTGAACCAGGTACAAAACATTACTAAAAGTTAAAAAGAAGAAACCCTGAGGCAAACACACATCTTTTTTCAACGGTTTAATTTTGAATTTGACAATTTGAAGTTTCAAGACATGCAATGTTGAAGATACAAAAGTCTGAGTGCAATTTTTTTTTCTCTGGGCTAATGCTGGTGGTGAAGCAAAGAAATGGAGTTCCGCTGGTCAAGCCCCAGATGCTTTCAAGCTTGGGTTGTGGTGAAGCTCTGAGAATTTCTCTTCCATCTCGACAGTCACCTTTTGTCCATCTTTCTTTGAGGTCTGTAAGAAAATTTTTTTTTTTAATATTTGCTATAGCAACAAATCAAAACCTTTCCTCGAGATAAAACATCTGAATTCAACTGTTCAGTAACCTTTCTTTACATTTGATTCTGTATATTTAATTCCCTTTTATTTTTAATTATGCCAATAACTATCACACATGCAACTCTAGTCTATTGTGGTGGGCAGAGCAACAATTAGAGAGTAGTAGGCAAGTCTGCTACCCTGGGTGCCAAACCAGAAGGTGAACCGTCAAACCGAGGGATACTCAGGCCACATCGCCATATAGCAATATGGGCTCATTGTCTTCCCAGACTGAGTACCTCTAGCAATTTATTTATAAAAAACATGCATTACAAAATACAATATAATCATAATCCAAGTATAAAATCGAGTTGCAAAAGATCATAACAGACGTATACAATCATAAATCAAACATATACATAGGTGTACGCAGAATTTTCTCGGGGGGGGGGGGGGGTTACATTTTTCCTGCAAAATAAAACTGTAATCTCAGCTTGAGGGTGACTTAGAACCCCAAAACCCCCATTTTTTCATATGCCAATGAACATATAATCCTATATTGCATATTAAATCCAAATTTGAATATAAAATCCTAAATCACACATTCAAATCAATCATGATTCTGATATAAAATCCATAATCAGTTTCATCTTCAGTTTAAATCATTTCGATTTCCACGGCATTATACCTTTCACGTTCCATTAGCCTTCTTTATAGTTGATATGATCCTCATTTTTCTTTATGAACGGGAGGTGATGCAATATGTACGTGTACTACTGGTTGATATGGCATCAGTGGAATCACTTTGTCCTCACTGGCTTCTATTCATCTAATTATTTTCTTGACTTTGTTCACTTCACTTTTGTTCCCTCTCATCCAGAGGGTGACATTGCTAGCAGCGGGCATAGTAGCCAGGTGCTTTAGATGTGCGGTTAATTTATGTGTGAAATAGTGGGTGGATTACTGGTTCCGCCACAAATGCAGTGATCTGTTCCTCACTTTTTGAAGCAATGAAGATAATTTGGTTTAAAAGGCGGACTGTGAATTAAGTTTTTCACTCCTCTTTCAACACTGCATGGTGACATCAAAATGCCAATTTGCCCCAGTCGATGGAGTATCTAGTCTTGTTCCTGACCTCTGTGGGTTCAGCTATCCCAAAAAGAAAGACTATCATACCTGATAGAAACAACAGGTATGAGGCCATTCATGTATTAAGTCAGCAGACTTTTAGCTGTTTCTAACCCCTACCCTATTGCCATCAGAAAAAGTAATCAAAACTCTGACACCCCGCTCCCCTCCCCTTCCCCGGGGTCAGAAAATTAAGTAAGGGGCAGTTCAAGTATTACGTAAGCAAATTTTTAGCTATTTTTGACCCCCCCCCCTTGTCAGCAAAATTTCGTCTTCAGCTCTGCCCCTCTGAATCCTAACGTACATTGGTGGGATCAGAGATGTACACGGGGGGGGGGGCCTCGTGCGCCCCCGATGATAAAAAAATTCATATATTTAATGCACAAAAATATTTTTTTTTAATTGAAATTTCGGAAGAAAATACCTTTATATGTTATTATAATCAATTTCTGTTAATTTCAATGCTATTTGAAGGCTATGAACTCAAAATTTATCTTTAATAAATTCATTGTGACCAACCCTCTAAGCCAGATATGGTAAATCACATGAATGCCCTTGGCCTGTGGACCAAATATGGCCCTGGGGGTTATCTGATGCGGCCTGCTCTCCTCAAACCTAATTTTGTAAAAATGAACTAAGCTGCACATTTACAGATCGCTTAAATGACCCTGGACACAGTTCTAGATAAGCGATCCATCGCACTTAGAGATCCCTCGGGTGACATGTGGTATAGTTTTAGAGCACTTAAATGGCCCCTAGTGCGGTTCTACATCATTCAAGTTACCCGCGGCAAATTCTCAGATTATTTAAGTGATCCACGGCATATAATTACGGACGACTTGAGTGATGCGTGGCACAAGTTCAGTTCCAGAGCACTTAAGCGGCCCGGACATATTTCCAGATAACTTGGATCCGCGAAACATTTAGAGATCAGTAAAGTGGCTCTAGGGCACTTAACAATAGGAGGGAATGTTACTTCAATTGCCCACAAACTATCGAAAGGTTTTTCTCATACCGAGTAAGATGCCATTAAGAATATTTTATATTATCATAAAGGGTGGTTGATGACGTAAGCATTATCCAACCACCCCTCACCGATGCTGACATAGTATTTGAATGATTTCCAAGATCTGGCCTCCCGCTCACCTTTTACCACACATTGGGAACAGAGGTGTATTGGGGTGGGGGGGCTGTAATTCTTCCCAAGGTTTTTTTTCTGAGAAGAATAGCAATACAAAAATAAAAAGTGAATTAATTTCTGATTTCATCCAGATATCAATGATATCAAAAAGCAGATAATATCAGACATTTGATAAGAACAGGGCTTCCACTCAAAAATTTATAAAAAGTAGGATGGGGGGGAGGGTAACCCCCTTAGACAACATATAATCATGGCATAATAAAAAAAAGTACTAAAAAAATGTTTTTTTGAAAAATTTCAAAATTAATTAATTTTTTCATAGCACTATTTCAGTATCCTGTAAGATTGACTTAAGCCTAAGCAAAATGACAGATATGACTTGGTTACAAAAACAATTTTTGGCCAAACAGTGTACTAGCAACCACAGATAACACTTTTTTCGGTCTCTCCTCACAATAAAAATTATTCTTTTTTTGGAGCCTTCCACAGTCCAGTCTGTCAACTCGCTTCAACAATGCACACAGCGAATTATAAAGACATGTAAGTTTTTTTAAGAATGACGTTGTTTCGAGACCACTTCCAAAAGCACAGTGCAACATGTGTAAATTACAAGGTCTGATATAAATAAGTCAAGGTGGACCAGATAGTGTTTTACTGTGTTGTTCATCCCTTTTTTAAAAGAATTTGTTTAAATTTTAGTGTTCAATGCCAGTGTAATCGTTTTTGGCAAATGAAGCACTTTAATTTCTAGCTCTTTGCTGAGCATTTTAAATATTGTTTATGCCTCTGCATGCCCTAAAAATACAAAAGACAGCTAATGCTATTGGGTATCATCAGTCACAAAACCTAGAATAGGCCTATGTATCCAACTGCTTTGTTATGCAAACTGCTGTTTCACCTATACACAAAATGTGCACCATAATTTTGAATAATAAATATTAGTTACTGTCCAAGACCATGAAGTAGTAAAATACAAAATTACTTTTTTCCATCCATCCAGAAGTTTTTAATGACTACTCTACTTATTGAACCTTCAAACTAAGCAAAAGAAAAATTAACAAACCAAATGGACCACATACACCAAAGAACCTGAAAAACGATACAATTTCTGCTTTGGCAGAATCATTAACTGCAATCAACTTCATTTGTATTAATTGGCATTATATCGTTGATTCCCTTCTCAATTAAAATGAATTATACAAATTTTGTTGACAGGATTTGATAAAAAAAAGTAGGAAAAAAAACTAGAAAGTAGGACATTTTACCGAAAAGTAGGACGAGCGTGGGAGCCCTGTGAAAACATTTTTCACAAAATGTTCGTTGGGCTGAAGAGAGAATCTTTTGAAAAAAAATGGGTTTCAGTTTTCATTTGATGTTTCATTGATTCTGATGTTTGACATCATTGTGAGGTATTTGAAACGACCGCATTTGAAGACTAGCTCAAAATCTGAAGACAAAAATGGTTGATGTAATAATAATAATCAGTTTCTAATAGCAGGAGTCCGTCAAAAAATGTTCTTTTACAGGGTCCTGTTGTGTAAATGGTCATTATCCATTCAATGTTTTTGACATAATATTACATCAAAAATTGAATAAATACGAAACACCATTCTTTCACTTGTCAAGTGGGTGTGTCAGTCTGAGGTAACAAAGTAACCCTAGGAATTTTTTGTGCGAGCAAATAAGAACATGTTTTTTGCTCAAAATCTTGCTCATCTTTGCTTGAGGAGTTGTAAATCAGACTAATTTCATAGAGAGAGGATTTGAAACTGATTAGTACATTATCAAATTAGAAATAATATCGCATATATCAAGTATGCAAAGATGTTAAGTTATTGAAAATATTGGAAGGGTTCAAAAATATTGGGAGGAGGCACTCAAACCCAATATATTTAATCAAGATGGTGGCAAATATTCAGTGGGCTCAAGCTTAAGGACTGGATACAAGTTTACGCCTATGATAATTCAGCATTATATAGTTTGCTAGCAGTTTAATCTCACATTATATAGTTATTTATTTATTATGAAGGACAAGATATTGCGGTTGAGTATAAATTTTTCATTTTGTATTTGTTCTTTGTTATATGTTTTATAATGACGTCACTGATTTATGCATGGTGATGGAATGTAAAAGTTTAGTTTAAGTGGAGGGAAAAAAATTCAGGGGCGTCTAAAGTATTTTAGACCCCGTGGTTATTGGTGCTCAACTTTAACTTTGTGTAAAAATTTTGATTTCTGAATAAATTCTGGTGTTCTAGGAAGCATGCCAAAAATACTGGGGATGCTTGAGTACTCTGTGACTCCAACGCAACAGTTTTACCTAGGAAGTTTTATAAGCAGTCCCTAATGTTGGGAACATTTAAAATCTCCTGTTTAAAAAAAACTAGGCTATCACTAAAACCTGTTAAGTTAATAATCCTGTACTGGCAAGCAAATGAAAAAATAATTTAACTACAATAATCTATTTTTCCGTTTTCTCAAAAACCCTGTTTTCACTTTTAATGAATCTTTGCATGGGGGTGGAGAATGCATCTTATTGACAGAAGAAGTGAGAAAAAAAAATGGAGGGGGGGGGTCAATTTTGTTTTTTAGGCAACTTAAAAAACTTCATGTCAAAAGAATTCCAGTTAATTTTGCATAAAAGTAATGAAATGTCAAATTTATGGTTTCGAAAGTTTGTATTTTGTGAAGGTGGGGGGCAGTTTTTTTGACGCAAAGTTTTGTAAGTTGTC
The DNA here is from genome assembly GCF_987345545.1 of Pholcus phalangioides. Lineage (NCBI taxonomy): Eukaryota > Metazoa > Arthropoda > Arachnida > Araneae > Pholcidae > Pholcus > Pholcus phalangioides. Next base: position 18,411,868 of record NW_028301616.1, on the reverse strand, counting down.
TAAAAAATAAACAAATTTTTTGCTGAACAGACCCCTGCATAACAAATATTTTCATTTCATTTTAGTTGCAATCGCTTACAATAAAACCCCATTCAGATTTTAAAATTTTGTAATAAAGAAAATAATTCAAAATTAACATTTCACAATGATGATTGTATGCAAGTTGAAGTTGAAAAAAAAACACTTACTTTTGAATACCTGCTAGTGAGATTCACGCCATAGTCATCCGGGTTTTCCGATTCTGGAACCTGCACAATGAAGTAAACAGCACTCAAATGATTGCTATTTTATCGAGTTTGTATATTTTAAGACAACTCATTATGAATTACAATTGCAAAAGAGAAAAATAATGCATGCAAACAGAAATGTTGATTAAAAAATCTTTCACATGAGTGATATACTACTAATTTTACAAAACACTGGCCCGCCAAACATCACTATGGAGGCAATTTAAGCCTACTAATGTGATGCCTGTGAAGAGGTGGATGTTCCAGAATCAATTATTGTGAAGCTCAACAGTGTATTTATGTAAACTTAGTGTCTGTTATGTGTTCAAGTGCTGCTATCCACAAAGTAAGATACTGACATTTTGATGATCATTCTTCCGAATGAAATATAAACACTGTAAGAACTGTTATTCATTGTGACTAGACTTTTTCAGAGGGAAATCTAGATAGCATTTGAGCTAGAAGTTTGATAAGCACACAGGATTCAAACTCAGGTTTTGGTGACACAAGTATTACTATGTTTAGTATAGCGAACTGAACAGAAATTAAAAATGTTTTAAACTGTTGGGAAATTTGTTTCGTTTATACTTTCAATTAGAAAATGTATTTAAATCACGTGTCCATATTAGTTGTGTCATTTATTTTACTAAGGGCTATATATGTAAAGATACAAAATTTAAATTTTGATATAGTCCCTCCTGTTCTCTAACCACCATTCAGAAAGTTGTTACCCTGCCTGTCTCTCCTCAGGATAACAAAAAATTCCACGTTTCCAAGTGTAATATTCGATGAGAAATTTGAATTCAAATGCAGGTAAAATGGTTTTACCTGTATTCAACGCTGTTTTTTTTCCCAATTTTCCTCTGTCTTTCAAATTTTAATATCTCAGTGAATACTGCACTTAAAAACGCTGAGTTTTTTCGTTGGCATCAGGTGAGACTGGGCAACAACTTTCTAACTGGGTTTTGGGGCACACTGGGACTGTATAAAGAGTTATAATTTTTTTTTAATTTTAATGACTATAAAACCCCTTCAAACATGAATCGTGTATACCTCTAGGATCAATGATTCACCAGTAAAATGTCATACCCCCACCCCCTTAACATTTGATATGCCCTCCGTATAATACAAATCAGTCAATCAAAGAAAAAAATTAATAATGAATATTTATTTCACAACTTACTCTGGGACGGGCTGAGCTTTTCCGCTTCTCCTAGTAGGAAAAAAAACAGGAATTATCACAATATTATTTAAATTGAACATGAATTTATTTTGAAAATAATAGCAACAAAAACTTAGAATTTTTGATTCAGTGAAATAAATCAGTCAATCCCAACATGTAATAAAATGAATGGATGTCAATTAAGTGAAAAATCAGGACTCGGATGGAGAACAAAGCTTTAATAGATAACGTTTAAATCAATAATATGCAAATTATGGATGTTACATGAAAATAAATGAATTTTTTTTTCTTGTTATTCATTTATGGTTTTTCGGTTTTTTTCTTCAAATATTGCGAGCAATACGGCAAGTGTCACCAGCCATCATGGCTTGAATGAAAAGTTTATTTCATAAACAATGTTTTAAGTGCTGAATCTCAAGATGCTGAGAATAGATTATGCCATGCCAAAGTAAGATGAGTATAATAGAATCAGAATAGATGGCAACAAATTTTATTTAATTGGGGGATAATTAAGAATGGAATCCTGAATGTATGACAAAGAGCAGCAATAAGATCAAAATCTCTGAATTTCCTCAGGCTCATACAAAAATTTTAGTACAAATTACAAATTCTCAAAAAAGTTCAAAATTATTCAATGCCTCAATAATGTTAGAAAGAAAAGTATCTTCTTACGTGAATGTGATAAGAGCTAGCCACAATATTGTTACAGTGTGGCACATACAAAATCTGTGGTCTTGACATTGACACAGATTAGAGGAAAAAAGTTGGCTATCATTGGGCTAAACAAGAGAAATATTAATTTAAAAATATGATTTTAAAAAATAAATTTTTGCCATTCTGGTGAAGAACCACATTCTTTCAGTGCAAGACATTCTGAACGGTCTAGATTCCCAACGTGGGCGTTAATGCCCCCTGGGGAATAATGGAATGTTCCGGGGGGGGGGGGGGTGATAGCAGCTACAGGTATAGCATAGGATTCTATGAGTTAGATTGCACTGGAAGAAAAAAATTTCTGAAGGGGAGATGGGACAGAAAAAGTTGGGAACTGGTCTAGACATTCAAGGAGCTTATCTTTTCCATCTGCATCGATCAGACACAGAAATACTATAACAAATCCCAAATAGATAGAGGACACCTACGAACTTGACTCGGTTGTGTCAAGTATGTACATAGTGTGCAATAAAAACAGCTTCGGTATCTCATTTTTCTTTAAATACTATTCTTATTAATCCCAAAATTTTGAAGCTATTAATTTTATCTTTCGGTCAGTTTTTGTCTTTTATAGTGCTCCTTGGTGTCTTAAATTTGTGGTTAAATTTTGTGGAGTAAACCATTTCCCATTAAAACCTATTGGAAATTGTGTTTTGGCTAATGAAAGTAATTTCAGAACCAATTATTTTCATTAGCCAAGGTATCACTGTATAGCTTCAATGACAACCCTTTAACAAACCCAGCAATAAAAGTGACTATAACCTAGTATATGTTACCAATAGCTAATGAATACAGTAGAACCCAGATTTAACGCCACCAAGAGTTCTGGCACAGTAATGAGTGCCAGAATCAAACTAAAGGTTGAACCCTTTTCAATTTCTGTATATAGAAGATTTGTTCAGAGAAAATTTCTGTGAACAAACTGACTGCATTTTATAATGGTTACGTGTGCATGCACTTCAGGGATTGCCATCTTCACATGGGAAAATGAACTGCAGACACCAAATTCAGTTTTATCGCATATTCATGAAATTTTCTTGTGATTATAATATGAGAGGATCTTATCTCATTATTCTTCATATAAAATGGAACAAAAAAAAAACCATAAAAATTCATATGAAAGCAAAATATTTGAGATACATGCGATTGGTATAAAAAAAATCAAAATGAACCAGTGAAAGGCACCAAAAACAACTAACATGAGAAATTTACATTGATTCATTCAGATCTGATCCCAAACTCTGCTGCAAAATATTACACAACATATATCTAGAAATACTTTTTTTAACGTTAAATATGATCATAAATTGAAAATTTTTTCTATTTTTCATAAACACAGCAAATGAAATCACTTCAGGATATAAAACTCTCTGAAAGTAAAATTTTATTAAATACATACATACAATTGAACTGCTTTGAAATATTTAAATAAATGAGATGAGTGTTCTGTATGATAACAAATCAAAATTTGAATCAGCTTCAGTACAGTAATTAAAGGTAACAATAAATCTGTAACCATATGACATCTTGATCATTCTTAAGTAGGGAGAAATGGAAGGGGGGAACTCGTTGCTGGGTTTTTCCCCTTTTTTTCCCCAGTTTCTCCCTACTGAAGACTGAACCACCGCTTTTTCATGTTGAAAGTGATTAACCATCTTAAATGGTTTGACTACTTGTACCTAGTTTTGGTATAAAGTCATACACCAATGTTTATGAAGAAAAAAAATGATTGAAACATCTTTCTATCAGCACATTTTTCCCCAATTTTATGAATAATGATGATATAAAAAAACTTTACATTGAAATAATGTTATCATAAATTATAATAATGAGAATATCATTTCAAATACCTTGAAACATGATCAGTTAAATAAAAATTCAGCGTTAAAATTGCGAGCTGCTTCTTCTTCTTTTTGACTGTACATGAACCTCATACACATTCTTCTGAAGAATTTCTAATCAATTAGCACATGTAGAAATGTGTTGTGTATATAAATATGTCAGTAACCCTAACATATTTATGCCATCAGAGTTATGCTTATTTCATTTGTACTGGTGTCTCCTACATTTAGAGGTTAAAATGACCGACGCCTGAATTTTCATGCAATGAAAGTATCATGTTTAAGATTTGTCTGGTCTCCATGGAGGGACTTTTTTTTCAAATGGGCTCATATTTGCATCTCAAAGATAAAAAAACCGCAGAAAACTAACTTCAGCTGGCCACCACCATTGTGTTGCCAATGGTACAATTCTGGCAAGATAATGACATGCTCCAAAGCAGAATATATATATAAAACTGTGACATACATCACAGAACACAATCAGAGCTGCTGCAAAGCTATCTTAGGAAGAATTTTAAGAAAAGTGTAATGAGAAGTTTTATCACAGAACATTTCCAGTTAGCTGAGGGCTGTTTGCGGAAAAATTCAAAACATTCTGCGTTAGAGTTCACATGACTGCACCATAGAAAAAAATTTTGAAAGCAGCAACATCCAAGAAGGCTGTTTTCATAATGATAGAAAAGTTTTATATTGATATTCACTGACCACGAGGAAGAAAGACTATTCACTATTTTCTTCTAACACATACTTCAGGATTCCTCAAATTCCTCTGGTTATATTTTTGGAGATGATGATTACAAGGAAGAAAATTCATGTCTGCCTCTACACAGACTCGAACCCTGGTCTCTCCAATGATGACCAACGAGTCTTATCTGGTCAGCGGAAAAAAACCTTATCTTGGCAGCATTATGGGTCTCTGGACCCGTGCAATGCACTGAGCCCCCCCCCCCCAGTAAGAAGCAGGGTTTAAGCTATGGTCACATTTTTTGCAAAATGAAAAATAAAACATTAGAATGCGAAAAAAGTGGTAGCCACTTTTGCAAAAATGCGTACAGGAGGTACGGAATGAACACACATCCAACCATCAATCATTACATTAGCGCTGTAGCATTTCGCTAGAGCTTTTCTCCCCATTTTCACTTTTTTTTTGCGAAAGGAATTTTTTATCTAGCTTAAACCCAGGTAAGAAGTTGGATATTATCGTTGGCCATAGCTGTGCAAGGCCATTTAAGATACCTTATACAGGTAAGAAGGCTTATGGGCCGTGACCAGGTAAGTCTAAGTGTTCAGAGTTCAGACACAAAGTTCACTTCACAAACAGTTTTCAAAACAATATCAATCAGCACGAAATTGTAAGTACATCAGTTTGCAGCCTGCACATAATAATCATCTCATGTATCTGGCCAGCAGTCAGTTTGCATTTTTTTGCATTGTATTTGCAGTTATTTTTTTTTTAATTATGACTATTCATCACACCTATACAAGTACTCTGCAAACCTTAAGCAAAACCAGTTATGCCAGCGTAAGCCAAATATGTATCTCTTTCAATTATATACAGTTGATGCTCATTTTTACAACCCCGTAAAGACTTGAACAACTAGTTTGTAAAAAAATGGGTAATACATTTACAAAAATGGTATAATGTTTGGAATTAGTGAACACTTGTACAACTAGTATATAAAAGTGCACTGTTTGTAAAAAACGAGCATTGACCTACATACAAATAACTTAAGAAAATAATTTCAGAGAGTTTTAACAAATATACATATACATCAGGACTCAAGGCTTCTGATAACAATAACCCATTGATAACAATATCCGAAAAATCTCATTGTAAATACGATGACTATATGTCCTGTTTGGCCAAATGGGAGGCATGGAAACAGGGCAACTGGTTTTCTTTCCCCCCATAACAGGTTCAACATGTTAAATTATGCCTTTTTTCAATTGTTCTAAAACAGGATCCCCCTCCCTTAACGCTAAAATCTTTTATTTCATTTAAAGATTGTGAGCAGTTAGAATGGAAGGACTGTGCCTAATGTGTATTATGAATTACAATACTTTATAATGTACAGTACCATAGTAACTAATGTACATTTCATAGATTCCCTTGGGAAAGCTTCCCGGCCAAGGAACTGCGAATGTGAACAGTTTAACCAATTATTTAACTTTTTTTTTTGAGATGCTTGTTTTAATTCTAATTAAGCAGTGGAATTTTTTTAGTTTTGAATATTGTACCTAAATTTTGAACTGAATAAACATTATAAACTCAATAATAATATATTTTAACATTTTTAATAAATGATAACTAATCAATAATTAATAATTTTAACTTAATAAAACTTTTTTTCCAAGTAGTTTCCCTTTAATGAATTTTAATGTTTATTCATATTAATTTTTTTGAAGTGAAATAGCAGAGTTTTGGAATATAATATAATGGGTTAAAAAAACTGGCCATGAACTGAAGAAAGGCTTTTTTGTTATTATACACACTCCTTCACTATCGGAAAGGCCATAGCAAAAGCAGTATGGCACATAAATGAATAATAGCAGCTATTACAACTCAAATAAAACAGTGAATTGAATGATACTTGAATTATAAAATTATCTGTGATTTTAATAAGATGCGCCAACTGTATATATAAAAACTGGGTGCATATAAAACAAACTCACTTATTCAGAGCTGTATTAAAAAGCTGATTCTATAGTCATAACTACTCCTCAGAAAGTTATGAAACTTTAAAAGCACCGTAATGAAGGAATGACAGAAAATTAAGGGGGAAAAAAATGGTTCTAACATATCTTTTACAACAATTGTTAACTAAAACACAAGCTAATTTTTTTACAATAATTGAGCTAAACTGCTCAAGCTTTGTGGCAAGATGAGCAAGACACATCTCAAGCAAAACAGTTTCTGCTCTTATTTTTCTATTAAAAGTAATGTTGAGTTTATAAGAATGTGCTTTGCTGGTGGAACTCTTACGAATAAATACAGTGATCTCATTAAAAAATCTAGGCAACAATTTTCGGTTTTCAAAGAGAGCATTGGGAATTCCCCCTATCCCTTCATCAAGACGACTCCAAGTTCTGTAATTTTCTGATGAATAGTTAAGGCTGTAGTCAGCTCAGAACACGTTAACTTTAATTATAGACACTATTATATTTTTATTGATATATGGAGCTACCTCCTTCTCCTCCTCCTCCTCCACCTTCATCCTTCGGATTTCATCTCCGAAATCAAAATCGTAAGGGTTACGTATCGTGCCTGGTTTACTGAAGAAGAACACTCTTGGTTTCACAATGTACTCTGCAACCTAGACGAACATAAGAAAAGAAAGAGAAACAGACCAAACATTTCCAATAAAATTACAAGAAAAGTGTTTAGTATCTAATTTTTTATAAACATTATTTTATACTTCTATAAGAATTTTCGAATGTAAAAACTTATTTTCCAAAATGCCCATTTCATTCAAGAACAACCTTATTTTTACATGTCAATCAGCACAAACATGACATATTTCTTATCCTTTTACTTACTGCAATTTCCCTGTGCATAATTTGCAGCAGAGTATAAGCCGCACATGTAAAATTCATTCCCTAATGATATCTTAAGGAATGAAAGGTGTTGATATCATTTCCACAAAGAAAATGCAAATTTTTATGCTCATATCTACACATACAGAGGAACTTTATGAGTGAAATGGTTGACAAGTGTTTCAATATAAGAGTTAAAATTTTGACTCGAACAAGAGATGATTCGCATTCGAACAAAAATTCTACACTTTGCATGATCACAACTGAACCGATGTTTCTTTGCTTTCACCTAAACATGTACCGTGGGATTGTGCATAATCTTCAGCAAACAGAACAAACCTTACCCTCTGAGAGTTTTGAAAAACCATTTCCCCATTGTGCACCATCTAAAACTGTAAAGTCTGGGATGGAAGTTAACAAAAAATCCTCGATTCTTCTTGAGGATAACTAAGGGCTAATTGCAGATTATCAATTATGACTTTAGAGATAGCTCATGAACAGGAGCCACCAGTTGTCAAAGAGATTGAGTCAGTGGGAAAGACTACTATTAATTAAAGCCATAACTTAAACCACACATGCACCTAGTACACATTCCCCTATGGAATTTCTAATGAACTGGTACATGCTAGAATGTGCGTTTTGGGTGTATACATGTCCTTAATATATTTATGTTGTTATAATTGTGCTTGTTTCATGTTCTTGCCAGTACTACCCTCTGTCTTCCATATTTTAAGTGCAGATGGTAAATGCTTGAATTTTCGTGTTATGTCAGTATCCTGTTGTAGGTCTGCCTGCTCTCTGTGGAAAGACTGTTTAAAATATGAGACAAGCTCATGTTCGTGCCTCGAAGTTAAAAAATCACAGAACACAAACTTCAGCTGACCACCAGTATGCTGCTAACTGGGTTCTAACCAGGATTCTTATGGTGAGAGTCCAGCACAATGGCCACATGACTGAACAGCAGCATTTGGGAAAGCCCATGTGACTGGAAGCGAATGAGGACAACACTCAAGAACTAGAGGAAGAATATGGGAGTCAACCACAGACACAATGCAACAGTATGTGTTTATGGACATGATCTTCTCTGAGGAAGAGGAGAAAGAGAAATCTCTGGGTTCAAATGAAATTAGAGAAATGAGTAAATTATAGGCAGCCAACCAAATTATTGTTGAAAAGAACCACGCAAATAAAGCTGTAACAGTGAAAGAACAGAATTTGCCCAATGACACGAAGCAATTTTCAAATTTCTGTGGAATCCTGAAAAGTAGGCAAAAGCAAGTGCACTGGAATGTGGTACCTAATTATTCACTGATTTCAATTAATCTCCCTTAATTTTGTACTTTTTTGTTAATTGATTTTTTGATTATTTGTTAATTTCACTACAATTTTAACATAATTGCATTTTGTCTTCTGCTTTTTTTAGTTCATTGATGGTACACGTAATACATGTCAGAAAAAAAAAGAAGGAAGAATATTATAACATGATGTATTTTAGAAAGTTGGAGAAGGAAATAAAAAGATGTGATCAATTCTACGTGTAATAACTGAGTGTGCAACGGGAAGTTTGGATAGATGCACAAAATTTTGAGAATTTAAACAATTCTTAAACTAATTCATGTCTTTTCCTGAGGAAGTTGCACTAATTTAAAAAAAAAAGATAATTTTCCTTAAAATTTGGAGAAGCGATCATACCAATAGAAAGAGATGTAGACCCTAAAATTAATTTATATTAATTTTAGGGTCTGAACAAAGAGAGGAAAAAGAAATTTATGAGAAAAAAAAACTACATTCTTTACTCATAAAGTTTCAAATGGGTATTGATTTTAATTTCTCAGAAAAAAGCTGCCTATTAATATACACAGTAAAAAATTCAGATATTTTTTAAATATATAATCAGCAGATTGCACACACACACAGTAAATAATGTTAGGTGAGTGTCTGAATAATATCAACTATATATAGAGTATAATTCATTGCCATTTATTTAATCACTGATAAAGTTTTAAATCAAGTAAAAGGCAAAACAGAAATACTATACACAAAGTCATCTATGTAAAATAAGTTCATAAAAAAAAAAAAAAAAAAATCCATAGGTGCCAATTCCCAGACTTGAAAAATCTGCATTTTATCATGTGATGAAATATTGATGAAACAAAGAAAACATGTCATACAAATAAGAGGGAAAACCAAGGGTTGCATTCGGTGACCACGACCCATTTTCCTGCTCTCCCGATTTTTTTTAGTAATAATTGACAACTTTGCTTACTTTTGGCATCATATTTAGCAACAATTGCTGATATCCTGAGAAGACATGGTCAGCCTAAAATTGCAAGAACTAAAAGACTGTTTAAATTAAAAATCCCTAAAGAAAATAAAGTACAATTTGAGAATTTTTAGGAATTTTTCGATAAAGGTACCAAAAATTAGAAGAATTTTGTTTTGAACCAGATTTTAATAAAGCTTAAAAATCGGAAGGCTTCTGAATAAATCAAAAGCATTAGCACCTACAAACATTCTATAACAAGAATCTGGCTCTAATGAAATTTCCCGATTTGCTGAAACATATGCAACTAACCAAATATCTGATAACCAGTTTTTTAATCCTTTCCTTTCCATAACTATTGTTAAAATAAATATCCATTCATGTTTGACTCCTCTCGGTAAAGTTCCAGCTGGTTTTGTTCTGCTGTGCTGCACATGTCTAGTGTACCTAATGTGAAGTTTGCTTCTAGGTAATAATTTTTAGAGTATTCACATAATGCTATTTAACCATGCATGACTTCGCAAACATTTCTCTGGAGAATTTTTAACAAATTGGTATATACCGGAATGTGTGTCTTGAGGGTGTATGCAACCTTAACATATTTATATTTAAAGTATTATGCTGTAAGAGTTATGCATTTACATGTTATGCTGTCATCAGTCTTTCATATTTTGAAGTGGAAAAGGCAAATGTTTGAATTTTCATGTAATGCGAGTATAGTGTTGTTGAAGGGAGAGACTTTTTAAGCAAGAGGATCAGCTCACATTTGCTCCCAAAAGTTGGAAAACCAACTTCAGCCAACCGCCACTGTACCACCAATGGGGTTCAAATCTGAATACTTGTAATGGGATTCCACAATAAATACTACTAGAAAACCTAAATTATTTGTTATTTGATATTCCTAAGGGGAAATAAAAATTTATGTCACATCTATTTCTTCTATATTCACACCTATCAAGACCATTTTTTTCTCATATTAAGAGCAAAATATCAGTTTCTTATGTTTAGATTCTGATGGTATTAAAATCAAAACATACAGAATGAGGCGGAATTGGTGGAGGTGGATTCTCATCAATAACCCCATCATAATCATATGGGTTCCTTACGGTACCATGTTTGCTGAATTTCCAGTGTCTTCTTTGCTGGAATTCTGGCAACTAAGTGAAAAGAATGAGAAAGTTCTTCAGCAAAAATAAAATTCAAGAATAGTTTACCACACAACTGCGCATATAAGGAAAACTGCTTAAGAAATTTTATCTGGAAGATCTCAATGCTTTTCTTGAAATTTCTTCTAAAATGTCACTTTGAATGAAGGTTATGAAAGTTTCTATAATTCTCACCCAAAATATTTCTAGATATACATGTATATATGTGCTCAAGTCAGAAGTCTTAACACACCACGAAGTGGCTGGCAACTTTGCACATTGCCCAGACTTTACATGACAACCGACCAGTTGTTGGCCATTTTGAGGTGCCTAGACTTTAGACATTAATATAATATGTGCAGTAATATATGTAGAAAAAAACATTTTTTTGGCCCCACAAATTTTTTCTCTTGCATGTATTTTCTTATATTATTTTTATGTAGATTTTTCTAAGTATTTATTGGTTGAAAATTAGAAACAAAAGACTTAAGAAAATGAAGTGAAACTGGGGAAATTTAATCTTCATCCATAGAGAAGAATACGTTAAAATTAACTTTGAAATAGGTGAACAACTTTCAACACAATTTTGCTCTAAATGAACCAAACTGTGAACCAAAGACAACAATGAATCAAAATGTCAGCAGTTTTGGAACCTAAGGGCCCTTTCACACGGAGCGGATGCGGATGCGGGTCCGGAAGAAGTTTTAACAATTGGAATATACTGCGCCTTTCAGACGAGCCGAAAAATCTCCGCACCTAGGAAATGTTCATGCGGGTCCGGACGTCGTCCGCATGTGTCAAAACCTAAGTGCGGGCTCCGCATCCGCACATAGAAGTTTTGACAATAGGTTTATTCGGGGCTATTCAGACGATGCGGATGCGGAGCGAATTCGTCCGCATCTTTGGGTACTTTTTGAAGGTGATTTTTCACGGAATTTTTTTAATTATTTGCCATAAATACCCTTAAAAACACCATATGATGGTCCCTGCTCATTAATATAATGTACCTACATACGTGTATCCCTTCGTTTCCTTCTGAGATTGAGATATAGCAACTTTAACTGCCTTTTGTCCATATTTCACAATTTTATACAATAAAACCTGCCAACAAGGGCCACTGACGGGACCAAAATTATAAGCCGTTCAGTTCATTACGAATATTTAATTGACTACATACTTTAATAACTTTAAAATTTAATTTAAAAATTTTAATTTTTTTCTTTTTAAATTTTTAAAATTATTTAAAAATATGAATATCTGAAATATTATTTTAAATATTTGTTATTTTTTTAAATTTTTAATCTGTTAATTTTTTTAAACTTTAAAAAAAATACTTTTATTAAACAACGTTATCCCCGTACGACGTTCACTCAGGGCCAGATTAAGTCGTTTGAAGACCCTAGCACTTGAATATTTTTGGTGGTTCCCCCGATACCTACAAGTATATTTTACTCAATATTCAGTCTATAAACTTAAAAAATGAAATTTTATATTTCAGAAATGACTAATCTAAGGATGGGATTTCACTATAAAAGGTTTATGAAAGTTATTTTATAAAACTTGAAAAAAGCAACTAATAAATTTATTGGTTGCATTTGCTCTAATGCAACCGATAAATTTATTAGTTGCTTTTTTTTAAATAATTGTTATAAAATTTTTATAGTGTAATCCGGCCGGGATTATACTATAAAGTTTTATAAAAGAACTTTTATGAAAGTTGAAAAATTCAACCAATAGGCGCATCGGTTGCATTCCAGAAAATGCAACCGGTGCACACACGCACACACATTTTGCATTCAAAAAATTCAACCAATAAGATAATATTGGTTGAATTTTTCACGTTTTATCAAAGAGCTTTTACAAAACTTTTATAGTGTAATCCCGGCCTAAGGCTGGTATTACACTATAAAACTTGAAAAATGTAATCAATAAACACATCTGTTACATTCGAGCGAACTTAACTGATCGGCCTATCGGTTGCATTTTTCAAGTTTTATAAACTAACTTTTATAAAACTTTTATACTGTAATCCCGGCCTAAGACAGAATTGTGATGTGAATATTTCTAAGCACAGACATTTTGAACGTCCCCACCCCTCCCCTTTTTTTCTACTTGCAAATTCTTTGATATCTCCTGAATTTTTTTTTTAGGAACATATTAGTTTCGGATGTTTTTGGATTGGATTTTTCGAACATTGGATGTTTTTGGAATTTTTCTTTCATATTTTTCCGGAAAGACAGATTTGTTTTCAAAATGTTTTGAAAATATTTGAAGACATTTTCTCCCATCGACTACTTGTGAGGATCGGAATTAAGATATCTTTATTCCCATATTCTATGTGGCTCTAGACTAAACCACCAAAGAATACCTCTAGGCTGCATATGGGCACTGAATCAGGGGTGAAGGAGAAAAACAGTTACAAAAATTGCGAAAAAATAGTTTTTATGCACGAATTTCAACCTAAAGATGCGGGCGAAACACCCGCATCTTCAGTGCTCGTGTGAAAGGGTATGCGGACCCGCTTCCGCATCCGCATCCGCGTCCGCGTCCGCATCCGCTCCGTGTGAAAGGGGCCTAATGTAGCACATGCTCCAATGGATACATGAATAAAGAAAGAAGGAATTTGCCTGTTATAGCGCAGAACCATTTTTTTAAAGTAGGCCTTGATACAGCTGCCTAGTGCTTTTTCTAATTATTTTGAGCAAAATTATGTTATAAGTTGCTCATCTATCATCCATCCAAAAAATTTCCTTCATATTATTTTACTTTGGCATGGTATTTTTTTAGATTTTCATTTTATGCCAAACAAAATGACCAAAATTAATATGATAAAGAACAATTGTTTCCTCAATTTAAATTATTATTGTTTTAATCATATATTCACACACATTTCAAGAAGATGCAAAGAAGGTACAACATACAAAGTGCAATCAAAAATTCCTGGACTGACATGATGAAATACTTTTGAGTGTTCATCCCATTTTAGTGGATCACATTCGAAGTAATCATGAAAACCCCAGAATTTTTGCCATTGATTGAAGGTGGCTGAAGGATGTTATGGACGTACCGCTGGGCTGTCATTGTGCCATGGATCAATATTAGGGGTGACCGTGTATCGTAAGCAATGGCACCCCATACCATGACACCAGCTGTGGGTGCGGTGTGTCGCTGTAAAGCGAAGGCAGGATTGAAGCGTTTACCACAGGGCCTCCATACACGAACACGATTGTCATCACTGCTCAAGTTGAATCTCGATTCGTCGCTGAATACGACCTGGTTCCATTCCGTTGCAGTCCAATCCCGTCGTGCTCGACACCACTCCAAACGGAGGCGTTGGTGGGTGGGTGTCATTGGCAGCACACGCAATGGGCGCCGCGATACCAGATGTCCTTCAGCCAGGTGCCTTGCGATGGTTCGGGAAGACACAGGGGCCCGTAGTGAAGCTGCTGCCTGTGTCTGGATAGCGGCCAATGAGGCAGTTGGCTCTATGCGTGCGTTTCGGATGATGTGACGGTCTTCTCTATGACTGGTCTGTCGAGGGCATCCTGAACCTGGTCGCAGTGTAAATGACGTCTCTTCTGTCCACTGGTCCCAACACCTCCTCACAGTAAAATCAGAATGGCCTAGTTGACAAGCTACTCGCCGAGCTGACCACCCAGCTTCCATCATCCCGATGATTCTTCCCCTATCGAACTCTGACAACTGCTCATATGGTCTTCGACGGCGGTGTAACGGCATGTCTACCTCAGCATTTCCTTTGCAAACGATTAAATACACTCCAGCAAGCTCTGCTTACCTGTTTTATACTTCAAGGAGAACGAAGTTCAACGCCCTCTAGTGGCATTACGCAATGCGCAATCACGCTGCATTTCTAATCATTTGCATATCTGCCCGACATGTACCTTCAGGCCAACTTTCGTTTCGATCCCACAATTATTTCTTGGTGCGCAAATTTTTATGGCAATGAGTGTATATTGTGTTTCTGCTTCAATGTGATGTTCTGAGTAATTTAGAACTGTAAATTTGCAATTTAATATAAAATAATGCAGCAATGGTTAATTACATTCATTTTATGTTCATAATGCAGCTGAAATGATATAATCATCAATCAATCAAAATATTATGGATAAAAGCTGTATAATTATTTTATATGAAATATATTACAAGATGGGTCTGTGGAACCTGACCCATGTACTCAGGAAACATTTTTTACCCATGCACTCATGGGTTAAAAACTTACATCTGCTTTTGAAAAAAAAACCCAATATAATAAGATAAACAGAAATATATTAAATGATGTGTAATAAAATCAGGGTTTAATATATCAGAAAAGAAATATATACTACTCAAAAAATAACGCTAGGAAAAAAAACCAGTCAATTTTCAATGCTTTGTTGTTTGGTTTTATTTGTAAATTAGTTCAAATAAATTACTAAACCATTCTTGTCTTGATAGAAAAGTGTCATAAGAAAATATGATAAAATATCTTTAGAATGAAACACAAACAAAAATAATTACAAGTTAAAAGAAAGTCAAGTTTACATAGAATTAACAAAAGTTGAAAGAGAGATAAGCACATGTTTTACACTTAAGGTTATAGGCCTATAAACTGAGGTTTGATGTTTTAACATAGCTAATATGACTTTCTGATATGATTCAAAATACAGGGTTGGCAAGAAGTCCTGGATATATTTCAAGAATTAATCTATATATATAAAATTGATTGTCTGTGTGTGTGTGTGTGTGTGTGTGTGTGTGTGTGTGTGTGTGTGTGTTCTCTATACAAATCTACAATTTTAGATTGATCGTCACCAAATTTTGCATATATACCAAATGGGACCCGACTTGAACGATAGCCTATTTTAAAATTTCGTCAGAGCAGGGCAAGTGCCCCAAATGGGCAAAAAACTGTCGGGCAACAATGGTTTTTGGGCCTCAACAATCACTTTCTGAACGTTTCCTTTGATTACCGTGGTTCCCTAGCAATGCATTTCAGACGTCTATATGCCTTTACAATGGTTTGCCACTTTTTCAATAGTCATCAGAATCATCATCAGCATCACTTTCAGGGTCAGGCAAAGGATGATCCGCATAGAAATCAGTGTTAAAATTACCGATTTTACTGTATAAATGCGGAAATTTAGTGGGGGTTTCCTGTCACATCAATAATTTTAAAAATTGACTTCTCAATTTTTGTGATATTGAGTTCGCTTAGAGATAAGCCCAGGAGATTAAATATGAAGTAATTAGCCCGGACCTACTTTCGAGCTGAATATTCATGCAGTAACATTGATTTCAACTTTTTATTTATATTTTCTCAACCATGAAAATTAATGTCTCCGTATTGTCTTTTAATATTCAACTGCATAAATTCATATAGTTTATAGGACGTTTTAAAATTAATCATGGGCCCATAAAGTACATCAAAGAAATTTCACAGCTTTAATCAAGCATTTTTTGGAGCAGAAACTGGCAGATGGATAACTTGAAATTCAGGAGGGGATCGAAATACCTAGCGTCCCTCAAAAATGGGGGGAAATATTCATTTGTACATTTCTTTAAATTTAGATTTGTTTCTTTCATGATTCGCGCAGGAAGTCGCCGTATTGGTTAACTTGAACATGATTTGTATGTCCCTCAAAGAAAGAGGGAGATATCAGGTGATGCGTGATCCAAAAAGCCTTATTGAAGAAAACCCGGGCAACGCCGGGTATTATAGCTAGTAACAAATATTTATACAAACATTAACACTTTTTTAAGACAAATAAAATTTAATTGGTCGAATGGTCACATTAGAACATGCCAGGATTTCCTTGTTAATGATAAAAGGAACACGCCAGGATTTCCTCGTTAATGATAGAAGGAACACGCCACCTATTTCGTCAGCTTGGACAGGCTTTATTAACCTCAGTCGAGACAGAGTTTTCAATACTTTGCAACAGATGGCGCCCCAATTCGCATCCAAAGACCACTCGGACGAGACGAACTCTCTGGATGACCAGACATAAACATTGCCCTTCCATGACTCATTTGTGTGAATTCTGACTACCAGGTCCTGATGACGGCTCTCCATTGTAGAGCCGAAATGCGTCGACCATTCGACCAATTAAAGTTTGTCTTAAAAACACGTCAATTTTTGTATAAATTAAAACCAGGCAAAGATCTTATTTTTTGTGATAATAAATAAACCAACTGATATAAAAGGTGTGGTTTGTACTAAAATGCTTATCATGGGCCCAGAGCTTTTTTTGCTTCAATAAATTAAAATAAGTTTAAAAAGTTTGTTCAAATTTCACTCACAGGTGGCGCTGTAAAACAGAAACTTGGCATAACACATAAAATGTGATACAAAAAATACATAATTAATGTTAATGACAATTTGAATTACATAAAACTACCACATATGAACATGAGCTCCCTTCCACCCATTCAGATGTAGCAAGCTCAGGCTACATATTGAAATGCAGGGGTGGGAAGTGACTAAGTCCATTTCGGAGCAGCTTTGGAGCAGCAAAATTCAGGATTTGGAGCAGTTTTGGAGCAGCAAATTCAGGATTTGGAGCAGCAAATTCGGGATTTGGAGCAGCAAAATATGAGATTCGGAGCAGCAAAATATGAGATTCGGAGCAGATATTTATAAATTGGAACAGTGAAATTAACAAGAATATTTTCGTTAACCCTCAACCCTTTTCAAAATAAAACTGCACTGTCTTTTGTTATCAAACATCTTTTCGTCAGCTTGATTTTTGTGTTTTAGGCTTTTGACACCTTGTTTGAAAGAGCAGCTATCATAAAATTTTTTGCACCCGTCTATTTAAGATGATTTTTGCTTACTGTGGGCACTATTTGCTGCCTTGAACAGCAGCACTTCAAATGAGCTAAAAAAATTTTATAAGTTTTTAATTTTTTTTGGAAAGAAATTGTTGCAAAATGGGAGAATTTCGGAACAATCAACTCGATGTTTGGCGATTCAGCACTCATTATCTGGCGAGATTGGCGATCTGACACTCGCTATTTGGCGAGATTGACGATTTAACGCTCGCTATTTGGCGAGATTGACGATTTAACGCTCGTTATTTGGCGATATTGACGATTTAACGCTCGTTATTCGGCAAAATTAGCGATTTAACGCTCGTTATTCGGCAAAGTTTCTAAACTAACATTCGTAATTCGGCGGACATGCGCTTTTTACTCCCGGAATGAAAATTTTTTTCACGAAACATCGGGATCTAACACAATAACAATCGACTGCAGTAATTTCTGCTGCTTCCAGTGACGACTTTTTTTTTTAAACGGAAACACTCGAATTTGCCTTTAAAGCTGAAAGGCATTGCAAGCCATCTTCAGTTCCACGATCACGGACAATATCGGGGTTTCGCGATGGAAAGCCCGATCAGGGGCCGATAGTTTAAGTATAGTGGAATAAAACACGCTCTTCTCTCTCGTAAAGAAACGTTTCGTGGCTAGCAGGAACAAAATTTTTTTGGCGTCATTTCCGAAATTCCGGGCATACTGAAGCAAAATTCGCTATTTGGCGCAGAAAAATGCGAAAATACGCTATTGGAGCAGGATGGCGCAAGATATTAGTTTTGGCGCAGTGCGGCGCAATTGGCGCAGAGTTCCCACCCCTGGAAATGTAATAGTTTTATGTAGCACAAATTACCATAAACATCACTTATGAACTTTTTGTGTTGCATTTTATGTGTTATGATAAGTTACTGCTTTACAGCACCACTTGCAAGTGAATTTGAACTTTTTTAATTTATCAACTAAAAAAAAACTCTAGGCCATTATAAGTATTTTAATGCAAACTGCACTTCTAGAACTCAATTGGTTGATTTGTTATTAAATTTGAAAATGTGTCCATGCCTTTTCTCATCCACTCATACTGTCAAATTATTTCATAGATACTTTATAGATACCCTATACATCATAATTAGAAGCCATTACTATATCATAGTATGTAAATAAAAGAAAACCATGTTTAAAAAATAACTTACAGTCTTTGTTTGTAGCATCCAAGTAGAATCATGAAAAACTTGTCTCAAAGTATGTTGATTGAATCCTTTGTAACCAGCTAATGTGATTGGTCCTAACTTGAAAGCAAAGAGGAAAAAATGCTTATACAACAACATTCATGAATAAAAGCATGTTTTACTTATTATACATTTAGTCAGTCAAAATGTCTCCAAAATTATTCAAATACAGTATATGTGAAAAATACTTTTAAATTATACATTATATAAAAACATGGAATAACTAATTCTAATAATCACAAATTTAGATAAAATTCATAAATTTGTTCTTGACGTCAGTAAAGGATCAATCTACTGGAATATGTTAGTTGTACTACTTGCATACTTTTCTTCATTTTAATTTAGAAGAAAAAATATTATAAAACTTAAAATGATAATAAATAAACTCAAACTTAGAAAATAATATGAAAATCATTATCTTTCTTGTGAATATAACCAATCAGAAATATTTATAAATTTTTGCTGCGATGCTCTAAATTCTCTCATCGTTCTTATGGCTCTAAATTAGAAAAACGTTAACAGCCGTTTCAGGAGCTAATGCAGTACCTTTTTTAACTGAAACAAAGAAAAAATCAGTTTGACATAGTGCAAACTGCCCACTTAAAAAATTAATACTTTATGGTCAGATTGAAGACCAATGGATGAGTCATAATCAGATCACACACATATCAATTTCTTATTTACCTGAGTTGTCCATAATATTATAAGACCAATATCTTTCTCTCTTCTTTGTCTTATTGAAAAAGGACTTCATTAGGCCAGAAACAGCAATTTTGAGATTCTAATTTCATTTTAAAATGCTATCATATGTAATGGGCTTACAATTTTTAGCTTGCTAAAAATATAAAAAAAGATATTCCTTCACATCTCTACAGATCATAGGCACTAGAACCTGGGGGTGCAGCCATTTGAGCTCACCCGAAAAATTCATGAATATACTGAAACGCACCATTCTACTTCCTATGCACAGGCTTGAGTCCTGTACATATGGGACAAATGGCGATTTTTAGTTCACTCTGGGCACAAAAAAATGTCGGTGCCTCTGCTACAGATTATAAATAATTCCAAATGGAAATGAAAATATTCATGCTAGAGTTTTAACAGAATAATATCTTGTTAAGCTCTGAATATCAGGAAGATTGAATACTTGGATGTCTGTAGACAATATATTTTGGAAATACTATGATGGATTCCCCATAGCAATTACATAAAAGAAAAAAGTCAAACAAATAAAAGGAAAAATCGGGGACTTTTTGAAATTGCAATGAGTGACCATATATAAATCCTGTTTTTCCGGGACGCATTTTTCCCGCAATAATTACCCACTTTGCTTTTGCTTTAATCATCATATTTGATACCAATCACAGATTTTTTTTACTTGAAATCCAGATTTCCCCATATTTTTTCTGAGAAAACAGGGTCAGCCTGAAATTGCAAGAACTGGAAGAGTATTTTTTTTAGGGATTTTCTATTCACACAAAGCTCAATTTGAGGACTTTTAGGGATTTTTCTATGAAGATATAAAAATTCTCCGATTTTTCCCAAGGCTGAAAAATTTGAAGCATTGGCGCCTATGCAATTATATTAGCTATTAAATACATCAACTTGCTTTGAAAACAAGAAAAAAATAAAGTTCATACCTTAGGATCAAATAAATCAGGAGCGAATGCTTTGGTAAAGGTGTATACCTCAAAATCACTGTGGCCTTGCAACTGGAATATATACAGTTGGGACTTTAATCAAATCATAATGCACAAGTTAAGCATATGAATAATTTTGTTACACATGAAATTCGTGACTTTTTTTCTAATTGTGGCAAGAAACCTGAAGAAAAAAAATCAAAATTAATTATTGACCTTATCGAGATGGAGCCGCTGCAAAACATCTCGGATGTGTGGGGTAGTGCCATAGATATCATCTGTAGAATAATGGCCGACACGAACGCGTTGTCTGTCAGTAGTCTGAAATAAACAAAAAATTATTCCGCTGACAAAATACAGCAGAAAAATTTTATAAAATTTTGTATTTCTAACTCTAAATTATTAGAAGGATTAGATTAGAGAATTAAATTTTTTTAACCTTTTAAAATTAAAAAGGTAAAAATCTAAGAAAGTCAAAAATAAAAATTAGTCGCTCTATATTCTTGCCCTAATGAAGTTCATCAATTTTAAGGAGTTTGCTTCAATGAAGTGTGCAAAGAAATTGATTCAATGTCTGGCATTGAAAAACATGCTCAGCGAATTATTATAAGATATTGACTATAATGGCATGTCTCTAACAAGTTATCTGGGAGAAAAAGAGGATGAATTTTCAAGATATTGAATTTTCCAAATGATCATGCAGGCATGAAATCATTTTGCAAAGCTACAACCATCGATATATACTTGCAAAGCAGACTCTTGAAGGGCTTGGAAATACCGCTTGCCATGAGACGATTCTGGTGGAGGATGTTTTATCTGTTAAAGAAAAAAGTGACATTCAACACATGGATTCAAAAAAAAATTAAGCTAATATAAAAGATTACATGGGCAATACATATGCATCATTTATAAACAATTTGAAATTGATATTTTTTAATTAAACAAATTATACATTTTTTAATAATGATTAAAAACTTTAAATCAGAAAAATGTGATATTTTGATGTTTGCAGAATCATTATTTACTGATAAACAGCAAAAACATTCCCCGATTACCTTATTTACTCGCGTATAAGGCAAGGTTTTTATTAAATTTTCACTGCTTCAAAAACTGAGGTCATCTTATATGCGAGAGTGAAGGATTCGTGTTGCTTTTTTTTAATAACCTTTTTTAACCGTCTATAGTTCATGCTGCAATTATAGCTTACTACTGAGCCAATATTGTCTATATATACGAGAGATGGGTCAGCCCCCTTAGACTTGGATGTATGCATTAACAAGTAATTTGAAGATCTTGTGAGGAAACTATACAGACTGGCTTACTGCCTTTAGATCATGAAGTGACCACAACCAGCCAAATCAAATGGACCAAGGCTTCAAAGCTTTCTACATTTGTTGTCAGTTGCATGGAAGAGCTCTAGTCCTTTAGATACATAAAGTGGGTGATTTCTGTCCAAGGAGTCACCTTTTAAGCTATAACTTCAGTAAGAAGTTTCTTAACAGAACATCTTCTATCAATCCTTTCTCACATTTTCTGCCATTGAACGATAAAGTGCAAGAAATTATTTCTGAGATATTGAAAATTTTTTGTCGGTACCATGTCAACACTAATACTGAATCATCGGCAACTATGAACAAAACTCATAAAATTATTACTTTGTACCAATCCTTTAGTGATCGATGAGACAATTGGGTATAACAAACTGATTTACAATATACACAAAAACAAAAATAACTAGGCTAATTATAATGAGCTTAATTATAATAAATGAGCTAAAATATAATTTATTTCCATCCTGCCCCTGCAAATTCTGCTGGAGCAACAACAAAAAAAGGCTGCTTTCCCCTATTTTATCTCCAGATATTCTATAAGAAATTTCCAACTGTAAAAAAAAACTGACCGGAAGGATCCTGAAATAGAGTAACTTGAAGCATTTATCTGATTCTCCTACAGGTGGGTGGTGAGAAAAATGGGGATATTCCTATTTTGAGAACTATTTTTAAGCAACAAATTATATCCAGACTATTGTGCAAATACACACCATTTCAAGCAAAAGATTCAGGACAGATTGGCAGTTTTTACGTTTCGATGTCAAGAGAACAAGAGCAGCACATCCAGCTCAAGATAAGTTGGCAATGTTCAGCTATGTCTAGCAGATGTTCATAACTATTTACAGACAGAGAACTACATTACAACCTCAAACGTTAAACTTGATGTTAAACAGCTCATTTCATTTAGAGTGGCCATTAACACAATAAATTCCAAACAAATCTGGAGATTTTTGGGATAATTTTTTTTTAATGTATTATACTTGTTTGGCTTAAGCAATCAATGAAAAAGTATATAGTGAACATCAACCCCGTAAGAGCGTTCAGAAGAACATGGGTTACTCTTTTGCCTCTGACTTGACTACATCAATTGAGTAAAGTGGGAGGAACACATCACAATGAAACTTTTTTTTCCACATGTATTTCTCTGGCTGGAAATCTTTTGCAAAAAGAGACGACAGTTGGCACAATCTGGCCTAAACAAACATGAAGTGCCTCAAAGCATGAAGCCCTCCAAAAGTCGAGCTTTGGGTTTCATAGAAGACACATTGGTTAGGTATGTTCCAAAATTAAATAAAATATAATGCTTCACAGCACTATGAAATCCGGACAGAAGAAAGCTGAAATTGTAACTTATTACATTTCGGCCGAAGCCGGAGTCGACACAATGGATCAAATGGCACAGACTTATACATGCAATCGCCAAAGTCATTGTTAGCCCCATTGGTCCTACTTCATAACTGAGTTGACATTACAGCCATTAACGCTTTTATTATTTATTGAGAGAAGAAAGCAAGCTTCAAAAGCAACCATATCAATGAGATGCTTCTTTCGAAAGGAGATTGCAAAAGAATTAATAATAGCACATGTGATGAAGAGAAAAGCTACAACTCATCTTTCGTGAGGAAAGCTATAGAATCTGTGGTGTGACAGTTCTTGGCCCTGAAGAAAATAAGAGAAAAAGGTTGCCCAATCCAAAAAAAAGATAGAGAAGCTAGTAACTACTGCTGCAAATGCAGCAGGACAATCCCAGCAAAACACACCAAAAAATTGTGCCAAGAGTGTTTGAAACGACTGTCAATGATGTCCATACACAAAAATACATTCTAACGTCAAATAATTTTAATTTTTCAGCCCACAGACTTTCCTACATAGCTTCGTAACACTTCCAATCAATCAAATAAAAAAAATCGATGCTATTTCAATATGGGTCGATCCAGCTTATGCACTAATAAAGAAAAAAAAAACAGTGCGTCCAAGGGCTAGAGCTGGTACTTAAGTCATTCAGGAAACATTTCAAATGCACTTGACAGATCAGAGAATGATGCTTTGTGGAATGAGAATGAAAAAGAAAAGAGTTGTAGCAAACTTCAGATGGGGAGTCAGAGGAGACAAAAGATGATAGTGTTAAGGAAATGTGGTTGTTTACCTGAAAATATGCATGTTATGCTATTATCTGTAAATAAACAAATTAAAGAATAGCATTAATAAATCTAGTTTTCCTTATTTTGATATCTCTTAAATCATACCTTGTTCTTAATTGTTCTATATGTGAGTAAATACGGTATACCAAATACATTCCATCTATTAGATACAGTGAATTGAATTAGAACCATTTAAACCATTCTTAGAACTATATAGATCTTTATAATATATATTTCACTCCTACTCAATTTTAAAAGACACCAATAACATTAGTGAATAAATAGCGCATTGCTCAAAAACAAATCTATTCAAAATTACCAAGTCAGATTTTAATAATATATGTGTATGAGAAGGCAAAGCTTTAAACCAGAGAAATAAATACAGAATTAATTGATTATGCAGTGCCTTTAGGCTATAGCTATAGGTTTATTTTTTTGCTCAAAACTAATAAAACAACTGCCTAAAGAGAAGTTTCTTCTCAGAACCAAAACAAAAATTGATTGAAATTGAAAATGAGCCTTATTATTTCATGTAATGAACTATAGGAAAATAAGGGATTGAGAAAACACAAGTACAGTAGACACTTGAATATCCAGCATAGTAAAATACTGACTAAGTGGAACTTCGGTTAAAGCTCAAGTCATTCCATGACCATGCTTTAACATTATCCGAATCACTAATTATTCAAATCAAACTTTGCCATAAGAAATAATGGAAACTCAGATAATTCATTAAACTCATTATTCATTCACATAAAAATGACTAATAAAACCTGCATTTAATTAATATTAAAAAAACAATATTAATATCATTGATAACACAATACCATTAATGTTATAATAAAAAAATGTAATAACGTCATAAATAAACGTACAAAATTATGTTTACAAATTAACTTACTCTGAATGATGAAAGCGGGCGGACTACCATTAAAGACGATTTGTGGACTCACTGTTGTCTGCAAACTTTTTTTTTTTTTTTGCGACATTGGAAAAAGAACCTAACCAATGACATTTTCTTTTGCCCCTTTTTTTAGATTTCTCGGAAAGAGGAAATAGTTCTTGAAAATCATTCTTGTTTGCCACATTCATTGCTATCACTGCTGCAGTTTTATTTGGGTGGTTCTTTACTACTAAATTTTGCACAATTTCCCATATTCCATACATTTCTATAATTTTATTTCAAGTAAGGCACTCCTCCTCAGACAAGATACTGTTCATAAGTTCTTGTTGTTGCACCATTCCACAGTACATGTGTAGGAAAAAGCTAAAATTATCGATGCAGTTGTGATAATGTGAAACTAAATAAAAAATTAGCAAAATTTTTGCTTGTAATATGAATCACTGATCGTTAACCGGATGAATTTCATTATTACCTTTTCATTTGTGTAATCATTTATCATTATCAATAAAAAGCAAAATAAGTTTAAATAATTTTTGTAAGAACTAAGCCTACTTTTTTTTGTCAATGTTTTGTTTATTTTAAAAGTGTATGTATGTATTCTTTCTCTCATACTGTACAGTGTACATGATTTTGTTTCCTGAAATTAAGCCAGATATTACAAAATTTATTTTCAAATGCATTTAATATTTTTATTCTTGGACTTACTTCCCTTTTCTATAATAAGTTTTTAAAACATGCAGTACATAACAAACGTTGCCATAGTGGTGGTCGGCTGAAGTTGGTTTTCTGTGGTTCCCAACTTCAAGGCGCGAATGCGAGCCGATCTCCCCGTTAAAAAGTCTCGCCACAGAGAGCAACAGACCTACAAAGAGCACAAATGTTATTCAATCATAACACATCACTCACTTCCCTTCTGAAATATAGATGGCAGCACTGAAAAAAATCAAACACAACACTACATATGCACTCAAACTGTTAGGTTACACACACAGTTACACCTCCGGCACAACTCACTAGGTAGTAAATCGCCCATAAATGGTGATAGACCTGAGTTGTGCTCGGTTTGAAAGAAAGAAAAAGTACATAACAAACATTTATAAAGTACTAGTTTGTACTAAGAGGTCAGAAAATATGAATAAGAGTGGGTTTCGGTATGAAAAGAGTGGGATTTTTTTTTATTCAACAGGGGGGTTGGAAGTGTATCCATAGAACTCTGGCCTATCCAGCTTTTTTTTATATTCCCCTTCCTCTTTGGCCACATAGTTGATATTTTACTGTATATTTTTTTAATGACAAAAAAATTTTGAACTTGTCGAGGTTTTATTGATAATTTAAATCAATAAAAACTCAGTTACACTTTAAATAACTACCTTACCACCTCTCAGAGGATCCTTAAACAACACTGGATGAGGTTATGAAAAATTTTCTTTTAACTAAATAGATACTTAAGTAAACTTTTACCTCCGGGATCATATGAGCAATGGCTTGAATATATTTCAGACCTCGTTCTTTTTTTACAACGTCATAATCCGCAGGAGGACCAACAATATCTTCGACTTTATCAACTCTGTCTTTCAGCTTTAAAAAAAAATGTCTTTGAGCACAAATTTCATAACTGAAAATTACCAGAAATTTTTAAAAACTGTTCAGTGAATTGTTTATCAGATGTTTTAATATTTCGGGATAACTTCTGAGAGTATTTGCTTTTGGTATGAAAAAATAACCTACAGTCATATATTTTATGATAAAATCAGATATTGTGAAATTTTATTCAATATTAAATATTTCATAGATGTCCATCTCATTTGATAGCCAACAGAAAAATAATGTGAAAATGAAGTTCTTTGAATATCATATGAAAATTGATGAGGTTTAGGAAATTATATCGGAATTAAAATACAGTTGATGCTTGTTATAATGACCTCCATTGTTCCACAGGAAATGGATTTTATATTGGGAGGTTGTTATATTGAAAGTTTGAGGAAAAAAATTTTAGCTTCTTAAGAACCATCTATATTTGGATGGAATAAAAAAGAAATATAATATTAATTTTGTTATGTGAGCAGGTCCAATGAAAATGCATCTGGTTGGAAAATAATAAAATTATAATTATTAATTGCATGCACTGAATTCTCTAATATCAAAGGTCAAACACACTTTGATTCTGATTTTTTTTGTTTGCAAAAATGGGGACAGGACAGAGCTGAGCTTGAGCGTTGTATTGGATAGAACAATCTTTGTAGGTCGCTTTATTGGATGAAAAATAATACAGGATGAATAGGAAAAATTTGGGGATTTATCATGCTGGTCATTATAATGGAAAAGTCACAATAATGTATAGTCATCATAGTCAACCGTATTATAATATCAAATATATAATAAAGAATAAACATTTCTTGCAGATTTTAATTGAGCCAGCATTCCCATAATTATATAAAAGCGTTTAGCATGGTATTTTACATGAATGAATTGAGAAAATTTTGATCTATGCCTGAAAGCTTGCGAAAGCGTTACATATTTTGAAATTGCAATGCCAAGAGGATGAGGTAACTTTCAGATGGAACTCTAATGCGGGGAATTCATTAATGATTTGCAATGAAAAACTATGAAAAAATATATGATAGAGTAAATAATTATTTTGTTTTAGACTTGCCATATTCACCAGCACAGTTTAAACTACAATCATAGGTTAAACGAGTAGCAATCGACAGAGATTGGTTAAAATCCCCAATTTAACTAATCCGTTTCGATCTTCAATCCTTTCACCAGCGATTGCAGTTTAAACTGTGTTGGTGAATACGGCAATAAGAGTGATCCAAAACTTGAAACACAAATAGATATGTTCAATTTGCAGTTGCATCAATGGATAGCACCAATTATGAATCAAACTGGGCAGATGAGATTTGGTTTTCATCACTCTAAGATCAAACTATTTTCCTTGAACGATCTCAAATCAAGCAAGAAATGTCATATATATGCAGATATTTTGCATCGTTTAAACCCCAGAAAAATGACTGGACAATCATAATGACTCAAGTCCTCAATAATCTACATCATTACATGCTTAAAGGTCTACAGCTACTCTCCGAGAGACTTGAAAAGTTTTTTTTTTGTAATTTTGCAGATAATGTGTATAAGGTACTCCTGGATCATTCCCTCTACTTTCTGAAATTTAGCTGCATTTCCAAAAATGTTTTCAATCATCTGCAGGCTTTCATTAATTTTAATGAATTTAAATTAATGCTTTCTAGATTTAAATTAATGCTAAATTAAGCTAGGTCTAGCTTTCATTAATTTTATTGAAAGCTAGACCTAGATCAAAGGATAATGTTTGTTCTTTTCTTTCTGTTCCCCCTTCAGTCATTTTAACATAGCTTCTAATTCTGTAAGTGAGTGATTCTCAAACTGTGTGTCACGGAGTGGAGTCGAGCCTAACAATTGTTTTTTAAAGAGATTCTTTGTTAAACAGCTCTGGAGAACTGCAGATAATCACTGATCAGAGAAAGGGGCGCCACTGGTAGAAAAAGTTTGAGACCCCCTGCTGTAAGGTCTATTAGTTTATTTTTCATTACAAGCTTCAGTGAGTTGAGCCATGTTCGTATTTACTGCTTCTGAATTCCTCATATTTGCCATATTTCCTGATATATCTGCAAATCTACTCACTTCGACAAGGGCTTCAAACAGCTTTACATTTCCATGGATCTTTTGCAGGTTTTTTTTTCTAAATACATTACTCCCACGCACTGTTTGTTCACTCAGTTTCATTTAGGGGTCATTCAAGTATTACGTCAGCATCGATGAGGATTTCCGATTTGCTGACTTTTAATGACAAGGGGGGGGGGGGGGGGTTTGGAAGATGCTTACGTCATCAACCACCCTTTATGAAGATATGAAATATTCTTAATGGCATATTATTTGGTGCACCAAGAATGAAAAAAAAACCTTTCGACAGTTATTGGGCACCTGAACTAACATTCTACCTATTGATAAGTTCCCTACACAGAGCCACTTTAATGATCTCTAAATGTTTCATGAATCCTTTAAGTGGTCTGGAAATGTTTCCAGGCTGAATGAGTGCTCTGGAACTGTGCCAAACATCACTCAAGTGATCCGTAATTATGCCATGGATCACTTAAGTAAACTGGGAATACAAGATATACGGAAGACCGGATGTTGTGAAGATATTTATTATTTGAGATGTTAATTTTTTAAGGAAGGAAAAAACTCATCTCTGCCTCTACCGGGAGTCGAACCCGGGTCCCTCGATTGCCGGACGAGTGCTCGATTGTCAGAGCACTCGTCCGGCAATCGAGGGGCCCGGGTTCGACTCCCGGTAGAGGCAGAGATGAGTTTTTTCCTTCCTTAAAAAATTAACATCTCAAATAATAAATATCTTCACAACATCCAGTCTTCCATATATCTTGTATTAACAAGTGGAGAGCGACATTCATGTCATAAACTGGGAATGTTCCGCGGGTAACTTGAGCAATGTAGAACTGCACTGGGGGCCACTTAAGTGCTCGTGCTCTAAAACTGTGCCACATGTCACTCAAGGGATCTCTAAATATGCCACGGATCGTTTAAGTGTTCTGTAACTGTGTCTGGGGTTACTTAGATGATCTTTGAATGTGAAAGTGATCTTTGAGGCCTACTTCAGTGATCTGAAAATGCGCCACAGGCCACTTAAAAATGCTCTGGAATTGTGCCATGGGTAATTTAAGGGGGGCAGTAATGACGAAATTTTGCTGACAAGGGTGGGGTCAGAGTTTTGCTTACTTTTGCTGACCGGGGGGGGGGAGGTGAAAAATGGCTAAAAATTTGCTTATGTAATACTTGAACGGCCCCTTAGATGTTATGCCGCCCCCTCCCCACATGGGGATACTCAAATTCAACTCAAGTAGCTTGAACTTGATGGTTGAGTTGACTTGAACGAGTAGAGTTGCCTGTTCTCCCCCACACAGCACTACTAAAAAAATCTCAGTCCAAAAATGATGCAGTGTTTAGTCCACTTCCATCATCTGTACATAATGAACCGGGGTAGAAAAAAAAATTGAATTTTTACCAAGTCTAGCAGCGACAAAGTTAATATTTTATTACAATTACAAATAATTATATCATCCTACACATTTATTTTCCCAAAAAAAGATACATAGAGAAGAAAATTATGGGTACTCCCATACATTGAAAATAATACTCATCATACATTATTTGTTGCAGCCAATGGGAAAAAGTGCTAAATATTTCACAGTTCATAACTTAATACAAGT
The DNA here is from genome assembly GCF_987345545.1 of Pholcus phalangioides. Taxonomy (NCBI): domain Eukaryota; kingdom Metazoa; phylum Arthropoda; class Arachnida; order Araneae; family Pholcidae; genus Pholcus; species Pholcus phalangioides. The sequence continues at coordinate 18,381,645 of NW_028301616.1, read as the reverse complement.
CTAAGTTTAGTGTTTTAAGTAGCTGTTTGAAAGTAGTTGTATATATAATGAATCTATATATATATATATAATAGACTTTTTTCTTAATATACATTCATAACCTGTATAAATGCATTTGGGTCATCTCATATTTCAATGATTTTTTTATTTGTTGCTTTTGCCATCCTTATCAACCGTATGAAATATTATTTGCATATCTCTCAAACTTTTTGAGAAAAAAATGTTGAAATTTATCAAAAAATGATGCAGGTGACTTTTCCAGGACTCAATTTTTAAGTGGCATTTTTTAAGAAAATAAAGCATAACTTTTTCAATTTTCAATATATTCAAGTGAAATTTTCACTAAAGTGTTCACAAAAACATATAGAATATGAATAAAAATAATTCATACACTTACATTTGAAAATTACACGCAAAAAAATTATGTAAACTTTGTTTTTGTGGAATTTTTCGTTAGAAAAAAATACAAATTTTCTAACTTATTTTTAGACCACACAGGAGTTACCAAAACAACTTTTATTTTAAATTTCTCCTAAATATATGAAGTAAAAGACTGGAGAAAAAAAGTAATGTTTTTTTGACCGTTAATATATTTATTCTGGCTCGTAACACAAAATTCATCGAAATAAGACTGGTTCGCTCCGATTTCAAATCATTCAACTAGATACTGAAATGTAATCCATCATCCCAGATTCCAATTATTATTTTTTGTTTATTGCTTCTACTACCCTTATTGACCATGCAAAATTTCATGTAGATATCTCAAAAACTTTGAGAAAAAAATGTTTTCTAACTCCACAAATGATGTCTCTAAGGCTAACCATTCAAGCAGTATTATTTATGAAAATATATCATAACTTTGCAGATTTTCAATACATTCAAAAGAAATTTTGGCTAAAATGCTAATTAATTATTACATCAACTACTCATGAAACTTAATTTAGCGAATACTGTAATAAATGTATAAGCGTACATGAAAAATAAAATATAAATTTATTTATGTTTATTAAGCATGAATCATTATATTAAGTCAAAATGTACAAATATAATAAACGCAGCCATATAAGTACAATTGTGTTTTGTCACTCAAATGTATTAACTGCCAAAATAATGTTTACTCTTCTATAGTCTTCTTTTCAATATATTAATAGGATTAAATTTTAAAAAAATTGAAAATTCATGTTGTGCAACCAAAAAAAGTGTTAACATTTTTTTACAAAAAAAAATTAAATTTAAATTACTTTTTTCCTCCAAGGTTTAAATTTTCTTTCCTATTCATAATATGAATTTTTTTGTGAGCATTTTAGTGAAAATTTCTTTTGAATGTATTGAAAATCTGCAAAGTTATGATATATTTTCATAAATAATACTGCTCTAATGGTTAGTCTTAGAGACATCATTCGTGGGGTTAGAAAACATTTTTTTTTTTTCTCAAAACGTTTTTGAGATATCTACATGAAATTTTGCATGGTCAACAAGGATGGTAGAAGCCATAAAAAAAAATTGTAATCTGGGATGATGGGTTGTATTTCAGTATCTAGTTGAATGGAGTGATCCAGTCTTATTTTAATGAATTTTGAGTTGCGAGCCAAAATAAATATATTAACGGTCAAAAAACCATTATTTTTTTTTTCCAGTCTTTTACTTCATATATTTAGGAGAAATTTAAAATAAAAGTTGTTTTGATAACTGCTGTGCCTCTGGTCTAAAAATATGTTAGAAAATTTGTATTTTTTTATAATGAAAAATTCCACAAAAACAAAGTTTACATAATTTTTTTGCATGTAAATTTCAAATGTAAGTGTATGAATTATTTTTATTCATATTTTGTATGTTGTTGTGAACACTTTAGTGAAAATTTCACTTGAATATATTGAAAATTCCACAAAAACATTGAAAAAGTTATGATTTATTTTCTCAAAAGATGCAGCTTAAAAATTGAGCCTCAGAAAAGTCACCTGCGTCATTTTTTGATAAATTTCAACATTTTTTCTCAAAAAGTTTGAGAGATATGCAAATAATATTTCACATGGTTAATAAGGATGGTAAAAGCACCAAATAAAAAAAAATCATTGAAATATGAGACGGTTTCATTTCGGCATTTTGCTGGGTGATTTGAAATAGAGTGATCCATTTATATCCTCCTCAGTCATAAAGGTCATTTTGAATTTAACGTTTATTTTTAACTGTCCAAAATTATCTACCTAAAATTAGTTTCTGCCAACAAATGAGTATAAATATGTTATTACCAAATGTTGTAAACATTTACATTTGGAACATGTAGAACTATTTACAGTACTAATTTTGAGGTCTCTGTAAGCATTTCATTTAGCTAGGTGGACTTTTTTCAAAATGCATTTTATTGTCTCCCACAGGCAATGCAAAGACTAAGAAGGTTATAAGACATCTACAGTCAAGGTCGTAACTAAGACTTTCATTAAGGAGGGGAAAAGGTGAATTTGCTACCCCATCCACTGTAAAAAGTTTAAAATTCTATATAGCGTTTTTCTCAGTTCCACATAAAATCTGCCATAACTTGAAGGTTGCCACCATAACCCCCCCATCAGCTCTAACCCCGCCTACAGCAGATGAAACAGTATATATACAAGCAAGTTTTTCACAGTCAATTGTTACAATGCAACTAATAATTATTATTTTCTATACATAAGGAGCAAGCTATAACAACACTAATACAGCTTGCTGAGAATAATTATATAAAACTAGAATTTAATCTTGCTTAGTCAGATAAATTGTAAAGTTCAATGCATTTCACCTCCTAAACAATCACATGCAGTCGGCAAGAATAAACTTTAAATACAGTAAAACTTCATAAGTCATCACCTCATGTTACCGAAAAATTATGACGGCTTAAGCAGTGACGACTCGAGAGAAGTGCAGACAGTTTCAATGTGAAAATTGTATACATTTAAAATAATATAACATTTATTAAAATATTAATGAAAATTACAATATTAAATTTATAGATTGCAAAATAAAAAATAATAGAAATTTTTTACCTCTTTTGATCTTGTGTCACTTAAGTTATTGTGGTAAAATGCATTGGTACACTTTGATTTGTACTAGTAATTTTTAATTTAGACTAATCATAGCAACTGTTAGAATAGTTGGCTTTTCTTCACAACAGAACTATTGGACATTAATTTTACATACACATGAAATTTAATTTTAGAGTTTAAATTCTTCATAAGTAGTTCATGATACAACTACAAGGTAATCACGAACACAGGATCCACTTTTGACTTGAGGGCCCTAGACAGGGAAAAATAAACATTAGAAAACTTCAACTTTGAAAAGAATGTCTGGTTTTTCTACAAAGATATTTTGTTAAAATTTGAAGCCCTAAATTAGTGGGGGCCACTGCAGAAATCAGGTCCAGCTCGAACAGTCCCTAAAGTTTCAAAAACCTTCATCAGCGAATGCATCTCCCAAGCATAACTTTCATTACTTAAACTGGACTGTTTCGGTACTTTGTACATAGGCTTTTATGGTGAATTTTAAGGATATGGCAATGCTGTTAGCACACTTTTTTTAATGGGAGGCATAAAAATAATCTTTTCCTTCCTCTCAAACTTTTTCCACAGTGACAACTCAACTGAAATTAGTGACGAGTAAACGAGGGTTTAATAACATTGTTGTCTATGAAAACTGGAAGAGCCTGAAGAAAAACGACTACTTAACCTGAGTGATGACTTAATGAAGTTTTACTGTAGTTTTTTTGTGTGTTATAAAAGTTTGATAAAAATATGTAAATATGCATTTATGTAACATTATAAGTCATTGAAACTTACGCTTACTGCAGACTCATGAAGAGTTTGGATATAAGGATGCCTTTTCTGAGTACTATGGGCCTATGTATCCAAAAAATAAAAATATGAAACACTACACACAAAACATATTATTAATAAAATATATAGAGCTAATGAAGCAAAGAAGGGAACAAGATAATTACCTACATTAAATCCACTGACACAGTTAGAATGTACTGGTAATGCAAATATACCAACAACTTAGAGAATATTTCTGCTTGGATTCAGCAGAAAGAATACTAAGAATAAATTTTAACTAAAACTAATTGAAATACTGTAATAGCTGTTACGAGTTTGATTAATTCCTAAAAGTTACTTAACATGAAAAATTAAGAAAAACATTTTAAAGTAAAATAATAATCACCATAATATAAATCTGTGGAACATAAAGATCACCAAACAGGATAAGTTTGGTAGCAGAGAGTTTTGGATTTCTTTCATTCTCTCTCACGCTATTTTCAAATACATTAACACTATCAATTTTTTATGCAAAATTCTGTCATGCACATTGTTTTCAGTTTAACTGTCTATCAGAAGGCTATGAAGCTTTAATAATGTCTTAATGAGGATATGACAGAAATTAAGAGCAAGAAAAATTAGTTCTGATTCACCACTATAGGGTGTTTTACATGCAAACCGTAATGCACAGGCTAATTTTTTTTTGCAAACATATGAATATACTACTCAAACTTCATGGCAGTGTATTTAAAGATCTCTATTTCCATTCTCATTACTGAAGGATATGAAATAGAGTTCACACAAGCAAGCTTTTGAAACTCCTGTATGAACACTGTGGCACCAAAAGTTATAAAAATACAAATGCAAAGACCACAACAGGCTAAATGCCCAATGAGGTGACTGGAAAAAGATCACCATAAAAATTATGGATATCAAGTATAACTAAAACCAGTAACAAGCTTGAAGCATGTATCTCAAAAATAATATATAATACACTGCCCATAAAAAAGGTTACTGGATTTATCCCACAATATGTTTACCATATTTCTTTTTAAAGAGATTGCTGATTTTTTTGTCTTTGAAATTAAAATTATTTGAAAAATTTATCCATTTTCTTATTGAAACATTCCTCTCCCCCCCCCCCCCCCAAGAAAAGATGAAATTTACCAGCAAAAGATACATAGAAGAAAATTAGAATCACTTTTTTTCTTCCTCATTCACATGTAAGTCTAAAGAACAATCCACAGGAAATCATAAATTTAAAAAAAATCTTACTTTTCCAGCGGAACCGTGAGGTTTTGGTTTAGCTCTTGCTCCTTTGACATCACTCTGCTCCTTTTTACCTCCCTTGTTCGGTTGAACCTTTACAAAATACATTTTTTTCACCAACTTATTTATCTTAACATTTTGAAAGAATTAATTTCATATCTGTGTTCATCAAAGGCAGATAAATATTAGAAAAAAAAAATGAAATTGCCACGGAACCAGGAAAAATAACTGTTTACTAGAAAGTAGAACTAAATTCACAATATTTTTAGTTTTATAGTTTTATACAAAATTACTGAAAACGAAAATTGTGTTTCATAACTAACATAAGTGGCTCTAAAGCTCTATAAAACCCCAGTACTACTAAACTTATTCCGAGAAATTTAAAATGTTTCTATGTATACAGAATTACTTTTTACAAGAAAAAAAGAAAAAAGTTCTAAAGATGTATTTGCATCATGACAAATGTCAGATATCACTGTACCTCCAGTTTTTGACGACTTCACGAACTGGCAAATGGTGCTAGACTTCAATATGTATAATAATGCCTACATGGATGATTATGAAAATTCATATACATTATAATAAAAGATTACCGGAATTCTGACTTCTTTTGTTGGCCTCCATTTCTTGCCTTCTCTTTCTTTTTTGAACTGTAACACAAGGAAAAGCAGTTGTTGAATATAACTTCAGATCGTATGGCGTAATTATATTGTACGCAATAAGGATCAAGTTATAGATTTCTAACTGTGCTCAGCTTCATATATCACTATAAAGTTTTTCTTCCGTTAGAGAAGTAATTTTTCTTTTTTATTTTCCCTATTATTTGCCATCATCTGAGTTTTCATTTGCAAGATTGAAATAGAATGCCAGCTTAATCAAAAAAATTCTAATTGATATAAAACAAAGTTATTTTAAGAGAAACAGACAAGTCTTAAAACTTGATTAACAGCAGATATCTTCGGAGAAAATATACTTGAATGTAACACAACCATTTATTTTATTTTGCCATACAATAAACTTATTTTATTGAGCAGATTCATGAAATTTGATTCATAATTATAATTTTTTATTCTTAAACTTTACAAAATTAGAGACGCAAAATAATAAATAAAAAATACAAGAACACATTTACATGGAGCATATAAAAATAATTTTAAACAAAAAGAAATTAGAAAATCAATGAAGCCTAACATTGGGTTTTTCAAACTGAAGTGTAATGCATTTAATCGCATGAAAACAAGATATACTAAATAGATTCTGTGTAGTTATAAAAATACACTGAAAATTCACTGAATCCCGGCGGAGACAAGAAGACTTTTCTTTTCGAGTTCACCTCAGCATAATATTCAGAAAATGAAATGTTTCCTTGTCACTGAATTTATGCTTACAAAAAGAAAAATAAACAAGAAATATCGCACAATTAATAAATTAAATCAAATAAAATAATACTCACCAGTTTCTTCCACAATTTTCAATCTGAAGCAAGGGAAAGAAACTTAACAGAAAAGAATTAGTTGTTTGAATGCTGACTGATCTACAAATAACAATCTGGTGGGAAGCATAATATAAAATCATATGCAAGTAAATCGGCTAGAAATATGGTAATTCACAGATGAGTCATAAAATATACTGCAGCAATTGTACAAAGCAAAAGGTTTTTTTTTTTCTTTTCACCCATTCTAAATATTTATTGAAGCCAAACAAAACTGATGAAATATCCATAAAACAAAAGTGATTATTGCATTATTTGTGCATGTTTTTGTGCTAAAAAACACATGACCATACATTTGTTTTTTATGGATGGGAATTTTTTTTAATAAGAAAAAAATCATAAAGGGAAAAAAGCATCCAATACCATAATGTGTTTTTACATACTAATAAATAGTGAAATTCTATACATCACTTATAATTAGTTATTTGACCAAAAACAAATAGTAAAAAAAAAGTCATCAATAATTTCTTCTGCTAATGTATAAAAAAATACCCAAAGTTCAAAAATTATATTTTACATAATACAGCAGATATATCTATAAATATACCAAGAAGAAAAAAAAATTCAATATAAAACTTGATCAAAATTTTGAAACCATAATGATTCAAGCAGCAGAGTTTGGAATTTATCAGATTTGATTAAATCTGAGAGTAAATGCATATACTTAATAATAATTATGAACATTGAATATTTGAAGTTGCCTGATGATGCCTTTCCTGCTTCCTTACTAACCAGAAATTAGAGCCTTCATTATAAAATCTTACCATGTACAAGTCATCATCATTGTCGTCATCAGATTCCGAACTACCAAGCAAGTTTCTATGCAAACCTTTGTGCTCATTTACTTGACTCCTCACGAAGTTTTTATTATCATACCGTACCTGAAATAAAGTAATATTAATAGATTGCGTTAAAGTTCACTGCATCTTCTATTTTTCAAACTAATAGCACAAGTGAGGAAACAAAAAAAAATTAAATAATAATAATAACATGATCCACATGTATTCCCAAGGGATCAGCATGATCCGTCCAGGGAATTTGTTAGCGTTAGTAAACATCCATGCCCGAACCCGGATACGAACCCAGACCTGCACAGTGAGAAGCTAGCGCCCTAACCACTCAACTGCCAGTATGATAATGGAAACTATATAACTTTTTGTTAATCATGCAAAACACTTATCAAATTTTTAAAAATTCAAAACCCACTAAGAATTTAAAACATATTATGCAAAACATTGCATTCAAAAACACAATTTTTTTACAATGGTTTATAAAAAAAAAGTAGTCTTTATAACTGTTTGACCGACATACATGCCACAACTCTGTCACATCTGATTCAGTTCGATGCAATCCTTTCGGGTAATTTATCAGACTCGTCATGTAGTATTTATTGTCATGTGGTACCTGAAAGATTGAATGAGAGTCTAAAATGAATGTATATAACTGGATAAAAAATTAAAATATTTCTTTTTTGATTACGAATTTTGTTAGATGTATCAAAATTCATATAAATACCTCCCACTTTAATTTTCGCACCAACTCGTTATCGCGATGTTTACCCAGATGGTAGTTCACTTGACTGCGCACGAAATTCTTGTTATCATAGTTGACCTGTGAAGTATAAATCAATGATTAAAAAAATAAGCAGCACTAATTAAAAACAAAACACCCTTTATTTAACTGATTGCTTAAGATAAAATGAATAAACTCTTTTGTCTATCAAAAACATTAAGAAAACAATTCACATAATAAGAGAGAAAATTAGGGGAAGAATGGGAGTAATAGTGAGAATTCTCTCAGGGCTATACTGCTTCATCTCCTTGATGTTGCACTTGCCACCTTGAATAAGTGGGAGTGGTCTTGGAACAGCTGCGTGGCACCATGACTGGGCTACTTTTTTCTCGCACAAACGATACATCTCTTCAATACTAAGTTTTGTAAGCTGGATTATTTTAAATTTTAGTTGCTTGTTTTACTGTTTTAAGTGAGTGATCTTTCGTTCATGGTGCTGTTTCAGTGTCACTGATATGTGCAGGTGGTATTTTTATAATATTTTTTGTGATTCTTGTGTAAATCAATGACCGCAGAAGTGCCGCAACACAACGTGGCATGGACTCGACTAATGTCTGAAGTAGTGCTGGAGGTAATTGACACCATGAATCCTTCAGGGCTGTCCATAAATCTGTAGGAGTAAGAGGAGGTGGAGATCTCTTCTAAATATAAGTAGCACGTTGCAAGGCATCCCAGATATATTCAATAATGTTCATGTCTGGGGATTTAGGTACCAGCAGAAGTGTCTAAAGTCAGAAGAGTGTTCCTGGAGCCACTTTGTAGCAATTCCGGACGTGTGGGGTGTCGCATTGTCCTGCTAAAATTGTCTGAATGCACAATGGACATGAATGGGTGCAGGTGATCAGACAGGATGCTTATGTACCTGACACCCGTCAGAGTTGTATCTAGAAGTATCAGGGGTCCCATATCACGCCAACTGCACACGCCCCATACCATCACAGAGACTCCACCAGCTTGAACAGTCCCCTGTTGACATGTAGGGTCCTTGGATTCATGAGGTTGTCTCCATACCTGTCCATCAGCTCAAAGCAGCTCAATCAGCTCAAAGACTCGTCAGACCAGGCAACGTGTTTCCAGACCTCAACAGTCCAATGTTGGTGTTGTCGGGCCCAGGCGAGGCATAAAGCTTTATGTCGTGCAGTCATCAAGGGTACACAAGTGGGTCTTCAGCTCCGCAAGCCCATATTGATGATGTTTCGCGCGCGGACACTTGTTGATGGCCCAGCATTGAAATCTGCAGCAATTTGCGGAAGGGTTGCACGTCTGTCACGTTTAATGATTCTCGTCAGTCGTTCTTGGTCCCGTTCTTGCATGATCTTTTTCCGGCCGCAGCAATGTCGTAGATTTAATTTTTTACCGGATTCCCGATATTTACGGTACACTCGTGAAATGGTCGTATGTGGAAATCCAAATTTCATCTCTACCTCGGAGATGCTATGTCCCATCTCTCATGCGCCAACTATAACACCACATTCAAACTCACTTAAATCTCGATAACCTGCCATTGTAGCAGCAGTAACCGATCTAACAACTAAGCCAGACACTTGTTGTGTTATATAGGCGTTGCCGACCGCAGCGCCGTACTCTGACTGGTTCCATATCTCTTTATTTACATAACGCATGCCTGTACTAGTTTTTTTGGCTCTTCAGTTTATGAGTTGTGCAAGAACAATTCTCAGATAAATTTCTCTTGGATAACTACTTTATCCTTAGGTGGATTAACAGAGCCATCTGGGACATGGAGAATAACAGTTGAAAGCTTCAAAAGAGTTTTTAAATCCCTCCATGGTGTGAGAATGATAACACCTTTTCTATGGTTGAATGTCTCAAAGAACTTAAAGAAAGACTCACAAGATAGTTCCCTAATACATGCCCACAAGCTATCCAAATTCATTCTAGGATAAGGGCTTTTATCAGAATTAAAATTTTGAACAGGGATAAAATAATAATTGGGAAAGAGATCAAAAAAGCAAAGAAATGGATGAAATCTAAGAAATAGTTGGTAAGTAATTAAATTGCCTTTTTATATTAGCATTCAAAATAATAATAACGTAAACCATTTTATATTAGGTGTTTTTTTTCTTCCCACGTTTTAATGTTGCAGTTGTATTGGTTATAACACTGGAAGTTACTTCATAAGCAAATGCGAAACTTCTTATTTAAAATGTTTAAACGGCTGAACGAAGCAAGCCGATAAATAAAGTAATGAAAACAATCAAAAAATGAATAATTTTGAAAAAATTCATTAAAACCAGCAGTACAGCGATATACTAAAACTACTGCAATTAGCAAAGTACCAAAGCAGGCACACTTGCGTCTGCAGGCTAATGACTATAGTGCTCTGAGAGACAGCTCTTGTAATATGGCACTGGGAATTCCCTACTCATCATTGCAGTAAGGTTATGCTATGGTCATTTTGTAAATCTGATCAACCTGAACATGATCCAGTAGCCAGGAAATTGTATTCATAGTTCATCAGTTTTAATAGAGTACAAAAAGTATAAAAAAAGAAAGGAAAAAACTACAGACACCTACCACACAAATAGCTTTGTCTAATTTATATACAATATTGCAGGTTTGTTTCTATTGATAACTGTAATCACCCAGTGCATGGTTTGTCACTCTGACAACCAATGCAGTGGTGTGGGCATCACAATATCTTCATATTATAAAGGCCCAGGATAAATCTCTGCAACTGCACAATGGTAGTGAAGTTCGTTTTTTGTGGTTTTCAAACTTTGTAACATGAATGCAAGCAGGCTCATTGAACAACAAAAAGGAACACTAAATGTGCTTTTTATACAGAAATGATGAATTTTTTTTGGTATTACTTACATGCCAAAGCTCTTCAACTTCTGGATCTTGCCTGTGCAGTCCTTTGGGATAATTTACTTGGCTTTGCATGAAATGCTGATTGTCATGAGGAACCTGAATTGAAAGGGAAAACAATCCCTTTTATAATGAGGTAATTTATAAATTGCTTTATTTATTGAAATATTTGCCATGGGTCTTATACAAAGAACCCTGTTGTTACTGTAGGAACCTAGAAAAAATATTGCTATAGACATGTTATCATTGTAGACAGTTTGAGCATTTGTGCTATTTCCAATTGAATAGAAATTTCACCGGGACAAAAGAAAATATCGTTATAGGCAGGTTTATTGTTATATACACAGGTTTCACTGCACATTTTTTTTATTTGAAAAAATAACTTTAGAGCTAACAGCAGTAATACTGTGTGTTTGCATTAGTTTATTAGTTTTCCCTTGGAACCCAAGCTAAAAAAAATCCAAACGTGACTTCTATGTAACATTACGTTTTGCAATTGGTATGTCTTTAACTTTACAAGTTCTGGTTGTTATTACTAACCTATAAAATAATTTTTCTAACATTAAAAGACTTAAAAGTCACTTCTCTTATTGACAATAGACAGACCCTTTGCAAAGGCTGCCAGAAAAATGGATATTTCATATTATGAATGAGGTGATAGAAAAAGCCACATTATCCTAAATGTACCATATACCTAAAACGACTGTAGCCAGTTTTTGACCACTATAGAAATATTTAATTAATATGATCGTGAAAGTGATGCTTGATGCTGAAGTCTTCTTATTATGGCTTCAATAAAATTGATTTTTTTAAATATAAATAGGATTTTTTGATTGAAATTGACTGCCTATTAATTGAAACAAATCTTGTTAATCATTAAGAATGCATATTTTCACACCTATTTTTTTCACTTATTATATATATATATATCTCAAATTTAATTCAGCATTAATGAATAAACAATAAGTAAAGAAACTTCAAGTAAAAAATATGAACATTCAAATTTTGGGTTTATGTAAAATGAAAGGTTGTTGAGCACAAAGGAACTTCATGGATTAACATTTTTCTTGCATAGATGAGTGCTTTCATTGATGGAAGCACCGCCTGCCCCTTAAAGTAAATGCCTGGTGACGACTCAGTATCACACATGGCGAAGGGTTTCTCAATTCATTCGATGCACAATCAAAGGGTCATTCAGCAATTTCATTCATACTGAATGAAAAACATATTAAAATTGACAAGATTGTTTCTTGCGCAATCGATGAATGCATTTATTGTGATGTGTTTCTGACTTGCATGATGTTGCTTAATAATTTAGACCAACACATTTTTATTCTTTCAAAGATTTAATAAGTTTTGGTAAAAAAATGAGAAACTTTTTTCTAGACTTTTCGTATTAAAATTTCAAGTCCAACACTATTTTTTATGTTGGTGCAACATATATTATTAAAACAGCCATTAGAGTATAGAATTCAAAAAGGCTTCAAAAAGAATACAAAAAATAATTTTTGTTAATCAGGGAACCCTAGTGCTCCATTGTCATACATTGCAAATATTTGCTGCAGTTATATCTGTAAGTTCAACTCACTAAATTTTTTTGCAATTTTTCCCATGCACAAAATCTAGAAATAGAACAGCTATCTTTCTACACTGTATCTAAGGATTAGGTTCACGTCTACATATATTTACTATATCTTCTAGATTTCTTTTAATCTAGAAGTTTACCACATTTCAATAACACGCATACTAGGTTATTTTCCCCTCATTATCATTGAAGTAGAATATTAACAAATGAAATTTAAATTGTGTGATTTAAATTGGCATACCCTGCTTCTTATGCAAACAGTACTTAGGGAGAACAGATGTTCTACCATGGTGTTTGTTTCGCTCTCGTTACAATTTTGTACTATTCAAAGGTACACTTTTAAAAAAAAGCATGTCACCATACGTTATTCAATTCATTTAGTGTTTCTACGGATCTTTCTACTTTTATACCTTGCATTCACTGGTATAATGTCCCATGATGAAATAAATCCCTGCTGGATAATTGAAATCACGGAAAAATGAAACTTCTGGCAGGAAATATGAAATTTTATTGATCTACCAATGAATGTCATGTTTTCAACAAAATAAATTCATTCAGTGCCCAATGAGATCAACATCTAAAAAAGGGCTACCTATGTGCTTTCATTCTGCACATGCAATCTCTTCACAAATTTCTCAAGGGTTTACTGCTTCAATATTTATTACTAGACTGACAAGTGAAAATAAAGCCAAGAATTACAAGAACTAAAAAAATCATAGCCAAAACTCTTTTTTAAGTAACAAAATAAAGGATTAGCCTTTATCATAACGAGCCATTTAGTTCGAAATTCCAAAAAAAAATTAAAAAATTTGGTACATGTAAAAAGATTTATTGCAAAACTAAGTCAAAGAGATCGAGTAGATAATGTTTTAAGAAGTTTTGGTAAAGAAAAATAATTTATGTTGATGTTTCTTACTGTAGTTAAAATGACAGAATGACTATCTAGAGTCTGACATTCCAGATAGTTCGAAATTTCTGTTCTTCTAGTGCTAAGACCAAAAACTTATTCTAATAAAAAAAAGTAGAGAACAAAAAAAAATTTACTCACTTGCCATTTTAACTTTGGAGCTAATTCTGTTTCTCGATGTAATCCCAAATGCTCATTCATTTTGCTTCGCATAAAATTCTGGTTGTCATTATTAATCTGAAAAAAGTGATAAAAAAATAAAGTGAAAAAGTCCTATGGGCAGTATAATAGATATCAGAAATAAAACAATTAATGAAAAATTATAATTCTCATAATGATTATTATTAAAAATCTGATACTCAAAGCATTCACTTCAAACTATGAAACTGTAAGCTTAAATGGTTTGAAGAAAAAAAAAGCTGAATAAATAAAGAGATGTAGAAAAGTAAACATCACTTTATCAATCAAACCTTAATAACCAAAAACTTGGAGAAAAATGCTATAACAATTTTAAAAATATACCCTGGATGAAGAAAATAAAAATCACAGAAATTTGAAAAAAAAAAAGAAAAATATTACACGCAAGCTGCAAAGATAGAATATAAAAAATTCACACGAATAAAAAAAACTGGCACAAGTTTGATATTATACTTGCTCTTTTAATTTTAGAATGAAGAAAATAAATGTACCTATGCACATTGGCGTACACAGAGGGGTTTAGACCCCCCCTCTTTATTATAAATTATAGGCTTTGTTTTGCAGGAAAAAACTTACCCTCCTCCTTCAGAAGAAAAAAATTTTGAAACGTTTCCCCCCCCCCCCCGAAAAAATTCTGTGCACGCCTATACATAATGATAAACAAGTTAAGAAATTGTAGATGATGATTTAAGTATGAAGTTTATTTGTCACACAGTGGTTCTTTTTGAAGCACAACTTTTGAAGCACAACTTTTGAAGCACAACTTTTTGAAGCACAACTCCCCCCTCCCTCTTTTGACAAGAATTGTATTGACAATCTACTTTGAATAAAATAACCATGTGTCCTGATTTTCAGAACATTCTTGAATTTTTTATTGTGCCTTAATTATATTACAGTATTTGAAGTGGTAATTAAGGCATAAAATCAATGATGAATTAAATTAAATAATTTTTCATTATTTAGTTGGCAGAACTGTGTCATTAGATTTCTAACTACCTACATGTTTTTTATTCTGCACATCATAATCGTGACGAGTGTATAACTTGGTAATCAAACTCAGGGTAGCCATTATCAAACACAGTGCCCATTGCAAAAATATTCTCAGGTTCTTCATAGGAAGATTAATTTTAGTTGATCAATTGTATTACTGTGAAATCTTAATATAACGAGACTCTGCGGACCAAGAAAAAATATTGTTATAGAGGGATAATCGTTATATCAAGAGGCAGCAGTTTAATATTAAATTATAGACATTTCTAAACAAGACTTAAAAAAATATTGTTGCAGAGGAATTTATTGTTATATCAAGTATCATTGTAACAAAGTTCCACTGTCTTTTAAATCATAGCATTTTCATAGTTGCGGCACAGCTACCCTTGCTGAATCAAGCAATTTATATTTTTCAATATTACAGTGATACAGTATTTTTTTATCATAGTGGGTGTGTCAGCACCCGTGTACTCTCACCAAATATTTTCAATCCCTTCCAATAGTTTCATTGACTTCAATTCATCAAAAGAGCTTCATAAACAACACACTAGCGATATTAATTGTTCATAATCTGAAATATGACCTTTCTCTGTAATACATTTATACATTACTACTCATCATTCCGCATTTTTAATTTTAAAAAATATATAAAAATATTTTTAAATTGGTTCATTCTTTCTGTATCCTCATTATACAAATATTAACTTGATCTACTGATTATTGTACAAGTAGGATTTGATACAATTACATTATGAGAGTAGCTGTTCAGCTGAGTTAGGGCATTTTTTAGTTTTGACATATTTTTACTCACATTGCAAAAAATAAAAATAAATTTTGCATCGAGATGTTTTCATTTGGAGAATCAAGTTGGAGAATATCTCGGGACCTACACCTTGAGAACCACTGGTTCATGAGATTGAAAAAGAAAGCAAAAATATTGTACAATAGAACATACATGCCACAATTCATCAGCTTCTGGCATTTCTCTGTGAAGTCCTTTGGGATGGTTCACTCGACTTTTCACATAGCTTTTATTGTCATAGGAAACCTAAAATGTGCAGATGTTTACAACCAATAATTAAATGACATATTTATTTAGAATCTTAGAATAAAATAACTGGTTGATCGTGAATAAAGGGAGGGTTTAACATATCTTTCAAGCTACCAGTGATGTAATAACCACCAAAGGAATATCTTCTTCAATATTAATAACCATTTTGAAAATGTTTCAGCAAGAGAAAATGAGCACTTACTGTCCATTTAGGTGCTTTAACAAACTCAGGTTCTCGATGCATGCACAACTGTTCATTCACTTTACTTCGCATGAAGTTCTGGTTGTTATTACTAACCTATAAAATAATTTTTCTAACATTAAAAGACTTAAGGTATTTGAAGAGAAGAAAAAAGGATAAGGCTCTTGTTTTTACATCACAATATCACTCATAATTTGAATCATACTATAAAAAGAACTTTTCACAAATAAGAGCCAATTGATTTATGAAAAATAGAGACAATGTGAGAAGTTACCATCATAATGAAACAAACTTTTTCAAAATCTCTGCATAAAATTGACCATCAATGTAACAGGTTTCTGAGTTGCAAGCTAGAATTTTGAGTGTTTCGCAGTAAGCTTGTGATGCAAAGGTTGTTCCAGGTTCCAAGAAGTCTACCACAAGCTCATTTTTTTTGGTCCATAGACACTGTTTGCGTGATCTTATATTAGATTGGGTTGATTAGCTTAAATTATTTATTTTTGAATTAAGAACTCTGAATACTAAGCAGTGTTCTTATAATCTTGGTAGGCTGATTTTTTTTTACACTTTTATTATTATTTACTACTACTACTTGGCAGTACAAACACCTTGTACACATTCCTTTGTAGAATTTCTAACAAATTAATCCATGCCAGAATGTGTGGCTCTTAATTCACTCTCACACAAAAGTAAATAATGAAATAGCGATGAAATACTGCATTTATATGCTCAAAGAACCATTTAAAATGACTGTATGGTTTACTTATACAAATTCATTATTTTAATATAGCCAGCAATTTCTCTTACTTTAGAAACGCTTTTCATAACTGCAAAGTAAATCACTATTTTTCACGAAACTTGTATGAGAAATATCATGGTGATAAAATATTATACAGTGAAATTTCTATACAAGGTGTGAAGTTATACATCTTTATACATCCTTTATTTTTAAATTTCCCAAAGTCCCCAAATAATGTGCACACATTTTAGATAGGCCATTTATTTTACTAGGAGTCGTCTATGTACTGAGAAACGAATTTAATTTGTATATGGTCCCGTCTTCTAATTTCTGATAAGAAAGTTTTTATCCCGTCTTCTCTGAGGCCCCCTAAAAAAATCCATATTTCTTAGTGCAATATTAGCTGATATGGGTTCACAACTTCAGAAAAAATTTCAAATTTTTTTTAAAGGTGCTGTTCATTAAGACTTTTCTAAATTCAGAGATGCCTTCCCTCAACTTTCAATCAGCATTATCTCTGTAAATATTGCACTTAGAGACATGGAATTTTTTATACAAGTTATTATTTTTTTGTTTTACTCAAGAGAGATAAGGCAACAACTTTTAAAGTGGAGGGGAGATCGTATACGAAATTAAATTTTATATCTGAGTACGTATAGAGTGTCCCACAATCAACTGACAGTTTTCAAAATGGGATAGCAAGAAAACTGTGACAGATATTAAAGTCATTCTTGCAGAATATAAATGTGTAAAGTCAAAAATTTCAGCTTTGTCATCGTGTTGCAATGATAGATAAGGAGATGTATAGTTATTAAAATGAAAAAAATTAACTTTTCATTCCAACACCCTGTGCCTAACAACCCAATAAAGAAGTCGTTGCCCTGTCTTTCCAGATGCTAAGAAAAAGTAAAATCAACCTTTTTAAGTGCAATATTCACAGAGATGTCTGAATTAAAAAATCAGAGAAAAATTGGGAAAGAATCATTGTCTATTAGTTTTTACTATTTTTTTTCCCGCAACTTTCCTCCAATTTTTGAATTCAAATATCTCTGTGAATATTGCACACATAGAAACATGAAATTTTTTTTTGTGGGCATCAGGAGAGACAGGGCAATAACTTTCTAATTGGGTTTTTGGGCACAGTGTCAGTGTAAAAAGTTAATTTTTTTTATTTTAATAACCATACACCGCCTTGTAATATGAAGGACGTATCTGAAACTCCTGATGTCTCACATTTATATTTCACAAGAGCGACAGCTATCTGTCAGTTTTCTTGCTACCCCATTTTGAAAACCGTCATTTGATTGTGAGACACTGTATATGCCTCTAGTAGAAGGAATGACGTATCTAAAATGGACATGTTATTTGGATACTTTTTCTAATCGAAGCTATGTTTCAATCACCAATGGTTCAAACAATAAAGGGTTGTACAAGGATATGATTTTACAACCTGTATAATTAATTTTCATGGAACTAAAGAAAATTATCATTATAAGGGAATAGCTATAATACCCTGCATTGCCCGGGTTTTCTTCAATTGCTGGGAAGATTGAAAACGTGACAAACCATTGTAAAGGCATATACATGTCTGAAACGCATTGTTTGAGAACCAAAGTAAACATTCTGAAAATGATTGTTGAGACTCTGAAACCATTGCTGCCCGACAGTTTTTTTGCCCATTTCAGGTATTTGCCTATTTCAGGTATTTGCCCAGCTCTTACAAACTTTTAAAGTAGCCTATCGTTCAATCCGAGTCCGGTTTGGTATCTATGCAAACTTTGGCGACGATCGGTTTAAAATTGTAGATTTTTATAGAGTACATACACACAGACACACACGGGACATCAATTATATATATATATAGATTTATCATCCAATATCATACTAGAAAGAATCTAATTTAATGTACATTTAATGCTATGTGAAATCTCTAAGATGAAAGACTAATGTAAAAACTATTATTATTATTTGCATAAAAGATTGTCATAATAGATGGGAATATTTTAAAATATTTAATATATAAAACATGGGAATTTAATTTTATTAATAATTTTGGGATGAATATATGATGATTTGATAAATTTTTCACTGTCTATAACTATAAATTATACCTATTATATACAGTAAAATTGATAAAGTATCTGTATGCTGGAGGAAAAAGGCATTATGTGTCACAAATGGGAAATTTTACAAGAGAGGTGTTTAAAGATTTTTTCAAGTGAGACTTAGTGTCATATACCTATGTATAGGTGTAAGTACAGTATAAATGCTACAGATTAATAGTGTCATACCAATACTGATTAAAATGGACATTTGGCATATAGATGCATAAACTGTTTTATTATAGTTGACTACAAAAGAAGCATATTAACATTATAAAAAAAATTAAAAATCATATTAATTTCATGAATAAATCAAAATGAACTTTTTACTTCTTGCTATACTGATAGCATTCAGTAAACAGCCTTTGATTTTAAGAGTAATGTACAATTCAGCATCGGAAATCACATCATCATTCATGGATATAATACTAAGCACCAGAGATGATGCAACTACTGTAAAATTCCACTATAATCCTCATTTTATCATCAACTAGCTATAACAGCCGGCGCTTTCCGGGTTTCTTCAATGTCTGTGGGAGGATAATGTGGCAAGCCATTATCAAGGAATAAACTAAAATGCCATTCTAAAGGCATATGCATGTCTGAAATGCATTGCTAGGGAACCACGGTAACCAGAGTAAACATTCCGAAAGTGATTGCTGAGGCCGAGAAACCATTGTTGCTTGACTGTTTTTTGCCCATTTCAGGCATTTGCCCAGCTCTGACAAACCTTTAAAATAGCCTATCGCTCAAGTCGGGTCCCATTTGGTATATATGCAAAATTTGGCAACAATAGATCTAAAATTGTAGATTTGTATAGAGAACATATGCACACACAGACAGAAAATCAATTTTATATATATAGATTACCAATGGGTCTTCTGTGACAGCTCCGCAAGGATATACATTGCTGTAGATGGTGCTCATGTCATGATATGGATACATTTTAGAAGGCGAAGTGCACTTAACCACAAAATTTATATCCTTTCAATCAACCCCAATTAACACATGGGGAGGTTAGCTACTATAATGATTCAAAGCACCTCACCCTGATCTCATCCCTTGCATGCAAAAATACCTTCTGGTGCATCAAAATGTGCTGTATATACAGGATGAATGTGACTTGTTCTACCAAACGAAAGTGGGGGGGGGGGGGGGAATGATAGATGAGCCCAATGGGCACATGAAACAACCAACCACCCCAGTCCTGTCTCGAACCATTTTTGAGTTATGGTGGATATTTATTTGATTATAGAAGAACAATGTGTCAAGTCTGAAAAAAAAACCAAAATTTATTAAGTTACCTACACACAAACTAAGCGCACTTGGAAAGAGCAGAAAAATCCAATCAGGTGACACAAATTCCATCAGAATATCCAGATTTAATGGCAGCAGACCAGGATCTGATTAGGAGAAGGATTTAATGTGGCGAACTATAAATGCTGAAAGATTGGCTGAAAGTTCAAAATTGAATTTTTGCCAAGATTTTTAAACTCCAATTCTGAAAACACCTTTCTAGCTACATTTGGTCACATTTACTTGTTCATTGCACATGCTTTTGAAAGAGCATAGAATAAACCAGATTTGTGTTGTGATTCAGGAGAAATTTAGACTACTATTTGCAATACATCACTGAAATCAGTGATGATCGAAGTAGATATTCAACAATTCGGAATTGGCAGTTAGAATCTGACGAGAATTTGATTTTGCAGAAAAAATCCTATTACATGACACACCCCCCCCCCGCCCCCTATCATGATGTCTGAATTAAATGGTGAGCTACAAATGCTGAGAGATTGGCAAAGTGCAAAATTGAATTACACCAAAATCTACTAAAATGTCTACTTTGACAAACGCTGATTTCAGTAATGTATTGCAAACAAAAGGATAAAATTTCTCCTGAACTAAAACACTGCTATAGTTTATTTTATATATAGACCTTTCAAAAGCTCACGCAATCATCTCTCTCCAAGTTTTTGGTAAATTGAACTTATAATGTAGCTAGAAGGGTTTTTACAAATTGGAGATTAAAAATTTAGGCGACAATTCAATTTTGAACTTTGCCAATCTTTCAGCATATATAACTCGCCTTTAAATCCAGATATTTTGATGAAAATGGTGTGGTACCTATGATTTTTTCTGCTCTTTCTAAATATGTGCTTAGTTTGCAAGTAAGTCTTTCAGAAATTCCGCAAATTTAAGTTTTTTAAGACTTGACTCATATTTTTTTTATAACCAGTTATCCACCATCAACTCAAAAACGGTTCAAGATAAGACAGGGTTGGTAAGGCGTTTCATAATCTTCTCGGGCTTGTCTATCACCACCTTTTGTTTGACAGAACAGGTCACGTTTTCACTCTTTGTGAAAATATATGTTACGGTGAAAGCCCAGAAGACCGGTAAAACTTAGGTTTTACCTAGGCGAGTTGGTAAAACCCCAAAATACGATTGTAAATATTTTCATTTTGGACTTTTACCAAGTCAAAGTCTGTTTTTAATGAATAAAGCAACCATCATTAACACATTAGTTCCTGTGAACTTATTAGTTCCTTATTATTTAGCAATTATAATTAATTAAACAAGTAAATTAATTAACTGCCGTGAACTTAGTTGCTGATGATAATTATACAATTGTTAAATTATTTACTTCTGATGCTGATTAAGCAGAAACAATAAAAAAAATTACTAATTACCTAATTAATCTACTCCGACCATCATTGGTCAATTGGTTCATTGAAAACGGATTTTAACTGTTCGAATTAATTCATTTTCTCCGAACAGTACGAAGTTTGAATCAATTAATTAATCATAATTTGTCCTTATTTCATTAGCATTAAGAAGTATTCAGTTCTAGATGGTTGATTAATTCAATAGTTAATAATTGAGTAATTATAATTATTAATTAGTCAGTAACCAATAAATTCGAGCAAATGTAACTGATGATCTTATTGGTTGCATTTTTCAATACCTACTTCCCAAGCTCGTTTCGCGACAAGATCAGCTTCACGATGCAAACCCAAGTGTTCATTGACTTTGCTGCGCATAAAATTCCTATTGTCTGCTGAAACCTGTCAAGTGAGAATGAATTCAAGAATAAGTCTAAAAGAATTGATAAGAAATCATACAGTAGTAAAACATTACATGATATGAATGTTCATTACAAATATTCTGGCAGATAGCACTGTATTACCATTGTAAACCATATGGTGGAAGAAATGAGACAAAAACACCAATGGACAATCTGGTGGATACCAAGAACGAACGAACGAACAAGCGAGCGTGCACACACACACAGATGTAACTGCTAAGGAATAAACCCTTTAATTATAATTGGGATTATTTGAAGATTACTTAAAGTAATACTTATTGTCTCTAGTTCTGTTTCATTATACACTGAAGAGCCAAAAAAAACAGGCTCACCTGCCTAATATCGTGTAGGGCTCCTCTGAGCCCGCAGAAGTGCCGCAACACGACGTGGCATGGACTCGACTAATGTCTCAAGTAGTGCTGGAGGTAATTGACACCATGAATCTTTCAGGGCTGTCCATAAATCCGTAGGAGTAAGAGGGGGTGGAGATCTCTTCTGAACAGCACGTTGCAAGGCATCCCAGATATGTTCAATAATGTTCATGTCTGGGGATTTTGGTGGCCAGCGGAAGTGTCTAAAGTCAGAAGTGTGTTCCTGGAGCCACTTTGTAGCAATTCTGGACGTGTGGGGTGTCGCATTGTCCTGCTGAAATTGTCCAAGTCCGTTGGAATGCACAATGGACATGAATGGGTGCAAGTGATCTGACAGGATGCTTACGTACCTGTCACCTGTCAGAGTCGTATCTAGACGTATCAGGGGTCCCATATCACACCAACTGCACACGCCCCATACCATCACAGAGCCTCCAACAGCTTGAACAGTCCTCTGTTGACATGTAGGGTCCATGGATTCATGAGGTTGTCTCCATACCCGTCCATCAGCTCAAAGCAATTGGAACCGAGACTCGTCAGACCAGGCAACGTGTTTCCAGTCCTCAACAGTCCAATGTTGGTGTTGTCGGGCCCAGGCGAGGCGTAAAGCTTTGTGTCATGCAGTCATCAAGGGTACACGAGTGGGCCTTCGGCTCCAAAAGCCCATATTGATGATGTTTCGCACGCTGACACTTGTTGATGGCCCAGCATTGAAATCTGCAGCAATTTGCGGAAGGGTTGCACGTCTGTCACATTTAATGATTCTCGTCAGTCCCGTTCTTGCATGATCTTTTTCCAGCCGCAGCGATGTCGTAGATTTAATTTTTTACCGGATTCCCGATATTCACGGTACACTCGTGAAATGGTTGTACGTGGAAATCCAAATTTCATTGCTACCTCGGAGATGCTATGTCCCATCTCTCGTGCGGCAACTATAACACCACATTCTAACTCACCTAAATCTCGATAACCTGCCATTGTAGCAGCAGTAACCGATCTAACAACTATGCCAGACACTTGTTGTGTTATATAGGCGTTGCCGACATCAGCGCCGTACTCTGATTGGTTCCATATCTCTTTATTTGCATACGCATGCCTGTACCAGTTTTTCTGGGCTCTTCAGTTTATGTGAGTAATACTGTAACAAGGTTGATACAATAGAAGTTTGCTATTATCATTTTCTGGCAATGCATTCCAAATTATATGCTAGTGACACCATGGACAATGTTATACAGGTGAAGTGCTTGATGAGTGTCATGGTTGCAAACGTTATTTGACTCATAACGATGTACTTATGAATGTTAGGAAACAATATGAAGGTGTAACGACTAAGGAGCTTTTAAATTTTAGAATAAGCAAAATTAAATATATAAATAAGTCCCCCCAGCAACTTTAATATATATTTTTGTTTCCCTTAATAAAGAAGTTTAAATAGTGAATAATTAAAATGAATAAGAATACATTCCTGAATTGCAGCAAATTTTCAAAACAGGTGAGCATTCACAGAAGATTGATGAAAATACACTAGGTGTAGATTGCTCATAGCATGAAGGCTGAGTTTATTGTGAACTATTATTATACAATTGATTACCTTCCACTCTTCACATTCAGGTTCAATTCGATGTAATCCCAAAGGGTGATTCACTTTGCTTGATGTGTAGTGTTTGCTGTCATGTGTCACCTAAAAGTTAAAAGATTCACCATTCTTAGTTTCATAATTACTTAACATAGAAACAATCTATGACTTTGAAGATATTATGCAACCACTTTTTCTATCAGAGATGTATCTTGTACCAATTTCAGAGAAGTCTGACCATTTTGTACATTTTAGTCAGTTTGCAAAGAACACAGTTTTTTTAAAATTAGCTATTATATATAGTGAAAAATCCTATATAACGATAACCCTCTACAGCAATATTATTCCCTGGCTCAGATGCACTTTTCATAGTGTAAATATATTATATCTATATATGAATAACTCCTTTATAAAGAGACATTTCTCCAGTCACTGGAGTATCATTATATAGGCATTTCGCTATACAGCCAGGCCTCTGTATGCGCAGCCTCTTTTCCAGTTTCCTCAAGGTTGCAGTTCTATTGTTCGTATCAGAACAAAATATAAATTGTGCAATGTTAATTAATTAAAAAATCCTCCTAAACGTTTTTCCTAACATATCTAGAAATGTTTCTGAAAGTAAAAACTTGCAACAAAAATCATAAATATTGACAATTATACTTCCACACAAACATATATAATGAGATACCTATAAAAACCAAAAGTTTATGGTTTGGGTTAATAAAAAATTCCCAATTTTCGTGGAAACACCTGGAATGTAACTTCCATGAATACAGAGAGCTAACTGTATATCTTAAAAAACATATTTCTTTTGATAAACCTAGGCTGCCAACTTTTGAAAATGAAAATTAGGGAGAATTTTGTGCAGACCCGAATATTTTATACTATAACCGCTCCCTAATAAATACAAAAGGGATTTTTCTAAATAAAATAGGGATTTTCCACACATAAAAATTGAGGCACAGGGAATAAAATTCCTACTCAAAAATTGAAGTCAAATAAAATAGGGATTTTACACACATGGAAGTTAAACCCTTGGGAATAAAATGCCTACGCAAAAAACAAGTGAAATTGGAGGCCAAAACTTCAAAATGGTGATCTAAAAAAATAAATAAATATTGTGTTCAATCAGAAATGATGTGAACAAACATTTTGTGCGAATGACCCCAAAATCATCGAAAGATGAAGGAAAAAGCGTCAATTTTTGAAGAACACTGACTTTTTGTGACACTTGCTTGATGTTTTTTTGATTTCTCATGGGTGATGATGTCAGTCGTTCTACCGAGTGGCATGGTGGTAAGATACTCGTCTACCATCGTAAAGGTTGTTGCCTGGGTCCCGGGTTCGAACCCAAGGGAGGATATAGATAAGATATTTTCCCTAACGAACTCGAGGCGACCACCGATAGACAGCACCTTCACTTCCAACCCATCTCACTAATGGCAGTAAATTGCAATATAGCGATATGGCCAGAGTTGGTGTTTGGTGAAATAGTAGTCTTTCCACCATGACCGATGTTTATGTCTGTAACACAACTTGTGCAAAAAAGAAAAAGTCTGCCCTTTTCTGGAACGTTTGATGAAAGGAAATTCATCGGGGAATAAGTATCTTTAAAACTGATTAAAGTTTTTTTCTTATCGGTATTCATGTTTTGTTATCGCACGTACGTAACATCAACAAAAGAGGAAGTTTTGACCACATGCGCATTACCATAATTTTCAATTATTATCCAGGACTATTGGCTGCTATAAATAAAGCTATTTCCCTGCACGATAAGGCAAACAACTTTTCTTCTTACCATCAGAGGGTTTGTAAAACTTCCTTAAAAAGGAATTTCAAACTCTTCCTCCATTTAGGATGTGTGACGTCATTTCGAAAGGGGAAAAAAATCTGTATTTTTCAGAAACAAGAAATTTCCACTTTTTTTCCCACAAGAAATTCCTTAGGGATTCTTTTCAGATGAAGTTGGGAATTTTTAGGGACAATTTGAGATTTTTTGTGATCTTCGTAAAAATTCGGGAGATTTAAGAACTTTTTGAGAGGTCGAGAGATGAAACTAAAATTCAGAAGATTCCCGGAAAATTCGAGAGACTTGGCAGCTATGGGTTATTGAAGTGATTGAACAGAAATTCCTGGAGAGTTACAATTTAAAAGATGGGCATCAATTAAAAAAAATGTTTTTTTTAAAATCTCTGTACAAAAGTGATTATGGAAAAATTCATCAATAGTTAAATTTTTTGTTTGCTTTAATGTTAATAGTTCATAGTTTAATTTAACAATTTTCATCGTTAAGTTTATTCTTTTGTTTCAATGAATATAAAATTGTTTCATTTTTGAATGGTAGAAATGGTAGGCGTTTAGGGTGTAAGTTTATTGAACTACTATAACTTTCCAAATGGCTTTACAGTTGACATCCTCAGTATAGGTACAATCCAATCCTGTTTTAACGAATACTGTTATAGCGAAAATCTCATTTTAACAAGTACTTTTCTAATACCCCAGATAATGTTTCATAGGAACAATGCAAAAATCTGGAATTCCTTTTTAACGAAATTTTGTTATAATGAAGTGATTTCTCTGGTCTCTTGACGTTCGTTAGAATAGGATTCGACTGTAATAATGAGTAAAAGAAGATATCCCCCCCAGAAGACTGTGAATTACCATAATCTACATTCCTCTGGGGTGGGGGGCACATTGTCTTTTTGCTTTGAGATGTTCCTGCTATAGTGAGCAAAACATTTGCCATTAAAACAACTTGATCGCAACATAACAACCAATAAAGTTATACTTCAATATATGTTTCATTTGTTACCTCAGTATATTTAACTTTATTGATATAATTAACCCTTAGCTGTCCAGTGGTTTTTGGCACTTTTGTTGATTCTGTTTGTACTTTATAGCACCTTTTCCTCAATGAAGAAGACCCCTGAATGTTAGTCTCTTTGCAGTTTTTGTATAGCTTACGAGTTCTGCTAAGAAGCCGAATTCACGGGGTCTTCCTATTATTGTCAGGGGCAGTTTTAACAATCAGGTACCATTGTTTCATGATGCAGACTTATGTCGAATCAATCTCAACAAGGGACCCCAAACGGTCAATGTTAGATACAACAAGGTTGTAGTTCAGTGTACTGTGAATAAACTGTTAAAAAAAAATTAGACTTCTCTAAATGTTCTGATTAATTAATCTGTAAAATGCATGATCAGATTAATTAATCTGTTTAATTCTCTAATTAATCTGATTTGATATAATGAATAGTTAGCTTTTAAGGGAAGGAATTTTTTATGACTCTTGAGTTCAATGAGCATGTATTTCGATAGATCATATCATTAATGATTCAAAGACAGATTCCATAATAAGAAATACAGTTTTAGGTAGATTTCTAAATGAATGCCATAAATTTTAAATAAGTCAACACTTACTTCCCACTTCAGTTTTTTTGCCAGCTGAGCTGAGCGATGCAAACCCAAATGCTCATTTATTTTGCTTCGCATATAGTTCTTATTATCATTCTGAATCTGTCAAGTAGAAAACAAAAAACAGAATAAATGTCATTGAGATGATGTAGTTATAATATTCAACTACATTTGAATACAATTTTGAATAAAATCAGCTGACGTTTTGTTGTTAGCATATATGAGTACAACGCACACAATGAATGAATGAACGCCAGGATCTCTGCCACCGGACTTATCCCGTTGCCGAGATCCCTTTCAGCCCAGCTTCGTGGCAGAGTCTGGAACAAAGTGAGTGCACCTAACAGTCTGAGTGTGTAGCCAGTGTTGTGTCTGATATTTCAGTGCTGCCATCTATACTTCAAATTATGAGTGAAGTGTAATGATTGAATATTTGTAACGTTGTAGGCCTGTTGCTTTCTGTGGCGAGACTTTTTAACGAGGAGATCGGCTCACATTCGCACCTTGAAGTTGGGAACCACAGAAAACTTCAGTTGGCCACCACTGTGGCACTGGTGGGGTTCGAACCCAGATCCTCGTGATGCGAGTCCGTCACTATGACCACTCGACCACCACAGCGCCGTACAACACAAGCAGTGTGTTATCTATTTTTTTAGGAAAACCCTAACTCCCATGGGTGTAGATATCATTGAAAATTAGAAAAATGACTTCAATTGCAAAAAATAATTAAATGTGAGAAGAAACTTGGTCATCTTTTGGTTAAGGTTAAAAAAAATATATTTCTTTGATGCCATTTTTCATACCTCCCAAAGCTCATTTTCTGGTTCAATCCGATGCATTCCCAATGGATGGTTCACCTTGCTCTGTATGTAGCTCTTGTTGTCATTTGACACCTAAAATTAAAAGTTTAAAAAAATTTAAATATCAGCTTGTGTAACACGTCTTCCGAACGGATAGACTACTGGAAAACATCAAATAACTCCTATATCTATGAGTGCATAATTAAAATGAGGGCAATGACTTAAGATGTTGTGCTTGATGATTTATCATGACCAGTAATCGAAAATTTATAAACCTCACAGAAATGAGTTACTATAAAGATTGAACAACTAAAATTTATTAACAAGGGTGAATGTAAGAAAACTAAAAGAACGTACTATGATGTATTAAATATCACAAGCCACTTACTGTAAATACAAGCTTGCAGCTCTGAAGGAATTACAAAATGTTCTGCACAGGAACATACATTGAGAGTTTTTATATAAGTATTGATGGCGTGAGTAGCGAAACTCTGCCATAGATTGTTTTATAATTGAGTACAAAAATTCCCAGCATTTATGCCCTCTATATTTTAAATATTCCATTAGTATTTCAGATTAATATAATGCCAATAGTAAAGACATTGAAGACAATCAGAATTTGTATTACTTAGGGCATTTCTTACCTCCATGATTTACACATACAGTTCCCATTTTCTGTTGGACATTAATAAGGGTTCAAAATCAGGGATCTTCAAGACATGGTCCCTGGGTCAATTGTGGCCATTGACTTCCTGATAACATGTTTAGTATACCTTAGTGGCTTGTGCGCTTCATTGAGAAGATGCCTGGCTCTTGAACAATTGTTAATATTTAAAGATAAGAATTAAAATTTTAAATTGTGTGGATGATAAATAATGAGAATATAGTTGTATGTCAATTTAAACTCTCAAATAATGTGTCGTTAGGATTTAGTGAGCTCAATCATGGGTACCATTTCAAGGCTCAATCAAGGCTGTTTTTAGAGTAAAATCGAAATTTATTCCAATAAGTCTGTGATTTCAAAAAAATATAACACTTAATTAGAATGTCATTAAACAAAACATTGATTTATTATTATAAAACAATTTATTACCAATTTTCAATCTTTTATAATACTTACTTCCCACTTCGGATATTTTGCAAGCAGAGCTTCTCTATGAGCACCAGTCGGTTCATTCATTTTACTTCGGATGAAATTATGATTGTTATAAGCAACCTGCAAAATACCATTCAAAACAGAAAATACACATAAAAGAAATAAAAACCAAGAACAGATCTTCGGATGAGTGTTCATTCAATCAAAATAAAGGCTCAGAGGTCTCACTTCTAGCTACATAGCATAACTTACAGAATTTTTTTTACACTTGAATGTTCATTTTTATTTTTTGAGAAGTTTTTGGTAACAGTGATTTTATTTAATTTCCATCAAATTGACCTCTTTCAACCGCCAGAATATGATATAATTTGTTACATTATCCAAGATTTTTTTTTCAATTTCATGTTTATTTCCACAAAAAAATGTTTTTTTAAACAAAATTGAACCCAACAACATACTTCCCAAGTTGCTGGTGCTTTGGAGTCTTGCCTGTGCAATCCTTTGGGATGATTGACTTGGCTCTGCATATAATAACTATTGTTGTATGGAACCTATAAAAATTTAAAATTATTTTAATTCATTTGCATTCAAAAAAGTTGACACATTTTTAGAAAATGCTTCAAATTTACAAGAAAAAACTGTTTCAGAATATCCATAAATTAAGCTCATGATTTAGAATGTACCAATGTTCATAAATTACTGAAATATTGCTTGGATAGCAACAACAACTTTAAGTAACCTAGATATAAATACACATCAGCCGATGTTTGATTTTAGCTTCAAAAACATGTTAATCTAATAAATTTCAACATACAAAAAAATTTGCTTCAACTTGAAAAAAAATTAATGGCAAGACTAAAAAAAACATGAACTGGGTTTACAGTGATACCTCACCTAACAAAGATAATTCGTTCTGAAATCACTTTTGAAAACAGAAACATGATTTCCTATAGGTTTCCGTGGGAAACTATTTGATTCGCTCCAGATCCTACCCAAAATTTGATGAAAAGATACATATAAAATACCTAGAAGCACTCTCTATAAAAAAGACAGAAACTGACTAAATGCTGTAATGAACAGCTTTAATTGGATGAATGAGAATTTACAGGAAGATGAGAAATTGAAGATCCCCTTTGATCATTTTTGTCACACCACGGTCATTTTCTGCACACAGGCTACTTTCTGTAGGGTGGACCTACAATTTATTGCCGATTCTGAACAGCAGTCATTTTTTTATACTCATCAAGAGGTTGGTACGCTAACCCCTCAATATGAGACTCCCTGTGGAAGCAATTTTTTTCTGCGGTCGTGTCGCCGTTTCTGTTGTACCTCAGCATCAAGAAAGTTTCTGACAAGGACAAACTGGGTATCGAACTCGAGACACGTCTGAACATCCTTTGTTACTTCAGGCGAGTATCTTATTGACCTGGGCAACAGCAGTCGAAGATCCCTTTTTATTTTACACATAGGTGGGGAGATAGACATGACAGGTTGTGAGGGGGGCACGATAATGAAAGCTAGGGGTGCATGTTGATGATGATGCCAATTCATATATATGCATATATCGGCTGTAATTTATGCTGGGGATCACACACATTCGCCCTCTCCCCCCATATCTTGGCCCATGATTTTGCAACAACATTGATAGAACCCAATTATGGGATGTGGTTTCATTTCTCTGTTTCATGCATGCAGATGGAGATAAGCTCCTACAATTTACACATTGTTCAGTTTGGTGATAAGAAACTTACACTGAAAACATTCAAGTGTATGTTTTCTTTAATGCATTGCATCAGTTTAATCCACCATTTTTCAAAAACGTTCTAAAAGAGAAATGGACATGCATCTGGAAAGAGATTCCTTCAGAACTGCACATAAATTAATTGAGCTCAAGTGAAATCTGTGCATCGGTGATCGAGGCATGATGATTGATGTGAAAATGCAGCTCAAAACGTGGCTGTATTAGGTTATGCATTGTGTTATGTTATACAGGTGTTAGGTTATTGAGATGATTTAGATGTATTGTGTTAGGTTAGAATGCATCTATATCAACGAAAATGCTTGTTAGCCAAAAAATTGGCTGAATAAACTGAAGTATCACTGTACATAGACTTTATAAGCTAAGTGAAAAATTATGTCAAATGCTCAAAAATGAAGAAAAAATCAGGAGAGGGATTTAAAATGTTTTCCTAGCATTTTATAGGTTGCTTCATGACAATCCTAGCCTATCACAGGTCTGCAATATTCTCTTCATTAAAATATACTTAAAATGAAAAACATGAAGTCTATATTTTGTCTCAAACAATATTTTAGTCTTCCCATCAAAAAAATCCCAGCATGGTGGTAATATGAAAATTTTTAGGAGATACTTATAGATAGATATAATTTTTTTTATACAATAGAAATATGTATTGATTGGTTAAGTTTATGCTAAAGTTCGACTCTGCTAATTTTTTATACCTACAGCCAACAGAAATTACAAATAAAAGTTCAATCTGAACATGTTCGAACACATGCTGGGAGTTGGTCTCTGAAGATGGCAAAACACATTAGGACTCATTTTTATTAGGATTTGTCATTTTCAACAGCTATAGGGCCTAAGAATTTGTTGATCGCTTGTTCTTGCCAACCATATTATTAAATAATATGAAAAATACAGTAAGTAGAGCTGTTTGTTTGTACAGAACTAATTGTTCTGTGTATCAACCAATTATCTAAAACAGTAAAAATTATTTTTCTGAAGAAAATTCACTTACCTGCCATTTTTCTTTTTTCGATGATCCAAAATCTTGATGTAAACCCAAAGATTCATTCACTTTGCTTCGCATGAAATTCTTATTGTCATAGCTTATCTATTTAAATACATTCAAATCAAACATATAAACCGATACTGGATATTTTTCAGATTACTCTGAAAGATAATGGTAAGTGAAATCACATATACATTTTTTTTATAGATATATAACCTTATTTCGAGCTGTATGAAACCTATACTTGCAATGATTACCAGCACATCATCACAGTTGAACCCTAATCCACTTTCATATAAAGTCAAGAGTGAAAAGATGTATAAATATGGAGGTCATAACCAGAAACTTTATTTTAAATTAGAGCAAACACCCCCCCCCCCCCCCAAAAAAAATGAAATGTTTCTGTTTAAAAATAATTTGTAATTTTAAAATAACTCAAAATTGTTGAAAAATCATAAAATATAATTTTTTAAGATCTGATTGCTGTATTAAATTTCTTAAAAAAACTTGATCAGGATAACCTTAACTTTTCTTTGAATTTTGAGGATCCTGGCGATATATATATATATATATATATTTAATAAAAGAAAAAGAAAGCATTGGCAAGCATCATATTGAGCTTTCGTGAAGTTCATCAGCAAACACTAGATCCTCCCTCCACTCATTTATACAATATTAGACCTTACAAGTGTATACACAACCATCTTCAAAGTTAACTGGGGGATATTTCTTTTGTTTCAGTTTTGTTATTGACCTAGAATTCTTGTCAAATTACTCTGAAATTTCCCTTCTACCTTTAAAAAAAATAAGGTTTTTTTTTTCTTTTTAACATTCTTGGGTAGCGGATATGCACATCAATGCATCATTATCAAAGAAAAATTATGAAAAAAACTAGAAAAAAATTTAAAAAAGAAAAACCAGGAAAGAAAGGACTAATAGTATGCGCTGAGAGTACTTTCTTAAACATCTGAATAAAGTTCCCAGTGGTAAAGGAATAACTCCAGTAACAAAAGATAAATATGAATAAAAAACTCAAATAGAACATTAGTGAGAAAGATATAGACTTGGTTATGGGGGGGGGGGGATGCAAAGACAAGACACTAAAACACTAGTAGGTACGCAAGGCATGAGCTATGAATAGAGACATGATTTCATTGAATATGTTTTCTTTGGAACAGCATCGGGATCTCAGAGATACAATCGAAGTAATTAAGATTTTCAATGGGATCGATATGATGTATCATGAAATGCTTTTATGCCATCATTCAAATGCTTTTGCTCTGGGACATCAGTCTGGTCAGTTAGTTACAACTCCCAGTTGTTCTGTGTCATAGAGAGTTTTTTTCTAATAGGGTTGTAGATGTATTGAATAGCTTACCTTTTGCTGCCTTGAATTCCCCCTTGATAGACACCATCAAGAGGAAATATAAACTGAGTGGGAATAATCGTGAAGCTACCCATACTTGAAAATGAATGAAAACCATATTTTCATGGCAATGTATTTTATTTTTTTCTGATTTATTGCAACTGGGTTGCTGTGTTAAAAAGGCTGTGACAACTTTATTTTTATGACTTTTTTCAAATATTATTTATTTTATATTGATTTTCCTTTTTTAACTTTTTTTTCCCCTTTTTTTTTCTAGCCACCTTGTGGAGCAATTTGCCTGTTGTACTGATTTTGTATTTGTATATGGACAACTTGAAAAAAATTCAGTTCAAAATTCAACTTAAAAAAACTCAAATAAAAAAAAATGGAAATTCTTTTGCTTAGAGCTCATCACATTAGCAAAATTCTCAGAAAGGGACAATAAATAAATAACTTTGGTATCCACTTTAAAATGGTCACTAGCTTTCAAAATGAATTCTGTTTTTTTTGCATGCCGTCAATCATCCAAAAGTTTTTGTGATCAAAGATATCAACGGAAATTATAATTTATGATTTCAACGACTTCTTTATGGCAACCAAAAAAAAAGTATTTAGGATACAACAGAAATTAGCCTATATTGTTCCCCAAAACTTGGGCTTTGAGTTGAAATGAAAAAAAAAACATTGTATAATTTAAATTCCACACATGATGTATAAATTAACTATTTTAAACATTAAAAAGTATAGAGATGAATGGAGATCTAACCCAAACTACGTATAGGTGAGGATCATATAAAGGAGGTTCCACTATACTTTTAAGCAATATCAAAATTGGAATTGGTTTTTTTCTCATAAAATTTTCCATATGATTGATAATAAATTCTGATATGAAATAAATCAATTAAAAATGCATACATTCCATGTTTCTTCAGGTTCACTACTTTGACGATGCAATCCTTTCGGATCATTCACCATACTCTGAATGTAATGTTTGCAGTTATGCTTGATCTTCAATAAAAAGAAAAAACAAGTGAATAACAGAATTGTAAATAAGTATCTTCACGAAAACTATTAAAAGCATCTGTACAGAGATCTCCCCCCAGAATACAAAACTTAAATCATAAGCAGATAATTACCATACAAAAAAAATTACCAACTCAAGTATGAAAACCTACAAATAAAATAAAAAAACATTATTGTCCCTTCAAATAATGCTTACTAAAAACTATAAATCAACTTACTAATGAACAGTTTCATTTCCATTATATAAATCTGATTTCTCATAAAAAAACCCATATGAATCTTCTTAGCTGAATCAGTCATTTAAAACATACCTCTTTCCATTTGTCGACCTTTTTTAAAAAATGCTTTCAAGTATAAAGCAAGTAAAATGTATAAATTTACACAATATCTGCTTTGAAAAAAAATCCTTCAAAAAACAATGTATAAACTAAATAAAATTTTAGAAGTTTGCTTCGTTATACCTATATAGTCAAACTTGGTTGTAATGATATTGAAGTTTGCAGGAAATTTTGTTGTTGTAACAGAGATATCATTGTGACTGAGGTTGACATTTTCGAAAAATTTTCGATTTTAAAAATATAATCAGATACAATAGAATACTACACATGGGTTTTACATTTCTTAATGATTAGGGTGACCATATTTTAGAAGGAAGAAAAATGGCTAATTGGAATCATGAACAAGGATATTGCCAATTCTTGCAGAAAATGTTTCCAATTATATGCAAAATTTCCTATCATTGCTAAACAGTAGGAAATGAAGTGTTATAGCAAAACTGTGGTGAATTAAATTGTATTCAAGAAAAAAAAAGCTGAACAACGTACATATGTGTGATGGATAGACTTATGCATTACATAAAAAGTTTATGAGTTTTGCAAATACCCTTTGACTCTGAATTTTGCTAACTTTTTTTTAAATAAGCTTCATAAAGAAACAGGAAAAACAGGACATTTTTATAGAATAAAGCAGGAAGAATTAATGAAAAATACGGGAATGTCCCTTTTATAGTACATATAATGATCAAGTCTGAGTGTCAAACACGTAATAAATCTGTTTTTTATCATTATGTATCAGTAAGATTCTCAAAATTTGATCAGCTTTGAATCTAGAAATTTCTCGGGAAAATGCTGAAGAAATGAAAGCAAAAACAATGAAAACTGTGTCCTTTTATCCGAGTTCGTTGAATTTTCATTGACGTTATAAACAAGGTTCATTAACTTTATTCTTTATAAAAATCAGCCGGAACAGACAATTATTGAGGTTACAGCCAAGGTGTCATTATAACAGAGTTTGACCGTATTTTTACACTTGGATTAAACTTACTAAATGTGTCACAATAAAATTAATGAAAATCTTTTGCAATTAGTCACAGTAAGCATGGTAATCAAAGCAATATTTTTGTATAAATACATTATGTAGGGCCTCAACAAACATCCTGAAGTGGGGCCTCTAGGCTGAAATCTTTGGCGGGCTCCCAAGAGACTTTTCAGTGTCCCCTTTATAGTGAATTTATAGCATGAAAAAACAAAAAAATGATGGTAACTGTCTCGGGCCCCTGGGCTGGGGCCATAACACTATGCGACTTGAATACTTGTAAGAAAAATATTTAGAGATATTACTGGAATACACTAAGTTGACTCCTACAATAATTTAATATAAAATGTCTCATAAACAAAAAGGATGTTGTTTACTAACTTTCCATTTCGACTTAGATCGTTTTTGTTTCATCTGTGTGTGATCCAATGGTTTCTATAAAAAAAATAGCAGAAATATTAAACAAAAATAAATTTGAAAAGAAGAGTTCAACTTGTATATAATGTGAGACCAAAAAATCACTCAAACTAATGTAAGCAAATGTAAATTAGGGTATCTGAATATGTGAAAAATAAAGGCAAGGAATTTTTTTTGGGACAAAGCATTTGTTTTTCATTTTTCAGCAGTCTCTTTTGAGGATGGGGGTCTGCATATTTTATTTGGTCAGTGATTGCTCGAGTTATTTTAATCCCATCTAAATGGTATAATTTGCCCAACTCTTTAATATATGCAGTTAATTTTGCCCGTAAGTTTATCACGCTGAGATGTTTTCCCCTCTTCTCCCTTTTTATTAGTTGAAATTTAAGAGGTCTCATACCTTTTAACATGGTAAAAACTATGTTAAAAGGTATGAAAAATATCATTAAAAATACTATTTAAAGGAGAATAGAGAGAGGTGGGAGATGAAACAATTTTTTTTTTACTGTCACAATGGAAAAGAGTGTCCTATATATTTTGGGAATCTCCTCATGCAATCCATCATTTAGACAAGTAATGGGAAAGCTTTTTTAGAAGTGGGCAGAAACAAGAAAAAATTTTTGTGTGCCAATATAATTTTTCTATTCATTTCATCCCCCCCCCCCATATGCCAGAAACATGAATGTGCAAATTCTTGGGGAAAAAAGAACTAGAAAAATGACATTTGAATGTTTGCTTTACCCA
The DNA here is from genome assembly GCF_987345545.1 of Pholcus phalangioides. NCBI lineage: Eukaryota > Metazoa > Arthropoda > Arachnida > Araneae > Pholcidae > Pholcus > Pholcus phalangioides. Next base: position 18,344,965 of record NW_028301616.1, on the reverse strand, counting down.
TGAAACTCTGTGGAGGTTGTTTCCTAAAATGTTTAGTAACGTGTTTCAATAGGGATACACATTCATGTTTCTTGCAAAACTTAAGACAGCAAAATAATAGATCTAACCAGCTGATTAAAAAAAATGAAAATTTGCACATTCATGTTTTTGGCATAAGAGGGATGTTCTAAAATATTTCAATGGAATTATTTTAAAATCAGCGGCAGGCTGGATAGAAGCTCTAAGCTGAGTATAGTTTGCCTATCACTGATAAAGACTGATTTTCCCAAAATGTTTATTGCATCGCCTTTCCCCAACTCAACCCATAGGATCCTGTAATAAACCAGTAGCTTCTACTGGCTTCCATGGAGAAGCGACATTGCCCACTTTGGTACACACTGGTTTAGACTGTTCCTTCATCTCAAACCAGAACCAGTGCAAAAAATTCTTTTGGATTTTGTAGAAGAACTGTAGAAGGATTTTGTTTGCAGAACAACAACTTCACACTGCTCTAGCAGCACCTCAAACATTAGCACTTTTGACTTGGTGAGAACACACAATATTCATCTTATAGATAGTTTTTCCATAAACAATTGTTCATACAAAATATTATGAATGTCAAATGCCCGTACCATTTTACATACCTTCATTAATTTGTGTATTAAATTTTTTTTTTGGAGTATTTATTTTGTAGGTTGTCCAGAAAGTTCTATGCTATTTATGCTCATACGACCCATTCATAAGTTCCAAAATAATCTGATAGCACTTAAGACACACAAACTTCAAAACTATGTAAAATTATCTCATTCAGTGGTACCTAACCAGGGAAGGGAGAAAGAGGTGCGAGAAAAATATTTTATAATATATTGGTATTAGATGGGATGTTGAAAATATTGACTGAATATCACCAGATGTGCAAGAATGGGAGGTCCATTTGAGGTTTATGCAACCCAGTAAAAAGGTTAGATGACACTCTATTATCATTCAATTGTATAAAAGCTACAGAATTACTTCAGATTTATCAGACTTCCCATATGATGAGCCTGTGATTCCGGATACTGGTGCTTCGGAAGATTTCGAAGTAGACTCATAATCCTGAAATTTTCATAATATTTCGTTATTTAATTGAAATAAATTTTGAATTCAAAAGTATTATTTCTTCAAGAAATTATACAATTGAACTTGGTTAATGTAAAGTCCAAAGTAACTGGAAAAAAGTTTGAATAATCTGAAATTCGAATTATCCAATTCATCTATCCTGGATCAGTAAAATGACTACAAATTGCAAAGCAATCATTATTATTCGCATATGATAATAATTATCAATTATTAAAATTCTATCATTAGTTACAAAACTATTTCTTCAATTTTAATAATTTATATTTATATACACTGTTCTGGAATCAACATCACTGCAAGATTTCTTGACCATATTCAAAGCCTAATTTGTGAGATCAGTTCATGATCATCCGTTACGAAACTGTTTTCCAAATTTTTGCTTATTATCCTTATGTGCTATCAAAGAAATATACTTTCATTAACATATAGTAATTTGTACTTATAATATAATAATAATAATGTGATCATCACATATTCCCAAGAGATCTTTACGGGAAATTTGTAAGTGTGTTAGTTGATATCCATGCCGAACCAGGATTTGAATCCAGAGATGTGCACAATCAGAAGCTAGCTCCCTAACTACTGGACCGCCAGGCGGTTTTCCGATACTTTCCATACTTTAAATGATGACAAAAATATTTAGATTAAGTGTGGCACACATTCTCGATGCACTTCCCTTCCAACTTTAAACTATCAAAAAAAATTTGAATAGAGCAAGAAATTTTAACATTCATTTTGATAGAAACCCCAAGGAGGAGTTCATAAAAGTTTGAATTAGCCAAATTTAGAATTAACCAAGTTCTACTGTATTAGAAAAAATTAAAGTAAAAAAAAAAAATACATGTAAACCAATAATCTTTTTCTGATTTACCATATTTCCATGACAGATTCAATAAAACATGAAAAATAAAACAAAACAAAATAGTTTTTAAAAAAACTGCAATACAATTAGAATAGATATAACTAACCATAATTTCCTGTGAATAATCCACAGATTATTTTAAGAAAATTGTGCAGAAAAAAAACAAATGTTTTTGTGTAAATTATAAACTGCTGCATATCATCTGCAGCATCAACTCCTGAGAGGTTGGAATAAAAATAAAAATTTTCAAAATTTAAATCTACAAAAATAATTCTTTCATAGATAGCAGATGGTATTAGATACGAGTTGGAGAAAAGACATTCTATGTAAAAAATCTACCTGACCAACAAACCTGCTCATTTCTTGAGATTTCATAATTGGTGAATCAATTTAGACACATGGCAAACAAGGACTTGCCGGGCTGTTTGGCCATGATCTTTCCTGATGGCCATGATTTATTTCTGACATTTTACCCGCAGCTCTAGCAGACAGCTTCAAAAGTGAAAGTTGTGAGTGGACTGTTAGAAATAAATAGAAGACCATGATCAAACAGCCCGGTCCTTGTTTTGCATTAGACATCAGCAGTAAAAGCCTATACCAGTAAAATGTATACACAGCTGCAGATTATAAGAAAACATTTTCTCTTAAAGTAGCAAAATTTGAATGTGTTGATTACATGCAGAAAATTATGGTACACTTGCATGTCCACTGTTTTAGGAAATATCAATTTTAAAACCCTAAATGTGGATTCAGAAAAATATGTCAAACCATGTCCTGCGACAAGAGCTTTCATTTCAGGCAGACGAGGGTATATTATATAGGAACATATGGGGAAAAACATTGATAAATATACATGATGAGTGCCAGTCATTAATAAATATATCCAAAATTTAAAATTGGAATTGCATGCTCAAGACCATTAATTACTCCTGAAACTTACCATTGTTTTGAGGTATGCTGTGTTTTGGATTCCATCATCAGGGCCTTCAACCTGGAAGGATATCGGAGAAATAATGATCACAAAATGAAACTTTATCAAGCCCTCTTCCTCAAGAATCACCTGCATATCTTCTATAAGAAATGCAATTTTTAATCTCTGACTGAAGAAGTTTTATTAAATTATATACAGTTGACCTGCTTATAACAACAATGGATATTATGAATTTTCATATACAACAAAATTTTTGTACCGTGAATTTCCTATTGCATCTGTTATTTTGATTGCTTATAACGAACACCGATTTCAAAAAAGTACGCTTATAACAAATTTTCAGCTGGTTTTGAAATATGAATTATCACAAATTTCTTTAGCTTATCTAAATCTTCTTATCTGTAAATTTACCTTTCACAATGAACCTTCAAAACCCCTTTCGTGCACCATCTTTAGCTAGATTGGAACACAGGTTGTGGTGGAGTTAACATGTAAGAGTTAATTTTTAGAATGTCAGTGCAAAACACTAACCACTATTGATGAAGATTGTTTGTTCCGGTTCGAAGAGCGTCGTCTGTTTGAGTTAGTTCTCAACACTAGTGGTTGGCATCATCAGGAGAATTTATAAAACTGGATCAAAAGTCTCTCTCTTGATCCAGTGATCCACATTTGATCCAGTTTTATAAATTTTCCTGATGATGCCAACCACTAATGTTGGGGAAGCGTTGAGAACTTAAACAGACGACGGTCTTTGAACCCGAACAAACAATTTTCATCAAATGATGGCTGCGAAAACCTTATCAACTATTTACTAACCACTATTGCTTCGGAAATCAAAGCTATAGACAGCTGGCTGAGCCATGATAGCAAAAAATTGTAACAAAATGAGGCATCGAAAAAATTTGAGATTCAACATAGTTCAATATCAACGATTTGGAACAAAGAAAAATCGAAGAGAACGTTCTTGGATGGTTCAAGAAGAGGTTCAGAAAAGAGCTCATATTGATGTGGAAGCACTTTTTCTTGAATGGTTCAAAAAAAGGCAGGTGAAAATGTGTAACAGTGACCCGGCCCTTGCTAAAATAAAAGACATAAAATTTTACATGATTATTAGACAAAAATTATTTTAGTACAAAACATTTACACAATGATATCAATTGAGAAAAAAGACGAAAAGCAACTGACAGATATTTCTGCTGAATTATGTAAGAGACTTAAATTTTAATCCCTTTTTTCTATAAATACATTAGTTTTATCTTTATTTATTTTAAGAATGCTTACAATATTGAAAAATGCCAATCGTGTATGTAAATCACGATTCATTTCATTTGAACGCATTATTTTCAAATTGGTATATATTGATAGTAGTTCGTGTATAACAAATAGTTTTGCTGATTTTTCTGACTTTGTTATATGGGGAGGGGTTCCAACTGTAAATTATTTTTTTCGCGGTCAATAATGAAATTATCAAGTTACCCATACCAGGGTTTCAGCTACGGTCGCATTTTGCGAAAAATGCGAAAGAAAATCTTAGAATGCATACAGAACAAATAGACATCCAACCATCAATCATTACATTAGCATTGTAACATTTTGCTAAAGCTTTTCTCCCAATTTTCGCTTTTTTGCGAAAGGAATTTTTTATCTAGCTTATACCCTGACCCATACTGAATGATAAAATGCATCATAAGAGATAAGATAAGACACATCACAGAGCCATAATATGTAAGTATCATAAAACATGTTACAAATGCAGACTACAAAAGCTAATTTCTTAACCCACTTAAGAGGCATTGGCGAGATCCTTCTCCAGAAGCCTCTTATTTTAGCAATTACAAGACCAGATATTTTGAAAAGTTAATTTCTCAATGGATCACTTTTTCCTATGACCCTTAGTTTCACCTACTGAAACTATTTGATTAAAAATATACAGCATTCTGAGGGAGGGGTGGGGCTTTAGTGATTTCTGCTGTGCCACTTGAATGGTTAAGAATGAAAACCCAAATATAACACAAAAAAATTAATAAGTTAGGTAAAATCTCATAACAAAAAAAAACAAGTCATTAATTAATCAGTTCTCTTGCTTACAAGCTGAAATATATTTATTATAGAAACAAAATGAATGGACAAAAAAATTATAATAAAATATCAGAGAAATAAAAACTTTTTCATTCCATTAGGAAAACATTTCATCCCTCCCCTACATCACTTGAATTAAAACATAAACGCCATGAAAATAGAAAATTAATGTGTGTTAAGTCAATGTGAATGGACAAGCATCTAACGATCCACAGCACACACACAATGTAGTAGCATGACACAAAAAGGTAAAGATGAACGACAAGACATGTGCACCTGACATGACGTTCAACTGTCAACTATGTACAACATGAAGAAAAAACACATGAATGACTATTTTTTTTCTTCCTCTAGGATGAAAGTCTATGCCACAGCACTATTTATGGTATTAAATCGTTACACCTTTTGAAAACAAGACAATAATGAAGAGACTCAGAGATAAGAGTGTGCATATGTCACTCTTCCCGTCAACACATGCTCAAGGGCAATAAAGCCCTCTCCCCAATGGCAAACAGAGAGTCGTGCCCCCCCCCCCCCCGTTGTCTAGTGCATTAATGACATTCACCCAACCCTTAATCTTACCAGAATTTTTTTACAAAGCACATTTTTTTTTTATTCAGGTTGGTAAAACCTTTCACATTAAGCAATCTTCCATTAAAAAGATTCAGCATATAGTTTAGCATTATATCATCATAGAGAATGGGACCACAAATTCTTTTTACACTAACTGAAGTTTTGTGTTAAGCGGGTTCATGTGTTAATCCGACTGTATTATTATTTCGCACTGTTTTTTTTTTTCAAAAAAAATTCTTGGCTATTAGGAAATAGGGCTGGTTCTTAATTTTTTTTTACAATTTTTCGGAGTCCTGGCATACGTACAAAACAAATGCAAGATGTGCCAAAAATTATATCCACAGAATTTTTCTCATAACTTAAAGATACTATTACAAATTATCGGTTTGAAAAATGAAATCATACTTACAATTTTAGCCAGAATGTTATGTTCAAGGATAATTCCAGAGCCACCGCTAGTAGCCACATCAATATTTTTATCGGTCTGAAACGATTTCTGATAAAAGCAACTTGAAAACTTCATTAAGAGATTATTAAAGCATCCATTTTTTCCCTCACATTCATGTAATTCACTGTACTGCATATTTTTCACAACGAAGAAACAAGGTGATTTTTTTTTAAAAATCGTTCACCAAGAAAAATCCATGTAATCATAGTTTGTCATTGTTAGCGATGTTGACATAGATGGGTATATTCAGCATTTATCACATGGACAATACAACTGTTCGTGTGCCTGCCACAGCATGTGAGAAAATCTTGCAAAATATCCCGTCGGAGAAACCATTTACACTCGTGTACTGCATGTCGGAGGCGATAGCAGAGATCTCTCAGTGTATGACATCTTTCAGCTCAGACCAAGTGGGTGGACTTCAGACCTTCTCTGAGATCAATGATGTCATACGCCCCGAGATCTCGGCTATCAACTACAACATAATGTACATGTAGTGCATAATGCACAGTCATATATAAAGATCTTTTTTTCACATGATGGCGCACACATCAAACATGTGTTGTTTTTCTCAAGTGAAAACTAATGCTTGCTACATAATCTGGATGCATTTCATGCATTTTGTTAACATGGCACTACCTACAATTTCAATTTTTTTTCCTTGTGTCAAAAAAAAAAAACCAGACTCTTTGACAAGTCTATGGGTGCAACCACACCTTCATACGTCAAATTGTTGTCTTTTAATTATTTTTTTTAATTCCACCCAAATCTATGAAACAGCCTGTAGCTAATGTATCTCCCAATTAGCGGAAAAAATTTCAATCCCATCAGTCATCATGGCCTCTAGACAGGGATCTTTCTCCAGTCCCAAGCCAAAATTTTCATGAGCACCCTTCTATAGTGAATTCATAGCAAGAAGAAACAAAAATGGTAAGAAGTCTCAAACCCCCTAGACTAAGAGCCCTGTCAGCCCCTCCCCCCATGACGCCATGGTGTCTTTTATTGAGAGGTTCTACTGTATATATTTGATCATTTTTATCACACCAACGTTATTTTCTGCACATGAGGGGAGATTAAGCCGGGACCTACAATTTACTGCAGATTCGAAGGGCAGCCTTTTTCCCATACTTACAGCGTGTTTGGTGCACTTGTCGTCGTTGCCCCCCCCCCCCACCCCGCCCTGGTGTAAGACTCCCTACGATAGCAATCTTTTTCTGTGGTCATGTCACCGTTTCTATTGTATTCCCACAACAGGAGAGTTATTGAAAAGGATGAACCGAAATTGAACTCCCTGCCACTGTATACATGATTGCTAACTTGGAATTCAAGAATGGCACAAAATTTTCTGATTCCATGGGAGTGCATCTTGCTAAATGAGTCACTAAATCGCAAAAAAATCAAAAGAACATCATTTGGCCAATTTTAGTAGTTCTTGAGAAGAAAATCTAGCTAAAAAATCTAGCTGGCATCTGAATTGTCTTTTGTCAACCCCTCGCCTCTACTGGAGGGTTGAAGAATACATCATGATATGAAAACTCGTAAATGCATGGTCCAACAACAAGTTATATGGGAAACACAAATCCTGCAACACTAATTTATGAAGCAGAATATCCCTTGAGCTCCCGTTCGAGACGATTCAACAGTCAATAAAGAAACATATAGAAGAACAAAAGCTACAAAATTCAGTTGATGCTTGTTTTATAAGAACTTTCATTTTGTAGAAAACAGATTGTCATTATATCGAAAGTAAAACATATGCGGTAATTGTCTGGACTGGACAAATCCCAGACACCAGGTCGCCATAGCGACTAGAAGATTGCTATTGGCTTAGACTACAAAATCTTTTTATTTCATAATAATATGTCTTTCAACATGGGGAGGGGTCATCAAGTCCCGGAAGAGTTTAAAAAAAACTCCCAGGACTGCTTTTCTCGGGGAAAACATACTTTGCTCCTACGAAAAATTTGATTGGCACCTAAATTTTTTTTTTTGGTTTGTCCACACACACAGACCTGGTAATCATATGAATATATTTGGGACTTATCAAATTGCTTATTGTAGTAGACCAGTTGCTATAATGCAGGGATTGACAAATTGAAAAAATATCTAGGCGTTAGCGAAATTTCCTTGGAGCAAAACATGATTCCCCCCCCCCCCCATGGAAAAAATCTTAAATAATGTTTTTTGAATTTTTGGGAAGTTAATATGCGGCCATATATTAATATCGGGAACTTAATATTGAAAGACACACTGAAATGAAATTGCATAATTTTGAGTTACCCTCAGACAAAATTCGGCAATAAATCACATATAGGAAATTTAACCGCCAATACCAATTTTTTAGTCGACTTGGGGCCTAGTTCAGCTCCGCTAATAATGCATGGTTGTTACAACGAACGTAAACTGCATTGCACACAAAGATGAAAAAGACAGGAAGAAGTATATTTAAAATTGTAAAACTAAATACATGCATACACTTCAGTTTGAGAAACCTCAAGTAAAAAAAAAAAGCTGGTCTTAGAGAAATTGCCAAATCAAAATTGTTAGGTACGGAAAAATAATTCCATTTGATCTTCCATACATATACAAGTATATATATACTTTTCCCATTTGTTCCGTGAATGGGCTTTTTTCCCCTAGTGTGTCTAAGGAAACTTTAGCAGCAGCTTCAAAACTGTTTTTTTTTTTTAAATAGTGTTGCCTAAAAAATGCTGATAAATTTCATCGAAAGCATGTCAATGATACTGTAAACACTAAAAATGAGTAAAAAAAACCATATAGATTAATTAAGATACTGGTTGTATATCATTCATCAGCTGGATGCCATCACTTACCTGCGTTAGCCGATTCATCTGCAGGAATACATGGAAAAAAAATTAAATCCATTAATAATGAATTAAATCAGAAAGATATACATATAGGGTAATCATAAAAATAACTTTGCTGATGTAATGAGCCCCTAGTAGTCACAAAAATCAATTAATTTCAATGAAATTCGAGATATAGGTGTTTCAAATTAGGCACTTCAGAATGAAAAGCGAAACAAAAGCCTAGCTCTCACGATCAAAGCAAGAAAATTTTCTAAAAATTTGAATGGCAACACTCACTTTATGTTATTGCAAAGTCATCAGTGCAGTGAAAAACCATGAATGGCATTGATTGGCCACAACGCAATAAGAGTCGAGATTTAAAACTTATTACAATACTTTTTACAGAATTTAACAGAATTGAAACTTATTATTTATTTAATCTTATAAATTATGACAAAATTTTAATTTCCCCATAAGTCTTGATCCCTTAATATGTCAATCCGCAACCTCAGCCCATGGAGAACCAGTTCTTTGAATTTTTCATAGATCACTCAGAAACTTTGTCACAGATTTCCTTGTTGCTTCCACATGTTTCTTTGTCTGCATCTGGTGCCCGTGTTTATGTTACAGGTACCGTTCCAGCGATATTTATGATTTTTTGCTGCACTGGTCACTTTGCAATGCATAAAAATTAGTGTTGAAATTTGAATTTTTCAAAATTTTGTTGCTCTGACCATAACCACAAAAGCTAGGTTTTTGTTTCTCTACTTATTCTCGAGCGCATACTCTGTAACACCTACATCTTGAATTTTATTCACATTCATTGGTTTTTTCAGCCGCTAAAGGGTTCATATATTGGCGAAGTTATTTTATGACCACACCCTGAACATCGATTCAATATGCGCACTTGAAAATCCATATTTTTGCTATTATTAGCAACAATCATGATGACTGAGCAAACCCGTCTTCTGTGGACACTGGTGGGACCAAAATAATGTTTTGTAAAAGAAGCATGGCTGTTAATCAAAGGTTTAAAAAACATAATTAATTTGAATATCATACAGAGAAATTATTATTTGGCCGTAAAAGAGAGGGTACATCTCATCTAAGAGGTGTCCATTAAGAGGGATTTTACTGTACTGTAAGTATCAAGAAACTAAACACTATATCCTAGTAGTATATCCAAGTGGTTCCAAATCTCATATGCCCCTCCCCCATGGCTCTGGAATATTCTGAAGAGGGCATCCATCCGATTCCAGCATTGTCACATGGGGCACGGGGTAGGGAAGGTAATAAAATGTCTTTGTTGGACACAAACCACAAAAAGGTTCAGACAACGACATCCGGTGTGGAAAGATGTCAGACTTCTTCGGAAATTTCAAAGAAACATGCATGGTGAAGAGAAAAATTAAGGGAATTTCCAATATGACTGGAAACTTCAGGGACTAGATTGAGTATTTAGCAACACAGTACAGAAAATGCTTTGTTATGAGATGGGAAGCGAGGTGTGTTTAGTTTTCAAAGGTACAAAAACAACTTTGCTGTCTTCTAAAATGGGGATCCCCTAGTGCATGCCGGGCTTACATTTGCACCCGAGAATAAATGTCAAAATAATATTTCATTTGAAAAAAACATGCAAAAAATTTGGACGATAGTGCACGTTACTAAGCTAAAAAATTGCAAGTGTGCCCCTAGGTACTTAAAGGTTGGGGAGCTGTCTGGGCTGGAGATTCAATTATCTAGAAGTCTTAGCATAGGGACTCTATATCCTGCAGCAGAGCCCCCTAGGGTAAGTTCTTTGGCAGGCCTAATCTTAGTGAATTTATGGTACGAAAAAACATAAGAATCGTCCCGGGCTAGAGCTCTTTTAACTAGACCTTTGTGGGGTGCCATGGGTCTTGGACAGAATTTTGAAGTATTTGCTTTGTTAATATTAAGAACATTTAAGTCAAAATATAAGTATTTTTATCCCATTTTGCTGCCGTACCCTGGGCAACTTTCAGCCCCCCCCCCCTCAATGTTTTACCCGTCGAAGCATCCGATACATTTAATTACAACTGAAGCTACCACGCCACCCAACACCCTTATTTTTCATACTGATCTTTCAAGTCTCACATTCTTCACATATTCTGAAGCAAGAAGCCCTCGATAAGAGAATGTAATTTCTTCAGATTGTTCGGGGCCTTGTGAAAATGAGAATTTGTTTACATTTCCGAAAGTAGACATTTCTCCCCAAGTAGACGGGGGGGGGAGGGATATCTCCGCCCATGTATGTGTGTACAGTTACGTCACCGACATTTTGAACTAGAAACTGTCCCAGATTTTATTTATAAAAATATTTATTTTGACAAGCATAACATTAATATATTACACTTACCTTTCTTTTAATTTTCGGTGTAGAATTTAGACGGGGGGAACTAGCAGTGGTGGTCCATCTGGCTCTTCGTACTACGGGGCTCTGAGGCCTACGTGAAGAATTACATTCCTAAATCTGTTCAAATTCCCTCTCTGTTTACATGTCGTTGCTACGGAAGGAAAGTGTTGTGATGATGATTGTAACGGAATCAAAGTTTTCCCGATTTCCATGACCATACGTCCCTTTCTTTATTTCTACGCGTTGCGTAAATCCCCAACGCAAAGCGGCTAGAGATTTATCTTTAATACAGCTTTGCCCCAACGTGTCAGACACTGAGGTAAATATACTATAAGTATAATATTACTTATAGCTCAAGGGTGTCAGACACAAGTTCACAGACAAAATGTTCGAGAGTCCAGATTCTGCACCCTGATTGAAAGAAACGAAGGTTGCCGGAGCGCTGTGTCAGACCACCTTCAAGTAAAGCTCACGACTTTATCCCAACAATTCCTATAACTACAAGCTATAGATGGCGTTGCATATTCTCGGGCATGACCGACTTAGAGCAGCACCTCCTAGAGATAGAGAACCTCCTTAGAGCTCCCCACCCACTGAGCTATAAGTAAAGTTTACTTATAGCTCAGTGCCCCCACCTTATATGTATGTGAATATATGGAATAGAGTGACCAGACATCCCGTATTTCCCGGGACAGTCCCGGTATTTTCTGTTTTTTGGGGCCGTCCCGACTTTTTAGCAAAAGTGTCCCGGTTTTTCCCTTATTTTACACGGAGCCTACTTGAATATTTATTCTTTATTGAAGTCAAAGATTGAAATTATTTTTCAACTCATAAATTATGTTATGATAATTACAACTATAAATGAGAATATTAATCTCCCACATTTATCTTGGTGAACGTTTTTATTGTGGAATTCATTTTAATCCACTGCAATTTACTGCTTCATTTCCCGCCATTGTGATTTTTTCGTAACTTCAGCAATATTTGGCATCTTTGTTCGGTTTTGGCGATAATTGGCGATGTCCCGTATTTCGCTCAGGGAAATATGCTCAGCCTATATATGAAGCAAGGCGTCTTAAGTTGATTCAATGTGTTTGTTCACGTGACACAATGTCTAACACGCTCACTGAGCTGTTGACATCAGCTACAGTGTGTTCCGAAAATACCTGAGCTGGACTATTGGTCCATTCAAGTGACCTGCGACATGTTAACAGATCACTCAACTGACCTGCGACATACAGGTGTTTCAAAAAGAATTGCCCGATTTGAAATGCGTATATTACGAAAAATATTCAACATAGACAATTAAGATTAATTTTATATTGCATGGCTAATCAAAGTTTTTTTACAAACCAAATTAAAGGTGCTCAATATGTCCACCTTGGGATGCACGGCATATGTATATTACGGTAGTGAAATTCGTCCCAAACTTTTGCGAAAATGTTTGCATCCACTGCTTCCACGGCTGCTGTTATGCGTATCTTCCGCAGTTCGACTAATATAAGGGAGGCACATAAACGTAGTCTTTCATAAACGAAGGAAGAGCGTTAGCGCTATCTGTCGGCGACTGCATGAAACTCGAGATTTCCCTATTTCTACCTATACATTATTCGATCAAAACGGATTAAAAGCTGAATAGTTATGATTTTTTTTTTAAATCGGATGATTCTTTTTGAAACACCCTGTATTTCCATATCACTCAAGTGACCTGCGACGTACATGTATGTCACAGTCGGCCACCCCGTATTCGCGGGGGGTTACGCTCCGGGGGTGGCCGCGAATAACCGAAACCAATTGTACATCTCGTTTATTGACAAAGCCGCTTGTAAATTAAGCGTACTCACTCAATGTTAAAGAAAGGCCGCGGAATTGATGGCAGCGCCATCTGAAGTTTGATGGGTCAAACTTGCCGATTGATCACGTGGCTCCCACGCTTCCAAAGCTGCATTAAGAGTAAGCGTAAACAGTCCTATCGTTAAACTGGTAGCCAAACGGCATCAGCGCCCTCTCTGTTTAGATGGGTACCTGCTGGCCTGTGATTGGCTGCTAGCATCGGGTAGGAAAGTCATTTCCCATAATGCATTTCCCCATCACGGCACCATTTTGTTTACTTACTCATGTGAAGACTCTCGGTTAGGTTGGCTAGCTATTGCTCGTGGTTATTTTGGCAAATTGTTCATCTTTAAAATTATAAAAACGGGCCTTCTGAGGGCCAACTAAAATTATATTTATTGAATAAGTCCGCGTGCATTTGATGGGTGTAAAATGAACACGAAGACGGGTGTTCACAAGTATAGATTTAGCTGTTGAAGTGTCGATAACATTGTTATTGTTACTGAGTGATTTATATTTTTATGCACAAGTACGTCTCCTATAAAGAAGTAAAAAATGTCCGCTTTAGTGGAAATTAAGATTTTTAGGTTCCGTAGCAATAGACTGAAAAATTAAATCAATGTTGAAATCGGAATAACGCGATCAAAGGAAGGGGGAAGAGAAGCGTGGGAGCCACGTGATCAATCGGCAAGTTTGACCCATCAAACTTCAGATGGCGCTGCCATCAATTCCGCGGCCTTTCTTTAACATTGAGTGGGTACGCTTAACTTACAAGCGGCTTTGCACGCTTCTCTTCCCCCCTTCCCTTGATCGCGTTATTTCGATTTCAACTTTGATTTATTTTTCAGTCTATTGCTACGGAACCTAAAAATCTTAATTCCCACTAAAGCGGACATTTTTTACTTCTTTATAGGAGACGTACTTGTGCCTAAAAGTATAAATCAACTCAGTAACAATAACAATGTTATCGACACTTCAACAGCTAAATCTATACTTGTGAACACCCGTCTTCGTGTCATTTTACACCCATCAAATGCACGCGGACTTATTCAATAAATATAATTTTAGTTGGCCCTCAGAAGGCCCGTTTTTATAATTTTAAAGATGAACAATTTGCCAAAATAACCACGAGCAATAGCTAACCAACCTAACCGAGAGTCTTCACATGAGTAAGTAAACAAAATGGCGCCGTGATGGGGAAATGCATTATGGGAAATGACTTTCCTACCCGATGCTAGCAGCCAATCACAGGCCAGCAGGTACCCATCTAAACAGAGAGGGCGCTGATGCCGTTTGGCTACCAGTTTAACGATAGGACTGTTTAAGCTTACTCTTAATGCAGCTTTGTTTATTGATCATCATGAGAAGAGCAGAGTGACACAGAGGGTAGAAGAGAGAGTGCAGCGAGATTGTTGGCGATGTTTTCTGAAAGAACAATGTGATTTCTCTTTGCCGTTTCTTTTTGATATCATCAAGTATGTTGGAATATGTTGACAAGGCTTCCATCCTCTACCAATTTTTCTACATGTGAAGAGCGTACCCTAGAGGGATCTGTCATAAAAACTATCTACTTCACTTCTTTATCTTGATCTTCTTCATCTGTACCACTTAAGTTTCAGGAGCAGTCAGATACTGCTGACACTGCCATCAGATGGCAACTTATGCGAAAATGTTACTCTCCGCTATTCAAACGAAGGTTTCAACAACTGGTTGATATGACATCAGTAGGGTTACCAGATTCGAAAACTGAGAAAGGAGGACGCCTGCACACACCCTAAATAACGTCACTTTTCCCAACAGAATATTGTGGCACTATTCCCACCAATAAAACCCCCTCTCTCTGAAATGAAAACACTCACATCAATTGTAACCCATCTCTGCTTCTTCAGATTGTCTCATAAATTTAGTTTCTTTCCTAAAAACCATTACCGACTGGAACAACCTTCCACCAAATATTGTAGATTGTACTACGATTTCCGAATTTTCTTGTAACATCAATCGTCATTTTCGTCATATTTAACCACTGCATCCTCTTGTATAGGCCTCGGCAAAGCAATATTGAATAAATAAATAATCAATGAAGAGATATATGTTTCACAGTGAAAAAAAAACAATTTCCAAGGAAAAAAAAAGAATTCCGGAATAGGAGGAGAATAGGGAGAATTTCCCAAACGTAGGAGGACGCTTGAAGTGACATCGAAAAGGAGGAAAGGCAAGGCCGTCCTAAAAGAGGACGTCTGGTAAACCTAAACATCAGCCAGTTGAAATTTTCGTATGAATAGCGAAAAGTGACATCACACACACCTTTTCGAATGATGCTAGTTGTCGCAAAAAATGACGGCAATCGAGGGAGATAATCACTAATTCGTTTCTGAAATTGATCCCAATAGGTGACTACATGATTAAAACGTTGGACATGTGAGAGTTATACACATGCACTACATACACGCATACATACTCCAAATATTATCTAGGAGGTCATGATCTGTAACGTATAAGCATGATTTTCTCAAGGAGTTACCCTCTTTCAAATGAAAAGGTCTTTTTCCCAAAACAAAATTTGGAGAAGTAAAATTGAATTTTGATGCGTGATCCACGCATCTGGTGTAGTGTTTTTGTCGGGGGTTGAGGATACTTTTTAATGTAAGATATTTACTGATGAATCAGGCATCATGAGTGTTGTTTCACTCATTTTGTTTCATTTCTGAATGAAAGAAAATGTAACCCCATGGCCGTCTTAACGCATGGAATCCACTCGGGCGCAACCAGGGGCCTCGGATGCATAGGGAGGCTTTATGACAAGCATCTTTAACCCATTGCTCGCGAGCATCACGGTGCTCCCTGAAGTACCCAGAGTGCTCGATAGCACTTGATCAACGTTTTAATTAAACACCTTGTACAAACTGCATTCAAGGATTGAAATTATACCGATTTCATGTATTCGTATGTAAAACTTGCCATAAGGAATGCTCTTCTTTCGATGATGGGTACCGGCAGTGCTAACGACTTTGAAAAGGTTGAAGAATTCTGCTCTATGATGACAAATCTGGTACTATGAGTTTGAAAAGTACGCAAGTATTTGCATACTTTTATAGTATTTTACTGGTGTTTCCAGCCAGGTAGAAAGAGTCTGGGAGATGAGACACCCCAATGAACACACGCTGGTGAAGTGAACTACTTTTGTTTCACAGTGCAATTTTTTTTCTCTTTACAGCGAAAAAAAAAAAAATCTGGCACCCCTGATAATGAGGACAAACGGAGAAATTTCAAAACGTATGAGGACATAACGCTTGAAATGGCATCATAAATAAGGATCAGGGCCGGAACAACACCTCCCTTCTTTAGGGGGTGTTGGCCGGAACCAGAGAAGAGGCAGAGAGGGCAACTGCCCCGGGCGGAAAAATTTAGGTGGGCGGCAATTTTAGATGGGAAAAACACCATTAAAAAGTTATCGAATTTTGAAGTTGAAGAGGGGCGGCAAAAATCCTAGTTACAACCTTGATAAGGATGTCTGGTTACCCTTCGTCTACGAGTATTTTTTTCTGCAATGTGACACATCCATATCCTAATTGCACCATTGCTCTTATGTCTGGCAATTATAAACCGAATTTTATGTTTCAAACTTGATCAATTAATTGGTAGATATTATAAAAATTAGATGAGAAATTATAGCATCCAAAAACTGTTATACTACACTTGCATTTCAAATTGGATATCATCCAAACATTTATGTTACAATGGTTTTGAAATTGCAATATATTTCGATGTAGGGTAAAAAGAATTAAATAGTTTTTTACTAGGAACCCGTAAGGGACCCTCGAAATGATACCGAAAATGAACTGGTATGAATGGCTGAATACAGCTGGTAACCCTATATATGTACTGTATATCAATAAATATTACAGCGTTATACTGGAGCCCCTGCTACCATCTGCAACCGTGTGGCTTAACCTTTTCTCCCCTCTCGTGGCCCCCTTTTAAAACATATTTTTTTTATAGTGGCCCTCCCTGTTTTACCCACGGTCCCTCGCCTTCATCCAAGAGTGGATCCTGTTTCAATTATTGATTTGATTTTTTCTCAGCAAATTGAAAGTTAAGAAAAAGTTTTTTTAACCACTTCATGTAGGCCTACAAGCTTTCGGCAAAAAAAAAATCCGCTAGGATTAGAAAAATAGAAAAAAAGGGAAGAAAAAAAAGTGTAATAGATAAAGTAGAGTTTTTTAGTTCTCTTTCGCTTTTACATGCAGAGTAACGAAAGAAGGTAAGAAAAAAAAGTGACTTCCGTAGATGAAAGGGTTACTATAAAGCTTCACGATGATAAACAGAGAGGAAAGAAAACACGGAAAACTTGTTTAAATTTATTCCACTGGTGTTTGGACGCAGTATTACGTACGTGATCAGAAAGGTTAAATAATTTTGGTCGATATCCGGACTAGAGTCCAGTGAGCTTCTCTTGGTCCTGGCTTTATTCAATGTCGTCTAACATCATGGGTCCCTTGGGCACAGTGATCCTCTGAAAGCTCCGCACTTATGTGGAAGTAACAGCTTACATATACGCTATTTAATTCTCGAAAACTGTAGTACCAAATCTCATCATGTAGGCTTCTTATGGACACGAGGTCCCTAGGATATATCCAGATGGGCTCCATGCATTAAGATGGCCCTGGTTCTATTGGCGGTTCTAGCCATATTTCCCTTAAAAAAAGCTTTATTTCTTTACATCAGAACTTTCTTTTCAGCTTACAGCTTTCTGTGCCCCCCACCCCCTCCAACCAGTGCCGTCTTAAGGCACGGCCCGGGGGCCTCAAGAGAAAAGGGGGCCTCACAAAAATGGGCTCTGGTTGAGATTTTCGAAAATTTGCCTGGTAGGGCCTCAGAAAAATCATTTGGCCCGGGGGCCCATGATGCTCTTAAGACGGCCTTGCCTACAACCATGGCTCTGAAAGTTTGTTCTGAAAGAGCTCTCTCTCTCTCTTTCTCTCAGGCACACGTTACAAGTTTGAGAACCACCGTGGTCTACAATATATCCAACTGTTTTTTACCTTGCATCACACCAAGACCGACTGCGTCAATTCTGCGGCATGCGCGAATATATGACTGGTATTATTTACTAGACTTTTTTTTGGTCGTACTGGTACCTGTTGAATACCTGAAAAAATTTTCATCTTCATAGGATTTGTCTTTTATGACAACAATTTTGATAATGGTTCAATAATTTTTCTTTCAGCACTCCCTAACTCGATCACGACTTTAGCTGCAAAATAAGTACGCTGTAAGCAAATATGACACCGCTCCAAGATACTATGAATCCACGGGTGAATGCAAAAAAATTCCACCCAGTTAATAGAAAATTTCTACCGCTCGGCCCGTCTGCAAATTTGAGAAAAAGATCAGCCTTACATCTGAATTTGGAAGCAGAGTTTCGTAGCACACGTTGCATTTCCAACCCTTCCACGTGGATTTCGGCAGCACCGTGTAACACTATCAGGTGGACCACAAGCCTGAGACCTATGACGCCGCAGACGTATACGCATCTAGAAGGTCTCTCACATACTTTCGACACACCAAGCGCGGTTGAAAGGAACATGAATGACAGCAAACCGTTCTCCAATGTTAGCAAGAACAAGGGCAGCGAAAACACGGCCTCAATTTTGCGGAAGGTCTTTCTCAAGTAAGCGTATTTCTCCAGAATAATCATTCCCGTTCTTTCTTCGACTGATGTAGGACAAACGTCCACCGTCGACTTGACTTCTGCCTGGAAATTTGTCAAACTACGTATGAAACTTGAGCACACGTCCAAGAAAAAAAAAGAGACGCAAGTGAAGTGCAGCGTTTGAGAAATTATCCGGCATAAAGATAGTAAGAAGACTCCAGATTTTATGAACACGGAACCGTAAAACTCACCACTAGACACCTCAAAAAGATAATATAACTTTAGCCAAGCACCTGCCGAATCTTCATCGTATATTAAATAAAATGCTACGACTGCCAAGATCAACGGAAACAAAACGCAGACACAGATCAAAACAGTCTTGATATTCAACCCCTTACTCCGATGAAAACCGGCCCAGCTCGTTGTTTGCAGCGACAAATCCTCCAGGTCGTCCATTCTACGACACACGACGACCCAAAAAATCATTTTGATCACGTACGGTACGTAAGTGATCAGAGATCTTACTTGGATTCGGGAACTGCCCACAAACAGCAGCTTCACGAAACGGAATAAGTTGTCGCCCAACATGATTGCGCTCAACAGCAATGGTACAAACATGTGTTGCACGCCAATCTTTCTTCGGCGTTTGCTCAAGTCTGGCAACACCCAGGTCAGAAATTCCATAGGATACGGCAAGTTTTGATCACCGCCGTGCCGAAATTGCGGTGATCTGTAAACGTCGTTCCTAGCGTCACTGTTCGACCAAACTCTATTAGAAGCACTTGATCGGACGTGCAGAATGTCACGTAGATGGACGAAATGAGCATAACGATTCTTCATTACTCGCCAATCATCCAATTTGCTGCAAATCTAACATCAGAGAGAATACGTCACCAGAGAAAGCGGAAACTTTCCATCGTGTACCTCTGCTGCAGTTCGAATGAATCTTAAATTAAACTTGAATTACCTCTATCAAGAAACCTTTGGGAAGGAGAAAATTTTTTTCTCACAAACACAGAAAAAAAAGAAAAAGATCGATATAGGTCGATTATAATCCAGACCAATCACACAAGAACTTTCTTTTTATAAGAGTAACTAGAAAAGTATAACAAAGCCATTTTTTTCTCTCCCAAACCAACACCTCCTACAGTTACTATCCCAAAATCTATAGAAGGTATTGCTCTAACGCCCAAAATCTATCATTAAAACTGACACTTGCTAGTATGTTTTTTTTCATTTTACATGATCACCAGCATATACACGTGCCGTTTAAGAGAGTATTTCGTGACCGATACTTTCTGTCATGTCACCCACGAATGAAAAGTCCCTCTCCACGATTTCTCCGGCCGTATATTCTTCTGGCCATATGCAGTGGCTTGGACTTCATTCAAAAGATATTGAATCATTTCATACAACCCATGCAGAATCTGAGATGAAAATAGGCGTGGTTAGCCTTGGATCGATAAACTCGTAATCAAAAGAGAGAAACTTTTTTTTTTTTATGAAACGAAGTAACAAAGAAAATCAAAAATAACAGGACACGGTGTCGAACAACCTTAGTTGAGGGCGATAAGAAAAATGGTTTGAAAAAAAAAAAAATGCAGAAAATTCGTACTCTTCTAAGAGCATGCCGCAGTATAATAAGCGAAGATTGATCATTTTCAATCAGTCACTGAGTTGACAAAGAGACGCAACTCCCCGACCAATCCAATGTTTCTGTGGTTTGTCCGATGGCAGTTCGATCATGAGCACAAAGTTCGTGGAATGGCCCGTCGTACTGAGTGTACCGCGACGCGCGCTCGTCTTGTAAACGGGACAGCTGTAGGAAGGTTTCTCCACGAAGTCGTCTTTTTTTCCCGGTATTACCCATATCTAGGAAAAGAAAAATCGTCAAGGAAATACAGTTGTAGCCCTGTTTCCTCCATGAGTGACATAGTCACATTGAAAAAGTTTAAGGGGAAAAAAGATAACCAGAAACAATAGAAATACATTTCTACTCATGAATTTCATTAAGTGAGAAAAAAAAAATTATTCAAATAAAAAACAATAAGATAAATAAACAAACGAATGGATAAATCAATCATGAAGAAACAGGAAAATGGTAGAATGCTCATGATGTTACCGTCAAAGCCGGAAATGCGGCCAATTCGCGAAGTGGCCAAAGTCGAATTGCAAAAATGATTCGGACTTTGGCCGGCCATTCTAGGAAGTGGCTAGAGATCCCTGGCCAAAGCTCGATATACTGATGTAAGACGGCCTGGTAGGAGCCAAATCCATTTTTTTTTCATTGCCAACATGTGAGTGATATTTGAGAAAAAAACGTTTTTTTTTTTGCCAAATTTTGGAGAAAAAAATGATTACCGCATCGTGACTACCGTTTGATGGGTTGCCATAGCTAACGTAGACGTAATTACCACGAAAAATATGGCAACTTGATGATGATCCCCAATCATTTCTTTTGTTATCTGAATTTGGCCAGGGATCAATGACCACTCCGTGAACTGAACAGGTCAATATTTAATAAAATTGGCAAATTTCAGGCTCTGGCAGTAAGATAAACATAAATGTTTCCCTTTGAAATTCTGAAGTTATTTGCCACTTTTTTCAATGAAAAAAGGTCGATAGCAGCTGGGTCTTGTTTCTGAATACACAAGTGATGCATTTGCCAGGAACCCCAAATTTAAAGGGGTTAAAAAATAACAATAGGACTGTTCACTGACTAACCAAAATATCTTCAATCCTAATCATGGGCCTCCCATTGTCTGTTTTGCTTAGGATCCCTCATATCGAAGTCGTACCCCGAGCAGAAGTTTCAGATGTTCTCAATTTTTTGCAGGAATTTCTAACCAAGTTGCAGCTGTATTCAAATCTAACATCATCAATCTATCTCAATGAATGTGCCATCCCTCTATCATATCCTAACATAGTATGGTGACTTCTCACTGAATCTGCAATCATATTTTGACCACCTTATTTGTATAAAAGCCATAATACATTCAGAGCTGATCAATATATCGCAGGAACACTGAAAATCTGAATCAAGGACCACTGGACTCTATTCTTGTTTGATCTAAAAATTCCAAAAGTAAAGCACCACTTTAAATTTATAAACAATCAGTTTAAAATTTGAATTATTTAAAATTTTTCCCAAACTTTGCATGCAAATCTTCAAGAAAATGTGTTCCTGATAATTCACAATCCATCGATCATAAATTAACTTACGTAATATTAAGAAGTCTTATAATTAATCACTTAATTAAGAAAGAAAAATTAGTCTTTAATTAGTCTAAGTAAATTTTAAAAATTGAATACATAATTAAATATAGTAAATTTTAAATTATAAAATGAAAATTCATGTACCAAAGGTTTAAAACTGTATATTTGATATTGTATAGCAGGAACCAAACTCCTTTATTTACCTAAGATCAACTTAAGATGAACTCTAATACATGATACGAGATCCTGCTATTCCGTCTTCCCAAAAACAAAACCGAATCTACCCTAAAAACACTATGTACACTACCCATTTATGAAAATACAACCAACCTTCAAGTATATATATTATTTGTGATTAGCCTTTTGAAAATTTTTATTGTCAGGATTTTCAAAGAAAAATTTTCAGAAACAAGTTTCAAAATTCACTTGAAATTAATGATATTTAGGGGTTACCAACCACTGGTGTGTATATAAACTGCACTGCAATATTGCACACACAGTGCCGTATTAACACCCGGGCACAGCCCGGGGGCCTCAGAGAAATTAGAACCGGTTGAAATTTTTGAAAATTTGTCAGAAAGGGCCTCAGAAAAATCACTTGGCCCGGGGGCCTATGATGCTCTTGAGACGGCCCTGTGCACACATACATACTGACAGAAAATACATGCATTGATATACTAAAATATTAAAGAAAGAACACATTTTCTGCAAATATGTCATTTACACAAAAAATCAAACAAACTGAAACCAGACAAAAAGAAACTGAAATATTAAATGAAAGAAAAAAATACATAATGAAGATGGTAAATAATATTTATATCCAGAAACATGTTTGAAAAAAGGATACCACAGGCAGGGAATCATATAGAACTTTAGGATATGATTCACCGAGGACCATTTTATCTCTGTCCCAACGTGCACCTTCAATGAAAAGTCCCTGTTTCATAAAAAATATAGAGAAACAATTTAAAGCAACAAGAAAAAAAAGTTGTTCCATTGAATCAAGAAAATTCACTTCATGGGTTAGGTCAGTGGTGGCTAACCGCTGGCCTGCAGGTTCCATGCGGCCCATGAGGTGATTTTGTGTGGCCTCAGACAAAGTAAAAGTACTATGTATTGAACTAAATTTGTGGTTATTATTTTAGGTATTGGTTCCACAGCAGACTAATTTACATTTATTATTTCTAAGTTATGGAAATAGTTTACTATGTTCTCACCATACTGCCTTTATGAATACAAAAATTGCCCTTAAAGTTTGTTATGGGCATTTTTTCTCCATTTCTGCCACTTCATACGGCAAGTCACATATTGTGGCCTCTGTATTTGCAGCTGAATGAGATTTAGCATTTTGCTCACTGTGATGAATCAGAGTGGATTTTCCAACTTTGCACCTCAAAATTTCAACTGACTATATAAGCTACGCCTACCCAAATAATTCCAAAGAGCAAAAAAGTGTCATTCGATAGTGTGGTTGATATTGTGCCTTAAGGAAATTCCACATCCGTATGCTGAGATTATTTGCGTAGAAAATAGAGAAGCATTCATCTTTAAGTTTCAACGTGGCAGGTAGGTGGCATTCTATCTCTTGCCAGACTGACACTTCGTCAAACCAAACCAGTGATATATTGCTTAAAGGAGGACTCGCATAATGAGAACATGTGTCATAAATCTTTTGGTGTAATTTTATGGGCATACAGGAGCAACTGGATACACATTCGCATCCTTTCACATCTACAGGATGTCTGCCTGGTCCATGCAAAGCTAATTCATGTTATCTTAGTACTACCACGTGTTTACCCATTCCAGACACTCTCCAAGTGGATGATCAATGCAATCTACACGACTGGCTTTTGATACCCTTTCTAATCAATTCCTCGAAATAAATAATATCCGCACAGGTGCTGCTACAGAAATGATGCCGAATCAGGGGTAAGGAAAATAATAACTGATAAATATTTGGAATAAATGTTTTGTCTGTAAAACTTGAAATGTGAATGTATTGGATGGAATAATTTTCAGAAGAAATTGTAATTTTTGAGTCATTGCATCTAGCTGTAAAAAAAGGCAGATAAACAATCATTGTCATTTAATGAAGTGTAGAAATACAATGCCCCAGGATACAAGTTAAATAACTAAATTGCCTATACACTATATTATTTATGATGTATACAGATCAGCAAGTTTTCAAGGTAATTTCCAATGGTGGTATTTATACGCCTAAGTGACACCCCTGATATGGCCCACGAAGCTGCAGCTGACCATTATGTTCGCCCACAAACGAAAAAAAAATTGGCCACTCATGGTTTAAATTAGTGATGGGCAAACCTCCCGCTTGGAGGTTCTATCTGGTATGCCACCGATTTTAAAAGAATAGGATAGAGATTTACAATTTGTTTTAAAATTTTTTTTAAGGGATGTCAGTTTTTTGCACATGCAAAATATAGCTGTGAGTACATAAATATACAAAATAGAAATCATTTAAAAACTTATGCAAAAAATGGAACATGCCCTAATAAATATACATAAGTTACAGTCTCTCGAATCCCATTTTAACAAATACTGTTATAGCAAAAATCTTGTTTTAAGATGCACTTTTCTAATCCCCCAGAAAAGTTTACACATGAACAATGCAAAAACCTGGAATTCCTTTATAACAAAATTTTGTTATAACAAAGTGATTTCTCCGGTCTCTTGGAGTTCATTATAGCGGGATTTGGCTGTATTAAAATATACTTTTTCATTTTTACAGTTGTAATGGGTACACCATTGCATCTCATTTTCCATGAAAACATGCTGTCTTCAAAAAATACATATCCTGCCACTTTACTTCTAAGCATAAAATTTCTAATTATGAATTGATGTAAGAATATGCCTGGCCAGCCAATTTTTTTGTTTTTTGGCCCGCTCTTAAAAACATTTGCCCATCACTGGTATAAGTTACAATGGAAAGAGAATCCCCTTGAGTTGAGAGTATCCAATCTGACTGTTGGAAGGTGTTTAATACACCATGGTAAAAGAGAGTTCAACTTTAACAATGTGTAGTAATTAAGCTATCATGAATGGAAATTATCACAACAAAATATCATATCACATGCTCAGATATTTTATAGCTGTTTGGTATGATTTATCACATATTCACACATATTGGGACAACTATAGAGCTATCTTTACCTTAACAAAAACACCATCATTTGGTTTTGTATCTGAGTCTGTCTCAATTTTCAGCACATTGAACTGGAATCCCAAATGATCGATCGGAATGGAGTACTTTCTGGCATAGTTTTGAGCAGCTCCTAAAGCAACAACGCACAATTTAAATAAAAGGATGGAGCAAAAAGAACATAGATACAAGTTGACATTCAAAAATCTGGCTACTGATAATCTGGTTCTTTCAGATTTCCTGAATGGATTTCGGAGAGCATTTTCGAAGTTCGGAACTGGACTAAATTTTCATAACCCGGTTTAATCTTCGTGAAAGTCAGCGTGGTTCTTGATCAGCAGTTCACAGACCCCTTGTGGAATCTTTGAGATGACAGGGAATCTGTGAGCTTGGAGGAGAAAACGATTAATTTATTGTTTTTGCATTATTATGTACTGAAATGTTATCCAGCAAATGGGTCTACGGGCTTCATTTTATGGGCAGGGATTCATGGTTTTCCTCTTATTGGCACAAATGGTTCATGAAATACATAAGGTTAAGAACCCTGGTGTGAGAATTTCTGGTCTCTCACTAAAAGAACAAACCAAAGTGGATCAAGAAAAGCTGAGATTGTAACACAGGGTGATATTCAAAAGGGTGGCTGCATCATTTATGTAAACAACAATTTGTGCATTGTGTGAGAAAATACATTCAGCAGACAAAGAGGTGGCTAGAGCACTTGTGGATGAATTTACAAAGTAAGTTGATGATGAACATTTAAATCTTGACTGAATAGTCTTTACGAAGTTGCAGTACAAGGTAGTGAATAAAATTCTGTGGAACTATTTTATTCAGTTGATGAACACTTAAATTTTATTTGCTTTTCATTTAGTGTTTGATTTTCTTTCTTCAAAGGATTCTACTGTCTCGACAAGACTACAAACATCAGCTTGTCATTCTTTGTTAAACATATTTAGCATACATAACCATTAAAAATCTGGCACTCTGCTGGTCCAGCAGGTGTCAGATTTTTGAATGCCCCAACCAGTTATATTAATTTACATAGATGGAAATCCATTTAGGATTATTATATTTATTAAAGATAAAGATGGTGTTTCAGCCCATATTTAACTTAGTAACGAGTATAGTCAACTGATAATTAAAGCCCATTCTGATAAAACATATTTTGAAAGTATTTATACTTTATTTTAGCAAGATGCAGATGAATTATCAATCTTTAGCTTTGTATATAAAGGTTCAATGTCCTAACTATTTATTTCTCCATCCCCTTGAATTTCATGAAGAGAAAAAATGTCAAGATTGATTTCTTTATCATAGATTTGACAATTACAAATATTGCAGTTTTGTGCCCATAATCTGTAGATTAAAAGTGAAATAAAACTATCTGAATTTCTTAGTGTGTGTGCAGCTCACAAAATCATTATATTCATTCCCCTGAGATTACAATTATAAGTACTTTTAAAAACAAATTCCCCCAAACATATATCTTTAAGCTAACAGATGGCTTATGACATGAATGAATGAATGCCAGGGGCTCTGCAACCGGACTTATCCCGTTGCCGAGATCTCTTCCAGCCCAGCTTCGTGGCAGAGTCTGAAACAAAGTATGTGCACCTAATAGTCTGAGTATGTATCTAGTGTTGTCTGATTTTTCAGTGCTGCCATTTATGCTTCAAATTGTGAATGCAGAATAATGATTGAATAATTGTAGCATTGCAGGCCTGTTGCTCTTTGTGGCGAGACTTTTTAACAGGAAGATTGGCTCGCATTCGCACCTCGAAGTCTGGAATCATAGAAAACAAACTTCAGCCAACCGCCAGTGTGGCACCGGTGGGTTTTGAACCTGGATCCTTGCAATGTGAGTCCGTAGATGGCTTACAACAGTGAGTAAAATGATCAACACATTAAAAAAAAACTTCTTCCACTCACCAATATTTCATTAGTGGCAATGCAGATCACTACTGGAATGATAACCTCAAAATCCTATTGAAGATCTTACACTGTTTTTTGTGTACATTTAAATTTGAAAGGTTACCAGTTTTTTATCTCACTTATTATCTTCATGAACTGAAGGAAGCATTCATGCTGTATATTTTATTTGATAATTGTTGCAGCAGGCTTTAACAGGATCTTCTTCAATATCAAAGTTGCAAAAATTTGCACACAGCCAAAGATTATAAGCATTAAAATCACAATAATAAAGTACTAATGATGGTGACAAATAATTTATGAGTTTCAACTTCACTAATTGTTTTATATATTTTTCAAATATCTAAATGCATGCATAATTCATCATATTAGAATTCTGTACTATTAATGTAATTTCCACCAAAAAAAAAAAAATCTTCTGTAATGGAACATCACCTGTGAGAAATGACTGAGTGAAGAAAAAACCAGAAATCCAGAATACATTAGGAGGTCCATTTTCAATCCATGTCTGGAAGAACTTCAATCTAATGGGAATATACATAACAAGTTTCTAAATAATTTTTAGCTGTTATACCGGGGGATTCACAATGCAGAATACAATTTCCAGATGCTGTAAAATAATAACAGTTGAAGACGGGTTGCAAATGTGATCTGTTAGGCAGATGCACCAATAAAATTTGTGTCCCGCTACTGAGGGAAGTGACATAAGTTATGTGACTAGCAAGAGTGAATCAAACAAATTTCATGAGAAAAATGCCCGCAGAAGGCTTTTTAATATTGGATATGTTAGTCTCTGATTGATGCTACAGTGGCAGTACAACAGTTGCAACTTATTTCTTTGATTGAATTGAAAATGTTTTTACATAACGGTTACCCCCCTTAATTCAAGAACAAAAATGCCTTCTCCAGTGCAGGCGCAGCCATTATGTCTCTAACTAATATAAACCTCATGAGTAGAGCCCGGATTATATGCACTAAAAAAGTGGCAAAATACGCTCTAAAAAGTGCACTTAAGAGTGCAAAACTATGCACTTAAAAATGCAAAAGTTTACACTTGAAAATGCAAAAAATATGCACACACACATTTAAAAATGCAAAAATTTGTACTTAAAGTACAAAATGTGCACTTAAAATACAAAATGTGCATCAAACGCCTCAGAATATGCATTAGAAATCTTGAAAAGTCAAAAATTCCAAAATATGTATAAAAAAAATGAGAAAATCATGCAAAATATTAGCTGATGTGTTTGTAAAATGCATCTTTTCTATTTCTTTGTGCATATATGTATACTTACAAAAAATATCCCCTCATATAGCTACATATATCGCATATGCAAATATCTTCTTCATACTTTTACTCAAGCATTTTTTTAATTTTCAGTTTGTTGTAGCTGCTCAATAACGAAAATAGCATTAACCAAAGAATTTCGACACTATTTCTAAAAAAATTTAACACTTTGACATATCTCTATAAATAGCCTTTATACAATAAAACGGTTAATATTATTCGTAAAATACTTCATAAATTTCACCTGCAGGGTGAAAAAAAAACCCAAAAAATTATTTAAAAGAATTGAGTGAGCTCAAACAAACCTTCAAAAATATGCACTTATACTAAAAATTCTTTGATTTTATGCATTTATATGCATTAATGCTAAAAAAGGCTAAAATATGCAAATGCATATGCACATATGCATTTGCATATAATCCGAGCTCTACTCATTAGTATATCTACATACTGGATCAAGGTTGAGTTCATATCTGCAACTATAATAAATTTGCAGCATGTGAAAACAGTATAAAAATACAAAGGCCACAACAGGCAAATGTCCAACAAGGTACTAAAAATTACTGAAAATAATAAATACTTTATTATGAATCACCCTGTAATAGCATGAATATTCTAAAGAGCATAGGAAAATTTTTACACTGGGACATCAATGTTTTTTTTCTTATTTCAAGATAGGGACTTGATTCATTAATGAAAACAGCTATAACCAGTCCTATCAGATTAATTATAAGATAGATCAGTTCGAAGGTTGACAAAGAAAAGGCTGGTTAAATTTCTTAGGAAAAATTTTTTTTTTTTGAGAAAAATGGTCTAAAATTACCTTTGAATTTTCTGAAACTTAATGATCCCTTTACATATTAGTAGACAAGCAGACATAAGTTTAGAAAATTTTGCATTGTCCTCACACTCAAATTTATGAATCACAGGGTTAATTTAATGAAAATTTTATGTGCTTA
Source organism: Pholcus phalangioides (assembly GCF_987345545.1). Taxonomy (NCBI): domain Eukaryota; kingdom Metazoa; phylum Arthropoda; class Arachnida; order Araneae; family Pholcidae; genus Pholcus; species Pholcus phalangioides. Next base: position 18,315,752 of record NW_028301616.1, on the reverse strand, counting down.
TTTTAATTTTTCAGCCACCATGATGTTTGGGATTTTTCAAGCTTCAGATGAATTAATATCAATTAAAAAAGCAAGTAGAAGCATCACAGTTTTGCCTAATAAAGCTCTGACCTCGTCAATAACTTTCTTACCATTGCTTTTATCCAAACATTTTCTCTATAATGCTATTGTAGATGATTTTTTCATGAGTGGCAACAAAATACAGAAGAATGTTATCAGTTGACAGATATTGCCTCTTCTCAAAGAAAAGCAAAAAACTGCTCATAGCTCTATTTTGTTATGTGAGATATGGTTTTAAGATGGAAAAATCTCTCATTAGAAATCTCTCCCACAGAATGCATATGTAAATAATTAGGAAATTGAACTATTTAAAATAATGGAACAACTTAATGGGCAAATAAAACATTTTTCTCCATTACATTGGTATGAGATGGAAGTTTAAAACTCTCTTACTTTGACAAAAGCATAGCCAAAAATGTTTTATTCAGTCAGAAAGATCTTGTTTCTTTTGCTATATTCAGTAACATTTTCAATTTACAAGCTTTTAAAGGAATCAATGTTCTGCTCAAAATATTTTTAGCATTTATCAAATCTTCAATGACTTTTATTTTCTTCTCTGGGAAAGACACGTGTTTCTTTTGGTAGACATCATGTGTGTATGATTGTACTATTATAATATATATGTGTATCATTATATACAATTTTATATAAACCCAATGAAATAAAGAATGTCTTTCTTCATGGGAGTCAGGCTTCAGGAAAAAATGTGCATTACTACATTATGAAGACTGGGTGACTTTGTAAGCTGGGGGCTTTGCAATTAGAACACGATGCTAAAAACGGGAAAGTTCAACAAAAAATTCCTATTCATCACAACAGACACTTTCAAAAAGTGTCATTATTAGCCGGTTGATATTAAAAACCATTGATGTTATTATACTATGGTCTTACTGTATATTCCAGCAGCAAATTTCTGGAAACTATTGTAGAATATTTTAATGAACTTGTAGCAGAATAATATTTTAAAATATAATAGTTAAAATAAGAGTAAGAGAGAAAGAAAGAGAAAGAACTACCTTGTCAGAAGATCCAACATATAACTTCCCAATGGTTTCAATGAAGGATAGGACTTGCTTGCCCACATGGAAGGCACTTTACCAACAAGCATGCAATCAAACACTTCTTCAAGTTCTGATGACATAACCACTAGCCCTTTAACAGCTTTCTTCAAATTTTTCAGTGATTCTCGCACCACTGAAGTCAATCTATTGAATCTGATAAGCTCTTGTCTCAAAACAGTATTCATTGACTCTGTATACTGGACTGGGTACATTTCCATAACCTTTGAAAATAGAGACAATTGTTGTCTACATAAAACTAATTATACATATCAGGAAAAAAATATTTTTACGACAACCTTTAAAGCCTACAGATAATAACTAGTGAAAATTCATCTCACACTTACTAACATTTTTTACTAAATAGATTACATGCATAATACATGAAACTAAGTTTTTTTACATATAAAAAAAAAATCAACTCTACTACAAAGAGTATAATGAAAATAATAACATTATGTAATTCAATATCTTGATATATTTGAAAGTATATTATTTCTAAAATCTGATGCCAACTGCAACAGCGTGAAAGCTCTAAAAAAACTGTTTTTGAATTTAACTTCAAATTGCAAAGGAAATGCATGTTTCAAAGAAATAAAAATTTGCAGGAGTGAAAATGATCAAAAATTTATCACATTTACAACTTCATATTTACCATTTCCATATCAAAATTTGGCGGAAGCTTTTCCAGGATATCAGTAGCTAGTTCATACATCATGTCAGCTGATGATTTAGCTGCTCCACCAACACCCTTGCCTTGAGTCATCAGAATTCCATCTAGCAACTAAAATTATAATATACAAAAACTTTTAAACTTGACATAAAAAGGTTGTTGAGAATGCATTACGAAAAGACATGAAAATGTGTTAATGCACCATTTATTGAGACTTCCAAATTGTCTGAAAATATTCAAAGCATTGCCAAAGTACATGGAGAGAAAACAAAACACACCTGCTGTGTTTCTTGGTTATCTTTGGTGATGTCTGCATTCTCATGAAGACCAAAAACTTCAGGATGTGGATTTATTGGCAATTTCTTCACATACTCCACATAATGTTCGTAATCATTTTTGGAAGGCAAGTGGTAATCTCCACTTTCAGAAAACCTAAAAGTAGGTTAGAAGTGATTAAAAAAGGTAAGGGAAAAGAAGCTGATTCCACAAATCAAAATTCAGTCCTTTGTTTCGAGTCCCTTCTTTAACCCTCTTACATGTGTCACCCAAAACCAATTTGGGTAACTGAAATGTGTAATATTTCTGATGAAACAATTACTTATTTCACAAGAAAAATTAGTGGTTTTCTCCTGGGAAGGCTGGATTAAATTTGTTCCACTTTTTTTATTGACGCAATGCATAACATTCAACGAAAAAAAAAAGTCATTTTTGATGCATTTTTCTGAAACGTCACAATTAAGGGGTTGAAAAACAACTTGAAAATCATCTGGGTGAATTTTCCCTCACTCAAAACTAAAAATTTCAAATATTTCTCATTTTATAAGTTAAAATTTTCATTTTTTAAACATTGTCCTTAAAAAAAAATTGTTTGATAGATAAAGTATAGCAACTATATATGTTCTTGGACAGAAAAACTAAAAGAAAGGTCAGATCAATCTAAAACATAGAACAGTTTATAAAAACTTCTGAAATACTTTGAAATTTCATTAGATCAAACTGATTAATTTTGAAACTAACATTGGCAAACTCTACAGTGAATAGTCATAAAAATAATAATAAATATGATTTATAAACTGTACTAGTTTCTTGTCAATTAACAGTCTATCAAAACTGAAGCTGTTCAGCATTTTGTATTTTTCATTTCAATTTATAAAAATGTAACCAGGTATAGATTTCTTTTTTGACTGATTGCATAAAATGCACTAATGCATTTAATCTTCATAAACATTATTATGACATTTAACCTTTATTAACACTATTAGGGCATTTATACGTGTGTATGGTATTCTATTGTATGTGTAATGCATTGTGTTATAACAGCGTTTCTCAACCTTTCTGTATCCAAGGACCATTAGAATGTTTGAAACAATTTGCGGACCACTTGTCCTTTATGGGATATTCTTTTCAGATATTTAACTATATATATATATATAATATTAGATATTAACAGCACTCATCAAAATATAATTATCTCTTATTTATCAACTTACGAATATTCAGAAACTGATATGATTTCTTTATTATAAAAGGATGAAAGCAAAGAAAGTAGCAATCGTCTGTCTTTGTCATCTGTGACACGTCCACCATAGTTACACTCTCCAGTCAAGTAAGTCAGAGCATCAAATGGAAGCTCTTCATAGTCATTCAAGAACATCTGCAATGGCGTGTTGTTGAGAAAACACAAGATATTAGTTATCATTGTTAATATATCAGGGTTTTTTTGTTATGATGGGGGTACATATACGTTCAGTGAATTATTTGAACAGACATTAACGAAATTATATACAAGAAACATAAAAGCCCCCAAAGCAAAATGTTTTGTGTTGTTATGCAACGAGTCCTCAGCTGACTGAAATTTTTTGCAGTAAAAATCATCATAATGGTGTTTTCTACACTTTATTTAAAATTCTTCCAGATTCTTTATGCACAGTAGCACTGATTGTTCTGTTACGTATGTCACAAATTTCAGCACATACTGCTTTGGGGGAATAAAAGCTACTAACTATGCTCAAGAGTATCAATATGAGTGATATATTCATTTGATCAGGTTTTTAAACTGTGAAATGTGCCTTTCTAAATATGTACCAAAGCTTTTTAAGGGAGCCACAAGAACTTCTGGATTTTCAAAGCTATTCAGCAATAAACTTTTTTAAAAGCACAATCTTGATAAAAATGGTGCATAAATAGGCACATGCAGATTTTGGATCAAGATCAATGGAATCTTAACAAAAAAAGTAGAAGGAAAACCCTGCATGTTTCATGAAGAGTGTCTCCCAGTCAGATCAGTTTCAATGTCATATCAGCATATAAATAGTATTTTAAAATTTAATAGCCACCCCAAAAATAGCCAATTTAGTAGCATTATAAATATAATAATCTTTTACATTTACATTTGTAAAAAGATTGCAGATCAATACATATAATATTTTTGTGCTTCATTAATTCAGGGCTTTTGCTGTTTGGGAGAAAGAAATCAAATCAAATAAAAAATTGTCAGTGAATCAAACAGACAAAATCATTTTACTATCATTATTTTGTCTTTTTTTGAATTAGAGAAATTCCTTGAAGAAGTCAAGAAATTTAAAAAGAATTTTGATTTGCTGCCGTTTTACAAACAACACTGAATATAGTAACATAAACTTTCCTCACTTGAAGCTGAGTCATGCTGATACGCAAATCAGACTCATTGAATTCATAAGGTATATTCCAACCAAGCGGTCCAAATTTTCTCCTCTCTTGTACGAGAGCATGGAAAAAGCAAAGACCAAACAGTAGTTTGTGCCATGGATCAACCTGGAATGGAAGAACAAAAATCATGAATGGTCGAACATATAGAAATATTTCACACACACATAAACTGATGAATTTTAACTTAAATGTTTCCCAAGAAAATCACATTTTCTGGGGTTAATCAGATAATTAAAAGAAAAAAATATTTTTATGGGGATACTGCATATTAAACAAGACTGCAGAGAAAATACATTTCAGTGTGCTGAAACTCTTTGTTCAATGAACAGAGTCAGTAAAAAAGGTAGGGAGAATCACAAGCATCAAATAATAAGATACATTATGATTTCTAGAAAATAGTATACTATAAATGAGTGGTTCTCAACCTTTTTTTGCCCATGGTCCCCTTTCAATCATTTTTCATTCCTGTGCTCCCCCCCTTGCGACTATGATTAATTCCCCCCCCCCCCGTTTTCCCGTTAGAAGTTGGTTATTCAAATATTGTTTGAAGTATAAATATGTTTGACATTAATTTTTAATTTATGGAAATAACAAAAAAGCAAACATAAAAATAATACAATACAGTAAAAAAATAGAATAAACTATTTTCAATCAAACTTTGTGCTTGAAGTCAGTGTCATCAAGTTACTGCACTGGATGAAATTTGTATTGTTTACAAAATAGTTTTTCTTGGGTAAATGTTTATAGTTTTATTCAGAATTATCAGTTGTAGCTTTCAAAAATATGCATTCTTATAATAATAAAAATCGCAAAAGCAAGCAGTTTCATTACTTTCGTTCTCTTCATGCAGATAAAAGTAGTAATGAAGAAGTAGCTACACAATCAAGTCACAATTGAAAGTTAAAAGTTCAACCTTTCACATAATTTTCAATTATAATACAACAAGGATACAGGTTCATGTTGTAGCCCTACTTTGAATTAAAAAAAAATAAACTATAAGTGTGAAACTGTTCATTTTGAAAAAAACAAGTATAAATAGTTTGTGAACATATAATGATTCATTATCAGGATTTCAAGCCCATCAGAAAATATAAATAATCAGATTTTCAAATAAGAAAATTATTGTTTTTTTACTTTAATTTCGATGTGGGGAAAATCTGATATTTTGTTCGATGACAGCTACTTTCAGGTGGCTTTTTGGTTCATAATGTGGCCTCTCTCCTGCAAGCAAACGGCGCAATTTGTGAGTTAGCTTAAATACAACACAATATTTCACATAACTATCCGTTATGTATATCCAAAAGTCCATATTTAATATACAGGGTGCATAGGTAAAAGGGAGTATGGCATTTTACTGGCGAACCATTGGTCCTAAGGGCATACTTCTAATTAGAAAAAGTATCAAAATAATGTGTAGTACTTGAGATATGTGATTCATGTTGTGCCAGGGTTGTGTAGTTATTAACATAAAAATGTTAACTTTCATACGAATATCCTATGTTCCAAAAAGCCAACCTGAAAGATGGTGTTCTGTCTCATTCGATGTCAACAAAAAAATTCCACGTTTATAACAGCAATATCCACTGAGATATTCAAATTCGAAAAATGGTTGAAAGTTGGGAAAAAACAGCATTAAATGTGGGAAAACCGTTTTACCCTCAATGCTATTTAAATAAAGAAAGAAATAGTGAAAAAACTATTTTATGTATTTTGTTTGAAATCAAATTTTTCGGCCACTCTTTTTAAAAATTTCTTCTTGTGGTCCCCTTATCAGCAGACTCCCTTTTTGCGAGATTTTCATCTGTAGTCTCCATGGAATATCCTAGAGACCCCCCCCCCCGGTTGAGAAATAATGCTATAAATCCCTCTATGAAATGTGACATTATTTGTTTTCATCAATTCGAATCTTTAGCATAGATAACACAATAACGTAAAAATTAAAAGGGTGAGGGAGAGAGAGAAAATTTTTTCCCGATACACTCAAAAAATATGGACAAACTATTAATGAAATTTGAAGGAATTCCATACTTTTTTGCAGCCATCAAAAAAATCAGGATTTGATATAGGGTCACTGGTGTATGACCGCATTAAATTAGCACGAAGTCCCTTTGGTGGTTCATTGGTCATTTTGACACCTGAAAATACCACATAAAACTACAATTGAAACAATTTTTTTTCATGAGAAAATCAAATCTTATATATATGACATGAATCTTTAAGAAAAAAAGTATGCATCGTTAAAAAGAGAAAACTGGATATATTTATACTTATCATGCATTAGGATAGGCTACAATATCAAGTAATAATAAAAACCTTTCAGCTGAGAAATAAGGTGTGTGTAAATGATTATAATATTTGGATAAGTGAATATGTAACACTAATATATTCCATCTATAATGATAAATATCTGTGGTCCCTAAGGCACCTCTATACAGTAAAACTGCGGTTTATGAGCATAATTGATTCCAGAAATTTGCTCATAATTCACAGCACTCAAACACTCATTTATCAAATCAAACACTCATTTATCAAATCAAACACTCATTTATCAAATCAAACACTCATTTATCAAATCAAACACTCATTTATCAAATCAAACACTCATTTATCAAATCAAACACTCATTTATCTCTCAAATCACAAACACTCATATATCTATTTTTCACATAGAGCAGTGTTTTTCAAACTTTTGTTACCTGTGCTTCAGTGCCCTAGTTAACACCTAAGCAGCTCCCATAACAGTCGAACAAAAATCATTTCTTTAATGCAACAAACCGGGACATATCAATATCGACAGTTCATAGCAATATCCCAAGGAGCTATAATGCACGACTTTGAAAACCACTACCATGGGAAATAATGAAACGATTTTTATCCCCCTGACTGTCACCCTCATGACAGCCATGACCATTTTGGAAAAAAAAGTGCAGGGTGACTTATTTTAAATTATAGTATTTTCACTTATTATATATTGAAGGCTTGAGAATTTTTGGAATGATACAAAATTGCAGAGGCTTCACTTTAAAATCTTCACTTGTATCAACACTCAAAAAGAGGGTGAGACAGTTTTTCGTGGGCTTGCGCTATGCTTATGAAATCGATAAGAAAAGAATTGAACTTTACAAAGGTTTCGTGATTTACATATGAATACGATACATTTTATTCAACTTCGTCTTTCATCAAAAGTGCTCTGAAAAATGACTGAGCCTGGCTCCTCAACTTGTTGAGATGGATTTCCCAGCAATAAGAGAAAGCAAACAGTCAGATTTTCAATTATGATCACATGCTGCTCGACAACAAATGCAAGAATTTATAATGCTCATCTAGAAGTGTTTGGTATACATGCTACTCATATGGCAAAGAGATGTCTTGTTTATCAAGTCAAAATCTGTTTAAAAATTTTGCTCGTCTTGTGAGACATCCCTCGTTAATTGAGTTCAAATTTGATAGAAATATTTTGCTCATTTTGCAAAGCACTCATAAACCAAATTACCTTGAATCCAAAGTTTCACTGTATTTTATTTATATATATTTTTTGAAGCTACACACATCTTATGAAAGAATGACGTCACTCTCAACTATCATACAAAGTTTTTAACAACTGGCTGTTGCAAAGATGAATTTTTGGAAAGAGAGAAAATTCAACTGCCTTTGAGAGGAATCAATCCCCCCATCCTTTCAAAAGAACATGGTTCATGTTGAAAACCTTCGTATGATAGTGGAGAGTGATGTCATCCTTTCATAAGTTGCCATCTGGTGGCTGTATCAGCAGTTGTGAGCTTGGCCTGAGTCAGGTCTGGCCGTCCATGTGCAGTCCTTTTCAGTGCACATGAGCTCCAAGGAAAGATTCGCTGCCTTTGTAGTCTAGTGGTCTAGGATGTGTGTTCAATTGCCTGCAAAGGCAGTTGAATTTTTTTTCTTTCAAAAAAAAATATCTTTGCACAACAGCCAGTCATTAAAAATCTTCATGCACAAATCTTGTTATTGTTTTAATTTTTTTTCTTTTGCTATTCAGTAGCAAGAAATGAAACTAAACTTTGTTATCGATGAATGATAGAAAAGTTGAAAATTAATGACTCACCATTTTGTAATATTGAGACGGGAAACGATTCTGATGGATAACTGGTCAACCATAATCGAAAGTTGATATGAGTGTTTTCTGGTACGATGACCTAGAAATGGTTGTAGTATGGGTAATTAGTGCCATTCAAATAACATATGTACAAGTCAAGAAGGTTTATGGAAATTCCACTCATAACACTGACATTATTTTAACACTAGAACTGCAGAGTGGGTCAATTTGACCCAAATCAAACTTCATTTTCATTTATCTTGAAAACTTAGACGCAGATGTTAAAAAAGTTTTGTGGCTTTTCATAAAATCATATGAATATTAATTCATGAAAATTTTATTATCTTCATATTTTGTATTTCAGAGCTATAAGCACTTATACCTAGAACATACATACTATTCTATAGGAAAAAAGGGGTGTAGAATTTTCTTGGAAGTGGTTACCCCAAAGCGTATTGATAATGTCTTTAATACGCTTTGGGTTACCCTTCCTAAAATTATTTGTAAATGAAGACAGTGAAGAACAAAGGTCTTTCAAGTTCAAAGCCAATTTATTGTCATCAGAGTAGATTATCATTTTTTAAATGGAGGAATGGCAAGTACAGTTAAATATTTTTTCCTTTGTAAACTTGACTATCTCGAATTCTGACGGGACTCAATAAAGATTTTGGGAGAGTAAAAGCTTAACTCTAGAAAAAACATGTAGCTGAAATTTCTGTAGGCAAACAATGTCACAGAAAAAGAATAAAATTCTGGCTTGCACCAAATATGTTTCGCACGGATTTCCAAACCTTGGCAAGTATCAGCGTCCAATGAATCTTTCTCTCTTTCAGAGCATATAGTGATGCAACTGATCAAGCCATTTGGGAACAAGGGCAGAAATGCGTTGACCGACACCTTTTTTCACTACAATGAAGCTGGCTCAAATGCTAAAAGCCAAAAAATATGAGCATAGTAGAGACGGTGAGACGAAATCGAAGAGCAATATTATCTGACGAAATAAAGATAGTGAAACTACAGTTGTATGGAACAATGATGCCACAAAGACAATTTATCAAGGAAAGAATAATATAAGTTTTTCATTACTCAGCACGCTTCATTTGGCTGTTGCTATTGCAGTAGTTACCCCCAAAAAGCTTCCATACACATAGAAACTATTTCACACTACAATTCAAAAAAGTAACGATCGTAGTTGCAGCAATCAAATGCCCAGAAAATATTTGGTGAAGATGGCATCATAGACGTTTTCTACAGCATCCTGGATCTCACTATAAAAATATTCCTCGATTTTGTATAGAGCAGTACAGAAGGCCAGAACTATTTTTCTAAAGCAGTTCCTCTAAAATCTTATTGAAGAGCTGTGTTCATCATACGCGTTGTCCTTGTGCAAAAGGAAACGTTTGTGCACTCTTGATCGTGTAACTGTTTGTGAGTGATCAAAATAATAACAATAATAATAGTAATAAATAAAAATAGCAAAAAGGAAATTTTAGGGATATTTTCCTGTTGCAAAAACCATGGCACCATGCAAACTATCACCAATCATGGCCAACCAGTAGGTTGAAGTTCTTGGGTTAAATTACCTCTTAAAAATCGAATCTTGCAAACCAAAGAAAATCTCAGTTAGGCCCGAAGTGGGACATATGGATAAAGCAGATACACGTGATCGTACCAATTTTGGATTACGAAAGGCCGGATTGATGCTTGCTGATTGGCGAATATTGTGTTTTCTCCCCAAAAATGAAATATTCTTTTGTGATTTGACGAACTGGCGATAATTTACACAATTCTTATGAAGCAGCAGTATTTTGTTTTTTTTGGGGTAAATTCTTGGAGAATAATTTTTTCCCCTAAATGTAGGGATTTTTTACAATCACAGACGAAATTCGGTAGATAAAAGAATTTTTCTGGAGCCTGGGAGATAGAGTAGAAATTCGGGAGACTTGGCAGTTATGCAATAATGTGAAAATTATAAAAATTGAATGAGTAAATTACTAAAATTTATTGATACAAACCTCTTCACAAATCGTCTCTAAAGTATTCATCCAACTGGCTGCAAGATGACAGTTTTGTAACACAACCCATGAACCTTCAACTAAAGCACTGTCAATCATCAATTTAGCAATAGGACCCTGAAATTAGCAATAATTTAAACAAATGATAAAATTTTTATATCCCCTTTTAACAAACTAGCCCAAACTTGATTTGCTAAGAATTGCTCGGGGGAGCAGCGGAAGGGGGTACAGTATAAATCTAGTATATACGAGAAAATAATTATTCAATTTACATTCCAACAAATAATTCTGCAAACAAATATATTTGTTATTTTCAATGTGTACATAGGTCTGAAGTAGGTTTTCCGTGGTTTCTCAACTTTGAGGCATGAATGCTAACCAGTCTTCGATTTGAAAAAGTCTCTCCGCAGAGAGAAGGCATACCTTCAACACGATACTTACATAACCTCAAAATTCAGGCATCTGCCACTTTCACTTCTAATATTGAAATCAAATAGCAGCATCCCTAGACATGATACACGCATAATTCAAATAACATAAATACATTAGGATCCCACATATACACACGCAACATGTTTCAGCATGCATCAAATTGTTAGAAATTTTTCAGAGGAATGTTAATATGAAGTGCATGTATGGTTAAGTACTAAAGCTTACATCGTGCTTCTATTGGGGTGACCACAAAAATTTTTGAAGTTATTTTGTCACTTGATTTCAAAAAATTAGTAATGGGCAATCTCAACTTTATAAGAAATAAAGTGATAAGTTCAACCTACAAGTTTGATTAATTAATTTGAAGCAGTGGTTCTCAAACAATCATTACAGTACAGTGCTAGCAGTGGCGTCAATTTTGACACAGCACTCAACTTTTTGTATGTCTAATAAGCTATTTTTTCTTAGGCATCATGCTTGTCAGTCAAATATTTGTCGGCAAGTTGGAGTATTTCCACAAATATTTCTGTCTGGTAACTTGGATTATACAAACGAGTGAAGCTCAAGAAAATGCTTGATAAAGAATCAGTTGCATGTGAGGATTTAACATTCACAGATTAGAAGAAACACTGATTATGAATCTTGCCGATATACACACCAACAAAAGATACATAAATACTATTATACTGTCTTACCTGTCCTTGTCCAAGTGAAATAGTCTGAATCATGGTTCCAGTATAACCATTATCTTCACCAAACTTCAGTAAAGAAGCCATTGGATCTGCTCCAGGAGAAAGAACAAATATCAGAGGAGAACAGTTGTTGGAATCTGCATATGAAGATGGAAGATCGAAAGTTGGTGGCTCTATATATGACCGTCCCATATAGCTAACCACAAAATCCTAGAATAGGAAGTAAATAGAAGAAATTTAGTTGTGTCCAAAAATTCTAAAAATAAAGCAATTGAAAAAAGGTATGTGATATTTCTTCCAAACAACACAACTTCACTGACTTTTAAAAATATACTTATTACAAAACAGAAAGTTTTACTCAGATGTCATAGGCAGATCTAATGCACATGAAAATTCAGTGCATTGCCTTTATTTGCTCAAAAGATTTATGTTTGTTTCAGTTCCATCAACCAGTTCAGTTCCATTAAAGTTGACCTATTCGTAAGCCCAGTAAAGGTTGATAATGTTTTTAATTGAGTGATAATATTTGCTTATATCAGTGCAGTGACCTAGTCATGCTCATTTCATTCTGCTCTATATGGTGTTCAAAAATAATGAATGTGTCACAACTGAAATATATCTAAAAAAATTTAAAAACTTTTGACATCCCAGGATATTTCCAAAACAAACATATAATAATTTATTGCATAAAATGAAAAAAAAAATTCAATGTTATAATACCTGCACAGAAGGAATGAGCTTATCTGGTCTCAAGCACCTTAGAATTGCCATATGATGTAAGCCTTTCATAACAGCAAACTGCTCAGGATATCTTGCTTCATGTGGATTTGGAGCATCATAAACTTTCTTCCACTGTTCGTTCTTATCTCTTACACCTGTAAAAATGCAGATACTTTTTAATGTCCCAATCAAGACTAAAATTGCAAAGTGATGTAAGAGAAAATAGAGGCCATGGTTAGAATAATGAAATATAGAAGAAATTAATTTCTATGGCCAAAATAATCTTAAGTTCAGTGAGATTTTTCAAAAGAAATTTGAATAAAAACCCGATTTAAAATAGCTTACAGCAGTATTTTCTAACTGCCAGGAAAGGACATCAATCACATTGACCATACAATAACAAATCCTAAAGATAAAAATGCCTGTAATAATAACATGACGTCTGTTTTTAATTATTTAATTAACAATACTCTTATGACCTCCTTCCTCCCACTATATTAGAAAAGGGTGATCCCACACCATGGCTGCCAGAGTGTCAAATCTTTTTCATCTTAAATTCTTTCTGCGGTAACATTTAAAGAGCAGTATAAGAGATGTCTGATATGTTCACAGCCACTGATGTAACTCACAAGCTCTGTTGTTAGGAGCAGTTATGTCAATCACTTCTTTGCTGTTTTACTATGTATTGATGTATATTGGTGATTGAAGGTTTGAACATTTGTTGGAATGTATCTTCAGTAAATGCTGCTCTGGAAACCTATGAATCAATCTTTCATTTCAGAGCCTGCACAGAATTTGTCACTGTATATATGTTGAATATTGGAGTGTTTGATGAGTATTACCCCTCCCCCACACACACACACACACATTTGGGCCATGAATTCAGAGACATCCTGAATTGATACATGAATGAATTTTTGAAGTTTAATATCATATTGATTTGTGAAGCACAATTAGAATACTGACTTTCCATGAGACCCTTGAGTTTGGGCAGATTAGAAGCTCGAACAATTTCATTCCAAGCCTTATCTGTCAACCAATCAGGAGAAGGATTTGGATGAGGATTTTCCAAACCAACACCACCAGAAAGGATAAACCTCCAGATCTCTTCATCAACTTCATTTCTTTAGGTAAAAGAAAAAACCTGATTAAAAAGCATGAAAAAGATAAAATAGAAGAAATAAAAACAAATCTGTCAACTCATGGTGAAAAAAAAACAATTTAATTTTAAGTATGGTGAGAGATGGGGGAAATCCTCCCGTGACACTTAGATGTAGTATTTCACCATTAACTTGATAGTGACACTTGAAAATTACAATAGGCTTCATATATTTTGTTAGCTAATTTTCAACTTGGACAATCACTGACTCACTGAACAATCATTGTTTATCACTTGCTCATTTATGTCTTTTCTTTTATTCTTTTTATTTTCCTTAGCCATTGCTCAAAGTGAAGCTTCATGTCGACAATATTTTTTATGCTTTGTCTCTCATGAGTGTCGCTCTCAAAGCAAAGTCTTTAGATGAAAAAATACTGAAGCATAATGTTGCTGTGAAGACATTTTATTACCCTTAACATGTCATCAAACCCTCCTACTTGTTATTTGATGGCAGGGGAAAGGCATTTTTAACTGCTATGTAACACTGATTGAAAAATGAATATGTTGAAAACATGTGCTTTTCACAAGTAATAGAAGCCTTTAGATCATTTTGGCATAGTGAAATTAAAAAAAAATACTTCACAAGAAAAAAGGCAGTCAGAAGAGAAAGGCATTTAAGAATACTCCCTTTTTTTCATTGGTCAAGTTTTATTTGTTAAATAATCATGTTGCTCTTTCAGAAGATTTAAAATACAATAAATAATTCTTTTTCTACATTTTTTCCAAAAAAAAATTTGATTAGTTTAGGTTGTAGATTTAGCCGTGGTAGCCAATATTTTCTGTCACAAATTAAAAAAAAGCTAGAAGCATTTTTGTTTAGCTGTAAATCATAGATGAAAGGGGGTAAAAATCATATAAAAGATGAATTATGAACATATATATATACTTTTTAGAAGGTTTGGCTGTTTTTTTTTAATTTTGAAAAATTTAGAGGAGACCTTCATCCAGCAGTGGATTGAAAATGGTTGATGATGATATATACTTTCCTAGATCTAAAATGTGGGTCCAGCCTTTGCACTTTAGATGCTCAAAATAAAAATGATGGGCAAATTTGAGAAAAGATGACTGAATAAAAAAACTAAAAAAAGAACAGATGTAGATATCCTGACGTGTATCAATTGAAGACTAATGTTAAAAGCAAGTTACCCTGTGTTAAAAAGAAAATGCAGTAGAGAAAATAAAAAGTTAAAGGAAAGGAAAGAGTAAGGTGAAACTCACTTTCCCCGCATAATGCCAATGCACAGGAGAAAAGAAAAGAGAAGTTTATCTTTCTCAAAAAGAGAGCGACACACATTTCTATAGATACTGGCAGTGAAATGATCATTAAGATTCCTTATCCTCTTTTCCAAGTGATCTGATTTTTCACTCTTCTCAATGGACTAAAATAAAGATTTCAGTGAATAAAATAATGTTAAAACACAGTGAAAATTATTTCTGACAGAACATAAACTGAATCAAATTTCTGAATTTCAAAGCAGAAATGACAATTTATATCAACAGCATGAGACATGCTATCATAGAACAGTCAAAGCATTAAACTAATTCAAGCAGTCATCACATTAAAAAAAATCAGATTTTTTTGTGTGTGAATGCCTAAGAGTTTTACTTTCACATGACAACTACTCTACGTGTTGATTGAGTCATCATTGCATGTCAACTATTCTAAGCACATTACATATAGATTGATTGTATATATAGCACTTCTACTAATATGACCTAAAAACGACATTTCTTTAATATTTCCACAAATTCATTCTTTGGAAAATTACCAACTACAGTCAATGCTCGATTTTACAAACTTCCAATTTACAAACTACACGTTTTTACGAACTAATTTTCTGGTCCCAAACAATACACTGTTCCTTTAAACGTCTTTCACAATTACAAATTATTTTTCACGTCTGTACGAATTTGTAAAAACGATCGTTAGACTGTAGTGTACTGTAGTACATAGAGAGTAGAAACAAGGGGAAAAAAACATTAATAACCTGGTAATAAAGTCCCAAAAACCAAGTTAGTGAGTACTGATACATGGGATCAATGTGACCAATGCTCGATATGCAGAAAAATAGGATAGAGGAATGAACTGCCACAGGTTGGTAACCATTTCGAACTGTGTCTATCTCTTTCTCAGTCACTGCTGCAACTTCCTAAATATTTATTTTGAAAAGTTAATTTAAAAAAAGTTATGTATGAATGGTTTGAAAAAAATTTGTACAAAATAATAGAATATCAATAGCTGTTTATTATATATACGGGGTGATTATAAAAAAAACTATCCCGACATGAAATTTTGGCATAAGGTATTTTGAGGTATGCGCTCAAGAATGATATAGAAAACAACAGTGTCACTCTAACAGTTACGGTTACAGTGAGAAAATTTCGAAAATATCAAATGGCAACACCAAGTTTTTTGTATTGGAATGCGATCTCCATACTGAAAAACACTAAATAGCCTTGGAATGGCACCTGTAGCGCGAAAATCCCCGGAGCTAGGCAAGGAAAAAGTAAAAAAGACTTTGCAGTGCACCAGAGCATTAATGTTCGTTTCATTCGTCACACCGTTTCTTCGGCTGAGATCCCAGCCTGATTAGTCCTCCACAAGGTCATGTGGAAAATTTGTGAAACACAATAAAATGCTTTATTTTATGCTGCTTCTCTGTCCTTATTGGTTGTCCTCACTTTTAACCTATCTACCGCCGGTGATTTTCATGCTACAGTTGCCGTTCGAACGCTATTTAGGGTTTTTCACAATGGAGATCACATTCCAATCCAAAAAACTTGGTGTTGCCATTTGATATTTTCGAAATTTTCTCACTGTAACCGTAACTGTTAGAGTGACACTGTTGTTTCCATATCATTCTTGAGCGCATACATCAAAATACCTTATGCCAAAATTTCATTCAGTTTCTGTGAATGGTATGATAGTTAGGGGCCCATATGTCGGGATAGTTTTTTTATAATCACCCTGTATATATATATACATAGTAGAAACAAAAATAAAGAGATATGAAGATATAGAACGAAATATATATATACATTTCTTGGTTTATCCACTACAGTTGCAATGCTTATGTTTGGAAAAACATAATTTTGTAGTATTTCCATGCCTGTACTGATATGCTGCTAGCTATGTGTTAGAGTTTTTGTTTCAAAAACAAAATCTCAAGGAAATCGACTATTAATAATGATCAATAATGTTTAACATTCAGTGATCAAATATAATAGAATTTAATCCATTTTTTCACAAATTTGAATATTTAAAAACTCCACTAAGTTTATATCCAATTTTACATAAAATTATGTTTTATTCAAATTTGGAAATGTTACAAATGTTTTGGATAATTCAAAGTTAAAGGGGGTGATTTTAGTACCTGATATAGTAAACATTGACAGTTAAAAAGAACAAACTCCACAAGCAACATCTGACTTCAGACTTTTTTAGTTAAGTTATTCAAAAATGAACAAAACCATTTTGTATTTTGATTTTACGAACCAGTGATATTAACAGCTGTATATAAATTTCCATGACCATAGAGCTGGGAAATTCCATAACATATAGTTCCCCTCATGCTAGAAACATTAATGTATAAATTTTCACTTTTTTTATTTTACTTTATTTTGCTAAGTTTTGCTGGAAATGCAGATGTGTATCCTTATAGAAACACATAACAAAATATTTTAGGAAAATAATTTCCATGGAGTAACATGGGTAGAGTAAACATTTGAACGTCATTTCCAATGTTCTATTTTTTCCAAAGACATTGCACTTTCATGCTTTTAGCATGAGGGAGACAATATGATAATTTTCCAACTAACGAATACACACAAGTACAAACAGAAAAAATATTTAAGGTTTGATTATAAAAATGATATATCTAGAGTATATATTTTTTAAATGAATGATTAGTATCATTAATACCACAAAATATTAAGTGAATGCGAATATTATTATATATATTATGTTAATTAAAACATATATATATATATATATATATTTATATGCATATGCATAAAACACCTGTTTTGCCGATATTTCTTCAGATAGTATTTTAGATGAAGTAAGAACATTGCAACCAGTTTCATCTTCAAGAATGTTACCCTGAAATAAATATATAATTAAAAAAAAGCAATAAAGCATCATGTGCCAAAATAAAACCTAATTGCACTAATAATTTTTCTTCAATGAAATCAATTTTATATTTCTTTGATATAAATTTAACAATTTCAGGTCTAAGTCCAAGCCTGACTCGGGCTCAACTTTTAACTCTAGTAGCTAACTATATATGTTGTAGCATATGTTGAACAACGAACAACTTTACGTTGTATTTATATATATGTTGTATAGTAGCTGAAATATATATGTTCCCAGTGGTTTTTAAACATAATCTATCAATTTTCTAGTTACAAAAAAAAAATAAATATATACACTTAAAGATGGCAGCACGCAACGGATGTAGCTTTTAGAAATGAAGTAAAAGTAAGCATAGTTAAACACATTTGTCTTCCTAGGTAAGGTAGCCATGTTTGTTGATGACAAGATGATTTTTTTTAATAAAAACCATTTTTAGATATTTGTACCCATTTGAATAAGTTTTTATTCAGAATTGTTTGAAATTTTATGTGAAAAAATGATGTTTTCTTATGCAGAACTTTTTTTAAAACCCTAAAACATACTTTATTTAATTATTTCTCACTAAATATTAATTATTAGTACCTTTAAATAATTGCTATATTATGAAAGAAAAGAGTGAAATTGAGAGTGAAGTTGAAATTGCTAGTTAAACTGTTTAGATGTATATATTCTAAGTATTTTAAAAAAAATCATGAAAAGCGCCAAAAACTCTCAGTCCACAGGGACAAACATAGTCGAAATATCTCAGACCCGAAAGTGTTAAATATCGCTTCAGATTGTACATTGTTCCCGGTTTGATCCTATGAAATTCTTTTCTTCCAATTGTCTCTGAAGGTAACATTCAGAATGGCCAAAATGTCTGAAGAAAATGGAGGCCAATTCAAACTAAATCTATGATGGGGCCGTCACTGACTAAACTACAAGATGACATTCGTCATGTGAGTACAAAAGTGCAGTGTTGGTTAACTCTAACCACCAAAAAATTTCATGGTGAAACTGTACTGTACTGAATAAGTACTATTCGTACTTGAATATAAGCCAAGAAAAATCAAACTCCCAAATAAGTGGGTTGCATTGATTAACTGTAGCATTTGAAAATCAAATGTTCGATACTATCCCTGTATGCATAAAAGTTGATTTCCATATGCTATGTCTAATTAATGCATCTTGTTCGAGGAAATAACAGGCATTACTCCACTTCAGAAGTTGCCAAAATAAGATAATCTTGCACACATCATACAGAGAGACCAGAAAATTTCTTTCCCTTCAATCACAGGCGATCATGGAGGGAAAAAAATTTTGCTTTTCCCTCTCCAACCATAATTATGTGTGTATGAAGGAGACATTTTTCCTTCTCACTCCCAGGGTTACTTTATTACAGTGATTCCCAACGTGGGCATTAACGCCCTCTGGGGGGCGATGGAATGTTCCAGAGGGGCGGTAGAAGCTACGGGTATAACATAGGATCCTATGGGTTGGATTGTGTTGGGGAGCGATGGGAGAAAATAATTTCTGAAAAAGGGGGTGATGGGACAAAAAAAGGTTGGAAAACTATGCTTTAGACCGTTCCCCCTTCTTTTTTTGGCACCATTGACTTGATTTGCATTTCAATTATGTGCTGAAAAAAAAATGAGCTGAGGTTGCAGCTACTGTGCGGTAATAGTTACAGACTCCCATTGTGAGAACCCAGGTTCAAACCCTACCAGAGGCACAATGGTGGTCAGGTGAAGTTGGTTTTCTATGGTTCCCAACTTTAAGTTGTGAATGCTCTCCTCGTTAAAATGTCTTCCCACACAAAACAATAGTTCCACAAACATTCAATCACTACATTTCACTCATACTTTGAAAAATAGATGGCAGCACTGAAAGTTACGAACAACATTAGATAGGCACTCAGACTGTTAGGTACACATGCACACTGCTGACACAACTCATTGGGCAGTAAATTTCCCATGGCAATGGATCAAGTTTTGATTAATTTGAAATAAAGACCCCTGGTCGCATTACAAAAATTGTTTTTTGACGTGCAATATCACTCCCATCATTTTGGCAGTAGAGTTCTGAGTTACCTTGTATATGCTAAATAGGGTAAATAGCCCCCACAGCAGAACATGCAAAAAACTGCAACATACATTGCAGAACAATCTTGGGAAGAATTTTAAGAAAAGAACTCTTCAGTGTAGAAAACAATAATTTTCACTGCATAACATTTTTAGTCAGCAGAGGGCTGACGTTCTGCCTACATTTTGGCTTCTGCTTTGCACTGCAGAACAATATGAAGCATTTTGGTTTGCAGGTAGACAAGATGAATGTATTTCAGAAAAAAAGAAACACAATCTACTTCTATGATAATTTTTTAACCTCAGATGATGAGAGGACTTCGAGAATTCTATCTTCTATCTCCTTCAACTGTCTTTTGTTCTCTGCACTCTCCAGTATCAGCTTGTTTTTACTTTCTTCTAAAGCTGGATTTTCCTTTGCTGCTACAATACCAAGAAGCTGGTCTTGTAGGCCAAGAGGAGTTATCATGAAATTAAGTAACGTAACCTAGAATTCATAAAAACTCTGAAGTTCACAGAAATTATATTTATTACAATTCTAATTAGAAAAATTTAATGATCAGGATAAATAATTGAATCACCAGAAAATAAAAGCGAAAAAAATATTGAATTCAAGTGAATATATGACGTTAAAAAATATACGGTCTTATTAACCAATTTATGATCAAGGACGTAATATTGCATTCAAACGCCAACGGAATAATTTCAAACAACTTCTCTGTGTTTTCTTTCCTCTCTCTTCACTATCCCGAAGCTTTGCTATAAACCTATAATTTTTTGCCTCTGTTTTTTCTATACCCTGATAGTGACTTTTTTTCACATGGTGTATATATTTCTACTAAATACATATAAGAGTGAAAGAAAACAGCCAGGGTGAGGGCGTGTAAAGAGAAAATCTACTTTTAAATCTACACTTAGGGGCCGTTCAAGTATTTATTACACAAGCAAATTTTTAGCCATTTTTGACCCCCCCCCCCTTGTCAGCAAAATTTCGTCATCAACTCTGCCCCTCTGAATCCAACTCATATTTTCATAAAGGGTGGTTGATGATATAAGCATTATCCAAACCCCCCTCTCCCCTTGTCATCAAAAGTCAGCAAATCGGAACCCCCCCCCCTCGATGATGATGTAATACTTGAATGGCCCCTTATCTATTATACTGCTTCACTCTTTCATTTGTTTTTTCTTCGTTTTCTTTTCTACTTTTTTTCCTTCTCCTGCTTTTACATTTTCTAACGTGTGATTAGGTTAGGACAAGGTTATCATATTTATCATCAATTCGCCAAATAGAGATCATCTGAATTTGTTGCCAATCGCTTGTAAATGAAGGGGGGGGGGGGTTTAGCAAATATCAACTTGATAAATCTACTACAAGTTTAACAAACTTATTCGCAAGAAATATAAAAGAATTTGAACACTTTTTGAATCATACCTTTCATTCTTACCAGCATTTAAACTTTTTCTAGTAACATATGATGAAAAAATAATGACAATAAAATGCAATTAATTTATTTGATCAAATCGGATGTTATAAATATATGATTCCTGGATATCAACTTGATCAAAGTTGGCATATGTGATAATAATATATACTGAAGTGAATAAAAATGTAAAACAAACCAAAAATATCAAATTTTCTATCACAAAGATAAAATATCTCACCTTCACAGATATTTCTGGAAGATAATGTGGATTTTGAAATCTTGTCGTAATGTAAAAACGAAATTCTTCAGAATATTGGACAACATTCTCTCCAAGCTTGATCATCTGCAATTCCACAAACAAACATGCATCACATATGCCCTCGAGAGATATGGCAATCAATTTAGGTAAAAGACAAAATAAAGTATATGAAGTTCAATAAAAGGTAGATTAGGTTTAAAATTTTAAGAACTTCCTGGGAGTTTCTGATCTAATTTCTTGGGAGAATTTTATTGATGTTATACCGAAAGCTTCATAACTCATGAAATTTTCTAACCAAATATTTTTGTACCATTAACATTAGCTATCTGACAATCATTTACATATCACTTGCTATAGTGGGTAGATGGTCTATCTGGATGGTCAGCGGTCATGTCTGTCTGTTATAGTGGGATCCTCATTATATCAGACTTCATTTGTACTTTTTTTAACCATCTCAGCAAACTTCGCAAGATTTTTCTATTTCAGTACTTAAAGTAGCTTCAATCAAGAATTTTAATTGCAGATATCTCTTCCTTTCAATATAATAGAGAAAAGCTTCAATGTAGGTTTGATGTATTGTGAAAAACTGTTTTTGAGTGCCTCTGTGCGCCATTAGGGGAATATCATGCCATATTTCAGAAAAATGATGTTTCAAATCTGTTAAAATTGATGATGGATTCTGGCAGCATTTCAACTCTGGGGTTTCCCATGTCCCAGATTTTTCAATAAGACAGACAACCAAAATTTCTGGTGAAAGGACAAAGCAAAGTATCTTGAGTGTGCGCCTTATGAGCCTGTATACACTGGCAAAGGCACTCTCACAACATATGGATGTGTGTCATCTCATTGGTACTACATGCAATATTGCTGGATAAATGGTCCAGATATTACACATAAAATACTGATAACGTTTTGCTAGAATGACAATGTTCCTCTGACAATAACCAGTTCCGACTGCGCTGACATCATAGCTTATGGCACCCCACACCATCAGTCCAGGTGTTGCTTTCCCTGACCCAACCCACTCAAGTAAAGGGCTAATATCCTGGAAGGGACGGAGCCCGGGCCTTATCTGGTCTGACAGGTGGTGCTTTCCCTGTGAACCAATAACATAAACAGTATGGTACATTTCTTTCTCTTAGAAGATATCATACCTGCTGTCTACCATCATTTTGGCCCCAAGGTAAAAGTGAGATCCATCACTGAAGGTGTTTTTTATTTTCCAGTAGAGTAACCAAACCCAGTTATAATAAACTTCAGGGGACAAAAATTTTGTTCGCTATATCTGATTTTGTACGACCAAAAACATTTTATGTTATGCCTGGAGGTTTGTTTTAAACTGGGTTTACTGGAATGTGGTTTCACTGTGTATACATTTATTGACTAGAAATTCGCATAACTGAATTTTATGATAATGAAAAACTCATGATGATAGTCATAAAAATCCGTAATTTTAAGATTCAAACTACTAACAGTCATTCCACTATCTTTGAAGGTGGCTTTCGTCAAAATCGGCTCCAGAATAGGATCAAGCTCTTCTCCAATGTTTTCTAAAAGTACAGGATAACCAAACTGAAGAGCAAACTCCAAAGTACGTATATAGTTTGCATCTGTTAGTTTTATTGTCTGCAAATTGTTCTGTTTTTCCATATTCTTAACCCATCTGTTTGCTTGTCCTGCAATAAAAAAATTTATTCCCAGGTGTATGAAAATTTCCCTTCCATGCAGGAACGATGACACAAAGCACAGCATTTAAAAAATTGCACTACATATAGTCAGGTTTTTTCACATTGCCTAATCATACTGAGAAGAAAAATTTTCTAGTTTGGTCTTTTGGTTTTTTATTTTTTATATAGTTTGATGCCAAATAAGTTACAATTGTGGCTCCAAAAAATGAAATCTCTTCATTCTGTCAAAAAATGGCTGTACAGAAAATTTGTAATATAATGGGGAAATAATTTTCCATGCAGAAAGAAATTAATGAAAGTATATGTCATTGTCTACTAAAATGTACAAATTTTTAGCAAACCTTGAGGGTCAATCATCAGTGGCCACCTTCTAGAAAATTTCACAATTATACTGTTTTCAACTGAGAAATTATCCACTGGCAGACCAGCAATTTGCCAGGCTCTTATCAACACTGGTTCACCCAAGGTAGATATCACAGAAAAATGATCAGAGCAAGGTATCTTGGACTCTTTGCATAATGTTTGCCATGAGGATATGCATTCCTTAAAAAAAAAATTCTGATTTTAGACTTTATTTTTTCTAAACCAAGCATAACTTGTTCCACGGGTTCATATAAATTGATTGTTCTACGATCATGTCTAATGCGCTGCTATACCTGGCGGAAGTTTACGGTGAAAGCACCAAGATATGCTATCACTCCAGAAGACAGCAAGACATCACCAACAATGTTATCATGAGCAATGGTTAACCTCTTTGCAGCTTCATTCCACCTATCTTTTTCACCACCAAGACCTCCAATCATTTTATTGGCACGGTCTAGTTTCTTTTCACAAAGGTTCATTTCATCCTCAAGATCTTTTTTCTTCTTGGTGGTCTCTGCTAATTGGTCATTTAGAGCTTGTAATTTGTCTGTTACCTTTAATTAAAAAAAATCATATATACATATATATACTAAATAATAAAAGATTTAAGAATTAAGCAGAGGAATTAAAGTACAGTGGAAGACTATTTTTTACTGATGATTTATATTTTGCTTTACATAGCAATTCTTCATGTGTTCATGTTTAGAAAGAATCAAACACCCAATATATATCTTATCAAGTAATTATGCTGGAAAGAGACATGTGGAGAAGACATGATTTTATGAAAAGGCATACCATTAGCTGGCTGCACTGATTTACGTGTTCACTTATAGAACCCTCACTATTTTTCGGTGGTGAAATCCTCAATTTTTTAATTGGTGATGTATTTGTTTGTACTGCAGGCAGATATGTATTCAAGGAGTTTCCACATGAAATGGCCAGTACACTCCTCAGACATGAGTTCTACAGAACATATACAGAATGCTCTCTTTCTATCTCCTCTTGGTATATTAGGAACCTGCAACTTCATGTATGTACCTGCAACAGTATAGTGGGTATTGCCACCAATGGAACTCATTGATAACCTAATTAGTAGCATGAAAAATCTCTGTCAAGCTTGTATTGCTGTTCATTATGTCCCACTCCCTATTGAAGCTGCTTGATGTGTTTAATTTTTATACTCATATTTCAGACTTTTCACATTTGTGGTGCTAATGCAGGGTTCCCAGTAAAATCTGCCCAATCATTTCCCTGACAGAAAATTTAAAAATTTCTCTGACAAAAACTTTAAAAGAAAGAAACATAATCCAAAACCTTAATTTCAAATATAAAAAATTTTCGTTTTCAAGTTTGTTTTTTCCCTTCACAGAACTTCTCTGACTTTTGCTAAATATTTTACATTTTCCCTGAACATTTTTCATTTCCCTGACTTTCGAGGTACTTGAGAACCCTACAATGCAGAATGTAGGCAATTTTTTGTTAAGGATCTTATATTGTTTAGTCAAATATAATTCAGTAGATATAAACATTATTGTTAGTTACATAAACACTATCATAAGATTTTATCCAAATTAGATGCATAATTTTTAAATAATGGTGATTTATTGCTTACCTTATGGAAACCAGTGTTTATTTTAATCTTCTGGTTGCAGGAATAACAAAAAAAAACACATACTCCTCTCACTGCAAAAGCAGCGAAAAATTTTTTTCCAGTTTTTTAGTTTTATTTTGTTAAAGATAGGTGGCGATCAAACCCAGACTTTGTAAATTCAATACAATCGAAAAAAGGGTGATACAAATGCAAATTCTGGTTTCAAATCCAAAATCACCTACACGTTAGTGATTGGAGCCAGACACTCTACTGCTACTCAATCCCCTGTATACCCTTCCCATACAGTACATTGAAGGACCGAGACACCCTACTTCACATATACCATTTCACTCACTTCACCCCACACAGTACAAGCAAATGAATATATATGGCTATGCCATATATATTCATTTGCCTGTCATTTAAAAAATTTAATCTAAAAAAACCAATTTCTAATCATCACAGGATGACTGAGCAGGTTACTATGCTCATCATCATATGTGCATGACAGGAGCATTGTGAGAGTTAATACATACTCCTTGAAGTTCTTTTTTCTTCTCATTCAGTTTTTCCATCTGTCTGTCAAATTCTTCTGTTGCTTCAGCTAATTTTATCTTCTTAGGGGCTACAAACTTTATGACCTTGTCATAAACTTCCATAGCTCTAACCCAACAACACAGTCCTTCACAAGCAACAGACACTTTCTTTATTGCTGCTGGATCAAATCTGGGATCATCTATGAACCTTTTGTATGAATGAAAATATTGAATAAGCGCACAAACACCAATAAAAACAATTTTTAAAAAATATATTATAACAGATCTCTTCACTATCCTATGATGAGCATGTGGCTTTATTATTATTATTTTATAATTAAATGGTGTGTGAACAATGTTCTTAAAAAAAAGAAACAGCTACATGTTTTTGAGGGGGAAAAAATTACCATATTCCCCTTAAATTAGGGCATGCCGTAAAATCAGGAGAGACCAGACTTTTGAATGCTAGCGTCTGGTTTATTCTGGGCATGACATGAAATCAAGGTTCAATAATGATCACATGATACATTCAGAAGATATCAATCTACACTGCTGGCCACCCAAATTGCAACACCAAGAAAGACAAGAGATATCGCAACAATATTTATTTTGTAGATAACATGTTGACCAAGCATCAAATGATTAAATTTATAGACTTCTGTGAAGTGTGGTTCCTGCCAAAATCAGTAGACAGAGTAGCCGCCATTGTTGGAGATCACCGCTGCCACACGCCTCGGCATTGATTCAAAGAGACTTTGGATGTGTTCTTGGGGTACAGCAGACCAAGCAGCTTCCACGCGTTGCCAAAGTTGATCTGGTGTGGCAGCTGGGGATGTAATCTGGGTCAATCGTTGAGCAACCATGGACCACATGTTTTCTATCGGTGAAAGATCCGGAGAGCGAGCTGGCCAGGGAAGCAATTCAATCTGGCGATTGACGAAGAACTTTTGGACAATGCGTGCCACGTGTGGTCGCGCATTATCCTGCTGAAATATGGCTGTGGGTGAGCCCTGAAGGTAAGGAAGGACAACTGGCTCCAACACCTCGGAGATGTAGCGCTGGCTTTTTAAAGTACCGGCAAT
Source organism: Pholcus phalangioides (assembly GCF_987345545.1). Classification (NCBI taxonomy): domain Eukaryota; kingdom Metazoa; phylum Arthropoda; class Arachnida; order Araneae; family Pholcidae; genus Pholcus; species Pholcus phalangioides. Next base: position 18,289,045 of record NW_028301616.1, on the reverse strand, counting down.
GCGTACTAGAGGAGTGCGAGAGTGATATCCAATACCGCCCCATACCATAATACCCGGTGCAGGTGTAACGTATCGGGATCCGATCCCTCTACGTTAATGGTGGTCTTGTCGTTATGTGGGAAATTCCTTCTTATTTTAGACCCCAGGGACCTCTCAGTTACCGGAAACCACCCGAGGACCCACTGGCGAACCGGTAAGGGCCAGAGTGTTCGATTAGTTCGGCAGTCGGCGGGTGGGGTCTTTCGGCTGTCGAACGAGAACGGGCCAGAGGTCGGGCTACTGATGTCCCACATAAATTAATTTCCCTCATGACGACGATGCCGCTATTTTCGTGGAGGGGTTTGATCCAATATATGTATAGTTGGGCGAGGCTTAGCCCAGTTTAAATTATTTTTATCGAAGAACCTCCCGGGGGAGTTGTTGCAAGTCTCGTTGTGCGGATACGAAAATATAGTGTTGTACTCACTTATTTTCGGCGGGGGGCTGCAGACCTCCGTCGGAACAATTCATTTCATATTGTTATGTTGGTAATGTTTACATAATCGGGAGAGTCTGATCAGCTCTCCGGATTATGTCATGTTGCCAGATTCCAATGTAATTAAATTGTAATGTTTATAATAGTGACGCATGAGTATGCAAATTCGATAATTTTGTTGAGGCGAAAAGGCCATGCGAGGACATGTGGTCCCAAACTTCTTGTAAAAGGGGAGTATAAATTCCTCCCTCTTTGTCTCTCACATTGCGTTCGTCTAATCTTGTTCTGTTCAACTGAAGCCCTCTAGTAGGACGGTTCACCGTCTTACTACCGTATCTATTGGCCTTAGGCTGAATTGTTAAAATGCAATAATCTACATTATTTGAATCCGTTTTCCGGCAGGTCCGGAATCAAAATATAAAACAATCTTCACAGTCAAAGTTCTTCATTGCTGATCGAGGTGGTCCGGCCCTCAACCGAGAGGCCCCCGGAGCTGATCAAGGTGGTTCGGCCCTCAACCGAGAGGCCCCCGGAGCTGATCAAGGTGGTTCGGCCCTCAACCGAGAGGCCCCCAGGAACTGATCAAGGTGTTCCGGTTCTCAACTGAGAAAACTCCTCTGGTATTTACGGAAAAGCTAACAACATCGGATGTCCGATCGCTGCACAGGTTGACTGTTGTTGATCATCAATTGGTGAGCCAGTATCTTTACTGCTAACGTCAAATAGAGGGCTCCAAGATATACTAATCCATTGTTAAAATTAACTAACCCATATAATTGAATAAATAATAATATTTCATGCGAAAGTTTGTTTCTAATCATTTTCCACTTGTCGTTTGCCACTTTATTGCTGGATATTTCGAACCGGGCAAGCAACTCCCATAAGGGACGTTGCAATTTTGGGGGCTCGACCGGGATCAGTAAGTGTGGCAAACCGCGGGTGGAAAGTACTTTCGCTAAAAAAAAAAAAATTTTTTTTTGATATTTAACATTGATTTTAGAGATGAATTCTAATAATCATAGTACGCCTAGAAATTTAGGTGATGATGTTCGTGTACAAATTGAACCGGAACCAAGTGGTTCACAATCGAATAATGGTTCACAAATGAACTTTACTTATCCAACAATGTCAAATCCTTATAACGAGACGCATGTAATACTTCCCCCGGCATTACCTTTAAATCCCGCAAATGCTTTGGTTCCATTGACCCAACGCAGTGTTGGTAGTCTTATATTTTCGGGTAGTGGAGAAGACGTTAGAAGCTTTTTATTAAAATGTGAATCGTATTTTAATCTTTACAGTGTTCCTAATAAGATCGAGTTAGTTGTAAGCACGTTTGAAGGTCGTGCTCAGGCCTGGTGGCAAACGATAGGCAGGCACGAATGGGAAAAATGGGGCCCCCATAAATCGTGGGAAAGTTTCAAGGGCTTGTTATTACAAACCTTTTCAAGGTATCATACCAGGGTTGAATTAGCTCGTGCTTTATTCTCTGAAAAGTTTTCGACGGGCTCGTACCTTGATTTCGTATTACATAAGTTAGATCTTTTTCAGTCGTTCGATTTAACCGTTCCGGAGTCGGACAAAATTGAACTTATAATGTCACAATTACCCTATAATGTGAGAACATTTTTGGAAGTTAGGAAGCCTAATTCTTTGCAACAATTATTTGTAATGTTAGATCAATTTCTTGCAACGCGTGAAAATGTTCAAATTGAATCTCGTAAAAATTTTGAATCTTGTGAAAATTGTGTTGAGAAATTTCAACCTGAAGTTAGAAAAAATTGTGTGGGACCTACACAAAATGTAGTACAACCTTCAAGACGGCCTTTTAGGACAAATAAATTTTTTCGACAAGTTACCTGTTTTGGTTGTGGTCAAATCGGCCATATTGTAAAAAATTGTAAATCAAATGGGAATCAGGGAAACTAGACCTGGGATACATGAGAAGGGGTAGTGTATCCATGGGTAAAAAGACCCCTAGTAAAAAATTTAGTTTTCTTAATCCAGTTGTGAGAGTTAACAACAAGATTTTGACAGCAAAAATTGATACCGGTGCCGATTGTTCAGCGATCAGTTTCGATCTGGCTCGGCAGGTTGGTTCACCCACTAATCAAGTTAGACCCTATCACGGTGATAGATTTCAGTTGGCATCCGGTGAGTACTGTCAGCCTGTGGGGATTCTTCGGGCCCAAGTGGAGATACGAAACAGTGTCGTGCACACAGATCTGATAGTGCTCGCCAGGGTCCCATTTGGGATCTTGATCGGCAGTGATATTTTGAGTAAAACTGAAATTATAGTTGACTTCAAAAACTTTGAACTTAAAGGAGGATTGTTGTCGTATAAAGGAGATGTTGATCAGGAAAAAATGCAAAATTTAGTAAGTAAATCGGAATTTGATTCCGATCAGAAAAAAAGTTTGTTTGAATTGTTAAAACAATTTCCGAATTTGTTCAGAAACACTCCCGGTAGAACTCACGTTGCTGAGCATAAGATCGTGACTGACGGAAAACCGGTTTTTCGATCCCCTTTTTCTCTTCCGCGATGGAAAAAACAATTAGTAGAAGAGCAGGTGCAACAGATGCTCTGTGATGACGTCATTGAGCCAGCCTCCACAAACTGGGCTTCCCCGTGTTTTTTAATCAAAAAGAAAACTGGTGATTGGCGATTTGTCGTCGACTATAAAAAGGTGAATAAAATTACGGCACCCGATCGGTACCCCTTGCCTTTCATCGATCAAATTCTACAACGAGTGGGTGACGCACGATTCGTCTCTACGTTCGATCTGGCCTCAGGGTATTGGCAAGTTCCAGTGCGGCTAGAGGATCGGGACAAAACGGCATTCATAACCGATTCTGGAATGTACCGATTTAAGGTAATGCCCTTTGGACTCAACAATGCCCCGGCCACGTTCCAACGCATGATGACTACAATCCTGGGCCACTTAGTCGGTAAGTGTGCCGATTTTTATTTGGATGACATTGTCGTTTACAGTTCGAATTTTGAGGAACATTTACAAAACTTGAAAACAGTATTTTCGTGTTTGGAAAAAGCAGGCTTAACTCTTAAGCCAGACAAATGTAATCTCTATAAAAAAAATTTGGAATATCTAGGTCTCTGTTTGACCAAAGAAGGATGGCACGTAAAACAGGACCAAACCGACGCCATTTTGAGTTTTTCTAGGCCTAAAACAGTAAAACAGGTGCAACGTTTTCTGGGACTCTGCGGGTGGTACCGGCAATTTGTTCCCCATTTTGGTGATGTCGCTAACCCCCTTTACTGCCTGACAAAAAAAGGGCAAAGGTTCAAATGGGACAAAATACACCAACAGGCGTTCGAAAAATTGAAACATCTCTTGTCTTGTGCTCCCGTTCTAACCACAAGAAAAAAAGATTGTGCCTTAAAAATTTACACAGATGCCTCAGGAATTGGGCTTGGAGCCATTTTGCAGCAAGTTGAGCCTGACGGGGAAAAGCCGTTAGCCTATGCCAGTCGTACCTTGAATTCAGCAGAAAAAAATTATTCGGTAACAGAACAGGAGGGACTCGCTGTTATATGGGCGTGTAATAAATTTCGAGCCTGGTTTTCAGGAGAACCTGTTACTATAGTAACGGATCACAGGGCAGTCGCCTGGTATTTTGAGGCTAAACAATTGAAGGGGAGGTTAAGCCGATGGGCTCAATTACTACAGGAATATCCTTTAAAGTTTGAATATAGAAAAGGTTCGACCATGCAGGCCCCTGATGCCCTGTCCAGAATGCCCGCTGTTGTCACCGCCGAAACTGATTTCGAGGAAAAAATTGATAATAAATTATATTTGTTCTCGTTTTTGGATTTACCTGAGTTAATTGTTCAACAGAAAAAAAATTACCAAGATATTATACAGTATTTTAATGATAAATCTGTCGGAAGACAAAAAATTGATGAAAAAATTGAAAAGTATTACCTTTTCGAAAATCAAAAATTGTTTTTTAGATTCAGGAATAAAAAATTGCTAGTAATTCCTCCACCATGTAGAGAGAAATTTTTGACTGAAATGCACATGCATCCCATTTCAGGTCACATGGGAGTCAATAAAACTCTTCAGCGATGCCGACAACGCGCGTTCTGGCCCGGTATGCGTAAAGATATAAAAAAATTTGTCCTGTCCTGTAAAAAATGCCAAACATGCAAATTCGACAATACGAGGCGATGGGGAGGCATGGTGTCAACCTCTGTTGATCATCCAGGAGAAATGGTTGGGATTGACACCATGGGTCCCTTTCCCGTTTCTTCCAGAGGGAACGTGCATCTGTTAGTCGTCGTCGATTATTTCACAAAGTGGGTAGAGTTATTTCCACTAAGACGAATTACGACAAGTGCAGTTGCTAAAAAGTTTGTTCATGAGTACTGTATGAGATATGGCTTTCCAAAAAGATTAGTTTCCGATAATGGTTCTTGTTTTATATCAAACCTTATGAGGGAAACTTGTAAAGTTCTCCAGGTCAAGCAAAGGTTCACAACCCCCTATCATCCTCAATCAAACCTTACCGAGAGATTTAATAAGACAATTAAACAGATGATCTCCTGTTATGTTGGTGATAAACATAAAGACTGGGACAAAAATTTAACCTTTTTTGGTCTTGCTATTAGGTCGGTTCCCTCGGAAACTACGGGTCAGTCGCCAGCTAAATTGTTTCTTGGTAGAGAATTAGTTTTACCATTTGACTGGGCTATGGACATACCGGTTTGGGAAAGGGTGAGTTTGCCCGAAAACTTACTTAAGCAAGTTAAGGAAAATGTCAAAAAACAACAAAGGAGACAAAAAAGATATTATGACAAAAAAAGATTATTGCACACCTTTAATCAGGATGATTTGGTATTAAGGAGAACGCATTTCCGTTCTAGTGCGCAAGGCAATGTTATGGCGAAGTTGAAACCACGATGGGACGGCCCGTGTAGAGTCCTGGAAAAAATTTCACCTATTGTCTACCTGATAGTGGATTTATCCAATGATAATGTCTATAAAGTCAATGCTTGTGACTTGAAAAAATTCGTTAGTAGTGACCAAATCGTTCTTGAGCCTGTCCCGCAGTCACCTGAGAGTAGAGAGGTCCTTGTACAACACACTTCCAGTAATCCGAGTCGACATCATGTTTCACAAACGCCCTTAAATAGTGCTAATTGCACTAACTCTAGTACGTCCTTTAACCGGCAAAATCCCGAGGAGGACACCACTCCTAAGATGGTGAAAACGAATTTCATTAAATCTTCCGTAGGTTACTCTAAGTTTTTGGTTCCGATTCAGAGAGGGTGGCAAAGGGTTCTCGTTAAGAGGAAAAAAGAACCTCGTATTGACGTCTATTATTACTCTCCCGAAGGGACAAAATTCAGAAGCAGTGTTGAAATTTCGCGATACTTACAAAATCGGGATACTGATTTGGCTGTCGATAACTTTTCCTTTAGTGGGAAGTTTAATATACCAGGTGATATGTTAACATAGTTTTTGCAAGTATTTCTGTAAATTAACTTTTTTTAACCTATAGAATTTTTTTTTTGGGAAAAATTCTTCCGTGGTGAGGGGGAATGTAACGTATCGGGATCCGATCCCTCTACGTTAATGGTGGTCTTGTCGTTATGTGGGAAATTCCTTCTTATTTTAGACCCCAGGGACCTCTCAGTTACCGGAAACCACCCGAGGACCCACTGGCGAACCGGTAAGGGCCAGAGTGTTCGATTAGTTCGGCAGTCGGCGGGTGGGGTCTTTCGGCTGTCGAACGAGAACGGGCCAGAGGTCGGGCTACTGATGTCCCACATAAATTAATTTCCCTCATGACGACGATGCCGCTATTTTCGTGGAGGGGTTTGATCCAATATATGTATAGTTGGGCGAGGCTTAGCCCAGTTTAAATTATTTTTATCGAAGAACCTCCCGGGGGAGTTGTTGCAAGTCTCGTTGTGCGGATACGAAAATATAGTGTTGTACTCACTTATTTTCGGCGGGGGGCTGCAGACCTCCGTCGGAACAATTCATTTCATATTGTTATGTTGGTAATGTTTACATAATCGGGAGAGTCTGATCAGCTCTCCGGATTATGTCATGTTGCCAGATTCCAATGTAATTAAATTGTAATGTTTATAATAGTGACGCATGAGTATGCAAATTCGATAATTTTGTTGAGGCGAAAAGGCCATGCGAGGACATGTGGTCCCAAACTTCTTGTAAAAGGGGAGTATAAATTCCTCCCTCTTTGTCTCTCACATTGCGTTCGTCTAATCTTGTTCTGTTCAACTGAAGCCCTCTAGTAGGACGGTTCACCGTCTTACTACCGTATCTATTGGCCTTAGGCTGAATTGTTAAAATGCAATAATCTACATTATTTGAATCCGTTTTCCGGCAGGTCCGGAATCAAAATATAAAACAATCTTCACAGTCAAAGTTCTTCATTGCTGATCGAGGTGGTCCGGCCCTCAACCGAGAGGCCCCCGGAGCTGATCAAGGTGGTTCGGCCCTCAACCGAGAGGCCCCCGGAGCTGATCAAGGTGGTTCGGCCCTCAACCGAGAGGCCCCCAGGAACTGATCAAGGTGTTCCGGTTCTCAACTGAGAAAACTCCTCTGGTATTTACGGAAAAGCTAACAACATCGGATGTCCGATCGCTGCACAGGTTGACTGTTGTTGATCATCAATTGGTGAGCCAGTATCTTTACTGCTAACGTCAAATAGAGGGCTCCAAGATATACTAATCCATTGTTAAAATTAACTAACCCATATAATTGAATAAATAATAATATTTCATGCGAAAGTTTGTTTCTAATCATTTTCCACTTGTCGTTTGCCACTTTATTGCTGGATATTTCGAACCGGGCAAGCAACTCCCATAAGGGACGTTGCACAGGACCAGTGTGGCGGTGCATAACGCAGCTGTTCAGCATCCTCTCTCCACGGTGTCTCCAGACTCGAATCCGACCATCGTGGTGTTGCAGACAGAAGCGTGACTCGTCAGTAAAGACAATTTCATTCCATTGTGCCGTTCACATTCTTCTTTCATCACACCATTGGCGGCGGAGACGTCTGTGGTTCTGCGTCAAGGGTAGACGAAGCAATGGACGTCTTGCGGACAGACCACTCTGCTGTAAACGGCGTAGAATGGTACACGCAGACACTGGATGATGCGGTACAGACTGAATGTGCTGTGCTATGGTTCGTGATGTGGCTGAGCGATCCGTCACTGCCAAACGCACAATACGCCTGTCATCACGTGAAGTGGTGCACTGAGGTGGATGCGATCGAACACGTCGGTCCGTCGTACCCTCCTGCATCCAACGATCACATATCCGCATTACAGTTGTTTGGTTTCGTCCAACACGACTACCGATTTCCCTGAAAGATAATCCACAATCTCGGTAGGCCACTATCCTTCCTCTGTCGAACTCTGATACTTGATCAAAAGATGATTGCTGTTTTCTACAGGCATAATTGATCGTTTTTTTGAAAAAACCACAAGAAAAACACAATTGCCGTACTTCAAATCGTCGAAATCTCCAAGCCTTAAATAGCACTTTGAAGTGGTGCCACAGGCGCGCGTGATGTGCGCCTGCGCTGAAATTCTAATCATTTGCATATCTCACCTCCGCTAATGCATGTTGTAAATTTCATATTATTTGCATGCTTCCTTCAGGGTGTTGCATTTACGGTGTCCAGCAGTGTATATTAAATACACGTTTTATAAATACGAGATCTATGACTAACATAAGAATCTGAATAAAATGATAGCTTTCAATGTAGCAAACATGTTTTGTCCTGGAATTTGATAACAATAATGAAAATTTAGCATTTACTTATCGCTCTAACTTAATTATCTCTAGCCTCATACAAAATATAGGTTCTGTGTTTTTTTTTTTTTGGCATGTTCAGAGGTTGAAGAAATATTCTGTCACTTTAGTATTACAATATCATGTTTTGCAGTGTAATGCATTCATTTTTCGCTCTTCTTATTCGAATCCTGAACACATAAACAAAGAATACAGAGAAACTTTTCAGTCTAAGTTTTCTATTTAGCTCACCTAATCCGAGAAAATCAATAGGCTCAATATCAACATTTCCAATAAACCAAGATTTATAGTAGCAAAAACACATAAGTGGAATTTAAGCTATCTCTAATATAGTTTTTAAACACAAAGGATCCTAAAATGCAGAGAACAGATAAGCTTCAAATAAATCAATCTAATATATACTTAGTGCCAGATATTTGAGAATTTTCCCTTAATTTGTGACTCAAATTTTATGGCATGCTGGTCTCCCTTGCTATCTTTCTGCATGCCAGCTAGTGCAGGAAATACAGTACTAAAATATATCATTATGAAATATAGAAATTTTGAAATTGATGTACAATATCTTGATACAAAATATCAGTTATTGAAATTCAATATCAAAATATTCAGAGTTTATACCAATGATCCGTCAAATATTTTCTGACAAGTGCCTTTTATGCTTCAGTAGTTGACATTTATATATATTTTGACAAAAAAACAAGAGGTGTCAAAAAAAACTTTTTTTTGGCAAAGTTTAAAAAAAATGCATTTCAAAACAAAAACATGTTTTTTTTCCCTTTCCTCGGTACCCACCACCACCATTATCCCATTATACACCAACCCATCAAAGTTTGGTACATGAATTCAAAATCAACCTGCACACATAAAATAAAATCATGTAAATCCTTTGAAAAACTGATTTACAATTGTAGGGATCAGCAGCCAATCAGTGTAAGTCAATAAACATTAAAAATGTGATAAAAGGATCTTTTTATTCTGTGGTCACTATTAGTAGCGCTATCTGCTGTTGAAATATAAAGATACAACTTAAATGCTTTGGCAACTAAAAGTTTTAACAATGAAGAGGCACTTGCAATATAAAATTCATTTTTCACTGCAAGAATATTTTTAGAAAATTTGCTTACACTGATTGGCTTTTGAGTTCTCCGTATAATCGTTTAGAAGAAGGTTTGACTTTATATGAACAGACACGAAAAGAGAAGCTCAATATCAATATAGCATGCTGCATCACAACATACCATAAAAATTGATATTTTAAATTTAAATTTCTGAAATTAAAATTCAGTAACAAAACACAAACACACACATATATTGTACACCCACGCTGAGTTGGCCTCTGGCTATGTCATGAAATGTCACGATGGGCGATTCCATTCATCTTCTTTTGGTAAAAAGGTCGCAGGTAATAGGTCAATATTTTCCATTGGTGTCTTTTGCATTATTTTAGAGAGTTTTTCCCTTTTTCTCCATTTCCTCTCCTTGGAAAATGAACCCTCCCTTCCCGCATCAAAATCAAAGGCCACCTCAGTATGGGTATACAATATATAAGGACACAGAAAGTAAAAAACGCGACATATACAAAAATAAAAATACATGATCCATTTCTGTTGTGCCCAAGAGATCAGAAATATTTCAGAAAGAAATAACTGAATGTTTAAGAAAGAAAATTTAGATAAACAGAATTTCGAAGAGCAAACTAACTTGTTGCTGCATGAAGATGTGAAAAAAGCAAAAAATATCATCTTCAAGCATTTAGTATAAGACAAAGATGAGTTTGAATCTTAAGAAACAATACAGATTTGAGTAACAACTTTGAGTTAGAATACAAATGTATTAAAAACATTAGAAATTAAGAATCTGAATCTCTAGAAAAAATTTTAAAATACTTTTCTCTGATTTTCTTCATGGCAGCTTCAGGAATATTATCTCTGTCATATCCTTTTAAAATTTCCAAGAACTTCATGTCTCCTAGAAACTTCTGGGATGGACCCCAATAATCATCTATCTTTTTTCCAGATCCACTTGGATCAGGTTTTTTATCTGGAGTTTTACCACACATAATGCAAACAGCTTCCATGACTAACTTCACACCTTCAGGTGGGTTCTGGTGGAAAAATAAGCCAAGATGGAGAGAGGGATAGAATTTAATTCCTAATATATATTTAAAATAAGAGGTAAAAGTGATTTAGCTGATGATTGTGTGAAATTGTTAATTATGCATAATTACTATTGATATCAGAAAAAATATGGCAGAGTTATTTTATATTAAGAACAAGCCAAATTTACCACTGGTTACTTATAGACACTTGCTTTAGAAGGAAAGTATGATAAATGGAAAAATATATGAGAAATAATATTGTCACACACACACCAAGATGATTGATAATTATGCATAACAATCAGACCAATCCCCTTTTAAATACCAATACAAGGCCATAACAGGCAAAATGCCTATAACAAATATGGATGTCATATATTTCAAAATACAGCAACCCAATTATAAAAACTATTCTGCCACAACATATATAAATATATATCATTAAATTATATTTTTATGCTCATTAATTACAATCAGGGTTGGGTTTTTGTCAAAAACTGTCGAAAACCATTAAAAACCTAAATGAATGCATTTGGATAATGTTTTGAACACATTAGGTATGTAACATGATGAAAACATTAATTTACTACAATAATTAAAGCAAAATATTAATTATAATTTGCAATTTTGAATTTTTTGACATAAAAAAGTCTAGAACAGATATTTTATGGTCTATTTTATCTAAACTACTAATTACCTGTGTTCAATTTACTTAGCAAAATACAGCTATTTAATATATGTGTGATAGGGCAAATTTTTGATTTGTTTTATTAAAATTTATTAAGCCACTTTTTCTGATGAAGATGAGTTAATTTGTCTTGATCTATACAAAAGAAATGTTTTCAAGCTTCCATGGAAGAATACTGACTTTGTTTTTGAAGGGCTCTATATCAGATGTTAGTATGTCAGTCATTTCTAACTTGAATTTTTATATTTATAAGTAACTATAATAGTTTCAAGGTCACAGGCCACATAAAACTTTTTGAGAGCAAAAGAATGCATGATTTAGATGATATGCACTATATCATCATCATCATTTGTTGTCAAATGCATCAGTAAAATGATCCAATCTATAAGATTATGGACAATATCCAATTTTGAAGTGAAAATTGTTTTAGAAGTGATATAATATATAACAATTTTATCACACAGAAGTTCTTTGATAATATATAACTAACTCTGAGTTAAAAAAAAATTAATTAAAAAAATTGAGTTGCTTAATATAATGTTGACTTTAACTTTTTTATTTCAAAGGTAATAGAAAATTGGTGTAATTTATAGCCTTAATTATTATTGTCTCTTGTGATGCCATGTTGACAAACAAAGCAAATTCTAATGAATTTTTTCACTAAATCAGATAAATACCTTCATAGATTTAACTTGGCTAATGTCAGCCGGTTTAAGTATGTTTAAAGCTCGGAGTGCTGCTTCCATTGCAGGAATGGCTTCAGCGAGATCTTTTTCACAGTCGTCTTTGATTTCCTGAGCAGCTGCTGCAGCTTTATTTGCCACTGCTTCATCTGCAGCAACAAGCTAAGATAAATTTAAAATAATGAGTAAATTATGAAAAACCTATATGCATGTCATTCTGTAAAGTTTCTAAGGCAAAAATAGATATATCTTAATATTCACAATTGAATAAAAGTTCATTTCATCTCTTTCAATATGTCTTTATTCTTAAAGACTATGCCAGACCTCACAATTCTTGTTGTTTTTCCAATCTCACATTTAAATATCTCTTTTCATAGAAAATATACTTTATTCCTAATTGGGTTTTTGTCTTCAACTGTACCCTAATGAACAAATAATTTTCTATTCAATGAACATCCCTCTCATTTCATCACTAGATGATACTCATTGACAACACTAAAATGTACTATAGGTGCAGTATACAAGCATATTTACTGTATTAATTAATATATTGATTCCAGATTCTTATAACACATTATACACATTTTTTTCTTTGATACATAAGATTGATTAAACTGTGGGTACAAAACAACAAACCTCTTTTTTAGCTTCTACTTCAATAGTGTCAGATTCAATTTTGACCATAAGTAACTCTGCATCTTCAGACATCTTGACCAGCTTGGGCTGAAGAGCTGTTATTTGATCTTGCATGAGAGAAATTTGAGATGCAGCAAACTGTAGTTTTTCTAACCCAACCTATAATTTTAACATAGTACAATATAAATTACATTCAAAAACTATGAATGAATTTATTATTTATTATACATTATAATTTCATAAAAGAAGATGTAAATGCTGATAAAGATTATTTTCTGTATAAAAAAAAGTTATTTTGTACAATTTACAATCAAATTAAAGAACACAAATTAAAATTGCATTATAAAGTTTAGCAACGGGAAAGAATTTTGAGTTCACATCATGTAGTTGATAGACTATAGTTAATAATTTGAATGCCAAATGGCTAATATAATTTTCATAAATCTTATGAAAATTAAAATTTTAGGATTTTTTTAACAAAAGCTGACAACTTTTTAAATAACAAGTTAAACCACAAATATATATTTTATGAATGAGATTGTAATAAGAATTGTAATGTAAGAAGCTCAAAAGTACGCTATTTTTGATAAGAGTGATGCACATAGAAACTACTCCATTTCTTAGAGTAACAAACTTGTCTCTCCTAATGTACCCTTCATGTACACAGGAGCGAAGGCTGATTTTCCCCCTTAACTTTTTTGTTAGCAACCATGTTTTTTTTTCTCTCTCTCTACTAGCATGTACGTTGTTAAAAATTGTGAAAAAATATTTAAATTGTTCTTCACTGATAAACTAGCCAAGGATTTCTCAAAATACAACAGGAAAGCCATATTGATGAAATTAATTTTAATAAAAAAAAAATCAAAGGTTATATTACAGGCTTGCATGCTAGCTTATCACCATTTCACACCTTAACACATTGGCCTTACCTATACTTGAGATCAAAAGGTTAAAAAAACAGATTTGATTATTTTTTGGATTCAGTGTGAGTTTGAATAAGGAAATTCAAATAGGTAATCCAAAATAATGAAATTCAAGAGAAAAGAAAAAAAAAATTTTGGCATAAAAATTTGATAATAAATGAATTCACAATACAGAAAAAAATTCATTTACAATATAGCGATTCTTTTGGACCAACAATTCTTCTTGTTTCTTGGCAAGAAGTTCTTTGAATGTAAGAATCAGACCCAAATACGAAGTAGGAGTGACATAATTCCTCCTCTGAAGTTCATTATAATATCTAAAAAAATAAAGTCTCATCAAAATTTAATACTGATATTGTTTTATTACATACCAAAATCACAGTGCAACATTCATTAAAAACATGGAATAAATATTATCAAAATAAAAACACAGACCTCTCTGACATGGCATAAACACTTTGATGGAAGTGTTTACACATTATAACACATGACTGCCGCACATCGCTCTTTATATCTGAATTTTCTAGAAACTTATTTGCAACCATTTCTAATGCATCATCAGGCCAAGACTGAAAGTAAAAGTATGTGAAAGTTATGTGAATATGGGAAAAAGAATGTTATGTACTATGACAGGCATTATATATGGCAAATGTGACTGAAAACTAAAGAATTCAAAGAAACTGTTCATAAGAAAGTTGTTTATTTATCCCTTCATAAAATAACCTAAACTGAAACAAAAGCAAACCCCAAAAAATGATATGTTGTTATAGATGATAAAAAAAGCTAAAAATCAATATAATGAACTGATGAAAAACCCTTTAAGAAAAAGTGTTCTATAAATATTGTGGTTGTCATTTAAGAATCAATTAAATAATAGTATCAAATTTTAAGATTAAATATACACTATAGGTAGACGCTTAAGATTTCATCTTGTTCTATACGTAACACTTGAAAATAATAGACTTTAAAACTACTCACCTGAAACCAATCAATAGTACAACAATTTATTAGTGATGGAAACATTCGTAGCCTGTTTCGAAAAGCTCCACCTATAGGACTCATGGCTAAGATAAGATGTAAATTTTGACGAACCCTTTCTATGAAAAAGTTATACAATGACAAAGGTGTGGCTTCAATTTTCTTTCCCTAAAAGTAAAGTTAATAAGGGGGAAAATATCATTTATCAAATCTTAAGAAATTTATAAAATTATATGTATTTGAATTGACTTCAACAAATCATAAGAATCGTGGACATTTCAGAGATCACAGATGAGTGGAAAACTACATTGATATTGGGACTTGGAGAATAAAATGAATGGTAGGCTAAATAATGTGAAAATCAATTTATTTTCTATTCATGATAAAGAATAGTTTAGTAATACATTAAATATGTAGTACAAAAACTTACTAGTAATTAAAAATACATTAGCCCATGCAAGAAGACAAAGAAAACATATGATATAACCAACCACTTCATTTGGGTTTTAATAATAGTTCAATTTTTTTTTCAACAGTGGTTCTAATAAAAGGCACAAAATATCCAAAACACAAAATGAAAAGGTGCTATTGCACACAACATTTAAAATATTTAAAAAACCACCAGCAGGATTTTAAAGAACACCGTTAAAATTAGATTATAAGAAAAACAAATTATAACTTTTATCTTTATTTTCTTCCTATATTTTTGGCATAATACAATGTTAAGCTTCTGTCACTGTCTGCATTTTGTCTTAGTAAGTGTGCCTATTAGTGTTTTAATTGTAAACAGAGTTATTTAAAATCAGCTCTATGACTGCCTCAAGGAGAGAGAGTTATAATAAATTAAATGTCTACTTGCACAAGAAATGCATCAGATGCATAAGGACAAATTTGTAAAAATACAGTCAAACTTGGATAATTCAAAGCTAAAGGTGACCGCAAAAAGTTTGAGTCATTCAATTCATCAATTAAGTTAAGAATTTATTAGCATATGCCATGGACAGGTGCTAATGAAGTCATCCAAGATCCAGTAAAACGCTAGCTGCAAACGGAAAGACAAAAGTTAGTGCATGCAACTGGTAATAAAGTCATTGCTTTTTACATAAAGCTACTACAAAAAAACCGATTTTAATTTTGTTAATGTAGGCTGCATGTTATATACTAGAAAAAAATCATTACACCACAGCATAAAGGCTTAAAGTTAGCCAGGAATTCTGAGAAAAGAGACATTTTACATGTGACCTATCTGCCACAAACATTCGATTACCTAAAGCATAAAGGGGGAATGAATGAAACAGTAATTTCAACATTAAATTGAATAAGAAAATCAAGGGCGATTCTTGAAATTCAAATTATCTATAAATTTGAGTTAACCAAGTTTGCATGCATTGTAAACTACAATTTTCTTACTTCAGGAAATCATATTTCTTAATAAAGTCTCACTGAATGAATTCACAAAAAGGAAAAATATTATAATATTTCCAGAGAAATGCTGATAATTTTTCCCGTGAAGGAAAAGTAAATAGGTTTTTAGAACCTCTAATTTAGACTTGAGGGTGTTTCCAGAGAACCAAGCACTGCAACCAGAGGCCTGTTGTACCATTCTTATATATTATCTAATCAACATTTACATAAAAAGAATTCAACACAATTCCTATACACAAAAAACAAACCAATTCTCTAGCAGCCCCTTGCATTTTTTCAAGTATTTCTGCTTTTTCATCTGCAGGATACAAGTTAGGAACATCTCCGGTATTCAGGATCATATTGATGTCCTCCACAAATGATTCATCTTTGATTTGATTATCATTGAATAAGAAAACTGTTTGTTTTCCCTCTGCTCCTGCTTTTCTTAAAACCTAAAATATATGATTGAATTTCAATGGGGAGAGACAAGAATATAATTTCAATCCAATAAATAGAGAAGAAAGAATAAATTTTTATCTGGAAAAACATACATGCACAAACAAAAACATCTGACAGCAATCAAATGGGTTTATTTTTGAAAAAATCAATTAACTGTCATAGTCTATATAGACTATGATATATATATATATATACATATATAAAAGAGTGATACATATTTACATCTGGAATGATTTTGATTTTTTAAATTGAAGGGGGGGGGATGTAGGAGTGAATCATCCAAATCCCAAAAATATTCAATTAATTTAGTAATATTAAATATTAATAATGATTAAGTCTAGCGATGTTTAAAATTTCTTCAATATTTTAAAAGCATTGGAAGATGGGTGGTTTTAAAGATTAGAGAAATGAAACGAAGTGATATTTCCAATCTGAAAGAAGGAAGGAGGGGAAAACTAGAAAACCATAATAGGTACTGTAATTTGGGGTTACTTTGCACTACTCCTGAAAAAAGGATTCAATGTGACCTAGTGGCTGTTTTAATGAATATTTACAAACAGTTTTGATTTTGCCCAACAGGAGATGTTATCAATCATGTATTGATGTTACGATCATGTCATGTATCATGTTATCATGTATTTGTATCCATAGAAACCATTCAAGTCTCTGAAGCTTTTTTTTTTATTCCCAAAAACATTTTATTACATAAAATGGCTTAAAACCTTTCTGAAAGAAAAAGAAAAATGTATCTGGAAGCCATTTTTGAGGTGAAAAATGAATTAATCTGGCTAAAGTGACAGCTACTCATTGGATTCATTTTGATTGACAGAGAAATTGGAACTCACAATGCAGCTGTTTTATGGTAGCACATACATCTATATAATAACATATGATATAGTGTAACTAAAATGTTCATTATCCTAGATAGAAAAACATGGGGAAAAAATCTTCATTAGCTGGAAAAATTTATAACTCGATGTCTCACTGTAATTATGTCTTAAATTTAAGAAAATAAGCATAATGATCTAATATAGTACATAATATTTTACAAAAAACTGCATAACACCTTTTTTAAATCATCCCTCCATTCAGATGTCGTATAGTTTTTTGTTATTTCAATTTGAAACATCTCATATCCAGACATGTAGGTAGCTAACTTTGCTGCACTCTGTCTACCACTGCCACCAATGCCTGAAGAAATATAAATATGTTAAAGCAAGGTCTCCTTGAATTAGTAATCAATGTTTATTGAACAATATAAATATAAATACATAAAAAACATTACTAATATCAAACAAAAGATACATATTAATGATTAATACAAACTTTTATTTTATTTTTTTTAAGAATATTTTTTCCAATTTTGTGCATCTGATAATGTTCCCCCAACCACAAGAATAATAATATAAAAAAAAACAGAAAAAGAGAAATATTCTGGCTTTTTCTATTATTTATACTGTATGCATATTCATATAATATCCTGGAGGGAAAGAAAATCAGCCTCTCTCTTCTTCTGTCATCAAACTTTGAAAAAAAAAAACTGGCTCTGTCCACTGGCAGTTGATCTGATAGGTTGGAGGGGAGGATGGAAAACATGTCCCTAAGTAAAGCATCATTACAAACGTGTTTGGGCTCAGCATTCGCTGTATGAGTTAAACCTATCAAGAGTTACTTTTGTTTAAATTACATTCTTTGGTGCTGATCTTAATAGCGTTGTTGTTAAACAGCACTATGAAAATAATGATCTTTAACTTATCTACTGAAAGAATGAAGACATTCAAACCTGTGTATTGAGAAAATAAGTCCTTTTCATAAGAAATGCTGCCAGGTTAATGAAACAAAACAAAATGAATCATAAATATAGATTAAAATGTAAAAAAAAATCCAGAATTTATAGGCAGTATTTTCTTCCGAATTTTACAACTGGGAGCTTGAACTTGTTATTAAAATAATTTCAGCTGTCATTATGAAATCTTTGCTGAGTAGTCTGCCCATTGAAACAGTTAGGGAGAGTACACTGCTTAGGTGATGCGATGCAAAAATATGGCTTATTCAAAGAAAAATATTCTATTGCAATTACATTAATGATGACTGATGTATTAATAATGAGGTCCATCAAATTGATAAAACTGCATTTCACAATGCTGAAAATAGTTTGAATTCAATTGAAAAAGCGAGAAACAACTCAGAATTCCAAACTCATATATGATGGATCTCATTTAAGAAGTCTAAAGATAAGACCTTTTACCATTTAAGAAGTCATATTTATAGACTCAATGTTTCCCCAAACATAGAAATATTACATGTTTAAAAATTTTCTGCTCAATATGCTTATACTGTTTGATGGCCTCCATGATGAAAAATTAAGTGGGATCCACTGTATCTACATTCAAGCTAAAAATCTGAAGATTAAAGCTATAATAAACACCTACATACCAACCAATAAAGCATGCCCATTATCTTGTTTTAGAACACGAGAGATTCTGGATATATGCTCAATCGCAAATTTGAATAACACCAGATGCATTGGAGATTTGCTTATCTGATTGTAGTCCTCCATGTACCTAAATTAAAGAACACGACAATCGTATTAAAAATATATGTAAAAAAAAAACTAAGCTGATATTTTTTGCTACTCAAAAAAATTAAATATTTCAGTTCACTTTGAAAGTTTGTGATAATCCTATAATACAATATCTTTACCAGTAAATAAATAAATAATGTACAGCTATAAGTCAGTATTCACTTAGAAAATTAGACATTTTTTAATTTGTAGAAAACTACTTGATGAATTGTACTTTTGGGCATTTAAACATAATGCTTGAACTTACACTTTCCACTGAAGATTCAATCACAAGTGCATTTACAAGACCAACAAGAAATTAAATACAGTCAGCCACCCCCCCCCCTGTATTTGTGGGGGTTATGTTCTGGGGGTGACCGCGAATACGGAAATCCATGAATAACTGAAACAATGGGTTTATTTTTCATATATCTCGTTTATTGGACATCATGGGAAGAGGAGGGTGACGCAGAGGTAGAAGGGAATGTAAAAGAGGGTGCACAAATTGTTGGTGATGTTTCTTGGAAGAACATTGTGATTTCTGTTCGCCATTTCTTTTTCTTCATATCATCAAGTATGTTGTTAAGGCTTTTCCTCTAACAATGTTTTTACATGTGAAGAACGTACCATAAAGGAACCCATGTCATGAAAATAATGTATTGCTGATTTGAACTTGTGAAGCCCTTCCGCTATGTTACTTGTGATGAACTTGTCTTCTACTTCTTTATCTTGATCTTCGTCATCTGGAACCGCTTCAGTTTCAGGACCAGTCAGCTGCATTAATTCATCTCGGCCAATGCCTCTGAATGGCTATTAATTATCTGCTCCACTTTTACCATATCCATATCATTGAACCCTTCTCCACCTACCTGCTTCACCAACGTGACAATGCATTTTATAATCTCTTCAGTTGGCTCTGTAGAAATAAATGGTTGTGTTCCAGAGGACCATTATGGCCAAAGGTTAACATAACCCAAGTTGACTGTTTCTCTCTTGAAAGCTGCTACAGCTCTAGTGATGATAGTCAGTGGTAATGTAATTCTTCCATACCTTCAAGACATTTTTTGCATTTGCAGCTTCTTCTATTGCAGGCACAAACATCTTCATTGAGTGAAATGTATAGTGAGCCTTAAATGCTTGCATTACCCTCTGATCAAGGGGCTGAATGATAGATGTTGTAGTAGGAGGCATATAAAGAACTTCTGCACCATCAGCTTTGATCTCGTTGACATCTGGGTGTCCAGGAGCATTATCCAGTATCAAAAGAACTTTGAATGATATGTGTTAACTCTCAAGTACCTCCTGACTTCCAGAACGAAACACGGTTTAAACAAATTCAGGAAAAGTGTTTTCATAGTCCAAGCCCTTTTATTGTTCATCCAAAACACTCTGGGAGCTTTGACTTATCCTTTCTCTTCAATGTTATGGATTCACATTCACAGATTTGAAAATGATGACGGGTTTTATCACGTACCCATACACATTTGCACAAAACAACATAGTAAAACTATCTTTACTTGCCTTAAAACAAGGGGCTTGCTTTTCTTCTTTGGTGATACATGTTTTTCACAGCATTTTCTTCCAAACTAGTGCAGTTTCGTAAGCGCTAAACACCTGCTAAGGTGCATAATCCTTCTCTTCAAAAAATGTCTACAAAGTTTTTGGAAATTTTCTAGCTGCCTTCTGGTCTGCACAGGCTTGATCGCTAATGCTAATACATTGCATAATCTAAATTGTTTCTTAAACCTATGAAACTAACCTTTACTTGTATAATTCTGATGAAATAGATGTTTCACTAACCCTTTCCTTTATAGAAGAGTAAAATTTTTCCGCCTTTCCCGTTATAATATTACAATCAATTGGAATACCTTTTTTGTATAAACCTTGTGCCTACACAAAGAACAGCATTTTCTATATGAGAAATACATGGATCCCATAGGCGATGCAGAGTTTTCGTTGCCACAAGTGCAGCCACAGCCACAGCTGATCAAATTTCAAATTCCTTTTCTTGATATATCTCACCATAGATTCGTTGATTCCTTAATGGTGGACCACAGCAGGTGTTGACTTACTTTGCCAAGCATAGTTTTTGTCAATATATCCAATTTTTCACGTAAAGTGTTCACATTTTTTTGTTTTTTCAAAGCATCAATAGCACTAGAAGAATGAGCCATCCTAAACATGCACAACTCAAATTTTGTAAACAAAACATGTGAATGACAATTGCTGAGTGTAGTAAAAAAAAAATTCCAATATAAGAAGAACTGCAAATACAAGGGTCCGACTGTAAATAAAGAAATTCTCAATCAACCCTGTGTATAGTAAAAAGCAGCAAATGATTTATAACTTTCAAAAAAAATGTTTGATCACTATATTTGCACAATGTTTGTTTTGCAAAATTAGCATGCATATTTTCAAGAAGATATGAATGCTTCTTTTAAAAAGTCAAATTTTCTTGCATGTTTCTTGCTCATAGCATTTGGAGTTTCCAACGAAATTTCATAAAACTTACAGAAAACTTGACAACATATAAACAAAATATTATACAGCAATTTGAAATGAAAAAAAGAAAAATAGAAGTTTCGATGAGATGTGAGCATTTAACGATAATAATTTATAAGTACACATAAGCGAAGGATATCAATTTCATTATTTCACAATTTATTTGCCAAATACTGTCAAACCCAGATTTAACGCCACCATCTGTCCCAAATAATTTTGTGCTATAACAAGTTTGGCATCACATTGGATCATGGTCGGAATATCATTTCAGAAAAGATCTGTTACATAAATTCATGTTTATTACAAACTACTGTAGTTCAGTGTCTTATGAAGTGCTTTATCTTATGTGCAGGGCCGCTTCTGGACATTTTTCACAAACATAAGAGAATAATATTTTGGTGATAAAAAATCGTCCTTCTCCTTCAGTTGCCACCAAAATGATTTGCGCCCTTTAGTTGCTACCTTCTGCAGCTGCATAGTTCGCAGGATTTAAGATCTAGCCCCATCAAGCTTATATTACTGGCTTCATGAATAAAATAACCTATTTTATGAGCATTAAATTTTAAGTTGGTTGAGAAAATTTATAAAATTGTACACACATAAATTGAATATTTCTTAATATAAAACTTAACGGAAACATACATACATTTTACCTCCAAAATTATTTTAATTCTGCATAAAATCAGTGAAATATTTTATGGATACAAAAACAACATAAACAAAAGGAAAAAATTGCATTATTGCTGCAACGTGTATTCAAATAACGTGATCATCAGGTATTCTCAAGAGATCGTTACGATCTGTCCAGGGAATTTGTTAGTGTGTTAGTAGACATCCATGCCCAAATCGAGATTCAAACCAAGACCAGTACAAAGAGATGGTATTTTTTTCGGCCTGAAATATACTGATAAATTGAATTTTCTGGATGTTATGCCGAAACTTATATTTGGGAAGAAAAGTGATTTGCCTCCTCCGGGAATCGAACCTGAGTCCCCTTGCATACTGGGCAAGTGCGCTAACCAATACACCAGAGATACACTTTTCAATTCCTTATAACATGCATTAGTAGCATGAAGCGCTTTTCTTTCCAAATATCAGTTTCGGCATAACATTCAGAAAATTCAATTTCTTGGTATATTTCAGGCCGAAAAAAATACCATCTCTTCATATAAAATGCCAACTGGGGCGAAAATTGCTGTAGTTAAGGAAGGCTGTTATGACTCCACTCAGCGCTTCATGCTACTAACGCGTGCTATAAGGAATTGAAAAGTGTGTCTTTGGTGTATTGGTTAGCGCACTTGCCCGGTATGCAAGGGGGACCCAGGTTTGATTTTCAGAGGAGGCAAATCACTTTTCTTTCTAAATATCAGTTTCGGCATAACATCCAGAAAATTCTAGTACATATTAGTTTTTCTTGAGAAAAATACTTTGCAAGACTTGTTTAAATTCTTTTATTTACCATAAAAATTTTCTGAAGATTGGTTTCTTAATTGCTACCCTTATCTCAGGAAATGAATGACCAGAAAGTAAAAATATGCTCTTTTGAAAAACTTAGTGAGGTCTTGGCAACCTCAAACAAATGGGAGCAATACGCTCATTGTACATTTTCCCTTATCAATGAATCTGTTTTCTTGAATAGGGTGGTCATTTAGCTTTGAAAATGCGCTTTCAAAAGAACCCCTGTAGAAGGAAACATAGGCCCCAGAATCTGGGGACTGAGGCTATTTGAACACTCCCCTTCCCCCAATAAATTTTGTGAGGTGGATGAGTCCCTGATTATTTTTGATTGTAACACACCCTTTGGTCTACTGCATATAACCTTGAGTCCCTTACATAGCAGACGAATGGCACCTTTCAGCCTCCCTAGTTTATTCATGTTGGCACCTCATCCTTAAAAAACCCTGACTAATACCGTTCTTTATTCTTTAAGTCATTTGCTCTAAACTGTTGTTATGTTGATAGATAATAACATTGGAATGAAAAAGGATAAATCTTCAACCCTTTCGGGAAAAAAATGATGGGAGAATAAATGTGTAAATTCTTGGAATTTTCTTGGAATTCTGTGGAAATTCTTGGAATTCCCACATAGACTTTGTATGTGCTTAAACAATAGTTGCCATTATAATGCATTGGTACCAAGTGAGGTTGGTGCTATAACAAGGGACACTACAACAGGGTTCAACTGTATATAAGGCAACTTACATAAAAATTCTAATTGAATTTCGGGAAAATTCAGAAAGATGTTGGAAATATAGGAAGTTGCATTTAAGTTACTTTCTGAAAATAGCTGGTTGATAAGAAATTTGTCACCAACCATTATTTTATTTTTTGTCATCTGATTATCTCATTAATAAGACTCTAGCATCATGTGAATGAGTGAAAACATGTCTCTGATGCTGTATTAAGGAGGAACACGGTACTTTTGAGCATATAGCCGGTGTTTGATGTCAAAATGCAAATAATCAGATAATAAAAATTAAAATAACAATTAGAGGAAAATACGTTACCAACCAGCTACTCTAAGAAAGTAACTTAAATACAGCTTTCTATACCATCTTCCTATTGTGACACAAGAAGCAAATATGTGTGGGGAAACTTTGACTGAAGAAAGCAGAAACAAGACTATGATGACACACAAAATAAGATGTCTTAACTATGCCTCACCCATCCATAACATCTGTAAGTTCTTTCAAGTCTGTCACTTCATCGTATATTTTATCTCCATCTGGTACCATATAGTCACCAAAAAACAAATTCCTACAAAAATAAAAACATACACAATTTTTTTTCAATAGCAAATTTGAAGTGCTATTGAATCTGAAGAAGAATATAACATTTATTAGTATGAGGCATCAATCATTACAGCGAAATTTTGTTAACGTGAGGTCACTTAATACCTGTTGAAGTGAGTTTTTCTCCCAAATTCAATTGGATAACCGGAAATTTGGATGATAGAAAATTTTTTTTTTCATCTCACATTTACAAAGTTTGACGGAGCTACAGATTTAAATTCATTTTTAATGTGAAGTTCACCAGTCATCGCAAATACAAACACATATAATATTTCAACACTTAAACGAAATTAATATACCTGATGTCTTCGTCTTTTAAAGTCCCAGTGGAAAGATGGGATAGAACTTTATTTACTGGTTCTTTGAATTCCTTTTGAGTAGTTTCAGACACCATTTTGAAAAACATGTTTCTATGGGTAAAACATTGAATCATGAATAGTAATACCAATTTAATTATTTTTAAGGCAACATAATTTAAAGTTTTGTTCACTTTTGAGTGAATTTACCTGTCTTGATCATCAACTAATCTATCATAGAAGACTCTATAAGTCTCATGGATCCACAATCGAGTTAATTTTTGAGCATCTGTTAAGCGAGATGATGGTACCAGTAAGACGCCGTGTATCACACGAGCGAAGTCTCTCAGATTGAAAACATAATGACTCTTGGTTGGAGTTGGAAGGAAATTTGCTATGGCATCATTATAAATATCACGAGTTGCTTGAACTACAGCCTAAAATATTTCAAAACAAAACATATTTACAGAAAAAAAGGAACTTGAAAGATATACAGAAGAGAGTTTCCCATAACTCAAATAAGGATGAATTCATGGAGGATATCATAGAACTTTGAAGAAATAATAATCATAACAATAATAATGCTCATAATAATCATAACAATAATAATACTCATAATAATACAATAACAAAGAAAAAAATGATAAAGGCATATAATGAAAGAAACTCACTAACTTTCTATTGTGTTTTGCTGTACTATGGGTGCCATCTTGAGCAAATACACACACAGGATGCATAGGAAAGTCCCTTTATCATGGAATAACTCATAACCTAGAATCATATTTCCAATTGGAGAAAGTATCCAAATAATGGTAGACCTCAGAGAAGTCGTTTGTATTGCAAGGGGTGTGCTGTATAGCTATTAAAATAAAAAAAATTAACTTTTTATGTATGGCCTCTCTGTCCAAAAAAAAACCCCAATTAGAAAGTAACCCCCGCCCCGTCTCTTCTGACCCCCCCCCCCAAAAAATCCATGTTTTTAAATGCAATATTCACTCAAATACTTGGTTCGAAGACAGCTGAAAATAAAGAAAAGAACTGCATAAACTAATAGACAAGCTCATTCTACACTTCATATGATTTTCTTTCTCTTATTTTTAGCAATTTTTGAATTAAAATATCTGAAAGAATATCGCACTTAGGAACTTTTTTGGTTGGGAGGAACAGGGCAACAACTTTTCCATTCAGGTTTTCAAGAACAGGGTGATCAAATAAAAAGTCAATGTTTTCATTTTAATAACTATACAACCTTTTGCAATATGAATGACGTATCTTCAAGGTCTTACATGTTATTTAGATACTTTTTACAATTGGAAGTATGGTTCTTGGATCAATGATTCGCAAGTTATTTCAGGATAAAAGGACTTGTCTATGCACCCTGAATACATAATCACTATTAACAGTATATAGGCTATAGCCTCCTTTGCGTTTGTTATCAAATTTTTCTTATACAAAATTATTTCAAGTAAGAAAAATTTTGGATATGACAATATATTCTTATAATTTTTTAACTAACTGATGCTTGGTCAACTTGGATACTCAAAGTATATTACCTGATTTGCAAATTTACATATTTTTATGACCATTCCTAGAAACTAATGATTATGCAGACATTCCAACATTGGCTTAAAGCTTGTCAGTCGTGATGAATGTTCAAGCTTTACCATGGGGGGTACCCACCTAGGACAACATAATCATAGTACAATAAAACACACACACAATCACTGAATAATTTAATTCTTTTTTAAATTTTAATTCAAAGTTCATTAAATACAGCACCTCAGTGCCACTGGAACCTAGAGGGCTCGGGCCACATGAGCTCCCCCTCCGAAACAACGTTCCGAGATCGCTGAGTCCTTTAATAATTTATGAATATTCAATGCAATCCCTAATCCCAACCTGCATACACGATTGTGGGTCATATATACAGACATCTAGCAACCTAGTAATAGTCTAGGAGGACCCTAGACCTCCCATCCCCGTTTTCTTTGTATCGGAGCTCCTACGGCACCTACGACAAAACATTCTTTCCGACACCAAAGCTGCATTAAGAGTGCACCTTTCAAGCGGCTTTGTTCCGACACTAGTTCCGCAAGCTCGACCATGCATTATGCAAATGAAGCCAGGTCCGGACACGGTGCGCTGAACCATTCAAAAGCCTGTTTTTATCCCACAGCGTGGGGGAATTTTGGACGGAAAACAGGTTTTTGCACGTTTGGGCTTCGAGTAAATACTTTCTGTAGCAGGAAGCCTTCGCACAAAGCTTTGACGTCACTGAAGTCAACCATTTCACCCGCAGCCATTGGATAAAGCAGGCAGACGTATGCGAAATCTTTACCTTTTTTTCAGTATATGCAATAACTACAGGTGAAATTAGAACCCCTTTACATACGATATGTATATGAAGGCGTCTTAGGTGAAATGGGTGACTTCAGTGACGTCACTGAAGCTTCACATGGAGGCTTTCTACCATAGAAGGTATTGGTAAAATGGCGGGTTAGATGCGGCTTTACAGATTGCCTTCTGTCATGGAGGAAAAGTCGTGGGACACTTTTCTCTCTATTGACAAGAGATTTTTCACAGAATCTGAATAGTTATTTCCAGAATATACTTTTGTCTATACATCTATGTGTTTTTGAGCCACAAATAATCGATTTGTTTTGCTCTTTTTATTTGGTTATGGTAGGCTAGACCGAATTCTTTATCACACTGTATGTTTTTATTGGATCACACTGTATGCATTTATTGGATCACGCTGTATATTTTTGTTGAAATCATGAAAAATGGATATGATTCTGATGTCAGAGAAATCTCTCGTTCTCACCAAAATAATCCTTGATTTTTTTCTGATCACTCATGCAAAATTTTAATTCGTACCAAGTTTGAGTGAGAAAATCCGAATTTTCTTAAAATAAGATTTTTCCCATAGCTGGCTAAAGAGTTACTCTTTAACCAGTTAAGGTTTTTCCTTTGTGTGGGGTCAAAGCCATTGAAAAAAAATACCCACGAGGAAGAAAGAGGGAAGCCATGACAGTGACGACACACGCATACTTCTGCTCGGAAGTATAGCCATCGGCGTCCCATTACACATAAAATATCGTTGTTTTTTTTGTAGAGAAACCGATTTTTATCATCGGGAAATAATTCTAAGTCGATATTTTGATCGAGAATTCGACGAAATATTCACGATTTGATTAATTTTTGAGAAAAAAATATAGAAATTGTGAAATTGAGAATATTTTATTTCTGTTGTGTTCCCTTCCACACCACTATTTAAGGCTAAGCGAAATGTTAAATGGTACCTGACAAACACTGTAAGCATAGGCATGTGCAGAAATTTCTGAAGGAGGGGAGTTTTTCATTTTTTTTCTTCTTCTGGGGGGGAGGGGGGTTATATTTTTTCCTAAAAAATAACACTATAATCTCAGGGGTTAGAAACCCCCCCCCCCCCTTTGCTTACGCCAATGACTGTGAGGATTGGAAAGCGTCGAATTAATGTAAAGTAGTTAAAATTGGTTTTTGTGTCGTAAATTGTGTTAAATTGAATTTATTTAGAATTTTTATTTGTATAGTTGTCAAATTTCCAGGCGTATCATGAATAGTTATATGTGATGTTGGGTATCGTTGACAAGCCTATGTAATTTCCCAAGTAATGGTGTAAATATTGAAGAAATATAATGCAAACTTGATGATTAAACCAAGATTTTGATTTTTTTTAATTTTATGCAAAACCATTAGCTGGTCTCTCAGTCAAGACACCATTGTCTTGGGCGGAGTTAGATCCTGTGGAGTCCTCTCTGCCTTGGTTGGTCCAAAGTTGGGGTGACGTAATTTTCGCTTCTAATCATCGGATGCGCTTTCATAGGTTCAGCCCCATTGTGGGAAATTTCTTGGCATTTGTGGGAAAGTTTGAGAGATCATCAAACCAAAGAATTTTTGTTGAAAAAATATATAAATGCAAAACAATGCTTTTCTAGTGTAAAATAATTGACTACATATTTCCACAGATAGATGGCTGCACAAATTTCGGAATGTGCAGGAAAAATTTAGTCAAAAGGGAAATTTTACTTGACGGGGTTATACCATCACTGCCCGTCGAACTTCACGTACATTCTGTTGATGTTCCTGACAGACTTGAACTAGTAGTACCAGATACTCTAATCACAGAAGTGTTCCGGTTGTCCCTTGATATACCTTCTTCAGCTCATCAAGGTTTTGCCAAAACTCTCGCCAGACTGAAACAATCGTACTGGTTTCCTCGTATGTACTCGTTACTGAAAAATTACATCTCTTCTTGTCAACAATTATGTGCACAAGATAAATCTCAAATGCTGAGAGCCCCAGTCACTTCTCGTCTAAATCAGAGAATAGCGATGGATTGTGTTGGTCCATTACCACAAACATCTGCTGGAAATAACTACATTGGTGTCTCTTCAGACTACTTCCCTCGTTGGCCAGAAGCTTTTACTGTCACCAACATACGGTCAGAAGTCATCGCACAACTTCTGATTAAGTATATTGCTAATCATGGAATTCCAGAAGAAATCATCACTGACCATGATGTCCTGTTTAAGGTAATGACAGACGTCTACACTACCCTTGGAATTAAGAAAATCACAACCCATGCCTATCATCCACAGGCTGATGGTGTTCTCAAACATTTGAATGGAACTCTGGTCAAGTCTCTTTCTCATCTGATAAATGACACACATAAAAATTGGGATATTCATCTTCCATGGGCTCTTACGGCACATAGGTCTTCACCACACACTTTGACTGGTTTTTCGCCAGCCTTTCTTTTATTCAGTCATGAACTCTGAATACCAACTAATCTACTCTACAATGATCCAGTTCCTTCGTACACTCACACTTTGTATGCACAGCATCTTCAAGATACCTTTTCCAAGTCATTCCAGGTAGTTCAAGAGAATCCTCGTAACGCAGCTGAAGTCCAGGAATCGAACTGTTCGGTTAAGGCAGTTGACAAAAACATACACAAGTTGGAGATCTTGTATACCTCTTCACTCCTAAAGTGCCTCTTCATCTGTCAAAGAAATTCTTCAAGAAGAATACAGGACCATACAAAGTGTTAGAAAGATTCTCACCAGTAAGTTTTTGTATTCAGAAAATTGACAATAAGCAGGACATTCAGGTTGTCCATGTTGACAGCGATACATATCCATATTCTCATTTCCAATCATATGCAATATTCTAATGTGATATAATGTCAACTTTTTCTGCAATGTTAATGTGTGTTGTCTTGAGCATTTCAGGAAGAAGTGTCATCGGTGATCTAGAGATGATTATGTGCAGCAGAATAATGTGATACAATTGAGGACAGTCCTAAATGTCGGGTTGATCTGTCTGTTATTTTATTTTTGTTTGTATTTCTTTGATTCGTAATGTCATAGTTCAAGATAAATATAAATTACTATGACATGAATGTCGCTCTCCACTGGTTAACACAAGATATACAGAAGACTGGATGTTGTGAAGATATTTATTATTTTAGATGTTAATTTTTTAAGGAAGGAAAAAACTCATCTCCCGGTAGAGGCAGAGATGAGTTTTTTCCTTCCTTAAAAAATTAACATCTAAAATAATAAATATCTTCACAACATCCAGTCTTCTGTATATCTTGTATAAATTACTAGTCTTTGTTGTATAAAAGTATTGGTTTAGTTTTCTGTGCCTGATATGTATATGGTTACACAGTGATACTCAGTCAATTGATGTTCCGGTGTTTCCACCAAATATTTTGATGGGAAAAGTCCAGGGAAAAAAATGCTTGGCAGATAAGTAGAAGAACTATAGATGGAGGTGCTCTTGGTAGCATGCATGACAGTGTTCGTCTGGATAGAAATTTTTTTTCTTAACCCTTTTCTTTGAAAAATTGGATGTGTCATGTGTCAACACTTGCTGATTCTTTTCGTAAACACACTAAAAGTCAAACAAAAGTCGAAGTTTTATTTCCTTGTCGCCCGTTTTGCAATATTCGCACGTCTACCCTAACACTTCTTTTGATGGTATGTTCACTGTCTTCTAAAAATGTTCTGGAAGGGAATTTTTTTCCTGGAATCGTCTGTATTAATGCAACGGACAAAAAGTTTTAGAACACTTTCCTCTCTGTTGACACTCCAGCACACAGACAAAATAGATCAGCTTCGATACAAATTTATCGTTACGGTAAAGATTGATGCAATTTTATAGAAATAATAAAGTTTAGTAAAACACCCCAAGAAACTCAAAGATCCAATTTCCGTAGTATTGAGAGCGTCTCCTGTAGCTCCGTAGTTTATTGCGGCTATAGAAACTACGTAATCCGTAGCAGTTGGCAACTCTGTATGTCTAAACTTTAAGAGAGCGAAAATTTATATTTTTTTACAAAAAATAAAAATTATTTAATATATTTAAAAAAGCATCTTCAATATTCAAATCAACATATTTTTATGAACTAGTCCTCTGGTCCCAAACAACGTGATATTTCTTCAAATGTCTTTCCTATTTATTTTCAAGGCGGTTTGAGCCCATAAAAATGAGTGTCCACCATATTTATAAACCATACTGACTGAAACATACTTAGAAGCATGTGTAATAATGTTTCATAATCCAATTGTTAGCCGTTTTAATTTCAAGCATATAGAATTGGTAACATTTAAGGGGCAAAAACTTAACTATATATCACTATCTTCTAGTCTGGTAGGGTCATCATCATTATCAATTAACCATAGCCTAAAGCTTTTTGACAAAAAATTTCACTGCAGGTAAATTTATAAGATGAAATCATTCTGTAAATATTTAATATCATCTCCCTCATGCTAGAAGCAGGAATGTGTAAATTTCCACATTTTTTTTATCAGCTGGTTGGATACCTTATGTTGCTATCTAAGTTTTGTTAGAAACTTGAATGTTTATCTCTATTGAAACATGTTGCAAAATATTTCAGAAAGTACTTTTTACAGACTTACAGACTAACATGGATACAGTAAACATTCAAAGGCCTATTCCCACATTCATTTTTTTCCAAGTACATTACACATTAGTGCTTTTAGCATGAGGGAAGATATGACAGTTTTGCAGTACTATGTTTAGTTACTCCTGTCTCAGCTTGCAAATACCTTCAGCTCCAGTTATGTATATGCAAAAATCTATTTTGGAATGCTCTGGTTATGGCAGGTTCATTGATAAAGAAGGGTAATAAAAAATATCCCAAGCAGACAAAAAAGTGATCTACAAAACATTTTTTTCAATCAAAGAAAACCAAATTGAATATAACATAAGGAATTCAATGGAACATGTTAACTCGAATAATAAAAAGAATAGAATTCACTTTCCAATTCATGTATTACCTCAAAATTACTAGAAAAATGTGAATTTATATTTAAAAAGAATTGTTTATATATATATGTTATGGCCAATGTACAAAGTTTAGGTAGTTTGTAAAGTGACTGACCAGTTCCTGGTCATTTCACAAACTGGCTGATGTACAGAAAGACTAGACTTCTTTTGGCTGTAACACATACAGTAAACATAATAAGCAATGTGCATAAATATCAAAAATTATATTTTATATATATACATTTAATTATATACTGATATTCTCTTACAACAATATCTACAACTGCAGATATGCAAGGTTATCATGATAGTAATGATAACACTGCATATCATGCTAAACTCTTTCATTCAGGAAATTTCCTATGGCGTCGATGTACAGGGTCTACTGTTAATGGACTGACAAACTCAGAGGGTTGTTAGTAGGTATCAAGAGGAACAAAAATTGAAATGAAATATGGTGTCACAAACCCCGTTGAGAGGGTGGAAATTGCAAAAAAGGCATGCAGGCTCTGAGTCCAGAGGAGACAAAAGGTTGATGTCAGTTAATCGCTGAATGCGTTCGTTCACCATATCTGACATGAGCAGCGTCTTGAAATGCATGCAATGGGGGTAGGGGATCATGTGCTGCAGACGACATAAATTAGTGCTATTGCCGTAGTAAGCATGTGTAGCAGTGAGTCTGTTTCAATGAATGTCGTAATGGCTGACTATACTAAGCTATATGCACTACACTACATGCTGATATGCATCTGATTTACAACTGTGCAGATGGCAATGGGAGCTTAGCACAGTGGATGTACCAACAGCACTATCTGATGAGGCATTGTCCGCACCCTGCTACCTCCACCACGATTGATCAACTACTACGAAAGATAGGGACCTTCCAACTAGCATGGTGCGATGCAGGGATACATGGAGACCGTGCAATGTACACACTCCTCAAATGGAAGAAACCATGATGCAACGGTTTGCCGATTCCCTTCGACAAGTACAAGTGGTTGCAGCTGAACTCTTTTTTCATCACACTGCAGTCTGGAATGTTTTGCATAGTGAAAAGATTTACCCCCTCCGCATCCAGAAGGTGAAACTCTTAACCGAGATGACTATCCCCGTCGTGAACAGTTTGTGGGCTGGATGCTTGATGTCACCACACATTCTAATGGATCGAAACCTGCATGCATTTTTCATGACTTTCATCCTCTCAATGTGGTTTCTGACACTATGTTCCATTGTAATTTTTGTTCTTCTTCATGTCTACTAACAACCCTCTGAGTTTGTCTGTCCATTAACAGAACACCCTGTGTATATATACATAAGCATTAAATTATATTCCATCTATAATGATAAATCCCTTTTAATAAAAATTATTTCTTCTGGCTTTTAAAACCAGTTATATAGGGATTTCACATGATTATATAGAGGCATATTTGTCATGTATAGAAAATTTGTGACATATCTTACCCTAGAGAGTCTTTGCACTGACATTTCATAGCCTTTAGTGAATTGCCACTCAACAATAGATGAAAAAATTTTGCAAAGTGTGTTGTCATCGAACACATCTATTCCCATTACATTCAAATGACGAACAAACCGAGAAGTTATTTCATTTCTACCACCACCAGGGGGACACATTGCAGAAACCAAAAGCTATGGAAGATAATGAAAATCATCAATGTGTGCAATTTCAATAACTTTTGGAGAACGAAAGTATTGCACTGAATGATATAAAACATTTCTGTGTAAAAGTACAAAATTTCACTAAAATATTTGAAAATTAAAATTACCCTAACAAACTATTGAACAGATTATTTATAGTGATACCTTGACTCTGAAGTGTTTCTCTCTTTTTGTCAGTATTCAAAATTATACCAAAAAAAAAAATTACAACAAACTCATTCTAATATGGGCACTTTAACCCGTCAACTGTCCAATTAATTTCTCCGAGCGTTACCTGCAGTGCCCACTTTTTTTTGAAGATGCGCGCGCTTTTTCCCTTTTCTTGGAAGTTTGAAATATTAAAATATTTTTTTTATAGCTTGAATGTGTCGAGACATAATATGACACCCCAAAAGTGGGGAGGGGTGGTCATGATGTCCTGTGACTAAAAGAAATGCTGTTGATGGATTTATGTGGAACCATAGTAGTTGAACCTTTGCTAAAAGATATATGAGTAATAAAACAAATGCATCTTCACAAGGGAGTTGGAAATTGAAACAAAAATGATGGGGACGCAGCTTTGCAAAGCATGACAAAGATAATAGTAATAATAATCTCAGACCTTGAAATATAATTGTCAACTCCATCTAGTGATGAGATAATAAAGTAGAAAGATGGCTGTACAGAGATGGCAGCACATGTATGACAAATTATTTCATCACTTCTTTGTGAAAAAAGACAGAAAAGTCTGTGTGTCGGCAAATTCCGTCGTAGGCAACACCATTATGTATATCAGCGACGGCAAATGCCATCTTAACCACTTGACTGGTGAAAAAGACAGAAAAATGTCTGTGCATCGGCAAATGCCGTCGTAGGCACCAACATTACGTATGGCAGTACCGTCGTAACCACTTGACTGGTTAAGCAAGTTGATGGCAGAAAAATTGTTGGACTGCATTTTATGTAAACTATAAGAGGAAAATTTCTTTCATTCTGCAAAACTTCATTACATTATACAACGCCTATGAATTTCTGTGAGAGTTACAAACATTTTGGAGTAAAGAATGCCCATTATTTTATAACCAGAGTTTGATTCTATTTTGACACAATTTGATTCTGAATACAAGATTTTTATAATATGAATAACTTCCTGGAACAAACAATCTTAGAAAAGTCAGGTGCTCTAATATAAAGAAATAATTTTATGGTTGAACCTGTTTCTCAGAAAACCTTAAGCTTATGGATAAATACAATCCAAACTCATTACCACATCAACAATCTCTAGAATAGAGGTGTCTTTTTTGTCAAACCAATGCCCATGATCAATCCACTGCCTTAATAACTCAATAGGAGGTTGTGCACCATATATTTCTTTAGCCGGCATATTGAGATCATCAACAAAGACAACACACTTTTTGCCCATGGTAGGTCCATAAACTCCTTTTCTTCTCCTAAATTATAGAATTGAAAAATAGTTAGGTTTTTTGTTTTAGAACATATTGTTTGAAAAAAAATTTAAGGTTCACCACAACACTACACTGCACCTCAAAAGTTAAGCAACAAACTGAAAATTCATAACAGAGTGGGGAACAGTAAAAACGAAAAGCCAGCATGTATGCATACATTGTGGGCAAACATGAGAGGAAACGTTTACACAGAGAAAAATTTGCAAAGCAAAATTTTCAGCAAAATGTGCTAATAAATTTGATACATAAATGGCATCATTTGAACAGGTCCTGTATTTTCTCACTACTTTGTTGTAAAGGAAAAGTCGGATGACCAAATCTTAATACACAAGATCATTTAAGTATATTTATTACATGCGATTTGAAAGTAATTTATGTGAGATAAAAATCTTGGAGCAAGCACTAACAATCTGAGGTAGAGTGAGGCCTAAAGCTAACCGCTAGGGAAGCGATAGGAATTTTGGAGCGAGCACAACAATCTGAGGTAGCGTGAGCCCTAAAGGCAACCATTACATTATTAGTCAATAGTAAATGAATCACAATCAAAATGAAAGGAAAGTTTTATTATTCCGCATAAACAGCGGTATCACATTAAAGTTTCTCGATGGCTGTATGATGGTCAACAGTATGTGAGACAACCAGCGGTTGGCATTTCATTGACATCCTTACACCATAGTGAAAGGTTGAATTGGTTTTGAGATCACCTTCTTTGAACCCCCACAACAATAAGGCATGTGCTTTAAGTAGATCATACTTGGTGTGGTCTGCACAGCTACTGCCAGTGGATGCAAATGCAGAAAATACCTAGAAACCAATATCATTGATCATTTCTGTCACACCACAGTCATTTTCAGCACATGAGGGCTAATTAGACAGTGATCTATGCAATTTATTGCCTACGTTAATACACATTGAGAGGTTGGTGCACTAACGCCTCGGTGTGGAACTCCCTGCAGTAGCAATTTCTTTCTGTGGTCATGTCACTGTTTTTGTTGTACCCCTGCATTAAGAAAGAGAAATGAATATCAGATCCATGGCATGCACAAAAGGTACACTACAGTGCTGGTAGTGTGATGGTCCGGACAGAAATTCCTATTGGTAACCGCAGAAACTTCATGTTTTCACTTGAGGTTTAGAGATGGTAGTGCACCATTGAGGTGACTTCCTTAGACCATACATTTGCAACATTTCTTTGAGTCACAGGACCTGATGCCATGTTTATGAATGATAATGCAACAGTTAACAGAGTTCATGTTGTCAAACATTATGTTCAGTTTTAACACTGACTCAATGGAATGGCCATCCATTTCTTTTAACTTGAACTCAATAGAGTGTAGCTCATTGAGTAGCAGAACTCAATAGAGTGTAGCCCATTCACATAAAAGACATATTTGCAGCTCACTAAAAGTGAGCTGCAAATATGTCTTTTATGTGAATGGGTCCTTTCTGATATCCCAAACCGCCAATAATAATCTTATTACTGGAATAGATTGATGTTGGTGAACCGGTCCAGCAGAGGCAGTCACACACCATCTTCAGTGGTCTCCTCCTTTGAACTTTTTGTGGTTTAATATATGGTTATTTTTTTTAACGGCTGTTTTTTGAGTTTTGAATTCCCATTTTTCTTTGCAATTTTATCTGATTGTTCTTTTTTTTTCATCCTATGACCTGTGTAAATGCCAAAAAAAATTAGTTTTTAAGAGAATTCTTGCTTGTGTTAACTTTTGAGCAGAAGTGTAGCTTTAGAATAATCAATATAGAAATAAAAATTCTGGGTTTTACTCATAGTGTATGAAGAAACAGTGTGGTGGATACAGAATTGATTTCCTTAAAGAATAATAAATTGCATATTCTAAAATAAAATTAATCATGTTAAAGTAATTAACATGGAACTGCTTTATATTACTTCAGAGCATAGTTTCCCAACCTTTTTTGTCGCATCACCCCCTTATTCATAAATTTTTTTCTCCCATCGCCCTCCAATGCAATCTAACCCATAGGATCCTATGTTATA
This sequence comes from Pholcus phalangioides, assembly GCF_987345545.1. Classification (NCBI taxonomy): domain Eukaryota; kingdom Metazoa; phylum Arthropoda; class Arachnida; order Araneae; family Pholcidae; genus Pholcus; species Pholcus phalangioides. Next base: position 18,252,260 of record NW_028301616.1, on the reverse strand, counting down.
CCCGTAGCTTCTACTGCCCCCCTGGAATATTTTATCGCCCCCAAGGGGGCGTTAACGCCCACGTTGTGAATCACTGCTTTAGAGAATAGTTTCCCAAAAACTTTTTGTTCTATCGCCCCCAACTCAAGCAAATCCATAGGATCCTATATCATACCTGTAGCTTCTATTGCCCCCATTTCCTGAAATCACTGTTCCTAAACCTACTCCCGCCTCACGTGCAGAGTATCTTGTCCATTTCGGAACAGCCTCTTGATGCCTTGGTGAAACAAGCCGACCAAATCTTTGCAGTGACTCCAACCAATGCCGAAAGCACAACTGTGTCATCAGAAGTGTCGACCGCTCGTGCGATCGCTGAACTCACGGAGAAACTTTCAGTTCCACCATCGCGCAGGCGCGCTCTTTTCCCTATTATGCAGACAGCGCCATCCAGTGGTGGACGCTGTCGCCACAGTCCCCCCCCCCCGGAACTTTCCATCACCCCCAAAGAGGGGGAGATATTGTCTACTTTAAGAAACACTGCTTTGGAGTATAATATAAAAATAGAGTTTCTCAGTCAAATTTATTTGTACTTTCATATAATTACTGTTTTTACTGGGCTCACAAGCCAGGTTAGCCCCAGAATATCTTTTGTATTTGTATTTAATTAAATGAATAAATAGATTAATTTTTTTTGAAATCAAGATGTACTTATAATCCTCACACCCACAAAAAACATCATTGAATTCATTGAAATTAATGTGAAAATTTTTTCTACCTGTCTAACTTGGACATTATTATGTCTTGCGTTTGACCAGCAGCGGTTCTGGCTGAGAAATTCACACAATTCGGTATGTATCTATAGATGTCATACAATGGAAATTAATACAAGAATAATGAAAATACACTATAGGAATTATATAAATGGCTGTATTTATGTGAATTTAAAAAAAATTAATTGCACATTAAATATTAAAAAATTATATTGAAAAATATAAATCATAAAACTGACAGCACAAGAAAGATTATAAGCACAAAGAACATTATCACGATGTTTACAGTACTTTTTGTTTTGAAAAAATATTTTTAACCATTAATGATTTAAGTTCATGAATACATTTTTAACTTTCACTCAAAATGTGCATCAATATTATGTTTAAATTTTTCAGCACATTCTCTTAACGCCAATATGATTCCAACTCCTTCAAACTCCACCAATTATAAATTATGTCTAGTTTTGTTATGAAACATGCTTTTGTGCTGGAAAAACACCATCAATCAAATTCATCAATACACTACAAATACGGTATTAAATATATTATAGTCAATTTTTTAAAAATTAATTCTAAATCAGTGTTTCTAATTATTTTTTCATAATTTCTCAATGAGTAAGTGTCTATTATGTTAGTTTATTCAAAAACATCATGACTACCCCTATTTGTTTCTCTTGTTTAAAAAAGCACAACTTTACTTAGAAAAAACTGAATGCTCACTTTTCTTTAGGCAAATGCATGAGAAAATTATTTGTTAATGCTGACTTTCCAGTTCCAGTTGGTCCAACAAACAACAATGGAACTTCATGAGAAATGTATGTTCTCAACATGAACTGCTGTCTCACTGTCTCATCAGTAGGAATAATTAGTTCATTAGCCTGGAAAAAAATTAAGAGATGAGCGTGTTTTGAACTAGATTGGCGCTGTTCTATTTCAGTTGATGAAATAAACAAATAATTAACAAATAAATTCTGTTGACTTCAAATTTTGTAAAATAAATTTAAACCACTCCAAAACTGGGTGATTCAAAAAAGATGGACCAAACTTTACACTATGGTATGACATACTTAATCAAAAATTTATCGTCATTGTTTACCAGGTCTGAAACAAAATGTAAAGATACTGTAGCATACTTATATGGTGAAATCGATGAGAAGAGAACAAAAGAATGACTTGGAACTTTCAAAATAAAATTTAATAATCAAAAATTACAAGAAGGGTTCAAAAAAGCCACTGCCAACTGGAATGCATGTCAAACAGCAACGATGGAGGGATTGACTAACTCTCTCAAAGAGATCAGGCATATTGTGTACTTAACACAGTGCATTCAGGGTAACGAAAAACTGGCATAAGGGTCCTTCTTCTTCCTCAGAAGAAATTTGCATACATGATTATCTTCTTCAAGCATAAAAGGACTTCAAGTCTCTTGGGACCATATACTTGTATTATGTGAATTTCATTTCCTTGTATTCTTTGTATTCCTTTTTGTTATTGTTGCAGTTTTTGTGTAATGTTTTTTTACATTAAAAAAAATTCATTGAGAGGGACAATGTCACTCACCACTGTTCATACTAAGTATGAAAGACTAGATATGAAGCAGAGATGAAGATGAATTTCAAAAAGAAAATTCACATGCCTGTAAATCAAACCACCGTTCCCTTGCAGTCCAGGAAAAAAGTTCTTTCATTAAGTTAAAGAGGACTGGCATTTTCTTCCCTTAGAACATACGTGATCATAAAATCACTACCAGAATTATGCTTTTAGGTTTGTGGAGGTGCCACTTCCCAAGAGTAAATGTTTTGTAATGTATTTAATTCTCGATTGGTAAACTATGACAATAAATGTTTGGTTTGGTGTATGCTACTTTGACCTACTATTTTTTAACTACACAATACAATAAAGGTTGCGTTGTACCCTTGCATCAGCTGGAAGAACAAGCATTTCTCGACTAAGGGTGTCTAACCATCCAATCCATACACTGTTATGAATATCATACATATAGTCGTGAACCAAGCCTTTCTCCGGAAACATTTGTGTCTTGGTGAGCTTGAATGATTTTGGTTTTTGAATTTCTTCATCAGTTCCTAGTAAAAGTTCCCTATAGAACTCGTTGAACAATATTCTGCTCTGGTTTGTCATAGTTGCAGCTAAAGTCCATACCACAGAAAATATGAAGATTGCTTGCACACTGCGATTAACCTATAAAAATAATTATGAAAATTTTACAATGCAAGTTTTTGTAAGGAACGAATATCAAAATTTTTTCATAAATTCCGCAATTATTTCATGCGTCTTTCTAGATAGATTACTGTTTCTATAAAAGAAGTTTTGCTGTACTGTAGCTCCTTAGTCCCCTCCCTCCAAAAAAAATTTTTTTTAATTATTATAAGCACAAATCATGATATTCAGATTCTTGTTGAGCAACTTAAATCAAGCTCTAAAGATAATTAAAGGTAATTATTTTTCAATTCAGGACTGATTTAACTGTATAGGGGTATGACTTTCTCAAACATCTGTCTTTTTTATAACACAACACACATATATAACAGATCAGGAAGGGTAATCATATATGTTTACAAAAACATCAAAACAATACAGGAAAAAAAATCAAATTTGTAGCAGCAGAGGATTTATGTATGTCTCCCTGATTATGACAGAAATATTGCAACTTTATCACTCTCACTCATACACAGTTTCTCAATTCAATACAGAACTAGAAATTTATATGAAAAATTCAAAAAATAATAGTTTAATAGTTGGAGATATCAATATAAATTTCTGTTGCAAAATAGGGAGTAGTAGAGTAGTAGTGTTTGGTGCTTTTCTGGAGTGGCCCCAGTTCTATTTTGGTGCATACTAAACCAAACACTACAACTATAGGGAAACATCACAATAACTGGACATAATGTCAATATAAATGGTTTTATAAGCTTACGTGAAAACATAATGAGAGAGACTACTGAAACTAAAACGTGTCTTGATCATGTCTTTTGTAGAACGAAACAAAATTTAATTCAGCAATTTTTTTTTTGTGGAAATACAATAAAATAGTTTATTAAGAAAAAAAGAAAAAAAAACCATGTATATAAATACAGTATTCTACTCAAGGGATCACTTAAGGTACATTAAACACATATAGCTGACCACTACCCAATAATAGGATATATAAACTTTTTGGACAGGGAAATGAGAGAAAAAAAATGAGTTAAATTAGCAAATAACGATAATAAATTATAAAAAATTTGAAAATTTTATTTCTCACATAAATCTTGGAATATATCCAGAATAAATATAAGCATCTCATGGATGTTTTGAAACTAAATGCAGGTCTTTGGACCAAGAAGGTTAGAAAAAATCAAAAAAAATGTGCAAAAACATAGATAGTAAAGAAATTATAGAAAAAATAAACAAAAAAAAAGACATAGAAGACATAAGAAGCACCCATCCACTAACCCAAGGCAAAAAATATATTAAAGAGATATTTAATACATGTGAAAAAAACAAAAGACTACAATTGGAAATGCATCGATGAGAACATATTTGAATAAAAATGTGAAAGAAAACACCCTACCAGATTTTCAAGATCCTAAAGATATGGCTGAAAGTTTTAATAATGACTTTATTAAAAGAAATTTGGGTAATACAGAAGAAATTACAAACTGCCCTTGCATAATACAAAAGAGTGTAGTGCGTTCTTATCTGTATAGATGGCGCACCCTCCTCACGCTGCTGGTGATTGTAAAAAAAAAGAAAAAAATGCCAGTTGGAATTGTACCACTTCCTTCTCGTTATGTTTCTTTCGTATATTAAATTGTTAAGTTTTTATTTGATTAAATTTAAGAGATTCCACCACGATATCAAAGCCTTTCTGATGTGTGTCCTCAAAGGTAACGAACACTGGACAGAGGTTCTACCTACAGTCCTGTTGGGGTTACATTCCAGCATCAAAGAAGACCTCCAAGCATCAACCGCTGAGTTGGTATACGGCACAGACCTACGCCTTCCTGGGGAACTCTTCCGGCACTTGGGTGAGCGACACGTCCTACCTTGATATGACTTCTTGCAGAGAGTGAGAGACCATTTCTCCCGTGTGAGGCCAGTACCAACCTCTCATCACAATTCGTCTAATCCCTTCATCTCGACAGACCTGCTAACTTCTCCATCAGTATTCGTCCGACAAGACTGTGTACGCAAACCTCTACAACAACCATACACCGGACCATTTGAAGTTATTTCAAGAACTGATAAATATTTTATGTTGAACATTAATGGCAATCATAAAAATGTATCCATAGATCGCCTTAAGTCATGTTTTATGTTAAATAATAATTTATGTGACACGTTCAAAAATCAGTATGTTTCCAGGTCTGGCCGAAGAGTGCCATTTCGTATTGACCCTTCGAAATTAGCAATATGATTCGCAATTATGTATAGTATATGTATTGCAATTTTCTTTTTATTATTTGTATGATTATTATTCAATTTTTCTTCTCTTAAATGTTTCGTCTTCGACTGGAGGGGGAGTGCTGTAGTGCATTCTTATCTGTATAGATGGCGCACCCTCCTCACGCTCCTGGTGATTGTAAAAAAAAAGAAAAAAATGCCAGTTGGAATTGTACCACGTTATGTTTCTTTCGTATATTAAATTGTTAAGTTTTCATTACGTTTTATCTTGTCACTATAAGCATCGGATTAAGAGTATATTCAATAATTCCATTAACTCAATGTTTTACTCGAAAACTTCTAATGAAACGTTAAAAGGAATAATAACAGAACTAAAAGATAATAAAGCAAGTGGATACATTAACAACTAAAATGCTTACGATACATTAACAACCAAAATGCTTAAAATCATCTCCTTTTATCACTTGGATATTATTCAAAACAATGTTGACTTGTCAATAACAAATGGGTTATTTTATGATGAATTAAAATATGCTCTTGTAAACCCTATTTATAAAGCAGGGAATATAAATGATTTGATGAATTATAGACCAATATCAATTCTTCCAGTTTTTCAAAAATAAAGGAAAATGTATTATAAAACAACTAATCAGTTTTTGGAATAACAAACACTTTTTTGCATCAAACCAATATGGCTTTCAAAAAACAAAACACAGAAATGATTATCATTGAATTAAGTAATCATTCAAACTACAGATTAATTAACAAATATTTCATTATAGTTTTTTAAGACTTAAAACGAGCATTCAATTATGTTGACTTAGATATTCTAACAAAAAAACTCTTCTAAGCAGGCATACGAGACAATGTACTAAATTAGTTTAAAACATATTACAGTGAAACTTGTGCGAAACGGAACATCAACAGACTGAAATAATATTTCGTTTTAGACAGATTTCCATCTCATACAATGTCCATCTTAGAGAGGTTTCACAGTACTATAAAAGGAAAGAAGCTGATAAATGGTGAAATCAGCACATTCCAAAATGTAATGAAAGGAGTCCCATGAGGATCCGTCCTTGGGCCATTTGTTTATATTAATGATTTATGTAAAATGAAGTTAAATGGTTAATTAATCTCATTCACCAATGACACAAGTCTATATGTTGAAGATTTAGGAATGGTAGATTTTGAGAAAAGGGTTGAAGAAGGTTTACTCAAGATTAACACCTAGCTAAATAAAAACAAATTAAAACTAAACACCCAAAAACTAAATACATTATGCTTAAATTGAGCCTACAATGTAATTGTCAAGAAATAGAAAGAGTTTATAACTATAACTATTTAGGAATTATAATTCAGGATGATCTAAAATGGAATTTCCAGTGTGAAAAAATAGTTTAAAAAATTATAATCTATACAGCAATCATATAAACTCAAAAACACAATTGGTGACAACTTTCTAAAAGACATATTTTATGCATGGATTTATTCACTAATAACATATGGAATTTGTGCCTGGAATGGGGCATATGATATAAATATACAGGGATTAAATAACGCAACAAAATAAGGTTTATAATAACAAACACTAACAAAAATAAAGCAGAGTGTCACACTCTTAACATAAGACAAATCTATATATATATATAGGATTATAAAATTTGTAACAGTAAATTACACATGGCTAACAATGAAAAGTAATGGAACATCAACTAGATATAGAAATATTTATCAAGGCCAAGAGTCAATAAAACATTATTTAAAAAAAGTTTGTTTTACTACACCTAAAATACAAAATTTTTTTCACACAATGAACCAAATGAAAAATAATATGAATTCCAATTTTAAAATTTATTCATTTGCAAGAGAGACAAACTATGAAGCAATTATGCAATAAATATTAATGATTCTTGAGAAACATATATGGTTTTGTATGGTTATTTTTTCTGTATATGGTTTTGTGTGATCCTAATTATTTTTGTGAATATTGGCATATTGCAAGAAATAAATATTTTGAAATTTTAATCGTTCTACATATGCATACCAAAGTCAATCTTCACAAACTATGAGCTTTTTGTTTTGCTTCACATATTCTTGCATGAGTTATACTTGAGAAATTACATACTGACTTATATATTGATTGAAAAAAATGTATACGTAACATCTATATATCACATTTAAGATAGCATCACACTTAACATAAGATTGAAATGTAAATGTGTATATATAACTTGCTATTAAGTAAAGAATTGTGTTTATCTTAAATTAAAAAAAAAAGTGAAATAAATTCCTAAAACCTTAACTATAAGTTGACAAATTTTTGAAAAATGTAATGACAGTCGCCACTTAACTAACAGATAATAGACCATTCTTATAGACCTGCTGGAAGGACACTCTAGTTTCTTGGGGTCATAGAGTGAATTTTCCTAATTTTATGTACGTATGTATTTCTGTTCTGTGTTACAGTTCTTGTCTTTTTGTATTCACTTATTTGTCATGTTGTTGTCATAACAAAAAAAATTACTCCCTTCCTATTTTCAAAAGTTTTCACCAATTAGTTCTGGTTATTAGCGTCTATTTATCGAGGCAGTTTACTGAATGGTAAAAATATCTATTGTTTCAGGGGGAAAATGTAGAATGATACAAAAGCAAATGCTCATACTCCACTTATCCACAAAAACAGATATTTAAAAGTCAACAATTTTACACCCCGAAAATTAAAACAAAAAAATTACTCAAATCCTAGAAAATTTCATCCCATCTCTGAAGTTCTATATAGTATGACATATTAATTTAAAAAGTAATGGTTCCATGTGCATATAGAATATTTTTGTGGACTCAAAGTTGCTAAATCAGAACAAATAAGCATACCCAAAAAGTTCCAATTAACCAATTTCTTATGTAATATTATCATTATAAATGCCGGACATTGGCTACTAAGACAATTTTTCATGTACTCCCTGGAAAATGCCTGTGCGATTTGCATAACCTCATTGCTCATTATACAAGGACATTCTCCATTATATTTTATGTTGTTACTGATTATTTTCCCCCATAGACTTACAGGAGTGAGCACTGTTGGTTGGGGAAAAACTGCATTAACAAAAAAGATATAAAGTAAGCAACAGAGAATAGTGAATGCTGAAAATCTAGGAATCAATTAAAAAATTTAGTTGAACAAAAAATACTGTACTTCAGTTTTTCTCACGGCTGGATCCAAATCTTTACTTTTTGAGTCTAGCATGTCATGAAGTAAACAATTAAATAGCTTGGTCAAAGAATGCACTAGATGAATTGAGGAAGTTTTCATAAATGTCTGGCAATTGTGAGTCAAAAAATGAAGCACAGGATCCACAATCCATTCAAACATGTCATCTACTAGTTGCAAGTCTTCTTCATCTAAGTCATCAGTTATGGTGTTTAAATATGATTTCTTTGTTGGTCTCCAGCCCAACTGAATGAGGAGAAAAACAAAAAAAAAAAAGTATTTTTTTGGAAAAAATAGTTAAATAATAATTGTGAAAAAAATTTTGGGCAATTTTGGCTGAATAAAGGGAAAAAAATCCCTTTGTGAAAACTAAACAAAAAATGACCAGAAATATTTTTGGTAAATTTTAAGAAATAAGATAAATAACAACATTGATGCACTAACAACCGCGTTCACAGACAGTTTAACTGCAATTGCAGGTTAAAGAATTAGAGATTGAAACAGATCAGTTAAATTCGGGTTTTTAACCAATCTGCGCTGAGCTCTAATCCTTTAACCTGTGATTACAGTTAAACTCTGTCTGCGAACATGACCATTAGACAATATGTAAATATGTATAGATAAAGCAAAATTCCACCTGATGAGGTTCTAGGTAAATCATTCCACATCTAGAAACAGTTGCTGGAGAAGCTTGTTCAAGGTCGGCCGGCTCAAAAATCAGATTCATTGACGAGCTCATTTGAATTATTTCACCACTCATCAGGCATAGCTGAATTAGGAAAAGATTGATCGACTCAAACAATAAAAGCATATAGCATAAAAATTTTCATGAAAGCACACTGATGAAAAAAAAATTATCCATGCTTCAATTGGTAGATATTGATTTTAAAAAGGATTATAAGATCATTCTTCTTTTTACAAAAAAAAAGAAAAATTGGATTGGTTTCAAATAAATTGATATTTAGCATGATAATCATGAAGGCTAAACACTGCTTGGTCTTGCACAGTTGAGATAATATATCATTATTCGTAACAGAATAGCACAAATAGCAGAAATCACTGAACTCGTTTTAAAATATATTTTAAAAATAAACAAGGCTTTCTTTCAATTTTTGGAAGACGTAAACTAAGGAGTATAGGGGAAAGTGTTCCACTGACATATTAACTTTACAAAATATCTAGGCTTATAAATGCTAAAATAAAAGCCTTTTAACCCTTTGAAGGGCAGACATTTTCCCAAAACCATAAAACACAATGTAAACAGGTGGTTTCATTAAGAGGACATCGTGCCGGAAGAGGTTTAATTAAGGAGGCAAGATATCTTGTCAATGTTGCTTAAAGAGTTAATATTGATCACATGATTTACTATCTCAAATCATTTTTAATTGAGTTGAAACACATGCACTTTATAGGTTGTTATGCCATTGGTTTAGAAAATTCATAATTTTTCCTAATTTCCACATTTGCACTTCAAGGATGAAAATAGATACATTCAAATGCATACATTAATGAGAAGTAAGATTTAAAACAATGCAAATAATCGTAACAAGGCAATAATTTCTATTTTAGATTATATATAACATGCTTATTTTCAAAAGGGAACATTTCAATTTCTTTTCAAATTCACTTCAACTTTTTGAAATTGATTTTTTTTCGGTTCTCACCTTTCAACATAGTTTTTAAATGTTCTTCTATTACTTCTGTATGATACCTGTGGGGTCCACTTCTTCTACTATTGTAAAACGGTTCATTCCAGAGGAATATGTTTCTTACTTCCAACTGTAAATTTAGTGAATGTGGAAATGTTCCCACTTGAAAGTAAGCTCCTCATATGAAATTTTATTTGAGAAAAACCGTATTCATACCATTTTTGAATATTTGTTGTGAAGTGAAATTTAAAAAGAGGTTATGCTAATAGTCACCTTCTTGTTATCATCTAGTACTGTATTCATGTTTTCTATCCACACGGCATCTACTGGTCCATCAAACATAATCCATTTCCTGTCTGGAGATGGATTGCTTGCATACTCCCGAAACTGGTTGGCAAGTACACCTTAGCAGATATAAAAAAAGAAAACACTCCATAACTTATACTTTAAAAGAACAAAACAATACATATTTTTTCACTGGTAAAGAGATTTAATTTGTAATTAAGATTGCTAAAAAGCTGTGGCTCTTTTAATAACAATTATAATGATTTAAAAAAAAGCATTTGACCCATTTTAGAAGCTGAAGGATAAAACTCTAGTTCCATTTCCAAAGAATTTTTGTGATAAAAAAAAAAATTGGCATTCATGTAGAGAATTTTGGTGTATTTTCATTTTAACTTGAAAAACCAGTGATCTTTAACCAGTCATCTGGCTATGACAGAATAGCATGTCATACTGATTTTTGGCATAATTTAGAAAACTAATTATTAATTACTTCAATTATTAAATTTGTTTTTTTTAATGATTTTTCAAAAACAGCTAATAACATGATGAAGTTAGTTTGAATGTGTTTACAATATATATATATATTTTAATCAAAACATATATTTTATTAGCTTTAAATTTCCATAAAGGGTAAAATAGAAATAAATTGGCCAGATGACTGGTTAATGAGCCTTAGAATTTGTTTAATGTCATCATCACTACAATTAGAAAAATTTCTACTCAATTTCAGTTAAAAGCTGAGAATCACTTGTTATGTAAATAATATATATACTGATAACTACCATCAGTCCATTCGTGAGAAACAGGATCAAAACATCCATACAGCTGACCCATGGTGATAGCTTTTGGGTTGATGATGCTGTAATGTGTTTTATATTCTTCAACACCGCATTCAGGCCCCAGCTTCTCAATATCAGTTAAAGCATCTGCTAATACTTGATAGGCACATGTTTTGCCACCCATTGGATCACCAACAATCATGAGCCCATGACGGACAAGAATCATCTCATATATCTAACATATGAAGGAAAAAATAGAGGAAAGTAAAAGCAATGATATGGAACTGCAAGTTATATAGAAATGATAAATAAAATAAATATTTTTGAAAATATACATACTTGCAGAAACATTTTTTAACACACTCACCTGGATAATTTTGGTGATGAACCAGGGAACAGGCTGCAAATTTTTCTTGGCAATATTATCATTCAGAGCTTTGTGTAGAACTTTATAATCTGGTTCAGGTAAAACAATACCAGGGAATAAATCCGATATTATGCCTTCAAATAAAGGGACATCCTAAATAAAGTAAGAAAATGAAATGATGACACCACTTCACCCCATTTAAAAAATTGAAATTATGTAGGCTAGAGTACAATGATTCTCAAATTTTGAAAGCCTGTGGCCTAGTTGATTTCTTTTTGTGAGTGACAGGCTTGTCTATATACACACACATGAATAATAGGGAAAAATGAAATAATGAAAGAAACACTGTTTCAGTACCAAATAATAAATTAAGATCAAATATGATGTTTTAATTTAAGTTTGAAAAAAAAAAAAATCTGATATTTCTATGAGTTTGATATTATACTTCTAATATTACCACTATCATTATAAATTACAATAATAGTATGAAACAGAAATATAGCAGCCATAACTCACCTGAGCAAGAAATTTTGCCAAATTCACATCATTAATGGCTCTCAGAACTAGTATTGCCTCTGACTCTTCTGGATATTTCAATTTGAGGTTGCCTGCTGCTGTAAGAACAGATTTGACAGCTCGCATGCCATAATCATAATGATGCTGGGAGGATAGTTGCTCTGAGCAGAGCCTGTATGTAGCCACTATTTTACCTGCCAAGCTAGAAGGGAAAAATAAATTAATTAATAAGCTATGAGTACATAGAAAAACAAAATAAAAAAGAAAACAAATTTAAAATTAGCAGTCCTTGTTCATGGCCGCTGTGGTTGTCGAGTGGTCATAATGACAGACTCGCATCGCGGGGATCCGGGTTCGAACCCCACCGCCACCGCAGTGGTGGTCGGCTGAAGTTGGTTTCCTGTGGTTCCCAACTTTGAGGCGCAAATACGAGCCGATCTCCCCATTAAAAAGTCTCGCCACAGAGAGCAACACACCTACAACGATAAATTATTCAATCATTACACTTCACTCACAGTTAGAAAAACTGGTGGCAGATGGCAGCACGCCACATATCAAGCCTTACACAGAAACAAACTTCACGTCAGGTTTCACTACATATACACACACATTCCCGCATGTACCAATTCGTTAAAGGTTCCGCAGAGGAATATGGACAAGGTGCATGTGTGGTTTAGTAGTAGTCCTTGTTCATGATGCTTTCTATCTGATAAGGCAGGGGTTCTTAAACTGTGTGCCACAGTGACCTGGCGAGCCTCAAACATTTGTCAGGGGTGCAGTGGAGTGGCTGTACTGACAAAGGTTTTTTCTTAGATTCTTTGTTGAGCTGCTCTAGGGAGCCATGTGTAAGCATTGATTAGCGAAAAGGGGACCGGGGGTGGAAAAAGTTTGAGAACCCCCTGTGATAAAGTATTCCTTATTGAATCAAGATGCATATGAAGAATTCTTTTTGTAATACAAACTAAAATAAAAAAAAAATTATTTTCTGATAAATCACACCAAATGTAGTTCATCTGTATAGTACTGTCGAAAAAACCCCACCAATTTAGCAATCTCAAAACTTTGTACACTGACTCATATAAGGCAGAGATAATTTTTCAAAATCTATCAACATTTCATAAAAGAATTAAAAAGAAAAAAAATATTGCTTTTGTTTGTTAGTATGATCACAATGTTCATTGTATAAATGACTTTCAGTTCCAAAACAGGAACTTGTTAAATTCTTTATCCTAGTGTACTCATGAACCAAGATGTTAGAAAGATTTCACAAGTATTTCGTGGCAAAGATACATAAATACCAAAAACTATCCCATAATACGTGGATTTGAAATATTTTTCAAGTCAACATTATTTCTTGAAAAAAAAACAGCATCATAAGTGAAGTCATCAGAAAAATAACATTGAATTTTTTAAACCAAAAATGACTAAAATTAACACATTAAAACATTACATTCAATTGTCCACACTTGGGAAAATTTTAAACTTTGCACTAAAAAATTAACCCCTCAATGAAAGGTTAAAAAAACAAACATTCTGAAAGGTGTCTAAGCTCATTGTATTGATATTGAAAATTTTAGGTATTCATTCAGAATTCAGAACCCCCCCCTCCCCCCCACCTCAAAAAAAAAAAATGAAAAATAAAATGGTGTTTCTCTCAAGTTAGGCATGGGCACCCTAATTTGAGACAGTACAGTTTTTGTATTTTGACTTATGTTCAAGTGCCTTAGTTTTAACTTATAGCCAGTTAAATCTTTTTAGAAAGAAGTCCTATGACAATGCCGCATTGGAAACAGTTCAGAAATAATTTTATTCATCAAAAATAACATCACAACCTTTATGAAAAAACAATAGAGTAAGTTTATGAGAGACAGAGGCTGCTGTGGTGGTCGAGTGGTTATAGTGACGGACTCGTGATGCGAGGATCCGGGTTCGAACCCTACAGTGGTGGTTGGCTGAAGTTGGTTTTCTGTGGTTCCCAACTTTAAGGCGCAAATGCGAGCCGATCTCCCCGTTAAAAAGTCTCGCCACAAGAGCAACAGTCCTACAACGATAAATCATTCAATCATAACACTTCACTCATAGTTAGAAAAACTGGTGGCAGATGGCAGCACTACACATAACAAGCATTACAGAGAAACAAAAAAAAACACTTCACATCAGGTTTCACTACACGTACACACTTGACTGTAACCCTTTAAGAAAGCATCAATGAGATATCTTGCCTTTTTAAAAGCCTCTTATCTTGGCAAGTTCAGATATTTTGTGAAGGTGATTTCTCAATGAAATACTTTTCCCTGTACCCCTTAGTTTGAATCTGCTTAAAATCAAAAAATATTAAAAATAATATTTTTTTCTCCAGAAAGAAAAGCAAATAGCTTACAGATAAATAAACTATCTACATATATACATACCTGTCATACATAAAACATCTATATATGTCTATATATATATGCATACCTTCGAGCATCCACAAAACCCATAGAATATAATGATATTTCTCCTATCAAAGCATAATCAGGAACCATCATAGCCACAGTTCTGAATAGAACCTGATATAAATAAAAGGACGGGAGATGAAAGCTTTTATTCTTAAACACATAACATACAAATACAAAGGCCACAACAGGCAAACTGCCCAATGAGGTGGTGGAAAAAAAGTCCATAAAATATACAGTCGATCCTGCTTATTACAACGTTCGCACTTAGAATGTTTTCCCGCTTAGTAGGACTCATTTTAAGTGGATTCAACTCTGACTTATTCTCATTGAGATTTCCCATTTAGAACATTTTTTCAAAATGGTTTTTTGAAAAACGTTATAGGTGGGATCCACTATAGATGTCAAATATATTTAAAAATAATGTGATATAATTGACTTGGTTTACTGCTCCCTTGACCAAAAATGGGGGGGGGGGTGTCCATTGGTTTGAATGAGAAATAAATTAAATATTATTCACATATACATATATATATATATATATATATATATATGATGATGAAATACTTAAACTGCTTTCCTTTATTCAGTTACACAGTGATGCATATTTTTTGTTATTCAAGTCAATTTTCTTTGCAAGCTTATGAAGTTTTGGATTTTTAATCTGCTTCTTTTGGACACATCTATCCATATAAATTCATTATTACGGTTTTATTATTATACAATAAAGAAGATTTAGTTGAATTAGAAGATTTCAGTTTTTTAAATGAGAATGCTTTTTCTTTTTTGCTGAAATTAGCTGTTCCATACAAATACTTCATGAGTTACAGCCAAGACTGAGGCCCAGTGCCGTAACTAGCCATTCCTGTGTCCTGTACAAGAATTTGCATTTAAGCTCCTTCTGGGCCCCTTCCATGTGGGCCCTGTGCGGGTGCAACTGCCTAGTTATGGCACTGCTGAGGCCAAATGCCATCATTTATACTAAGAAAAAATAATCCTTTTAATGCACATAAATAAAGATAATGTAACATATAAGCATATGTTTCTGACAACTAAATCAAAAAGTATATATAATTAAAGAGCATACTTTCAAATTGTCTGGAAGCTCTTGACGTCCAGCATATCCTGGATTCATTGTGATGAAAATATTACACGTTGGATTGAGAGACAGTTCTGTTCCTTCAAAAACAAATCTTTTCATATTTTGGGCAATAGCATGTTGTATACTGTGTATCTGTTGAGCAATTACAGACAACACTTCAAGTTCAATTCTGTTGAACTCATCAAAGCAGGCCCAAGCACCAGCTTGAGCGAGTCCTTTGAAAAATTTTCCCATGGCTTTGTAATCAAGACCATCTGAACAGTTGAATACAACACACTGGAAATGAGTTAATTGTAATTAAACAAATGTTTCAGCTTTGTAAATCAAACTCTGCACATTTAATTAAAGATTCTTCACAATTCATTGTAATATAAATGACAAATACACATATACATACTTGTTTTGCAACTGCTTTTGCAAGATCTTTGCTAGTCTCAGTCTTGCCTGTTCCAGCAGGTCCTTCTGGTGCCCCACCAAGGTGTAGCTTTAAAGCACCCATCAGAGTTCTAGGAGAAAAAATAAAATAAGTTAATTTGACACTGGCACTACATGTGGTACCACTGTAATATACTGACACAAAATAAACTAGACAATATATCTGATTAAACACTCTCAACATTTCCTGAAATAAGCATTGCAACACTTATATTTCTGAAGCATTTCTAGAACTTGCAATAATTATACACTGATGAAGAACATAAATTGGTTTTAATGTAAAAAAAAAACCATTTTCGAACCGAAATGACAAGGATCCAAACACCCATTATGCATTTTTGTTCAAATCTAATATCAATCCATTTACAACATACTTCCCTAATTCTGTCCTCAACTATCTACATCATAGTTTCCCAAACTTTTTATATTCCATCACCCCCTTTATCAGAAAGCTTTTCCTTTCACTGTCACCCCCTCCAACTCAAGTGAACCAATAGAATCCTATGTTAAAATCATAGCTTCAATCGCCACTTTCCCTGGATGATTCCATTGCCCACCGGGGGGGGGGGGGGGTTGATATTGCCCACTGTGGGAAACACTGATTTACATCTTCACTTAATTAATCTTAAAATCTTGGGCACTTCAATGTCATTATGACTTATGCTATTTCTTTTCATTGTACAAGACAATAAGGTTCAAATGCTATTTTTAGAACACGTTAGGAAAAAAGTTTTGATATAATATATATATATAAATTTATACCTTTCGCTAGGACTTTACGAAAGCTTATCAGCCTCATGATGCCATCTCAACCAGCACCAGATTGAAAAATAATGTGATTAACAGATGCTTGAAAATATGATGTCTCACTCATTCAGTTTGTAATTTACTAGTTAGGTGACTGTTTTTTTCTTCAGAATTCTTGATGCTGTAGAAAATCTTACGTCAATACACGATGGTTTATAATTTTTAGTTCATTCTTTGCATCCCTATTTACTCTAGGGAACAAACTGTACTCCAAAACAATTTTTAAATTGAAATTTATCTGCTTAATCTTTAAATTATATTTATTCATTTGAAATGGTATTTCACTACGAAGTACCTAACTGATTATGTGTATAGAAAAAAGTAATAAACATTGCAGGGCTTTCAAAACAAATTTTTCTCAATAATTTCTATTTTCTCTAATCAGGCTGGCCCCCAGTCCCAATTAGGCTTGATAAATTTAATTAATACTGTAATTGAATTCAACCCTTTGATGTATTGTGCAATTGTGTCATATTACTGGCAAAAAAATTGGGATGTCCTGTAAAACCGGGGCACGTGGTCAGCCTATGTAGGGGTTGCCAAAAAAACATTTTTGGTCAAAAGGGGGTCGTGCTTCAAAATGTTTGTGCACTACTGCTATAAGGAATCAATTTTAGCAGTTACTATATGATTTAGAACTTCCTGGAACCTTAAAAAACTTGGATCTTGCCCTGAAACCATTTGCATTTCAAAACAAATTCAGAATAAATACAAAGAATATGTTAAAATATTATATCATCACAGCAAAAAAATACGTTTTTGTATCAGAAACCCCTGTAGGAAAAAATGTGTCAACTGTGTGAAACATGAAAAACTATTTTCTGTTAGTTCAAAGAATTAAAAAGCTATTTTTGATAAAAATAAACTCTGATACTTGGAACAAAAATTAAAAAATAAATTTCACCTATAACATCGATCAGTTAATGGTGTTATCACTAAACGTCCAGAGTTCCCAAGATATTCATATCCATATTCCAAATCTGTGGTGATCATTCTCACAATAACAGTTTCATTTTCCCAGTAGTATCTCAATTGGCTCAGCCAGCTGAAGTCATCAACATTGGAAACATTATCTTTAGCTAACTTAGCCACTTCATCTCGAGCTAAACAGAAATATAAAATGTAGATGGGGGAGAGGGTGTAAGCTATAAATACTTGTGTACGTGCACTATCATTCACTGAAAAAAACTGAAGGCAGAACAAATCGGAATAAAAAATGAACATATATGGCCACTGCAACATTTTATAAATTCATATTTTAAAACTGCCAAACCAAAAATTAGCACACATCATTTGATTTCAAGACAGCTCTTTAAACTTTCAATTTTGTAAAGAGCACGATAAACATAGAATAAATGATGCTTTATTAATAATTAATGAATAAAAAGTTTCAAGTAGTAAATACGAGTACTTAATTTTGCATTATTTTTCAATCATAATGCATAGATCAATTTTTAAATAAGTAAAAATAAAATGCACGTACATATGAACATATGCTGACAAAAAAATGAAGCCAATCATTTCAATTAGAAAAAATAAATAATTAATGAAACATAAACATTTAAAGGGTACTGGCTAATCTTTGAGAAATACCATGAACGTCAACAACAATCAAAGCTCCAAGTGTGATTCTTTTCCCGGGATCCAATTTTCCTCGAACCAGTGCAACAATATCATCAATCTGTTTGCTACATTTCTGCAAATAATCCTGCCACAAATCAGAAAGAGATCAATTAAATCTTTTGAATTTTAATGATATAGTATGCATAGATGTAAAGAAAGTTGTGGATCATTTACTAAAATATCATTTCAATGAACACAAAATGAATCAGCTGACACTACAATTTTCAATATTTTTCAAAAATTTAACTAAATTAAGTTCCACACTTTAGAGCTGGTCATCCACTGGAATCTACTATGAGCAGTAACGAGTCATGGAACAAGTCACATGCATGCGCAAGACTACTATAGCAGTCTTGGCACACACGACTTGGTATAACTCGTAGTAGCTTCTGGTGGGTGACTAGCCCAATTGAATATTTAATAATCATTAGAATTCTTCAGAAATTTATAATCTGGCTATATTCTGTACCACATGCAGTAAAAAGTGTTATAATGATAGCTTGCAATAATGTGGAAAAATGTCGTTATAATGGACTTCTCATTATAAGAAATAAATACTTTCAACATTAGCTATTTGATAGCGCATTGGCAATCACTCATAGCGAGATTTTGGCTATGAGCCACCTTTGTTATATTTATTTATTTCATTTATTATAATTCATTGCACAAAAAAATATATTTACACATAATCATTGTTGTATATACATGTGTAAGAGAGTAAATAAAATAAGTTGAATATTTTGAATTTCTATTGCTAGCTGAATGAAAATGCACATAAGCCTATTTGCATAAGTTATTAAATTATTATTATCTTACTTATCAGTAGAGCCCAGATTATATGCATTTGCATATTTTGGCCTTTTTTAGCATTAGTGCATATAAATGCATAAAATCAAAGAATTTTCAGTATAAGTGAATATTTTTGAAGGTTTATTTAAGCTCACTTAATTTTTTTATAATTTTTAAAACATAAATATTATTCATAATATTTTCACAACATCAGTTTTGTTCCCACAGGAGAAATTTAGTGAATTAATACATATTTATGCGGTATTTTATGAATATTAACTGTTTTATTGTAAGGCTATTTCTAGAGATATGTCAAAGTGTTAAATTTTTTTTAGAAATAGTGTCGAAATTCTTTTGTTACTCGTATTTTTGTTATTGAGCAGTTACAACAAACTGAAAAGTAAAAAATGCCTGAATTAAAAATATGTAGAAGTTCTTTGCATACGCGGTATATATATTTTTGTAAATGAATACATATGCACGAAGAAATAGAAAAAATGCATTTTAAAAACACAACTGCTTTTTCTTTTGCATGGTAATTTTTTAATGCATATTTTCTCATTTTTCATATATATTTCGAAATTTGACTTTTTCAAGATTTCTAGTGCATATTCTGGGGTATTTAATGCATATTTTGACATTTTAAGTGCACAATTTAGTATTTTAAGTGCACATTTTAGTATTTTAAGTGCACATTTTAGTATTTTAAGTGCACATTTTAGTATTTTAAGTGCACTATTTCTATTATAGAATTTTTAAATGCATATTTTTTCATTTTTAAGTGTATTTTCGCATTTTTGAGTGCATATTTGCATATTTTTAGAGCGTATTTTACCACTTTCTTAGTGCATATAATCCGAGGCTCCACTTATTAGTGTCTTTCAGTTTTTAAACACAAAACGAGTGAGCTAGATATGTTAATCAAGAGCTTGAAATTCATAGTTGAAGAAACATGCTTCTGTCAACTCATGTCTATAGCAATCAATGCAATATAGTACAGTAAAAGTCACTGTTATAACATCAGCTTACAATCATGAAAAAAATTGTCATTATAAAGGACTTCTCATTACAAGCGAATTTTAGTATTTTGTTCTGTCAGGTAAAACTCTGTAATTCTATTAGTGAAATTATAATAGTCTTTCAAGTAATTTTGTTCGGATATCAGAGAATGAACAGGATGCTAATTGCGAAATTTTTTGGCTCAGTTTATTTACTAAAAGTTTTTTGCACAGAATTTTGTACTGTATTCTTACTGTATGATTGGGCGGATCGACTGAATAATTAAAATTCTTAATTATTATTTAGCTGCTCAATTCCATAATCTTATGGAATTGGGATAACATATTTCTACTGATAAAAACCTAATGTTCAAAACGTTAAAAACCTTTTGATCGGTTGTTCCGAAGCAACAAACTGTTACATTTGGTAAAAATAAACTCTGGAGGTCAAAGATAGTGAAAGGTCATCACCGGAAATCAAGTGTTCCGTGTGTATATTACGTAAAGCCTAAGAATAGGAAAATAGGTACAAAATTTAACCTTTTCCGTGCTAATCTGTTGGCAGAATAATATTTACAAGGAGTATGTGCTGTCATGAGTGATTAGTAACCCACCCTTACTGTAACCCTCTTTACGATCAGGGACATAATACTGTGACCAAATGGCAGTGGAATAAATTAAATCCCGCTGACTGTTTCTTCAACCTCTTTTTTCCACATCACGAAGCTTATTGTAACCCTATGAAACAAAGTTGTGCGTGTGTTTTTCTTTTCTATGTTCTCCTCAGCTTTCACCCTTTTTAATTTTCCACAGCACCCCCCATATATAATGTATTTTCTCAGAATTAATCCTTCTATTATATGCTGTATATGGAAGTGAGAAAGAGTAGGTGAGGGCGAAAAAGCAAGGTACTGTTATCTCTCTGTAACTTTCTTATCTAATTATCTACTGTCTGTACTATTCCTCCCCACCCTCTTCATTGATTTTTTTTCTTCCCCTTTTTTTAAACATGTGAACAAGCCTACCATATTTATCGCTTACACATGTAATACAGATCATTCAAATTTATCGCCAACAACTTATAGGTGAAGGGTATAATTTTTGAAGAGATAAAAAGAAAAAAAAACAGATGTTTTTGTAGACGTTACAAAAGAAGCTTACTGATTTTTAACTTTCTATAAACAAACATTTCTTTTTACCTTTAACATTATGTCTTTGTCACAGGTGACACTGAAATAAAAGCATGTGGTCGGATTGAGACAGAGTTTTTTATTTTAGCGACTCACTTGTGCTATAACAGGTTATTTTTTTCATTGACCAAAAGGCTACATTAACCCTGGAGCAACTGACTGGTGTAGATTTGTTGTATTTTTCATGAACATACGACAGTTCTCCCATTTTCATTGCTTATTTTATTTACTTTTTCATATTTTGAGAGTTATTTATCTCAATAGTAGCTACCTAAAAATGTTGTCAAATAACAAATTAAAAATCAATATATAACTGATTATGAGTTAAATTTTTATTTTCTTTTTCTCAGTGAAATAAGTGCAATTCATGAATACCTGTAGGGTATTATTAACTATGGAGTCTGAAACCTCTGATGTCCAATAGATTGAACACACGCAAAGAACAACTTGACCAGGCCAGTTCAAGACATACTCAGTCCTTGGTACTGCAGCATATGCTTCTAGGGATTTATGAATAACATCTTTCAAACTTTTTTTCATGGCAGATTCAACTTCAACAAGCCATTTTTCCACCATTCCCTAGATGAAAGAGATAAAGTATAAGAAAAAAGAAACTGGTGGTTTCTATGAGTTTATTACAGTATGGAATATAGAAATACAACAATGGAACATGGAATAACATAGTCTTTTCATAAAAAAAAACTGCAGCCTCACTATTTCTTTCGGTATGAAAAAATAACAAATCTTTACTTTCAAATTAGGTTGGCTACTACTGACATCTTTATATGAATGAGAAATCCTATTTAACACTTTTACGGGCCGTACAGGATCTTCCTCTACTTATTAAATACTGCTTTATAAAGTGTACTTTCAATTATAATAGTTTTGCCTTGTCCCCATATCTTTGGTTGCCAGCTTAAGATAGTAAATTTTTCGGAATTTACAATCACAATACATTTTTATTTTTTTGTATAAAGTAATTAAATTAAGTAATTGTACAAAGTATTTATACTTTAATGATATTTTATAAACAATAGTAAATCACAAAAAATAGAGACACAAAAAAAAGGCCCAGGAAAGGACTCTTGTGCACAAACACTGTTTTTTTTTAGCAAAATTATTATAAAAAATATGTGGTAAATAATGTAGCAGAACAAAAGACTTGAAACAAAAAAATGTTCACTACAGCAAATGTTTACTAAATATATCTGCATGAGAATAAAGATAATTACACTTACTAAAAAAATTATGGGTATGCATTCATAAACATCGTATTTTAAGGAATAACCAATTAGCATACCTTTGCTAAGGCTGGGATGATTTCAGTTGTGAAAGGTACAATTTCTTTCTCTGCAGAGATCATACCTACAATAGTATCATCTTCCGTGAAGTTCAGTCGCGCTATACCCTCAAAGCACTTTTTCAGATGTGGTTGCACACGATGTGGATCTTTTGTTTCAGACAATATCTCAAGTAGTTCATCATTTGACAGAAAGAAAAACCTATACATTGCAAAATAGAAAAAATATACACTATGTAACTTTGAATTACCATATTTGCTGCCTGGCAGTTGAGTGGTTAGCATGCTAGTCATTTGCTGAGAGGTTTGGGCATGCATGTGTACAAACACTGACAATTCTTCTGGACAGAGTCATTTGATAGATAACATGAATTAAGATTGAATTTACGTTATTGCTTCCCTAAAAGGGTGTTGGTTTAGGAAATGGTAAAGGAATTGAACATTGAACCTACGATTTAATTTCTTCTCAAAAACTGACCCCTGTCCCAATCTACAAGTAAACTTTTGAACAAAATTACTTATCCCCAAGACAATCAAAAATTAAATTTTTTTAAATATAAAAAAAATTAAAATATCAAAAATACTTTTATATATATATACCTCACATATTTTATATATACACCTTTTATATATTTTATAATACAATTGAATGACCGACGTTAGTTGACCCAAAATTGCAAAAAGGAACCACGGCTATATGCGTTTTGGAACTATTCATCAGTAGCAGAAATAAAGAAAAATATTGTAAAATACTCCTTATAGTGGGAGTTACTCACTGTTGTAGACAAAAAAGTCGGATTAAAACTACAATGAATTTTGACGACGAATATGACAATGTCGAATTTTTGAATTTGACTCTTTTGTGTCTACAACAGCAAGTAACTGCCGCTATAAGGAGTATTTAACAATATTTTTTTTTATTTCTGCTACTGATGAAGGAACTAATGAATAGTTCCAAAAAGCATATAGCCGTTCATCCTTTTTGCAATTTTGGGTCAACTAACGTCGGTCGTTCAATTGTATTATCTAACCCAAAAGGTAATTTATTTTTATACCTTTATATTTCAATCCACTTCTGTCAATTTGAACAAGTTTTTAATTTTGGAAACTCTCACAATCTCTCTAAAAGAAATTCCTTCAGCCCTTTCGAAAAGTTGATCATGTATTTACCCATGCCACATGTTGAAATGGCCCTGGCTCTTTGGATAGTTTCTACCAAGTTTCAAAGGTGGTCAAAATTTCCCCACCATGTTTTACTTAAAAGTTTTATTTCTTCACATCTAAATTTTTTACAGCTTTTTTGTGGCCCTCTTAGCCACCTGTTATGGCTCCTATTCCATTTGATTTTCGCTCATGGCCACCTTAGAATATTTCAGTACTGCAAGAGGGCAAATAGGGTCCCTGGTGGAGAAACACTGCTGTGAAGTTACCATAGATTTATGCACAACAAAATCGAATTTTTGATGATGTTTTTAGATGATCAATGAATTATTAAAGATTCCAGATTAATAGCAACTAAAAATTTTAATTAAATAACAAGATTTCAATTACCTTGGGAAAAACAGACGTTTCTTTTCAAGGTAATCATTCAAGCCTTTTTGAATTTCTTCTAAGAGAGTGTTACACTTTTGCAATAGATTCAACATGTCTGGTTGTGAAGTGGCTACCAACACATGAGGATCAAGGGCCTTTTGATAAGAATAGAGTAATTATTTTATAACTTGATTATCGGATTCAAAAAATATTAAACCCCCGTAAAAATGTGGGTGCATCTGCATTTGGCATACTTACAGAGTTTTTCGCAGTTTCCCGCCATATACCATCAACTGTTTGAAATTTAGCCCCTTCTGCTGGCATTTGCTTCATTATGTCTTCAGAACTAAATATTGGTTCAAGGTACAACCAAGTAGCTTGACACTATAAAGATATAAAATTCAGAATCCCATATCTGTAAATGTTAGATCAATTGATTTATAGTTCAATATTTTAAATTGAGGAAGTTACAATGCAACTTTCTAGTCAATTATTTTTCTTAAAAGTAATCAAATTATATTAAATTTGAGTAGAAATTTTGTATATAGATGAAAAAAAGTTTTCCGTTGAAACTGTGGTCACAAGAAAAAAATTACAGACAATTTTATTTTTTTCATAAGTTCATAGACATTGTGCTGATGATAATGGTAAGATGCTTTTTAGAAAGCATTCTGAAATTTTATTAAAGCAGCGGTAGGCAATTCACGAACAGTGATCAACCAGTAGATCCAGAGCCGTTTTGTTTGATAATTTTTTCTGGCAATTTTTATTTGAAAATCCTTACTATAAAATTTTATGGAAGCATAAATTTTAAAGATGCAGTGAAACTTTGAAAAAGGTGACATTGTATAAGATGGAAACCTGTCTTGTGGACGGAATCAAAAGATAGTCCCATCCATGATTAGTGCTTTGATGTGCACCTTTATAAACCAAAAACCTGTCTAAAATAAATTATTTCTACCTCTTGGCATTCTGTTTCATACAAGTTTTACTCTATTTGCAATTGCATTCAAAAAATTGGTTACAATCCCAAACTTAACAAAACTTGATATACTGAGAAATTGAATTTTTTTAATGTTATGCCGAAACTGATATTTGGAAAGAAAAGTGATTTGTCTCCTCTGGGAATCAAACCTGGTTCCCCTTGCATACCGGGCAAATGAGCTAACCAATACACCAGAGAGCAAGGTTTAAGCTATGGTCACATTTTTTGCAAAATGCAAAAGAAAATCATAGAATGCAAAAAAAGTAGTAGCCACTTTCGCAAAAATGCGTACAGGAGGTACGCGGGTCTGGGTCATAATCCCGGCAGGATGAAATCCCGACAAGTCACAATCCCGACAGACGAAACGAGAGCAACAGAACTACAAACAGCACTTTGAATGTAATTCAATCACAACACATCACTCACTTCCCTTCTGAAATATAGATGGCAGCACTGAAAAATCAAACACATTACATATGCACTCAGACTGTTAGGTACACACACAGTTACACCTCCGGCACAATTCACTAGGTAGTAAATCGCTCATAAATGGTGATAGACCTGAGTTGTGTTCGGTTTGAAAGAAAGAAAAAGAAAAACGAAATACCGACAGGTCAAAATCCTGACAAGTAGAAATCCCGATAGGATCAAAATTCCGACAAGGTCGAATTTAAAAAATTCAATTTATTCAGCCGTATAAGCCGCACTTCGCTATTTCTGTCGGGATTTGAATTTCTCGTGGCGAGGGGTGTTGAGGCGCCAATGAGAATGATAAATTGCAATGAAATAAATTTTCGCAACGAGTAGACATCCAACCATCAATCATTACATTAGGATTGAAGCATTTTGCTAAAGCTTTTCCCCCCATTTTCGCTTTTTTGCGAAAGGAATTTTTTATCCAGCTTAAACCCTGCACCAGAGACACACTTTTCAATTTCTTATAACATGCATTAGTAGCCATACCATCTCTGAATACAAAAATGACAACTGGGATGAAAATTGTAGTTGAAAACTGTAGTTAAGAGAGGCTGCTATGTCTCCACTTAACACTTCACGCTACTAATGCGTGTTATAAGGAATTAAAAATTGCGTCTCTGGTGTATTGGTTAGCTCACTTGTCTGGTATGCAAGGGGACCCAGGTTTGATTCCCGGCCGGAGGAGAAGACAAACCACTTTTCTTTCCAAATATCAGTTTCGGAATAACATCCAGAAAATTAAATTCTCAGTATATTTCGGGTGGAAAAAATACCATCTCTGAAACTTAGTTATTTTTGGTAGAGTAGTATCACCATACATCAGAGTCAATTTGGTAAGAGCCAAAGTGGAAAGTTGCCAGATAAATTTGGTCGTCGACCTCTGAATTGACATGGTAGGATTAACAGAGTTTATGGTTTTAAGTAAATAGCATTTGGAGAAACAAATTTGGATAAAATTAAGTGTGGTCCATACGCACATGAAAATTTTATATAATTGTAATAATTCTGCATTCATAGTCTAGATATTTAAACTAATTCCAGAATGTTTCAATTTTGTTAAAGGAAGGGAAAAACCATTTTCACATTTTCGAGCCACTAAATCCTCTTGTGCAATTTTTTACTGTTTAAGAACTTTATGTGGAACTGCATATTATATATGCACTGTAGAAAGTTAGGCTTTTTAACATAAGCATTTTATGATCTGTGCCTGCTTGTTGATTGGATACTCTAATTTTTGTCAAAAAAAAGGTGTATCTTCGTAAAAGCCATTTAAATTAAATTGCCCGAATCTTGTCATTTACACACGACCACAACACTTATGTCGACTTGCCGGTTGCAAGTAACTAGAGTAATACAGTAGAATGGGGAAAATAAAACAACTTCTTTGAGTTAGAAAAACACTTATATTGGTACCCTGTATCGAAATTGTACATACTTTGAGCCATTCGTCTAATACATCTTGAATGAGCAGAAGGTTCTCTTCCCAGTGTTTCATGTCCACTTCAAATGGTTTTATGAATGGTGATCCCCTCATTGTCTGCACTTTCATTATGTGATCGTCAAGGAGAGTTTGAATATCATCAATGGCAGTAAGAATTGGAACACCCTATATACATGAAGGTGAGGGAAAGAAATTCACTAATGAAGGAAAAAAAAAATTCACTATGTATTGAGTGAGTTCACTGGAAAAGTAAAAAAGAATACATAGTAGAGTTTAATTATTTTAAAATTGATACCAATAAAACAACAATGAAAATTCTTTGAATGGTGAATTCAGATGGGCAAGCCTCTGCAATAAGAGAAAAACACAGTAGACTTCTGATTACCCACACAGTTAGCTGACTCAAGAGCCCAGAATAACAAAATCCACAAATTGGTTTGAAAAGTAGTAAACAATAAAAAATTGACTGCAATGAAAAATACTCATTCTTCAACTGTTATTTTAAAATACACTACACACACACATTTCACGAGGACCCAGGTTTGAACCCCACCGGCACCATAGTGGTGGTCAGATGAAGTTGGTTTTCTGTGGCTCCCATCTTCAAGGCATGAATGCGAGCTAATCTCCCAGTTAAAAAAGTCTAGCCACACAGAGCAACAGGCCTACAACGGTAAAAATATTCAATGATTACACTTCACTCACACTTTGAAATATAGACGGTAGCAATGAAAAACTCAGACACAACACCAGACACACACTCAGACTGTTAAGCGCGCGCACACACACACACTTTGTTCCAGACTCTGCCATGAATCTGGACTGGAAGAGATCTTGGCAACGGGATGAGCCCAGTGGCAGAGTCCTGGTATTCATTCATTTAGTACAGGTTAGCTTTGCTAAGTGAAATAGTAAATGATGGGCATCTATAATAAAAATTTATGCTTTTTTTTAAGCTGTCAAAAGCTTTAACTACCAATTAGGAAGCTATGACAGGGTTCTTAGCAAAATATGCTTGATTATTTCTCTACCTTCTCTGATTAAAATTCCCAGAGAGAAATATATTTCTAAAACTCTTAACCTTCCTAATGCTTTTCGAGTTTTTTTTTTCTTTCAGAGAATTTTTTCACGAATATTTGTATATTTTTCTAACTTTTTCCAAATATTTTACGTTTTCCTTGACTTTCCAATTTGCTGGGATCCCTGTAAACTGGGAAACTCTGGCTGAATGAAGGGATGGAAAAGAAATGGGAAGCACACATAAAAATAATCAGTTCAGACATTCACAGCTAAAGAGGAAAAAATATGACTAGAAATTTTCCCAACTTACAGTTTCTCTGTAAGGTACAAATTCAAATAGCACATCTTTCCATTCCTCTTTCATTTTTCCCATGGCTTTCTCCAAAGCATATTCCTTGCTAGCAGAAGCACCTAACTCTTCCAGTCTAAAATTACAAAATCCAATCTCATTACAAGTAATTCACAAAATCAAAAATTTGAACCACATGTGATATAGGGTGAAAAAAAAGCCTGTTATAATCAATACAGTGACTTTCATGAAAATTTTAAATTGGTGTTATGAGAGTTAAAACATTTCATATGTACATTTTATTTGTGATTTCTTATCAACACATCAATTACTTACTTCTCCTCATATTTATCAAGACCTAGGTTGATCATTTCATGTAAACTTGCTGTGGGAGCTGGAGAGATGGTAAAGCCAACTATTTCACTAGCCTGCCAGCAAAAGAGGTAGAAGGTAAAAAAAAAAGGTAATTATAAACAACACATACTTGTGCAAATGTTACAATGTCATATAAAGAATCACATATATATGTGTATATCTGCATAAAAAAACCTTAATGGACACAATTTCAACCTATTGTAATAATACAATTTATGTAGAGAAACTGAAAACATTCATGTTGATAAATAGCAAGTATCATTCATTTACCGCTCTGTCACAGGAAATTCAGTAATTATATGAACATTTATTGAAGAGATATATAATAGATAAATATACACAAAATATTGACGTATATGTGATCTTCAAAACTTTTTCCATGGAAGAATTTAACAGAAATAGCATTTGTATCGTTGCAGTAGCCCTTCACTAAATAAAGCATTGTTATAACACACATTTTTTTTTCAGATATTTCTCGCTTTTTATTAGAAGCGCTATCAAAAACGTGACTAACATCAGAACTTTTATGAAGTTATGTTATATTATGCTAACAACATATCTCATTTTTTTTGTCTTCCAGCATGAGTGATATAACAATTGGTAACTGTATTACACTATTTGAGGGCCATTATAGCAAATTTGCAGTGAACAGATGCATATCTCTATTGAAATAAAATAAAAATACTGAATCTCTCATCAAGTGTGCCACTGCTGTTTCAGGTAATAATCACAGCTATTTCACTAGAATAAAAATATATATATGAAATTATAATTATAGTTGTTACTTTTTCCCAATGCCTTGGTCTAATTCCTGGATTTGATATAGCTGTGAGAACAGGCACATAAGTCTTGAAAGTTTCAATTCTATCTTTAAGATTTTGTGCCACTTTTCTAGGAGCTGGTTGACCTACAAAAGTCTTCAGAAGCCTAAAGAGTGTTCTCCACATGTCCTCTACTTCATCTCTAATTTCTTCTCCTTTGAGTCCTTTGAATGGGCCTTAATGCAATAAGAATAAATGCGCTTTGAAATAGTACTTACAAATCCCAAGAAAATCAATCAACTCAAGTTTTTGTAAATCACAGATGTTACATGAAAGACAAAATTGATTATTATTTCAGTTGCTAACTATCATTATACTGATTAGTATTTCCACAAAATTAAGTTATTTAGAAATACAGTGTGTACTTACACACAGATAAAACTTTTGCTTTATAATTTTATGTATACATAAGTGTTACACTATGGAATATATATTACACAGGCATTTTCAACCCGTTTCTCGCAGGCATCATGGTGCTCCCTGAAGTACTGGGACTGCTCGATGGTTGCGTCAGATTTTGTGCTCACAAGCACTTACAATTAAACATTACAATTAAACACCTTGGGGAAATTGCATTCAAGGATTGAAATCATCGTCATTTCATGCATTTCTATGTTAAACTTGCCATAAGAGTGCTTTTACGATGATGGTATAGGCAATGCCTGCAACTGGAAAAAGGTTGAAGACCTCTGTATTACATAAATGTGTAAACAACTGTGTGTTAGCAGGCGTGATAATTTTCTTTAATATTGTACACATAAGGCATGCAAACTATAATTCTCATATAATGAGTGCTGTGAGAACAAGAAAGTTTCTCACTATGCAGCATAACTATGGTGAAATGTCGTAATAAGTAACAGGAGTAATGGAGCAATGTGTTGAGGTACAGTCAAAATTCATTATAGTGACCCCCTCCACCCCACTTTTAATGCCGGCATCCTTTAGCATCAGAAATGTCATACGAACAAATTTTATAGGTTCAACCGTGATTTAATGCAATGCCAAACTCATTAATAGCCACACAATTTTGGGGAATTGTGGCATTGAACCAGGATTTAACTGTGGTGAAGAAAGGCATCACAGATACCAAATCTGTAAGTATGATTTAATTAATTTTCTCACTGATATGCATTCCATGAATATTACACTATTTTCATCTGCTGTTGAGCTTTTTGATTCAACTACTTTTTCATTAAACTAATATTACCAAAAAACCTGCATTAAGAGAAGGATATTTCATACTTAAAAAATTAAATGTATATGTACAGAGAGAGATAGACAAATTTTTTCTCAGCCCAATAAATCAATGAAACAGATACTTTCCGAGTATTATGCCAAGGTGAACTCGGAAAGAAAAAGTCATCTGGTCTCTGCTGGGATTCAAACCCAGACCTTCTTGCAAACCAGGCAAGCATGCTACCATCTACACCACTGGAGACTCAACCCTGCCTTCCTTATCTCATGCCAGCAAGAGGGGCCTGGGTTCGAGTCTTGGCAGCGACTCACCCTTTGGATGACTCTTCTTTCCGAGTTCCCCTTGACATAATAACCAGAAAATATCTGTTTGATTGATAAATCTACATAAACACCAAGTTTTCAAACACAGTAATACACATACATACACAGTACAACATGAGCATACTAAAATACCTGATTCTCGACAGCAATTAATAAGAACAGATAAACATACTCACCATTAAACCAGATTTCATATTTATCCAAGAAATTTAAACATGTGCGCCATAATTTATCATATGGTTCCACTTGATGCATAAGAATAGGTATCTTGGGAAATGCTGATTTTTCCCATCCCAATAAATACTCTTCATCATTGATATTCTGAAATTATTGGAAAGTTTCCACAAATTAAAGATATTTTACGCATGAAAACACATGGCATATTTTATGTCATTGTGCCATGGAAAATTTGATACATAAGTTTTCTCTAAACAGAACAAATAATAATCAATCAAACATTAACCACTTTCTGTATGGATTCAGATAAAAAAATGATCACGATAGAAAACAGGAATCACATTGTTAACTGTAAATTGCACAATGCATGGTCAGTCAGTGACATGATTCAATGCCACTTTCTTCTCCAGCAAAATCAGCCTGGATCCATGCCTGAAAAGCTGATATGACTTCCATTATTCAACGCAAGGTTCATTTAACAATCTGGAATGATTTTATTGCATTTTCGTTTATGGAAAACATCTGAGAGAGCATAAATTCTGAAATATACAAATGGAAAGCAGATCTGATGCCTTTTCAATAGACTTAAAATTAACCAAGTTTGACAGTGTAACGATAAGTTGACCAAGATCAATGTTTAACTTAAGAAAATGTTGTAATTTAGGTTGCAGTTCTAGATTTTGAAGATTTGCTGTGTAAGGACCGGGAGGATTATGATAGTATGCCTGTTTTTGGCAATATTGTTTGAGAAAACTAAATGTTCACCTGATGACTAGAGAACCATTTTTAAGTGAATGCAGAGAGCCTTACATGGATGGTTTGAAATAACTCAAATTAAAATGCACACATGTTCACACCAGACTTTTTAATTCCATCTGCTAACAACAAATGAAAAATTTAGTATAATTTGAATGTATTCATAAGAAAGTCTGAAAATATAACACCAGTACCAATATTTCTTCCTTTGCAAACATAAGTCCATTATGCACCAAGTCCAATACATCAACATTTTCTTTAACTTCATCCATGGTCATAATCTGCAATTAATTCATGAAAAAATTATTTAAAACATGCAAGATGCAAAGAAGATAAAAACACATTTGATTTTCATATACAATAGAACTTTGGTTTTCAAGTGTTTTGCAAGACAAACAAAAATTTGTAAAAATTTTGACTCGCTTAATGAGCAATGTCTTGCAAGATCAAAAAAAATTTCAGAATTTCTCAACAGATCTTGACTTGATAAACAAGATACTTCTTGTAATACGAGTAGTAGGCATACCAAAGACTCCTAGATGAGCACAAGTCTATATGAGGCTTTGTGTATCTACATTGTCTGTCAAGCGTCACATGATCACAACTAAAAAGCTGAAATTTGCCTTCTCTTACTATGGACAAAGACATCTAAATGAGTTGGGGGACATGAATTTTGTTAAGGACAATGATTAAGCATTCTTGGAGTCCTTTCTTTATCATTTTAATGAAATAACTAAATAGAAAAATATGTTGCATGTATAACTTTTATATAAGCAACTTTTTAATAGTTTAAAGGCCCTCTTGTTAGATTTGGACCCATTAGTTACGGCATTACTGACTATGAAAGTGACGAGGCATTCATACTGCAAGCCCACGAAAGACTGTCTTGCTCTATTTTTAGGTGTCAACTTAAGTGGGAATTTCAAAGTGAACCCCCCCCCCCACCTTGTTCTTCTATATCATTCTGGAAACATGAGAATTCAATATAAAATAAGTAAAAATACAATGATTTAAAATAAATCAACCTCTACTATATCTTTGAAAAGAATCATGGCTGGCCTAAGGGAAACAGGTTTAGAATGAATCATTAGAGTTTTCATTATTTCTTACGGAGAAATTTGATTTGATATACAAGCATTTTTGATTATGAGCACATTCGAGAACAGTAGGAATTATGCTCATAAACGATGTGAAGAATGAAAGTAACAGAAATGAGAGAGCAATTGTGACAAGATTGTGCATTTGCACCTCTCTATAGGAACAATTCTGAATTTAGTGAAGGAATGCAGGTTTACATAACCAGTGTCATGAGAAGAATTTCAGGGGTGGGAAGTGATAAAGTCCATTTCGGAGCAGCTTTGGAGCAGCAAAATTCAGGATTCTGAGCAGTTTTGGAGCAGCAAATTGAGGATTCGGAGCAGATATTTATAAATTGGAGCAGCGAAATTAACAATATTTTCGTTAACCCTCCACCCCTTTTCAAAATAAAACTACTGCATTTTTTTTTTATCTAACATCTTTTCATCAGCTTGTTTTTTTGTTGTTTCAGGTTTTTGATACCTTGTTTGAAAGAGCGGCTGTCATAAAATTTTTCGCACCAGTCTAGTAAAGATGATTTTTGCTTACCAAGGGCACTATTTGCTATCTGGAACAGCTGCCCTTCAAATGGGCTAAAAATTTTCTATATAAGTTTTCAATTTTTTTATACTCCGAAAGAAATTGTTGCAAAATGGGAGGGAATTTCGGAAGAATCTACACGATGTTTGGCGATTTAGCAATCATTATTTGGCGAGATTAGCGATCTGATACTCGTTATTTGGCAATATTGGCGATTCAATACTCGTTATTAGACAACATTGGCGATTTAACACTCGTTATACGGCAACATTGGCGATTTAACGCTTATTATTCAGCAAAGTTTCTGAATTAGCAATTGGCGGACATGTGCTTTTTACTCTTCGAATGATTGGAATGAAAATTTTTTTCACGAAACTTCGGGATTTGACGCAATGACAATTGACTACACTAATTTCTGCTGCTTTCAGTGGCGACTTTTTTTTTTGAAAACGGAAACTGACTCACATTTGCGCTTTAAAGCTGAAAGACCATTGCAAACCATCTTCAGTTGCACGATCACTGATAATATCGGGATTTCGCGTTGGAAAGCCCGATGCAGGGGCCAATAGTTTAAATAAGGCGATAGTTCAAGTACAGTGGAATAAAACACTCTCTTCTCGGAAAGAATCGTTTCGCAGCAAGCAGGAACAAAAAATTTTTGGCGTCCTTTCCGAAATTTTGGGCATACTGAAGCAAAATTCGCTATTTGGCGCAGAAAAATACGAAATTATACTATTGGAGCAGGATGACGCAAGATGTTAATTTTGGCGCAGTGCGGCGCAATTGGCGCAGAGTTCCCACCCCTGGAATTTTCTCTGCTCTGGAGCTGTGTTCTAGGAAAAATGAACAAAAACTTTTATTCACACTTACAATAGCAACAAAGTGACATTTTTAGCTATCCAAAGACAACTAAAGCAGAAGCAAGAACTGCATTAATATTCATAGCAACTGTGAGTTTAGATTCCATCAAGCTTGTGTAGAGGTGTGAACCAGTACGTAGGCTTGTGGGTCTAATTTTTTATGGAGAGCTGGCTGGAAGTCAAACTTGGTTGATACTGGAAGTTTCTTCTTTTTTAAAAAAATTAGAATTGCGTGTTTCAATAGCCTCAATATTCATACAGGAATGAAAATTAAATATGTTGATATGATGTAAATTTTTTTCAAAAAAGAAAAAAAGTGGCTACTTTATTTTTCAGACCAGTCATGCTTAGAAATGGCTGACTGCATATTGCAGTGAACAACATTCCTCTTATTTTCTGTGAGTCTGGTTTCAATGACTTAATTTTTAAAAGTCCTATATGTGATGTAACGAAAGTACTGTGAATTAATAATTGTTATCCTGATATTGATGAAAATGTATATAGTGCCCTTTACCTCCAGCATACAGATAAAGTTAAATGGGATGAATTGGTTATTATACATAATAACAGGCTTTTTTATAGATTATTATGCATAATAACTGACCGTTTCTGTAGGTTATTGTGCATGTTAACCAGCAATTACGCACAATAATCAGATTTATCACATTTACCGTAACATATATATCTGCTTACTAAAGAAGTTTTGGGTAGTTATGCTCATTTTGTAGCAAGTGGGACTTTTGTACCAAATGTGTGTGGCTCATTTATTGTAATGTTTACCTTGGTTATTGTGATTCTGAAACAATGTTTTTCAAACATGTTCATCACTTTACAATGGTTTGTCACATTTTTAATGCTCCCAGTATATGGAGAAAAGCTGGGAAAAGCCATATATTATTGTTAGTGTATATAAAGTCACACGTACACAAACAAAAAAAGGAAGGCATAACAAAATCATAAATGCAGTATACCTCTTTCTTCTTGAAGTCTTCTATCTTTTCTTCATACATTTCAAGATTTGATTTAAATTCATTCAACCTCTCTGTTAGTTTTGCTTCAGCTTGATTTTGTTGAGCACTAAACTTGGAGAAGCTTACTTCAAACAACACCTGGACATCCTTTGGCCAAGTGAATATTCTGGCATTGATCATGATATCTTCAGCTGAGCAAAGAAAACAAAACATTCAATTTAACAATGATTTGTTCAATTTATTATATCTATGACGTTTGATGACGAATCAAATGTCTGATGAAATCAAAAACTGTAAAACACGATAATACTTGAACATTCATTTTTCATCAATCTTTGTTTTTTAAACAATTAATTTCAGGTGCATTTTAGACAAGTGGAAAAGCTTGGAGAACATTCAATTGAAAAGGCATAATAACAATTGCTTAAAAAAAGGCATCACAGTTATGGGAGCACAAGAATGCCGTATAAGAAACAATATAATAAGTTTGGGAATGATAAAGCAAACTTTGAATTAGTATGAATATCCACCTCTTCCCCCAAGAAGGAAATATTATATATTTTTGCTCACTGCTGAATATTCTAAAGTAAATTGCCAAATTCAATTGATTGGCCACAGCCAATGAAATGTGACTAGAATAAATTACAGTAATAATTGACTTTAAATATTTCAAATATATTAGTGCTTGAAAATGGAGTTTATAATGAAAAGTCATTTTTAAAAAAATAATTTGTATTAAAATTGTGATAGAAATCACTGAACCCCCAGTAAAACACTACATCTTTTAATGAAGTTGGCTTCTTTGGGGTTTTCAGCAGGTATGAAGAGAGGGGGTATAGGGTGAGTTGTTCCATAGAGAAATCAGCTATACAAAATATTTGGATTGTCAATGCTAAAATAAAATGCTTTGAAAGTGGTAAGATATCTCATCAATGTCATTGAGAGGATAAAAAAAACTTTATAACATATATCAGCCACCTTGTTAGGCATTTTGCCTGTTGTGGCTTCTTATTTGTATCTGTAGTTGTATTTGAGAAGCCTCTTAAATTATTGTTTGGTAAAACAAAACAAAAAAAAAAAAAAAATATATTTTATTTTACCATGTGGATATATATATATATAATTTTATTTTACCAGGTGGATATATATATATAATTTTATTTTACCATGTGGATATATATATATATATACACAGTGTGAATTTCATCTAATCTGCGAAACAAAAATCTGTGATAAACAAGCTCAAGTGGAAAATACACATGTTAGCAACTTTTTGTCCTATCTCTTTCCATTTTCAAGTTAGGGTAAATAGAAGAAAAATGCTTCAAATCTGAAAATCTCAATTTTTGTGAAGTTCCTGAAAGACCTACATGTAAACTAAGCATATATTTGAAAAGAATAGAAAAAATCTCACAAGGTTACATCATTTTCATAAGAATATCTGGATTTAATGGTGAGCTACAAGCCCTGAAAGATTGGAAAGGTGCAAAATTGAATTCTTGTCAAAATCTGTAACTGTCAATTTTGAAAACATCCTTCCAGCTACAGCTGGTCAAATCAACCAAAAGCTTGTCTATTCAAAAGAGCCCACAATAAAACCATATCAGTGTTTTAGTTCAAGAGATTTGTTTGCTATCCATCATCACTAAAATCAGCACTTGTCAAAATAGACATTCAAAACTGGTGGTTATAAATTTTGACAATAATTTTATTTTCCACATTGCTAATCTCTCAGCACTTGCAGCTTGCCATCAAATCCAGACATCCTGATGGAAATGGTGTTAACTTAAACATTTTTTTGACTTTTTCTTAACATGTGCTTAGTTTGCATACATCTTTCAGGAACTTAAAAAATTTAAGACTTTTTCAGAGGTGATATATTTTCTTTCTATCCACCGAGAATATATATTTTATTTTCGAATTGAATTCAAAAATAGAAAGATATAGGAAAAAGTTGTTATGTGTTTTATGTCCCACTTGAACTTGTCTTTCAATCACCCCCCTTTTGTTCGGCATGTTAAGTAAACTTTACCTTGTATATGTATATCACAATGTGAACCTCAAGAAATTTGAGGTTTTAATTTTTACTAAAAAGTTTAAATTTTACTCACAGTTCAACTGAGTGTGACTCATTAGGAATAAAATTCTTTTAGCAGCTTTTCTTAACTCCTCACATAATTCGAAAATTCTCACTTGTGAACACTGGAAAAAAAAATCAATTATTTCCTATTTTGATTTTTTATTTGATATTACGACCATGACAATTGTGTATTCTTAATGCTGAGAGACATTACTGAAGTAGGCCTTAAAGATCACTCTCATATTCAAAGATCACCTAAGTAACCTGCAACACAGTTACAGAACACTTAAATGATCCGTGGCACATTTAGAGATCCTTGAGTGACGTGTGGCACAGTTTTAGAGCACTTAAGCGGTCCCCAGTGCGGTTCTACATCACTCAAGTTACCCGTGGAACATTCCCAGATTACTTAAGTGAGCTGTGGCATAATTACAGATCACTTGAGCGATGCGTGGCACAGTTCCAAAGCACTTAAGCAGCCTGGAAACATTTTGAGATCCCTTGAAGGATCCGTGAAACATTTGGAGATCATTAAAGTGGCTCTGTAGGGGACTTATCAATAGGTAGAATGTTAGTTCAGGTGCCCAATAATTATCCAAAAGTTTTTTTCCGTTTTTGGCGCACAATAAGATGCGATTAAGAATATTCCATATCTTCATAAAGGGTGGTTGATGACGTAAGCATCATCCAAACCCCCCTTCCCCCCATTGTTATCAAAAGTCAGCAAATCGGAACACCCCCCCCCCTCCCATCGATGCTGACATAATACTTGAATGACCTTTATGGGTATAACATAGGATTCTATAGGTTGACTGAAATTGGGGGGGGGGGGGAATAAGAACAAAAAAGTTTCTGAACAAAAGGGCAATAGAAAAAAAAGTTTAGGAAAGTCTGGTTTAGATAAACGTATAGTCAGGGACCCGGGAAATGGAAATTTTGGCAGAGTAACCCATGGCAGCTAAAGAAAGTTCCAGGTTTCGATATATAGTTGAAATACAGTGAAAGTGCTTTTATGCAGATACCAGTAAGAAAAAAAATTCAATGTAAAAGAGAAGGTGACCATTAAAAAAGGTTCTAATTGAAACCTTTAAAAGAAATGGGCGTAATAAAAATAGGAACATGCAGTTTTTTAAAATTAAAAATTCATCAAAATCCCTGGAAGTAGGAAAAAAAAGTTATTGAACAGGCTGTAGCTTTGAATTAGCCAGAGATAAAAATCAATTTCTGAAGCTATATACAATGGCATTTCTACAGAAAATTCATGGGACCAAACCAATTACGTCCATAAAGGGACTTCTAATCCAATGAATGAATAATGAAAATAGTATCTGTGACTGTGTCTAAGGGTGACCATAACTCCAAATAAAATTATTTTTCGGCCATAAAACAGGTCCCAGCCCATTTGGAGGGGAATAAAAACAAGGTGGTTTCATTGTGCATCAGAAGATACTGTACTACTATGAAGTTACTGTATGATTATAATGTACCATATAAAAGAAAAAGCCTGCACCATACCAAGAAATGGTTTTCATTACAGAAATTCAGAACAAACACTATTTTTGGAAATTGCATTGGTGATGAAAACTACAAGTAAGATAAGACCCCCTGATGTACTCCTTGCACAGTGGACACCAAAACATATTCTACAATCATTACTAATCACCTCAACAAAAGGAGTCATTCAAAGCTATGACAAATACATAGATTAAACAGTTATGGATTCCCATCAGGGGCATAAGCAGGATCAACCTTTTTTTAGGGGGCACAAAAGGTTTGGGGAAGAGGCATAAAGATTTTCTTTCAGAGAAATTTTGAATTACCAACCTTTAGAAAGCAGTTAAATCAACAGAAACTGATAAAATAACATATAAATTATTTAATTTTAATATTTGAATTTTTTTCAAAGAAATTCTGAAAATATGTTTATAGGAATCAGTTGAAATTGAAAACTTATTGTCATTGTAACAGAAGTTTGACTGTACTAATATGTATGTGATTTTTCTTGTGTTTACAGTACGAGAATATTAAAAAATCTACTTGATTTTGCTCTAAGCTATGATAATCAGGAATAATTTTAATGTGATGAACATACCTGTTTCAAGTATTCAATCATATCTACAATATCTTGAGTTGTTTCAACAGAGCTACTTAACTTTGAAGACATAGTCGAGAACTCTTCACGTATCCTGAAAAAATAGTAATACCATGACTTTCAATTACATATAAAAATAATTTGAAAAAAATAATAAATTTAATCACTGTTGAACAAGGTGTAACTATTCAAAATTTTCTCTTTGCATTTCTAAGTAAAAATTAAGGGAAAATATTTTTAGGTCCATACTTTTTGAAGAACTTAAATTTTCAAACGTTATGCTTTCCCAGGAGGCAGAAGTTTTGTATAGTTTTCTGATTAGTTTTCAATGAATTTCTCAAGGCACTTATGCACTATGTGTACTTGAGTTTCTGGGTGAGATGGAGTAAATACATCTAGCATCTGCTGTTTTTCAACCTACATGCAAGCCATTTGCAATGGTATCACCACAGTCTTCTGCTCATACATCAGGAGGCATATTTATATATATATAGCGCAAGGTTTTTTCATCATCATAATCAAGATGGTAATCTTATGTTTTCAAATTTAAAAGCAATATGTGTTTATTTATACATTTTGCTTTCAAGTTTTCATCATTCTTTCTGAAATGTTTCCTTATACTGTTGACAAAGGTGTGTCCAAAAACAAAATGAAATTTAAAAATAGCTCATTAGTGAATGCATTCTTGCTTGTCTGCTTACTAGCACCATTTAGATGAATTTTTCAGAAGTAACAGGCCATTTGCTGCAGTTTTTTTACACTGTTTAGTTTTCAGTCTATAAGCAATTAAGTGAAGCAGTGTTTTATTGATTTTACGATTTTGTTACAAAACAAAATGAAGACGTGTGAAAAGCAATGATTATGAATGAAATTTTGCTCCTTATTTGGCAAGATCTTTAAAGAAATTGAAAATGATGTAAGAAAATTATGGAGTAAAATGTATGAGGAATTCACATGATATCCGAAGCTGAAAGCAGTCATAGCATCAATCATGAAGAGAATACAGGAACCTAGGCGACACTGAATATCGAGTGATGCTGCTCATGGTGAGATTATGGTATGGGAAAATTTTTTATGTGGCTCTGAAATGTGATGCACACAAATTTCTTTTTCAGAATCTTACATTCGATTTCACAGCAAAACTGTCAAATAGATAAAACAATACTTCACTTAAATACTTGCCAATTGAAAACTAAACAACATAGAATGATATGAAAAAACAGAACACTGCTTCTGAACTATCAATTTGAATACAAATACAAAATCAGAAGCCACAACAGGCAAATTACCCAACATGGTGGCTGAGGTAAAAAAGTCAAAAGGTGAAAAAATAAATAAGAAAAGATAAGAAAAATCAATATAAAAAAAAGAAATAATATTGGAAAAAGCTCATAAAAATGTGATTGTCATAGCCTAAATGCAGTAACCCAATAGCAATACATCAGGGGAAAATAAATAAATATATACATACATACATTAATAAATACTTCATAAAAATATGGTTGTCATTCACCTAAGTATATGGATGGCTTCTCAATTACTCACACTAAACTTTCATATTTCCTCTTCAAGGTGTCTATTTTAAAGGAATTAACAACTCAATGTTTTTTTTTTAATTTTTGAAGTATAAAAAGTATACAAGGGAACACTATTTCTCCCCTTTTTTAATAGTACAAAGCAGTAGTATATCTTTCAATAGGCTATTTTGAGAGTTTGGATTGCTTTTGGATGGATCTTGCACATATGCACTATGATAAATGTATGATAATCATAGTATATACAGACCAACGAATATGATGTGAATTCTCTTCTGACTGGGAATCTATTATTCTTCTGCACAGTCGTTCAATTTTTGAGCAGAACTCTTCTTTTATTTGTATGCAACTTAAACTGAACAAGTTCAATTGCACGGAATCTTTCTTCTTATCAACCAAGAACTTGCTTTGCCTTATTTCTACAATTTTCTAAAATATAAAAAAGAAAAAATACATTTATACAAATTTGTGTGATAAAATTTTTTGTGATAAAAAATACATGTTTTCAATTTCTTTACAATGGATACTTGCTTCATATGCAAGCCTGATTGGATAGAATATTTTTAAAAACAAAATAAATTTAAATAAAATGTTTTCATCGATTTATTCAGAATCAGTTTTTTTCCCTTAAAAACTAAAACAGTGCTATTTAGCATGAAAATTATAATCATTTACAGTGCTGGAACTGGAGGGGGGGGGGGGGTGCAACTGCCCAAGGCAGAAGTTTTAGATGAGAATAAAGCACACAGCTGGAAAATTATCAAATTTTGAAGTTATGTAGGTGGCAAAATCATGTTTGATGGCAAAAATTCTAGATACAGTTCTATTTTGATACAATAAAAAAAATCTTCAATTAGATATATCTAAAAAAAAAGACATTATTATGATTTAAGTATGTACCAAAAAAAATGTATTTGATTGAGCTGATCGATTTCACCTTATGATGATAGCAACTTTTAAGGTATTGAAAACATTGACCAAAAGTTTAAAATTATAACTACCCCTCTGCCTGAAAAACATTCATTTAAGTAGCTCTCTAAATTTTTTTTAAGAATTCTTCCAACATCAAGCCTATATTCAAATTAAAAGTCCCTTCTAACGCATGCTGTGAAATTTTTTCATGCATTTTTGTTCCTAGTCTTACTATACCTGTTCAAAATACTCAACGTCTGGGTTCTCTTCCAAGAATACTTCAACATCAGCAGCTGCTGTTCCATCTAACAGATAGGAAAATTCTGAATACATCTCCAAATACCTAAAATAAAAATATACAGATCAACGAAAAAAGAAAAGCAAAAAAAAAGGATTTGCATAAAAAATCAATACGAGTTTTATTTTTAACATCATTGTCTTACACTTAACATTTTGCAGTCTTAAGGTTGACTCGACATATCAGGAAGCAATGGTACTTCATTGTTAAAACAACCCCTTACAATGATATGAAGGCCCTTGTGAGTTAAGCTTTTTATCACAACTCATAGGCTATACCAAAACTGCAAATGGAAAAACATTCAGGAACCTTCCTCATTGTGGGGGAGGCACTATAAACTACGAACTGCACCAACGAAGTGCCAAAAAAAAACTAAAAAAAAACATTTGGACTGCTAAGGGTTAAGATCCTTGTTGAGAAAAAAATATTATAACCATATAAAGAAAGTTAAAAACCCAAAAGAAATAACTTATTGCTGCCAAAATATTTGATTTTTTCTTTTTTAAAATCATGTAGCAGTGCAAAATGCTTGTTTACCAATAATGTTTTTTTGCAATTTTTTAAAA
Organism: Pholcus phalangioides; assembly: GCF_987345545.1. Classification (NCBI taxonomy): domain Eukaryota; kingdom Metazoa; phylum Arthropoda; class Arachnida; order Araneae; family Pholcidae; genus Pholcus; species Pholcus phalangioides. The sequence continues at coordinate 18,209,298 of NW_028301616.1, read as the reverse complement.
TTTTTCAGTTCACATTCATATTTGATACATCTATAAATTTCTATAGAGAAATTCAATTCAGGGAAAAGACATGGTTTACAAATCTTAACTTACTGTTTTGGTCCACAACAGTTAGCTTGAAAAATGGTCTTGATTTCTTTCTTGTATTCCAATACATCCAGCTCTATACAGTTTACAGCGCTCAAAAATATTGGTTCATTTTTCATTTCTGGGAACATAACTTTTTCAACCTTGTGAAGAATTTTTAGTAAGATTAATTAGACTCTCTAGGATTTTCACTGCATAAAATGGTAATTTTTATATTAGAAGAATAGTGTTGATACAAATACAACGACACAACAGGCAAAATGCCCAACGAGGTGGCTGAGAAAAAGATGTCCATAACAAATATGGATATCATATATTTCAAAAATACAGCAACCCACAATTAAAAATGCAAATACAAACAATATCATGTTTGATGTTTAGCAGTTCATCATTTTGGGAGCAACAAAAAAAAACTGAACATAGGAGGCAGACAGCTTGGCAGGTTAAGTTGTGCTGCTCCAGACTCTGCCACGAAGCTGGGCTGGAAGAGATCTCGGCAACGGGATAAGTCCAGTGGCAAAGTTCTGGCATTCTTTCATTCAGGTTAAGTTGTGTGTGTTGTGTCCGTTCATGAATTTTTTTTAAATTTTGTAGGCTCGATTGCTCTATATGGAGCGACTTTTTTTTTTAAATGGAAGACCACTTGCACTTGTGACTTGAAGCTGGAAAACCACAATAAACTAACTTCAGAGAATAATACAATGCCGTTAGTGGGGTTGGAATCTAGGTTCTCACGATGTGAGTCCATCATGATGCAGTAAGACTTACTATACAAGACTGAGTCAGGCTTTTTTTATATCATAATCATTAAATTCTAACTTCATACCTCATAAAGTGGCTTACATACACAGTTTTCTAAATGTACATTTGCGATTTTGTAAAATAATAATGAATAATAACAAAAGAGTCGTCAATAACAAATACAATGTGAAAGAAATGTTTCTTTTCAAACCCGTAAATATCATGTGAATCATTGAAATTTACTTACTCGTGGTATTTCCTGTCCCATAATTATAATGCTATCCACTATTCCCAGTAATGCTTCTTCCCAAGATTCTAATTGCGGCTCAAGAATCATGATGTCATCTTTCATAGAAGCACAGATGAGCAGAAATGGAACGTTGACAAAAACAGCATCAATCTTTCCATCCATGTTATTTCCATCCTTAAACAGGAATGGGAACAATTGTAAAAATATTCAATGCCTTATGATAGTGAAAATAACATATCAGTCAATGGCGTTAATCCTTATACAAGATTTTCCAAAGGATTCACAAGCAGAAATTTAAAACTTTTTTCAAACACTTAATTAGAATGTTAGCCTGAACCCAATCTGATAGAAACAGAAGCTGTGAACTTTACCTCCAACACACTCTCTATTCAATATTGTGTGGTTTGAAATTCTTTATGAGAATCTAACTTTTATATGGTATGAACGATTTTCAAGTCTAACAGAAACATGCATTTAAAAGTATGGTTAATATAGTTTGACATCAAAATAAAAAAAGGGGGAGAAGTCATTCTGGATTTGAAGTTATATTTATCTTACTGTGGTACAACATTTCAAAATTTTCTCAATTATTGTTAAGATATAAAATATCCAAAAACAGTTATTATATACAGTAAAACCTCTCTTTTGCAGACACTGATGGGACAAAAAAATTAGTCTGTAAAAGAAGGGTGACCATTAATCAGGAGTTTGAAGTATATACCTTTGTTATACAATAGGAAATTATTATTTGGCCATAAAAGAGGGGTGACCGCATCTGAGGGGGTGTCTGTTGAGAGAGGTTTGGTTTTACTGTTATATTAAACTATTATTAAATTAAACTACTTGTTATTATATTAAAATATTATTAAATTAAACTACTTGTTATTATATTAAACTATTATTAAATTAAACTACTTGTTATTATATTAAACTATTATTAAATTAAACTATAATTAAATTAAACTATAATTAAATTAAACTATAATTAAATTAAACTATAATTAAATTAAACTATTATTAAATTAAACTACTTGTTATTATATTAAACTATTATTAAATAGTTTAATGTTATTGATACAATTTGATTACACCAGCATTTTAGTAGCAATATTTGCAGTGCTTTTCAAATGCAAATAATCACCAACATTCTTAATTTTTTTTAATATCAAATATCAGAATGTGAGAAGTAAAACAAAAACAATACACATATATACTCCCAGTCAAAATAATAATAATGCACCAAGAAAGAACAGTCAAATTGTTACGAAAATATTGCATGTAGTTATGCAAATGATTAGTTTCACAAAAGAATTATGCTAATATTCCTGCCACCAGAAGGTGTGAAAGTGTTTTTCCCATTGCTCTTCAAAATGGCCTCAGAGACTGCTTATGTGAATCGTACCTTTATTTTTGCTTGATATACTATTGCTAATTGCTGAAGATACTTTTAAGATGTATTCAAGAACTTCTTACATAACTGCAGGACTTTGAACAAGATTGCATCATGGATTGAGCCAATCAAGTTGGACAAATCGATGTTTTGCTCTCAAATTGACCATTCTAACTGAGCTGTTAGGAGAACTGGGAGCAGTGGATGTATGAGGGCACATACACGCATGTCAAACAGCTCTGGGCTCCTTAGGTCACTTAACAGTAGAGAGGTTCGCTTCACCTGTAGGCAAGTCTGAGCAGTGCCAACGATGTGACTGCCCTAGCCATCAAATCACAAATTCATCAAGGAACCTTGTATCTTACCAACCAATTTTCAGATAGGTTTGTTCTTATGCCACCAGTTCAATTTGTGCCATTGACAGTCTGACATCATCGACTTCATTTACAGTGGCATCAGGAGGGACAAACGTGAATAGCTGTGGATTGGTATCGTATTGTTTTCGCTAATAAATTGTGATTCTCTTTGGCCTCCAATGATGGTCATGTTTGACAATGCCACCCCAGAAGTCAGATGACAAATAGTGCTAAAATAATTAAAAGCAGATTTTCCAATGGATAAGGAGAAATGTGTATAAATGGACATAGACTCCCTCCTCACAAAGCGCAGTTCCTATTTTTTTTTTTGAATAAGCGCGTGAATTGATTTAATTTAAAAAAATCAGAAATATCAATGAAAATAAGTTGTTATGAACGTGACATACACATATTTTTCACAAAAATGATATGAAACCATTGATGAAAGTCACAAATCTAGAAAAAAATTATGGAATAAGAAACATAAAAACATACACATATTCACAGACAAAGCTGCCAAATAAAATGTTCTTGTAAAAATATTCTGATATCATTTGGAAAGTCATAACAGCAGGTGTGATGGTCTGGGGAGACATCACATATGAAAAACGATCACCTCTAGTTGTGTTACATAGTTGGCGTAAAAATCAATGATGTGTCCAGGAAATCTTGCAGCCACATGTTTTACCTCTCATAGCAGAACTTCCAACAGGTAATTTCAGTATGGCAATTCTCGCTCACAAATGTTAAGAATTTCTCAAGAATGTCTGCATCGAATTGAAACCCTTTGCTTAGCAAGGTTATTCACCTGACTTATCACCAATTGAGCAGATATGGAACCAAATGGGATGACAACTTCATCTACCTGCAGAATTGCAGGAACTATGGGCCCTGTTGCAACAAACATTGACAAATCTGACTCGGACCAATACAGAACCTGTATCCATCAATGCCAAACTGCATCGTTTCTTATATCTCCTCTCTTTTATTATTATATACACTGCTGGCCACCGTAAATGCAACACCGTGAAGGAAGCATGCAAATAATATGAAATTTACAACATGCATTAGCGGAGGTGAGATATGCAAATGATTAGAATTTCAGCGCAGACGCACATCACGCGCGCCTGTGGCGCCACTTCAAAGCGCTATTTAAGGCTTGGAGATTTCGACGATTTGAAGTACGGCAATTGGGTTTTTCTTGTGGTTTTTTCAAAAAAAACGATCAATTATGCCTCGTAGAAAACAGCGATCATCTTTTGATCAAGTATCCGAGTTTGACAGAGGAAGGATAGTGGCCTACCGAGATTGTGGATTATCTTTCAGGGAAATCGGTAGTCGTGTTGGACGAAACCAAACAACTGCAATGCGGATATGTGATCGTTGGATGCAGGAGGGTACGACGGACCGACGTGTTCGATCGCATCCACCTCAGTGCACCACTTCACGTGATGACAGGCGTATTGTGCGTATGGCAGTGACGGATTGCTCAGCCACATCACGAACCATAGCACAGCACATTCAGTCTGTACCGCATCATCCAGTGTCTGCGTGTACCATTCGACGCCGTTTACAGCAGAGTGGTCTGTCAGCAAGACGTCCATTGCTTCGTCTACCCTTGACGCAGAACCACAGACGTCTCCGCCGCCAATGGTGCGATGAAAGAAGGATGTGGACGGCACAATGGAATGAAATTGTCTTTACTGACGAGTCACGCTTCTGTCTGCAACACCACGATGGTCGGATTCGAGTCTGGAGACACCGTGGAGAGAGGATGCTGAACAGCTGCGTTATGCACCGCCACACTGATCCTGCACCAGGTATTATGGTATGGGGCGGTATTGGATATCACTCTCGCACTCCTCTAGTACGCATTGCCGGTACTTTAAAAAGCCAGCGCTACATCTCCGAGGTGTTGGAGCCAGTTGTCCTTCCTTACCTTCAGGGCTTGCCCACAGCCATATTTCAACAGGATAATGCGCGACCACACGTGGCACGCATTGTCCAAAGGTTCTTCGTCAATCGCCAGATTGAATTGCTTCCCTGGCCAGCTCGCTCTCCGAATCTTTCGCCGATAGAAAACATGTGGTCCATGGTTGCTCAACGATTGACCCAGATTACATCCCCAGCTGCCACACCAGATCAACTTTGGCAACTCGTGGAAGCTGCTTGGTCTGCTGTACCCCAAGAACACATCCAAAGTCTCTTTGAATCAATGCCGAGGCGTGTGGCAGGGGTGATCTCCAACAATGGCGGCTACTCTGGCTACTGATTTTGGCAGGAACCACACTTCACAGAAGTCTATAAATTTAATCATTTGATGCTTCGTCAACATGTTATCTACAAAATAAATATTGTTGCAATATCTCTTGTCTTTCTTGGTGTTGCAATTTGGGTGGCCAGCAGTGTATATATCTCCTATCTATTATATTACCTCTCTGCTCTAGAGGCAGCTGAACAAAATACAAATGATCGTTTTATTCTGATAATGATCATTTACCCATTTTGTTACAACAATTACACAAGCCAAGTTCAATTCAAATTCAAAGTTTTCTTCTTGACCCATTATTTTTTTACAGGGAGTATATATATACATATAAACGCACGTAAATTACCTTGTATTGACTTAGAAATTCTACAACATGATCTAGTGATTTCATAATGAATCTTCTCAGCTGAATAGACATGAGCGCTGAAACTGTGGAAAAGTATTTTCGAATTGTTTTCAGTGAAACACCTCTCTTGCGAGGCACCAGTGGCGCCCAATCACTGCGCATGTCGATGAGAAGTTGTGCACATGATGGGACCCACCTATTGAAACATGAAATCAAGGTATTAAAAAAAATTAAGTACCTATTGAAATTGAGAAGAAAAAGTTTGTCTTTACTTACTCTTCACAGAGAACTTTTCTAGCCTTAATACACTTCTTTTTTATGGTAGCTTGGAAATCAGTAAGGTTGAATGGTGCATCACCAGAAATTAAAAGATCTTTTAAGTCAACTGGAACATAATCCAAAAACCTGAAAAGAAAAACCAATCAGGTAAATAGAAAAAAAAAAGAAAACAGGAACACACACACTCAACTTTTTTTAAGCTTTTTCACATGCTTTACTTACATAAATGATACATACGTAACTATAGTCAATGAGTATACTAAAAATTGAAAAAGATATTCAAAGTAACAAATCACAAAAGAAATTTTTGTCAAAGTTGTCAGGTCACATTTAACAACATGTTTTTTCTATAACATCAAGACTACTATATCAGTTTGAAAATACATTTTGAAATATTTGGTATTTAGACCATCCGACAAGTTACAACATATGAAAGTTGTGGAGCCTAAATTTCGAGAAAGCCCCTTGAAAAATAATCAACCAGTAACATTAAACCTATATCTACAATGAAATACTTACTTCTTTTGCCAGAGCTGTTCTAGTTGAAAGATTGCAGGACGGCAAGCAAAAAAAGATTTTTCCATCGATTCCTTTGCTTCTTTAACACTCTGTGCCCATGGGAGAGGTGAACGTATAATTCTTCAAAGATTTAAACAAGAAAAAATTACAATCATAAGACACAACTGTATGAGTATAAAAATAAATGCACAGAAACACTACTTGAAAGCATGGGTATCAGCAGAAACAATAACAAATTATTACAGTCACAATATTTTTTTAATTTCTTAGTGTCAAGATTGATGGCTGGTTGATTTTGTGAAGCACAGTGTATCACTTTGTGAAACTCCTAATTGTGTGAAGATTGATTTGACATCACCACATAGTTTTAATTTTCAAGAAAAAATAATGATGAGACTAACATTAAAAGCAAAGAAGTCATCTCACTTTATTTTCCACTTTAAGGGAGTCTCAGGAATTTTCAACCTAGTTCTCTCTTCAGGATCAAGCAGAATATAATCAACTACAAAGATAATGTTCTGTAACTAATGTACACTGAATAAAACTTTTTAAAAGATATATAAGTAAATTGATTGTGGCATTGTCATGCTAGAGATGTGAGGCAAGAATATTTTCCTGCATGTAAAACTTGACGAATAATTGAGAATATTTTCTTCTTTTAAAATTTAAAATAATGGGGGGGGGGGATATATATACACAAATTATAATTATATTATGCTATAGAATTTATTTTTTACTGTCTAAAACAATGAAACAAAATGATAATTGGCATAATCAACTTATAATGATAATTTTCCATTATAGAATATTCTCTGGTTCTAAAATATTTTTTGATTGATTAATTCTGTGCTCAGATGGTGAAATGTAATAAGTCACTTTTTTCAGAATTTCATGAGGGCAAATTTGTAAACAATATTTTGCAAAAACGTGATACTGTGGTTTTTTTGACTTATTGCAATTTTCTCCCATTGGTTACTAATAAACCAAAAGAGATGATTGGAATTTTGTCACCTTAAAAAATTTGGACGAACAAGACACCAGAATGCAAACAACTCAATTTTTGGGAAAAGTGATATTTTGCCATCTGACCACAGAATAGTGTATTTTATATAGTGTATGTATATAGTATTTTAACGTGTATAAGGAACCCCCCTTTAGCTGAGAATTGGGCCCCAAAAATAGGAGGAGTTTCTTATACATTGATAGTATTATAGATATATCTTTCCACCTTTTTTCCAAATTTTAAGACCAAAAAATCAGGGGGTTTCTTATGCCTGTTAAAGTAAAGCATATGAAATAAAATCAAAATTGAGTGACAAAGGATGGTACCTTTCATTTTTTATTTATTTTAAACAAAATTATTAATTGATTAGGAAATTTACACAATCACCTTCATTCTCAGAACTTTTTTTTGCAATCAAGAGGCCATGAGCAAAGATTTTTATCCCTATGCTAAACATGGCTATAAGCTAAAAATCCATATTATGATTCAAAATACATCTTTAAAATCCCAATAAAAACTTAAGAAACTTTACAGATTCTGCAGATCGTGAATAGCATAGAACGGTGGATTTCAAAAGCGACATCACTCTAAGAGTAACAAAATATGAAAAATTTTCTTTCTAAACTGAATTCCTATAAAAACTATAGCTGCATGAGTTGGTTTGATCATCTAGCTTCCTCATAAAAACCTCTTGTGGTGATCACCACAGATTTTCTACCATGAGATGTACGAGGGAATAAATAACCTTTAACCAATCTATATACAGTACAACCCATGTCTATAACGATGCTCTAGGGACCTAGAAAAATATTGTTATAGACAGGTTAGCATTGTAGACAGTTTGAGCATTTGTGCTATTTCCTATTGAATAGGATCTGCTGGGACCAAAGAAAATACCGCTATAGACAGGTTTATCATTATAGACAGTATCATTATACACAGGTTTCACTGTATGTAAAATAATACGTCCTGACTGAGTGATTCATTTATCGTCGCCAAGATAAAAACACTGAAGCTATAAATATGAAATTTGGTCAGTAGTGTTATCACATAATCTAGAGTCTCACTAAGGAGGAATTTTTCAAAATTCAACCCCTACGGAGGTTCAAAGGTCATATGAAGGAATTATTGATGAGCTGAAACTGAAGCTATAAATATAAAACTTGGCAGGTAGTTTTATTTCATAATGCAGAGACTTGCTAAAAAGTGAATTTTTAAAATTCATAGGGAGTTCAAATGTTATATGAAGAAACCATCCCTGAATTGGAACCACTGAAGCTATAAACATGAAATTTGGCCAGTAGTTTTATTTTCAGATTACAAAATCCACACAAGCGAAGCACAGTGGGTAACAGCTAGTAACCAATAACCATTCTTTTTATGATTTCAAACTTCAAAACACAACTGTGAAAAACTTATGGAAGATAAAATAAATTAAAATAAAAAGATTTGAAAGTCTTAAAAGTAAGATTTCGCTGAAGACATTAAACCAAACGTGACAAAAACAATCCAATCAGAAAAAAAATTCTTTCAAAAATTTGATATTATAGGACTGTAGTTTCATGTTATACACGATGAGTGCATTTCAAAGAGATTGCTGTTTAAGATTCTAAATAACATCAGCACTACATGACTCACATTTATAGACAACTTGAGAGAATAATATGTTTTTCCTTACCTATATTTTGCTTTAAGTATGCGTAATAGAAACTCTTATTTTCTTCCAGCAGCTTATCTATTTTAGCGGAAAACTGATTCATAGTTCTAAGTTTTTTGCTCATTCTTTTCATGACTCTTTTTTTCAGTTTTTGTGAAGGTTCCACTATACAACTCTTATCTACCATGTTTTCAACATAATACCAATATCGCTGTAAAATACAAAAACATCTCAATATAAGGTTATGAAATTTTTTTTTTGATAGTTTCTTCATCTTCTGGCCCAATTTTTTAAAAGAGAAAAATTTTGGAATCCACATCAATAAATTTTTATATTTTATATATGATTTATTCTTTGCAGAATTGCAAGAGATTTGTGTGTCATGAGATTGGTGATTTTTTTAAAAAATCCTTAATATGCAGTGGAAATGTGGATTATGAGTAACTCAGTTTACGAATGAATTTTGACTCAATTAACAAGTAATTTCTCACAAGACAAGCAAAAAACTTTAGAGCTTTTTAAAAGATATGGACCTGATAAACAAGATATTTCTCACAATACAAATATCTCAAAGACATACCATTAATCAACATTATAACTTTGCATATTCACCTTGTCTGTCAAGCGGCAGTTGATCACAACTAAAAAGGCAAGCAATTTGCTTTCTCTTACTGTGGCCAAGGTCACATTACACGTTAAGTAACCAGGTTCAGGAATTTTTTCTGAGCTTTTTTCATTTTGCAAATACTTGTGCACATTCCAATAGCTCTAGCCCTATTCTAGACCCCTGTCCCTGATTCTCTTGCCATAATTTATTATTACACATATGTCGCTATCTATCTCACATCCTGCACCATAGGGGTGTCGTTTTCAAAGACAAAAACTCAGGGCATAAATGCAGCTTACTAAAAAGGTAAAATTATCGTTTTAGACAGGTGTATCTAAAAATTTATTATCGCTGTAGGCAGGTTCAAAATATATTGAGTGAATAGGAATTCCGCTGGAACCACTGAAAATATCATAATAGGCAGGTTTATCATAATACACAGGTTTCATTGTACATGCCAAGTTGTATATTTTTGAAATTTTTCATCAAGAATTCATCATATTCTTTTGAAAAACAAAATATAATAATATTACCATGTTTCATAAAAAAAATAATTATGTCCATAAAAATTTAACCACTATAGAAGAAAGATATTTTTATGTGTGGTTTGCTACACAAGCTTTGCAATCAATCCAATAGATTTTAAATCTTTGTAGCTAGTACTACAATTTATCATAATAATAAATAATAAAATTTAAATAATATTAAATTTTTTTTTTTCCATTCCACTGCATTTTGCACTGAACTGGTGCTGAAGTTACGGGAATCCTAAGTTAATCGTGTAATAACAGAAATAAAAATAAATGAATATATATATATCAACACAAACATATTAGACAAAAATAAATTTACCTTGATGCTTTCAGGTGGGTTAGTAAAATACTGAAAATCTATCTCAAATGGATCTTTGCGTAGTGACAGCTGTGTATCTGGACTCAACGGCCTGTTAAAAGAAACAGTTTCAGCAATTCATCCATTTATACATTTTTTCATCTTCTCATAGTCAATATTGCGGCATTACAGTGCATGGAATGCACTACTTATGATAAACTAAGACATTGATGTTTCAAAACAGAGAATAAATTTCAAAATACTAAAATGTTGTGATTGGAAGATTTCTTGTGTGTGTGATTGCCATCTGATCACTACATCGGTTTTGCAGATCGGAATAAAATAGATTTGGCAAATTTTTCCTCCATACAATCAGACTCAGATTCAACAAATTCCTCGATCTGATGATTATCCTCTGTAATTCTAATGAAAATAAAGGTCAAACCCCTATTTAACAGATAAAAACATGTTTTATTAAACTGTACTTAATTTTTTTTTTATTTCTCATCACTCGAAACTAACATTCCAAAGATTTGACTTTCTGGGATGTGACCTTCCGCTCTTCTTCAGACCAAAAAAAAAAGGGAACCGGAAATCTAGAGGCGGACTTAATGGTGTGAGCGCACATCCTGGGTGCAGACTTTTTTAAAGGGTGCCGAAAATCCCCAACTCTTTGTTTTTTTCTAATTTACGGGGCCCAATATTTTCTTCTGCACATGGGACCTCAACTGACCTTAATCCACTTTGGCTGAAATCTGCTCCTTTTTGAGTGAAGGAGACAATAATGACATTTAAGTAACATACACCACAATTGGTATATGCCAATACCATGAAATATTGTGCTGCCTATATGTTTAGATTTCGGTAAAGAAATAAAGTTACTCAAGTTTATGTGCCTTGACAAGCAATGAATTACCTGTCATTCGAAGAGAAAACATTTTTTCAGTTAAAAAATAACAACTTGGAAAGGAATTTGACAAAATGTTGAACGTACCAGACAAACTTCTATCAAGCAATTATTTCATGCATTCTGACTATTTTTAAGTTTACATACTCTTCCTAATTGTTGTTAGAAATAAGTTGTAACAGCCAGGACTGTCTCAAGAGTACCACGGGCACCCAGGCCAAGTGATTTTCTGAGGCCCTACTTGGAAAAATTTCATTCATACCACCTACAAAATTTCATCTATATCTCCGTTTTGTAAGGCCCCTGGGTCGTGCCTGAATATGGGCACACACATCAAGACGGCACTGGCAAGTGATAACCAAGAGCAACAACAAAGTATGTAGCTTTGAAAATTCACTGTTTCGAGTGTGTTTATGCTCTTGATCAATTAAACCATGATTTAATGAATAAAATTTCCGGTTTCTTCCGATTCCTTAAATCAGGATTTGACTAACTTATTAAATAAAAAAAACAACTATTTTTTGACACAATTACTATTTCTTGGGTTTTACCACTAAAATTACAACGTTTCTAATATGGTTTTTACCCTTTTCCGAAACAGCAAAATTCCAAAATTATGTGTTTACCTTTCTGCGACCTCAGTATTGGATGGTTTGTTCTTCTTCCGCTTCCTAACTTTCTTCAGTGCCTTGGATTTATATATATTTTTGACACTATCAAGGGTCATGAAGAGAGATCTCGGAATATTTTCTATGTTATTGAGCTAAGGCTTGTACATTCATAATTGATGAAAACAAGTAAATTTTCAATCCCATTGAGAAAAAAAAAAGCTTGAATAAAATTTACTGAAGATCTTGAATTGGACTTTAGCTCTGCAAAAATAAAATAATCAATCCATGAAAATAAATAAGGTTATTCATATAATAAACGCAAGCTATCTCATACACCAGGCCTTGATGAATCCCAAGTGTCTGGTCACCATGTGGTAACTAAAAAATTGATAAAGGCACCAATATAAAGATTTTTTTTAAATACTAAATTAGAGTCTGAGGACAACACAAAATATTCAAAATTTATATCAGGAGTAACTACTAACATGGAAGGACATAGCTGCCGACCCTGGTGAATGAAAATTAATGAGATTTTTGTGCATTATATGAATTCCATACAACAACCCTGCAGAGACAAATTTTTGTCAATGAAGCACTGATTTTTCGTAACTGAAATTGTAGGGATTTCTTCCCCTTACAATTTTTAAGTGGAATAATAACCAAAATTCTAATAGCGATCTAAAACTGGATTAAATGAAATATTGAAAAGCCAGATGAAAAACATAAGCATTCTGCTGTTGTGGTGGGTTGGTAAGATAGGGAGTCAGAGATGGGAAGAGTTTAGCATGGTACATGGGTTCAAACCCACCCACAGCAAAGCTAGAGACTTTCGATCTCCCCGTTAAAAAGTCTCGCCACAGAGAGCAACAGTCCTACAACGATAAATCATTCAATCATAACACTTCCCTCATAGTTAGAAAAACTGGTGGCAGATGGCAGCACTACACATAACAAGAATTACAGAGAAACAAAAAAAACTTCACGTCAGGTTTCACTACACGTACACGCCCATTCCCGCATGTACCGATTCGTTGGGGGTTCCACGGGGGGGGGGGGGTGCATGTGTGGTGTAGCAGTAGTAGGTAGGGCCTCCAAAAAAAGGCTCGAGGATCCATGATGTTCTTAAGTCAGCCACCTCGTTGGGCAATTTGCCTGTTGTGGCGTGGTATTTGTAGTTGTACATCTAGACCAGTGAAATGGAGGGCAAGCTTGATGGACTTGGCAAATCCCAGGCCCTAGGTTGCCACAGCGAATAGAAAATTTGTGTTGGCGACTATAATTTTCTGTCTCTTCTTGCTAAATTGGAGTCTATGAATAGCACAAAATTTTCTGATTTCATAACACTGTCTCTCTTAACATAGGAATGGTGGGTATAAAAAGTCCCCCAAGAATTCTTAAAAACATTATTCAGAACCATTTTTTAAAAACAAAATCATGCTTAGCGCCTAAGAAGTTTGGCTACTTCACCAAACACCAACTCTACCCATATAACTGTATTGCAACTAACTGCCATTAATAAGTTGGGTTGGAAACGAAGGTGCCATCTATCCGTGGTCGCCTCAAGCTCATTAGGGAAAATATTTTATTTATATTCTGGGTTTGAACTTAGGACAATGACAGAAACCTTTACGGTGGTAGACGTAGACGAGCATCTTGCCACCACGCCACTCGGGCACAAGAAGTTTGGCTCCGACAGACCAGACACGACCCAGGCTCTGTCCCTTCCGGGATATAAGCCTTTTAAGAAGTTTGGCTGGCACCTAAATATTTTTTGAATTAAGCCCTGACCTGAACCACCAGTAATTGGCCAAATAGAAATTATAGGCTTCATTCATATGTACATTGATAGCAAAAAAACAACAGAAAAATGGAACATCACATCAGCAATTGCCCAATAGTGAGTACCTATCATTAACTACACTCATAGGCGTACACAGGATTTTTTTTGGGGAAAGGGGAGATTTAATTTTTTTCCCTCTGAAAAAGGGTGGGGGGGGGAGGGGGTAAAATTTTTTTCTTGCAAAATATACACTATAATCTCGGCTGGGGGGGGGGAGAGTTATAACCCCCCCCCCTCCCGTCATACACAACACAATCAATATGACTACACTGCAGTCAAAATCACCACCAGGCCGGTGAGGCCCAAAACGAAATGTATGGCCATTACACACACACCATTCTGCCAATTTGACTATCTAGAGGCCAAACTAGTTTTGGCTTTTCGACAAGTTTTATTTGTTCATCATCAAAATGAGACATTTAGTGATGATTTGGTGCAACAGTGATTACTAGTGTCCCACATCTGATGTTGTTTTGTGGTGGGCAAAAAAAAAAAAAAAAAAGAAACAACGAAAACAGACTTAACAGGCTTTTCTGCATTAACTCTTCTGGAAAAATTTTCTCCCTCAAAGGTAAGGATTATTTAAAAATTTTTGGGGAGTCTGGGAGATAGGGTCATCAACTAAAAGTTTTTAGGAGCTAAGCTTTTGTTTTTGAGAAAAATAGGTCCAAATTAATTACTTTTTCTTAATTTCTCAGAACATAGTGATCCTCCTTCGATAGCTGTCAAGTCACCCATAATTTTTAAATTATGGATGACTCAAAAACAAAAGCTTAGCTCCTAAAAACTTTTAGTTGATGCCTAGATTTTTTTGCGATTTGTCAAGCCCCTGTCATACACAACAATCAAAACTAGAAAAACTAAAAGTTGATTGCTGTAAGAAAAAAATTAGGGGTTTATGAAAATCATTGACAAGAGTTTGTTTTCACGAATATGGCACAGCGCTGCTTGAAATAGATGCTAATGACAGCACCAGTTTTCTTATATAAAAAAACATCAAAGCAGAAAAGGATACTGGACTGTAATTTTTTGGCTTGATTCCTCCTGATTTTATGAATGGCTCTAACATTCAGAAAACGTGCATTAGGAGTATAGTTTATAGCAATCGATTCACTTGGGTAATGGTGGCGACACTTCTCTTTATATGGGACACATTTCGTCCAAGTGCCTTCAAGCAAAATTGGAGGATACTCTTCATCATGCTTCTTTTTCGCCTATAGGAAGACATGCATACTCGCGTGAAATTTCTTTACAATAGGTCTATGTAGGCTTACATTAAAAAACAAACGCAAAAACCAAACAGCAATTAAATATCACTTGGCTGAACAAAAATATTTACACAGATAAAATAATACCACATGAAGTAAAAAAAGTTATTTATTCGAGTAACAAGGTTTGCTACCTCTAGCTCTTCTTGCGTGACCATGATTTGCCTTTTTGTACCAATTTTTCGGGAGCCAACCACAGGTTCGGAAACTATTTTCTGTTCAGAAAGAAAAACAAAGTAGGCCTATTCATCAGAATAAATACATAAATAAGTAGCGTCATGCACTCAGATCTCAGTATAACCTCACCCCCCCCCCTGGAAGTAGAGGGAGGGTTCAGAAATATATTTTGGGGGGGGGGGGCAAAACTACTACTTTAACCATACATGCACCTCATACACATACCTGTGTGGAATTTCTAGTGAATTGGTACATGCAGGAACGTGCTATTTATGTGTGTGTATGCTTGGTTCTAACACATTTATATTCTGTGAGTTGTGTGCTTGTTTTGTGTTTTGGCTGGTACTGCCACCTGTTTCCCATATTTTGAAATAAAGATGGTAAATAATTGAATTTTCGTGTTATGTAAACATCATGTTGAAGGTCTGCCTGCTCTCTGCAGAGAGATTTTTTCAAATGGTAAGACCAGTTCACATTTCTTAGATTTTAATAAGGCTAGAAAATCAGAAGGCTTCTGGATACAAGAATTCGCAAGCATTAGCAACTATGTTTCCTCATATTTTGAAGGGGGGGGGGTGGACAGCTCTACTCCTGTCTCGCTAAGGTCTTGCAATGGAAGACAATTACCCCAAGCAGCTATCTTGAAAGGGCAGCATATATAAAAAAAATTGATAGTTATAAAATTGTAAACTTCTACAGCACACGGGAACAGCAAGAACAACCTTGACTCCTAGTTACCAGCTCTGCCAATGTACTTCATAAACGGGGTGGCATGGTAATGTATAAATCCAACTATCTAACTATGCTGATAGATATCTTCAAAAACTGACGTCAAAGATGTTATAACCTGTTTTATAGAGTAGAGGTTCGGGTGGGGGAATTTTTTTTTTCGGATTTTTGTGCAGGTGTCAGAACTTCTCCCTTCCAACTCCATGCTGATATACCATGGGGTAGGGAACCACACACTTCAGTGAGAACTGCTCGGCGTTTGCCTTCTGTAGACAGCCAAAAAGATTGCCCGAGCTTGACACATTTCAAGTACAAACTACTGCTACTTTACTGCACACCCACTCCGATCATATCATTATACAGAAATTTACTACAGATCGAGTTGGGTCAGAAATCGTTCTCTTTAGAGCCATGATATACTTCCATACTCGTCTTGAGCATAGAGGGAGACTAAACGAAGTCATTTTGAGGAAAGCGACATCTATCAGTGGCTACCCCAGGTCTGGTACGGTAAGCACCCATGGATAGACATGACCTGACAGTAGACTTTATGGTGGTAACCACTGTGCCCTCCAAGTACAAACTGGTTCTTGTGCAAGCATACCTGTACCATGTAGTGGCGAAAGAAAAATTGTACATGCTTTTAGAAAAAAAACTTGCATGCTTGCAGTTGCACTTATAGCTGCTTTTAAGAGAGATTATCGTAAATATTGACGTGGGTGGAGATATGGGGAAGGAAAGAAATCAAAGATGTGCGTACAGATATACTGAAAACATCATCATCATCATGCCCTTCCAGACTTTTAAGTAGCTGCTGTGCAGTCGTGTGGTCATAGTGACAGACTTGTATCACAAGTACCTGGGTTTGAACCCCCTCCAGCAGCACAGTGGTGGTCGGCTGAAGTTGGTTTTCTATGGTTCCCAACTTTTAGCCGATCTCCTTGTTAATCCTGTCTCTCCATTCTACAGTCCCAATTTTCTTCACTACCAATTTCTTAAATTCATTGCTCTTTGAACTTGCTCTCCCCACTTCTCCCATAAATATACCTCTATCCCTGGGTCATTTGGTCACTCACCTGCTTTCACACTCTTTTGATTACTGACCTGGATCCTCATTCTTTAGGTCACGATTTTGGCCATTAACATGCTTATACACTCTTGATTAATTTTTTGGTCACTTACTGAATGGTTTCTCGGTCTCTAGGTTATTCACATGTACCAAATAATTATGTTTTATTATTTGGTCACTCAAATGCTTCCCCGTGTTTTCACACTCTCTCTTGATAACTGTTTCGGAAGCCCACTCTCTAGGTGATTCACCACTCTTTTGGTCAAATGCTTGTACACTGTGGGTTAATCTTTTGGTTGCTCACTGAAGTGCAGGCCGGTTGTTTGGGGGACGGTTGAGGTCTGTTGCCCCCCCCCCCCGGCTTTTGAAAATACACTAAAAATGGTATATATATATATATATGTATACAAATATATATAATTATAAATACATTGAGTACGTGTTCTTTGCCCCCCCCCTCCCCCGGAGAAAGTTGAAATGACGACCCTGCTGAAGTAGTCTCTCCCTCTCTAGGTGTCACTCTTTCGATTGTTCACTGACTTTTCCCCCCTTTTCCTCAATAACATGCTTGCATATCGTTTTGGTCATTCGCATGTTTGCACACTCTTAGGCGACTCTTTTTGTTGTTTACTGACTAACGCAGTCCCCTAGGCAAGAGGTGGATTTACGGTTTAGCCATCATTTTCTTCCATTATACTCAAATTTTGTTGCGCACTCATTCATCACATTTGCCACTCCTCTGAACTTGCTGCCTTGGACTATAGCCAACTTAGCCCCCCCCCCCCACCCCCACATGCAGTGCCGTCTTTAACGCATTGGGCATGAGGCCCCAAGAGAAGAGGGGCCTCTCAAAAATCAGATCCGACAAAAATTTTCTACAATCTACCAGATAGGGCTTCAGAAAAACCACTTGACCCGGGGCCCCATGATGCGTCTTAAGACGGCCTTGGCTATAGCTGACCATTATGTTGGCCCGCGAACAGAAAGAAGTTGGCCAATCCCTGCTCTAGATTATATATATACTCCATTATATTAATAACTGAATTTATCGACTGACCCGGCTCGCCATCGCGCTTCTTTTGCTGCGGGGAAAACGCTTTCTGAATCTCTTCAACTCGACATGTTGATATAGAAACTCTCGTCAGTTCTTTTGTTTGCGGCGGCGTTTGAAACTCGTGGTTAGTATGGACGCCTTCAGAGTAACTATGGCAACATACAGAGGAGAAAAAAAAAGTAATTGCTGCACCTCTGCTCATGGCCATCTAGTAGTGAAGTTTGTAAGGTTTGAAGAGGTGATTAGAACTTTCACTTTTGTTACCATGACCATATTAAATTCGAATGTAAGCGGGACATTCAGTCTGTCATTCCCGAATGTTTCAGCTGACCATATTTTCTGGAGTGAAATACAGAAAATTTAAGGAAATAGATGCAGTATTTTCTAGATTTTCATCGAGGTGAACTCGGAAAGAAAAAGCATCTAGTCTCCACAGGTGTTCGAAACCAGGCCCTCTTAGGTATCGACAAGCATGCTACCGTATACACCACTATTTGAGACACGGCCTTGCCTTCCTTATTTCACGTACTGTAGCGTGAGGCACTGAAGTAGCTTGTCTCAACTTCAGCGACTAGCCCCCAGGTAGGACGATAGTCCTACATATTTAGCCTATTTTATAGCCTATTTTTCTTAGTCCAACATATCAAGGAAACAGGTGTATATAAAGGAAGCGGGTATTAAATTTGCCCTTCCGGCAATTTGCATGTCCTTCCGGTATGCTAGAGACCCTGGGAAATACCTCCTAGATAGCTTAGACGTAGTATCTAGGAGTTATTGGCTTGGGTTCGAGTCCTGGCGGAGACTAGAATCTACTTCTCTGCAATCCTTACTATAATTCTGTAATTATATATAATTCTTTCTATAAATAGAAAGAATTATAATTACTTATAATTCCTATATTACTTTTTTAAGTAATAGAAGAATGAAAAGAAGCTGTTTTGTATCTCATCACAATCATTTTGTATTGAAGATGCATGAATTTCAAATGAAGATATTTATAGTAATTTGTGATTGCGCGCTCTTTTTATTGAAATTTTATTGTTATTTATTTAAGTGAACCTCTTCCCGAGGCGAGTTTACTGAGCCCAGAGTAGATGGGAGAAATAATACAAATTCGAACTCTTTCTCTCTCTCTTTCCTTCATGATTTATGTCAGGGTAGCCCCGACAAGGTAAATATAAATTATTAGATTATTCAATTAAAATTAGTAATTTACAATATGTTAAATCAAATTTGTGATCATTATTTGTGAGCTATTCTCGTTCCACCACAATGGAAAACTACTTACATCCACTATTTAATAGTGGCGAAAATAATTCTCCATCTTATACCACACATACTGCCTTTTAAAACACATCAAACTGCTCATAAGGTTTGGCACATGGGCAATATTTTTTCCGCCATCTCGTTTGGTAAATTGCCTCAAATTTTTCGTTAGTGAAATTCAAACGATCAATAAATTTGATGGAATAATTTGCAGAAGAAACTAATTTTTTATGCATTACATCTGGCTGGTAACGCAACCAGGTAAACAATGAATATGTTTATGAAAGATGAAAGAGAATTCAATGCCCAGTGTAAAAGTTTAGCGTATAAATAGAGCCCGTGTTTTGCCATATTACCAGACATGTGCAAATGTGCGAGTTGTCGGATATCTCTCATTTTACTGGTGCTGCTTATACACCGCCACGCTGTAGCTGACCGTGATGTTGGCCCTTGAACAGAAAGGAGTTGGCCACCCCATGCTTGATGGTAACCCCTTTTTCCAGAAACTTTATTGTCAACCCTGAAAATCTGAACTGCTTCTTTTTCTGTACTCCATCATTTTTTTTTTCGATTTTCCCCTCCCGCGTATTTACCCGTCCAAATACGCGGGAGGGGAAAATCGAAAAAAAAAATGATGGAGTACAGAAAAAGAAGCAGTTCAGATTTTCAGGGTTGACAATAAAGTTTCTGGAAAAAGAAATAGTATAAAGTACTGCAGCGGATAACCTGCTTGCACTATGTGCACGCTCCCGGCGCGAATAAACCACGCCCACTTTCGGAATCGGAAACACGCACGCACTATGTTCGCATCCTTAAGGAAGGGCTTTGCTAAGTACACTGAGCTGTCGTAGGCTGAGACAAACATGAAGGTTTGGGAGGGCACGCTGATGATGCCAATACATAAATACACACATATATAAGATCAACCATACACGTCTTTGATATTAGAGTGTGGGGGGACTACTGTATCTCCATATATGTGAGCTGTTATTCAAAATCTGTTTTGCCTGCGTGCGTCCACATCAGTAAATTTGCGCTAATTTTCGTTCACTAATGTCATTATCATCCTCGATAACTTTGACTTTAACACTAGGATTTTTTTAAAACTCTGAATGAATATACGAAGCTAGAGCAGATACGAAATGTGAACTGATAGCCTATTGGGAAAAAATGAGATAGTTTTTTCATTCCTGCTGTACCGTAATCATTGCCTCGCGAACATGCATTCTTTTAGAGCAGTTTCATCCTCCGATGGAATCAACTATTGTTTGTTTTATCTAAGCAGTATTTTCAATTAGAGCTCACCCGAGCAGGGCCGTCTTAAGAGCATCATGGGCCCCCGGGCCAAGTAATTTTTCTGAGGCCCTATCTGACAAATTTTCAAAAATTTCAACCGGTTCTAATTTCTCGGAGGCCCCTCTTCCCTTGAGGCCCCCGGGCCGTTCCCGGGTGGGCCCATGCGTTAAGACGGCACTGCATCCGAGCACCATTGGTCAAACAGCAAACAGCTTGGCAGATCAATGACTCCTCGCTCCCCATGGACATAGTCACTCGATATATTTTAATTCGGGACCCAGGACACCGAGTCAAACCAAACAGGAGTCCCTATATTAAAGGAGAGTTTTTTTTTCCTTGAGGAATATTTAAGAAATATTATCAGAATCAATGAAAAAATTTTAGAATTAATAGAAATTGATATTCGATGAAAAAATTATTTCAGAATTAATAAAAAATGGTGGAAATATTTTTTCACGTATCACATACTTCCATGAATGGCGAAAGCGAAACAGTCCCCCCAATTCTGTTATTATTTGTTATAATAATAATGAAATCATTTCTCTCATTAATTCTAAAATTATTTGCCTCATCAGTTCTGAACTGTTGTCTAAATTAATTTTGAATAATTGGTTTTTTTTAAAAAATCAGTTCTGGAATACATTTTTCATTGAGCTTTTTTTTTCAGCATTTATATAAATCCTGTAATTATGTAAGCCTTTCCGTCGGTGGGCCATTGCAACAAGCTTCCAGAGCCATGCGTTGAAGACCCTTTTTTCCTTGAGAGAAATGAATGTGCAACTTCTCCCGGATTAGAGAGAAAAGAACGCTAATAGCCGTGTGTGGGCACGTGAGTGCGTGTGTGTTATTGAGAGAGCTGTGGCGCAGGCGTCGTTTCATTTCCTGAAAAGTCGGAATCCGGATACACACGCACAACTCCCGAAACATACATAAACATAACTTACCCAGAGTTATTTTCTTCACTCGGAAGCGAAAGCGAAACCAACGTGTTGCTCGCGGGTTAATCATACTAGAAGTTGTCATTTCGAACGATTTATAGTTAAATTTGCATTTTTAAACTATCATATATGCAGGAAATTACGAGTTGCTGTACATCATATCGATGTTCATTTTCAAAATAGAAAGCTCGGTATGTGAGGGATGTAAAAATAGTCCGAACAAGTCATTAGATTCCGCTTTTAACTTTAATCGTCCATAAAATACGCAGAGATAGATCATGAACATAACAACGCCACTCGTGCCAAACATCGCGAACACCACCACTTCACATGGAACCAAGAACAAGGATATCTCTTGGGACGATGCGACGTGGATTATGACGTGCTCTTTCATCATATTCACGATGCAATCAGGTATAATATGCACACACAATTTTTACATTTTTTATCAATATACTGTACATCAATTATTAATAGTATATGACATTATATTTTTCGCTACAAGAAAAGATTAATAAGAATCATATTCAGTAATACGTGAAGTTTTAGCTCTTAGTTTTCGACGCCTTCACGTACAGGCTTTTGACAACAAATTTGGATGATCTTTATTTGAAGTATAGGTGATAAATATCAAAAACTGGTTTCCTTGTCCGCATGTTAAAAATAGAAGGGGGGAAAAGAAAAAGGAGAGGGAAGTGCTACAGTAGATTTATCTTTCGTGATCAATCACATCCTTCACCCTCATTTATGTGATCTCTTTCTCTCTCATATGCATAAGTTACAGTAAATGTGTTAAATTCGGTGATTATGCATAATCACTGTGACCATTTTGTGCATAAGTGTCTTTTTTCCCCTCTTTGTGGTATAAATGCCAGCCAGTCATTCACAAATAATGTAAGTAAATATATTTTGATTCATTCGTGAAATTTTGCGAATCTATCATATTTATCGGTAATTATTGGTAAATATGATATTAAATTAATAAATAATTAAATTTAAACACTTAAATTTTCTAGACTTTTGCTCAAACTTCAGTCTTGGATGGTGGATTCTATCGGTGACGTTTATTATGTTTAAAAAATCTTAATAAATGTGAAGGAAGCTAACATTACTGATAATAATTCATACGTTTTTATCCTTAGGCCGGGATTACAATATAAAAGTCCCTTTATAAAACTTAGGAAAAACAGCCAAATAATCGTATCGATTACATTCTCTCCAATGTTAACCAATGCGCTTATTGGTGGAATTTTTCAAGTTTTATAAAAGAATCTTTATCAAACTTTTATAGTGTTATAATTCCGGCCTTATAACACTTGTTTTAATTTAATTTTTATGGCAAAATATGTGTAGTGCATCCATCACGTGCGGGATAAACTGTTAAATGGTTGAATTTAAGCGACATTTCCACATGATATTTCTTCCATATTTATCAAATTTACCAACTTCAAAATACTTCCAAATTCAAAATACTTACCAAATTCAAACACTTACGAACTTCTACCAAATGTAGGAAAATTTGTCGAAATTGACAATTATGCTTAGTAATCTGCGATTATGGACAATTTATTACATTTTGCGTAATATATATACACAGCATATAATGGAAAGGTACATTCTATGGAGAGGTTATCACTAAACAAGAGAAAAGATGAAAAACAACAACTTCCATTCATAGGGTTAAAATGAAGCTTCTGGATCAAGAGAAAAGAGGTAAATAATACAGGGAAAGCTGAATGTATTTTTTCTATTTGTGTTCGGCCGAGATATCTCGTCCATGATCGTCAGGGCATTAATAACCTTACCTGATTCTCAGGGCCTGACTTTAACCTGAGGGTGTGCCCCAGGTGGAGCAAATATTAGAGACTCCCTCGACTAGGGTAAAAATGATTGGTTAGATGTTTCAAGTTTGGTCTCTAGAAATTATAGAAGGCCTTGTGGAATTTCCTTTTGGAATATGTAAAAATCCAGCTGATTCTATATGAATCTAAACCTGAATTATGTCGGGTGAAAAGTAGAGTCCTTACACATCCTTTAGCTTTTCAACCATCGATTATAGAAACTTACTTTCAATCAGAAAGAGTTTCAATACAACGAGCTGATCTGAGGTACAAATACAAACGCCACAACAGGCAAATTGCCCAACGAGGTGGCTGAAAAAAGGTGCACATAAGAAATATGGATGCCAGATGAAAGCAAAATACAGCAACCAAATTTTAAAGCATATATCACGGAAGAGAAAAAAAAACTAATAATTAATGCTAAGCACTGCCCATAAAAAAATATTATGGTTGTGTTAGGAGAGCTTCTCGATTTATCCCATTATGTTTATCGTGATTCTTTTTAAACGTGTCGATTGTGTTAGAATTCACGATCCTCGGAGGTAATCTATTCCATCTATTAATAACCCTATTAGGGAAAACCTCCATGCGACACCGCAACCTGGAATTGTCCCTCACTAAACGATACTACTACTTCACCAAACACCAACTCTGGCCATATCGCTATATTGCAATTTACTGCCATTAGTGAGATGGGTTGGAAGTGCTGTCTATCGGTGGCCGCCTCGAGTTCGTTAGGGAAAATATCTTATCTATATCCTCACTTGGGTTCGAACCCGTGACCCTGACAACAACCTTCACGATGGTAGACGAGCATCTTACCACCATGCCACTAAACGATACTGGTGACCCCTTGTCTAAGCAGTTGATTGACGGTGTATTAATAACTCATGGTCCATCCTACACATCCCGATGATAATTTTAAACACTTCGATCATATCCCCCGACACCTGCGTTCCTCCAATGTAAACATATTCAAGAAATCAAGGTGTGCCATTTATTTTTCAAAAGAACATTTGCATGTCATTTAATAGCATTTTTTCCCCCGTCCCCATTACCTACAACTTATGTCCAGAAAAGCTTCACGATTTAAGTTTCATAACTCCTGGGATATTTGATTTTGAAATAATAATTTTCACTACTTTCTGTATACAGTCGATCTCACTTAGTACGACTTATTTTCGTGGTACCAACTCTAATTATCATTAAGATTTCCCGTTAAAGCGTATTCCCGTTTTCGCATAACTTTTTTGAGAAACGTTGTAAGCGAAACCCACTGAATATTTTTCTTTACGAAATAATTCCACATCTCATGAAAAGTAGGAGTTGGTCGATTTATACAGGGTGATTCAAAACTCAATGTACAAACTTTTAGGGGAGGTAGAAAACATAAAACACACAAATCGCACAGTAATGCATGACCAGAAACCTTAACCTGATCAGCTGGAGGATAAACGCAGATGTAGAAATGACAAGCCAATAATGGGTGTAAAAACTTTATTTAGCGAAACTTTACAAGAGTACAGTACGTTTCACAACAAGTGCTCAAAGTTCTTACCATCCACAGTTATGAAAAAAACATATTGTGATTCTGTTTTGTTTTTGTGTTTCCTACCTTCCGTAAAAGTTTGTACGTTGAGGTTTGGTCAGGGCTTGATTGGCCAGGCTTTGTGACACCGTACCACATAGGCGGAGATAGACTTGGAAGTTGGTGGGCACGTTCATTATTGCTGGTGAGGGGGGGGGGGCACGATGATGATGATGATGTCAATTCATATATACATTTATACATTAGATCATTCGACTCCACCTTTGACGCTGGGGGGGGGGGGGGTGCATGCCGTCCCCCCCCCCCCCCTGTATATCCGCCCATGTCCAACCAGCTAGAAGATTTTAATTTTAACGAGCTCCACCACAATTATTTTCTCTTCAAGTCTCTAGTGTGATTTTTTCTATAATGTAAAGGTAAATCTCCTCCGGGGCATCTAGCATAGAGCCTGGAGTAGTTACATAGAGTATATGCAGATATTGCGGAGGGCCGCGAAATACCTAAGCAGGACCTGCTCATCGAGATAAATTAAATAACGAATTTCTAAAAACAAAAACCAAAAAAAAACTGTCGGTTGTGTTAACGAGACAGCTTTTGTGAAATTATGGGGCTCCCTTAAACGGCTTCCTGACAAGATGAAAGAGCTAATGGTGTCTCGGATATCGTATTGACTGAGATGACGCTGAATAAAGAGACCGTTTGTCACCATTAGCCAGAACGGCTCTTCCTTTTGGGCTAATATGTCTTATCCATTGAGGATACGAGGGGGAAAAAAAACCATGTAGCATATTCTCGGTAGAAAAGCGCTGCTAAATTCGCGGTTTTTTCCCCCCTCACACGGGTACGGCATAGAGCAGAAGGTGTTGGTACAGCACAATAAAATCATTCCATAACCCTCTATAAGACCCGAGTATTCATCTTGTATAATTTCAAAATGTTTTTGTATTTTTTGATACTCAAAAATTACATTAAAAACATATAAATGTCAACAAATCTTTATTTTTCTATTTTTTTCCTTCAAATTTAAAATTTTTTTTTTGTGAAGAAATAATTCATTTCATTAAATTTTTTTCAACCAAGATGATGCAGGGGTGTACCCATCTTCACGTATGATTTTTCCAGAATTTTATAATGTATCCCACTTTTTTTCTGGAAGCCATATTTGGAAAACAACCCCAAAATTCATATTCACCACATTTCTAACTCAAAACTTACACAATCCTTTAAGTTAGGGCTTAACAAAACGGATGAAACAACACTCAATGCCTGGTAATAAAAAAAAAATTAATCACCCCCACCCCCGAGGGAGTTTCTGAATGTCTAAACAAAACTTACAAATGTCGCATTTTTGCAACTAATCACGTGATTTAAATGAAAAAAACTTTTATACCTAAATGACCCCCCTCGTCCTCCTAACTGGGAGACAAAGTTTATAGAAATAGGGCTACAATTCTAACATCTGCCCCAAAAAAACAAAATAGTGATATCAGGTCACATTACAGATAGAACAAAATATACAAAAAGGGACCATTTTTACAAAATAGGGACCTCTAATGTTTGTTATTACACGCAGATATCGATACATCAAAATTCAGAGAAACAATAGGTCTGAGCACGTGAAATAAAAGAGAATGTGCTCCCATCCGGGTAAAAAAAGGTTAGAGAGCACATTTTTCATATTGGAACAAATTTTTTCTTTCCCCCATGGTCATCTGGGTGCTCGTCATGCCCCTCCCGTCCTGGATTCATCTCCCCCCCCCCCTCCAGACTGAAATCTTCGGTGGGGCCTCCTCTATATTGACTTTATAGTAAAAAAAATGACGAGATTTGTCCCAGGCCCTCTTGCGAGAGCACGGCCAGTCCCACCCTTGTAGGGATCATGGTGTTCACTTTAATTATTGAGAATAGATGCTGGACTTTGTACCCAGGAGATATTCACCAACAACTCAGATGAACATCCTATGATTAAATGATTGGCGTCACGGATTAATTCAGTCAAAGCATAAGTCACAGTTCTCGTACGTGAGGTTTTCTTCTCATGATGGTGATAATCAGAGCTCTCTTATTCGTGCATATGCCATCCAATACGTTGACGGGGCTCCAACCTCATGCCAACGTATTGACTTTAGGGCCATTTCATTTAATCATTTTTGTCGCAGCACGGTCATTTTCTGCACACGAGGGCTAATTAAACCGGGACCTACAATTTATTGCCCATTCCGAACGGCAGGCTTTTTTTCATACTCATCGAGGGGTTGGTGGGCTAAACCCCTCGATGGACTCCTTGCGGTAGTAATTTTTTTTCTGCGGTCTTGTCGCCGTTTGTGTTTTATCCGTGTGTCAGGAAATTTTTCTGACAAGGACTAACCGGGTATCGAACTCGCAACACCTCTAAATATCCTTTGGTACTTTAAGCGAGCATCTTATTGACCTGGGCTACCACGCCCCTAGGGCCATCTCATGGGCATTTCGGACAAGTGATGTTCATGTGCCTCTTTCTAGTTGAAATTCACAGTTTACATACATTCTCTTAAAAATCATACACAAGGGCTTGAACCCTTTCGGTTCCTCCTCCCTCCGTGAGACCTATGCAGAGACCTCAGTTGCATAGTGGCTTCCACAATAAGATCTGGCACAATGATTTATGACAATAAATATGTATTTGAGAGATATTGCCTAAGCCCTCTTTCATTTTGCCCTGGGTGCTTTTGAGACGGCAGTAGGGCACTTTTTTGATAAATGTTCAAAAATTTGTTTGAGTTAAGTAGGCCAGCCTCATTATCGCCGGTTGCCCCAGCCTAATTACGGGCCTGCTTACCAATCGTCTTAGTAAGTTTGATAAATTTATCACTTTTACCGGCGAATATATATAATAACCAAGTGTCGTTGGTGAATTTGATAAACACTTGAAATTTATCAACTTTATCTGTGATTATACATAATACCCCTTGCGCAATTGGTGAATTCGATAAATATGAAAAAAAAAATTCCGAATGAGTCTAGTATGCGAGATGAATATAGTTGGATCCCGATATAACGGTGACAAACTTTACTATCGTACCCCAATATAATGAAACGATACATGTATGAATTATCACGTACAGTAGCTTATATCATATCGTGTAATTTACCACGTTTACCAACAACGCTTGAGTACTGCCAACACCAGCTAGAGCAGATCTGCTTTAGATGGTGTTGGTACTATTAGGCTGACCATATTTCCTCGAGCGAAATACGGGACAGTGGGATTCCAAATACGGGAAAATACAGGACATCGCCAATTATCGCCAAAAACGACGCCAAAACCAAACAAAGTTGCCAAATATTGTTGAAATTACGGATAAATCACAATGGCGGGAAATGATGCATTACTGCAAATTGAAGTGGATTAAATTGTATTCCACGAAAAAAAAAAAGTTTACCAAACCAAGGCAAATGTGGGAGATTAGTATTCTCATATATAGATGTATCATAAAATAATTTATGAGTTGAAAAATAATGTCAATCTTTGACTTCAATAAAGAATAAAAATTCAAGTAGGCTTCGTGTAAAATACGGACACTTTTGCCAAAAAGTCGGGACGGCTAAAAAAACAGAAAAAACCGGGACTGTCCCGGGAAATACGGGACGTATGGTCACCGTAGGTACTATGCATAATCACCTATGCATAATTGATAAATATAGGGAAATTTATCAAACTTACCAAAATGGTCGGCGGTTATGTATAATAACCGGATTTATCACATTTACCGTAACACGTAATAAAAACGGAAAATACCCCAAGTGCGTAACAAGTTTTGAAAGTCGATTGCAGGTCTTAAATCCTAAATCACTGGAGATAAATAAAAGCATCGGATTACGCAGTCAGATCACTTTAGAGGGGGAAAAAAAAATCGCAAATTTCCCGATTTTATGCGTCGTTAACTAAGAGTTTCCCCCCGTGGATATTCCCGTAGCTTCTCCCTTTTGAGCAACGCTCCGAATCTCGATCGGGTTGACTTTAATTTAAAGTGATTTAGAGCTTCCGACAGCTATTTCATTTACCGAATCCCTCGAGTCGAGACTGACTCCGAAATTGCGCCTTGGCGGGTCAATTAACCGTTGATGGCATCGGATTTTCACTCGATGTTTCTCTTTTAATTATGCGACTGCCAAGCAATCATTGTTTATCAACAACATTATGGGAATCCTTTATTACGCTGAGGCAGGGTCGTCGGAAGTGTTTCGCGTCGGACCTGTGGGCGCTCGTTTTGAGCTTCGTGTATACATGCTCACTCGAACTATGACCCGCGGGACGAATGTGGTCCTCGGAGTCCATCTGACGTGACCCGTGACAACTAACCGAACCACTCGTGTGGCCTATGAAAGGGTATCGAATCATTTAAATGACACATTTACAGATTAGTGTCTAGCTAGGTTCTTTGTCAGCCGGGGTAAACGTATTTTCGCGGCCCTAAGTAATGTAGGAGCAGTTAGAGGGTGAATTCGGTGCCCCCTATAGTCTATCGCCGGGGGCAGGAGGCCTGCCTTCTCCCCTCTAGTTGCGGCCTTAGCTAGCGGCTCATATTCAGATCACTTGAATGAGCTCAAGCACATTTTCTAATCACTTGAGCGATCCGCGACACACCTCCAGTTCACTTAATTGGTTCGTAGTACATTTGCAGATTACTTAAATGGCTGGTCGCACATTTCCAGATCACTCGAGTGAAGCTCTCAGATCACCTTTACACTCATTTACAGCTTACTTGAGCGGCCCGTGGCATTTTTATAGATAATTTTAGTGGTTCTTGGTACATTTCCGGATTATTCAAGTGACTCGAAGCGTATTACTAGATCACTTGAATTGCCCGCGGCACGCGTTTCGAGGTAACTGAAGTGGCCCGCGACTCGTTTCCAAACCAATAGGTTTAGTAACCTTGACGTAGGAAATTTTGATTTCTGAATCAATTCTGGGGCTGCTCGGGCCCGTTTTAAAAATTTCACTGCACCCCCGGCTCCGACGCCACTTCACTCTGGCCCTACACATCGCCTTCTCGTCTTTGTCACTTGCTTGCAGCGACACAAATTTTAAAAAAAAAGCGGAAAATTCCTAAAGAAGCTCTTTTCCATTGTACGTAAGATCGTGCGCTGAAAATTCATCGCCGCCATACAATTCACCAAAAGGAAAATTCACCGCTGGGAAAATTCATTGATACGCAATTCACCAACAAACAATTCTCATCGATAAAGTGACAGAGTGAGGGAGTGAATAATCAAGTGAGTCAGGGAGTTAATGAGCGAATGAGTGAGCAAATCATAGGTCCCTAAACGAGCGCCAGACGCTTGGCCTTCGACACCCCGATCGAGCTTCTAGAGCATAGGTTCCCAACCTTTTTTGTCCCATCGCCCTCTTCTTCAGAAATTTTTTTCTCCCATCGCCCCCCTCCCCCAACGCAACCTAACCCATAGGATCCTAAGTTATACCCGTAGCTTCTACTGCCCCCCTGAAACATTCCATCGCCCCCCAGGGGGCGTTAACGCCCACGTTGGGAATCACTGTTCTAGAGCACCAACCCCCTTGGCGAGATCCGTCTGCTTCCTGCTCCAACATTTATGGTGCTACAAGTACCGTTCTAACGCCATTTATGTTTTTCGATGTACAAAAGTGGGTGTTGCCATTCCGATTTTTAGAAAATTTTCCGTTGTGACCACTAGGGCTTCGTTTTTTTCACATACTCGAGTGCATACACCGAAAAACCAACTATTGATTTTTGCGGCCGCTAGGGGGCTCGTATACCTGCAGAGGAGGAGATAGACGTGAAAGTCTGGGAGGGGGGGGGGCACGATAATGATGATGATGCCAATTTATATATACATATATATATTAGATCAGTAGGCTCCACCTTTGACGCTGCGGCCCTTCCCCCTCCATATCTCCACCCGTGATACCTGCAAAGTTATTTTTATGACCACCCTGTTCCTAAATAACGTATGAATTATGTCTATTTAAAGGGTTCGCTCTACTGGAGTCCGGATACGTGAGCAAGAAAAACGAGGTGAACATCATGATGAAGAACGCAGTGGACGTGATAATCGGCGGACTCGGCTACTGGATGTTCGGCTACGGCTTCTCGTTCGGCAACGCCCGTGGATCGAACAGCTTCATCGGTATCGGAGGGTTCTTCTTGGACGCCGACGAGAAAGACATGGGCGTCGTGTTCGCTTCGTACATCTTCCAGCTGTCTTTCGCCACCACGGCCACCACGATAGTGTCCGGGGCCATGGCCGAGAGGTGCCACTTCAAGGCGTACTGCCTGTTCTCCTTCTTCAACACTTTCGTGTTCTGCTTGCCCGCAGGGTGGATATGGAACGAGAGGGGTTTCCTGAGGTCCCTCCACGTGGTCGACATAGCCGGATGCTCCGCCGTCCACCTGGTTGGTGGATCGTCGGCTCTGGTAGCAGCCGCGATGCTCAAGCCCCGGCTCGGTAGGTACGACAGGGGCATCGCTCCTCCTCCGATGGGATCCCCTGGCAATGCGCTGTTCGGAATGTTCATGTTGTGGTAAGCATAAAATCCATTCATTGGCGCGAATTTGTCTACTTCATGCCGCACACGTACCTACCTATATATATTTAAAAAAATTTACTTGAAAATACAAATAATGTATCTATATATATAAAACTGATTTTCTGTCTGTCTGTGTGCGTGTGTATGTTCTCTATACAAATCTACAATTTTAGATGGATCGTCGCCAAATTTTGCATATATATGCCAAATGAGACCCGACTTAAACGATAGGCTACTTTAAAATTTCGTCAGAGTAGGGCAAATGCCCCAAATGGGCAAAAAACCGTCGGGCAACAATAGTTTTTGGGCCTGAACAATCACTTTCCGAACGTTTACTTTGGTTACCGTGGTTCCCTAGCAATGCGTTTAACGTGTATATGCCTTTACAATGGTTTGTCATTTCTTCAACGCTGTCAGTATATGTATAATATTTATGCCTTTATAATGGTTTGCCACATTTTTAATACTCCCAGTAATGAGGTTTTTTGAATGACGTCGTAATCATCATCAGCATCGCTTTGGGGGTCAGGTAAAGGGTAATCCTCACAGAAATCAGTGTTAAAATAGCCGATTTTAATGTAGAAATGCGGGAATTTGGTGGGGTTTTCTGTCACATCAATAATTTTAAAAATTGTATAGAATTCTCGATTTTAGAAATATTGAGTTCGCTTAGAGAGATATACGAAGCCCAGGAGATTAAATATGAAGTAATTAGCCGGACCTACTTTTGAGTTGAATATCCAATGCATTATAACATTGATTTCAACTTTTTATTTATATCTTCTCAAGCATCAAAATTAATGTCTCCGTAGGTACTTAGTTAGTAGTCTTTTAATATTCAACTGCATAAATTCATATAGTTTAGGTTGTTTTAAAATTAATTATGGGCCCGTAAAAAGTACATCGGAAATATTCCACAGCTTTAATTAAGCATTTTTGGTAGCTGAAACAGGCAGATGGATAGCTTGATGTTTGTGGGGGGGGGGGGGAATCGAAATACCTAGCGCCCCTTAACAAAAGGGAAAAAAAATAATTCATTCATTTCTACGTTTCTTCAAATCTAGATTTGTTTCTTTCATGATTCGCGCAGGCCATATTGGTTAACACGGTTTGTATGTACCTCAAAGAAAGAAGGGGGAAATCACGTGATCCAAAAAGCCTCTCTGAAGAGAACCCGGGCAGCGCCGGATATTTTATAGCTTGTTAATAATAACCGAAACATTTATTTATTGTACACAGGGCTATTACTCAATTCCCCCCCCCTTTGACGCATTTTACCGTCCAACTATTGAGCCTAGAGGTATACTTCAGACACGCAGGGCAACAGATTTGTGATAGGGCTTTTGAGGACAGGGTGTCGGTATAAAAAGTTTCACCTATAAGTAAAAACACAACTATTCAAACACAACAGCATCAAAATATAATAATAATATAACGTGATATAAACTAGATATAACTTATAAACAATAACAATATGGATCATTCAAGTATTACGCCAGCATCGGGGGGGGGGGGGGTAGGGGTTTGGATTTGCTGACTTTTTATGACAGGGCGGGGGAGGGGTTTTGAAGGTTGCTTACGTCATCAACCACCCCTTTTTGAAGATATGAAATATTCTAAGCTGCTGACGAAGTTTTGCTGACAGGGGGAAGGGGGGGGGGGTCAGTGTTTTCTTGACTTTTGCTGACAAGGGGAGGGACGGAGGGGGTCAAAAATGGCTGAAAATCTGCTTACGTAATACTTGAATGGCCCCATAGTTGAATTAGGAAGTTTGCTTCAAAATTTTAACAGTTGTTATTTATGTATTGTAAAATATTGTTAGGAAAAATTTTTGCAAAGTTTAACTCCTCCTTAGCTGTTATGATGTTTTTTGATAGCATTTATTGGAAGCCAAGGTGCTTGGTCTTGGCAAATTTTTACTAATAATATTTTACAACACACGAACAATAACTTAAAATTTCGAGGCGGACATAATAGTTTTAATGGGCATATTAATCCAGAACCGGTTCCAATTTCAATAGAAGAATTATTACAGTTGTTTTATTTGATATGGGAGAAGTAGAGGTTCTAGTTTAAATGATGTTCCTTATATGTATATATACTATATCCGCAGAGATATTAGAATTCGGAGGAAAAATAGCAGAACTAAAGAAGCGTCCGTTAGTTTTTGCTGTTATTTCCCAATTTTTCAATTCAAATATTTCAGCGAATATTGCACTTGGCTACAAGTTATCTGGATAATTTTTCTATTTGGAAATATGACGCCAACTCCGACCATATCGCTATATTGCAATTTACTGCCATTAATGAGATGGGTTGGAAATGAAGTTGCTGTCTATTGGTGGTCGCCTCAAGCTCGTTAGGGAAAATATCTTATCTATATCCTCCCTTGGGTTTGAACCTGGCACCGTGACAGCAACCTTCACGGTGATAGACGAGCATCTTACCACCACGCCACTCGGGCCCGGAAGTACGTCTCTGGGACAGTGTTTCCGAACCCCTTTTTACACCATGCCCTACCAGAGCATATCTGAAATCCAAATGTCCCCCCATAATTTTTCAAGGGGTAACCCCCCCCCCCAACCGCGGTAGAACTTCACAGTTTGAAGGTTTTCTTGTTTTCCTTTAGGCCTGTTGCTATCTGTTGTTGCGAGACTTTTTAACGGGGAGATCGGCTCTCGCATTCGCGTCTCGAAGTTGCAACATGGCTGTACAATAGAGTAGGCGAAAAAAAAAAATTTCGAAATTTCCATCGTAATAGAATTTAAAATATGCCTTTATGTAAAGAAATGCCATTCCTAATTTTTTTCCCCCCAAAATTCAAACTTCTTGAGGTTCCTCATCGCCCCTGAAGTTTGACGCACGTATGGAATTCTGTGACATGACACCGCGGAGGAGGCTTTCCTATTCCCCTGGTCACGTGATTCATTCAGTGACCTCGATGTTTTCCCTTGATTTCAGTATTCATCTGCAATCTTACCTCTTACCTGAGAGAGTATATAGCAGTCAAAATGACCACCATAAGCTTTTATTGTTGTGCCATTTTAGGGAATCCTAAAGAGTGGGATTCTCGGGTCTCACCCATCTATGGCGATGTTAAGCTTTGCTATTTGCTGACTCAACGGAGTATGAAGGCACAACAATCAAGAAAAGATCGAGCTAGATATAACTTATAAACAATAACAATAGGGATCATTCAAGTATTACGCCAGCATCGGGGGGGAGGGGGGCTCAGACATTCTTGAAATTATCGTGCCAAAGACAGAAAATATTTGGAAAACTGCTTCAATTCCTACGGTTTCTCACCAAAATTGCAAAAATTTGATATTGCAAACATTGATATGCAAAATTTTCAAAGACTTTTACTGTAAATACAAGAATCCTCAGAAAAATATGAAAACAAGGAAAGATTCTCAAACTTTCAAGTTGAACTTGGAATCTTTTCATTGCGAAGCATGGAAATTGCTCGACATTACAGCATGCAAATGTGATTTTGAAGACTTTAAGTGTAACAAGTTGAGAAAGATCCCAAATTTAGAGCGAGATTTCTTGCAAGATCAAAGAAGTACACGTAAGATAGCCATTGGTCGAGTAATGTCCTAACAACGAAGAAATTGAAAAACAATGAACAAATGAAAATGGTATCCCGTTTGAAGTCATCTCAAGAAGAAACAGCGGAAACTAGTTCATCAACCACTGAAAACTCATCTATATCCAACGATTCTGAGGAATGTGATCTATGTGAGCCAAAACACAGTTTACCGTTGAAGTTAGCATTAGCAAAATTAGTGTAGTAACATCAACAATAACAAAATTAGTGTAGGTAGTGTTAGTAAACATCCATGCCCGAACCTCTTTTCTAACTCTTGTGAGTATATATATATTTCTCTGGGTATGTATACATATATATATTCAGTTTTTCGCCTCATGTACTGAATAACTTTCAAATTACATGTTTTTCTTTTTTTTAAAAATACCTTTTAAAAATTATCAACTTCGCTCATGTTTCTAAAGATTTTTATAACGTGTACTTAGAATAGAAAAGTCTTTTTGCTCGACCTTTAGGGTCTGTGAGGAACCTCAAGATATCAAAATATTTTCCTAGATTTTGGTATAACTTCTTAAAACCTAGAAAGGCATCTTTTGAATACTAAGGCAACATCAATTTCCAAAATAAGTGAAAAAAAAAACACCCTTTTTCGTTCCACCCTACTGTACAATCAGGCGACAATAATAACAGGTAGAAGGACATCATGGACTCAATTCCTTTCCTATCTCGCAGATTGGCGGATGATAATAAAAAAAAATCATGCCAAGTATGCAACTGTTATTGGAGACCGTGTTTTTTAGTGGTTTCCTGATCCAAGAATCACGCACAGTGTAGGCTAACCGCATAACTCGAGTCATTTCCTTGGAAATTGGCATTTTTAGTGCCTCGATCCGAGAATCACACACACACACACATTGTTATAGTAGGCTGTATCTATATTGACTGAAATGGTAAAAATCCGTTTTTATTCGTTTCTGTTTATAAATAACTCCCAACCCCTTTTCTACTGCTGAAGAAAAAATATTTCTGAGAACTTGGTAATGAAAACGGAAATTTCAGAATCTTTCCCCACTTATCGGAAAAAAGAAAAGCGGAGCATGAAGATATACACGCCATTTTTCAGGCTCGGGGAACGTTAACTGAGTTATCAACAAAGCTGTATTAAAGGTCTTGAGCCGCTTTGGTTATCAAGTTAAGAAAGCAGTGAATTAAATCTATGTATATAAAATTGATTTTCTGTGTGTGTGTGTGTTCTCTATACAAATCTACAATTTTAGATCGATCGTCACCAAATTTTGCATATATACCAAATGACTTGAACGATAGGCTACTTTAAAATTTCGTCAGAGCAAGGCAAATGCCCTAAATGGGCAAAATAACCGTCAGGCAACAATGGTTTCTGGGCCTCAACAATCACTTACGGAAAGTTTGCTTTGGTTACCATGGTTCCCTAGCAATGCGTTTCTGACGTGTATATGCCTTTACAATGTTTTGTCATTGTGTTCTTCAACGCTGCCAGTATATGTATAATAGTTTATACAAGATATACGCTCTAGCGAAGGAAAATCTCTATCTCCTCTGTAGCTTAGTGGTCAGAGCACTCGTCCGGCAATCGAGGGACCCGGGTTCGACTCCCGGTAGAGACAGAGATGAGTTTTTTCCTTCCTTAAAAAATTAACATCTAAAATAATAAATATCTTCACAACATCCAGTCTTCTGTATATCTTGTATTAACAAGTGGAGAGCGACATTCATGTCATATAATAGTTTATACAAGGAGTTATATAAAGCCAAGGAGTTTATACAGCCAGTTGTTAAAACCTTCGTATAATAGTTTATGCCTTTATAATGGTTTTTATACTCATTTTCAATACTCTCAGTAAGGAGGCTTTTTGAATAGATGCCATAATCATTTGCATCACTTCGCATCACTTCGAGGGTCAGAAAAGGATGATCCTCATAGAAATCAGTGTTAAAATTGACGATTTTTTTGTGGAAATGCAGAAATTTAGTGGGGTTTTCTGACACATCAATAATTTTAAAAATTGTATTGAATTCTCGATTTTTGAAATATTGAGTTCGCTTAGAGATATACGAAGCCCGAAAAATTGAATATGCAGTAATTAGCCGGACCTACTTTTGAGTTGAATATCCAATGTAATATAACATTGATTTCAACTTTTTATTTATATCTTCTCAAGCATCAAAATTAATGTCTCCGTAGGTACTTAGTTAGTAGTCTTTTAATATTCAACTGCATAAATTCGTATAGTTTAGGTTGTTTTAAAATTAATTATGGGCCCGTAAAAAGTACATCGGAAACATTCCACAGCTTTAATTAAGCATTTTTTAAAGCAGAAATACGCAGATGGATAACTTGAAGTTCAGGAGGGGGGGAAGGATCGAAATATCTAGCGCCCCTTAAAAAAGGGGGGGGGGAAATATATATATTCATTTATATGTTTCTTTAAATCTAGATTTGTATCTTTCATGAGTCGCGCAAGAAGTTGCCATATTGGTTAACGTGGACAGTTTGTATTTCCCTCAAAGAAAGAGTGAGATATCACGTGATCCAAAAAGCCTCATTGAAGAAAACCCGGGCAGCGCCGGGTATTATAGCTAGTTACATATAATTTAGCAACAGAGTTTGTCATAAAGGGATCTCCGCAGAACACAAAACGTCAGGAATCCCTGTTTTACTTGAACAAAGACCCCCCCTGAGAGATTCCGTCGCCTCTATGAAACTCGAAATACTGTGACAAATGTCTCGTTTCGTGTTCTTCTAAAATTATTAGACACATCGCGTCTTTCTAAGTTCCACGGGTGACTGGAGGAATGTCGGGAACCCGTGTGTAGATCGTCGCTCCTCTCATCGGAGTGACGCGGTACCTCATTGCCCGATAACGTCCAAGCTGGAAAAAAAAAAGTGATGAGTTGAAAGCTTCTCTACCATAAAGCAGCTTTGAGACAAAAGAAAAGTACGTTTTTTAGCTGCCGTATATATTTTTGATAAGATCTTCAATGGATGAGTGGAAGCAAGGAGAGAGATATACGTATATCACTCTCTCTTTTCACTATTATTTGACGGCAATGGAGATTTTAGAGAGAGAAGGGGGGGGGGCATTTTTACAGAAGAAGATCGATACAGTGTGTGTGTGTGTGTATGACTTGTTATTCTTTCCTATCTTATTATTTTCACGGAAAGACTCGCAAGTTAATAAATCAAGTTGTTTACGAGCTGTACCTCCGTTTCTTTTTAAGAATTTCTCCACAAAACTAGCCTACTTCAGGAGTAATATCCACGGCGAGGCTAATGATGAGACTTTAAACGCCTTATACTCATTACTTGGATATAACCAAAGACCGAATAAATTTACTCTTTGTTTGTGGATATGTTACTGTCAAGGTCCGAAGTGCGGCCAATTCGCGAAATGGCAGAGAGGTTTGGTGGAAGTCCGATTTTCAAAAATGATTCGGGCTTTCGCCGGCCGATTCGCAAAGAGGCTGGAGATCCCTGTCCAAATGGTGATGTGGTGATGAAAGGCGGCTTGGTAGGCACTAAATTCCTTTTTTTTTTTCACCGCCAACGTGTCTTACATGGCTATATATACAGGGTTGCAGCTATCGACCGGCCAATAGTTACACACTTCGATTCCTTGTGAAAAACTAATATGGAGGGACCCGTAAAGAGTCTGACTGAGAGCCCACCAAAAATCTCAGCCTGGAGGGGGGGGGCCACTGTGGGATGTAGGGCTATGGTGTCTCCGTGCCTTGACTAGTTGAACTCATGGATGGGACTAACGAAGTTGGAGCCCTGCCAGGCTCACAGGCCGCAACTAGTGGGGGGGAGAAGGCGGGTCTGATGCCCTGGGCACTCAACCAGAAGGGGGGGGGGGTGACGAATTCCCCCCTTAACTGCTTCTACATCACAAGGGGCGCCAAAAGGCGGGCTTGCCCCGGATGACAAAGTATCTAGTTGCGGCCCTGGTCAGGCTATTGGGAGGCATATTCGCGAATCAAGAGCTTTGGTTACTGACCCGTAGCCAGAAATTTTGTTCGGGGGAGGGACCAAAGTGATAGAACAATAGATTTGGCCATCTTTTTCCCTTTTTATGGTCATTTTCTCACATTTCGGGGGGGGGGGCAGATCCCCTATCCCCCCCCCCCCCCGAAATCGACGGGGGACTTGGCTACGGCCTTGTTTGGTTATAAGTAGAGCCCGGATTATATGCATAGATAAACGAATTAGGATTTACAGGACACCCTGTATACTTTTTGTTCCCAAGTGATCCTCCTCTTTCTGTGATTTTAAATTTCGATTGGGAGTGGGGAGGGAGTATGGAATTTCTGTCACTGCATTAAATTTACTAAAATTATTTTTGTTTCTTTGTTCAGGTGGGGATGGTTAGGCTTCAACTGCGGCAGTACATTTGGCGTTTCGGACCATAAATGGAAATATGCAGCTAGGTGAGAAAATGGTCCTTGAAAAAATATGTGTATATATATATGTTTTCTTTCACTTTTCTTTCTTTGAAACCGTCCACAACCCCGGTCT
Organism: Pholcus phalangioides; assembly: GCF_987345545.1. Classification (NCBI taxonomy): domain Eukaryota; kingdom Metazoa; phylum Arthropoda; class Arachnida; order Araneae; family Pholcidae; genus Pholcus; species Pholcus phalangioides. The sequence goes on along the minus strand of NW_028301616.1, from coordinate 18,169,766 downwards.
TATCGCCATCGAGATAATATGCTACCGTTTTTAACGGGAAGAGGTGAGTTGTGTCGGAACCTACAGCATTGTGTATGTTATGCGTGCTTTTAGTCATCAGCCTTCCAAATCGGCATGTGGAGAATATGAATGTATATGTATGTGTGCTGTGGGTCTGGTTGCTGGCCGTGGAGAGACATTATGAAAAACAGTCTCGCATTGACTGCGATAATGGATGTACAGGATGGGTGAAAAGTAAAAAAATCAACCAATTGACATAAAAAGTTAAATATTTGTCATCACCCCCTAGAGTTTTTTTTTAAAATAACTTTAAACATATAGTTCAAAATTTCACTCACAGATGGCACCCTGTCACGGAAAACTCGACATTACACACACAATGCAATACAAACAGTGCGTAACGTATAGTTAATAATTTGTGTCACATAAAACTCAATTCCAAACATGAGCTCCATTCTTCTAGCTTAGGCTACATATGACCTTTTGGCAACAGGTAGTTTAAACAATAATTGACGATGTACCGTATTTTTCTCGATTACATATGGTCAACATACTCATAACGACTCGTTCGTGTTTTATCATTTTCAACATTGTAATCACTAGGGGGGCTACGATTTCTCTATGACTTCGCATATTTTATTTTATGATTTTGCATATTTCGCCATTCTTACGCGAAAGAGCATTTTTTTCATGATTATCAGTAATTTTAGTCATTTTGCGTGATTTTCAGAATTTAGGGCATATTTTCATATTTGAGAGCGCTATTACAGTATGCATATTTCAGCAGAACAATGACGAAGGATTTTTCTCCTCTCAAGCTCTCTCTTCCCGAGCTTCGTTTCCCACAATCGGAAATATTGGCAATAATTCGCAATTTTACTCACCTTTTGCATCGTTTTTAGCAATGATTGGCGATTTTTGCGCGATATTAGCACAACGATTGCCAATTTTACTTGTGTATCTCTGGCATCGTTTGACAATGATTGATGATTTTTTTTGTATTTTTCTCGCGAAAATATGGTCAACCGGTTTACAAAGACATACTTTCAAGTTTTTATGTCATATTTTTAGGGCATAAATTCATTCTTTACGGTGCATATTCTGTCGGTTTCACGGTCACAAAAATCCTAGCCTTAGTAATCAGTAATCGGTACGGAAAAATTAAACATAAATTTTTTGTCTCTTCAGAACATTTGTGTTTATCTAATGTTATATCATTGTTTTTTATCGTCATCTCAACACTATTCATTATAATGACATTTGGTTTTTACCACTCATTAGATCCGCAATCGTAACTATCAACTCTTCAGTCGGTGGTGGTGTTGCTGCTCTGGTCTACAGGTAAGTAAATACCATGCAGAGAGAGAAAAAAAAGAGACTCGAGGGTTTCTTAAACATCCTCATTTCGAATTTCAGTGTGTAGTCAGTCCCAACAATAAATATTAACCGTTTCACGTACAAGGTTTTGGCAAGAAATTTGAATTACCCTTATTTAACGAATCGGCGATAAATATGGCAACCTTGTCTTAATCTAACCACACGTGTTGGAAAAAGGGGGGGGGGAGCAGAAAAAGTATATAAGAGGGGGGGGGGAAAGGTGTAATAGATAAGAATTAGATGAGATGCATATAGTGGATAGATACATTACAAAGACAGGAGGGAAGGAAAAAGTAACTTTCGTAGATAATAGGGAATCGTGATAATAGGGTTGCTCTAAGAAGCTTCACGATGGTGAAGAGAGAGGAAAGAAAATACAGAGAAAGTAGTTTGAATTTATTTCAATAGTGTTTGGACGTAATATTACACCCGTGGTTGTAAAGAGGTTAATTATGAATTCACTTTCATATTGCCAATTTGTCAGTAATGTATTGGAAGATAGGTAGCAGCCAGGAGAAATCTGGACAAATCTCCAAAAACTTTCCATGTCCGGTCGGGCAGCACTAGCTTCCTTACATGCGTATCGGTTATTACTACTTATCTTACTCTGATATAATTCATTAACTGCCTTGCATACACATCATTTCCCAGCTTCCTTACATAGACATCGTTTACCATTTGTGGAAATGGAAGTTGGCTTAACCCCCCCCCCCCAATAATTCATGAATATGACCTACCGCTCGCCCTGTTTCGCTGCGTACGCCCTTGCGTCCCGTATACAGGGTGGATACCATCGATCGCCCAATATTATATTCGTGATTCCTTGCGAAAAACTAATAGGGAAAAGTATTTTCAGTTTTTTTTTTTGATTTGACCAATAATTATGGTTTTATAACGCATTAGAAATTGATGTCGCCACTTCGGAATCCTGCCAAATTCCCCGAATGCGCAAAAACGTATAGCTCGGTGTTTCAAAGATGACAGCAATACTATAACCCTGAGAGTAATCAAAGCTAAAGCTGTACAAACATGTTTTTTTCCCTTGTCCTTTTCCTCAAAAAAATTTGACTCACCAGAGAAGAACAAGAAAATTACCACATTTGGCACAAAAAATGTGTTGATTTCGGGAAAAAACATTTTTTCCGAATAGATCTCGTTTGGCTAACATTTTACAAATCTAGTGATAAATCTGCCAATATAGTGGGGTGAAGCTGATGAAGCTAACACAAGCACCTCCACACTTGTCCGACTCTTTTCTAGTGTCGGATTTGATTGGATAGTTAGTATCACGTGATCAATGACGTCTGATTAAGGATTTCCTCTCTAGTTTTGGCTGTTCTTCGTAGTTATGACGATTTTATTTATATTTTTGACATTATCAGCCAATCAGAATAAGGCTAATGTGACGTTATAGAAACATCACCGTATGTGTAAAGTGTACCTCCTGCTGTTACGTTTGGCAACTTATCGCCAAACACCAACGTCTATTAACGATTTCGCTTTTATTTTGTCATTACGTCTCGTTTGCTCACACGATAATAAATTACAATGATATAATTTAACTATAATACTATAACGATCATAATAATAATAATATATATTATATAATAATAATTATATTGACATGCAATAAATACAGTGGCTTGCCGAAACACAATTTCTATGTTTGGTTTTCTAATGAATCTATCAGCATTATGAATCAATAAATGATAGCAGGGCCCAGCTTCGCTGGGCGCTCGCTTCGCGAGCCGTTACTATTGTCAACTTGATGCAACTGAACCACATTTTGATTAAATCAGAAAAAAAAAACCCCATTTTTTAGTGATTCAATAAACGATAACTTATTATACGGGGGTGGCTCCTCCTGTATCGCCAAGTTCGCTGTTTGGGAGACCCCCCCCCCCTATTCCCGTGCATCTGACAATTTGTGGTGAATTATAATATAATAAATCATGTTTATCCCGTGCAACGGTTAAAAGAAAAAAATTAAATGTGATAAGAAATTAAACTTTTCAAACGAAGATGCTAGAAAAAAAAATTGGATTTTTACGAAGGGACTCGAACTCATAACCTTCGTTTTAAGCGTCCCGTGAACTTCCCACTGCATCAATCCTGGTTGCCGAACTGAAGTTAAATTTAGAATATCCATTATTAAATGTCGCTAGGAAATATGGTGGCGCCAAATGGATCAAAAGTTACGGTAGCCTCGCGGTCTACTGTGACGTTTCTATGACGTCACAGTTGCTTGAAAAAAAAAATAGCGCCAAAGCCACATGCAAAAGGTTACAAGGAAGAAAATTCTGATTTTACGTCTATGATCACGCATGTCCAATCAAATTCGACACTAGAACAGAGTCGGACAAGGATTGAGGCGCTTTTAAGCTAACACGTAAGAACAAGGTTTACATCACTCTACACGAAGATGAAAAAGCACCAATAGTGAAAGAAAGTAACTGAACTTGGTTCTAAAACGGAATTGAATATTTCAGTGTATTTTGAATTAGCGGCAACCCCCGCATGGAGAAATTCTTTTATTCGTTGGTTGTTTGGCACGTAAACCGATCATTACAAAACTGACACAACTTCACGAAATTTCAAAACGTTCAACTCCCTTAATATTCTGTTAGATTATAAAAAATGGAAAACGCTTTTCCATATTAGTGTGTAATTATTATTGGGCGGTCGATAGTATCCAACCTGTATACAGGAAACTATGAATATCATTTACGATCTGGCAAACTTGAACCATCAATATCGGCTCCAAAGATCCTAAATATTATGAACGACATTTACGATAATCATGTGTGAAAGTCAACACGATCGTCATAGATATGTTTCCTAAGCGCATGTCCGAGAAATTTCTCGTCGGGGCCAAACGTTGCATGAAATTACCGGAGGAAACACGAGTGATGAAAGCCAAAGGGTAATAATTCTTGGATGGGTGTCCGGCTCTCAATAGTCATTCGCCTGAAATAAACGATGACCACACTGTGTACAACCTTTTCAGTTGACTTAACGAGTACTATTTACCGTTGCCATAGAGATACTTCATTCTTCCTTTTTTCCTTGTTCAAATCCATCAATTACAAGGCGTCAGTACCACGCTTTTCGAGGAAAGATGCCTTTTTAGGCGACTCCAGGTCAAATTAGTCTCCTCTTCGAAGAATAGAGAGAAGCCATCTCTTATAACAGCTGTGACATTTATATACGTACTGTATTTTCAATTTATCGCGCTTTTCTTCTATTGATTCAGAAGAATATATAATGGATAATTTTATCATGAATTATTCATGTACCGGCGTAACGTCGGGAGCCAGTTGTGTATTTTCCAACTTTGGGGGAGGGGGGGGGAAGGGCTCACGTTACGACTGCGGATCGGTAAATAACGACTTTTTGGCTCCCGGAAATCGATACGAATGGGGAATTAGTAATTTTGAAATTTTAGGGTATGGATGAACAATGGAAGTTTGAGAATCCCTCAAAGTGCTTCGAATGATGTATACTGAAATGCCACTGGGGTGGTGGTTTCTCAATGAGTGCGTCGTGGCTCCCTGGGGGGCATCGCCAAACTTTGTCAAGGGCGTTCGCATCGAGCCAAGGATATTGATGTGTGATAACGTAATGATTCGCTGGAATCATACTTTACCCGACCATTCACCCAACTGTGAGCGTCACGAGTATATAACGGTTGGGAGGGGGAGAGAGAGCGACGCTGGTGGATAATCACTAGAGCAGGCGTCTTCAACCTGTTGCTCGTGAGCAACACTGTGTTCCATGACCCATAGTGCTCTATATCCGTGTCTTATTTCGTGCTCGCGAACACTTAATCACCCTCCCGATTAAACACCTTGTGCAAATCATATTGAAGGATTGAAATCATCCGGATTTTACGCATTCATATGCCAAACTTACCATAAGGGGTGCTTTTCTTTTGATGTTCTTCTGATGAGTACAGGCTGTGCTTGCGACTAGAAAAGGTTGAAGACTTCTGTATTAGAGTTAGAGTGTTGCAGCTGAATATTGGCTTAAAGGCAAGATTTCGCAAATTTCGACTGCAAATTATGGCTGTCGACATTTGCATGTTATCGGTAAAATGATGGCCAACTAAGGACACTGGTAAACGGTAGGTATGCAAGGCAGCTGGTAAACAATGACTAAGTACACTGGGGACGATTCATATGTAAAACAGATGGTAAATGGTGGTTGAGTAAAGCAGCTGGAAAACGATGACCAAGTAAAGCAGCTGGAAAACGATGACTGAGTAAGGCCGTCAGAAAGCGATAGGTATGAAAGGCAGTTGATAAACGATGACTTCGTAAGGCAGTTGGAAAGTGATGGCTAAGTATGGCCGCTGGAAAATGATGGGTATGCAAGGCAGTTGATAAACGATGGCAGAGTAGGGCTGTCAAAGAACGATGAGTATGTAAAGCAGCTGGGAAATCGATGGGCATGCAAGACAGCTGGTAAACGACGGGCAAGTAAGGCCGCTGGGAAACGAGGGGGGGGGGGGTGTAAGGCAATTGGGAAATGATGGGTAAGCAAGGCAGTTTGTAAACGGTGACAGAGTATGGCTGCTGAAAATGATGGGTATGCAAGGTAATTTGTAAACGGTGGCAGAGTAGGACTACTGAAAATGATGGGTATGCAAGGCAGTTGCCGAGCGATGGCTGAGTAAGGGCATTGAAATGATGACTGAGTAAGGGCACTCATAACTAATAGCTAGGGACAAAGGAGCCACAGGCAAATGATGATCATAGTAAGGGAACCGCGAGTGTAAATGATCGCTAGGACAAGGGAGTCACATGGACCAAAAGTTTGAGAACCACTGCACTTGGCGGATTTGATATACAGTTGAATACCGTTCTAACGAATACCGATATAGCGAAAATGTCGCTTTAACGGAAACTCTTCTAATCCCCCAGATAAGTTCACATAGGAACAATTCAAAAACCTAGAATTCCTTTATAACGAAATTTCGTTATAACGAAGTGGTTTTGCGGTCTCTTGGAGTTCGTTATAACGGGATTCGACTGTATTTTCGTCTTACCATTTGTCAAAACCAATCAATCTAATCATGAAGTTATTAAAAAATCTACACTCTACATTCTTTAAACGCTATTCGAAATTGAAATTTCACTATCGTTTAAGCTACTGATATGTTGCTTTTGTTATTATCCGGCTGTGAATTATGCATTATTATCAATTGCGCGCGCATCCATTCAGGATGTGACACTAACGTTTTATTCAATGTTTCTTTATTCCTAGTTACATAGCCCACAGGCGAAAATTCATCGTCACCGAACTCATAAATGGAATCCTCGCATCGTTGGTCGCAATCACCGGTGAGCTCCGTTGAATTTTTTGATTCTTGATATACATATTTATCTCTTGTTGCTTGATATGAGATTATCGATCCACGAGAAATTCATGAACAACTGAGAAAAATCTAAAGCAAAATTCATCGGCTCGAAAATTCACCAAACAAAAAATTAATCGAAAGAAAAATTCACCAAAAATCCAGCTTTAGAAAAATTTATCAGGAAAAACACACACACAGGAAAGTTCACCAAAATCAAAACTTATCGACAGTTTCAAATTTTGGAGGAAAGAAAATCATCGACCGAGTGAGTGAGTTCAATTACTTGTTCACTCGATTGCTCGTTTGTGGCGCGGCCACTTGCTCACTCACTTGCTAACTCAATTGGTCAGGGCCGTCTTAAGCTCATCATGGGCCCTCGGGCCAAGTGATTTTACCAAGCAAATTTACATGCTCACTCTCGAAAATTTCAAGATCCACATTTTTGTGAGGCACCCGGGCACTGCACTTGCTCACTGACTCTCGGCCACTTGTCTTACTTGCTTTGCCGCTATGGTGGTCGAGTGGTCATGACGGACTCGCCCTCGCGGGTTCGAACCCCACCGTTGCCATAGTGGTGGTCGGCTGAAGTTGGTTTTTCTGTGGTTCCCAACTTCAAGGCGTGAATGCGAGCCGATCTCCCCGTTAAAAAGTCTCGCAACAGACCTGCAAACAGCACAAATTCATAACACATCACTCACTTCACTTCTGAAATATAGATGGCAGCACTGAAAAATCAAACAACACTACATATGCGCTCAGACTGTTAGGTACATACACAGTGCCACCTCCGGCGCAACTCACTAGGCAGTAAATCGCCCATAAATGGTGATAGACCTGAGTTGTGCTCGGTTTGAATGAAAATGAATGAACGTCTTACTTACTCGGTTACTCACACGATCTCTCTGTGACGAACTGTTGTCGTGGAACTTTTCTTTCTGTGATTTGGATGCCGGAGGCGGACATAATCACCGGCAGTAGCATCTTAACGGTGGGGGGCATTTGGGAAGGGACCCCCCAAAAACATTCAAAATGTTTAAGATTTTTGTAAATAAATTGAGCTCAAGGTGATGCTCAACGAATATTCTCACTTCCGGCCCATGAGCTTGTTAAGATGGCTCTGACTCATAAAGTTCGTATATATTGATGTGATAACTGGAGTTTCCTGTATTTACAGCCGGATGCGCACTCTATCACCCTTGGGAAGCTCTCGTAATCGGCCTGGTGGCATCGTTGCTCTGCAACCTCATGTCTCCGCTCATAGACAGGATGAGGGTGGACGATCCTGTGAATGCGGTCTCGGTCCACGGGATAGCGTCCATCTGGGGCATGCTGGCAGTCGGGCTGTTCGTGGAACGCGACTCCCTGATGAACCTCAGCAACATGGAAAGTGGACTGTTCCGCGGAGGCGGCGGACGGTTGCTCGGGGTGCAGCTTCTAGCCGTGGTCACGATAATCGCATGGAGCATGTTGGCTACGTTCCTGCTGTTCTACGTAAGTCTAATCTAATTGGTCTGTTGAATCAATTTCAGTTGTGACAATTCAATGAAGCTCTTCTATTGGTTCAAATGATAAATGATTATCCCTCGCGCAGAAAAGCTAATTTTCCTGCTATAATTTTTTCCTCACACGTCAACAGCCAATCCTGAGCAGGCTGGCTCTCGGCCAATGGTGTTTCGCCGTTGGACTTGGGCCATTTTTTTCTCTTTTTCGCTATTTAGGGGTTGTTTGGACTCGGCGGCATTTTACTTGCGAGAAATTACAAAAGGGCTGGAGCTTAATTTAATTCCAATATTTGTCTCTACACACACTTTTCACACACGCACACTGACCTCCCAATATAGGCCACGTACTTCAGTGGCCCACGACTAAGACTGGAAGAACGGTCATAAAAAATTGTGCCGCGGGACCGGCGAATCATATTCAATTCAGTTCAGGTCAGCAGAAAAGCTAATATTGGTCTGACGTTAGGGGAATAGTTGAAAAAGAACTTTCCAGAGAGCACCGCGCCGTCGTCGCGTCGATCCCACGAAATCAATTTTCTTTGCGATGTTTCCCCAGTGGTGTTTGGCATCATGGAGGAGTTGTATCACTGCCACAGGCGGATTTATGGTTAGGCTGTTTTTGGCAGCACCATCTATACCAGAAAGCCTAAGCTCGAAGCTCATGACGTCACTGAAGAAGGTTATCTCACCTATAGCCATTGGATATAGCAGGCCGACGCATGCACCATCTATTCCCTTTTCTGTAGTATATCCAATGGCTATAGGTGAGATCACCTCCTTCAGTGACGTCACGAGCTTCGCGCGGAGGCCTTCTGCTATAGATGGTGTTGCCTATGGGATACAAAAATTTTGCCGTACGTCTAACATTCTGGTCTAATTTTCTTCATCATGCATTCATATGTCTCTAAGTCACGCTTTTGGTGACTTACATGATTGCACTTTCTTGGTCATTCACTGACCTGATACCTCCCTCTCTAGATCACTCGTTTACGTTGTCCCTCGCTGTCTGGGTCACTCTTTTGTTACTCACATGCCTGCACATTTTTTTGGTCTCTATCTTTCGGTCACTAACTGGCCGTGTGTCTCACTAAGTCACCCTTCCGGTTACTCCCATGCTCACACACACACTCTACAGATCACTATTTTGGTCTACACGCCCCTCTAGTCTAGCGGCGCCTGTTCCCCCTCCCCCGTAGTTAAACAATGATTTTTGTAGTCTTTTACCGAATACGTGCTTTCATAGTAACTATGCGTCTTTCTCGCACACCATTTCTAGGTAATCAACAAACTGGTTCCATTCCGCATGACACCGGAGGAGGAGCGAGCAGGAGCGGACCTCGTCGAGCACGGCATCCAGTACGACTACGATCTCGGAGCGGTCTTTCCGAAGACGGACCTCGTGGCCATAAGCAACTTGCGCCTCACCATGGAAAGCAACCTGTCCAGCAGCATCCGGGGCCGCCGCGACAAGCGTCAGGTGACCGAGAAGCTCAGCTGCAGCACCCAGACGGAGGTGATCGACGACGCGACCATCCTCAGCTGCTGCAACCCGACGCCGACGCACTCGAAAGACGAGCAGAGGGGAGAAATCATGACGGCCTGGATGTCCGATGACCAGAAAGTCAAATCTGCGCAGATGAAGTGATAATTATCATTATGAGGCGCTTTCCTGGTTGGAGAACGGGGTGAAGTCGCCCCCTGAACAAAATCCAAATTACGCTGCATATACACTGCAGAGTAGTGATATGAAGAGTGACGTTCTTTCTTTCAAAACCGAGTACACAGCTCCGGCCTATCACCAAGGGCAATTCGCTACCGAGTGAGTTGCGCCGGAAGTGTGAGTGTGTACCTCCTAGCCACAGAACATGACCCGCAGCTCTGTCTCAACGAAGGGATTATAAGCAGGTGGTCAACGAGACCTGGGCTATGCTGGAAAAAGTGCGTTTATCTAACAGTCTGAGTGTTGTTGCTAACAGTCTGATCTAGTGTTGTGCCTGATTTTTCAGCGCTGCCATCGGTATTTCGAATTTTGAGTGAGGTGTAATGCAGGGCTGTACAATTCACAGGTCGTCATGGAGACTAAAAAGTTGGTATTGGTGCCTAGAATTTCCTTTGTAGTTACTAAATGTTCGGAATTTATAACAGAAGCATATCTACTACTACTACTGGACCAGACACATGCACCTCGTCCATATTCCTCTGCGGAACTTCTAACGAATCGGTACATGTTGGAATGTGTGTGCATGTGTAGCAAACCTGAGAAGTGAAGACCGTTTCTGTGTAATGCTTGTTGTGTGTAGTGCTTCCATCTGCCATCAGTTTTTCTAACTATGAGTGAAGTATAACGATTGAATAATTGTATTGTTGTAGAACCCGTTGCTCTCTGTGGCGGGACTTTTTAACGGGGAGATCGTTGGAGATCTCTAAGTTGGAAACCATAGAAAACTAACTTCAGCCGACGACCACCACCATGGCGACGGCGGGGTTCGAACCCAGGTCATCGCGATGTTTCAGTTCCCTCACAAGCTGATAACAACCCTTCATCAGACTCAGACTATGATCCTCTGACATGAGATGAGATATTTTGGGGTTGTCTCACGGTGTCTTTGTGCGCGGCTTCTGGTAGACAATGAAGTTCTTTGATTCCCGTTGCTGTCAGTGGACAATGTCGCCTGTCTTGTATATATTATATATATGAGTGTTTATATGTTTGTATATATATATATATATATATATATATGTTTATATATCTCTCTTATACACATGTGTGTCTATAGTTATTTGTGGGCCTGCTGCCGACGTGCGTATGCACCGGCCCATGTGACATCAACTTTTTTCTCTTCTTGCCCGCTGGTGGTCTTTCGTTGCTTAGTGCTCCGGACGTTGCATGGCTCTTCCACCATGGCCCAAACCCTCTGGGTGCCCAGCTCAATACCTTCCAAGGGGCCGTTCAAGAGTATTACGTCATCATCGATGGGGGGGGGGGGAAGGGGGTTTCCGATTTGCTGACTGTTGATGACAGGGGGGGGGGTTGGATAATGCTTACGTCATCAATCACCCTTTATAAAAATATGAGTTAGGATTCAGAGGGGCAGAGCTGATGACGAAATTTTGCTGACAAGGGAGGGGGGGGGGGGTAGTGGGAGTCAAAAATTGCTAAAAATTTGCTTACGTAATACTTGAACGGTCCCTAAAGCAGAATAGAAGGTGCCTTGCTCTAGAAGGTGTTGACCAGCTTATATCCCCGGGACAGAGCGGGGATCATGGTAGGTTTCGGGTCCTCGCGATGCGAGTCCGTCACTATCACCACTCGACCACCACAGCGGCGCCGAAGCATATCTGCCAACACGAAAGAGGGTCACTATCACCCTGAAATCTAAAGAAGTATTATTTTGGAGCTTTTTCTCCGGGTAAAATTTTTTTCTGACACCTAGATTTTTTTTTGTGTGATTCGTCCAGCCCTGGTGTAATATTGATAATAATTCTCCGAGATTTTTGAAACAGATAGATCCTAAAAACATAGGACCTGCCTTGTACTCCGAAAAGACAGGGCAACAACTTTCTAATTGGAAGTTAGAGGACAAGTGGGACCGTATAAAGGATTTTTATTTGTTACACACTGTATGTGAGACAACTGTCTCAAAACAGGTTCCGGGTAATTTTTGAATGAACACCTTTTGAGCATTTTTTGAATTGAAATTAAACCTCTACGACGAACGGTTGTTGAGATACAGGCCACCTTAGCACTGACCCCCTGCATATCTCTTAATCCCTCATTAGCCCCGTTCACATGTGCAATAAAACATCCCGGGAAGTTCCCGGTAACGGGGATTTTCGCTACAAACCATTCACATGACGTTTATTTCATGCCGGTAATCCCCCTCTTCTTCCCGGAAGTCGTCAAGTGGTTACGTAGGTTGAACGGAAGTGATTGATTCAAGATAGCTAACGATGGAGCTTATAGTAGTTTTCGCGGCGCAAAGGATTATGGGAGAGAAGGTCGGTGTCGACCACCAATCAACCCCAAGAAAGATGGGCTTTTTTTGTGATGAGCTTCTCTCCTACCTTTTTCTTCCCTACGAGGGGAAAAAAGTTGTCATGCCGGTAATTATCACCAAAGCGACCCCTAATCTTGCACATGTGAACGGGGCTATTGTAGTGAAGATCACGTATTGAGTTAGCTTCGTTGGTAACATGGGACAAAAGAGTCTCATATCCCCTTCCTACATCCTGGAAAGGGCCCCCAGGCTGAGATCTTTTGTAGCCCCCGCCCACTAAGCCAGACTTTTCGTAGGCTCTTCTATAGTGAATTTATAGCATGAAACTTCAAAAAAAAAAAGACGAAGATGACTTATGAACACCTTGTATAATTTTGTTTGCCCTACTGTAGTTTGTTTTCCAAACGTAAACACGTCTCTCTTGGACCAGAGCGCAGATCACTAGCGACACTGGCGGGGAAAAAAAACCAAAACAAGAAGGGATGTTCGTGTTATACTACTCCCAACGAATACAAACAGTGGGTTTTGTGTGACAAAAACTAATTTCTTACCACGACGAAGAGGAAATCTTGGATCACGGGTCTTCGGTAGATCAATGTATGCTCTCTCTATGGATTATCACATCCCACATGAATAATTCAAAAAGTGTGCCGAAGTACAAAAAACGCGCATTGAGATACAGGAGGAGTTGGTATCATGTCAAAGTGCACTTGAATGATTTCTGTACTGAGAGGGGAAAAAGACACAGACAAATGCCCTGGAATTAACTCCACGAGATGCGTCGCAAAATTTGGCAGCGAAATTGCATCGTGTTATTGATTTTTAGCAAGTGATGAAACTTTGTTGTACACGACAGCAGAGATACCCGGTTTATATTTGTACGTCACGGTAAATGTGATGAATCTGTTATTATGTATAATAACCGGTTATTATGCATACTTACCAATCGTCTCGGTAAATTTGTCACTTTTACGGCGAATGTGCATAATACTCAAACCTCGTTGGTAAATTTGATAAATACTCAAAATTCACACCTATTGTGATTGGTGAATTTGATAAATATGAAAAAAAAAATTGCTAATGAGTCTAGTATGTGTGATGAATATAGGCCTACTCCGATACAATGGTGTAACAAATTTTACGATCGTACCCCGATGTAATGGTACAATACATGCGTGAATTATAATGTATTATATATACATCATATAGTACGATATATCATGTATACCAACGACGGGACGCTTAGATATTATGCATAATCACCGGCGAAAATGATAATTTCTTTAGTTACTCATTAAATTTACTGACGATGCTTGGGTACTATGCATAATCACTGGTTTATCAAACTTACCAAATGCTCGCCGATTATGCATAATAACTGGTTATTTTGTATAATAACCAGATTTATTATATTTTGCCGTAACATATGCAATCGGGGAGCATTAATTATACTGTAGGGTGTTCCATAAATTCGTAAGTAGTTTAAAAATTCGTAAAAATCGGACGAATTTGTACGTTTGAATGCGGTTTGCGGAAAAGTTATTCTCACGAAGGGGGTGGATTTTTTTTTCGGTGCGGAAAAATATTTAGTTCAAATTTTTGTCGATAAAGGGTGCTGCACGAAAGCAAATTACAAAATTCTAAACCTGAACCTTTCTTCAATCTCTTCTGGGTCCACAACGTTCGTAAAGCTTCAGCCGGCGATCCGTGGCTGAGGTAAAACAACTTCACCAATAGTGCTTTGTCTACCAATGTCAATATCACAATGAAAAAAACCTTATGTAAGTGACAGTAACAGATAAATTCAGAAATGAGCTGTTAATCGCACGCAATGCATTTTATATAAGACTCCCTGATTTGAATATTACCAGTGATTTGCTTTCGTGCAGTACCCTCTATCAACAAAAATTTCAACTAAATAAACGGGACACCCCCTTCAGGCGAAAAACAATTGTGAACAGAACAACGCATTGTTTAAAAAATCAACAATAACAATATTTGTTATATGATCAAGATCTGTTTTTTCAATCTTTAATTTTCTCCAATGAGAATTATTCCCGCCGAAAAAAAAAGGGGTCTAATATCCTTTGTTCCATTGGACGACGTTCAGCAATTCCTCGCCGGACACGTAACGCTTGTAATTCTCGGAAATCATTTTGGCGACCTGAATCACGAGAAAATGCAAAATCGATTGATTAATTAATTGCAAGTCGATCAAAAAAACTGCAGCAACATCAAAAATATGCTTCACTACCAAGTGAATCCTGTACTTACCCCGGTTATTCGCGGTATGGCCCCGACGTGTGGCGTGATCGTAACCTGTGGGATAATAAATAAGAATTTGATTAGTTTTTGGAGCAATGGACGTCTTTGGGGTTAATAAATTATTTTGATCGATCACGAAGAATAGCGTTTGTTTATTGGCATTGAATGACCGGACGCTTCAAATTTCACATGGAAAGGGTCCAAAGGGTCCTCGTCCCCAAAAAATTATATAAAGATTTAAGTACATCCCATATCTCTCCCAGAAACACAAAAGAGAAGAAGAAAAAAAATTAGTGGCGGAATGCAATTATTAAAGCCACAAAAAACTATGAAAAATGACAACAGTTGGCTACTCATCGCTTCTCGCACTTCTTGGGGAAATATTTATAAAAAAAACTTTTCACTCTTTCGCATACGTGAGAAGTACGTATCTTTCTCTCGTACCTCTTGTAGAAAACCCAGCTATTTCTCTTTCTTTATCTGTGCTGTACCATCACCACCTAGAGATAGAAGGCCTCCGCACTCTGCTTGTGACGTCAAGTAAGTAAGTAGTCCTCAGAATATTCAGGGGAAAAAATTCCCTGCTCGTGCCAGGAAAAGAAATGATCGGGCTCAGAATTGGCGATTTCTATGCCCCACATCCAATCACTATGCGGTATTCGTGAGTCAATCAGGAAGATTCTACGCCAAACTGAGAAGAAACGAAATAGGATGCTGTGTTTCAAAATGTGGCAAACTTGCTAGGTAGTCTGAATGACGTTTATGGCAAACACTGCAGAGGCCTTCTATCTCTAGGTGGTGATGGCTGTTCCTGATCATGTGTTGTTTGAATGACGTCATTCTAAGACTCTAGGGTTGTTGTATTTAAGACGCCTTCATACATATACGGGGTGATTATAAAAAAACTATCCCGACATATGGGCCCCTAACTATCATACCATTCACAGAAACTGAATGAAATTTTGGCATAAGGTATTTTGATGTATGCGCTCAAGAATGATATGGAAAACAACAGTGTCACTCTAACAGTTACGGTTACAGTGAGAAAATTTCGAAAATATCAAATGGCAACACCAAGTTTTTTGTATTGGAATGCGATCTCCATACTGAAAAACACTAAATAGAGTTGGAATGGCACCTGTAGCACGAAAATCCCCGGAGATAGGCAAGGAAAAAGGACTTTGCCGTGCACCAGAGCATTAATGTTCGTTTCACTCGTCACACCGTTTCTTCGGCTGAGATCCCAGCCTGATTAGTCTTCCACAAGGTCATGTGAAACACAATAAAATGCTTTATTTTATGCTGCTTCTCTGTCCTTATTGGTTGTCCTCACTTTTAGCCTATCTACCGCCGGTGATTTTCATGCTACAGTTACCGTTCGAACGCTATTTAGGGTTTTTCACAATGGAGATCACATTCCAATACATAAAACTTGGCGTTGCCATTTGATATTTTCGAAATTTTCTCACTGTAACCGTAACTGTTAGAGTGACACTGTTGTTTTCCATACCATTCTTGAGCGCATACCTCAAAATGTCAAAATACCTTATGCCAAAATTTCATTCAGTTTCTGTGAACGGTATGATAGTTAGGGGCCCATATGTCGGGATAGTTTTTTTTAATCACCCTGTATATGAAGGGGTTCTAGTGGGGTATTTTTAAATTCATTCTTCACCTCTATTACCGCTCAAAATATTGATAATTCCCTTTTGTTTTTCTCGGCCCATAATAATTTGATTTTTTAATACTACTATGTGTTGTGAGAACGTTCCGAGACTTATTTCATTACGGAAGAATGAATACAGATAGAACCTTTTTATTTGGTGTTTTGTTCGAAGTAACTACCCTGTGAAATTATGCATTTTTGCCATTGCTCATACAACGATATAAATGGGGGGGGAGGAATTTTTTTGTCATATCCTCCAGTGCCGTCGGCGCTGCACTTCTTTGGAACCTAAGAATCGTTGCTTCGT
Source organism: Pholcus phalangioides (assembly GCF_987345545.1). NCBI lineage: Eukaryota > Metazoa > Arthropoda > Arachnida > Araneae > Pholcidae > Pholcus > Pholcus phalangioides. The sequence goes on along the minus strand of NW_028301616.1, from coordinate 18,153,292 downwards.
AATTTCTTTACGATCACGGGTGTAATATTATGTCCAAACACCAGTGGAATAAATTGAAACAAGCTCTCTCTGGTTTTTTCCCTCTCTCTTCATGTGAAGATTTATAACAACCCTATTATATACGAAGATTTTTCCCCCACACGTATATCTTTCTACTTATATACACGTAAGAACGAAAGAGATCACGTAGGGTGATTATAAAAAGAGGACTCTAAAAAAACACATCTATATTATCCATTACGCTTTTTCCCTTTTATATATATTTTTTCTTTCCCCCTCCTTCTTTTTTCTAACATGCGGTTAGGTTAGGACAAACTTACCGTAATTATCACCGATTCGTTTGATACAGTCAAAATTTCTTACCAAGCGCTTGTACGCAAATTCTGTATCCGAGGAAAACGTCACACGGGACAAGATCAGGAAAATCAGCCGGTTGCGAAAGTATCGTAATGTGATGTTTTGTGATATTTAATCTCAACCTGTGAGTCCTTAAACGTCTGCATGATTCGGTGAGACACAAGCGAACAGATATTTGGAAGGCCAAAGCGTATAATGCGCTGGCCCCAAGGGCGTAGCGGGGGGGGGGGGGTGGGGAACTTGAGGGTCTGCCCCCCCCCTAAATGTGAGAAAATGACCGAAAAAAGGGGAAAGATGGCAAAATCAATTGCTCTATCACTTCGGTCCCCCCCCCCCCCACCCAGAACGAAATTTTTGGCTACACCCCTGGCTGGCCCACAGGTTCCTCCTGGTGTGAGATTTTACCTGTCAAAACATCACATTCCGATACTTTCACAACCAGCTTATTTCCGTGATCTTGCCTCACGTGACTTTATTTTTCCTCGGATACAGACTTTGCTTAAAGAGCAACGATTCTCAGATTCCGAAGAAGTGCACACGAAAGCACTGGTGGATGTGACAAAAAAAACACGTTTGCAATACGCAATTACATCTCTGTATGAACAATAGCAAAAATGCATAATTGCACAGGGTAGTTACGTCGAAGGGAACACCATTCAATCCGAAATAAAAATAAGTCTCGGAAATTTTTGAAGGTAGTGGTATTTTTGTTTACCTTTAAATGAGTAGAATCAATAACGAACATTTTTCCAAAACATTTTGAAGTAGTCACCTTGGGACAATTTCTTTGTCGGAAAGATAAACAGTGCTATCCCGAAGGATACGTGTATCCAGAAATTTTAGCCGTTTGCTAATAGCAAATTTACCTTAGGGTTATTCCATAGAGAGCTGAACGATGGGAGAGGTTCTTCTTCGAAGACATCAAGAACAGCGTGAGATATCCATTTTTCCCTTTTTAGATAGAAAATACAATTTATTATAAATCAGCTTGAACTAAATCCATTCACCAATATTTGTCAGCCATACAGGATGTTCCAGAACCCTACCTATGACAGTGCAGCATATCGAAACAATCAATTTTTTTCCGATGGAGCCCAGAGTCACGACTCACTTATTCGGAGGATACAAGCTACTTCAGATATCGCCAAAATTTAGCAACCTTGTTGACATCATAAGAGGAGTGATAGGAATGTTTTTTCCCCTTCTAGCTCATAAGCAGTCACGTAGGAGGGAAAAATTATCGTTCTTCCCTTTTCCTCTGTAAACCAGTGATAAAACTGCGAATGATCAGGGCACGGTAACCCAAGTCGATAAGATACTCGCCTAAAGTACCGAAGGATGTATAGAGGTGTAGCGAGCTCGATACCAGGTTCGTCCTTGTCAGAAACTTTCCTGACACTGGGATACAATAGAAATGGCGGCTTGACCAAAGAAAAAGATTACTACCGCAGGGAATTCAACATCGAGGTGTTAGCGCACCAACCTCTCGGTGAGTTTAAAAAGACAGGCTGCCGTTCGGAATCAGCAATAAATTGTAGGGATGATGACAGAGTCATCTCACGCCATCAAATGATGGCTAAAGTTAAGAAGACATAAGAATTCTTAATCATTTCACCCCCACCGGGAGTTGCAAGACCCACCTTCTCGGGAACTAAATTAAAAACGTATGATAATTAAATTACTGATATTGGTGCTATAGAATAAAATGCCGACGTCGGGAAGATAGATATTATGTTACCGCGAACTTTTCGATGAATGAGTTCGAATTCTATTCGCTTTCCCGTTCCAATATTTTGATATAGAAGAGAAACTGCACTGAGACCCATGCCGTCACCTGTGAAATGAGAGCAAAACTATCTGCTACAAATTCTCCAAGTTGAATTGACATTTGGTTTTATACCAGTGTGCAGCTTAAAAAAATAGTGACCGATATTATGGCGCTTAAAATTCACACCAATATGAGGCATGAAAATAAAAAAAATATGTGTGGTATCATTCCATGTCCTATTTTATTTCATGCTGCACATCGGTTTAAGACCTGTAACCAGTTCGACTTGAAGTATTATAACAAATAGTTTTGTTTTTATTTGATAGGTGGCAGCAGTGTTCCCATCTCAACGATGATTCCAACATGATCAAATATAATAAGTGAGAAGAGATTGAGATTTTTTTTTTTTTTTCGCCGATCCGCCAATTATTTCGTTCGTTTATGTCGGTCCACGAAATTGTTAACTTGATGTCGCCGGCAGCAAGTAGAAAAAAAGGTGAAGAACACTGCTCTCTGTTCTAAACGGTATTATGTGGGTGTGTGCGTGGGAAGGTAGCATTCCAGCTCAGAAATAGGAAATCACTGAAAAACTAAATTCAGCTCACCAACATTACTAAGTATCCGGGATCGCACAATTAGCTAAAAACTACTTGGTGCACAAAAATTGGGAGCCTATATTGAAAGGGCAATACGACCAACGAGTCCATCTACTGATAATGTTGGTGAAATTCCCGAATGCATTGTATGATAAAGGGGGGGGGGGGGTTATACCGTATTTGGTTTCACATCTGATCAAAAAAAAAGTAATCCGCCGGCTCCCTTGGCACAATCATCATTTATATACGGCTCCCCAGAATAAATACAGAAAAGTACCACTTTAAAACACTAATCGGGCATTTTACATCAATGTACCAATTCATCCAATACCTATAAACGAGGCCTCCGCACGAAGCTTGTGACGTCAATGAAGAAGGCCATTTCTCCTATTGCCATTGGGTATACTGCAAAAAAAAGGTAAAGATATCTCATGCGTCGGTCTGCTTTATCCAATGGCGATAGGTGAAATGGCCTTCTTCAATGACGCAACAAGCTTCGTGCGCAGGCCTTGTTCTATAAGTAGTGTTGATTCATCGCGACAGTTCTGACAAAATTTGGCGACGGCCACTTTGAGAACAACGCTGATATAGTACTATAGAATATATATCACCTACACTTACTCTAAAGCCTTCTTGATTGTTTCTTCTTTGATGATGTCGCCTCTTCCTATGTTGATAAAGACGGGCTTCTGAAGAAGAAAACAGCGCCGTGTTACTACATTAACTTCTACACTAACATAAGGACTATTGCTATTTGATAAAGAGTGGATGCCGCAAACCCCCTTAGTGGCTACTGAAAATGAAGAGTGAATAACGCCAATCCTAAATCGCTACTGAAGAGGAAGAGCGAATTCCGCCGCAATCTGTGAAACCCCAACTTCGATCATTGGCGATGAAAGATATAAATTTCAAAGCCAAATATCTCCACGAATATCACCTATAAAATATATTTTACAATGACTTTATACATTTCACTAATTGGAAGTTTTAATACATGGGGGTCCACATAAAAAGCTAATTTTTTATAATTTTTTTTATGTCATAACGACCCCTTCGAAAAATTGAAGACAAAAAAATGGCACGTCATTTGAAAACGTTTCGTGACTTCTTAGCCGTTCATGCATCTCATACACGTTCTTCTGTGGAACTTCTAATGCATCGGTACACGCCGGAATATGTGTTCTAAGTAGGCTGACCATATTTCTTTGAGAGAAATACGGGAAGTTGGAATTTCAAATACGGGACATCGCCAATTATCGCCAAGAACAATGCCAAAAGTGTACAAAGTTGCCAAATATTGCTGAAATTGCAGAAAAATTACAATGGCGAGAAACGAAGCGTTACTGCAAATTGCAGTGGATTAAAATGAATTCCACGAAATAAAACGTTCAACAAGACAAATGTGGGAGATTAACGTTCTTATTTATAACTGTAATTATCATAATATAATTTTATGAGATGGAAAATAATTTCAATCTTTGACTTCAATAAAGAATAAAAATTCAAGTAGGCGTCATGCAAAAAACGGGAAAAACCGGGACACTTTTGCAAAAATGTCGGGACGGCCAGAAAAACCAAGAAAACCGGGACTGTCCCGGGAAATACGGGACGTATGGTCACCCTAGTTCTAAGTGTATGTATGCGTGTGGTCCTGAAAACGAGGGTTACCAACCCTCCCCCCAACCGTCCCCCCTTTTGACGTCATTTCAAGCATCTTCCTACGTTTCGGAAAAAATTCGCCTTTTTGTCCTCCTTTTCAGGTTTCCGGAATTATGTTTAATTTTTTCTGGGGAAATTTTTTTCTCCACTTTGAAACAACTATTTCTTCGTTTGTATGAGTGTTTTTGTGCCCCCCCCCCCCCCCACACACACACACACATTTACCAATAGCCGTCGAAATTCCCAGAATTTTTCTGTTTCCGCTTCTTCTAGCGGTTCTGTTTTCCAGAGTTGGGGAAAATTATTGTTTGACTGGTTTTTTTTTTTTGTTTTTTTTTGGGGTCGCAATAGTGGCACCATCTATTGGGGAAATTCGGTTGTTTCTTGAACATGAAAATGCACTGTCAGAATATCCACAGCGCAAACAATTTGGGACAGCCCTGAAGCCATGGATTCCATATCCTGAAGCAGGGTTTCCCAGACTGAGAGCTTTTGCGGGCCCCCAGACTTGACTTTTACGCCCCCCTTCATCGTGAATTTATAACGTGCAAAAACAAAAAAATGACAAAAATCATCCCGGGTCTCAGAGGCTGAGCCCTGTCAGCCCCACCCTTGAGGGGGGGGGGGGCATTCCTGAAGTCAATGGTTGCAGAGACATCCGCTGTGCAAACGATTCGGGACAGCCCGCGATGGACAGATTTCGTTTATTGTCTGGTTTTTTAAGAAATTCGTTTCAAAAAAACAAACTCCGAATAACTCACCTTCTTGCACTGCTTCAGGACTTCGCCGTCTAATAAATTGGTGGTTTCTCTGGTACTTGGTAGAACATTGCAGATGTAGTCACAGTTATCTAAGATTACGGAGAGGTCGGTTGTGAACCTGCGCAAAATATTAACTGTAGAGTTAATAATCAACGTACACACTCTCTCATAGGGTATAATCATTACTTAAAATAAGCTAACACAGGGCAATTGCTAATACATACCATGCCCGTGTTTTTCCAAGAAACCAAATCATGCTCATTAAAATTATTTTTCGAATTTCTATGTCTTGCTGCCCGGCACTTGAGCCCAGGGTTGCAACCCATTTATTCGGGGGAATACGTGGGTTACTCCACTTTAGAAGTCGCCACAATATGGTCGCCACAACCTTGTTCACATCATAAGGAGTTACCGGGAAATTTCATCCTTCTGGTCAGAGGGGGAAAAATATAGGGTTTTTTTTTATTATTATAATGGTGTTACAGTCGAATCCCGTTTTAACGAATACTGTTATAGTGAAAATCTCGTTTGATAACGAACAATTTTCTAATTCCCCCAGGTAAGTTTATATAGGAACAATTAAAAACCTGGAATTCCTTTATAACGAAATTTCGTTTTAACGAAGTGATTTCTCCGGTCTCTTGGAGCTCGTTATAACGGGATTCGACTGTATATGTGTGTGTGTGTTGGGGGGGGGGTGTCTCTCTCTCTCTCTCTTTCTCTGCCAGGATTACTTTAGGACAAGGGTGTTCAACCCTTAGGAGAGTTCGGACCAATTCATTGATTTGAAAACGTGTCGTGGGCCACTTAATTACGTCACTTAAGGCATCAGTAAATATACCGCGGGCAGCTTGAGGTGTTCTGTAACTGTCCCGCAGGTCACTTGCGTCATCTGGAAATGTGCCGCGAACTGCTCGAGTGATCTAGAACAGCACCGCAGGTCATTTAAGTGATCTGTGAATGTGCGGCGGGTCACTTAAGTCATCATCCGGGGGGCCGCTCACATGATGCGAAACAGTACCGCGAGTCATTTAAGTGATTTAGGAATATGCTGCCTGTTAGTTCACTTTTACAAAATTAGGTTTAATGTCCAAGCCACATCAGATTACTCCAAGAGCCATATTTGGTTCGCGGGCCAATGAGGTTGAGCATGAGGTATGCTTTAGGAAAACTTTTTCCCATCACTTTTTTTTGGCATCAGTGGCTGAAATTACATGTTAACAAGGGCTGCAAATAAAAATTCTGAGTAACCAGCAGGTTTCCATAGCAAAAATTGTTTGTTTGTCTTGAGGTTGAACTAGTACCCCCTTCATTCTGGCGGTAACTGTTCTTCATTCTGGTGTGTGGTAACTTCTTTTCAAAAGTTTTTACCAAATTTAGAGACTTACGAGTGATTTGCTTCGTCTGTCGGTATCCTGGGACTCCTGACCAACGAAATCACTTTACATCCAACAGCTCGTAACTGGTTGGCGACTGTAATCAAGAAAAAGTATATATTTCCAAATAAAATATTGCATTTTTTTCTGAATAAAAAAAATCTGTTTCAATTTTTTTGTTGTTCCTCCCAAGAAACAAATAGAAATCAGCGTTAACAAAAAATACCATATTTTGGTTACACCTTGAACTCACCCAAGTTTCCGCAGTGTTTGCTAACTAGGCCCGGGCTCGACCATTGTTTTTGGTTCACTAGTCACAACCAGTGGTTTAAAACTGGAACCACCACCGTTTCCGGCGGTTCCTGCATCTTCTGAGCACACATTTTTAGATTACGTTGTGTTGTTTTTTTTCTTTCACTTATTGGTCCCCGAAAGGCTGAATAATTGATTTTTTCTATCCAGTGGTGCACAGCCTTTCCGGTCCGCGGATATGTCCCAGATACGTGGTATCTCTGCTGCTCACGGGCCAGAAACGGGAATATATAAGGTGACCATATGACTCGCATTTTACGAGGCATCCCTGTAATTTTGGCCGTCTTGACTTTCTCATAAAATGTCCCATTTTTCAATGAATTTTATTCAAATTTCTAATTTTTAGTGGAATCGCGCGCGGGATTGAGATTATATGATGATGATTATATCACTCTAATTATCATGATTAATCGAGTCAGATAAATAAATTCCTTGGACATATTTGTCAAACATGCATGCTTTTTCTTTGTGAATCACATTTTAATCAACCGTGAGTTGCGGTAGAACTCTTTATTTTCCGCCATTGGCGACTCTTCGGCAATTTTAATGATAGTTGATAATTTTACTCACCTTTGCACTTCCTTTGGCTACAATTAGAAACTTTACTTTCCTTTGAAATTTTTTTTTGGCTATTCTTAGCAAATTTACTTCGCTTTTGACAATTTTTTTTTTTTTTTTGCTATTATTAGCAACTCTACTTCCATTAGACAATTTTTCGGCGATATAATTGGCGTACATAATCCCATACTTTCCATGAAGGAAATATGATCAGCCTTTTACTACCGATACTTTTTCCTGGGAACACTTTTCGCGGGATGGATGAACTCCCCTTGGTGGACCGGAGATTGTGGACCCCTGCAGTACACAATAGAAGCATTTATCTTTCAAAAATAAGAAAGAAGCAGTAGAGATCATTCCATTTGTGTACAGTCACTAAAGATGTGAATTTTCAAGCCAACATAAACTTGTTAACGCACTAAATATTGAAGGACACACAAGCCCGCTTCACAGCTTGGATAGACATCGGAGCGTTCTCGAAGGATGGGTGTACATGGAAATTTCACATTATATTATATTAAGGAAGCAGCATACATTCAATTACAAATACAAAGGCCGCAAAACACAAAATGCCCAACGGGGTGGCAGAAAAAAGATGCCCATAAAAAATATGGATGCCCAATACAACAAAAATCAAGCAACCCAAAATATACAGGGTATCCTGCACCTCATCAACTGTTCGTCATAGAAGTATTATTCTAATATTACCCCGTACCAGATCAAGTCAAGCATCTAGTGTTGCGGCCCTGTCTAAAGTAATGGTTGCAGAGATACCCGCGGTGCAAACAATTTGAGACAGTCTGTGTATTAACGGACGCTCTTAGCGGTCAAAAATTTCGGTCTCGTAGTTGTCCGTTATCGAGTGGATCCACTGTATTCAGGGCCGCAACTAGGGGGAGGGGGCAGGCAGTTCTCGTACCCCGGCGCTAGACCCGAGGGGGCGCCAATTTCATTCTGGAACCTCTCGTTCAACATTAAAAGGGGGGCGTCAAAATACGCGCTTGCGCCGGGTGACCAAGCATCTAGTTGCGGCCCTGACTGTATTAATTGTCATAATGAGATCATTCACCAGGACAGCAAGATCGGCACTTTACCCGTCGATCCCTGTTTTCCAGCTCCAAGAACTCCGACAACCAATTCGCTGAGGACTCGGAAATTCGGGAAGAACGGCCTGGACCTAGGAAAAAAACAAATTAAAATCATATTCAATAACGGTGGACGGAACGCAATATTGAAATTTCGGAGAGATGCAAGTAATTACCATAATAAAATTGATTTAAAGTTTTATTCACCATTTGGCCATTTTCTGCTTATCCGGATAAGTTAGAAACGCCCTCTCGTTATTGATAATTTGAGCCAGGATATAATTCGCCATCAGTTCTCCAGTGTAAGGATCAACGTAACGGGTCAAAGTAAAATTGGGAGCGGGCTAGAAAAATAAATAGATAACACATGGGGTAAATAAGGTTGTAATAACAATAATTTTTAACATTCAATCAGGACCTATAGTTATAATATGGGCTGTTTCATGACGCGCCGGAGTTTAGACATATCCTTGAGAAATACCTAGCGAACTCATCATCCTCCATTTTTGTGTAGAACAACCAGTTTTCTGTTCAAAGTGACGTCTAATCGTGACGAAAAGAAAGGGCATAGAGAACAACTATTGGCTGTAGTAATAAATATCGACGTCTCAATTTTCATGAGAAAGGCGAGTTTTCAATAGCCTGGGCTTTTCAATAGCTATAGCCGGAGTCGGTACCAGCTAGGGCTCCTAGAAACCCGACTTATCCACCATTTTGTACAAAGTATTATCGCTCAGCCAATTTCTGTTTCCCTATGCCGTTTTTTTTCACGATTAGCCGACGCCACTTTGAACTGGGAACCTTAAAATGGAGGACGATGAGTCCACTATTTCACAGTGGCCTTAGCTAAAAAGTATCGGAGCAATGACGTCACGCAGCAGCAGCTCTGAGACTAAGGCCAAGGCGAGAAGCGCGATTTCGAATGGATGAAAAAAGTCCTTATTACAGTGGCGTACGGAAAGGGGAGCGGTGGTGGTGGTTTGGGGTTCTAACCGACCCCCTCCCTCGAGACGAGATTATAATGTTATTTTGCAGGGAAAAAAGTAACCCCCCCCCCTTCAGAAGAAAAATTTTTTATGGAACCCCCCCCCCCCCCACCAAAGAAAATTCTGCGTGCTCCTATGTTTTACTATAGGGTGATTCAGAAAAACATCGCCAAACTGAAAGGGCAATTCAGACATACGATAACAATCCAAAATCACATAGGAACATAGGAGCGCAAATGTCATCCGGAGCAGTTGCAGGGAAGCGTCACACACTTTTAAAGCAATTCCGAGCCCATCCAGCACCTCCTAGAAATAGAAGGCCTCCGCACTCTGCTTGTGACGTCAGTAAGGAATCCATTTTCCCTCAGAATATTCAGGGGGAAAAAATTCCCTGCTCGTGCCAGTATCATCGTTGCGAGGAAAAGAAATGATCGGGCTCAGAATTGGCGATTTCTATGCCCCACATCCAATCACTATGCGGTATTTGTGAGCCAATAAGGAAGATCCTACGCCAAAATAAGAAGGAACGACACAGGATGCTGTGTTTCAAAATGTGGCAAACTTGCTAGGTAGTCTGAATGACGTTTACGGCAAACAGTGCAGAGGCCTTCTATCTCTAGGAGGTGCTGGCCCATCAATGATGAAATCGCATTTCTGACAACGGAAATACGATAGGGGTCACACATACACTCAGAACATGCATTCCGGTGTATACTGATTCGTTAGAAATTCCGCAGATGAATGTGTAGGGGGTGCATGTACGGTCGAGTGGTAGTAGCAAGTATGCAGGAATATTCCTGGGGGGGGGGAGGGTGGTGTAAGCAGGCTATAGTCCAGAGCAGCCTGAGAATGAAGAAGTGGACAAGAAAATTAGACTAGAAATCTCGAAATCACAACTCATGCCGCAAACTATTGTTGTAAGTACACACAACGTATGGGTGAAATTAAATCCGTTGTAATTACCTTGGAAGGATCCAGCTTTTCAAATACCATTTCCACACCTGAAATGTTTCACGCGAGATATTAAAAATGGTGATTAATAAGTTGAAAGACTATCTACAGGAAAAATGAGATTTTTTTTAAGACACGTGGTGACCATTAAGGAATTTGTCACTATTCCGTGACAAGTACCTGTCCATGTCCCCTGCACCCACTTGGCTTTGGGCAAACAGTACAGCATTTTACCGACGAGCATACTGTCTGCGACAAGTAGTTCGGCACCTTGAACCGCTTCGATTTCTCCAGGTTCCAGTTTCACGTATTTGTCCCACTTGAAACTTTTGTCTGAAAATAATAATAAGCAATCTTATAAACACGGGGGTGCGCCCCATGAATTCGTAGATATTTCACAAATTCATAAAAATTGAAGGAAATTTGAAATATTTGAATGCTGGTTTGCGAAAAGTTTATTCTTACGAAGGAGGTTGTTTTTACACAGAAAGATAGTGCATCACGCGGAAGCAAATCACAGTATTCTGAAGGTTTTGTTCAATCTCTTCTGTGTTCGAAACGTTTGTAAACCTTCAGCCGGCGATTCGTAGCTGAGGTAAACCAACTTCACTTACAGTGCTATCCACTAATGATCAACATCACAATGAAAACCATATGTAAGCGGAGCCAGTAACAGGAAAATTCAGAAATGAGTTGTTAATCGTACACCCTGCGTCTGATTTGCACAGTGATTTGCTTTCGTGCAGCGCTCTCTATCAACAAAAATTTTAGCCAACTATTTTTGCTGTATGAAAATAAAAATCCTCCTTCGTGAGAATAATTTTTTTCCCAATCCGCATTCAAATATACCGATTCCTTCAATTTTTAAGAATTTTCAAACTATATTTACCAATTTATGGGACAACCTGTACATTGTGCCAAATAAATCCATGGTATTTTGTGTACAAGCATCCTAAAACAATGACTGGGATTTGAAATTAAGGAAGAATAAATATGCGGTTGTGGATGATACGCAGTATCATGGAACCTGGGGCCATATGGCCCCTCTTGCTATCAGTGGCTTCGGAACCTGGGGTGCTCGAGCACTCACAGAATTTTCTGGAACATGTTTGAACACCCCCCCCCCCAGAATTAAATTGCAAATGAGAATTTCCTGCATGAAACTCGAGCTGAGCACCCACAGGTCTAATCACTTCCGACGCCTATGCCTAAGGGGGCCACGTACAATACAACGCCACATTCTGTCTCCTGCGTACGAGCTTGAGTCCCGTATTTTCGGGATGAATGGCGATTATCAGCCCCCCTCGATGTTTTCTTCCTATCGGTGCCTCTACATGTGTGAACAGCACCTCCATTTTAGGAAGCTCAGGGGAAAGGGAAGCTCTTTGAAAAAGCTCATCTAAGTGTTGATTTAGAAATCTCAGGAGTTCACATATTTAGGGTATTTCGATATTTTAGTTCACTCAAGTTAAACGAGTTTACATTTACGTGAATCAGGGTAGTCGAAGGGAAGAAGTTTAAACATCGAATTAAGCTGATAGGTGGTGGTGAGTCCACATTTACGAAGCTTATCGAAAGTGAATCAACATTTACGAAGCTTATCGAAAGTGAATCAACATTTACGAAGCTTATCGAAAGTGAATCAACATTTACGAAGTTTATCGAGAATGAATCCACATTTACGAAGCTTATCGAAAGTGAATCCACATTTACGAAGCTTATCGAAAGTGAATCCACATTTACGAAGCTGAGGGGGAAACTAGTCTTCCTGCTCAATGGAAGGCGCGTCTTCATTTAGGAAGACACAAAAAGGCGCGAGTACATGAAGCCTCTACGAAGCAGCGTGTGGGAGGTGAGTTTACAGTAACGAAGCTCTAGGAAAGTCTGAATTGAAGAATCTGCTCAATGAGGGGCGTATTTATATTTAGGGAGCTTAGGGGAGGAAAGCCCACATCTAGAAGTTCACTGTAAACGAGTCTACATTGACGAAATTCAGGAGCGTCAAGCCATTAAGGCGTAACGGCGCACTCTGGAGTAGCGGGCAACGAGCAAGCTGACCAACTTGCTAAAGAAGCCGCTAATCTTCAAACTCCAGGTGAACACCCATGGCCAAGGAGCTTCGGTCAACGCTTATTGCGTGAGGATCTGTTGAAGACGTGGCAATGTAGTTGTAATTCTAATGCGGCCAAAGACGCCTATAAAGTCCAACGACGGGTCCGTTGGCACCATCATGTTTGGCCCAAAGAAAAGATAATAGTGGTAACAGAGCACGGCCCATTTCCAGTCTATTTCAAACGGTTTAAGCGCTCAACTCACTCTGCTTGTAATTGTGGAGCTTCTGGATCTCTCTAGCACTATGCAACGCAGTGTCCAATGACGTCTCAGTTTCACTTTGGCAAGATGCCAGAGTCTTATACCTTAGCCAGGAAGATAAGGACCCTTCGTAGTCCTACGAACTTCCACCGCCTCATAGGTCTTGTCAGGTTTCTGGAGCAGAACGTTCACCATATGCACGACAAAACCAGAGGAGCACGTGAACCGAGAGGAGGCACCGACCCGACGTATGTGCCATCAAGGGAGAGTGCAGCAGTCAATTGAGACAGTACGATTTGCGGCCAAGACTGAGAGGAGTTACTGACGTCACGCATCCGCCCTCGCGCGAGAGAGCGGCAGCCAGGCGAGGATATACAACTTGCGGCCTAGACGACGGCGGACCTACAACTACTGAAGACCGATACCGACAATCGAACTGATATGTGGGAGCTGGACAATGGATGACTGTGATTAGCTGATTTACCCTGCGATTCGAAATTTTATATTTATTATTGACAATCATTCGATTAACTGACGATGGCCAGATTCTTATGGGAGGGCTATCATCGCATAATCTTGTTTATAATTTTGATTGTCTATTGGCGTTTGTTGTTTCGATTTTAATCTCCTGATTTTAGATTGACGATCGTCTTCATATAGATTTTGAGGCCACAATGTTTTGTTGTTTATAATAAAACTTTCCGGATACACCCATCCTCCGGGAACGATTCGATATCTCTATGAGATGGGAAGCGGGGTGTGTCCGGTCTTCAAAGGTCAAAGCCAGATCTCAAGGGTGGGGGGGGGGGGGCGAGTTCACATTTACGAATCTCTGGAAGGGAATGATTTTACTTTGAAAAAGCTCAATAGAAGACTTGTCTATATTTATATATTTAGGACGTGTTTATTTCGGAAACTCGGGCAAGGAGAGGACACACGTGACGAGGACGACACACGTGAGGGGTAAGTCTACATTTGCGTAAGCTCAAGGGAATGTGTGTGTCATCGCTTAACCTTGTTTGGTGATTGAATGAATAAAATTTTCATATATCTTAAATCTACATTAAAGGAACTCAAGGGAATCTACATTGAAGAAGAAAGAAGATTTACATTTAGAAAACGCGGGGAAATTGAATTTCTCATTTACGAAAGTGAGGAGTATCGATGCAGCTCTCAGGGAAGTACATATTAAAGCAAGCTCATAGAGATGGCGAGTTCACACTTACGAAGCTCACAGGGAATCTAGTTTTCCTTCAAGAAGATCAATGGAAGGAGTGTCCCCATTTAGAAAGACCCAGAAAGTAGAGTACGTACAACCATTCACGAATGTCAGGGAAGAAACTAAACTTTATTAAGGAACTCAGGCAAGTAGATGATGCCTTTACAAAGCGTGTGGAAGATGAGTTTACACTAACGAAGCTCAAGGGACATCTGCATTGTAGAAGCTGCTTAATGAGGGGTGTATTTATATTTAAAAAGCTCAAGTGGGGAGAGCGTATACTTAAAAAAAGTTCGGGGGGGGGGGAGTGTCCACATTTACGAAGATTAGGAGGAGAGTTCACATTCATATGAAGTTCAGGGGAAGAGTCCACATTTATAAAGTTCAGAAGGAGAGTTCACATTTACGAAGTTCAGGGTAAACTAGTATACATTGACGAAAATGAGGAGGGTCAAGCTAGAACTCAAGAAGCTTACACATTGAGGAAGGTCACGGGGGCAAGTTCACATTTACGAAGCTCAAGGAGGAAACGAGTTTACCTTGAAGAAGCTCATTAAAAGACTTGTCTATATTTAGGGAGATCAGCCGGGTAAATAAATTTACGAAGCTCAGGAGAAACGTGTTAATTTAGGAAACTCGGGATCGGGAAGGGAGTGGACACAATAATGAAGGTCATGAGGCGATGAGTCTACTTAACTCGAGAAGCTCAAGGGAATTTACATTAAAGGAGCTCACAAGGAAATCAAGATTGTGTGAAGTTACCTGATGAGAGGGAGGGAGTGTTTAAATATTTAGGAAGGTCAGGGAAGGCAATTTAACATTTACGAAGCTCGGAGGCTCTCCATGGAAGCTCTCTTCACACAATTACGAAGTTCGGAAGCTGTCAACAGATTTAAGAAGCTCGGAAGCTCTCTTCCCATTTATGAAGCTCGTAGGAATTTTTTTTTTAAATAACTATGAAAACTGAGATATAGTAATACCAGTATTATATTAATTACTCACCAGCTATTTCAACAGGGATTATTTTCACACCAACTGGTAAATAACTTCTCAGATCTTCGACGAGGTTCGGGAACTTGGACATGACGTACAGATCCGGCAAATTCATGTTCGGTTACTCTCTGACATGAAAATAGTGTTGAAACGCACAAGAGAAATTAGATATTGCTTAATTACTGCATGTATGAATGTAAGAAAACAATTCAAATTTCTTAAGAAATTTTAATGGTAGAGATTAGCGAATAGAGTATAAATCCTATGAAATCGAACACTTTCTTATATATTGATATAAAAAAAAAACTACTCTTCACAGAGAGTAGTCAAGTCTATAACATTTACGCTTCACGCATAGTAGAAACAGGAAAAATTACTGTTTTCCCTCCAAATTCGGTCGAGACAGATGGCAGCACTCGTTGAACACATCACAGGCGTTCCTCAGAAACAAACTTCGCGTCAGATATACGTTACATTTCGACATGAACCAATTCGTTAGGACGGATCAGTAGAACCTCTCAATAACGGACACCCGCCAAAAATTTTGTCCGCTAACGAGGAGTGTCTGGTAATGGGGAAGGTGCGATATACAGTGGAACCTCGTTTTTATACGACTTTCACAATTATACTACGTTCGACTTCCGTCACGATTGGTTCCTACACCCCCAGCCCGGGTGGGCCCCATGCGTTGAAACAGCACTGCCTGGGATCAGAAAAGTGTCCGTTAACGGGGAGTGTCCGTTAGGGGAAGGTTCCGGTGTATTACGAGATGCATGAGGGGTTTAATAGTGGTATAATATGAGCTTTTCAAGAACGTTATTCGATTTGTAATTTTGAAACATACAATTTGTAATGAAGCTCATGATTAGTTTGAAAAAAATCACTCAAGTTGTCCACGACAGTCACAGTCATTTGAGTGACTAACGCTCATCAAAAAGTTGAAGGTTCTTGCTTCAAAACAACATTAGTGTGCGTTTTGAATAAGGGAAGAGACATACCACTACTTTGTAGCAATATCCTTCACTAGTTTTGATTTCTCTAGATCTGGAACATTCAACTTGTTGCTCAAGAGCACCACGGTGCTCCCTCGAAGCACCAAGAATGCTCAAAGCTCGTGTCTGATATCTTGCTCGCGAGCTTTCGACAGCAACTGAATACTCTGTACAAATTGCACATTCAAGGACTACAACAATTATCCTGATATCAGACATTTGTCAAACTTGTCGAAAGGATGAGTGGTCGTCTTTTAATGACGGCAGTGCTCATGACTCGAAAAAAAAATTGAAGACCCCCCTCCCCCCTCTGCTCTAGACCAGATATCTTCAACCCGTTGCTCGCGAGCACCACGGTGCTCTCTGAAGCACCCAGAGCGCTTGTACAGCGTTTTGTCGTGACGAGTTTTTTCTAATTCCAAAAGCACACATAAACGAACTCATTCACAGACGATACAAAAATAAATACCAAAAAAGACAGAGTAATTAAAGCAAACCACGCACAATGCAGCTTTTTAAGGACATACAGTCGAATCCCGTTATATAAGAAACTCCAAAAGACCGTAGGAATCACTTCGTTATAACGAATTTTCGTTATAAAGGAATTCCAGGGTTTTGGTATTGTTCTTATGTTAATTTCTCTGAGAAATTAGAAAAGTGTTCGTTAAAACGAGACTTTTGCTATAACGGTATTCGTTAAAGCGGGATTCGACTGTATTTACTTTTATACGTATTATTTTAATTAATTTTTCAAAAATTTGATAGGGAATTTGCAAGTGTAAAAACTTTTTCGATGGTGTTGTCCAAAGACTTGGGAGTTCGAATCGAAGTGAAAACGTTGATTAATTGAAGTGTATACAGGCAGCGCCATGGGTAAAACAGGAATTAGGAGGCTCTTGGGACAAGAGTCCCCCAAAGCAGAATATGCCGAACAATCGGGAAGAATTTTAAGAAAAATGTAGAAAACACTATTATGGGAACTGCAGAACATTTCCAGTCAGTCGAGGGATCATTAGAGAACAATGCAAAACATTCTGCTTTGGGGCAAGAGTAAAAGATGTTAATTGGTCAGTCGCCAAACAAAGAATTAGTTTATCAAATGGAACCTCACCATTCCATTTTCTTGAATTTGTCTTCCCCATTTTTCTGGCAACCTGAGAAGAAGAGCAGTTCCTTTGTCCAGTGCCTCCAAAATGCGATACAATACAATACAATACAAATACAATGCCACAACAGGCAAATTGCCCAACGAGGTGGCTGACTTAAGAACATCATGAATCCCCGAGCCCCTACCTACTACTGCTACACCACACATGCACCCACCCACCCCCCCCCCCCCCCCGCGGAACCCCCCAACGCACAAAACAAAAACCACCCTACTCGTCAAACAACTTAATAGATAATGGGAGACAGCAAACCCGCGTCCACCCGCCTCGCTGATCTGGGCGCTCAAACCTTTTCAATAGATAACCGAAGATTTGCAACCGCCACCAAAAATGCAGATTTTGGACGGCTGGTGGCGGGTAAAAAAATCGCTACTACCCGCTAGCGGGTTGTCTGTGCGCTTACAGAATGAACCTATAGATGGTCGCTTCCTCCCCCCCCCCCTCCCCAATCGCAACCGCTAGCAACCGCCTCGCAGTCAGTTCTGGGCCGTAAAGTTAACAACGATTAAGCTTATTAACAAGTTCGAAGGCCTGATATTTCGAGCCTTCACAACAGAGGCGCTGACATGAAGAAATTAACATTAGGTGAAAAGAGAGCGCTGAAAGTTGCTGGCCGTCCCGTATATACGGGGCTGAAGCGCATACACAGGAAACAGAGGTCGCACTGCATTGTTTTTCTAAAAATTATTGGGGGGGGGGGGCTCAGCCGCGTTACAAAATTTATTGGGGGTGGGGGCTCAAATATCCTCCGCTCTTAGGTAACGGTGCCTTTGAGGAATCAAATAAATAATAGTAAAATTAACACACATACACACAAAAAAAATAATAATAAGGAATGAATGGAAAATTTCAAAGCCCCTGAGCCGGGTACCATTGCATTCTAATGCTAGGAATATGAAATTTCCTCCTTACAAATCAGGGATTCCCGAACTATTTACGTTAGCAGCACTCTTAGAAATTTTAAATACAGTATTTCAAGTAATGTTGAAGAGAGGTTAGAGGGTGAAATTTGTGCCCCCCCCCCTCTGGTCCGGCACCCTAGACACTTGACCCCCAGCCCTGTTTCCAGTATTCCTACACTTAGGTAGCCAAGGCCGGAACTAGGGAAGAAGGCAGTTTTCACAGGCGGAAATCTTGTGGGGGCTGGAGAACTGGAGAAACCGCGAGACACCCAGGCTCTGTCGCAAGAAGCAACGCAAGCACTTTGCCCCCCCCCCCCCGAGGGGGGGGCTGCTAATTCTGGGGGGGGGGGGAGACGAAAAATATCGTTTCGATCGATTTTTTAAGTGGAGAGGGTGAAAAATTACACAACTTTCCTCCCTCCACGACTAAAATGATCCTGTCTTCGTTGGACCGGGCTTTTGGACTGAGATCTTTCTCGGGGACCCCGATTTTTCACAAGGAAGTGCTTGGAACCTGTCGTAAGCGTAAACTTGTATTGGGCCAATGGGGTCGGGACCCCCCCCCCCTCAAAAAAATCGCATGGATACGTTTTCCACCCCTAGACTCGGAATAATCACGTCACGTCAGAACAGTGTGTTTCGGCCTTTATAGCTGTGCCATGTAAAAAGTGGCGATTTTTTCACAAAAATTTTTTTCCCGGCCATTTTACAGGATGCGACTTATTTATCGGAAATTTGCTGTAATTTTTTCTATGTTCCATTGTAAATTAAATTGGGGAATTTTTCTAAAAAGGATGTAGTATTTCTTTTACTTATGTTATTCAAAATTGTGTTTATTTCAAAATGAAGAATTATTCTCAAGGTTTTAATAGGATTCCTCCTTTCACGTTCACTTCTTTTTTACGGACGAATTTCTTTTTGTCCCGCCGGTGAACGCAAAGAGGTGGGGGGACGTAAACAGGGTATTTTACATACCCTGTTTACGTTCGCAGCACTGTTAGAAATTTCAAATGTCTTGCGGCATCTCAGTCGATCTCGAGGAGGCATTTCGATGCTTCCCCCCACCGACAATAAAATGATCTTCACTCCTAGTTACAGCCCGTCCGTGGCATCTAGTGGCGTGTTTACCGGGGGGGGGGGGAAGCACTCAGCTGGCTATAAGCAGGGCCATGGACTCCCACATACTGGAGAAGGGCTTCTAGCCTGGGATCTTTGGCGGGCCCTCGAAGACAGACTTTTCACAGGTAATGGGTTCACTATAATGGATTCATAGCGTGAAAAACTAAAAATGATGGTAACCGTCCTAGGCTCGAAACTAGGCTGGGGCAACCGGGATAATGCTCCAGGAACCTGAGCCAAATGGGTGGCGCCCCAACAAAAGAAATTTATACTTATTTTGCACATTTCTTAAAATCTTTGACGGTTTCTTATTCTGCAAAATGAGAAGAGGGGATGAACCCCCCTTTTTTTTAGTATAACCCTTTCAAGATAGCCCCTCCCCCCATGAAAAACTATGCACCGGGACCCCGAGAAGGCTCGCTACGGCCCTAGCCCCCAGGGCTGGAGCATGTATTATGTAGGGAATATAGGGAATATGTCACCTGGAGGCATCCGTCCATATGGGGACCCCCTGCTGATCCCGAAAACTATATTCTTCTTGACAAGGTCAAGGCTTTAAAAGCTTTTGTGCTTAATGGATGGCCATCAGTGAAACAGGGATGCCGACATAGATGATCCTAATTGGAATATAAAGAAATTACGGTGGTGAAGAAAAATCTGCTATAGTCAGGGTTTGTGATTCTGCAAAATAAGAATAGCTTTGTTTGGAACCACTTGAAATAAAATCCTTGTTTTTCCTTGTTGAAACCCCCCCACAAACGTTGAGATAGGCAGTTCCACAGTATTTTATGGTTTGTGTGGACCACATTCGGTTGTGCATGTACCATTTACACATTCTTGATAAATTTATACATTTTGCATTTAAGCATTTTCTTCAATGATAATTTAAGCATTTTCTTCAATGATAATTTAAGCATTTTCTTCAATGATAATTTAAGCATTTTCTTCAATGATAATTTAAGCATTTTCTTCAATGATAATTTAAGCATTTTCTTCAATGATAATTTCAGCATTTTCTTCAATGATAATTTCAGCATTTTCTTCAATGATAATTTCAGCATTTTCTTCAATGATAATTTCAGCATTTTCTTCAATGATAATTTAAGCATTTTCTCCAATGATAATTTCAGCATTTTCTCCAATGATAATTTAAGCATTTTCTCCAATGATAATTTAAGCATTTTCTCCAATGATAATTTAAGCATTTTCTCCAATGATAATTTAAGCATTTTCTGCAATGATAATTTAAGCATTTTCTGCAATGATAATTTAAGCATTTTCTTCAATGACAATTTAAGCATTTTCTTCAATGACAATTTAAGCATTTTCTTCAATGATAATTTAAGCATTTTCTTCAATGATAATTTAAGCATTTTCTTCAATGATAATTTAAGCATTTTCTTCAATGATAATTTAAGCATTTTCTTCAATGATAATTTAAGCATTTTCTTCAATGATAATTTCAGCATTTTCTTCAATGATAATTTAAGCATTTTCTTCAATGATAATTTCAGCATTTTCTTCAATGATAATTTCAGCATTTTCTTCAATGATAATTTAAGCATTTTCTTCAATGATAATTTCAGCATTTTCTTCAATGATAATTTCAGCATTTTCTTCAATGATAATTTAAGCATTTTCTTCAATGATAATTTCAGCATTTTCTTCAATGATAATTTAAGCATTTTCTCCAATGATAATTTCTGCATTTTCTCCAATGATAATTTAAGCATTTTCTCCAATGATAATTTAAGCATTTTCTCCAATGATAATTTAAGCATTTTCTGCAATGATAATTTAAGCATTTTCTGCAATGATAATTTAAGCATTTTCTTCAATGACAATTTAAGCATTTTCTTCAATGATAATTTAAGCATTTTCTTCAATGATAATTTAAGCATTTTCTTCAATGATAATTTAAGCATTTTCTTCAATGATAATTTATTCAGAATCTTTAAATCGAGTTTTTGTTAAGAAATTTATGCAACTAAAAAAACTATTATTTTTCTAATTTAAAACCTGATATATATGACTCAATATATGAGAGTAAAATAAATCTTAAATAAGTGAAATGTAATTTGATTTTGAGGGAAATATATACACTGTATCGTAAAATATAAATAAATACAGAGCTTGACAAATCAGAAAAAAATTTAGGCACCAGCCAAATTTCGTAGGAGCCAAGAATGGTTTTTTTTCACGACGAAAGTGTCTTAAATAATATTTTTTCGACCTTTCTGGGAATTGATGACATTCTTAGAATAAGACAACCATAAGTATTCTTTATGGGCATTGTATAATATTTTGTCATGTGTATATATTGTTTATAATTTTTATTAATTGCATTTTTAATTGGGTTGCTGTATTTTTGAAACATATGACATCCATATTTTTATGGGTATCTTTTTATTAGCCACCTCGTTGGGCATTTTGTCTGTTGTGGCGTTGTATTTGTACAGTACATTGGAGGTATTTTGTACTCATCTGATTCCAGAGCTGGTGCTTTAGAAGCATTTGGTGATTCAGATTATGCAAGGGATTCTGTGTCAAGGAGATCAACCTCAGGAATGGTCTTTTTATGCAGCAGTGGCGCAATAAGGGTGGCATACAGTTTAGACCCCTTCAAAAAGTCGCCAACTGTGGCACCTCGGAGACGTTTGTTTATTTTCGCTGCGCTTGCCTGCTTCAACTGGATTACACTGCCTTCTCTGTCTGCTAGGGCTTTAATCCTGTTTAGTGAAATAATATTGCCATGTTTCCGGTTGTGGTGAAAACAGAGTTGATATTTTCAGTCGAGGGGCGAAGTCGTTTGCGCACCTGTATTAGTAGTAGTCGGAAACAGGTTTTATATTACGTTATACGCGCGAAAATATATATTTTCAATATACATTGTATTGTGTAGTCATTTTTTTTAATATTAATAGTCGGAGTTGAGGCGTCATGACAAAAAACAAAATCACATATACGGTTATAGCTGTAGGAATTTTACTACGTTCCCCCTTTTACGTCTTATCTGAATATTCGCATGCAGCTATGTTAGCGATTGGACGAAACGTTTTCTGCGCTAATGCATTGTTGAACTACGTGCCATTTCACTTCCATCGCGCGTTGTTGCAGGATATTCTGCTCACACAGTCGCGTTTCAGCACCTATTTTTTTCAATTCTTGGCGGTGTTAAGTAGCTTCTGCGTTGGGACGAGGCCTAGTAACTTCATACCCCGCGGAAGTTATTTTTGTGGTGATTTTTTAACGTATTTTCGTGACTTTTTTTTTTCTAAATTCGGTGGTATGAGTTTACCGCCCATTCAATTCGGTGTGGATTATTTCGATTTATAACGTGAATTTTGGATTATTTTACGTGTATTTGCCCTAAGGATTATTTCTATGTCTGTCTGTGCGGTGGAGGAATGAGGATGGGGGGGGGGGGGGAACAGGTGAGAAGCGGTTGAAAAAAAACTTCTGCATTCTTCGCGGGGTTACGGTAGACTTGGCACTTCTTGGTGCCAAGGCAGGGTGCCTATACTGCTTTCTCACCTCACCCGAGTCCCCTGGGACAATGTGCTTACATCACCTAGTGTGACAGAGAGAGCTTGGGTGTCTCTCGGTTCCTATTACTATTATATATAAGTAACCAGATACACTGAAATACTATTATGGTAGTAGTATAGTATAGTATAGAACCGAGCACGCCCAGGCTCTGTCGCGTTTGCGAGTACTATTATGGTGTTTTATATTTCGGTTATGATTAGAGTGACCATATTTTAGCAAGAAAAATACATTATTAAAAAAGTAATGGTCCATTATGGAGTAACGGACTCAGAACAAGAAAGCGACGCAGAAAATTGATCATTCGCATATACAAATGCAAGTTTAAACATGCAAAATTGCATTATACGTTCGTTATATCCGGAGATTCGCTATAAGAGGTGTGCGATTTGAAGAAGATATGCAAGGGCGTACCCAGGATCTGAACTAGAGGGGGCGGGGCGATTGTACCGATACTAAATTGATACGTATGTGCTGTGTGCCAATTACTACACTAACTTCCTACTCTATCCTTCTGGGGGGCGCAGCGGCCCCCTCTGCCCCTCGATGGGTACGCCCATGAAGATATACAGTAGGGCCTCTCAAATCCGAACTTTTGGGGATGTAGGTAATTCCGGATTAGGGAATCTTTCGGATTATGGATCCACTTTTGTTTATTTCCCAATTTTTCATATTTAAATCAGTAACATACCTCTTAGAGCACTTTAATTCATATTTTCCTTTGAAAGAAAATTAATAAAGGGAAATGCATATGCGTATAGTAACATAATTTTCATTTAAAACCATAATTTCAAATTTACGTACCGTTACTGGTTCCAATTCCAATTATACGGGGTTCTTCTTCTTCGGCTATTCCCCGATTGTTACTCTTTTTTAGGCTGAAAGGAGGACAAGACTCAAGTCGCAGATACGGTAGTTTTGATCCAGGTGCACGCGCATGCGCAATATGAGAGGGTTACTTTTCTTCGAGTTTAAAGTGTGTCTCCGGCTGTTACGTGCGGCAACTTATCGCCAAACACCAGGATTCATTAACGATTTCGCTTTTATTTTGTCATGGCTGCTCGCGCGGTAATATTAACATGATATATTATTTAATAGTAATATAATGACTACTTTATTATTAAATATAGGCCGAACTCCCGCTGGCCTGCGGCCCGCAAACGGCTTCGCCCCCCCCCCCACACCGGAATCTCGTTACGCTCGGACGTCGCTTCGCTTCTCCGGCCGTTAAAGGGGGGCGACCCTTGTCCCCGGACTGAAAATATCAACTCTGTTTTCACCACAACCGGAAACATGGCAATATTATTTCACTGAAATGCAAGATAATTCCAGACTGATGAAAGTGATACTTTCAAAATTAATTAAAAAGCGATAATTCCAGAATTAAGGAAAGATGTAATTCCAAAATTAATGAAAGAAAAATCCTAGTATTATTTAGAGATAATTCTAGAATTAATTAAAGAGGTAATTCCAGCATTAATGAAAGATAATTTCAGATTGAAGAAAGTGATAATTCATAAATTATGAAAGCGTTAATTCCAAAATTAAGGTAAGATATAATTTCAGAATCAATGAAAGAAATAATTCCAGCATAAATAAAAGAAATAATTTCAGTATTAATGAAAGAAATAATTAATAAAGGAAATAATTCCAGCATTAATGAAAGAAAATTCCAAAATTAATGAATTAAAATTCCAGAATTAATGAAGGAAAATCTCAGAATTAATGAAGGAAAATCTCAGAATTAATGAAGGAAAATCTCAGAATTAATGAAGGAAAATCTCAGAATTAATGAAGGAAAATCTCAGAATTAATGAAGGAAAATCTCAGAATTAATGAAGGAAAATCTCAGAATTAATGAAGGAAAATCTCAGAATTAATGAAGGAAAATCTCAGAATTAATGAAGGAAAATCTCAGAATTAATGAAGGAAAATAATTTTAATTTTATCTGAGATTTGGATATTTGAAAATGAGATTAATGTATATAATATTGAAGACTTTGATAAATCTTATTGTTGCAGAGATCAATCTAGATCAGGAGGTGTATATTGCAAACTGCCGAATATGTATTGTTACGTAGTAATCAGTTCAATCTCTCTATTTTAGCTGTTTATCGTTCGCATGCTTATGCAATCGAGTATTTCAATAATGAATTCATGGGTTTGATCCAGCACATTACTGCTGATAATCTGATACTAATAGGTGACCTGAATATTGATATTCTATCTGATCAACCGTACATCATTGATTTTTTAACCAATCTCTCTGAAAATGAATTGATCTCTCTATACGGTGAACCAACTAGAGTCACTGCAAATACTGCAACATGCATTGATCATTTACTTGCTCGTTGTTCTCCAAAACATATGGATGTTGTATCAGGCATTTTTAAATGTGATGTTACAGATCATTATGCAGTTGTGTGCAGGGTTAACTTTACTTATCCACATAATTTAAATCTCAAGGAGACACATTCATTCAACTCGTTCAATAAAATATAAAGCGGTTTGTAATTTTCTCCCGAACTATAAATTTTTTTGTTCTTCTGATAATCTAGACATTCGATATAATAGTTTCGTATATGCTATAGATTCTATTAAGCAAAATTTTAGTTTCAATAAAAACCAAAGGTACAGGAAGCCTTAGGTCGATGATCCGATTTATGAATTAATTCTTCTCAAAGAAAAACTTTGGAAAAAGTGCCGTGTAGGCATCCTTTTGATGAAATTTATAAATGTGAATATAAATCAGTTGCTCGAAATCTTAAATTGCAAAAAATAAATATCTCTGCACTGAATTTAAAAAAATGCAACACAAGTAGAAAACAATGGTCTTTCATAAATAATTTAACTGGTAGTATTTCTAAGAATGTGTTGCCTGATAGCACTGACGATAACATTTCAGCTGAAAACTTTAATTCTCATTTCAATAATATAAGCTGTAACACCTTCATTGATGTAAATACTGTTGATTTTAAAAAATTCTTAACCCAATCTTCAACTTCATTTTTCTTTCATCCACTTGAGGGCTCTGAAACACTAAGCGTTGCAAATTTAATCTGTAGAAAGAATACTCTTCGGATTATGATGGGATTAACACTAAGATTTTAAAATCTTTGTTTTAATAACGTACAATTTCTCACAAATTTTATAAATAATTCCATCACTCATAATAGCTTCCCTTGTTCATTAAAAGGTGATACTGTGATTCCCATTTTCAAATCTGGGGATAACATTAATTAAGCAACTATCGTTCTATTTCGATTTTACAGATTTTTTTTAAACTGATAGAATCCTCAATGAAAATCAGACTTGTTAGTTTTTTACTTAACAACAATTTCTTTGCTCCTAATGAATATGGATTTTTGCAGGGACGCAGTACCGAATATGTGCTTTACTAAACTTCTGCAAATTTACATACAGAAGCATCGATAGAAATAAACAAACTGTAGCTATTTTTCTTGATATCTCTAAGGCATTTGACTCCGTAAATCACGAAATTTTACTTAGTAAACTGTATTATGCCGGTGTCTGGGGTGAACCACTTCTTTGGTTCAGATCTTACTTAAGAAATAGAACACAAAATGTTAAAATTAACAATTCATTTAGTTCTTACTCGAACATCGGTAGAGGAGTTCCTCAATGATCCATTTTGGGTCCATTGCTTTTCATTATTTTCATCAATGATTTTTGTACTTTAAAACTTTTCGGTAAAATTATTACATACGCCGATGACTCTGTAATTCTTTATTCATGCGACCATAAATTTACATTGATATCTCAAATTGAGAAAGATCTTCTAATTATTAACGATCGGTTTGCTTAGAACAATATGAGGTTAAACCTTGACAAAACGAAATTTATGTACTTTTGCCTCAGGGGAAGTTCCAATTCAAATCTTGTTCTCAAATCTCATGAAACAAGTTGTTCACTTCATGCTTGTAATTGTCAATGTCTAGGAGAGGTCTTCTCGTGGAAATATCTCGGTATCTACGTTGATTCTAATTTGAAATGGAAACCTCATGTTGAATTCCTCACGAAAAAACTCAGATTTTTCTTGTATAAGTTTTACCATTTGCGAAGAATTGTTCATCACACTTTTTTGCGCTCTGTTTATTATTCCCGGGTTCATTCATCATTACAATACGGTCTACTTACATGGGACTGCGATTATAAGACTAACTTATTACCAATTGTAACCATTCAATTCAAGTTTCTGAAGTTTTTAGGGTACTCAACTTCAAAAATGACATTTCTTTATGTAATAAATATATCCTAAACCTACGACAACTTGTCTTCTATAAAGCAATAATTTTTCTGCACAGAAACAAAAATCTTTGCACACCCAAAATGAATGTTTCCTTGAGACGACCTCACAGTGGTCTTTGAGATTCCCTCACATAGAAAAAATATTTTTTGCAAACATTTTTTTTTTACATTGCTCCTAAAATTTATAACACTTTACATATTGAATTGCAAAATATAACACCGTTTCCTGCTTTTAAACGACGACTTCAACAATACATTGCTAACATACCAAATATTGAAACTTATTTTAATACTCAGACGTAAACTTATACATTTTGAAGTGTTTCACCGAAGCGATTTGCTTATTTTTTACAAATAAATTCCTGTCCGCCACAACTACTTTTTAATACTCAGTGCATATATTTTCTTGATTTGCTGATATGTATATTTTTTCATGCATGCATTTCTTTATTCTTTTTTTATTCTCGCGCTTTTAACATAGCAATACTAATTTCACTATTGACTTATAGTTTTAGCTTCATTATTTGTTGTCAGTACGGGTAACCAAGTTACCTCTTGTCACTCTCAGTGTATCAAAAAGTTACTTCAGTCTGTAACATGTTGTGCATGTATATATATATTTTTCCCCTTTCTTTGTATAAGTGAAAGTGAATAAATGTCTTTTTGAAAAAAAAAAAAATCTCAGAATTGATGAAGAAAAATTACAAAATTAATGAATAAAATCTCAGAAGTAATGAAGGAAAATCTCAGAAGTAATGAAGGAAAATCTCAGAATTAATGAAGAAAATCTCAGAATTAATGAAGGAAAATCTCAGAAGTAATGAAGGAAAATCTCAGAATTAATGAAGAAAATCTCAGAATTAATGAAGGAAAATCTTAATTAATACAGGAAAATTCCAAAATTAATGAAGAAAAATCTCAGAATTAATGAGATTTAGGAAAATTTAAAGGAAAATCTCAGAATTAATGAAGGAAAATCTCAGAATTAATGAAGGAAAATTCCAGAATTGATGAAGGAAAATTCCAGAATTGATGAAGGAAAATCTCAGAATTAATGAAGGAAAATCTCAGAATTAATGAAGAAAATCTCAGAATTAATGAAGGAAAATCTTAATTAATACAGGAAAATTCCAAAATTAATGAAGAAAAATCTCAGAATTAATGAAGGAAAATCTTAATTAATACAGGAAAATTCCAAAATTAATGAAGGAAAATCTTAATTAATACAGGAAAATTCCAAAATTAATGAAGAAAAATCTCAGAAATGAAGAAAAATCTCAGAATTAATGAAGGAAAATCTCAGAATTAATGAAGGAAAATTCCAGAATTGATGAAGGAAAATTCCAAAATTAATGAAGGAAAATCTCAGAATTAATGAAGGAAAATCTCAGAATTAATGAAGGAAAATCTCAGAATTAATGAAGGAAAATCTCAGAATTAATGAAGGAAAATCTCAGAATTAATGAAGGAAAATCTCAGAATTAATGAAGGAAAATTCCAGAATTGATGAAAGAAATTTTTCAGCATTTAATGAAAGAAATAATTTAATCTTTTTCATCTTTAGAGGAGAGGTCCCAATCCTTTTTTTTATCATTCAAACACAATATTTAGAGACCGAACTGTACATTTCTATGGGCAAATTGCCAGGCACGAACTGTTTCACCGAGTCACGTGATTTCCTTGCATTTGATGTCGCTGCCGTCGCGGCGGCTGGATGCTCCCTCCAGTAATATAAAGCTCGATGGTCGTATCCCTTTACGCTAGCGGTTCTCAACCCTTTTCAGTCCGCGTACCGCCGACCCCGAATCCTCCAGACTCCCTCCCCCCCAATCTGTTTCATCCATTACAGATTTCGAAAATTAAAAAGAAGGTACATGTTGAATTAAATTAAAGTCTAATTTTTCATTATTTAGCTTTTTATTTTTCAAGTAGCTTTTTTTTATTTTTAACAAATTAACACAAAGATTGGGAAAAAATTAATGTGATGTTTGGGACTGTATTGAATTACAAAGTTTTGAAAAATTAAGCTCAAAAGAGGATAAACACAAACTCCAATCCGGAGCTACGTTTATTTTTCTTCGTTATTTTTTTAAGTAAGTACACGAACAAAATGCCCGTTCAACAAGCTCCGTGCTAACAAAAACATGGCTTTTCTAGAAAGTTCAACGTATTCGTCACCGCAGCAAGCCCAAAAACTGACTAGGTTCATCATTCCGCCATCGAAAAGGATCTTCAGAGGGGTTATCTGATTCGAGCTCTAGCAATTTCTCCTTTTGTGGAATCGACAATGAAGCCGGTTCAAAATGGAATGGTTCTTTGAAAGGATTAGATGTCTACCGATCACCCATTTCCGGCTCTGAAAAATATTTTCCAAACGAGGATTTTAATCCTTCCAAGTGACCACCGACTGTTAAATTTAGCTTGGTTTGTGACAAGAAATCGTGAAGTGTTGCAAACACTTCCTAAAAAAAAAAGGCTACCCCCGTGCCGAATTTCAAACAGCCACGTCAGGACTTTACCCCCGGGACAACCACCTGACTTCGGTGTGCAAAAGCAAAGCGTTGTGAAGGACGTCCATGTCTTCACACAACAATTTAACCAACCTGTAGTTGGTAGGATTCACCTTGATAAAGTTGACAACTTCAACCGCTTCAAGAACGTTTCGGAAATTTGGAGGCAACGGTTTCGATGCAGGGATCTGTCTGTGAATACAGCAGTGAGTCCATTTCATTTTGGTAGCGAATTCTGCCACGCGTGCACAAAGACCTGAGTAGCAATCTTCCGTGGATTTTCCTCCATCTGAGTCGATCCCAATGCATTTTGGCCATTGAATACTTTTTTCAACGAAATAATGATTAATTGCTGCAAGTAAGTCTTTAACAGGCGTACGACCCCACCAATGGGTGACAAACAAAAAGATTTACTTCGAATTCTCTTTCAAGCGTACTTAGCAATTATAAGTACTGTAGTATAGAATATTGCGCAACGTCGGTACTTTCGTCGACTTGGATAAACAAAAAATTCAAAACCTTTAACGTGACTTATGACTGACATGTCCTATATTCTTTAAGACACCGTATTATTTGACAGAGGTATTGAACTCATTATAAGAGCACTTTCCTCCGCAAACATACATCTGACAGCATCTTTTCACCAATAGTGTAATTTTTTTCCTCGTCTCGCAATGTGATAGCTAATGTAGTTGGAGGTCTCGGTAGCTTTGGTAGAATCACTTTTGGAAGATTCAAAATATTTTTTCACGTTCACAGGTGCACGGTATTTCATTTTGGTGTTTTAGTCCACCACTGATCCATAGAGAGGCACCCGCACTAACGGTGCAGATCCCAGGAATAGAAAACGGAGCGGGAGTAACGCAGGAGTGTTTGTTGCAGAGCTGACAAAGTGACGGTCGTAACAGAAACCAGATGCCAGGAGTTAAGAAAAAGGGAAAGCCCGGTCAGGACAGTGACATGGAGAGGCAGGAGGTAACAACGACGAGCTGAGAAGAGAGACAACAAGCGCTGTTGAACTTTGTTCGTTTTTTTTTTAAATTCCCTTTTTCACACAACGATGACACAACACGGCACAGAGAAGGTGCCACTAGAGGAACCAGAAAAACAAGGGATCAGTTTCCTACAGTTTAATGCTGACAGAGCAAGAGGAGCAATGCTACAAATGGCTCACAATGCTGCAGCCATGGGAATAGACGTTATATTGGTGCAAGAACCTTGGAAGCATAAAGGAGCGGTCAGAGGAATCCCACAGGAGTGGAAAGTATGGTCCTCAAAGAACCTGAAAGCGACGGTCATCATAGCCAACAAGAAGATAGAGGGAGCAACCGTCAAAATTGGAGAACAATCGGCCACAGTTAGGGTGCGGGTGAGAGGAAAGGAGATTACATTATCCAGCTGCTACTCATCGCCATACGAGGAACTGGAAGAAGCACTCAACGAAATGAAGGAGACGATAAGGAGGAGTAAAGGAGTACCAGTGATCATAGGAGCCGACCCCAATGGTCATCATGAGGAGTGGAGGGTACAAAAAAAGTGACGACAGGGGAACAGCAATCCACGACATGACTATGGAGACGGGTCTTGACGTAGTCAACAAAGGGAATACAACACCGACATACGACCTTGACGGACGAGAGGGATGGCCGGACTTGACGATGGTAGTAAGCAGTAAAGCAGGAGAATTGAGCGGATGGAGCGTTGGAGACGAAATCACTGCAAGTTCACATAAGTATCTGCACTTCTGGTGGGGGAAAGAGAAACCAAGCCCACACAGAAGAACGTATAGTGCGTCTATCAAAAGGATCAATAGCTTCGCAAAAAAAGCTCAAAGGCAGAACACAACAGATGATAGACAATGTCAAGAAAATCGGAAATGTAGACCAACTGGACAGAATAACTGAACAAATAACGGTGGTGATAAAGCAGACGGCGGATAGGACCCTAGCAACCAGAGTGGCACCGAGAAAAAGGGAGGCACCGTGGTGGACCAGCTAGAGGTACAGAGGAAGCTGCTGACAGCCAAACTCCGAAGATGGAAGAGAAAAAGATGGAGTATAGGGTAGAATTCCGAAAACACAGACAGCGGTATACAATAAGCTGGTAAGACGAACTAAGACGGAAGAATGGAGGAAGTTATGCGGGAAAGCGGTAGACTCATTCGGGAACGTATATCATGCGACAGTCAAGGCAAGGAGGTCTACGGCCCAGATTCTAATGGGAGAGGAGGCAGAGAACATGGAAGAGGCATTGGAACAGCAGCTCCAAAGACTCTACCCGATACATGAAGAAGAGCAGGAATGACAGAACAGAGATAGAGGACAGGAGACAGCAGAGCATGGTCAACAGGAGAGAAGGACGGAGCCAAGGACAACGGAGAAAGAGATCCAGAGATCGCTGAATAAAACTGGAAACAAAAAAGCGCCAGGCCCAGATGGGATAACTATACAAATGCGAAAAAAGATTCACGAGGCATACCCGGGATTGTTCACTGAGTTATATAACAAGTGCCTGGATCAGGGTAGCATATCGAGGATTTTCAAGATTGGAAAGATAGTATTGATACCCAAGCCAGGGAAGGAACAAGAAAAGTTGGAATCGTACCGCCCGGTGACACTACTATCACATACGGGAAAAGTTCTGGAAAGAATACTGGTGACTAGGACTGTCTATCATCTGGACAAGAAAAAATTCTTGCATCCAAACCAGTACGGATTCCGGATGAGCAGGCCGGCGGACAAGGCGTTGTGCGATGTAATAGACAGTCTACGAGAAAGAAGAGCGAGACAAGAGCATACGGTATTAATATCAGCTGACATCAAGGGGGCATTCAATGCTCTTCGTTACGGAAATCTCAGGAAAATAATCCAGCAACTGCCGATACCAACAGAGCTGAAGCTGACACTGAAAGCTCTCTTGAAGGGCCGAAAAGTTCTGATGGAGGTAGAAGGAGAGACAGTGGAGCATGCACAGACAAGAGGATGCCCAGAGGGATCATGCTCTGGCCCCTCATGCGGAATATAACGATGGATGCGCTGCTAAAAGAAAGATGGAGGGAGGGGGGGGTCAGAGTACAAGCGTTCGCAGACGACCTACTGCTGTTAATCTCGAAGCCCAGATGGGATGATGTAGAGGAAACAGTTGGAGAAGCGCTGGAGACAGTTGCAACATGGATGGATCGGATCAACCTAGAGCCAGCACTCGACAAAATTGGTTACATGTGGTTTAGTACACGAGACAAGCGACCTAAAATCAGGATGAGAAACCAGAGACTCACATGAAGAAAAGAAATGAAATACCTTGGGATGCTGATCGACAGCGACCTGGATTGGATTCCACGTATTCGACAGCAAGGAAAGAAGACCAATACAAACCTACAGAAGATGATGGCCATAGTAGGTCCAAGATGGGGAATTAACCAGAGGACGAAAGAGTGCTCTATAACCAGGTGGCAACCAAGACAGTAACGTATGGAGCAGCCGCGTGGTAAGCTAGCCCGACAGAGAAAATGAAAAGACAGCTCGATACCCTCCAAAGAGGGTTCCTGTTCTTTATGACAAGGGCGTATCACAAAATATCGACGGCGGCAATGCAAAGCATAACAAGAGTACCCCCCCCCCCTTGAGTTTGTATACTGACTTCGTATGCAAATCAGCGAGAATATCCAGACTCAACAGAATGATGACAGTTGGAGAAAGGCTGATAGTACCAGCGGAGGTGGAGGGAAGAGCTATAGGATGGGGCGACCACCCAGCTAACGAAATCCAGGAGCAACAAGTCGTAACGACGGAGCGAGAAGAAACCATCTCATACGAGGGAAGGACAATATTTACGGATGGGTCCAAGACGGATAGTGGAACAAGATCAGCGTACGTGGAGTATCAAGGGGGTGAAAGAGTCGAGTCCTGGAGAGAGAAACTGAGAGAGGAATGCACAGTATTTCAAGCAGAGCTGTGGGCGATCCGAAAAGCACTGGAGCAACGGGAGGATAATTTGGAGATGACCATATATTCAGACAGTAAATCAAGCTTGGAAGCCATCAAGGACCCTTTAACAAGACACGAAGATGCTAGAGCCATAAGAAGAACACTGAAAGAGAGGGGGAATGTTGCACTGATGTGGGTGAGAGGCCATGTGGGCGAACGTGGAAACGAGTAAGCAGATCAGTTGGCGAAGTAAGCGACGAAACTGGAGACAACGTCCCAGGAGAAGAATATCCCTGCGGCAACGGTCAAAAGAATAATTAAAGGCTTATTCATAGTCATCCCAAAAGTGTCCAGTGGAAAGAACGTTACTGGAGTAGGGAAAATACAATCTTCTTCTCCTCGGGCCATGGACCGTTTCCCACCAACTTCAAGCATTTCAAAATTTCCGATAACGAGCAGTGTATATGCGGAGGAGTGGGAAGTCCAATTCACTTTGCAACGGAATGTGTCCGCACCAGTCGATTCCACTTAGTTAAGCCACGGCCGCAATTGGAGAACGAGTGCTTTAAAAGAATGGCCAAGGATGATAAAGCACTTAGGAAAATCAAGGAACTGGTCGGCATTTTGGAAGAGAACATGGAGTGGCTCCATAATAAGCGGACGGGAGCGGCAGATCGAGCGACGAGCGCACCTGCACCCAGGAGAAGGAGTGAGAGGATCAGAAGACGTTAGCAGACAGAACAGGAGACGGGACGACAGGGAGAAGAAAAGGAGGAAAACGACGATCAAGAGACAGACGATCCAGGCTCCGACTTCCAATGAGGACGAGGCGAAGAAGGAGGAAGTCACGAATTAGTCTTTAATTAAATAAGGGCAAAAGCTGTTCCTTGTAGGCAACAGTCCCTTGAAACTATACCGGTTGAGCGGCTGCTCGAGGGGCGGCTGGTCAGGTGTCAGGCAGTTGAATGTATTTTGCGTGTTGTATACTTGATATACAGTCGCTTTCGTGGCCCGGGGGATTTGGGGGACACACACACACTCATACTTCCGGCACAACTCTATAGGTAGTAAATTGTCTATGGCGATAGACCGGAGTTGTGCTCGGTTTGAATGAATGATTGTTGACGCTGATCAACTGGAACTGGTTGCTCTGTGCGAAGGTTCGTTGTTCGGCTAAGATCGTTAGCTCCTCCACAATCGTACGGTCAACCGGGATCCTCGAAGACAGAGTGTGATGGTTAATATTATACCCACCGATATTTCTTAACAATGAGTAGATTTTTGGAAAAAACTGCTAATTTTTCTCCATCTATGAAATCCCGCACGGTCGAATATCGGTCCTTTCGGGCTTTCGGATCGAAACATCTATACAATCCCGAACGGTGGGCTTTCCGATCGAAAGGGTTGGTGGGAATCAAGGGTCTGAGAACAGCCGACCCGATTTTCGATTACGGAAAAAGGTTTTCGCGATGGAAGCGGGCCGAAAACGGCTTGGGATGGGAAAAGAGGTCGCGATCTTTCCTTTCAGGACTGGCAGTTATAATGCTAAGGCGTATTACCGGCGTACGCAATGCGTAAATAGGTGTACGGTAATTTGCAGATCGGCGCAAAATACTCAAGAAAGAAAAAAAAAATTATAATTTCTTTACCGACAAAAAACATAAATAGGAGAAATATTGCAATGCAGTTTGAATACCTAGTTTTCTACGCATTATTGTGTAAGTAAAATTCTAATTTCAAAATTTCTAATTGCATTTGATGACATATTTCTACATAATGTTTTATGCATTTACTCAAACCCTTACTCGTATAAGGCGACGATACGCCGCATTCTTGCGTTAAAATGTCTTTTCAGAATATCCAACTGTGTTTGGCTACATATAACACCATCTGTATTCTATTCATTGATTATTAACCTTCACTCACATAAGACGACGAAAAGTAGCATTCTTCTATTATAAAATGTTTCTTTCAGAATCTGCAACTGTGTTTGACTACTTATAATACCATCGGTGTTTTATTCGAACCTTCACTTACATAAGACGACGACGAAACGTCGCTTAGTCGCTGTAACGCATAAGACGACTTTCATAGTCGCATTTGTCGCTGTAACGTATATCTTTATTTCAGATTCAATAACTGTGTTTTCAAGTCAACGTATCGTTGCATAGTTGTACTTTTTACGTGTAACTTTTCTTTCAGAATCTTCACGACGTTTGACGATATGTTACGAATCGATCTTAGTATTCGTATTTACTCGCATCTATACTCTTGCAAGACGACGTATAATCGTATGATGATTGTAACGCTTTATACACATGTATAACTCTTTTCTTTTTTTTTTAGAATCTTCACAGCGTTTGACGACGGTGAAATGAATATCGTTGGATTGTTCCAACGTCGATATGTTCCCACTGTTTTTAGTAGAGCTCTTCGATCGAGTTTTGATGAAATTAATGGTTAGCACCACCCCCCACCAGTCATTTCCCCTCTCCCTAGGATTTGTTAGGTCCCTTCGAATGGAAAAGGTAGGCAACGCGTTCGGTAGAACTCGATCGATTTTGGATTAGGCTCCGATAAGCTTAGGTCTCGGTGATTAGCGTCGTACTACGTCGATCGGCTGAGGTTGGTTTCCAACTTCGAGGTCTAAATGCGAGCCGATTTTATAAAGGCTCTCCACAGAGAGCACTGAATCCCATCCCTCCCCCTCCCCCGGCGACTGTCTTCGGTGATGAGTTTGAAATTTTTTCTCATATCGATGATAGTCGTTTGGTGGGACTTTTTTTCGACACCTTTCGCGCGGGGCTTATATACCAGATTAAAAATAAGGGGTCATTCAAGTATTACTGCAGCATCAATGGGGAGAGGTGGGGGGTTTCGGGTTTGCAGACTTTTTATGACAAGTGGGAGAGGGGGGGGGCTGAATAAGGCTTAAGAAGGGTTTTCCTGGGAGCAGGTTTCCTGTGCCGCGTGCAACGTGATTCGCCCAGCGCGACACGCCGTCCACTCACCAATAACAAAAGCAGCATGACTGTGTTTTCCTACAGAGCGCAATACGCCTCACGACAGCGCTTTACGTCAGGCGTGATTGGCCGACTGCTTCTGGAGGAGTCAAATGCGTCCTGCGCCGCGCGTTTTGCCGATGTTCTCTTCACTCTCTTGTGCGTTTTCTTTCCTTTCCCTTCAAACTGGAGAACGCAGACGACAGAGTAGCTGATGCCAAGGCCATTTACCATAATATAGCCGCCCTGATCTGATGCGCCACGCTAGGAAAACACAAACGCGTAGCGTGATTATGTAACATGTTTCTGCCGACTCGAAATGGTCTAATTCGGTTCACGCGGCGCAAAAAATCTATTCCTAGGAAAACCTGGCTTTACGTCATCACCCACATTTTATAAAAATATGAGATATTCTTAATGGCTTCTTTACCGGGTGTACTAAAAGACGAGAAGAACCTTTCGCTAGTTTATGGGCACCTGAATTAACATTCTTCCTAATGATAAGTCCTCTATAGAACCACTTTAGCGATCTCCAAATGCCTCGCTTATCCTTTAAGTGAGCTGGAAATGTGTAGCTGGACAATTGTGTCGTCACTCAAATGATCTGTAAGTATGCCGTTGATCACTTGAATAATCTGCAACTATGCCGTAGATCACTTAAATAATCTGGGAATGTTCCGCGGGTAACTTGAGTGATGTAGAACTGCACTGCTGGCCGCTTAACTGCTCCAAAACTGTGCCACATTCCACGTAAGAGATCTCAAAGGGCGGTATTCACCGACATGGTTTGAACTGCAGTCACAATTTTTGGATGGGTGATCGACACGGATTGGTTAAAACCCCGAATTTAACCAATCGTGTCGATCTCCTATCCGAAAATTGTGACTATATTTTAAACCATGTCCGTGAATACCACCCTTAATGTGCCTCAGACAACTTAAGTATTCTGGAATTGTGCCATGACTCTGTAGATTAAATGTCTGTGGTCTGTGAACTTGCCACAGGCCTACTTGAGTGATTTGAAAATGTGTCACGGGCCACTTAAATACTCTGGAATTACGCCACGGGTCACTTAAGCGATCTGTAAGTGGGCCGCTCAGTTTTCATTTCAATATGCGTTAGGAGGGGGGGGGAGTGCTGACGAAAATTTGCTGACAAGGGGGGGGGCGTAACTCCAAAGTATTCAAGTGGCCCGTGACACATTTTCAGATCACTCAAGTAGGCCTGTGGCACGTTCACGGACCACTTAGGTGACCCGTGACACATCTGCAGATTACTTGAATGACCCACGGCACAGTTCCAGAACACTTAAGTTGTCTGTGGCACATTTAGAGATCTCTTATATGGAATGTTGCACAGTTTTTAAGCATTCAAGCGGCCCGCAGTGCAGTTCTACATCACTCAAGTTACCCGCGGAACATTCCCAGATTATTCAAGTGATCAACGGCATAATTGCAGATTATTCAAGTGATCAACGGCATACTTACAGATCATTTGAGTGACGCCCGACACAGTTTCAGAGCATTTTTAAGCGGCCAGCTACACATTTCCAGCTCACTTAAAGTATCATCGGGACATTTAGAGATCGCTAAAGGGGTTCTATAGAGGACTTATCAGTAGGAAGAATGTTAATTCAGGTGCCCATAAACTAGCGAAAGGTTTTTTTTTGTTTTTAGCATACCAAGTAAGAATATTTAATACTAGCTATAATACCCGGCGCTGCCCGGGTTTTCTTCAATGAGGCTTTTTGGATCATGCGATATCTCCCTCTTTCTTTGAGGGATATGCAAACCGTGTCTAAGTTAACCAATATGGCGACTTCCTGCGCGACTCATGAAATAAACAAATCTAGATTTAAAGAAACATAGAAATGAATATATACTTTTCTTTCCTTTTTTAATATATTCATTTTTGCTATGTATTTCTATTCCCCCCCCCCCCCCCCCCGCAAACTTCAAGTTATCTATTTCTGCCTGTTTCAGCTTTCAAAAATGCTTATTTAAAGCTGTGGAATTTTTTCGATGTACTTTTTACGGGTCCATAATTAATTTTAAAACAACCTAAACTATATGAATTGATGCAGTTGAATATCGAAAGATAAGACGGAGACATTAATTTTCATGCTTGAGAAGATATAAATAAAAAGTTGAAATCAATGTTATTACATGAATACCCAACTCAAAAGTAGGTCCGGCTAATTAATTACTTCATATTCAATCTCCTGGGCTTCGTATATCTCTAAGCAAACACAATATTTCAGAAATCGGGAATTCTATACAATTTTTAAAATTATTGATGTGGCTGAAAACCCCACCAAATTTCAGCATTTCTACAGTAAAATCGGCAATTTTAACAGTGATTTCTATGAGTCTCACCCTTTTCCTGACCCTCAAAGCGATGCTGATGATGATTATGACGTCTATTCAAAAAGCCTCATTACTGAGAGTATTGAAATGTAATTGTATTGAATAGTAGTATTGTGTAGTATTGAAAGTATTGGCAAACCATTATAAAGGCATAAACTATTATACATATACATATACTAACAGGATTAAAGAAGTGACAAACAATTGTAAAGGCATATACACGTCTGAAACGCATTGCTAGGGGACCACGGTAACCAAAGTAAACGTTCGGAAAGTGATTGTTGAGGCCCAAAAACCATTGTTGCCCTACAGTTTTTTGCCCATTTGGGGCACTTACCCTACTGTGTAGCCTATCGTAGCCTACTAAAGTAGCCTATCGTTTAAGTCGGGTCCCATTTGGTATATATGCAAAATTTTGCGACGATCCATCTAAAATTGTAGATTTGTATAGAGAACATATATACACACAGACACACAAACAGACAGAAAATCAATTTTATATATATAGATTTTTATAAAGGGTGGTTGAGATAACGTAAGCATTATTAAAACCGCCCCCTCCCTGTCATCAAAAGTCAGAAAACCCAACCCCCCCCCCCATCGATGCTTACGTAATACTTGAATATGACCCCCCATAGGACAATTTATATACTCTGAAAGTTATCTTCGTTCACTATTTTAAATAAAGAATTTAAAAAACGGGACAATTTTTTTGTATGAAATCGAAACAGACAAAAGCATAGAAATGTCTCATAAAATTCGGCACGCATGGTCACGCCAATCCCGCTGTAAATTAGAAATACGAATTTTTCGTCGAATTGTTTAAGTTCTAAGACATTTTACTCTGGTCCTCGTATTCAGAAAAGTATGAGAAACGCTGACATATAAAGCCTCGTGTTTCTGTTTGCAGTTTTTCGCAAACCGTTTACGTTTTCGGCAATCAGGGGAACAAATAGAGCGCCGGGAAAAGTTCTAAAACACTAAACTTCAATTGTGCAGCGCGGAGGAATGAAACAAGAAAAGCTCTCTTTTTGATCAAAGCTGATTTTTCTGGATAATCACATTTATTGGGACACGCAGTTGCCATCATTGTTTCTCAGGAGCCTGAAAAAAATCGCAGTTGACACCAACAATAAGTGATAGAAAAAGTAGAAACTGAATGGCAGATGTATTAGAAAAGAGCGAAACACACACAGAATTTGGGTGAAGAAAACCATAAAAAGATCCCCCCAATATTGTAAAAAACAAAGTTCCACCGAAGTGTCCGGATTCGGGACGTCCCCCCTATACCGTAATATGCATCAAGAGATAAAACGCTATGGATATAGAAAATGATTATTACCTGTGGGATGTCGAGAAAAATGCTGCTACCACCTTGTTAGTCGAGAGAATCGCGTTGTTGTGATTCCGCTCATGGCAAAGGTCATCGTTTCCCCTTGAATATTTTGCTGTAAGAACCGGATTCTGGTGGTGGTCATTCACCAGCAAACTGTCCTTTATCAGCTTCTTCGTTAGCGAGTTAGTTATCTTACCGGTGGAGACGGATAAAAAAAAAACAGAGAATAAATAATAGGAGACACGACCCTTAACGAAATTCAAAAATCGAAATTCCTTGAATTGATTTTTTTAAATATTTTAAAGGAAGTACATTTTTTTTTTTTAAATTTTAAAAACGACGTAAAGGAAAAACAATCCATACATAGGAGAAATATTTTGCGTACCGGCGTACGCGATGCGTAAATAGGTTTACGGTAATTTACAGACCGGTGAAAATACATAAAAATGAGAAATACTGCAACATCGTTC
Source organism: Pholcus phalangioides (assembly GCF_987345545.1). Classification (NCBI taxonomy): domain Eukaryota; kingdom Metazoa; phylum Arthropoda; class Arachnida; order Araneae; family Pholcidae; genus Pholcus; species Pholcus phalangioides. Next base: position 18,112,754 of record NW_028301616.1, on the reverse strand, counting down.
CCCTCATCAGGGCCGTCATTTCAACATTTTCGGGGGGGGGGGGAAGGCAAACGTTTTCCAGAGGGAGGGCAAAGCACATGTACTCAATGTATGTATATACACTGAAGAGCCAAAAAAACTGTCACACCTGCCTAATATCGTGTAGGGTCCCCGCGAGCCCGCAGAAGTGCCGCAACACGACGTGGCATGGACTCGACTAATGTCTGAAGTAATGCTGGAGGTAATTGACACCATGAATCCTGCAGGGATGTCCATAAATCCGTAGGAGTAAGAGGGGGTGGAGATCTCTTCTGAACAGCACGTTGAAAGGCATCCCAGATATGTTCAATGATGTTCATGTTTGGGGATTTTGGTGGCCAGCGGAAGTGTCTAAAGTCAGAAGAGGTTCCTGGAGCCACTTTGTAGCAATTCTGGACGTGTGGGGTGTCGCATTGTCCTGCTGAAATTGTCCAAGTCCGTCGGAATGCACAATGGACATGAATGGGTGCAGGTGATCAGACAGGATGCTTACGTACCTGTCACCTGTCAGAGTCGTATCTAGACGTATCAGGGGTCCCATATCCGCCAACTGCACACGCCCCATACCATCACAGAGTCTCCACCAGCTTGAACAGCCCCCTGTTGACATGTAGGGTCCATGGATTCATGAGGTTGTCTCCATACCCGTACACGTCCATCAGCTCGAAGCAATTGGAACCGAGACTCGTCAGACCAGGCAACGTGTTTCCAGTCCTCAACAGTCCAATGTCGGTGTTGTCGGGCCCAGGCGAGGCGTAAAGCTTTGTGTCGTGCAGTCATCAAGGGTACACTTCGGCTCCGAAAGCCCATATCGATGATGTTTCGTTGAATGGTTCGCACGCTGACACTATTTGATGGCGCAGCATTGAAATCTGCAGCAATTTGCGGAAGGGTTGCACGTCTGTCACGTTTAATGAATCTCGTCAGTCGTCGTTGGTCCCGTTCTTGCACGATCTTTTTCCTGCCGCAGCGATGTCGTAGATTTAATTTTTTACCGGATTCCCGATATTCACGGTACACTCGTGAAATGGTCGTACGTGAAAATCCAAATTTCATCGCTACCTCGGAGATTCCCATCTCTCGTGCGCCGACTATAACACCACGGTCAGGCACTTGTTGCGTTATATAGGCGTTGCCGACCGCAGCGCCGTACTCTAATTGGTTCCATATCTCTTTATTTGCATACGCATGCCTGCACCAGTTTTTTTGGCTCTTCAGTTTATATACCATTCTTAGTGTATTTTCGAAAGCCAGGGCCCCCCCCCCCCACTAAATGACGGGACTGCCCCTCATGCTAGAAGCACGGACGTGCTATGTTCTTGGAAAGAAAAAAGAAAGCTAGAAATGGCGTTTAAATGTTTACTCTACCCATGTCACTACCCTATGGAAGTTATTTCCCTAAAATATGTGTTTTGTAACACGTGTTTTCAGTAGGGATAAACATTAATGTTTCAGGCAAAATTTACATTCCAAACAGCTGAGAAAGGAAAAAAAGGGGAAATTTGCACATTCACATGCTTCTAGCATGGGCATGGGGGGGGGGGGGGGTTGATTATATTCAAGAAAGCAAAAAATAAAAATTTGCGGACTGGCAAAAAATAGACAAAAAAGGAGAAATTGTGAACCGGCAAAAAAAATTACATGTACAGGAAAAATAATTTGCTGACAGGCAAAAAAATTATTTTTCCTGTTTATGTATTTTTTGCCGGTCTGCAAATTGTTTTTCTTATTCATGCATTTTTTTCCCGGTAGGTCAGTAGGTTTCGGTGGTGGCCGCTGTGCTGGTCGGGTGGTCATAATGACGGACTCCCGTCGCGAGGTCCCGGGTTCGAACCCCACCGTCACCACAGTGGTGGTCGGCTGAAGTTGGTTTTCTATGGTTCCCAACTTCAAGGCGCGAATGCGTGCCGATTACTCCCCCTTTAAAAAGTCCCGCAGCAGAGAGAGCACAATACCTCTACAAACAGTACAGATGTAATTCGATCGTAACACTTCACTCACTTCACTTCTGAAATGTAGATGGCAGCGCTGATAAATCAAACACAACACTACATACGCACTCAGACTGTTAGGTACACACGCAGTTACACTTCCGGCGCAACTTTCGTCCATAGATGGTGTGATAGACCTGAGTTGTGCTCGGTTTGAAAGAAAGAAAAGTAGGTTTTTCACAGTATTTCTCTCAGGGCCGTCATTTCAACTTTTTCCGGGGAGGGGGGGGCAAAGCACATGTACTCAATACATATATATTTGTATATATATATATATACATATATATATATACATATACATATACATATATATAATGGTATATATATATATATATATATATATATATATATATATATATACCATTTTTAGCGTATTTTCGAAAGCCGGGGGGGGGGCCGCCCCCCCCCCCTTAAATGACGGGCCTGGTATTTCTCCTTTTTGTGCATTATTCGCCGGTCAGCAAATTATTTTTCTTGTTTATATATTTTTTGCCGGTCCGCTATTTATTTCTCTTATTTTTACTTATTTTTGTGGCCCACAAATATTTCTCCCATTTCATTTACTTTTGCCGGTTCGCAAAAGCACGCAAGTTCGCACAGTTAAACAGTATTTAAACTTCTTTTTGAGGAACTCAGTCTCGAAATATGGAAATTTTCAGCTTTTTGAGATCATCAGAAAGATATCTTTCGGGAGCCAACTTTTAGTGTTTCAAAAAAGAGGTATAGTGATGAAAATTATTTGATCAGAGAAGCATAGGGAGCTAATAAGCTAGGCACGCCCTGAGATTATGTATCTACCTCTGTCAATCATATGAAACGAATTGTTGAACTCTTTCATTTTGTTACACATAATTGAATCTTGTTTGCCGGTGCTTTTGAATGAAATATTCAATATACTTTCTTAAGTTAACGAAGTTATCCTGAAAAGTGCAGTACTTCAGGCGAGTTCAGCAAGCTGCTCTATTTTTCAGAATTCGGGAGAACGTTTAAAAAAATTTAATTTTTCTTTCAAAAGTATAAAAATTTGAAAACAAAGGAAAAAAGGTGTAAATAAGTAAATTTTTAATAAATAAGTGAAATTTGAATAAATGAATCAATAAAATTTGAATAAATGAATCAATAAAATTTGAATAAATGAATCAATAAAATTTGAATAAATGAATCAATAAAATTTGAATAAATGAATCAATAAAATTTGAATAAATGAATCAATAAAATTTGAATAAATGAATCAATAAAATTTGAATAAATGAATCAATAAAATTTGAATAAATGAATCAATAAAATTTGAATAAATGAATCAATAAAATTTGAATAAATAAATCAAAATTTGAAATTGTAAAAAAAATTTTGAATGAATATATAAAATTTGAAATTATAAATAAAACTTCAAAATATAAATAAATCAAATTCAAAGATATGAATAAAATTTAAAGATATGAATAAAATTTAAAGATATGAATAAAATTTGAATAAAGAAATAAAATTTGGGGAAAAAATTCTAATGGATAAAAAAAAATTTATTAAAAAATAAAAGTACACAGTGTTGTTGAAAAATATCACAAATCAAACCAAAAAAAAATTATCAACCGAATTTTTTTATCAATAATGGCTAAAAATTTGCAAAAAAAAAAAATCTTTATATCAATCTTATCATTCACTGATAAGATATACATATAAATACACGTCAAATTTCCAGAAAGACTTTAGTATATTCACAAAACAACAAAAATAAGAAAAAATATATTCAAATACAACAAACAGCAATATATTTCTTAAAATTTTTTTCAACAGCCTAGAATTCTTCTATTTTTATATGTAAAAAAATCCCAGAGAAACTCAATTAACTACACCGTAATCTCACAAACATACAAGTGTTTACATAAGCTTTGAGATTTGATAACATATCGACATCTCTTCACACGAAAAAAAAATCGGACTTTGTTCTTAGTTCTTCCCTGGGTTTGGTTTTCCTTAGCTCTCAGAAAAGTTAGCGTCGGCGATGACGACGACTCCTCTATCATTCCACCAATCACTGCTTTTGACACGCACATACTTTACCGAAACAATTTATAACTGATAGTGATTTGTGACTTGGTCATTTCAAATCCCCATATTCCTCGTAAACAAAAAAAAAGAAAATAGATCCAACTCTCTCATACGCGCGCACTGATGTAAATCGTAAAAAAAAAAAGCATTCATTTCACATTTGCAAGTACCCAGCAGGTTCGAAAAGACGGTGGAAGATGGAAAAAGGAGGTACAGTAAAAGTAATAACTGTACCAGAGATGAGTTAATATGGACGGACAACGTGTACAGAAGAAGATAAGATCTAGATTTGACTCGTCTTTCGTTTACCCACCTTCGGTGAGTGTTTGTACATTAAATACATGTTTTTATTATATTATTATTAGTCGTGTCTATATTTTGCTTTGGGATTAACCATACGTGGTGAAAACGATGTTGAATAAATACTTTATGCGCATTTTTTTTTTTTTTTTTTTTAGTTTTGCCACATATTACTAAGACAATAAAATTTTTTAAATAAAATATTTTTATATATAAACCGCACAAAATTTTTATAAACCGTATGGAAAATTCAAATTCTAAATCCTAAAAAATCCTATACAAATCAAAACAATTTACATAATTACAGGCAATCAAAGATTCTATAAAAGCTGTACAGTATAACAAAGTTTCCACACTTTTTATAATCAAAATTTCTGTAATTTATATGTTAAAAAAATTATAATTTATATAATACAAAAAATATAATTTATATAATACAAAAATTATTATTTATATGATCAAAATTTCTATAAACTTTATAACCATGATTAATATTTATTTTACAATGAATTTTAAAATAAATATTTTAATAAACCTTTAAACTCTAAAAATTAAAGTAATTTCTGTAATCAAAATTCTTCAATACTTTCAGTTCAAATTCTACAATATCTATAATCTGCTATAATCTGAATTCTACAATATCTATAATCTGCTATAATCTGAATTCTACAATACCTATAATCTGAATTCTACAATATCTATAATCTGAATTCTACAATATCTATAATCTGAATTCTACAATATCTCTAATCTGAATTTTATAATATATATAATCTGAATTCTATAATATCTATAATCTGCTATAATATGAATTATACAATATCTATAATCTGAATTCTACAATATCTATAATCTGAATTCTACAATATCTCTAATCTGAATTCTACAATATCTATAATCTGAATTCTACAATATCTATAATTTGAATTCTACAATATCTCTAATCTGAATTTTATAATATATATAATCTGAATTCTATAATATCTATAATCTGCTATAATCTGAATTATACAATATCTATAATCTGAATTCTACAATATCTATAATCTGAATTCTACAATATCTCTAATCTGAATTCTACAATATCTCTAATCTGAATTCTACAATATCTCTAATCTGAATTCTATAATATCTATAATCTGCTATAATCTGAATTCTACAATATCTATAATCTGCTATAATCTGAATTCTACAATATCTATAATCTGAATTCTACAATATCTATAATCTGAATTCTACAATATCTATAATCTGAATTCTACAACTTCTATAATCTGAATTCTACAATATCTATAATCTGAATTCTACAATATCTATAATCTGAATTCTACAATATCTATAATCTGAATTCTACAATATCTATAATCTGAATTCTACAATATCTATAATCTGAATTCTACAATATCTATAATCAAAATTTCTATAATCAAAATATGGGTACTAGAGACAACGTGTACAGAAGATAAGATCTATATAAACTTTACTTGTCCTTTTTACATACCTTCGGTGTGTGTTTGTACATCAAATACATATTTTTATTCTATTATTATTATTCGTATAAATAATATTTTGCTTTAGGATTAACTGTACGTGGTAAAAATGTTGTTGAATAAATACTTTATACTCATTTTTTTAAGCTTTAGCTTTGCCTCACATTAATAGGACAAAAAAAAACTGATATGTTCTTTAAAATCTGTATTTTTGAATGAACTTTTTTAAAATAATTATTTTTATAAACCTTATAAGAAATTGAAGTTGTAAAACCTCAAAAAACTCTATAGAAATCAAAACAATTTATACCACTTATAATCAAAATTGTTCTATAAGCTATACAGTCTTCTTCAAAGTTTCTGTATAATTAACATAATAAAAATTCATTGAAACTGCGATAACTTTTATGATCATTATTTATCGCAGTTTCAATGAATTTTACAAAAATATTATTATAGACCTTTCTATATAGGAATTAAAATAATTTCTACAGTTTCTATAATCAAACTTCTACAATTTCTATAATCAAACTTCTACAATTTCTATAATCAAACTTCTACAATTTCTATAATCAAACTTCTACAATTTCTATAATCAAACTTCTACAATTTCTATAACCAAACTTCTACAATTTCTATAATCAAACTTCTACAATTTCTATAATCAAACTTCTACAATTTCTATAATCAAAATTTTAGTTTCTATAATCAAAATTTTAGTTTCTATAATCAAATTTCTGGTTTCTATAATCAAATTTCTGGTTTCTATAATCAAATTTCTACTTTCTATAATCTAAATTTCTACAATTTCTATAATGTAAATTTCTACAATTTCTATAATGTAAATTTCTACAATGTCTATAATCTAAATTTCTACAATTTTTATAATCTAAATTTCTACAATTTCTATAATTTAAATTTCTGCAATTTCTGTGATTAAAATTCTACAATTTCTATAAGTAAACTTACATAATTTCCTATAATATGAAATTCGACAATTTTTATAATTTTTATAAATGAAAATTTCTGCAATTTTTTTCTATAATCAAAATATGGACTGACAAAGTGTACAGAAGAATATAAGATCTAGACTTGTCTCTCTCGTTATCCACCTTCGGTAAATGTTTGTACATCAAATACATATTTTTATCATATTAATATTAGTCATGTCTTCTATTTTGCTTTGGGATTAACAATACGTGATGAAAATGTTGTTGAATAAATATTTCATAAGTATTTATTATTATTATTTTTTTTTTTTTTTTGTCTTTATAGAATAAAAATCATCAACATATTCCTCAAAATCTCTTATTTTTGAATTACTTTTGTTTTAAATAAAATATTTTTATAAATCGTACAGAAAGTTGTAAGTTTTAATAGGAAGTTGTAAAACCTCAAAGTTCTGCAGAAAACAAAATAATTTATAGAATATAATCACAATCGCTATAATTTATATAATCCAAGTTTCTATATATTTTGTAATCAAAGTTTCTATAAATTTTGTAATCAAAGTTTCTAACTTCAAAACAAATTTTTTAATTAAAGTTTCTATAAATTTTATAATTATAATTAAAATCCCTTTTAAATGAATTAAAAAAATACTTTTATAAACCTTCAAATTCTATAGAAATAGAAATAATTTCTACAATTTCTATAGAATTCTACAATAAAAATTCTACAATTTCTATAATCAAAATTCTACAATTTATACAATCAAGATTCTGCAATTTCTGCAACCAAAATTTCTTTTAGTTATAGAACAAAAATTTCTATAAATTTTATGATAATTAAGATCCCTATTTCAATGAATGAAAAATATATTTTTACAAAATTTAAAATTCTATAAAAATAGAAATAATTTCTACAATCAAAATTCTACAATCTCTATAGCAAAAATTCTAGAATTTTTATAATCAAAGTTCTACTATTTCTGTAATTTCAATTTCTAGAATTTTGTAATATAAATTTCTACAATTTCTATTATTTCTATAAAAAATTGCGATTATAGAAATTTTGAATAGAGAAATTTTACGGAATTTTTTTTTGAATAGAGAAATTACAGAATTTTTTTTTGAATAGAGAAATTACAGAATTTTTTTTTGAATAGAAAAATTACAGAATTTTTTTTTGAATAGAGATATAGAAATTATAGGAATTTTAATAATAGAAATTGTGGAAATTTTGATAATAGAAATTGTGGAAATTTTGATTATAGGAACTGAAAATTTGGATTACACTAGTTGTAGAAATTTCGGTGTTAGAAATTGTAGAAATTTTGGTTTTAGAAATTTGTATTGTAGAAATTATTTTAACTTGTATAGAATTTTGGAGCTGTTAAAATTTCAAAATTCTATAAGGTCTGTAAAATTATTTTATTTAAAAAAAAAACATGCAAACAGGGATTCCAATTCGATTGATTCAAATTATAAATATTTTGATTATATAAATTGTAGAAATTTTTATTTTTATTGTACAAATCCTCTTAATTTCTAAAGAAATTTTGAGATTTTACTATTTCAATAAATTACGAGATTCATTAAATAAAATTCATTCGAAAAAGAAATTTTATTCTGATTATAGAATTTACAGAAATTTTGTTGTATATGTTACAGATAAATTTTGTTGTATATGTTACAGATAAATTTTGTTGTATATGTTACAGATAAATTTTGTTGTATATGTTACAGATAAATTTTGTTGTATATGTTACAGATAAATTTTGTTGTACATACTACAGAAATTTTGTTGTATATACTACAGAAATTTTGATTGTATATATTACAGAAATTTTGATCGTATAAATTTCAGAAATTTTGATCGTATAAATTTCAGAAATTTTGTTCATAGAAATTATAGAAATTTTGTTCATAGAAGTTATAGAAATTTTGTTCATAGAAATTATAGAAATTTTGTTCATAGAAATTATAGAAATTTTGTTCATAGAAATTATAGAAATTTTGTTCATAGAAATTATAGAAATCATGAAAATTCTGTTTAGTAAAACTATTTCAATATCTATAGGATTTTTTTTTAATTTCAATTATACAAAATCTGTAAAAGTATAGGTCTATAAATAAAATTAAAAAAAATTCATTGGAAATTTGATGAGATTTTATTATAGAAATTTTTCATAGAAATTATAGAATCTTTGTTATGGAAATAACAAATCTTTATTACAGAAATTATCGAAATTCATATAGGAATTTTATGCTTTATCAGTGCCGTCTTAAGGCATGGGTCACCCGGGCACGGCCCAGGAGGCTTCAAGAGAAAAGGGGGGCCTCACAAAAATGGGATCTGGTTGAGATTTTCGAAAATTTGCCTGTTAGGGCCTCAGAAAAATCCTTTGGCCCGGGGGCCCATGATGCTCTTAAGACGGCCCTGTGCTTTATACAATTTTGGCTTTTATGCATAATGTGCATCTTAGATATGATGATTGGAAGTCGATCAATATTTGTGGATACATTATATCGATATGTATAAAATTTTAAGTAAAGCCTCGAAAAATGTATATATTCATATATTAAATAAATCTATGTAACTATGCATTATTTTTAATAAATCTATATATTCTTTTAAAGTAAGTAATTTTCACCAATCGAATCGCCTGAAAATTCTGATTTCTCCAATTTGCGCGAAGTCATAAAAGATAATAACGAAGAAATAATTCCACATTGAAAAATTTTGATTATCGATTATTTAAATTTAATTTTCATTTTCAGTTTATGTACAGGACGATTATAATTAAAGTTCCCGTATCCTGGGGTAGCCAAATTTTTAGGATATCTTAATGAGACCATGGGAGAGATAGATTTAAAAAAGTTCGATTTTCGACCACCAGGTGAAAAAAGGCTTTTTTTTTTATTGCTTATTACATTTTCCCATGGTCCACATAGCGTATATACCAATATAGCGTCAATGGAATACGCCCCCCCCCCCAGAACGGGCGCTACATTGGTCTGAGCAGTGTCAGTATACCGAAACTATATTTTAGCCGTAATTTCTGACTTCGTTCTTTTCTGAAACGTGTCTAGCCAGCACCTCCTAGAGATAGAAAGCCTCCGCAGTCTGCTTGTGACGTCAGTAAGTAGTCCATTTTCCCTCAGAATATTCAGGGGAAAAAATTTCCTGCTCGTGCAAGTATCATCGTTGTGCGGAAAAGAAATGATCATGCTCAAAACTGGCGATTTCTCTGCCCCACATCCAATCACTATGGGGTATTTGTGAGCCAATCAGGAAGATTCTACGCCAAAATAAGAAGAAGAAGCGAAATAGGATGCTGTGTTTCAAAATGTGTCAACCTTGCTAGGTAGTCTGAATGACGTTTATGGCAAACAGTGCAGAGAAAAAATCCTATCTCTAGGAGGTGCTGGTCTAGAGCACCCATTAGCTTGAAACCGCAGATTTCAAGGAAAAAACTCTTTTATTGCAAATTTTGAGGACTAATTTTTTGCAATATGCATAATTTTTCCTTCACTTTCATTTCCGAAAGTGGTCGTTATTTGGAAATCCTTGTTCGGTGGTTGATCTTAATATTAATTCAATGGGATGAGTGCGTTCTGTTCTAAGAAAACGTGGCCATTGTTCAGAGATTAGCATTGTTCGGAGGTGACCGTTTCTGGAGGTTCCCCTGTAGTTCGGTATCGGTTTTAAACTGTAGGTTCGGGGTACCCTAAGCGTTAAGCGTTTAACCTCGTTACAATCACGGGCATACTATTACGTCCAAACACCAGTGCAATAAATTCAAACACGTTCTTATGTGTTGTCTTTCCTCTCTCTTCAACATCGCGAAGCTTTATAGCAACCCTATCACCTACGGAAGATGCTTTTTCTTTCCCCCTCCTTTCTTTATAATGTATGTATCTTTTGACTACATACACGTAAGAGCGAAAGAGTACACATAGGGGGATAGTGAAAAGAGGATTCAAAAAAAAATCTCTCTTATCTAATATATTACCTATTATACATTTTCTTTTTATATATACATTCTTTCTTTCCCCCTTCTTCCTTTTTCTAACGTGTGATTAGGTTAAGACAAGGTTACCATATTTATCGCCGATCCATTAAATAAAGATTATCCTAACTTCTTGCCAAAACCTTTACGTCAAGTGGTTAAATTGCATTATTTTTTGTTTTTTTCGTTAACTATTCTGAAATCTTATACTTCTACGCCTCTCTCTTTCTATCCGCAAACCACATGCTGAACATTTTCTAAATATTTAATCAATGGTCTCGTTTGTGCTCACCTTGTCTTACCTTGGACTTGGTCTTATTTGTTTTGATATTTCCTTGCTCTGTGCTTGGCAGTAAGCCTTTCGGTAACTATCGAATGAAGTTGATCTGCATTTCCTATTGAAAACATTATCAATAGTTCCTCTTGTATCCCCTCCGGATTTTCTTTATCAGTGGTTATATCCATCTATTGAATCTTCAGAATCATCCTCGGTCACCAAACATCCAAACGAATCCAATTTGTTCTCCATGCCTTTGCTATTGTCCGTGTTCAGCAATCACAGATCGATACTGACAACATACTGTATAGCGTTCGAGCGATTTATCCGATTTTATTCCTTAGTGTAATACCAAGAACTTCAGCTCATACTTCCAGGGGGAAAAGGTTAATTGTTGCTCTTAAGGTATCTGAATACGTTAAAAACGTCATTTTGGAAGAAAGTATCGATTCCCCCCCCCCCCCATTTTTTTAATGAAAGCCTCATTTCTTGTCAGGGCCGTCTTAAGAGCATTATGATCTCCAGGGTTCTGAGGCCCTACAACACAAATTCTCGAAAACCTCAACCAGACCTCATTTTTATGAGCGCCCCTTTTCTCTTGAGGCTCCCGGGCCGTGCCCTGGTGGGCTCACGCCTTAAGACGGCACTGTTTCTTGTGATTGCAAAATAGGCCTTGTTTTGTATTACACTATAAAAGTTATTTTATAAAACTTGAAAATATCAACCTATTGGCCTTATTGGTTGCATTTGTTCGAATGCAACCGATACGCTTATTAGTTGAATTTTTCAAGTTTTATAAATGAAACTTTCTAAAACTTTTTTGTAGTTTAAAATACCGCTTTAATAAGCATTTTAGCGTAAACTGCACCTTGGCACAGTAGAAAAAAAATAGTTCAAATTTGTGTCGATAGAGGGTGCTGCACGAAAGCAAACTCACTGAAATATGCAAATCAGAGTCCAATAAAATGAAGATGTGCAATTTATTTCTGAATTTTCTTGTTACTGGCGCTTACATAAGGTTGTAATGCTGACATTGGTACATAAAGCACTATTGGTGAAGTTGTTTTACCTCATCCACGAATCGCCTGCTGAAGCTTTAAGAACGTTTCGGACACAGAAGAGATTAACGATTAAAAAAAAAAGCTTCAGGTCTAACGTTTTCGCACACACCATTCAAATATACCGATTTCTTCAACTTTTATTAATTTTTGAACTATTTACGAATTTGTGGGGCACCCTGTACACGACTATAATACGTTTGGACTTTTCATATTTCAGTTCTGTGCCTCGGAATCTCCTCTACAATAATCTGAAAAATATACAAAAATAAGGCCTGCCTGAACCATGAAGTTGAAGCTGAGAGTGGTCATCTCCCTGTTCATAACGTGTTCTGCACTAGGACTCCTGTCCTTGTTGTACTACGTGTCACTGGACGTCACCGAAGACGGTGACGAAGAAACGGGCGCACGATTCATTTTCCGACGCCGGGTGCCGGCGCCCACTCTCCACCACGTGCCGAAAGTCGAGAGGTTGCTGGCCGAAAACCATTCGGCGCTCTATCAGTTGGCAATGCAACAACACAATAGCACCCGGCCATTGGCTGACAGCAACGGGGCCCACGAAGTTTCCGTCGTATCCGACGAGAGCTTGCTGCTGTACAACTTGGGCCGAGACAGGTAACGTTACAAATTAACTCCCGTCCCCGATGGTGCTTGATTTAGAAAAATATGTTTTGTAAGGCCGGGATTACACTATGAAAGTTTTAGAAAAGTTATTTTATAAAACTTGAAAAATGCGACCAATAACATCAACAGTTGCATTTGCTCGAATGTAACCAATGTGCTTATTGGCTGAACTTTTCAGGTTTTATAAAAGAGCTTTTGTCGCGGGGCCGTCATTTCAACTTTTTCCAGAAAGGGGGGCAAACTTTCTCCGGGGGGGGGGCAAAGAACATATACTAAAGGTACGCATATATATGTATTTGTATGTATATATATATACCATTTGTAGTGCATTTTCAAACGCCAGGTGTGGTCAACGGGCCCCCCCTGCCCCCCCCCTAAATGACGGGCCTGGCTTTTGTAAAACTTTTATAGTGTAATCCCGTCCTAAGATCCAATAAAGCTATTAGATGGCAGCACAATATACAGGGTGTCCTGTAAGCGCTAGCACGGCCTTTATCTCATCAACCGTCCGTCATACAGTTGTGATTCCAGTTTAAAATATGCTCAAAAGGCGTTCAGAAATTACCCTGTACCAATTTTGCCAGTGGAAATGCAGTGTGTGTGTGACAAAATAAAAAAATTTAAATTTTTATACAGTCCTCCTGTACTCGAAAACCGAATTAGAAAGTTGTTGCCCTGTCTCTCCTGATACCAAAAAAAAAAAAATTCCGTATTGCTAAGTGCAATATTCACAGAGATATTCGAATTCGAAAAACGGAGGAAAAAACAGCGTTAAATGCGGGTGAAACGGTTTTTCCGCATTTAACGGTGTTCTTTCCCAAATTTCTTCCGTTTTGAGAATTCGAATATCTCTTTGCGAATATTGCACACTTAGCAATATGGGAATTTTTTTTTTTTTTTTTGATGGCATCAGGAGAGACAGGGCAACAACTTTCTAATTGGAAGTTACATCACAAGGGGGACCGTATAAAAATTTATATTTTTTATTTTGTTACACACACTGCATTTTCACTCTCAAAACTGGCACAAGGTAATTTTTGAACGCTTTTTGAGCACATTTTAAACTGGAATCACAACTGTATGACGGACGGTTGATGAGATAAAGTCCGTGCTAGCACTTACAGGACACCCTGTATATGTGGGTATATACGCAGATATTCTTCACGCTTGAGTGAGCTGCGCTTTGTGCTGGTGTTTATTAAAAGATGTAGACTCTGGATGATCCGGCGGTTTTTCAGGCCGGTTTTCTTCGAGCATAGGGGGTCATTCAAGTATTACGTCAGCATCGGGAGGAGGGGTTTCCGATTTGCTGACTTTTGATCACAACGGGGATTTGGATGATGCTTACATCATCAACCACCCTTTATGAAGATATGAAATGTTCTTAATGGCATCATTCGGTGCTCCAAAAACGGGAAAAAAACCTCTCGATAGTTATTGGGCACCTGAACTAACATTCTTCCTATTGATAAGTCCCCTACAGAGCTAGCTACTTTAGTGATCTCTAAATGTTTCACGGATCCTTCAAGTGCTCTGGAAAAGTTTCCGGGCCGCTTAAGTGCTATGGAACTGTGCCATGCATCACTCAAGTGATCCGTAATTATGCCACGGATCACTTAAGTAAGTTGGGAATGTTCCGCGAGTAACTTGAGTGATGTAGAACCGCACTGGGGGGCTGCTTAAGTGCTCTAAAACCACATGTCACTCGAGGGATCTCTAAATGTGCCACGGATCGTTCAACAGAACACCCTGTATATGTTTATATATATATATGTGTGTGTGTATGTAATAAGAAAAACAATCCCAGAATTGATGAAAATTCAGAATTCGTGAGAGAAATAGTTCCAGAATTGATTGAAATTTAGAATGTGTGACAGAATGATTTGCAGACCGGCAAGAAATAAACATATATAAATAGGAGAGAAATACTTTATATCAGGCCCGTAGCCAGAAATTTCGTTCGGGGGGGGGGACCAAAGTGATAGTAGATTTGGCCATCTTTTTCCCGTTGTTTCGTTCATTGTCTTACATTTCGGGAGGGAACAGACCCCCAAGAGTTCCCACCCTCGTTACGGCCTTGCTTTACTTAATGAAAATTTTTAACCTGCAAATATGAAATTTGGGAGTTACCCTCTTCGATGCAACTTGGATTTATGAGCAATCGCGTGTGGTTCTCCCACTATGAGCCCCACATGATTTTTCCGGGACATACTGTATTGATATCTTAATTTTAATGAGAAAAGGCTACTCAAAAAATAAAATATTCCACCGAAAATATTCCTCTGCGCATTCATAGCGAAACGTACGAGTATAAAGAAAAGTCTGAATGAGCGACTGATGAACGAAGTCGTCTACCGTCGCTAATAATAAAAAAAAAAAAATCAATGGAAGCTCCCTTCTTAATAAAAATCAGTGTTGTTACAGAGACGGGAAAAGTTCTCTTAGCTCCTCCCATTTCTCTGGTGTTTGCTGAGTATGCAGGTGGAGAAGTGTCCGACAGCCAAACACAGGTGCATCTGAGCACGACAAATCAACACCCATCACGAGGAGCAATTACCCACATATTATGTAATAATGTATCAGGGATGAGAGAGAGGTTTGATCCGACTTTCGGAATCAGAAGTGCTCGGTCTTCATTGAAGAGCGCGGGGGGGGGGGGGACACAAATTCGGTTTTAAAACGTGTGCCACTTGAGCGGTTAGTCGTGGGCCACATTGCAGTAAAGATGTTAGAAATTTTGGGTTTGGTGATGATTTGAAATTTTACGTTGGGCTTGGATTTTCGACTGCATCTCATCCATCTACATTGGGCTGAAGCCATGGCCACACTCGTGTCCTGGCTGGCCCAACAGTCTTTCGCGAATATTTGTTTCCTATATATTCCTTCCTTCCCTGAAGCAGCAGTGACGTAGGCTGGCCCAAAGTGCTTGAAGGTCTCAAGCGAAAAACGAGGTTTTTCAAGCGCCTATTTCTATCATTTACCAAGAACAACGGAAACGGTTTTTCCAGAACACTCTTCGTGTTGTGACTGTTGGCCTTCTTCGACCAATGTGTGGCCAGACGGATTGGAAGATCGGCAAAGAAGGCGAACCGTTGATTTTTGGGTTAGAAGCTAGAAAGGGTACTCGACCAGCCTTCCCGTACCTTCCAACTCGTTAACGGCAGTAAATGGCAATGCAGCGGTATGGCCGGGTTTGGTGAGGTAACCTCCAATATTTGACGATCATTGCCAATGGCGGAGCGGCCACACTACTTGCTGATGAAACGTATTGGGCCAGCCTTGACACGAGTGTGGCTATAACTTAACCACTGTGATCAAAAGACGTAATATTGCATCCAAACGCCAGCGGAGTGAATTCGCGCAAGTTTACTCTGTTTTCTTTCCTCTCTTCTGATCATCTCGAAGTTTTTTGTTGAAACCTTACAATTTTTTCCCCTTTGGTTTTTTCTATACCCTGATAGTTATTTTTTCCCTCACATATGATGTAACTTTCTTATAAGAGTGAAAGAGAAGAGGTAGGGTGAGGGTGAAAAGAAATCTAACTTTGTACCTACATTCTTATCACCTTATATATACTGTCTTACTCTTATATTTGGTTTTTTTTTCTTCCTTTTTCTAATGTGCAGTTAGGTTAGGACAAGGTTACTATATTTACTGCCGATTCGTCAAATAGAGAGCATCCGAATTTCTTGCCAATTCACTTGCAAGCGAAGGGTATAATGAGACACACCCAGAGATACGAACTCAGAGATGGCGTTCGCGTTGGGTATTAGTAAAATACAGTGTAACTATATGAATGAATAAGGATAAATAATTAAAATTAATACTTACCATCACAACCCATTTCGTCTCCTACTTTTTTGACCGCAGTTTTCGCCGCGTTTCCCGACGATGATACCGCTTATCTTTCATGTCCTACGAAGGGGTTTTCTGATGAACGTCAATTATTAAATTTTCGGTTCCATTCGACACGGGAAAATATTCTGACGAAAGGAGAGAAAAAAAAACCGACACGCGAGAGTGGCATGAAAAAAAAATAAAAGTAAACAACCACACTTTTCCCCTGCGGAGAAGGGACAAGAAGCGCAAAATCCCATTTCGGTGCGATCGGTCGCTCGTCTGCTGTTGCACCGGAAGTCACTCGCTCAAGATCGTTTGTAGTGTGTGGGCGACGTTTTCTCTTACTTTCTGTGCAGTGGGATCAGTGTTGAGGATACAAATGACTGCGCGTGACTTGTTTATCGCTTCCAGTGGTTGACCAGCCTAAGAGACTGTTTCGTGTATTCATATTTTGACCAACAAATTAAATTAAGTTCCATATCGTGGCAACCTAAAATGACTCATGGATTGAGCTCGTGTTTGTTGTACATTTTCACGGGGACTGTTTAACACTACGTAATTTTTTTTTCCCCCTCGATATTACGCATGGCAGGAGCAAGAGTCTGGTCGCTGCTCCGTCCAGAACCAACGACGACTGCGACGAAACGCTCTTCAAGAAGAGAGACCAGCAACAAGACCATTCCAAAGGCGACTATGCCGATCTCTTGAGGCTACTCGACATGTTGCCAGCCGTCGACGATGACGGCAACGGAAGATCAAGGGAATCCGCCGTTGTGACTATCCAAGAAATTCTAGGCATAACACCCCAGTAAGTGTCATTTCTATTTGTTCCTACTTTCAGGCAGGAGTAAGATTTTTTTTTTGAGATTATTCTATTTCCAAAATGCATTTAATAATCTCCAAAAATGTGTCTTAATATGCAACAGGTTTCCTCCTTACTTCCTCCTCACACCAATAACTATAACTGTTCACTTTGAATATTAGCGCCACACTTAGGACTAGCACATGGTATGTACTTGCACCACTTCTGCATCTATTTTATATATTTTTATATTGACTGCAACTTTTCTATTTTCTTCAACTTTTGTTTGTTTTTTCAAAAACATTTGTTTTGCTTTTTATTTTGATTCTTAAATTCAATGGTACTACAGCAGAACGTCGGGGGATCGAGCCTCTATTTAGGCTATGGAGGCCAAGAAATGCTCTCAGAAACGTTCTGTGTTAAGCCAATGTCAGAGTGTTTCCCCCCGACGAGAGCATGGCCCCCTGATGCGCGGCCCCTAGGATGGGACCTTTGGCGGGCCCCCAGACTAGACTTTTCACGGGCCCCTTTATAGTGAATTTATGGCGTGAAAACACTAAAAATGATGCGAAAATCGTCCCGGGTCCCAGGGCTGGAGCCCTGTCAGTCTCCCCCTTGTGGGGGCCATGGATGAGGGCCATAGACATTGGTTACGACTTTTTCCAGTTTTGAATTCTTTGATTTTTTTTGTTCTAAAGTTTTGAAATTTTCAATTTCCAATTAACATAATTAATTTGTTTTCCTTTTTGCAATGGGTTTTTTTTTTTCACTACACTGCATATTACAGCTGCGTATGGCGCTGGTATTGGTGAGTTTCGACAAAAATCAATTTTTCATAATGTACACACATTTTTCTATATAAGTATATACACTGAAGAACCAAAAAAACTGGTACACCTGCCTCATATCGTGTAGGGCCCCCGCAGAAGTGCCGCAACACGACGTGGCATGGACTCGACTAATGTCTGAAGTAGTGCTGGAGGTAATTGACACCATCAATCCTGCAGGGCTGTCCATAAATCCGTAGGAGTAAGAGGGGGTGGAGATCCCTTCTCAACAGCACGTTGCAAGGCATCCCAGATATGTTCAATAATGTTCATGTCTGGGGATTTTGGTGGCCAGCGGAAGTGTCTAAAGTCAGAAGAGTGTTCCTGGAGCCACTTTGTAGCAATTCTGGACGTGTGGGGTGTCGCATTGTCCTGCTGAAATTGTCCAAGTCCGTCGGAATGCACAATGGACATGAATGAGTGCAGGTGATCAGACAGGATACTTACGTACCTGTCAGAGTCGTATCTAGACGTATCTGGGGTACCATATCACGCCAACTGCACACGCCCCATACCATCACAGAACCTCCACCAGCTTGAACAGCCCCCTGTTGACATGTAGGGTCCATGGATTCATGAGGTTGTCTCCATACCCGACACGTCCATCAGCTCGAAGCAATTGGAACCGAGACTCGTCAGACCAGGCAACGTGTTTCCAGTCCTCAACAGTCCAATGTCTGTGTTGTCAGACCCGGGCGAGGCGTAAAGCTTTGTGTCGTGCAGTCATCGAGGGTACTCGAGTGAGCCTTCGGCTCCGAAAGCCCATATGGATGATGTTTCGTTGAATGGTTCGCACGCTGACACTTGTTGATGGCCCAGCATTGAAATCTGCAGAAATTTGCGGAAGGGTTGCACGTCTGTCACGTTTAATGATTCTCGTCAGTCGTCGTTGGTCCCGTTCTTGCATGATCTTTTTCCGGCCGCAGCGATGTCGTAGATTTAATTTTTTACCGGATTCTCGATATCCACGGTACAATCGTGAAATGGTCGTACGTGAAAATCCAAATTTCATCGCTACCTCGGAGATGCTATGTCCCATCTCTCGTGCGCCGACTATAACACCACGTTCAAACTCACTTAAATCTCGACAACCTGCCACTGTAGCAGCAGTAACCGATCTAACAACTACGCCAGACACTTGTTGTGTTATATAGGCCTTGCCGACCGCAGCGCCGTACTCTGATTGATTCCATATCTCTTTATTTGCATACGCATGCCTGTACCAGTTTTTTTTTGGCTCTTCAGTTTATATATATATTTTTGTAGTGAAAATCTGACAGATATGGAGAGTTTTTACCTAAAGATCAGCTCTAAGGAGATGTATAGAGAAGATGAACCTCTCGTGAAGCGTGTGCTTTCGGATATGGCGACACTTCCCATCGTTAACGTGGGTGAGCTAAATTCCTTCTCTATTCGTACGTTAATACGCATAAAAAAAAAAAAAATTGCATCCCGTTGCCAACTTAACCGTCGACAAACAAGGAAGGAACATCGACAAACGTAATGATTATCATTTTTGGCAAAATATTGCCAAGATACTATGAAATGAAGCGACAAATGGATTGAAACATAATTCATGAGCAAAAAAAAACACATAACAAGTACGTGAGGTGAATATTTATATATTTCCTGTAATAATTATCATGATATAATTATGAGTTTAGAAAAATAATTTAATCCTTGATTTCAGCGATTGAAAATCTACGTAAGCTTCGTTCAATTTTAGGGGGGGATAATGGGCATTTCTATTCAAAAAGAAAGGGTTGGGATGGCCAAAATAACGGGAATGGGGCCATTCAAATATTACGTCAGCATCGATGGGGGTGGGAGATGGGTTCCGTATGTGCTGACTTTTGATGACGGGGTTTGAATGATGCTTATGTCATCAACCATTCTTTATGAAGATATGAAATATTCTTAATGGCATCTTACTAGGTGTGCCAAAAACGAGAAAAACCTTTCGCTAGTTTGTGGGCACCTGAACTAACATTTTCCATATTGATAAGTCCCCTACAAAGCCACTTTAGTGATCTCTAAATACAGGTTGGGCAAAAAGTCCGTAGAAACTTTAAAAATGAATAAAAAACGGAAAAATCACCGAAATATAAAAAACGATTTGCAAGGGTAGCATAATGGGAGGGTTAGGTCTCGAGAATTTTTTTAATACAGGAAAAAAAAAACCTCAAAAACCACCGATAGGTGGCGTTGACGTACACAAGTCAAAGAAAAGATACGCAAATAACGAACAGAATGCCTCGAAATCGTTTATTACAGCAGTATATGTTCGTGTTCCACATGACCACCACCACAGGGCATGTATGACACGAATGTGTGACAGGCGAATCACAAATCCAGCAACCGGCAGAGTGCAGCAGGTCCACATACACGGTTTACAACGGTGACCTGGTGAATTAGGAGCACAAGTTCTTGTAACCGTTTCATTTAAATATTTCCACCGAAGTCGCTCGTGCTAGCGCCACCTATCGGCTGTTTTTCGAGTTTTTGCTTTCCCAGTTAAAAGAATTCCCGTGCCCTAGCGATGCTAACCCTGCAAACCGTTTTTCATTTCGGTTATTTTTCCGGTTTTTATGAAATTTTAAAGTTTCTACGGACTTTTTGCACACCCTGTATTTCGTGGATCCAAATGATCTAGAAATGTGTCGGGGCCGCTTAAGCGCTCTGGAACTGTGCCACGCATCACTCAAGTGATCCGTAATTATGCCGCGGATCACTTAAGTAATCTGGGAATGTGCCAGAGTGATGTGGAACCGTGATATAGGGGCCATTTAGATGCTCTGGAATTGTGCCACGAGTCACTTAAGCGATCTGTAAATGTGCCACGGAACGCTCAAATGTTCTGGAACTGTGTCACGGATCACTTAAGTGATCTGTGAATGTACCACGGGTCCACTTGAATGATCTGAAAATGTATCACGGGCCACTGAAAAGCTCTTGAATTGTGATCATTTTCACTTACATGATCTCTAAATGTGCCGTTTAGTTCATTTTTACAAAATTAGGTTTGTGGCGGCGGGCCATATCCGATAACCCCGAGGGTCACATTTGGCCCGCTGGCCATGGGTTTAGTATATATGGCTTAGAGGGTGGGTCGCAATGAATTTCTTCAAAGAGAAATTTTGAGCTGTTAGCCTCCAAATAGCATTGAAATTAACAGGAATTGATTATAATAACATATAAGGGGCCGTTCAAGTATTACGTCATCATCGATGGAGGGGGGGGGGGTTCCGATTTGCTAACTTTTGATGACAAGGGGGGAGGGAGGGGTTTGGATAATGCTTACGTCATCAACCACCCTTTTATGAAAATATGAGTTAGGATTCAGAGGGGCAGAGCTGATGACGAAATTTTGCTGACAAGGGGGGGGGGGTCAAAAATGGCTAAAAATTTGCTTACGTAATACTTGAACGCCCCCTAAAGGTATTTTCTTTCGAAATTTTAATTCTTTTTAAAATATTTTTTGCACAAAAAAATTTTTTGATCCTCACAGTCAATTTTTTTCACAACATTTTTTTCAATCGCCCCTCCCTCCCAGCTTGTCAGATCAACTGTCAGTGGACGGAGTCGGCTATTGTTCAAAGTTTGATAACGAAAGGAGAGAGAGACGGACCCCCCCCCCTGTCATCAAAAGTCAGCAAATCCGAAATCCCTTCCCCCCTTGATGCTGACGTAATACTTGAATGACCCCTTACATGTTTCGGCACGGATAGATGAAGGTTGGCAACGAACCTCTTACTCAACAACAAGATGCATTTTTGTGTTATAACAATGACAGTCATTTATTTAATTGCATTGTGTCGTTGTTAATATAGATGAGAAAGAAGGTGGAACGCAACTCAAACTGATCCTCACCTTCGAAGACGGCAGCCAAGCTTTGTTCAAGCCGATGAGGTATGTGCAACGTCGCTGAATCGAATGTTTCAAATATAATGTTAATTCTCAAAAGGTTCTCCTGTGCTGGATTCGTATCCCGGGGACTTTTTGAGCTTATGGTTTGCGCCATTTCCAACCTTTATGATTTCGACTTCTATTTATGATATCGTGTTTGTTTCACCGTCAGGCAGATTCGGCAGGAAGAAAGAGACGGCACCGAATCACTTCTACTTCGTCGACTTCGAGAGACACGTCAGTGAAATCGCGGCTTTTCATCTAGACAGGTGAGATTTCAATAAATATAAGGCCGGGCACAAGTGGAGTAGTATAATTCGTTTATCAGGCATAGACAGATACTTGGGGCATTGGCGAACGGCAGGAAAGGAGGAGCCAAAATTATAGTGTAATTTTATAGGAGGGGGGTAAAAACATGAAACCCTCTGAGACGGGGTTCTTAACCTTTTTCCTTCAGCCGCAACCCAATATCAACAACCAGATGGGACTGCTTGTTTTCCGAAATTAGTGAAACCAATGATAAAGCAAGTGCATTTATAACAGGACTGTTCAAAAATTCTTGCCTGTTAGGGGGTTTGAATGTTGGTCGACCTTTCTCGGAAGCCCTGTGAATAAAGTTTGTGTCGTGACCTGTTAGTGGATATGAACGACCATTCTCAGAAGCCCCTTTGAATCGATATGAACGACCATTCTCAGAAGCCCCTTTGAATCACGTTTGGGTCACTCAAGAATCCCTGGCTGTAAGTAGATCTGAACGATCTTTCTCGGAAACCTCCTGCGAATCAGGAAAATCCGCGACTGTAAGTGGATTTGGACGACCTTTCTCGAAAGCCTCTGTGAATCAAGAAAATCCATGGCTACAAGTAGATTTGTACGACCCATCTCTGAAGCCCCTGCAAAGCAAGTTTGGGTCGCGTTACCCATAGCTCATAAATGATTAAATACCCATATATAATAATATATACCCGTACATAATAACCCATAAAAAAGATTATATGGTTGTTTCATCTAAGTATGAACCAGCTTCCACTAGTTATCCCACAAGGTTTAACTCGTCGTACTTTTTAAATGTGTCAATTGTGACGACTCGATAGAGGTAAGCTATTCGTTGTAGTTCTGTTGTGGTAGGAGCTACGAGTATCTTTTTTTTTTTTCTATCATAAACCTCTTGCTGATAAGTTCTGTCATCAGGGTCGAAACCAGGTACTTTGTCACCTGGAGGAAGCACGCATGCATTTTGCCACCCCAGTATAATCTACGAGGAGCAGTAAAAGAGTGAATACGGAGGGCCCCTTCGTAAAGTGCCCGGGGCACTAGACCCATCTGCTTCCTCCCTAGTTGCGGTCCTATCTGTCATTCATGGAAGATCACTTTACTATACAAAGCTATAATCCTCACTGTTTGGGAGGCGGCAGTGCCGTCTTAACACGTGGGCACATCCCGGAGGCCCCAAGAGAAGAGGAGAATGAGGTCTGATTGAAATTTTCGAACGTAAGCGTGTAAATTTGTTGGCAAGAATCTTTAGCAAGGTAGGGCCTCAGAAAATTAGCACGGCCCGGGGGGGGGGGCATGATGATCTTAAGACGCCCCTGGAGGGGACAGTCAATATAGGATGATGATGATTACAAAGGCAAAAGTGGCAATAAGTGGGTCCTAAAAAATAATCTTGTGATTTTTTATCACGTCTTTTCGGTTTTTTATGATTGTATATTTAATTAGGGGTTGTTGTATTTTTTAGAAATATGTAGCATCCATATTTATTATGTGCATCTTTTTCTCGGCCTCGTTAGGCATTTTGCCTGTTGTAGCCTTGTATTTGTATAAAAATATTTTACAAGTTCTCATTACTGAGATGGCAGGGTTTTAGAGGGGAATTTTTTTTTTCTGACTCTTATAAGAGCGGAAATCTGATTCTTATAAACGATGGTTTTCCTACGGTAAAATAATGTTTGATTTTCGTTTAGCCGATGTGATTTTTATAAGCGGTGGCTACTGTACTTAGATGCACAAGCGTATTTGCAGGATGGGGGGGGGGGCAAGTGGGTTATAGCCGTGAATTCAAGAGATATGTGGTTAAGAAAATTAGACTGGGAGGTGGGCAGCAAAAGTCGTGTATCCCCACAGGTGGCAAAACCGCCAAATCCGTCTCTTGTTAGCAGTCCCGTGTTCGCCCCTGTCGGTCATTTTCCCACTGTTTTCAATACACACACACACAAATTGGGTGCTTTTTATTCTTTCTTTTTTCCAAACCGAGCACAAATCTGGTCTAGCGCCATGGGCAATTTACTACCGAATGAGTTGCGCCAGTTTGAACTCGCTGGTTACTATCCAGAGGAGATCGGAATAGATGTGCTTTGGTCAGAATCTCCACCCTGTACATTGATATTCATATTTAACAGATGCCATGTCTTTTCACGATGTATTTTAGGATCCTAGGATTCAGAAGGACGCCACCTGTCGTCGGTAGGCTGCTGAATATCACTTCGGAAATTTATGCTTTCGCTGATGATAGGCTATTGAAAACTTTCTTCATATCCCCAGGTATATAATAATTATTCTACTTTGTTCTATTTGTATATTTATTAGTTCTGTTCAAAAAAAAAGTGAGTGGAGAGAGAATCTTGCGGTGGTGGAGCTTGACGCGGCCACCGATAGATGACACCTTCATTTCAAATCCAACTCGTTAATGGCAGTAAATTGCAATATAGGAGTTGGTGTTTGGTATTTAGTAGTAGTATTACTTCTGTGCTGATTTTATATGAGGACCCGTCTCTCGTCTCTATTGATCGTTGATATTCTAATGCGGGCGCCTTCGGCCTATTGCTCGTGGAGGTGTTGATCGGAGCCCCAAATTAACGATCCCACTTTCGAGAATCTGAATGTTGAGTGAATCTGAATCGAGAAATTATGTTGATCTTGGTATGAGTTGCCACATAGGTGCTCTCCTTCTTATGCTTGGCGTAAACGGTGCTCGTGATATGGAAAATGTTGCACACTTGCAGAAGTACGCATGACTTCTATGCGTTTCTTGGATTAAGCAAGGCTTCCTATGCATTGATGACCTAATGCACGCTTTTTAGGCGTTTCGAGAGGATGGACAAGCCTTGTACGCATTTCTAGGTGTGATAACTTTTTTGGGGTATGCACGCTTCCTACGCACGCGTTTGAAGGCGTATGTATTTCTCCTGTACATTTGTTGGAGTAAGCAAGCCTATACTTGCAGGGTAACGCGTGCCTTCAAATATTTTTTAGGTGGGTACGCATATCTATATAGGGGTGAGCGAGCTTCCTACGCATTTTTTGAAGCGAGCAGACCTCATACCCTTATCTTGAGATGAGCATAAGTCTTCCATTCATTTCTTGAGATACGGATTTCTGGGGGGAGGGGGCGGTAAAAAGCACCTACTCATTTATTGGAATAAACAGGCCTCCTACGCATTTCTTGGGGTGAGCAGGCCTCCTACGGATTTCTTCGGGTGAGCAGGTCTCCTACGCATTTCTTGGGGTGAGCAGGCCTCCTACGGATTTCTTCGGGTAAGCAAGTTTCCTCTTCGTTTCTAGAGATACATATTTCTTGCGACGAGCAGGCATCCTGCGCATTTCTTAGGGTGGATGAGCAAATTTCCTATTAATTTCTAGAGATACGCATGTCTTGGGATGAACCAGTTTCTTATTAATTTCTAGAGATTCACATTTCTTGGGATTGAGCAAACTCCTTACGCATTTCTTGGGGTGAGCAGACCCCCTACGGGTAAGCACGTTTCCTCTAAATGTCTAGAGATACGCATTGCATGGAAGTGAGCAAGACCTTTACGCATTTCTTGCGACGAGCAGGCATCCTGCGCATTTCTTGGGGTGTGAGAAAGTTTCCTACTAATTTCCAAAGATATACATTTCTCCTACTCATTTGTTGGGGAGGGGATGAGTATATTTCTAGAGATAAAAATTTCTTGGAGCGAGCAAGCCTCCTATTCATTTTAAAACATATGCATTTCGTGGGCATACGCGTGCCTTTTGCACATTTCTAGGAGGATATGCACACCTCCAAAGGGTAGCAGGGGGCAGCCTACTTCAACTATGAAAGATTGAGAACCACTGCTTCACCAAACAACAACTCTGGCCATATTGCTATATTACAATTTACTGCCATTAATGAGATGTGTTGGAAACGAAGGTGCTGTGTTCTATCGGTGGTCGCCTCAAGCTCGTTAGGGAAAATATCTTATCTATCCTCCCTCGGGTTTGAACCTGATACTGTGACAGTAACCTTCACTGTGGTAGGTGAGCATCTTACCACCACGTCACTCGGGCGCAAAAGCGACTACGCCCAACGTAGGGCACGAACCCATTTAGAACCACTGAATTAGACGATATAGATCTCTCTGCTGCTTCAAGTAGACAATAATTTTTTTATTTTCCTCTTCCATCCACAGCGAACAATATATGCTTTCACGGGAGCTGCAGCTACTATTGCGACACTGGCCACGCGATATGTGGTCGTCCGGACATGCTGGAAGGTAGCCTCGCCATGTTCCTCCCTCCAGACAGCTTGAGCAGGCGTAAGGCCTGGAGGAATCCGTGGAGAAGATCCTACCACAAGCGTCGAAAGGCCGAATGGGAAGTAAACGAGAACTACTGCGAGGGCGTACGAGCCGTGCCGCCCTACAAACGTCCGGAACGCTTGGCTGGCGTCATCGACATGGCTATACTGGACTTCTTGATGGGTAAGTAATTGCGAGGTTGAGAATCCGTACTCAACCGGCAAAAGATACTGTACCGTGACACACATTTGATAAAGACGGACATCGTTTAGTAAACAAATACAGTATTAACATAAGAATTAAACAAACATTCACAAGGTAAACACAAAAGACAAACACCACGCGCGTGCGCACGACACACACCGGCCTGATCAACCACGCGACAATTTTTTTCTTTCCTCATTTTCGAACGATACTTGTCCTTCGCACCAGTGGCGCCATCTCCTACTGTTAAAACGTTGCAATACATATCGACTTCTGAATACTGAGCAATCTCTTCTTCCTTCGCGAAAATCCAGTCCTTATAAGCAGGGCCGTCTTAAGAGCATCATGGGCCCCCGGGCCAAGTGATTTTTCTGAGGCCGTATCGGACAAATTCTTGAAAATTTCAACCAGATCTCATTTTTGTGAGGCCCCTTTTCTCTTGAGGCCCCCCGGACCGTGCTGGGCCCATGCCTTAAGACGGCACTGCTTATAAGCCCCTTGGATAAGAACTTCGAGGCGCGAATGCGAGCCGATTTCCCCGTTAAAAAGTCTCGGCACAGAGAGGAACAGGCCTACCCCACGGTACAAATATTCAATCATTACATTTCATTCATAGGTCGAAAAATAGATGGCAACACTATACAAACAAGTATTACACAGAAAAAACTTCACGTAAGGTTAACAATACGAATATACGCATATTCCAACGTGTACCAATTCATCAGAAGTTCCATAGGGGAATATGGACGACGTTCATATGTGGTTTAGTAGTCCTTATAAGCCGTTTTTAGGCAATCGAACTTAGACGCGCGAAATACGATACTGACATTTGGCAACATAAATACGTAGGGCCATCTATACACTCAGAACCACACATTCTGGCACGTACCGATTCGTTAAAAATTCCACAGAGGAATGTGTACGAGGTGCACACGTACGTTTAAGAAATAGTGGTCTTTAAAAAAGGATGGGAAAAAAGAACTTTCATTGCCTTACGGATATTATGGTTCCAGCTTCAAACCAAGTGCTCTCTTTGAATGAGGCACATACAGGTAATTGCAGTGGCAAATTTAGAAGCGGGCTGTAGCCCCGCCCGGAAAGTTCAGAGGGGGGTGGCAGATTTGAGGAATGAGTTTCCAAGAAAATTAATAGAATGGGAGAAGGGCAGCAGAATTTGTATAACCCTCGATAAATCCACCTCTGCCCAGACAGCGGGAAACTAGGTCAGTGAATGTGACCAAAAGAGTGACCTAGAGAATGGGATAAGACCTAGAGCGTTTGCAAGCACGTGTGAGTTTAGAGATTGCGTGTGCATGGGAGTGACCAAAAGAGTGATTTAGAGACACTGGTGTACTTGTGGGGTGGGGGGGGGGTGCGAAGCGGGCTATAGCACAGGGTGGCGAATTTGAGAAAATATTAGTCAAGGAAATTAGACTAGAATGGGAGAAGAGCAAAATTCGTGTAGCCGGCAGGCAGCAAAACAATAAATGCGTCTTCTGGGGCTGTACAAATTGCAGCTGTAATTTGTACAGCCCTAGTTTAGCAATAGTTAGGATCCTGTCGTGATTGATTGTGCCTTTCTTTAACAAAAAAGTATGTAGATATAACCCGAGTTAATAGATTTCCCGTTATAAATTATGTGAATTATGCTCCAACCTTGCAAAAAGTTTTCGTCCAGTGGAAACCGAAACTTTAACGTGTGTGTTCTGATCTATCTAAAGGTAACTATTAACCTGGAAATTAAAGAACGCTTAAATGAATTAATAGAGAAAATTTTCTAAATTTCTTCCAAAAATAACTTCTGCAACTATTTCCGGGTGGAATCACCCTGTTCGTAAAAGCGTTTCACCCGCAACGTGCGAGTATAGAAATGGTTCTAATATTTGAAATGTTTAGATAACTTTCAATGAAATTCGACCAGTGTTTGCACTGGTTTGCGAAAAATTAACGCGCTCACAACAATTTGCATATAGAAAACATCCTGTATATTAAAAATGTCTGGATTGATTTTTTTTTTTCCGCTCCCAATTAGTTTTTCCTATCACTTCATCATAGGGTGACCATACGTCCCGTATTTCCCGGGACAGTCCCAGTAATTTCTGTATTTTTGGTCGTTCCGACTTTTTCGCAAAAGTGTCCCGGTTTTTCCCGTATTTTACACGATGCTTACTTGAATTTTTATTCTTTATTGAAGTCAAAGATTGAAATTATTTTTCAACTGATAAACTATATTATGATAATTACAACTATAAATGAGAATATTTATCTCCCACATTTGTCTTGGTGAACGTTTTTTTCGTGAAATTCATTTTAATCCACTGCAATTTGCAGTAACGTTTCATTTCCCGCCATTGTGATTTTACCGTAATTTTAACAATATTTGGGAACTTTGCTCGGTTTTGGCGTCATTTTTGGTGATAATTGGCGATGTCCCGTATTTTCCCGTATTTGGAATCTCAATGTCCCGTATTTCTCTCAAGGAAATATGGTCAGCCTACTTCATCATAAAATGAGAGACCACCTAAATTTTCATAGATTTCGAATGGGTAGTTGAAGCTGTAGACAGCTCAAAATACGATGACTTTATTATAAACAAACCTGCACAGCAGAGCCTAAATGTTTTTTCTCAAACACGATTACAGATTTTTTCACCAGTTTCATGTTTGTAAACAGCGTCTACGTCATATTCGTTCGGGGTATTCTAAAACACGAGAATCGAAATGGTTCTGCTAAAATTGTGAGCGTACGGTGAGAAATTTGACTGGACTGTAAATTTTCTGTTCAATAAACTGAAAGTGTGAAGCTTTAACTTATGTGAGAACAAAACAAATTTGTGCTTCTCTCTCTCTCTCTCTCTCTGACAAAGAAGCAGTTCTCTGACCACATGCGCAGTCAAAGGGCTAAATGTAAACCATGTAGAAAAAAAATCATTTGTACTCATGATTTTTTTTGTTTGCAGGGAATATGGACAGACACCATTACGAGACGTTCAAGGTATTCGGAAACAAGAGCTTCATCATCCATTTAGATCACGGACGAGGGTGGGTATTTACATCGCTCAAGGCGCCGGTGCCAAACACATAGCTAATTGTCATATCGATATAAGGACTATGTTATAGTGAAAATTCGATTCATTTTTTTAACCTTCATCTTTTTCATAGATTCGGACGCTCCAATCACGACGAGATATCCATCCTGGCACCACTGTACCAGTGCTGCTTCCTGAGGTTCGCGACGTTCCGCCGACTGATGGAGCTCTACACCGGACCGAGAGACCTATCCGACTTGATGAGGTGTTCCCTTCACGATGATCCCCTGGACCCGATACTTATCGAGAGACACCTGAAGGCTTTGGACAGACGCCTCGTCATCATACTAGACGTGATCAGAGACTGCCTTACTAGATTCAGCGCGGCTGAACTGCTATTCAGACCAAAAGAAGAATGATGGGGGGGAAAGAATATTATACACGTGTGATCACGACCTTTATCCAATGTAACTCCCGGTCCTTTTGAATTCTTGCACCACGCGTAGTTTTTTCTAAAAAAAAGAAAAATCTCGACGTATATTTGGATTTATTACCTTCCAGGTTTTTTGCGTTGAATGTACAGTATGACATTGTGACCAATGTGTAATAACGTTCAAGTTTCGAGATGAGAGTGAAATTATTTGTGTTTTTATTGAATCAACAAGTTTTTTTTTTTCTTAATGCTTCCTTGGAATGTACAATAAGGTTGTTTTTTTTTCATATACATATCATATTTAGTTACCATGATAGTTATATGGTTATAAAAATACCAGATGCCCTGCATTCCAAAGCTTTCCGGGGGGGGGGAGGGGTCCATATCGCATTTAGTCTCATGTTTAGCCACTGCGCAGTCGTGTGGGCATCGTGCTGGACACTCATTGTAAGGATTCAGCCCGAATCTAATTTATTTATCATCATTCCAACAACAGTATATATGTTGTTACTATCCAGTTACAGTTGGAGAGGGAAAAAAATGAACACATTTTTGCATCGAACAAAAATAAATAGTAACAAACAAAGCTTAAAAATGCATGAATTACATGAATAAAAATAAACAGGAGACTACGCCCCGATAGTCTTAAAAAGGGGTGATTTCTAAAATACATTAAAGGAGACAAAAATAATAATATAAATATAATATAAATACATATAATATAATAATTAATTATAATTAATAATAATTATATTATATATAAATATATAATATAAATATGACATGAATGTCGCTCTCCACTTGTTAATACAAGATATACAGAAGACTGGATGTTGTGAAGATATTTATTATTTGAGATGTTAATTTTTAAACCGGGAGTCGAACCCGGGTTCGACTCCCGGTAGAGGCAGAGATGAGCCTCCTTCCTTAAAAAATTAACATCTGAAATAATAAATATCTTCACAACATCCAGTCTTCTGTATATCTTGTATAATATAAATATTAATATAAAAAATATCTAGATTCCCTGTTTGACAATTATATAGCTGGCTGAATCTATAAATAGGATCGAAATTACATAAATTTGTTCTGTACCTCTTAATTGCGAATAAATTATAAGATCTCGTTCGGTACATTGGAACATTAAATGGTGGTCTGCTGAAGTTAGTTTCCTGCGGGTTTTTTTCCAACTTCGAAGCGCGAATACTAGTCGGTTCTCTCATTTCAGAGAGCGGGGAGAAGACCTCCTTCAACATGATACTCACCTATACCATGAAAGTTCAAGCTTCACTTCAAAATATGGACGACAGGTGGCATCACCAGCAAGAACACCGCAACAAACGCAACTCTGACAACATGAATGCGTTAGGGGTCACGAACACCCCCCCATTCTAGCGCGTACGTTCGTTAGAGACAGGACCGCAACTTGGGAGGGGCAGCAGGCGCGTCTGGTGTCCCGGACGAAGAAGGGGTGCCGAATTCATTCTTTAACTGCTTCTTCCACATAGCAAGGGGTGCCAAAATGCCGGGTTTGAGAATCCAGCAGAATGTGTGTGATTTGCATGTTTAGGGTTAAGTACCGTAATTTTGGCCCTCCCAATTTTTTTGTAAAAATGTCCCGTTTTTTCCACATATTTCCAACGAAGCCATCTTGAAGTTTTCTTTATTGAAATCAAGAAATAAAATTATCTTACCAACTCATGAATTATATTATAGTTATACGACTATATGAATAAGAATCTCAAATTTTCAGTCCTACGTTCATTTCATAGAATTCCTTTTAATCCATTTCAATTTACAGTAGTGCTTCATTCCCAGCCATTTGAGATTTTTCAGTTATTTTAGCAATATTTGGCAACTTTATTCACTTTGAGAATCTTTTTTGGGCGATTATTAGCGATGTCCCGTATTTGAGATCCTGATGTACCGTATTTTTCTAGAGGAAATATGGTCAGTTTATCCATGCTACCTTTAAACCATACACATGCACCTCGTCCATATTCCTCTACGGAACTTCTAACGAATTGGTACATGCTAGAGTGTACGTGCTGTGAACCTAGCATTAAGCTGGTTTCTGTGCAATGCCTCTTATCTGCAGTGCTGCCATCTGCCATTAATTTGCCCAACTATGACTGAAGTGTGATGATTGAATAATTGTATCGTTGTAGGCCTGTTGTTCTCTGTGACGAAACTTTTTAATGGGGCGATCGGCCCGCATTTACGCCTCGAAGTTTATTCATGCTAAAAGAAGGAAACAATCCTTCTTAGTTGATACAGCAGCGTCATCTGTTGGGAACATGGGTAAGTGTGACGTTGCCTAGAGTGCTTTTTTGAGTTTTAGAATCTTGTAATGCTAAGAGGGTCATTTCAGTATTACGTCAGCATCGATGGGGGTGGGGTCGGGTTTGCTGACTTTTGATGACAGTGGTGGGGAGGGGGGGTTTGAATGATGCTAAAGTCATAGACACCCCCCCCCCCAGTGCCGTCTTAACGCATGGGCCCACCCGGACACGGTCCAGGAGCCTCAAGAGAAGAGGGGCCTCATAAAAATGAGATTTGGTTGAAATTTTCTAGAATTTACCTTTTAGGGCCTTAGAAAAATCACCTGGCCTGGGAGCCCATGATGCTCTTAGACGGCCCTGCAACCCCCCCCCCCCTCTTATTGATAAGTCCTGCACAGAGCCGCTTTAATGACCTCTACTTGTTCCGTCGATCTTTCAAGTGCGCTAGAAATGTGTCGCGGGGCACTCAAGTGATCCAAATCTCGGAATGTGCCGTGAAACTTTTGAGTGATGTAGAACTGTTCACTTCGGTACTTAGGTGCTTTAAAACTGTGCCACATATCACTTAAGGGATCTCAAAATGTGCCACGGACGGCTTAAGTGTTCCGGAACTGTGCGGCGGGGTCACTCAAGTGATGTGAGAAGGGCCACGGGCCTACTTGAGTGATCTGAAAATGTAGCAATGCTCTGGAATTGTGTTACGGGTCACTTAAGCGATCTGTAAATGTGCCGCTTAGTTCATTTTTACGAAATTATGTTTGTGGTGGCGGGCCACATTTGGAGCTCGGGCCATGGGTTTAGCTTATATGGCTTTTAGACTTAAAGAGAACTTTTGGGTTCTTAGCATTGAAATTAACAGAGAGAATTTTAATTTTTTCAAATATATATATATATTTTGCAACAAAAAAAATTATTTTGTTGATCATCTGGGGTCCATAAGGTTCTGGTGCCACTCCCTCCGCATAAATCTGATTCCAATATGCGTCAGAAGGTGGAAAATGGCTAAAAATTTGCTGACGTAATATTTGAACGACCCCAATAATAATTCTTGATTTCAGTAAAAAATAAAAATTCAAGAGGTTCAAAAAAAAACCAACTTGATTTGAAAGAGAGAAAAAAGAGAACAACAACATTTTCACAATAAATAGGCTGACCATATTTCCTCTAGAGAAATACGAGACATTGGGATTCCAAATACGGGAAAATACGGGACATCGCCAATTATCGCCAAAAACGACGCCAAAATCAAACAAAGTTGCCAAATATTGTTGAAATTGCGGAAAATCACAATGGCGGGAAATGATGCATTACTGCAAATTGTAGTGGATTAAAATGTATTCCACGAAAAAAAAAAAACATTCACCAAGGCAAATGTGGGAGATTAATATTCTCATATTAGTTGTAATTATCATAAAATAATGAGTTGAAGAATAATGTCAATCTTTGACTTCAATAAAGAATAAAAATGCAAGTAGGCTTCGTGTAAAATACGGGAAAAACCGGGACACTTTTGCCAAAAAGTCGGGACAGCCAAAAAAACAGAAAATACCGGGACTGTCCCGAGAAATACGGGACGTATGGTCATGTTAGCATTCAGCGAGGAAGAAGTTCAATCAAAGAAAAGCTATAATGTTGAGAAATATTTCACGTTGCCATAGAAACGATGAAAATAAACAATTTTATAAAGCCAGGCGATTCAAACAAAATAAACTTGATTTTTTTTTTTTTCCGCGTTGTGATAACTCCTCCGTGTGTCGTCTGATTTTCTATCTCTTTTTATTATTATTTTATTAAATCCGTCGTCTGCTCGCCATCAACCGACCATGCTCGAAGATATTTTCGACTTCGGGGGATTGGAATTCGAAGGCAAACCGCTGATGTTTGAGCCAAATGAGGAGAACAAGAAACTGATCGAATCGGTAATTTATTGCTAATTTAAATTATACATCGATAACCAGGATCGATTTTCTTATATTGTTGTTTTATATTCATTTTTCCCTATTTCTCTAGCAATTCATCGAATTTGTTTTCTTCTCCTTCGTGGGGTTCTTAACCTTTTTTTTTGTGTACCACGGACCCTTTGCGCTGCGCGGAACAGCTGTATGGTCCTCTACTTGGCAACTTTTGGTGACCTTTTTTTTTTTCGGCGCCAAACATGTCTGATGGCCCGAGGGCCGTCTTAAGAGTATCGTGGGCCCCCGGGCCAAGTGGTTTTTTGGAGGCCCTACCTGGTAAATCCTAGAAAATTTTTCAACTGGATTTCATTTTTGTGAGGCCCCTCTTCTCTCGAGGCCCCCGGGTGGGCCCATGCGTTAAGACGGCACTGGATGGCCCCCATGGAGGAAAGAATAACAGGAGGTGACGTGACCATCGCATCCGTTGAGAATGCATAGGGTTAATCTGGGTTGCCAGATGAAGCCAGTGATCGCTCTATTAAAGGGACCAAGTAAGCCCAAACAAACCGTGGCTTCCCATGCTTTCCTATGAGAAACATCCCCGTTTTTAAAAATCATTTAAAAATTTACTATTCACTTTAGGAACTCGATTTTTTCCCCTCAAATTCTGTGGATATATTTATACAATTGAACGAGAGATTTTACAATTTTAGTTGTTGTTTGTTTTCGAATATTAACTTCAACAACATGGAACCTTTTGCAAAAATAACCAAAATTTACCCATATCTTGTGCCCCAAAATTCCTTCTCGGCATTTTAATTTTAAAAATATTATGCCAAAGCATGTAACACCTCAGTGCTGAGAGAGACACAATGTTTAAAGACACTTGAACAAGCGGTGTTTGAAAAAAATCTGACTCTTTTTTTGCGAAAAACATTATATATGCAAAACATTAGCATATATAATGCCTTTCAGCTGTTTAGATTAAAATATTGTAGAAATATTTCCAGTCCAGGTAGAACAAAAACTCGAACACAGACACACACACACAATTTTAGATTTCAAATTCAATTCGAAACTGTGTTTTTTGTCAAATTTTCGGACACATAACCACTTTAAAAACAAAGTAATTGGTACAAAATGAAGAGGAAGAAAAAACAGCCCAAATGATTATTTTCCTAAATACTATAGGCCAGAGAGATGACTTATCGCGGCTCGTAAAAAAAGTTTTTTATTTTTAATATTTTTTTCTCAATACTACATCTACATAGCGGAAGGTTCGGATGGGCGGCATATATTTCAATAATACGTATTCAAGATGAGAGTGGAACGGAAGAAGGGTGGCGGAATTTGTACTGCCTAAGCAGCAAAATCATAAATACAGTGGCGGAGAACGCTCGAGCACTTCCAGTGCTTTGAGGCACGGGAACGACAAAATGCTGTTTGCCCCGGGTGGCAAAAAAACCTAGCTATGGCCCTGTTAGAAGGTGCTCGAGCACCTCAGAATTGATTCAGAAATCAAAATTCCTCATGTAAAGCTTAAGACGAGCGCCCACGGGCCTCAAACATATCTAACTAATACATAACTCTATCATAATGATGAACGAAACAAAAAGGCAAAATAAACAGTTAAAAGAAAAAATTATGAAAATTGAATTTTATTGGAGCTTCATATTATTTTAATTAATCATATTCCCATAGACATTAATGAGATACATCGAATTTTTTAAATAAATTGAAGACACTGAACTAAAAACTTATGATGAGTTCAGAGTGGAAAATGATCTTCCCCTTTTAAAAATAAATTAAAAATATAAAAACCCCTTATATACAAGGATAAAGTTTTATCTTTCCCTTTATTGGATCATGTAGATTACCTGAAGACGCATTAAACAGTTATGGTGCTTAAATTTATTTAGTTATTAATATTTTAAAAGAATTTGATCCGGCAAAACACATGTTAAGTATAGGGAAAAGAGCTGTTTGTTTGAGTTTACTTGTCAGCCCATAGGGTTGCCACAACGGCTTCAATTTTCGTGCCTAATGTCACCTCCTTGTATTCTTTCCTCCATGGATGGCCCCTGACAAAAACTTCGCAGAGGCCATCAGACATTACAGACTCTGAAAAAAAAAATCATCAGCAAACAAAACATAATAATAGAAACCACCAAGCATAATAATAGCAGTTCAGAAGGCATGGTGCAAATCTCTTTAATGTAGCGACATGAGATGTCTTGCTTGTCTCTGCGAATCCCTAAAAGCATGCATGGTGTATACTCATATTTAAACATATTGAAGCTTTTTGTTTCCTTCCAGCTGCACATATCGAATCTTACTTGTTTTCTTTTAATTCCTGAAATTTGGCATTTAGGGGTCATTCAAGTATTACGTCAGCATCGATGGGGGGGGGGGGGGAAGAGGGGGTTCCGATTTGCTGACTTTTGATGGCAAGGAGGTGAAGGGGGGTTTGGATGATGCTTACATCATCAGCCAAACTTTATGAAGATATGAAATATACTTAAGGGCATCTTATTCTGTGAGCCAAAAACGAAAAAAAAAAACCTTTCAATAGTTATTGGACCCCTGAACTAACATTCTACCTATTGATATGTCCCCTAAAAAGCCACTTTAATGATTACTAAATGTTTCACGGTTCCTTCAAGTGCTCTGGAATGTTTCCGGGCTGCTTAAGTGCTCTGGAAATATTTTCGGGCCGCTTAAGTTCTCTGGAACTGTGGCACGCATCACTCAAGTGATCCGTAATTATACCACAGATCATTTAAGCAGGGCCGTCTTAAGAGCATCATGGACCCCCGGGCCAAATGGTTTTTCTGAGGCCCTACCAGGCAAATTCTTGAAAATCTCAACCAGATCTCATTTTTGTGAGGCCCCTTTCCTCTTGAGGCCCCTGGACCGTGCCCAGGTGGGCCCATGCCTTAAGACGGCACTCCACTTAAGTAATCTGGGAATGTTCCGTGGGTAACTTGAGTGATGTAGAACCACACTGGGGGCTGCTTAAGTGCTCTAAAACTGTGCCACATGTCACTCAAGGGATCTCTAAATGTGGCATGGATCGTTTCAGTGTTCTGTAACTGAGTCGCAGGTTACTTAAGTGATTTTTGAATGTGAAAGTGATCTCTGAGGTCTACTTCAGTGATCTAAAAATTTGCCACAGGCCACTTAAATGCTCTGGAATTGTGCCACGGGTCATTTAAGTGATTTGTAAATATGCCGCTTAGTTCATTTTTACATTATCATTTTACAAAATTAGGTTGTGGGGGGAAAGCCACATCAGATAACCTTCAGGGCCACATTTGATCTGTAGGTGAAGGTTTATCATATAGTGGCTCAAAGGGTGGGTTGCAATGGATTTTCTAAAGAGAAATTTTGAGTTCTTACCCTTCATAGCATTGACATTAACAGATATTGGATTATAATAACATATAAAGGTATTTTCTTTCAAAATTTTAATTTAAAAATAAATGTTTTTGAATTAAAAAGGGTTTTTTTTTCGTCTGGGGGGGGGGAGGCGCACGAGCCCCTATGTCCCCCTCCCTCGTACGTTTCTTAACCCACCAATATGCGTTAGGAGGTAGGGAGCAGTGATGATGAAATTTTGCTGACAAGGAGGGGAGTTAGAGTTTTGCTGACTTTTGCTTACGGGGGGGGGGGGGTCAAAAATGACTAAAAATTCACTTATATAATACTTTAATGTCCCCTTATTTAAATTTTATTAATTTACACATGATTTACATACCTTTGAAACTATGTCATCGGAAACTACCAATTTCCACTCTGACACAAATTTATGTCTATTTTTATTTTAATGGTTTTTTTCATGTGGAGCAAAAGGAAATCAACTTAGCATTAGCATGAATGAATTCTATTTTCTTTTTGTGTTTGCGTTGAAATAGATAATAATGATCATTAATGATACAAAAATATCCCAAATTTTTCATGCCTTCTTCAAAGAAGAGTTGATTATATATCACTAGAGATTGGAAGTTTTTTTCTGGCAAAATGCCATAAATGCCTATTTTTGAGTTTTTTATTTTATTTTAATTTTTCCTGCCTAAATGTCTATTTCAACAGTTTTTCAAGTTCAAAAATTTCAGAGGTCATATTCTGTTTAACTTGGATATTTTGTGCATGGGGGAACTTCAAAAATGTTTTTAAAATCTTTAACTCTTAGTATTAATTATTATCAGAACGTCCCCTCACCCTTCCAGCTGAATTGAAACACAAATAGGTACTAGTGTCTGAGAGATAGAAAACTTTTTGTTGCCCTACCTTAACTTTGCTTAGGTCAGATGGTGATAAACATGATTTTTTTTTTCTTAGACAAACATAGCTCTGCATAAGAGAAGCTGAGAAAAATTAGAAGTTTGTTTCTCCTTATAACATATTTTGTTCATGCATTGGACTGTGTTGTATATGTAGGCCTATAGCTAACCGATTATTGTCCCAAGAGGCCACCAGGTGGCATCTTGACTCACCCAGGCAGTGCAGGAGTTGAGAGGACCCTGGGGCTCATACTGCATTGAGGAGGGGGGGGGGGCATTTAATTTTTTCTTCATGCCACAAATGCACTGCATTAAACCATGGCAAGCTATTTAGTATTCAATTGAATTGACCAGAGCCACACTCAGGGGTGTGCAATAGGTGCAGCCACATCAGGTCCTGCCCTTGAAAGAGTCCCGCATATGTGACAATAATTAAAAAAAAAAAGAGTTAAGTTTTTTAAAACATTATGTAAAACATGGTATCACCTATAAAAATGATAATGAATTTTCCAAATGATGCAACAAATAAGTGAGGATCATTCATAACTCTCAAAGGAGTCCCACAATCATTTTCTCTATGGGGCTCCACATCTGGTAATGCTGACCCTGGAAGTGAACTAATCCTGAGGGACCGCAAACACTTTATTTTTATCGTGAAATCAATTTATGTATGCTATAAGCTATCAATTTATGTATGCTATAAGCTATCAATTTATATAAGCTATTATTATAAGCTGTAATTGAAAAAGTAGGCAGAGTAAGAGTGAGACCAAATTTTAGCTAATTTTTTGCACACTTAATATCTTAGCTTTTAATTATTTTACTTTTCTTCCATCAATTATAAATGCCTTTTTTTAGTGCCTATTTTAAGTATATTTACTGCCTTTTTGCCTGCTTATTTGGACCATTTTTAGTGCCTAAACTTCTTGTCTCTAATTATCATAAATTTGCAACAACATACTCAGTATTTTTTAACAGCTTCGTCTAATTCAAAAAACAATATTATAAATGGTAATTATTCTTTTTTTCCAGCTAAAGGAAAAGAAGAAGAAGGTTCAAGAATTGAAGTCTCAGTTAAACAGAGAAATCGAGCGGGAAAAAGTTCTGTCTGCTCACCATGAATATTTGCAGCAGGAATTGAGATATTCGCAGGTACTGCTTCATACTGACTTTCAAAAGTGATTTATGAGATTCTTCATGTGCTTATAACTTCTATCCAAAGTATATACAGTGTAACACCTATAGAACAATACTTAAGGTACCAGAGGAACTTATCGTTGTAAAGGAGTTATTTAAAGATGGAATATATTAACACCATGAAAAGTGCATCAGGATCAGAAAATAATATTTGCCATATAGGCAATTATTGTTATATAGGATTTTTACTGTATATATATATATTATTGGTTGATTGCATAAATTTGTGCCAAAATCAAGGTTTCATATCACAGATAATAGTTTTTTCTAATCAATTACATAGTCTTATTTGCTTTCTGTATTTGTTTCTCAGCATTCTGGTGGCTTGTGGACCCTCTCCTTTTAGAAACTTTTACTACACCGAACACGTGAACCACACAATGATTTCTCTAAGTAATTTCTAATGAATTGGTGTATGTCGGAAAGTGTTGTGTGTAGTAACCATGTGTGTGTGTTCATGTTCTAACATAGAAATGCATGATTTTTCTTTACAAAAATAGTATGAGATATTTTTTGACAGTTAGAATGTAACCAAAATTCTTGTCATTCATACTGTTCTGCAGGAAAAAGCCAGAAATTCAAAGGAACCAAGTGTAGTGATTACAGTGGGGTATCAGAGGAATTTCCTCTTTTAATTTATGAAGTTATTTCTGCATCTTTTACATGACATTCAAAGCAGCTATGCTATCATGTGGACATCATGCTGTAATCTTATTGTGAGGATCTATAGTTTGAACCCTGTCAGCGGCAAAGTGGTGGTCAGCTGAAATCAGTTGTCTGTGGTTTCCCGACTTTGAAGAGCGAATATAGGCTACTACTACTACTAAACCACACATGCAAGCGAATATAGGCTGGTTTTATATTTGAAAACATTTTTCCTCAGAGAGCAGGCAGACCTTTGACATGATACCTGCATGATATGTAACATGAAAATTCAAGCATTTACCATCTTCACTCCAAAATATAGAAGACAGGTGGCAGTACCAGTTAGATCATGAAACAATCACAACTCCGACAAACATAAATATGTTAGAGCCATGCATATACACATTCACAAAACACGTTTCAACATGCACCAAATCATTAGAAATTTGTTAGAAGAGTGTTTACGAAGTGAAGAACAGTATTATTAGTTCATAAAATAGTTTCATCAACAAAGCACGTTCTGGTAAAGTCAACATCATAATCTTTAGTAAAGAAATTAGAATGAAAACGATTCTGGTGGAGATATTTAGATACATCTTGAGATACCCTGCCAAGAACCTTAAGCAGTTACATTTTTGCAAATCTGGTTACATTTTTGCAAAAAATTAGTGCATGCACTGCAATCTCACTCTAGTAGTGAATGTAAAAACCTATTTATTTTCTTTTCAATTTTTTCCCATTCCTACAGTTCCAAAATTTTATAGCTTTCTGATGAATAGTTATGGCTGTAGATCGTACTTTAAAGAGTTTTCATATTGGGTTCCTAAAGTTTCCAGTATAGGGTTCATATGTCAAAAATGTTATAGGAGGGGATCTTAGTCTTGGTGACTTCAGATTTATCTTGAATAAGCTACCCATTATTTGAGACCATGGAATTTATTTATTCGCATTTGGGATAAGGAGGAAAAATAATTTTTGCCAAAATGTTATTGCTGGGCCTGTCTTAACAGCTCCAGTGCACAAGGAAGTACCAAATTATATAATGAAAATAATTGTTATTTGCTCAGTTTTTGTTCATATTTTTATTTTTTTTGTTCAATTACTGCGGAGGAAATAAATGCACATTCATGACTTGAGAATGTGTGTTTGTAATAAAACCTTTCTTTTGACTGTTTGTTCTCTCAGCAAATGGAAAGAGCTAAGAAGCATGAAATAGAACTGGAAATGAGTAACCAGAAACTGGCAGAAAGAAAGCTTGCTCGTCTCAGTCAACAGAACCATGAGATTCAGAAAGAACTCAAGATGCTGAACGAATGGGAAAAGAAACGTGAGGTGAGTTACTGTAACTAGCTCTTATAATAATTATTATCACTCATTTTTGAAGTCTCATCTAAATTATGATTATTGTTAATTTCACTATGCTATCAAACTTAACAAACAATGCTCAAACAATGGAAACCTAACCCATTCGTAATATATAACATGCTGCACTCGCATGAGGTTGCAACTGAGATCTAATCTAAATATGATGTAAATGGGTTGATATAGGACAAAATACTTTTAAAACATGTTTAAAAAAATAAGTGTTTTTAATGATATTGACCCTTAAACTACTCAGTCATCTATGAGCGATCAACAGGAAGTAGCAGTGAAAATCAAATTTTGAAAAGAAAAAACTAATTGATATGCCTTCTTGAAAATTCATCTACTGCTATTTGCTTTGAGATGATTCCTTAAAAAAATGTGTTTAAAATAATTTTCCACTTAAATAAAAAAATAAAATCCATATAGAGTAGGACAGGAAAAACAAAGATAGGATTTTTGCTTATAAAAATTAGGATGAGTTTTTCAATTAGGCTCTGTGGAAAAAAATTAAATTATTACTTCTTGTTCCCAATTAAAAAGAAAAGAAAGAAAAAAACTAAGCGTCTCTGTCTACTTTTGTGAGAGTGTTCTTCAGACATGTTCAAGACTTGTTCAGTTAGAGAAAAATAACTTCCTGCATTGAAATCGTTTCCATGAGATGAAAATCTCAAATCCTCGCTTTACCATCAGGAAGATACATGGGTGGCTCTCACCTGACGCATACTACTACTACTTAACTGTACATGCACCTCATACACACTGCACAAAGTAATCGTTTCTCCCATTGAGATATTGAGAAGTAGAAGTACAAAATGTTCTTTAAGTTAGAGTTTTTGATAAGCTTTCATAGTGTTTATTCAATATTCTCCCATATCAGGCTACTATATTCGCACAGAGAAAAAAGTGTGAAGAACTCAAAGCTACTATAGACATGGATGGAGAAGCTCTGAAAAAACAACTTGAAAAAACAACAGAGTTAGAAAAAGACAAGATAGCTCTTATGAAGTACACTCACCAGGATGACAGCAAAATAGGGGTATGTAATACATATGTATACATACATATTTACATTATACAAATTTTAAAAAAAAATTCAGTCTTTTGGAGGAACAAAAAATATAAATGCGTAAAACCTAACTTAAAATTTAATGGCTTTTCATTTATGATTTTTTCAAGTTACTACTAAACAGTACATGCACTTCGTGTACAAATTTTCTCTGCAGAAATTCTCTTCTAACAAAGTGGTACATGCCAGAAAGTGTGCTCTAAGTGTATGTGTGGCTCTAACTTTATTTATGCATATTTTTTACTCTACTAGTGCTGCCATCTCCCTTCTATATATTGAAGTCAAAATGATTAATACCTGGATTTTCATATTATGTTAGAATTATATTGAAGATCTGCCGTTCTTTTTTTAAAAACTAAACATATTGAAAATATTTAGACTCTATGCTAATATAATTTTGCCATCAGCAGCAAAGTTTCCTCTAAGCTGTGTGTACAGTTGCGTACAATCGAAATGCCTTCTAACTACTCAAAATTTATAAATACTGTATGCCATTTCTGCCTTATTGTGCATAGAAAACACCACATATTGGAACAAAAAAAAAAATTAAAAATAGAGTGAATGTTGATCATCAGCTGCGTTTCTTTCTTTTATCCTGATGAGGTTTGTATCCTCTTTCTTCCTGTGTATTAAATTTTGTTCATTTGATGAATTTTAAAAGAAATATGTCTATTTTCAATAATATTTTCATGGCTTTTTTATTCAGGAACTGACCCTGTCATTAGAAAAGCTATCAAAGGAGGCTAAAAGAGTCAAATCAATTTTGGATAACACAGTTACTGAGGTTCACATTACTGAGGTACCAAATGAGTACTAGCTTACAACTCATTCATTCTTTTCATTGTTTGTATTTTACTTACTGAATATACTCGTGTATAAGCCAAGATTTTTTTGTCCAAAAAACAAAAAATTTATTTCTATTTTGTGGGGTTTGGATTATATATATGGGTCAGTTTCAAGAAGGAAAACCACTTTTCAGGACAACTGTTTTTGTGCTCCTGAAGTGGACAGGTCACATTGTACGTGAGTACACCTGTATATGTGGTACTTGTTTCTTCTATTTGTCATCTCTGCATTCAAACATAAACCAGGATGTTGAAGGGGAAAGGAATTTCTGTCGAGTCTTGATCCCATGAGTGATACTTGGTCTGAGGCTCCCCACACACAACAATATGTTTTAGGTAATGCCTATTACAAGACATTAGAATATTTTTCTTTGAATTCTTTTCATATGCTTTGTTATTCAATTTAAATTAGAGTGTTTCCGATAAAAATGCATGTTTTATTTTCTGACTGGAACATATCATTT
The DNA here is from genome assembly GCF_987345545.1 of Pholcus phalangioides. Classification (NCBI taxonomy): domain Eukaryota; kingdom Metazoa; phylum Arthropoda; class Arachnida; order Araneae; family Pholcidae; genus Pholcus; species Pholcus phalangioides. The sequence goes on along the minus strand of NW_028301616.1, from coordinate 18,068,367 downwards.
TTTAGTCTGAATTAGATCGAGTTCAAGTTGAGTTCCAGAAAGCTCGTGAAGAAAGACAAGAAATCATGTCTCAGTGGGGAAAAGTTTTGCGGCAGCTGCAAAAAAAGAATGAAGAAATTGACTTGCTCACCAAAGTGAGTATTGTATCTGTTATGGTTCGAGTTGAACCTCTTTTATCCGAAATAAAGAGGTGGGGGGGGGGGAGGGCTGAACCCATTATGAATATGAGTAAACATCTAAGTGGAGCTGAAAAAGAGCTAAAAAATAAGGGGCTTTGAAGCTAATAAAGTTCCAAACATTGTAGACATAAGGTCATGGCCCCCACATCCTGGAGTGGGGGCCCCCGGTCAAACTTTTCACAGGCCCCTTCTGTAGGTAATTTATAGCATGAAAAAACATAAAAATGATGAGAACTATCCCGGGCCTCAGGGCTAGAGCCCTGTCAGCACCGCTTTGTGGGGGCCATGCATAAGGTTGTTTCATTCATGCAATTTTACATAAGTCTAACAAAATTAGCTCACAAATTCGCACTAAGATAGAGGTTTTACCATGTATGACTTCTTCATATATGGTAAAACTATGCTCAGAATGGTAAAATGTTGTCACTTTTCCCAAAAAATTGAGTTGCTCGCATTCCGGAGTCTCGTTCTTTAAAATTTTGGAAGGTGGCAAAATTTGATCTTTCTCTTTTAGTTTACGAGGAAACAATGGTGACAAATTGTAACAAGTCAAAAAGCCACAGTATAGCATATTGGCAAAATATTATTTACGAATTTGCCATCGTGAAATTTAAAAAAAAGTGACATAATATTTTGCCATCTGAGCACAGAATTATTAGAAAGAGTGAGTTTGGAGTTACATCTGATATCGATAATCTTGGTTCATAACACTGACAATGGGAAAAAAATTTCAAAAAATAGCCTACCAATTATATGTACATTTATTTTGCCTGACAATAACTTTGGATGATTTTTGCCTGACAATAGATGGATTTGAACACATATCCATCTATTTAATTCCATACATGTTGCTTTTTTGAATTTTTTGTCAAACCATGACTTCCTGGTTTTTTTTTTTAATTTAATGAGGCAGGTGACACAATTTAATCAGTATTTGTCTAGAAGGTTTTCCATTTTGTTTCAGTTCAAACATGAATAAACATGTCTTCATTTATCTTTTTGATTTATCCTTTTTATCGAGGTTGCTGAGTGAATGTATGCCAAATGATTTTAAAAAATAAAATAAAGAAATACTTTGCAGCTGAAAGTCATTTCTTTTCCATGCAGAAAAATGCTGATATCACAAAGGAGGAAGAACGCCTGACCAGAGACTTAATGGTACAGAAGCAAATGCTGGCAGCAGAAGAAGACAATAACAAGGAACTCGATAGTAAGATTGCTGAGAGAGAAAGTTATGCTTCCAAGCTTCGAATAATTGCTAATGAAGATATGAATCAGGAAACTGACCTGAATGCTGAGGTAAGCAGTCAATCATAATGTTCTTTATTAATTTTATGTATATTTTTACTTTTCATAATTACTCCATGTGCTAACTGTTCAGAGCAGGCATCTACAAAGCCTGGTGGTCAATTAAAAACCAAAAAAGGGTTGATGCTTGTGCCTAATTTTATTCATGTACAAGGTAATAATCAGCACTCTGACTGAGCTACCTTATTCAAGTTGTTTCAAAGAATTTGATGATACTGCTCTAAGTGTGAGTATTTGCTAGAATTGCCATATGAGCATTCTTCTTCTGATGCTGGGAATTTGATAAAGAGTATCCAGCATATTATTAAGTTTTCCTTTTTTCCCCCATGGGTATGTGCTCTGTCATTCAAATGTAATTTTTCAAGTTTTAATAAATTTTTATGGAAAAATATTTTGATCTCTATTAGATCCTGTTACTGCATGAATGTAGGAAAAAAACATTTCCATCTCAAACTGTATTTTGAACATCAATAAATGTTTATGTTTGAAATTAATGAAGAACACACAAAAATCAGCAATTTTTATACTAATCATGTACATGTTTGGTTTATCTCTTCTTAATAGTTGCAAGGCATGAGAAACACAGCAACATATGTTTCTCATCAAATTCAGAATACTCGGAATAAAAAGCAACAGATTGAAGAACAATTACAGGAGAAAATTGATGCGTATGTACATGGCTCTCAGTTCATCTTGAATGCATTATATTTCACTTTTGTTTGTATTTGAATTTAATATGAATATTACAGTATTCAGGGCCAGTGCTGTAGAAAATTCATGAATATTTTCTACATCGATGTCTAATTTTTCAAGTTTGTTTAAATTTATAATCTCTGCCAATCCAGAATAAGAAACAAACAAACCTTTATTATATCACTTATTTTGATTCACATGTAATGAAAAATTTTTTACAGTTGGGGCACAGTAGTCCAGGTTGATACGATACTTGCCTAAAGTACCAAAGGATGTTTAGAGATGTTGCGAGTTCAATACCCGGTTCATCCTTGTCAGAAACTTTCCTGACACAGGGGTACAACAGGTATGGTGACATGACCACCAATGGTGACAGTCCCACATCGAGGGGTTAACACACCAACCTCTCGGTGAGTATAAAAAATGCTGCCATTCAGAATCAGCAATAAATTGTAGGCCCCCGTCTAATTAGCCCTCAGGTGCATGAATGAATGAATGCCAGAACTTTGCCACTGGACTTATCCCGTTGCCGAGATCTCTTCCAGCCCAGCTTCATGGCAGAGTCTGGAACAGGCCCTCGAGTGTAGAAAATGACAGTGGTGCGACAAAAATGATCAAATATTTTTTTTTAGTTTAACTCAGAACAGATTCCAGTATGTACCTATTCATTAGAAATTCCACAGAGAAATGTGTATATGAGGTGCATGTACAATTAAGTAGTGGTGGCAGTTCAACTAATGTATGGAGTGAATTCTCTAATTTTAAACTGTAGTACAGTATATTTTGCTTCCTCAACTTAAAACTAGTGCCATGAATTCCTAAGCAATTAAATTTATAGAAAATGACAATCAAACCATTGTTATACCATTCCTTTAAAGATACTGTCCTGAGGCAGCTGCCTTATTGCTTTTTGTTCAAGATGGGCTCTGGCAGTACTTGTAACTTTTGAATTTGTCTGAAGTGTCTTAATCAGTTTTTGAGGTACATGATTTTACCTAAGATTTTACTACTTCAACTTTACTTAATGATTTGCCTTCAGTATTGTATTTAATGTAGTTACTCATAGTCAACAGCAAAAGGTTAAAATAACTTTAAGTGAGACAATAGTTTCTTCTCTGATTTATAATTAAATTATCATTTATTGTTGATTGTTATTTAACCTCAGATAATGTGGCATGTGCATTTCAGACTCGATGAAGTATACCAAACAAATGAAAATCTTAGGGAAAAAATAGATGCTTTGGGGAAAGAGAACTTTGATGCTGATCATTACTCTAAAGAACTTGAAAAGATTCTTCACAAAAAGAAGATACAATTGAAAAACGTGCAAATAAAGCATACTGTTTTAGCAAATGAAGTGTTGAAATGTACGAGAGAGCTCAAGGCATCGCAGGAGAAGGAAAGAGTCAAAGGAATTGAACTGAAGGTTACCTCACATTTTATTTTTGATTGAGAACTTACTTAAAAAAAATGAAAATTTGAGGTTTTCATGTGCTCTATTACATGGAGGAATAACAATCTTTTGCCGGTTATTAATACAATAAAGAAGAAACCAAGGCAAAAAAAAAAAAAAAAACATGGAGAAAACTAAACTGTGAATCTCTTGACATGTTCTGCTTCTATATACCTCTTCACAGAATGTAAATAAAAACATGTCATCATGATGACCAGGGATTCCATTTGGATTGATTACCAAGTTCTAGCTCTCAGTTGCGCAGTGGGGGAAAAACCATGTCGCACACGTCAGACTCTGTGCCAAATGAACTAAATGCCTACATGTAGCACTTTTTTGTTGAGAAATCAGGAGTTGAGATTTGGTAGTCAAACCAAGTACCCCCCCCCCCTCCTCCATCCATGCACTTAGCATGTGGTGATAGTATGGTTATGTATATTCTCTGAAGATAGCACTTGTCATATATAAATCCAATGTCACAAATCAGAAAATTCAGTTTTTTCTCATGTTATTTATAGTTATTGTTGTTTCTTCTTTGAAGTGCTTTATTATAGGTGATGTTTTCTGTGTTTGTGGAATTTTATTACACATTTCTTCCAATGCATTTACTAAATATTTTAAGTTTGTTTAAAATGAGCTCTTGAATGAGCCCCAGAAAACTCTTTATTCTCTATACAGGCATCCCTCGTTTTAAACGATCAATTGGTTCTGCAAAATAGTCGCGTGAGACGAAATCTCGTAAAGTGAAGTGAATTTAACATGAGAAAGATAGAGATAGGAGGGTTGGTTTTCTTCAGGGGTGGGGGTTAAAGAATTTGAATCCAACAGCAAAGGAACTTTTTTTAATAAATCAGTTATTCAAACTTATGAATAAATCCAGTGAATTTAGGCATTATGAATGAATGAAATTACTACTTTTTCAGTCTTCACTACTTCTGATTGATTCTAGTGATTGTGTAGATGTTTTCTTTCCTGAAGAGCCTGGTATGATTAGGCTTAACCCTTTTTAATGAAACAGTCGAGACTTGGTTGACAAGCAGCATTTTTTGCTCCTTATAAAAACTTTAGTAGCAAAGCCAGAGAATTCTGCATATTTCTTGCAAATATGAAAATTTTTGTCTCACTGAAACTGCTTTTTTGTCGATTAAATTTCTCATGGCATTGTCAATGTGTTACAGAATGTTGTTCATCAGTGTGATCTGGGGAGCTGTATCTGAGAATTGCTCTCATATTTGTCTCAGATACATCATCAAATTCAATGTATTTTGTCGTTAAAGGATCTAACTGTTATATCTTTGATTTTCCATTTCAAGCCCATTTTCAGAATTAAAGTCAAACTCCAAACCAAATTTTGCAGATTGGAATTCCTAGAATCAACTTTTAAAAATCATGTTGTAGCAAAATTGAATAAAGCGAGGAATATCTGTATAGGTCATGTAACAAGAAATATCTTTTTCAGTTCTGCTAATGTCTGAAGTGAAAATATTAAACTTTTTCTTTGTTTTTGATATGATATTCGTGACAATTCTTTTAACACAGGGAGCAATAACCATGACTCGTAATTTGGGGAGTAAAATTTTAAAATTGGATCAAATGAGATTGGAACAGACAGCGATGGTGCATAAAATTGTGAGTATTCTGGAAAACTTCCTTTCCTGTATTCATTTTTATTTGTTACTTATGTGCAAAAGTTTGGAATTTAAACAATGAATTTTGAAAACTTGTGAGAAATAACATATCTGCAATTCTTTTTATTAAGCATTATGGGAGAAGGTATTTTAAATCAGTTTTTGGCAGGTTGAATATCAAACTAATACATATCTTTCCTTCCCATAGCTGTATTCAAATAAGGATATGCTTTCTTTTGTCACTCATTTTGCAAATTTTTATCAATAAATACTGCATTATCAGTTGCCAATATAACTATTGTGATTCATTTTTGAAGTTGCTTTCGTATGAGCATAGCGAGTAAAATTTGTGATGAGAAATCTTAAGATTTCGTAGAACTTTTCACTTCATGAGTGAGATTTTCTGTTTATTCTTCATCTTCAGGACCTGAATAGAGAAATGATAGAGCGCAGAATTCGTATCATGGAAGGTGAGATGATTAATGAAGAAGATAGGTTGCAGATGGAGACTGAAAAAGCCAGGCTTTCGAATCTGTTAGACTCAAAAAATTATGCTCTTGATTCTCTCAAAGAAAAAAACAAAGCCATGAGGGTAGGTCATGACGGAATATTTTCCCCAAAACATCAGCAATTTCTCCAAAATTAAATTTGTTTCTGTTCCTTACCATGTTATTTTTTCTTCATAATCTAATTTTTTATACTTCAGTGATGCCCAATTTTCCAAAAACTTGTAAATCATTGAAATAGATAATTAGTTCATGTTATTGAATTTGCATCAAACTGCTTTATGATAAAATTCGAATATATCTATTCATTTGTTTTAAAGTTAATTTGAGAAAATATTTATTGTCTTACTCATGAATTAAGCTTTTATTTTTAAAATTGTGCCTGTACTTTCAAGGTACTTGCTGTGTCAAATCAAAGTCTACACTGAAAAGATTATGTATCATAAACACCTGCCCAGAGCAGCATATCGATCTATTTGAAACTCATACAATTAGAATTAAATATAAACTTATAGTATGTGAAAGAAATGCAAGTAGTTAATTTGAATAAGTAAACTAAATATAACAACAACTTTGATTACCAAGATACAAAATATTATACATATCTATATTCAAAGAAACATTATTCTTGACCTAATTTTTCTTGAAAGTTTTTTTTTTAAGCCTAAACAAAAAATTTTGGATCCTGGATTTTTTGTGATTTGTCAGGCTGTGATTGATAGTAATTTAAAATATGATATAACTTGACTGAAACATTCCTAAATGAAAGGTAATGATAGAAAAACCAGGTGAGTGAGATGAATATAGAAATATAAGAATGATAGTCAACAGTGCTTGACAAGCTGCTGGTGGGAGGTTGCCACGATAACCATAAAACTGGTATTGTGCTTAAAGTTTCTATGTTGGTAATCACTAAATGAAAGAAAGGAAGGAAAACACACAAAATTTTTGAAGTTATATGTCAGCGTGGTCACCAACAAAGAAAGAGGTTACTAAATTTGGGAAAATTCCTAAATAAACAATAATTTTACTTTTTCCTCAGAAAATTATTGCACATAAGAAATTTGGCTGGCGTCCAATTTTTTAAAATTAATTTTTCAAGACCTGATAGTCAATGAGATATGTGCTCTAGTTAACCGTCTCTCAGAAGACTATTAACCTTAATGGAGATATGAAAGCTTCCACACTTCCTTTAAGCTAGCACACACACACACAATGCTAAAAGTACCTTTATTCAATATACAAATGGGAAAAAAATGTGATGTTTACTGGTGTTGCAACAATTTGAAAACCAGTGGCTTAGCATAAGTCTAGCATGTCATAGTGCTTTTTATTTTTATTGCACGTAATTAATTTACCTTACCAGGGACATGAGAGTTCTCACATAGTCTCAATACAATTTTCAAGGCTGTATCACCACCACCCTTACGAAATGTCCGGAAATGGCTGATAGATATGGAATCACAAGAGGTTAAGTTTACTGTAGTTAGTATCAGTTTGGTGGTCCTCCCATTCTGGAAGCAATTTCTGGCTAATGACTACAGCTCTGGAAATTTTATTTGCTTGGTCTTATTTTGTTGTTGTAGCCATCTATATTTCTTTGTGATAAAAATATTTAAAGATGGTAGTGCATTTCAGGAGAAAGTTGAAGCTTCAAAACGAACTCTTCAAATGAACAAAAAACGAAACGAAGAGCTTGTGGAAAAAATAGGTTACTTGGAATTTTACATCAGCAATGCCAAGAAAAGCTTGAAGGCAACCCGAGAAAAAAAAGAGGTAAACTTTTATAGACATTTTGAATATGTAAATTTCAATTGGTTACTTGTCTCACTTTTCTTTGAGATAACAATTCTTTTGACTTGGTAAGACTTTATAAAAATTGAGAAAATTTAAAAAGGAGCCTAGCATTTCAAGCATGAGAACACAAACAAAACACAATACTCATCAGTATTGTCTGTATGTGGTGCAGGTTATGCTTTTTGTGAGCAATTGGGATTTGCTCATACGTGGTGTAACAATTCTTATTTTTAAAACTTTTCTTCTTAATCATTGTGCTTAATTTATTTTATAGTTTTTTTTAATTCTTAGATTAGGTTATCAAAATGTAGCATTGTGTAATTCTTTTTCTTCTTTTTCATAAGAACTTGTTTGTTGATGACTGTCTCGTGAAGCTACAGCTCAGTCGATACCAAGATCTATTGAAACAGAAAAAAGAGTCTGTTATAGACATGCAGCAAAACCGGACTGAATTTGAAGCAGTAGGTAAACTTTGAATATCCTAAATTTGCCTATGTGTAATCCACAGATTGTATGTTAAAACATCTGATTTTATTAATATGGATTATATACACCGCAGTATCTTATCGGCCGATTTTTTCTCAGAGATTTGAATAGAAATAAATATTTTTGAAATTAATTCTTAAAAAAAAATTCAAAAGATTATGCGTACATGTGAATAAAAAAATCTAAATTTTTTTAAATACAAAAATGGAGCAAACAACTGTATCCATTCCTTACGATTTCGTAATTGATGAAAGAAATTTTCATTTCTGGATTTTATGCCGCTGCAGATTATGCAATGATATTTTTTCAAAGAAACCAGATTTGTATCCTGCAGCTTATATATATGTAAGAAAATATAATATTTCACAGTTGGTTTCCTCAAAAATAACCTTCATTTAATTATGTTAATGAAAAAATGTTTTGGATTATTAGATTGCTGCTGAAAAAAAAATTTGTTTTTCATGTATATGTAAATATTTTATCTATGATTTCATCCCTTTCACCTTGTCTATTTGTTTCAATTTGTCATTCTCTTTGTTGAATTCGTTTTTCCCAATGTAAATAATAGTTTATATCATGCCAATTAATGTGTGTATTTTATGTCATTTGTTCCATAACATTTATAATATAACAAGAGAGTATTTGTTATAATTTTAGTAAATAGTTTCCATTTGTTGTCCTCATATGCTATTTTTTCTGAAATTTTTTATTTTAAATCTGTACTCCTATTTCTGAACAGGCAATGAAAAAGAGGATTTTAGAGCTTAAAGGTTGTCAAGATGTGGTGAGATCAGAAATCCGCAAGGAAGAGGAGGAATGCTACCAGCAAAGGAAGGAACTGCAGGAAAATGCGGATAAGCTGGAAAAGCTGAAAACCAGGTAAAGAACCATTTTTCACCGAGAAAAAATTCAAACTTTGTTGTTAGGATTTCTTCCAATATTCAGGCGTTTTTTAATAGAAAGAAATTTTTTTGCAGAATATGTGATGAAGTGTTATTCAGACTGTATGAGATCGGGCAATTTCTTCAACCAAAAGGTTGAAAATAATGGAAGAGTTTTGATGATGCTGAGCACTAGAATTGAAAAGATGCCGTGAAAATCACTCTGACGGTTGTCATAACCTGTGGCAAGCTATTCAGTTCAAAAAACACTTGACTAAATTATGGCAAGAGAAATTTTTTGACGAGAATACGGGATGATTTTGTGAGTGCATATCTACCGCATGCAGTTTGAGTGAAAGGTTGCTTTGGATTTGCACTCCTACACAAAACCACTGAAAAAGATTTCTTTTTCACTTTGTAATATTTGGCTAGCTGTATCTATATTTAAAGTCAAAGGAAACTTTTGCACATGTTTTTTCAATAAGGTATCATCCCTATAAATTATATTTCTTTATTGAAAAATGTTTTGCTAATTGGTTGTTTATCATTACAAGTATGCTGTGTATGGCATGTGGTTTTTTTATGAAATTTTTTTCATAAATATCTGGAAAGAAATTTTAAGTTGTGTGAAAAATTATTTTGTACTTCTCTTTTTACCACATACAGATATGAGGTATTGATGAATGCTTTAGGATTGAGCGGAGATACAATCACCTCACAAGCTGATTGTTTCACCAAGGTAAATTTAAAAAAATTAAAAGAAAACTATTGGTCCAGTGTTTTTTAGTTTGTGTGTGTGATTTTTTTTACCCTAAAAAGTTCCATCTATGATTCCAAAGATTCCATCTATGTTCTTACTAAGACAGGTTTAGCATTTGTATAAATTAATGTTTGTTAAAAAAATTTCTATCACATATTTATATCATGATTTTTATCTAAGGTAGAGGAAGAGAAAAGGCTATTAAAGATGAAGAAAGATGAGCTCTTGGAAAAAGTTTTACAAAGTGAAGATGAACTCCAAGCTCTTCGCAACACTGTGTGGGTGATACGATTGTCAATAGAGCAATGTCATCAAGCTCTAAAGCCTGAACTTACTGGTATTTTTTTATTAATTTTCAGAGACTGAACCTGGAATGATACTTAATGTGTTTGTTGCTTATATTTTTGACTCATACTTTTTTTTCATGTAAGTATACATGCTTATATGATTTTTACAACCACACACTGGAATTTACAAGTTAGCACTAGCAAATAGAAATGGTAAAAATAACACTCGATGAAGGAGTTCATTCTTAGAGACAGTCTAAACAAATTTGATTGCATAAAATGTTTGGGATTTTATTCATAATTCTTCAGGATTTTTTACTGTATATCTTTTTTTGGTATATCATTCAATAGATGAGCAGAAAGAAGAAAAGCGATTGGAGAAAGAGTTACAATCAATTGAACTAGACATACGTGATGTTTGTGACAGAATCGAAGACAACAATAAGGAAATATCTGACTTGAAAGAAAATTTGGATGAAATGGAACAGAAAAAAAAAGAGCTTGAACAGATGTTCAAGGCGAAACAAATTGAAAATGAAGCAGCTTGCAAAGAAGTTGAAAAACAGAAGGAGAAGATATGTCGTGCTGACAAAACAATCTCTCGTTTGTCAGTTAGTGTCCCCCAGGAAGTCAAAGATGTAGGTACTCATTTTCTAGCAGTTTTCACTGGCTGTGATCCTTACGATAGTGATTATGTATGATCATTGCGTATTAATTTTCATCAAACCATTTTTTTTACCACATCCATAACATCATCTACTTTCATTTCACGACTATTAATCAAAATTGTTTTAATGAGTTTTTGATTCAGTTTTCAAGGTAAGCATTCACAGCAACAGCTGAATTATGTGAATTATAGTTACATGAATTTACCCCATAATGGCATTGTTTTTATTTCTAGGATATGAGGGTTCGGTTACTGAGGGAGTTGAGAAGTACAGCAATCGAGATGTTGCTTGTAGCGATCAGAGATAAGCCAAAATTGTTTGACCAAGTTAAAACCATTCTCGAAGAGGTAAAATGAATAGATAACGTTTGTAAATAATTATACACAGAACTTAACAAATCCAGATACCAGGTAACCATCGTGGCAAAAAAAAAAATTGGTATTGACACCTTAAAAAGAGTTTTTTATGTGTGATTCTTGTTATCAGACTCAAACTGAGCTCAACTCAAGCTTTCAAAATTTATGTCAGCATATTTGCTAATATAGGAAGTGGTTACAGAATTCTGGAAAAGTGCAAAGTAATACCTTTTTTTGGACCTTTTTTATTAGGGAAAAAAATTTGTTTGGATTTCAAGAAATTCGGCCAGCACCTATTTTTTTGGATTTATCAAGCTCTGGTCTTAACCAATTATATTGCATAGTAGTTTTTATAAATGAAATCATGTTAACCTTCTCACAAAAAAAAAATACTATAGTTTTTTGTGTATAATCTTCAGACGTGAACTTTACTACTTTGAGAAAAAATATCATCATATAACCTGCATATACAAATTTCATTCACTATGAAATCTTAAGAAATGGAAGGGGTTGTTGGTCACATTTTTTCAGAAGAAATGTAATTTTCTACTCGCATCTATATGCTATCTATAAATTTTTGAAAAAAATTACTTTCTATGAACTAATTTTTAAAAATATTTATATCTCTATTCTTACCTCTCTCAGGGGAAAACAAATTTTGCAGATTATATAGAGGCCATTCAATTATTACGTAAGCAGATTTTCAGCCATTTTTGACACCCCCCCCCCCTCCAGGAAAATTTCGTCAGCAACTTAGAATATTTCATATCTTCAAAAAGGGGTGGTTGATGACGTAAGCAACCTTCAAACCCTCCTCCCCCCGCCCTCGATGCTGACGTAATACTTGAATGACCCCCATATGCAGTAGTATATGATTCACATCAAGAAATTCAGATTTTTTTTTATCATTTAAAGTAATATACTGATTATATGCAAGAAAATGCTGTAATTCTATGTCTGTAATGATACATATTTTTTTTTGCCAAGCAGGCTGGATTGCCAATGCCAGCTTCATATTCGAGATTGTCTCTCAGGCTACCTACAATGAAATCGATTCTAAGTGAAAAGAACAGTTCAGTTTCTTCATCTGCAAGATCCAGTTCTCGTCCAACAACCCGTGAAACATCTTCTGTTGGGTCAATCAGATCTGAATTCTCAAAAGGTAAATTTATCCTACAGCTCCACAAATATGTTCATCCAGGATTAATTTGAAACTTTTTTTTTTTTTTTTTTGTGAAGGCAGAAATGTTTTTTATCAAGACAGTAAGAAGAAGATACAATCGATGCTCATTATAACAACCATCATTGTTCGGTCGAGAATATTGTATCGGGTGATCATACAGGAATGTCATTATATGAAAACATTTGAAACTTATCTTAGTGATCGTTGTAATGGAACAGTTGTTATAACATTTAGTCATTATAACAAGTGTTGACTGTATATTGTTTTTTCAATGTCTTTTATTATGTTTATCTGAAATTTTTTGCAAGATCATGAGTATCTGTTATTTAACCTATAGAAATTAAAGGAAATTAATATTAATGAAATTATTTAGTACATTAATGTACTAAAAAATGAACCCTGTTTATATGACATTCCAGAGGCTGTGTCAAAATCAAACAATTGGAACTTCTTTGAAAATGACATCTCCCTTATTGACCTTGAAAGGAAATATTGTAATGGTTAAATAGTTTTAATTGAATTTCAAATTTTGTAACATAAAAGTCATATTTGAGAAAAAAATTCCTACTAAATAAAATTTTTCAAAAAGTAAGAACCAATACTGTACATATTTCCTGTCAACAGAACTCTGTCTCCTTCCAAATGATTTCAATGCAATTTCCTACTCTCCACAGGAACCACAGAATTAGAAAAAAAAATTTCTAAAAGGAAATATGGCAGCATTTTAATTTAAATCTGTTTCTTTGGGGCTTGTAGCAGCTGTTGATTTCTCAGAAAAATGCAATAAATTAACATGTAAATGTCCATTCTAAAATGGTCATAGTCAGTACAATGCTTATTTTTTGCATCTGTCAACAATCATGCTAAAGTTTATGACTTTTCCAGTGACAATATGCATGAAAAACTGTTTCGGTATCGCGTTTTCACAAACTACAAAAATGATGCGAACTCTATAGGTAGAAATCATTTTGGGTTTGAGTTGAAGTTAGATCGCGTTGAGTAATTATTGAGGTTGTGCGCCAAATAAAGTATTTCAACATTAAAATATATAGGAATGAATAGCCACTACAGCCAAATGTATAAATGTGAAAGTCAAAATTGAGTGATGAATAAATGAGGTCTGACTGTAATAATTAATATGACAAGGATGGACAAATCGCAAAAAAATCTAGGTGCCAGGAAAAATTGATTTTTTTTCACAAAAAAAAAATTTTCACCTGAATGAAAAGGTCCAAAATAGTGCTTCTTTTGGCATGGTGATCCTCTTTCATGTTGGCAGATATGCTGCTATAAATTTCAAACATTTTGTGCTGCTCTAAATGCAGCCTGCAATTTAGTAACTACACAAAGAAAATTTTGAGGCACAAATACCAATTTTTTAGTTGCCATGGCGACCTGGGATTTGTTCAGCCCTATAATATAATATATATTTGATTTATCTAACAGGACTTTCACTGAAAACAAAGCTATCTGTACATGGCATAACTATCTGTACAATATATTTTAATCCTACAAATGCTTGTCAATCATTAAACAACTAATTTTTTCTAAATATTATCTCTGAATTTCAGATGAAAGAGAATCGGAAACAAGCTCCTAGTCAGAAATATAATCAAGAATTAGTATTTTTTGAGCTTCTTAGACACTTGAACGTGCAGGAATAAATGTTTTCCTATATTCTCCTAGTCTCTGTATACAACATTTTACAAAGGTTATATATGTTTCAGTGATTTTTTTACACATAGATATGCTGTTGATTTGTTACCTGTATAATGAAATAATAATGAAGAGTCTTCTATATTTCATATGAGTTTTTGAGTATTATCTCCATCGAGAAACTAACATTTTTTAGATTTTTTTTTAACATGTGCTAAATTTGCGGCAAATGAGGATGCCATGGAAAACTTTGCTTTATGACAAATATATATATATATATTTTGATGTATCTCTTATAACATATTTAAATAACATTACATGGTACAACTTGAAAGTACATCACACAATTCATTACTCACTTCAAAATCTCTTAAAATATAAAAACTGTTATATAGAGGATACACAAGATGTGCTGATAACAGTGTGGTTAGGGTTGATAAAAAAAACCATTTTTTTTTACGCCAAAATACCGGGTTTTTTTTTGGTTCAATAGCATTTACATTAAAAACAAAATTTCTAAAAAATCATTAAATTTCTATTATAATTAATTAAAATAAAATGTTTATTAATGTAATTAACACGATTCCGATATTAATAATCTATTAATATTTCTTACATTTTAATACAAATCAACTTTTGCAATTTAGTTATTTTATAGCTTAACTCAAGAAAATATTTTGAGTTTGAGAATTCTTAATGTTATTATTAACTCTATAATAAAGTTGTTTTCTCCAGTTACTTTCAATACGTTTAATTAGAATGCTATTTTGCAAAAACTATGATAAAAACTAGGTAAAGATAAATGTGATATAAATGTGTATGTGTGCTTAATGAAGCATAATTAAGATTAGATAGCAATGATTTAAGATATACAGGGTGATTATAACTAAAGTTCTGATTTCAAAACATTAAAATAAGAACCACTGGTCAGAATGACCTCAAAATTTGCATGAATGCTCCTGAGGCAATGGAATTTTGTATGGCATAGGGGAAACATACTTTAAAATGTAAAATAGATGACTCTGTACTCATCCAGCACATGGGAAATTCACTTGCAGAATGGATATGATAGCCAGTCAAGGCAAAATGATAATGCAATTAGCATGGCATGATTTCACAATTCATAGAGACATCACAAAAATGAAGTCATTTAAACAAACAACTACAACTTACACAAGAAATATTAAATATGTTGTCCACTGTGTGTTCTGGCTGTGAGGTGGAAGTGAAAAAATGCTTCTTCAACTACAGATCAGAGTATGTTATGGTAATGATGTGTGGATGTCCTTTCAATTCACCAAAGTTTGCAGTCCGACCACTGCACATAACATTTTGGGGTATCCCAAAAGTTGAAAGGGTTATAGTAGCATTCAACTGACAGGTCAACTGACAGAGAGCAACAGTCCTACAACGATAAATCATTCAATCATAACACTTCACTCATAGTTAGAAAAACTAGTGGCAGATGGCAGCACTACACATAACAAGCATTACAGAGAAACAACAAAACTTCACGTCAGGTTTCACTACACGCACATTCCTGCATGTACCGATTCGTTGTGGGGGTTCTGCGGGGGGGGGGGGGTTAGTAGTAGTAGTAGGAGGTAGGGCCTCCAAAAAATGGCTCGGGATCCATGATGTTCTTAAGTCAGCCACCTCGTTGGGCAATTTGCCTGTTGTGGCGTTGTATTTGTATATACTAACAGGATTAAAGAAGTGACAAACCATTGTATTGTATTGTATAGGTGAATGTGGCGGCCAGGTGTCATATCATCTTGTTATTGTCAAAATGGTTCTTCACAGCTGCTTTGCTGGTGTTGCAATCTGCATCTTGATAAAAGTTGTGCTATCCACCAGGGCTGGACAAATCAAAAAAGAATTCATATAGGTGCCAGTCAAATTCGCTAAGAGCGAAGCATGTTTTTCAAGAAAAACAGTCCTGGGTAATTTTTTCTTTTTTTACTTTTTCAGGACTTTATGACCCATTCTCACGTTGAAAGAAATATTATTACAAAATCAAGAAAAAAAAATTTGTCTCGTACTTACACTTCATATTTTAGCAATAATGCATATAAAATTTTAGACGCCAAAACTGATTTTCTAGTCACCCTGGCATCTGGGATTTGTCCAGTCTTGCTATTCACACACTGATGCTGTTGAAGTGCCAAAATAATATAGTTGTGCAAAATAGATTATACTGCTAGCCAAGTACATCATCATCTACAGTCCCCCCCCCCCCCCGTATTCACTGGGGTTACGTTCCGGAGGTGGCCGCGAATACGGAAATCTGTGAATAACTGAAACGATAGGTTTTTTTTTTTTGTATATCTCGTTTATTGAACATCAGGAGAAGAGCAGGGTGACACAGGGATAGAAAGGATATGTAAAAGAGGATGGAGATGTTTTCTTGAAAGAACACTGCGATTTCTGTTTGCCGCTTCTTCTTCATATCATGAAGTATGTTGGAGTATGTTTTGATAAGACTTCCTCTACTAATTTTTCTACATGTGAAGCACATACCATAGAAGGATCTATATCATGAAAATAATCTATTGCTGATTTGAACTTGCGAAGCCCTTCCGCTATGCTACATATGTTGAACTGATCTTTACTTCTTTATCTTGATCTTCTTCATCTGGTTCAGCTTCAGTTTCAGGAGCAGTCACTCAGCTCCATTATTTCCTCTTCTGTTAATGTCTCTGAATTGCTATTAATTTTTAACTGTTCAATTTCTTCTATATCCATATCATTGAACCCTTCTCCCCTCACCTGTTTCGCTAACGTGACAATGTCTTTTATAATTTCTTTGGAAATTTTCTAGCTGTCTCCTGGTCGGCAGAGGCTTGATCGTAAGTGATTTTTTACATTGCGTAATCCAAATCGTTTCTTAACCCTATTAATACAATACAATACAATCAACCTTTACTTGCATAAAGTTCTGATGAAATAGACGTTTCACCAGCTCTTTCCTTTATAGAAGAGTAAAATTTTTTCACCTTTTAATTTATAATATTACAATCAATTGGAATACCTTTTCTGTGGCAGTCTTGACCCACAAAAAACAGCATTTTCTCTATGAGAAACACATGGGTTCCGTAGGCAATGCAAAGTTTTCGCTGCCATAGGTGTAGCTACAGCCTCGGCTGATTGAATTTCAGATTCCTTTTTCTTGATATATCTCACCGTAGATTCGTTGATTCCATAATGGCGGGCAACAACAGCAATTTACTTTTACTTTCTCCACAAGCATACAAAGGCAATAAATCAATTTTTTTTGTAAAGTTTTCACTTTTTTTGTCTTTTTGAAACATTATCAGTAGTATTAGAAAAATGAGCCATCCTAAACATGTACAACTCAAATTTTGTAAACAAAACACGTGAATGACGATTGCTAGTGTTGACAAAAAAAAAATTCAATGAAGGGAAAAAAAACTGCGAATACGGGGGGGGGGGGGGTCGACTGTACTTGCATATTTTTGAAGTATTTTTGTATTTCGCCAAAGAAAATTCCATTGCTTCATGAAATGGATCCATGCAAATTTTTAAGCCATTCTGAGTAGCAGTTCTTATTTGTGTTTTGAAATCAGAATTCTAATTACAATCACTTTGTACATAGCTGATTATTTTCATAAATCACTTCCAACATCCTAATCAAACAGTGACCCAGTCCATATTCCAAGGAATTTCTAACTGAAAATTATTTGGACAGAACACTTCACGAACTGGCCAATTTCAGGCTTTTACTACTGTACAATAAAACATTGATTAACTGGGGGTAATGTTGAAAATATGTGAGAAAAATGATAATTCAATATTAATCCTGGTGACGATATACAGTACGAGATGTGCTGCTTCCTATGGAAAGAAAATGAAAATGTCTGTGAGGTAATTTAACCACTAGTACACTGGTCTTTGTCCTTTAGGAGCAGCTGGTGTCTTTTTGGATTATAAGACCACCTGCCCTTAGCATGACAGTGAAGTCACTATTGTTGCTGCTTCTTTGTGAAGGGGAAAAAAATCTGGGAGATAATACACCACCACCTCTATCCTCATTCATGAATTTGTTTAAAATAGAGTTGAAATGTAACACAAAGTTAGAAACTGCAGTAAGAATAAGAAATTTTGATACCGAATATAATTTTCAGCAACTAAGATACTTAATATGAAAGAAAATTTATATTCAGGCCACATTTATGAGATTTTTTTGAAAAAACCACTTATATCATCTTTCACCACTTAAAGATATACAATCAGAATGTACCAAAATAGAAAATGTGATAAGAATTAATCATTTTGGCTAATAATCAGCCAATGTGATATTTTTTAGGAAGGAAAAATTATACTTAAGCCACTTTTATGTGATTTTTTGGAAAAAACCAGACTGGTTTTTCTTTAAAAACTGCTTGGTTTAAACCAAACAACTCTGAGTGTGGTGTAATGGAAATTTAAGATATTTTGTGGCCATGGTTGATCGGCTAACAAGAAGAGCTAAACATATTATTGAAAACATCATTTAATGATCGAAAACTACAACAATGATAACAATAGCCCAAAGGACGGATGCTTTTAACAGAAAAATATTCATTTTTACAATGATGTTTTTCAAACCCAGAATGTTAAGATATCACAACAGAAATCACAATTCATCTAAACACAAAATAAATTGGCAATTATTATACAGTAGGACTTCCCGAATCCGGACATTTCGGCTGAATTTTTTTTTTCCACCGAGGACTTTTGATGCATGCTTCTTCTTTGCCCAAATTCTGTTACAGCCTTTTCTAATATACATCAACATTTTATTTCTTTTTTATAATACTTATTGTTGGTGTCCACTGCAATTTTCGGGTTTCTGGGAAAAAATGATGGCAACTGTGTGTTTCTCAATAAATGTGATTAGCCAGAAAATCAGCTTCGATCAAAATAACTCTTCTTTCTTCATGTCATTGCTCTGTGCTGCACAGTTAGCCTCAGCAGTTTAGAACTTATCCAACGCTCTATTATTTTCTGTGATTATCTAAGGGAATTTCTGAACATGCTGAAAACGTCACAATGCTTTATGTATATGTGAGACAGTTGAACTTTTGAAAAAAAGGCTGGAATGCAGAACATTATAGTATGAACGCCGCTGTGGTGGTCGAGTGGTTATAGTGACGGACTCGCAATGCGAGGATCCGGGTTCGAACCCCACAGTGGTGGTCGGCTGAAGTTGGTTTTCTGTGGTTCCCAACTTCAAGGCGCAAATGCGAGCCGATCTCCCCATTAAAAAGTCTCGCCACAGAGAGCAACAGTCCTACAACGATAAATCATTCAATCATAACACTTCACTCATAGTTAGAAAAACGAGTGGCAGATGGCAGCACTACACATAACAAGCATTACAGAGAAACAACAAAAACTTCGCTTCAGGTTTCACTACACGTACACACACATTCCCTCATGTACCGATTCGTTGGGGGGGGGGGTCCGCAGGGGGGGGGTGTGCATGTGTGGTGTAGTAGTAGTAGGTAGGGCCTCCAAAAAATGGCTCGGGATCCATGATGTTCTTAAGTCAGCCACCTCGTTGGGCAATTTGCCTGTTGTGGCGTTGTATTTGTATTTGAACTTTGTGTGGAGAATGTAGAATCAGAAAATATACTGCTTGAAATCCTCACAAACAAAAAATAATATTTCAGATCAGAGCAATGATTACAAGAAATGTTTAAAGAATAGGGATTTTTTCCTATGGATAACTAGTAACGGCCTGTAAATTAAAAATTATGATGTTAATTAAATTATGTTACTATATGCATACATATTGCTTTATTAATTTTTTTCTAAAGGAAAATATGAATCAAAGTGTTCAACAAGGTATATTATTGCTTTAAATGTATGAAAACAGGAAATAAACAAAAGTTGATCCATACTCCGGAAGATTTCCTAATCTGGAATTACCTAGGTCCCCAAGAGTTCCGGTTTGAGAGGTCCTACTGTATTATCTTGGATCAACCATACGTACGGTGGTACTTTGATTTACAAGATGAATTTGTTCTAGACAATCGTGTAACATAAATCCAATTTTTCCATTTAAAATAATGAAATCATCAATTCCACAGATATTAATACTCATGCAAACATCAACTGGCATGGTACAGCGTGTTCTTTGCAGAATCCAAGTCGTTCTGTTTTTTTATATGAGATAAATATGGTGTGTTCCATCAAATTTGATATGTTCAAAGCAATTATCTACAGCTTTCATGCACTCACAGGGCTGTAGCTATGCTGTGGAAATGCTCTGGTACCCAAACTTCCACCCCTTCCCCAAAGTAGGCTAACTAGATTTAAAAAAATCATCATCAAAGCTTAGGACGGGGGAGGGGGGTCTATGAAGTTTTAGACATTGCTGGCCAAATTGAAGCTTATCATGAAGCTCACGAGCCACCAATTAATAAAGCAGTACTTAGAACAGGGCTTGAAAAGCCAAAAAAAATTTTTAGGTACCAGTGAAATTTCCAAGCATGATTTTTTCTCATAAAAAACAGTTCTGAATATTTTATTTATTTTTAATTTTTTTTTTTTTTTTTTGCTTTTCTGGGATTCAATAAATCATGCAATGAAATCAGAAAATTTTGTGTCATCCTCAGATTTCAATTTAGAAATCACATGTAAAAAATTTTAGGCGTCAATACCAATTTCCAAGTTGCTATGGATTTGTCAATCCCTGATTTAGAATAGAATAATAAGATGCTGTTCATGAGGTCCGAAGGACTTCATGAGATACAGTGGTGTAATACAGTTGTACAGAGGTGCTTTAAAGAAAGGGTGTTCAACCTTTAGGAGAGTGTGAGGCCACTTCATTGGTTTGGAAATGTGTCATGGGCCACTTAAGTGATCTAGAACAGCACCACTAATCATAAGTGATCTGGCAATGTGCCTCAGATCACGTAAGTGACCAGAAAATGTGATGCATGCTACTTGAGTCAGGGGCGGTCTTAGGGAAGTGCGACCGCTGCAGTTGCACCGGCGCCAAATGATGAGGTGCACCAAAACACATTAGATATACATTACTAGAAAAATATCTTTAAGGTGTGCATTTAAAAAAATAACTATAAAATATACATAAAAAATGACCGAAATGAGAAAAAAAAATGAATGTTTGAGTGTATATAATATTATGATCATTTTTCGAAAAGAAAAGAATCAATGGGCAGTGCACCTATATATGTTCAGTACATAGCGATTTTGGTCAGATAAAAATACACACAGACTTCAGCTCTTTTCTTTTCGTTTACCCCGTAGGAGATTTTGGGGGGGGGGGGCATCGGCGGAGATAGACTTGTGAGTCTGGGGGGCACGGTCATTATTGCTGGGGGGAGCAAGATGATGATGATGACAATTCATATATGCATATATACATTAGATCAGTCGACTCCACCTTTGACGCTGGGCCCCCCCACGCCCCCCCCCCCGTATCTCCGCCCATGGGGGGGGGAACACAACCTTCTTTTTCTCTTTTGTTGTGCTGTAAAAAATAAAAACAATAGAAGAATCTCAATCAGTCACCAAATTTTTCTGCTAACGAGAATAAAAGTGTTTTCCTGTATTGTGGGAGTATTACAGAAATTGAAGGTGTTTTTTTATGTGGAGATTTTGAACCAGAGGTCTTTCATGCCCCTTTTTTCCCGACTTGTATCAAAAATGCAGAATCGAATCGCCAGTATTTCAAAAAAAATTATGAATAAATATTTTAAAAAAAAGAATGAATTAAAACTTATGATTTGCAGACCATTTTAAATAGGGATCCTGCGCTTGGGCCTCATTCTTACTTGTCACACGAGAAGAAACAAAAATATGCTCGTACGGGAAACCCCAAGCACTTTGGCGCCCCAAATGACTGGTCCGTCTCCCAACTCGCCAGACTTTTCTAGTAGTGCAACTAGCGGCAGCTCGGTCACATTGGGTGTGTTCTAGAACGACGTCAAATCCAAAGTGAAAGGGTAAAAAAAAATTAGGAAAAATTATTTGTGCCTGCTGTAGGAGGGGCGCCAAGTCTGAGGTAGAAAGGGCAAAAAAAGTTAGGGGAAATGATTTCTGCCCCCTATAGTAGAAGCACCAAATCTGATGTAAAAGGGCAACAGAAATTATAGAAAACGATTTCTGCTAGCTTCAAGAGGGACATCATATCTGAAGTGGAAACGCAAAAATAAAATTAGGAAAAAACTTAGTTGTGCCCTCTCTAGAAGGGGCATCAAGTCGAGGTAAAAGGGCGAAAAAAATGGGAAAATGGATTTCGGCCTGCCCTACGAGGAGCGCCAAATCCAAGGTAAAAGGGTGAAAAAAATCAGCATGATATGTTATGACTAGAGCCCTGATTATATGCACTAAAAAGTGGTAAAATTATGCAAATATGCCCTTAAAATTCCACAATATGCTATTAAAATGCCACAATATGAGCTTAAAATGCCCTCTCTAGAAGGGGCATCAAGTCGAGGTAAAAGGGCGAAAAAAATGGGAAAATGGATTTCGGCCTGCCCTACGAGGAGCGCCAAATCCAAGGTAAAAGGGTGAAAAAAATCAGCATGATATGTTATGACTAGAGCCCTGATTATATGCACTAAAAAGTGGTAAAATTATGCAAATATGCCCTTAAAATTCCACAATATGCTATTAAAATGCCACAATATGAGCTTAAAATGCCAAACTATGCGATAACCCTCCCCCTCAGAATATTCACTAAAAATCCTGAAAATATTAAAAATTGCAAAATATGCACAAAAAAGGAGAAAATAGGCACAGTGCATAAAAAATTCACCATGCATAAAAGAAGCAGATGTGGTTTTAAAATGCATCTTTTCTATCTCTTTAGTGTACATATGCATTCATTCACAGAAGAAAAAAAATATCTCCACTTATGTATACACCACATTATGCAAATAACTTTTACACATTACTTTTACAGTCTGGCATTCTCAATTTCCAGTTTGTGGAGCTGCTCATTAACGAAAATACCTCCTTCTCCTAACTAGATCATGGACCGCCACTCTGTCTCTATGAAGAGATTTTAGTAGGTGGTCGAAGACCTGGGCCATGCTGGAAGTTGTGCATGCATGTGTTGTAGACCTAACGTGAAGTCTGTTTCTGTGTGATGATTGTTACGTGTAGTGCTGCCATGTGCCATTAATTTCTCTAACTATGAAGGAAGTGTATTGCTTGAATAATTGTATCGTTGTAGGCCTGTTGCTCTCTGTGGCAAGACTTTTAACAGGGAGTTTGGCTCACATTCGCACCTGGAAGTTGGGAACTACAGGAAACCAACTTCATCCAACCAACTCTGCGGCAATGTAACAAAAATACCAGTAAAAAAAGAATTCGTACACTATTTCTAAAAAAATTTAAAGTTTTGACATATCTCTAGAAATAGCCTTTCAATAAAACGATCAATTTTCGTAAAATACTTCACAAATATCTATTAATTCACTAAATCCCACCTTCGGGAAACAAAAACCGATGTTATGAAAATAATATGAACAATATTTATTTGATAAATTATAAAAAAAAATAGAGAGTTCAAATAAACCTTCAAAAATATGCACTTTTTAAAAATTTGTTGATTTTATGCATTTATATGCATTAATGCTAAAAAAAGATGCATTTGCATATAATTGGGGCTCTAGTTATGACGGGAAATTTCGCTGTTCCTTTAAACGCATCAAAACGAAGCGATTCAAGCAAAAGTCTTTTTTTTTAATTGAGGGAGGTCAGGAAGCCCAAAAATAGGTCCCGTTCTGCTTGGGTAGAGATTTTGTCTCAAGCCGCCCCCCTGAGTGTAAAGTATGTGTGTGGAAATTGTAACAGGCCATACATACATAACTGAACATCTTTTCGGAGTTTCATGGATCTTGTTCCAGATACCTAGTGGTAATGGTAAATCCTCCTATGAGGCCTTGGTAAGATGAGGCCACAACTGGACTCTAAAAAGACATCTTTTCCCTTTCAAGAAATTGAAGAGGAACTTATGTTGTAAATTTGATTCAATGTTTTTTAAACAGCTTTGTAAACTAGATTCCTCAATCATGGCCAACCCCCTTCCCAATTCTGTTTTTTAAACTAATTGAAAAATTTGAGGTGCAAAATATATTGCTTTATTATATTGGGATCGTTGTTCCTAAAATATGCTTCACTGTATTGTTTTGCACCTTGGTAAGGCACTAGGTGGAAGAGCGATGATACGTCTCGCCAAATAGATTTATTAATGAGATAGTGTGCCAGTTTATTAAAACATGTAATTTTCCCATTACGTTGTATATTATTTGGGAATACGAATCATTGTGTGAACTTAATTAACCTAGCTGCACTGTAACTGTAAGGCAAGCATTATGATTTGAGGCACAGCGGAAAACATTTGGATACACAAAAGGGCACCGCGAACCAAAAAAAATTTGGGAACTAGAGTGATTTTTACTACCATGTTTTAGGAAATGGAACGATAACATGTGAAAGAAAGAAATGCAAGATTTTCCAGGAGCAGATTGGATGGTCTTTTGTCGCCATTGAAAGGAGATGTAGAACAGTTGGAAGTTACGATTAGCTGAGCTTTGCAAAACCATAGACCAAACTTCATTTTCAGAGCAGTTTGCTCTGTACAAGTGGAGAAGTTGACAATAAAAGTTTTCTTTCCTTCGGATCGGAGGAGGTTGACAATCATCGATTTAGAACCAATGCACCAATTGTATAATGGAACGAAGCTATCGAGTTGGAAGATAAGAGGATTCAAGTTCCAAGAAAATACCAACTGTTGAGCATTATTGAATATAGAAAACGAAAAATGAGTTAAGTTGAAAAGGTGTTCTGTTGACGAGTTGTTTGGGAAATTGATGTTTGGATAAACGATGTTCTACTGTATGTATTTTTTTCACTTCTATTAATTACAGCCCCCTCCTAACCATGGGGCCCTGGTGCTACCATACCTGCAATGCAACCATGAACAGAGTTATGGGGGGGGGGCAATGCCCCCTGTGTCAAAGGTGGAGTCGACTGATCTAATGTATAAATGTATATATGAATTGACATCATCATCATCGTGCCCCCCCCCCAGACTTCCAAGTCTATCTTATCTCCGCCTATGCGTGCAATCCTTCCCCCCCCCCATGGGCAACCAAAGGGTTAAAGTATAGATTGGTGTGCGATCAGTGTATCTGAATATGAGTATTTTTTACCAATAAAAGTTGGTTACTTTTTGAACAAACCTCATACGTACAAATCTGATTACTATGATTGATCTATTTTTTTTCCTTCAAATCTAGAGCCTAGTTTATGGGAAATTTTAACTCAGAGTGCTGCTACAGGACAATGGCAGAGAGGACAACTGCGTTTGTTCATCATCTCGTGCTTAAAAGCTGAATGATGGCAGCGACTGCAAGCCCATTGAGGAGCTGTGGCGATTATCGGTTTACCAGTTGCCACGCAGATGGGAAATTCCACATTGCAGTTAGGACAAGACGTACTGTAGTCTGGGATCATTTCCGTGCAAGATGAACAGTCTACCTTGATGATCCTCGCATCTTTGGGTGGGTGCTTGAGGAATATCTCGTAAGCCAAGTCCTCGTATTCCGTTTTCTGTTCATCTGACAACTGCTCCAAGGATTCCAACTTCATGAATGCGGACGAACAAGTTGCAAATGCTCTATTCACACAACTGGTCAACCCTATGAGGCAATAAACTTCTTCGAGGTCGAGGATGTCCTCGTAATCCTTCAAATTCAATGCAGTTTTCATGGCTGCATCCATGTAACCTTCGTATAGCTGCCTGTGTGCAAGAAGCATGAAATGATATGCTTCTGCACCTTTCCAAGGATCGTACAACAATGAAGAATCTTCATTTGGTAAGAAAGGATTGTCTTTCCATGGATACGAAGATGATCCTGATCGGGATAGGGCTCCTCCAGCGCTCCTCGCTTTAGCTCTAGATCGATGTTCTTCCACCAGAATGCCTACGAGAATGTAAAGCTTTTTCATGTGCAGCAAGCTGTTCTTCTTCTTGGATTCTTCTTTCACGAACTTCAGAAGCACCCTGGCGGCATCGAGGAACTTGTGGGCTTTTCGATAGAGCTCAACCGCATTCAATATGTTGTTCTCTTCCATGAGATGGCTGGCGTACTGAGCGAGAAGGGTGTCTATTTCTTTGATGTTGTGCTTTTGGGCAAGAGTTATGGCCATATTCCACTGGCTCAGCTGAACGCAACTTTCTATTGCAGTTTTGATTTTGTTGCATTTTAGATATGCCAGCACCGCCTGCTCGCACATTCCAATCGAGGCAAACATCGATCCTATTTCAGGAAGTAGTTTATGATTTTCAGGTAGATTGTTCACAAGGCTTTCCAATCCAGCGTAGTCTTCCAGCATGTAATAACATCGAGCAATTCTATCTTCATTGTGCCCCTGGATGTAATAAGTTATAGCATTTTCATACTTCTGTCTGTCAGCATAGTAGTCTCCGATTGCATTCCATGCTTCTGTGACCTGCCTGTCATCGGCAGCACCGGTTTTAAGCAACTGGGCAACTCTAAACCAATCCCCCAACAAACGTCTCAGGCCAATAGCCAAGTCTGGACGGTCATTCTCGAGGTATAGCTTTTCAGCCTCGTCGAATTCTTTGAAATATGCTGCAACTTCTGCCTTTCTAATGAAAGTCGACTTCAGTTCTGAAACTTTCTTAACAAACTGTATTCCGGGATAGTCTTTTCTCTTCACGAATGCCAATTCTGCAGTCTCGAAATCCATCTTGCGCAACGCAGCCTCTGCCAGCAATTGCCATAGACGTGGGTGAGGATTGTCTTCGATGAACTTCACGGCTTCTTTTATCCCGACTTTTTCCAGTAAATTTCTAGAATCACGGAGAGATTTCACTTCGTTCTGAACGATACAATCCTCTTTTGGTTCATCTGGGTTTTGCATGACTTCATCCAACTGGACACATTTTACTTCAAGATCGGTGAAATCGCACATGTAACCACATGAAGGGACTGGTTCTTCAGGATCCAGGCCTCGAAATATATACATCCTTGTCTTTTCCATAACTGCAAACATGTCTGAGTTATCCGAAGCCCATTTGACATCCCAAACATCCTTCCGTTCGAATTTTAGTTTTTTGCCTACCGTTTCCTCGCCACCAGAATCTGTGGCCTCAGCATCCAAGTCATACAGGAACAGAATGCCAGAGTTATCGAGTACAGCAACTCGACTGGAATTGCAATTCAAAACAAGTTTCGAGGGATTGCATTCAAATACATATCGATGAGTCAAAACCAGTTGCGGCAGAAGGTATCTTTGGAACACACCGGACGATCTTGCGATCATCAACACTTTGTCAGAAGCATCCATTGCACAAATTCCATCTTTAATGGTTTCGCTTTGTCGGCGCTTCGGCCTCATTCCACTGGTGCTATGACTGACTTCATCGATGTAGAATGTTCTCTCTTGTCCGCTCCTGTTTTTATCATATGCCATTTCCATAATAGCCCGACTTCTCGGACTGTGAAAATGCCATGAGTAAACGGCTTCGGTAGATGCCACATAAATATAGGAGCTATTCATCGTGACATGAAGTGGTTCCATATCAATGTAACGGGAATCAACGGGCGAACCGATCGCGTTGCACAATATCACAGAAAACTGCCCGCTGCTATCATCTGCTTTCGTCACGAACACGCAGAATTCAGCGGCAGATGTCAAAGTGAGAAGATTTTTAACAAGTTTTATATGTTTCTCGTGCGTTTCCGTGTTCCAGAACATCACAGAGCTCTCGAGTCTATCGGGACGGCTGAAGGCGTATGCTAATGTGTTTGAGAAATAGCACCACTTGTAGTTTGGACGGATATTGGCAAAAAATATGAAACTATCAACAGCTAATGCTATCCTCAAACTTGAGCCTTCCCAGGAACACGCTGTTATGTTTCGGCCAGGTACTCTCAGCGCTTGCATCACTTCTCCGTATGGATTATAAAACTTCACTACGTTTTTCTTTTCCGACTCGCTACCAAAGAACTTCCCTGTTATAGCTAATATAGTACTGTCCTGATTCCAATCCAGAGACGTCACACTGAGATCTGTATCAATAACGATAGCTTTCTTGTCACTCTCATCTTTCATAAGTTGAATGCGACCACTTTCATAAGCGATAGCCAGAGTGGGGCTGTCTGGATTCTGTTTCGATCTCTTACACCATCGGATACCGACCAATCGCACGGACAGCATCATGGTCTCCATACAGGGTAAAGGTAACTTTGCGACGAAAGACCCGGATGACTCATATATGTGAATTTCACCGTTCTGGAGACCGAACAGCAGCAGCTTGCCATCGGGGCTCCATTCAACTTTGCTCAAGTGGACGCCTTTCAACTCTTTGCCCCATATCCGGTTCCCGTCCACCGAACCTACAATTATTGCCCCGTCTTCGTACACTATACATATTTTCTGTCCGTCAGAGTTCCAGGACATGCCAGTCACCACAGATTTGTTCCGGTTGTTGATCATCTCTTCGTACCAGATCCCCTGGTGCAGCATCCACACCATTATGAGGCCGTTCTGGTCGCTGGACGTCAGCTTCTGGTACACCTCATTCCATTGGACGATCCCGACGGACCCACTGTGACCCTCTAGGGTCTGGTTTGTCGACAGGTTAGTGGTGGGACCCGCCGGGCCGCCGCCTTTGCCCTCGTCTTTCTTGGACGACTCTAGCTTGAGCACTTTGAGGAGACCACCATCGCACCCACAAGCAATGTAGCCCTGGTCCCGATTCCAAGCGAGGCTCTTCACGACCGTGTTGTTCGGGATGGCGATTTTTTTACTCAAGTAAACAAACATTTTCTTCTCGCCAATACGCATATGGGATAGTGAAAAACCTCTCTTTCTCTCTTTGTTTACCAAAATCACCGGGGCAACTGCTTTTGTTTATTTTTTTCCCCTCCCGGACAACCGACGCTGATGTTTCTAACTTCTCTGATGAGATATGAAAATATTTCATTTGAATGACCATATTTTGTATTACAAAAACGGTACATTCGGGTTTCATAGCCATGCTGACCATATTTCATACTTGTTAATTTAAAAAGCCATCGCAAATGTACATTTTCTATACGGGTTTTCCACTTGCCCCCAAGGCCGCCCTTATACCGTACGCAGAAAATAAGAACGGTCCAGGAAGTGTCCCTTAGCGCCTATTTTACATATTCTGTGGGAGAGAAGAATCATGAAAATTCAGAGAATGAAAATGACAAAAATTCAGAGAATGAAAATGACAAAAATTCAGAGAATGAAAATGACAAAAATTCAGAGAATGAAAATGACAAAAATTCAGAAAATGAACACTCATTACAATTCAGAAAATGAACACTCATTACAATTCAGAAAATGAGAATCATGGAAATTCAGAGAATGAAAATGACACTCATTACAATTCAGAAAATGAGAATCATGGAAATTCAAAGAATCAGGATCATGAAAATTCATAAAATGAGAATCATGGAAATTCAAAGAATCAGGATCATGAAAATTCATAAAATGAAAAATCATAGAAATTCAGAAAGTAAAAATCATGAAAATTCCAAGAACAAAAAGTCAAAAATTCAGAGAAGGAAAATCGTGAAAATTCAGAAAATGAAAATACCACGAAAATTCAGAGAATGAAAATACCACGAAAATTCAGAGAATGAAAATACCACGAAAATTCAGAGAATGAAAATACCACGAAAATTCAGAGAATGAAAATACCACGAAAATTCAGAGAATGAAAATACCACGAAAATTCATAGTGTGAAAAATCATGAAAATTCATAGTGTGAAAAATCATGAAAATTCATAGCATGAAAAATCATGAAAATTCAGAAAATAAAGATCATGAAAATTCAAACAATAAGGATCATGAAAATTCAGAAAATAAGGATCATGAAAATTCAGAAAATAAGGATCATGAAAATTCAGAAAATAAGGATCATGAAAATTCAAAGAATAAGGATCATGAAAATTCAGAAAATAAGGATCATGAAAATTCAAAGAA
Organism: Pholcus phalangioides; assembly: GCF_987345545.1. Taxonomy (NCBI): domain Eukaryota; kingdom Metazoa; phylum Arthropoda; class Arachnida; order Araneae; family Pholcidae; genus Pholcus; species Pholcus phalangioides. Next base: position 18,038,493 of record NW_028301616.1, on the reverse strand, counting down.
TAAGGATCATGAAAATTCAGAAAATAAGGATCATGAAAATCAGAAAATTAAAATAATGAAAATTCAGAGAATGAGGATCATGAAAATTCAAAGAATGAGGATCTTGAAAAATCAGAAAATAATTATCATGAAAATTCAGAGAATAAGGATCATGAAAATTCAAAGAATAAGGATCATGAAAATTCAGAAAATAAGGATCATGAAAATCAGAAAATTAAAATATCATCAAAAGTTGCAGAATGAAGATTAATAATTAAAATTCAGAGAATGAGGATCATAAAAATTCAGAAAATGAAAATCATGAAAATTTAGAAAACAAAAAAATTATGAAAATTCATAAATTGAAAATCAAGAAAATTCAAAGAATGAAGATCATGAAAATTCAAAGAATGAAGATCATGAAAATTCAGAGAATGAAAATCATGAAAATTCAGAAAAGGAAAATCATAAAATTCAGAGAATGGAAATTATAAAAATCCTAAGAGGAAAATCATCCAAATTCAGAAAATGAAGTCATTAAAATTCAAAGAATGACAATCATGAAAATTCAAAGAATGACAATCATGAAAATTCAAAGAATGACAATCATGAAAATTCAGAAAATGAAAAATCATGAAAATTCAGAAAATGAAAAATCGTCAAAATTCAAAGAATAAAAAAATCATCAAAATTCAAAGAATAAAAAAATCGTCAAAATTCAAAGAATAAAAAAATCATCAAAATTCAAAGAATAAAAAAATCATCAAAATTCAAAGAATAAAAAAATCGTCAAAATTCAAAGAATAAAAAAATCATCAAAATTCAAAGAATAAAAAAATCATGAAAATCAAAAGAATTGAGAATAAATGAAAGAATTAATTTCAAAATTAAAAATTCATAACAAATGGGGTAAAAAAATATTTTCAAAACAATGAATTCAAATAATTCAGAATTCCAAAAAGTGTCAAAATATTCACAATTCCAATATTGCTGCACATTCAGATTTAAAAAAAAAAAACCCATGAAAATTCTAAAATTTATTAGAACAATAATTCCAGAATTGATTAAAATTCAGAATTTATGAAAGAAATTAGTTACATAAGTGCGGTGCAAGGCAGTCTTAGAAGGCAGGGGGAGGGGCATGATGATGCTGATGTCAATTCATATATATATTAGATCAGTCGACTCCACCCACTGAGCTATAAGTAAACTTTCCTTATAGCTTAGTGACTCCACCTCTTGAAGCTTTGGGGGGAAGGGGGGGGGGCAGCTTCCCGTAACTCCGCCCATGACATTAAGCCAGGTTTTCCTAGGAGTAGAATTTCTGTGCAGCGTGAACCGAATTAGACCATTTCGCGCCGCAAGAAACGTGTTACATAATCACGCTACGCGTTTGTGTTTTCCTACCGAGGCGCATCAGATCAGGTCGGCTATATAAAGTATATGGCTTTGGCATCAGCTACTCTATCGTCTGCATGCTCCGGTTTGAACGGAAGGAAAAGAAAACACACAAGAGTGAAGAGAATATCGGCAAAACCGCGGCGCACGACGCATTTGACTCCTCCAGAAGCAGTCAGCGAATTACGCCCGACGTAAAGCGCTGTCGTGAGGCGTATCGCGCTCTGTAGGAAAACAGTCATGCTGCTTTTCTTATTGGTGAGTGGACGGCGTGTCGAGCCACGACCACCTAGATATAGGAGGTCGTGGTCGAGCTGGGCGAATCACGTTGCGCGCGGCACAGGAAACCTGCTCCTGGGAAAACCCGGCTGAAGAGAAGAATCGGTGAAACGCGCGGCACAGGAAACCTGCTCCTGGGAAAACCCGGCTGAAGAGAAGAATTGGTGAAACGCGCGGCACACACGCAGCAGTCCGCCAATCACACCCTACGTAAAGCGCTGTCGTGAGCCGTATTGCGCTCAGTAGGATGATACTGTTTTTCTTATTGGTGAGTGGCCGGCGTGTCGCGTTGGACGATTCACGTTGCACAGAAAGCCTAGCATGTGGACCGCCAAGTTTGTTGACATGTGACAATTCAGACGGCTTTGACTAGCGGTAAAAAATATTCTTCATCAATAATTTACTGCCATCTATGGTTCAGAAATAGTACTAGTTGATTCTGGCTAGATGGCAGCCAAACGTGTCGGGCTAGAGTTGCAGTATCATTTGACTGACCATATTTCTTCAGGATGAAAAAAATACGGGAACTCTAAATACCGGAGAACACTGACAAGTGCCAGTGGTTGCCGAAAGTGATACAAAAACTTCTAATTGCGACAGAAATGCCAGGAAAAATTGCCAAACGGCGGAGAATGAATCTCCCGCTGACCACTAAATAGGAAGAGGAGTTGCGAGGCGATCACCGTTCCCGTTTGGTTTGTCCCTCAAGTGGATGACGATGGTGACGTCACGTGTGAGAGCCTGGGAGAGAGAGAGAGAGGGAAAAGGAGCACTTAATAACAATAATGTAGTGGGAGGGTTCAATGTTTTCAATTCGTGCTGTGTTTACATCAGGTTTTCAAAATAGTTTCCACTGCGTCATTTGAAATATAAATTAGTGACCTAATCAGTTTTAACAATTAACGTTCATGCATCCGTAACTCGAGGAAAAAAGTTGGACCATTTATCTGTGAGGTAAATGATAATATTAATATTTGCTTATAGTTCGTTGATGCATCGCACTTGACATTTGATACATGTACGTAATGTTGCATGTATGTTTTACACATGGGTGAGAAGGTTAGCCCTCCCTCGAGGTGAATTTTGTTTTTGGATTTACTTTAGAAAGTGCAAAGCCCATATCCGGGGTGGGAGGAATTATTATTCCCCCTCATATTATTAGCCCCTCCCAAGAGCCGAATAATATGGGAGGAATATGTCTACTCTTCAAAACATGTTATGATCCAATCAGCATTTTCTAGAGATAGGCCTCTGCATGGGTTGCCAAGTTCACCTGTGATGTTATGAGAGTAGTTCGATAAGACTACCTAGCAAGCTGGCCACATTTTTGAACCACTACCACTAAACCACACATGCACCTCGTCCATATTACTCTGGACGATTGGTACTGATTATGATTGGACTTACTCAGCAACCGATTGGTACATGCTGAAATGTGCGTGTACGAGTGCATGTGAACCTGACGTGAAGTTTGTTTCAGTGTAATGTTTGTGTGTGGTGCCACCATCAGTTTTTGTAACTATGAGTGAAGTGTAACGATTGAATAACTGTATCATTGTAGGCCTGTTGCTTTCTGTGGCAAGACGTTTAGCAGGGATATTGACTCACATTTGCGCCTCGAAGCTGGGAACCACAGGACATCAACCAACTTCAGCTGACCACACTGTGGTGACAGTGGGGTTTGAATCTGGGTCCTCGTGATGCCAGTCTGTTACTATTATACTTTGCCCAGCGCGACCCAACCCGTATGGGTAAAAGGCTTACATCCCGGGAGGGACAGAGCCTGGGTCGTGTCTGGTCTGTCGGCGTCTGTTACTATGACCACTCGACCCCCACAGCGGCTTTTCGAACCATTGCATCCTATTTAATTTCTTCCTATTTTGTAGTGAAATCTACACAAATGCCACATGGGTGATTGGATGTGGGGCATAAAAATCACCAACTCTGTGCCCTGTTGTTTCTTTTCCACACGACAATGATACTAGCACGTGCCAGCAGAATTTTTCTCTGAATATTTTGAGTGAGGATGGACTAATTGCGTGACTTCATGAGGTGTGTGGAGGCCTTCTATCTCTAGGAGGTGCTGATCCAATGTACATGCACCAGCGGTTCTCAACATTTTTCGACTTTTTGACTGGCGAAGCTTTTTTTTGTCTATTTTTTCTATTGTGAAGCCCTGTAGACCTTTTTATATATTTATTCATCAAATTTGCTGATTTATTTTATTTGTGTGGACTTCCAAAATTTTCAGCAGCCACTCAATTCAGTTGAAAACTGCTGACTTACTCAATAACTTTCTTTTTCGACACATCGCTCGGGATCTACCTGCCTCCTCTTCATTCACAGCTGAAAATATCTGGCTCAGCTCATTTGTAGCTAAAGATGATTCCTTCCACTCCATTCGAAGCTGAAAATGCCTGCCTAGGCTTTGTTCGCAGCTGAAAGGTCTGCTGTATTATGATCCACATTACCAACGTTTATGCTTGGGGGAAAAAGGTCTCTGAAAGTATATTTTTTTCTAAAATAGTTGTTAAACTAATGCTGAAATGCAACAGCTATAGCATAATCTACAGTTGGAGATTTTTTATCTACTTTTTTCTTTCGGCTCCAAACACATTTAACAACTTGACGATAAAACCCCAAGGCAATAACTGATGCTACAGATGCCTGAAGGGGAAGCGGGAAATCGCCAGCGTCTAAAACAATATTAACGGGAAACCAACAAGCATAATAAAAATATCACTTTCTAGACCAGTGGTTCTTAATTTGGGATGCTGGAGAGCATTTGAGGTGGGGGGGGGGGGGGGGTATTAGATGGGAAAAAAAATTACATGATGACTGATTATTCAAGAAAATTGAAATGATGGTAAAATTTGAATTTTTCAATTCTTAGCTCAAGATTGAATATTCAAACTTTGAGGGATGGTAGAAAATATCTAAATGAATCATATTCATGGGGAAAATATTTGACCAAAAGGTCTAATTAAGTTTTGGCATTCGTAAGCAGAGGTATCACTGTATTTATCACCGAGAGAAATTTAATCTCCAGGCAATAATTGTTGATTGTTAATGTATGAACCAACAATCTTCCTTTGTGTCCCTGCCCAGTTATTGATAAGTTATGCCATCCTACCATTATAATAATCTGTTTTCATTTTCTCTATTCTGTTGATTAAAATGTTTTTCATAATTTGAAAAAATCAAATATCTTATTTCACAAGAACTTCACCAGATATTTTTTTAAATTTTGAATATGTATTTTTTTTGGTTTTTTAGTTTGAAGATTTTATAACACTTTGAGCCTTGACTAAAAGGTAGCGAGCAATCAATCAATCAAAATGCCTTCTCAGATGGGTTTGATGGATCTTGCCCGTCACTTGAGGCAAGAATTTCTATTTGTATCGTCCGAGAAACAAAATCTGCAAGCTCTGAATAAAAAGGTAGGTTGATTATTTATGTAATTAAATTTGTAAATCTCATACATTGCATCACTACCACCAGGCTTGATATTATGTAGTAAGCAATTTTTATGGAAAATAATCGGCTGACTTATATTGTATAAGTTCAGATTTCTAAACACTATACAATAAGAACCCCTTATTTCATAGCACACCAACTCCAGCCCCATCGCTACACTGCAATTTACTGCCGTCTACAGTTGGGTTGGAAATGAAGGCACCATCTCTTGGTGGTTACCTCAAGCCTGTTAGGGGAAAATATCGTGTTATATATATTCTTGGATATTTATGTAGATATATATATTCCTGGATCGAATCTAGGACCTGACAGAAACCTTCACGGTGGTAGACGAGCATCTTACCACCACCCCACTCTGGCGTAATAAGAACCACTGGAAGGAATGACAAAAATTCGCTTGGATACTCCTGAAGCAATGGAATTTTCTTTGGCAAAAGGAAAAAAAAAACGACGTAAGTGTACAAGTAGATGATGCTGTACTTGGCAAGCGATATCTATTTTGTGCAACCACATCATTTTGGCACCTCAACACCATCAGTGTGTGTGTGTGTGTGTGGATAGTGCAACTTATCAAGATGCACATTGAAACACCCTGCTGAAGAACCATTTTGACAATTACAGGATGACACTACACCTGGCTGCCACGTTAACTTGACCTTAACCCTTGCAGCTTTGGGGGGGGGGGGCAGTACCTCAAAATTTTATGTGCAGTGGTCAGATTGCAAACTTTGGGGAATTGAAAGCAAATCCACGTCATTACCATGACATACTTGGATCCAGCTGCGTCGGAGCCAGGGGGCGTGCTGTGGGTGCCCGAGCACCCATGTTTAATTTGTGGCACGAGTCTGAGCACCCCCAGAATTGAGTGAGAAATTTTAATTTCCACTATAAAGCTCAAGACCAGCACCCACTAAACTATCATTTTGCCCTGACTGGCTGCCGTTTCCATTCTGCGAGCAAATTTCCCATGTGGTGGATGAATACAGCGTCATCTATTTCACATTTTTAGGCATTCCCCCCCCCATTAGTGTTAATAATAAACACTTTATTTTAATTAGTTGTAAGGAGTTTGAATGATTTTTTCAGAAATGTTAATGTTTTTAATGTAAATGCTATTTAAACTAAAAAAAAATTGTTTCAAACAAAAACACCCGGTTCTTAAAAAAAAAAAAATTAAAAACACTTTTTTTTTTTTTTTACAAACCCTGTTTTCCTTCAAAAATATATACAGTAAAACCTGTCTTCAATGGAATTGCAAGGGACCGAGATTTTTTTTTCCGTTGAACACAGGTTTCCACTTAATAGAGGTTCAATTGAAAGTATGTGTAAAATTATGTAACAAACTTGTACGTAGTTGAAGTACAATATAATAAAAGTAAATCATTTATACAAAAAATTGACACGCTTTTAAGACAAAATTTTAATTGGCATACCAATAAATCAGACCAATTTTTGAGCAGTCGACCAATTAAAATTTTATTTGTCTTAAAAACATGATAATTTTTTGTATAAATTAAAATCAGGCGAAGTTCTAATTTTTGTGGTAAAAGTAAATCAATTGAAAATTAACTAATTAATTTAAATCTGCATAAAATAATGTGCACATTATTTATTGTAATATTATTAAATACGTAGGTTTTCATAGCATCTGTATGAAACTTCTCCCCACATTATTCTTCATCATATCAAATGACTACATTTACATTCTTTTTGACTTTCTCTGAAATTTTTAATGAAGCTGTCAATGTCTGTGGGGGGGAACAACATGATTTCGCTGCCCGACCACTAGAAAATTCAATTTTCCCACGTGAAATTTACAACCTCCTAAATTTTCTTGGCCAATCAATTTTTCCTTCCTGTGCCTCCCTCTAATTCTTACTCTGCGCAGCACTTGCGATCACGGAAAGCATCTTGCATACAATTTTGTAAGTCCTGTATATCTAACGTCCAATCATTTGAAAATCTAACCATTACACTGATTTCTCCCGTAAAAAAGCCAGTTGCACCAAAAAATTTTGTTACAATTTCAGAAAACAACTGCTTCACTACATATGACTTTTCAAAAACCACAGCATCTAGTACGATAATGGTTTTTACTAATCTAACAGAGTAGGGAAGTAGAACTTGCATTGGCAAGCAGTCATTCGATTAAAAATTTTGATAGAAGCATTAATATTTTGTATGATCCTTTAAAATGTTAAACAGTCCAAGTGTTTGTGTGAAATTTCCCTTTAAAATGTATTATTGTTCTTTCCGTTTCCATATTAGACAGGTTCCATTTAATTCAGGCTTTCTAATGTGTATTTTGGCATTGAAATCACAGACCTAGATATGCAAAATTCTCGAGAATAATCTTTAGGAGAATATTCTCTGGAAGGACTACTATTATAAATAACTTGAGAATATTGCTATTGTTCATGATGAGAATATTGTTATTGTTCATGATGAGAATATTGTTATTGTTCATGATGAGAATATTCTCCTGTTATTTATAGTATAAATATATATAATATCCTTGAAAATATTCTTTGGAAGGACTATTTTTACAAATTACTGGGGAATATTCTTATCGAAAATAATAAGAATTCTGAAGTTATATTAATAATATTCCTTTCAGAGAATATTCTCCTCTATGAGGATATTCTTCAGTTATTTATAATAGTAGTCCTTTCAGAGAGTATTCTCAAGAATATTTGTAATAACATGCATTATAATAAATAATCTCTATAAATAATTTGAGAATAATTTGTATTGTTTTTGATAAGAATATTCTCTAGTAATTTATAATAGTAGTCCTTCGAGAATATCCTTGAGATATTCTCTGTCCCCGTCAAGAAGACGGGAACATTGAAGTTTGCAGCCCACAATATTAAAGTTTAAAAGCAAGAAAATGAAACCAACACAGCTGAATTGCACAACTTGCAAAGAAATGTGAGTGATACACAGAATTTTTACATGTATGCACATTGAAGAAAACAACAGTTCTGTATCTTCTTAGAATGAAGGTGATTGTATAAGAATAGCTTCCTTTGTCAATCAACTTTGACTTTTGTGCTTTGCTTTGAACTAATTTCTGAAAACTTATCTAATTTTTAATAACTTTTTAAAGTTTTAATTTAAAGGTTTCTAAAATTTTCATAACCAAACTTTTAAAACTTCATGAGACCAGACCGAACTAAAAGTTGTCATTGGGGGGTGATTATACCAAAAATTGTTTTGTTGTAAATGTTTCAGGTAGTGAAAACTGATTTATATTTCATAATATAAATAAAATTAGTAGAAAAATTTAAATTATTTAAAAGAAAAATGAGTATTCTCGATTATTCTCCAATTTTTACATCCAAGAGAATATTCTCAGAATATTCTGTTCTCTGAGAATATTCTCACCTCACATCTCTACACAGATCACAACTTTTTTCCTCTAAAGACAGGTTTCTCTGCTCAGTACAGGTTCCCTTGAGGACAGGTTTTACTGTATTTTCAAAGTTTTGGTTTTCAATTCGACTGTTATGAAAATCAGCTGGTTAATAAAATAAAAAGTATCAAGATGAAAGTAATTTTATTAAGCAGTGGGCATTGTACTCCAATCTTTAGTTTTCACCTCAGTAGCCGCTGTGGTCAGTGACAGACTTGCAGCGCAAGGCTCCGGGTTTGTACCCCCACCATGACCACAGTGGTGCTTGGCTGAAGTTGTTATTCCGTGGTTCCCAACTTCGGGGCATAGATACAAGTTAAAGTCTCGCTACAGAAAACAGCAGGCCTACAACAAGACAAATATTCAATCACTACACTTCACTCACAATTTGAAATACAGAATGCAGCACTGGAAAATCATACACAACACTAGATATGCACTCAGACTGTTAGGTACACTCACTTACACTTCCGGCACAACTCAATCAGTTGTAAATTTGCCCACCAGAGTTGTGCTCGGTTTGAAAGAAAGAAAGTGTATCCACAGTGACTATGATGAATTGGTTTTCAGTGATTTTCAGTATGCTTATTTTACAGTTATAAAAATGATCACTTAATCTTCTCTCTGAGTCACTGCCAAATTTTTAATACAAAGGTTTTTGTTAATGCATTAGCACGATGATTTATATTAAGATCATTACATTATTAGAAAATTATATATTTTATAATTATAGGGTTTTCATACAATAATTATCATTATCTAGATCATTCAAGGTACTTAGCGATTATGAGTATGACAAAAACTTTCGTAAAAAAAGGAAAAAGGTTTCGATTGTTTTTTTAAATATGACACTCCGATTTTATGTTTTTTTCTTAATGTCATTGCATAATTTTATTTGAATTTTCATCATTAGCTAGAAGTTAAATTCTCCCTTGTGTTTGCTGATAATTTCTAAAAATACTGTCACACTTGGTAATAATGACATCAAAGATTCTGGTAAATTTTGTTATAACTGAGGTTGAAGTTTTCAAGACATTTTTTGACAAAAAATATAACCATATACAATCAAATACTGTGCATAAAGTTGTCATTTCATTATGATCAAGGTGACCATGTTTTTGATTGAGGAGACTATGGGAAATTAGAACACAAATATATATACTAGATATAGCTAATTCTTGCTAAAAATGTTGCCAGTTGTAGGTGAAATCACTTAATGCAAGTTTACTGGAACTCTATCATTGCAATGGAACTTAACATTATATGTAGGTCATTTCATAAATAATGCGCACAATTTTTTTTTGTTTACTTACATGTTTATTTTTTCATACTGTCTATTTACAATCCTTCAATATAGTCTCCCTGCTTCACAATGACTAGAGATGTGAGGTGAGAATATTCTGAGAATACTCTCCTGGAAGTAAAAATTTGAGAATAATCGAAAATATTCATTTTTATTTTAAATTATGAAATTTTTTTTAATAATTTTGTTTATATTATGAAATATAAATCAGTTTTTTCATTGCCTGAAACATTTAAAACAAAGCAATTGTTTTCATAATCACCCTTCAATGACAACTTTTAGTTTGAGAATATTCTCTTGGTCATGATAAGAGGTTTTAGAAGTATGGTTACAAAGATTTTAGAAACCTTAAGATTGAAACGTCAAAAAATATTTTAAAATTAGATAAATTTTCAAAAATAAGTTCAAAACAAAAAATTTAACCAAAGTTGATCAATAAAGGAAGCTATTCTTATATCATATAGACCATAGTTTCCCAAACTTTTTGTTCCATCGCCCCCTTCTTCAGAGAAATTTTTCTCTCGTCCCCCCCCCCCCAAACTCAAGCGAACCCATAGGATCCTGTGTTATACCCGTGGCTTCTATTGCCCCCTTGGACCTTTCCGTCGCCCACCAGGGGGCGATATTGCCCACTTTGGGAAACACTGATATAGACCTTCATTCTAAGAAGATAGAGTACTGTTATTTTCTTCAATGCACACACACTTAAATTCTGTATCACTCGCATTTCTTTGCAAGTTGTGCAATTCAGCTGTGTTGGTTTCATTTTCTTGCTTTCAAACTTTAATATTGTGGGCTACAAAACTTCAAGATTCCCGTCTTCTTGACGGGAAGAGAGATGAGGATAGAGAATATTCTCTCGAACTATTATTATAAACTACTAGAGAATATTCTCATCAAAAATAAGAATTATTCTCAAGTTATTTGAAGAGATTATTTATTATAATACATATTATTACAAATATTCTTGACAATACACTCTGGAAGGACTACTATTAATAACTTGGGAATGATTCTTACTATTTTCGTTAAGAGAATATTCCCCAGTAATTTATAAAGATAGTCCTTCCAGAGAATATTCTCAAGGATATATATAACTATATTATAAGTAACAGGAGAATTGGAGAATATTCTCATCAAGAATTTTTAAGAATATTCTCCTAAAGATTATTCTCAAGAATTTTACATCTCTAGCCAATGACATAGTCCCAACATGTTCGGAAAGCTTTTGTATTCCATCTGATACACAATCTCTGTTGATCTGGCAAATGGCTCTTTTAACGGTGGCAGAAAGCTCTTTCATGGAAGGAAAACAACATCCACGCATAGGTTTTTTCAATTTTGGGAATAAGTTGAAAAAATGGTTGACTCGTGTCTGGACTGTAGGGTGCATGAAGTAACACTTCTCATTTGATCATTTGATCATTTTTGTCGCACCACGGTCATTTTCTGCACACGAGGGCTAATTAGACCGGGACCTACAATTTATTGCCGATTCCGAACGGCAGGCTTGTTTTTTTATACTCATCGAGAGGTTGGTGCGCTAACCCCTTGATGGGGGGAACTCCCTGCGGTAGCAATTTTTTGCTGCGGTCAAGTCGCCGTTTTTTTTGTTGTACCCCTGTGTCAGGAAACTTTCCTGACAAGGACGAACCGGGTATCGAACTCGCGACACCTCTAAACATCCTTCGGTACTTTAGGCGAGTATCTTATCGACCGGGCTACCGCGCCCCCGTAACACTTCTCAACCATATTTGTGAATTTTTTTTCATTTATGACATTGCTGATGTGTGGGCGAGCATTTTCATAGAGAATGAGTGGCCCAGCATCAAGTGTCTGAGATCTGGTTTTATGCATTTTTCTCTTGTTCAAATCATCTGTCAGAATTTGAAATACTGACGTTTTTGAAATCTCTGTGGCTTCAAAAATTTCCTTATGTGCAGCACGACAATCTTCTTCTAGTACATCTGTCACAAGTTTTATATTTTATTCATCTGTTGATGTTTTTGGCCATCCTGGTCTTGGGTTATCGTTTATGCTTACACGACCTTCGGAAAAATGATCAGCCGAATAACAAACTGTACTTCGGTCCACTGTGAATTCACCGCAAATTTCACTTAGAGCACTGTGGATATCTGTTGGGTTTTTCCCACGCAAAGTTTCAATCTTAATGTAGGAGCTTTGATAATCAACAGTCACAGTACCCGAGACTGGTGCAGGCTCCATTTGTAACTCACATTATTAAAAAAAAAAAGAAATTATGCTATAGATTAAACAAAAACACACATGCTTCTTTCTCAAACCTTGAACTACAACTGATGTAATTTTTCGGATCCTTGCGTCATTCACTTCGTAGTGTTGCCAACATGTGCATTACTTATAAAATGACCTTCATATTAAAAAAAGGAACAATGAATCTTTAGGGCTCTGTTTTTTTTTCTTTCGATTTATCATTTTAAGTGAGACTAACTGAGAATCTGAAACAGCAGAAAAAAAACATTATTTGTTAAATTTTCAAAACTGTTATCCTCGATCATTCACAATCAGAGATTGAGTAATAAAATCATGTTCCAAAAATGCAGAATAATTTCAACTGACCAGTGTAAAAATTCCTTTATATATATATGGGAATAATCAAAGCCAGGAGGGGAGTGAAAATAGTTCCAATTATTCTGAAGTTCTTTAGAAATTAAGGTACGTTTCCAGCACTTTGATGCATTATTGTGCTAAAATATCATCATGAGCAATAAAATTTATGCAGAAGTATGTTTATTTAACTACGAAATTCAATTTTAAAAAACCCACACATTATGCAAGTAAACTTTAAATTCCTACTCAAGTATGACGAAAAAAACCAAACAAACAAGAAGAGCGTGATGCCTGCGTCATTAAAAGTGAGAGAAAAATATCTTAAATGTGCACCCGATGATTGGCCAGAGAAAAGGCGCTAGATAGAAAATATTTTCCCCTCACAATTTTTCTCCTTTTATGTCACATAATTTCAAAGATAACACTGGGGAACAAACTTTTTGTTGCATTTATACAAGCACTTGATCTTACCTAATTCGTGTATGCTGATTTCAAATCTGAATTCAGTTCCTCCCTGTAAACTCTACATTTTTTTTCAAAATAACATTTTTAGTTTTTTTCTGAATTTACTTTTTTTGGCACTTTGCAGGCAAGAATTTACGCTTATAATTCTTGCGTTTAAGGACTTCATGAGGACAATCTCATTTGATGATCCAGCTGTAGTCTGCCATTATATTTTTGTCCCAGCGATTTAGGTAGCGCTCTTCTATCGTCTTGAAATCTTGATGAAAGTATTCTCCCTGTTCATCACTTACAGCCCTAAGATTCTTGGGGAATTGATCAAGTTGACTAAACAGGAAATGAAGCTTTACACTCACGTTGCACCCAAGCCAGGGCCATAACTAGGATTTTTGTTGCCTGGGGGGCAAGCATTATTTTGCTGTCTCCCCAACTTTAAAATTCTGTAATTTTGTAACTGTGTTTTTTCCCCATCTAAAACTGCCGCCCCTCCTAAATTTTGCTACCCAGGACAGCAGTTGCTCCTCTGTTCCCCCTCTAGTTCTGGTCCTGACCTGAGCTCACGAAAATCCAACAGCGTTCTAGTAACCAGAATCTCAGTTATTTGCCTTTTCGTACCAAGAAAATTTTGTATAACTGCCTTAAAAGACAGTCACACTGGCTTCTATTTTTCATTCATTTTCATGATGAATAGACTGACTAAACTGCTGAGGGGCTGATGAATTATTTTAATCAGAAAATCAAAAGTCTTCAGATGTTGAAAACATTTCTGGAAGCTGGATATCTCACACGCATCACACATTTGCTGATCGTGCTCAGTTTCTTCAGATGAGCTAAAACTATTAAACACAGGAATTGGGAGTTGCTCAGAGTGTGGAATTGGTCGAATAGTGGATTCAATATCAGCGTAGGAGATCTGGTGCCGATTTTTCTTGCGGACACCCTGTATGTTGACAGTTAGCAGTTATGTGATCTGTAGATCCCCACCAAACCATGGGAATTCCAAAAGGAACATTTTTTTCGTTTTCCCCTTGACCTGTCAGGAAGCATTTCCTCGCAATTATGACACAATATGAGGGGTCCATTTCTTGTCTTGGTCCCCAAGTTCCCCTAATTTCAAAATATAATATATGTATATTATAAGCATAACTATTTAAATTTATAAGCTTTATAAGCACACTTCGCAGACAATGAAATATTATGCCTTTGACTAACAAGTGTGCAGCAACCACATACATAACTGAATGCATTAGGACTATTTGCATAACATAATTTGCACATAACATCTACTTGAAGAAGCCATGAATCAGATCTGAAATGAACTCCACGAAATGCATTTGTCTACTCAGTTTAGAACTAACACCAAAAATAACACTAAAGAGAAAGAAAAACATGACATTTCCTTATTGCATCTGTAACTGAAGTATATTGTGGTCATCTTCCTGACGCCCACTCCCTACATGCTAGAAAAGAGCTGCCGTCTAGTGGCCACTGGAGTAAATTTATATAAACTGATGCTACAGACTGATAAATTGGCACACAATGAATCTATAGTAGTACAACTAAACTGCAACAACTAAGCTAGTGTAAGTCATTAGTCGATAGCCAGGGGAACCTTTGGCCATGTATCAAAATAACTTAGATCAGTTGAAAAATCTCATGCAACAAAAAATGAGAAAAAAAATGTCCCCTCAGTGTAATTCTCGAACATTGAGACATAGTGTTTCAAAAAGTAATTTTGATTTTAAACATCCGTGAAACGATATTTTAGAATCAGTCTTTTTTATTTCAGATTATTCTGTATAAGCATTGAAAGCTGGTAGATCCCCTGGACCCTTAGAATAACTAATGTAATTTGTTACAAAATTATTATTTTCAAACATCCATTGTATTTTGATCTTATGTTATGGAACCCGTATGTATTTGAGTATGGATATTAAATTTTTTGCAGGTGCTGAAGACTACCGAAAAACTGTATCATTTGTCATGGATTGCACGTCAACAGAGAGTTAATTTTGATAACTTGGTGTTATCACGTAGGGACGATAATGCTACCACTTTCCCACAAAAAGCAGCTTTGCTAGAAAACGTAAATTTCATTGATTCCTACAAACAGCTGGGAGTGAATGATTCTATTTATGCAGATTTTTTGCAACATCTACGAGAGAATCCAAAACTGTTAGCTATGTGCCTGAATGCTGGTGAAAATATCAATATCTCAACAATGCATGATGTTGTACATATCATTATGTCGTCCCTTTATGGCAATTGCATATTACCCGAAGATGAAATATATGTTTTGACTCTTTTGAAGGAGTTGATGTCTCTTCAGCTGGCATTTAGTGATAATCCCAGGAGGTTGTTGCGTCATGGTTCATGTGCTTTTAGCCAAGTTTATAAAATATTTAACGAATGTTTGTTTAGCGCCAAAATATTTTTGACAGCTGCTCTATATGAACCAATCATGCATGTCCTTATGGAAGATGACTTGTTCCTGGATATAGATCCGAGCAAAGCTGCTGTTCGGTTCCATCCCCAAGAGAGGCTACGACATTTTGGTAAGGAAGGAACCCAAGAATACATCAACAATCTTGCGAGACATAGGAACTGGACAATTAATAAGCTCTACAATCTTGCCATCCGATTCATAGAAGGTATACGCAACAACCTATGTTGTTTCCCACAATCCTTGTCATGGCTGGCAAGACAGATGTATATGGTAGTGATGCAAGCCAAGAGAGTGGAAGTTCGAGAAGTGGGAGCCATGTGTGCCGATTTGGTTTTTGCTTTCTTTATATGTCCTGCGATTGTAAATCCTGTACCTTATGGCATTACTGACATACACATAAGTGATATCGCTCGTTTCAATCTAATGCAAGTGGCTCAACTTTTACAAGTCTTGGCCATGTCAAAGTGGGAAGAAATTGATCCAAAGTTGATGGACCTGTATGGAAAATTCGAAAAGGTATGTTAAGTAGGTTAAAATGATAAAATTGATACTAATTTTTCTTAACTCCTTAACTGTGCAGGTATGAGATACAATTCAAAATTAACGGCTGATCAGTAATAAAATGAAAACAATTGAAAAAATGGCATTTGTAAATGGTTTTAAAAATTTCTGTATTTACTTTATTTTTGCACATATAATCACAATATTTAGAAGACACCAACGAATAAGGCAATTCGTTGGTGTCTTCTAAATATTCTTGGGCAAAGTGGATCAACTCTTCTATATAATCACAATGTCGTTCCAAATACTTTTGATATTGTGAAATAAGCTTCTTTAAACTTTCTACATAAAATTCTGTGGAGCATAAAGGTATACAGCAAATACCATTAGCCCTCAGTGATTTTCCATTGGTATTCAGCACTTTTGGCCTTTAGCTGTGCTATGCCCTAGAGTAGTGTTTCCCAGGCAATGGAAAGGTCCGGGGGGGAGCAGTAGAAGAAGCTACAGGTATAACATAGGATAGTATGGGTTGGCTAGTGGGGGCGATGAGAAAAAACAATTCAGAAGAAAGGGGTGATGAAAGAGAAACAAAAAGTTTGGAAAACTATGCTTTAGAGGTAAAAATGAGGGATCTTGGATGCAAAGAAGTCTGTGGGTCCATCTTTCTCATTTTCAAGGACTTTTCCTCAGTAAGAGGGTTCTAGGAAATGAAAGAGGTGGTAATCTGTTGGTGCAAGAAGGTTCGAGGGAGGTGCTGCATAATCCTCCCTACTTTTCAGACCTTGCACAAGAGGCAGCTCTTTGGCTGTGTGGTCCATACAGCTGCATGAAGGAGAGGGAAGTTGCTTTTTATGAGGATATCAAGTCAAATCTGAGTTGAAAGGGGAAAAACCTCAAAAAATGTGGTCGGAGGCACCAAAAATAGGTTCCATACGGGTGGAGGCTTTTTTCTTGAGTGACCCCAAAAATAGGTCTTGTATGAGTAGATTTTTCTCTTGAGCTACCCCACTGACCTTACACTAGCAGAAAATCACCTCTTTCACATTCTGTGAGAAATCTTGTGTGGATGAGACAAACTAGCATCTTTGCGGTTATGTCTCATAATGTCTGTCTCTGTAAAGCAAAAAACGGTCAAATGTCTATAAAACCAAAGTTTTTCGGTTACCATGTACTTTTATTTCATGTCAATTACAATTTAAAGTTTGTTTTGATCAGAAAATGAACCAACAAACTTCAGATATTAATATAAATTTGTTAATTCGTTAGTGTTCTTAGTTAATCTGAAATTTTATATTTAAACATTGAATAGGAACGGGTCATATGGTATTTGAAGTAAATCAAATGTTCCTGTGTTTTTTTTGTTTTTTTTGGATTTGGGAAAAAAATTAATAAGGATTTGACCATAAAAAATGTATATGATGGTTCATAAATTCTTGTTTCAACTGATAAAAATTAGGATCCAAGTTTTTCAGTATTGTAGTATACAGATTAGATGGTGCTCAATAGGTTAATCCTGGGGCTCCAAGCTGGAGGGGGGTGTAGGTTAGTTTGGTGTCCTGGGTGCCGAAAGAGGTTGTTCTCCTGGAATGCCAGAGTATCTAGTTAGCACCCTGGATTCTTGTTTATGTGTCGATTACATATGTCGTGTTACATATGTGTCGATTTTTGTTGATCAAAAGAATTTGTTTTGTCCATATTTATGATTTTACTATTAGTCATTCAAATTTAATGCCTAAAGCCCTGTTTTCCCTAGAAGCAGGTTTTTTGCACCATAGGACCATTTCTCATCAATAGAAATGTGTTACTTTATCATGCTACACGTTTGTGTTTTCCTAGCATGGCACATCAGCTGTTCGGTCGTTTTCGTATCTTCATTCAAGCATTTGATTTCTGTGAGACCACAAGAAAAATGCAGAGAAGATTGTTGAAATATGCAGCCTATGATGTCTTTGACTTCTCCAGAACCAGTTGTCCTATTGATAAGTGAATGCCATATCATGTGTGAAGCAGAAAATCTGCTTGCTCCTAGGAACACGTGGCTTAACTGATAAACACGGCTCGTCCAGGTGTGTTCCATATGGCCTACAATAGGTGTTTGTAAAAACAAAAGAGTATTGACTCGCACAACGTGGCAAGTGCACTAGTTTGTAGCTCCCAAGTTGTAGTCATCTCACATATGTGAGCTGCAGATTGAAAATGTTGCACTTTATACCTATTTTGTTGCTAAAAAAATTGTTTGCACGTTTTAACAAAAAATACATTCTTGAATTTTGTGATACATTCTTTCATAGGACTGCATGTCATCTCTGCTTGACTTACTCTTGGAAGGTAGTTCATATGACACTGAATCTGCCCTGGTCAACCAATTTCAAGAGATGAATCGATCAGCTGTTTTGATTACAGAATCAGAACTTATGTCACTAGTAAGTTATTTTGATTCTCTTGGTGACGTATACTTTTTACTTAATTTTGAAACTCAAATCTGTTCTGGGCAACATATTGAGTAAAATCATATTTTAGTATTTGCTAATATGACTGGTTTTTATCTAATGCGTGTTTTTATATAAGAGGGTCGTAAATGCATTTTACATTTTTTTGAAGAAAAAATTAAATTTTAAAATAAAAATAATTTTAAATTATATTATAGAGCTAATGACTTGAGCTTAATATTTCATAAACATTATCTGTGCTTTTATTTTATAATAATATTTTATTCTTTTGGTTTCATGACTGAAAGATAATGTTTTTGTCCACTCTGTTGCAAAATCAAATATTGCTATAAAAAAATTCTAATTTTTTTTTCCTTTAAAATAATTAAATCAACATCCTTTGCACACGTGTTGAAAAAAAAAATTTAGTTTTATAATTTTTAGATTCAGTTTTTTCAGTCATTTCTGTGTTTTTTTACAATTATTTCTAAACAGTGTGCAGAAAAGTTTATTTCTTTCACATATTCAACTACTTCAAATCGGAAATTTTTTTATATGTAGAGATGCTGCATTTCTACCGATAGCCAGTTTTCTGTATATCTTGTATGTACGAATTCATCAGAAACTCCATAGAGGAATGTTTACAATGTGCATGTGTATGTTCAAGTAGTAGTAGCCAATGTATCTCTATTTTTCATACATTCCTCATGATATGGGTTATTATAAACTGAAGAGCCAAAAAAACTGGTACAGGCATGCGTATGCAAATAAGGAGATATGGTATGCAAATAAGGAGATATGGAACCAATCAGAGTACAGCGGTGCGGTCGGCAACGCCTATATAACACAACAAGTGTCTGGCATAGTTGTTAGATCGGTTACTGCTGCTACAATGGCAGGTTATCGAGATTTAAGTGAGTTTGAACGCACGAGAGATGGGACATAGCATCTCCGAGGTAGCGATGAAATTTGGATTTTCACGTACGACCATTTCACGAGTGTACCGTGAATATCAGGAATCCGGTAAAAGATTAAATCTACGACATCGCTGCGGCCGGAAAAAGATCATGCAAGAATGGGACCAACGACGACTGACGAGATTCATTAAACGTGACAGACGTGCAACCCTTCCGCAAATTGCTGCAGATTTCAATGCTGGGCCATCAACAAGTGTCAGCGTGCGAACCATTCAACGGAACATCATCCATATGGGCTTTCGGAGCTGAAGGCCCACTCGTGTACCCTTGATGACTGCATGACACAAAGCTTTACACCTCGCCCGGGCCCGACAACACCGACATTGGACTGTTGAGGACTGGAAACGCGTTGCCTGGTCAGTCTGACGAGTCTCGGTTCCAATTGCTTCGAGCTGATGCACGTGTATGGGTATGGAGACAACCTCATGAATCCATGGACCCTACATATCAACAGGGAACTGTTCAAGCTGGTGGAGGCTCTGTGATGGTATGAGGCGTGTGCAGTTGGCATGATATGGGACCCCTGATACGTCTAGATACGACTCTGACAGGTGACAGGTACGTAAGCATCCTGTCTGATCACCTGCACCCATTCATGTCCATTGTGCATTTCGACAGACTTGGACAATTTCAGCAGGACAATGCGACAACCCCATACGTCCAGAATTGCTAGAAAGTGGCCCCAGGAATACTCTTCTGACTTTAGACACTTCCGCTGGCCACCTAAATCCCCAGACTTGAACATTATTGAACATATCTGGGATGCCTTGCAACGTGCTGTTGAGAAGGGATCTCCCTCTTACTCCTACGGATTTATGGACAGCCCTGCAAGATTCATGGTGTCAATTACCTCCAGCACTACTTCAGACATTAGTCGAGCCCATGCCACATTGTGTTGCGGCACTTCTGCGGGCTCGCGGGGCCCTGCACGATATTAGGCAGGTGTACCAGTTTTTTTTACTCTTCAGTGTATATGGTCATAGGACTTTTGTTTTTTTTTCTACTTAAAAATTTGAATATATATGATTAATATGAGTTGAAAAAAAAATGTATTCTTTTATGTTGGAGCCGAGCATATGAACATTCGTTATGATTTATTTGTTGGTAGGTTTCATTTATAAGAACAGTAGAAAGTGAGAGCCAAGATATGGTTTTGAAGAAATTATTATCACCTTTGACCAGTCATCTTCCTCCAGTTAGCCTAAATATTCCATCTGCATTAAGGAATGGTGATGCATTTTCAAGCACCCCAGGTGTTAATTCAGCAGAGAACAATCATTCGGTTCTTACATCCAAGAAAAGTTTTCTTGGTAAAGGTGAGATACCCCCCCCCCCTCTTTTTTTTGAAACAGGCTATTTTCAATTTTGAAAAGAATTTTTTTTCTCTCAAATATATATGTTACGGCAAAAGTGATAAACCTGGTGAGAGATTATGCATAATCACTCAAGAAAGCCAACATTACAAGTCTAATAATAACTATTTTCATTGATTTTACTCTTATTTTCATTTAATTTTGGTGGTGAAATGTGTGTAGTGCTTGCATCACGTGCAGGCAAAACTTATAAACTGGTTAAATGAAGAGAACATCAGGCAATAAATTTTATCCATATTCATCAAATTTACCAACCACACTCTGTATTTATGCATAGTTCCAGGCGAAAGTGATAAATATAGCAAAATTTATCAAACTTTCCGATTGGTGATTATGCATAATAACTGATAATTATGAATAATCACTGATCCATCAATTTTGTCATACCATAAACAAAAATTATAATTTTACTGTTATTATTACAAGCTTTTATGGCCTCCATCATCCAAGTTATTATTTTATGATTGTTTAAAATTTTTTTCCAGTATTTGAAAGTGGAAGCCTTAAATTTTGAGAAAAAAAAATTGCTGCAATTATCATATTATTTAATGTACAATTTTCAATATTTCATGATATTGATTATTGTTTTGTCTCAGTGGGAAAGAGAGGCTCAAAGCACCACAGTAACTCAATGATTGAAAGCAGTACTGAAGATTCATACAGCCTGAATGAAGGAGATACATCACTACAACAAAAAGTGCAGTTGGAGGATGTACTGGTTGTTCCTATCCCAGGAATTGAATTCGAATGTCCTGGAATGCTCAATGAAGAAAAAGTAAATTAGCTGAATTTTTTTCATCAGTTATATTCAAAAATAATATTCAGTGCAGTTTTTTGCTGATTGTATTCTATCGAAAATACAAGGTGTTCCAAAACTCATGACTCGTACATTAGTACATTATAGAGCCACTATGGTGGTTGAGTGGTCATAATGATGGACTCGCATCACAAGGAACTGAGAAAAACTCCACAGTGGTGGTTGGCTGAAGTTGGCTTTCTGTGGTTCCCAATCTTGAGGCGTGAGTGTGAGTTGATCTCCCCAATGAAAAGTCTCACCATAGAGAGCAATAGGCCTACAATGGTATAATTATTCAATCATTACACTTCACTTCTGAAATATAGATGGCAGCACTGAAAAATCAGACACAACACTATATACACATACTCGAACTGTAGGTATATACGTTCCAGACTCTGTCCCAAAGCTGGGCTAAAAGAGATCTTGGCAATCGGATAAGTTCAGTGGCAGAATCCTGGCGTTCATTCATTTAGTGGGTGATAGCACAGAACTAGACAATCACATATCACCATGCAACCCATGCCCAGAACTGAAATGGTTGAGCTTTAGAGGGCAGTACATGCTGTGTCAGGAAATGATGAGAAACAAGACAGACAGAATGAAAGGACACAGATGAATTTAAGGAAAATGTTTTATTTAACTATTTCCAATTGTACAGAGACATCAGAGCATCTGCGGCTACCAATGGTGACACAGCCTTTACACCATTGATTTACTGAACACCAGTGAAAGCACCAGGCATGTATGGTGCCAATAGCTACAGAAATCTGGGCAACAAGGTATGCATTGGAATAGATGGGACATCTTTAGTAGATGAGGTTCTTCATACGACCCCAGAGGAGAAAGTTAAGTCATGAGAGATCGGGTTAGCTGACCAGTTGATTAACTGGTCTGCTCCCCCAATCTCTCATGAAAAATTCATCTTTCTGAATACATAGCATGCCCAGTATTCTGCATGCAATTCACAAAGGAGCCTCTTTCGTAAAGTTGTTGGTACAATCTCTGGAGGGCTCTTGCTTCTGGCAAGTGTTTTGTCTGTAAATGTTCTTGGTACAATCTTTTGGCTTCCCTTGCATTATCTGCATTTCTATATATATAATGCATGTTGGCCTTCTGATTCTTGTACACATCCATCTCATAGGTGATCCACAGTACAAATGAGGACGACTGCTCTGAATAGCATATACATTGTGTTTGGGAAGCGCTGTCTGACACTTTACCATTTGAGTTCCGTGCATGGATTTTATGGTGATTTGTGTTTGTCTGGTTGTGTTCTATCACCTCCTAAGATGATAAATGCCACGAGTTTCGGAACACCCTGTATAGCTCGCGGCAGGTATCACTGAAGCATCAGAGAGTGCAAGCATGAATGGGGGGAAATTCAGAAATTAAGCATTAATTGTGCATAAAAACAATAAACATTTTAATTTATTTACAGGTTCTAGCTGTGGAAAATCAGAGGCTGCGCCATGTTCGCAAGCCAGAATGTGTGCATGGAGATGAAGCTGATGGAATGGCCTGTGGTCCAGAAATAATTGAGAAAAGAACTAGGTTCTCTCTTTCACTGGATCAAGAATCAGTTGGTAAGAAAAAAATATGTAGCTCTTCTTTCTGTTCAAAATTACAGTGAATAAAGCATTGAATTCACTTGAAATATCTTATATATAGGGCTGTAACTAGGATTTACAAGCATGCACCTCATATACATTCCTCTAAGGAATTTCTAACGAATCAGTACATGTCAGAACGTGTTGTGTGAGTGGATGTATATGCATGGCTCTGACGTATTTCTGTTGCTAGAGTTGCACTTATTTCGTATTCTTGCTTGTGCTGCCATCTGTGTTTCATACTTTGAAGTAAAGATGGTAAATGCTTAAATTTTCATGTTATGTACGTATCATGTTGAAGGCCTGCCTGCTCTCTGCGGACAGACTTTTTCACCTCCCACCACTGTAAAATTCTATGATTTTAAAATTATGTTTTTGTTCCTAACTAAAATTTTCTTCCCCTCTTAAATTTTGCTACCCAGAGCAGTTTCCTTTCTCTAGTTCCTGCCCTGCTTATGTATGACTACACATACATACCACATGACATCTATTTTTTTTCCTTTGAGAAACAAGGCTTGCAGCTGTTTAAAATTACTATTGCTTGTTTGTTCAAATTAAAATAATATTAATGAGAGAGATAGATAGCTTTTTTCCTCAGCCCAAGATAGCAAGGAAACAGATATTTTCTGAATATTATGCTGAAGTGAACTCGGAAAGAAAAGTTCCTGGGGAGACAAGATGATTTTTCTTTCTGAGTTCAACTCAGCATAACCCCCAGAAAATATCTGTTTCCTTAATAACAATAATGCTAGATTGCCATTTGTATAGAAAATAAATGAATGAAAAAACACTGACATTTCAATAAAATTTGTTAGAGTTAACTAAAATTCAAGGATATATATTGGCCGTATGATTATGTGCAGTGTGTGAATCACAAGTACATGTGCGAGCAAAGATATTCTGTATTATAAAAGAATTTTTAAAAAATCTTTGGTAAAAAAGTTCTGTCCCATTTGAAAATGCATTATTGTTTAATATTATTTCTGACATTGAAATTCTAATCTGACTGAAGAAATTCTACTATCAACCATGTCTGAGTTAGTTAATAAGCTTTGGTCTCTAAAAATGCATTTTTAATTTTATTGAAGGTACGAGTGACAATTTGGAGGCCATTTCTGAAGCGGCTTCCAATCGTTCCATTGCATCATCTGTTGATTTGGAAAATGAAAATGATAATCTCTCTGACATGGTGTCTGCAAACGTCAGGTAAGAATCATGTAATGCATACAGTGAAACCTGTGTATAACGATATTGTAGGGACAGAAAAATATTGTTATAGACAGGTTATCATTGTAGACAGTTTGAGCATTTGTACTATGTCCTATTAAATCGGAATTCCGCCAGGACCAAAGGAAATATTGTTATAGGCAGGGTTTATCATTATACAGTATTGTTATACACAGGTTTCACCATATAACAAATATAAGGACGGTTTTTTGGGGGGTTTCTTTACATTCTATATCTTTGGTT
Organism: Pholcus phalangioides; assembly: GCF_987345545.1. Classification (NCBI taxonomy): domain Eukaryota; kingdom Metazoa; phylum Arthropoda; class Arachnida; order Araneae; family Pholcidae; genus Pholcus; species Pholcus phalangioides. Next base: position 18,013,989 of record NW_028301616.1, on the reverse strand, counting down.
TATTATACTTGCATCTTGAAGATAGGGCATCTATAACAAAATAGTGTTATGTGTTATTAATGTGAAACAGAATATGGAGTATAGGCAAATACAGTGTCGATTCCCATCTTAACGAATACTGTTATAGTGAAAATCTTGTTTTAACAAAATCTTTTCTAATCCCCCAGATAAGTTTACCCTAGATAAGTTTTAGGAACAATGTAAAATCTAGAATTCCTTTATAACAAAATTTTGTTATTACGAAATGATTTCCCTGGTCTCTTAGAGTTCGTTATAACGGGATTCAACTGTATATATGTGTACTCATTATCAAGAAGAATGTTTTATCACAGTTTTTTCCAGCAATGTTCTCATTCCCCCATCCATGTCAGTACAGTTAAACCCCCTCTAATCTGTTGAAACTAGAACTATGGGTCATTCATTTTGAAGAAAATCCCGATAAATGAAGAAAATTGATAGCTATGTAAAATTAGTTATGTATATGTTGCATATTTGGAATTCAGTGGGTATTTTTCATAAAGAAATATTGCATTACACAAAAATATTGGTTCCATAAAAAAAGGCTCAGCAAGTCAAGAAGTTTGAGAAACCAGTTGTAGGACATGCAAACTTGTTCCAGATGGAAAATTGGTGTGCTAAATGATCTAAAAAATGTGTGGCTAAACCACAGCAACCAAGTAGCTTTTTTACAATGAGCTATGTCTGTAATTATGTTGATATTTATTTCTTATCTATATACTTTTTTTTTTCAAGTGGTCGTGGAACTCCTAATGTGAGTGGTAGAGATACCCCATCTTCACAGCTTGAAGGAGATGACCAGGAAAACAGACCTTTAGAGTTTTCCACTGGAGGTAGGAGGCAGAACCCTGTTGATATTGAGGAGAAATTTGGCAAGTTCGAAATACAACCACTGATTGAAGGTAAAACATATATAAATTATACAGTTATTATACAGTTACATACATTATACAGTTTTATACTGAAATATCTAAAAAATTTATTGAAATCCAATACATATTAATGTGCAAGTTGCAATGCTTTATTGAGAATCTACAGATTTGGTTTTAGAAATTTGTTCAGGGGTATACAAGCAACTCCAATAAACAGACAAAATCTGTTGCGATCAGAGCTAAATCAAAGATTCAATCTATAAAAAATTTAATCTACTCACGGGCAATAAGGTGATTTTGGATGTTGCTTTTCATTTTGTTTATAATGTCATAGATTCAATATTTGGTTTGATGTAAATCAACAGTTCTTATGCATTAAAATTTATTATTATACAGGTTGATTCTAAATTCATAGGGCAAACTTTAAGAGGTGATATAAGACATCTAAACAAGCATTTTTGTTTACGGAATGTGTGGTCAAATTGTGAAGGTGGTAGAGGGTGTATATAGAAAGTGCACAGCAGCATCAAAAGCAAATATAACATTTTTCTGACAAATTTGCTACGATGTGTGCTATCAACTCTTCAAAGGTGCAGGGGGTTGTAATGTGGTGGGCCTCCTCACATGGTGCAACCTAGATAACGCTCATTGTTTGGTGCAGCATAACCTTGATGGTCTTTGAACCAATAAAAACCATACTCCAATCTGATAGGATGAATTTCAAATCACCCTGTGTAATTATTCAACAATATGAGTTAGTGAATCCACAGCCTTTGTGAAATTTTATAATGAAGCTACCAAGAAAAAAAAAAGGTGAAGGAAATGTGCAAAGCAGATACATTTGCTTATATTTTTCCTCTGATGAAGATGTAATAGAAAGAGTCATTGTAGCAGCTGAATGTGTCTGGGATGCACTAGGCATTTTTGAGAATGTCTAATAAATCATGTAGACAGAACTTTGAATGTGACCGAAACTGTCCATAGAACCATGGTTGAAAATGAAAGATCCACTTATTCATCCTTATATTGTATGTCATCTTTACAGACTAAAATATTTGTAGTGCTGTTGGAGGCTGTTTGCATACAAATGCGCCCATGTGATTTTTGTTAAAAGGCCATACCTTTCCATTTATCGAATCATATCACACTGTACATCAATGGTTTTTAATCAGAGGTCCAAAGGTTTCAGGAGGGTCTGTGAGATTAAATGAGAAAACACACAATTACCGTATTTTAACATATATAAGGAACCCTCTTTTTTGCCAAAAATAGGAGGGGTTTCTTATTCATGTAGAGTATTATAGATATATCTTTTCAACTTTTTCCCAAATTTTTAGCCCAAAAAATCAGGGAGATTCCTTATACACAAAAATATGGTATGTATATACAGGGTGCATAGCAAATGAGTGTTGTAGCATTTTACTGGCAAACTGTTGATGATTAGAGGAGAGAGAGAGATACTTTCAATTAGAAAAAGTTTTCAAATAATTTGTAGTACTTAGAATTGTCAATGTCATTCATGTTTCAAGGGGGGTTGTATAGTTATTAAAATAAAAAATAAACTTTTTATACAGTCTCCGTATGTCCCAAAACCCAATTAGAAAGTTTTTGTCCCGTCTCTCCTGATGCCAACAAAAGAAATTTAGGAAAAAGCAGCTCTAGATACAAGAAAATGGTTTCACTTATGTTTAACACTGTTTTTTCCCCTAAATTTACTCAAGTTTTTTGAATTTGAATATCTCAGTTAATATTGTATTTAGAAACAGAATTTTTTTTGTTGGAACAACTTTCTAATTGGATTTTTTGGGCACATGGACAGTGTCAAAAGCAAAAGTTAACTTTTTATTGTAATAACTATACAACTCCTTGAAAGATGAATGACATATCTGAGTACTACATGTCATTTGGATACTTTTTCTAATTGGAAGTATGCCTCTAGGACCAATGGTTCGCCAGTAAAATGTCATATTTCCTGTTTTCTATGCACCCTGTATGTAAGTCTATGTATTGAATATTATTTTGCAAAGGGGTCCATGGTTTTCATTTTAGAGGTGGGGCGGGAGGGGGGGGGGTTCATGGAATACAAAAGGTTAACCCCTGTTGTGAATATAAACTCCTATTAGGAATTTGGTGTGTAATATATCAATTTGCTTTTCCAGTGTATATATATATATATATATATAAACTTTTATTTTTTCATAGGTGATGAAACTAAGTCAATGGTTAGCGATACATGGAGCACAGATGTGTTGGCAAGTGACTCAGAAATTGTAGAACAATCAGACATTTTGCCACAAGTCTCTGTAGAATCACAGGTTTAAAGTTTTTTTTTTTTTTTTTTAAGTACATTTATGATTGCTTTTGCATGGGTTTTTTTAAATGTTAGTGTATATATTTATTATATAACGTACATTATACTGAATCTTAAATTTTTCTGTTAAATGAGTGTTTTTTTTATTTAAAAAAAAACACATATATGTATATATATATAATTTTACTACCAAAGCCTAAGTTGGCCAATTTACAACAGGGCCAGTCCAGTTGACCTGGCCAATGTCCAAAATTCTGGCTTTCGCCAGCCCCTATATATTGATGCCTATATATGGATCACTAAGATATCAATATTCAAATTCCTTTGATTGTCAGAGTGCTATAACTAACCATAATCATTATGGTAAACTATGGCTAATTATAAATGGCCATAATTATCATACACAAAAAATATGCCAATGTGGGAATGACCCTGAATCATAGGGACCGCTATAGGAATGTATAGCAATTGATATATAGGGCTGGCCATAGCATGGCAAAAGCCAGAATTTCAGACATTGCCCGGGTCAACTGGCTGTCCCCGTCTCAAATTGATCAACTTCAGGCTTTTGCAATAACATATATATACATATATAACCTTAAACTCTGTATATTTTTAAATGTTGCTTTTATTCCAAATATTTTTCATTCCACTTTATTTTTTCATCCAACATGTTTTTGAGAAGGCAGACAGGGTAACATGGGTTGGCATATTTAGTGCAATTAGGCATAGTCACCCATCAGAAACGCCTACTTTTTTGAATCAAGCATGGGATTCCTTCTGATGACAACTTTCTGCATAGGTTCTATTTCACTTACATAAATTCCATCTAAAATTTTTTTAATTATCTTTAGTATGCGTATATATATTATATACAGGGTGTCCCATCAAGACCGCCCAAACTCTTCACAGCCACATTTCTCACTTGGAATACATAAAAAATGCCCAAAGAACTGTACCTGTACAACCCATAGTTTTTAAGGAAAACACGAAAGAAAAGTATGAGGTCATATCCGGTGCAAGAAAAAAAAACAATGTCATTTCACGGCACGTGCATGCATGCTCCGATATGCACAGTGGGTATTTTGAACATCTTTGTATGTAAGCATATGCAAATACCGATGTTCATGTTTCCAATAAAGTTTCTTTTCTTGCACCGGATATGATATCATACTTTATTTTCAAATTTTCTCAAAAACTGGGTCATGCAGGTACAATTTTTTGTTAATTTTTATGTATCCGAGCGAGGACTGTCTGTGCAGAGTTTGGGCAGTCTTGATGAGACACCCTGCATATATTTACAGTGAAACCTTGGTTCAATGACACTCTGTGGACCAAAAAAGAAATATTGTAGAGAGGTTATTTTTATATCGAGAGGCAGCATTATCATCATGCACTATTGAATTAATGCTGTTTTTGACATATAAATTTTCATTGTTATCAATAGCATTAGAAAATACACTTATAAATATTTATTTGCCTAAAAAAAATTATTAGTTGGTAATTCAGTTATCATATTCCTCCACATTAGCCAGCATGCTGTAAAACTCAGGGGACACCAGCTTTTTTGATGTTTGGGTCTGGTCCATTCACAGTATGACAAGAAAAGTGAGGTTTGATAAGAATGGCAATATACATTTAGCCAATTCAATGGATTTTTAGAATAAAGGTATTGATAACTTTCCGGTATCTGTGACTCAAATTTCTCTCCCAGCTTGCTGGCAATAAGGTAAATGCCCTGTAAAGTAGTTTATGTATCAGACTTATAATGATCAGACTATTACCAAATATAGATGTTATTAGATGCCCTCTGAAGAACAAAAACAAGTGACGAAATCAAAGTATACTGAGGGTGATTTTTACCAGGATATATTAAAATGTTGTAGCAGTTTCAAAAAATATCATTATAGATAGATTTATTGTAAGAAAGGTTATCATTGTATTGAGAGGTAAATAAACACAAATGTATATGCACAGAAACTTCTAAAAAAATTGTTAAATCAAAGTTCTTTATATCAGTGTTAGACTATGTATCTGTATGCTGGAAGTAAAGGCCACCATGTCACAAAAGGGATATTTTACAGGAGAGCGTTTAAAGGTTTTTAGTATTTCTTCCTATGAAGCTCGCTTGTTTTATAAAATGAATATATTTTTATTGAAATATATATATGACTCATAGTGTCCTATACCTATGTATAGTGTAACAAAAGCACTGCAAAAAGCTTTATCCAAACATTGATGAAAATGGACATAGTGCCCTTTAATTCTGGCACAGTTATAAAAATTTACACACGTAAGATTCAAATGTTTTCATTTTACTAATTTCTTTTGTGATTAATGGGTGAGTAGTAAATGTTAACTTCTTCAAATGTACTGTTATTTATGCCCTAAATTATCTTATCACATTGTTCAATTCTAGTTTCAATATTCCAATCAGGGTATGAGTGCATTGGATGCTTCTGAGACTGCTAGCCAAAGTGATGCTTGGAGCACTGACGTGCTGGCATCTGATACAGAGAGACTTCTAGATATTGACACAGATGATGCTGCTAGTGTTGCAAGATCTGATGATGCTGCTAGATCTGAAGCTGATGGAGAAGTCGCTCAAGCTTCAGATATAACACCAATGGATTCAAAAGACTTCATGGATGTAGAGCAGATTGCGGGTAAATACGTCAAAATTTTATGATTTTTTTGTGATTTCATGTATGTATAAACCAAATAATTTTGTTTGGAAATTATTGGGGAAAAGGGAATGATTGGCTCATAAACGAATCAGTTTTTGAGGATGGAAATAATCTGTTTCATCAACAACCTTCTATAGCAGGGATGCACTTCCTTCTGCCTGTGGACCAAATGTGGCCGGAAAAGTGTAATTCCATCAAAAGCAAGGCTATCTTAATGTCATCAATGAGGCCCTTCACAAGTTAGACATGATTGATGTGATAATTTCTGTGCAAGGTTATCAAAGGATTTCAGGCCCCTCAGGCAACTTTGAGCAGTGCTTAGGTTAACCCATGCAATGAAATCCCGGCACGAAAAATGTTCCTAAAAAAAGTGTAAATCCATGCAACATGATAAATATACCAGTTTATAGACCATGAGCAGTAGTTTGGCTAGTAGTAGTTAATTTTTTAATTACAGTATTTAATATAATTTTAATAGTTGTTTATTGTCGCTGTGCCAAACACCTGTGTTTGGGTATCATGTCGGACTCTCGTCCTGAGAATCCAGGTTCAAACCCGTTTGATGGCCATTGCCATAGTAAGTGATATGAAACACTGGCACCACATAGCCAGCTATGCGGCTTTCGCCGCATCTTCTTCATCATGGAGGTCTATTTAAAGGCCTTTAAGATTAAAAATTAACAGCTATGCTTATTGTAATTATTAAATAAGCATAGGAGTAAACCCGTTTGACTGCACTGCGGTGGCCAGTTGAAGTTGGTTTTCTGCAGTTGCCAGCTTTGAGGCATGAATGCGAATGGATCTCCCATTAGGAAAAGTGTCTCCACAGAGAGCAGGCAGACCTACATCATGATACTGACATAACAAGAAAATTCAAGCATTTCCATCTTTACTTCAGAAAATAGAATACAGACGGCAGCACAGTCACTGTGGTTGTAGTCATAGTGGCAGACTCACATTGTGATGTCTAACCCCAGTGGTGCCACGGTGGTAGTTGGCTGAAGTTGGTTTTCTGTGGTTCTCCCAATTTAGAGGAGCGAATGCAAGCATATCTCCTTATTAAAAAGTTTCGCCACAAAGAGTTACAAGCCTACAAACGGTACAGATATTCAATCACTCACTTCTGAAATATAGATGGCATCATTGAAAAATCAAACACAACATTAGATATGCATTCAGACTATTAGGTACTTACACTTCCAGCACAATTCACTTGGTAGTAAATTGTTTATGGTGATAAACATGAGTTATGCTTGGTTTGAAAGACAGGAAGATGGCAGCACAAAACACGAAACAAGTGCAACTCAGCAACATAAATACATAAGGGCCACACCTATACTCAGAACACACATTCCAGCATGTGCTGTTTTGTTACAATTACAAATTCCATAGAGGAATGTGTACAAGGTTTATGTATGGTTAAGTAGCAATAGTAGTAGTTGTTTGTTTGGCATAATCTGGCCAGCAGGCTGAAAAAGTTGTGCAGTCCCTCCTTCACAAACACAACACTACATACGCACTTAGACTGTTAGGTACACACACAGTTGCACTTCAGGCTCAACTCACTAGGTAGTAAATCGCCCATAGATGGTGATAGACCTGAGTTGTGTCTCGTTTGAAAGAAAGCCCCTCCTTGAACCACACACTAGCCACTGATTTATGATAGAAAAATGTGTTGCTTTCTCATAAAATGTCAGCCATGTAGAAGGGAAGAGGAAAAAGATTTTGAGGATTTTAATTATTTTTCATCTTAACTTTCATATTTTAGAAATATGCATTTTTTCCCAAAAATTTTTATATTTTTTGTGGTCAGCTTGAAACACTGGTTTAAAATTTTTTTGCTGTTTTGGTGGTCTTCAAGCATGGGGTCGGCTTATACATGAACACATATATGGTACTTTGACTTCAAATAATGATTGAGAAGAAGTGGAGGTTATAGGTTTTTTTTTTGAAAGCTTGAGATGAATTTTTGTATTATAAAAACATCCCATTTTGTCAGAATAATGCAAAATGGTTAATCTAAAGAATAAAATTTGGTGTGTTTTTGTTCTTCATAACTTGAATACTGATTACTTTGACTAAGGAATTTCAATGTTTCTTTGCTGTTAGCACATGGTGAAAATGTTTCTTCTAGAGCACCAAATATTTATAGATTAGTCTTATTGCCATTCCTCTCATTGAAAAAACTAGGTTCCCGGATACCTCTACTGCCTCTCTTTCTTTCGAAATAACTCCCTCTTAATGCTTATTTTGAGAAGTGATAGGATAAGGCATAGTATCTATTTAACAAGGTTGCATAGTTTTTCACCAAATCTGATATAAAAAAATAAATTGTTTTTCATTTTTATCCCTAAATTCTTCAAATTGTGCTAATTTCTTGAATTGGGATTATAAAATTGTATGTAATAAATTTAAATGTTCCAGAGACCTCTGATTCTGAACCTAGCACTGCAAAATATTTTGAGTATGAAATAATATGATAAAATTATTGGATAGCGAGTCCCAACTATGCCATGATTCCTAAACATTGTGTCATGTCATATTAGTGGATGCAGCAAGATATTTGAGTCAGATCTCAGTTCCAAGCAAACATGAAAATATATTGGGAATCCTTGACAAGGTGTGGTAATATGGTTTTTTTTGTGTGTTTTCTCCCCACTTTTTCAGAAGCATACAGCATGGGTGCCACTGCATCTAAAGTTGATAGGTTCGCATCTGATTTCAGTGCATTCTCGGCTGCTCAACAAACTTCCATTGCCACAAAAGACTCCTTAAACCTCAATACAAACGAAAATGATCAAAAACAAGTGACAGGTAAATATAAGATTTAACATTATGGCAGCTGCATTGGTAATTTTCGGAATCTTATTTCTTTGAAATGCAACACTATATGAATTTCTGGAAAAGAAAAGTTTCTTATGATCTTCAAAAATTTTTAATCTGAAATTATTTTTATCATTCTGCATTTTACGATCTAAAAAAAAAAATTGTGTACCTCATGTCTGATAGTGCACCCATTCAATTTTTTTTTTTCATTTTTATTAGTAGAGTGTACAGTCACACCTCGTTAGTGCGTCACCCCACTTACCGAGTCAGTTTTTGGAAATTTCAATTTTCTTCTGTAGGGTTGTAATGTTATCAAACTCCTGATAGCACGTCACCCCACTCCGCTTAAGGAGTCAATTTTTGTGAAAGCCCTCTTTCGAAAATTACCATTCAAATCGAAACTCTTACAGTATGCACGGCAAGCTCAACATTCGTCCTTAGATCCTTTGTCAAAGATCTACCTAGCATTTCAAGCACAAGCCACTAAAGCCTCCATCCCCCACTCATCTGTTACTGCAGGATTGTTGAAAGATTCTTTCAACATTGAGCTATTTCTTATTTGGGAATGGTTTAGCTGGTTTTTTTTTGGTGAGTTTTGGTTCTTGGTCAGCCTTTGCTGAAAAGTTGTCCATGACAAAAATTCACTGTTTCTTGTTTTGTTTTTTTTAAAGAGCAAAAAAAATTTTTAGTTTAAGCTGTTCAATATTTTTGTGGGCTTTGACGTTTTAAACAAATCTTAGCTGGACGATTGTTAAGTATCTCTAACACTGTGTTCATCCTACTCTCTGTAAGAATAATCTCCAATTAAAAAAAAGTTTCTTCACCTTTAAAGACAAAGCAGTGTTGTAGTGAACCAATATGAAAATCGACCTGTTAATAAAATTTGTATCGGGACTGGAAAGCACAACAGATAGAGACTTCCAATCCTATCATCTTTGGAGAAAAAGAAAGCTTATTCAACTTCCAATTTTACACAAACAAAACTCGCCAGTGTTTTTTCAGTGAAAAATAAACACACACTTTTTTCTTCAAACCCATAAAGAATATTTTATTTTCATTTATGATGTTTCAAAAGAATTAAACTGTGGTACAAGACAAAAATACTTTGGTTTCTATAAACGTGTATAAATTTTCACATTTTTAAAAATCAAAAAGGTAACATTTTGTGTTCAAATGAGTAATTATGTATTAAATTAACATTAATTGATTAAGAAAAACTTGAGTAATCAATTTTCATGATTGAACTCGTTTGAGTAACTAAAATTTGGTTTTTTTTCTGCACGAATGCATCAATAAGGAGACAGGAATCATCTTGGCCATTTCTTACTTCATATAACGAGTCACTCCGGTTATGAGGTCATATTTTTGGTCTCCTAAGATTGACTTATTAATGAGGTTTGACTGTAATTGAAAATTTGTAAATCTGGAAGCATTATTTGTGCAAAATGATGTAAAACATTTCATATTTAATGTCAGTAAATAATAATTTTTGTTCTGTGAATTTTATGTAACCCAATGCTTGTACTGATATTACAGTATTTCATTGTTGATATCAAGATCTGTATATATTTTTATGGCCTATATTTTAAATTAAACTTACAAGGTGATTATAATTACAGTTCTGAATTCAAAATGTTGTAAAATAAAAACTACTTAGCAGAATGACTTGAAAATTTTCATCACTACTTCTTGAGCAATGCAATTTTGTTTGGCAAAGAATAAAAAACCATAAAAATTTACTAATAGATGGTTTTGTACTTGTAAAACACAGAGAAATTTGTTCGCAGAATGAGAACAAGAATCAGCCAGGGCTAAAAGGCAATTTGATTAAGATTGCATAGTTCATCAACATCGCAACTTATGTAAATACCATCATAAGAAAATATGTATAGTAATTTTCTTACTTACGTCACCTCATCCAAGAAATTTTTTTCCAACTAGATGCATTCTTAGTTAAGCTTGGAGGCTTTTTGACATCGCGGTCAAATAAGGAAAATTTTTCTCTCATTACATCAGAGATGAATAGATAAGAAATAATGCAAAAAAATCTGTAGATTTACTTTTCTTATCCCCCACTTTTCCTAAGTAGGGGAGAAAACATTATCAGTGTAATTTACTGTGATTTGCATCGTTAGTCTTGGGACAAATTACTGACATAAGTTGAGGTATCGTGATATATGAACCTGACTGTATGAATCAAACAAATTTTTCAATATTCTGACTATTCATAAACTTTTAAATTTCTTGTGGAGATCCAGATTTTTTTTTCCTTCTGGATTTCTGAGAGGATTTGCATTGGTTAGTTAAAATGTATTAGTTGTAATGTGTGTCACTTTTATATTTTTTCCACAGTACCTACAAACACAGATATTCCTGTTTGTGTTCCTGATAGCACAACACGTGAGGTTTTGTGTCCTGAGGTTTATGATTTGATCCAAATGTGAGTTTCTGTTGAAATAAACTTTTTTGTTTGCTGTGGCTTTTACATCACTGAAAATGAGGCATATACAGGTGTGGGGGGGGGGGGGCATAGTCAGCCGAGCAAGCACACATTTTGGCACCACCTTTGTATTGTTGAAGGAGAGGTTAAATGAGATGAAATTCGAATCCTCTCTCACCCAGGGCAGGAGACCGGCTCCCCCTCCCCTTGCGGCCTTGGGGGGGGGCATAGTTCCAAAGAGATCAAAAATTTAAGAAATATTCATAAAGAAATTTAAATACTGAAATAAAATGTTTTTGTAAACTGTTTCGATCAATTTCTTTCAATTGGAAATGCTATTTTTTTTATAGGTTAGTAACTCAATCTTTGCAAGAGATTCCTTGTACCCTGCTCTTCCCAATTTGCCAGTTCAAATATTCAAATTTGATTTTTTTCCCCTTTTAATACGAAAGGTGCATGTTTTCCCCTATTTTTATCATTTTGTTGTGATTGTAATATATCGACTAGTAGACACCAAATTTTGTACACAACATTTTTATTCATAATCTAAATAGCGGTGGTTAAACTATTGATCTCTGACTCTTGTGAAATCTATAGCATCATGATTTTTATTACTTTTATACAAATGATGTACACATTATACACATGTTTTTTTTATAAAATATGTAGTCGATACACTGCCTTTCTATATTGTTATATATTGTATCAAAATTGACTAATTCGCAAAAATGTATTTTTTTTCCATTGGTTATTTGTTAATAAAAAGTTTTTTGCATAATTTTGCTGAATGTTGTGATGAGAGGAGAACTCTCCTTTGAGTAAATCTTGCCAGGCCAAAGCCATATTTAAGTAAATTGCCCTGGATAAAAATCTGGCTAACACTGATCTAATGAAATACAGTGATCTCTCACTTATTCATTGGTGCAAGGGAACAAAAAAAAGATGCATAAGTGAGAGAAGTGTATAAGTGAATAGCATTATTTACCTATATCTTTGACTGGCAGTGCAGAAAATAGTCTTATAACTGAGAGAAACTTATAAGTGTGAGATTACTGTATTTTTAGGAAATCATGAGAGAATTTTATCTCTCTATCCATTGATATGATTTCTTCAGGAAAATTTGTGAATTATATTGCTATAACTCATCTCATTAATACAGTTTAAGAAGTGTCTCATTAAGGTGGTTTCCTACTTAATCGTTTCATTGTTGAAATGGTCAGGATTGTACCTTTCTGTTTGTGCAGGAAAGAAAAAAATTCCAATTTTTCCCCTGTATCACGAATAATCAGAAAATGATTCAGCAGGCATCTATGCTGATCATCTATTTATGATAGGAACAGTTTAAGTTTCTTTGAGAAATCTTATTCCTAGAGTCCTATTACCCCTTATCAAAACATTTTTTGTTTAAGAAGTTTCCCTGCTTAATGCATTTATATTTTATGGTCTTGTTGATGATGTATTAAGTGGGATCCACAATAATATGAAGTTTAAACAGTCATATGTTGCTCATTAATTCCATTTCACGTTATTGTATGCTTTGTCTTGTTCATTTTATATATTTGATTTCCATCTCATTGCTCTTATTTCAGAGACTCATCTCTACGCGTGGATTGCTCTCAATCTGGTCTGAGTGAAAACCTTAACAGCATGCAAAGCTTAGGTATTGCATCAAAAAAATGGTTTGCTGTACATTTTGCTTTAATATAATGCATGTGATTGTTGGTTATGAAACTTTTTTTGAACTAAAATACTCATATATGATCTGAAAATGTCAGCAAAGTTGCATAAGTTTTCAAAAACAAGCTGTTATAAATTGAGTTCCTTATTCCTAATAACAGTTTGAAGCATGCCTAGATTTTAATTATGATTGCTGCTACTTTGTTTATTTACTTTTTCCTCAGGCCGTGTCAGCTTGGCTATCAAGGAACTGACTAACGAGAGTGAAGAATCTGGGCAAACTCTGTTAGATTCTTTACAAGAGACTGTGAACGTTTCAAGCGATCGCTCCAGCCATAGGTCAAGCATTGCCGATATTCTATCTCTTGACCTCACTCGTACACTAAACTTGCATAATGAACGAATTGTTCCTAATGATCCCATTTCAAGCAGCGATTCCAATCAAAATCTTATGGATATTGAGAAGGAGTTTCTAGTTGATAGTCTATTGAAAGGAAGCAGTAATGCTGAGCGCGGTGCAAAGAGGAAATTGATGGACTCTGTTTTTGTTGATGATGTTAGCACACGTCTCAGTGCAGCCAGCGTATCAAGTAGTGCAAGCAGCAATGCAAGCTCGGATGCCTCTGGAATTATCAAAACCGGTTCTGATGCTGATACTCTTCCTTCTGCACAGTTTTTGAATGAGGCTTCCCAATGTTCCAAACTGAACACATCTCCAATATCTGCAGATACCATTCCCAAATCTATAAGTTTTGATAAAGCAATTTCTAATGCGGTAAGTGTTTTGCAAAATCTTAAAAATAACAAAATGTGTCAAATGTTATTTTATGACTTTTTTATCACTATCTATTTGTAATTTAATTTGAATGCCATCAATTACATAAAAATAAAAGAGGGGAGATGGTGCAAAAATTGAAGTGAAATTTTTTTTTCAAAGGCATTGTTTTTCTCTGACCTTTGAGCAGGGCATTAACTAGGGTTTTTGCCGCACGGAGCAAACATTATTTTGTCCCCATTCCCCCACACAACTTTAAAATTTGGTAATTTTGTAACAGTGATCTTTGTTCCCACCTAAAACTGCCACCCCCCTAAATTTTGCCATTTGGGGCAGTTGCCCCCCTCTAGTTCTGGCCCTGCCCTTGAGAATATTGAAGTTTGAATTACACATCATTTTAAAAACTACGAAAATCTTGACTAATTAAGAAAAAAGCTGTGTGGAACTACTGACGTCTTTTGGTGTTGTTATTCAGTGGTCTAGTGCATGTGAACTTGTCTTCCATTCAAAAAAGTCTCTGTAGAGAGCAGACAGACCTTCAACATGAAACTTACATGACATGCAAATTCAAGCATTTACCATCTTTTCATCAAAATAAGGAAGAGAGAGCAGCAGCAGCACCAAAAATATGAAACAAGCAAAACTCTGACAGCATAAATATGTTAATGGCCTTATGGCATTATACATATATATGTATATGGTCATGCGCAAAGCACATTCCTGCGTGTACCAATTCATTAGAAATTGTGCAGAGGAATGCGTACGCGGTGCATATATAGTTAACCCTTACAGTGGCAACACTGGAATATCTTGTCTTCTTAAAACCCTCTCATTTTGGAAATCTCAATATCAGCTTGCTCTGTACAGAGAGCTTCGCTAGATAAAAAGATGTCCTTCCCCCCCCCCCCCCATCTTGTCAATCAATTACCAGTGGGCAGAGTCAGCTATTGTTCAAAGTTAAATGACAGGAGAAAGACATGTTTTTTACCATCTTTTACGTACAGAATAAATGATAGAAGAGAGAGAAAGCATTTATCTTTTTTGTTTTATTATTATTCCCAGTTTTGGGGAAAAGCATTTATCATTGCGTGTAAATCTTGTCGCGTCCCAGGTTTGAACTGTGGGAAAGAATGTAGATTAGATATTTTCCTTAACAAACTTGAGGCAATTACCAATAGATGGGGCCTTCATTTCCAACCTGACTCATTAACGGCAGTAAATCACATTATAGTGATATGGTCACAGTTGGCATGTGGTAAAGTAGCTCTTATCAGAGATCAGGAAAGAAATATTATTCTTGAAAACTGGTGGCAATTTCTAAAAGGTTTAGTGATTTCCAGTATGGCAGGTATGTGGATCAGGGAAATTTTAAGAACTGCTAAAAATTAAGTGGTTAAGTAATGGTTTATTCCATGTTCTTCAGTTAGGAGATTTGCCCGTAGTCAAGCACCAAGCGAACCAAGATCCCCCCCCCCCTACTCTGTCATAGTCACTCGCTTCATTGTTGTTTTATTGCAGGGTTTTCCAAAGTAGCCAATATAACCCTTTGGGAGGGTGGACTGGAACGGAACGGTGAGAGCTACATGTTAAAAAGGTCCCCAATGGGTGTTTTGGAGTGGGGGTTGGTTGATGTAAAAAAAAATTCTGAAAGGGAAAGGAGCAGGGCCATTATTAGGATTTTGGGGGGGAGGGGGGAAAACTTGATTCACCCCTGTAAAATTTATTGATTTTATTAGTGTTTTTGTTTCCACCTAAAATTTTCCCTGTCTAGGTCAGTTGTCCCTTTTGCTCCCCGCTAGTTCGGTCCTGGAGAGGAATGAGGCAAACAAGCGTGGAAGACTTATTGCCTTTGTTTTTAAACACTTTTGAGAACCGATCTGGCTCATTTTCATTGGGAAAGTTTATGAAGAGATAAATCTTGTTAGATCAGATTCTATGTTTTCGAAGTCAACAGAAGAGCATTGGCTTCTCTGAAATTGCTTACCATAGCAGTAGATGAAATGTTGGGGGAGAAAAATTAACAGACTAGTTTGGAAAATCCCATTCATTCATCAAATGCAGGATATAGATGAATGACTTTCTATGTTACTTTTTTGTAAAATCAGTTTTTCTGACTGAATAATGTTCCATATAGCTTCCATTACAGGCTCCTCAAGTTAGTTCCACAGAACCTCACATATTTCATTGCTATGTCATTCTAAATAACTGCAACCTTGAGTTCTATAATTGGAACAACAGTCTATGTTGCTATTGCTTTTCCGTTACATTCCCAGACGGAAAAACGGTCCGTGTTACTCTCAGGCAGAAAAAATTTCTCTTTTTCAGCAATAACTTTAATCACGTTTCCTGTAAAGTTTAAAAAAAAATTGCCTAGACTGTTATTCATTAAAACCCTTTAAATACTGGCTGTACTAGCTTACAGCAACAAAATTATGCTCGATTTCTGGTTTTTCAGTGTTAATTCCATGTCATACTTTTAAATATTGTAATCACTTATCTTAATTGCCTTCACTAATCTCATTTCATTCCATATTTCATTCACAGGATGGTTCCAGCGTGGAGGATAAAAATAGAAAAAGCATCTTCAAACTATCTGGTTTTAAATTTACTTTCAAAGGAAGAAATCGAAAATCACCTCTCTCATCATATAGAGCTGAATCTAGTGGGTTTTGTTTTTATAACAAATATAGGGTAAAGATGGGTAAGAGTGTGCACACATTTTTTTGCTGTTGGCAAAAGTGCAAGTAAAAGTTACTATGACCAATTAACACATAGATCTGTCTAAATGAACCTTTTTTTTTCATTTTTAACCGTACACTATCCAAGCTATATCAACTGTTATCAATTAAGCCATTGCTCCAGTTAAGAAACTGGATCATATGTTGGGAAAAGCTTTGTTATCACCATGTATAAAAATATACATGTATAATAGCTTCTGCAAAAAAAAACAAAAAAAAACATGTTTTGTGATTTTTTTTTAAACACATAATTGCTTGATTTGCACAAGTGCAAAAGAAAACTATTGAAAAAATAACAATTTAAAGATGCAACAATACAAAATGGATCTCAAGAACCCGTCATTGATAATATCCATGATGTTCCCAATTTATCTGGAAAAATGTGATGATTTTGTCATGTTAGTGTATAATTTTTCTGTGAAGGAATCTTAATTTTTTTTTCTCCTATGCAAAAGACTATGCAAAAGATTTGGTGAAAGCTTTCAAGGTTTAAGTTATGAGGAAGAACATTCTCTTCTCTCTATCTGAACAATATGGTGGCATTAGAATTCAACTTATCTTAAAGCAATGGTTTTCAAACTTTTGTCACCCGCAGCTTCCTTGCTCAATTCATGGCTCATCTGCAGCTCCCCAGAATAGTTTTTTTTATATATTTTCCCTTATAAAAGAACCATTTCAAAACGTAAATTGACATAGAAATCATTATCTCCTGCTGGTTGCGGCACCTCTGACAAAGGTTGGGGACGCACCTAAGAGCCACGACGTGCACTTTGAGAAGAACTGTCGTAGAGTGTTGATATCTTTGAGCAATTTAGAAAAAACAATACACATGGGCGGCTAATAGTAAGAACATTGCAGTGATGCGAGTTCTGTAATTCAATATGAAGTGAAATCTGTAAATGAAGGTTACAAAAGCTGATAGACCCCGTAAAAGGGTTTAAAAATAGTAATTGCATAAAAAAAAGCCTTGAAATCATTGAACCTGATGAACCAGATGCACCCAGGTTCCCATCACTTATGTGATTTAGAACCTTTCCAAAGGATAGATGCAACTGGAAGTCACAGTCTCTGAATCTCTCATAGGAAACATCAGTGTCATCCTGCAGTGGAAGAGAACATCATAAAATATATTATGTGAAAAAATATCAATGTAAAAAATAATATTTCAGTTATTTCCAAAAAGTCCACCAGAAAAACAATTTTCTCAAGTTTGACGATGCAAAGAGGTGTTCATTTGACAAGTCTGAATAATCCTATGATGAAGATTTGGTTAGTTTAGGAACATTTGGAAAGTGGTGGAATGAGGAATACCCTAGTTATAAAGGTTATGTGGACATTTGTTTGAAACTATTATTAAATCTCTTGGCCAACAGTCGGGAAAAAGTACACATTGTTTTTAGAAATTTTATCTCATTTGTTTAATGAAGCTACTACTTTCGTTTTTCGTACAATTATTTTATACCAAATACAACTTTATAAAGTTTTTGAGACTTGAAAGACAAGATTTGTTTTAATGATCAAAAATGCTCTAGATGCATACTCTTACCCACCTCTCTTTCCCATATTACTTTTTTTTTTAAATTTTCAAATGGCTAAAATTTTGAGTAAAATTAATAATGTATTAATTAATAAAATTTCATTATTGCCAATTAAATATGAGTAATTCTCATGCAATTGAACAAAAAATGAACAAATATATCAAAAATAAATGTCAACAAAAACATTAAAAAAAAATCTTGATGACAAATAAAATTTAGTCAGCAGTAAAGTTTGTTCAAAATTCATGATGAAAAAAATTAATTTAAATTTAACCATGTTAAGAAATAGGCACATCCAACGTGACATTTTGTCTATTTCAGTGAACTAACTTTCAGTCACTAACTTGATATTTATTCTTGACACTCGCAGCATGTTCCATCTATTTTGGCTGCTCTTCTTCATTTTGTACAAGCTCTGAACAGTTTTTTGTTTTTGTCAATTGAATTTTTATTTTTTTCTATTTGTACTTTGTTTCTTTTTTGTGTCAATTGTATGGGGACTACAGATTTCTAATTTATCTTTGTTTTGCTAGAGCACAAGAGGCACTCTCAAATCAAAGTCTTCAGATAAAACATTATTGCAGCTTGATGCTGCAGTCCAAAAATCTGGAATTTTTTAAATTTTATCCCCCAGTTTATGATCAAAAATTCCTTTTAGGTACCTAATTCCAGGAGAAGCAAATGGGCTAAATTGCAGTTCTATGGTCTAACTAGCCCCTCATACATAAAATAACTGATGTTACAAGAGTGATCAAATTGAATGGTACTACACTTTTTTTTAATGTGAAAGTCTGGGACTAGACTAGTAAAAGTCTAAATATTTAAAAACTCTTTCTTGCAAATTTTTTAAATATTTTTTTCAGTTCCAAGATATAAAAAAATGCTGCAGATGAGATGTAATGGCATATAATCTGCCCTGAGAAGTTCTAATGTTTTTTATTAACGTGTAATTCTCGCAGATTATGCACAGGAAAATATTCTTCCAACTGGAGTCATATTTTTGATCTTGAATATCTTGCATAAATAAAACAGATGAAACCATAAATAAAGATAGAGTTTTAGTGATCTCAGGAGTCAATCTAAAACACAGCAAGCAGCCAGATTTTAGTCTGGGCTAGTCAATCAGACTACAGACTATATTGAGTAATATTCTATGCATTCAGGAGCATTTTGTTAACCAACATATCAACTAGAAAAGAAAGACTCCAACAAAGAGTCCTTTTATTACTGGGTTTCTATGTAAATCAGTTGTAGGCATCAGTTAAAGTTGAAATTTGTATTTAAAATCCAAAAATGTTGAAAGCTTAGAAATTCTGAGTTCTATGGGAAGGTTTTAAGAGCTAGATCTAGTCTATTTAGAGCTGTACCTATCCCAATTAACATTGAAATCTGTTTTTAATTTCCCAACACATATTTTTTTTTCACTTACGAAATATGTTTGGCTCATGAAATTTTCATATTTTAAATATTTTAAGGTGTTGAAGACTTGTCCATTAAGAATATTCGCCAGAGTGCATCTTCATTTGCGGAAGCAAGAGCACTTCAGCTAGGTAATATTTTTTTAAATTTTCATAATGAGTTTAGTTTTATTTTTCGTAATTCAGCTTTTTTTGGGATGGCTGGGTGGTATTGGTGGGAACATTTAGCTTACAAAGGGTTTTTTTTGACAACTGGACTTTAATCGGACGTGGGTTTGATTCCCCACAGGGGCAGTTGAATTTTCTCTCAACTTTCCAAAATATATCTTCGCAACAGCCAGTTGTTAAAAAACCTTCGTATGGTAGCGGAGAGTGACGTCATCCTTGTATAAGTCACTATCTGGTGGCAGCATCAGCAGTTGTGAGCTTGGCCTGAGTCTGGTCCGGCCATCCATGTGCGGTCGGTCCCTTTCAGTGTACACGAGCTCCGAGTAGAAAAGATTGAGAGATGCGGTGCCTTTGTAGTCTAGTGGTCTAGGGCGTTCACCCGGAAAAGTGAAAGGACATGGGTTCCGTTCCCCACAGGGGCAGTTGAATTTTCTCTCTTTCTAAAATGTATCTTTGCAACAGCCAGTTGTTAAAAACCTTCGTATGGTAGCGGAGAGTGATGTCATCTTTGTATAACATTTAGCTTACTACCAATTTGAAGATAGTAGGTTGAAAATTTGTAGGGATTAAAAATTTCATTTTCTTAGGGGAAAGCCTAAAATGTATTATGATTTTAGGGGATTTAATGATCTTACAATAGATTGCAATAAATAAAACTAGAATTAGTAGTTTCCCTTGGTATTGAGCTTTGCTTTTACTTATACTTTTACAGCAATGCATAACATAAAACCATACTGAATCAGATATACCAAACTTGTGGTACATCCGATAGGATTTTGCCACTAAGCTGGGCTGGAAGAGATCTCTGCAACAAGATAAATATCGTGGCATAGTTCTGGTGTTCTTTTATGGTTCATCCAATAATTCTTTTTTTTCATTGTGTTTTCTGTCTAAACAACAGTTATATATATAGAGTACATTTAATTATATTATGTTTTCGTTTTCAGAGGCTAGTGATGAAATCTTGGCTAAGTATCGGAAAAAATCACCTGTTCAAAGTTCTTCGGATATGTCAAAGTCTGGGATAGATTCTGTAGATCATTTGAGTGAGATACAAGATTGTATATCTCTTGATAATGGACCTCTTTTATTTGATTCTTCATCGGCAGAAAGCAGCTCTGCATTTTGTAATGCAAAACGTAAGCTAAGGCTTGTTTTAGGATCTGCAGACCTTCAGACTCTGCCGTGGCAGAATACCTCCAGAGCTTCTGTTTCTACCCAACGGTTTCACGAAAATGATCTAATAGCTTTTCTGAAAGTCCTTCTTGCTGAAGCAATCAATTTACAGCAGCGTCCTCTCTTGTCACATCTGAGGGAAGCATTAAGATGTGTGCAGATGTTTGATGATCTTGGGCAAGTATTCCATTTTTCTTTTTTTCATCCCACTTTCCTCCTTTAGTACCCTCTTCTTAACTGTTGACAATCACATTGAAATTTATAATTTTTCAGTGATAGTATTCATTAAAGTTTATTTCATTGAGATGTTTGTGTCACCTACAAAAGAAAAAAAGAATTTGATTGATAGAGTGATATTTTTACCAAAATTTGGGATTTATCGAAATGAAAACGTTATGCAATTGAAGTTGCACGATATACAAATGAAATAATTTAACATTAAAATTTTAGCATAGAAATGAATTTCTAGCACAGCCAAATGTTGTACACATGTGTAAGTAAGCCGTAAAAAGGGGATTCCACTTTATTTACATGAAGCTTTTATTGATATAATCACTATTTTGCAGATGCCAGAAGCTATACTGGTCTTTGAGAGAGGACTATAAGAAAAGAGCTCCATATTTAGCTTATTTGGTGAGATGCAGGCAGGGATTGTTGTCAACGCTGTCACATTTAGAAACACTCATGGAAAGAATCGAAAGGTATTTATGAAAAAAAAAATGTTAAAAGTAAATATATTAGCCATCTATATTAAGTAGATGCTCCTCGTTATAATCATGGTTAAAGTTATCATTCGGGCATTATTATCACTTTTGCTAAGGAAGGAATGTACCGATATCATGGGGAAAAAATTTGTTTATTGTTATCGAGACTTCAGTGTGTGTATGTTATCAATTTTTTTTCATCGAAAGTTTTTCTTCTTGCATATTTGGAAGCTAAGGTTGAACCAGACTCATTTTTTTCCCTATAAGGTATCTGTATTAATGTGCAAGACTGTGTAGGAGGTCAGAAGTTGACCGAAGTTTCCATACACAGTTCACAATGTCTATTAGGCCCATAACAGCCACTATGATCCATGCATGTGTATTGCTTTTTTTGCTATATGTAGGCATATGTTGTGCTTCTTTCCTATAGTAAAGACGTGTAAAATAAGAGATTCTTCTCTTCAATTCATGGCCAGTTTCTTTCAACTGACCACATTCGCAGTTCCTCGAATGGAGGACTTTCACAAGGGAATCTATGGAACATACCATACATTATAAAAAGTGTCTTAATTCGTAATACACATTTGACAGTTCCATTAAATTCCTCCTCACAAGTTCTAAATGGGGAAAAAACTAGCTTAAAGAAAGGGAAAAATTCCTTTTTTAGAACAATTGAAAAAATATGTACAATTTAAAATTTTGAAACGTGTGTGTTGGAAAAAAACAGTTGTCCTGTTTCCATGTGCCCCATTTGACCAAATGGGATGCATTCTACTTTTAATTAGGAAATTAAAAGTAGAATGTGTCCCATTATAAAAAAATTAAAAGTAGGATATCTTACTTTTAATAAAAAATTGAAAGTAGTACTTCCCCCTACGCTTAATTTTTTTTTTCAGATACATTTATCAATCGGTTATTGTATCATAATCCCTTTAGTCCCAATGTAATCACATTAAGCGGCGTGCACTGTATTTTGAAAAACAACTTCAGCCAATGTCGGGTTTTAACCTGAGACCTCGTGATGCAAATCCATCACTATGACCAGTCGATCACCATACACAGGTCTACCTGCTGTCAGTGGATTGTTTTTTTTTAAACGGGGGACTGGCTCGCATTCGTGGCTTGAATTTGGAAAACCACAGAAAACCAACTTTAGCAGACCACCACTTAGCCGCAAATGGCATTCGAACCTGGATCCTTGTGATGCGAGTCCAGTGCGATGCTCAGACGACCGCACAGAGGATAGATCATATATATGCCGAACAGGACTGTACAGTACATAGTGAGACCTAATTCAGCTAATAACTCAAGAGCAATGAATCGGCCACCAGATGGCGACATACAGAGAGATGTCACTATTTTATAATTTATACAAGGTACAAGCAACCAGATACAATGTGGTGGTGCAAGCGAGTTGAATTTTCCTTCCAAAGTTAATCCGCACATTGTATCCAATTCTCTGTACTTTATAAGGCATCATTTGATTTCGAAAGGTTTGAAACATTGGTTCAACTTGGAAAGGTTACAACATTATGATGAATTACATTAACGGCCATATTCACAGACAAAGTTTAACTGCAATCGCATGTTAAAGGATTAGAGATAGACATGGATTGATTAAAATCCAGAATTTAACCAATCTGAGTCGATCTCTAATCCTTTAACCTGCGATTGCAGTTAAACTTTGTCTGTGAATACGGTAATAATTCCTGTGCTTGTGAAATATGCTTCAGTTTAAAAATAAGAACATGGTTTTTTTAGAAAAAATATTAAACTTTACTTAATTACTTTTGGAATTATTTTTATTTTTGCTGCGCAGGGATAAACAAGTTTGCAATCACAACCTTGTCATGGCATGTGTCAGAATATTCCTTGATCAGCGTGAACAAGTTTGTCAACGGTTTGTTAAAAAATTCATGGAACTGAATGTAGCTGATGAAAAGGTATAAATGTCGAGCAAATTTATATTTTTCTCTTGTATTTTGATTCAAATCGCTATTATGATCAATTGAATTTTTCTTGAGACTATGAATGTGGTTGAAATGATGAATAAATTCTCATTATTGAGATTTTTGCATGCTATTCAATACTCTTAAATAATGCAGTCTGATCTCGTTAACATGAAACTCTGGTTAACGTGAAAATAATTCTTGGTCCTGTCATTCTCTATAACAATAGAATGTTAAAAAATACTCTTAACATAATTGTTTAAATGGAAGATTGCTTAATGTGAAAGGATTTGTCACCCTGAATAAAAAATGTGCTTTGTAAAAAAAAAAAATTCAGAAAAGTCATGGGTTGGGTAAATGTCATTAATGCACTAGACGTTGGGGGAGAGGACTTATTACCCCTGTGTGTTGGGGGGAGTGACGTGTACATGCTTATCTCTGAAGCTGCTTTTTGTTGTCTTGCTCTCAAAAGCCGATGTAACGATTTAACATCATAGATGGTGCTGTTGCACAGACTTTCATCCTAGAGAGAGGAAAAAAGCTCACATTTTTTTCATATTAATACATAGTTTGCAGTTAAATGTCGTGTGCGTGTGTCATGTATGGTCTGTAATTTTCATTCATGTAAATATCATATTTAATGTGTTTTACATCATTAAATGTTGTAATTGTTTAAAATTTACTACCTTGTCTTTGTCTTTTCGTGTCATGCTACTACACTGCACATGCTGTGGATCATTAGATGCTTGTCCATTCATCATGAGTTGCAAGCAGCAGTCAGTTCCTCTTGAGGTTAAGCAAAAAAATCTTGAATGAAATTAACAATTGTAGTTTAAAAAGATTGAAAGCTGCTGGTATGTAAAGTTTTGTTTCAAAAGAGATGGATGATGATTTTTTGCTCGGCTAGGATACATGAAATCAATAGGCTTTCTAGATATTATGCCGAGGTGAACAGGAAAAAAGTGTTGTTTCTCTCCACCGGAAATCGAACCCAGGACCTCTTGCATACCAGGCAAGCGTACTTAGTTATTCCAGAGAGAAAATCCCTTTCTCCTTGAAACACGCATAGTAGCTTGACTTGCTGGGTAGAGACATTGCAGTGGCTTTTTAACTTCAGCTAATAGCCTCCAGGTGGCGGCAGTATAGATGGATGATTTTTTTCAAAAAAGAAAAGGTGAAAAAAGTGGTAAGTGCACTTGCCCAGTATACAAGAGGTCCTGGGTTCGATTCCCGGTGGAGAGAAACAACACTTTTTTCTTGTTCACCTCAGCATAATATCTAGAAATCCTATTGATTTTTTTGTTTCTCAAAAAAATTGTGAGGACGTGTAAAAGAGAACTTGGTGATCAATTCAGTGTATTGTGTATTTGTATAAATTTACACTGCATTAAATTTCAGACTAGCTCAAATAGAATGTCAAAAATTCTTTTTCTGCCATTCTTATTGGTTAATACAAAAAATTTCGGAACTTTGAGTTTCATGTTCAGGTTTGACTGTATTATTTTAAAGAATATTATTATTAGAAGTATTATTAAAATACTATTCTGTATTTCAAATACTCTTTATTCAAAAAAAAAAGCTCTTCAACAGGCTTAGTCATGAGATTTTCTGAAAGTTAATCATTCATATCTATCTTTAGTGACAGCCTTAACATTTCATATTAAAGGTTCCCCTGATAATTGTGTTGTAGCTGTATGATATTGTTATGAAATGTGTTCTGTGTAAAGTTCATCTTTATTTGGTATTATGTAGGCAATTTTGGTTCAGAATTTCTTAAGATACCTGTTCCACCTGTTGAATATGGATTGGCCAAGTAAGAGACTTTTTTCCTTGTTTGGCAAAAGAAAAAATATTTTACCAATAATTTTTTTTTCTATTCGATTTATATTTTTTAAGGTTTTAATTTGATGTGTATTGTATAATTTTTTAATTTATGCACTTCTTTGAGACATTTGAAACAAATAATTTTTAATAAGTAATTGCAACTATGCATCTTATTTAGGAATGAATATAAAAAGTGTCTTCTCTTATTTATCTTCTCTCTAAACTCTGGTGTAGGGGCGTGGTAGCCCGGGTTGATAAGACACCCAAAATACCAAAGGATGTTTAAAGGTGTCGAGAGTTCAATACCTGATTCGTCCTTGTCAAAAACTTTCCTGACACAGGGGTACAACAGAAATGACGACATGACCACAGAAAAAGATTGCTACTGCAGGGAGTGCCACATTGAGGGGTTAGCGCATTAACCTCTCTGTGAGTGTAAAAAAGAGGCTGCCATTCGGAATCAGCAATAAATTGTTGGTTCAGGTCTTATTAGCCCTTGTGTGCAGAAAATGACTGTGGGATGACAAAATTTATCAAATGATCTAATCTCTGCATAGAGACTGCAATAAGGGTGAAAAATATCTTGTGTCTTTTGAGTGTGATTGAATATGATAGATTTATCATGGGGGGAAGATCATGTATGATGCTTTCTTTTCTTTTACATAAATGCTTGATGAGTTTATTGAAAGCAACAAAGAGGAAGGGAAAAACTTGAAGAGAGATCAGAGGGAACAACAGAAGACCTGCTGTCAGCACCTCAATCATAAAGGGAATATATGGAAACTGTCCAATTAACTATAAACTCTTTGTTTATTCAGTACTTTCTACTGCAAGGGACTGTACAAGGATTTGTGTAATTTTTAAGTTGCTCCATTCTAATATCTTTATTTGGTTTTCTAGTACATTTGTGTAAATAATCCTGAGGTATATAAATGACACCAAAATGTTTTGTGTTGTTTTAAACATTTCTTGTTTTGTAGCTGCATATCAGAGTCAACTTGAGCACGCACAAATAGTGATAGAAAGGATCTTCATGGGTCATATTTACATGTCAGCTCTTCATCCAAATGGTGACGGTGATGTTCTTAGAGACAAGTATGCAAATTATATTTTCTTGTAATGAATGTAACTTTTCTTAATTTATGATAGCTTGAGCAATATGAATTATGTTTTTTCCCGCTTTCTTATGCACACCTGTCCCTCCATTTACGTGGAGTATACATTCTATGTGGATTTGTTTTACACAAATGAAAATCTCGTAAATAGAGTCTCAGTACAAAAGAAAACAAAATATTAGAAAGAAAAGCTGGTGTAAGTTTTAGAAATACTTTTTGCCCTTTCCTCACACAGCACTGACATCCTTGCTGAATCATCATAACCAGGTTGTGTAAAAAACGCTGGCTGCATAAATTCATATTATGTAAATTGATATCACGCACAAAAAATACAGTACCTGCAAAATACGCGTAAATAGAGAGAGTTATAATTTACCACGAAAAAAATTACTCTCGTAAATGGAGAGACAGGTGTAGTTCTTTTATATCTTCCAGTAAGTTTTGACTTAATTTATTATCATTTTTTCGGTTATAGGGTGTTACATGAGCACATGTCGAAGCTTGCCAGTGTGATTGTCCCATCTCATAAAGATCTCAGAATTCCAAAAGTAAGAAAGAGTTTGTTGTTCAAAGTTCTATTTTTTATCAAAATGGTATTATTAGAATTGTAATTTTCTGCATATAATCTGCAGATGCTAATTTTGCCACTTTTAGGGAAAAAATCATAGTTTGAAGAAATAGCATATACAGTGGAACTTCGGTTTGTGACCATAATCCGTTCTACGAATATGCTTGTAATCCAAATCACTAGTATATTGAATAAAACTTCCCCATAGGACACAATGTGAACTTGGATAATTTGTTCCACAATTATTCAATCACACAAAAATAACTGGTAAAAATGACATTTAATCAATAATTCAATGCAATAATGATTTTGTAAATAACACAATAATGCCATAAAGTAATGAGATTTAAGATTGGTTAAATGTATATTATTTATGATAGTCCTAATAAAAATTATATTTATTGGAAAAAAGAAATGGAACATTCTTAATCTTTACTGTGGGATTGATGAGATATTTCCCCTAACTTGATGCCTTTTATTTTGGTAATTCCAAGATATCTCACCTCCTTAAAATCCTCTTATTTTGGCAATGATAACGCATTGTGGCTTTTTTGTCAAACAGGTTTTTCATCATCCCCAATCTGTCAGATCAACTGCCAATGGGTGTAGGCAACTTTTATTCAAAGTTTAATAACAGGAAGAGAGAGACGGTTTCTTTTTCCTTTATGGTAGTACAAGAATACGCGTACTGTTTATATAATAGATAAAGCTAGAGTATTTTTCTTTCTTTTAGTTTTTTTCCATTATTATCGGAGTTGGGGGGAGGGGGAGAAGCACTATCGGCTACAAAAAATCAGAAAAAATTATCTTGAAGAA
This sequence comes from Pholcus phalangioides, assembly GCF_987345545.1. Lineage (NCBI taxonomy): Eukaryota > Metazoa > Arthropoda > Arachnida > Araneae > Pholcidae > Pholcus > Pholcus phalangioides. The sequence goes on along the minus strand of NW_028301616.1, from coordinate 17,986,369 downwards.
AAGCTGCGGCATTTAGCAGACAGTTCAGTGATTTCCCCTGTGTTAATTATAATGTGGATCTCGGAAAATATTAAAACCAGCTTAAAGGGTTAATGGACATTGTTATGGACATGGTTAATGTTCAATTAAATTAATATGTTCTATTTATTCATTAATTCTTTTTTCAAGCAACATATCGAGGTTTTAATGGCATTCTTTTCTGAACTAGCAATACCATAGTGAGAGTCCCTGGCCATCTGCACAAGCTGAGCTGGATCTTATCAACGCTTACAAGGTATGATTTAAATTACACAGATCTGAGATGAGAACACTTTCTTAGAAATAATTAGTGTTATCGTTTTTTGGATGTTAATTACTGGGAAAATAATTTAAAAATTCCATCACATAAGTTTCTGAGATAAAGTGAAAATTAAATTTTAGTAATAATGCATAGGTAGCATACAAACCACATTGAAACTGTGTGCTATAAACAAATATAATAAATCATTGCCAAAGATAATTCACTGATTTTAGGGTGATTTTGGGGATGCCAATTCTGGCATTGGTTTTATTATATTGGCTATATTTTTTCAGAAAAAGTGGAAATTAAATTCCAATAGTAATACCATAAGCAGCATATGAATCACATTGAAGATGTGTGTTATGAATAAATATAGCAAATCATTGTCAAAAATATTTCATTGATTTCGGGGTCTACTATTATGATGACAGGGCTAAGATATAAATGTGAAGCATATATACTTATAAGGTGATAAAATAAAAATATAAAATTCCAAAACATTGGGATTAGAGTTATTTCCCCCAAAATATGAAATTGTTTTGTGAAGAAACCTCACATGATAGGAAAACATAGATTGCATTTTTGGAATCTGCACTGAAAATGGTATAAATACATATGAAAACTGAAAATGCTTTCAAGAAAGGGATTTTTTGTAGGCCTGTGTTATAAAAGAAAGGCATGAATCAAAATTTATTGGAATTGAAATAAAATTAGTTAAAAGACTTTAGGACATCCATTCTTCAATGCTTTAATTTTTGTTCTTGAAGGATCATAATGCATTTCCCCTCAAACATAGGAGAAAGAAGCTTTTCCAAATGACTTAAAACCTATAAATAAGGTGTGTCCCAAAATGATAAAGCCACATACAAATATTCTATAAATAAAATAATTTATTTTTTCGAAGTGAAAATTCTTTTTTAACTAGAAATCTCTGACTACCAACAGGATTATAAAACTATAATAATAATTTAACATATGTCTGCATTTCTTATAACAGAAAAAATAAATTAGCTTTCAAAACCTGTCCTAAAATGATAAAGCCACTCGAAGAAACTCGTGTTCAATTATATTTTCAACATTCAACAAATTTTCCATTGTTCTTTATAATGTAAAACACTCGTCTTCAAGTTTTTGGATTATTAGAGATTAAAGATATTTTTTTGTTTGAGCTCCAACGGGAAATGCATTACCATATTTATTCATAGAAATTTCCTTTGTATTATTACTTTTTAAATTAACATGATCTTCTCGTATTCCCAAGAGATTCGTATGATATATCCAGGGAATTTGTTAGAGTCAGTAGACATATATATCCGAACCAGGATTCGAACCAAGACCTGCACAAGCAAAGGTTAGCACGCTAACTACTTGATTGTCAGGCAGAGCCGTGTGGCAGTTTACTGCCTGGTAACAATTTTAATATGACTGGTTTGAGTTAGCCAGAAATATAAATGGAAAAGTAATTTCGAACTGAGAATGGCGAAAATCAGTTGTTTTGCCATTTTCAACTTTCAGGCTACACATCTGCCCAGCATTCTATTTATAGAGATGACCTGGCATAATAAGGAAAGATCTAATTCTTTTATGTCTGTTATTAGTTACTAATATATTAGGAAGTCCTAATATTATGCCCATTAACTTCAGATAAATCTGCTGTGCATATGTGTGCGAGATGTAGTTACAGACATTGTTATCAAAACTGTTTGTCATTGCAGACACCAAGAGATAAAGTACAGTGCGTCGTCAGGTGTTGTAGTACAATCATGAATCTACTAAGCATGGCCAGCGACAGACAGGTTCCAGCAGCGGATGACCTGATGCCTGTGTTGGTATTTGTGCTAATCAAAGCGAACCCAGCGAACTTGTTGTCCACTGTGCAGTACGTAAACACGTTCTATGAGAGGCAGCTCGAAGGTGAGGATGCATATTGGTGGACACAGTTCTGTTGTGCTGTGGAATTTATCAAAACTATGGATTACTAACCAGTCTCTGTGTGTGTGTGTGTAGATATATGTTATAAATGTGTAATGCACTCACACACCTATATCTGTTTATACATAATAATAATGGTCTCAGTTTAACATATGAAGTATATTTTCTATACCAACGCTCTTCTCTAATTTCCAATCAAGAGAAAAATTATGAGACTATCAAAGAAAGCCTATATTATATGTACATATATAATATGAAGTGAAATTTTCCCAGTATTTTTAGAATTTAGGAAGTTTCATGGCTTCTACGAGCATTAAAGCTTTCTGTGAAAGCTTCACACATTCAAGCTTCTTTATTTTTTTTCAAACTGTGATTAAGGGTAGTATATTTTAGCCACGGCACGTATGTTCTTTGTTTTTAAATGTATGTAATTATAGTGAGAATAATAGTTTTTTTTTCTGATTACCGTATTTCTGCTCATAATCTGGCATGCCGGAAAAATTGAGGGATAACAGTTTTTTGATTTAGATCAGTTGGTTAAAACACCACAATAATTGCCTGCAAGAAAAACTTAGGTCTGGTTATTATTTAACATGGACTTATACTTATCAATAATTGAAATTGAATAACCTTGTTTATGGCTTCATCAGAAAGTAAATGTGTATATTCTTCTTATTCCTCATAAGCAATTTTTTTTTTCACAAAAAAAGTAAAATACAAAATGAAACAAATTATTTGTAGTGTGAGAAATCAAAACACTTTTATTTTAAAAACCATTTTTGTTCATAGCGCATGAGAAAAAATTATGTTGATATTCGTAATGGCATACCTAATTTTCCGAGCATTTCTTCAGTTCTTTCTATTTCTGCCAATCTTTGGTTCACCCAAAACACATGATCACGGAGAACCACAGTACAGTCAAACCTCTTCATCTGATCACCCAAATAATGCGTCACTTCACTTACCAGGTTGATTTTTGCAGCCGACAGCATAAAATGTGTGGGACAACTAGTTTTTAAATATATTAATAAAATTCAGTTGGATGTTTCGCCCTGTAAAAGTTTTTACTGTATTGCACAAAAGTATAAGACAGTATAACACTGCTTTTACAAAATGTTTCCTAACAAATGTATAAAGCAAATTATGGCTTTCTTTGTAGTAAAATATTAATCATTATTATGTATTATTGAACGTATTTGAATTGTTTTATTTTAAGTGTATAGTGCTGATGAAACTTTCAAGTACCAGGTTAGTTAAAAATATTAAATATAGAATAAAAATATAGAAATTATATCACATCGTTATGCACTAAATGATCTTTTGAAAAAATATTTTTTTTTTGTTTTTAAGCTTTAATGTCCTACCAAAATATATTTACATGATAATCGTTTTATTTTTTCATAATGTGATAGATAATGTCTTCCACACTCTGCTTAAGGAGCCACTTTTATGAAAATACCCTTCCTAAATTTTCATATAGATCTGAGCATGTAAATGAGGGATGTTTATACACTTTCATCCCGGGGTGATGGGGGGCAAAGACGAATCTAGTTTTGTATGAGGTTTTTTTCCAGACCATGAATTTACTACAGTCTCTTGCCAAAAGTGTTCCCTGCTTAGAGGCCCTGCTATAGGATGATAAGAAAGCGTACATGGCCATCTTTACAGTATCATAGGCTCCTCTGGCAAAAAGATATTCTGGGCCTCTATCTAGCAGGAATTACCTGCCTACCTATTTACTACTACAGTTATTCTCAAAAATCATGGTACCCACTTGAGCTATCTATGCATTTAGGACCCCCCCCCCCCCCAGGGCACATCAAGATAGCTATGAGAGATCTGTGACAATCTCCCACTTTTTTTTCATTCACCCTGACTGCTGGACTTCAATTGCCAGTCGCTGAAAATTTACAATTAACTGAAAGTTTAGATTATTGTAAGCTGTAAAATTGAATAGTTGGTAAAAAAATCAAACACAATAGTATGTACTTTACAAGATTCATAGAAAAACTGGTTATTTGTGGAGATGAAGATTACAAGGAAGAAAATTCATCACTGCCCCCACGGGGACAAGTGGAGAGGATGTTTCTATATACGTATGTATTTATCATAAATCCGTAGATATAAGCAGTGCAGTCTTAACTCATGGACACACCTGGGCACGGTTTGAGGGACTCACAAAAATGTGATCTGGAAAATTTTGAGAGTAAGCATGTAAATTTTCCAGGTAGAGTCTCTGCAAAATCATTTGGCCTAGGGGCCCCATGCTACTCTTAAAACTGCCCTGGCTATAAATGTTTAGAAACCAAGCTAAACACTACAAAAAAAACCAGTCCCCCACCCCATATTAGCCAACATGCAATTGAAATCGAGGGTGCTAGACACCAGCTTTTTGATTGGAGTCTGGTCCCTTCCTGGCATGCAAAAATACATTCTAAGGATCACACAATACATTTGAAAACGATATAAATTTATGATAAAAATTGTTTTTTCGGGTTCGAAGACCGTCGTCCGTTTGAGTTAGTTCTCAACGTTTCCCCAACACTAGTAGTTGGCATCATCAGGAGAATAGATAAACTGGATCAAAGTCCAGTTATAAATTTATGTTGAATACTGAATATAAATGAGCAAGCAAGAACAAAATAGTTATTTCCTGAGACAAACGTGTTTTGCTCAACAATTTGATAACGATAATGAATATCAAGTATTTACCTATTTTTCAAATTTAACCATCATCAACCTAATGCAAATACTGAATTCTGTGCGTTTTTCTGCTAGTGAGATTAAAGAAATGTGCTGTCGCTTTTGTATTAGAACAGTGTTTCTCAACCTTTCTGGATACAAGAACCACAACCTTTATTCATTTGTCCCATTTTTTAAAGATACTCATTCGAATATTCAATAATTACAACATACTGTTAATTTTTGTTAACTGCAATTTGTAGCAACCCGTTATTTCCACACGCTTCAGCAGTTTTAGCAGTAACTAGCAAATTGCATTTAAAGCAATAAGTTGAAATTTTTGGCAAAATTTAGTAATATTCCATATTTAAGATCACAGTTTCCTGTATTTTCTTCGATGATGTATGTTGAACTTAAGAATAAAGGTGTAATTTTATTTGAACCCTTATTACTAATGTCAAATAAAATGAGTGAATAATTTTATTGAGTCTGCCTGTGGGCCACCTATGCCATCGTCGCGGACCACAGGTTGAGTAATGCTTTATTAAAACATGTTATGGAGTTTAATTCTTTAATTTTTTGCTGTCCTTATTTCAATTTCACACACATTAGCAAGGAATGAAAAAATACTCACTTACAGGGTGAATTTCAGAGTGAGAACAGAGCAAATTATAAAGTATTCAGTTTATTTGGCATGCCAGATAATATGGGATTTTCCCGGCGGGCTGCTTGATCTCACGATTTTCAGGCATACCAAATTGCCGCTGTGGTGGTCGAGTGCTCATAGTGACGGACTCGCATCGCGAGGATCCGGGTTCAAACACCACCGTCACCACAGTGGGGGTTCGCTGATGTTGGTTTCCTGTGGTTCCCAACTTCGACGCGCAAATGCGAGCCGATCTCCCCATTAAAAAGTCTCGCCACAGAGAGCAACAGGCCTACAACAATAAATCATTCAATCATTACACTTCACTCATAGTTAGAGAAACTGGTGGCAGCACTACCCATAACAAGTATTACAAAGAAACAAACTTCACGCCAGATTTCACAACACGTACGCACACATTTAAATATGTACCAATTCGTTAGAGGTTCCGCAGAGGAATATGGACGAGGTGCATGTCTGGTTCAGTAGTAGTAGTGGCATACCAAATTATGCACTGGAAATACGGTAATTTGTTTTTATTCTACGGTGGTTGTCATGTTCGTTGTCTGTACAAATGTTCGTTGTAGTGTGCCAGCGATTCATTATTATGGAATTGTATGCACAGAGAGTTGATACACACACAAGCGGTTTCTTGTGCATTGCTCACTCAAATTATTATCGTAACCTGTTATATAACGTTGTACCGTGAAATTTGCAATGTGTTTCATGGAGTTGTATATCCTTGTAACATTGTGGAACCATCTGTGATTGATTGATTTTGATCGATTAAATATATGGTCGGGTCTCTGTAACGAAGTCTTATTTGTTCTATCAAAAAAAAATTGTTGTGGTGGAGTGATTTTCAATGTACATGATGTAAGAGAGAGAATGTGTGGAAGTTCTGGTATAAAAATTTCGTTAAATATAGAGACTCTACTGTATATTATTTTTTTAACAATCTTAGAAATGAGAGAGATTATATCGTTTCTGCAATGTGATTAATCGATAACTATTACAAAGCTATAATTACTCAATAAATTTACCTTCGAGAATGTTGTAATGAGTTCATGTATGGATGTTTCTTTTTTTTCTTATCGGGTAAGCACAAATCAAGCTTATTTTCAAAAGGTAACATTTCTATTTTTTTCCCCAAATTCATTTTTCAGCAGTTTTTTAATCTGGTGTCACGAACTGTGTCACGACATATATTAATTTAAATAATTAAATTGCTCTACATAAATAACGATAATATTTACATTAAGCAACATGAGAACCTTTAATTACTTCATTCATGATAAATGAGAATTGAGAGATATCTCATCGTTCTTCCTTGCTCAGCTGATTGTCAAGGTTCACGCTGCCAATCGGCATTGCATCAAATTGCGACAAAACATTTCATTTGGCGAATAAATAAAAGATCAAATCGTGAATGTCTATTCTCCCCTCTTCATGGTCGAATCTGCCATTTGACACAGTTGTTTTGGAATTCAAATTTTTTGACGCATCAATTTGGCTACAACTTTTTCCACCTGATTAGCCAAATTGCTACAATTGATAAAAAGTCAGGAAAAACCCTGGCCCCAATCAAATATAACAATTAAACATGGTCACTCACCAGTTTTATTTAACACTAGAAGGACCGCTGGCAGTGATTTTGACTGCTGCTTCTTTTTAGTGCAATATATTTAATCACACTAAATTTTTACAATAGAAAATAACAAGCATTATCCCACAAAGTTGATTTGTTAACTTTAAAGAAATTTACCTCTTCTTGAGAATACAAGGTGCCCATAAAATGACTTTCCAACTATAAATATGAAAATTTAGAGGGAAAATGTGGACGAGATTTACCATGGAAAAAAAAGATAGACAAATGCTGCATTTTTACATCACATCATACATTGCTTCATTTTGATGATGTGCACCTTTTTTATATGTATATCACGGTCTTTAAGCACACTATTTAGTTGTTGCCGCATGTTATGGATAACATATACTATTATGCCACAGTAAATTTGCACTATTGAGGAAAAACTATGACACGATTAAAATTTCATACTACAGATTAACTCATAGAGAATATACAATTTTTAAAAAAAATTACATCATTGTATTTCTTTTTCATCAGTATTATCTGGTTCAGATCAGTCACTAATGTAATCACTACTTTTGGGTAAATATAGCAGAAAATCATGATTTTCGTTGTTAGAGTTTGCATCGGGTGTGGTAGCCCAGATCGATAAGATGCCTGCCTAAAGTACCAAAGGATGTTTAGAGGTGTCACGAGTTTGATACCCGGTTCGTCCTTGTCAGAAAAATTTCCTGCCAAAGGGGGTACAACAAAAATGGTGACAAGACCGCAGAAAAAAAAATTGCTACCGCAAGGAGTCCCCCATCGAGGGGTTAGCGCACCAACCCCTAAACGAGTATAAAAAACAAGCCTGCCATTTGGAATCGGCAGTAAATTGTAGGTCCCAATCTAATTAGCCCTCGTATGCAGAAAATGACTGTGGTGCGATAAAAGTGATCAAATGATCATCCTAAGTCTCCTCAGCCTCAGATTTATTGTCCGAAATATCATTCAGCACTGATAAAGTTATACATCCTTTTTTTCTAAGAGCCATTTCTACACACTGTTTCCTAAGCTCAAAAGCAGATGGTGGCATGAAGAGTTATGAAATGTCCAACTAAAACAAAAACTGAGCTTGCCAGGTGATCCATCAGTAAAAGCATTGTCATGAGACAAACCTGTCCGTCTTAAACGGAATCAAAATATAGTCTGTTCAATGATTAGTGCTTTTATTTGCACCTTTATAAAACGGAAATCTGTTTAAAACAGAATATTATTTCAGTCTGTTGATGTTCCTTTTCTACTGGTTTCACTGTACATAGTGGATTGTGGATACATTACTTTCCCAGCCAATAGACGTTTTAGATTGCCCAGTAACACCATGCGAAACAAATAGCATTATTTCATTTATGTGTTCTTATTGATGTTACTCCTATTGTGCTGTGTGTGTCATCAGAGAATGATAGGAAATAAACCTAACAGCAAAAGTTTACATCAACACCCACCACAAGGAGAAAACATGTACAATTTACATATAGCAGTTAAAATGACTGCTGGTGGCACATGGATATCTCCCAAACAAAACCTTCAAATTTTTGTATGCAGAGACAAGTACAGAATTAATGAAAACTCACCAAAAAAAATAGAGTGTTTGCGTTAAGTTAGCATTTTCAAAATCAAAAACCGTCAAAATGACTGCCTTTGCGGTTCTAGTGTTAATACAAAGTGGGTCCCATTTTAGTTTTCATATTTCTCTTACAAGTGAATTAAAGCTCACTGAAGGAGTATCGTGCCACTCAAACTTGCCTGTCACACCATACCAAGCAAGTGTGTGTGTGTGTGTTCTCTTCCTTCCAAACCTAACCTAATTTGAAAGTTTAAAAAAAAATAAAAGTCCCTTTTCCTTCTACCCTTTTTCATTCCAAAAGGGACTAGAAACTTTACTTTCGGTTTCTTTGTTCTGAGTCCTACTCCTCTGATTGTTGAAAGAAACATCAGAACAGACTCTGATCTGATTCGTGATAGGTTCGAAGATTAAAAAAAGCTAACTATGTCATGAGAATGCTTTGAATATCAGCGTTAATTCTGTTGATGTGTCGCAATACCAATAATGGTATAAGCAAAAATGGCTGCATTGTGGGATTTCCAAGTGTGGGAAAGAATCTAAGAACACATTATCTTCTGATTAATATATTTAAAGTGGGATTTTTAGATTTCCCTCCCTTTAAGGAGGGAATTGCTCTCACGACACTGGGATGAGCTCTGCGGGATTATGCAACACGGTTTATTCCTATATTTTATCCCTTCTAATTACAGCGGAACCTCCCATAATGGATATCCCAACTTACTCGGGTGATAGTGAAGAGAGAGACTGCCAGGTGCTGTCACACTACATGATGTAGAATTCCCTGGGACAAGTCCCTGGAAAACGACTCGGATGGAAAATTTTAGGGGGATCAAACAGGGCCGCAACTAGATGCTTGGTGAGCTGGGGCAAGCATTCATTTTGGCGCCCGTTCATAATGTTGAAGGAGAGATTAAAGAGTGAAATTTGCGCCCCCCTAGTACAGCGCCCGGGGCACCAGACCCGCCTGCACCCCCTAGTTGCGGCCCTGGGAACAAAAACACCACTATAACATCATTGAATTTTAGTTTTTGGAGCGGCAAAATCAAGTTTACCCCACCGACAGAAATCATAGCTACGGCCCTGGCTGACACTTCCAATTAAAGGATACTTGTGATTTCAATGTACAGTAGAATCTCGATAATTATGGGACCGAAAATTTTTCCCGCCAATTGTTAAGGCAACACATTGAAGCCCTATTTCATGGGATTCAAAAAGTTGAATTCATCTTCGCATCGACCAGCTGTTGAAAACATTCGTATGGATAGCAGAGAGTCATCACTTTTGGATAAGTCGCCATCTGGTGGCAGTGCTAGCAATTGTGAGCTTTGGCCTGAGTTAGGTCCGACCTTCCATGTACGGTCCTGTTCAGCGCACACGAACTGTAAAGCCGAGTACATAGAGGAACGAATAGGTCGCGATACAAGAATTGCGACGAAGGAAGAAAAAAGAGGTCCCTGCATAGTCGAGGGATTCTGAAATGTAAGTGCTGATGATGATCCCTCTGCAGAAGAGGGAAAGGAGAGAAACACACGGACCAATCAGCAGATCGAGGTGATGACAAACAGGTTTGTTCAAGTCACGCACCTCGTTGAGTGGCCTCTTTCTCCCCTTCGCCTCGCTTCTTGAGAATGTGTAGTGTAGAACAAAACAAGACAATTGTTTTCGTCGCTATTATACGCTCCCGTACCTCTTGGTTGCCGCACCATGTGCGCGGCTTTCAGCCGAGGTTCACACTGGCGCGGTACGCCAAGCGATGCAGCATGCAACTCGACGCGGATTGGTTAGATTCAGGTTTGTAACCAATCCGTTGCCTTTGTAGTCTAGTGCAGTGGTTCTCAACCTTTGGAAGACCGTGGCCCCGGTAAATCTCTTTTGCGTAAGTGGAAGGCCCAGTCATACACACAACTAACGAGAAATTAGTGAGAAAACGAAACTACGAATCACTCACGGTCCGGTGGTTGAGAAACATAGGTCTAGTGCGCTCACCCGGCAAATGAGAGGATGCGAGTTCATTCATCTTCGTATCAGCCAGCTGTTGAAAACCTACATATTCGCAAAAGTGCCCGTTAATTGGAAATGGTGTCCATTATTGGGGGGCTTCTCTGTATTTCGGTACCAATCAACGGCCATTCACCCCCCCCCCACGTTAGAGGGCAAAATTTCCGACGACCATTGAGGGGGTTAAAAATCGTCATTCGCCCCATATATATTTACACGGAACTCGAGCCCGTACGCAACAGGCGGAATGGGGTGTTTCCAGTGCCGTCTTAACGCATGGGCCTACCCGGGGGGGGGGCCTCAGAAAACAGAAACAGTTGAATTTTTCGAATGTTTTCTAGGTAGAATGTTTTCCAGTGCCGTCTTAACGCATGGGCCTACCCGGGGGGGGGGGGCCCAGAAAACAGAAACAGTTGAATTTTTCGAATGTTTTCTAGGTAGGGCCTCGGAAAAATCACTTGGCCCGGGGGCCCATGATGCTCTTAAGACGGCCCTGGGTGTTTCATTGTATATTCATAAATTGCGGGGTTGAGAATGTAAGTCATGATTGAGTTGGTTTTACTTACTACTTTTAGTCACATAAAATAAAACTATGAAATGAGGTACTTGGGAATACAGTGGGTTCAAGTTGATAAAATAGTCTACAGATGGCAATAATTTTCCGGACACGGCAATTGCTGGTAATCTCAAATGCGAATTTCTTTGTCCTGAAAAAATTATTTCACACTGACTCACTTATTTGGGGGGGAGGGGGGGGGGCAAACTCAGCCTCCAGTAAAACTTATAGCGGAGGGGCAGGCTCAAATAGTCTCAGCCCCCCCCCCCCTAGGTTCTGACACCTATGCGGTATTTGTAATTGATGATTAGAAAAATGAGAGCGAAATTTGTCTCTAAATCTGGGGCCGTTCAAGTATTACGTCATCATCGATGTGGGAGGGGGTTTTGGGTAATGCTTACGTCATCAACCACCCTTTATGAAAATATGAGTTAGGATTCAGAGGGGCAGAGCTGATGACGAAATTTTGCTGACAAAGGGGGGGGGAAGGGGGTCAAAAATGGCTAAAAATTTGCTTACGTAATACTTGAACGGCCCCTTTGGGATAACACGCAACTTCATTCAAGGGAGCGATTTACAAGACAATATACACCCAGTCATAGGCGTACGCAGAATTTTCTCGAGAGGGGTTAGAACCTCGAAATCCTCCCTTTACGTACGCCAATGCACCCAGTCGGACTATGGTATAACGTCCGACAAAAGGCGGATTTACGGTTTTACCGCTTGTGGATAGTGCCGTCTTAACGCATGGGCCCACCCGGGCACGGTCCGGGGGCCTCGAGAGAAGAGGGGCCTCACAAAAATGAGATCTAGTTGAAATTTTCGAGAGTAAGCATGTAAATTTGTCTTGTGGGCCTCAGAAAAATCACTTGGACCGGGGGCCTATGATGTTCTTAAGACGGCCCTGCTTGTGGATTGCACAAATTTTCATGTAGTCTGATTTTCTTGACAACTCGTTCTTCAAATGTTTTGCCCTGCGCTGTAGATACACAGTCCCCCCCCCCTCCAGCAATTGAATATGCCAGTCTCACTTTGTGGTCGTTCACATGATTCCACTCCCCTCTAGGTCACTCTTTCAATTACTCACTCATCTGGTACCTCGCTCTCTAGGGCGAGACCACTTTTTTGGTTGCTAAATATGGTTCCTCACTCTCTAGGTTATTCTTTTGGTCATTCACGAACGTATTCCTCTCTATTTTTGGTCACCCATATGCTTTCACAACCTCTATACCACTTTTTGGTCAATCACTGATCTGGTACTTCGCTATCAAGGTTTTTTTTTGTCACGCATGCTTAAACATTGTTTCAGTCACTCCATATTCTTTGACAAATTGTAGGTCGCTCACTGACGTGTACCTCGCTCTCTAGAGTCTAGGTCATTACCTCCCATGACCACACATTCTCCATGTCACTCACATGTTTTAACAGTTTTTGGTAACTCATATACCTTCAAATCAGTCACAGTTTTGGTTACTCACAGATCTGTCATCTCGCTCTCTTGGTCACTCACATGCTTTAAAATTGTTTCGGTAACTCACATGCTTTAAAATTGTTTCGGTAACTCACATACTTTTTACAATCTATAACTCACTCACTAGCATGGCACCTAGACCACTCTATTGGTCACTCGCGTACGTCCACAATGTTTCGGTCACTCATGTGCTTGCACACACTTGTCACTCATTGAACTGTCACTCGCCCTCCAGTCAGCAGCGGATTTTTTGTTTTGTCGCCTTCTTCCCATCCTACTCTAATTTTCTTGATCACTCATTCCTCATATTTGCCGCCCCGGGCTAAAGCCCGCTTAGTGCAACCCCCCCCCCCTTTCCGTAAATATAAGCCTCTGCCTTCAACGTCGCCCGCCTTATAATGTCAGTTTTTAGAAGTGCCAAAAAATATCCCAAGAAAATATATATATATATATATATCAAATACACACACACATCCATTTCTCTTTTTAAATGGAGGGTGCCGCCGGGTTGGCACTTGTTGCTATAGCAACGAATCGAAATTGGTTGCTTCCGCGTTGCCTCATGGGTTGGGACGTCGCAGGCGCCACTTTTGGCGAAACTGCGCCCACAGCGTCCGTTTAAGACGGGAGTATTCCAACACATGGCCAGCGGGGCCCACATCTGGTCCTCGGAGCTTTTCTCCACGAGGCCCGCGCGATCATTTTGCGTAGAAGGAAGATCAATAAATATGAGGAATAATTTGCAGTCCAGCAGAAAATAAATAAATAAGAGAAATAATTCGAGGGCCGGAAAATAATTAAATAAATATAGGAGAAATGTGATTTGCAGACCGGCGAAAATAAATGGAGAAACACATAATTTGCGGCCTGGAAAAATATAAATAATTAACGATGTGACAAAAAGTAAATAAATATGAGAAATCATTTGTTGAAAGGCAAAAATAAATAATTTGCTGACCAATAAAAAAAGTAATAAGTATGAGAAATAATTTGCGGACCGGCAAAAAATAAATGGAAATAATATGAGGGCTATCACAAATAAATGGGGGAAATAATTTGCGGACCTGAATGAAAAAATAAACAGACACAATTCTCGGACCGGCAAAAAAAAAAAAAAGCAGCAGAAATAATTTGCGGACCGCAACAAAATAAATAAATAGGAAATATAATTTGCGGACCACAACAAAATAAATAAATAGGAAATATAATTTGCGGACCGCAACAAAATAAATAAATAGGAAATATAATTTGCGGACCGCAACAAAATAAATAAACAGGAAATATAATTTACGGACCGCAAAAAAATAAATAAATATTAAATATAATTTGCGGACTGGGGCCTGACGGCAGAACAGAAACAAATTTCGATACGATATTTTATTTCTGAAATTATGCAGCTGCTATATTCGAAATTTTAGCGGACCGGCAAAATGTTTTTTTTACAGACTGGCACGGAGCAGAGAGGTTGAAAAAACGCTGGCGGTGTCCTATAAAACAATAATCATATATTATTTCTTCCCACGCTACCATCTCATTAACGGTCATTCCGTAGCCAAATTCGATCGCCAACAATCTCCCAGGAACTCGCCAAAGAGGAATTGAAACAACCCCTACGGACCCTGCTCTCTCTCTCCATCATTACATCTAAAATGACGTGAAGGTGCGATAGGATATATTATGTGTTTCCATCAAAATTTAATTAACTTTCAAATAGAAGCTTGATATCGGGGAGAGGGGCCTGGCCTAAACATGGCCCGTCCGATGTTTTCAGTGGAATTGCGCCGAATGCTGTCGGCAATCGTCGCGTTGTGCTTGGTGCCGCCAGGACTGTGCCGCGTCCCGGAAAATCTCCCGAACGATCCCTCGGGATACTACAATAGGCATAAGAAAGAGGACCTGCACGTCGCGGCGATATTCCCAGTCAACGGTACCGGCGGTTGGCTCGGGGGTCAAGGCTGCCTACCCGCTGCCGAAATGGCCCTCCGCGACGTCAACCTCGAACCAAACCTATTGCCTGGATACAAGCTAAGGATGCACTGGAATGACAGTCAGGTAGGTTCCGAATTAGAAAAATGCGCATAAATAGAGCTTTGGGGGGTGGGGGGGATTTACAGGAGGGTGTATGGCTTTGCCGCCCGCGGTCTACACAAATGTTTGCATGCCTTTCTCCCATTCTAGACTTATTTTTTGGCAATTGAGTCTACAAATTTGCCGCCCTGAACTATAGCTATCCCCGCCGTGAATGTGTCCCTATGCCTCTAAGTCAGTGCTATCTTAACTCATGGGCCACGGGCTTCAAGAGAAGAGGGGGCTTCAGAAAAATGAGATCTAGTTGAAATTTTCGAGAATTTGCCGGGTAAGGCCTCAAATAATCACCTAGCCCGGGGGCCCATAGTATTAAGACGGCCCTGCTCCAAGGCACTCTTTTTGTCACTCGTATGCTTGCACACTTTCTTGGTCACTCTTTTGGTTATTGACCTGATCCCTTGCTCTCTAGATCAGTGGTGCTCAACCTTTGGAAGCCCGCGGCCCGGTGGTACATACGACTAATGAGCAACAAATAGAGCAAAATGAAAAAAAAAAAAATCGCTCACGGTCGGTTTGAATGCTGTCAGGGCCCAGCGGTAAACGGTGCTCTAGATACTCTCGTGCTTGCGAATGCTCAAGCTCACTCTTTAGGTCTATCCGGTTACTCACATGCTTGCAAATGCTCCAGGTCACTCCCATGCATACATACATTTCACACTTTTTAGGCCTCTCACTGACCCAAACCTTTGCCCTCTAGGTCACACTTTTGCTCGTTCACCGACCTGGTTCTTCACTCTCTAGGTCACTCCCCATGCTCACACTCTTTCTAGGTTATTCTTTTAGGTTTCTCACTGCCCCAATTCCTTACTCTCTAGGTCACTCTTTCGATTATTCACATGTTCGCAAATGCTCTAGGCATGGCCCCCACATCCTGCAGCAGCGCCCTCTTAGCTGTAGGACCAGGTCGAGGCTTAGTACCCGAAGGGGTTGGGAGAGAATTTTGGTGGGCCCCCGTCCATAGTGAATTTATAGCGTGAAAAAAAAAAAGGAATCGTCCCGAGCTGGAGCCCTATCAGCCCCACCCTTGTGGAGGCCATGGCTCTAGGTCACTCTTGCCCTCTCTAAGTAATTTTGTTATCCCTATGCTTACACGCTGTCTTGGTTACTCTTTTAGGTCTCTCACTGACCAAGACCCTTGCTCTCTAGGTCATTCACGTGCTTGCAAACGCTCTAGGTCACACCCATGCGTACACTCTGTCACTCCTTTAGAAACGTATTTACGGGATGGGGCGGGGAGTGGTCTTGACGGGCTGTATCCCAGGGAGGCAAATTTTCGAAATTATTGTCAAGGAAATTAGACTGAGATGGGGGGGGGGGGGGAATGGCGACAAAATTAGTATAGCCTACGAAAAACCTTAAATCCGCCTCTGCCAAGAATGACCTAGAGAGCAAGTGACCAGGTTATTGAGTAATCTAGAATTTGCAAGCATGAGTGACCTGGCTATCTAGGTCATTCTTGGCAGAGGCGGATGTAAGGTTTTTCGTAGGCTATACTAATTTTGTCGCCATTCTGCCCCCCATCTTAATCTAATTTTTTTGTTAATAATTCCGCAAATTTTCCTCCCTGGGCGTTAAGACTCCTCCCGTAAATACGTTTCTGGAGGAGCCCGGCATCCTGTTCCGGGGGAGCGGGCATGATTCCCCCCCCCCTCTAGTTCGAGCTTTGCATACATCGATAGAAGAGTTCGAACTTATAGCATTGCTAAAGTGAAAATATCGTGGATAAAGTAATAAAGTTCAGTTTTAAGCTCTTTCCCCCCCCCCGTCGATGCTTCGCGGCCCCCCCGTACGAGAGCATTCTTCTCTCATACCTTTAATAATTCATAAATATAAATGATGCAAATTGATGCCCCCCCCCCCGGCCCTCGAATCCCGCATGTACGGGACATGAAACAGCCCCCTCGCACCCCTATCTGACTAGAATTACACACCCTCCAATTTACATAATTACTCTCGAAAAACTGCGCCACCTACCAGATGGCATAATCATGCGGGAGACGCAGGGCCGAAATTGGGGGGGGGGAGCAGGCGAGTCTCGTGCCCCGGGTGCTGGACCCGAGGGGGCGCAAATTTCATTCTGAAACCTCTCCTTCAACATTACAGGGGGCGGGGGGCGTCAAAATGCGCTCTTGCCCCGGGTGACACCTCGCATGTAGTTGTGGCCCTGGGGGGGGGGGGGGAGAACAATTCTCAGGGCTCTCCAATTACGACAGAATAAAAAAATTATGGGCAAAGAAAGTTGCTGTGAACATTCGAGGAAAAACACACAAGACAAACAAATTTGAACACAATTAATGAAAATTTGAAATTAATAACGGGCAGGACCTACCAAGTTGAGGGCATAAGCCCCCATAGATCTCAAAGAATTTCTCCTATGGGGGGGGGGGGGGGGTTGCAAAGAGTTGGTGTATAGATGCGTGCCCATTCTTAGTGCTTTAAAATCATTCTTTTCTAGACTGTTCTTGGGAGAGCGGTTGATAAACGATGACAAAGCCAAGGGAGTCTCGGGTGGAAAAAGTTTGAAACCAATGGCATAAGCGAATACAGAGCCCCCCCCCCCATAATGGGGAGAAGGGCAAATATATCCACTCTCCCATCTGTACGAGTTATTTTAAATTTTTTATAACCTCCAGAAAGATGGGGAAACAGGGTTCCCCTATAATCATCCCCCTCACCCATATGCTACTTATTTATGATTGAATTTATCTTAAAATTCAAAACTATTCAGAATCAATGCAATTGAAAACAATTTGAAAATAATTGATAATTCAGAATTAACTAAAAAATAATAATTTCAGAACTCGTAGAAAATTTAGAATTAATGAAAGAAATATCAAGAACGAATTAATGGCAATTCACAATTATTGAAGGGAATAATTTGAGAATAATCGAGAATTTAGAACTAATGACAATTTAGAATTAATGAAATATTTTCAGAAACAAAGAATTCATAATACTAAGTACAATTCAGAATTATTGAAAAAGGAGTAATTTGAGAACAATCGGAAATCTAGAATGACAATTTTGAATTAATAAAAGAAATATTTTCAGGAAAACATATAGAATCAAAAAATTATACAGTGATAATTAAAAATTAATGAAAGGACTAATTTCAGAATTCAAAGAAAACTCAGAATGAATAACAGAAATAGATTCTCAAAATTCATGGAAAATTCAGAATTAATGAAATAAATATTTTCAGAAATATATCACCTATCTTCAAAATGATTAAAAAGAATAATTTGAGAATTATCAGGAATCCAGAACTAATTGCAATTCAAAATGAACAGAAGAAATGATTTGAGAATTTATGAAATTTAAGGACCAATGAAAGAATATTTTCATGATGATCAGGAACCCAGAATAAATGAAAGAAGAAAATTTCTGAAATTTATAAAAATTCGGAACTGGTGGAAGAAATATACGTTCAGGGAATTAATGCATCTATAATTGCTGAAATTGTTTCATTAATTCTAAATTTCCAATAATTCTGAAAATATTTCTTTCAATTCTTATTCCAGATAACAATTCAGAATTACGGAAAGGAATAATTTGAGTTGAGAACTTTATTCTTAAATTAAGAATCCAGACCTATAATAACAATTTAGCATTAATGAACAATTTTTTTTCAGAAATATTGAGAGAATCTACAACTAATAATTTCAGAATTGAAAGAAATAAACATTTTTGGAAATATATATACTCTCCAGAATTACTGATAATGCAGAATTAATAAAAGGTATATTTTGCAAATTCAAGAAAATTCAGAATTAATGAATGAAACAGATTTTTAATTTTTGGAAAATTGAGAAACTAATGAAATAAATATTTCCAGAAATATCAAGAATAATGAATAATTCATAACTACTGAAAGAAATATGTTCAGGAAATCAATGAAATGATTTCTCGGCTCATGAATTTCTAAAATAATTTCTTTAATTCTCGTGATTCCCAATAATTCTCAAAATATTTATTTTTTATTAATTTTTTAATTGACTCAGATTTGAAGAATATCAATATACTAGCTATGATACAGAATTAAATGGAAGAAATCATTTGAAAATTATTGGAAAAACCAAAACTTATGCTAACTCAGAATTAATACCAGGAATTACAGTAAAACCTTGATAAGTCGTCACCCCAAGTTATTGAAAAATTATGACGGCTTAAGCGGAGTGCCATCAATTTGCGATGTTGTGAAAATCGTATAAATTTAAAGTAATGTGAAATTTATTAAAGTATGAATCAAAATAACAATATTAATAAAATTTATAGATCGCGAAAGAAAAAATAGCAATTTTTTACCTTTTTTATCTCTTATTACTTGAATTATTGTGGTGAAATGTACACTTTGATTTATATCAGTAATTTTCAAAGCTATAAGTAGCTTTTCTGCATAATAGAACTCTCTATTGCACATTAATTTACAGACATCAAAAATTTAAAATTTTAGTATTTTAATTCTTCATCAGTAGTTCATGATACAACTACAAAGTAATCTCGAACACTTTTGACGTGGTGGAGGGGCCCTGGGCAGGGAAAAGTAAACTGAAGACCTCACAACTTGGGAAAGAATGCTTAATTTTTTTCAACAAAGATATTTTGTTTAAATTTCGAGCCCTAAATTAATAGAGCCCATGCTTTCTACGATTATTTATTATACGTGCCCGTTGCACTTTGACTTGATTAATTTGATTCTTCGATTTACTTAATTTTTGACTTCCCTTCACTATGTGTAATCTTTGACGTATCAATAAATGTTGGTTTTGCCGGAGATGCCCTGGCCTTCCCCCCCCCCCGGGGCCAAAGTGCTTACGTTGCTTCTTGCGACAGAGCCTGGGTGTCTCGTGGTTTCTCCAGTAGAGCCCATGCAGAAATGAGATCTAGCTTGAAGAGTCTCCAACGTTCCAAAAACATCTTTGATACATTTGATTTTTATTTTATCATTAATTGAAAACACTTTCCTCTTTACAGAATACACCATTTTTACTGATTTTCTTAAAGATACTACTGAGATAGCAAAATGTCTATACAGTCTGAAGTGGTCATACGGATATGAAGACAGCGGCAGGAGATAGAAAGGAGGGGACATCAGATACCTCTAGGTCTGTTCCATTTTGGTCCAATTTTTCAAGGGGTGGTTTGAAAAGAGTGGTCTTGTAGTGGACCAGTGGACTCCTAGAAATGGCAGGAAGGGTTAAAGAGTGTGATTTTGACACAGAAGTCAAGTAATGCTGTCTTTCAGGATCCTAATATGTGTAAGCTTATCTTCAAAAAATTGGGAAAAAATATCTTCAAAAGGAACATTTCAGTTCACTATAAGCAGTCTTATTTTCTCAACACACACAGTTCACTATAAGCATTTAAAATAACATTCAGGGCTCCCACTCAAAAAAATGAGAAAAAGTAGGAAAACGCAGGACTAAAAAGTAGGATGGGGGAGGGTAACCCCCTTAGACAACATAATCATAGCATAATGGAAAAAAAAATTTAATTTTGAATTAACTTTTTTTTCCCCCTAGCACTATTTCAGTCAAGCCAAAACAAAATGACAAATGACTTGGTTACAAAACCAATTTTTGGCCAAAACAGTGCACTAGCAACCACAGATAATTCTTTGCTGTCTCTCCTCATATATATTACATTCTTTTTTGGAGTCTTCCAAAGTGAAGAGCTTGCCAACTCTCTTCGACAAGGCACAGCAAATTTCGAAGACGTAAGTTTTTTAAGAATGAGGCACCTTTGAGACCACTTTCGAAAGCACAATGCAAAATGTGTAAATTACAAGATCCAATGTAAATAAGGCAAGGTGAACCAGATAGTTTTACTGCGTATCATTTTTAAATTTTACTGTTTTGTTCACATTTTACTGTTCAATGCCAGTGTAATCATTTTTGACAAATGAAGCACTTCCATTTCTACCTCTTTGCTGAGCATTGTAAATATTGTTTATGCCTCTTCATGACTTAAAAATACAGAAGACAACTGAATGCTATTGGGTAGCATCAGAATCACCAAACCTAGAAGAGGCCTATGTATCCAACTGCTTTGAAATGAAAACTGTTGTTTCACCTATTTGCACCATAATTTTGAATGGTGAAAGTTACTGTCCAAGACCACAAAGTAATAAATACAAAATCATTTTTCCATCCAGACAGAAGTTTTTAATGACTACTATACTTGTTGAACCCTCAAACTAAGCAAATGAAAAATTAATCAATCAAATGGTCCACATACACCCCCCCCCCTCCTCCAAATTACCTTAAAATGATACAATTTCTGCTTTGGCAGAATCATTAATTGCATTCTCCAACATTTGTAATATTTGGCAATATATAAATAGTTTCCTGCTCAATTAAAATCAATTACACAAATTTTGTCGATAGGATTTGGTAAAAAAAAAAAGTAGGACGAGTGGGAGCCCTGAACGTGCTGAGTTGGGACCACTAAAAAAGTTCATTGTAGCGAGGTTCGACTGTATCTGAATTCTACACGTTATTTGGATACTTTTTTCTAATTGGAAGTATGTCTTTAGGATCAATGGTTCACCCATTAAACTGTGACAAGAGGAGCTATGTACCCTAATGACAATTCAGAATTAGCGAGCAAAAGAAATATTTTCAGAAATATCGAGAATGTCTAGATCCAATAATAGTTGATAATTGTAAGAATAAGAATTGTAGTAAGAATAATTTGAGAAAAATCTAGAACTGATGATAATTAAGAGTTAATGAAAGAAATATACGGAATCCAGAATTAATGACAGAAATAGATTCTTAATTCATGGGAAATTTAAAATTAATGAAATATTTTCAGAAATACCAAGAAAACAAAATCAGAATCAAAGAAAGGAATATTTTGAGTCTTATAAAATCATGAATCCAATTACAATTCAGAACGAATGGAAAAAATGATTCAAGAAGTTAAAAAATTTAAGGATCAATGAAGAAATATTTTCGTGACCACCGAGACTTCAGAATTTATGAGTGTGTTTCAGCACTAATGAATATTCACAACTAATAGAAAAAAGTAATTTCAAAATTATTAAAGAATCTAGAATTAATGGAAGAAATAATTTTGGCAAAATAATTACAATTCAGAATAATGAAGAAAACACAAGAGATAATAAAACTAATAAATCTGTCATTCATTGGTGTGCCCACCAGTATGGATCTATAGGATCCCTTGATGGATTTTTTTTTTTGTTTGATTTATATGTTTTGTAACAATAATAATAATAAAATTGAAATGAAAATTTTTTGAACGTATGAAACTTCAAAACTAATGAAAGAAATACTTTCAGAGAACCAATGAATCATTGATTCGTATTTCCAAAGATTAATTGTTTCATTAATCCCAGATTTCCAATTCAGAATTAATGGAAGAATGAAGAAATCATTCGATAACTATCACAAAATCTACAACTAATGGCAATCCAGAATTAATAGGAATCCAAACTAATAGTAATTCAGAATAATTAAAAGGAATTATTTGAAAACTATCGAGAAAATAATTCAAAGTTCAAGAATGATTTTCAGAAATATTGAGAATCAAGAACAAATTAAATATTAGTGAAAAGAATGATATGAGAATTATCAAGAATATAGAACTAATGACAATTGGGAATTAATAAAAGAAATATTTTCAGAAATATATATAATCTCCAGAATTGATAATTCAGAATTCAACACCATCCAGAATGAATGACAGAAATGGATTCCCTTAATTCATGGAAAGTTTAGAATTAATGAAATATTTTCAGAAATACCAAGAATCTGAAATTAGTAACAATTCAGAATTATTGAACGGAATAATTTCAGAATGAACAAAATAAATATTTTTAGAAATTTCAAAAACCAAGCTTTAGTTAATTAGTTAAATTTCATAAATTATTTGAGAATTTATGAAATTTAAGGATCAATGAAGAAATATTCTAATGATAATCGGGAATCCACAATTGATGAAAGAAGCAATTTGTGCATTAATGAATATTCACAACTGATGGAAAAAAATAATTTCAAAATTATTGGAGAATCCAGAATTAATGAAAGGGAAAAATTGCTGGATTTAAGAAAATTCGGAACTAATGAAAGAAATACTTTCTCAGAAAATCAGTCATTCTCATTTCTTTCATTAATTACAGATGCCCAATAATTCTAAAAATATTGCTTTCATTAATTCTTCATTTCTGATTTGAGAAATGTCAACACTTCCGGAGCTAATAACAATTCAGAATAAATGAATGCAAGAAATGATTTGAGAAGTATCGAGAATCCGGAACTCCAGTGACAATTCAGAATTAATAGAGAAATGATTTGAGAATTATCAAGATAGAATTCTAGTGACAACTCAGAAAAAAAAATCAGAAAATGATTTGAGAATTATCAAGAATCCTCCTCACCAGATCATGGCCCGCCACTATCTCAATGAAGAGATATACGCAGGGGGTCAAAGGAAACATTATTTGGTCAACATAATAATCGGAATTGAAAATATTTATGGGTTAATGGAACATCCCAGGTTAAGCACCCCTAAAAAAAGGTGTTTTTCCCCGTGAGAATCCAGAGCTCTAATGATAAATAAGAATCATTGAACAAATGAATGGAAGAAATGATTTGAGAATTAGAGAATCCAGATCTGGTGACAATTCAGAAAAAATTAATGAAAGAAACAATTGGACAATTATCGAGAGTACAGAATTAGTGACAATTCAGGATTAATAGAAATGATTTGAGAATTATCTAGAATAGTGAACTAGCATGCCAATTCAGACTCGAGTGTTAGAGAATCCAGAACTGGTGACGATTAAAAATTAATGGAAGAAACAATTTGAAAATTATCAGGAAAACCAAAAAATCATTTTAAGACATTCTAGTTTAATTTTCAAAATAAAACCATACAGCTTCGGCACAAATTTATAAAATGGCAGCACTCAAAAAATAGGCTATCATATGACACGAGATGGGCATACTGGCATGTTTCCAAAAAAAAAAAAAAAGAGAACATAATATACATTAAAACATATCAATAAAACCTTATCAAACCGACATATGTACAATGGTTTCTAGCCTGAAGAAATACTTTGTGGTTCAGTTCAGTTCTAAAGATTATTTCAACATGCATACAGATTGAAATGCTATTGTGTTGCCACAGGATGACAGTTTTTTCTTTTCGGAGGAGGATAATAATATTTAATATTATGGGCGATTCTTCCAATAGTATTCATTCTGAAATACCGATTTTGTGGATGGGCTGTTAATGGACACAATTACAAAATAATCACTTAGCAGTTTGGATGTCGTCAATTATATGCTGTAAATCGCTGTTGCACTTGGCAGTGTTCTCCAAAGTCATGGACAAAGTTCGAATCTTCAATTCGTTCCTTTGGATCAACGCCTGCAATTTCATTTTCTCTGCCTCATACTCGCTCTTCCAGCTTTTGAGGTCCTCGTTTTTTTCTTCGATCTCCACCTCTGCTTTTCTCTGTAGCATCTCATACTTCTCTTTGTTTCCTTCGATCAGTTTCCCGTCTTCATCGATCTGCTGCTTCAGGATCACTTCGTTGCCCTTCATCTTCTCTAAAACCACCTTTGATTTCTCATAGCGGACCATCAGTTCTGAGAATGCCTTCTCCACGTTCTGTACATCCTCCAGACACCGGTCCCGGTCGCTGGTTGATTCCTTGCGCAGAGTCAGGATCTCTGCCACCTCGCTTTTGTGATTGGCGAGCACTTCGCTGAACAGCTCCAGGCACTCTGTGATTGCTGAAGAAGCATCGGCATAGGTATTAACAAGGAGTTCCTTCTGCCCCAAAAGCTTCTCAATGTTCTCTTTCGCCACTTCAATGTGCTCAGCTTGTCTCTTTTGGGAGTCTTCAAGCGACTGGATAAGTTTCTTCTCATTATCGTTCAATAATATCTGTATATCCTTCTCTGTTATGGCATCATAACTGTTCTCAGCAGCTGTATTATCACAGATTTTGCTTGAATCGGCAGACAAAAAGCTGGTAAAAGCATCGTCTTTGTTGTAGCGATCATCACCTATGGGTACTTCCCCCTCTTTTGCGATGTTGATCAATGATTCTTGCTCAAACGATGGAAAAACCACATTTCCTGATTGTTTTGGTCCATCAGCACCTATATCTGTCCTCACTAAGTCACTATTGGATCCCGCGACACCAAACACTAGATTTTCCCGCTCAAGAGTATCTCTGGCAAGCAAACAGGCCTGTTGCCAATCGAAATTTTCGCCATTAGTCTCAAAAAAGTTTATATCAAACGGATCTCGCTCGTGTTGGCCAGAAGTTACATCATCACACTGTCCTTCAGCTGACATTGCAGACTGTTCCGACTCCTCGACCAGCAGCGGGTCGAAATTTGCGATGACCGAAGGCCGTCCTTCCTGCAAGAGATCCTCCTGATCCTTGTCTGCGCCTGAGTTCAAGAACATATCAAAAGATGAAGGGCTCAAGATTAAAGCTGATGATATGCCACACTCTTGAGGTGAAGACTTATCATCAAGCGATCGAAGCTCGGCTGTACCCCGTTCCTTAACATCTGAAGAACCATCATGAAATGAATCTGAATTCAAATCTGATATTTCGGAAACACTGTTATCAGAATATTTTGGGATTGAATCACTTCCAGTCTTTTCAGCACATGGCATTGGTGCGGACTCTGTGGTTGCCAAACCAAACTCGCTTGTTGAAGCCTCTCCCCTTGTGTGCTCTTCAGATACATATTCAAGCTCTTTACATTCAGAACCATCCAATTCATTTGCATGTTGGCAAACATTCTGCCCAATTGCGATGTCGTCCACAGATGACTCACTCATACCATCAAAAACTGTATCCACAATCTCTTTCATAATTTCTTTTACAATCTGCTTCGTACTTTCGTGGTCAGATGTAGGGAATTTTTCATCAGCCATCGCGGTAAGCACCACAGCTTTCTCCTTTGCAGAAATGGCCATTGAAGATATGCTGCATGCAAGCATTTCAACCACATCCATAGAATTTTTTGAAATGCTAGCAGCGGAAACAGAGTTTTGACACTCTTCAAAAGTGTTGTGACGATTCAAATTGCTTTGAAGGTCTTTACAGTCAATTCTATCATCTTCAGAAGTTACGACTGTCTCACCTATCTCCTCGGATTCATGTACTAACATACTCTCAGAAAGGACATCTTGTACTGTTGGGCTGTTCATGTCCTGTCCTGCAGAGCTTAGTTCGGATGTCGTAGAATGCACCGGCTGTGCATCCATTTTACTTTCTGGAAAAGTAACTTCTGGCTGATGTGACATAGACTCGTAATTTATCAGATTGTCAACATTCTGTTGATCGATAGATGGAAAAAGTTTATCGTATCCATTGTTTACTACAGTGGTGTTCGAAGAAGTATTGGCCGAGTGATTTGATTCATCCTGACAATGATTCTTAGCAGAGATGCTAGAGTTGAATGGAGAAAACAGTGCCTTTTCAGGATTGTTGTTGATCATGGTCTCGTTCAATGTTGAATCCATGTCAATCCCTTCCCTGGCAACTACAGTGCAGTCAAACGAAACGGCAGTTTGATCGTTAGCATCATTGTCGTCATCCATCTTAACAGGCGTTGACATCGGAACGTCTTTTGGTATATGAAACTCATAGTTTTCCCCTGCATCGATGGCACAATCTTTGGTTTCTAAACACGGAGTGTCGCATTTCGCCAACAACGGGTCGAAATTCGTAATCACTGATGGCCTCCCAATGGACGCGTCCACGTTATTATTCACTGCGTTGCCAGCTTTCATGAGGTAATCGAAACTGGAAGGACTGGAGAAGATATTCCGCACCAAACTCTCTTTGCCGTGCCTCTGGATCTTTCTAGGCTCCGGTCTTGGCGGAGTCTGGAAAGCAAATAATGACTCGTTTCCCATTAACTTGTTATTTGCCACTATGTCCTCAAAATCTGTTGCGATGAAAGGTGATAGCTCTTGCCCGGTTGAATCCAGCGAAGACTTTTTTGGAGTCATGGAAATCAGGGTTTCGGGTGTTTGGGGTTCTTCTGTTGAAGTAGCTAGATTCTCGTTGAACAGAGTAGAAGTCTGCGGTTCTTCCACAAGAGCAGTGTGATTTGTTATGCCTAACTCGGTGGAAATGATCAGATTCTTCTCGGTTTCTTTCTTTGTATCAACAGTGAATAAAGGATCAAAGCATGAAACTACAGAGGGTCTACCTAGCCACGTATTTGGCACATCTGCCGAATCTTTCATTTCTTCGTTTTTATTGTCCAAATAATTTTTCTCAAAAACCGAGAAAGAGCAGTTCCATCCATCATTTCCAAGTTCGGATTCATTTTCACGATTCAGTTCAACGGATTTGTCGTAGCTTCTTTCTGATGTATCACAATCTTCAAGAGGATGATTTTTATTGCTGCTAAATGTATGATTATCATTCATAACACCACCATAAACCGTTGATTCCTCATTCGGAGTTCCAACAAGCCTTTCCTGCTCATTAACTTCATGATTGGAAGACAAGGTTTCTTTTTGGAATATTAACTCTTCCTTTGATAAACCAGTCCCATCAACATTTTCATTGAGATCCACACTCGCAGAGTTTTCACTCCCCACTCTTTCTGAAGTATCATTGAGATCCCTCGGAGATACGTGGAGGAAAGGATTCCTAATTTCTTTAGAGCTTGCCTGAGTTTCAGACGATAAAGCATCTCTGTCATCTTCCTTGATGCTTATTTTGGAAATCTGTTCAGAAAGCAAAGAAATATCGCTGACAGTTTCCTTCATATTCAAAGAATCACACAAATATCCACTCGAATCAATTGCTGCAGTGATGCTGTCAACTGCTGTTAGTGGTGATACCTCAAGATATTTGTCCGTTGCCAGTGTTTGAGATGAATCGGGCAAGACAGAGATCTTACAATTTAAGTTTTTATCACTGGGCACTGAATCACAAACAGTCGTCGCATCGCATTTTGATGCCTCATCTTGTTCCGAAACTCCTGTAACAGTTGTCAGCAAAACAGTATCATTTCTGTGTACTGCTTCCACAATAGATTCATCAGCTAATTTATTTTGGTTCATATCTATGGATTTGAGGACAGTTTCATCGTCCTCGTGGGCCAATGACTGTGATGAATAGGGTGCTACCAAGATCTTACCATTCAAGTTTACGCTTTCGAGAACTGAATCACAACCATTCTCTGGCAGCGGAAGAGTCTTCACATCAAATTTTGATGCTTCATCCACTTCCACAACTTCATTTCCAGTAACACTCGCAGACACAAGTCCTCCGTGAGGAATATCATTGAAATTATCAAATACTTGGTTTTTCATGCATTCTCTCCCCTGTGCATCTGCGGTTGTCAGCAAAACATTATCATCATCATTTCTGTGTACAGCTTTGACTGGAGATTCACCTGTCAATGTGTTCTGGCGCATATCTATGGATCTGAGGACAGTTTCATCGCCCCCATAGAATGGTAATTGTGATGAATCTTGTACTGATGGAATCTTAGTATTCTCATGGGAATTCAACTGTGGAAGAAGGGTCTTTGATGTCTTAAATTGTTCTGCAACTTTGCTTCCAGTGACACTCGCTGGCACGAGCCCTCCATCAAGACTATAGCTCAAATTAACTAATACTTGGTTTTCCACATGTCCTTTTTCTTGATCATCTCCACCTGCCAACAAAACATTCTCCACATTATCATTTCTGCATATAGCTTTGGCTGGAGATTTTTCTGCCGATTTATTCTGACTTATATCTACGGAGCTGAGGACAGTTTCATCGCCCTTGTAAGACAGCGATTGTGACAAATCTCGTACTGATGGAATCTCAGTACTCTTGGTGGAATTCAACTGTGGAGAAAGAGTCTTCAACGAATTGAATTGTTTTGCAACTTCGTTTCCCATAACATTCGCCAGCATGAGCCCTTCCTTGGGAGTATCACTCAGATTAACTAATACTTGGTTTTTCACACGCTCTATTTCCTGGGAACCTCCGGTCATACAAATGTCCCCACTTGGCAACAAAACATTCTCTCTGCATACAGTTTTGACCATAGATTTATCCGCCGGTGAGTTCTGGCCCATATCTTTGGACCTTAGGAGAGCTTCATCGCCCTCGTAGCCCAGCGATTGCAACAAATCAGTTACCACCAAGGTCTCGCTATTGTCAACGGAATTCAACTGCAGAGGAGAAATCTTCGCATCGAATTCCCCCGCAACTCCATTTCCAGAAACACTAGGCAACACAAGTCCTTCATCGGGAACACTATTCAAATCATCGTGTACTTTATTTCTCAAGCATGCTTTCTTCTGGGCATCTCCAGTCGCACACGTGCCACCACTCGCCAGCGAAACGCTCTCTCCGCGTACAGTTCTGGCAGGAGATTTATCCGCCGACGTGTTCTGCCCCATATCTATAGATCTGAGGATAGTTTCATCGCCCTCGCCGCTCAACTCATGCAGAGATAGGTAGTCGCAGCTGTCATCGAGCAAATCATTGGAGGAGGAATAACTGTCGGGATGATCTTCATCCACGACTGAGTTCAAGAGGGTGAATTCAGTGGCGTTGAGGATACACGTCTGAAATATTTCAGTGGAATTATCTAGAGCAAAACCAATGGAAGACAAATCCTCACCGAGATTGTAATTGTGGTCCCCATCGTCGACGTTTCTATGGCTCTTTTTAGGAGGCGACAAGAACAACGCACTGACGTCGACGTTACCGTTGTTGTAGTTATTACTCTGTTGCTGCTGGATATCGTCGCAGTCGACGAAAACGTCCAGAGAAGAAGTATCGCTGCTGTCGTCCCCGTAGCAGGCGGCGGTGACGAAATCACAAACCGCTGGCTCCATTTTTTTTTTCCTTTAGCTTTTCTTTTATATATTTACTGTCGTGACACCAGTTTTAAATTTAGCAAACATCGCAACAGACGACGGACGGCGGTTACAAATACGGGCCAATGAGAGAAGAAAAAAAAAAAAGGCGGTTTATTTTTGTAGTGGTGACGATTGCGATTAGCCTTTACAACGCCTGGGCTCTTATACGAAGCTAATTGAAAGCTCCACTCTATGTGAAAAAGAAAACTCGCGGAACTATCTGCAGCGCCATCTGATATTCAGTAGGACAAAGCTTGATCTAGGTGCGTATTGCTCAAATGATCATACATCCCGTTTTTCTGCGAAATTCCTGTGCCAACGAAGCCCACGGCCTCCACATCCTGGAGCGGGGCCCCTAGGCTGGGATCTTTTGCGGGCCCCCCCCCGGTCAGACTTTTCACGGGCTTCTTCTGTAGTTAATTTATAGCGTGAAAAAGCAAAAAATGATGAGAATTGTCAGGGCCCTAACAACCCCCACCCCCTTTTTGGGGCCCATGACGAAGCCAGCTTGAATTTTGTTCTTTTATTAGATCAACGATTGAAATTATCTTCTTCAACTCAATAATTATAATATTACAATAACGACCAGGGCCACAGCTAGGGAGGAGCAGGTGGGTCTGACGTTGGACTGAAGGTGGGGGGGGGGGAAGTGACTCTGAATTCACCCTCTAATAACGGCTCCTTCTACATTACACGAGAACACCAAAATGAATCTTAGGCCCCGGATGACGAAGCATTTAATTGCGGCCCTCATTACGACTGGAGAAACAGCGAGACACCTCATTACGACTACAAATAAGAATGTTCATCTAATATATTTATCGCTTCTAAACGTTTTTTTTCGTGGTACAATTCAATTTAATCTACACATGCCCCCCCCCCAAGGGATGGGCTAACAAGGCTCCAGCCCTGGGGCCCGGGACAATTTTCACAATTTTTTTTGCTTTTTCACGCTATAAATTCATGATAAAGGGGCCAGTGAAAGTCTGGTCGAGGGCCCCGCAAAAGATCCCAGCCTTCAGTATGTGGGGCCATGAATCCACGGCAATTTGCAGTAGTGCTTCGTTTAGCCACCGTTAGCGATTTTTAGCAATAGTTGGCAAATTTACTTCCTTCCGGCATCATTTTTTGCGGTAATTAGTGATGTCCCGTATTTTTTCAAATTTTTGAATTCCAATATCCGTATTTTTGTCCAGGAAGTATGGTCAGTTCACACATTGCGCATGAAGCGTGTGGTGCTGTGGTTGAGCTGCAGTTTCTCATTTCTTCCAAGCATTATTAGGCGAAGAGTTTCGGGGAGAGAGGGAGCACGATGACGATGAATGGAGAGAAGCATGATGATAATGACCTGAGGGGGGGGAGCATGATGTTGATGACCATATGACCCGGATATTGTTGCCCTAAAAAATCTTTAAAAATGAATTTTAAAAAAATCCCCTAAAAATTTGGAAAAAAAAAACCGATTAAAATAGTATAACAAATTTCTCTTTTTGAGAGGAAAGGAAACGTTTCGACAGAACCACGTCACAGTGACAGCCACCTCGTTGGGCAATTTGCCTGTTGTGGCGTTGTATTTGTATTTGTGTATAAAATCAAAATTATACATAAAGTTTTTCTCTCTTGTTTAGCTTTCATCAAAAATAATTTTTCTAATAAACGAGTTATAATTTATGATTTGGTCAGAGATACTGGTGTTACGGCTCCCCTTTCCCAACGAGGATGGGGCTGACAAGGTCTAGCTTGGGGACCTGAGACAGCTTTTGTTTTTTCACAAGAAATTCACTAATGAGAGGTCAGTGAAGAATCTGATCAGAGGACCCTGTTGCTAGATGTGTGGGGGCCATTACTGGCGTACTGGGAGGAGGGGGAAATTGGGGTTTTTGCTGTAAAAAATGAAATCCCCCCCCCCCAGAAAAAATCCTGTGTATGCCTATGATTAGGAAGCCAAAAAGCATCTTTCATTTTATTTTCCAAGAAATTCAAGCATATTTTTTCATAAGTGATCAATTTTCATATAATTTTTCCAATCTTTTCCATTGTCAACAATTTTTTAAATTGACAAAATATCATGAAAATGTCTATAAAAATGCCCCAAAACTAAAAAACATGCTCTGACTGTGAAAAAATAAAAAACAGAAAGATGCAAATGAAAAAAAAAGTGCAAATGTTATCAGCATTCGGGCCCTGATTATGAAATTCTTTTTTATATTTGTAATATATTTTGCAACGAAGTGGCGTTAGAGTCAAAAGTGCTCATGATTTTAATGTGGGGATGACTACGTATATGTGAAGCTCATCAGTGCATCTTCCCATTGCAGTGCAATCCAGGATTGGGAGCAAGTGTGATGTATGATCTGTTGTACAACCCCCCTCAAAAGCTCATGCTGTTGGGAGGATGTTCGATCGTATGTTCCACGATTGCTGAGGCAGCCAAGATGTGGAATCTTGTTGTGGTATGGTGTGCTATCAATTTATACAAAATATATATTCTAGCTTAGTTAACTTTTATTTTGCACATGTTTATTTTAGCAAAAATTATATTCTTTAATATGTCCCAAGTTAATTTTCATCTCAATTACTTTGGTTTTAAGCTGAAGTGACTAATTTTCTTTGTAAATGTTTGTTTCTACACTAGTGTCTGAATGTTTTCTTTCCCGACGTATCAATCAGACGCGGATTCAGGACGATTTTTCAGCTACGAATGGAGTAGAGACAGACATCTTCATTTGTCAATGGAGCGAAGGCAGACATCTTCATTTGTGAATGAAGAGGAGACAGGCATCTTCAGCTGTGAATGGAGCGGAGGCAGTCATCTTCAGCCACGAATATAGTTGAGGCAGACATCTTTATTTGCTAATGGAACGAAAGCGGACATCTTCATTTGGGGATGAAGTGAAGGCATGTATCTTCAGCTGTTAATGGAAAGGAGGCAGGCATCTTCAGCTCTGAATGGAGTGGAGTCAGGAATCTTCAGCTGTGAATGGAGTGGAGTCGGGAATCTTCAGCTGTGAATGGAGTAGAGTCGGGCATCTTCAGCTGCCAATAAACTTGAGGCAGACATCTTCATTTGTTAATAGAGCGAAGGCAGTCATCTTCATTTGTTAATAAAGCTAAGGCAGACATCTTCATTTGTTAATAGAGCGAAGGCAGTCATCCTCATTTGTTAATAAAGCTAAGGCAGACATCTTGATTAGGGAATGGAGAGGAAGCAGGTATCTTCAGATGTGAATGGAGCGGAGGCAGACATCTTCAGCTGCGAATGAAGTTGAGGTAGAATCTTCATTTACTAATGAAGCGAAAGCAGAGACATCTACGCGAATGGAGCGTAGGCAGGTGGATCCAGGGCGATGTGTCGACAAGCGATTTATTGTGTAGTATAATCCACTATTTTACGGAACAGACAAATTTACCCGATATTATTCGGATCTTGGGAGCGGCGCTCCAATCGTCCTCCCCCCCTCCCCGGATCGACGCTCGGCATCAATCCTATGTTTACTGAGTTAAGTTTCTTAAGAAAATAAAAACTCACGTTTTCACGTTAAAACATTGAACAATCTTTCATCGACTTACGCGATAAAAAGAACCTCTAATAACGTGAGTTTGTAGATTAATAACTGATTTGAATTTTTTCTATCCCTAACAGATATCTTATGGTTCAAGTTCTCCTGCCCTGTCTAACCGACAACGTTTCCCTACGTTTTTCCGCACTCATCCATCAGCCACAATTCATAATCCCACTAGGATAAAGCTATTTCAAAAATTCAGATGGTCAAGAATCGCCATAATTCAAGAGGCAGAGGAAGTCTTCATATCAGTGAGTTGCTATTTATGCAACACATTTCTATTACACATGATCTGACATGTATCCAAACTCATATATTATACTTTTGGCAAATTTATACTATGTATAGTCGAAGCACCGACGATACATCTCGCGCCCGAGTGAAGTGGTGGTAAGATGCTCGTCTACCGCCGTGAAGGTTGTCGTTAGTCCCAGGAAGAATGTAAAAATTCAGGAATGAATGTAAAAAAATATATATTTTTTTCTTTTGAGCTTGAGGCGACCACCGATAGATGGCGCCTTCATTTCCAACCCACCTCGTTAATGGCAGTATATTGCACTATAGCGATATGGCCGAAGTTGGTGTTTGGTGAAGTATAGCGATGCATCTCAGAAAATCGCATCTTTGTTCCCGCCAAATTGGGCTTGTTTGAAGAAGGTTCGGAGAGAAATTTTTTGGCTTTGGCGGATGGCGGTTTTTCCCAACGGTGTTCGTGACGATTTCCTCTCTTATTTAACTTCCCATGTGAACAGGGGATATTGTGTTGGCGTTGAGGACAAGGTGCAGCCCTTTTGAGGACGTGCAGAAAATTCAAGGTCATATAGATCTGCGCGCATTTCCCGCGCACGTGCAGTGATGGTAACTCGTGGGAAATTTCCCATATTCATGGGGGAAAAATTGGCCAAAATTTGTCCAAGTTTCGTAGCATTTGTGGGAAATTTTGAGTTCATTAAACAAAAGAATTTTTGTGAAAAAAATAAAAAAAGCAGTGCACGACTTGTCTGTTGTGAAATATTTGACTACGTATCTTTCCCCGGTAGATGGCATTTTGTCGGATTTCATATGTTGTTGGTAACATGTACATGTATTTACAGACAGGGGAAGATTTGGAAGCTCGTTGCAAAGAGGCAGGAATCGAAATCGTCACCAGGCAGAGTTTTTTAACAGACCCTGCTGATGCAGTAAGGAACCTTGTGGTAAGTAACTCTCAGATAAAAATTACAAAAATACCAATAATTTCTTCTTTTTTTTATAACTCATCGTAACTGCAGTGATACATTAGAATGGGGGATTGAATTCATTGAGACAATTTTCTGTCACGTTAGGTAGTGGACGTGATAGCTTTTAGTCACTTCTTTGAAGGATTGGAAACATAAAATTTCTTTTATGGAGGTGGGACTTCAAAGCCTATCTGTGATGCGGTTTGTTTGGCGGTCAGCGAAAATCCCTCAAAAAATTACTTGCATCTAATCAATCTTATTATTCACACAGGGAACTCCTATCGACGCAAATTACTGGAGAACCGTTGATCCTAGAGGCATACTTCCAATTAGAAAAAATACCCAAATAACGTGTAGTACTCAGATATATCATTCATATTACAAGGGTTGTACAGTTGTTAAAATAAAAAAAAAGTAACTTTGGGGCCGTTGAAGCATTATATAAGAAAATTTTTAGCAATTTTTGATCCCCCGTGGCACATTTTCAGATCAATTAAATGATCTGGGATCGCAGTTCCAGAACACTTAAGCGATTCATGACATATTTTATTTAGAGATCCCTTGAGTGACATGTGACGTAGTTTTAGAGCACTTAAGTGGCCCCCAGTGCGGTTCTACATCACTCAAGTTACCCGCGGCACATTCTCAGATTATTCAAGTGATCCGCGGCATATAATTACGGATCACTTTCCTGATGTGTGGCACATTTCCAGATCACTTGGATCCGTGAAAAATTTAGAGATCACTAAAGTGGCTCTGTAGGGCATTTATCAATAGTGTGGGAATGGAGGGAAGAATGTTACTTCAAGTGCCCACAAACTATCGAAAGGTTTTTCTCGTTTTTGATTCACCGAGTAAGATGCCATTAAGAATATTTCATATTTTCGTAAAGGATGGTTGATGACGTAAGCATTATCCAAACACCCACTCCCTCCATTGTCATCAAATGTCAGCAAATCGGAAAACCCCCTCTCTCATCGATGATGACGTAATACTTGAACGGCCCCTTTTTATACAGTCTCCGTGTGCCCAAACCCAATTAAAAAGTTCTTGTCCTGTCTATCCTGATGCCAACTAAAACTATTCCACGTCTCTAACGCGCAACATTCACTGAGATATTCGAATTCAAAAAACGGAGGGAAAATTGGAAAAGAATGGCGTTAATGTAGATATGGAACGGTTTAATGCTGTTTTTCGGATTCGAATAACTCAGTGAATGTTGCATTTAGAAACGTGGAATTGTTTTTAGTTGGGATCAGGAGAGAGGGGGCAACAACTTTCTAATTGATTTTATGGGCAAACAGGGACTGTATAAAAAAAAAGCTATTGTTTTTAAATTTTAATAACTATACAACCCCTTGTAACATATCTGAGTACTACATGTTATTAGAA
This sequence comes from Pholcus phalangioides, assembly GCF_987345545.1. Taxonomy (NCBI): domain Eukaryota; kingdom Metazoa; phylum Arthropoda; class Arachnida; order Araneae; family Pholcidae; genus Pholcus; species Pholcus phalangioides. The sequence goes on along the minus strand of NW_028301616.1, from coordinate 17,950,461 downwards.
TCCTTTCTCTACTCGAAAGTATTCGTCCAGGATCAACGGTTCTCCGGTAATTTGCGTTGAGAGGAGTTAACTATGCAGTCTGTATAATGATTGCCATATTGCAAAACGAATGGAATTTATACTTTTATTTAGTACGAAGACCAAGATGTCCTTCCTTATCAATACAGGACGTACAGAAAACTGGCTACATGTGTGTGTGTGTGTGTGTAGAGATGATGTTTTTTTTTCCCTAAAGAAAGTTCATCTCTGCTTCCACGGGGACTCGAACCCACTCCCTCTCGTATGCCGGACGAGTGCACCACCACTACGCTGTAGAAGCAGATAGAATATTTCTTCTATGGCGTAGCGTAATCGTCCGGCACTCGAGAAGGCGTGTTTTTGAGAATCCATGGAGGCAGAAATTAATTTTTCTTCACGGAAAAAGAAAAAAACGGCATAATGCTAGTTTTTTTTTTTTTTTTAATATCGTGCATTAACGAGGGAGGACAACACCTTTCTCTACATACTGTCGCCATCTGGTGGTCTCGATGTCATTTACGATCCATTGGCTGATTCCTGTGACTATCCATCTCACGGTGCCGTTGAGCATATATACTATTTAAGGACGAAATATTCTATCTGATTATCTATAGCGTAACGATAGCGAACTCGTCCGGCATAAGAGAGGGCGTGGGTTCGAGTCCCTGTAGAGGCAGAGATGACTATTTCTTTCAAAAAAAAGTCCATCATCTTTACATATAACCCCAGTTAGTTTTCTGCATATCTTTCTATTTCAGTGTAATTTTTTTTCAGTTTATGTAGCTAACTTTCTTTTTTTCAGCGTCAAGATGCTCGAATAATAGTAGGAATGTTTTATGGAGCAGCAGCAAGGAAAGTAATGTGCGAGGTAATATACAGCTATTGACATTTATATATGTTTCTCATACACTGAAGAGCCAAAAAAACTGGTCCACCTGCCTAATATCGTGTAGGGTCCCCGCGAGCCCGCAGAAGTGCCGCAACACGACGTGGCATGGACTCGACTAATGTCTGAAGTAGTGCTGGAGGTAATTGACACCATGAATCCTGCAGGGCTGTCCATAAATCCGTAGGAGTAAGAAGGGGTGGAGATCTCTTCTGAACAGCACGTTGCAAGGCATCCCAGATATGTACATGTCTGGGGATTTAGGTGGCCAGCGGAAGTGTCTAAAGTCAGAAGAGTGTTTCTGGAGCCACTTTGTAGCAATTCTGGACGTGTGGGGTGTCGCATTGTCCTGCTGAAATTGTCCAAGTCCGTCGGAATGCACAATGGACATGAATGGGTGCAGGTGATCAGACAGGATGCTTACGGACCTGTCACCTGTCAGAGTCGTATCAAAGGTCCCATATCACGCCAATTGCACACGCCCCATACCACCACAGAGCCTCCACCAGCTTGAACAGTCCCCTGTTGACATGTAGGATCCATGGATTCATGAGGTTGTCTCCATACCCGTACACGTCCATCAGCTCGAAGCAATTGGAACCGAGACTCGTCAGACCAGGCAACGTGTTTCCAGTCCTCAACAGTCCAATGTCGGTGTTGTCGGGCCCAGGCGAGGCGTAAAGCTTTGTGTCGTGCAGTCATCAAGGGTCTTGATGTTAAGCACTTGCTGTCATTTCTGTTAGTGCTTCCATGTGCCATGTATGCATGTTTTCTTTCAGGTGGCAAAGAAGCTGAAGCGAGTGATTGGCAACCGAGATCCCAAGGGTCCATCTGCGGATGGATTGGTGGGGACGGAGTGCGGTGTTGGCATGGACGGGCGCGGGCTGCCGGAGGGGGACGGACGTTTGGTTCCGTTCTGTTGCTCCTTTGAGCGATGAGTGGCGGACGGGGTGTTCCCTCGTGGACTGGGGGAGCCGAGTGCCTCGGAATGTTTTTGCTGGGTCGGAGATCTGGCGGGCGGTCCACCTGTACTCCTTCTTGACCATCGGAGGTTTCCGGGAGCTTCCCGGAGTGTGGCTGCTTGGGATGGAGTGGGGTCCCGGCGGGACGGACCCGGTGGCTTGCGAGTCGGGGGATGTTCGCCGGGCCCGGATGTCAGGAGAGTTCTTCCAGCATGGCCCAGCCGCAAGGTAATCCGCTTATATCCCGCAAGGGACAGAGCGGGGGCCATGTTTGGTGTTATGGAGTCATCAAGGGTACACGAGTGGGCCTTCGGCTCCGAAAGCCCATATGGATGATGTTTCGTTGAATGGTTCACACGCTGACACTTATTGATGACCCAGCATTGAAATCTGCAGCAATTTGCGGAAGGGTTGCACGTCTGTCACGTTTAATGATTCTCGTCAGGCCCGTTCTTGCATGATCTTTTTCCGGCCGCAGCGATGTCGTAGATTTAATTTTTTACCGGATTCCCGATATTCGCGGTACACTCGTGAAATGGTCGTACGTGAAAATCCAAATTTCATCGCTACCTCGGAGATTCCCATCTCTCGTGCGCCGACTATAACATCACGTTCAAACACACTTAAATCTCGATAACCTGCCATTGTAGCAGCAGTAACCGATCTAACAACTATGCCAGACACTTGTTGTGTTATATAGGCGTTGCCGACCGCAGCGCCGTACTCTAATTGGTTCCATATCTCTTTATTTGCATACGCATGCCTGTACCAGTTTTTTTGGCTCTTCAGTTTATTTTTTCAATGGTTTCTTTTGTAATTTTCTATTGGAGTTAAATGCAGTTCTGTATATACAGTAAAATTCCTCTTGAAGGACACCCATTAGATGCGGTCATCCCCCTCTTTTACGGCCATATAATAATAATTTCCCCTGTACAATAAACGTATGCATTTCCAACCCCTGATTAACGGTCACCCCTCTTATACGGACGAAATTTTTTGTCCCACCGGTGTCCGCAAAAGAGCGGTTTTACTATATTTCACTAATTAATTTTTTCCCCCAAAAGAATATTAGTTCTTCACACTACTTACATGTGATTTTTTTTCTTTCTTCTCATTAGGCTTACAAACAAAAAGTTTACGGTAAACAGTATGTATGGTTTCTTATTGGCTGGTATGAAGATGACTGGTACACCGTACAAGATAAAGGACATAACTGTACCGTTGTTCAGATGAAGGATGCTCTTGATGGACATTTGACTACTGAAGCTCTGATGCTGAATCAAGGCTCTGAGACAACGATCTCTGGAATTGTAAGCCAGAACAGAATTTGTATTCGCATTCATGATGAAATTCCTCTTCTACAAAGTGATTCAAAACAGTAATCAGTAATAATTAATTATCTGGTGACCATTTACAGAAAAAAGCGGAGCGTTGAGCGGTGAAGAAAGCGATAAGGAAAAGTAAAAAATAAGGCGAAAAAATAGTAAAAAGTAAAAATAAGGCGCTGGTTGGCAGATAACATTGGCGCTGCCCCAAAATCATTTTTCATATGATTTCCATGTCAACAATGGATGTAAGGGGACAGTTGCCCCCCCCCCTCCCTCGATAGAAAGATCTAGAGTAGAGAGCAATGTAGGCGTGTGTGGTTCTTCCGCACATTAGTTTTTCGGACTTTTTCGCATTCGTTTTTAATAAGAAAGCTCATATCCAAAGTACGGATGTGTCATAAAGTCTTGAACAATATTTAAGTGGATGATGTGGAAGTGCTAAAACTTATAAAAATTGTATGAGCAAACAAAGCAACAAGACCAGTTGATATTTATCCTAGCGCCCTTAGGAGAATGTGCAAATGAACTGTTGGGGCCAGTTACACAGATTTAAAGAAGTAGTGTTGCGGAGGGTATTGTCCCAGTGGATTGGAAGCTTGCTAACGTGGTTCTGATACTTACAAAGGGTAGTAGAGAGACAGTGTCGAATTATCGTCCAATGAGTTTGACGAGCTCCCTCCCGAAAATTCTGAAAATTATCATCAAAAGGCAATTGGTGAAGTGGATAGACGAGAATAACGTATTGTCGGAAACCCAGCATGGGTTCAGGAAGGAGAAGTCATATGTAACCAACCTCCTTTGCTTCTATGATCACGTGACTGAGGCTTTGGGAAAAAGAAAAACGTCGATGTTATTCATCTTGATTTCCAGAAGGCATTCTATCGGGTCGAAGTATGGTAAACTCTTTTCTCGCATCTACATGAGATTGGGAACTTGTTGAATTGGATATAGAAGTTGCGAAATAGGTCACTGCGGGTTATGGTGAACGGGGAATTTTCCGATTGGTTTCAAAAGTGGAGTCCTTCAAGGCAGTGTCCTTAGCCTTATACTTTTCCCACTTTTATCGATAAAATCGATCAGGGCATCGATGGGACTGTTAGCAAGTTCGCAGATGACGTAAAGCTAATGTGGGTAATCGGGAATCCAAGAGACAGAGAGATGTTCCAGACGAACTTGAATATGATTGCAGCATGGGCAAATAAATGACCCACTTTTCACTTACGAGTTGAATGGTATCACTATCCCGGATGCAACTAGGTTCACCGTTTCGGGAATTTTCATTGACGAGCGGCTTAGGTTTGTTAAGAGTGTTCAGCGGTGGTCAAAAAATCGAATAGAATGTTCAGTTTCATTTTTTAAAAAGGGTTTCTTGGTGTTTTCTTAAAGCCATTTTTCTGCGTTTTCGAGGCTTAGTTCGTCCTGGACTCTGGAGTATGTCGTAAGGTTTTTTTATACCGTACCTACAGAAAGACATAGACTTGGTTGAAGGGGAGCAGAGAAGAGCTACGCATGCTCAGTCTTGGTTGAAGGGGAGCAGAGAAGAGCTACGCATGCTCAGTCTTGGTTGAAGGGGAGCAGAGAAGAGCTACGCATGCTCAGTCTTGGTTGAAGGGGAGCAGAGAAGAGCTACGCATGCTCTTGTTGGCACTCAAGGCTTGAGCTATGCAGAGAGACTTGATTTACTGAATAAGTTTACATTGGAGGAACGCGGGTGTCGGAGAAGATATGATCAACGTGTTTAAAATTTTCAACGGGATGGATAAAATGGACCATTTTAATTTTAATGGGTAAAGGGACCATTAATACACCGTCAATCAACTGCTTCGAGAAGGGGACGCCAGTATCGATTAGTAAAGTACTATTCCAGGTTGTGTGGTTCAAGGCGTTTTTCAAGGCGTAATAGGGTTGTTGATAAATGGAATAGCTTACCTCCGGGGGTCGTGAATTGTAACATAAATAACACGTTTAAAAAGAAATATGATAAACATAGCGGGATTAATCGAGAACCTATCCATACTTATATTAGGCAACCATAATCTTTTTTATGGAGAGGATATTATATAGTAACTGATATATCCTTTTATATGAGGTTTGTTGTATTCGGTTATACATGTATTTGACATCCATACTTTTCATGGGCATCTTTCTTCAACCACCTCGTTGGGCAATTTGCTTGTTGCGGCGTTTGTGTTTGTGTTTGTATAAGTGGAAGAAAAATGTGGAGAGAGATTTTTATTATTCTAATAAGGAGTGTATAGGTCTACTTTTTTATGACTGGATTACGACGAGTACCTTCTTAAGGCCGGGATTACACTATGAAAGTTTGATAAAAGTTCTTTTATAAAACTTAAGAAAATATAGCCAATAAGACTATCGGTTAGATTTGCTTTATTACTCATAATAACTGCATGTAATGTAACCGGTACGATTAGTCGTTGGATTTTTCAAGTTCTATAAAAGAACTTTTATCAAACTTTTATCAAACCTTTATCAAACTTTTATCAAACTTTTATAGTGTAATCTCAGCCTTAGACAGCAATGGCCTATTTTTCCCATTTCTCCGGAAAAGCTGATCCCAGTCGAGCTGCTGAAAATTAATCATCGTTATAGTTCATATTGTTCCATAATGTTCAGTTGGGTTGAAGATTAGAACTATTAGGACCACTGTTCCCTCTAAGCTGTGCACATGTGCGGCTAAACACTCGCATTCACAAAATACAGCATAGCTAGATGAAGCAGGACGCAGCTAGATACGAAAATTTACTCTGTCGTCTGGGACTAGTATACATCTGGCACCCCCCCCCCTAATTTTTAAGGGAAAAAGAGTAAACTCAGCACCCGGGGAACCAGGAGCCCCAACCCCCCGCCCGCCCTGCCTTGATTGAGTCTCTGGCTGCAGGGCTGTCTTAAGAGCACCATGGCCCCCGGGCCAAGTGGTTTTTTTTGAGGCCCTACCTTGTAAATTCTAAAAAATTTCAACCGGATTTCATTTTTGTGAGGCCCCTCTCCTCTTGAGGCCCCCCGGGCCGTGCGGGCCGATGCATTAAGACGGCGCTGTCTGGCTGGACTACAGCATCATGGGCCCCCGGGAAAAGTGATTTTTGTGAGGCCCTACCTGGTCAGTTTCCGAAAAATTCAACTACTTCTCGTTTTTCTGAGGCCCCTATTTTCTTGAGGCCTTGAGCCATGCCCGGGTGGGCCTATGCGCAGGGCCGGCTTAAGAGTATCATGAGTCCCCGAGCCAAGTGGTTTTTCGGAGGCCCTGCCTGATAAATTCTAGAAAATTTCAACCGGATCTCATTTTTGTGAGGCTCCTCTTCTCTTAAGGCCCCCGGGCCGTGCCCGGGTGGGCCCATGCGTTAAGACGGCACTGACTGTACTGTAGACCTACTTTAATGGGGCCATTTTGAACTTGTCAAACTAGGATAGTAAGTTCTCTGTGGTATTTGTGAGATGTGTGATACAAAATACGGTATATGCAGTTTTGTGTTTAATATCACTGTTTCTTTGTCTCGTATTGCTCCTATGACACTGGTACAATACTTCCGTGTATGATCTGTTATCCGAACACCCCCAATCCCAACTGTTTCGGATAATCGATGCTCTACTGTACATGCATACAGGGTGGTTATGAATAAACTGGCACTACTCAGACGTATGTAGCGCCCATTCTGATGGAGATATTTTGATGAAACTTGGTATATAGGATATACATGGACTTTATATGGACCATGGGGGAAAAGAAAGATTCAATAAAATAGTTCAATTTTTGACCACCAGGTGGAAAAGTTAGGGCTTTTTTGATGGAAGCTATCCTTCCCCCCCCCCTCGTCCAAATTACGTACAGTACTGCACATTACAAGTTTTAAAAAACACGTCCTCCACAACGGGTGCTAGTCAGTGTAAAATTAAGCTGACTAGGGTCAGTTGAATTACACTGACAATGCTAAGACTTATGTAGCGCCCATTGTGGTGGACGTATTTCATTGAAACTTAGTGTATACGTTATTTGGACCATGGGGGAAAAAATAACTGCGATAAAAAAGCGCCACTTTTCACCTGGTGGGAAAAAATTTAACTTTTTCTTAATTGAATCTTTTTTTTCTCTATGGCCCATGTATGTACCAAATTTCAACAAAATAACGCCATCAGAATGGGCGCTACATACGTCTGAGTAGTGCCAGTTATTATTTTTAACCACCGTGTATTTTAGAGTTTGCGTGCCTGAACGTGAAATACGTACACGCCGATTAAATATTAATACACGAAAAGCAAGTTAAATTTACAGTTTATTTTTCCCCCCATTTTCGTCATTGTTAACATTCTTGTGATTATTTTACTTCTCCCCCCCGCAGACCTCAGAACAGTTTCTCAAGCGATACGAAGAAGAGCTGAGGGCTCATAATTATATCAATCGGAAGCCAGTCGGGTATCAAGAGGCTCCCCTGGCTTATGATGCGATTTGGGCAATAGCATTGGCCTTGAACAAGACGATTGCGCAGTTGAAAGAAAGAGGGGAATCCATTGAAGATTTCACTTACAACAACAAGCACATCGCTCAACAAATCTATTCCGCCATGAACTCAACGCAGTTTCTTGGAGTTTCTGTGAGTACAAAGTCTATTTATACGCGCATTCATGCTGATTGGAATTGTGTGTGTGTGGAATTAGGAATCTGCATTACAACTTGCATAAAAACCTCCCTCTGGTGGAAGTTATACCCTACCTCCATTTCTTTTCTATAGACAGCTCAGGACATGCCAGCTTTAATTATTGACACTCTGCTCGCTTGACATTTTCAAATATTGTATAAAAATGTATGGAAAACAACGAATATTGTGTGTATAAATGACGTGTACTTAATGAAGATCAACATTCATGAGCAGTTATATTACAATTACAGGGTAATGTGGCTTTCTCTGCAAAAGGGGATCGCATTGCCTGGACACAGATTGAACAAATGACCAGTGAGTTATCATTTACACATACATAGAGATTTATTATGTAAGTTACCGTATTTTAACGTGTATAAGGAAGGAACCTCCCTGATTTTCTGGCTCAAAATTTGGAGGAAAGTTTTCATCATAGATATTTTTCATTTTTTTAAGATAAACGGGGCGATAATTTAATTCTCCTTGCCCCATTTTACTGGCGAACCGTTGGTCCTAGAGGCATACTTCCAGTTAGGAAAAGTATCCAAATAACGTGTAGAACTCAGATATGTCATTTATGTTGCGAGGGGGTTGTCTAGTTATTAAAATGAAAGGAATTAACTTTCTATACAGATAAACTGTCCCAATTAGAAAGTTATTCGGCTGCCTCTTCTGAGGCCAACAAAGAAACTTCCACGTTCCTAAGTGCAATATTCACTGAGATATCTGAATTCAAAAATCGGAGAAATGCGGAAAGAACAGCCTAAACTAACGGGCAACGCTTCTTTCCCTCATTTATGGTGGTCTTTCCCAATTTATTCGGTTGCATTTCTGTTTTATAAAATAACTTTTATAAATCTTTTAAAGTGTAATCCCGGCCTTAAAATATTTTTCCACCCATTAAGCTGGAATTTCTTTTATTTTAATTTTCCCAGAAATTGTGAGGAGTTGGAAAGGAACTATCTAATGTGTATCACGAATTACGATATACTTTTTATAATGTATACGGTACGTTCCATAGATTCTCTTGTGAAAATCTTCCGTCCGATGATTGCTACAGCAGGGAGTACCACACCGAGGGGTTAACGGATCAACCTCTCGATGATTAAAAAAAAAAAAAAGGCTGCCGTTCGGAATCGGCAATAAATTGAAGATCCCGGTCTAACCAACTCTCGTATGCAGAAAATGACTGTGGAGCGACAAAAATGATCGAATGATCCCGCCGAGGAACCGTGAATGTGGTCAGTTGAAAGAAACTGACCATGAACTGATGAAAGGAACTTTTGTTTTTTTACCTTTCACGTGCCTTCACTGTAGGAAAGAATTGCTACACGTACATGGATCATAGCGGCCGATTAGGACATAATGAAACTGCGTACGGAAATTTTTGTCTATAAGGGAGCCTTCTGAACTCCTACATAGTCCTGCAGATAGATAACCATAACTTATGGGTTAAAAAATGAGTCAAGTTCAACCATTGCTTGAAAATATGCAAGAAAAAAAACTTTCGAGGGAAAAAAATCGATAACATAAATCAAAGTCCCGGTAGCTGCAAACGAATTTTTCCCCCATGTTAAGATATTTTCCCCGTTCCGTACTTTGCAAAAGTGATAATAATACATGAATGATAACATTATTCGTGATTTTAATAGGTGGCGTCAACTGTGTAAGAAACCTCCTTAATTTTGAAACAGAAGTTTTGGCGAAAAAAGGGTTTCTATGAAACACGTTAAAATACGGTACTTTTGGACGAGAAATATTTATTACGAGTGATTTTTCATCTTCATTCATTTAGATGGCTCATATAACCTCCTGGGCTATTTTGATACGCAAACAGACAATTTGACTTGGGCGCAAGATGCGAAATGGGCGGGTATGTGCACTTCATTCATTTTTTTCTTCTCTTATTGGGCATTGATTCAATAAGTTTTTACACAGTGATATTCTATCAGATTGTGAAATGAACTTGAATGATTAATTTATTTCAGATGGCAGACCGCCTCCAGATCGAACTATCATTGTACAAGAACTTCGTACTGTTTCCTTGAGTCTGTTCGTCAGTATGTGTACGGTATCTAGCGTTGGAATAGTTTGGGCCCTATGTCTCTTAATATTCAATATTGTTTATCGACATTCTAGGTAAAATGTGTTTTCAAGTTTCTTTATAAAATTCTAAAACAAAACAAAAAAAATTCTAGGTTGTTCAAGTCTGATTCGGCATGATTAGATTTACCTCACCTCACATCTATCGTCTACTGGTCGTAAGATATGAAGCGTGGGAACACGCACACGCACTCTTTCCTACTCCACTAACCCAACTTTCTTTTCTTCTAAATAGTGTACATCGCCCATCTACCATCTAAAGGGGACTATCTCTAAAGGCGACGTTCTACGATTCCAGCGGCGTTACTACCGGGGGGGGGGGGGGTAATAAACTGTCTGTCTCCGGCGCAAACCATAAAATGACTCAGGCAACAGTTTTTAAAGGAAAAGAAAGCTCACGTCATTTCCGTTACTCCGTTTCACTTTTGCAATTCAGGGGGGAAATTAAAAGTTACGTCAAGTTGAGAATTCCCAAATCGGTCACCCTAGTTGCATCCGGGATAGTGACACCATTCAACTCGTAAGAGAAACGTGGGCTTTTCGAACCAAAATGAACGGCCATACACTTGTCAACGCTAAACTTCATTCTCCATTCATTTGTTCCAATGTTCCAATTCTGTTCAAGAGGTCTGGAGCAACTCCCTATTGCATTGATTCCCAACTACCCCCATTAGTTTCACGTCATCTGCGAATTTGCTAACAATTCCATCGATACCCTGATCGAGTTTATCGATAAAAAGTGGAAAAAAGTATGGGGCCCAGGACACTTCCTTGAGGAACTCCACTAGTGACACCTACCCAATCAGAGAATTCCCCGTTCATCATAACCCGTTGTGATCTATCTCTCAACCCATGACGAGGGCACAGCCTCTCTACTACTCTTCTTAAATATCGGAACAATATTACCAAGCTTCCAATCCCTTGGGACGATACCCTCAGCAACATTACTCCTGTCCATCTGCGTGACTGGCATCAATAATTCATTAGTCCATTTCCTGAAGACCCTGGCATAGATATCATCTGATCCTGCTTTGCTCGCACATACATTTTTTAGAAGATTCAGTACCTCCACATCTTCCACTTGAATATCGTTGAGAATTTTACCACCCCATGCAGCACCCTTACATTGAATATTGTATTCTCTATTAAAAACCGACGCGAAAAAGTCATCGAAAGCACTACACATACCTACATTGCTCTCTACCCTAGACTCTCCTATCGAAAGGGGGCCCAACTGTTCTCTTACATCCATTATTGGCGCACCTAAAAATGATTTTGGGTCGGAGCCAATGTTATCTGCCATACTCTATTCCCTATCGTTTTCTTCAACGCTCTTCTTTTATTAGTAAACAATGACAGGTCACCTCGCCCACCTGTATACTCTCTGAATGCTCTTTTCTTTTCAAGATAAAGGTTACGCACGGTATCCAAGAACCATAGGGCACGATGTACAAACACGTTTTTTACGAACAAAGGGTATGACGTCGTGCAAAACAGAGGACAGGTTCGTACTAAATTCTTCGCATTGACTTACCACCCCGACTGATTCCAACCGGTCCTTGAAAACTTCCGCTAACCTTCCACTCAAAACATCAAAGTTAGTTCTCCGAAAACAAGGAACCAGTCTTTTTGTTATCAACCTTACACGAAGAAAACTTACAGTGAAAACTGCGACACGATGATCACTGGAAGAAAACTTTTCCCCCATCGAAACATGTTCAACAAGATCCTCAGAACTAGTAAGAACTAAATCCAAAATAGCAGTAACCCTAGTGGCTTCTGATACATGCTGATACAAAAAATTTTCGAGCACCAACTTAAGATTGTCTCTTTCATACTGATCTCTAGATGAAAGGTTCTCCCAATGAATACCTGGGTAGTTGAAATCCCCTAGTATGACAACCCTCTTACGCTTTTAGATATGTACGAAATTTCATCATGAAGTTTGGCGATGTTGTTTGAATCCCCTATTCGGTGGATTGTAACACACAAACCCCAACAATAAATTTATGACGTCTTTTGTTTTCAAGGTCAACCCATATGGTTTTACTATCACTTCTCTGCACGTTACAGTATCTAGCCTTCAAACATGATTTCACGTATATCAACATTCCACTCCCTTTCCTATCCGATCTATTTCTTAAAAAAGCATCGTATCCTCAGACGTGTAAGAAAGATTCATCTCCATCGTTTCGCCAAATATTCTGTAATGGCTATAAGATCCAGGCCCTCCACAGCTATCATAGTTTCTAATTGGGTAATTCCCCGTAAGTACCGTTGTGAGTATCATTAACTAACCTGCATTCACGACTACTTGATCTGGGAGTAGAAACCTGATTTCTGCCTATCGTAAATCTCCCAGACCCCCTCCTATTCAGATGGATCCCATCCCAACGAAGTGGTAATTAAAAGATAACATGTTTTATTTGATTCCCCCCCCCCGGCCAGTCAAACAAATGCCAGTATGTGGAGGAGTCAGCTTCTGTTCAAAGCCTGATAACAGAAGTGGGGGAGTAGAGAAAGTATGGTTTTTACTTCGAGGTAGTATACGATTATGCGTGCAGCATGAACAACTGAAAATAAGTTTATAGTTTTTCCCCTCGTTGTTTATTGTTGTTATTATTGTTTTTGGTGTTGGGGGGCACTTATCAGCTGACGCAATGGGGGAAAACGTCCTCTTGAAAATAGGTGGCACTTTCTAGAAGATTTAGTGATTTCCACTGTGGTAGTTATAAAGGGTCATTCAAGTATTACGGCAGCGATAGGAGGGGGGGGGGGGTTATTGTAATGTATTGTATCAGCAAGGAAAAATGAAAGGATTTAAATCCTTTTCGGAGAGAGTGGGCGGATAACTTCAACGAGCTGGATTCGAACCTTGGTCTTCAGGTTTCTAACGTAATACACTACTATTTGCACCAATTCAGCTGTCAGATTAGAGCCTAAGGCTGTTTACTACCAAAAGTTTATAACTTTAGTAAAGCTAGCGCCATCTATAGCAGATGCCCTCCGTGCGAAACTCGTGACGCCACTGAAGAAGGGAATTTCACCCATAACCATTGGGTATATTACAAAAATGGGTAAAGATAACGCATGCGTCGGCCTGCTATATCCATTGGCTACAGGTGAGATGACCTTCTTAAGTGACGTCACGAGCTTCACGCGGAGGCCTTCTGCTATAGAAGGTGTTGGTAAAGCCCACTGAAGTGTAAAAATCTTACCTTTTCGGAAATGTATTACTACCTTCATTACTCGCTAACATTAACCACGGAATTTTCTTTTTTCACTAACGCGAATTAAAGTAAACAATGGCATACAGTGTTTTAATCGAAGCCTAGTGACCGAAAGCACAACAGATCGTACGATATTACGATAGTGGGAATTATCGTAAACCAAGAAAGCGACGTGATTGGATGAATAGGGGCTCTTCCCTTCTTGCACTTACGAAATATGCAGCTGCATTTGGAAAATCTCTTCGCAGAGAGCAGATTGTTCATAGCGATAGACCGGAGTTGTGCTCGGTTTGAAAGAAAGTAAGAACACGAAAGATTGGCAAAAGATGGCATCACACAACAACTATAACGACAGAAATATTTTGGGGGGAGAGCATACGAACTCAAACGAACGTTAACGACTTCGCTTACCTTTTGGCATTATTTTTGGATTGGCATTATAATTGGCAATGTTTCGTATTTTCATATGGTCAGCCCAATTTTATGCATTGATTAATGTCATTTTTCTGGAAGTAAAAGTAGTTTGAGGTGTTTGTATTAATGTTGATCCCTATTTTTGATTATTTTCACAGATACATCCAATTATCGCATCCAATGTGCAACAACATAATATTATTTGGCATTATTTGTTGCTTGATCTGTGTATGGCTCCTCGGGCTAGATGGTCAGTTTGTAAGCGCACAAGACTATCCTCACATGTGTCAGGTAAAGAATTTTAGAACTAAAAATTAGAGCAGGGGTCTCTTCAACCTTTCAGACACATTTCCGGCCAAATTAAACTTCCCGCGAAGTCCGTGGGCCACCCAGTCATACCGTGGTATTCTCGACTATTTATTTGGGCTCTCTCAAATTTATTGAACACACCTTCATTTACTCTGACTTCATCTCTTTCATTGAATTTGAATTATTATTTATGCAAAAATGACTTCCACTCAGCAATTAAATAATTAATTCTTTTTGATCAATTATTTCTTAAATATTGCACCTGAAATTCAGGCCAATAATTCTGAAAAAAAAAACTTTTTCACTAATTTTAAATTTTCGTTAAGCATGGAATTATTTCTTTCAAAAATTGTTAATGTTTTCCATGAATTATTACTTTTAAGAATTCTGAAATTACACTTGGCAATTCTGAAATTGCTCTTGACAATTCTGAAATTATTCTGGACAATTCTTAAATTAATTATTCTCAATAATTCTGAAATTACTCTTGAAAATTCTGAAGTTATTCTCGACAATTCTGAAATTACTCTTGAAAATTCTGAAGTTATTCTCGACAATTCTGAAACTATTCTTGACATATCTGAAATAAAACTTGACATATCTGAAATAAAACTTGGCAGTTCTGAAACTATTCTTGACATATCTGAAATAAAACTTGACAGTTCTGAAATTAATCTCGACAGTTCTGAAATAAATCTTGACAATACTGAAATCATACTCAATAATTCTGAAATTATTCTTGACTATTCTCAAATTTTCCTTTACAATTCTGAAATTATTCTTGACAATTCTGAAATTATTCTTAACAATTCTGAAATTAATCTTGGCATTTCTAAAATTAATCTTGGCAATTCTGAAATTATTCTCAATAATTCTGAAATTATTCTCAATGATTCTGAAATTATTCTCAATAATTCTGAAATTACTCTTGAAAATTCTGAAATTATTCTCAATAATTCTGAAATTACTCTTGAGAATTCCGAAATTATTTTTGACAATTCGTCCTTAGAAATTATTCTCGATAATTCTGAAATTACTCTTGACAATACTGAAATTACTCTTGACAATACTGAAATTACTCTTGACAATACTGAAATTACTCTTGACAATTCCGAAATTACTCTTGACAATACTGAAATTACTCTTGACAATTCCGAAATTACTCTTGACAATACTGGAATTAATTCTCTCTTTCACAACTTTGAAATTACCTACTCTTGACGGTTCTGGAATTAATCTTGGCAATTCTGAAACTATTCTCAGTAATTCTGAAATTACTCTTAGCAATTCTGAAACTATTCTCAGTAATTCTGAAATTACTCTTAGCAATTCGGGAATTACTCTTGGCAATTCTGAAATTACTCTTGAAAATTTTAAAATTACTCTTGACAATTTTGAAATTACTCTTGACAATTTTGAAATTACTCTTGACAATTTTGAAATTACTCTTGACAATTTTGAAATTACTCTTGAAAATTTTAAAATTACTCTTGAAAATTTTAAAATTACTCTTGACAATTTTGAAATTACCTACCCTTGACAATTCTGAAATTCTCAATAATTCTGAAATTATTCTTAATAGTTCTGAAATTATTTTCAATAATTCTAAAATTATGTCTTTTATTTATTTATGGGTTTTTTTTGCATTTTTGTGAATTCTGCAATTACGTGTACCTTTTCGATGCCGAATTTGGCCTCCCGAAATACTATGTAGTCTATACGAAATCGTAGGACTCGCAAACCGTTTTGGCTCCGATTCCCCCGAGTTCGTTATGACGGGGTCTTTTAATGTATCAAATGCACAGCGTTACTATTGAATCTGGAAAGTATTTCACAGTTTTAAATTAAGCAGCACAGATTCAGAGCTTTTTAACGATTTCTTTTTTTTTCGGAATTAAATGATTTTCTATGTAAAGTACCTGTTTTCTAAAAAAAATGGTTGGCGAGTGATAGGAAAACACTCGGATGGCCACATTCGGCCCGCGGGCCATGGGTTGAAGACCTCTGAATTAAGGTTTATTTATATAATTTTTTTCATTGTAGAATTAGAGACTTTGGTGTTAAGCTTCTAAAGAGAGGTCAAGGAAAAGACAAATTTTCATTTTTGGATTTTTTTCTCCCAACTTAGGCTCGTGCGTGGTTTCTGACGATTGGTTTCACATTGTCGTACGGTACGATGTTCTCCAAAATCTGGAGAGTTCATCGACTGACAACGAAAATACAGTCTGAGAGTAAGGTAAACAGATTTTGTCATTTAACCCTTTATAGCAGGGGTGCACAACTTTTTCAGTCCTCGGGGGGGGGACAACGTATGCGGTAACTCTGCTGGCCAGAAATTTGTAAATACGTGGTGAACATATTATTACGAAATCTATTTAAATAGTCCTTTATTTATCACTTATTATGTCATTCTCATCCGTAAATAGTCATTATCTTATGTAAAAATGAATATTAGGCATTTCTTTGTGAATTTCACCTAATTAACGAAAAACTTGGCAAGTCTGGCGGAAGCTCCAATGATTTGGCGATGTTATATCGCGAAATCATTCGATAGGCTACTTTAAAAGTTTGTCAGAGTTGCTGCGCAAATGCACGAAATGGGCAAAAGTTCTTTGGGCAACAATGGTTTCTAGGCCTCAACAATCATTTTCGGAATGTTTACTTTGGTTACCGTGGTTCCCTAGCAATGCGTCTCAGATGTGTATATGCCTTTACAATGGTTTTTCACTTCTTTAATGCTGCCAGTATTATGTATAATAGTTTATGCCTTTATAGTGGTTTGTCAGTTTTTCAATCCCCCCCCCAGCAATTGAAGAAAACCCGGGCAGCGCCGGGTGGTATAGCTAGTAAAGAAATAAACTATTATACATAATGACCGTGACCTGTGATGTAGAGCGCCAGACCCAATTTTTATTTAATCCAGGTTTTCCTAAGAGCAGGTTTCAACACCCCGCGCAGCGTAAAAATGCTGATTGGTCAAAAAAACCTGAATTTCAAGTTTTTAACCAATCAGCGTTTTCACGCTGCACACAGCGCCGAAATTCTACTCCTAGGAAAACCCGGCTTTAAGGGCCTACATCTCTTTCATCTTGGGATCACTATTGGCGTGATCATTAATTAAACTATTAAGGCATATCCCTCATTATACATAATACTGGCAGCTTTAAAAAAAGTGACAAACCATTGTAAAGGCATATTCATACCTGAAACGCATTGCTAGAGAACCACGGTAACCAAAGTAAACATTCCGAAAATGATTGTTGAGGCCCTTGAACCATTGTTGCCCGGCAGTTTCTTTGCCCATTTCGGGCATCTGCCGAACTTTTAAAGTAGCCGATCGTTCAATTGCATATTTGTATAGAGAACGAACGCGCACACATAGGAAATAAATTTTATATACACACATATATATATGTATATATTTTACGTGATATTAATGGAATATGATCATCTCTAGAAAGTATCGAGCTGGAAATTATACGTGATGGTCGGAGTTCTTCTCCTGCTGGATGTGATCTTGCTGTTGTCGTGGATGATCGTCGATCCTTTGCAACGTAGGCTGGAAGTTTTTCCTCTGGAAGATCCGTCGGAATTATCTCAGGATATCAAAATCGAACCGCAACTTGAACATTGCGAATCAGACAACAATGCTGTTTGGCTTGGTAATATATTTTTGAATTTGCACATGCTAATAACGCAGTGAAATCTCGATGTAACAGCACTCTGCTGAACGAGAAAAAAAAAAATGTTGTGTGGAGGGATTATCGTTTATACAGTAGAAGACACCGCTTAATAGAATCGTGGATAACGTTATCGGTCGGGTATTGTTATCGCTTTCACCAAGTATGGAGCGGACCAATATCATAACATAAGGAAAAAATTGCAAAAAGTTATCAGGACTCTTCGGTTTATGTTATCGATTTTATTTCATCGAATTTTTTTTCTATTTGCATATTTTGAAGCACTAAGGAGGGTTGAACCAGACTTATTATTATTTTTTTAAATTATCTATAAGACTACATAGGAGGTCAGAAGGATCAATTATTTATTACCTAAGGAATGTTTGAATATTAGTACAGTTGTAGCCTTGTCGCTCTCTGTAGCGAGACTTTTTAACAGGCGCCTGCAGTCACACCTCGATGATGGGAACAATAACTAACGTTATCCGACCACTACTGTGGCGACGGTGGGGTTTGAACCAGAACCTCCTAGAGATAGAAGGCCTCCGCACTCAGCTTGTGACGTCAGTAAACAGTCCATTTTCCCTCAGAATATTCAGGTCATCGTTGTGAGGAAAAGAAATGATCGGGTTCAGAATTGGCGATTTTTATGCCCCACATCCAATCACTACGCGGTATTTGTGAGCCAATCAGGAAGATTCTACGCCAAAATAAGAAGAAACGAAATAGGATGCTGTGTTTCAAAATATGGCAAACTTGCTAGGTAGTCTGAATGACGTTTATGGCAAACAGTGCAGAGGCCTTCTATCTCTAGGAGGTGATGTTTGAGCCCGGTACCTCGCGAAGCGAGTCCGTCACTATGGCCACTCGACCACCACAGCGGCAGCGTTAGTAGACTACTAAAGCTGATGTTGACTCAGTTTAGAATGTCTTAATCGGACCGTAACAGCCGCTATGATTACAGAGACGCTTCTTTTGCAGTTTTTTTTTTACTGCAATGAAAGCAAAAAAAAAAAAGTACCTTTCTTCCGTTCATGGTCAGTTTCTCTCAACTGACCACATTCACTTTTCCCCAGACTTCCATAAGCGAATCTGGAACTTGTACCGCGTGAATTAGGAAAAAGTACTGCGCGATTCGTGATACACATTAATTAGACCACCAGACCAACCGTGAACCCCGCTCTGTCCCCCCTTAGGGAATATAAGGTGGTCCGTCTCAGGAGACGTGGGCCACGGTGGAAAAATCCAACGACATCCAAGACCAGAAAACCACCCACACCAGGCCACACAGCCACAAGCCAACCAGCAGCAGGACCCCCCCCCCCCACACTTCCCCACTTGTTGTGCATGAAATGATATATCAATACAAAGATATGGGGAACATGGGCAGGTGCAGAGACGCACATCGCCTGCAGGCCACGAGTGGGGCCCACGAAAACTAGTTATACCAAATTCATTAATTAAACCAGGGGTGCACAACCTCCGGCGCGAAAAAGATGTTCCTGTAGGTAGTAAAGCATCGATACACACAACACGACAAACGTCTAAGCAGACTATATTTCATTGATAAAAAAAATACGGGAAAACGGGACTCATGCAGGGGATGCCGCCAATTATCGCAAAAAAGAAAAACTCTGTCAAATCAAGTGAAGTTGCTAATTACGGCCAACAAAATCTGGCAAAGGAAGTTGCCAATTACAGCCAAAATAACTCACGAAAGGCAAGTGAAGTTACCAATCACCGACAAAAAAAGCAATTTGACAATTTATCTTCGCTGAAGGCAAGTAAAGTCACAGCCGACAAAAACTGTCAAAGGCGATTAACTTCGATAATTACAACCAACCAAAATTGTCAAATGACAGGAAAGTTGCTAAATACAGCCAAAAAATAATTGCGGAAAGAGAATAAATTTGAAAAATTTGAAAAGTTGTCAGAGGCAAGTAAAGTCGGCATCTATCGGTGAAATTTTCTGGAAAAATCGCCAACAGTGGGAGTAGATGGCCACTACAAGTCGCAATGGGTGGAAATGTTACGCCAAAAATTACGCATATTTTTGACAAATAATGTGAGATGAATACATTTGTGTAGCTGTAATTTAACTGCGATCGATATAATCACCATAAGATAATTTATAATGTCATGATAATAGCCTTAATGCCGAAAATTCAATTTAGCCTTGTTGAAAATAAGGGGAGAAAACGGGACATTTAACCCCTTCACGTCACAGCTTTTGGCAACAAATTCGGATCATCTCTATTCGACGAATCGGCGATAAATCTGGTAACCTTGTTCTAACCTAACCCCACGTTAGAAAAAGGAAGAAGAAAGGGAAGAAAAATAAATAAATAGGAAAAGAAAAACTTTATAATAGATAAGTAGATTAAGAGAGTATACAGTAGATTTATCTTTTCACACCTTACCCTACGTGTTCTATTTCGCTCTCACATGCATGGCAGCGTGCACACTGGCGTGATACTGCAAGCTATGCAGCATGCAACTCGACACGGATTGGTTAAAAACTTGATTTTCAAGCTTTTTTTTTTACCAATCCGCGTCGAGTTGCATGCTACAACCCTTGCAGTATCGCACCAGTATGATCCCTGTCTATTACAGATGAAAGATACCTTATATGAGGATGGGGGGAAAAACACTAACAGGAGTATAGAAAAAATGGGGAGGGGAAAAACAACTTCAGTTCACAGGATTACAATAAATCGTCGCGATCGAGAAGGGAAAGGAAAGAAAATAGAAAACTGGATTTAATTTATTCCACCGGATCGAAAAGGGGTAAAAAAAAGAAGATAGTATGACGAAAACTAGCTTTAAAATAACGACGATGTCCCGTAAAATACGGGTCATATGGTTAACGTATATGCACAAGTTTCTGGGGGTCTATTACGCTCACGTCGTTATACAACGAGGTCGTTAGTGACGTCACGCCCTTAACGCAAATTCTCAACGAGCCTCATAACGCAAATCTCAGCGACCATCGTCAAAAACTTGATTTTTCTCAGCAACCCGCGGTATGTCGTTATCTATTTTACGAAAAACTCCCTGGTCCGAGAGTTGCGTTAGCTCCGAAAGGGATGGACCAATCGGATAATTTTCTCCGCTGCTGATAATCATCATCACTATCAACGAGTGCTGCAGCACGTGCGTTATTATTATTTTATTTATTTGTGCGCGTTAGTGTGTGTTGGTTGTCCCTAATTTTCTAAGCTGCATTTTTTTTAATTCATCCGGATTTTTTTTATTTTCATCAAATATTTGAGAAAAAGGTAGGCTATGCACGCACATGATACTGGCGCGGGGAAATTTTCTAAATTATTACGTTTAAAAAATGATTTTCTATTGAAGTTCAATGATGTTATGGATTTCCAAAGCGACTATCAAAAATATCATCATCATATATTACCATGTTTTTAACACATTTATCTACCGTCTTGATATTAAGTCAAAATCAAGAACAAGTAACCTTTTATTTACATCATCAATTAGAAAATTGGTTTCCTTGTTTCACACATGAAAATGAAGTACCACCAAATTTACACTGTTGTTGACATCTTTTTTATACTCCGATCAGAAAATGCACTCAAGGATTAGAAAAAATTTATTTGTTGATTAATAAAATTTACTTTGATTTTTTTATAGTGTGCGCAGAGTATAGTGTGTGTGTGTAATGGTTTTTACTGCATTACACTTCTGTGTACTGCACAGAAAGTAGCAATACTTAATTGATATTACAAAATATCAATGTTATTAAACGAATTAAGAAGGGGATAATCTGGAGACGTTTAAATATATATTGACGTCGATTTTGAACGAGATGTAAAAAAAATATTGAGCAAATTTCAAAATGTCTTGAAAACATCGCGATAGAGAGATTTACCAGTTAAATAATATTCTTATATTGAGATGAGTTTAAGATTAGAATAATGACATTTCCATACAAGATTAAAAAAAATAATAACGTTGTGTAGAGTGATTCATCTTTGTACCGAGTATAATAATTTATAACGATTTACCACTATGAATAATTTTTTCCAATCACTATGTGCACAGATAACATTTTAAACGATAATGCTGTCTCTAAATCATGTTACTAAATTAAGTAATGTAATTCAGAGAATTATTATTCATTATAATGAACAACTTGATAAATTAATAATGAATGAATAATTTCCAATTCTAACTAATTTGTCTCCGTTGCTCTCACCATCGAAAAATGTACGCGCGAGCGGCCATGTTTATTTCCGTAACGCGAACATAACGAGTGGTCTCCGGTTCTCGTTAGTTAACGTTTTACGTAGCGATGTCGATAACGAAAATCGCTAGTAACGATGTGAGAAAAATCAACCTTTAGCGATGGTGACGTAAATCTATCCCACAATGCACCGCAAACCCCAAACACGTTTGAAACGTGGGCATAACGACATGAGCGTAATAGACCCCCTGGCCTGTAAGCGGTAGAAATACGACATATTTGGCCCACGGACTGGAAAGGCTGTGCACTCCTCTGTAGGGATTTATCAATATATTAAATATCACTGCAGCAAAGGTTTCACTGTGCAATCAGTTATTGATTTACTGTATGGTAAAGACCGAAGCACACTACACTGACGTGACGTGATTTCAATCCAATTCAGAGACGTTGTGAATTCTGATTCGTAGAAATTCTATGACGTGAGAAATTGCACGTCACATAATTTCCATGTCACAGAATTTCCACGAATCAGAATTCACAACGTCTCTGAACTGACGTGAAATCGCGTCACGTCAGTGACGTTTTTGTGCTTTATAAGTTTCGGACTTTATAAGTGAACGGAGCGTAACTTTTGTTCGAAATATATAGGTTCTAGTGATGTGATGTTTCGAAATTTCGATTTCTCTCCAGGACTTGTTTATGGCTATAAAGGACTTCTACTGATCTTTGGTATCTTTCTGGCGTACGAGACACGCAGTGTGAAGATAAAGCAATTGAATGATTCAAGACTTGTCGGTATGAGTATCTACAATGTCGTGGTGAGTAGAGCAAATTAAAAGTAAATTTTAATTGTACGTGAAGAGTTGCCATGGCAAATATATTTTGGGATGGGGGGGGGTGTGGCGACAGCATCCACCACGCGTAATAGGGAAAAGAGCGCGCCTGCGCGATGGAGGAACTGGACTGGACTAGCGTTTGACGCTCAGACAGTCACGCGGTCCGCTCGTTCTTGTAGGTTCTGTAAGTTTAATTGTATAATAAATGTTAATTATCTATGAATTGTGAAGGAGGTGTTTGTCTTCACAACCGCCACACAAGGCCGTCTTAAGAGCATCATGGGCCCCGGGACAAATGATTTTTCTGAGGCCCTACCAGGCAAATTCTGGAAAATCTCAACCAGATCTCATTTTTGTGGGGCCCCTTTTCTCTTGGGGCCTACCCGGGCTGCCTTAAGACGGCACTGCCGCCACATTCCTTCTACAACAGGGGAAATGAATGTTCCAAAGGAGCAGCAGCTATGATTACTCTGTGGTGGCAGGGATTGAAACTAGGCGTCATAATTTAGTATGTTCACGAGGTTTGTTCTTAAAGTATCCGATCATAATTTTTCGTGCTTTTGAACCAATGAAGCTAGAGAAGCGTCGTTTGATGTACGTATGTAGGCGATCCTACTCTCGTGCTTTAATTTTTTTTTCCCCCCATCCTGCAGAAGCTGCCAGTCGCTGGCAGACCGCCGATGAGTGAGAGGCCTGCCGTCTACTGACAGCGACTTGGAGCGATAAACGTGTCGCACAGACGTCTGTGTTCGCAAGACTGATCCCGTTGCACAGAAATTTCGAGAACTTCATCCATTAACACCGATCTTCTCAGCTAGCTAGTGATTTCCGATTACATTAGCAGATGACAAAAATTTCCGATTCTAATGGGGGTCTCGCGCCTCTTGCCGTAACTGCGCAGGCGCAGTGCGGCTGTTTATTTTTTCCCGCGCCATAATTCGCTCCGCTTTTTCTCTCTCTCTCTCTCTTCTACCTTCCTTCCCGCGTGAACACGAAAGCTGAAATTTGATAATTGCCATTCATGGGTCGTGATGGTATCAGTTAAATATTACCACATTTTTTTTGTTCGTAACACGAACATCTCCGAGTTTGCGTCAGATGTCCCATTATTGACTTCAGTTAATAAATTAACGAAAGATTAACGCACGAAAAATTATGGTCGGATACTTTTTGCTCAAGTACAACCTCGTACAAGTACAATCGATCCCGCTTAATCGGATGACGCGAATACTCCGATTAAATGGATAAAGACCCCCACCAAAGGTTCTCCCATAAGAACAAAAGTCAAAGTTCTCCGCTTAAGGCACCGAAATCTGGCGAATGCCGACATTCTCCGGTGCATGTCAACATTCACATAGTCGCTTGCTGTATGTCCGAAATATTTGCTAATTATATTTGTTTCTCACTTACACTGGCGGATGTCGACATTCACTATGTACAAATGGTGAATGTTGAACAAAAATATTTTGTGTAAATGATGGCAGGGCCCCTCGCTGCGCGCTTGGTATTTCCGACTACTTTATTAGTAAATACACCTGCAGGCCGATTTGACGCGGGCCTGCTGCCCGTAAGTGGCTTCCCCCCCCCCGCCCGCTTCGCTCCACGGGCCGATAAAGGGGACCCTTGACATTCTCCAATTTCGGTCTTTCACAGTGAAATACACATAATGGTTTTATTGAATGAAACATTTATTATTAATGAAAAATATGTTACTAGATTAATTTATACAATCTATACTAGCGTTGCACAATGACAATTGAATTGTTCCCCTCGTAATCGGATACCCCTGCTTAATTGGATATTGCATGCTGGAATCACTGATATCCGATTAAGCGGGCCCGACTGTATGTACACGGGCTGAATCAAAATTTATGGGACAAACTTAAAAGAGGTGAGCACACCCAAGCACACATTTTCCTTCGTGGAATGTGTGCAGGGCCGGATCTTCAATCTTGCGAATTCTGCAGCCGCAGAAGGCGCCTACTGAAGAGGGCCCATTTTTTTTTACGGCACCAATTGAAGAGGGGATGATTTTTTAGGTCGCCAACTATAGAGGAGTGAGGATTTTTTTTATCACCAAAATGTTTTTCGCTTACACTTGAAAAATTTCCAGAACCGGCCTTGAACAATACCTTCTAGAGTAGAAGGTCTGCTCTAGAAGGTATTGCTTTGAATGTGTAGTATAAGCTCTGTCGACGCATGGGTCGTACAAACCCTCTTAAAGACAGAGATTTTTGAGCTATGGGTCCCGACCGAAAATTGATTTGCAGTGGCCCTCGAGATGGGACGTATAAACCCACCTACACCCAAATATTCTTAAGCTATGGGTCACGACACAAAATAGATTTGAAATGGCCTCCAAAAAGGTCGTACAACCCCTCTTATAGCCAGGGATTCTTGAGCTATAGGTCACGACCCGAAATTGATTCACAGTAGCATCCGAGATGGGTCGTAAAATTCTCTTACAGCCGTTTATTCTTGAACTATGGGTCACGACGAAAATTTCATTCCAAAATGGGTCGTAAAAATCCACTTGCAGCCAGGGATTCTTTAGTTATAATTCACCACCCAAACTTGATTCGCTGGAGCTTTCGAGATGGGTAGTAAAAATCTACTTACAGCGAGGGATTCTTTAGCTATAAGTCACAACCAGTGCCGTCTTAACGCATGGGGCCTACCCGGGCACCTCAAGAGAAGAGGGGACTCACAAGTGAGATTTGGTTGAAATTTGCTATAATTTACCTGGTAGGGCCTCAGAAAAACCACTTGGCCCGGGGGTCCATGGTGCTCTTAAGACGGCCCTTGGTCACAACCCAAACTTGATTCGCTGGGGCTTCCGAGATGGGTCGTAAAAATCTACTTACAGCCAGGGATTGTTTAGCTATAAGTCAGGGGCGTAGCCAGAAATTTCGTTCGTGGGGGGGGGGGGGGGCCAAAGTGATAGAACAGTAGATTTGGTCATCTTTTTCCCTTTTTTCTGCCATTTACTGGGGGGGGGGGACCAGACCCCCAAATCCCCCCCCCCCGCTACGCCCTTGCTACAAGTCATCACCCAAACTTGATTCGCAAGGGCTTACTTGATGAGTCATTGAAATCCGCTTACGGCCTGTTATAAATGTACTTATTCGTTACTGGTTTCACTCACTTCGAAAAACAAACGATCATCACATGGGTCGCGACTGAGAAAGGTTAAGAATACCCTTGCTCTAGGATCAACACTTTGCCAGTAAACTGCGGTGCCAGCTGTTGGCTGTGCACCCTGTATATATTTTCTTAATCACATCGAGGCATGCTATAATTTGTTTTATTTTAATCTAACCGTTATTTTCCATGTGATCTCTCATAGGTTCTATGTCTGATAACAGCACCCGTCACCTTGGTGATCAATAGTCAGACTGACGCAACCTTTGGATTTATTGCTCTTTCCATCATATTTTGCTGTTTTCTCTCGATGGCTCTCATCTTCTTCCCAAAAGTAAAAAAAATCTCTTTCAATCATACCTTAACGTAGTAGTTCCCGAACTATATGTCGCGACCGTCTCGGCGTCACGTGAAAGAGCTAATGGGATCATTCAAGCATTAAGTCAGCATCGATGTGGGGGGGAGGGAGGGGGGCTGTTCCGGGTTTGCTGACTTTTACGGCATGTAGTTTGTTATTTATCTGGTTAGGGGCCATTCAAGTATTACGTAAGCAGATTTTTAGCCCTTTTGACCCCCCCCCCCTGTCAGCAAAATTTCGTCAGCAGCTTAGGATATCTCATATCTTCAAAAAGGGTGGTTGATGACGTAAGCAACATTCAACCCCCCCTCTTGTCATCAAAAGTCAGCAAATACGAACCTACCCCCCCCCCCTCGATGCTGACGTAATACTTGAATGACCCCTTATTCCAATGATCCTGCCAGCGGCGATGCATCACTTCTCGGAGGACTGAGAAGTGGTCACTGGCAGATATTAAGCTGGCAGGATCATTGGAATAACCAGATAAATAACAAACCACGTCCCATTAAGCCCACACTTGGCCATTGGCGTTCGAGCTGCAGGACCAACTGAAAGGGTGGAAGTTCGTCTTGCCCCTATTATGCATAGGACACAGCCGCCTCACGCAATCATATTTATTATTACGAGAGAGTCAACCAGAGTGCCCACATTGTCAAAGTCCATTGCTCGTGCTTTTACTTGCCCACATCATCGTCATCATTTTACGTTTACGACCGTTTTTGGTCAAAGTCATCTCTTTCACTTCTTGACATTTTAAATGACCATAGCGCATTTTTAAATTCATTAAAGCCATTGGTTTTTGCAACAAATTATGATTTACAATCCGTGACATTGTTTTTCATCATGCGTAGTTTTACTTTTTGGACGTGACAAGAATAAGTCTCATCTTTAATTAATCATTTGTTTTGGCGCATTGTGACCAAATTGGTCCTTACGCCATTAAACTCAAAATCCAATCCAATCCATGCTGACTTTTGATGACGAATGGGGGGGGGGGGGGTATTGAATGATGCTTACGTCATCAACCACCCTTTATAAAAATTATGAAATATATATTCTTAATGGCATCTTACTGGGTGCGCCAAAAACGAGAAAAACCTTTCGCTGGTTTGTGGGCACCTGAACCAACATTCTCCCTGTCAATACGTCCTCTATGGAGCCACTTTAGTGCCGTAATTACGCTGTGAATCACTTAAGTAATTCTAGGAATGTGCCGCGAGTAACTTGATGTAGCACTGCACTGCACTGCAAGCCACTTAAGTGTTCTAAATCTGTGCCACATGTCGCTCAAGGGATCTCTAACTGTGCCAAGGATCGCTTAAGCGTTCTGGAACTGTATCACGGGTCACTTAAATGATCTGCGAATGTGCTACGGATCCAATTGCCCTGCTGGGGTCCAGTACCTCTGTTGATGCGGATTCGTCAGAGAACGCTGACTTTGGGCCACTGTTGCCGATCCCAATGACTCATTACACCAACGTAATCTTTCTCGGCGATTTTGTGCTCGTAGCGGAATGCATTTTACAGGATTCCGTGCATATAAGCCAACATTATTCAATCGCCCGAAAATGGTTCTCGCATAAACGCAAGTGCCAGTAATGTTAGCAAGGTTTACAACTATCTGGCCAGAAGTGGCATAGCTGTTTCTTTTCGCCTCTAGACTGACATATCTATCCTATTGCGGTGTGGTGATCATTCCACAGCCTCCAGCACTCGACAGACATATTGCTCAAATACGTAACTCTCCCCTCGAACCTTACAGGAAGTAAAAATCGCCTTGAAGGACCATTGGGACAAAATCCCTCAAGCTGTCCTCAACAATTTAGTGCGCAGCAAACACAACAGATGCCAAGTATGCCGACCATTAGATATAACGAAAAATAACACTGTTCCTTAGAATTTGTTCAAGCAGTTATATTATTGTACTGCATTTTTAAACGTTCACATTATTTTACCAATTCCGTGAGTTTTAAAAAAATGCTAACTTTTTGTTACTGAAGGATTCCAGCAATTTTTTAATGCCCTTTTACTGTCATCACAGATTGGAGAATTGATCCGTAGGCCCCGTGAGAGGATGGACGCTAGACACTTGACTGATACTATTAGTAGTCAGCATGACGAAGACAGACATCAGCGTCTTGTTCAGGAGAATGAAGACCTCCAGCGACAGATTACTGAAGTATATATCACAATCTATTATTGTATAGTGATTGAAATAGAAAAAAAAAACTTTTTTATTTGGTCACCCTGTCCTAAAAACCCCAATTAAAGAGAGTAAATGTTGCCTCTTTAGCCCAAAAAAATCCATATTTCTGTGCTATGTTCGGTGAGAGGTATTTGAGTTCAACAAATCGTCGGAAAAAAAAGGTGGGAATGAACAGCGTAATGAGCTTTTCCGTTAGTTCATGCCGTTCTTGCTCTCATTTTCAGCGATTTTTGAAATGTACTATTAGATACATGGGTATTTTTTTTGGTGTCAGGAGAAACAGGGCGACAACAGCTTTCCTCTTCTGGAGATTGTTGGGTTTTTCAGAACAGGGTGACCAAATGAAAAAGTTCGTTTCATTTTAATAACTATACAACCCCTTGTAAATATGAATGACATATGTGCAATATACATGTTAACTGGATAATTTTTCTATCAGAACCTATGCCTTTAGGATCAACGGTTCACCTGTAATTTGCGGCCAATGGACTTATAGCCCAATAAAATTATACATGGTTCCATGAAAAAGGTCGGGTATATCTATTTTTTGGATATGTTATAGGGACCAAAGCCACTAGTAAAAAACCAAGTTTGCGGAAACGAAGCCTTGTGCAAGCTGAGTTATACTAAAAAAAAGTCAAAATTTTGAGACTTTTTTTTTGGTTTTTGCTCAATATCTCTGTTCCTATACATTGGAAGGCAAAAGTGTAGCTATAATATTGTAGAAAACAAAATTTGCTACAACTTTTGTACTTATGATTTCTTTCTACGGGCTATAGTTATCGAACTACAGAGCGGTGAAAATGCTATAATTTTTTGCGAAATTACGAAATACGCACATATTGTAGAAATATCAATGCAGAATTTTATTGAATATTGGTGATTAAATACTATTAATTTATTACACATTAATTAAACATTAAAATATTAATAAATTTGAAAGTAAAATTAAAAAGTAAGTAAATACAATCAAATATTAAATGCTATTACATAATGATGCAATAATCGCCTGTTAAAAAAAATGAAATTTTTCACTACAATTTCGCTTCACAAAAACTTTGATTTATAGCAGTTCTATAACTTAGCTCGCTTTGAAGGTCTTGTTAATCAGTGATCCTCGTCGTCATTTGTACTGTAATGTGAATGAGCGGAGGATTGGTGGCCCCCAAGCCTCTCAATTTGCTCTAGAACATCCAGAGCCTCATCTTCATGTATGTTGCTGTTATATTAAGGATATTCGACCACTTCCTTCCCATACAACCACATGAGGTCTGGTGCTAATGTCACCATCAAGGGGCACAACACCCTGAAAGTCAGTAACTGGTATAGCTGACAATCCTGCATTTCTCGGTATGTGGCACAGGTTTTATTTTAATGGATCCAGTAGAGCTCACTGCATCGGCAGAGACATAGGTTCCTAGCCGAAGAATAGTTTTGTCTGGTAAAACTGCGGTGTGTGGAATATAACACACATGATACCACCCATTTCGTGAAATGTGTTCTCTCCATCAATAGTATTCACATTTACATTAGCGTTGTCAAAAACAAACTGAAAAAAATGCACTATTCTCAATGGTCACTGAACAGTCTGGTCGCAAAATAGAAGAAGTCTCAAGTTCTGCTGCTTCAATGTAACTTGAAGCAAATCTTAATGCTGAGCAGAGACTGACGAGGAGTGTTGATCCAAAATTTCGGTACGGCTACGTGCTGATACGAGATGAAAGATCGAGGCCTAGCTGCAGAAATGGCAGCATGTGCCAACGCTACGCATTTTTTCTTCCACTGATCCAATGTAATTTGTGAATTGTGATTTATTTACATGAATCACCATTTTTCGATCATAGGCGAGATGCGTCATGGCACCTGCCCATGTATGTAATATATCTTTCTCAAGCTCAATAAATGGTGACGTTCCCCGGAGGCACCGGAGTCCTGAGGAATACAACCTCTGACAATAAAGTTCGGTGAATAGTCCTGTAACATTAACGTAGATGAAATGTTAACGAAAGTTACCTTACTGTCCTTCTAAATAGTTATTTACTATGCACCTCTGAGATCTCCTATACATGTCCTGGAAACTTCGTAGAAGGGATGGAGTTCAAAAGCCTCGTCACGTTTCGTTCGATGTCAGGAATATCGTCAAATCTCTTTCCTTTCAAAGCGAGTTTGAGTCCTGGTAATAGGAAGATGTCTGGAGGATTGAGATCTGGCGAGTATGGTGGATGTTCAATTTGTACCACCCCATTTTTTGTCAGGAACTGTTTGACGATATTGGCTGTGTGAGGGCGAACATTGTCGTGAACAAGAAACCATGAACCTTGTTGTGTGTACTGAGGTCGTACCCTGCGTAGACGTTTCATGAAATGGGTCAAAATTTCGATGTACTTTGCAGCATTCATCGTCCTTCCCTCAGGTAGAAAATTCCTTGTGGATAATGCTTTGATTATCAAAAAAGGTGATTAGCATCGTTTTGATGCGTGATTTTTCTGCTCTGACCTTTTTCCGACGAGGTGATGCAGGAGAACGCCATTCCATGCTTTGCCGTTTCGTTTCAGGGTCATACCTGAGTCACCAGGACTCATCCTCAGTGATCTTTTGTTCGTTCATTTTCCTGCTCTCAGTTAAGAACCAACGCACTAAACAAGCACTTTGTAAAACAAGTCTTTCACGGAACACAAACGACGCTCAACTGAACAACGGTGGCGGCAGATGGTCAACACCTGCCGCTACGCATGGGAAGCGTTTTGCTTCGCCAGTGTTTCCAGATCGGCCGTTCTGACTTCATTCAACGATCTTTATTATCAGAGGTTGTATAATATATAAGCACATTGTTCCAGTGCTTATATCACCGAATGTGACAGAGCCTGGGTGTCTCCCGATTCCTATCACTATCACTGATCCAATGAACCGCGCTTGTGTTTCGAAATAACCGTTTCCATAAACAGACGCAACGACTCCAGAACGACAGAATTAACGTCACTGGAGAAGTCATCAGATGGAGGATGTTCAAAGTTATTGTACATTTTTGTGAGCAGATATCTTCCAAGATAATTTCAGCTGCAGCCTTTACAACTCTCGGTCGCTCTTCCTGGACATCATTCTGGCTGTTCCGGTACCATGCATCATGAAGGATTTTATGGCCAACACTTTTCAAGCACACAACTGATGTTTTGCTGGGCACCTCTGCTATGACAATGTTCTCACCATACTTCTCTTTAAGACGAACCGTCACAGTTCTTGCTTCAGGAACATGCTCCCCTTCGACCAGTCCCATGAGTTATCGAGAGATAACTGATATTCCTCACTTTTGTTTGCAAGATACGATAAAATCTTCACCATGTCCTGGTCAGCATTCGTCGCTGGTCGATATCCTTTCTTCTCTGAGATTTTTGTTGGAACCCGGTACTATTTTTTGTCGCACATGTGGGGCTTCCATCTGCTGCTACTAAATCAGTTGCACTTTCAAGACGCTTGATTATTTTCTGGGCCCATTCATCGCTTCATTCTTTAGCACAGTTTCCTTCACATCCAGTTTTTCAACAGTGTGAACATGATTTCGGCGTGAAGCGGCAGTTTTTGCTGAAGCTTAAGAAATTCTTTAGTGTTATTTCATCCCCACACAAAAAACAAATGTTTTTCAAAAATTGTAATTATTCATTTGACGATCTGAGGGATGGTTTTACAATGGGTTGCAGACCAATCTCAGTGGTGGTCGGCTGAAGTTGGTTTTCTGTGGTTCCCAACTTCGATCTTCCCCATTAAAAAGTCTCGCCGCAGAGAGCAACAGGCCTACAACGGTAAAATCCTCAAACATTACACTGTAGTTGGATTCCAGAATAGTGTCACCCCTACGGCGGATGGAAGCTGAAATCATTTTTTCGTCAGTATACATCTTCCTACACTTACTATGAAATGACACATGTTGCACACCTTTTAGGATATGATAATTTTCGTGAAGATCCCGTTTTACACTTACCGTTCTCAGAGTAGCTATACATTTTTCTTCATAGTAATCACTTCGCCTTCCTCGAAAGTATTGAGACATAAAACACATACATCAGGTGGAACCGACATTTCAGAAGAGAAACGACATGAAAGAACCGAAAAAGCAAGTTGTAGGGTAGAAAAACGCGGGACACAGCACGTGCTAATATGCACAGAGAGACGCCACAAATATTTGTTAAAAGGCACCTGCCATTGTGGGTAAAATGGCTGATGGAACCGTGGGGGGGGGGAGGGTTCCCCCTGCCTCCCAGTCAGGTATTGACACTCACAAATAAGCCCTCATCTCATCTAACATTCCTCCGATCGGACGAAATTCCAGGTCTCTATTATGTTTTTTTACACTATAGGCTTTTTTACTGTTCAGTAAGCATACCTGCACAATTTTGATGTCTCACAGCAATTTAACATCGTTCGTTTGTACCGAATAATGATAGAAAACATAGTACAATATATAGATGTAATTAATTTTTTTGAAGAAGTTCTTGTAAAACCAGAGGTTATAGCAACTTTTTTCCGGATTTTGCTAAAATTATAACATTTTCACCGCTCCGTGGTTCGATAACTACAGCCCGTTGAAAAAATCATAGGAATAAAAGTTGTAGAAAATTTCGTCTTCTACAATATTACAGTTCACACTTTTGCTCTCCAATGCATAGGAACAGCGATAGTGAGCAAAAACCAAAAAAAGTCCGAAAATTTTGACGTTTTTTCAGTATAACTCAGCTTCAACAAGGCTTTCGTTTCCATTAACCCCTTTGCGATCAGGGACGTAATATTGCGTCCAAACGCCAGTGGAATAAATTCAGTCCAATATCCGACTGTTTCTTCTATCTCTTTCTTCCTCATGGGGGAAGGTTTATTGCAACCATATGAAACAAAGTTTTGTGTGGTTCTCCTCGCCCAAGTCTGTTCCCCTCACCACCATCGTGATATCTCAACCAGATAGCGATCAACTGATAACGAGCTAATGAGATAACGATATGGTGACGGTTCTGCTCAGCTTTTTCCCCTTCTCCACGGCATCCCCTACACACATACATCATGGGCGGAGATACGGGGGAGCGTGGGGGTATTGCCCCCCCCCCCAGCGTCAATAGTGGAGTTGACTCATCTAATGTATATATAAATTGGCATCATCATCATCGTGTCCCCCCCCCCGGACTTCCAAGTCTAACCCCACCTATGACATACATATAATGTATCTTTCTCAGAACTAATCCTTCTATTATATACTGCCCATAGAAGTGAGAAAGAGAACCACATTTCTCACTTGGGATTCACTTTTATGGGCAATACAAGAGCTAAATTATATCCTCGGGAGGAGGGGAAGGAGAACCCAATTTTATGAGTATTGAAAAATATTAATGAAATAAACTTAATAACGTGCGCCAGATCCAGCACCTTTGTGTGCACCCAATTTCTTAGGTATCGATTTCTCCCTCTGCGATCATATAAAGACGATGACAGACCCGTTGATTCGGAAGTAGACCTCGTTTCCGAAACTGCTGGGAACATGTGAGACATGCCTGATGTTTTCACCAATGTACAGCGATCACTATATCGATGGTGAGAACCCTACATCATTAGCTGTTGCCACTTTTTTTTGAGCAACTGTTGTAGTAATCAAATCATTTCATGACCCAGCTAATACCAATCTCTAGCGCTTCCTTACTTGAGTTCCAAGCATGCATCGTGTGGCGATTTATACGTGTTTAGTTGTGTATCCTATCACCACCCAATGCCCACACCACGTATGCTAGATTTATGGAAGTTATCGTGAAGCAATAGATCATGTTAAGTGATAATTTCATTAAAAAGTGAAACAATACTTGAAGCATGCACGTGTTCTAATTAACAGCGTGAAGAACAGATCCGACAGCTGACGCAGACTCTGCAAGAGAAAAGCGCTCTACGCAACGCCCAGGCTCTTCAGGCAGGCGGTACTATTGCATCAGCTCACTCTGGAGGCAGCACAGACAGGGTGAGGATCGCTGTCCCTGGCCATTACACAGATGGAGTCATGTTGGCTCCGCCAGAAAATATAATAATTGATCCGATTTCTGATTCTGGATTCATTACTGGAACGTCCATGGCCAGAAGTTCCAGGGGATCGCATTCCGATTTCGAATTCTCAGAATCGTACCTGTGAATCCGACGTTTAGTCTTCCCACCTGAGGTGTTTGTAAAACTGTCCCGAACCTCAGTCTCCCGAAATGGTGGAAAACATATAATTAAATTGAATGATGTATCTTTCCATCATGTTCGAGCATTTGTTCGAGTTGCGTTACCACCTTGGAAAAACTGAGAGAAGATTTTAGTACCTGAACCATGAAAGTTCTGCATGACATTTAAATTTTTATGAATTCGATACCGTGGGGTTTTGAAATTGTTGAATGTTATTGTTTACCATATATGTACATAATGTTGCCACCACATGATGTGTTTAATTCATGAATAGAGCCGTTGGAATGTTATTTGTGTGGTTTTACGGAAAAAAATTACAGCATGATCTTGTATGCACATTTTTCAACCGGTTTAGGATCAAGGAAGTAATATTGCGCCCAAATGCCAGTGGAATAAAGTCAAACAAGCTCTCTCTGTTTTCTTTCCTCTCTTCTCAGCACCTTTCCGCGGCTTTGTTATAACCCTAGGAAGTTTTTATTTTTCCCCTTCCTTTTATTTCTCTAAAATTATCAGTGGCTTTTCCCCCCACGTATGATTTATCCTTCTACAATATACGTATAAGAACAAAGGAGAAGTGGTTGGGTGAGGTGAAAAGAGGAATATACTCTTCGTATAACTACACTCTATATAGTATATTATCGATATCTCTTATCTGCACTCTTATGTATTAGACTGTTTTCTTTTCATTGGTTTCGCTCTCCCCCATTCAACTTCTTTCGACCATTCGTCAAATAATAGAGATCATCTGAATTTCTCACCAGTACCTTGTAAGCGAAACGGTTAAGGTAGCCATCTGCAAGTGTTTCTTGCCTCTCCAGCATTAATAGATATATCTCGAAAAACCAGATGTCGTGTGTTTCAGCATTAACGAGATATCTCGTCTCCTCAAAATCACACAGTTTAGTGATTTCTACAATGCCATTTCTAATGCAGATTTATGTAGTAAAAATAATTATGCCGGAGAACGGCTTTTTAAGATGCTTTGCGCATTTCAACCTCCGTAAATCAGCAATACAAGGTAAATTAATACTCATAACAAGACGAAAGTAATGGCCAGTGATTGACATCCTATTTATGGTTTCGTTAATTTGTGTTCTGTGAAGGGTGCATTTTTCAGATCCAGAATTTCGTGAAGGGTCTGGGATACGGACCCGAATTGCGGCTGTACAATCCCCTGAAATATTACGCCGTATCATGTTTATACTATTGCAGTTTCTCTCCATCCAAATACATGCATATGTTCTTGCCGTCCCCCTTTTTTCTTTGCTGTGTTGTTTATTTGGAGCTGTACGAAGTGAGCAATATAAAATGACCGATTCATTTCGTTTAAACAATAATCAGATCTATACAAAAATTTATACGTATCCATACTATTCAAAGGATGCGCACAAAATTTTTGCAACACAGAATTTGAAAAATCAATCGATAGAAGACGCTTTTACAGCTTCGTGCACAAAAAGCACACTAATTCCGCATTGTATCAGGTACAGGGTGGTCATAAAATAACTTAGTCGATATATGAGCCCCTAGCGGCCACAAAAATGAACAAATGCGAATGGAACTCGAGAATGAGTAGAGAAACAAAACTAAAAGCTTCTTCACATGTGTTTTCATGTTCTGTAAAAATCTCACATGTTTCTGACCAATAGAATGCCTGCTATAGCAAAATTAAAAATTGCCCTATGCATTGAAGCCAGTCAGCTATTGCTGCTGCTGCTTTGTCTCCTGAAAAAAGTGCATTTTTTTTACGAACAAAATTTTGTACGCACACCGACGATATGCGAATGCGTTCAGTTATATACGCAACCACTGACTGTGAGCAGTGCCGCCCTAAGGCATGGACCCACCCGGGAACGGCCCGGGAGCCTCAAGAAAAAAGAAAAGGGGACTCACAAACGGGCAAATGAGATCTGGTTGGAATTTTCAAGAATTTGCCTGGTAGGACCTCAGAAAAATCACTTGGCCCGGGGGCCCATGATGCTCTTAAGATGGCCCTGACTGTGAGTGATCAACTGTAATGCTTCCAGCACGCAGCATGGTGGTCTTTCTGTTCGTTTTCCACTGTGCGGTCGTGTGACATTGTGAGGATCTATGTTCGAATCCCGTGGGAGGCACGGTGGTGGTCAGCCGAAGTTACTTTTCTGCGGTTTCCCATTTCCAAGGCGCGAATGCGAGTCTCCGGTCTCTCATCTGGAAAAGTCTCTCCGCAGGCAGCCCTTCAACATGGAAACGACTTTTTCGTTTTCATTTCAAAATATGGGAGATAGAAGGCAGCACAATTGAAACAGGCCCAACACAGACAACATAAATACGTTAGAGCCATGCATACATTTTTTTCGCAACACACAATATCCTTGGGAGGCATCGTCATCGCGATAAAATAAAACATGGGATTTTCAGATCCGCAGAATGTAGAGAACGGGCAAATAACTACGCTATCATAGCGCAACATATTTTCAGTTTGAGAGTGAAGCACTGTCCTGCCCAGTGGCGTATTTAAAGGAAGGGGGGGGGGCGCTTATAGCGGGCTATAGCCCAGAGCGGCAAGTTCAGAGGGGTTAAAAATTTTGAGGAATGAGTGGCCAAGAAGATTAATAGAATGGGAAAAGGGCAGCGAAATTTGTATAATCCTCAACAAATACGCCTCTGCCCAGACAGTGAGTGACCTAAGAGCATGTGATTGATTGACTAAAACAGTGTGTAAACATGTGAATGACTAAAAGAGTGATTTTAGAGAGACAGTGTACTTGCAGGAGTCGGGGAGGCCAAGTAGGTTATAGCACAGGTAGAGTAAGAGTGACGAATTCAGGGAAAGAGTAGTCAAGAAAGTTAGTCTAGAATGGGAGAAGGGCGGCTAAATTTGTGTAGCCCACAGGCTGCAAATCCATAAATGTGCCTCTGGTCCTGCCCAGTGTTATCCGAAAAAATAATTTCGAAGAGTAATATTTCACTCCTCTTAAAAATTACAACGGGGTATATTTTTGTAACAGTGTTAAATAACTATGTAAAACAAATTACCTAAAACTTAGGAGGTTTAATGGAGGAGTATTTTCACCCCTCAACGGAATTTGGAGGAGTGAAATTGAAAATTTTGGTGCGTGTTGCTGAATACTGGGCCCTGCTTGAAAGAGTTGGAATCGGGGCAATGTGTTCTTTGTTGAAGCAGAGGTGTAAGTTTTGGTATGACTCATGACAGTAGTCACAGAGCATATCTGAACACGACGAGCGATAATTTATTCAGATGTCCCAGGGTAAATGTGGATGCAAACCCACAACATATTGGCATGAAATGACTCGATTCTTTAACTTTCATTATCTCGGTGAACACCATGCGTACAAATTTTGATATCGATCAGACTATTGGCTAAAACCGAAAAAAGAATGCTCCACAACTTATTGTATCTTCACCCAGTGCATAAATGACAGTACTTGCTGAGCCACGGCCGACTCAACACAAGACCAACGGAGCTAGAGATCACGTGACTTTATCCGTCCGACAGAGTGAAGCTATTCCTTACATTTATCCCCAGCGCTTTTAGACTGTGGCACGCGACCAAACACGTCGAGTCGGCTGTGCCCGAGGATCGGATGGATAAAGTCACATGATCTCTAGCTTCGTTGGCCTAGAACTGAGTCGGCCGTGGCTGTGGACAGCTGATGGCTTTCATGCGTGTGTATGAATTTTCCATTGCAAACGATTAATGGTTGCTGATAAAAATACCCTTTGAATTTTTTAAATTAAAATTTCAATCCAAGCATTTTATGCACGAGACCTCTAGTTTCATGTTGTATTGATGTTGTCTGGCATAATAGTTGTTTATTTACATTTTATATCGCTGTTGTGTATTTGTAATATGCATAGGGCTCAGATTTTTATGACAGGCCATATTTTAAAGCAATAGGTAAATTTAGGAATTTTCAAGCAAACGGTCAATTTTGTTCGAAAATGTTCATCTACAGCCATGTTCTTCTAAGAACAACGAATCTGTCTTTTTCTCATTTTTTGAGGGGGTGGGGGGAGCTTTTTCTTTGTTCATGGGAGGTGAAACCATGGATGACATGCCAAGCACGTGCGAAAGATCTTATTCACTTGGTCATATACGAAACCCCGTTCAATGCGTTTACATCATACTTAAAGTAGGACCGTAACTATGACTTTCGTCAGGAATGCCAAACTTGGTTTTAGGAGAATCCATTCATCACCATTGTAGGTAGTGGCAAGCTACAAGCAAGGAGACGAAACGACGTGTTTGGGAAAAGAAGCGTGGAAATAATCTCTAGTGGGCTCATTATATATTAGGAGCGGCAACCCTTGGGAGCGCAGTAATGTTCGCAGTAGGCCCGGATCTGTAGAAATCCTCAAAGATCGTTATCTACTGACGCTTTGATTGAAGACACGGGAAAATCAACCTCTTCGTGGTAATGTGGAGCAAACGACGTGCTGCTTCTGATTGGGTTAGTGGGGATCGCGGTCTTCAAATTTGAATGGAGGTGATCGGAATTCGAAAGAGTTGGTTTCTTAACCATCCTGATCTTTCGTATTGCCGGGGGCGTCACGTTTTTCTTCAAATGCAACCCTTCTTCCTTCCTATCGAAATTTTCTAAGGGGGCCGTTTCGTCTCCTTGCTTGTCGTAACCTGCACTGATGATATCCACCATAGTAGTGGACGAAACGTCTGCTCCTCCAACATGGCATAACAGCCCAAAAGAGTATGGATTCTACTATAAACTCCTGCCGGAAAGCCTGCCTTCCCTTTTCTGACTTGGTTTTGTCCCCACCCCCGTTACTGTAAAAAAAAAAAAAACATATCTTTTTAAGTGTTTTTGCCTCATGTTTGAAGTAAACATTATTGTTTTTTTAAGCTTTTATCCATAAAATTTGCATTCCCTCCTCCAGTTCTGACCTTGCCTAAAGTTGAATATTCAGACAGAGATAGAAATCAAGGAATTTTCAGCATCTATAGAACCATTTTCAAAAATTTTATCAAAGTTCCAGAACGAAAGCGATTCAACATTGCAGTTTAGCTAAGGATGAAAAGTAAAAAGAATTAGCGAAACTGCACAAAACCAGCTTTGTTGACAAGACTCCTTGAAATAATTGCTCCATTTGGTAATTTTTACAAATTTTTGAAAGACCCTTTACAAAAATGGTTCCTCCAAATAAGGAGACATTTGAAGATGCTAAAATAAAATATGAAAAGGCATCCCA
Source organism: Pholcus phalangioides (assembly GCF_987345545.1). NCBI lineage: Eukaryota > Metazoa > Arthropoda > Arachnida > Araneae > Pholcidae > Pholcus > Pholcus phalangioides. Next base: position 17,910,736 of record NW_028301616.1, on the reverse strand, counting down.
TAACACTTCTAGATATCGTATTAGAAGATTATCAATAAGTAGGCATAGTTTTCATTTGAATTTTGTGAGACAGTTTTAGTTGGAAACCGTTTGATCAGGCAAATTGAATAGATTTTTTAACTGAATAATATTAAAAATGATAGCTAAAGAAAAAGAAATATGACCTTATAAATTTCCCTCAATATTTTGTTTTTCAAGTCATAAATGCTTGCATAAAAATCCGAGTCCTAGTAATTAAGGAATTAAATCTCGTGTATAGTATGTTATAGGTATTAGATGTGTGTGTGGATTCTGTTCCCTCCTCAACACCCTATCGAGAGTGTTGAATATTCATTATCCCTGCTGACTTTCTCTCGATTGATGTGAAGAACGAGATATTTTAAATCACGAAGAGTTTTTCCATGTTGATCCTGGTTACTCAACTCATGCTTTTATAAATTTAGTGATACCTGTTGGAAAAATGAAGTTTGTTATTGAAAATAAAATTCATTTAAAATGAAGATTGCGTACATGTGAATTTTGTGCGTCGCCAATAATTTCAGTGGAATTTGATTTGGATTTTTCTTTCTCTAAATCTAATTCCAAATTCAAGAACACCCATAGGATCCTGTTATACCTGTAGCTTCTATCACCCACCAGTGGGGCGATGTTGCCCACTTTGGGAAACACTGGTCTAAACAAAGAGTGCGGCAGAACCGGCCGTTGTATCGCATTGCAGTCGTGTTCGCTTATGACATACTCCCCTTATATAATAATATATAATTCGAGGTGTGTATATTATAAGCGAAGTCTTGAAATTAGCTTGTATAGCAGTTACACACGTTACTGCCAAAGCTCGAAGTGCGGCCGATTCTCGAAATGGCCAAATTTCGACTTACAGAAATGACTGGGGCTTTGACCGGACAATGTTTGATGTAAAACTTTCCGGTAGGCGCCATATCCATTTTTTTTCATCATTGCCAACGTGCGAGACATGGGTATACACAGGGGTGGGAACTCTGCGCCAATTGCGCCAAAACTAATATCTTGCGCCATCCTGCTCCAATAGCGTATTTTCGCATTTTTCTGCGCCAAATAGCGAATTTTGCTTCAGTATGCCCGAAATTTCGGAAAGGACGCCAAAAAAATTTTGTTCCTGCTAGCCACGAAACGTTTCTTTACGAGAGAGAAGAGCGTGTTTTATTCCACTATACTTAAACTATCGGCCCCTGATTGGGCTTTCCATCGCGAAACCCCGATATTGTCCGTGATCGTGGAACTGAAGATGGCTTGCAATGCCTTTCAGCTTTAAAGTGCAAATTCGAGTGTTTCCGTTAAAAAAAAAAAGTCGTCACTGGAAGCAGCAGAAATTACTGTAGTCGATTGTCATTGTGTTAAATCCCGATGTTTCGTGAAAAAAATTTTCATTCCGGGAGTAAAAAGCGCATGTCCGCCGCATTACGAATGTTAGTTTAGAAACTTTGCTGAATAATTAGCGTTAAATCGCTAATTTTGCCGAATAACGAGCATTAAATCGCTAGTTTTGCCGAATAACGAGCGTTAAATCGCTAATGTTGCCGATTTAGTTCGTTAAATCGTCAATATCGCCAAATAACGAGCGTTAAATCATCAATCTCGCCAAATAGCGAGCGTCAGATCGCCAATCTCGCCAGATAATGAGTGCTAAATCGCCAAACATCGAGTTGATTGTTCCGAAATTCTCTCCCATTTTGCAACAATTTCTTTCCAAGTATAAAAAAATTTAAAACTTATAAAATTTTTTTAGCTCATTTGAAGTGCTGCTGTTCAAGGCAGCAAATAGTGCCCTCAGTAAGCAAAAATCATCTTAAATAGACGGGTGCAAAAAATTTTATGATAGCCGCTCTTTCAAACAAGGTGTCAAAAGCCTAAAACACAAAAATCAAGCTGACGAAAAGATGTTTGATAACAAAATACAGTGCAGTTTATTTTGAAAAGGGTTGAGGGTTAACGAAAATATTCTTGTTAATTTCACTGTTCCAATTTATAAATATCTGCTCCGAATCTCATATTTTGCTGCTCCAAATCCAGAATTTGCTGCTCTAAATCCCGAATTTGCTGCTCCAAATCCTGAATTTTGTTGCTCCAAAATGGACTTAGTCACTTCCCACCCCTGTATACAGTATCTGTATTGGACTACCTCCACACGTAACGAGAAAAAAAAAAATATCGAAACTTATATAATGGTATAATATAGACAGGTTTTTAATGTCAAAAATGTGATAATTTCTTGGAATCGCACACTTTTTTTAATAAGTATTCTACCTTTTTTATGTAAGTATTTAGATACGAGATTCACGTATTAAAATATGTTACAAGAAACCACAAACAGGAAATTGTAGCCTCTGTGAAGAAGTAAACCTACGTCTGTAAACTGAATTTTTATTCAAAACATATTTACACCATATATTTTTATAAGTTTTAGACAGGTACATCAGCAGAGCCGGATTAACCATTAGCAAAATAAGCACGTGCTTAGGGGCAACACAAAAGTTATCAAAATTTCGACAAGCATCCGGCACAAAATCGTAGAATTTTTGATTGATCATACCAGGTGTACAAGTATGAAATGCGGATTTCAGACACAACAGATAGTGCACCAATGCAGTTTGTGCTATAAAGATTTGACACTGCGCCATTTTGTTGTGTCATCAACAGGTGTCAGACGCGCACGAGTGATAATTTGGGAAAAGTGTGTGCATAGTGTCGTGTCCAATATGCCGAAATTTATACCGAACAAAGAGCATTCGCGGACAGCATTAATTTTTTTGGTTTTCATTTGAAGAAAACTGCTGCTTAATCATACCGATTACTTCGAGAAGCTTATGGCGAACACGCTCCATCGCAAGGTACGTGTGAACGACGGTTTCGGCGTTTCAAAAGTGGTAACTTCGATGTTGCAGACAAGGAACATGGAAAACCGCCAAAACAAAAAAAAAAAACGAAGATGTGGAATTGCGAGCATTGTTGGACGAAGATGATACGCAAACACAAAAACAACTCGCAGAGCAATTGGGCGTCGTTAGTCAACAAGCTGTTTCCAATCGCGATGCTCCATCACATACGGCAAAAGCGGTTCGCGGCACTCAGCTGGGAAGTTTTACCCCATGCGGCTTACTCACCAGACTTGGCTCCTTCCGATTAGCACTTGTTTGCATCGATGGGTCACGCACTTGCCGAGCAGCGCTTTGGTTCGTACGAAAATGTCAAAAAATAGCTCGATGAATGGTTCGCAGCAAAAGGGGAAAATTTTTACTGGCGTGGTATTCACAAATTGCCCGAAAGATTGGAAAAATGTATAACAAGCAATGCAGCATACTTTGAATAAAGCACTTTTATTTATCATTCTTCCGAATTTAATGTTTTTCTCTTTGAAAAAAAAAAAAAATCCGCATTTCATACTTGTATACCTGGTACACTGTAAGACCTTCATTAAAAGGATATCACAAATGCGGAAAAACTAATAGTATTGCAAACTAGAGATCAAGTTAATGTACAAGATATACAGAAAAACTGGCTAATTTTTGGAAAAATGTCAACTCTGCCGGGACTCATACCCGGGTCCCTCGAATGCCAGTCGAGTGCTCTACAATCTAAGCTATAGTGCCAGATACAATATTTAACCAATGGAGCGCACATATATCCTGAATGGTACCATGCATGGTCGGTGACAGCACAGTCAGCTATGGCTCGTTAATGACATCAGGCCACCAGATGGTGACATCTATGTATATGTAAAAATCTAAGATTCTGAAGGGAGAAAAAAATCTAAAAATCTGAAGTTTGTCTTTTTGGAAAATATGAAAGAAAAATTACAACAACAAAAAAATAATTCAGGAGGTATCAAAGACTTCACAAGTAGGAAAAGGGGAAGGGGCGATTTTCAATGTTCACATCATGTTCTGACATACATTAGAGTTACTTCTAAAATAATAAAATTTCATTTTTTTTTCAAATTTATAGATTCATTATCGAGTGAAACATACTCGTACTTGTATGTCCCGGGGGAGGGGGGAGAGCACCAAACCCATTCAAGTGCTTAGGGCCTTCAAATGTCTTAATCCGGCCCTGTACATCAGACTTTCATAATTGAAATATCGAGAGACAAGAGTAATATTATCTCATATCGAAAAGAAATTAACTGTGGGATTCTTGAATTGAACATTCGTAACTAACACCTTTCTTCAAGTGAAACACAACAAAAAGTATAGTTCTCCGAAAATAAAACCTAACCAGAAAATAAGCCTTACTTGATTTTTCAGGATGCTCACAAAGGGTCATTCGAGTATCACGTCAGTATCGATAGTGGGGAGGGGGGTTTCCGATTTGCTGACAGGGGGTGGGTGGGTTTGGATGATGCTTAAATCATCAACCACCCTTTATAAAAATATTCTTAATGGCACCTGAACTAACAATCACCCTATTGATAAGTCTCCTAGAGAGCCAATTTAGTGATCCCTAAATGTTTCGTGGATCCTTCAAGTGATCTAGAAATGCGTTTGGGCTGCTTAAGTACTCTCGAACTGTGCCACGCATCATTCAAGTGATCCGTAATCATGCCGCGGATCACTTAAGTAATCTGGGAATGCACCGGGGGTAAGTTGAGGGATGCAGAGCCGCACTGGGGTGTCGCTTAAAGTGCTCTAAAACTGTGCCAACTGACACTCAAGGGATTTCTAAATGTGCCACGGATCGCTTAAGTGTTCTGGAACAGTGTCGCGGGTCATTTAAGTGATCTGTGAATGTGCCACAGGCCTACTTTCGTGAATCTACTACTACTTCACCAACTCTGGCCATATCGCAATTTACTGCCATTAGTGAGATGGGTTGGAAGTAAAGGTGCTGTCTATCGGTGATCGCCTCGAGTTCGTTTGGGAAAACATCTTGTCTACACTGCTGGCCATCGTAAATGCAACACTCTGAAGGAAGCATGCAAATAGTATGAAATTTACAACATGCATTAGCGGAGGTGAGATATGCAAATGATTAGAATTTCAGCGCAGACGCACATCACGCGCGCCTGTGGCCCCACTTCAAAGCGCTATTTAAGGCTTGGAGATTTCGACGATTTGAAGTACGGCAATTGTGTTTTTCTTGTGGTTTTTTCAAAAAAAACGATCAATTATGCCTCGTAGAAAACAGCGATCATCTTTTGATCAAGTATCCGAGTTCGACAGAGGAAGGATAGTGGCCTACCGAGATTGTGGATTATCTTTCAGGGAAATCGGTAGTCGTGTTGGACGAAACCAAACAACTGTAATGCGGATATGTGATCGTTGGATGCAGGAGGGTACGACGGACCGACGTGTTCGATCGCATCCACCTCAGTGCACCACTTCACGTGATGACAGGCGTATTGTGCGTATGGCAGTGACGGATCGCTCAGCCACATCACGAACCATAGCACAGCACATTCAGTCTGTACCGCATCATCCAGTGTCTGCGCGTACCATTCGACGCCGTTTACAGCAGAGTGGTCTGTCCGCAAGACGTCCATTGCTTCGTCTACCCTTGACGCAGAACCACAGACGTCTCCGCCGCCAATGGTGCGATGAAAGAAGGATGTGGACGGCACAATGGAATGAAATTGTCTTTACTGACGAGTCACGCTTCTGTCTGCAACACTGCGATGGTCGGATTCGAGTCTGGAGACACCGTGGAGAGAGGATGCTGAACAGCTGCGTTATGCACCGCCACACTGGTCCTGCACCGGGTATTATGGTATGGGGCGGTATTGGATATCACTCTCGCACTCCTCTAGTACGCATTGCCGGTACTTTAAAAAGCCAGCGCTACATCTCCGAGGTTGTCCTTCCTTACCTTCAGGGCTTGCCCACAGCCATATTTCAACAGGATAATGCGCGACCACACGTGGCACGCATTGTCCAAAGGTTCTTCGTCAATCGCCAGATTGAATTGCTTCCCTGGCCAGCTCGCTCTCCGGATCTTTCGCCGATAGAAAACATGTGGTCCATGGTTGCTCAACGATTGACCCAGATTACATCCCCAGCTGCCACACCAGATCAACTTTGGCATCGCGTGGAAGCTGCTTGGTCTGCTGTACCCCAAGAACACATCCAAAGTCTCTTTGAATCAATGTGTGGCAGCGGTGATCTCCAACAATGGCGGCTACTCTGGCTACTGATTTTGGCAGGAACCACACTTCACAGAAGTCTATAAATTTAATCATTTGATGCTTGGTCAACATGTTATCTACAAAATAAATATTGTTGCGATATCTCTTGTCTTTCTTGGTGTTGCGATTTGGGTGGCCAGCAGTGTATATCCTCCCTTGGGTTCGAACCCGGGATTCTGACAACCACCTTCACGATGGTAGACGAGCATCTTACCACCATGCCACTCGGGCACACTTTCGTGAATCTGGCGTCTACCAGACCGTCTCACATTAGCACATCGAACTTTAACCAGGGATTTCTGGCCAAAGCCCGAATCATTTCTGAAAATCAGACTGTGGCCAAAACTCCCGGCCGATTTGCGGAGTGAGCGCATTTCGACAGTGACATATTAGTCAGCCCCCGTATTTGCAGGGGTTACGTTCCGGGGGTGACCGCGGATAACCGAAACCATAGGTTTTTTTTTTATCTCGTTTACTGAACATCATGAGAAAGAGCAGGGTGACGCAGAGGTAGAAAGGAAATGTAAAAAAGGGTGCAGCGATTGTTGGCGATGTTTTCTGAAAGAACGTTGATTTTTCTGTTTGCCGTGTCTTCTTCATATCATCAAGTATGTTGACAAGGCTACTTCTTTTTTCTTGATCTTCATCTGGTACTGCTTCAGTTTCAGGACCAGTCAGCTGCATTAATTCCTCCTCGGTCAACCCTAGTATCAAAAGCACTTTGAATGACATGTATTCACTCTCAAGGTACCCCGTAACTTCCGGAACGAAACACCGTTTAAACCAATCTAGGAAAAAGTGTTTTCATAGTCCGAGCTTTTTTATTGTTCGTCCAAAATACTGGGAGCTTTGGCTAATCCTTCCCTTCAATGCTCACGGATTAGCAGATTTGAAAATGATGGTGGACTTTATCATGCACCCATACGCATTTGCACAAAACAGCAAGTCTATCTCTACTTGCCTTTAAACCAGACCTTTTTTTCCTCTTGTTTAACTTCTTTGCTACATTTCCTTCCAAAATATTGTAGCTTCGTCAGCGTTAAACACCTGCTGAGGTGTGCATAACCCTTCTCTTCAATAATTTTCTACAAAATCTTTGGAAGTTTTCTAGCTGCCTCCTGGTCGGCACAGGCTTGATCGCCAGTGATTTTTACATTGCGTGATCCGAATCGTTTCTTTTATCTATGAAACAACCTTTACTTGCATAAAATTCTTTTGAAAGAGACGTTTCATCAGCCCTTTCTTTATGGAAGTGTAAAATTTTTCGCCTTTTCTGTTATAATACAGCCTTCTGTATCCACAAAAACATTTTCTGTACGAGAAATACATGGATCCCGTAGGCGCTGCAAAGTTTTTACTGTCATGGGTGCAGCCACGGCTGAACGCATTTCAGATTCCTTTTGCATGATATATCTCACCGTAGATTCCGTAAAGGCGGACCATAGCAGGTATTGACTTACTTTCGCCAAACAAAGTCAATATATCCAATTTTTCTTGTCAAGTTTTCACTTTTATTTACCTTTCCAAAACATTATCAGTAGCACTAGAAGAATGAGCCATCCTAAACAAGCACAACTCACATTTTGTGTATCCATACGTCTCGCACGTAGGCTGTACAACAACAAAAAAAAAAGTATGCAAATTATGTAGTGCATAAAATGCATACTATAACCGTCATTGTTAAATCTGACAAACCTCGAAGGAAAAGAATGTCACATGTCCCAATATTTTTGTATGGATAGAAAAGCTCGGACTAAGAAAACACTTTTTCTTGAATTGGTCTAAATGGTGTTTCGTTCCAGAAGTCAGACGGTACCTTGACAGTAAAGACATGCAACCTGCTGTTCAAAGTTCTTTGGATATAGGGTAACACGACCTTTTGACTTTGTCAAGTCCTGCTCGTCTGTCAGCAGAAGCTAATATTAGGCAGTTTTACGGTTAAAACAAACCTTAAAAACGCACGATTCGAAATGATCGGAGGACTGAGAAGTCGTCAATTCAAAAGTTTTTCTATTTAAGACGGTAGTTTTTAACCAGAGGGTTCTTAGATGTCGTCGTCGTGAGCTTGGAAGAGGGAAGAATTTATTGTTTTTACATTATATGCTCGCATGCTATTATTATTTTGTACAGGTGTCTGTGGCTTTCATCATACCAACACAAAGGATCCGTGTAACACAAAAGATTAAAAACCCCTGATTTAGGGTCTTCTTAGAGTCTTGACTTTTTGTATAAAACGTTAATGCATTCCCTATTTGTTTTCTCCTCACTTATTATTGCTGACAACATCAGAATACACTGCACAAGGTTTATCTCAACGAATCAATCATCAAAACTATATACGAATATATAAACTATCAAATAGGCATATCATGGCAATTCTGCAATCTATAAAGTTTACAGAAAAAAAAAAAAAAAAAAAAAATCTCAATTTATTTCAATCTTAATATAATGTTGATGAATGAAAAAAAAAACAACAATGATACAATAGCTAAAAGAGAAAAATTTATCACCACACTGTAGCAGCACATATATAGCAGCACTGATCTTGATTAAAATGAAGATACATAACACTTGACCATAAATACATTGAAGCATGATTTACGACACTTAAGTTCTTGGGGGGGAAAAAGGGCAAAAGTCACACACACGACGGTAAAGACGAAAACAACACACCTGGTAGACTATTCCAAATGAACCAGAAGAACCCGATAGGCTGGAGAGAGCTTTGAACCTGAAGACAGCAAAGTCAAGAAAAAAAACATTACCATTTCTTTAGATCACCAGCAATCAGTATTTGGTCCTTGCACTTCAACAGTGAAAGACTAAAAAATTGTTCATATATACAGTCGAACCTTGATATAGCACCAACATGGCTTAGCACCAGAAATTTCAACCGTGATTCATTATAGTGCTGAACTAATTTTCTTAATGACTACAAAATATATATATAAAAACACTGTCCAAATCTATCAAAAGTGGATCAAAAATTCCCAAAAACTCTTCAAGTGTCAAAATAACAATACGAAAGCAATCCCTTGATGATACTCTCTCTAGTACCATATTTCCCTGAAAATAAGACCAACCCAAAAAATAAGCCCTAAAATGATTTTTTGAAATGCTCAAAATGTAAGCCATATCCCAAACATAGGCCTCAGTTAAAATCATTGGTCAGACGAGTGCATCTTATTTATATTACTTATATTTAGAGAAGGATAAGTAATATTAAAGAGGTGAAAGAAACAGGATAGCTGACCTCAGACAAGATATTTCGCCCCATGATCGTAAAAAGGGGTTAACCTTTCATTACCTGTCTTTTTTTCCTCGAGGGCAGTCACATGCCAATAGTACGATTGAGATTTATACTGAAAATTAATTTTAAAAAATATATATTTTTAATTATTTGTAAATACCCAAGTGGGTGCCTTTGGCTGAGAAAAAAGTTCTCCAAAGTAAGGATTCCCAGCACTACCTATCTCTTGATATCATAGGCGTGATGATCAAGCTATCGAAGAAAGAGCCGTCTCAACATATTGGGACCCCACCCCCCCAACCTAGTCAGGGTCCTGAGTCTTAAGTGCATAGGAGTTGTGACAATGATATTTTGTACAATGCTAACGGACTGACAATGCTGTATGTGGACTGGCTGGCAGGCAAGCCAGGTAAAGACCCTAGAACACCACTTTGCCTGAGAACCCATGTTGCTGTTGAGACGACCCTGATTCTTAGACCATTCGATCTTGGAAATCAATGAAGAGAAATCAGCATGGAAAGTTTGTCAAGCCTACCCTGCAAATAGATTAACCTCTGAACAAATATATTTTTTTACATTAAAAAACCACCACCCGAAAATAAGCCCTTAACACATATATTTTGGAACTAAAAATAACACAGAAATACCTCGACTTACGAATTTTTCAGCTAAGGATGATTTTCCTGCCTCGGCTAACCGATGCAGATTCTGCTAACATTTTCATTGATATGGATGCAGATTACATGAAACAGTTACATTGTGAGCTCAACTTCAGTGACAATCATGACAATCATCATCAGAATTATTATCACTTGAAATCTAATTAACTCATGTCCACCTTGGAATCTTTTCTCAGATGTGACTTCACTTCTCTTTCTAAATTTTTTGAACTATTTCATGCCAAATGAAAGATTCAGCTAATAAAAAATACACTGAAAAAAAAGGTGCCTAAGTTTTCAGAGCAAGACTCATTCTTTTCTATCTGTATGCATCAGACCTAGAAAAATGAGTTGACCAAATCACAAATAGATGGGGACACCTACGGATTCAACTGGATTGCGAGTGTGTCAACATCACCTGAAGTTGGCTGTGTGTGTACACATTAAATAATGTGTAAAAGAAAAGGACCTTCAATATATCTCTCATCTTCCTGCATATTTTCATTTATCCAATTTTGAAGCTGTTCATTTTAGCCTTCAGTCAGTCAGTTTTTGTTTTTCTTGTAGCGTTCTTCTGTGTTTAAAAAACTTATCTTTAAATTTTGGTTAGAACCTGTAATGAATAAAATGATTTCCATAGAAATCTATGGGAAATCACGTTTTGGCTTACAAAGATTTTGGCTAACGAACCGGATTTCAAACAGGCCAAGGTATAAGACTTGGTCTTAGTTTTAGGGGGGAAAACAGTACTTCAAAAAGCAAACCACATGCAGATTAAGACTGAAGGTTTGCCCAAGCTAGCTACTTGTTAGACTAGAATGCTGATGTTGTATGCATTAAGGACATATTTTTTGATGGTAAAGAAAAAATACACCAAACATTTTTTTTTTTTTCAGTTACGTGATATTTCAACCAAGTTTTACATTCTGTAGGCAGAAATACAAGAGTGGGTATATATATGCTTGACGCCACTGCACCCCCCATAGGCAGATACTTTCCCCTTCACCAAAAAAAAAAAAAAAATTGTGTTATTAGCATACGCAGAAAGGCAGAGCAAAATGTGCCCCCCCCCCATCCCCATTTGAAGAGCCCGTATCTGCTTATACCGCCCCAGATATTTGAGTCTTGTTCCACTCCTGTTTTGATCCCTCCTTTGCACACATTAATCTTTATTTTCTCAAATAAGCCTGTAAAAATAGTATATCCTGCGGAAAATAGTATTAGATTTTTCACTAAGCACATTCCTTTTTAAACTGATACAGATGTAATGAATGTTACAGCAGACTTTTTTTTTCCTATAAGAAGGTCAGACTGTATACACTTATCAACACTTACGTCACGTCATGCATCCAGGTTTCAACCAAATACTTACAAACCCCAAAGCAGAATGTTTTGCATTGTTCTGCAGCAAGACCTTGGCTGACTGGAAATGTCCTGCTGTAAAAGCAGCATAAGTATACTGCTTTTCACACAACTTCTCTTTAAATTCTTCCAGATTGCTCTGCAATAGCACTGACTATTCTGCAGCGTACGATGCAGATTTCATATTCTGCTTTGGGGCTTACAAACAGAGAATAACTGGTATACATACAGGGAGGGTGCATAGCTGGCACTGCAATTTAATAGCGAAGCAATGACCCTAGAGGCATACTTCCTAATTTGAAAAAGCAACCAAATAAAATGTGGACCTCAGATATGTCATTCATATTACAAAGGGTTACATAGTTATTAATAGAGCTAGGATTTTTATGTTCTAAAAACTTCTAAAAAATGCTCTTAAAAAACTGTAAATATGCCCTAAAAATTTTTTTCATTCCTATCTGAAATAACAGTTTTAGCAAAATAATATAATTATGCAGTCAAACGTGCAAAAATTTCCCTTTTCAGCCAGTTCTACCCTCCGAACTCAGAATTAATGTGCTGCCATCTATAGGCAAAAAGTACCTAGCTAAGTAGTGTAGTTTATTAAGCTTCAGAAAAGCACAAAATCAAAAAATAAACTAATAATTTTTTATTTGACAAAAACTCTCTAAATTCTCCCCATTTACCAATTTTTCCCCACGAGTTACCATCACTGACACCGATTCAGATCAACCGCAAAAACCAGTCTGAAGCAAGATTGGAATAGCGAAGAAAAAATTTACTTTTTATTGAAAATCATGAAATATGCAAAATATGCCTTAAAAATTTGAAAATATGCTCTATCACATAAAAATAGCAAAATATGCAAAGAAAAAAAACATGTAAAGAAAGAAATCCCAGCCCTAGTTATTAAAACACGAAAATTAACTTTTCATACGAACACCCTGTCCTCAAAAACTATTAAAAAATTGTTGTCCCGTCACTCCCAAGTCCAACAAACGAAATTCAATGTTTCTAAGCGCAATACTTGTATGAGAATTTGAATTAAAAAATATACTGAGAAAAATTGGGGGGGGGGGGGGAAGAAAGAATAATTTTTCCTTAGCATATGGCTGCCCCCCCCCCTCCTCCAACGTTTTTCCATTTTTTGAACTCAAATATCTTGGCGAATATTACTTAACAGTGGAATTTCTTTTTTAGCCTCAAGACTTTCTAATTAGGTTTTTGAAGACAGGGTGTCTGTATAAAAAGTTATCTCTTTAAATTCTAATGATTATACAACACCTTGGAACACGGATTATGTATATGAGTTGTGCATGTTACTTGGATACTTTTTCTAATTGGAAGACTGCTTCTAAGATCAATGGTTTGCCAGTAAATTGCTATGCACCCTGCATATGAGTTGGAAATATCACTATTATCAACACAGACTTACCACAACTAGCTCAAACGTCTAAAATTAAAGCGAGAACTAAACGTTAAGAGTGGATAAATACTGTATATACTCACTTATAAGCCAACTCCCCTGCATTTGAGGACCACAATAACTGCTATTAACTATTAATATTCTAAATTTGAAAAAAAAAAATTCAAACTGTTCTTACGTTTGATAACCCTTAGAATTTCCTACAAACCGCAAAAAATTTCCCACGCATGGACCGATTTTGAATGATGTATGGGAAATTTTCCACGAGTTTGCCTCGCTGGTTATGGGGGGGGGGGGGGACTACGAGCTTTAAAAAAACCATCTATCCCTCTCTTTGAGCAGGCTCTACGTGAATGTACTAGTTGGACATGTCTATAAAAATTATCCAATGAGCATTTACTAAACCTCTTAACGTTGGTTTGGTTTTTTGAGCACTTGACTCACAACTTAGTTTACTAATTAATCACTTAACACAGGAGTGCACAACCTTTACAGTCCACAGGCCAAATATGCGATATTTCTGTTGCGCGCAGGGTATAATCTTCTATATAAAAGAGCATTGGGTTTCTTCTGGGACAGTGGAGGAAACTGGAAAAATGTTCATTAATTATCATTTAGTTGAAGTACACATAAATAATGCTTGATATTTCACCTCATTGGTTGTGGAATTATATCAAATATGTTTTGAAAACAATATTTTTTTAACATTTAATTATAAATATCTCACCAAGATGTGCAATATGTAATTTTCCAATAAAGCACACATATTAAAACAAATTATTTCAATAACTGCCCAAAATGTTAATCGGAGTATAAAAAATATTATACAATTTAAAGTGTAATTAATACATGTTTATTGAAAACAATTAGTTTTGTATGTTGAGCACATTTATCTAATTATTTCACAATATATAACTACAAGGAGTAATACGTCACATTTAAGAAAAATATAAATGTATTTTAGGAATTATCATAGGACTTGTGTATGATCGACAGGCGTTCCCTATGCAATAAGACCAAAGCTGCTGGGAGGCATCAGATATAACAGCCAATTGAAATGCTTAGAAACATTTTTAATCGTAATGTTTTTTCACCATTATGAGTGACTATCTCCATGAGGTAGAAGCATACTTGACGTAATTTAAAATTTTTAATTGCAATCAATATATCAGCTACAGAGAGATTGTGCATGTAGCACTGATTATTATCACGAATGAATGGGGCTTTTTTACAAAATGCTGATTTGATGCCTTATTTGTAAATCATAAAATTAAGATATGAAGAGACTTTTCTTCCCTACCATTTGTTCTCATGTCAAGTTGTTCTGCAAATTCACCTTTATATATGTTTTTGTATTCACTCACTCAACTTTGGAACAGCCTAATGGCTGTCATAACAAAAAAGGTTTTGCTACACCACGTTATACTGAACTGATGAAAGCGAACAATTAATTTTGAAATGGTTATGTTTCTTGTCAACAAAAGTAATTTGAAGTTCATAAATAAATAAAGGACTTTTTATTCGAATACACAATTAATAAAAACTTTCAAAATTGACACTATATTAACATTACAGTTGATAAAATCCTCCTGTAACAGCAGTAAATTAAGCTTACGATTGCACGAGTATGAAAAGAAGTTAATTTTTTACAAATCAGTTCCTTCCACATTTAATGAGGCTTTTCGAATAGACCTCATAATCATCATCACTCCTGAGGGACATACACTGGATGATCCCCATAGAGATCAATGTTAAAATTGCAGATTTTAGCGTAGAAATGCGGAAATTTAATGGGGTTTTCCGCCACATCAATAATTTTAAAAACTGAATTGAATCTTTGGTTTTCGAAATATTGAGCTCGCTTAGAGATACAAAGCCTAGAAAATTAAATATAAAATAATGAGTCACACCATTAATGGTGTGACTCAAAGCATGTGACTAAAGCAGGAAAATGAGAATTACTGTCTCCGTGCTGTCTTATATTATCCAATTGCACCAATCCATATAGTTTAGAATGTTTTTAAATTAATTATAGGCCCATATAAATTACATCGAAGAACCGCAGCTTTAATCAAGCATTTTTTGAAGGAAAAACAGGCAGATCGATAACTTGAAGTTAAAAAAAAATTCAAAATTTCTAGCTCCCATTAAAAAGAAGAAAAAAAAGGATTCATTTCTATGTTTCTTTAATTTAGATTTGTTTCTTTCATGAATCGCACAGGAAGTCGCCATATTGGTTACCTTGTATGTCCCTCAAAATATCACGTGATCCAAAAAGCCTCATGGAAGAAACCTATTTCTTCCTGCTGTTTTTCCCCCCATGGTATTTTCCAACTCGAAAGGAGCTTCCTAATCTTAGCAGCGACATACCTGATGAGCTTTTCAGATATGTCAAAATACTTTTAAGCACCCCTTCAAATTCTGCAGACCTCAAAAGAATTTCCTCGTCTTTCGCATTCATTCATTCTAACCTGAGAAATCGATTACAGCATACAACTGCTAAAAACACTTTTGTTTTTCAATGTTGCACTGCAGTGAGGAAAATGAGGATTTTTATAGTATTTTCAGTAACAACTTGTTTTCTAATAATCTTTAAAATAAGGTAAAGAAAATTTTCATTTTCAAATAGTACGGAAGAGATCAGTGCTATTTAATAAATGAATAAATAATGTTGTTACTTAAAGAAGTTAAAAATAATTTTATGAATCAGATTGAAATTAGATGAATGGATTTTAAAAACTTCAATGAAATTTCTCTAGGTCTGATGAAAAGCTTCAGCTAGATATATGATCTTGGTCAAAGGGCCGATATAACTTTTCTAATTCATTTTACATGTGCATAGTTAAATTGTCGTAGGCCTGATTCAAATTTATTAGAGGTGTTAAAATGCATTTGCCATACCTTACATTGTAGTGCAAATGATTAATATGGAAAAGGATGACTGACTTCTTCCGCTTGGAAGAAGCAAGGTCGGCAGTTCTTTTCTATAAGCGGAAGAAATACCCAACTCTTCAAAAGACAGGTACAGTTGTTAATTTGCATACATAATTAAATTAGTGAAATTAAATTTACTTAATGTCATACAAAATATGCATTTGCTATATCTAAAGTACAAATTCTTACTTATATGATAAATTATTGACAGAAAACTAGTTTCTTCCACTCTGAAGAAACTTATTTCTTCCGGCCAGTTTTTCCCGCTTCGGAAGAAACAGTCCAACCCTGATATAAAGGGTGGCCATACGACCTATATTTTACAGGATATTCCCCAGCCTTAAAATTTGTAAAACAAATATTACGATGACTTTATCTCTCTTGGAAAAACTGATAAATCAATGTTTGGTATGTTTTGCTGAGTACCAACTCCCTCAAACATCGACCACATGTGGCCTGCGGGCCAGTTGTTGGCCATCCGTGGTGTATATATATCATTGACTATTAATATTCCTACTAATTTTTAGCAATTTCTTACTCTATTCTTCACACACTTCATCATCACTTCAACAGATTCACCTACAATTTCTTGAATACATGATTTTATGAGAACGATTCAACCAATTTTACACAACTGTCTATAACAAGTTCTTCTGTCTTTGGAAATTTACTTTTTCTTGCTCGATTTCAGTTTTCCCAAGCTATTCATCTTGCCCCTTGCTTTAAAATGTAACATATCTGTGTCCTCCCAACCTCGAATCATTTGCCAGAGCGCAAAAAACTCCCATTTCATGTTATTCAGTGTATTTGATGACATCAATTTTTACTCTTCAGAATCTGTTCTCTCAGTGATAGAGAGTGACAATTATTAGAGCTGGCCACTTTAAACAGCATGAACTCATGTAAAATATATGAGTACAACAAGAAAATGACGTCAAAAATTAACGAAGTTCAAGCCAAAATTTCATTGAAAAGTAGACAAAAGGCAGATCAAATATTAGAACTTGTGCTGGCTTCTAGCGAGCATAAGTGACAGAAATGGTGTCTGTGACTGTATCTCTGAAAGTGACCATTAAGCAATGGTTCGAGATATATTATTTAAATAGGCTTTTGCCAGGATATTTTTATATGGCTGTAAAACAGGGATGGCCGTTTTAGGAGGGAAGTATACTGTGTGATGCAATCCTCATTCATGAATTTGAATAAGGATAGAGCATCAGAATGTAGCCCAAAGTTTACCAAAATGTGGTAAGAATGAGAAATTTTGGTACAATATATATAACGTTAAGTAATTAAGCTATACGAAGATATATACATTCAGGCCACTTTTACAAGATTTTTTTAGGGGGGGGGGGACCACTTATACCATCTGCACCATTTAAAGGTATACCATCAGAATATACCCCAAGAATAAAAACTTTAGCTAATACAGTAAAACTTCGATTAACCGTCACTCATTTAACTGTCAGTTTTTGTTATCAACTAAAAAAATGTGTGAGTATAAATAAACAGTCATCTTTAAAATTGTTGACGGATTACATTTTTTACACCCTATTATATAAAGCTGGAAGCGATTGTATGATGGTGGAAGTAACTAATCGTCGGTGGCAGAGGTGTTGAGGTTGATCTGGCGTGCCACAAACCCTTCACTAACCAGTCACTATTGTGTTACATACTAGTTTCAGTCGTGATAGAGTTGTTAGACAATGTTATCAAAGTGCATCAACTGGTTTGAAATGCAAGAGGAGGCAAATGCAACACAGATCCTACCTACTTCTGCGTAAGATACGAAACATCGCCAAGCAGAAAGCTTGAGCCTCAAAGACACAGACATGAAAAATTGTATATTTTAAAGTGCTCTCTAACGTAGGTTTTATAGTATTACAATACATTTTTACAGTATACTACTCTTATATTGAAGTTTACATTGATCGTTTTGTAAAATTAGATACAATTGTATGCATTATTCACTTTTAAAGGATTTTATTTCAATTTTCGTCCCAACCCCACAGCGAAATCATGTTACTGTACATAGTATTAAGAGATTTCTGTTATCCGTTTATACGGTTATCCATCACAGCCCTGGTCTGGACGATGACGGTTAATTAAAGTTTTACTATAATCAACCAACAGGGGTCTACTCCAATTTTTTGTTCCTTTTTTGTGGAAATTTTCCTATTTTCGTGAAAAGGATCACTGACATAAGAATAAGTAATTTTGTGAGATGCGAATTAATCTAATTAATCTATCGTGAAAGAAATCAAATTCCAAATTTACGGTTTCATTAATTTTCATTTTGTGAAGGATCTGTTTTTTTAGATCCAAAATTTTGTGAACGGTTTGGGAAAAGGATCCAAATTTTGGCAGGTTGGATCCCTAACCAATATGATATTCTTCAAGGGAGAAAAATTACATTTTGGTAATTTTTAAGCGTTTTTCTTTGGAGGGGACTCACTACGTTTAAACTAAGCAACCTTACCTGAAACTAGCATATTTACTTGGCATTGAGAAATTTTTGAATGCAATTGGCAACTTTACTACTTGCCTTGATAGTCCTAACTTTTTTGGCAATATCCCAAATCTTTATGGAAGAAATATCATCCTGGATGGGTCATTCCCAAAAAAAGTGTACAAACTGTTTCCGAGACTTTGTAATTTTCTTTACAAAATTTCAGAGCACTCTGGTGGCAATTTTAATTTTTTTCTAGTTCTTCATTTAATTCTCTGTCATGCAGTGTTTTTTGTTTCAGATGGTATCTAATTTTTTTAAATAATTGTTTGTAGCAAAACGTCAAAATCTGGCTGTCCCAGCTTCAAAAAAAAGTGTTAAACAAAGAGACGTGGTGCAAACCTGGAATTTTTTTTCAGAAAACTTGGAATCACATTTTATATATGTGCCATAGATGAATAAAACTGACAATAAAATTTTGAAAAAAAATAAATTTTTCTTATGAAACACTATTTTTTTGTTCATGTACTGAAGTTTTTTCCCATTTTAAAATGTCCACTCTGTTACGGTCATTTGGGAAATATATTTTTATATACGGTATAATACCAGATAACACTTTTGAGCTTATTGAAAGGTTTACTTTAAATGCTTGATCAACAATTTTGGATTTGACTTTCGCAAAATGACTTAATATTCATTTTATGTTAATAAATTCATAATATTCATTATACACCAGATTTTTCTGTCAGATGTTCACTCTGTTACGTCATTATAATAAATAATTAAGATTTTTTTTTTCATCTACATCAGCATCTAGTGATAGCACATGGAGATATGCTTCAAAATATAATAAAAGTTTTCACAAATTATTTAAATTTATAATGAAAAAAAAAAATAACTTACGCTAATTTTTCCACTCTGTTACGTCTTCCAAAAATTCAACAAATGCAACAGAATGGAAACTATGATTTAAAGTAAAGCTTTCTTAGGAAGAAGTTTGAAGTTTTTAGTTAAATTTAATAAGTTATCTATTCAATTTAAACCCTTTTTAACACATTCTCCCCCCGTCATATTTTTTCAGTTAAATACAAAAATTAAATAGTACAGATCGTCAAAATCACTGCCAGGCACAGATCTAGGGAGATTTGACATAGGAGGTATTTTAGTATGAATAAAGGTCGTTATGTGACAATATGGCAATACATTCTGTATTTTAAGGGACAGAACAATTATTTCCCTACATTATTTTTGTTTCCTGGCTCTATCCCGCAAGTCTCACTGGATATACTCGATCACTAATGTGATAGACATAAATGCGAGATTTATACCAAAATCAAATTACCATCCAATTTCAACAAAAAATTTTGAAGTAAAAGAAAGTTGGAAATAGGGAAACATGCTTATGTTGGCAGCACAGTAATTTGAAATATAAATTGATTGCACTATATAAACTGAGATTGATCCAAACAACATCTCCTGAAACCATAGTCGATGATATCACGTGTAGCAGTGTGTCTAAATTCTGTATGTATGGCAAATGTTTGAATTGTCATGACAAGATGGTATCAATGAATGAAATTTCTAAATCCCTGGATGAGAATAGCACTGCAAAGTGTGAAGAATGGCACAAACAAGAAAAAGTGGAAAAGAATGGTAAAATGATAGACGTTACAAAAATAACCAGAGCAGAGATTGTAGAACCTAACAGACTTGATCAATGTTTTTCAAAAAGAAATGAAATTGTTCAAGAAACACATTTTTAACATCCAACACCAATATAAAGCTTACCAAATATGCATTAGAAACATACAAAAACATGAAGCTGCTCTTCACGTGTATTTCAGTAAAAATTATAATTGCAAATTATCTGAAGAAGTGCAAAGTCATCATTTCGGTGGGTCAAGAAATCAAGTATGTCTTTATACCTGTGTGCGGAATGTGTGAAGCTAATTTTGTTCTGCTGAGTTTTTGTCACCAAATTTGGAGCATGGACCTTCATCTATTTGGACTCGTTTGGAACCGATTTTGAAAGTGATGAAAGATGAATATGAAATAAATGTGGTTCACTTTTTGTTCTGATGGACCTTGTACTCAGTGCAAACAAAAGAAAAATTTTTACTTATTGGACAAATATGTCTCAAAATATTTAAAGTGGTGTACTTGGAATTTTTTTGAAGCAAACCATGGAAAAGGAGTAGTTGATGGTGTTAGTGATATATTGAAAAAGACAGCTGATAGCATGTGGGAATGACACCAGATGCTACTCAGTTTTTCACAATTCTCAAAAATGCCACCAATGTAAAATTGTACGAAATCAAAATGAAGAAATAAAAGGTATAAAAAAAATTATCCCAAATGATAATTGCATATACCTGTGCTGAAAGGCACTATGGCAGTCCACCAAATAGTAGCAACTGGCAATGGATTGCTACAATACAGAGACGTTTCTTGCTTTTGTGAAAGAAATGCTAATCTCTGTGAATGCTATGAAAATAAAACTTGCTCTTACCAAAGAAGTATAAAACTGGAAGTTTCACAACCGAGAGTTTGAATCTCCGGAAAATGACATGCAAGAAAATAGTGAAAACTATGCTATTAACTCCAAAGGAAATAACGATGAAGAAATGTCAACTGGTCTAATTAAAGCAGATGTTCATATGCTCATCAAATTTTATTCTGGCGATGTATATAAATCTACGTAGATACGTTGTTGTAGCCCAAAATGACATTGAAGATGATGGTGGAGGTCAAAGTTATGTGCCGCAAAACTATGAATGATGCTAGGAAGCTGTTCAGAGCTGATGACAAAGATATCTCGTACATCCACTTTGACCAGATTTAAAAAATTTTGCCAGAGCCAAAATTCAAACCATGAGGAGGGGGGGGAGGGCATGTTTTTTTTAATTTCCTTATAGTGGGGATGTTTTTCAGATGTCGTAGAGGAGTCTCTGGAATACCTTTCATATTGTCTATATAATTGTTGAAAAAATAAAAGTGTATTTAGAATAATTGCGATTGCTTACTCTAAGGCTACGGACACACGGGCGTGAAACGGGAGAGGGGAAAAACTGCAGAAAAACTGACAACAGAGAATTGTATGGGACCGGTCACACACAACATGCGTTCCCCCACACAAAAGGCACGTTCTCAACGTCACAGGCACAAAAACGCAACTGGTTCCGTTTCTTTCGCGTGTTTTTCGTCAGTTTGGTGGTCACAAGAATTTCATCACCCTGCGGTTCTTTTTTCTTTATCCCCTTCATTTTTCTTTTTTTTGCCAGAAATGGAGCATTTGGATAGTGAGTTGATTATTATAACTAGAGCACGGATTATATGCAAATGCATATTTTGGCCCTTTTTTAGCATTAATAATGCAGGCCCATCATTTAGGGTCCCCCCCCCCCCCAGGCTTTTGAAAATACACTAAAAATGGTATATATACGCAAATATATATACATACATTGAGTACATGAGCAGCTTTGCCCCCCCCCCCCGGAAAATGTTGAAATGACAGCCCTGAAAATGCATAAAATAAGAGAATTTTCAGGTTTTTTTTTCGAGGTAGGATTTAATGAATTAATAGAGATTTTTACAATACAGTATTTTCAAAATATCAACCATTTTATAGTACAGTATTGTCCTGTGTATAATCTGCGGTGGAGCAGAATCTGCATGCGAAAAATTTGAAGAAAAAAACCCACGCATAATCCATGATAGCGTATTACCCACAGGATTTTTAAAAATAAGAATAAAAACTTGTGTTTTAATAATCAGCCCACTGTTACGCTAACTAATGGTCGCACTGTAATACAATCACTATAAATAAGGCTATTGTTTATTTAAGAAACAATAGCCACTATTACGACAGGCAGACGCTGCCCCTGCCTGTCATAATAATGTTGTAATGGTCATAAGGCGCTTATGACAAACAACCAATAAGGAGCTGGCACTGTGATGTCACAAAACTTGCGTTCGCGTCCGAAATACACTCTCGTGTGACCAGGGTGTAAAAGCTGCTCAAAAACAGGTTTGCGTCTAGTGGGAAACTCTCCAGTGTGTCCGTAGCCTAAGTTAAACATTTCTGTCCACCCTGTTATGGGAAGTATTTTTGCAGTTCACAGGCAAAAAAATTAAATAGCACTTCAAACTAAGATGTCAAATTATAAGTTATCAACCCATTGTCTGCCAGAAATAAAAAAATAATAATTTTAAGTAGTTAAAAAAAATGTAAAAAAATAAACTTTTCTATGTGCTATTTCGAAAAAATCATGAAAAACGATCAAAACGACAGAAAAAAAAAAAAGTCGAATTTTTTTTTTTAAACTACCTTTTTTCAGCCCATGTGTAAGAAATAAGCTGATTTCATTATTTTAATGGGTTAAAACAGCAGAAATATTTATTTTTTTACAGCGATATTTGTTTTCGTAACAGAGTGGTCAAATCCATCATTTTCAGTCATAAAACCCAAAAAATAAAACATTATTACAAAATAAAAGGGAAAAATATTTATGAAATATTAAACTTCAAGTCACTGGCTATAATTTAAGATCAATTTTATTTCGAAAATTCAACTTTGAATTTTTCATCTAAAAAATGTGAAATGTACACTTTTTTTTGGGAATGACCCATATATGGGTTGTATGTATTGATCTTTTCAACAGAACAACTTCCACGAGGGCTGGGTGAAACCCTGCCATGACTTACAGGCTAGGCCATAGGTTGTGCGCCCCCTGACTTAATGGTCGTAAATGTGTCTATAGACATACATCTTAGAAATGAACGTATTCACTCACCTGTACAAAAAATAGGTTAGCAGTTCAGTTGATACTCTTTTTATTGATGGAGGTCATTTAAGCATTCAAGAGGCTTTCTCAGACAGTCAGTACCTTGATCATATTAGAGTTGTTTCCAATTAGCTTGCAAACCAAGACATCTATGGTTTCGCCTCAAGAACTCAAAAATAAAAAACATATTGAAATTAGACGAGAGACACAAGTGTTTTTTTTTTTTGGTATAAAGACGAGAATAACACCTCATAACAGAAGAAAATGGGAGAGGGACACTGCACCACGAGCAAATTCAGGACTGAAAACCAATAAAAAACCATTTCTTCTCTAAACTTGCTCCTATGCCAGCTAATTCTCCTTTGAAAACGGTGGGGAATTTTTTCATCAAAGCCTCGACATCTCTGGACGTGACAGTACAATCAGTTTGACGAAGATATGAACATATGTACTCAACATTGGCCCCGAAAGGGTGAACATTCAAGAATGCAGATATCAGTCCGATAAGACGAGCTTCCCCAGTTGTAACAGTTGACACATTGTTGAGAATCGAAGTGACAGAGCAGCCAGCCTCATTTTCTTTTCGCAACTTATAAGCTCTGAATTCTTCGAGTTCTGCTTCTCGCCTAGCCTTTTCTTCTCGAGTAGTATCTAAATCTTGATGTAATACACGAAGCTGATCTTTAAGACTGTTCAATTCAGATTTTCCCAGAACAATTTCATTCTGGATTGCTTCCAGTTGACATCTCGCTCTATCATGCTCTTTGGCTGTCGATGTCCCGCCATTTTTTCCCCACGAATTTTCTCTTTCATCTTCACTGAGATCCATTTCATCTTCAATCCTATCCTTTAAAACTTCTTCAACATGAGCGTTCTTGATTTCCTCTGCCTGTTTTTTCCAAAATTCTATATTCTTTCGCTGTGCTTTTGAAAAATGATCCCAAACTTTCTGCAAACTAACAGTATCAAAGACTTTGCCAATTTCATTGAACTGCACCAAGATTTCTTGCATCAGCGGCTTTAACATTATTTTCGCCTTATTAATCTCATCTTCCTGTTTCGACTTCTCGTTTATTAGACGATGAACATGGTTATTAATACTTTGTATCAGCGAATAAAAATATCCGGCATTTCTTTTGTTACACTCGCCCCTCTCCAGCCATGTTATAAGAACAAACGCAGCTTGTTGAAATGTCTCTTTATCTCTGAGTTTCTCACCCAGAAGACTAGCCTCATGATCCGAATAATGAACAACTGGAGGGGGAGTCGGTGGATCATGACCACATTGCTCTAATCTTTCTCTATGACGAGCCTCTCTCTGCAACGACCTTTGTCGACACTCGTACTCATATTGATCATCCCGTGCCATAGCATAATCGACATGTAACCTCCCGGTGTTAGGAGCATCGTCTTTATTATCTATCTTGATGCGATACCCAGACAGAGATAAGGCAAGGTCAATGCAGGACTCACTAGCGTAACGGATGTGACAAAAGTTTTTTTTGCTCATCCTTATGGTAAGTATCTCGCCAAATCCTTCAAAAATTTCTTTTATGATTTCCTCTGAAATATTATCCGGCAGTCCCCCAATAAAAACAGTTTTGCATCCCAAGGGTCTTTCTCTCGTAGTTGGTGGTAGAGCATTGGGATTTGGAGGATACAGCACACACGAATTAAAATGCAAAATTTCTCTAGTGCCCAACATCCCATGCTGACCATTGTTACCCATCCCCATAGATGCACATGAATTCAAACCTACCTGGAGTCGGGATATATGATCAGATAGATTCACGTTTGGCATGGACGCCAAACCCACTGACGAAGAAACTGGCGTTGCATTCATTTGTTGTAGAGGGCTTGTGCCCCACTGCAACCAGTTCATCAGAGCAAAAGCATCATTAGAAATCGGATTTACACCTGCCCCAGGATTGGGCACATTCCAGTTTGGTGGGAACGCCCTACCCGCTGACGTAGAAGCCACCGTAGCTGCATTTATGTTCATTCCTTGTGGGGGGTTCCCGCCCCACTGTGAACAGTTCATTGGGGAAAAGGCGCCATAGGAGGTTGGACATGCACCACCGGCTCCAGGATTGGATACATTCATGTTCGGTGCCAGCACCCTACCCGCTGATGTAGAAGCAGGCCACTGTGAACAGTTCAACGGTGCAGAGGTTGGGTTCGTGGAGGCGGCAACTGCTGAGCCATTCACAGCGGTTTGTTGTTGGAGGTTGTCGGTTTCTCTACTCCCACTACCGTCAGAAACGTGTCCCTTCCTCTTTCTTCCACCGTCGGTGTCGCTGCTGTGGTCATCATCATCATCATCGTGGCTGCGTTTTCGTATCTCCGGGTTTTCTCTTCGATAACCATCGTTCCCGGTTATCCCCGTTGAAGACACGTGGTTCGATTCCCGAATCTCACCAGAATCCTCATCACACAGCGACAATCCGTCCTCCATTTTTGCTCACTGAAGGGACACCTCCAGAATTATATTATGTCAACCCTCGATATACTCACACGAGACAAGATTTAAAACGAAACTAACTGAACGAAGAAATAATGCGTGGTTCGAATCAAGGGGAATGCGACGAAACAGCACCAGGAACAACAAAGTAAAGGGTATTGATAAGCTGTTTACAACGCAATAACAATTATACAGGGTGGGCTTTTGGCAAAAGAAGCTGTTTTGCAGATTTGCAACAAACTCATTCAGGATACCTTTGTAACGGCTAGCGTCACAGAACCGGTGCTTCTTCTTTTCGCTGACCGCTTATTTTTTCATGTCCTTGCATTAGGATAGTGACCACACATCCCGTATTTCCCGGGACAGTCCAGGTACATTTTGTTTCTCTGTCCGTCCCGACTTTTTTAGCTAAAGTGTCCCGGTTTTTTCCCAATTTTTTACACGAAGCCTACTTGAATTTTTATTTTAATTCATTGAAATCAAGGATTGAAATTATTTTTCAACTCATAAATTATGTTATGACAGAGCCTGGCGTGCTCTCTCGGTTCTAAACTAAACTAATTATTTTATGATAATTACAACTATAAGTAAGAATATTAATACAAGATTCTGATCGTAATACTGGTTATTTGTGGAGATGAAGATTACAAGGAAGAAAATTCATCACTGCCCTCACGGGGACTCGAACCCCGGTCTCTCGCTTGCCGGACGAGTGTTCTACCATCCCAAGTAGTCGCATGACGTCAAATATGACGTGAAAATTTGGTCATTTTCTCTGAATGACGTCAGTCAAAATAATAATCACGTCATTTCAAAGTCACTTAATGACCACGAACAATAAAGGTCAGGAAATGACGTGATGCTTGATGACCTTAATGAAATATCAGGTCATTTCATGACCTTCATTAGCCACGAAGGTAATGAAAAGACGTGATATTAAATGGCGTTAATGATTTTGCGTCATGAAAATCACGAATTTCGAGACAACCAAAAAAAACAATGAAGACCAGGACAGTCCCAGGCAATACGGGATGTATGGTCACGCTATTCCTATCGGAAAGTTCACATGAGCCAGAGTTGCCAGATCCTTAAACGATTTCCAGCCAAAATCATACTCAAAAGTAGCCAAAAGAATTGCTCACAATATTTCAACTTGATATGGTCCATAGGCACCGGAACCTAGGGGCTGAGAACACTTGAGCCCCCCCCCCCCAATAAATTTTGTAGGGGGGGGGGTCTGAGCCCTGTTTTTTCTAATAATTTCTGAAAAAACAATGAATGCATCCTCTCTCTCATCTGCGTACGCGCTCAAGTCCCGTATATTCGGTATGACCAACAACATTCAGCCCTCCCAATGTTCTCTTCATGTCGGCGCGTCTGATATGGTCATCTTTGTACTAACGAAATTTTAAGTCCGATGCAAGACACGTTCTTGATTTCTTTCAGACCGTGCACAACTCAGGTCTATCATCATCTATGGGCGACCTAGTTGTGCCGAAAATGTAATTATGTGTGTACCTAACAGTCGGAGTGCATATGCCATACCTGCCAACTTTTGAAAATGAAAATTCGGGAGATTTTTGCGCAAACCCGTATTTTATGCTTAAACCACTCCCTAATAAATACAATAGGGATTTTTCCAAATAAAATAGGGATTTTCCAAACATAAAAGTTGAAGCGTAGGGAATAAAATCCCTACTCAAAACCTGAAGTCAAATTAAAATAGGGATTTTACACACATGGAAGTTAAACCCTTGGGAATAAAATTCCTACGCAAAAAAACAAGTGAAATTGGAGACCAAAACTTCAATGATGTAAAAATAAATATTGTGTTCAATCAGAAACGCTGTGAACAAACATTCTGCGCGAATGACTCCAAAATCATCGGAAGATGAAGGAAAACACCGTCAATTTTTGAAGAACACTGACTTTTTGTGACACTTGCTTGTTTTTTTTTTCATTTCACATGAGTGATGATGGCAGTCTTTCCATGACCGATGTTTATGTCCGTAACACAACTTGTACAAAAAGGAAAAGTCGGCCCTCTTCTGGAACGTTTGATGAAAGGAAATTCATCGGAATAAGTATCTTTAAAATTGATTAAATATATTTTTGCTTATCAGTATTCATGCTTTGTTATATCGCACGTACGCAACTTCAACAAAAGAAATTTTGACCACATGTGCATCACCATAATCTTCAATTATTATCCAGGACTATTGGCTGCTAAGCTATTTCCCTGCACAATAAGACAAACAACTTCCTTGTTACCATCAGAGGGTTTGTAAAACTTCCTTAAAAAGGGAATTTCCCCATTTACGACGTGTGACGTCATTTCGAAAGGGAAAAAAAAGAGGCTTCATGCTCCACAAGAAATTCCTTAGGGATTGTTTTCATAAGCGGGGATTTTTTAATGAAGTAGGGAATTTTTAGGGACAATTAGGGATTTTTGTGATTTTCGTAAAAATTCGGGAGATTTAAGAACTTTTCGGGAGGTCGAGCGATGAAGCTAAAATTCGGGGGATTCCCGAAAAATTCGGGAGACTTGGCAGCTATGATATGCAGTGTTGTGTTTGATTTTCAGTGCTGCCATCTATATTTCAGAAGAAAAGTGAGTGTTATGATTGAATAACATTAGTACGGTTTGTAGACCTGCAGCTGTCTGTGGCAAGTCGGCTTGCATTTGCGTCTTGAAGTTGGGAAGCACCGAAAACCAATTTCAGCCGACCACATACTGCAAATATATAGATGTAAAATACTGCAGCTCTTGCTGCCATCTATCCAGAAACTCGAGAAATTCATTGATGAATGACAAACAGAAAAAATAGGACACTTGCTCAGGGCACTGAGCTATAATTCTAACTAAAATTAATTTAATTAATATTTCACTATAGCTTAGTGGCTCAGGGTTACCAGGTTCGAAAACTGATAAAAGAGGATGCCTGCGCGCGCACCCTTAGTGACGTCACTCATCCAAATTGCCACAATAGATGACGCCACTATTCTGTCTAATAAAACCGGCCATAACAGTACTTCAGAGTTGCAGAAGTTCAGCAGAAACAGAAAAAAATCTAGAAATTTCGGCGGATATTAGTGAATGCGCTCACATCAATGAAGATATATACGTTTCAGAGTGGAGGAAAAATTTATTTTTTTTTGCACTAATTGCGCCACTTTGAACTCTCGACCACCACGGCGGCATATTCAAGAACTGAGCGGAAAGAAACTATTTTGGTGCCGGGGCCCCAAAATTTAGTGACCTCAAACTCACACAGCAAAAATTCAATGAACCATATCGTTATATGGATTACAGATCACTTGGGTGACCAGAGGTCACATTCGCGTAGAATTTGTTCATTTTTTTCAGATGAATTTTCATATTTTGGAGAGCATTTATAAGGGGACCTGTTGCTCCGGGCCCCTTGTCCCGTATTTCCCGGGACAGTCCCGGTATTTTCCATTTTTCTGGCTGTCCCGGGTTTTCCCGTTTTTTACGTGAAGCAGCATACTTGAATTTTTATTCTTTATTGAAGTCAAAGATTGAAATTATTTTTCAACTCATAAATTATACAGTCGAATCCCGTTATAACGAACACCAAGAGACCGGAGAAATCACTTCGTTATATCGAAATTTCGTTATAAAGGAAAATTTCAGGTCTCTGCATTTTTCCTATGTAAACTTATTTGGAGGATTATAAAATCGTTAAAACAAGAATTTCGTTTTAACGGTATTCGTCAAAACGGGATTCGACTGTATTATCATAATTACAACTATAAATAAGAATATTAATCTACCACATTTGTCTTGGTGAACGTGCCAGTATTGTCGTTGTGAGGAAAAGAAATGAGACGGGCTCAGAATTGGCGATTTCTATGCCCCACATCCAATCACTATGCGGTACTTGTGAGCCAATCAGGAAGATTCTACGCCAAAATAAGAAGAAACGAAGTAGGATTCTGCGTTTCAAAATATGGCAAACTTGCTAGGTAGTCTGAATGACGTTTATGGCAAACAGTGCAGAAGCCTTGAGCCAGCACCTCCTAGAGATAGAAGGCCTCTCTGCACTGTTTGCCATAAACGTCATTCAGACTACCTAGCAAGTTTGCCACATTTTGAAACACTGATTCAAAATCCCGATTGGCTCACAAACCCCCCCCCCCACACACACACACACAGGAGGGGGGAGGGAGAGAAAAAACTGGTTCGCTTTCCTCAATTTCTCTTAGGGTTGCATCATTTTTATATAGTTTCAAAAACGCCAATTTATACGTTTGGTGAATTTGGCAGGATTTTGAAGTGACGTCGTCAATTTTTAAAGCTTTATAGCTCATTAATTATGGGTCAAATTCAAAAAACTAAAAGCATTTTTCCATATTAGTTTTTCACAAGGAATCGCATGTGCAATTATTGGGCGGTCGATAGTACCAACCTGTATATGCATAATAAAGCACCCGTCACAGCCCAGCTCCCTCATCCGGGGCAGTGGCTAAAATTGACAGTTGTCGATAGAACCTGGGAGGTGCATAGTATGAAATGGAAATCCTTACTGTAAAAATACACTATAATCTCGACTCAGGGGAAGGGGGATAACAATTGTATGTGATACGGGAGAAACACTAAAAATTCACTATGGAGGATCCGTGGAAAACCTGGACTGGGGCTTGCCAAAAACTCTAGCCTAGTAGCCCTACTACAGGAGGTGCCTCCCAAGAATTTAAGTGATATTTTCACATGATTTCTGCCATGTTTATCATTCATTATTTTCCGACTATTAGTGATTATGCATAATTACCTGTTAAAGCCCGTGCGTATAAGCATCCATGTATTTGTGATTCGCCGTAGGGAGGCGCTTTGGGAGAGAGTGGGGGGGGGGATCGACCTCTCCGGGGAGGGTCGGTCTTTTCTTCTCTCTCTTACAGCGCGCTCCTCAATATAAGTTAAGTTTATTAGGTTCTCTTCTTGAGAGACACGCACGTACTTTACGGGGCCTACGTTCGCCCATCTTAATGATTGTTTCTAAGCTGTTTTTAAGGAATTAAATTGTTAATATTGTTACTCCAAAGTGGTGCGAACTTATATGACTCGATCCTCTGTCTCTGGTGAGAACTAGTTAGCTATTGAAAACAAACATGCAGTCCACGAAAAAACATTACCTAATCACATTTACCGTAGCATAAATATGTGTATTAACATCATCATCGTGCCTCCCCCTACCCGAGACCTTCATGTCTATCGTCGTCCCGTCTATGCTTGGGCAGTCTTAACGCAAAGACCCACCCTTGGAATATGTATAGAAGTGCTCTTATACCTCCTGTAAGGATCCATTCGGGCACGGCCTCAAGTGCACCCCACACGGGTAAAAGGCTTATATCCCGAGAGGGACAGAGCCTGGGTCGTGTCTGGTCTGTCGGCCTCAAGTGCATAGGGAAATGGAAATCCTTGATCATCGTACCAAGATTTTGAAGAGCATGGCGATTAGTCGGTAGGTGCCTCCAGGCTAGGTAGGGCATCCCTCTCTATTGGAAGGTCCTAACTAAGGTTCTAAAAGAGGTCACACACGTTTACCTACAACATATTTTTTCCTCCGTCAAACGTTTCACATTTGCTTCTTTTATGGCCCCTACATCCTGCAGCAATTCCTCTAGACCGGGATCATTGGCAGGAAAACTGCCCCATAGGGCAGCACAAAAAGCAAGAGGAACTGCCCGCTCAAACCTTTTGTTTTGCCTCCCCTTTGCTTGAAGAATTTTGTTGTTCTCACCGTTCCTATTCAAGTCAAACCATGCCATATAGCAGCGGTTCTCAACCGGTGCTCCGCGGAGCCCTTGGGGCTCCTTGTGCACTATCCAGGGGCTCCGTGGCCGCTTGAGGGGAAAATAAAAAACAGTAAAATTAAAAAAATAATAATAATCATAAATATTTTTAAATAATAAAAATAAATCAGTAACTTTGATGAATAATTAAGAAATGGGCCTACGGGGGCTCCGCCATAGAATTTTTTTACTGAAAAGGGCGAGCCAAAAAAGGCTGAGAACCGCTGCCATATAGTATCCTATGTTTCACTCATAGCCAGTGCCGTCTTAAGGCATGGGCCCACCCGGGCACGACCCGGGGGCCTCAAGAGAAAAGGGGCCTCACAAAAATGAGATCTGGTTGAGATTTCTGAGAATTTTCCTAGAAGGGCCTCAGAAGACGGCCCTGCTCATAGCTAGGCTGTCACCCTACTTATGGCATCCTTTGAAACCCTTTCTAGCTTATGTTGTCACCCCCCCCCCCGACTCTGGGAAACAATTTCCGAATTGTTTCCGTGAAAATAGCGTACTTATAAAAAAAAAGATAATATCTTATTTGTAAAATATGCCACTTATATGATCTGGAACTGTACTAGGTGTCACTCACTTACACGATTCGTAAATATGCGGTGGGTTACTTAGGCCTATATGACCTGGAAATGTACCGCGGATCGTTCCAGTGATCCGGAACTATATCAAGAGATGCTTAAGCGCTATGGAACTGTGCCGCGGTGATATGTAAATATGCCGCGAAACAGTTTATATGATCTGGGGAATGTGCCGCGTGTCACTTAAGTGATCTGGAACTGCGCAGAACTGCGGCAAGTGTCACTCAAGTGATCTGGAATTGCGCCAAGGGTCACTTGGAAGGGTGATCTGGAAATTTACCACGGGCCGCACAAGTGCTATGGAACTGAGCCACGGTGATCTGTAAATATGCCCATGGTTCTGTTACACGACGCGGGGTCACTTAAATAATCTGTAAATTTGCTGCTTAGGGGTCATTCAAGTATTACGCCAGCATCGAGCGGGGGGGGGGGGGGTCATCAACCACCCCTTTTTTGAAGATATTAAATATTCTAAGCTGCTGACGAAATTTTGCTGACAAGGGGGGGGGGGCGGTCAGTGTTTTGCTGACAAGGGGAAAAGGGGGTCAAAAATGGCTAAAAATCTGCTTACGTAATACTTGAATGGCCACTTAGCTCATTTTCAGGCGTGAAGTCGCGAGCAACATCAGATGACTCCAAAGGCATTTGACCCGCGGGTCACGGGTTGAGCAATGTAAGATGTATGGAAGGTTTTTTTTTTCAGCCGAATTTTTCTCATCGGTGTTTCTGAACTGGACCCTCTGTTGAGGGGAGGTATTTGGGTTGTGGTTCGCACTTCCCTCGGTAATTGAATGATAATAACGATTATTTAAAAAAAACCCATCTTAAAATAACCGAAAATTATTTCGTAATGTGATGGAGGCCAGCGACGCATTGTATTGCTTGCTCGAAAGTTTCGTTTGAAATACACGGTAAATGGTAGATTTCGAAAGAGGACGGACCCCCGCGCACGTTTTTTTTTTTTTCATTTCATCCCCCAGCGGCCGACTTTCTATTCTCATTACAATGCAACCTCGTTTATACGGCGCACGGTGTTGCGGCGCGTAAAAGCTCTACCCGCCTTGAAATGCGTCGCATATCCTTGAAAAACTGTTTTGAACAAGAAATATTATGGTTTGTCAGGGGCCGTTCAAGTATTACGTAAGCAAATTTTTAGCCATATTTGATCCCCCCCCCCCCCACCTTGTGAGCAAAATTTCGTCATCAGCTCTGCCCCTCTGAATCCTAACTCTTATTTTCATAAAGGGTGGTTGATGACGTGAGCATTATCCAAACCCGTCCCTTCCCCCCTTGCCATCAACAAGCAGCGAATCGGAACCCCGCCCCCCCCCCATCGATGATGACGTAATACTTGAACGGCCCCCTAACGGCAGATTTATGTGATTAGAGGGATTCAAAGGAAATCGATAAAAAAAATTAGCCTATATCTTTGTGTTATGTCTATTGAAAAAATTGCGACAAAACAACAGCATGGATTTGTTCTTGATATCCCACAACACAAATGCACTATACAGTCAAACCTCATTATAGTGCGTCACCCGGTTAACACGTCACTCCGCTTACAGGATCACTTTTTGGAAGTCCCAATTATCCTCAGGCAGGAATTGGCACAGCTATGGCTTACTCCGTTGAACGAGTCACTTATTGAGTCATATTTTTGCTGACTCATTAACGAGGTTTGACTGTATTGCCAAAAGCCTGTAGTGTCCTTTTTTAGAGTTTGGATATTTTTTTCTCGAATTTCTAGAAAATTACTGAACGAATCGTTCTAAAACTTTGGTCATATATATATATATATATATACCTTACATTAGTGCTCACCAACTCCAGTGAAAATTTAGTCACGAGAGCATTTACTGGATTGAAAAAAAGATTAAATAAGAAAAAAAGCTTTTGGATCAACCCCCTGTATCAGAAAAAAGCTGCAAATGACTTGCAACTTTGAAAAAATATTGCACTAACTGCGTGCAATACATCTGTGCATTTTCATGAGAATACCACTTGTATTCACGAAAATATAAATGTTTTCTATAAAAATTGAAATTTTTATCGCATGATTTTTGCTTATAGCATGCGGTTTTCAAACAAGTTTTACGAAATTGACAGAAAACATGTCGCTATACATGAGGATACTGTATAGAGATTTGAAATGCGTGAATTCGATGAGATATGAGTATTTTTAGTAAATGATTATTAATTGCGCATGCGCAGGAAATA
The DNA here is from genome assembly GCF_987345545.1 of Pholcus phalangioides. Classification (NCBI taxonomy): domain Eukaryota; kingdom Metazoa; phylum Arthropoda; class Arachnida; order Araneae; family Pholcidae; genus Pholcus; species Pholcus phalangioides. The sequence continues at coordinate 17,876,639 of NW_028301616.1, read as the reverse complement.
TAAATGTCATTTTTCAAAATTTTATTGCTAGATGTATAATGCAATTTATATGAAAATTCCAGCTGAATGTCGAGAAAATTCAGAAAGATATACACGATATTGTGAGTTGTAATTTCGCAACTTGCCGAAAGTAACTGAACAATAAGGGATCCTCCACAAATTGATATACGATTATTTGCTGTTAATTGATTACTTCGAGAATAAACCCACAGCATTATGCGAATGAGAGAAGACTCTTGTCTGATGCTATGTGAGAGGAGTATTTTGGAGCACAAACACTCGTGTATGATGTCAAAATAAACAAACCAAAGTCAAAAACGAAATAACAGCAAACAATCGTATACCAGTTTGTGGAAAATCCATTATTATTCAGTTACTTTCAGCAAGTTTTGACATTACAGCTCACAATATCGCGTACATCTTTTTGAATTTTCACGACGTTCAGCTAGAATGTTCATATAAGTTGCACTTTACATCTGGCAATAAAATCACGGAAAATGAAATTTATTTTTCCAGCGCATGCGCAATTGATAATCATTTACTAAAAATACTCATATTTCATTGGATAATGATTCGTCATATTTTGAATTCGTATCCTCTCGTCATATTTTCTGTAATGTTCGTAAAAATTGATTGAATTTTTTGCGGACCCTCAGGTGGGTATTCTCGCCCTCTTTGCGGACGACGCCGTGGTGCTCTGCAACGCCAGAAAAGCTTCACAGGCTGTTAACAATCTGCAGGAAACAACTGATGAGATCTTGGACTGGTGTGAAGAAAATGACCTTGTTCTTAATCAAAAGAAATGTCAATTTGCCTGGTTCGCAAGTCGGACAAAAATCCCACCTTACAGGAGGCTTTTCATTGGTGAACACCCTCTACGACCTGTCCATAAGGTGAAATGTCTTGGGTGCATATTCATTAAAACCATGACATTCACTCCTCATATCAAATTTGCCTGTAATAAGGCCAACAACGTACTGGGGGCCCTCAACAAAATTACTTTCCCTCAGGCCAAACTTTCACTTAAGAATAAAATTTTACTTTTGAAGTCAATTTTACGACCTACTCTTCTGTATGCTTCCCCTGCTTGGGCTCATGCCTCTAAGACAAGCCAACAAGCCAACGAGGGAAGACGCGTGGTCCAGGACCTGGCCTGGCCACGGTGGAGGGCTCACCCGAGCCAACAAGCCAATGAGGGAAAACGTGGTTCAGGACCTGGCGTTTGGCCACAGGGAAAAACAAAGGGCTCAAGCTCAATAGACGTAAAAAAGACATCAGAAGAGCTCATCGGAATAAATTGTATATTGTATAATAGAAATATTTAAATCTGTATATACTTTTTTTTTAATAATGTGTTTTTATATTCGATGTTCGTGTATTTTATATTTTTAATGTGCATAATAAAGCACCCGTCATCGCCCAGCCCCCCTCATCCGGGGCAATGGCTAAAATTGACAACGGTCGATAGAGCCTGGGCGGTGCACGGAATGAAATGCCTCTAAGACTAATATTCGAATTCTTCAACGCTCACAAAACAAAATTCTTAGACGCTTCACTTGTGCTCCCTGGTTCATCAGGAACACAAACATACACTGAGACCTTCACTTGGAAAAAAATTTTTCCTACATTAAACAGGGAACTCTGAGTTCGTACACATTAGAGACATAGTGAATTATAGTGCGGCACCTGCTCCCAGCACTTCGGCTAGAAGAAGGATGTTTCGTAGACCGAAGCAGATTTTCCACCTTAGGTGGGAAAATCTGAGATAGTTGAACTTGTGAATATATCTATATAATCGCAATTTATTCGTATCTTACTCACATATTCACTCATTTTTTTTTTACTTGCATTTACCCGCATATATTCGCATTTATATGAAAATTTAAAAAAGAAGAAAAAAATTATATAAAAAAACCCTTCCTCCCCCTGACGGAGACAAGTACTTTGAGCTGGTGTGATTTCAAAATTTTTGATGTTTTTGGACCGTTTTTCGGAACTGGCAATTTTTCACATGTACAATCCAGTTACTATTCTTTTTCAGCCAATCTCATCTATGGCTTCTGTTTGATCCGTTGGTGTGTGGCGGCATAGTTTTCTGGACTTTCCTTACCTGGCAAAAATTTTTATGGCCATGACCATGACTCACGATTTCGTCCATCTCTTTCTTGTTACGCATACACGCACTCGCACTCCTAACATACATTTGTTCCCCTTCTTCATAGGCCTACCTGGGTCCGTCTGGATATCCCACTATCAGCCCCTTGGAGCTGGGTATGGGGGTGAAGCTCTGATGCTGGTCTGGTCTGGAAAAATTGATTGAAAACCTGGAATATTATAAGCAAAAATCATGTGATTAAATTATTTGTGATTGTTATAGAAAACATTCATATTTTCGTGAATACAAGTGGTATTCTCACGATAATGCACAGACGTATTGCACAAAGTTAGTGCAGTATTTTTTTCTAATTAGCAAGTCATTTGCAGCTTTTTTTCTGATACAGGGCTGATCAAAAGCATTTTTTTTAGTCAATTTTTTGTCGGTCTCCTAAATGCACTCGTGACTAAATTTCCACTGGAAATGGTGAGCACTAATATAAGGTATATATATGACCGAAATTTCAGAGCCATTCGTACCGTATTTTCTAGATATTTGACAAAATGCCCAAACACAAAAAGGACGCGCACTTCCACTATACCTCTGGCAATTAGATTATGAAAAATATAATTTATATTTCTTGTGCATGCTCAATTAATATTCATTCAGTAAAAACATTCATATCTCAGCGAATAATGATTTGTCCACACTTTGAATTTCTCTACAGTATGTCTCATGTGTATAGCGTCATGTTCGCGTTTATTTGTTGTATTATTCGGAATAATCATTATCATTTATACCCGATGAAACATAGTTACTTTGTTCTATTATTAAAAAAATTTTATCTTTATTTTTGTATTACCACATGTGCGGTAACTCCTTCAAGTGCGGGGCCATGGCTTACATCTCATTTTACTGTCCGTTAGGGGAGGTTGCACTGCAAAGTAAACGTCCTTTGAGGTCACCGGCTGGACAAAAAAAAAAAAAATTCGTCCGTAAAAGAGGGGTGACCGTTAATCAAAGGTTTAAAGCATATTTTTATTATTCAAGGGGAAATTATTATTACTTGGGTAAGGGGTGAAGCGCGTCCGTTAAGAGGGGGATTTATTGTACTGCTACCTGATTCACTTCACTGAAGCTCCAACAAAAACATACTTCGAGAAGCTGGGTTTTATTCCCTCTATAATTGTGAAAAAAAAATTTTTTTGGGGGGATGGGTGGCCACCATGGTCCCCACAAGGGATGGGCTGGTAAGGTTGCAGCCCTGGGGCCAGGGACGATTTTCATTATTATTTTTTGTTTTTGTTTTTTCACGCTATAAATCCATCACAAAGTGGCCCGTGAAGATCCCATCCTAGGGGCCCTACTCCAGGATGTGGGGGGGGGAGCAAGGTGGCAGGGCCGTCTTAAGAGTAGCGGGTTAAGAGCATAAATTTCAACCGGATCTCGTTTTTGTGAGGCCCTCCTCTTCTCTTGAGGCCCTCGGGCAAAGTGGTTTTTCGGAGGCCCTACCTGGTAAATCCTCGGAAAATTTTCTACCGTTATATCGTTTTTGTGAGGCTCCTCTTCTCTTGAGGCCCCCGGGCCGTGCCCCCATGCGTTAAGACAGCACTGCATGGTGGCCACGGTTTCCGCTGGACGCACCACTGTGCGGCGCATAAATGTGAAAAGTCGTACAACTGAGCGACGTATAAACGAGATTCCTCATCCGTAACCCGGGGGGCCCAATTTTTGTTTCTTTCAGATTTTGTGCCCCCTTTTCTGTGCTTCCTCAAATACATATCTATCTATTCCATGTACGTATCCATCAATTAGTCGAAAGCAGGTAAGAGGAAAATCAGATCCGTATCTGCTTCCCAAGAAAAGAAAAAACACACAAAAAAAACCTGACTTGGTTTCGCTTTTCTTCAGAGATCTTTTTTACTGCCCGCTGATTGGCTAAGATGTCGGTGACGTCACAACCTAAGTAGATCATCTCAATTGGGAAGAAAATATGAAACTAAAGAAGACATTATTTACATTATTATTATTTTTTCCGAGGCGATTTGATTCAGATCAAAAAAAAGGTAGCGGGAATTACGGACTTCTAGCGGTTTGTGGTTGATTCCAGTCCTCCAGCGGACTTGCAATTTTTGCAGTGACTGACGGTCTGATCACTTAGGGGAGGGTGTCCATGGCCACCATGAAGGTTTTGGTCGCAGCGGTGTCGTTGCTGTTGTTAACCGGTGCCCTGGGTCCGCCGGGATCGTCGGCCGAGGAGTCCATGGAAGAGATACTGAGCGACGAGAACCATCCGAAGTACGTGGAGGTCGCTTGGAATTACACGCAGCACAAGTTCGCCGAAATGGCCGAGCAGATGATGAAGAAAGTGATGCCCATGGTGGTCCGCAGCAGCTCGTCCATCGAGATTTCCGGGCCGTGTATGGCTTCGCTCTTCAAGCTGCTGCTCGGCGTGCGGAAACAGAAACTCTGGGCCATGAACAGTAAGTCAACATTATGTATTAAAAAAAAAAAAAAAAACCAATACAGTCGGATCCCGTTTTAACGAATACCGTTATGGCGGAAATCTCGTTTTAACGAACACGTTTTCTAATCCCCCCAGATAAATTCACGTAGAAGCTATGTAAAAAACCTCGAATTCCTTTATAACGAAATTCCATTATATCGAAGTGATTTCTCCGGAGTTTGTAATAACGGGATTCGACTGTATATCAAATTTATTTTATCCTTTTTTTTTTTGACAAGTTTTAGAATTTTTTTTTTTTTCATTTTCCCCTCGATGATCTTTACTCTCTGTGGTCCCGTGTACGTGGCCCCCACATGGAGGGGTGGCTGACAGGGGTCTCAGCCCTGGGACCCGGGACGGTTCTCATCATTTTTTGCTTTTTCACGCTATAAATTAACTACAGAAGGGGGCCCCGTTAAAAGACTGAACGAGGGGATGACCGCAAAAGATCCCAGCCTAGAGGGTCCCGCTACAGGATGTGAGGGCCATTTGAATATACACGGGCTGAGGTATATGACTGTTATGCATTTGGCACATTATTTTTTCCAACTTTTTTTTTTTTTTCTCAGCCAATTTTTACCGTAAAATTCCACTGAATTCGTTTTTTAGTATCTGTATACTTTGACCTTTTAAGACCAAACACACCCCGCTTCCCATCTCACTGAGATATCGAAGCGTTCCCGGAGGATGGGTGCGTCTGGAAATTTTTTTAAATATCTTCAGGATAATAAATAAAAACATTATATATAGATTGGCACAAATAAATTCACACATAATCAACGTTCGTTAATGGACGGATCATAATATACGGAGGAAGAGGAAAAAATATCAACTGTAAAATCTTCATCATAATCTTCCGAAAGTTCTTGATTCCGTCCGAAGATGAACGCTCTAGCGTCCATGCGCTCTAAACAGCGTCCCTTGACACTGTGGAGTATCTGTATACTTAGGCTGACCATATTTCATCGAGAGAAATACGGGAAATTGGGATTCCAAATACCGGACATTGCCAATTATCGCAAAAAATGATGCCAAAACCGAACAAAGTTGCCAAATACTGCTGAAATTACGGAAGAATCACAATGGCGGGAAATGAAGCATTACTGCAAATTGCAGTGGATTAAAATGAATTCCACGATAAAAAAAAAACACGTTCACCATGACAAATGTGGGAGATTGATATTCTTATTTAGTTGTAATTATCACAATATAATTTATGAGTTGAAAAATAATTTTAATGTTAGACTTCCATAAAGAATAGAAATTCAAGTAGGCTTCGTGTAAAATACGGGAAAAACCGGGACACTTTTGCCAAAAAGTCGGGACTGCCAGAAAAATAGAAAATACCGGGACTGTCCCGGGAAATACGGGACGTATAGTCACCCTATGTATACTGCATGAAACATAAATGCATGAAACATATAAAAATTTTAAACTGCCTTTCACTTTCTTACGGTATTTATGAAATATGGATTTGTGTAAAGACCTAGGGCCCAAAAAATTCTGAAGGCCCTAAAATTGGCTTCCTTTTGATACATGGCTCCTGTAGCCCTCCGCCTAAAACAACAGGCTCTGCATCAAAGAATGAGGGCCCCTCGTGTATAGGTGAGGGGGAGGGGCAAAAAAGTACACACTACAAGAAGGGCCAAAAAAATTCATATTTGCCTAGGGCCCGAACTTATAAGGAACAGGCCCTGGATGCTGCTACTTGCACATTACTTGCATAATTGTTGCGCATTGTACAGAGGTTTGAATTAACCTATCCAGTATATTCGTAGTTTCAAAGTCCTCAGTCAAAAGATTTTTTGCGACCCCGTCTTTGACGACCCCGTCAGTGCCGTCTTAACACATGGGCCCACTCGGGTCCGGGGGCCTCGGGAGAGAAGCGTCCTTCCAAAAATCAGAATTAGTTGAAATTTTGGAGAATTTGCCTGATAGGGCCTCAGAAAAATCACTTGGCCCGGGGGCCCATGATGCTCTTAAGATGCCCCCCCCCTTCCCTCATTTGCCACAAGTTCGTCTTGCGTATACACGCGACTTGTTCTCGCTCGATGCAGTGGACGATTTAAGCAGTCGAACGCAACATCCATGCTGGTATAATTTTCTTGACGACTCATTCCTTAGATTTCCCACCACGTGCGCGGCCCGCTTAGCCCCACGCCCCTGTAAATACACCCCTGTCTCTGAGTCACTCTTTTTGTTACCCGCATGCTTGCGTATTCTTGCGATCATTCCCATGCTCACACACACTCTTTGGGTCACCTCGTTTAGTCATTTACATATTTGGGCGCTCTCGCATTTTCGTACACTCTTTTGGTCACTCTACTTCAATGCTTGTGCACTCACTCTCGTTTGGTCATTCACATATTTTTCCATTCTTTTGATCACTTCCCATTCTCACACACGCTCTAGGTCACTCTTTTCATCTCTCACTGACCTAGTTCCTTGCTGTCTATGCAGAGGAGAATTTATGGTTTGTCACCTGGTAGGCTATACAAATTTTGTGACCACTCATTTCTCAAATTTGCCGTCCCCCCCCCCCCCCGTCCGAACTTGCCGCCCTGGACTATAGCCCGATAAGGCCCCCCTGTAATCACGTATCACGTAGACACTGATGGGAGATGTGACACTGGTATTGAATATTGGAATTAGCAGGTGATTCAATATAAATAGCTTTTGTGGCATTTCCTTTCGTTGTCCTCGTGTTCACCGTACTATGTACAGTGGAACCTCGTTTATAAGACTGTAAATGTGGCCACACCGGTGCGGTGCGGTTGTTATGCATGATCACCAATTGTTTGGATAAAGGGAGTTTGATTTGAAATTTCACTACATTTACCTGCAATTATGCATAATTCCCAAATGAAAATGTAAACACTTATAATAACCTTCCTTCTCTTCATTAAAGCAATTAATTATTTTCACCCGTATGTGAAATACGTGCACTGCACGCATTTTGCACAATAAAAATTTAGTTTAATTTAAATAAGTGTGAAGAAGAGATTGAAACATTCATAACAGTGTTGTGATGTTAGCTTTCTTCGCACGTATCAACAAAAAAAACCAACATTACTATTCAAATTCGCCATCTTGGACCATTAGTTATGTTCATTAATTATGTTCCTTATGTTAATTAAGTAATTAATCGATGGATCTCACTTCATATTATCACTTTCTCTCTCTCTCACATATGGCTCATTATTTTATATTCAATTTTCTGGACTTCGTATCTCTAGGCGAACTCAATATATTTCAAAAATCGAGAATTCAATACTATATGACATGAATGTCGCGCTCCACTTGTTAATACAACATATGCGGAAGACTGGATGTTGTGAAGATATTTATTATTTGAGATGTTAATTTTTTTTTAAGGAAGGAAAAAACTCATCTCTGCCGGGAGTCGAACCCGGGTCCCTCGATTGCCGGACGAGTGCTCTGACCACTAAGCTACAGAGGAGAAAGAGGCTTTCCTTCGCTAGAGCGTATATGTGCCGAACGGTAGAGGCAGAGATGAGTTTCCTTGTATCCAGTCCACTTGTATATCTTGTACTAACAAGTGGAGAGCGACATTCATGTCATATATATAGCCATCTGGTGGCTCGTCGTCCATGAGCTATTAGCTGATCGGTTTCACCGTCCATTGCACGGTTCCGTTCGGCATATATACGCTCTAGCGAAGGAAAATCTCTATCTCCTCTGTAGCTTAGTGGTCAGAGCACTCGTCCGGCAATCGAGGGACCCGGGTTCGACTCCCGGCAGAGATGAGTTTTTTCCTTCCTTAAAAAAAAATTAACATCTCAAATAATAAATATCTTCACAACATCCAGTCTTCCGTATATCTTGAATTCAATACTATTTTTAAAATTATTGATGTGGCGGAAAACCCCCAGTAAATTTCCCCATTTCTACGCTAAAATCGGTAATTCTAACATTGGGGATAATTCTCTATGGGGGATCATCTAGGGCAGTGTTTCTTAACTTTTTTTTTTGCCCGTGGCCCCTTTAAAACATATTTTTTTCTTGTGGCTCCCCTGTCTTACCTCGACCCTCATCTAGTAGTTGATTGATTGATTGATTTTGCAGCAGGTTCCCCAGGATGGGAGTTTTTCGCCGGCCCCTGGCTAGATTTTCCACAAACCTTTCTTATATTGAATTTGTTGTGTGAAAAAACAAAAAAAAAATGATGAAAAAACAATATTAGGCCCCGAGCGGCTGCTCTGTCAGTCCCACTCTTGTGAGAGGTCACGTCCGGGGGGGGGGGGTCTCATGTCCATGAGTGAACCCCACCCCTCATGATATTTTGTATAGTATAATAAATTTTGAAAATAAGTAGGAAATATGTAGGCTGTTTATTTCCGGCTAAGTATGGGACTACCATAGCGTCACTTTGCCTAGGGGGGGGCCCATGATGTTGAGGCGGCACTGAATAGAACTCGGATTAGCGGGGAGCTCAATAAATTCTAGGCCGGTGGTCTGGAGGCCAAATTTATTTGCAAAATTTTCATTCAGTATAAATTCACTGAAAAAAAATCAATTCAATACGTATGAAGGATCTTGCTTCAAGATGAGGGTTGAAAACTCTGGGTAAGACAGGGGAGCCGTGGGGAAAAAAATATGCTTCAAAGGGGGGAGGGGGGCCACAGGCAAAAAAAAACCGTTAAGAAACGTTGATCTAGTGTTTGTCCCTCAGAGTGATGCTGATGATGATTATTCTGATGTCTATTCGAAAAGCCTCATCGAATCGCTAAAAGCTGTTTGTACAAGTAATCCTGAAATTGCATATCCTGAAAATCCTGAAGTACATATACAGGCAGGGCCGTCTTAAGAGCATCATGGGCCCCCGAGTCAAGTGATTTTTCTGAGGCCCCACCTGGTTAATTCTAGAAGATTTCAACCGCATCTCATTTTTGTGGTGGGGGGGGGGGCCCGGGCCGTGCCCGGGTGGGCCCATGCGTTAAGACGGCACTGTATACAGGGTGAGTAGCAAACGGGGGGGGGGTTTCAAATACACTTCCAATTAGAAAAAAAAGTTCCAAATAACGTGTGTTACTCAGACATGTCATTCATGTTTGAAACGGTTGTGCAGCCATTAAAATAAAAATAACTTTTTATACAGTCCTCGTGTGTCCCAAATCCCAATTAGAAAGTTGTTGCCCTGTCTCTCCTGCTGCAACGAAAAAAAAAATTCACGTTTCTAAGTGCGATATTCATTGAGATATTCGAATTCGAAAAACGAAGTAAAGTTGGGAAATAACAACGTTAAATAACGGGTAAAATGGTTTTTCCGCATTTTTAGAGCATGTACTAAAGGTACGCATATATATATGTATTTGTATATATATATACCATTTGTAATGTATTTTCAAAAGCCAGGGCCCTGCCCACCCCCCTAAATGACGGGCCTGTTGGAGAGGTTAATTCTAACTGAATGAAAAACTATTCAACCGTTGTAATTGATATTATTATTATTAATGTCCACACACACACATGTATATAGGGTTGGTCCAACTACGCTTTGGTGCCCTACTTGTAACTCATAATATAGAGTACATTTTCTGGACCAGGTCTCGAACGGCGATATTGCAACCTACCTTAATGGCTCCACAATCAATTAAAATAGCATCTTCCGTGCCATTTGTTTGACTGATACCCCATACACAATCTTAAAGATGCATTTGCTTGTCTTTCATTTGTTTCGTTTCGTGCGTTTCTAATAGTTTTTATACTTAAATAATTTTTTATTTTGTGTTTTTACTGATTAATAGTTCGTGATTTTGTTTTTAATAATCTCTCAGCTCTATTGCAATTGCCAATGTGTGATGTAATTTATATTTGCGTTGAAATGGGTTGTCATTGCACCCAAACAAATGAAGATATTAATTGATATATGGGGTTGAAATAAAAATTACACCCCTTCTCTCGCTTAGGTTCGCTATACATGGTCGAGGATATTGCGGGGAATTGTGAGATCCCAAGTACGGGCTATCACTAAATTTTGCCAACAAAAATGCAATATATACATTTATATATATGTAGAAAAAAGTACATTATTAAAATTTAATTTTTTGTCGAAACTCACCAGTACCAGCGCTATAGGCAGCTGTAATATGCAGTGTAGTGAAAAAACATTGTTAAAGTTCCATTGTTTATATACGAACTGGAAATTGAAAGCAAAATATATAAACACTGAAAATGTCAAAAATAAATGAATCGAAGAATTCAAAAATGAAAAAATTCATAGCCAATGTCTAGGGCCATCGCCAGTTGTCATCAAAAACGTTGCCAGAAGTAGACGCAATCACCGGTTGTTGTCAAAACTGCAAAAAAATTTCGGAAAAAAAAAAAGCGTTGAACCCCTGACAAATATGTGAGATGAATATCTATACAGTCGAATCCCATTTTAACGGATACCGTTATAGCGAAATTCTCGTTTCACAACGAACACTTTTCTAATCCCCCAAATAAGTATACATAGGAAAGATGCAGAGACCTGGAATTCCTTCATAACGAAATTTCGTTATAACGAAGTGATTGTTCCGGTCTCTTGGAGTTCGTTATAACGTGATTCGACTGTATTTTTCTCCCATAATTATATCGTAATATAATTTTGTATATTGTGAAAAAAACAATGTGCATTCACGTTTTTTTTTAGTAAATATTACAAATTCAAATAATCATTGTTGGAAAAGCGAAATGAATGTAAAAAAAACAAAAAAATCGGTACAGTTGAAAATATAAGAACGTCCCGTAATGCGGGACGCAAGTGGTCCGTCAAATCGTTTCAGACATTTTACTTGTCTTTGAGTTCAGTAAGGTTGAGGGAGAAAAACACCGGCATACAGTGGCGCGAGCATTGTTGCGACAAAAGAAAAAGTCATTGTTATCAATCGCATTATTTAGAGCTTTATTCTTTCCCAAACTATTTTTTTTATGTAGGAAAAGAACGATTTGTACAAGCTTGATTTTCCGAGCCATAGACCCATAACTGACAGCGATATTATATTCAAATGCCATTCAAAATGCCAAATCGTAGAAAAGGTTTCAAGTTCACAATCATTTATTCGGCCTGTCACAGAATATTCGCCTCTTTTCTAATGGGCAGTAATTAAGTTCAGTGATCATTCACAACACACACACACGCACACTGCAATTAAGAGGTGAATTCAGAGCGAAGCCAGTTTCACGTTCTGATAAAGCGAGGGACTGTCACAGAATTTTATGGTTCAAAGGAGACAAAAAAACAGATGCCTCTTTTATTTTCAGAAGAACAGATTTCCAAAATGGTGGTGGTGGTGGTGATACTCTAATTTGAAGTTAAAAAAATGACCGAAATCTGTATACAGGGTAGATATATTATTGAACGCCAAAAAATTACACTCCTGGTTCCTTATGAAAAAACTGACATGGAAAAGTGTTTTCAGTTTTTTTTGGATTAGACCAAGAATTATAGAGTTGAAACGCTTTAAAAACTGATTACGTCACCAAATCCTGCCTAATTCATCGATTCGTAGCTGAATATGTCTACTCTGCCTTCGCTCCATTTGAAGCTGAATATGTCTAACTCGTCTTCATTCGCAGCTGAACATATCTGTCGCGGCTCATCGGTAGATGATGTCTGCCTTCTCTCTAATCGTATCTGAAGTGGTCTGCCTCCGCTCCATTCACAGCTGAAGATGTCTACCTCCGCTCTAATCGAATAGCAAGATGTCTGCCTCCACCACATTCACAGCTGAAGATGTCTACCTCCGCTCTAATCGAATAGTAAGATGTCGGCCTCCACTACATTCACAGCTGAAGATGTCTACCTCCGCTCTAATCGAATAGTAAGATGTCTGCCTCCACTACATTTACAGCTGAAGATGTCTACCTCCGCTATAATCGAATCTGAAGATGTCTACCTCCACTCTAATCGAATAGTAAGCCTCCACTACGTTCACAGCTGAAAATGTCTACCTCCGGTCTAATCGAATCTGAAGATGCCTGCCTCCGTTCCATCCGAAGCTGAAGATGTCTGCCTTCTCTCAGGCGTGGATCCAGGGGGGAGCGATGGGAACGACCAACATCTCTCTCCAGAATAAGGGGGGGGGGAGAGATTTTCTGTCCCGTAAAATACGAGATGATCAAACCAACTCACACCATCCTCTCCTCTCACCACATCGTCCTGAATCCGCCCCTGGTTATATCCGAAGTGGTTGCTTTTCATCAACGTTAAAGCAAGGTTCACTGACAATATTCTCTATGGGGGGCGGAAGGACTGTCAATTATTGACGGTATAGCCGAGGTGCGCTACAACCGGTGCCGTTATAACCGAGTTTGAATGCATCGTAAAGCGTGATTTTTTTTCCGTCTTTAATTTTTTTCCGAGGCCTCGTAAAGTGGCCAAGCTGAGCCGTATAATTAATTGCGCGCATACTTTTCTTTTACGGATCGCAACAACTCAGTAGTACTTTCATGTTAATCTTCTACGTAAAAGTCAATTGGAAAAGTGTGTTAATAGGAGAGATTGCGTTCCAAACCGCGGGAGATCCGAGTATTGCGTGATATCGAAGAAACTAAACTCCCCACGGTGTTCGGTGCACGTCCTCATGTTGCTTACCATTACGACATTAACCGAATAAGTTGGCTTATCTTATCTCTATCTCCGTTTCTTTCTTCATCGACGAGCGGAACTGCGCTCATTTTACACAACTTAAATGTCCAAAATCTAACTTCCGTGTTTTCGGGGTTTTTTTTTCCGAAAGAGAGAAAAAACTAGGCTAATTTATACATATACCTACTCAAACAACGCAAGGTCCGTCTAATTTATCATTGTTATTTATCTATGTTTTTTGCGTGCAGAGTAGTCCATCCATGCCGTCGTTTCTCGTAATTACTTTCATTTCGTTTGTGCGTTTCTCTTCGTACCTTTTATTTTTGTTGCTACCGTTATACGTATAATGCTATATGGAATCATCTCCATCGTCATCTTATCAAATGATCATCGCCATCGTGATCCTGGACAACGTCTCTATAAGCACGCTGCAGTTAGTATACACGATTCATTGGAATGAACGCATCAACGCCCTCCTCTTTCCCGGCCGGTAATTAATTATATCCCAAGTCGTCCATCATTTGATCCTTTTTTTGTCGCACACCATGTTCATTATCTGTACCCGAAGGCTACACACGACATCTCTGAACATCACTTCGATGCTTTAGGCGAATATCTCTCATAGGCCTTGGTTGTTACCGCACTCAACAGTTCTTCGTGAAGAGACGAGGTGTGACATTTTTTTTTTTTTGCACATATTAACTCTAGAAAATTGCAATTAGATTCCACCATCATAAGACCCTCCGGGCCATGTTCTGGAGAGGCTCGTGCGGTATCCTTATATATAGCGTTATATTTTCTGTAAATTTCATAAAACTCGTTTGGAAACTCGGCATGTTATAAGCAAAAATCATGCGATAAAAATTGGAATTTTTAAAGAAAACATTTATATTTTCGTGAATACACGTGCTATTCTCACGAAAATGCGCAGAAGTACTGCACACCAGGAGCGTCGGAAGTGTTTCGAACCTGCGGGTGCTCGTCTTGAGTTCCATGTAGGAAATTTCGATTTCTGAATCAATTCTGCGTGTGGGTGCTCGACCTGTTCTACAAACTTCCGTGGGTGCTGGAGCACCCACAGCACCCCCGGCTCCGACGCCACTGCTGCACATAGTTAGTACAATGTGTTTTCAAATTACCAAGTCATTTGCAGCTTTTTCTGTTACAGGGTTGATCAAAAACTTTTTTTTTCTTAGTCAATTTTTTTGTCGGTCTCCTAGACGCACTCGTGACTAAATTCCCACTGGAAATAGTGACCAGTAGTATAAGGTATATATGACCGAAATTTCAGAACGATTCGTTCAGTATTTTTCTAGAAATTCGAGAAGAAAAAACAATGTCCAAACACCAAAAACAGACTTTTCGGAAATCTAAATTGTAAAAGCTCCTCTCAAATATAATTAATTCATATCTTGTACGCGTTTAAGGAAACGATAAACAATGAATGAAACTTTTTCTGTTTGTACTCGTATCATAACTTAAAAAAGTCAATGAACTAAGTGTCGTTATAAGGGGGCCAAAAAACATATCTCAAGAGAGAGCATCTCTCTCACCGTCTTCGTTGTTTTCGTCCAAGAAAGGACGACCCACATAATTTTTATAAGGAGGAAACACATCCACCATTTTTGTATTTCGTTCCTAAAAAACCGTATAATGACGAGGAAGAAAGGAAGCCACGAAACTTATACGACCAGTTATACGTTCAAAAAGAGATGGATAGACTTCCTTAGCTCTAGGCTATCTATCCCATAACTCAAGCTTTTAAGAAACACGTGCGTTCCTTTTTTTAGGCACGAGAAATGTTCTCTCACCTTTCTCTTAATGATGACTTTCCTCAGCGCCATGTTTCCTCCTCCTTTTTATAAAAACCGACATTCTCTTGACAAAAGTTTCATTAATTAATAGTTATGGATTTTCTTCTGCGATTAATTGAAAAAAAAAATATATAATGAAATTGAATGATTTTCTTTTCCCCGGAAAACAAAAATCGAACTGAACGGAATGTCCCAATAGTTGTCCCACATTAGGGAGTTGAAGGAAACGCTAAAGTCGTACCACTTACGTAATATTTGGCTTTTTATATAGAGTTTATTTCCTTTGTCGATTCTCCCTCGGAAATTATGCTTCGAGAGGGAAGAGGGAGATTCCCACGTATATAGAAATAATAGCCTTTTTTTTTTTGAGGACGTAATATTGCTTTTATTCTTGGAGCTTTTCTTGAAAATCGCTGGTAATAGGGTTGGTTTTTTTATTTATTTTTAAAGCTTATATCGACTTGAGTCCGTTCACGTCAAAATATAGAACAGCGTATGAACAAAGACTCGCGACGGCCACGTGGCGATATGAAAACCGAAAAGAAGAGATAATAAGCCTAATGGTCGTATTATAAAAAAGATAAGTATAGGGTGATTATAACTGAAGTTCCCGTACTCTGAGTAGTTTTTCCCGAAAACTACTTATCCGAGTACAGCCAAATTTTTAGGATATCTTAATTAGATCATGGAGGAGAGATTTATGGAATTAAAAAAAAAAAGATGGTCCGATTTTCGACCTACCAGGTGAAAAAATGGCGTTTTTTTTAATTGCAATTTACGTTTTCCCATGGTCCATATAGCGTATATACCAAGTTTCATCGCAATACGTCTACCAGAACAGACACTGCTCAGACCAATGTAGCACCCGTCAGTATAGTGAAACTACTCCGGCCTATGTAGCGCCCGTTTTGGAGGATGAAACATTGAAACTTGGTATATACGCTACATGGTTCATGGGAAAAAGGAAAATTCAATAAAAAAGCGCCACTTTTTCACCTGGTGGTGAAAATTGAACCTTTTTATTATTATTACACTTTTATTTCATAAATCTCTCCCCTATTATCTCTCTACACATTAAGATATCCTTGGATTGGAATGAGTAGTTTTTGAGAAAAACTACGAGTAGGCTACTATTACTAGAGTATGGGAACTAAAGTTCACACAAAAATACAGACCAACAGACCAGAGAATTGAACATGGACTTTGATGGAAGACAAACTTGATAGAAGTTTGCTTTGGTAGCCATGCTGATTGTTTCAACTGTGGATGATAAATTGTATGATTAAATGAGTTTGTTGCTAATTAATGGTTGTATCATTAGTGAAATGTTTAAGAATAGCGTAGTGACTTGAGAGGAAAGTATTTTACATTCGTTACAGGCACACACAGATGCCAAAAAACATAAGAAAATGTTGACTAAGGCTCTATAGAAATTACACAGAAAATCATATTGACTTTTTAATTAGTTTAAGAGATTGACACCACACATTCAAAGATTAACACCAAACCAGGCATTTTCAACTAGGCAGATTTACATTGTAGACATAAAAGAATAATTCCCTGTATCATATTTAGTAATTTTAATTCTTTTATTCGTCCTTAATTATTTCCAGTGAGATGAGATGGAAACACACGATTCAAAAAGCGAAATATCAAGGTAATAGAGTAGGGGTACCCTGAAGTTACGGAACCTGAAGGGGTGGATTGGGTATGACTTTGAATTCATTTTTCCCCCGCTATAATGATTTGTCAGAATAATTATCCTTGCATACAAACATGAAGTAAACTTCTTACTCCCTCTCTCTCTCTCTCTCTATCGTGGTGCAACTTTTAGTAAAAAATGTTAATTCATAAGGGAGATAATACAAAAAATGTCCAAAATATCTGCACCCAAGTCCCCCCCCCCCCCATACGATACTGTATTTTCTCCAGGGTACTTTTTCGAGGGGTCTTCGATCTCTCGTCATGTTTGCTTTCTCTCCTGTGACAGATTTTATTATATACTTTTAGTTTTTCCACACATTTTCTCAAGGCATATTCTACATATCTTTTTTTGCATTTTGCATTGTGTTTGTGTGTATCCAGTTTTCTCTATCAACATTTTGTATTTGATAATATTCGGAATCGGTGTGCCGTCTCAAATGCATTGATCCACTTTGTTGAAATGGGGAGTTTATACTTTATACTGACAACTCCACTGGAAAAGTTGTCGGCGTGCAATTTTTAAACACCTAGTGTTTTCTACTGGAGAGAATAACTTCACGTCATCAGCGAATTGCAATAGAGCAGTGATTCCCAACGTGGGCGTTAACGCCCCTTTGGGGGGAGATGGAAAGTTCCACGGGAGCAGTGGAAAAGCCATGGGTATAACAGGATCCTTATGGGCACTGGCGTAGTAAGGCGGGGGTAACAGCTCTGGGGGGGGGGTGACAAAAAATTGCCGGTTTTGTGTTAATGCGCCTTTTTGTTACATAAAATAACATGTCAAATAATTTACATGGGATTTTACAATCGATAATTGCAGCAAATTGCGGGTGAACGATGTGATGCTGTGATGATCTAGTATTATTGTGTGGTGCGTAGGGCAGGGGGAGGGAGTGTTCTGTCTCGTTTCTTTTGAACTGTGCTAGTGCTCAAGTAAACAGATAATCGGCCCTTGTGACTCATCTTCGCATCTATGCCCAAATATCATTCCCCGCCAAGTCGTTCTGCGCAACAAGATGATATTTTTTAACCGAACATCATAATTAGAGCTCGGATTTTATGCACTAAAAAAAGTGGAGAAATATGCGCTTAAAAATGCCAAAATATGCACTTAAAAATGCCAAAATATGCACTTAAAAATGCCAAAATAGGCACTTAAAAATGCCAAAATATGCACTTAAAAATGCCAAAATATGCACTTAAAAATGCCAAAATATGCACTTAAAAATTCCAAAATATGCACTTAAAAATGCCAAAATAGGCACTTAAAAATGCCAAAATATGCACTTAAAAATGCCAAAATATGCACTTAAAAATGCCAAAATAGGCACTTAAAAATGCCAAATATGCACTTAAAAAGCCCAAAATATACACTAAAAAATAATAAAAAAGTTAAAAATTATCAAAAATGAGAAAATATGCATTTAAAAAAATCACCACGGAAAAAAAGCAGATATGCTTTTAAAATGAATATTTTCTATTTCTTAGTGCACATATTCACTTACAAAAAATATCCCCACATATACTGTATATTCAAAAACTACGTACATATTTTTATTTAGGCACTTTTAATTTCTAGTTTGTTGTAGCTGCTCAGTAACTAAATAACAGTAACCAAAAGAATTTTAAATTATTAACACTACTAATAATTAGACTATCTCTAATTGACATATCTCTAGAGAATAGCCTTAAAATTAGAACACTTGATGTTTGGAAAATATATGAACATTTCTATTAATTCACCGAATTCCACCTGCGGCAGAAAAACCGATGTTATAAAAATACAGTAAACCCCACTTAAGATGCGGTCACCCTTCTTTTACTGCCAAGTAATATTTTCCCCTCGTATAATAGAAGTATGCATTTCAAACCCTTGATCAACGGCACCCCTATTTTACGAACGAATTTTTTTTGTCCCGCAGGTGACCGCAAAAGGGGAATTTTACTGTATTAATAACAATATTTATTTGAAAAATTATAAAAAAAACTGATTATGCTTAAACAAACCTTCAAAAACATGCACTTATTCTGAAAATTCTTTGATTTTATGCGTTTATATGCGTTAATGCTTTTAAAAAAGGCCAAAATATGGGGGCCAAATAATCCGGGCTCTAATCATAATAATATAGGCGGCGCGGAAACGTTTTAGACAGTTGGGTGGGCAGTGCCGTTTCAACGCATGGGCTCACCTGGGCACGGCCGGGGCCTCACGAGGAGAGGGGGTCTCAGAAAGATGAGAAGTTGAATTTTTCGAGAATTTTCCAGGTAGGGCCTCAGAAAAATCACTTGGTCCGGGGGGGAATATGATGCTCTTAAGCCGGTCTTGGGGGGTGATTAAATATTTGGGGTGTAAGTACTGTCCGGTCTAGAACCGACCATAAAGTAAACAAGTATGTCTATCTCAATATAGCACGTTACTCGTGTTTTGTTTTCATACAAAACTGTTTACAAGATAATTAACATTATGTCCTCTTTACTTAACCAATTGAATAAAAAAATTGTTTCCTCAATAAATTTCATTTTATATTTTGGTGGACATGGGGATGGGTGACAAGTCGAAACTCCGCACCGGGTGCCACGAGACCTTGCTACGCCACTGCCTATGGGTTAGATTGCGTTGGGCGATGGGAGGAAAAGAAGGTTGGGAAACTATGCGATAGAGGGATGGGGGGACACAGCCTGTATTGTGTATATATTCTATTTATGTACATGTTATTATTTATTAAAGATTTCAGCGACACGGTCCCGCTCCGGCAATGGCTAAAATTGACTAAAGTCGATAGAGCCTTGGCCTTGTTCGGTTTGAACGAAAGAAATGTACTTTTTTTCCGCTTCCCGTATTAACCGAGTTCAGCTGCAAATAATGATTACCATCAATTAAAACTAATAAAAAGAATTTATATAAAATGTAAAGAGGGACGGACATAAAGTTAAAAAGAAATAAGAGAAAGAACGAATTATATGCTTTCAAATCGATCGCCATTTTTTTTTTATCCATACTCAAGTGAATAAATAGAAAAAGAGCAAATAATATCGGTTTCAAGAGTAAACAAGGATCTTCTGTGCAGTGTTTTCTTTCCTCCTCTGAGCAGGAAGCCTAACAACTTGAACATGAGCCATGTATTTATACAAGTTTATATAAATAAACACTTGTCAAGCTCGTTAAAATCCAGTTCAACGGGACTTCCAGAAGACGAAAGGGAAAAAACGCGGTTAAGGCCGCCCCGATGTGTCACTTTCGATTTCTTATTTCGGTAACTTGATAAAGTTCTGATGCCGAAACGGAACGGCTTAAAATTAAGCATTTTGTTTCGTTTTTTTTTTTTTCCTGTAGCGGTGCATTGAACTTTTTTATATTGTGTATAAATTACGGTGAATGTGATAAATGCGGTTATTATGCATACTTACCAATCGTCTCGGTGAGTTTGATAAAATTCGCTAAAGTTACCACTTTTACCGTCGATTGTGCATAGTACTCAAGCGTCGTTGGTAAATTAAATTTAATAAGTACTAAAAAAATTATCACTTATACCGGTGATTATGTGTTGCGTCGTTGGTGAACATGATAAATCGTACTATACGATATACTGTACATGATAATTCATACATGTATTGTATCATTACATCGGGAAACGGTCGTAAAATTTGTTATCATTAGATCGGGCTCCGACTATATTCATCACACATATTAGAGGCCATTCAAGTATTACGTAAGCAGATTTTCAGCCATTTTTGACCCCCTCCCCCCACCCCGTCAGCAAAATTTCGCCAGCAGCTTAGAATATTTCATATCTTCAAAAAGGGGTGGTTGATGGCGTAAACAACCTTCAAACCCCCCTCCCCCCCCCCCCGTCATCAAAAGTCAGCAAATCCGAAACCCCCCCCCCCCGATGCTGACGTAATACTTGAATGACCCCTTAGACTCATTTGGAATTATTTTCATATTTATCAAACTCACCAATTACACTGGGATATTATGTATAATCACAAAGAAAAGCGATAAATTTTAAGTATTTATCAAATTTACCAACGGTACTTAGTTATTATGCATAATCACAGGTAAAAGAGATAATTTTTTTCAGTATTTATCAAATTCAACAGCGCGCTCTGGGGTATTATGAATATTCTCCGGCAAAACAGATAAATTTATCAAACTTACCAAGACGATTAGTAAGTATGCGTGATAACCGATTTATCACATTTACCGTAACATATACAGTAGTAATGATAAATTATTATGTAAAAAATTGACGATCAAATAAAAATCGAAATCGTAAATAAATTGAATATTTAAATTTCAACTCAAAAAGGTTATAGTTTGGCCCCTTGGAAAAAAAAATCGTAAATTTTTCGTTGTCTTTTTATAATTTCCATATTAGAAAAATAAAATCACAAAAAGCTATCTATATTAAATCTATTTATATGCATTTATATTGTAACTATCTATAATACCCGACGCTGCCCGGGTTTTCTTCAATGAGGCTTTTCGGATCACGTGATATCTCCCTCTTTCTTTGAGGGACATACAAACCGTCTCTAAGTTAACCAATATGGCGACTTCCTGCGCGAATAATGAAATAAACAAATCTAGATTTAAAGAAACGTAGAAATGAACACACAGGGTGTTTCAAAAAGAATCATCCGATTTTAAAAAAATCTTAACTATTTAGCTTTTAATCCGTTTTGATCCAATAATGTATACGTAGAAAGAGAGGAATCTAGAGTTTCACGTAGTTGCCGACAGGTAGCGCTAACGCTCTTTCTTCGGCCACCACTTCAGTGTCTGTCAAGATTGGCTTTTCCCACAGTTAGAAACCGTTTCGGATGACTTCATTTTCCAGCAGGACGGGGTACCACCACATTGGAGCTTGGATGTTCGAGAACTTTTTAACAATCGCATTCCTAAACGATGGATCGGTCGTACGGGGGCCTGATGATTCAGTTAAACATGACTGGCCTCCAAGATCGCCGGACCTCACAGTTTGCGATTTCTTCTTCTGGGGGTTTATAAAAGACTACGTTTATGTGCCTCCCCTTCCAGCTTCATTAGCCGAACTGAAGATACATCAGCTGCGGAAGGAGTGGATGCAAACATGGTCGCAAAAGTCTGGGATGAATTTGACTCCCGTATAGACATATGCCGTGCATCCCAAGGTGGACATATTGAGCACCTTTAATTTGGTTGGTAAAAAAAAACTTCATGATTAGCCATGTATAATATAAAATTAATCTTAACTGTCTTTGTATTTAATATTTTCCGTAAAATACGCATTCCAAATAGGGTGATTCTTTTTGAAACACCCTGTATTTTTTCCCCTTTTTTAAGAGGCGCTAGGCATTTCGATTCCCCCCCCCCCCCTTGAACTTGCAAGTTATCCATCTGCCTGTTTCTGCTCCCAAAAATGCTTAATTAAATCTGTGGAATTTTTTCGATGCACTTTTTACGGGCCCGTAATTAATTTTAAAACATACTAAACTATATGAATTTATGCAGTTGAATATCAAAAGACAATACGGAGACATTTTCATTTTCGAGTTTGAGAAGATGTAAATAAAAAGTTGAAATCAATGTTATTGCATGAATATCCAACTCAAAAGTAGGTCCGAGAATTCTATACAATTTTTAAAATTATTGATGTGGCGGAAAACCCCATTAAATTTCCGCATTTCTACAGTTTATTTTAAAATCGGCAATTTCAACACTGTGTTCCGGATAATTTTCCACAAGACTTCGATGTTGCAAAACAAGAAGCGGTTCGACGGACAAACACAGATTTATTTACAGAACCGCATTTTGTAGCTAAGATTAAAACTAGTTTTGTACATGACGCCACGCAGCTCCCTAGTAGAACTCCTTAATACACCTATACTCCTTATACTCCTTACCATATACTCCTTAAGCCCCGTTCACATGTACAATAAAACATCCCGGGAAGTTCCCGGTGACGGGGATTTTCGCTACAAACCGTTCACATGACGTTGAGTTTATGCAGGTAATCCCCCTCTTCTTTCCGGAAGTCGTCACTGTTTACGTAGGTTGAACGGAAGTGATTGATTCAAGATGGTTGACGAAGCAGGTTATAGCAGTTTCCGCGGCGCAAAGGATTATGGGAGAGCAGGTCGGTGTTGACCTCCAATCCACCCCAAGAAAGATGGGCTTTTTTTTTGATGAGCTTCTCTCCCACCTTTTTCTTCCCTAGGAGGGGAAAAAGTTATCATGCTGGTAATTACCACCAAAGCGACCCCCAATCTTGCACATGTGAACGGGGCATTAGTATATGAAGGCGTCTTACCCCTAGTACAAGTTGTTCATGACGCCACGTCATTAGCAGTGAACGTGTTAAATGAGTGTGCCAGAAAAGAAATATTTTTACTATCGCCCTCTGTTGTTGACTTGGAACATTAATTTTCGAATTGATGCATAATTATAGGAATATTTTATATCTATATTTTTTTTTTTTGACAAATTTATATTGTGAGTTATTATTTCGATTAAATTTATTATAGTTGAGCTCAATAAACAAATTAGATTCAGTAAAATATCTGTTAATACATTTTTAATACAATACGTTGCGTCGGACAAATTTCAAGTTTCGATTTCATGCGCGTCAAAATAAATTGGTCCCGTTTTACAGCGTCATCTATCTTTAACTATAAATATCATTTTCTATATTTACAATATATGTATATACATTTTATCCATATTTTTTAAATTTATATCGTTTCTTTTATCCGAAAAATCTATTTCTCGATAATCGATAGATTATTTCTGTAAGGTTTGCTCGACTAATAAAATATTAGAATACAGTGAAATATCAGTTAATACGAGGTTTCTTCGACCATAGCAATAAAAATATTTAGCAACCGAATCCCCGACTTCACACCATTATCGAGTAGAGAATTCTTTCAACACATAAAACGAAAATTGTAATGCCAGAACCATTGGAAAAAATGTTAAAAGAACTTGATGCCATTCTAAAATGCGCTTATTTCATAGTGTTTATTTATTATGTTTTGAATGTAAGAACCAACGGAAGAGAGCGGGGGGGGGGGGGAGACAAATCTATTGCATGCGTAAAAATTCTGATCGCGCATATATTAGTGTATTTTCAGTGAATGCAGTCAATTCATTAGCCAATTTTCAGACCCTTAATATCTAGGTTTTAGTTACTTTTCTTTTTTTTTTCCATTAATCATAAATGCCATTTAGTGCTTATTTAGAAAAGTTTTAATGCCTTTTTTGCCTGCCTATTTCACCATTTTTAGTGCCTAAACTTCCGGGGGATATAGTGATTCCTCTCAATAAGAAAATTACCATTACGTGTATTCGACCATTAAACTACTATCTTGCAAAAGTGAAAAATTGATTAATTATTCTAGCATAATAGAGTAATCACCTGAGGAATCGTATCGTGCGAGAATTTTAGAGAATCAAGATGACCAGTGACCGGAAATAATGGGGGGAAAATAAAATACGCCTGTTTCTCTTTCATTCTGAAGGAAACGGTATCCTGACCCATTTCTGAACGGTTTGTTAATGTCGACGGTAGTCCGTAGAGAAAAAGAGTCAATTTCTTCCTTGTAACCAAAGAAACCAATGAATTTTCGCATGTTGCCCATGAGGAAGTTATAAAAAAAAATAAATAAAACAAAACAAGTTTTCTAGTCATACACATTAACCTGAATGAGGGTGAGCCATTACGGAAAAAATTCAAGAAGTCGACAATGCTGATCGAATTGTAGCTTGAGATGAACATATTCTTGTACGCAGGCGATGCCTCAGAACATGAACAATTCAGGATCTATGGTAACGATACCTTTTACCGATCGGAGGCCGTGCGGGATCTATTCAAACGATACCTCAGAGCATGAACTATGCAGGATCTATGCGGACGATACTTTTACCGATCAGGAGCTATGCAAGATCTATGCAGATGATATCTCTAGAACGTCAAAAATGCAGAATGTATGCAAACGATCAGGGGCGATGCATGATCTATGACGACGATACCTCAGAACAAGAACAGTGCAGGATCTAGGCAAACGATACCTTTCATTGATCAGAAGCTATGTAAGATCTATGCAGATGATACCTCAGACCATGAACAATGCAGCATCTATGCAAACGAAACCTCAGAACATGAACTATGCAGGATTTAGGCAGACGATACTTTTACCGATCGGTAGCAATTCAGGATCTATGCAGATGATATCTCAGAAGATGAGCAATGCAGGCTCTATGCAAACGATACCTCACAGCATGAACTATGCAGGATCTATGCAGACGATACGTCGGAATATTAACTATGCGGGATCGCTGCAAAAGATACTTTTGCCGATCAGGAGCTATGCAGGAGCGATGCAGAATCTATGCAGATGATACCGCAAAACATGAACTATGCAGAATCTGTGCAGATAATGCCTCAGAACATGAATAATGCAGGATCTATGCAAATGATACAGTTCACCTGCCAGGGCTATTGCGGGATCTATGCAAACGATACCTCAGAGCATGAACTATGCAGAATCTATGCAGGCGATACCTCAGACGTGAACTATGCAGGATTTATGCAGACGATACTTTTACCTATTAGGAGCTGTGCAGGATACATGCAGATGATACCTCCGAACATGAACTATGCAGGATCTCTGCAGACGATACCTTTCATTGATCAGGCTATGCAGTATCTATGCAAACGATGCTTGAGAGCATGAACTATGCAGGATATATGCAGATGATTCCTCAGAACATGAACAGAGCAAGATCTATGCAGACAATAGCTCAGAACATGAACTATGCAGGAGATATGCAGACGATAACTTTCACCGATCAGGAACTTCGCAGGATCTATCCGGACGATGCATTTAACAAATCAGCAGTTATGCAGGATCTATGCCAGGGGTGCAAAACCTTTTCAGTCTGAGGGTCAGATACGCTGTATTCATTTCTACTGCTCGTGGGCATTTATAGGTTAATCATATGACCTGTATTTTACGCGACATTCCCGTGATTTTGGTGATACCAACATTTTCTAAAAATGTCCCGTTTTCTCCCTTTATTTTCAAAAAGACTCCATTTTTTTGAAACCAAGATAATTTTTATGACATGAATTAATGTCTTTCACAATTTTGTTAGCTGCAATTGGCACTTTTATTTGCTTTATTTGAGTTTCGAATTTTTTTTTTCTTTTCCTGTAATTGGAATCTCTACTTGACTTTTAGAATTTTTGTAGCTTAAATTGGCAACTTTAATTATCTTTGAAAATGTTTTGGCTGTTATTCGAAATCTAACTTCCCTTTGGGGTTTTTTTTTTGTTGAAATTGGCACCTTTACTTGCTTTTATAATTTTTTCCCCTCAAATTGGCAGCTTTTCTTGCTATTAATGATTAATGATACTTTGCTATAATTGGCAACTGAATTTCTCCACGGCAATTTTTTACCTTAATTGGCACTTTTCTTTGCCTTTCACAATTTCTTTAGCTTAAATTGGCAACTTTGCTTTTGATATTTTTTTGCTGTAATTGGCAAATTTATTCACCTTTCATAAATTTTTGTTGCTGAAATTGGCACCTTCAATTGCCTTTTTTAATTTTTTAGCTTAAATTGGCAACCTTACTTGTCTTTCACAATTTTTTGCGATAAATGGCGATATCCCGTATGGATACCGATTTCCCGTATTTTTATTAAGAAAACGTGGTCAGTTTAGGCATTTATCATGTTTCGTGCGTTGATAAATTTTTACCGGAACACCTTTCGCGGACCGGATTGAACAATTCGGCGGGAGGCGTTTGGCCCGTGGGCTGCAGCATGTGCACTCCTGATCTACGCAGACGATACCTTTCGACGATCAGGAACTATACAGACGAAACTTTTACCGATCAAGAACAGACGACACCTTTCGACGATCAGGAAACTTTACAGACGAAACTTTTACTGATCAAGAACAGACGACACCATTCACCGATCAAGAATAGGCGACACCTTTCGACGATCAGGAACTATACAGACGAAACTTTTACTGATCAAGAACAGACGACACCATTCACCGATCAAGAACAGACGACACCATTCACCGATCAAGAACAGACGACACCATTCACCGATCAAGAACAGACGACACCATTCACCGATCAAGAATAGGCGACACCTTTCGACGATCAGGAACTATACAGACGAAACTTTTACTGATCAAGAACAGACGACACCATTCACCGATCAAGAACAGACGACACCATTCACCGATCAAGAATAGGCGACACCTTTCGACGATCAGGAACTATACAGACGAAACTTTTACTGATCAAGAACAGACGACACCATTCACCGATCAAGAATAGGCGACACCTTTCGACGATCAGGAACTATACAGACGAAACTTTTACTGATCAAGAACAGACGACACCCTTCACCGATAAGGAACAGACGACAACTTTCACCGATTAGTAACTATGCAGGTTCTATGCTAACATATAAAGGATAATGCGGACGACACCTTTCACAGATCAGGAGCAGACGACTATTAGTCACGTGATAGGAATGATGTCATCATGCGACAATGATTGATTGTGTGGTGTTTAGTACGTATAACGATAACATGAGAAAGGTCTACAGATTATGCGTGTGTTTATTGTCTTTTAAAAGCTTCGGGGTGTGACCGAGAAGACGAATGGAATTATTTACGCTCCACCGTAACCGTACGGTCCAGAGACTTTGGAGGTCAAAATACTTCATAAACTTTCGTTAGGAATGAAAAGAAACCACAGAGAAACGAAACGTGGTGCAGTCGACCCTCGTTATAACGACTTACGCGATTTAGTCCCTATTTTTTTCCTCTTATTCATCCCATGTTATTTTTCCCACCCAATACCTACAGAGACGATACGACCAATCCAATATAACGTCCGAACTCAGCTCAGTCCTACCTCCTTTTTGGAAAGAAATAAACAAAATTCGTCGTATATTATTATAACTAATTGCACACATTAATTTCAATTATCACATTTTCTAATTTGATATATTTCCAATGCAACTGCTTTCATCATACATGCAAGTCATGGGACTTGCGGACCAAATGTGGGTCGTGACCGCAAACCTAATTTTGTAAATATGAACGAGGTGGTACATTTACAGATTACCTGATTAAGCTGCCACGCAGTTCCAGGTGACTAAAGCGGCCAGCGGCACACTTACATATCACTTGAGTGACCCGCGTCACAGTCCTAGATCACTTAAGCGGCCCGCAGAACGTTTACAGATAACTTGAGTGATCTGCGACACTGCTACAGATGACAGTGCGTTTACAGATCACTCAAGTTACCCCCAGTGCAATTTCACATCACTTAAGTGATCCGGCGGCACATTTACAGATCACTTGAGCAACCCTCAACACAGTTCCATATGACTAAAGCAGCCCGCAGCACATTCACAGATGACTTAAATGACAGGTACACAGTTCTATATCACTTACGTGACCTGCAGCGCTGTTCCAGATCACTTAAGTAACCTGCGGTACATTTGTAGATCGCCGGAGTGATCTGTGGAACATTTACAGATGACTCAAGTGACCCGGGACACAATTCTAGATCAATTAAATGAGAAGTGGCACATTTACAGATCACTCACTTTTTCGAATGACTAACGTTTTTTTTTAATCTACTCAAACAGAAAACTCTCAGAGTTACTTTCTCATCTGAAATCGACGCACACACTTGGCAGGCGAAAGAATGGTGTTTCCTATTTCTTGTTTCCATGGCACTTCCGACGTAATATTACGTCAGAAACGTTGAAGAGATTAAAAACTTTTTCTTTTAATCACTTCTCCCCCACCCCCTTCAACTCAAGTCATCCCTCGTAGAGCCCTACACTAAACCCAAAACTTTAACCACTCCCGGTGCCATTTCAGATCATTTTCAGGCCCACTTCGGGAAACCCTGAATTAGAGCGTCGAAGTACGAATGCCAGAATCGTTGTTGTCGTTGTAGTGTTATTCCATCAGATTTCGCATCGCCCTAATTGCTTGGCGTGGGAAAAACACGTCAACTGTTTACGACCTGAATTAGGAAAAGAAAGAAAACGATGTCAAAAACCTTTGCAAAACCGTCAAAGAAGACCGGCTCATGGTTTCTGAAGGGTTTCGTGTTCCGCTTGGATTCTGCGCGTTCGGTGGAAACGACACCGAAAATTTCGCTAATTGCATCCAAACGAGCTTTTCCAACTAGTAGTTCGTCTTGTGATGGATCGCCAGAAAAAGACGCCATCTTGATGTGACGGCATACTTACTCGAGGACGTCAGCGCCATCTGGATCTGTTTGATACTGAAGGTAATAACAACGCGTCTGACGTAGGATGGCCAGATGAGGTATCCGAGGAAACCAGGAAAACTTCCGGAATGCATTATCAGAAAACCGGGGCAAAGGCCTTCGCTCGCTGCTCGTGACATCAACAAGTAGCCCATCCTCGCTGAACTTGAGAAAGATTTATGGCGGGACCTATCCGTTTGCGGACGTCTGCCGCCCTCAGAACGGGTTCCTTGGGAACCTGTGTGAAGGAAAAAAGACAAGAGCGTATTTGTATATGTAAAGTGAAGTGCGTGTATGTCGGTCAGAATCGGGAATTTGACATAATCGGGATCCCATAATTAATATTAATAATTTATAGGCCTTTAAAAACTCAACATGTCCGTCTGAGCCGGTTTGTATTATTAGAAAAATTAATTAATTTGGGCAGGAAAAGTGATTTCTGCTGGTTGACGTCACAGATTCGCCATGGTCTCACCGTATTGGCTGGTGAGTGGAGTCAAACGGTATTTGGCTAAAGGGAGCCCCCATCCTCGCTCAGAACCTCGTTGTGCGGAAAAGAAACAATCGGGTTCGGAACTGGCGATTTCTACGCCCCACATCCAATCACTATGCGGTATTTGTGAGCCAACCAGGAAGATTCTACGCCAAAATAAGAAGAAACGAAATAGGATGCTGTGTTTCAAAATGTGGCAAACTTGCTAGGTAGTGTGAATGGCGTTTATGGCAACACCCGTGCGGAGGCCTTCTATCGCTAGGACAGAGGTCTTCAACCCTTTTCTAGTCGCGAGCACTAGCTGTACCCATCATCAAAAGAAGAGCACCCTTACGGAAAGTTTGGCCATGCGTACGCATGGAAAATTAGGATGATTTTTAATCATTGAATGCTCTTTGATTAGGACGTGGATCAAGTGCTCGCGAGGAGTTATACGTCGGGTCACTCCGGTGATGTATAAGTATGCCGCGGTTCGATCCAGTGCTCGAAATCTGTGCCTCAGATAACTTGAGTGATTTGGAACTACACACCCAAGTGGCTTATGTCCTCTGAAACTGTGTATGCGCAGGTGATGGAAGCTATGCAATTCCTTCTTGAGCGATCTGGAATTGTACCGTGGGTCACTCCATCGATATACAGTCGAATTCCGTTATAACGAACTCCAAGAGATCGTAGAAATCACTTCGTTATAAAGAAATTTCGTTATAAAAAAAATCCAGGTTATTTAAAAATGTCCCTATTTAAACTTATCTGGGGGATTAGAAAAGTGTTCGTTGAAACGAGATTTTCGCTATAACGGTAACGGTATTCGTTAAAACGGGATTCGACTGTATATATATATATATATATATATATATATATATATATATATATAGGGCACATACAGGTATGGTATTTTATTAGCGAACCATTGAGAGACGATCCAATCCAACGACTTCGAGAGACGACTTCCAATTAGAAAAAGTATCCTAATAAAAATACTAACTTTTTATACGAATGCCCTGCGCTCAAAAAACCCAATTAGAAAGTTGTTGCCTTATCTCTCCTGATGCCAAAAAATCCAAGTTTCTACGTGCAGTATTCACTGAAATATCTCAACTCAAAAAATGGAGGCAAGTTGGGGAAAAAAACAGGTTTAAGTACGGGTAAACAGTTTTTCCCGCATTTAATGGGGGCTTTTTTTTCAACTTTCCTCTGTTTTCCGAATTTGAACACCTCAGTGAATATAGCACCAAGAAACATGGAAGTTTTTTTGTTGGCATCAAGAGAGACAGGGCACTGCCTGCCCCAACTCCATTCGCAACTGAAGAAATATGCCTCGGCCTCATTCGCAGCTGAAGATGTCTGCCTTCGCTCCGGAGCGGATCCGGGACTGCGGGCGGGGTCAATAAGAACGATCGTCCCTCCCTGTATAGAAAAATTTGTCTATCCTGTAGCATACGGGACGATCCAAATTTACACAATGCGCCCTTTCCCTCCGACACATGCTTGCTCACTTTCTTGTCACTCGAGTGCTTAGGAACAATATAAATCACTCTTTTGGTCGCTCACTGACCTAGTTCTCTTTACAACAGATGCAGAAAACTGGCAGGATGAGGAGATATCGATGTTTCAGGAAAAAGGGAAATTCATCTCTGCCCACACGAACCCCGGTCTCTCGTTTCCCGGACGAGTGCTCTACCAACTAAGCTATGAAGACAGGTAGAATTTCCCCTCCTTGGAGCGTATGTATATGCAGAACGGTTCCGTGCGATGGACGGCGGCGACATTCCACCAATAGCTCGCAAATGCGTGTCAGGGCCACCAGATGGAGACGTATATGACGAAAGACGTCGCTCCCCCTTGTAAATAGGACAGACACAGAAAACTGGCTGGATGAGGAGCTATCGATGCTTCATTAAAGGAAAATTCCTCTCTGCCCTCACGGAGAGATAAATTTCCCTTTCCTGAAACATCGACAGCTGTCGATGAAGCTGTCATAGAAGAGCAGCCGCTGTGGTGGTCGAGTGAGTGGTCACAGTGACGGACTCGCATCGCGAGGATCCGGGTTCGAACCCCACCGGCGCCACAGTGGTGGGTCGGCTGTAGTTGGTTTTTCTGTGGTTCCCAACTTCAAGGCGCGAATGCGAGCCGATCTCCCCGTTAAAAAGTCTCCGCGCAGAGAGCAACAGGCCTACAACGTTACAAATATTCAATCATTACACTTCACTCACAATTTGAAGTATAGATGGCAGCACTGAAATATCAGAGACAACACTAGTTACACACTCAGACTGTCAGGTGCGCTCACTTTGTTCTCTGCCACGAAGCAGGGCTGGAAGAGATCTCGGCAACGGGATAGGTCCGGTGGCAGAGACCCTGGCGTTCATTCATTCATTGTCATAGAAGAGCGACGTCTTTCTTCATAGTTCTCTTTAGCTCGGAACTTTTTGTTCATTTTCCGTCATGTATGAAAAGGCGTATTCAAAATACAGAAATAAACCATTTTTTTTTTGTCATATTTACAGTGATCGACGCTTGGGGTAAGCCACCAGGCGGCATGTTCACGGGCACTCTGGCAGCACTAGGAGATTACGACCAATGCGTCAACATCGAGATGCCGGTCATCAAGGATCCCGACGGTAACCCCCAGAAGGGTATGTATTGCCTGGTCACTTTCACCCCACTGTTGCCACCGAAGCCTAAACTGTACACCTTATTCCACAAGATCCCGGACCTCAAGAATATAAGCGTGGGAGATACGGTAAGGGGAAAAATAACAATTGTTATATATTATATGTATGAATTTTTTTTTTTTAACATTGACGTACAGTGCAATAGAAATCGACAATAACATTGCCAGTACAGTAGAAATCCGAAATTTGGTCTGAAATACACAGTGTGTCCCAAAATTGACTGGTAAATTTGAAAAACTAATAATAATAATAATAATAACAATAAAAAAACTGGAAGAGATAGAATTGACATTTACTGACTGCATTGTGTTCGGAAAAACAGAAGATTTTCAGGCAGATAGAATTTCGAAAATGCGAGAAATAATTCCAAAAATTAGCGGAAATTCCGAATAAATGCAAGAAATAACTCCGGAAATTTGTGAGAGTTCAGGATAAATGCAAGAAATAATTCCAGAACCTGCCGGAAGTTCAGGATAAATGGAAGAAATTAAATCCAGAAACCACACACACACCACACGGCCGAAAGTTCAGAATAAATTGTAGATTCAGGATAAATGGAAGAAATAGTTCCACAAACACTTGCGAAAGTTCAGGATAAATGGAAGACATATGGGCCCCTAACTATCATACCATTCACAGAAACTGAATGGAATTTTGGCATAAGGTATTTTGAGGTATGCGCTGAAGAATGATATGGAAAACAACAGTGTCACTCTAACAGTTACGGTTACAGTGAGAAAATTTCGAAAATATCAAATGGCAACACCAAGTTTTTTGTATTGGAATGCGATCTCCATACTGAAAAACACTAAATAGAGTTGGAATGGCACCTGCAGCACGAAAATCCCCGGAGCTAGGCATGGAAAAAGTAAAAAGGACTTTGCCGTGACTTTACCAGAGCATTAATGTTCCTTATTGGTTGTCCTCACTTTTAGCCTATCTACCGCCGGTGATTTTCATGCTACAGTTGCCGTTCGAACGCTATTTAGGGTTTTTCACAATGGAGATCACATTCCAATACAAAAAACTTGGTGCTGCCATTTGATATTTTCGAAATTTTCTCACTGTAACTGTAACTGTTAGAGTGACACTGTTGTTTTGCATATCATTCTTGAGCGCATACCTCAAAATACCTTATGCCAAAATTTCATTCAGTTTCTGTGAATGGTATGATAGTTAGGGGCCCATATGTCGGGATAGTTTTTTTATAATCACCCTGTATATATTATATATATATATATTATATATTATTGCCGAAAATGGAGAATTCCAAAAATATGATGAAAATCCAGAATTTACGAAAGGAAATGCTATTGCTGTAAGTGCGGGGCCCTTCCCCAAAACGCGGGGCCCGGTGCAACCGCATATTCCAAAGGGCGGCTCTGCTCCATCTCTCTCTCTCTCTCTCTTCTCTCGTTAGACCTTTTAATTTCCAAAAATGTTAGTTTATTTCATACAAAAATTTGTATGAAAATTAATTAATTGGAAAAAAAAAGTTAATTAAGCAAAGCGTTGAGCGAATGCATCAACCAGAAACGGTGAAATCGAAAAACTCATGCAATAAATCGCACCGATAAATTTTGTTTGTTTTTACTGTTTTTTCAGAGCTTTGCGCAGTCCGCGAGGAACGCCCATTGGTTCTACAGCTTGGCCCTACGCATGGGCGTGTGCATGCCGAATTCCTGCACCGCGACGGACATAAAAAACATTCTCTCGCAGAGTGAGTATGAAACGAAATTTTTGAAAAAATTTCCGTGAAATTTAACCTCAGGTATCTTCAACCTTTTCGGACACCGCGGGCCGAATTGAAACTTCCCACGAAGCCCGGTGGGGGCCACCAACTATGGTAATATAGTGACATCTTAATAGAAGGCGCCCGTGGGGGCCCCAATTAAACGGGGAGAAAAATTAATTAAGGACTTTTATTTATGCTGAAATTATTTCTTTTATTAATCATAAATTTTGATATCAGTCCTGAAATCATTTTTTCTCCCTAGGGGCCGTTCAAGTATTACGTAAGCAAATTTTTCAGCCATTTTTGACCCCACCTCCTCGTCAGCAAAATTTGGTCAGCACTGCCCCCACCTCCTAACGCATATTGGTGGGATCAGAAACGTACGTGGGAGGGGGGGGCATAGAGGGCTCCTGCACCCCCCCCCCTGCATGCAAAAAAAAGACTTTATTTTTAATTAAAATTTCGAAAGAAAATACGTTTATACGTTGTTATAATCGATTTCTGTTAATTTCAATGCTGTTTGAAGGGTATGAACTTGAAATTTCTTTTTCAAAAATTCATTGCGACCCACTCTTTAAGCTATATATGGTATGGTAAGCCCTTGACCCGCAGACCAAATGTGGCCCTGAAGGTTATCTGATGGGGCTTGCCCCCTCAAACCTAATTTTGTAAAAACTAACTAAGCGGCGCATTTACAAATCGCTTAAATGACCCGTGGCACAATTCCAGAGTATTTAAGTGGCCCGTGGCACATTTTCAGATCACTGAAGTAGGCCTCAAAGATCAATCACTTTCACGTTCAAAGATCACTCAAGCAACCCGCGACACTGTTACACAACACTTAAACGACCCGTGGCACATTTAGAGATCCCTTGAGTGACATGTGGCACAGTTTTAGAGCACTTAAGCGCCCCCCCCCCCCCCCAGTGCGGTTCTGCATCACTCAAGTTACCCGTGGAACATTCCCAGATTACTTAAGTGATCCGTGGCACAATTACGGATCACTTGAGTGATGCGTGGCACAGTTCCAAAGCACTTAAGCAGCCCGGACATATTTCCAGAGCGCTTGAAGGATCCGTGAAACATTTAGAGATCACTAAAGTAGCTCTGTAGGGGACTTATCAATAGGTAGAATGTTAGTTCAGGTGCCCAATAACTGTCGAAAGGTGGGTTTTTTTTTCCGTTTTTGACGCACCTGATAAGATGTCATTAAGAATATTTCATACATTCATAAAGGGTGGTTGATGATGTAAGCATTATCCAAACCCCCCCCCCTTGTCACCAAAAGTCAGCAAATCGGAAACCCCCTCCCTTCCATCGATGTTGACGCAATACTTGAATGACCCCCCCCCCTCCCATATCTGAAAAAAAGATCTCGATTAATTTCTGATTAAATTAATTAATTCTGATTTCAAATGATTTTTTAATTACTTATTGCCGTAATTCTCAAGTTATTTTCGTTCTCAACGTATCTTGAAATCACATTCCTTTCCATAGTTATAGTTTTTTTTTCACCACTAATTTATCTTTTTTTCCACTAATTTATCTTCTTTTCACTAATTTTTTTCCCACTAATTTATCTTTTTTTTCACTAATTTATCTTTTTTTCACTAATTTATCTTTTTCCCACTAATTTATCTTTTTTTTCACTAATTTATCTTTTTTCACTAATTTATCTTTTTTCACTAATTTATCCTTTTTCCCACTAATTTATCTTTTTCCACTAATTTATCTTTTTTTCACTAATTTTTTTTCACTAATTTATCCTTTTTTTCACTAATTTATCCTTTTTTCCACTAATTTATCTTTTTTCCACTAATTTATCCTTTTTTCCCACTAATTTATCTTTTTTTCCACTAATTCTCAAATTATTTACTTCAAAAATTCTAAAACTATTTCTTTGATTTATTCCAGAGTAATTTCTTTCATCAATTCTGTAATAATTTCCTTAATTTATCCCGAAATTATTTCTTTCATTTATTCCGAAATTACCTCCCGTTTTCCAAGATTCTTGATTTCTTTCATTTTTTTCTGGAGAATTATTTCTTTGATTTTATATTCTACAAATAATTTATTTTGATTCTTTTCAGTTCCCGAGCAAATAAGTCTGAAGGGAAACCTCGACATCAAACACTGTGAATCCAAACAGCAATTCAACGTCGATAATGAACAACTGGCTGTGCTGTGAGTATACAGTTTTTGTAGCGGTTTTCCGTAGTTTCACAAACATTCCCTTCCGCTAAATAAACAGACCTCGTTTTGTCGGATCCTGTTGGCCGTCACCGTCAGTGCGTTTCTTACCGTGGGATGTAGAGCTCCTGCAAACCGTAGGCTGGCTTAGGGCCCTTTCACACGGCGCTGGTGCGGACGCGGGTCCGGGAGAAGTTTTAGCCGTTGGTACAAATGGAGCCTTTCAGACGATGCAGACAAGCAATGTTTTCCTTACTAAGGAACGTCAATCTCTACCCCGGCCAGGTCATAGAAGACGACGCTCGTGGGCCTCCACCTCTCTCCATCCGCATTCAATATCGGTCATATACAAGACGAATGTGGATAAAGTTTTAAAAAGTTTGGCTCTCGAAAGAAATTTCAATGGTTGTACTGTTGATATTTGGCTTTATTGACTAATGAGTTTTGCCGACCACTGCCCCAGACGATCAAAAATCTGGTTCCTGGGCCCAACAATCACTTTCGGAATGTTTGCCTCAGTTGTCGTGGTTCCCTAGCAATGCGTTTCAGACATTCACGTGCCTTTGCAATGGTTTGTCACTTCTTTGATTCCGCCAGTATTATAGTGTATATGCCTTTATAATGGTTTGACACTTTTTCAATCCTACCAGCAATTGAAGAAGACCCGGGTATTTTTGCTAGTACAGTTACAAAGTAATCAATGGTACTAAATGTTCCTCTCTTCCTATAATAGGGTGACCAGAATTCACGTGAAATCAATTCACACATATTGATTCGTTCATTTTTAAATAATTTAATATTTCTGATTTATAAATACGCGGTGGTTATAAATAAAAACCGGCACTACTCACACGTATGTAGCGCCCATTCTGATGAAACTTGGTATGTAGGATATATGGACCACGGTGAGAGTGGAGGCGAAAAGCTGCATAGCTTCGCTACATAGGTCGGAGTAGTGTCAGTTAAATCAAGCGGACGCTACTCCGACCTATGTAGCGCCCGCGCGTAGTAGTGGTTGTATTTCATCGAAACTTGGTATTTTCGTTATTCGGACAGTGCGAAAAAGATAACTGCGATAAAAAAGAGCCACTTTCTCACCTGGTGGTAAAAAATTCAACTAATTTTTGAATCTTTCTTCCCCCCCCCCCCTCCCCATAGTCCATATATCCAAGTTTCTCCATCAGAATGAGTGTTACATACGTCTTAGCAGTGTCAGTTTATTTTGTAACCACTCTGTACATGACATCTCCACACCATTGAATACAAAGGTTTCTCGCATGAATTTTCTCTTTACAGGATAGTCGTTGGAGTAGTCGGAGTCCTTTTATTTATCGGGACATCACTGGATGTGATCACAACTCTGCGCCGTGACGACGACGATCCAGAGCCACCAGCGATCACTAAAAGCAAGTGTTTCTATTTTCCAGAATTAGCACAATAATTATTGTTTCATATTGCACATCGTTTGCTGCTTGTTATTTTTCGAATATGGTAGTTATCTGTAAGGCCGCAATTGGAGTGTGGGGGGGGGGGAAGAAGCGGGTCTGGTCAGCACCTCCTAGAGACAGAAGGCCTCTGCACCGTTTGCCATAAACGTCATTCAGGCTGCCTAGCATTTTCGCCACATTTTGAAACACAGCATCCTATTTCGTTTCTTCTTATTTTGGCGTAGAATCTTCTTGATTGGCTCACAAATACCGCATAGTGATTAGATGTGGGGCATAGAAATCGCCAATTCTAAGCCCGAGATCATTTCTTTTCCTCACAACGATGATACAATTCTGATGATGGTCTGGCCTGGCACGAGCAGGGAATTTTTTTCCCTGAATATTCTGAGGGGGAAAATAAATAGACTACTTACCGACGTCACAAGCAGAGTGCGGAGGCCTTCGAGGAGGTGCTGGTCTGGTGCCCTGGAAGCCAGATCATAGCGGGGCGAAAATTTCATCCCTCAACCCAGGGGTTCTTAATTATTTTTCCAAAATCCAAAACAAGATTTGACCCTTGACGCTGTTCGCACTTTGAAATTAGTGAAACCAGCGACGCAATAACGACGTGTATTTATAACAGGACTGCAAGTGAATTTGTACGACCCATCTCTCGAACGCCCCTGCGAATCAAATAGCTCGAGAACCCCCCTCCCTCCATTATGATGGTAAGTAGATTTGTGCTGCAATCGGAAGGGATATAAATTGGAACTAAAGGTATGTCTTGTGCATCTTATACTAACATTAATTATGTATTTACCGTACACACGAAGAATAACTGTTACAATTTTGGAGCAACGATATAACTAATATTATTGCTCAAAAAATATTTATTAATATCATGATACATCGGCACTACATTGAAACACACGCACAAAAACACTCGTTTCTTTACGAAATTTCTGAATTTTCGAACCAAAAGCTCCAGAAGTTCATGAATATCATTTCCTGATTCATCAGAATGTAATGAGTTGGTTTTTTTTTATGGATGTTTTATGGCAATTTTTTATCCACTAGAAGTGAGGATTCTCGGATTTCAGAATGTACGTGTTTTTTACGAGACACCCGGCGCCATCTAAACACGTGAGTGCATGTAACACATCCTGCAAGAGGGACCCTAGACTGGGGTCTTTAATGGGCCCTTCAGGTCAGACTGTTCAAAAGCACATCTATTACGAAATTTGTAGGGTGAAAAACGGGTAGGAGCCCTGACAGCCTCCTTCCCCCCCCCTTGTGAGGGCCATTCGTGGACCCCTCAGTTGCATAGGGGCTTCCACGATGAGATCTACTTCACCACACACCAACTCCGGCCATATCGGTGCGTCACTGAACTAGTACTAACTACACGTCACTAAAATAGGACAAACTGCGTCACTGAACTAGAACAAACTGTACGTCGCTGAACTAGAACAAAGTGTACATCACTGAACTAGAACAAACTGTACGTCACTGAACATTGAACTAGCACTGACTGTACGACACTGAACATTGAACTAGCACTGACTGTACGACACTGTACATTGAACTAGCACTGACTGTACGACACTGAACATTGAACTAGCACTGACTGTACGACACTGAACATTGAACTAGCACTGACTGTACGTCACTGAACTAGAACAAACTGTGCGTCATTGAACTAGAACAAACTGTACGTCACTGAACTGGAACAAACTGTACGTCATTGAACATTGAACTAGCACTGACTGTACGACACTGTACATTGAACTAGCACTGACTGTACGACACTGAACATTGAACTAGCACTGACTGTACGTCACTGAACTGGAACAAACTGTACGTCATTGAACATTGAACTAGCACTGACTGTACGACACTGTACATTGAACTAGCACTGACTGTACGACACTGAACATTGAACTAGCACTGACTGTACGTCACTGAACTATAACAAACTGTGCGTCATTGAACTAGAACAAACTGTACGTCACTGAACTAGAACAAACTGTGCGTCATTGAACTAGAACAAACTGTACGTCACTGAACTGGAACAAACTGTACGTCACTGAACTGGAACAAACTGTACGTCACTGAACATTGAACTAGCACTGACTGTACGACACTGAACATTGAACTAGCACTGACTGTACGACACTGAACATTGAACTAGCACTGACTGTACGACACTGAACTATAGCACTGACTGTACGACACTGAACTATAGCACTGACTGTACGACACTGAACTAGCACCAACTATATATAGCTCACAAAATTAGTATTAATTGTACGTCACTGAACTAAGACAAACTTTACGTCACTGACGGTGCTCTCAAAGACCGTTCAATTCTTTGGGAAAGAGCGCAAACCATCCTAAGGTAATCTCACTGGGTGGTCAGCGGTCATGTTTCTATGTCTGCACGTCACTGAACTCGTTCCAACTGTACGGCCCCGAACTAGAACTTCTTATCAAAGATCAATCAATCAATGTCTTTGCAGAATTATGCACTTATACTATTGATACCATACTCTTATTATTCATGCGAGTTGAGTTTTATGAAAAGAGCTTTATTTTTGCTTCTTCCGCAGAGCTGCTGTACCGTTTCCTGGTGTGCTTTTCGGTGTACACCAATTTCCGGAAGCTCATCAGCACCAAGGCACCGCGGCACAACCTTGGTGCCGTCAATGGAGTCAGGTTCATCACAGTGACCTGGGTTCTTGCTGGACATACGTATCTATACGCCGATTATAATATGATGAGTAGGTTTACTATTTTAATTTCCAATGGATGTTATTGAGCAGAAGTCCTCCTGAAGAGCAGGGGGTGCACAAACTTTTCAGATATGCGGTATTTGAAAAATTTTCCGGTTGTAAATGTCTATTTTACTTGTCTTTGACAAATTTTCCGGCTGTAATTGACAACTTTATTTGCCTTTGATAATTTTTTTGGCTGTAAATGCCACTTTTACTCGCCTTTGAAAAATTTTTCAGCTGTAACTGGCAGTTTTGCTTGCCTTCGACAAATTTTTCGTCTTTAATTGACAAATTAATTTACCTTTGACAAATTTTTCGGCAGCAACTAGCAATTTTACTTAATTCTGACATTTTTTTTTGGCTGCAACTGGCGACTTCACTTGCCTCTGAAAATTTTTTCTGCGGTTAATGACAACTTTACTACCTTTTGACTATTTTTTCGGCTGTAAATGGCAATTATACTTGCCTCGATAACTTTTTTTGACAAAATCCAATATTTTTACGAAAGAAATATGGTCAGCCTAGGTATTCATCGTATCGTGTTTGCACTGATAACTTTTCTACAGGAACCCCTTGACGGGCCGCATTTGGCACCCCCGGCTGGAGGTTGTGCACCGCTACTGAAGAGGTGGAAGTTGAACTACAGTCGAATACCGTTACAGCGGAAATCTCGTTTTAACAAACACTTTTCTAATCCCCCCCAAATAAGTTTACATGAGAATAATGCTAGCTTCCTTATTTCGTTATAACGAAGTGATTCCCCCGGTCTCTTAGCGTTCGTTATAACGGGATTCGACTGTATCTCCAATGTTCAACGAAATAAATACCAAGCTCACAAAAAATTCCTTAAATATGCCTAAAAAATCGCTTGTTTTTCCTTCTTCTTCACATAAATGAATTGATGTACGTAATTTACATGCTTTTGTGGCTTGCATTTGAATATGCATATTCGCTATTTTTCTCTTTTCCTCAATACAGAAAGATCCATATGCGTGTCGTGGCTGTCACCGAACTTTGCTTTCCAGATCATAGCGAACGCCATGTTGACCGTAGATACTTACATACTGATAAGGTTTGTAAATTGACCTACTATATTTTATCTACATTCTTTTGATAGTACAGTAAAACCTCGGTAAATCGTCACTCCGGTTAAATCGTCATTTTTCTTTAGTCTTTTTATAAGTATGTATAAAAGTCACCTTTTATACATAACAATGTCATTAAATCCTCGGTTACTCGTCGCCAATTTCGGGTACCTCGTCACTATGGAAGAGCTTGAGAGAGAACGAGTGGAACAGATGCGATTTCTACGGCTTCCTTTGAAGAAAAATCTTGATAACGACTCACTGCTATACGTTCAAAGGTGACCATAAAAACCTTATGCAGGGTGTCCTGTAAGTGCCAATGCGGCTTTTATTTAATCAACCGTCCCCGTCGTAGAGGTATCGGTTTTGAATTTTAAAAAATGGTTAAAACGTGTTCAGAAATCAACCTGTACCAGTTTTGAGAGTGAGAATACAACAGTGTGTGAGACAAAATAAAAAAATCTAAATTTTTATACGGTCCCCCTTGTCTTCGAACTTCCAATTAGAAAGTTTTGGCCCTGTATCTCTTGAGGCGAACAGAAAAAATTTCCACGTTCCCAAGTGCAATGTTCGCTAAGATATTCGAATCCGAAAATCGGAGAAAAGTTATGAAATAACAGCAAAAACTAACGGACAACGATCCTTTCCCTCATTTATGATGTCCTCTTCCCACTTTTCCTCTCTTTTTCGAATTTGAATATCTGAGAATTAGGGTGACCATACGTCCCGTGTTTCCCGGGACAGTCCCTGTATTTTCTGTTTTTTTGGCCCTTCCCGGTTTTCCCCGTTTTTTACGCGAAGCCTACTTGAATTTTTATTCTTTATTGAAATCAAAGATTGCAATTATTTTTCAACTCATAAATTATATTATGATAATTACAACTATAAATAAGAATATTAATATCCCACATTTGTCTTGGTGAACGTTTTATATCGTGGAATTCCACTGCAATTTGCAGTAATGCTTCATTTCCCCCCATTTTGTTTTTGCCGTAATTTCAGCAGTATTTGGCAACTTTGTTAAGTTTTGGCGACACTTTTGGCAATAATTGGCGATGTCCCGTATTTGGAATCCCAATTCCTCGTATTTCTCTCCAGGAAATATGGTCAGCCTACTCAAAATATATCTCTCTCGTATTTGAAAAGGCAGAGAAATGCTATCAACTGATCATCAATGTCTTTCAGTTTATAATCTTTCATTTCCTCCCATTTCTGATGATTAACTTATTAATTCGTTACATCGACAGTGGTATGCTGGTGACATATTCAGTACTCAAGGCTCAAGACAAGAGGAAGGGTCTCAACATCCCCATGTACATTTTCCATCGATTCTGGAGGTAAGGAACGATTGACCATTTTTTTTCGCAACGCTTTTGCTGTTGGTCAGGGCTGAATAATTGATCTTTTTCCGTTCGTTTGTTGGATGAACAGGTTGACGCCTCCTTACATGATGACGATCGGCCTTCTGATTGCGGTTCCCATCATCGGTTCGGGTCCGCTTTGGAAAGTTTACTTCGAGCCTCTCATCAGGAATTGCAAAGCGAACTGGTGGACGAACCTTCTTTACGTCAACAACTACGTCAACACGTACGATTACGTAAGTTTCGTTTTCCAGTGTTTCTACCAACAATACAGGATGGTTCAAATTATTTGTCCATAGGACTATCTCTGTTACAGTTTGCTTTAGAAAGTACACTTTTAATTACAAAAAGTTTTCAAGCGACACGCGGTTTCATAAAATGTCTCTTTTTTGAGGGGTAGACCGGTGCTAGTTGGCATAGTGTTTACTTCGGCATATTTTTCCCCGTAATACTTAACAGCAAATATGACCGATGCTGGGAATAGCGGTACTCCTTGGCTGCAAATTAATGATGAAAATATCGCTGAAAATTGTACGCTCATTTCGTCAAATCTGTTTGAAAATTTAATATCTGAGGCTTTTTAACCAATCTAACAATGCAAACTTTCGCAGAATCGTATACCAGCGCGTAGATGTCCGTACCCTTAGGGTGGAAAAATCAATTTCCTTTCAAAGTTTGAAAAAATGGCATAGGGAACAGCTTTTGGCTGCAGCAACAACATTGTCGTCACACTTTACACAAAGATGACCAAGAAGTCGGCCTGGGGCTTCCAGTACCTAACGGATCGCAGTTGTGGGTCCGTTTCTTCAGCCGTTGTTGTTTTATAGCAGCGGTTCTC
Organism: Pholcus phalangioides; assembly: GCF_987345545.1. Lineage (NCBI taxonomy): Eukaryota > Metazoa > Arthropoda > Arachnida > Araneae > Pholcidae > Pholcus > Pholcus phalangioides. Next base: position 17,833,049 of record NW_028301616.1, on the reverse strand, counting down.
AACCCTTGGGGCTCCGCGGGCACTAGAGGAAAATAAACTAAATCAGTAAATTTGATAAATTTTTAAAAAAAGAAGCCTGCGGGGCTCCGCTACAGAAATTATTTACTAGAAAGGGCTCTGCACATGTCAAAATAAAAGTTGAGAACCACAGTTTTGCAGCATCTCGAAACTGCATACTTCATTATATTTTCCCCCCACTGTATTTAACACGCGTGTGTATGTGCGACTTCTATCAATCTCTGTAAAATTATATCTCAGTATGGTGTTAATTGATTGCAGTGCTTGGAGCATACGTGGTATCTCGGAGTGGACATGCAGCTCCATGTATTGGGCCTGTTGGTCTTGCTGCCTCTTATCAAGTGAGTCCTTTCTGCATGTTTTATTAAGTTTCTTTCTGTTAAATTCAATGGCTACCACGTGTTGACTATAATCTTAGAAAGCCTGGGTGAAGCTAGTATTTTTGACGGCGATGAAATAAGTCAAAACAACTCATGTCGTTCTCTTTATTTCTGTTGCGTACCTGCTAAAGGTGGCCGAAACTAGCAGCCGTGGTCGGAGCAGTTCTGGTCGTTGGTTTCTCAACTGTTGCGGGCCTAGTCAATGTCATATTCGATCTCCCTCCCAGTCCTTTAGGAGTTTTTCCAGATCCCGAGTAAGTGAGAACCCAATTCCTTTAATTGTCAGGCTATACTGTACATTTTTCATGGCCATCGTTTTTTTTTTTTTTAGTTATCACGCGTACCGTTCACGTATCCAAACGGGGTACAATGTGATCACGCATTTTTACGCTCGTTTTCGATGTTTCATCTCGAATGTATTTTCCAACAGTGAAATTTCTTTTACTGCGTCCTTTAGCGATCGTGTGTACGTCGAAGTGCCAAATTATTTCAAGCCATACGGACACGTCGCCCCGTATTTCCTGGGCGTCCTCCTCGGCTACATAATAGTCAAGAAGCCCGATTTACGCATACCGAGGGTGAGGAGAAAATTTTTATTTGGTTTATTTCTCTCGAAATGATTTTTAATCGATGCAGTTTAGGACACAGGGTGTCCCGTAAATTTGTAAATAGTTCGTTTACAAATTCATAAAAATTTAACGAAATAGTATATTTGAATGCGGTTTTGCGCAAACAAGTTATTCTTACGAAAGGGGGATATTTTTTTACTTATTTTTTGTTTTAGAAAAAACGTTGGTTCAAATTTTTGTCGATAGAGGGCGCTAAATGAATACGCAAATCAATGTTCTGTAGAATGCAGGGTGTACGATTAACCGCACATTTCGGCATTTGCCTGTCACTGGTGCTTGTATAAAGTTTTCATTGTGATACTGACATTGGTGGGCCTATTAATTGGTGGGTATAAGTTGTTTTGCCTCCGCGCTAAGCTCGTGACGTCACTGAAGAAGGTTATGTAACCTATTGCCACTACAATAGGGGTCTCCTTAATGTAACCTATAGTCATTGGATATTGCAGGCTACTAAACCAGACATGCACCTCGTCCATATTCCTGTGCGGAACCTCTAACGAATTGGTACATGTTGGAATGTGTGTGTGTGTATGTATAATGAACCTTACGTGAAGTTTGTTTCTGTGTAATGCTTGTTATGTGTAGTGCTGCCATCTGCAATAAATTTTTTAAAGTATGAGTTTTTCCTCAACTCATAGAGCGTGAAGTGTAATGAATGAATAATTATAGCGTTGTAGGCCTGTTGCTCTCTGCGGCGAGACTTTTAACGGGGAGATCGGCTCGCATTTGCGCCTCGAAGTTGAGAACCAACTTCAGCCGATCACCACTGCGGTGGGGTCTGAACCCGGATCCTCGCGATGGGAGTCCGTCACTATGACCACTCGACCACCACAGCGGCGGATATAGCAGGCTGACGCATGCGCCGTCTTTACCCTTTTTTGTAGCACATTCAATGGTTATAGGTGAGATGACCTTCTTTAGTGACGTCACGAGCTTCGCGCGGAGGTCTTCAGCTATAGACGGTGTTGCCCAATCACTCCTTCCGGAAAGCGCCCTTTATCAGCAAAAAATTGGCATTTTTTCTGTACCAAATGAATCTGTACCTTTCGAGAGAATAGCTTTTTGCAAACCGCATTCAAAAATATATCGATTTCTTCCATTTTTACGAATTTATGAGACACCCTGTGTTATGAATGGTACATATTGATCCGTATTACATAAGTCTTTGTTTGTTTTTCTAACTTTTTCTCCTTGAAGCCACTGCGATTTTTTGGTTGGTTGTTTTTCACGACTCTCACGCTGACAGTGATGTATGGAACGTACTCGTGGAACAATGGCCGCATGTGGACCACTTTGGAATCGGCTCTTTACGGCGGCACCTCGAAATTCTGCTGGGCTCTCGGCATATTCTGGTTACTTCTCGTATGCTGCACTGGCAATGGAGGTGAGCAACTTCTGAGTTTGCTTTGCCTCAGCCAATTATGTATCTTAGGACACTGATGTACCTAAATTTACATTATTTCGAATTGCCTAAAAACGTAAATATCCATCAGTCCATGAGAGAGCAGCTGCGAAACTTTGGGAACATCTTACTGAAGAGATGTTGAGAAAAAATTATTCCAAAGGTCACTGCGGGAGACTTACTACATACACGTTACTTTTTTTGGTTACTACATCGCAGGAATATACAGTCGGCCCCGCTTAATCGGGTAACGGATAAACGGATACCCCCAGCTTAAACGGATAAAATCCTCTGGAACAAAACTTTCTCCCATACAGACAATGTCCAAGTTTCCAGCTTAATCGAATATTACGATTCACGCGGCATCTGGGTTCATAGCTAACACCCAGCACCGCAAATTACTGGCGAACCGTTGATCTTAGAGGCATACTGCCAATTATGAAAAGTATCCAAGTAACGTGTGGAATTCAGATATGTCATTCATGTTCGAAGGGGTTGTATAGTTATTAAAATTAAAAAAAAAATACTTTTATACGGACATCCTGTGCTCAAAAACCCAATTAAAAAGTTGTTGCGCTGTCTCTCCTGAGGGCAACAACAACAAAAATTCCACGTTCCCAAGTGCAATATTAGCTGAGATATTTGAATCCAAAAATCGGAGAAAATTTGGGTGGGTTATTTAGCATAAATGAGGGGGGGGGGAGAAGAGTTTTTCATATGCCCAGAACGTGAAAAATTTGAGATTCTACTGTATAGTTGATCATGTTTACATTCTAGGAGTAATCAACGACATACTCTGCTGGAAAGCGTGGATACCTCTAAGTCGAATATCCTTCGTCTTCTACCTCATCCATCCGCTGGTGATTTGGGTCCATGAGGGATTCGCACATGACAGGATGTACTGCAATAACTACTACTGGGTAAGGAAACGCTACTATTCCAGAATGTGTTTGCTGGGTGCCCTGGTTCCTAGGATTCTTTTTACTATATTGAATTGTTGTTCCTTTCTTTCTCCCTTTATTTCATAGGCGTACAATATTTTCGGCCACTTCATGGTGTCGCTGGGCATTTCAGTCATCGTGAGCATGGCATTCGAAGCTCCTTTCTTGGCGATGGAGAAGATCATCTTCGGTAGAGCGGGAGGACACGACGACAGCGGCAAAACCGAAAAACCTCAAGTGAAACAGAACGGTAAAACCACCTCGGGATCCAATCACCATCCGTCGCCGTTCAATGCCGAGATGAAAACCAGGCCTCATCAGAACGGCAGCAACGGGGTGTACAGGAACGGGTGCGACGGTCACAATGGGATCTACCGCAACGGCACCGACGGCATGCACAGGAACGGAAGTGACGGACTATACCGTGTCTCCAAAGAGAATGGACACAGGAACGGAGGAGTTGAAAATGGTGGTTTCTGCAGGTTATGAGGTGTGAATCAGAAGAGACTTTGCCATTTTTCTTTTTATCCTCACCCGATCCTCATTCGAAGCAAGTAATGTAACATGAAGGGACATACATTTGCAAACATATCCACTCAGGGGCGCATCTAGAGATCACTGTTGGGAGGGGCGATATTTTTTTACACATTAAGGATATGTTGACCATACGTCACACACTGTCCCGTTTTTTAGTCGAAGTTTTCTTCAATTTGTTATCTAATCAAAAACATTGATGCAAGTAATTTTCGGATTTATTGAATGAAATATCATATTCGAATTTCGCTTGCGGGGGTGGTAATCACCCGATCACCCCCTTCCCCCATAGATCCGCGCTTGTTTCCACTTACACATTCGCGAATCTGGTCCCCAAGAGTTGCTGCTTATCCCGGACGAGTCATTGCCATTGTGGACAGACTGTCCCAAATTGTAAACCGTGGACTTCAGAAACATACTTTCAATTACAAAAAGTTTTCAAACGACGCGCGGTTACTGAAAATGAATTAAATGTTTAAAATTCCCAAATAATCTTTGTGCTATATTTTCCAGTAAGTGAAATGTAAATGGGGCTCTGAGAAGCGATTCACAAAAAAATTTCGTATTTTTAAATGCGGTATCAACGAATACATTTGACATTGAAAATGTTCAGCATTTGTCGCTAATGACTGAGGGTGTGGTTCCCAAATCACAGTATCCAAACACTGTATCAAAAGTCAATTTCTTTATTTTTATATGTATACGACCCTCAAATAAATTTCAGAGCCACATTTACATTTCACTTATTGGAAGCAGTGCGGTCTTAACGCATGGGCCCGGGGGCCTCAAGAAAAAAGGGGCCTCACAAAAATGAGAACCGGTTGAAATTTTCGAGGTAGGGCCTCAGAAAAATCACTTGACCCGGGGGCCCATGGTGCTCTTAAGACGGCCCTGATTGGAAGTACACTGGGTTTACCAAAAAAGTTAATTTTTCTATTTTTTTGTAATTTTTATACACGACCCTTTGAAAAGTCAGACATTTTAAGTAACTGTTATAAGGGCGCTCTTTTGATGATGGGTACAGGCAGTGCTCGCGATTAGAAAAAATATGTGAAGCCCTTCTATTATATATATCTACATCAGTTTCCCAACCTTTTTTTCCCATGCCTCCTTCTTCAGAAATTTTTTTCTCCCACCGCAATCGAACCTATAGGATCCTATGTTAAACCCGTTGCTTCTACCGTCCCTTGGAACTTTCCACCGCCCCCAAGGGGCGTTAACGCCTACGTTGGGGATCACTGATCTACATCATAATTTATTTTGAGCTTATCGAGGTACAATTAAAATACGAGTGAGCTCTAAAGTTAAGATACATTTTAAAGCGAGCTTATCTGAGTCGAACCTCACTCACAGCTTCAAATCGATAAGTCTTTTGTCCTTTGGTGAATGGCTTTAACAACGAACGATATTTTTTTATGCCACAAATTGAACTTATTCACATGCAATGGCTGCCGTAACCTACGGGTGTCTCTTGTCAATAATCCAAGTTGTATGAGCATAAAAAAATATACTTCAACTCACGAGCAAATATTCGCCTAACAAACAAGCAATATATAAGAGCTCATTCAACACAAGCTCGGGAGCTTCCAATAAGTCAAGGCTAACCACATTGTTTGAATGAGTTTTGTTTGATGGAACCAAAACTATTTTTTTATTTGCTATATTATGGTAATTGATTTTTGTTGTGTTGGTATTTTTGTGCTGTGAATGAATCAATGGGGTCTCCGTTATTTTGTGATACAATAGTTGATTCAAGATACAATTTCGAGGATAGAATTGATCTCTTGAATCAAGTTATCACTGTACATACGAGTATTATATAATCAGACTTATTCAAAACAGCAAAATTTTATGTGGGGGGGGGGGACAGGAAAAGCCTGAATTACCTTTTTTCTTGCAACAGGACGGTTGAAAATCAAATGAATGGGTTAGCGGACAGTTTAGGATGAGAGGAATGAGTCTCAAGAATGACACAGAAGATGGAAAAAGCAACAGTAATCACATTCGTTGTACTTACTTTGATCGCATATATTATAATACTTACTTCACGACAGGAATGTAAGGATTGATGAACATTCTGAAACACATTAGGCATATTCCACTCAGATGCAGCAATGAATGGCCAAAATTCTGACGTATTGTTCATAAGACTGAATTGGAGTTTCATAGACAGAGTTCTTCAGATGTCTTCTCCCCAAAAAAAGAAAATTAGGGACACATCAGATCAGGTGATCTATTGGTTCTCTTTGCCCAATCAATCTGTGACCTCCAGCACTTTCCATTTTTAACTGTATGAATTTTTTACCAAAAAAAAAGGTTGTACAGGCGTGTGTTCTATCCCCTCCCTCCACTAAAGTTTGGTCCAATAGTTTTAAATCACCCAGTAGCCAGTACACAGGGTGAACTTGTCCTAATCTGCTATAAGGTTACACCAATTTCATCACAATATCTGGATTTAATGGTGAACTAGCTACAAGCGCTGAAAGATTGACAAAGTGCAAAATCGAATTTCCGTCAAAATCTGTAACCGTCAATTCTGAATGTTCGTCAAATGTTTACTTCGACAAACACCCATTTCAGTGATGCATTGCAAACAAAAGGGCTATATTACTCCTGAACTAGAACACAGATATGGTTTATTGTAGACTTTTTCCGAAATTGGTGGAATGGGCAAGTTTTTAGTAAATTATAGCTAGAAAGGTGTCTGTGAAATTGGCAATTACAGATTTTGCACTTTCCCAATCTCTCAGCACTTGTAGCTCACCATTAAATCCAGATATTCTGATGGAAAGAGTATATATTTATTACTTTATAAGATTTTTCTGCTCTTTTCAAATATATGCTTATTTTGCTTATAAATCTTTCAAAAACTTGACACATTTTTTCTTCTATAATCCCTTATCCACAGTAACTCGAAAACGATTAGATATAGGGATGCTATGGTGTTTTATGTTCCTCATGGGGCTCATCTATCCCCCCCCCCTTTTGTTTGGCAGATTAGGTCAAGTTCACCCTGTATACTCACAAACCATAGCACTTTAATAACCAAAAATAGAACTGCACAATCTGTGGTTGTAAAAATAAAATGCAACAATATTACCAAATGTAAATAAGACAGATACTACGATGCAAGAACATAATATATAAACTCATATAAAATCCTCTAATTTCATTCTTGATAGTGAACTAAACTTTCATCTCGTTTTTTATGCTTATATATTTTTTGTGTATATAAAATAAATGTTGCGTTGGAACGTAATGGAATGTTGTAAATATGGTGGTTGGTGATAAAACTTATTCAAAATGTATTTTTTTACTTTTCACATCCATACCGTTTTTTTAAAAAATTTTCTTACCTTTTCATGGAAATAAACGTATTTCATTTTATATTGAATCTTGCATTCTTTTGATCGACAATATTCTCGATTGTTGTATCTGAAACACCAGGCCAGTTGCCAGAAATTTCATTCGGAGAGGGACCACTTTCATTTTGGGGGAGACCAAAGTGATAGAACAATAGATTTGGCCACCTTTCCCCCTTTTTTCTGTCATTTTCTTCATTTCGGGGAGTGGGGGGGAACAAGGCCTCCACCGATATGGCCTTGTGAAACACTATTTTATTCGATAACACTGCTCTACAAGGAAAAATTGTCTTATATGGAAATATAAGTCATCACCCTAATAAGTCGTTGCTCCGGTTAAGGGTGGATTCACATATATAGACATGGCATACATTCTTTAACACACAAATGTCTGTCCGCGATTGCGCAGCCACGATACGATAGATATGAATATGTTCATTGGTTTTATGTTAAAGAATGTTCGCCGTGTCTGTTAAATGTGAATCAACCCTAAGTCGTTGTTTTTCTTCGGTCAAGTCCAGCTTTCATAGACAGTAATGTCATTAAACCCTCGTTTACTCGTCGCTGATTTCAGTTAACTCGTTCGTCACTATGGAAAAGTTTGAGGAACAGATTATTTTTATGACTTCCTTAAAAAAAATAGCTTGATAACAGCATTGCCATATGTTCAAAAGTCACCATGAAAGCCTTATGTGCCAAAACGAAACAGCTCAAGTAACGAAAGTTACATTGAGAAAGCTTGTTTGCTAAGTTTTTTGAAACATTAGGGACTGCTCAAGATAGACCTGAATTCAGAAATCAGGTCTAGCTTCGAGGCCTCACTAATTTAGAGCTTTAAATTTAAACTATCTTTGTTGAAAAACCAAAGAAGATTTTTTTCAAAGTTGAGGCCTTCTAAAGTCTGCTTTTCCCTGCCCGGGACCCTCCTCAAGTCAAAAGTGGACCATGTGATCGAGGTAACCTTACAGTTGTATCATGAACTACTGATACAACGAGGAATTAAAACATTACTAAACAGAATTAAAATTAAATTTCATGTATATTTAAAATTAATGTGCAATAGTTCTATTGTGAAGAAATGCTAGCTATTCTAAGAGTTGTTCTGATTAGTCTAAATTTAAAATTACTAGTATAAATCAGTGCACCAGTATATTTTACCACAAAAAGTTAAGTAATAAAAGCTCAAAAAAAGGTAAAAATGTCTATATAGATTAAAAGCAAGTAAAAAAAAAATTTCGGTTAATATTGTATAATATATTATATGGTTAGTATTGTATTTTATTATATAACACTTATATCAAAACATGATAAGTGTTATATTACTTTTAATTTATAAAACAATGCATTTATTATCGCAACAATGCACGTTGAAACTGATGGCACTTTGCCTAAGCTGTCATAATTTTTTTTTATGACATAAGTGGCGACTTTTATCAAGGTTTTACTGTATCTGTTTCTAAAGGTTCATGGTGTGGGAAATTCTAATCTGAAAATAGAAATTTGCTATCAGGCACAGTTTTTTAATTATTCAGCTATGTCTAACTTAACTGATATATGTAAGTAACTCAAGCTACTGCAGCCAAACACAAAAATTACTGAGCATAAGCATAGGGAACAATGTCTTCTTCCTTATTTGGGAAACGACAATATGATGATGCTCTAGAATGATGTTCCTTAGAATATAGTCTAAAAAGGGAGTTCTTCATATTGGGAACGTAATGCCTTCTGTTCCAGTTAGCTATGCGAATATGACTAAAGACTCATACTAATTTTAAATAAATGCCAAAATTAGTGAAACACAATGAGAATAAATGAAAAATATGAGATGATTTGAAAGTATCTTCCATAATATTAGGTATGAAACAAGACTACACCAAAATTTTGGATATTTTCTGTGTGAGTGAGGGGATAGCCACAACAGGAATTCTCATTACAAAAAAAAGATTCTGCCTCAACGTTAATGGAAAGTCGAAGAAAAAAATATATATAATGAGAAATTAGTAGCCAGTGATCATGTTCCTCCCTCTTCACATCAAGCTAGGTCTTGTAAAACAGTTTTTCAAAGCCATGAATCCATCCATGCAAAAATAAAGGAAAGAATATTTGTGGGTCCCCGAATACAACTTCAGAAAGACACAGATTTTGAGCAATGCCTGACACCAAAAGAGAAAATCACATGGATTTGTTTCAAGAATGTAACACAAAACTTTCTAGGAAAAAACTAACAACTATGAAGAATTGTTTCAACAGCTGATAAATGCGTACATGACTTAATGCTACAGCATGTCCTTAAAAGTTCATTTCCTAGATGCACATTTTTATTATTTTCCTGAGAACAGCGGTAATGTTTCCAATGAACATGGCGAAAGTTTTCATAAAGACATGATGACCATAGAAAAGCAGTATGAAGGAAAATAGATGCCAGCAATGCTTGATGACTGTTGCTGGAACATTATTTGAGAGAGCAAGTGATCACGAAGAAAAAAAAGCCTTTAAAATTCTTGGAGGGACAGAATAAAAGAGCAAAATAAGGGAATGTCTTGTATACAAGTCACATCAACAAGCAAGTCAGAATGCAAAACACATGCAATAAATCTTTTTTTTCAACTTTAGGTATAAATAGAACAACAGACGAACATCCCATGGACATGATCAGCAACAATTATAGGAATTTCTTGGGAGAATGTCACTGAAAAAAGAGGGGAAAAAATTTGTTGTTATATCCAAGGTTTGGTTGCTTTTCATCCGTTCCAACAGAAAGGTTCATTAACATTATCGTTTAGGAGAATCAGTCAGGACTGCTGATTACTGACGCTGTAGCAGAGGTGTTTCTACCATCATAACAGAGTTTGTCCGTATGTTCCAAATAATAATAACCCATTCCATAATCATTTCTTAGCTGAAAAGTATTAAAGGTTACAAGATCATGCTTAGCTGGTGAGGCTCTTTTACAAACATAATGATTCTGCACCAAAAAGCTATGCTGAGATTTTTGGTCTTAATGGGGGAAGGAGGCTTCTCTCTATCCCTTCGTTTAGATGTTCTTAAAATTTCACAATTTTTTTATGGGCAAGTTAAGGCTGAGAACACATTGAGTAATAACCGCTCAGAACACATCACCTTAATTATGAACATCCTGTATTAATACAATATTATACTACATACTATGTATGAATTAAACTTCATCTCTGCATAAGTAATTCTATATATACAGACTGCTCGTATTCATAAATACTCTTCAGAAAATTAATTCATACAAAAACAGATACACATAATCTGATGTAACAATTATAATATATATATATATATATGCTAGGGTAAATGTGAATTAATTAGGTTATTATGCATAACAGCTGAACAAAATGGTTACTATACATAGTAATCTATAAAAATCAAGATATTATGACCAATAACTCAATCAACCCATTTGACATAGCAAAACAAATGGAATACGGATGAATCACTAGAGAACACAAGTTTCGAGAAAAGCAACACGCACGTTCCCTTTGCAAACAATTTTCCAGTACCCTCACATTCATTAAAATTTTAGATCACTGTTGACATAAATCTACTGGTATAACACAGAATAATGGGAGCAGAGGAAACAAAACAAAGCAGTATGTTTTGGAAAGAGTTCCACACAGACAATCACTGTGTTTATCACTTCAGAACAATTTTATGATGGAGTGATTCCTGGAGAAGTTGGCACATTTTCCAGCAGCGCTTTCCTTTTTGACATGTCTCGGTTGATGCTGGTGTGCAGTTTGTTAAGCCTTTCCTGCAAACAAAACAAGATTAATAATAGGAAACATTACATATCCCTAAGCAGAAACAAAAAGAAGGGGGGGGGGGGAAGACCAGTCATCTGATATACATAACCTATACTTAAACCATGCATGCTCAACCTTTCAGAGTGTGTTGGCCACTTCATAACATGAAAATTAGTCACTATCCACTTCATTACTTCACCAAACACCAACTCTGGCCATATCGCTATATTGCAATTTACTGCCATGAATGAGATGGGTTGGAAATGAAGGCGCTGTCTATCGGTAGGTCGTCTCAAGCTCGTTAGGGAAATTATCTTATCTATATCCTCCCTTGGATTTGAACCTGGGATCGTGACAGCAACCTTCAAGGTGGTAGACGAGCATCTTACCACCATGCCACTCAGACATTTGGCCACTTAACTGGCATCTACAGTAATCTGTAAATGCACCACAGATCACTTGAGTAATTTGAAAATGTGCTGAGAGCTGCTCAAACTATCTGGAACTGTACTGTGGGTCACTTAAGTTACATAAAACTGTCCCGTGGGTCACTTAAATGATCTGGATTTGCACTGCAAGTCACTTAAGGGATCCATAAATATGTCGTAGGCCACTCAAGTGATCTGGAACAGTGGCGTCGATCACTTGAGTGATCTGGAAATATGCTGTGGATCACTTAACCCTTTGAAGAGCAGATGTTTTTGCAAAGCCCATAAAAGCAATGGTCCCCACCAGTGTTCGCCAATATGCATCTAGATGCATGATTGATTCACACATCAAAATTAAATTTTACTCCTCCAAATTTCATTAAGGAGTGAAAATACTTCAAATTTCCGATGTTTTTTTTAGAGTTATTTCTCTGTTTTTCATCAAAAAAATGCTTCTCTCTTTACAAAATTACTCCTTAAAATTTTGGAGAGGAGTGAAATTACTCTTGAAATTATTTTTTCAGATAACACTGGTCCCCACTATGAGTACACAGTGCCGGAAAGGGCTAAAAAACCTGGAAACATGCCATAAGCTGCTTAAGTAATTTTGATAATCTTTCATGGGCTTTTTAAAATCAAATGAAATATATTTAACAAAATTTTCAATTTGTTCTAAAAAATGTTCAGCATTTTTGTAAAATTTTAAAACAAAACAAAATGTCAGAATCATCTTACATCGAAGCTATCTATGTTAGAATTTACATTATTAGCATTCTAACCACAAGCCTGTTTACATTCACAGTGAAGAGGAAAAATTTGGATAAGCAATGTTTGACGGGAAAATTTTGAATAATGATTCAGTTCACTTTTACGAAAATAGATTTGAGGTTGCAGGCCACATCAGATGATCCGGAGGACCACTGGTTAAGCATGAATGAAGTAAACCATAGGTTGGTCGCAGTCTAATTGCTCTCCTAACATAAAATGACAGTGATGTGACAAAAACGATGCAAATATAGTTTTCCCATGTACAATCATGGGTAGTAAAATAAAAAAAAAACCAAGTAAAACTTCAAAACAAACAAGAAAATTCGTAAAACCAAGCACTAAAACATTATGTAAAAAATAAAAACTTTGCCTGGTTCACAGAAAATCTTCAATACATTTTTAACACAAATGAATATTTTTCTTATTACTAGTTTACGCATTTTGGCTCTACAATGGAAAACCATCTTCCGATCCTCGTGGTCAGAAATCACACACAAGTAAACCTGTTGAAGGGAAAGGTGATGTTTATTTTGGCAGTCTGGAGAATTCGCCTTTGTATCAACTGAGCCTGAATGGTTTTTAAATGCCAATCAGGGTGTCATCTGTTGCAGTGTTAATAACCCTTAGACCAAAGTCTATATGTCCAAGCTGAGGATATAGGTGGCGTGTTCTTTCCATTGTTAATGAGAAAATCTTGGCAGTTCTGATGTACCCATAGAGAAAATTCTGTTAAAAAGCAACACACAATTTTGAAGTGAATTTTCTTGAGGGCCACAATATGGAATAATAATTAGAACTTGTCAGGATTTTTTCATTAATGATGGAAGGAACACGCCAACTATACCTGTATTGCAGCTTAAGCAGAATTTACAGACATCGGCTGAGAAAGGGGTTCCTCAACACTTTGCAAGAGATATGGCTCCCCGATTTTCATTTAAAGACCACTCAGGCTCAGCTAATACAAAGGCGAACACTCCATACAGTGAAAAGTAACCATGGCACCTCCTTTCAATGGTTTTACTTGTATGTGGCTTCTGACCACAAGGTTTTGTGAAGACGGCTCCCCATTGTAGAGACAAAACGAGTAAACCAGTAAAAAGAAAAAAAATCATTTCTCTTAAAAAAAAAAACAAGTTACAAATCTTCTGCAAAAATATGAAAACTATAACAGCCATCCCAAAGAAATTTTAAGCGGAGGGGAAAAAAAATGCTTCTTAAGAATAGAAAAAGAAGAAGACCTGAGCGTTTTGCAGTATGTTATTCACCAGCATGACACGGCGTTTGGCATTCATCAGTTTCTTCACATAGCTCTCTAGATCCACCATCGACTGATTAGCTTCTGATAACTTTCTCAGGTCTTAAAGGGTTAAACAACGCTGATTACAATCATGTGGAATGAAGTGACAAACATCAGAATTATAAAATACAATCATGGGTAGTAAAATAAAAAAAAACCAAGTAAAAATTTAAAATATCAAAATAAGAATCAGCAATTTTTTCTTTCGAAAAAAATGTGAATAATCTCTTCCACATTCCTTAAGAACTCATTATTTGCGATAAAGGTAACAATAAAAAAATTTCACATGCAGATTATACCCCGCTGTGTGGATTATAGGATGACATTTTTCTAAAGGCGGAGAAATTTCCTTATTACTGGATTCTAAGTCGACATGGATTATAAGCAGGAAATTATTGTACAGTGGGTCTTCAATTTGCAAGCATGGTTCATTCCACGAAATTACTCATAATCTGAATCGCTCGTATATTGAATTAACCCTTACAGAGGCAATCCCAAGGTATCTCAAAATCTTAACCAGTCATTCGGCCAATTAATTTTCCCCCTTTCTAAAAGTTTGTAGCTAATAAAATATATTTTCTTAATTAGAATTGTTTATGAATACATTGAAACTGACTTCACCATGTTCTCTTAAATATGTTCTTAAATCATCAAAAGAAAAAAAATTATAACAATTGAACAATAACTATTAGTAATTAATAATTGAAATAACTATAAAGAAAATAATTTTACAAATTAACCTACAGTAAATGGTGAGAGAGGGGGGAAGACCATTGTTGAGTACCCATTATTTATCTGTTAACTCACCACAATCTTTTACTTTGACTTTAAAAAGCAAACCGATTGTTGGTGTGCATGCAAAATTTCATATGTTAAAATTATCTTCTTTTTTTTTTCATGCCACTAAAAGTCTCTTCACATGCGTTCCCATGTTATGTGAAAAAGATCATGTTTCTGACCAATAGAACACCAGCTATGGTATTGTTACAAAATGACCTGTGTATTGAAACCTGTCAGCTATTACAGTAGAGTCTCGTTGATCCGACCTTTGCTTATCTGACATTCCGTATTATCCGACATCCCACTGCAACCCCCCCCCCACAAAAATGCATCAGTAGGCAACAGGAACTGCAAGTTGCGAGCGTGGGTGTAGTCTATTTTTTGTTGCTCCCGACTCTACTGCAGCTAATATTAGTTACCCCGACTGTACAGTGGAGAGCCCATCTACTCTATGACTATAATGATCAGTATGAAATAACTGATGAAGAAATTGTCACTATTGGCAATTGTGATTGCATATTTATGGGGGAGGGGGGGGGGGGGACTTAGCGGACTAATATCCCAGGGTGACAAGTTCAGAAGGGTGGCAAATTTGAGGAATGAGTGGCAAATTTGAGGAATGAGTGGCCAAGAAAATTAGTAGAATAGGAGAAACGTGGCAAAATTAATATAATCTTTAGATATTATTAAATTAATATTAAATAATTAGTAAAAGGTATACTAATTATTAAATTAGTATACCTTTGTCGGCACCGTAGAAAACAGTTTCAGAGAATCCAGGACTTAAAGCATGTTTGAATATGTAAATGATCAAAAGAGCGACTTATAAAGGAAGGAACCATGTTACTGAGCAATTAAAAGAGTGACGTAGAGTGTGCGCAAGTATATGAGTGACCAAAACAGTGTGCAAGCATGTGAATGACTAAGCAGTGACTTATAGAATGTGGGAGTGACCTATAGACACAAATGTACTTGCATAAGCAGAGGGGGAGGGGCTGAGGGGGTTCTAGCACAGGTTGACAAATTGGAGGAATGAGTAGTCAAGAGGCAAAATCAGACTACAATGGGAGAAAGGCGGCAAAATTTGTGTAGCCCACAGGCGGCAAAACCATAAATGCACTTCTGCAGGTAATATGTCAAAGCTGATTATCCCCCACATATATATATCACAAGGAAAAACAAAAACTAAATCATACCTTCGGCCAAACTGTCGATTTGTCGTCGCAACTCCATTTGACTCAACCTGGCAAATGAGACATTTTATGTATAGCTTTTCAAAAAACCACAGCCCGATCATCATTACTTAAAAAATAATCATCTCTACAAAGCACAAACAGTCGGCCCCACTTAATTCGGATAACGAATACTCTGTTTGAACGGATGAAATCCTCCGGCACCAAAATTTCCCCCCATGGAGACAATGTTAAAGTTCCCCGCTCAATGTGATACTTTCAATGACTTTTCCCAGCTTAATCAAACATTACGCTTCACGTGTCAAATGTTAATACACATCAACCGCATAATGATTTTATTGAATGAAACATTTATTATCAATGGGAAATATGTTACTGGGTTAAGGTAAATACTTTGATCATTTGATCATTTTTGTCGCACCACGGTCATTTTCTGCACATGAGGGCTAATTAGACTGGGGCCTACAATTTATCACTGATTCCGAACGGCAGGGTTGTTTTTTTTATACTCATCGAGAGGTTGGTGCACTAACCTCTCGATGGGGGACTCCCTGGTAAGGTAAATACATTATGAGAATCTAAGTATTTAAGTTGTCTTCAATTTGTACATTTAATTATTTTATTTTTGTTCTATATTTAGCCAATAGAGGGCGATAACTTAACTAATGGATGTGTGATTCCTTGTGTTATTTTTGTCGAAAAAATAAAAAAATTTTCTAAGCTTTTTACCTTGTCAGCTTTACACGTTCATCAAGTTGTTCCACGGAAGGTCGAAATAAACTTGTCAAGCCATCAGCCAAAGCATCTCTCGTGGGCGAATCAGGAAAATCGTCAGTTTTATCATCTACAGATGTTGCAGTGCTCGCAGTATCATCCATCCCACTAGAGGCAGAAAAAAATACATCTTGATAACATTAAATCAACACAACATTGGAGAGACAGATACAAAAAAAAAAAAATTGTTCTTTTTTGTCGGAAAAAAGAAATAATTAAAAAAAACATGTGACGTGAGGGGGAGAAATATCCCACCATTCTATTGATCAAGGTAGTTGATTTTTTCAAAAGTGCCAACTTGGCAACTTTTTTTCCATGCAATTGCCTCTTTCATCGTTGTAAATTAATTCATTTGATCGTTTCTGTCGCACAACAGTCCTTTTCTGCAAGTCCAAACCCCACTATTGCCACAGTATTTCCCGGTGAATTTTAATTAATTTTCAGGATTTTTATTTTTCAATTCATTAGTACTAGTGCACCGTCCATTCATGTAGATTATTACACATGTGTATTTGCTAAGGATTAATAGTATGCCATAAAGGAAGGAGGATGAGAAAAAAAACAGGTGAGCGGCAGGGCTTTAGTGTGCCTTTTCGGGGGGCCCCCGGGACAGACTTTTCCTTCCTGAAAGTTTATTATTGTGCAAAATAAGTAAATTTCTTCAAGGCCCACTATTCAGGTCGGGGCAGTGCCTTGGCCGCCCCAACCTAGTTACAGCCCTGGTGAGTGGTAAAAAAACTATTATCTAAAAAATCTATTAACTAGTTCCCTACACTATGCCTTGAGTTGCACTAGGATTGCAACTCGGCTCCAACTTGGCGCCCATAAGGGTAATTAAATTCCGTTCCCACCGATCGATTCACATTAACAAATTGAATTTTTTTTTTTAATGTACATGTTGCTGCTTCGCGATTGTGGCGATTGCTTGGCGCGAAAATTAGTCGCCATGTTGGCGCTGACCAAGCTTATGGAAAATTCACCGGAACATTCACAAACGTGTCAGAGAGCATGGTTGTTGGCGACATATCGCTGATTTGGCATAGTCGAAAACTTGGCGATAAGGTGACTATCCTACAGCAGGAATTTACCTTGGAAACTCACCTGTAAAAAGTTTTCGATCGCCACGAAAACCAGCCAAAAAATTCGTAGGAAAATGAAGCAACAATAAAATACAAACAAAAAGAATACAATATATGCCTTCCAATTCAGGATTATTATCCAGTCAAACCAGGGAAGAATACTATGGAGCTTATTTCACAGATGAACGACCTTAACCGGCATATGATTATGTGAGATTAAACCTGACCATATTTCCACCACGGATTCGGATCACAAACCTTCAAGACTGTACTGCCCATATTTGCTCGATAGAAATACGTGAAATTGGGCTCCGAAATACGGGACATTGCCAATTATCGCCAAAAAGTAAGCAAAATTAATTTACTAACTCGTGCTGAAATCACAGAAAAGTCGCCAATCGTGGAAATGAAATGCCACTTCGAATTGCAGTGAATTACAAAGAATATGTGAAAAAAATATTCTTATTTGTAGTCGTAATTATCGTAATTTCATTTGTGAGTTGGGAGGATAATTTTAGTCGTTGATTTGAAGAATCAAAGTTCAGCTTTTGCAATTCGCTGTTGTCTTCAAAAATAAAGATATTCTGCCAAAAATATGGAAGTCCTAGTGCATGTTTTGGACGAAAATTTAGTATTAGATTGGGTCTTATTTTCGGGGAAACACTGTAGATCTATCTCTAGAGGAGGTACTGGTATATATAGACAACACCGCAACTAGATACTTTTCCAGCTGGGAAGAAAGCATTTTGGCGCCCATATATAATATAGAAACAGTTAAAGGATGCATTCGGTGCCCCCTTCCGTCCAGCGCCCGGAGCACAAGACCTACCTGCTCCACCTAGTGGCGGTCCTGTTGGTAGACACCCCACGACGATCACCACGACGCTCCGACGCACACTTTTGGAAGCACTGTGGTGCTCCTTTAAATTCGGCCTGAAAGTTATGTCGCAACAAAAGTTAATGACGAACGAGTCCGATGTCGGTCTTCTCTTGAAAACTCGTTCGTATACTGTACGATTTTGTCGTTCGCTATAGTCGGTAAAGATCGACGTGATCAAAATTAAAAATAAAAAAAATTTATGATAATTTAAAAACAAATTCTTTCGCGGGGACAAAATTGGTGTCCTTTCACCTGTCTCCCCCCCACCTCCCAAGGATGGGGCTGACACGGCTGTAGCCCTAAAAGGCTCGGAACAATCACTATCATTGTTTTTTCATGCTATAAATTTACTACAGAGCACGCCCCTCCCCCCCCCCCCCCCCCACTTCAGTGAACACAAGTTGTCGCTTGACGTCAATAAAAACGTTTTTTGGAAGTCATAAAAATGTCTCAAACATGACGTGGTAAAATGGTCATTATGCCCATTTTGGAAACGTAAAAAATGACGTCAATAAAATGACCACTTGCAAATAGTTGTACTTTCGAAAGATAGATGGTACCATTCAAAGAGTCGGCAAAAGTTGAAGCGCGGCGTAGCTCGGATTCGAACTCAGATCGTTCGGAGATTGTCCTACTATGTATCTCACGCCATGCCTTCCCCGAACGCGTTAATGAGTGCATCGTAGTAGCAGCATTAAGTGTTATTTTATGAAAACTTTAGAAGTATTGATTAGTTGTATTGAGTTAATGCAACTAATCAATATATACTTCGGCGGTCCGCACGATCCAACGGCCCTGCACCACGATGTGTGGGGGGGGGGGGGAGAAGATCATGACATTTCTATGGAAAACCAATATTGTTCCCAAGAGGGACACCCTTCTGCCGTGGTCTATTACAGCCCTCCTCCTCCAGGAATTATCACGTGATCCTGATAACACTGCTTTAGCGGCAGGAATACTTCAGATGTTGGAAGGTCGGATAAAGAAAGAAAAGTTATTTTTTGTTCATCCAGTCTAAATATAGCTTTTTTGCCTCACCCATATACTTGTATATTTGCTCCAATGGAGGGTGGCTACATATTGGCATTGTTCTTTTCTGTTGCTACTATCACCATCCCTCCGGGGCAAAAAAAGTATGAATGAAACCTGAGAGAAGAAATACTGAATGCCACAGCTTCCCCAAAGCCTAAATTTTAGGGAAAAAAATAGAAAAAAAAAGATCTCTGGAGGTAACTCTCTCCCGATCACTTGTAGCGACATCTACATGGTGTCATCTGATTAGCTTGTTTATACGCCACACCGTACGTGTGCACAACGATCGCGTTGCGTTCCGAAGCGTCCATTTTTGGGCACTATGCGCATAGCAAAATTGGGCTCAAAACATAGTAAAAAGAGCGGCACAATGTTAAACTAAGCGAGGTGAAAGTCATCGAGCAGTTTGTTCGATCGGTTCAACGATCGGCTCCGACCAAAGCCGTTTGAAAGGTTTGCAGCTTACTCTTAATGCAGCTTTGGCGTCGACTGTCGAAATCGGGTGTGGATTACTCTCGGAGTGAATGTGCATTAACGTGAACCCATTTCTTTACTGATTGCACTACCGCGCGCAGACAAAACATCAGCTCAGGTAAAATAAAAAAAATTACACGAAACGTTGCTTATACACGAGAGCTGAAACTATCGTGTAAAGGTACAGTGCCGGACGATTTTACAATTTCTCCATTCGCCCGTGTAGGGAAGCACAATAGGGGGGGGGGGGCTGACGGAGTTTTAGCCTGGGTACCCGAGCTAATTCCGAATTTTTTTTCACACTATAAATTCACTGTGCGGGGCCCCGCGAAAAATCTGGCCTGGGCCCAGTGCCGTCTTAACGCATGGGCCCGGGGCGCCTCAAGAGAAGAGGGACCCACAAAAATGAGATCTGCTTGAAATTTTCTAGAATTAAACTGGTAGGGCCTCAGAAAAATCATTTGGCCCGGGGGCCCATGATGTTCTTAAGACGGCCCTGCCTGGGCTCGCCGAAGATCTCAGCTCTGCCGCAGGATTCGAGGCCACTAGTTCTCAACCTCAGGAATCCCACGCCCTGGTTGATTTCTTTCTCATGATTGGAAGGCCTGGCCATATACATGATCCTAGGCGGAGATAGACTTGGAAGTCTGGGGGTGGGGTACGGTCATTAATGCTGCTGGGAGAGCACGATGATGTCAATTCATCTATACATTTATACATTAGATCAGTCGACTCCAACTTTGACGCTGGGGGGAAATGCCCCCCACCCGTATCTCCGCCCATGTACATGATTAATGGCAAATAAATAGGTAAAAATGAAACAAACCGCTCGCGGCCCGGTTTGGCCGATGTCAGGGCCCGGTGGTTGAGAAACACTGCACTAGACCAACCAAAGGCCCTTCCGAAAAACGGATTTCACGTATTCCTATTCATATTTTTAGAAGTTTGACATTAGAAGCTTGTTATTTGCTCTATCATCATGCTTTGGTGTCGGCCTAGATCGCAAGCTTGTCACCGTATTCCAGTGGTTCTCATTTACTCAGCTGCCTCCCTTCGTAATTCATGGTTCATCGGCGGCTCCATAGAATATAGTTTGGAAGATACTTTCCGATATAAAAGAAACGCTTCAAAAAGAGAAGCATAAATAATCACAGAAATCGATATCTTCAGCTCGCCACGACGCTCCCAGGAGCCGCGACACACACTTTGAGAAAAAAACAGTCATATTCTTTTAAATTCGGCCTAAATGTTGCGTCGCAACACAATTAATGGCGAACTCTCTCGCTCTGTCACATGTGTATACTGTACGATTTCGTCGTTCACTATAGTCCATAAAAAAATCTATGCGATTTCAAAAATAACTAAAAGAAACTCTCTCGTTGAAAAAAATGGCACCGTTTCTCGTAGGTCCGTCCCCCCAAAAATGGGACCGACAAGGCTCCAGCACTGAGGTCAGGGACTAGTTTAGTTTAATACTTAGTTTTTCATACTATAAATTCCCTACAGAATCCCTTGCCCACCACCCGCTGAAAACTATGGCTTGCGCCAAATATCCAACAGCCTACGGAACCTGCTCCACAATGTGGGTTGGTGGGCGGGAAGGGTGATGTCTTTTCTACGGAAAAGCAATATTGTTCTCAAGAGGACTCCCGAGGTCCGTTACAGGCAACCTCCCACCGCAGGAAATATCGTGATTCTGAGAACACTGCTTTTAGGGAGGACACTTGTCGACGTAAAAAATGTTCCCATTGAATTCTCTAACAAAAATATTTCCACTGGAATAAACCGTGTTGCATAATCCGACGGAGCTACTCCCAAAGATTCATAAACCATTGAAAAATGAATTTTGAAATAAAAAATAATGGAAATGTTCCCTTTTGAAAATAAGCTCCTCATTTGATACGCTGCAGTTAAAATGTTTCTTCAGCTTCACACAGCGCAGAAATCCTACACCTAGGAAAACCCGGCTTTAACGACGAATACATGTAAATCAGATAAAAATATGGTTACGTGACGTAATTTTTATCTTGGGATGAAGTGATCATGAATTTAGTTTGTGCCGAAAGAAAAGAAAAGCAGTTTTTGTGATTCGGGAGCAATGTTTTTTTTTCCAGACAGGAGTTTGTAATCCTGGGGGGGCGCGGTGAATACTATTGTGATCATATGTTATTCCTATTCAGAGCACATCAGATTCAGTCCATTCTTCCGTATATTTATGTGTTCAATATAGGATCATAAATATATATATATATATCATTTTTCTCATATATATCGTTTTCAATTTAGCTAAGTAATTCTAGTAAACTTCATTTGGCCTGTAACCTTTATCCACTATGAGGTAATTAAGTTAGCTCGTGATTATTCACCTGTTGCTCCTTCAGGTCCGAATTTTATGCAAACTCTAAATTTCTCATTGGGTTCTTGTACTGGTTAACTCTGCACACCAACTCTGGTCAAACATCGCCGTACAGCAATTTCCAACCAGTGGAATTGAAAAATTTATTCTTATCTGATTTACATATATGTGCTCTCTCTCTCTCGTCGCTAAAGAACATTTCAACTACAACATATCAAATGAGGAGCTTATTTTCAAAGGGTTACATTTTCATTTTTTTTTTCAAAATTCATTTTTCAACAGTTTCTAAATCTTTGGGATGAGCTCCGTTGGAAATGAAGGCGTCATCTATCGGTGGTCGCCCCAGGTTCAGTAGGTAAAGACCTTGTTGCTGATGTCCTTGCCTGGATTCAAACCCATGGATCTTGACGTTAACCTTCACAGCGGAAGAAAAGCACATCTTACCACTGCACCACTCTGATGCTCCTCTTGTACTGACTGGCCATGATTGATAAAGTCTTCAATCAATGTGTCTTTTACTATTACAGTGATGTCTTGATGCCGTTCCACCTGATTCTATGGCTGATCTGTTGACAATTTCCTCAACTTTAGTGGCTCTAAACCTTTGATCCCATTGGATACTTGAACTTTTTGAGTTTTCTGTTGCGAGTCCGTATTGATTCAACACCACCCATAAAACAAAGGCCTCTGTACGAAACTCGGCACGTCACTGAAGGCCATTTCACATATTGCCATTGGATACAGCAGGCCAACGCATGCAATATCTTTACCTGTTTTTGCAGTATATCTATTGGCAATAGGAGAAATGGCCTCCTTCATTAACGCCACAAGCTTCGTGCGGAGACCTTGTTCTACGGGTGGTGTTGATTGATTACGACCAGATTCGTAAGAAAATGGTAAAGAGATTTTAAATGTGAATAATGTTGTGTTAAAAATGGTTAACAGTAAATTCTACAGAGAAATGGAATTTTCTGGATGTTATGAATAAATAGATATTTGGAAAGAAAAGTGGTAAGTATGCAAGGGGACCCGGGTTCTATTCCCGGAGGAGACAAATCACTTTTCTTTCCAAATATCAGTTTTGGCATAACATCCAGAAAATTCAATTTTTCAGTATATTTCAGGCCGAAAAAATATCTCTTCATATAAATTATACAATTTAACGGTTAACAATTACAACGGTTAAGTTCATGAATAAATGTCTAACTGTAAAAAATTGATTCTATGTCTGTTCCTTTTGCTGTCTGCAAGAGTTGGAATGTACAAAAAAAAAAAAAAGAAAAAAAAAAAGAATCTGGGAGTGCAAGGTACGTTGCAGTACGTATTTATTTCGGTGAAAAACGATACCCGACCATTTCTTTTTGGAAAATAAAATGAGAGTATATCCAGAAAAAAAGTAAGAGAGGATACAATACACAATAATAGAAGGTACACACCTAATGTGTACGTACAAAACAATAATTTTCACGGGGGAAACTTTCTGGGACAAAATGATATAAAGTATTTACAGATACATACACGTCGATGTACATGCCTTTAGACCATAAATATAATATCGATCACAGTCAAAAACAGATTCGTTGTGGAACAATTTACAACAATTACATAGTCATTCACAACAGATTCGTCTAAAGAACAATACAGTCGAACCTCGTTATGACAAAAACACGCTTAATATCAATTGAATATTTTTGAAATGGACCAAATGAATATTTCGAATAGATTTTCTACTTCATTTCAACATTCGATTGTATATATTCAACTCTCTGCAGCATTACTTATTTAATTTAGACCTATACACACATACATAGTGGAATGTTTCATGTAAAATGGTTCAGAATGTGTAACAATACAACATACATGCATCAAAATATATTTGATTTCAATTGGTCAAGTCGATTTTTTGATACATCTGCTTATATTTATACATAAATTTTCAACATCAACATTCAAGCACTTGCGACAGATAAAGAATAGTATAATAGTGTTTCTTAACCTCTGGTCTGCGACAATGGCCTAGGTGGTCCACAGGTAGACTTGATAATTTAATTTCGAATGAAAAATTACTCAATTTTTGTGTAATTGATATAAGTAATATCCTCATAGGTTCTAATGAAAAATTAGGCCTTGATACTCAGGGTAATGATATCTTATACAGAAAAAAGTATGGAATATCGCTGATTGTAGTCAAAAAATGAAGTTTTCGAAAATTGATAAAATTGCTGAATTGCGGGAAATAAAAGGCTTAAAAATAATTTCTTAAAGAAAGGACATTTTACCAAAAAGTAGGAGCCTGCAGCATCAAATGATTGAGACAAGGCATTTGACACGAGCACAGAAACCACAAATGCATTTGATTGAGAAGCACTAAACCAATTAAAAGTTTTACTGATGCTTGTTCAAACAGCAAAATCAGAATCGTTATGGAAAAAGTCAGAAGGTCAATCAAATTTTTTCAATCAATTGCTGGGGTTGCCTTAATCTGCCCTCACAAATTCCTTTAAGAGCAAAAATGGTCTCGATAAGAAAAATTACACCTCTTTTGAACGGAATTACTCATTGAGTATATAGAGAATTAACATTGCTTACTATGTTCCACCTTCAAGGCATTTGAGGGTCACCCAGCAGTTGTCCGATTGAGCTAAAATTTTACACATATAGCTTTTTTTGTTTTTGATTGGAACAGGATTAGGGGACTAGGAGGAGCAGCAAAACTTTAACGTTCAGAAAATACCTATGGCTAAGGGTCACCCTAATATAAATGCCTTATAAATGACAAAGGATTATTAGATATTTTCTTAAACCCTTTTATTTTATGACAACAAATTTGGATGATGTACAGTGTTGAAGTAAAAGCGATTTATCTCCACCACTTTGGTATCTTTATAGTATCTTTTGGTAGGAATACAAAGATTGAAGATCTTTTCCTGATATTTTATCCGCTACCCTTCTTCTATTTACCTGTATGTAATACAAGGGAACCCCACTAAACCAGTCATCTGTCACAACGGCATGGCAATTTTTGCCATCAAATTATTTGAATTTTTGAAAAATAATAATTTGTAGGCACATACAGTTGGATGATGTAAATTTATTTACACAAAAATAGATTACATCAAAAAGTTTACATCACTGGTGCAACTGCGCCTATAACACAACACACACACGGCATCACAACTTCTCTGTCTGAAATACTCTCGAACTCTCTTGACCATGGGAGCGGATCTTGGGTGCCATTTATATTTGTGGAGACGGTAATAAAGGTTGACCCGCCTCCTAAATATAGGTGGTGCCAGGGACTGGCTCTCATGGCCAGTGGAGTTCAAAAGTGTTTCGAATGCGGAAGAAGCGGTCATGCCATGTATTGCGCTGTTTTCTTCGAGATGTAATTTGTATTTTTATGTGTGAATAAAGTACTTTCCTAATAGTGTATGCGTACAAATCGAATTTTTAATCAAGGAAATATATTTTATTAGCTTTAAGCTTTTTTAAAAAAAGGGAAAAATGAGAAATCGATTGGCCAGACGACTGGTTAGTTCGTGAAGTGGCGGTGATCCCTGGCCTAAGTCTGATAACGAAAGACATGATTCGGGATCATTGTCAAGTTGGCGTATTTTTTTCGTGATAATTAGGTTTAAGTTAGTTATGGCAACTCATCAAACCACAAGCACGAAGTGGTTATAATTTTTTTCTATAAAACTTGGCAGAATAAATTATTTGTTTCTATAATTATTCTTATAGTTTTTCTCATTGAGCTTTGGCCAGGTATCTCTGGGGCCACTCGCGAAATAGCCAGCAGCCAACGTCAGAATCATTTCTGGAATTCAAACTAAATTTGCTGTATCATGAGATCATGTTTGGCACATTCTTGCATTAATTATTAATATTTTGGTAAAAACATACATTAAAATTATGAATGCAATGATCACACCTTTGCATAACAACTCCTGAATGCTTTAGTTAATGACCACAAGGATTGATGACGATTCTCTGCGAATGGATGACATCAAAAGTACAGAAAAACATGTTTTAAACATTTTATCATATGGATGTACACAGATGGGTAAAAGATTAAATTACAGAGATCATCTTTCAATTGAATCAAATTACAGAACTTCAAAAAAAAAAAAAAAAAATTATAAGTTCCATTTGATTTGCTTCCGTGATTTATCTCAACACCAAGAATATACATAAAGTCCAAACAGTCGATGTATTTGAAAGCATTAAGCTCGACAGGAACTTTATTCAATTTTTGAGGAATGAAAATCTACTATGCAAAAAATTACAATTAATAGAATGATATGTAATCTGCAGAATTCTTACTTGATACATCGATTTATGCATTCATATACAATGAAATCACTATATAACAATACATGCTCAAGGGGTCCCCCCAGTGCTGTTATACAGAATTTATTGTTATAGGTGAAATATAGTAACACTATGGGAAGCACGTTGGGACCAAAGCATAATATTGTTATATAAGCAATTACTGTCTCATAAAAAATTCAGGAAATATATGTATACAGAGTGTCCCAATATAATCGTAACAAAATGCAGAGTATGATTGGATAGTGCTGTATGCTGTTGCTTGGGTGTTTTACTGAATGCTGTTTCAATGACTGTACAGTGGCAGACAAGGTTAAAACATGACAGTGCTCTGGCTTGCCACACCATTCCTGTACAAATATGTGGACCAGGTCGGGATCTTAAGAGATCAATGGATTGGGCATGGTGGACATACAGTACCCAAAGCCGAATGTTTTGTATTGCTCTGCAAAGATCCCTTCGCTAACTGAATTTGTTCTGCAGTAAAAATTCCCACAATAGTGTTTTCTACACAGAAGAATTCTATTCTTAAGATTCTAACAGATTGTTCTCAAGCAGCATTGATTGTTCTGTGATGTACATCACAGTTCTCGGAATATTCTGCTATGGAAGCCACGGTGTTCAATCCCATGCATTCATCCGATTCATCTAGAATTGATTTCTTTCTATAAGAAGTCATATTGTTTAAGAAACGTCTGTTGCTTTTTCTTCTGACATAAACCTCATGGCAAGAACCACCAGTTAGTATCAGCAAACCACTTTAGGTTTCTTCAGAAATGTTCTGTAATCTATGAGGTGCCAGAACCTGGGTTGCAGTGGGTGTTCCAACACCCACAATATTTTTTAGCACCAGACTGGGTACTCACAAAATTAATTCAGAAACCAAAATCTCCTACATAAAGATCAAATTGAGCACCCACAGGTTTAAAACTGTTCAGACGCCTCTGGTGCCAGTGCAATGTAAGCATCACTGTGAATGGTCAGAACTTTGAACACCTCTTGTGAAACCCTTTTCTGCATCTTTCAGTTATTATACAGTTCAGTTTCTCCTTCATCTCCTGGTACTATTTTTGATCATGCTTTCCCAGGGGCGGATCTACAGTTCACTGTTGGAAGAGATTTTTTATATTGTGAATAGGGTGACCATACATCCCACATCATTATCCTGTATTTTCTGGGACAGTCAGTTTTTTCTTTGTTCCGACTTTTTTTGAAAAAAAAATACTCCAGTTTTTTCTATGTTTTTAGTCAAAGTTTTATGGAATTTATTTAATCAAAAACATAGATACAAATAATTTTCAATGGATTTATTGAATGTAATATCATATTCGCATGGGGGATGACTGAGGTGATCACCCTGATAACCGCCCCATAGATCCATGCCTGTGCTTCCCTACATGAATACGGTTCATATAGACACCATAATTTCCCAAATTTTCTTGTTCATCACCTCGTGCAGAAATTTTTTTCTCATTCCCCCTTTCCTGAGCGATCCAATAAGCTAGTATATTGTATCTGTAACTATTATTGCCCCCTTGGAACATGATATTGGTCATTTTTGGAAACACTGATATAAAAATTCTCTACGTTCTCTTGAAGTTTGTCCTTTGTGTTTTTGAGTTTTGAGACACCCTGTATATATATATACGCATGCATATTCACAAACCATTCTCCCTGAAGACGAAACGATGCATCAATAACAGTATTAATGTATATTTAGGGCATGCAGGTATATACTTTGTCGATGAAGAATAATCTTATATACAAGTAAATCTCAATGCGCAATCAGTCTTAACTTAAACTCTAATGACGAACCATCACTGGGTGCTTTCACAGCCACTGTCCAGCAGCCTTTCGTTCATATGATTCAGATCTGCGACTATATCCAGAGTCAGGTTACAAAGTTGGTCGATTGTCTCTGTTGAGCTCATGCTCAAAGCAGTCTTTGTCAATGGAGTGCTGGAAACAAATCAAATGTAAAACTGCGTTAAAATTTTTGTACTGATGGAATAAAAAGGTTTTTGATCGATTCCTGCATTAATTTACTTGAATTTCTTAGGTTAAAAAGCAATCTGCTATTCATTTTTTAAAAATATGCTTATTATTGAATATATTATTTTCATCATTAATGAGGGTGTTTATTTTCTCATACGCAGAGGATGGATACTCCAAAGGCCGTAACTAGGCTGGGGCAACTGGGGCGCTGTCCCAGGCTGAATGGGTGCTGTCCCCCAGAAAAATATACTTATTTTGCATAATACAGTGAAACCTGCATAAAACAGAACGTCAAGAGACAAATCATTTTCCGTTACAGACAGGTTTCCATTTTATAAAGGTGCTCATAAAAATATATTCAGATTTTTTTTTCCTATCATTATGCAAAACTTAAATTTTGAGAATATCATCCAAAATAGTATTGACCAATAACTATTAAACAATGACATGCATATTATTACTGTAATTTGAATTTTTTCATGTTATTTCGAATTACTGCACATTTGAAATTTCATACTTAATGAGCAAATAGTTAATTTATTAAACAGTTACGTTTATGCATTATAAAATGCTCTCCTGAAGATCAATCGAATGAACACTTACTTATATCAAAAGTGAAAAAAAGTTATTACTTGAACTTACAAATAATTGAGAAATGACGAATACCCTTTTCAAAATAATAATGAGATCAATAACCAATAACCTTTGTGAACGAAAGATTATATATTTCTGGCCATATTTATCCATATATGAATTAATTTTCTGAAATAATCAAGTACAGTTTTCTGTACCAGCGCCGTTCTTACAATACGGTTTTCTGCAAACATTCACGCATTGTTTATCATACTCAAAAGTTCCAGCTGCAAAGTCCTGTAAAATTCATAAGGCATTGAACTGCACTTTTGTACGAGTTTATCACAAGATCTTTTTCTGCAACTGTGTTGGATTTCTTTTTCGTCACTGCTGCTTTCATTGATAAGCTGCCCCAGAATAGCAGTTTCAATACAGTTTTCATACTGTGCTGTCGTGGCTAATTCATCATCTACTGTTACGAAGTCTATTACATTCAATACTACTTTTGCTGCATCTAATGCATCTTGTAGATTATCAATTTCATGATTGACTTATTCTTCCATTGAATTGATTTCTCCAGGAAAATGTGCTTTCACAAAACAGAAAGTTATAGTTTCATCATCAGTTTTGTTTCCATGCTTACAAAAGCCATAATACCGCATCAAGTACATTGTTAGATTTTGTTAATTCTGATAAACTTGATGAATTTTTCATTGTTCCCAGCAGTGGTTGGATTAAACTCCAGTAATTTGTTTTCACGTTACTAATCCCTCCTTGATTTATTGGCTGTGTAACACTAGTTATGCCAGGTGGGAAAAAAGCCAGTCTAACATTAGAAAGCTCAATGTGAAGATGACAAGTCCCATGGTATCATTTAAATTGTGTCTCCCTCACCTATTTTCCTCTCTCGAACTACTTTAATTCCTCCCATTCAAAGGACAAAACTTACACTTGGCCAAAAATTATTTCACATTTTAGCGGGGTTTTATCTAAAAATAGACTAAATATTCCTTCGGTTTCTGCATCAGACTTAAAGAGGTTTTCTATAATGGAAAATACATTAATTATCCAACAAACTATTTTTTTGTTCTGTTTTTTGACAAGTTTCACTGTAATAACTCTTTAAAGCTCCCCCCCCCCCCAGAAAAAGTCTGCCCCAGAAGAGGCACTCTATGGCCCTGGATCCTCCATGCTCTCAGGATGTGAGAGCAGGGGGCGGGGAGAAGAGGTGCACACCGCACAATAATACAGGCATACAACAAAACATTTTTCTAAAATTTTCAGGCATAGAAAATTACGGCAATTATTACGTTTTTATTGAAGATTAATTTTATAGTTAATTACTGAATATATGCTTACCTTTCGATACCTGAAAGATTGCTATCACAATAAGCAGATTTGTCATTTCTTGAGCTTGATATTTCATCTTTAAGCCGAATCAATACTTTCCTAGTTTCCAGGTTTTGTGGGGCTAATCGTAGGGCTTCTGTAATATCTTGCAATGCACACTGATGGTTCCTGTCACAATAACGATATTCTTCTCATGAGCATACATATTTATTGTGTACTCTACATGTCATGCACTTTTATATTTACTAATATAAAAGTAAATAATATAAAAAGTAAATCAAAAGTATATAATCTACATTTAGCCGGCATGCCGTAAAAATTGGGGAACATCAGCTTTTTTGAATGTTGTGAATCTGGGTCATGCCAGAAAAAGCAGGGTTCAAATAAGGTTTACATATTCAGAAGACAGACATAAATTTATATCAAACATTGAATAAATAATCAAATTTGAATCAGATAGTTTTCTCTGTAGCAAACATGTTTTGTCCAGAAATTTTCTATGCATTTATTTATCTCTTTAACGTAATTATTGTCAGTATAGCACGCGCAAAATACAGATACTCAACTAGCACTATTAAGTTGCTTTTGAACTTTTTTTTTCATGTTCATAGATTGGCAGAAATACACCGACACTTTAGAGTTACAATAGCATATTTTAAAGTGAAATTCTCTAATTTTTTTGCTGTGCTTATTAAAATCTCAAAAACACATGATCAAAGGATACAAAATACTTGGCAGATTACTAATTTTTCCATTTAGCTTATCTAATCTTCAAGAAGGAATATGCTTAGTGTATCCAATATTTGCAATAAACTGAGATTTACGGTAGCAAAAGTGAACATAAAGCTTGAACCAAGATCCTGAAATACTGAGAACAGACGAGGTTCAAATCACCCAATTCAATCGATTCTCTGCATCTAGATACTCAAGAATTTTCTGGAATCTGTGACTCAAATTTCCCACCATGCTGGCCTCTCTCGATGTTTCTCAGCATGTCGGCTAATGCGGGAGCATATGATGAATATAAAAATAAATATATTTAAAAATATTTATAATTTTTGAATAAAACTTTTTGAGCGATTTCCAGCACCAGTCAAAATCGATATTCTAAAACTAATTTTGAATTTGTGGAGCCTTTTGCCAAAATACTTTGTGGGAATGAGATATTTTGCATAAAAAGGACAAAACCAAAACTAGCTGTATGGAAGATGGTATGGAGAAACAAAATATTGTGTGAAAATTATGTATTCAATAATGAAACTTACCCAAGTTCTTCATGAGCTCTTCCTCTCACGTAATAACCCTCATAAGATTTTGGTTTCAAAGCTATGGCCTGCTCAGCTGCTTGAACAGCCTGCAATGGTTCCTGTAACGAATGAACGAGTATAAATACCAGTTTATTTAAATAATAATGGTCAAAATTCTAGGTTTCCGAGATATATTTTGAAGAGAGAAGACAACTGATAACACTGTAGACATGGCATCTGTTCCACTGGACATTTTTAACAAAAAACAGCATCACACTCGAAAAAAAGCAGCATTTGATATTAATCAATATACAAAAATTAATGAAACTTCAAAGATATATATCATAGTTTTTGTGAAACAGGGCCATTCACGAATTACGTCAGCAGATTTTTATTAATTTTTGACCCCCGTCAGCAAAACTTAGACACTCCCCGCAGTTCGCAAAATTTTGTTAGCTCCGCCCCCCTAATGTATATTGGCATCAGAGACGTAAGCGGGAGCTCCCCTATTCCCCCAGATGATCAAAATTTCTTTAAATGCAACAAAGAATTTAAATTTCAGAAGAAAATATCTTCATATGTTGTTATAATCAATTTTTTTATATTAATTTCAATGCTACTTAAATTCTAAGAACTCAAAAAATGTTTTAAAGAAATTCGTTGCAACCTGACCTCTAAGCCATAAATGCTATACCCATGGTCCGTGAACCAAGTGTAGCCCTCGAGGTTATCTGTGACGTGGTCCGCCATCACAAACCGAATTTGGTAAAAATGAACCAAGCGGTACATTTACAGATGACTTAAGTGACCTATGGCACAATTCCAGAGCAGTTAAGCAGCCCATGGCAAATTTTCAGATCACTCAAATAGGTCCGTGGCATATTCACAGATCGCTTAAGTGGCCTGTGACACAGCTCTGTAGCACATTTAGAGATCCCTAGAGTGAAATGTAGCACAGTTTTAGAGCAGCACTTAAGCGGCCCCCAGTGCAGCTCTACATTACTCAAGTCACTCATGACTCATTTCTAGATTACCTAAGTGATAAGCAGCATAATTACAGATCACTTGAAGGATCCGCCAAACATTTAGAGATAACTAAAGTGGCTCTGTAGAGTACTCATGAACAGAAAGAATGTTAGTTCAGGCGCCCACAAGGAAAGTTTTTTACGCGAACAAACTAAGGAAAGTTTTCTCGCGTTTTTCACACACAGAGTAAGATGCCATTAAGAATATCTCATTTTTGAGAAAGGATGTTTGATGACGTAAGCTTCATTCAAACCCACCCTCTTCCCGTCATCAAACTCGAAACCCTCTCCCCCATAAATGCTGACATAATACTTGAATGATCCCCTTTTTGATAATTTTACAGTAGTCTATCTGATTTGAGAATGGTTTAAGGCACACATAACAGCAGATCAACAAAAAACAAAGATTTTAGTGACTTGATCAAATTTCCAACTTACATTCATTTTTCTCCTGCAACGAGACAGGCCCAAATAAAGCTGATATTTGACTTGTTGGAGTCGCCTATTATTGTGTTCATCAGCACTGTTATCAGATGGAAACCTCTTCAATGCATATTGATATCTGTGCGAAGCATCCTTCAGTCGACCCCTCTACAATAACAGAATACTTTTAGTACAGTTGAACGTGGTTATATGAGCAGTGGAAAAAAAAAAGCACATGCCCACATTAACCATTACTCGTAATATCCCTTACACACCAAAAAAAGGAAAGAAAGGAAATTATTAACGAAACATACCTAAACAACATAGTTAAGACATCTACCAATGCTGTATGAAGTTATATTACAATATAATGTAATTTTCAGTTTGTACATGCTAAACAAGACTCTTTCTTGGTTATACTATATTAAAAACACAAGCACTATTCAAATAGCCAATTGACACAATGAGCTTAAACAAACGATCGGTCATCACGACAGTGACAACTGGACTTGATCATAGTTAAGGACCTGTAACTACTGATAACTTGATGGCGACAATGGAACTGATATGTGGAAGCTGGATTATATGGCAAGACAGTGATTACTTAGCTGATTTACTTGTGATTCAAAATTTTATATACCAAGGTCATCGCCGATCATCCGATTAATATATATTAACGATTACCATATTCTTACAGGACGGACACGTATATGTGATCACCTTATAATCTAATTTTAATTTTGATTGCAGTTGGCAGAGTTTATATTTTATTTATCTGTTATATGATTTGAGATTGATGATTGCTGATGTTCTATGATGATATATCAATTTATTTTTTTT
Organism: Pholcus phalangioides; assembly: GCF_987345545.1. Classification (NCBI taxonomy): domain Eukaryota; kingdom Metazoa; phylum Arthropoda; class Arachnida; order Araneae; family Pholcidae; genus Pholcus; species Pholcus phalangioides. The sequence continues at coordinate 17,799,170 of NW_028301616.1, read as the reverse complement.
GTTGCCTTTGTCTGAGGCAGCTATATTCCCGTGATTGAAAAAAAAAATTCCTGACACACCCACCCTTCGGGAACGATTCGATCTCTCTCTAAGATGCGAATTGAGATATGTTCTGTCCTTCAATGTTCAATGACCAGACCTCACTTTTTCATGAAATATTGTAGTTCCTCATGAATAAACGCATCCCTCATAAATGAACACTAGTACACTTACAATTACTGTAAAAGTTCTTTAAAATGAATATGACCCATAACGAGTGATTTGGGAGTGATTGTCAGAGCTATTGTTAAAGACACCAACGATTTAGCTATAGTAAAATTGCAATAGAGTGATATTATCTCACCAAAACTCTTTACCGCTGTTTTAGGAGAAGTATTCAGAAAACTGGATTGGGATGAAGAAGAAAATTAAAATAAATGGAGAATTTCTCAACCATTTGTGTTTTGCAGACGACATTGTTGTTATCAGTAGTAATTCAGACGAACTAGAAGAAATGATACAAGAACTGTCGAAGGCAAGTATTGAGGTGGGCTTGAAAATGAATCTGCAAAAGACTAAAGCTATGTTCAACCCCTTTGCGTTGAAGAGGACAATCTTGCTCAACAACACAGAGATAGAACTAGAAAGCTATGCATATCTGGGACAAGAAATTATCATGGACAACAGAATCATTAATGAAATAAACAGAAGGATCAGGATCGGATGGAACACTTTTAGCAAAAACTAATTCTGAAGAGTCACATGCCATTATGTCTGAAAAGAAAAGTGTTTAACCAGTGTGTGATACCAGCACGACTTATGGAGCTGAAACATGGGCACTCACAAGTAAAACGATACAAAGCCTACAGACAATACAAAGGAGCATGGAAAGATATATGATAGGCATCACAAGGAGAGACAGAAAACGAATCACTTGGATAAGGAACCTCACGAAGAATTAAACGTCTAAAATCGAAATAGGCTGGACATATTGCAAGAAGACAGGACAACAGATGGATCACAAGTATTCTAGATTGGTACCCCCGTGGTGTTAAACGTCTGAGAAGGTGTCCCCTATGCAAGATTAATCAACGAGATCAGACAATTAGCTGAAGTCAACTGGATGGCTAAAGCATCAGACAGAGCAAAATGGAAAAATTTAGAGGAGACCTTCATCCAGCAGTGGATAGAAAATAGTTGATGATGATGAGTAAGTTGAAAATAAAGAAACTTCCATTAAGTAGGCTGACCACATTTGCTCCAGAAGAATATATGAAATTGTGCTTCAAAATACGGGAAAATATGGTACATTGCCAATGATTGCCAAAAGTAAGCAAGCTGCCACCTTGTGTTAAAATCACAGAAAAGTAGCCAATTGAATAAAATGAAGCACCACTTCAAATTGCAGAGAGTTAAAAAAAAAAGACAAATATGAAAAATAAATATTCTTATTTGTAGTCATAATTATCATAATGTAATTTCTGAGTTGGGAAGATAATTTTAATTGTTGATTTGAAGAATAAAAGTCAAGTCGATTTCCCATATTTGAAATCCCAATTTCCCCCATATTTTTCTAGAGGAAACATGGTCAGCTTAGGATTTGCAAGGACATTGAACATTGAAGGGCCGGACACACCTCGCTTCAAATCTCAGAGATATCCAAGCATTCCCAAGGGATGGGTGCATCCAGGCATTTTATTTAAAAAAAATTAACAAAGCCACCTCACACAGATGAAACGCAACAAAAAATAAATTGATATAATCATCATGGCACATCAGCAGTCGTCAATCTAAAATCAAAAAACAGATAAGACAAAAATGTTTAAAAAACTACGCCAATGAGCAATCAAAATTATAAAAATGATTATAAGTGATGCGTGCAGTTGGCCATCATATAAAAAATCTAGTATAATCATTAATTAATTGGTTGTTGATAATCTTGGTATATAATTTTTTTTTCTTTCGAATCACAGTAAATCAGCTAAAGATAAAGTCTTGCCACAAAGAGCATCAGACCTGTAATAGTACAATTATTCAATCATTACACTTTAAATATAGTTACAAAAACTGATGGCAGCACTGTACATAACAAGCATTACACAGAAACAAATTTTACGGTAGGTTCACAACATGTAAATGTACAAATTTGTTAGGAATTCTGTAGAGGAATGTGTACGAGGTGCATGCACAGTTGAGTAGTAGTAAATCAACTACTATAACAGTCAACTACATTATATTGTCTGGCTTCCTCACATCAGTTCCATTGTCGCCATTGGGTTGTCAGTATTCATGCATCCTCAATACCTTTCTTTCAATCCGAGCACAACTCAGGTCTATCACCATGGGCAATTCACTACCTATTAAGTTATGCCGGAAGTGCAAGTACCTAAGAGTCTGAGTGCAACACTACAATATCATGTTGTGTCTGAATTTTCAGTGCTGCCATCTATATTTCAGAAGTGAAGCATAATGATTTAATATTTGTACGGAGGCAAATCATTGTTTGTGGGCCTGTTGGTCTCTGTGGTGAGACTTTTTAATGGGGAGATCAGCTCCCAGCCTTGAAGTTGGGAGAACCACAAAAAACAAACTCCAGCCAATCATCACCGTGGCAATAGTAGGGTTCAAACCCGGCAAAGAAATTTTGTCACTATGACTACTCAACTATTACAGCAGAATGGCATCACCGTGATGGCAATCATTTATTGAAGATTGTCGTCGTCTTGGCCACAAGTAGCACTCCCCTCATCTGCCTGCTGTACTCAATGGCTTGCACTCTGATTTGCAAGGACAGGGATATATATATATATTTCTTTTTTTAGGCTTCTTTTTTTTTTGAAAAGCATAATTTGAGAATTTTTCTATAAAGATATGAAAAACCAATATGGTTTCCAAACTGAACATTTTAAGGCTACAAAATCGGAAGGCTTTTGGGTGAATCGGAAGCATTGGCTGGCAACTATGGATATAGAAATAGTGAATAATATACCTTGTATAGGAGGGTTGCGTCTTCAAGTAATTTTGTTAGAAGTAGCAATATAATGTCAGGTTTGCCTTCCGCCATCGCCCATGTTTGAGAACCTATGAAAAAATGATTAATGATCATGCAAATTAATTAACTCGTGCAAAGAAAACAATGACCAATTTATTATTATAGATGGCATCTAATTTAATGCACATCATTACCATGGGGAAATCTCCTGGACTAAAAATGTTATGGAAAATCATTCACTTCTGCTTTCGGCAGATGGCCAGGGCAGTCTTAATGCATGATCTGCGGGGAGCTCCATGATAATGAGATCTATTGCAATGATTTTTGAAAGTGAAAGTTTTTAGACTGGTATTTCCAGATAGGTAGAACATGCCTTAGAATATCACTATGCCTGGTAACCCATGAGGTTATTGAGACAACTCTGCGGATGGCACCTCTGTACGGTAACTATCACACTATTATATGGGGTGTCCTTTAAGTGCTTATGCTTCCTTTTTTTTCCATCAACCGTCTATTGTAGAGGTATGATTACAGTTTAAAAAATGCTCAAAATGTGTTCAAAAATTACTGTGTACCAGTTTTGAGAGTGAAAGTACAGTACAGTGTGAAACAAAATAAAAAAATCTAAATCTTTAAAATTGTCTGTTTTGACTCCAACAAAAAAAATCATATCCTTTTAATGACGCTATTAGCAGAGATATTCAAATTCAAAAATTGGAGAAAAGTTGAGAAGTTCTGATTTTTGGATTAAAATATTTCAGTGAATATTGTAGTTAAAAACAGGGGATTTTGTTTTGTTGGGCTCAGAAAAGACAGGGCAATCAATCTCTAATGGGAAGTTAGAGGACAAGGGGACAGCCTAAAAATTTAGATTTTATGTTTTGGGACACTGTTATTTCACTCATAAAACTGGTATGGGATAATGTTTGAACACCTTTAGAGCATTTTTTAAATTAGAATCATACCTCTACGATGGACGGTTGATGAGATAAAGACTGCACTAGCACTTCAGGACACCTTCTATAGAGTACTTTCCTGTGTATAAATCCTTGATGCAAATTTCACTACTCTGAGAAGAAAATGTCAGTGTATAATCCACAAGCGCAAATATCATTTACTAATAGATAAATCTAAGGATATGGAGGAGATCATTTCTCATGGTTTTTTTTTAGAAAAAACAATTTTTCTACTCAATGTATGCTATCTATAGAATACAAGTCATTTCTTACAAATTAATTTTAAAAATACCACATACACTCGTGTATAAGCTTATCCCCCCCCCCCTCACTTTATAACCACTGGAACCACAATAAATCAAAAACAAATGTATAAGCCAACGTCCAAAAATCAGAGCATTTTAGAGGGAAAAAAATTCTTAGATTTTCATGCAACAAAAGTTACAATGAAGTGATTCAACCTTTCTAATCCGTTTCTTCTGATTTTTTGAACTCTATACTAAAAATCAATACGGTATAGTATCTGTTTTCATATGCACTATCACCACAGTCACTTTTGAAGAGGATGTCGTCTTCAGTTTCATCTATCATGCTACTGATAAAACACATTTTAAAGGATTTGATGATGATTTTGGTGGAAACAGAAGTCCATGCCTTGTCAACCTACTGTCACACTAGGCCAGTGTTAGGTGTCTTTAAAGCACTGCTTTTTTTGCTGTTTCTTCATCTTTGGAAGTTATTTATTTGATCCATAAGTTTTTCAAGTAATCTTTAAAAGTCTTGTTGATCCTCACATCTAAAGGCTGTAAAATCTATGTAAGGCTATCGGATTATCAAAGCCAACGTATTCTATTTTTTCTTACTATAGCTTTAACATAATCGGTTCTGTGTGGGTAGCTACAAAAATCATTCTACTGATTAGTAACGCATCTAAAGTAGTCCAATAATGGCACAGATTTTTAAGTTAGCCATGTAGTTATATGATTATGTGAAGTGTGTGTGTGGGATCCAATATTTTCCCCCTCAAACACTGACCTGTATATCAGCTGACGCCCTGAATAAAGGAACAAATTTTCCAACAAAAAACTCTTATACATGAGCATATACAGTATCTAATTCCTATTCAAAATATCTCTCTCAAAAAAAACTGTACCATAATACACATTGGCATATAATCCCCACATCGACAAATACAGATGTTTTTGCAATACATAATTCACTATATACAGCTACATGAATCATGTTAAGAAATTCAGATGTTTTTAACGTACAATTCATGGATTTATACAAAGAAAAAAAACTGTGGTCTTTTGGTGCAGAACTGCATAAAATACTGGCCATATTGCCTTGTTAAATTTCTTGCAGATGGTGGGTGTAATAAATAAATTTTATCATTTTGAACACCAATTATTAATCCATTGCATAAAGACAAAGGAGGACTAAAAGTGGTAAACGAGATAAGCGCCAAAAATGAAAATGTTAAGAAATTAAAAGAAAAAAAGAAGAGTATCATGATTTCTGCTGTGCCTATTTCTAATGTGGATCAATGAAATGGATTATGCAGGGGAAAAGGGTTAAAGAGATTTCTCACCTAATTTCGCTCCTTTATGCAAGAAGCACACCACAGCTGCAGTATTCCTACATCCAATAGCTCTGTCTAATGGTCTTATACCTGATAAATCCATGTGCTCGAGAACAGCACCAGAATCCAACAGAAGTTGAACCTGCAAGATATCGCATAAATTGAATTTCATAAAAAAATAAAAATTTAATTGTGGTGAAATTTTTATTTTTATAGATTTATTTAATCTTTTTGAAATTCGAAAATTTATTGTGAAAGGAATTTTCACATCATTTTGTTCACAAATATTAAAATAACTACACGTTCATGCTATTTCAAAATACAAAAAAACTCAAAGACTATTCAAGCATTTTTCCAGGCAAAATTTAAAAGTTCAAGGACATTTCTGTGGTTGATAAAAATTGTTTTTTTTTTAAAAAGAAAAATCGAATTAATTGAGTTTTTATTTTTTCATTTATATTTAACATTTACTGATTTTTAATTTGAGTCTAACGGTAATTTATTAAAAATTTATAATTTTTAAAACAGTTATAGTTTGTCATGTACACAATATCAAAAGTTCTAAATGTCTTGCTTTAAAAAAATCCATTATAGTTAGCACAAAAATGGCTAAAATCTAAGCGGAAATAATAATGTTTAAACAATATTGAAATTCACACTGGATAAAATAAAAAATCAGAGAGAGAGAAAGCATATATCTGTGCTGTTAATCTAATAGTATTTCACTTTATCTTGTGCATCCCTCAGAGTGTGAACTTTGTTAAATGTGTGTGGCAATGTCTTCTTTGTTTACTCTTTTTGTATTCTATTTGTCTTTCCTTTCTCAATAAAATGTTTGAAGTTTGTTTAATCTGCATAGAACGAAACAATGAACCTCTCCACTAAAGCCCCGTTCACATGTGCAAGATTGGGGGTCGTTTTGGACCTGTGGGTGCTCCACTTGAGCTTTATGCAGAAGATTTATTTCGATTTCTGAATTTTTATTATAGAGGGTGTTTGAGCAGCCACAGCATAATACGCATCCGATGCCACAGACCATTTAGAAAAAGCACAGTTTAAAAAAAGAAGCCTTTCCTATCCTATATTTCATACATATCTATGGGAGGAAACATTCCATGATGAAATAAAATAAAACTTAATCAAAAATTTTAATACAATCCAAGCAAATAATAACAGTTGCTCACAATTTCTGCACTTCCCCCATAAGCCGAAAAATCGAGTGGTGTCCTTCCATTTTTGTCTGAATGATTGACATTGCAGCCATGATTTAGTAGACATTGAGCTGTTTGGAAATGGCCTTTGAGACAGGCCCAGCACAAAGCTGTCAGGCCTTCTTTATCACAGGTTTCTGGAGATGCACCTAATTGAAAGAAATCGGGAATGAGCATACGTTGATCAGAAAAACATGTATGGCATCGAGAATATTATGAATTGCCTGAAGAAAAATTATGTTAAAGCAAAAAACAATGACTCTGTTAAACGTAAGAGATATCAATGAAATGTCCGAGCCCATCAAACAGAAAATTATTTCAGTAGTGCTTCTCACAATTTGACACTAATCTTTCACTGACACCATATCCAATTATGGGATAATTTTGTGTGAACATTTGGCGATTTCATGTGAGCACATGTACAGTCCCGAGGTATTGGCATGTTAAATTCTCAGTCACGACAATACTCATAAGCAATTCAACAGCCTTGATCAACTAGAACAGGCATCAACATTTTTCATGTCACAAGCATACTCTGCATCATTTATGCCAGCATCAACAACACAGCACCCATATGGTGATTCTGAGACGGGTTTACAGAAATTTTGTCCCTGACATTTCACCTGCATTGACCGAGTGACAATTTTTGTGATCAAGTTAGTGACCATATCAGTGACCAAGGGAGTGATTATATCCATGATCAAGTGCTGTATGAGTGACAGCAAAAATCACAGTATATATATATATAAGGATATATTATATCTTTTTTTTTTTCTTTCAAACTGAGCACAACTCAGGTCTATCGCAATGGGAAATTTACTACCTAGTGAGTAGTGCTGGAAGTGTGTATGGACCTAATAGTCTGAGCGTGTATTCAGTGCTGCCATCTATATTTCAGAAGTGAAGTGAGTGAAGTATGATTGAATATTTGTACTGTTTGTAGGCTCGTTGCCCACTGTGATAAGACTTTAATGGAGAGAACAGCTCACATTCACGCCTTAAAATTCGGAACTACAGAAAACCAACTTCAGCCAACCACCACTGTGGCGCTGGTGGGGTTTGAACCCTGGACCTTGCAATGTCCAGAGTCAAAGGTAGAGTCGACTGATCTAATGTATATATGAATTGACATCATCATAGTGCCCCCCCCCCCAAGACTTCCAAGTCTATCTCCACCTATGCTCACTTGATCATTCACTCAACCATAGTCACTCACCCAATCACTCATACAATCATAATGCCAAGGGTGAAATGTCTGGGACAAAATACACTTGGGACAAAATGTACCAAGGGCAAAATGTGGTCATGTGAGCATCATGAGGACCCAGATTCGAACCTCACTGGTGGCCTTCTGAAGTGCTTTTTCGGCAATTTATCAACTTCAAGGCACAAATGGGAGCTGGTCTCTCATTTAAAAAAGTCTTGTCGCATAGAGCCAGCAACACATAAAAAAATTCACATAATACTAGACGCAAAATAACCTGCTGAGTAGTTTGTTTAAAAATTTGGAAGACAGATGCCATACATTCTTAAACACACAACAAGCATTGCTCAGAAACAAACTTCATGTTAAGTATGCAACATATACATGCAAAAATTTGTTATTAATTTGTTAGAAGTTTCTTAGACAAATGTTTGCGAGATGTGTATGCCGTTAAGTAGTAGTGGTCGAGTAGTACTTGAAACAGGCTTATGGTGTCTGAGCTAGAAAAAGATCAGACCCAGGACATGTACAAGAGAAATTTCCTTCAATTCTTGATGTTACTGCATGTTCAAGTTGAAAACGTTCAAAAATTTTGAACGAACCTTTAGACATCAAGAGTTCTACAACAGGATGGCCACCCATGGCAGCCATGATGAGCGGAGTTCTCCCATTTGAATTTGACTGTTCGATTTGTGCTCCGTGTAACAAAAGCTTTTCCGCCACTTCCCAATGGCCTTCAACAGCAGCATATGATAGGGGGGTTTCTCCCTTATTATTTGGCACAGAAACTGATGCACCATGGCGCATTAAAACTTCACAAACTTTCACATGACCGGATGCACTTGCAGCTGTTAAGGGAGTATGTCCACTGAGCTTGTCGACGTGATTGAGTTTCATGTCTGGCATATCCAGCAGAAACTGACAGACCTATGGGAAAATGCAAAGAAAAAGAAAAAAATCACTATTGATCATACACTAAATAAACGGTGGTTTGTTTTGCGCAATGTTATCCACATAGCATTTTTCTTTGCTGAGGTCAATCAGAATCATCTTGGGCTACTCTATTCCTCTATACCAGGGGCAGCCCACAGCTGGCTCATGGGGTCATTTTGTGTGGCCCCCGACTAGGTAAAAATATTGCGAATTAAATTGAATTCATGATCATTATTTGAGCTATTGGTTTCAACCGCAGACTTCCTGACTAGCAGATTATTTACATTCATTATTTCCAGGAACAGAAATGATTTTCTACGTCCTTACCATACTATCTATTTGAACACAAAAATTACTCTTAAATTTTTTTTAAATTTCTTTCTGCCACCTTGATGGGCAAGTTGCCTGCTGCAAGTTGCTAACTGAATACATATTCGGTGTTCTGCTCACGGAGGCGAAACTTTTTGTGAATTGGATGCCAACTCACAATTATATATTTCAAAGCTAAGGTTGAATCGGACTCACTTTTTTCCCTACAAGTTATCGTTATCAACATGCAAGACTATTCAAAAGGTGCCCCCCTCCCTTGCTGACAAAAATTTTTGTACCCAGTTCACAACGTCCTAATCGGGCCATAATAGCTGCTACAACCCATGTACGTGTAACATTGCTTTTGTATGTGTGTATGATGACTTTCCTATAGTGAAGGCATATTTAAGGTGAAAAGGAAGAGCCCCTTTCTTTAGTTCTGGGTCAGTTTCTTTCAACTGACTATATTCACAATTCGTCGGCAGCAAAACTTTCTCTACGGATCTACAAATGATTCCCACATAACATTTTCCAGCTTAGTACAGCTAATTTTTGTGGGCCAAATTCTTACTAGAACTCATTGAGATTTCCAGTTTAGAGCATTTTACCACTTACATTTTTTCATGACTGCTTTTTGGAAAACGTTATAAGCAGGACCTACTGTATGGAGAATACCATAGATACATCAAAAGAAGTTATTGTAATTTGTAATACACATTAGACAGTTGAAATACACTCTTAGACAGTTAATGTGTTCATAATACACATTAGACAGAGCAAATAGATTTCAGCTTAAAAGAGGATGGAAGAATCTTGTTTTTAGAGTAATTGAAAAAAATAAAAATGCATTGTTTAACATATTGAAATCTGTCATGTGAGAAAGAAAAACAGTGGTCCCATTCAACCAAATGGGGCATATGTGTGTGATCATACTTACAACCGAGATTTTTTTTTTTGCAGATATAGCTATCAATCAGTTATCATTACCCTGAGTCCCAATGTGATCACGTTAAGCGGCATGCGCTATATTTCCGGACTTGAATCTGATTGGTCATCTTGCTTGCACTTTAGATTTTTTTACCATACACACACACATTCTCCATGTGCACTGCAGTGCGGTTTGTTCACATTTTTGTTGTTGCTTTCCTATCAATCATAAGTTATGGACCACAGTTACCATACTATGAATAAATTGATAGAAGAAAGGGTATGTGAAATATATAAGGCAGCAACTAAACTCTTGGCTGGCATGCATCCATTTTTTAGTCCTTCCTGTAATGTTGAAGGATTGGTAAAATGAATGTGAAGAATGAATTCAGTAACCCCTTGGCCAGTTTCTCTATTGTTTTGGCCGTAATCACAAACAAAAACATAACAGATTGCTTACATCAGCATGACCATTCTCAGCAGCAGCAATCAAAGAGCTCTGAGCCATTCTGGTGGTGCTTGGCCCATCATCAAGTTCCCTCGATACATCATGTTGTAACAACAGCATCAAAACATTTAGATGCCCATTAGCTGCTGCATGCACTGCTGCAGATTTCCCTTCGTTATCAACTTGATTGACCTAAAAATGTGATACGAGTATTTATTTTTAAGTAGTGATGAAAAAAGCTATTTTCAATGCAACAGATCAATACCATTCTTGAAATTTGAAAGATTCTTACTTTTGCACCACTGGCAAGTAATATCCTTACGATATCCAAATATCCCTGCTGACAAGCAAATGTTAGTGCACTGGAACCAGAGTCTGACACAGCATTTCTTTCTGCTCCAAACTCCAACAAGAGACTAACCATTTCTGTATATCCATAGTATGCAGATAAGGATAAGATGGACATGTTTCCCAGTGACGGCAAGACTAACTGCGGACTTGCTCCTGATAACAGTAGCAAGCGGCTTACCTATAAATAACATGTGATATGGTTTATCACATTATCTATAGATAATATAAGATTTTATTCAATATCACACATAAAAAATGTATCTAAAATTATAAAAGCAAAGACATTTCCATCATAACCATTGTAATAATAATGGTGTTAGATATTTAGAAAATGAAATGATTAACTCTCAAAATTTCTGTGGGCGCACAATTATTTTGATGCTTTTACGGACCAATTAACTCATCAGGGTATTCCCAAATGTCAACATGCTTTCTTGTTCAAGCAGGGATTTAGCCCTCAAACCACACAAATAATCAGAAACATGCCTTTCTGTGCGCCTAAGAGGAAAAAAAATCCCCTGTCACAAATTATCAATATACAATTCAACAGCCTACTAAGCTCATCATCTGTTTTACAATAAGAGCAATTTAATGGTTCAACATGAGTTTGTTAAAATTGATAATTCAGTAGTTTTTAAAAGTATGTATCAAGACTACCACATCAAATCGAGTATTAATGTGTCTAGTAAGAGGTAAAAAAAAGGATCAGCATTTATAAAATAGAAGCACAATTTTTTCAACATGAACAGATTTCGTGGACCAGATAGATCTCTTTATGGTATAGGCAGGTCAATCTCAAAAGTGTCATTAGTACCCAGGTAAAGTGATGTTCTGTCTTCTCCCCCCACATGACTAGAAGTGCTTGCCTACCAATTGGTACTTGGTACGGGAGCTCTCGAAAATGCTAGTACAAAATCTCATCTGTGCCATTGCCTGGGTGAGTCCCATGCAATAAGACAGCTTCTAGGCATGGGCGGGGGTGGAGGGGGGGGACACATTCTACGTTTCATGCTATAAAGAACTAAAATCAACAGGTTAGAACAGTGGCGGCCAGGGTGCTGTGGGTGCTCGAGCACCCACTATAATTGGGCAGTTCCAAGCATCCACAATAGATTTAGAAATGAAAAAATTTCTTATATAAAGCTTCAGATCAGCACCTACGGGCTTGAAACATTTGGCTTCTGGGTTGGAAGGAACTACAGTTCACCTGATTCACACAATCATCATTGCAACAGGGCAATTCAGAATTCATTGTTCAAATTTAGTGGAGAAGTAGGGAATACCATAAGCATACAATTTCATGAGGACAGTATAGTAGCAAATGTACGCATGACCTAGTAGATGGCGCTTTGCATCACGACTTTTGTTCACATCTTTTTTTTGTCTAGTAGGATTTTACCTCTAACTAGTTATAATACCCTGAGCTGCCTGGGTTTTCACCATATACTGGAACCATTGAATAAGTTACAAACCATTGTAAAGGTATAAGCATGTCTGAAATGCATTGTTTGGGAACCATGTCAATCAAAGCAAACATTCCAAAAGTCATTTTTAAGGTTCACAATGCATCCTTGCCCAGCAGTTTTTTGCTCATTTCGGTCATTTGGCCAGCTCTAACGAACTTTTAAAGTAGCCTATCGTTCAAGTCGAATACTGTTTAGCATAGCTATATGAAAATTTGGCAAAGATCGGTATAAAATTGTTGATTTGTATAGAGAACATACACACAGACAGACACGCAAAAAAACAATTTTACACACATATATTGATTTCTTTGCGTGGGGTGCCAAGAAAAACTTTATGTACAAGACTCCTGTTGACAGTGACATGGGTCTTGTGGCACAACTACCACAGTTCCTGCTAGCAACGTCTACGAAATTCCAAATATTTTCAAGAATGGTTGTTAGTCAATACAATGGTGCTGTCAATTATGCATTCTAGCAAATGGTGGTAACATTGAGCACTTGCTGTAACTCTGCAACAATGATGAAGAAATAAATATTATTTTAACTTGCTTGTACTGTATCTTTTCTTTCCACTTCTGGATATATTTTGTTCTTGTAATGGTGCTTGTGACCATACTTTATGTGAAATAGTGTTCTTATGCTGTTCCCAAACCAAACACAACTCCAGTCTATCACCATGGGCAACTTATGACAGAATGAGTTATGCCGGAAGAAACAGTCTGAATGGCTATCTAGTATCCTGTGTGAATTTTGAGTGGTGTGTTATGATTGAATATTTATACCATTGTAAGTCTATTGCTCTGTGATTAGACTGTTTAATAGGGAGATCAGCTCGTATCCCCGACTCAAAGTTGGGAACCATGGAAAATCAACTTCAGCTGACCACCATTGTGTCACCAGGGGGGTTAAAACCTGGATCCTCCTGATGAGAGTCTGTCATTATGACCACATGATGGCACAGCAGTCACCAGGCCCACAATAATTATGTTTAACAAAATTGTTTTACGCTGTATCTTGGGATGTACAAGATAAACATCGATCTTGTTGAGATAAAAACACAATAACATATGCCGGCGAAGACAACTTCTTCAGTTTTAGTCACCAGACTAAATAAGTCTAATTGCACTGAAAGAGGTCTAAAAGGCATTCCCATTTAACTCTATTAAAGCCAAAATGCCAGAAGACAGCTGCGATAAGAAACGTATGGGCATTTTTTGGATTTGTGAAAAGTGAAGAAGAAAATTAAAGATCTCGTTAGAGACAAAAACCTGAAAAACAAGTTAGTCTCATAGAAATATGAGGAGCAAAAGAATAAAAAGAGAAGAAACAGATTAGTCAAAACTTGAACGATTCTATTTTGAAGGGGGAAGAAAATGACTGTAAAAGAGTTATACTTGCGGTAGAAGCTGTGCCATGACTACTTTTTATTGAAACACTGAAATTTTCTACTTTTTTCATTAAAACAAATGTTTTCAGCGATGCTATGGAATTTTTTTTTTTATGGACTGCATTTGCACATTGTTTCCAAGAAAAGGTATAATCTCATCAAAGGAATATGAAAGGGTACGATGAGAATTTCTTATTTATTTCCATTTAGTGTAAAAAATGATACATACTTTCACGTTGGGGCTGTATACATTTCTGAGAGATCCAAGAGCAAATTTTACATCTGAACTCGTCAAGTTCACCCAGTAGGCTTGCAAGTCACGAGGGTGAAACGGCAGCAGTTGGTCTTTTGCAAATGATCGATATATATGCGCTTTCAGTACATGATGACCAAGCTCAATGATTTCTTCGGAATTCAGCTGTTTGTCAGAGCGTGACATCTGTAATGCTATAGCTGCATGCCCTGATCTGAATTTTGAATGAAAGAGGGAAGGAAGAAATTATACATAAATAAATTATAAATTATTTTGAATTCACTCTTTTATGCAACGAAGTGCTAGATTTCATTTATGCATATGAGTGCATCAAATGAAAACAAAACAGCTGTTATAATTTGGTTCATTTTTGTATTTTGTTTAAGCATGACAACATTTCTGTGCAGAGGTAGAACAAAGGTAAGGAAAGCAACCCTTAGGCTAAGCGCAAACTGAATCATGTGTAGTGTTCGTGAGTGGGTGGGGCCCAGTGAGATGACATTTACACGCTTCACATGTAGCGAGGGGATGCACATATTGGAATGCAGTTCATTCGTGAACTCTGGACGCAGGCTTCAGAGTGGAAAGCGTTTTTGGTAGGAAACGATTTCAGGGGACCCAGAACCTTAGCGTTTGGGTGGCTCACGGAGCTTGGATATTATACAGGGTGTTCTGTTAATGGACCAACAAACTCAGAGGGTTGTTAGTAGGTATCAAGAGGAACAAAAATTGCAATGGAACATGGTGTCGCAAACGTCGTTGAGAGGGTGAAAATCGAAAACACATGCAAGCGCGCTTGGGACACAAAAATCAGTGGCTCAGCAGCAGTGCCAACGAATACACGTGATTAGTGAAGTGTCGTCTCGTGTCTCAATTTGTACTGTCCTTTTGATTTCCATTGGCTGCAAAATAGAGTGCTGCTTTGCGTCATGCCACGAATGCTGCACACGGCTCAATTTGTGCTTACCCTTACTGGGGAATGGACTTGCTCTGGGTAATCACTTTGAAGCACATGATATGTGCAGGCGGTCGGCCAACAGTATTACTTGACGAAAGTCTGCGAAATGTTTGCGGGTAAAAAAGAGCAACATGGTGTTATTCTTTTTTTAGTGGCAGAAGGAGTTGAGGATTGCAAAGTGCATCAACGAACGAGGGTAGTGTATGGTGAACATTTGCACTCTTATTGACTCATGTGCAGGACTGGCACAAGCGTTTCCACTGTGCACTCACTTTCCCGTAGTGGAGTTTCTCTGTAATGATGTCATGAATGGAACCAAAACTTACTCCCACCTTCTTGTTGATGCCCCTTATAGTCTGTTTGAGCTGGTCGACTTCTTTCACTAAATTGTCAGTGATCTTGACCAGGTCATGTATCATCATTCACAGATTCCTGTCCCACATAGAAAAACTTGTGCCAGTCCTGCACGAGTCAATAACAGTGCATGTTTTCCATACACTGCCTTCGTTCGTTGATGTGCACTTTGAGAACTCCGACTCCTTCTGCCACTAAAATAAGAATGACAACACATGCTGCTCTTCTTTACTCACAAATATGACAAAAAACAAGCAATTGCCTACTGGACCATATATTTTTTCCCCAAACCGAGCACAACTCAGGTCTATCACCATGGGCAATTTACTACCTAGTGAGTTGTGTAGGAAGTGTGTGTACCTAACAGTCTGAGTGCATATCTAGTGTTGTGTTTGATTTTTCAGTGCCATCTACGTTTCAGAAGTTAAGTGTAATAACTGAATACTTGTACTGTTTGTAGGCCTGTTGCTCTCTGTGGCAATTGCTGCATCAGAATTTTCGCAGATGATTGTGTTATTTATCAAAGAATTCGCAGCAGATCCGACCAAGATTCTCTCCAGCACAACAGTAACACTATATGGAGTACAGAATGGTGCTCGTCTTGGCAACTGCCCCTAAACATCTCCAAAACAGTCTTCATGAAAATAACCCATAAAAGATCTTCCCTCAAATTTCCTTACTCAATTAATAACTCTTTAATCACAGAGGTTTCCCATTACAAATACCTGGGTGTGATAATTTCTACTGACCTTTGTTGGAACCTCCACAAGGATTATATATTTCAAAAAATACCTTCAAAAACTTTTTCCCTCCATCGTAACCTCAAATATTCCACTCAAGATGCTCTTACGATGGCCCTGGCCACAAGTGAGAAACCAAATTATTTCCTTTGCGTTTATTTGACTGTTCTGAAAAAATTACTGTTTGACAGCACTAATATGCACACTTACCCCTTGTGATAGAGTACAAATTTGTTTCTGGTATTACTGTCCCAGGTCCCAACTTTTTTTTGCTGAAGTTTGCTGAGCACCTCCACTGTCAACGTATGGCTCAAAAGTGTGATAATGTGAATGTTTTAAAAACATTTGTGTCCAATAAAAGCTTAAGCAGCTGCTCCTTGCAACCTGGATACACCACACCTCTTGCACCCTCATCACAGCTGAACCTGTTTCAGCTGATTGTTTTGAATTTTTGCCATTAATATCCTCAATAACTTTTTCTTTCTTTGAAACTTTTATTTTAGAATGATTTTCTTTTTTTTTGGTTCCACAACTGAAAGTGGCCATTGTTCAGAAATGAGTCGCAGGAGGTTGAAGAGCAAAATATTTCATCATGATTATCATGAGGAAAGAAAATCTCACTAACCTAATATCACAAATGAATTTGTTGTTTTCATTTTCATCTCTTCGTAACAGCCACTCCCTCAAAGATGGGTGAGGAAACATCACAGTCCCATCCTGTCGAGTCACGAGGAATGGTCCAGACATGAGTGTGTCTAACCTTTGCATGAAGTCCTCCCATGTAACACATGGATCCACTTGTTTTGCATTGACGACCATGAATAGCTCTTGCAAAGTTAAAGGGTACAGAGATGCCAAACAAACTTGTAGTAATGGCGAAACCTGTAATTAATATAGGGAAAAAAAAATTGAAAACATACATTTCTTACAAAATATAGTTTGTTCCTATCAAACACAAATCAATTTTTATTTGTGGAAAGCATTATTTCTAAAGCATAGTTTTCCAAACTGTTTGTTCCATCACCCCTGTATTGAACTTTTTTTCTCACCCCCCCCCCCCTCCAGCTCAAGCAACCCATAGGATCCTATACTAAACCTATAGCTTCTAACCAGAATTCCCCCCGAAACGTTTTTATTCAATGGAGACAGTACAGGTACCCTTTGCTTTAAACAATATCATTGCATTTCGTGCACCTCCCTTTTGGAGGGATTTCAAATTGGAAATTTTGATGAGAAAAAAGATTGTCAACAGACTCTCGCAATATTTTTCTAGTGAAAATGGAAATCATAGATGATCAAAGCACGTAATCAGTATGTTTCTACCAGGTGGAATCAGTACTCATGATTGCTGGGATAACCTATCAATATTATATGATTCGATCAATAAACGCATGCAGTAAAACTTCCATTAACCGTCACCATCTGCAGCAGGGCTGTGACGGATAACTGAATAGACAGATAACAGAAATCTTGTCATACATATGTGCAGTAATGTGATTTCACTGCGGGCTTGGGACGAAAATAAAAATAAAATCTTTTAAAAGTGAATAAAACATACATACTGTATTTAGTTTTACAAAACGATCAATATAAATTTTAATATAAGGCCAGCCCAGGCAATGGCGACATTTAAAATAGCAACCTTTGTTGTATCCCTTCTGCAATTTTTTGACAGTCATATCATCAGATGAAAGCAAGACTTTGAGAAAAGTTTTTCTGTAACTGCTTCATATTTTCAATTATGCCCTAGTCCATAGGCTAGATAAATGGAGTTGTATTCACTGGGAGAAAGAGGCATATTATTTTGCCACCATCACTTTTGAGTTCACAAGAGTGGTGTGTCGGCGGTAACTGCTGCGCATGATCGCATACTACAGATCATCTGAAGGTCAATGTTACCGGATCTTCATTGTTTATAATTGTGTTGATGCCAGATTTCAATTGTCAGTATTGTAAAATTACGTGCGAATGTAAACTAGTTTTTGTCTGTTCGAAATGTTATGCTAATTTCAATAGCAACACGTCTTGAAGCGGATTGGCTTTGGTGAATTTGCATGACAAGGAATTTCCCTTTACAACTGGTGTATGTGCTGTGAACATTCCCTCTTGTTTGCTCTTGAATCCTGTTCCAGCCATGTTCTGAAATTAGTGGTCTTGAGTGCTTGGGTACTTCCTGAGTCATCCGAATCCTGTAAGCCTAGCCTTGGTGGCAGCTCCTTCATCGCTATTGAAATGATTGGAAGGTAAAGATTTCCTCCTGGAAATTTGTCAATGACGAGATCCTGCAGAGATGGTGATAACTCCATAAAGTGTTAGAATTCCTCCAATTTTCCTGTGTTATGAGAAGGTGTGGATTCTCATGGACTCTAACAGGAAGAAACTGGTGTTGGCTTCATGGAATGATGGTTCCTGCGCAATAGACTTTCAGTGAACAGATCTGGTGAGATTATTAAAATTTTAATGAAATGCTGCTGTGATATACAGTCAGACCCGCTTATAACGAAGTAAAAAAGACAGTGAATTTGTTCATTATGCGCACTTTGTTACATCCATACCGACTTAGAAAATGATGCATTTAAACAAAATGAAATTTGTCTCTTTGCTCTTCACAATCATGAATAACAAACTTCGAGTAATCAAGAATTTCTTTGATACATCACTCTTTGTCAGTTTTTGGCTTTAAAGCAACCATATAGCTTCAATTTTGAAGGCAATAGAAAGCATTTTATGCTTGGACATTCTCGGAATTCACTCTCACTTGATGACACTATCGCAACCAACATCCGAGAATCTAGGTAAAGAAGAGTTAAATGCAACAAAGGTATTTTAGAGGTTGAGGCATTGGGAATAAACCACTTTTCTTTCTTCCAAGATTTTCTTCAAGCAAAATAAGACTCAATGGAGAAAAGTAAAAAATTTAGCAAAGAGGATTTTACATTAAATACCAAAAAATGCCATAATAGAATGTTTTCTAGGAAAAAAAATACATCATATCAGCTGTAGCTAAGCATTGTTGAAAGATCAAAACTCAGATAAAAAGATTTAGATAAGACTACACAGGAATTCCTGACAATTCTTGTTTGAAAACTGGTTGAACATTTGCTGTTGCTTCACAAAACAACAAAATAGATAACAAGAAATTTATTTATACGAAGGTGGTACAACCTTGTCGAGCACGGAAAGCAAGATCAATGAATTCTTTTCTTCCTCCCCAGAAGCGCACGCTTTCTCTTAACGATCGCAGCAAGCATACTTTGCTGAGATAGGTGTTCGTTATAAGCAATCAAAATAACATAGGAAAGCAATACAAAATTCATTGGACGTGGGAAAAACTTTGTTATATACGAAAATTTGTAATATCTATGTTTGTTATAAGCAAACTTGACTGTATATTTAACTTTAAAACTCTAAGATCTTTAAAATTTGCCTCGTGTTATTGAAAGAATCTAAAACTGTTAAATGGTAACTTCAACTTAACATTGTTAAATAAATGTTTTCAATTGGAAAAAATTACTTTCAATTGGAAAAAATTGTTTTCATTCTTTATTGTTGTCCACTGATGATTATTACTGTTGGGAAACAAAAAAAACTAACTGGGAATGTACTGAAACGGTGCCCCCTGTTCTGTTCTTATTTTGAAAACTTGAGTTTGTCCATTTTTATGTGGGATGTATGTGATTTTTTAACATGAACTTTACAAAATTTTAAAGTTTAAAAGTGAAGGGGGGTGGGTGGGATACCTCTTTTTTTTAATGTCTATAGTTTGAAGAAGGCAGAAATAATATTACATTTCCTCAGAAGTTAACACACAGATACCTACTCTTTCATAAGACTTCAATGTTGTGAACTTCAAGTTGAAACTGAGCATGTAAACTTCACTCAGACTAACAGGAAGCACACGGTAGCTGCTGCTTTTCACAACCAAGTACCCTTTCTCAATCAGATCTAATGTCAAACGCACATACAGCATACAACCCTTGCTCAAGCTTGCTAGGTGCGAGGCAAACCTGATAATAATTTGAGAAAGAATTTAACATTAATAACTTCATTAATGGATATACAGTTGAACCCGAATTAAGATGAAGTTATAAAAATACCAAAAATGTTTCGCAAATAATATTCATAAGCTATGAATATTCAGATTTTTGAGCTGATGTTAAGTTGATGAACACTTTTACACTTAATTATAGAGAAGAAAAATAAAATATAAATAAAAAAATATATATGATAAAATACATGCCACACTATTTTACATGATCCTGGAAACAAGGATGTTGGAGCTAGGAGTGCTGTGAGAGTTTGTGTCTTCACAGTATCTTGTAACATGGGTCCCAGAACCCAGAGAATTAATTTGGAAATCAAAACTTCTAACATGAAGTTCAAGAGGAGCACCTACAGGTCTACAACATTTCAGACGTCCCTGCCCAGAAACATATGTTTATAAACTTATGAATTTGTAGAACAGTGAAAGAACAATGTGAATGGTACATATGTAGGGTCTAAGGAAACGTTTGCATCTATACCTTAAAGATAATTTTTTGTTGTACCACCAGTCATTTTCTACACACACTAGCGCTAATTAGACTGGGACCTACATAGTTTATTGCCGAAACCACAGTGGTTGAGATTCACTTTTTATGTTTTTATCTCACAGAGAGGTTGGTGCATTAAACCCTGGGTGGGGGAAGAGGACTCCCTGAGGTACCAAACATGTTTTTCCTCTGTTGTCACTTTTTCTGTTGTACCTCAATGTCAAAGATTCTGAGAAGGATAAATCAGGTAATGAACCTACAACAAGTCTTTGAACTTTTCAAGACAAAAAGACGAATTTCGAGAATTAATTCAATCTTAAGTAAAACTGTTCTAAGGCAAAAAGAGCCACCTAGGTTTTTGTGAATTCTATACAGCTAACAATACTCCATAAACTCCAAGCCTGTAAAGAAATACTTTTAAAATTACAAGTTGCAATTCAGCAATGCTACTGAAACAGCAAGATATTTTAGGCAGAGAGTTAAACATTATTATGTGCCAGGGCTGGAACTGGAAGAGGGGGGAATCGCCCCACCCAAGGCCGCAACTAGATGCTTGGTCAACCGAGGTAAGCGCAGATTTTGACATCCCCTTGTAAAGTTGAAGAACAGGTTTCAGAATGAAATTTGCGTCCCCTCGGGTCCAGCGCCCGGGGCACGAGACCTGCTTGCTACCCCGTAGTTGTGGTGCTGGCCCCAGGTGGCAAATGAAAAGTTTAGGCGGGAACAAAAACACTGTTATAAAATCATTGAATTTTATAGTGGGGGCAGTAAAATCATGTTTGCCTTTCACAACTAAAATCATAGTTACAGCCCAGTAATGTGCGTGGGAAAAAAATTACTACTGCGCAGAAAGTAGTGAAAATGCATGTCAAGCGATCTGGAAAATTGTAATGTTTTAATGCTCACAACTGACCAAGAGAATGATGTATTATGTGCACAACTGCTTCATAAATTCAATCAAAAATAACATGAGGACAGTACCTAGTATTTGATGATCCTTCAACTTTGGTGTTGTTGACTGTGATATTCGCACGAATAGCAGGGCTCGAGTTTATTCGTTGAAGAATGTAACTCATGATGTCCTTCTGAAGTCCTTCATGTGCCGACAGCTTGTCCAGTGATATGCAAATTGAAGGCAGTGATTTCACAATTTCACAGAAACTAGTTCTAACAGTGACAATCAGCTGTAAACAATCAAATAATTATTAATATTTGATTTGTTTTAATATCCGAAAACATGGTGAAATAATTTCACGCTTAGTCATATTTTATCATATGATAATCCATCAGTACTGCAACGATAAACTGTGCACTCATTGGAAGGCAAATAAAATATCAATAATGAAGTCTTACTTTAAGCCATGATGGGAACAAGTGAATGTTTCTGGCAAGGAAGGAAGCGATTGTGTCACCATAATCGGGTCTGTGGAACTCAGCTTCGTTTAGACCATCAACTACAATAATACAAGTCGTGCTTGGGATCTTGTTTTGACACCTCAACATCTGAAGAGGTTCAAGGACACCTTGAATAAAAGCTGATGATGCGCTGGCAACGCATGATGACATGCTTAGATGTTCCTGCAAACTGAATGAAATGGAAAAAAAGGGAGAAGGAAAACAATTGAATCAAAGAAAAACTCGAAAAATTCTGATTAATGAAATAGTTGAATCCCATTATAATGAGACCAGAGGAATCACTTCGTTAAAACGAAATTTCATTATAAAGGAATTCCATTCGTTATAAAGGAATTTTCTATGTTAGAATAAGACAACCATAATATTCTTTATCGGCATTGTATAATATTTTATCATGTGTATATATATTGTTTATAATTTTTGTGATGGTGTTTTTAATTGGGTTGCTGTATTTTTTAAATATATGACATCCATATTTGTTTATGGGCATCTTTCTCTCAGCCACCTCGCTGGGCATTTTGCCTGTTGTGGTGTTGTATTTGTATAAACTTATTTGGGGGAATTAAATAAAGTGTTCGTTAAAACGGATTCGACTGTAATCATATCGTGTGTGTGTTTCCACCCAGCAACACATAGTTTCTAGGACAGGAGCAATGTAATATTATTTCTTTCGAATTGTCATTAACCCTCAAACTGCTTCTGTTGTGAATAGGCATTACTTGCTGATAATTTGTAATAAAGGGGTAAAAAAGCTAGTTTTTCTTTTTCTTGCACACATACAGTAAGGTATTCAGAATGATCATGACCTAATCTGCCAAACAAAAGGGTGTGATAGACTAGACAATCTACTGCAGAGCATAAAACACTATAGCACCCCTGTTCTACCTCTGTTTTTGAGTAATGGTGGAAAATGGATTATGGAATAAAATGTGTCGGAGTTTGAATAACCTGAATTTGTGAAGTTTCTGAAATACCTGCATATAAACTTAGCATCCCAAAACCAGGGCTGTCATTTCAACTTTTTCCGGGGGGGGGGGGGGGGGCAAATAATATGTACTCAATGGTGTATGTATGTATGTGTATATATATATATATATATATATATATACACACACACCATTTCTAGTGCATTTTTTTAAAGCTGGTGGAGAGACGTTTGCCCCCCCCTCCCCCCCCCCAAAGGATGGGCCTGCTCAAAACAGACTATGCTGAATTCTGTGACCAACATTGCAGAACAATCTGGAAGAGTTTTAGGAAAAATGTAGAAAACACTATTATGGGAATTTTTACTGCAGAAACTTTCCAGTCAGCCAAGGGTTCGTCACAGAACAATGCAAAACATTCCGCTTTAGAGACAAGCAAGAACAGAAAAGTTTGGAAAGAACAGAAAAAAAAATCTTATAAGGGGACACCATTTTCATCATAATATCTGGATTTAATGGCAAGCTATAAGTGCTGAAAGATTGTCAAAGTAAAAAATCAGATTGTCCCCAAAATCTGTAACCACCAATTCCTCATAAGATCAGTCAAATCTACCAAAACCTTTTCTATTGCAACAGCTTTCGAAAGCACCTACAATAAACCATATCAGTGTTCTACACTGGTTGGGGCATGTTTTCCGGCATGGTGGATTGCTGCAAGACATGATGGAGGGCAGGATTGAAGGGAAAAGGCCTAGAGTCACCTGAATCTAAATGCTACTAAATAATGCAGAATGTGCCAGCTACGACCAACTAAAGAACAAAGCCTATGACAGAGATATGTGTTTGTTTTGTGTGTTTGTTTCTCAGGAACTTCACAAATTTGGGTTTTTCTTAGACTTGATACATTTTCGTTCGTAATCTATAATCCACTATAACTCAAAAACAGAGATAGAACCGAGTTGCTATGGTGTTTCATGTTTCACATAAGCTCGCCTATCAACTTTTTTTGTTTGTTTGGTGGATTCGGTCTAGTTCACCTTGTATATCTACTTGAGCTGCAAATTTGGAAAGTGTGTGTGTGTGGGGGGAGGGAATAAATATAATTTATGTACAGAATATAACTCAATTATCATAAAAACTTGTGATTAAAGAGAGATACAGTGTTAAGGGGGGAAAAGGCTATACCTGTTATCTCGACAAACTAAATCTCGATATGCAGCAAGTTGAGGAGCACGGCATAGATGAGCTGCTATACTATGAACAAATTCGGGAACAAGACAAGTGATGTTGTTGTCTGCCTGACAGAAATGATAAGCAACCAGACGATTGCTTAATGAGGAAATTGAGCCGATGTGTAGAGCACCTATAGACTGATATAATCCTGAATCGCTGCTGCTGGAATTTGACATGGCATAATCACTGCCATCCAGAGACTGAATATCTGAAATAAAGAATTTTTTTCTAATTCAGGTTAAGTAATTACAAACTTTTGATAGCAATAATAATCAAATTCCACAAACATTTTGTCAAAACTTTGACCGTTTTACAGCTGGTTTTTCCCTCAAAGTAGAGGTCCAAGTTTTGACTTTTTTGTCCTTTTTTTCTCTTTTCTTACTCTTCTCACCCCTTCTATGTGACTTAAATTTGTTTTTCAGGTTTCAGCCTCTGACGAGAGAGCTTTCATTTTCTTCTTCACCCTCTTCACAAATAAAAACATACCCATACCTCTTATCTGGGCAGTCTTGGACTTCAAAGAGTTAATGTATAAACATATACAACAACGTACCATAAATGTGGGCTACTTTTGCCCTGGGATCCTTCTTTGGCCCGAAATGATAAAACATTCTCTAATTCTGCAGAAAAAAATGGTGCACTAGTTTTTGCTAAGTTGCGGTACTAAGCAAGGCGACTGAGTGCATCGGGTAGTTCATGAATGGTGCCGCTATGGTGATCAAATGGTCATAGTGACAAAATCACACCATGGAAACTCACCACCGTTGCCTTAGTGGTGGTCAGTGAAAGTTGGTTTTCCGTAGTTCCCAATTTTGAGGCACAAATGCGAGCTGATTGCCCATTGAAAAGTCTCACCACAGAGAGCAACAATCCTCTACAGCGATATTATTATTCAATCATTATACTTCACTCATAGTTAGAAAATGAGATGGTAGCACTATACATAACAAGCGCGCGTTACACAGAAACTAACTTCACACTTAGGTTCACAAACCAAAAACACGCATTCCAACATGCACCAATTCGTTGGAAGTTCCACAGAGGAATGTAAACGAGGTCCGTGTTTGGTGTAGTAGTAGTAGTTCACAAATGGCTGACTAGCAGGGCCGTCTTAAGAGCATCATGGACCCCCAGGCTGTGATTTTTCTGAGGCCCTACCTAGAGAATTCTCGGAAATTTGAGCTGGTTCTAATTTTTTTGCGGTCCCTCTTTCCTTGAGGGCCCCAGGCCCATGTGTTAAGACGGCACTACCGACCAGGCAGAAATAGTAGTGGTTTTTTCCATCTCTAAAACTTTCAACTGTGGCGGATGTAATTCAGTTTTGTCGAGGGTGCCTAATTAGAAATGTGACTGATTGCTTTCAACTACGGTATGATTAAAATTTTGCTTAACCTTTCATTTTTTTTCTGAAAACATTGATTAGAGAGAGAAACTCAGTCTCTGGTGACTTAAAAAATATGCCCTACTTTGGCACAACATTTTTATGGGCTAAAGTAGGTTGTATTTTGGTAAATAAAAAACAATCCTCGGTAATATATAAGCTTGAATACTGTTAATTTTTTATATGTCTATTCTATTTCAAAAGTTTACATTCCCAGACTAGAAAGATGGTGTATGAATACAAGCGTTAGCCTGGAAGTTGGAAGTTACGCAGACCACAGCAGTGACAGCCTTAAAAACTGTTTAGATGCAATTAGATCTGTTGAAATAAACCAAAGACAAGCTGCAGATGACTTTAAAATATCTCAAAGCTCCATTAAAAACAAACTCCATAAAAATCTTTTTGCAATATGCAAACAGTGCATGTGCCCAGGACTCACCACTTTACAGAGCCCCCGATTGCCTGCCTTTTGTATTTTAGGCATAGGTTGACATGTTCGTCCTTCCCATGCATACGTCTCTGCCTCAAAAAACACTACATATAAGGGAACAACAAAAAATTCACATCTTTCCAGGGCCAGAACTTATAAGGAACAGACCCTGGTGGCAGAAGATATATACACAATATAGAATTCTACGCGGTCGCTTGAGATAAAGGACACTATAAAAAGTATTTTTCTTGGACAGGGAAAAAAAGGTTGGAAGGCAAAATATGTGTTGAAGACTTTGGTTTAAAATAATCCTGAAATTAATAAAATTAGTTGACAAAAATCGATAGAAACTCATTTCCATACATATATATATGGTATACAATGATAAATTGAATCCCTCTCACCAGCCTAGCAATGGAGGGGAATACTGACCATGATAAATAGCTTCTTCTCGCTTTGACTTGAAAGCACTGTGCTCCACCAACTGGAGACAAACTGCTGTTTTTCCACTTCCGGGGCATCCAGCAATAACTGCTACGGGCTTGTTCTTTCCATCTGTAGAAAACTCCTGCAAAAAAAAAGAAAATTCAAATAAAAATTTTTTGCATTTGTTCATAGAAAACAACAAATTGCAAATTAAAAATTTTGCATTCACAAATTTCACATTTGTGTTCAGCAGAGATCGTATGTGTCTAAAAAGTGTCCTTCTTCATCCCTTCCAGACGAACATTACAAAACCTACACATAATGACGTTTGTATCTCTTAAATAGTCCCATGTGGTCAAATTCTTTCACTCAATCAAAATTAAGTTGTTCTTAGAGTGCTCGTGTTATGTCTATCATTGCCAGCGCACAGTGAAAATACATCACTATAAGCACTAGCAAAATGAACCATCGATAACAAAAATGAACACACATTTTTAAGCAGTGCTGATTTACTCACTAGCACAGTTTACGTAGAAAATGAAAAAGTCGGTTTTTGATTCAGTAATAAGGAACAATAGCGAAGGATTAGGGGAAAGGAGCATGAAAACTACAAAAAATACACCAAAGAAAAGGGTGTATATTTTTCCTTCTCTTTTTTTTCCTATGAGGGAAAAAGTTCCCAAGCAAGTTCCACTCACTAAACTTCCTTTACTGAAACTCCCAATCTTACACATATAAACCAAACCAGTAATAGAGGAAAGAAGCGATACCTATGATCCCCAATTTTTGGCATTTGGTTTGTAAATACAGAATTTACTTATTCCTAATAATAATGCTGGATTATTTTATATAATCATACATAGTGTCCCCACAATCGACTGATGTTTTTTTAAAATGGGATAGCAAAAAAAAAGTAACAGATGTTAAAGTCATTCTTGCGAATGTAAATGTGCCAAGTCAAGAATTTCAGCTGTGTCATTCATGTTGGAAGGAGTTGTATAGATATTAAAATAAAAATAAGTTTTTATACGGAAATCCTGTGCCCGAAAACCCAATCAGGGAAAGATGTTGCCCTGTCTCTCCTGATGCCAACAAAACATCTCAGTGTTTCTAAGTGCAATATTTGCAGCGATATTTTAATTAAAAAAATTGGAGAAAATTGGGAAAGAAGCATTGTCCATTAAATTTCTTTTTCCAAACTTGCCTCTCAGTTTTCGAATTCAAATATCTCAGCGAATATTGCCCTTAGAAACATGAAAGTTTTTTTGCTGGCCTGAGAAGGGACCGGGCAATAACTTTTTAATTGAGTTTGTGGACACAGGGTGTCCGTATAAAAAGTAAATTTTTCTATTTTATTAACTATACAACCCTTTCCAACATGAATAAAGTAGTTGAAATTCCTGGCTCTCTTCCCACATTTATATCCCGCAAGAATGACTTCAATATCTGTCATCGTTATCTTTCTATCCCATTTTGGAAACCACCAGTCAATTGTGGGACACTCTGCACAGTGTTTGCCAGTACGACATGTTCAAAGAAAAATTAGTAAAAAATGAGTGAGTCATTACTTTTTCTATTTCTTTGAATAACCAATGCCTTCCAACAAACAGAGGATCCATCTCAGACTGTGGAATTTCAAAATACAACGGTTTCAACGGCAACTGGTTGAATGCTTTATTGATATAAGCTCTACCTGTTTTTTGAACGAGGAAAACAATTCATGAAGTCACTGTTATTGTTCACATTTCATGAAGAAAGACTTGGAAACACAGCAAAGTTACAGCCGTATTTGATAACAAATATAATCTTAAATAAAAATTTACTTAAATAAATTTATGTACAAGATCTTAGGATGAATTTCTATTGCAACTTACGGCTGATATCAGCAAGATGCAAAGCCGAATCATCGCTGGTGTTGCTTCTCGATATATTACGTCTCGCAATATGAATGAAGCTGTCACTTATCCCTGAAAAAGAAAAAAAAAACCAGTTTATATCCTATTTTCTTCCATTACTCATATATCAGTATACACACACTTTTCCTGTATTGCGCAATGTAGAATGATGTTTCGGGTAACTAAAAGATATTTTAAAAAAGTTTTCTTCCTCAGCTAATGAGTATGGATTCAGTTATCGAACACTTTCATTGATATGGATGCAAATGCTAATCTAAAACAGCCCTGTTGTAAGCTGAATTTTCGTGCTAATCCTCATCAGAATTATTATCACTAGAGCTTGATTAACTCATGACAGAATTTGAATCTTTTTCCAGATGTACCTCTAGTTTTCTTTCTGAAAGTTTTTGAACCATTTCAAGTAAAATGAAAGATTCGGCTAATAGGAGCTGGCCAATAATAATTAATTAAAAAAAAAAAAGAGCAGTGGTTTCCAGAACACGCTTTTTCAGTGCAAGACATGTAGTATCGAACTGAACAGTCTGGACATTATAGGAGCTTACCTTTTCTAGCTGCATGTATCATACACAGAAATGAGCTGATAGAATCACAAATGGATGGGGACACCTATAAATTTGATTGGGTTGCGTCAACACAAGTTTTGGTAGACTAAAGATGGTGTTAGCTGTGTACATTAGCATAAAATAAAATGAACTGTAGCATCTCCAGAGGCACATTTATAGTTATGCAGCCTGTGAGCTACATGAATTTTGCTGCTCTTCTTCCATTCTAGTCTAATTTTCTTGACTACTCTTACCTGAAATTTGCCACCCTGTGCTATAACCCGCTTGGCCTTTCCCCACTCCTGCAAGTACATTTGCATTTCTATGTCACTCGTTTGGTTACTCCCATGCTCACACTCTAAGTCACTCTTTTGGTCATTCACATGCTTGCATAAGCCCTAGATCAATCTTTTGGTCAATGGTATGCTTTCACACTCTCTAGGTCACTCTTTTGGTCATTCACATGTTTGTATACCCTCTAGGTTACTGTTTTGGTCATTCACAAGCTATCACATGCTCTAAATCACTCTTTTCCTCACTCAACGTGCTTTCAAACTCTCTAGGTCACTTAGTTACTCACTGAGCTAGCTCCTAGCTGTCTGGGCAGAAGTGGATTTATTAAGGGCCATACACAAGTTTTGTCACCTTTCTCCCATTCTACTAATTTTCTCAGTCTCTATCAAATTTTGAAGCTGTATATAGATGTCTTTAGTCAAAAAATAACTTTTTTTTGTAGCGTTTGCTTGGCGTTTTACATATATAACTTATCTTTAAATTTTGTGCAGTACCTGAAATGAATTAAACAATTTTCCATAGAAGCCTGTGGGAAATCCTGTTTTGGATAACAAACAGGATTCCAGAATGAATGATCTTTGTTAGTCGAGGTATCACTGTATACGTGTTAGGCTAAATAACAATATCAGTGTAAAATTTACTTGTAGGAGCATGTCTCTGGAACATGGTTCCAATAGGACTGCCAGAAGAGCTGTGACCAGTGCTTGTGCTCATCAGAGATACCATGCTATCTGTACTCTGTTCTCGGCTGGCCGAGCAGAAGCTACTCATATTTGATGGTTGATCAATTTCAGATGAGTCTAGAATGATATAGAAGAGATCACATAAGAATTGAAAATACGAGCACTAATTGAAATAAAAATTTCAACCCGAAGTATAGGACTCTTATATCTATGATCAGTACACAAAAATGGGTCAAGATTCATAAAAAAAAAAGGGTGAAGCGTCAAGATATACCGAGCAGAATACTGCAAATCCACATAAAAGCACCAACTATTTTTTTTTTGGCTATATCAGCCATGAAACTAGTAGGTGATGATCAAGATAAATTGGGAATAAATTTTGGTGAAGCGTATTTAAAAACAAATGAAGGCAGTAGAAGCTGAAAATTTACAACTTTTCTCACGAGCAATATTTAGAATCGTTTAATATCTACCATATGACGATTCCTCGCCTTTCTAACTCACTTTGCCAAACTGCCTGCCCCCCAACTTCTAATGATCCAAACTACTTGCAGGATACCCCCACCCTTTAGAGGGGGCACAAGAAATTTTGAGTTGTCACCCTTCATAAAATATTAAAAATTGGTTAATACAGCATAAAAGGTATTTTCTTTTGATATCTTAATTTTTTCCAGCAAAATATTAATTTCCCCCCCGATCTTTGGTTGACTTAAAGGGGGAGGCACGGGTCCCCACATGCCCCCCCCCCGTATACGCCTCTGGTTTGTGCTTACAGATGATATTCCCAATACTGTTCAATTCAAAACTAACTACACTGTAGGATTAAAACAAAGAAAATAAACGCTACTCTCTTAAGTCTTCAACAAGTTACTTTAGCTTCATTGACATTGATTGAATCACAAAACTTTGCAGTAGCACCACTGTGTGCGTAACACTTTGATCACTCCACAAAGAAACCAATCAGTTATTGGCCAGTTCCTAAAACACCTGGACTTTGTACTCATACCCTAACATGTATGAAATTTCTATTCACAGATTCGTATACGTAATTAAATAAACAAAAACATGAAATGTAAATGTACCTGTTAATGTAGATATAGGACTTGTGTTCGCTGTGTTTATCTCACTGCTGGCTAGAGAGGATGGTATGCTAGCATACGATGCCCGGCTCGAGAAGCTGGCCAATTTAGATGCACCACCAGCATGTGCTGCACGATCACCAAGTAGTAAACCAAGTCTCATATACAGGTCGTTGTTTTTTGATGAGTGGCAGGAATGCGACTCATCATCTGTAGTGAAATTCAAGGGTGTACCGTATCAGTTTTGATTAAATAATTTCCTGTGCAAACATCATATTTATAGAATCATCAGTTCATACAATTTTTTCGAAGTGAACAGAGAAAGTGTGAAATTCTGTTACTTACCTGAAGCAGTCCCTTGACTCTCTGGGCAAAGTGGATTTGGCCATTTTGTACGCCTGTGCATACGCTGGGAACGATATAGCTGTGGACTTGAAACCGGGTAATGGCTTCTCCGGCCAGCTAACAAAGGATCTGGAGGAAGATAAAATAAGAAGAAAAAACCCAATGTTGTACACAAAATAATGTAAAGAAACATGATTTAAGATGGTTTTCTCCTCCCCCCCCCCCCACCACATGGTGACATTGCCATCCTATAACTTAGTTCTGAAACACATCCGGTGGACTTCCCCCGGTTCTGAAGGGAGCTCTATCGTCCCTGTAGATCAGTGGTGCGCAAACCATGGGTCGCAAACCAGGAAATGACATTTGAATGTTTACTCTACCCACGTTACTCTATGAAAGATATTTTCCTAAAATGTTTTGTAACGTGTGTTTCAATAAGGATACACATTCGGGTTCCAGGCCCAACTTAGATAGCCAAACAAGTTAATCCAAACAGCTGATAAAAAAAAGAGGAAAATTTGTACATTGGTGCTTCTGGCATGCGGAAGACGATATCAAGTTAGTACTTTTACATCCCGACAGAGAGAATTGCCTGATTTCAAAACCGTATATTTCTTAAAAAATAAAAAAACAGAATAAAATGATAAGTAATATGTGAATATATGGGGGGGGGGGGAAAGAATGTGTCTATGTTTTATGAAAATTTTTTGCCAATGGTCGATTTCAAGTGTAGAATCATTTTGAAATTGGATGATTCTTTCTTGATCACCCTGTGTACGGAAATCAACGACCACACACCTCGCTACACTTCCATCTTGCATAAGGGGCCCTAACTGCAGTAAATATTTAATGATATTAAGTGAATATTTATATGATATCAAAAAAAAAAATTGAATATCTTAGAAAGTCAATATTCCCTAATTAAAATCAAAACAAGCATTCAGAAAAGTGCTTTTGGGACAGCACATTTACTGGCAAAAGAATTAGAATGTCGTGGATGGTCAGCCTATGTCACCGATAAATTTTTTGGGCAAAAGGGGGTTGCACTTCAAAAAGTTTGCATGCCACCATTGTTTCTTAACCTTTTTTTAGTCCATGCTTCCCCATTTGGTCTACATCAGTGTTCATAATAACATTATCCTCACGATTCCCAAGGGATCAGCATGATCTGCCCAGGGAATTTGTTAGCGTTAGTGGACATCCATGTCCAAACCTGGATTCAAACTGAGTCCAGCACAGTCAGAAGCTAGCTTCCAAACCACTCCACTGCCAGACGGCAAGTTTCCCAATCGTTTTCAGAGATTATGCCCCACCAAAGCATCTCTGAAATCCTGATATCACCCCCCTTGTAACTAGAATGTTTGTCACGGAAAGGGGCGGGGGGGGGGGGGGTGTTACATTGTTGGGACTCACCTGTCTACATTTTCTCCTCAGCCCTCCCCCCCCCCCCGTTTTATTCAGAGCAGCCCACCATCATCCAGGAGCGAGACACTTTCTACTTTAGGATTTAATTTAGTCAAAACTAGATTTATTCAAACACAAATTTCATGAATAAGATTGATTGCAGGTCCATGCATTAAGGGGGGGGGGGGTCCAGGTTTTGGGAAGATCTGCTGGATTCTGAAAGTATAGTACATTTTTTTCTCACCATATTTCATTGAAGAGTTTTATTTCTTCACAATAGAATTTGTTTTCACACCTAGTTAAGGCTCCTCCTTTTATTTGATTTTCACCAGTGGTCCCCTAAGAATATTCCAGAACCATTATGGCCCCAGGTTGAACTTCCATAGACAATTTTTTCAAAATCATCACTTATCAGCAGTTCTCAACTGGTGCTTCATGGAACAATTGGGGGCTCTGTGGCCACTCAAGGGGTAATAAAATAAATCAGTAAATTTGATAAGCACATAAATAAATAAAAAGAGGCCTAGATGGCTCTACCATAAGAATTATAGTTAGTCTTTATAGTTATTTCATACTTATAAAGGCTGAGAGAGTCAAACGTTTGAGAAATGCTGCTTCTATTAGACAACGCAACTTCATGTTTTAGACTTACCCTCCTAGGCATTGTATGTACTGGATGTAAAGGTGGGTACAGTAACTATTAGCTATTGATATCTCCAATGAGTAGGATCATCTCAATAGTAACATAAGGTCCCAGAGCAAAATGATGTTCTGGTGCCTTACAAAGCTAGAAGTACCTGTCATGGCCTGCTTGAGTGATCTACAACTATGTTATAGGTAACTAAAGTGATGTAAACAGCACCACAGGCCACTTAAGTGCTCTGGAACCGTATTGTGGAGCATTCTAGTGACCTGCAAATATGCTGCAGGTCACTTAAATGATGTGGAACTATACCAGGGGTCCCTTAAGTCAGTGGTTCTCAACCTTGGGAAGCTCACGCTGGTTGATTCCTTTTTTGTGAGAGAAAGGCCCAGTTATACACATGACTAATGAGAAATAAATGAGGAAAATGAAACAGTAAATTGCTCACGGCCCAGTAAGACTAATGTCAGGGCCTGATGGTTGACAAACGCTGCTTTAAGTTATCTGTAAATGATATTTCACATTTTTCTAAAATTAGGTTTGATGTCATAAGCCACATCAGGTGACTCTATGGGTTGAGCGTGTAGGTTATACTAAATATGACTTATTACTTCTACGACCAATGGTTAAGGAATTAGCTATTGGATAATGACGAGAGCAGATAGAGGACATCGCGTATAAATTTCAATAGCTATTCATGAATGTATAAGCATTATTAATTACTTTGTTCCTGTGAAGCTCCATTTGGTACAGCCCTTTCTAACAAATGCCGGCTGCCATCTCGTGTCTGCATATAGGTAGTGAAATGGCCATTAGTCTTCAGTCTAGGTCTGGCAAATCTTGTCTGTTGAGAACCGTTTTGATAGACTTGAGTAGCTAGAATCATATTAAAATAAATACGGTTTAGCTGGTTTTTGCTGACAAAAAAAATTAGGAAAAAACCCAAACAAAAAGTAAATGAAATGGGGTTGGGGGGAATGGCAAGAATAAAAATTGAATCATATCGCCAGTGTTCAAGCAAAAGTCATCAAGTCCACAAAAAATGACGGACTTACTGCAGCTGATTAAAAATTTTAATTATTTCATGATATGAGCAGCTATGGATCATGAACCAGTTATCTGAACATAGATAAATCTACTGTAAAAGTTAGCAGTGGCATATTTACAGGGGGGGGGGGGCGCTATAACCCAGGGAAACAAGTTCAGAGGGGGGTGGAAAAATTTAAGGAATGAGTGGCAAGAAAACTACTGGAATGGGAGAAGGGCGGCAAGATTTTTATAACCCTAAATGAATCCGCCTCTGCCAAGACAGTAAGGGAGTAGGTCAGAGAGTGACCTACAGAGCAAGAGACTAGGTCAGTGAGTGACCTAGAGCATGAGAAAGCATGTGAATGACCAAAAGAGGGATGTGTAAATGACCAAAAGAGTGATGTGCAAATGACCAAAAGAGTGATGTGTAAATGACCAAAAGAGTGACCTAGAGCCCGTGTGATTGACCAAAACAGTGTGTAGAAGCAAATGACTAAAAGAGTGACTTAGAGAGTGTGTGAGCGTGGGAGTGACCAAAAGAGTGATGAAGAAACACAAGTGAATTCGCAGGAGTGGAGGAAGGCCAAACAGTTTATTGCACAGGGGGACAAATTCGACGAAAGAGTAGTCAAGAAAATTTAAAAACTAGAATGGGAGAAGGGCAGCAAAATTTGTGTAGCTCACAGGCAGCAAAACAATAAATGCGGTTCTGAGAGTTAGAAAAATCTTTAAAAAAATTTTTACTATTTTTCATAGTGACTCAAAAGTTCAAATTGGACTTGTGACTTCTGACAAAGTATATTGTCGGCTTCAATGGCACCCCCTTGAGCCAAGATTATAGTGTTATTTTGCAAGAAAAAATGTAACCCCCCCCCCCCACCCCAGAAAATTCTGTGTACGCCTATGGTCGGTGATTTCTTTGACAGTATTTATAAGCCAAGTCCAATTTTGAGATTTTGTTGACAGATTTGACACAGAGTATTTATACGTCAGCAATATAATACTCTGACCATTAATTACCCCACATTTTTGTTTGTTTTACCATTTATATGTCTTTTTTTTAATCTCACTATAAATATATTGTTGGCGAGGTCATTTGCAAGTGCTTTTTCAAAAATTTGATTGTATGTTGGGAGTGTAAAAGTTTGAGCATCTTTTTAAAACGCTTATCTTCCACAACAGGAAAGGGGGAAATTTAGATACAATTAAAGAGGAATTTTAGTTTAAGAAAAATTTGCAAGACGAGTAAATATTTTGATCAATTATGACTCCATAAATGAGCGATAATTGGTATTATGAGCAAAAGTTTTGCACACCTTGAACTCAATAGCACATGATCACAACTGAACTAATGCTTCACTCACTTGCACACATAATATAATGTGGGATTGTGCACAATCTTCAGTAAACAGAACAAATATTAACCTACAAGAGTTTTGGAAAAAATTTCCACATCGTTCACTGCTGCCTCAAGATCAGCGGTTCTCAACATCTTTTGACTCGCGGAGCCCTTTTTAGTAAAAAAATTCTATGGTGGAGATCCGTAGACCAATTTTTTAATTATTCATCAAATTTACTGATTTATTTTTACTATTTAAAAATATTTGTAATAATTTTTTTTTTTAATTTTACTGTTTTTTTTAACTTTCCTCGAGTGGCCGCGGAGCCCTTGGAGAGTGCACAAGGAGCCCTAAGGGCTCTGCAGAGCACCAGTTGAGAACCGCTGCTCAAGATCATAGATAAAGCCAGGGACAGGGTCATCAAGCGGACATTCAATTCTGCTTTGAAAAAACAGTCGGCAGGTTGTGGTATTGAATGTGACTTTTTTAAAAATTACAGGAGTCATAGCTGCAGTCGGCGACAGCCTAAATAACTTGAATTATATTTAATACATGAAGAAAATAAGCATCGTCCTAGAAGAAAACGAACAGCAGGCTCAATAATGCCAGCCGAATGTAAAACTATAAAGAGTTTACAAGACATTCGTTCATGAGTCATGTGAAATCATTTCAAATTAGATTTCTTTCAACACTCCCCCACTGATTTCAAGATGGCAAAAAAGTTATTTGAGATCCATCTTCGAAATGCATAACACAGTTCACGTGTTGGTCTTGGTACAGCCTTTGTTAATGGATCGGCTACTATGAGTTCAGTTCAAAACTTCATTTGATCATTTTTGTTGCACCACGGTCATTTTCTGCACACGAGGGCTAATTAGACCGGGACCTACAATTTATTGCCGATTCCGAAAGGCAGGCTTGTTTTTTATACTCGTCGAGAGGTTGGTGCGCTAACCCCTCGATGGGGGACTCCCTGCGGTAGCAATTTTTTGCTGCGGTCAAGTCGCCGTTTTTTTGTTGTACCCCTGTGTCAGGAAAGTTTTCTGACAAGGACGAACCGGGTATCGAACTCGCGACACCTCTAAACATCCTTTGGCACTTTAGGCGAGTATCTTATCAACCGGGCTACCGCGCCCTTCAGTCTTGTCATTTTTAACATCTCTACACACATGGTGGGTGACATCAATATGCCAAGTCGATTGCTCCATTATTGTCACAGAGTAGATCTTGATTGAGACATTTTTGGCTTCCAGCACGTAAAGTTCCTTGAGAAACTTGTGTAACCATAGGGCCTCTTTTTTTCAAACTGCTAAGACAATATATTAAGCTTCTTGACAGTTGAGCTGGCCAAGGTTGTTTGCTTTTTTTACTCTGCCAAGTGACAGCAGCTCCAGCAAGTAGGAATGTGAATCCTGATGTCAGGATCACCAGAATAATCGCTGTTACAGTATCCAACAAATTCGAAATTAACTTCACGCGTGTAATTTAATGTCAGTTTCAATGTTTTCCTTAGGTGATGCATGATACATTTTACATCAACCCAATGCTCTTTGGTTGTACAGAAATAGAATTAACATAGCAGTCCAACTGCATATTCAATATCTGGGCGAGTTTCCTTTGTAGCGTAGAGCAGGCTGCCGAAAAATTGATTAATATACGGAAGGTATTGCGACCATAGGACTCAGTGGCAACATGTTGGTAGTCAGCTGAAGTTGGTTTTCAAACTTCGAGTCACAATTGAGAACCAGTCACTCAAAAAATGTTTCTGTACAGAGAGCAAGTAGATCTTCAACACAATACTCACATAAAAGGTTTTTTTTTGCTTTGCTTCAAAAAAATTGCCCATTCTAAAAATGATTTCAGTGAAACCTCGCTACCATTTAAAAATATTGATTGATTTTTTAAAATTACTTTTTTGGGAGGTTTCACCAGACTTTCTGAAGTACTCAGATTACAATCAGTAAATATTATTGTACAATAGGATTATTATGCGTACCCGTGTATATACAGAGGGGGCAGTGGTCAGAATTGATGCACATGTAACATATCTCATGTCCGCATGAGTCGATGAGCCGCCTGTGTTTGCTCGTGTCGAAAGGAGTGCAGCAAGAAGGGCATAAAGGACCACCACCTTCAAACATCATTTTTTTAACTGCTGCGGTATCTGAAAAGCAAAAAGAAAAGTTTCAAAGTTGCAAATAATAAAATCACATTTCATCATTTATACATGAATGTATTCATGCGTGTGTTTTCCCAACTGTAGGCTATATATTTACCTCCATTCTTTAAAGGGTATCATTTATTTTTTGTAAACAAAAGAAATTCATAAACATAAACAAATAGAGAGAACTGGTCATTCAAGGTGAACATGATTGTCAGTCACATACTGGGGAATGACGGGTTTTTCATATAAAAAAAGCGCAATGTATGAAATATTTAACTATCAAGTAATAGGGGAAGGAGGAGGGGAAAAAACAAAAATAGCATTTACATTATTGTGGTAACAATGATGCAGTAGGTGCATTTTAAATATCAAAATTAGAGGCAATAAGTATGATCTGAATAATTGAGCTACTGTCATAAAAGGGCAAAATATTTAAGATACCGATAAATATAAAGGGGAAAAATCAATAACTTTATAAAGTGTGGGGACAAATTTTTTGTTTAAAATAATTCAAATGTGTACAGAGATGAGTTGGTAGGTTTTTGACATATGACAGTTTTTCACGATTTAAACTAC
Source organism: Pholcus phalangioides (assembly GCF_987345545.1). Taxonomy (NCBI): domain Eukaryota; kingdom Metazoa; phylum Arthropoda; class Arachnida; order Araneae; family Pholcidae; genus Pholcus; species Pholcus phalangioides. The sequence continues at coordinate 17,760,764 of NW_028301616.1, read as the reverse complement.
TTCACCAAACACCAACTCTGGCCATATCGCTATATTGCAATTTACTGCCATTAGTGAGATGGGCTGGAAGCGAAAGGGTGTCGGGGCTATCGGTGGTCGCCTCGAGTTCGTTAGGGAAAATATCTGATTGATATCCTCCCTTGGGTTCGAACCCGGGACCCTGACAACAACCTTCACGATGGTAGACGAGCATCTTACCACCATGCCACTCGGGCACCACGATTTAAACTGTCACGAATAGGAGGGGGAGGAACTAAACTGTCACGTCACAAAAAAACTCTCCATCGGAAAACCTTTGTTAAAAAACTCAATTGCCTTTCATATAAAAATTCCCATTAGAAATACATTAACTGCATGTAATGTTTAAAGTGACTGTTATACAAAGAATAAATACAAATACAACGCCACAACAGGCAAAATGTCCAACGAGGTGGCTGAGAAAAAGACGCCCATAAAAATATGGATGCCATATATTTCAAAAATACAGCAACCCAATTAAAAATGCAATTAACAAAAATTGAAAACAATATATACACGTGATAAAATATTATACAATGTCCATAAAGAATACTTATGCTTGCCTTCTCGATTTACCCCAACATGTTTATCGTATTTCTTTTTAAACGTGTCAATTGTGTTACAATTTACTACCTCCGGGGGTAAGCTGTTCCATTTATTAACAACACTATTAGAACAAAATTCCCTATGACACCATAGCCTTGCATTGTCCCTCACCAATCGATACTGGTGTCCCCTTGTAAAAGCAGTCGATTGGCGGTGTACAAAAAGTTCATGGTCCATCCTATCCATCCCATTGAAAATTTTGAACACTTCGATCATATCTCCTCGACACCTGCGTTCATCCAATGTAACATATTCAAAGAATGACATCTCTCTTCATAACTCAAGCCCCCGTGTGCCAATAAGGACACGCGTAGCTCTTCTCTGCACCCCTTCAACCAAGTCTATGTCGCTCTGTAGGTAAGGTCTCCAAAACCTTACAGCATACTCCAGTCCAGGACGAACTAAGCCTCGAAAAAGCGGAAGAATGACTTTAGGAGAATGCCAAGAGACCTTTTAGAAAATGACACCAGGCATTCTATTCGATTTTTTGACCACCGCTGAACAATGTTCAGAAAACCTAAACCGCTCGTCAATGAGAATTCCCAAATCGGTGACCCTAGTTGCATCCAGGATAGTCACACTATTCAACACATTATATGATTGTAAATAACTTTCTACAGAATTATTCTGGATAATATATATTACATATATGTTTTATTTTCTTATAAAATATACAATTTGAGTAAAGCATAGCATAAAAGCTAAAGGAAAAACTATGGAATTATTTGATATTCTTTAATTCAAGACGATTCTTGACCTTCGGAAATTTCTTCAACTGCTTCATGTATAGATATAAACATCCGCTGTACACTTTTTATAACAGATGGTGTTTAAAAATATCTTTTACACCATATACATATGTAACGCTGATTTCCGTTATTAAATTATTTCTAGATAATCACTTATCACAAATTTTTTGTATGTAATTTTTCTGGTGGAACCTTGTATGCCTTTTTAATTTATCTCTATCAAAGTCACTTATTTATTTTATTTTCCTTAAGTTGCCGAGGAACCCCTGGGAAGTGCACACGGAGCACCGGTTGAGAACCGCTGGTTTATATGCTATTTAATCTATTTCTGTTAATTTATATGCTTTTCGAGGTTTGCAACACAAAATTTCTCCAGAAGAAAATGTTTGTGCCCTGTCGAAAAGTTTCACCTTCAACATGATACACATGAAAATTTAAGCATTTACCATTTTCACTTCCAAATATGGAGAGCAGATGGCAGCACCAGCACGAAAAGGAAACAAACAAACAAACAAACACACACAATTTCTAACCATAAAAATACATTACAGGCCCTAAACACACACATTCCCACAAGGTGCTGAACATTCCTCAGAAATTATCCACATGAAGGAGTTCCAGGTACATCTACCATTAAGTAGTAGTAGTAGAATGAAGATTACATGCAATTGAATCCTTAGAAAAGGGGGATTCATGCTTCATTATAACCATGCTGAGTTAGCAAAAACATAAATAAGGACCTGGAAGCCTTACAAGAAGAGGACAAAAAAAAAAAAAAGACTTCCAGTTTGTGATAGATGATAGATAACACTTATCAGCTGCATTATTATTATTATTTTCAAGAAGCCAACAATGGATAAGCAAATGATCTTGACCTTCAATGGCTCAGATCCTTAAACACCAGAAAAGAAAATAATAACCACCACAGTAATTGAAAAGATTGTATTATCATCATCATCAAAAAAAGGGGAAAAAAATGGGTAAGTAACCAATGGGAAACAAAGACTGGTGGAAACAGAATCTCTGGTTATAATGATAGATTATGTTTATTACTAGCACCAGCCAACAGAAAAACCAGTAGAGAGTTATTATAATGGACAAAACAACTTCAGAAACAACATATGCATTTTGCTTCTCCTCAATGATTGCTTCCTGTTTTTAGATTATCTTTTTTTTTTATTGGTGTTACAACTTTCGGACCAACGAAAAATGCTGAAAATGTCAGAAAAGACAGATTTGTTTTTGTGAAGTACACCTTGAGACGAAAATGAGGTTTCCAGTCAATTATTGTCACAAAACGCGTGCGTGAAATCTACCATGTGCGTCACGAGATCGACATTTTAAGGATGAAATTATGTATAAAGTAAGCAACGATCAAACCAGTAATATTCCCAACCGATGTGTGGGTGTGTCTACTTTAGGGTGTCGGTATGTAGGAATCGAATAGAAGAATCGTGAGGTATTTGAAATCGATACGATTTTCAAAACATCGTGCATTATCACAGAATGTACAGGAATGGTGAAAAAATATACTTATCGATGAAAATTCAGAATTCTTGAGAGAGAGAAAAAAAATCACAGAACTGATGAAAACTCGGAATTAATGAGAGAGAAAAATTAGAAAATTAGAGCGAAATGAAAATTCAAGATTAATGAGAGAGAAAAATTAGAAAATTAGAGCGAAATGAAAATTCAAGATTAATGAGAGAGAAATCCCAGAAATGATGAAAATGCAGAATTAAAGAGAGAGAAATACCAGAATTGGTGAAAATCGAGAATTAATGAGAGAAAAATACCAGAATTGATGAGAGAAAAATCCCAGAATTCTGATGAAAATACAGAATTGAGAGAGAAAAAAGTCCCAGAATTGAGAGAGAAAAAAATCCCAGAATTGAGAGAGAAAAAAAATCACAGATTTAGAGATGAAAATTCAGAAATAAAAATTCAGAATTCGTGTGAGAAAAATTTCAGAATTAATGAGACAAAAAAAATCAGAATTAATGAGAAAAAAAAATTAGAATAAGAGATAAAAATTCAGAATTAATGAGAAAAAAATCTTCGAGGAAAACATGGCCACTTAGAGATTGCAAGGACTGAGGGATTTTCCTTGAGGATTTTGAATTTTTACAAAACACAATTTTTCCATAACGATACGAAAAATCGGAAGAATCTGGTTTCCGATAAGGCTAAAAAATTGGAAGTCTTCCAGGTAAATGGGAAGCATTTGCACCTATGAATAAGACTACATTCGAGCGAATGTAACCAATACGCATAGATACAGGGTGATTATAAAAAAACTATCCCGACATATGGGCCCCTAACTATCATACCATTCACAGAAACTGAATGAAATTTTTGGCATAAGGTATTTTGAGGTGTGCGCTCAAGAATGATATGGAAAACTACAGTGTCACTCTAACAGTTACGGTTACAGTGAGAAAATTTCGAAAATATCAAATGGCAACACCAAGTTTTTTGTATGGGAATGTGATCTCCATTGTGAAAAACCCTAAATAGCGTTCGAACGGCAACTGTAGCATGAAAATCACCGGCGGTAGATAGGCTAAAAGTGAGGACAACCAATAAGGACAGAGAAGCAGCATAAAATAAAGCATTTTATTGTGTTTTCCACATGACCTTGTGGAGGACTAATCAGGCTGGGATCTCAGCCGAAGAAACGGTGTGACGAATGAAACGAACATTAATGCTCTGGTGCAGGCAAAGTCCTTTTTCCTTGCCTAGCTCCGGGGATTTTCGTGCTACAGGTGCCATTCCAACTCTATTTAGGGTTTTTTACAATGGAGATCACATTCCAATACAAAAAACTTGGTGTTGCCATTTGATATTTTCGAAATTTTCTCACTGTAACCGTAACTGTTAGAGTGACACTGTTGTTTTCCATATTCTTGAGCGCATACCTCAAAATACCTTATGCCAAAATTCCATTCAGTTTCTGTGAATGGTATGATAATTAGGGGCCCATATGTCGGGATAGTTTTTTTATAATCACCCGTATATTGATTGCATCTTTCAATTTTTGTAAAAGATCTTCTATCAAAGTTTTATAGTGTAATCCCGGCCTTACTGAAGTTGATATGAAAAAAAAAACAAAAAAAAAAACAAACAAACAAACTTGGACGTGTATCTTTTTTTTAATAGATTAAATGAGGGACAAAATAAGAAAATAAAAACCATTCTCCTTGGGCTCTGGTTTATTAATTTCTGTTTCCTCTCTTTCGGTATACGTAGTAATTAATTACGAAACTGGTCTGAAGTAAGGACGGAATCAATAGGTAATGTCTTTCGTGGAAAACCTCTGTGGCCGTTATTAAATCAATTTGAATAAATAACAGTGTCCGTCACATTCCCCGCGTTTTCTTCTCTTGTTCTATTTCCTTTTCTTCGTTCTATTTTCGTTTAGGTTTTACTCCTTCCAACCTTTCAAAGTGAGGTTATTTTAGCGTTTCCGGAAGACCATTTTCAGACACTGAGCTTTTGAGAAACGAACACAGAGAAAAGACGCTGAAGCTTTTCCTTATAGAGAGCTCAGTGTTTTCAGACCAGATAGGACGTTTGGCATTGGAGTATTCGCGTCGCGTGACAGAGGATACACAATTGCCTAATTCAGCGTTTCTCGACCTATAGTCCACGGACCAGAGGTGGTCCGCAGGCAGAATTCAAAATTCAATTCTAACTGAACGAAAACTTATTCAATTGTTTTCATTGATATTAATAATATCCCCATATGGGTTCAAATGAAAATCCTTTTATTTATACTTTGGTATAGGTGCATTGGTCCACCATACCTCATCAAGGAAAATTCGGGAAATTGCGATACTAAATACGGTATCGCCAAGACTCAATCACGTGACATAGCCAAGCCACATCTCATGCTTGGAGGACATGTGGCTATGGCACCTACAAAGGAGTAGCGGATTCATTCAACACCACCCATAGAACAAGGCCTCCGCACGAAGCTCGTGACTTCGCTGAAGGCCATTTCACCTATTGGCTTGCAGGCCGACACAAGCGATATCTTTACCTTTTTCTTGCAGTATATCCAATGGCCTACAGGGGGACTGTCCACAAATTTTTTGTACGGTTCTGTTTTTGTGAAAATTTTCCTCATTTTCGTGAAAAGGGTCATCAATTTTGGGAAAAATAATTCTGTGAGAAGTGACATAATCTAGTTAATTTATCACAAAAGAAATGAAATGCCAATTTTATGGTTTCATTAATTCGTATTTTGTGGAGGGTTCGTGTCTCAGATCCAGATTTTTGTGAACGGTCCGTTTTTCAGATCGGAAATTTTGTGAAGGGTCCGGAAAACGGACCCAAATTTTGGCTGGACAGACCCCTGCTCCATCTTTAAAAAAAAAACTGGTTTTGCCATTTCAAGTGACGTTCAATCGTGAGTACTGTAGTTGAAAATTTTCGCGGACTGGTAGAAATGAGAGAAATAATCATTTACGGACTGGCAAAAAGCAAACCACGGAACATAATTTGCAGTCCGGCAGAAGGTAAATACTTAAATAGAAGGAATGATTTGTGGACCGACAAAAAAAATTATATCTATATATATAATTATAATTATTTGCAGACCGGCTGACGGCAAAAAAGAAATAAAAGCAAATTGAGAGACAGTATTTGTTTTTTTAAATCCAAAATTATGCAGTTACTACATACACTGCACGAAAATGTTTGCGGACCAGCAAAAAAGTTTACGCGGGCAGACACCATAACCGTTCTAGGACACCCTACATAATTCCATTCAATTAATTCATATGTAGTTACAATACAGCTCATTATGAAAACTCCATTGAAGTAAAGCCTGAAGTAGGAAGCGGAAACGAGCTATAAAAGTAGTCAAGAACCTTGAATACAATTTATTTGAAATTCAACATATAATGAAACACGCGCAGAGAAAAGATACCGCACAAATAATCCCCACCACAATAAACTCATCAGGTTGTTTCCGCGACATTTTCTCGTACAGGTGGACCAAACGAACGCAACCAACGACCGTGGCAAGTAGGCAAAATGCCAAAAAAAATCCAACAGCGTTTCTATTCTCCCGAAAAAATAAATTCTTGAAGGATCTTGAACAGAGCAAAAAAAAAAAAGTGGGAACTGGAAAGGCGATAACTATCATCATGATCATAATTCAAATGAACTTCAGGGTCATCAAGATAACGCCGCTGTTTCCCGACGGCTATTCAAAATGGAAAAAGATGGAATCGAAAACGATAATAATAAGGAAATTAAAAACCCTCTCGACAGCGTGTGGTAGAGAAGGTCTTCCTTCACCAGACAGCCTGGTCCCACTTGGAATACACATTAACCTCATTTAAAAAACAAAAAGCATCCAATGACTGACGATAATCTGTTAATAAGAGCGTGGGAAGGAAGCTCGACCTATCAATTACCCCAACGCCTACTTATTTTGGCTACCAGGAATCTTCTACTGTTGGATGGATGCACCGTGAATGACAAGGTTTTTATTTTCGTTTTTTTTTTGCAGAAAATCGGGAAACATTTCTGAAACCTCTGGACCGGTTTTCATTGATCGAATTTCAACACTTATCAACGTGCTCTGTAAGCATCATGCATTTCTTCAAGTCTTGAATATGCAACGTCAAACTGCCATATACAATAACACTGTCGCTGTAATCCGGCATATATCACCCCAGAGTGTGCCGGATTAGAGTGACCAGATGAGGTGACTGCAAAATCGGGACAAATCCCAGAAATTCTTGTTACACACTATTAATAATAACCGGGACAAAACCGAAACATTTCCAAAAAGTCTCATTTGGTGAGCATTACAGTGTAAAATTGCAAACTAATAATGCACAGTATTATCCCACTACTTCTACACGGAGACACAAAGATGAGTAAAACAGTGGAATGGGAGCCACGGTTGTCAGACCGCATATGGGTCATTCCCAAAAAAAAGTGTACTTTCCACATTTTTGAAATGAAAAATTAAAAGTTGAATTTCAAAATAAAATTGATCTCAAATTATAGCAAATCAAGTTTAATATTTCATAAATATTTTTCACTTTTATTTTATAATATTATATTTTTTTGAGGTTTTATGACTGAAAGTTATGGATTTTGTGTCCACTCTGTTACGGAAACAAATATCGCTGTAAGAAATAATTATTTCTGTTGTTTTTATCTTTTAAAATAATGAAATCAACGTATTTCTTACACATATGCTGAAAAAAAAAGAAGCAGTTAAACAAAAATTGACTTTTTTTCTGTCGTTTGGATGGTCTTTCATGATTTTTTTTCGAAATAACGAATAGAAAAGTTAATTTGTTTGCACATATTTAGCTACTCAAAATCAAAACTTTTTACTTCTGACAGACAATGAATTGGTAATTTATAATTTAATATCTTAGAAGTGTTCTTGAAAGAAAAAACTGATCAATTAGTCAGAACATGTTGTTTTATATACGGGGTGGTTATAAAAAAACTATCCCGACATATGGGCCCCTAACTATCATACCATTCACAGAAACTGAATGAAATTTTGGCATAAGGTATTTTGAGGTATACGCTCAAGAATGATATGGGAAAACAACAGTGTCACTCTAACAGTTACGGTTACAGTGAGAAAATTTCGAAAATATCAAATGGCAACACCAAGTTTTTTGTATTGGAATGCGATCTCCATACTGAAAAACACTAAATAGCGTTGCAATGGCACCTGTAGCACGAAAATCCCCGGAGCTAGGCAAGGAAAAAGGACTTTGCCGTGCACCAGAGCATTAATGTTCGTTTCATTCGTCACACCGTTTCTTCGGCTGAGATCCCAGTCCCCCACAAGGTCACGTGGAAAATTTGTGAAACACAATAAAATGCTTTGTTTTATGCTGCTTCTCTGTCCTTATTGGTTGTCCTCACTTTTAGCCTATCTACCGCCGGTGATTTTCATGTTACAGTTGCCGTTCGAACGCTATTTAGGGTTTTTTACAATGGAGATCACATTCCAATACAAAAAACTTGGTGTTGCCATTTGATATTTTCGAAATTTTCTCACTGTAACCGTAACTGTTAGAGTGACACTGTTGTTTTCCATATCATTCTTGAGCGCATACCTCAAAATACCTTATGCCAAAATTTCATTCAGTTTCTGTGAATGGTATGATAGTTAGGGGCCCATATGTCGGGATAGTTTTTTTATAATCACCCTGTATATAGATAGGCTATGCAAATACATTTTTATTTTCTCGAAACTTGTATACAAAATGTGATACGTGACCCGGAGACTCCTCTATAACCTTTGAGAAACGTCCACTCCATGAGGAAATTTAAAAAAAAAAAAAACCACGTCCCTCACCCCCTCATAGTTTGAATTTTGGGCTGGTAAAATTTTCAAAATCTGGTCAAAGTGGACACTGGACTTGCTCAGATGTATATTATATCATCATGATTGATTTTTCTTTTAAAGTTTTTTTTTTTGTTGAAGTTGAATAGTAATTTGAGATGTTGGTATAAATCTCATGTTTATGCCTCTCACATTAGTGATCCAGAGTGGACGTGGGGAAAGGGTAGAGCCTGGAAATAAAAATCTATATATATAAAATTTATTTTCTGTCTGTGTGTGTGTGTGTGTGTATGTTCTCTATACAAATCTACAATTTTAGATCGATCGTCACAGCTGGGAAAATGCCCCAAATGGGCAAAAACTGTCGGGCAACAATGGTTTTGGAGCCTCAACAATCACTTTCGGAACGTTTACTTCGGTTACCGTGGTTCCCTAACAATGTGGTTCAGACTTGCATATGCCTTTACAATGGTTTGTCACTTCTTTAATGTTGCCAGTGTACGTATTAATAGTTTACGCCTTTATAATGGTTTGCCACTTTTTCCATCATCAGCATCACTTTGAGGGTCAGGCAAATGATGATCCCCATAGAAATCAGTGTTAAAATTGCAGATTTTACTGCACAAATGCGGAAATTTTAGTGGGGGGTTTCCTGCCACATCAATAATTTTAAAAATTGTATTGAATTCTGTATTGAATTCCAGAAAATTAGATATGAAGTAATTAGCCGGACCTACTTTTGAGTTGAATATCCATGCTATAACATTGATTTAAATTTTTCATTTATATATTCTCAAGCGTGAAAATTAATGTCTCCGTATTGTCTTTTGATATTCAACTGCATGAATTCATGTGGTTTAAGATGTTTTAAAATTAATTATGGGCCCGTAAAAAGTACATTGAAAACATTCCACATCTTTAATTAAGCATTTTTGGAAGCTGAAACAGGCAGATCTGGATAACTTGAAGTTCGGGGGGTCGGGGGGAAATCGCCCCTTGAAAAAGGAAAAAATATATTCATTTCTACGTTTCTTTAAATCTCAATTTGTTTGTTTCATGAGTCTCGCAGGAAGTCGCCATATTGGTTAACGTGGACACGGTTTGTATGTTCCTCAAAGAAAGACGGCGATATCACGTGAGCCAAAAAGCCTCGTTGAAGAAAACCCGGGCAGCGCCGGGTATTATAGCTAGTAATTGCAAAATGACGACCTTTAATCATACTAAAAGGCCCCTTATGACACATCTCCCTGGTAGTGATTTTGGAGAGCTGTATCATAGTTTCCATTCTGTTGTGTTGCCTGAGTTTCTGGAAACGTAATAGAGCGGACACGTGACAGAGTGGACAAATTAGCCTAAATCATTACAAATTTAAATGATTGATGAAAACTTTTATTATATTTTGGAGCATATCTTTATGTACTATCACTTGATGTTGATATAGATGAAAAAAAATCTTAATTATTTATGATAATGAAGTGACAGAGTAGACATTTAACCACTTAAGTGGTCTGGAACTGCGCCGCGGGTCGCTGTAAATATACCGCGGGTATACACTACGTGCCGCGGATCGCTGAAGTGATCTGTAAATACACCGCGGGTCACTCAACTAATATGTGAGTATGACACGGATCACGAGTGATCTTTAAATGCACTGTAGATCACTCACGTGCTCTAAAACTGCAGCGCATGCCACTTGAGTGATCTGTAAATGCGTCACACATGGGCCGCTTAAGTGCTATAGAATTTTGCTGCGGGTGCGTATAGTGATCTGTAAATGCGCCGTTTAGTTCATTTTTCATCACAAAACTGGGTTTAAGGAACGGGCCATCATTAGACGACTCCAAGGGCCACATTTAATCCACGGACCATGAGTTGAGCATGTATGGCCTAGCCATTACACCACAGCACTGGACATCACACACACACACACATACACCCATTTCCACAAATGAAGAAACATCCGGTATAACGCACCGCAGTATTTTTTGCGCGTGTGAACTCTTTACTCGATACGAAAACTTCCTTTTAGCTGAATTGCCTCGAGGAGGGCCGCCACAGCCATATTGCTTTGAAAACTGATAAGTTCTTTTTCGTTTTGGTTCACTAAGTCTTATCAAGACAAAAAAAAAAAAAGTTCGAGGCTCTTTGAGGATAGAAAAAAAAAATGTAAGCAAAGGTGAGAGAGAGAGAGATAGCAAAGTGTGAAAAAAGTCGAACAAATACTCTTCCTATTTCTTTTTATTTCTGGTTTCCAAACACCTAAAGATGTCAGGTAATGGCCAAATGGGAAAATAAAGGTATTTCCTCAGAAGTAGTAAAAAAAAAAAAAAGAAAAAGATAACCTAATCCTATACATAGTTAACTGGAGTTTTCACGTGTTAAATGATCAATACGTGAATACAGCATAGATAACAGACGCAAATCAGCACCTCCTAGCGATAGATCTATCTCTAGGAGGTGCTGGGCAGATACCGCCTAGCATTGCGGTCATGACCTTTGGTTATGGAAAACAGGAAAAAAAACCCCCACTGAAATTAACCCACTATTAGCGTCATGTGGGGCCGTTCAAGTATTACGTAAGCAAAGTTTTAGCCATTTTTGACCCACCCCCCCCCCCCCGTCAGCAAAAGTCAGCAAAACGCTGACCCCATCCCCCCACCCATGTCAGCAAAATTTCGTCATCAGCTTTGCCCCTCTGAATCCTCATAAAGGGTGAGCATTATGCAAACCCCCCTCCCCCCTTGTCATCAAAAGTAAGCAAATGGAACCCCCCTCCCCCCCCATCTATGATGACGTAATACTTGAACGGCCCCTGTTGGATGAGATGTAAAAAAAAGAGCCCCTTCCTTCAATTCTTGGTCAGTTTCTTTTATTTGACCAGATTCAAAGTTACCCGGCCGAAATCAAGGGATCTATGCCAATGCTCTTCAACCTTTTTCCTATTAGCGTACCAGTGAAATTAAATGAAAAATATCTGTCGCGGACGGCATAAATGGTAAAAATAATTTGCGAACCTGCAAAATAATAATAATAATAGGGAAATTTTCTACTTCTGGCCCGTTTACATGCGTCAACAAAATTTTTAAGTTGTTGAGAGTTCCAAAAAAACTGTCCCAACGTAAATGATCAGGTAGTCAATGCTCATTGGATAATACGCGGCCATGTGCCCGCTTGAGCATGCGCATAGGACCTACTTAACCGAAAAAATAGAAAATGAATCCAGTTTTTATTCTTGACAACTTAACTGAATGGCGTGTGAACAGTTCTTACCGTCTGCATACGTTTTGAAGTACTTGACAAAATTTATTTAACTATTTAACTACTTGACGCGTACAAACGAGATACACATGCTACTTAAGCAGCACGAAAGCACGTTACTTTCGCGCAAATACAACCAATAACCTTGTTGCACGTCCAATAAAATAGCTGCTATCTTTGGAGAATGAGAATTAGGGAGATTTTTCGCGGTGATGCAAATTCCGTACGAAAATAAATATAAAAGGGATTTTTGGAAAACAATGTAGGGAGTTTTCATTAACAAAAGTGAACCTCTAGACATTTTTCCCCTTTGCAAAAACGTGACATAGTGCAAGCCATCGCCAATCATCGCCAATAAGTAGGTTAAATTATCTGTCATACCTCTATGCACTTCTAATCAAATCACGCGAAAAAAAGAATCGCCATCGGCTCCGAAACGGGAAACACATAGTCAAAGCATATGCAAGCCGCCAGTTTCGGACGTAAAAAGACCGAATTGACGCCGATTGTTTGACGAACTTTGCTCCCCCCTTCCCCGAAAATGAAATATTTTTTTGTGATTTCAAGCAATGGCGACAATTTACATCATGCTTATGACGTCATTTCCGTAAAAAGAAGCACCCCCCCCCCCTTTTTCGAGGTAAATTGTTTGAGAATAATTTTTTCTCTCAAAAATAGGGATTTTTTTTACAATCACGGTCGAAATTCGGGAGACAAATTTTTTGGAGTCCGGAAGATGGAGTAGAAATTCGAGGGACTTGGCAGCTATGCAATAAGCTTATTGGCTGCATTTGCTCAGAAGTGTTTTTTGGCTGCTAAGTAGTATGTGTATCTCGGAAATTGTTTCACATTTATTACTATTACAATCGAGAAACATTGTTGAGCTGCGCCCCCTATCGAATAAAAAACTATCTGCATGAATCTTTCAGTAAAAATTGGTTGTTGGTTTTAAACTCGCATGTTGCCTGAAAACGAACAATATGATGCCATTGTTGTTATATATATTTTTATGCTGCATACTGATTAATTTTATGCGCCATGATACCGGTTATTATGTTTTTGGTGCTTGCAGAGAGCGATTTTGCGACAAACGTAAAAACATTAACCAGTATTATGGCGCATACGATTTACACCGGAATTGAGCATAAAAATAAAAAAGAATGCAGTATCATACCACAATATTGTTAATTTTTGTGCCACCCACCGGTTTAAAACAAATAGTCAATTTCACTTGAAGAATAATAAGCTATTTTGTTTTTGATGGATAGATGGCAGCAGAAGTCGTAGCGCAATTCTTCCCTATTTCAATCAATATTTATGCTCATTTCTTTTCCATACAAAAATATCAGAAAAGGAAAATTAATAGAATTCGAATTCCTTTATTTCAATGTTCAAGGCCGTAGGGGGTAAACTCGTATCCGGTTCATGGGGTCCAAGTCCCCCGCCATCCCCTTCTCAATATTTGCCACTATCTCAAATTTTAGGCGACATAAATTTTTTAACCGCAGAAAAAGGTCCAAAATAATGCTTATTTTGACTTTTAAGGGCATAGTGACCCTCTTTCATATTGGCAGATATGCTGCTATAAATTCCAAACATTTTGTACTGCTAGCAGCCTGCAATTGAGTAACTGCACAAAGAAAATTTCAGGCGCCAATACCAATTCTTTAGTCACCATGGCGATAGGTCACCTGGATTTTTCAGCCCTGACTAAAGTGACATGTAAATGTGCCGCGGGCAGCTTAAGTGCTCTGGAACTGTGCTGCGAATCATTCACGAGATGTGGCACTGCACTGCGGGTCACATAACCGATCTGGTAATGTGCCGCTTACTTAATTTTTACAAAATTAGATTTGAGGTCACGCCCCACATCAGATGACTTCGCGGGCCACGTGCATGCTCTGAACTGAAATTTCTGTCTGTAAGTTCTTTAATAACATTGCGGCATCGGATAAGTACCATTACTTTCCCGATGTCACAACGTAAATAATATAAAATATTATGACTTCGTCATAATTGATGGCACAATGACGGCAATTACAGAGCGGAAAGACAAACACGAAAAAAAGGGCAAAAAAAGCGTCCATCATTCGACCTGGACCCAGTGGGGAGGAGTCGACCACATTATCTCGAGAGAGATCCACAGGTGCATCACCTTCCACTAATCTCACGTTAATCGGAAGAGTGGGCAGCGGATGACCTCGGGGATGTGTGTCTCTACGTGCGTATACATTAAAAACTCACGTAAGAGAAGATGGAGAGGACAGACCCCATCCCCCCTCCCCCCAATTCGATTTTGAGCTATTTCAACAGACCTTAAGACATTAAGGATCTTGTCAGAGAAATATAATAAGAGGATCTTGTCTGTGTCCATGCGTGCGCCCACGTGAGGTCGGCTCGATGACGTGCGAAGGGGGATATTTCGATTTTTTTTTTACCTGCCAACCCAACTTACCCGAGCTACCGAATACGAAGACACCCACGGATATAACGTCATTGTGATTTCAGGAGGTCATAAAACTTCCAGAACGCCAACTAAATGACAGGACTGAAATATGAAATATAGCCATGGGAAAAAAAGACGAGTAGGAATCAAATAATAATAAAGCGGTAACACTGATTCTTCTTCATAGTATGGGGCACCTCAGCGAGGGGGGAGTCCCATTTCAGCCGGGGACCTCAAATAATTTTTAATATTTAATTTCACGAGAATACCGTTGTTGGCGATTTGATTGCAGCTAAAAGACTTGTTTTAAAAACTGAATTGAAAGAACTGTGGATCTCATCACACGACAGCCCCTAGTTGGCACTCATGGCATAATCATGTATTTTTATATTTTGTTGTACCGGCAACTACTCCGACTTACACTAGCCCCGATGTTACGACCTCATATCGTCAGTTGAGAAAAATATTATCAGGACCTGGCCGAGACTTTTTGTCCCTCTCACCAGTGTTTTACAACCACTGGTGAGAGGGACGTTGTTAATCAATTTATATTCGCTGCCGGTCCCCAAAAGTTTTTCATCCAATCTGCGTAGCCGCCAGGGCTGGACAAGTCTATTGTCCGGGGCAGAGAAAAAAAATATATGCCCGGTCGAAATTTTTACATCATATATCCAACGCGAACATATGAAAAAATAATTAAACACTTTCCCCATCGAAAAGGTGATGCAAGTTTTCGAACACACACATTCGGGAAGTTCTACAGAAATACTTTCTTTTCGGCAGCGATGATGCAAATGTGTAGTCAACGTATTTAAATATATTAGGTGGGGAACAAAACACAACCAGAAATGACAGGACTTAGTCTAATGTGCATAATCGCGATCGTTTTGGAAACATTAAAGTGGGTTCTGGTAGAACACAAAATTTTGTTCGTTGTTCGCAACTTTCGGGTGTAATACGGGAGGTTTTAAATGTCTGTTGAAAAATCTAAAAATTCGTTATGATACATCATTTATTTCCACTGAAAATCCAGACTTAGTTGTTCCAGGGCTGGGCTGCAACCGCGATAAATCCCGACATAGGAGAGTCCACTAAGTGCCAGAACAGTAGGATACTGTTTCTACTATGGACATTCCCCTCGACAATCCAGCTAGAAATTGCCCGGTGCTAGAGCAAGAAAGGTCGCCAGCCACACACACTGACACAAGAAAAGGTCATATTGTCCGTCTGATGGAATAATCCACCGTGGAATAATCTTCTATGGCTTTCTTTTGAAAAGATATTTCTTGCTTTTTTTTCCTCTGTATTGTGTTTTCCAAACAAATTCCTGGCGTGAATTTTGTTCCCCACCTAATATTTTCACGGTCCGAATAGTTAGCAGCCCGGTGCGGTCACGGACCATACTACTACTACCACCTTACCGAACATGCGCCTCGTACACATTCCTCTACGGAATTTCAAACGAATCGGCACATGCCAAAAAGAGAGAATGTGCGTTTTGAGTGTATGTTGGCCCTAACCTATTTATGTTGTCGAGCTACGCTTGTTTCGTGTTCGCGCTGCCACCTGGCTTCCATTTTCTGAAGTAAAGATGAAAATGCTTGGATTTCCATGTTTTGTCGGTATCGTGTTGTAGGCCTGCCTGCTCTCTGCGGAGCGACTTTTCCAAATGGGAGACCGGCTCACACACACACACAAACACATCCGTACCTCGACGCTTTGACCTTTGACCATACTGCAACTGGGCTTCTCTGGGAAACGAAAACCTCACTCCCAGCAAAACAGTCTATCCTGATGGTATTCATGAAAGAAGAGAAAATACTTCATAGTTTGCATGGGGTGGCGTCCCGTATTTCCTGGGGCAGTCCCAATTTTTTTTTATTTTTCTGGCTGTCCGACTTTTTTGCAAAAATGTCCCGGTTTTTCACGTATTTCAATAAAGCAAACTTGAGATTTTGTTCATTTTAGTTTTCAAATCAACAATCAAAATTATTTTTCCAACTCAGAAATTATATTACGATAACTACGACTACAAATAAGAATATTCCTCACATATTTGTCATGTTTTTTGTTTTGATTCACTGCAATTTGAAGTGGAGCTTCATTTCCCACGATTGACGACTTTTGTGATTTTAGTACGAGTTTCCAACTTTGCTTACTTTTGACATCATTTTTGGCAACAATTAGCGATGTCCCTCATATTTTTCCCGTATTTTGAAGCCCTATCCCCCGTATTTTTCTTGAGGAAATATGGTCAGCCTATGTTTGCATGAAAATGCAAAAATATTTTTTCCCATGGAGAAATAGCCCTATTATACAGTAGAAGAAAGGGGGTGGGGAGAAACTAAAATTGTAGAAAATACTTATGCGCATTTCTGTTCTATACAAAAATGTCAAGAAAAATATCCATCATAGAAATACAGAGCCTACTGCCACCTATCGAATAGAGAGTAAACTATCTTATCATTTTGTAAGTGAAGTTAATTTTTGGTTTCAAACCTGAACACAGCATGAAAACGAACAAAATGTGTTACGATAACCTTTTTTCTCTTTTGTGCTGCATACCGGTGGAAATTTTATGCGCCAAAATATCGGTTAATAGGTTATGTTTGACATCAAATTATTTTGTATACAACAAAAACGTAGCGACCAATATTTTGGGGCGCAAAATTTACACCGATTTTATGCAGCATAAAAACAACACTTCAATATTACGTTGTTCATTTTTATTCTGCTCATTGGTTTAAAACCAACAACGATTTCATTTGAAGAACTTCAACAGTTTTGTTTTTATTCAATAGGCTTGTATAATAGAAAAGTACAGGGTGGGCAAAAAGTCCGTACAAACTATAAAAATTCATAAAAACCGGGAAAATAACCGAAATAAAAAACGGTTTGCACGGTTAGCAACGCTACGGTCACGGGAATTTAAGACAGGAAAGAAAACTAAAAACAGCCGATAGGTGGCACTGACGTTACACAAGCCAAAGAAAAGTATCGATCCGATCCATCCAATCTGTCGGAACTGAAAGATGCGATCGAGGTGTCGTGCTGGATTTGTGACTCACCTGCAATGTGTTATATCCTGTGGTGGTAGTCATGGGGAACACATACTGCCGTAATAAACGATTTGGAGGCATTCTGTTCGTTATTTGCGTATCTTTTCTTTGACTTATGTACGTCAGCGCCACCTATCGGCTGTTTTTTAAATTTTTTTCCTGTCTTAAAAAAATTCGTTACTTAGCAATGCTAACACTTGAACTTGAACTACCAGACAGATACCCACGTTAATATTCCTTACGGAACCTCTAACGTAAAGGGTATCTGTTGGAAAAGTAGCAACACCTTCCCCAGCCCATCAAATCCATCCACCCTACCCGATCAAACATGAGAACACTTTTTCAAAGTACATGGGGGGGGGGGACGTAAAATATATATAGTAATTTACAAAATAATGTGAAAATTAAACATTTGTGGAAGCACAATGCACGTCACAGTTCAGTATGTATGAAAAGGGTGGGGGAAAACATCAGTTATATATACTATATATCAGTTATATAACACTGGAAAACACAGAACAATGAAAAATAAACATCTGTGGTAAGCACAATGCAGGTCACAGTCCGAGAGAAAAAAAAACGGGGAACAACAGAAATGCAAATATGAAGAACACGAAAATGCAAATATGAAGAACACGAAAATGCAAATATGAAGAACACGAAAATGCAAATATGAAGAACACGAAAATGCAAATATGAAGAACACGAAAATGCAAATATGAAGAACACGAAAATGCAAATATGAAGAACACGAAAATGCAAATATGGTAAGCACAAGAAATATTCAAATCTTAAGCATCTGTGGTAAGCACAATGCACGTCACAGTCCGTTCAAGTACATATGTATATGAGGAATAGAAAATAAACATCAGTTAAATCACTATGGGAAACACAAAAAACAGTAAAAATTAAACATCTGTGGTAAGCACAATGCACGTCACAGTCCGAGAGAAGGAAAAAAAATGTGAACACATTTTTACAATTTCAGCGTAGTCATTAGATTTGGGGTGTCGATGCTGATCTGGCCATCGATCTAGTCACCATGGTGAAGACAGGGATGTCTTCACCACTCTCATCAGATTCAAAGAGATCTTCTTCATTTTTGCTGTGCAGTAACGACAGATTTTCCTCTAGAAAGTTGATAAGTTTAATGATGTCAGCCCAGTTTTTAGTTTTTATTACTTGACGTTTCCAGACGTGGAAATGTTTTAGATTAATCGGGGGCTGATGGTAGGATGCAGTGCTTGGACACGACCAAATATAGTGAGGAAATGTTCCGATTTCCCCACAAGCACATAATTTATTTTTAGATATTTTAAATCTCCTTAAGTAATACGGAACAGGGCCATGCTCACTATATAGGATTGTCCTTTCTCTAATCCATGGTTGGTTGAAGATTTTGGTCTTATTTATGATTTGGAAGACCTTTCTGCCCCGTTGTTCACCATCAATCCATCTGGACTGCCAAGTTTCTTTCGCTACACAAAGTATCTTGTGTTTGGCATGAGACCAGGGAGGAAAAACATCAGAGTTCATATTTTCTGATGAAGTAGCTGTTTTAGCAAGTGCGTCTGCTAATTCATTCCCTTGATTACCCACATGGGCCCTGGTCCATGAGATGAAAGTGTTGGGCTTGTCAATTAGATTTGCTCTGATTTGTCGTACAAGTCGGGTGGGGGAAAAATTATTTCTAAGCGCGAGAATACTGGAAAGACTGTCGGATATAATCTGAATAGGTTCGTTCTCATGTAGTATATGGAGAATTGCCTGATGAATAGCATACAATTCTGCCTGGAAAACAGAGTTGAAGTCTTGGAGCCTTTGTGACCATTCGTGTATGATGACGTTGTTGCGAAAGACGACAAAAGCCGAAGCAACTCCATTAGAAGTTTTCGAGCCATCCGTATATATTTTGATGGCAGTTGGAATGTCTTTTTCTTCAGTGATGAGCTGATTATCTTGAAGATCTATGGCTGGATGATGAGGCCATGAGGTTATTTTTTCTTCGTATGCAGATGCTAGTAGACTGAAATCGTTACATATGACATTGTGTCTTAATAGAAGGAGTCGGCTTCTTTTCGATATAACTTCTATTTGAAGGTCCAAAGGTAAATTTCCAGTGGAAAGTTGTAACACATTAGTTGGCGTAGTATTATATGCACCTGTTACAAAAAGTAAGTATTGCCTTTGAGCTGTCAGCATCTTGCGTTTCATTCTGCAGGTGGGGTTTGCAAACCAAATACACGATCCATAGGATAATTGGGGGATGATAATGGTTCGATAATAGATATTTCTGAATAGCCTGTTAATACCCCACTTGCTGCCCCCAATCCTATAGAAAGACTGGAGTGTTTTATGAGCTTTAAGTACTTGTTGGTCAATGTGGTAGATCCAGTTAAATTTTTCGTCAAAATTGATTCCCAGATATTTAAAGTTCCGTGTTCTTTTGATGTGTTGGTTATCATATTGGATTTTCAGGCGTCCTTTCTTTCTATAAGGCCAGAAATATGCAATCTTGTTCGTTTGAAGTTGCAGGTGATTAATTTCAAGCCATTCTTCTATTTCTTTTAGACATCGGGTGGCAATTTCATTGATGGATTTTGATGTGTTGCTTGATACTATAAGAATGATATCATCAGCATATGCTTGTAGGCATACATCGTCTGGCCATTGATGTTTGAGAAGGTCGTTAATAATAACATTCCAAAAAAAAGGACCACTACAGGAGCCCTGAGGGCATCCCTGTTTCTGTGTCTTTGTTGCAGGCCCTCTATCTGTCATGATAGATATACTTCTTTTTTCTAAAATACTTAAAGTGCTTTTAAGTAAATTATCAGGTATTGTTGAAATTGACGATAGCCTATTATATATGAGCTCATGGCGAAGATTATCGAATGCTGACTTGATATCGAGAAGGATCACAGCAGAGAAATTACTCTTTTCTTTTTGTCGTTTCAATTCTTGCATCATGTTGTCTATTGCTTTTTCTGTCGATTTCCCTTTTCTAAATCCGAACTGTAGCGGATGGAACCAATTCTGTTTGTTTAAGAAATAATCCATTCTATTTATGAGTATACGTTCAAATATCTTCCCAGCATTCGATAATAATGTTATGGGTCTGTAAGAGTCAAGGTCTTCGGGCTTCCTCCCTTGTTTCAGAAATAATAATAGCATGCCATTTTTGAAATGTTCCGGAAAGGTTCCAATGTCCAGGCATTTATTGAACAAGATATAGAATAGAGAAGGGAACTGACAATGAAGTTTTTTGATAGTTCTGTTACAAATTCCATCCACACCTGGTGCCTTTCTATTGTTTAACTTGTTAATGATTCTTGTTATCTCCATGTGTGTGATAGTCTTATCTCTTGTGTGCAGTGGAATGTCACGAGATTGGAGATCGGTGTTCCGGATCGGATCTGGATAAATAAGATTTAATTGACGTCCAGCTGCTTGCACAATATCTATTTTTTGGTTTTCTTGCAAATGAAGAAGGAGCTGCGGCGGGAAATATTTGTTGTTCTTCGTTGTTTTAAAGCAATTCCCGTAAGGTTCTTTCATTCGGCTGCAATATTCATACCATTGTTTTTTCTTAGTGCTTCTAATTAGTTTCTTGAAAATAGCACGCTTTTTCTTAAATTCTAGTATATATCCTGGTCTGTCATCTTCTTTTACGTAATTTATTTTTCTTTCCATTGCACGAAGTTTCCGCTTTTCTTTAGTCAAATGTTCATTCCACCATGATAATTTGGAAATAGTTTTGGGAACTTTTAAAGTGAAAGTATTACTGCATGCAGTCGTTAAAAGATCCAAAATTTTCTCTACTAAGGTTAGTGATCCTTGATTATTATATGTATCTTGGTGTTTCAGCTCGTTCAATAAATTGTTCAGAGGTTCTTGCAGCTTTTTGCAAAGCAACCTTAATTTTCTCTCTGTTACGTGATATCGAGGATAAGATGAAACACAAATGCTCTCAGAAATGCTGATTCGAATGTACTTGTGTTGGCCCAAGGTGTCTTTGTCGCTTATTTCCCACGAAGTAGAAGCCGAAAGCGTTGGAGAATTGCAGAAGGAAAGATCAGGCCATCCTTTAGACTTTCCGTGCACATACGTTGGAGTTTGTAGATCTTGATTGAGTAGTATGAGATGATTCTTTTGTAGAAATTGTAAAATTGTTCTTCCTCTGGAATCTTCATCTCTGTAGCCCCATAACGAGTGATGACCATTCAGATCCGATCCAATCAATATAGGTATATTTTTGTTGCTCTTTATTGTTCTTTCAATTTCATCAATTGTAGAAGATAAGTTTTCGTACGGAGAAGAGTATGCCGAGATGATAATGAGATCACTGTTATTCAGACATACTCTAACAGCTGTGGTGGAAGTTGTATTGCATACTGTGGCTGGATGAATGTTGGAATTTGTACATACTATTGCAGCTTTATTGTTGGTGGATGACCATCTATTCCAGTGCGGTGGAAGACCGTGCAGTTGTCCGTTTTTGGTGCACGGCTCTTGCAGCATTATGAAATCAATTCCTTCTTTTCCGGCCATTGTTACGAACGATTCGGTTGTGTCCAGTGCACGGTCAGCGTTATACTGTAAAAGTTTGATGGGCCCCTTAAGACTTTGCTGAGACATAGTTTTAGTGTGCAGTAGATAAATTTTAGCTTGAAATTGTTTTTTATTCAGGATTAATTTGAATTCAGTGAAATTGCGTTTTTAGACACACTGATTTCGATGATGCGTGCCCTTCTTTTTTCTAAAATTTATATCTTATGTCGCTGGTTATTTCTAAGTGAAGTTTAAGTTTGAAGTTATTGGTCACCTCCGAACTTATAATTTTCGCTGCTAATGGATCTGTGCAAGTCAGTACGAGTTGATTTCCATTTGCATCTGTTTTAATAATGTATTCATGCAGGTTACTGTATGTCAGTTGTTCTTCCAAATCATGTACGACTCTATTGATGTCACCATGATCAAGGATGTTGAAAGTTAGTCGAGTTCTGTTTATGTCCATATTGCGAAAATTTGTAGTGCGATTCCATCCTGTTCGCTGCTTGGCCAAACTTGCATTTTGTTGGCGATTATACAATACACTACCAGATCCAAACCTGAAAATTGGCGGGTGATTATTCACAGGGTTTGGGTTATTCTGAAGGTATGTAGTGAAATTCTTAGGTTGTGAGATGAGTCGAGGATTCTTTTCCTGGAAAATCTTTTTATCATGAGTCCAATGTTGTGGGTGACCAGAAATATTCTTCTCCGGACAAATGACATATATTGTTTGTCTCAATAAGTGATTGTTGAGAATAAATTTTCTTATTTTGAGACAATCCTGAATGGTATAGCAGTCAATTGCCGTGCCATTTTTTATATGTCTGATGGCATGGATATTGTTTTCAAATTTCTTTATTATAATTGGACCGGTGGTATCAAATTGTTTCGAGTTGGATTTTTTATTTTTGTATAATAATACTGTATGTATTCGTTGTTTTAGATTCTTTTGGTTCCTCCTATAAGTGACTTTTTGAAAGGGCAAGGTATTACAATCTAACTCGTCTACAATGACATATGAAGGTGCACTGTCATCTTCGTTTTCATTATGTGAGGTTAACGAATTGGTTTTTTGTGTTAAAGGAGAAGAAATTCTTGGACATGGAACTTGTATCATCTTGTCTTTCCTAGTTGCCAAAGTTGTGTCGCTAGTTGTAGAGTTTTTTTCTGGAGTATTTGTTTTCTTCTCAACATTGTCCGAAGTCTGAGTAGAAGCATCTTTTAAATCATTATGGGAGCTAAGAGCCCATAAATTGACAATTTCCAACAATTTTTCCGCTTTTTTCCGCATTTGAGTTGGAATTCCGAATTTAAACGTCTTGCCTTCGCCTGTGGAATGTCTTATGATTTGTATGATCTCCTGGAAGATGTCCTGGATGTTCAAGACATTATTCTTGTAACGCTCTGTAGCAATGATTTCCATCCAGTCTTGTTCAGAGTACTCATGTGATGTGGAGGCTATGGGATCATTTTTATTTTTTTCTTTGCTCCCATTAGAATTTGTTGGTTTTCTTTTCAATGGGTCGGATAGTTTACCTTTAACAGCAGGTCTATTGGTCTTTTTGCTGATTTTCTTCTTTGTATGTTCATTATTGTCTTTGTCATCTGGATTCTGTTTAGTTTTTGCCCTGTTGGTATTCAGGAACTTTTCAGGACTTTTAAGGTCACGAATAATGGTGCCGTTCTCTGGATCCTGTTTGTCAGATACAACTCGTGGATTTGAATTTTCCGTTGACTTATCAATATCATCTTCGCCTCCCAGCTTATTTCCATCATTAATGTATTTATCATTATTGTTTCCAAATGGTGAGATCATGTAGAATTTGGATGGAATGACATCAGTAGGAGTAAAAACAAATGTCTGTGATCCTAATAACAATCTGGTGTTCTGTTTCTCTGACTCAGTTGTCTGTGATCCTAATAACAATCTGGTATTCTGTTTCTCTGACTCAGTTGTCTGTGCTACTATTTCCGCTTGCAAAGGTACGTGGTTGGAGACCGATGCCGGGGACGATGACTGTGCATTAGTACCTCCTTCATTATTGAGCTTATATGCATCAGTTAATTCTACATGATGTCTTTTCTCTTCCATTGATAGCTCGGTGATAATGTCCATGATTAAGTTGTTGATTTCTCCATTGTTGTTTGGAGTAGAATGGTGATCATTCGAAAGTCCAACAATACCAGAGAATATATCTGATACAAGAAAACTTGGAGAGTCCAAAAGGTGATCATCAACATTTTCATCAGTTTGAGCTTCCACCCCAGAAATTTCATCTTGTATCTTCAGTTCAGGGTGTATAATAGAGTCGGTATTGAAATTTTGACCATCAGCAAGTGGGTCCTTTTGCTCAGATGTTGTCTCTGTTTTAAAAGAGCCTTCTGTTGTCTCTGTTTTAAGAGAGCCTTCTGTTGTCTCGGTTTCAAATATGGACGACGTAGGTGACATCATTTCAATACGGGAACTATTGGAACACTCCGTCGATCTTTTATCAAGATATTCCGTCATTGAGTCTTGTATTACCTGTTGTTGCAGGTAGGATCTAAGATAATACCTTGACTTCCTCCCCATTTTTACTAATGATGCCTCGTTGTAATTACAATCCAAGTCCAGTGAGACATCAAATTCTGTGTGGTTTTTCATAATTTTCTTTGAAGGTGGGTTAAATAAAAAAATAGTTTCAAAAATATACGAAGAACACTTTTTTTTTTTTTTTTATAAATTTTTCAAATTTTGCAATTTATGAAATGTAAAATTGGATGTCAATCATTCTATATATACATATAAGTTAGTATGCAAATTTTTTGCTTTTCTTCACCACCAATATATAAATTGTCACATCCAACCCGGTAACCCGCGAAATTGACAAAAATTACTGAGCTGCAAACACAGAAAATTATAGGATATGAAAGTAATGTGCAAATTAATTAAAGACCGTTACAAAACGAACAAATGAAATCGAGCCAACAGTTTTCAGGATAGTAATGTCGGTGGCAACAATTTTGTACTTTAGCTAGGGCAGATCATTGATATAACCACAAATACAAATTTTCCAAAATATTGTATGGCAGACAATAATACCAGGGGCAAAAAACAAGAGGAACATGTTGCATTGGGCTTCTATTAATTACAGCAATTTATATTTGATATAATTTTGAACTCAACTGGCAGTTTAGCTTTTGTTTACATTTTCAACCATAGAGGTCGCCCATGATCGTTGTCGCCGAGAAGTTTTTTTTTTTTCCTTTTTTGGAAGAGGGGGGGGGGGAAGACACAGGCACATTCACAGTTACTATGTTGACAGTTATTTTTCAATTATGTTTAAATGAGATCCGGAGGCGTATTATTCATTTTCGATGAAAGTTTGAAGAAACTCACCCAATGTTTTTTCTCTTTCCAATCTCTTTCTTTCAACTCAGACCCAACGGTGACCGTTAAAACTTCGCCACGGTGGAACAGCAATAACTTTTGAATTTGTAGACAGATTCCCTCAAACAAACACCAGAATACTCCTCACACATTCTTACGTACATTACCTACATTTTATTGCACAATTTTTTAGTATAAACTATTAAATAATCAACAAAAGCACAGAGCGCTGAAAACGGTGACTGACGATGACGACTCTAGATGGCGCTCATCTTCCAATGCTAACACTGCAAACCGTTTTTTATTTGGGTTATTTTTCCCATTTTTATGAATTTTAAGTGTCTACGGACTTTTTGCCCACCTTGTATAAACATGAAATGTGTACTCAAGTAAAGCGAGTGATAATATTTTTCGAACACGTATAATATTGATTCGGGCATATTAACTCCTTATATTCTCCGTCAAAAAACATCTTTAAAACACACAAACCTCAGTTTTAACGGCAAAAATTTCTTGGAATCTTCGATGTGATTATAACCGAGTTTGACCGTATATCGATTATTTCATACACGAGCGTTCAAAGACTTAATGTGGGCAGTTAGAACTTGGGGGAAAAAAAACATGAGCGTATAAATAAATACGCACGGGTTGAGTGAATGAGTGACTCAACGATATCGATGATGTTCCTAATATGGCGAACCAAAAAAAACCCTGAAATTGCCAAACATCACGATTTTAAGCTGAAGGGTGTGGACGCGATTTCTCTCTTCAAAAAAACCTTTTTCCTTCATTTATAATTTCTTTTCCTTCCTCCGACACGTCAAAGTTCATTACGCAATAATGAAACGTTTTTGGAAGAGCGAGACGGAAGATGACCAGGGGGCATTCATTCCTTATACACGTGAAAACTGAAACTACCAGCCTACGCGCGATTCGACGAGAAAACTAGAAAAACGATATGACCAGATTTCAATAAGGACGGGACATCTGGACCAATAATCGCCAAGTTTGGCTAAAGTACCGCCAAATAACGACATTTCAGGGTTAAATTTAAGTCATTACACAGGGTCGTAACTAGGAATTTTGTGCGGCGGGATGGGGGAAGCAAACATGATTTTGTAATGTAAAATTCGCCGCCCCCACTGTGAAATTCGATAATTTTATACCAGTATTGTTTTCTTTTCCTAGAAATTGCGGTTTCCCCCTTTGCCCCCCACCCCCCAGTCAGTGGCGTATTAAAGCTACTGACTACAGCTTCCCAAACTTTTTGTTCCATCGCCCCCTTCTTTCGGAAGTTTTTTCTCCCATCACCCCTTTCCCCGACTCAAGAGAACCCATGGGATCCTATGCTATACTCGTAGCTTCTATCGTCCCGCCCCCGGACCATTCCGTCGTCCGGGGACGATATTACCCACTTTGGGAAACACTGGACTAGACGGTGGCTTAGCGAGGAACAGCCCAGGACGGCAAATTTGAGGAATGAGTGCTCAAGAAAATTAATTGAATGGGAGAAGGGGGCGGCTCATTCTCGAGGAAGAGGCGGTTTTAAATGAATGGGTGACTAAACGGCCTAGAGTTTGCAAGTACGTGAAAGAACAAATGAGTGCAAGTGCCAAGCATGTGAATAACCAAAAGGAAGATCTAGAGAGTGTGAGCATGGGAGTGACCAAAAGAGGGGCTTAGAGGCACAGGCGCATTTATAAGGTGGGGGGGGGGGGCAAGCGGCTTCTGATCTTGTAGTGTGTATTCAGACTATTGGACGTTCTTTCGTCGACGGATACGCCACTGACTAAATTTGACACCTTTAATGGTCGTGTGATCAAAATCATCAGAACTTACCATTGTACCACAGAGGACGAGAGTTGGATTCGTTCATCGTATTTCATTACGCATTACGGATGGAAGAAACATCTGATCAACATCTGCAAAAAATAATAATATATATAGAAATACATATGAATCAATCAACGACTTACATCTGTTAATACGAGTAAATGCATCATAAGTTCAGCATTCAAAAAGAATGTAGCATCATAGCATGATAGACATTCGGAGTAAATGCAGCATCATAAGTTTGACACTCAGAATAAATGCAGTATTATAAGTTTGACATTTTGGAGTTGATGCAACATCATAAATTTGACGTTTCGGAGTAAATTTAGCATCATAAGGAGAGTTTGACACTCGTAGTAAATGTAGCACAAGTTTTCCATTCAGAGTAAAAACAGTTTGAACGAAAGGCCCATGCATTTTGCGGTAGAATTCCCATTTACTTGAGATGACTCGCGGGATGTGTGTCTTGTTCAGGAGTTCAATGATAAGCAAATTCAAACGGGATAGCGCCATCTATTCGTAAATTTCGATTTTTTTTTTCTTCCTTTTAAATTCTTGTTCATGGTTAAAATTTCACTGTACATCTCACTCCAGGGCAGTCTTAAACAGCGCCAATGCGGCTCACCGAGGCAAAGTGATGCAAAAAGCCTCATTTGCTCATGGGGCCATTCAAGTATTACGTAAGAAGATTTTCAGCCATTTTTGACCCCCTCCCCCCTGTCAGCAAAACACTGACCCCCCCCCCCCCGTCAGCAGCTTAGAATATTTCAAATATTTCATATCTTCAAAAAGGGGTGGTTGATGACCTTATGCAACCTTCAAACACACCCCCCCCCCGTCATCAAAAGCCAGCAAATCGGAACCCCCCCCCCCCGATGCTGACGTAATACTTGAATGACCCCCCATGTGGAAATCGGGTACAAAGAACTTTCTATCCTTGTCGATAATTAACATTATCGTGTCAACATTATCGCTCTATACCATAGTTTCCCAACCTTTTTTGTCCCCCACCTTCTTCAAAATGTTTTTTCTCCCATTGCCCCCAACGCAATCTAACCCATAGGATCCTATGTTATGCCCATAGCTTCTACCGCCCCCCTTCAACATTCCATCGCTCCCAGGGGGCGTTAACGCCCACATTGGGAATCACTGCTTTACACCATGGGTGCTGCACAACCTTTTCAGTCTGGGGGCCAGATATGCGGTATGTCTGCTGCTCGCGGGCCAGAAACTGGAATATATAGTGACCATATATATACGGGACATTACCGTAATTTTTGGCCGTCCCGATTCTTCATAAAATGTCTCGTCTTATCCGATTTTCAACGAATTTTACTTGAATTTATATTTTTCACTGAAATGAAGAATTGAGATTATAAATTATGTTCCGATAATTATCACTCCAACTACCATAATTAATGACAGATAAATATACAGTCGAATCCCATTTTAACGAATACCGTTTTAGTGAAAAAATCTCCGTTTAATGAACACTTTTCAAATCTCCCAGATAAGTTTACAAAGGAACAATAAAAAATCTGGAATTCCTTTACAACGAAGTGATTTTTTCCGGTCTCTCGGAGTTCGTTATAACGGGATTCGACTGTATTCATTCAAGATATTTGTCAAAAAATGTATGTTTATTTTTTTGTGAGTTACATTTCAAGTGAGTTTCAGTAAATTTTCATTACCCCCACTAGCAATGTTTCAGCAATTTCAATGATAGTTGGCAACTTCACTTGCCTTTGACAATTTCTTTGACTTATAACTAGCAGCTCTTTATTTTCCCCTGAAAATCTTTTTGGCAATATGTGTAATTAGCTTTTTTTTTTTGGGCTATATTTCACTATAATTGACAACAATTTTCCCCTTGGAAACTTCTCCGGCTATAATTAACAACTTTATTTCCCCTCGACAATGTCTTTAGCTACAATGAACTTTACTTCTCTTAGACAATGTTTGTTGATAATTGGAGATGGCCCATATGGATCCACATTTACAGTATTTTCATATGCCCGAGTGGAGCAGTGGCAAGATGCTCACCTTTCACTATGAAGGTTACCGTCAAGGCCCACGGGTTCGAATCTGGACAAGAACATCAGAAACAAGTCCTTCACCTACCGAGCCTGGGGCGACCACCGATAGATAGCGCCTCCGTTTTCCTCCCAACTCCAATATTCGAAAATTGCCGTATGGCGATATATGACCCGAGTTGGTTGTGCGGTAAAATAGTATTTTTATATGAAGGAAATTTGGTCAGCGTTTTTACTAGTGATAATTTTTACCGGAACACCTTTCGTGGGCCGGAGATTGTACTTTTCACGGTCTCTTTAAGGCCTTGTATAAGCAAAGCAGTACAGTTCGAGATCGTTTTTTTTTTAATGATTCTTCAGGCTTTCTATTCCTATCAGTAACTATGAAGATTAACAGCTCGGAAAAAAAAAATCATGCATTTAAGGGCTGATAAGTCCCTTCTTGCGATGTTATATTTTCATTTTCAAGTACCTCCCTATAATATAAGTTTACGCACTCCATTCCAAGAAAATTTTCACGAGTGTCCCAGTGACGACAAAAAGCAACGGAGGTAAGAACGAGACGATATTCAGGGAGAGAGAGAGATAATACACTGGAGCGCACCAGAGAATTCTATTTCAAACTGCGTATCCGCTTATCTACGAGACTCGTACATTATAATCCCAAAGCAAATAAACACACGAGCAACTATCCCAAACAGGAAGTACTTTCTTACTCTCTCTCTCTCTCCTAGTTTATATAATTTAAGATAAAAACACTTAGAAGGATGGAGAGGCAAAATTAAAGCACCCCCGGTATATAAATAATTCCGCGTCTCTCTCCAACGTTCCTTAGTGTCATCTTCATGGACATACTGTGTAAAAAAAGGCTCGATTGGAGGAATAGAATTTCCCCCCCCCCTCCCCCTTGACGGCCACGTTTCCATCTTTTTGATACAGTAGAGTCGACGGTGCACAAACTACGGCATGCATAGAGGTTCTATCGGGCCTGTGGAAGGGGATTTCTTAAACCAAGCGATGGCGATCCGGCCAGAGTAAGGGGGAGTGTAATTTCACTCCTGTCCAAATTTCTAAGGGTATTTGAAATTCGAAGGAGCATTTTCAAATCCTCAATGAAATTTGGAGTAGCATGACTGAATTTTGATGCGTGCATCACTCATCTAGATGCGTACTGGAGAACACTGGTACTAGGGAGCCTTTTTTTCCAAGGGTAGGGCACATTCTCTTTTATTTCAACTGTTTGTAAACCTGTTGGTTTATCGGTGCACAGAATTTCGATATCTGTGCGAAATGACAAAATAAAATGCTACCTTATTCAATATATGTATAGGATAGGTTTTTTCTCAGCGGAAAAAATTCTGTGTACCCGACACAGCATTCTCAGACTGTAAAACGTCAATATTTTGTAAACTTATTAAAAACCAATCCCCAACTTTAATCGAAGAATTATAACAGTTGCGTTTTTATATCATAGGTGGCACCGGGAGCATCAGTTACATAATACTTTACTGCAGTGTTATCCGATAAAATAATTTTGAAGAGCGCAATTCCACTCCTCTCTAAAGTTCAAGCAACTGAGCGACCACAAGAGTGACAGAGTGTGTGCAAGCATTTTTTTGTTAATATAAGAGCCGGACCATACTACTACTACTAAACCACACAATGCACCTCGTCCGTATTTCTATGCGAAGCTTCTAACGAATTTGGTGCATGCTGGGATGTGCGTGTCCGTGTTGTGAATCTAACGTGGTTTGTTTCTGTGTAATGCTTGTTAATAGTGCTGTCACCTGCCATCAATTTTTCTAACTATGAGTGAAATGTAATGATTGTAGGCCTGTTGCTCTCTGCGGCGAGAGCCCAAACCTGGGAAACGACCATTTGAGCAACTCCCCACCAATAATTAACGGGTATGCAATGCAACGCACTCCTTTCCCGCGTATGCTCGAGTGCTGTATATATACGGGGCAGCTTTTTTTTTTTTTTTTACCAGGCAGGGACCTGGCTCTGTCCCGCTAAGGATGTAAGCCATTTACTCAGCTGAGTTGGTCCGTGCTGGAGAGTGCTGAATGTGCCCGACCGGGGCGCCCTCGAGATACATGCGGTGGTTCCCTATCTATATTGAGGGCCCCTATATACGGGACAGCTGTCAACTTATAGCCCCTGTAATTTTCTGCATTTTTGCCAGTCTTTCTTTTTTCTTTTTGCCAATATATAAACTACATATTTCTCCTACTCGTTTTTTTTTTTGCTGGTCTGCAGATTATTTTTTTCGTTTATTTATTTTTTTGCGAGCTCACAAATTATAAATTTCTCCTATTTATTTATTATAGAGAGAGTGAGCAAGCAAGTGAGCGACCACAGCAGTGACAGAGAGAGTGCAAGCATGTGAGCGACCAAAAGAACGACTTTTACAGGCTGGGGCATATTAACGGGGGGATGGGAAAGCTAAGTGGGCCAACCAATTCGAAGAGAGCGGTCAAGAATATTAGACTAGAATAGGTAAAAATATTACCTCCTGTGTATATCTCTAGGAGGCAGAGCCGTAAGTAGGATCTAGTGCCACCCCCACCAATTTAAAATGAATAAAAAGGTGGCAGAATTGGTGGCAAAACCATAAATCCCGCCTCTAGGAAACCACCACTGCCCACGAAGAATTCCATTGTCCGAAAAATCTTGAATTGGTGGTTTCAAGATGGGGGATCGGACATCATTGACAAAAGAATTATGTTCAACAAGCTGAGAGGAAAATCGCATTATTGACCACTTCGGTCGGGGGGACTCCAAAAAATGCCACCAAGAACTTCGAGTTTATAAAGGAGCACAATTCGAACATACCTTTCGGCCATTTCCAGGAAGCTTCAATCATACAAAGACTAAAATGTATCCTCCGTCTATGAACCCATTCAGAGTTTTGAGGTTCAAAAAATAAACACACACACGAGGGATGAATCGCCGCTGACAGGTGAAGAAAAAAACCCCGATGTACGTAAAAATGCGTATGACAAGGAAGGAGGAGGTGTCGCACCCGGAACGGGACGAACCGCGAAATTCCTGGGATTCCGAGACCCCCCTAGTTGTGGGAAAAGAGGGATGGGCGGCAAATGAATGACCGCAGACACATCGGCATATTTTTGGTAACCCGTGACATTGACACCGGTTCTCGCCGAGATAATTATATGGAAGGAAGTGGCGAGATTGTGGGTAACAAATCATCACTGCCGCTTCTGTGATTCGCCAAGTAAAAGCATAATTTCAAGATCATGATGGGGGGGGGAATTTCATATTAGGTGACTATAAAATACATATCCGCATAGCGTGAGATAATTGATAATAACCGCGATAATTTTTTCTTTCTTATCATCAGCCATGATTTAGAGATTTAAATCATTTGCGGAAAAATTGCACTACTGAATTAAGTATCGCGAAATATGGTGTGTTTTGACAGTGGTTAAAATTTTCATTTTGGAACCTTATGCGGTTACAGGGTGACTCGGAGGGAATCGCCCGATTCCTCAAAATTGTAATTTCTTAAAAATTAAAAACACAGAATAGAGTGATGAGTAAGTAATATGTGAACATACGGGGGAAGGGGGGGGGGGAATGTCTACATTTTATGAAAAATTTCTGTTAATGGTCGATTTCAAGCGTAGAATCATTTTGAAATCTCGTGATTCTTTCTTAGTCACTCTGTATACGAAAATCAAGGAGCACTTCCATCTTGCATAAGGGACACTAGTGTATCGGATCGGGGGAGCGGGTCGCTTCTGGTAATGAAAGTATAAAGGACACTAAAGGTACATCAAAAAACAAAGTAAATAGTGATACGATATTTAAAAAAATCGAATATCTTGTCAATATCGCCTAATTAAAATCGAAACAAGCGACAAAGGCTTTCAGAACAGCACGTTTATTGGCAAAAAATTGGAATGATAGAAGAAAGGCATTGCCCGATTCTTTAATAAATTACCCCAGGGCTGTCTTGCATGGAACAGCCAAGTACGGCCCGGGGGGGGGGCCCTTCTCGGGTGCACTCCACAATAATTGAATCAGGTAGGCCTACTATGATAAATAGCAGGTGACGCTTGCGCAAATTCTCATTTTTCCATGCAGAAATTCTGCAAATTTTGACAAAGGTCGTATAATTTTAGGGGGGGGGGGGCTTCCTATGAGGGGTGGCCTGTGGGCTATACATATTTTCCCGCCCTTCACCCGTTCTAGTCCAGTTTTCTTAACTAATCATTCCTCCAAATTAGTCGCCGTGGCCTGTAGCCTACTCTTTGTCCCTCTCCCTCCCTCACCTTAAATATGCCTCAGTATCCAAGTCACTCTTTGGGTCGTTCACATGCTTTCACACCCTGCGGGTCGTTGTTTTCATCCCTCGCTGACCAGGTCATTCTTTTGGTCACTCGCATACTCTCTAGGTCAGTCATCCAACTGGTCTGGATTCTTTTTTAACCACACCATCTCCTTAGAACCCAAAACAAAGAACAGCTTTGCGAATAGAAGTTAACAAGGAAGTTTTCTGCTTTGAAAGCTCTATCCGGGTTCCGGGATTTTTAAAGTTTCCGTCGGACCCCACCCGAGATGGAAAAAAAACTGTCACGGAACACCAAATGGAAAGCCGTACTTCAGTAGGAGGAAAGAATCAGAAAACCACAACATTAAACGCCACCACTGCCCACAAAACACTAATTTCCAGACGAACTACTACAACAACAACGTGCCAAGTTCATAGGAAGAAAGAAAGAGAAGAGAAATGAGAACGAGCAGGTGGTTGGTTGGTTGGTTTGTTGCCGAAGGTATAAGAAGATTGAATATTCTTCGGCAAACATGCATGAGCATGCACAAGGACAAGTAGAAGGAGAGGTTAGGAACTAACAGAGCACTCAAACCCTCAATCATCGGGGAACGCGTTCAACGTTGACGTGCCCGCTGTTGCGGGTCGCGACCCTCGGATCTTGAGGTCAGCCGCTGGATGTTGCCGATTTTTAACGGCTCTTCTTCTTCTTCTTGGGTTTCCTTCCTTCAAGAAGGAGATGATTTCCCCCCTCTTCCCCCCCCCCCCCCCACTGGATGGTGGAAATGGAAGAAACACGAGAACCCTGTACAGACAGATAGATCATCTTTTCTCGTTCTTAAGTGACAGCGGGGATTATAAATCTCTCCCGTTGAACTCCCCACTCCCCTTAAGAAGGGGGAGTAAATCATAACAATAACAGAGATTGATTGACCCGGATAATCCGATGGGTTCCATTTTCGACCGATTGTTACCCTTCACAACACAGACCTCCGCGCGTCTTAATACACCCCCACTGCCTTATGAAAATCGAATGATCTCATCGGTATGCAAGATCCGTTTGACCCCCCTACATACTCAATTCATGGCCCACGGGTCAAATGTGGCACTCGGAGTAGAGTAATCTGATGCGGCCCGCGACCTCAAACCTAAATTTGTAAAAATAAACTACGCGGCACATAACCAGATCACTTGAGGGACCTGGGACGCTGTTCCAGATTAATTACACTACCCACGGCACAGTTCCAAGTTATTTAAATTGCCACTGGCACAGGTCCAGATCACTTGAGCGACCTGCGGCACATTCTCAGACCATTTATGTGATCCGCTATCCATTTACAGATCATTTTAGTGGCCCGTGACACGTTTTCAAACCAATGAAGTGGCCCGCACTCTCCAAAAGTTGAGCACCCTTGGTTTAAGTCGTAAATGCTGAAACCCATGGCCAAATAAGGACATCGGAATCCTGATGTGGCCCGTGCCCTCAGACCAAATTTTGCGAAAAATTAACTAAATCCTTATTCATACACGTATCATTTGTTCAAAAAGTTGTTATCCCAAGTTGAGCCTTTCCACTGTGGATGCCAACGGGCCTGTGGTTGAAATGGTATTAACATGATTACAAACCACTCACCGTGGCTCTCGAAGGATTACCAAAGCACTTTAAGGGCCACAAGAACATTTCCAGATCACTCAAGTGTCCACAGTGCACTTACAGATCACGTAAGAGGCTTACATTACATTTTGGGATCACTTGAAAGAATCACTTGAGCGACCCACTTCCAGCTCAATTAAGTTGCTCGCAGCGCATTCCCACATCCATTAACTCTGTAAGAGGTACAGCAGAAATTACTAAACCTCCTTCAAAATGCTGTACTTTTTTTAAATGGAGTAGGGGCTTTCTTCCGATTATGAGCAGATGTAAACTAGGGGGTGTAGGGAAGAGGGTGTTCCACTGAGAAATAAATTTCACGAAATATCTGGGTTTGACAACGCTAAAATGAATGGCTTTCAAAAAAGACGAGATATCTCGTCAATGCCGCTTAAAGGGTTGAGCCGCCCGAGGAATATTTCCCAAATGACTTGAGCGACCAATGGCCCACTTCCAGCTCAAACAAGCACCCACAGCACATTTACGCCGCTCTCGGTACATTTCGGGATCACTTGAGTGCTCCTGGATAAGTAGGGTCCAAACCAATGAAGTGACTTGCGCTCTCCAAAAGGTTGAGCACCCTTGGATTATATTTTTAGTTTGAAAAAAGGTTTTGAAAACGACAAGATTTCGTGGAATCTTCGATGTCGTAATAACCGAGTTTGACTGCATTAACTAGAAAACTCCACACGCAACAACTCATGAAACAACCATCGACGTCGATATTCGGACAAAGGGAATATTAACTTATACTAGGACGTGGTGGTGCTAATCGTCGTCCTCCAGCGATGGGCTTCATTTCCTCGTCTCATTTTCTTTGATGCACTTTCCGATATTCAACAAACGTGCGCTGCTGCTGCAATTTATGCATCCACTAAACCATGTCGACCCCCCTTTCCATATTACTGGTACAACAACAACAAAACACTTGTATCCAAGGTCAGCCGTGGATGTATCCCAAGAAACTGGTCCCGGCGATACATGCGGATTCTGATTATTACACCACTATAAATCTCTGGACCATGACACACGAAAACCGGGTAATAAGCCTTTCGCATATAACACGAATTTCAATATAACCACCACGGGTCTTCGGCTATAAATATGTAGCGAGAACACCGAGAGGGGAAAAATAAAGTATTCGATTAAATAACACGCGCACATTGGCATGTTAACCCACTTTTATTGTGTTGTGTGGACGAAACTTGTTATAAAACACGGCGAGATTATCGAGCAGAGGTCATCCACCCACCGATGTTCGTCAATAAACATCCGATAAACACGTATGGGAAAGCAGCGAATAGGTGATAACGGCCTGTCCCTATTACGTCACTGCAGACACACAATCTGTAAATAGTAAATGTTGTTGGTGTTGACCATATATGTATAGGAGAGATTGGCGATACCTCATTCTATTTATATGAAATTCATTTCGTGTGTGTGTGTTGTCTATACAAATTCAAAATTTTAGACACATCGCCAAATTTTGCACGTATACCGAACAGGAACAACTTGAACGGTGGGTTACTTTAACCCTTTATCTCAAGGGTCCGAGGCGTACACGGGGGTTACTCAAGGGGCCCGTGCCCTCTCTCAAGCCTTTCCAAAAATTTAATATTTTGGTTAAAAAAATTTAAATATCGAAAGAAAATACCCTTTTATATATAAAATTGTGCGTATGTGTGTTCTCCATTCAAATCTACAATTTTTGATCGATCGTCGCCAAATTTTGCATGTATACCAAACAGGGCCCGTATTGAACGAGATAGGCTACTTTTAAAGTTTCTCAGAGCCGGGCAAAAAACTGCAGGGCGGCAATGGCCTCAACAATCGTTGACTTTAGTTACCGTGGTTCCCTAGCAATGCACTTCAGACATGTATACGTCTTTACAATGGTTTGTCACTTCTTTAATCCTTTATAAACTATATGAATAATAGTTTATGCGTTTGTAATGGTTTCATTTTTCCGCCCAGTAATTGAAGAAAACCCGAGCAGCGCCGGGTGTTATAGCTAGTATCTTATTTTTTTTAATCAATGTATATATAATTTATTTTCTGTGTGTGTGTTCTGTATACAAATCTACAATTGTAGGCCGAGCTTCGATAAAAAAATTTAGCATATATATACAAAACGGGACCCGACTTGAGCGATTGGCTACTTTAAAAGTGTCATAGCTGGGCAAAAAACTCAGGCAACAATGCTTTTTGGGCCTCAACAATCACTTTCGGAATGATTACTTTGGTTCCCTAGCAATGCGTTTAAGACGTGTATATGCCTTTACAATGGTTTGTCACTTCTTTAATGCTGAGCGTATTTACGCATAATGGTTTGTCACTTTTTCGATCTCCCCCCCCCCCCCCCCCCAGCAATTGAAGGAAACCAGGCATAAGTATTATAGCTATAGTCCATTATATTATTTTACGATCTCTGCATGTTTGGTATCATTCGGAAAAGGAATAATGTGTCTTTGTACATAAATAATAATTATTATATTTTCATTTATCCGGTCAGCCAACACCCCCTATAGATAAGAGGGAGTGGTGGCCTCTTATCTATGGGGGTGTTGGGTCAGCGTGCTTCACTCCAAAAATGAACACCCACACGAGCCTGACTGTTTACAATACGAAACTGGATGTATTGTAAGGTTTCTTTTTATAAATTCTGCCTGGGTAGGAGTTGACCGTAGACAAACTGATGGACCCCCAGTGCACGCAACTGCAAAAGCTTACGGGTGGGATCTCGTCTGAGGAAGAAAATCCCTCACGCGGGAGGAGAGTATACCTCTACTGAAAACGAAACTAAATATGTACATCAAAACTTGAAACCATTAGAATATTTAAAAAAAATTCAACCAATATTTAACTATTGAATTATTTCACTGTAATTGAATTCCAATGTAATAAATTTTATGAAAATAATAACTAAAAACATAAATTTCTCAAAAAAAGAAATATAGAAAAACATATCGCAAATTATGCATCAATTCCAAAATTAGTGTTCAAAGTAAACAGCAGATGACGCTGTAACAAAATGTTATACGACATTTTTTTCTCCCGCGTTCTCCTAGATAACTTTGAGTCACACTGTAGTTCAGCGTTTCTCAACCTATGGTCCGCGACGATGGCATAGGTAGACTTGATAAAATTATTCACCCGTTGCATAATTGATATTACTTAATATCCATATGGGTTCAAATAAAATTACCCCTTCATATTTAGATTCACCATACATCATCGAGGAGAATGCAGGAAATTGCGATCCTAATTATGGGATATCACTATATTTTGCCAAAAATTGAAATTTATTGCTTTAATTTACTACTGTAATTTACTAATTACTGCTAAAATATCTGATGGGTGTGGAAATAAAGGGCTGCTAAACATCGCAGTCATTTAAGAAAAATGTGCAGTATTTCACGAAAATATTAAAATGATCTGATGAGCATATTTCAATGAGACAAATACGGTAAAATGGGATCTCAAATAATCGTAAAATGCGGGACATCGACGTCTGTGATCAAAAAACATTGCCAAAAGCAGTCACGATCACCGATCTCAATTCAAATTGCAGAAAAAACGTTAAACCTGATAGATATGAGATGAATATTAATTTTATAACTTCTGCTATAATTATAATTTTTTTATGAAAACGCTGTGCTTATTACGACTTTGGTAATTATTACAAATTCTAAAAAAGTATCATTGAAAAAACGGGACAAATATATTAAAGGAGTCGAAACAACGAAAATTACAGACATGCTATGTCCCGTAATACGGGACACCAGGGGTCTGCCAAATTGTTTTAGACATTGTATTGCTGCGTGTTTTCAGAAAGGTTGAGAAACACAGCTGTTGTTCGACAGTCTCCAAGTGTTCGATGTACCGGGGCTGGACAAATCTATTACCCGACATGCCCCGGGCATGTTTTTTTTAACCACATGCTAACACGGTGAAATACGGTACATTGCCGAGTCCCGGAAAATGTGGGAATAATTACTACCTGCAAGGTTGCTAAAAAAAATTGTGATCCAGAAATTTCGCCCCGGTACGTTTCGTCTCAAGCACATTTCACCTGCTCTGACCGAGTGATTGGGTGAGTGACTGTATGAATGACTGTGGTTGAGTGAATGACCATATGAACGATCAAATGAGTGGGGTGAACAAGTCACTCATCCACTCACTTGTTAACTAACGGTCACTCACCCTTCAATTGGTCACTCATACGGTCACTCACGCATTCACTTGATCACTCGTACGGGGGGGGGGCACATCTGGCAGGTGCGCTAAGCATGTATGCTCTCTATGTGCGCCGAGCGTTTTCTTCCTTCTCGTACATTCGTAACTACCTCAGTCCAACCTATAATCAAGCGGCTGAAATACATATATCTCTTTCTCCCGCCATCCTCCCTCCCAGCCAAGTCTATTACATACATGAGCATATGATGTATTTTTACCCGTTTGTCACGCACAGTTTCGTGCCAAGGGCCGCATAGAAGAAAACCCAACTGCAACTCAAAAAAGAGACGGCTGGAGTCTCGTGTACGACCCAGAGCGGCGCTATTTCGCTGTGGACACAATACACACACATGTAGTATGCCGGCCCCTAGTGTGTATATATATATTGTAATATTCATATTTCTTTCACCCGACCGAACGGGCGTAAATCACAGTATACGTCGCCTCTGTCTCGGGAGGTTTATTGGACACAGACAGAGAGATTTGCACGTATATCACGAGATGAGTCATGTCCTTGTGTTGTTGTTGTGAGTCATTTTGCTGTCGTGTTTCTACGATCTATACCCCCCCCCCCCCCCCACACACACACACAAGCATTTCTTCTTTTCGAGAACGTATACAAAGGGTG
The DNA here is from genome assembly GCF_987345545.1 of Pholcus phalangioides. Classification (NCBI taxonomy): domain Eukaryota; kingdom Metazoa; phylum Arthropoda; class Arachnida; order Araneae; family Pholcidae; genus Pholcus; species Pholcus phalangioides. The sequence goes on along the minus strand of NW_028301616.1, from coordinate 17,720,690 downwards.
TACTCAAGCTTAACGAGAATGCGGGCCATTTTATTTGCTTTGAAAACCTGTCGCGGGCAGTTTACGGAAACTTTGTCCCCGGCATTGTCGTCCGGTACATTTCTCTTGCCCTGATCGCATGAGAGACCCAATGAGTGATCAAGTGAGTTGGACATTTACCCCCCCCCGACATTTCCTCACTCCTACAGTCACTCAAACAATCGCACTTTCACTTGGTCACTCCCCTAATCACTAGGTCACTCACAGTCAGCCACTCATACGGTCAATCACCAAATTATATGGTCACTCACACAGTCATTCACTCAGCGGTCACTCCTATAGAACAAGCGAAATGTCGATGGCGAAATTTCCGGATTCCGTCGGGTGCCACTTAAGTGTTCTGTAAATTTTCGGCAGGCAATTAAGCGATCCAGAAATTTTCCGCTGGCCATTAGAGTGATGAAGAACTGGGCCACGGGACACTTAAGTGCTCCGAAGCTGTGCCACAGGTCACTTAATGATTTGTATATGTTAGTGCCAAAGCCCGAAGTTGAAGTGGCCAGCCCGGTTTTGGCCCTTGCCAATGTCCGAAATTCGGGCTTTCGGCGGGCTTTAGCCGGCTCCTACATACGACTCCTATACAACCCTATATCGATCCCAATCATTTGGAGTCATCGCCACGTTGGCGTATTTTTTTGTGATAATATTATGGCCATTTGTATTTAGCCTTAGCTAACCATAATAATTACGGTTAGCTATGGCAACCCTAACAATTCTGAATATCGATACCTTAATGATGCATATGTAAGGATGTATAGGGATTGACATATAGGGCCCGGTGAAAGCCCGAATTTCGGACACTGGCCGGGCCAACTGGGCTGGCCACTTCGCGGAGGAACCAAGGAACCAACTCCGGGCTTTGGAAGCAACATATACGTATATATTCCGTGGATCACTTAAGTGATGTGGAACTGCACCTCAGATCACTTGAGTGATCTATAAACGTGCCGCGGATCACACTTAAGTGCTCTGAAATTGTGCCGAAGTCATTTAAGTGATCTAGAAATGATACGGGTCACTTAAATAATGTGCAAAATGATATACGAGCCGCCGAAGCGCTTCTTGAACTGTACCGCGAATCACTTTGGTGATCTATAAATGCGCCGCTTAGTTCACTTTTACACAATTTAGGTTTGAGGTCGCGAGCCACATGCGATGACTCCGAATGCCACGTAGGCTGAGCACATTATCCCGTCTCTCTCTCTCTCATCACATTCCTAAATTTCTCTAGAATGAACAAAGACGATATTCCTCTCTTTTGTTTCACAGGAGGGGGGGGGGCGGCGGCGGCTTGTTGAATCGGATTTATCAGCACCATGACCAGTGGCATCGGAGCCACCATTTGGCAGCTTGATAAGGAGCCACTCAAGTATTACGTCAGCAGATTTTTAGCCATTTTTGACCCCCCTCCCCGTCAGCAGCTTAGAATATTTCATATCTTCATAAAAGGGTGGCTGATGACGTAAGCAACCTTCAACCCCCTCCCCCCCACTTTGTCATCAAAAGTCAGCAAATCCGAAAGCCTCCGATGCTGACGCAATACTTAAATAACCCCTAAGATACTTACCGGAGTCGGTGTTTCTTCCGTAGCTTAATGAGAGAGCACTGGAATCGGTATTTGGTACCTTGATAAGAGCATGGAAGCCCGCTCAGCATCCTCCGCAAATATGCTCCTGTCTCCAAGCCACTCTTTTGGCATTGGTCGCTCATATGTTTTCACACCCTCCACGTCAATATTTTCATTCCTCGCTCATTAGGTAACTCACTTTTTTTTCGTAACTCCCGTGCTCACACACTCTACAGGGCACTTCTTTTTGTCTATGCTCACACACTGGGTTGCTCACTGACCTAGCCCCTCGTTCTCTAGGTCGCTCACATGATTACACACACACTCACTCACTCACTCACTCACTCTAGAAGGTTACTCTTTTGGTCGCTTCCATACTTAACCACTTCACTTGCCAACAAATTTGGATTATCTCTGAAATTTTAAATTAGACGAATCGGCGATAAATCTGGTAACCTCGTTCCAACCTAACCACATGTTAGAATAAAGAAAGGGAAAGTCTCTTTTCACCCTCCGCTACGTGATCTCTTTTGGTCTTACGTGCATATAGTAGAAAGATACTCGATTATACGAGTGGGAAAAAATCATTAACAGGAGTATAGAGAAAAAAAGCAGGGGGGGGGGAAAGCTACTTCAGTTGATAGGGTTATTATTATAAACTTTTTTGCGATGGTGAAGAGAGAGGAAAAAGAAAACACAGTACTTATTTGAATTTATTTCACTGGCGTATGGACACGATATTATGTCAGTGATCGTAAAGATGGGGGAAGGGGGGTAGCGACCAAAACCACATGCTTGCACACTATTTTGGTCACTCACGTGCTTGCAAAAGAGTCACTCAAGATAGGAGTCGCTCACTGCGCTAGTCCCTCTTTCTCTAGACAGAGATGAATGTATGGTTTTGCTACACTTCTCATTTTTATGACCATTCATCCTTAAATTTGCCGCCGCTCCAAACTCATCACCCTGGGCTACAGCCTTCTTTATAACTAAACGGAACTAACGAAAAATCCAATCTGAAAAGTATATAGATAATTGCATGGACAAATAAATATACCGAGCCATTAAAGGGAGGGAGGGAGTGGGTAGAGCGAGATTTCTCTACACACAGTGAAGAGTGAAATTGGGGCTCGGGGCCAGAAAAGCTTTTTCCGCAATTCCAAGAGACACGAGAGATAAAGATGCATTATAATGGCGCTATCATAATAAATGTAACAGCGTCATCTTCCGTTCACAATCTAGAAAAGGGGGCAGAAATGAATATAAAAACAAAAGGGGAGGATGTAACTCCACATACACACACAGAGAGAGAGAGAGAGAGAGAGAGAGAGAGATTCTTCCATAGAGAGAGAAAACACACGAAGTGGTGTCTGTAATCGTTCCGACAACTAGACGCCGAAGTAGCCCATTCTCACTCGTTATGAGCAAATAAACCGAGAAATCCCGTTATTACACGACGTGAGACCAGGAAAATCAAGTCGACTCACGACAGACAAATACAGCAACAAAATAAACAGACGGATAATAGTGTCACAAATAGTACAATAAAAAACCACACAAATAGTGTCACGAATTCTGCGAGTCGGCGATCTTAACGGATTGGTTGAAAACCTGAATTTCCGGTTTTTTCTATTAACCAGTCCGTAACGGCGCAGACTCGCAGAATCAGAAACCCATCGTGCACTATGTTCGTCCCTTTGTAACACGCGGGTTTCTGATTCTGCGAGTCTACGCAGCACCTCCTAGAGATAGAAGGCCTCTGCACTGTTTGCCATAAACATCAACGTCATTCAGACTATACCTAGCAAGTTTGTCACGTTTTGAAAGCGGGGTATTTTTTCCCCCTGAATATTCAGAGGGAAAATAGATTACTTACTGACGTCACAAGCAGAGTACGGAGGCCTTCTATCTCTAGGAGGTGCTGCGCAGACTCGTAGAATCAGAAACCCCGCGTGTTACAAAGGGAACGAACATAGTGCACGATGGGGGTTTCAGATTCTGCGAGTCGGCGCCCTCGCAGATTTGGTTGAAAGTAAGTTTTCGTTGATCAGTCGGTTTTTAACTAGTCCGCAACGGTCTAGAGTGGTCATAGTGACGGACTCACATCACGCGGGCTCGAACCCCACCGTCGCCACAGTGGTGGTCGGCTGAAGTTGATTTACTGTGGTTCCCAAATTCGAGGAGCGAATGCGAGAGCCGATCACCGCATTAAAAAGTCTCACCACAGAGAGAGCAACAGGCTTACAACAAAATATTATTATTCTAATCAACAATTATTCAATCATTACATTTCACTATATGGAAGCACTATACCTAACAAACATCACATTAGGAGCACAACACGTACACTCCAACATGTACCAATTCGTTAGAAGTTCCGCGGAAGAAAATGGACGAGGTGCATTTATGGCTCAGTAGTATATATATAGTAGTTTTAACCAATATTTCAAGGACGGCGGGGGACCATGGCTATTTATTTATTTTAAGGGCTGTTTTATTCCCCCATTCCCCCACTTGAAGTCTCGCTAGGGGCCTCGGCTCAGTGAGCGTGTTCTCAGAGCTGTTGCGTGATGTCACTGCTAAGATACTTTTTAGCACGTGCTGTATTATACCTGCCTTATATTATATTTAATTCTATTTTAAATATCCCCCACAATCCACTATTTCCCTCGTACAATATTATTTTTTAATACGTTTTAGGCATAGGCGGAGATAGACTTACTTTAAAGTGGGAGGTCGGATGATGTAAATTTATATACAGGCACATTAGATCAGTCGGTTCAGTCATTGACGCTTAGTGACGGACTCGCATCGCCAGATCCCGGGTTCGATGCGAGGTGCGAATTACGAGCCGATTTCCCCGTTAAAAAAGTCCCGCCACAGGGCGAAACGGTACAAATATTCAATCACTACACCTCTGAAATAAAGATGGCAACACTGAAAAATCAGGCACAACACTAGATACGCGTCAGACTGTCAGGTACACACACTTATACTTCCGCCACAATTCACTAGGTAGTAAATTACGCATGGCGATAAACCTGAGTTGCCCTCGGTTTGAAAGAAAGTCATTGACGCTGGGTGAGTGGGATTTCCCCCCCCCCCCCGTATCACCGCTATGATTTTAGGTCCGAGTTCGGAGGGGGGTGCCCCATTGGTTAAGCATGCTATGCCTATGACAGTGTACCCAGTAAAATCTGTTGGGTCATTTCCCTCACTGAAACTCCAAAATTCCCCAGCCGAAAACTCCGGAAAAAAGAAAAATATAATTAAATATCTTTCCAAATTTTTGTTTTATGAGTTTGTTTTTCCCTTTTCCTTGATTTTCTTTATCAGGTATTTACATATTTCCCTCACTTTTGCCAAATATTTTACATTTCCACTGACTCTACCCTGATTTTTCAATTCCTTGACTTTCCAGGTCGCACTGGGAACTTCGTATGAATTTCACAATTGTATGTATTCCAATGTAAAATATTTTTTTTTCCTTCTCATACTCACACAAATAAACCCCCCCCCCCATTCAGGTTGATAAGAAATAAGAAACGCACACAGACAGACACACCGTACACACGGAAGAAGCACGTAATAAATTCTATATACACTACTTCTACTATATAATTCTAAAAACCGGATGACAACGCTTCCGAATGTAACAGAAGAAATTTGGCCATGCAAATCACGTGCGGTCTGTTCTCGCGCTACTTGTTTACGCGACTGTAATGATAGGCAACCTGATCAACGCCACTGATCTAAAAAAGATCGCGCAAAGAATGATCATTATCGGTGATACTTTCTCGCCGTGCATATAAATTACTTACTGTATTTCGCAAACCTGCAGTGTACGCGTACAGTAGCAAGAATGCGCTACTGTATTTTAAAAGCACGCAAGAAATATCTCCACCAAAGATAGTACATACTGTATGAGTAAACCAAGAGAAAAAGGAACCTTTTTCACACACTACAGTAGTAGCATGTACTTTTTCCTTTTTTTGAATGGGGGGCCCCCTTCTTCTCTAGATCTCTTCAAGTTGAGGGTCACATTCCTATGACGACTTACTTCCTTTTCAAAGAAAAGCAAAGAAAAAGGAGGCACCATTCATCTCCCTCCCCCCCCCCTCCGCTCAACTCTCCTTTTCCTAAAAATGGGAGACGCCAAACACTTTTTTACTCTTGTAGAGTTTCAAGTTCTTTTTTCTTTTCTACTGGCAGTGAGTGAATAAGATATCTTCTATTTGGATCTCCACATCAGTGTTTCTCAACCTTTTTCAGCCCATGGCCACCTTCAATGCCGTCTCAACGCATGGGCCCACCTGTACACGGTCCAGGGCTGCCCCTCAAGAGTTGGAGGGAGCGGAGGCTTCATAAAAAAAAAGATTTTTGAAATTTTTGAGAGTGAAGCATGTAAATTGGTGGACAAGCATTTAATATCCAGATAGGGGCACTCAGAAAAATCACTCTTCCCCGGTGGCCCATGATGCTTTTAGGACGGCCATGGGACACCCCCCCCCGTCCCCGGATAATATTTACTTCTCGTGGCATTCGTCCTACTTTTTAAGTACAAATTTATTATAGTGGAGGCCCACAAAATATCTCAGTCCAGGGAGCCTGGTTCTAGGTTGTGGGAGGCAGTTGCTCACCCATGCAAAATGAGGGAAAGGAAAAATTTTATTTCCACACCAAATATGCTCTCTCATTTTTTATCTCCCAGAGTATTTTATTTTATTTCACCAGCACAGACCTATTGTTTCTCTGCGCACAGAATTCTGATATCTCAATATCTGCACGATATAACAAAATGAAATGTTACCTTATACAATATAGGAATTTTTCCCTTTGATCAGAAAAAAAACCCTGTGCACAGAGAATCATTCTCAGACTCTAGATGTGCGAACTTATTTACCGTGAAAAAATTGTACCTTTATTTTGTCCATAAACAATAAACGGGTAAAAATAAAGTTTTATAAGTTATATACCTTCAAGAAAATAAATACGCCACGCACAGTTATAATTAAATGTAAGAAACATCATTGAACTGACACTACTGCTGTCACCTATCAAATAAAAAATACAACTGTTGTGATTCTTCGATTGAAATTGAACGGATCGGTTTTTGATTAATGTCCCGCATAGAAAAAGTCAATATAGTAAGGGTATCGATAAATATATTTTCAGCAATACACTATTAATTGAATTGTCAAGTAGGCTTCAAATTTTAACAGCTGCTGTTTGTGTGCGGTAAACTAACGTTAGTAAAATGCGCAAGAGACGAACGAAAAAAGACCAGATAGTTCACGCCTGGTTTACATCTGATTCGACTACAATTGCAAAAAGCCGAAGAGGACAGTGTCCTGTGCATCTCACTTACGTTAATATACCTCACACAAACAACAATCGTTTACATTTTAAAGCAAACTTAACACAATTCACAACTAATATTATTGCTAAAGAAATATTCATCAATATCATGCTGTATTGACTTCTTCTATGCAGTCCATAAATCAAAAACGGGTCACCAAATTTCAATCTGAGAATCACAACAGTTGTATTTTTTATTTGATAGGTGACAGCAGTGGTTCAAGTTCAGTGATGTTTCTTACATGTTACATGATATACAGGGTGCATAGCAAACAGAAGGTATGGCATTTTACTGGTGAACAGTTGATCCTAGAGGTACACTTGCAATTAGAAAAGGTTTGTATTACTCAGATATGTCATTCATGTTTCAAGGGGTTGTATAGTTAACAATTATTAAAATAAAAATAACCTTTTCATACAGTGTCCCCCGTGTTCTCCAAAACACAATTGGAAAGTTGCTGTCTCTCCTGATGCGAACAAAAAAAATCCACGTTTCTAAGTGCAATATTCGCAGAGATATTTCAATTCAAAAATTATATTCATATGATATTTCATTTTTTTTAAAAGAAATCTCAATTGTGCGACTTGAGCATTTATACGACGTTTTGGCCCGGGCTCTTCAACATCGTATAAACGAGGTTCCACTGTATTTGAAGGCTCCTAAGAATCTACAGTTGGAATATTTTTTTTGTTCTAGACGGGAATGGCTGCGATTTTTTTCGCTGCACAGCAGGAAACGATCGATAATTAGACGGTGATGGACTTAAATTATAAAAACGTACGTTTGATTGTTTAATTAATTTTTCATCTGATAAACATTCGCTATTCGGTTCTCCCAATCACGACGCCAAGTTCTTCTCTACTTTAGGCGCAAACACACCCACATCGTTATAATTGCAGTTCCCTCGCGGCGCGTGTTGTTTGCGTTTCAGCCCTTGAACCATCGCCCTCAACAGGTTAAAAACACACCTGACCTTACGGGAGGAAAGAAGAAAAAAACACACACACAACACCTCCACCTACTTGCGATTGGCTCTCTTCACGTCATAATCTACGGGAAAGGACAGAACTCCTACACCCTCTACACAACGGCCCAGTCTAGTCAAGCGGAGGTTCGAGAGCGGGTAGGCAGAAGGCGGTAAAATAAAAAAGAATGCATTAGAAAAATTAAATTTACAGTAATAGTTTTGAGGGATTGCAGGGCCCGTCTAAACGTCAATGTGAAGGTCTGGTACCGCCCCGCCCCCCACACTCAACGTCAGCCTGCCAATTTACCCGATCTCGAAAATCCTGAAAATTTGTTTCCCCACATCTCTCGAAATAATTACCATGGGATCAATAGGCGTACGTAGGAGGGGTGGCATAGGAGGCTCGCCCTCCCCTCAAGCCAGCCCGAAATTGAATATTTCCGTAAAAAAATCAAAATGTGTGATTTGATTCTAAAGAAAACCTTTTTTTAACAAATAAAAATCAATTTGTTAATTTAAATGCTTTTTGAAAGTTGGTAAATCAAAATTTCTTTGGAAGAAATACCTTGAGCCCCCTAAAAGTCGATCCTACATACGCCCATGATGGGAGACCGACGTGACGACGCATTTTTCGGTAGATGTCGTCTCCGGATGATTCATGCAACGACATGAGCGCTGGTACTGCCAATAGGCCTACCTCCTTTATCAGGACTTCTTAACCTTTTGCGTTTCACGGACCCCCTTACGCAAATCACACGAAGGCCAGGAACCCCTTTGCCAATAAGTAGATCTTCGACCCAATGACTGAATAATATTCACATCACCCCCCCCTCAGAGTCTGTTTTCCTTATCCCCTCAGTTGCTAAGCTAAGCCAAATATATTTCCATTTTTAGCTATTACAACCTTCTCCGTCTTTTCCATCATCCCCCCCCCCCAACGAGCGATATTGTTCACTTTAGGAAACACTGGTCCAGGACACGGGGTTTCCAACTCGTGTTCGGTGAAACTCCGGGACTCCCTGAGGGATTTTCTGGGTTCCGCAGATTCAAAAGTTTCCTAGTTGTTGCAACAGGAATATCTATTTCAAAGAAAATATTTACACTTGTTTGGGTCCGGCGAAAAAAGTCCCGTGATCATCAAGGGTTCCGGGGTAATAAAAACGTTGGAAATCTTTGCTCCTGGAAATAATGATGCGTACTTCTATCAGGACTACACAGTTGCGTTACCATACCTATTACGTTAACATTCCTCACGATATGCCCGATCACTTGACAGTTGAAACACTGTGTCCTTGAACCTTGATTTCTCTTTCTAGGCCGATTTCCTACATTCTGTCGAGTCAAGTGAAAATCCTTTGAGGGCGTGCCCAAGAGAATGAGATATGGAATTTGTATAATTCAACGGCGATAATATCACTCACCCACTTTGGGAAACACTGCTCTCTAAGATGATGGTATTTCTGCAAGGACCAATTTAGACGAAGGATCCTCGCTCGCCATAGATTCTGACCCTTGGTACACTATTTCCCAGCGGCATAGGCACGGACATGGGGAAATCTAGGCTTGCCAGACGGCCCGTATACAAGGGATTAAATAGCATGCAGTTCAATCATTCGCTAGTGACCGGTTCCAGACAACCCGCAGATGGGGGGGGGGGGGGAACCAACATGCAAACCGAAAAAAAACCTTCGCAAAAAATGCATTCCTCACGTACCCTAACTGATAACACACCACGGAAACCACGATAACGCCCTCGCTCTAACCCAATAGGACCCCGTTTCGAATCACGGGGTTATTCCCGTCGTATCAAATACATTACACACGCACAACAATATCCATCATATAAACCCAGACACTTATCTCGGAAATAGCATCATGGAAGAAATCAATGGTCATGCAGGAGGTGTGACGGGACGGTAATAGTCTTTAAGAAACCGAGTTAATAACCCCTTCTCTGGAATCGTCGGTCATATCAACTGACAGGCACCCCATGGATCTCGAAAAAAGAGGGCCAAAAAAGGCCCAAAATAAGAAGAGAGAAAGATAGAAATTGACTTGGGATATATCTTCAGTTTTTCCCTTTCACGCTAATCTATGGCCCTTTGTTCGGTCGTATATCCCAAGTCATATAATCATCTTTATTCCGTATTTTAACGACTATCGACCAAATATAACTATAAATGATAGTTCTCTTTTGCTTCTCCCTAACTATAGACTTCGAAGTGCTCCAGAAACACCTCGAGAAAAAAAGAAATATTAAAAAGAAATATATTTTCTTTTCTTCTTTCTGAAATTCTTTTGTATCGTTTACGAGGCGTGACTTCATGAAATCGTGAATAAGAGGAAATAAAAAGGCGTTATAACGAAATAAAGGAGTTCAATAAACCCTCTATCAATATGTATATGGTATGTGTATAGAGAGGGTTTTTTTTGTTGCCTTGGCCATCAAAGTAAACCAGAATGGGAGAGAGAGAATATGGGATTTTTGGGCGGGTGGGTTTTTTCGACGGCTATCACACGAGTAGGATATGGTTGTCCCCAGGCCACGACATCATGGACTATATAACTTCTCAGGGTTCCCAGCAAATTCTTCTTGGTCATTTCCCTGACCGAAAATTTCACTGTGTGAGGAACACCAAAACATTTCCCTGGAGAAAACTTCAAAATTTCCTTGAGCAAAACTCAAAAAACCTCCCCGACATTCTCCCGAGGGCAACTCGAGAACCTCATTGAACCGAACTCAAGAATTTGCCGGACTTTTTCCTGGGAGCTCAAAAATTTTCCCTCACTTCCCCTAACCAAAACTCGAAATTTTGAATGGCATTCCTTGACCAAAACTGGAAAATTTCCCTGAGAAACTCAAAAATTTCCCCGAGGGAAAATTCAAAAATTTTCGACATTCTTTGACTAAGACTTGAAAATTCACCACAGCTCAAAAATTCAACACCCGAGAAACAATCAAAAATTTTTACTTAACCAAAACCCAAAAATTTCCCCGACTTTCCCGAACCGAAACTCAAAAATTTCCGAACTTTCCCTGATCAAAACTTAAAAATATCCCTGACGGAAATCTAAAATTTCAGACTTTTTTTTTCTGTGACCGAAACTGAAAAATTTCGCATGAGGGGCCATTCAAGTATTACGCCAGTAGATTTATAGCCATTTTGACCCCCCCACCGTCAGCAGCCTAAAATATATCGTATCTTCAAAAAGGGTAGTTGATGACGTAAGCAACCTTCAAACACCCCTCGCCATCAAAAGTCAGCAAATCCGAAACCCCCGATGCTGACGTAATACTTGAATGACCCCTGACCGAAACTCCAGAAGAAAGACACAATTTAAAAAAATCGCAACTTTTACAAAATGTCTTTAGTTTTTTTAACCTCACATATCTTTTTCCTGACATTTACCGAATAGTTGCATATTTTCTCGACATTCGCCAAGTGTGTTTGCATAATTCACCAACTTTTCCAGACATCTGGGAACCCCCCTTTTAGAGAGATTTGTCCAACCCTGCAAGCTGGCTCACATTCGTGCCTAGAAGTTCGCTAATAATTGTAAATTTCAGCAAATCCCACCCCCCTCCCCCACGCGATGCCTCGTAAAACTCTCGGGTTCAGCAGAACAGCAGCTGAGAAACACACAACGCCTCACGATTTCCGTATGCCGAAAACGTCCATTGCACTTTTATAACAATGTAGGGGGGGAACGCATTCAAGGGAAGAGTCACACCTTCATAGATATTCAATTATCGAGGATTAATGAGGGCAGCACGACCAATCAAACTCTTCCTAAACTGCCCAAACGATTCCTCCAACATGTTTCCGCCGTGTACAGTTATCACTACCTGTCCGATGTGATCACGCTCTTATTTATAAATACCATAATGAACACCGTATATATTATATTCAGGTCTGATATCCAAGCCTGATCATCAAAATTCTCATCATGTCCGCCGCGGACAATAACAGAGAAGTGGGGGGGGGGGCGTTTCCTGCTTAGAAAAGGCCCAAAAGGTAAAAGAGATGAGCACAGGACGTTAACGCCCACGTTTACGTGAACGTCTTTCTTAATGCAAGAAAGGAAAAAAAGAAAAGAACGTTTTTCTTCTTATATTCCTTCCTTAATGAAATTTAAAGAGACTTTTCTTTTCTTTACGTACTAGTAATAAAGACTAGTTTCTTCTATTAAAAATGGCGTATAAGGAGAGGACTTTCGAGAGGGTCACCCATAATATCAGGGTAGGCAAGTTTTTGCCATAGCGGTAAAAACCGCCCCGGCAAAAAAATAGCTTTTGCAAAAAGAATTCAAAATTTGAACAACTTCTACTTTCATGAAGTTCTGAGAATCTCAAATAACTTCACGAAGGTGCAATATTTATAAGGGGCCATTCAAGTATTACGTAAGCAGATTTTCAGCCATTTTTGACCCCCCCCCCCCGTCAGCAGCTTGGAATATTTAATATCTTCAAAAAGGGGTGGTTGATAACGTAAGCAACCTTCAAACCCCCCTCCTCCCTTGTCATCAAAAGTCAGCAAATCCGAAATCTCTCCCCCCCCCCCGATGCTGACGTAATACTTGAATGACCCCTAACCATTTTGTTTACTTCTGCAATCGACCGTTTCCCATTTCAATTACACAAAAGGGGGTTGGAGTTAAATATGAATAAAAACCATTTTTGTGACAAGCAAATGGCTTGTAAAGAAGTTCCTAATAAAGCACGTGTTTCCTCTTAATGAAATCCAACAACATGAATTGATATAATCTGTATCACAGTGTGTGGAAAATTCTTTCTCATATTAGTTTTGATAAAGGTCAGTGAAGCTAGTGCCTCATAGGCCCAAGTTGCGCAGTGGTAAGATGCTCGTGTTCCGCTATTGAAGGTTTCCGTCAAGGTCCATGGGTTCGAATCCGGCCAAAAGAACATTAGAAGCAGTTCTTTACCATCTTAATTCATTTTCTTCTCAATTACAAAGAAGTTCTTTGCCATCCGAGCCTGGGGCGACCACCGATAGATAGCGCCTTCATTTCCTACCCAACTCCGTTGGTTGGAAATTTCCTGTATGGGTAGGCTGACCATATTTGCTAGAAAGAAATTGGGCTTCGAAATACGGGACAATGCCAAAGGTAAGCAAAGTTGCCAACTCGTGTTAAAATCAAGAAAAGTGGCCATTCGCGGGAAATGTGCCATTTCAAATTGCAGGCGAGATGAATATACTTATTCGTAGTCGTAATTATCGTATTGTAATTTCTGAGTTGGGAAGATTATTTTGATCGTTGATTTGAAGAATAAAATGTCAAGTTGGCTTCGTTGAAAAAACCGGGACTGTCCCGGGAAATAGGGGACGTATGGTCACCTGGCGTATGTCAATAATGATCGGAGTTAGTGTGTGGTAAATTAGTGCTACAAAGTTGCATTCTAAGGTATTAGACAGGTAATATGTTGATAGATCACCATCATTGATTAAGATCACGGGAGGACTGGGCCGCCCCACTCCGTGAATACGCATCTCGCGTTGACGAGGAATAATATTGATGAATCCGTAGAAGAAAAGAACACATGCATATCCGATCAACTCATCGCCAGGGATCTACAATCTAATTCAGCGGTTCTCAACCGGTGGTCCGCGGAGCCCCAAAGACTCCGCGCGCAACTCCCAGGGGCTCCGCGGCGACTCGAGGAAAATAAAATGAATCAGTAAATTTGATAGATAAGTAAATAAGAGAGGCCTACAAGGTTCTGCCATAAAAATTATGTACAAAAAAGGGCTCCTCGAGTCAAACAGGGCTCCGCCATAGAAATTATATACTGAAAAGGTTGAGGCGAGTCAAAAAAGGTTGAGAACCGCTGATCTAATTCAATCTCGCTTTGCGGACAGCAGCAGCATCCGCTCGAAAAAAACAACGAAAAACAATAACCCTGTATACCAAGTAAATAAACGACCCCCTTTTATATTTCACGGGGTCCCTTTCCCCTCCGCTATATTCCGAATTATACAATACTATAAATTTCATTTTTTTTCCCCGTAGGAGGAGACCCTTTTCGGACCTCGCTGGGGCCCCCTCACGTCGCCCGTGCTTAGAATGTGAATTGCATAAAATGGAAGAGATGTATGTTGCAAGCGCATGTGGTGTGTGTGTGTGAATGGAGGGAGACACAAGAAAGTATAAATATGGCTGTAGTTTCTCTCTTTACTTCTATTATTATCATTATTCTTATCTAAGTTGTACTACTTCCTTTAGACGGTCCGTCCTTCTCCCCCCCCCCCTTCCCCACCACAAAACTTGTGTTATTTCTTATAATTTTGTTTTCTTCCGCCGCCTACGGACTCATCCTGGAAATATCTTATAATTGCTGTCTTTTTGCTCTTCCCTCACCGCCCTGTGCATTTCTCTGCGTGAAGGAAAGACGCCCTTATCTTCAATTTGAGCAGACTGACCATCCAGCTGGGTTGATGGGAAGGGGGGGGGGGGAAAGAGAGTAGCGAAATTATGAACTTTGTTCTTAGCAGGTTATCATGACATGGGGTATGGGTACTGCATAACCCAGACGTTCACGTGTGGCTTTATTTATATATCTCTGTAACTTGGTTGTGGGAGTCCTCGTGAAGTAGGTGACGGGCAGCCTCTTAGAATGATAATACCCGGTGTCATTGGTGAATACAGTCGAATCTCGTTTTAACGAACACTTTTCTAATCGCCTTCCCCGTAGATAAGTTTACACAGGAACAATGAAAAAAAAAAAACACCACCTGGAATTCCTTTATAACGACGTGATTTCTCCGGTCTCTTGGAGTTCGTTATAACGGGATTCGACTGTAGTTTGAAAATTCATAAAAAAAAATTGAAGGATTTGATATACAGCAGACACTCGATAATCCGGCGTTTTTTCTTCAAAGCCCATAGAAGGGGGGGGGGGAGAGAACATGTCATTGCACAGAAGTTTATACAGTGCACGTCGCTTAATGTGATCACATCGGAAATCGGGGTTTCTGATAACAATAACCAACTGATAACTATATACGAAAGAAATCCAAGAGCAAATAAGATGACCATACCTCGAACGGGATGTATGAAAACGGGACAACTCGGAACACACTCGTTCTTTTCCACGCAACTCACTGCAAAATGTTCAGGTGTGTGTCCATATTTTAGCTTCAAGCTAAAAAATCCTGCGTTTGTTATTATTCAGCCGTTATGAGGAATTAGAATGGAACTGTAACTGATTTTACGAATTATATGATAATTTCTTTAATTAAGTTGCATAGAAAGTCGTTCGGCTCGGCAGAATAACGACGAATCTGGCCTACTGAGGGAAAACTGACAACATCTGAAAACAACAACTTCTGTTTTTACATTGCATTACGGGGGAGCTGATAATATAAACCGAAAGCCACATCAACTATAAAAGAATTCTTTCCCTCATGTTATGATAGTGGTCCGTTTCCATACTTTGCAAAAGTCATAATATATTATCCATAATCATTATCCATGGGTCTAATAAGCGGAGTCTACTTTATTATTCACAAATGGGCTTTTTCAACTACAACTTCCATTAATCCGGCGATTTAGATAATCCGGCACATCTGGTCTGATACGTGTCGGATTAAAGAGCGAGTCGACTGTATTTTTGAATGCAGTTCGCGAAGTTATTCTCACGAAAGGTTTTTTTTTTTTTGGTTCGGGGGAAAAAGAAAACTTAGTTTCAACTTTTGCCGACAGAGGTAGCTGCCCGAGTGGTTAGGCCCAAATCTTTCTTCAATCACTTCTGCGTCCGAACTTCAACAGATGTTTCGCAATAGTAAACGCCAGTAACGGGACAATTGAGCAGATCCTGTGTACATCAGCATTTCTCAACCTTTCCGAACCCAAGGACCAGTAGAATGTCTAATACAATTTAACGGACCATTTGTGTCCCGTATATGGGACATTCCTTTATATATATATAAGTTTAGTTGTTCCGAATTTTTACATTAAATATTGAATTTGTAATATGTACCAAGGTCACATGAATATAAATTATGTTATGATAATTATGACAATAATTATTCAAATCAAATTATACATTTTCACTTAAACATAAAGATTTGAAATTAATTTTTGTAAAGCATATTTACCATGTTATCATCATCCCACATGTTCTTCAGGTTCAACGTTTTTTTTTTTTTCGCAATTATAATAAGTATTGGTGATTTTCCCTACTTCTGGCAACATGTTTGATGATTGGCAATGTCTCGTATTTTACAATATTTAAAAGATCCCAGTTTAGCGTATTTCTCTCAATGAAATATGGTCATTGGATAATTTGGATTAACCCCCCCCCCCCATGAAATACACTTTTGTTTATTGCGATTTGTAGCAGGCCTTCATTCCCTCCCCCCCTATACAGCAATTAGAAAATTTCATTTGGGGCAATAAATTGCATTTTTTTACTAAATTTTGTGATACCCCGTATTTATCGCATCTCGTAGGACAGCAATCCCCCAACATTTTCCAAGATGATCCATGTTGAACCCGCGTGTGAAGTTATAATTTCTAGAATTAATTTTTATTAGAATTAGTTTCATCAAGTCTGCTTGCGGACCAAATGTACCACCGTCGCGGACCATAGGTTGAGAAACACTGCTGTATATTATAGAACTCCGATTTGCATATTTTTAGTGAGTTGCTTCCGTGCAGCAGCACCCTCTATCGACAAAAATTTGGACTAAACTTTTTTTTCCCCCTGTATACATGTAGATAGATTCTGTATACGTCTATTTGCGTTGCGACCCCACCGAGATATAGCGGAAGTCTGGTACCCAGACCGTAAGAGGTACTGGACCTTAACAATATCTATATACGCCGACATTAAAAACAGACGAATTTATGGTTATGTCGCCCGTGGGCTGCTATACGAATTTTGCCACCCTCCTCTAATTTCTAGTCAGTAATTTTCTTGATCACTCTTTCCTCGAATTGACCACTCTGTGCTATTATACCCACTTGGTTCCCCCCCCCCCCCCAAGTCCTGCAAGTGCATCTGCGTCTCTATGTCACTCTCTTTCGGTCATTCACATGCTTGCACACTATTTTGGTCACTCATACACTTGAAGACGCTCTAGGTCACTCTTTTAGGCACTCACCGACACGGTTCCTTGCTTTATATATCACTCCTTTGATCATTTACTCGATTACACGCGTTCTAAGTCACTCGACACACACACTTTACGCCACTCACTGACCTGATCCCACTGCTATGCAGTCACTCTTTTGGTTGTTCACATGCTTGCTCACACTCCAAATCACGTTTTTGCCCACTCACACACTTGCAAGCTCTCTAGGTCACTTTTTTGATCACTCACTGATCTAGTCCCTAACTGTCTGGGCAAAGGCGGGTACACAAATTTTGCCGCTATCTCCCATTCTAATTTTATTGGCCACCCATCCCTCAAATTTGTCACCTTGGCTATAGCCTGCTAATAAACCCCCTCCCACGTGAATACGCCACTGCAAAAACACCGATATATTCTGAATAATTCCTGAGATACGAGCGTTCAAATGATTTCGTTACGCAACTTTTGGCGAATGATCCAGTATCGTCAGATGATTCAAAAAAAAAAAAACGAGAAATACCCTCACGTGTGTTTTAACAGTTAACTTTTCAAGTGGATCAGGTTGTGGGCAGCGGATACGCAGGTTGCGTAATAACGGACCTCATTTGCATGGTTGGCGCGTGACGATTCCAATACCCGATACTCAATGGGGCTCT
Organism: Pholcus phalangioides; assembly: GCF_987345545.1. NCBI lineage: Eukaryota > Metazoa > Arthropoda > Arachnida > Araneae > Pholcidae > Pholcus > Pholcus phalangioides. The sequence continues at coordinate 17,703,007 of NW_028301616.1, read as the reverse complement.
TTTAACTTGGAGGAGGAGGCAGTGAGTCAACAAACATCTGCTCGGAACGGCTTTCATTCATTTCACACACACACACAATCCAAAAGAACCTCTTTTCTTCTTCTTCTCCGTTCCGAGTGCGGACACGAACGTGGGAAGCGAGAAGACGTTGTTGTGTTTGTTGGGGTTTTTCCACGCTCCTTTAAAGACACAAAATGAGAGTCGGTGGTCGCCAGCGCATTCCGCTGCTGATTGGTTAAGCGAAAGTTATTACGGAATGGAACGATTTCCAGCAACGCGTGGGGAATTGGTGAGAGCCATTGATGAAGAAGAAAAACGTTCATTCGCGTGTGGGTACACCCACTTATAAGTTTCCAGAAAACAGCTCTCGTTGACTCATGAAGAGTATGAGGATTCCCCACGTGGGAACGCATTTCGTGGCGATTCATTTTTAATGCCCTACCTCGAACTGAATCAGCACTTGGGCAAATTGTGTTGTTGGAGTAAGAGCAATGATTATAAGAATGCACGTATATACAGTGCGTGCACGGAAAATTCACCGGTAAACAATTCACTGACAGCAGCAGTTCGGACACGAGTGAGTGAGCCTGAGTGAATGAGCAAATGAGAGAGAGCAAAAAAATTACCCAAATTATCCCACTCCCGTATGAGATGGGGCAAAATAATCTGGGGACCGGCAAAAAAAGAAAAATGGGAGCAATATATACAGGGTGACCCATAAAAGTTTAAAAATTCATGAAAATTGAAGAAATCGCAATGTCACCACAAATTACAAATTTGAAAAGAAATGCATATTTGGATGCGCGGTTTGTGAAAAAATTATTCTTTCACGAAGGGAGTGTTTTTCCCGGTAAAGAGAAAAAAAAAATTAGTTAAAATTTTTTTATCGATAGAGTGCGCTGCACGAAAGTAAATCTCATAATTTTAAGACCTGAACTCTTTTTTAACGTTTCGTGTGTCGGAAACGTTCGTAAAGCTCCAGCCGGCGATTCATGGGCTGAGATACAAAAACTTCACCAATAGTGCTTCATCCACCAATGTCAACATCATAATGAAAACATTATGTAAGCGCAAATAATGGGAAAGTTGGGGAAATGAGTAGTTAGTTAATCGTACACCTTGCATTTTGCAGGACTCCGTCACTTTCGTGCAGTGTGCTCTAGCGGCAAAATATTTGGACTTACCTTTTCGTGGGAATAAGTTGTTCGCCAGCCGCATTCAAATATATCCACTCCTTCAATTTTTGTGAATTTTTAAACTATTTATGAATTTATGGGACACCGTGTACAGGGCCGGAACGAGAGGGGAGTGGGGCGTCTAATTATAATACGTATAGATCATATGTAGCAATGTATGCATCGGCGGGGGGGGGGGGGGATCACCCCATGACCCCCACATCCTGGAGAGGGGCCCACGGCTGGTATATTTTGCGGGACCCCGATCAGACTTTTTACGGGCTCCCTTCTATAAGTTAATTTATAGCGTGAAAAAGCAAAAAATGATGAGAACTGTCCCGGCTCCAGGGCTAGAGCCCTGTCAGCCGCCCCTTTGTGGGGGCCATGGGTGACCCCCTTATCGTCAAAGGTAGAGTCGTCTGATCTAATGCATATGCGTACGTATACAAAAAATTTCCGTGACCTAGCGATGCCAACCCTGCAAACCGTTTTTTATTTCGGTTATTTAAAAAAGTCCGTAGAAACTTTAAAAATTCTAAAGTTTCTACGGACTTTTTGCCCACCCTGTATATGCACCAACATCATCGTGCCCCCCCCCCCCAGACTTTAAGTCTATCTCCGCCTATGAATATATGGCACTCCATTAATACAATAACTACGTGCTTGATACAAAGTGATCAATACATTTTACCAGCTTCGGACATAAAAACTCCTGCAATACCACTGAACCCCACAAACACCGCGTCCATATTCCTCTGCGTAAGGGATCATTCAAGTATTACGTCAGCATCGAGAGGAAGGAGTTTCAGATTTGCTGACTTTTGATGACGGGGGGGGGGTAGAAGAAGGTTGCTTACGTCATCAACCATCCCTTTTTGAAGATATGAAATATTCTAAGCTGCTGAAGGGGGGGGGATAGTGTTTTGCTGACAAGGGGGGAGGGGGGTCAAAAATGGCTGAAAATCTGCTTACGTAGTACTTGAATGGCCCCTAACGCTCAACGCATTGGTACGTATTGTGAGCCTAACGTTTTTTTTTCCTGTGTAATGCTTGTTATAGTGCTGAGTGACTAGTGCTGCCATCTATTTTTCGAACTATTAGTGAAGTGTAATAGTGATTCAAGATTTGTACCGTTGTAGGCCGGTTGCACTCCGTGCCACGACTATAATGGAGAGATCGGCACGCACATAAAAAGTACTTTACTTTTACTACCAGACGCGCCCCCACTCCTCTCATACGACACAGACATCAGAGCGTTGTTGAAGGCCGGACACGCCTGGAGATAGAGAGAACCAGCCAAATACATAAAAAGCACTGCTCAACACACTAGGCATATATACGTGTGGGTGCGTGGCCAGGTGTCCTACAATTTACGCGTGCGTCATTTTTTATACATGCGTCGGGATACACGATAGTGTCGACATGATCCTACTAGGAACGGTATATATTTAAATGCTGCACATTTACGTCCAATGTAATAACTCGGGGACGCAATGACGATGAACTCGTGCGGATAGGTGTAGTCTGGGAGGGTGAAGTTGAAAATGTGAGTTGCGAGACGGGCTGAGCGTGGGAAAGTGGAACAGGTGCGCAAGGGTCGCTCCTCGTTCCTCCCCCCCCCCCCCCCCACACTCACTTGAAAAGCGTCTCTCCCAACCTGCAACTGCAGGAGAGAGAGAGAAAATAAATACATGTGTGACCTGGTACACACAAGTAAACAAAGAGAACCTACGAGGCTATGGAAATAGGTTCCGTTTTTGTGCTTTCTCCTTCACCGAAACTTTTTTTGATTATGATTGTGCTGGAGCCTTGGACTCGGAAACGTAAAATCACATGTGAATTTCTTCAGAAGTTTTTATAGAATCATATATTTACCGTATACAGATTTTTATTCCGAAAATAAGTTCGTGACGTTCATTTTACTGGTAAAAGGGGATTCGCGGGAACTACGAAAACCTAATCAATTTAATGTGTTTGTGACACACATCTGTGTGTGAGAAGATGGTTCCCAAACAGTTTTCCCAGAAAACTCTGCTTGATCATTTTTCCTTGACCAAATATATTCCTGATTTTCCCAGACCGAAATTCAGAAATTTCCAATTTTCTCTCTGACTGAAACGCAAATTTTCCACTTTCCCTGACCACAAAACCTAAGAAGTTTTCCTGATTTAACGAATCCAAAGATCAAAAATTTCCCTGAACAAATCTCAGAAATTTCTCCGACTAACGCTAAAAAATTTCCGACTTTACCTGATGATAAAAATTCCAAAATTTCTCCGAAATTTTTTCCGACCAAAATTAAAAATTTTCCACTCCCCCTGGGGAAAAACTAAAAAACTTCCCTGATTTTACTTGATCAAAAGTCGAAATTTCTCTCGATTCCATCAGACCAACACCTTAGGGAATGTCAGAAATTTTCGAGTTAACCCAAAAATTTCCGACATTCTGTGAGGAAATATTAAAAGTTTCTTAACATTCCTTAACCAGAAGTCTCAGCGAATTTCCAACTTCACCCCTGATCTTAACTGAAAAATTCTAATTCTCTCTGACCCAAAATCAAAAATTTTCCCCAAATTTCTGTAGCCACATTCAAAATCGCTACTTTCCCTTCATAGAATTTTCCCCTGACTTATAGCGTAGTATATACATATTTTTCCCTGACCTGCCAAATATTTTACATTTTCCCTGACCATTTTTCATTCCCCCCCCCCCCTTGACTTTCCCAGATTTTTTTTTCTTTTATTCCTGGTCGTTAGGAAGGAACCCGGTCACAAACTTTTGACATTCATAGCCAAACGCTCTGATACACGCAAACATATACCCTGTTTGAGAAATTAAAGGCGCCAAGTGACCATGGTGACGAAAAGATTGACATCACACGATGAAAATCTAAATAAGTATGATTACTGGAGCCCGGATTATATGCACTTAAAAATGCCAAGATATGCACTAAAAATGCCAAACAATATGCATTAAACAGGTCAAAATACGCATAAAAACCCCAAAAATATGCATTAAAAAACCCCGATTACTGAAAGTTAAAAATTCCGAAATATGTACCAAAAATAAGGGAATATTGCATTAAAAAAATCACCATGCAAAAAAAAAAAAGCAGATATTTTTTTGAAATGAACATGCCTTTTAAAAACATATCGCCACATATGCAAATAACTGCAGCAGCTCAGTAATGAAACATCAGTAAGGCCGGGATTACACTATAAAAGTTTGATACAAGATCTTTTACAAAGCTTGAAAATTGCAAAAAATACGCCTATTAGTTACCATTCACTCCAATGTAACCAATACGCTTATAGGTTGCAATGTTATGAAAATATTATAAGGAACATTTATATGAAAAATCATTAAAAAAAAGTGAACTTAGACAGAGCTTCAGAAATATGCACTTATTCCGATAATTCTTTGATTTTATGCATTTATATGCATTAATGCTAGAAAACGCCGAAATATGCAAATGCATATTTATATGCAATGCCATTTGCATATAATCCGGGCTCTAATGATTACAAAGTCTGAGGACGACACAAATTATTTCGGACAGATTTTTACTCAGGGGAAAAAAAAGAAATATGCTCCGAAGAGATCCATCTGGCGCCTAATTTTTCCCCACGCGACAAGCCACGTAAATTTGAAGTAAAAAAAATTCCATAAAAATCGATTCGAAGATGGGCCTATTACAGGGGGTTCCGAGAAGGGTCCTACAAATCCGCTTACAGACATTGATTCTTCAGCTTTGGATCAAGACTCAAGCTTAATTCGCAGGGGCTTCCGAGATGGATCGCACAAATCCACTTCTTGACGACGACTCAAACTTGGTTTGAAGGGGGCTCCCGAAATCGGTCGTACAAATCCACTAACGGACTGATTCTTGAGCTTTGGGTCACAACCAGTGGCGGATTGAAGTCGGTCGAGGCCATGGGCGCAAAAGAAAATACTGGGATCCTGAAATTCGAAAAAAGTGTAAAGTTTCTGGTTTTTCGGGGCTCCTTCGGGCGGATCTCCTTTGGTCACAACGCAAAATACTTGATTCGCAGGGGGCTCCGAAGTAGGTTCCTGCAAATCCACATACAGCCAGGGATTCTTTAGCTATGGGCCCTAACCAGCACCTTCTAGATATAGAAGGCCTCCGCAGTCTGCTTGTGACGTCAGGAAGTAGTCCATTTTCCCTCAAAATACTCAGGGGGAAAAAAATTCTCTGCTCGTGCCAGTATCATTGTTGTGAGGAAAAGAAATGATCGGGCTCAGAATTGGCGATTTCTATGCCCCCACATCCAATCACTATGTGGTATTTGTGAGCCAATCAGGAAGATTCTACGCCAAAATAAGAAGAAACGAAATAGGATGCCGTGTTTCAAAATGTGGCAAACTTGCTAGGTAGTCTGAATGACGTTTATGGCAACCCGTGCAGAGGCCTTCTATCTCTAGGTGGTGTTGTCCCAACCTAAACCCGATTCGCAGGACGCTACCTAGATGGGTCGTAAAAATCCACTCAAAGTCCTGCTATAAATACACTTATTGCGTCACTATTTTCACTAATTTCTGAAAACAAAACAGTCCCATGGGCCGAGAAGCTGATCTAGTTGATTTTGTTTCGCGGCTGAAAAAAGGTTAAGAACCCCTGGCCTAGCAACAGAGGGAGGAGTCACGGCCGATCTAGAAAAGTCTCACGGGAAATAATTCATCCAATTTTAAAAAGCAGCACTGGGGGGCGCTTAATTCACCACCACCACCACCATCCTCCTAATTGCGTTTGCGCGTATATATTATATCAATTAACGAAAGATTGTTTTGGATGATAATCAGAAAAATCAACGGGTTTATTGAAATAATGATATAACGAACAAAAAACAAACTCGAAGGGAACGAACGCATCCCAGCTGATTAAAGCCCCAGATTAGCATCTCGTTTGCGGTCAAGTGCAAAGGAATGGTGGCCGCGGAGTATCCCATCGCTATATTCAATCACTACCCACGGGTAACCCCCCCACCCCTCTTCAAGTTGCGCACATGACTTGATAAGGATCGACTGAATAGAGAGATATTAGTGTTTCTCACCAAACCGTGACTTCGAGATCACGTCTGAGCTCGCGATAAACAATTACGCTGCTTTTTTTCGAAAAAAAAAGGAAAAGAAATTAGTTCAACTCGGTTATAACGGCATTGGAGATTCCGCCATATTTTGTCGTTGTAACCGAGGTCGACAGGACCCTTTTGAATATGAAAAATACGCAGTGGGAGAAAAGTCCCGGCACATTTAAGAAATTAATTTACAAACATCAACCGATTCACATAAAAAGGTGCGGTTTACGCTCATTACGTACAGGGTGTCCCATAAAGCCGTAAATAGTTTAGGAATTCATAGCAGTTGAAAGGAAGGAATTGGTATATGTGGATGTGGTTTGTCAAAATGATATTCTCACGAAAGGGGATTTTTTTTTTTTTGGAACAGTAAAAATTTAATTCTAATTTTTGTCGATAGAGAGCACTGCACGAAAGCAAATCTTTCTTTGGAACCAAGAACAACTCCGGGTCTATCGCCATGGGCAATTCACAACCTTATTGAGTTGTGCCGGAAGTGAGAGTATGTGTGCCTAACAGTCAGAGTGCACATATATTGTGTGTGAATCTTTTGTGCTGACATCCAGGCCCCCCTAAAATTTTTAACCCCCCCCCCCCGCTTTTGAAAATACACTAAAAATGGTATATATATATATATAAATATACATACATTGAATACATGTGCTTAGCCCCCCCCCCCCCCGGAAAAAGTTGAAATGACGGTCCTGCTGACATCTATATTTAAAATTGTGAGTGAAGTGATAATTGAGATTGAGTATTTGTACCGTTTTAGGCCCGTTGCTCTCTGTGGCGAGACTAACTACGGAGATCGGCTCGCATTCGCGCCTAGAACCACAGGAAACCTACTTCATAATGCGAGTCCGTCACTCTGCCCACTCGACCACCACAGCGGCACGAAAGCAAATCACTGGGTGGGAAAAAAAATGCAAATCAGAATCATATAAAATGCAGAGTGGAGTGTGCGATTAACAGCTCATGTCCGAATTTCCTCGTTACTAGCGCTTACATAATGTTTTCACTGTGATGTTGGCATTGGAGGATGAAGCACTCGCTATTGGTGAAGGTGCTCGCGCCTCAGTAATGGAATTTCGAGAGTCCCGTACACCCTTTAGTTTCACACACAAGAGGAGGAATTTGTTCCCATAAAATTATCACAATCCAAAATCAAACGTTGCATCACATAGAAGGTGGCGGCCAAAAAAAAAAAAAAAAGGAACACGTCGAAGGAAACAACTCGTCGGTGCGGTGATTACTGTAAAAAGAATTATGACGAAAGTGGCCCAAAGTAAACGCAGACGCGGAATTCCAAAAAACACCAAGGACTTTAAGGCGCGATAACACAAACATCGACGATAACAGAGACCAAAGAAAGACACTTGAAGTAAACGTTCGCATATTATCCTGTTGGGGAGGGGAGGAGGGCACATTCGGCACTTTTACAATATGATCAAGAGAGGCCCATTCTTTGCACAAAAAACCTCTCTTTTATGGAAAAAAAAAATGTTTGCCCTCCCTCTCAAGTGTTCTCCGGGGGCAGAGAGAGCACGTGTTCATGTGCAGGCACATCATCAATGAATCGTTTTATTTGTTCGTCGTTGTGAACATGCCAATCATGAAGTAAAGGGTCTTCCATTTCGAGATCTGATAAGTTATTATGAAGATGAAAGAGAAAAAATTATCTCAAATCGCAGAAATTCCTATAAAGGCTCGTAAGGAAAGCTCTTGAATGGGCGATATTTGATAGGCTTTGTGGCCGCCTCCCCCTGGAGAGCCACGCTCGAGGTTTCCCACTCCTATGACCAGAGGCGGATTTATAGTTATTTTCCGCCGGTGGCAGAGCCGTGACTAAGATTTTTGTATTGTCTTGCCGCCCCTACTAATAGGAAAATTGACAATTTTATAAGGATGCTCAATGTGTTCACCTAAATTTTGCCACCCGGAGCCGCTGGACGCTAACCGTAAAATGCCGTAGGCAACCACAACTCGCCTGGAAGACGATCGCGGGTATGTCGGTAAATTTCGGGTAGTGGATTGGTCCACTGCGAGACAATTTTTAACCTTTCTCCGCTCTTTGAGCGTTGTATGCATATATTCTAGAAACCTTGGTTGTATGTTCCGTCTAGCCTCTAGCACAGTTTCCCAACTTCTTTTTGTCCCATCTCCCCTCAACGCAATCTAACCCATAGGATCCTATGTTATACCTGTTGCTTCTTCCGTCCCCCCCCCCCGGAACTTTCCATCGCTCCAAGGGGGCGTTAAAGCCCACGTTGGGAATCACTGCTCTAGCACCTCCTTAAGGTGCGGGCTCTTTGGCGGGGCCCTTCCATAGTGGATTTTATGTGAAAAAAAAAATGAGAATTATCCCTGGCCCCCGGCAGTCTTGCCAACTCCAGTTATCTGATGTGGTGTTCGAGTAATCACAATGACGGACTCGCATTGCGAGCAACAGGCCTACACAACGACACAATTATTCAATCATTACACATAAGCATTACACAGAAACAAACTTCACGTCACGTAGATTTCCAACATGTACCAATTCGTTAGAAGTTCCGCAAAGGAATGTAGACTAGGTGTATGTGTGGTTCCGCAAACCTTCCCTTCTTGTGGGGTGGTGGACCATGCACTGACCTAAGTTGAATAGGATCTTCCACGATATGATCCGGCACAATGATTTATGACAGTAAATATGTATATTAAGTGGTGGTGGTGCCTACGTCCTATTTCATTTTGCTCTTGGCTATGATGCAGTTGAGAGGGAAGTAGAGATACACTTATTTTTGGGATAAGTATTCAAAAATTTGTTTGAGTTCGGTAGAACAGCCTTCTCGCAGAACCCTTGGTAACTACCAAAGTTTCTTCTTTTTTTTTCTTCTGGAGTGGCCGTGGAGCCCCCTCCGCGGAGCACCGGTTGAGAACCGCTGCCTTACGACATGGGTATCGATTGCATCATAGGTTGTCTTTTTCCCCGGGACACGGAAGTTACTTCAAGGCTACCAGAAAGACAAAAACCACTGTTTTAAACGGACCCCAAACGCATAAAAACCCGTGAATGAAGTGGTTATTAATGCCCGAAACAGCATGAAAACGATAGGAGTCGAATTTCAAAAAGGTGTAGCTGGCAATAGTTGAGACCTCTATATACACACGCACACACAACCGCACTTTAGGCCTTGAGAGAGCCTTATCGGTTAATAAAGTGATCCGACTTCGGAAGAATATGTGGCTAGGAGAGAACAGGGATGAAAAGAGGTGCTTGTGTCAGAGCGATTTTTGTTTCTTTTTCCGGGAAATGAACAGGAAGTCCAATCCCAGAGGAGAAATTCGAAGCTGAAGCCGCACCGTGGGAGGGCCGTAAATGGAGAACGAGTCAGCCACAAGGAGCAAAAAAAAAATAAATAAATTGGAGATATACGGTGACCTCACCAGCTGAACCTTAGAAATATCCTCACTGAACTTGTCCTCAAAAGGGGGCGAGGCGAGGCGAGAGAAATGGAAATGCATGGTTTTTCAATGCATGAGAAAAAGCCCCCCCCCCCCATTTTGTTCATACAGACACCTATTCTCAATGACATGTGACTTCAGCGAGGAATGGATATTAGAGCGGAGGATACTGCCCCGTACAAATTATTAGATGTCTTCTTCGAGGAAATAAATTATGGCCGTGGAAGGAAGAGGGTCCACGACCTCCTGGAATTTACACACACACACAATGAAAAAAGAAACTCGTAATGGACGTAACTCACGAACAACACCTGACGCTTATCCTTAATAACGATCCAAAGCGTTTCCATTAGCGCTTTTTTTATCGATACCGACAATCCGCTGGTAGCCCCTTCCCTATATGAAATGCTTACACTGTTAAATACCTCGCTATTAGCTAAGACGTCTATAAAGGAGGTATTTTAAGGAGCTCCACTATTAATCTAGAAAACTTGCAGGAATCGAAGGAAATGACTGAGTACCAACATCAAGCACAGCCCCAGCCCTGTCCCTTGCGGGATGAGTACCAGAAGAAAATCTTGGTATCAAAAATTTTTTTGAAAATTCCAAAAAAATGAATGCTCGGGTCTGAACGGGATACGGGGGAAGGCCCCCAGAATCCGAATACCGTGTCGGTAGGACTTGGCTGCCATAAGGTGAATGTACATAACTGGATGATCTCTTCCATCGGAAAATCGGGGTGTGCATAGTGGGCTGTAGCCCAGGGCGCGAGTTCGAGGGGGTGGAAAATTTGGGGATTGAACAAGAAAATTATTAGTAGTAAATTGTATAGCTTAGGGGTCATTCAAGTATTACGTCAGCATCGAGGGGGGGGGGGGTTCGGATTTGCTGACTTTTGATGACAAGGGGGGAGGGTGGTTTGGAGGTTGCTTACGTCATCAACCACCCGTTTTTGAAGATATGAAATATTCTAAGCTGCTGACGGGGGGAGGTCAGAAACGGCTGAAAATCTGCTTATGTAATATTTGAATGGCCCCTTACAAGCAGTAAGACCGTGAATCTGTTTCTGCCTGAGAGCAAGGGACTAGGTAAGTGAATGAACAAAATGAAAACGAGTCACCAGCGGGGTTTGCAAGCACGCGAAGGATCAAAAGAGAGCAAAGAACCAGTCAGTGAGTAACCAAAAGGGCGACCAAGAGTGTGTCTGAACGTGGGAGCAGGGGCGCACGCAGGATCGATTTGGGGGGGGGGGGGGCTACAAAAATCTTCATCCCGAGAAATTTTGACCACCTTTCAGAAAGCATTTAAATTAACAAATTGGTTAATATAAACCATATGAAAAATAATTTCCTTTCCATTTTCACTGAAATATTAATGTTTTTCTTCTAATTTTTGGTTGGCTTGGGGGAGGGGGGGGGCACGAAATCCTTGAGCGTGGGAAGAGGGGGGAGGAGAGACTTAGAGATCAATGGAATAGGTCAGTGAGCGACAAAAAGAGTGACCATGAGACTGACGGAAAGAGTGGCCTAGATAGAGCATGTGAGCGACCTAGAGACCGGCGCATTTACAGAAGCAGGGCCCAAGCGGATTATAGCGCAGGGCCGCAGTTTCGGGGAAATGATATGGTCAAGAAAACTGAACTAGAATAGAAAACGTCATCGTCCTGAATCGAATTCGACCATCATAATCACTCTTTATAATCGACACGCAAATGATCATGATGGACTATCAATTACAACCATCCACTTAAAAAAAACAACAACATATAAAGCAGCGAAACAATATAATGTTGTAACAATTTGTCATCAAAACCCACTGACCTCCAATCACAGCGTGCGCGTGTCCATGTTCACACACACACACATGCGGTAATCATACAACATGCTCTACTTAAACAACGGTATATGCCTTCGAAACACTGAAAATAAATTTTAAAAAAAGGCACAAAATCTCCTTCCCCCCTTCAACATTTCTATATCGATATAATATGATGACCGGTATGATCGATTCACTGATATCGGTGTTCAATGAAACACGGACGCACGTGGTTATCGGCTGATAACACGGGAATAATAAACGAATAGTCCTTTTTCATAACCTTCTACGAGGAAGAGAAAAACCAAATCGCATGACCCTATTTGGACTCGATTCGAAATCATGTTTTAAAAAAAAATAACTTTGACCGTTTTAATTTTCAGTTTACCATAATGCGTATAATTGGGGGCGATATCCATCCAGAAACAGCGGCAAAATTAAATATACTAGAGCAGTGGTTCTCAACCGGTGGTACTGGGATACTTCAAGGGGGGCCACGGAAGAAAATGGAGAAAGGGACCATGACAATTGGTTTGGAGGGCTGCAGAGAGCCGAGAAGAAAAATTAAGGTGTGAAGAAATAAAGCTTTTATATTAGTGACTATACACTTACAGAATCCAACAAAACTACCCCCAAAACAAGGGTCGTCTTTAGGGCATGGACCCACCCGGGCCTCGACACCTACATTTTGAAGCAGGTTCCCTAGGATAGATTTTTCAGACCCCCCCCCCCTAAATTAAATTTGTAGTGTGAAAAACAAAAAAAAATGATGAAAACCATATCAGACCCGGGCTGTAGCTCTGTCAGTACCACTCTTGTGAGGGGTCATGCCCGGGGGGGTCTCATGTCCAGTGACCCCACCTGATGATATTTTGTATAGTACAATAAATTTTGAAAATAAGTAGGAAATATGTAGGCTGTTTATTTCTGATTAAGTATGGGACTGCCATGGCATCATTTTGCATAGGGGGCCCATGATGTTGAGACGGCCCTGAATAAAACTCAGATTAGTGGGGAGCTCAATAAATTCGAGGGCAATCTTATTCGTAAAATTTTCATTCAGTACAAATTCACTGAAAAAATCAATTCAATACGTATGAAGGATCTTGCTTCTAGATGAGGGTCGGAGACTCTGGGTAAGACAGGGGAGCCACGGGCAAAAAAACATGGTTCAAAGGGGGCCACGGGCAAAAAAAGGTGAAGAAACGCTGCACTAGAGCATTGTTTCCCAAAGGGGGCGATGTAATGGTCTAGAGCAGCGGTTCTCAACCGGTGCTCCTTGTGCACTCTACAGGGGCAACGCGGCCGCTCTAGGAAAATAAAAAACATTAAAATTTAAAAAAATAGTTATAAATATTTTTTAATAGTAAAAATATATCAGTAACTAATGAATAATTAAAAATGGGCCCCTAGGGGCTCCGCCATAGAATTTTTTTACTAAAAAGTGCTCCGCGAGTCATAAAAGGTTGAGAACCGCTGGTCTGTGGGGGGGAGCGGTAGAATCTTTGAGTTTTGTATAGGGTCCTATGGGTTGACTTGAGTTGGGCGGCGATGAGAAGAGAAATTTTTTGAGGCGGGCGATGGAACCGTAAGTTTGGGAGACAATGCGCTAGAGCAGCATTCCTAAACCTTTCTTGACTCGCGGAGCCCCACGACAACGCCCACCTATACTCTATTTGTCAAATTTACTAATTTGATCCTGAAAAGTACACGGGATCCCCCCCCCCCGCAACATGGACAAAACCTGCCCTTGAAGCACCTCTCCAGTCAAGAACCCTCTGCACTAGGGCAATACCATCTATATCAGAAGGCCTCCGCGCGAAGCTCCTGACGTTACTGAAGAAGTTATTTCACCTGTAGCCGTTGGATATAGCTAACTGACGCATGCGATATCTTTACGTTTTCTTGGTTTTTTTTGCAGTATATCCAATGACTGCAGGTGAGATGGTCTACTGTTATAGATGGTATTGATTAGGATGAGGGTGTTCAACACAAGTGTGTGCGGACTTCAATGATTTGGAAACGTGTCGCGGGCCACTTAAGCTATCTCTAAATGCATCGCTAGTCACTCAAGTGGTCTGGAACTATGCCGCGGTGATCTATAAATTTGATGCGGGTCACTTAAGTGATCTGTAAATATATCGGAAGTCACTGACCTGAAAATGTGCCGCGTGCCGATCCTAGCACTATCCTGTGGGCCACGTATAGAACTGCGCCGCGGTGTCTATAAAAGCATCGCGGGGCCACACATAACCTTAAATGTGCCGCGGGCCGCTTGAGTGATGTGAGAAACCATGCCACTTAGGGGTCATTCAAGTATTACGTCAGCATCGAAGGGGGGGGGGGGTTCGGATTTGCTGAATTTTGATGACAGGGGGGGGGGGGGGTTTGAAGGTTGCTTACGTCATCAACCACCCCTTTTTGAAGATATGAAATATTCTAAGCTGCTGACGGGGGGGGGGGGTCAGTGTTTTGCTGCCGTCTCCAGCGAGGTCCAACCCTTCCGGGTAAATGGCTTACATCCCACCAGGGACAGAGCCTGGACTACGACTGGCCTTTAAGTGTTTTGCTGACTTTTGCTGACCGGGGGGGGGGGGGTCAACATTGGCTAAAAATCTGCTTACGTAACACTTAAATGGCCCCTTAGGTGATCTGGGGGATTAATTTTCTGCAGCTTAATTCTGTACCGCTATGGTGGTCGAGTGGTCATAGTGACGGACTCTGGTTTTCTGTGGTCCCCAACTTCATGGCGCGAATGCGAGTCGATCTCCTCGTTAAAAAGTCTCGCCACAGAGAGCAACAGACCTACAAACAGCAAAAATGTAATTCAATCATAACGCATCACTCACTTCACTTCTGAAATATAGATGGCCGCTCTGAAAAATCAGACACAACACTACAGACTCTTAGGTACAGACGCAGTTACACCTCCGGCACAACTGGCTAGGTAGTAAATCGCCCATAAATGGTGATAGACCTGAGTTGTGCTCGGTTTGAGAAAAGAAAAAAAAAAAAAGCTTAATTCATTTTTTTTTAATAAAATTATGTTTGAGGTCATGGGCCACGTCAGAGGCCACATTTGGCTCCCGGGCCATGGGTTTGACCATGTATGGGGTCTAAGTCCCTTTCATAACCTTCAGGAGAGGGAGAAAAAATCGCATGACCCCAACTAGACTCGATTGGAAATCATGTTTTGAAGGAAAAAAAACTTTGACCTTCTTAACTTCCATTTTACGGTCGTTATGAACATGATGCGTATAATTGGCGTGATATCCATCCCGAAACAGCGTCAAAATCGAACGCACTATAGGGTAAAAAGGATAAAGCATTCTTCATATGTTTCGATGTCAGGACAGAGGCGTTTTCATGAGAAAACTACATACCAGTTTGTTTTTTTTTTCATGGGAAAACTTCCAGCGGCAGCCATTATTTCAGCTATTGTTTGAACAAAATTTTTTGTTTTTTTTCAACCGAGTTGCTGGTTGGAAAAACGGGCATTGCCCGGATGCGTCTCGTAAAAAGCCCTTTCAATGCATTTAATACGGACTCTGTCGACGTCATGGATCTTGAACGACTGCCAAAGTGGCCCACCCGAAAAAAAAAAAATGCTTTTATCATCATCATCATTATTCTGTTTTGTTTTTTTCTCCACCATCACCACACTATCACTAACCAAAATGGCAACAGAAATGTTTGTGAAGGTCTTTTCTTGTGTAAGGAGGGGGGAAAAAAAGAAAGAGAAAACATTCGTTATAGCGATTTGTTTTCTCTATCATCCGTGTTATTTTTACTATAACGAGTGCTTTTTTTTTGCATCGGTGGCCGTTTCAGCGTAAATCAATGTTAATAAAAAAACGGAATTTCCAGGGGGGGAGGGGAATATTATCCTGAAAATTACGACAGCAGAAAAAAATTTTGATAATTTTTTTTTTGGAAAAAACTAACGCTGAAATCGTCAAACAAATAGAAGTTGTTGCTGAGAAAACAATTGGGAACGAAATCGTTGTTGGGCGAAAGAGAATTGCTAGAACTCGTTATGAAAACACTCATATTCAAATTATTGTTGAGAAAAAAAACTGATATTCAAGGGGGAGGAAAATTTAAATTGTTTTTAAGAAAAAACTGACTCTCTGAAGACTGTTAGGTAAACTGACTCTGGAGCCATTGTTGGGAAAAGTGGCTTTATAGCCATTGTTGGGAAAAGTGACTTTATAGCCATTGTTGGGAAAAGTGACTCTGGAGCCATTGTTGGGAAAAGTGACTTTATAGCCATTGTTGGGAAAAGTGACTTTATAGCCATTGTTGGGAAAAGTGACTCTGGAGCCATTGTTGGGAAAAGTGACTTTATAGCCATTGTTGGGAAAAGTGACTTTATAGCCATTGTTGGGAAAAGTGACTCTGGAGCCATTGTTGGGAAAAGTGACTTTATAGCCATTGTTGGGAAAAGTGACTTTATAGCCATTGTTGGGAAAAGTGACTCTGGAGCCATTGTCGGGTAAGCTGAGTCCGGAGCCATTGTTGGGAAAACTGACTCTGGAGACATTGTTGGGTAAACTGACTCTGGAACTCTTATTAGGAAAACTAACTACTTCACCAAACACCAACTCTGACCATATCGCTGTATTGCAATTTACTGCCATTAATGAGATGGGTGCTGTCAAGTTCGTTTGAGAAAATATCTTATCTATATCCTCAGACACGGAATCCAGGACCGTGACACAGTGCCGCAACTAGATACTTTGTCACCCAAGGCAAGCCGGAATTTTGGCGCCCCTTGCATGTAGAGGAAGTAGTTAAAGGGTCAATTCGGCTGCCCTTCTGGTTCAGCGCCCGGGGCACCAGACCCGCCTGCTTCCCCGGCGTGACAGCAACCTTCACGGTGGTACCACAACGCCACTCGGGCGCTGGGAAAGCTAACTGGAACCCTTGTTGTGGGAAAACTGATTCTGGAACCATTGTTAGGAAAACACTCGTGTTTGAATTACCGTTGAGAAAAACTGATGTTGAAACCATTGTTCAAAAAAAAGCATTGTTAAAATTACCGTATTCGAGGAAAAACTGACTCTGAAGACCTTAATCCCGAATAGCTAACTTATTTCTAGAGAGAAAAAAACACGTGGAAACCACATTCTCAAGATCGCTGCTGAGAAAAAGAGGACGAAATCATTGTTGGAGGGAGGGAACATGTAAGAACCGTAAAAAAATTATCAACTTATTAGAAAAAATTTTATTTCGAACTTCATGAGAAAAATTGATGTTGGAATCATTGTTGGGAAAACTAGCTCTGGAACCATTGTTAGGGAAACTGACTCTGGAACCATTGTTGGGAAAATTGACTCTGGAACCATTGTTGGGAAAACTGACTCTGAAACCATTGGTGGGAAAAACTGACTCTGGAACCATTGTTATGAAAATGCTTGTGGTCAAATTATTGTTGAGAAAAACCGATGATACAACCACTGTTCAAGAAAAAAGAACATTGTTGAAATTAGATAAAAATTGACTCTGAAACAGTTGTTATCAAAACACTTATGTTCAAATTATCGTTGAGAGAAACTAATGCTGAAACAATTGTTAAAAAATGGTTAAACTTATTTCAGAAAAACCGACTCTCTGAAATCATTGTTAACCTTATTTTTGGAAAAAAAGAAAAAAAAACTGACACTGAAATCATTCCCAAAGTTGTTGCCGAGAAAGAATGAGAAAAAAATCATTGCTGAGGGGCAAAAATATGTTCGTTCCATTGTTGAGGAAAAACTTACTGTTATGAAAACAAAAACCCTTTGCTGAGAAAAATTGATGCTGAAACCATTGTTGGGAAAACTAAAATTCTTAATACAAGATATACAGAAAACTGGATGTTGTGAAGATATTTATTATTCGAGATGTTAATTTTTTAAGGAAGGAAAAAACTCATCTCTGCCTCTACCAGACATGACTCTCATGTCATAAAATTCTTAAATAATTTTTTTTAGAAAACTGATGCTGAAACCATTGTTAACTTTACGTTTGAAAAAAGCTGACGCCGAACTCATTCTTGAAGTTGTTCCTGAGAAACAATGAGATGAAATCATAGCTGGGGGGGAAGGGGGGGGGGGCACGGGATTGTTCGAACTAAAAAAAAAAATGATGCTGGAACCATTATTCAAGAACAATTAAACATTGTTAAAATTATTTTTGTGAAACACTGACTCCGAAATCACTACTGAGGGAAAAATTGATGCTGAAGCCGATGATGAATGCAATGCTGTCCGTCGTCCAACCCCCCCTACGCTTTTTTTTGTCAATGACGTGTAAAAACATGTCTCAACGCGTCAAGACCCTACCCTTCGGCCTAGTTCGCAGTAGCCTCTAAAAACGAGTGGGCCAACGGCCTCGAATTGAACAGGAGCCCCTGAAACGGAGCTTTCAATAGCTTTTTATAAAGGATGTTTGTAAAAAAAGAAAATTGCATCACTCTTTCCGTCCTCGCTCACTAAGTAACTCACTCTTTCGGTCGCTCCAGTGCTTACATACACACCTTCTCGGTCGTGCCCTGCACACTTTCTTGCTCATTCCCATACTCACTCTTTTGGTCGTTTTACATACTGGTTTGGTCATTCACACTCTCTAGGAGATTCTTTTGGTTCCCACACTGGTCCAGTCCTTCGCTCTGTAGGTCGCTCTTTTGATCACGCACATTGCTTACACCCTCTCTAGCAAGCTACTCTTTTGGTCACTCAAGTGTTTGAACAATCTCCATGCCACTCTTTTGGTCGCTTCCGTACTCACACACTCTTTGGTCGTTTCACATACTTGCACACTGTTTTGGTCACTCACACGCAAACTGACCTAGTCCTTCGCTCTCAAGGTCGCTGTTTTGGTCATTCACATTTCATACAACCTCTCTGGTAAGTTACTCTTTTAGTCACTTAGAATCACTTGCTGAACAATCTCCATGCTACTCTTTTGATCATTCTCATACTTATAAACACTCTAGGAAATTAACTATTTTGAACTCTCTCACTCTTTTTTGCCACTCTCTGACCAAAAGAGTGTCAAGATCACTCTTTTGGTCGTTTCACATACGTGCACACACACTCTGCCTAGGTGACTCCTTTGGCCGCCGCTGACTGAGCTTGTCCCTCGCTCTCTCTAG
This sequence comes from Pholcus phalangioides, assembly GCF_987345545.1. Classification (NCBI taxonomy): domain Eukaryota; kingdom Metazoa; phylum Arthropoda; class Arachnida; order Araneae; family Pholcidae; genus Pholcus; species Pholcus phalangioides. The sequence goes on along the minus strand of NW_028301616.1, from coordinate 17,684,339 downwards.
GCCCCCGAAGCAGAATGTGCTGAAATCTGTGACGTAACGACGCAGAACAAACAGGAAGAATTTCAAACATAACGGAACTTTTACGGATTATTATTGTGGGATTGTTATTATGGGCATTTTCATCACAGAACCATTTCCAGTCAGCCGAGGGCTCGTTGCAGAAACATTCTGCTTTGGGGACAAGACCCTTCTTATGTCGGTCCACACCTGGTCTTATCCAGTTCAGGAGGGGGGGGGGGGGGGGGAGGAAGAGGTCGTTTACATAATGACTTCCACAATTAAATTAGAGCATATTCGCATGAAATGCTCAATGAAACGGACAAGTAACAAAACTAAATGAAATACTTGGATCATAAATAAAATTCAATGAAACTTTGGAATTACTTTAAAAATGATTATTTTATTTATGTGTTTCCAGCTCATGTACGGGTTCTCAGAAAAAATCGCTTTGCCCAGAGTCTAGAGGTCTCCGGAGAATGCACACATAATACTGCAGCAGCCCCAACCCCCAGGCTTGGAACTTTGATACACCCCTGATAAGACGGACCCCCCACACATAGTGAATTTACAATGTAAAAAACAAAAGCATAAAAATTGTCTTAAGTTGACGGACTGGGGCATAGGCGGAGGTAGACTTGGAAGTCTGGGGGGGGGGGGGAGGTCATTATTGCTAAAGGGAGGGGGCACGATGATGATGTCAATTCATATATACACATATACATTAGATCTGCCCACTCCACTTTTGACCCGGGGGGGGGGGGGCATGCCCATGGACTGGGGTCCTGTTAACCCCTTGGGGGGCATGACCCATCATGACGTTACTGCGTATTTATATCGAATGAAAGATACATGATTTCCACACAGAAACGAGCATACAAAAAAAAAAAAACAATCCAGGGTCGTGAGCGGAGGGAGGGTCAAGGGCCGGAAATTTATCGGGAAAAGGTGCAAAAAAAAAAAATACAATTTTGCCACCCTTCAGGTCCAATAATTCATTTGTCAGGACGGGACTTGACAAATCCCAGGTGACAGGTCGCAGTGTGTCTGTATAATACAAGGCTTGACAAATCGAAGAAAAATATTTTGGCGCCAGCCCAAAAACCAAGCATGGTAGTTTGCTCAAGGCCGGTCCTGAATAACGTTTTCTTTTACTTTCCCCATATTAAAAGACGTAGTAATGAAATCAGAAAATTTTGGGTCGCCCTTAGACTCCGATCAATCAAGCCCTGATATGTATGTAACAGTATGTGACAAGACTTGACAAATCCCAAGCGCCAGGTCGTCACGGCGACCAAAAAAAAAAAAATATATCGGCACCAAAAATTTTCTGTGTGATTACTAGCTCGGGACAAAAGAAATATGTCTGGCTCTTGAAATATTTGATTGGCGCCTAGGTTTTTACCAAGCTCCGATGTACAAATACGTATAATCACCAGGACCGCAACTAGATGGTTGGTCAGCCGAGACAAAGCGCATTCTGGCACCCCCCTTGAAATAAATGATGGAGAGGAGGTTAGAGCGGTGTTCCTAAAAATGTGCGTCGCCAACCTTTGCCAGGGGCGTCACGGTGAGCAGGAGATGTTGATTCCTGTGCCTATTTATACTTTGAAGGGGTTATTTTATAGGTGAAAATATCTAATAAATTATTCTGGGGAGTCACAGGTGAACTCATGAATTGGGCAAGGGATCCGCGGGTGACAAAATTTTAAGAACCACTGGGTAAGAGGGTAAGATTTGGGCCCTTCTTGTGGTCCGGAGCCCCGGTCACCAGATCCGTCCGCCCAGGTGGGTGCGTGCTGTCAGGACTCCGGACGATTCTCGTCTTTTTTTTTTTTCACGCTATAGAAGGGGACCCCTAAAAGGTCTGGCCGGGGTTCCCGCCAAAGATTTCAGCCATGCCCCCCCCCCCCCCCCAGGAGCGTCAGAAATTTTTCAAGCCAGTGGGTTCACCACTCGCGTTTCATTGCATTAGTTCTTCTGAGGGGTGCTCGGAACCCCATTTTACAAACTTCCTGGGTGCTCGAGCACCCGCAGCAACTGCTCCCCCCCCCACCCCACCCCAGTTACGGTGCTGATAATCACTACCAAAATAAATTTTGAAGTGCGCGATTGGATGGCCTTCGCACCTTCATAAATTCAACAAGATGAGAAAAGTGGCAACATTGTACACAAAAAAAAGAGAGGAAAAACGAAAAAAAAGACTAAAATATAAAAGGCCAATTTAGGGGGAGGGGGGCCTCGTTAGGCCACGCGAGAAACGCACCGATTCCCCCACACACAAAATCCACCAAGCGATTCAAACCCCGTTACAACAACAACAAAAATTTGTGGATAGGAGGATCCTTATCTCGCATCAAGATTAAAAAAAAGTCACATTAAGGTACCATAAATCATAAATCCCAACGCTCACGCCCTCATATAGTACGTGTTGAAACCGTGAAAATAATAATAATTCAATTGAAAATTCATTCATTGCCCACCCTCTCTTTGCTGTCACATTAAATCCAATGAATAATAATGGAAGGAGATATACTCTCTGTCACACACACACACAAAAAAAGCAAATAAAACATTCGCAAAAAGCGGGTGGTGGTAACGCTATAAAAATCGACTCACCTGTTGAATGGCCCCCTTCCGCTGTTGATACATGAAAAGTACGGTCGGAGGAAGAGAGGAGAACTCACATCCACTGCAGCATAATAATAATAATAATAATAATTCGAAAAATGTATCCGATTTTTTTGGTATTTAATTTGGAGAATTCCACTCGCGATGATAATCCACAAAGTAAATCCACGGCTGTGCGTTTGTCGCTGAGACGAACAACAACAAAAAAATATGTATATTAAATGGAAGGAGAATGATCGCGGCGGTGTTGTATGAACAGAACGATGGCACACCGGCACCTGTGCTTCGTCATCTGCATCGAGAAATGAAAATATAATAATAATAGGAATTCCGTACGTTTCGAGGAGAGAGAGAGAGAGAAGGAGAGGAGAGGCGCTCACGGGTTCAAAACCCCGACTGGGCGGGCGTCACGAAACGTCAGTCTGTCACTTCTTCGCTCTGCCTGGGAATGCGGCATTTTCTCATCGCGGGGAAGCCAAATTTGGCGAGGTTGTTTTTTCTTTTACTGGTTTGCTCTTGGCGAGATTTGATTTTTTTTTTTTTTTTAATGCGTTTTGAATGTTTTTCTCCTGTCTGTATTATAGGTTTCCGACATACAATAATGATGGGGGCCAGATGTCTCCCCGATCCGCCATTACAAATATGATATGGAATTCACCGCAATTTTTAGCTTGGACCAGATCCACTTTGATGACAATAATTGGCGCTCATAACAGATTTGTTATTCGCGGTAAAAAAAAAAAAAAAATTGAAATTCAGTATAATTAAATTTATTGCTCATGCAAAAAAAAAAAACCATTTCAACATGAAAAAAAATATATATATATATTTAAACATGACAAAATATTTTAACCCGAAAACCACAATATGATACGCACAGAAGCGGATTTTGGTCAGTTGAGGCCCCGGCCACAAGAGAAAATATTGGGCACCCCCCCTTAAATTAGAAAAAAGTGTAAAGTTTGGATTTTTCGGGGCCCTTCAGAAGTTGGAGCCCAGGGCGCGTGCCCTGGTTCGTACCCGCCTCTGGATCCTTACAAGAAAAAATATTGTCACTCGTATCAATAACTTCCCACCCCCAGACTTCCAAGTCTATCTCCGGCTATGGTTTCATTCAGTTGACCAGATTCAAATTTCTTTTTTGCGGGATACTTTCCCAAGGGATCTATAAAATGTATGGGGGCCATTCAGGTATTACGTAAGCAGATTTTCAGCCATTTTAACCCCCCGCCTTCCCCCCCCCCCTGTCCGTTATACAGGACACAGTTGTCAGGATACAGTTATCATTCGGTTGTTGTTATCAGAAACCCCCGAGTCCCAATGTGATCATATTGAGCGGCGTGGACTGTATTCAAATTTGTTTTCTTACCGTATACGCCATTGTTTCGAGTGTGTAACGATAATTAATCACGTCGGCCTGTGATGCGACAGAAATGAAAGCCATGGGAAGATGACCAACTCTCTCGACCGTTAATTAATGGCCAACAACAATGTGATAATTCTAAGCCGAGAGAAGCCTAATCCCAATTTTTATCGTCTTCCCTCCATTATCCGCGTTTGTTGTTATCATCATTGTTAGTGGATGGCCAAGAACATGGAGGATCTTCACGGAGAATCTCGCGTGACTGCGAGACAGTCGTAATAAAAAAAAAAGTTGTTTTTTTTTGCTCGAGAGTGGTGAATCTCGATATAACGAACGACGTGTTATGTCGCTGCCGTGGGAATTAAAATGGTGGCAAAAAGAGAGGAGGTAGTATAATAAATAACCAGGGGCGGCTTAAGCGAGGGTGCAAGGGGTGCGGCTCACGCAGGCGGCAGGTTGTAAGGTGCGGCAGCGTAGATTTTAGTTGAGACTCCAAAATTTAACACAGTGAAAATTCACATGGCATCACGCTTTTGAGTCATACCTCGACAACGAAAACGTTGAGAAAATAGACGCAGGGCCTCTGACCGTAACACCAGAAACAAAAATGTAAACTATTGGAGCGGCTCGAGATAAAATCTGTACCCGTACGGGACCCCATAGGCCCTACATCCTGCGTCAGGGCCTCAGGGCTGGAATCTTTTGCCGGACCCAAGCAAAATTTTCCATGAGGCCCCTTCTGCAGTTAATTTATAGTGTGGGGGAAAAAAAGAAAAATTATAAAAATTCAGTCCCGGGCCTCACGGCCGTAACTAGGACTTTTCGCGCCCTGGGCAAAGATTATTTTGCCACCCCTACAACTTTAAAATTCGATAATTTTGTAATGGTGTTCTTTGTTCCCACCTAAAACTGCCGCTCCTTAAATTTTGTCGCCAGCGGCAGTTGCCCCCCCCCTTCCGCCTTTCTTTCTAGATACGGCGTTGCCGGGTTCCCAAGCTGGAGCCCTGTCCCTTGGGGATGATGCCACTCCCTCACAACTTATGCACACAATTTCCTAGCAAACAAAAAAATTTTTTCGCCCTTTCACTTCGGATTTCGTGCTCCTCCAGAGCAGACAGAAAACATTTCATTATATTTTTTATTTTTTTTTGGCCGATGAACGTTTTTCTTACCCATTCACCTTGGATTCAGGTCAGCCATGGCCCTCACAAGAGCGGGGCTGAGAGGGTCCGGGACAATTCTCATAATTTTTTGCCTTTTTCACGCTTTAAATCAACTGTAGAAGGGCCCCTCCAGACCAACCGTGGTCCCCCCGCTCTGTCCCCCTAGGAGATATAAGCTGGTTCGTCTCAGGAGACGTGGGCCACGGTGGAAAAATAAAAGGGCCCGTGAGAAGTCTGACTGTGTGTGGGGGTGGGGGGAGCGCAAGAGATCCCAGCCTAGGCACCGAGCTCTAGGATGGAGGGGGGCATGCCCTAACCCAGAATTCGTTCCACAATAGTCACATGAAAACAAAGGAAAAATTCGGCTTCTCATTTGTCCGGTCCCTGGAGTACCAGAAACAACTTTATAAAAAAATTCTTAATAAAAATAACCTCGGCTATATCTATCATCTTTACAGGGTAAGGGGTCATTCAAGTATTACATAAGCAGATTTGCAGCCATTTTTGACCTCCCCCCCCCTTGTCAGCAAAACACTGACCCCCCCCCCCCGTCCGCAGCTCAGAATATTTCATACTTCAAAAAGGGGTGATTGATGACGTAAGCAACCTTCAAACCCCTTCCCCTCAGTCATCAAAAGTCAGCAAATCCGAACCCCCCCCCCCCCCCGATGCTGACGCAATACTTGCATGACCCCGTAAGTGATGATGGCTCACAAAAAATAAGTGCTGTTCATTACAAGAACGGTAAAATAATTCTGTAACAAAAACCAGAAAAATTCTATTTCAAAACCGGGACGTATAGTCACACACATTTTGCACGGTAAACAATGATGAACTGCTTTCTTCTGAAAAAATCTCGAGCTCCCCTTCACTGAAGCCAGCCCTGTCAGCCTCCTGCCAGGGTTGCCATTAGGGGCGGCATATGAGGCTTCGCATACGGGCGGCAGTTAAGCTCGAGCCGCCTCCTGTAAATAACCATGGAACGAAATGCCAGAAATAATTTCAAAATTAAGAAAATTATTGACAGAGATAATTTCAGAATTAGAGGAAAAAAAAGTGTTTCGCAATTAATGAAAATTCATTATTAATGGGAAATATTTTTAGAAGTATTTGGAAGAAATATTCTCCAGATTCATATTTAATGAAAAAAAAGTATCAGAATTAATGAGAAAAAGAATTGATGAAAAAATGCAGTAATTTCGGAATTGATGGAAAAATACTTTCAGAATTAAATGAAGATGGATATTTATTTAATTAAACAAATAGTTTTAGAGTTAATGAAATTCATATTTAATGCGAAAATAATTTCAGAATTCATGAAATTCTTACTTTAAAAAAAAATTTTAAAAATATATTAAGAAATATAGTAATTTCAAAACTGATGTAAAAAATAATTTCAAAATTAATGAAGATTCATGTTTAATGAGAAAATTAATTGATGAAGAGATGTGTGTGTGTGCAGTAATTTCAGAATTGATGAAAAATAATTACAGAATTGATGGAAAAATGCAGAAATGTCAAAATTGATGAAGAAATGCTGTAATTTGGAAATTCATGAAATTAATGAATGTGATTCATATTTATTTAATAAAAAAACCATTTCAGAAATAATGAAGATTAATGAAGATCCTTATTTAATGAAAGAATGATTTAAGAATTTTTCGATGAAAAAACAAAATAATTCAGAAAAATAATAAAAATAATAAAATTCAATAAAAATAATTTCAGAATTAATGAAGTTTCTTATTCAATGAAAAGAATAATTTCAGAATTAATGAAGATTCTTATTCAATGAAAGGAATAATTTCAGAATTAATGAAGATTCTTATTCAATGAAAAAAATAATTTCAGAATTAATGAAGATTCTTATTCAATGAAAAGAATAATTTCAGAATTAATGAAGATTCTTATTCAATGAAAAAAATAAATTTCGGAATTAATGAAGATTCTTATTCAATGAAAAAAATAAATTTCAGAATTAATGAAGATTCTTATTCAATGAAAAAAAATAAATTTCAGAATTAATGAAGATTCTTATTTAATGAAAAAATAATTTCAGAAGTAATAAACATTCTTATTCAATGAAAATTAATAAAGATTCTTATTCAATGAAAAAAATAATTTCGGAATTAAAGATTCTTATTCAATGAAAATTAATAAAGATTCTTATTCAATGAAAATTAATAAAAAAGATTCTTATTCAATGAAAATTAATAAAGATTCTTATTCAATGAAAATTAATAAAGATTCTTATTCAATGAAAATTAATAAAGATTCTTATTCAATGAAAAAAATAATTTCAGAATTAAAGAAGATTCTTATTCAATGAAAATTAATAAAGATTCTTATTCAATGAAAATTAATAAAGATTCTTATTCAATGAAAATTAATAAAGATTCTTATTCAATGAAAATTAATAAAGATTCTTATTCAATGAAAATTAATAAAGATTCTTATTCAATGAAAAAAATAATTTCAGAATTAAAGAAGATTCTTATTCAATGAACAAAATAATTTCAGAATTAAAGAAGATTCTTATTCAATCAACAAAATAATTTCAGAATTATTGAAGATTCTTATTCAATGAAAATTAATAAAGATTCTTATTCAATGAAAATTAATAAAGATTCTTATTCAATGAAAATTAATAAAGATTCTTATTCAATGAAAAAAATAATTTCAGAATTAAAGAAGATTCTTATTCAATGAACAAAATAATTTCAGAATTAATGAAGATTCTTATTCAATGAAAAAAATAAATTTCAGAATTAATGAAGATTCTTATTTAATGAAAAAATAATTTCAGAAGTAATAAACATTCTTATTCAATGAAAATTAATAAAGATTCTTATTCAATGAAAAAAATAATTTCGGAATTAAAGATTCTTATTCAATGAAAATTAATAAAGATTCTTATTCAATGAAAATTAATAAAAAAGATTCTTATTCAATGAAAATTAATAAAGATTCTTATTCAATGAAAATTAATAAAGATTCTTATTCAATGAAAATTAATAAAGATTCTTATTCAATGAAAAAAATAATTTCAGAATTAAAGAAGATTCTTATTCAATGAAAATTAATAAAGATTCTTATTCAATGAAAATTAATAAAGATTCTTATTCAATGAAAATTAATAAAGATTCTTATTCAATGAAAATTAATAAAGATTCTTATTCAATGAAAATTAATAAAGATTCTTATTCAATGAAAAAAATAATTTCAGAATTAAAGAAGATTCTTATTCAATGAACAAAATAATTTCAGAATTAAAGAAGATTCTTATTCAATCAACAAAATAATTTCAGAATTATTGAAGATTCTTATTCAATGAAAATTAATAAAGATTCTTATTCAATGAAAATTAATAAAGATTCTTATTCAATGAAAATTAATAAAGATTCTTATTCAATGAAAAAAATAATTTCAGAATTAAAGAAGATTCTTATTCAATGAACAAAATAATTTCAGAATTAATGAAGATTCTTATTCAATGAAAAAAATAAATTTCAGAATTAATGAAGATTCTTATTTAATGAAAAAATAATTTCAGAACTAATGAAGATTCTTATTTAATGAAAAAATAATTTCAGAAGTAATAAATATTCTTATTCAATGAAAATTAATAAAGATTCTTATTCAATGAAAAAAATAATTTCAGAATTAAAGAAGATTCTTATTCAATGAACAAAATAATTTCATAATTAATGAAGATTCTTATTCAATGAAAAAAATTATTCCAGAATTAATGAAGCGTCTTATTTAATGAAAAAATAGTTTCAGAATTAAAGATTCTTATTCAATGAAAATTAATAAAGATTCATATTCAATGAAAATTAATAAAGATTCATATTCAATGAAAATTAATAAAGATTCTTATTCAATGAAAATTAATAAAGATTCTTATTCAATGAAAATTAATAAAGATTCTTATTCAATGAAAATTAATAAAGATTCTTATTCAATGAAAAAAATAATTTCAGAATTAAAGAAGATTCTTATTCAATGAACAAAATAATTTCAGAATTAAAGAAGATTCTTATTCAATCAACAAAATAATTTCAGAATTATTGAAGATTCTTATTCAATGAAAATTAATAAAGATTCTTATTCAATGAAAATTAATAAAGATTCTTATTCAATGAAAATTAATAAAGATTCTTATTCAATGAAAATTAATAAAGATTCTTATTCAATGAAAAAAATAATTTCAGAATTAAAGAAGATTCTTATTCAATGAACAAAATAATTTCAGAATTAATGAAGATTCTTATTCAATGAAAAAAATAAATTTCAGAATTAATGAAGATTCTTATTTAATGAAAAAATAATTTCAGAACTAATGAAGATTCTTATTTAATGAAAAAATAATTTCAGAAGTAATAAATATTCTTATTCAATGAAAATTAATAAAGATTCTTATTCAATGAAAAAAATAATTTCAGAATTAAAGAAGATTCTTATTCAATGAACAAAATAATTTCATAATTAATGAAGATTCTTATTCAATGAAAAAAATTATTCCAGAATTAATGAAGCTTCTTATTTAATGAAAAAATAGTTTCAGAATTAAAGATTCTTATTCAATGAAAATTAATAAAGATTCATATTCAATGAAAATTAATAAAGATTCATATTCAATGAAAATTAATAAAGATTCTTATTCAATGAAAATTAATAAAGATTCTTATTCAATGAAAATTAATAAAGATTCTTATTCAATGAAAATTAATAAAGATTCTTATTCAATGAAAATTAATAAAGATTCTTATTCAATGAAAATTAATAAAGATTCTTATTCAATGAAAATTAATAAAGATTCTTATTCAATGAAAATTAATAAAGATTCTTATTCAATGAAAATTAATAAAGATTCTTATTCAATGAAAATTAATAAAGATTCTTATTCAATGAAAAAAATAATTTCAGAATTAAAGAAGATTCTTATTCAATGAACAAAATAATTTCAGAATTAATGAAGATTCTTATTCAATGAACAAAATAATTTCAGAATTAATGAAGATTCTTATTCAATGAAAAAAATTATTCCAGAATTAATGAAGCTTCTTATTTAATGAAAAAATAATTTCAGAATTAAAGATTCTTATTCAATGAAAATTAATAAAGATTCTTATTCAATGAAAATTAATAAAGATTCTTATTCAATGAAAATTAATAAAGATTCTTATTCAATGAAAATTAATAAAGATTCTTATTCAATGAAAATTAATAAAGATTCTTATTCAATGAAAAAAATAATTTCAGAATTAAAGAAGATTCTTATTCAATGAAAATTAATAAAGATTCTTATTCAATGAAAATTAATAAAGATTCTTATTCAATGAAAAAAATAATTTCAGAATTAAAGAAGATTCTTATTCAATGAAAATTAATAAAGATTCTTATTCAATGAAAATTAATAAAGATTCTTATTCAATGAAAATTAATAAAGATTCTTATTCAATGAAAATTAATAAAGATTCTTATTCAATGAAAATTAATAAAGATTCTTATTCAATGAAAATTAATAAAGATTCTTATTCAATGAAAATTAATAAAGATTCTTATTCAATGAAAAAATAATTTCAGAATTAAAGAAGATTCTTATTCAATGAACAAAATAATTTCAGAATTAATGAAGATTCTTATTCAATGAACAAAATAATTTCAGAATTAATGAAGATTCTTATTCAATGAAAAAAATTATTCCAGAATTAATGAAGCTTCTTATTTAATGAAAAAATAATTTCAGAATTAAAGATTCTTATTCAATGAAAATTAATAAAGATTCTTATTCAATGAAAATCAATAAAGATTCTTATTCAATGAAAATTAATAAAGATTCTTATTCAATGAAAATTAATAAAGATTCTTATTCAATGAAAATTAATAAAGATTCTTATTCAATGAAAATTAATAAAGATTCTTATTCAATGAAAATTAATAAAGATTCTTATTCAATGAAAATTAATAAAGATTCTTATTCAATGAAAAAAATAATTTCAGAATTAAAGAAGATTCTTATTCAATGAAAATTAATAAAGATTCTTATTCAATGAAAATTAATAAAGATTCTTATTCAATGAAAATTAATAAAGATTCTTATTCAATGAAAAAAATAATTTCAGAATTAAAGAAGATTCTTATTCAAAGAACAAAATAATTTCAGAATTAATGAAGATTCTTATTCAATGAAAAAAATGAATTTCAGAATTAATGAAGATTCTTATTTAATGAAAAAATAATTTCAGAACTAATGAAGATTCTTATTTAATGAAAAAATAATTTCAGAAGTAATAAATATTCTTATTCAATGAAAATTAATAAAGATTCTTATTCAATGAAAAAAATAATTTCAGAATTAAAGAAGATTCTTATTCAATGAACAAAATAATTTCATAATTAATGAAGATTCTTATTCAATGAAAAAAATTATTCCAGAATTAATGAAGCTTCTTATTTAATGAAAAAATAGTTTCAGAATTAAAGATTCTTATTCAATGAAAATTAATAAAGATTCATATTCAATGAAAATTAATAAAGATTCTTATTCAATGAAAATTAATAAAGATTCTTATTCAATGAAAATTAATAAAGATTCTTATTCAATGAAAATTAATAAAGATTCTTATTCAGTGAAAATTAATAAAGATTCTTATTCAATGAAAATTAATAAAGATTCTTATTCAATGAAAAAAATAATTTCAGAATTAATGAAGATTCTTATTTAATTAAAAAATAATTTCAGATTTTTTTTTTGATGAAAAGTAATTTCAGAATCATTGAAAAAATAATTTTTCTTATTGTTCGAGCGAATAAACAACGTGGAAGATCTTCGCGGAGAATCTCGCGTGACTGACAGAGATTCGTAATAAAAGTAAGTTGTTTTTTTCCTCTCCAGTGTTGAATCTCGATATAACGAACGACGTGTTATGTCTGTCGTGAGAACTGAAATAAATATAAAAAAAAGAGGTTAGTATAATATATAATCGTCGCGATATCTGTGAAAATTCTTTGAGAATTTATTTTGATTATGACTCGTTATAAAAAATAAAATAAAGAAATAGTGGAACAGGTTTATACGAGTCTTGACTCTGAATAGGTTGCTGTTGCGACATCATCAACATGCCAGAATACCGTCTGGACAGCGAAAAATGACCTCAGGTTAGACATAATAACATTAAAAGAAATTCCCATGTTTCGCCGTGTTTGTTTGCTAATGCTAATGCTAAAAATTGTTTCACATTTTACAAGAAACAATCACGGCGTGTGTAGAAAATACCTAATTGCATTTCTTCGAATTATTTTTTTTTTATTTCAGATATACAGCTTGAAATTGTTTTCAATCAAACGTGTCGTATTTTTGTGAGTCTATTTCAGTGGAATTCGATGCGTGGCCCGCGAGCCACATGTCACCCTCGAAGCTTTTTTTGCAGTAGCCCGAGCCCGGAAAACACTTAACCGGGATTACACTATATAAGTTTGATTAAAGATCTTTTACAAACTTTGAAAAATAACCAATGAGCTATTTTGGTTGCATTCGCTCGAATGTAATCGAGACGCTTATTGGTTGGATTTTTCCAAGTTTCACGAAAACAACTTTTCTAAAACTTTTTATAGTGTAAGGCCGGGATTACACTATAAAAGTTTGATAAAAGTCGTTTATAAAACTTCAAAAATGCAACCAATAGGCGGATCAGTTAAGTTCGCTCGAATGTAACAGATGTGTTTATTGGTTAAATTTTTTCAAGTTTTATAAAAGAATTTTTACCAAAGTTTTATAGTGTAAAACCAGACTAAGGCCGGTATCACACTATAAAAGTTTGGTATCAAATCCCTTTTATAAAGCTTAAAAATCCAACCAATGAAGCTCATACGTTACGTTCCAGCAAATGCAATCGATTGGGTGAATTTTTCAAGTTTTATAAAAGGACTTTTCTAAAACTTTTATAGTGTAATACCGGCCTAAAATGCCGGCTTCATTACACTATAAAAGTTTTCTGAAATTTCTTTTATAAAATTCGAAAAGTTCAACCAATAACATTATCGGATGCATTTGCTCGAATGTAATCTATAAGCGTTATTGGATGGATTTTTCAAGTTTTATAAAAGGGATTTTATCCAACTTTTATAGTGTAATCCCGGCCTAACCCCATATATAATAATTATAAAGTTTTCTTAAAGTTCTTTTACAAAACTTGACAAATGCAACAAATAAGCTTATCGGTTACATTCGAGCAAATGCAACAGATAAGCTTGTTGGCTGCATTTATCAAGTTTTATGGAAAGATTTTTATAAAAATTTCATAGTGTAATCCTGACCTTATTATAAAGTTTTGTTTCTGTTTGTGAGACAAAAGTATCCAGAGAGCCCCGAATCAAACATGGGGTGGGGCCCCCAAATAATTGAAGGCTATCATGAATTCAAGAATTATTTCTTTCATGAATTCTGAATTTTTCGTCAATTCTGAAATTATTTCTTTCATTAAGTTCTACTTTCCACTAGTTATTATTCACAATTACCACTTTCAATAATTTTAAATTTACTTCAGTTTCTGGATTTTCATCAATTTCTGTGTTAATTTACATTTTATTGCGTATTCAGGTTTTTCTACACCTATTTTTCAGAATTTCTGTGTATTCTTTAATAGTTAGATTGTTTTTGTGATTTTTCTTTAAAATATAAGAAATCGTGCCTCAAGCACCCCCCCCCCCCGCCCACTCCCAAATTGTTAAGAGAAGCTCTGACACCCCCCCCCCCTCACTATTATTTTTGAACGAGACGGTCCCCTGATAAGGATGACCCTGAAGAGTACAAGTTCTCCGAACTCCAATGGAAAACCCAATCACAAGACCAGGACCGGAACTAAAATTGTAAAATTCAATTGTAAACTTGAATGACTCTTATATAGTTTTTTTTTTGTTTCCACCTAAAATTTCCCACCCTCAAATTTTTCGGTCCGGGGGAAATTTTCCCCTTTTGCCCCCCCCCCCACCCCAACTTCTGGTCCTGACGAGGCGTACCTTCCTTTGGGAATAGAGCACACATTGTCTCAGGGCCAGAACTAAGGTGGGCCACATTGTCTCAGGGCCACAAGGGTGGGGAGCAGACGGGTCTCGTGCCCCTAGCGCCGAAACAGATGGGAGTAAACTCAGAACCACCCTTAGGGGCCATTCAAGTATTACGTAAGCAGATTTTCAGTCATTTTGACCCCCCCCCTTGTCAGCAAAACACTGACACCCCCCCCCCCCGTCAGCAAAATTTCGTCAGCAGCTTAAAATATTTCATATCTTCAAAAAGGAGTGGGGTTGATGACGTAAGCAACTTTCAAACCCTCCCCCCCTCTTGTCATCAAAAGTCAGCAAATCTGACCCCCCCCCCGATGATGCTGACGTAATACTTGAACGACCCCTGAGGGGCTGTCGCACCTGGCCATTACCTCCTACTAGACATATATGATAATTTCTTTAGTAAATTCTGAATTTTCGTGAATTCTGACATTTGATTAATTGTTGAAGTAGCATTTCTTTCATTTGTTCAGAATTTCCATCAATTTCAGAGAATTCTAAATTTTTTCGTCAATTCTGGATATCTTAATTTTTTGGGTCAATTTCCGTCGATTCCGGTTTTCAATTTATTTCTTTCACCAATTTAGCATTATTTCAACAAGAAATTTTCCTTTAATTTTTTAATTCAAATTTATCACAAAAATTAGAACTTAGCCTGGTTTTAATTTATACAAAAAATTGACACTTTTTTTAAGACAAATAATTTTATTTGTCATAAAAACGTGTCAATTCTTTGTATAAATTCAAATTTAGTTGTTTGTATAATATACAACGTTGTATATTTTGTGCGGAAATTTCTCAGCATTTCAGATGTGCTGATCCCCCTCCCCTTCCCCCATAGAATATATGAAGTCGGAGCTATAAGGGGGGGGGGGCCCGAAATTTTCAAGAGACCTCTGGCCCCGCTTATTATTTTCGCGCTGTCACCAATTTCAACGTTTAACCTCTGCTTCAGCATTACAAGAGCGGGGGTGCCAAAAAAGCGTACCTTCCCTGGCTGGCAAAGCGTCCAGTTGCGCGGCCCTTCACTGTCTACGCCAGTGAGATGGGAAAAAACGAGAGAAATCGAATGTGAAAAACGGCGATTGATTTTTTTGACTTGAATCAAAGCGGTTGAAGAATCTCATATCTTCAACCGCTCTGAATTGAATAGAATGAGTTTTTGCCCTCCCTTGAGTTTCTTTTTTTTAAAGTGGATTCCCGTGGGCATTTCAGAGAGAGGGGAAAGTTCTGAGTCCCACCATTTGGTAAGAGAATTAACACACACATATAACGCTGTGTGTGTGTGTGTGTGTGGTGAGTCACCATCCAGTTTATTTTGGGTTTTTTTTTCTTCGCCTTTATATAGAGATGCTCTTCTTTTCTCCATCGAAAACTACATACCATCATACGCATGGATAGCTTCACAATTTTAAATTGGAGGCTCCATATTGGGGGCTTCTTTTCTTCCCCTCCCCCCCCCCCGCTCTCTCTCGACATGTTGGGGATGCGTCATGAACTAAGTGTGGGGATAGCTCTAGGTCTTTGATCTCTTCAATTCTAAAAAACTGGATTATACATGCTGGACCCGTGGCTCGCGGGCCAAACGTGGCCCTCGGAGTAGTTTGATGTGTGGCCCGCGACTTCAAACCTAATTTTGCAAAAGATTAACCAAGTGGCACAGTACCAGACCAACTGAGTGACTCACGGTGCAGTTTCACGTCACATTCAATTGGTCTGCGGCACATTCCCGGATCAATTAAGTTACCCGCGGCTCATTTGCAGATTACTTAGGTGTCCCATGGGGCGCTATTCCAGGTCGTTATTTTGACCCTGCTGCGATTTTGACCTCATCGGGGGATTTTGACCGATCGAAATTCCGACAAGTCGGGATTCCGTCCACGTCGAGATTTCGACCGCGTCGGGATTTCGGCTGGAACCGACATTTCACGAGGCTCAAAGTTAGAACCATAACTAGGTTGGAAAAAAGGATACATTTAAGGCCGTTTAATAATAGCTACTGGAGATACTTAATGCGCTACTTATAGAGATTGAGCAAAAAATAATGATACACAGATAACGGACGGAGAAAAAAAAATAATAATAATACAAACAAGAGGTAATGTTTAATAATAATACCATCATTTCATGGGCACTCAATAACGGGAGCGTGAAATTGGAGCAACGAGTATCGATTAATGATGATTTTTTCGCGTTATTGCACGATTTCTCGACCACATTTAAAATGACCACAAACGCGTTGAGCCTACACTTATCAGATCCAATCGGCGTTTTATTTATTCATTCATTTCATTTCTGACTGATATAAGAAAAACCCGAGAGCAAAAAACTTATCTCTTATATTATCAGCTCTTAATTGGGGGATAAGTAGAGAAACGTAATATATATATACACACTAAATTATATGCTCCATTTTGGTTTCAAGACAAGCGTGAAATATAACGACCGGGCTACGAAGGGACGAGATAAGAGTTCCGTAGCTTATCGAGAAAAGGATAAGGGAGAATGTAATTAAATCGAGGCTAAAATAAAAAATGGCATCTACTCATTTATATTAATCCATACTGAATTTTTTGTGTGCAATGCTTGGTTTATTTTCCTCGTAGTTTTTCAGTCTAGTCCCCTACAGTGCTTCGCTGAAAGTACTTACAGTATACTGCAAGGGTGTTCGACATGGCTCCCACAAGGGGTGGGCTGACAAGGCTCCAGCCCTGGGGCCCCCGGGACAATTTTCACAATTTTCTTTGCTTTTTCACGCTATAAATTCATCATAAGGGGCCCCCGCAAAATATCCCATCCTAGGGCCCTGCTCCGGGATGTGGGGGGGGGGGCCATGGTGTTAAACCACCTTTAGGGCCGTATTCACCGATATGGTTTAAACTGTAGCCACAATTTTTGGATACGAGATCAACATAAACTGGTTAAAAACCTGAATTTAAACAATATTCGTGTATATCTCTTATCAAAAAATTGTGACTATAGTTTAAAACATGTCGGTGAATACCGCCCTTAAGTGACTCATGGCAGATCACTCAAGTAAAACGCGCCATATTTACCGTATTTACCGATCACCTTAAAATATTCCCAGATCACATGAGTGACCCACGGAACATTTATAAATCACTTGTGTGACCCACGGCGCATTAACACATCACTTAAAACCGGCGGCGCTGTTCCAGATCACTTAATTAAGTAGCCCGTGACACGTTTTCAAATCAGTGGAGTGGCCTACATTCTTCTAAGAGCGGTATTCACCGACATGGTTCAAACTTTAGTCACAATTTTTTGATAAGAGATCGGCACGGATATTGTTTAAATTCAGGTTTTTAACCAATCTATGTTGATCTTTTATCCAAAAATTGTGACTACAGTTTAAACCATGTCGATGAATACGGCCCCAAGTGATCTGTGAATGTGCCGCGAGCTGCGTGAGTGATCAGGAATCGTGCCTCATCTCACTCAAGTCATCGGTACTCATAGGTGGAGATAGACTTGGAAATCTGGGGGGGGGGGGAGCAAAGCCATTATTGTTGGAGGGCACGATGATGATGATGATGTCAATTCATATATACACATATATAGATCTGCCAACTCCACTTTTGATGCTGGGGGGGGGGGCATTGCCCCCCACGCCCCGTCGGTACTGTACCGTTGGTCACCCAAATGATCTGAAACTCTGCCACAGGTCACTCAAGTGATCTGGGAATGTACCGCCGGGCACTTAAATTATCTGTAAATATGCCGCGGGGCACTCAACTGATGGGGAATTGCACCGTGGGTGACTCGAGTGATCTGGAGACGTGCCGCTTCGTATATTTTAGGTTAGTACAAAATTAGGTTTGAAGTCGCGGCAACATCAGATGACTTTGAAGGCCACATTTGGCCCCGCGGGCTAAGGGTTGAGCCTGTATCGTATATAGCGTTCGACAAAGCTTTCCGCAAAAAATTTCCGCTCCCCAATTCTTTCGTAGGAAATAACCGGATAAAAATCCTTTTTGGTAGAAAATATACACTGAATGAGACAATCGTAACACCTTTACAGCAATCGTACGTACTTTACCATTATGATATGCATGTCCTACGAAAGTTCTGCAGAAAAAATGCACGCTCAATTTCTCGCCCCCAGAAAATATACGTTTATTTTCAATGATACTTTTCGTAGAAAATGGCAGAAAAACGTTCAGAAATGCTTTTCGTATAAAATATAAGCTTTTCAGTGCTTTTCCTAGAAAACATATTCTGAACAACTCTTATAGTGTGATGCATTTCGTATACGCGTGAAATTATAAATTATCGTAAAAAGGCGCGAATTAATATTTTCGATAAGAAATATGCGTTCAAAAATGCTCTTTGGAGAAAATATACGTTTAAAAATGTTCTTGTAGGAAATATGAATTGGCTTTTCGTAGAAAATGTGCGACGCTCAATCACATTTCACATAGAAAATAATATTTTTGAAGAAAATAAGGGAAAAATTAATGCTCTTTTGGCAGGAAAACGTTTGAAAATACTTTTAGTAGAAAGAAAATATGAGCTTGTTAATGGTTACTTTTAATGATACATTTCTTACAAAATATGCATCATTCAAATATGTCCAGATCAATGTTTTCTGTAAGAACTATACGCTCAAAACTGATCTTTTAGGCAAAAATGTTCATTAACGTTTTCCGTAGAAAATGCACGATAAATAACGAGTTTCATAGAGAACATACATTATGCTAGTTTAACACTTTTTGTAGAAAACATCACATCGATAACACTACCTTCAGTAGTAGGCATACGGTAAATAATACATTTAACACAGAATTTTTTCTGTTTAAAAACGCTTCTCCGAAATCGTAGAAACTCGCTCAACATTACGTAATGGTGTTATTTTTGATGTATTCAACAAAGTGGGGTAGGGCTGGCCCACACGCGGCTACCGGATGATCTTCGAGTGGGCAAAGTAAGTCATGAGTCAAAGTGGTGGGCCGAGGGCTCACGTGAAGAATGGAAGTGGTGGGGGCAAAATAACATGAAAGACCAATCAACCAATTACTACCTGACCACCCAACAAAGCTTTTTGCATGAAAAATGATTATGAATCGGGTCTTTGATTAGGGATCCATACGATAAAAATTAATCAATTTTTTAATGAAATTTAATCAAGTTTTTATAAATGAATCATGGGAATAAGATGGTGTAATAACCATTTCAGATCCGAGCATGCTTTTTTTTGGAATTTTAAAAAAGATTTTTGCATTTTTGGATGCTCAAAAAATGCATTAAAAACACAAATGTCAGCAAATCTTTATTTTTTCAGTTTTTTTCCTTCAAATTTGCACTTTTTTTTGTGAAGAAATAATTTACTTCGTTCAAATTTTTTCAGCCAAGATGATGCAGAGTATATTCATCTTCATGTGGAAATTTTTTCCAGAATTTTGTCTCTAAATTTTATGTAATTAGTCACGTGTTTTCCGGAGGCACTTTTTTCTTATTCTTTGTTCCCACGCACATTCACTCTTTCTTTTCACTTTCTTCATTCTGCAGTGAGAAAATGCAACAAACACAAATTAAGGTTGTTCATTTTTGAAATTTGGTTTCCCAAATCCTGTATGGAAAAAAAAATACAGGGTGTTTCTTAAACATTTATGGAAGATAATGATTTCAATATCGATAATTCATGTTCGATGAAAAAGTGATTTCAGAATTGAAAATTCCTAATCTATGAAAAAGTGATTGAATGAAAAATTCATATTTGATGAAAAAATGATTGAATGAAAAATTCATATTTGATGAAAAAATGATTGAATGAAAAATTCATATTTGATGAAAAAATGATTGAATGAAAAATTCATATTTGATGAAAAAATGATTGAATGAAAAATTCATATTTGATGAAAAAAATGAGAAAATTGTTATGGAAATTCACATTTGATGAAAAAATGGGAAAATTCATATGGAAATTCACATTTGATGAAAAAAATGAGAAAATTCATATAGAAATTCACATTTGATGAAAAAAATGAGAAAATTCATATGGAAATTCACATTTGATGAAAAAAATGAGAAAATTCATGTAAAATTCACATTTGATGAAAAAAATGGGAAAATTCATGTAAAATTCACATTTGATGAAAAAAATGAGAAAATTCATATGGAAATTCACATTTGATGAAAAATATGAGAAAATTCATGTAAAATTCACATTTGATGAAAAAAATGGGAAAATTCATGTAAAATTCACATTTGATGAAAAAAATGAGAAAATTCATATGGAAATTCACATTTGATGAAAAAAATGAGAAAATTCATATGGAAATTCACATTTGATGAAAAAATGGGAAAATTCACATTTGATGAAAAAAATGAGAAAATTCATATAGAAATTCCCATTTGATGAAAAAATGGGAAAATTCACATTTGATGAAAAAAATGAGAAAATTCATATAGAAATTCCCATTTGATGAAAAAATGGGAAAATTCACATTTGATGAAAAAAATGAGAAAATTCATATGGAAATTCACATTTGATGAAAAAAATGAGAAAATTCATATAGAAATTCACATTTGATGAAAAAAATGAGAAAATTCATGTAAAATTCACATTTGATGAAAAAAATGGGAAAATTCATGTAAAATTCACATTTGATGAAAAAAATGAGAAAATTCATATGGAAATTCACATTTGATGAAAAAAAGAGAGAAAAATCATATTCAATGAAAAAAAACTATTTCAGAATCGAAAATTCATGTCTGTGATGGAAAAAAATATTTCAAAACAAATAAAGTTCTCAAATGATATAGTGTTGGACTAGGAGCCCTGGTTCCGGTTGTGTTCACCCACTGCGTGAGTCTAGGTACCACAATGTAACTTGTTGGCCCTCGGCTTTCATGGAAATTTTCTTTCAGGCTGCAATGCGCGAAAAGTTTAAGCTCCTTGGCGTACGTAGGGCGAGGAGTGTTTACCTTTCCAACCTCGTTGTGACAGCCAATGATTTCTTTTAAGAAAAAAATCCACCTACTTAACTAGTGTTGACCACCTGGCTTCCGTTACGAAATATCCTGAAGACCATCCACTCTTTGGGCGGAAACTTTTCTTGAAGAAGTACAAAGTCCTTGCCACTTCTCTGAAAGGAAATAAGGAACTAATGAGCTTATACTAAATGCTTGTGGTCAACATACTAATTATTAATATGATCTCATTAGCTGATACATTAATTACCAATGTGAATGACTGATTGATTAGAAATATTTCTAGTCATTTCTACCGGCAACCTACGTTTTTTCAGTGAAGAAACAATCAGTGAAATTGATTGAAAATATCGTAGAAGGTGAAATAATCTTTCATTAAAAATCAATTTAAAAAAAAAATCTAAAATTATGCTTCCTTAAAAAAAATGAAATAAAATAATTCTTTTTAAGTCCAATTATAACAATCATAACCGTGGATACGTAAATTTTGCATTATCATCAAAAGAATTAAATTTCGGAAAATAATTTTCCAAGTCGGAAATTCCGCATTTATTTACAAAAATGAAAGAATAAACATTTTTAAGAATTTTGCGTGCATCGGCAAAAAAAGAAAGAAAGAGAATTCAAATCAAAATTTTCACGTTCATCCGCAAAAATATTATTCAAATAACAAATTGTGTTCATCAACAAAAATATTTTTCAAATGAAAAATAAATTAAAAATTTCGCATTCATCCGCCAAAATATTTTTTTTCAGATCAAATATTTCGCATTCATCCGCCAAAATATTTTTCAGATCAATTATTTCGCATTCATCCGCCAAAACTATTACACATTTTCTCTTCAAAAAATATAAATTATCAAGATTTCGCGGAAAACTGGCGAAAATCCAATTTTCGCATTTATTTAATCAAACGTGGCAAATTTCGCATTTGTCGCATCTATTCCGTAAATACGAAAGCTACACACATATCCCTAATCATAACTTATTAAACTTTCGATTATAAAGACACAATCACCATTGCAAAACGTTATTTCATAAATACATTGTCAGAAAGTATTCTAATATTATAGGGCATGAGAGAGAGAGGAAAATATATTCTTTTCTCCAATTTTCTCTCTAAGTCATTCATTTCTTCATTCATGAATGAAAAAGTGGGGGGGGGGGGGAACGAAAAAAAGGTTGTTTAACAGTCTTTAAGCATCGGCCTCATTTACATACATACTACCCTAGATATGTCGTCTTTATTTGTATTAACAACCAGTCATCGTCTACGTGACACAATTTTTTATTGCCCACTTTCTTTACAGAAAAGCATTGAGCTTGATCTAATGTAAATTAGTTTTAAATAATAATAATACAATGTGAAATTCCGTCACAAATATGACATTTGTCTTCACAAAAACTCGAATCAAATCTTATTTCTCTGCCGCGAGGTCAGTCCCAAAAAACAAGCGCGTATTATATTGTTATAATTATGTATCGAAAATAATTATTTTTTAGGAAGCGGTAAAAAATATATTTACAGGTTTAAGTAATTTCGAATGAAACGTTATTTGCTAGTACCGTCTTCACTTCGAAAGAAATGAAAAACAGATGGCAGCGCAAGCAAGAACAACGAAGCAGTCACAACTCTGACAAATACGTTGTGGGCCACGCATATACACACATTCATAACATTTGTTAGAAATTCCACAGAAGAAGCTGTACGAGGTTCATGTGTGGTTGAGTTGTTGATCTACACCTATGAATAAGACGGGATAGGGGGGGGGGGTCAATATATCATACAGCCAGGGAATTGACATTCCTCGCCATTCCAGGATTTTACTAGGCAGGGCAAGCATAGCACCCGCAAATAACGTTTTATTCGTAGGGACAGATAACTCCGTATTCGTATACGCACAGCACCTGCAAATAAAGTTGTACTAGTAGGGACAGAGATAGCGTTTCATTCGCAGGCGCGTCCCCTACAAATATAGTTTTATTCGTAGGCTCCACACCGGCAAATAACGTTTCATTCTTAAGGACAGATAACGTTTTATGTGTAGACACACACAGCACTTCTCCAAATAACGTTTTACTCACAGGCGCAGCGTCTGCAAATAACGCTTCAGTCTTAGGGAGAAATAATGCTTAATGCGTTGGTACAGCACCTACAGAGGCGCAGAATCCGCACAAATAACGTTTTATTCAGAATCTGCAAAGAACATTTTCATTTTCGCGGACAAATGACGCTTTATTCGTAGGCACAGCACTTGTAAATAGCGTTTCATTCTTAGGAACAGATAACATTTTATTCAGAGCCTTAGCACCTGCAAATTGTTTTATTCAGAAGCACAGAACTTGCAAATATCATTTATTGTAGTCTTAGGGACAAATAATGCTTTATTCGTAGGCACAGCTCTTGCAAATAACGTTTTATTCAGAGGCACAGAACTTGCAAGTATCATTTATTGTAGTCTTAGGGACAAATAATGCTTTATTCGTAGGTACAGCTCTTGCAAATAACGTTTTATTCAGAGGCACAGAACTTGCAAATAACGTTTTATTCAGAGGCACAGAACTTGCAAATAACGTTTTATTCAGAGGCACAGAACTTGCAAATAACGTTTTATTCAGAGGCACAGAACTTGCAAATAACGTTTTATTCAGAGGCACAGAACTTGCAAATGACGTTTTATTCAGAGGCACAGAACTTGCAAATGACGTTTTATTCAGAGGCACAGAACTTGCAAATATCATTTATTGTAGTCTTAGGGACAAATAACGCTTTATTCGTAGGCACAGCTCTTGTAAATAACGTTTTATTCAGAGGCACAGCTCTTGTAAATAACGTTTTATTCAGAGGCACAGAACTTGCAAATATCATTTATTGTAGTCTTAGGGACAAATAACGCTTTATTCGTAGGCACAGCTCTTATAAATAACGTTTTATTCAGAGGCACAGAACTTGGAAATAACGTTTTATTCGTAGGCACAGAACTTGCAAATGACGTTTTATTCAGAGGCACAGAACTTGCAAATAACGTTTTATTCAGAGGCACAGCACATGCAAATAACGCTTCAACGTTTCTCTCATTCACACCTGCAAATAAGTTTAGCTTTTTACATCAAAAGAAACATTCTCCCTTATAAGGTAACAAACATCCATGACTTTTTGATGAAGAAACAAAAAAATAATAATAATAATTCCGTCGCACGTTCAAACGCGGAGTTCAGAAAACGCACAGGAAGCGCCAGGGGCCATCGGTTACTCCACTTTCGCCATCTTTTATTGCTGTTGTTGTTGTTGTTTCACTTTCCGATTGTGTATTTCAAAACTCTCATTGTGTTCCGATCTCTGATTATAATTACTCCGATGAAGTTCTCTGTCACGGCTCCACAATACGATGGCCTCTATGTGCGTGCGTGTGTGTCTACCGCAATTATCCGAAATTATCAATTGAGGTAGATAATAAAGAAAAAGTGAACGGAATTATTTTTTTGTGTTATAAATTTTTTTTCTCTAACTTTGGCCGAAAAATTATAATCGATATATTCACTCTGTACGTGTTAGAATCTACGGTCACGAGTTGGTGATTATTATAAATATAATAACGAATTATTATTATTGTATGGCTACATTATGATGAGATAGGAGAGCGACGAACCTCGTTAATTTAATTCACGTGGGAATGGAAGTGGCTCCATTGTATATTGATGATGGGAAACGATTCAGAATTCTCCCCATAAAAATTTTAATGCGTAAGTGCGTGGGATGTACAGGGTAAATATTCGGGGTTTTGCAGTGCCGTCTTAATGCATGGGCCCACCCGGGCCACCTCAGGAAAAGAGGGATCTCATAAAAATGAGATCCGGTTGAAATTTTCTAGAATTCACAAGGTAGGGCCTCAGAAAAGCCACTTGGCCCGGAGGGTCATGATTCTCTTAAGACGGCCCTGGGGGTTTTGTCCCGCACACAGACTGTAGTCACTGGTTTTAGTGACTACATAGTACTCTAAAGTGAGCCTATGTCTGACCACGTTGCGTACCAAAAAAATTAAAAAATGCTCAAAATGCGTTTAGAAATCACTCTATACCAAGAAAGTTTCCCCCTGTCTGGGGGGGGGGGGCTACAAATTTTATTTCTTTCTAAATGAAATATTCGTTGAGATATTTGAATTCAAAATTAGAAAGAAAAGTTGGGAAAGAACAGCATAAACACTGACAGGAATACTCTTTTCTTTCATTTATGCTGTTCTTTCCACAGGGGCCCTACACGTGAAGAAGATGGACACCCGTGTAGTTAGGCCGTAAGGGCCCTACTCGCAATGCAATGAATGACTGAAGAACTGTTGAGAATTGACATTAGTACAAACGGATGCGCCGTAAAGGCCTGTGTCGTGTGTTACTATTTATTGTTTTGATTTATAATGACACTCCGGAAGGGGTTGGGGGCGGGGGGAGTTCGGTCGCGAAGCGTGGTGTGTGGTTTTTGGGTGGTCGGGTGGCGACTGTTGTGGGACATGGCTGAGGATGTTTAGTTGGGGTTTGGGGGCGCGAATGTCCTGGTGGTACCGGGCGGCGATGCTGGGCTATTGTTGGGTCGGGAATGGGATGGAGGCATGGTGACGAAAGAGTTGGTGAGGGGCGCTCTCTGGTGGCTTCGCCTGGCTGGTACACCGGCAAGTTTTCCCGGCCAGGTAGGTTTTTCTGTAGGTCATTCTGTATCCTGTCCTTTCCTAACTTTTTTCCTATTTTTGAATTCATATATCTCCGCAAATATTGCACTTGAAGTTTTTTTTTATTTTAGCCTCAGGGTAAAAGAGGGCAACAACTTTCTAATTGGAAGTTAGAGGACAGGGGAACCGTATAAAAATTTAGATTTTTTTTAATTTTATTTTATAGCACACTGTATTTGCACTCTCGAAAGTGGTACAGAGTGATTTCTGGACATATTTTGAGCAATTTTTCGAATTGGAACCATACCTCTACGACGAACGGTTGATGAGATAAAGGCCAAATTAGCATTTACAAGACACCCTGTATAGTGTAGATATTTTTAAAGCGTAAAAACTTTTAAAACCCAATGAAAATATAATTCTGACATCGCGGAACGCCCCCCCCCCCTTCAGTGTTCCGCGGAGTACAAGTTGGAAACCTGTGACTCCTGAGGCCAGGATTACACTGTAAAAGTTTGATAAAAAGCTCTTTTATGAAACTGGAAAAATGCAATTATAATAAGTCTATGGGTTACATTCACTCAGATCTAACGGTTACGCTTTTTGATTGAAAATTTCAAGATTTATAAAAGAACTTTCACAAAACTTTTATTGTAAAATCCCGGCCTTAGGGTGTGAACATAGTGCGTCCATATTTGAGATTCTGGAAACCCGCGTCGTCTCCGATTGGTTAAAAACCCGAATTTCAACTTCTTTTAACTTGAAATTCTGGTTTTCAACCAATCGGAGACGACGCGGGTTTTCATAATCTGAAATACGGACGCGTTATGTTCACACCCTTAGGAACCAGCTGACGGAACGCAGGAGCCAGATGGGTGAAAAATAGATGGCAGGGCAAGTACGTGAAGAAATTAGCTCAAATAATTTGGATTCACCTTACATAGTTGTCGGATATTGACCGGATTTTCCTCGTATGCATAAAAACTTTACGTTATGGTATGTGTAATATTATCGGCCGGAAATTGTCTTAAAGATTATGGCACATCCGTTCCGGAAAGATACGTCACTTCAACCAACCAATATATACAGTAAGGACCGCATTCCCGTCTCTAATAAGTAATTATGGTGATGTGAAGATGTGAAGAGAGAAGAACGAGACGGTCTTGAGATAACGGGTGTCTCGTATAATCGCAGGAACCAGTAAGAAAACCCCGTGAATGTCAATGACGATCGGTGATGGCGGTGGTGCCAGGTGTTAACTTTCATTAGCTTATTTCTTATGGAAGCCATCATTAAGCAGCTGCCGCTGACGTTTAAGTTGCAATACCGTGGCCCTGGTGACTTCTTCATCATCTTTGTCGTTGGTTATTTCTACGGACACGAGTTCTGTAGTAATGATAGCTTTCGATCGACAAGGTTGTTACGAAGCGGAAGGCCTTGACTAAATATGGCTTTTCGTGTTGCCCCAGAACCAGTTATTGGTGATTTTATCGCAAATATCCGTCGGAATGGATCTAATACTGCACGCTGGTGGAAAGAGACCTCGGAGAGTGTCGGCCGGTCATCTCGGACAGTTTCCGGCAGGCGCTAGTTATACGTATACGAGTTCTTCTTTATAATCGTGTTATTATTATCATTAACGTCAGCATTTCCACTGATTACGATTGATTCAAGCTGACGAAGCTGAATTCGAGTATAACACTGCTTTTCCCCCAAAAAAGCGTTTATTTTTTATGTGAATGCGTCTCATAAATCGGCGTGATTAAATCGGCTGCGTATGGCTCTTTCTTTGGTTATGACGTGACATAATGAATACGTCCAGAGGATTCTCTGCGCCAGCGGTTCTCAATCGGTGCTCCGCTTGCACCTCCCATGGCCCACTTGAGGCCCCCCGGGCCAGTGATGAAGGGGCCTCGCAAAAATGGAATGACGACACTTCTGCCCAGTGTCGTCATAACGCATGGGCCCACCCGGGCACGGTCCGGGGGCCTCAAGAAAAGAGGGGCCTCACAAAAATGAGAACCAGATCAAATTTTCGAGAATTTGCCATGTAAGGGCCTCAGAAAAATCCCTTGGCCCAGAGGCCCGTGATGCTCTCAAGACAGCCCTGCCCAGGGGCTCTGCGGTGACTCGAGGAAAGTAAAATGAATCAGTAAATTTGATAGATTTGATAGATAAATAAATAAGAGGCCTACAAGGTTCTGCCATAAAAATTATGTACAAAAAAAGGGGCCCCCGCCATAGAAATTATATACTGAAAAGCGAGTCGTGGAAAAGGTTGAGAACCTCTGCCCTAAGCCAAGGGTGATCAACCTTCAGGAGAGTGCCGGCCACTTCATCGCTTTTAAAAATGTGTCGCGGACCACTTAAATGATTTGGAACAGCACCGGAGGCAGGGGCGCGGATCTACGGCGAAGTGCGGTAATTCATGAAATTTTCGGAACTTCTATATGATAATATTACAACAACAAATTCAAGAAAACTTCGACTAAAGAACTGGTAAAACCGGGACATTTTTGAAAAAAAGTCGGGATGGAGGAAAAAAGAAATCCGTAAAATGGGACTGTCATGGAAAATACGGGGCCATACGGTGAGAAGCTGAGACTGATTTTTTTAGCAATTTGTGAAATCCCCTTCCCAACGGCGAGCTCTAGATCCGCTCCTGACCGCAGGTCACTTGAGCTCTCTGTAAATGTGCCGCAGATCACTTATGTGATCTATAAATGTGCCGCGGGTCAACGAGCGATTTTGTAATTTGCCGCGGGCCCATGACGGCCAAAATGGTAAATGCTTGAATTTTCGTGTTGCGTGAGTAATGATGGAGGACTGGTGCAGGACAGTAGAGATCCAACAGGGTTTACTACTACTACTTCTTAATCGTTCATGCACCTTCAACACATTTCTCTACGGAACTTCCAACGAATAGGTATATGCCCTCGTTTTCCAAACTTTTTGCTCCATCGCCCCCCTCCCCCGCCCCACCTCCGATTCAAGTAAGTAACTCATACTCTTAGCTTCTATCGTCCCCACCCCCCGGACCATTCCGGCACGGCCCGGGGAACTCAAGAGAAGAGGGACCTCAGAAAAACGAGAAGTAGTTGAATGTTTCGAGAAGTTGAAGAAAAACCACTTGGCCCGGGGGCCCCAGGACGCTCTTAACACGTCCCTGCCCCCAGACACACACTTTGACCAATCACCGTCGAAATTCCTACAATACAAGAACCCAAGCAGGATAGATGCTATTCTAACCATGGCCCAGCGTGCTATACGGCAAAGACAACCGGAAAAAGAAGCTCTGGAAGAATAAAACCGCAGCATCCGTTTTGAGAATACCATTGTTTGCTCGCCATCAGCTAATTCGTACACTGAAATGGGGAGGGACGGGAGGTGTTACCTCTTCCATTTAGAATGGAGAACGCTCAATGCTACTAACTACAAAACCACACATGCACCTCGTCCATATTCCTCTAACGAATTGGTGCATGTTGAGATGTGCGTGTACGCGTCGTGAATCTAACGCGTGAACTCTGTTTCTGTGTAATGCTTGTTAAGTGCGGTGCTGCCATCTGCCATAAATTTTTCTAACTATCAGTTAAGTGCAATGGCTGAATAATTGTATCGTTGCAGCGCTTGTTGCTTTCTGTGGCGAGACTTTTTAACGGGGAGATCGGCTCACATTCGCTCCTCGAAGTTGGGAACCCACAAAAAACCGACTTTAGTCGACCATCACTGTGGCGACAGTGGGGTTCGAACTCGGGGTCCCAATGTAACGTCAATTTTGCGTCTTCTTGCCCACTGGTGGTCTTTTGGTACTCGGAGCGCCGCACCGCTCTTCCACCAATGGCCCAATCCCTCTGAGCAACAAACTTATACCCCCCCCCATGGGGACAGCGGGGGGTCATGATCGGTTTGGTTCCTCGCGATGCGAGTCCGTCACTATGACCACTCGACCACTACAGCGGCCAACGCACAATGCTGAAATCACCTCAGGAAAAAAGAGCAACGCTTTCGAAAAAAAAAACCTTGTAAGGGTGGAGAGAGAGAGAAAGAACACCTCTCGCCTTGCTCCAGGCAAAGTAATAAAAACTGACCAGACTGTGTGTGATGTTGTTTATTATTCATTATAAGCGAGGGGATCGATAATTATTCGTTTTTTGGTGGTTCTGTTTTAGTTTGGGAAAATTATTGTGACAGCGGATTGTTTGGTTAGTATAGTGGCTCCATCTGTTGTGAAAATCAGAAAAAGTGACGCTTCAAATGAAGCGCACGCAAGCATCCTTCTTTCTCAGTTTTCGAATCTGGTAATAATATATATGCCGTAATGTGTATGTGTGGACCCTAACGCATTTATGTTTTCAAAATCGGCTTGTTTCATGTTCTTGACTGTGGCGACATCTGTCTTCCATAAATAGGATTAACTTCCTCGCTTCCAGGGCCGTAACTATTCTGGACCCTCATCCAAATGAGGGCCCCAGAAAAGTTTACATTTGTTTTGCATAATAATAACCGTTTCAATGGGGGGGGGGCCTTAGAAGGCACACTACGGTCCTGAATGGTTCACTTTTGGAAAGCAATGACCGATGGATAAGAGGTCTCTGCGCAGTTTAATTCGGTTTCGATCCCTTGTGCCAAAACTGTTGGGGCTGCGGATCATGCGCGTTTTCCTATTGATGTCCAAACAAAACACCGTGACCGCGTGTTGTCGAAAGTTTTCGTAACCGTGTATTCTTTGGGCACTGGATAATCCTCTTCCGTGTCAGCTCAAGGGATTAACCCCAAAACGACTGTCAGACTTTTCCTTGCGTAAGAATCAAACCTTTTGTTGGTTTTTCGATTTTGGGTTGATTGTAATTAGGAGTGACCATATGACCCGTATTTTCTGACCGTCATGATTTTTTTTTCTCTTAAATGAAAACGTCCCGTTTTAGCGGAACTTATACTATTTGAATTCACGATCTCTACTTTAACTGATGATGAAGAGAATTTTCATAATCTATAAGTTGTAATAATAATAATTATGGCATGAAATAAAACGTTCAATAATCAATTTCAGAGAATACAGTAAAAGTCCGTTATAACGACAGTTCACAATCAGAGGGGAAATTGTCCGTTATAATGGAATTCTCATTATGAATGAATTTTATTTTTTTGCTCCGCGGAAACATATAAATGAGGAAAGGTAAATAGACAAATTTACTTTCCTTTTTCCGTTTATTTTGAACTATTTTTGCTGAAATATGCACATCGAGAGTTAACTGCCAATGTATTGTACACCCACACTGAGTTGGCCTCTGACTACGTCATGAAACATCACGATGGGCGATTCCATTTATCTTCTTTCGGTAAAAAAGTCGCAGGGAAAAGGAGCAGGTTGACATTTTCCGTTGGCGTCTTTTGCGCTATTCCAACGAGTTCCCCCCTTGGAAAATGAGTCCTCCCTTCGAGCGTCAAGGTCTGAGTCCAACTCAGTATGGGTATATAGTACACATCACGTTGATTCTATAGCAAAATTTTGCACTTTGTGGAATGCGGCAGTTTCTGCAACAGGGGGTATTCGTTGCTCGATAAAAGAGTCCAATAACATTTAAGATGGAGAAAATCATCAAGACCCGTTTACCCTGCGTCCAGTTTTGGAAGATTTCAAGAATGAGGGAGGATTTTCAAGGGAAAATAAGAACGATATCAAAACCAGAGTCGTGCCCCACCTGCCCAATCAACACACCCACAGATAAAATGATCTGTGCGTGTTTCCATCTCCTATATAGATAAAAAGAAGATAAGGTACAGATAATTTTTTTTTCCACGGAGTGCATAAGCCATACTCGTTACAACAGACCTTTTCTGCATTATCAGTGTAGTTGACTATTGGAAACTTTCTCTATGGATGATTGGGAATGTCCCGTATTTTTCTAGATTTAATATGTATAGGTAGGTCACCAGAATCACAATTATTTAAATATTAAATAATTAATGAAGTGGCTAAAATAAATTCTTTTCCACCATAACGGTCATTATTCAAATTTGTGTTTCAGATTTGTTTTCAACCTTTGCAGTGACTGACTTTGACACTAATGTCAAATATGTTTGATCGGTCAGCATTAATAAATGCTGCTTATATTTACATTAAGAGGGCACAAGCCCCATTCATTTATTAGACTACATCGAAATTCGAACTTCACGCGCAATTAGCCCCATGATAAATAATCACACGGGCCTCTATCTATCCATCTCTGATTAGCCAGCACACGGACTCCTGTAGTATACATTAAGATCAGATACTCCGATAAGTCGAGGTTAAGGCAATTCATAGGAATTATAATCAAAACTTAGGCGTAATTGAATGACCGTGATGGTGGAAGAAGATCATCCATGGTCCACTGGGTTCTTGAAGACCATCTAACAAAAAAGACTTATCCCATCACGTGACCACGATTTAATGAATGGTAATTGGTCATCAGTATTCGGCCTCTTTTTTTTTCTCTCTCTCTCTCTCTGATAAGGGATGGAGGCTATTTATTCTGTTCGGAGTCGGACAATGCCACTCTTGCGATGATGATGTCAGGTATACTCGCAAATTTATCTCGTTGCGAGATCAAAAGTGGAGATAAACTACGTCGGAGCTTTAACACCCTGTAAAGCTCACCTTATAAAGAGTCTCATGAATAGTTAAATGATGCGACATGAATATCTCCATCCATTTTCTCGATACCCTTTTAAAGGCCTTCCTTCCTCTGTTTGGTTTTGGCTGTAACAAGATCGGAGCGTAGGTTGAGATCTGAATCATTTTCCTTTTGGTTCTTTAGTGAGATACTTGCCATCTTCTTTCTTTTTTTGATGTCATCTCTTCAATATTTTCCCACGCGCACTTGAACCCTTGATGCACGCGCTTGAGGAAAAGAAAAAGTCAGTCATGGGATCACTCAGAAGGGTATTCGAGGCATCATCATCATCATCATTTCGACCAATATGCAATCATATTGGTCGAAATCGATCGATTGTCAACAAAATTCGAAATACTTCGTGAGTTTTAGCGGGAAAGAATTGTGTACTTTTGTCGTAAATGGGTAATATTTGCAGAGACGCACTTATGGATGCACAAACAAGCGGGTGCTAGAACTCCCAATGCTACCGCAATATTTGCACATGTGAACGGGGTTAAATCACGCTTTTGATCACTCCCATGCTCACATACTCTCTAAGTCACTTTATCAGTCATTCACATGCTTGCACATTGCTTTAGTCACTCACATGCTTGCACACTGTTTTGATCACTCACGTACCCGACACACTCTAGATCACTCTTTTGGTTGTTCGCTGACATGGTTCCTTGCTTTATGAGATACTCTTGATTATTTATACCATAGTTTCTCAATCTTTTTCGTCTCATCGCCCCCTTCTCCAGAAATGTTTTCCTCCCATTGCAATCTAACACATAGGATCCTATGTTATACCCGTAGTTTCTACCGTCCCCCAGGGGGCGTTAACGACCACGTTGGGAATCACTGATTTATACGTTTACACATGTTTTAGGATCTAAAGTTAACGACTTAGGCGTTAACGACCACGTTGGGAATCACTGATTTATACGTTTACACATGTTTTAGGGTCTAAAGTACATGCAAGCGTGCGAATGACTAAAAGAATGGCACGCACTCTAGGCCACTGTTTTGGTCATTCACATGGTTGCACGCGCTCAAGGTCGCTCACTGATCTGGTCCCTCATTATGTAGGTCATTCACATGCTTGCTCACACTCTAAGTTACTCTTTTGCTAAACTCACGTGCTTACAAATTGTCTAGTTCATTTTTATGGTCACTCACTGACCTAATCACTAGCTTTCTGCGCAGAGGCGGATTTATTAAGGGTTATACAAAATTTGCCGCCCTTCTCTCATTCTACTAATTTGCATCGTAGTAATTCCACTCATTCCTTAAATTTGCTTCCCTCGGCTATAGCCCGCTAACCCCGCAACCCCCCCCCCCGCTTTAAATACGCCACTGAATATTTAGCGCAAATTGAAGATATTTGGTGAGAATTAACCATATGTCCAGTTCAATGATACCGAAACCACCCTACATTTACAGAGTACAATTCAGTTATTTCATAAAATACCTGATAATTTCATGAAATAACTGATCAAGTCAGTTAAAGTGTGTAATAAATTAATAATTCCACACTTTAACTAGTTATTCTATAAATTTACTAATGATAGGCAGTTAAAGCATACAACAAAAAAAAAAAACTAGCATAATACGTAATAACAATAAGATAATATTATTAACATGCTAAAAAAATGATATAAATAAACAATTCAAGTTCATAAATTCAGTAGGGGATGGAACGTAAATGTGTTTCTCGTTACACTTTAACGGGGTGTAGATCGTTATTCCATGAAACAATTAGAGTTGAACCAAAGAAAACAAGTGAGTTTTACGCCCTTACTGACTTGATCAGTTATTTTATGAAATAGCTGAATATTATACACTTCAATGCCGTGTTTCCCAAAGTGAGCAATATCGTCCATGGGGGGCGGGGCGATGGAGTGGAGTGGTCCGGAGGGAAGGGGCGGTAGAAGCTGTAGTTTTAATGTAGGATTCTATGGGAAGATTTGAGTTGGGGGGTGATGAGAATACAAAAAAATTTTGAAGAAGGGGGCGATGGAACAAAGTGTGGAAAACTGTTTTAACAGTAGCATTTACATACGTTTACACCATAATTTTAGTGTCATCGCCCTCTTTTTCTTTTTCGGTTCTATGATTTTCGAGAGCAAGCATGTGAATTTGTGAGCAGAGAACTTTGAGCTATAAAGGGATCAGAACGTAATTTTGCCAGAGCGCCCTCGGTGGTTTTAAAACGGTGCTGAGTCCAGTCTATAGCCATTTCAGGTTGGTTTCAAGGCGCGAATGCGAACCGATCTCCCATTGAAGTCTCTCCGCAAAGAGCGATGAGATCTAAGGCGGTAAGATCTTAACCTTTAAAGGATGCCTAAATCATTATAGGGGCTTTAGTCAGACTCCTACAACATTTAGAAAATTCTTGCGTGATGCAACGAACAAAATAACCCACCAAGCTCTTTGCTTCAGAATTCGGAAGACAGATGGTAGACTTCTTTAAAACACATAACAATCTTCGCAACAAAAGTTCTTTGGGGTAATATTTACGAGGTGCATGTGCGGTTTAGCAATGGTGAAAGTCTATAGTCATTTTCAGAAGAATTTGAACTATTTCACCTTTCACAAAGGTCGATAACGCTCGAAGCGAACGTGTTAAACGGGCTGTCAAAGCAATGTAAACATTAACAATAAAAGAAGGAAAAAAAGCACTAAAATAAAAGAACACGCAACACGCCATTTAACATACGTTTAATGTAAGCCGGACATCGCTTGATGCAAATTACACATTGACGGACTATATAATCAATCAAAACTAACAGACTGTGGAGCAACCGCACATCAATATTAACATTTTCGGAGCAAGAGAAAATAACAACAATAAAAATGCAACACTTCCTACGCGTAGGAATTTGAATTTCCAATCCGTAAGCTTTTTGCTAGGCACACACACACGTACAAACAGGGATTCGACAGGTGCGCAGTCAACAGGTTTTTGTTTCCTTTCTCTCCCCCCTTTTACAAATACGATGCCTGTCGGAATCTGATTGGATCTACCTTTGAGTTATGTAATTGGTCCGTTGTCGCAGCAATCTCTCATCATCAGACGACAGCGGAAAAAAAGGAAAAGGCGAGAAACGCTACTACGAGTCAGCCGGCGGCCATTTTGTCCAAGCTTTTCCCACGTGAAAAATCGACCTTCAGAAAATTATAATCCCCCCCTTTTTTTTTATAGCCTGTAATGTGTTTACACATTCGAAAGAAAAGGATGGGGGAATTGAGAAAACGTGTTTATATCATAAATGCGTCTCTGTATGACCATACGCAACGTTTTATTATTCTTAGGTCGGGATTTTCTGTAGAATGGTTATAACGGGCGGAAAGAAGAAAAGAAACACAGTGAGTCACACACAGTGATTTGTATGATGACCATACGTCCAGTATTTCCTGCGACAGTCCCGGTTTTTACTAGTTTTTTTTTGGCCGTCCCGACTTTTTAGCGAAATAGTCCCGGTTTTTCCAGTTTTTTACACGAAGCTTACTTGAATTTTTATTCTTTATTTCAGTCAAAGAATGAAATTATTTTTCCACTCAGGGGCCGTTCAAGTATTACGTAAGCAAATTTTTAGCCATTTTTGACCCCCCCCCATCCTTTGTCAGCAAAAGTCAGCAAAACGCTGACCCTCCCCCCCCTCCTTGCAGCAAAATTTCGTCATCAGCTCTGCCCCTCTGAATCCTAACTCATATTTTCATTAGGGGTGGTTGATGACGTAAGCGTTATCCAAACCCCCCCCCCCCCGTCATCAAAAGTCAGCAAATCGGAAACCCCCCTCCCCCCCCCATCGATGATGACGTAATACTTGAACGGCTCCTCATAAATTATATTATGATAATTGCAATTATAAATAAGAATACTAATCTCTCACACTTGTCTTGATGAACGTTTTATTTTGTGGAATTGATTTAAATCCACTGCAATTTGCAGTAATGTTTCATTCCCCGCTATATTGATTTTTTTCGTAATTTTATCCAATATTTGGCCATTTTTTTTACTTTTGGCGTTGTTTTTGGCGGTAATTGGCGATGTCCCATATT
The DNA here is from genome assembly GCF_987345545.1 of Pholcus phalangioides. Taxonomy (NCBI): domain Eukaryota; kingdom Metazoa; phylum Arthropoda; class Arachnida; order Araneae; family Pholcidae; genus Pholcus; species Pholcus phalangioides. The sequence continues at coordinate 17,647,795 of NW_028301616.1, read as the reverse complement.
TTCCTGTATTTCTAATCCCAATTTCCCGTATTTCTTTCGAAGAAATGTGGTCAGCCTAGTGTTGTGTGTATTTTTATACATCGTCCGTAGAAAAGACTGGAGCTGTAACTTTTTTCTAGCCGTCCGAAATAGGGTTAAAATATCAGGGAGGTAAAAAATAACAGGGCCGTGACGTCACACAGCAGCTTTGACTCCACACACTAAGATAAGGCGGAAAGCGCAACATCGAAGAAATGAAACAGTAGTTAGGGCCGTTGAAGTATAACGTCAACAAATTTTTATCCATTTTTGATCGCAAAAGTCAGCAAAACTATGATATACTGTCCCCCCCCCCACCTTGTCAGCAAAATTTCGTCAATACTGCCCTCCCCCTACCTTCTAACGCATATTGGTGCGATCAGGAACGCACTCGGGAGGGGGGGGGGGTGCTCGTGCGCTTCCCCCCCCCCCCCAGACGAAAAAAGACTTTATAATCGATTTCTGTTAATTCCAATGTGATTTGAAGGGTAAGAACTCAAAATTTCTCTTTAAGAAATTCATTGCGACCCAACCTTTAAGCCATATATGGTAAACCCTTGACCCGCAGACCAAATGTGGCTCTGAAGGTTATCTGATGTAGCTTGCCCCCTGAAACCCAATTTTGTAAAAATGATCTAAGCGACACATTTACAAAATCGCTTAAATGACCCGTGGCACAATTCCAGTGCATCTAAGTGGCCCGTGGCACATTTTAAGACCACTGAAGTAGGCCCGTGGCACATTCAAAGATCACTTAAGTAACCCGCGATTAAGTTCCAGAACACTTAAACGATCCGTGGCACATTTAGAGATCCCTTGAGTGACATGTGGCACAGTTTTAGAGTACGTAAGCGGTCTCCAGTGCGGTTCTACATCCCTCAAGTTACAGAGCATTCCCAGATTACTTTTGTGACCAATGGCATAATTACGGATCACTTGAGTGATACGTTGCTCAGTGCAAGAGCACTTAAGCAGCTGGGACACATTTCCTGAGCACTTTCGAAGCAGGGGCGTCGGAAGTGTTTCGAACCTGTGGGTGCCCGTCTTGAGATTCATGTAAGAAATTTCGATTTTTGAATCAATTCTGTGGGAGCTCGGGTTGCTTGAGCACCCACAGCTCCGATGCTACTGACTCGAAGGATCCGTGAAACATTTAGAGATCACTAAGGTGGCTCTGTAGGGGACTTATCAATAGGGAAAATGTTAGTTCAGGTGCCCAATAAGTATCGAAAAGTTTATTTTTTTCAGTTTTTGGCGCACCGAATAAGATGCCATTAAGAATATTTCATATCTTCATAAAGGGTGGTTGATGACGCAAACATCATCCAACCCCCCCCCCCTCTTCAACTCTTGTCATCAAAAGTCAGCAAATCGGAAACCCCTCCCCCCCATCGATGCTGACGTAATACTTGAATGACCCCTTACTATACAGTGGTGACGTGTAAGTGCTAATGCGGTCCTTATCTCATCAACCGTCCATCGTGGAGGTATAGTTTCATAGCTCAAAAGGCGTTCAAAAATTACCCTGTACGGATTTTAAGAATGAAAATACAGTGTGTAGCAAAATGAAAAAAAATACCTAAATTTTGTATACGATCCCCTTGTCCTCTAAATTCCAATTAGAAAGTTGTTGCCCTGTATGTCCTGATGCCAAAAAAAAACACACGTTTGAATGTTTCCATTCGCTCCGTTAATTTTTGCTGTTCTTTCATAACTTTTCTCCGATTTTTTGAATTCAAACATCCCAGAGATTATTGCTCATAGAAACGTAGATTTTTTTTTCTGTTGGCCTCAGGAGATACGGGGGGGGGGGGGGGGAAGTAACAATTTTCTAATTGGAAGTTAGAGGACAAGGGGACTATATAAAAATTTAGATTTTTCATTTTGTGACACACTGTATTTTCACTCTCAAAACTGGTACAGGGTAATTTCTGAACGCTTTTTGAGCAATTTGTAAACTGAAACCGTACCTTTACGACAAACGGTTCATGAGATAAAAGCCGCTTTAGCAGTTACAGGACATCCTGTATCATAGGCGCCGGAACCTAGGGGCTGAGGCCATTTGCCCCACCCCCCTCCAATAATTTCTGAAAAATAAACAATGCGCATTGCACCTTTCTCCTCCCGCGTACGCGCTTGAAACAGAGCCGTAACTAGAGAGGGGGGGGACTGCTCCGGGCGGCAAAATTTAGGGAGGGGGGTAGCAGTTTTAGATGGGAACAAAGAACACCATTACCAAATTATTGAGTTTTTAAATTGTGGGGGGGGGGGGTGGCGGCAAAAATCTTAGTTACTGCCCTTGCTTGAATCCCGTATATACGGGACGACCAGCAAGTTTCAGCCCATCCAATGTTTTCTTCATGTCGGCGCCTCTGCCCTGTATATAGCCTAGGAAGGTATCATGGGGGGGATGATAGCGAATGACCGCGGCCAAAATATTTCTAGAGCAATGACGGAAGATTGAGAACCACTGACGCAACGAAAACAACAAAAATACGAGGAAAAAAACGTCGACATTTTCTTTAATATTGGAGAGAATCTTGGCGATTGAACAACGATTCGAAATCTCTCCAGTTATTACAGAATAAGATGGCGTCAATTATGTACTCGAGATGGACTCGATAACAATCGTTTCCCCCTCGGTCTTCTCTATATAGTGGTTAGTTTTTGGCAAACACACAATATAATGATGATAATAAAATATATAATACACAGCACGCACACGCACACAATAAAATGAAGCAATCGCGTCCAGCAGATCTAGAAATAATCGAGGAATTTTTCTTTGGGGGAGGAAACTATCATTTTCAAGCTCGTTGGCCGGTCGATTCCCCGTGGGCCCCGCTCTCGCATCATTTCACGGCAATGGAGTAAATATAAGAGGAAGGACAATAGTAGAAATAATGATCTTGATGATGATGATGATGTTTGGCAGTATTTGTGATGGCTTCCCTTTTTTTTTTGGCGTATAATCATAAGGCGACATCATATCTAAGTTTTTGTGAAAATATTTTGTTTTTAATCTCATTGTCCGATCTCATAATTATGTATTAGGTACTGGCATGCCCCCCCCCCAGATACTGGAGTAGGGCCCCCTCCTAGCCCCCCTAGACAGTGTCGTCTTAACGATTGGGCCTCACAAAAATGAGAAGTGATTGAAATTTTCAAGAATTTTCCAGGGTTATTTTTTGTTGGCATCAGCAGAGGGGCCGTTCATGTATTACGTAAGCAAATTTTTAGCCATTTTTGACCCCCCCCCTTTTTCAGCAAAATTTCGTCATCAGCTCTACCTCTCTGAATCCTAACTCATATTTTCATAAAGGGTGGTTGATGACGTAAGCATTATCCAAACCCCCCTCCCACCTTGTCATCAAAAGTCAGCAAATCGGAAAGCCTCCCACCCCCCACATCGATGATGACGTAATACTTGAACGGCCCCAGAGACATGGCAACAACTTTCTAATTGGAAGTTAGAGGACAAAGGGAGAGTATAAAAATTTAGATTTTTTATTTTATTTTGTTAAACACTGTATTTTCACTCTCAGAACTGGTACAGGGTAATTTTTGAACGCCTTTAGAGTAGTTTTTAAACTGGAATCGTACCTCTACGATGGACCGACGGACGGTTGATGAGATAAGGGCCGCATTAGCACTTACAGTACCCCCTGTAAATAACTATGTATCCATTTTGCATTTCATACCGTACACCATCCAGGTCATACCGTGCATCGACCCATTGCCAATTTTAGCCATTGTCTCAGATGAGGGGGCTGGACGGTGACGGGCCCTTTATTATGCATATATAGATGCAGATTTAAAAAGTTAAAAATTGGAAAAATTCCCAGCATTACAAAAAAAATTTAGGGGTGCGGCACATTTATAAATTGCTTAAATGACCCGTGGCACAATTCCAGAGCATTTAAGTGGCCCGTGGCACATTCAAAGATCACTTAAGTAACCCGCGACTAAGTTCCAGAACACTTAAACGATCCGTGGCACATTTCGAGATCCCTTGAGTGACATGTGGCACAGTTTTAGAGCACTTAAGCGGCCCCCAGTGCGGTTCTACATCACTCAAATTACCCGCAGAACATTCCCAGATTACTGAAGTGATCCGTGGATTAATTACGGATCACTTGAGTGACGCGTAGCACATTTCCAGAGCACTTAAGCAGCCCGGACACATTTCCTGATCACTCGAAGGATCCGTGAAACATCTAGAGATCCCTAAAGTGGCTCTGTAGGGGACTTATCAATAGGGATAATGTTAGTTCAGGTGCCCAATAAGTATCGAAAGGTTTTTTTTCCGTTTTTGGCGCACCGAATAAGATGCAATTAAGAATATTTCATATCTTCATTGAGGGCGGTTGATGACGTAAGCATCATCAAAACCCCGCCTCCCCCTCTTGTCATCAAAAGTCAGCAAATCGGACCCCCCCCCCCCATCGATGCAGATTTAAAAAGTTAAAGTTACAATTGGAAAAATTCCCAGTATTACAAAATTTATGTCTATAGCTGTAGCGAGCCCTCTGTTGTTTACCGTGGACAGGCCAGGTCCTGGACCACGTCTACGCTTCTCTGCTTGGTGGCTCGTGGTGAGCACTTCGTGTCGCTGTGGCCAGCCGAGGTGCGGGGGGGGGCCACATCTACCCCTCTAATGGCTCCAGTGGGCCATGGCCCCAGGGATCTCCGGTCACTTCGCGAATCGGCCGCATTTTTTTTGGGCTTTGGCACGTATATTGAAAAAAAAAAGAAAGAAAGTGAAAGTAGGTGGCGTTCTGTAGGAAGCGTAGGAATGTAGTAAATTGAATGGAAGGAAGCAAAAGAATGGAAAATGCGTCCGTCGGGCGATGATTGCTGTGGGAAGAAGAGAGAAGGAATGATAATGACCGGTAGTGAGAGAGAGAAATTGCGCTGTATAAAAAGGAAAAACTTGAACTACATACATAACACAGGAGTGCCGTTAAAGAAAGAAAGTGAATGGGTGTTTGAAGGGGTGGAGACCCCGTGTATGACCTACCTTGCGGGCCCCTACGAGGGGAAAAGAAAAAAAATGGCGGAACCCCTCATGGACAAGGGTGGCGAAGGTCAACCAGTTTCATACTCGCTTTTTTTTCTTCATAATCTTCGATTTAGGATGACTCATCATCACCAGGTGAAGACTCGTTTCCCGTTGGGCGTTATTTTATTTTATACACGAGTGTGTACGTACATATTAGAAAAGAAAAAAATGGCGCTGTTTGATTGATATAATTTCTAAAATTAACATCCGAACGCTATATCGGGCGAAAAACCAGAGAAAATGCGCAACAAAATGGGTAAATTTCTTGGGGAAGATGTAAAACCCCTATATGTGGAGCATGCAGGTGTGGAGCAGGCATCTTTTGACGTGAGCACCTAGAGTGCTCAATGCTCACGGACGAGGGTGGCCGGATTTTGTGCTCGCGAACACTTGATCAATTCTTCAATTGGGAAAATGTGCATTCGAAAATTACGATTATGCAGATTTCAAGCATACGTTGCCGTAAGGCCGGGATTACGTTACAAAAGTTTGATAAAAGTTCTTTTATGAAAGTTAAAAAATGAAACCAATATGCATGGGTGGAGATATGGGAAGGGGGAGCTTGGGGGGGGCATTGCCCCCTCCCCAGCGTCAAAGGTGGAGCCGACTGATCTAATGTATATATGAATTGACATCATCATCGTGCCCCCTCAGACCTCCAAGTCTATCTCCGCTTATGCCAATATGATTATCACAGGGTAGCCAGAAATTGCGTTCGCGGGGGGGGGGGCACTTTCATTTCTGGGGGGCATCAAAGTGATAGAACAATAGATTTGGCCATCTTTTTCCCTTTTTTCGGTCATTTTCTCACATTTCGGGGGGGGGGGGGACCAGATCTCCGAGTTATTAATTTATTATCGAAACCGTGCTGAAGCGTTCCGTGGAATTCCGTCCGTGAACGAGCTATATATCATTATTATTTCCCAGCAGGATGTTGGCCACATGTGTTAATAATGTGTTAACGGCATCTGTCCCCACAAGAGTGAAGTCAATGGCATCCAAAGCGTTTGCTCTTGTGAAGAAAAAAAACCGCTTGTGCTAATGGAAAGCTTCATTCTCTGATGAAGTGTGAAAGAAAAATTCGACTGTAAAATCAGCCATAGCTCAATTCAAAGTCGTCACGTGACCCAGAGGCGGATTCATGGTTTTTCCGCCTTCTCCCATTCTAGTTTAATTTTCTTGACCAGTCATTTCTGAATTTACCGCCCTGGGCTACACTCCGCTTATTAGATAGATGCCTCCAGTGGCGTCGGAGCGAGCACCCACAGCACCACAGAATTGAATTAGAAATCACACTTCCGACGCCTCTGTACGCACGTGCGCATAAATTTCGTTAGGATGTGGGGGGGGGGGGTGGCAAAGTGTGATAGAAAAATAGATTTACCCATCTTTTTCCATTTTTCTCGCATTTCGGGGGGTTGGGAGCAGATCCTCCAAGTTCCATTCCCCTCTGGCTACCGATTTGTGCCTCCGTGTCCAAGCCGAGAAGAGTAGACATGATCCAGGATCTGGCCTGGCCACGGGAAGGCTCACTAGAGCCACCAAGTCGAGAGAGAGGGAGATGTGGCTGAGCACCTGGGCTGGCCACTGTGGCACGAAGGGCTCACTCGAGCCACCAAGAGTAGACGTAGTCCCAGACCTGGCCTGGCCAAGGTAGAGGGCTTACTAGAGCTACCAAGTGTCGAGAGGGGAGATGTAGCCTAGCACCTGGATTGGCCACTGTGACACGAAGGGCTCACCAGAGCCACCAAAAGTAGACGTGTTTCAAGACCTGTCCTGGACACCGTAGAGGGCTCACTAGAGTCACCACGTCGAGAGGGGAAGATGTGGTTCAACGCATCTTCCCCTCTGGTGGTGGGGAGGGGGGGGGGGTCAAACAAAAATGTCTAAAAATTTGCTGACGTAATATTTGAACGGCCCCTAATAGTGCTTCATTTCCAGCAATTGGCGATGTTTCCGTAATTCCAGCTATAATGGGCAGCTTTGCTTACCTTTGGCATCACTCTTGGCGACAACTGGCGGTTTCCTGTATTTTTTTTTTCAGGAAATATGGTAAGCCTATTCATGATACTTTTCCAATGGGTACGATTTCACAGCCCTCAGGGGCCGTTCAACTATTACGTCAGCAAATTTTTACCCATTTTTCACCCCCTCTCACCCTTGTCAGCAAAACGCTGACCCCCCCCCCCCTGTGTCAGCAAAATTTCATCATCAGCTCTCCCCTCTGAATCCTAACTCATATTTTCATAAAGGGTGGTTGATGACGTAAGCATTATCCAAACCCCTCTTCCCCCTTGTCATCAAAAGTCAGCAAATCGGGAACCCCCATCGATGATGACGTAATGCTTGAATGACCCCTCACCTGTATCAGCAAAAAAAAAAAAAAAAAAAATCACGGGACAGTAACATTCACAGAAATCCACTTGCAATCACGCAAAATTTTATGGTTTTTGATAAATATCAACGCAACGATAAAATGGCACATCCATACTTGCACATAAAAAGGGGGTTATTTACAGAATATTATGGATGGTACTTTTCTTTAATATTCAAGAAACTCGTGGTCATTATTGATGCTGTCGAGAGATTTGGGGCACTGAACACAATCTAGAAACGAGAGGAAGGGGTCAGACGATGATGACCGTTCGCGGGACTACAACAACACACTCATAATAACGTTGTTGCAGTAAATGACTACGATAGGATGGGAAATTGAAGTCGAGCGGAATACGTAATTACCGTAATAGTAATCTTCGAGCCCGATCTTCTACTGGCCAGCCGATGACCCCTGCTATGGTGGTCCGGTCACTTTTATTGCCCTTTTTCAAGCCTGACTCTTTCCCTTTGTTCTACAATGTTTTGTGGGTTGATATAATCACTGAAACAGAGAGATATATCAGCTGTTTTCGATGTCTACTCTACGTAATTGCGCATACTTTCTTTGTGTAGTCTTTGCTCTGCGGTAAGAAAGATGACCACTTGGAGGAAAATCTGTTCCCTGACATTGAACCTTGCTTAATATATTAATGTTTCGACAGTATATGATCACGTGTTCAGCTGACAAAAAAAAGGGGGGAAAAAAATACGGGGACTTCTCACCTGAAAACAAGAGGCGAAACTTCATGATTATACGGGTTATACACGAAGTTCAGATGGAGTTTCGGGTGAGAAATTGCGATTCCCAGTTCAAAGGGGTCAAGGAATGCTCAAGAACTAGGTGTTGGAAAGTTTATTGGCGGTTATTTAGTTACATGGGTACGATAGTGGTAAGCAGTTACATTGGAGGTGTGTTGAAACAAGAAAAATGGTCCCCCCCTGCTCGAACTAAAGTGATGTCCATAATTACCAGGTTCTTTACAAGGTTTTTGGGGTACCAAACTAGAACTGGAAGGATGAGAGAAGTATGGACTAGAAGGCCTTTAACCTCGTAATGAAAGTCACGGTTTTGAGAGAGGAAAAGGTCTATAAAAAGTTCCAGCTTTGGGGTCTATAAAAGTCCAAAGAAAGGTCGCTGATAATCCCCGTAATCGGGAGCGATTTCGTAAATTTTCGCGGAGAAAAATCTGAAGAACGCATTTTTACAAAACTTTGTTTTCAACAAGGGAAATTTCGAATTCAAGCGTTGAAAAAAATGACTATGAATAAAACCAACTTCACGAGATACCCTATCAGCTGCTCGACCGTTTTAGTCGTCGTACGAGGGGCCTAATTTAAAAGACATCCTACCAGATCAAATGCTTGACCGTTTTAGTCGTCGTACGAGGGCCTAATTCAAGAGACTCAGATGCTCGACCGTTTTAGTCATCACATGAAAACAAACATCACGAGGCATCCTACCAGCTGCTCGATCGTTTTAGTCGTCGTACAAGGGGCCTAATTTAAGAGACATCCTACCAGATCAGATGCTCGACCTGCGTGTATTTGTTTAATATAATATTAGTCTTTTTTCATAAAAAATATACCCCTCATTCTACAAAACTACCCCTTAAAATTTTGGAGAGTTGTGAAATGACCCTTCAAAAGTTTTATTTCGAACTAGCTATAATACCCGCTACTGGGGGGCGGGGGAACAGCGTTGAATGCGGAAAAAGCGTTTTACCAGCAATTAACGCTGTTCTTTCCCAAATTTCCTCCGTTTTTCAAATTCGAATATCTATGAATATTTCACTTAAATACATGGAATTTTTTTGTTGGCATCAGGGGAGATTGGGCAACAACTTTCTATTTTAAAGTTAGAGCGCAGGAGGGACCGTATAAAAGTTTAGATTTTTTTTCATTTTGTTACACACTGCATTTTCACTCTCAAAACTTACACGAGGTAATTTTTGAATGCCTGGTGAGCATTTTTTATATTCGAATTATACTTCTACGTCTAACGGTTGATGAGATAAAGGCCGTTGCTAGCATTTGCAGGACAACAAGGGTGTAGCGAGGGGGAACTTTAGGGTCAAGAACCCCCCCCCCCGAAATGTGAGGAAATTACCGAAAAAAGGGAAAAAAGATGGCCAAATCTATTGTTCTATCACTTTGGTACCCCCCCCCCCCCACCCCGAAATGAAAGTGGTCCCCCGAACGAAATTTCTGGCTATGCCCCTGCGGGACACCCTGCATATTATATGGCCCCGATAAAACAGTTATAAAGTGGGAGAAGAGGCTAAAAACTCAGTTATTGTTTCATAAAATTGTAATTAAAATCGATTTCTGTTAATTTCAATGCCATTTGAAGAACTCACAATTTCTCTTTAAGAAATTCATTGCGACCCACCTTTTAAGCCATATATGACCCATATATACCCCATATTAAACCCTTGATCTGCGGACCAAATGTGTCCCTGAATGTTATCTGATGTGGTTATCCCCTCAAACCCAATTTTGTAAAAATGAACTAAGTAGCGCATATTTACAAATCGCTTTAATGAGTCGTGGTACAATTCCAGAGCATTTAAGTGTCCCGTGGCACATTTTCAAATCACCGAAGTTGGCCCGTGGCACATTCAAAGATCACTTAAGTAACACGCGACACAGTTCCAGAACACTTAAACGATCCGTGGCAATTTTAGTAATCCCTCGAGTGACATGTGGCACAATTTTAGAGCACTTAAGCGGCCCCGAGTGCGGTTCTACATCACTCAAGTTACAGCACAGTTCCACAGAACTTCAGCGGCCCGGACACAGGGCCGTCTTAAGAGCATCATGGCATGGACCCCCGGGCCAAATGGTTTTTCTGAGGACCTACATGACGAATCGAATTCTAGAAAATTTCAAACAGATCTCACTTTTGTGAGCCCCCCCCCCTCTTCTCTTGAGGCCCCCGGGCCGTGCCCGGGTAGGCCCACGCGTTAAGACGGCACTGCCCGGACACATTTCCAGAGCACCTAAGCACATTTCCTTAGTACTTGAGGGATCCATAAAACATTTAGAGATCGCTTTAGAGTGGCTCTATAAGGGATTTATCATTAGGGAGAATGCTAGTTCAGGTGCCCTCAAACAAGCGAATTTTTCTCGTTTTTAGCGCACCGAGTAAGATGCCATTAAGAATATTTCCTATCTTCATAAAGGGTGGTTGATGACGTAAGCATCATCCAAACCCCCCCTCCCCCCTTGTCGTCAGCAAATCGGAAACCCCCCCCCCCTTTTCGCCCATCGATGCTGACGCAATACTTGAATGACCCCCTTAGGTATTAAAACGGATAATATTTTTATAACAGTTATTAAATTTACCAGCGGCCGGGTGTTATGCATAATCGCCGGTAAAAGAGATTAATCTCTCTATGGGCAATTTTATCAAACTTTTCGATTATGCATAATAACAGGATTTATCTCATTTACCGTAACATCTACACATCGCAAGGATAGAGATCATGCCCTAAAAACAACTTGAATTGAAAATTTACTCGCTCTTTTGTTTCTACGGCATACAATGGAGAAACATGACCCTCAAATGCTTTATGAATGAATGTCGGGCCGTCTGTCAAAATAGGCCATCGTAGGCCTTTTAGGCCTTTCCCTTCTTCTTACCTTCGTTTCCATATAACAACCTCTTCGTGAGCTCGGTTTTCGAATTCGAAACTTCTCTCATGAATAATGTTCTCGTAAACAATTCAAGTCCGGGCGATTCATGCATCGTAATCATACATAAAACAGTGTTTTATGTGTGTATAGCATAGATTATTTTTTGAATGTATTTTTTTTTTTGGAAATACAGACGAATCCCGTTATAACGAACTCCAAGAGAACAGTGAAATCACTTCGCTTCAACGAAACTTCCTTATAAAGGATTCCCAGGTTTTTGCGTTGTTCCTATGAAAACTAATCAGGAGGAGGGGGGGGGGGGGAATCAGAAAAGTGTTCGTAAAAACGAGATTTTCGTTGTAACGGTATTCGTTAAAACGAGATTTTCGGTATAACGGTATTCGTTAAAACGAGATTCAACTGTATTTTAATAGGGATTTTAGAACCGATGAATCTGTACATGATTTTGTTCTCCCATTTCGGTTGATAAATTGATATTATGCGCAAGGAGCTGAGCTTCTAAATCATAATTATACGGCCCGCGGGCCAAATGGGGCCCTCGGAGTCATATATGACGCGATCTTCGACCTCAAATTTAGTTTCGTAAATATAAACTTCATGGAACATTTCCAGATCTCTTAAGTGACCCCCGCGTTGCGGTTCAACGTCATTTGAGTGGCCCATGAAAAATTCCCAATGGCCCGCGACACATTTTTTTTTACAGATCACTCAATCAGCTCTCACCCACACTCCCAGATAATTTAAGTGACACGCGGTGGAGTTCCGAATCACTTGAGTGGCATGCAGCACATTCCCAGATTCATTGAGTGTGATCAGCGGCGCATATACAGATCACTTGAGTGAGCTGCACTTCGGCACATTTACAGGTCACAAGGGTGACCCGTAAAACGGCCCCAGATCATTTTAGTGTTCCATGGTACATTTAGAGATAACGTAAGTGACCACGCGGCACGTTTCCATGCCGCTCAAATGACCCGCTGCGCATTTACAGATCAATTTAGTGCCACATTTCATACCGTGCTTCTCATGTCTTTTTAGGAGCTTGACAGGTCCTGAACCACGTTTTCCCTCATTGGCTTGTTGGCTCGGGTGAGCCCTCCGCCGTGGCCAGGCCAGGTCCTGGACCACGCGCCGTCCCTCGTTGGCTCGGGTTTCACGACAATTCACCGACAACAATTCACCGCGAGGAAAATTCACCGCGAGGAAAATTCACCGCTAGGAAAATTCACAGCTAGAAAAATACAGCGACTAACAATTCACCGACAACAGTTCGATGCGAGCCAGAAAGCGAGGGAGTGAGCGATTGAGTTACTGAGTAAGTGAGTGAAGGATTGAGCGATTGAGTTACTGAGTAAGTGAGTGAGGGATTGAGCGAGTGAGTGATTGAGTGAGCGAGAGAGCTACTGAGTCCTGAGCGAGCGAACTACTGAGCCCTGAGCGAGTGAGTGAGGGAGTGAATCAATCATTTGTGACACTACTATAATAGGTTAAAACTAATTCACTCACTCCCTCACTAGGTCACTCGCTCAATCACTTAATCACTCACTCACTAGGTCACTCTCACATACTCACTAGGCCACTCTCACATACTCACTAGGTTATTCACTCACTCATTCAATTACTAGGTCACTTACTCATTCACTCACATACTCAGTAGGTCACTCACTCACTCCTCTCTTACTGACTCAGTAACTCAATCGCTCACCCCCACGCTAACTGACTCGCATCGAACTGTTGTCGGTGAATTGTTAGTCGGTGAATTTTCCTAGCGGTGAATTTTCCGGCGGTGAATTTTCCTAGTGGTGAATTGCATGGCGGTGAATTTTTTGGACACGAGTTTCGCCGCCCTCCTCCCATTCTACAAATTTTCTCGGCCACCCATTCCTCAAATTTGCTGCCCCCTGGGCTACAGCCCTCTAAGCCCTCCTGTAAATACGCCACTGATCACCAGCCTGGGCTGCCTCGGGAGGAAAAAAAAATTGGTAAATATTATCAGAGAGACCTTTTTGATGCCTAATTAATTACGAAATCCCGAACACTTTTTCCCTTCGGTGGGGCGTCGAACCTAAAGCCTAGCGTGTACGTAATGATTTGATCACGTGATCGCATCGGAAAAGCTAAATAAAGACCACGTCACGTCAGTTATAACTCTAGCTCTGGCGCCGGCATCCAGCAGCTTTGCCTATAAAATTCATCCTCGCGAGGAAGCCTACCTAATGTAATAAACTACTGGTCGATAACCTTAGGCTCAACACCTTTTTCTTGTAATAGCGGCGTTTCGCAACCTTTCTGGAAACGAGGACCAGTAAAATGCCTGAAACTGTTCGACGGGCCGCTTGTGCCCCGTATTACGGGACGTACCTGTGACAACGATTCAACACTAAGATTCTTTCACTCACTGACTAACTACTGTATCATTTACTGATTCACTGACTCGGTCCTTCCCCACTCACTTGCTGGCTCACTAACTGGAGTCGAACTGTTAGTCGGTGAATTATCTGTCAATGAATTGTTGGTCGATGAATTTTCTTAGCGATGAATTGTTGGTCGGTGAATTTTCTTAGTGATGAATTGGCGATGAATTTTCCGGTGGTGAATTTTCTTAGCGGTGAATTGTTGTCGGTGAATTTTCTTAGTGATGAATTGGCGATGAATTTTCCGGTGGTGAATTTTCTTAGCGGTGAATTGTTGTCGGTGAATTTTCTTAGCGATGAATTGTTGGTTGGTGAATTTTCTTAGTGATGAACTAGCGATGAATTTTCCGGTGGTGAATTTTCTTAGTGATGAATTGCCGATGAATTTTCCGGTGGTGAATTTTCTTAGTGATGAATTGTCGATGAATTTTCCGGTGGTGAATTTTCTTAGTGATGAATTGTCGATGAATTTTCCGGTGGTGAATTTTCTTAGCAGTGAGTTGTTGGTCGGTGAATTTCTTGTCAATGAATTGTTGGTCGATGAATTTTCTTAGCGGTGAGTTGTTGGTCGGTGAATTTCCTGTCAATGAATTGTTGGTCGATGAATTTTCTTAGCGATGAATTGTTGGTCGGTGAATTTTCTTAGTGATGAATTGGCGATGAATTTTCCGGTGGTGAATTTTCTTAGCGGTGAATTGTTGTCTGTGAATTTTCTTAGCGATGAATTGTTGGTCGGTGAATTTTCTTAATGATGAATTGGCGATGAATTTTCCGGTGGTGAATTTTCTTAGCAGTGAGTTGTTGGTCGGTGAATTTCTTGTCAATGAATTGTTGGTCGGTGAATTATCTGTCAATGAATTGTTGGTCGATGAATTTTCTTAGCGATGAATTGTTGGTCGGTGAATTTTCTTAGTGATGAATTGGCGATGAATTTTCCGGTGGTGAATTTTCTTAGCGGTGAATTGTTGTCGGTGAATTTTCTTAGTGATGAATTGGCGATGAATTTTCCGGTGGTGAATTTTCTTAGCGGTGAATTGTTGTCGGTGAATTTTCTTAGCGGTGAATTGTTGTCGGTGAATTTTCTTAGTGATGAACTAGCGATGAATTTTCCGGTGGTGAATTTTCTTAGTGATGAATTGCCGATGAATTTTCCGGCGGTGAATTTTCTTAGTGATGAATTGTCGATGAATTTTCCGGTGGTGAATTTTCTTAGTGATGAATTGTCGATGAATTTTCCGGTGGTGAATTTTCTTAGCAGTGAGTTGTTGGTCGGTGAATTTCTTGTCAATGAATTGTTGGTCGATGAATTTTCTTAGCGGTGAGTTGTTGGTCGGTGAATTTCCTGTCAATGAATTGTTGGTCGATGAATTTTCTTAGCGATGAATTGTTGGTCGGTGAATTTTCTTAGTGATGAATTGGCGATGAATTTTCCGGTGGTGAATTTTCTTAGCGGTGAATTGTTGTCTGTGAATTTTCTTAGCGGTGAATTGCTGTCTGTGAATTTTCTTAGCGATGAATTGTTGGTCGGTGAATTTTCTTAGTGATGAATTGGCGATGAATTTTCTGGTGGTGAATTTTCTTAGCGGTGAATTGTTGTCTGTGAATTTTCTTAGCGGTGAATTGTTGTCTGTGAATTTTCTTAGCGGTGAATTGTTGTCTGTGAATTTTCTTAGCGATGAATTGTTGGTCGGTGAATTTTCTTAGTGATGAATTGGCGATGAATTTTCCGGTGGTGAATTTTCTTAGCGGTGAATTGTTGTCTGTGAATTTTCTTAGCGATGAATTGTTGGTCGGTGAATTTTCTTAGTGATGAATTGGCGATGAATTTTCCGGTGGTGAATTTTCTTAGCGGTGAATTGTTGTCGGTGGATTTTCTGGCAGTGAATTGTTGGTGATGAATTTTACATAAACCATTTGAATTTATAATATTTATTTCATAATATAAATTATATAATGATTATTATGGCAAAAATTATAAATATTCATCTGACATTTACTAAATTCCCATATCTTTGTTTCACATTATTTTTGTTAGGGGCTTAACGTTTTGCCCTGAATATATATGTATATATTTTTTTGGAATTTTAATTACGATTGGTGATTGTGCCAACTTCTGACAATGTTTTTGATGATGGTTGGATATGTCCCGTATTTTGCGGATTATTATCTAAGGCTTACCGTATTTTTTTCAATGAAATATGGTCATCAGATCATTTGAATATTTTTTTTCGTGAAATACTACACATTTCTGTCAACTGCGATTTGTGGCAGCACTTTATCTCCACACCCTTCGGCAATTTTAGCAGTAATTAGCAAATTACATTTAAAGCAATAAATTGCAGTTTTTTGGCAAAATTTAGTGACATCCCGTATTTAAGATCGCAATTTCTTGTATTTTCCTCCATGATGTTAACTTGTGTGATCGTATGTGAGACCAAGGGAGTGTGGTCACTCATGCGGTCACTAACTTGATCACGAAAACGGTCACTCATATGGTCACTCACCCAATTACTTCCCTCAGTCAGTCACTTACTTGGTCACTTATACGGTTCAGGGCAGGAAAACGTCTTTGGGTGAAACATACCATTGGAGGCGAAATTTTCCGATCCCGCTGGTCCTTGGGTTCAGAAAGGTTGAGAAACGCTGAATTAGATGGAATTGAAATGCTTCGCAGACCAGTAGGAAATTACCACGAACCTGCACCGGTCCGCTGACCAGCGGTTAAAGAAGACCGGGGGGGGGGGGGATATTCAAATCTGCAGACCGTGTCCAAGACTGTGAACATCATGGGCCAAGTGATTTTTCTGAGGCCCTACCTGGAAAATTCTCGAAAAGCTCAACTAGTTCTTGTTTTTCTGAGAGGCCCCCGGACCGTGACCGGGTGAGTCCCGTGCGTTAAGACGGCCCTGACCGCGTCGTGTCAGACACGGCAAACGACAAACATTTTTCACCATAAAGCCAATGAGCGTATTCATATCTATCGTATCGTGGCTGCGACGCAGACAGACATTATTATGTCAAGGAATGGTTGCCGTGTCTGACACGACACGATGAGTGTCTGTAGATATGAATCTGCCCAAAGGGTGGATTCACATCATCTACAGACATTCACCGTGTCCAGAACCGTCTTAAGAGCATCATGGGGGCCCCCGGGCCAAGTGATTTTTCTGAGTCCCTACCAGGCAAATTCTTGAAAATTTCAACCAGATCTCATTCTTGTGAGGCCTCCCAGGCCGTGCCTTGGTAGGCCCATGCCTTAAGACGGTTTTTTCTGTGGTTCCCAACTTCAAGGCGCGAATGCGAGCCGATCTCCCAGTTGAAAAGTCTCGCCACAGAGAGCAACAGGCCTACAACGTTACAAATATTCAATCATTACACTTCACTCACAATTTGAAGTATAGATGGCAGCACTGAAATATCATACACAACACTAGCTACACACTCAGACTGTTAGGTGCACTCACTTTGTTCCAGACTCTGCCACGAAGCTGGGCTGGAGGAGATCTCGGCAACGGGATAAGTCCGGTGGCAGAGACCCTGGCGTTCATTCATTGCCTTAAGACGGCACTGACCGTGTCATGTCAGACATGGCATACATTCTTTAACATAAAAATGTCTGTGTGCGTCTGAGCAGTCACGATAAGATAGATATGGATACGTTATATGGTTTTATGTTAAAGAATGTTTGCGGTGTCTGACATGGCACGGTGGGTGTCTGTAGATATGAATCTGCCCAAAGGGTGGATTCACATCATCTGCAGACATTCACCGTGTCCAGGGCCGTCTTAAGAGCATCATGGGCCCCCGGAGCAAGTGATTTTTCTGAGTCCCTACCAGGCAAATTCTTGAAAATTTCAACCAGATCTCATTCTTGTGAGGCCTCCCAGGCCGTGCCCTGGTAGGTCCATGCCTTAAAACGGCACTGACCGTGTCATGTCAGACACGGCATACATTCTTTAACATAAAAATGTCTGTCTGCGTCTGTGCAGTCACGTTAAGATATATATGGATACGTTATATGGTTTTATGTTAAAGAATGTTTGCGGTGTCTGACACGACACGGTGGGTGTCTGTAGATGTGAATCCACCCCTCACCGGTGATTTTTCTTTGCCTAAATATACGCGAGCAAACCAAAAATAGAGATTTTCATCTACAATTTCAGAATCATTTTCAGAGTACGAGAAGATTCCTCGTCCTTGATTCAATTTGTTGCCGGGCCCACGAGTAGATGACCTCTAAATGGGAAAATTTCGGCTTTTTCATCTCTCAATTGAATAGAATGGTGTAGGCCTCGCTTCTTCTCGAGGATGCGATTCGACCATAAACGCGCGTGGGTTGATATATAACTCCACACAGTCTTGTTTTCTTTTGAAAAGTTTTCTCCATTCATCCGTCCCCTGGCGGATATTAAATGCGTTCGAGAGAGAGACCACGCAGCTGTGGCCATTGAATTGTCTCTCGTGTTGTAAATACATTAAAAATGAGGCCAAAGATTATTCTGCGACCGTTTTTTCACTTATCCTGAAATTATAGTACTGTTTAACAAGAGACGTTACACACAGACGCTGCCGTGTTTGCAAATGTATTTCCAACGTAGAGTGAACACGGGGTATCAGGGCCGTCTCGACCAGAGGCGGATTTGTGGTTCTGCCGCCCATGGGCGCTGTACGAATTTTGCCGCCCTTCTCCCGTTATAACCTATATAGATTTTTTTTTTTTTGACGACTCATTCCCTCGTTTCACCGCCCAGTGTTATAATCCGCTTGCCCCCATCCGTAAATACGTCTCTGTCTCCCTCTTTTAGTCACTTATATCAGTGGTGCGCAAACCGTGGGTCACGACCATGGCCCCCACATCCTGAAGCAGTGCCCCTAGGCTGGGATCTTTTACGGGCCCCCCGACCAGACTTTCACGGGGCCCCCTTTATGATGAATTTATAGCGTGAAAAAACAAAAAAATGATTAAAATCCTCCCGGGCCCCAGGGCTGGAGCCTTGTTAACCCACCCCTTGTGGGGGCCATGGTCACGACCCCCTGGGGAGGGGGGCGCCACGAGACATTCACCAAGATAAAGCTGTTGGCTCCGTCATGCTAGAATCACGTGCAATGTCCTTATTGCCGCTGTGGTGGTCGAGTGGTCATAGTGACGGACTCGCATCGCGGGGACCCGGGTTCGAGCCCCACCGTCGCCACAGTGGTGGTCGACTGAAGTTGGTTTTCTGTGGTTCCCAACTTTAAGGCGCAAATGCCGATCTCCCCGTTAAAAAGTCTCGCCACAGAGAGCAACAGTCCTACAAACAGTACAAATATTCAGTCACTATACATCACTCACTTCACTTCTGAGATATAGATAGCAGCACTGAAAAATCATATACAACATTAGATACGCACTCAGACTATTAGGTACACATACTTACACTTCCGGCACAACTCACTAGGTAGTACAGTAAATTGCCCATGGCGATAGACCTGAGTTGTGCTCAGTTTCAAAAAAAAAACAAAAAAAAAATGTCCTTGCAAAAAAGAACATGGGAAATGACGTTCGAATGTTTACTCTGCCCATGTTACTCTATGGAAGCTATTTTCCTAAAATGTTTTGTAACGTGTGTTTCAAAAAGGGATACACATTCGCGTTTCAGGTTGCAACTTAGATAGCAAAACAAGGAAGGTAGTCCAAACAGCTATTTAAAAAAAAGGAAAAATTGTACATTCGTGCTTCTGGCCTGGGGTGGACGATATCAAGTTAGGGGTCGTTCAAGTATTACGTCATCATCGATGGGGGGGGGGGGGGAGAGTGGTTTTCCCGATTTGCTGACTTTTGATGACAAGGGGGGAGGGGGTGGGGTTCGGATAATGCTTACGTTATCAATCACCCTTTATGAAAATATGAGTTGGATTCAGAGGGGCAGAGCTGATGACGAAATTTTGCTGACAAGGGGGGGGGGGGTGAGCGGGTCAGCGTTTTGCTGACTTTTGCTGACAGGGGGGGGGGAGGGGGTCAAAAATGGCCAAAAATTTGCTTACGTAATACTTGAACGGCCCCTTAGTACTTTCACAGGGTGACTTGGAGAGAATCACCCGATTTCAAAATTGTATATTTCTTAAAAAGTAATATAAATCGCTGGTCTGATTAATCGATTAATTGTTTCCGTTAATTGTTAATCGCACTTGAAAATTTTAGTTGAGTTAATCGACTCGATTAAAATTTTTTAATAAAATTTGTAAATTAACTCGATTTTTTTGAACAAACCGATTAGAGTATTTAATAATAAATAATAATTCCATAAAAATCATGTTCTGTACAGAAAGTTTTCTAATATGTGACCATATTTAAAAATATTGGAATCAATATTTTGATCAAATTACATTCAATGAAAACTGATGATTTCACATGCAAATTGAGTTTGATGGGAGTGTAGGTGTCGCTGTGATCAGCTCATCTCCTCAGTGCCGTCGTAACGCATGGGCTCACCCGCAGGGCCGTCTTAAGAGTACCATGGGCCCCCGGGCCAATTGATTTTTCTGAGGCCCTATCAAACAACTTCTCAAAAATTTCAATCAGATCTAATTTTTGTGAGGCCCCTCTTCACTTGAGGCCCCCGGGCCGTGCCCGGGTGGGCCCATGCCTTAAGACGGCACTGCTCACCCGGGCATGGCCCGGAGGCCTCAAGGAAAGAGGGGCCTCAGAAAAACGAGAAATATTTGAATTTTTTGAGAATTTTCTAGGTAGGTTTTCTAGGTTCTAGGTAGGGCCTCAGAAAAAATCACTTGGCCTGGGGGCCCATGATGCTCTTAAGACGGACCTGCATCTCCTCACAAGTAATATTCGAGAGGTGTTTATAGGAAAACAAGCAAAAGAGTATAATCGAAAGTAGTTTCGCTAAATGCTGGTGGGGGGGGGGGGAAAGGTTCAATCACTTGGCAATGTAGGGAACCTACACGCAGAGCCGTCTTAAGAGCATCATGGGTCCCCAGGCCAAATGGTTTTTCTGAGGCCCTAACTTGTAAATTCTAAAAGAATTAAACTGGATTTCATTTTTGTGAGGCCCCTCTTCTCTTGAGGCCCCCGGGCCGTGCCCGGGTGGGCCCATGAGTTAAGAGAGCGCTGCCTACACGCTGTAAACAGTGTGACTCTCAAGAGCATAAAATAGGAGAATGTAAAGGGTTAGCGGGAAACCTTAGGCAGGATTCCTATAACATTAAATTTACTTTATTATTACATTATTTTGGTCATTGACGTTCTCCAGGTCACCCTCTTTTGGTCATTCACACGCAGGGACGGGCTTAATTAAGTATTTTGCGGCCCTCCGTAATGATTTTTCCTGATCCTTGGGGGGGGGGGAATGAAATGTCTTCGGACACCAGGTTCCGATGCCTTTGCTGGGAACCCTGCTACAATACAAAATGCGGATACCATGTCTACAATGTCTGTAGAACCACAATGGAAGATCTGTTAGAGATATACGTTGGATTTTCTGCCCAGCGTTTCAACTGAAATGCTCTTCAGCTGTGGCACGCATGCATTTTGCTCCCTCCCCCCCTTCCCAGGGTAGGTTTAGATGCAGTACGTCGTTAGGGTGAGAATTCAACCCTCTTTCTTGTCCAGCGCCCAAGGCACTGAACCCGTGCGCACTCTTGACTGAGGCAGGACCCACAAAGTCTCTGCCTCAAAGAGCACTATGTATAAGGGGCTCCCAAAAATAATATTTTCCACGGCCCGAACTTATACAGGCCCTGGGTTTGGGAGGAAGGGGGTTTCAAAACCCTAGACCTAGGGAGGTAGGTCTCTTGTCTCGGACAGAATTTTAAGCTATCGCTTTGTTAAGAAGCCAAAATGTACTCAAATGTTATGTGTTTTGCGGCTTCTAAAATTTAGCGGCCTAAGTGCGACTGCACCCTTTGCACCTGCCCATGTCGGGCCCTGTTCATATGTTTGCTCACGCTCTAAGTCGCTCTTTTGCTCACTCACGTGTTTGCAAACTCTCTAGGCCACTCTTTTTGTCACTCACTAACCCAGTCTCTTGCTGTCTGGGCAGAGATTTGGATGATTTATTTAGATTTCTACAATTTGTACAATATGTGCTGCCCTTCTCATATTCTACTAAATTTCTTGGGCACTAATTTCTCAAAGTTGCCGCCCGGGGCCTGGTTATAGCCTTCCTGTCTGTAATAAGCACACGATTGCTGGCGGTTCTAAAAAATGCAGTTGGCTCATGGACTAGATCAGGGATTCTCAAACTGAGCGCCGCAGCGCAGTGCTATCTTAACGCATGGGGCCCACACGGGCATGGCCCGGAGACTTCAAGGGAAGAGGGGCCTCACAAAAATGAGATCCGGTTGAAATTTCCTAGGATTTACCGGGTAGGGCCTCCAAAAAACCACTTGGCCCGGGGGGGGGCCTCCGGGGGGGGGGGCCTGCCGCAGCGCTCTGGTGCTCCTCCAGCCTTTTTGTCAGGGGCGCCGCGGGTGGGAAAAGTTTGATAACCCCTTCACTTGGAGACTAGGTGATTTTCGATAGGATATCGATGTTGCACTGCCATCTGTACGAAACTTTCGCAGATTTCTTGAGTTTTAAGTCGATAGATGGCAGCAGAAGATCTGTGCAGTATCATTACTAGAGCCCGGATTATATGCACTTAAAAATGCAAAAATATGCATTTAAAATACAAAACGTGGACTTAAAAGGCAAAAATATGCACTTCAGATACAAAACGTGGACTTAAAAAACGAAAATATGCACTGAAAATCCCAAAATATGCATTAAACACCCCAGAATATGCATTAGAAATCTTGAAAAAGTAAAAAATTCGGAAATATGTATAAAAAATGAGAAAATATGCATTAAAAAATCGACATGCCAAAAAGGACTCATGCCAAAAGGACTTATGCAAATGCATATGAACATATGCATTTGCATAAGTCCTCTACAGAGCCACAAATGTTCCGCGGATCCTTCAAGTGATTTGGAAATGTGTCCGGGAGGCTCAAGTACTCTAGAAATGTGTCGCAAGCCGCTTAATTAGTTGCTCTGGGACTGTGCCGCGCGTCACTCAAGTTATCCGCAATTATGCCACGGATCACTTAAATAATGAAATAGGAATGTGCCGCGGGTAACTTCAGTGATGTAGAACCGCACTGGGTACCGCTTAAACGCTCTAAAACTGCGCCGCATCAAGGGATCTCTGTGCCACGGGTGGCTTAAGTGCTCTGGAACTGCGTCACGGGTCGCTTAAGTGATCGTGAATGTGCCACGGGCCCCACAGGGACCCATTTGCGGGCCAAGGGCTTATCATACATGGCTTAAAGGGTGGGTCGCAATGAATTTATTAAAAAGAAATTGTGAGTTCTTCGAATAGCATTGAAATTAACAGAAATTGATTATAATAACACATTAAAATTTCGGAAGAAAATACCTTTATTTAATAAAAAAAATCTTTTTCATTAAAAAAACTAAATTTTTGATCGTTGGGGGGGGGGGGGGGCGGCGATCATGAGCACACTATGCCCCCCCACCCCCGCGTACGTCTCTGATCCCACCAATATGCGTTAGGAGGCACTGGGGGGGGGGGGAGTCAGGGCTGATGACGGAGAGCTGACAAGGGGAGAGGGTCAGAGTTTTGCTGAATTTTGTTGACAAGGGTGGGGTCAAAAATTTCTAAAAATTGCTGACGTAATACTTGAACGGCCCCGAATTGATGTGCCGTATTTGGAACCTTAATTTCCCGTATTTTTTCGAGTAATTATGGTCAGCCTTAGTCATACCTATAATAAAACTTTTTTTTTTTCGTTTTTATTTTTTCTTTGTTGTTCGTTGTATTTTGATATAGGAGTATTACGAGTAGTACTAGTTAGAGGAGTATTACGAGTAGTACTAGTTAGAGGAGTATTACGAGTAGTACTAGTTAGAGGAGTATTACGAGTAGTACTAGTTAGAGGAGTATTACGAGTAGTACTAGTTAGAGGAGTATTACGAGTAGTACTAGAGGAGTAGTACTTTGATAGAGTAAAACAATATTGAAATATTTTCTAGTAGCACAGTCTTTCTCCTTTACACATGACTCAAATGAAAATTTCTTATTGCGCTGTATTTCTTGCGAAGAATGCTTCAATAACACTTCAGTATCAATATAATAACAAAATCAAGTCTCTTAGTTTAAAAATATGTGTTTCAACAAGCGTAACACCTTATTTATACACCAAAAGGCGCCAAGTTGAAACAGTAATTTCTTAGTTATTTTTTGTCTCAAATTTCATTGAAAAGCATTAATTGTTTATTATTTTGCTCTCTGTAGACATCCATCAACGATTTTTAGCGTGCATTTTGTATTATGTCAAACTGTCAATGAATAAAAAAAAATGTACAAACCTGTTTTTATGGCATAAATTTGCAAATTTTCCATCGTTTCCAACTTTTTTTGCCGAAATTACCATGAAAACAAAATCACGCAGTAAAAATGCATGCTGCAATTCATTCATATATGCCTACAGAGAGCGAGAGAGAGAGAGAAATTATACATGCTTTTCAACGAAATTTGACATCCAGAGGACAAAAAATTACTGTTCCAACTTGGCGACTTTTGGTGTATAAATAAGGTGCCAAGCTTGTTGAAACACATATTTTTTAAAGAAAGAGAAAGGGAAATCGTTATTATATTAATACTGAAATGTCATTAAAGCAGTTTTAGCAAGAAATAAAGAGCAATAAGAGACTTCCATTTGAAAGTCATGCTTCCATTTCAGGGGAAAAGGTTCCGTGGATGGTGGAAAAAATTAGAATCAATTAATGAGAAACACATACACTGCTCGGAATTCTCGAAACGCCACGAACGAACTCATTCTCAGAATCTTTTCAAACTTGGGGAT
Organism: Pholcus phalangioides; assembly: GCF_987345545.1. Taxonomy (NCBI): domain Eukaryota; kingdom Metazoa; phylum Arthropoda; class Arachnida; order Araneae; family Pholcidae; genus Pholcus; species Pholcus phalangioides. The sequence continues at coordinate 17,623,405 of NW_028301616.1, read as the reverse complement.
GGGAAACAGTTATTTATGGTATTTTAGAAAATATTAGTTGGTTTTGTGCCATAATTAGAGTTCTCGTTCACATGGGAAATAGAAAAAGCGTGTTTAAAACCCGCTTCAAGAATTTTCACCAATGACTGCTCCCCCATTTCCTTCGTTACGAAGGGAAAAAGTCGTCAAGCGGGTGATAGAACTCCCAATGCTACCGCAATATTTGCACATGTGAACGGGGCTTTTGTCGACAATTAGCAATGCCCCGCATTCTCCCGTATTTGCGAGCCGAATTTCCAGTATTTTTCCTTGATAAAATATGGTCAGCATGACTATTAATATTAATTTTGATAATCAATAACTAAGCTGACCATATTTCCCCGAGAGAAATACGAGAAATTGGTATTAGTTTAACTAAACAAAGTAGCTAAATATTGCTGAAACTACGGGAAATCTCAATGACGGGAAATGAAGCATTACTGCAAATTGCAGTGGATTAAAATGAATTCCACGAAGAAAAAACGTTCACCAAGACCAACGTGGGAGATTAATATTGCTATTTATAGTTGTCATAATATAATTTATGAGTTGAAAAATAATTTTAATGTTTGACTTCCATAAAGAATAAAAATTGCAAGTAGGCGTCGTGTATAAAACGGGAGAAACCGGGATACTTTTGCTAAAAAGTCGGGACGACTGGGAAAACAAAAAATACCGGGACTGTTACGGGACGTATGGTCACATGATAAATAACACCAAATTCCGTACATGCTGTTAGCGTTGCCATCTATCAGTGAATAGGAATGAAAACAATATTTCTTTTACTGTTACTGAAATAAGAGTTTTTCAATCAAAATGATCAAAAATTAATACTTTGAGCTAAAAATTATAATTATAACAATGAAATATTGAAAAATAGAATTTATTTTACTAGTTAATAGTTTAAAACATTAATATTTTATTGGTATATAAGTAAATATTACGAATTATCCAATGAGCGGTGCACGGATTCAGGCGGGGGCATTCTTGCGTCACTCAGCTGCACAGAGTTACCGAGTTCGTGATGACTGCGTTCAACTACAAGGAACATGTCTGTGCTCTCTGTCTGGATATATGTAAGGCCTTCGACAAAACGAATCACACGACCTTATTATCCAAACTAATTGACCTGGGTTTGCCTGACTATTTCATCATCTTCTTAAACAGTTACCTTTCCAATCGAAGATTCCAAGTCAAAAATGGCAACTGTCTCTCAACTGTTAGACCAATAAGAGCGTCTGTCCCGCAGGGTTCTTGTTTGGGACCACTGCTCTTTGCGCTATACATCAATGACTTCCCAGCTCCTCAGCGCGGAATGCTTGGTCTATTTGCTGACGATGCCATCCTGTTGACCAATCACAAAAAAGGGAAAAAATGTATTGAAAATTTACAAGAATCAACTGAAGACGTTGAGGACTGGTGCCAAGACAACGATATAAAGTTGAATCATCAAAAATGTCAATATATTCTCTTCACAAGACGGTACAAGTTTCCAAGAACTCCCATATACATCGGCAATACGGTGTTGACAAGAAAACTCCAAGTCAAGTATCTAGGTTGTATACTAGATAAGTCGCTCTCATTTTCTCCTCAGGTGATGTACGTAAGAAATAAGGCCTCACAAGCAGTTGGGATGCTATCCAGAATCACATTCCCACAGGCCAGGCTAACGTTGAGGAATAAAGTAATTCTTTTTAAAACTATTATTCGTCCTATTCTGACATATGCTGCCCCAGTGTGGGCTCATGCCAGTCTTGCAAATATGAAACGTTTACAGACACAGCAGAACATCATTCTTCGTCAGTTTACCAGAGCCCCCTGGTATGTGAGAGGAAAAAACATCCGTAAAGATCTTGACTTACCACTAATCTTGGACTATATCAAGGAGCTTGCAAATGCTCATTTTGACAGGCTACGATCTTCTGAACACCCGCATCTTAGAGAAATTGTCTATTATGACCCTAGAATACCCACAGTACACTCTAGGCCAATGGACTTGCTGAGCGTGGATTGGGTGACGAATTGATGTAATTTGCAGAACATTTTCATGATTTTGATTTTTTTTTTTTTTTTTCAAAACAATTTATCAATCTAATGTCAGTTTTGTTTGATATTGCGGATGCTGTGATCGCAATTCAGAGGCATTTATATGTTGTTGTTTTTTTCGCAATTAATAATTTTTCTCATTTATTCATAATTTGCGCTTGCATAAAATGGTGCATTGGGTTCGTGTCGTGTTGAAACTGATTTTATTACAATACAGAGATGGTATGTGTCATGTCTTCATTATAACTTTTTCTTTGACGTTCTTGATTATGGTTATATGACTGATGACGGTTCAACAGTACCTCAGACATCTCTGGTTAGTGTCTCTCGATTATGTAAATATTTATAATGTTGGGGTTTTTGGGTAGCATATCATCAGCTACTTCCCGTAAGACATTGCCTCCTTGTTCTTCGATTGTGTTGTGTTTTATCTCGATGAGCATTCATTTCGCGAAGATTTGTAAACAATACTCTCCTGGCTCATTCATTCTCTACACACACACATACACTACATACCTTACACACATGCACAAACTTGTCTTTTTCCTTCTCATACCACCCCTGGTGATCTGTAAGTCGCCAGACAGCCTGCAAAGGCTGGGCAGCGACGGAAACGTTCAATTCTGGTCTGGTCTGGTCCAATGAGCGGTCTCCCTTAAACGCTGCTCTATTGACACTTCAGTGTGTTGGTGCTTGGTGTTGAGCTGCGAAAACCAGCCAAACGTGCGTTCCTCCTGGAGGCTCGACGGAGTCACCAAATGGTACAAACGTGTTAGCCCATGGAAATGTTCACTCGATGGATATTCCTCTGGGTGGAAATGAGTCACCATTCTCTAATAAAGAGGCAGAAATAAGTACCGCTAAAAATAGTCTTCAAGTCCTCCAAAAAAGTGAATACGACTCATAGCACTAACCAATCCACGGCGATAACAAAGAGCCAAACAAAACTCAATGACGAGAAACAAAAAAAAAAATAATAATTACAAGCATCCGAGCACAGGCGTCATTTGGGGGGCCGCTCATTTTGGTTGAATTTCGAAAATTTTAAATTTAATTGAGCCGTGTAATTTCATATTACTCGCCTAAAGTACCAAAGGAGTTTGATACCCGGTTCGTCCTTGTCAGAAAACTTTCCTGACACAGGGGTGCAACAGAAACGGGGACATGACCGCAGAAAAAATTGCTACCGCTGGGAGTCCCCCCATCGAAGGGTTAGCGCACCAACTTCTCGATGAGTATAAAAACTAGCCTGCCGTTCGGAATCGGCAATAAATTGCCGGTCCCGGTCTAATTAGCCCTCGTGTGCAGAAAATGACCGTGGTGCGACAAAAATGATCAAACGAGGTGGCTGAAATATTCTCCCCTTCTCAGTCTCGAATTTCCAATCGGCAATTAATAATGTATAATTCCCAACATCAAAAAGCTTAAACTAAAGAACTAGTTCTGCTGTGCTTCGAGATGATTGAGGAAATAAACCTTACCCTCGAGATTTGGAAAAATGTTTCAACACCGTGCACTCTGCATCGAGATCATCAATTTAGCCTGGGATGGAATCACCAAGAGAACCGTTAATTCCCCCAGTAGCACATTGATATAGAACGACGTATAGATTTCGATACCGTCCGATGTCGTTCTACATAAAAATGGCATATAAACTGAAGAGCCAAAAAAACTGGTCCAGGCATGCGTATGCAAATAAAGAGATATGGAACCAATCAGAGTACGGCGCTGCGGTCGGCAACGCCTATATAACACAACAAGTGTCTGGCATAGTTGTTAGATCGGTTACTGCTGCTACAATGGCAAGTTATCGAGATTTAAGTGAGTTTGAACGTGGTGTTATAGTCGGCGGCGCACGAGAGATGGGAATCTCCGAGGTAGCGATGAAATTTGGATTTTCACGTACGACCATTTCACGAGTGCACCGTGAATATCGGGAATCCAGTAGAAAATTAAATCTACGACATCGCTACGGCCGGAAAAAGATCATGCAAGAACGGGACCGACGAGAATCATTAAACGTGACAGACGTGCAACCCTTCCGCAAATTGCTGCAGATTTCAATGCTGGGCCATCAACAAGTGTCAGCGTGCGAACCATTCAACGAAACATCATCGATATGCGCTTTCGCAGCCGAAGGCCCACTCGTGTACCCTTGATGACTGCACTACACAAAGCCTGGGCCCGACAACACCGACATTGGACTGTTGAGGACTGGAAACACGTTGCCTGGTCTGACGAGTCTCGGTTCCTTCGAGCTGATGGACGTGTACAAGTATGGAGTCAACCTCATGAATCCATGGACCCTACATGTCAAAGGGGGACTGTTCAAGCTGGTGGAGGCTCTGTGATGGTATGGGGCGTATGCAGTTGGCGTGATATGGGACCCCTGATACGTCTAGATACGACTCTGACAGGTACGTAAGCATCCTGTCTGATCACCTGCACCCATTCATGTCCATTGTGCATTCCGACGGACTTGGACAATTTCAGCAGGACAATGCGACACCCCACACGTCCAGAATTGCTACAAAGTGGCTCCAGGAACACTCTTCTGACTTTAGACACTTCCGCTGGCCACCAAAATCCCCAGACATGAACATTATTGATCATATCTGGGATGCCTTTCAACGTGCTGTTCAGAAGAGATCTCCACCCCCTCTTACTCCTACGGATTTATGGACAGCCCTGCAGGATTCATGGTGTCAATTACCTCCAGCACTACTTCAGACATTAGTCGAGTCCTTGCCACGTCGTGTTGCGGCACTTCTGCGGGGGTCCTACACGATATTAGGCAGGTTCACCAGTTTTTTTGGCTCTTGAGTGTAGTGCTCTTCAGTAGTATCCGACGTCGAACTATATATCATCCGACACCGTTCGACGCAAAAATGGCGTACATTTATCGACGCAGTTTGGCGTTTACGTTATTCCAACATAAAACATGTCGACACAGTCTTATTTCGAGAAGTCGGCCCTTCCTTCATCCTGCGGGCCACACTTGAATTCAAATAAAATAGAAATTTTTTTTTTTATTATGTCACAAAATTTTTTTAAATAACTATTTACTATAATTGGTCACAAAAAATAAATTAAAATTCAAAAACTTAGTCATTCGGCTGTTAATTGATTTAACGTTAAATTCGAGTAAGTTGATACAGTTTACACTGTCTGCTTTTGCTAGGTTGAATTTTGGGCAGGGATAGGGTTTAAATATCTTCTCTTGTAAGACATTATTTGTAATAGATTTCTGTATTCCGTAGTATCAAATGAAATGCAGAAAAGATTGCTTTCCACAGACATAATAACGTATGATAACGAGAACAGGAGTATTTCTATATGCCTTTTTTTGTGCAATTCTTGAAAATTCTTCCATTTAAGTGATAACAGAAATGAACCATGGCCAATACTTTAACTATTGTTTTCTCTGAATTGCTCAGTTCCCACTTTTACACATACATCTAATTCAAAAAAAAAATACCCATTAAATTTCTCGCACTTAAGTACTCAGATACTGTATAATCAATATCTACGGCTTCACAGACTTCTTTTAAAAAATTAATCTGATAATTTCCTTAAAAATTTTTTATGGCACAACTACAATTCTCACGTAGCACACTAGTTGAAAAACTCTGATGCATAAGTTCCAGTTAAGTTCAGAATTCAGTTTATTAATACCACTATACAAAATACTTACGCGTTCTGAACGTGAGCCAGTTCAAAATATTTAATGTTATTTTTAATATTTGAAGTAATTATTTGTATAATAACTTTTTATTATAATTCAAATAAACTCATATCAACTATATTACTAGATCAAATTTCGACTGCTAAGAATTATATAAATAAAATAATATTTACAGTCCATATACCAGTAAATGGCCACCTAGATATTGAATGAAAACAATGAATACAATACAATACAATACAAATACAACGCCACAACAGGCAAATTGCCCAACGAGGTGGCTGACTTAAGAACATCATGGATCCCCGAGCCATTTTTTGGAGGCCCTACCTACTACTGCTACACCACACATGCACCCCGCGGAACCCCCAAAGAATCGGTACATGCGGGAATGTGCGTGTACGCGTATTGAAACGTGAAGTTTTTTGTTGTTTCTCTGTAATGCTTGTTATGTGTAGTGCTGCCATCTGCCACAAGTTTTTCAAACTATGAGTGAAGTGTTATGATCGAATGATTTATCGTTGTAGGACTGTTGCTCTCTGTGGCGAGACTTTTTAACGGGGAATATGAAATATATGTAATAGGCTTTTGACAAAACTGTGGAAAAGAAACATCACTGAAAAGTATTATAATAAGTGGAATAGGTTTCTGCTATAATTTAAAATGAAAATTTAACCTTACATTATTTCACAGGTGATTTTCTTTTTATCCAAAGAATAAACAAGGTGCTGTTGTTCCGATTTGAACTGTGGAAATAATGCAATAATATCTGGACATATTATGTAAAAAACACATAATTTTGTACGCGAACAAAACGCCTATTATTTCCTTTCAATCTCAAACCTTGAGCAATTATTTTTCTTTCATTTATTGAAACATGCATATAGTTATATGTATTTTTGAGAGGGCATTTCTCTTTTTGCATTTAAAAGCGACACAAACACATGAAACTACTTTAATTTTTATTTTGAATTGTTTTAATTTTTATTTATTCTTATTTTCTATTTCAATTCTTGCTTGTTGTGTTTTTTCTTAGCTTCATTTTTTGTTTATATTTAAGCATTTCAGAAGTTGCTTTTGCAGGAATGCCGGCCGCTGTGGTGGTCGAGTGGTTACAGTGACGGACTCGCGATGCGAGGATCCGGGTTCGAACCCCACAGTGGTGGTCGGCTGAAGTTGGTTTTCTGTGGTTCCCAACTTCAAGGCGCAAATGCGAGCCGATCTCCCCGTTAAAAAGTCTCGCCACAGAGAGCAACAGTCCTACAACGATAAATCCTTCAATCATAACACTTCACTCATAGTTTGAAAAACTGGTTGGCAGATGGCAGCACTGCACATAACAAGCATTACAGAGAAGCAAAAAAAACTTCACGTCAGGTTTCATTACACGTACACTCCCGCATGTACCGATTCGTTGGGGGTTCCGCGGGGTGCATGTGTGGAAAATGGCTCGGGGATCCATCGGTCAGCCACCTCTTTGGGCAATTTGCCTGTTGTGGCTTTGTATTTGAATTTAGTCTCATTCTTTTTTTTTGTTTGTCTTAATATCTGTGTATGTGAATAGAAAAGAATTCTCTTAAAAGATATTGTATGATTGAAGGCAAAAATGGCTTTAAAGATTGTTCACTGAGGAGAGTAACACTCCAGCAAGATTGGTAGGCCTGATCGCAATAATGCCACATGTCATACAATTCGAATAATGTGAAAATGATTGACCCTAGAATAGGTCACCCTTTCAACTTCATTGTGCAATTTGTTTAATGTTTTTAAAGCACAATCGATTTTGTACTTAGAATATGATGATATGGAATTATTACTCTTCAGTGCAAAATGACATGTGTTGCTTTGACTGATTATTGGCACCCATTTTCCACCTGGTTTTGTTTTTCAAAACCAGCTTGAACACCAAACGGCAACTGAAAGAATATAGCTTGGTATATGGTAAAAAAAGGCTACAGAGTTTTCTCATGCCTTTTGAAATATATTTTTTAAAACTTGAAAAAGGAAGCCCATTACTGGTGTACTTACCTCACACTATATACGTACAGGATCCTAGAAATTCAGGCCATTTAACACATCACCAATAATTTTAAAGGCATTTCATATGATACGTTCAAATGAAACTGGTTCTAGTTTTCTGGGGATTAAATGAAGGGCGCAAGGATAAAGCAAGCACAAATAGAATTATTAGCCATGATTTAATATTGCTCCATATACAAGTTCTCAAAGAAATATTTTCAAATGTTCAGACAATGTAGCAGACAATTCAGACAAATATAAGACAATGCTTTTTATTGCAGATGGAATTGCCTGCCTCATGTCAGCAATCTTTTATGTTTCAGACAAAACCTATAAAACATTAGAAGTACATTTCTTTTAATTTATAGAATATTGAGAATATTTTAATACTAGCCTTACATTAGAGAAATATATTTTATGAATATGAATCGCAGGTGCAACTTTTCACTGGCTCAAGCCTCCCTCCCAACAATATTTCACGAAATATTGATAATTTTAAATAGGTATATACTGAAATGTTGTTCTGGCGTCCCACCAATATCTTTGATAACTTTATGCCTATGGTGCGAAAATTACACATTCTCTAACATCAAAATAATCTCGTAGACTAATCATATGAATACCACAAAAAAAAAAAAGCTACTGATGCAATTGGACTGGAACAGGGATGCTGGAAATGTTTTGCATCAGCGGGTGTTCATCTTGAGCTTCATTTAAAAAAAAAAATCCGTTTTCTGGATTGATTTGGACTTTCTAAGCAGTGACCGAGATTCACTGGACGATTCTTAGCCGAACGCGAATTCAGTTTGATAGGATGAAAATACGACAAAATGTAGTAAAAAATTACAAACTATGTGTGTGTGTGTGCACATACAAGAATATACTCAGATCTTGATCTCGTGTAGAGGTCAAGATTTAAAGCAATGTTTTGTTCTTTTGATAAACTAATTTTCAGTTTGTGGGAATTGTTTGTACTAAAAATATTATTTGATAATAAATTTTCACTCTAAATTTTTTCAAAACATGGTGAAGAGTAAAAATTTCGTCTTTTTTTCGAAATTTATTATTACCTTCATCCCTCGCTACCCCTTAACCACGGAATTCTGCCTTCCGTGTTAAGGGAAGAATTCCTTACGCGAGTTAAAATAAACAATGTTTGGCATTCAGCGTGTTGATCTGTCAGAATACATTCCACTAATCACGTAACGAAGCCACCTTGTGACCGACAGATCGTACGATATTACGGTAGTGGGAATTATCGTAAACCAAGAAGGAGCGTGATTGGCTGAAATCGTGGAATAGCGGTGCATTTGCGAAATTAGCTAGCGGTGAAATGAAGAATTACTGCAAATTGAAGTGAATTAAAATGAATGCCATGGAGTAAAACGTTCACGAAGATTAATATTCTTATTTATAGCTGCAATTATAATTTATGAGTTGAAATATAATTTTAATCTTTGACTTCAATAGGGAATAAATATCCAAGTAGGCATCGTGTAAAAAATGAGAAAAACCGGGACACTTTTGCCAAAAAATCGGGCGGTCAGAAATACAAAAAAATACCTGTACTGTTACGGTACGTATGGTCACGAAATCAATAATACAAAATTCCACACAGGCTATTAGTGTGCTGCCATCTATCGCTAAATAGAAACAAAATTAATAAAGAAATAAATTTCACAAAAATAGCAAAATGAGCATTTAAAAAAAATAAAAATGCCTATTTTCAGCTTGAAAAATAACTATAATGATAAAATTCTAAAAAATTAGAATTTCTTTACCAGTTAATAGTTTAAAACATTAATATTTTACTGGTATATAAATATATAATAACAGGTAAGACATTGAGCGGTCCCCCCTCTGAAACTGCTCTATAGCACATTCGTGTGTGTGTTGGTGCTTGGTGTTGAGCTGTGAAAGCCAGCCAATCGTCCGTACCGCCAGGAGTCTCGACGGAGTCACCTAATGGCACAAATGTGTGATTCCTCGGGAATGTTCCACTCGATGGTCGTATCCCGGGGATAGAAATGAGTCACCATTCTCTTACAAGAGGCAAACAAAGCACCACTTAAAGCCTTTAAAAATAAGTCTCAAGTCCTCCGCAAAGCGAATACGACTCATAGCTAAAAGGCGTTGTATCGCTATGGCGGTGCAATGCCGATCAAACAACAACTACGAAAAACAAAAATAAATCTCAAGCATCGGAGTATGCTTTCTTGGGGGGGCCGCTCATTTTGTTGAATTTCGACAATTTTAGTTTAATTGAGCCACGTAATTTCAAAACCAGGTAGGCCTCTCTAAAATGATTTTTGTACGCCGCCAGTGTCCTTGGAGCCGGCCAGGCACCCGAGAACGACTTCCCAACTATGTTCTATATACATTTATTATAACAAAAAGGCCACTTATGGCATTAAATTTGGGCCTATCGACCAACGATAAAAATTGTAAGTGTGCCCCCCCCCGGACACTTGAAGGTTGAGGAACCACAATTTGGTAATCAAGCAACCCCCCCCCCCCCCATTCACAACAGGGCTAGCTTTGAGTCTGTCAAAATGTTGAAAAATTAAATTTTTTTCATTACTGTTATGGTATTCTGAATGCTCATGTTGAGGTATACGTTTGATAGTGTTCTGGAGTGTAAAACAGGGGTTCTTGCATGGGTTTTTCTACCTGCGCCGCATGTAAAATGTCATGATGTTTTTCTCTTTCTCCCCCCCCCCCCCTTTTAATTCCCTTCATTATGACATATGTCGTTTTCGCATGTTATTAATAGAATTTTCTGTAATTTTTCAAAATATTGTTTCTGGCTCGTAAGCCATAAGCATATTCCAACCAAAAATTATTTTGATGAAATTTTTTTTTTTTCTAGTCCCGAAATTTCTCGACAAAAATCCCTTTTTGTTTTACCATTTTTCCATGTTTTCAATCAGATGCGACAATTTTTTTTTTCAACACAAAAGGTGAGCATTTTAGTGGGTTTTCCATTGCAATTTGAATTTTAAAAATCGGTTAACAAATAACGGAGTCGAATTTTGTTCCACGCCAAATCTAAATTTAAGAGTATAAATGTTGCTTTGGTCAATGTATTTTTTTTTTTCAGTGCATGTACAAGTGTTGCTGCGATCAGTGTTTTTTTTATCAATCATTTAAAGCAATAAATATATCGCAATAAATCATTTAAAGCAATAAATATATCGCAATAAATCATTTAAAGCAATAAATATATCGCAATAAATCGGCAAAATATAGTGATATCCCGTATTCAGGATCGCAGTTTCCTGCATTCTCCTCGACGATGTGATGGTGAAACGAAAGCAAATAACTATATTTTAATGACTTCATGCATATTTATTATAGGAGCTCACAGGCGTATTTATGGATGTGGTCGGCTGAAGTTGGTTTTCTGTGGTTCCCAACTTCAAGGCGCGAATGCGAGCCGATCTCCCAGTTAGAAAGTCTCGCCACAGAGAGCAACAGGCCTACAACGTTACAAATATTCAATCATTACACTTCACTCACAATTTGAAATATAGATGACAGCACTGAAATATCATACACTAGCTACACACTCAGACTGTTAGGTGTACACACTCACTTTGTTCCAGACTCTGCTACGAAGTTGGACTGGAAGAGATCTCGGCAACGGGATAAGTTCGGTGGCAGAGACCCTGGCGTTCATTCATTCAGGCGTATTTATGGTTTTGCAATAAGATGTGATCTTATTGCCATTGACATGCTCGTACACTGATTTTGTCACTCACGTGCTCACACACTGTTATGATCACTCATGTGCTCACGCACAGTTTTGGTCATTTATACATGCTTGGAGTTCTAGGTCACTCTTTTGGTCGCTCAGTGACCTAATCCCAACCTCGCTCTCTAGGTAGAGGCTTAAGTGATCTGTGGCACCATTCCAGAGCATTTAAGCTGCCCGTGGGGCACATTCACAGATCACTTAAGTGACCCGCGACGCAGTTCCAGAATACTTGATCGATCCATAGCAAATTTAGAGATCCCTTGAGGACATGTGGCACCGTTTCAGAGCACTTAAGCGAACCCCCCAGAGCGTTTCTAGATCACTCAAGTTACTCCCGGCACATTCCCAGATGACTTAAGTGATCCGCGACATAATTACGGATAACTCTAGTGATGCGTGGCACAGTTCCCGAGCACTTAATAAGTGACCCCAGACACGCTTCCAAATCACACAGGGGTCAAAATCCCTCTTTAGGGGGCCGTTCAAATATAACGTAATCAAATTTTTAGCCATTTTTGACCCCCTTGGTGGGATCAGAGACGTACACGGGGAGTATAGTGTGCACCCTCGTTTTTTTAATTTATTAAATTTATTTAAAAACGGGGATAAAAAATTAATTAATTGATGAAAAACATTTTTTAATTGAAATTACTGAAGAAAATACCTATAGGAGTTATTATAATCAATGTCTGTTAATTTTAATGCTATTTGAAGGCTATGAACTCAAAATTTATCTTTAATAAATTCGTTGCGACCCACCCTCTAATCGATATAATGACAAATCGCATAAAGGCCTTTGGCCCGCGGACCAAATATGGCCCTGTGGGTTATCTGATGCGGCCTGCCCTCCTCAAATCTAATTTTGTGTTTGAATGAACTAAGTGGCACATTTACAGATCGATTAAGTGTCCCGTGATACAATGCCAGAACATTTAAGTGGCCCGTGGTACATTTTCAGATAACTTAAGCGATTGATACAGTTCCAGAACACTTGAGCGATCCGTGACACATTTAGAGATCCTTTGAATGACATGCGGCATAGTTTTAGAGCACTTAAGCGGTCCCCAGTGGGTTCTGCATCACTCAAGTTACTCGCGGCACAAGAACCGATTATTTAAGTGATTCGCGGCATATAATTACGGATCACTTGAGTGATGCGTGGCACAGTTCCAGAGCACTTGGATCCGCGGAACATTTACAGAACACTAAAGTGGTTCTGTAGGGCACTTATCAACGGGGGGAATGTTACTTCAACTGCCCACAAACTATCGAACGGTTTTTTCTCGTTTTTGGCGCACCGAGTATCAGATGCCATAAAAAATATTTCATATTTTCATAAAGGGTGGTTGATGACGTAAGCATAAAAAAAAAATTAATAACTTCCACGAGCTAGCTTTTGGTCTTCAGGTTCACAGTCTGATGCGATTCGACCTACCCAAACTCACTTGACGGGAACGGTCCTGAAACTGTTTACTACCAAAAGCATATAGTTTTAGTGTAGAGTAAAAATATCGCCTTTTTTTCGAAATTTATTACCTCCTTCATCACTCGCTACCCCTTAACCACGGAATTCTGCCTTCCGTGTTAAGGGAAGAATTCCTTACGCGAGTTAAAATAAACAATGTTTGGCATTCAGCGTGTTGATCTGTCAGAATACATTCCACTAATCACGTAACGAAGCCACCTTGTGACCGACAGATCGTACGATATTACGGTAGTGGGAATTATCGTAAACCAAGAAGGAGCGTGATTGGCTGAAATCGTGGAATAGCGGTGCATTTGCGAAATTAGCTAGCGGTGAAATGAAGCATTACTGCAAATTGAAGTGAATTAAAATGAATGCCATGGAGTAAAACGTTCACGAAGATTAATATTCTTATTTATAGCTGCAATTATAATTTATGAGTTGAAATATAATTTTAATCTTTGACTTCAATAGGGAATAAATATCCAAGTAGGCATCGTGTAAAAAATGAGAAAAACCGGGACACTTTTGCCAAAAAATCGGGCGGTCAGAAAAACAAAAAAATACCTGTACTGTTACGGTACGTATGGTCACGAAATCAATAATACAAAATTCCACACAGGCTATTAGTGTGCTGCCATCTATCGCTAAATAGAAACAAAATTAATAAAGAAATAAATTTCACAAAAATAGCAAAATGAGCATTTAAAAAAAATAAAAATGCCTATTTTCAGCTTGAAAAATAACTATAATGATAAAATTCTAAAAAATTAGAATTTCTTTACCAGTTAATAGTTTAAAACATTAATATTTTACTGGTATATAAATATATAATAACAGGTAAGACATTGAGCGGTCCCCCCTCTGAAACTGCTCTATAGCACATTCGTGTGTGTGTTGGTGCTTGGTGTTGAGCTGTGAAAGCCAGCCAATCGTCCGTACCGCCAGGAGTCTCGACGGAGTCACCTAATGGCACAAATGTGTGATTCCTCGGGAATGTTCCACTCGATGGTCGTATCCCGGGGATAGAAATGAGTCACCATTCTCTTACAAGAGGCAAACAAAGCACCACTTAAAGCCTTTAAAAATAAGTCTCAAGTCCTCCGCAAAGCGAATACGACTCATAGCTAAAAGGCGTTGTATCGCTATGGCGGTGCAATGCCGATCAAACAACAACTACGAAAAACAAAAATAAATCTCAAGCATCGGAGTATGCTTTCTTGGGGGGGCCGCTCATTTTGTTGAATTTCGACAATTTTAGTTTAATTGAGCCACGTAATTTCAAAACCAGGTAGGCCTCTCTAAAATGATTTTTGTACGCCGCCAGTGTCCTTGGAGCCGGCCAGGCACCCGAGAACGACTTCCCAACTATGTTCTATATACATTTATTATAACAAAAAGGCCACTTATGGCATTAAATTTGGGCCTATCGACCAACGATAAAAATTGTAAGTGTGCCCCCCCCCGGACACTTGAAGGTTGAGGAACCACAATTTGGTAATCAAGCAACCCCCCCCCCCCATTCACAACAGGGCTAGCTTTGAGTCTGTCAAAATGTTGAAAAATTAAATTTTTTTCATTACTGTTATGGTATTCTGAATGCTCATGTTGAGGTATACGTTTGATAGTGTTCTGGAGTGTAAAACAGGGGTTCTTGCATGGGTTTTTCTACCTGCGCCGCATGTAAAATGTCATGATGTTTTTCTCTTTCTCCCCCCCCCCTTTTAATTCCCTTCATTATGACATATGTCGTTTTCGCATGTTATTAATAGAATTTTCTGTAATTTTTCAAAATATTGTTTCTGGCTCGTAAGCCATAAGCATATTCCAACCAAAAATTATTTTGATGAAATTTTTTTTTTTTCTAGTCCCGAAATTTCTCGACAAAAATCCCTTTTTGTTTTACCATTTTTCCATGTTTTCAATCAGATGCGACAATTTTTTTTTTCAACACAAAAGGTGAGCATTTTAGTGGGTTTTCCATTGCAATTTGAATTTTAAAAATCGGTTAACAAATAACGGAGTCGAATTTTGTTCCACGCCAAATCTAAATTTAAGAGTATAAATGTTGCTTTGGTCAATGTATTTTTTTTTTCAGTGCATGTACAAGTGTTGCTGCGATCAGTGTTTTTTTTATCAATCATTTAAAGCAATAAATATATCGCAATAAATCATTTAAAGCAATAAATATATCGCAATAAATCATTTAAAGCAATAAATATATCGCAATAAATCGGCAAAATATAGTGATATCCCGTATTCAGGATCGCAGTTTCCTGCATTCTCCTCGACGATGTGATGGTGAAACGAAAGCAAATAACTATATTTTAATGACTTCATGCATATTTATTATAGGAGCTCACAGGCGTATTTATGGATGTGGTCGGCTGAAGTTGGTTTTCTGTGGTTCCCAACTTCAAGGCGCGAATGCGAGCCGATCTCCCAGTTAGAAAGTCTCGCCACAGAGAGCAACAGGCCTACAACGTTACAAATATTCAATCATTACACTTCACTCACAATTTGAAATATAGATGACAGCACTGAAATATCATACACTAGCTACACACTCAGACTGTTAGGTGTACACACTCACTTTGTTCCAGACTCTGCTACGAAGTTGGACTGGAAGAGATCTCGGCAACGGGATAAGTTCGGTGGCAGAGACCCTGGCGTTCATTCATTCAGGCGTATTTATGGTTTTGCAATAAGATGTGATCTTATTGCCATTGACATGCTCGTACACTGATTTTGTCACTCACGTGCTCACACACTGTTATGATCACTCATGTGCTCACGCACAGTTTTGGTCATTTATACATGCTTGGAGTTCTAGGTCACTCTTTTGGTCGCTCAGTGACCTAATCCCAACCTCGCTCTCTAGGTAGAGGCTTAAGTGATCTGTGGCACCATTCCAGAGCATTTAAGCTGCCCGTGGGGCACATTCACAGATCACTTAAGTGACCCGCGACGCAGTTCCAGAATACTTGATCGATCCATAGCAAATTTAGAGATCCCTTGAGGACATGTGGCACCGTTTCAGAGCACTTAAGCGAACCCCCCAGAGCGTTTCTAGATCACTCAAGTTACTCCCGGCACATTCCCAGATGACTTAAGTGATCCGCGACATAATTACGGATAACTCTAGTGATGCGTGGCACAGTTCCCGAGCACTTAATAAGTGACCCCAGACACGCTTCCAAATCACACAGGGGTCAAAATCCCTCTTTAGGGGGCCGTTCAAATATAACGTAATCAAATTTTTAGCCATTTTTGACCCCCTTGGTGGGATCAGAGACGTACACGGGGAGTATAGTGTGCACCCTCGTTTTTTTAATTTATTAAATTTATTTAAAAACGGGGATAAAAAATTAATTAATTGATGAAAAACATTTTTTAATTGAAATTACTGAAGAAAATACCTATAGGAGTTATTATAATCAATGTCTGTTAATTTTAATGCTATTTGAAGGCTATGAACTCAAAATTTATCTTTAATAAATTCGTTGCGACCCACCCTCTAATCGATATAATGACAAATCGCATAAAGGCCTTTGGCCCGCGGACCAAATATGGCCCTGTGGGTTATCTGATGCGGCCTGCCCTCCTCAAATCTAATTTTGTGTTTGAATGAACTAAGTGGCACATTTACAGATCGATTAAGTGTCCCGTGATACAATGCCAGAACATTTAAGTGGCCCGTGGTACATTTTCAGATAACTTAAGCGATTGATACAGTTCCAGAACACTTGAGCGATCCGTGACACATTTAGAGATCCTTTGAATGACATGCGGCATAGTTTTAGAGCACTTAAGCGGTCCCCAGTGGGTTCTGCATCACTCAAGTTACTCGCGGCACAAGAACCGATTATTTAAGTGATTCGCGGCATATAATTACGGATCACTTGAGTGATGCGTGGCACAGTTCCAGAGCACTTGGATCCGCGGAACATTTACAGAACACTAAAGTGGTTCTGTAGGGCACTTATCAACGGGGGGAATGTTACTTCAACTGCCCACAAACTATCGAACGGTTTTTTCTCGTTTTTGGCGCACCGAGTATCAGATGCCATAAAAAATATTTCATATTTTCATAAAGGGTGGTTGATGACGTAAGCATAAAAAAAAAATTAATAACTTCCACGAGCTAGCTTTTGGTCTTCAGGTTCACAGTCTGATGCGATTCGACCTACCCAAACTCACTTGACGGGAACGGTCCTGAAACTGTTTACTACCAAAAGCATATAGTTTTAGTGTAGAGTAAAAATATCGCCTTTTTTTCGAAATTTATTACCTCCTTCATCACTCGCTACCCCTTAACCACGGAATTCTGCCTTCCGTGTTAAGGGAAGAATTCCTTACGCGAGTTAAAATAAACAATGTTTGGCATTCAGCGTGTTGATCTGTCAGAATACATTCCACTAATCACGTAACGAAGCCACCTTGTGACCGACAGATCGTACGATATTACGGTAGTGGGAATTATCGTAAACCAAGAAGGAGCGTGATTGGCTGAAATCGTGGAATAGCGGTGCATTTGCGAAATTAGCTAGCGGTGAAATGAAGCATTACTGCAAATTGAAGTGAATTAAAATGAATGCCATGGAGTAAAACGTTCACGAAGATTAATATTCTTATTTATAGCTGCAATTATAATTTATGAGTTGAAATATAATTTTAATCTTTGACTTCAATAGGGAATAAATATCCAAGTAGGCATCGTGTAAAAAATGAGAAAAACCGGGACACTTTTGCCAAAAAATCGGGCGGTCAGAAAAACAAAAAAATACCTGTACTGTTACGGTACGTATGGTCACGAAATCAATAATACAAAATTCCACACAGGCTATTAGTGTGCTGCCATCTATCGCTAAATAGAAACAAAATTAATAAAGAAATAAATTTCACAAAAATAGCAAAATGAGCATTTAAAAAAAATAAAAATGCCTATTTTCAGCTTGAAAAATAACTATAATGATAAAATTCTAAAAAATTAGAATTTCTTTACCAGTTAATAGTTTAAAACATTAATATTTTACTGGTATATAAATATATAATAACAGGTAAGACATTGAGCGGTCCCCCCTCTGAAACTGCTCTATAGCACATTCGTGTGTGTGTTGGTGCTTGGTGTTGAGCTGTGAAAGCCAGCCAATCGTCCGTACCGCCAGGAGTCTCGACGGAGTCACCTAATGGCACAAATGTGTGATTCCTCGGGAATGTTCCACTCGATGGTCGTATCCCGGGGATAGAAATGAGTCACCATTCTCTTACAAGAGGCAAACAAAGCACCACTTAAAGCCTTTAAAAATAAGTCTCAAGTCCTCCGCAAAGCGAATACGACTCATAGCTAAAAGGCGTTGTATCGCTATGGCGGTGCAATGCCGATCAAACAACAACTACGAAAAACAAAAATAAATCTCAAGCATCGGAGTATGCTTTCTTGGGGGGGCCGCTCATTTTGTTGAATTTCGACAATTTTAGTTTAATTGAGCCTCGTAATTTCAAAACCAGATAGGCGCAACCCCTCGCTTCTCCTGGGCAAGGACGGGCTTAAGTATTTTGCGGCCCTCTAAAATGATTTTTGTGAGTGTTGCTGCGATCAGTGTTTTTTTTATCAATCATTAAAAGCAATAAATATATCGCAATAAATCATTTAAAGCAATAAATATATCGCAATAAATCATTTAAAGCAATAAATATATCGCAATAAATCATTTAAAGCAATAAATATATCGCAATAAATCGGCAAAATATAGTGATATTCCGTATTCAGGATCGCAGTTTCCTGCATTCTCCTCGACGATGTGATGGTGAAACGAAAGCAAATAACTATATTTTAATGACTTCATGCATATTTATTATAGGAGCTCACAGACGTATTTATGGATGTGGTCGGCTGAAGTTGGTTTTCTGTGGTTCCCAAATTCAAGGCGAGAATGCGAGCCGATCTCCCAGTTAAAAAGTCTCGCCACAGAGAGCAACAGGCCTACAACGTTACAAATATTCAATCATTACACTTCACTCACAATTTGAAGTATAGATGGCAGCACTGAAATATCATACACTAGCTACACGCTCAGACTGTTAGGTGTACACACTCACTTTGTTCCAGACTCTGCCACGAAGGTGGACTGGAAGAGATCTCGGCAACGGGATAAGTTCGGTGGCAGAGACCCTGGCGTTCATTCATTCAGGCGTATTTATGGTTTTGCCTAGTTGGTGAGCTGTACGAATTTCACCGCTCATCTCCCATTCAAGTCTAATTTTATTAAGTGGAATTCAGAGCCTTGCGCCGTAACTCTCTTGGCCTCCCCGCCCCTGTAAATACACCTCTGTCTCCATGAGCATGACAGTGGCAATAAGATGTGAATCTTATTGCCACTGACATGCTCGTACACTGATTTGGTCACTCACGTGCTCACACACTGTTTTGATCGCTCGTGTGCTCACGCACAGTTTTGGTCATTTATACATGCTTGGAGTTCTAGGTCACTCTTTTGGTGGCTCAGTGACCTAATCCCAACCTCGGCTCTCTAGGTAGAGGCTTAAGTGACCCGCGACACAGTTCCAGAATACTTGATCGATCCATAGCAGATTTAGAGATCCCTTGAGGACATGTGGCACCGTTTCAGAGCACTTGAGCGATCCCCCCCCCCCGGTGCGTTTCTAGATCACTCAAGTTACTCCCGGCACATTCCCAGATGACTTAAGTGATCTGCGACATAATTACGGATAACTAGAGTGATGCGTGGCACAGTTCCTGAGCACTTAATAAGTGACCCCAGACACGCTTCCAAATCATACATGGGTCAAAATTCCTCTTTAGTATAAAGAGTTCAAGTATAAAGTAAGCAAATTTGTAGCCATTTTTGACCCCCTTGGTGGGATCAGAGACGTACACGGGGAGCTTTTTAATTTATTAAATTTATTAAATTTAATAAAAAAATTAATTAATTGATTAAAAACATATTTTTTAATTGAAATTACTGAAGAAAATACCTATAGGAGTTATTATAATCAATGTCTGTTAATTTTAATGCTATTTGAAGGCTATGAACTCAAAATTTATCTTTAATAAACTCATTGCGACCCAGCCTCTAAGCGATATGATGATAAATCGCATAAAGGCCTTTGGCCCACGGACCAAATATGGCCCTGGGGGTTATCTGATGAGGCCTGCCCTCCTCAAACCTAATTTTGTAAAAATGAACTAAGCGGCACATTTACAGATCGATTAAGTGTCCCGTGATACAATTCCAGAACATTTAAGTGGCCCGTGGTACATTTTCAGATAACTTAAGCGATTGATACAGTTCCAGAACACTTGAGCGATCCGTGACACATTTAGAGATCCTTTGAATGACATGGGGCATAGTTTTAGAGCACTTAAGCGGTCCACAGTGGGTTCTACATCACTCAAGTTACTCGCGGCAGAAGAACAGGTTATTTAAGTGATCCGCGGCATTCAATTACGGATCACTTGAGTGATGCGAGGCACAGTTCCAGAGCCCTTAAGCGGTGCGAACACATTTCCAGATCACTTGGAGCCGCGAAACATTTGGAGATCACAAAAGCGGTTCCGTAGGGCACTTATCAATGGGGGGAGGGATGCTTCTTCAAGTGCCCACAAATTAACCGAAAGGTTGTTTTCTCGTTTTTGGCGCACCGAGTATAAGATGCCATTAAAAATATTTCATATTTACGTAAGCATCATCAAAACCCCCCCCCCCCCCGTCATCAAAAGTCAGCAAATCGGAAACCCCCCCCCCTCGATGATGACGTAATATTTGAATGGCCCCTTAAGAATTTCATTTCTACCCTCCCTCTAATATATCCAATATAGCCATATATCCAATGCTCATGGCTCGCGGACCAAATGTGGCCATCTGGGCTATCTGATGTGCCCTCCCCCACACCCTCAAACATAAGTAAGTAAAAGTGAACTAAGCGGCACATTTACAGAGCGTATAAGTGACCCGTGGCACGCCAGAGCATTTAAGCGACTCAAGGAATACTTTCAGATTCCCCTCAAGTAGACCAGTAGCACATTCGCATATCACTTGAGTGACCCGTGGCACGATTCCACAACAATTGAGCTGTCCGAGGAACATTTAGAGATCCCTTGAGTCACATGTGGCACAGTTTTAGAGCATTAAGCGGCCCCCAGTGCAGTTCTGCATAACTCAAGTCATCCACG
This sequence comes from Pholcus phalangioides, assembly GCF_987345545.1. Lineage (NCBI taxonomy): Eukaryota > Metazoa > Arthropoda > Arachnida > Araneae > Pholcidae > Pholcus > Pholcus phalangioides. The sequence continues at coordinate 17,602,218 of NW_028301616.1, read as the reverse complement.
GCGGCACATTCCCAAATTACTTGAGCATAGTTGCGAATCACTTAAGCGACGCGCGGTACAGTTCCAGAACACTTAAGCGGCCCGGACACATTTCCAGATTTCTTAAAGGATCGACGGGACGTTTAGAATCACTAAAGCGGTTCCATAGAGTGCTTATCAATGGGAAGAATGTTAGTTCAGGTGCCACAAACTAGGGAAACGTTTTCCTCAGTAAAGATGCCATCAAGAATATCTCATATTTTTATGACGGATGTTTGATAGCGTAAGCATCTTTCAACCCCCCCCCCTATTATCAAAAGTCAGCAAATCGGGAAAACCCCCTTCCCCCCATCGATGCTGACGAAATATCTGAATGACCCCCTTATGTAGGTGGTCGGGTCCTGGTTTGCCAATCACCAGTGTTGCCAACTTAGCCATTTTCCTACTAGATCTGGTCTTGGCCATTTAATTGGAATAAATGCCCATCTAGTTGTTTTTCTGGTCCTTTGAAATAAATTTTCCGTGTTAATCTTTTTCTGAGTTTTTTTTTAATTAAATTACGTAAAAACACGGGAATTTTATAGGGAAAACGGGACGTATGGTCATCCGAATACTGATGGGTGATACTAATTACGTTGTTACAAGCCCCGTTTCTAGTTGTTTTTGATGAAAAATCGAGTCGGAAATATTTTGATTGTTGGCAACACTGCATCACTAACATATGCCACCGTCGCGGACCACAGGAAGAGAAACACTCGTCGTGCGTATATTACTGGAGGGAGTTAGGCGTCAGCGGTTTTCACCTCGGGAGAACGGTGTCGCCAACATCATTCGTCGGAAGATCACGTGACTCGTTGAATGTTGGCGCAATCTCCGTTATTGTCTAATGGCATAAATAGGAGTTTAAAATAAACGAAAGGAAATAATTTCAGTATCGATGAGATAATTCCAGCACATTAATGAATGATAATTCCAGCATTAATGAAAGATAATTTCATCATTAATGAAAGATAATTTCATCATTAATGAAAGATAATTCCAGAAAGAAGGAAAGAGATAATTCCAGCATTAATGAAAGATAATTTCATCATTAATGAAAGATAATTCCAGAAAGAAGGAAAGAGATAATTCCAGCATTAATGAAAGATAATTCCAGAAAGAAGGAAAGATAATTCCAAGAAGAAGGAAAGAGATAATTCCAGCATTAATGAAAGATAATTCCAGAAAGAAGGAAAGATAATTCCAGAAAGAAGGAAAGATAATTCCAGAAAAAAGGAAAGATAATTCCAGAAAGAAGGAAAGATAATTCCAGAAAGAAGGAAAGATAATTCCAGAAAGAAGGAAAGATAATTCCAGAAAGAAAGAAAAGAGATAATTCCAGCATTAATGAAAGATAATTCCAGAAAGAAGGAAAGAGATAATTCCAGCATTAATGAAAGATAATTCCAGAAAGAAGGAAAGAGATAATTCCAGCATTAGTGAAAGATAATTCCAGAAAGAAAGAAAGAGATAATTCCAGAAAGAGAAAGAAAGAGATAATTACAGAAAGAGAAGGAAAGAGATAATAATTACAGAAAGAAGGAAAGAGATAATTACAGAAAGAGAAGGAAAGAGATAATAATTACAGAAAGAAGGAAAGAGATAATTCCAAATTTAATGAAAGCGATAATTCCAAAATTAATGAAAAAGCGGTAATTCCAGAATTAAGGAAAGAGATAATTCCGAAATTAATGAAAATTAAAATTCTAGAGTTAAATGGAAGAGATAATTCCATCATTGATGAAAGTGATGATTCCAAAATGAATGAAATAATTTAATCTTTTTTTAGATCATTTCTTTATCCTTTTTTTTAATCTTTCAAACTGAATATTTAGACACCGCACTATGGGGAAATAGCAAGGCACACGAACTGTGCTATTCACCGAGTCACGTGATTTCCTTCCACTTGTAGCCATCGGCGTCGCGGCGGCCGGATGGAAACACTGCAATATAACGATCGTTCTTGTTTAGTGCTGCCATCTGTCGCTGCAAACTACCGAAATCCCCAACTACACTTTTTAATCGAATAAAAATATTCTGTCACTTGAAATATACATAACAAAGATAAAATTCGAGTTTAATACACCATTTGTATTAAAAAAAAACTTTACGTATGTACTTTCATCGACAGTTAGAGCCGAAATCGTATCAGTCGATAGCTCAGAAAGTTTTTATTTACGTGGTATATAAAAAGTGCGATTGCGAGGATAGGTGAGTGGCCTTAGTGAGATCCGGCTCTGTTACGCTTGTGTGCCGCGCTGCGCCAGCAGCCAATCGTAGAACACGTACCATCGGGGAACTTGACGAAGGACGGCCCGGTGGTACAAAGGTGTAGACTCCTATCCTTCGCGCAGGAGACGGAGCGAAATCGACGACGTCACTGCAAAAGCATAAATTTGGCAGACGTATTTCGCAGGCATCTTCGCTCCCCGAGATGGCCCCACATTTGAAGAATAAAAAAGAAGGTCGCAAATGACCAAAACGGCGCTACAAAGTCGAAATTCAGCAGGAGCCTCACCTAGAAGAGTGTAAAGGCCCTGCGAATCATCTAAAGTTTGCAAACAAGCAACCAAAAAAAAAGAATATACAAGTATGAGCACGGATCTTCACAGGGGCCGCTCATTTTGCCAATTTTTCATACATACAGTCAAATTCGCGGCAAGTCCAACCGCTCGAAGTCGAAAATTTCACTCCGAGGGCACCCCCCCCCCCCCAACTACTTTTTCCGTATTTCTTAGTGTTTAAAATTTCCCCTTAACTCGAAGTTTTTTTTGGGGAATGAGAGAAATTTAAAAAATAGCGTTTAGTGGGTAGAATATATAGCATTTAATAATAAATCTAACATTTAGCGGTAGAATTCAGCACTTAGTAATATAAGTTAGCTTTTAGCAATAGAATTTATCAACAGGGTTTAGCATTAGAATATAGCAGCATTTAGTGCTATAGAATATAGCAACGATAGCCGAGTTCTATTGCTTAATAGAACTCTGCATTTGGCAATAGAATTTAGCATATAACAACAACACTTGGCATTTAGCAATTGAATTTGCAAATATAAACAGCATTTAGCAATTGAATTTGCAAATATAAACAGCATTTAGCAATTGAATTTGCAAATATAAACAGCATTTAGCAATTGAATTTGCAAATATAAACAGCATTTAGCAATTGAATTTGCAAATATAAACAGCATTTAGCAATAGAATTTGGCGAATAGCACCAGAATTCAGCATTTAACAACAGAATTCAGCATTTAACAACAGAATTTAGCAATAGAATTCAGCATTTAACAACAGAATTTAGCAATAGAATTCAGCATTTAACAACAGAATTTAGCAATAGAATTCAGCATTTAACAACAGAATTTAGCAATAGAATTCAGCATTTAGCAATAGAATTTGGCGAATAGCACCAGAATTCAGCATTTAGCAATAGAATTCAGCATTTAGCAATAGAATTTGGCGAATAGCACCAGAATTCAGCATTTAACAACAGAATTTAGCATTTAAGCATTTAACCACAGAATTTAGTATTTAAGCATTTAACAACAGAATTTAGCATTTAAGCATTTAACAACAGAATTTGGCAATAGAATTTGGCGAATAGCACCAGAATTTAGCATTTAGCAATAGAATTTATCAATAGGGCTTAGCATTAGAATACAGCATTTAGCTGTAGGATATATCGTTCAGCAATAGAACTCGGCATTTAGCAGTAGAATTTAGCATATAACAACAGAATTTAGCAGATAACAACATAATTTGGCATTTAGCAATTGAATTTAGAAAATAAAAACAGAATTTAGCAAACAAAATCAGAATTTAGCAAACAAAATCAGAATTTAGCATTTCGCAATAGAATTTAGCATTCAGCAGCAGGGTACGCCGATTTAAATCAGCTTGATTCAAAATCATGATCAAAATCACAATTTAAATCACTTGATTTAAAAAAAATAATAATAATCTTTCATTCAAATCACAAAATTTAAATCTTGTTTTTTCTTTAAACAACTTCAATGATATCGAAGTAAAAAGTAACCAGGTATGGCATGCACGTTACCATAAAGTTCGCTATTAAAAGAGAAGTACGGAAGATCTTTTTGGGGTAAATACACACACTTGAACTTATTTCCTAGATAAAATGCAGAAAGAAAGTTGCTCTTATTTCTAGATTTTATGCATGGAAAAAATTGCAGAAAAATGTACGGAGTTGCTTATAGGGAGTTACTTTTAGAGCTTAGCTGCACTAAGTATTTTCAATGCATTACAATCTGGTACTAGGGTTCCCCCCTGATTCAAAACAGAGGAATTATTTTTTGTATAAAGCCTTGAATTCTATGCCCTAATTGCTGATTCAAAATAACAATACACGTTATTCCGAGATAAATTATCACTGGGCTTTCGACTTTTCGTATTAAAATTTTAAGTTAGCTCATTGTTTTTTGCTCACCAAAATCATTTTCAGTTTTAATGATGCGTAAACTATTAGGTGACATCACGCAAGTCGGGAACACATTCATCAATTGTGCGAGAAACAATCTTGCAAATAGAATTTGTTTTATTTAGTTGATGCTGAATTGGTTGTACATGGCTACTGAATTGTCACTGGGGGCGGATCAAGAGCTCGCTGTCGGGAGGGAGTGTGTTTTTTTTTTTTACACTGCGAAGAGGGTAACCATACGTCCCACATTGTCCCGTATTTTCCGGGACAGTCACGGTTTCTTCTTTGTTCCGATTTTTTTTTGGTCAAAGTTTTCTTGAATTTGTTATTTAGTGAAAAACATTAATACAAATAATTTTTTTCGACGGATTTATTGAATGTGATGTTATAAATACAAATACAACGCCACAACAGGCAAATTGCCCAACGAGGTGGCTGACTTAAGAACATCATGGATCCCCGAGCCATTTTTTGGAGGCCCTACCTACTACTGCTACACCACACATGCACCCCGCGGAACTCCCAACGAATCGATACATGCGGGAATGTGCGTGCACGTGTAGTGAAAACTGACGTGAAGTTTTTTTTTGTTTCTCTGTAATGCTTGTTATGTGTAGTGCTGCCATCTGCCACCAGTTTTTCAAACTATGAGTGAAGTGTTATGATTGAAGGATTTATCGTTGTAGGACTGTTGCTCTCTGTGGCGAGACTTTTTAACGGGGAGATCGGCTCGAGATCCTCGCATCGCGAGTCCGTCACTATAACCACTCGACCACCACAGCGGCAATGCCTTTTCAAATGGTTTGTCACTTTTTTTGATCCTCCCAGTAATGAGAGCTTTTTGAATAGACACCGTCATCAGCATCACTTTGACGCTAAGGCAAAAGATGATCCCCATAGAAATCAGTGTTAATAATTGCCGATTTTGCTGTAGAAATGCGGAAATTTAGTGGGGGGGGGGGGTTTCCCGCTACATCGATAATTTTAAAAATTGTATTGAATTCTCGATTTTGGAAATATTGAGTTCGCTTAGCCCAGGATATTAAATATGAAGTAATTAGTCGGACCTACTTTTGAGTTGGGTATTCATGCTATAACATTGATCTTTCATTAATTCTCCGGTAATATCTTTCGTTAATGCTACTTCACCAAACACCAACTCTGGCCATATCGCAATTTAATGCCGTTAGAGAGATGGGTTGGAATGCGCTGTCTACCGGTGGTCGCACCGAGTTCATTAGGGATAACATCTTATCTACATCCTCCCTTGGGTTCGAACTCGGGACCCTGACAACAACCTTCACGATGGTAGGCGAGCATCTTACCACCATGCCACTCGGGCTCATTTCGTTAATGCTGGAATTATCGCTTGCATTTATTTTGGAATTATCTCTTTCCTTTTCTCTGGAGTTATCTTTCATTAATGTGCTGGAATTAAATCTCATCGATACTGAAATTATTTGTTTCGTTGATTGTTTTAAACTCGTATTTATGCCACTAGAAAATAACGGAGATTTCATTAAAACTAGAATTTTTTTCTTTCATTAATTCCGGAATATCTTTTTCATCAATGATGAATTATCTTTCATTAATTCTGGAATCATCTTTCATTAATTCTGGAATCATCTTTCATTAATTCTGGAATCATCTTTCATTAATTCTGGAATCATCTTTCATTAATGGTAGAATTATCACTTTCATTAATGTTAGAATTATCACTTTCATCAATGCTGAACTTATCTCTTTCATTAATTCTGGAATTATCTTTCATTTATTCCGGAATTATCTTTCATTTATTCCGGAATTATCTTTCATTAACTCTGGAATCATCTTTCATTAATTCCGGAATCACTTTTATATCAATGTGAACTTATCTCTTTCATTAATTTTGGAATGATCTTTCGTTAATGCTGGAATTATCCCTTTCATTAATTTTTAGTTAGAATTATCTCTTTCCTTAGGGACCGTTCAAGTATTAAGCCAGCAAATTTTTTGCAATTTTTGAACCCCCCCCCCACCTCTAGTCAGCAAACTTCCCCCCCCCCACCCATAACGCATATTGTTGGGATGAGAAACGTACGCGGGAGGAGGGCCTAGGGGGCCCGTGCGCCTTCCCCCCAGATGAAAAAAAATATTTTTTTAACGTAAAAAACATTTTAAAAAATAAATAAAATTTCGAAAGAAAATATCTTTATGTGTTATTATAATCAATTTCTGATAATTTCAATGACCCGTGCCACATTTTCAGATCACTAAAGTAGGTCCGTGTGGCACATTCAAAGATCACTTAAGTAACCCGCGACACAGTTCCACAACACTTGAACGATCCGTGGCACATTTAGAGATCCCTTGAGTGACATGTGGCACAATTTTAGAGCACTTAAGCGGCCCCAGTGCGGTTCTACATCACTCAAGTAAATCGCGGAACATTCCCTTTTATTACTTAAGTGAGTAACATTACTTAAGTGATCCGTGGCATAATTACGGATTACTTGAGTGATGCGTTGCGCAGTTCCACAGCACTTAAGCGGCCCGGACACATTTCCATAGCACTTAAGCAGCCCGGACACACCATTTCTTGAGCACTTAAAGGATCCGTAAAACATTTGGAGATCGCTGAAGTGGCTCTGTAGGGGATTTATCAATACGGAGAATGTTAGTTCAGGTGCCCACAAACTAGCGAATCGTTTTTGGCGCACCGAATATAAGATGCCATTAAGAATATTTCATACATTCATAAAGGGTGGCTGATGACGTAAGCATCATCCAATCCCCCCTTGTCATCAAAAGTCAGCAAATCGGAACCCCCTCCCCCATCGATGCTGACGTAATACTTGAATGACCCCCCTTAATTCTGGAATTATCTTTCATTAATGCTAAAATTATCTTTCGTTAATGCTGAAATTATCTCTGCTCTGTCATTAATTTTGGAATTATCTCATCGATGCTGAAATTATTTCTTTCATTCATTGTTCTAAACTCGTATTTATACCATAAGAAAATAACGCGCAGATTGTGTGTGTTTTCACCGAGTCACGTGATCACCCGACGAATGATGTTGCGGACAACGTTCTCAGCACTGCCAAGGCGAAGACCTCTCACGTCATACTCCCTCCAATAATATAAGCTCGAAGTCTCTACACCTCCGCAGTCTGCTTGTGACGTCAGTAAGTAGTCCATTTTCCCTCAGAATATTCAAAAAATTCCATGCTCGTGTGAGGAAAAGAAATAATCGGGCTCAGAATTGGCGATTTGTATGCCTCCACATCCAATCACTATGCGGTATTCGTGATTCAATCAGGAAGATTCCACGCCAAAATAAGAAGAAACGAAATAGGATGCTGTGTTTCAAAATGCGCTAAACATGCGTTCAAATTGTGACATCACCGGCCTTTTTTTCCGGAAGTCGTCACTGGTTACGTGGGTGTAACGGAAGTGGTTGATTCAAGATGGCTGACGAAGGAACTTGTAGTAGTTTTCGCGGCGCAAAGGATTATGGGAGAGAAGGTAGGTCGGTGTCGACCACCAATCCACCACAAGAAAGATGGGTTTTTTTTTATGAGCTTCTCTCCCACCTTTTTTCCCTACGAGGGGAAAAAAGTTGCCATGCCGGTAATTATCACCAAAGCGACCCCCCCCAATCTTGCGCATGTGAACGGGGCTTTTGATCTCTGGGAGGTGCTACCTACATACGTTCAGTTATACCAGAAGCTGCTTGAAAGCTGAAGCTCGCTCTAAAGTTCAAAATTTTCTACCATGATTTCCACAAATGATGCTTAGAATGCAGTTCAGAATCGTAACCACGCTGGGCAGAGAGCCCCGGGGCCTCTAATCGAATGGGGATAATCACAAAAAACAATAAACACCTATTTTGTATAATTTTTTTTCCCTTTTTAAGGGGGCAAGAAAAGATCTGCCCCCGGGGCCCCGAGAAGGCGTGCTACGGCCCTGGTCTAGTTGGATTGGTTAGGGCAGTAAAAGTTATTAATTCCAAAAAAAACCCAAGTAATGTGGTGCTAAAGGTTGGTTAAAGAAAAGGCAACAATTTTTGTCGCTTGTTAAATTATTACAGGAATTGAAATTTGCACCGAAAAATTGGCAATAATTTTCTCAGAATGGATGAAGATACCTATTCAAGGTTGTCTCGGCTGATCTTCTACTCGTCTTTTGCATACATACATACAAATACCACGCCACAACAGGCAAATTGCCCAACGAGGTGGCTGACTTAAGAACATCATGGATCCCCGAGCCATTTTTTTTTTGGAGGCCCTACCTACTACCACACATGCACCCCGCCCACAACGTCAGCAGATTTGCTGACTTTTGATGGAAAGGGGGGGGAAGGTTTGGTTAATGCTTACGTCATCAACCACCCTTTATGAAAATATGAGTTGGATTCAGAGGGGCAGAGCTGATGACGAAATTTTGCTGACGGGGGGGGGGGTAAAAAATGGCTGAAAATTTGCTTACGTAATATTTGAACGGCCCCTAACGAATAAGGGGCCGTTCAAGTATTACGTCAGCATTGATGATGGGGGGGGGGAGGGGGTTCAGGTTTGCTGACTTTTGATGGAAAGGGCGGAGGAGGAGAGGTTTGGATAATGCTTACGTCATCATCCACCCCTTTATGAAGATATGAAATATTTCTAAAATGGCATCTTATACTCGTTGCGCCAAAAAACGATAAAAAAAACCTTTCGGTTAATTTGTGGGCACTTGAAGAAACATCCCCCTCCCCCCATTGGTAAGTGCCCTACAGAGCCGCTTTTGTGATCTCCAAATGTTTCGTGGATTCAAGTGATCTGGCAATGTGTCCGAACCGCTTTAGTGACCTGGAACTGTGCCACGCACCACTCAAGTGATCCGTAAGTATATGCCGCGGATCACTTAAATAATCTTGGAACTGTGTCGAGAGTCACTTAAGTGATGTAGAACCGCACTGGGGGGGGGACGCTTAAGTGCTTTAAAACATGTCAATAAAAAGATCTCTAAATGTGTCACGGATCGCTTAAGTGTTCTGGAATTGTGTCCCGGATTATTTAAGTGATCTGAAAATGTGCCACGGGCCGCTAAAATCCTCTCGAATTGATCCACAAGTCACTTAAGCGATCTGTAAATGTGCCGCTTAGTTCATTTTTACAAAATTAGGTTTGAGGAGGGCAGGAGACTCATCAGATAACCCCTAGTGCCATATTTTGTCCGCGGGCCAAGGACCTTTATGCGATTTACCACGCACGGCTTAAAAGGTGGGTCGCAATGGATTTCTTAAAGAGAAATTTTGAGTTCTTACCCTTCAAATAGCATCGAAATTAACAGAAATCGTTAATAATAACACAAAAAGGTATTTTCTTCCGAAATTTAAATTTTTGATGGTCGTGGTACGTCTCTGATCGCAACAACATGCGTTAGGATTCAGAGGGGCAGAGCCGATGACATAAAGGAGGTCTCCTAAAGGAGGATGAATGTAACCCTATAAAGTAGGAGGTCTTGGCCCCCATGGGTCGCGGAGCCTTCCAAGATGGGCAGTTCAAATCAACTAGCAGCTGGGATATAACTAGGTCTCACAACCCAAACTTGATTCGCAGAGGTTTCCGACAGAGGTCGTTGTATTTGTAGTACCACACTCTCGCAGCCAGGGAGATATGGATCACGATCCGAACCCGATTCGCAGGGACTTCCGAGAGGGGGGGAGGGGGGGGTCGTACAAAACTGCAAATCCATTCACACAGCCAGAGATTCTAGAGCTGTGGGTCACGGCTCAAACTCGACTCGCAGACATGCAGACATGGGCGGAGATGCGCCCCCCCCTTCCCCTCCAGACGGGGGCATGGTCCCTCCTCACTATCTCCACCTATGCTCGCAGAAGATTCTTAAATGAGTCTTAAAACTCCATTTATACAGTCCTGTTATAAAATGCGCTTACTGGGTTACTTTTTTTTCACTAATTTTGTGAAAAACAAACAGTCCCACGGGTCGCGGAGCTGATACAACTGAACTGAACTGAACTGAACTGAACCTTTAATGATTTGCACAATCGTGTCTATCAGTACACCAGTGGATGGCAAGTACAAACATTAGTGATTAAATTATTGGAGATACACACACAAGACAGGAACAAATGCATAAGGTTTGAACACAAGAAATATACATGCATAATATAGTTTCGAATCCAGATAGATTGAAAAAATAAAATAAAATAAATAGAATGTTACCTGGGCGCATGGGCAGAGATATGGAGCAAACAACAACAGGAAGGGCGTCGAAACTACTGCCCCCCCCCCCCAAAAAATACAATTTTTGATACATCCTCAATAAATCGAGAAAAATGTAGACACATAGAAGGAGAGGGGTTGCTAAACATTAGATAAAAGTTTGATCGGGAGTAGGTATGGCGAAGGTATTTAGAGATATGAGTATGTCTTTGAAGGGCAAAGAATGTGCATTCCTTAAGCAGGTGAAAAAATCATTGTAGCTATTTAGTTGATCGCAATACTGACAAGGTTCATCAGGGTTAAATTTGCGCAATGTACCTTTGTTAGTATGAAGTATAAAAGGGTAAAGGCGAAGCCTGGCCATATTCTTGCGGACCGCCAAGGGGAGATTGAAGAGAAGGTAAGACTGTAGGGACAGCGAAAATTCAAAATTATCGGCAAAATGAAATAATGTTGAAGCAGACAATCGAGATCTGTCTTCTTGGAGAGAGATATCAGTAAAATTATAAGTAAGGGATGTTAGAACTACTGGAGTGACGGAAGGAGTGGGTGTACACCAGATATCAGGTTCGACCGCAGTTATTCAGAAGGGTCTTGATTGTGTTTGATCAGTTTTCCGAATCTGTGTGCCGGCAGAGTTCAAGAAAGCAAATTTTTGGTAGACGATTTTCGTCCATTTTTTGACATTATCAACGGCAACGGCACATCTTCCCTCTGAGCGGCCTGAGGGAGATCTAGCTCGAATTAACAAACTTGTGTATCATTGTGTAGTGCTGCTTTAATGCAGCCAGTTGTGCGTACCATGGACGCTAGAACGAATTGGTACGTGTGTGGTCTCCGATTCCCCCCCCCCCAGTGGGATTTTGGAGCAGGTCTTTGTAATCAACTCATAAGCATCCCTTCCACGAGGGGTGTCTTATAGACAGATTGTGTCTAATCACGGGGACCTCGTGACGTCATGGGACACCTAATGAAGTAAACCGGAGTCAATAGCGAGTGACTCTATAATCAGGGAAACTCGGAAGGCTCAAATATAAACCTTCCTTCGTCGTAAGGGGGGGGACATGACACTAACAGCCTTTCGCAGTAATGTGTCAGAGCTGTTGAAAAATGTGTATATATATATATGCAAGTTTGAGAGAGCACGTGATCACATGGGCCGCTCATTTTGCCGAATGAAATCATTTTTGAGCTGGTAATGTAATTTTTTAAATTAATATTAGCTTCATGAGATAGATACTGAACCCTGGAGAATCTCATTAAGAAGCTCCAACTATCTCATAGAGGCTGGGAGAGAAGAACCGCATCAGGGGACTCCATCATGCCCACAGCTTGGAGCAGGGATCTTTTGCGGGCCCGCAGATCAGACCTTCACGGGCTCTTTTATAATTAATTTATAGCCTGAAAAAAAAAAAGATAAGAATCGTCCCGGGTCCCAAGGCCGGAGCCCTATAAGCCTCACCTTTGTGAGGGCCATGGGCTCCATAACCAACTGAAGTTATTCATCGAGAAACTCCATAACTACCCGGATTCCCCCCCCCCCCCACTTAAATTTCCGGGAGCCCATTGCCAACGGAAAACCCTCTCACTGTGAGGGAGGGGGTTCCTGTCGACACTGTAAAATACGGTATTAACAATAACTGGAAATGGATCTTTTGCAAATGAATTCTAACAATGTAAGGTGCATTTAAATCATGAAAGCACATGCAAAATCAAAATTTGCAAAATAAATATGTATTACGCAAAGTTTATGTAAGTACTGAGTTTTTACAGCTTTTGGAAAAAACTGATCAATCGATATTTCGTAGGTTTTGCCGAGTATTCCACCCCCCACTCTTCTAGCATTTGTTGCATGCGACCCGCGGGCCAGATGTTGGCCCCACCTGGTATGTATCATAGACTGAATATCCCTCGATAATGTTTGGCAATTTTTTTCACTTATTTAGAAAAATTGCCAAAAAAAATTTGGCATTTTCTCATTTCTTAGCTTACACAAAAACGATTCGACCAATCATTTGAATCTTTGAAGTTGATATGAGTCAGCGTTTCTTCTGCAGCTTCTCGAGCTTCTTATTTTGTGTAAAATCGGGTCAGAAACAGGTAAATTATTGCTTTTTTTGTTGAAACAAACCAATCACGCACTATGGCAAGTCCTTTTTGTCTGCGAAAATTTATTTTTTCCCAGAATTCCCGTTTTTGCAGCCACCATTTCTTTTGCTTCAAAATGTATCGTATCTGTGTCCTCCCGACATTGTGTTTGTTCATTTGCAATATCAACTCCCATTCGCGTTTTTCACTGTATATATTCGATGACCTCATCTTTTCCTCTTCGGAATCATTTCCTCTTAGTAATAGAAAGCGAGGATTTAACTAGTGAAAATCATATCAAACTTCGTGAAATCATGTAAAATATATACGAGCACAACCCGGCAAACTGTGTGACATCAGAGTTACCAAACATTAACAAAAACTTCAAGCAAAAGTTTCACAGAAAAGTAGCCAAAAAAAAACGGTTTAAATATTAGAACTTTTGGTGCCATCTAGGGAGCGTAATTTGAACCAAAACCGCAACGATTGGCGTCCGTGCAGGGGTTTTAGTCCAATGGAACGAATGACGAAAATGGTGTCCGTGGCCGTATCTGAGGGTGACCGTTACTCAGAGATAAGCCTGATTTTTTTACCTGTCCGAAGATGAACACATTGTTTACCACAACAAAGTGTACTTGACCATTTGATTAAACTGGAGTCTCTTCAGATTAAGGAAGGATCAAGAGTCTTCAACTAACATGGAGCCACCTTCACCACGTGACCCCATAACCACCTGGATCCCAAACTTTGCCGGGATCCCATTAACGGACAAACCTATCCCTTAACCTATGGTCACGAGCCGAACCGGGTCGCCAGATCTTCCGAGATGAGTCGTTCAAATCCACCCAGGGTCTCTTGTGCAAGGGGGTCATGAACCAAAGATGATTAGCCAGGTCTTCCGAGACGCGTCGTGCAAATCCATTTACAGCCAGGGATTATTGAGCTATGGGTAACCTATGGGTTATGATGTGAGTCGTGCCAATCCACTTACAGTCGAGGATTCTTAATCCATGGGTCACTACATAAGTTTGATTCTCAAAGGCTTCCGAGATAGGTCGTACAAACACACTTACAGTCAGGGGCTATTGTGCTACGACGCACACTTGGATCGTGCGTGGGGTCTTTTAAGAAGGGCCGCATGAATACATTTACAGCCTGAGACTCCTGAGCTATGGGTAGCGACCCTAACTTGATTCATTCTGTCAGACCAGACATGACCCGGGCTCTGTCCCTTCCGGGATGTAAGCCCTTTACCCGTGTGGGTTGGATCGTGCTGGGGGGTGCCGGGTCGGAGCGCCGGTGAATCACCAGAAAGCGTAACTTGATTCACTGGGGCTATTGATACGAGTCGTACAGATTCACTTATAGTCCTGTGTTGAAAAGCAAAAAAATGATAAAAACCGTTCCGGACCCGAGCCCTGTCAGCTATAACCTTGTGGAGGCCAAGTTCTTTAGCCTTTACAGATGACCCCACACAATCTGGGGGGGGGGGCGCCGACAGAGATCTAGCCCGGGTATTTGTATAGTCCCCATAACAAAACGCATTGGCCGTGACGCCGGGTTGGCGTCAACCGCCGGCTGGAACAAGACAGTGGTGACGCCACCATGAAGTTACCCGCAGCGAAAATGGAAGTACAAAAACCCGAGATATTTCGGGGGGTGACGGATATAAAGCAAACCGAATTTGACGAGATACCTCGGGATTACCGCTGCGAGGGTTAAGGAACTGATCTTAGCCGTTTTTACTCAAACCTTTATTCAAAAATGTAAAGACTTCACAATATTCCTGCTTTTGTTTTGGTTTCTATTGCAGCTGAAAAAATAGCAGGTCTATTTATTTCTATCCTTGATTAGCACAAGTCTGTTTTTACAGTAAAACCCCCTCATAACGGACGATGCAGTCACCCCCCCCCCCTCTTTAACGGCCAAATAATAATTTCACCCTTGTATAATGAAAGTATTCATTTCAAACCCCTGATTAACGGTCACCCCACCCCCCCCCTCTTTTACGGACAGGTTTTTTTTTTCGTCCCACCGGTGTCCGCAAAAGAGAGGTTTTTCCTGTATTACAGACAAATGTTCTCGTCAATGGACATAAATATCTGTTTTGGAAACTGTCGTTGCACACATCATCAACGATTTCTCAGAACCATCCATTAACGCGAAATTTCAAGATAGTAAATGAAAAGGTAAAGGTTGAGGGGGGAAAAAACCGTTGTTGTTGTTGTTGTTGTTGCGATGTGCGGTGGTTTTTGCGGTTTGTGTAACGAACCCGATCCGAGTGAATGGTGGCTCATAAAGAGATGTATCTGACTTATCTGAATGTGTCACCCATTCTACAAAGCTCTAGAAATGATCGGGGGGCATCTGGAAAACTCAGAGGGGCCGTTGAAGTATTACGTCAGCAAATTTTGGCCTCACTTAAGCTAAAACTGCGGTGTGACGCGCGGCACAGTTCCAGAGCACTTGAAGGATCCGCGAAACATTCAGAGATAACTAAAGTGGCTCGGTAGGGGACGTATCAATAGAGGGAACAGGTGGCCCCCCACACAAACTAGCGAAAGGTGTTTCTCGTTTTTGGCACACCGAGTAAGATGCCACATTAAGAATATTTTCTATAAAGGGTGGGGTTGATGACCCAAGCATCATTCAAACACCCCGTCCTCCCCCCCCCCTTTGTCATCAAAAGTCAGCAAACCCGAAATCCCCCCCCCCCTCCATCCGATGCTGAACTTGAATGACCATTCATGTTCCAAGTGGTTGTATAGTTATTAAAATAAAAAATAACTCTCTATGAAGTCCCCCGTGGGTCCCAAAAGCCAATTAGAAAGTTGTCGCCCCGTTGCCAACAAATCTCCTGATGCCAACAAAAAAAATTTCCATGCTTCTAAGTGCAATAGTCATCGAGATATTTGATTTTAAAAATTAAAGAAAAGGGAAAAGAACCTCATAAATGAGGGAAAGAAGCATCGTTTTCCATGAGTTTATGCTGTTCTTTCCCCCTTTTTCCCTCCTGATTTTTTGAATTAAAATATCTCAACGAATGTTCTCTCTATTAAGTTTTTTTTATTCCGGCCAGTTCCAACCACACCCTCCGGGGCAACTAGCTTATGCCCCGCAAGCGACAGAGTATGGTCATACTTGGTTCTGTCTGACAAAATTAGCCCTGTTCTTGCTGGTGCTGTCATATGGCTTCCATATTTTGGAGCGGAAATGGTAAATGCTTGAATTCTGATGCTAAAAAAAGTATCACGTTGAAGATGTGCGTGCCTCTCGCAGAGAGCTATTCCAAAGTGGGAGGGGGGGGGGAAATACCGGCTTGTATTCACGCCTCGAACCGCAGAAAACCAACTTCAGCCGACCACCGCTGTGCTGCCAACGGGGTTCGAACCTGGATCCTCACGGTGAGGGTCCAGCACAATGCCCACATGACCGCACAGCGGCCAGTTACTTCACCACACGCCAACCACATCGACACACTGCAATTTACTGCCTTTATGGTGTTGGGTTAGAAATGAAGGCGCCATCTCTTGGAGGTCACCTCAATTCTCGTTAGGGAAAATTCTAAAAATCTTAGGGGAAATCTTAGGGAAAAATTAGGATTGAACATGGGACCGCACGGCAACCTTCACGACGGTAGACGAGTAGTGACGCATTTACAGCGAGGCTTAGCGGGATGTAGTCCCAGGCGGCAAGTTCAGAGGGGGCGAAAAATTTGAGGAATGGGTGGCCAAGAAAATTAGTAGAACGAGAGAAGGGCGGCGAAACATGTGTAACCCTCAATAAATCCGCTCCTGCCCAGAAGGCCAGAGACTAGGTAAGTTAGTAACCAAAAGACTGATCCAGAGAGTTTGCAAGCACGTGGGTGAGCTAAAGAGTGACTTGGAGAGTCAGCAAGCATGTGAGTGGCCAAACGAGTGACCAGATCAGTGAGTGACTTGGAGTGTGCGCAAGCATGTGAGCGACCAAAACAGTGTGCGAGCATGACTAAATGAGTGATTTTAACACAGGCGTGCTTGCAGGAGCAGTGGGAGAAGGCCAAGGTGGGGGGGGGGGGGTTGTAGCACTGGGTGGCGAATTCGAGGAAATAGTCAAGGAAGTTAAACTAGAATAAGAGAAGGGCGGCAAATTCGTGTAGCCCGCACGCGGCAAAACCATAAATGCGCCTCTATAGACGAGCATCTCACCACCAGGTCACTCGAGTGTTTCAATCGAACTACTACTACTACTACTGACGGAATCATACATGCACCTCGTCCATATTCCTCTGCGGAACTTCTAACCATTGGTACATGTTGGAATGTGCGCGTGCGTGTAGTAAACCTGAAGTAGAGCTTGTTATGTATAGTGCTGCCATCTGCCATCGGTTTTTCTAACTATGAGTGAAGTGTAATGATCGAAGAACTGTCATTGTATAGGCTGTTGCTCTCTGCGGCGAGACTTTCTAACGGCGAGATCGGCCCGCATTTGCGCCTCGAAGTTGGGAACCACAAATCGAAGTACTGGTACCTTAGAACTAATGTTTGTTGTGCCCCCTCCCCCAGAATTTCTGGCCACTAGCCTCCACTGAGTTATGGCGCAAAAAACATCCGATTGCCAACCCTGCCATCTTGTCCGAAGTTCACTGAAATGCCTCTGCTGCTGCTCACGGTCTGTCTAGCCGTTGTCTGGAGTCGTGAAACTTTCCTGGTTAACTATGTACGTGAGCAAATGAAACAATTCGCAAGGCTCGTGGTCACTGATGCCAGATGACTCAACTGACTCAATGACCATCGCAGTCAGAGGTGGAGTTGTGGTTCCGCCGCCTGTGTGGGCTGCGCTGCACATATTTTGCCGCTTTTCTCCCATTCTAGTCCAATTTTCTTGATCACTCATTCCTTATATTTGCCATCCTTGGCTATAGCCCGCTCAGCCCCGTGTCTGTGAATACGCATCTGTTTCTAAGCCACTCTTTTGGGCACTCACATGCACTCTCAGTGATCTGATCCTCCGCTCTTTACGTAACTGTTTTGGTCATTCACATGCTGGTGCATTATTTGGTCATCCATATGCTGGCGCACTGTTTTGTCATTCACATGCTGGTGCACTATTTGGTCATCCATATGCTAGCGCACTGTTTTGTCATTCACATGCTTGTCCACTGTTTCGATCATTCACATTCTGGTGCATTGTTTAGTCATTCACATGCTGGTGCACTGTTTAGTGATTCACATGCTGGTCCACTGTTTAGTCATTCATATCCTGGTCCACTGTTTTGATCATTCACATGCTGGTGCACTGTTTGGTCATTCACATGCTGGTCCACTGTTTTGGTCATTCACATGCTGGTCCACTGTTTTGGTCATTTACATGCTGATCCACTGTTTTGGTCATTCACATACTGGAGCATTGTTTTGGTCATTTACATGCTGGCGCTCTGTTTTGGTCACTCACATGCTGCACGTGAACTAGATCACTCTTTTCGTTGCTCGCTGACTTGGTCCTTCACTTTCTAGGTCAACCTTCAGTAATATGCTCGCAAGCACCCGAGTGTGGTGGTGATGAGATGCTCGTCTACCACCGTGGAGGTTGCCCTTAGATCCCAGGTTGGAATCGGGGGAAGAATATAGATGGCACCCTCATTTCCAACCCAACTCGTTAACGGCAGTAAATTGTAGTATAGCGATATGGCCGGAGTTGGTTGTGTGGTGAAGTGGTAACATGCTAGCAAACTGTTTTGTCACGTACATGCTTTCACGAGCTCTAGATCACTCCATTGGTCACTGACCCGGTCCTACATTCTCTGGCTGACTCTTTTGGTCATTCACATGCTCGCACAATGTTTCGATATTCACATGCTCGCACAATGTTTCGATATTCACATGCTAGCACGAGCTCTTTGGTTGGCTCGTTTGGACTATTTTAATTACTCCTATCACTCTTTTGGTTACTCACCGACCTTTTCCCCTCATTCTCTAGGTCACTCACACTGACCTGTTCTCTCACTCTGTAGATGTAGCTGACTCTTTTTGGTCATTTACTGGAATACCCTCGTTCTCTAAATGAAAATTTTTTATAATTCACTGACTCACTCTCAAGGTCACTGATTTGGTCACTCCCGTGATTGCAAGCTCCCTAGGACGCTCTTTTGGTCACTTACGTGCTTGGAAAGCTCTCTAGGTCACTCGTTTGGTCAGTCACTGGTTTAGTCCCCCTCGCTCTCTAGGCGGGGTTTGCAAACTTTGCCATCTCCCATTCTACTAATTTCCTTGATCACTCATTCCTCAAATCCTCAAATTAGCCGCCCGCTCACTGAAGTTTCCGCCCTGGGCTATAGCCCTTTTGCCGCCCGCCCCCCCCCCCCCGTAAATACGACTCTGATCACTGTTGTTGCTATTTTTTCTGGTTGTTATTGGGGAAGTTCGTGTCTTCTCCCCCCCCCCCCCCCCATAATTTCAAACTTCCTCGTTGTAGTCAGTCAGTCACTTGAGTTATGTCAGTCGTTTCGAACTGGTATTTCGAGAGGTTGGCGAAGATCCTTCTCTGAATGTGACTCTCTCTCCAACGGTCAAGTGCGAATCTTAACCTCATTTGTAGCATGTATGGTGATCTACGAATTATATTCAGAGTTGTTTTCTCCTCGTTTTCTTAAAATTAAAAAAAAAATTAGTGCTCCAAAGAAAGAAAATGTTGAATATTCATGATCCTGAACTTGGCCAAAGAGGCCAACCAAGCTCCAAAAGATTAAAATGGGCTTTAATGGATTCTTTTATGCAAAATAGCTGATGTATTCAGAGTTTATAGGTGCTTGGCCAAACCATAGGTTGCTCAAAGGTCATGTCCAAATATACAACCATTTTCTGTGACTTATGAAGTTTGCGAACAAAATTTTCTTGTTCCTGGCGAATCTCTTAGATTAAACTTGGCGATATTTGGCGGAAACGTCATTGAAATTCATTCGCGGTATCGGTTGTGGGAATTCCAGGGCCGTCTTAACAGCACCATGGTCCCCATATCGGTTGAAATGATGTTCTGGGCTCCTATTTAGTTGGATGTACCTGCTTAATAATTTAGCTTATATACAGTTGAACCCCGATTTAACGAATCGGTCAAAACCGAAATTTTTACGAACTTTCGGAACTAATATTACAGATTACTCACAGAACTTTCGGAACTATTATTACAGATTATTCACAGAACTTTCGGAACTACTATTACAGATTATTCACAGAACTTTCGGAACTACAGTAAAACCTGTCTTTTACGGACGTGGGACAAAACAATTCGTCCGTAAAAGAGGGGTGACCGTTAATCAGAGGTTTGAAAAGCTTGCTTTTATTATACATAGGGAAGTCATTACTTGGCCGTAAAAGAGGGGTACCCGCATCTGAGAAGTGTCCGCTAAGAGAGGTGCTTTACTGTATTATTACAGATTATTCACAGAACTTTCGGAACTATTAAAAATTATCCAGAACTTTTGCAACTATTACAAATTATCCGGAACTTCCTGATCTATTACAGATTATTCACAGAACTTTCTGAACTATTATTAGAGATTATTCACAGAACTTTCGGAACTATCATTACAGATTATTTACAAAACTTTCGGAACTATCACAGATTATTCAGAACTTTCGGAACTATTACAAATTATCCAGAACTTTTGCAACTATTAAAAATTATCCAGAACTTCCTGAACTATTACAGATTATTCACAGAACTTTCGGAACTATTAAAAAATATCCAGAACTTTTGTAACTATTACAAATTATCCAGAACTTTTGTAACTATTACAAATTATCCAGAACTTTTGCAACTATTACAAATTATCCAGAACTTTTGCAACTATTACAAATTATCCGGAACTTCCTGATCTATTACAGATTATTCACAGAACTTTCTGAACTATTATTAGAGATTATTCACAGAACTTTCGGAACTATCATTACAGATTATTTACAAAACTTTCGGAACTATCACAGATTATTCAGAACTTTCGGAACTATTACAAATTATCCAGAACTTTTGCAACTATTACAAATTATCCGGAACTTCCTGATCTATTACAGATTATTCACAGAACTTTCTGAACTATTATTAGAGATTATTCACAGAACTTTCGGAACTATCATTACAGATTATTTACAAAACTTTCGGAACTATCACAGATTATTCAGAACTTTCGGAACTATTACAAATTATCCAGAACTTTTGCAACTATTAAAAATTATCCAGAACTTCCTGAACTATTACAGATTATTCACAGAACTTTCGGAACTATTAAAAAATATCCAGAACTTTTGTAACTATTACAAATTATCCAGAACTTTTGTAACTATTACAAATTATCCAGAACTTTTGCAACTATTACAAATTATCCAGAACTTCCTGAACTATTACAGGTTATTCACAGAACTTTCGGAACTATTATTACAGATTATTCAGACTTTCGTCTAGAAAACAGTTTGAGTCGGTTTCAGAGATGGTTCCGGGGTCCAGACATCAAATCATTTTTGAAGGTTATCACGAATGTTTTTCTTTTACAGGTACATAAGTTGAACTGTCTTCGACCATTTCCTTTTCTCGTATTGACTCATGTACATACATGATAAATTTCGAGAAAAAAAAGATACCCTTCGCGCTTGGAAGAACTTGAAGAATGTTTGGCGGAATGAGCAATTATTTCCGCTTCTTTTTCGATGATTGACATGTTTTTCCTTGCACGATATTGTGTCTGTCCCTTATAATCCATTATCCCATCAAATCACCATCCAAGGAAAAGAGGAGAAATTAGTTATAATTTATTTTCGATGATTTTTTTTGATTGGTAATGGATTTTTCCATGGACTTCAAATTGATCCTTCCATTATCAGAGTTTTCGAAAGAAAAATCGATGAATTTTCCGACCTAAGAGCCGATCTGATAAGCCCCGTTTACATGGGAAATGAAAAGTCCGGTTTCCTTCCCTCCGCAATAGGGAAAAATCGCAAAGGATTATGGGAAAAGGGATGTACAGCAAAAATCCTCATAGAAGAGGGTATAAATATTCCCTCTTTTTCCCCCTACGAGGGGAAAAACGCCGACGGGTAAGAGAACTCCCAATGCCACCGCAAAATTGTACATGTAAACGGGCCCATAAGTTTTTTTGTTTTTTTTTTCAAACCGAGCATAACTCAGGTCTATCGCCATAGGCAATTTACTACCAAGTGATTTTTGCCGGAAGTGTAAGTACCTAACAGTCTGAGTGCGTATCTAGTGTTGTGCATGATTTTTCAGTACTGCCATCTACACTGCTGGCCACCGTAAATGCAACACCCTGAAGGAAGCATGCAAATAATATGAAATTTACAACATGCATTAGCGGAGGTGAGATATGCAAATGATTAGAATTTCAGCGCAGACGCACATCACGCGCGCCTGTGGCGCCACTTCAAAGCGCTATTTAAGGCTTGGAGATTTCGACGATTTGAAGTACGGCAATTGTGTTTTTCTTGTGGTTTTTTCAAAAAAAACGATCAATTATGCCTCGTAGAAAACAGCGATCATCTTTTGATCAAGTATCCGAGTTCGACAGAGGAAGGATAATGGCCTACCGAGATTGTGGATTATCTTTCAGGGAAATCGGTAGTCGTGTTGGACGAAACCAAACAACTGTAATGCGGATATGTGATCGTTGGATGCAGGAGGGTACGACGGACCGACGTGTTCGATCGCATCCACCTCAGTGCACCACTTCACGTGATGACAAGCGTATTGTGCGTATGGCAGTGACGGATCACTCAGCCACATCACGAACCATAGCACAGCACATTCAGTCTGTACCGCATCATCCAGTGTCTGCGCGTACCATTCGACGCCGTTTACAGCAGAGTGGTCTGTCCGCAAGACGTCCATTGCTTCGTCTACCCTTGACGCAGAACCACAGACGTCTCCGCCGCCAATGGTGCGATGAAAGAAGGATGTGGACGGCACAATGGAATGAAATTGTCTTCACTGATGAGTCACGCTTCTGTCTGCAACACCACGATGGTCGGATTCGAGTCTGGAGACACCGTGGAGAGAGGATGCTGAACAGCTGCGTTATGCACCGCCACACTGGTCCTGCACCGGGTATTATGGTATGGGGCGGTATTGGATATCACTCTCGCACTCCTCTAGTACGCATTGCCAGTACTTTAAAAAGCCAGCGCCACATCTCCGAGGTGTTGGAGCCAGTGGTCCTTCCTTACCTTCAGGGCTTGCCCACAGCCATATTTCAACAGGATAATGCGCGACCACACGTGGCACGCATTGTCCAAAGTTTCTTCGTCAATCGCCAGATTGAATTGCTTCCCTGACCAGCTCGCTCTCCGGATCTTTCGCCGATAGAAAACATGTGGTCTATGGTTGCTCAACGATTGACCCAGATTACATCCCCAGCGCCACACCAGATCAACTTTGGCAACGCGTGGAAGTTGCTAGGTCTGCTGTACCCCAAGAACACATCCAAAGTCTCTTTGAACCAATGCCGAGGCGTGTGGCAGCGGTGATCTCCAACAATGGCGGCTACTCTGGCTACTGATTTTGGCAGGAACCACACTTCACAGAAGTCTATAAATTTAATCATTTGATGCTTGGTCAACATGTTATCTACAAAATAAATATTGTTGCGATATCTCTTGTCTTTCTTGGTGTTGCAATTTGGGTGGCCAGCAGTGTATATCTCAGAAGTGAAGTGAGTGATGTGTAGTGACTGAATATTTGTACTGTTTGTAGGACAGTTGCTCTCTGTGGCGAGACTTTTTAACGGGGAGATTGGCTCGAATTTGCGGCTTGAAGTTGGGAACCACAGAAAACCAACTTCAGCCGACCACCACTGTGGCGACGGTGGGGTTCGAACCCGGATCCTCGCTATGCGAGTCCGTCATTATGACCACTCGACCACCACAGCGGCGGACCTATAAGGTTATATACGCTGGATTTTGTACACTCTATCCACTATGTACGGTTTCTATCTTTAGTTCATGCATGCTCAATCAATGTTTCAAATGTGGCCCACGACATCAAGTCTAATTATGTGAAAATTAACCAAGTGGTACCTTAAGTGACTCACGGTGCTGTTCTACATCAATTGAGTTTCCCCATGTCAAAACATCTCAAGATCACCTAAGTGACTTGCGGCACATTTACAGATCACTTGGGTGGCCTGCGGAACAGTTCTAGAGCGTTTAAGCGGCCGGTGGTGGATTTACAGTTCCCCTAAGTGACTCACGACAATGTTCCAGATAACTCAAATGATCCGGAAATCTGCCACCAGCCGATTTAGTTACCCGCCGCATATTTGCAGATCATTTGAGCGACCCGTGGCACAGTTCAAGAACATTATAGTAGCCCGCGACACATTTTCAGATCTTTTAAGATATCAGCGACTTATGTACAGTTCACTTGAGTGATGTGTGGCTCAATTCCAGAGCACTCAAGTTGTTCGTGACACAGTTCCAGTTCACTCAAGCGCTCCCATGACACATTTCCACATGGCTAGAGTGATCTGTAAATGTGCTGCTGGCCACGACATGTTATCAAACCAACGAAGTGCCCTGCGCTCTCTTAAAGGATGAGCATCATCTCGGACTAGAGTTTCTAATGCAAGGATGCTCAACCTTTTGGAGAGTGCGCGGGCCACTACATTGGTTTAAAACGGTGTTGCGGGCCGCTTAATTGAACTGAAGGTGCCGCAGGTCACTAAAATTATCTGGGAGTGTGCCGCAGACCACTTGAGTGATCTGTAATGTACTGCGGATTGATCTGGATACGTGCCACGGCCTGCTTAAGTCACCTACGAATGTGCCGCAGGTGACTCAAGAGATCTGAGAACGTGCCGCGGGTCACTTAAAAGATCTAAGAATGTGCTGCAGGTCATTTAAGGAATCTGGATATGCTCCACAGGCGATTCAAGTGATGTGTAACTGCACACCGCAGGTCACTAAAGTTATCTATAAACATTGGTCACTGTCTGTAAATTTTCTGTGGACCACCTAATGGAAGTGAAAATGTGCCACAAACACATTTAAGTGATCTGAAACAACTCCCCAGCTCAATTAAGTGATCTGAAAATGCAACTGCGGGTCATTTTATCATTCAAGTGATCCGGGAATGCGTCGCGAACTACTTGAATGATCTGAGAAAATCGCATTCAGTTTATTTTTGCAAATGTAGGTCTTAGATCGCGGACCACATCAGATGACTCCGAGGGCCACAGATTTGAGCAGATACCTTCTGCTTGGCAGCCAGAAGGCAGAGAAGAAGACCTTGTGATCTTCATCTCTTTAACCATCTTCACCCGAGATGATGGCGAACTTCACTTTGAGAAACATCCATCACTAAAAACACGTTTTCCTGATGATAGTTCGTTTTTGAGCGGGAGAACTATTCAAAAACATCGAGAAAAACAATTTGTAATTGATTTCGAGAACCAACTTCGGCTCGATTCGATCACCATCTCGACTTCAAATGGTTGTTATTGGTTAGAGTCACCTGATCATAATAAGGAAAAGCATGTGGCCTCTTCCCTCTTGACGAGGGTCATGCAAAATAGATGAGAGAAACCGATATTTTATCAAGGCCAAGAGTTCACACGCACGCACATTCCTCCCGATTTGAATGTTTCTTTCTCCCGCAAAAGTAGAAATTATCGAGGAAAAATTGCATTTAAAATAGGATGTTGAAAAGCAATTTCCTTTTTTCAAAAAAAATTAAATGACATTTTGTATACGATGAGTTAAATTGAATTTTTTTTAAATTTTTTTATATTTATTCATTTTCTGACGATCCTCAAAAATTGTTTTTCCCATTTATATTCTTTTCAGGTCAGAAAATTATTTTTTCCCATTTATTTATTTTTGTCACCGGTCCACTGATTATTAGTTATTCCGTTTATTTGCTTTCCAACTGTGTGTCCACAAACTATTTCTTCCATTTATTTATTTTCCACTTGCAATCAGACCATATCTCCCATTTATTTATTTACCTTTTGTAATCAAACCTTTCTTCCATTTATTTATTTACCCTTTGTAATCAAACCATCCTCCAATTTATTTATTTTCCATTTGTAATCAAACCTTTCTCCCATTTATTTATTTACCTTTTGTAATCAAACCTTCCTCCCATTTATTTATTTACCTTTTGTAATCAAACCTTCCTCCAATTTATTTATTTTCCATTTGTAATCAAACCTTTCTCCCATTTATTTATTTACCTTTTGTAATCAAACCTTCCTCCCATTTATTTATTTACCTTTTGTAATCAAACCTTTCTTCCATTTATTTATTTACCCTTTGTAATCAAACCATCCTCCAATTTATTTATTTTCCATTTGTAATCAAACCTTTCTCCCATTTATTTATTTACCTTTTGTAATCAAACCTTCCTCCCATTTATTTATTTACCTTTTGTAATCAAACCTTCCTCCCATTTATTTATTTACCTTTTGTAATCAAACCTTCCTCCCATTTATTTATTTACCTTTTGTAATCAAACCTTCCTCCCATTTATTTATTTACCTTTTGTAATCAAACCTTCCTCCCATTTATTTATTTACCTTTTGTAATCAAACCTTCCTCCCATTTATTTATTTACCTTTTGTAATCAAACCTTTCTTCCATTTATTTATTTACCCTTTGTAATCAAACCATCCTCCAATTTATTTATTTTCCATTTGTAATCAAACCTTTCTCCCATTTATTTATTTACCTTTTGTAATCAAACCTTTCTCCCATTTATTTATTTACCTTTTGTAATCAAACCTTCCTCCCATTTATTTATTTACCTTTTGTAATCA
The DNA here is from genome assembly GCF_987345545.1 of Pholcus phalangioides. Lineage (NCBI taxonomy): Eukaryota > Metazoa > Arthropoda > Arachnida > Araneae > Pholcidae > Pholcus > Pholcus phalangioides. Next base: position 17,575,662 of record NW_028301616.1, on the reverse strand, counting down.
AACCTTCCTCCCATTTATTTATTTACCTTTTGTAATCAAACCTTCCTCCCATTTATTTATTTACCTTTTGTAATCAAACCTTCCTCCCATTTATTTATTTACCTTTTGTAATCAAACCTTTCTCCCATTTATTTATTTACCTTTTGTAATCAAACCTTCCTCCCATTTATTTATTTACCTTTTGTAATCAAACCTTCCTCCCATTTATTTATTTTCCCTTTGTAATCAAACCATCCTCCAATTTATTTATTTTCCATTTGTAATCAAACCTTTCTCCCATTTATTTATTTACCTTTTGTAATCAAACCTTTCTCCCATTTATTTATTTTCCACTTGTAATCAAACCTTTCTCCCATTTATTTATTTTCCACTTGGAATCAAACTATTCGTCGCATTTATTTTTAATCTGTGTTCACAAATTACTTCTTCTAATTTTTTTCAGCAGATCCTAAATTATTTTTCCCATTTATTTCTCTCTCTCATCGGTTCTCAAATTATTTCTCCTAGTTATTCATTTTTTGGTGGTCCTCAAATTATTTCTTCCATTTATTCATTTTCCTCGGGTCCTCGAATTATTTCATCCATTTATTTACCGAGTATTTTTCACTGTCCATAAATAATTTCTCTCATTTATTTATTTTCTCCCCGCCGGTCCTCAAATTATTTCTCCCAATTCCGTCGGTCCGCGAAATTTTTCAACTATTCTTACCGGTCGGTAGTTGTAAGAGAAAAACGCTTAAAAGAACAATTGCTCTAGGGCAGCCATCTTCAACCCATTGCTCGCGAGCACCAAGAGTCCTCAGTGCTCGTGTCTGATTTCGTTCTCGCGAGAACTTGATCAACCTTCCGATCTGACACCCTGTAAAATTGTTTCCAAGGATTACAATTTAATGTAGATTTCAGGCATACGTATGTCAGTCACAGTTGCCGTCAGGTCTGCTCTTCGTTTGATGACCGGTATATGCAGTGCTCGCAACTCGAGAAAGGTTGAAGACCCCTGCAATAGGGAGCCGTGAACTTACTTTTCATTGAGAAACACTGATGTGATAATATACATGGGAATTCAAGTCATGCTTCTGATCTTTCAACTACGGTCATGAATTTGATATTGATGAGTAACATTATATTGGCTTTTCTAAACCAAAAAAAATGGGCCAGCCTTCTCATGACGACAAAACTAATACAAGTGTGTGTATATTCACGGATCCCTAATCAGCAATTGTTCCTATGTTTTTTCTGATCAGATAACCTGATCAGTCAAGTGTCAATGTTTTCAAGCAATCATCATTAGCACAGAGAGGAGTGTGAACGTTACAAATAAGAAACCGGTACCGTTTTCCTTCTATGTATAGCGTCTGTTCCTTCATTAGTATCAAGAAGATTCACACGTGGAATCGTTTCTTTACGAGATCCAAATGAAGCATCAAGGTGTGAAAATAGAATCGACTTGGAATTAGTGCGTATTGTTTTCAAGAGAACTCTCGGTCCCAGGCGAGTTGGTTTATTTACGGTTAACTTTATAACAGGGGAAAAAAACGCGTTAAAAAACATAAAAAATCTATAAATGAGCAGAAAAAAAAAACGGGACGTGAAAACCAAAAAACACGAACTTTCTGTGCCACTGAACACGAGAATCTTCAGTCACGGTTCAATATAAACAGGGTGTTTTTGTTTTTTACGACACTGTTTTTTCGTTGTACTACCATTAAATGGTTCTGTCCCATCAACTTCGTATCTAGTGTGAAAAAAACATAGCAACAATTACAGATTAGGGATCCATGAATACTCAATCTTCTATTAACTTGTTGTGTAACCCCCGATTATCCACAGTTTCGATTTTTTCGGGGTACTTTCCGAAAACAAAAAGAACATTTTAAAAATTTGCTCTAGTAAGATACAGTATGAAATCGGGGTGGGTGGCAGAAGCTACCGATGCAACATAAGATTGGGGAGAAGCTACAAATGAAGCATGAGGTCATGGTCGGACGGTAGAAGCTACAGACACAACACAAGATCAAGGGTGGGCGCTAGAAGCTACAGATACAGCAAGAGATCAGGGAGAAGCTACAAATGAAGCATGAGGTCATGGTCGGACGGTAGAAACTACAGACACAACACAAGATCAAGGGTGGGCGCTAGAAGCTACAGATACAGCAAGAGATCAGGGAGAAGCTACAAATGAAGCATGAGGTCATGGTCGGACGGTAGAAGCTACAGACACAACACAAGATCAAGGGTGGGCGCTAGAAGCTACAGATACAGCAAGAGATCAGGGAGAAGCTACAAATGAAGCATGAGGTCATGGTCGGACGGTAGAAGCTACAGACACAACACAAGATCAAGGGTGGGCGCTAGAAGCTACAGATACAGCAAGAGATCAGGGAGAAGCTACAGATACAGCAAGAGATCAGGGAGAAGCTACAAATGAAGCATGAGGTCATGGTCGGACGGTAGAAGCTACAGACACAACACAAGATCAAGGGTGGGCGCTAGAAGCTACAGATACAGCAAGAGATCAGGGAGAAGCTACAAAGGAAGCATGAGGTCATGGTCGGACGGTAGAAGCTACAGACACAACACAAGATCAAGGGTGGGCGCTAGAAGCTACAGATACAGCAAGAGATCAGGGAGAAGCTACAAATGAAGCATGAGGTCATGGTCGGACGGTAGAAGCTACAGACACAACACAAGATCAAGGGTGGGCGCTAGAAGCTACAGATACAGCAAGAGATCAGGGAGAAGCTACAAAGGAAGCATGAGGTCATGGTCGGACGGTAGAAGCTACAGACACAACACAAGATCAAGGGTGGGCGCTAGAAGCTACAGATACAGCAAGAGATCAGGGAGAAGCTACAAATGAAGCATGAGGTCATGGTCGGACGGTAGAAGCTACAGACACAACACAAGATCAAGGGTGGGCGCTAGAAGCTACAGATACAGCAAGAGATCAGGGAGAAGCTACAAATGTAGCATGAGGTCATGGTCGGACGGTAGAAGCTACAGACACAACACAAGATCAAGGGTGGGCGCTAGAAGCTACAGATACAGCAAGAGATCAGCGGTGGGGGAATAGACGCTGCAAATTCAACACCAGAACTTACACGTTTGTTTAGCTAGGAGCGGTAACAATTTGAGGAAAAATAAATGTTTTAAAAAATTTGGAACACTTTTTTTTACAATATGGACAATTACAATATATCTTAAGTCTATTACTCGTGAGCACCGTAGTGCTCTCCGGAGCATTTAAGAGTGCTTAATGATGGAAGACATCGTTAAAACTATTTTATAAAGCAATATGTATGTAATGCTCGGAATCTTGTAAGGCAGTGTTTTTTCAACTACTGTTCCGTGGGAATGTCCTGGAGGAAATTCCGGAGGGTACTCCTTTTTTTACTTCCCGAATAATTCCAAACTGAACTTCGAACCAAAAATTTCTGATACCAATCAATGATAAGTCAATTATATCCCGCAGAGGTCAAAATATTGGAAGTCTCCTGCCTCTATTCAGAGGTTCAGGGGGACTTAGAACAGCGGCCTCAAAGCTGTACTATTGAGTTTACTTTACAGCAAATTATACCCAAATTTGGAAGCGGATTAAGGTCGGTTGAGACCCCAGGTGCAGAAAAATATCGGGGTCCTCTTAAATTAGAAAAAAGTGTAAAGTTGGTGTTCTTGGGGGGGGGGGGGGTCCTTCAGATATTTGAATTCAAAAATCGGAGAAAAGTTATGAAAGAACAGCAAAAAAACTAACGGCCAACGCTCCTTTCCCAATTTTTCTTCAATTTTTGAATTAAAATATTGCAGTGAATATTTCAGTCAAAACCATGTCTTTTTCGATGTGCTGAGAAAAGACAGGGCAATTTTCTAATTGGAAGTTAGAGAACAAGGGGGACCATGTAAAAATTTATATTTCTTTTTATTTTGTTACACACTGTATTTCACTCTCAAAACTGGTACAGGGCAATTTTTGAACGCCTTTTGAGAATTTTTCAAACTGAAACTATACCTCTACGACGAACGGTTGATGAGATAAAGGTTGCAACAGCACTTACATGACACCCTGTATATCCGACAACCGGGATGATTGTCTTATAATTTATCGGATACTGAACTATGTTTACTGCTTCCCATTCAGGAGCTCTAGTTACCTTGACCACCCACCCAATCCAGGTCGAGTCGAGTCGAGTTTTCAAAAGAGCTCATCTTTTAGGCATCACACCCATCATAGAAGCTAAGATTAAAAGGGGGAAAAAAACGAACGACCTTGCCATCAAGGGAAAATATAAGAAAAGGGAGTTTTATTTTCAATTAAAGTCAATTACTGCGGCGTAGTTTTCTCTTTTGAAAATCGTCCTTGGGAATAACCTGCTGCTGCTGCTGCCATGAAAACAGCCCCCCACCTATTATTGTATTAGTATTACACGGTAAGTCTTCAAAGAGATAGCGGAAGATTCCACCAATACAGTCTTGCAACACTGGGTTAGAGTTGTTGTTCTTGCAGAAAAGGCACGAGTTTTTGGCGCAGGGGACAAAATTCGAACGAGGGTTTCCGGATTGTACAGAGTGTTCCACAGAACTTTACCGCCAAAACGGGAAAGGTGATAGGGTCGCAAATGACTTTTATGTTCGGCACATGTTAACACGGAATTTTAGCTACTGTGGCTCCAAAAAAGGTGATATAAAGGTTTTAAAGTAACACTGCGAGTGAGAGGAAACAATATCCCCTCACACCAACCCACATAATGCCTTTAGAAAGAAAGGGAGGACGATATTCGTTTCTCTCCATAATTGTCTGCGACTAGAAGGAGAATTATTTTGTTCTGTCACCACCACGTTGGAATTTCTCTTCGCTCTTCATGATGTACCGTGGGTCAATGCGCGTTTCCCAATGAATAAGTGGGTTGCGAACCCAGTTTCAATCGAAGAAATTATTTATATTGACGTGTACTATATCATCCCTCTCATTTTGGGGGGTGAAGTTCTGGAACACGTTATATTTCAGGGGTTCTTAACCAGAGGTTCATGTACGGTGTAGTACTAGAAGGGGGCATGGATGTCTTTGGTCAGCCGTTTGAAATCGATTCTAAGGGTACAGTCCCATGGTAGAAAAATATAGGAAGTGACACACAAAAATCGCAGAGTTTATTTACCGTCAGTGCTTCGGGATTGGCAAGGTTCCAAACACATTTCCGGCATCAATATCGGTTAAGTTCATTTACAGAATATGAAACCAATTATCTCTCCATCAGTTAATAACTTCTACCAAGGGACATAAATGTCTTCAATGGCCCACGGGATCCTCTTTTAAGAAGTCTCGTCACCTGTGAAGGAATTCTCAAGGAAGTATCTTATGAAATTTATAGTCACCGATAGCGAAACGTCAGTCCTTGAAGCATTCCTCTTTGCATTCTTATCCAAAACACCGGCGTTAAATTTCACTTAAGGAGATAAAGAACACCCATCACACACATACACACACAAATTAACAGGTGGATTCTGATTTAAGTCACCAAGAAAGTGGAAGAGTAATCTCTCTCGTTCCTCTTACTTCATAAGTAGGCTGCCTCTACTCGAGTGGAAAACGTGCCTTTAGGCATTAACAAGATTAAGAAACGGATTACATCCCTGTACAAGCACATGATGTGTACAGGCCAACACAAAGGAAAACTACAGTCATAAATTATAATCCTAGTTTCACTCTCATCAAAAGAATTTTACCGAGCGGTAAATGAACTGCATTCGGGAATCCTTGTGGGTACTTCTAATGGTAGATTTTGGAGCTTTACCCGTTTAGTGACTCCGAATATTGAAATGTCTCTATCAACAAAAATTATCTAGAATTATAGAATTCAAATACAGGGTGGGCAAAAAGTCCGTAGAAACTTTGAAAATGAATAAAAACCGGAAAAATAACCGAAATAAAAAACGGTCTGCAGGGTTAGCATCGCAAGGAATTTTTTTAAGACGGGGAAAAAAAAGCTAAAAAAAAAACAGCCGATAGGTGGAGCTGGTACGAGTGACTTTGGTGGAAATATGCAAATGAGACGATTATAAGAACTTGCGCTCCTAATCCACAATCAGTTAGTTCACCGTTGTAAACCGTGTATGTGGACCTGCTGCACTTTGCCGTTGCTGGATTTGTGACTCGTCTGCAATGTATTATCCTCTGTGGTGGTGATGGTAGTCATGTGGAACGGGCTCTTGCAGTCAGATTTTCTTTTACTCAATAAACGGTCTCCGGCGCGTCTCCAATACGTTAGAGGTTCTCACGAATATTAACGTGGAGGCGCGTCTGGTCTTTCAGGTCATGTGGAACGCATACTATTGTAATAAACGATTTGGGGGCATTCTGTTCGTTATTTGCGTATATTTTCTTTGACTTGTTTACGTCAGCGTCACCTATCGGCTGTTTTTGAGTGTTTTTCCCCCCCGTCTTAAAAATATTCCCGTGACCTAGCGATGCTAACCCTGCAAACCGTTTTTTATTTCGGTTATTTTTTCCGGTTTTTATTCATTTTTAAAGTTTTTACGGACTTTTTGCCCACCCTGTATGTACACCCACAAAAATTATCTTTCTTTTAAATGGAGCAAAAGTCCGGTCTACTACAAATGTACTAAGGAATGAGTTGTGCCGGAACATGTGAAACAGTTTGAGTGCGTATCTAGTAATTTTGTGTGTAGTTTTAGCGCCGCCATCTACTTTTCTAACTATGATTGAAATGTAATGACTGAATAGTTGTACCATTGTAGGCCAGTTGTTCTCTGTGGTGAAGACTTTGGGTACCGGCTCGCACTCGCGCCTCGAAGTTACGAACCATAGAAAACCAACTTCACCCGACCCCAACTGTGAAACAGGTGGGATTTGAACGCGGGTCCATGAGAGTCCGTCTTTATGACCACACGATCGCACAGCGGCCATTACAAGAACTATCAAACAATTGCTTGCTAGACGTAATACAGGGTGTTAACGGTTACACGCTTCATCTTCTGTATACCTTTCGGTGACAGAAACATACTTGCAGGAAAGAAAGCTATCTAAATGACGTTAACGCCCATTTTTTATACACGTCATTTCTTTTACTTATGGCCAATGTAAGTACAGAAATACAAAATTTAATTTTTTTGTGTGGTCTCTGTGTTTTCTTAATCCCTATTAAGAAATTGTTTCCCCGTCTTTCCTGGGCCCCAAAAAAAATATTCATTTTTCTGAGAGCAATATATTAGCCGAGATATTTGAGGTCTACATGTTTGGAAGGAAAATGAATTGCTTATATCGGGCAAGCTCGAAAATTTCGAAATACTCTTTAAAGGTGCAGTTTATTGAAACTTTTATACATTCTGAGGATGGCAACGTTTTAACTTTCAATCAGCAATATTTCGGCTAATATTGCATTTAGAAGCAGAATTATTATTATTTCGAGCTCAAGAGAGACAGGCCTCCAACTTTCTGATTGAAAATTGGAGGACCGAATAAAAAAAAAAAATCTGTATTTTGTATCTCAGTACATATGACCTAAGTTTGCTGAACATTGTTCAGCGATGGTCAAAAAATCGAATAGAATGCCCGGTTTCATTTCCAAAAAAGGTCTCTTCGCGTTCTCCTAGTCATTCTACAGCTTTTGCGAAGCTTAGCTCGTCCTGGACAAGAGTAAGGTTTTGGAGACCATACCTACGTAGGGACATAGACTTGGTTGAAGGGGGTGCACAGAAGAGGTGCGAGTGTCCTACATGAGTTATGAAGAGAGAGACTTCATTTTTTGAATATGTTTACACTGGAAAAGAACGCAAGTGTCGAGGGATATGATCGAAGTATTCAAAAATTTTCAACGGGATGGACCATGAACTTTTAGTACACCGCCAATCGACTGCTTTTACAAGGAGACACCAGTACCGATTGGTAAGGGGCAACTCAAGTTTGTGGTGGGTGTCGCAGGGAGTTTTTCTCTAATAGGGTTGCGAATAAGAACAGCTTACCCCCCCCCCCCCCGGGGGTCGTGAATTCTAACACAATTGACACGTTTAAAAAGAAATGTTGTGGTTAATCGAGAAGCTACCCATACTTATAATAAGTATTATAAGTAACTATAAGTATTCTTTATGGACATCGTATTATATTTTATCGTGCATACACAGTCTTTAGCTTTCACAATTGCATTTTTAATTGGATTGCTGTATTTTAGAATATACGACACCCATATTTGTTACGGACATCTTTTTCTCGCCCACCTCGTTGGGCATCTTGCCTGTTGTGGGGCCTTGTATTTGTATTTACGGTTTCTAGCAGAAGAAACGCAGTATCTAAAATGAGCGCGCGTTATTTTGGATACTTTTTCTACTTGAAAGTACGTTTCTTTGTGTAACCAACATTTCAAAAGATAAAGGATGTATATGAGGGCAGTTTTATACAATTAATATACGATTATCAACAGCGTATTCCGTGGAGGGGATGCGTTACATTGTACGCAGTATATTATATTCGTTAATTGTTGGGGGCTCACAAGTACACCGAGCCACCGCGTTCCGGTACCTATGTGGTAACAATGATGATACTAAACGTGTAACGATGCTTTATGAGTGCTTCAGTTTCCCCTATTTTTTAAAATATCATCCGAATATATTCGAACATACGTATCATATCATAGAATGTCAGTCTTTTGAAGTGCCACTCTGGTCGTTTGGTGTATGACTCCGTATTGAATATACGAACTTCAAGGGGTTAACAACTTATTTATTAAACTATTAACTTATTTATTAACTATTAAACTCATTTATTAAACTATTATGCCGCCGAGCAGTCAAGTGGTTAGGGAACTAGCTTCTCACTGTGCAGGTCTGGGTTCGAATCCCGGTTCGGGCATGGATGTTTACTAACACTAACAAATTCCCTGGACGGATCATGCCGATCCCTTGGGAATACGTGTGAATCACGTTATTATTATTAATTAAACATTCAACGGTTAAATATTAGGTCATAATTAATTACATAAAATTGAAAATTAAGATCATCAGCACGACCAGCGTGGATGTGGTGGCTAGTGACAGAGTGGGGTAAAGAGCAGCAGTGCTTCCAGGTTGATTCCGATTTGTGTGTGGGTGGGCTGCAGCGCCAGATGTCCACGTCACAGCACGGCAATTCGCATACGCCACATCACTGTGCCGTCGTGTGAGCATCGTCAGAACCAGGGTGGCGAAATGAACGGTCGGCTGAAGTTGGTTTTCTGAGGTTTCCCAACTTCGAGGTGCGAACTACCGCAGGTCTTTTTTTTTTTTTGAAAGAAAATCTCGCCACTTTGGCGCAGTTTATAACATTTAGACCAGTCGTCCTCTGGAAGCTACTAGGAGCGAAAACAAGTCGCGAAACAACTCGCGCCCACGCGTAAAAATCCTACAGTGGTCCTGCGCATACACTGACGCGACTTTTTTTTCCGCTCCTAGTAGCTTCCAGTGGACGACTGGCCTTAAATTTCAATCGGTGTAATAAGGGAGAGCTGGGTTATACCGAACAGCGGGGAATTCCGAACACCATTGTTCTCGGACACTGTTTGGATCTAGAGGAGGTCTGATTAGTGTTGCAGCCTGACGGCGTCTAATGTAAACTCATTGAGCGGGCGAATAATGCCTTTCTAGCTGTGCTATTGCGAGTGGCGTGTAAAAAAAACAGTTTTTTTTCGGAACTTTCGTTAGTAAATTGGTGCTAATTTGGATAAGAGATAAGTACGATACGTTCGCGTTTAGAGTAGGTAGTGAGTCGTAATATCATTAGAGTCTACGTTTCTTTAGCTATTTGTTAAGTAGGAAGAAAGTTTGCCTGCTGTGTACATTTTATATAAGGTTAGATTGAAAAATTGCCACGAGGTGTCATTTGGGGCAATTCCGAACACTTTGTTCGGTGATGCAGGAAATTGTATTTGTGATTTTAGGCAGCACGCGTTAGGTTCCAAGCCAGTTTCAACTCTGCTGTTGATGTTATTTTTTAAGAACATAGATGTAAATGTTAATTAAATTTTAAGAACAGTAAAGCTATTCATAACGATTAAAAATAATTACTAGCTCTATGTTCACCTTAGTTGTAGATTTTCACAGGAACAATTGATTCTAGAGTTGATTATGTTATTTAAGTGATTAAATTAGTCAAAAACTACGTAATGGAAGCTACATTCCTTACTTAGCGGACTCCGTTCGGTATTGCCCCGATCGATATATAGCGAATAATTGAGTAATTAGAGTGTTCGGCATATTACCCCCCCCCCCTCTCCCCCTAATATTCATTCACTGCCAGTTTCGTCTTTAGCAGATAGACGGCAGCACCTGACACATACATGCACGAAACTTACACATATACACACAGTTAGGGTCCACAATAATAATTTAATTCGACACGGCCACCTCTCTCTTCGGGGGTAAAATGGTAGTAAATTGCCTCCGTAGCGATAGGACCAGGACTGTGTATACGCAAATTATAGTAACTTTTAGGCGTGAATGCGAACCGATCTCTTCATTTCAGGCGCCCCCTTCCAGAGCGGGCAGAAACCATTTCCCCCTAATTTTTTTTGGCCGGTAAATTTCTTTTCGCCCTTCCATCTCAGATTTGGCACTCCTCTAGAGAGGCTTTTTTTTCACGGCCCATGAGCCGTTCCTGGATGTGATAAATCGACTAGTTTCACTAAATGTAATTTATCGATGGTGTCACACAAATGTAATCGACTGTGATTAAAGTGAATAGAATTAATTGATTCGATTGAATGGGAATGACTAGTCTCTTCCCAGCGGAATCAATTCATGTAATTGAATGGGATCGGATATAAGTTGTGATCGAACAGAATTAACTCAACCGATTGGGATCGGTTGATCAACCGAACCAAACGGAAGGGGCCATTTAATTAGGCGGAAGAAAATGGATGGAAAACCAATAAACAGCGATTAGTAATTTGAGGAAAGAAGACAAGAATTTAATGAATTTAATTACAGATAACCCTCTAGTCCCTTCACCAACGAATAGAGTTTCGGGTTCTTTTTTACGAGGTTAACATTCTCTCTCCATTATAGGCTCGCGTAGGCTTTACACAGAAGAAAGACACTCACTGGAAATCTAGGCCTAAAAAAAAACACGTTTTTCTTTCTCTTCTACGCTTGGGTCACTTTTTTTTTCAAGGGGCCCCCCGAGCGTTTTAAAAAAAAAGATGATAAGCCCAATTACACGTGTAAAGAAAAAAGTAACACACAACGCACAGAGGGATGTTACACCCGTTATTACGGGGGAAACAGTAAAAAGAAATCGAATCGAGGTCATTTTGGATGTATCTGGTCGAGGGTTTTTTCCAGCCGTTATAGAGAAGAATTAGAGAGATAAAGTCAGTCTCTGGCTAAGAGGTCAACCTTTCCACGTCTGGCCATTTGCTTTCAAAAATAGCCGCTGTTACGCAATAGAGAACAAACGCTATACGAGGGGAGGAAATCGTCTTTGGCGCGTCATTTCCTGCCGGATATCAATACTGAAAGATTTTCCAAGAATCCTATTAGATCGATTAAGGTATCCGACTACGTTGAAAACGTCATTTTGGAAGAAAATATGGATTTTCATTTTTTTTAGAAAAGCCCTATTTGTTGTGATTCCAAAACGGGCCTTGTTTTGTGTATATGATGCTTAGAATCAAAGTTACGTTCACTTTAGTGTTTTGCGTTTTTACGTACAAGTAATACGCGAATAAAGACTTTAAACGTGTTTTACGAAGAATGCTATTTTTGACATTTTACTTGACTTACGAAATTTTAATGTGGTATTTCGCTATGTATTGTTGAGGTTATGAACCAAAATATAAGGTCTATCGCATATATTTTTTGAATTACAGTGTTTTATAGACAAAATGTAGGATGAAATTTCAAAAGATTCACACGTACTTTGGTGTAACTTATGAACACATCATGCAATCCTTTAAATTTTGGTTCATAACCTGCAACATTACTAGCTAAATGCACTGAATGAATGAACGCCAGGGTCTCTGCTACCGGACTTATCCCGTTGCCGAGATCTCTTCCAGCCCAGCTTCGTGGCATTGTCTGGAACAGAGTGAGTGCACCTAACAGTCTGAGTGTGTAGCTAGTGTTGTGTATGATATTTCAGTGCTGCCATCTATACTTTAAATTGTGAGTGAAGTGTAATGATTGAATATTTGTAACGTTGTAGGCCTGTTGCTCTCTGTGGCGAGACTTTTCAACGGGCAGATCGGCTCGCATTCGTGCCTTGAAGTTGGGAACTACAGAAAACCAACTTCAGCCGACTACCACTGTGGGGTTCGAACCCGGATCCTCGCATCACGAGTCCGTCACTATAACCACTCGACCACCACAGCGGCTAGCTAAATACACTGTGAAAATCACAAAGCATTTCATTAATAAATTTTTTTTGCAATCGTGTTTCGAATATCACATGAATTTTACCTAAAATTTGACATAAAAACGACTTTTTCATAGAAAATATAACAGATAGACCAAAATCTGTCACTGTTTTCACCATTTCGAGACACTTTCTATCAAGAAATGTATTTAAAGTTCACTCCAGAACCATTTTAAAGAAAAGGGACAAGAAAGGTAGTCGGATACCTTAATCGGTAAATATCTTATAGATATGAAATATTATCGGTAGAAATATATTTAATTACGATAAAACTTCGATTAACCGTCACCGTCCGGACCGGGGCGGTGGCGGATAACCGAATAGATGGATAACAGAAATCTCCTAATACATACTAACAATGACGTGATTTCACTGCGGGCTCATACAGCCTATGGAACCAGCATTGCATTCTAAAGCTAAATACATTACTCGGATAGGTATTTTTACCTATAGATGGCAGAACTTTATTTCCGAATTCGTAGGGGGAAAAACTCTCAAAAGGGAAATTTTTGAGGAAAATTTTTACTCGATCACACAGATTGGTTAGAAAAACGAAGAATTTTTCTGTCCATACACAATACGGTTCAAAATAGTTTAGACAGCATCAACACTTCTCATTATCCTATTATTTTGCTGAAACTAATGTTATTCGAGATAGGAATGAAAAATTTTTAGCACATGTTTTTCGTTTTATAGGGCATACCGTATATACTCGTGCATAAGCCGAGTTTTTTTTGTGTGGAAAAATTCGTTCCTCAAGTGGGGGGGGGGGGGGTTGTCGGCTTTATACTCGGGTCAGTTTTTGATGAGAAAATATCGACCCCCGCAATCAGTGGTCATTTTTGTAGCAGTGTTCGAGAAACTGGCATTATTGGTATGGGATATGTTCGAACCCCCACAGAACCGATAATGTCAAAGCCGAAGGCAAAGAAATCGAAAACATCATTGGCTTTGATACCAGGTACGGGCTAACGTCGATTGTACAGCCTTTAGATGTGAGCCTCTCAAGAGGATACAAGCCTCTCAAATTTGAGGAATTTGTGGAACGAATGGATGAATTCCGATGATAAAGAAACTACAAAAAGTGGGGCTTTAAAGAAACCTGACATTGGCCTAGTGCGCCAATGTGTACAATGAGGAGTGGAATTCCGTTTCCACCGATCCTTCGAAAAGTGTTGCAGCATCAGCAATGCGATGGACAGAACTGAAGATGATGATATCCTCTTCGGGGTCGTTCAAGTATTACGTAAGCAGATTTTTAGCCATTTTTGACCCCCCCCCCCGATGCTGACGTAATACTTGAATGACTCTCTAGAAAGTGACAATGGCAATGACAGCCCAGATGAAGATTGAAACGAAGATTCCGCACCTCCTATATGATGATCTGATGGATTACCTTGAGCTTGTAGACTCGGAAGAAAAGGTATTAAAAAGTTTGTATCATTTTTCTATTGTAAATTTCCGCAAGCTATTTGTAAATTTTGCATGAAAAAATATAAGAAATTTGTTTCTCTAAAATGCGCGGATTTTTTGGGGTCGGCTTATACACGGGCTTTCAATTTATTGCGGTTTTGGTGGTCCTGAAGTAGGGGGGGTCGGCTTATATACGTCTTAAGTCGTCTTATACACGAGTATATACGGTATTTACAGTTTTTTAAAAGACATAAATGCATTTGCTGAGGCAGATAATGTTAAAAAAGGCTTTGAAACGTTGTCGAAAAGCAAAAATACTCAAAAGGCGTTCAAAAATTACCTTGTGCAAGTTTTGAGAGTAAAAATACAGTGTCACAAAATAAAAAAAATCTACATTTTTATACGGTCTCCCGTCTTCAAACTTCCAAGTAGAAAGTTACTGCCCTGTATCTCCCGAGGACAACCAAAAAAAAAAAAATCTAAATTTTTTTAGGTGCAATATTTGCCGAGATATTCGAATTCAAAAGTCGGAGAAAAGTTGTTAAAGGACAGCATAAATGGTACATTATGCTGTACAAAGGAACATTGTACCGTGCGGTAAGACAGCGCTGGTTATTTTATTTACTCGTTCTTTAAATAATTGAAAAATTACATTCGAACTGTGTGCGAATACTTTGTTTTCCGTCGTACTATGCGGAAGAAAATTTAAAAGAAAAGGGTATTATATAGTAAATGTTATTTTAAAAGTAATAAAAAATATTTTCTGGATGAATTGGAAAAATTTAGTTGATAAATTGGCAAAAAAAAATGTTTAAAATATTAAAATTTTTTTTAGTTAAATAAAAATAAGAGAAAATTTGAGAAAAAATTTTGATTCATAAGTGACAAAAAAAAATTTCTGAAAACTTCAGACAAATGAAATTTCAAAATAAAAAATTGTATATAAAATGGGAAAAAATTATTAATAAATCAAAAATTACACTTAATTAAAAATTAAAACTAAAAATTAAAAATTTTTTAGAAACTAAAACTTCCACTTTGAAAAATTTTTAAACTACACTTGGAGAAATAAAAAAAATTGTTTCAAAAAAAAAATTTATTCTTTAAAAATTTTTTCCCAAAATTTGATAAAAACGAATATTTTTAAAAAAAAAACAAACAAAACAAACATGAAAATATAATATTGGACAAAAAATACCTAAAATTAAATGATCAAGTTAAAAAATAAAATTAAAATCATAAATTTTTTTTTATCTTTTTCGAAGACCAAAAAATATGTACAATTTTGAAATTAAAGTAAAAAGTTTAAGTTAAAAGGCTAAGGCTCTTCGCTTTTTTAACGATTTTAAGGTATCCGACCACCTTTCTTTTGTCACTTTTCTATAAAATGATACTACAGTGAACTTTAATTGCATTTTTTGCTATAGTATTACAAAATGGTGAAAACAACAATACATTTTGCGCTACTCACGTCATCTATATACACTAAAGAGCCAAAAAAACTGGTTCACCTGCCTAATATCCTGTAGGGCCCCCGCGAGCACGCAGAAGTGCCGCAACACGACGTGGCATGGACTCGACTAATGTCTGAAGTAGTGCTGGAGGTAATTGACACCATGAATCCTGCAGGGCTGTACATAAATCCGTAGGAGTAAGAGGGGGTGGAGATCTCTTCTGAACAGCACGTTGCAAGGCATCCCAGATATGTTCAATAATGTTCATGTCTGGGGATTTAGGTGGCCAGCGGAAGTGTCTAAAGTCAGAAGAGTGTTCCTGGAGCCACTTTGTAGCAATTCTGGACGTGTGGGGTGTCGCATTGTCCTGCTGAAATTGTCCAAGTCCGTCGGAATGCACAATGGACATGAATGGGTGCAGGTGATCAGACAGGATGCTTACGTACCTGTCAGAGTCGTATCTAGACGTATCAGGGGTCCCATATCACGCCAACTGCACACGCCCCATACCATCACAGAGCCTCCACCAGCTTGAACAGTCCCCTGTTGACATGTAGGGTCCATGGATTCATGAGGTTGTCACCGTACACGTCCATCAGCTCGAAGCAATTGGAACCGAGACTCGTCAGACGAGGCAACGTGTTTCCAGTCCTCAACAGTCCAATGTCGGTGTTGTCGGGCCCAGGCGAGAGGCGTAAAGCTTTCTGTCGTGCTGTCATCACCATCTGATATGGTCTGTGAGAAAAAAAAAAAGCGAAAAAGTATCAGGGCTGTTACTTCACACAGCAGCTCCGAGACCACGCCCACTGAGCCAAGGTGGCAAGCACAACATCAGACAGATGAAACAGCCCCTATTTTCTTCCCTTTTCTTTCAAACCGAGTACAACTCCAGTCTATCGCCATGGGCAATTTACTACCGGTGGAGTTGTGCCGGAAGTACGAGTGTGTGTGTGCCTAACAGTCTGAGCGCGTATATAGTGTTGTGTGTGCTTTGAATTGCACCATCTATAGTTCAAATTCCGAATGAAGTGTAATTTTTGAATATTTATGCCGTTGTAGACCTGGTGCTCTGTGGCGAGAGAGCCCTTGCTAATATAGCCCTGATACAGTGCCCTCTTACTGTGTTATACGGGTCGCACAACGTGATTTTATACTGGAAATCAGACTGTTTAGGAGTCCCTGTTACAGTTGGTCTGTTCCTCCAGCAACGTTGTTTTCAGTTCTTGGATCATTCTAGGAGGGGGGTGTTAAAGGACTACACTGCAAAGTTGCCTCCCAAGAGCATCCCAGACATACTCTATAGCAGCATTTTTCAACCTATGGTCCGCGGCCCAGAAGTAGTCCACAACGATGGCACAGGTGGTGATCCGCAGGTAGACTTGGCAATTTTATTCCAACTGACCGAAAAATTACTGAATTTTTGTAAATGAATTGTAACTACAAGATTATACTCATGGCTTAAAATGGAAAATTAGACCTTCTTCTTTGGGTAACCATATGTCAATAATAAAAAATACGGGAAAAATACGATTCTAAATACGGGACATAATTGTATCTAAAAAATGAATTTATGAAGAATTTGCTAATTATTGCTGAAACTGCTGAATCACTGAGAAGAATTAAATTAGTTTTTTTTCCTGTTATGTAGTACATGTCATGTAAATATCAACATAGGGATATTGCTTTCGCATTATATGATAATTAGAAACCGGGACCATCAGAAATCTATATACGTATATAAAAACGAATGTATGTCTGTTTTTTTGTCCTTTATGCATCACTACACCATTCATCCGATTGCCATGAAACTTTGGGAAGTTGTAAATATAATTGCAGCATCTGATGTTGCAGGTTATGAACCAGAGTTAGAACATTGTATGATATACTCATAAGTTACACTCAAACATGATAAAGTACGTACGTGTGAATTTTTTTGAAATTTCCTCTTTCTATGGTCTGTAAAACACAGTAACTAGACAAACACGTATGACAGATCTTAGATTTTAGTTCGTAACCTCAACAATCATCATCGTCATTCCATGGTGTCGCATGTGGGAAGAACTTAGGAAATTTTGCCCACTACTCTGACACCAAGCAGTATAACAAATTGTGGATAACATATCGTCTATGAAACATTGTAGTTAGACAAATGTATGTGATTGAGCTTAGATTTCGTTATTCATTATCTCCGCAATATATATAGCAGAATATCATATTGAAATTTCGTAATGATGCAATGAACACATTTTTAGAAATCTTGTTTCAAACTCAAGTAAAATGTCAAAGATGGCACTCTCCGTTTAAAGTTTTTATTCACGTAATTGTATGTAAAAACGCAACATTAAAGTAAACGCAAATTCAATTCTAAGCGTTATATAAACAAGAATGTTCTGTTTATATAACGCAGAAGGCACGTTCTAGAATCACAACAAACAGGGGTTTTCATACTCAAATGGTCCAGGCAAAGATATCGATCAAAATCAATGAATTTTTCTTTTCTTTTTAAGGTATCCGACTACCTTTCTTGTCACTTTTCTTTAAAATGGTTCTGGAGTAAACTTTAAATGCATTTTTTGATAGAAAGTGTCTCGAAATGGTGAAAACAGTGACAAATTTTGATCTATCTATTATATTTTCTATGAAAAAGTCGTTTTTATGTCAAATTTTAGGCAAAATTCATGTGATAATCGAAACACGATTGCAAAAAATTTTATTAATGAAATGGTTTGTGATTTTCACAGTGCATTTAGCTAGTAATGTTGCAGGTTATGAACCAAAATTAAAAGGATTGCATGATGTGTTCATAAGTTACACCAAAATATGTTTAAGTACGCATGAATTTTTTGAAATTTCATCCTACATTTTGTCTATAAAACACTGTAATTCAAAAAATATATGTGATAGACCTTAGATTTTGGTTCATAACCTCAACAGTATATAGCAAAATACCACATTAATGTGGTATTGCAATGAACCAATTTTTACAAATCATGTCACAAAGTCAAGTAAAATGTCAAAAATAGCATTCTTCGTAAAACACGTTTAAAGTCTTTATTCGCGTATTACTTGTACGTAAAAACGCAAAACACTAAAGTGAACGTAACTTTGATTCTAAGCATCATATAAACAAAACAAGGCCTGTTTTGGATTCACAACAAATAGGGCTTTTATAAAAAATGAGAATCCATATTTTCTTCCAAAATGACGTTTTCAACGTAATCGGATACCTTAAAGGACACTTTTTTGACATAATGAACAATAAATGCTAGTCAATCAAAATAACCTTTTGTTTGAACAGTCAAGTTTTATTTATTTTTCTAAAAAAATCTCCCATAAACACCTAAAAAAATTGAACTTTTGATGAGTTGCAGGCAATAAAATGGAATCATTGGGAAATTTTCCGATTGCAAGACGCACACAAAGCAAAAAATAACAACCAGACCGAAAACGGATTTCGTTATATCGAATCGGTTCTCTCTCTTCTTCAGACATTTCTCTTTATATTTTTAGGTTTCTTCAAGTGATTTGTTCCCTTTTTTTTCACAGAAATTAATAAGAAAAAAAATAAAAACCCAAAAAACCACCAACACCTGAAAACCTGATTGCCGGCCAATGCGCATGCGTCGTGGGATGTCACGGTTTCTTTTTCTGCGGTTCACGGCGAACGTGACGTTTCCCGAATAGATGGCGAATGGAGTTTGATGTGTAAAGACCCTTCTCTTTTCTTATCCCATGTGTGTTATTGTTGTTGTTTCTTGAACTTGTTCGCAAAAAAAGAAGAATATAGAAAATTTCCCGAATATATTATTCTCCATCATTGATCAGGTCTACAATCAAAGAAGAAACCAAAATAAAATCGGAATATATAAGTTGTTTCCTTCATCCGTTTAGTTTTTCCTCTGCCGTGAGGGTGAGTATGTGTTGAAATTTTTAATATTATTATTGAAATTGTATCATCGTGTGTTTTTCGTTTGTTTGAGAAAAGTTTGGCATTGAGTTTTGTTGTTGTTCCCGCTCATTCGATTCAATCGATTAATTAATTAATAATGCATCTTCAATCAACTGGTATTTTATTCCATAAATTCGAATGTAGTTGTACGCTTTTCACTTCGCTTTTCAATCGATTTCGTTGCACAAATTTCATTATTGTTTTTAATTAATCGATTCAACTCCCCCGAAAAAATTCGGTGTAATTTCCCCCCCCCCCTAATTAATCGATCTCACTCGAAAACTTATTCAAATTACCTTTATTCAATCAAATTCGTTTAAATTCACATTCAAATTCGGAAGAAGAAAAAAAACCACAATACAATATAATGCGATATATCTAAACATATGCAAATGTATCGATATAT
Organism: Pholcus phalangioides; assembly: GCF_987345545.1. Lineage (NCBI taxonomy): Eukaryota > Metazoa > Arthropoda > Arachnida > Araneae > Pholcidae > Pholcus > Pholcus phalangioides. The sequence continues at coordinate 17,556,046 of NW_028301616.1, read as the reverse complement.
ATGAGTTGTCATGGGGTAATTATACCCTTACTAACAACCAATCAAGGAAATTAATGATCATAGTCAAAACAATTTTTACAGTCATATATAATGCACATGTTAATAATCTTCTATATATATAAAATTGATTTTCTGTGTGTCTGTGTGTCTGTGTGTGTGTATGTTCTCTATACAAATCTACAATTTTAGATCGATCGTCATCAAATTTTGCATATATACCAAATGTGACCCGACTTGAACGATAGGCTACTTTAAAATTTCGTCAGACCAGGGCAAATGCCCCAAACGGGCAAAAAACTGTCGGGCAACAATGGTTTTTGGGCCTCAACAATCACTTTCCGAACGTTTACATTGGTTACCGTGGTTCCCTAGCGATGAGTTTCAGACGTGTTTATGTCTTTACAATGGTTTGTCACTTCTTTAATGCTGTCAGTTATGTATAATAGTTTATGCCTTTATAATGGTTTGCCACATTTTCAATACTCTCAGTAATGAGGCTTTTTGAATAGACGTCATAATCATCACCATCATCGCTTTGAGGGTCAGGAAAAGGGTGATCCTCATAGAAATCAGTATTAAAATTGCCGATTTAACTGCATAAATACGGAAATTTTGTGGGGGGGGGGGGGGTTCCTGCCACATCAATAATTTTAAAAATTAAATTGAATTCTCGATTTTTGAAATATGGAATTCACTTGGAGATACGAAGCCCAGAAAATTAAAAATATGAATAATTTGCCGGATCTACTTTTGAGTTGGATATCCATGTAATAACATTGATTTCAACTTTTTATTTACATCTTCTCAAGCATGAAAATTAATGTCTCCGTATTGTCTTTTGATATTTATTTGCATAAATTCATATAGTTTAGGATGTTTTTAAAATTAGTTTTGGGCCCCGTAAAGTGCATCGAAAAAATTCCACAGCTTTAATTAAGCATTTTTGGAAGCTGAAACAGGCAGAAATTGATAACTTGAAGTTCAGGGGGAGGGAATCGAAATACCTAACACCCATCAAAAGAAGGGGGGGGGACTATTCATTTCTACGTTTCTTTAAATTTAGATTTGTTTCTTTCATGAGTCGCGCAGGACGTCGTCATATTGGTTAACTTTGGATAACTATTGGACACGGTTTGCATGTCCCTCAAAGAAAGAGGGAGATATCGCATGATCCAAAAAGCCTCATTGAAGAAAACCCGGGCAGCGCCGGGTATTGTAGCTAGTGGTTTCATAAAGTGGCAATTTTAATTCAAGTGCCGTGTTCGCATAGTCCCGAATAGTAGTGAAATGTGCGTTTCTGGGCAGTAGAAGCTCCTATGTGGGAAGACGCCAAATTTCTGTACTACTAGCATATCTTTTGGAAAGCTATGAAAAAAGTGAGGCTATGTTTAGATTACCTGCACTTTTTAAGACCGAGTAATTGTCTCGCGGTGTATGATATGCGCGTTTCTGGGCCGTAGAAGCCTCTATGGGAGAGTAGTAGTGAAATTCGACGTCTCTCATAAGAGCTTCTACGGCCCAGAAACGCACATTTCACTACCACTGTCCCGTGATATGCATTTAAAAATAGTCTTCAATGTTAGTGATAGCAGCAATGTAACTAAATTAATTTCTTTTTAAATTTAGAATATGAAGCTATATTCGTTAATTTAAATCGCAAGGCATTGTAAGGTTAAACTAACTCTATAATCTGTATAGCATCACGGTCATGATCATGGCCTCCCAAAAATTATCCCAATGATGATTTTATGATTCCAATAGGCATTAGGAGAAGAAGAGGGCAAAGCTGACCAGATTTTGCTGAGGGGGGGGGGGGTGGTTAGGGTTTTTGCTTACGGGGGGGGGGGTCAAAAAAGGCTAAAAATTTGCTGACGTAATACTTGAATGGCCCTTAGCCTTTTAATTGGCAAAAGTTGAAATATCCAGAAGAGAAAATTTTCCAGGGGCTTATATTAAGCAAGTGAGGTACCCTACTACTACTAAACCAGACATGAACCTCGTCCATGTTCATCTGCGGGACTTCTAACGAATTGGTACAAGTTGGAATGTGTGTGTGTGTATGTATAGTGAACCTTCCGTGAAGTTTGTTTCTGTGTATTGATACTATCTGCAATCAATTTTTGTAAACTATGCGTTTTTTTCTCACCTCATAACAAGTGAAGTGTAATGAATGAATAATTATATTGTACTAAGCCCGTTACTCTCTGCGGCGAGACTTTTTAACTGGGAGATCGGCTCGCATTCGCGCCTCGAAGTTGGGAACCGCAGAAAACCAGCTTCAGCCGACCACCACTGCGGCAAATGGGGTACCCTGAATACTATCACATGGCAAAAAAAAAAATACTGTCAATGTTTAAAAATGTGGGATGTTCAGGAAACACGCTGTGTTTACATAGTTTAAAAATGTCATTTATAGTTCGCCAATTTGCTTTTCTATCATCATTGAAGAATGCGCAGCAATATGTCTGTCTCCTCCGCACACGGTATTTTCCTCAAAAATACAATGGGTTAAAAATCGTTCTTGCCTGTCTTGTCAAGAAATAGGAGACTTGTGTACCTTTGAGCCGTTCTGCTGGTAATTATAGAAACTTCACGAACAGAACTCACGAGTAAAAATCGAATGCTTAGGAGTTGCTTTGAAGCAACTTCAATAACGAAACGGGCTCACGACATATGCAATGCCTTTATTTGAAAATTATAAGAAATGCGTTGCGTTTGAGAGCAAAGCGGCCAAATAAGGGATAAAATTGATGTAAAATACACATACAGTCCCAACCGTTTAATACGAACACATCTGATAAAGAGAGTTTCTGTTAACAATGAAATAATGATAACTATATCCTGGAAAGTCCCGTTTGCAAGTACGGTGACCATACACCCGTTTGGTCGAACGGGGGGGGGGTATTGGAAAAAACGGGACAACTGTCTTTCTTTCCCACACAATCGGTTGCAAAATTCCCCTCTCGTTGCTTTTTTTTTTTTTTTTATTCTATTCTAAAAAATACAGTGTGTCTGTAGCGAACCTGACGTGAAGTTTGTTTCCGTGTAAATGCTAGTTGTGCGTAGTGCTTCCATCTCTGCCATCAATTTTCCTAACTACGAGTGAAGTGTTATGATTGAATAATTGTATTGTTAACGCCAACTCTGGCCATATCGCTATATTGCAATTTACTGCGATGGGTTGGAAATGAAGTCGCTATCTATTGATGTTCGCCTCAAGCTCGTTAGGGGAAAGTAATATATATTTATATCCTCTCCCTCGGGTTTGAACCTGAGACCTTGACAGCAACCTTCACGAGGATAGACGAGCATTTTACCACCACGCCACTCGGGCCCGGAAGTATTCCTCAAGGACCTCTTTGCCCCACCAGAGCATATGTGAAATCCAATTTTTCCCCTACCCCCATTATTTTTTCAAGGTGTAAACCCACCCGCCAATGGAGCTTCATAGTTTGAAGGGTTTTTTTTTTTTAGGCCTGTTGCTCTCTGCGGCGAGACTTTTTAACGGGAAGATCGGCTCTCGCATTCGCGTCTCGAAGTTGCAACATGGCTGTACAATCAGGTGCCAATAATAATAGCTAGAAGGACATCATGGGCTCAGTCGTCACCATCATTATCTCAAGATATCAAGATGGTGGTGGCTCAATTCCTTTCCTATGTCACAGAGATAGCGTGGCGGATGGTAATAATAAAAAAAAAAAAAACTATGCCAAGTATGCAATTGGAGACCGTGTTTTTTAGTGGTTTCCTGATCCAAGAATCATGCGCAGTGTAGGTATAAGTAGTATATCTCTATATCGAGTCATTTCCTTGGAAATTGGCATTTTCATGTCTCGATCCGAGAATCACACACACACACACTGTTATAGCAGGCTGTATCTATATTGACTGAAATGGTAAAAATCCGTTTTTATTCGTTTCTGTGGCGACTAAAATTTGATAAATAACTCCCCCAACCCCGTTTCCTACTGCTGAAGAAACAAAATATTTCTCAGAACTTGGAAAAACGAAAACTTCAGAATCTTTCCCCACTTATATGTTGTTACATCTAAAAAGAGGAAAAAAAGCGGAGCATGAAGATATAGAACGCGGCCATTTCTCTGGTTCGGGGAACGTTAACTGAGTTGTCAAGTTAAGAAAGCGGTGAATAAAATATAATATTCTAATGTTAAATATAAAATAAAATATTGTAAGCTGCTGACGAAATTTTGCTGACAGGGGAAGGGGGTCAGTGGTTTTGCTGCGGCGAGTGGATCAAAAATGGCTGAAAATCTGCTTACATAATACTTGAATGGCCCCTTACGTGTGTCTGCGAATTCACTACTACTACTAAACCAGACATGCACCTCGTCCATATTCCCCTGCGGTTACTTCTAACGAATTGCTACATGTTGGAATGTGTGTGTGTGTGTACGTGTAGTGAACCTTCCGTGAAGTTTGTTTCTGTGTAATGCTTGTTGTGTGTAGTGCTGCCATCTGCAATCAATTTTTTTTAAAACTATGAGTTTTTTTTTCTCAACTCATAGTGATTGAAGTGTAATGAATGAATAATTACACCGTTGTAGGCCTGTTGCTGTCGGCGGCGAGATTTTTTAACGGGAGATCAGCGCTCATTCGTGCCTCGAAGTTGGAAACCGCAGAGAACCAACTTCAGCCGGCCACCACTGCAGCGACGGTGGGGTTTGAACCCGGATCCTCATGATGCGAGCCCGCCACTATGACCACTCGACCACCACGACGGCTCTGCGAACCCACTAAGAAACGTAGATTTGATTTTTTTTTTTTTTTTTTTTTTGGCCTGAGGAAGAGACGGCAACAGATTTGTGATTGGGTTTTTGAGGACAGGGTGTCAGTATAAAAAGTTAATTTTTGTATTTTTGATAATTACACAACCCCCTGAAACATGAATGACGTATGGATACTTTTTTCTAATTCGAAGTATGCCTCTAGGATCAACAGTTCGCGATAAAATGCCGTGCGTTCTGCTACCTTTGCACACTGTATAAGAAACATCATTTAAACTAGAGCCTCTTCTTCAGCTATAAAGTAAAACACACAACTATTGTAATTCTTGGATTGAAATTGGTGACGGGTTTTCAATAATGTGCAGCATCAAAAAAAAATAATATAATGTGATATTACTTGATAACCTATAAACAATAACAATAGTTGAATCAGGAAGTTTGCTTCAAAATTTTAACAGTTGTTATTTAGACTATTATTAATAAAAAAAAGTCCTCCTTAGCTGTTATTGCGTTTTCTGACAGCATTTACTGGAAGCCAAGGAGGACTTATAGTTTTGGCAAATTTTTACTAATAATATTTTACAACACACGAATAATAACTGTTAAAATTTCATGGCGAACATAATAATTAAATAAAAATATTTTTTTTAGTCATTTAGTAATACCATGTTTTTAATGGTCACATTAATCCATAACCGCCTCTAATTTCAATAGAAGAATTATTACAGTTGTTGTATTTGATGGGGGCAGTAGAGTTTCTAGTCTAAATTATGTTCCTTATCTTCAGGTGAAGCAGGAACCAACTTTCTAATTGGATGTTTGAGATCAAGGTGCCCGTATATTTTTCATTTTAATAATTGAACAACCCTTTGCAACATGGATGACGTATGTGAGTTCCACAAGTTATCTGGATAATTTTTCCAGTTGGAAGTATGACGCCAACTCTATCCATATCGCTATATTGCAATTTACTGCCATTAATGAGATGGGTTGGAAATGAAGGCGCTTTCTATCGGTGGTCGCCTCAAGCTCGTTAGGGAAAATATCTATCTGTATTCTCCCTCGAGTTTGAACCTGGGATCGTGACAGCAACCTCCACGGTGACATACGAGCGTCTTACCACCACACCACTCGGGCCCGGAAGTATGCCGCTATAGGACAGTGCTTCCCAACCTTTTTGGACCATGCCCCACCAGAGCATATCTGAAATCCGAATGTCCCCCCCCCCCCTGCCTCGGTGGAACTTCATAGTTTGAAGGGGTTTTTTTTTTTTTAAGTAAAAGAACCATTAATTTTTGCTTTGCTTTCTTGCATTTTATAACCAGGGGTCTTCGCCCCTTTCCCATTTCTGTCTACTTTTACTTAGTCAAAAAAGAAGTGGTTCCCTCTCTCTTAATTAGGGTCCCTCGAGGGACTTCTGTGAACTTGGAAGACAATTATCTCATCGTTTTTACATTGCTATACACAGAATATTATTTTTTAAAGGAGTTCGCGGTCTTCGTTTGTCTTCATTCTGTTGGCATAGGGGGTCCGTGGACTTTATCTCGCTTGCACAAAGGAACCCTTAAGAACCCTTAGTCAAACTTCTTCACTGAAAGAGAAAAACACAAAATAATAATTGTTTAAAAATTGAAAATTTGAACAGATATAAAAAAAAAATTAAGGGAGTTGGGAAGGTTCGATGTCTTCGGAGAAAAACTAAAATTACCCCCTTCCCATGAAATACAAATTACCCCCTTGTGGGGCGTCGACCCCACGTTGGGAAACTTGGGGCTCTAGGATCAACGGTTCGCCAGTAAAATGCGGCAGTGAGGAATTGAGTAACCGCCCTGCATATAGTGATGTTAGAGTGAATTCGATTTGATTCACGTGTTTTGGTGACGAGGATAACCAAACACGGCCGTCAAAAATTATCAGGGTGCAATAATTTCGCGTATTATAGCTTTTGAAGTTAATTTTTATATCTCTTGCGGCTTAATTAGTTTTCATGAACAAAAATTCCTGAATAATGTCTGATGTTTACCCAGAAATACATAATATGAAATTCTCAAATAACGCAGAAGTTAAAAATACAAAATCGAGTTTTACCAAATTTTTATATGTTTTTAGTTCCTGTGGCTTATACTAAGAGATATGCGGCGTTTCTAAATTATATTACTTTTTTTCCCCCTGGTCATTCTCCTAGGCTTGCTTATTTACCGGAAATTTCTGTAATTATTATGAAGAAAAATCGAACTTTTGAAATTGGTTGAGAAAATTGAATTTTTTTTTTTTAAGCTAGCGTTTTCGTTTTTGCGATAACTTGTCGGTTTGAATGTAAATTAAGGACATTCACGAAACTTACCTTGAACTTGGCCTACGTAAGAACATGAAGTAAGAAAACGAAAGAAATAACAAGTAAGAAAAAGGTACACACACACACAACAAAACGAGTTTTTACACTTTTTCCTCGTCCTTCTCCTTAATTTGTGCTCCTTCCGTTCGTTCCAATTCTTCGACTTTTAGGTCATCGACATTCCTCATTAACGCCTCATTATAATACTCATCGTAAGTTTAATTATACGCGAAACATGAAAAATATATAATATTCGGTAATTGAAAAAAAAAGTAAACCAACGCAAAAAAAAATTGAAGAATAAGGAAAATTAATAATCTAATTAATATATCAAGGAAACATATATTTTTCTGGATTTTATGCCGGGATGAACTCGGGAAGAAAAGTCATCTGGACTCCGCCGGGACTCGAACCCAGTCCCTCTTGCATTCCGTGAAAGCGCGCTGCTATCTACACCACTGGAAACACGACCCCGTTCCCCTTATTTCACGCACTGTGACGGGAGTCGCTAAAGTATTTCACCTCCGAAAAAAAAATCCAGAAAATACGTTTCCTTGATATATTGGGCTGAGGAAAAGCCGTCTATAACCATCTCCACCGTCTGGGGGCCATTTGCTGAAGTTAAGAGAAGCAAATAAGGCCTATACTCCAGCGCCCTCACGCCCCAGTGCTGAAATAAGGGAGACGGGTACCCAATTGCTTCTTTTGTACAATACAACGATGGAATAACGCAATGATATAAAATCATTTATAGTGACTATTGAAGACACCTTGTAGATACTCGATACATCTGACCCCAAAGATGAGACTGACAATTGTAACCATAGGCGGAGATAGACTCTGATGTCTGGGGGGGGGGGGGGGAGCACGATGATGATGATGATGTCAATTGCCCCGCCCCATGTCCCTCCCACCCGTATCGCCACCCATGGTCGCAACATAACAACTTAGTTTTAATTAACAACGGAACATTATTAGTTTAGCGTACTAACACACACACATATTAGCAACGCAACGCCAGCGCGCGTAAGTGACAAGTTGAAAGTAAGCAATCAAGTAGTCGATCGCAGCTCGCTACTTATATACAGTGCACGTTGAATGACGTCACGCACCTTGGCTTCATCTGCATGTTACGTACGCCGCCATAGTAGCATGCTTGCCGGGAATGTAAGAGGGCCTGGGTTCGAGTCCCGGCGGAGACCAGGTGGCTTTTCTTTACGAGTTTACAATGGCATAAAATCCAGAAAATTGTTATTTATACAATTATTAACAATTATCCTTGTTTCCTTGATATATTGGGCTGAGAAAAAGCCGTCTATCTCTAATTATTATAGTCCATATTGTGAAAGGAAGCAATTGTGATTGGGGGGTATTTGAGAACTATTATTTAAGAAATTTAATTATATTTTACAATTTTTTCCAAAATTTTAATCACTTTCAGAAAATATTTTTGCTTTTTTTTCTTACATACGCGTACGTATTTTCAAATTTTCCGCCGCAATTTTTTTCCAATTGAACTAGAAATTTTGTAAGAATTCTAGAAATTTTGTAATTCCGATCATTTATTAAGAATTAAGAACTTTTTTTTCAGAGAATTCTTATAATTCTCAAGAAATTAAACAGGTGTACGAATGTTGAAAACAATCATGTATTAATGCTATTAAATCCTAGATATTATGGAGGGTTAAAACAAAGAAATTTTTTATAGAAATTCCAACAATTCAGTAAATATTTCAGTATTTTACGTACATTTAATTTTCAAATTCCGTGAGTTTTGAGACGATAAAAAAAATTAGTTCAATGATTTTTAGGGTTTTCAGAAAATCAAAATGTAAAATTCAAGGAATATCGAAGTTTAGTTTAAAACCCGATTGAAATTCCTCGAATTTTTAGAACCTTTCGAGAGCGCTTTTATCCTCACGAAATTTCCCGAATTTCAAAATATGGTACGTATTTAATCCTCTCGCATAAAAAATTCCAGGGATTTTAAAAAAAGATTAAACTCTGCTGAAGATTCTGTGGATTTAGAGCAGAGCCAATCGGTTTAAAGTTTCAATAATTTCGAGAATCGTTAAAACTAACATTTCGAAAATTAAAGGGATTGGAAATTGAAATTTCCAAAATATTCAACGAGTTTTTTTTTTTTAAGATTAAGGGAATTTCAGAAAATTAACTTGTTTCGAAATCCCACGAATCTCGATATGATTAAACTAGCGTTTTGTAAAGTTGATTTTGAGGAAAACTAAAGTTTTGGAGATTCGGGGAATTTCAGTGATACGAATTGTTTTTGAATTCCTGGAATCTTAAGAGGATTAAATTAAATTTTCGAAAAATTCAAGGAAATCTCGCGAGAAAATAAATGAAAAAATTCCGAAAAATTATGTTTTATGAATTCGAAGAATATCACGAGGGGGCGGGAATTACGGCAATTTCCAAAGGATTAAACTACCTCTAAATTTCAGAAATTTTAAGGTTATCGATATTCTACAGATTTAGGGAATTTCAAAGAATCTTGTCGAGGAATGTTTCAAAATAACTGGAACCACGAAAAGACGGTACAAGTACGTGAATTTCCGGTGAATAAGTCGGTGGGACGTATAAGTCGCGTCCAGAAAAATCACCAAACAAAAATAAGTTTTCGTAGAACCGCTATATTTACGCTTCTTGTCTTGGCATAAGTTGCACGTCTTCATAAAAAAAAAAAATTCGAATTAAAATTTTTAAGGTACCTGGCTACGTTTAAAACGTCATTTTGAATTCATTTTTGATGAAAGCTTCATTTTTTTAAGCTTCCAAAACAGGCCTTGTTTTGGTTATGTGACGCTTAGAACTGAAATTGCATCCACTTTGGTGTTACGTACAAAAAATGATCTGTGAATAAAAATTTCAGAGGCGTTTATCACGAAGAATGCTATTTTTGACATTTTGCTTGAGTTTGAAACATGATTTCTAAAAATCCATCGATTGTATCATTACAAAATTTTAATATGATCTTGGTTTCATTTTCAAAAAGGTCTCTTCGCGTTCTCCTAAAGTCATTCTTCCGCTTTTCCGAGGCTTAGTTCGTCCTGGACTGGAGTATGTTGTAAGGTTTTGGAGACCATTCTTACAGAGGGGCGTAGACTTGATTGATGGGGTGCAGAGAAGAGTTACGCGTGTGCTTATTGGCACACGGGGCTTGAGTTAGTAGTATAGTATAGTATAGAACCGAGCACGCCCAGGCTCTGTCGCTTTTGCGATATAAGCTCATTGATCGTGAGATCGTGGGCGTGCCGGAAAAAAAACTCAAGCCGGCCGGGACCAACATCCCGCCAACCAAGCAGCACAACACACACCCCCAATCCCAGGGCACATCACCGCTCGACAAGCCAGGACAGCACCACGGGCGCAATTCCCCCCCCTCAGCCCCGCCGACGCGACCCACAACGCCCCCACACGCCCAGCGAAGGGAGACTCCCTACCATCCCCACGAACCTCCACCGCGGACACGAGAGAGAACCCCTCCACAACACGGGGACACCACCCCCACCAAGAAAAACACGGACGCCTCGCAACAAGGGCCCCCAACCGACGCGCCACTCCCGACCACGCACAAAGCCACTCGACCGCCGACACCCATTCCCGCCCCTCCCTGCAACCCCCCGCGCCCCCGAACGGTCCGTTCTCCCCCCCCCCTTCCCACCCGAGGAGCCACATCGGGGCTTGAGTTATGTATGAAGAGAGACTTCTTTTTTTAATATGTTCATATTGGGTGAACGCAGGTGTCAGGGAGACATGATCGAAAAAAATTCAGGATTTTTAACGGCATGGATAGGATGGGCCATGAATTATTGTTACACCGTCAATCGACGGCTTTTACAAGAGGACACCAGTATCGTTTGGCAAGGGACAATTCTAGTTTGTGGTGTCGCAGGGAATTTTTCTCTAATAGAGTTGTTAATAAATGGAATAGTTTACCAGCGGAGGTAGTAAATTATAACACAATTGGCACGTTTAAAAATAAATACGATAAACATGTGGTAAATCGAGAAGCTATCCATAGTTAGAATAAGACAAACAACCATAAGTATTCATTATGGGCACTGTATAATATTTTATATATATATAGTGCCCATAAAGAATACTATATAATTTCATTATTCCCACCGGTGGTAGGTTGAAGTAGGTGTTCTGTGGTTCCCAACTTAGAAGCGGGAATGTGAGTCGATCTCCCGTTAAAAAGTCTCACCATAGACAGCAAGATTATAAAAGCATATATAAAAGCATATATAAAATAGATAATGATGAAATATATTAGGATTGCTGTAATTTCGAGGTATATGGCATCCATATTTGTTATGGGAAACTTTTCTTAACCACCTCGTCGGGCATTTTGTGGTGTTGTACTTGTATTTGTCTGTCACCTGTATTTGTTCAATTACAGTGGTTTTACACGCGAATGAAACTTCAAAAAATTGACACGTACATCAACGGATTTAGGGGTGTAACTTACGGGTATACCATACAATCCTTTAAATTTTAGTTCATAACTTGCATCATTACTAGCTCAATAATACTGTGAAAATAACGAAACATTTCCTTTATAAGAATTATTTGTAATCGTGTTTCGAATATCACATGAATTTTGCTTAAAATTTGGTATAAAAATATTATAATGATATTATAAAAATGATATGGCATAAAATTGGAAATGATATAGTTAGTCCAAAATTTATTATCGTTCCCACAATTTCGAGACGCTTTCTATTAATAAATGTTATTATAGTAAATCCCTCCAGCATCCCCTTTTTGCAGAAAAATGCTAAGAAGGGTAGTCGGGAAACGGATATCTTGAGCCCAAATATGTGTATTTTCTGTTTAAATTATCATTTTAAGTATTCTTTGAGAATTTTTTAATATTATCGATTGAACATTAGAGACATTATACGTAGAAGCAGAATTATTTTTTTTAAACTGCATTTAAAAAGAGAAATATCGCACTTTTCCCGTATAAAGCGTTAACTTGCATAGCCCGTAAAGTTAGTTTTTAGCTTTAGCGGCTGATTCAAAAAGCCTCGGCCTATCCAATTTTATCCAATTTATTATTATTTTAGCATTCTACTTTGGGGAATTCTAATGAATTTCTATGGACAAACGCACTAAGAGATAACCTCTAATGTTTAATAAGTAATAGTATAAAATCGTGAAGAAAACAGATGTTAAAAATGCAAAAGAGCCAATTTCTATCTAAACGCCATCTATGAATCTTAGAAAAATTACTTTTAACCAACAAATTGTGGAGAAAGAGTTGAACATCGATTATCCGAAACAATTGGGGAATGGGGGCTGTTCGGATAACCGATCATTCACGGGAAAAAATCGTACCAATGTCATAGAAGCAATATGAAACAAAGAAACAGTGATATATATTATACAGCAAAACTGTATGTATTTTGTGTCACGTCTTACAAATAACACAGAGAACTTACTAGCCTAGTTTGGCAAGTTCAAAATGGTCATTAAAGTAGACCTTTAGTTTCAGAAAGGAAGTCCAAGATTTTCTTTTATAAGACTGGATCTCTTATAAAGCAAATAATGGGAAAAAGTGTAGAACACTGTATGCATAAGTCATACCTACACACAGGGACGGGCGTAAGTATTTTGCAGCCCGGTGAAAAAAAAAACTGACAATATGCTCATATAATAATATGCTGACAACATGCTCATATAATAATATGCTGACAACATGCTCATGTAATAATATGTAATGTAATAATATGCTGACAACGTGCTAATGCAATAATATGCTGACAACATGCTAATGTAATAATATGCTGACAACGTGCTAATGTAATAATATGCTGACAACGTGCTAATGTAATAATATGCTGACAACGTGCTCATGTAATAATATGCTGACAACGTGCTAATGTAATAATATGCTGACAACGTGCTAATGTAATAATATGCTGACAACGTGCTAATGTAATAATATGCTGACAACGTGCTCATGTAATAATATGCTGACAACGTGCTCATGTAATAATATGCTGACAACGTGCTAATGTAATAATATGCTGACAACGTGCTAATGTAATAATATGCTGACAACGTGCTAATGTAATAATATGCTGACAACGTGCTAATGTAATAATATGCTGACAACGTGCTCATGTAATAATATGCTGACAACGTGCTAATGTAATAATATGCTGACAACGTGCTAATGTAATAATATGCTGACAACGTGCTAATGTAATAATATGCTGACAACGTGCTCATGTAATAATATGCTGACAACGTGCTCATGTAATAATATGCTGACAACGTGCTAATGTAATAATATGCTGACAACGTGCTAATGTAATAATATGCTGACAACGTGCTCATGTAATAATATGCTGACAACGTGCTAATGTAATAATATGCTGACAACGTGCTCATGTAATAATATGCTGACAACGTGCTAATGTAATAATATGCTGACAACGTGCTAATGTAATAATATATGTTAACATTTTTCTTTAATGTGAATTACTTATTGTAAGCCCGAGGGGCACAAAATTGTTGCTCGCGAGATGTTAATGGTGCTCCCTGCTGTGTGTGTGTGTGTGGTTTTTTTTTTACATTGAGAAAAAAAATGCTCCCTAAGGGGAGCCCTCCCCGTAATGGGTAAGTTACGGAACCCCGGGCAGGGGTAAGTTACTCATATATGTATATATATATACACATACACACACACATACATTTTGATCATTTCGAGGTGGTTTAAACCATAGTTTTCCAACCTTTTCCGTCCGTCCCATCACCCCTTTCTTCAAAAAAACATTTTCTCCCATCGCCTCCCCCCACCCCCAACTCAATCTAACCCATAGGATCTTATGCTATTATATCCATAGCTTCTACCGCCCCCTCGAACAATCCATCGCCCCCCCCCCAGGAGACGTTAACGCCCACATTGGGAGTCACTGGTTTAAACCGATGCATAAAAAAATTCCATCAATTTAGATATATGAATATAAATACTTCATTTTTAAAAGTTAAAGGAAGCAAAAGAACGAATGTAGACGCAAAAGAGACACGACGTCCTTCTCCCTCTTTTACGATCACATCTTTACGTACATCCCTCTTTCTTACAAACACACGCACGCGCGCGCTGATGTTAACCTTCAATAAACTGACAGAAAAAAAAGAAATAACACACAGTCCTTGACTTCCATCCACACAAACGTCCTCAGTTACACCTTTTGGAAATAAGACGAAATTAGCATCAGAACAACTCAATAAGAAACTAAACAAAAAAAAAGACGCCCTTTCTTCCTCCCGTTGCAACAAACTGTTATTACGTAACGTTACGTTACGTGCCTGACCTCAAACATGAGGCTATTTCGGTTTTTTTTTTCCCTTTGATGTAATGGACTTCCTTCCTTCTTCCGACTCCATCTTGGAATTCGGTCTTGAAGACCGTAACGGAGACGCTCTCTCTCTGTCTTTCTAGTTGTAGGCCAACGACCTTCAAAAAGACGGGTTGCTCAGTCAAAAGTTCAAATATCTACAGTGGGAACCCCCCCTACCGTTTATACGTCGCCCGGTTATACGACTTTCGCATTTATACGCCGTTTGGGTGCGGTCGCAATTGGTCCCTATACATATTTTAATGTTAAAATACGGTGGACTCAAGTATATTCGGCATTTATGTGTAGGAAGGGCGGGCCGGATAACGAGAAAGCCGGATAGGACAGAGTTATGAGGCCATTCATTCGCGGATTACGTCAGAGGATGGGGGGGGGGGGTTTCAGGTTTGCTGGCTCTTGATGACGGGGGCGTGGGCAGGGCCAAAGCGTCAAAGGTGGAGTCGACTGATCTGATGTATATACGTATATATGAATTGACATCATCATCGTGCCCCCCAGCAATAATGACCGTGCCCCCCAAGACTTCGAAGTCTACACCACCTATGGACGGGGGGAGGGGTTTGAATGATGCTGACGTCATCGACCACCCTTTATAAAAAATATGAAATATTCTTACTCGGTGTGCCAAAAACGAAAAAAAACCTTTCGCTAGTTTGTGGGCACCTGAACTAACATTCTTCCTATTGGTAAGTCTTCTATAGGGCGACTTTAGTGATCTCTAAATGTTCCGCGGATCCTTCGAGTGATTTGGAACTGTGTCCGGGCCGCTCGATGCTCTAGAAATGTGTGGTGGGCCGCTTAAGTGCTCTGGAACTGTGTCGGGCGTCACTCAAATAATCCGTAAATATGTCGTGGATCACTTAAGAAATCTGGGAATGCGCCGCGGATAACTTGAATGATGTAGGGCTGCACTGCGGGCCGCTTGAATGCTCTAAAACTGTGTCACATGTCACTTAAGGAATCTCTAAATGTGCCACGGATCGCTCAAATTTTCTGGAACTGTGACGTGGGTCACTCGAGTGATTTCGAGTGATTTGCGAATGTGTCACGGGCCTACTTGAGTGATCTGAAAATGTCCCACGGGCCGCTTAAATGCTCTGGAGTAGTGTTACGGTTCACTTAAGCGATTCGTAAATAGATCTTAGTTCATTTTGACCAAATTAGGTTTGAGGTGGTGGACCGCGTCAGATAACCCCGAGAGCCACATTTGGCCCGCGGGCAGCCATGAGTTTAGCATATATGGCTTAGATTAGAGCAATGAATTTCTTAAAGGGTAATTTTGGATTCTTTGCATTGAAATTAACAGAAAGTTAACAAAAATTTGTGTAAGTCAGCGACACCTATCGGCTGTTTTTTGAGTTTTTTTCCTGTCAGGGGGGCATTCAAGTATTACGTCAGCATCGAAGGGGAGGGGGGGGGGTTTCGGATTTGCTAACTTTTGATGACAAGGGGCGAGGGGGTTTGAAGGTTGTTTACTCCATCAACAATCTGTTTTTGAAGATATGAAATATTCTATGTTTCTAACGAAATTTTGTTGACGGGGGGGGAGAAAGTCAGTGTTTCGCTGACGTTTGCTGAAAAGGGGGGTTGGGGGGGTCCAGAACGGCAAAAAATCTGCTGACGTAATACTTGAATGGCTCCTTAAAAAATCATGGTACCAGATCCAATACAGTGCAGTCCCCCTCCCTCCATTATAGACACGAAGACCCGGGTGATGCCCACATAGACCAAAGGGTTAAGATGACCCTGGTTCTATGAACGAATCTGATGAATTCTAAAAGTAGTAATATTTTTTTCAACCATGTTTCACTTTTAAAGCTTTTTTCTCTTCACAGCTCTCTATGACTCCCTTCACCACCTGTCGTGGATCACCTTTCTTCTGATTTTCTCCCGTGGCCTCCCTAGAACATCCCAGGACCGCAAGGGGGGCCATATGGCCCCAGGCGGAGAACCACTGGTTTAAACCATAGTTTTCCTACCTTTTTCGTCCGTTTCCCCCCCCCCCTTCTCAGAAATTTTTTCTCCCATCGCCTCCCCCCCCCCCAACGCAATCTAACCATTAGGATCCTATGCTATTATATCCGTAGCTTCTACCGCCCCCTCGAACATTCCATCGCCTCCCCCCCCCCAGGTCCCGTGACCTAGCGATGCTAACCCTGCAAACCGTTTTTTTTTATTATTTCGGTTATTTTTCCGGTTTTTATGAATTTCTAAAGTTTCTACGGACTTTTTTGCCCACCCTGTATATAGATTGTGTGTGTCTGTTGGGTGCTCGAGGGGTTAATTTTTTTCCACAAAGAAGATTGTGTGACTTACGGCGTTTTGACCCGGTCCTCTTGAACGTCGTATAAACGAGGTTCCACCGTGTAAGGGAAGTCAGTATCGAAGGAGAAGAAGAAGAAGAAGAACTTTCGGAGGGTCCCTCAGGTATACAAATTTTTTTTTTCTCGAAATTTCACTCGAAACTCACGCAATCTTGACGTGGATAATAGAAAATGAACCTACACTACGGATCAGGTTATGTTTGCGGCATCATGATGCGACCTACTTTTCTGTTGGATGCGTCGTGCTGTGGTTTCGGTTTTGTTTGTTTCACGTAGATACTCTTCCCTCTCTCGAACTTGAAAAAGAAAAATTTAATTAATTAATTTTTCATCCGCTGGGAAGGGTCATTAATACTACTCGTGATTTTTTTTCCCCCTTGTCACATAGTGTGTAAGACGCTCACGGATATGTATCGTGGATCAAGGGACGGGGCGGAGCTTTGAGTGCAGGAGGGGGGAGGAGTTCGTGATAATCAGATATAATTAAGTTATAATTTTCGAGAGTAAATTGGTTGGGAAAATGCTTCTAGGACTCAGAAAAATCACTTTTCTCGGAAAGGGGAGGGTAGGATGCTGTCGAGACTGCCTTGTCATGGGATATGAGCTAGAAATGGTTCATGGAAACGCAATGAAGTAACCAGATTTCAATGTGATGAATCCATCTAGTACCCTCCTCCCAGAAACGCGTAGAAAGTGTGCTTACCTACCCTTCCCAGAAATGCTTAGAAGAGTGCGCACTCAACTCCCAGAAATGCGAAAAAAGAATGAGTACCCAACTCTCAGAAATGCGAAGAAACAGTGCGGACCCACCTCCCACAAATGCGTAGAAAGAATGCGGGGCCACCTCCCAAAAACGCGTAGAACAAATTATTATCGGCCGTAAAAAAGCAGGGCCGTCTTAATCGCATCATAGCCCCCCCCCCCACACCCTTCCTCCCGGGCAAAGTGGTTTTCATCTTGCTCCTCCGACCTGGTTAGAAATACGCGTTTACTGATATTTTTGTACTTACTCTAGAAAATTACAACCAGATCTCTCGTCATCATCAGGCTCCCGTGTTCTTGAGGTCCCGGTGGGCCCGTGCGTCAAGACGGCAACTGCGTAGAAATGAATCGAAATACATTGATTGTACACATTGAGTCATGACTTCCCCCCAACAAAGCCTTTCACCCATGTGTGTGTGGGAACACTCAGACACCTGCAACATTGCCGACGATATAAAGAAAATGGAAGCGTTAAATTTTTTTTTTGAGTTTTTTACATGCCCAAGTCAAGCACGTGGTTGAAGAAGAAAATGTTTGTTATGCCCGGTCAAAATTTTTACATTCCCTGGGCATGTCGGGCAATAGATTTGTCCAGTCTTGCTTTAAATGCATACGTATCGCTTAAGATTCCGTAGGATGATGGTTGCTTACTTCAGACATGCATTTGAGACGTGTAACCCCAGAAATGCGTAGGAGACATCGTATCCGCATTGATATGCATGGGGGAGGGGGCGCTTGAATATTTCTACAAATGCGTGGGGTGATTGCTTACCTTCAGACAAGCGTTTGAGGCCTGTGTAACCCTAGAAATGCGTTTGAGGCTTGTGTAAACCTAGAAATGTGTAGAAGGCGTGCGTACCTCATTGCTTTACGTAGGAAGCGTGCATATTCCTAGAAATTCGTAGGGTAACTGTTTACCCTTTTAGACATGCGTTTGCGGCCTGTGTATCCCTAGAAATGCGTAGGAAAAGTGTGTGCGCCTTAATATGCGCAGGAAGCGTGCATATTCCTAGAAATTCGTAGGGTAACTGTTTTCCCTTTTAGACATGCGTTTGCGGCCTGTGTATCCCTAGAAATGTGTAGAAGGCGTGCGTACCTCATTGCTTTACGTAGGAAGCGTGCATATTCCGAGAAATTCGTAGGGTAACTGTTTGCCCTTTTAGACATGCGTTTGCGGCCTGTGTATCCCTAGAAATGTGTAGAAGGCGTGCGTACCTCATTGCTTTACGTAGGAAGCGTGCATATTCCTAGAAATTCGTAGGGTAACTGTTTACCCTTTTAGACATGCGTTTGCGGCCTGTGTATCCCTAGAAATGCGTAGGAAAAGTGTGTGCGCCTTAATATGCGCAGGAAGCTTGCATATTCCTAAAAATTAGTAGGAAGCTTACTAATGTTTTGATTTTTTTCATAAATACAGGTAAAGCGTTATATACTGACATATAACAACCATAGTGTGTTACGGGAGAGTCTGCAAAATCTCTGAGTCTTATATATAACATGAAACTTCCACAAAATTCAAGGCTCTGTGTAATATTTTCGGAAAACTCTAAGTACACAGTAACTAACTTAGTAAACCCCTCTCTTTTGCGGTCAACGGCGGCACGAACGAATTCATCCGTAAAAGAGGGGTTGATCGTTAATCAAAGGTTTGAAATATATGCAAATATATGCAAATGCATACATTTATTATGCGAGGGGAAATTATTATTTGGCCGTAAAAGAGGGGGGTGACCGCATCTGGGGGAGGAGTCCGTTAAGAGAGGTTTTACAGTATTTTTTTCTCAAAACTTTTTTACTTTTCTCTCTTCCAAGAATGTGCTGCGTGCTTGATTTTTTCCATTAATATATTATGTGCGAGTTATTTCAGTTTAAAAGATACTAAACCATTTTACACATTTTCTCCGTTATTACTGGTCGTTTTGCACGTTCCCGTGAGTAAAGGTCATCACCTCCCCCAGTGGGTACGCATGGACTTCTTTAGACAAATACCGAGGGAACCAAGGACAGGACATAACCACTGTTCTCGCTCTTGTTCCCGCTTTGCTCTGAAGTCTTTTGGGAAGCACACGAGAGTGAGAGTCCACGAACCACCTTTTGGAAACCAACTGGATTATGGTCAACCAAAAAAGAGACATGCTATTCATGAGAAAGAGACCAACACGAAAACAAAATGGCGAGAATAGGGAAAGGTCACAAATCTGCAGAGAATCCAACTGGAACCTAAAAATGGGCAATGAAACAGGAATGGGTCATGAACCAACTACACCTGACAATCAAACGTCAGTCTTTTCAGGTCTTTTTCGAAGTGGGTCATTTATTATGAGCGGGATATAAAATTAACTCTCGAACAGGAACAGAGGTTCTAACAATAAGGCTTTTCATATTGCGTGTAACGCGATATCCGTGGTGTGAGGTTGAATAATTTCAAAAAACAACGAACTGGACATCGTTGTCCATCAGAAGCGTTCTCCATAACCACGGGTCACATTGGCCAGCGTGAGGCGAAAAGGAAAATCCAATTTAATGCCTGTCCGTCAAAGCGATTCGCTTCCGGCAGAGCTATTCCAGGAACGAAAATTGATTTTGATTGACGAGGCTTCAATGCTGTTACATTGTCTTGGTGGTTACGAACGATTGTTATTGTCGAACATGGCGAGTCCACGGTAATTTCTCAAACTCAGATTAGACGCGATTTGATGAACAAGCCGGTCACCAGAGGGAGTAAATTGCCTCCTTTGTTGCCGTATCAAAAGCACTCAGAAGTTATTACTTGTCGGCGGTTTACCTGTTGCGCAAGAACGTTTGGTTGTTCAAGTTGTCTTTCAAACACAATCTCAGAGATTTCATCCAGTTGACAGATTTTCAAAAGGACCGACCGGGTAATTTGAATGAGAGAAGCTAGATATGTTCATGACCGACGAAATGTCTGTGGTTTTTCCCCATTTAATGCTGTTTTTCCCCAAATTTCTTCCATTTTTTTTGAGTTTGAATATCTCATTCATTATTTCACACGGGGAATTTTTTTTTCCGTTGGCATCAGGAGAGACAGGACAACGCCTTTCTAACTCGGTTTCTGAGCACAGGGTGTCCGTTTAAAAAATAGAGAGAGAGCATTTTTATTTTAATAGCTATACAACCCCTTGCAACATGAATGACATATCTGAATACTACACGTTATTCGGATACTTTTTCTAATTGGAAGTATGCCTCTATGATCAATCCTAAATTTCCCTTTCGGTCCAAGAACAGAACAGAATTGAGTCTGAGAATGAGTGCTTTTGAGATACTTTTTTACTGGGGAGAAAAACATTCCCTATATTGTATAAGGTAGCGTGTTATTTTGTCATTACGCACAGATATCGAAATTCGAGAAGTCCTTGGAAGAAATTCATTGTGTCCCTCCCGAACTCGGTGTGCCTGCCCCCCCCCCAAAAGTTAAGCCTTCGTACGCTCCTTCCTGGTACCACCGAAATGAATATTTTTATTCAGCTAAGCAGGATTTTTTAAGAGCAGGCGGTTTAGTATCCTTTATATATTGCTTTTATCGCTTTCAGAGAACCAACTTTGATCTTTTGAGAGGAAAGGATAGCGGGATTTTTCAAAGATCGGTTAGAATCAGTTTTTGTGGTAAGTCACTGGGAAGAATTTAGTACGAAGCTGGGCTCTGTTTTCCACGACATCATACCCTTTGTTCGTAAAAAGCGTATTTGTGGATCGTGCCCCATTATGGTTCATGTATAGCGTGCGTAATCTTTATTATGAAAATATAATGGCATCCAGCGAGTATAAAAGTGGACAAGTAGTCCTGTCTTTGTTTACTGATAAAAAGAAGGGCGTGTATCCTTTTTGAAGAAAGAGATAAAGGATAGCAAAAAGGATATAGGCCGAAATTGAAGTACCGAAATCATTTTTCAGGTACTTCAATAATGTATGTAAGGGGAGAGGTGGCTCCCTCTCGATAAGAGGGTCTAGGGTATGTGTAGTGCTTTCAATGACTTTTTCACGTCGGTGTTTAATAGAGAAATTCAATGTAAGGGTGTTGCATTGGATAATCATTTCCTCAACTTAGAGCATATTCGAGTGAAGTTCCCCATCTGGTGAAGGTCCTAAATCTTCTAAAAAATGTATGTGCAAGCAAAGCACCAGGACCAGATGATATCTATCCTAGGATCCTCAGGGAATGTGCTAATGAATTGTTGTGGCCAGTCACACACAAGTTTACAGGAGTAGTCTGACTGAGGGTGACAACAGATGGCGCCATTACACCAACAATGAACAACAACCAAAACTGAACCGCTTTTGATATATATGTACACATTTTTGTAATGGTGCTTTTCAACGGAGGGTATTTATAAATTTTCAGGCATTGAGTGTTGTTTCACCTGTTTTGTTGGTTTCTAAATTGAAGATGGAAGAGATTTCCAGATTCTTTGTGTAAGTTTATTGAATTGTCTCGGATTTTATGGGACATAAAAATTTTCTAATATTATTCACCTCTTGGGAGGGGCGATCGTTCCTATTGCTCTCTCCCCATCTGGATCCGTGTCCAAGCGAAGGTAGACACCTTCAGCTGCGAATAAAACAGACACGGACATCTTCAGCTGTGAATGGAGTGAAGGCAGGCATTTTCAGCTGCTAATGGAGTTGAGATAGATATTTTTAGCTGCGAATGAAATTGAGGCAGGCATCTTCAGATTCGAATGAAGCGAAAACAGACATCCTCAGATTCGAATGAAGCGAAAACAGACATCCTCATCTGCGAATAGAGCGAAGACAGACTCCTTCAGCTGTGAAAGGGGAGGAAACAGGCATCTTCAGCTGTGAAAGGGGAGGAAACAGGCATCTTCAGCTGTGAAAGGGGAGGAAACAGGCATCTTCAGCTGTGAATGGAGTAAAGACAGGCATCTTCAGCTGTGAAAGGGGAGGAAACAGGCATCTTCAGCTGTGAATGGAGTAAAGACAGGCATCTTCAGCTGTGAATGAAGTAAACACAGGCATCTTCAGCTGTGAATGGAGCGGCGGGATATATCTTTCGCTTCGAATGGAGTGAAAGCAAATGTCTTCAGCTGCGAACGGAGCGGAGGCCAGGGCCATCTTAAGAGCATCATGTGCACCCGGGTCAAGTGATTTTTCTGAGGCCCTACCTGAAAAATTTTTGAAAAATTCAACTACTCATTTTTTGAGGGCCCTCCCTTATTCTCGAGGCCCCCGGGCCACGCCCGGGGCCCGTAGGCCCATGCGTTAAGACGGCACTGGTGGATGCAGGCGGATTCAGGGCGATATGTCGAAAAAGCGACTTATTGTGTAGGTGCTTTGGATCATCCTACACGGGACAGAGAAATATCTCTCCAATAGTATTTATCTCTTCAGAGGGGCGATCGCCCCCTCTTTGGATCCGGTTTTGCCGGCTCTGATCCGCGGACCAGCCGTTGAAGAACACTAATACAAAACACGAAAAGTCTAAGTATTTGAACAAATTACGTCAATACCATGGGGGGGGGGGTTTAATATAATTAAAAAATTAAATATTCTCCCCCGTCATCAAGGAATCGTAAAAAAACATGGCGGTGCATTTTACTGAGAAATCCAAGTGCACAACCACGCGCTTGAATTATTGTAGAAGTTTCTAGTTACTTAATAATTGCACCATGGGTAAATAATATATATATTTTTTTTTGTGGTTTCTAGTTATTTTTAGGTAACCGAGACGATTATTGGTCAGATGTTTTTCTTTCGAGGAGGGAATGCAAACCGTTGTGGTTGTCACGCCGGTTCTTTAACCGCAACAACATTTGAGAATCGGGACAAACCGGACGAGAAAGGGGAAAAACCACGCACATAATAATTGTTTTTATCGATTTTTATTCCCCGAAACCCCGATCAGTCATCATTATTATTATTTTGCTGAACAAGTTTATGGGTATCAGTGGTAAGGATTGAGAATTTATATCAGACGGACATTTTTTGAAGGTCGTCGTCGAAATTTCGACATCTAGAATCGAAATTCTAGTTAATGCCCCAACTTTTAACTTATTGGTGAAAATTAAGGGGAAATTTCGTTGACGAGAATTCATCGACGCGCGAGTTACACCCATAGGATAATTCACTGTTACAGTAATTCATAGAAAGGAAGTAAGAAAATTCATCGCAAAAAGTTCATCGAAAATTCATCAATGCAAATTTCGCCGTTAGAATAAATCATCGAAACAAGAAAATTCATCGACGCTAAATTCATAACTGCAATAAATCAGCGGGACGAAAATTCCTCGCAAAGAGAACTTCTCGACGCAAGACTCACCGTCAAATCGAAACACTGTTAATTTGGTTGGAATAATTCATATAAAGAAAAAAATTCATCGATGAAATTATTTGAAATAAATTATCGAAATAAAAATTTATGGGTAAGAAAATTCAGTGGCATAACATCCTCTGAATGATTCTTCATTAAAGAAGTCCGTAAATGATCCCGGATGCAACTAGAGTCACCGATTTGGGAATTCTCATTGACGAGCGACTTAAGTTTTCTGAACATTGTTCAGCGGTTGTCAAAAAATCGAATAGAATGCTTGGTCTCATTTTCAAAAAGGTCTCTTCGCGTTCTCCTAAAGTCATTCTTCCGCTTTTTCGAGGCTTAGTTCGTCCTGGACTGGAGTATGCTGTAAGGTTTTGGAGACCATACCTACAGAGGGACATAGACTTGGTTGAAGGGGTGCAGAGAAGAGCTACGCGTGTCCTTATTGGCACACAGGGCTTGAGTTATGAAGAAAGACTTCATTTTTTGAATATGTTTACATTGGATGAACGCAGGTGTCGAGGAGATATGATCGAAGTGTTCAAAATTTTCAATGGGATGGATAGGATGGACCATGAACTTTTAGTACACCGCCAATCGACTGCTTTTACAAGGGGACACCAGTATCGATTGGTGAGGGACAATGCAAGGTCATGGTGTCGCAGGGAATTTTTCTCCAATAGGGTTGTTAATAAATGGAATAGCTTACCCCCGGAGGTAGTAAATTGTAACACAATTGACACGTTTAAAAAGAAATACGATAAACATGTTGGGGTAAATCGAGGAGCTATCCATTCTTAGAATAAGACAACCATAAGTATTCTTTATGGGCATTGTATAATATTTTATCATGTGTATATATTGTTTGTAATTTGTGTTAATTGCATTTTTAATTGGGTTGCTGTATTTTTGAAACGTATGACAACCATATTTTTATGGGTATCTTTTTATCAGCCACCTCGTTGGGCATTTTGCCTGTTGTGGCGTTGTATTTGTATTTGTATTTGTAAAGAAAAAGAAATTCATCGAAACGCAATTCGCCATTCGAGAATTATATCTGCGGAAAACTAATTCATCGAGAGAGTTACCTGTTATATACATTACTAGAGTAAGTCACTGTAAACGAAATCGAATGGAAAAGAAAATTCGTCACCGCACAAATCACTTACAGGATAACTGATCACTGGAGTAGTTCTTCGAAACACAATTCACCGACATGATAACTTGAAACTAAAGAAATTCATTGAAATGAAAATTCTTCGACAAATGACTTTTCATCGTCTGTTTCATTCCACGAAGAACAGTGGGATAAAGTAATTAGTCGACGCAAAATTCACTGAAAGAGTAAATCATCGAAACGGAAATTCATCGTGAAGAAAATTCATTGACGTAAAATTCAATAAAAGAGTAAATCAGAGAAACGAAAATTCATCACAAAGAAAATTCATCGATGCTAATTTCACCATTAGAATTAATCATCGAGACAAAAATTCATCGACGCTAAATTCATCATTGCAGTAAATCAGCGGAACGAAAATTCCTCGCAAAGAAAACTTCTCGGTGCAAGATTCACCGTCACATCGAAGCACTATTAACTTTGTTGGAATAATTCGTCGTCTAAAAGACATGATAATTCGCAATTAGAGAAATTCATTGAAGAGAAAATTCATCGGTGCGCAATACACCGTTACACCGGAGAATAAGTATGCTTAAATACCATGGATGATTCGTTACTCGTTAGAAAAAAATGCATCGAAAAAAAACAGCATATAAAAGAAAATTCATTACCTCACAATTCATCGACAGGAAAATGCAGCGAAAGGGAAAAATTCATCGTTTTTTAGATAATTTTCTGTCGAATGTTCATTGTCGGTGAATTTTCTGTCTCAATTGGACGTCGTAGTCACAAGAAGACTTATCCTGGAAGCTATGACATATACGTAGAAGGTTATTTTCAAACATTTCCCCATAATCCGCATCTCTTATCCTTTTTTCCGCCTTTTTTTAAAGATTCGAGAAAGTTCTGAGAAAAATCATAATTTAAAAATTGATAAAATTTAATTGAAAATTTCTATAAAATGTTACAAAAATTTTAATCGTAGTTAAAAAACCGCGTATCATAAATATCGGTTATTACGTATGCATACTTATACCAATCGTTTCGATGAGAGTTTGATAAATTTATCACTTTTACCGGCGAACATGCATAAGGGTGTGAACATAGTGCGTCCGTATTTCCAATTCTGGGAACCCGCGTCATCTCCGATTGGAGACGACGCGGGTTTCCAGAATCAGAAATACCGGACGCACTACGTTCGCACCCTAATACGGTAAGTACTAATACCCTAATAGAAATACCCCTCTTAACGGGCGCCCCTGAGGTGCGGTCACCCCTCTGGTACTACCAAATAATAATTTCCCTTGTACAATAAATGTATGCAACCCTTCAATAACGGTCACCCCTCTTTTAAGGACAAAACTTTTTGTCCCGCCGGTGACCGCAATAAATAGAGGCTATGCTGTACCTAATCGTCGTTCGTAAATGTAATAAGTACTAAAAAGTATCACTTTAACCGGAGATTATGCATAATGCTCAAGCAACATTGGTAAATTGGATAACTATTTGAAATTTATCGTGTTTATCTGTGATTATGTGCTCTTCTAAGAACCTTTATCATCGTCACAACTCCGCGGCGCCTCTGACAAAGGTTGGCGGTGCACAGTTTGAGAACATCCTCCCTAGTGTAATTGGTGAATCTGTTAAATATGAAAAAATTCCAAATGAATCTGGTATGTGTGATGAATATTTTTGGACCTCGATATAATTATAACAAATTTTACGATCGTACACCGATATAATTATAACACGATAATAAGTGAAAGCATGATTTATCATGTTCACCAACGACGCGACGCTTAGGTGTTAACGCATAATCACCGGTAAAAAGTGATAATTTCTTTAGTACTTCTTAAATTTACCAACGATGCTTGGGTACCATTGGCGTACGCAAGGAGGGGGTTCCCCCGCTCGAGCCAAGATTATAATGTTAATTTACAGGAAAAACGTAAACTCCCACTCGAGAAAATTCTGCGTACGCCTATGTTGGGTACTACGTATAACCACCGGTAAAAGTGATTAATTTAGGGAAATTTATAAAACTTATCAAACTGCTCGGTGATTATGCATCGGGATAACCAGTTATGATGCATGATAACCAGTTAATATGTATAATAACGTATAATAACCACATTTCTATCTCATTTACCGTGTAACACACACACACACACACACACACACACACACATATATATATATATATATATACAGTGAAACCCCTCTCAACGGACACCCCTCAGATGCGGTCACCCGTCTTGTAAGGCCAAATAATAATTTTCCCCTTGCATAATAAATGTATGCATTCTAAACCCCCTTCAATAACGGTCACCCCCTCTTTTACGGACGAAGTCTTTTGTCCCGCCGGTGACCGCAAAAGAGAAGTTTTACTGTATATATAAGCGTCCTCACTTCTAGAAAAATTCGGGAAAGTTCTGAAAGAGAGAGAATGCTAATGATTTTTAAGTGAAAACACGCAAATGAAACACAAACAACCCAATCGAAATATTTTCGCGCACAACGAAAACGCATAACACGACGATTAGGGCGCCATTAGCGAGTGATTAGAGCGTAACAAGCGTAACGAGTCATTCAGAGTTTACACACGGAGAAATATTGTATTTTATTTTTGTAAGTGTATAATTGCATTTTTCGAAAATATACACGTAACCAACGTTTATTCATTTTTTTTCTTTTTAGCACGTGATGCCGTCCTCGTTTTCTAAAACGTACGTTTTAAGCATGACGTTTTTTTGTGACCCGGATGCTGTTGCGTGTTTAGAATGTGTCCATCGTACGTCACAAAGTGTTACGTCACCGACTTTTGTGCGCGACGGGTTATTCTCTTTGCCTCATATTACGACATGAGAATCTGTTGTGTGTATAGTGTGTACGTAAGGCGTGCTCGAAGTTCAAGGAACGTGATTCATGGCCAATCGGTTTTTTAGAACCGACAGGGACGTCCTTAAAAATGGCCGCCGGTCAGTGACGTTGGAGCGTCGTTTCTTCTCGTTATTTGATCGATCGATGAATTCGCATTTCTCGGTCAAATCACTGAACTCGTTTTTTTTTTTGTTTTCTCCAATCAATTAATGTACGCTTCAGTGCCATAGAAATGTTATTTGTGTTTTTGTTTGTTTGTGTGCGTGTCGTTTTTGCTCGGGAAAAGAGTGAACCAAATAACAACGAGCAATTTCTTTCGGAAGATGATTCGTTTAACTATATTAAGTCGATTCATTTGCATTAATCGAGTTTCACTTTTTTTCCTGGCACTCGTTCAAGTCCCGTTGTCTTGTGGAGCCCGGATTACATGCACTAAAAAATTAGTGAAATATCTAAAAGTATGCAAATACAAAAAAAGTCACAAAATATACACTTAAATACCCAAAATATGCATTAAAAAACCACAAAATATACACTTAAATACCCAATATGCATTAAAAAACCACAAAATATACACTAAAAAAACTTCAAAATTCAGAAACATGCACAAAAAATGAGAAAATATGCATTAAAAAAGTCACTATGCAAAAGAAAAGCAGATATGTTTTTAAAATGTATATTTTCTATATCTTAGAGCATATTCATTTCCAAAAAAATATCCCCACACATGTATATACTGCATATGCAAATAACACTTTAATTAATACATATTTTTTTATTTATGCATTTTTAATTTCTAGTTTGTTGTAGCTGCTCAATAACTGAACACCACGAAGCTATTTCTAAGAGGAATTGAACACTTTATGTCTAGAAATAGCGTTACAATGACATGGTTGATACTTGGGGAAAAATCACGTCTCTATTAATTCACAAAATTCCAACTCCGGAAAACAAAAACTGATGTTGTTATGAAAATATTATGAGCAATTATTTAATTGAAAAATTATTTTTAAAAAAAGTGATTGAGCTTAAAAATGTGCACTTACTCTGAAAATTCTTTGATTTCATGCATTTATATATGCAATAACGCTCAAAAACGCCAAAATATGCAAATGCATATAATCCGGGCTCTATTCATTAGACTTCACTTATTGAGTTTCATTCGATTTCGCTTATGCTTTATTCAAGTTTTATCGAAAAACTTTATTCATCCAGTTTTATTTAAGGCCGGGATTACACTATAAAAGTTTTATAAAAGTTCGTTTATAAAACTTGAAAAATGCAACCAATAGGCGGATCATTTAAGTTCGCTCGAATGTAACAGATGTGTTTATTGGTTTCATTTTTCAAGTTTTATAAAAGAATTTTTATCAAAGTTTTATAGTGTAATACCAGCCTTAGGCCGGGATTACACTATAAAAGTTTGATAAAAGTAATTTTATAAAACTTGTAAAATGCCACCAATAAGATTATCAGTTTCATTTGCTAGAATGTAACCTATGAACTTTATTGGTTGAATTTTTTGAGTTTTATACAAGGGATTTTATCAAACTTTTATAGTGTAATACCGGCCTTAGGCATAGTTTCCCAAACTTTTTGTTCCATCGTCCCCCTTATTCAGAGAAATTGTTCTCTCATCTCACCCCAACTCAAGCGAACCCATAGGATCCTATGTTATACCCGCAGCTTCTATCGCCCCCTTAGACCTTTCCACCACCCACCAAGGGGGCGATATTGCCCACTTCGGGGAAACACTGATTTAAGGGTATCCGACTAAGTCGAAAACGTCATTTTGGAAGAAAATATCGATTTTTATTATATGAAAGCCCTTTTTTATGAAAGCCCTATTCTCTTTGTGATTCCAAAATTTGTTTATAAGAAAGCTCAAAATCGAAGTTACGTCCACTTTAGTGTTGTGTTTTTACATACAAATAATCGGGGAAATAAAAATTTTGAACGCGTTTTAAGAATGATGTTTTTGACATTTTACTTGAGTTTAAAACACGATTTCTAAAAATTTGTTCATTGTATCATTACGAAATTTCAATATGATATTCTGCTATATATATTGCGGAGATAATGAATAACGAAATCTAAGCTCTATCACATACATTTGTCTAACTACAATGTTTCATAGACGATATGTAGACTGAAATTTTAAAAAAAATTCGCACACATATATTTACAGATTTGATCGTAACTTATGAGCATATCATGCAATCCTTTAAATTTTAGTTCATGACCTGCACCATTATTAGCTGAATGTATTTTAAAAATAACAAAACATTCCATTTTTTTCATAGGCGGAGATAGACGTGAAAGTCTGGGGGGCATGATGAGTGGTGGGAGCATGATGATGTCAATTCATATATATATACGCAAATACATTAGATCAGTCGACTTTACCTTTGACGCTGGGGGCTCCCCCCATGCTCCCCCACCCCCTCACCCCGTATCTACGTCCATGTTTCATTCATAGAATTTTTTGCAATCGTGTTTCGAATGTTACACGAATTTTGCTTAAAATTTGACATAAAAATGACTTTTTCATATAAAATGACATAGGTAGTTAAAACCTTATTATCGTTTTCACCATTGCGAGACGCTTTCTATCGAAAAATGTCATTAAAGTTCACTTCAGAACCATTTTATAGAAAAGTGCTTCCGAACGTAGTCTTTACCAGAGACTTTATATTCATTAAGCTTTATTGTAGTTTAAATTTTAAGCTTCACCCAGCTTATAAATAAAGTTTTATCAGAAGCTTTCTTCATCCAGCTTTATTTGAGTCTTTTCAGAAATATATATTTTTCATGCAGTTTTTTTAAAAAAGTTTCACATGCTGCTTTATTTAAACATTTATCAGAAGCTTTCTCATCAATTTTCATCTAAGTTTTATAAGAAAAACTTTATTCATCCTGCTGCGTTCAAGTTTCATCACAAACTTTATTCATCACTCTCATTTATGTTTTATCAGGGGCTGCATTTATTCCGCTTCATCCAGTTATCAGAAACTTTATTCACACACATCCAGCTTCATTCAAGCTTTATCGGAAAATTCATCTTCATTCAAGCTTTATCGGAAAATTCAGCTTCATTTAAGCTTTATTGCTCAGCTTTACTTAAGTTTTTAAATTCTAAGTTTCACCCAGCTTATAATTCTCATCTGGAATAACTGGGTTTTTTTTTCCTCCACTGTATGGATCCATTTCGATAGGCATAACGTGAATTATAAAACGATATGCTAATATAGTCCCTATATATAGTCCTACTTTTCATAACTGCACTATGACATGCAATCAGGCAGGCAGAGATTTGGATTTTATTTTGCGTGTCACCCTCCATATTTGGAGCTTACGTGGAAGATTCGAACAATGGTCGGCATCAAACGAGTGTTTACGTGCTTTTACTATTTTCTATTGTCTCGTATATGAAGGAATAGAAATTGATCTTTCCTGGGAGAGGCAGACATTTTTCCCTTCGGATTTGCATTGGAATGAATGCTTGTAACGGTCGACAAAAACACGTTATTTTTGTAATGAGTGGACAATATCGAGTTGAAAAAAATAATCAAAATTTTTATAAATGACTTTATGGGTGGGTGGGGGGAAGGGGGCTGGTCACAGTGCCGTATTTACAGGGAGGGCTTAGCGGGCTATAGCCCAGGGCGGAAAGTTCAGAGTGGCGGCAGTTTCGAGGAATGAGTTGCCATGAAACTTAGTAGAATGGGAGAAGGGCGGAAAAATTTGTATAAACCTCATTAAATTCGCCTCTGCCCAGACAGCTAGGGGCTAGATCAGTGAGTGACCAAAAAAAAGTGACCTAAAGAGTTTGCAAGCACGTGAGCGAGCAAAAGAGTGCCTTTGTGCGTGAGCGACTTAC
The DNA here is from genome assembly GCF_987345545.1 of Pholcus phalangioides. Lineage (NCBI taxonomy): Eukaryota > Metazoa > Arthropoda > Arachnida > Araneae > Pholcidae > Pholcus > Pholcus phalangioides. Next base: position 17,524,317 of record NW_028301616.1, on the reverse strand, counting down.
AGAGCGAGGGATCACGTGAGTGAGTGATCAAGAGAGGTGTTTCTCAACCGCCGGCAGCCGGGTACCGGATAGGAATAGTAACGTGGGAGTGTGTCTGGTTTCTCAGGTTTCAGGCCGGGTACCGGGCCTTGATTTCAGTCAAACCAGGCCGTGAGTGGTTTTTTACCCATTTTTTTTTTTTTTTACCCATTTGTTTCCCGTTAGTCATGTGTATGACCGGGCCTTCCACTCGCAAAAAAAAATCAACCTGGCCATGGGCTTCCGAAAATTGATAACCACTGATCTAGAGCACGTACTAGCATGTGAATGACCAAAAGAATGACCTAGAGCAGGGATTCTCAATTTTTTTCCGTCCACGGTACCCCCTTTTCCTAGTCAATGCTTGTCCGCTGCTCCACGGGCCCCTGACAAAGGTTGACTGCGCCCCAGGGCACCGCGGCACACAGTTTGAGAATCCCTGACCAATAGTGCATCTGTGAACGTGTATATGATCAAATGAGAGTGCCCCCAGTCAGTTAGCAACCACAAGAGAGACCAGAACAGTGTACAAGCATGTGAGTGAACAAAAAAATTTGCAAGCAAATGAGTGACCAAATCAATGTGCACTCATGTCAGTGACCAAATCAGTATGCAAGCATGTCAGTGACCAAATCAGTATGCAAGCATGTGAGTGACCAAAAGCGTGACTTAGAGAGTGTGTGAGCATGGGAGTGATCAAAAGATTGCCTAACATAGGTGTACTTCTAGGAGTGGGGGGCGGGGGGTAGGCCAAGTAGATTATAGCACGGGGTGGCGAATTCGAGGAAAGAGTGGTGAAGAAAATTAGACTAGAGTTGGAGAAGGGCGGCAAAATTTTTGTAGCCCACGAGCAGAAAAACCATAAATGCGCCTCTGGGTGGCCAGTCACGGTTTGAAGGGCCTGTCCAAGTGTTCCGACAGAATTTTTGAGCTGTCCCGGGAGAGCATGAAGTAATTACTATCAGATTCGGTTATTACGACATCGAAGATTCCGGGAAATTTTGTCGCTATAACCGAGGTGCCGTTACAACCGAGGAAAAAATTTTCAGACCATTTTCGACGAAACATTCAATCGGACGCAATCAAATACCGCATATGAAGTTGTTCTTTTCATTGTGATTAGGGGGTGACCATAGTTGATCGAGGGAAAAAAACGGGAAAATGGGAACCCCATAATTACGGGCCGTAGCCAATTCTCGCCAAAAATGTTGCGTATTGTTGTTGAATTGCTAAATATTGCTTACAATAAACCTTTGGTGTTATTTACCCTTACAGTGCTACAGCAAGTCTGCTAAAATTTATTTCATTAGAAGAAAAAAATTGAACATGGCCAATATGGGAATTAAACTTACTGTATTCATTTAACAAAAATGACCCGTATTACTTATTCATTATAATAAGGGTGATCGTACATCCCGTAAATCTGGGAACATCCCTGTATTTTCACGTAATTTTGGCCATCCCGACTTTTTTGTAAAAATGTCCTGCATTTTCAACGAAGCCAACTTGATCATCTTCTCAATCCATAAATTATATTATTACGTATAATTACGACTAAATGAGAATATCAATCTCGCATGTTTGTCATGTTTAAACGTTTCATTTCGTAGAATTCATTTTGATCCACTGCGATCCGCAATAGCACTTCGTTTGCTACCAACAATAGTTGGAGACTTTGCTCACTTTTGACATCTTTTTTGGAGGTAATTGGTGACGTCCCGTGTTATCCCATATTTGTGTAATCTCAATATCCTGTGTATTTCTCGAGGAAATATGGTCAGCCTAATTTTTGTACCATTTATAAATCATCTAAATTAATTTCATCTCCGATTCCAGCTGAAATTGTAAATTAATGTAAACTTCGTTGAACGGGAATTTCCCGGAAACGAAACATTCAAATACATATGAATATGCATGTTGGAGAGTCAAACATATCCTCAATGTGATAAGATCTAATTCTAAGAATTTCTTGGGGGAAAACGTTATAAAAGCAAAAGCTACGAAAAATGTGTTGTTATAACCGAGTCGACATTTGGCAGTTCTGCCAACAACTGGCAACATATTTAGCGAAATGTCCTGCATTTTATAATCCTGATTTCCCGTATTTTTCCTCGATCAAACATGGTCACTCTTGTTTATTGTGAAATAACAACTTCACGCACATTATTAGCATACATTTGATTATATTTTTCGTTGGAAATAAAAAAAGCCTTAAAACTTAACCTCGGTTATAGCGGCAAAGTTCCATGGAATCTTCGATGTCGTTATAACTGAGTTTGACTGCTGTTACTAAACCACACATACAGCTCGTCCATATTTCTCTGCGGAACTTCTAGCGAATCGGTACGTGTTGTGTACCTAACGTGAGGTTTGTTCCTGTGTAATGCTTGCTGAGTGTAGTGCTGCTATCTGCCATCAATTTTTCTAACTATGAGGGAAGTGAAATGATCGAATAAGTGTCCCGTTGTAGGCTTGTTGCTCTCTCGCCACAGAGAGCAACGGGCCTATAACTGAGTTTGAGTTGATCGAATATATTTTCCACGTACTTTCTGCACTACGTTTATCTCGATCGTGAACTAAACCGAATGATGTGTTTGATTCAATTTAGGACTGAGTACCGAATGGCTCCTAATGTAGTCTCGACTACGGTGCAGCAAGAACAACAGGAAACCACGTCATACGATGGACACCTTCAGAATCACCACCACCACGGCCAGGAGGACCCGAAGTCCCTGCCGCCAGTCCAGATAGTGTACAGGAACGTTCTCTTGTTCGTCGGCCTCCACGCTGCCGCTCTGTACGGGGGTTACTTGTGTTTCGTTGAAGCCGGAATCGTCTCGTGGTTTTATGGTAAACTTATTTCATTTCGGTAACACGGCTATTTGATTTATTTTGCACCGATTTTCATGCTGAAAATTTGAATGCGCCGCATTCCCCGGATTAGCCGGCATGCCGGGAAACAGCAAAGGAGGTATTCCCGGCATGCCGCGAGTCATAGATTTTCTGGAAAACCCTGAGCTTTTTTTCTAAAAATTCATTGAGTTGGCTAAATGCATATATTGTGATCCTTTTATTAAACCTCACTTTTCCTTCGAACGCGGACCAGACCCAAGCTGGTTTCCCTCAAGTTTTACGGCATGCCGGCTAATGCGGGGGGAATACTGTTATATGTGTATTAAAAAATTAGAAAATCGATTCAAAAATAGGGGGAAAAACGCAATAATTTGTCATCAAAATAAGAAGAATGTATTGAAAAAATATGTAAAATAAATGTTTAAAATAAAAATTTGAATTTGTTAATTAACAAATTTATTCATAATAATTCAAGAGATTAAATAGAAAAACAAAAGAAAAAAGAGAAAAATAGAATTTTAACACTCTCCCCGACATCGACGAGATATCTCGTCTTCTCAAAAGACGTTTCTTCCAGCAATGACAAGCCCAGACATTTCGTAAACCCGACTTTTATCAGAGAAACACATTTCTTTTCTTTGCTCCTGCTGAAAACTGATGGAAAGCTAACTTCGTTAAAAAAAAAGATATGGCATTTTACAGGATTGTTTAGTAATTTCTATTATGCCAGTTAAAGAATGAAGGAAAATTGTTCAAATTTAAATTAAAATATTTTGAAAAAACCAGCAGAATAAAAGGGAAGTATGGGTGGACAAAAATAATAAATAAATACGAGAAAAATATGATATAGAAATGAAGAAAAATATTAAGAGAAAATGAATAATGATAATGAATACCTAACTTAATAGTGACTAATAGTGAAAAAAAACCACAAAGAAAAAATACTGATAAGAAAAATACAAGAATGAATAAAAAAAATTGGAACACTTAGTTATTAAAAATAACTTATGAGTAAGTGTGAGTAACTACATGATTGAGGGGAATGACCGCATGAATAGGCAGATCAGTGAGTGAGTGACCACATTAGTGACCAAGTGAATGACAGTGTGAGCGACCGTATTAGTAATCTAATGAGTGACCACACTCGCGTGGTCTCTTGTGCGGTCTCACATTGTTACTCACCCACTCGTCATTTACTCTTTCAATTGATCACTCAGCTACTCACTTCGTCGCTCACACTGTCAGGACAGACGAAATTTCTGGGGCGAAATTTCCGTAAACCGTAATTTATGATGTCTCCTATGGATCCCGACACTTTTATCGAGACGACATGGTCAGCCTAAATGTTGATCATATCGTTCCTTTCCTACCGCAATAGCTTTCGCGGGCCGGATGGATCACCTTCACGGGCCAGGGCAGGAGGTTGTACGCCCCTGATATAAAGGAACAATTCATAAATTTCATCAACGTTATGACAATTTGGACTGAACCAACTAAACAGATCATATTTTCTTTATACAGTATCTCTATAGTACTTATTCTTTTGTTATATTTTTATGTTTACTCTTATAGATCGACAGTGGCATCATTACCAATTATAATTTCAAATTATATTTCAGCCAATTATTTCATAGCAAAATGCCGATATGTAAATACATATTCGGAAGTCGGAAAACAAAAAACGTGTTTACGAGCGATCGGGATCGGAAAAAAAATGAATTAATGGATTGATTTCTCTCGACAGGGATCCTGTATTGTTTCCTGACGGGTCTCGGAGTGACGGCCGGAGCTCACAGGCTATGGGCCCATAGAGCTTACAAAGCTAAACTTCCTCTCAGAATATTCCTCGCGTTTTGCAACTGCACCGCGTTACAGGTATACTATACTCCTTCGATTCGATCTTTCATATTCTTCTCTATTTCCTTTAATACAGTAAAAACTCATAAGCCAGGGGGTCTTCAACCAGCACCTCCTAGAGATAGAAGGGCTCTCCGCGCACGATGCTCGCGACGCGACGTCAGCAAGTAGTCCATTTTCCCTCAGAATATTTAGGGAAAAAAATTCCCCACTCGTGCCAGTATCATCGTTGCGCGGAAAAAGAAAAATGATCGGGAATTGGCGATTTCTTTGCCCACATCCAATCACCATGCGTTATTTGTGAGCCAAACCAGGAAGATTCTGCGCCAAAATAACAAGAAACGAAATAGGATGCTGTGGTTCAAAATGTGACAAACTTGCTAGGTAGCCTTAATAACGTTACAGATGAACTTGACAACCCGTGCGGAAGCCTTCTATCTCTAGGAGAAGGTGCTGCTTCAACGCATGGCCCTCAAACTTTTTTGTCGTGGCCCGCCGACCGTGTTTGGAATCAATAATAGAAATTATTTCGTAATTAATTAAAAAAATAGTTCCATAATTATTGAAAAGAAATTGGGCCTATCCCAGAATTATTGAAAAGAAATTATCCCAGAATTATTGAAAAGAATTGTTCTGGGAAAATTACTTTTCAATTATTCTGGGATAATTTCTTTTCAATTATTCTGGGATAATTTCTTTTCAATTATTCTGGGATAATTTCTTTTCAATTATTCTGGGATAATTTCTTTTCAATTATTCTGGGATAATTTCTTTTCAATGATTACGGGATAGGCTTAAATTAGTTTCAATAATTCTGGGAAAATTTCTTTTCAATTATTCTGGGATAGGCCTATCTTCCAAAATTATTGAAAAGAAATTATCCTAGAATTATTGAGAAAATAATAATTTCAAGATTTGCTGAAGAAAATAAATTTAGAAATACTGAAGTAAATAATTACACACACATACACAGAATCATTTGAGATAATTTCAGAATTACAAAAAAGTAACAACTAAAAAAATTTTCGGAATTGTTGGAAGAAATTACTCTAGAGCTAATCATCATTGATAACTAATAAAATAAATAATTTCATAACAAATGAGGCTCTTCAATTATTTTGGGCCCCGTTTGGTCTTTCTATTAAGATGCCATCTAGCAATTTTTTAAATACTTCAACATTAGTTGGCGACCCGCAGGCTTCGTGACTCATCATTTCTAACTTTCGGAATCTAATGTCCTTGATTAATGACTGAAAACAATGTAGGGAGAGGTAGCCCAGGTCGATAAGATACTCGCCTAAAGTACTGAAGGATGTTTCGAGGTTTCGCGAGTTCGATACCCGATTCTTCCTTGTCGGAAACTTTGCTGACGCGGAGGTACACAATAACAAGAAGCCTCACACCGAGATGTTAGCGCACCAATTTATCGGTGAACATTAAAAAATAGCAAAAATGTCGAACACTGACGTTCGGAATCACCAATAAGTTGTAGGTCCCGGTCTAATTAGCCCTCGTGTGCAGAAAAATGACCGTAGTATGATAAAATTGATCAAATGAAACCTATCTAAGGCCGGGATTACGCTATACAAGTTTCATAAAACTTCATTTTTAGGTTTTACAAATGAGCTTTCATGAAATTTTTGTTGTTTAATCCCGGCTTAAGACGGACATTATCAGACCTGAACCTGTCTTCGACGGAATGGAAAAAAAATAACCTGTTCAAAATAGAATACTATTTCAATCTCTTGACGTTTCATTTCGTACAGGTTTCACTGCATAATACAATAAAGAAAAAAAAAAGCGTGATACAAACAGCGAATATAGGTTCGGACCCACAGTCACCGACAAAATAGAGATTATGGGCAGGGCCACACTCTGCCAGTACTCAACAACGTACATCCGTCCTGTATAGTACAAGCAAATCTGTTAGGAAATTGAGAAATAATAAAAAAATCGAAAAAAAAAAAAACTAGAATATATATGCGTACGCCATCTGTACGTCATATTAAGAACTTCATATCAAAATGGAAAAGAAATTCAGATCATCACAGGATGATTGAGCAAGCTCTACTGTGCTCATCATCTGAGGATGATGGGAGCCCATTCTGATAATTAAATTCCTTTAAGCTGTAATAATGACTCATGATTTCTTCTTTTTTTTTTCTCCTGGAAATTGAAATACGGGACAAACAAGCTTTTCTCAAAGGAGAAAAAACTTTTTCATGGCCAAGGGCATTCCTTTGACATACGTGGCGTATGGCAGCCCTAAGACCTACTTATCCATCATTTAATGTCTGGGAAATCTTTCAGAGACTTTTCACCAAGTAAATTAGCATTGCAGAAGTGTCCATTAATTCCTTTTCAAGTACTCATTAAAAACCAAAGAAACAAAAATCGGCCATTGTTATTAACGCATGGTTATAAAGTCCGTAAACAGACAGAAATAAATCCCGTTGAGGGTTATCATTACCCCAAGATGCATGATAATAATAATCATGATGGTCCTATTCATGTCTGTTTGACGAGGAAGTAGCGGCAGCGGCCAAGCGTTGACCTCATGGAGTAGGTAGGCTGACTTTATTGGAATTGAATATTATGAATAAACTGTCCATTCATAAATAATATCCGTGTTTAGAATGAACATCCCCGGTAAATCGATTATCAGAAGGTCATGGGTTCAAACCTGATTTTCTGAATGACCTCTTATTTGCCATGTGTTTTCCAATTAAAGGGATATACCTATTCCGTATTCATGCCAAGAAATTGTTCAGGACGGTCATGACATGAACTGTTCGCGCGGTAATGTTGTGACTAGACACCATGTCTTTGGAGGATGCTTCCAGAGACGACTCGACATAATAACCTACATTCGTGAATTATCACAGCGGAATTATGATTCATGTTTGCGCTTCCTTGTTATAGAAATGTGAGAAAAATAATTATAAATTCGATTCAGTACGTAATTTACAAAATTTCGTATTATTTTTCTACAAAAAAATTGTGACTGATATTTGTACAGAATGATCTCTACGAATGGGTTCGAGACCACAGAGTCCATCACAAGTTCGCGGAGACCAACGCCGATCCGCATAACGTGAACCGGGGCTTCTTCTTCGCCCACATGGGCTGGCTCATGTCGAAGAAGCAGAAGGACGTCATCGAAAAGGGCAAGACCGTGGACATCAGTGACGTTTGGGCTGATCCCGTGGTTCGATTCCAACACAGGTGAAGTCTTATACCACTATTTTTCTTAGTTGAATTTCGTGTTAAGATAGTTTCATAAAGACTATTATAGGAAAATTCAATAGAAACCATTACCATTAGGGTCATCCTAACAGAGATTCAAATTTATGGTTTTGTCGCTTGTGGGCTATACAAAGATTGCCGCCCCTTTCTCGCATTCTAGTCCACCTTTCCTGACTACTCATCCATGAAATTTGACGCCCTGGGCAGTATCCAGCTTAGCCACCCTCCCCCACCCCTATAAATATGCTTCTGTGTACCACGGTCTTGGTCACTCACTAACCTGGTCCTTCACTCTCTAGCAGAGGCGTATTTACGGTTTTGCCGCCTGTGGGCTACCCGAGTTTTGTTGCCCCTCCTTCTCTCACTCTAGTTTAATCTCCTTGACCACTCATTCCTCGAATTCGCCACCCTGTGTTATAAATCGCTTAGCCCCTCTTCCCTCCGCACCTATAAATATGCTTGTGTCCTCTATGTTCTTCTTTTTGGTCACTCACATGCTTTCGTACTCTTTTGGCCTCTCCCATGCTCACACACTTTCTGTCATTCTAATGTTTACACACACTCTCTCTAGATCACTCTCATACTCACGCACTCTTTCTAGATCACTCTCGTACTCACGCACTCTCTCTAGGTTTACTCTTTCTCACGCACTCCCTCTAGGTTACTTTTCTCACTTTCTCACTCACTCTCTAGGTCACTCTTTTGGCCACTCACATGCTTGCACACTCTTTCTGTCATTCACATGCTTGCACGACTAGATCACTCCTTCTGTCATTCACATGCTTGCACGACTAGATCACTCCTTCTGTCATTCACATGCTTGCACGACTAGATCACTCCTTCTGTCATTCACATGCTTGCACGACTAGATCACTCTTTCTGTCATTCACATGCTTGTGCACTTTATAGGCCGCTCTTTCTATCATTCACATGCTTGCGCACGCTATAGGTAACTTTTTTGTTCACTCACGTGCTTGCACACTCTTTTTCTTACTCACATGCTTGAAAACTCTCTAGGTCACTCACTGACTTAGTGTTTCGCTCTCTGGGCCGAGGTGGATCCGCGGCATTCGCGAAAGGGGTCAAAAATGACTAAAAATTTGCTCACGTAATACCAAAGGGTTAAGATATAGTGGTTTTTTTCGGTTTTCTTCGAACTTTTTCCGGAACGTTAGCATCAATATCCGCCCTTGCACATAGGCTTCTGTGTGGAAGTCACTCGTTTGGTCCCTTACATGCTTGCACACTTTTTTAGTCATTCACTGACCTGGTCCCTCACTCACGAAGTCACTCTTTTGGTCACCCCCATGTTCACACACTCTCTAGATTACTCTTTTGTTCTCTCACTAATGTAAAAAAAAGCTGTGGGTGCTCGAGGCCTCACAGCATGGCCCCCACATCCTGATGCGGGGCCCCTAGGATGGTACCTTTGGCTGGCCCCCAGACCAGACTTTTCACGGGCCGCTTTATAGTTAATTTATGGCGTGAAAAAACAAAAAAATGATGAGAAGATCGTCCCGGGCCCTGTCAGCCTCCCACTTGTGGGGGCCATGTCCCACAGCTCTGATTTCACTGATTTATGCTACAAACTGTACTGTGAGTTTTTAACACAAATGTATCTTCCATTTAGATTCTACGTACCGCTAGCTGCATTATGCTGCTTCGTGATACCATCCGTGATACCGTACTACTGCTGGAACGAAACTTGGAAAGTTAGTTTCTTCGGTGCCGGTTTCTTCAGGTACGTACTCTGTCTACACTTCACGTGGTTCGTCAACAGCGCCGCCCACCTCTGGGGTATGAAACCCTACGATAAGAGCATCAGCGCCACCGAGGCCAAATGGGTATCTGCCCTGGCCATCGGCGAAGGCTTCCACAATTACCACCACACGTTCCCGTGGGATTACGCCACCAGCGAACTGGGTTACAGATACAACTTCACCACTCTGTTCATCGACTGCATGGCCTACATCGGACAAGCCTACGACCTCAAGACCACCAATCCGAGGATCATCCACCAACGGAAATCCAGAACAGGAGACGGCTCTTATTTCGAACTGTATAAAGACAAACACGCCTAACAAAGTGATGGGAAGATGGGAATGCAGTGGGAGAAAAAAGTGAGAGGGGTGTCAAACGTTTGACCAAAGCATGATGATGGGCTTTAAAACGAGTTACCAGTAAAGGACCAATCGACGACGTGCTATCAAAAATGAATTATTGTATTTGCGAGTCAAATTATGTGTTTAAAATAGCTAAATGTGAACAAGATCGTCGACCAATATGATTGGTCGATATTCCGAGTCGGATTGACTGTTATTGCAATTTTGATAATCATATCTATCTATCTGTCCATTTGATGAACTCTCGTCAAATTTCTATCCTACCCCCCTTTTTAATGCTATTATCTCTATATTATACATGGGCAAAACACTACTTCTCTATCCTTCTCATAATGATTATACCAGAATCTTTTTTTTTATCGAATGATTATCTTATATATTTTTTTATGTGTTTCTGTTGAATTTCAATTTATTTTGTGAGAAATAAAATTTTTCTTCTTCCTGTATATGTGTGTGTATTTGATTTTTTTTTCTCCTTAAATGAAGTCAATGCGCCAAATCATGGCGAAATATTTCATTTTACGAGTAAATTAAAAATGTGTCTGTTCGTAAATGTTGGTAATAGCTGCAGATTGCCCATCGAAAATATGTCTAAACATATGGCATGACGCGGGGGGAAGGAAGGAAGGAAGGGCCCATCAAAGATCCCAGCCTAGGGGACCTGCTCCAGGATATGGAGGCTTATACCATGATGATGATACCTTATGCTGTATGGGGGGGATTTTTTTTTTTCTGCACAGCAAAAAAAAAAAACTCCTATACGGAAGCGCATTCTCAGACTTGAAACGTCCATATTTTGCAAACTTATTCACCGTGAAAAAAAAACATGCCCTTGGGGCCATTCAAGTATTACGTAAACAGATTTCTAGATATTTTTGATCCCCCCCCCCCTTTATCAGCAAAATTTCGTCAGCAGCTTTGAATATTTCATATCTTCAAAAAGGGTGGTTGATGACGTAAGCAACCTTCAAAGCCCCCTTCCCCCTTGTCATCAAAAGCCAGCAAATCAGAAACCCCCTTCCCCCCCTCGATGCTGACGTAATACTTGAGTGACCCCTTTCTCACTTTTACTCATAACCAATAAACGGGTAAAAATTTGTCAGCAAAAAATATGCCTTCTAGAAAATAATTATACAGTAGTGTTTATTATATCACATGAGATAAAATATTTATTATATCAATGAACTGGAACCCTTCCTGCCACCTATCAGATAAAACTGTTACAATTCTTCTATCGAAATTAGTGGCCGGTTTTTAATTAATGCGCCGCATAAAAAAAATATGATGTGATGTCAGGTAATTATTTTATAAGCAATAATATTTGTTAAATTATCATATTTGCCTCAAAATTTTGACAGCTAATGTTTGTGTGTTGTAAAATAATATCAGTAAAAAAAAAAAAACTTACTAAGTGTTACTTAATCTATACATTCTTTTGGATTACAAGCTAACCTAGCAAGTATTACTAATGTTATTTTACAACGCACAAATAACAATTGTTAAAATTTCAAGGCAAATTTGATGATACTACTAATATCATTAATAAAATATCTACTAATATAATAACGATCTTTTTTTCATGGGGCAAATTAATCAAAAATAGGTCACCAAGTTCAATGGAAGAATTGTAACAGTTTTATTTGATAGGTGGCAGCAGAAGTTCCAGTTCAAAGAAGTTTCTCTCACATGTAATATGGTACTGTACTGCAGTGGTTACAAACCATTTTTAGCCCATGGCCCTATTGGACCATAACTTTTCCTTGTGGCCCCACCCCGTCTTACCCAGAAGCCTATACCCTTTTACAGCAGCGAGACCCTTTCTACTTAGTATTGAATTTCGTCAAGACTGAATTTGTAAGGAACAAAAATTTTATACATGAGATCAATCTCTGTATAACCGTAGGCCAGTGAAACCTCGCTACAATGATACTCGATATAACAATCTCTTTTTCTTGTGATTCGCAGAACATCGTTATATCGATGTTTTACTGTTTTTAACATTTAACACACTCTTTCTCACCATATTATTATATTAAAGTACTTTGAACGGTATGACTGAAATGAGTTTTGCACTTGCAATTAAAAAAAAATTACAAGTCACTATACCTTGCCACTTCCTGTTAAGAATTTAATCTTCCACCCTAATATTCAGGATCGATAAGAGATGCGAATAAATGATGGGGAGAATAGCCTTTTCATATTTTAATTTTATGACTTAGAAATAATGTATCAAGTCAGCATTTTGGAAAAAGCTCCATTCATTCATGACGAAAATCTGCACTATTTGCACAATGTCTCAGTAGCCGATATATGGAGTGCTATAGAAATGGGTTTTAGTAGCTTCATTCAATCTTTGAACTCTTCACGCAATTTTAAATATCTAATTATGTCAAGTAAACCTATATTTCTATGCACCTCATGGAGGTAGTCACTCATTATAATTAAAAACCATTACGATCAAAAATGTTTCTAAGAATTTCAATTATTTATGTGTTATATCTGATGTCTCCCACCAGCTTTGGTCGTATAGAATAGGGAACGTCTGTCGATCATACACCAGTCCCATGATGTCGGTCCTGAAATACTTTTACATTCTTGTTACAGGCAACATAATACTATGTATAGTTAAACAAGTAATTAGAAAAATATGCTGAAACTAATTCTCGTGGAGAAAGCCAATGATATCAGCTTTTTCAAGTTTTTAACACATTTTTACCATGAAATCTTTTACAATTATTTTCTACAAGCATGTATTATATAATTATAGTTTAAATTCTATAATATTTTTTATGCTCAGACTAACATTTTGTGTAGTAATTTGTTTTAATATGTGTGCTTTATTGGAAAAATAAAATTAAATGTTTCACATCTAGGTGAGATATTTGTTTGAGTTCTGTTGATCAGCCTCATTATCATCAAGAGTTCCGCAAAAAACTTTATGTTGGAAACTCCTGCTCTAAATAATGATATTCCATTTCTCGATGTAATCAAATAACAAGTGTTCATATGATTTCATTGCAATTTGAATTAAATTTTCAAATCCTTATTGACCACAAATACAGGAACTCTGCTACAACATAACACAGTTGTGTCATGCAATATGATGTCAAACACATTGTGTAATAAGTTTGAATCCGTAATACTGTTTCAATACATCAATGAACAAATGTCGTCAAAATTTAAATACACATTGATTTGTTGAAAACTTTATAAAATAAAGTGAAACAATAAAACTTTTCTCATGATACTTATTTAAAAAATGCATGAGCAATGATATTCTAATATATCATTTATAATTAGAAAAATATAACATTTAAATTAAAAAGGCAGACTAATTTATATAAAAAAACTTTATTTTAAACAAAAAAATTAGTAAAAGACATAATGGATTTGGCAACAGAAATTGGATGCAATCATGTTTCATGTGTGTATTATGCAAAATAGCATATTTTAGCATCATTGTATAAGATATACAGCTGTCTTCTCTTGAAATACTCTTAGTTATGAAAATCACAATTTGTCTAATACAGTAAAACCCCTCTCTCATGGTCACCTTCTTTTTTATGGCCAAATAATAAGTCTTATCTAAGTCTTAGTAAAGTCGTATTTTAAATGTTTCAATAAGAACCCTCTTTCTTATGACACATATTTTTGGGATGTCCGCAAAAGAGGAGTTTTATTGTATACAGTGCCCGCCGCTGATCAAAATTGTGTTTATCCAGACAATTTTGATTTTATGAAGCAGCTGATTTTTAGAACTATTGAATCAAAAACTAAAATTCAAATACATATTTTTGAACAAAAGTGACATAAAGTAAAAATGTAATGCACTCTGTGCAGATGAATTGACAATTTTATTAATGAATATAGTTTACTATTAATTAATTAAACTAACACATGCAGTGTGTCTATGTTACTGCCAAAGCCCAAAGTCAGCCAGTTCACAAACTGGCCAGCCCAGTTGATCTGGCCAATGTTCAAATTTCACGCTTTCACTGGGCTTTAGCCAGCTCATATATGTTGAGCTCTTTTTATTCCTATATATGGATCACTAAGATATTGATACTCAGATTCCCTTGATTGTTTGAATTGCCATAGATAAACGTAATTATGACCAGCTATGGCAAATTATAAATGGCCATAATTATCTAAAAAAAAATTGGCAACATGGCGATGAGCCCCGAATCATATGGATCAATATATAGCCAGCCAAAGAACAGAAAAATCCCTGAATTTTGGACATTAGCCGGGTGAACTGGCCAACTTCGGGCTTTGGCAGTAACATATATACTTTTTTACATTAAAGAAAATTATGCCCCTTTCATTTCCTTGAGGACTTGGATTAGTCATTTTGGCAGAGTCTGTCATTACCATTTTGAAAAACAGATTTTAAAAGCCTACATGGTCAACTATCGCTTTTGATTTTATGATTTTTGTTTTAAAAATTTTCTTCCTCAACGTTTGAAGTTTTGTAATTAATTTCTCTAAATGGCAGTAGACCATAAGTGTACTTGATTTAGTAGTAAAAATATCCACATTTTTGAGTTTCCTTTCTTTCGTCACTTTTATAATCATTCGTGACCAAAATGGCTTTTTTTCCCCCTTTGTTTAAATTTTCTTTTAAAAACCGAATTCCAGATGTCAAAAATGAGACCAAATAATTCACAAGTTTGAATTTCCTTTCCATGGACCCCACATCCTGCAGTAGAGTGGAGATCTTCACGGCCTCCACTATTATGAATTTATAGTGTGAAAAACAAAAAGCATGAGAATTATCTCAGGGGCCCCGGAACTCCCACTCACCTCCAATCAGTTCTTAATTAAAAATTATTAATTTCAAAAAAAAAATTTGATTTTTTTAAAGCTTCTTAATTTTATTAAACAAACATTTTATAATGTGATTAGCATTGATTTGATTTTAACTATATGATTTTATACAGCGACTGATTTTATTAACCAGCAATTTCATTAGCGGCGGGTACTGTGTCAGAGAATGCAGTGATCAAAATGTTTATTTAAAGTCATGTCATGTAAATGGCACATCACATTTATAATGTGTCACATATGCCAAACATTACAGGAAAAAACCAATTTAGAATAGGATCTTCGATGGCATGAGTTCAAGCATAAATAAAAGCCACAATACATTATTTTCTTTAGAGATATGAAGTCAGTATTTGTGCTTCACCTTCATACATACATACAGTACATTGATTCAATACAATGGAACATAAAATAGCATGCAATCCAAATTATGAACAAAAAATACTCTATGGAAATGTTCAGACTTGCGAGCATAAATATCAGACAAGATCACAGGAAAAACAGCCATTTGACATACAAGACAAACTAGGGTGTTGTGTAAAACTCGTAGTCAACGACTTTAACCACAATGTATATTGTATGCATCTTGTAAGAAAAACTATTCTTAATTCTGGGCTTGGGAAATTGAAATTTAAAAAAAAATTAGGAGATAAACATTTTTGTTTCAGAGTAAAGTGGGTCAAAATATTTTTTTTTTTTTCCTGGAACTTGATTACCATTTTTCGTGGTTGTCAACATGCTGACATAAATTATGAAAATTTTGTGTTGCGTCCTCCGTCTCCAATCAACAAATCACATTTTGAAAATTTCAGGAAGTGGTGTTAATTTTCCAGTCGCCATAGTGACCTGCAATTTTTTAAACCGTGGTATAATGTATGGGCTGGACAAATTTATTGCCCAACATGCCCAGGGCATGTAAAAATTTTGATATCAGGCATGTATTTTTTTTTTCCAATCACATGCTCAGGCTGGTGTATGAAAAAATAAAAAAATGAATGCTGTTTTTTTTTTCAGCGACAATAGAAGTGTTCTCACACACAACAACGGTTCGAATGATTTTCGATTTTTTTTTCAAATCATGTGATCCTCACATATTCCCAAGGGATCCGCATGATCTGTCCAGGGAATTTGTAAGTGATTGACAATCACATTACTCTTGAATTTTTGTACTTACGTTCAAAATTTTGATTTTTTTTTTAAATTTCTTACATCACTTTTAACTTTTTTATGCAAATAAATCAATTTTTTTTTAATTTTTGAAGTACAGTAGTTTTCTGCAGATTAAATGTGTAAAAAACATTATAATTTCTTCCTGTGAGTTATATTATTAAACTTTTATAGTGTAATATCCCTGCTTGAGGGGTTTGAATCGTTACAGTTATTTTGATAATTTATTTTTGTGAAACATTTTTTCAATATATACAAATTGTATAGATTAAAATAAGTACAAAAATGTAAATTTTTTTTACAAAAATGTGACAACTTTCCATTCCTTGAAAATTTTCATTTTTGATTGATAAAATTTTCATTTTTGATTGATAAAATTTTCACAAGCAGATTAAATGCCACTGCAGACTATATGCAGGAAATTACAGTAAGTCCAGTGTTATTGTGTGTGATAATATATAGTTGACAGGCATATAAAACTATTTTTTATGACTTTTTTTGAGATTTTTCAAATATACAAGATGTTCTGTAAGTCATAACTTGGCATTTATTTCATTAACCATTTATCGTAGAAGTATGGTTCAAATTTAAAATATCAAAGTTTTATATTTTTATATTTTATCCATTATACAAATATCAGCTCAAAATGTGTTCAGATATAACACCCTGTCCTGAAAAACTCAATTAGAAACTTGTTGCCCTATCTTTTCTGGGCCAATAAAAAAATTCCATGTTTCCAAGTGCAATATTCACTGAGATATTTGAATTCAAAATTCAGGGAAAAGACATTGTCCGTTAGTTTATGCAGTTTCTTTCCCAACTCTTGAATTCAAATATCTCAATGAATATTGCACTTGGGAACAAGTGCAAGAAAAAAGAGACAGGGCAAACAACTTTCTACTTGAGTTTCTTAGGACATATAAAAATTCAGATCTTTAATTCGTGAAAAACTGTATTCTCACTCTCAAAACTGGTACAGGGTGATTTCTGAGCACATTTTGAGAATTTTTTTATAAATTGAAACCACACCTCTACGGCGTATGGTTAATGAGATAAAGGCTGTATTAGCACTTGACACCCTGTATGAGGAGGGTTAAAGTCTGACTGGTGTAAGTCAAATGATCCTTATTATGCGAAAAGGGTTTTACTAGAATTGTTTTCATAGAGTTCCATGTTACAAATTTTGTGATTTCTCAATCTAGTGGAGAACTACTGAAGCTGAGACTTAGTTCACTTTTTCTTTCAATAGTTTAGCACTGCTAGACTGCATTTCTGGAATTAAGTCAGAATTGTTGGAAATGTGTGACATACCACTCTGGCTCTAACCCCCCATATGAGGCTCTTGTGCACCAGTAACAGTAATTTCAAAGGTGTAGAATAAATCAACAGATTTGTCAATATGTTATGCATGACAGTTTGCTCCAAGATAAAGCTTTCAAGATGAGATTAACTTCCAGGAATGAATTATTATATTCTGATAAGTTAAGATACCACTCTATCAAAAAATAACGAGAAAAAAAATACCACAGATTTCAATCAATGTCCATCCAATTTGCATCAATATACCAATAAAATATATTAAGTTCTTCACATTCCACAAAAATTTAAATAAAAATTACATACATCATTCCAAACTAGCGTGGCATCTCATTGCAATCAAAATATCACTTCATGGTTTTGGGGAAGGGGGGGGTCACCGATTCAAAAATTTAATTTTTTCTGCTTCACATCGAGTATAAAAGTTCTGATTTTCATGGGACCCAGGTCGATCACGAGATCATTCTTCGCTTTGATTCCGTACCCTTGATCTGAAAATAAAAATTTACAAATTATGGATTTGCACAATTTTTATTAAAATAAAAATACTCGAGTAAAAAAAAGCAGAAAATTATCTTTAGATATTGATGAGAAGCTGCCAAAGTTTGATAATTATAATGCTGTATATAATAAATAGCATTTTCTTTTGGATTTCAATCATTTAGTAGAAAGCAAAAAATTGTCCTAAGGTAAACTGCCAGCAGAAGCTGTCAGTCAGCATACAAAAACAAAAATACAGTAAAAAATATAAAATTTTTTTAAATTTCAATCATCAAAAATATTCAAAGAAATCAGGACTGTAGCACGCCTTCTCAGAGCCCTGGTGCAGATGTTTCCTTGAGGACTCCCTGAAAGGGTTTATGCTCAGAAAAATAAGGGGTTTGTTCCCCTAATCTCATATTTCAATGACTAAAGTACAGTATATATACACACTCTGCTTAAAAATATAAATAGGCTGAAATTGGATTGGGATAGGTCCAGTAACAGTTCTACAGGAAGGGGAATCAAAAACACCTATGAAAAACATAGGATTTTTACCAGGAAAAAAGCTGAACACACATTTTGGAAAAATGAATCCCTCATGTAGATTATTTCAAACATGAAACTGTCAAAACTTCTGAAAAATAGGCAAAGTAAATGTATGTTTTTGTGAGGTCCCAGCCTAGTTATAGGCCTGAAAGAAATGCATCTTCGATGCAATTACACAAAATAACTCATTTCATTAAACTGATTGTTATACTCAGGCACACAGTACCATACCACCAAAAAATAAAATAAATGGATTACCCATACACAAGTTTTAGTACAGCCGGCTTCATACACTACAAGGTCTTTAAAAAATGTGTGTGTACAAACTTCTAAGACATGGAGGGAGCACAAACGTAAATAACAATCATAGCAATGCAAGGTAACAAAAACCATCTTCATGGTTTTCGATAGATGACATTGTTCAGCAGAGAGAGAATGCTCGTGACTTTTTCAGGACATATTAAAACCACATTCTGAAACAAGTTGACAGTTCACAAATGCAGATATGGCTGATATGGAACTCAATTATGCAGTAGCAGACAAGCTATTGTATGACTGTACCGGAAATGATGTGCAGTGAAACAAGTGTCAACTTGCCACACAAATCACTGCTTCTGGGATTACATCATATAAGAGATGGATGGTAACTACTTTGTCGAATTTAATGAGAATCTTATAGCTTGTATCTCTGTAGCTGGTGCAATGATCCAAGACACGCCAGGCATTTTCCAAAATGTTGGTTTGTGATCCCATGTACCGATACTGTCAAATGTACTCATGGTCATCCCTGCCTCTGAGCACTTTCCTGTAACCTCAATGCAGTTCATAAATGTCTAACGGATGATAAAAAGCACTTGTTCTCATTCAATTTTTGTTTTTTGTGTACACCAGTACTTGAAGATGCCATTTACAACACTGCATTCTTATATCATTCAGATTTGCATTTGTGTACCCAGACTCAGAAATTTGTACATTTCTGCAACACACCTTGTATATCAAAGCACATATATCACATTACATCATAACAAAAATTTTTAATTATGACAATAAAATTTATCATACCTGCAGTATTTAATGGGGTGCTCATCCTTATGGAGTCTTTTGACAACCACTGGAGTTTGTTTGTCTGGGCAGCATTTATGAATTGGTTAGCACCCAATGTAGTCTCTTCAATAGAAGATATGTCAAAGGTAGAAAATAAATTCTGGAAATGAATAAAATATTCCAAACTTTTATAAAACTGTAAGATTATCAATATAAGGATAATTTTTCATGAAATAATCAGTAAATAATAAGTCTTTTTTGATATTAAACACCTGAGACACTGTTTCTGGTAAAAAATTATTTGAAACAATGAAGAAAAACTATGAATGATCAAGGCCTATTGTCCAATTTTGGGTAGTTATAATTAGAGTTTAAGTGTTCTGAAGCCCATACTTTGAAAATGTTTTCATGAAGGGATAAAAAGAATTCTCAAACCCTTTTTACAGATTGAAAATCTCAGCATAGCTTTTTATGTGAAATCACAGAGTTTGTGAAAGAGTTTTACCAACACAAAAAGCATGTTCTTGGAAACTCATTAGTGGATTAATGAGAATGGTGATGGTTATGCTACGAGATCTCTAGATACCCTGCCATGAAGCTTGATGCGATGCCATTCCGTAAAATGCTTACAAAATGTTAGCATGTGCCATACACCAGTGTTTCTCAACTGCCGGGTCCTGGCATCAGTCAAACCCGGCTGCAAGTAGTTGAACGTTTCATTTTTACCCATTTATCATATGTATGACCGTGCCTGCCACTCACAAAAATGAAATCACCTTGGCTGTGGGCTTCCAAAGGTTGAGAACCACTGCCTTATACTATAGGCGAATACAGGGAAAGGGGACATGCCCCCTTCCCCGCTGTTCAGAGAAAAATTTTATATTATGGGCATATGTGGTACAGAGGGGATGGAAATTTAACCCCCTACCCATTTGAGGAGCTTGTATCCGCTCATGCCCTACATAGATTTATTCACAGGGATGCTAAGTGGGCTAAATTCCCAAGGTAGCAAGCACTGAGAGCATAGGCAGAGATAGACTTGGAAGTCTGAGGGCATGATGATGATGATGTCAATTCATATATGCAAAAACATTAGATCTGTCCACTTCACTTTTGATGCTGGGGAGGGGGGGGGGGGCAATGCCCCCGCCCATGTCTGAGAGGTGGAAAATTTTAGTAATGGGGGGGGGGGGTGGAGTCAAGAAAATTAGAATAGAATGAGATGAGAATGGCCAAATTGGTAGAGATCTGACAGTGGCAAAACCCATAAATCCGCTCTTTTGACCCTACAATTATAATAGAAACCACCTTCCAGGGGATAATGACAGAGTTATTTTTACCACTTGATTTCTTTTCCATCCCTTCATTAAAACATTATAGAAGTTTCATAGCTTTCTGATGCCTTTCTAGTCAAGGTTACAGACAGCCCAGAAAACGTCGCCAAGAAAGTTATGCATTATTGGATTTATTTTTCTTACTGTCAAATTAACTTTTGTTGGTTCTGATAGATTTGTAGAGAACGAATCATCAAATTCATAGAAGTCTTCAAGGCGAAGCAGTACAGTCCCTCGTTTCCAAGGTTCCAGAGTCAAGAGATGAACATTCGGCTGCAGGGACCGTGTCAAACTACTGAACTGCAAAATAAAAAGTTTTTTGTAACTAAAGAGCTTCTGAAAATTCATTCAATGCAAAGCAAATGTCTCATAAACAGCATTATTCCAATCAGCAGTTATGTTCTGTATCCTGCACTTGATGAAGCTATTCTATCAGGGAAGCAAGGAGAGTGGGACATGTAGTAGTCCCCACTGATAAAGACATTCACTCAATCTACTGAAGGAAAAAATGTGATTTAACGAGTAAACAGAATCTATCTTTACTCAAAGGCACTACTTTGCCTAAGAGAAAGAGATGCCTTATCACACAACTTATGACCACTACTACTTAACCATATATGCGCCTCATAAACATTCCACTGAGGAATTTCTAACACACTGGTACATGCAGGGACATGTGTGTGTGTGCAATCTGTAGTCCTGAAGTATTTATGTTGTCAGAGTTGTGCATTTTTTCATGTTTTTTCAGGATCTGCCATGTCTTAACGCAAGGGCATGACATGGCATGGCAGGCCTCAAGTGCATAAGTGACCTTGTGAAAATGAGATATGATTAAAATTTTCCACAGTAATGCATGTAAATGATAGGCAGGCATTTCTAGACAGGGGTGAGGGTGTCAAAAAAATCATTTTGCTCATGGGTTCATGATAGTCTTTAGACGGCCCTGCATCTATCTTCTATATTTTGAAATTAAAATGGTAATTGCTTGAATTTTCATGTTATATAAGTATTGTGTTGAAGGTCTGCTTGCTCTCTTAGGAGAGAGACTTTTTTAAATGGGAGATCCATTTGTGTGTGTGTGTGCAGATGACTACTTTGGCTAAGCACATGACTTTTGCAGTAAGTCCCCACATCAAGGAGTTAGAGCACATAACTTTCTGTGCATTACATATCTTCTGAGGGAGAAATTTGTCACGAACTATAACCATCGTCTGATTAGTCCATAATTGCACAGAATGATCACAGTGCAACAGAAATGATTTTGAAAAACTATTCATGATTATTAGATCTAAAACAAATAATGCACAAACTATCAACTTATATTTAAATAAATACTGAAGAAACACGCTATCTTACCTCCCATTGAAGCCAGATATTTAATTTCTGAAATCACCTCAAAACCCAAACTTTGCATCAGAAATAGCACACAAAATGGGGTTAAATGGATAAAGAACAATAATTCAATATTGAGAATATAGTCGAAAAGCACATAAAACAAACCAAATAATGCAAACAAATGAAAAATGATAAACAAAAACATTACCCAAAATTCAAAAAAGAAAATAATTAAGGAGTAACAAACTTCTTTACTTTGGGTGTGATGTTCTTTAAAACTTCTGCTTCCGACCCATTGTAAGGGAAAAAACTGAGCTGAGGTTGCATGTATAATTTTTGTGCCAGAGGACGATGCTTTGATGCAGAACTTTCAATATCGCTGATGATTAATTTGTGCAAACCACGTATAACCAAGCCTTTGCCATCTACCCCAAGTTCATTCAGAGCCTCACCGACACCAAAAGCATCATCGTGCAAAAGTCTCCTATGAACCTTAAATGAAATATCCAATTATCTTGCTTTCATTTCAGATGATGAAAAAGGTAAATGTGCATTTTTATTGTGAATGAAAGCACATACAGAGACTTGCTTTGATATCATTGTGCACAGGAGAATTTACATTCATATATAAGTCAAAGACATGGTGCTTTTATCACAGTGAAATTTTATAAATGCAGAATAGCATATTTGCAAGATATACAGAAAACTGGACGTTGTGTGAAGATGCTAATTTTTTTTTTGGAAAGATGCTAATTTTTTATTTTATTGGATCAAAATTCATCTCTCTGCCGGGAATCAAACCCAGGTCCCTCAAATGCCAAACGAGTGCTCTTACCACTAAGCTACAGAGGAGATAGAATACTTCTTCCTTAGCTCCTCAGTAGCATAGATAATGGTAAAAGTACTCATTTGGCATGCAAGGGACCTGGGTTTGATTCCCGGTAGAGGCAGAGAAATGAATTTTTATTTCCAAAAAAATAAAAGTCAACATCTTTTTAAAAAAGTAAGCATCTTCACACCATATCCAGTTTTCTGTATATCTTGCATAAACAAGTGGAGAGCAACATCATGCCATATAAATAGCAAATTTGTTATATAATTAGTACACAACCATTTAGATCATTATTTTACATATATTTAATGAATAACAGGTAATAATACAATGAAAATCCCATATAACTGATACCTCTCACAGTGATAATCGCCTACATAACGATACTGCCCTCTGGTACCGATGCTCTTTTCAGTGTTAATATACCACTAAAAGGATAAATTCTTTACAACCATGCATTTCTTCAATCCCTTGAGTATTGTTTTATAAAGGAGTTTCATTGTACTTATAATAAATAAAAAAAACTTGATGATGACAAAACTGTCTATAACAATGAATAAGTATAGCTTTATTATACCATGAGCTCAATCGAGCCATTTTTCAAGCTGGATCCTCCTTGACTTCGATCTGTAAGAACTGTGAATTGCAAATCTTTAGATTTATCCTACAAATAAATGAGTAAATATGAATATTGTTCAATAAGATAACACAAGAGATGCATGCTGTATTTATTCGAAATCGAATGCACACATTATGATTCCAAAACTGAGCTTATTCAATCTGACACGTATTAGAACATTACAAAAGTGCTGAAAAATATGCCATTTTATATGAAGTTGTAGAATTTTTTCTACGTTGTGAGTGGAGTTCATTTACATTAATCTCTGCAAGAATTGGCTGAATCCATTATAGCAAAGGTGGGTATATAATTATGTCATATTTAGAGTTCTTGTATCAGAGTTTGGCTTATATATGTATGAAAATGTCTTGTTCATCTTTAATTTATAAGAACCTCATCATATTTAAAATATTACTGTCCCCCCTGAATGAGCGGTTATGGCAAAAATTAAAAAGATCATACACACAGTAGCTCGAGAAATAATTCTCATATTTTCTTGACCTTCCCTGATTATACAGAAAACTATGCATAAAGCAAAAAGTATCAGAAATAAGTAAGGCTATAGAATAACTAAGCTGCAACTAATTATCTATGCTAAGGTGCCCCAAAATATAAAATATTGCTTCCCAGAGGCATAAGGGGATACAGACCCATCGAACCTGCAGGGAGGAAAGGGGATAGTACATGTACAGTGTATGGAGGGGCAAAGGTTTATCTCTTTCCTCTCATCCACGTCAATCAGGACTGTGACTAGGATTTTTGCTGCCCAGGGCAAACATTATTTTACTGCCTACACAGGTTTAAAATTTTATAATTTTGTAATGGTGTTCTTTGTTCCCACCTAAAACTGCCACCCCTTAAATTTTGCTGCCTGGGGCAGTTGCTTCCCCCCCCCCCCCCAGTTACGACCCCGATGTCAATAATACAATTTTTACACTGAAGGACCCCACCCATATATATCTGCTTATGTCTAAAGGATGCTGGAACAATATGAAGAGACAGTCACAAAACTTATACAGTCGATGCTCATCATAACAACCCTTTTCCATCACTGCAAAATGTGGTACAAGGAAAGATAAAAATAATGGCTGAAACCGAATTTGGGAAAACGAACCCTTTTTCTTCCCAAAGTAGGGGGGTAGTAGTTTCCTAAACTGGGTAGTTTAGGAAAAAATTCTCAGCAGAAGTTATTCAGATTAGGAAGATTCTACTGTGTATTTTTGGAAATAAATAGATCCTCTTTTCATCATGTTATAAATGAGGTTAAAAAACTTTCAAAAATGAAGTTACTTACTCGAATATATATCCTGCTATTCACTGGATAATAATTTCCAGCCACAGGCTCAGTAACATTCAGTGTCCAAGATGAACGGTTATTCCTCCTGAAATATGGAGAAAAATGAAAAGAGATCAATTTATCATAATTTCTGGCAGATTATACATTAAAACATCAGAACTTCTAATTTTTGAATAATGGATTGATGCAACTGTAAAGAACTCAAAAATGTCTGTGTTTTTTTTGTTTGTTTTTTTGAGAGGTTAGAATAGGAATATATATATAAATATATATAGATGTTACTAGAAAAATCAACATTTTTTCTAAAAAAAATGTGACCTCTTCTATTCCTTAATACAGTCCGCGCCACTTAATGTGATCACATCAGGACTCTGGGTTTCTGATAACAATAACTGAATGACGTCTATATCTGAAAAAATCCTGTTTACAAGTACGGTGATCATACAACCCATTTGGTTAAACATTTGGTAAATGTGTATTAGTAAAACAGGACAATTCTTTTTCCTTCCCACATAATTAGCCATGAAATGTTCAATCTTGGTTTTTTTTTGTTTTTTTTTCCTATTCTAAAACAGAACTTTCTTCCCCTTTAAGCTAGAATTCTGCATTGTTTTTTCCAGCCATTGCAAGGCATTAGAATAGAACTGCCTAATGTATATCACCAATTACAATATTTTTTTAATGTACAACACACATCATTGATCACATCAAAGTCTCTCGGAAAAAAGAAATTTTAATTGAAAGAAACTGATCAAGAACTGAAAAAAGGGGGTTTACCATACATTTGCTTTCATTATAGAAAGGCTATTGCAAATGCAGCTCCGAAAAAAACCTAGACAACAGTAAATACTACGGACTGATGATAACATAAGGA
Source organism: Pholcus phalangioides (assembly GCF_987345545.1). NCBI lineage: Eukaryota > Metazoa > Arthropoda > Arachnida > Araneae > Pholcidae > Pholcus > Pholcus phalangioides. The sequence goes on along the minus strand of NW_028301616.1, from coordinate 17,498,548 downwards.
CGGAAATGCTTGTTAAGAAGGAAAGGAAAAGAGAGCACCTCGAAGTCTCCTACATAGTCTTGCATCATGGTATCATGATAATGATAATGTAGAAAGAAAAAAAATTTTTTTGGTTAAACCTCAGCTTCAAAATGTGCAATAAAAACTTTTGGCGGGAAACGTGTTTATAGTCCCGATGACTATAAACACATTTTTTCTTATGTTATGGTATTGGCCCAGTCCGCTTTTTGCAAAAGTGATAACAATACCCAAATGTTAATATTATCTGTGATTTTAATAAGCAACATCGAATGTATACCATTATTGATGAATGAAAATTTCACAAGTAAGTTATTTGGTCCTGCCGATTATACACTGCCATTTTTCTCCTTGAAGTTGTGGAATTCAAATCTGCAGATTATATACCAGAAATTATGGTAGTTATGAATTTGAAAACAAGAGGGGGAAAAACTGATCATGATGTTACTATAATTATGTATTATGATGTTACTGTACTTTTAATTGTTAAAATTAATGAAGATTTTAAAAGGACTTACACTCGCTTCTGGATCTCTCTTCCATTGGAATCTGTGAAAAATGTATCAGATGAATCAAGATCAGTGTCAAATCTGGTTATTATCTCTTTTCCTATCTTGTCACTGTGAAAAAAAAAATGATGGTAATCTTATGGTATTCATTATAAATATAAAGAATGATAATAGAGTTTGTACAAGTCTGCGAAGTATAACCCACATGGATAACTGAAGCTTGAGACAATTGTTAAGCATTCAACTTTTTCTACCTAACATTTAACGAGATTTTTTTTTTTCAATTTTAATGAATGTCAGCAAAAGAAAATTGCAGCAATTCACACTAAGATATACTGATTCATATTTTCCTTTATCTATAGAAAAGAAAAATTTCTTAATTCTCTAAACATTTTTTGTACTCATTGTTCCAATCCGATAATAAACTGAAAAAAAAATTTTTTTTTTTTTTGTTTTTGTTTTTGAAGATTGTGTAAACAGATTTTTTGATCCCATGCAGGGCCATCTTAACAGCATCATGAGCCACCGGGCCAAACGATTTTTCTGAGGCCCCTCTACCTAGTAAATTCCAGAAAATTTCAACCAGATTTCATTTTTGTGTTGGGGCTTCCTCTTTTCTCTTGAGGCCCCCAGGCTGTGTCCTGGTGGGCCCATGCATTAAGACGGCACTGATCTCGTGCTGTCCACACAATATTCTTACTAGTGTTCTGTGTTCTTGAAAGTGAGAAAATTCAACTTTCTCACATATGCAGCATTCCGTTTTGTAACAAAAAGTTATTTTGATCAAAGCTGACTTTCTGGCTAATCGCATTCATTGAGGCAGAGTTGTCATCATTGTTTCCCAGAAGCCTGAAAATTGCAGCGGACACAAACAATGAGTGGTACAAAAAAAAAGAAAGAAATAAAATGGCTGAAAAACTAGAGAAAAGGTCAAAATAGACCTTCAGTGAAGAAAAAACATCAAAATATCCCCCCCCCCCACCTCCCCAGGTAAAAAATATTTCGGCCAAAGTGTCTGGATTATGGGTGCTAGATTCGGGAGTTCCTACTATAAACTTCCCAAAAATTGACATCTAATTTATAGACATAAAAAACAACTGCAATGTCACTGTGTCATTTGAACTTCTTTTAAAATAATGACATTTGATAATGAATAAAATTGATATTTGTAAAAAAATTCAGTAAAACCCGTTGGTTTGGACACCTCCCTACATTGGACAGTTTTGAATGGAACCGACTAGTGTTATCCAAAAATATGAGTTTGAAGAGTAATTTCGCTCCTCTCCAAAATTTGAAAGGGTATTTTTGTAAAAAGAATGGCATTTTATTTTTATTAGTAAGAAGTGTTAAAATAAAAAAAACCTAAAACTTGAAGGAGTATTTTCACTCCTCAACCAAATTTGGAGGAGTGAAATCGAATTTTGATGCGCAGATCGCACATCTGGATGCATATTGGCGAACACTGGAACCGACCATAACTCTAATAACACGGAATGTGCACAAAACTGTACCTCAATATCTTGGACGACTATCTAACTGGGATAAATTTTAACCACTTTATGAATAAGGATGCAATATTGCATCTAAACACCAGTGGAATAAATTCAAACAAGTTCTCTGTTTTCTTTCCTCTCTCCTCGTCATTGCAAAGCTTTGTTGTAACCCTATAATTTTTTTCCTCTTCATTTTTTCTATACTCTGATAGTGATTTATAAGAGTTAAAGAGAACAGGTGGAGTGAGGGTGAAAATAGAAATGCACTTTATACCTAATCTCTTATATATTATACTGTTTTACTCTTTGTTTTTATCTTTTCCTTCCTTTTATATTTTTTTGCCTTTTTCCTAACATGTAGTTAGGTTAGAACAAGGTTACCATATTTATTGCCGATTCCTCAAGTAGAAATCATCTGAATTTCTTGCCAATCGCTGGTAAGCGAAGGGGTTAATCGAACCGTTGGTGTTCTACCTAGACAGGTTTTACTGCATTAAGAAAAATCTTAAAACAAAAATGTTTGCAATTCTTTATTGGTTCCCTTTCCATGCAATCAGAATCTAGTGCTAAAATTTCTAGATTGTATTGATTAGAAATGAAATACATGTCAAGTATTTGCAACATACTTCACTGGTATAGGTCCAATAACCCAATCAAACTCTATGTTTTCCACACCTTTATGTAACCTGATTGTCTGGCTAACCCAAGAATTGAAAACTTGACGGATTTCTTGAACTAGGCTACCCTATTGAAAACAAATTGAAAAAAGATTCAAATAGATGAACTCAAAAAATATCAGTTTCAATATAATACACTGGTAACAAACTAATACAAAAAAAGGTGTTGCAGAACTTTTTTTTACTAAAAAATAATGAGTGCACAGATAATATATGTTTATATATGTGGGTTTTCCTTTAAAATATATATACCCTGTAAATGTGTGAAGTAGTTATGCATTTTTGCAAGCATTCATGCAAAGTTTATAAATGCAGATTACATGCTTTTTTTCTGGCACATGTTCCGGTGCCTATATTTTTTCCTGTTGTACTTCTTTGTGACTTGAAAAACATCATCACTTAAGCAAAAGGGTACTTTCACAGCCAGCTTATTCTTAACCCATTAACGACGACTTTGATTTTTTTTAAAAACAAAAAACAATGAGTGGAACCACTTCCACCATTTATTGGCAAAGAAAAAACTTAAAATTTATAATGGCAAATTTTCTTACCAACCAACGTTAATGTATTAATCGATTAAATCATCCAAGGAAAAATTAAAAAGGCACATGGGAATGCTATTAGAGAATTAAGCTGGTTATGTAAGCATCCTTAATGAGTTTCAATGATGCAATTAGAAGCGACAGAGGAACTGAGAAATATTGTGAAAAACGTTCAATCTGTATTTACATTTTCAAATCAACACTAGAAAAAATTCATAGTTATAATTACAAACAAAACAATGCATAAAAATTCATAGTTATAATTACAAACAAAACAATGCATAAATAGCTATTATTTGTACTTTTTTTTAACAAAAAAAAATCCAGAATTCTCGGAATGTACTATTTGTAATAAGAAAATATTTTAAAAAGAAAGCTATAATTTGAAACAATTTAGGATGTTCTCAAAAGTATGTTTATCAACAAACTTCAAGTGGTTCTGAATTTATTTTCAACCGTATACCTTGCAAAAACTTTTTTCATGTTATTTTTTATAGAATTTCATAATAATGTGTTTTTGCCTTTCACTTACATTAACTATCGTTACTGAAACATTACTGCTAAGAGGCAGAGGTTCAGTTCCATTTGGCCTGAAAATATATGCTCCAGAAGCTCTTTTACTGAATTCAGTATTGTCACCATTCATAGCTCTGTACCAATAGAAAGACTGAGTGACTGTAACATTTTTTCCAATGGCCTTGTTGAGTACTTTGTTGAGTAACCCGGTCTTTTCGTCCAAATAAACTGTGTAAAACTGAAAATCAAAAATGCACATAAAGCTCTAACGTAACTTGAAATATAACAAAAAAGTATGCAATAAAGAAGAAATCAATGGGATCAAATCAAACATACACACAGAATACTAACAAAAGGTTTATTTCTTCAAAAATTACTTATTTTTATATATTTTAAAATTTAATAAGTAGTTAAAATAAACAAATTTTGACCAAAGCAAAGGGCTGGTCTGATTAACTGGGCTGGTTAATCTGTCAATTGATTGGTATTTACACTTAAAAATTTCAGTTAATCACCTCAATCAATCAAATTATAATTTTTCACTAAAAGTTCATAATTTATTTTGATTTATTTGAGGAAATCAATTAGACGTCTTGCGCTATATCCCAAGGTACAACATTTCAGAAAGGTGGCCATAATTTAAAATATTTCAATCAATATTTTAATCAAACTTTTTAACATGGGAAAATATGTCATTCAATGAAAACTAGTGATGATTTCAGTATTAAATTGGGTTTGATGGAAGTTTTAGAAGACAAGACCAAAATTTGTTGTCTCCACTGTGAAAGGCAGTTTTCGTTTATATTCAAGAAACTTTGCTTTCCAACACACTAATGACCAATCTACATTTACATATTTTAAAATTTGTATCAATTAAATACACTGCATTCGATTGGGAATGTAAACATGATATTTAGAATCTATAAATAAATTTGTCACATTTGCATTTTATTCTGAACTGTCAATTTTTTTTCCACTCACTTCATTAGAAATTGACCAATTTCCTGCTGCATTTTTCATTTTCATACTATCGCTTCTTTGAGCAGCTGACAAACGACCACCTGCACAGAAAGACCATAAAATTATGACAATGTCAAGAAATACAAATGTAAGAGCACAACATTCATCCGTAACAAACACAGGCTTTCCCCAAATATTTATTAGGGTTTGTGTGGTATCTATTTTTTTCTTTCCATCAAATGATAGTTGTTATGAAGGTGAGCAATAATCAAACAGTAATGAAAACTAAGAAGAAAAAAAAAAGAGTTCTCTCTGTTGAGCAGTAATGAAAATATTTTAAAGGTGGGTAAAGAAAATTTTTGATACAGTAAAAATACCTTACAGTTACACTGTAAGATAGACAATAAACATGCAAGTCGAATTTCCATAAGTTGAGGTTCAATTTTGAACACAAATACATTAAATATGAGTCATCCAGTTACAAAACTCGTTAAGCACCAGATTTTTTTACTAAAAGTGGAAAATAAACTTTTGTAGAGTGTATTTTTTGAGCTGACACTTGTTAAAATGTGAAGTTATACTGTTAAATTTTTACATTTCAAGCAGTCAGCTTGAAAAATACACTCTACAAAAGTTTTTTGCTGTTTTCTAAAAACCAGTGGCTTTTTAACAAACGCTTTTTAGCATGAAGTGATTCAAATAAGAAACCAAGAATAAAGATAAATATTATAGAAAACTACAAACTTATGTCTGAACACACTCAATAAAGTCAATATTCTAATTCGCATGGGATCCCTGGAACCAAAGTTGTTGAAAAACTAGGAAAATATAAACTTCAAAAACTATAAAAACCAGTAAAAATATATACAGGGATGCAAGAATTAAATTTGCACATCTTTTTTTTGGAAAATTTTGGGTATTTGATAGCTATAGGGAGTTCCTGACATCTCACTGACCCTATAAAAGTATAGGTTTCTCCAACAGAAAAAATATAGCACCACTATCATCTTGACTGGGATCACTCCCAATTATGTTGGTTACCAAATCCCAACTCTTGGTTGCTCAGTGAAAAAAGTTATATCAGTACAAGTCAGAGACTGTGATCACAATAAAGCCAAATAACTGCATGTAAGTCTGAAGCAATGTTTTGATGGTACTTTTCCAAAGTCTTCAAGACCCTACAAAAGGCATATTAATTACTTATTCCAAGTTCCTAGATAGAATTTGACTTTTGTCATTCACTTGGCTCTTGTCTGAACAAATGAATCGATTAATGTTAGAAAAAACAGAGCAAGGTTTTAACCATAAATATTTGAAAACAAATAAATATTTTTACTTTTAATATGTGTCTTTTGAAAAGTTTGGAAGAATTTATGAATAAAAATCAATCAAAATAATTTAAAAGAGCGGTTTACACACATAGAGTTATGTGAATTTACCAACCCTCTTCAATGAATTATATTTACAATATTAGTTTTTATAGGTCTGTCACTCACTAGATGAGTTGCGTATCAAATAAGTTGAATATCCAACCGCTGGAAGTTCAGCTTGAAACACTAGTTCATGAGTAGCATTGCTTGTTCTGCCAGAAATGTTTTTCACTGACTGCGGAATCTCTATTACCTGGCAAGGGATAATCAAAAATATACTCAAAAAAATGTGATAGAAAATATGCATTTTAATACAGACATACCAATTGAGAGTATTAGGTCATCCCTTAAGTAGTGTCCCATTTTACATACTGGAAGAAAGCACTGAATTTATGGTACCAATTTTCCCTGTTTTGAGAAAATAATGAGATGATGAGGATGAGTGGGTTGAAGATCTCTTACAGAGTACTGTGTCCAATTCTTCAACACTATCAGATGTGGATTCTCTTCATCTCATAAAAGTTTATTTTGAAAACATTATTTTACGATTGATTGCTTTTGATGTAAAAACATAAATCACTTAACAGTTACGTAAATACGAACTTAAAGTATGTAGGTCGAAATATGAAGAAAAAAATTATTGGTGGGTAAAATAATCAAATACTTCATTGTTAACTTATAATTATAATTATAGAGAGTGGGGAAAAATTCTTATCAGTATACCTGAGCATCAATAGCACCACTATCAGGCCCATATACTTTAAAAGCTGTTCCCACAACAGGTATTCGAACGTACGTAGAGTAATTCCAAGCCAGTGGATTGTAAACCGTTAATCCAACCTATGCAAAAAGAGAAAAATAAACATTTTTAGTTGAAAACAATTGCATTAAAATATTTCTCAAATAGTAATAATTCTTATGATAGTGATAACTTATCAATATACAGGTTGCATAAAAAAGCATCTTTGACCTGAAACAAAATGAGAAGAAAGATAGTCATAGTATACAACTAGGATAACAGTATAGTAAAGGAGTAGCAACTAGTTCTGATCAAATGCAACACATAGAAGTATGTAAAAATACTAATTGGGAAATGTAAAAATTAAAATTCTACAGTTCACAATTGAAAAAAAAATTTAATTACAGAAATTTGCACTTCTCTCTATTATACTGAAAGAAATTTAGCCAGCATCATTTAGAAAAACATCTGCTGAGCGGTATCAAATAATCGAAATTTTTGATTTTTTGCATTTTTTAGTCAGTTATAGTAGCACACTCTTGTATAATTTAACAAATACCCTAATTTAATACACATTTTTTTCTGATTTCTGTTTTTTTTATCCTTATATTTAATTTGCAAATATATTTTTTGTACATCAAAGTTATGTTATGAATGCCAATAAACAAGTTTGACACCTAGCAATATTTCAGAAAGCTTGGAGAGAAAGCTCAGATATTGTGGCTTTCACTCACTCTGCGTTGCATACAAGTATACTGCGTATAAATACTTACATAAATAAACCTCAATTCCATGCAACTCAGCTAAAAAAATTTTTTTTATTGAATGGTCCAAAGAAAATATTATTCCAAGTTCTTAGGCAAGGAATCAATAAAAACATTACTCAACAAATATGGTACTCAAATAATTCTTATCTTTTCTTTTTTAATAATTTTTAAACAAGATCAAATTTCTTTATATCATGGAGATATAGAAATTAATCATTTGAGTAAACAATGTTTTCATGGAAAACCTTACGAAACGAAATTTTCTTGCCTGACAAGTAAATGAAAAATAAAACATCTCAAGTGTACAACATACCGGCATTTTACTTTCTGTGATACTGCATTGACTCTGGTTCAGGTAATCACAGAAAACTTGATCAAGGGATACTTTTCCATATTTGGAGGAAATCTTTTTGTAAGCATCGTTAATAACCACCTAAAGAGAAATACAATATTACTTTTTAATATCACTGGGTATATCACCATGAAAAAGAACAAAATTTTTTATCGCAATCAATACTCCTAAAATCATTATGTCATTTAACCACACTGAAAAAATAGAAATTTTATGAACTATTCATGTATTCTATTGTCATGTATTCTATCTGTAATTCATGTATTCTATCTGTAAACCAGATGCACTTGAAAAAACAACTGAAAGCAAAGGCTGGCAATCCAGCTTAAACATAAAACAATTATAAATATATTAATGATTTTCATTACATGAAAATTTTTCATCAAGCTTTAGTCATTTGTAATATTGTAATATTTCTGAAGCTGACAAATGATTTCAAGCACATATCTGGTATTCAATGATAGAGAAATCTCATACCTGACAGCTTTTAATAGCAGCAGCAAGTGTTTCCTCATAATCATAAGTTACAAGCTGCTTTTCTGTTCCTCTAAAGTTAAAAAAAAAAAACCTTCATGACTATTTTTAGGCTGTAGGCAAAGTACATTTTGGTCTGCACTCTCTTAAAATAAAAACCACCTTCATAATAATACTATTTTGATTCAAGTAATATGCTATTCTATTCTGCGTTTCTCGCATATGAATTTTTGTTTTTGATTAATGTTTTCACTGATTGAATTATTTCACAAAGCTTATAACAAAAGCAGAGTATTTTTTTTTTAATCAGAAATTAGATTAGCATAAGCATTTCTTAATTTTGGCAGAATCATCATCATTATGACACAAATTTTGGAAAAGTTCCAAACGGGGAGGAGAGGACTTCGAAATGACATTCACCAGACCACTCTTAACACTCATGAACATAAATGCAAATGTATAATTGCTTGAAATAATCATTTTGAATGTGGAATACAGTTTTAATTTTTTTTAATATCATTTGTTTTTGGATAAAACTCAAATTACTGGTACCTTTCAACGTACTACATATACAACATGTATCTATATATTAATTTTTGTGTTAGTTCAAAACTATTTTGTATTTTCCTATGGATCCATGGAAAAAGCTAAACTTAAAAATCACATACTATGGTAAGGGGGGATCGATTTACTGAACTTGAGGAGCTAAAATTGTTAAAAGTTGTTTAAAGTTTTACAGCTGTAAGTTGTTGAAGAATAGGATATATGCATATATATATAATAATAAAAATTTTCAGTATTGAATTTTTCGATCTTTATATAATGCTTTCAAATTCCAGTTTTCTCATCATCACAATTTTGTTTTCAGTTTTTCATGTATGAACAATAAATTTTTACAATATTTATACACTACAATGTATATTGCAGCTGCGTATGGCACTAGCATTGGTGAGTTTCGACAAAAATAAATTAATTTCTCAACCTAATGTACACATTCTCTCTCTCTCTCTCTCTCTCTCTCTCTCTCTCTCTCTCTCTCTCTAACTAATTTATTGTATAAGGAGTTGGCATTTTGCTGAAAATATATATGCATCTTACAAAAAATATGGATTTAAAATGAATAGAGCTTACGTCACAGCATCATGATGTTGCATAATACCCATCGCTTCTCCTATATTGCAAATGAAAAAAAAAAAAAAAAACTCAACAACACACTGTTCAAACGATAGAAATAGTTTCATATATATGAGTTATTTCACCCCCAAAAAATTAAACTTTCAAATATAATTTCATTTTCGTTCCAATATTTGACCACACATAATTTTTTTGAACATCTCAAAGGACATTAAAAAAAATATTTTCCAACACTTACGAAGAATGTTGATGTCGAACTCCTCAAAATCAGAAATTGTTGCCAGCTGCTTACACACCTGAAAAAGTTTAAAAGAGATAATAAATAAAATGTGAATTTAATTTTAAATAAAGTTCGCATGTCCGACTCTTGTTCAGTCAAAATGCTTAACGTCACTTTCACGGAAAAACATTGTGATTATAATTGCTTGGAAATCAAGTCTTGAATCCTTTCTCTTTTTTTTTCTGGTTCTGTATCTAATAGCAATTTTTCAATTAGCCAAAGTCATGGTTATCCTCTCCTTCTGTATATAGCAGCTTAATGAAATATGATTGGCTTAATGCTGCATCTGAGCAAATTCTGCACCATCCTGACTCCTCTCATGTGTTCTAAATGATTTTATCATTCAAATACAGTAGTTTTGAAACTTCAAAAAATACTTCTTACATGAGCTTTGGACAATCTCAAACCAGACAGACTTTGGACATTAGCCAAAACATACATACAGTCAGCCCTGCTTAATCGAGTAACAAATGAACGGATATCCCGAATAAACGAATAAAATTGATTTGATCCAAAATTTCTCCCATAGAGACTATTTTAAAGTTCCCAGCTTGATGTGATAATTCCAGAAACTTTTCCTTGCTTGATACAATATTCAAACCCACATGACAATTGCAAATATACATGTGCATAACATTTTTAATTCTATGAAACATTTGAAAATTATTGCAAATATGTTTCCAGTTCAAACCTATGAAAAACCTGGATTTGGGGGCAATCGAAGCGTCTAAGCTATCTTCAGTACATTAAATTATTTTATTTTTTAAGCCTATAAATGGTGCTAACTTGCTCAATGAAAGTAAAAATCTTCAAAAGTCTGCACAAACGCAGTATGATTTCATTGCAAAGTATTCCACTGGAAACACACAGTCATCTGGTCTTCACTGGGACGTGAACACAGAGCCTCTTGCAAACTGGACAAGCATGCTACCATGTACATCACTGGAGACACAACCCTGCCTTCCTTATTTCACACTGTGGTGTGAGATTTTAGTTTTTGTAACAAATTAAAAGTTTTGATGCAATAAAAAAAAAACTCAATCTGAAATTGCCAAAAAGTATGGAATTTCTCAAGCTCAGGTGTCAAGCATTAAGAAAATCTCTCGTGAAATTGAAAAGGATTAGCAAAAGAATGGAAGCTTGAACAGAAAACAGAGAAGAAAAAATTTAATAATAACAATGTCGACTAATTTCTATTGCAATGGTTTCATGCTGGAAGAGTTAGAAAGGCATTAATCAATGGCACCATGGTTAGACATATAAGTGGAGAAAATCATCAAAGATTTTTGAACATTATGGAATTTTTTCTGTTTTAAAAAGATAGTTACACAAATGGCAAGCATAGGAACAATTAGATGCTTATGGTTATGTAAACTGTATAAAATTATACTAATGGTGTGAAACGCATATGAATTATTTCCCACATAATCGAATACCCTGTTTAATAGATATTATACACTGGAACCGTTGATATCCATTTATCTGTTTAGTGGGACTGACTGTACATAGAAACATTTCATTAGTATTTATTTATACTTCAGCTTTCTTTAAATGCACTCGCTTCTTAAAGTTATGCACGCGATGGCTTATATAACATAACGACACCACTTTAATCATGTCCTTCTGGATTTGACAGTTAATGGAACACAAATGTGTGGTACTCGGGCGCATAGTCTCTTCATGTGGAGCTTTCAGCACACACAGTACTGGCAAATATTATCTTACCAAGGGATGCTGCAACAATGGATGTAACAGTGGTGAAAGTCACTCTGGGATTCCGCTTGGGTATTATAGCAATATACCGATCATCAGATGAGGATGGTACCCTGGTTGACTGGACCCATACCTCCAGTCAGCTGTTTGACTTGCTTGGGAATTGTTTTCGTAATCGGTATATTGCTATAGTAGCTAAGCTACTATCTACCACTATCTGCTGGTACTGAGTGCCAACGACTCCATGTGAAGAGACTATGCATGAGTACCAAGCGTTTACTTTGCACTAACCATGCAATCTAGAGGGGCAAGATTAAAGTGGTATCATAATGTTATATAAGCTGTTGCATGCTTAACTTTTGGAAGCGAGTGTATTTAAATTCAATAATGACTGATATACAGTAAACCTCTTTTGCAGACACTGGTGGGACAAAAACATTGTCTGCAAAAGAGGGGTGACCATTAATAAGAGGTTTGAAATTCATACTTTTATTATAGAAGGGGGAAATCATATTATTTGGCCATAAAAGAGAGGTGACCGCATCTGAGGAGTGTCCATTAAGAGGGGCTTTACTGCATAATGAGGCATGTGTAATAACCATGATAAAATAATTATGAAAATCAGCACAACATTAACATAACATAATTAAAAAATTCATAAACATTAATTATGAGCAAAAATAATCATAAATGAATGAGGTATATTTACACACCTGCAGCACATTGTTTCCTATCCTTTCATACCTTTTCACCGATGGACGACTTGTGTAAAACCCTGTCCAATATGCATGAGGGTCACTAGAATATGGTAAAAAGTCATCATCTTTCACAGGCCATGTTTTATTCTGTTGATGCAGCGCATACAAGTAGCACGCGGGCGTAGAATAAAACACATTGACATTGCTACCATTATGTTGCTGAAAATATAAAATCACACATTTCAAAAATTGATTTTTAAATTATTATTAATAATGTATGATTGGTTTTCACAGCTAAGACTTTCACATACATTGTTACATACAAAGGGTTAAATTTTTGAAGACTATGGTGAAGTACTTTTCAGTGACTAAGAAAAATTGGGAAAAAAATTTTTTTTTACTGTTTTTTTTTTGAAGGAAATACTTTTTGCCCTTAATAAATTGAAGATGCTAGATATGTACAGTAGCACATATTCTGTATATTAGGGATTGACAGATCAAAAAATTATTTAGGCACCGGCCAAATTTCTTAAGAGCCAAGCATATTTGTGTTTTCAAGGAAAACAATGTTTCTCATTTATATGTTTCTGAAACTTTGTGACCTCCTTCTATGGTTGACACAGTTCCAAAAACATTTGTGTGTTCAGACTTCAATTTAGCAATCTCACATAAAATGTTGGGCATCAATGCCAGTTTTCTAATCGCCATGGAACTTGGAATTTGCAAACCCTGCTCTATATATATGTCACCACCAATATCCAAAGTCTGGTCACTTCATAAAGAGGCCTACATTTTGTGAACTAATCAGACTTGAAGCTGTGACAGCAACAAACAAATTGCTAAAAATCTAGAATACTGTTTCTCAACAAAAAAGTAGGAACAAATAGGAAAAATGCAAAAATGGCAATTATGTGAAGGCAACTTTTTCCTGCAAAGGTCCAGCTCAAAGACACCAAGGAAGTTGTAAGGTATTTTAAAGTGGCAAAGGTAATGATAGAAGCAGTTTAAGAAGAAAATTCTGGACAAATTTAAGTAAACCTTTGAATTTAGTGTCTTTTAAATAAATAAAAAATTACTCCCCTGTACTTAATATCACTAAAATGAACAATGGTTTCTCATAGATCCATCACATTAGAGTCCAGATTTCAACATGCAGTACTGGATTAATAAACAAACTTTAGACAAAGCTGTTGGGCACACAGAAAGCAAACAAACGCAGCAAGAAAAATGTATATAATTAATTACCTTCTCATTAACATGTCTGATTAATTTATCCAGATTTTTAAACCATATGTCTGCATTCTGGTAATTGAAATCTTCACCCATGGTCATTATAAGATGATTGGTTGCATAAACTTTAGCCTAAAAAAAAACAAATAGCATTTTTTTGAATGTTCGTTCAATGAATCAAGGCATAAAAAAATACTCAAAATCAGTAATTATGATCACAAAAATACACAATTTTCTGTTCCTGAGTGAAACTCATTGGCTACAGATGAAATTATATTGTAAACGGAGAAAAAATAAACTGTACTGAGAGTAAACTTTCCCGCGACTTCTTATCGGTCGTAGGTCCTCGACTGTACCTCTACTACAATTTCAGGATGAAATAACTGGATTCTAGACACCCAAAAGAAGAAAAAAAACCACTTTATTTCATTTATTATCCAACATCTCCAACGAAACCGTCCTGTCTCTTCGGTACAAACTTTCACACTACTCCCTCTTTTTCGATCGTTCTCTTTTCTTTCTCTCGCGACTCCTGTTCTCTCCCAGGCCTTCTTTCCACTCTTTTCTCCTGAACCTTACACTGAGTAATAAAAAAACATTTTTAAAAATGGCCTGTGGTCTTGTTTGCTAACAAATCCTCACTCTCAATGACATTACACAAGCTCACACTGTTCACCACATTTATTCTAACAATTTGGCTAAGAGGTATTCCTCTATATCTTCACAACCAGAATCTTACTTAGAATGATTTCTATAAATTTTTCATGACGTGGTCATCTACATTTTATGACCAATATAGCAATGATGATTAACTGAAGCTGGCAGTCGTAGAATGGTTTAGATGTACTGACAAATCTTTCTATGCTGAATCTTTCCAGACATTAAACACAAGATAATTATATAAATCTAGCAAGTATGTTAGAAAATAAATGTTGTATAAGGATAACATTGCCAAAGGATCCCATTTGACTTGAACTACCCTCATAGAATTTACATGTGTGTGTGTGAAATTGATGGGTTATAACACACTAAATTTCATAAAATGTGTCCTTACTTGTTGCTGAGTGGCATTTATGAATGTAGAAACTCTTTCCTCCACATTATAATCCTTCAGCTTGGGATCATCCTGCAGAAAATATATAAAAATGTGCATCATAAAAAAACTACTAAATGTGGACATATAAAAATGTCAAAATATGGTACTCGGTTTATATCTTCAACAAAACTCAGTGATACAAGGTTACAAGGTCTTGTCCAAAAAAAACTCCAAACTTTCAAAGTCGTCTATGAATAAGTTTATGCGGAAGAGTAGTTGACTTTGCCTAATAATACTCAAAAAATCTTCAACGAGAATAAGGCAAATACCAGGAAATTCCTGTTATTCGTTTAATTCGTTGACGATTTTTTGAGTAATACGTCTATGGTCGTGCATCGCTATTTAGTACAGTACAGATGGATTCTTAAGTAGTGAGGCATGACTCATTTTACATTGTTTTGTTTCAGTCAGGCAAGCATTTAAGCCAGTGTTCAATTGTTTCAGGGATTTTGTTGCGAAAGAAAATAAAGAATCTTGAACAGCCATCCAGTGCATGCTCAGTATCCAAAATGATATGATGAATTTATTAACTTTTACTAATTCCTACTTCCTGAATTTTCCCAAAATGGCCAACTAATAATTTTCCCATACCACGACACCCACTTTCTCTATGCAAAGGCCATTAATCAAAGCTGATGGCAAAATAGATTTCACATTATCCTCACTGGATTTGCTGCCTATATCAAACCATTTTTACCACTGATAATATTGCGTATTTCTTCTACGTTATTCCTCAAAACATCTTTGCTACGTTTCAGTAAACATCAGAGTTTCCACAAACATCTTGCCAAATTTTAAATCAAATTAGCTGCAAACACAAATCTCAGAGAAAATTCTTCTTTCGCACACAAAAAAACAATAACTTCAGAATCATAAAAAGTATTTCGCTTAACGCAACTGTGCTGGAATATAATTTCACAGATATATATTTTTCGGATACAATTCACTAATATTATTTTTTATATTTCTTCTCAATAAAGTGCATGTTGTGCTGATGGTAATACCACTGAGAATAAAGCATATTGTTTTCCATCAATCTATAAACACAAACACACTGTAGAATGATGCATATATTTTAATGGTATATTAGTTCTGAAAAAAATCACCATACATTGTCATCTGCTGCACCCCTAAGACCTTCAAGTCTATGGCTGGACTGGGATCATTGATTAATATGAATCTACCTAATATGCCTCAAAACTAGTGAAAATAGTGACCAAAATGTTCAAAAAAGAGACCAAATAGTGACCAAAATGTTTAAAAGTGACCAAATAGTGACCAAAATAATTTTAGACAGAGACCAAATGGACATTGAATTTTGATTATTATCAAATTGAATGAATTGAAATTGAATTTAGTTTTCACTAAACTTTGTATTTCAATGGAACTCATTGAAATTGGTTTTTTTTCAGATAATAGTGTGAAATAAATCAAACTCAAACACATTCTGCTTACCAGAAAAGTTTTGAATACCTTATCAAATTTATCAACAACTATGTGTGAGAGAGTAACATTACATCCTTTTTAAGTAACAGTAGCAATGCCTTTCCCCCATGTTGCTTTCCACAACCCATCTTAAAATCAATTTAAGCAGGAAAAACTTCAAAAACGGGAAAAAATTTTCACATTCAAAGAAGGAAAAAAAAATGAAATAACACAAAATTTGATGAGAGAATTTGTTCAATCTACATTCTAGTGGATTTTTCATTCATGTTATGCTATGAATGACAGTATACAAAATGTACTCAAACTTTTTTTAACTAGTACAAATTTTATTTACATACCTAGGTTTGTATTCCAACAAATTTTAAGAAATTTACTATAATGATTTTAAAAAAAAAACCTATAAAATTACATTTTTACAATATTATTTTAAATTATTAAATTAAAATATTACTTAAATTACTGAATTAAACAAATTATTAAATTGAATAAAGTATTTAATTATTAAATTAACTAAATTATTTTAATTATTAAATTAACTAAATTATTTTAATTATTAAATTAACTAAATTATTTTAATTATTAAATGAACTAGATTTTAATTATTAAATTAACTAAATTATTTTAATTGCTATACGTTGAGGGAGGGCAATCCACCCCCCCCCCCTACAGCGTCAATGGCAGAGTGTACTGAGGCATACATAATGTATATCAATTGTCATCTGCTGCACCCCTAAGACCTTCAAGTCTATGGCTGGACTGGGATCATTGATTAATATGAATCTACCTAATATGCGAAAATCGATAGAAATATATCGGGAAATACGGAAAATTAGGATAAAATGAACACAAAAATCGAATCAACGACCAGTGCCGTCTTAAGGCATGGGCCCATCCGGGCACGGCCTGGGGGCCTCAAGCGAAGAGAGGTCTCACAAAAATGAGATCTGGTTGAAATTTTCGAGAATGTTTGGTAGGGCCTCCGAAAAATCAATTGGCCCGGAGGCCCATGATACTCTTAAGACGGCCCTGTCAACGACATACAGGGTTTATAAATGCGGTTGATACAGAGTTTATGGATGCTGCTGTCAGGGTTACCTATTTTAGTGCAAAAAAAAGTCGCCACGTTAGCTCCGACTCCTCCCGTAATTTTCAATGACCAAAAACAGTGAATTTGCCCCCCACCCCACCCGAGGCTCCCGATTTACCATGGCCGTAATACAATATTTTTTTCTGGAGGGGAAACGTAATTTTACTTCCCCTTGACTGTGAAATTCGATAATTTTGCAAATAAATTTTATTGCCTTTTCTTAAAGATACCATTCCATCAAAAATGCCATTCGAGGCATTGCCCCCCCCCCCCCAAGTTTTGGATCCGATCACGGTATGTAGCAACCCGGGCCGCAAGTACGAACGAAAATTTACTATCGCCCGGGGCCGGTATCCATTTTTTTAACGGAAAAAGAGTAAACTCGGCACCCCGGCACCCTTCCTCGTTCAACACCCATGGAACCAGACCCCGCCCTCTCCTATTGCGGTCATAACAAAGACTCGAGACAAACTTTTTAATAACTTTCGAGGTCTAAAAAGGGGATTGTTTTACACAACACCGATATTAATCCAACAATCGGTATCGTGAAGATGCTCTGAAGGCTTTGGTTCTACGGGAAGGGAGCTAACGATCGTAGTTCAATGAAGGGAGAGAGAAAATTAGCGACCTTGAACCTTTAAAGTTCTTCCTTGAAGAAAAGAAAAACACTGACAGCAGAAAAGCGCGCAAGACCGAGTTTTTTTTGCTAAAAAAAGTGGAAAAAGTGACCTGGGCCTGAAAATACATAATAAAAGTGAGTAGTTTCTAAAAAAGTGACTTTTAGTGAAAAAAGTGACCCGTGCCGAGCCCTGTACATGGAGCTGGCAAGCATACAAGTAAGCATTTACTCATTAGAAGGCTATTTGGAAATTTCTGAAACTTTTTAGAAGGATCTCATACATAATATTTTTTTTCTCTATTGGTCTTTTTTTTATTTAGTTTTATAGATGCATAGATAAGAAAAAATTATGCATAAAATTTTATGTTCATCAATTATCAGTGAATTGCAACATTATAACAATATTTGATGTAGTAACAAAACTTTTGCTCACCATAATAGGTTGATCATTGCACAAAATATCAAAGCAAAAGCCTGCTGGAGGACTATACCCATTAGGTAATGCTCCAGTGAAGAGATCACCAGCCAAACCTATACATTTAACAAAAAAAAAAATGCAGAACTTCGGACATGAACAGTGATCAGGGTGAATGCATTCACGAATAAACTAACCCAAGCAGTTCAAATTGGTCAAGCACATGGTCATTTGATCATTTTACAGGACAACTGCAAATATTCATGCTTTAAATTTAGTAACACTAACTGACCTTGAAACGTTTTTAATCATTGTCAAAAATAAACCATTGATGCTTTGCAGGGAAAATGCCAAAAATGTATACAGTATAATGGCAATCAATGGTTACACTGTTCAAGTACTGTGTGCTGGAGCCTCAAAGAAATACAACCCAGACATGGCACATGCATTAAGATGGCTCCGACCACTCCTTCACAATGATTCCAGGCTGCATGTAGCTCGGATGGACAGCAACACCATACTGGCTTAGCTGGGAAACAATGCTATCTGCCTTACACCTAAGACCTTCACCAACAAATTGTCATCCCTTTCGTTCCCAGGACAACCACCTTTGTGGTAAGTCTTTTGCAAATGAGGCAGACACCTGCAGACTTTTTCGTGTATAAGACATCTGATTCAAACTGTAATTATGCAGCTAGAGGCATATTGCCAAAAAGTGCTGGATGTCAATGATTACTTTGAGAAGGACTAACTATGTGTTATAATTACAATATACTTTTCATTTCTAAAGATCCAAAAATGACAAAAACTTTTTTTTAGCTCCCTTGTATAAAGGGAAAATAAAACGTTATTCTCACCTAAATTATTACTCCCTTTCCATACATGTTCCATAGTTTTGTTCTTCATCCTCTCAGCTTTCTCTTGGTAATCAAGACGTCCAAAAAATAGTCCATCAAAATACATCTAAAAATACAGAATAAAAATATTTTAACAAATACGATAATATTATCATGGTATAACCTAGGGGATGTATGAAGGACCAACTTTCGAGGAGGGGGCACTAGTGGATCATTGAGAAAGATGCACAGCAGATTTATTTTAGAGAAATTTTAATACTAACTTTCACAGAGAAGTATTTTAGAATGTAGGAAATCAATTGAAATGACATTCTATTAAATCTAGTCCTGCAGAATGTGTAAAATTCTCCCCCCCCCCCCCCCATGTGTAAAATGCCAATGATAGAAACTATATTGATCGGCTGGCCTTCAATCAGAACTTTCCCTATATATTGCACTTGGGGAAAAAAAACATTATTTATTTGATGTAACTGATTTTATTGCTTTCTTATAGAAGGCATGCACAGTAATTTGTCGCATGTAAGCTTCTCATTTGCTCCATAAAACATAATCTTCTAATTTTAAATGTGCAATGGAACCTCGATTATCCAGAACTGTCTTTTAACAAATGCTGGTTTTTTTAGTGATAAATTTTTTCTCAATGATGGCAAATACGCAATATGATGTGTTTTTACATGTTGGAACTAGCAACAGCATAGGAACTTATCAAAAATAATTTCATGGGGAAAAAATAGCAATGCAGCTACAAAGGACAGACTACTGAACCATACATGCACCTCATCCATATTCCTTTGCGGAATGTCTAACGAATTGGTGTATGTTGGAACATGTGTGTGTATGTATAGTAAAC
The DNA here is from genome assembly GCF_987345545.1 of Pholcus phalangioides. NCBI lineage: Eukaryota > Metazoa > Arthropoda > Arachnida > Araneae > Pholcidae > Pholcus > Pholcus phalangioides. Next base: position 17,478,706 of record NW_028301616.1, on the reverse strand, counting down.
CTGTTGTGAAGTTTGTTTCTGTGTAATGCTAGTTGTGTGTAGTGGTTCCACCTGCCACCAATTTTTCCAACTATGAGATGTAAGTAATCCCGTCTTTAAAAATGTACAGTTATTCTGATAAAAAATGTTTCAAATACAGTTTGAACTATATATATGCACTTCACGTTTTGCAAACCACTTCAAGGCTCAATAGTTTGGAGAGTGTTCATAGTACAGTAGAACTCTGGTTTAACAAATCATAAAAAACTGACCATTTTATTCATTGAGGAAATCATTAAATATGGGTAAAATTGATTAGGAACATAAACACACTTGAAAAACAACTTCTAAAAGCTTTTAAAAACTTCTCACTTTGGGGTTGCTATTACAACTTATTTCTGACAAAGATTGGAAAAAATATTTATATCTAAACTTAAGAATAAAGTTTGGATGCATAAAAAATGGCCTTATAGAAGTTTGTTTGGTACGTTGAATATTTTTATCAAACTCTGTCAACATTTCCATTTTTTAGTTACCAAAAAAAACTGCTTTCACTCCAGATGACCTGCTATTCTTTGCTTGTCAAGACAGAGCACAAACTTGAAGTAACTTCTTTACTGAAATCTCAACATATGGACAGCACAATGTTTTATGGCAGGGGTTCTTAAAGTTTTTCCACCCGAGAGGCACCCCCTTACCTAATCAATGCTTATCAGTGACTCCCCACAGCAGTTTAACAAAGAATTTCTTCAAAAAAACTTTTGTCAGGCAGATTCTCAGCGAGGCCTCTGGCAAAGATTGATGCCACACCAGAGCACTATGGCACATAGTTTGAGAACCCATTTTAGGGTATTGGTGTGCACCAATCCACTACTGAACTCTTCCTACGAACACTCTAAATGACTTTACTACCTCCACTAAAAAAGGAACAAAGTCCTGCTCTCCCTTTTTGTGTTGGAAGTGGAACAAAGAGCCCTCCCCTCTTTTCTCTAGAAAAGAGCTGACGGTCAAATCCTGTCATGCAGAATGTCATGTATCAAAATTTAATGCCATTTAACAGCATCTTCACATGTGTTTACATGTTTTGTAAAAATGTCATATTGATCTTTCTATTAGTCAGAAACACATGACATTTTTACCGAACATGGAAACAAGTGTGAAGATGTTCTTAAGAGGCATTGAAAAAAGTGAAATTTTGGCTCATCACATTTTGCACGAACAGTGCAACAGATTAGTGAGAGTATACACTACTTGATTTGCTAATCACCTGGGCAAACAGTGAAGCTTGTTCTCGAGAATGACCAAATGGATCAATTTGCCAAGCAACCTTTGGCAGTCCACATGAACCTAATGTATCATTCAAGCGACGCAGTCCCCAAGTCATCTGATCAATGATAGAATTGTAATGAGTTGTTGCTTCATCATTCATACTCCATCCTCCTCCAGCAAATTGCAGCTGACCTAAGCATGAGATAAATACATGAGAATGAGTGAAATACAACTAACGTGGAGGTATAGCAGTTTGCTATGCCCATTGTCCACTGACGATGGGAGCAATTTAAGAACTAATTAACGGTCAAAGATGGTGGCAGTCATGTGGTCATTCATGCACTGTGATGACCTCAAATCACAAGAACCTGGATTAGATCTTTGCTGGTGCAACATTGGTGATCGGCTGAAAATGCAAAGTGGATTTTCCTTATTTTTCCCAACTGTAAACCAGCTTTCTTTTATTAAAACATAATGTTCACAAAAAAGACTGGCAAAAAATAAATAAATAGGTGAAATAATTTGCAGACCAGCAAAAAATAGGAGAAATAACATAAGAACTGGCAAAAAATAAATATGATAAATAATTTGTGGTCCGGCAAAAATAGGAAAAATAAAAATTTGTAAACCAGCAAAACAAATACAGTAAGTAGGGGAAATAATTTGCAAAACAAATACAGTAAATACGAGAAATTATTTGAGAACCAACAAAACAAATGCCGTAACTAGGAAAAATAATTTGTGGACTGGCAAAAGACAAATTTGCAAATGATATTTATCATCCACGATAAAAATAAAAACCAATAGAGAGAGAGAGAGAGATATGATATACCAATATATCACAAAGCTGGGCTGGAAGAGATCTAGGCAATGGGATAAGTCTAGTGGCAAAGTTCAGACATTTGTGTCAAGCGGCTATATGAATTTGTAGAAAGGTTTCATGGACAGGCAATGGTTTGTGGCTTTAAATCGCATCAACTTAAAAAAATTAGTATTCACTAATGGTAGTCCCGATAATTGCAAGTACCAGGAAATGATTAAATAAAGATCTTTGACAGATTAAAAATTATGTATTGGCAAATTTAATAAAAATGTACATGGAAATTTGACATACCATTGCAAGCCAATTTTTTGACCTGATGTCTTACATAATCGTTTTGCTCGTTCCACCATCGCCAGAAAAAAGCAGTTTCCACATAAACAAACTTCTTGTTAGGGTCATGTAATAAAGACTGGACAACCGAGTCGATAACGTATTGCACACCCGCTCTCTGAATCTGTGATTTTGCTGAAACACAATTAAATAAAATAATATAACTAATATCACATATTACACCCTCGCACCGCGGCAGAACACGTGAATTGAGAGCAGAATCTCTATCAAAGCGGAAGACATTTAATTTAACTCAGGATGTTAAAAGAATTAATAACATACCCCCATAGTAGTACTGATCGACGGTTTTAAGCCACCCAACATCATTATGCGTATGACAAACAAGATGCACATTCAGTTTCTCTGGATCACCCTTCGGGCAAGTCTGGAAATAAAAAGTATTAAAATAAATAACATCAGCTTTACGTAAACATTCAATTTTAGCGAATATTCCAATTTACCCCCAATGTTCTTGGAATTTTGAAAATTTACCCACAGGATTGTCCCAGAATGAACCTATTTAAAAGCTATTTTCAAAGGTTTTATACAAAGTCAGGGTACTTCCGTGTTCACCTTGCTGGCCCTGCATTTATGATTATGCCAAGATTGCAGTTACAGTTTTGCTAAGGTTCTCACTAAGACCATGAAATGGGAACGTATAACAAGAGAAACAAAAATATATAAGGCAAGATTCATTGATATCTTACAAGTTACCTTGGCATTCCATCCTCGGAGGATGGTATAATAAAGAAGTACTGATTGTAAAAATATATAAAAATTCCATTGGTCCACATATTCATTAAATTTGAACAGGTTTCACTTCGATTTTACTTGAGTTTCAAGGCAGGCCCACTTCATTCTGCATCAAATGTCAGTTAGCCTTGCCCTTCTTGCAAATGAATTGAACAGGGTATTTTCAAAATTTGCACAACAAGAACTACTCACAGATACCTGCGTATAGGAATGATATTTCGTCTGGTGATTGTTGTACAATTACTTCATCATTATGAGTTTTCAGCCTTGTCCAAACACTCTTTGAACCTGCATCTATTGGTGAGTCATTGAGGTGTCACTAAACTTTATTCAATAATAGGATAACATGTCATGTATCATAGGTCATAAGATGACCTAATGATAACATGTTAAAACATGTAAAGAATTTTTGGTCTCAACCGCAAGCTTTTCAGTCGTTTGCTTTGTATATTTCAACAGCAACAAATGAGCAGGGCTGAAACTGGGAAATGTAGGTGGGCTGCCAGACCAGCCATGGGGTGGGCATTCTAATTTTACTGCTCCTTTACTAGGTCGGCAAAATGTGTGCTTGCCCCAGGCTAACCAAGTATCTAGTTGCAGCTCTGTAAATGATATAGTGTCAGATTTGTCTCAATAAGATCTACCCAATGATACCTATTTTGTTATGATTTTTTTATAGCGAGCAAGCATACCTGGGCTGCTAGAGTGTGGATCTTGTTTCAAATATGCAAAAAAATAAGATAAAATGACATAAGTCCCGATAGCTAGAAATGGACTTTTTCCTATGTTATGATGTTGGTCTTTTGTGTACTTTGTGAAAGTGATAACAATACCCAAATGATAGCATTATCTGTGATTTTAATAAGCAGCATCTACCGTACAATCTATTTTTTTCTTCAGCAATTTACTTTTCAGCCTGTTGCCGCTCTTCTTCCTGGTCGGAAATTTTCTTCCATTGGAGGTTTTTCTTTCGGTTGGCTGTTATTATTATTATTCCCTTCAGCTTAGTAGGCTTGCCAATTCTTTTCCTGTTGGTCTGTTTTGTCATCGTCTGAAGGTGAAATCACCTCTAGAGGTCGCTCATAATATTAGGCTTTTGCACTGAAGAGTGTGGCATTTGAATCAGTTCCAATTTTGAAGCTTATTTTCTTTGCGTCACTATACCGTTTCGGATCTCATTTTCTTTAAGGTTGAGCATCTCATATTTCCCATTCTTATTAATTTATTTCATACCAGTCATTATACCCGGAGTTTTAATCCAGAAATTGTGTTTTTATCGAACCTAGAAACCATTTTTTAATTGAACCCAGAGAGATTTTTTTTTGCTCCAATTGCTGCATTATTTAAAATAAGAGCCCAGGTTTTTATTCGTATCCCAGAGCCCTAGAGTATTCACAATGTCATCCTGATCATTAGCAAATACAGGCTCCTTGAATTGGGAAGGGGCTGCTAATCAATGAGAGTCAGGGGTGCAGACATGAAGAAAACATTGAGGGGAAGACTAAACCCTTACGGATCAATCATCCCAAAAAAACCTACATACAGACTCAAGCTCGCATATAGGAGATGGAAGGGTGCATTGCATTTTCATTAATTATTGAGAGGGCTCAGGGCCCTTACAAAATTTATTCGAGGACTGAAATAGCTTCAGCCACATATGGCGAGAGTATGTATAGTGAACAGGCAATGCCGTCTTAACACATGGGCCCACCCGGGCATGGCCCGGGGGGCCTCAAGAGGAGAGGGGCCCCAGAAAAATGAGAAGTAGTTGAATGTTTCGAGAAGTTACCAGCTAGGGCCTCAGAAAAACCACTTGGCCCGGGGGCCCATATGATGCTCTTAAAACAGTCCTGTGAACAGGGGGTGGGCGAACGTACATTTCCACCCTCCCACCTATGCCAGTAAATTCTTTCACTGAAGGGGGGGTGGTACCCCCTCCCTCTGTATCCACCTACTATCATGATTTATAAAATGAATTGATCTAAAGAAAAGTCCCGTCACATGTTTAAATAATTTCTTGAGACGCATAGCTTATACCGATTCATCGAATAACTGTAAAAATGAGATAAACATCATATCAATTGATCCAATATATTAATTATTTTTTCACCTCATAGCCAGAGCTTTCCTCGGAATGGATCGGGATACACGAAGAGAAACTCAACAAATACAAACTAACAATCGTAAATGCGAATATGCATCTCGTGATCGACATCTTTCCAACCTTCGAAGAAGTCACCCGATATCGGATATCGAGCCTAATATTTGCTGACAGGTGTAGGATATCGACAATAAAATAATGAAATAAAAATCGATATCAGAGATGATAAGCGCTTAAGATCAAAAAGATCAAGGATCACGAGACCAATGTAAATAGAGACGGCTGAGCCGAACCTTTATAAATAAGATTTTTCCTACTGCACTGTCATGACCATATGACCCGTATGTACAATGACATTCTCATTCTCTTCAAGGATGTCAACTTGAATTTTTATTCTTTATTGAAATCATAAATTAAATTCATTTTCCCAAGTTGTATCATAATTATACTATAAGTGAGGATATTTACCTCACGTATTTGTCATGTTAAACGTTTTATTTCGTAGAATTCATTTTTGTAAACTTCTCACGATCGGCAATTTTTCGGTCCTTCTTAACAACAATTGGCAACTTTACCTACTTTTAGCATCATTTTTTTTGGCAAAATTTGACGATTTCATGTATTTTTTTTCAGAAAATGGAGAAATGTATAGCCCCGAAAACTTTTTCTTTTTTTAGTGTAGTGGCGTCATCTGTTGTGAATTGGGACAAGTGAATCATTGTCGAAACAGCGCGAATGTGTAAAATTGCAGACTGGTCCAGCTTTTGACCCTTTCATTAATTCTAGATTTTTTTTTTTTCTTTCATTAATTTTGGAATTATCGAAGTACATTTTCTTTAACTAACTAAAATAGCAGGAAAATCCTGGGGCATCTCACAAAGCATTAGGAACATCATCTACAAGACGGTAGTCGAGAGATTCTTAGCCCATGGCGCCTCAGCTTGGTATAGGCAACACCTTCTATAGCAAGCTGCTTTAGAAGGTATTGGTATAGGCATCCAACCACAAAAACACAACAGGCCTTAGATAGCGCGCAGAGGAAATTTCTCTTAACAATAACCCGAGCCTATGACATAGGGTGACCATACGTCCCAGTTTTTCCCGTATTTTACACGAAGCCTACTTGAATATTTATTCTTTATTGAAGTCAAAGATTGAAATTATTTTTCAACTCATAAATTATGTTATGATAATTACAACTATAAATGAGAATATTAATCTCCCACATTCGTCTTGGTGAACGTTTTTATTGTGGAATTCATTTTAATCCACTGCAATTTGCAGTAATGCTTCATTTCCCGCCATTGGGATTTTACGTAACTTCAGCAATATTTGGCATCTTTGTTCGGTTTTGGCGTCATTTTTGGCGATAATTGGCAATGTCCCATATTTCGCTCAAGGAAATATGGTCAGCCTACTATGACACAACAGCTACGCTCGGACTCCAAGTGATCACAGGCAACTGCCCACTACACCTAAAGCTCCAAATGGAAGCGGTCTACACAAACGTAGTTAGGTTTAGGAAAAACATTCAACCAGAACTTGTAGACTTTGACCCCAATAACTTTGAAGCACGGGAGCATGGCTGACACCACCACCCCTCCTGCTCAACTATCCCCAATCAAATTTCGATTGACGGCCACGATATAAAACCAGCAAACACCCACATATGCACAGATGACTCCAAAACCGATGAAGGCCTCGGGGCAGCCTATTGTGTATACACAAAGAATACAGAAAAGCAAACGTGGCAAGCAGCACTAGATAAAAACAATAGTAACTTCCAAGCAGAATTGTTAGCGATAGAAGCAGCTGCACAATACGCAACGGGGGCAGAAGAGCGAGTTTTAATAATAACTGATAGTCGCTCCTCCCTTCAAGCACTTCTAGATCCAACAAATAGAAACACAATAGTACGTGTATTGAGGCGGCGTCTATTAAATAACCCAAAAATTTTCCTAGGTTGGACCAAGGCCCATGTAGGTAATCTTGGAAACGAGAGAGCAGACTCTCTAGCCAAAGCTGCAATCAACTGTGACAATAAACTTGATAACCCTTTCCCACTAACGCTCCTGAAGCGACAACTTAAACAAGCAACCCTCCAGAAATGGCAGCAAATTTGGGACCAAGAAACAACAGCTAGGAAAGTGCACGAAATTGTCCCTCGAGTCACATACAACACACTAAACTGGAATAGGGAGGTGACTATCTTCATAACAGGACACGGCCCATTCCCTATATATCTACACGAACGGAAACGCCGCCGAACAGACAAATGTGCCTGCGGTATGGTGGGTACTCCTGTTCACTATGCAACATAGTGCAAATTTACAAAACATCTACACATGTACAAATATTCCGAAAACAATAGAAAACAATGGATCACTCAAATAATCAAAAACAAAAACACAGCAGCAAGGATTACACAAGCCTTGTCAGATATATACACGCCAACAAATCTGTCCACCAGATTTATAAAATAATGTTTTAAATGTTACAAAAATAAGTGGGAGAAAAAACAGAAATGGATAAAACAACAAAAATCATATCCACATGACTGCCGCTACTAATACATAACCATCACATGTACAAGATATAGCATGTACTAACGGGACCCGAACAAGAATTTTTATGACATTCCCGTTACAATGATGTAAATGTGATAACCACAAGTGTCTTTCATTCCGCTATTTTAGCTAGGGTGCTAGGCGGGACGACACGAATGGTTTCATAATAACCATATAAAGTATTACATTTAGTTTATACTTTATATGTATATATATATAAATATAACCAGCCAGATCGAGTCAACCAAAACACCAAGACCGAAGCTGATCCTTAGCTAATGCTCTCTCCATACAATCCCCCATTTAAACCAAGCCCACATTGCTCACCAAAATAGGTTTAGGGCGAGACGACTCGACCTGAAAGTTATATATATATATGTATATAAATGTGTGTATATATGTATTTCTCTTTCCTCTATTCAAGTTCTTCATGTATTTCATGTCCACAACACACGTGCGTACTCATATTGTCGTATTCATGCTGCTCACCAAATAAGGTGCCAAGCGAGATACCACGGGTGATCCCTAATTGTATATATTCCCCTACACAATACTTCTATTTTGTATATTTTCATTAAATCCACCGAAGCGAGTAAACTCAACCCAATAAAACTGATGCTGGCTTCTAGTCCGCAAGTTATCAAACTCATCTGCTCACCAATAAGGTGTTAAAGCGAGATGACTCGCTCCGATGGATATATATATATATTTATTTTTTTTCTGGCCCAACACGAGTATTTAATTTTGGCGCCTCCCTTGCCCGTTTAAATTTTGCCTGTTTCCTCTATTGTTTCCCTGAGTGTTGTGTGCAAAATGCACTCTCCTACCTCGTGAGTGTGATCGATGGCCCTGTGTACTCTCTCGTTTTCTCCAACAATCTGCTTGTACATGTCCAACACGACCACAAAAAAAACATGTGATGTGTGCTCGTGGTATGTGTGTACGGCTGTTTCTCTGTGTGTACGTATTAACTTGTTGTGAGCTCAGATTGTGTACTTGCATGGTGAGCTCTCTAATCTGGTCGCTCAATTGAGACACGATGTCTCCTTGTGCCTCTTCTCTTCTCTGCAGTGAGCTCATGTAGAGTTTGTTGTTTGCCTCCTCAGTGAGTGCATCAGTTACAGCTTGGTCAAAATTTGGAGGGGCTCTGCTAAGCACATGGCGTTGTATGTCGGGTCTAAGCCCAGCAACAAAACGAGCCTGCAGTAACCTGTCGTTGGCTGCTATGACCTCTGGAGAAATGGCGGCTGTGTTTTGGAAAACCCTGTTGCCAAGGTGTCGCACTCGAGTGGCAAAATCTTCAACTGACTCCTGTTCCTGCTGTACACAGGTTGCCAGGGTGTGCAACTGGGTAGCCAGGGGCACTTGTTTCTCAAATCGCGAGACCAACTTCTGGGAAAACTCCGAAAAACTGGAAATTTGGTCGTTTTGTGGGACGGGAAAAAAATATGCCTCGGCCGTTGCCGACAATTTTAATTTAGCGATGGAAAGGACGGGGGGGGGGCTTCAGCGGGTGGGACTCCCACCCGACATAAGGTTTCAACGGAATAATAGTGGCGGTTGTAACAAATTCCGACTGCACTAAGGTCTCAATTTTATGGAAACGGGAGTTATTTCCTAACAAAGATTGTTATTTTAAATATTCTTGTTCAACGAATCAAGCAATTTGATAATATGATTCATACTTCCTGCTGTTTAAATTTTAAAATTTTATTTTAAATATGGCTGCAGGTAAAATTATCACTCTGGAAGTCAAGCCAAGTGACACAATCGAGGTCGTCAAGGCAAAGATCTGGGAACCGGAACTCATCGCTCAACCTGATCTGAATCTGCAGTCTCTTTTGTTTGACGGGAAGCACTTGGATGACGATTGTACTCTCTCGGATTACAACATTGGGGAATATTCTACCCTCCATCTCACGGGCAGACTCTTGTCATGCAAAGTATGTCCTGCAGGGTGTAACTAGGCTTGGTCCAGGGTAAAATGCCCCCCCCCCCCCCACAACAAAATGCTCACTTATTTTGCATATTTCATAAAGATTTCTATAGTTTCTTGTGTGAAATAATCTGCAAGAGAGATTTTCTTTCAAAATATGTTTGTGTTCGGGTTTTTTTTTTTCTGTTTTTAAGGAAAATAGCAATAAACACAAAAGTTGGTTCACATCCTGACAGAGGAAATCACAGCTTTCGGTTCCTGTAGACTTTTTGTGTGTGTGTGTTCTTAAGCATTGGGCACTAATTGGTTTTAAACAGTCTTTGATATACTGGACCGGCCGCCGGGGTATCATTCCCAACAGTGTAGCATAGAGATAGTCATCAATGGTTTTTTATGATGACACTTACCGAAACAAATAATTTTGGTTAGATATCATTGTATTCAGTCAATCTATATGGTTGAAAATGATTTATTGGAGTGATAAAATCATATCTAATCAATGATCATTGGAAACTATACGGATATGGCGAGACGGAGGTTCTTGGGGGTGGGGGGGGGGGGAACCCACGTACGGAGACTACCGCAGGAAACCGGCCAATTCTTGGTTAGTGGTTCATAATGAAAACATATTCACTTGGAAACGAAATATAAAATTTACATTGTGGTAAGCCGCCGCATTTATTACATGACGATGTATCTGGTACTTACTTGCGTATTAGGGGCCGTTCAAGTATTACGTCAGCAAATTTTCTGCCATTTTTGACCCTCCTCCCCCTTGTCAGCAAAATTTCGTCAGCACTGCTCCCTACCTCCTAACGCATATTGGTGGGATCAGAAACGTACGCGGAAGGGGGGGGGCACAATTCCAGGGCATTTAAATGGCCCGTGGCAAATTTTCAGATCACTGAAGTAGGACTCAAAGATCACTTTCACATTCAAATATCACTTAAGTTACCCGCGACATAGTTCCAGAACATTTAATCGATCCGTGGCACATTTAGAGATCCCTTGAGTGACACAGTTTTAGAGCACTTAAGTGGCCCCCGTGCGGTTTTACATCACTCAAGTTACCCGCGGAACATTGCCAAATTACTTAAGTGATGCGTGGAACACAGGGGCGTAGCCAGAAATTTCGTTCGGGGGGGGGGACCACTTTCATTTCGGGGGGGGACCAAAGTGACAGAACAATGGATTTGGCCATCTTTTTCCCTTTTTTCGGTCATTTTCTCACATTTCGGGGGGGGACCAGACCCCCAAGTCCCCCCCCCCTGGCTACGCCCTTGGTGGAACAGTTCCAGAGCACTTAAGCTGCCCGGACACATTTCCAGAGCACTTGAAGGACCCGTGAAATATGTAGAGATCACTAAAGTGGCTCTGTAGGGACTTAATGTTAATTCAGGTGTCCAACAACTAATTGAAAGGTTTTTTTCCATTTTTGGCGCGCCGAATAAGGTGCCATTAAGAATATTTCATATCTTCATAAAGGGTGGTCGATGACGTAAGAATCATCCAAACCCCTCCCCTCCCGCCTTGTCATCAAAAGTCAGCAAATCGGAAACCTTCTTCCCCCATCGATGCTGACGTAATACTTTAATGACCCCTTATTTGCGTATATTTTTTTTTCTTTCACTTGTGTACGTCAGCAACACCTATCGGCTGTTTTTGTGAGTTCTTTTTTTCCTGTCTCAAAAAAAAATTCCCGTTACCTAGAGATGTTAACCCAGCAAACCGTTTCTTATTTCGGATATTTTTCCCGTTTTTATGAATTTCCAAAGTTTTTACGGACTTTTCGCCCATACTGTACTTAAACTACGTATTTAGCGGAATGTCCCGTTTTTGTTCCAGTAAAGTATGGCCAGTCACAAAAAAGACAACGAATGGAAGTATTCGATAATATATGGTCAGAAATCCAGAAGACTTGACTTGAGATTATTATTAAGGTTATTTCTCGTGCAGTCGTCAGCTTTCTCACATCGCGAGTCTTATCGACGGTCAATAGTTTTAGAACGTTCCAGTTTAGCGGTTTCTGTAGCAGTTATTATTGAGGTTTTATTTTTGGAAGCCAGAAGCAATTCGTGTGGTGCGTTGATTGTAAGTAGGCCGCGTCAGATTTCTCTGCTGTGATCGGAAGATATCAGTTTGGGTGAGCCGATTAATTAATTATCCATTTATTAATTCAAATGTCGATTTATTTAATTTCCCGAGTTGTTAAATGAACGTAAATTCCATTGATAAAATTTGCTGGTCGATGCGGTCCAGGTTCAAGTCTCCGTATACGTGGACATTAGGTTTCAGAATTAGCTCTCGTATCTCCCAACATGGGGAATTTAATTCGCAGGGGCCCCTGGGTAAATCGAATTTTTTTTATTTTTGTAGTTTCTATTTACGATATAAATTATTTTCGGAGTGCCCCCGTGAAAAATAATGGATTGCCCCCCCCCCCCCTGTCTGCGCTTATTGAGACCGTGACCTCAAATCCAATTTTGTAAAAATGAACTAAGCGGGGGCACATTTACAGATCAATCGGGTGACCTACGGTGTGCAGTTTCACACATGTCTGCTCATTTCTACATCACAAGGGTCCTGTAGATATTCACAGACCACTTGAAATGACCCACGTGGTGCGGTTTGAGGTCATCTACGGTGGTACTTAAAGTAACTTCAAACATTTTATTTAGACAGGAAAAATGGTAGTACCTTCATAAGGAAAGACAAAGAGAATACAAAACTACAAAAGGTAAACAAAAAGAACGTTGCCACACATATGTAACATAATACACACTCTGAGGGGTGAACAAGATTAAGTGAAATACTATTGGGGGAACTACTAGATCAACAATACTCCCCCTCACACTGAAGAGTCAATTGAGTCCTAACATTTTTCGAAACATGAACAATTTTTGAGGTGTTAAACTTTTTGTCAAAATGTCTGCTTCCATTTCTTCAGTGGGCTTGTACTTCATTGATACATCACCAGATGCCACCTTTTCTCGAATAAAATGTTCTTTGATGTTAATATGTTTCGATTTTGAACTAACAATTGGATTTCTTGACATGTTGTTTGCTGATTTATTGTCATTATATATAATTATCTGGCTTTGATTCAGTCCCAATTCATTTATCAGTTCTTTCAGATGAATCGCTTCTCTGGTAGCTTCTGTAAGGGACATATATTCAGCTTCACATGATGACAGAGCCACGGTTCTCTGTTTCCTTGATTCCCATGATATAGCAGAACCTCCAAACTTGAAACAGTAACCAGTGTAGGACTTACAATCTTCACTACATGAAGCCCATGTTGCATCAGCATATCCAACTATCATCTTCCCATTCTTTTGGTATACTAATGATAGATTCTTGGTACCTTGTAAATATCTGAGAATTCTTTTTGCTGCCATCCAATGTGATTTTTCATGGCAATTATTGTATTGGCTCAAATAGCTAACAGCGTATGTGATGTCAGGTCGAGTACCTACAGATAAATACATAAGTGAACCAATAAGGCTTTGATACGGATATTCAGATGTTATATTTTTTCCTTTTGACAGTTTGAGATGATTCCATCGGAGTAGATATTGGCTTACATTCTGACATTCCAAATCTTTCAAGAATACTTGTAATGTACTTTTGTTGAGACATTATTATTTTTCCATCTTTACGTTTGAATTCGATTCCAAGACAGTACTGGAGTTCACCTAAGTCATGCATTTCGAAGGATTTCATAAGTTCAATTTTCAATTTTTCAAATTGTTGGACCTTATTCGTGGCTATAATAAGATCATCCACATATATTGCAACAATAGTTTTCTCTCCCCCTTTCAATGAAGAGTATAAACATGGATCAGCATTTAGTGATTGAAACCCAAGTTCCTTGAGTTTTTTGTCAAGTTTTGTGAACCATTGATGACTTGCTTGTTTCAGTCCATATAATGCCTTTCTCAAATGACAGACTATGTGTTTCATGAAGACTGTTTGATCAGTGTCTGAGCTGTGTTCCAGCATTATTTCAAAGACAAGTTTTTCAAGCATCTCTGGTTTTTCCATGAAAATGTCCTCATCAATTTCTCCATTTAGAAATGCTGTTGAAACATCTAGTTGATGCAAATCCAAATCTTCAACAGCTAATGCCAGTAATAGCCTAATTGAACTTAACTTCGCTACAGGAGCATATGTTTCATTGTAATCAAGTTCTTGGCGTTGGTCATAACCTTTTGCAACTAAGCGAGCTTTTCTTCTCTCAAGATCTCCATTAGACTTGTACTTGTTCTTCAGAACCATCTTACATCCAATAATGTTCATCAAATTTTGCTTTTGAACAATTTCAAAAGTATCATTTTTTAAATGTGAAATAATTTCCTTTTTCATAGCATCAATCCATAACTGAGCATCAGGACGTTTGAGTGCTTCTTTCAATTCACAATAAGCTGACATTTCATAGTCATTGAACCAAATCGGCTGTCTTCTTGTTCTTTGGATTCTAGTTTCATTCTTATCTTCAATTCCATCAGGTTGGTCTGGATCATCTCCATCAATATGTTGATTTTCATCAGATTCTGAGGATTCATCTTGATCAGAGTTTAACACAACATCAAATACTTCACCTATATTTTCATTTGGGACAGGAACTTGAAATTCTGTTTTGTTGGACATTTTTTGATTTCTTTCTAGAAGGTCGTCAACATTACTTGAGTTCTTGTCATTGTAGAAAGTGTTCAGTGCTTTCACATCTCTGGCTATTTCTATCTGCTTTTTGTTATTCATCCATATTCTATAAGCTTTTGAATATTCAGCATAACCTACAAACATGCCAACATTACCTCTTGGATCGAACTTCCCCTTTTTCATTTTCTTGTCTAGGACATAAGTCTTTGATCTAAAAACTTGTAGATGCTTTACAGATGGAATTCTTCCACTCCATCTTTCAAAAGGTGTTTTATGATTAATCACTCTTGAAGGCGTTCTGTTACATAAATAATTTGCAGTATTGATGGCTTCAGCCCAAAGTGAAGGTGGAGCTTTAGATTCAATTAGCATGCATCTTGCTTTATCTAGAAGAGTTCTGTTTTTCCTCTCAGCTAGACCATTTTGTTCTGCCGTATATGGTGCAGATAATCTTCTCTTGATTCCACATGCTTTTAGGAATTCACTGAATTCAGTACTACAGTATTCTCCAACTCCATTGTCACTCTGCAAATGTTTGCAGTGTGAAAAAACTTGCAAGTGTTGCAAATCTTTTTGCCAGTGTGATTTTCAACTTCATTTTTATATTCTTTGAAGAATTTCAGCACTTCATTTTTGTGTTTCAGGAAGTACACTTTACAATATCTAGAACTTTCATAAATAAAGGTTACAAAGTATTTTGATCAGCCAGGAGATGTTACTCGCATCAGCCCACAAACATCTGAATGCACAATCTCTAACAAGTCCAGTTCTTTTGGATCTGTTCTTCTCTCAAATGGGACTTTTGTCATCTTTCCTTGAATGCACGCTTCACAGTCATTCAGTTTTTCATTCAGATTAAAATACATTCCTTGAACTGCATTGTTTCTTTGTGCAGATTTCAGGTCGACTTCATTGATATGACCTAGTTTCTTGTGCCAGGATTCTACTGTATACCTTGAATTTTCTGGTCGATTACTAGCATCGTATGTGTACAGACCATTTTTCTTGGGTACAATCAAAGCTATTTCTCCTTTTTGGTTTTTAACAAGAGCTTCATTCCTTTTAAAAATGACAGTAATTGATTTGTTCACAGATAATAAATTTGTCATCAGTTCAGGAACATACAGCGTATTCTTCAATGTAACTGTAGAGTCTCTGTTTGATTTCAGTTCTATAGTTCCCTTTCCTTGGAATTTAGTGTTTTGACCTACAACCGCTAGATTTATCATTCCAATATCATGGTCCTCGATGAGATTTTTGAAACTGGAGTCATCACAACACATGTGAGATGTGCTTCCACTATCCAAACACCAGGATGATTTGGCTTGTGGTTTGTCTACAAGTGATGACAGACACTTCTCTTCTGCTTTAAAGGAAGAGTTATCTTTTTTTTACATTCTTTGACCAGCAGTCCCGAGTAAAATGTCCAGGCTTTTGGCACTTGTGGCATCGAAATCGTTTTTCTTTTTCACTTGATAATGCTTTTGTATGCCGAAACCTGTGGTGTGATTTCCCTTTTCCATAAAATGCATCTTCAGGTTGCCTTTCAGCCTTGGAATGCGAGCTCCTTGCTTCACTTTCCTCAATTATCTTTATTTTCAGGTCTTCTGGTCGTGGCAATTCATCTCTGCACTCTATTGCAACCCGAAAGTTCTCGAATGATTCTGGAAGACTGTATAACATCATTACACACAGCAGGTCATCATGGATTGTAACATCCATATCTATCAATTTGTCTACAGTGTCCATAAATGCATTGAGATACTCTCTTGCACCAGCTTTCTCTTGCATCTTTAATAATATCAATTTTTTTAACAAAGTTGCTTTTCTTGCAGGACCAGAACTTTGATAGATACCTTTTAGTGTATCCCATACATCTTTGGATGTAACACAATTTTTTACTTGTTTCAGTTCTGTAGGGCTGATGATAAGCAACAAATCAGATCTTGCCTCTAGATCTTTGTCAAGCCAGTTTTGTCTCTCCTCATCTTCAGCTGGTTCTGTGATTTTCCCATTCACATAATCCCACAGTTTACTTTTAATAAGTAAAGCTTGTGCCTGAACCTTCCAGGTGTCATAGTTTTCTTTGGATAGTGGCTGTATACAACTTGAAACTCTGGTGGTTTCCATTTTAATATATTTATTCAGACTCACTAACTTGCATTAACCGAGCACTGGTCCCCATAACCTAAAGTAACTTCAAACATTTTATTTAGACAGGAAAAATGGTAGTACCTTCATAAGGAAAGACAAAGAGAATACAAACTACAAAAGGTAAACAAAAAGAACGTTGCCACACATATGTAACATAATACACACTCTGAGGGGCGAACAAGATTAAGTGAAATACTATTGGGGGACTACTAGATTAACAATAGTACTTACCGACATGGTTTAAACTGTAGTTATAATTTATAGGTAGGAGGAAATCGACACGGATTGGTTAAATTCAGATTTTTCATTAAAATTTGTGACTACAGTTTAAACCATGTCAATGAATATCGCCCTCATGGGGCCCCATGGCTTATTTACAGCAGGGTTTAAGCTGGATAAAAAATTCCTTTCGCAAAAAAGCGAAAATAGGGGGGGGGGGAACAAAATGCTACGATGCTAAGGGTCCATTCAAGTATTACGTCAGCAGGTTTTTAGCCATTGTCAGCATAATTTAGTCAGCAGCTTAGAATATTTCATATCTTCAAAAAGGGTGGTTGATGACGTAAGTAACCTTCAAACCCCCCCCCCCCCCCATCAAAAGTCAGCAAATCCGAAACCCCCCCCCCCCCTCCCGCCTGATGCTGACGCAATACTTGAATGACCCCTAATGTAATAATTTATGGTTGGATGTCTACTCGTTGCGTAATCCTGTACGCATTTTTGCGAAAGTGGCTACTACTTTTTTCACATTCTACGATTTTCTTTCGCATTTTGTGAAAAATGCGACCGTAGCTTAAAGCCTGATTTACAGATCTCTTGAACTTTAATGATTTGCAGCGTATCAACAGTGCACTTGAGTGGCCCGTAGTGCTGTTCCACATCACTCAAGTCACTCTAATTATTCTAAAATGTCTGCAACCAACAAGTACTGTTGTCTTCGTTATTGATACTCTCAATGATATGCCTCATGCAATCGTGTCATCTTGAAAGGCTTAAAATCCTTGTTGCTTAGCATTTTTTCACAAAAGTGAAAATTCATCGGTGAAATGTCAAATATGCTCACATTGGTTGTCTATGGTTGCAATTTGAGCTGGTGTAGCAACTATTTGTTTCATGAATAATGCTGTGCATTGTGTTAGTAACAGGATAAGTGTTGTACTCAGGGTTTAAGCTACGGTCGTATTTTTTGCAAAATGCGAAAGAAAATCATAGAATGCGAAAAAAGTAGTAGTCACTTTCCCAAAAATGCATACAGGAGGTACACAACGAGTAGACATCCAACCCTCAATCATTACATTAGGGGTCATTCCAGTATTACGTCAGCATCGGTGGGGGGGGTTCCGATTTGCTGACTTTTGATGACAAGAGGGGAGAGGTTTGAAGGTTGCCTACGTCATCAACCACCCTTTTTTAAGGTATGAAATATTCTAAGCTGCTGACTAAATTTTGCTGACAAGGGATGGAGGGGTCAAAAAGGGCTAAAAATCTGCTGACGTAATACAGGAATGGCCCCTTAGCATTGTAGCATTTTTTTTCCCCACATTTTCGCTTTTTTGTGAAAGAAATTTTTTATCCAGCTTAAACCCTGGTTGTAATGAGGTAGTTGTGGAAATATTTTGGTATAAAGAGATTAATATTAGACTGTATTAATCAAGGACTGTTAGTATTAAATGTCAATGATTTTTCATTTCTAGATACAACATGCAAATCTTTGTCAAAACCCTGACTGGAAAAACCATCACTTTGGAAGTTGAGCCAAGTGACACAATCGAGAATGTCAAGGCTAAGATCCAGGACAAGGAAGGCATTCCACCTGATCAGCAGCGTCTCATCTTTGCTGGGAAGCAGTTGGAAGATGGGCGTACCCTCTCGGATTACAACATTCAGAAAGAATCTACTCTTCACCTTGTGCTCAGGCTCCGAGGAGGCATGCAAATATTCGTCAAGACTCTTACGGGCAAGACTATCACTCTGGAGGTTGAGTCAAGTGATACAATTGAGAACGTCAAGGCTAAGATCCAGGACAAGGAAGGGATCCCTCCTGATCAGCAGCGTCTAATTTTTGCAGGCAAGCAGTTGGAAGACGGCCGAACCCTCTCAGATTACAACATCCAGAAAGAATCCACTCTTCATTTGGTATTGAGGCTTAGGGGTGGCATGCAGATCTTCGTTAAAACTCTGACTGGTAATTGTTTTTTAATGCATTATTTTATTTACTATGTGCACAGAATGTTTCTATACTATGGCAATAAGTGAGCTATGAGAACAAGAGGTGAGTTTGGTAATCTCATTTTCAGTGGCACGTGCTCAATAACTTTAGTATTTTATACAATTTCTGACCGTTCCAGGCAAAACCATAACATTGGAGGTGGAATCAAGTGACACTATCGAGAATGTCAAGGCTAAGATCCAGGATAAGGAAGGCATTCCACCTGACCAGCAACGTCTTATCTTTGCTGGGAAGCAGTTGGAAGATGGTCGTACCCTCTCAGATTATAACATTCAAAAAGAATCTACGCTCCATCTTGTGCTCAGGCTCCGAGGAGGCATGCAGATTTTTGTGAAGACCCTTACAGGTAATTGAACTAGTACATTAATTATTTATTTCTTGTATCTGTTGCGATTTAATATGTGCTAGTATTGGAATCTTTTGAAAATTAAAATCTGGGCTTAGTGAGTGTTTTAATCTGATGCAAGAGATGGTTTGAGAAGTTGATGTATAAATTCTGCAACCAATATCAAACTCAATCTAAAAACATTTTAGAAATGGATTACCTTTTGGGTTTGATAATACGATTAAATACTCGACGTTTGGGTTAACCCAAACGTCAAGTATTTAATCGTATTAAAAACATTTTGTTTTGGAATAGACTCAATTTAACTCTTCAGTATAATTTATCATTCGATTGAACCATGTTTTGAAGCTCACAGACAATGTTGGAATTTTATTCAGTGCTTTGTGTTTCTCTTCCTCTTGCATTTAAATAAAGAAAACCTAGGGTTTAACATTTTTTCCCCTGTCAATGTAGGAGAATAAAAGAAGTCACAAAAACCCCATGTCAGTCAAGTAAGCCGGATGAGGCAATATTCCAACTGATGTTTTGTTGCAAAAAAACCCCAATCTCATGACTGAAATGAGGGCTGGTGCATTGTCATGATAAAGTTGACCTCGAGTTTCAGTTCTTTGAATGTTGTTCAGAACAAACTTGTGCGTAGCATTACTGTTCATTGGTTTTTCCTTATGTGTTCATCTTCACAGAAAAGTCACTCCATCATCTCTTTCTAATTTTTTCTGTTTGCTTGTGGTAGAGGTTCCTTATTCTATCACTGATTGCTTCGTGGGTTTTGGCTCACGCATGTAAATCCTAGTTTTGTGTTTAATATTTCTAAAATGCTATGAATTTTTCTCTGCATAATCTTGTACCGATCAACTCTTGCCAGTTTTTTTACATCATTCTAATCATAAGACACCCATTGAGCGCAGCACTTATGCAGTTGAAGAGAATGGGGAAGGATAGCTTCTATATGCTCTGAACAAATCTTCAGTTTATTCAAATAGGTTTACATGAGGATATTCCCTCTCTAGTCTTGTCTTCAGTTAAGATTTCAAAAATGTTTTTTCCTGGAAAGTCTCATGTTGGGTGGGGGGGGGGGGGGAGGAAGAGGGGTTTAATCAGAACAATAATCGTCTTGGGAGGAAATCTTATGCTGTTAAAATGCTGCATGCTTGTTGAAAACTACTGCATTTTATGGTTTTGAATATAGAAATATGGAGGCTAAACTCTTTCATAGCATTCCCGATACTAAGTTTTTTTTTTTAACTTGTAAGGTAAGGAGTTTTCAACACATGACCCTGTCACCCCAACACTGATCTCTTTGTTGCCCACCAACTTTTTTGTAAATTAAACCATCTGAAGATTTAGCTTTATGTAAAATTTTTAGCCTTGAAGCTAGATGTATAGTTTAGCACATGTAGATGGCAATCCTACTCAGAGATTGGCATCGAAAAAATAATAAAAATTCTTAAGAAGCCATTTCTGGTTTAGCATTAAACTTTTGAAGTTAGTGTATTTTATTATCTTGTGGGTAATTTTATTTTCCACCTTATATTGTCAACATTACATTGCTATTTTCATGCAAGTAATTATTTTGTAATTACTTATTTAGATTAAACTAAAATATGAATAACAATTCTCAATTTTGTTTCACTCGAACTTTTTTTTTCAAATATGCCATTATATTTTGCTGTCCTCAATTGAGGATACTTGTCATACTTCCTGTTAATGTATTTAAAAAATCTTTTGGAAGATTTTTAATTGGGGCAATTTCAACGAAATATACCAATATCAAAATTAAATTCAAATTGCATCAAGGAGAGCACATAAAAAGATTAATTAATGCAGCATAATGATAATATATATGTTCAGTATAGCTTAGTGGCTTGCAGGCTGCATTAAATTTTCAATGTGACCTGAAATGTGTATAAGATTGAAAACACCTGTGTCATATCTTCCAAAAGTCACTTCTAGCAAGTTTCATGTTGAACTTTTTAAAATTTATTCTTAAGACCACTTTTTTCCTATGTGACCAATGTGAGCTTTTCTGTCTTTCTTGCATGAATACATCACGAACATTGGTTTTTGTACTTGCCTTTATGATTATGGGTTAACAACAATTGAATTTGGTGCCCCAGACATCCGCCTGTTGATGAAGCATTGAAAATAAAAGTATAACATGTATTAGTATGCCAATCTATACATCATTTTAAGAACTTCATGTTAAAAAAGTCTCAATATATTAAATGCACAAGCTCAATCGCTATTTAATATGATGCCAAACATAATATAGCACCAGAACCTATGGTAATATACTAGATAAATAGTAGCGTTAGATCAGGATTCTCAAATGTGTATACACATGCATGTACCAAATCATTAAAAATTCCTCGGTGGAATGTTTATGAGGTGCATGTGCTGGTTAGTACTTTATGTTGTTTTTAACCCTTCGGCTACACAAATAGTCAAATGTACCCTTTCTGTACGTGTGAGGGGAAAAATTGTGATTCAGCAATCATCATTAACAATGGGACCAGTTTCAAGAGTTAAATAAGTTAGGATTAACTAAGTTTTCAGTACCTTATGAGGTAGTCTAAGTATACAATTTGCCTTGGGAAAATTGAGATTTTCTCTATATGTAAGATGCTGTAGTTGATTCTCGCTGTATGAATAAATAGTCTGCAAAATCAAGAGTTCATAAATAGGAAATACGTTCAAAGAAATTAAACCAGATTTGGGGTCAGAGTACTAATTCATAATTAATGAATTTGTAAAACCGAGTAGCAACTGCAGCTTAAGTGTCTATTTATGCTTATAGCGAACATTCCATTACGATATGTCCTAAATGTTTTC
Organism: Pholcus phalangioides; assembly: GCF_987345545.1. NCBI lineage: Eukaryota > Metazoa > Arthropoda > Arachnida > Araneae > Pholcidae > Pholcus > Pholcus phalangioides. The sequence continues at coordinate 17,456,724 of NW_028301616.1, read as the reverse complement.
CTTTCGATATAATAACCACCCGATATAAGATTTGTTTTTGACAGTATGATGGGGGCTATTATAACAAGTGCAGACTGTATTAAAGTCTCAATTTTATGGAAATGGGTTATTTTCTAACAAAGATTGTTATTTTAAATATTCTTATGCAATGCATTAAGTTAAATGTAATTTAAGTAATTTGTAATAATATGATTCACATACTTTCTGTAGTTTAAATTTTAAAATTTTATTTTAAATATGGCTGCAGGCAAGACTATCACTCTTGAAGTGGAGCCGAGTGACTCTATTGAGAATGTCAAGGCGAAGATACAAGACAAGGAAGGGATCCCTCCTGATCAGCAGCGTCTCATCTTTGCAGGCAAGCAGTTGGAAGACGGGCGCACTCTCTCAGATTACAACATTCAGAAGGAATCTACTCTTCATCTCGTTCTCAGGCTCAGGGGTGGTTTCTAGTTTCAGGGTCCCAGATTTTTGTGCGTATGTAAAGCAGCTGAAAAAAAAAATGCAGTTAGTCTAGAAGCAGACAAGGAATTGTTTTTCGCAGAACTTTTCATGAGTTTGAACAAATAGAATAAAGGGCTTAACAAGTTTCAAGATATTTTTGAATTATATAATCATTTCACTTGATGTTCATATTTTTCAGCTATTTCCCATCTTATTTCTTCCTTGGTTATACAGTTGACACTTGAATTTATGAACTAATCTTATAGTCCCAAACAATATACAATGTACTATTCCTTTAAACGTCTTTCCCATTTATGAACTTTTGATTTCATGAAATATTATTCATTTTTATAAGGGCACTTAAAAACGAGTGTTGACCATGTCTCCCGCCTTTTTGATGTTAAAAAAAACCATTTTTTCGTACCTAAATGTTTTTACTTTGAATAGTGATTCTACCCGTCATGATCAATATTGCCCATTTAGAAAATTCAGCAATGACTGTGTATTGGCCAATCAATGTGCAGATACAAAAACAAGAAAGTCACAAAAGAAATAAAATGGCAAATCCATTGCTTCATTCATTTTTATTTTGTGAAAGGTCCGTTTTTCAGATCCAGAATTTGTTGAAAGGTCCGAAAACTGACCCAAATTTTGGCTGAACAGACCTCTCTGAATATTTTAAAATAAGTAGGCTCTAGCCACGAGACATGCTGCAACTGGCAATCCCTCTCCCCAAAGAAAGTGTATAGAAAACACTAAAAGGCCGTATAATCACTCAGTATCATGCTGAAATTGTGTGGCTATGCGCTCTGTCCGGTACTCCCGTTTAACCATCCTATACTTATTCGACACCAAATTAGCTTCTTTTGCTTGTTTCTTTTCTCACACCTTGTTTCAAATAAAGAAAAAACTATTATGTATGGACATTACTCTGAAGAAAATATGTAACACCCCAGAGGCATAAATTCAATTGAATAAGCATTTATGCAAATGCTCAAATGTATGGTTGTAATGGAAGAATACCCTCTCTCCGGCATTCACAGTTAAGCCGGGCTTTTCCTAGGAGTAGGTTTTTTTACGCCGCGTACGATGTAAATCACGTGGTGCAAGACTCTTTTTATGTCAGGTATGATTGGCCGACGTTCTGGAGGCGTCAAAGGCATAGTATGCCTCGCGTTTCTGCCTTTTTTTTTTGTTTCCACCGAAATCAAACCTGTGAATAGAGATATGCGTCACACTGGAGAAACCATGAGACACCCAGGCTCTGTCGCAAGAAGCAACGTAAGCACTTCGGAACCATCTGCCACCAGTTTTTCTAACTATGAGTGAAGTGTAATGATTGAATCATTTATCGTTGTAGTCCTGTTGCTCTCTGTGGCGAGACTTTTTAATGGGGAGATCAGCTCCGAAGTGCTTGCGTTGCTTCTTGCGACAGAGCCTGAGTGTCTCGCGGTTTCTCCAGTGTGACTACACATAACAAGCAGTACACTGAAACAAACTTCACGTCAGGTTTCACTACACGTACACGAACATTCCCACATGTACCAGTTCGTTAGAGGTTCCGCAGAGGAATAAGGACGAGGTGTATGTGTGGTTTAGTAGTAGTTGTATAAACTAAAACTATATATATACACACACGAGACAAAATAAAAAAAATTTATACATAGTTTTCTTATATAAGTAGGGATAGCTTCTCGACAAAGCTTCATCACAAATATGTGTAATATGATTCTTATTTGTAGTCTAATTTCTGTGTTGGGAAGATAATTTTAATCGTTGATTTGACGAATATAAAAAAGTGAAGTGGATTTTCCATTGTCGTTCAAACAACATTAAAAACAAATGGAAATTTTATTCTGCGTTACAAACAACTGATTCAAAAAAAATAAATTAATTTATGCCACAACTGCTGAAATGGAAGACATTTTTTTGTCCTGTAAATTAATTTTGTCATCACTAGGCTGACCATATTTTCTAGAGAGAAATACGGGACATCGCCAAAAACGATGCCAAAACCAAAGTTGCCAAATATTGTTGAAATTACGGAAAAATCACAATGGCGGGAAATGATGCAAAACTGCAAATTGCAGTGGATTAAAATGTATTCCACTAAAAAAAAAAAAACGTTTACCAAGGCAAATGTGGGAGATTAATATTCTCATATATACACTCGTGTCCATAAATTAAGGATAATGCCAGCTCCGGCAAATAAAGGTTCAGAAACAAAACAAACGTTACTTATTTATAAAGCCCATTTATTAAACAAAAGATAAAGAACAAAAACGATGTTGTATGTACGATACCATTCATAAAAACTACGATTTTTGCTCCCTGAAGCAATTGTAAAAAATATCTCCTTTACAAAAACTTACTATTACATGGTTCGTATGATGGTTAATACATTGTATGTCTCCCATGCGATGAAATACAATCCGTACAACGCCTAGGCATGCTGAGTATCAAATTTTCGATCTGATCTTGGGGAAGATCACTCCACTCAGCAAGCAATGCTCTCTGAAGTTCCGGTACATATGTAGAAGGTGGTTGACGGGCTGCAACTCGTCGGCCAAGCATGTCCCACACATGCTCTATTCTATCGGATTCAAGTCAGGTGAGAATGCTGGCCATTCCATACGGGGTTATATCCTCAGATTCAAGGCATTCGTTTGCGATGTTTGCTCGGTGACGACGGGCGTCGTCATCCATAAACACAAATTCTGCGCCCATGGCACCCCTAAACAAACGTACATGTTGTTCCAGAATGATGTCCCGATAAATTTGGGCTTTCATGGTTCCGGTTTGAACATGCAGATCTGTTCTGGAACCCAGTATAATTCCACCCCAAACGCTGCACCACCGTAACGGTGTCGTTCAATGATGTTGTGTACCTGGCGTTCTCCATATGAAAGGTTCTCCATATGAAAGTCCGACGTGAATCAGACTGCAAGCTAAACCTGGACTCGTCGGAAAACATCACGCAAGCCCACTGTGACGATGTCCACATTGCATGTTCTCTACTCCAGGCTAATCGCTGCCGACAGTGAGTTGCCGTGAGCGGAACACGTCTGACAGGCCTGCGAGCGTATAGACCATAGTTTCCCAAACCTTTTTGTTCCATCGCCCCCTTCTTCAGATAAATTTTTCCCTCATCGCCCCCCAACTCAAGCGAACCCATAGGATCCTATGTTATACCCGTGGCTTCTATCGCTTCCTTGGCCCTTTCCATCGCCCACCAGGGGGCGATATTGCCCACTTTGGGAAACATTGGTATAGACCAATATCTCCCAAACGTCTGTACACGGTTTGCCTTGAAACTGTGGTACCCGTGGCTGCAGATAGCTGACGAGACAGGCCGGATGCTTTGCTCCGTTTGCTTCTTTTGGCAGTTACTGCCAAATACCGGTCTTCATTCGGCGTTGTAACTCGAGGGCGACCTGTACTGTAACGTCTACTGACATTTGCGTTATCTTGGAATCGTTGCCAAAGCCTAGAGATGACACTTTGGGCAATTCCAAGTTCCTCGGATACTTCCATCTGAGTACGCCCACATTCCAGGCGGCCGATAATTCTACCACGTAAAAAACCATCCACATGCGTCCTCTGTGTCATAACTATTCGCTTATGGCACAGAACTCTTGTGAACAATTTCACTTCTTTGCCACCATTCCTTATATAACCCCCCCCCCCCAAAGCTGTATTAAAGAATCTTGAACCGCTTTGCCCCCCCCCCCCCCCTCTTACACTCTCGTCATTGTGACGTACTATCGGCATCATCTGGTGGCTTCCTGAAATTTGCATATCATTCTCGCAGATGTGTGTGATAATTCTACAGGTGAAATTTTCACTTTAGATTTCGATTTCCGTGTGATTCTGAATTATCCTTAATTTATGGACATGAGTGTAGTTGTAATTATCATAAAATAATTTATGAGTTGAAAAATAATGTCAATCTTTGACTTCAATAAAGAACAAAAATTCAAGTAGGCTTCGCGTGAAATACGGGAAAAACCGGGACACTTTTGCCAAAAAGTCAGGACGGCTAGAAAAATAGAAAACATCGGGACTCTCCCGGAAATACGGGACGTATGGTCACTCTTGTCTAGGGGTACCATTTGGCTTTGGAATATTAAAATTTTACTCTATAAAAAAATTAGATCAGCATTTCTCAACCTTTTTTGACTCGTGTGGAGCCCTTTTACGTAAAAAAATTCTATGGCGGGGCCCCGTAGGCCAATTTTTTTTAATTATTCAAACTTAGATTTATTTTTACTATTTTTCTAATTTTACTGTTTTTATTTCCCTCGAGCGGCCGCGGAGCACCGGTTGAGAACCGCTGCTCTAGATGTAGATGTATGTAGTCGATTGTTGCTGTCTTTTTTTTCACGAACGAATAAATAGTCTTGGAAGTTGAGCCAATCGCCAACGTCAAGGCAACGATACAAGTCAAAGAAGGGTTCCTACCCAGGGCCGCGTTAAGAGCATCGTGAGCCCCCGGGCCAAATGATTTTTCTGAGGCCCTACCTGGCAAATTCTCGAAAATCTCAACCACCCACATCTCTCTTTTGTGAAGCCTTTCTTATCTTGAGGTTCCGCGCGGGCCGTGCCCTGGTAGGCCCATGCTTTTATCCGGCATGTTCTGTGCGTAACTAATTTCAATGAACGCACGGATGCTGCAATAAACTGGTTTCGAGTTTGTAAGAAATACAGAGATATGTATTGTGTGGGAGATGTTCATTATTTGTATCGGAAAAAAATCTCGTGTCTCTTTCATAACACACGGCATTCAGGGCCGTCTTAAGAGTATCATGGGCCCCCAGGCCAACTGATTTTTCTGAGACCCTACCAAACAAATTCTGGAAAATTTCAACTAGATCTCATTTTTGTGAGGCTCCTATTCGCATGTGGGCCCATGCCTTAAGACGGCACTGTTCCTACCCGAAATGAAGCGCCTAATCTTTCTTCGGGACTGTTTGGAAGACGGACGCACTCTCTCCGGCTCCAGAACGAATCTACGCTCCATCTGGTTCTCAGGATTAGGGGAGCTTTTGGGTTTTCTCTGAAATGTGAAGAAGAATGAAGAAATGGCTTGATAAGTTTTGAGACATTTTGGAATTCATCGTTTCACTGTTGTTCATATCTTTTAGCTATTCGTCATCTAATTTCTTCTTCTTAGTTATATGTATATATCGCCTATTTGATCTAAAAACATTTTGCGTACGTAATGTTTTGCTCCGAATATTTATTCCTGTCTATCTGTCGTGAGTAGAGTGACCAGATGAGGTGCCTGGAAAATATCGGGACAAATCCCGGAAACCGTTGTTGAAAACAGGGGCATCCTGGGACAAAACTGGAAATTTTCAAAATTCTTCTCATTTGGTGGGAATTACAGTTTAAAATTGCAAACCGAGCACAACACAGGTCTATCACCATCTATGGGCGATTTACTACCTTGTGAGTTGTGCCGGAAGTGTAACTATGTGTGTACTTTACAGTCTGAGTGCGTATGCAGTGTTGTGCTTGATTTTTCAGTGCCGCCATCTATATTTCAGAAGTGAAGTGAGTGATGTATTATGATTTGAATTAAATTTGTACTGTCTGTAGCGAGACTTTTTAAAGGGGAAGATCGGCTCGCATTCGTGCCTTGAAGTTGGGAACCACAGAAAACCAACTTCAGCCGACCACCACTGTGGTGACAGATGGATCCAATTTTTTTCTCGTGGCCCCCTGTCCTATTCAGCACCCCCCCCCCTTTACCCTCATGCAAGAGTGAGATACTTTCTATTTTTTTTATTATGAATATGAAATTTTAATAAATCAGATGAATCTCCTGGAATCCTGGCTAAGCACAGATTCAAATGGTGGATTACCATCTCTCCCAGGAGTCAAATGATGTTGTAAAAAACGGTCTGTGTAAAATACGGGACGACCCTCCCAACACATCAGCTGTTGCTCTGGCGGCCCTCCATGCTTAGCTGGAAGTAAGAGCTTACATATGAAAATCATAGTCCCCCCCCCCCTCCATTATAGACACTGGTCATGCCCACATAGACCCAAGGGTTAAGATGCCCCTGATTCTATGGACGGATCTGATGAATTCTGAAAGTAGTAATATTTTTCAACCGTCTCTCACTTTTATAAAGCTTTTTTCTCTTCACAGCTCTCTATGACTCCCTTGACCACCTGTCGCGGATCACCTTTCTTTTGATTTTCTCCCGTGGTCCCCTAAAATATTCCAGGACTGCAAGGGGACCATATGACCCCAGGTTGAGAACCACTGATCTACACCACCCTGCCTTGCTTATTTCATGCAGTGTAGCATGCATGTAAATGGTAGCATGCTCGCCCATTTTGTGAGAGGGCTTTCTTTCGTCATCCGGTCTCCGCCAGGACCGGATGAGTTCTTAGGCTTCATTCTTTAAAACCGAGCACAAATCAGCTCTATCGTCAGAAGTGCAGGGGCGTAGCTAGAAATTTCATTCGGGGACCAAAGTGATAGAAGAGATTTGGCCATCTCTTTTCGGACCCTCCCCCTCGGTACGCCCTTGCAGAAGTGTAATGACTGAGTTATTTGTAAGCCTGTCGCTCTCTGTGGAGACTAACAGAAAGATCGGCCAACATTGACATCAGAAAGCCTCCGCACGAAGCTCTTGACGTCACTGGTCAGCCGTCCATTTCACCAATAGTCATTGAATGACTATTGACTGACGTATATAAGTCCGACGTATGCGAAATATCTTTTACAGGGTATTCAATGACTATAGGTCGCGGAAGCTTTCTGCTGTAGGTGTTGGCCGATCTCTCCCCGTTAAAAAGTCTCGCTACAGACCAACAAATATTGCATTATGCCAATTTATATACATTCGATCAGTCGACTCCACCTCTGATGCTGGGGGGCAATGCCCCCCCCCCCATGCCTATATAAACTGCACGAATAATTAATCTCATTACACTTCTCGCTATAGAGCTGATTTGTATAATAATGCCACAAATATATACATATAGTGGCACAATATGTATATATTTTGGCATTTTTAAATGCAATCTTCACACATCTTTTATGGGTGTATGCTGTTTCAGCCACATCGTTAGACAATTTGCCTGTCGTGGCCCCTTTGTATTTGAAAAATTAAAAATTCCAAAATATGTACCAAAAAATAGAAAATATGCATTTAAAAAAATCACTGCAAAAAAAGCGTTTTAAAACGCTTAATTTTCTATTTGTTAGTGCATATTTCATTTACAAAACATATCGCCACATCAGGGGTGGGAAGTGACCAAGTCCATTTCGGAGCAGCAAAATATGAGATTTGGAGCAGATATTTATAAATTGGAACAGTGAAATTAACAAGAATATTTTCGTTAACCCTCAACCCTTTTCAAAATAAAACTGCACTGTCTTTTGTTATCAAACATCTTTTTGTCAGCTTGATTTTTGTTTTTGGTGTTTTAGGCTTTTGACACCTTGTTTGAAAGAGCGGCTATCATAAAATTTTTTTGCACCCGTCTATTTAAGATGATTTTTGCTTACTGAGGGCACTATTTTCTGCCTGGAACAGCAGCACTTCAAATGAGCTAAAAAAATTTTATAAGTTTTTAATTTTTTTATACTTGGAAAGAAATTGTTGCAAAATGGGAGAGAATTTTAGAAGAATCAACTCGATGTTTGGCGATTCAGCACTCATTATCTGGCGAGATTGGCGATCTGACATCCGCTATTTGGCGATATTGACGATTTAACGCTCGTTATTCGGCAAAATTAGCGATTTAACGCTCGTTATTCGGCAAAGTTTCTAAACTAACATTCGTAATTCGGCGGACATACGCTTTTTACTCCCGGAATGAAAATTTTCTTCACGAAACACAGGGATTTAACACAATGACAATCGACTACAGTAATTTCTGCTGCTTCCAGTGACTTTTTTTTTTAAACCGAAACACTCGAATTTGCACTTTAAAGCTGAAAGGCATTGCAAACCATCTTCAGTTCCACGATCACGGACAATATCGGGGTTTCGCGATGGAAAGCCCGATAGTTTAAGTATAGTGGAATAAAACTCTCTCTTCTCTCTCGTAAAGAAACGTTTCGTGGCTAGCAGGAACAAAATTTTTTTGGCGTCCTTCCGAAATTCCGGGCATCTTGAAGCAAAATTCGCTATTTGGCGCAGAAAAATGCGCTATTGGAGCAGGATGGCGCAAGATATGTTTTGGCGCAGAGTTCCCACCCCTGCCACATGCATATTCTGCTATGCAAATAACTTCTAAATATTTTTTATATTTGAGCATTTTTTAGTTAGTTTTGGCTGTGTGTGTCAAGTAACGAAATACCAGTAAAAAAGAACTGAGGCCATTTCTAAAAGAAATGAAAATTTTTGACACTATCTTTAGAAACAGCGCTACAATGAAAGTCATTTGGAAAAAAAATATCCCCACCTGCGAGAAAATAAAGCAATATTATGAGCAATATTCACATGAAGTGATCGAGCTTCGACAAACCTTCATAAATTTGCACTTATTCCAAAAATATTTCGGAATATTTGAATTTTTTTTGTGATCATGTATTCCAAGGAATCAGCATGATCTGTCATCAGGGAATATGGACGGCTCATGCAAATGTGTCTGACTAACTAGTGTGCACTACACCATACTACAACAATGACTAACGTTGTTCAAATCAGTCTCGTCTAACCAGTGTGCACCCAGCATAAGATTCATCACATTTACCGTAACATTAATACAAGAAATTTGTTTCATCCATGCCCACTTTGCTGAGCCACTCCTCCAGCAACTATTATTTGGCATCAATGCTAAACATTGACTCAATTGGAACACTTTTTTTTTGCAACAGCGAAAAATACATGACTAGAGGCCTAGCTATGTTCGAAAATAGAAGTTTCACTACAGACGCACAAAACAATCCAAAAACAAAACAATATATATAATCACATTCTAGCAATGCACACAAAATTCATATAATCAGACTTTATTAATTGGAAAAAAAATTTCATCTGTACAAAACTGAAAAAGAATCAAGAAGCGGAAACTTCCTACGAGGAAAATGAAAAGGTTTTTTCTCCCGAACAATCAATGGTCAGTCGAGAACAAAAAAAACTCAAGATGGACTTGTATAGACAAACAGACTAATGTTTACATACAATACATATATACCGTCGCTAAAAAATAAAAGATACTTTTAAAAAAAGAAACGTTTCAGCACCAAGATACTATCCACAATAAAAGCATGTTCGCCTCGTAGAAATACAAAAAAAAAAAAATCTCGAAAAAATGTGTACACATTGACAAACACAATCGCGAAGTGCAAAATAAAATAATAAACTACTACAAATACGTATTCCGTACAAATAAAAAAAAAAACATTTGATATGAAACGCTACCGGCATCCAGCGGGTAACCGGACACCAATATACAATACCCCATGCAATATAATAACACACTGCGGTCGATACAACACTAAAAATACTTTTAAAACTTGTCGTTTTGTTTTTATACACTGTAAAAAGAACGAGGGGAGAAAAATAAAAAGGCCCAAAAGGGGGCTGTACATGTATAATATGGTATAATAGCGATGAAAAAGGCAGAGTCTAAAGCTTATAAGAACAATTGGCCTCGGAAAGTTATACATACACATACACACGCACAGGGGGAAAAAAACAGCTGCATGCGGATTAAAAAGACTAGCAATTAATATAATCTCCCCTTAATCCAAAGACTTTATTCTGTCGAAAGATTTTGAGCAAATATTTTTTTTGTTGTTGTAAGAGATAAAAATTAGAATCGTCGGGCACCGTTTGCCACACTGAATAGCTTTGTGCGCTGCGTCACTTACAATGAGCTTGGCCCTCGATTATTTTAACGGTAAAAAATACTAATTCAAAAAAGAAAAACCTACGTTATATATATTTGTAAAATGGAATGAAAGTCTCTGGAGATATTGAGCGATAAACAGGAAAAACAAATTGCTTCGTGACAGAAAAGAAAAAGTTTCATTTAAGCACGATTTGATGGGATGTTTCTTTTTTTATAACAGAAAAAAAAACCCTTTTGACCCCCCCCCCCCCATACAATCAAAAAATTTTGATGAAATGTCTTTTCGCTTCCCTTTCACAGAAAAAAAACCAGACGAACATTTATTCCTTTGATTCCTTGACCTCTTCATCTTTCTTCTCTTCGGTCTTTTCCTCTTCCTTGTCTTCCTTCTTCTCGTCCTTCTGTACGTCTTCTGCCTCCTTCTCTATCTTTTCCGAGACGTGGTTGTTATCGGCCTTCTCATCTTTGACCGCGTCATCCTTCTTGGTCTCGTTGGAATCATCGGCCGGCTCCTCTTTCTTCGGCAGGTGCGAGTTCAGGTCCAGAGTCTTGCAGGTCTCCTCCCAATCGGGCCAATACCTCTCCTTCATCCTCTCAATGAAGGACAGCAAGTTGGTGCAGTCGGATTCCAAATACTCCTTGAACCCGTTGAATGGCACGTACACAAACTGGCAGAGGTGGGCAAATGCAACACAATCCAACTGCAACATAAAAAACAAAATGTGAGACTGGTTTCAATTTGTTTATGAATCGCTACATGTGTAAAATCAGTTAAGGCAGTTCTAATACAATGCTAACATGTATTTGCATGCCTAAATGTTAAACATGGGCTTGACAAATCCCAAGCAAAAAACACCAAACATATGCACATCAACATCACCAGCTCACTGCGATATCCATGGCAAAGCTCAACCACACACTTGGAATAACACTGGTGTAGGAAATAGTTTTTCGTATTGTATGAAAAGATTTTTTGAAATGTCATGCTGGATTTTACAGCCTATGGTATAAAAATTTGTCTCTGTGTATCAGTGAATGCACCAAGATTTTGTACGAATGAAATAAATATTCTGTATATATAAATAAAATTTGTAAGAAATAAATATTTCAAATGCGCAGGACAAATTCATTATGACGCATTCAGCCCTTTAACTATTGCCCATCATTTCCCAAAGCAGAATGTTTTGCATTGTCCTGCAACAAGCCCTCTGACTGGAAATGCTTTGCAGTAAAAATTCCTATGATAGTGTTTTCTACACTTTTTCTTGAAATTCTTCCAGATTGTTCTGCAGTGGCACTTTGCGCTGTGACATATGTCGCAGATTTTCGCATATTCTGCTTTGGGACCATCATCTACAAGTATCCGGTACAATATTGTAAGTATTCAATAAAAAAAATTCATAAAATTATATGATGTGTAATACTTGTATACAAGCCTAATCCATTTGAGGACCACCAAAACTATAATAAACTAAAAAAAAATGTATAAACAAAAAAATTTGTTTACCGAGTGTGGTTCTTCTCCAAAGAAATATGGTTTCTCGGCCAGAAATTCGCTCAGGGCCTTCAGATCTCCTTTGCCGAATTCATAAATCTCTTCGGGATTATGACGTCCAATTCCATGAAAAACTGCTCTCTTCACATTCTAACATTTAAAAAAAAAAATACACAATATCAAATACCAAAAACATAAGAATACAAAGGGATTATCTAGAAACATGCTACTTTGAAATAACAGTGAATAAATATATTTCATTAAACAATTCACAGCAGTAATCAATCTTGAAATTTGCTTCCGCAACAATGCATGTTGAAGCCTCAATATGAAAAATAATTCTCTTCCTTTTGGAACTTTGAAGAATGATTAAAAATTATTCTAAACAAAAAATGCTATTTAGGATTTTCGGAGATTTTATATATTTCGTCTATATAACCACAGAAACCTGAACTACTTCCAGTGATGACAAAAAAAAAAAGTATGAAGGCAAAGCAGACGTAGCACGTACAGTTGCAGTACAAATAGACAAAAATATAATTCTAAGGAAATCGCTCTATTGCAGTGTTTCTATCTTTTAGCACCCAAAGAACACCATGTCTGAAAGAATTTGATGAACCACTTATTTACAAAAAAAGTAGTAACCATGTGTTTCATAAAACGCAGGACATTCTCATATATATATATATATACATATTTTTGTCCGTTCTGACTTCTTTTTTACACAATTCTATTACTTTATAGTTTTTTTCCCCAATGAATCTCATTTGAATTTGTAATCTTCACTTAAATCTTGGAGATAATTTATAAACTGCATAACAATTACAACTATAATTTATACATGCACATCAAATATACTTTATTTGTATTGCAGGGAAATGTTTTCCCCCGAACTACATGTACTTACAGAGCTACGGGGAAAAAATTAAAAAAAATAAAATAAGAAAAACTACTATTCTAGTTTGTAAAGAAATATGAAATGCAGTAAACTACATCTGTAAAAACGAAAATTAAATAACGAAGATCTATATTTCACTGTATTACTTACTACGCTCAAAAAGTTTAGAGAACTTTGCTCTCTTAAATTAAATGAAGAAACTGAATACTGTGAAGAGATGAACAGTGATAGTAATGTAGAGAAGTAACTTGGAAAAATGTCAATTATTAAACAAGAAGCACTTAAAGAAATAAATTCATCTCTACAGAACATAGAAGAGTCACCAATTAAACTTCATAGGCTAGCTCCACAGTGCAAGTCAAACAATGCCAAAAGAAAAGTTGAATCTGCTCTCTTGCCTCTCTGAATCCTAACTCATATTTTAATAAAGGATGGTTGATGACGTAAGCATTATCCAACCCCGTCAGCAAATCGGAACCCCCCCCCATCGATGACGACGTAATACTTGAACGGCCCCTTTGTCACTGACTTTTTCAGAACCTGAGAATTGGTGCCCCTAAAGCTCATGTGTTACCTGAGGAAAAAGTCACATAGGCATGGTCGGGGGAATGTTATAGAAGTATTGGAATGTGATGTATTGGCAGGTAACTGACACCAGGAGGGACCTGTGACGTGGTGCATTGTCATGATGAAACATCCACTGGCCTTCCAAAAGATCTGGTCACTTGCCTCTCACCAATCACGCGTTCAACTGGTTCCTCTTGGTGTCATATTTTACCTGTCAAAACATTATATTCACAACTAACTTATTCCCCTGATTTTGCCCCATGTGTCTTTCCCTGACAAAAAATTTACGGAAGCAACGATTCTCAGGTTCTGAAAAATTACAGAGCAGCAAAGACAGGAGGATGTGACAAAAAAGGCTTATAATCTGCATTTACATCTTTGTATGAACAATGGCAAAAAAGCATAATTACACAGGGTGGTTAATTCGAAGGAAACACCAAATAAACAGGTTGCGTGATAAAATAAACCCATAACAAAATGACTCTCAGAACTTTTTGAACAAAGATAGTGGCAGAAATCTTTGTATTTATTGCTAGCAATGGCTGACAGCTGTCATTTTTATATTGGAATAAATCTCTGGGGTACCCGTGTCCCCCATGGGACAGTGTTGAAAACACCCTGTGTGATAGAGCCTGGGTGTGTCTGAGGATAGATATCATGGGGGATTTTTTTTAGCTTTCAAGCACGAGTCATACAATGAAAGTTTACTATAAAACCAAATGGCAGAAATTTTCATCACCATTAACGATCACTGATTTACTTGAAATACTTCTCTCCTCAAAAACAACCGTATATCATTTGATCTATTTCAGAAACCAATTCTTTTGATTTACATCATTCAGCAGTATATAAATACCTTAAAAAATAGTCGCCAAATGCGATAATTACTCCAATGTAAAAACCTCCTTACACTTTTGAATCCAAGCTTGAAAAGACATTGCAGAACACTTTTCGGGAGCTTCGAGTTAAGGGTGCGCTTGATGTCCATCTGTGCAGACTTCAGAAACTCACCGGGATGGCTGTACCTCCACCAGCGCATCACCCTGAAAAATTAAATATTAATAGCGGAAAAGTAAGACTACTTTGCTAATCATTTTAAGGTACATCAATGTAAAACGTCACAAACATGGTAGAAGAAATTCTCTCAGAAACATCATGAAGACCATGTTTGCAGCCTAATAATTTGCCATAATTTTTCAATGTAAACTTTCTAGTCGCCATGGCAATCTAGCACTGGTATTTGTCAGGCCATGTTTAGCTGACATTTTTTAAAACTCTGGTGGGGAACTTCTTGAAAGTGTTGGACATGTCTCAAATATATTTCTACTATTATACAAATATCTGGATTCATAGTCACTGTTATTAGTGAATTTCTCATACCTTTCCCCAGTCAAATTTATAAAATATTTCCAAACAAGTACACTGCTGGCCACCCAAATTGCAACACCAAGAAAGACAAGAGATATCGCAACAATATTTATTTTGTAGATAACATGTTGACCAAGCATCAAATGATTAAATTTATAGACTTCTGTGAAGTGTGGTTCCTGCCAAAATCAGTAGCCAGAGTAGCCGCCATTGTTGGAGATCACCGCTGCCACACGCCTCGGCATTGATTCAAAGAGACTTTGGATGTGTTCTTGGGGTACAGCAGACCAAGCAGCTTCCACGCGTTGCCAAAGTTGATCTGGTGTGGCAGCTGGGGATGTAATCTGGGTCAATCGTTGAGCAACCATGGACCACATGTTTTCTATCGGCAAAAGATCCGGAGAGCGAGCTGGCCAGGGAAGCAATTCAATCTGGCGATTGACGAAGAACCTTTGGACAATGCGTGCCACGTGTGGTCGCGCATTATCCTGTTGAAATATGGCTGTGGGCAAGCCCTGAAGGTAAGGAAGGACAACTGGCTCCAACACCTCGGAGATGCAGCGCTGGCTTTTTAAAGTACCGGCAATGCGTACTAGAGGAGTGCGAGAGTGATATCCAATACTGCCCCATACCATAATACCCGGTGCAGGACCAGTGTGGCGGTGCATAACGCAGCTGTTCAGCATCCTCTCTCCACGGTGTCTCCAGACTCGAATCCGACCATCGTGGTGTTGCAGACAGAAGCGTGACTCGTCAGTAAAGACAATTTCATTCCATTGTGCCGTCCACATCCTTCTTTCATAGCACCATTGGCGGCGGAGACGTCTGTGGTTCTGCGTCAAGGGTAGACGAAGCAATGGACGTCTTGCGGACAGACCACTCTGCTGTAAACGGCGTCGAATGGTACACGCAGACACTGGATGATGCGGTACAGACTGAATGTGCTGTGCTATGGTTCGTGATGTGGCTGAGTGATCCGTCACTGCCATACGCACAATACGCCTGTCATCACGTGAAGTGGTGCACTGAGGTGGATGCGATCGAACACGTCGGTCCGTCGTACCCTCCTGCATCCAACGATCACATATCCGCATTACAGTTGTTTGGTTTCGTCCAACACGACTACCGATTTCCCTGATTGATAATCCACAATCTCGGTAGGCCACTATCCTTCCTCTGTCGAACTCGGATACTTGATCAAAAGATGATCGCTGTTTTCTACGAGGCATAATTGATCGTTTTTTTTGAAAAAACCACAAGAAAAACACAATTGCCGTACTTCAAATCGTCGAAATCTCCAAGCCTTAAATAGCGCTTTGAAGTGGCGCCACAGGCGCGCGTGATGTGCGTCTGCGCTGAAATTCTAATCATTTGCATATCTCACCTCCGCTAATGCATGTTGTAAATTTCATATTATTTGCATGCTTCCTTCAGGGTGTTGCATTTACGGTGGCCAGCAGTGTAGTTTGAGCGAAAGTGGGCGATTTTATAAAGCGGGAGATAAGACGTGTTTGGAGACAACATGGAAAAATAAAAACGAATGACAGGAGCTTGATGACTTTGAAAAAAAAAAGTTGGCCAGCAAAATATTTTTTGGCCTCGATATAACACTGGGTAAAAAAGGGTTAGCAGGCACTGGTGATTTTTTAATGTCACGTCAGATGAATGGTGGCACTCATCATGTACTACCCTCCCAGAAAAAAGTATGCTTAGGTAAATAACACTGAATTAACGCTGTTCTGATGCTCGTGACATAACTGAGCTCCATCTTAACAGATTCGCATCGAGCTATTTTTCCTAAAACTCATAGAAGCTTTAAGGAAAACAGTCCGATGCAAATGTGTTAAAGTTTTATACTTAATGTTATTAGAGCCTAGAAGTTAAGGCAAAACATACCAAACTGTCTTTTGCCTTTTTTTCAAACTTTGATAAAAATGCCCTTTTTAATTTTCCTGCCATAAATGTCCATTTTAAAATATTTTAAGCGTATTAGTGAATTTCAGAGGCCATAATCTATAAAACTTGGATATTTTAAACATTGAGAACAATAGAATTACTTTTTAAAATTTTCCAACTCGGTATTAATTATCATCAGAAAGAAGACCCCCACTCCAGCCCCATTCAAATGAGAATAAGGGATTCAAGAAATTGGTGATGCCATGCATTAACTTTGCTTTGACCACTACAACTACTAAACCAGACATGCACCTCATCCATATTCCTCTGTGGAACTTTTAACGAATTGGTACATATAGGAATGTGCACACACACATTCCCCTTTGCTTTGACCAGATGGTGTTAGATGTGACGATTGTTTCAAATGAACGCAGCCGTGCTAAAAAAACAGGAAAATTAGAAAATCGTTTCTTCACATGCTTCACATAATGTCTCGCTCAGGCATTGGATATGTATAGCTGACCGATGACTGTGCCAAGAGGTCATCAGTCAATATTATAGCTCATACAAAGGGAAGTAGGAGCAAGCAGGGCTCTGGGGCTCATGATGTTCAGATTGTTTTTTTATACCATAAACACACTACAACCAACCATGGCTATTTATTTTATATACATATTTAGTATTCGCTTATATTAACCATAATCTCTCAAGGGTGCATGACAGATGCGGACAAACAGAGCTCTGTGCTTGAAGGAGTCTCGCATACGTGGCAATAAAAAATAGGGTTACATTTTTTCACAACAGAACAAGGTAGCCATGTTTCAACTATAGAAATGCTCATGATTATTCCTAGTAATACAACAAATAAATGAGAATTATTTGAAACTTTGAGCCCATAGGGAAAATAATAGGCGGGACTCCATGTCTGGTAATTGTGGCCTCAGAATTAACTTAATCCCGAGGGTCTACTAACATTTTATTTAAGGCTTGAAATCAATTTAACTTGGATAATAATGCAGTTATTATAAACTTTAATTGAAACAGTAGACTGATTAAATGCAACCAATTTTCAGCTAGTATTTGGACACTTAAAACCTTGTTTTTAATTATTTTTCCTTTTCAAAATTTATAAATGCCATTTTTTGGCATCTATTTTAGACATTTTTAATGCCTTTTTTTGCCTGCCTATTTCGACAATTTCTAGTGCTTAAACTTCCGGGCTCTATTAATAATTATATTATATATAATATTATAATTATTACTACTTAATATCCTACTTATATAAAGATGTTTCAACATTTGTGTGAAACAAGAACTCTTGCTTAAATAAGAATTCTTGTTTCTAAATGCGAATAGGTTAAGCCAGTGATTCTCAAATTTCGTTTTCCACTGCTCCCTAGTGGACAGGTATCCGCAACTCCCCAGAACCGTCTAACGAAGTCTCATGGTATTCAATAGGCACAGATTAATAAGAATAGCTCACTGCAGCGATGCTGACAATGGTTGATGGCACCACTAAGGAGCTGTGGCACACTCTGAGAACCACTAGGTTAGGCAATTTTAGACAATTGAAATATTTACCAGCTGGTATGGTTGTTAAGCATAGATACAAAAGCATGGCTGATGGTTTTCTGATCAGGAGTGAGATCTTCATCAAGGTTCTTCCCGAATAGCTGGCTCAACTCTTTCATGATAATATCCGAATCAGCTATCTCTGTACCATTAATTTCAATAAAGGGCAGTTGTCCTTTCTTAGACTTGTACTTCATCTTATGGTCAACATTCTAGAAAACAAAAAAAATTCAAACACGTTTTAAATCATACGAGTCAATTACCGCAAATAGAGTTATTTAATTAACTTAATTTTGTATAAATACCACAACAAAGTGGCTTAAAAAACCCCCCATAAAAATATGGTTGTCGAATACATATCTAAAACTGTACCAAAAATATAACCCGAAAAGGGCAATTAAAAAAAAACAATAAGATTACAATCTCGCTTGAAGACTAAAATATTGATTCTTGGAAAAAGCTGGCATTGTAGAGGCGCGGTAGTCCGGTCAATAAGATACTCGCCTAAAGTACCGAAGGATGTTTAGAGGTGTCGCGAGTTCGATACCCGGTTCGTCCTTGTCAGAAAACTTTCCTGACACGGGGTACAACAAACGGCGACTTGACCGCAGCAAAAAATTACTACCCCAGGAAGTCCCCCCCCCCCATCGAGGGGTTAGTGTATACTCTCGACGAGTATAAAAAACAAGCCTGCTGTTCGGAATCGGCAATAAATTGTAGGTCCCAGTCTAATTAGCCCTCGTGTGCAGAAAATGACCGTGATGCGACAAAAATGATCAATGATCAAAGCTGGCGTTGTCACTACTGGTTGACGAATCAAAAAACACTAGCACCAGCCAAATTTTAAGGGGGCTTGAGTATATTCAGAAGAGAAATAGTAAAAAAAAATTCCCCCTCGGATTTTGATTTTTCCGGACACACATAATTTTCAAAACTTTGTTGTTGTATATGTATGATTGGAGTCCGAGGACTGCATTTGCACATTTTTAGTGCTGTGCTAATTTTTTTTAATCTGACATTTAGGTGTCAATGCTAGTTTTTTTAACCCTCATGGTGATCTGGCAGCCCTGGTAATCTTTTATTAGCCCCTGCAGATTTTCTCCCTTCCGGTTATATAAGGGAAATTACGGTACTTTCGCAGCTATCGGCCAGCATTAAAAGACAGCGTAAATTTGTCTTGGTTTTTTTAAAATCATAAAGGATTGGAACTCCCGTTCAAATCGTAAAACCTTCCAGATATCGCAAAAAAAACAACACAGAATCTGTAAAAACTCTGCCTTGAAGATCTACAGTTTTGTCATCTAGCTGCTATGCAGTAGTCACCGTTTCGCATCGCTAAAATCATGGATGTGTAAGCAGAATCGGCTTTTGGAAGGGCACAAGGATCTAATTTTTTACAGAGAGTATAAAAGAAACCATTTTATATTCCAATATTTTAATTCTCTACAAAAATATTTTTAATTTTTGATCTCTGGGAGGGGGGAGAGGAAGAGGCCCCTTATAACCTCCCCAAATTTTGTCCCAAAAAGATTTCAAATTTTGAGTTGGTTATTCCTTTAAAAACTTCTGGTTGCCACGGCAATACAGACCTACAACACAAATACGCATACATTGAACTTTAAATGCACTCATTACCAGTTTGGAGGATAGATGCATGGCCGCAACTGAAAGGGGGGAGGGACAGGCAGGACTAGTGTCCTGGGCTCTGGACTAGAGGTAGAGGCACCTAATTCATCCTTTATAACTGCTTCTACATTATATGGGTGTGCCAAAATGTGTACTTGCCCTGTTTGAGAAAGTATCTAGTTGTGGCGCTAGATAGATGGCACCACCTACTGAACACAAAACAAAAAACACCGAAAAAAAAAACCAGTGCAAAACACTGATTTAACTGTTTTTTCAGAATTCGCGCACTAAGCCATTATATCTGACTGCGTTTGAATTAGAGCCCTAGTAGATAAACAGCAGAAACCAGTCCAAGCAAAAAAAATAAACAATCATAACCAAGGCACAACATCTGGCAATTTTTGGAACGGCACCTAAACTCAATGCCACCCAAGTTTCTTTCTCTCCCCCCCCCCGTACTGGTAGACATGCTGACATTTCTAAAAGTTTTGCGTTGTCCTCAAGAGTTCAATAAATCAAATTTTTACACATACAAACAAGTTTCATTGTTTTTATTTTTCTTTAGAGTAGAAAATTCACAGGATTTGATGATTAAACAACTTTTCATTCAAATTATATATATATGCTTCTATTACAGGAAGAGATTAATTTTTTTTTAAAAATGGATCGGGACAATGAGAGCAAACAAAATGGACCATGCAATTTAGGCTGTCTGGGTTCAGATATTTCACGCTTCGCAGAACACTTCCAGAATGCTCTGCAGCTGTTTGTGAATGGAAAAAAGTTTTTTTTTCCCATCTTCTTTCTTCTGAAATCACTCAAGGATGATTCAATATGAAAAACCCTCTTCACTGGAACACTTGACTCACTATTAAACGATGTGTGTTTCCCAACCCTTTATCATATCCATAAGCAATGAATTACACAATATATGACGTTTAAATAAAAGAGGAAATGGATCTTCTAATTCAAATGGATTCCCTACTGTCTATATAAACCTTTTATCAGTCAAATGATATGTATAGTGTGCAGGGCAAGCTTAAAATGCAAAATAACCCAAGAACTAAACACATTTTTATCGAGAAAGATTTCCCACATATAATAATTCCCCTTTCCCAAACTCAACTGTTTCTTATGTTCGTAGACACACTGACAAAAATTTATTTTTGTTATATTCCAACATCAATTTAGTGATCGCACACGCAAAATTTTAGGTGGCATTACCAATTTTCACAGTGACATGGACCCCCAAAGCAGGAAGTTTTGCATTGATCTGCAACGAGCCCTCAGCTGACTCAAATTATTCTGCAGTAAGAAAAAAAAAATCCTATGTCCCCCCCCCCCCAATTGTTCTGCAGAAACACAGATTGTTCTGCAGTGTATGTTGCAATTCCTGGCAAATTCTGCTTCGAGGGACATGGTGTAAAACAGGTGTCTTCAACCTTTCAGTTTGAGCCAAATTAAAATTTCCCACGAATCCAGTAGGCCACCAAGTCATACCACAGTATTTCCGGTCATTAAACAAGGTTTTCCAAATTACTGTAAACACTCATTTTGCTCTTGAAATTATTACTTTCACTAAATTTGAATTTTCATTTATTCCGAAATAACTTCTTTCACCTCTTCCAATTTTTTTGGAATTAATTTCTTTTAATAATTCTGAAATTTATCCAGATAATTCTGGAGAATTATTTCTTCAATTTTAAATTCATTAATTATGAATTAATTTCATTTTAATCATATTTTCAATTATGAAGTTTTTTTCTTCAGAAAAGGTCTATTAAGGTGTTTATGAGCATTTCCAGTGGCTCCCACTCAAAAAATTAGAAAAAGTAAGGGGTACCTCCCTTAGCCAACATACTGAAATAGTGTTAACTAGAAGTGAAATTACAGAAATGGTTAACAAAAACAATTTTTGAAGGAAACAGTGTACTAGCAATCATACATAATTCTTTTGTCTCTCTCCTCACAATATATATTACATTTTTTGGAGTATTCCACAGTCCAGTCTATCAACTCTTTGACAATGTATAACAAATAATTAATTGCAATCTACTATATTTTTAACATTTGGCAATATATCTATGATTTGCTCCTCAATTAAAATCACTTATACAAATTGTATGGATAGGATTTGGTAGAAAAGTAAGATAAGTGGAACTCTGTATTTCTGTAAAAATTCTGTTATTTCTACATTTATTAAATAAATATATATAAAGATGTATTAAATATTGGATAATGAACTTTGCTTCTCTGTGCATGAAATCATAGGTCAGTGACCAGTACTCTTTGACGAGTTTATCTCATAATTTTATCTTTTTTTAAAATTTTAAATGTAAAATTTTTCATAACGGTCAGCAGGCCACAGCAGAAAGCTCCAAGAGCCACACCCACGGGTCATAGATTGAAGATCCTGGTGTAAGAACTTTCACAGCAAGTCAATATTCGAACATATGCCTACTTGTTAAGAGAGCTTGAAAGAATTATAAGGCACGTGGAATTCGCAGCATTAATCATCCACACAGAATAGTTATTCATTGAGCATTAACTTGGGGGGGGGGGGGAATGTTCAGATTTTTGCAGATGACCTGTGCCAACATGGTGGATGTATCTGGTTGTCTTCCCGTGTTTCTGCACAGGTAACCCTGCAACCAATCTGCAAGACAAAAAGGGGGGATGACATTCCACGAGAATGAGTGGAACATCAAACACCATAGCAACCTGGATAATAGATTATGGAAAAGAAAAAAATAGTCTTGAAAACCTTAATTTGTGATGTTTCTAAAAAACCTATACGCTAACTACTAAACACATATTTGGAAAGAGCAGAAAAATTCCTGTAAGAAACCATTTCCATCACAATGGCTGGATTCAATGGCAAGCTACAAGCACAAAGATTTGTAAAGTGCAAAAGCTAACTGTTGTCAAAATCTAATTTACAATTGCACAACCAACCTTCCAGCTACAATCAGTCAAATTTAACAAAAACTTGACCATTTCATGAGATTTTGAAAAAGCACACAATTTCAAACTGTGTTTTAATTCAGGAGAAATTTAGTCTTTCGTTGGTAATACATCACTGAAATTTTTGGTTTGTCGAAGCAGATATTTACGAAAATTCAGAATTGGTGGCTTCGGATTTTTACAAAAAAAATCCAAAAATTTACCACTTCTATCAGGATATCTGGATTCGATAACAAGCTACAGGAGCTTAGATATGCGAAGTGCAAAATCAAGCCAAAATCGACTAACATATTTACTTTCACAAATGCAGATTCCAGTGATGTATTGCAAACAAAGACAATTTCTCGAGCTGGAACACACAGATATTGTCTGTTGCAAGCTTCAAAAACTGGTGGAATGGGTAAGTTTTTAGAAAATCTGACCAATTGTAACTAGAAGGGTGTTTGCAGAATTGGCTGTTGAAAATTTTGTAGACAATTCAATTTTAGACTTCAATCTTTCGGCACTTGCCATTAAATCCAGATATTCTGATGAAAATAGTGTTACCTTATAAGATTTTTTTTTGTTCTCCCCAAATACTGTAGACTGATAATCCAGCCAACCACTAATCCAAACTGTCCAGCCCCAAAGCAGAATATGCCGAAATCTGTGCTACTGCAGTACAATCTGGAAGAATTTTAAGAAAAATGTACAAAACACGATTATGGGAACTGCAGAATTCTAATCAGCAGAGGGCTCAATGCAAAACAATCTGCTTTGGGGGCCACCCAGCACATCCTGGTCTGATATGTGCTGTATTAACGAGAGGCTACTGTATATGTACTGCTTAGTTTGCCTGTAGGTATTTTTCAGAAACTTCACAAGTTTATTTTTTAGCACTGCCATCTATTTTTGAAACCATGAGTGAAATGCGTTGATCAAATACAGGGTATCGTAATCAATGTTCCATCCCGTATTCAGTAATTTTTATCATCCGAATACAGCCAAAATTTCAGGATATCTTAACCCTCTGACTGCTCAATTTGTGGACCGAAACTGCTTCAAAAATTACGTAATTTTTTTCACTCAAAAAGTGAAGTTTGAGCGGTAATACCATGTGCCTTCAAATGCCGCAATTTATTGGACAACTAACATCTGTTGGCCAAAACGTAAATGAAACGTCTAATACTGTATATAATTTTTTTCAGTAGTTAAACAGGAAAAAAACGGGACGCACTTCTCAATAAAGGAAGAAAAACACATGCCCGCGGAAATCGTGGGATGAGCAGATTTTGCTAAGTTTGAGTTGCCTATGGAAATCGCGGGATGAGCAGCCAGAGGGTTAATCAGATCTTTAACAGATGGGAGAAGAGATTTATGCATTTTAAAAAGTTCAATTTTCCACCACTAGGTGAAAAAATAGCAATTTTTAATGAATTTTTTTTTCTATGGTTCGTATAGCATCTATCAGAACGGGCACTGCATATATCTGAGCAGTGACAATATACTAGAACTACTCAGACCTATAGGCCTATAATGGTTGTTCTGGTAGTCGGGTCATTCCATGTCAAATCACCCAGCCATGACACCCATAGTCTCAGATTTCAATGATTTTTTTTTTATTTGTTGCATTTACCATCCTTATTAACCGTATGAAATATTATGTGCATATCTCTAAAACTTTTTGAGAAAAAAAATGTTGAAATTTATCAAAAACTGATGCAGATGACATTTCCGAGGCTCAATTTTTAAGCGGCATTGTTTGAGAAAATAAATCATAACTTTTTCAATTTTCAATATATTCAAGTGAAATTTTCACTAAAGTGTTCACAAAAACATACAGAATATGAATAAAAATAATTCATACACTTACATTTGAAATTTACATGTAAAAAAATTATGTAAACTTTGTTTTTGTGGGATTTTTCGCTAGAAAAAATACAATTTTTCAAACGTATTTTTAGACCAGAGGCACAGCAGTTACCAAAACAACTTTTATTTTAAATTTCTCCTAAATATATGAAGTAAAATACTGGAGAAAAAAAATAATGGTTTTTTGACCGTTAATATGTTTATTCTGGCTCGCAACACAAAATTCATCACAATAAGACTGGGTCGTTCAGATTTCAAATCATTCAACTAGATACTGAAATGCAACCCATCGTCCCAGATTCCAATTATCATTTTTTATTTATTGCTTCTACCATGCTTGTTGACCATGCAAAGTTTCATGTACATATCTCTAAAACTTTTTGAGAAAAAAAATGTTTTCTAACCTCACGAATGACGTCTCTTAGGCTAACCCCATTCAAGCAATATTATTTGTGAAAATATATCATAACTTTGCAGATTTTCAATATATACAAATGAAATTCCCACTAAAATGCCCACAAAAAAATACAGATTATGAATAGAAAAAATGTAAACCTTAGAGGGAAAAAGTCATTTAAATCTTATTTTTTATTTTTTATTTTTGACACAATTTTTTAAACATTTTTTTTTGGATGCACAGCATGAATTTTCAATTTTATTTAAATTTAATCCTATTAATATATTAAGAAGACTAGAAAAGTAAACATTATTTTGACAGTTAATACATTTGAGTAACAAAACACAATTGTACTTATATGCCTACATTAATTATATTTGTACATTTTGACTTAATATAATGATTCATGCTTGTTAAAAAGAAATTTATGTTTTATTTTTCATGTACGCTTATACATTTATTACAGTATTCATTAAATTAAGTTTCATGAGTAGTTAATGCAATAATTCAAAACAATTAATAAATTTTAAAATTCTAGGATTAAATGAATTCATGAAATAATTAGAAATGTTAATGTAATGTGTCAAATGGGAGTTGGTGAAAAAAAAAGGTTTTGGGTGAATAAAATAATTTTTCAAATTAAACCTTCATGTTCAGATTCTTAGAAGTGTTCAAATTCCAAATAATTAATTTCACTTTTAATTGATCTATAAATATTTCTTATGATGCAACAAAGACAAACTTTTGCAATCTGATATATTTTTGCATAAATTATTTTGTATTTGATAAATCCAGATAATATTAATCATATATATATAGATTAATTTTTGAAGTTTTTTAACATGATTAATTATAAAGTTATTTTACCACAACAGTGTTAAATTTTTTTTTTAATTACTTTGATTTTTACAGCATATATTTTAATAAACATATATTTAATGTATATGATAAATATGAAATGGTTATACTTGTGTGAAAAAAAATCTACATTATAATATTTAATACAAGCCTCTATATATTTTTCCCAAGAAATAATTTAAAATTGCTGATAAAAAGCCAGAATATGAGGCATTAAATCACAAAGAATGAAATTATCAGCTACAACCTAATTGTTGTAGCTGAGGCAGATGGAAGAGAGTAGAATTGAAAACCTAATGTATATAATGCCTGGTGGTGATATATAAGATGTGATGTTTCTTGTTGTGATGATGATTGTAAAAAATAATAATAGCTTCTGTGAAGATATGAACTATGGCACACTGGTCTTTGTCCTTCAGAGGGCAGCTGGTGTCTTATTTAATTATAAGACTTATCATCCCAGCAGGTGATGATAAAGTCACTGCTGCTGCTTCATTGTGAAAACTAAAACAAAAGTGTTGGAACTAAACTGCCCCCCCCCCCCATCCAATGATGCAAGTCTCAATTATGATCTTGCTGAAGACAGAATGTGCTCCATAAAGTAGCCTACTCCAGGGTTAGCAAATTTTTCTTATGATAACACAATTTCCACTTGAGCTAAATATTTTATATCATTTTGGAAATAAAGGAAAATGTCAGAAAAGACACTTGAAATTTATAGTGTTGGAAAAAAAACTGGATCTGACTGTCATAAAAAGTGTTATGCAAAAGTGTAAAATCTGTTACCCATTGGACATCAATATTGAGGAGTGGAGCAAGTTCTGAACATTTATCTACTGTGTGTTTAAGCATCATAAAGCTTTTTTCTCAAAGTATGAAATATATCCGGACGCTTGCTTTAATCCTTTAAAATGTCATAAGAAAAAAAATAACAAAAGGTTTAAGGATAGTAAACTTGTATTTTTCATGTATAAATGAAATAAACGGTTGTACAAAATCAATTCCAGGGCAAAAAATATGCCATGCCTGTAGAGACAGTGAATATAAACAACAATAAATTAAATGAAAAAACTGAATACTGTGAAGAGATGAACAGTGATAGTAATGTAGAGAAGTAACTTGGAAAAATGTCAATTATTAAACAAGAAGCACTTAAAGAAATAAATTCATCTCTACAGAACATAGAAGAGTCACCAATTAAACTTCATAGGGTAGCTCCACAGTGCAAGTCAAACAATGCCAAAAGAAAAGTTGAATCTGCTTACAACACTTTAAAATCAAATGTTTGTAAAGTTTTTGAAGAATTACCAGAAAATGAATCTCAAAGCACACTTACCATAATGAAGACATTAAACAGAAAGCAAATGATATGATTATTTTGATAAAGTTAATTAGAAATAAGACTCAATTTACCCATCACAACAAGTGCAAATTTTAACTCTGGCCCCTGCTTTAAGAAATGGGAACAAGGAAAAAAAAAAAAGAGTTCAATGTCACTGAATATGCCGTGAGAAAAGCAGGAGAGCTTTTGTAAATGAAAAAGCAAAGGTGAGCCATTGTGTTTTTATTATAAAAAGAATCAAAAATTAAATTTCAACGAGTTTTTAACAATCTAATATTTTAATGCAAAGGTTTAAATTTTCTTTCCTAGCCATAGTCTACATTTTTTTGTGAGCATTTTAGTGAAAATTTCATTTGAATATATTGAAAATCTGCAAAGTTACGATATATTTTCACAAATAATATTGCTTGAATGGGGTTAGCCTAAGAGACGTCATTCGTGAGGTTAGAAAACATTTTTTTTCTCAAAATATTTTTGAGATATGTACATGCATGGTCAACAAGCATGGTAGAAGCAATAAATAAAAAATGATAATTGGAATCTGGGATGATGGGTTGCATTTCAGTATCTAGTTGAATGATTTGAAATCGGAACGATCCAGTCTTATTTCGATGAATTTCGTGTTGTGAGCCAGAATAAACATATTAACGGTCAAAAAACCATTATTTTTTTTCTCCAGTATTTTACTTCATATATTTAGGAGAAATTTAAAATAAAAGTTGTTTTGGTAACTGCTGTGCCTCTGGTCTAAAAATACGTTTGAAAAATTGTATTTTTTCTAGCGAAAAATCCCACAAAAACAAAGTTTACATAATTTTTTTACATGTAAATTTCAAATGTAAGTGTATGAATTATTTTTATTCATATTCTGTATGTTTTTGTGAACACTTTAGTGAAAATTTCACTTGAATATATTGAAAATTGAGAAAGTTATGATTTATTTTCTCAAACAATGCCGCTTAAAAATTGAGCCTCGGAAATGTCATCTGCATCAGTTTTTGATAAATTTCAACATTTTTTTTTCTCAAAAAGTTTTAGAGATATGCACATAATATTTCATACGGTTAATAAGGATGGTAAATGCAACAAATAAAAAAAAAAATCATTGAAATCGGAGACTATGGGTGTCATTTTGCCGGGTGATTTGAAATGGAATGACCCAGTCATATTACATTGAAACTTTGTATATACGCTATATGGACCATGGGAAAAAGGGAAATACAATAAAAAACGCCACTTATTCAGCCAGTGGTCAAAAACTAAACTTTTTCCTTCACTGCACAATAAATACAATTTGTTAGTGAGCATCAATCCCATGACGCTCTTAAGACTGCCCTGGGACAGACATGGCTAAAGCATACTGAATTTTTTCGGGGGGGTGGGGGTAGTCCAAAAAAACTTACTGGAACTGTCCCCAGGCTGGGATATTTGGCTGGGGGGGGGGGGGAGTCCTGTCAGATGTTTGAACATTTCCCCTTCCCCCATCAGAGAATATACACCATGTACAAAACTCACCACCCTGGGGGGCCCTCCAGGCTGGCGACCTGTCAGCGCACCCTTGTAGGGGCCACGGAGAGATGCCTGTGGGTGGGGAAAGAAGGGAGCTATGCCCGATACCGCCCAATATTACCAAAACCACCAATTCCTCCCAAGGAAGCCATCTTTTCCCCCGTTCCCACATTATCCTGAGAATCAAAAACGAAAATTCACCAACAAATACAATCGAAACGCCGAGAAATCGAAAATAGTAATAACCCACGCGATTTAAAGCGCCGTCAAAACATTTTCCCCCCACTCCTCGGAGATAGGTAAACGACCATCGCCACCAGCGCCATTTTATGGGATCCACAGAACAATACTATGCTGCCGGCTATACATAAAATAAATAAATAAATAAAAAGAAAAGGGCAGCATAGTCATAGAGATAAATAAATAAGTAAATAGAGACCTGCACATTACCTCGTATTTCATTTCGTTCATGCGGAGGAAAGTCTCGACTTTCATGCAAAATGGCGATGCAGATGGAATGGTCGGGCATCTGACGAACTGGTACAAATAGACGACATCCTTCTCGTAATCGGTCTTGTGGACGCTTGGCTTGTTGCCTTTTCCTTCGGCCGGTGCTGGTGCTGCTGGAGCGTTATTAGTCGCCGGCACTGCTGGCTGCGATTCTTCGACTTGGACGCTACTCATCTTTTTTTTCTTTAAAATTAAGACGCCGATTTGTGAAGTTATTGCCTGTATGCAATGTTACGAAACAAAAACAAAAAAAATTTTAAAATTAGGACGCGGCCGGGAAGATGAAATGATTGCGCTTTCTGAAGGAAGGAAAAAAAAAACAACAGAATTCCTTTTCGCACGTCAAAATGGCGTTTGAGAGGAGGAAAAAAGGACGCTGCGAGTCAGACGACGGCGGCAGCGGCGATGATGATGACTAATAACACACAAAAAAAAGACCAGACCAGACGATCGTCGGAAAGGAATTCTTCCTTTGGGGTCGCTCCTTCCCTAAACAGGGTTGCCTTTTAATCAATGGGGGAAAATTATCCCTATGTTGTAGGGATGACAATCCCTATCCTGAAGAGAAATTTTCCCTTTTTCCCTCTTTTTTCGTGTGTGTTGAGCTTATTTTCCCTCTATTCTATAAAAACCTTGTTATTTTTTCTTCCCTCTAGTTTTCTTATAACTAGGCTATTTTCTATGGGGGGGGGGGCAACTGGCCCGGGCGGAAAAAAATTTAGGGGGTGGGGTGAGAATTTTAGGTGGGAACAAAGAACATCGTTATAAAATTATCGAAATTTAAAGTTGTGGGGGCGGCTGCAGGGCCGCAACTGGGGGGGGGGGGGGGGGGGGGTCCGGAGCCCCGGGCACCGAATTCACCCTTCAAATGCTTCCTCTACATGCAAGGGGCGCCAAATTTCCAGCTTGCCCCGAGTGGCAAAGTATCCAGTAGTTGCGGCACAGGGCCTCTGAATCATGTTTGCCCCGCTCGGCAAAAATCCTAGCTACGGCCCTGGGTAAATCATACAAGACCCAACCCAATAGGGTAAAAGACTTATATCCCTCAAGGGACAGAGTCCGGGTCTTGTCTGGACTTTAGGGTAAATCATGCATGCTCAACCCATGGCCCGCAGGCCAAACGCGGCCCTCAGAGTCTTTCGATGTGGCCTGCGTCCTCAAAACTTATTTTCTAATAATGAAGAAAGCGGCGCATTCGCACATCACTTAATTAAGTGACTTGGGCGCTGTTGCAGATCACTCATTACGTTCACCACGTGCCATTCCCACCTTCAATTAAAAGGTCCGCGGTTCATTTACGGAGTATTTAAGTGAACCGCACGCACATTCAAATATAACCTGTCACGCTATTTCAGATCACTTAAGTGGCCCGCTGTCACAGATCATTTCAGTGACCCACGGCATATTTACAAATTCACTCTTAATCGGTCTGCAGTACATTTCCTGATCGCTTGAGCCAGCCCGTGGCACATTTCCACATCACTTGAATGATCTGCGCTGAAAGATAACTTGAATGACCCATGGCGCACTTTAAAAGAACCGCGACGCTTTCCATATCACTTAAGCGGCCCGCTTTCTCCAAAAGATTGAACGTGAACACCCTTGTGATAAATGAATTGAGGGCTTCCGAAGTGATGCCCGGATGAACATGTCCCCCCCCCCCCTCCGTGGCCTGGATCTGTGCGGGGTTCCCCAGAACAGATTTTTCACGGGCCCCACTATATAGTGTGTGAAACAAGAAAATTATTAGAATCATCCCGTCGCTTGAGTGATCTGGTACTGTGCGGTGGGTCGCTTAAGTGATTTTGAAACATAATCGCAAGCCGCTTGAGTAATGTGGAAGTGCGCCATCACTTAAGCGGCCCGCGGCACATTTCCAGATTAGAGCATCATGGCCCCCGGGCCAAGTGATTCCACCGAGGCCCTACCTATTAAATTATCAAAAAATTCGACCACTTCTCATTTTTATGAGGCCCATGCATTAAGATGGCACTGTCCGTGATGCAGTTCCAAATCACTTAATGGTCCGTGGCATGTTTCAAGATCCCTTGAGTGAACCCCGCGGCACATTTAGAGCTCAACTGATCTTGAAACATGCCACATGTTTCCCAAGTGATTTGGAATTACATTACGGGCCACTTCAGTTATCCGGAAATATGCCGTAAGCCGCTTGAGTGATGTGGAAGTGCGAAATGGTTCACTAAAATTATCTGTAAATGCGTCAGGGGCCGCTTAAGGTTGCTTGGAACTGTGGTGTGGAGTGAGTGAGATCACGTAAGTGATCTGTGAATATTTCGCCGGTCCCTCAAGTGATCTCGAAACGTGCCACGGTACACTGAAGTGGCACCGAACTAAACAACTAAACCACGCGTCACCTGAGCGATTTGTAACGGGCAGCTTAGTTAATTGTCGCAAAAAAACGGTTAAAGTCATGGAGCCCTTATCATATGACTCCGAGGGCCACATTTGGCCCACGGGACATGGGTTGAGCATATATGACTTAAAGCGTCTATAAAAGATATTATTAGGGGAGGGGGCTTTAATTTCGAAAAACAAACAGTGTGTGTTCCACGCGTCGCAAAACTGATCTCGTTGATTTCGGGTCACGGCTGATCCTTATCACTGAGGAAATGGGGGGGGAGGGGTTCCCCCCTACGATGTAACGGGAGAGGAGAATTATGTACGTTTGTTCAATCGTCCCGTATTTTACGGGATAGAAATTATCCCATATTATTCGGCTCTTGGGCAGGGCGGTCGTTCCCATTGCCCCCTCTCTGGATCCACGCCTGAGGCAGACAATTTCAGCTGCGGATGAAGCCGAGGAAGATATCTTCAGCTGCGAACGGCACGGAAGTCGACATCTTCAGCTCCGAATGAAGCCGAGGCAGACATTTTCAGCTGGGAACAGAGCGGAGGCAGGCTATTCAGGGCGATGCATTGGAGAAGCGACTTAATTGTGTAGGTGAGGCATCTTTTAACCCGTTGCTCGCGAGCTCCAAGGTGCTCACCCAGAGTGCTCGATGCTCGCGTCCGATTTAGTGCTCGCGAGCGCGTGAGATCATCGTTCCAATTAAACACCTTGAACAAATTGCATTCAAAGACTGAAATTATCCTGATTTCATGCGTTTTTATGACAAAACATGCCGTGAACGGGGTGCTCTTCTTTTGATAATGGGTGCAGGCAGTGCTCTAGAAAAAGGTTGAAGACCTCTGGTGTAGGTACATCGGATCATCCCGTATTTTACGGGACAGACAAATTTTCCCCCATATCGTTTGGCTCTTGGGATCGCCTCTCCCCTGGATCCTTCGCTGAAGCCCCTTGAAATGAAGATTGCATATGGGGGCCTCACCCAGGGCCTCACCTCGTTCAAGTCACAGTTGGATCCACCAAAAGATTTTAGGGAATACATTTTCCCCTATTATAGTAAAAAAATAATCTTTTCAAGGAGAATTAGGTGCTGAATGAGAGGGGGATTTTCTTATCTCTCGAGTGAATGCAGAGATAGAAAGTGAATAAACACACCATGAATGTGCACTAAGGGGGTGCCACAGAGGATAATGGGCACCAATAAAAGAAAGCAATCAAGGAGGGGGGAAAATGATAAGAGAAGATTTTCCAACAGATTATCTCTTTTCTTTCCCGTATCTGAAAAATGGAGACTGACGGAATTCCAAGCTCGTGAGCAATTCCAGTGACGGGGTTTGAAACTCACTGATAACCGGAGGTCACCGGTTTATCTGTCAATCATTGTATGGCGGTGCATCTTTACCCACGTGCTAAATATTTGGCACGGGTTTGACGTATATACTCGGCTCTATTTTTATTTCTTGTTCTAGAATCAGATAAAGGAAAATGGCGTTTTTCTAAAATTATCTCCATGTCTCACAATCGATGGCATTTAAATGAGAGATTATTTTGCATTTTTTTGCATCAGGAAGTTAATCATGATCATGTAAGATTTCAACATGGTGATATTGGCATCCGAATATTTCTGTTTGTGTCGAAATAACGAGAAAGAGAGGGTGTGTGTGCGTGTGCGTAAAATTACCGGAAATATGACCGAATTCTACTCGATTTTTCCAAAATGAAAATGGCTGGTGGGGTGTTACAGTGTTTCTTGACCCTTTTTTTTTTGGCCGTGGCCCCCTTTGAACCATTTTTTCCCCCCTAGCGGCTCCCCTGTCTTAACCAGAGTCTTCGACTCTCATCTTGAAGCAAGATCCTTTATACGTATTGAATTGATTTTTTCTCAGTGAATTTATACTGAACGAAAATTTTGCAAGTACGATTGGTCTTCAGACCACTGGGCTTGAATTTATTGAGCTCCCCGCTAGTCCGAATTCTATTCAGGGCCGTCTGAACATCATGGGGCCCTCCCAAGGCAAAGCGATGCTCTCTATGGTAGTCCTACACTTATTTATATATTTCCCTACTTATTTTCAAAATTTATTGTACTATACAAAATATCATCGGGTGGGGTCACTTATGGGCATGAACACACCCCGGGCACAAGAGTGGGACTCATAGGTGGAGATAGACTTGGAAGTCTGGGGGGGGGCACGATGATGATGATGTCAATTCATCTATACATATATGGATTAGATCAGTCGACTTCACCTTTGGTGCTGGGGGAGGGGGGGGTACGCCTTCCCCCCCCCCTCGTATCTCTGCCCGTGGTGGGACTGACACAGCCGCAGCCCGGGGGCCTGATATAGTTTTCATCATTTTGTTTTTTCACTCTATAATTTAATATAGAAGGATCTGTGAAAAATCTAGCCGGGGGCCTGCAAAAAAATCCCATCTTAGGGAACCTGTTGTAAAATGTAGGCGGTGAGGTCCGGGTGGATCCACGCCCTAAAATGGTCCTAGTTTTATGGGTAGTTTTATTGGATTCTGTAAGTGTAAAGTCACTAAGATAAAAGCTTTATTTCTTCACACCTTAATTTTTCTTCTCAGCTCTCTGCAGATCGCTAAACCACCTGTCATAGCCTCTTTCTCCATTTCCTTGCGTGCCCCCCCCCCCCTTTTGAAGTAGTTCAGTACCACTGGGGGCCATATGGCCCCCGGTTGAGAATCACTGGGGGGTAATAGACTCAGTTTCAGTGGAAATATTCATTGTAATAATAATTATAGAGCCCGGAAGTTCAGGCAAAATGTCATAAATGCTATGTATTATTTTAACATAGTTTTTTAAATTTATTAATGAGTTTCGGAGGCCGTAATCTGTAAAACCTGGATATTTTGAGCTTCGAAAGAGTCTTTCTTAAAATTTTCCAACTCTCAATATTAATTATCATCAGAAATTGCCCTCCATTTAGACATTAAATAAGTAATCTGAGCGATTGGCGTTGCCATGCATTAACTTTGCTTTGACCGGATGGCGTTAGGTGTGAATGATTTTGTTTCAGATGAACGCAGCCCATGGCCCCCACAAAGGAGGGGGGGGGCTGTCAAGGCTCTAACCCTGGGGCCCGGGACAGTTCTCATAATTATTTGCTTTTTACGCTATAAATTAACTACAGAAGGGGCCCGTGAAAAGTCTGCCCGAGGGGCCCCGCTCCAGGATGTTGGTATCCTGACGCAGCCCGTATTAGAAAAGCAGAGGAAAACTAGAAATTTTTGATTCTCTCCACACGCTTTACATAATATGTCTCGCTCAGACATTGGACTGCGTTGTATGTGTATAGCTGACCGATGATGACCCCAAGAGGTCATGAATTGACGTCGTGGCTCACACAAGGCGGAGTAGGAGCAGAAAGGGAGGGTTCTGGGGCCGATGTTGTTTTGGTTTTATTTTTTGTGCTGCAAACCATAATGGCTTGCCCGGTAAGCAAGAGGGCCTGGGTTTGAGTCCAGGCGGAGACAAGATTACTTTTCTTTCCGAGTTCACCTCAGCATAATATCCAGAAAATAAAATATTTCCTTGATATCTTGGGCTGAGAAAAAAGCCATCTATCTCTCTAAACCGTCCCGCCTGGGGGCGAATTCCTGAAGTTGAGGCTACTAGTCTTTACTTCAGTGCCTCACGCCACAGTGCGTGAAATAAGGAAGGCATGGCCGTGTCTCTAGCGGTGTAGATGGTAGCATGCTTGCCCGGTATGCAGGGGGCCCTGGGTCCGAATACCGGCGGAGACGAGATGACTTTTCTTTCCGAGTTCACCTCAGCATAATATCCAGAAAATAAAATGTTTCCTTGAACCACATAATGACTATTTATGAAACATACATATTTGGTATTCGATTAAATTGACCAGAGTGGCCCTCAGGGCGTTTGACAGATGTGGCCACACAGGGTTCCCGCGTTTGGAGGAGTACCGCATACGTGGTGATATTGAAAAAGAAAAAGTTAATTTTTTCACAGCATAATAGAACAAGAGAGCCATGTTTCAACTGTAGAAATGATAACGATTATTTCAAATGATGCAACAAACAAACAAGAATTATTCGCGACTCGAAGGAGCCCCAAAGATAATTTTCTCTGCTGGCTCCGCGCCTAGTAATGGTGGTACTGGAACTGGCCTATCCTCAGGATTAGACCTGAATTTTATTTTTGGCTTGAAATCAACTTCACTTGGATAATAATGCAGTTATAATAAACTCCAATTGAAACAATAGACGGATTAAATGCAACCAATTTTTCAGCTAGTTTCTAGACCCTTAATACTTGACCCTTAAATGTCCTTGTTTTCAGTTATTTTTCTTCCTTCCAAAAATCATAAATGCTTTTTTTAGTGCCTATATTAGGCATTTTTTTCATTTTTTAGTGCTTTTTTGCCTGCCTATTTCGACCATTTTTAGTAAATAAAATTCAAGGCTCGAATAATATTGTATGCTGGGGTTGCAAGCCAGGGTCTGACTTGGGGGGGGGGGGCAGAGCCGTCTCAACGTATGAGGCCTATCTGGGGCCTGGCCCGGTGCCCTCAAGTGCATAGCAGGCCTCATGATAATGAGATTTTGTACCATAACTTTCTAGAGCAAGTACGCAAATTTGTTTTCATAGCCCCAAAAAAATCACTTTGCCGGGGGGGGGGGGGGACTTTGATGATGTTGAGACACCTCGTTGGGGTGGGGGGTGGCTTCTTACGTACTTGAAGCGCTAAAAATCAGGACCACAACTAGGAACGAAAGTTAACTCTGTCGCCCGGGTTTGATGCCCACATTTTGTGTAACACTCTCCCCCTGTTATGTTGAACGGGAAGATAGTAAACTCAGCACCCCCCCCCCCTTCCTAATCCAGTGCCCGGATTACCACTCATTAGAAATGCTCAGCAGCAATGCCAATCCAAGGACAGGCTTAAAAGAGGGGGGGAGCGCATAGGAGGCGCATATCACTAGCAATGTAAACATTTGTCAAGATTCACAATTGCTAATAGGAATACGCAAGAATAAGCAAGGAGGCTTGCGTATTCCTAGAAATGCGTAGGAGGCTTGTCTCTTGGAAAATGGATAAAAAAAACTTGCTCACATCCCTAGAATAACGTAGAAGTTTGTTCGCAGTGCCGTCTTACATCACGGGCTCACCTCGGTCACGGCCCGCGGGGGGGCCTCCTCAAGAGAAAAGGAGCCTCCAAAAATTAGATCTGACACTGCCCCACTTCACATCTCGTGGTAGGGCCTCAGAAAAAATCACTTGGCCCGGGACAATGATGACACATGATACTCTTAAGACGGGCCCTGGTTGTGCGTGGTTCTTTTCCGGAAATGTAGGCAGAGTAGTCACAGTCTCGGAAAGTAATTATTGGAGCTTTCTAAAAGTGAAAGGTGGTTCGGTTAGCCAGTAAATGCGCCGAGTATAATAATTCATACATGTATGTCTAAAAACTTATATTGGGAAATTGGAAAAACTCGCGGAAACTAAAATAATATCGTGATAATAACTCATAAGCATAATAATCTACGCACTTGTCCGCCATGAACAGAAATTTTTCTATTGGAGGAATTCTTTCGCACAGACGCGCGGCTCTCTAATGGCCTCGAGGCCATTAACGTGTTTTGTACCAAGAGATGGGGAATAAATAATTTAATATTCAAAATAAAAATCATATAATTTGTATTATGTAAAAAACAAATTATGATTATGACGCAGGGATACGATGACCGCACATAAATCATCTCAAATATAATTTCCTCACGTTTCTTAAATACGGGCCTTCGTTTAAATTTTTTTGTTCAAAGGGCTCTTATTCTTCCGTTTTTGTATTTTTTTTTCCAGCATTTATGTACATTCTATAATTGAAATTGAACATGTTTCATGTTCATGTTGTTTTGTTTTTTGGATGCTGGTCCATCGCCCTGCTTAAACGATGTTCAAGGAGGCTCTGGAAAATTTTTCTTCTGGTCTCCGGAATTCAACTCGGGTTAAAAGGTGTGTAATGTAGTTTTTTTTTTCAGAGGCCCTATCTGATAAATTCTAGAAAATTTCAATCAGATCTCACTTTTATCGCCTCTGGATCTCTTTGGAACGTCGGCATGGATGCAAACATTCAATTGAGTCGTGACGAGGTGGCCGAGCGGTTAAGGCGATGGACTGCTAATCCATTGGGCTCTGCCCGCGTGGGTTCGAATCCCGTCGTCGAAACGCGTTTTTTAGCGCTGTGGTGGCAGAGTGGTGATAGTGACGGACTCGCATCGCGAGGACCTGGGCTCGAACCCCGCCGGTGTCAATAGTTGGTTTTCTGTGGTTCCCAACTTCGAGGCGCGAATGCGAGTGAACATTTCCCCGTTAAAAAGTCTCGCCACGGAGAGTAACAGGCCTACAAACGGAACGAATATTCAATCATTACAACTTCACTTCTGAAATATAGATGGCAGAACTGAAGATCAGACAAAACACTATATACGCACTCTCAGTCTGTTAGGTACACACATTCGCTAGTAAATTGCCCATGGCAATAGACCGGAGTCGTGCTCGGTTTGACAGAAAAGGCCTCTGGATTGGCACGGCGTTAAGACGGCACTGGGTATTCAAGGGGTCGCGAATATTGATGTGTACTTATTTGCTGTAAAACTTTTTTTCCGTGTAAGACTACTCTGGGCAGCCAAGAATGACCGCGGGTGACCAAAATTTGGAAACAACTGTTCTACGGGTAAACAAGGTTATCGGTGGAAGTCCCCCCTGGTAGTTTTACGTTTTACAGCGCCACCTGTCAGTGAAATTTGAACTTTCTTTCAAATGATTTAAAAAAAACAAACAAACTCTGGGCCTTTGATAAGTATTTCAGTGCCAACCGCGCGCACATTTATACGCCAATTGCTCTTTAAAATGTGCCCAGGACTTCTCGCTCACCCTGTACATACAGAGTAAGAGGACACACATCAAAAGAAACTCAACAGGATAAAAAGGAAAAAAAATCACATATATCTAATCTATAATAAGACAGAGGAAACGGCCAAAATGCTGTTCCGAATGCTCCGTACACAGCATATAATGGATTCTCCACATTATACGGATCGCGTTGGCAACAATCGAACGAACCATAAAATAGGTCAAGAGAAGCCCTTTTTTTTTTCATTCCTAATGGGCCACGTTATTTATTCTCTCTCTCTCTCCGCCCCCCCCCAACACACACACACACTCAATGTCTTTTTAACCCGATATATATACTATGTACTAAAAAAATGGAAGTGGACACGAAAAAATGGTTTGTTTACTCCCGTCGTGGTGTAATAGATGGCGAAAATGGTTCGTTTCCGAGGATCTGCGTCCAGCAGGGCCGTCTCCCAGGGGTACCACGTTTAATGCGGTGTTGTATATGTGAACAGTGACTGTGTAATGACGGTAATGTTGCGCGTGCAACGTGCCTACGAACTTGAGGCTTGGGGAAAACAAAAAAAAGAAACTCTTGGACGGTTCGTCACGCCACTGAGTTTATTAATGTTTACTGTCGACGCCGAAGCGACTCTCTCGGTGAAGGTGGCCATTTTGCTTTTATCGCGCTCCCCCTTCCTTCTGGACTTGGATACTGAATTTTGAATCATTTTTCCGTGCTAATGAGAGGCCTCATTAATTAAGTACCAATTATGTTTCGTCGACGAACGTAGTTCACCTCTCCGACTAGTTTGTCTTACCATCACTTTTGGATCGCCCCGTATTTTACGGGACAGATAAATTTTTCTCCCAATTCTATTCGGCTCTTGGGATTCGGCTTTTCCTGTCTCTTTAGGTTACTCTTTTCGTTATTCACATGTTTGCACACAGTCTAAGTCACTTTCATATACCGCTTACGTATACTCTCTAGGTCACTCTTTTGGTAGCTCATGTACTTACACACATGACTGCAAAATTTTTTGGTCGCACATGACCTGGTTCCCTCACTCTCGAGAGCGAGGATGCTCAACCTTAAGGAGGGTACAGGCAACACCACCTATAAAACATAGGTGGCATATGTTCTATAGGTGGTGTTGGTACAGGCCCTTTCCATTGGTTTGAAAACGTGTCGCGGGCCTCTTAAGTAAATCAGCTCCTCAGGTCACAGTGATCTGGAACAGCACCACAGGTCATTTAAGGGATCTGTGCGCGTGTGTGTGTGTGCCGCGGGTCACATCAGTGATGTGAAGCTGCACCGCGCGGGTCACTTAAGTGCTCTGGAAATGTGTCGCGGGTCACTCAAATGATCTGTAAATATGCCGTAGATCACTTAAGCGAGCTGAAATTATGCAGCAGGTCACTTAAATTATCTACAAATATTGCGTGGATTACTTAAGCGATCTGGAATTGTGCTGCGAGCCACTAAGTGATGTGAAACTGTACCGCAGGTCACTCAAGTGACCTGGAACTTTGTCGCGGGTAACTGCAGGGGTAAACACATTCGCAGGTAAACCCGTTCAACACAAGTGAACTACAAAAAGGGTGACTTAGAGTGTGAGCATATGAATGATCAATACATTGTGAAAGCACGTGAATGACCAAAACATCTAAATAGATAGTTGCTAGGTTAGTGAGTGATTGGAAAGTAGCCTGGAGAGTCATAAGGTTAAATCAGTCAATGACCTTAAACAGAGCAAGATCCCAGGTCAGTGAGCGATCAAAAGAGTGACTTGGAGAATGTATATACTGAAGTCAAGCTCTCTTGGTAGCTGACAGATGTGGTTTCTTGCTCTCTGGGTCACTCCCATGCACACGCTATCTAGGTCATAGAAAGTGTGTAAGTTTGTAACGAAAGGATCTCTCAGGAACGTGTTTTGAACCTGTGGGTGCTCGTCTAATGCATGAAATTTCGATTTCCGAACCAGTTTCGGGGTGCTCAGACCCGTGCCACAAATTTCCGTGGTTACTCGAGCACCCAAGCACCCCCAGCTCCGAAGCCACTGCACTTTCATCACGGTACATGAAGTAATAGGGTTCTTTTCTTGGCGAAGTCGCTCAAATGGATGCCCTCACGAGCGATTTCCCGTCCTTGTTTTTTTTGAATAAATAATGAAGGCAGTACGTGTGAATCGTAGCAATCGCTGGACCTTGCAAATCTCTCTCTTTCTCTTTGTCTCTAGGAACCAGTCCACAGTAGATGATGGACTGACTGACTCGGTGTAGCGTAACTAAAGAGACTCTCGGGAGTCATCCATCCCACAGAAGGAAGCGACCCTCGAATAAATATATTCAAAATTTTCCATGTTAAGGATACGCGTATTATATAGTATTTTAAGCATGGGTTCGGTGCCGTCAACGTCAGAGCCGAATGATATAATAATGCATATGCCAGGGATGGGGGACAAATCTATTGCCCGACATGCCAGGGACGCGGAAAAAATTCTTACTGAGCATGAATTTTTGTTCAACCACATGCCCGTAAAAACAAATATCCAAAAATCAAAACCCTTTTTGGTTATTATTATTATTATTATGATAATTATTTTTAGAGTTGATGTAAGTGTTTGTTCGACATCCCCTCTTTTTGAAGTTTGAAATGAGGGCTTTTAAAGACCCATTTTTTAACGTTACTGAAATTACCACCAGACCGGAATCAGTCATTTTACGGTTCACCACCAGTGCCGTCTTAACGTTAGGGCCCCGCCGAGGCACGGCCCGGGGGCGCTCAAGAGAAGAGGGGCCTCACAAAAATGAGATTTGGTTGAAATTTTCTAGAATTTACTTGGTAGGGCCTAAAAAAACCGCTTGGTGCCTTGGGGCCTAAAAAACCCATGATGCTCTTAAGACGGCCTTGCTCACCACAATCACTTTAGAGGGTGTGACTGCGTAATAAGGCAAATATCGGTTTCTATGACGTATAAATACGGCATGTCCAAGACGTTTACTGGGGGGGGGGGGGGTCAATAGTTAAATAAAAGGCATAAGTAAAATAAGCATGTTTATATATTTCTTTCCAATTGAAATGTTTCCGTAGCCAGTTGAAAAGAAAAAGGCTTGGGTAAGGATTTCCTAGACATGTCCTGTAATAAGGGCTTGTTGATGGCTTCTAAATAAGTGTTATTTAGGGACTATTAGTTATTATTTAATTTCAGCTAGGACTTTGTTAGGCATTTGCGATGGATTATGTATGTAGTCAATGCATTTTATATTGTTACGAAAATTATGCAAATAGACATTATTTATCATTTATTATTTCATCTTTTTTCACCAATAACTAGTCGCTAATGCATTTATTTGTAATTCTCGCCAAAATGACGACCAACTTGGCGAATTTAGTGACAGCTCCGATGATTTGGCGATGTCGCGACGCCAAAAGAA
Source organism: Pholcus phalangioides (assembly GCF_987345545.1). Lineage (NCBI taxonomy): Eukaryota > Metazoa > Arthropoda > Arachnida > Araneae > Pholcidae > Pholcus > Pholcus phalangioides. Next base: position 17,414,916 of record NW_028301616.1, on the reverse strand, counting down.
AGGGGGGGGGGTAACTCTCGCGAGAATATGGTAGAACTCTCTTTTGTTGAGATTTTGAAGACGAGATCCATGGCCCCCACATCCTAGAGCGGGCCCCCCCCCCTCCGACCTCAATTTCACGGGCCCCTTTATGATGAATTTAAAGCGAGATAAAACAAAAAAAATGATTAAAATCCTCCCTGGCCCCAGGGGTGGAGCCTTGTCAGCCCACCCCTTGTGGGGGCCATGACGAGATCTCTTGAATGTGAGAAGCCGCTTTCGTTAAATCTCTGCGCGTAAATACGTGTAAATTAGCTGTTCTGTAAAATAGTATGTATTGTCCTTCAAACAGGGCCGGTCTTAGAAATTCTACTGCCTGAGGCGAATAATATTTTGCCGCCCTTACGATACGACTATCTGAAAAGAGAGAGTTTTCTTTCTTCACCTCTCTCCATTACCTTGATATAATGTTTCCCAAAGTGTTGGTCACGGTAAATCAAATCAATAAAATAACTTTTCTTTGAAGGAGGGAGAGTGGCCCCACATAATGGACGCACCTGTTTGAATTTTTTCTGTGGGTTTTTTGGAAAATGTCTGCCCTTCAAAGGATTAATTAAGCTCTATTTCCAACGTATTGAAATTCTACATGAAATTTACTGAAAAAAATGTTAAGGAAAATTCAAATTCAATCAAGTGTCACAAATGGGGTTTTTTTTGCGCACTTTCATGAGAAAACATGAAAATTAATAAATTAATATTTAATTTGAATCCAAAGACTTATCCAAAATTTACTTATTGAAAATCCAAGAATCGTTCTCCTCATTTCCTAGTTTTTAAATCGTGTTGAAGCAACACAACGCGATTCAAAAGCTGGGGGGGGGGGGGGGAAGATAAGTGCCCCCTTGCGGAAAAATTTAGTAGGGCGGCAATTTTAGGTGGGAACAAAGAACACCATATTACAAAATTATCGAGTTGTAGGGGCGGCAAAATAATGTTTGCCCCGGCCGGCAAAAATCCTAGTTACGGCCCTGTGTTGTGTTGCTTACATGTTGTTATGTTGCGTAGCCTAGAGATGAGTTTTCGCCTACCGTTTTATTTACACGCTGCTGCGAAATTTTCCAGCGAAGTCACAGCACCCAGTTCATATAGGAAAGAGGTCTTCAACTTCTTTCCTAGTCGCGAGCACTGCCCGCATCCATCATCAAAAGAAGAGCACCCCTCACGTGTCAACTTCGGCATATGAAAGCATGAAATCAGAGGATTATTTCAGTCCTTGAAAATGAAGTTTTTACAAGGTTGTTTGCAACGTTGGAACGTTAATCAAGCGCTCGCGAGCACGAAATCGGGACACGAGAATCGAGCACCGTGGTGCTCGCGAGCAACGGGTTGAAGATGCTCGATATAGGCTATGATTCCATGAGCGAAGTGAACAGTAACTTACCTAACGACTTCTTTTCAGACAACAACAGCGCAGAAAATTACAACTGACCGATTGTAGATTTTAAATTGGTGACCGCCCCGCCACTAATTTTTGTGAGGATCAGGATCAATAGTCCAAAAATTGATAAATTTGACTCTGAATCCATTGGGATGTCATAACGGGGGTTTGGGAAGATGGAAAAACAATTCTGACAATGTGAGTGGTAAGACAAATAAGATTGGTGAAACTCTGTGTTTGTTTTGATCGCATCAGAGGCTTCAGAGCTGTCAAAGTACACTGCTCAAAAGCAATTAGGGGAGCACATGGTTTTAACAAAATTACGCAAAGATGTATACCGATAAGTAACATAAAATGAATCATCCATAATTTAAAGCCTAGCAGGAAACGGAAGAAGAAAACCTCATATGCAAATCAAAGTTCATGACGTCAAAAACCAGAAAAAGGAGATAAGGGCAGAAATCGGGATGTTGCAGAAACATCTGTTTTACTGCCGTAACTGTGAAATTCGATTGCGCAGTATTGTTTTTTGAGACCACGGTGACTTGAGGATGTCTCAACAACGTGATTTACCGGAATCCATGGCATGGCGTGTTATAGGCAGACTGGAATCCGGGCAAACACAACGTAGTGATGTTGGAGTTGCCAGAAGTGTTGTTGCAAGGCTGTGGAATCGATTCCAAGAAACAGGAAATGTTAGGGCAAGGTCAGCCACGAGCCACTACAGCAACTGATGACCGGTATATACGGTTAACAGCCCGTCGAAACAGAACAGGGAATGCTACGCAGCTGCAAAGACGGTTGCTCTTGTCAACAGGACGAAGGGTGTCCAGCCAAACAGTACGTAATCGGCTTCATGAGGGAGGGCTCTATGCACGTAGGCCAATGGTCTGCATTCCGTTGACCCCACGCCACCGTGCGACCGAAGAAGATGGGCTGCTGAACATCGAGATTGGGAGCAACATGATTGGAGCCAAGTGCTGTTTACAGACGAGTCCCGATTCGGTCTGGAGTGTGACACCCGACGTGTTCTGGTATGGAGGGACAGGGGCACTCGAAATAACCCCGCATTCGTTCGTGAAAGGTCACAATACAGACGAGCTGGTTGGATGGTATGGGGTGGAATCAGCATAGGCGGACGTACGGACCTGCATATCATTCGGAATGGCACTTTGACGGCCCGAAGGTATGCAGACGAGATACTGCGACCTCATGCCATCTTTTACGCTGGAGCCATTGGAGATTCCTTTGTTTTCCAGGATGATAATGCCCGACCGCATAGAGCTCGTATGGTGGAGAACATGCTTGAAGCTGAAACAATACAGCGTATGGAATGGCCAGCGTGCTCTCCTGACCTGAATCCAATCGAGCATGTCGGACGACGCATTGCTGCACGACCAAGGCCGCCTGTTACTGTCCGAGACTTGCAGATTGCACTTCTTGAAGAGTGGAACAGTATTCCCCCAAAGTCTGATCGATAACCTCATCGCATCCATGGCAAACAGCAGTCTTAGCTGTTCGAGGAGACCACACGCCCTATTAAAACTCGTGCATCATGTCTAAACAGTACTTTTTTTTATCGTTTACATGTAACCAAATTGTTGCCCTAAATCATCTTTTCATGTTTTTTCCATATTTTCAAAGAATTAAAGCTTAATTCCAAATTTATTTACGTCTTTTTTCTGTATTGCGCATTGATACGCGTCTACTATCCATTGTATGCCAATACGTGGCTGTCTCGCACGGTTTTCTTCACTTTTTTGCTTGCTCCCCTAATTGTTTTGAGCAGTGTAGTAATAAAATTCGGAAGACAATTTACATTAAAAATATATGTGTATTCTACACGAATTTTTTTTTCCTGAAGAGGATTATGTGTCAATAAATGCTACATGAAGCTATTTTACGCGTTCTCTTTAACAATGGGGGAAATGAATTTTTTTTACAATGGAATAAGTAAATCCAGTAACAATATTTAGTAACATTTTTCGAGCATGTACGTATTATTTAAAGTCGCATTCCGGGAATGTAAATTTTAGGAGATTTGGCCAGCCCTGGTGTATGTGTCGCTGCCAAATCCCGAAATTGGCCAATTCACGACGTGGCCGGACATTTCGTGAATTAGCCAATTTCGTTGAACCCGGCCACTGGGAAAAAGTCCGGTCAACAAAAACATGATTCAGGGTCATCGTCAAGTTGGCGTATTTTTTCGTGATAATAGTTATGTCCATGTTAGTTATGGCAACCCATCAAACCCCAGTCACGATGCGATAATCATTTTTTCCCCCCTTCCCAAATTTTGCACGGAAAAACTATACGTTTATATAATTATTTTTATACAGTCGAATCCCGTTATAGCGAACTCCAAGAGAACGGAGAAATCGCTTCGTTATAACGAAATTTCGTTGCAAAGGAATTCCAGATTTTTGCACTGTTCCTATGCAAACGTATTTGGCGGATTAGAAAAGTGTTCGTTAAAACGAGATTTTCGCTATAACGGTATTCGTTAAAACGGGATTTCACTGTAGTTTTTTTTCTCTCTCGTCACATGGATTTATCCAATGCAGCTGCTATATATAGTCATGTATCACACGTTGATGATTAAAAAAAAAATTATTTGGCTCCTACCGGACCATCTTATATCAGCACATCGAGCTTTGGCCAGGAATCTTCAGCCACTTCGCGAAACGGCCGGCCAAAGTCCGAATCATTTCTGCTATTCCTATTTTGGCCAAAACTCTTGGCCAATTCACGAAGTGGCCATCCCCGTCGTGAGTTGGCCATACTTCGGGCTTTGGCAGTAACATATGCGTGTACATCAATTGATATCAGGCAATACCTTCTAAAGTTTGCTCTAGAGGGTGTTGTATCAGGACCGTAACTAGGCTGGGGCAACCAGTGCACTGCCCCGGGCCCCAAGCTGAATGAGGCCCTCACAAAAAGTATACACTTATTTTGCATAATTTTTTCTTTTCTAAGCCTCCCCCCCCCCCCCAGAAAATGTCTGTACTGGGGCCCCGAGAAGGTACGCAAAGGCCCCGATTGATATCATCATCATCATCATCATGCCCCCTCAGCTTTTCAAGTTTATCTCTGCCAGTGCCTAGAACAATGCCGCGGGCAACTTAAATGATCTGAAAACGTGTCGCGGGTTACTTGAGTGATCTTAGATGTGCCGCGGATCGCTTAAGTGCTCTGGAATTGCGGCGCGGACCACTCAAATGGTCTGGAACTATGCCAGGCCAATTGAAACTGCACAGCAGGTTTCTTAGGTTCATCTGAAAATGTGCCACCCGCTCATTTCTACAAAATTAGGTTTGAGGTCGCGGGTCACATCAGATGACTCCGAGGGGCAACACGGGCCACGGGTTGAGCATATATGTTCTAAGTCTACAGGCGCGAATTCCACATACACTTTTAAAAGGCATTTACTTTTACCCAAACAAGTGCGAACGTACTGATTGTGTCCGCAGTTGATAACAGCTAGCCGGAAATAGTACATAATATATTCCGATTGTGTGAAATGGCACTCGATTTCTCAATCAACACACGAAAAATGGCACTTAGGAATGAAGACTCAAGGGAGATAGAGAGAAAGAAAGAACAGAATGACTCGCTATCAAATGTTACAAAAGCCAACGAATGACTCATTTTCCCATCCTCTCTGTGTTTTCAATTACTTCCATTTTGAAAAAAAGGAGGAAGGTGGGGGGGGGGGGAAATAAGCCATTTTCTTTCTTTCTTTCCATCATCATCATCATAAACATGGCGTCCATTCCGTTTTTATCTATTTGTACGATTCAAGGACAAATAGACCAAAGGTCATTATATATATATATATATGAAGAGAGAGAGAGAGATATCGTGATATTTTTTCCTCTATCTTGTGCGAGCGTGCGTGCGTGCGTGCGTGCGCGTCTAAAGTCTGAACGAATGAATGAATGAATGAACCGCTATTTGAAGAAAGGATTGATAAGAAGTTTTTATTGTCAAGTATGGTTTTCCAAGAAAAATGGTAGTACGTGATACTACATTGTTATGGAGGAAGCTTCTCCCTCGTCGCACGTCGTCGTGTATAATTACAATTGAGACTCTCTCTCTCTATCTCGCTAGCCGGAGGACACCCTTCCCCCCCCCCACTTCCACTCAGAAGCGTATTGAAAGGGGGGGGGGGGTTACCATGCGGTGAATTGGGAGGGGTGCGAATTCGGGGAATTGAGTGGTCAAAAAAATTAATAGAATGGGTGAAAGGTGGTAAAATGTGAGACGTGTGTGTGTGTGTGTCCAGAGGCGGTATGAATTCGCCTTTGCAGTGTTTCCCAAAGTGGGCAACATCCTCCCCCCCCCCGGGGGCGAGGGAAGCTACGGATTAACATAAGACCTTATGGGTTCACTTGAGTGGGGGAGGGGGTGCGATGAGAGAAAAAAATTTCTGATGGAGGAGGCGATGGAACGAAAAGTTTGGGAAACTATGGCTCTCCGTGTGAGCTCCCAGGGGTTCCGCGACCGCTCGAGGAAAATAAAAAAGACCAGTGAATTTGAAAAAACATAATTATTAATATGACATGAATGTCGAAATATATAGTGGTCAGAGCACTCGTCCGGTAATCGAGGGACCCGGGTTCGACTCCCGGTAGAGGCAGAGATGAGTTTTTTCCTTCCTTAAACAATTAACATCTCAAATAATAAATATCTTCACAACATCCAGTCTTCCGTATATCTTGTATAATTATTAATATTTTTGAATAATAGAAATAAGTCAGTAAATCTATATATATAAAATTGATTTTCTGTATATCTGTGTGTATGTTCTCTATACAAGTCTACAATTTTAGATCGATCGTCGCCAAATTTTGCATATACATATACCAAATGGGACCCGACTTGAACGATAGGCTACTTTAAAATTTCGTCATAGCAGGGCAAACTGTCGGGCAACAATGGTTTTCGGGCCTCAACAATCACTTTCGGAACGTTTACTTTGGTTACCGTGGTTCCCTAGCAATGCGTTTCAGACGTGTATATGCCTTTACAACGGTTTGCCACTTCTTTAATGCTGCCAGTATATTTAGAATAGTTTATGCCTATATAAACTATAATGGTTTGCCACATTTTCAATAGTCGTCAGAATCATCATTATCATCACTTTGAGGGCCAGGCAAAGGATGAGCCCCCCATAGAAACCAGTGTTAAAATTGCCGATTTTGCTGTATAAATGCAGAAATTTAGTGGGGGTTTTCTGTCAATAATTTTGAAAATTGTATAGAATTCTCGATTTTTGAAATATTGAGTTCACTTAGAGATATACGAAGCCCAGAAAATTAAATATGAAGTAATTTGCCGGACCTACTTTTGAGTTGGATAAATGCCATGCAATAACATTGATATTTCAACCGTTTATTTATATCTTCTCAAGTGTGAAAATTATTGTCTTTTAATATCAACTGCATAAATGCATGTAGTTTAGGTTGTTTTAAAATTAATTATGGTCCCATAAAGTACATCGAAGAAATTCCACAGCTTTAATTAAGCATTTCTTGAAGCAGAAACAGGCAGTCGTACAAATCCATTTACAGTCTATTATAAACGCACTTCGTCAATGGTTTCATTAATGTCGAAGGACAAACAGTCCCATGGGCATGCCCCTCCCCCTTATCCTGGACTAAGGCCCCTAGACTGGGACCTTTTATCCCCCCCCCCCTTTCATTGATGTGATAGTTACTGATTCAATGAAAATCCTTGAAGAAAATCAAATCAAATTTTATCAAGAACTATTCTCGATTATTATGATGATTTCGTGATTTATAACCTGTGATTTATAATTGTGATTTATTTACATGAATCTCCATTTTTTCGATCATAAATTTTATACTTGTTTACTGGCGAGGTGCGTAATGGCACTTGCCTATGTATGTAATATATCTTTTTCAAGCTCAATAAATGGTTAGGTTCCCCGGAGGCACCCGAGTCCCCTGGAACAATGGGCTTATATCACCGAGTGTGACAGAGCCTGGGTGTCTCTCGGTTCCTATCACTATCACGCCCCCCCCTCCCCGGTCACACACTTCATGGGCCCTTTTATAGTTAACTCAGGGGTGGGAACTCTGCGCCAATTGCGCCGCACTGCGCCAAAACTAATATCTTGCGCCATCCTGCTCCAATAGCGTATTTTCGCATTTTTCTGCGCCAAATAGCGAATTTTGCTTCAGTATGCCCGGAATTTCGGAAAGGACGCCAAAAAATTTTTGTTCCTGCTAGCCACGAAACGTTTCTTTACGAGAAGAGCGTGTTTTATTTCACTATACTTAAACTATCGCTTAAACTATCGGCCCCTGATCGGGCTTTCCATCGCGAAACCCCGATATTGTCTGTGATCCTGGAACTGAAGATGGTTTGCAATGCCTTTCAGCTTTAAAGTACAAATTCGAGTGTTTCCGTTTAAAAAAAAAAGTCGTCACTGGAAGCAGCAGAAATTACTGTAGTCGATTGTCATTGTGCTAAATCCCGATGTTTCGTGAAAAAAATTTTCATTCCGGGAGTAAAAAGTGCATGTCCGCCGAATTACGAATGTTAGTGTAGAAACTTTGCCGAATATCGCAAATGTTGCCGAATAACGAGCGTTAAATCGCCAATGTTGCAGAATAACGAACGTTAAATCGTCAATATCGCCAAATAACGAGCGTTAAATCGCCAATATCGCCAAATAACGAGTGTCAGATCGCCAATCTCGTCAGATAATGAGTGCTAAATCGCCAAACATCGAGTTGATTCTTCCGAAATTCTCTCCCATTTTGCAACAATTTCTTTCCAAGTATAAAAAAATTAAAAACTTATACAATTTTTTTAGCTCATTTGAAGTGCTGCTGTTCCAGGCAGCAAATAGTGCCCTCAGTAAGCAAAAATCATCTTAAATAGACGGGTGCAAAAAATTTTATGATAGCCGCTCTTTCAAACAAGGTGTCAAAAGCCTGAAACACCAAAAACAAAAATCAAGCTGATGAAGAGATGTTTCATAGCAAAAGACAGTGCAGTTTTATTTTGAAAAGGGTTGAGGGTTAATGAAAATATTCTTGTTAATTTCACTGCTCCAATTTATAAATATCTGCTCCGAATCCCATATTTTGCTGCTCCAAAATTGCTCCAAATCCCGAATTTGCTGCTCCAAAACTGCTCCAAATCCTGAATTTGCTGCTCCAAAACTGCTCCGAATCCTGAATTTTGCTGCTCCAAGGCTGCTCTGAAATGGACTTAGTCACTTCCCACCCCTGGTTAACTTATAGCTTGAGAAAAGCAAAAAAACAAACAGATGAGAATTGTCCCGGGCCCCAGGGCTAGAGCCCTGTCAGCCCCACCCGTGTGGAGGCCATGCCCATAGGTCGCAAAGCTGATCTTGTTAATTTTGGGACGTGACGGGGGAAAAAATGTTAGGAACCCCTGAATTAGCTCATTCCGAGTAAAAAAAAAAGATGAAGCTCGGGTTCGCGCGAATGCCAATCACTCATCTACCGGGTGACAGCAACAATGTTATTCAACAAATGGATACCTCATTGTTAATCTCGAGTGAACTCTTCCAATGCGCTTCTGTAGTAATGAAGCGTCTGTTGGAGATCATTCGAATTGTAGACTTCATTCCGGTAAGACGCGTTCGCGTCTGGCCTCCAAGGAAAGGCCTCACTCTCTTTGAGGTCTAACCTAGACCGAAGTAAGTATAGCAGCAGTTTCTTGGGCCTGGGGGGATTATTACATGGTTAGGTAGCTTTGGGAGGATTTCCCAATGTTTTCGTTTGACGTTTTTGTGGCTCGTTGTCCCCTTCTCCCTGTTAGATGGGGCTCAGCTCTGCGGATCAGCGAGGTACCGAGTTGCTTGACCTCCTGGCTGGTTGAGTCGAGAGCCCTTTGTGTTCTCGAGCATCTCTCGCATCATTGGAGGTCAGTCGCTCAGCCACTTACACTTGACATCGTCGTGGCAGTGGTAACACTGGCTAGCGTCTTCTAGTCACTGTGCCAGTTGGTGCCGGGTTTTGAGGTGGTGGGTTTACTGACCCAAAGAGCTGAGCCCAAATCATTAAATTCGAAACTTATACGCCAGCGGTTCTCAAAATTTATTGACTGACTCACGGTGAGCCCTTTTTAGTGCCAAATATTTCTGTGGCGGAACCCCGCAGTCCTTTTTTTATCAAAAATCAAATTTACTGATTCGTTTTATTTGCCTCGAGCGGCAGCAGAGTTCCTGGGCAGGGCCGTCTTTGAAAGCATAATGGGCCAAGTAGTTTTTCTGAGGTCCTAGCTGGTAACTTCTCGAAACATTCAACTACTCGTTTTTCTTAGGCCCCTCTTCTCTTGAGGCCATGGGGTGGGTCCATGCGTTAAGACGGCACTACCTCTAGGAAGTGCCGTCCACAGTTCAAAGTCCAAAGTTCCACAGAGCCCGAAAGGCTCTGCGGAAAGACGTTAAGACATCATGCGTTAAGACGGCACTACCTTTAGGAAGTGCACACAGATCCCGAAAGGCTCCGCGGAGTACCTGTTGAGAACCGCTGCTATACACAAATGTACACATTCAAAATACGGGATTCCGTAGCCGAGGCTGATTACACATCCGCTTAATGTACCGGAAGACTTTTGCCATGGGGTCCCATACACGACCCCCCTCAAGGGCAGGGCTGACTAGGCTCTAGCCCTGGGGCCCGGGACAATTCTCAACATTTTTTACCTTTTCACACTATAAATTAACTACAGAAGGGCCCTGATCTGAAGTCTGATCGGGGACCAGCAAAAGAACCCAGCCTAGGGGCTCTACTCCAGGATGTGGGGGAGGGGGGGCATGGATCCTCGATACTGTTTAGACCAGTGATTATCGACATTTGGAAGCCCGCGGTCCGGTTTTTTTTTTTCTCTTATGAGTTGAAAGCCCAGTCATACACCTGATAAATACACCTTCCATATAAACGGTGGGGGGGGGGGGGGAATAAAACGGCGAATCGCTCTCGACCCGGTTTGGCTGATGCCGGCTGTTGAGGAAACATTGGTTTAGACAGCCCTGTATACAGGGTGTCCTGTAAGTCCTAATTCAACCGTTCGTCGTAGAGGAGTGGTTTCAATTTTAAAAAAAAATGCTCAAAATGCATTGAAAAATCACTTTGTAGCATTTTTCAGAGTGAAAATACAGTGTGTCATAAAGAAGAAAAATTCTAATTTTTATATGGACACCCTATCCGAGTCAATTGCAACGCTACGTGTTATATAGCATGTTTTGTTTGGCAGATCTCGTGCCTAAAGTGGGCAATATCGTCCCCGGTCGGTGATGGTATTGTCCGGGGGGGGGGGGGGGGTAGAAGCTGTGAACTTAACACAGGTATGGGCATGGCCCCTACAAGGGGTGGACTAGCAAGGCTCCAGCCCTAGGGCACGGGACGATTTTCATTATTATTTTGTTTTTTCACTCTATAAATCCGTCATAAAGGGGCCCGTGAAAGTCTGGCCGCCCCCCCCCCCTCCCGCAAAAAATTCCAGCCTAGGGAACCCTACTCCAGGATGTGGGGAGCCATGGGTATGGGTCCACTTGATTTCGGGGGAGGCGATGAGAAAAAGTAATTTCCGATGAAGTGGGTGATGGGAACAAAAAGTTTGGGAAATTACGCCTTATCCCCCTAAAAAACAAAAATAGAGAAAGTTGTTGCCCCGTCTCTTCTGAGGTGAACGAGAAAAATTCACGTTTTCAAGTGAATAATTTATTCACAAATGTATTGGAATTCAAAAAATCTTTGAAACGTTGGGAAAGAACAGCAAGACCTAACGGGCAACGCTCCTTCCACTCATTTTTATGCTGTTCTTTCCCAACTTCTCTACGATTTTCGAACTCAAATATCTCGGTGAATATTACGTGCGCTAAGAAACTTGATTTTTCTTTTTTTGGCTTCAGAAGTCACAAGGCACCTTTCTGATTGGGTGTTTTAGGACATGGTGGCCATGGGGGAACATTTAGATTTTTTTTTGTTATTTTGTGACACATTGTAATCTCACTCTCAAAACCGGTACGGGGTGATTTTTGGACCCGTTTTGAGCATTTTTTTAAACTGGAGCCATAGATAGATAGATAGAACCCCGGACTGAGGCTGGGGCCATGCCTCTATAATGGCCAGTTGGTGAGATAAAAGCACAATCAGGACTTACAGAACACTGTATCAGAGGCGCCGACATGACGAAAATATTGCGGTGGGGGCTGAAAGTTGCTGGTCGTCCCGTATATACGGGACTCAATCACGTACGCAGGGGAGGGAGAGAGAGAGAGAAGGTGTGCATTGCACTGTTGTTTTTTTCCGAAATTATTGTTAGCTCAAAGGGACTCAGCCCCTAGGTTTCGGCAAATATGCTCTGTATATAAACTGGTCTAATTAACGCTCGTCGTACGTATAAAATAAAACGACATGAAGTTATTTCATGTTCTAGTTGCGACCAAAGTCCTGCTGCTTGCTGTCGAATGCGAAAAGGGTAGACCAGGGGTCATCAGCGTATGGCCCGTGGGTCACATTCGGAGCTTTCTATCGGGGCCCGCGAATCATTTTCGGAAAATAATCTCGGAATTGATGAAAGAAATAAAGATTAAAGGTCAACGGGGCTTCAATTGTATTTTCCGATCTATTAACTGTCACTCCTCGTTAGCGGGCACTTTCTTCGATCTCAAGGGTGTCCGCTATTCAGAGGTTCTGTTGTGCATGGAAATGTGATTTGCACTTGTGACGAGATGAGCCGTACAAATCCGTAAAGCGGTTCCGTTCACAATCCCGTCCACACTCTCTCTCTACAGTTCGTCTCAGAAGTTTAGATCAGTCATCTTCAACCCGTTGCCCGCGAGCACTACGGTGCTCCCTTAAGTACCCAGAGTGCTCGATGCTTCATGAGTACATGTACCCAGAATGCTCTCGAGCACTTGATCAACGTTCCAATTAAAACACCTTGTAGAAATTGCATTCAAGGATTGAAATCATCCTGATTTCATGTATTCGTATGTTAAACTTGTAGCAGCAAGGGTGCTCTTTCTTTTTATTATGGGTACACAGGGCCGCAACTAGTGGTGGGGGGGGGGGGGGGGGGAGGAAGCAGGCGGGTCTCGTGCTCGGGCGCTGGACCAGAGGGGGCGCAAATTTAATTCTCAAGCCTCTCCTTCAACATTAATTAATTAAAATGCGCGTTTGCCCCGGGTGACCAATCATCTAGTAGCGGCCCTGCGGGTACAGACAGTGCTCGTGACTGGAAAAAAGGTTGAAGACCTCTGGTCAGTGTCGTCTTAACACATGAGTCCTCCCGGGCACAGCCCGGAGGCCTTAGAAGAAGAGGGGCCTCACAAAACATCCATATTTGTTATGGGCATCTTTTTCTCAGCCACCTCGTTGGGCATCTTGCCTGTTGTGACGTTGTATTTGTAAAAATGCGATCTGATTGAAATTTTCTAGAATTTACAAGGTAGGGCCTCAGGAAAACCACTTGGCCCGGGGGCCCCGGCCCATGATGCTCTTAAGACGGCTCTGCCTCTGGTTTAGATAATGCACTTTCCAACGTTTTATCAAAGATAGAAATGGTTTCAGAATCAGAGAAAGAAATGGTTTTTCAGAATCAGAGAAAGAAATGTATTTTCCACACAGAATCACGGAAAGAAAGGATTCAAAAAATCAGAGACCACAATTTGCTGGGTAAAGCTCAAGCCAAGCAACTTCAATAGCATAGCAATCCCAACGCCTCTTGCTTTAGGCCACTCATTCTGGTCGCTCACTGAATTGGTCTCGTGCTTTCTAGGTCACTCGTTAGTTTCTCCGTGGCCTAGTTCTTCACTCTTTAGGTAAAGATAGATTTATGGTGCGCCCTACAAATTTCGCCGCCCTTCTGTCTCATTCTACTAATTTTCTTGACCATCCATTTCTTAAATTCGCCGCCCCTCCTTGCAACCCGCACAGAGCCGCCACCCTCCACTTCTGTAAATACGCTTCAGAATGGAGGATGGTTCGCAACACTCGTGTCACGCACGCGCGTCTCGTGATTATATTTCCATCTCGTGGGACGCTGCGTGGTTGGGTCGTTACAGGTACTCCATAAGTAATGTCAAGCTCCAGCCATGTTGATAATTGCGACGTCACACACGAGCAACTATCCAAGAGAAGGAAAAAACACACACACACACGTTTGTAATGCTGGTAATAACTTCAAGGTCGGATTTCGACAGAGATTCCATAGATGACGATCATTTCTTATCGGTCTTACGTATTATTATTATTATTATTACACTCGCAGCGATAGTTCTTGCAAAAAAAATAGCCTCGGCCATTTCTCTGATTTGCAAATACAGTGCCTAAATGGGTGTATAGCGAACCGACGTGACGTACGCAAGTACGATACCTCGAAATTATAAGGTCGCTGTGAGCTATGTGGCGTCAAGTGTCAAGATTTGGTGTCCGTCCGATGTGGGGTGGAGTGACTTGAGTATATCTTGTCCGATCGCTATTATTCTGAAGAGTTTCGTGATTGCAATATCCGCTGTCCATTCCGTGGTATCCGAAAAAAATCGCGCGTCGTTTGTGTTTTGACAATACTGCTGTGGTTCGGACGATGCTTTTTTTGTCGTTATCGATTCACGCTTCGTAATCGTTGCCCCCCATTATTCAAGGTGAAATGTTTTAGCGGGGGGGGGGGAGGGGGGTGGCGGGTGTCTCTCGTTTGCCCCTTGAGCAGCGATTAAAATTAAATTGGATGTGGGCAGAGCCGCCCTTAGGGGGCGGGGTGCGATAGGTGCGGCCGCACTGGGCTCAACACTTACGGTAAATTATTGGAGGATCCCATCAACTCTTAAGTTATTGGTTGCATTGATTCTGGATTTTCATCAATTGCGGAATTATCTCTTTCGTTAATTCTGGAATTACTTCCTTCATTAATTCTGGAATTACTTCCTTCATTAATTCTGGAATTATACTTTTCGTTAATTATGGAATTATCCTTTTCATTAATTCTGGAATTATCCTTTTCATTAATTCTGGAATTATATATTTCATTAATTCTGGAATTATCTCTTTCATTTTCCCGGCCGGCTTGCCGGTTAAAGTTTTTTCCGGCACGCCCACGATCTCACGATCAATGAGCTTATATCGCAAAAGCGACAGAGCCTGGGCGTGCTCGGTTCTATGCTATACTAAACTATCTCTTTCACATTAATTCTGGAATTATCTCTTTAATCAATTGCGGAATTATCTCTTTCATCAATTGCGGAATTATCTCTTTCATCAATTGCGGCATTATCTCTTTCATCAATTGCGGAATTATCTTTTCGTTGATCCCGGAATTACTTCCTTCATTAATTCTGAAATTATCTCTTTCATTAATTCTGAAATTATCTCTTTCATTGATCCCGGAATTACTTCCTTCCTTAATTCTGAAATTATCTCTTTCATTAATTCTGAAATTATCTCTTTCATTGATCCCGGAATTACTTCCTTCATTAATTCTGTGTGGAATTGTCTCTTCAGTTAATTTTGAAATTACCTCTTTCATTAATTCCGGATTTTCTCATTAATTCTCTGAATTTTCATGGAATCTGGATTTTTTTTTCCCCATCACTTCTGGAATTATTCCCTTTATCAAAGTTCTGGAATTATTTCTTTCATTGTTTCGAAATTTTCATTGGTGCTGGAAATTATTCATTGCAATTATTTTCAATTCGTCAATTCCCAAAATTTCCATTCGATTTCCGGAATTATTTCTCTCTTTGGAATAAAATTACCTTCAAGGGCTGAATTTTCATCAATTTTCATGTTTATAATTTGCATAAATAACTGCGTGTTTGAAATTTTTTTTTTGTATCGATATTTTTCAGCATCCCAGTATAAGACAATGGCTGAAGCAATGGATGCCGATATTCCCCTCCCCCGAAAAATATATAAAATCTGATCAAAGGGGGGAATCCTAAACATTTTTGGTGCCCCTAAAATTATTTTCTCAAAGGGCCCCCGCGTCTTTTAAAGGGCCCCCCCCCCCCCCGTGAAAGTCTGGTTTGGGGGCCCGCAAAAGATCTCAGTCTAGGAACCCTGCTTTAAGATGTGGGGGGGGGGCATGGTGGCGACGGTGGGGGGTTTGAACCTGTATACCTAGACTGGAGATTGCCATCTGCCGTCCATATTTTGAAATGGAAAACGACAAACGCGTTTGAATTTTTCGACGTTATCAAGTACCGTATTGAAGGTCTGCGCAGAGACTTTTTTTCCAAGTGGGGAAGACCAGAGCTCGTCATTCACTCACACGACCTCGCAGCGACCAGTGAATCCAACTAAAAGGGGAACCAGATTCCATCAAAACAGCAGAAAATTCTTGACACATTTCTGCAAAAAAAATGAAGAAACGGAGGGAGGACGGAGCTAATCGAATTCCTTAACGAACGGCCTTCGATTTTCATTCATTTTTTCTTTAGTTCCCCCGTATAATAATTAGCACCAAACCAATCCAGTTCCAATTTACATATCCTAACGCCCTGCAGGTAAACAAACACGGGGCCCGTCGATTTCTCCTCGACCTTGGTTCAAGGCATCCATTTCCAAAAGCATACGTAATGAAAAAAAAAACCACGTGCATAATGCAGCTGAGATGATTGCCATTTCGGAAACGCAGATGTAATGAAAATGTAAACAGGTTGTGTTTCTATATTACATCTAATATAAGATGACTTACTATCCTTGTCAGGTGTGTTTTGTTATTTATTGCCGATTCTCTTCAGAAAATCACTACTGGTGCCACCTGTACTGAAAGAATTCGGGGGGGGAGGAGAATGCTCATGTAATTTTTATTTATTCTAATTTTACTCGATCAAGGAATCATGATGGCGTCGGTGGTCTGCATGTTTAAGAAATGTGCCGCTTTTCTATTATCATGAGCAACAAGAAGAAATTATTGTTTCTTCTTGGAAATAGAAGGAAATGGTCGTGATTGTTTGGGCGGGATTTTTTTAAACAAATGTATAACCCTGATTGGAGGAAATTCGTGCTGATCTAAAATGTCCATGACTCGATATTACGTCATTGGAATATCGATCGATTTCATAATTTGAATTATTCGATTCAGCCTTTCTTTTTCTAGTTTTTGTGTTGTCCAATGTGCGTATTATAGTGCAGCGCCGCCTTTCACCAGGCGCGGGGGGAGGGAGCCTGTTGCGAAAATAATAGCGGCCCCTCCCCCCCTCGCGCGTTGTAGCATCTCAATTCTAATGATGGGGGGGGGGGGGGGTTAATAGAGGGTGAGTAAGCCCTGGGTTTCCTCAACGTGTGAAAAAATATGTGCGGTGGGTGGAAATACAAATACAATACCACAACAGGCAAAATGCCCAACGAGGTGGCTGAGAAAAAGATGCCCATAACAAATATGGATGTCATATATTTCAAAAATACAGCAACCCAATTAAAAACTAAAATTGTAAACAATATATACACATGATAAAATACTATATGCCCATAATGTACTTATGGTTGTCTTATTCTAAGTATGGATGGCTCTTCTCGATTTACCCCAACATGTTTATCGTATTTCTTTTTAAACGTGTCAATTGCGTTACAATTTGCTACCTCCGGGGGTAAGCTATTCCATTTATTAACAACCCTATTAGAGAAAAATTCCCTGCGGCACCATAGCCTTGCATTGTCCCTTACCAATCGATACTGGTGTTCCCTTGTAAAAGCAGTCGATTGGCGGTAAAGCGGAAGAATTACTTTAGGAGAACAAATAAACACACACTATTGAACAGGTTTTTGTTTCACACGGTGCAATTTTTTCTCTGGAAAGAAGAAAAGGAAACAAATAATTCCGAAAAACCCTCTGAAAATGAGGACGAAAGGGTGAAACTTATCAAAAAAGTATGAGGACGCTTGAAATGGCGTAAAAAAAAATGAGGACGTCTGGTGACCCTATAGGTCAACGAAAACATGACAACAATCAGTCCTCCATTTTCTGACTTTCTGCTCCTTTCTTTGTCTTTTTTTTGAGGTTTTTACCCACTGTCAAATCTCAAATATCTTCCCATTTGTCTTTTCCGACTTCTTCTAAACTATACATACTGAACTTATATACCTGGGGCGTTATTGCATACCACTTAAGTGGACCGTGGCACGTTTTCGTACCAATGAAGTGGCCCGCACTCTCCTAAAGGGTGAGCACCCGTGTAAACCGATCACAACTCCAGTCTATCGCCAATGTGCAATTTACTACTATTAACCATCTTTCGGGGAGGGGGGGGGGGGAGGGGTTAAATTTGTGCCGGAAGTGTGTGTTGCTTTTCGGCTTCTTAGGCAGTACATAAATACATCACTCCCTCAGCTAGCGTTCGAATTCACGTCCAGGATATGAATAGTAAGCCTGCGTACGCACCACAGCGCTATCTCAGTAAGAATATCATGCTGACCACGGGAATGTTATGTTCAGGAGTTCCTGTATAACTGCCTGGAAAAACAAAAACCTGCCACTTTACACACACATACTGTACTTTCCTTTCTTTCCTTCCCATTGGCAATTTTTGGCCAAAAAAATGGAAACCTTTTCACCGTAAGTTATTAACAATGTCCCGTGTTTTCACATATTTTTCTTCGATGAATACAGTCAGCTTCTTTATTTTCTTCAACTATCAACAATTCTCAAGTGAGTTTTAGCTGAAGTTGCAATTGGCGATGCCATTTATAGGTGTCTTCAAGCAGTGTCGTCTTATTGCATGCACCCCACCCATTGGACACCCCCGACATTGGCTTAAAACAGAACGTTTCTAAGAGCATTTGAGCGCGAAAGCCTTAATGAATGCTCGATCCCCCGACGTTCTGCTATGGCGCTGGTATTGGTGAGTTTCGATAGCAATTAATTAATTTTGCAGCATAATGTACATTTTTCTATATATATATATATATATATATATGCCCTGTACACATATGAAAAATCAAACATTCAACTGACGGCATCAAAATTCAAAGTTAGAGTTAGCGCACAAGGCAGCTGTATACGCTTAAGGGGCCATTCAAGTATTACGTAAGCAGATTTTCAACCATTTTTGACCCCCCCCCTTGTCAGCAAAAGTCAGCAACACACTGACCTCCGTCTCTCCTGTCAGCAAAATTTCGTCAGCAGCTTAGAATATTAGAATATAAGCAAGCTTCAAACCCCTTTCTCCCCTTGTCATCAAAAGTCAGCAAATCCGAAACCCCACTCGATGCTGACGTAATACTTGAATGACACCTAACTAGAAATTAGGCAAAGATGCAAAGCAACAATGAGGTCTTTACAAGATATACAGAAGACTGGATGTTGTGAAGATATTTATTATTTGAGATGTTAAATTTTTAAGGAAGGATCCAGAGCACTCGTCCGGCAATCGAGGGACCCGGGTTCGACTCCCGGTAGAGGCAGAGATGAGTTTTTTTCTTCCTTAAAAATTTAACATCTCAAAATAATAAATATCTTCACAACATCCAGTCTTCTGTATATCTTGTATTGACAAGTGGAGAGCGACATTCATGTCATAATGAGGTCTTTCTCAAGGCCATCCGTCCCCCCGACATTTCTTTGTAAAATGTCGTACTCTCTCTACTTTTAACTGCACACATTTCATATTGTAGTCTTAAAATTTTAGTTACCATCCAGTATGCATGACTAAAATTATAAATATTCATCTCAATAGCTTTTATCACGAACGGTTTTTTTTTTCTCTTGGATTACATTTTAGTTCACTGCGATTCTCAGAGCACTTTTCATTTCTCAAAATTTGGCAATTTTTCAGAGATTTCTGTCGTAATTAGTTCACCTTTAGCATCATTTTTGGTGACAATTTTCCCCGTATGAGAAATTCCGAATTTTCCCACATTTTTCCCCGTGGAAATACGTTCAGCCCAATAAAAAATGTAGTATTTGGTGCATGAAGAAAAAATATTGCAGCTTTTTTTATTGGGCGCTGTGGTGGTCGAGTGGTCATAGTGACGGACTCGCACCGCGAGGATCCGGGTTCAAACCTCACCGCAGTGGTGGTCAGCTGAAGTTGGTTTTCCGCGGTTCCCAACTTCGAGGCGCGAATGCGAGCCGATTTCATCCCCGTTAAAAAATCTCGCCCTAGAGAGCAACAGGCCTACAACGGTATAATTATTCATTCATTATACTTCACTCTCTATGAGTTGAGGGGGGAAAAACTCATAGTTTAAGAAAATTACTTTCAGATGGCCAAAAAGCAATACACAGAAACAAACTTTACGTTAAGGTTCTCAACACGTACACACACATTCCAACATGTATCAATTCGTTAGAAGTTCCGCAGAGGAATATGTGGACCAAGGTGCGTGTGTGGTTTAGTAGTAGTAACTATTCATTGACATCTATCCATAAATTTGAGTACCTCATTAATAAATGACAAACAGAAAAATAGGACACATGCTGCTACCTATTATTTCGAAAGCGAACAAAAAACTATCACCAAGTACTATTTCTAAATTATAGATGGCATTGAATTCGTGATCTGGGATTTTTTTTTTATTCCTGGTTAGGGCCGTCCAGATTTTTACATGTCAATAAATATGCATGTTGAATTTTCAGTCAAGCTTATATGAAATGTTATTGACGATAATGCTGATACATGTTGTGATTGATGTAACAAAAACTCCCCCTTTAAAGCGTCAGTTGCAGCAAAAAAAAAACAAAAAAAAAACAGCAACAACATGTTAATTGATATCTAGGTTAGCAATAAGCAGTGCCCTCTTAAGGTATGGGCCCGACCGGCACGGCCCGGGGGTCTCAAGCGAAGAAGGGCCCTCACAAAAATGAGATCTGGTTGAAGTTTTCACGAATTTGCCTCATAGGGCCTCAGAAAAATCATGAAGACGGCCCTGGCAATAAGCACAAAATATCCAATTTATATACATTACATAACATGGTCGGTCTAAACTTTTTGTTCAGTTTCTCTATAAAGCCTTACGTCTTTGACGTATACAATTTCATACAGCGAAAAATATTTCCTTGAAGAGAAAGTTTACTGCCATCTTGTTTTTAAAGATGTGAACTTTATTATATTTTTTTCTTCAAATATTAGATGACAGCAGCTGCTACATAATCGGTTTGATTTAGGGATCATTTTGTCGGAAATTCGGCCATGTCCCGTATGTCTCTTCAGCATCCATGAGATTTTTTTTCCCACAAAAAATATGGTCAATAATATTATCCATATACATAATCGCAACTTTTGAGTCCGACTTGCTGAAAATATCGTACAGTTACGATAATAGTTTTAAATTCCGCGAGAATTTCTCCGACCTCGTGTATCAGTTATCATAAATCACACCTCCCGGCATTTATGCATATTTATCATGTGTACTGTGTTATCATTACTTAGTGAATGAATTACATTCGTATAAGCTGGGAAAATGGTTTGTATTTTGAATAAGAAATGAGATAATTATTATCAATATTTTTATTTGTGTGTGCGTGTGATTTCCGTTGAAATTAATTATGAATTATTAATTACTTGACATTTTTTTTGTGATTATATTGTGAAGAAACTCCACTAGATATGAAAAACAATCGTGCTCCTTCTTACCGATAGGAATCCTATATTTTTCATTGACATTGATATGAACTTATTTACCTCAGTGATTCACAATGTGGGCATTAACACCCCCTTGGGGGGTGGTAGAAACTACGGGTATAACATAAGATCCTATGGGTTAGTTTGCGTTGGGGGGGGGGGGGCGGCGGCGATGGACATGGCCCCCACAAAAAGGGGCTGACAGGGCTCTAGTCCTGGGGCGCGGGATGGTTCTCATCATTTTTTGTTTTTGCACACTATAAATTAACTACAGAAGGGGCCCCACTCCAAGATGTGGGGGCCATGGCGATGGGACAAAAAATAATGGGATACTGATCTACTTTGAATACCGCTGGAACGAACTCCAAGAGACCAAAGAAATCGCTTCGTTAAAACGAAATTTCATTATAAATAAATTTCCAGGCCTTTCTATTGTTTCTATGCAAACTTATCGGGGGGATTAGAAAAGTGTTCGTTAAAACATGTTTTTTTTTCTTCGCTGAAACGGGATTCGATAGTAGTGTGATCTACTAGCATGATAATGCTAACATCTCTGAAAAATGCATCTACATGGCTTGAAGATTTTGAGTGGGACATATTAATATGTATTTAATTAAATCATTTAAAATTTTTATATTCTCCTCTTCGTTCACTACAGGGATACTCGTAATTGGCATGTCTAGTTTTTAGATTCTTGAAATGTGTGTGTATATGTAGGTCGCACTGGAAGCTTTAGGATTCAAAACGACAGTAGAAGTGGATGTCAATCCATACTGGGCTGCAACTATAAGGGGTGGGGGCCTCTCTAACAACACCATCTATAGCAGAAGGCTTCCGTGCAAAGCCTGTGACGTCACTGAAGAAGGTCATCTTACTTATAGCCATATTGGATATAGCAGGCTGACGCATGAGCCATCTTTGTTCATTTTTGTAGTATATCCAATGGCTGTAGGTGAGATGACCCTCTTCAGTGATGTCATGAGCTCTGCTTTGAGGCCTTCTGCTATAGATGGTGTTGGTTTTGGTGTCACGACAAGGGCACTGAGTTTACTCTACTTTTCTATTGAAAAATAACGAGGGAAGCACCAAAACTGATAGTGGCCCAACCGAGTGAATTTTGTTTCTAATTGCAGCCCTGAATCCATATACAGTAAAACCTCTCTTTTGCAGTCATTGGCGGGATGAAAAAATTTGTCCGTGAAAGTGGGTTCAAAAACAATTTTTATTTCTTGGGGAAATTATTATTTGGCCTTAAAAGTCCATTACGAGGGGGGAGGGTTTATTGCATATGTACAGTGAAACAAATATGTTCTTTTCTACGAAGGCACATATATTCGGGCCTTCAAAAAAAAAATATATACTAGTGAACGATAATAAATCTACACCCCCGATCGCAACACCATGGCTTAAATTCATTTCGAGCGGGAATTACAAGAAAATTCAAATGGACCAATTGGATAGTACTATTCTGCAAATGTCCAATCAGGACGCTGCATTAGTATCTCACGCAGGCTCACAGCTTCATTCTGACCACGACGTTTGAAGTGAACAGACGTACTTCTTCCGCTGAGCAACCGAGCGTGAAGATTTGGTATTCAACCCAAATGGGAAACTCTGTCAGCGAAACTAGTGGTTAAATTTTTCCTCTGAAGACGGCACCCATTGGTGTTGAAATGCATTAGGACTTTTATTATTTTTTGTGTATTTGCCTTATTCGTTGGTGTCTTCTAAATATTCTTGGGCAAAGTGGATCAACTCTTCTAAGAAACAGTTATTTTCCAGATATTATGCAGAGGTGAACTCAGAAAGGAAAGTCATCACGTCTCCACCTGGACTTTTCTTTCCGAGTTCACCGCTGCATAATATCCGGAAAATAACTGTTTCCTTGATATCTCGAGCTGAGAAAAAGCCATCTAGTTCAAGTAGGTTTCATTGGAAATAGGGGGGGGGGGGGAACAGGACATTTTTATGAAAAACATATTGGAATAGCAAAAAATATGGGAACCTCCCATGAAAATGGGTCATATGGTCACTTTATGCAATCTGAAAAAAATCTCCATTTTAATTTAAAAATGTCTCATTTATTCATAGGGCGCATTTTGCTTGTTGTGAAATACTGAGTTTGCATACATATTTTTACTTACATATAAATGAATTTTTGTTGCAGCCCCTTGTGAAAATTTGAAATCCTAATATAAGATATTTTGTTTCCAGGGCTTGTTTTGGAAGATTGTGATAATGCTTGTTGCAGCGGTTGCTGTCCTCGTCCAGTTGGAACTGCCTGAGAACAAATGGGTTTTTTCGAAGAGCATTACTCTGAAAGCTTCAAAGGAAGATACCTGGGCATTCCTCACATCGTTCGATTATCTTAACAAAGTACTCAGCTTTATTTTTCTATCCTGTTAACACTTGCACCCAGTTGGGAATGTATATGTATTCAAGTTGGTGTCTTTTTGCATTTGACCAGTAACACTGCACAAATTTTGACTAAGTTTCTGCTTCCGAAACAAAAACAGTAATTTCTTATGTAATTTGGTGTACTGAACATGAATTTAGCCATTAAAAAAAGCTGGATTAGTTACGGCTTTCTCTGAAATTGTATGCGATGCAATACATTGAAACACAACATAAGTAAGCCTATATAAAAAAGAAAATATACACAAATACGTAGAAATGCAAATGTATTACAGCATAATACAGTTGATTGCTGTTTTAACAAATACTGTTATAGCAAAAATCTTGTTTTAACGAAAACTTTTTTTAATTCCCCCTGGAAAGTTTGCATAGGAACAATGCAAAAATCTGGAATTCCTTTGACAAAATTTCGTTATTATGAAGTGATTTCCCTGGTCTCTTGGAGTTTGTTGTGATGGGATTCGACTGTAGTTCATTTATCAGTATCTGACACATACTTTGTTTTGCATTGTGCTTGTACTGGACAGAAGGAGCATCTCTTGCAATTGCCCAACGGTGGTCAGCCAGCATCGAGGTTAATAATTTTTCCTGGTAACGTTGTTCAATGGTCCTTGCCACTTTTTCCACCATACAATGACGCTCTTCATAAAACACTACTTTGACATTCAACGTTGTAATATCACAGAAACAAGAACCAATAAAACTTTTTCATGAGGATATTCGCGTTTAGCAGGTCGGAACCATTTGGAAATGTACATTTTTATGTCTGACAAAATTTCATTGCTGTCCAGTGTAATTAATGCCATGTCTAGTTTATTAGTTAGCCTATCTATTTGATGTTTCACCTTGAAGGCTTTTGACTTTTATCCTCATTTTGAATGTATTGTTACCCCCAAAGCAGAATATGCCAAAAATCTGTGATGCATGTCACAGAACAATCTGAATGAATTTTAAGAAAAATGTATAAAACACTATTATGGCAATTTTTATTGCAAAACATTTCCATTCAGCCGAGGGCTTATTGTAAAAAAATGCAAAACATTCTTCTTTGGGGTTGTTGTCATGCAAAATTATAACATTTGTTTTTTATTTTTTTCTACGATGTTTGTATTTGCCAGTGGTTTCCATATGCACATCGATTCAGAGAAGCAGATGGCAAAGCCCTTGGAGCTGGAAAGAAAATATACGCTGTTTATGAAATCCCTTTCTATGGTCTGTATTTCAGTTGGTTGGTATGTTTTGTCGATAAGAAAAAAAACAATTATTTTATACTGTTAATTTCTTATGTTATTGTTACTTTTTGACTGTTGTAATACATAAGCAGGGTTCGTACAGTCCTTGAAAATCCTTGAAAAAAAAAAAAAGTAATTTTTCAAGTGCGTGAAAATTTTTTTTGCGTGAATTTCTTCCATCAATTTTCGTCCCCCCTTCAACTAAATCCCCCCTCTAAACCATATTCCACTGCTGCAAAAATGTGTAGAGCAACAATCATACAATGATTAAGAGACAATGTTCGAACCAGTACGTATGGTCACCCATACCTGAGGTATTTCTATGCTTGGGAAGATGTTGCCTAAATTCTAGTAGTAAAACACTGCGCTTAAGAATATTGCTTAAAAATATTTTAAACTATTGAATTAATGACTGTCATTTGCTTTTATATATATATATATATAGGCTGATGTATTTCCTCAATAAAAATACAGGAAAATCACCAATTGTCATCAAAAATGATGCCAAAGGTAAGCAAAATTGTCAATTATTTGCTGAAATTGCAAAAAAAACCCCACCAAATCACAAAATGAAGCACCATTGCATTGAAGCAATAGATGGATTCTATGGGGTGAGAAAACACGTTAACGTGACAATATTTAAAGTCATAATTATAATATAATTCATAGTGGGAAAATAATTTTACTACTTAATTTCAGTAAAGAATGAAAATTTCAATAGGCTTTGTTGAAAATATATGGGAAAATAACGGGGCATTTTCATGAAAAGTTGGGGTGACAAAAATTACATGAAAATATGGGAATGTCCCAGGAAATACAGGTCGTCATGTGGTCACCCTAGATATATTATTACTTGCATTCTAAACTACAATGGTTTTTTTTCTACAAGTAAGACCCTTAGGACTTTACATTGTCTACAAGTTGAAGTGAGAATCATAATTGCTTTTAAAAATAATAAATCTTTAATAAATTAGCATTTCAAACTCAAAATTTAAAATGAGCGAATGTTGAACATAAATTAAAAAAAAATCTAAGTAATTTCTTTTTTTTAAATCACAATCTTTATCTACCACGATATGAATGTCCTTGAATTTTAAAATTTTGCCTGGAAAAGTGCTTGAATAGTCCTTGAATTAGGTCTTAATTTCAAAGAGTATGAATCATGATAAGGGTTCCTAAAAGAGGGCTGTTTGGTTCCATATACAGGGTTTTCTGTTAATGGACTGACAAACTCAGAGGGGCTGTTAGTAGACATGAACAAAAATGGCAATGGAACATGGTGTCTCAAACCACGCTTAGAGGGTGAAAATCATGAAAAATGCATTCAGGTTTTGACATAATGCTGGAACGACAAAAAAGTACAATAACTACCAAAAGAGATTTATGTGATTAATTATCACAAGAGTTGTTGGAAGTGGCGGCCGCTGATGTCATTGCACAATGTACAACATAAAAACGATTCCCAGACATGCTTGAAGATACCAGGTATGCTTTTTATGTCTGCCGCAGCGATGAAAATCCGCGCTATGAGATCCTCCGGTGTGTCTGTGGGCATTGCATGAATGAGTGATTTAAGGGCCCTTAAGGAAAAAGTCACATGGATTGAGATTCGGTGAACGTGGAGGCCAAGCAATGGGTCCCGCGCTTCCAATCCACCTCTTTGTGTATGTAACATTGAGGTGATTATGCACCTCGTGTAATCACTAATTTACATTGTCCGCAGCATGTGATCCTATCCCAGTACATGCGTTTAGCACTGCTTACATCAGATATAGTGAGCGAATGCATTCAGCGGTCAACTGACATCCACTTTTCGTTTCCTCTGGACTCAGAGCCTGCACACGTTTTTTGTGATTTCACCCTCTCAACATGGTTTGCGACACCATGTTCCATTGCAATTTTTGTTCCTCTTGATGCTTACTAACAATCCTCCGAGTTTGTCGGCTCATTAACAGAACATCTTGTATAAAAAGAGCTCTAATTACCCTGGGTAATGGTGGGGAAGATGAAACGTATACATTTTGATATGGCTGATAGCGCAGCTTAAACATGAATGGCAGTAACACATTCTTTTTTTGGAAGGAGCTCGACTGTTCTCAGAATCTGCCCCAGCAGTTATGATGTCATTGTTGATACTTACGAGTAAGGGAGCTAAATAAAAAAAAGGAGATGGAAAAACGAAAACCTTTGTGGGAGGAAGAGTAGGACCACCCACCCCCTCAATACTAGTTTAAAATGAAAACTCAGTGCATATTCCCATATCATTCTATCACACATAATTAAAACCAATGAAAGTTAACATACAAAGGCTTATTTATGCAATTACAATATGATTGTGCCAACGTGACCTGAATCCTGTATCGATAAGTAAGACGTTTGTCCGAGTCTTCATAACCTTATTCCCTAAATTTAAGAATATTGGCTAATAAGTCAGAAATATTTGATTTTAATGGGGAGGGGGGTCTAAATAGCATTTTTTTAAATCCCCCCCCCCCCCCCCATGAGTCAAATGACCTGACTGTTAGTAAAGCAATAAAAATTGGGTTTCTTAGATATTGCCATTATTGACAATATCTTCTGATTGGCATTTTTCATTTAAAAACCCACTGTTATTCCAGATACAAGTTTGAATCATCCAACTAATCGTATTTTCGATGTTAAACTACCTTCTAATTAACAAATAGTATTACCCTTCGCTGTACCGCACTTTATCTACGCAGTAATTTCATAAGCAGCTCTCTTCTGCCTGCCGTGGGATTGCAATTTTTTCCTGGTGGATCTGCCCCCGATAATCAATGTTCTAATGTTCTGCTGTACTCATATATTTGGGTAAGAGGATGCGTGTGCCATCACAGCTTCAAAGCGCTGAGAGAGAGAGAGCGAAAATCATCCATTTATGTACAGAGGTCAGAATTAACGGTCCCCAAAGCAGAATTGCTTGGAGGTTTTTTTTTGTATAGTTTTTGCATTGATCTGCAATGAGCCCACGCATGACTGAAAATGTTCTGAGACAAAAATTCCCATAATAGTGCTTTTTACACAGAAGTTTTTTTTAAAATTCTACTACAGCAGCACTGATTGTTCATTAGCGTACATTGTAGCTTTCGGCATTCGACATATTTTGCACTTTGGGGGGGGGGGGGTTAACAGTAGTTAAGATTGAGTCCTTTCCTTGGGAGGAAAGGATGTATTTTTGAACTGGGCTTTGTATGTCCTTTTTTTTTAGTTAATTAGTTGAATTATACAGTCCGAGCTAAACTAACTCTAGCAACATAAATAGGTTAGAGCCACAAATACACTCGGAATAAACATTCCTGCACCTGCATGTACGTAGGTACAGTTAAACACCATTATAGCCCCATAGCTGCCTACCCATCCCCGATGTCGCACCAAACCCTCTTAGTGCCAGATATTTTCAGTGGACAAATTGTAGAGCCTGTTCTCTGGGACACTGTTGTGGTCATTTACGTGCTTACATACTCCCCAGGACACTATTTTGGTCTCTCACTGACCTAATCCTTTGCTCTGTAGGATACTCAAGGCTACTCCAATGTTCACAAAATCTCTTGCTCGCTTGCTGACATGGTCCATTTCTCTCCAGGTTACTTTTGCTTATTCTCATACTTTGCTTGCACATGTTCTAGATCCCTCTTTAGGTCGCTCATCGATCTGGTCCCTCGCTCTCTGGTTAATTTTTTTTTTTGCCATTCATGTGTTTGAACACTGTCTTTGTCACTCAAGTGTTTGCACACTGTTCATGTCCCTCTTTTGGTTTTTTGGTCACTCACTTGGTTTTTTGCTCTCTAGGCCACTCTTTTGTTTATTCACATTCTTGCAAACTCTCATGATTGCTCGTTTGGTCACTCACTGACCCAGGTAGAGGCAGATTCATGGTTTTACGGTTTACTGATCGCAGCTTCAATTTTGCCACCCTCTTTTGGTTTTTTGGTCACTCACTTGGTTTTTTGCTCTCTAGGCCACTGTTTTGTTTATTCACATTCTTGCAAACTCTCATGATTGCTCGTTTGGTCACTCACTGACCCAGGTAGAGGCAGATTCATGGTTTTACGGTTTACTGATCGCAGCTTCAATTTTGCCACCCTTCTCTCATTCCACAAATGTTCTTAACCAATCATTCCTTAAATTTGCTACCACCCCTGAACTCGCTGCTTTGGGCTATAGCCGGCGAAGCCTTCCTGCAAATACACCTCTGATTTCTTGCTCAGGTTCTGTGGAGGCAATTACTAGAAATGCGTTTTTCTAACTTGTCTGAATTGCTGATCAAGTAAAGGAAACTGTTCTGAAACTGTCTTTTGCTAAAAATGAAAATTAGCTTCATGCAGGCGATGAATCAAATTATTCCAAACTTTTTAAAATAGCTGCAGTAGCCTATTTCAATCCAGCCACGACTGTTTTCCATCACATCTGTTTTGAATTAGAGTTATTTTGCTTACCCCTTTTGTTCGTTAGATGGACTTGTCTGTTCACTTGATGATAATACCACGTGTTGAACGAATGTAACACTCTTAATGTGTTTCTCTTGTTCAGAAGTATCAAGAGCTTATGGGCCCCAAAGCAGAATATGCCGAAATCTGTGACGTACGTCGCAGAACAATCAGTGCTACTGCAGAACAATCTGGAAGATTTTTAAGAAAAATGTAAAAAATGATATATTATAGGAATTGCAGAACATTTCCAGTCAACCAAGGGCTCGTTGCAGAACAATGTAAAACATTCTGCTTTGGGGCTTATGAGTTCAAAGCTTAAGAGTTGGAAAAAAATTTGAAATTTCAGTTTTAAAAAATTTTATTTCCTTTTTTTCAGGTGAATACACTATGCTGTATGAGATAACAGAGTACAAACCAGAAAAGCTTATTGTGATTGAAGGCGAGAACTTGCTCAATCCTCGCATCGAATTCCATGCTGTAAAAATGCAGGAAAAAGAAACGAAGCTCACAATCTCTGTACTGTTCAAGAGGTTTAGTTATTTCTTCCAGGTGAGTTCCATTTCCATCAACATCTACTCTATTCCTGAGATTCAGTTATGTGCGTCTAGGGGCGTTCTTAACCTTTTATGTTCCATGGATCTTTTATGTTGATAGGCTGAAGACCACAAAAAATCCATTTACCCCCTTAATAATATTCAGCACATATATAAACACAATGAATCAATTGTTGGTATATACTTTTCTGTTATAATTATCCACTTCGTGCATTTTTTGTCTTGGTGGCCACTTCTCGAACCAATTGGCACTTTTTGTCTTGGCGAATTTGCGTCACCATTTTGGCTCAGCTTCTTTCCTGGTAAGTTCTCTCATAGTCAGTTTGGCTCTCTCATGCAACCACATTTTCGTTACTCTTTAGTTAAAACCCATAGTTTTTCCCTAACAATGTAACTTATTTCTGTTGCGATGCTGATGGTGTTGACAGAGTTCTCAACAGAACTCTGTTATTATTAGCATGGAGATGAAGTGTCAGGCAAAGCTGTATTATCCTTTGTACAGCATTCATTTTAGCGGCGCTGGTTTACATTCCAAGATATTCAAATAAATTCTGTTAAATATTTTTACATCATAATGTTCTTACTAAATATTGTGCCAATTATCCTAAATATTGTGTCAAGCCTAGTATCTCACTGGAGGCATGCAGAAAGAATCAAGCCAAAATGTGCCAATTTGGTGTCCAAAAAATGCGTGGATGGTTAAACAAAGAATTACCCAATTGTTTTCTTACTCAACCCCAAGATCCGTCCTAAAACCTTTCCAAGAACCCCCGGTTAAGAACCATTGTGCTGCTCTATGTACCATGAAAATTTAGCAAATTGTTGCGTTTTCCATTTATTATAATTTTGCTTGGGGGAGAAGACCACATTTGATAAGCACATTGAAAACATATTTACGATAAGTGATGTTTTTGAAGGCAAAAAGATGGCAATGTTTCTATCCTAGATGGTGACATAAATCTATTACCTAGTGATAAAATTAAGATACAGTAAAGTCTCTCGATGATTTGAAGGTGCTGGAATTTGGCAGAATTTTTCCTCAGAACCTCACTCTTTCTTCATCTTGGAGTATTATGCATTATTAACCATACAGTGATTGCGAATCATTGTCCCACTCCTTACCTGAAGTACCTTGCCAGCATCTCGTAAACATTGTGGCACACTGTTTTTGGGAATTGTTACTATTAGGAATTTTTTCCGTCCTGAAATTAGTCCCTGGACAAATTTTTATGAATGCTCATGAGTGTTTTTGAGATAGGGATTGGTTGATCCTCCTTGTCTCATGTTTCATTGTGAAGGGCGATGCTATACATTCAACTTTAAGGTGTTTCTTATCAATAACTTATTTAAGTTTTTTTTTCTCTTTTCAGTACTTGGTTGCGCCCATCCTCTACTTTGTCGAAACTCAAAAGCTGACGTATGCCTTACTCTTACTTCAAGGAGTTTTTCCATACTAAAACGAGCAGTTTTCTACTGTAAGAATGACGTAGTTCCCTCATCACCACCACCACTCAGTAGTCCCACCACCACAATCACCCCTATGCAGTTATAGATACTATATGAGTATATTTCCGAGAAATTAATGCTAAAAGTATTTTGGCAATTTTTAATAGAACTAAATTGATAGTTCTCAAAAAATTTGATTGTATTGTATTATTCCTGTCGCAGATTGTATATGATATTTTATGTAAAACAAATTTTATGGGCATTCAAGTCTGGAAAAAAAAATTAGTACGAATCAATGATCCTCCAACGTTTTAAGGACCCAGATGAAAATACGGATAATGAATGTTCTACAGGATTGTCTGGAACTCCAGCGACGAACTTCTAGGGGTGATCATACACATCAAGACAAATAACTTTTGCAATGGAAACTTGGGTCAAAGTACATTTATTCATTTGGAAAACTGAGTAAGTACAGAAACAGCTGCGGGTCATGGATATCTGGGGAAAATAAAATATACCAATGTAACTGGCTGTGTGAGCACAGTAGCTGCTCAAAGTAGCATCCAAGGATCCTGTTGCACAATTGACATTGGCAAATCAAGGAATGGCGCACCTGTTTGCAGAGGCTGTTCTCAAATTAATCTGGTCAGCAGCAACAAGTTTTTCTGCGGAGTCCACTGGGGGGGGGGGGGTGTGCTGCTGTAAACTAATGATTTCAGATGTGCCCCAGAAGAAGTAGTCTAGTGGATTCGGGTCTGGGTAGCATGCAGGCTATGCCACAGGTCCATTGCTACTAGTATTAAACTACACATGAACCTCGTCCATATTCGTCTGAGGAACTTCTAATGAATTGGTACGTGTTGGGAACCTAGTGTGAAGTTTGTTTCCTGCGTAATGCTTGTGATAGTGCTGCCATCTGCTATCTATTTGATGTTATCCACAGGTCCACTACTGCCAATTCATTTCCCTGGATATGTTGCTGCTTGCTTGGTGGTTCTCTCATTGCCAAAGTAGTTTCCAACTAAATAATTGTGTTTCAACCCAATGTTTTCCATCGCAAAAGTTACTCATCTTGACATGTACGATCACTCCCTAGAAGTTTGTTGGTGAAGTTCCGAATCACCATGTATATGATTCTTGTTAGCATGAAAAATATTTTTGTTTACTCGTGCAAATTTTATTGCTCCAAACCTCCGCTCTTTTGAAGGGATACATTCTCGAAAAAAGATTTTTTTATGCACCTTTTTGTACACTGATGTATCTATAATTAGTGTTCTTGAATTTTGTTCTTGTGTGTATAATCAATTTGATGAGTTATTTCGTTAATTTGATTGGATCAGATAATTATATAATCATGTTTGTGGTATTGAAATGTCTCAAAAGCGTCCAGAAAAATGTTATATGTAATCCATGTTGATGTTGTTTTAAATACTGTGGAACTTTGGTTCACGAGTATAATTCATTCCCAAAAAAGTGTTTGCAATCAGAAACACTTGTGCGTTGAATCAAACTTCTCCATAAAAAATAACAAACTCAAAAGATTAATTCCGTGACCGCCCCCTCCCACGCCAGTCACGATTCAAGAGATTCATTTTGATATTCCTTCTTGCATGGACATGTAGCAAGAGGTTGTTACCATCTTTCATAGACTTGCAAATGGCGCTCCTCTAGTCAGTAACTTCAGAACGAAGGGGCCCAAATAAAATAAGGGCTAAGTAACAAAAAAGGAGCTCCGAAAAATGTGTGAGCCTGGCCCCTTAACAGACACCCTTGCCTTCAGTGAAAGAAAGTGAACCGTCAGCTTTTTTCCACTTGTGATCACATGATGCTCGATAGATGAGGTGGATAAGCAAAGTTTTAATGCTCATCTAGGAGCTGAAATCTGTTGAACAGTGTTTTGCTAACTTTTGCTTTAACTAAAACTTTTGCTCGTCGTGCAAAACACGTAATCTTAAGTTTTACTGTATTTCTTTTCTTGCGAGAGATGTACGTAATCTGTTTGCTGATTGAGCGCCATGGATAGTAGTTATGGTCATATGTGTTAATATCGCATATTTCATCCCTAACAATCCAACTTGGGAAAAACCTTGGACATGGAGTGTGCAGGGGTAAAATTTTTTTTTCATGTGAAAGTATCCTGTGTGCAAGGGGCTGCGAGGATACTTTAGCTAAGTGATCTGTAAATGCCTCACGGGTCACAAGTGGTTTGTAAATGCTCTGCAAGTTACTTAAAAAACATTGAAATGTTAAACGGGTCACTTAAGTGATGTGGAAATATGTCACCGGCCGCTTAAGTTGTCTGGAAATGTGTCACGGATCTCTTAAGTAATGATAGCCACAGTTTAACCAAACAATACTTGTGTGGAAAATGATGTCAGTTTTACAAAATTAGGTTTCAGATCACTGGTCATATCAGATGACTTGGGACCACGTTTGACCCACAGGTCATAGGTCGAGCATGACGTACCTTTTAATTATAATGATGTGCCAGATATACTGAAAAACTGGCAGATTTTGTGGAGATGATTTTTGGAAAAATGTCATCTCTGTGCTAGTCACTATAGCATAGTTGGTAGAGCACTCGACCGACATTCGAGGGACCTGTTCCAGTATCGGCAGAGATGAAATTTTTCCAAAAATCATTATTTCTACAAATTTAGCCTGTTTTTCAGTATATCTCGTATTAACAAGTGGTGAGTACACCTTTCTCTAAATATAACGATGTGCCCTTTTTTCTCTGTTGCTCATGCGGCAATCCCTAGCTTTATCAATGATCCTGGTTTGTGAAATTATCAGTTCTCAAACATATGCTTAAAAGTAATTCGCTCGATTTTACCATTTTTCCTTGTTTCACGTTATGACGTGACTGTTTAATTTTGTTTTTCTTCTGTTTTAATTTTTTTCCCCATTATTTATTTTTTCTTCTCCAATTAAGGTTAATTGTTCGTATTTATTCTGTATTTTGCGTATATTTGTTTTGAATGTTTTGATTTGTGATTGTCCCGATCAATTTTTTTTATCGATATCTAACATTCACTCTTTTTAAGATTGTTTTTTTAATGCATTGTGCCATTACGAGAATAATTAGACTTCTTTAAGCACTGTTTGCCTAACTTTGTTTACAATTTTAGCACTAACATATGAGAAAACTTAGACACCGTGACTAGATACTAGTTGAATTAAGCTACATCCCGGAAGGGACAGAGCCTGGGTCGTGTCTGGTCTGACAGTTGAATTAAACTGTGACATTTGCAGGACGACTGTCATTCGCGAGTTTTTTGTTTAATCTATTATAGGCATTGGCGTACATAGAGGAGGGAAAAAGAGTTTCAAGTCAAGATTATAGTGTTATTTTTCAGGAAAAAACAACATAAATTCCTCCCCCTCCAGAAGAAAAAAAAATTGAACCCCCTCCTCTCTCTCTCGAGGAAATTCTGCATACTCCTATGATTATAGGTATCAATTGTTTTCACTGTTCAATGGTACTTTTGTGTGTGTATGTTCAATGATTTGCAAAATCAGTAACTGTGATTCGCCCACAAAAGACTTGTTTCTAGGGCTAAATTTAGTTTTTTAGGTGGATAAAAGATAACCTGCATGCTTTTCAGTAGATAATTGTGACAGTTGAGTTATCGAAAAATGACATCTATAATGCGCCAGATGATGCCATTGCTAGTTGTCCTTATCAGTGTGATTCTTTTACGATTCCTGTGTGTGTCCCCTCACATGTGGCCTTCTCAGCGTTTGTTAAAAGAAAATATGGTGCAGCGATTGAGGCTTTCTCACTCGAGTGAAATTTCACTTGTATATGCTGTCTTAAAAAAATTAATTGAATAAAAGGTAATGTTTAAGCAGTAAAAAATTTCATTGTTTCAATGACTATCGTTTTTTTTTTGTCTTTTTTGGCATGCTAATATGCAGTAATGGAATATTTCAAGTTCTTGTTTGAGCCTTCACGGAAATACATATGAGCAAATCGCGCTTTCAAAGAAAGGAACTTTTGATCACTCGTAGTAAGATCCTTAAAAAAGGAAATTTATTTCTATAGGTTATTAACCATTTGCTGTCCAGAGGTTTTTACTTTGTTTTTGGAGTTGTTAATTTGTAGCAAAATAGGGAAGGCCCTCTGCATCCTAGCTCTCATTCGTTTTGAATGGCTTATAAGTTCTGCTGAGAAGCTAAATTCACTGTGGCCTTCCTGTAATCATAAGGGACTGTTG
Source organism: Pholcus phalangioides (assembly GCF_987345545.1). NCBI lineage: Eukaryota > Metazoa > Arthropoda > Arachnida > Araneae > Pholcidae > Pholcus > Pholcus phalangioides. The sequence continues at coordinate 17,379,614 of NW_028301616.1, read as the reverse complement.
TATCAATGACGTATCGTTTTTTCGTGATGTCAAGTCCACTTCAACATGGGACCGCAAAAGGTAAATACAATTTGGGAGCTGAAGCATTCGATAATTTCAGTATAGTTTGTTTTTTCACACTGCAGTCAATTTATGCGCTGAAGTTGGTTTTCTGTTTCTAGCTTTGAGGCTCAAAGGCAGGCCAATGTGTGGGTGGGGGGTACTTTTTCCTCCCCATTAAAAAGTTTCACTCACAGGAATGTGGATGAGGTGCATGTGTAGTTTAGTAGTAGCAGTCAATTTTTGTACTCGCAGCTTCGCAAAGACTAACATATTCCTTGCTAGCACTAGAACAGTGGTTCTTAACCTTTTTTTCATCCCACACCCCCCAATGTAGTTCAATTTATCTTCCTGTACCTGCTTGAATAATGAGTCTATTTGTCAAAAATGTATTTCTTTGTAACTAATTACATTAATTGTCCACTCAGTAACACTTTAAAAAGTTGCAAAAGTTAAAAGGTCAATTGCGAAACTAATTTATTGAAGAAAAAATGCTCACACGCTCAAATGCTCATAATAAAATTTAGGTTCTCTGCATATTATAACTCACATATTCATTTGTTTTTCTGTAAATCAGCAAAAGTCTGACACAAGCCCTATTTTGTGGAGGTAAGTGTGGTAGCAAATGGTAGAAGTATTTGCAAAGCCGTCTTTTGGAAATCGTTAACTGAGCAGCACACAAATTCTTGTAAATCAGAATTTTGAAATTCCATTTGAAAACGTGTTGTGCCTCGTTTCAATGAATTCATCTTCCACTAAACTAATTTATAGAATTTTGATTGAAAAGAAATGCATGTATCTAGTATCGCACAAACAGCAAAAGCATCTATGAAATTGCATACACAAGTGTGCTTTCTGAATTCCCTCGGGCTGGGAACATCCAAATTTCGCGCAACAAATTTTTGAGAGCGAAAGCTAAAAAAACTAGGAGCCAAAATGATTGCGTAATTCGTATTTTTTAATTGAGAAATTAAATTTTTTGCATCATTTCAATTTCACTGAATGATCAATCAGCATGTGACAATTCTGTTTCTTCATTTCGCACCCCTTGTTAAGAACCACTACTACTAAACCACACATGTACATCGTCCATATTCCTGTGTGGAACTTCTAACGAATTGGTAAATGCTGGAATGTGCGTGTCCGTGTTGGGGGGCTTAACGCGAAGCTTGTTTCTGCGTAAATGCTTTTTATAGTGCTGCCATCTACCACATATTTTTCGAACTATGCGTGAAGTGTAATGTAAGATTTTACCGTTATAGGCCTGTTGTGTTAAGAACCACTGGACTAGAGCATGGGTTCTTTACCAAAGGTCCACAGACTCCTTTGAGAGATTTCATGTGGTCCGCGTGAACGTGGATGAAACTGGTGATGTAGACCCAGTTCAAATTTTTTACCATGTTTACACAGGCTCTTAAGACTTAAATCCTAAAATTTATTCTCTGGTTTCTGTTAAAAGCTAAATGTAAATTCTTGCTGTTTGTGTTTATTTTGTATCTGGTTATGTTGTATAAAAAAAAATTGTGTGTAGTTTCAGGAAAAATTCACAATTTTTTTTTTCAAATTTTACTCAGCTTAGTATTTAGGGCTACTACTACTAAACCACACTTATACCTCGTCCACATTCTTATGCGGAACTTTTAACGAATTGGTACATGTTGGAATGTGTGTGTATGTGTAGCGAACCTGAAGTGAAATTTGTTTCTGTGTAATGCTTTTTGTGTGTAGTGCTTCCATCTGCCATCAGTTTTTCTAACTGCGAGTGAAGCGTAATGATTGAATAATTGTATTGTTGTAGGCCCGTTGCTCTCTGTGACGAGAGTTTTTGACGAGCAGATTCGCGCCTCGAAGTTGGCAGCCGACGACCACTATGGCGACGGTGGGGTTCGAACCGGGTTCCTCGAGATGTGAGTCCGTCACTAACAAATACTAGAAGGTGCTCGAGCATCCATGGCACCGACCAGCACCTCCTAGACATAGAAGGCCTCCTCAGGGGTTGCCATCAACATCATTAAGACTACCTAGCAAGTTTGCCATTTTTTGAAACACAACATCCTATTTCGTTTCTTCTTATTTTGGCGTAGAATCTTCCTGATTGGCTCACAAATACCGCATCGTGATTGGATGTGGGGCATAGAAATCGCCAATTCTGAGCCCGATCATTTCTTTTCCTCACAACGATGATACCGGCACGAGCAGGGAATTTTTTCCCCCTGAATATTCTTAGGGAAAATAGACTACTTACTGACGTCACAAGCAGAGTGCGGAGGCCTATCTCTAGGAGGTGCTGCTCCGACGCAACAGTTTTACCAAGGAAGTTAATTTAAACGGTCCCTAATGTAGGAAGTTTTAAAATTTGTCGTTTAAAAAAAACCCAACGAGTCCTGTTTTAAGGAGAGAAACAAATGAGGTAAAACGTGTTTTACCAGCACCGCCTAGAGATAGGCCTCCGCAGTTTGCTTGTGCCGTCAGTAAGTAGTCCATTTTCCCCTCAGGATATTGAGGGGAAAAAATTCCCTGCTCGTGCCAGTATCATCGTTGTGAGGAAAAGAAATGATCGGGCTCAGAATTGGCGATTTCTATGCTCCACATCCAATCACTATGCGGTATTTGTGAGCCAATCAGGAAGATTCTACGCCAAAATAAGAAGAAACGAAATAGGATTCTGTGTTTCAAAAAATGGTAAACTTGCTAGGTAGTCCTAATGACGTTGATGGCAACCCCTGCGGAGGCCTATCTCTAGGAGGTGCTGGTTTTACTCGCACATTTAATGCTGTTAAATAACTTTTCTCAGTTTTTGAATTTAAATATCTCAGCAAATATTACACTTAGAAACGGGGAACTTTCTTTGCTGGCCTCCAGAGACAGGACAACAACTTTCTAATCGGGGTTTTTTTTCTGACCGTGACCAAATAAATTGTAGATTTATTAAAATCTACATGTTATGTCTAAATCTACATGTTATATATTAATTTTTTTTATATTTCAATAACTATACATAAACCCCTTTAGATAACGATGGTAGCCGTTCTGCACGTTATTTGGATATGAATCAACGGTCCGCCAGTAAAATGCGGTTTCGTGCTGGTAGCCATGCATATCCTGTATACAGGGCAGGGCGTCCTGCAAATGCTAGCACGGCCTTTATCTCATCAACCGTCTGCCGTTGACGTACGATTCCAATTTACAAAATGCTCAACAGGCTTTCCAAAATTACCCTGTACCAGTTTTGACAGTCAAAATACAGTGTAACGAAATAAAAAAAAAATCTACGCGTATAAATTTTCATACGCCCCTTGCTCTGATTTCCTACTAGAAAGTTCCTGTAAAGACCGTCTCTCCTGAGGCAAAAATAAATTCACGTTTCTAAGTGTACTGTTCACAGAGATATTCGAATTCGAAAAACAAGAGGAAAGTTGGGAAAGAACAGCATATTAAATGCGGGTAAAACGTTTTTCCGCGTTTAACGCTGTTTCCCCCCCCCCCCCCAAATTTCCTCCGTTTTCGAATTCGAATATCTCTGTGCACTTAGAAATGTGAATATATTTTATTTTGTTTCAGGAGAGACAGGGCAACAACTTTCTAGTAGGAAATCAGAGCACGGGGGAGGGTGTATAAAAATTTATACGCGTAGATTTTTTTTTATTTCGTTAGGGGTCATTCAAGTATTACGTCAGCATCGAGGGGGAGGGGGTTTCGGATTTGCTGACTTTTGATGAGAAGGGGGGGGGGGTTTGAAGGTTGCTTACGTCATCAACCACCCCTTTTTGATGATAAGAAATATTCTAAGGTGCTGACGGTGGGAGGGGGGGGGGGGTCAGTGTTTTGCTGACAAAGAGGGAGAGGGGGGTCAAAAATGGGTGAAAATCAGCTTACGTAATACTTGAACGGCCCCTTACATTCTGTCAAAACTGGTACAAGGTAATTTTTGAACGCCCGTTGAGCATTTTTGTAAATCGTACGTCAACGGCAGACGGTTGATGAGATAAAGGCCGTGATAGCACTTACATGACGCCCTGTATGTATGCATACAATACTGACAATATATTTATATTGTCAGCGTTATGCTTGTTATAGTGGATTCCGCTTGTAACGTTTTTGAAAAAAAAAAAAAACGTCATGAAAAACATTGTAGGCGGGGAAACGCGTTAACGTACCTAGGTTTTGGCAAAAAATTTTTATTGCCTCTAACGAATCAGCTATAAATATGGTAACCTTGTCCTAACCTAAGTGCACGTTGGAAAAAGAAAAAATTGAAAGGAAAAATTATAATATAGATAAGAGGTTTTTCTTTATATGTATATACAGCCCTCTTTTTACCCTCACCCTACGTGTTCTCTTTCGCTCTTACATGTATATAGTAAAAAGATACATAATAAAGTAAGGAGGGAAAAAGAAAAAGCAACTTCCGTAGATAATAGGGTTACTATATAAATCTTCGCGATGGTGAAGAAAGAGGAAAGAAAGCATGGAGAAATTATTTGACTTTATGAGCACTGGTGTTTGGACGTAATACTACGCCCGTGATCAAGGGCGTACCCAGGATCTGAACTAGAGGGGGCAACTCAACCGATACTAAATTGATACGTCTGTGCTGTGTACCAATAACTACACTTTAATTTCTCTTCTGGGGAGGCAGCTGCCCTATCGCTGGGTACGCCCGTGATCGTAAAGAAACTGAAGAGGAAATCTTAATGAGAAAATCAGTTATAGAGTTAAGAGACCACTAAAATAGGTCGTACTAAGCGGATATTGGTGCTGCCATCTGTAAACTTGAATCGGCATCGTTTGAATACGGAAAAAAAAATCGAGGAAGTTACCGAAAATACGGGGATGTCCCGAGAAATACCGGTCATAAGTCTCGTATTTCCTGGGACAGTCCCGGTTTTTTCTGCTTTTTTGGCTGTACCGACTTTTTTGCAACAATGTCCCGGTTTTTCACGTATTTTCCACGAAAAGCCACTTGATTTTTTGTTCTTCAAATCGACGATTAAAATTACCTTTCCCCCAACACAGAAATTACATTACGATAATTACGACTAGAAACAACAATATGCATCCCACATATTTGTCTTTTTTTTCTTCTTTTAATTCAATGCATAGGCGGAGATAGACTTGTAAGTCTGGGGAGGGGGCACGATGATGATGTCAATTCTTATATACATCTATACATTAAATCAGTCGACTCTACCTTGGACACTGGGGTGGTCCGCCCATGATTAAATGCAATTTGAAGTTGTACTTCATTTCGCGCGATCGGCGACTTTTTTTTCTGATTTTAGCACGAGTTGGCGACTTTCCTCATTTTTGGCAATAATTGACGATGTCCCGTATTTTTCTCGAGTAAATATGGTCAGCCTAGTCATAACGATCACCATAATTATTCACACACACACATATTCGAGCAGCATAGTACACTATAACATTTTTTTCCTTTATTGCACGAATCATAGTTTTGCGTAATAACATTAGAAAAATACATTTTATTGCAAAAAAAAAAACCAATTTCGGCCATCTTTAATATTTCAAGGAGTAATAATAAATCGTCTCATATAAATAATGTTGTGCGTTCCTGACTCACAAATTTACTCTCGTACCAAGACTGTACATGTAATTGTACATTATCGTATATTTGCGTACACTTGACAAAAATGTATTCATAAAGTATATTTTATAGAAGGGGTTTATATGATTCGTAAATAAACTTGGTTAACGGTACAATAAATAACTATGGATCCTCCCTTATTATTACATACATCGGTATTGCTTGGGGGAAAGGGCGGAGGAGGGATTTTCTTGGCGAATTTCCAAAATAATGTACAGTGTGTTTCGTTGTTGACTTAATACCAAACGTGATCGATGGTGGCAGTGGTGGCGGCGGTCTTCTATTTGTATCCGTAAATACTGAGTTCCCTGTTGTCGGAGTTCTTCTTGGGCTGGTACTCTCTGTGCGGCACGTAGTCGGCGTACTGCGAAACGGGATCCTTCGCCGGATCGTAGTTGGGATCCTGCGAGTAGAGCTGGGACTGGGCCGAGATGTGGTTCGGCGGCCCGTAGGCTCCGTACTTCGGTCCGGACGAGAGGTGCCCGTACACGTTGTCCTCGTGCCCGTAGGACGGCGGGAGCGCGTACGACGGAGCCGGCTGGGCGTACTGCCGCGACTCGTGCTTGTATGGGGAAGGAGCGCTCAGCCGCAGGCCGCTGGGGTATTCCGAACCGCCGCCGCTGCTGTGGCCCCTCCTGCTGTAGCTGGTCACGTGGCTCCCGCTGGGCGAGTAGCTCGACCTCGGTGACCCGTAGGAGTGCGAGGACGGAGCGTAAAGTGGTCCTGGGGCGCTGAATGCGGCGTGGTTGTACTGCGTACGTCCCTCGGCGGCGGCCAGGTCGTGTTGGGAATCGGTTTCTATGGGGATGGCTGTCGCTAATGCCAAGACGGCGAGGAAGATGAACTGCAAAGAGATAATGAAACGTTTAAGAATACAACTAGAAAGCTCATCACGATAAATAATGTACAGGGTGGTCATAAAATAACTTTGCCGATGTACGAGCCCCTAGCGAATGAGCAACACCCACTTTAATGCATTGCAAAATGATCAGCGTACCAAAAAAAATATAAATGGCGTTGGAACGGTACCTGTGTAGCACCATGAATGCGGGACACAGTCAAAGAAAGATTTCACCATTAGATTGGTGCGTAAGACCAGTCGTTTCCAACGGAACTTTTGATAGTTATAAAGCAAACCCTTGATAATGAGGTTGTTCTACGCAACTCTAACAAATTTTTGAACATTTATCCTAAAAAAGGGATCCCTAATGCCTTCTCAAAAGCATCATAGTCTCAGGAAAAGGAATATTCATATTCATTGTAATAAATCATTATGCCAGATTCATGGCCGTAGTGTGATTTTCCTTGGGGCCGTTTTTGAAAGGGTTGCTATTATGGAAAATAAGTATAATTTTTTGGGACCCCACCCCCCGGTTTCCCCAGCCTAGTTACGGCCCTGGCCAGATTTCATTGTAGAAGCTCCTATGCAACTGTAATCCCATGCATTTCACCTTCCCCCGGGGGGGGGGGGGGGTGACAGAGCTCCACCCGGGAAGCCCCCGAGATGATTTGCATCATTTTTTTTTGTTTCTCGCACTATAAATTCATGATAGTGGGGGAACGTGCCAGATCTCAAATGATTATTTCAGATCGGGCAATATGATTTTCAGCAGAAAATATGTAAACTCTGGTAGGCTGTGAATTTCAAACAGATAGGGGCACCTGAATATCACTTGCCCGGGTTGCCCATGGTGCTGTTAAGATGGTCCTAAAGTTAATGCGTAGTCACGAGGTTGGAGCCCTGTCATCCTATTGGTAGGCATATTTACGAATTAAGAGCTTTGATTGCCAATCACCAGAAGAAAAGCACCCCGGCACAAGAAATCTGACAGAAACCGAAATAATCATGATGCTAATCATAGAATCATAGGGGTGTTAATCCGAGTTGCGGTGAATATCATGCTCTACCATGCACCACGAATCCACCTCCCAAGGGCAAGCCCACTGCTCAGCAAAAAAGCTGTGTGTACAGGGAAGCATTCTCAGTCATTCTTAGACTCTAAACGTCCGTATTTTGTTAGCTTATTCGGCATGTAGAAACGATGCCTTCTTTCTTTGTTATTTTTGCCCACAACCGATAAACGGGTGAAAATAAAATTTTATCAGTAAAATGTGCCTTCTATAAAATGTTGAAAACAAATATACGGTACAGTATGTACACAGGGTGCATAGATAACAGGGCGTATAATATTTTACTGGTGGACCGTTGTTCCTAGAGGCATATTTCCAATTAGAAGAAGTATCTAAATAGCATGTAGTACTCAGATAATATACCATTCATGTTGCAAGGGGTTGTATAATTATTAAAATGAAAATGTTAATTTTCTATATGAACATTTTCTATATGGATTTTCTTCGTTTTGCCGATGTAAGTTTTATGATGTGATGAATAAAATTGAATTGAACACCCTGTGCTCAAAAATCCAATTAAGAAGTTGTTGCTGTCTCTCCTGATGCCGGGTAAAATGGTTTACCCGTATTTAATTCTGTTTTTCTCAAACTCCGTTTTTTTCGAATTCAAACATATTCGTGAATATTCCACTTAGAAACGAGGATTTTTTTTGTGGCCCTCAGGAGAGACAGGGCAATGACTTTCAAATTGGGTTTTTGAGGACAGGGTGTCAGTATAAAAAAAAATTACAACTTTTATTTCAATAACTATACAACCCCTTGCAACATAAATGACACATCTGAGTACTACACGTTATTTGGATATTTTTTTCTAATTGGAAGTACGCCTCTAGGATCAACGGTTCACCAGTAAAATCCCATACGCCCTGTCCCCTTATGCACCCTGTATATTGTATTACATGCAATAACTACTGCTGCCACCTATCAAATAAAAAATACAACTGTTGTGATTCTTCGATTGACACTAATGATCGAATTTCGAATAATGCTCCGCATAGAAAAAGTCAATATTGTATGTTACTGATAAATATTTTATGAGCAATAATATTAATTAAATTGTCAAGTTGGCTTCAAAACTTTAACAGTTGTTGTTTTTGTACGTTAAACTAGCATTATACATCTTCTGGCACATTCTAGTAATGTTAGTTTACCGTACTAAAACAACAACTGTTAAAACTTTGAAGTAAACTCCACAATTTAGCTAATATTATTGCTTATAAAATACTTATCAATAGAATACATATTGATTTTTTCTATGCGGCACATTATTCAAAATTCGGTCATCAATTTCGATAAAGGAATCACAACAAAGTGAATTTTTTATTTGATAGGTGGCAGCAGTAATTCCAGTTCAATGATGTTTATATATGTGTAATATAATATTATAATGAACTGTGCACTTATTTTCAATACAGTCGAATCCCGTTTTAACGAATACCGGTATAGCGGAAATCCCGTTTTAATTAACACTTTTCTAATCCCCCAGATAAGTTTACATAAAAACAATGCAAAACCTAGAATTCCTTTTTAACGAAATTTTTTTATAACGAAGGGATTTTCTCCGGTCTCTTGGAGTTCGTTATAACGGGATTCGACTGTGTTTTCTGGAAGGCACGTTTTTACTGATAAAATTTATTTTTACTCGTTTATTAGTTATGGACAAAAGTAGCAAAGAAAGGCATAATTTTTCCATGGTGAATAAGTTTGCAAAGTATGGACGTTTAGAGTCTGAGAATGCTTCCCTGTAACCGCAAGAGCAAGGGTTTCGTTGTTGTTTTTTTTTCACATCCTCGAGTGCATGCTCTGAAACACTTATACCTCGAATTTCATTCGCATTCTTTGATTTTTGCAGCTACTGGGGGGGGGGGGGTCTCGTATAACGACTAAGTTATTTTATGACAACCCTGTATCCAGGCCCGTCATTTAGGGGGGGCAGGGGGGGCTTTCGAAAATACACCAAAAATGGTATATATATATATATATACATACATTGAGTACATGTGCTTTGCCGCCCCCCCCCCCCACCCCGGAAAAAGTTGAAATGACGGTCCTGCCTGTATCGTAAAAACAGTGAATATGGAGTAAAGCTCACTTCGGGGTCAATCTGGCTCCAAATTTTTACCTTTTGTATAATCCTATATGCTGGAGCTGGAATGAGGAATTTCCAATTCACCCAGATATCGGCACTCGTACCAGTCCATTTAACCAATCCCTTGGAGGCGCGTTAAAAAAGTCATAAGACACCCCCCTACAACTGTACAAGTATTCAACTACCTCACTTCACTCACAATTTGAAATATAGATGGCAAAAGCAATTCACAAGCAACGCACTAGATCAACACCACCTATAGAACAAGGCCTCCGCACGAAGCTCGTGACGTCACTGAAGAAGGCCATTTCACCTATTGCCATTGGATATAGTAGGCCGACGCATGTGATATTTTTACCTTTTTTTTGCAGTATATCCAATGGCAATAGGAGAAATGGTCTTCTTCACTGACGTCACGAGCTTCGTGCGGAGGCCTTGTTCTATAGGTGGTGTTGATCTAGATGTGTGCGCGCGCTCCCGTTACACTCACTTCCCTCTGAAAAAAGAGGCTGAAACAGAAGTAAATTAACCACGATAGCAGTAGACAGGGATTTTGCTCGGTTTAGAGACAGTAGGGGTGCTGCGGGTGCTCGAGCACCCATAGAATTTTTTTACCATGCGGTTGTGTGCGCACCCCCAGAATTAATTCGGAAACCAGTCTCCTACGTAAAACATAAGCCAAGCATCTCCCGGGTCTAAAACACTTTTGGACACCCCTGCGAAAAATTGAATTTTTTTTTTGTAAGTCGTGACACAATGGTCCTGATGCATTATCCTGACCATGTGCATGATGGGTAATGGTCCATGCACGTATATATGATTAACGGTCATCATGATAATGGTCATTATGTCTTGTCTGAGGCTTTCATGGCCGGCGTTAAACGACTTGCAAACTGTTTCCGGGTTATTAGGCCATGGTCTAGGAGACCATGGCCTAATGACATGGCAAGACCATTCTCGCTTGCCGCGGAGACTTACGTCGAATTAACCTCAGATGATGCCTGCCACAGATGTGGGCGAAACGTCAGGAAGAAAATCTCCTAGACCATGGCCTAATAACCCGGAAACAGTTTGCAAGTCGGTCATTATGTCTATTTTCGAAGATGCCATCTAGGCCCAATTATTTATGATTATTTTCAGATATCTCATATTAACCTTCTTTTCTCTTTGATCAGTAATCAAATGTACAGGGTGTCACACAAATCCGTAAATAGTATAAAAATTCATTAAAATTGAAGAAATTGGTGTATTTTTGAATACGCGCGGTTTGCGAAAAAGTTATTCTCATACAGGGGGGATCATTTTTTTTGTACGGGAAAAAAAAATTAGTTGAAGTTTTTGTCGATAGAGGACTAGGGAAACCAGTTCTGCAAGAGTGATTAGACCCGAACTTTTCTTCAATCTCTTCTGTGTCCGACCGAGTTCTTGAAGAGGTAAAACTGTCTGCTGAGGTAAAACTGTCAATAGAGGGCATTGCATGAAAGCAAATCACTGCAAATGTGGAAATCAGAGTCCTACAAAATGCAGAGTGTACGGTTAACACAGCCAATTTCTGAAATCTCCTCTTACTGGCGCTTAAATAAGGTTTCCATTATGATGGATAACCATTGATCGACAAATCACTGTTGGTTCGGGTATAACCACTCTTGCAGAACTGGTTTAGCTGGCCATCTATTGACGAAAACCTCGACTAATTTTTTTTCCTGCACAAAAACATCTTCGTTTGAATAACTTTTTCGCAAATCGCATTCATATATAAAAATAACTTCAATTTTTATGAACTTTTAAACTACTTATCAATTTATGGGACACCCTGTATATTTATACCACCTATGCTGAGTGCTGTTTACTTGTACTCCGTAAAGATAAACGATAAGAAAAAAAAACTTGTTAAATGCTCATAATCAATTCTGAATACAGTTCGACGAAAGAAAAATACAGAATTGCTCTCTGAAGAGAGAAGAAAAAAAAAAAGAATTAGTCAACGAAATAATTTCAGAATTGATGAAAATTCGTAATTAATAGAAAAATAATTTCGGAATTAGTGAACGTGATCATTTCTGAATTACTGTAAGAAAAAGAAATAGAAAATTGCAGCATGAAAACAAATAACTTCCGAGTTAATGAAAAATGTAGTTTTAGAATTAATGAACGAAATAATTAATCAAAAAATAACTTCAGAATTGGTGATAGTAATCATTGCAGAATAAGGAATGAAAAATGTAACAAATTGAGTATTCGATGAGATATGAGCATTTCAAGTAAATGAGTCTTAGTTACGCATGCGCAGGCAATATAAATTTTGTGTTTTCATAATTTGTATGCCATTATATAAAATTGATTTTCTGAGTGTCTGTGTGTGTGTGTGTGTGTGTATGTTCTCTATACAAATCTACAATTTTAGATCGATCGTCGCCAAATTTTGTATATATACCAAATGGGACCCGACTTAAACGATAGGCTACTTCAAAATTTCGTCAGAGCAGGGCAAATGCCCCAAATGGGCAAAAAAAAAAAACTGTCGGGCAACAATGGTTTTTGGGCCTCAACGATCACTTTCGGAACGTTTACTTCGGTTACCGTGGTTCCCTAGCAATGCGTTTCAGACGTGTATATGCCTTTACAATGGTTTGCCACTTTTTCAATCCTCCCAGTAATGAGAGCTTTTTGAATAGACATCAGAATTATCATCACTTTGAGGGTCAGGCAAAGGATGATCCCCCATAGAAATCAGTGTTAAAATTGCCGATTTTATTGTAGAAATGCGGAAATTTAGTGGGGTTTTCCGCCACATCAATGATTTTAAAAATTGTATTGAATTCTCGATTTTTGAAATATGAGTTCGCTTAGAAATATACGAAGCCGAAAAAACTGAATATGCAGTAACCTAGCCGGACCTACTTTTGAGTTGGATATCCATGCAATAACACATTGATTTCAACTTTATATTTATATCCTATCAAGCATGAAAATTAATACGAAGTTTCTAACAACTGGCTGTTGCGAAGATATATTTTGGAAAGAGAGAAAACATTCAACTGCCCCTGCGGGGAATCGAACCCACGTCCTTTCATTTTCCGGGTGAACGCACTAGACTACAGAGGCACCGAATCTCTCAATCTTTCCTTGGAGCTCGTGTACACTTGGAGCGACTTGTCTCTATCTGGTAGCAGCGTCAGCAGTTGTGAGCTTGGGCTGAGTCTGTCCGGCCGTCCATGTACGGTCCCTTTCAGTGTACACGAGCTCCAAGGAAAGACGGAGAGATTCGGTGCCTCTGTAGTCTAGTGGTCTAGGGCGTTCACCCGGAAAGTGAAGGGACGTGGGTTCGATTCGTGGGCAGTTGAATTTTCTCTCTTTCCAAAATATATCTTCGCAACAGACAGTTGTTAAAACCTTCGTATGGTAGCGGAGAGTGACGTCATCATTGTATGAAAATTAATGTCTTAAAATTAACTATGGGCCCATAAAATACATCGAAGAAATTCCACAGCATTAATTAAGCAGTTTTGGGAGCTGAAGCAGGCAGATGGATCGCTTGAAGTTCAGGGGAAGGGGGGGGGATCAAAATATCCAGCGCCCCTTAAAAAAAGTGGAGAAAAATTTTCATTTCTACGTTTCTTTAAATCTAAATTTGTTTATTTCATGAAGTCGCCATATTGGTTAACTTAGACACGGTTTGTATGTCCCTCAAAGAAAGAGGGAGATATCACGTGATCCAAAAAGCCTCATTGAAGAAAACCTGAGAAGCGCCGGGTATTATAGCCAGTTTTATATAAAAACTCATCGAATATCATGAAAATTCAGAAAGATACATTCAGATACATTGAGCAGTAATTTCAGTTATTCGCTGGAAGTAGCTGGATAATAAGGAGTTTTCCACAATTCCTAGTGGGAGGAGAGGGGTGTGGAAGAAAAATCCATGTTCCAATCGAAATGGATGCAAGTCCTATTGGGTTTCCGAATACTCCTCTAAGTCTGTTATAAATGTAATTTAAATAACTGGGAAAAGCATGGTGTACATTGCAGCACAGTTTTGAACAAAATTTGGCTGAGCATAGGGTCAGAGCAGTGTATAAATAATTATCAGATACCCTAAATACAGGAAGTCCCATAAATTCGTAAATAGTTTAAAAAATTCATAAAAATTGAAGGAATTGTTATATCTGAATGCGGTTTGCGAAAATGTTATTCTCACAAAGGGGGACTTTTTTGGTATAGAAAAGATAATTTCGTCCAAATTTTTGTCGATAGGGGGCACTGCGCAAAAAATCAAATAAATGGTGATGGGAAACGAACCTTTCCTCAATATCTTCTGTGCCCGGAACCTTCGTCAAGCTTCAGCCGCCGATTCGTGGCTGAGGTGAAACAACTTCACCAATGGTGTTTATCCACTACTGCCAACATCACAATGAAAACCTTATTTAAGTACCAGTAATAGGATAATTGCGCCCCGACTGGCGCAGTGGTATGATGCTCGTCTTCCATCACGAAGGTTATCTTCAAGGTCCACGGGTTTGAATCCATTCAAGGACATCAGAAACAAATTTTTTACCTACCGAGCCTGGGGGGGGGGGGAGGGGCTACCAATAGATGGCGACTTTATTTCCCACCCAGCTCCACTGGTTGGAAATTGCCGTATGGCGATATATAACCAGAGTTGATGTGCGGTAAAGTAGTAACAAGAAAATTCCAAATCAGCTATTAATTTAATTTCTCGAACTGAAAATTCATTACAGACGGGATCGCCGAAGATCCCAGCCCAGCGGCCATGGATGTGAGGGAGGGTTGCGCATGGCTGGTGCTCAAGTGAATCTCGTAACATGTCGCGATACCACAGTCATACCACATACATTATTAGCTACCACAGTCATACAACACCATGGAAGTCATGGAAGTCTTGACAAATAATAAATAAGGCATTTTTTTAAGGGAATGTGACTTTAACCAAGGGAGGGACTATAACGCTCTTAACCCTTTCAGACCCGAGAATTCATTTTTTGGAATTTTAAAGATATTTTTGCATTCTTGATACTCAAAAATGCATTAAAAGCATAAATTTAACGCATAATAATTTATTTCGTTCAAATTTTTTCAGCCAAGATGACACAGGGTATATTCATCTTCACGTCCAATTTTTTCCAGAATTTTATTGCTGAATTTTATGTAACAAATCACACTTTTCCTGGAGGCACTTTCTCCTAGAACTTCTAGGAGAAATGACTTCTCAGGCTAGAAGCCATCTTAACCCTAGATAACTAAACTTCAAATCAGTGTTACTCAGTAACTAATCTATTAGGCAGTCTATTTAGACGAATATGTCGTTATCTAGGGTTAAAAACCCTCCGAAAGTTCAAATTCAAGTGCTTCTCCGATGTGAAAACCCCCCTATAAGTACATATTTACCATATTTCCAACTCAATCCCTTTAGTCAGGGCTTAACTCCCTGAGGTCAAAACAAGAAACAAAATTCTACCGTGTGCAAAAAAAGCAACCCACACATTTGTGGGTCTGAAAGGGTTAAGACGGCCCTGAGATAATTACGCAAATAGGAAGTCCCAAAATTAATTAATCAATACTTACTTACAAGGAAAAAATAACTATCATAAATTATAATATACAACTCACCGAGCGTATATCCATCCTGATAATTCTACACACAACACATAAAAATAAAACACACACAGAAACGCTTTTTATTTATTTTCGAACGAAGTCCCGTAAAAATTGGGTTAAGAGAGGAAACATACCCTGCAGTTTATATATATACACCACCGGCCATTTTTATTTCTCTTTTATCCAGCTAGGCTAGGGCCTAGCCAGTGGTCGGTTTCGAAACCAGCCCTCGTCGTCAACACCTTTCCCTTAAGGGGTGTTGCTGCCGTTGCTCGACCTATCGTCTTGACTGACCCTTATTCCACTGTCCGCCGTACATGTAATACATCTATATTGCCTTTGTTACGGGCATCACTTTTTCTTCTGTAAATGGTCTCCCATTTTTAGTTTGTACGTAGTGTTTTTTTTATTCTATTTCTTTCTTTCTCGTGTGTTATTTCATTTTTTTTTTTTTTTAAATTTCTATCTTTACTTTCCCGTGTGTTCAATAACCAGACTGGCCACTTTCGAGTTGTTTGGTACACGTCTGTCCAGCTTCTTTGTTCTACTTTTTCCCCCTCCATTACTGCCAGTTACGGGTAAATGAACCTTTACGAGCGTTGTTAGAAAAAGGTAAGAAAGGGGTTCCCACAATAAGGGAGGATTGATTCCACGTGAACGAAATGAATGCCTTTTTTATTCCATCCTTTCAATTTTAGGCGCGCAGTAATGAGAGCTTACTTATACAGTCGGCCCTCGGTATTCGTAGGGGGGGGGGGTTACGTTTCCGAGAGTCCGCGGATAACCCAAGGATAACCCCCCTCCACTGTCGTCGATTCACCCACGCCATTTATTATATTTCCGAAAAATGTAAAACTTTTTTTCTGTCATCACCAACCGCATTCACATGCAGGGCCGTCTTAAGAGCATCATCCCAAGTAGCACAAAGATATAGATCTATATCGTGAAATTTCAGTTTCCAATATAGATCTATATCGGGCCACGATATCGTTCTGGCTAAAAAAGGCATAGTCGGAGATAAATAGATCTATATCGTGAATGTGATATATTCAAATACTTCAAATTTTGGACGATAGATGGCGCCCTTTAGGAAGAAATAAAAAAAACCAGTGTAATTATATAGAGGTGGGTGGGTTTGAGCCCACGTACCCTGAACTCTTCCTATCTCTAGTTCCGTATCTTACCAACCCACCACTACAGCACTGGTTATTAGTTCTTATAATAACATTAAATTATCTTTAATTAATCTTTTTTTTTTTATTGTATTTTCAATCAAATTTATTCATTTTCATGTATGCACAAAAATTACAAAATAGAAATTGTGAGACATATTTATCATTTTGAGGCAGATAATTGAAAAATTATATTATAATTAAGGAAATTATATATAATACAAAAAACACAAGAAACAAATTAATGTATTGTGTAGTATATTATTTATTTAAAATTATTAATTTATATGCTAATAAAACAAAAAATACAGAATAAAAAATGTGCAACACGAAAAAGTTAAAATTCTCAAAGTATGGTAAAAATGAAAACATCAAAGGAAAAAAAAAAATAATTTTAAGAAAAACACACATACAACAAAAACAAGAGCAATTTTTTTTAAATTAAAAAATATGTGCAATTATAAAGTGGCAATTAAAGTTACGGTGGATAAGTTCTCGCTCCTCCTAAAATACCAACATCTACGATGTAAAACATACACAGTAAGGATTCAATTATAACTGATGAAATGATTTTGATATATCAACATAATTAATCCTATTAAAATCAAAATTTCATATGAAAAATTATTCATTCAAACGTTTTTAATTTCAATTCAAACAAAAAATTGTACACTCGACTTTAAATTTTCTCCAAATTTTTATTTGAAGGCGATATTTTTATTTAAAGGCACACAATATGTTGATATATCAGCATATTGTGTATCTGATATATATCTTTGTCAGGTTCACGATATAGATGTATGTCATGATCAGGATATAGAGCTATGTCTTCTTTGATAGATCTATATCAGGTCTATATCGAGAATCTGATATAGATCTTTGTCAGGTGCACGATATAGATCTATGTTTTTCAAACTATATTAAAATAATTTATTGTCCCAAGTTGTTGTCCTTCAAAGTAGAGATTATTCACATGGAATCAAATACATATTCGGCTGAAAAATTAAAGACTTGATCAATTAACATCATAAATAATTTGTACCATATAAGACGAGATCGTTCTATATCATAGTTATGACATCTGATATTCCTCTGACATTTCGATATATAACGATATGGTCCAAATATTGTACTATATCGTTGTGCTACTGGGGATGGGCCCCCGGGTCAAGCGGTTTTTTCGAGGCCCTACTGGTAAACACTAGAAAATTTCAACCAGATCTAACTTTTGTGAGGCCCTTTTTCTCTCGAGGCCCCCGGGCCCTACCCGGGTGGGCCCATGCATTAAGACGGCACTGTTCACATGTTTAGGCCTCGGCCAACATTATTGTATAAATAAATGAATAAATAACCCAAACCATAAAATTTGAAGGAGAGCAGAGTGCGCCTGAGGTACAAAGAAGCATCGGAGGGATTCTCTCTTAGATGATTTCTGAAATTATATTGTAATGTCTTCTTTGTTGGAGGAGTATATTGACAAGGCTTCATCTAGGAGGGCAGAGAGAGATGAATTTTCTTCCTTGTAATCTTCATCTCCACAAAAATAACCAGTCTTTCGATGAATCTTGCATTAACAAGTGGAGAGGACATTTCTATACGCATGTGGCCATCTGGTGGCCTGTCATTCACGATCTATTAGTTGATTGCTGCCGCTGTTCATGTACGGAGCCTTTCAACATATACTATAAAGTATATGTGGTATTTAAAAAAAATATGTAGTATTTAAATTAAGATAATGACACGTAGAATCAGCAGCAATTCCATAACATCAAGAATAAATGAGAATTTATTTAAATTGGTGAGAGCAGATGAGAGCTGCTGCCACCCTTTGCAAAAGACAAGCCTCAACTGATGCGAGTACTCTATACACTCCCGCGCAGACAGCGTAACCCCCCCAGACAGCACATGACCCATATTTACACTACCGATCTCAAGCACATTCCAAGAATCCGAAAACATAGGGGGGTACATCCAGCATCTCGTACATCAGGGAACGTTTCTTTCTACGTAGAAATACAACATATATATATACGCTCCAAGGTCGAAATGTTCTATCTGCTTCCATAGCTTACATGGTGGAGCAGTGTTTCTCAACCGCCGGGCCGCGGCCCAGACCTCATTCAAACCGGGCCGCGAGTGATTAGCGTTGCATTTTTCCTTATTAATTTTCCGTTGGTCATGTATTTAACTGGGCCTTCGACTTACAATAATGAATGAAACCGGGCCGCGGGCTCGAAAAGGTTGAGAACCACTGTGGTAGAGCACTCGTCCGGCAGGCGAGAGGCTGGGTTCGAGTCCCCGAGGGGGCGGCGATAAATTTTCTTCGTTGTACTCTTCATCTCCACAAAAATAACCAGTCTTTCGATGAATCTTGTAGGGCTTCATCTACCAAGTTTTCTACATGTGGACAATCGGTATTACTGTACCGTGTGTGTGTGTTATTTCTTTCTCAATGTGAAAATCCATTCACGAATGAAACTCGCGAAGCTCTTCCGCCATGTTGCTCATACTGAACTTGTGTTTCCCACTTCATCTTGATCTTCTTCATGGGGGTGGTATAGCAAAAGGTCATCTCAATTAATCCCGTCTCTGTCAATGTGTCTAGATTACTTTTCAATTAACTTTCGGATTTCTTCTGTGTTCATATCATTCTCCATCAACATAACACGTGACAATTTCTTATATAATCTTCTCGATTGTTCCCTTGGAAATGGAAGTGTCCTCACGCACAAATTTTAGAGTTGAAGTTTTTTTTCCCCAACACCAATTAATTGTTTCCATCTTTACAGCAGTGGCACGAATGACATTAGTGAGGGCATAATTAATTTATAACTGGAGACGTTTAATATTCTTTCGATGGCTTCGCCCTTTGAAGACCGGACACACCACGCTTCCCATCTCGGAGAGATATTGAAGCGTTCCCGAAGGATGGGGGGTATCCGGAAAGTTTTATTAAAAATAACGCAACTATAGTCGCCGAAGGCAACAAAAAATAAATTACATAAAAAATATACATATATATATAAATCGTCAATCTGAAATCACATACAAGTAACAGATAAATAAAATCTAAACAATCAACGCCAATGATGGACAATCAAAATTATTGCACGATTGCAAAGTGATGGCGTCCATCCCATAAGAATCTAGTAATTTATCGAATGATTGTCGATTATCTTGGGATATGAAATTTCGAATCACTTCAAAATTTGCTAATTGCAGTCATCCATGCTGTTAAATTTTCCAGCTTCCACTTATCAGGTCTTTAGAAGTCATGGGTCCTTATCTATGGTCACGCCCAATTGTCACTGCCGTGATGACACACTATAAAAGTTTGATAAAAGTTCTTTTTTAAAACTTAAAAATACAGCCAATATAAGACTACCGGTTGCATTAGCGGAGAATGTAACAGGCGCGATTATTGGTTGCATTTTTCAAGTTCTATAAAAGAACTTTTGTCAAACTTTTATAGTGTAATCGCGGCCTTATTCATATTTTGTTCTGATACCATTTTCCACCTGGTAGTCTAGTTTTTAGGGAGCTAGTTCCTGACTGCGCAGGTCTGGGTTCGGGCACGGATGTCTACTAACACTAACGAATTCCCTGGACAGATCGTAAAGATCTCTTGGGAATCAGTGCCGTCTTAACGCATGGGGCCCACCCGGGCACGACAAGAGAAGAGGGGCCTCACAAAAATGAGATTCGATTGAAATTTTCTAGCATTTACCAGGCAGGGCCGCAGAAAAACCACATGGGCCCGGGGGCCCATGATGCTCTTAAGACGGCTCTGTTGGGAATACGTGCTGATCACATTATTTTTATTTAAAAAAAACCACACACACGGAAGAACAATGTTTTTCCCCAAAAACGGGGGGGGGGGGAAACCACAAATATACGGAGATTGTATTCGTACGGACAAATTTGACTTGAGCGAGGCCCTCGGAAAAATGTGAACTTGGGGCCCCGCCTCCTCCTAGAACTAGGGTTAAAAACATTTGGTTGGTTGGTTGGCGAATATTTATCGCTTGAATTTTGGGGCCACAAATTTATGATAGCCATTGGTCACTTTGCGGGAATCGGGCCCAGCCGCTGCTCTAAATTATCCGATTCTTATCGGTTTTTAAAATCGAAAGAAATATTCCTGAATACGCAATACATACACAGTACATATCGACGCCATCTTTCTGGGAAAAAACACGTTCTTCATTTAATATTTCTTCATTAGTTTTGACCTAGTTCATAAATAAGGGCGTTATTGTTATTATTACACTTTTAATAATCAGTTTATTATTATTTTTTGTTGCAATATAATGCGTATTTCTCGTTGGGACCCCTCCCACCAAATGTCTGTGTCTGTCTGATTTGATTTACCCTGACCATTATATACGTATACGAAAGGGGGGGGGGGGAGGATTGCATTGGTCATTTGAAACTAATGATAAATGGGTTTATTGGGGGAGTTTCGTGTGGGGGGCGGCGGGCGGCGGCTCTAATTTAAGAGATAGAGAAATACAGTGGCCTTATGGGCATCGAAGGTCAGTTAAATGGGCCGACTTATAAAAGAATTTTTTTTCGTGAGGGGGTCATGCAAGTATGACGTCAGCATCGAGGGGGGTTCGGGCGGAGATACTGAGGGGTGGGGGGGTAGCAAGTTTACTGGGGTGATCTAATGTATATTTGCATATATGAATTGACATCATCATCTTGCCCCCCAGAAATAATGACCGTGCCCCCCCCCCCAGACTTCCAAGTCTATCTCTGCCAAGGTAGCGAGTCAAAATCGGACGGGACATATGCGGACAACATGGAAATAGGGTCAAAATCGGACAAATTTTGCCGCGCCCTCGATGTTGGCGCTGTATCTCCCATTTGTCTCTCCAACCTGTTAAATGGCGACAAAATGGATACAACAAGAAGCCGGGTCAAAATCGGACAAATTTTGCCGAGCCGGCGATGTTGGCGGTTTATCCCTAATTTTTCCACCAAGCTGCTAAGTGGCGATTTTCTCTTTGATGGACATTATAAAGACATGCAGAGAAACTTTTGATGAAATTTGAACAATGAAAGACGTGAGTCGTCTACCAGTCGCCAGAACAAGTAAAAAAAAACCCGTCCTCTTTGAACCACTGACAAGTGATGGATTGCTAAACGTAAAAAAAAACGCCGACATAACTAACACTATAATAATAAATATATAGCTTCAGTAGAACTATTATTATTATTATCGGGCTCAGCGCGGAGGTGATGATAAGTCCTTATCCCGAGGGATTTCTATTCTAGGAAGGGTCTCTACAACTAATGTCGCCTGAGTATTATCAGCACAGTACGTGGACTACGGCATTGTCAAACGAAACGGAGTTGATTGTTTCATAAGAGGGAAAATTAGTAAAATCATACATAAATTAATGAGCACTTATACGATCATATACATAAACGATATTGATTGATCGTACATGCAAGATATATCGTGGGAAAAGAAAAATAACTACATCAACTGAACTAAATTTAATCAGTAAAAATCACGGCAACTCACAGATGCCTCACGTGGATAGAAATATGATAATATAGAAAACATGCGAACTAGTTCGACAGAAACATTAAAAAAATATTTTATTCTAATGAAGTGATCTAAAACTATGCACACACACACTTATTCCGATTACAGTCAATCCCGTTTTTAACCTTCCCGCTTAGTACGACTTATTTCTGTGGTTTCAACTTTAAGTACAGTGGATCCCGCTTATAACATTTTTTCAAAAAACCTGTAACAAAAACATTGTAAGCGGGGAAATGCTGGAAAATCTTAGAGCGAATTAGTGAGTTGGAAACTCCAGAATAAGTCGTACTAAGCGGGAAAACTATATAAGCAGGATCGACTGTAATTCTCATAGGGATTTCCTAGTTAAAGCGGTTCTCGCTTACAACGTTTTCCATGACAGTTTTTCGGAAAACGTTATAAGCGGGATCCACTGTATTATTTAATATTTACGCATTTGCATATAATAGGTGGTCTATTAAAAAATCTTTGAGTTGAGCATAATGAATCGAAATGATAGATATCAAGTAGATACATGCGATCTTCATGCTTAATTGATTCAGAATTGAAATTCTATTACTGTCTTATTAAGGATGGGACGAATAGTGATTTGAGCGAATAACCGAATACTCGGCGGCCGAATATGTATTTTCTTAAAATTCAACACAATCATAAATAAAATTGGTGTTTTTAATTGAAAATAAAATTATTTGTAAATTCAAATGATTGACATTGAATTTTAGTTATACTATACGTCCCACGTTTAAATAAACTTACCCGTTTTGTGGTCCAGGATTTTTTTATTGTTCTTGATTATGCTTGATAACTTGATCCACATTGCAGCTCTTATTGATGAACCATCATTAGTTACACTTGTCCGAAAATGGGTAAAGAGCACGAATAACTACATTTACTAAGAAATTTATTTCAAATGCTCCAGAGGAGTATGGACCGGAGGAGGAGGCCGGACACCCTTTGCTTATATTCAACCGTTCGAGAAAAATTACTGGGGTCACTGGTCGAAAATCTGGGGTGAATGGCACCGAAACTACCTCAAATTACCAAGGACTAAGATCAGGAGTTTCGGAAGTGTTTCGAACCAATAGGTACTCATCTTTGTTTTAAACAAATAAATTTGCTTTCTGATCGATTCTGCAGGTGTCGGATGCATGCCAAAAATTACCATGGGTGCTCAGAACCCACAGCACTGACTCGGATTACCGAAAAACGATAGAAAACGACTCTCGAGAGGGGGGGGGGGGCTACATTGATTTAAAGGTAAATATAATAAAAAATGTTAAGAAAATACTACGTTTATCCTGGGTCACAAAGCTGGAGCCCCATCCACGTTCTACTCGTGTAGCGGCATTTGAAACATGAACAGTTAACGGCCATAAGGAACTTACTTCCATTTGATGACATACTGTATAATAATTACATTAAAACAATAATTTTTCTAATTTCTCTTCTTTGGACCTGCCTAGTCAGAGACAATCTCCCCTGCTTTGTTATTAATTCAATAACTTAATTCGTTACAGATTAGGACTGCGAAGACCCATGAAATCTTTATAAGGGAGACTGACATGGTTTGCAGATATATGAATGCTATAGTTTTTGTTTGATTGCACAGTAAATTAACTATAAAGATGCTTGTGAAAAATTTTAGCTAATCAGTATAGGTACACCGAAGACCCCAGTTCAGGAGAAGACTCCTTCTGTCCCAGTCTAGTTCAAACGGGAACTGTAAGTACATTTTGTGTGCAGTGAATTCCATTCAGAAGTGTACGGAAGATTTTCTCATGAGTGCGGGGGGGGGGGGGGGTTAACTTTTTCTTCGTCGAAGGAGAATGATAGTTAACCTACAAAATAGGGTGGATAGATCTGTTGGTTTTACATGACAGTCTCGGTTTTTGTCCAATTCGGATCCCGCCTATAGCGTTTTTGAAAAAAAGTCATAAAGAACTTTGAATAAACTAAAAACGCGCGAATTCCCCCAGAGAGAGAGAGAAAGTCAGACTGGGGCAGAGACAGGGAATGTCTAATTTCGTTAGAAGTGTTGAAATATCCTCTATAACACTGCTCAAAACAAAAATCGGTTTACCAAAGAAACTTCAACGGTTTTAGGGTAAAGGTTTTAGTGGGCTGCTGATTCCAAAACTGGTGTTGGTTTTGACGAAATGACTAGTTTTGAGATAGTATATATTCTCAACATTCCAATGCAGTCTGTAATCACTATTTTTTGCTGCAAATTTTTACTTTTGTTTTTTTTTTTTTATTTTCCTAACTTATTCTCAATATTATTGCATTCATATCATTAAGGAAGCGTAATTTTCATATTTACGGAATAAATGCGATAAAAGTGAAATTAGCCGATGTAGATGAATAAATACGAAAATTTTGATTTTTATAACTTTTCCTCAAAATTTCGAAGATTTACAATTTTAAGCGAAAATAGGTCGTGATTTTGCTGAGCAAAATGCTTTTGAATTCTAACTCGTGAATTAAGAGTTCAGTTGCCTTCCGTTTCTGAGTTCTGTCCGAAAATTATGGACGTTATTGACTATTTATAGAAGGACCAAACTATATATCCATTTGCGCACGTTTTGCGCATCAAGTTAATTTTCTCATGAACGCAAAAGTCAGAGCCATTTTTTTCGAAAAGACAGAAAAAAGTTTGACAGCAGCAGAAGAGTTTAAATACATTTATTTTTTACACGATATTCGACGCAACAAATTAACCTCTGCAGCATATACAGTGGTTTTATGCTGGGCCTATCTGACGCCGTGACAACACTTACATCAACTTTGCACCCAAATTTTGTATTTTGGAAAGAAGCATGGTATGAAGTCATTGATAAATAGAATCATACTACTTTCAGTAGTCATCTAAAATACTTCTGTTGATGGCCATGCACATGAAATTCTACTACCTACTTTGCAAAGGCTGTTATTCAAAGTCTTCGTAGTCCCGCTAATAGCAAGAATGCTGATACAGTCAACCTTCGGTTTACGAACGTCTCGGTTTGCGTTAAATTCGGTTTAACAACAACAAAAATTGATTCGGTTTACGAACACGCAAGCAGGAAAATATTTGACTAAATTCGAAATGATAATGGAGAAATTGAAGTGTCTACGGCCGCATTTCGATTTTTTCAAATGCATTCCTCCGAATTCGACTCCTTTTATTCAGCTCATAGATCAGCATGTCATTTCAAATTTTGGGACGGTTTTCATCAAAGAAATTTTTGAAACACGTTTTGCAATAACCTCTGACACATATATAATTACTACTATCTGATTTCTAGAAACATCATTTTAATGTCCCACATTGCTCAAAGAACTTATTGATGAAGTTTGGCAGCAAGTGACTTATAAAATGAATTCGGTTTGGAACGCAAGGTAGCCAGATTGCTTTGCAGGCAAAAATTTCGAGAGCTTTGACACTGAGATTAATAGATGAAATTAATCAGACTAGACATGGGTACAGCTCTGCCCATGTATAGCATATATGCCCTTTTTCTCGTAAAGTCTGGATTTTCTCTGGAAAAAAGTGTTTTTAGTGTCAGTATGATTATTTCAATAGCTTTCGAGTTATTCACTTTTTTGAGCGTGAAAAAGTGTAAAAATTGACACTGTAGGAATCTTCTGGGTCTTAGAAACGAATGAATCTATTTTTACATTAATTCCTATGGGCAAATGTGTTTCGGTTTGCCAACCTACCTCAGGAACGAATTAACTTCGTAAACCGAGAGTCGACTGTATTACGTACCTACAACGCCGTTACTACTCACAGAGGGAAGTACTATTAAAGAAGGAGATATGGAGAGACTACTGAAATATTAGCTTTTAATTAAGTACTTTATTACTTCGCTTCAAAATGAAACCTGAAGGAAAAAATGTATCGTTAGTTTTGTTCTTTTTTGCGAATAAATGCAAAATCTCCGATTTAGAAAATTTTATTTTTGCGAAATTTCGAAATTTTATGCGCAAAACTTACGTATATCACATCATCAGATATTCGTTATTTGTCATGATCTTGAGCTGATGAACCTCTTACTGGGACAACAAAGAAAATATTTTTAGAGAGCCAGCGGTTCATAGACAAAATACATCTCCCAACAACACTTCATATAAAACTCGGCTTAGTGAAGCAATTCGATAAAGCTGCTCAATAAATAAAGTGGCGAGTGCTTCCAATTAATTTGTAAAACGTTTCCTGGACTGAACAATGAAAAGCTGTGAGCAGGGATTTTTGATGGTTCTCAAATTCATAAATTTCTTAAAGATTCGAAATTTTCATCATTTTTGACGGATATTAAATATATCCGTCCAATCCGGTCGATCTTCAGTTTGATCATGTTTCGTATCGGTTGTTGAGAATTTTTTGACAAAGCAGAGAACGATGAAGAATTGCAGTAAAATACGATTAATTTGTAATTTGAATTTAAAAATTTTCAAAAGTTTGAAAAATAGACTGTTAATATGAGCACAAAGGCGCATTTTCTTCTTTGTTACTTGGTTCAATTTCACAGACAATCTGAGTCATTTTAATGACGAGAGGCGGTTTCATGAAGATATGAAAGTAATGGAACAGAAGTATCAAGGCAAGCTCGAGCCTCGCGTATGATGGCTGATTACTCTACCGAAGCCTCCTATGAAAGACATTTAAAACCCATAACAGAAAATCATGCAAGTGCTTCTCCTAGAATTAATTTAATATCATTTTGTGTTCATTTTAGTGGACAAAATGCAACATTATAGAGCATATCATTACTGCATTGATCTATTCTGATATCCTAAGTATACTTATCCTAAGTATATCCTAAGTATATTCCCTTATTTTCATTCCATATATTATACGATATATAAATGTATACACGATATGTATAATGTATATTATACATACATATATTGTTTTACTTTTATTCTGAACATAAATGTACCACAAGTTTCGTGTGACGTGCATTGCCTGCATATTGAAATCTGATAATTGAGTGGAGTGTTTTTAAAGATGTGCATTTATTGATTTACAAATACGCATTATTTTATTATCAAGGACGGGCTTAAGCATTTTGTGGCCCTCGAAAACGGAGTTTCCTAATCCCTGAGTAACCATGAACACCCTGAAGCACGCCAGGTATACATAGGCAGAATGAACATCAAACTACTATTTCATGGTCGTATAAAAAAATCATTCGAAAATAAATTTGAAGGATATTGCACGCTGCTCCCAGATATTTAAAGGTTGGAGAGCTGTCGGGCCATTGAACCGATTACCTACCCAGGACCTCAACTTCATTCTCTTTCGGCCGGGCAAGTATGCATTATGTATGCCTTGTGTAATTTTTTAAATTTTAAAAGAATAATTTAGCAACCCATCGTCCGGAGCACTAGATCCACCTCCATCCTTTACTTGACTTGGAGGAAGGGGTTCTGTGAAAACCCTAGGCAAGAGGAATAGGGTTCGATGTCTGAATTTTAAAGGTTTTAGACAAAATTTTAAGCTACAGCGAAACCTCGATACAACGACTCTGCAGACCAAGAAAAATGTCGTTGTAGATTATGTAGGGATTATATATCGTTATGTCGAGAGGTAGCAATTTAACATTAGATATAGGCATTTTCAAACAAGGCTTGAAAAAATATCGTTATAGAGTAATTTATCGTTATATTGAGTATCGTTGTAGCGAGGTTTAAATGCATTCGCTTTGTTGAAAACGAAGTTTTTAAATTAAAATGCAATCAAAGTATTTTCTTTCATCACGTTTTTGCGGCCCCTAACATTTAACGCCCCGGTTGCGGCCAACCTTCACACTTGCCCAAGTCCGGCCCTTAGTATCATCAGTATTGTCTTATCTTCCGATTTATGTATTGATTTTCATGATTAAATTGATTACTTTTCATAATTAAATTGATTACTTTTCATAATTAAATTGATTACTTTTCATAATTAAATTGATTACTTTTCATAATTAAATTGATTACTTTTCATGATTAAATTGATTTATTCCATTGATTCAAGCTTTCTAGTGATGTAAACTGCTCGCAGATTTAAATGCGATTTTTGTGCTGCTTATGTAGTACTACTGAAATTTAGTTTTCACTTTATGTTAAAAATTAGAGCGTTTGAAAAAAAATAATGCCAGATTCACACACAGAATCAGCACTCAAAATTACCCTGAAATCACTAAAAATTATTTGGCAATAAAATTAGTGTTGAGCAGTGTACGTGTCAAAGCACTCGAAATTTCTGCCTGAAAAGCAATCTGGCTATAATGCGTCCCAAACGGAATTTATGGTTCTGTAAGTCTAGAGCCACCCTTAGAGGTGTGCGGAAGGTGCGGTCGCACCGGGCCCCGCACTCACGGTAACTTATTGGAGGCTTCCATCAATTCTTAAATTATTTCTTGCATTAATTCCGAATTTTCATCAATTCTAGAATTTTTTCTTCCGTTCATTCTAAAAAAATTCAATTCTATTATTTTTCTAATTAATTCTGAATTTTCATTGGTGTTGGATCCATTTTTAGTTATTTTTAATTCCTCAATTCTGAAATTTTCATCAGTTTCTAGAATATTGTTTCCTCCCATTACTTTGAAACTACCTTTAAGTACTGAATTATCATTAATTTTTTTTATTTACATTTTATTGCGTATTTACAATTTTTTGTTAGGATATTTCTCAGCATTCCTACATATTCTGAAATAATAGCTGATGATCTTCCCCCCACCCCACAAAGTATATAAAATCGGGGCTAATGGTGTCCTAAACATTTTTGATGCCTCGAAATTTTTGAGATGGCCCCGTGTCTGATAACGGCGTCCCTGTGTAAGTCACTTTTTGCAAAGCTTCATGAATAAAAATTAAGGGGAATGTAGTGTATTAAATTATGTTTGCAGAAGTCAGCGATTGTTAATTCTGAGGCAGAGATTATTGCAAAACACCTTCTTAAAAGTCCTTTGATTTAAACCTTCTCAAAGTTTTAAAACTACTTTTTTATCCATGGGCTGGATAAGAGTCGTATTTGGAGGTACGGACGGCAATGTTAGAAAACGACGTTTCTCAGAAGAAAACAAGGCGACAATTGACTCTAATCATCCTCCCAGCTCTCAGTCAATTCATTCTTCTTCATAGTACAATCTCCCATGGGGTCGGCAGCCGACATATATTGATTCTTCTTCAAACTTTCCAGGAACTTATTCTCCCCCCCCCCCCCATTCAACACATATAGAAAATGTAGCTCGAAAAATCGCCAGAATCATTCGCCAATAAGTGTTAAATTATCGGTTAACATAAAATGTCCGATTTTGACCCGATCGCGACCAGAGAACGTACCTTAAAAATCGCCAGAATTACTCGCCAGTAACGTTTGATTATTGGTAAACATAAAATGTCCGCATATGTCCCGATTTCCGACATGTCCGCATATGTCTCGTCCGCTTTTAACCCCTAATCTCTGCCAATGGGTTCAGGTTTGCTGACTTTTGATGACAATGTGGGGGGGGGGGGGTTGAGTGATGTTTAGGGTTATCAACCACCCTCTATAAATTATTTGAAATATTCTTAGTGACATTTTACTGGGTGTGCCAAAAAGGGGAAAAACCTTTCGCTAGTTTCTGGGAGCACCGGTACTAACATTCCCCCTATCTGTGGGTACTCTACTACAATTTTAGATCAATCGTCGCCAAATTTTGCATATATACCAAATGGGACCCGACTTAAACGATAGGCTACTTTAAAATTTCGTCAGAGCAGGGCAAATGCCCCAAATGGGCAAAAACCGTAGGGCACCAATGGTTTTTGGGCCCTCAACTATCACTTTCCGAACGTTTACTTTGGTTACCGTGGTTCCCTAGCAATGCGTTTAAGACGTGTTTATGCCTTTACAATGGTTTGTCATTTCTTCAAACTTTATGCCTTTATAAACTTCAATATTTATGCCTTTATAATGGTTTGCCACATTTTCAATACGCCCAGTAATGAGGTTTTTTGAATGACGTCGTAATCATCCTTAGCATCGCTTTGATGGTCAGGAAAAGGGTGATCCTCATAGAAATCAGTGTTAAAATTGCCGATTTTAATGTAGAAATGTGGAAATTTGGTGGGGTTTTCTGTAATCAATAATTTTAAAAGTTGTATTGAATTCCCGATTTTTGAAATATTGAGTTCGCTTAGAGATGTATACGAAGTCCAGGAGATTAAACATGAAGTAATTAGCCAGACCTACTTTTGAGTTGGATATTCATGCAATAACATTGATTCCAACTTTTTATTTACATCTTCTCAAGCATGAAAATTAATGTCTCCGTAATGTCTTTTGATATTCAACTGCAATAAATTCATATAGTTCAGGATGTTTTAAAATTAATTATGGGCCCATAAAGTGCATCGAAGAAATTCCACAGCTTTAATTAAGCATTTTTGGAAGCTGAAACAGGCAGAAATAAATAACTTGAAGTTCAGGGGGAGGGAATCGAAATACCTAGCCCCCATCAAAAAAAAGGGGGGGGGGGCTATATTCATTTCCATGTTTCTTTAAATCTAAATTTGTTTAGTTCATGAGTCGCGCAGGAAGTCGCCATATTGGTTAACTTTAGACACGGTTTGCATGTCCCTCAAAGAAAGAGGGAGATATCATGTGTTTCTAACAGCCTCATTGAAGAAAACCCGGGCAACGCCGGGTATTGTAGCTAGTAACATATAAAGGTAATGTCAAAAGAGGGTGGCACGATGCCCTTCCCCGTATACGTCTCTGATCCCAATATGCGTTAGGAGCAGAGCTGACGAAATATTTGCTGACGGAGGGGTGTCAAAAAAAATTGCTGACGCAATACTTGAACAGCCCCCTAATTGTGGTTGTTTTTATGTATACTATTGGAGTATTTTCCGCGGGCAGTGAGGGCCGTTTTATTGCAAGGGTACGTATGTATGGGCCACCAGAGAGAGAAAGCATCTCCGCACACAGGGCCGGACTTGAGCAGGTGCGAAGGGTGCGATCGCACCGGGCAGCAAAATATTGGAGGCCGTAAAATTGGGTTTTATTGCATTGATTACGTATAATATTTCAACGGTGGGAGGAAAAAAAATCGTCCGTAAAAGAGGGGGGGGGGGTGGGGTGGCCATTAATCAGAGGTTTACTTTCACATTATATACAAAGAAAATTATTATTTAGCCGTTATATAATATCATTATTTAGCGTGACAGTTAAGAGAGGGTTTCACTGTATTGAAGAAGGCTTGGAAACTGTTCTCGCACACACCAAGCGGCTAAATTGACAAAGTCCGGCTCTGTCCGCACATACAGTACAGGTGTA
Organism: Pholcus phalangioides; assembly: GCF_987345545.1. Taxonomy (NCBI): domain Eukaryota; kingdom Metazoa; phylum Arthropoda; class Arachnida; order Araneae; family Pholcidae; genus Pholcus; species Pholcus phalangioides. The sequence goes on along the minus strand of NW_028301616.1, from coordinate 17,348,336 downwards.
TTAAAGGGAGGGGGGGGGGGGGTGACTCAGCAGACTTTTTCCTCAATAGTGCGACATACATTGATTAAAATATAACTTTATATTTGAAGTATAACTTTGCACTGTAACCCCAGCTGCCACATATTAAATAAGAACAAAACTATTCATTATAAATTTCCTAGTAAAATTGGTTGTTGATTTTAAACCAGTGCACAGCATGGAAATACAGTAACTAGTACATGGTATGATGCCACGTAAGCGTTTATTTTCACGCTGCATACGAATGCAAATCTTATACGCATGCACCATATAATACCGGTTTCTATATTCTTATGTTTGCTGCAAATTTTGTGGTAAACATAAAAACTGTGTAACCGTATTGTGAGGCATAAATTTTACATCGGTATGCTAATATATCCTAAAAATAAAAAACATATGATATCATACCATATATGCCAGGGGTTCTCAAAACTTTTCCACCCGCGGAGCCCCTTTTCCCTATTCAATGCTTGCCCGCAAGCTAAGCCGGTTCCCCAGAGCTGTTTAACAAAGAATATTTTTGAAAAACCTTTGTCACATTGTCACAGGAGCATCGCGCAAAGGTTGGAGGAGCAGCACCAAGGCACCGCGGTGCACAGTTTGAGGACCCCCTTGCCATATAGTATTCATTTTCATGCTGTAAACCGGTTTAAAACCAACAATCAATTTTACTTGAAGAATTGTAACAAATAGTTTTGGTTTTTATTTGATAGGTGGCGTGGGTCTCAGGTCAACGATATTTCTCATATGATAAAATGTAATAAGTTGGAGCAGTGTTTCTCAACCTGAGGCCATATGGCCTTCTTGCGGTCCTGAGACATTCCAAGGGAGCCATTGGAGAAAATCGAGTTGAAGAGGATCCGTAGTGGGCTGCGAGCCACAAAGAGCGATGAAAAAATAAATTTCAGCCTCAGAAGTTTTTAAGTCAAATGCGGTGGGAAAAAGTGCGATGACGTTCAGAATGAAGCAAAGCCGTCTACAGAATAAGCCCCCTAACGAATGGGGACCCACCCGTACACAGAACGAGGATTTCAAGTCCGTAGGAGGTCTAATGGTAATGAGATCCGATACTATGTTTTTCGGGAATAAGTACGTAAATTAGTGTGTATAGGTACTTCCAGTCAGGTAGTGGACCTGACTGGAATACGAAGTGGACCGCTGCCTATACTGCTAGAATGGCCCTGCATACAATCAGCACCATCTGAACTCACGGGGCCCCATCCGAGCATATCCCGGAGCCTGATGTTAAATGGAGGGGCGGGGTGCTTACATGATGTGATGTGGTACCATGATTTGCGAGATAAAAGTAAATATTTAAGCCGTTACTACCAGCCAAGAACGAAAGCCCCTGAACGTCATTTTGCCCAAGGGCCCTTGGCGTTGAGATCTAGAAGACTAACTGAATCAGGGATCGACTTTACTCTCATGAAATTTTTGTTCACTATGAATTTCGCTAAAAAAAATTCTATTCAATAAGTGGGAAGGGTCTGTCTGCTTGATGAGGGGCGAAGAAGGGTCCTGGATAAGACAAGGGTGCCACGAGAAAAAAAAAAAATTCACAGAGGACCACGGAAACACTGAGTAAGGTGGGGGGGGAGTCAGGAAATTTTCCCCTCTCATCAAGTCGAAATACAATGTGGGAACATAATAGTTGTCTCTCCCGTAAAAACACGGGACGCACATTCGAGCGGCTAGGATGCAGCTGACCCTTGTCCGTTCGTAACTTTCTTCGAGGATTATATTCCACGTTTTTGGCCGATTTTTCTCGAAGGCGTTTGTTTCCGGGGTGATCAAAGACCGATCGAAAAAAGTCGATCGTGAGGTGATTTCCTAATTATTATAATAATCTCATTACTCTTTCTCTCTCTCTTCCCGTTTCCTTTTCAGTAGTGTTTGTTTTGTTTTCGTTTTGCATGTCGATGGTTATGTCCGATAACCGGTTCGTTATCGTGTTCAAAAAAAAACGTAACGAAAGATTCAATTATACGAGGTCAGAAGAATAAATCGAGAAAGCCAAAAAAAAAAAAATTGGGTATTATATGGCACGCGGTTGTAATGATCTCTCTCACCCCCACAATGCCCCGCGCATGATATAATTCTCTTCCTGTTTTCATTCCTAATTATCAATTATGCGTGCGAAATAAATTATTCTTCGCCCTCTAATTGGAACTGGGTCCAGACAATTGGCTGAGAGAAGACAATTTTCTTACGCAGGGTGATTCTCTCGATAGAGCGACTCTAATTATGGTCGGAAATTATGAAATTAATTTTTTTCAGAAAATTCTGATAAAAAAACCTATTTCAAAAAATTCTGAAATTATTTTTTTAAATAAATACACTCAAACCTGTTTTTGTTTATCAATAAAACACATTGACGTCTTTCAAAGTGCTTTCATATTCCTCTGGACTATTAAGATAAGATTCATTTCAAAGCGTAAATTGAAGGTAAATTTATTATTTTTTCCATTTGGATATAAATTTTTAGGATTTTTATGTTATTTTTCAAAAAAAAACCCCTGAAAATGAATAATAAGGGCAAAAACGAAGCGAAGAGAAAGGCAATTCCCTTAGAAACTGAGACTACGATTTTAAAACAAATAGCAGAAGGTGAAGGATCCACAGCTCTTGGTAAAGAATTTGGATTAGGTGAGTCCACTATAAGAGCCTTGCAAAAACGTTTTGTATGTGTAAAATAATTACATACGTAAATAAAATATTTAAAAATGTTCGCATGTGTATTTTCTACATCGGATTCCAAAAGGGTTGGCGAGATTCCAAGTATCTGGCAAGCAGGGTCACAACTGGAGGGGGGGGGTGTGAAGGTGGGTCTGGTGCCCCGTGCGATGTACTAGAGGGGGCGCAAATTTCACTCTTTAATCTCTCCTTCAATATTATGAGGGGGCACTAAAATGCATTTTGTTGCCCCGGCTGACCGAGCATCTAGTTGCGGCCCTGCTGCCAGGCCTCGTGTCTTGATTTCGTTTAAAAAAAGCAATTCCTAGTTATATGTCGTAAGGTTTTGAGTTATTTTCTACGTGAGACTTTTTTTATGCGTTCCCTACCCACCGCACAAAAACAGGTTTGAGTGTACCATGTTTTTTTTTTTGCTAACATACTAGGCCATTCTTTTCGGGATTGCACACTTTTTATGGACATTTGTGATTGCGCACTTTATAGTAATTCTTTTCGGGATTGCACACTTTATGAACATTTGTGATTGTGCACTTTATGGTCATTATTTTCGGGATTGCACACTTTATGGTCATTATTTTCGTAATTGCACATTTTCTGGTGATTATTTTCGTTATTGCACACTTTATGGTCATTTGTGATTGGGCACTTTATGGTCATTCGCAGTTGCACACTTTATGGTCATTCGCGGTTGCACACTTTATGGTCGTTCTTTTCATTATTGCACACTTTCTGGTCATTTGTGATTCTGCACTTTATGGTCATTCGCGGTTGCGCACTTTCTGGTCGTTCTTTTCATTATTGCACACTTTCTGGTCATTCGCGGTTGCACACTTTATGGTCATTTGCGGTTGCACACTTTCTGGTGATTCTTTTCATTATTGCACACTTTCTGGTGATTCGTTTCATTATTGCACACTTTCTGGTGATTCTTTTCATTATTGCATACTTTCTGGTGATTCTTTTCGTTATTGCACACTTTCTGGTGATTCTTTTCGTTATTGAACACTTTATGGTCATTCTTTTTCGTTATTGCACACTTTATGGTCACTCTTTTGACTGGTTCACCGAATTGGTTATTTGCTCTCATTTATTGGCTTGATTCCTCGCTCTCTACGTGACTCTTTTGGTCGTTCACTGACTTGATTCCGCGCACTCCTATGTTTACACTGTCTTTTGGTCAATCCTATTCTTATGTGCTTCTGTCACTTTTTTAATCACTCATATGATCACACATTGTTTTGATCACTAACATGCTTCAACATGCTCTAGGTCATTCTTTCGGTCGTTCATCGACCTGGCCCCGTTCTGTGGGTGAGTCTTCATGTCACTCACATGCTTTCACTATGCTTTGATCATTCACATGTTTGCACGCACACACACGCTCTCCTAATCACCAGTGTCGTTTTAACGCATGGGCCCACACCCGGGCACGAGGGGATTCATGCAGGGAGGATTCATGAAAATGGGATCTGATTAGAAATTTTGAGAGTAAGTATTAAAATTGGTAGGCAGGCATTCCTAGCCAGGTAGGGGCTTCAGAAAAATAATTATTCCCGGATGCCGTGCTAGTCACTCACATGCTTGCGAATTTTCTTATTCACTTTTTTGGTCACACACTCTCTAGGCAGAGCATGGGCGGAATCCCCCACCCCCAGCGTCAAAGGTGGAGTCGACTGATGTAATGTATATAGGTATATATGAATTGACATCACATCATCATCATCGTGGACCCCCCGCCCCCAGACTTCCAAGTCTATCTCCGCCTATGAGGCAGAGATTCATGGTTTTGCCACCTGTGACCAATAAAAATTTTGACGGCCTTCTCCCAATCTTATTGACCACCCATTCCCCAAATTTGCCGCTGCTCGGAACTCGTCGCCTTGGACTGTAGCCCGCTAAGCCCCCTATAAATGCGCTTCTGGTCACATGGACCAATGTTATCCATGAACAACAGCTAACTTTAAGTTAGAATGGGCGGGGGTTTCGAAACCCGATAGAGTTTTCAAAACATAAATCACTTTCTTCAACAAGACCTGCCCACGCCCCAGAATCTTCTGGTAACCCCGATGTTTATTTATACACGGGGCCAACTCTTAAGTATTAACTGATTCTTTTTTTCCCCCCTTATAATACGAGTCAAGGCCAAGCGCCATTACAGCAGCGTTGCTGTTGTTATAAGTGGGTATCTGTCATTAAGGTGATTCCAAGTGGGCCATAATAAGCATTTAGCCCGAGACCTTGGACGTCGAAAATGGTGGTGAAAGTGTGCCTGATATTATCGAAGCGAATTATCAAAAAAAAAAAAAAAAAAAATGGCCGACGTTTTCTTATTGTAGTGTTTGTTCTTAGAAATATCCCAGAATGCGTTTCGTAAATTTCATGACCTAAAATGACCGGAGACACCATTTTGTATCTTTTATTATTATTATTAATTTGAGGTCAGAGACCATTTCGGTCATTGGATGAGATGATTTTTTATGGCGTTTAATCATAATTTTTCATGAATATTAGAATTTCACGCTTTTGTGGGAGGATAATCTTATTTCTACGATTATTTTCGTTTTCTGTTCCGAATATTTTCGTTAGACTTACGAAAATTCGGGCGTTCCGTACGATTTTGAGAGCGCATCGCTCAAAAAGCCCCATTGATGTAGGCGAATTTGTGGAGGTGCTTAGCGCAGGAGGTTTCCAATGTAAAGTTTCTCGTGGAACCCTCGTTATTTGTAAGGCTGTTTCTGTTGAACCCTTGATGATAATGGGACTGTTCTACGAAAGTCCAGTGAAATTTTTGAATATATATCCAAAAAATGGTGTGTGTTTCTCCCCCCCCCTAACTGCATAGGCCCCCCAAATCGTGCAGCAGGGCCCCTATTCTGACAGACCAGACAAGACACGGCCTCTGTCCCTTCCAGGAAAAAAGCCCTTTACCCGTGTATGTTGGACCATGCTAGGGAGATGGTCCCTAGGCTGGGATATTTGTCGCCCCCCCCCAAAGCCAGACTTTTCACGGCCAGTGAATTTATAACATGGAAAAACTAGCCGCTGTGGTGGTCGAATGGCCATATTGACGAACCCCCACCGTCACCACAGTGTTGGTCGGCTGAAGTTGGTTTTCTGTAATTCCCAACGAGCCGATCTCCCCTCTTTAAAAAGTCTCGCCACAGAGAGAAATATAGACCTACAAATGTAATTCAATCATCACACTTCGCTTCTGAAACATAGATGGTGAGCAACGAGATGCTTGCGGGGAGAGGAAGACGTTTATGCCAACATTGAAATGTGCTATCTGATTTTTTTTTTTTCAGGTGGGGGCGTATTGTCTTTTATTTCACCTGCACAGACCTGTTTGTCTGCGCATAGAATTTCGATATCAGTGTGGAACAACAAAATCCCTTGCTACCTGATACAATTTAGGAAATTTTTTTCCGAGCAGCAAAAAAATACTCTATGTACACGGATGCATTCTCAGACTCTAAACATCCATGTTTTGGAATACGATGGGAATTTCTGGCAGTACCTGTCCTCTTGGACACTAGCTGCCCTCAGAACGCATCCCGCCGTCCTCATCAAGGATCACTTCATGCAAAAAGCAAACTGGCTGTTGCGCTAAGTTTTCTCTTGGAGCCATTTGTTTATTATATGGCTGTGTAATCCGACTGAGTACGGATCGTGCCTAAGTATCTAAGCTGTACTATTCCAGCATATTAAATGTTAACGTGTAATTTTTTAGGAGCTCATGCGGAGCGTGCTTCCTCTCTCGTGTCTCACTCGAGAATGGCGATGTTTTGGAAACTTAGTGTACGAACATAGTGAACGCAGGTTTCAGATTTTCCATGTCGGCGCCGTTGCTGTTTGGTTAAAAGCATGAACCAATCCGTGACGGGGCTGACTCACAGAATCGGAAACCAGCGTGCACTATGTTCAGAGAATCAGAGAAATTTTTTTCCGTGAATCCTCTGAAAACTAAAAAACCTAATATAATCAGGTTTTTAGCCAATCAGTAAGGACGCGGAATCGGAAACCCAGGGCCGCAACTAGAGGGGTGCAGTCGAGTCTTTTTCTTTCTTTCAAACCGAGCACAACTCAGGTCTATCACCATCTATGGGCGATTTACTACCTAGTGAGTTGTGCCGGAAGTGTAACTGTGTGTGTGTGTACCTAACAGTCTGAGTGCGTATGTAGTGTTGTGTTTGATTTTCCAGTGCTGCCATCTATATATTTCAGAAGTGAAGTCAGTGATGTGTTATGATTGAATTATACATTTGTACTGTTTGTAGGCCTGTTGCTCTCTGTGGCGAGACTTTTTAATGGGGGAGATCGGCTAGCATTCGCGCCTTGAAGTTGGAAACCACAGAAAACAAACTTCGGCCGACCACGACTGTGGTGACGGTGGGGTTCAACCACCACAGCGGCTGCGGGCGAGTCTGGTACCCCGGACTAGAGGGGGCGCAAATTTCACTCTTTAACCTCTCCAAAATTATGAGGGGGCTCCAAAATGCGTGCTTGCATTTTGGGGACCAAGTATCTAGTTTACCTGCTGACCAAGTATCTAGTTGCGGCCCTGTCGGAAACCAGCGTTAATTCTATTCGTTCCCCCTATTCACCATGAAAAATGGTGCCTTTCTTAGTCACTTTTATTTACAGGTTACCAATATACGGGTATTTCATCAGCAAAATTATGCCTTCTAGAAAATATGTTTTGTACAGTATAGTATTATATATATCACGTGCAAGAAGAAACATCATCGAACTGGAACTCCTGCTCTGTCACCTATCAAATAAATAACACAACGGCTATAATTTTTCGATTGAAATTAGTGACCGGTTTTCGATTAATGTAAAAAATATATATGCAGTCGAATCCCGTTATAACGAACGCCAAGAGACCGGAGGAACTATTTCGTTAAAACGAAATTTCGTTATAAAGGAATTCCAGGTCACCTAGCATTGTTCTTATGTAAACTTATTTGGGGGAATTAGAAAAGTGTTCGTTTTAGAACGAGATTTTCGCTATAACGTTATTCGTTAAAACGGGATTCGACTGTATTATATGTTTTTAATAAATGTTTTTTTGAGCTATACTATTTGTGTTAAATTATCGAGTTTTGCCGCGCAATTTCTACAGCTGTTGTTTGTTTTGCTGTAAAGTAACACAAGTAAAACCCGCATTAAGGAGCCAACCCTCCTTATCTTTTCGTGATTCAAGCCTGGATCCTCTTGGAATCACGCATTTATAGATGCTTATTGACGAACACGAACGAACCTAATATCAATGGGGGGGGGGGGGAATGATATAGTACACAAGCTTTTAAATTGGAGATTAAGACACCACTGATGTATATATTACTACCAAAGCCCGAAGATGGCCAGTTCGCGAACTGGCCGGTGCAGTTGATCCGGCCAATGTCCGAATTTCTGGCTCTGGCTAGCTCCTGTAGAGCCTCAATATTATTATGATACTGTACTTTGCACATTGGCTCTCTTACCAAGCACTCTCTGGTCACGTGAAAGAATCTCAGTACATTCTGTACTCAAGCACGAGATGATCACGTGACGGGATGCTCCTTCGGAGGGTCCGCAGCAAGGTTTCAAGGGTCCGAAGGGCCATGTGTGTAAGAACGGCAGATCAGCTCCAGCTCTCACACGAGATACATCCATGTCCGTCTTTATCGCTCTTAATCACATGTAAATATGTACCTGTAAATACAGTATCTTCAATATAATATTTCATAATTAAATATACCACGTATCTCATATCATGTCTCATCGATACGGAGTCAGATGCGCTACCGTCAATTTAGCATCACTCCTATATGTCGATCCGTATATATGCATCTCTAAGATATCAAGATCGTTAGGGTCGCCATATCTAACCATAATAGTAATGATTAGCTCTGGTTAGTTGTAAAAAAATGACCATAATTATCACAAAAGGTACGCCAACGTGGAGATGACCCCGAATCATAGAGATCGATACATAGGGGCCGGCCAAAGCCCGACGAAATACCGAAATTCAGACATTATCAGGATCAATAGCCAACTTCGAGCTACTACGTACATAAATAAGCCAGAAATTAAAACGGCCAGCGTGACAGTTTCACAAGAGCCCTTGCCAAATCGCAACTGACAGAAGCGGCTTTTCGTAAAAAAGAAACCGGCTTTCAACGTACGCATGTTTGATTGTACAAATTGTCTCGTACATTAAACTCTCGGGGTGAGGGAATAATAATAATGATGTAATAAAACAAAAATGGCGAAAGTATTGGCGGTGGATTGGAAAAGGAAACAAATGCCGACAAGAAATGAAAGAAAACAGACCGAAAAGAAACGGTTTACGCCCTTTTGACCCCTTTCGTCCAAAGATTGAGGTCTGAGTACGCAGTTATAATGACTTATTTTATTTTCCATGGCGATATGGAGGACTTAATTTAAGATAATTCACAAAAGAACACATATTTCAAGCTGGCGCATTGTTCTTTAAATATTTACCAGTGACTAATCAGTGTTTTTACCGCGATTCCTTTTTAATCCGGGAGAATGACTATGGTAATTTTCTAATGACTGCTTCGAAGTTGTTACTCATCCGGGGCTCTAAAGGAAAAAAAAAAAAACGGGGTCATCTAATTTACTTGCACGGGATCATTGAGAAACTGTGTGATTTGTTGAATCATATCTTACGTCAGAGACAATCTCGGAGCTGGCGTTTGTCAAAAGTTTTGGTTACGTCAGTTTTTTTTCGGTGGCTCGTTACATGCCTATTAGGGTGACTGACACCTTGGATTGCTTAAATAATGTCTGGAGATTTCTAGGTTGAAATGAAAATGAGCGAATTACCAAGTTCTAAAAAAAGTGCTCACGACTCCAAGTGAGCTCATGGACTGTTCCGTAATTTCCATCTTAAAAAAAAACGCGTTCGTGATCACGGCTGTCCTCAGAGGCGTATTTACGGGAGGGGGTATATGGACTATATAGCGCAGCATAGGCGAAGATGGACTTGAAAGTCTGGGAAGGGGGCACGATGATGATGTCAATTCAAATATACGCATATTCATCAGATCAGTCGGCTCCACCTTTGACGATATAGGGAAGGGACAGTGTCCCCCTCCCCCATATCTCCACCCATGTAGCACAGGGCGGAAAATTTGAGGAATGAGTGGTAGTAAAATTCAAAAGTAGAATTTGAAAAGGGTGGCAAAACCATAAATTTGCCTTGCCTAGATGATAGTGAGTGAGAGGGCAGGCCGATCAGCGACCACAAGAGTGGCATAACGAGTGTGAAAGCATGCGAGTGACAAAAAAAGAGTTAGGTAACAGATGAGTGAATGACTAAAAGAGTGACAGACATTGTGTAAGCAGGCCCCTCGGACAGACCCCACTAAAATGATTCTACAGTTTTAAAGAAAAAGGGATGAGAATCGTCCCATCCTTTTGGGGGCCATGTGTGTAGCCATGGAATGGGCGAAACGAATGATAAAAACATTGTGAAAGCACGGGTCACCAAAAGAGCGACCTTGAACAGGGGTTCTCAACCTTTTTGGACTCACGAAGCACTTTTTAGTATACAGTTTCTACGACGCGAAGTACCCCCTTCCCCCACAGGCTTCTCTTTTTTTGTTTATAAAATTACTTACTAATCTTATTTTGCTCAAGCGGCCGCGGATTCCCTGGTAAGTGCACACTGAGCCCCAAAGACCTCCACCGAGCACCGGTTGTAAGTAGCCGAACCCGAGTGTGCAAGCGTGGGAATTACCAAAAGAGTTACCTAAAGCAGTGTCAAACCTTTTTACAGATGCGGACCGGCAGGAAATGTGAAACATAATTTGCGGACGGGGCCACAAATTAATAAATATAATTCACAGACCTGCTACCGAATGAAACAGAAACAAAAACTAATACAATAGACATGGTATAATATAAGTGGTATAATAATATATGTAGCGGCTTTGAATCGGGCAAAATGTTTCGCGTACCAACAGCGGGTTGCGATTGAAGAGTGACCTAGAGAGTGTGAAAGCATGTGAGCAGGGCAAGGGCGTAGCCCTTGCCAGGGCTACGGGGGGGACCAGACCCCCAAGTCCCCCCCCCCTGAAATGTGAGAAAATGACCGAAAAAAGGGAAAAAGATGGCCAAATCCATTGTTCTGTCACTTTGGTTCCCCCCCCGAACGAAATTTCTGGCTACGCCCCTGGAGCAGGGTCTGACCATTAAGCAAAATAAGCACGTGTTCAGGGCATCAGGAAGAAAGGGGCACCACAAAAAATGATCAAAATGCTTTTTTTTATGCAGTTTTTTTCCCACCACACCCAGCATAGTAGTATGCTTGGTGTAAAATGTACTATTATGTGTGTAAAATGTACACTCGATTAAAATGTACTATTAAAAATACTAAAATTTTCGATTAATTGTATAGTTGAAGACCTTCATCAAACTGGTGCAAATGCAGAAAAGCTAATAATATTGCGAAATAGAGATCACGTTAATGTTGAGGTTTTGGAATGAGATTTCGTGCAATTTCCATAAAGTAAGCTTGGGCTCTTCTAACATAAGGCCCTTGGGCAAACTGATTTTTCTGAGACCCCCTTACCTAGCTACAAATACCTTGCCTACCAATTTGCATGCAAACTCTCGGAAATTGTAGAGATCTAATTGTCATGAATTCCTCGGGCTGTTTCCGGGTGAGACCAGTAAGCCAAGTTCTACAGAATAACGACGTGAAGATAGAAATACACAAGTCTTTTGGGTCATTAGCGAATTACCTGCATGGTTTCAGGGAAAATGCAATGAATACGGCACGAATGGGCGGTGCTGAATTCAGGAGCGTTATCTTTCAGTTAATTATTACCCGAGTGGGACAGTTTCGGCGTAGAAGCCGCACCAGTGAAATAATCCCGAAAACTCGCTGCTGTGTTCCCAGCCCGATGAAATACATTAAAAATCATGTTTTTTTTCTGCGAATCATTCAGTCCAGCTCACTCATAGTTTGAAATTTCGCATAACTGTTTTAATTTTTTTCAGTGCTTGCAATTATTTTCCTCTTTCACCCCTGATTCTGCGCGCCGTGCGTCCGCGTAGGTTACGCAGCCAAGAGCCACGTTTTTGTGGTTTTGATCTAGATCCCCTAGATTCTAGGTACTCAATGGCTGTGGTTCACCACAAATAAGGTACCCGTGAGTACTGTAAATATCGAACATGTTAAGATTCAGTGGTTGCTTTTGAAGCCGCTTTATGAAATCCTAACACACAGTCGATGGGAGAGAATCCCCACATATCATAATTCTGCCTTAAATTAGTTATTTCTGAATTATTTTTAATTTATAGATTCACAGGGGTGGGAAGTGACTAAGTCCACTTTGGAGCAGCAAGATTCAGGATTTGGAGCAGCAAAATTCAGGATTCGGAGCAGTTTTGGAGCAGCAAATTCAGGATTCGGAGCAGATATTTATAAATTGGAACAGTGAAATTAACAAGAATATTTTCGTTAACCCTCAACCCTTTTCAAAATAAAACTGCACTGTCTTTTGTTATCAAACATCTTTTTGTCAGCTTGATTTTTGTTTTTGGTGTTTTAGGCTTTTAACACCTTGTTTGAGAGAGCGGCTGTCATAAAATTTTTTGCACCCGTCTATTTGCTTACTGAGGGCACTATTTGCTGCCTGGAACAGCAGCACTTCAAATGAGCTAAAATATTTTTATAAGTTTCCAATTTTTTTATACTTGGAAAGATTTTGTTGGAAAATGTGAGAGAATTTCGGAAGAATCAACACTATGTTTGATGATTCAGCAGTCATTATCTGGCGAGATTGGCGATCCGACACTCGTTATTTGGCGGAATTGGCGATCTGACACTCGTTATTTGGCGATATTGACGATTTAACGCTCGTTATTCGCCAAAGTTTCTAATTTAACATTCGTAATTCGGCGGACATGCGCTTTTCACTCCCGGAATGAAATTTTTTTTCACGACACATCGGGATTTAACACAATGACGATCGACTACAGTAATTTCTGCTGCTTCCAGTTGCGACTTTTTTTTTTAAACGGAAACACTCGAATTTGCACTTTGACGCTGAAAGACATTGCAAACCATCTTCAGTTCGACGATCACGGACAATATCGGGGTTTCACGATGGAAAGCCCGATAATTTAAGGTATAGTGGAATAAAACACGCTCTTCTCGGAAAGAATCGTTTCGTAGCTAGCAGGAGCAAAAATTTTTTTTCGTCCTTTCCGAAATTCCGGGCATACTGAAACAAAATTAGCTATTTGGCGCAGAAAAATACGAAAATACGCTATTGGAGCAGGATGGCGTAAGTTATTAGTTTTGACAAATATGAAAAGGGTTTTTGAAGAACGAAGTTGGTATTTTTAATAAATAAAATTTACACCGCCCCTGCCACTTGGTCAACTTACACTGGTGCGCGCCATTAAAGATCTAACTCGTTATTTAGTGGCATTGGCAATTAATTTTAGCTGAACACCACTACTACTTAACCATATCTGCACCTCATACACATTCCTCTGCTGAGTGGCTTTTATTTTGTCAGAGTTACGATTATTTCATGTTCTTGCTGGTGCTGCCATCTGTCCCATGACTACATGAACCTACCAGGCTCTCGCGATGGAAAACCCAATAAAAAGCCATGATTTTCGGGGATAAAATCGAGCTCAGCAACTTGCCAGGAAAATCCAAAAATCATTTCGTAAAAGAATCTGTGACCACCTTTCTTATGTTTTTTTTCATTTCTAAACTTCCGTGACCTTTTTCCTCATTTTGTGTGATTTTTTTGGGGCTTTGTTACTTTTCGATGATGGTAGGCACCCTGTATAAAAAAACCAAATTATTTCGAAGACAAAGCCATTAGCTTTGAATTGTTCAAAAAATCTGGAGCTTTCATGTGCCAAATTAATTTTTTTCCTCACATGTGTCATGTTCATAGTCAAATATTGAAACATTTCTAGCAAATATTGTTTTTTTTTTATGAATTCTAACACAATTGACATGTTTAAAAAGAAATATGATACACATTGGGGTAAATCGAGAAGCTACCCATACTTAGAATAAGACCACCATAAATATTTTTTTATGGCATTGCATATTTTAACATGTATACATAATTTTTAGTTTTAATAATTGCATTTTTAATTGGGGGTTGCTGTATTTTAGAAATATATGACTTCCATATTTGTTATGGATGGCTTTCCCTCAGCCACCTCATTGGGCATTTTGCCTGTTGTGGAGTAGTATTTATCATGATCCTCACGTATTCCCAACAGATCTGTATGACCTGTCCGGGGAATTTTTGCTCGGATTATTTAATTCGCATTTATTTTTGACGCAGCACAAATCAACTAAAATAAGACTTGATCGTAAAAATATTTGTCTCCTGAATATTACATAAGAGCAATAAAAATCGATTCAAAAGTCTTTTCATTACAGATCATACTGTAGCAGCTCCATACACTCTCAGCTCATAATATTTACAGTTGATGCACATGCAATGAGACTGTATCAGTGGTTATGAAATGTCAAGTTCTCAGTATAAATTTTAAGTTGGATTTATCCTTCCTATATATAATTCTGTTATATACATACATATATTTTATAATTGCAAAGTCACTTCCAATAAAAACAAGCTTTACGGAATGAGAATACGTAAAAAAAAAATATATCTATAAAAATTGATATTTAAGGTTATTATACACAAAGATGTTTCAGTATCCAAATCGAGAGGAAGGATCTGGCTGACTCTGACTGTCCGCCAACACAGTCCGGCGACGTTTCTTATGGTTCACAACTAAATTAGCAGTTTCAATTTTTTGAACCTTCCTTTCATGCCATATCTTCAAATCATGAAGACTTCTTTGTCCCACATTGAATAGAACCAGTTCAGTCTGATCTAAACGTGCCGTTAGTGATGACACATCTTCGTCCAGAGAATTCTGTGAAATGTCCATCAGTCTTCGAAAACGTTGGCGAAAAGTCTACAAACAAAGAGTATATAAAATTTCATATGAATACTTTTCCAAAGAAAAAGATACACGCTAGTTTAGTTATGAATTGCTTTTGCTGCAAGCTGTGCTTTAGTTTGATTCTTTTCCAAATATACCTGTCTTACAAAAACGGTTGTAGTGATTTATAAATCAACAGATTTAAAAAAATATATCACTGATTTAAATCAATTTATTTCAGATATGAAAAAATCTTGTTTTAATGAAATAAAATTATTTATGCAGCTTTAAAAAGCGATTTAATTTTTTATTAAATCATCCAGAGTCTGTCAACTCTTTTCCTGGATGCACAGCAAATTATGAAGACATGCAAGTTTTTTAAGAATGAAACTCCTTCGAGATGACTTTCAAAAACACAGTACAAAATGCGTAAATTACAAATTCCAATGTAAATAATGTGCTGTCCATCTTTTTTGACGGAATTTTTTTTTAAATTTTACTGTTCAGTGCCAGCAAAAATTATTTTTAACAAATGAAACAAATTTCATTTTCTAGCTCTTTGCAGAGCTTTTTAAACATTTTTTAGGCCTCTGAATGTCCTAAAAATACAGAAGACAATTGAATGCTATTGGGCAGCATCAGAGTCACAAAACCTGAAATACGTCTATGTATCCAACTGCTTTGTTATGCAAACAGTTGTTTCACCTATACACAAAATGTGCACCATAATTTTAAATTATGAATGTTAGTAAGTGTGTCATGAATATTCGATGAAGACCATGAAGAGTAGTAAATACAAAATTATTTTTTCCACCCAGACAGAAGTTTTTAATGACTAACTCTACTTATTAAACCCTCAAACTAAGCAAAAGAAAAATTAATAAACCAAACGGTCCACATACATTCCTTAAATAACCTGAAAAATGATACGGTTTCCACTTTGGCACAATCTTAAATTGCAATCTACTATATTTGTATGCAACTCCAAGAGACCGGAGAAATTACTTTGTAATTACAAAATTTTTTTTGTAAAGGAATTCCAAATTTTTACATTGTTTCCATGTAAACTTACCTGGGGATTAGAAAAGTTTTCGTTAAAACTGGAACTGACCGTATTTCTAAGATTCCCTTTTGACTTAAAAAAAAGTTATACAAATTTTATTGACAAGATTTGGTAAAAAAAATAGGACAAAAACTTGAAAGTAGGACATTTTACCAAAAAAGTAGGAAAAGGGATAAAAATTGGACAAGTGGAGCCCTGCTAATATTCAGTCAAACTCTGGTATAATAGACTTCAAGGCAAAAAATTTGGTTAGCTAACTTACCTATACCAATCTAATAAGATATATCCTATGGGACAGGACCAAAAAAACTTGTTCATTATAAGTAAGGTTCACTGTAATAAGGGTTGGCTGTTTTGAATTTAGACTATCACTACTTAACTGTATATGCACCTAACCCCACAGCAGAAAATTTTTAATTGTTCTACAACGAGTTCTCAGCTGATCAAAAAATGTTCTGCAGTGAAATAATGTTTTCTACACAGAAGAGTTATTTTTCTTTCTTGTCTTGAAATTATTCTGAAGATTGTTCTGCAGCAGCACTGATTGTTCCACGATGCATGTCACAAATTTAGGTAGGCCCTATATTTTGCTTTGGGGCACCTGATAAACATTCCTCTGGGGGAATTTCTAATGAATTGATACATGCCAGAATGTGTGTGCTAGAAGTTTGTGCGTGTCTCTAACGTATGATTATTTTACTTATTTTTTTATTACATAGACGATTATTTTATTTATGTTTTTGTTGATGCTAAGCAAAATTTGTCACCTTGCTCTTTTTCTGTTCATGTATCTCTTCCAAATTTAATGTTCGTTGGACTTTCGGATGCATCCATCCTTTGGGGAAATGCTTTGAAATCTCCTCTTGGAGATGTGAAGAGGGGTTTTCTCATCTATTAGTGTCCCTAACGTAATGTATAACTGTTTGTTCTAGTTGTGCTGATGTCACTTTCATATTTTGAAGTGGAAAGCAACAGATGCCTGAATTTTTGCATTATGTGAGTATCATATTGGATGTACAAAAAATTAGTAGAAAGAAGGAAGTAAAAAATGTCATTTAATGGAAGTTGTCAAGAAAAAAAACAACTAAGTTATACCTCGTTCAACATTTTGACGACATCTTCTGAATCTTGGTGCTGGAATTTCAGTAGATACAGTCCAAAGTGATAAAAATAAGGACCCATCTTATGGAGATCAACAACATCTGGATCAGCACTCAGTATTTCTCTGTATCCTTCTCTATATACTTTCGGCAAATCTGCAGTTACAATGCGACGACTGTATAAGCTCTGAGTGATCCAGAGCGGGAGCTCAAGTTTCGTACCAGCTTTGATATCACTGCTCTCTGATGACGGATCCAAGAAACCTAAAACAAAGATATATGCAATTTGTAAACCACACATTCACGAATAAAGGGTTCTTCCTGGTGCTTGCCATCAGTCTCCCACATTTTAAAACAAAGATGTAGTAAATGCTTCGATTTTTTATGTCATGAAAGCATTATGTTGAAGGCAGTGCTGTCTTAACACATGGGCTCACCCAGGCATGGCCCGGGGCCTCAAGAGAAGAGGAGGCCCCTCACATAAATTAGATCTGGTTGAAATTTTCGAGAGTAAGCATGTGAATTTTCCTGGCAGAGCCTCAGAAAAATCCCTGGCTTGGGGGTTCCCGCGATGCTCTTAAGATGGCCCTGGTTCAAGATCTACCTACTCTCTGCAAAGAGACTTTTAAAATGAGTGAAGTTTGGGAACCACTGATAAAGGGTGTTCGAAACATAACATTTTAATATTCAAATAAGAACTGCAAGTGAAAATTGTTGGTGTAATAAGTTTTATATGTTGTCTATAATGGCGATATATGGGTTAAATTATTGCCAAATCAAGATTGTACCCACTAGGCCTATTTCATGGGTGCTCCGACTAAGTCACTCAGAGACATCTATACTAAGGGTTTTGAAAGAAATAATAAAACAAGTAGCAAATAGTTCTGGTAATTAATGTTCTACAAAATGTATGGGTTCCCTTATATGCCTACGGTTAAAATATGCCTAGGCACAGATCAAAGGCGATGTGTCAGGAGAGGCAAATTGTCTAAGTTCTTTGAATCGCTCCATATTTTACTGGACAAATTTCCCATATTATCAGCTCTTAAAAGGAGCAATTGCCCCCTCCTCCCCCCCACTGGATCGGCACCTGAGTGAAACAAGGCAGACATCTTCAGCTGTAAATGGAGCAGAGGCAGGGCATCTTCAGCTACAAATGGAGTCAAGGCAGATATCCTCAGTGGTACAGATGCAGTATAATCCAGATCGCTAAGGAGGCCATGAGTTACCAAGGCTGGCATAATGGTGCCAGGTTGCGAGTCTGGATACCCAGATACACTTATGCCCCGATTGGTTCATTATTTCAAAGAGTCCAGATTTTGTAGGTATTTATATAATGGAATTATTTATTTATACCATTATTTATAATATTATTGTCGGTTTCTGCTTTTATGTTTTCTATGCAGGTAATTTTTTGTTCTGGCATAGGCCTTTTTTTTTTTTATACATGTGATCATCACATATTCCCAAGAGATCTTTACGATCTGTCCAAGTAATTTGTCAGAGTTATTAGACATCCATGCCCGAACCGGGATTCGAACCCAGACCTGCACAGTGAAAAGCTATCTCCCTAACCACTCGACTGCCAGGTGGCAGTTGAGTGGCGACTTTTCGTTGGGCTGTCTGACCCGTTTAACGCCGAAAAAAAGTCGCCAAGGGGATCTGGCTTATACTGCATCTGTTTCTAATGTATATATGAATTGACATCATCGTTTCCAAGTATATCTCTGCTTATGAGCAGCATATCCGGGGGAGGGGGAAAGAACGATTACTCCTCCCAAGAACCGAGGAGCAGTCGTAAAATAAATGTTTCTGTCCCATAAAATATGAGATGATTCAATGCACCTGCACAATAAGTTGCTTCTCCAACACATTGCTCTGGATCGGCCTGCCTTCGCTTCCTTTGCAGTTGAAGATATCCGCCTTGCTTCATTCAAAGCTGGATATGGCTGTCTTCGCTTCATTCAAAGCTGGATATGGCTGCCTTCGCTTCATTTGCAGCTGAAGATGCCCGCCTTCGCTTCATTTGCAGCTGAAGATGCCCGCCTTCGCTTCATTTGCAGCTGAAGATGCCCGCCTTCGCTTCATTTGCAGCTGAAGATGCCCGCCTTCGCTTCATTTGCAGCTGAAGATGCCCGCCTTCGCTCCATTTGCAGCTTAAGAGGAACAGATGCAGCATAAGCCAGATCCCCTTGGCGACTTTTTTTTCCGGCATCACAGGCCAGACAGCCCGACGAAAAGTCGCCACTCAACTGCCACCTGACAGTCGAATGGTTAGGGAGATAGCTTCTCACTGTGCAGGTCCGGGTTCGAATCCCAGTTTGGGCATGGATGTCTAATAACCCTAACAAATTCCCTGGACAGATCAATAAAAAAAAAAAAAAAGCCCTACGCCAGAACAAAAAATTACCAGCACAGTAAACATAAAAGCGGAAACCGACAATAACATTATAAATAAATAATTCCAGTATATAAATACCTACAAAATCTGGACTCTCTTTGAAATAATAAACCAATCAGGGCATAAGTCCATCTGGGTGTCCAGACTCGAAACCTAGTACCATTATGCCAGCCTTGGAAACTCATGGCCTCCTTAGCGATCCGGATTATACTGCATCTGTACCGGTGTGGGTCTCTACAATAAAAAGATATGGAAATTTTTTAATGTTACCTAGCTTATGGGCAAGCATCTCAAATCGACACGGCACTCTTTCATTGGTGGCCAAGATATCATCGATAGAGAAATAGTCCTCCTCAGGAGCGCATAGTTCTCTTCTCGTGTAGTAACTCATCTCTCCTCATTCAATTTTTGAAACGGAATGAAACCATAGCAGTTAGTAATCATTAAATAATCAAGACTCGCGCAACGTTAAAAATTTAAATTTCACCAATATTACCGCCAATTGCACGTAAGGTAAACAATGTACAGTTGTTGCCATTCGCCGAGAACCATATACTGCCTTAGCATGCAAAGTAATAAGAAAGAAACATACTTTATGATTATCGTGACCATATTTTATCGAAACAAATCTAAGTGCACTTACACTGACAAACATAGAATGACCATTTAGGATCCAAAATACGGGAAAATACAGAAACTCACCAAAAATTATGCCAAAGGTAGCCTGAACATATTTTCTCAAGAGAAATACGGGAAATTAGGTTTCCAAATACGGGAAATACTGGATATCGCCAATTATCGCCAAGAATGACGCCAAAAGTGAACAATGTTGCTAAGTATTGCAGGAATTACGAAAAAATCACAATGGCGGGAAACGAAGCATTACTGTAAATTGCAGTGGATTCCACGAAATAAAACCTTCACCAAGGCAAATGTGGGAGATCATTGTTGTCATTTGTAGTTGTAATTATCATAATACAATTTATGAGTTGAAAAATAATTTAAATTTTTCACTTCAATAAAGAATAAAAATCCAAGTAGGCGTCATGTAAAAAAACGGGAAAAACCGGGACACTTCTGCAAAAAAGTCGAGACGGCTAGAAAAAGAAAGAAAACCGGGACTGTCCAGGGCCGTCTCTATTCTATGGTAGAATAGAGACGACCCTGGGCTGTCCCGCAAAATACGGGACGTATGGTCATTTTAGCAAAAGTGCAAAAGTCCCGTTTAAAGACTCAAATCCTAAAAAATTGTCCCAATGCTATTTGTATCGAACTCAAAGAAGAAATGAATTATAAACTGGAAAATTTTTTTATCAAATAAATTTGTTAATTTTTTTTATTCAAAAAATTCCAAATTAATGTTATTTACTACAGAAAAGATTGCATCACTGAGTAGTGATTCCTTCTCATTCACATTTTACGTTGAGTATTACGATTGGCTGATGACTGAGATTTCGTGCGTTGTGATTGGTCACGCGATAGCCATGACGCTGATGGCGTGGGAGTGAAGGTCCGGGATGTTTATCTAAAAAAAAAAGTAGTGAATTATGATCAAGGGTGGACTGTGATTTGAAAAATTTCGTTATTTTTTGAGACATTAAAAGTGAAATTTAAATTTGAATGAATCATATGGAGTGTAACTGTTAATTGTCCATCAAAGGTTCTAAAATTATTTAAATTCTTGATTGTGTAGAGGCTGTTATATCAAGTGTCAACAATTTGTCAATTGAAGGTAAAATAAGGTTTCTAATCAAATTATAATATCATGCGAATAAAATGTAAATGGGCTATATTTCTATTTTTCCTCTCATTTTCTTAACATGGCTATTTAAGTTCCTTTTTTTGTTGGTAAAATCCATGTCATCATGGTAAAATCATCATCCAAACATTAACATTACCATCTTGAATGTATATATGAGAGATTATTATGGAAACAATTAGTATAAAAGGGTAGGTCAAATCGAAAACAGAACAGGAGCCACAGAATTAAATGACACAGCTAATTGCAGTTGTAATCGTCAAAGCTACTCAAGCACTTGCCCCATTGTTTCTCCCAATGGTGAATAGCTCGTTTTTTGGCTGAGATCGGAATCGGTTTCAAACATTGCCCATGACTTTTGCTGTCCGAGTAAAAACGGCGACCCTTCAATATCTTTTTCATCGGAGTGATAATGTGTGTCACGGGGGGATAGATCTGAACGGTGGGTGTTCCAACACCGTCCATCCTTTGGAGTGGTTTTTTTCTGCATGGCAATGGATGGCCACATGTGGCTAATCTTATGCAGAACCATTTCTTTTAACTAATTCGCTATCTTATCTCCCTCAAAACCATCTCATTTTGGCAATGCTGAGCACACCTTGCTTTGTATGGCAGTCTTTCCTAACTGTTGTTTCCTGAAGTTGGTTTTCTGTGGTTCCCAACTTCAAGGCGCAACTGTGAGTTGATCTCCCCGTTAAAAAGTCTCGCTACAGAGAGCAACAGCCCTACAAACCGTACAGATATTCATTACAAATACAAATACAACGCCACAACAGGCAAATTGCCCAACGAGGTGGCTGACATCATGGATCCCCGAGCCATTTTTTAGAGGCCCTACCTACTACTGCTACACCACACATGCACCCCTCCCCCCGCGGAACCCCCCAACAAACCCCCAACGAATCGGTACATGCGGGAATGTGCGTGTACGTGTAGTGCAACCTGACGTAAAGTTTTTTTTTTTGTTTCTGTGTAATGCTTGTTATGTGTAGTGCTGTCATCTGTCCCCAGTTTTTCTAACTATGAGTGAAGTGTTATGATTGAATGATTTACCGTTGTAGGACTGTTGCTCTCTGTGGCGAGACTTTTTAACGGGGAGATCGGCTCGCATTTGCGCCTTGAAGTTGGGAACCACAGAAAACCAACTTCAGCCGACCACCACTGTGGGGTTCGAACCCGGATCCTCGCATCACGAGTCCGGCACTATAACCACTCGACCACCACAAATTACACTTCACTCACTTCACTTCTGAGATATAGATGGCAGCACTAAAAAAAAAATCATACACAACACTAGATACACACTCTGACTGTTAGGTACACATACTTACACTTCCGGCACAACTCACTAGGTAGTAAATTGCCCATGGCGATAGACCTGAGTTGTGCTCGGCTTTAAAAAAAAAAAAAAAAGTCTTTCCTAACTAACAGCCGCTGTGGTGGTCAAGTGGTCATAGTGATGGACTCACGTCACGAGGTCCCGTGTTCTAACCCCACCGTCGCCATAGCGGTGGTCGGCTGCAGTTGGTTTTCTGTGGTTTCCAACTTCAAGGCACGAATGCGAGCCTATCTCCCTGTTAAAAAGTCTTGCGACAGAGAGCAACAGACCTACAAACAGTACAAATGTAATTCAATCACAACACATCACTCACTTCACTTCTGAAATATAGATGGCGGCACTGAAAAATCAAACACCGGACTACGTACACACTCAGACTGTTAGGTACACACACAGTTACACTTCTGGCACAACTCACTAGGTAGTAAATCGCCCATAGATGGTGATAGACCTGAGTTGTGCTCAGGTTGAAAGAAAGAAAGTCTTTCCTAACTCGAGGCATGAATATGAGCCGGTCTCTCATTTGAAAAAGTGTCTCCGCAGCGAGCAGGCAGAACTACAACATGATACTTACATAACATAAAAATTCACACATTTATCATCTACCCTTCAAAATATGGAAGACAGATGGCTCCACCAGTAAGAACGCAAAACATGTAGAACTCTCACATGCTGTGATGGTGATTGATCTGCAATGTATTTCACAGTTTTCAGTATATTCTGTATTGGGTCTGCTTTTTACTCTATCAGATACTGAAAGTAGTTGTAGGTATGCATATGGCAAGTATTACTCTCATTATATGTATTCCTTCATGTTTTTTGGGGGTATGTGATATCTTAGGCTGTGCTCATAGTGGGGATGGAGAGGTCCGAATTACGAGAATTGCAACTAGGAAGAAAAAGTTGTGTAGGGAAGAGATGCCCACATATAGTAATTGATGGTTCTTAAATGTAAGGGTGTGATGATGATCCTCCTACAGAAGATTTTTTTTTTTCAAAAGGAAAGGGGAAAAAAGGGAGAAAATTGACCAATCAGTAGTATACCAATAGTAGATAGCTAAAATCAGATCGAGGTGAAAAAACATGTTTGTTCCAGTCGCATACCTCGTTGAGTGGTCTTTTTTTTGTGTCACTTTTCTTGTATGTGCAATGTAGAACAAAACAATACAATTGTTTTCATCTCTACTTTCTATTATACACTCCCGCGCCTTTTGGTCATCCCTTTATGTGCGCAGCCTTAGGCATAATAATCAGGGCTGATTCTGAATGTATGGTATAGATAGTTTTTTGTTGCCAAGTTTTCAACTGTGCCAAAACGGCGATATGTCT
Organism: Pholcus phalangioides; assembly: GCF_987345545.1. Taxonomy (NCBI): domain Eukaryota; kingdom Metazoa; phylum Arthropoda; class Arachnida; order Araneae; family Pholcidae; genus Pholcus; species Pholcus phalangioides. The sequence goes on along the minus strand of NW_028301616.1, from coordinate 17,324,684 downwards.
CTAACACTATTCACCATATGTGTAACACTATCCTCTCTAGCACATTTTTAAATGTTATTAGGTGTTATTGTTCCACCAGTAACTGTAGCAAATTGTGCCGAATTAGGTCTGGCAATAAATAAAATTTTTGCCAAGCAGTAATATACTGTAGGCTTATAGGGAATTTAATCATAAAGGTTATAAGAATCTGGCTAGCACCTAAATCTTTTTCTGATTTATCAAGCCTTGTAAAAAAATCTGAATGCACATCTGCATGCAAATAATTAGTGTTACTTCCATGTTTTTGTTATAACTTCAAGGTATAAATCTTGTCATCTTTTAAATGAAAAGCAATAAAATAAAGAATTTATCTCGAAATTATCTTTTGCTAATACAAATCAAACTTTCATTACAGGTTATATTCATAGAGGAAAGAAAATGCCTATCATATTTCTAGACAGACTTCCGCTACCGAGCCTACAAACTTATACTAGTGTCAGCATTCTGCTGTTATCTTGTTCAGTCTATTACTCGCTGCATATGACATCGATGCCAGAATGGGACATTGTGAAAAACTCAGTTGATCCTAGTCAAATCGCGCAAGCGAATGCCACATTTGTACAGAAGCTCCATGTACTTTTCATGAATCATGTGACATTGAAAAGGGCATATGAAGTTGTCTATTACATGATTCAGGAACCTCTTTGCATATGGGTAATATTTTTACAATATTTCTTATTCACCCCCCCCCCCCCACAACCTGGATAAATAAAGCAAGTGTAAATTACTGTGTTAGCCACTCCTCCCTTTCCTCCATTAGCCACATTGCCAGGGAAAACCAGCATTTTGAGAATACCTGTATCTTTTGGCATGCCAGAAAATTTTGAGTCATAGATTCCCAATAATTCTCAAATATCTGGATCTTAAGAATCGATAAAATTAGCTGATTTCAACTTTGTTCACTCTCTGCTTTTTGGAATCTATTGTTATTATGAGCAGCGTTAAGATAATTTGAGCTTCATCTTTGCTTTTGCTACAACAACTTTTGATTTATTGTAAATTTCAAATACTAATTATATTCGTCCATATAGATTACATGGTTTAAATCCATACATAATGAACATGTATTTGTTGTGGATACAGTTTGAATACATTAATACAGGGCTTGACAAATCCCAGGCAGCAGGTTGACTAAAAAATTTTCATTGGTGACTAAAATTTTCTATGTATGATTACCAAATTAAAGTTGGAGGGAACTCAAAATTATTTTCAATAATCTTCGGAATTTATGTGAGTGTATCCACCAACATGGAAAACGTTTGCTATGGTCCAGGAAATTTTTTAAACAAATTATCGTGGTTGTTTTTAAGCGAATATGAATAAGCTTGACTCCTAAGAAATTAAGCTGGCATCTAATTTGTTTTCTCGTTTTGTCAAGCCCTACATTGATGCCCATAATAATGTGAGGAAGCTAGTTAATATTTTTAAATTCATTTTGTATCTGACAGACACTCATCAACATGGCTTACTGCTGTCTAATACTTCTCGGTAAATTCATTCAGAAGCTTGTATTTGGAGATCTCAGAGTCGCTGAACAACAGGCAAGTATTTCATCACTTTTTTTTTTTCCTTCTCCTTGAAATTACTCTCTCCTCAGTGGAGAGTTGTCACAGAAAATTGTGTATGTGTGTGAGGGGAGGGGGAAGTACCAAAATGATTTTGTGTTTTATTACGATATGGGTAACTACTATTTTTGTTAGTCAAATTATTTTTTTATCTGTACATTTCTATGCCATACAGAAATGGTAATCCTCTATCAATGCAGAATTGATGTAAATAATTTGTACAGTGCAGTGACCCTAGTTAGCATATATTTTTCAATGTTGAAAATCATTGTTTAGGCTCAGCAGTTGTCATCAGCGAGATTTTTAATCCTTTATTGCAAATTGTGAAAATTTATACTATTCTGTCGATATAATATTCTAATTTAAAAGACCAATGGCAGCATCAATTTCTGTGGGAACTTTCCCCAGAGCACTAAAAATCTGTATAACCATCCCTACTATTGCCCTTCCACACAGTATTAGAGATGTGCACGGGTGATATCATTACGCTACCCACCTTCAAGTCTATCTTTGTATATTTGTCTTTCTCCCCTAAAACCACAAACATAAATTTTGACTGTGATTGATTATAAAAAAATTCCTATTTTTTTGGGAGAAAAAATTGTTTCTAAAGAATTTACCAGAAAGAAAGACTTACTTTCGTTTTTAATACCTGAAATGACGTCAAAAGTTCAACATAAATTGTTGTCATTGTCTCAAATAACAAACAAAAAAATCATTTCCAGGATAAGAGACAAACAACAGCCAGCATCGATTCGGCTTTTTGACATCTGTAATTGTTGAAATGACTTGTATCTGCTTTGACATCTCCCATTAATTCTATGTGCCCTGTTTTGGGCCCAATGGTAATTTTTTGTGGATGATTTGATTTGAGAGTAGTAATGACAGGTATAATAATTTAACCTACTGGTTGGTGATGATGGCAACTTGGTGATAATCAGCAATGGATCATGCTTTCGCAAAAAAAGGGGAAAATTCCCACTATTTTACTTCTATTTATGAAAGATTCCACCATTGTTTTCCAAAACTTTCTTTCATATTAATTTTTGTACGGAATTTGTATCCACAGGGAAAGCCCCGCCTAATTCTTATTTGCCAAAGTTGGCAGCTATGTACTACTCTTTTTGAACCAAACTCATTGGACTACTCACAAGTAACTTATCAGCAAAATCTGCTTGATAATTTTTCTGACGATAACTCAAGGCACCACTGTGTGTTTGATTCCAATTTGTCTGTTTCAGTGTGTTGTTTTGTTGTGTCTGTAGACTATCAGTCAGCCGCACATAGTTCTTGACTTGATATATTGAATAACTATGAATAGATTAAAAATTTGGAAAATATGCTTACTAAAGCTTCAGAAATTAGAATAATTTTTTAAAAACCAAGTGAGATTTTTATTTATTTGGAAAATTGCATAATTTAACATACAGTTCTTTTGTGTGTTTACTAAAATCAGTTTTTAATTTTATTAGCACATCAAAGACAAGTTTTGGAATTTTGTTTTCTACAAATTCATCTTCATATTTGGTGTCATGAATGTACAGTATATGGATGAGGTTATACTATGGTGCAGTTGGTTTTCAGTGCTGGGTTTTTTGCACCTCCTCATACAGCTATGCAAAGATCGATATGAATATGTAAGTTATTTTCCAAACTAAATTTTTCATAATTTTTTTTACGTGAAAAGAAAATAGGTCCTTTTCGTTACTACATTCCCCTGATTAACCAGCATCGCAGGTAACAGTAAGGGAGGCTATCATGCTGTGAATACCCCTTATTTTCTGGCATGCTGGGAAATTTGAGTCACAAATTCTAGATACAGTGATATCTCAGCTAACAAAGCTAATTCATAATGGAATCACATTCATTACCTAAAATGTGACTTCTCATAGGTTTCTGTGGAAAGTTGTTTAATATTCGTTCCATGTACAGCCCAAAAATTGAAGCTAAGTTGCATAAAATACCAATACACTGTAAAAAAAACACAAAAACCGACCGAAGGCTGAGATGAACAGCTTCACAATTGAATGAAGGAGAATTTTTAAATGATACGAGATATACTGAATATCTTTTTATTTTACATTTGGTACACAACACAATCAGGGTCATAGGTGTCCTCTTATGTGATGTGGTCAGCTTATTTCTGTGCCTCGTACATCTAGATTGAAAAAATAAACCCATAGAATCGTTCAGTCTAGTACAAAGAGTTTACCATGTGTGCTGAAAAAATTTGAGTTTAGGTTCTTTTTCAAATTTTTCTCTTAGCTTAATTTTTCATTTCATATATAGTAATTCAAAAGCTTTCTGAAAGAGAAATAGAATTTTATCTGGAAAGTGATTCCAAGAGTGAAATAAATTAATTGGGCTCAAATGGCAGTAATTCTGATGATGATTGTTCAAAAATTCAGCTCACAATGCTGTTATGTTGTGTGAGCATGTGCATCCATGTCACCTAAAACGTTCATTAGCTGAGGTAGAAATATCGCCAAAAAAATTCATAAGCCTAGGTGTTCATTAACCGAGGTGTCACTGTAATTCTTAAACATTAATTAAAATTCTTATCAAAAAGTGTGGGGGAGAAGAGCACTCTTAAAAAAAAAAAGAAAGGTTTATGAGTCACTGTTCTGATGTACCCAGAACTCAGTTTTGTATTAATCGAATCACTGCTTATTAATTTTGAATTCTTTCACAGCTATCTTTCTCCCCTACTACATCAATGATGACTCATGTGCGCTTATTTGCTCTTCTCTTCGGGATTCTTTCGACTGCTGGGTTCCTCTTTGCCATATGCATTTTTGTTGGATTACAGACAGGAATGAACACTTTCTGTTTCATGGCTGCAGAGGTGAGAATTTTACTGTTTCTAATCCATTTTTTTATAACACTATTGCCGTAATGCGAAGGAAAATTTTGACAAGCACAGACTAGTTTTACGATGTCTCTAAAGTGGCTGTCAATTTTATCTGCGTTCAAATGTGACACAGTAGTTTGAACTGACTTTAAACAAGATAAGTTATAAAATTTAGAGTTAAAAATAAAACCGTCTGAAAATCTAATATCAATTTGCAATTTCTAAGATATTGAGTGATACATAAAACACTGCATAGTGAAACCTCCCAGATCTGGAGCAATCAATATAAGATTCACATTTGCATTAATTCAAATGAATGTGTGAGCTGATAAGTTACATGCAAGAATATCGACAAAATAAAAAATTGTAAATGAGAGATTTGTGTTCTAATTTTGTTAAATTTATGCAAAATTTTAAAAGTGTCACTTCCAAGATGTGATCAACAGTTTTTGGAGAACTATCTGCGTGAGTGATATAATTTTTTGTAATTCAAATGTGTGGCGCTATGATCGTCACGAGAAAGCGTGCGCTTCGTGGAGGAAGAAAAGAATTCATTGGTCTTTCTACCCGTGCTTGACAAAGTTGTACCATCTCTGTGTGAATAAATTTCTCTTTATCTATTTTGTTGTTTTGTAAAGCAACAACAGATTTGATGCTGATGAGTGTAATTAATCACATAACTTTGCCTACTATATACTCCAGGCATCATCAACCATTGACACAGTAGGCCACATTTGCATTTTAATGCACATGAAGCTATACGTCACACACATTACCAAAGAGTTATCATTCAAATATTGGAGATAATTTTTTTTTCTAAGTGTAATTTATATATTATTTTATTTTTTTAAAATACTTGTTAAATTGAAAAGTAAAATATTTTATTTATTTGTTATGTTTATATTATAGTGCACTTTGGTGGTTCTGCGAACATTGCATGTTATTTGCAGGTAAGAATAATTTTAGTATTTCTTGCAATTAGAACATTCACTACATAACCTCTATCGTCGGTGTATATTTGAATATAAATGACAAACACACTGCCGAAAAAAAACCCATTATACCAATTTCTTTTGTATTCTAGAAAGTACATCTTTTGTTGTCAAATACGGCTATTACAAGTACAACACTTTTTTATCTAAGAATGAGTCAATTCCTCGTCTATTATTTTTTGAGTTTTTGAGAACTTTCTAATTGGGTTTTTGAGGACAGGGCTTCCACATGAAAAGTTAATTTTTATACTTTAAATTAAAAAGCTTTTTGGATTTGCATTAATGCAATATTAAATTTTTATATTGAATTGAAAGAAAAAAAATATACATATACACCTGATATCAAAAAGAAAAATCCGTACAAATTTTAAAACATTCATTAGGTTTTATATGTATATTAACTTTTTTTTATAGGTATGCAATCCATTTGTGGGATATTCGCCATGAAGGTGTCTGGGAGAAAAGGGTGACTTTCACTTATTACTCTGACCTGGTATTTGATTTAGCTGGCCTGTGTGTTGATTTCTTGCATCATATGCATATGTTGGTATGTCACATTCACTGCTAAAGTTGTTTAAATTTGTGTAGTGATTGTGTATATTTTTATAATCTGTTATTTAATTGCTGTAAAGTGCTTCCAATTGAAAGTATTTCTTTATATGGTCATTTTTATGAGCTAGTACCAGTAGAGTTACAGAATTATATCTGCCACTTCCCCTAAAAAAGTTCTAGATACTGCCATTTTTGTATTATTATTAGCAACTAATTATGTAGATTCACCTACAAACTTGATAAACTGACTCATGAATCTTGTATTTTTCAAGTTGTGCTGGGTTTGCACATCTGTAACTTGTTTGTTTTTTAAACCATCAGCTTTGGGGCAATATTCTATTATCTATGGCTAGTCTGGTGATATGCATGCAGCTCCGATATCTATTCAATGAAATTCAACGACGAGTGAAAAGACACAAAAACTATCTCCAAGTGGCAAACTATATGGAACAAAAGTAAGACCATCATCCATTTATTTTTGTAATTTAAAAGAATTAATTGTACATTAAAAAATTATTTTAATTTTATTCATCTCTGTTTTCAGTTACCCTATTGCTACTTCAGAGGAGCTGGAATCAAATAGTGATGATTGTGCTATCTGTTGGGATCATATGGAATCGGCAAGAAAACTTCCTTGTGGACATCTCTTTCACACGTGAGTTTTTTCTTTTAATGCACAATTTTTTCCATGAAATGATTTTTTAAAATATAACTCGTTGTATATGGTGTTTTTTTTTAATTTTTAAATTTGAAAACATCTCTAAACTTCTTTTTTAACTGCATCTGAAGTGAATGCTAAGGATTAATTGATTTTTTTTAATGTTTACAGTTCATGTTTACGGTCTTGGCTGGAACAAGTATCAACATGTCCTACTTGCAGGATGTCTCTCATCACGCGTGATTCAGACAGCCGGTCATCGGATGATGAAATGGACAGAAATAATTTGATGGGAGGAGATGAACTGCCAACCCGAGCGTTAAATCAGACTATGAATCACTTTTTTCATTTTGATGGTGTGTATGTGAAGTCTTCGTTCAATCTATATTTTAAATTGAATATTTATTTTAAGAAATAAGTAATGATGACGTAGAATTTTTTTGCATTTGAGGATTATGAAATATGTAGATGTTTTAGCCTAGTTAAAAACTAAAATGTTAAAAAAAACTTCAGAATTTTCAAGGTCACAATTAAACATGTAAACAAATATAAAAAGTTTTAGCACTCGGGTCTTTTGCTAAATATATAACATCCCTGAATATTAAAGTATTGAATCAATTATTCTTGAAAATATTTTTCATGCATAGGGAAGACTGCAGTACCTACATACAAGCTTCACATTTTCATTTTTCTCACCGCTGGGAAACATATTTTCACTTTGTCAAATGCTCAGGGTATGTTTAAACTAGGCATCTTGAACCTGTTGCTTTCAAGCACCACTGTACTTCCAGAAGTACCCAGAGTGCTTGATACTCATGTCCAATGTCGTTCTCGCAAGAGTTTTTAAGCCAATTTCAATAGGAACCAAATAAACAGGCCCATAACTAGGCTGGGGCAACTGGGCACTGCCCCATTGCTCCAAGTCAAATGGGGGGGGGGGGGGGGGGAGAGCCTCAGACAAAAAAAAATTTACACTTATTTTACATAATAACCCTTTCAAGGCCCCCCCCCCCCCAACACAATGTCTGCCTTGGGACCCCAAGGAGGCATTCTACGATTCTGTAAATAACCTTTCCAGTTTTATACTTTTTTCTAAAAATCAACCAAGCATTCATTGAGGCTAAGTCAGTTGTTGTGAAAAACATTTACTGGCAAATGAATATACTCCCACTGAGTGCTTTCAAACCATCTGATCAATGCCACACATTGTTTTGTTGAAAAACTAAACAGTTTCAGAAGTTTTTCTCATTTTGAGAATATATATTTCAACATTTCAATGCATTAAGCTTAGTAGAAGAAGATTTTTCCTTTTCTTATACTGCAAAACACTCAATGAAACATCTTTATGTTTTGTCAAATACTTTTCACGTGAAGGATGTTCTTGTTGAATTTCATGTGAAATTTCTTTTCAATTTTTGTTATATCCACCAAGGTAATATTATTATGGTTCAGTTTTCAGCAAGTATTGATTAAGTAAAACAATAATCAAATTGACACATTTCTACTAGCTTTCAGATAAAATTAAATGATTTGCATTACTGCATTTTTGGCTGAACTAGTATTTTTATTTTATCATTTATCGGTCAGTAAGGATGTTTTCAATTAACTGAAGCAAGCACATCGATATAAGAAATTTGGTGTCATCCTTCGACAAAATATTTGCTGTGTATGTAACTAAACTATCTATAATGTTACCGGTCGTGGTCCTTTTAGGTAAAACTACAAATATCGTAGTCAATTTTTATTTTTTAAACTGATGATAGTTAGGCAGCATAATGCTTCAGCATTTTTTTGGAAAAGTAGTGAAATTTCAACACTCTAAACGATTTGGTTCATTATGAAAATAAAGCGAGAAGATCAAAAATTGTCTAAATGACTGATTTTGTCTTTCTGGTGTTAAAAAAGAGGTATTTTGCTGGTAAAACTGTTTCTAACACATCGATTCTGCACTTAAAGAGGGATTTTGGTTTTATACAATGGTTTAAATTTATCCTGATTTTAGAAGATTATTAATTCTCCCCATCTCTTTGCTAAGATATTCCTAAAGTCTCATAATTCTCTGATAGTAGTTAAAGATGCAGGCAGCTAAAATAAAAACTTTATCTAATTATAAACACTTTGTGTTTATTAAATTGTTGTAATGAATGAATTTTTTTAAATCATTGTCAAGAGCATTTAACTTGTTGATTTCTTATTAGGTTCACGCTATGTCAGCTGGTTCCCCAGCTTTTCAGTTGAAGTGAGCCATACAAATCTCTTGGGTGTTCGTCAGCCTCCACCTATACAGACATCTCAACTTGACAACATGGTATTATCATTTTTAGAAGCATGTTGTTCATATTATTTTAGTTTTAAATACTTTTATTATGTAATTAGTAATGAGAAATGTCGAATAAAGTAGTATGTAATAAATTTCACAGATTTATTGAATTTTTTTTTAATTCTATTTTTATTTAACATTTTTTTTGCAGGCCTACCAGGTGCTACAGATGTTCCCTCACATACCAGTTGGAGTGATACTCGATGATCTGAGAATGACTCGATCTGTTGAACATACTGTGGAAAACATACTTGATGAGAGGCTTGTTCTTCCACCTGTAAGTTGAACCAACTCAATTAGCATACTCATGAAAGTTAAGTTAACTTTCGGTCTTATGTTCAACTACGTCTAATTTGAGTTTTCAAATGATTTGTATCTCTCTCGCACACTCCCTCTCTTTTGAAATTTTAAATAGCCTGCAATTTTAGGAAAAAATGTATTTTAATTGTAAGTTTTTTATATAGCAATGAATTTTGCATATCAAAATTAAATTCAAGGTCTTAAAATTCTTTATACCAGCAATTTCAAATGCTTTCTCTGTGAAGGTTGAGGAAAGTGATTTATAGAAAAATTTAAAAGTGAGCAATCACTGCATCAATTTCAGCCTGCTTAAAGTGTTTACTTTGATATGTGTCTACATTGATTTTTGTTTTTAAAAAAAAACAGTCTTTGAGAAATTGATTATGAACATTATTGTAAAACATGCAAATATACTAATAAAATTGAATTTCACTCTTCCAGAAATGGTTTTGAGCATTTAGCAAGCATTTTTCAAAAGAATGTGTTTTTAAAGGATATACGTTTGCAGCAAAACCACCTTTAATGGCCACATTTTGTTGGAATCAAATGCGTCTTATAGACTTAACATTACAGTTAACCTTCGAATAACTGCCACTTTGGACATGGAGTCAGAAAAAATATGCATATTGCTATGAGAAAAATAATTTTTGACCTGATTTTTAAGAGAGTTTCTTCCCCCTGAACTCTATAGGTAAAAAAAATGATCTATTCTTTCTTTTCCTACATACAACTGCTAGATGGGTATATGAAGGCAGTAGAGAGGGGAAAAGGGCCACTTAGATGATCTATAGTTGTGCTGCAGGTTACTTAAATGATTTGTAAATGTGCCGTGGGCCACTTAAGTGATCTGAAACTGTGCTTCTGGTCACTTGAGTAATGTGTAAATGCAGGTTATTGAAATAATTTGAGAATGTGCTGTTTTAGTTCATTCTTACAAAATTAGGTTTGAGATCACAGGTCACATCAGATGACTCTGAGGGTCATATTTGGCCCATGCACCAATGGTTGAGCATGTATGGTCTAGTTCATAGTTCCTGAAACTTTCTGTTCCATTGCTCCCTTCTTCAAAAAATCTTCTCTCTCTCTCATCGTCCTCAAATCAAGCAAACCCATAGGATATGCAAACCCCTATGTTATGCCCGTAGTAGCTTCTATTGCCCCCTCTAGAAAATACTGGTCTAGTTGATAGTGAGAATAAAGAACTATTTGGGAGTTGCTGGTACACCATCTTGGTTCATGTCAGTTTTTTTTCGCCAAGTGGTTTCTGATGTGTTCTATCTCAGCGCTGCAAGCATAAATTTTAGGATGCCAAAATAGCACCGTAGACTGATTAACAGGGCTGCATCTAGATACTAGGGCAAGCACACATTTTGGCAGCACCCCCTTGTAATTTAGGAGGAAAGTTTAAAGGGTGAAATTTGTGCCTCCTCTGGTCATCTGACCTGCCTGATCCCCTCTAGTTGTGACCCTCCAATTAGTCAATTATAATATTACAGTATCAATATAATCATATTTTCTAATATAAAGAATTATATAGTTATCCTAATTAACTATGGAATGAATTATTATTTAATTTTAATTATTATTTTACATGTTATATAGATCACAAATTTGAGTTTTTTTTTTTCAGAAATAAAATGCCATTTCCTAATAGTGGCCACATTTCCACATTCCCATTAATGGCCGTTGTTGGGAGGTTCTACTGTAGTAATGGAATATAGTGATATATGTATATATATATATATGAAAAAAGTAGTTACATGGAAATTTTTATCTTGAAAAGATGTGGCCATTATGCCCGTGTGATGGGTAAGCCAAGAAATATGGTTATCAAAATTTAATAAAGATTTGTATAATAAGCTTTTGATTCTCATTTATTTCTTGTTCTAGTCTGGATTGTTTCCTCAATTAAGAAGAGAACGTTCACCTTCTATATCTACTAGTCAGGTAAGATGACAGAGAAATAATTTATTAAAATTCAACATCAGGCATAATGTATCTTTGATTGACAGGAAATAGTTAAAAGAATTATCAGTTCAATCTCATACCTATGCAACTAAAAACTGAAATGAAATCAAAATACAACAGGTATAAATTTCTGTGGTTTTTTAATTGAGAACACCTTGAAAATCATGTTAATTTAAACATATGATTTCTTGAATTCTATAGGATTTAAATAGTTGATAAGGTTTTCGTGGCCATCATTTGATAAAAATTGTTTTTTCGGGTTCGAAGACCATCGTCCGTTTGAGTTAGTTATCAACGTTTCCCCAACACTAGTGGTTGGCATCATCAGGAGAATTGATAAACTGGATCAAAGTCAAGTTTTCTGGAGTCTCAGGTTGTATTTATGCACATAAGTGGCTTGAACTACACTATTGTTTTGCGATTGGTCAGTTGATTCTATGGCTGGCAGCGTATTGTAAACAGTTGCTATGCTGGTAGAACCTGATTGGCCGAGAGATGTGGAGTTATCTGATTGGCTGTTGTCGTCATTCTGTTGCTGGATCTTGAATGACGACAACAGCGAATCAGATAACTCCACATCTCTCGGCCAATCAGGTTCTACCAGCATAGCAACTGTTTAGTTGCTATGCTGCCAGCCATACAATACGCTGCCAGCCATAGAATCAACTGACCAATCGCAAAACAATAGTGTAGTTCAAGCCACTTATGTGCATAAATACAACCTGAGACTCCAGAAAACTTGACTTTGATCCAGTTTATCAATTCTCCTGATGATGCCAACCACTAGTGTTGGGAAACGTTGAGAACTAACTCAAACGGACGATGGTCTTCGAACCCGAAAAAACAATTTTTATCTATAGGATTTGTTATAAACTTTTGGGTGGAGAAAAACAAGATCATGAAGTGTTTCAGACGCACTATGGGTGCTGTTTTCAAAAGAAAAAAAATGCATTAGATGACTATCGCTCAATTTGTGCCTTATTTGATTTTTCTGTTGAGCAACTGGAGGTTAACATTTGCTTAATAACCTGAGGGAGATTTTTCCAGTCAGCTTGACTAAAATGTTTGATATTCAAACCGCTATTTTTATTATTTATTTAGAATGTGAAAAATATGGCAGGATTTTGTGTTCTTTCCTGCTATTTGCCTCTGTTATAGGTCTTCTTTATTCTATAATTTACTCTGTGCTAAATTAATGATTATGGGTTTATTTCTCAGTATTTGATTTCACAGCATTTCGTATTTAACCAAAGAGAGAATAATTTATAGGGGTATTCTATTCATTTCAGTATTTTATAATTACGCAGAGTGGGCCAGAAAGTCATGCTAGTGATTCATCTTCGAGTAGTAGAAGTGTTCTCGATCAGCCAAGTACTTCATCTGGGTCTACGGCATCCTCTAGTTCAGCACTGAGGAGCTCTTTACTCAACAGCAGGTATCCAGTGGAAGCACCTGTGAAAAGGCTTGACTGTGAACAGTGGGTTTGAGATTTGCTCATTACTGTTACTCGTTAGAACACAACACTGATCCAAGAGCTCTTATTGTCAAATTAAAATTTACTCATAGAAATTAGAAGTTCAGATAATTTTGTTTGAAAAAAAATGATTTTCTTCTCATTAAATTTGAAATTCATTAGGTTATTGTTATGATCAAATGCAAATTATCTAATTAATTCATTCAAACATTTTTTTCAACTTTGCAGAGCAGAGAGCTCTGCCAGAATGAGTGGTGGCGAAGGATGCCGTTTTTCCAAGAGTTCCCTTGAACGAGAACAAATGCTAACTCATAGGAAGGAAGAGTTACTGAAAAAAGCCAGAACGTAAGTATAAAATGAATTTTTTTTTCCTTTTATGAATGAACCATAATGTGTGATAGAATTTGCTACTGAAGCAAATATTTTTAGGAGGTACAACAGGCGATAAATTGGTTCAAAATAATGATAGATTGATTGGTTCAAAATAATGGTCACTGGTCGGACCCTAAATTAAGGAATGGGATAGGGCCCAACATTCTTTTTGTATTTCTTGGCCTATCCATTGTGGTACTTACATTTTACAAACATAATTTTGGGGGCTTGCAGCATCTACATTAAAAGTCTCTCTGCGGAGAGCAAGACCTTCAAAATGATACTTGCAAAACATGGGAAATTCAAGCATTTACCATCTTCACTTTAAGATAAGGGAGACAGATGAAATCACCAGAAAAAACAAAGCAAGTGCAACTCTGATAACCTAAATATGTTAATGTCACACATACACTCAAAACACATGAACTTACATGTTTCAATTCATTTGAAATTTTCCAGAGTAATATTTACAAGGTGCATGCATGGTTAATTAGTAGTAGCATCTATGTTAATTTTTGTTTTAAAAAAAGATTGTATCCAGAATTGGTTCCCATATTTAGCAACCATTTTTTTAAAGAGAGATTTGTTTGTAGAATGTGAGTAAACAGTGTTTGAATGAAAAATAATTTTCATCCTGACCAAATATGGTGGATACACTGATGCATGGAGCTTACAAATACATTTTAATGTTTTTTTGCTCACTGCAGAGCTTTTTCCGAGAAGTATTTGGCACATTATTACAGTAGAGTATCGAAAATCTGGGTACTGTTAAGGCAAAAGTAAGTTTTAGTAGTTATGGATCTAACTTTCATTTTCAGGAAGTACATTTCGAAAGTTCTTGGTCCGTCAAATTCTGGTCAAAGTAGCACGCATTCTTTCAGCGTAAGGTCGTCTTTCCGTTCGAGTTCTCCATCTTCCAGCTCTTCAGAATAGATACACCAGCCTTTATTGTAATGGATTTTAAGAAGTTATGTTTTAGCCCTTGTGACGTTCAGGCATCATAAATATATAAATAAGCTTGTAATCAAGTTTTCACTCCATGAGTGATGTGAATGAGGTTCTTGCGGACTGTTTATTTGTAAATTCAATGTGTATCTAGTTTAGAGACAGTTAGAACTGAGTATTATTAATAGATACACCGTTAGTTTTTTAATTCTCAATCTTTGCCGCATTAAACTCTCACACAATTGATGTGAGTTTTTGAGCTGCCCATAAAATGATTTTTTTCAGAGTGTTCTTACGTTTTATTTTGATGGAGGATGATTTTTTTTGATGGATTTCAGTTTAATTTTCTGATGAAAAGTGTAATTTATGATTTTTTTCATATATCTTTCAGAACAGTGTTCTTCAACCTTTTTTATAACTGTGCACCTGTGAAAAATAAAGAGATGGTAGAAATAATTTCCAGACTGACAAATAATGAATGGGAGAAATAATCTGGCAAAAAGTAAATGAATGGGAGAAATAACTTATGAACCTTTCAAGTAATAAATAATTGTGAGAAATGATTAGAGTACCAACGAGAAATAATTTATAGGTTGGCAAAAATAAATAGGAAAAATAATTGGTTGACTGGCAAAAAAATAAATGAATGGGAGATATAATTTGCAGACTATAAAGTAATAAATAATTGTGAGAAATAATTTAAGGAAGATCAAGAAGTAATTAAATACCAGAAATCTTTCACAGACTGGCAAAAAATAATAAGAGAAATAATTTAACATAAATAAATGGGGGAAATAATTTACTGACCAGCAAAAAATAAATAAGTTGGAAAAATTACATACGGATTGGGAAATTAATTTGTAGACCTGCTGAGATGGCCAAAACAGAGCTAAAAACCAATATAAAGACGATATAATATGCTGAAATTATGTAAAGACGATATAATATGCTGAAATTATGTAAAGACTATATGAATTGTTCGAATTTCTGGTATGCGAACCAAAAGTTAAAGAGCACTGCTGGAAGATTCATGTAATCCGAATGCTTGCAATAAAGAATTTGCTAAAATGCATACGTTAAGGATGCAGCTATGGATATGGGGGACTGTTCTATATTTTGAATTGTTATTTTTTTAAATTAATGAGTGAGCTTCTTTTTACTATATTTAATGAAATAAGTATGTTACCATTTGATGACTTTTTATTGTGAATGTTTTTGCTGTTCTTGCATGGGTTTGGGTGAATTTAATGTGAGTTCGTGGGAATTCATTGAAATATTTAGCAAGTTTTGTTTTAAAGCCGAAGTCTAGAGCTTATATGGTCTTGCTGGTAAGAGACTGCTTTTTTCAATCGTTTATGCAGTGTCTAAAGTTTGACATTATTGAAAGCATAGTTATTGTACAAACCTGCAAAAGTGTATTATAAAATCTATTCTAGTCTATGAATTTTATATGATTTGATCATGGTGATTTCAACACATATTATTCCTTTCCTCCAACTAATATTGTGTCATAACATTTGCAATCATAGATTTCTTTCTTTCCTTACTAAATTTAAAGAAATTTAATTTTTGGTGATTTATTTGTCCTTTTATTCAACATACATCAGTAAGGAAAGAGACTTTTTCTAGATATTATGCAGGAGTGAACCAGGAAAGGTAGGTCTATTGGTCTCTGCCGGCAATCCAATTCCTGGTCCTCTTGCAATCCGGGCAAGCACACTATTTATATACACCAGGAGAGACACCACTTTGCTTTCCTTATAACATAACTGTTAAGGGGTTCCCAAATTTCTACTTCATCTCCCGAATTTTAACAGTGATTGTAAAAAATCCCTATTTTTGGTGAAAAAATTACTCCCTAAGGATTTACGAGGAAAAAAGACAGTTGCCATCCTTTTTAATCCCCTTGATGTCACAAGTATAATGCAAGTTGTTGCCATTGCATTAAATCGCAAAAAAAAAGTTTCATTCCGAAGAAAAAAGACAAAATATTCACCTAACAGTTAGTTCAGCCTTTCGACATCCAAAATTGGTGAGGTGTTCTGTTAACCACTTTATGATCAAGGACATAATATTGCATCCAAATGCCAGTGGAATAAATTCAATCTTTCTGTTTTTCCCCTTTCCTCATCATTGGGAGGCTTTGTTGTGTAACCCTATGAAGTTTTTCTTTTCACCTTCCGGTTATTTCTATTAGTGATTTTTTCCTACATATGATGTACCCTTCTACTATACAGGGTGAATGTGACATGTTCTGCCAAACCAAAGGGGGTGATAGACAAGCCCAAGTGGAACATGAAACACTCTACTGACACATTGTCTTATCTCAGACCGTTTTCGTGTTATGGGGAAAAAAATGTGAAGTCTGAAAAAACTCAAATTTGTGTACTTTCTGAAAGACCTACATGCAAACTAAGCACATATTTGCAAAGAACAGAGAAATCCTATAATGTGACACTAATTTCATCGAAATATCTGGATTTAACATCAAGCTACAAGTGTTGTCACCAAAATTTTTAATCTCCAATTTTGCAAACACCCTTGGCTCTATAATCGGTCAAATTTACCAAAAACTTGTCCATTGTGTCAGCTTTCGAAAGAGCCTAAAATAAACCATATCGGTGTTCTGTTTTGGGAGAAATTCAGCCTTTTCACAATACATCACTGAAATCAGCATTTGTCGAAGTAGGCATTGGACGAAAATTGGGATTTGGCTGTTACAGATTTTAGTGACAATTTGATTTTGCAGGAAAAAATCCTATGGTGATTATCTACTGGATATCTGTATTTAATGGTGAGCTTCAAGTGCTGAACGATTGGGGAAGTGATCGACTCACTAAAATTACTTCCAGAATTAGAGCATGCATGTCACATTCACCTTATATATATATATGGGAGCGGAAGAGAACAGGTGGGGGGGGGGACGAGGGAAAGAGAAATCTACTTCGTATATACCTATTCTCTTATCTCTATCCTCTCTCTCAGCTATACTTATTTATTATACTGTTTTTCTTTCATTTGTTTTTTTTCCTTCTCTTTCTTTTCCTTTTTTCTAACGTGCAGTTAGGTTAGAACAAGGTTACCATGTTTATTGCTGATTTGTCAAATAGAGATCATCGGAATTTCTTACTGATAGCTTGTAAGCGAAGGGTCTGTATGTTTCATTTCGGGTCGATGGTGATTTTTTGTGTTAGCATGATTTGCTTTGAAAGTAGTAATGACAGGTAGTTTTACCTACTGGTTGGCAATAAGTGGCGACTTGGCTGTAATCGTCGATGTCTTGCAAGATGTTATATTTTTGCAAAGGAAAAAATCCCCTACCTACATTGTTTTTCAAAAATATCTTCTATATTTATTTTTATACAGAATTTGAATCCGCACGAAAACCTCCCTAATTCTCACTTTCCAAAGCTGGCAGCTATTATATATAAAACACTGTAGCATCACATCACCCCATTAACTTCAGAAATTCTCCATTTCGGCAGATGGTGACAGTTGTAAGAATGAGATGGTGTGATAGACGATTTCTCTTTCAGCCCAATGTATCAACGAAGGAGACTTTTTCTGGATATTATGACGATGTGAACTTGGAAAGGAAAATCTACTTCACAGTGTCACACTGATGTGCGTCCTATAAGGAAAGTAACGTTGGGTTTCTCATGGTGCATAAGTGTGTGTACTCCCTTTCTCCTCCTGTGGTCATGGGATATTTTAAGGGGGCAACAGGTAAAAATCGAGCACAAGGGAGGACGTGACATGTGGTTAATGAGGTTCTCCTGCAGAGAGCTGTGGTAAAAAAAAAAAATTCTGACAAAGAAATGAAGCTTTTAAGTGAAATGTGATGGGAAAAAATGTGACTATTTTCCATAATCAAGCGGAATTTCCCAAAGAACCCAGACCATCTTATCGCATCTCATATCTGTAGGAAACCCATATAATGAGTACTGGAATTAGGATTTTTCATTTTAAGTTCGCAAAGAATAGAATTTTAAAAAATATATATATTTTCTTCTTAAAAAAAAATCAGATGGCCCTTATGTACGCGGGGCCCAGTTCGAAAATAATAGCAGGGGCCAGAGGCGTCTTAATTTTCGTGATTCTTTGCACCGATTTTATATATTCTGTGGGAGAGGGGAATCGGAAATTCAGAAATTAAAAATCATGAAAATTCAAAATGAATGAAGGAAGTAATTTCAGAATTGAGGAAAATTCCAGAATTTGTGAAAGAAATGATTGTTATCTTAAGTGTGGAGCCCTGGCGCAACTACACCTGTCTAACACCCCCCCCCGAGGGCGGCTGTGCTCATGTGTATGACATGCGGCACATGTTCTTTTCAGAAATACACACTTTCAATTCCATTCCGTACATCAATATTTTGCTCCATGATCTATTTGAGATATTCGAAAGCATTTCAGTGTACTATAATCCAGTCTGACTGTTTCTCTTGCCAATTTATGTTTATAAAAAAAAACGCCTTCAATTTTAATGTTTTCAATTGATTACATGCCCTGTGATCAATGCATTACCACGAGTATAAAATTTTTCGTTTCTTGAAGATTGTTTTGAAAAATTACAAAATATTACGTTTCAAGGCAAATTACTTATTGTGTGTTACATATAGTTTTATTTTGTATAGTTTAATCAGTGAAATGCTCATTTATTGCCAAACCGAGTTTTGTAAATTGAGTTTGAGTATTTTTGATTTGTCATTAGTAGAAATCAAATTGGTGTCAAATTTATGCTTCGGAATTATTTCAATTAATGTTTTGAATAATGTAAAACATTGAGATATATATACCATATATACGTACATGAATATATGGGTTTTGTGTAAATAATGTATTTTATGTGAACTTTGCGATGAATAAAACTAAAAATCTAGAAATGCCATTTAATTTATACACGTTAATGGTTTTATATTATTATGTGTATTTTTGAATATTATTCATTCCCTGAATCATGTTATTGATGTGTCTCATGACCCGAAATGTATGACAGAGGTGCTGCCAGTGTCATCTTTAAAACATCCGAAAGGGTTGTACAAATCCACTTACAGCCAGAAATTTGTGAACTATGAATCGCGACCCAAATTTGATTCACAGAAACTGTCTAGTCACATAAATGCTCGTATTGCTTCAATGGTTTCACCAATTTCGAAAAACATAGTCACATGGGTTGTGATCTTCTTGATTTTAGGTCACTGCTGAAAATGATAAGAACCCCTGCCTCACAACAATACAAGTTTTAAGCATTATACTTTTCTCACAATTTGAAATACAGATGGCAGCACTCTCTAACTTCACACAATACTATATACGCACCAGAGCAAATAGTCGAGGCACCTAAAATAGGGTTATGAGATTCGAAAACTGAGAAAAGGCACCTTTAAGAATCAGTATTTTAAATTTTGTTCGCATCCTATTTTCTTTGTTTCTGATTGGAAGAAGTAAACCTCCCGTCCCCATTGAGTACACAGCATTAGATGTTGGTGAGCAAACAATAGTACTCTTAAAATGTATGTCGATGCTTCCTTCTTCCAGAGCTGTTTTTCAGAGACTGTCTTTTCCATATTATCCTGGAACAGGCGAGCCTGGTCAACACCCCTTATAGGTAAGAAAGCCTCCAAAATACGTTTGGATATACTGCTGAGTCACAACTAGTGGCGTAGCCCGATTTGGGCGAGATCGGCTCGCATTTGCGCCTCGAAGTTGGGAACCACAGAAAACCAACTTCAGCCGACCATCACTGTGGCGGCGGTGGGGAAAACGTACGAAACTCGGAACGAGCATCGTATACATGTCAGTTATACACACATAGTGGATTCGCACCCCGGTCACTGCCATTTTACGGGCACCTTGTGCAGCAGAAGAAGAGGTGGGGGGGGGGGACTCCTTTGAGTAGGGCTGTAACTGAATACTTTCTCTGCCGATAAAGCTCTATTTTTGTGCCCCCGGTGAAATGTAAAACCCAACCCGCACGGGTAAATTGCTTATATCCCGGGAGGGACGGAGCCTGGGTCGTGTCTGCTCTGTCGGTGTAATGTAAAAGGAGCAATTAAAGGATGAATTCGGTGACCCTTCTAGTCCAGCATCCGAACACCAACCTTCCCCCCTCCCCGTTTCTTCCTAGATGGGGCCCTGCCAATGAAAGAAAGAGAGCGTGATATATATCAGATCCGTCTCAAAAACCCTCCATTGAGGCTGACCCCTAGGCAAAATTATGTTCTGAAGCCCAAATCTAGAATTGAAAGCTCCCAACAATTCATGCTTACTGTCGGGGAATCATATCATCACGACGATCTCTTTGCACTTGAGGCACCCTCAGGACACACTAATAGACAAAGGTCATAAGTTTCTATCCCACCCCCTCACATAAAACACATCAATGGGTCAACTGCACCTAGTTGCCCGGTTCCAGAATGGACGGCATTGGAACTTAGCCATGGCGCTCGTTTCCCAGTGCTAGGGCCGAAACTTGATGCTTGATCAGCAGAAGCAAGCACGCATATTGGCTAATTGGCGTTCGTTGTAATGTTAAAGGGTGAAATATGCAACCACCCCCACTCTGATCCGGCACCCGAGGCACAAGATCCGCCTGTCCCCCCCCCCCAGTTGAGCCCTACCCAGTGCACAACGTACCCATATATTCAATAGCTAGAGGAATATAAAGACATATTGACGTAAATTTGAAAAAAAATTTAATTTTGTTGCTGTGAGAAACAAACATCTGTAAAATATGTTCAATGGTGGGCGAACCTATTCAAATTGTAGGGGGGGGGGCGGGTAAGATTGGTGCACGAAGTCGATGATGGCCGCGAAGATGACAAGTTCACGACTGGTACACGCGCACAAAACGGGATATTTTCCCGGTGCAAATCGGACAGTTTTGCAAGAAGCCGACGCACGACAGACACGTGACGAGGTGTCCACACTGCAGCAGGACGCAGTCGATGATCCTGTCGAAGCAGATCTTGCAGACCTCTCTGTCGTCGATGTCGTCGTCGTCGGAATCCGATGCGTCGGCGCGAAAGAACTTCGGTGAGTTCTTGTGCAGGGCTGTCTCCACTTTCTGGACTAAATCTTTCCTCTCTGTGCAGTCCGATATGTTCAAGTCGTATTTCTCGGCGATGGCCTTCAGGATGATGACTCCAATTTTCGAGACTCCTCTGCGGGTCTTTCTGTAGTCTTTCATCAGAGTGTCCAAGTTACGGTAGCCCTCCCGCTGGCGAATCCATTGTTCGAAGTTTGCGCACCGCATTATGGTTTGGACGATGTTTTCCTTCTTCTTGCGGCCGCAGAATGGATGCTCGTGGCCATCCAGGTAGGCGGTCAATTCTGAGACCCCGATCTTCGATAGTACGGCTGGATCCAGGTAAAAAGTCCCGTATATGTAACAGGATGCTCCGAGTCCAGCTTTTTCCCTGTAGGCCTCACAGAATTTGTGCTGGCAAATCTTGTCGCGGTTCATCGGTATCGGCGGAAGTTCGGTGCTGTTGTGCTGGTTCAGTTGTGTCTCGCCAGGAAGGCTTTTGTGGTTCATCATCGGACTCGGTTGGGATTCCATCGGATGGCTGTTTCTTAATTTTTAGAATGAACCGTCTACCGCGACTGCGTGATTCGAACGAACTGTTCTGTCTATCGATCTCTGGCCTTACTTATATACACGGGACGATGAAGTGATTGTTCGGCGAATTGTCGTGGTTACAAGGTAAAAGAAGTATCCGTGACTTTGTTTCTGTTTGGATTCAACGGCCGGGCTTTTCCATTTAACAGCCTGGTGCGAGAAAAGTTTTACAGCGACCTCTCCAATATTACGAGAGAGATCTAATAAGGAGTTGGCCTCAATATAATTTAGTTTTCCAATACAATATAGTTTTTGTTCTGCCCATACCAATTTAAGGGCCCCGATAAAAGTCTTGGAATTCGTATCCGCCATAAAAAGTCTTTCCGAGGAGGCTCCAGAAAGCAGGGCCGTCTGAATGCATGGGCGTACTGGATAGTGCAGGTGCTTGAGGGTTCTAGCGTTAAGGAGACATATGCAGAACAAAATAATGCCTAATACTTGAAATTCGATTTTGAATCTGAAAGGGTGACGGGCCCAGAGAGTATTTTTCTGATGTCCGATTCCCTTCTCCCACAGAATATATGGAATCAGGCCGAGGGTGGGTCCAAAATCACGTATTCAGATGCCTCTGGCCCCGCTATTATTTTATTACTTGCACACCGGGCCCCGCGTCTGGTAAGGGCCACCCTTGTATTTTTTTCCCTCACCAGACTCAGATAACGTCATCTAATGGGTCTTCCCTCCCCCCCCCCCGGATAGATAAAAGCAATTATCGATTGCATTTACGGACGAACTTTAACGACTGACCTTGCTTTCGTAGCCATTGGATACGCGCAGTAAAAAGAAGAGAATCAGCGGCGTAACAGGTTGTCGTAACGCGTCCTTTTGAACGCTTCGTGATGGAAACAACGATTCATCACCCGCATCGCCGCCATCGTCATCACCGACAGAGCACCTCGTTTTTCGTATGAGATTTCGGGAATCCCCTCTTCAAAATACAATGTGCTTGGAAGAAGACAACGCCGTGAAGTCCCCCAAAGTCGCCACGAGATTTCCCGACGGGGCCAACGAGGGTGAGGTCCGATTCCCCGACAAATTACCGAACGTACCCGACAACGTCAATGGCAGTCTCAGTCCTCGTGCGTCGGGTACGAAGGACATCGTACATGTCCCAAGTAAGTACGCTATATCTCATGCGATATTTATTGTTGTGCACCCACACATGCTCAACTAATGGCCCGCGGGTCAAATGTGGCCCTCGGAATCATCTGATGTGGCCCGTGACCTCAAACCTAATTTTGTAAAAATGAACTAAGCGGCAAATTTATAGATCACATGAGTGACCAACAGCTAATTCCCAGATCGCTTAAGGGACCCGCGGTGCAGTTGCACCTCACGTAAGTGGGTCCGTGGCACATTTCTAGGTCACTTAAGTGACCTGCGGTACATCTACAGTAAATTTGAATGACTGACCCGCGGCATAGTTCCAGATCACTTGAAGCACTCGCGATACATTCATAGACCACTTGAGTAATCCACGGCATAATCGCAGATCATTCAAGGGATCCGTGGCACTTACCAGACTACTTGAGTGATCCACGGCATAATCCCAGATCACTTAAGTGACCCGCGGCTTATTTACAAAACAATTGAATAATGTGCAACTGCATCGCAGGTAACTCAAGTGATCCGTATTTACGCCGTGGGACCCTCAAGTGATCAGTGGCACTCTTACAGATCACTTTAATGACTCACCGCACTGTCTCAGATCACTTTAATGACTCCCCGCACTGTCTCAGATCACTTTAATGACTCCCCGCACTGTCTCAGATCACTCAAGCAGCAAGCCACACATTTACAGATTACTTAATTGATCTGCGGCACAGTACCAGAGCACTTAAGCGACCAGTGGTGCAGTTCCACATCACTCAAATGGCTCGCGGAACGTTTTTCAGATCACATATGTGACCTACGGCGCTGTATTGTATGTTGAATTTTTTTATGGTGCTTAGCCCCCTCGCCCCCTCCCCTTCTAAAAAATTACTATGTGCATTATTATTAAGGGGGAACAGTGCCGCCTTGACGCTTGGGCTCACCGGGAGTCTCAGTTCAGAGGGGCTCTCACAAGAATGAGATTGGTAAACATTTCCGAGAGTAAGCATAAACGGGTAGGTGGGCATTTCTAGCCGGGTATCAGTGGCGTCGGAGCTGCGGGCTGCAGTGGGTGCTCGAGCACCCTTAGTATTTGGCAGCACCGAACTGAGCACCCCCCAAAATTAATTAATCAAGAAATCAAAATCCCATGTATAAAGACCAAGTCGAGCACCCACAGGTCTAAAACACTTCGGACGCCTCTGCCGGGTATAGTCAACACCAGCTATAGCAGAGCTGGTATTGACATAGCTGGTGCTGGTATAGTCAACACAGACCAGGCCTTGCGCTTGCAGCAAGGGTCTTAGACAGAGGGCTGGGGGGGGGGGGGCCGGGAAGGGGCGCCTTTCGGACACCCTCCGGTGGGCGTCTTGGCCCGGCACCCCTAGCTCTCCCCAGCGCGACCCAACCCGCAAGGGTAAAAGGCTTATATCCCTGGAGGGACAGAGCCTGGGCCGCGACTGGTTTGTCGGTATAGTCAACACATCGCCCCCCCCCCCCCCATAGATGATCTTATCTATAGAACGGGAGGGGACGGTGTGGGTATGGTGCCTCAGAAAATTCGCTTTACCCTGGTGTGGGAGTGGGGGGGGGGCGCACGAAGCTATTAAGTCTCAAACAGCTTATGTGGGAGGGAGGCCAAGTTCCGGGGTTTATGCCACACAATTCTCTCGTATCAGTCAACAGATCATCGCTCAGTCGCCACGGTTTGGAGCTGCTTTTCGCGATGTCAGGAACATGGTTGCTGTGACACCGATCGATTAAGGCAGAAGCCGCCTCAATTGTGTGTGGACATCCAGAGGGCGCTCGCAGCACGATATCATTTTCGGCAGAACGAAAAATCTCGCAGACGGAATAATAAAGAACAAAGGAATAGTGGGAGGGGAATGGAAGACGCAGACGCTGTTTGAGACGAGTCTTTTTGTTTCAAGGGGGGAAAGAGGAAGAGGATAGTTCTTTTTTGGATGGTATCCTCTCCTTTTTCCTCTACATCTGTCATCCGAACATGTGCTTTATGGTCTCTGTAAAAACAGCCATCATCCACAAGTTAAGGAACAAACTTTTGCAGCGACTCGGTAAGGATTTGCTCTTTGATTCTTCTCTCCTCTCAAATTCCTTTTATCCCATATGTCAGCTTAACAGTTACCAAAGAAATTCTTACTTAATAGATCGGTAGTTCTTGACCAGGGGCGTCCTTGGGGATCCTTGGATGGGATTCAATGAGAATGCAATTAACTTATAGTTTTTGCATTATCATGTATGCGCTGAATATTATTCTGTAAAGGTGTCGGTACCTTCTTCTTATTGGCATAAAAGGTCCGTGGAACGCGAAAGGTTAAGAACTCCCTGCTGTAAGTGAACGAAACCGAAAATTCATTGAAAAAGATCTTACGTAGAAATAGATTTCTGTATTTAATATACCTGTACTGTATGGAGGTCGAACTCGGTTATAACGGCGTCTAGGACCACAGAAACCGAGTGATTGTTTTCAGTTAAATCGGTTTAAAACCGTAAATTTGGCTAAAACTGAATGTTGGGATGATGCCGTGGTTCTTCCACACACAAACGTTTTACGAGAAAGTTTCATCACGAAAATCACTAATTTTCAAAACACTTAAACGACTCTTGATACAATAAAGTGTCACAGAATTAGAGATAAATAGACAACAATATGCATATCTTATAGCACTACTCACCTGCATCTGTGTATATGTCAACCCCCCTTTTTCTCATACAGCACTGGAGGCACAAACCCCTTTTCATACAGGCTTTTTGTAAAAAAGTTTGAACGGTATATAATTGCAGTAACGGCGATAAATCTTTGAAACCGATATCTTTATTCAATATTTAAGAAATTAAAAGGCAGAAGATGATAAAAGCAGGTTCTCCATTGTGTTCTAAACCACCACCCTCTTATTAGTATATATATATATATATATATATATATATAAATACACAACAGGGTCGCATGTACATATTTGGAGGTTAGAACCCTTGACCCATGGTTCAAGTTAAAATTTTGATAAGCCATGGGTTTAGAATGGGTCGCACCAGTCAAATACACTTGGAGAATGGGCATCTAAAGGGTCGCACGTACATGTTTGGAGCCTAGGACACTTGACCCATGGTTCAAGTTGGAGTTTTGACAAGGAGGGGGTAAATGGGTTCCATATTGTATATTGCATGTTTTTTCACTCGTAATACCGTACTGAGGGAGAAAATAATGCTGAGGTAAAGAAGAAAAAAATGAATTTCCGTTTACAGGATTACCAATGAAGCGTTTTGATGAGGGAGAACACAAAGAGAAAACTCGAATATATATTTCTACGATCTACGCTGAGATATCTCGCTCTTATATAATACAAATACAAAACCACAACAAGCAAAATGCCCAACGAGGGGGCTGAGAAAAAGATGGCCATAGCAAATATGGATGCCATATATCGCTCTTGTACGGAAATACATTTACAAAGTGTACAAAAATATGATAAAGTTCTCCACGGAAGCATTTCAGAGTTAAAGCGACGTATGGGAAATTATCAGCTCTAATTTAGTTGTAATAGTTTCACCTCTTTGAAATTAAAATTTGAAGAAACGTGTGAAAAATCAAAGATTTTATGCGATTTATAGTAAAAAAATGCAAATCTGTTCAATTTGCAACTCTCATTTTTTTTATTTGTACCGAGAAAAATTCACCCCGTAAATTTTGAAGAAAATGTTCCGAGACATCGATGGTTGAAAGTAGTACCAGTAGTAGCAGATGGTATTAAATGTTAAACATTTTGACAGTCAGTTTACATATTCTGAGTAAGCATTATATGTTGTCATCTTGTTAAATAGTTTACCACAAATTTAATCTATAATTTTGTTCTTGAAAACCCGTTGATTTGTCAAGACAAGTTAAAAAAAAGTTCAAGAAGCTTCCACCAGGTGGCATTATGGTTGTTCTTATCGCGCAGTGCATGTCCGATTTCGTACAGCCGGAAACTTCTTCCATCGCTCTATCATCACCCATTCAAAAGTGTTATGGTCATTTAAAAATCTCGTATGCAGTGACACATGCGCAACCTCTTGCAATCATTTTCAACCTCTAAGAGTTATTTTGGGATGTCCGGGAGCAAAAAGGATAAATATTAAGAAAAGTAAGGAACATTGGAAATTTCACATAATATATATCTTGGATAATTTCTAAAATATGGTAGATAGAAGCATGGAAGTTTCGTAGTGGTATAGTAATACGAGTATGCACCTAATGATAAGAAAGGTTAGAACGCCATCTAGTGGAGAATTTAGGAACTTTTCGTGTTATATTGAAATCTAAGCAAGATAGACAAAAATTTCTAATATCTAGATGAGTAATTTAGGAATTCTAATAACTAGATGTGTAATTTAGGAATTCTAATAACTAGATGTGTAATTTAGGAATTCTAATAACTAGATGTGTAATTTAGGAATTCTAATAACTAAATGTGTAATTTAGGAATTCTAATAACTAGATGTGTAATTTAGGAATTCTAATAACTTGATGTGTAATTTATGAGGTCGTGGTAGTATAGGGACGTGTTTTGGGGCCCTCATGGGCATCAAAAGTTCGCCAATTGTACCAAAGGCTGGTCATCACTATGCTTCCTTTCGGCCAGGAATTAGACCATAAACGGTATAGCTACATTTTAATTATTTTAAAAGGGTCCTCTGCTCGAAAATCACGAGCTCCCGCAAAATTAGGCAACACTTGGCACTCGAAAGGCCGCAAAAGAAGTGAGAGATAACTTCTACCTCTTTCTTCTCTTTTTTGAGATGTTACTTCTACCCCACAAAAAAGCTCTAATCTTAGCGAACAGTGAGAATGTTATTAATTTGTTTTAATGTCTGACGCCTCCCAGCGTAAGCCAAGACGTGGCGTAGAGGTTTCGTCTGCTATGTGCATGAAAAGTGGAAGCTACGACATAGTAAAAGCTGGAAAAAAAAAACGCATCTCTTTCTGATTAATATGACTAAGCAATCGCAAAAGTTCAAATATTTTGATAGGGGAAAATGGCGATCACGCACGACGCCAATTATCGTGTCGCACCGATATCCCATAACTTGTCACGAGTCGAAAACAGAATGTTTCCGTACCTAAATCAGAGAAACGCGAGCTTCTATTTGGGTTTTTACATTTTGTCTATTTGATCAAGTTTCTTGACTTTACCAAGTGACGGAGCCAAACTTCGCAGCAATGTTATTTGATGGATAAATATTTAACGTTTATTTTATTTTATTTTTTGTATATAAAACAGGTTATCCAGAAAATATTATTTCTCAACAGTCCAGCTTGGACGAAAATCAGCCGGGTTCCGACACTGAAAAAGAAGAAGAAGAAAAAGACAAAGAAGCTACCAATCACAAGACAGATAGTCAAATCACTTCGATCAAGATGAAATCTGAAATCCCCGAATGTGCCTCGTCCGAAGATACCGAATGGTACTTGTATACATGACTAGAATTAACTCGAGATAATCAATTATTTATTGTGCTTCTTTTTCGGTCGGAATCAAAGAATTGGTCAATTGCTTTTGTTGTTTTTACCCTCTTTCATTTTGTGTAGGAAACAGATGAAGAACAGGAGCTTCATCCTCCGCAAAGTGCACACGTTGGTGAGAGTTTTCCAAGAGAGGGCAGAAAAAGTCAAAGAGAGAATAACGCAACCGCCTACGCCTTCACCGAGTAAGTCATCGGGTCCACATCTAGCATCCCTGTATAAAATACAGTAGAATCAGGCCTAATAAGGCGGACCGGATAACTGAAAAAGCCGGATAGGCCGGAGTTCTATAAATGCTCACTTCATACCCCCACCATACCATTAAAAATACCATTTTAAAATCAAAACTGCTCCTATTCATATTGGGTCAGTACATCATGCATAAATGCAATGTACTTTATACATAAATGTACACATAATTTCAATGTTTGTTATGCACATTTTAAAAATTTGTTACAGAAAAACGAAGTCCAAGAATATAGATATTGCTACGAAAACTATACAAATAGTTCTTATTTATTATTTATTATGCCATTTTTTGCCTGTATGTGAAAATTATCTTATGTGAAAATGAAAATGAACGCATTAACTCTGTAAATATGTCCAAATTAGCAACAAACTTAGAAGTTTGGTGACAGCTAAGATGATTTGGCAGCAACGTCATGGCGCAAAGAGACTAGGCCGGATAGTCGCAAGCAGGATAGTCGAGATAGTCGATTCTACTGTACTCCTATCCTATTTACTCAGTTTCAACGAAAAATTCCCGGAATCACACAAACGCACGCACGCACGCACGCACGCGCAAACAATTTTTAGCGGTCACGTATGGTGCGCCATCTATTTAATATCGATAGCACTAGATATTATAATGTATCATCTCAGACTCCCTACATTTGCATTCTGGATCTTTTTTTCACTCCGTGGCAACTTATTGTCGTTTATTTAGTCTTTCTCGATCTTTTTACAACTGCAGTGGTTGAAAAATTTTACGTACTGGCAAAAATAAGGGAATTAATTTTCGGACCGGAAAAAACTGGATAAATGGGAGAAGCAATTTCGCCGAATGACAAAAAAAAGTAAATTAGAGAAATAGTTTATGGACCGGCTAAAAAAAAAGTAAATGAATGGGAGGAAGGATTTGCGGGCTGCAAAAAATAAATAAAGGAGAGAAATGAGTACCAAATAAGTCTTGTCGGATTGCTTTATCACGACACAGTGACTTCTCTACTAATTAGACAACCTGGAGACATCATTATTTTATGGTCTGGATTTGCTATATCTGAGATATTTTTCTTTGCATTTACAGCACCTCCACCAGGAATATCCAGGGGAAGTGCAGATTCTTGTCGAGGTAATCGCCCGAGACTCGAATCCCTCATCCGACAAGAAGACTTCGAAGAGATCAAAGAAGCTCACCAAGAGCGTACCGTCAACTTCGGGTGCTGCAGAGTCCACAAGAAGTTTTTGCCGATATTTCCAAAGGTTCTTGACCCACAAAGTGAGCCATTAACAAAAATTCTAACACATCACACATGCAGGGCCGCCCTCACCCCACGCGGGGCCCGTAGCGAAATCGATAGCAGGACCAGAGAAGCGCCTTCACAATTTAGGGGTCCCTTGGCCCTAATTTTAAATATTCTGGAGAGAGGAGAATCGGCATTCGAAAAAATTAATGCATAATATACGGGAATGCCGAAAATATCTTATATATATAGACACAATTAAATGTGAATTAACACAAAAATTAATGGAAATTTCTTTCGAATTGATGAAAATTTGAAACTGAAGTTTTTTAAATTAATGAAAGAAATAATTCCGGAACTAAGAGAAAAAATAGGACCTAATGAAAGAATTTATGTGAGACCTAATGAAAGAATTTATCTGAGACCTAATGAAAGAAATTATCCGATACCTAATGAAAGAAATTATCCGATAACTGATGAAAGAAATTATCCGATACCTAATGAAAGAAATTATCCGATACCTAATGAAAGAAATTATCCGATACCTAATGAAAGAAATTATCTGAGAACTGATGAAAGAAATTATCCGATACCTAATGAAAGAATTTATGTGAGACCTAATGAAAGAATTTATCTGAGACCTAATGAAAGAATTTATCTGAGACCTAATGAAAGAAATTATCTGAGAACTGATGAAAGAAATTTTCTGAGACCTAATGAAAGAATTTATCTGAGACCTAATGAAAGAAATTATCTGAGACCTGATGAAAGAAATTATCCGATACCTAATGAAAGAATTTATGTGAGACCTAATGAAAAAAATTATCTGAGAATTGATGGAAGAAATTATCCGATACCTAATGAAAGAATTTATGTGAGACCTAATGAAAGAATTTATGTGAGACCTAATGAAAGAAATTATCTGAGAACTGATGAAAGAAATTTTCTGAGACCTAATGAAAGAATTTATCTGAGACCTAATGAAAGAATTTATCTGAGACCTAATGAAAGAAATTATCCGATAACTGATGAAAGAAATTATCCGATACCTAATGAAAGAAATTATCCGATAACTGATGAAAGAAATTATCCGATACCTAATGAAAGAAATTATCCGATACCTAATGAAAGAAATTATCCGATACCTAATGAAAGAAATTATCTGAGAACTGATGAAAGAAATTATCCGATACCTAATGAAAGAATTTATGTGAGACCTAATGAAAGAATTTATCTGAGACCTAATGAAAGAATTTATCTGAGACCTAATGAAAGAAATTATCTGAGAACTGATGAAAGAAATTTTCTGAGACCTAATGAAAGAATTTATCTGAGACCTAATGAAAGAATTTATCTGAGACCTAATGAAAGAAATTATCTGAGAACTGATGAAAGAAATTTTCTGAGACCTAATGAAAGAATTTATCTGAGACCTAATGAAAGAAATTATCTGAGACCTGATGAAAGAAATTATCCGATACCTAATGAAAGAATTTATGTGAGACCTAATGAAAAAAATTATCTGAGAATTGATGGAAGAAATTATCCGATACCTAATGAAAGAATTTATGTGAGACCTAATGAAAGAATTTATGTGAGACCTAATGAAAGAAATTATCTGAGAACTGATGAAAGAAATTTTCTGAGACCTAATGAAAGAATTTATCTGAGACCTAATGAAAGAAATTATCCGATACCTAATGAAAGAAATTATCCGATAACTGATGAAAGAAATTATCCGATACCTAATGAAAGAAATTATCCGATACCTAATGAAAGAAATTATCCGATACCTAATGAAAGAAATTATCTGAGAACTGATGAAAGAAATTATCCGATACCTAATGAAAGAATTTATGTGAGACCTAATGAAAGAATTTATCTGAGACCTAATGAAAGAATTTATCTGAGACCTAATGAAAGAAATTATCTGAGAACTGATGAAAGAAATTTTCTGAGACCTAATGAAAGAATTTATCTGAGACCTAATGAAAGAAATTATCTGAGACCTGATGAAAGAAATTATCCGATACCTAATGAAAGAATTTATGTGAGACCTAATGAAAGAATTTATGTGAGACCTAATGAAAGAAATTATCTGAGAACTGATGAAAGAAATTTTCTGAGACCTAATGAAAGAATTTATCTGAGACCTAATGAAAGAATTTATCTGAGACCTAATGAAAGAAATTATCTGAGAACTGATGAAAGAAATTTTCTGAGACCTAATGAAAGAATTTATCTGAGACCTAATGAAAGAAATTATCTGAGACCTGATGAAAGAAATTATCCGATACCTAATGAAAGAATTTATGTGAGACCTAATGAAAAAAATTATCTGAGAATTGATGGAAGAAATTATCCGATACCTAATGAAAGAATTTATGTGAGACCTAATGAAAGAATTTATCTGAGACCTAATGAAAGAAATTATCCGATACCTAATGAAAGAAATTATCCGATAACTGATGAAAGAAATTTTCTGAGACCTAATGAAAGAATTTATCTGAGACCTTATGAAAGACATTATCCGATACCTAATGAAAGAATTTATCTCAGACCTAATGAAAGAAATTATCCGATACCTAATGAAAGAATTTATGTGAGACCTAATGAAAAAAATTATCTGAGAATTGATGGAAGAAATTATGCGATACCTAATGAAAGAATTTTTTTTTAATAATAACGTGATCCTCACGTATTCCCAAGGGATCAGCATGATCCGTCCAGGGAATTTGTTAGTGTTAGTAAATATCCATGCCCGAACCCAGACCTGCACAGTGAGAAGCTAGTTCTCTAACCACCTCAACTGCCAGGCGGCAGAGAGACCTGATGAAATAAATTATTTGAGAACTGACGAAAGAAATTATCTGAGAAATGATTGAAAGAAATAATTCCAGTATGAGTCAAAAATCAGAATTTATATAAGAAATATTTGCAGAATTCATGAAAAAACAAAAATTATGAAATAAATAATTCTAAAATTTGTGCAAAAGGTAATTTCAAAATTTTTGAAAAAAACAAAATTCAGAATTCCGTAGTTGAAGCTCAGACGCCTTGTTTACCGCAAAAAAAGTATTTGATATGCAGGATGTCCCATAAATTCGTAACCAGTTTAAAAATTAATTAAAAAAATTGAAGGAATTGGTATATTTGAATGCGCAGACATTGAGAAAAGACTATTTCACGAAGGGATATTTTTGTTTTTCCGATACACAAAAAATCGTTCAAAATTTTGTCGATAGAGGGCTCTTCACAAAATTTAATCACTGGAAATATTCGAATCGGAGTCCTATAAAATGCGGGGTATAGGATTAGCAGCTCATTTCTGAATTTTCCTGTTACTGGCACGCACAAATTGCCATTGTGATGTTAACATTGGCGGATTGAGTATTAATGTTGAAGTTGTTTTACCTCAGCTACGAATTGCTGGCTGGAGCTTTACGAACGTTTCGGACACAGAATAGAGAAAAGAAAGGTTCGGGTCCAATCACTCCTGTCGGATTGGTTCCCCACGCCCTCTATCGAAGTTTTTTTTTGTACCAAAAAAAAATCCCTTTTAGTGAGAATAACTTTTCACAAGCCGCTTTCAATTTTTATGAATTTTTAAACTGTTTGCGAATTTATTGGACACCCTGTATGTATTTTTCACTTCCACTACCGTAACTGCGGGACTTCGTGCGACCGCGCCAGTGGCAATACCCCCCTGAAGGTGACTCTGATCGCGTGAACCAGGAATATATGTGTCTCGACAATTTTTTTCGACGCCAAAAATTTAGAATTGTCCATACACCCTTCAATCCAAACAACAAGTCTACTCAATTTTATGAATAGTATTCAAATGTAACACGGAGTCCTTGTTTGCAGGTAAAATCTACATCTCGTGGCTGTTCTTTGTGATGATGAGCTATGTTTACAACGCATGGGTCATCGTCCTCAGGGCCGTGTTTCCTTACCAGACACCCGACAACCTGCCGATCTTCCTGACGTTCGACTATTTGGCGGATGTCATATACGTCATTGACATCTTCCTCTTCAAAGTCAGGTTGCAGTTTTTGCACGATGGCTTCTGGGTGGTGAGTAGTTGTTAATTAAGCATTTTAATTAACGTTGTGGTGATGTCCCACAAGCTGCAACGGGGCCTTATAAGCTGCCTGATAGTTTGAAATCATAGATCAAGGGGTGTTCAACCTTTTGAAAAATGCCGGTCATTTCATTGGTTTGAAAACGTGTCCCGAGCCCCTTTAAGTGATTTACTGCGGCCTTGATCTACAGTTGAGAAATTACCAGGGTTCACTTAATTGAAATAAGAATGCGCCAAGGTCAACTTAATTGAAATAAGAATGCGCCAAGGTCAACTTAATTGAAGTTAGAATTTGCCACCGTCCACTTAAGTGATTTGGAATAACGCCCAGGCCACTTAAATGATATGGGAATGCACCAAGAAACCACTGAATTGAAGTGGAAAAGTGGCGCGGGTCACTTTAGTGATGACGATAGAAGTTCGACAGCTCCCCCAGGTCATTTAAAGTAATTCTAAATGTGCCCCAGGTCACTCGATTTGTAAATATGCCGTAGACCACTTAATTGAAGTGAGAATGTGACGCGGGTTACTTCAGCTACCCGGAACAGCGTTCCAGGCCCTTCAAGTGATCTGTCAATGTGCAGCGGGTCACTGAAGTCCTTTGGGAATGTGCCGCTTGGCTCATTTTTACAAAATCAGGTTCTAGGTCGCGGACCACATCAGATTACTCCGAAGACCGTGGGTTGAGCATGTGCGCCGTAGAACCTGGCCTAAATATCTCTCTTGTGCATAAAATGACCGTGGTGTGACGAACACCAGACATTTATCGCGTGAACATTGGATAGTTTCTCGGTACAACCCTTTGATGAACTTCACTGCAAGTTTAGTTTCCTTGCTGAGAAGTTTCAGACCATCCGTTTCTCGATTAGCTCTTATGCGGATTGGCTGATCAGAACAGTGTTCTTCAACTTCTCTAAACCTGCAGAACGGTTGAAACAGGTGAAAAATTTGGCGAATCGGTTGAAAGGGGGGGGGGGTGAAGAGGGGCGGGGATAATTTGCGCACCAGCAATAAGTGAGTTCATAGACCTGCTGATGATAAACAGGAAACCAATATTGATTGTATGCTATTTAATTAGAACAGAGTCGCAACTAGTAGGGAGCAGGCGGGTCTAGCCCTACGGTCCAGCACCCTGGACCGTAGGGGAGAAGAATTTACCATTTAGCTGAATGAATGAACACCAGGGGCTCTGCCACCGGACTTATCCCGTTGCCGAGATCTCTTACAGTCCAGCTTCGTGGCAGAGTCTGGGACAAAGTGAGTACACCTAACAGTCTGAGTGTGTAGCTAGTGTTGTGTTTGATATTTCAGTGCTGCCATCTATACTTCAAATTGTGAGTGAAGTGTAATGATTGAATATTTGTAACGTTGTAGGTCTGTTGCTCTCTGTGGCGAGACTTTTTAACGGGGAGATCGGCTCGCATTCGCTCCTTGAAGTTGGAAACCACAGAAAACCAACTTCAGCAGACCGCCACTGTGGCGCCGGTGGGGCTCGAGCCCGGTTCCTCGCGATGCGAGTCCGTCACTATGACCACTCGACCACCACAGCGGCTTTACCATTTAGCTGCTTCTTCTACATTATATGGGGTGGGGAGGGGCAAAATGCGCGCTTCCTCTTGCCGACTAAGTATCTAATTGCGGCCCTGGTCTAGAATTAAGAAATCTTAACTTTGAGCGGCCAGAAAACAGTCGTAGCATATTGTACTTTTTCTTTTTTTTCAAACCGAGCACAACCAATACCATCTGTAGCAGAAAGCCTCCGCCGGAAGCTCGTGACATCAATGAAGAAGTTGTTTCACCTGTATTCATTGGAAATAGCAGGTCATATGCGATATCTTTACCTTTTTTTTGTAGTACGTCCAATGACGTAGGTGAAATAACTTCTTCAATGACGTCACAAGCTTCGCGCGGAGGCTTTCTGCTATAGACGATGTTGGCACGGTGTTTATATATTTGATCAAGTTCTTATTCTGTCACCTAGGCAACGAAAAAAGCGCGGGGAAAATCCCGCCATTCATTAATGAATGAATTCCTGAATATTTTTTATGAATGAACGATGAAAGACGTTGATTGGTCAATGACCTCTACCGTAGTACTACTACTAGCAAACGTAGTACTATACGGATGTAAACAATAAAGGTCAAATGAAGGTGATATCTATATATGGAAGTTTGCCTCTGATGTCATTCATTCACAACTTTGCACTGTTCATTCATAAACTTTTACTACCAAATATGGAAATCTTTCACGTGACGTAACTGAGGGCTCGACCAATTAAGTTCCAGTATTTTACAACCGCTCGTTTAATTTCGTATATTCAGGCTTTATCAATTTCAAAAGCGTTTCTAATGAGAAAATTCGATGCAAATTTTAAGTTTGACATTTCACACTTGTACACGCAGTCTAATAACTCGATTACAACGACCTCGGTTGTAACGTCAATATTTGGCTGTTCACGCTGATTCCCATAGAGAATAATGTTGATCACGGGTGCACAACAACCCCCCAGCCCGCGGGCCAAATGCGGCCAGCCAAGAGAGTCCATCCGGCCCGCTTAAGGTGTTCCGGTAGAAACGTATTCATACACGCAACACAATAAATACCTGCGCTTGATCATATTTCCTTTATGAAAATACGGGAAATCGGGATCCATACGGATTATCAACAATTATCGCCAAAGCAATTGTCAAATGCCAAGTACAGCCAAAAAAAATTGTGTAAAGCAAGCGAAGTTGCGAATTATGATAAAAAAGAAAAATGGTGAAAAGCAAGTAAAGATGCCAACTATCGCTGAAAATATGTCTTGAGAGTGAGTGAGTGACAAGGAAGGTGACAGACCAAAAGAGTGAATGACCAAAGACGGTGAGCGACCAAACGAGTGACGTAGAACGTGTACAAGCATATGAATGACTGAAGGAGTGATCTATAGAGCGAGAAACTAGACCT
This sequence comes from Pholcus phalangioides, assembly GCF_987345545.1. NCBI lineage: Eukaryota > Metazoa > Arthropoda > Arachnida > Araneae > Pholcidae > Pholcus > Pholcus phalangioides. Next base: position 17,287,918 of record NW_028301616.1, on the reverse strand, counting down.
GTGTGAGTGACCATAAGCGTGAACGTGACCTAGAAAGTATGCAAGCATGGGAATTACCAAAGGAGTGATCTAGCGAGTGAGAAAGCAGGTCAGTGAACGACCAAAAGAGTGACCTAGAAAATTTGCAAGTATGTGAGTGACCAAAGGAGAGACAGGTGTGGGGAGTAAGTGGCCTAGCCCAGGGCAGCAAAGTTCAGGAATGAACGGTTAAGCAAAATTAGTAGGATTTACAAAGGCGGCAAAACTTGTAAAGTTATGTTCTGTCTAGAAAGCGAGGAACTCGATCAATGAGTGATTAAAAGAGAAGAGTGACCTAGAGCCTGGAGAGTGTGAGAGCATGGGAGGGATCAAAAGAGTGACTTGGAGATTGAGGAACAAGACGGTGAGAGACCAGAAGAGTGATCAACGGTGTGTTTAAGCATGTAAAGTGACCTAAGCGTGTGAAAGCATGTGAGTGACCGAAATAGTTTTCAAGCATGTCAGTGACCAAAACAGTGTGCAAGCATTGTCACTATCCCGGATGCAACTAGAGTCACCGATTTGGGAATTCTCATTGACGAGCGACTTAAGTTTTCTGAACATTGTTCAGCGGTTGTCAAAAAAGCGAATAGAATGCTTGGTCTCATTTTCAAAAAGGTCTCTTCGCGTTCTCCTAAAGTCATTCTTCCTCTTTTTCGAGGCTTAGTTCGTCCTGGACTGGAGTATGCTGTAAGGTTTTGGAGACCATACCTACAGAGGGACATAGACTTGGTTGAAGGGGTGCAGAGAAGAGCTACGCGTGTCCTTATTGGCACACAGGGCTTGAGTTATGAAGAAAGACTTCATTTTTTGAATATGTTTACATTGGATGAACGCAGGTGTCGAGGAGATATGATCGAAGTGTTCAAAATTTTCAATGGGATGGATAGGATGGACCATGAACTTTTAGTACACCGCCAATCGACTGCTTTTACAAGGGGACACCAGTATCGATTGGTGAGGGACAATGCAAGGTTATGGTGTCGCAGGGAATTTTTCTCCAATAGGGTTGTTAATAAATGGAATAGCTTACCCCCGGAGGTAGTAAATTGTAACACAATTGACACGTTTAAAAAGAAATACGATAAACATGTTGGGGTAAATCGAGAAGCTATCCATTCTTAGAATAAGACAACCATAAGTAATCTTTATGGGCATCGTATAATATTTTATCATGTGTATATATTGTTTGTAATTTGTGTTAATTGCATTTTTAATTGGGTTGCTGTATTTTTGAAACATATGACAACCATATTTTTATGGGCATCTTTTTATCAGCCACCTCGTTGGGCATTTTGCCTGTTGTGGCGTTGTATTTGTATTTGTATTTGTATTTGTATGTGAATGACCAAAGGAGTGACCTAAAGAGTGAGGAATCAGGTCAGTGAGTGTCCTGAAAAATGTGTGAGCATGCGTGTGACCAAAAGAGTGACTTAGAGGCAGAGGCGCGGGGTGGGGGAGCTAAACAAGCTTTTGCCTAGGGTGGCAAAAAACTTTGTAGCGAACAGCCCGCAAAACCATAAATCCGCTTCTGTCAAGGATCGCTTCCTGACCGCAAGAGAAATGCGACAACAAGAAAAATCAACGCATACCGAACATTAAAACGAGCATGCATGCTGCCGGGGGGAAGAGTACGCATGGTACAAAATTACAAACGCCAATTACTTCTAATTAATATTTTTGTCATTAATTCCTTTTCAATATAAACTATTAAGCGGTATAGAACTAACTCTCTTCTAATTTAGGATGATCCGGAAAAAACAAGGAAAAACTATTTCAGGAAAATCATGTTCAAGGTGAGTTTTATTTGAAGAATTTAAATCATCCTCTGCACACATACTGACCCAGAGCTTACTTTAGTATAGTAAAAAGAACCTGTCAATTTGGACACCTCCCTAACTTGGACAGCTTTTAATGGAACTTTAGGTGTCCAACTTACAAGGAAAGGGTCCCAAGGTGACGTTCAAAACGTCGTGGAAGAAATTATCACTGATTCTACTCATTAAAACGCGCATAAAAATCTAAAAAAATCCGGCGGGATTGTTATGAGTCACTCAAAAAGAAAAATATAAATATAAATATTTTGAATGCCAAAAAAGGCCAAGAACGCCGCAACCCCGGAGCATTGGTTCTTAACCAGTGGGTGAGGGAGAGCATTTTTGGGCGTACAAGATGGGGGGAAAAAATTACACGTTCACTAATTATTCAGGAAAATTTAAATTATTATAAAGCAATTGAATTTTTCTGTTTTTCAAGAAATATGAATCATACTGACATTTTTTGGCATCTTATTTCTCAGATTTCGTTTGCAGAAAATATGTCTATGTCAAAAATGCTAAAGTTTCTTTTTTCGATTTGGCAATCGTACGTGTTTTTCTGTTTCGATTAAAAAGAAAATACTATTAATACCCAAAATGTAACCTTGTGTTGTTAGCATGCTACGCTTAGATTTGATACTCACTGTCGTGAGTATGACTAAAGAAAAACGTCACAAAATTTAATCAAGTGTTAAAACAAACACTTTTATATTGTTGTTCCGGCTGTAATTAAGAGCCGATCCAGAGAGAGGCGATTGCTCCCTTCCCCCAAGAGACGACTAATATGGGGTCAATTTGGCTGTCCCGTAAAATATGGGGTGATTTAATGCACCTACACAATAAGACTGGATTCACATCTACAGACACTCACCGTGCCGTGTAACACAGACACAGCAAACATTCTAAACATTCTTTAACATAAGGCCAACGAAAATACCTATCGTACCGTGGCTGCAGCAGGCGCAGACAGACATTTTTTATGTTAAAGAATGTTCGCCGTGTCTGACGCGACACGGTGAGTGTCTGTAGATGTGAATCCACCTGTTAGTCTCTTCTCCGACAAATCGCCCTGGATCAACACCTTCTATGGCAGAAAGCCTCCGCGCGAAGCTTTGGCGTCACTGAAGTCGTCTATTTCACCTGTAGCCATTGGATATTGCAGGTCGACGAATGGGAAATATTTATTTATTTATTTATTTTGCAGTATGCTTCAATAACTATAGGTGAAATCGACGAATTCAGTGACGTCACGAGCTTCACGCAGAGGCTTTCTGCTATAGAAGGTGTTACCTGGATCCGTTTGCATACGCTTCATTCGCAGCTGAAGATGCCTGCCTCCACTTCATTCACCGCCGAAGAGATAGTATGGGAAAATTTGTTTGTCCCGTAAAATACGGGATACCTCGCGACACATCGTCCTGGATCCGCGTCTAGCTGGAATCGATAAATGAAAAACTATTCATTGAACCTTTTTTCCCAAATTTCGAAAAATGTTAAAAAAAGTGATTTTTTTTTTGGTTTAGTTTGAATTAATTTTCATATTTAAAAGAAAAAGCCAAAGAAACGGCTTTGAATAATAAGTAAAATGTTTATAGAAATTAATTAATCGGAAATTAATGTAATTAATTGCAGAAAAACTAAATTTTCTAATAGATAGAAAACTCATTATTATACATAGGAGTATGTGAAGGCAAGTCGCATTGCACTGGGATTGCGGGGTTTAAAAAACGTTTAAGAACCACTGTGTTGGAGTGACATCATTCAAAAAAAACGCATGATCGGGTACAGCACAGAAAAAGAAAGAAAAAGGGAAATAATTCGTTTCTAGAACATAAAACTTGGAGGAAATAAAGGAAAAGGAAGTGAAAACAAGTTTTTTAATAGATAATTCGCCAAGAAGCGCGAGAGGCGATAAGTAGCCGTTATAATTTTTTTTTTTTGCGGCTTTGATAATTGCACTCCGCAGCTTACATATTTGTTTTTGTGTGTTTCCGGGTGAGAGATAAATGTACTAATAAATTTGTTCACCATATTTTGAGGACGACACCTTGGGACTGTTTCCTCGTCAGACATGTTTCACTGTACCTTGGTTTTCATGTGTTAACGTTTCAAATTAATGCAAATTTTGATTTTTCGATTCCCTAGATGGACGTCCTTTCGTTACTGCCGTTAGATTTGCTGTACTTCCTGTATGGAGTGAATCCACTCTTCCGCATTCCCAGACTACTCAAAGTAATTATTGTATTTGCATACATACATAAATAAGAGTATATTCATCTACTCGTAGCATAGGGTTACCAGGTTTCCTACTCACAAAACATGGATAAATTACAGATTACCATATTTCACGTTGACGAAAGCAGGACGGAATTATCTTATGTCGTCAATATATTGATCCTTTTGGCGATCATTTGATACTTTCTAAACTAATTCAAATTGAATAATTATTATACTGTTTTGATTCGTACTAATGTACAGTTTCTTCTTTCACTCTCAGACGCAGACGTTTTGGGAGTTCTTCCACAGGGTAGATGCCGTGGCCAAAACCCCATACGTTATAAGGTACGTATTCATATTGAGCTATACAGTACCTACCGGTAATTGTCCGGGCAAACAGTCATCATTGAAGGCGATTCATCAATTCCGAAATTATTTCTTTCATCAAATTTGAAATTATTTAATTCATTAATTCTGAATTTGAATAGGTGGTGGAATTATTTCTTCCATCTATTAAATTTTTTTTTTTTCAAATCTAAGTTTTTATCAATTCAAAATTTTTAATAATTTCTGTGCTAATTTACATTTACTTGTGGGTTCATATTTTTTGTGTGAATATTTTTTTTAACATTCCAATACATTCAGCAATAATAATGTATCACATTTCAGAAGACGATTCTCCCCCCCCCCCACCCGCAAAGTATATAATACATGTTCTAAAAGTGACCCTTAAGCATTTTTAGCACCCCGAAATCATCAAGACGCCCCTGACGCTGCTAAGGGGCCGTTCAAGTATTACGTAAACAAATTTTTAGCCATTTTTGACACCCCCACCCCCCTTGTCAGCAAATGTCAGCAAAACGCTGACCCCCTCGCCCCTCTTGTCAGCAAAATTTCGTCATCAGCTCTGCCCCTCTGAATCCTAACTCATATTTTCATAAAGAGTGGTCGATGACGTAAGCATTATCCAAACCCCCCTCCCACTTGTCATCAAAAGTCAGCAAATCATCGGAACCCCCCCCCCCCTATCGAACCGAGCCCCACTTCTGTTGAGTGAGGGGTTGCCTTGGCCATCTAACACTTTCAGGGTCTTCTGTTACCCAGCCCCCCCCCACCACCACCCACTTTGGTTATTAAATTGAGACTTATCCATTTTTGAAACCCACAGGATCATCCGAACATTGCTGTATATGATGTACCTGATCCACTTGAATGCCTGCGCCTATTATGCCATGTCAACATGGGAAGGCATTGGATCGAACGGTTGGGTTTTCCAAGGAGAAGGAAATGCGTATGTTGTTTTCATTTGTTTTAATGGTACTGTAGTACTTAGATTTTAATGAGGCGATGAATCCGGTGCCATTTTGGAATTCCGTAATTATTTTCCGATAGGTACATCCGCTGCTTCTACTTCGCTACGAAAACCGCGACCTCTATCGGCAAAAATCCGAAACCGGAGAACGAGTACGAGTACGTTTTCATGACAATCTCTTGGTTGATGGGTGTCTTCATATTCGCGTTCCTTATCGGCCAGGTGAGTAGCAAAACACACTTCGGTTATTGCACCGTTTCCGTACAAAGAATACGGTCAGACTCAGTTAAAACGACATTGAAGATGCTATGAAATTTTGTCGTTATAACCGAGGTTGACGTTTTTAAAGAGAACTTAATTTCCTTAAAATATAAATTGATGCTACCAAATACTGTGCATGGCACTGCTATTCCATTAAGATCAGCGGTGACCATATTAGGCGAGAAAAATACAAGAAATAGTGGATCAGAAATACGGGACACCGATTGTCACCAGAAAGGCTACCAATAGTCGGCAAAATAACCTAAAGCTTTGTCAAAAAATACGGTGTCGTAGCAAGTATACCAAAATGTATTTCACGGGGAAAAAAAAGGAACATGGTAAATATGTGAGGTGAACATTTATAGTCATATTCACATTATAACATAATTTATAAGTCATGCAAATTACCTTTATCCCCCGATTCTAGTAAAGATTATGCATTAAGTATCTTCCAAAACGTTATAGAAACGAAAGCAAAACCGACGAAAAAGTTATCGTTATATCCGGTCATCGCGTTTTCACAGACGTCGTATGCAAGGTTCATTCGCATTATTCTCTATGAGAATCAGCCCCGCACTACCAGGTATAACCCAGTTTGACTGTATATGATAATGACCATCAGCTAAAATTGTTTTACAAGTTGAAGTCAAGCTCACACATTTGTCGTTCAAAATCAGATCAGGGACATTGTGGCAACAGCGACGCAGAGCAAAACCCAATATCGACAGCTGATGGACCAAACCGTGATGTACATGAGGAATCTGAACCTGCCGGATGATCTTCAAAGGAGGGTCAGGCTGTGGCTGAACCATACTTGGGAACAGCAGAAGACACTCAGTAAGTTGAATCTCGATAATTATGACACTATTCTGTATAAAGCCGGGTTTTCCCTGGAGTAGAATTTCTGCGTCGTGTGCAGCGCGAAAACGCTGATTGATTGAAAACCTGAAATTCAGGGTTTTTTTTTTCAGGTATTTTGACCAATCAGTGTTTTCACGCTGCACGCGCTGTAGAAACCTGCTCCTAGGAAAACCCGGCTTTACAGGGTAATTTGTATTGCGTGTCCACAGCATTATCTCTGCAACCGTTGACTTTAGAATAATACTTTCGATTACAAAATCTTTCAAATTACATCAGGGGCGTAGTCAGAAATTTCGTTCGGGGGGGGGGGGAAACCAAAGTGATAGAACAACAGATTTGGTCATCTTTTTCCCTTTTTTCGGTCATTTTCTCATATTTCGGTGGGGGACCAGAGCCCGAAGTCCCCCCCCCCCGCGCTACGCCCCTGAATGACTTGATTTCTTAAAATGACGTAATTTTACGATAGATAGTAGACCTATACATAAATAAAAGAAAGAAATTAACTTTTTATACAGTCCCCGCGTGCTAAAACTTCTGCATAACGAAATGTAAAACCTGCTCTGAAAATTTATTTGCCGAAAATTCCATATATTCTTAAATTTTATATTCATTCAGAGACTCGACTTTGGAGTCCTAGGCATTTGTCGCTAATGATTGAGGGGGCGATTCGCAAATTGCAAAAACGTAAATTAAATTCAAAGTGTAAAAAACTTTTTAAAAAGTAAATAATTAATAAACTTGCCAATGCACAGAGGCTGAGTTGCCAAAACAGTAGTTTTTCATCTTTAATATTTCGATAAATATTGCGTTTAAAAACATGGAGTTTTTTTTTTTGCAAATGACTTTTCAGAGCATGTTCATAAATTTGAAATTTGCGCACACGGTTTTTTTTTACTATTTCATGTATACGACTCCTAAAAATATAAAGAATCCTCGTGTCACCCGAAAAATTTTGTAATTCAAAGTAAAATATCCATGCGTATTCTAAGTACATAATAAGCTTACACAGTAAAACCCCTTTTAACGGTCAACTCCTCCTCAGATGCGGTCTCACCCCTGGTTTTCATTCACAACATGAATGAATGAACGCCAGGGTTTCTGCCACCGGACTTATCCCGTTGCCGAGATCTCTCCCAGCCCAGCTTCGTGGCAGAGTCTGGAACAGTCTGAGTGTGTAGCTAGTGTTGCGTCTGATATTTCAGTGCTGCCATCTATACTGAAAATTGGGAGCGAAGTGTAATGATTGAATATTTGTAACGTGAGGGCCTGTTGTTCTCTGTGGCGAGACTTTTTAACGGGGTGATTGGCTCGCATTCGCGCCTTGAAGTTGGGAACCACAGAAAGCCAACTTCAGCCGACCACCACTGTGGGGTTCGAATCACTGTGGGGATCCTCGCGATGCGAGTCCGTCACTATGACCACTCGGCCACCACAGCGGCTTTCATTCACAACAGCAACACTTTATTAGTGAGAAATATGGAATAATATAATTTACGACCGAATAAAAATTTCTCGCGCGAAATGACTATTTAAATAACGTATTTCGAACCCAGGTATAACGGTGACCCTCAAATACGGTCACGGACACGATTTTCATCATTCATTGCATTGGACTAAACCCCCACCCCGGACGCCAATAATTGCTATTTTGGTTCGAAATATGCTCACTAGATGGCAGTAGAAGTTCTAATTATTTAATCAACTTTTTTAAGTTTTTCTACTTTTGAATGAAATTGTGTGACTACGTTAATGTTTTGCAGCTCTGATGTCTACGCTTCGATATCTCTCTCTGAGATGGGCAGCGGGGGTGTGTCCGGTCCTTCAATGTTCAACTGTGATGTCTGTTTAGTATCTGAAATCACGTGTTTCTGGTTGTGCTCGTATATTTTCTCACGGTGTTCAATATGACTATGTGTTCTATGTATCACTGAGAGAAAAGTTGATGTCTCGAATGTAAAATTTGTGCTGTTGCAAGTGAATTCAATACATTGATTAAATAAATTTTCCTTTAAACGTAATGACGGAAAGTGGTATTTAATATCACAGCTTGAAATACATTTTGAGCGTATCGAAATACGCAGCAAAACCCACCAAACATCGATCGATCAGTTTTTCCAAAAGATGCTAATTCAGCATATAAACTTTGTATAATATTTCTTTTGTAATTCTAATTTCGTGTCTACGCAATAATTATGTATTTTCATGACTTTTAAACGCATCTCATATTGTCAGAATTTCATTCATGTACAAATGAAGAACCATATTTCTGTTATTGTTATTCTATGTAATACAATTTAAACAGGAACTGCTTCTGATACTGTCACCCCTTTTTACAGAAATTTTTTTTTTGTCCCGCGATTGTCCGTAAAAGAGGATTTTTTTTAATTGTATATGAGAAAAAATTATTTTATTCAAGAATTTCGTTTAAGAAAACTTTGATATAAAACTTTTATAAAATTTGAAAAATGTAACCAATAAACACATCTGTTACATTCGAGCGAACTTAACTGATCCGCCTATTGGTTGCATTTTTCAAGTTTTATAAACGAACTTTTATAAAACTTTCATAAATGTTCATTTATAAAACTTGAAAAATGGAACCAATAAAGTGAACGGATAGATTCGAGCAAATGCAATGGGTAACCTTATTGGTTGGAATTTTTCAAGTTTTTTTCAGAATTTTTCAAGAATTCTGAAACTATAAAAGTTTTATAAAAGTTCTTTTATGAAACTTTTATAATGTAATCCCGGCCTAAGACGATGATAATTTTTCATCATTTACCGACGTACCGGATCTTTGAATATGACCGTGAAGTTGAACCGTATATTGATGAGAAATTTATTCATTTCAGAGATTCTTTAATTATAATCGGCATTTATTGCCATTTTTATTTATTCGATGCACTTTTTCTTAGATGAGAGTGGAATTCTGGACTCGCTGCCTCGGAAAATGAAAACAGACGTCGCCATCAACGTTCATTATAACACACTGGTGAAAGTACAGCTGTTCAAGGTGAGTCCTGAGAAGATAAATATTATTTTAATTTAAAAAAACTTAAAATATAATTGATTTGTATATGCATCATTAGAAACTCCAGAGAGCATGTATGCAGAGGGAAAATCTAGTAAAATGTGGCCCAAATAACTCAAGTATAATTTTTTAGATACTTTTCACCTTTTGTATTGAGCGTACACTGCTCGAAATAATTAGGAGAAATGTAGTTTTTATTTAACTGTGATTTTTGAACATTTTATTTGATAAAATATTGACAAAGAACATTGTTGGGTACTATTCACAATCTTGTGTTACAATAGTTAATCATAAACTAAAATTTAATTAAATTTAAATAAATAAATTCAATAAATTCAATAAATTCAAATAAATAAATTCAATAAATTCAAATAAATAAATTCAATAAATTCAAATAAATAAATTCAAATAAATAAATTCAAATAAATTCAATAAATAAATTCAATAAATAAATTCAATAAATAAATTCAAATAAATTCAATAAATAAATTCAAATAAATAAATTCAAATAAATAAATTCAAATAAATAAATAAATTCAATAAATAAATTCAAATAAATAAATTCAAATAAATAAATAAATTTAATAAATAAATTTAATAAATAAATAAATTCAATAAATTCAAATAAATAAATTCAATAAATTCAAATAAATAAATTCAATAAATTCAAATAAATAAATTCAATAAATTCAAATAAATAAATAAATTCAATAAATTCAAATAAATAAATAAATTCAATAAATTCAAATAAATAAATAAATTTAATAAATAAATAAATTCAAATAAATAAATAAATTTAATAAATAAATAAATTCAATAAATTCAAATAAATAAATTCAATAAATTCAAATAAATAAATTCAATAAATTCAAATAAATAAATTCAATAAATTCAAATAAATAAATTCAATAAATTCAAATAAATAAATTCAATAAATTCAAATAAATAAATAAATTTAATAAATAAATAAATTCAATAAATTCAAATAAATAAATTCAATAAATTCAAATAAATAAATTCAAATAAATAAATTCAAATAAATAAATTCAAATAAATAAATTCAATAAATTCAAATAAATAAATTCAATAAATTCAAATAAATAAATTCAATAAATTCAATAAATATGTTTAATAAATTCAAACAAATATAATACGTATCCCCTAATTGCTTTGAGTAGGGTATCTGGAAGGTGAAATTTTCAAATTATAAATTTGTATGCTGCTGGAATACACAAACTCTATGGGAGAAGTGCGTTGCAGGGGCATAAGTAAAAAATGGTATAGATCGGGGTTCTGGTCCACGGACCATTTCTGCCGGTCCGCAAAACATTTCGCCCAATCTATGTAGCCGCTACATGATTTTAGAATTAAATATAATAATATGCTGTGTGTGTGTGTATGTGTCCAAATTTGTTTTCGTTTCTGTTTTTGCCGTCGACCGGTCTGTAAATTACTTTTTCCCGTTTACTTATTTTTAGTGTGGTCAGCAAGTTTTTTCTCCCATTCATTTATCTTTAGCCCGTTTTCAAGTTATTCTCCCTTTTTTTTCCTTTGCCGGTCCGCAAATTATATTCCTGTTATTTTTTTCTTCTTTCGCCAGTCTACACCCCCCCCCCCCTTTACTAAAATTTTTACCGGTCCACAAATTGTTTTCCCCATTTATTTAAATTTTTGCTGGTCCGCAAATTATTTTCCCTATTTGTTTATATTTTGCCGGTCCACAAATGATTCCCGCTATTCTTTTTCCTTTGCTCTCTGGAACGCAAATTAATTTCCCTATTCATTGAAATGTTTTGCCGGTTCGCAAATTATTCCTCCTGTTTATCTATTTTGTGCCGGCCCACACCAAAATTGTTCTTTCCATTTATTTTTTTTTTCCAGTCCGCAAAATCATATCTCGTTTTTCCTGTCGGTCCGCCAAATTGCTTCACTGTTTTCACCGGTCCGCTAATGTGAAAAGGTTGAAGAAAACTGGTGTAGATGCACTTATTTCTAAAAATATCTGCAAATTGAATCAGTCCGTATATTTATAGGACGTTTACCTTATGAAAAAGTTTTTTTTTCAACTTTCACTGAGATGATTATCATAATAATCCTAATTATCATGTTTTTTTTTGACTCATTCATTTATTCATTCATTCATTCATTCATTCATATACTGTCCATTTTTAGGATTGTGACAAAGCATTACTCAGAGATTTGGTGCTACAATTGAAGCCGGTGCTATTCCTGCCAGGAGATTACATCTGTCGAAAGGTCACTATGCAATTTAGCACCACAAAAAACTTAATTTTTTAAGAAAATGTCCATATTTAGTTATGTCTTTTAGATTGTAAACAGGATATTTTGGGATATATGTGCAGTATAATATAATAGCTCGAAAAATATTATCAACTTGGGGATATCTAATGATCAAGCAAAGTATCAATAATTAATGGTAATTAGGTGAAAACGTCGATGGTTTTCTTGACTTTAGTCTGGAATCGATAATCTTTTCTTACTTAACCTTTGTCAATTAAAGATGGTGATAACTTTTTTCTGGGTTTACAGGGTGAAGTTGGAAAAGAGATGTACATAGTAAACAAAGGACTTGTCCAAGTGATTGACAGTGAAAATGGGGACATGGTTCTTGCGACACTATCTGAAGGTAGCGTCTTTGGTGAAATCAGGTGAGTAAAAAACAAAATATACCTTTTTCTGTGTGACCCATACTTCCTCGAAAAATATACAAGAAATCACCAGCTGCCGCCAAAATTAATGCCAAAGGAGAGAAAAGTAGCCAATCTCGTTGTTAAAATCAACGAAAAATCGCCAATGGCGGGTAATGAAGCGCTACTGTAAATCGCAGTGAATTGAAATGAATTTTACAGGAGAAAAAAAATTAACGTGACAAATATGCAAGATTAATATTCATATTTGTTGTCATAATTATCATTATATAATTAATAAGTTGGAAAATAATGTTAATTCTTGATTTGCAGCAAAGAATAATAATGCAAGTCGTCTTTCAATGAAATACTAAAAAAAAACAGGAATTTTCAAAGTATTTAAGGAAAAATATGAAGGCCAAAATTACGGTAAAATATGGGAAAATTTCGGGAAATGCGGATCATACGGTCATGGCCACCCTACTCATTAGGAATGATGAAAAAATTTCTTTCTATCAAATTAAAGGTAGATGGCAGTTCTTACTGAACATACGGCAAGTAAGAGCACCGGACACATACTCACTTCACTTCTAGGTTTCTCCGAATAATGTGTAATACTGTAAGCTCTCTTTGTAATTTAAACTTTGTATCAAAAAAGATGTGATTCTGATTCTCTGAATAATGCGCGTAGCCTCCTGGGAATTGCCGGTTGCAGTAGACGGACAGCCGATGTAAGGAGCCAGGGATTTTCGAACCTGTTTGTTCTGAGCAAAGATGACCTATGGGAAGCTCTGAAAAACTATCCCGAAGCTCAGAAAGTACTGCGAAAGAAAGCAAAGTGAGTATCACTCGACACGTGGAGACATGTTTTGTTCGGTAACGCAATTGTAGTAGGGCTGGGAATCGATTAAAATTTTTAAGTGGTTAATAAGAAAACTTTAATCGATTAATCGAATTTTAATCGAATATTTTTTGTGACCATACAATATTAATAGATGCTATAAAAATAATATTTATTTAGCATTTATTTATTTCACTCACCTATTCGGTAGATGTAAACAAATATAGGAATAGGTTAAGAAATTAAGGCTGCGCGCTTCAAGCAATTTAATATTCTGAACATAATAATTGCCAAAACGTGTAATTTCTTCTCTTGGATCTTGGTTTTTTTTTTAAATGGTTATTTTTGGTTGTTGTTCAGAGATTTCGAAACTACTTTCGATTATACCGTTTTGCTTATTTTCCTGAAAACTCTTTTCGAATGGTACTCGAGAGGAGATGAGCTTCTAAGAATGCGAAAAATGTACTGTTCATAATGGAGACGATAAATTTTTGGTCTTGTCTTTTCTGAAATTCCCATCAAACTCACTTTGGAAGTGAAATAATCAGTTTCCGTTGATTCGAATTTGATCAAAATACTGATTCATATATTTTTTAATATAGTCACTTATCTGAAATGTTCCGTATAGAACACGATTTATAAGACGTCTAAAGATGGTTTTTCTTTAAACAAGTTGAATTACTTCACAAACTTTTGATAAAAGTTTCAATCGATACAGTCGATTAACTCAACTGAAATTATTAACTGCGATTAGCAACTGTGAGAGTTGCAAAACTCGTTAAGCTCCAACCAGGTTTTTTTTTTACAAAAAGTGAAAAATAAACTTTTTCAGAGTGTACTTTTCAAGTTGACGCTTGTTAAAATGTTAGTGTCATACCGTTAAAATTTTAAATTTCAAGGAGTCAGCTCGACAAATACACGCTACCAAAGTTTCTATTTCACTTTCTGTAAAAAAATCTCTTTGGCTCTTAACGAGTTTTGCAACTGAACGACTCAAATGATAGATTAACAGACCAAATTAATCGGACCAGTCCTAAATTGTAGGATTAAGAAAGATATTATAAGCTATTGAGAATAAGTGAAATTTCATATTTTCAGAATATTTTATGTTTGTTTTAGTGTGTAGTATATCAAATGTTTTCCTTTTTAAGAACTTTCCCATGTCTTTAACTATCGATTACACGTTGTATTAATTCTGTTTTACTTCGGAAGGATATTGATCAGGGAGAATGAAGCTCGGGACAAAGCAAGCAAAAGTAACAACGTTGCCGATTCAGCTCAGCCAATCATTCGCCATGATGTCAAGAAACCAAAAACACCCCTGTTATTGAAGACCGTAGTTCAGGTGAAGGGTTTCGCCAATGTTCTTTCTAAAGCAGGGGTTCTTAACAATTGCTCCTTATGGCCGTATTCACCGACAGAGTTTAAACTACAATTACAGGTTAAAGGATTAGCGATCGACACGGATTGGTTAAAATAATCAATTCAACCAATCCGTTTTCGATCTTCAATCCTTTCACCTGCGATTGCAGTTTAAACTGTGTTGGTGAATACGGCCGTTACAGAGGTCCGCGAGCTTCAATGAGAAAACAATTGACTCATTGTTTTTATATCGCTATGTACTGAATATTATTTTGTAAAGGGGGTCCGTGGAACACAAAAGGTTAAGAACCCCTGCTCTAAAATAATAAATTGTGTGTAACATGTAAATCTAGTACATGATGCGTGTACTAGATTTTTTTTGAAAAAAAATTATTGTAGTTCCAAAGACTCCCGATAGACAGAGACGCACACGGAGGGGGAAGGGGGGGGGGCACTCAGGGCCCCCGTGCCATCGAAAAATTAGAAGAAAAAAAATTAATATTTCGGTGAAGAAAGTGAAATATCGCAAGAAAATACCTTTTATGTGCTACGCAAAAAAATTTCTGTTAATTTAAATGCTTTTGAAGGGTGGTAACTCAAAATTTCTCGAGGAGAAAACATTTGTGCTCTCCCTTCACAAAGGTCGATCCGTGTACTTTCCTTCCGATAGATGATGCTGAGATGTGTGATATTCAAAACAGATTTATACAAATCATGTCGTCAAAAAATTGAATGGAAGTACGCAAGGTGTATAGAATATGGGGACACACGTGCAATTCTTTATTCGATGCCGGCAGCCTGATTATTTGCATGAACTTCATATATTTAATGTTTGCGCCGCCTATCATCAACATTTTGAACTAATTATTTTCCTTATTCAAAAAGAAAAAAAAACAAACAAGGTGGATGAAAAATGTAACTTAATTGATGTTTAAAATGTTTCATGAATTTTTGCCCCCCCCCCTCTTCCTCCGCCATACTGTATATCTGTGTGTGTGTGACCTCTCCCTACTCCATTAGCACGAACCACAATTTTTTTCTTTTACCACCATCGAGATAAAACACAAAACAGCATAGTGCGAAGAATTATAAAAGTCATAAAAAGGAAAAAAAAGTAGCTGATGTTATGCTACCCAAAAACCCAAACATTATAAAATGTTACACAATCGAAACACACCAATCAGAGATATTTAATCAATACAAGATGAGTTGGTGCCAAAATTTTTTGTGAGCAGTTTCAGTCGGCACTTACAGATACTGTAAGGCTACTTCACCAAACACCAACTCTGGCCACGCAACAACTCCTAGACCTAGAAGGCCTCCGCACGGAATGCCATAAACGTCATCAGACTACCTAGCAAGTTTGCCATTTCAAAACACAAGCATCCTATTTCGTTCCTTCTTATTTTGCGTAGAATCCTCCTGATTGGCTCACAAATACCGCATAGAGTGACTGGATGTGGGGCATAGAAAAATCGCCAATTCTGAGCCCGATCATTTCTTTCCCACACAACTGAGGGAAAATGGACTACTTACTGACGTCACGGGCAGCGTGCGGAGGCTTTCTATCTCTAAGAGGTGCTGGGATACATCGCTATTTTACTGCCATTAATGACATGTGTTGGAAATGAAGGCGCGGTCTATTGGTGGTCGCCTCAAGTTCGTTACAAAAAATATCTCATTTATATCCTCCCTCGGGTTCGAACCCAGGACCGTGACAGCAACCTTCACGGTGTTGCCACTCGGGCGTGTAGATGCTGTAAGACTGGCAACAGCTATATAATTATATTCAAGAACGTGTGCATATGTGTATATGTACGGGAATATGTGTATTTTATTTATTTACAATAACCCCAGAAGGCATGAAATGCACTTATACTGGAAGAAAAAAAAAAAAATAATAATAGTTAGTACGGGAAGCACTTCGCATACGGAGCCAGGTCGAAATCCCCAATATTGGAAGCAAATCTAGCGTAAGAGGCACATACAAGTTCTGATGGAAGACTGTTCCATATTCTTGCCACACGGCATCTATATCCGTGGAAAAAGCAATCCCTTCTAGCCATTGGTATTCTTATTTGGAAGCGATGTCTACGTAGGTTAACTCGCCTGTCTATGATCTCAAAGAAAGGCTCTCTCGATGGTAGATAAACAATTTGGTGGACTAGTTTGTAGCACATCTTCAGATCTGCAGCGATTCTACGCCATTCCAGTGAGTGTAAACCCAGAAATTGAAGTCTCTGGCAATAAGATAGACCGCTCATGCCAGGTATTCGTTTAGTAAACGACCTCTGTGGCTTTTCGAGGAGCTGTATGTCCTTGATTTTGTAAGGGCTCCATACTTGCGAACAGAACTCCAGGGTCGGGCGAACGTACACACAGAAAGCATATGACAACGTATGCGCATCACACTTACGGTATGCCGTACGTAACATATATGAAATTCTATTAGCTTTGCAGACTATGCCATGATAATGATCAGTGAAATCCAGAATGCGGCTCATTGCAATACCTAAATCCACGCATGTATCCAATTGCTGTAACGTTTCATTACCTAGTTGGTAATATTCAGGATCGGTGCGTCTACCTAAATGCATTGATCCACTTTTTGATGATGAAATAGGTAGCTTATACTGACAACTCCACTGGAAAAGTTATTGGCATGCAATTCTTAAGCCCCTAGTGTTTTCCACTGGAGAGAATAACTTCACGTCATCAGCGAATTGCAATAGAGAGATGGGTGACACAGCCTGAGTAATATCGTAAGTGTACAAAGTAAATAATATCGGGCCTAACACCGATCCCTGGACAACTCCGCTTGGCACCTGACATTCTCTAGACATGACGCTGGCTACGCGAACCTGATGAACTCTGTCTGACAGCAGTTCTTGAATTATCCTCACAACTTTATCCGGAACCCCCATGCAAGCTAGCTTCCCCAGTAGTAGCAATCTGTCTACTTTATCAAATGCCTTTTGGAAATCGACGTAAATTACATTAATCTCTTGTCCAGAGTCTATAGCACTCTCCCATATATCATGACAAATCAACTGCTGCACTGGTAAGGAGCGGCCAGGAATGAAGCCAAACTGAACTGAGGGGATTAAGCCCATATATTCGGCAAATGGAAGTAAATGATTGACGATGCATCTCTCGAAAATTTTGCAGGATATATCGGTTAACGATATCGGGCGATAATTATTCGGATCTGCCCTGGAGCCTTTATTCTTATAAATTGGACTAATAACTGCAGATTTCCAAGAGCATGGAATAGACCCGTAGTCATAGAAGGATGTGAAGATGGTGCTAAGCAGAGAAGATATCGGGTCTGAAAGACGTTTGTAGAAACAACTGGGTATTCCGTCAGGACCCGGAGAAGAGAAGCAATAATGGCTTTTATCGTCTGAGTGCTGAACATGTCACGAAAGAAGGGATGATCATTCATAAGGCCTTGATAACGATAGTCGTAACCGGAACAACTGAAATTATATGAACCAGAAAATATGTCCGCAAAAACGTTTGCTTTCTCATAATCTTCCGTTATCGTGGTGCCATTCACAGTTAGCGTTGGTATGTCCCGGGATACACGAAGTCTACCCGGGTTTATATATTGTTTATAATTTTTGGTGATTGTGTTTTTAATTGGGTTGCTGTACGTTTTGAAATATATGACATCCATATTTGTTATGGGCATCTTTTTCTCAGCCACCTCGTTGGGCATTTTGCCTGTTGTGGCGTTGTATTTGTATTTAACGTAAAACTTGTAAAGACATGAATCACACCATTTCTGTATGATATTTACAGCAGTTGCATCTATATATATAACAATTGATTTTCCGTCTGTGTGTGTATGTTCTCTATACAAATCTACAATTTTAAATCGATCGTAACCAAATTTTGCATTGGGACCCGACTTGAATGATAGGCTACTTTAAAAGTTCGTCAGAGCAGGGCAGATGCCCGAAATAGGCGAAAAACTGTCGGGCAACAATGATTTTTGGGCCTCAACAGTCACTACTTTCGGAACGTTTACTTGGGTTACCGTGGTTCCTAGCAATGCGTTCCAGACATGTATATGCCTTTACAAAATGGTTTGTCACTTCTTCAATCCTCTCAGTAATTGAAGAAAGCCCGGGCAGCACCAGGTATTGTTGCTATTATCACATAAATTTGATACATTATTTGTTCATCAAAAAAATAACCAAGAATACGAAAAAGAACCTTATGGCTGATAGCGAAAATGGAAAGACTACACAATTGCAAGTTATGTAGGAATAAGATAACGCAAAAGTAAATTACAAGAGCAACATGAATAAATGAGATAGATGCAAAAATATGAGATGTAACTGCTTCTGAACTGTGATTACAGCATTTGTGTGCGATTTCAACTAAGATTGATACATTATTATTGTTTGCTAATAAAAATGATGAAGATTACAAAATAAGCTGCTGCTGACATTGCAGAATAGAGGAGAAAATGCAATTGCAAGCTATGCAGAAATAAGATAATACATGAGTAAGATATTAGAGTAACCATGAATAAGTGAGATAAATGCGATTATATAGCTGTTATGAATTTTTTTAAACATCATTTGCTCTTCTTTTTACGAACTTTTAAAGTTTTTAACGTATTTTGTATTTCAAAAGCTCGCAAACTTTTATTGAAGAATATTAGAGTTTGTATAATTTTCTCTCTCTCTCTTGACAGGCAGTGCCCAAAGATTCCAAATGCATCAAAATGTTGATGGGTGCAAAAAACGTAGCTGAAAATTCCCCGACGAGATCCGAACAATGCAGAAAACGAGAAATTAAGGACACTGGAATCGGCTACACAGCAGCGAGGAGCTCTTCCGTGTTCGAACCACAGATAATAGAAAAACCGATCGCACAAAAACCGAGGTCGTTCAGCGCAACCGCGATCGAACCCATTTCAATCTTTCCCCAATGTTCCAAAGAGAAAGTCAAGAACCCATGCGATCAGTCAAAGGTCCGTGGCGGGACGGACAGCCAATCAACTGAAGGCAAAAGATGCGAAGAAACGATGGATATATTGAAGACTCTAAGATGTCTTTTACCTTCGGGAGAATTGCACCGGAAACGTCTGAACACTGTCCACCCCAAGGAAACTGTAGAGGCGGCTGAGATTTTGCCGAAACCACCAAACGCCAATAGCAGCGAAGACTCTGGCATTTCCATAGACATGAACAAGAACCGGAATCTACAGAAACAAGAATCGGAGTCGTCCATGGAGGATTCGGAAGATTCCAGCGAGTTGTCGACGGTCAGCAGCAGGAGGATAATGCCAGAAGGAGGCATCGAAGCCAAAGAATCGGGCGAGAACCAGAAAGGATGGATCTCGCCAACACCCTCGGTATTCAGCCTTCGCGGACTCTTCAGGAGCAACAGCAATAAATCCAGCAAGAGTATCGCCAAGGGTAGATCGTCCCCTCCAAGGGACAACAATCCGTCGAATTTCGAGCAAAGCAACAACAACCAACGGTCAGAGAGTATCACCAGCAGTAGCGAGACTTCAGCGGGGTATGAGAATTTGGCTTTTCTACCGGTGGATGTCCTGTCGAGTCGGAGGTCGAGCATGTTCAGTGACACTTCGTGTTGAAGATTCTCATCTTTGTGGACGCTAGAGCCTTGTTAAAAGAACAATATTATATGGATAGAAATTTCGCTTTCATGTACATTCAATAAAATTCATAATCAACTTAATATTTTGAATGGAATAAAATACAAACACAAAGACCACAACAGACAAATTGCCCAACGAGGTAGCCGGAAAAAGATTCCCGTGAAAAATATGGATGTAAAATATGTATAACCAAAATACAGTAACCTAATATAAAAGCATATACAGTTGATACTCGATATAACGACCTCCCAAGCTGTTAGCTTCGTCTCGTCGAAAACAGACATTATATTGGTAGGATCGTAATATCGAAAGTAGAACATACATTATAGTCGTTCTATGAAAGCATTTGGGACTTATCCTACCAGTCGTTGTAATGAAATGGTCCCTATAATGTGGGGTCGTTATAACGAGCGTCGACTGTATCACGAAAGAAAAAACTAATGATTAATCTATATAATACGATACCCATAAAAAAATATTATGGTTGCCTTATTCTAAGTATGGATAGCTTCTCGATTCATCCCAATATGTTTTATCGTACTTCTTTTTTTTTAAGCGTGTCAATTGTGTTGAAATTCACGACCCCCGGATGAAAGCTATTCCATTTATTTACAATCCTATGGAGGAAAAACTCCCTACTGCACCACAACCTAGAGTTGTCCTTTGCCAATCGATACTGATGTTCCTTTATCGAAGCAGTCGTATTAATAACTCGTAGTCAATCCTATCCATACCGTTGAAAATTCTGAACACTTCGATCACATTCCCACTCCTCCTCCCAACATCTGGGCTCCTCTAATGTGAACATATCTAAGAAATGAAGTTTCTCTTCCTAACTAAGTCTACTAACTAACTAACCAAGTCTATGTCCCTCTGTAGATAGGTATGGTCTCCAAAACCTTACGCCATACTCCAGTGCAGGAAGAGTGACGTTAGGAGAAAGCGAATAACTCACATCGACTCTTAATATTCGTTCACTGCACTCATTAAATGCCACCAGAATGACCACGGTGTGAGGTCATTTGGTCATCTCGACGGCATGATTCGATCTCCGTGAATGTACAGACAGTGTTTGTTGATCCGTTGTTAAACCTTAGCATGCTGCCATCATCCAGGGATGATCAGCGTAGTAACATGCTCAATCATTCATGGTCAGGGATGATTAGTTTTGTCTTTTAAGATGAAATTCTTTAAATGATGTATAGATGGCGTACACGATCGCGTGCACACACACATATATTATGGTCTTTTTAATTACTATTTGGACTGGTGTACATTTTGGGCAATAGTAGAATGCTTGCTTACCCCAATCGCTATTTTGTCGGTGATTGTAGGTTTGAATCCAGATTGTTTGTGAATTACACCCCTTTTTTCGATTATATTCAGTGTATTCAATTTCCGCCTGAGTTTGAATGCCATCTATCTTACCTAAAAGACAACTAAAAAAGGGGGAAATTTTTTTTTTTACTCAGGCCACACTGAGAGCAGCTTTCCTCTGGCTGTTCCTCCAGCCTAAGGTTTAATGCACGGATGGATTAATTTAATAATCGGGTTTTCGATCATTGCTCAAATATGCACTCGAAGATTTGGGTTTCTCAGGGCTAGAGAACCGATTATCTGCCTATGCCCTCAACCTTAGAGGTTCTCTATCTTAGACTGAATTTTAAGCATTTTAGTCAAAATGTAATCAAAACATTTTTATTCCCTTTTGCGGCCCCAAAAATTTAGCGGCCCCCCGGTGTGGCCGCACCCTTCGCACCTGCCCAAGTCCAGCCCTGTTTAGCAGTAATTTAGTGTCACTTAAAATGTCAGGTTCAAACTGAAAACGACTTACTTTAAAAGACAAAATCAGTGGCGGATTTAACGGGTGGCGCACCCCGATTTCTAAAGGGCCCCCTCGAAAAACCCCAAACTTAACACTTTTTTTCTAATTTAAGGGGCCCATTATTTTCTTTTGCTTCCGGGGTCTCGACCGACTTTAATCCGCCACTGGACAAAATTGAAATCATTTGTTTCGCAGAAGGGGGGTAAACAGTGAATCTTCTTATTGCAAACAGATTGGAAATTCACGCTCAGAGAAACATCGCATATGGCAAACAAATGAAACAAACTCGTTTGACTGATTTTTTTAATTACTTTTCGGTCGTGTGTATATGGACACTAAGTGTTTCAAATTGCGATTCAACTCTATATTTTTGATATTCCAGGTAAGTCTATATAACTTCTGTATAATATATTTTTCACTCAATACTAGGCTGACCATATTTCCTTGAGAGAAATACGGGAAATTGGAATTCCAAATACGGGGCATCGCCAATTATCGCCAAGAACAACGCCAAAAGTGTACAAAGTTGCCAAATATTGCTGAAATTACGGAAAAATCGCAATGGCGGGAAACGAAGCGTTGCTGCAAATTGCAGTCGATTAAAATGAATTCCACGAAATAAAACGTTCAACAAGACAAATGTGGGAGATTAATGTTCTTATTTATAGTTGTAACCATCATAATATAATTTATGAGATGAAAAATAATTTCAATCTTTGACTTCAATAAAGAATAAAAATCCAAGTGGGCGTCATGTAAAAAACGGTAAAAACCGGGGCACTTTTGCAAAAAAAGTCGGGACGGCCAGAAAAACAAAGAAAACTGGGACTGTCTCGGGAAATACGGGACGTTTGGTCACCCTACTCAATACGCATCTTTCTGGAGAAATGCACTTATTTTCTTGATTTTATCCCCGAGCGTTCAGCTGCGTTATTTAATACATACTCTTTTATGATGATCCTTTTTTCAACATATAGTTTATATGTAAATATTGAATATATATGTTACGGTAAAAACGATATATTTTGGAGGTTATGCATGATCACTGACGATTTTGTTAACTTATAAATTTTTGATCACATAAACCGATAATTTATCACACTCAACGGTGATTATGTATAATCCAAGATCATATTGGTAATTATGATAAATCGTCAATTAACTGCTAAATTAAATGAGCACAACTATGGTCCACGATGATGAAGTTGAAGGGTGCTGTTGGTTTTGTTCACACATGGTTGATACCTGTGAAAGAAAGCCTACATTACCAGACTGATAATTATGGATTTTATATATTTTAATCTTCTTCATGCTTAATTTAAATTAATTTTTATTGCAAAAGACTTGAAGTGCTCATATATCATGTACGTGCAAACATAACTAATTGGTTTAATGAAGAGACGAAAGATCATATATATACATTTTGCCATATTTATCAAGCTTTCCAACTTTGTTTGGGAATTATGCATAATTACCGGTAAAAGTAATAAATGTAATGAAATTTAATCGAACTATTTTTTTGTCGAGACGATTAGTGATTACGCATAATCACCGGTGCATCACATTTACAGTAACGTATGCATTTCAATATTAAAACGTATAGAAACCGAATTGCGACCGAAGCCAAACGTCGTATAACTGCGAGAGTCGTATAAAAAGAATTTCATTTATCACACTTCCCCATTAGCGGACACTCCGTGTTAGCGGACAAAATTTTTGGTCCCAAGGGTGTCCGTAGGTTCTACTGTCATCGACCCGATCGCTTTTTCAGCGTCACCTGATGTTGTGTTTTAGAATCAAAAGTTTTATTGACTCGCATTATGTTTTTTCCTCAATTAGATACAATATAAATATCGCATACATTTTCACAAAAATGGTATCAAAATAATATATCAACATAATAAAAAAACAACATTTTAACAAATTAGTAATAAAATTTTATTATGACAGAGAAGTAAAGAAATGTTTTACATATATAAACTTTTAAAATATTTTGCACCTACTCTTTACTACACCGATGCCACTAGTAATCCCGGTTCTATCTCGGAACGATCTGGGAAACCGAGTTAATGTCTGTTGTACCTTAAACTGTACAAAATAATAGTGATGCCACGGCTTAAGAGGCCGGGTACATCCTTAAGTCAAAACAGTCCGTTTCATCCGATCTCTTTTTGCCCCTCGCCTATATCGATAGAGATATAGCCTCAGACTAGGGGTTCTTAACCTATGGGTCGTGACCCAAACTTGGATGGGGGGGGGGGGTTCCCAGATGGGTCGTTCAGATCCACTTACATTCAGAGATTCTTGATCTATGATTCACGGGCCAAATTTGACTCGCAGGGGATTCCTAGGATGAGTCGTAAAACTCCATTTACGGTTCTGTTACAAATGCATTTATTGGGCCACTGGTTTTACTAATTTCAAAAAACAAACACCCGTATGGATCCACGAAGCTGATTCTGTTGTTGATTTTGGGTCGAGGCTGAAAAAGGTTAAGAATGCGTTTCTGGGTAAGTCGCGGCAATCCAAAAACTTCACCTGACCTTAAAAGCAGCATTTCAAGCCACACTTCGGAAACCTGCCACATGCCATCTCGCGATTTCACATGGGTATCTGAAAATGATGGCCATCATGTGGAACATGTTTTGCTGCAGTAACAATTGTTAAAATTGTAAACGTTTGCCTAAATGTGTCATTTTTTAATAAAACGCAATCGGGTGGCGACATGTGCAACTATTTTTATTTTTCTCCCTGAAACAAATTCCCATCTCTCCATTTCATGAAGTCCTCCACAAAATTTCACAATTTTCTGATGACTGGTTTCGCTTGTAGGCTGCTTTAAAATAGGGTCTTTTAACTATGGACGCCCTGTACATTGATCTGCTTTTGGATGCTGAAATAGGGAGTCCATACTATATAGGAGAATTTATCCTTGATATGCAATCTGGGGGTATAGCAATATGTGTTCGATGTCGTCTCTCGTTGTTGTTTCTTTGCCCGGTGCGTCTGCCTGTTCGTTTCCCCGCTTAATCCATGAGAGGTGTATATTTGGGCTACTTAGGGCCGTATTCACCGACATGGTTTAAACTGTAGTGACAATTTTTGGATAAGAGATCAACATAGATTGGTTAAAAACCTGAACTTAACCAATCCGTGTCGATCTCTTATCAAAAAATTGTGACGATAGTTTACACCACATGTCGGTGAATACCGCCCTTATTATGATAGTGAACATATTGTTTCGAGCGATCTGTCGAGTTGAAAGTGGATCTATGATGGCGCATAGTGATGATGAGTCCACCCATAGCTGAACCGGTTCCAGCCCTGGAACCCATGATAATATTTTTATCTTTTTGCATTTATGATATCGAAGGGCGTCTAAAAATCCTGGTTTGGGTCCGACTGAGGGCGGTATTCACCGACATGGTGTAAATTATAGTCACAATTTTTTGATAAGAGATCGACACGGATTGGTTAAATTCAGGTTTTTAACCAATCTATGTTGATCTCTTATCCAAAAATTGTGACTACAGTTTAAACCATGTCGGTGAATACGGCCCAAGGGGTCTGGTTCTAGGATGTGGGGCCGAGATCTTTTAGGGATAAAATTAAATTGAAATATCAATATCGTTTGTTATTAAGTGCGTCGCGGAGACTCAAAATGGTTCCTGAAGAATTTTGAGACTGAGCAGAGGTACTTTGACCTTTGAAGACCGGGCACACCCCGCTTCCCATCTCAGGAAAGTTCCTGAAAGTTTCCCTCTCCGGAAAGTTTTATTAAAAACAACATAACATGACCACCTCAGACGAAGGCAGCAAAATAAAATAATTTACATAAAAATTGATCGTCAACTACTGAAGTCATGTAACAAATAAATAAAATCTAAACAATCAACGCCAATGGGCAATCAAAATTGTAAACGGGATTATAAGATGGTGGTGTATAGCCGTCCATCCCATAAGAATATAGTAATCGTCAATTGATCGAATGATTGCCGATAATCTTGGAATATAAAATTTCGAATCACGGTGAATTAGTCGCAGTCATCATCGTCGATGGCCTAGGCTCATCGTCTAGTGAGCAGAGGTACTGCAAGACATGCTCCAATCTTATTCCCAAGGGTGCTGTGGACATAAAAAAGTGTGGAAATATCTTATAGGTCATCGGGCCACTCAATTTTTCTAGCGTCACCTAGTGCTGCGTTTATAGAAAAGTTTTATCAACTCATATATCGTTTTTGAATAGATGAAATAGATTATCACATGCAGTTTTTTTTGATAAAAAGAAAAGATATGTTAATATGGTATGTAAATACTATTTTTCAATCAATTATTAGCATTAAAATATTAATTTCAACATAAAAACGAAGAAATATTTTACATAGAAAAAGTAAGTATTAGTTTTTAGAAATGAACATTCACTGATTGCTAATCGCGGTCCGAAGTCATCGTGGCTGTGAACTGGGAGATGAAATTTGCTTATCGCTATTAGGGACCGTTCAAGTATTACGTACGCAAATTTTTACCCCTTTTTTGACCTCCCTTGTCAGCAAAATTTCGTCATCACTAACGCATAATGGTGGGTGGGTGCATAGGAGACTGGTGCACCCCCCCCCGTCGAAATGTTTTTTTTTCAAATTAAAATTTCGAAAGAAAATCTTTATATGCCATTATAATCAATTTCTGTTAATTTCAATGCTATTTAAAGGGTAAGAACTCGAAATTTCTCTAAAAATATTCATTGCAACCCACCCTTTAAGAAATATCTGGTAAACCCTTGACCCCGCAGACCAAATGTGGTCCTGAAGGTTATCTGATGTGGCTTGCTCCCCCAACCCCCAAACCTAATTTTGTAAAAATGAACTTAGCGGCACATTTAAAAATCCCTTAAATGGCCCGTGGTACTTTTTCAGATCCCAGAAGTAGGCCTCAAAGATCACTTTCATATTCAAAGATCACCTAAGTAACCCGCGACACAGTTACAGAACACTTGAACGATCCGTGGCACATTTAGAGATCCCTTGAGTGACATGTGACACAATTTCAGAGCACTTATGCGGTCCCCAGTGCGGTTCTACATCACTCAAGTTTTACCCGCGGAACATTCCCAGATTATTTAAGTGATCCGTAATTTTCATTATGAAATACGATTGAATTTTTAAGTCTGTCTGAGGACCCACTTCCAGTCCGCAGAAAATAGGTTGAGAAAACGCTGTTTCAAGTGCATTAATCTTACTGAAGTCGATTTTTTTATTGTGTATACTAGTGATGGGCAAACCAAACTACGTCCCGCTTAGAGGTTTACCGGCCCCCCACCAGATTTGAAAACAATAGGATAGAAATTTTGAATTTCAGTGTTAAAAAAAATTCATTGAAGGGGATGATCCCTTTGTGTTGCATATAGAAAATATGGTTGCGAGAATTGAAAATAGAATTTTAAAATCTATTTAAAAATTATTGTGTATATGTAAAAAAAGGAACACGCGTGGAATAAAAATATGCATAAAATTGTTAAAATATACTACTTACTGTTTTTATTCTTCCATAAGTGTGATTCCATAATCGTGGAGAGATAACTGTAATTCCACAATGGTGGAGAGATAATGCGGATTCCACAATGGAGGAGAGCAATCGGTGATTCCATAACGAAGAAAAGAAATCGGTGATTCCATAATGAAAAAGAGATAACAGTGACTCCATAATGACAAAGAGATAACAGTGATTCCATAATGGAGAGAGATAACAGTGATTCCATAATGACTAAGAGATAACGGTCGTTCTAAATTGGAGGAAAGATAACTGTAATTTCAAAATGGTGGACAGATAATGCGGATTCCATAATGGAGGAGAGCAATCGGTGATTCCATAATGACTAAGACATAACGGTGGTTCCATAATGGAGGACATATAACGGTGATTCCATAATGGAGGACAGATAACGGTGATTCCACAATGGAGGTGTGATAACTTTGATTCCATAATGGGGGAGAAATAACGGTGATTCCATAATGGTGGAGAGATAATGGTGATTCCATAATGGTGGAGAGACTATGATGATTCCATAATCGAGAAGAGAAATCGGTGATTCCATAATGACAAAGAGATAACAGTGATTCCATAATGACTAAGAGATAACGGTGATTCTATAATTGAGGAGAGAAAACGGTGATTCCATAATGGAGGAGACATAAGTGTGATTCCGTAATAATGGAGAGATAACGGTGGTTCCATAATGGAGGATAGGTAACGCTGATTCCATAATGGAGGAGAGATAACGGTGATTCCATAATGGAGGATGGATAACGGTGATTCCATAATGGAGGAGAGATAACGGTGATTCCACAATGCAGGTGTGATAACTTTGATACCACAATGGAGGAGACATAAGTGTGATCCCATTATGGTGGAGAGATTATGGTGATTCCATAATGGTGGAGAGATTATGGTGATTCCGTAATGGTGGAGAGATAACGGTGATTCCACAATGGAGTTGTGATAACTTTGATTCCATAATGGGGGAGAGATAACGGTGATTCCATAATGACTAAGAGATAACGGTGGTTCCATAATGGAGGTTAGATAACGGTGATTCCATAATGGAGGAGACATAAGTGTGATTCCGTAATGGTGGAGAGATAACGTTGATTCCATAATGGAGGTTAGATAACGGTGATTCCATAATGGAGGAGAGATAACGGTGATTCCATAATGGAGGATAGATAACGGTGATTCCACAATGGAGGTGTGATAACTTTGATTCCATAATGGAGGAGACATAAGTGTGATTCCATAATGGTGGAGAGATTACGGTGATTCCATAATGGTGGAGAAATAACGGTGATTCCACAATGGAGGTGTGATAACTTTGATTCCTTAATGGGGGAGAGATAACTGTGATTCCATAATGTTGGAGAGATAACGGTGATTCCATAATGACTAAGAGATAATGGTGATTCCATAATGGAGGAGAGATGACGGTGATTTCATAATGGAGGAGAGATAACGGTGATTCCATAATGGAGGAGAGATAACGGTGATTCCATAATGGAGGTGTGACAACTTTGATTCCATAATGGAGGTGTGAGAACTTTGATTCCATAATGGCGGAGACATGATTGTGATTTTATAATTGTTGAGAGATAATGGTTATTCCATAATGGTGGAGAGACTATGATGATTCCATAATGGAGGAGAGATAACGGTGATTCCATAATGGAGGGGAGATAACGGTGATTCCATAATGACGAAGAGATAACGGTGGTTCCATAATGGAGGAGAGATGAAGGTGATTCCATAATGGAGAAGAGATAACGGTGATTCCATAATGGAGGTGTGAGAACTTTGATTCCATAATGGAGGTGTGAGAACTTTGATTCCATAATGGCGGAGACATAAGTCTAATTCCATAATTGTGGAGAGATAATGGTGATTCCATAATGGTGGAGAGACTATGATGATTCCATAATCGAGAAGAGAAGTCGGTGATTCCATAATGACAAAGAGATAACAGTGATTCCATAATGACTAAGAGAAAACGGTGATTCTATAATTGAGGAGAGATAACGGTGATTCCATAATGGAGGAGAGATAACGGTGATTCCATAATGAATAAGAGAAAACGGTGATTCCATAATGAATAAGAGAAAACGTTGATTCCATAATGGTAGAAACATAAGTGTGATTCCGTAATATTGGAGAGAAAACGGTAGTTCCATAATGGAGGATAGGTAACGCTGATTCCATAATGAAGGAAAGATAACGGAGATTCCATAATGGAGGATAGGTAACACTGATTCCATAATGGAGGAGAGATAACGGTCATTCCATAATGGTGGAGAGATTATGGTGATTCCATAATATTGGAGAGATTATGGTGATTCCATAATGGTGGAGAGATAACGGTGATTCCACAATGGAGGTGTGATAACTTTGATTCCATAATGGGGGAGAGATAACGGTGATTCCATAATGGTGGAGAGATAACGGTGATTCCATAATGACTAAGAGATAACGGTGGTTCCATAATGGAGGTTAGATAACGGTGATTCCATAATGGAGGAGACATAAGTGTGATTCCGTAATGGTGGAGAGATAACGTTGATTCCATAATGGAGGTTAGATAACGGTGATTCCATAATGGAGGAGAGATAACGGTGATTCCATAATGGAGGATAGATAACGGTGATTCCACAATGGAGGTGTGATAACTTTGATTCCATAATGGAAGAGACATAAGTGTGATTCCATAATGGTGGAGAGATTACGGTGATTCCATAATGGTGGAGAAATAACGGTGATTCCACAATGGAGGTGTGATAACTTTGATTCCTTAATGGGGGAGAGATAACTGTGATTCCATAATGTTGGAGAGATAACGGTGATTCCATAATGACTAAGAGATAATGGTGATTCCATAATGGAGGAGAGATGACGGTGATTTCATAATGGAGGAGAGATAACGGTGATTCCATAATGGAGGAGAGATAACGGTGATTCCATAATGGAGGTGTGACAACTTTGATTCCATAATGGAGGTGTGAGAACTTTGATTCCATAATGGCGGAGACATGATTGTGATTTTATAATTGTTGAGAGATAATGGTTATTCCATAATGGTGGAGAGACTATGATGATTCCATAATGGAGGAGAGATAACGGTGATTCCATAATGGAGGGGAGATAACGGTGATTCCATAATGACGAAGAGATAACGGTGGTTCCATAATGGAGGAGAGATGACGGTGATTCCATAATGGAGAAGAGATAACGGTGATTCCATAATGGAGGTGTGAGAACTTTGATTCCATAATGGAGGTGTGAGAACTTTGATTCCATAATGGCGGAGACATAAGTCTAATTCCATAATTGTGGAGAGATAATGGTGATTCCATAATGGTGGAGAGACTATGATGATTCCATAATCGAGAAGAGAAGTCGGTGATTCCATAATGACAAAGAGATAACAGTGATTCCATAATGACTAAGAGAAAACGGTGATTCTATAATTGAGGAGAGATAAC
The DNA here is from genome assembly GCF_987345545.1 of Pholcus phalangioides. Taxonomy (NCBI): domain Eukaryota; kingdom Metazoa; phylum Arthropoda; class Arachnida; order Araneae; family Pholcidae; genus Pholcus; species Pholcus phalangioides. The sequence continues at coordinate 17,257,064 of NW_028301616.1, read as the reverse complement.
GGTGATTCCATAATGGAGGAGAGATAACGGTGATTCCATAATGAATAAGAGAAAACGGTGATTCCATAATGAATAAGAGAAAACGTTGATTCCATAATGGTAGAAACATAAGTGTGATTCCGTAATATTGGAGAGAAAACGGTAGTTCCATAATGGAGGATAGGTAACGCTGATTCCATAATGAAGGAAAGATAACGGAGATTCCATAATGGAGGATAGGTAACACTGATTCCATAATGGAGGAGAGATAACGGTCATTCCATAATGGTGGAGAGATTATGGTGATTCCATAATATTGGAGAGATTATGGTGATTCCATAATGGTGGAGAGATAACGGTGATTCCACAATGGAGGTGTGATAACTTTGATTCCATAATGGGGGAGAGATAACGGTGATTCCATAATGGTGGAGAGATAACGGTGATTCCATAATGGAGGAGACATAAGTGTGATTCCATAATGGTGGAGAGATTACGGTGATTCCATAATGGTGGAGAGATAACAGTGATTCCACAATGGAGGTGTGATAACTTTGATTCCTTAATGGGGGAGAGATAACGGTGATTTCATAATGTTGGAGAGATAACGGTGATTCCATAATGACTAAGAGATAATGGTGATTCCATAATGGAGGAGAGATGACGGTGATTCCATAATGGAGGAGAGATAACGGTGATTCCATAATGGAGGTGTGAGAACTTTGATTCCTTAATGGGGGAGAGATAACGGTGATTCCAAAATGGTGGAGAGATAACGGGGATTCCATAATGACGAAGAGATAACGGTGGTTCCATAATGGAGGAGAGATGACGGTGATTCCATAATGGAGGAGAGATAACGATGATTCCATAATGGAGGTGTGAGAACCTTGATTCCATAATCGAGGTGTGAGAACTTTGATTCAATAATGGAGGTGTGAGAACTTTGATTCCATAATGGAGGTGTGAGAACTTTGATTCCATAATGGCGGAGACATAAGTGTGATTCCATAATTGTGGAGAGATAATGGTGATTCCATAATGGTGCAGAGACTATGATGATTCCATAATGGAGGAGAGTAATCGGTGATTCCATAATCGAGAAGAGAAATCGGTGATTCCTTAATGACAAAGAGATAACAGTGATTCCATAATGACTGAAAGATAACGGTGATTCTATAATTGAGGAGAGATAACAGTGATTCCATAATGGAGGAGACATAAGTGTGATTCCGTAATAATGGAGAGATAACGGTGGTTCCATAATGGAGGATAGGTAACGCTGATTCCATAATGGAGGAGAGATAACGGTGATTCCATAATGGAGGATGGATAACTGTGATTCCATAATGGAGGAGAGATAACGGTGATTCCACAATGCAGGTGTGATAACTTTGATACCACAATGGAGGAGACATAAGTGTGATCCCATTATGGTGGAGAGATTATGGTGATTCCATAATGGTGGAGAGATTATGGTGATTCCGTAATGGTGGAGAGATAACGGTGATTCCACAATGGAGTTGTGATAACTTTGATTCCATAATGGGGGAGAGATAACGGTGATTCCATAATGACTAAGAGATAACGGTGGTTCCATAATGGAGGTTAGATAACGGTGATTCCATAATGGAGGAGACATAAGTGCGATTCCGTAATGGTGGAGAGATAACGTTGATTCCATAATGGAGGTTAGATAACGGTGATTCCATAATGGAGGAGAGATAACGGTGATTCCATAATGGAGGATAGATAACGGTGATTCCACAATGGAGGTGTGATAACTTTGATTCCATAATGGAGGAGACATAAGTGTGATTCCATAATGGTGGAGAGATTACGGTGATTCCATAATGGTGGAGAAATAACGGTGATTCCACAATGGAGGTGTGATAACTTTGATTCCTTAATGGGGGAGAGATAACTGTGATTCCATAATGTTGGAGAGATAACGGTGATTCCATAATGACTAAGAGATAATGGTGATTCCATAATGGAGGAGAGATGACGGTGATTTCATAATGGAGGAGAGATAACGGTGATTCCATAATGGAGGAGAGATAACGGTGATTCCATAATGGAGGTGTGACAACTTTGATTCCATAATGGAGGTGTGAGAACTTTGATTCCATAATGGCGGAGACATGATTGTGATTTTATAATTGTTGAGAGATAATGGTTATTCCATAATGGTGGAGAGACTATGATGATTCCATAATGGAGGAGAGATAACGGTGATTTCATAATGGAGGGGAGATAACGGTGATTCCATAATGACGAAGAGATAACGGTGGTTCCATAATGGAGGAGAGATGACGGTGATTCCATAATGGAGAAGAGATAACGGTGATTCCATAATGGAGGTGTGAGAACCTTGATTCCATAATCGAGGTGTGAGAACTTTGATTCCATAATGGAGGTGTGAGAACTTTGATTCCATAATGGAGGTGTGAGAACTTTGATTCCATAATGGCGGAGACATAAGTCTGATTCCATAATTGTGGAGAGATAATGGTGATTCCATAATGGTGGAGAGACTATGATGATTCCATAATCGAGAAGAGAAGTCGGTGATTCCATAATGACAAAGAGATAACAGTGATTCCATAATGACTAAGAGAAAACGGTGATTCTATAATTGAGGAGAGATAACGGTGATTCCATAATGGAGGAGAGATAACGGTGATTCCATAATGAATAAGAGAAAACGGTGATTCCATAATGAATAAGAGAAAACGTTGATTCCATAATGGTAGAAACATAAGTGTGATTCCGTAATATTGGAGAGAAAACGGTAGTTCCATAATGGAGGATAGGTAACGCTGATTCCATAATGAAGGAAAGATAACGGAGATTCCATAATGGAGGATAGGTAACACTGATTCCATAATGGAGGAGAGATAACGGTCATTCCATAATGGTGGAGAGATTATGGTGATTCCATAATATTGGAGAGATTATGGTGATTTCATAATGGTGGAGAGATAACGGTGATTCCACAATGGAGGTGTGATAAATTTGCTTCCATATTGGGGGAGAGATAACAGTGATTCCATAATGGTGGAGAGATAACGGTGATTCCATAATGACTAAGAGATAACGGTGGTTCCACAATGGAGGATAGATAACGGTGATTCCATAATGGAGGAGACATAAGTGTGATTCCATAATGGTGGAGAGATTACGGTGATTCCATAATGGTGGAGAGATAACAGTGATTCCACAATGGAGGTGTGATAACTTTGATTCCTTAATGGGGGAGAGATAACGGTGATTTCATAATGTTGGAGAGATAACGGTGATTCCATAATGACTAAGAGATAATGGTGATTCCATAATGGAGGAGAGATGACGGTGATTCCATAATGGAGGAGAGATAACGGTGATTCCATAATGGAGGTGTGAGAACTTTGATTCCTTAATGGGGGAGAGATAACGGTGATTCCAAAATGGTGGAGAGATAACGGGGATTCCATAATGACGAAGAGATAACGGTGGTTCCATAATGGAGGAGAGATGACGGTGATTCCATAATGGAGGAGAGATAACGATGATTCCATAATGGAGGTGTGAGAACCTTGATTCCATAATCGAGGTGTGAGAACTTTGATTCAATAATGGAGGTGTGAGAACTTTGATTCCATAATGGAGGTGTGAGAACTTTGATTCCATAATGGCGGAGACATAAGTGTGATTCCATAATTGTGGAGAGATAATGGTGATTCCATAATGGTGCAGAGACTATGATGATTCCATAATGGAGGAGAGTAATCGGTGATTCCATAATCGAGAAGAGAAATCGGTGATTCCTTAATGACAAAGAGATAACAGTGATTCCATAATGACTGAAAGATAACGGTGATTCTATAATTGAGGAGAGATAACAGTGATTCCATAATGACTAAGAGATAACGGTGATTCTATAATTGAGGAGAGATAACGGTGATTCCATAATGACTAAGAGAAAACGGTGATTCCATAATGGAGGAGACATAAGTAGGATTCCGTAATGATGGAGAGATAACGGTGGTTCCATAATGGAGGATAGGTAACGCTGATTCCATAATGGAGGAGAGATAAAGGTGATTCCATAATGGAGGATGGATAACGGTGATTCCATAATGGAGGAGAGATAACGGTGATTCCACAATGCAGGTGTGATAACTTTGATACCACAATGGAGGAGACATAAGTGTGATTCCATTATGGTGGAGAGATTATGGTGATTCCATAATGGTGGAGAGATTATGGTGATTCCGTAATGGAGGATAGATAACGGTGATTCCATAATGGAGGAGACATAAGTGTGATTCCGTAATGGTGGAGAGATAACGGTGATTCCATAATGGAGGTTAGATAACGGTGATTCCATAATGGAGGATAGATAACGGTGATTCCATAATGGAGGAGAGATAACAGTGATTCCACAATGGAGGTGTGATAACTTTGATTCCATAATGGAGGAGACATAAGTGTGATTCCATGATGGTGGAGAGATTACGGTGATTCCATAATGGGGGAGAGATAACGGTGATTCCATAATGGAGGTGTGACAACTTTGATTCCATAATGGAGGTGTGAGAACTTTGATTCCATAATGGCGGAGACATAATTGTGATTTTATAATTGTTGAGAGATAATGGTTATTCCATAATGGTGGAGAGACTATGATGATTCCATAATGGAGGAGAGATAACAGTGATTCCATAATGGAGGGGAGATAACGGTGATTCCATAATGACGAAGAGATAACGGTGGTTCCATAATGGAGGTGTGAGAACCTTGATTCCATAATCGAGGTGTGAGAACTTTGATTCCATAATGGAGGTGTGAGAACTTTCATTCCATAATGGAGGTGTGAGAACTATGATTCCATAATGGCGGAGACATAAGTCTGATTCCATAATTGTGGAGAGATAATGGTGATTCCATAATGGTGGAGAGACTATGATGATTCCATAATCGAGAAGAGAAATCGGTGATTCCATAATGACAAAGAGATAACAGTGATTCCATAATGACTAAGAGATAACGGTGATTCTATAATTGAAGAGAGATAACGGTGGTTCCATAATGGAGGAGAGATAACAATGATTCCATAATGGAGGGGAGATAACGGTGATTCCATAATGACTAAGAGAAAACGGTGATTCCATAATGGTAGAAACATAAGTGTGATTCCGTAATATTGGAGAGAAAACGGTAGTTCCATAATGGGGGATAGGTAACGCTGATTCCATAATGAAGGAAAGATAACGGAGATTCCATAATGGAGGATAGGTAACACTGATTCCATAATGGAGGAGAGATAACGGTCATTCCATAATGGAGGATGGATAACGGTGATTCCATAATGGATGAGAGATAACGGTGATTCCACAATGCAGGTGTGATAACTTTGATTCCATAATGGGGGAGAGATAACGGTGAAAACATAATGGTGGAGAGATAACGGTGATTCCATAATGACTAAGAGATAACGGTGGTTCCAAAATGGAGGATAGATAACGGTGATTCCATAATGGAGGAGACATAAGTGTGATTCCATAATGGTGGAGAGATTACGGTGATTCCATAATGGTGGAGAGATAACGGTTATTCCACAACGGAGGTGTGATAACTTTGATTCCTTAATGGGGGAGAGATAACGGTGATTCCATAATGGAGGAGAGATAACGGTGATTCCACAATGCAGGTGTGATAACGTTGATTCCATAATGGAGGAGACATAATTGTGATTCCATAAGGTAGGAGACATAAGTGTGATTCCATAATGGTGGAGAGATAACGGTGATTCCACAATGTAGGTGTGATAACTTTGATTCCATAATGGGGGAGAGATAACGGTGATTCCATAATGATGGAGAGATAACGGTGATTCCATAATGGAGGGATAGATAACGGTGATTCCATAATGGAGGAGAGATAACTGTGATTCCATAATGGAGAATATATAACGGTGATTCCATAATGGAGGAGAGATAACAGTGATTCCACAATGGAGGTGTGATAAGTTTGATTCCATAATGGAGGAGACGTAAGTGTGATTCCGTAATGGTGGAGAGGTAACGGTGATTCCATAATGGAGGAGAGATAACGGTGATTCCATAATCAAGAAGAGAAATCGGTGATTCCTTAATGACAAAGACATAACAGTGATTCCATAATGACTGAGAGATAACGGTGATTGTATAATTAAGGAGATATAACGGTGATTCCATAATGGAGGAGAGACAACGGTGATTCCATAATGGAGGAGAGATAACGGTGATTCCATAATGGAGGGGAGATAACGGTGATTCCATAATGGAGGGGAGATAACGGTGATTCTATAATGACTAAGAGATAACGGTGGTTCCATAATGGAGGATAGATAACGGTGATTCCATTATGGAGGAGACATAAGTGTGATTCCGTAATGGTGGAGAAATAACGGTGATTCCATAATGGAGGATAGGTAACACTGATTCCATAATGGAGGAGAGATAACGGTGATTCCACAATGGAGGAGAGATAACGGTGATTTCACAATGCAGGTGTGATAACTTTGATTCCATAATGGAGGAGACATAAGTGTGATTTCATAATGGTGGAGAGATTACGGTGATTCCATAATGGAGGGGAGATAACGGTGATTCCATAATGACTAAGAGAAAACGGTGATTCCATAATGGTAGAAACATAAGTGTGATTCCGTAATACTAGGTGAGAAAACGGTAGTTCCATAATGGAGGATAGGTAACGCTGATTCCATAATGAAGGAAAGATAACGGAGATTCCATAATGGAGGATAGGTAACACTGATTCCATAATGGAGGAGAGATAACGGTCATTCCATAATGGAGGATGGATAACGGTGATTCCATAATGGATGAGAGATAACGGTGATTCCACAATGCAGGTGTGATAACTTTGATACCATAATGGAGGAGACATAAGTGTGATTCCATAATGGGGGAGAGATTATGGTGATTCCATAATGGTGGAGAGATAACGGTGATTCCACAATGGAGGTGTGATAACTTTGATTCCATAATGGGGGAGAGATAACGGTGATTCCATAATGGTGGAGAGATAACGGTGATTCCATAATGACTAAGAGATAACGGTGGTTCCAAAATGGAGGATAGATAACGGTGATTCCATAATGGAGCAGACATAAGTGTGATTCCATAATGACTAAGAGATAACGGTGGTTCCAAAATGGAGGATAGATAACGGTGATTCCATAATGGAGGAGACATAAGTGTGATTCCATAATGGTGGAGAGAGTACGGTGATTCCATAATGGTGGAGAGATAACGGTGATTCCACAATGGAGGTGTGATAACTTTGATTCCTTAATGGGGAAGAGATAACGGTGATTCCATAACGGAGGAGAGATAACGGTGATTCCACAATGCAGGTGTGATAACGTTGATTCCATAATGGAGGAGACATAATTGTGATTCCATAAGGGAGGAGACATAAGTGTGATTCCATAATGGAGGAGAGATAACGGTGATTCCACAATGTAGGTGTGATAACTTTGATTCCATAATGGGGGAAAGATAACGGTGATTCCATAATGGTGGAGAGATAACGGTGATTCCATAATGGGGGGATAGATAACGGTGATTCCATAATGGAGGAGAGATAACTGTGATTCCATAATGGAGAATAGATAACAGTGATTCCACCATGGAGGTGTGATAAGTTTGATTCCATAATGGAGGAGACGTAAGTGTGATTCCGTAATGGTGGAGAGGTAACGGTGATTCCATAATGGAGAAGAGATAACGGTGATTCCATAATCGAAAAGAGAAATCAGTGATTCCTTAATGACAAAGACATAACAGTGATTCCATAATGACTGAGAGATAACGGTGATTGTATAATTAAGGAGAGATAACGGTGATTCCATAATGGAGGAGAGACAACGGTGATTCCATAATGGAGGAGAGATAACGGTGATTCCATAATGGAGGGGAGATAACGGTGATTCCATAATGGAGGGGAGATAACGGTGATTCTATAATGACTAAGAGATAACGGTGGTTCCATAATGGAGGATAGATAACGGTGATTCCATAATGGAGGAGACATAAGTGTGATTCTGTAATGGTGGAGAAATAACGGTGATTCCATAATGGAGGATAGGTAACACCGATTCCATAATGGAGGAGAGATAACGGTGATTCCATAATGGAGGGGAGATAACGGTGATTCCATAATGGAGGGGAGGTAACGGTGATTCTATAATGACTAAGAGGTAACGGTGATTCTATAATGACTAAGAGATAACGGTGGTTCCATAATGGAGGATAGATAAAGGTGATTCCATTATGGAGGAGACATAAGTGTGATTCCGTAATGGTGGAGAAATAACGGTGATTCCATAATGGAGGATAGGTAACACCGATTCCATAATGGAGGAGAGATAACGGTGATTCCATAATGGAGGAGAGATAACGGTGATTTCACAATGCAGGTGTGATAACTTTGATTCCATAATGGAGGACACATAAGTGTGATTCCATAATGGTGGAGTGATTACGGTGATTCCATAATGGTTGAGAGATAACGGTGATTCCACAATGCAGGTGTGATAACTTTGATTCCTTAATGGGGGAGAGATAACGGTGATTTCATAATGTTGGAAAGATAACGGTGATTCCATAATGGAGGAGAGATAACGATGATTCCATAATGGAGGTGTGAGAACCTTGATTCTATAATCTAGGTGTGAGAACTTTGATTCCATAATGGAGGTGTGAGAACTTTGATTCCATAATGGAGGTGTGAGAACTTTGATTCCATAATGGAGGTGTGAGAACTTTAATTCCATAATGGCGGAGACATAAGTGTGATTCCATAATTGTGGAGAGATAATGGTGATTCCATAATGGTGGAGAGACTATGATGATTCCATAATGGAGGAGAGTAAGCGGTGATTCCATAATCGAGAAGAGAAATCGGTGATTCCATAATGACTGAGAGGTAACGGTGATTCTATAATTGAGGAGAGATAACGGTAAATCCATAATGGAGGAGAGATAACGGTGATTCTATAATGGAGGAGAGATAACGGTGATTCCATAATGACTAAGAGATAACGGTGGTTCCATAATGGAGGATAGATAACGGTGATTCCGTAATGGTGGAGAGATAACGGTGATTCCATAATGGAGGATAGGTAACGCTGATTCCATAATGGAGGAGAGATAACGGTGATTCCATAATGGAGGATGGATAACGGTGATTCCATAATGGAGGAGAGATAACGGTGATTCCACAATGCAGGTGTGATAACGTTGATTCCTTAATGGAGGAGACATAATTGTGATTCCATATGGGAGGAGACATAAGTGTGATTCCATAATGGTGGAGAGATAACGGTGATTCCACAATGTAGGTGTGATAACTTTGATTCCATAATGGGGGATAGGTAACACTGATTCCATAATGGAGGAGAGATAACGGTCATTCCATAATGGAGGATGGATAACGGTGATTCCATAATGGATGAGAGATAACGGTGATTCCACAATGCAGGTGTGATAACTTTGATTCCATAATGGAGGAGACATAAGTGTGATTCCATAATAGTGGAGAGATTATTGTGATTCCGTAATGGTGGAGAGATAACGGTGATTCCACAATGGAGGTGTGATAACTTTGATTCCATAATGGGGGAGAGATAACGGTGATTCCATAATGAATAAGAGATAACGGTGGTTCCACAATGGAGGATAGATAACGGTGATTCCATAATGGAGGAGACATAAGTGTGATTCCATAATGGTGGAGAGATTACGGTGATTCCATAATGGTGGAGAGATAACGGTGATTCCACAATGACTAAGAGATAATGGTGATTCCATAATGGAGGAGAGATGACGGTGATTCCATAATGGAGGAGAGATAACGGTGATTCCATAATGGAGGTGAGAGAACTTTGATTCGTTAATGGGGGAGAGATAACGGTGATTCCATAATAACTAGGAGATAATGGTGATTCCATAATGGAGGAGAGATGACGGTGATTCCATAATGGAGGAGAGATAACGGTGATTCCACAATGGAGATGTGATAACTTTGATTCCATAATGGGGGAGAGATAACGGTGATTCCATAATGGTGGAGAGATAACGGTGATTCCATAATGACTAAGAGATAACGGTGGTTCCAAAATGGAGGATAGATAACGGTGATTCCATAATGGAGCAGACATAAGTGTGATTCCATAATGACTAAGAGATAACGGTGGTTCCAAAATGGAGGATAGATAACGGTGATTTCATAATGGAGGAGACATAAGTGTGATTCCATAATGGTGGAGAGAGTACGGTGATTCCTTAATGGTGGAGAGATAACGGTGATTCCACAATGGAGGTGTGATAACTTTGATTCCTTAATGGGGAAGAGATAACGGTGATTCCATATTTGAGGAGAGATAACGGTGATTCCACAATGCAGGTGTGATAACGTTGATTCCATAATGGAGGAGACATAATTGTGATTCCATAAGGGAGGAGACATAAGTGTGATTCCATAATGGTGGAGAGATAACGGTGATTCCACAATGTAGGTGTGATAACTTTGATTCCATAATGGGGGAAAGATAACGGTGATTCCATAATGGTGGAGAGATAACGGTGATTCCATAATGGGGGGATAGATAACGGTGATTCCATAATGGAGGAGAGATAACTGTGATTCCATAATGGAGAATAGATAACAGTGATTCCACCATGGAGGTGTGATAAGTTTGATTCCATAATGGAGGAGACGTAAGTGTGATTCCGTAATGGTGGAGAGGTAACGGTGATTCCATAATGGAGGAGAGATAACGGTGATTCCATAATTGAGAAGAGAAATCGGTGATTCCTTAATGACAAAGACATAACAGTGATTCCATAATGACTGAGAGATAACGGTGATTGTATAATTAAGAAGAGATAACGGTGATTCCATAATGGAGGAGAGACAACGGTGATTCCATAATGGAGGAGAGATAACGGTGATTCCATAATGGAGGGGAGATAACGGTGATTCCATAATGGAGGGGAGATAACGGTGATTCTATAATGACTAAGAGATAACGGTGGTTCCATAATGGAGGATAGATAACGGTGATTCCATTATGGAGGAGACATAAGTGTGATTCCGTAATGGTGGAGAAATAACGGTGATTCCATAATGGAGGATAGGTAACACCGATTCCATAATGGAGGAGAGATAACGGTGATTCCATAATGGAGGAGAGATAACGGTGATTTCACAATGCAGGTGTGATAACTTTGATTCCATAATGGAGGAGACGTAAGTGTGATTCCGTAATGGTGGAGAGGTAACGGTGATTCCATAATGGAGGAGAGATAACGGTGATTCCATAATCGAGAAGAGAAATCGGTGATTCCTTAATGACAAAGACATAACAGTGATTCCATAATGACTGAGAGATAACGGTGATTGTATAATTAAGGAGAGATAACGGTGATTCCATAATAGAGGAGAGACAACGGTGATTCCATAATGGAGGAGAGATAACGGTGATTCCATAATGGAGGGGAGATAACGGTGATTCCATAATGGAGGGGAGATAACGGTGATTCTATAATGACTAAGAGATAACGGTGGTTCCATAATGGAGGATAGATAAAGGTGATTCCATTATGGAGGAGACATAAGTGTGATTCCGTAATGGTGGAGAAATAACGGTGATTCCATAATGGAGGATAGGTAACACCGATTCCATAATGGAGGAGAGATAACGGTGATTCCATAATGGAGGAGAGATAACGGTGATTTCACAATGCAGGTGTGATAACTTTGATTCCATAAGGGAGGAGACATAAGTGTGATTCCATAATAGTGGAGAGATTATTGTGATTCCGTAATGGTGGAGAGATAACGGTGATTCCACAATGGAGGTGTGATAACTTTGATTCCATAATGGGGGAGAGATAACGGTGATTCCATAATGAATAAGAGATAACGGTGGTTCCACAATGGAGGATAGATAACGGTGATTCCATAATGGAGGAGACATAAGTGTGATTCCATAATGGTGGAGAGATTACGGTGATTCCATAATGGTGGAGAGATAACGGTGATTCCACAATGACTAAGAGATAATGGTGATTCCATAATGGAGGAGAGATGACGGTGATTCCATAATGGAGGAGAGATAACGGTGATTCCATAATGGAGGAGAGATAACGGTGATTTCACAATGCAGGTGTGATAACTTTGATTCCATAATGGAGGAGACATAAGTGTGATTTCATAATGGTGGAGAGATTACGGTGATTCCATAATGGAGGGGAGATAACGGTGATTCCATAATGACTAAGAGAAAACGGTGATTCCATAATGGTAGAAACATAAGTGTGATTCCGTAATATTGGAGAGAAAACGGTAGTTCCATAATGGAGGATAGGTAACGCTGATTCCATAATGAAGGAAAGATAACGGAGATTCCATAATGGAGGATAGGTAACACTGATTCCATAATGGAGGAGAGATAACGGTCATTCCATAATGGAGGATGGATAACGGTGATTCCATAATGGATGAGAGATAACGGTGATTCCACAATGCAGGTGTGATAACTTTGATTCCATAATGGAGGAGACATAAGTGTGATTCCATAATGGGGGAGAGATTATGGTGATTCCATAATGGTGGAGAGATAACGGTGATTCCACAATGGAGGTGTGATAACTTTGATTCCATAATGGGGGAGAGATAACGGTGATTCCATAATGGTGGAGAGATAACGGTGATTCCATAATGACTAAGAGATAACGGTGGTTCCAAAATGGAGGATAGATAACGGTGATTCCATAATGGAGCAGACATAAGTGTGATTCCATAATGACTAAGAGATAACGGTGGTTCCAAAATGGAGGATAGATAACGGTGATTCCATAATGGAGGAGACATAAGTGTGATTCCATAATGGTGGAGAGAGTACGGTGATTCCATAATGGTGGAGAGATAACGGTGATTCCACAATGGAGGTGTGATAACTTTGATTCCTTAATGGGGAAGTGATAACGGTGATTCCATAATGGAGGAGAGATAACGGTGATTCCACAATGCAGGTGTGATAACGTTGATTCCATAATGGAGGAGACATAATTGTGATTCCATAAGGGAGGAGACATAAGTGTGATTCCATAATGGTGGAGAGATAACGGTGATTCCACAATGTAGGTGTGATAACTTTGATTCCATAATGGGGGAAAGATAACGGTGATTCCATAATGGTGGAGAGATAACGGTGATTCCATAATGGGGGGATAGATAACGGTGATTCCATAATGGAGGAGAGATAACTGTGATTCCATAATGGAGAATAGATAACAGTGATTCCACCATGGAGGTGTGAAAAGTTTGATTCCATAATGGAGGAGACGTAAGTGTGATTCCGTAATGGTGGAGAGGTAACGGTGATTCCATAATGGAGAAGAGATAACGGTGATTCCATAATCGAAAAGAGAAATCAGTGATTCCTTAATGACAAAGACAAAACAGTGATTCCATAATGACTGAGAGATAACGGTGATTGTATAATTAAGGAGAGATAACGGTGATTCCATAATGGAGGAGAGACAACGGTGATTCCATAATGGAGGAGAGATAACGGTGATTCCATAATGGAGGGGAGATAACGGTGATTCCATAATGGAGGGGAGATAACGGTGATTCTATAATGACTAAGAGATAACGGTGGTTCCATAATGGAGGATAGATAACGGTGATTCCATTATGGAGGAGACATAAGTGTGATTCCGTAATGGTGGAGAAATAACGGTGATTCCATAATGGAGGATAGGTAACACCGATTCCATAATGGAGGAGAGATAACGGTGATTCCATAATGGAGGAGAGATAACGGTGATTTCACAATGCAGGTGTGATAACTTTGATTCCATAATGGAGGAGACGTAAGTGTGATTCCGTAATGGTGGAGAGGTAACGGTGATTCCATAATGGAGGATAGGTAACACCGATTCCATAATGGAGGAGAGATAACGGTGATTCCATAATGGAGGAGAGATAACGGTGATTTCACAATGCAGGTGTGATAACTTTGATTCCATAATGGAGGAGACATAAGTGTGATTCCATAATGGTGGAGTGATTACGGTGATTCCATAATGGTGGAGAGATAACGGTGATTCCACAATGCAGGTGTGATAACTTTGATTCCTTAATGGGGGAGAGATAACGGTGATTTCATAATGTTGGAAAGATAACGGTGATTCCATAATGGAGGAGAGATAACGATGATTCCATAATGGAGGTGTGAGAACCTTGATTCTATAATCTAGGTGTGAGAACTTTGATTCCATAATGGAGGTGTGAGAACTTTGATTCCATAATGGAGGTGTGAGAACTTTGATTCAATAATGGAGGTGTGAGAACTTTGATTCCATAATGGCGGAGACATAAGTGTGATTCCATAATTGTGGAGAGATAATGGTGATTCCATAATGGTGGAGAAACTATGATGATTCCATAATGGAGGAGAGTAAGCGGTGATTCCATAATCGAGAAGAGAAATCGGTGATTCAATAATGACTGAGAGGTAACGGTGATTCTATAATTGAGGAGAGATAACGGTAAATCCATAATGGAGGAGAGATAACGGTGATTCCATAATGGAGGAGAGATAACGGTGATTCCATAATGACTAAGAGATAACGGTGGTTCCATAATGGAGGATAGATAACGGTGATTCCGTAATGGTGGAGAGATAACGGTGATTCCATAATGGAGGATAGGTAACGCTGATTCCATAATGGAGGAGAGATAACGGTGATTCCATAATGGAGGATGGATAACGGTGATTCCATAATGCAGGTGTGATAACGTTGATTCCTTAATGGAGGAGACATAATTGTGATTCCATATGGGAGGAGACATAAGTGTGATTCCATAATGGTGGAGAGATAACGGTCATTCCATAATGGAGGATGGATAACGGTGATTCCATAATGGATGAGAGATAACGATGATTCCACAATGCAGGTGTGATAACTTTGATTCCATAATGGAGGAGACATAAGTGTGATTCCATAATAGTGGAGAGATTATTGTGATTCCATAATGGGGGAGAGATAACGGTGATTCCATAATGAATAAGAGATAACGGTGGTTCCACAATGGAGGATAGATAACGGTGATTCCATAATGGAGGAGACATAAGTGTGATTCCATAATGGTGGAAAGATTACGGTGATTCCACAATGACTAAGAGATAATGGTGATTCCATAATGGAGGAGAGATGACGGTGATTCCATAATGGAGGAGAGATAACGATGATTCCATAATGGAGGTGAGAGAACTTTGATTCCTTAATGGGGGAGAGATAACGGTGATTCCATAATAACTAAGAGATAATGGTGATTCCTTAATGGAGGAGAGATGACGGTGATTCCATAATGGAGGAGAGATAACGGTGATTCCACAATGGAGGTGTGATAACTTTGATTCCATAATGGGGGAGAGATAACGGTGATTCCATAATGGTGGAGAGATAACGGTGATTCCATAATGACTAAGAGATAACGGTGGTTCCAAAATGGAGGATAGATAACGGGGATTCCATAATGGAGCAGACATAAGTGTGATTCCATAATGACTAAGAGATAACGGTGGTTCCAAAATGGAGGATAGATAACGGTGATTTCATAATGGAGGAGACATAATGTGATTCCATAATGGTGGAGAGAGTACGGTGATTCCTTAATGGTGGAGAGATAACGGTGATTCCACAATGGAGGTGTGATAACTTTGATTCCTTAATGGGGAAGAGATAACGGTGATTCCATAATGGAGGAGAGATAACGGTGATTCCACAATGCAGGTGTGATAACGTTGATTCCATAATGGAGGAGACATAATTGTGATTCCATAAGGGAGGAGACATAAGTGTGATTCCATAATGGTGGAGAGATAACGGTGATTCCACAATGTAGGTGTGATAACTTTGATTCCATAATGGGGGAAAGATAACGGTGATTCCATAATGGTGGAGAGATAACGGTGATTCCATAATGGGGGGATAGATAACGGTGATTCCATAATGGGGGAGAGATAACTGTGATTCCATAATGGAGAATAGATAACAGTGATTCCACCATGGAGGTGTGATAAGTTTGATTCCATAATGGAGGAGACGTAAGTGTGATTCCGTAATGGTGGAGAGGTAACGGTGATTCCATAATGGAGGAGAGATAACGGTGATTCCATAATTGAGAAGAGATAACGGTGATTCCATAATGGAGGGGAGATAACGGTGATTCCATAATGGAGGGGAGATAACGGTGATTGTATAATTAAGGAGAGATAACGGTGATTCCATAATGGAGGAGAGACAACGGTGATTCCATAATGGAGGAGAGATAACGGTGATTCCATAATGGAGGGGAGATAACGGTGATTCCATAATGGAGGGGAGATAACGGTGATTCTATAATGACTAAGAGATAACGGTGGTTCCATAATGGAGGATAGATAACGGTGATTCCATTATGGAGGAGACATAAGTGTGATTCCGTAATGGTGGAGAAATAACGGTGATTCCATAATGGAGGATAGGTAACACCGATTCCATAATGGAGGAGAGATAACGGTGATTCCATAATGGAGGAGAGATAACGGTGATTTCACAATGCAGGTGTGATAACTTTGATTCCATAATGGAGGAGACGTAAGTGTGATTCCGTAATGGTGGAGAGGTAACGGTGATTCCATAATGGAGGAGAGATAACGGTGATTCCATAATCGAGAAGAGAAATCGGTGATTCCTTAATGACAAAGACATAACAGTGATTCCATAATGACTGAGAGATAACGGTGATTGTATAATTAAGGAGAGATAACGGTGATTCCATAATAGAGGAGAGACAACGGTGATTCCATAATGGAGGAGAGATAACGGTGATTCCATAATGGAGGGGAGATAACGGTGATTCCATAATGGAGGGGAGATAACGGTGATTCTATAATGACTAAGAGATAACGGTGGTTCCATAATGGAGGATAGATAAAGGTGATTCCATTATGGAGGAGACATAAGTGTGATTCCGTAATGGTGGAGAAATAACGGTGATTCCATAATGGAGGATAGGTAACACCGATTCCATAATGGAGGAGAGATAACGGTGATTCCATAATGGAGGAGAGATAACGGTGATTTCACAATGCAGGTGTGATAACTTTGATTCCATAAGGGAGGAGACATAAGTGTGATTCCATAATAGTGGAGAGATTATTGTGATTCCGTAATGGTGGAGAGATAACGGTGATTCCACAATGGAGGTTTGATAACTTTGATTCCATAATGGGGGAGAGATAACGGTGATTCCATAATGAATAAGAGATAACGGTGGTTCCACAATGGAGGATAGATAACGGTGATTCCATAATGGAGGAGACATAAGTGTGATTCCATAATGGTGGAGAGATTACGGTGATTCCATAATGGTGGAGAGATAACGGTGATTCCACAATGACTAAGAGATAATGGTGATTCCATAATGGAGGAGAGATGACGGTGATTCCATAATGGAGGAGAGATAACGGTGATTCCATAATGGAGGAGAGATAACGGTGATTTCACAATGCAGGTGTGATAACTTTGATTCCATAATGGAGGAGACATAAGTGTGATTTCATAATGGTGGAGAGATTACGGTGATTCCATAATGGAGGGGAGATAACGGTGATTCCATAATGACTAAGAGAAAACGGTGATTCCATAATGGTAGAAACATAAGTGTGATTCCGTAATATTGGAGAGAAAACGGTAGTTCCATAATGGAGGATAGGTAACGCTGATTCCATAATGAAGGAAAGATAACGGAGATTCCATAATGGAGGATAGGTAACACTGATTCCATAATGGAGGAGAGATAACGGTCATTCCATAATGGAGGATGGATAACGGTGATTCCATAATGGATGAGAGATAACGGTGATTCCACAATGCAGGTGTGATAACTTTGATTCCATAATGGAGGAGACATAAGTGTGATTCCATAATGGGGGAGAGATTATGGTGATTCCATAATGGTGGAGAGATAACGGTGATTCCACAATGGAGGTGTGATAACTTTGATTCCATAATGGGGGAGAGATAACGGTGATTCCATAATGGTGGAGAGATAACGGTGATTCCATAATGACTAAGAGATAACGGTGGTTCCAAAATGGAGGATAGATAACGGTGATTCCATAATGGAGCAGACATAAGTGTGATTCCATAATGACTAAGAGATAACGGTGGTTCCAAAATGGAGGATAGATAACGGTGATTCCATAATGGAGGAGACATAAGTGTGATTCCATAATGGTGGAGAGAGTACGGTGATTCCATAATGGTGGAGAGATAACGGTGATTCCACAATGGAGGTGTGATAACTTTGATTCCTTAATGGGGAAGAGATAACGGTGATTCCATAATGGAGGAGAGATAACGGTGATTCCACAATGCAGGTGTGATAACGTTGATTCCATAATGGAGGAGACATAATTGTGATTCCATAAGGGAGGAGACATAAGTGTGATTCCATAATGGTGGAGAGATAACGGTGATTCCACAATGTAGGTGTGATAACTTTGATTCCATAATGGGGGAAAGATAACGGTGATTCCATAATGGTGGAGAGATAACGGTGATTCCATAATGGGGGGATAGATAACGGTGATTCCATAATGGAGGAGAGATAACTGTGATTCCATAATGGAGAATAGATAACAGTGATTCCACCATGGAGGTGTGAAAAGTTTGATTCCATAATGGAGGAGACGTAAGTGTGATTCCGTAATGGTGGAGAGGTAACGGTGATTCCATAATGGAGAAGAGATAACGGTGATTCCATAATCGAAAAGAGAAATCAGTGATTCCTTAATGACAAAGACAAAACAGTGATTCCATAATGACTGAGAGATAACGGTGATTGTATAATTAAGGAGAGATAACGGTGATTCCATAATGGAGGAGAGACAACGGTGATTCCATAATGGAGGAGAGATAACGGTGATTCCATAATGGAGGGGAGATAACGGTGATTCCATAATGGAGGGGAGATAACGGTGATTCTATAATGACTAAGAGATAACGGTGGTTCCATAATGGAGGATAGATAACGGTGATTCCATTATGGAGGAAACATAAGTGTGATTCCGTAATGGTGGAGAAATAACGGTGATTCCATAATGGAGGATAGGTAACACCGATTCCATAATGGAGGAGAGATAACGGTGATTCCATAATGGAGGAGAGATAACGGTGATTTCACAATGCAGGTGTGATAACTTTGATTCCATAATGGAGGAGACGTAAGTGTGATTCCGTAATGGTGGAGAGGTAACGGTGATTCCATAATGGAGGATAGGTAACACCGATTCCATAATGGAGGAGAGATAACGGTGATTCCATAATGGAGGAGAGATAACGGTGATTTCACAATGCAGGTGTGATAACTTTGATTCCATAATGGAGGAGACATAAGTGTGATTCCATAATGGTGGAGTGATTACGGTGATTCCATAATGGTGGAGAGATAACGGTGATTCCACAATGCAGGTGTGATAACTTTGATTCCTTAATGGGGGAGAGATAACGGTGATTTCATAATGTTGGAAAGATAACGGTGATTCCATAATGGAGGAGAGATAACGATGATTCCATAATGGAGGTGTGAGAACCTTGATTCTATAATCTAGGTGTGAGAACTTTGATTCCATAATGGAGGTGTGAGAACTTTGATTCCATAATGGAGGTGTGAGAACTTTGATTCCATAATGGAGGTGTGAGAACTTTGATTCCATAATGGCGGAGACATAAGTGTGATTCCATAATTGTGGAGAGATAATGGTGATTCCATAATGGTGGAGAAACTATGATGATTCCATAATGGAGGAGAGTAAGCGGTGATTCCATAATCGAGAAGAGAAATCGGTGATTCAATAATGACTGAGAGGTAACGGTGATTCTATAATTGAGGAGAGATAACGGTAAATCCATAATGGAGGAGAGATAACGGTGATTCCATAATGGAGGAGAGATAACGGTGATTCCATAATGACTAAGAGATAACGGTGGTTCCATAATGGAGGATAGATAACGGTGATTCCGTAATGGTGGAGAGATAACGGTGATTCCATAATGGAGGATAGGTAACGCTGATTCCATAATGGAGGAGAGATAACGGTGATTCCATAATGGAGGATGGATAACGGTGATTCCATAATGCAGGTGTGATAACGTTGATTCCTTAATGGGGGAGACATAATTGTGATTCCATATGGGAGGAGACATAAGTGTGATTCCATAATGGTGGAGAGATAACGGTCATTCCATAATGGAGGATGGATAACGGTGATTCCATAATGGATGAGAGATAACGGTGATTCCACAATGCAGGTGTGATAACTTTGATTCCATAATGGAGGAGACATAAGTGTGATTCCATAATAGTGGAGAGATTATTGTGATTCCATAATGGGGGAGAGATAACGGTGATTCCATAATGAATAAGAGATAACGGTGGTTCCACAATGGAGGATAGATAACGGTGATTCCATAATGGAGGAGACATAAGTGTGATTCCATAATGGTGGAGAGATTACGGTGATTCCACAATGACTAAGAGATAATGGTGATTCCATAATGGAGGAGAGATGACGGTGATTCCATAATGGAGGAGAGATAACGATGATTCCATAATGGAGGTGAGAGAACTTTGATTCCTTAATGGGGGAGAGATAACGGTGATTCCATAATAACTAAGAGATAATGGTGATTCCTTAATGGAGGAGAGATGACGGTGATTCCATAATGGAGGAGAGATAACGGTGATTCCACAATGGAGGTGTGATAACTTTGATTCCATAATGGGGGAGAGATAACGGTGATTCCATAATGGTGGAGAGATAACGGTGATTCCATAATGACTAAGAGATAACGGTGGTTCCAAAATGGAGGATAGATAACGGTGATTCCATAATGGAGCAGACATAAGTGTGATTCCATAATGACTAAGAGATAACGGTGGTTCCAAAATGGAGGATAGATAACGGTGATTTCATAATGGAGGAGACATAATGTGATTCCATAATGGTGGAGAGAGTACGGTGATTCCTTAATGGTGGAGAGATAACGGTGATTCCACAATGGTGGAGAAACTATGATGATTCCATAATGGAGGAGAGTAAGCGGTGATTCCATAATCGAGAAGAGAAATCGGTGATTCAATAATGACTGAGAGGTAACGGTGATTCTATAATTGAGGAGAGATAACGGTAAATCCATAATGGAGGAGAGATAACGGTGATTCCATAATGGAGGAGAGATAACGGTGATTCCATAATGACTAAGAGATAACGGTGGTTCCATAATGGAGGATAGATAACGGTGATTCCGTAATGGTGGAGAGATAACGGTGATTCCATAATGGAGGATAGGTAACGCTGATTCCATAATGGAGGAGAGATAACGGTGATTCCATAATGGAGGAGACATAAGTGTGATTCCATAATGGTGGAGAGATTACGGTGATTCCACAATGACTAAGAGATAATGGTGATTCCATAATGGAGGAGAGATGACGGTGATTCCATAATGGAGGAGAGATAACGATGATTCCATAATGGAGGTGAGAGAACTTTGATTCCTTAATGGGGGAGAGATAACGGTGATTCCATAATAACTAAGAGATAATGGTGATTCCTTAATGGAGGAGAGATGACGGTGATTCCATAATGGAGGAGAGATAACGGTGATTCCACAATGGAGGTGTGATAACTTTGATTCCATAATGGGGGAGAGATAACGGTGATTCCATAATGGTGGAGAGATAACGGTGATTCCATAATGACTAAGAGATAACGGTGGTTCCAAAATGGAGGATAGATAACGGTGATTCCATAATGGAGCAGACATAAGTGTGATTCCATAATGACTAAGAGATAACGGTGGTTCCAAAATGGAGGATAGATAACGGTGATTTCATAATGGAGGAGACATAATGTGATTCCATAATGGTGGAGAGAGTACGGTGATTCCTTAATGGTGGAGAGATAACGGTGATTCCACAATGGTGGAGAAACTATGATGATTCCATAATGGAGGAGAGTAAGCGGTGATTCCATAATCGAGAAGAGAAATCGGTGATTCAATAATGACTGAGAGGTAACGGTGATTCTATAATTGAGGAGAGATAACGGTAAATCCATAATGGAGGAGAGATAACGGTGATTCCATAATGGAGGAGAGATAACGGTGATTCCATAATGACTAAGAGATAACGGTGGTTCCATAATGGAGGATAGATAACGGTGATTCCGTAATGGTGGAGAGATAACGGTGATTCCATAATGGAGGATAGGTAACGCTGATTCCATAATGGAGGAGAGATAACGGTGATTCCATAATGGAGGAGACATAAGTGTGATTCCATAATGGTGGAGAGATTACGGTGATTCCACAATGACTAAGAGATAATGGTGATTCCATAATGGAGGAGAGATGACGGTGATTCCATAATGGAGGAGAGATAACGATGATTCCATAATGGAGGTGAGAGAACTTTGATTCCTTAATGGGGGAGAGATAACGGTGATTCCATAATAACTAAGAGATAATGGTGATTCCTTAATGGAGGAGAGATGACGGTGATTCCATAATGGAGGAGAGATAACGGTGATTCCACAATGGAGGTGTGATAACTTTGATTCCATAATGGGGGAGAGATAACGGTGATTCCATAATGGTGGAGAGATAACGGTGATTCCATAATGACTAAGAGATAACGGTGGTTCCAAAATGGAGGATAGATAACGGTGATTCCATAATGGAGCAGACATAAGTGTGATTCCATAATGACTAAGAGATAACGGTGGTTCCAAAATGGAGGATAGATAACGGTGATTTCATAATGGAGGAGACATAATGTGATTCCATAATGGTGGAGAGAGTACGGTGATTCCATAATAACTAAGAGATAATGGTGATTCCTTAATGGAGGAGAGATGACGGTGATTCCATAATGGAGGAGAGATAACGGTGATTCCACAATGGAGGTGTGATAACTTTGATTCCATAATGGGGGAGAGATAACGGTGATTCCATAATGGTGGAGAGATAACGGTGATTCCATAATGACTAAGAGATAACGGTGGTTCCAAAATGGAGGATACATAACGGTGATTCCATAATGGAGCAGACATAAGTGTGATTCCATAATGACTAAGAGATAACGGTGGTTCCAAAATGGAGGATAGATAACGGTGATTTCATAATGGAGGAGACATAATGTGATTCCATAATGGTGGAGAGAGTACGGTGATTCCTTAATGGTGGAGAGATAACGGTGATTCCACAATGGAGGTGTGATAACTTTGATTCCTTAATGGGGAAGAGATAACGGTGATTCCATAATGGAGGAGAGATAACGGTGATTCCACAATGCAGGTGTGATAACGTTGATTCCATAATGGAGGAGACATAATTGTGATTCCATAAGGGAGGAGACATAAGTGTGATTCCATAATGGTGGAGAGATAACGGTGATTCCACAATGTAGGTGTGATAACTTTGATTCCATAATGGGGGAAAGATAACGGTGATTCCATAATGGTGGAGAGATAACGGTGATTCCATAATGGGGGGATAGATAACGGTGATTCCATAATGGAGGAGAGATAACTGTGATTCCATAATGGAGAATAGATAACAGTGATTCCACCATGGAGGTGTGATAAGTTTGATTCCATAATGGAGGAGACGTAAGTGTGATTCCGTAATGGTGGAGAGGTAACGGTGATTCCATAATGGAGGAGAGATAACGGTGATTCCATAATTGAGAAGAGATAACGGTGATTCCATAATGGAGGGGAGATAACGGTGATTCCATAATGGAGGGGAGATAACGGTGATTGTATAATTAAGGAGAGATAACGGTGATTCCATAATGGAGGAGAGACAACGGTGATTCCATAATGGAGGAGAGATAACGGTGATTCCATAATGGAGGGGAGATAACGGTGATTCCATAATGGAGGGGAGATAACGGTGATTCTATAATGACTAAGAGATAACGGTGGTTCCATAATGGAGGATAGATAACGGTGATTCCATTATGGAGGAGACATAAGTGTGATTCCGTAATGGTGGAGAAATAACGGTGATTCCATAATGGAGGATAGGTAACACCGATTCCATAATGGAGGAGAGATAACGGTGATTCCATAATGGAGGAGAGATAACGGTGATTTCACAATGCAGGTGTGATAACTTTGATTCCATAATGGAGGAGACGTAAGTGTGATTCCGTAATGGTGGAGAGGTAACGGTGATTCCATAATGGAGGAGAGATAACGGTGATTCCATAATCGAGAAGAGAAATCGGTGATTCCTTAATGACAAAGACATAACAGTGATTCCATAATGACTGAGAGATAACGGTGATTGTATAATTAAGGAGAGATAACGGTGATTCCATAATAGAGGAGAGACAACGGTGATTCCATAATGGAGGAGAGATAACGGTGATTCCATAATGGAGGGGAGATAACGGTGATTCCATAATGGAGGGGAGATAACGGTGATTCTATAATGACTAAGAGATAACGGTGGTTCCATAATGGAGGATAGATAAAGGTGATTCCATTATGGAGGAGACATAAGTGTGATTCCGTAATGGTGGAGAAATAACGGTGATTCCATAATGGAGGATAGGTAACACCGATTCCATAATGGAGGAGAGATAACGGTGATTCCATAATGGAGGAGAGATAACGGTGATTTCACAATGCAGGTGTGATAACTTTGATTCCATAAGGGAGGAGACATAAGTGTGATTCCATAATAGTGGAGAGATTATTGTGATTCCGTAATGGTGGAGAGATAACGGTGATTCCACAATGGAGGTTTGATAACTTTGATTCCATAATGGGGGAGAGATAACGGTGATTCCATAATGAATAAGAGATAACGGTGGTTCCACAATGGAGGATAGATAACGGTGATTCCATAATGGAGGAGACATAAGTGTGATTCCATAATGGTGGAGAGATTACGGTGATTCCATAATGGTGGAGAGATAACGGTGATTCCACAATGACTAAGAGATAATGGTGATTCCATAATGGAGGAGAGATGACGGTGATTCCATAATGGAGGAGAGATAACGGTGATTCCATAATGGAGGAGAGATAACGGTGATTTCACAATGCAGGTGTGATAACTTTGATTCCATAATGGAGGAGACATAAGTGTGATTTCATAATGGTGGAGAGATTACGGTGATTCCATAATGGAGGGGAGATAACGGTGATTCCATAATGACTAAGAGAAAACGGTGATTCCATAATGGTAGAAACATAAGTGTGATTCCGTAATATTGGAGAGAAAACGGTAGTTCCATAATGGAGGATAGGTAACGCTGATTCCATAATGAAGGAAAGATAACGGAGATTCCATAATGGAGGATAGGTAACACTGATTCCATAATGGAGGAGAGATAACGGTCATTCCATAATGGAGGATGGATAACGGTGATTCCATAATGGATGAGAGATAACGGTGATTCCACAATGCAGGTGTGATAACTTTGATTCCATAATGGAGGAGACATAAGTGTGATTCCATAATGGGGGAGAGATTATGGTGATTCCATAATGGTGGAGAGATAACGGTGATTCCACAATGGAGGTGTGATAACTTTGATTCCATAATGGGGGAGAGATAACGGTGATTCCATAATGGTGGAGAGATAACGGTGATTCCATAATGACTAAGAGATAACGGTGGTTCCAAAATGGAGGATAGATAACGGTGATTCCATAATGGAGCAGACATAAGTGTGATTCCATAATGACTAAGAGATAACGGTGGTTCCAAAATGGAGGATAGATAACGGTGATTCCATAATGGAGGAGACATAAGTGTGATTCCATAATGGTGGAGAGAGTACGGTGATTCCATAATGGTGGAGAGATAACGGTGATTCCACAATGGAGGTGTGATAACTTTGATTCCTTAATGGG
Organism: Pholcus phalangioides; assembly: GCF_987345545.1. Classification (NCBI taxonomy): domain Eukaryota; kingdom Metazoa; phylum Arthropoda; class Arachnida; order Araneae; family Pholcidae; genus Pholcus; species Pholcus phalangioides. Next base: position 17,231,032 of record NW_028301616.1, on the reverse strand, counting down.
GAAGAGATAACGGTGATTCCATAATGGAGGAGAGATAACGGTGATTCCACAATGCAGGTGTGATAACGTTGATTCCATAATGGAGGAGACATAATTGTGATTCCATAAGGGAGGAGACATAAGTGTGATTCCATAATGGTGGAGAGATAACGGTGATTCCACAATGTAGGTGTGATAACTTTGATTCCATAATGGGGGAAAGATAACGGTGATTCCATAATGGTGGAGAGATAACGGTGATTCCATAATGGGGGGATAGATAACGGTGATTCCATAATGGAGGAGAGATAACTGTGATTCCATAATGGAGAATAGATAACAGTGATTCCACCATGGAGGTGTGAAAAGTTTGATTCCATAATGGAGGAGACGTAAGTGTGATTCCGTAATGGTGGAGAGGTAACGGTGATTCCATAATGGAGAAGAGATAACGGTGATTCCATAATCGAAAAGAGAAATCAGTGATTCCTTAATGACAAAGACAAAACAGTGATTCCATAATGACTGAGAGATAACGGTGATTGTATAATTAAGGAGAGATAACGGTGATTCCATAATGGAGGAGAGACAACGGTGATTCCATAATGGAGGAGAGATAACGGTGATTCCATAATGGAGGGGAGATAACGGTGATTCCATAATGGAGGGGAGATAACGGTGATTCTATAATGACTAAGAGATAACGGTGGTTCCATAATGGAGGATAGATAACGGTGATTCCATTATGGAGGAGACATAAGTGTGATTCCGTAATGGTGGAGAAATAACGGTGATTCCATAATGGAGGATAGGTAACACCGATTCCATAATGGAGGAGAGATAACGGTGATTCCATAATGGAGGAGAGATAACGGTGATTTCACAATGCAGGTGTGATAACTTTGATTCCATAATGGAGGAGACGTAAGTGTGATTCCGTAATGGTGGAGAGGTAACGGTGATTCCATAATGGAGGATAGGTAACACCGATTCCATAATGGAGGAGAGATAACGGTGATTCCATAATGGAGGAGAGATAACGGTGATTTCACAATGCAGGTGTGATAACTTTGATTCCATAATGGAGGAGACATAAGTGTGATTCCATAATGGTGGAGTGATTACGGTGATTCCATAATGGTGGAGAGATAACGGTGATTCCACAATGCAGGTGTGATAACTTTGATTCCTTAATGGGGGAGAGATAACGGTGATTTCATAATGTTGGAAAGATAACGGTGATTCCATAATGGAGGAGAGATAACGATGATTCCATAATGGAGGTGTGAGAACCTTGATTCTATAATCTAGGTGTGAGAACTTTGATTCCATAATGGAGGTGTGAGAACTTTGATTCCATAATGGAGGTGTGAGAACTTTGATTCCATAATGGAGGTGTGAGAACTTTGATTCCATAATGGCGGAGACATAAGTGTGATTCCATAATTGTGGAGAGATAATGGTGATTCCATAATGGTGGAGAAACTATGATGATTCCATAATGGAGGAGAGTAAGCGGTGATTCCATAATCGAGAAGAGAAATCGGTGATACAATAATGACTGAGAGGTAACGGTGATTCTATAATTGAGGAGAGATAACGGTAAATCCATAATGGAGGAGAGATAACGGTGATTCCATAATGGAGGAGAGATAACGGTGATTCCATAATGACTAAGAGATAACGGTGGTTCCATAATGGAGGATAGATAACGGTGATTCCGTAATGGTGGAGAGATAACGGTGATTCCATAATGGAGGATAGGTAACGCTGATTCCATAATGGAGGAGAGATAACGGTGATTCCATAATGGAGGATGGATAACGGTGATTCCATAATGCAGGTGTGATAACGTTGATTCCTTAATGGAGGAGACATAATTGTGATTCCATATGGGAGGAGACATAAGTGTGATTCCATAATGGTGGAGAGATAACGGTCATTCCATAATGGAGGATGGATAACGGTGATTCCATAATGGATGAGAGATAACGGTGATTCCACAATGCAGGTGTGATAACTTTGATTCCATAATGGAGGAGACATAAGTGTGATTCCATAATAGTGGAGAGATTATTGTGATTCCATAATGGGGGAGAGATAACGGTGATTCCATAATGAATAAGAGATAACGGTGGTTCCACAATGGAGGATAGATAACGGTGATTCCATAATGGAGGAGACATAAGTGTGATTCCATAATGGTGGAGAGATTACGGTGATTCCACAATGACTAAGAGATAATGGTGATTCCATAATGGAGGAGAGATGACGGTGATTCCATAATGGAGGAGAGATAACGATGATTCCATAATGGAGGTGAGAGAACTTTGATTCCTTAATGGGGGAGAGATAACGGTGATTCCATAATAACTAAGAGATAATGGTGATTCCTTAATGGAGGAGAGATGACGGTGATTCCATAATGGAGGAGAGATAACGGTGATTCCACAATGGAGGTGTGATAACTTTGATTCCATAATGGGGGAGAGATAACGGTGATTCCATAATGGTGGAGAGATAACGGTGATTCCATAATGACTAAGAGATAACGGTGGTTCCAAAATGGAGGATAGATAACGGTGATTCCATAATGGAGCAGACATAAGTGTGATTCCATAATGACTAAGAGATAACGGTGGTTCCAAAATGGAGGATAGATAACGGTGATTTCATAATGGAGGAGACATAATGTGATTCCATAATGGTGGAGAGAGTACGGTGATTCCTTAATGGTGGAGAGATAACGGTGATTCCACAATGGTGGAGAAACTATGATGATTCCATAATGGAGGAGAGTAAGCGGTGATTCCATAATCGAGAAGAGAAATCGGTGATTCAATAATGACTGAGAGGTAACGGTGATTCTATAATTGAGGAGAGATAACGGTAAATCCATAATGGAGGAGAGATAACGGTGATTCCATAATGGAGGAGAGATAATGGTGATTCCATAATGACTAAGAGATAACGGTGGTTCCATAATGGAGGATAGATAACGGTGATTCCGTAATGGTGGAGAGATAACGGTGATTCCATAATGGAGGATAGGTAACGCTGATTCCATAATGGAGGAGAGATAACGGTGATTCCATAATGGAGGAGACATAAGTGTGATTCCATAATGGTGGAGAGATTACGGTGATTCCACAATGACTAAGAGATAATGGTGATTCCATAATGGAGGAGAGATGACGGTGATTCCATAATGGAGGAGAGATAACGATGATTCCATAATGGAGGTGAGAGAACTTTGATTCCTTAATGGGGGAGAGATAACGGTGATTCCATAATAACTAAGAGATAATGGTGATTCCTTAATGGAGGAGAGATGACGGTGATTCCATAATGGAGGAGAGATAACGGTGATTCCACAATGGAGGTGTGATAACTTTGATTCCATAATGGGGGAGAGATAACGGTGATTCCATAATGGTGGAGAGATAACGGTGATTCCATAATGACTAAGAGATAACGGTGGTTCCAAAATGGAGGATAGATAACGGTGATTCCATAATGGAGCAGACATAAGTGTGATTCCATAATGACTAAGAGATAACGGTGGTTCCAAAATGGAGGATAGATAACGGTGATTTCATAATGGAGGAGACATAATGTGATTCCATAATGGTGGAGAGAGTACGGTGATTCCATAATAACTAAGAGATAATGGTGATTCCTTAATGGACGAGAGATGACGGTGATTCCATAATGGAGGAGAGATAACGGTGATTCCACAATGGAGGTGTGATAACTTTGATTCCATAATGGGGGAGAGATAACGGTGATTCCATAATGGTGGAGAGATAACGGTGATTCCATAATGACTAAGAGATAACGGTGGTTCCAAAATGGAGGATAGATAACGGTGATTCCATAATGGAGCAGACATAAGTGTGATTCCATAATGACTAAGAGATAACGGTGGTTCCAAAATGGAGGAGAGATAACGGTGATTCCATAATCGAGAAGAGAAATCGGTGATTCCTTAATGACAAAGACATAACAGTGATTCCATAATGACTGAGAGATAACGGTGATTGTATAATTAAGGAGAGATAACGGTGATTCCATAATAGAGGAGAGACAACGGTGATTCCATAATGGAGGAGAGATAACGGTGATTCCATAATGGAGGGGAGATAACGGTGATTCCATAATGGAGGGGAGATAACGGTGATTCTATAATGACTAAGAGATAACGGTGGTTCCATAATGGAGGATAGATAAAGGTGATTCCATTATGGAGGAGACATAAGTGTGATTCCGTAATGGTGGAGAAATAACGGTGATTCCATAATGGAGGATAGGTAACACCGATTCCATAATGGAGGAGAGATAACGGTGATTCCATAATGGAGGAGAGATAACGGTGATTTCACAATGCAGGTGTGATAACTTTGATTCCATAAGGGAGGAGACATAAGTGTGATTCCATAATAGTGGAGAGATTATTGTGATTCCGTAATGGTGGAGAGATAACGGTGATTCCACAATGGAGGTGTGATAACTTTGATTCCATAAGGGAGGAGACATAAGTGTGATTCCATAATAGTGGAGAGATTATTGTGATTCCATAATGGGGGAGAGATAACGGTGATTCCATAATGAATAAGAGATAACGGTGGTTCCACAATGGAGGATAGATAACGGTGATTCCATAATGGAGGAGACATAAGTGTGATTCCATAATGGTGGAGAGATTACGGTGATTCCATAATGGTGGAGAGATAACGGTGATTCCACAATGACTAAGAGATAATGGTGATTCCATAATGGAGGAGAGATGACGGTGATTCCATAATGGAGGAGAGATAACGGTGATTCCATAATGGAGGAGAGATAACGGTGATTTCACAATGCAGGTGTGATAACTTTGATTCCATAATGGAGGAGACATAAGTGTGATTTCATAATGGTGGAGAGATTACGGTGATTCCATAATGGAGGGGAGATAACGGTGATTCCATAATGACTAAGAGAAAACGGTGATTCCATAATGGTAGAAACATAAGTGTGATTCCGTAATATTGGAGAGAAAACGGTAGTTCCATAATGGAGGATAGGTAACGCTGATTCCATAATGAAGGAAAGATAACGGAGATTCCATAATGGAGGATAGGTAACACTGATTCCATAATGGAGGAGAGATAACGGTCATTCCATAATGGAGGATGGATAACGGTGATTCCATAATGGATGAGAGATAACGGTGATTCCACAATGCAGGTGTGATAACTTTGATTCCATAATGGAGGAGACATAAGTGTGATTCCATAATGGGGGAGAGATTATGGTGATTCCATAATGGTGGAGAGATAACGGTGATTCCACAATGGAGGTGTGATAACTTTGATTCCATAATGGGGGAGAGATAACGGTGATTCCATAATGGTGGAGAGATAACGGTGATTCCATAATGACTAAGAGATAACGGTGGTTCCAAAATGGAGGATAGATAACGGTGATTCCATAATGGAGCAGACATAAGTGTGATTCCATAATGACTAAGAGATAACGGTGGTTCCAAAATGGAGGATAGATAACGGTGATTCCATAATGGAGGAGACATAAGTGTGATTCCATAATGGTGGAGAGAGTACGGTGATTCCATAATGGTGGAGAGATAACGGTGATTCCACAATGGAGGTGTGATAACTTTGATTCCTTAATGGGGAAGAGATAACGGTGATTCCATAATGGAGGAGAGATAACGGTGATTCCACAATGCAGGTGTGATAACGTTGATTCCATAATGGAGGAGACATAATTGTGATTCCATAAGGGAGGAGACATAAGTGTGATTCCATAATGGTGGAGAGATAACGGTGATTCCACAATGTAGGTGTGATAACTTTGATTCCATAATGGGGGAAAGATAACGGTGATTCCATAATGGTGGAGAGATAACGGTGATTCCATAATGGGGGGATAGATAACGGTGATTCCATAATGGAGGAGAGATAACTGTGATTCCATAATGGAGAATAGATAACAGTGATTCCACCATGGAGGTGTGAAAAGTTTGATTCCATAATGGAGGAGACGTAAGTGTGATTCCGTAATGGTGGAGAGGTAACGGTGATTCCATAATGGAGAAGAGATAACGGTGATTCCATAATCGAAAAGAGAAATCAGTGATTCCTTAATGACAAAGACAAAACAGTGATTCCATAATGACTGAGAGATAACGGTGATTGTATAATTAAGGAGAGATAACGGTGATTCCATAATGGAGGAGAGACAACGGTGATTCCATAATGGAGGAGAGATAACGGTGATTCCATAATGGAGGGGAGATAACGGTGATTCCATAATGGAGGGGAGATAACGGTGATTCTATAATGACTAAGAGATAACGGTGGTTCCATAATGGAGGATAGATAACGGTGATTCCATTATGGAGGAGACATAAGTGTGATTCCGTAATGGTGGAGAAATAACGGTGATTCCATAATGGAGGATAGGTAACACCGATTCCATAATGGAGGAGAGATAACGGTGATTCCATAATGGAGGAGAGATAACGGTGATTTCACAATGCAGGTGTGATAACTTTGATTCCATAATGGAGGAGACGTAAGTGTGATTCCGTAATGGTGGAGAGGTAACGGTGATTCCATAATGGAAGATAGGTAACACCGATTCCATAATGGAGGAGAGATAACGGTGATTCCATAATGGAGGAGAGATAACGGTGATTTCACAATGCAGGTGTGATAACTTTGATTCCATAATGGAGGAGACATAAGTGTGATTCCATAATGGTGGAGTGATTACGGTGATTCCATAATGGTGGAGAGATAACGGTGATTCCACAATGCAGGTGTGATAACTTTGATTCCTTAATGGGGGAGAGATAACGGTGATTTCATAATGTTGGAAAGATAACGGTGATTCCATAATGGAGGAGAGATAACGATGATTCCATAATGGAGGTGTGAGAACCTTGATTCTATAATCTAGGTGTGAGAACTTTGATTCCATAATGGAGGTGTGAGAACTTTGATTCCATAATGGAGGTGTGAGAACTTTGATTCAATAATGGAGGTGTGAGAACTTTGATTCCATAATGGCGGAGACATAAGTGTGATTCCATAATTGTGGAGAGATAATGGTGATTCCATAATGGTGGAGAAACTATGATGATTCCATAATGGAGGAGAGTAAGCGGTGATTCCATAATCGAGAAGAGAAATCGGTGATTCAATAATGACTGAGAGGTAACGGTGATTCTATAATTGAGGAGAGATAACGGTAAATCCATAATGGAGGAGAGATAACGGTGATTCCATAATGGAGGATAGGTAACGCTGATTCCATAATGGAGGAGAGATAACGGTGATTCCATAATGGAGGATGGATAACGGTGATTCCATAATGCAGGTGTGATAACGTTGATTCCTTAATGGAGGAGACATAATTGTGATTCCATATGGGAGGAGACATAAGTGTGATTCCATAATGGTGGAGAGATAACGGTCATTCCATAATGGAGGATGGATAACGGTGATTCCATAATGGATGAGAGATAACGGTGATTCCACAATGCAGGTGTGATAACTTTGATTCCATAATGGAGGAGACATAAGTGTGATTCCATAATAGTGGAGAGATTATTGTGATTCCATAATGGGGGAGAGATAACGGTGATTCCATAATGAATAAGAGATAACGGTGGTTCCACAATGGAGGATAGATAACGGTGATTCCATAATGGAGGAGACATAAGTGTGATTCCATAATGGTGGAAAGATTACGGTGATTCCACAATGACTAAGAGATAATGGTGATTCCATAATGGAGGAGAGATGACGGTGATTCCATAATGGAGGAGAGATAACGATGATTCCATAATGGAGGTGAGAGAACTTTGATTCCTTAATGGGGGAGAGATAACGGTGATTCCATAATAACTAAGAGATAATGGTGATTCCTTAATGGAGGAGAGATGACGGTGATTCCATAATGGAGGAGAGATAACGGTGATTCCACAATGGAGGTGTGATAACTTTGATTCCATAATGGGGGAGAGATAACGGTGATTCCATAATGGTGGAGAGATAACGGTGATTCCATAATGACTAAGAGATAACGGTGGTTCCAAAATGGAGGATAGATAACGGGGATTCCATAATGGAGCAGACATAAGTGTGATTCCATAATGACTAAGAGATAACGGTGGTTCCAAAATGGAGGATAGATAACGGTGATTTCATAATGGAGGAGACATAATGTGATTCCATAATGGTGGAGAGAGTACGGTGATTCCTTAATGGTGGAGAGATAACGGTGATTCCACAATGGAGGTGTGATAACTTTGATTCCTTAATGGGGAAGAGATAACGGTGATTCCATAATGGAGGAGAGATAACGGTGATTCCACAATGCAGGTGTGATAACGTTGATTCCATAATGGAGGAGACATAATTGTGATTCCATAAGGGAGGAGACATAAGTGTGATTCCATAATGGTGGAGAGATAACGGTGATTCCACAATGTAGGTGTGATAACTTTGATTCCATAATGGGGGAAAGATAACGGTGATTCCATAATGGTGGAGAGATAACGGTGATTCCATAATGGAGGAGAGATAACTGTGATTCCATAATGGAGAATAGATAACAGTGATTCCACCATGGAGGTGTGATAAGTTTGATTCCATAATGGAGGAGACGTAAGTGTGATTCCGTAATGGTGGAGAGGTAACGGTGATTCCATAATGGAGGAGAGATAACGGTGATTCCATAATTGAGAAGAGATAACGGTGATTCCATAATGGAGGGGAGATAACGGTGATTCCATAATGGAGGGGAGATAACGGTGATTGTATAATTAAGGAGAGATAACGGTGATTCCATAATGGAGGAGAGACAACGGTGATTCCATAATGGAGGAGAGATAACGGTGATTCCATAATGGAGGGGAGATAACGGTGATTCCATAATGGAGGGGAGATAACGGTGATTCTATAATGACTAAGAGATAACGGTGGTTCCATAATGGAGGATAGATAACGGTGATTCCATTATGGAGGAGACATAAGTGTGATTCCGTAATGGTGGAGAAATAACGGTGATTCCATAATGGAGGATAGGTAACACCGATTCCATAATGGAGGAGAGATAACGGTGATTCCATAATGGAGGAGAGATAACGGTGATTTCACAATGCAGGTGTGATAACTTTGATTCCATAATGGAGGAGACGTAAGTGTGATTCCGTAATGGTGGAGAGGTAACGGTGATTCCATAATGGAGGAGAGATAACGGTGATTCCATAATCGAGAAGAGAAATCGGTGATTCCTTAATGACAAAGACATAACAGTGATTCCATAATGACTGAGAGATAACGGTGATTGTATAATTAAGGAGAGATAACGGTGATTCCATAATAGAGGAGAGACAACGGTGATTCCATAATGGAGGAGAGATAACGGTGATTCCATAATGGAGGGGAGATAACGGTGATTCCATAATGGAGGGGAGATAACGGTGATTCTATAATGACTAAGAGATAACGGTGGTTCCATAATGGAGGATAGATAAAGGTGATTCCATTATGGAGGAGACATAAGTGTGATTCCGTATTGGTGGAGAAATAACGGTGATTCCATAATGGAGGATAGGTAACACCGATTCCATAATGGAGGAGAGATAACGGTGATTCCATAATGGAGGAGAGATAACGGTGATTTCACAATGCAGGTGTGATAACTTTGATTCCATAAGGGAGGAGACATAAGTGTGATTCCATAATAGTGGAGAGATTATTGTGATTCCGTAATGGTGGAGAGATAACGGTGATTCCACAATGGAGGTTTGATAACTTTGATTCCATAATGGGGGAGAGATAACGGTGATTCCATAATGAATAAGAGATAACGGTGGTTCCACAATGGAGGATAGATAACGGTGATTCCATAATGGAGGAGACATAAGTGTGATTCCATAATGGTGGAGAGATTACGGTGATTCCATAATGGTGGAGAGATAACGGTGATTCCACAATGACTAAGAGATAATGGTGATTCCATAATGGAGGAGAGATGACGGTGATTCCATAATGGAGGAGAGATAACGGTGATTCCATAATGGAGGAGAGATAACGGTGATTTCACAATGCAGGTGTGATAACTTTGATTCCATAATGGAGGAGACATAAGTGTGATTTCATAATGGTGGAGAGATTACGGTGATTCCATAATGGAGGGGAGATAACGGTGATTCCATAATGACTAAGAGAAAACGGTGATTCCATAATGGTAGAAACATAAGTGTGATTCCGTAATATTGGAGAGAAAACGGTAGTTCCATAATGGAGGATAGGTAACGCTGATTCCATAATGAAGGAAAGATAACGGAGATTCCATAATGGAGGATAGGTAACACTGATTCCATAATGGAGGAGAGATAACGGTCATTCCATAATGGAGGATGGATAACGGTGATTCCATAATGGATGAGAGATAACGGTGATTCCACAATGCAGGTGTGATAACTTTGATTCCATAATGGAGGAGACATAAGTGTGATTCCATAATGGGGGAGAGATTATGGTGATTCCATAATGGTGGAGAGATAACGGTGATTCCACAATGGAGGTGTGATAACTTTGATTCCATAATGGGGGAGAGATAACGGTGATTCCATAATGGTGGAGAGATAACGGTGATTCCATAATGACTAAGAGATAACGGTGGTTCCAAAATGGAGGATAGATAACGGTGATTCCATAATGGAGCAGACATAAGTGTGATTCCATAATGACTAAGAGATAACGGTGGTTCCAAAATGGAGGATAGATAACGGTGATTCCATAATGGAGGAGACATAAGTGTGATTCCATAATGGTGGAGAGAGTACGGTGATTCCATAATGGTGGAGAGATAACGGTGATTCCACAATGGAGGTGTGATAACTTTGATTCCTTAATGGGGAAGAGATAACGGTGATTCCATAATGGAGGAGAGATAACGGTGATTCCACAATGCAGGTGTGATAACGTTGATTCCATAATGGAGGAGACATAATTGTGATTCCATAAGGGAGGAGACATAAGTGTGATTCCATAATGGTGGAGAGATAACGGTGATTCCACAATGTAGGTGTGATAACTTTGATTCCATAATGGGGGAAAGATAACGGTGATTCCATAATGGTGGAGAGATAACGGTGATTCCATAATGGGGGGATAGATAACGGTGATTCCATAATGGAGGAGAGATAACTGTGATTCCATAATGGAGAATAGATAACAGTGATTCCACCATGGAGGTGTGAAAAGTTTGATTCCATAATGGAGGAGACGTAAGTGTGATTCCGTAATGGTGGAGAGGTAACGGTGATTCCATAATGGAGAAGAGATAACGGTGATTCCATAATCGAAAAGAGAAATCAGTGATTCCTTAATGACAAAGACAAAACAGTGATTCCATAATGACTGAGAGATAACGGTGATTGTATAATTAAGGAGAGATAACGGTGATTCCATAATGGAGGAGAGACAACGGTGATTCCATAATGGAGGAGAGATAACGGTGATTCCATAATGGAGGGGAGATAACGGTGATTCCATAATGGAGGGGAGATAACGGTGATTCTATAATGACTAAGAGATAACGGTGGTTCCATAATGGAGGATAGATAACGGTGATTCCATTATGGAGGAAACATAAGTGTGATTCCGTAATGGTGGAGAAATAACGGTGATTCCATAATGGAGGATAGGTAACACCGATTCCATAATGGAGGAGAGATAACGGTGATTCCATAATGGAGGAGAGATAACGGTGATTTCACAATGCAGGTGTGATAACTTTGATTCCATAATGGAGGAGACGTAAGTGTGATTCCGTAATGGTGGAGAGGTAACGGTGATTCCATAATGGAGGATAGGTAACACCGATTCCATAATGGAGGAGAGATAACGGTGATTCCATAATGGAGGAGAGATAACGGTGATTTCACAATGCAGGTGTGATAACTTTGATTCCATAATGGAGGAGACATAAGTGTGATTCCATAATGGTGGAGTGATTACGGTGATTCCATGATGGTGGAGAGATAACGGTGATTCCACAATGCAGGTGTGATAACTTTGATTCCTTAATGGGGGAGAGATAACGGTGATTTCATAATGTTGGAAAGATAACGGTGATTCCATAATGGAGGAGAGATAACGATGATTCCATAATGGAGGTGTGAGAACCTTGATTCTATAATCTAGGTGTGAGAACTTTGATTCCATAATGGAGGTGTGAGAACTTTGATTCCATAATGGAGGTGTGAGAACTTTGATTCCATAATGGAGGTGTGAGAACTTTGATTCAATAATGGAGGTGTGAGAACTTTGATTCCATAATGGCGGAGACATAAGTGTGATTCCATAATTGTGGAGAGATAATGGTGATTCCATAATGGTGGAGAAACTATGATGATTCCATAATGGAGGAGAGTAAGCGGTGATTCCATAATCGAGAAGAGAAATCGGTGATTCAATAATGACTGAGAGGTAACGGTGATTCTATAATTGAGGAGAGATAACGGTAAATCCATAATGGAGGAGAGATAACGGTGATTCCATAATGGAGGAGAGATAACGGTGATTCCATAATGACTAAGAGATAACGGTGGTTCCATAATGGAGGATAGATAACGGTGATTCCGTAATGGTGGAGAGATAACGGTGATTCCATAATGGAGGATAGGTAACGCTGATTCCATAATGGAGGAGAGATAACGGTGATTCCATAATGGAGGATGGATAACGGTGATTCCATAATGCAGGTGTGATAACGTTGATTCCTTAATGGAGGAGACATAATTGTGATTCCATATGGGAGGAGACATAAGTGTGATTCCATAATGGTGGAGAGATAACGGTCATTCCATAATGGAGGATGGATAACGGTGATTCCATAATGGATGAGAGATAACGGTGATTCCACAATGCAGGTGTGATAACTTTGATTCCATAATGGAGGAGACATAAGTGTGATTCCATAATAGTGGAGAGATTATTGTGATTCCATAATGGGGGAGAGATAACGGTGATTCCATAATGAATAAGAGATAACGGTGGTTCCACAATGGAGGATAGATAACGGTGATTCCATAATGGAGGAGACATAAGTGTGATTCCATAATGGTGGAAAGATTACGGTGATTCCACAATGACTAAGAGATAATGGTGATTCCATAATGGAGGAGAGATGACGGTGATTCCATAATGGAGGAGAGATAACGATGATTCCATAATGGAGGTGAGAGAACTTTGATTCCTTAATGGGGGAGAGATAACGGTGATTCCATAATAACTAAGAGATAATGGTGATTCCTTAATGGAGGAGAGATGACGGTGATTCCATAATGGAGGAGAGATAACGGTGATTCCACAATGGAGGTGTGATAACTTTGATTCCATAATGGGGGAGAGATAACGGTGATTCCATAATGGTGGAGAGATAACGGTGATTCCATAATGACTAAGAGATAACGGTGGTTCCAAAATGGAGGATAGATAACGGGGATTCCATAATGGAGCAGACATAAGTGTGATTCCATAATGACTAAGAGATAACGGTGGTTCCAAAATGGAGGATAGATAACGGTGATTTCATAATGGAGGAGACATAATGTGATTCCATAATGGTGGAGAGAGTACGGTGATTCCTTAATGGTGGAGAGATAACGGTGATTCCACAATGGAGGTGTGATAACTTTGATTCCTTAATGGGGAAGAGATAACGGTGATTCCATAATGGAGGAGAGATAACGGTGATTCCACAATGCAGGTGTGATAACGTTGATTCCATAATGGAGGAGACATAATTGTGATTCCATAAGGGAGGAGACATAAGTGTGATTCCATAATGGTGGAGAGATAACGGTGATTCCACAATGTAGGTGTGATAACTTTGATTCCATAATGGGGGAAAGATAACGGTGATTCCATAATGGTGGAGAGATAACGGTGATTCCATAATGGGGGGATAGATAACGGTGATTCCATAATGGAGGAGAGATAACTGTGATTCCATAATGGAGAATAGATAACAGTGATTCCACCATGGAGGTGTGATAAGTTTGATTCCATAATGGAGGAGACGTAAGTGTGATTCCGTAATGGTGGAGAGGTAACGGTGATTCCATAATGGAGGAGAGATAACGGTGATTCCATAATTGAGAAGAGATAACGGTGATTCCATAATGGAGGGGAGATAACGGTGATTCCATAATGGAGGGGAGATAACGGTGATTGTATAATTAAGGAGAGATAACGGTGATTCCATAATGGAGGAGAGACAACGGTGATTCCATAATGGAGGAGAGATAACGGTGATTCCATAATGGAGGGGAGATAACGGTGATTCCATAATGGAGGGGAGATAACGGTGATTCTATAATGACTAAGAGATAACGGTGGTTCCATAATGGAGGATAGATAACGGTGATTCCATTATGGAGGAGACATAAGTGTGATTCCGTAATGGTGGAGAAATAACGGTGATTCCATAATGGAGGATAGGTAACACCGATTCCATAATGGAGGAGAGATAACGGTGATTCCATAATGGAGGAGAGATAACGGTGATTTCACAATGCAGGTGTGATAACTTTGATTCCATAATGGAGGAGACGTAAGTGTGATTCCGTAATGGTGGAGAGGTAACGGTGATTCCATAATGGAGGAGAGATAACGGTGATTCCATAATCGAGAAGAGAAATCGGTGATTCCTTAATGACAAAGACATAACAGTGATTCCATAATGACTGAGAGATAACGGTGATTGTATAATTAAGGAGAGATAACGGTGATTCCATAATAGAGGAGAGACAACGGTGATTCCATAATGGAGGAGAGATAACGGTGATTCCATAATGGAGGGGAGATAACGGTGATTCCATAATGGAGGGGAGATAACGGTGATTCTATAATGACTAAGAGATAACGGTGGTTCCATAATGGAGGATAGATAAAGGTGATTCCATTATGGAGGAGACATAAGTGTGATTCCGTATTGGTGGAGAAATAACGGTGATTCCATAATGGAGGATAGGTAACACCGATTCCATAATGGAGGAGAGATAACGGTGATTCCATAATGGAGGAGAGATAACGGTGATTTCACAATGCAGGTGTGATAACTTTGATTCCATAAGGGAGGAGACATAAGTGTGATTCGATAATAGTGGAGAGATTATTGTGATTCCGTAATGGTGGAGAGATAACGGTGATTCCACAATGGAGGTTTGATAACTTTGATTCCATAATGGGGGAGAGATAACGGTGATTCCATAATGAATAAGAGATAACGGTGGTTCCACAATGGAGGATAGATAACGGTGATTCCATAATGGAGGAGACATAAGTGTGATTCCATAATGGTGGAGAGATTACGGTGATTCCATAATGGTGGAGAGATAACGGTGATTCCACAATGACTAAGAGATAATGGTGATTCCATAATGGAGGAGAGATGACGGTGATTCCATAATGGAGGAGAGATAACGGTGATTCCATAATGGAGGAGAGATAACGGTGATTTCACAATGCAGGTGTGATAACTTTGATTCCATAATGGAGGAGACATAAGTGTGATTTCATAATGGTGGAGAGATTACGGTGATTCCATAATGGAGGGGAGATAACGGTGATTCCATAATGACTAAGAGAAAACGGTGATTCCATAATGGTAGAAACATAAGTGTGATTCCGTAATATTGGAGAGAAAACGGTAGTTCCATAATGGAGGATAGGTAACGCTGATTCCATAATGAAGGAAAGATAACGGAGATTCCATAATGGAGGATAGGTAACACTGATTCCATAATGGAGGAGAGATAACGGTCATTCCATAATGGAGGATGGATAACGGTGATTCCATAATGGATGAGAGATAACGGTGATTCCACAATGCAGGTGTGATAACTTTGATTCCATAATGGAGGAGACATAAGTGTGATTCCATAATGGGGGAGAGATTATGGTGATTCCATAATGGTGGAGAGATAACGGTGATTCCACAATGGAGGTGTGATAACTTTGATTCCATAATGGGGGAGAGATAACGGTGATTCCATAATGGTGGAGAGATAACGGTGATTCCATAATGACTAAGAGATAACGGTGGTTCCAAAATGGAGGATAGATAACGGTGATTCCATAATGGAGCAGACATAAGTGTGATTCCATAATGACTAAGAGATAACGGTGGTTCCAAAATGGAGGATAGATAACGGTGATTCCATAATGGAGGAGACATAAGTGTGATTCCATAATGGTGGAGAGAGTACGGTGATTCCATAATGGTGGAGAGATAACGGTGATTCCACAATGGAGGTGTGATAACTTTGATTCCTTAATGGGGAAGAGATAACGGTGATTCCATAATGGAGGAGAGATAACGGTGATTCCACAATGCAGGTGTGATAACGTTGATTCCATAATGGAGGAGACATAATTGTGATTCCATAAGGGAGGAGACATAAGTGTGATTCCATAATGGTGGAGAGATAACGGTGATTCCACAATGTAGGTGTGATAACTTTGATTCCATAATGGGGGAAAGATAACGGTGATTCCATAATGGTGGAGAGATAACGGTGATTCCATAATGGGGGGATAGATAACGGTGATTCCATAATGGAGGAGAGATAACTGTGATTCCATAATGGAGAATAGATAACAGTGATTCCACCATGGAGGTGTGAAAAGTTTGATTCCATAATGGAGGAGACGTAAGTGTGATTCCGTAATGGTGGAGAGGTAACGGTGATTCCATAATGGAGAAGAGATAACGGTGATTCCATAATCGAAAAGAGAAATCAGTGATTCCTTAATGACAAAGACAAAACAGTGATTCCATAATGACTGAGAGATAACGGTGATTGTATAATTAAGGAGAGATAACGGTGATTCCATAATGGAGGAGAGACAACGGTGATTCCATAATGGAGGAGAGATAACGGTGATTCCATAATGGAGGGGAGATAACGGTGATTCCATAATGGAGGGGAGATAACGGTGATTCTATAATGACTAAGAGATAACGGTGGTTCCATAATGGAGGATAGATAACGGTGATTCCATTATGGAGGAAACATAAGTGTGATTCCGTAATGGTGGAGAAATAACGGTGATTCCATAATGGAGGATAGGTAACACCGATTCCATAATGGAGGAGAGATAACGGTGATTCCATAATGGAGGAGAGATAACGGTGATTTCACAATGCAGGTGTGATAACTTTGATTCCATAATGGAGGAGACGTAAGTGTGATTCCGTAATGGTGGAGAGGTAACGGTGATTCCATAATGGAGGATAGGTAACACCGATTCCATAATGGAGGAGAGATAACGGTGATTCCATAATGGAGGAGAGATAACGGTGATTTCACAATGCAGGTGTGATAACTTTGATTCCATAATGGAGGAGACATAAGTGTGATTCCATAATGGTGGAGTGATTACGGTGATTCCATAATGGTGGAGAGATAACGGTGATTCCACAATGCAGGTGTGATAACTTTGATTCCTTAATGGGGGAGAGATAACGGTGATTTCATAATGTTGGAAAGATAACGGTGATTCCATAATGGAGGAGAGATAACGATGATTCCATAATGGAGGTGTGAGAACCTTGATTCTATAATCTAGGTGTGAGAACTTTGATTCCATAATGGAGGTGTGAGAACTTTGATTCCATAATGGAGGTGTGAGAACTTTGATTCCATAATGGAGGTGTGAGAACTTTGATTCCATAATGGCGGAGACATAAGTGTGATTCCATAATTGTGGAGAGATAATGGTGATTCCATAATGGTGGAGAAACTATGATGATTCCATAATGGAGGAGAGTAAGCGGTGATTCCATAATCGAGAAGAGAAATCGGTGATTCAATAATGACTGAGAGGTAACGGTGATTCTATAATTGAGGAGAGATAACGGTAAATCCATAATGGAGGAGAGATAACGGTGATTCCATAATGGAGGAGAGATAACGGTGATTCCATAATGACTAAGAGATAACGGTGGTTCCATAATGGAGGATAGATAACGGTGATTCCGTAATGGTGGAGAGATAACGGTGATTCCATAATGGAGGATAGGTAACGCTGATTCCATAATGGAGGAGAGATAACGGTGATTCCATAATGGAGGATGGATAACGGTGATTCCATAATGCAGGTGTGATAACGTTGATTCCTTAATGGAGGAGACATAATTGTGATTCCATATGGGAGGAGACATAAGTGTGATTCCATAATGGTGGAGAGATAACGGTCATTCCATAATGGAGGATGGATAACGGTGATTCCATAATGGATGAGAGATAACGGTGATTCCACAATGCAGGTGTGATAACTTTGATTCCATAATGGAGGAGACATAAGTGTGATTCCATAATAGTGGAGAGATTATTGTGATTCCATAATGGGGGAGAGATAACGGTGATTCCATAATGAATAAGAGATAACGGTGGTTCCACAATGGAGGATAGATAACGGTGATTCCATAATGGAGGAGACATAAGTGTGATTCCATAATGGTGGAGAGATTACGGTGATTCCACAATGACTAAGAGATAATGGTGATTCCATAATGGAGGAGAGATGACGGTGATTCCATAATGGAGGAGAGATAACGATGATTCCATAATGGAGGTGAGAGAACTTTGATTCCTTAATGGGGGAGAGATAACGGTGATTCCATAATAACTAAGAGATAATGGTGATTCCTTAATGGAGGAGAGATGACGGTGATTCCATAATGGAGGAGAGATAACGGTGATTCCACAATGGAGGTGTGATAACTTTGATTCCATAATGGGGGAGAGATAACGGTGATTCCATAATGGTGGAGAGATAACGGTGATTCCATAATGACTAAGAGATAACGGTGGTTCCAAAATGGAGGATAGATAACGGTGATTCCATAATGGAGCAGACATAAGTGTGATTCCATAATGACTAAGAGATAACGGTGGTTCCAAAATGGAGGATAGATAACGGTGATTTCATAATGGAGGAGACATAATGTGATTCCATAATGGTGGAGAGAGTACGGTGATTCCTTAATGGTGGAGAGATAACGGTGATTCCACAATGGTGGAGAAACTATGATGATTCCATAATGGAGGAGAGTAAGCGGTGATTCCATAATCGAGAAGAGAAATCGGTGATTCAATAATGACTGAGAGGTAACGGTGATTCTATAATTGAGGAGAGATAACGGTAAATCCATAATGGAGGAGAGATAACGGTGATTCCATAATGGAGGAGAGATAACGGTGATTCCATAATGACTAAGAGATAACGGTGGTTCCATAATGGAGGATAGATAACGGTGATTCCGTAATGGTGGAGAGATAACGGTGATTCCATAATGGAGGATAGGTAACGCTGATTCCATAATGGAGGAGAGATAACGGTGATTCCATAATGGAGGAGACATAAGTGTGATTCCATAATGGTGGAGAGATTACGGTGATTCCACAATGACTAAGAGATAATGGTGATTCCATAATGGAGGAGAGATGACGGTGATTCCATAATGGAGGAGAGATAACGATGATTCCATAATGGAGGTGAGAGAACTTTGATTCCTTAATGGGGGAGAGATAACGGTGATTCCATAATAACTAAGAGATAATGGTGATTCCTTAATGGAGGAGAGATGACGGTGATTCCATAATGGAGGAGAGATAACGGTGATTCCACAATGGAGGTGTGATAACTTTGATTCCATAATGGGGGAGAGATAACGGTGATTCCATAATGGTGGAGAGATAACGGTGATTCCATAATGACTAAGAGATAACGGTGGTTCCAAAATGGAGGATAGATAACGGTGATTCCATAATGGAGCAGACATAAGTGTGATTCCATAATGACTAAGAGATAACGGTGGTTCCAAAATGGAGGATAGATAACGGTGATTTCATAATGGAGGAGACATAATGTGATTCCATAATGGTGGAGAGAGTACGGTGATTCCATAATAACTAAGAGATAATGGTGATTCCTTAATGGAGGAGAGATGACGGTGATTCCATAATGGAGGAGAGATAACGGTGATTCCACAATGGAGGTGTGATAACTTTGATTCCATAATGGGGGAGAGATAACGGTGATTCCATAATGGTGGAGAGATAACGGTGATTCCATAATGACTAAGAGATAACGGTGGTTCCAAAATGGAGGATACATAACGGTGATTCCATAATGGAGCAGACATAAGTGTGATTCCATAATGACTAAGAGATAACGGTGGTTCCAAAATGGAGGATAGATAACGGTGATTTCATAATGGAGGAGACATAATGTGATTCCATAATGGTGGAGAGAGTACGGTGATTCCTTAATGGTGGAGAGATAACGGTGATTCCACAATGGAGGTGTGATAACTTTGATTCCTTAATGGGGAAGAGATAACGGTGATTCCATAATGGAGGAGAGATAACGGTGATTCCACAATGCAGGTGTGATAACGTTGATTCCATAATGGAGGAGACATAATTGTGATTCCATAAGGGAGGAGACATAAGTGTGATTCCATAATGGTGGAGAGATAACGGTTATTCCACAATGTAGGTGTGATAACTTTGATTCCATAATGGGGGAAAGATAACGGTGATTCCATAATGGTGGAGAGATAACGGTGATTCCATAATGGGGGGATAGATAACGGTGATTCCATAATGGAGGAGAGATAACTGTGATTCCATAATGGAGAATAGATAACAGTGATTCCACCATGGAGGTGTGATAAGTTTGATTCCATAATGGAGGAGACGTAAGTGTGATTCCGTAATGGTGGAGAGGTAACGGTGATTCCATAATGGAGGAGAGATAACGGTGATTCCATAATTGAGAAGAGATAACGGTGATTCCATAATGGAGGGGAGATAACGGTGATTCCATAATGGAGGGGAGATAACGGTGATTGTATAATTAAGGAGAGATAACGGTGATTCCATAATGGAGGAGAGACAACGGTGATTCCATAATGGAGGAGAGATAACGGTGATTCCATAATGGAGGGGAGATAACGGTGATTCCATAATGGAGGGGAGATAACGGTGATTCTATAATGACTAAGAGATAACGGTGGTTCCATAATGGAGGATAGATAACGGTGATTCCATTATGGAGGAGACATAAGTGTGATTCCGTAATGGTGGAGAAATAACGGTGATTCCATAATGGAGGATAGGTAACACCGATTCCATAATGGAGGAGAGATAACGGTGATTCCATAATGGAGGAGAGATAACGGTGATTTCACAATGCAGGTGTGATAACTTTGATTCCATAATGGAGGAGACGTAAGTGTGATTCCGTAATGGTGGAGAGGTAACGGTGATTCCATAATGGAGGAGAGATAACGGTGATTCCATAATCGAGAAGAGAAATCGGTGATTCCTTAATGACAAAGACATAACAGTGATTCCATAATGACTGAGAGATAACGGTGATTGTATAATTAAGGAGAGATAACGGTGATTCCATAATAGAGGAGAGACAACGGTGATTCCATAATGGAGGAGAGATAACGGTGATTCCATAATGGAGGGGAGATAACGGTGATTCCATAATGGAGGGGAGATAACGGTGATTCTATAATGACTAAGAGATAACGGTGGTTCCATAATGGAGGATAGATAAAGGTGATTCCATTATGGAGGAGACATAAGTGTGATTCCGTAATGGTGGAGAAATAACGGTGATTCCATAATGGAGGATAGGTAACACCGATTCCATAATGGAGGAGAGATAACGGTGATTCCATAATGGAGGAGAGATAACGGTGATTTCACAATGCAGGTGTGATAACTTTGATTCCATAAGGGAGGAGACATAAGTGTGATTCCATAATAGTGGAGAGATTATTGTGATTCCGTAATGGTGGAGAGATAACGGTGATTCCACAATGGAGGTTTGATAACTTTGATTCCATAATGGGGGAGAGATAATGGTGATTCCATAATGAATAAGAGATAACGGTGGTTCCACAATGGAGGATAGATAACGGTGATTCCATAATGGAGGAGACATAAGTGTGATTCCATAATGGTGGAGAGATTACGGTGATTCCATAATGGTGGAGAGATAACGGTGATTCCACAATGACTAAGAGATAATGGTGATTCCATAATGGAGGAGAGATGACGGTGATTCCATAATGGAGGAGAGATAACGGTGATTCCATAATGGAGGAGAGATAACGGTGATTTCACAATGCAGGTGTGATAACTTTGATTCCATAATGGAGGAGACATAAGTGTGATTTCATAATGGTGGAGAGATTACGGTGATTCCATAATGGAGGGGAGATAACGGTGATTCCATAATGACTAAGAGAAAACGGTGATTCCATAATGGTAGAAACATAAGTGTGATTCCGTAATATTGGAGAGAAAACGGTAGTTCCATAATGGAGGATAGGTAACGCTGATTCCATAATGAAGGAAAGATAACGGAGATTCCATAATGGAGGATAGGTAACACTGATTCCATAATGGAGGAGAGATAACGGTCATTCCATAATGGAGGATGGATAACGGTGATTCCATAATGGATGAGAGATAACGGTGATTCCACAATGCAGGTGTGATAACTTTGATTCCATAATGGAGGAGACATAAGTGTGATTCCATAATGGGGGAGAGATTATGGTGATTCCATAATGGTGGAGAGATAACGGTGATTCCACAATGGAGGTGTGATAACTTTGATTCCATAATGGGGGAGAGATAACGGTGATTCCATAATGGTGGAGAGATAACGGTGATTCCATAATGACTAAGAGATAACGGTGGTTCCAAAATGGAGGATAGATAACGGTGATTCCATAATGGAGCAGACATAAGTGTGATTCCATAATGACTAAGAGATAACGGTGGTTCCAAAATGGAGGATAGATAACGGTGATTCCATAATGGAGGAGACATAAGTGTGATTCCATAATGGTGGAGAGAGTACGGTGATTCCATAATGGTGGAGAGATAACGGTGATTCCACAATGGAGGTGTGATAACTTTGATTCCTTAATGGGGAAGAGATAACGGTGATTCCATAATGGAGGAGAGATAACGGTGATTCCACAATGCAGGTGTGATAACGTTGATTCCATAATGGAGGAGACATAATTGTGATTCCATAAGGGAGGAGACATAAGTGTGATTCCATAATGGTGGAGAGATAACGGTGATTCCACAATGTAGGTGTGATAACTTTGATTCCATAATGGGGGAAAGATAACGGTGATTCCATAATGGTGGAGAGATAACGGTGATTCCATAATGGGGGGATAGATAACGGTGATTCCATAATGGAGGAGAGATAACTGTGATTCCATAATGGAGAATAGATAACAGTGATTCCACCATGGAGGTGTGAAAAGTTTGATTCCATAATGGAGGAGACGTAAGTGTGATTCCGTAATGGTGGAGAGGTAACGGTGATTCCATAATGGAGAAGAGATAACGGTGATTCCATAATCGAAAAGAGAAATCAGTGATTCCTTAATGACAAAGACAAAACAGTGATTCCATAATGACTGAGAGATAACGGTGATTGTATAATTAAGGAGAGATAACGGTGATTCCATAATGGAGGAGAGACAACGGTGATTCCATAATGGAGGAGAGATAACGGTGATTCCATAATGGAGGGGAGATAACGGTGATTCCATAATGGAGGGGAGATAACGGTGATTCTATAATGACTAAGAGATAACGGTGGTTCCATAATGGAGGATAGATAACGGTGATTCCATTATGGAGGAGACATAAGTGTGATTCCGTAATGGTGGAGAAATAACGGTGATTCCATAATGGAGGATAGGTAACACCGATTCCATAATGGAGGAGAGATAACGGTGATTCCATAATGGAGGAGAGATAACGGTGATTTCACAATGCAGGTGTGATAACTTTGATTCCATAATGGAGGAGACGTAAGTGTGATTCCGTAATGGTGGAGAGGTAACGGTGATTCCATAATGGAGGATAGGTAACACCGATTCCATAATGGAGGAGAGATAACGGTGATTCCATAATGGAGGAGAGATAACGGTGATTTCACAATGCAGGTGTGATAACTTTGATTCCATAATGGAGGAGACATAAGTGTGATTCCATAATGGTGGAGTGATTACGGTGATTCCATAATGGTGGAGAGATAACGGTGATTCCACAATGCAGGTGTGATAACTTTGATTCCTTAATGGGGGAGAGATAACGGTGATTTCATAATGTTGGAAAGATAACGGTGATTCCATAATGGAGGAGAGATAACGATGATTCCATAATGGAGGTGTGAGAACCTTGATTCTATAATCTAGGTGTGAGAACTTTGATTCCATAATGGAGGTGTGAGAACTTTGATTCCATAATGGAGGTGTGAGAACTTTGATTCCATAATGGAGGTGTGAGAACTTTGATTCCATAATGGCGGAGACATAAGTGTGATTCCATAATTGTGGAGAGATAATGGTGATTCCATAATGGTGGAGAAACTATGATGATTCCATAATGGAGGAGAGTAAGCGGTGATTCCATAATCGAGAAGAGAAATCGGTGATTCAATAATGACTGAGAGGTAACGGTGATTCTATAATTGAGGAGAGATAACGGTAAATCCATAATGGAGGAGAGATAACGGTGATTCCATAATGGAGGAGAGATAACGGTGATTCCATAATGACTAAGAGATAACGGTGGTTCCATAATGGAGGATAGATAACGGTGATTCCGTAATGGTGGAGAGATAACGGTGATTCCATAATGGAGGATAGGTAACGCTGATTCCATAATGGAGGAGAGATAACGGTGATTCCATAATGGAGGATGGATAACGGTGATTCCATAATGCAGGTGTGATAACGTTGATTCCTTAATGGAGGAGACATAATTGTGATTCCATATGGGAGGAGACATAAGTGTGATTCCATAATGGTGGAGAGATAACGGTCATTCCATAATGGAGGATGGATAACGGTGATTCCATAATGGATGAGAGATAACGGTGATTCCACAATGCAGGTGTGATAACTTTGATTCCATAATGGAGGAGACATAAGTGTGATTCCATAATAGTGGAGAGATTATTGTGATTCCATAATGGGGGAGAGATAACGGTGATTCCATAATGAATAAGAGATAACGGTGGTTCCACAATGGAGGATAGATAACGGTGATTCCATAATGGAGGAGACATAAGTGTGATTCCATAATGGTGGAGAGATTACGGTGATTCCACAATGACTAAGAGATAATGGTGATTCCATAATGGAGGAGAGATGACGGTGATTCCATAATGGAGGAGAGATAACGATGATTCCATAATGGAGGTGAGAGAACTTTGATTCCTTAATGGGGGAGAGATAACGGTGATTCCATAATAACTAAGAGATAATGGTGATTCCTTAATGGAGGAGAGATGACGGTGATTCCATAATGGAGGAGAGATAACGGTGATTCCACAATGGAGGTGTGATAACTTTGATTCCATAATGGGGGAGAGATAACGGTGATTCCATAATGGTGGAGAGATAACGGTGATTCCATAATGACTAAGAGATAACGGTGGTTCCAAAATGGAGGATAGATAACGGTGATTCCATAATGGAGCAGACATAAGTGTGATTCCATAATGACTAAGAGATAACGGTGGTTCCAAAATGGAGGATAGATAACGGTGATTTCATAATGGAGGAGACATAATGTGATTCCATAATGGTGGAGAGAGTACGGTGATTCCTTAATGGTGGAGAGATAACGGTGATTCCACAATGGTGGAGAAACTATGATGATTCCATAATGGAGGAGAGTAAGCGGTGATTCCATAATCGAGAAGAGAAATCGGTGATTCAATAATGACTGAGAGGTAACGGTGATTCTATAATTGAGGAGAGATAACGGTAAATCCATAATGGAGGAGAGATAACGGTGATTCCATAATGGAGGAGAGATAACGGTGATTCCATAATGACTAAGAGATAACGGTGGTTCCATAATGGAGGATAGATAACGGTGATTCCGTAATGGTGGAGAGATAACGGTGATTCCATAATGGAGGATAGGTAACGCTGATTCCATAATGGAGGAGAGATAACGGTGATTCCATAATGGAGGAGACATAAGTGTGATTCCATAATGGTGGAGAGATTACGGTGATTCCACAATGACTAAGAGATAATGGTGATTCCATAATGGAGGAGAGATGACGGTGATTCCATAATGGAGGAGAGATAACGATGATTCCATAATGGAGGTGAGAGAACTTTGATTCCTTAATGGGGGAGAGATAACGGTGATTCCATAATAACTAAGAGATAATGGTGATTCCTTAATGGAGGAGAGATGACGGTGATTCCATAATGGAGGAGAGATAACGGTGATTCCACAATGGAGGTGTGATAACTTTGATTCCATAATGGGGGAGAGATAACGGTGATTCCATAATGGTGGAGAGATAACGGTGATTCCATAATGACTAAGAGATAACGGTGGTTCCAAAATGGAGGATAGATAACGGTGATTCCATAATGGAGCAGACATAAGTGTGATTCCATAATGACTAAGAGATAACGGTGGTTCCAAAATGGAGGATAGATAACGGTGATTTCATAATGGAGGAGACATAATGTGATTCCATAATGGTGGAGAGAGTACGGTGATTCCATAATAACTAAGAGATAATGGTGATTCCTTAATGGAGGAGAGATGACGGTGATTCCATAATGGAGGAGAGATAACGGTGATTCCACAATGGAGGTGTGATAACTTTGATTCCATAATGGGGGAGAGATAACGGTGATTCCATAATGGTGGAGAGATAACGGTGATTCCATAATGACTAAGAGATAACGGTGGTTCCAAAATGGAGGATAGATAACGGTGATTCCATAATGGAGCAGACATAAGTGTGATTCCATAATGACTAAGAGATAACGGTGGTTCCAAAATGGAGGATAGATAACGGTGATTTCATAATGGAGGAGACATAATGTGATTCCATAATGGTGGAGAGAGTACGGTGATTCCTTAATGGTGGAGAGATAACGGTGATTCCACAATGGAGGTGTGATAACTTTGATTCCTTAATGGGGAAGAGATAACGGTGATTCCATAATGGAGGAGAGATAACGGTGATTCCACAATGCAGGTGTGATAACGTTGATTCCATAATGGAGGAGACATAATTGTGATTCCATAAGGGAGGAGACATAAGTGTGATTCCATAATGGTGGAGAGATAACGGTGATTCCACAATGTAGGTGTGATAACTTTGATTCCATAATGGGGGAAAGATAACGGTGATTCCATAATGGTGGAGAGATAACGGTGATTCCATAATGGGGGGATAGATAACGGTGATTCCATAATGGAGGAGAGATAACTGTGATTCCATAATGGAGAATAGATAACAGTGATTCCACCATGGAGGTGTGATAAGTTTGATTCCATAATGGAGGAGACGTAAGTGTGATTCCGTAATGGTGGAGAGGTAACGGTGATTCCATAATGGAGGAGAGATAACGGTGATTCCATAATTGAGAAGAGATAACGGTGATTCCATAATGGAGGGGAGATAACGGTGATTCCATAATGGAGGGGAGATAACGGTGATTGTATAATTAAGGAGAGATAACGGTGATTCCATAATGGAGGAGAGACAACGGTGATTCCATAATGGAGGAGAGATAACGGTGATTCCATAATGGAGGGGAGATAACGGTGATTCCATAATGGAGGGGAGATAACGGTGATTCTATAATGACTAAGAGATAACGGTGGTTCCATAATGGAGGATAGATAACGGTGATTCCATTATGGAGGAGACATAAGTGTGATTCCGTAATGGTGGAGAAATAACGGTGATTCCATAATGGAGGATAGGTAACACCGATTCCATAATGGAGAAGAGATAACGGTGATTCCATAATGGAGGAGAGATAACGGTGATTTCACAATGCAGGTGTGATAACTTTGATTCCATAATGGAGGAGACGTAAGTGTGATTCCGTAATGGTGGAGAGGTAACGGTGATTCCATAATGGAGGAGAGATAACGGTGATTCCATAATCGAGAAGAGAAATCGGTGATTCCTTAATGACAAAGACATAACAGTGATTCCATAATGACTGAGAGATAACGGTGATTGTATAATTAAGGAGAGATAACGGTGATTCCATAATAGAGGAGAGACAACGGTGATTCCATAATGGAGGAGAGATAACGGTGATTCCATAATGGAGGGGAGATAACGGTGATTCCATAATGGAGGGGAGATAACGGTGATTCTATAATGACTAAGAGATAACGGTGGTTCCATAATGGAGGATAGATAAAGGTGATTCCATTATGGAGGAGACATAAGTGTGATTCCGTAATGGTGGAGAAATAACGGTGATTCCATAATGGAGGATAGGTAACACCGATTCCATAATGGAGGAGAGATAACGGTGATTCCATAATGGAGGAGAGATAACGGTGATTTCACAATGCAGGTGTGATAACTTTGATTCCATAAGGGAGGAGACATAAGTGTGATTCCATAATAGTGGAGAGATTATTGTGATTCCGTAATGGTGGAGAGATAACGGTGATTCCACAATGGAGGTTTGATAACTTTGATTCCATAATGGGGGAGAGATAACGGTGATTCCATAATGAATAAGAGATAACGGTGGTTCCACAATGGAGGATAGATAACGGTGATTCCATAATGGAGGAGACATAAGTGTGATTCCATAATGGTGGAGAGATTACGGTGATTCCATAATGGTGGAGAGATAACGGTGATTCCACAATGACTAAGAGATAATGGTGATTCCATAATGGAGGAGAGATGACGGTGATTCCATAATGGAGGAGAGATAACGGTGATTTCACAATGCAGGTGTGATAACTTTGATTCCATAATGGAGGAGACATAAGTGTGATTTCATAATGGTGGAGAGATTACGGTGATTCCATAATGGAGGGGAGATAACGGTGATTCCATAATGACTAAGAGAAAACGGTGATTCCATAATGGTAGAAACATAAGTGTGATTCCGTAATATTGGAGAGAAAACGGTAGTTCCATAATGGAGGATAGGTAACGCTGATTCCATAATGAAGGAAAGATAACGGAGATTCCATAATGGAGGATAGGTAACACTGATTCCATAATGGAGGAGAGATAACGGTCATTCCATAATGGAGGATGGATAACGGTGATTCCATAATGGATGAGAGATAACGGTGATTCCACAATGCAGGTGTGATAACTTTGATTCCATAATGGAGGAGACATAAGTGTGATTCCATAATGGGGGAGAGATTATGGTGATTCCATAATGGTGGAGAGATAACGGTGATTCCACAATGGAGGTGTGATAACTTTGATTCCATAATGGGGGAGAGATAACGGTGATTCCATAATGGTGGAGAGATAACGGTGATTCCATAATGACTAAGAGATAACGGTGGTTCAAAATGGAGGATAGATAACGGTGATTCCATAATGGAGCAGACATAAGTGTGATTCCATAATGACTAAGAGATAACGGTGGTTCCAAAATGGAGGATAGATAACGGTGATTCCATAATGGAGGAGACATAAGTGTGATTCCATAATGGTGGAGAGAGTACGGTGATTCCATAATGGTGGAGAGATAACGGTGATTCCACAATGGAGGTGTGATAGCTTTGATTCCTTAATGGGGAAGAGATAACGGTGATTCCATAATGGAGGAGAGATAACGGTGATTCCACAATGCAGGTGTGATAACGTTGATTCCATAATGGAGGAGACATAATTGTGATTCCATAAGGGAGGAGACATAAGTGTGATTCCATAATGGTGGAGAGATAACGGTGATTCCACAATGTAGGTGTGATAACTTTGATTCCATAATGGGGGAAAGATAACGGTGATTCCATAATGGTGGAGAGATAACGGTGATTCCATAATGGGGGGATAGATAACGGTGATTCCATAATGGAGGAGAGATAACTGTGATTCCATAATGGAGAATAGATAACAGTGATTCCACCATGGAGGTGTGAAAAGTTTGATTCCATAATGGAGGAGACGTAAGTGTGATTCCGTAATGGTGGAGAGGTAACGGTGATTCCATAATGGAGAAGAGATAACGGTGATTCCATAATCGAAAAGAGAAATCAGTGATTCCTTAATGACAAAGACAAAACAGTGATTCCATAATGACTGAGAGATAACGGTGATTGTATAATTAAGGAGAGATAACGGTGATTCCATAATGGAGGAGAGACAACGGTGATTCCATAATGGAGGAGAGATAACGGTGATTCCATAATGGAGGGGAGATAGCGGTGATTCCATAATGGAGGGGAGATAACGGTGATTCTATAATGACTAAGAGATAACGGTGGTTCCATAATGGAGGATAGATAACGGTGATTCCATTATGGAGGAGACATAAGTGTGATTCCGTAATGGTGGAGAAATAACGGTGATTCCATAATGGAGGATAGGTAACACCGATTCCATAATGGAGGAGAGATAACGGTGATTCCATAATGGAGGAGAGATAACGGTGATTTCACAATGCAGGTGTGATAACTTTGATTCCATAATGGAGGAGACGTAAGTGTGATTCCGTAATGGTGGAGAGGTAACGGTGATTCCATAATGGAGGAGAGATAACGGTGATTCCATAATCGAGAAGAGAAATCGGTGATTCCTTAATGACAAAGACATAACAGTGATTCCATAATGACTGAGAGATAACGGTGATTGTATAATTAAGGAGAGATAACGGTGATTCCATAATGGAGGACAGACAACGGTGATTCCATAATGGAGGGGAGATAACGGTGATTCCATAATGGAGGGGAGGTAACGGTGATTCTATAATGACTAAGAGATAACGGTGGTTCCATAATGGAGGATAGATAAAGGTGATTCCATTATGGAGGAGACATAAGTGTGATTCCGTAATGGTGGAGAAATAACGGTGATTCCATAATGGAGGATAGGTAACACCGATTCCATAATGGAGGAGAGATAACGGTGATTCCATAATGGAGGAGAGATAACGGTGATTTCACAATGCAGGTGTGATAACTTTGATTCCATAATGGAGGAGACATAAGTGTGATTCCATAATGGTGGAGTGATTACGGTGATTCCATAATGGTGGAGAGATAACGGTGATTCCACAATGCAGGTGTGATAACTTTGATTCCTTAATGGGGGAGAGATAACGGTGATTTCATAATGTTGGAAAGATAACGGTGATTCCATAATGGAGGAGAGATAACGATGATTCCATAATGGAGGTGTGAGAACCTTGATTCTATAATCTAGGTGTGAGAACTTTGATTCCATAATGGAGGTGTGAGAACTTTGATTCCATAATGGAGGTGTGAGAACTTTGATTCCATAATGGAGGCGTGAGAACTTTGATTCCATAATGGCGGAGACATAAGTGTGATTCCATAATTGTGGAGAGATAATGGTGATTCCATAATGGTGGAGAAACTATGATGCTTCCATAATGGAGGAGAGTAAGCGGTGATTCCATAATCGAGAAGAGAAATCGGTGATTCAATAATGACTGAGAGGTAACGGTGATTCTATAATTGAGGAGAGATAACGGTAAATCCATAATGGAGGAGAGATAACGGTGATTCCATAATGGAGGAGAGATAACGGTGATTCCATAATGACTAAGAGATAACGGTGGTTCCATAATGGAGGATAGATAACGGTGATTCCGTAATGGTGGAGAGATAACGGTGATTCCATAATGGAGGATAGGTAACGCTGATTCCATAATGGAGGAGAGATAACGGTGATTCCATAATGGAGGATGGATAACGGTGATTCCATAATGCAGGTGTGATAACGTTGATTCCTTAATGGAGGAGACATAATTGTGATTCCATATGGGAGGAGACATAAGTGTGATTCCATAATGGTGGAGAGATAACGGTGATTCCACAATGTAGGTGTGATAACTTTGATTCCATAATGGGGGATAGGTAACACTGATTCCATAATGGAGGAGAGATAACGGTCATTCCATAATGGAGGATGGATAACGGTGATTCCATAATGGATGAGAGATAACGGTGATTCCACAATGCAGGTGTGATAACTTTGATTCCATAATGGAGGAGACATAAGTGTGATTCCATAATAGTGGAGAGATTATTGTGATTCCGTAATGGTGGAGAGATAACGGTGATTCCATAATGGAGGAGACATAAGTGTGATTCCATAATGGTGGAGAGATTACGGTGATTCCACAATGACTAAGAGATAATGGTGATTCCATAATGGAGGAGAGATGACGGTGATTCCATAATGGAGGAGAGATAACGGTGATTCCATAATGGAGGTGAGAGAACTTTGATTCCTTAATGGGGGAGAGATAACGGTGATTCCATAATAACTAAGAGATAATGGTGATTCCTTAATGGAGGAGAGATGACGGTGATTCCATAATGGAGGAGAGATAACGGTGATTCCACAATGGAGGTGTGATAACTTTGATTCCATAATGGGGGAGAGATAACGGTGATTCCATAATGGTGGAGAGATAACGGTGATTCCATAATGACTAAGAGATAACGGTGGTTCCAAAATGGAGGATAGATAACGGTGATTCCATAATGGAGCAGACATAAGTGTGATTCCATAATGACTAAGAGATAACGGTGGTTCCAAAATGGAGGATAGATAACGGTGATTTCATAATGGAGGAGACATAATGTGATTCCATAATGGTGGAGAGAGTACGGTGATTCCTTAATGGTGGAGAGATAACGGTGATTCCACAATGGAGGTGTGATAACTTTGATTCCTTAATGGGGAAGAGATAACGGTGATTCCATAATGGAGGAGAGATAACGGTGATTCCACAATGCAGGTGTGATAACGTTGATTCCATAATGGAGGAGACATAATTGTGATTCCATAAGGGAGGAGACATAAGTGTGATTCCGTAATGGTGGAGAGATAACGGTGATTCCACAATGTAGGTGTGATAACTTTGATTCCATAATGGGGGAAAGATAACGGTGATTCCATAATGGTGGAGAGATAACGGTGATTCCATAATGGGGGGATAGATAACGGTGATTCCATAATGGAGGAGAGATAACTGTGATTCCATAATGGAGAATAGATAACAGTGATTCCACCATGGAGGTGTGATAAGTTTGATTCCATAATGGAGGAGACGTAAGTGTGATTCCGTAATGGTGGAGAGGTAACGGTGATTCCATAATGGAGGAGAGATAACGGTGATTCCATAATTGAGAAGAGAAATCGGTGATTCCTTAATGACAAAGACATAACAGTGATTCCATAATGACTGAGAGATAACGGTGATTGTATAATTAAGGAGAGATAACGGTGATTCCATAATGGAGGAGAGACAACGGTGATTCCATAATGGAGAAGAGATAACGGTGATTCCATAATGGAGGGGAGATAACGGTGATTCCATAATGGAGGGGAGATAACGGTGATTCTATAATGACTAAGAGATAACGGTGGTTCCATAATGGAGGATAGATAACGGTGATTCCATTATGGAGGAGACATAAGTGTGATTCCGTAATGGTGGAGAAATAACGGTGATTCCATAATGGAGGATAGGTAACACCGATTCCATAATGGAGGAGAGATAACGGTGATTCCATAATGGAGGAGAGATAACGGTG
The DNA here is from genome assembly GCF_987345545.1 of Pholcus phalangioides. Lineage (NCBI taxonomy): Eukaryota > Metazoa > Arthropoda > Arachnida > Araneae > Pholcidae > Pholcus > Pholcus phalangioides. The sequence goes on along the minus strand of NW_028301616.1, from coordinate 17,197,335 downwards.
ATTTCACAATGCAGGTGTGATAACTTTGATTCCATAATGGAGGAGACGTAAGTGTGATTCCGTAATGGAGGAGAGATAACGGTGATTCCATAATGGAGGGGAGATAACGGTGATTCCATAATGGAGGGGAGATAACGGTGATTCTATAATGACTAAGAGATAACGGTGATTCCATAATGGAGGGGAGATAACGGTGATTCCATAATGGAGGGGAGATAACGGTTATTCTATAATGACTAAGAGATAACGGTGGTTCCATAATGGAGGATAGATAACGGTGATTCCATTATGGAGGAGACATAACTGTGATTCCGTAATAGTGGAGAAATAACGGTGATTCCATAATGGAGGATAGGTAACACCGATTCCATAATGGAGGAGAGATAACGGTGATTCCATAATGGAGGAGAGATAACGGTGATTTCACAATGCAGGTGTTATAACTTTGATTCCATAATGGAGGAGACATAAGTGTGATTCCATAATGGTGGAGTGATTACGGTGATTCCATAATGGTGGAGAGATAACGGTGATTCCACAATGCAGGTGTGATAACTTTGATTCCTTAATGGGGGAGAGACAACGGTGATTTCATAATCTTGGAAAGATAACGGTGATTCCATAATGGAGGAGAGATAACGATGATTCCAAAATGGAGGTGTGAGAACCTTGATTCTATAATCTAGGTGTGAGAACTTTGATTCCATAATGGAGGTGTGAGAACTTTGATTCCATAATGGAGGTGTGAGAACTTTGATTCCATAATGGCGGAGACATAAGTGTGATTCCATAATTGTGGAGAGATAGTGGTGATTCCATAATGGTGGAGAGACTATGATGATTCCATAATGGAGGAGAGTAAGCGGTGATTCCATAATCGAGAAGAGAAATCGGTGATTCCATAATGACTGAGAGATAACGGTGATTCTATAATTGAGGAGAGAAAACGGTAAATCCATAATGGAGGAGAGATAACGGTGATTCCATAATGGAGGAGAGATAACGGTGATTCCATAATGACTAAGAGGTAACGGTGGTTCCATAATGGAGGATAGATAACGGTGATTCCGTAATGGTGGAGAGATAACGGTGATTCCATAATGGGGGATAGGTAACGCTGATTCCATAATGGAGGAGAGATAACGGTGATTCCATAATGGAGGATGGATAACGGTGATTCCATAATGGATGAGAGATAACGGTGATTCCACAATGCAGGTGTGATAACGTTGATTCCATAATGGAGGAGACATAATTGTGATTCCATATGGGAGGAGACATAAGTGTGATTCCATAATGGTGGAGAGATAACGGTGATTCCACAATGTAGGTGTGATAACTTTGATTCCATAATGGGGGATAGGTAACACTGATTCCATAATGGAGGAGAGATAACGGTCATTCCATAATGGAGGATGGATAACGGTGATTTCACAATGCAGGTGTGATAACTTTGATTCCATAATGGAGGAGACATAAGTGTGATTCCATAATGGTGGAGAGATTAGGGTGATTCCATAATGGAGGGGAGATAACGGTGATTCCATAAGGACTAAGAGAAAACGGTGATTCCATAATGGTAGAAACATAAGTGTGATTCCGTAATATTGGAGAGAAAACGGTAGTTCCATAATGGAGGATAGGTAACGCTGATTCCATAATGAAGGAAAGATAACGGAGATTCCATAATGGAGGATAGGTAACACTGATTCCATAATGGAGGAGAGATAACGGTCATTCCATAATGGAGGATGGATAACGGTGATTCCATAATGGATGAGTGATAACGGTGATTCCACAATGCAGGTGTGATAACTTTGATTCCATAATGGAGGAGACATAAGTGTGATTCCATAATGGGGGAGAGATTATGGTGATTCCATAATGGAGGAGAGATAACGGTGATTCCACAATGGAGGTGTGATAACTTTGATTCCATAATGGGGGAGATAACGGTGATTCCATAATGGTGGAGAGATAACGGTGATTCCATAATGACTAAGAGATAACGGTGGTTCTAAAATGGAGCAGACATAAGTGTGATTCCATAATGGAGCAGAAATAAGTGTGATTCCATAATGGAGCAGACATAAGTGTGATTCCATAATGACTAAGAGATAACGGTGGTTCCAAAATGGAGGATAGATAACGGTGATTCCATAATGGAGGAGACATAAGTGTGATTCCATAATGGTGGAGAGAGTACGGTGATTCCATAATGGTGGAGAGATAACGGTGATTCCACAATGGAGGTGTGATAACTTTGATTCCTTAATGGGGAAGAGATAACGGTGATTCCATAATGGAGGAGAGATAACGGTGATTCCACAATGCAGGTGTGATAACGTTGATTCCATAATGGAGGAGACATAATTGTGATTCCATAAGGGAGGAGACATAAGTGTGATTCCATAATGGTGGAGAGATAACGGTGATTCCACAATGTAGGTGTGATAACTTTGATTCCATAATGGGGGAAAGATAACGGTGATTCCATAATGGTGGAGAGATAACGGTGATTCCATAATGGGGGGATAGATAACGGTGATTCCATAATGGAGGAGAGATAACTGTGATTCCATAAAGGAGAATAGATAACAGTGATTCCACAATGGAGGTGTGATAAGTTTGATTCCATAATGGAGGAGACGTAAGTGTGATTCCGTAATGGTGGAGAGGTAACGGTGATTCCATAATGGAGGAGAGATAACGGTGATTCCATAATCGAGAAGAGAAATCGGTGATTCCTTAATGACAAAGACATAACAGTGAATCCATAATGACTGAGAGATAACGGTGATTGTATAATTAAGGAGAGATAACGGTGATTCCATAATGGAGGAGAGACAACGGTGATTCCATAATGGAGGGGAGATAACGGTGATTCCATAATGGAGGAGAGATAACGGTGATTCCATAATGGAGGGGAGATAACGGTGATTCCATAATGGAGGGGAGATAACGGTGATTCTATAATGACTGAGAGATAACGGTGGTTCCATAATGGAGGATAGATAACGGTGATTCCATTATGGAGGAGACATAAGTGTGATTCCGTAATGGTGGAGAAATAACGGTGATTCGATAATGGAGGATAGGTAACACTGATTCCATAATGGAGGAGAGATAACGGTGATTCCATAATGGAGGAGAGATAACGGTGATTTCACAATGCAGGTGTGATAACTTTGATTCCATAATGGAGGAGACGTAAGTGTGATTCCGTAATGGTGGAGAGGTAACGGTGATTCCATAATGGAGGAGAGATAACGGTGATTCCATAATCGAGAAGAGAAATCGGTGATTCCTTAATGACAAAGACATAACAGTGATTCCATAATGACTGAGAGATAACGGTGATTGTATAATTAAGGAGAGATAACGGTGATTCCATAATGGAGGAGAGACAACGGTGATTCCATAATGGAGGAGAGATAACGGTGATTCCATAATGGAGGGGAGATAACGGTGATTCCATAATGGAGGGGAGATAACGGTGATTCTAAAATGACTAAGAGATAACGGTGGTTCCATAATGGAGGATAGATAACGGTGATTCCATTATGGAGGAGACATAAGTGTGATTCCGTAATGGTGGAGAAATAACGGTGATTCCAAAATGGAGGATAGGTAACACCGATTCCATAATGGAGGAGAGATAACGGTGATTCCATAATGGAGGAGAGATAACGGTGATTTCACAATGCAGGTGTGATAACTTTGATTCCATAATGGAGGAGACATAAGTGTGATTCCATAATGGTGGAGTGATTACGGTGATTCCATAATGGTGGAGAGATAACGGTGATTCCACAATGCAGGTGTGATAACTTTGATTCCTTAATGGGGGAGAGATAACGGTGATTTCATAATGTTGGAAAGATAACGGTGATTCCATAATGGAAGAGAGATAACGATGATTCCATAATGGAGGTGTGAGAACCTTGATTCTATAATCTAGGTGTGAGAACTTTGATTCCATAATGGAGGTGTGAGAACTTTGATTCCATAATGGAAGTGTGAGAACTTTGATTCCATAATGGCGGAGACATAAGTGTGATTCCATAATTGTGGAGAGATAATGGTGATTCCATAATGGTGGAGAGACTATGATGATTCCATAATGGAGGAGAGTAAGCGGTGATTCCATAATCGAGAAGAGAAATCGGTGATTCCATAATGACTGAGAGATAACGGTGATTCTATAATTGAGGAGAGATAACGGTAAATCCATAATGGAGGAGAGATAACGGTGATTCCATAATGGAGGAGAGATAACGGTGATTTCATAATGACTAAGAGATAACGGTGGTTCCATAATGGAGGATAGATAACGGTGATTCCGTAATGGTGGAGAGATAACGGTGATTCCATAATGGAGGGGAGATAACGGTGATTCCATAATGACTAAGAGAAAACGGTGATTCCATAATGGTAGAAACATAAGTGTGATTCCGTAATATTGGAGAGAAAACGGTAGTTCCATAATGGAGGATAGGTAACGCTGATTCCATAATGAAGGAAAGATAACGGAGATTCCATAATGGAGGATAGGTAACACTGATTCCATAATGGAGGAGAGATAACGGTCATTCCATAATGGAGGATGGATAACGGTGATTCCATAATGGATGAGAGATAACGGTGATTCCACAATGCAGGTGTGATAACTTTGATTCCATAATGGAGGAGACATAAGTGTGATTCCATAATGGGGGAGAGATTATGGTGATTCCATAATGGTGGAGAGATAACGGTGATTCCACAATGGAGGTGTGATAACTTTGATTCCATAATGGGGGAGAGATAACGGTGATTCCATAATGGTGGAGAGATAACGGTGATTCCATAATGACTAAGAGATAACGGTGGTTCAAAATGGAGGATAGATAACGGTGATTCCATAATGGAGCAGACATAAGTGTGATTCCATAATGACTAAGAGATAACGGTGGTTCCAAAATGGAGGATAGATAACGGTGATTCCATAATGGAGGAGACATAAGTGTGATTCCATAATGGTGGAGAGAGTACGGTGATTCCATAATGGTGGAGAGATAACGGTGATTCCACAATGGAGGTGTGATAGCTTTGATTCCTTAATGGGGAAGAGATAACGGTGATTCCATAATGGAGGAGAGATAACGGTGATTCCACAATGCAGGTGTGATAACGTTGATTCCATAATGGAGGAGACATAATTGTGATTCCATAAGGGAGGAGACATAAGTGTGATTCCATAATGGTGGAGAGATAACGGTGATTCCACAATGTAGTTGTGATAACTTTGATTCCATAATGGGGGAAAGATAACGGTGATTCCATAATGGTGGAGAGATAACGGTGATTCCATAATGGGGGGATAGATAACGGTGATTCCATAATGGAGGAGAGATAACTGTGATTCCATAATGGAGAATAGATAACAGTGATTCCACCATGGAGGTGTGAAAAGTTTGATTCCATAATGGAGGAGACGTAAGTGTGATTCCGTAATGGTGGAGAGGTAACGGTGATTCCATAATGGAGAAGAGATAACGGTGATTCCATAATCGAAAAGAGAAATCAGTGATTCCTTAATGACAAAGACAAAACAGTGATTCCATAATGACTGAGAGATAACGGTGATTGTATAATTAAGGAGAGATAACGGTGATTCCATAATGGAGGAGAGACAACGGTGATTCCATAATTGAGGAGAGATAACGGTGATTCCATAATGGAGGGGAGATAGCGGTGATTCCATAATGGAGGGGAGATAACGGTGATTCTATAATGACTAAGAGATAACGGTGGTTCCATAATGGAGGATAGATAACGGTGATTCCATTATGGAGGAGACATAAGTGTGATTCCGTAATGGTGGAGAAATAACGGTGATTCCATAATGGAGGATAGGTAACACCGATTCCATAATGGAGGAGAGATAACGGTGATTCCATAATGGAGGAGAGATAACGGTGATTTCACAATGCAGGTGTGATAACTTTGATTCCATAATGGAGGAGACGTAAGTGTGATTCCGTAATGGTGGAGAGGTAACGGTGATTCCATAATGGAGGAGAGATAACGGTGATTCCATAATCGAGAAGAGAAATCGGTGATTCCTTAATGACAAAGACATAACAGTGATTCCATAATGACTGAGAGATAACGGTGATTGTATAATTAAGGAGAGATAACGGTGATTCCATAATGGAGGACAGACAACGGTGATTCCATAATGGAGGGGAGATAACGGTGATTCCATAATGGAGGGGAGGTAACGGTGATTCTATAATGACTAAGAGATAACGGTGGTTCCATAATGGAGGATAGATAAAGGTGATTCCATTATGGAGGAGACATAAGTGTGATTCCGTAATGGTGGAGAAATAACGGTGATTCCATAATGGAGGATAGGTAACACCGATTCCATAATGGAGGAGAGATAACGGTGATTCCATAATGGAGGAGAGATAACGGTGATTTCACAATGCAGGTGTGATAACTTTGATTCCATAATGGAGGAGACATAAGTGTGATTCCATAATGGTGGAGTGATTACTGTGATTCCATAATGGTGGAGAGATAACGGTGATTCCACAATGCAGGTGTGATAACTTTGATTCCTTAATGGGGGAGAGATAACGGTGATTTCATAATGTTGGAAAGATAACGGTGATTCCATAATGGAGGAGAGATAACGATGATTCCATAATGGAGGTGTGAGAACCTTGATTCTATAATCTAGGTGTGAGAACTTTGATTCCATAATGGAGGTGTGAGAACTTTGATTCCATAATGGAGGTGTGAGAACTTTGATTCCATAATGGAGGCGTGAGAACTTTGATTCCATAATGGCGGAGACATAAGTGTGATTCCATAATTGTGGAGAGATAATGGTGATTCCATAATGGTGGAGAAACTATGATGCTTCCATAATGGAGGAGAGTAAGCGGTGATTCCATAATCGAGAAGAGAAATCGGTGATTCAATAATGACTGAGAGGTAACGGTGATTCTATAATTGAGGAGAGATAACGGTAAATCCATAATGGAGGAGAGATAACGGTGATTCCATAATGGAGGAGAGATAACGGTGATTCCATAATGACTAAGAGATAACGGTGGTTCCATAATGGAGGATAGATAACGGTGATTCCGTAATGGTGGAGAGATAACGGTGATTCCATAATGGAGGATAGGTAACGCTGATTCCATAATGGAGGAGAGATAACGGTGATTCCATAATGGAGGATGGATAACGGTGATTCCATAATGCAGGTGTGATAACGTTGATTCCTCAATGGAGGAGACATAATTGTGATTCCATATGGGAGGAGACATAAGTGTGATTCCATAATGGTGGAGAGATAACGGTGATTCCACAATGTAGGTGTGATAACTTTGATTCCATAATGGGGGATAGGTAACACTGATTCCATAATGGAGGAGAGATAACGGTCATTCCATAATGGAGGATGGATAACGGTGATTCCATAATGGATGAGAGATAACGGTGATTCCACAATGCAGGTGTGATAACTTTGATTCCATAATGGAGGAGACATAAGTGTGATTCCATAATAGTGGAGAGATTATTGTGATTCCGTAATGGTGGAGAGATAACGGTGATTCCATAATGGAGGAGACATAAGTGTGATTCCATAATGGTGGAGAGATTACGGTGATTCCACAATGACTAAGAGATAATGGTGATTCCATAATGGAGGAGAGATGACGGTGATTCCATAATGGAGGAGAGATAACGGTGATTCCATAATGGAGGTGAGAGAACTTTGATTCCTTAATGGGGGAGAGATAACGGTGATTCCATAATAACTAAGAGATAATGGTGATTCCTTAATGGAGGAGAGATGACGGTGATTCCATAATGGAGGAGAGATAACGGTGATTCCACAATGGAGGTGTGATAACTTTGATTCCATAATGGGGGAGAGATAACGGTGATTCCATAATGGTGGAGAGATAACGGTGATTCCATAATGACTAAGAGATAACGGTGGTTCCAAAATGGAGGATAGATAACGGTGATTCCATAATGGAGCAGACATAAGTGTGATTCCATAATGACTAAGAGATAACGGTGGTTCCAAAATGGAGGATAGATAACGGTGATTTCATAATGGAGGAGACATAATGTGATTCCATAATGGTGGAGAGAGTACGGTGATTCCTTAATGGTGGAGAGATAACGGTGATTCCACAATGGAGGTGTGATAACTTTGATTCCTTAATGGGGAAGAGATAACGGTGATTCCATAATGGAGGAGAGATAACGGTGATTCCACAATGCAGGTGTGATAACGTTGATTCCATAATGGAGGAGACATAATTGTGATTCCATAAGGGAGGAGACATAAGTGTGATTCCGTAATGGTGGAGAGATAACGGTGATTCCACAATGTAGGTGTGATAACTTTGATTCCATAATGGGGGAAAGATAACGGTGATTCCATAATGGAGGAGAGATAACTGTGATTCCATAATGGAGAATAGATAACAGTGATTCCACCATGGAGGTGTGATAAGTTTGATTCCATAATGGAGGAGACGTAAGTGTGATTCCGTAATGGTGGAGAGGTAACGGTGATTCCATAATGGAGGAGAGATAACGGTGATTCCATAATTGAGAAGAGAAATCGGTGATTCCTTAATGACAAAGACATAACAGTGATTCCATAATGACTGAGAGATAACGGTGATTGTATAATTAAGGAGAGATAACGGTGATTCCATAATGGAGGAGAGACAACGGTGATTCCATAATGGAGAAGAGATAACGGTGATTCCATAATGGAGGGGAGATAACGGTGATTCCATAATGGAGGGGAGATAACGGTGATTCTATAATGACTAAGAGATAACGGTGGTTCCATAATGGAGGATAGATAACGGTGATTCCATTATGGAGGAGACATAAGTGTGATTCCGTAATGGTGGAGAAATAACGGTGATTCCATAATGGAGGATAGGTAACACCGATTCCATAATGGAGGAGAGATAACGGTGATTCCATAATGGAGGAGAGATAACGGTGATTTCACAATGCAGGTGTGATAACTTTGATTCCATAATGGAGGAGACGTAAGTGTGATTCCGTAATGGAGGAGAGATAACGGTGATTCCATAATGGAGGGGAGATAACGGTGATTCCATAATGGAGGGGAGATAACGGTGATTCTATAATGACTAAGAGATAACGGTGATTCCATAATGGAGGGGAGATAACGGTGATTCCATAATGGAGGGGAGATAACGGTTATTCTATAATGACTAAGAGATAACGGTGGTTCCATAATGGAGGATAGATAACGGTGATTCCATTATGGAGGAGACATAACTGTGATTCCGTAATAGTGGAGAAATAACAGTGATTCCATAATGGAGGATAGGTAACACCGATTCCATAATGGAGGAGAGATAACGGTGATTCCATAATGGAGGAGAGATAACGGTGATTTCACAATGCAGGTGTTATAACTTTGATTCCATAATGGAGGAGACATAAGTGTGATTCCATAATGGTGGAGTGATTACGGTGATTCCATAATGGTGGAGAGATAACGGTGATTCCACAATGCAGGTGTGATAACTTTGATTCCTTAATGGGGGAGAGACAACGGTGATTTCATAATCTTGGAAAGATAACGGTGATTCCATAATGGAGGAGAGATAACGATGATTCCAAAATGGAGGTGTGAGAACCTTGATTCTATAATCTAGGTGTGAGAAATTTGATTCCATAATGGAGGTGTGAGAACTTTGATTCCATAATGGAGGTGTGAGAACTTTGATTCCATAATGGCGGAGACATAAGTGTGATTCCATAATTGTGGAGAGATAGTGGTGATTCCATAATGGTGGAGAGACTATGATGATTCCATAATGGAGGAGAGTAAGCGGTGATTCCATAATCGAGAAGAGAAATCGGTGATTCCATAATGACTGAGAGATAACGGTGATTCTATAATTGAGGAGAGATAACGGTAAATCCATAATGGGGGAGAGATAACGGTGATTCCATAATGGAGGAGAGATAACGGTGATTCCATAATGACTAAGAGGTAACGGTGGTTCCATAATGGAGGATAGATAACGGTGATTCCGTAATGGTGGAGAGATAACGGTGATTCCATAATGGGGGATAGGTAACGCTGATTCCATAATGGAGGAGAGATAACGGTGATTCCATAATGGAGGATGGATAACGGTGATTCCATAATGGATGAGAGATAACGGTGATTCCACAATGCAGGTGTGATAACGTTGATTCCATAATGGAGGAGACATAATTGTGATTCCATATGGGAGGAGACATAAGTGTGATTCCATAATGGTGGAGAGATAACGGTGATTCCACAATGTAGGTGTGATAACTTTGATTCCATAATGGGGGATAGGTAACACTGATTCCATAATGGAGGAGAGATAACGGTCATTCCATAATGGAGGATGGATAACGGTGATTTCACAATGCAGGTGTGATAACTTTGATTCCAAAATGGAGGAGACATAAGTGTGATTCCATAATGGTGGAGAGATTAGGGTGATTCCATAATGGAGGGGAGATAACGGTGATTCCATAATGACTAAGAGAAAACGGTGATTCCATAATGGTAGAAACATAAGTGTGATTCCGTAATATTGGAGAGAAAACGGTAGTTCCATAATGGAGGATAGGTAACGCTGATTCCATAATGAAGGAAAGATAACGGAGATTCCATAATGGAGGATAGGTAACACTGATTCCATAATGGAGGAGAGATAACGGTCATTCCATAATGGAGGATGGATAACGGTGATTCCATAATGGATGAGTGATAACGGTGATTCCACAATGCAGGTGTGATAACTTTGATTCCATAATGGAGGAGACATAAGTGTGATTCCATAATGGGGGAGAGATTACGGTGATTCCATAATGGAGGAGAGATAACGGTGATTCCACAATGGAGGTGTGATAACTTTGATTCCATAATGGGGAAGATAACGGTGATTCCATAATGGTGGAGAGATAACGGTGATTCCATAATGACTAAGAGATAACGGTGGTTCTAAAATGGAGCAGACATAAGTGTGATTCCATAATGGAGCAGAAATAAGTGTGATTCCATAATGGAGCAGACATAAGTGTGATTCCATAATGACTAAGAGATAACGGTGGTTCCAAAATGGAGGATAGATAACGGTGATTCCATAATGGAGGAGACATAAGTGTGATTCCATAATGGTGGAGAGAGTACGGTGATTCCATAATGGTGGAGAGATAACGGTGATTCCACAATGGAGGTGTGATAACTTTGATTCCTTAATGGGGAAGAGATAACGGTGATTCCATAATGGAGGAGAGATAACGGTGATTCCACAATGCAGGTGTGATAACGTTGATTCCATAATGGAGGAGACATAATTGTGATTCCATAAGGGAGGAGACATAAGTGTGATTCCATAATGGTGGAGAGATAACGGTGATTTCACAATGTAGGTGTGATAACTTTGATTCCATAATGGGGGAAAGATAACGGTGATTCCATAATGGTGGAGAGATAACGGTGATTCCATAATGGGGGGATAGATAACGGTGATTCCATAATGGAGGAGAGATAACTGTGATTCCATAAAGGAGAATAGATAACAGTGATTCCACAATGGAGGTGTGATAAGTTTGATTCCATAATGGAGGAGACGTAAGTGTGATTCCGTAATGGTGGAGAGGTAACGGTGATTCCATAATGGAGGAGAGATAACGGTGATTCCATAATCGAGAAGAGAAATCGGTGATTCCTTAATGACAAAGACATAACAGTGAATCCATAATGACTGAGAGATAACGGTGATTGTATAATTAAGGAGAGATAACGGTGATTCCATAATGGAGGAGAGACAACGGTGATTCCATAATGGAGGAGAGATAACGGTGATTCCATAATGGAGGGGAGATAACGGTGATTCCATAATGGAGGAGAGATAACGGTGATTCCATAATGGAGGGGAGATAACGGTGATTCCATAATGGAGGGGAGATAACGGTGATTCTATAATGACTGAGAGATAACGGTGGTTCCATAATGGAGGATAGATAACGGTGATTCCATTATGGAGGAGACATAAGTGTGATTCCGTAATGGTGGAGAAATAACGGTGATTCGATAATGGAGGATAGGTAACACTGATTCCATAATGGAGGAGAGATAACGGTGATTCCATAATGGAGGAGAGATAACGGTGATTTCACAATGCAGGTGTGATAACTTTGATTCCATAATGGAGGAGACGTAAGTGTGATTCCGTAATGGTGGAGAGGTAACGGTGATTCCATAATGGAGGAGAGATAACGGTGATTCCATAATCGAGAAGAGAAATCGGTGATTCCTTAATGACAAAGACATAACAGTGATTCCATAATGACTGAGAGATAACGGTGATTGTATAATTAAGGAGAGATAACGGTGATTCCATAATGGAGGAGAGACAACGGTGATTCCATAATGGAGGAGAGATAACGGTGATTCCATAATGGAGGGGAGATAACGGTGATTCCATAATGGAGGGGAGATAACGGTGATTCTAAAATGACTAAGAGATAACGGTGGTTCCATAATGGAGGATAGATAACGGTGATTCCATTATGGAGGAGACATAAGTGTGATTCCGTAATGGTGGAGAAATAACGGTGATTCCAAAATGGAGGATAGGTAACACCGATTCCATAATGGAGGAGAGATAACGGTGATTCCATAATGGAGGAGAGATAACGGTGATTTCACAATGCAGGTGTGATAACTTTGATTCCATAATGGAGGAGACATAAGTGTGATTCCATAATGGTGGAGTGATTACGGTGATTCCATAATGGTGGAGAGATAACGGTGATTCCACAATGCAGGTGTGATAACTTTGATTCCTTAATGGGGGAGAGATAACGGTGATTTCATAATGTTGGAAAGATAACGGTGATTCCATAATGGAAGAGAGATAACGATGATTCCATAATGGAGGTGTGAGAACCTTGATTCTATAATCTAGGTGTGAGAACTTTGATTCCATAATGGAGGTGTGAGAACTTTGATTCCATAATGGAAGTGTGAGAACTTTGATTCCATAATGGCGGAGACATAAGTGTGATTCCATAATTGTGGAGAGATAATGGTGATTCCATAATGGTGGAGAGACTATGATGATTCCATAATGGAGGAGAGTAAGCGGTGATTCCATAATCGAGAAGAGAAATCGGTGATTCCATAATGACTGAGAGATAACGGTGATTCTATAATTGAGGAGAGATAACGGTAAATCCATAATGGAGGAGAGATAACGGTGATTCCATAATGGAGGAGAGATAACGGTGATTCCATAATGACTAAGAGATAACGGTGGTTCCATAATGGAGGATAGATAACGGTGATTCCGTAATGGTGGAGAGATAACGGTGATTCCATAATGGAGGATAGGTAACGCTGATTCCATAATGGAGGAGAGATAACGGTGATACCATAATGGAGGATGGATAACGGTGATTCCATAATGGAGGAGAGATAACGGTGATTCCACAATGCAGGTGTGATAACGTTGATTCCATAATGGAGGAGACATAATTGTGATTCCATATGGGAGGAGACATAAGTGTGATTCCATAATGGTGGAGAGATAACGGTGATTCCACAATGTAGGTGTGATAACTTTGATTCCATAATGGGGGATAGGTAACACTGATTCCATAATGGAGGAGAGATAACGGTCATTCCATAATGGAGGATGGATAACGGTGATTCCATAATGGATGAGAGATAACGGTGATTCCACAATGCAGGTGTGATAACTTTGATTCCATAATGGAGGAGACATAAGTGTGATTCCATAATAGTGGAGAGATTATTGTGATTCCATAATGGTGGAGAGATAACGGTGATTCCACAATGGAGGTGTGATAACTTTGATTCCATAATGGGGGAGAGATAACGGTGATTCCATAATGAATAAGAGATAACGGTGGTTCCACAATGGAGGATAGATAACGGTGATTCCATAATGGAGGAGACATAAGTGTGATTCCATAATGGTGGAGAGATTACGGTGATTCCATAATGGTGGAGAGATAACGGTGATTCCACAATGACTAAGAGATAATGGTGATTCCATAATGGAGGAGAGATGACGGTGATTCCATAATTGAGGAGAGATAACGGTGATTCCATAATGGAGGTGTGAGAACTTTGATTCCTTAATGGGGGAGAGATAACGGTGATTCCATAATAACTAAGAGATAATGGTGATTCCATAATGGCGGAGAGATGACGGTGATTCCATAATGGAGGAGAGATAACGGTGATTCCACAATGGAGGTGTGATAACTTTGATTCCATAATGGGGGAGAGATAACGGTGATTCCATAATGGTGGAGAGATAACGGTGATTCCATAATGACTAAGAGATAACGGTGGTTCCAAAATGGAGGATAGATAACGGTGATTCCATAATGGAGCAGACATAAGTGTGATTCCATAATGACTAAGAGATAACGGTGGTTCCAAAATGGAGGATAGATAACGGTGATTCCATAATGGAGGAGACATAAGTGTGATTCCATAATGGTGGAGAGAGTACGGTGATTCCATAATGGTGGAGAGATAACGGTGATTCCACAATGGAGGTGTGATAACTTTGATTCCATAATGGAGGAGACATAATTGTGATTCCATAAGGGAGAATAGATAACGGTGATTCCATAATGGAGGAGAGATAACAGTGATTCCACAATGGAGGTGTGATAAGTTTGATTCCATAATGGAGGAGACGTAAGTGTGATTCCGTAATGGTGGAGAGGTAACGGTGATTCCATAATGGAGGAGAGATAACGGTGATTCCATAATGGAGGGGAGATAACGGTGATTCCATAATGGAGGGGAGATAACGGTGATTCTATAATGACTAAGAGATAACGGTGGTTCCATAATGTAGGATAGATAACGGTGATTCCATTATGGAGGAGACATAAGTGTGATTCCGTAATGGTGGAGAAATAACGGTGATTCCATAATGGAGGATAGGTAACACCGATTCCATAATGGAGGAGAGATAACGGTGATTCCATAATGGAGGAGAGATAACGGTGATTTCACAATGCAGGTGTGATAACTTTGATTCCATAATGGAGGAGACGTAAGTGTGATTCCGTAATGGTGGAGAGGTAACGGTGATTCCATAATGGAGGAGAGATAACGGTGATTCCATAATCGAGAAGAGAAATCGGTGATTCCTTAATGACAAAGACATAACAGTGATTCCATAATGACTGAGAGATAACGGTGATTGTATAATTAAGAAGAGATAACGGTGATTCCATAATGGAGGAGAGACAACGGTGATTCCATAATGGAGGAGAGATAACGGTGATTCCATAAAGGAGGGGAGATAACGGTGATTCCATAATGGAGGGGAGATAACGGTGATTCTATAATGAATAAGAGACAACGGTGGTTCCATAATGGAGGATAGATAACGGTGGTTCCATAATGGAGGATAGATAACGGTGATTCCATTATGGAGGAGACATAAGTGTGATTCCGTAATGGTGGAGAAATAACGGTGATTCCATAATGGAGGATAGGTAACACCGATTCCATAATGGAGGAGAGATAACGGTGATTCCATAATGGAGGAGAGATAACGGTGATTTCACAATGCAGGTGTGATAACTTTGATTCCATAATGGAGGAGACATAAGTGTGATTCCATAATGGTGGAGTGATTACGGTGATTCCATAGTGGTGGAGAGATAACGGTGATTCCACAATGCAGGTGTGATAACTTTGATTCCTTAATGGGGGAGAGATAACGGTGATTTCATAATGTTGGAAAGATAACGGTGATTCCATAATGGAGGAGAGATAACGATGATTCCATAATGGAGGTGTGAGAACCTTGATTCTATAATCTAGAAGTGAGAACTTTGATTCCATAATGGAGGTGTGAGAACTTTGATTCCATAATGGAGGTGTGAGAACTTTGATTCCACAATGGAGGATAGATAACGGTGATTCCGTAATGGTGGAGAGATAACGGTGATTCCATAATGGAGGATAAGTAACGCTGATTCCATAATGGAGGAGAGATAACGGTGATTCCATAATGGAGGATATATAACGGTGATTCCATAATGGAGGAGAGATAACGGTGATTCCACAATGCAGGTGTGATAACGTTGATTCCATAATGGAGGAGACATAATTGTGATTCCATATGGGAGGAGACATAAGTGTGATTCCATAATGGTGGAGAGATAACGGTGATTCCACAATGTAGGTGTGATAACTTTGATTCCATAATGGGGGATAGGTAACGGTGATTCCATTATGAATAAGAGATAACGGTGGTTCCACAATGGAGGATAGATAACGGTGATTCCATAATGGGGGAGACATAAGTGTGATTCCATAATGGTGGAGAGATTACGGTGATTCCATAATGGTGGAGAGATAACGGTGATTCCATAATGGTGGAGAGATAACGGTGATTCCACAATGACTAAGAGATAACGGTGATTCCACAATGACTAAGAGATAATGGTGATTCCATAATGGAGGAGAGATGACGGTGATTCCATAATGGAGGAGAGATAACGGTGATTCCATAATGGAGGTGTGAGAACTTTGATTCCTTAATGGGGGAGAGATAACGGTGATTCCATAATAACTAAGAGATAATGGTGATTCCATAATGGAGGAGAGATGACGGTGATTCCATAATGGAGGAGAGATAACGGCGATTCCATAATGGAGGTGTGAGAACTTTGATTCCTTAATGGGGGAGAGATAACGGTGATTCCAAAATGGTGGAGAGATAACGGTGATTCCATAATGGAGGAGAGTTAACGATGATTCCATAATGGAGGTGTGAGAACTTTTATTCCATAATGGAGGTGTGAGAACTTTGATTCCATAATGGAGGTGTGAGAACTTTGATTCCATAATGGCGGAGGCATGAGTGTGATTCCATAATTGTGGAGAGATAATGGTGATTCCATAATGGTGGAAAGACTATGATGATTCCATAATGGAGGAGAGTAATCGGTGATTCCATAATCGAGAAGAGAAATCGGTGATTCCTTAATGACAAAGAGATAACAGTGATTCCATAATGACTGGAAGATAACGGTGATTCTATAATTGAGGAGAGATAACGGTTGTTCCATTATGACTAAGAGAAAACGGTGATTCCATAATGGAGGAGACATAAGTGTGATTCCGTAATGATGGAGAGATAACGGTGGTTCCATAATGGAGGATAGGTAACGCTGATTCCATAATGGAGGAGAGATAACGGTGATTCCACAATGCAGGTGTGATAACTTTGATACCACAATGGAGGAGACATAAGTGTGATTCCATTATGGTGGAGAGATTATGGTGATTCCATAATGGTGGAGAGATTATGGTGATTCCGTAATGGGGGAGAGATAACGGTGATTCCATAATGACTAAGAGATAACCGTGGTTCCATAATGGAGGATAGATAACGGTGATTCCATAATGGAGGAGACATATGTGTGATTCCGTAATGGTGGAGAGATAACGGTGATTCCATAATGGAGGTTAGATAACGGTGATTCCATAATGGAGGAGAGATAACGGTGATTCCATAATGGAGGATAGATAACGGTGATTCCATAACGGAAGAGAGATAACAGTGATTCCACAATGGAGGTGTGATAACTACGATTCCTTAATGGGGGAGAGATAACGGTGATTCCATAATGATGGAGAGATAACGGTGATTCCATAATGACTAAGAGATAATGGTGATTCCGTAATGGAGGAGAGATGACGGTGATTTCATAATGGAGGAGAGATAACGGTGATTCCATAATGGAGGAGAGATAACGGTGATTCCATAATGGAGGTGTGACACCTTTGATTCCATAATGGAGGTGTGACAACTTTGATTCCATAATGGAGGTGTGAGAACTTTGATTCCATAATGGCGGAGACATAATTGTGATTTTATAATTGTTGAGAGATAATGGTTATTCCATAATGGTCGAGAGACTATGATGATTCCATAATGGAGGAGAGATAACGGTGATTCCATAATGGAGGGGAGATAACGGTGATTCCATAATGACGAAGAGATAACGGTGGTTCCATAATGGAGGAGAGATGACGGTGATTCCATAATGGAGAAGAGATAACGGTGATTCCATAATGGAGGTGTGAGAACCTTGATTCCATAATCGAGGTGTGAGAACTTTGATTCCATAATGGAGGTGTGAGAACTTTGATTCCATAATGGCGGAGACATAAGTCTGATTCCATAATTGTGGAGAGATAATGGTGATTCCATAATGGTGGAGAGACTATGATGATTCCATAATCGAGAAGAGAAATCGGTGATTCCATAATGACAAAGAGATAACAGTGATTCCACAATGGAGGTGTGATAACTTTGATTCCATAATGGAGGAGACATAATTGTGATTCCATAATGGAGGAGACATAATTGTGATTCCATAATGGAGGAGACATAATTGTGATTCCATAATGGTGGAGAGATTACGGTGATTCCATAATGGTGGAGAGATAACGGTGATTCCACAATGGACGTGTGATAACTTTGATTCCATAATGGGGGAGAGATAACGGTGATTCCATAATGGTGGAGAGATAACGGTGATTCCATAATGACTAAGAGATAACGGTGGTTCCACAATGGAGGATAGATAACGGTGATTCCATAATGGAGGAGACATAAGTGTGATTCCATAATGGTGAAGAGATTACGGTGATTCCATAATGGTGGAGAGATAACGGTGATTCCACAATGGAGGTGTGATAATTTTGATTCCATAATGGAGGAGACATAATTAAGATTCCATAAGGGAGGAGACATAAGCGTGATTCCATAATGGTGGAGAGATAACGGTGATTCCACAATGTAGGTGTGATAACTTTGATTCCATAATGGGGTAGAGATAACGGTGATTCCATAATGGTGGAGAGATAACGGTGATTCCATAATGGAGGAGAGATAACAGTGATTCCACAATGGAGGTGTGATAAGTTTGATTCCATAATGGAGGAGACGTAAGTGTGATTCCGTAATGGTGGAGAGTTAACGGTGATTCCATAATGGAGGAGAGATAACGGTGATTCCATAATCGAGAAGAGAAATCGGTGATTCCTTAATGACAAAGACATAACAGTGATTCCATGATGACTGAGAGATAACGGTGATTGTATAATTAAGGAGAGATAACGGTGATTCCATAATGGAGGAGAGATGACGGTGATTCCATAATGGAGGAGAGATAACGGTGATTCCATAATGGAGGTGTGAGAACTTTGATTCCTTAATGGGGGAGAGATAACGGTGATTCCAAAATGGTGGAGAGATAACGGTGATTCCATAATGACGAAGAGATAACGGTGGTTCCATAATGGAGGAGAGATGACGGTGATTCCATAATGGAGGAGAGTTAACGATGATTCCATAATGGAGGTGTGAGAACCTTGATTCCATAATCGAGGTGTGAGAACTTTGATTCAATAATGGAGGTGTGAGAACTTTGATTCCATAATGGAGGTGTGAGAACTTTGATTCCATAATGGCGGAGGCATGAGTGTGATTCCATAATTGTGGAGAGATAATGGTGATTCCATAATGGTGGAGAGACTATGATGATTCCATAATGGAGGAGAGTAATCGGTGATTCCATAATCGAGAAGAGAAATCGGTGATTCCTTAATGACAAAGAGATAACAGTGATTCCATAATGACTGGAAGATAACGGTGATTCTATAATTGAGGAGAGATAACGGTGGTTCCATTATGACTAAGAGAAAACGGTGATTCCATAATGGAGGAGACATAAGTGTGATTCCGTAATGATGGAGAGATAATGGTGGTTCCATAATGGAGGATAGGTAACGCTGATTCCATAATGGAGGAGAGATAACGGTGATTCCATAATGGAGGATGGATAACGGTGATTCCATAATGGAGGAGAGATAACGGTGATTCCACAATGCAGGTGTGATAACTTTGATACCACAATGGAGGAGACATAAGTGTGATTCCATTATGGTGGAGAGATTATGGTGATTCCATAATGGTGGAGAGATTATGTTGATTCCGTAATGGTGGAGAGATAACGGTGATTCCACAATGGAGTTGTGATAACTTTGATTCCATAATGGGGGAGAGATAACGGTGATTCCATAATGACTAAGAGATAACCGTGGTTCCATAATGGAGGATAGATAACGGTGATTCCATAATGGAGGAGGCATAAGTGTGATTCCGTAATGGTGGAGAGATAACGGTGATTCCACAATGGAGGTGTGATAACTTTGATTCCAGAATGGGGGAGAGATAACGGTGATTCCATAATGAATAAGAGATAACGGTGGTTCCACAATGGAGGATAGATAACGGTGATTCCATAATGGAGGAGACATAAGTGTGATTCCATAATGGTGGAGAGATTACGGTGATTCCATAATGGTGGAGAGATTACGGTGATTCCATAATGGTGGAGAGATAACGGTGATTCCAAAATGGTGGAGAGATAACGGTGATTCCATAATGACGAAGAGATAACGGTGGTTCCATAATGGAGGAGAGTTAACGATGATTCCATAATGGAGGTGTGAGAACTTTTATTCCATAATGGAGGTGTGAGAACTTTGATTCCATAATGGAGGTGTGAGAACTTTGATTCCATAATGGCGGAGGCATGAGTGTGATTCCATAATTGTGGAGAGATAATGGTGATTCCATAATGGTGGAAAGACTATGATGATTCCATAATGGAGGAGAGTAATCGGTGATTCCATAATCGAGAAGAGAAATCGGTGATTCCTTAATGACAAAGAGATAACAGTGATTCCATAATGACTGGAAGATAACGGTGATTCTATAATTGAGGAGAGATAACGGTTGTTCCATTATGACTAAGAGAAAACGGTGATTCCATAATGGAGGAGACATAAGTGTGATTCCGTAATGATGGAGAGATAACGGTGGTTCCATAATGGAGGATAGGTAACGCTGATTCCATAATGGAGGAGAGATAACGGTGATTCCACAATGCAGGTGTGATAACTTTGATACCACAATGGAGGAGACATAAGTGTGATTCCATTATGGTGGAGAGATTATGGTGATTCCATAATGGTAGAGAGATAACCGTGGTTCCATAATGGAGGATAGATAACGGTGATTCCATAATGGAGGAGACATATGTGTGATTCCGTAATGGTGGAGAGATAACGGTGATTCCATAATGGAGGTTAGATAACGGTGATTCCATAATGGAGGAGAGATAACGGTGATTCCATAATGGAGGATAGATAACGGTGATTCCATAACGGAAGAGAGATAACAGTGATTCCACAATGGAGGTGTGATAACTACGATTCCTTAATGGGGGAGAGATAATGGTGATTCCATAATGATGGAGAGATAACGGTGATTCCATAATGACTAAGAGATAATGGTGATTCCGTAATGGAGGAGAGATGACGGTGATTTCATAATGGAGGAGAGATAACGGTGATTCCATAATGGAGGAGAGATAACGGTGATTCCATAATGGAGGTGTGACACCTTTGATTCCATAATGGAGGTGTGATAACTTTGATTCCTTAATGGGGGAGAGACAACGGTGATTTCATAATGTTGGAAAGATAACGGTGATTCCATAATGGAGGAGAGATAACGATGATTCCATAATGGAGGTGTGAGAACCTTGATTCTATAATCTAGAAGTGAGAACTTTGATTCCATAATGGAGGTGTGAGAACTTTGATTCCATAATGGAGGTGTGAGAACTTTGATTCCACAATGGAGGATAGATAACGGTGATTCCGTAATGGTGGAGAGATAACGGTGATTCCATAATGGAGGATAAGTAACGCTGATTCCATAATGGAGGAGAGATAACGGTGATTCCATAATGGAGGATATATAACGGTGATTCCATAATGGAGGAGAGATAACGGTGATTCCACAATGCAGGTGTGATAACGTTGATTCCATAATGGAGGAGACATAATTGTGATTCCATATGGGAGGAGACATAAGTGTGATTCCATAATGGTGGAGAGATAACGGTGATTCCACAATGTAGGTGTGATAACTTTGATTCCATAATGGGGGATAGGTAACGGTGATTCCATTATGAATAAGAGATAACGGTGGTTCCACAATGGAGGATAGATAACGGTGATTCCATAATGGGGGAGACATAAGTGTGATTCCATAATGGTGGAGAGATTACGGTGATTCCATAATGGTGGAGAGATAACGGTGATTCCATAATGGTGGAGAGATAACGGTGATTCCACAATGACTAAGAGATAACGGTGATTCCACAATGACTAAGAGATAATGGTGATTCCATAATGGAGGAGAGATGACGGTGATTCCATAATGGAGGAGAGATAACGGTGATTCCATAATGGAGGTGTGAGAACTTTGATTCCTTAATGGGGGAGAGATAACGGTGATTCCATAATAACTAAGAGATAATGGTGATTCCATAATGGAGGAGAGATGACGGTGATTCCATAATGGAGGAGAGATAACGGCGATTCCATAATGGAGGTGTGAGAACTTTGATTCCTTAATGGGGGAGAGATAACGGTGATTCCAAAATGGTGGAGAGATAACGGTGATTCCATAATGGAGGAGAGTTAACGATGATTCCATAATGGAGGTGTGAGAACTTTTATTCCATAATGGAGGTGTGAGAACTTTGATTCCATAATGGAGGTGTGAGAACTTTGATTCCATAATGGCGGAGGCATGAGTGTGATTCCATAATTGTGGAGAGATAATGGTGATTCCATAATGGTGGAAAGACTATGATGATTCCATAATGGAGGAGAGTAATCGGTGATTCCATAATCGAGAAGAGAAATCGGTGATTCCTTAATGACAAAGAGATAACAGTGATTCCATAATGACTGGAAGATAACGGTGATTCTATAATTGAGGAGAGATAACGGTTGTTCCATTATGACTAAGAGAAAACGGTGATTCCATAATGGAGGAGACATAAGTGTGATTCCGTAATGATGGAGAGATAACGGTGGTTCCATAATGGAGGATAGGTAACGCTGATTCCATAATGGAGGAGAGATAACGGTGATTCCACAATGCAGGTGTGATAACTTTGATACCACAATGGAGGAGACATAAGTGTGATTCCATTATGGTGGAGAGATTATGGTGATTCCATAATGGTGGAGAGATTATGGTGATTCCGTAATGGGGGAGAGATAACGGTGATTCCATAATGACTAAGAGATAACCGTGGTTCCATAATGGAGGATAGATAACGGTGATTCCATAATGGAGGAGACATATGTGTGATTCCGTAATGGTGGAGAGATAACGGTGATTCCATAATGGAGGTTAGATAACGGTGATTCCATAATGGAGGAGAGATAACGGTGATTCCATAATGGAGGATAGATAACGGTGATTCCATAACGGAAGAGAGATAACAGTGATTCCACAATGGAGGTGTGATAACTACGATTCCTTAATGGGGGAGAGATAACGGTGATTCCATAATGATGGAGAGATAACGGTGATTCCATAATGACTAAGAGATAATGGTGATTCCGTAATGGAGGAGAGATGACGGTGATTTCATAATGGAGGAGAGATAACGGTGATTCCATAATGGAGGAGAGATAACGGTGATTCCATAATGGAGGTGTGACACCTTTGATTCCATAATGGAGGTGTGACAACTTTGATTCCATAATGGAGGTGTGAGAACTTTGATTCCATAATGGCGGAGACATAATTGTGATTTTATAATTGTTGAGAGATAATGGTTATTCCATAATGGTCGAGAGACTATGATGATTCCATAATGGAGGAGAGATAACGGTGATTCCATAATGGAGGGGAGATAACGGTGATTCCATAATGACGAAGAGATAACGGTGGTTCCATAATGGAGGAGAGATGACGGTGATTCCATAATGGAGAAGAGATAACGGTGATTCCATAATGGAGGTGTGAGAACCTTGATTCCATAATCGAGGTGTGAGAACTTTGATTCCATAATGGAGGTGTGAGAACTTTGATTCCATAATGGCGGAGACATAAGTCTGATTCCATAATTGTGGAGAGATAATGGTGATTCCATAATGGTGGAGAGACTATGATGATTCCATAATCGAGAAGAGAAATCGGTGATTCCATAATGACAAAGAGATAACAGTGATTCCACAATGGAGGTGTGATAACTTTGATTCCATAATGGAGGAGACATAATTGTGATTCCATAATGGAGGAGACATAATTGTGATTCCATAATGGAGGAGACATAATTGTGATTCCATAATGGTGGAGAGATTACGGTGATTCCATAATGGTGGAGAGATAACGGTGATTCCACAATGGACGTGTGATAACTTTGATTCCATAATGGGGGAGAGATAACGGTGATTCCATAATGGTGGAGAGATAACGGTGATTCCATAATGACTAAGAGATAACGGTGGTTCCACAATGGAGGATAGATAACGGTGATTCCATAATGGAGGAGACATAAGTGTGATTCCATAATGGTGAAGAGATTACGGTGATTCCATAATGGTGGAGAGATAACGGTGATTCCACAATGGAGGTGTGATAATTTTGATTCCATAATGGAGGAGACATAATTAAGATTCCATAAGGGAGGAGACATAAGCGTGATTCCATAATGGTGGAGAGATAACGGTGATTCCACAATGTAGGTGTGATAACTTTGATTCCATAATGGGGTAGAGATAACGGTGATTCCATAATGGTGGAGAGATAACGGTGATTCCATAATGGAGGAGAGATAACAGTGATTCCACAATGGAGGTGTGATAAGTTTGATTCCATAATGGAGGAGACGTAAGTGTGATTCCGTAATGGTGGAGAGTTAACGGTGATTCCATAATGGAGGAGAGATAACGGTGATTCCATAATCGAGAAGAGAAATCGGTGATTCCTTAATGACAAAGACATAACAGTGATTCCATGATGACTGAGAGATAACGGTGATTGTATAATTAAGGAGAGATAACGGTGATTCCATAATGGAGGAGAGATGACGGTGATTCCATAATGGAGGAGAGATAACGGTGATTCCATAATGGAGGTGTGAGAACTTTGATTCCTTAATGGGGGAGAGATAACGGTGATTCCAAAATGGTGGAGAGATAACGGTGATTCCATAATGACGAAGAGATAACGGTGGTTCCATAATGGAGGAGAGATGACGGTGATTCCATAATGGAGGAGAGTTAACGATGATTCCATAATGGAGGTGTGAGAACCTTGATTCCATAATCGAGGTGTGAGAACTTTGATTCAATAATGGAGGTGTGAGAACTTTGATTCCATAATGGAGGTGTGAGAACTTTGATTCCATAATGGCGGAGGCATGAGTGTGATTCCATAATTGTGGAGAGATAATGGTGATTCCATAATGGTGGAGAGACTATGATGATTCCATAATGGAGGAGAGTAATCGGTGATTCCATAATCGAGAAGAGAAATCGGTGATTCCTTAATGACAAAGAGATAACAGTGATTCCATAATGACTGGAAGATAACGGTGATTCTATAATTGAGGAGAGATAACGGTGGTTCCATTATGACTAAGAGAAAACGGTGATTCCATAATGGAGGAGACATAAGTGTGATTCCGTAATGATGGAGAGATAATGGTGGTTCCATAATGGAGGATAGGTAACGCTGATTCCATAATGGAGGAGAGATAACGGTGATTCCATAATGGAGGATGGATAACGGTGATTCCATAATGGAGGAGAGATAACGGTGATTCCACAATGCAGGTGTGATAACTTTGATACCACAATGGAGGAGACATAAGTGTGATTCCATTATGGTGGAGAGATTATGGTGATTCCATAATGGTGGAGAGATTATGTTGATTCCGTAATGGTGGAGAGATAACGGTGATTCCACAATGGAGTTGTGATAACTTTGATTCCATAATGGAGGATAGATAACGGTGATTCCATAATGGAGGAGGCATAAGTGTGATTCCGTAATGGTGGAGAGATAACGGTGATTCCACAATGGAGGTGTGATAACTTTGATTCCAGAATGGGGGAGAGATAACGGTGATTCCATAATGAATAAGAGATAACGGTGGTTCCACAATGGAGGATAGATAACGGTGATTCCATAATGGAGGAGACATAAGTGTGATTCCATAATGGTGGAGAGATTACGGTGATTCCATAATGGTGGAGAGATTACGGTGATTCCATAATGGTGGAGAGATAACGGTGATTCCAAAATGGTGGAGAGATAACGGTGATTCCATAATGACGAAGAGATAACGGTGGTTCCATAATGGAGGAGAGTTAACGATGATTCCATAATGGAGGTGTGAGAACTTTTATTCCATAATGGAGGTGTGAGAACTTTGATTCCATAATGGAGGTGTGAGAACTTTGATTCCATAATGGCGGAGGCATGAGTGTGATTCCATAATTGTGGAGAGATAATGGTGATTCCATAATGGTGGAAAGACTATGATGATTCCATAATGGAGGAGAGTAATCGGTGATTCCATAATCGAGAAGAGAAATCGGTGATTCCTTAATGACAAAGAGATAACAGTGATTCCATAATGACTGGAAGATAACGGTGATTCTATAATTGAGGAGAGATAACGGTTGTTCCATTATGACTAAGAGAAAACGGTGATTCCATAATGGAGGAGACATAAGTGTGATTCCGTAATGATGGAGAGATAACGGTGGTTCCATAATGGAGGATAGGTAACGCTGATTCCATAATGGAGGAGAGATAACGGTGATTCCACAATGCAGGTGTGATAACTTTGATACCACAATGGAGGAGACATAAGTGTGATTCCATTATGGTGGAGAGATTATGGTGATTCCATAATGGTAGAGAGATAACCGTGGTTCCATAATGGAGGATAGATAACGGTGATTCCATAATGGAGGAGACATATGTGTGATTCCGTAATGGTGGAGAGATAACGGTGATTCCATAATGGAGGTTAGATAACGGTGATTCCATAATGGAGGAGAGATAACGGTGATTCCATAATGGAGGATAGATAACGGTGATTCCATAACGGAAGAGAGATAACAGTGATTCCACAATGGAGGTGTGATAACTACGATTCCTTAATGGGGGAGAGATAATGGTGATTCCATAATGATGGAGAGATAACGGTGATTCCATAATGACTAAGAGATAATGGTGATTCCGTAATGGAGGAGAGATGACGGTGATTTCATAATGGAGGAGAGATAACGGTGATTCCATAATGGAGGAGAGATAACGGTGATTCCATAATGGAGGTGTGACACCTTTGATTCCATAATGGAGGTGTGATAACTTTGATTCCTTAATGGGGGAGAGACAACGGTGATTTCATAATCTTGGAAAGATAACGGTGATTCCATAATGGAGGAGAGATAACGATGATTCCAAAATGGAGGTGTGAGAACCTTGATTCTATAATCTAGGTGTGAGAAATTTGATTCCATAATGGAGGTGTGAGAACTTTGATTCCATAATGGAGGTGTGAGAACTTTGATTCCATAATGGCGGAGACATAAGTGTGATTCCATAATTGTGGAGAGATAGTGGTGATTCCATAATGGTGGAGAGACTATGATGATTCCATAATGGAGGAGAGTAAGCGGTGATTCCATAATCGAGAAGAGAAATCGGTGATTCCATAATGACTGAGAGATAACGGTGATTCTATAATTGAGGAGAGATAACGGTAAATCCATAATGGAGGAGAGATAACGGTGATTCCATAATGGAGGAGAGATAACGGTGATTCCATAATGACTAAGAGGTAACGGTGGTTCCATAATGGAGGATAGATAACGGTGATTCCGTAATGGTGGAGAGATAACGGTGATTCCATAAAGGGGGATAGGTAACGCTGATTCCATAATGGAGGAGAGATAACGGTGATTCCATAATGGAGGATGGATAACGGTGATTCCATAATGGATGAGAGATAACGGTGATTCCACAATGCAGGTGTGATAACGTTGATTCCATAATGGAGGAGACATAATTGTGATTCCATATGGGAGGAGACATAAGTGTGATTCCATAATGGTGGAGAGATAACGGTGATTCCACAATGTAGGTGTGATAACTTTGATTCCATAATGGGGGATAGGTAACACTGATTCCATAATGGAGGAGAGATAACGGTCATTCCATAATGGAGGATGGATAACGGTGATTTCACAATGCAGGTGTGATAACTTTGATTCCATAATGGAGGAGACATAAGTGTGATTCCATAATGGTGGAGAGATTAGGGTGATTCCATAATGGAGGGGAGATAACGGTGATTCCATAATGACTAAGAGAAAACGGTGATTCCATAATGGTAGAAACATAAGTGTGATTCCGTAATATTGGAGAGAAAACGGTAGTTCCATAATGGAGGATAGGTAACACTGATTCCATAATGGGGGAGAGATTACGGTGATTCCATAATGGAGGAGAGATAACGGTGATTCCACAATGGAGGTGTGATAACTTTGATTCCATAATGGGGAAGATAACGGTGATTCCATAATGGTGGAGAGATAACGGTGATTCCATAATGACTAAGAGATAACGGTGGTTCTAAAATGGAGCAGACATAAGTGTGATTCCATAATGGAGCAGAAATAAGTGTGATTCCATAATGGAGCAGACATAAGTGTGATTCCATAATGACTAAGAGATAACGGTGGTTCCAAAATGGAGGATAGATAACGGTGATTCCATAATGGAGGAGACATAAGTGTGATTCCATAATGGTGGAGAGAGTACGGTGATTCCATAATGGTGGAGAGATAACGGTGATTCCACAATGGAGGTGTGATAACTTTGATTCCTTAATGGGGAAGAGATAACGGTGATTCCATAATGGAGGAGAGATAACGGTGATTCCACAATGCAGGTGTGATAACGTTGATTCCATAATGGAGGAGACATAATTGTGATTCCATAAGGGAGGAGACATAAGTGTGATTCCATAATGGTGGAGAGATAACGGTGATTTCACAATGTAGGTGTGATAACTTTGATTCCATAATGGGGGAAAGATAACGGTGATTCCATAATGGTGGAGAGATAACGGTGATTCCATAATGGGGGGATAGATAACGGTGATTCCATAATGGAGGAGAGATAACTGTGATTCCATAAAGGAGAATAGATAACAGTGATTCCACAATGGAGGTGTGATAAGTTTGATTCCATAATGGAGGAGACGTAAGTGTGATTCCGTAATGGTGGAGAGGTAACGGTGATTCCATAATGGAGGAGAGATAACGGTGATTCCATAATCGAGAAGAGAAATCGGTGATTCCTTAATGACAAAGACATAACAGTGAATCCATAATGACTGAGAGATAACGGTGATTGTATAATTAAGGAGAGATAACGGTGATTCCATAATGGAGGAGAGACAACGGTGATTCCATAATGGAGGAGAGATAACGGTGATTCCATAATGGAGGGGAGATAACGGTGATTCCATAATGGAGGAGAGATAACGGTGATTCCATAATGGAGGGGAGATAACGGTGATTCCATAATGGAGGGGAGATAACGGTGATTCTATAATGACTGAGAGATAACGGTGGTTCCATAATGGAGGATAGATAACGGTGATTCCATTATGGAGGAGACATAAGTGTGATTCCGTAATGGTGGAGAAATAACGGTGATTCGATAATGGAGGATAGGTAACACTGATTCCATAATGGAGGAGAGATAACGGTGATTCCATAATGGAGGAGAGATAACGGTGATTTCACAATGCAGGTGTGATAACTTTGATTCCATAATGGAGGAGACGTAAGTGTGATTCCGTAATGGTGGAGAGGTAACGGTGATTCCATAATGGAGGAGAGATAACGGTGATTCCATAATCGAGAAGAGAAATCGGTGATTCCTTAATGACAAAGACATAACAGTGATTCCATAATGACTGAGAGATAACGGTGATTGTATAATTAAGGAGAGATAACGGTGATTCCATAATGGAGGAGAGACAACGGTGATTCCATAATGGAGGAGAGATAACGGTGATTCCATAATGGAGGGGAGATAACGGTGGTTCCATAATGGAGGATAGATAACGGTGATTCCATTATGGAGGAGACATAAGTGTGATTCCGTAATGGTGGAGAAATAACGGTGATTCCAAAATGGAGGATAGGTAACACCGATTCCATAATGGAGGAGAGATAACGGTGATTCCATAATGGAGGAGAGATAACGGTGATTTCACAATGCAGGTGTGATAACTTTGATTCCATAATGGAGGAGACATAAGTGTGATTCCATAATGGTGGAGTGATTACGGTGATTCCATAATGGTGGAGAGATAACGGTGATTCCACAATGCAGGTGTGATAACTTTGATTCCTTAATGGGGGAGAGATAACGGTGATTTCATAATGTTGGAAAGATAACGGTGATTCCATAATGGAAGAGAGATAACGATGATTCCATAATGGAGGTGTGAGAACCTTGATTCTATAATCTAGGTGTGAGAACTTTGATTCCATAATGGAGGTGTGAGAACTTTGATTCCATAATGGAAGTGTGAGAACTTTGATTCCATAATGGCGGAGACATAAGTGTGATTCCATAATTGTGGAGAGATAATGGTGATTCCATAATGGTGGAGAGACTATGATGATTCCATAATGGAGGAGAGTAAGCGGTGATTCCATAATCGAGAAGAGAAATCGGTGATTCCATAATGACTGAGAGATAACGGTGATTCTATAATTGAGGAGAGATAACGGTAAATCCATAATGGAGGAGAGATAACGGTGATTCCATAATGGAGGAGAGATAACGGTGATTCCATAATGACTAAGAGATAACGGTGGTTCCATAATGGAGGATAGATAACGGTGATTCCGTAATGGTGGAGAGATAACGGTGATTCCATAATGGAGGATAGGTAACGCTGATTCCATAATGGAGGAGAGATAACGGTGATACCATAATGGAGGATGGATAACGGTGATTCCATAATGGAGGAGAGATAACGGTGATTCCACAATGCAGGTGTGATAACGTTGATTCCATAATGGAGGAGACATAATTGTGATTCCATATGGGAGGAGACATAAGTGTGATTCCATAATGGTGGAGAGATAACGGTGATTCCACAATGTAGGTGTGATAACTTTGATTCCATAATGGGGGATAGGTAACACTGATTCCATAATGGAGGAGAGATAACGGTCATTCCATAATGGAGGATGGATAACGGTGATTCCATAATGGATGAGAGATAACGGTGATTCCACAATGCAGGTGTGATAACTTTGATTCCATAATGGGGGATAGGTAACACTGATTCCATAATGGAGGAGAGATAACGGTCATTCCATAATGGAGGATGGATAACGGTGATTCCATAATGGATGAGAGATAACGGTGATTCCACAATGCAGGTGTGATAACTTTGATTCCATAATGGAGGAGACATAAGTGTGATTCCATAATAGTGGAGAGATTATTGTGATTCCATAATGGTGGAGAGATAACGGTGATTCCACAATGGAGGTGTGATAACTTTGATTCCATAATGGGGGAGAGATAACGGTGATTCCATAATGAATAAGAGATAACGGTGGTTCCACAATGGAGGATAGATAACGGTGATTCCATAATGGAGGAGACATAAGTGTGATTCCATAATGGTGGAGAGATTACGGTGATTCCATAATGGTGGAGAGATAACGGTGATTCCACAATGACTAAGAGATAATGGTGATTCCATAATGGAGGAGAGATGACGGTGATTCCATAATTGAGGAGAGATAACGGTGATTCCATAATGGAGGTGTGAGAACTTTGATTCCTTAATGGGGGAGAGATAACGGTGATTCCATAATAACTAAGAGATAATGGTGATTCCATAATGGAGGAGAGATGACGGTGATTCCATAATGGAGGAGAGATAACGGTGATTCCACAATGGAGGTGTGATAACTTTGATTCCATAATGGGGGAGAGATAACGGTGATTCCATAATGGTGGAGAGATAACGGTGATTCCATAATGACTAAGAGATAACGGTGGTTCCAAAATGGAGGATAGATAACGGTGATTCCATAATGGAGCAGACATAAGTGTGATTCCATAATGACTAAGAGATAACGGTGGTTCCAAAATGGAGGATAGATAACGGTGATTCCATAATGGAGGAGACATAAGTGTGATTCCATAATGGTGGAGAGAGTACGGTGATTCCATAATGGTGGAGAGATAACGGTGATTCCACAATGGAGGTGTGATAACTTTGATTCCATAATGGAGGAGACATAATTGTGATTCCATAAGGGAGAATAGATAACGGTGATTCCATAATGGAGGAGAGATAACAGTGATTCCACAATGGAGGTGTGATAAGTTTGATTCCATAATGGAGGAGACGTAAGTGTGATTCCGTAATGGTGGAGAGGTAACGGTGATTCCATAATGGAGGAGAGATAACGGTGATTCCATAATGGAGGGGAGATAACGGTGATTCCATAATGGAGGGGAGATAACGGTGATTCTATAATGACTAAGAGATAACGGTGGTTCCATAATGTAGGATAGATAACGGTGATTCCATTATGGAGGAGACATAAGTGTGATTCCGTAATGGTGGAGAAATAACGGTGATTCCATAATGGAGGATAGGTAACACCGATTCCATAATGGAGGAGAGATAACGGTGATTCCATAATGGAGGAGAGATAACGGTGATTTCACAATGCAGGTGTGATAACTTTGATTCCATAATGGAGGAGACGTAAGTGTGATTCCGTAATGGTGGAGAGGTAACGGTGATTCCATAATGGAGGAGAGATAACGGTGATTCCATAATGGTGGAGAGATAACGGTGATTCCATAATGACTAAGAGATAACGGTGGTTCCACAATGGAGGATAGATAACGGTGATTCCATAATGGAGGAGACATAAGTGTGATTCCATAATGGTGAAGAGATTACGGTGATTCCATAATGGTGGAGAGATAACGGTGATTCCACAATGGAGGTGTGATAATTTTGATTCCATAATGGAGGAGACATAATTAAGATTCCATAAGGGAGGAGACATAAGCGTGATTCCATAATGGTGGAGAGATAACGGTGATTCCACAATGTAGGTGTGATAACTTTGATTCCATAATGGGGTAGAGATAACGGTGATTCCATAATGGTGGAGAGATAACGGTGATTCCATAATGGAGGAGAGATAACAGTGATTCCACAATGGAGGTGTGATAAGTTTGATTCCATAATGGAGGAGACGTAAGTGTGATTCCGTAATGGTGGAGAGTTAACGGTGATTCCATAATGGAGGAGAGATAACGGTGATTCCATAATCGAGAAGAGAAATCGGTGATTCCTTAATGACAAAGACATAACAGTGATTCCATAATGACTGAGAGATAACGGTGATTGTATAATTAAGAAGAGATAACGGTGATTCCATAATGGAGGAGAGACAACGGTGATTCCATAATGGAGGAGACATAAGTGTGATTCCGTAATGATGGAGAGATAACGGTGGTTCCATAATGGAGGATAGGTAACGCTGATTCCATAATGGAGGAGAGATAACGGTGATTCCACAATGCAGGTGTGATAACTTTGATACCACAATGGAGGAGACATAAGTGTGATTCCATTATGGTGGAGAGATTATGGTGATTCCATAATGGTGGAGAGATTATGGTGATTCCGTAATGGGGGAGAGATAACGGTGATTCCATAATGACTAAGAGATAACCGTGGTTCCATAATGGAGGATAGATAACGGTGATTCCATAATGGAGGAGACATATGTGTGATTCCGTAATGGTGGAGAGATAACGGTGATTCCATAATGGAGGTTAGATAACGGTGATTCCATAATGGAGGAGAGATAACGGTGATTCCATAATGGAGGATAGATAACGGTGATTCCATAACGGAAGAGAGATAACAGTGATTCCACAATGGAGGTGTGATAACTACGATTCCTTAATGGGGGAGAGATAACGGTGATTCCATAATGATGGAGAGATAACGGTGATTCCATAATGACTAAGAGATAATGGTGATTCCGTAATGGAGGAGAGATGACGGTGATTTCATAATGGAGGAGAGATAACGGTGATTCCATAATGGAGGAGAGATAACGGTGATTCCATAATGGAGGAGAGATAACGGTGATTCCATAATGGAGGTGTGACACCTTTGATTCCATAATGGAGGTGTGACAACTTTGATTCCATAATGGAGGTGTGAGAACTTTGATTCCATAATGGCGGAGACATAATTGTGATTTTATAATTGTTGAGAGATAATGGTTATTCCATAATGGTCGAGAGACTATGATGATTCCATAATGGAGGAGAGATAACGGTGATTCCATAATGGAGGGGAGATAACGGTGATTCCATAATGACGAAGAGATAACGGTGGTTCCATAATGGAGGAGAGATGACGGTGATTCCATAATGGAGAAGAGATAACGGTGATTCCATAATGGAGGTGTGAGAACCTTGATTCCATAATCGAGGTGTGAGAACTTTGATTCCATAATGGAGGTGTGAGAACTTTGATTCCATAATGGCGGAGACATAAGTCTGATTCCATAATTGTGGAGAGATAATGGTGATTCCATAATGGTGGAGAGACTATGATGATTCCATAATCGAGAAGAGAAATCGGTGATTCCATAATGACAAAGAGATAACAGTGATTCCACAATGGAGGTGTGATAACTTTGATTCCATAATGGAGGAGACATAATTGTGATTCCATAATGGAGGAGACATAATTGTGATTCCATAATGGAGGAGACATAATTGTGATTCCATAATGGTGGAGAGATTACGGTGATTCCATAATGGTGGAGAGATAACGGTGATTCCACAATGGACGTGTGATAACTTTGATTCCATAATGGGGGAGAGATAACGGTGATTCCATAATGGTGGAGAGATAACGGTGATTCCATAATGACTAAGAGATAACGGTGGTTCCACAATGGAGGATAGATAACGGTGATTCCATAATGGAGGAGACATAAGTGTGATTCCATAATGGTGAAGAGATTACGGTGATTCCATAATGGTGGAGAGATAACGGTGATTCCACAATGGAGGTGTGATAATTTTGATTCCATAATGGAGGAGACATAATTAAGATTCCATAAGGGAGGAGACATAAGCGTGATTCCATAATGGTGGAGAGATAACGGTGATTCCACAATGTAGGTGTGATAACTTTGATTCCATAATGGGGTAGAGATAACGGTGATTCCATAATGGTGGAGAGATAACGGTGATTCCATAATGGAGGAGAGATAACAGTGATTCCACAATGGAGGTGTGATAAGTTTGATTCCATAATGGAGGAGACGTAAGTGTGATTCCGTAATGGTGGAGAGTTAACGGTGATTCCATAATGGAGGAGAGATAACGGTGATTCCATAATCGAGAAGAGAAATCGGTGATTCCTTAATGACAAAGACATAACAGTGATTCCATGATGACTGAGAGATAACGGTGATTGTATAATTAAGGAGAGATAACGGTGATTCCATAATGGAGGAGAGATGACGGTGATTCCATAATGGAGGAGAGATAACGGTGATTCCATAATGGAGGTGTGAGAACTTTGATTCCTTAATGGGGGAGAGATAACGGTGATTCCAAAATGGTGGAGAGATAACGGTGATTCCATAATGACGAAGAGATAACGGTGGTTCCATAATGGAGGAGAGATGACGGTGATTCCATAATGGAGGAGAGTTAACGATGATTCCATAATGGAGGTGTGAGAACCTTGATTCCATAATCGAGGTGTGAGAACTTTGATTCAATAATGGAGGTGTGAGAACTTTGATTCCATAATGGAGGTGTGAGAACTTTGATTCCATAATGGCGGAGGCATGAGTGTGATTCCATAATTGTGGAGAGATAATGGTGATTCCATAATGGTGGAGAGACTATGATGATTCCATAATGGAGGAGAGTAATCGGTGATTCCATAATCGAGAAGAGAAATCGGTGATTCCTTAATGACAAAGAGATAACAGTGATTCCATAATGACTGGAAGATAACGGTGATTCTATAATTGAGGAGAGATAACGGTGGTTCCATTATGACTAAGAGAAAACGGTGATTCCATAATGGAGGAGACATAAGTGTGATTCCGTAATGATGGAGAGATAATGGTGGTTCCATAATGGAGGATAGGTAACGCTGATTCCATAATGGAGGAGAGATAACGGTGATTCCATAATGGAGGATGGATAACGGTGATTCCATAATGGAGGAGAGATAACGGTGATTCCACAATGCAGGTGTGATAACTTTGATACCACAATGGAGGAGACATAAGTGTGATTCCATTATGGTGGAGAGATTATGGTGATTCCATAATGGTGGAGAGATTATGTTGATTCCGTAATGGTGGAGAGATAACGGTGATTCCACAATGGAGTTGTGATAACTTTGATTCCATAATGGGGGAGAGATAACGGTGATTCCATAATGACTAAGAGATAACCGTGGTTCCATAATGGAGGATAGATAACGGTGATTCCATAATGGAGGAGGCATAAGTGTGATTCCGTAATGGTGGAGAGATAACGGTGATTCCACAATGGAGGTGTGATAACTTTGATTCCAGAATGGGGGAGAGATAACGGTGATTCCATAATGAATAAGAGATAACGGTGGTTCCACAATGGAGGATAGATAACGGTGATTCCATAATGGAGGAGACATAAGTGTGATTCCATAATGGTGGAGAGATTACGGTGATTCCATAATGGTGGAGAGATTACGGTGATTCCATAATGGTGGAGAGATAACGGTGATTCCAAAATGGTGGAGAGATAACGGTGATTCCATAATGACGAAGAGATAACGGTGGTTCCATAATGGAGGAGAGTTAACGATGATTCCATAATGGAGGTGTGAGAACTTTTATTCCATAATGGAGGTGTGAGAACTTTGATTCCATAATGGAGGTGTGAGAACTTTGATTCCATAATGGCGGAGGCATGAGTGTGATTCCATAATTGTGGAGAGATAATGGTGATTCCATAATGGTGGAAAGACTATGATGATTCCATAATGGAGGAGAGTAATCGGTGATTCCATAATCGAGAAGAGAAATCGGTGATTCCTTAATGACAAAGAGATAACAGTGATTCCATAATGACTGGAAGATAACGGTGATTCTATAATTGAGGAGAGATAACGGTTGTTCCATTATGACTAAGAGAAAACGGTGATTCCATAATGGAGGAGACATAAGTGTGATTCCGTAATGATGGAGAGATAACGGTGGTTCCATAATGGAGGATAGGTAACGCTGATTCCATAATGGAGGAGAGATAACGGTGATTCCACAATGCAGGTGTGATAACTTTGATACCACAATGGAGGAGACATAAGTGTGATTCCATTATGGTGGAGAGATTATGGTGATTCCATAATGGTAGAGAGATAACCGTGGTTCCATAATGGAGGATAGATAACGGTGATTCCATAATGGAGGAGACATATGTGTGATTCCGTAATGGTGGAGAGATAACGGTGATTCCATAATGGAGGTTAGATAACGGTGATTCCATAATGGAGGAGAGATAACGGTGATTCCATAATGGAGGATAGATAACGGTGATTCCATAACGGAAGAGAGATAACAGTGATTCCACAATGGAGGTGTGATAACTACGATTCCTTAATGGGGGAGAGATAATGGTGATTCCATAATGATGGAGAGATAACGGTGATTCCATAATGACTAAGAGATAATGGTGATTCCGTAATGGAGGAGAGATGACGGTGATTTCATAATGGAGGAGAGATAACGGTGATTCCATAATGGAGGAGAGATAACGGTGATTCCATAATGGAGGTGTGACACCTTTGATTCCATAATGGAGGTGTGATAACTTTGATTCCTTAATGGGGGAGAGACAACGGTGATTTCATAATGTTGGAAAGATAACGGTGATTCCATAATGGAGGAGAGATAACGATGATTCCATAATGGAGGTGTGAGAACCTTGATTCTATAATCTAGAAGTGAGAACTTTGATTCCATAATGGAGGTGTGAGAACTTTGATTCCATAATGGAGGTGTGAGAACTTTGATTCCACAATGGAGGATAGATAACGGTGATTCCGTAATGGTGGAGAGATAACGGTGATTCCATAATGGAGGATAAGTAACGCTGATTCCATAATGGAGGAGAGATAACGGTGATTCCATAATGGAGGATATATAACGGTGATTCCATAATGGAGGAGAGATAACGGTGATTCCACAATGCAGGTGTGATAACGTTGATTCCATAATGGAGGAGACATAATTGTGATTCCATATGGGAGGAGACATAAGTGTGATTCCATAATGGTGGAGAGATAACGGTGATTCCACAATGTAGGTGTGATAACTTTGATTCCATAATGGGGGATAGGTAACGGTGATTCCATTATGAATAAGAGATAACGGTGGTTCCACAATGGAGGATAGATAACGGTGATTCCATAATGGGGGAGACATAAGTGTGATTCCATAATGGTGGAGAGATTACGGTGATTCCATAATGGTGGAGAGATAACGGTGATTCCATAATGGTGGAGAGATAACGGTGATTCCACAATGACTAAGAGATAACGGTGATTCCACAATGACTAAGAGATAATGGTGATTCCATAATGGAGGAGAGATGACGGTGATTCCATAATGGAGGAGAGATAACGGTGATTCCATAATGGAGGTGTGAGAACTTTGATTCCTTAATGGGGGAGAGATAACGGTGATTCCATAATAACTAAGAGATAATGGTGATTCCATAATGGAGGAGAGATGACGGTGATTCCATAATGGAGGAGAGATAACGGCGATTCCATAATGGAGGTGTGAGAACTTTGATTCCTTAATGGGGGAGAGATAACGGTGATTCCAAAATGGTGGAGAGATAACGGTGATTCCATAATGGAGGAGAGTTAACGATGATTCCATAATGGAGGTGTGAGAACTTTTATTCCATAATGGAGGTGTGAGAACTTTGATTCCATAATGGAGGTGTGAGAACTTTGATTCCATAATGGCGGAGGCATGAGTGTGATTCCATAATTGTGGAGAGATAATGGTGATTCCATAATGGTGGAAAGACTATGATGATTCCATAATGGAGGAGAGTAATCGGTGATTCCATAATCGAGAAGAGAAATCGGTGATTCCTTAATGACAAAGAGATAACAGTGATTCCATAATGACTGGAAGATAACGGTGATTCTATAATTGAGGAGAGATAACGGTTGTTCCATTATGACTAAGAGAAAACGGTGATTCCATAATGGAGGAGACATAAGTGTGATTCCGTAATGATGGAGAGATAACGGTGGTTCCATAATGGAGGATAGGTAACGCTGATTCCATAATGGAGGAGAGATAACGGTGATTCCACAATGCAGGTGTGATAACTTTGATACCACAATGGAGGAGACATAAGTGTGATTCCATTATGGTGGAGAGATTATGGTGATTCCATAATGGTGGAGAGATTATGGTGATTCCGTAATGGGGGAGAGATAACGGTGATTCCATAATGACTAAGAGATAACCGTGGTTCCATAATGGAGGATAGATAACGGTGATTCCATAATGGAGGAGACATATGTGTGATTCCGTAATGGTGGAGAGATAACGGTGATTCCATAATGGAGGTTAGATAACGGTGATTCCATAATGGAGGAGAGATAACGGTGATTCCATAATGGAGGATAGATAACGGTGATTCCATAACGGAAGAGAGATAACAGTGATTCCACAATGGAGGTGTGATAACTACGATTCCTTAATGGGGGAGAGATAACGGTGATTCCATAATGATGGAGAGATAACGGTGATTCCATAATGACTAAGAGATAATGGTGATTCCGTAATGGAGGAGAGATGACGGTGATTTCATAATGGAGGAGAGATAACGGTGATTCCATAATGGAGGAGAGATAACGGTGATTCCATAATGGAGGTGTGACACCTTTGATTCCATAATGGAGGTGTGACAACTTTGATTCCATAATGGAGGTGTGAGAACTTTGATTCCATAATGGCGGAGACATAATTGTGATTTTATAATTGTTGAGAGATAATGGTTATTCCATAATGGTCGAGAGACTATGATGATTCCATAATGGAGGAGAGATAACGGTGATTCCATAATGGAGGGGAGATAACGGTGATTCCATAATGACGAAGAGATAACGGTGGTTCCATAATGGAGGAGAGATGACGGTGATTCCATAATGGAGAAGAGATAACGGTGATTCCATAATGGAGGTGTGAGAACCTTGATTCCATAATCGAGGTGTGAGAACTTTGATTCCATAATGGAGGTGTGAGAACTTTGATTCCATAATGGCGGAGACATAAGTCTGATTCCATAATTGTGGAGAGATAATGGTGATTCCATAATGGTGGAGAGACTATGATGATTCCATAATCGAGAAGAGAAATCGGTGATTCCATAATGACAAAGAGATAACAGTGATTCCACAATGGAGGTGTGATAACTTTGATTCCATAATGGAGGAGACATAATTGTGATTCCATAATGGAGGAGACATAATTGTGATTCCATAATGGAGGAGACATAATTGTGATTCCATAATGGTGGAGAGATTACGGTGATTCCATAATGGTGGAGAGATAACGGTGATTCCACAATGGACGTGTGATAACTTTGATTCCATAATGGGGGAGAGATAACGGTGATTCCATAATGGTGGAGAGATAACGGTGATTCCATAATGACTAAGAGATAACGGTGGTTCCACAATGGAGGATAGATAACGGTGATTCCATAATGGAGGAGACATAAGTGTGATTCCATAATGGTGAAGAGATTACGGTGATTCCATAATGGTGGAGAGATAACGGTGATTCCACAATGGAGGTGTGATAATTTTGATTCCATAATGGAGGAGACATAATTAAGATTCCATAAGGGAGGAGACATAAGCGTGATTCCATAATGGTGGAGAGATAACGGTGATTCCACAATGTAGGTGTGATAACTTTGATTCCATAATGGGGTAGAGATAACGGTGATTCCATAATGGTGGAGAGATAACGGTGATTCCATAATGGAGGAGAGATAACAGTGATTCCACAATGGAGGTGTGATAAGTTTGATTCCATAATGGAGGAGACGTAAGTGTGATTCCGTAATGGTGGAGAGTTAACGGTGATTCCATAATGGAGGAGAGATAACGGTGATTCCATAATCGAGAAGAGAAATCGGTGATTCCTTAATGACAAAGACATAACAGTGATTCCATGATGACTGAGAGATAACGGTGATTGTATAATTAAGGAGAGATAACGGTGATTCCATAATGGAGGAGAGATGACGGTGATTCCATAATGGAGGAGAGATAACGGTGATTCCATAATGGAGGTGTGAGAACTTTGATTCCTTAATGGGGGAGAGATAACGGTGATTCCAAAATGGTGGAGAGATAACGGTGATTCCATAATGACGAAGAGATAACGGTGGTTCCATAATGGAGGAGAGATGACGGTGATTCCATAATGGAGGAGAGTTAACGATGATTCCATAATGGAGGTGTGAGAACCTTGATTCCATAATCGAGGTGTGAGAACTTTGATTCAATAATGGAGGTGTGAGAACTTTGATTCCATAATGGAGGTGTGAGAACTTTGATTCCATAATGGCGGAGGCATGAGTGTGATTACATAATTGTGGAGAGATAATGGTGATTCCATAATGGTGGAGAGACTATGATGATTCCATAATGGAGGAGAGTAATCGGTGATTCCATAATCGAGAAGAGAAATCGGTGATTCCTTAATGACAAAGAGATAACAGTGATTCCATAATGACTGGAAGATAACGGTGATTCTATAATTGAGGAGAGATAACGGTGGTTCCATTATGACTAAGAGAAAACGGTGATTCCATAATGGAGGAGACATAAGTGTGATTCCGTAATGATGGAGAGATAATGGTGGTTCCATAATGGAGGATAGGTAACGCTGATTCCATAATGGAGGAGAGATAACGGTGATTCCATAATGGAGGATGGATAACGGTGATTCCATAATGGAGGAGAGATAACGGTGATTCCACAATGCAGGTGTGATAACTTTGATACCACAATGGAGGAGACATAAGTGTGATTCCATTATGGTGGAGAGATTATGGTGATTCCATAATGGTGGAGAGATTATGTTGATTCCGTAATGGTGGAGAGATAACGGTGATTCCACAATGGAGTTGTGATAACTTTGATTCCATAATGGGGGAGAGATAACGGTGATTCCATAATGACTAAGAGATAACCGTGGTTCCATAATGGAGGATAGATAACGGTGATTCCATAATGGAGGAGGCATAAGTGTGATTCCGTAATGGTGGAGAGATAACGGTGATTCCACAATGGAGGTGTGATAACTTTGATTCCAGAATGGGGGAGAGATAACGGTGATTCCATAATGAATAAGAGATAACGGTGGTTCCACAATGGAGGATAGATAACGGTGATTCCATAATGGAGGAGACATAAGTGTGATTCCATAATGGTGGAGAGATTACGGTGATTCCATAATGGTGGAGAGATTACGGTGATTCCATAATGGTGGAGAGATAACGGTGATTCAAAAATGGTGGAGAGATAACGGTGATTCCATAATGACGAAGAGATAACGGTGGTTCCATAATGGAGGAGAGTTAACGATGATTCCATAATGGAGGTGTGAGAACTTTTATTCCATAATGGAGGTGTGAGAACTTTGATTCCATAATGGAGGTGTGAGAACTTTGATTCCATAATGGCGGAGGCATGAGTGTGATTCCATAATTGTGGAGAGATAATGGTGATTCCATAATGGTGGAAAGACTATGATGATTCCATAATGGAGGAGAGTAATCGGTGATTCCATAATCGAGAAGAGAAATCGGTGATTCCTTAATGACAAAGAGATAACAGTGATTCCATAATGACTGGAAGATAACGGTGATTCTATAATTGAGGAGAGATAACGGTTGTTCCATTATGACTAAGAGAAAACGGTGATTCCATAATGGAGGAGACATAAGTGTGATTCCGTAATGATGGAGAGATAACGGTGGTTCCATAATGGAGGATAGGTAACGCTGA
Organism: Pholcus phalangioides; assembly: GCF_987345545.1. Classification (NCBI taxonomy): domain Eukaryota; kingdom Metazoa; phylum Arthropoda; class Arachnida; order Araneae; family Pholcidae; genus Pholcus; species Pholcus phalangioides. The sequence goes on along the minus strand of NW_028301616.1, from coordinate 17,154,078 downwards.
TTCCATAATGGAGGAGAGATAACGGTGATTCCACAATGCAGGTGTGATAACTTTGATACCACAATGGAGGAGACATAAGTGTGATTCCATTATGGTGGAGAGATTATGGTGATTCCATAATGGTAGAGAGATAACCGTGGTTCCATAATGGAGGATAGATAACGGTGATTCCATAATGGAGGAGACATATGTGTGATTCCGTAATGGTGGAGAGATAACGGTGATTCCATAATGGAGGTTAGATAACGGTGATTCCATAATGGAGGAGAGATAACGGTGATTCCATAATGGAGGATAGATAACGGTGATTCCATAACGGAAGAGAGATAACAGTGATTCCACAATGGAGGTGTGATAACTACGATTCCTTAATGGGGGAGAGATAATGGTGATTCCATAATGATGGAGAGATAACGGTGATTCCATAATGACTAAGAGATAATGGTGATTCCGTAATGGAGGAGAGATGACGGTGATTTCATAATGGAGGAGAGATAACGGTGATTCCATAATGGAGGAGAGATAACGGTGATTCCATAATGGAGGTGTGACACCTTTGATTCCATAATGGAGGTGTGATAACTTTGATTCCTTAATGGGGGAGAGACAACGGTGATTTCATAATCTTGGAAAGATAACGGTGATTCCATAATGGAGGAGAGATAACGATGATTCCAAAATGGAGGTGTGAGAACCTTGATTCTATAATCTAGGTGTGAGAAATTTGATTCCATAATGGAGGTGTGAGAACTTTGATTCCATAATGGAGGTGTGAGAACTTTGATTCCATAATGGCGGAGACATAAGTGTGATTCCATAATTGTGGAGAGATAGTGGTGATTCCATAATGGTGGAGAGACTATGATGATTCCATAATGGAGGAGAGTAAGCGGTGATTCCATAATCGAGAAGAGAAATCGGTGATTCCATAATGACTGAGAGATAACGGTGATTCTATAATTGAGGAGAGATAACGGTAAATCCATAATGGAGGAGAGATAACGGTGATTCCATAATGGAGGAGAGATAACGGTGATTCCATAATGACTAAGAGGTAACGGTGGTTCCATAATGGAGGATAGATAACGGTGATTCCGTAATGGTGGAGAGATAACGGTGATTCCATAAAGGGGGATAGGTAACGCTGATTCCATAATGGAGGAGAGATAACGGTGATTCCATAATGGAGGATGGATAACGGTGATTCCATAATGGATGAGAGATAACGGTGATTCCACAATGCAGGTGTGATAACGTTGATTCCATAATGGAGGAGACATAATTGTGATTCCATATGGGAGGAGACATAAGTGTGATTCCATAATGGTGGAGAGATAACGGTGATTCCACAATGTAGGTGTGATAACTTTGATTCCATAATGGGGGATAGGTAACACTGATTCCATAATGGAGGAGAGATAACGGTCATTCCATAATGGAGGATGGATAACGGTGATTTCACAATGCAGGTGTGATAACTTTGATTCCATAATGGAGGAGACATAAGTGTGATTCCATAATGGTGGAGAGATTAGGGTGATTCCATAATGGAGGGGAGATAACGGTGATTCCATAATGACTAAGAGAAAACGGTGATTCCATAATGGTAGAAACATAAGTGTGATTCCGTAATATTGGAGAGAAAACGGTAGTTCCATAATGGAGGATAGGTAACGCTGATTCCATAATGAAGGAAAGATAACGGAGATTCCATAATGGAGGATAGGTAACACTGATTCCATAATGGAGGAGAGATAACGGTCATTCCATAATGGATGAGTGATAACGGTGATTCCACAATGCAGGTGTGATAACTTTGATTCCATAATGGAGGAGACATAAGTGTGATTCCATAATGGGGGAGAGATTACGGTGATTCCATAATGGAGGAGAGATAACGGTGATTCCACAATGGAGGTGTGATAACTTTGATTCCATAATGGGGAAGATAACGGTGATTCCATAATGGTGGAGAGATAACGGTGATTCCATAATGACTAAGAGATAACGGTGGTTCTAAAATGGAGCAGACATAAGTGTGATTCCATAATGGAGCAGAAATAAGTGTGATTCCATAATGGAGCAGACATAAGTGTGATTCCATAATGACTAAGAGATAACGGTGGTTCCAAAATGGAGGATAGATAACGGTGATTCCATAATGGAGGAGACATAAGTGTGATTCCATAATGGTGGAGAGAGTACGGTGATTCCATAATGGTGGAGAGATAACGGTGATTCCACAATGGAGGTGTGATAACTTTGATTCCTTAATGGGGAAGAGATAACGGTGATTCCATAATGGAGGAGAGATAACGGTGATTCCACAATGCAGGTGTGATAACGTTGATTCCATAATGGAGGAGACATAATTGTGATTCCATAAGGGAGGAGACATAAGTGTGATTCCATAATGGTGGAGAGATAACGGTGATTTCACAATGTAGGTGTGATAACTTTGATTCCATAATGGGGGAAAGATAACGGTGATTCCATAATGGTGGAGAGATAACGGTGATTCCATAATGGGGGGATAGATAACGGTGATTCCATAATGGAGGAGAGATAACTGTGATTCCATAAAGGAGAATAGATAACAGTGATTCCACAATGGAGGTGTGATAAGTTTGATTCCATAATGGAGGAGACGTAAGTGTGATTCCGTAATGGTGGAGAGGTAACGGTGATTCCATAATGGAGGAGAGATAACGGTGATTCCATAATCGAGAAGAGAAATCGGTGATTCCTTAATGACAAAGACATAACAGTGAATCCATAATGACTGAGAGATAACGGTGATTGTATAATTAAGGAGAGATAACGGTGATTCCATAATGGAGGAGAGACAACGGTGATTCCATAATGGAGGAGAGATAACGGTGATTCCATAATGGAGGGGAGATAACGGTGATTCCATAATGGAGGAGAGATAACGGTGATTCCATAATGGAGGGGAGATAACGGTGATTCCATAATGGAGGGGAGATAACGGTGATTCTATAATGACTGAGAGATAACGGTGGTTCCATAATGGAGGATAGATAACGGTGATTCCATTATGGAGGAGACATAAGTGTGATTCCGTAATGGTGGAGAAATAACGGTGATTCGATAATGGAGGATAGGTAACACTGATTCCATAATGGAGGAGAGATAACGGTGATTCCATAATGGAGGAGAGATAACGGTGATTTCACAATGCAGGTGTGATAACTTTGATTCCATAATGGAGGAGACGTAAGTGTGATTCCGTAATGGTGGAGAGGTAACGGTGATTCCATAATGGAGGAGAGATAACGGTGATTCCATAATCGAGAAGAGAAATCGGTGATTCCTTAATGACAAAGACATAACAGTGATTCCATAATGACTGAGAGATAACGGTGATTGTATAATTAAGGAGAGATAACGGTGATTCCATAATGGAGGAGAGACAACGGTGATTCCATAATGGAGGAGAGATAACGGTGATTCCATAATGGAGGGGAGATAACGGTGATTCCATAATGGAGGGGAGATAACGGTGATTCTAAAATGACTAAGAGATAACGGTGGTTCCATAATGGAGGATAGATAACGGTGATTCCATTATGGAGGAGACATAAGTGTGATTCCGTAATGGTGGAGAAATAACGGTGATTCCAAAATGGAGGATAGGTAACACCGATTCCATAATGGAGGAGAGATAACGGTGATTCCATAATGGAGGAGAGATAACGGTGATTTCACAATGCAGGTGTGATAACTTTGATTCCATAATGGAGGAGACATAAGTGTGATTCCATAATGGTGGAGTGATTACGGTGATTCCATAATGGTGGAGAGATAACGGTGATTCCACAATGCAGGTGTGATAACTTTGATTCCTTAATGGGGGAGAGATAACGGTGATTTCATAATGTTGGAAAGATAACGGTGATTCCATAATGGAAGAGAGATAACGATGATTCCATAATGGAGGTGTGAGAACCTTGATTCTATAATCTAGGTGTGAGAACTTTGATTCCATAATGGAGGTGTGAGAACTTTGATTCCATAATGGAAGTGTGAGAACTTTGATTCCATAATGGCGGAGACATAAGTGTGATTCCATAATTGTGGAGAGATAATGGTGATTCCATAATGGTGGAGAGACTATGATGATTCCATAATGGAGGAGAGTAAGCGGTGATTCCATAATCGAGAAGAGAAATCGGTGATTCCATAATGACTGAGAGATAACGGTGATTCTATAATTGAGGAGAGATAACGGTAAATCCATAATGGAGGAGAGATAACGGTGATTCCATAATGGAGGAGAGATAACGGTGATTCCATAATGACTAAGAGATAACGGTGGTTCCATAATGGAGGATAGATAACGGTGATTCCGTAATGGTGGAGAGATAACGGTGATTCCATAATGGAGGATAGGTAACGCTGATTCCATAATGGAGGAGAGATAACGGTGATACCATAATGGAGGATGGATAACGGTGATTCCATAATGGAGGAGAGATAACGGTGATTCCACAATGCAGGTGTGATAACGTTGATTCCATAATGGAGGAGACATAATTGTGATTCCATATGGGAGGAGACATAAGTGTGATTCCATAATGGTGGAGAGATAACGGTGATTCCACAATGTAGGTGTGATAACTTTGATTCCATAATGGGGGATAGGTAACACTGATTCCATAATGGAGGAGAGATAACGGTCATTCCATAATGGAGGATGGATAACGGTGATTCCATAATGGATGAGAGATAACGGTGATTCCACAATGCAGGTGTGATAACTTTGATTCCATAATGGGGGATAGGTAACACTGATTCCATAATGGAGGAGAGATAACGGTCATTCCATAATGGAGGATGGATAACGGTGATTCCATAATGGATGAGAGATAACGGTGATTCCACAATGCAGGTGTGATAACTTTGATTCCATAATGGAGGAGACATAAGTGTGATTCCATAATAGTGGAGAGATTATTGTGATTCCATAATGGTGGAGAGATAACGGTGATTCCACAATGGAGGTGTGATAACTTTGATTCCATAATGGGGGAGAGATAACGGTGATTCCATAATGAATAAGAGATAACGGTGGTTCCACAATGGAGGATAGATAACGGTGATTCCATAATGGAGGAGACATAAGTGTGATTCCATAATGGTGGAGAGATTACGGTGATTCCATAATGGTGGAGAGATAACGGTGATTCCACAATGACTAAGAGATAATGGTGATTCCATAATGGAGGAGAGATGACGGTGATTCCATAATTGAGGAGAGATAACGGTGATTCCATAATGGAGGTGTGAGAACTTTGATTCCTTAATGGGGGAGAGATAACGGTGATTCCATAATAACTAAGAGATAATGGTGATTCCATAATGGAGGAGAGATGACGGTGATTCCATAATGGAGGAGAGATAACGGTGATTCCACAATGGAGGTGTGATAACTTTGATTCCATAATGGGGGAGAGATAACGGTGATTCCATAATGGTGGAGAGATAACGGTGATTCCATAATGACTAAGAGATAACGGTGGTTCCAAAATGGAGGATAGATAACGGTGATTCCATAATGGAGCAGACATAAGTGTGATTCCATAATGACTAAGAGATAACGGTGGTTCCAAAATGGAGGATAGATAACGGTGATTCCATAATGGAGGAGACATAAGTGTGATTCCATAATGGTGGAGAGAGTACGGTGATTCCATAATGGTGGAGAGATAACGGTGATTCCACAATGGAGGTGTGATAACTTTGATTCCATAATGGAGGAGACATAATTGTGATTCCATAAGGGAGAATAGATAACGGTGATTCCATAATGGAGGAGAGATAACAGTGATTCCACAATGGAGGTGTGATAAGTTTGATTCCATAATGGAGGAGACGTAAGTGTGATTCCGTAATGGTGGAGAGGTAACGGTGATTCCATAATGGAGGAGAGATAACGGTGATTCCATAATGGAGGGGAGATAACGGTGATTCCATAATGGAGGGGAGATAACGGTGATTCTATAATGACTAAGAGATAACGGTGGTTCCATAATGTAGGATAGATAACGGTGATTCCATTATGGAGGAGACATAAGTGTGATTCCGTAATGGTGGAGAAATAACGGTGATTCCATAATGGAGGATAGGTAACACCGATTCCATAATGGAGGAGAGATAACGGTGATTCCATAATGGAGGAGAGATAACGGTGATTTCACAATGCAGGTGTGATAACTTTGATTCCATAATGGAGGAGACGTAAGTGTGATTCCGTAATGGTGGAGAGGTAACGGTGATTCCATAATGGAGGAGAGATAACGGTGATTCCATAATCGAGAAGAGAAATCGGTGATTCCTTAATGACAAAGACATAACAGTGATTCCATAATGACTGAGAGATAACGGTGATTGTATAATTAAGAAGAGATAACGGTGATTCCATAATGGAGGAGAGACAACGGTGATTCCATAATGGAGGAGAGATAACGGTGATTCCATAAAGGAGGGGAGATAACGGTGATTCCATAATGGAGGGGAGATAACGGTGATTCTATAATGAATAAGAGACAACGGTGGTTCCATAATGGAGGATAGATAACGGTGGTTCCATAATGGAGGATAGATAACGGTGATTCCATTATGGAGGAGACATAAGTGTGATTCCGTAATGGTGGAGAAATAACGGTGATTCCATAATGGAGGATAGGTAACACCGATTCCATAATGGAGGAGAGATAACGGTGATTCCATAATGGAGGAGAGATAACGGTGATTTCACAATGCAGGTGTGATAACTTTGATTCCATAATGGAGGAGACATAAGTGTGATTCCATAATGGTGGAGTGATTACGGTGATTCCATAGTGGTGGAGAGATAACGGTGATTCCACAATGCAGGTGTGATAACTTTGATTCCTTAATGGGGGAGAGATAACGGTGATTTCATAATGTTGGAAAGATAACGGTGATTCCATAATGGAGGAGAGATAACGATGATTCCATAATGGAGGTGTGAGAACCTTGATTCTATAATCTAGAAGTGAGAACTTTGATTCCATAATGGAGGTGTGAGAACTTTGATTCCATAATGGAGGTGTGAGAACTTTGATTCCACAATGGAGGATAGATAACGGTGATTCCGTAATGGTGGAGAGATAACGGTGATTCCATAATGGAGGATAAGTAACGCTGATTCCATAATGGAGGAGAGATAACGGTGATTCCATAATGGAGGATATATAACGGTGATTCCATAATGGAGGAGAGATAACGGTGATTCCACAATGCAGGTGTGATAACGTTGATTCCATAATGGAGGAGACATAATTGTGATTCCATATGGGAGGAGACATAAGTGTGATTCCATAATGGTGGAGAGATAACGGTGATTCCACAATGTAGGTGTGATAACTTTGATTCCATAATGGGGGATAGGTAACACTGATTCCATAATGGAGGAGAGATAACGGTCATTCCATAATGGAGGATGGATAACGGTGATTCCATAACGGATGAGAGATAACGGTGATTCCACAATGCAGGTGTGATAACTTTGATTCCATAATGGAGGAGACATAAGTGTGATTCCATAATAGTGGAGAGATTATTGTGATTCCATAATGGTGGAGAGATAACGGTGATTCCACAATGGAGGTGTGATAACTTTGATTCCATAATGGGGGAGAGATAACGGTGATTCCATTATGAATAAGAGATAACGGTGGTTCCACAATGGAGGATAGATAACGGTGATTCCATAATGGGGGAGACATAAGTGTGATTCCATAATGGTGGAGAGATTACGGTGATTCCATAATGGTGGAGAGATAACGGTGATTCCATAATGGTGGAGAGATAACGGTGATTCCACAATGACTAAGAGATAACGGTGATTCCACAATGACTAAGAGATAATGGTGATTCCATAATGGAGGAGAGATGACGGTGATTCCATAATGGAGGAGAGATAACGGTGATTCCATAATGGAGGTGTGAGAACTTTGATTCCTTAATGGGGGAGAGATAACGGTGATTCCATAATAACTAAGAGATAATGGTGATTCCATAATGGAGGAGAGATGACGGTGATTCCATAATGGAGGAGAGATAACGGCGATTCCATAATGGAGGTGTGAGAACTTTGATTCCTTAATGGGGGAGAGATAACGGTGATTCCAAAATGGTGGAGAGATAACGGTGATTCCATAATGACGAAGAGATAACGGTGGTTCCATAATGGAGGAGAGTTAACGATGATTCCATAATGGAGGTGTGAGAACTTTGATTCCATAATGGAGGTGTGAGAACTTTGATTCCATAATGGCGGAGGCATGAGTGTGATTCCATAATTGTGGAGAGATAATGGTGATTCCATAATGGTGGAAAGACTATGATGATTCCATAATGGAGGAGAGTAATCGGTGATTCCATAATCGAGAAGAGAAATCGGTGATTCCTTAATGACAAAGAGATAACAGTGATTCCATAATGACTGGAAGATAACGGTGATTCTATAATTGAGGAGAGATAACGGTTGTTCCATTATGACTAAGAGAAAACGGTGATTCCATAATGGAGGAGACATAAGTGTGATTCCGTAATGATGGAGAGATAACGGTGGTTCCATAATGGAGGATAGGTAACGCTGATTCCATAATGGAGGAGAGATAACGGTGATTCCACAATGCAGGTGTGATAACTTTGATACCACAATGGAGGAGACATAAGTGTGATTCCATTATGGTGGAGAGATTATGGTGATTCCATAATGGTGGAGAGATTATGGTGATTCCGTAATGGGGGAGAGATAACGGTGATTCCATAATGACTAAGAGATAACCGTGGTTCCATAATGGAGGATAGATAACGGTGATTCCATAATGGAGGAGACATATGTGTGATTCCGTAATGGTGGAGAGATAACGGTGATTCCATAATGGAGGTTAGATAACGGTGATTCCATAATGGAGGAGAGATAACGGTGATTCCATAATGGAGGATAGATAACGGTGATTCCATAACGGAAGAGAGATAACAGTGATTCCACAATGGAGGTGTGATAACTACGATTCCTTAATGGGGGAGAGATAACGGTGATTCCATAATGATGGAGAGATAACGGTGATTCCATAATGACTAAGAGATAATGGTGATTCCGTAATGGAGGAGAGATGACGGTGATTTCATAATGGAGGAGAGATAACGGTGATTCCATAATGGAGGAGAGATAACGGTGATTCCATAATGGAGGTGTGACACCTTTGATTCCATAATGGAGGTGTGACAACTTTGATTCCATAATGGAGGTGTGAGAACTTTGATTCCATAATGGCGGAGACATAATTGTGATTTTATAATTGTTGAGAGATAATGGTTATTCCATAATGGTCGAGAGACTATGATGATTCCATAATGGAGGAGAGATAACGGTGATTCCATAATGGAGGGGAGATAACGGTGATTCCATAATGACGAAGAGATAACGGTGGTTCCATAATGGAGGAGAGATGACGGTGATTCCATAATGGAGAAGAGATAACGGTGATTCCATAATGGAGGTGTGAGAACCTTGATTCCATAATCGAGGTGTGAGAACTTTGATTCCATAATGGAGGTGTGAGAACTTTGATTCCATAATGGCGGAGACATAAGTCTGATTCCATAATTGTGGAGAGATAATGGTGATTCCATAATGGTGGAGAGACTATGATGATTCCATAATCGAGAAGAGAAATCGGTGATTCCATAATGACAAAGAGATAACAGTGATTCCACAATGGAGGTGTGATAACTTTGATTCCATAATGGAGGAGACATAATTGTGATTCCATAATGGAGGAGACATAATTGTGATTCCATAATGGAGGAGACATAATTGTGATTCCATAATGGTGGAGAGATTACGGTGATTCCATAATGGTGGAGAGATAACGGTGATTCCACAATGGACGTGTGATAACTTTGATTCCATAATGGGGGAGAGATAACGGTGATTCCATAATGGTGGAGAGATAACGGTGATTCCATAATGACTAAGAGATAACGGTGGTTCCACAATGGAGGATAGATAACGGTGATTCCATAATGGAGGAGACATAAGTGTGATTCCATAATGGTGAAGAGATTACGGTGATTCCATAATGGTGGAGAGATAACGGTGATTCCACAATGGAGGTGTGATAATTTTGATTCCATAATGGAGGAGACATAATTAAGATTCCATAAGGGAGGAGACATAAGCGTGATTCCATAATGGTGGAGAGATAACGGTGATTCCACAATGTAGGTGTGATAACTTTGATTCCATAATGGGGTAGAGATAACGGTGATTCCATAATGGTGGAGAGATAACGGTGATTCCATAATGGAGGAGAGATAACAGTGATTCCACAATGGAGGTGTGATAAGTTTGATTCCATAATGGAGGAGACGTAAGTGTGATTCCGTAATGGTGGAGAGTTAACGGTGATTCCATAATGGAGGAGAGATAACGGTGATTCCATAATCGAGAAGAGAAATCGGTGATTCCTTAATGACAAAGACATAACAGTGATTCCATGATGACTGAGAGATAACGGTGATTGTATAATTAAGGAGAGATAACGGTGATTCCATAATGGAGGAGAGATGACGGTGATTCCATAATGGAGGAGAGATAACGGTGATTCCATAATGGAGGTGTGAGAACTTTGATTCCTTAATGGGGGAGAGATAACGGTGATTCCAAAATGGTGGAGAGATAACGGTGATTCCATAATGACGAAGAGATAACGGTGGTTCCATAATGGAGGAGAGATGACGGTGATTCCATAATGGAGGAGAGTTAACGATGATTCCATAATGGAGGTGTGAGAACCTTGATTCCATAATCGAGGTGTGAGAACTTTGATTCAATAATGGAGGTGTGAGAACTTTGATTCCATAATGGAGGTGTGAGAACTTTGATTCCATAATGGCGGAGGCATGAGTGTGATTCCATAATTGTGGAGAGATAATGGTGATTCCATAATGGTGGAGAGACTATGATGATTCCATAATGGAGGAGAGTAATCGGTGATTCCATAATCGAGAAGAGAAATCGGTGATTCCTTAATGACAAAGAGATAACAGTGATTCCATAATGACTGGAAGATAACGGTGATTCTATAATTGAGGAGAGATAACGGTGGTTCCATTATGACTAAGAGAAAACGGTGATTCCATAATGGAGGAGACATAAGTGTGATTCCGTAATGATGGAGAGATAATGGTGGTTCCATAATGGAGGATAGGTAACGCTGATTCCATAATGGAGGAGAGATAACGGTGATTCCATAATGGAGGATGGATAACGGTGATTCCATAATGGAGGAGAGATAACGGTGATTCCACAATGCAGGTGTGATAACTTTGATACCACAATGGAGGAGACATAAGTGTGATTCCATTATGGTGGAGAGATTATGGTGATTCCATAATGGTGGAGAGATTATGTTGATTCCGTAATGGTGGAGAGATAACGGTGATTCCACAATGGAGTTGTGATAACTTTGATTCCATAATGGGGGAGAGATAACGGTGATTCCATAATGACTAAGAGATAACCGTGGTTCCATAATGGAGGATAGATAACGGTGATTCCATAATGGAGGAGGCATAAGTGTGATTCCGTAATGGTGGAGAGATAACGGTGATTCCACAATGGAGGTGTGATAACTTTGATTCCAGAATGGGGGAGAGATAACGGTGATTCCATAATGAATAAGAGATAACGGTGGTTCCACAATGGAGGATAGATAACGGTGATTCCATAATGGAGGAGACATAAGTGTGATTCCATAATGGTGGAGAGATTACGGTGATTCCATAATGGTGGAGAGATTACGGTGATTCCATAATGGTGGAGAGATAACGGTGATTCCAAAATGGTGGAGAGATAACGGTGATTCCATAATGACGAAGAGATAACGGTGGTTCCATAATGGAGGAGAGTTAACGATGATTCCATAATGGAGGTGTGAGAACTTTTATTCCATAATGGAGGTGTGAGAACTTTGATTCCATAATGGAGGTGTGAGAACTTTGATTCCATAATGGCGGAGGCATGAGTGTGATTCCATAATTGTGGAGAGATAATGGTGATTCCATAATGGTGGAAAGACTATGATGATTCCATAATGGAGGAGAGTAATCGGTGATTCCATAATCGAGAAGAGAAATCGGTGATTCCTTAATGACAAAGAGATAACAGTGATTCCATAATGACTGGAAGATAACGGTGATTCTATAATTGAGGAGAGATAACGGTTGTTCCATTATGACTAAGAGAAAACGGTGATTCCATAATGGAGGAGACATAAGTGTGATTCCGTAATGATGGAGAGATAACGGTGGTTCCATAATGGAGGATAGGTAACGCTGATTCCATAATGGAGGAGAGATAACGGTGATTCCACAATGCAGGTGTGATAACTTTGATACCACAATGGAGGAGACATAAGTGTGATTCCATTATGGTGGAGAGATTATGGTGATTCCATAATGGTAGAGAGATTATGGTGATTCCGTAATGGGGGAGAGATAACGGTGATTCCATAATGACTAAGAGATAACCGTGGTTCCATAATGGAGGATAGATAACGGTGATTCCATAATGGAGGAGACATATGTGTGATTCCGTAATGGTGGAGAGATAACGGTGATTCCATAATGGAGGTTAGATAACGGTGATTCCATAATGGAGGAGAGATAACGGTGATTCCATAATGGAGGATAGATAACGGTGATTCCATAACGGAAGAGAGATAACAGTGATTCCACAATGGAGGTGTGATAACTACGATTCCTTAATGGGGGAGAGATAACGGTGATTCCATAATGATGGAGAGATAACGGTGATTCCATAATGACTAAGAGATAATGGTGATTCCGTAATGGAGGAGAGATGACGGTGATTTCATAATGGAGGAGAGATAACGGTGATTCCATAATGGAGGAGAGATAACGGTGATTCCATAATGGAGGTGTGACACCTTTGATTCCATAATGGAGGTGTGACAACTTTGATTCCATAATGGAGGTGTGAGAACTTTGATTCCATAATGGCGGAGACATAATTGTGATTTTATAATTGTTGAGAGATAATGGTTATTCCATAATGGTCGAGAGACTATGATGATTCCATAATGGAGGGGAGATAACGGTGATTCCATAATGACGAAGAGATAACGGTGGTTCCATAATGGAGGAGAGATGACGGTGATTCCATAATGGAGATGAGATAACGGTGATTCCATAATGGAGGTGTGAGAACCTTGATTCCATAATCGAGGTGTGAGAACTTTGATTCCATAATGGAGGTGTGAGAACTTTGATTCCATAATGGCGGAGACATAAGTCTGATTCCATAATTGTGGAGAGATAATGGTGATTCCATAATGGTGGAGAGACTATGATGATTCCATAATCGAGAAGAGAAATCGGTGATTCCATAATGACAAAGAGATAACAGTGATTCCACAATGGAGGTGTGATAACTTTGATTCCATAATGGAGGAGACATAATTGTGATTCCATAATGGAGGAGACATAATTGTGATTCCATAATGGAGGAGACATAATTGTGATTCCATAATGGTGGAGAGATTACGGTGATTCCATAATGGTGGAGAGATAACGGTGATTCCACAATGGACGTGTGATAACTTTGATTCCATAATGGGGGAGAGATAACGGTGATTCCATAATGGTGGAGAGATAACGGTGATTCCATAATGACTAAGAGATAACGGTGGTTCCACAATGGAGGATAGATAACGGTGATTCCATAATGGAGGAGACATAAGTGTGATTCCATAATGGTGAAGAGATTACGGTGATTCCATAATGGTGGAGAGATAACGGTGATTCCACAATGGAGGTGTGATAACTTTGATTCCATAATGGAGGAGACATAATTAAGATTCCATAAGGGAGGAGACATAAGCGTGATTCCATAATGGTGGAGAGATAACGGTGATTCCACAATGTAGGTGTGATAACTTTGATTCCATAATGGGGTAGAGATAACGGTGATTCCATAATGGTGGAGAGATAACGGTGATTCCATAATGGAGGAGAGATAACAGTGATTCCACAATGGAGGTGTGATAAGTTTGATTCCATAATGGAGGAGACGTAAGTGTGATTCCGTAATGGTGGAGAGTTAACGGTGATTCCATAATGGAGGAGAGATAACGGTGATTCCATAATCGAGAAGAGAAATCGGTGATTCCTTAATGACAAAGACATAACAGTGATTCCATGATGACTGAGAGATAACGGTGATTGTATAATTAAGGAGAGATAACGGTGATTCCATAATGGAGGAGAGATGACGGTGATTCCATAATGGAGGAGAGATAACGGTGATTCCATAATGGAGGTGTGAGAACTTTGATTCCTTAATGGGGGAGAGATAACGGTGATTCCAAAATGGTGGAGAGATAACGGTGATTCCATAATGACGAAGAGATAACGGTGGTTCCATAATGGAGGAGAGATGACGGTGATTCCATAATGGAGGAGAGTTAACGATGATTCCATAATGGAGGTGTGAGAACCTTGATTCCATAATCGAGGTGTGAGAACTTTGATTCAATAATGGAGGTGTGAGAACTTTGATTCCATAATGGAGGTGTGAGAACTTTGATTCCATAATGGCGGAGGCATGAGTGTGATTCCATAATTGTGGAGAGATAATGGTGATTCCATAATGGTGGAGAGACTATGATGATTCCATAATGGAGGAGAGTAATCGGTGATTCCATAATCGAGAAGAGAAATCGGTGATTCCTTAATGACAAAGAGATAACAGTGATTCCATAATGACTGGAAGATAACGGTGATTCTATAATTGAGGAGAGATAACGGTGGTTCCATTATGACTAAGAGAAAACGGTGATTCCATAATGGAGGAGACATAAGTGTGATTCCGTAATGATGGAGAGATAATGGTGGTTCCATAATGGAGGATAGGTAACGCTGATTCCATAATGGAGGAGAGATAACGGTGATTCCATAATGGAGGATGGATAACGGTGATTCCATAATGGAGGAGAGATAACGGTGATTCCACAATGCAGGTGTGATAACTTTGATACCACAATGGAGGAGACATAAGTGTGATTCCATTATGGTGGAGAGATTATGGTGATTCCATAATGGTGGAGAGATTATGTTGATTCCGTAATGGTGGAGAGATAACGGTGATTCCACAATGGAGTTGTGATAACTTTGATTCCATAATGGGGGAGAGATAACGGTGATTCCATAATGACTAAGAGATAACCGTGGTTCCATAATGGAGGATAGATAACGGTGATTCCATAATGGAGGAGACATAATTGTGATTCCATAATGTTGGAGAGATTACGGTGATTCCATAATGGTGGAGAGATAACGGTGATTCCACAATGGAGGTGTGATAACTACGATTCCTTAATGGGGGAGAGATAACGGTGATTCCATAATGATGGAGAGATAACGGTGATTCCATAATGACTAAGAGATAATGGTGATTCCATAATGGAGGAGAAATGAAGGTGATTTCATAATGGAGGAGAGATAACGGTGATTCCGTAATGGAGGAGAGATAACGGTGATTCCTTAATGGAGGTGTGACAACTTTGATTCCATAATGGAGGTGTGAGAACTTTGATTCCATAATGGCGGAGACATAATTGTGATTTTATAATTGTTGAGAGATAATGGTTATTCCATAATGGTGGAGAGACTATGATGATTCCATAATGGAGGAGAGATAACGGTGATTCCATAATGGAGGGGAGATAACGGTGATTCCATAATGACGAAGAGATAATGGTGATTCCATAATGGAGGAGAAATGAAGGTGATTTCATAATGGAGGAGAGATAACGGTGATTCCGTAATGGAGGAGAGATAACGGTGATTCCTTAATGGAGGTGTGACAACTTTGATTCCATAATGGAGGTGTGAGAACTTTGATTCCATAATGGCGGAGACATAATTGTGATTTTATAATTGTTGAGAGATAATGGTTATTCCATAATGGTGGAGAGACTATGATGATTCCATAATGGAGGAGAGATAACGGTGATTCCATAATGGAGGGGAGATAACGGTGATTCCATAATGACGAAGAGATAACGGTGGTTCCATAATAGAGGAGAGATGACGGTGATTCCATAATGGAGAAGAGATAACGGTGATCCCATAATGGAGGTGTGAGAACCTTGATTCCATAATCGAGGTGTGAGAACATTGATTCCATAATGGAGGTGTGAGAACTTTGATTCCATAATGGCGGAGACATAAGTCTGATTCCATAATTGTGGAGAGATAATGGTGATTCCATAATGGTGGAGAGACTATGATGATTCCATAATCGAGAAGAGAAATCGGTGATTCCATAATGACAAAGAGATAACAGTGATTCCACAATGGAGGTGTGATAACTACGATTCCTTAACGGGGGAGAGATAACGGTGATTCCATAATGGAGGGGAGATAACGGTGATTCCATAATGACTAAGAGAAAACGGTGATTCCATAATGGTAGAAACATAAGTGTGATTCCGTAATATTGGAGAGAAAACGGTAGTTCCATAATGGAGGATAGGTAACGCTGATTCCATAATGAAGGAAAGATAACGGAGATTCCATAATGGAGGATAGGTAACACTGATTCCATAATGGAGGAGAGATAACGGTCATTCCATAATGGAGGACGGATAACGGCGATTCCATAATGGATGAGAGATAACGGTGATTCCACAATGCAGGTGTGATAACTTTGATTCCATAATGGAGGATAGGTAACACCGATTCCATAATGGAGGAGAGATAACGGTCATCCCATAATGGAGGACGGATAACGGTGATTCCATAATGGATGAGAGATAACGGTGATTCCACAATGCAGGTGTGATAACTTTGATTCCATAATGGAGGATAGGTAACACCGATTCCATAATGGAGGAGAGATAACGGTGATTCCATAATGGAGGGGAGATAACGGTGATTCTATAATGACTAAGAGATAACGGTGGTTCCATAATGGAGGATAGATAACGGTGATTCCATTATGGAGGAGACATAAGTGTGATTCCGTAATGGTGGAGAAATAACGGTGATTCCATAATGGAGGATAGGTAACACTGATTCCATAATGGAGGAGAGATAACGGTGATTCCATAATGGAGGATGGATAACGGTGATTCTATAATGGAGGAGAGATAACGGTGATTTCACAATGCAGGTGTGATAACTTTGATTCCATAATGGAGGAGACATAAGTATGATTCCATAATGGTGGAGAGATTACGGTGATTCCATAATGGAGGAGAGATAACGGTCATTCCATAATGGAGGACGGGTAACGGTGATTCCATAATGGATGAGAGATAACGGTGATTCCACAATGCAGGTGTGATAACTTTGATTCCATAATGGAGGATAGGTAACACCGATTCCATAATGGAGGAGAGATAACGGTCATTCCATAATGGAGGACGGATAACGGTGATTCCATAATGGATGAGAGATAACGGTGATTCCACAATGCAGGTGTGATAACTTTGATTCCATAATGGAGGAGACATAAGTGTGATTACATAATGGTGGAAAGATTATGGTGATTCCATAATGGTGGACAGATAACGGTGATTCCACAATGGACGTGTGATAACTTTGATTCCATAATGGGGGAGAGATAACGGTGATTTCATAATGGTGGAGAGATAACGGTGATTCCATAATGACTAAGAGATAACGGTGGTTCCACAATGGAGGATAGATAACGGTGATTCCATAATGGAGGAGACATAAGTGTGATTCCATAATGGTGGAGAGATTACGGTGATTCCATAATGGTGGAGAGATAACGGTGATTCCACAATGGAGGTGTGATAACTTTGATTCCATAATGGAGGAGACATAATTAAGATTCCATAAGGGAGGAGACATAAGTGTGATTCCATAATGGTGGAGAGATAACGGTGATTCCAAAATGTAGGTGTGATAACTTTGATTCCATAATGGGGGAGAGATAACGGTGATTCCATAATGGTGGAGAGATAACGTTGATTCCATAATGGAGGAGAGATAACAGTGATTCCACAATGGAGGTGTGATAAGTTTGATTCCATAATGGAGGAGACGTAAGTGTGATTCCGTAATGGTGGAGAGGTAACGGTGATTCCATAATGGAGGAGAGATAACGGTGATTCCATAATCGAGAAGAGAAATCGGTGATTCCTTAATGACAATGACATAACAGTGATTCCATAATGACTGAGAGATAACGGTGATTGTATAATTAAGGAGAGATAACGGTGATTCCATAATGGAGGAGAGACAACCGTGATTCCATAATGGAGCAGAGATAACGGTGATTCCATAATGGAGGGGAGATAACGGTGATTCCATAATGGAGGGGAGATAACGGTGATTCTATAATGACGAAGAGATAACGGTGGTTCCATAATGGAGGAGAGATAACGGTGGTTCCATAATGGAGGATAGATAACGGTGATTCCATTATGGAGGAGACATAAGTGTGATTCCGTAATGGTGGAGAAATAACAGTGATTCCATAATGGAGGATAGGTAACACTGATTCCATAATGGAGGATGGATAACGGTGATTCCATAATGGAGGAGAGATAACGGTGATTTCACAATGCAGGTGTGATAACTTTGATTCCATAATGGAGGAGACATAAGTGTGATTCCATAATGGTGGAGAGATTACGGTGATTCCATAATGGTGGAGAGATAACGGTGATTCCATAATGGTGGTGAGATTACGGTGATTCCATAATGGTGGAGAGATAACGGTGATTCCACAATGCAGGTGTGATAACTTTGATTCCTTAATGGGGGAGAGATAACGGTGATTTCATAATGTTGCAGAGATAACGGTGATTCCATAATGGACGAGAAATGACGGTGATTCCATAATGGATGAGAGATAACGGTGATTCCACAATGCAGGTGTGATAACTTTGATTCCTTAATGGGGGAGAGATAACGGTGATTCCAAAATGGTGGAGAGATAACGGTGATTCCATAATGACGAAGAGATAACGGTGGTTCCATAATGGAGGAGAGATAACGATGATTCCATAATGGAGGTGTGAGAACCTTGATTCCATAATCTAGGTGTGAGAACTTTGATTCCATAATGGAGGTGTGAGAACTTTGATTCCATAATGGAGGTGTGAGAACTTTGATTCCATAATGGCGGAGACATAAGTGTAATTCCATAATTGTGGAGAGATAATGGTGATTCCATAATGGAGGAGAGTAATCGGTGATTCCATAATCGAGAAGAGATAACGGTGATTCCATAATGACTAAGAGATAACGGTGGTTCCATAATGGAGGATAGGTAACGCTGATTCCATAATGGAGGAGAGATAACGGTGATTCCATAATGGAGGATGGATAACGGTGATTCCATAATGGAGGAGAGATAACGGTGATTCCACAATGCAGGTGTGATAACGTTGATTCCATAATGGAGGAGACATAATTGTGATTCCATATGCGCGGAGACATAAGTGTGATTCCATAATGGTATAGAGATAACGGTGATTCCATAATGGGGGATAGATAACGGTGATTCCATAATGGAGAAGAGATAACTGTGATTGCATAATGGAGAATAGATAACGGTGATTCCATAATGGAGGAGAGATAACAGTGATTCCACAATGGAGGTGTGATAAGTTTGATTCCATAATGGAGCAGACGTAAGTGTGATTCCGTAATTGTGGAGAGGTAACGGTGATTCCATAATGGAGGAGAGATAACGGTGATTCCATAATCGAGAAGAGAAATCGGTGATTCCTTAATGACAAAGAGATAACAGTGATTCCATAATGACTAAGAGATAACGGTGATTGTATAATTAAGGAGAGATAACGGTGATTCCATAATGGAGGAGAGACAACGGTGATTCCATAATGGAGGAGAGATAACGGTGATTACATAATGGAGGGGAGATAACCGTGATTCCATAATGGAGGGGAGATAACGGTGATTCTATAATAACTAAGAGATAACGGTGGTTCCATAATGGAGGATAGATAGCGGTGATTCCATAATCGAGGAGACATAAGTGTGATTCCGTAATGGTGGAGTGATAACGGTGATTCCATAATGGAGGATAGGTAACACTGATTCCATAATGGAGGAGAGATAACGGTGATTCCATAATGGAGGATGGATAACGGTGATTCCATAATGGTGGAGAGATAACGGTGATTCCACAATGGAGTTGTGATAACTTTGATTCCACAATGGGATAGAGATAGTGGTGATTCCATAATGGTGGAGACATAACGGTGATTCCATAATGACTAAGAGATAACGGTGGTTCCATAATGGAGGATAGATAACGGTGATTCCATAATGGAGGAGACATAAGTGTGATTCCGTAATGGTGGAGAGATAACGGTGATTCCATAATGGAGGTTAGATAACGGTGATTCCAGAATGGAGGAGAGATAACGGTGATTTCATAATGGAGGTTAGATAACGGTGATTCCAGAATGGAGGAGAGATAACGGTGATTCCACAATGGAGGTGTGATAACATTGATTCCATAATGGCGGAGATATAAGTGTGATTCCGTAATTGTCGAGAGATAATGGTGGTTCCATAATGGTGGAGAGACTATAATGATTCCATAATGGAGGAGAGCAATCGGTGATTCCATAATCTAGAAGAGAAATCGGTGATTCCATAATGACAAAGAGAAATCGGTGATTCCATAATGACAAAGAGATAACAGTGATTACATAATGACTGAGAGATATAATTCTATAATTGAGGAGAGATAACGGTGATTCCATAATGGAGGAGAGATAACGGTGATTCCATAATAGAGGAGAGATAACGGTGATTCCATAATGGAGGGGAGATAACGGTGATTCTATAATGACTAAGAGACAACGGTTGTTCCATAATGGCGGATAGATAACGGTGATTCCATTATGGAGGAGACATAAGTGTGATTCCGTAATGGTGGAGAAATAACGGTGATTCCAAAATGGAGGATAGGTAACACTGATTCCATAATGGAGGAGAGATAACGGTGATTCCATAATGAAGGATGGATAACGGTGATTCCATAATGGTGGAGAGATAACGGTGATTCCACAATGGAGTTGTGATAACTTTGATTCACAATGGGAGAGAGATAGTGGTGATTCCATAATGGTGGAGAGATAACGGTGATTCCATAATGACTAAGAGATAACGGTGGTTCCATAATGGAGGATAGATAACGGTGATTCCATAATGGAGGAGACATAAGTGTGATTCAGTAATGGTGGAGAGATAACGGTGATTCCATAATGGAGGTTAGATAACGGTGATTCCAGAATGGAGGAGAGATAACGGCGATTCCATAATGGAGGATAGATAACGGTGATTCCACAATGGAGGTGTGATAACTTTGATTCCATAATGGCGGAGATATAAGTGTGATTCCATAATTGTCGAGAGATAATGGTGATTCCATAATGGTGGAGAGACTATAATGATTCCATAATGGAGGAGAGTAATCGGTGATTCCATAATCGAGAAGAGAAATCGATGATTCCATAATGACAAAGAGATAACAGTGATTCCATAATGACAAAGAGATAACGGTGATTCTATAATTGAGGAGAGATAACGGTAAATCCATAATGGAGGAGAGATAACGGTGATTCCATAATGGAGGATAGGTAACGCTGATTCCATAATGGAGGAAAGATAACGGTGATTCCATAATGGAGGATGGATAACGGTGATTCCATAATGGAGGAGAGATAACGGTGATTCCACAATGCAGGTGTGATAACTTTGATTCCACATTGGAGGAGACATAAGTGTGATTCCATAATGGTGGAGAGATTATGGTGATTCCATAATGGTGGAGAGATAACGGTGATTCCACAATGGAGTTGTGATAACTTTGATTCCATAATGGTGGAGAGATAACGGTGATTCCATAATGGTGGAGAGATAACGGTGATTCCATAATGGAGGAGAGATAACGGTGATTCCATAATGGAGGATGGATAACGGTGATTCGATAATGGAGGAGAGATAACGGAGATTCCACAATGCAGCTGTGATAACTTTGATTCCATAATGGAGGAGACATAAGTGTGATTCCATAATGGTGGAGAGATTATGGTGATTCCATAATGACTAAGAGATAATGGTGATTCCATAATGGATGAGAGATGACGGTGATTCCATAATGACTAAGAGATAATGGTGATTCCATAATGGATGAGAGATGACGGTGATTCCATAATGGAGGTGTGAGAACTTTGATTCCTTAATTGGGGAGAGATAACGGTGATTCCAAAATGGTGGAGAGATAACGGTGATTCCATAATGACGAAGAGATAACGGTGGTTCCATAATGGAGGAGAGATGACGGTGACTCCATAATGGAGGAGAGACTATGATGATTCCATAATGGAGGAGAGTAATCGGTGATTCCATAATCGAGAAGAGAAATCGGTGATTCGTTAATACAAATACAAATACAAATACAAATACAACGCCACAACAGGCAAAATGCCCAACGAGGTGGCTGATAAAAAGATGCCCATAAAAATATGGTTGTCATATGTTTCAAAAATACAGCAACCCAATTAAAAATGCAATTAACACAAATTACAAACAATATATACACATGATAAAATATTATACAATGCCCATAAAGAATACTTATGGTTGTCTTATTCTAAGAATGGATAGCTTCTCGATTTACCCCAACATGTTTATCGTATTTCTTTTTAAACGTGTCAATTGTATTACAATTTACTACCTCCGGGGGTAAGCTATTCCATTTATTAACAACCCTATTGGAGAAAAATTCCCTGCGACACCATAACCTTGCATTGTCCCTCACCAATCGATACTGGTGTCTTCTTGTAAAAGCAGTCGATTGGCGGTGTACTAAAAGTTCATGGTCCATCCTATCCATCCCATTGAAAATTTTGAACACTTCGATCATATCTCCTCGACACACTTAATGACAAAGAGATAACAGTGATTCCATAATGACTAAGAGATAACGGTGATTCTATAATGGAGGAGAGATAACGGTGATTCCATAATGGAGGGGAGATAACGGTGATTCCATAATGACTATGAGAAAACGGTGATTCCATAATGGTAGAAACATAAGTGTGATTCCGTAATATTGGAGAGAAAACGGTAGTTCCATAATGGAGGATAGGTAACGCTGATTCCATAATGAAGGAAAGATAACGGTGATTCCATAAAGGAGGATGGATAACGGTGATTCCATAATGGAGGAGAGATAACGGTAATTCCACAATGCAGGTGTGATGACTTTGATTCCACAATGGAGGAGACATAAGTGTGATTCCATAATGGTGGAGAGATTATGGTGATTCTATAATGGTGGAGAGATAACGGTGATTCCACAATGGAGTTGTTATAACTTTGATTCCATAATGGGAGAGAGATAACGGTGATTCCATAATGGTGGAGAGATAACGGTGATTCCATAATGACTAAGAGATAACGGTGGTTCCATAATGGAGGATAGATAACGGTGATTCCATAATGGAGGAGACATAAGTGTGATTTAGTAATCGTGGAGAGATAACGGTGATTCCATAATGGAGGTTAGATAACGGTGATTCCAGAATGGAGGAGAGATAACGGTGATTCCATAATGGAGGATAGATAACGGTGATTCCACAATGGAGGTGTGATAACTTTGATTCCATAATGGCGGAGATATAAGTGTGATTCCATAATTGTCGAGAGATAATGGTGATTCCATAATGGTGGAGAGACTATGATGATTCCATAATGGAATAGAGTAATCGGTGATTCAATAATCGAGCAGAGAAATCGGTGATTCCATAATGGTAAAGAGATAACAGTGATTCCATAATGACTGAGATAACGGTGATTCTATAATTGAGGAGAGATTTCGGTAAATCCATAATGGAGGAGAGATAACGGTGATTCCATAATGGAGGATAGGTAACACTGATTCCATAATGGAGGAGAGATAACGGTGATTCCATAATGGAGGATGGATAACGGTGATTCCATAATGGTGGAGAGATAACGGTGATTCCACAATGGAGTTGTGATAACTTTGATTCCACAATGGGATAGAGATAGTGGTGATTCCATAATGGTGGAGAGATAACGGAGATTCCATAATGACTAAGAGATAACGGTGGTTCCATAATGGAGGATAGATAACGGTGATTCCATAATGGAGGAGACATAAGTGTGATTCCGTAATGGTGGAGAGATAACGGTGATTCCATAATGGAGGTTAGATAACGGTGATTCCAGAATGGAGGAGAGATAACGGTGATTCCACAATGGAGGTGTGATAACTTTGATTCCATAATGGCGGAGATATAAGTGTGATTCCATAATTGTCGAGAGATAATGGTGGTTCCATAATGGTGGAGAGACTATAATGATTCCATAATGGAGGAGAGCAATCGGTGATTCCATAATCGAGAAGAGAAATCGGTGATTCCATAATGACAAAGAGATAACAGTGATTACATAATGACTGAGAGATATAATTCTATAATTGAGGAGAGATAACGGTGATTCCATAATGGAGGAGAGATAACGGTGATTCCATAATAGAGCAGAGATAACGGTGATTCCATAATGGAGGGGAAATAACGGTGATTCTATAATGACTAAGAGATAACGGTTGTTCCATAATGGAGGATAGATAACGGTGATTCCATTATGGAGGAGACATAAGTGTGATTCCGTAATGGTGGAGAAATAACGGTGATTCCATAATGGAGGATAGGTAACACTGATTCCATAATGGAGGAGAGATAACGGTGATTCCATAATGAAGGATGGATAACGGTGATTCCATAATGGTGGAGAGATAACGGTGATTCCACAATGGAGTTGTGATAACTTTGATTCCACAATGGGATAGAGATAGTGGTGATTCCATAATGGTGGAGAGATAACGGTGATTCCATAATGACTAAGAGATAACGGTGGTTCCATAATGGAGGATAGATAACGGTGATTCCATAATGGAGGAGACATAAGTGTGATTCAGTAATGGTGGAGAGATAACGGTGATTCCATAATGGAGGTTAGATAACGGTGATTCCAAAATGGAGGAGAGATAACGGCGATTCCATAATGGAGGCTAGATAACGGTGATTCCACAATGGAGGTGTGATAACTTTGATTCCATAATGGCGGAGATATAAGTGTGATTCCATAATTGTCGAGAGATAATGGTGATTCCATAATGGTGGAGAGACTATAATGATTCCATAATGGAGGAGAGTAATCGGTGATTCCATAATCGAGAAGAGAAATCGGTGATTCCATAATGACAAAGAGATAACAGTGATTCCATAATGACTGAGAGATAACGGTGATTCTATAATTGAGGAGAGATAACGGTAAATCCATAATGGAGGAGAGATAACGGTGATTCCATAATGGAGGATAGGTAACGCTGATTCCATAATGGAGGAAAGATAACGGTGATTCCTTAATGGAGGATGGATAACGGTGATTCCATAATGGAGGAGAGATAACGGTGATTCCACAATGCAGGTGTAATAACTTTGATTCCACATTGGAGGAGACATAAGTGTGATTCCATAATGGTGGAGAGATTATGGTGATTCCATAATGGTGGAGAGATAACGGTGATTCCACAATGGAGTTGTGATAACTTTGATTCCATAATGGGGGAGAGATAACGGTGATTCCATAATGGTGGAGAGATAACGGTGATTCCATAATGACTAAGAGATAACGGTGATTCCATAATGGAGGAGAGATAACGGTGATTCCATAATGGAGGATGGATAACGGTGATTCCATAATGGAGGAGAGATAACGGTGATTCCACAATGCAGGTGTGATAACGTTGATTCCATAATGGAGGAGACATAATTGTGATTCCACAATGGAGGAGACATAAGTGTGATTCCGTAATGGTGGAGAGATAACGGAGATTCCACAATGCAGGTGTGATAACTTTGATTCCATAATGGAGGAGACATAAGTGTGATTCCATAATGGTGGAGAAATTATGGTGATTCCATAATGACTAAGAGATAATGGTGATTCCATAATGGATGAGAGATGACGGTGATTCCAAAATGGTGGAGAGATAACGGTGATTCCATAATGACGAAGAGATAACGGTGGTTCCATAATGGAGGAGAGATGACGGTGACTCCATAATGGAGGAGAGACTATGATGATTCCATAATGGAGGAGAGTAATCGGTGATTCCATAATCGAGAAGAGAAATCGGTGATTCGTTAATGACAAAGAGATAACAGTGATTCCATAATGACTAAGAGATAACGGTGATTCTATAATTGAGGAGAGATAACGGTGATTCCATAATGGAGGAGAGATAACGGTGATTCCATAATGGAGGGGAGATAACGGTGATTCCATAATGACTAAGGGAAAACGGTGATTCCATAATGGTAGAAACATAAGTGTGATTCCGTAATATTGGAGAGAAAACGGTAGTTCCATAATGGAGGATAGGTAACGCTGATTCCATAATGAAGGAAAGATAACGGTGATTCCATAAAGGAGGATGGATAACGGTGATTCCATAATGGAGGAGAGATAACGGTAATTCCACAATGCAGGTGTGATGACTTTGATTCCACAATGGAGGAGACATAAGTGTGATTCCATAATGGTGGAGAGATTATGGTGATTCTATAATGGTGGAGAGATAACGGTGATTCCACAATGGAGTTGTTATAACTTTGATTCCATAATGGGAGAGAGATAACGGTGATTCCATAATGACTAAGAGATAACGGTGGTTCCATAATGGAGGATAGATAACGGTGATTCCATAATGGAGGAGACATAAGTGTGATTCAGTAATGATGGAGAGATAACGGTGATTCCATAATGGAGGTTAGATAACGGCGATTCCATAATGGAGGCTAGATAACGGTGATTCCACAATGGAGGTGTGATAACTTTGATTCCATAATGGCGGAGATATAAGTGTGATTCCATAATTGTCGAGAGATAATGGTGATTCCATAATGGTGGAGAGACTATAATGATTCCATAATGGAGGAGAGTAATCGGTGATTCCATAATCGAGAAGAGAAATCGGTGATTCCATAATGACAAAGAGATAACAGTGATTCCATAATGACTGAGAGATAACGGTGATTCTATAATTGAGGAGAGATAACGGTAAATCCATAATGGAGGAGAGATAACGGTGATTCCATAATGGAGGATGGATAACGGTGATTCCATAATGGAGGAGAGATAACGGTGATTCCACAATGCAGGTGTGATAACTTTGATTCCACATTGGAGGAGACATAAGTGTGATTCCATAATGGGGGAGAGATAACGGTGATTCCATAATGGTGGAGAGATAACGGTGATTCCATAATGACTAAGAGATAACGGTGATTCCATAATGGAGGAGAGATAACGGTGATTCCATAATGGAGGATGGATAACGGTGATTCCATAATGGAGGAGAGATAACGGAGATTCCACAATGCAGGTGTGATAACTTTGATTCCATAATGGAGGAGACATAAGTGTGATTCCATAATGGTGGAGAAATTATGGTGATTCCATAATGACTAAGAGATAATGGTGATTCCATAATGGAGGAGAGATGACGGTGATTCCATAATGGAGGAGAGATAACGGTGATTCCATAATGACGAAGAGATAACGGTGGTTCCATAATGGAGGAGA
The DNA here is from genome assembly GCF_987345545.1 of Pholcus phalangioides. Taxonomy (NCBI): domain Eukaryota; kingdom Metazoa; phylum Arthropoda; class Arachnida; order Araneae; family Pholcidae; genus Pholcus; species Pholcus phalangioides. The sequence goes on along the minus strand of NW_028301616.1, from coordinate 17,126,295 downwards.
GATGACGGTGACTCCATAATGGAGGAGAGACTATGATGATTCCATAATGGAGGAGAGTAATCGGTGATTCCATAATCGAGAAGAGAAATCGGTGATTCGTTAATGACAAAGAGATAACAGTGATTCCATAATGACTAAGAGATAACGGTGATTCTATAATTGAGGAGAGATAACGGTGATTCCATAATGGAGGAGAGATAACGGTGATTCCATAATGGAGGGGAGATAACGGTGATTCCATAATGACTAAGAGAAAACGGTGATTCCATAATGGTAGAAACATAAGTGTGATTCCGTAATATTGGAGAGAAAACGGTAGTTCCATAATGGAGGATAGGTAACGCTGATTCCATAATGAAGGAAAGATAACGGTGATTCCATAAAGGAGGATGGATAACGGTGATTCCATAATGGAGGAGAGATAACGGTAATTCCACAATGCAGGTGTGATGACTTTGATTCCACAATGGAGGAGACATAAGTGTGATTCCATAATGGTGGAGAGATTATGGTGATTCTATAATGGTGGAGAGATAACGGTGATTCCACAATGGAGTTGTTATAAATTTGATTCCATAATGGGAGAGAGATAACGGTGATTCCATAATGGTGGAGAGATAACGGTGATTCCATAATGACTGAGAGATAACGGTGGTTCCATAATGGAGGATAGATAACGGTGATTCCATAATGGAGGAGACATAAGTGTGATTCAGTAATGGTGGAGAGATAACGGTGATTCCATAATGGAGGTTAGATAACGGTGATTCCAGAATGGAGGAGAGATAACGGTGATTCCATAATGGAGGATAGATAACGGTGATTCCACAATGGAGGTGTGATAACTTTGATTCCATAATGGCGGAGATATAAGTGTGATTCCATAATTGTCGAGAGATAACGGTGATTCCATAATGCAGGGGAGATAACGGTGATTCCATAATGACTAAGAGAAAACGGTGATTCCATAATGGTAGAAACATAAGTGTGATTCCGTAATATTGGAGAGAAAACGGTAGTTCCATAATGGAGGATAGGTAACGCTGATTCCATAATGAAGGAAAGATAACGGTGATTCCATAAAGGAGGATGGATAACGGTGATTCCATAATGGAGGAGAGATAACGGTAATTCCACAATGCAGGTGTGATGACTTTGATTCCACAATGGAGGAGACATAAGTGTGATTCCATAATGGTGGAGAGATTATGGTGATTCTATAATGGTGGAGAGATAACGGTGATTCCACAATGGAGTTGTTATAAATTTGATTCCATAATGGGAGAGAGATAACGGTGATTCCATAATGGTGGAGAGATAACGGTGATTCCATAATGACTGAGAGATAACGGTGGTTCCATAATGGAGGATAGATAACGGTGATTCCATAATGGAGGAGACATAAGTGTGATTCAGTAATGGTGGAGAGATAACGGTGATTCCATAATGGAGGTTAGATAACGGTGATTCCAGAATGGAGGAGAGATAACGGTGATTCCATAATGGAGGATAGATAACGGTGATTCCACAATGGAGGTGTGATAACTTTGATTCCATAATGGCGGAGATATAAGTGTGATTCCATAATTGTCGAGAGATAATGGTGATTCCATAATGGTGGAGAGACTATGATGATTCCATAATGGAGGAGAGTAATCGGTGATTCAATAATGACAAAGAGATAACAGTGATTACATAATGACTGAGAGATATAATTCTATAATTGAGGAGAGATAACGGTGATTCCATAATGGAGGAGAGATAACGGTGATTCCATAATAGAGCAGAGATAACGGTGATTCCATAATGGAGGGGAGATAACGGTGATTCTATAATGACTAAGAGATAACGGTTGTTCCATAATGGAGGATAGATAACGGTGATTCCATTATGGAGGAGACATAAGTGTGATTCCGTAATGGTGGAGAAATAACGGTGATTCCATAATGGAGGATAGGTAACACTGATTCCATAATGGAGGAGAGATAACGGTGATTCCATAATGAAGGATGGATAACGGTGATTCCATAATGGAGGAGAGATGACGGTGATTCCATAATGGAGGAGAGATAACGGTGATTCCACAATGGAGTTGAGATAACTTTGATTCCACAATGGGATAGAGATAGTGGTGATTCCATAATGGTGGAGAGATAACGGTGATTCCATAATGACTAAGAGATAACGGTGGTTCCATAATGGAGGATAGATAACGGTGATTCCATAATGGAGGAGACATAAGTGTGATTCAGTAATGGTGGAGAGAAAACGGTGATTCCATAATGGAGGTTATATAACGGTGATTCCAAAATGGAGGAGAGATAACGGCGATTCCATAATGGAGGCTAGATAACGGTGATTCCACAATGGAGGTGTGATAACTTTGATTCCATAATGGCGGAGATATAAGTGTGATTCCATAATTGTCGAGAGATAATGGTGATTCCATAATGGTGGAGAGACTATAATGATTCCATAATGGAGGAGAGTAATCGGTGATTCCATAATCGAGAAGAGAAAACGGTGATTCCATAATGGTAGAAACATAAGTGTGATTCCGTAATATTGGAGAGAAAACGGTAGTTCCATAATGGAGGATAGGTAACGCTGATTCCATAATGAAGGAAAGATAACGGTGATTCCATAAAGGAGGATGGATAACGGTGATTCCATAATGGAGGAGAGATAACGGTAATTCCACAATGCAGGTGTGATGACTTTGATTCCACAATGGAGGAGACATAAGTGTGATTCCATAATGGTGGAGAGATTATGGTGATTCTATAATGGTGGAGAGATAACGGTGATTCCACAATGGAGTTGTTATAAATTTGATTCCATAATGGGAGAAAGATAACGGTGATTCCATAATGGTGGAGAGATAACGGTGATTCCATAATGACTGAGAGATAACGGTGGTTCCATAATGGAGGATAGATAACGGTGATTCCATAATGGAGGAGACATAAGTGTGATTCAGTAATGGTGGAGAGATAACGGTGATTCCATAATGGAGGTTAGATAACGGTGATTCCAGAATGGAGGAGAGATAACGGTGATTCCATAATGGAGGATAGATAACGGTGATTCCACAATGGAGGTGTGATAACTTTGATTCCATAATGGCGGAGATATAAGTGTGATTCCATAATTGTCGAGAGATAATGGTGATTCCATAATGGTGGAGAGACTATGATGATTCCATAATGGAGGAGAGTAATCGGTGATTCAATAATGACAAAGAGATAACAGTGATTACATAATGACTGAGAGATATAATTCTATAATTGAGGAGAGATAACGGTGATTCCATAATGGAGGAGAGATAACGGTGATTCCATAATAGAGCAGAGATAACGGTGATTCCATAATGGAGGGGAGATAACGGTGATTCTATAATGACTAAGAGATAACGGTTGTTCCATAATGGAGGATAGATAACGGTGATTCCATTATGGAGGAGACATAAGTGTGATTCCGTAATGGTGGAGAAATAACGGTGATTCCATAATGGAGGATAGGTAACACTGATTCCATAATGGAGGAGAGATAACGGTGATTCCATAATGAAGGATGGATAACGGTGATTCCATAATGGAGGAGAGATGACGGTGATTCCATAATGGAGGAGAGATAACGGTGATTCCACAATGGAGTTGTGATAACTTTGATTCCACAATGGGATAGAGATAGTGGTGATTCCATAATGGTGGAGAGATAACGGTGATTCCATAATGACTAAGAGATAACGGAGGTTCCATAATGGAGGATAGATAACGGTGATTCCATAATGGAGGAGACATAAGTGTGATTCAGTAATGGTGGAGAGATAACGGTGATTCCAAAATGGAGGAGAGATAACGGCGATTCCATAATGGAGGCTAGATAACGGTGATTCCACAATGGAGGTGTGATAACTTTGATTCCATAATGGCGGAGATATAAGTGTGATTCCATAATTGTCGAGAGATAATGGTGATTCCATAATGGTGGAGAGACTATAATGATTCCATAATGGAGGAGAGTAATCGGTGATTCCATAATCGAGAAGAGAAATCGGTGATTCCATAATGACAAAGAGATAACGGTGATTCTATAATTGAGGAGAGATAACGGTAAATCCATAATGGAGGAGAGATAACGGTGATTCCATAATGGAGGATAGGTAACGCTGATTCCATAATGAAGGAAAGATAACGGTGATTCCATAAAGGAGGATGGATAACGGTGATTCCATAATGGAGGAGAGATAACGGTAATTCCACAATGCAGGTGTGATGACTTTGATTCCACAATGGAGGAGACATAAGTGTGATTCCATAATGGTGGAGAGATTATGGTGATTCCATAATGGTGGAGAGATAACGGTGATTCCACAATGGAGTTGTGATAACTTTGATTCCATAATGGGGGAGAGATAACGGTGATTCCATAATGGTGGAGAGATAACGGTGATTCCATAATGACTAAGAGATAACGGTGGTTCCATAATGGAGGATAGATAACGGTGATTCCATAATGGAGGAGACATAAGTGTGATTCAGTAATGGTGGAGAGATAACGGTGATTCCATAATGGAGGTTAGATAACGGTGATTCCAGAATGGAGGAGAGATAACGGTGATTCTATAATGGAGGATAGATAACGGTGATTCCACAATGGAGGTGTGATAACTTTGATTCCATAATGGCGGCGATATAAGTGTGATTCCATAATTGTCGAGAGATAATGGTGATTCCATAATGGTGGAGAGACTATGATGATTCCATAATGGAGGAGAGTAATCGGTGATTCAATAATCGAGAAGAGAAATCGGTGATTCCATAATGGTAAAGAGATAACAGTGATTCCATAATGACTGAGATAACGGTGATTCTATAATTGAGGAGAGATATCGGTAAATCCATAATGGAGGAGAGATAACGGTGATTCCATAATGGAGGATAGGTAACGCTGATTCCCTAATGGAGGAAAGATAACGGTGATTCCATAATGGAGGATGGATAACGGTGATTCAATAATGGAGGAGAGATAACGGTGATTCCACAATGCAGGTGTGATAACTTTGATTCCACATTGGAGGAGAAATAAGTGTGATTCAATAATGGTGGAGAGATTATGGTGATTCCATAGTGGTGGAGAGATAACGGTGATTCGACAATGGAGTTGTGATAACTTTGATTCCATAATGGGAGAGAGATAACGGTGATTCCTTAATGGTGGAGAGATAACGGTGATTCCTTAATGACTAAGAGATAACGGAGGTTAAATAATGGAGGATAGATAACGGTGATTCCATAATGCAGGAGACAAAAGTGTGATTCCGTAATGGTGCAGAGATAACGGTGATTCCATAATGGAGGTTAGATAACGGTGATTCCATAATGGAAGAGAGATAGCGGTGATTCCATAATGGAGGATAGATAACGGTGATTCCATAATAGAGGTGTGATAACATTGATTCCATAATGGAGGAGACATAAGTGTGATTCCATAATGGTGGAGAGATTATTGTGATTCCATAATGGTGGAGAGTTAACGGTGATTCCACAATGGAGGTGTGATAACTTTGATTCCTTAATGGGGGAGAGATAACGGTGATGCCATAATGGAGGTGTGAGAACTTTGATTCCATAATGGAGGTGTGAGAACTTTGATTCCATAATGGAGGTGTGAGAAATTTGATTCCATAATGGATGTGTGAGAACTTTGATTCCATAATGGCGGAGATATAAGTGTGATTCCATAATTGTCGAGAGATAACGGTGATTCCATAATGGTGGAGAGATTATGATGATTCCATAATGGAGGAGAGTAATCTGTGATTCTATAATCGAGAAGAGAAATCGGTGATTCCATAATGACAAAGAGATAACAGTGATTCCATAATGACTGAGAGATAACGGTGATTCTATAATTGAAGAGAGATAACAGTAAATCCATAATGGAGGAGAGATAACGGTGATTCCATAATGGAGGAGAGATAACGGTGATTCCATAATGGAGGGGAGATAACGGTGATTCCATAATGACTACGAGATAACGGTGGTTCCATAATGGAGAATAAATAACGGTGATTCCGTAATGGTGGAGAGATAATGGTAATTCCATAATGGAGGAGAGATAACGGTGATTCCATAATGGAGGATGGATAACGGTGATTCCATAATGGAGGAGAGATAACGTTGATTCCACAATGCAGGTGTGATAACTTTGATTCCATAATGGAGGAGACATAAGTGTGATTCCATAATGGTGGAGAGATAACGGTGATTCCACAATGGAGGTGTGACAACTTTGATTCCTTAATGGGGGAGAGATAACGGTGATTCCATAATGGAGGAGAGACAACGGTGATTCCATAATGGAGGTGTGAGAACTTTGATTCCATAATGTCGGATATATAAGTGTGATTCCATAATTGTGGAGAGATAATGGTGATTCCATAATGGTGGAGAGACTATGCTGATTCCATAATGGAGGAGAGTAATCGGTGATTCCATAATGACTGAGAGATAACGGTGATGCTATAATTGAGGAGTGAAAACGGTAACTCCATAATGGAGGAGAGATAACGGTGATTCTATAATTGAGGAGTGAAAACGGTAACTCCATAATGGAGGAGAGATAACGGTGATTCCATAATGGAGGGGAGATAACGGTGATTCCGTAATGGTGGAGAGATAACGGTGATTCCATAATGGAGGATAGGTAACGCTGATTCCATAATGGAGGAGAGATAACGGTGATTCCATAATGGAGGATGGATAACGGCGATTCCATAATGGAGGAGAGATAACGGTGATTCCACAATGCAGGTGTGATAACGTTGATTCCATAATGGAGGAGACATAATTGTGATTCCACAATGGAGGAGACATAAGTGTGATTCCGTAATGGTGGAGAGATAACGGAGATTCCACAATGCAGGTGTGATAACTTTGATTCCATAATGGAGGAGACATAAGTGTGATTCCATAATGGTGGAGAGATTATGGTGATTCCATAATGACTAAGAGATAATGGTGATTCCATAATGGATGAGAGATGACGGTGATTCCATAATGGAGGTGTGAGAACTTTGATTCCTTAATTGGGGAGAGATAACGGTGATTCCAAAATCTTGGAGAGATAACGGTGATTCCATAATGACGAAGAGATAACGGTGGTTCCATAATGGAGGAGAGATGACGGTGACTCCATAATGGAGGAGAGACTATGATGATTCCATAATGGAGGAGAGTAATCGGTGATTCCATAATCGAGAAGAGAAATCGGTGATTCCATAATCGAGAAGAGAAATCGGTGATTCGTTAATACAAATACAAATACAAATACAAATACAACGCCACAACAGGCAAAATGCCCAACGAGGTGGCTGATAAAAAGATGCCCATAAAAATATGGTTGTCATATGTTTCAAAAATACAGCAACCCAATTAAAAATGCAATTAACACAAATTACAAACAATATATACACATGATAAAATATTATACAATGCCCATAAAGAATACTTATGGTTGTCTTATTCTAAGAATGGATAGCTTCTCGATTTACCCCAACATGTTTATCGTATTTCTTTTTAAACGTGTCAATTGTGTTACAATTTACTACCTCCGGGGGTAAGCTATTCCATTTATTAACAACCCTATTGGAGAAAAATTCCCTGCGACACCATAACCTTGCATTGTCCCTCACCAATCGATACTGGTGTCTTCTTGTAAAAGCAGTCGATTGGCGGTGTACTAAAAGTTCATGGTCCATCCTATCCATCCCATTGAAAATTTTGAACACTTCGATCATATCTCCTCGACACACTTAATGACAAAGAGATAACAGTGATTCCATAATGACTAAGAGATAACGGTGATTCTATAATTGAGGAGAGATAACGGTGATTCCATAATGGAGGAGAGATAACGGTGAATCCATAATGGAGGGGAGATAACGGTGATTCCATAATGACTATGAGAAAACGGTGATTCCATAATGGTAGAAACATAAGTGTGATTCCGTAATATTGGAGAGAAAACGGTAGTTCCATAATGGAGGATAGGTAACGCTGATTCCATAATGAAGGAAAGATAACGGTGATTCCATAAAGGAGGATGGATAACGGTGATTCCATAATGGAGGAGAGATAACGGTAATTCCACAATGCAGGTGTGATGACTTTGATTCCACAATGGAGGAGACATAAGTGTGATTCCATAATGGTGGAGAGATTATGGTGATTCTATAATGGTGGAGAGATAACGGTGATTCCACAATGGAGTTGTTATAACTTTGATTCCATAATGGGAGAGAGATAACGGTGATTCCATAATGGTGGAGAGATAACGGTGATTCCATAATGACTAAGAGATAACGGTGGTTCCATAATGGAGGATAGATAACGGTGATTCCATAATGGAGGAGACATAAGTGTGATTTAGTAATGGTGGACAGATAACGGTGATTCCATAATGGAGGTTAGATAACGGTGATTCCAGAATGGAGGAGAGATAACGGTGATTCCATAATGGAGGATAGATAACGGTGATTCCACAATGGAGGTGTGATAACTTTGATTCCATAATGGCGGAGATATAAGTGTGATTCCATAATTGTCGAGAGATAATGGTGATTCCATAATGGTGGAGAGACTATGATGATTCCATAATGGAATAGAGTAATCGGTGATTCAATAATCGAGCAGAGAAATCGGTGATTCCATAATGGTAAAGAGATAACAGTGATTCCATAATGACTGAGATAACGGTGATTCTATAATTGAGGAGAGATATCGGTAAATCCATAATGGAGGAGAGATAACGGTGATTCCATAATGGAGGATAGGTAACACTGATTCCATAATGGAGGAGAGATAACGGTGATTCCATAATGGAGGATGGATAACGGTGATTCCATAATGGTGGAGAGATAACGGTGATTCCACAATGGAGTTGTGATAACTTTGATTCCACAATGGGATAGAGATAGTGGTGATTCCACAATGGTGGAGAGATAACGGAGATTCCATAATGACTAAGAGATAACGGTGGTTCCATAATGGAGGATAGATAACGGTGATTCCATAATAGAGGAGACATAAGTGTGATTCCGTAATGGTGGAGAGATAACGGTGATTCCATAATGGAGGTTAGATAACGGTGATTCCAGAATGGAGGAGAGATAACGGCGATTCCATAATGGAGGATAGATAACGGTGATTCCACAATGGAGGTGTGATAACTTTGATTCCATAATGGCGGAGATATAAGTGTGATTCCATAATTGTCGAGAGATAATGGTGATTCCATAATGGTGGAGAGACTATAATGATTCCATAATGGAGGAGAGTAATCGGTGATTCCATAATCGAGAAGAGAAATCGATGATTCCATAATGACAAAGAGATAACAGTGATTCCATAATGACTGAGAGATAACGGTGATTCTATAATTGAGGAGAGATAACGGTAAATCCATAATGGAGGAGAGATAACGGTGATTCCATAATGGAGGATAGGTAACGCTGATTCCATAATGGAGGAAAGATAACGGTGATTCCATAATGGAGGATGGATAACGGTGATTCCATAATGGAGGAGAGATAACGGTGATTCCACAATGCAGGTGTGATAACTTTGATTCCACATTGGAGGAGACATAAGTGTGATTCCATAATGGTGGAGAGATTATGGTGATTCCATAATGGTGGAGAGATAACGGTGATTCCACAATGGAGTTGTGATAAATTTGATTCCATAATGGTGGAGAGATAACGGTGATTCCATAATGGTGGAGAGATAACGGTGATTCCATAATGGAGGAGAGATAACGGTGATTCCATAATGGAGGAGAGATAACGGTGATTCGATAATGGAGGAGAGATAACGGAGATTCCACAATGCAGGTGTGATAACTTTGATTCCATAATGGAGGAGACATAAGTGTTATTCCATAATGGTGGAGAGATTATGGTGATTCCATAATGACTAAGAGATAATGGTGATTCCATAATGGATGAGAGATGACGGTGATTCCATAATGACTAAGAGATAATGGTGATTCCATAATGGATGAGAGATGACGGTGATTCCATAATGGAGGTGTGAGAACTTTGATTCCTTAATTGGGGAGAGATAACGGTGATTCCAAAATGGTGGAGAGATAACGGTGATTCCATAATGACGAAGAGATAACGGTGGTTCCATAATGGAGGAGAGATGACGGTGACTCCATAATGGAGGAGAGACTATGATGATTCCATAATGGAGGAGAGTAATCGGTGATTCCATAATCGAGAAGAGAAATCGGTGATTCGTTAATACAAATACAAATACAAATACAAATACAAATACAACGCCACAACAGGCAAAATGCCCAACGAGGTGGCTGATAAAAAGATGCCCATAAAAATATGGTTGTCATATGTTTCAAAAATACAGCAACCCAATTAAAAATGCAATTAACACAAATTACAAACAATATATACACATGATAAAATATTATACAATGCCCATAAAGAATACTTATGGTTGTCTTATTCTAAGAATGGATAGCTTCTCGATTTACCCCAACATGTTTATCGTATTTCTTTTTAAACGTGTCAATTGTGTTACAATTTACTACCTCCGGGGGTAAGCTATTCCATTTATTAACAACCCTATTGGAGAAAAATTCCCTGCGACACCATAACCTTGCATTGTCCCTCACCAATCGATACTGGTGTCTTCTTGTAAAAGCAGTCGATTGGCGGTGTACTAAAAGTTCATGGTCCATCCTATCCATCCCATTGAAAATTTTGAACACTTCGATCATATCTCCTCGACACACTTAATGACAAAGAGATAACAGTGATTCCATAATGACTAAGAGATAACGGTGATTCTATAATGGAGGAGAGATAACGGTGATTCCATAATGGAGGGGAGATAACGGTGATTCCATAATGACTATGAGAAAACGGTGATTCCATAATGGTAGAAACATAAGTGTGATTCCGTAATATTGGAGAGAAAACGGTAGTTCCATAATGGAGGATAGGTAACGCTGATTCCATAATGAAGGAAAGATAACGGTGATTCCATAAAGGAGGATGGATAACGGTGATTCCATAATGGAGGAGAGATAACGGTAATTCCACAATGCAGGTGTGATGACTTTGATTCCACAATGGAGGAGACATAAGTGTGATTCCATAATGGTGGAGAGATTATGGTGATTCTATAATGGTGGAGAGATAACGGTGATTCCACAATGGAGTTGTTATAACTTTGATTCCATAATGGGAGAGAGATAACGGTGATTCCATAATGGTGGAGAGATAACGGTGATTCCATAATGACTAAGAGATAACGGTGGTTCCATAATGGAGGATAGATAACGGTGATTCCATAATGGAGGAGACATAAGTGTGATTTAGTAATGGTGGAGAGATAACGGTGATTCCATAATGGAGGTTAGATAACGGTGATTCCAGAATGGAGGAGAGATAACGGTGATTCCATAATGGAGGATAGATAACGGTGATTCCACAATGGAGGTGTGATAACTTTGATTCCATAATGGCGGAGATATAAGTGTGATTCCATAATTGTCGAGAGATAACGGTGATTCCATAATGGTGGAGAGACTATGATGATTCCATAATGGAATAGAGTAATCGGTGATTCAATAATCGAGCAGAGAAATCGGTGATTCCATAATGGTAAAGAGATAACAGTGATTCCATAATGACTGAGATAACGGTGATTCTATAATTGAGGAGAGATTTCGGTAAATCCATAATGGAGGAGAGATAACGGTGATTCCATAATGGAGCATAGGTAACGCTGATTCCATAATGGAGGAAAGATAACGGTGATTCCTTAATGGAGGATGGATAACGGTGATTCCATAATGGAGGAGAGATAACGGTGATTCCACAATGCAGGTGTAATAACTTTGATTCCACATTGGAGGAGACATAAGTGTGATTCCATAATGGTGGAGAGATTATGGTGATTCCATAATGGTGGAGAGATAACGGTGATTCCACAATGGAGTTGTGATAACTTTGATTCCATAATGGGGGAGAGATAACGGTGATTCCATAATGGTGGAGAGATAACGGTGATTCCATAATGACTAAGAGATAACGGTGATTCCATAATGGAGGAGAGATAACGGTGATTCCATAATGGAGGATGGATAACGGTGATTCCATAATGGAGGAGAGATAACGGAGATTCCACAATGCAGGTGTGATAACTTTGATTCCATAATGGAGGAGACATAAGTGTGATTCCATAATGGTGGAGAGATTATGGTGATTCCATAATGACTAAGAGATAATGGTGATTCCATAATGGATGAGAGATGACGGTGATTCCATAATGGAGGTGTGAGAACTTTGATTCCTTAATTGGGGAGAGATAACGGTGATTCCAAAATGGTGGAGAGATAACGGTGATTCCATAATGACGAAGAGATAACGGTGGTTCCTTAATGGAGGAGAGATGACGGTGACTCCATAATGGAGGAGAGACTATGATGATTCCATAATGGAGGAGAGTAATCGGTGATTCCATAATCGAGAAGAGAAATCGGTGATTCCATAATCGAGAAGAGAAATCGGTGATTCGTTAATACAAATACAAATACAAATACAAATACAACGCCACAACAGGCAAAATGCCCAACGAGGTGGCTGATAAAAAGATGCCCATAAAAATATGGTTGTCATATGTTTCAAAAATACAGCAACCCAATTAAAAATGCAATTAACACAAATTACAAACAATATATACACATGATAAAATATTATACAATGCCCATAAAGAATACTTATGGTTGTCTTATTCTAAGAATGGATAGCTTCTCGATTTACCCCAACATGTTTATCGTATTTCTTTTTAAACGTGTCAATTGTGTTACAATTTACTACCTCCGGGGGTAAGCTATTCCATTTATTAACAACCCTATTGGAGAAAAATTCCCTGCGACACCATAACCTTGCATTGTCCCTCACTAATCGATACTGGTGTCTTCTTGTAAAAGCAGTCGATAGGCGGTGTACTAAAAGTTCATGGTCCATCCTATCCATCCCATTGAAAATTTTGAACACTTCGATCATATCTCCTCGACACACTTAATGACAAAGAGATAACAGTGATTCCATAATGACTAAGAGATAACGGTGATTCTATAATTGAGGAGAGATAATGGTGATTCCATAATGGTGGAGAGACTATGATGATTCCATAATGGAATAGAGTAATCGGTGATTCAATAATCGAGCAGAGAAATCGGTGATTCCATAATGGTAAAGAGATAACAGTGATTCCATAATGACTGAGATAACGGTGATTCTATAATTGAGGAGAGATATCGGTAAATCCATAATGGAGGAGAGATAACGGTGATTCCATAATGGAGGATAGGTAACACTGATTCCATAATGGAGGAGAGATAACGGTGATTCCATAATGGAGGATGGATAACGGTGATTCCATAATGGTGGAGAGATAACGGTGATTCCACAATGGAGTTGTGATAACTTTGATTCCACAATGGGATAGAGATAGTGGTGATTCCATAATGGTGGAGAGATAACGGAGATTCCATAATGACTAAGAGATAACGGTGGTTCCATAATGGAGGATAGATAACGGTGATTCCATAATGGAGGAGACATAAGTGTGATTCCGTAATGGTGGAGAGATAACGGTGATTCCATAATGGAGGTTAGATAACGGTGATTCCAGAATGGAGGAGAGATAACGGCGATTCCATAATGGAGGATAGATAACGGTGATTCCACAATGGAGGTGTGATAACTTTGATTCCATAATGGCGGAGATATAAGTGTGATTCCATAATTGTCGAGAGATAATGGTGATTCCATAATGGTGGAGAGACTATAATGATTCCATAATGGAGGAGAGTAATCGGTGATTCCATAATCGAGAAGAGAAATCGATGATTCCATAATGACAAAGAGATAACAGTGATTCCATAATGACTGAGAGATAACGGTGATTCTATAATTGAGGAGAGATAACGGTAAATCCATAATGGAGGAGAGATAACGGTGATTCCATAATGGAGGATAGGTAACGCTGATTCCATAATGGAGGAAAGATAACGGTGATTCCATAATGGAGGATGGATAACGGTGATTCCATAATGGAGGAGAGATAACGGTGATTCCACAATGCAGGTGTGATAACTTTGATTCCACATTGGAGGAGACATAAGTGTGATTCCATAATGGTGGAGAGATTATGGTGATTCCATAATGGTGGAGAGATAACGGTGATTCCACAATGGAGTTGTGATAAATTTGATTCCATAATGGTGGAGAGATAACGGTGATTCCATAATGGTGGAGAGATAACGGTGATTCCATAATGGAGGAGAGATAACGGTGATTCCATAATGGAGGATGGATAACGGTGATTCGATAATGGAGGAGAGATAACGGAGATTCCACAATGCAGGTGTGATAACTTTGATTCCATAATGGAGGAGACATAAGTGTTATTCCATAATGGTGGAGAGATTATGGTGATTCCATAATGACTAAGAGATAATGGTGATTCCATAATGGATGAGAGATGACGGTGATTCCATAATGACTAAGAGATAATGGTGATTCCATAATGGATGAGAGATGACGGTGATTCCATAATGGAGGTGTGAGAACTTTGATTCCTTAATTGGGGAGAGATAACGGTGATTCCAAAATGGTGGAGAGATAACGGTGATTCCATAATGACGAAGAGATAACGGTGGTTCCATAATGGAGGAGAGATGACGGTGACTCCATAATGGAGGAGAGACTATGATGATTCCATAATGGAGGAGAGTAATCGGTGATTCCATAATCGAGAAGAGAAATCGGTGATTCGTTAATACAAATACAAATACAAATACAAATACAACGCCACAACAGGCAAAATGCCCAACGAGGTGGCTGATAAAAAGATGCCCATAAAAATATGGTTGTCATATGTTTCAAAAATACAGCAACCCAATTAAAAATGCAATTAACACAAATTACAAACAATATATACACATGATAAAATATTATACAATGCCCATAAAGAATACTTATGGTTGTCTTATTCTAAGAATGGATAGCTTCTCGATTTACCCCAACATGTTTATCGTATTTCTTTTTAAACGTGTCAATTGTGTTACAATTTACTACCTCCGGGGGTAAGCTATTCCATTTATTAACAACCCTATTGGAGAAAAATTCCCTGCGACACCATAACCTTGCATTGTCCCTCACCAATCGATACTGGTGTCTTCTTGTAAAAGCAGTCGATTGGCGGTGTACTAAAAGTTCATGGTCCATCCTATCCATCCCATTGAAAATTTTGAACACTTCGATCATATCTCCTCGACACACTTAATGACAAAGAGATAACAGTGATTCCATAATGACTAAGAGATAACGGTGATTCTATAATGGAGGAGAGATAACGGTGATTCCATAATGGAGGGGAGATAACGGTGATTCCATAATGACTATGAGAAAACGGTGATTCCATAATGGTAGAAACATAAGTGTGATTCCGTAATATTGGAGAGAAAACGGTAGTTCCATAATGGAGGATAGGTAACGCTGATTCCATAATGAAGGAAAGATAACGGTGATTCCATAAAGGAGGATGGATAACGGTGATTCCATAATGGAGGAGAGATAACGGTAATTCCACAATGCAGGTGTGATGACTTTGATTCCACAATGGAGGAGACATAAGTGTGATTCCATAATGGTGGAGAGATTATGGTGATTCTATAATGGTGGAGAGATAACGGTGATTCCACAATGGAGTTGTTATAACTTTGATTCCATAATGGGAGAGAGATAACGGTGATTCCATAATGGTGGAGAGATAACGGTGATTCCATAATGACTAAGAGATAACGGTGGTTCCATAATGGAGGATAGATAACGGTGATTCCATAATGGAGGAGACATAAGTGTGATTTAGTAATGGTGGAGAGATAACGGTGATTCCATAATGGAGGTTAGATAACGGTGATTCCAGAATGGAGGAGAGATAACGGTGATTCCATAATGGAGGATAGATAACGGTGATTCCACAATGGAGGTGTGATAACTTTGATTCCATAATGGCGGAGATATAAGTGTGATTCCATAATTGTCGAGAGATAATGGTGATTCCATAATGGTGGAGAGACTATAATGATTCCATAATGGAGGAGAGTAATCGGTGATTCCATAATCGAGAAGAGAAATCGATGATTCCATAATGACAAAGAGATAACAGTGATTCCATAATGACTGAGAGATAACGGTGATTCTATAATTGAGGAGAGATAACGGTAAATCCATAATGGAGGAGAGATAACGGTGATTCCATAATGGAGGATAGGTAACGCTGATTCCATAATGGAGGAAAGATAACGGTGATTCCATAATGGAGGATGGATAACGGTGATTCCATAATGGAGGAGAGATAACGGTGATTCCACAATGCAGGTGTGATAACTTTGATTCCACATTGGAGGAGACATAAGTGTGATTCCATAATGGTGGAGAGATTATGGTGATTCCATAATGGTGGAGAGATAACGGTGATTCCACAATGGAGTTGTGATAAATTTGATTCCATAATGGTGGAGAGATAACGGTGATTCCATAATGGTGGAGAGATAACGGTGATTCCATAATGGAGGAGAGATAACGGTGATTCCATAATGGAGGATGGATAACGGTGATTCGATAATGGAGGAGAGATAACGGAGATTCCACAATGCAGGTGTGATAACTTTGATTCCATAATGGAGGAGACATAAGTGTTATTCCATAATGGTGGAGAGATTATGGTGATTCCATAATGACTAAGAGATAATGGTGATTCCATAATGGATGAGAGATGACGGTGATTCCATAATGACTAAGAGATAATGGTGATTCCATAATGGATGAGAGATGACGGTGATTCCATAATGGAGGTGTGAGAACTTTGATTCCTTAATTGGGGAGAGATAACGGTGATTCCAAAATGGTGGAGAGATAACGGTGATTCCATAATGACGAAGAGATAACGGTGGTTCCATAATGGAGGAGAGATGACGGTGACTCCATAATGGAGGAGAGACTATGATGATTCCATAATGGAGGAGAGTAATCGGTGATTCCATAATCGAGAAGAGAAATCGGTGATTCGTTAATACAAATACAAATACAAATACAAATACAACGCCACAACAGGCAAAATGCCCAACGAGGTGGCTGATAAAAAGATGCCCATAAAAATATGGTTGTCATATGTTTCAAAAATACAGCAACCCAATTAAAAATGCAATTAACACAAATTACAAACAATATATACACATGATAAAATATTATACAATGCCCATAAAGAATACTTATGGTTGTCTTATTCTAAGAATGGATAGCTTCTCGATTTACCCCAACATGTTTATCGTATTTCTTTTTAAACGTGTCAATTGTGTTACAATTTACTACCTCCGGGGGTAAGCTATTCCATTTATTAACAACCCTATTGGAGAAAAATTCCCTGCGACACCATAACCTTGCATTGTCCCTCACCAATCGATACTGGTGTCTTCTTGTAAAAGCAGTCGATTGGCGGTGTACTAAAAGTTCATGGTCCATCCTATCCATCCCATTGAAAATTTTGAACACTTCGATCATATCTCCTCGACACACTTAATGACAAAGAGATAACAGTGATTCCATAATGACTAAGAGATAACAGTGATTCTATAATGGAGGAGAGATAACGGTGATTCCATAATGGAGGGGAGATAACGGTGATTCCATAATGACTATGAGAAAACGGTGATTCCATAATGGTAGAAACATAAGTGTGATTCCGTAATATTGGAGAGAAAACGGTAGTTCCATAATGGAGGATAGGTAACGCTGATTCCATAATGAAGGAAAGATAACGGTGATTCCATAAAGGAGGATGGATAACGGTGATTCCATAATGGAGGAGAGATAACGGTAATTCCACAATGCAGGTGTGATGACTTTGATTCCACAATGGAGGAGACATAAGTGTGATTCCATAATGGTGGAGAGATTATGGTGATTCTATAATGGTGGAGAGATAACGGTGATTCCACAATGGAGTTGTTATAACTTTGATTCCATAATGGGAGAGAGATAACGGTGATTCCATAATGGTGGAGAGATAACGGTGATTCCATAATGACTAAGAGATAACGGTGGTTCCATAATGGAGGATAGATAACGGTGATTCCATAATGGAGGAGACATAAGTGTGATTTAGTAATGGTGGAGAGATAACGGTGATTCCATAATGGAGGTTAGATAACGGTGATTCCAGAATGGAGGAGAGATAACGGTGATTCCATAATGGAGGATAGATAACGGTGATTCCACAATGGAGGTGTGATAACTTTGATTCCATAATGGCGGAGATATAAGTGTGATTCCATAATTGTCGAGAGATAATGGTGATTCCATAATGGTGGAGAGACTATAATGATTCCATAATGGAGGAGAGTAATCGGTGATTCCATAATCGAGAAGAGAAATCGATGATTCCATAATGACAAAGAGATAACAGTGATTCCATAATGACTGAGAGATAACGGTGATTCTATAATTGAGGAGAGATAACGGTAAATCCATAATGGAGGAGAGATAACGGTGATTCCATAATGGAGGATAGGTAACGCTGATTCCATAATGGAGGAAAGATAACGGTGATTCCATAATGGAGGATGGATAACGGTGATTCCATAATGGAGGAGAGATAACGGTGATTCCACAATGCAGGTGTGATAACTTTGATTCCACATTGGAGGAGACATAAGTGTGATTCCATAATGGTGGAGAGATTATGGTGATTCCATAATGGTGGAGAGATAACGGTGATTCCACAATGGAGTTGTGATAAATTTGATTCCATAATGGTGGAGAGATAACGGTGATTCCATAATGGTGGAGAGATAACGGTGATTCCATAATGGAGGAGAGATAACGGTGATTCCATAATGGAGGATGGATAACGGTGATTCGATAATGGAGGAGAGATAACGGAGATTCCACAATGCAGGTGTGATAACTTTGATTCCATAATGGAGGAGACATAAGTGTTATTCCATAATGGTGGAGAGATTATGGTGATTCCATAATGACTAAGAGATAATGGTGATTCCATAATGGATGAGAGATGACGGTGATTCCATAATGACTAAGAGATAATGGTGATTCCATAATGGATGAGAGATGACGGTGATTCCATAATGGAGGTGTGAGAACTTTGATTCCTTAATTGGGGAGAGATAACGGTGATTCCAAAATGGTGGAGAGATAACGGTGATTCCATAATGACGAAGAGATAACGGTGGTTCCATAATGGAGGAGAGATGACGGTGACTCCATAATGGAGGAGAGACTATGATGATTCCATAATGGAGGAGAGTAATCGGTGATTCCATAATCGAGAAGAGAAATCGGTGATTCGTTAATACAAATACAAATACAAATACAAATACAACGCCACAACAGGCAAAATGCCCAACGAGGTGGCTGATAAAAAGATGCCCATAAAAATATGGTTGTCATATGTTTCAAAAATACAGCAACCCAATTAAAAATGCAATTAACACAAATTACAAACAATATATACACATGATAAAATATTATACAATGCCCATAAAGAATACTTATGGTTGTCTTATTCTAAGAATGGATAGCTTCTCGATTTACCCCAACATGTTTATCGTATTTCTTTTTAAACGTGTCAATTGTGTTACAATTTACTACCTCCGGGGGTAAGCTATTCCATTTATTAACAACCCTATTGGAGAAAAATTCCCTGCGACACCATAACCTTGCATTGTCCCTCACCAATCGATACTGGTGTCTTCTTGTAAAAGCAGTCGATTGGCGGTGTACTAAAAGTTCATGGTCCATCCTATCCATCCCATTGAAAATTTTGAACACTTCGATCATATCTCCTCGACACACTTAATGACAAAGAGATAACAGTGATTCCATAATGACTAAGAGATAACGGTGATTCTATAATGGAGGAGAGATAACGGTGATTCCATAATGGAGGGGAGATAACGGTGATTCCATAATGACTATGAGAAAACGGTGATTCCATAATGGTAGAAACATAAGTGTGATTCCGTAATATTGGAGAGAAAACGGTAGTTCCATAATGGAGGATAGGTAACGCTGATTCCATAATGAAGGAAAGATAACGGTGATTCCATAAAGGAGGATGGATAACGGTGATTCCATAATGGAGGAGAGATAACGGTAATTCCACAATGCAGGTGTGATGACTTTGATTCCACAATGGAGGAGACATAAGTGTGATTCCATAATGGTGGAGAGATTATGGTGATTCTATAATGGTGGAGAGATAACGGTGATTCCACAATGGAGTTGTTATAACTTTGATTCCATAATGGGAGAGAGATAACGGTGATTCCATAATGGTGGAGAGATAACGGTGATTCCATAATGACTAAGAGATAACGGTGGTTCCATAATGGAGGATAGATAACGGTGATTCCATAATGGAGGAGACATAAGTGTGATTTAGTAATGGTGGAGAGATAACGGTGATTCCATAATGGAGGTTAGATAACGGTGATTCCAGAATGGAGGAGAGATAACGGTGATTCCATAATGGAGGATAGATAACGGTGATTCCACAATGGAGGTGTGATAACTTTGATTCCACAATGGCGGAGATATAAGTGTGATTCCATAATTGTCGAGAGATAATGGTGATTCCATAATGGTGGAGAGACTATGATGATTCCATAATGGAATAGAGTAATCGGTGATTCAATAATCGAGCAGAGAAATCGGTGATTCCATAATGGTAAAGAGATAACAGTGATTCCATAATGACTGAGATAACGGTGATTCTATAATTGAGGAGAGATTTCGGTAAATCCATAATGGAGGAGAGATAACGGTGATTCCATAATGGAGGATAGGTAACGCTGATTCCATAATGGAGGAAAGATAACGGTGATTCCTTAATGGAGGATGGATAACGGTGATTCCATAATGGAGGAGAGATAACGGTGATTCCACAATGCAGGTGTAATAACTTTGATTCCACATTGGAGGAGACATAAGTGTGATTCCATAATGGTGGAGAGATTATGGTGATTCTATAATGGTGGAGAGATAACGGTGATTCCACAATGGAGTTGTTATAACTTTGATTCCATAATGGGAGAGAGATAACGGTGATTCCATAATGGTGGAGAGATAACGGTGATTCCATAATGACTAAGAGATAACGGTGGTTCCATAATGGAGGATAGATAACGGTGATTCCATAATGGAGGAGACATAAGTGTGATTTAGTAATGGTGGAGAGATAACGGTGATTCCATAATGGAGGTTAGATAACGGTGATTCCAGAATGGAGGAGAGATAACGGTGATTCCATAATGGAGGATAGATAACGGTGATTCCACAATGGAGGTGTGATAACTTTGATTCCATAATGGCGGAGATATAAGTGTGATTCCATAATTGTCGAGAGATAATGGTGATTCCATAATGGTGGAGAGACTATAATGATTCCATAATGGAGGAGAGTAATCGGTGATTCCATAATCGAGAAGAGAAATCGATGATTCCATAATGACAAAGAGATAACAGTGATTCCATAATGACTGAGAGATAACGGTGATTCTATAATTGAGGAGAGATAACGGTAAATCCATAATGGAGGAGAGATAACGGTGATTCCATAATGGAGGATAGGTAACGCTGATTCCATAATGGAGGAAAGATAACGGTGATTCCATAATGGAGGATGGATAACGGTGATTCCATAATGGAGGAGAGATAACGGTGATTCCACAATGCAGGTGTGATAACTTTGATTCCACATTGGAGGAGACATAAGTGTGATTCCATAATGGTGGAGAGATTATGGTGATTCCATAATGGTGGAGAGATAACGGTGATTCCACAATGGAGTTGTGATAAATTTGATTCCATAATGGTGGAGAGATAACGGTGATTCCATAATGGTGGAGAGATAACGGTGATTCCATAATGGAGGAGAGATAACGGTGATTCCATAATGGAGGATGGATAACGGTGATTCGATAATGGAGGAGAGATAACGGAGATTCCACAATGCAGGTGTGATAACTTTGATTCCATAATGGAGGAGACATAAGTGTTATTCCATAATGGTGGAGAGATTATGGTGATTCCATAATGACTAAGAGATAATGGTGATTCCATAATGGATGAGAGATGACGGTGATTCCATAATGACTAAGAGATAATGGTGATTCCATAATGGATGAGAGATGACGGTGATTCCATAATGGAGGTGTGAGAACTTTGATTCCTTAATTGGGGAGAGATAACGGTGATTCCAAAATGGTGGAGAGATAACGGTGATTCCATAATGACGAAGAGATAACGGTGGTTCCATAATGGAGGAGAGATGACGGTGACTCCATAATGGAGGAGAGACTATGATGATTCCATAATGGAGGAGAGTAATCGGTGATTCCATAATCGAGAAGAGAAATCGGTGATTCGTTAATACAAATACAAATACAAATACAAATACAACGCCACAACAGGCAAAATGCCCAACGAGGTGGCTGATAAAAAGATGCCCATAAAAATATGGTTGTCATATGTTTCAAAAATACTGCAACCCAATTAAAAATGCAATTAACACAAATTACAAACAATATATACACATGATAAAATATTATACAATGCCCATAAAGAATACTTATGGTTGTCTTATTCTAAGAATGGATAGCTTCTCGATTTACCCCAACATGTTTATCGTATTTCTTTTTAAACGTGTCAATTGTGTTACAATTTACTACCTCCGGGGGTAAGCTATTCCATTTATTAACAACCCTATTGGAGAAAAATTCCCTGCGACACCATAACCTTGCATTGTCCCTCACCAATCGATACTGGTGTCTTCTTGTAAAAGCAGTCGATTGGCGGTGTACTAAAAGTTCATGGTCCATCCTATCCATCCCATTGAAAATTTTGAACACTTCGATCATATCTCCTCGACACACTTAATGACAAAGAGATAACAGTGATTCCATAATGACTAAGAGATAACGGTGATTCTATAATGGAGGAGAGATAACGGTGATTCCATAATGGAGGGGAGATAACGGTGATTCCATAATGACTATGAGAAAACGGTGATTCCATAATGGTAGAAACATAAGTGTGATTCCGTAATATTGGAGAGAAAACGGTAGTTCCATAATGGAGGATAGGTAACGCTGATTCCATAATGAAGGAAAGATAACGGTGATTCCATAAAGGAGGATGGATAACGGTGATTCCATAATGGAGGAGAGATAACGGTAATTCCACAATGCAGGTGTGATGACTTTGATTCCACAATGGAGGAGACATAAGTGTGATTCCATAATGGTGGAGAGATTATGGTGATTCTATAATGGTGGAGAGATAACGGTGATTCCACAATGGAGTTGTTATAACTTTGATTCCATAATGGGAGAGAGATAACGGTGATTCCATAATGGTGGAGAGATAACGGTGATTCCATAATGACTAAGAGATAACGGTGGTTCCATAATGGAGGATAGATAACGGTGATTCCATAATGGAGGAGACATAAGTGTGATTTAGTAATGGTGGAGAGATAACGGTGATTCCATAATGGAGGTTAGATAACGGTGATTCCAGAATGGAGGAGAGATAACGGTGATTCCATAATGGAGGATAGATAACGGTGATTCCACAATGGAGGTGTGATAACTTTGATTCCACAATGGCGGAGATATAAGTGTGATTCCATAATTGTCGAGAGATAATGGTGATTCCATAATGGTGGAGAGACTATGATGATTCCATAATGGAATAGAGTAATCGGTGATTCAATAATCGAGCAGAGAAATCGGTGATTCCATAATGGTAAAGAGATAACAGTGATTCCATAATGACTGAGATAACGGTGATTCTATAATTGAGGAGAGATTTCGGTAAATCCATAATGGAGGAGAGATAACGGTGATTCCATAATGGAGGATAGGTAACGCTGATTCCATAATGGAGGAAAGATAACGGTGATTCCTTAATGGAGGATGGATAACGGTGATTCCATAATGGAGGAGAGATAACGGTGATTCCACAATGCAGGTGTAATAACTTTGATTCCACATTGGAGGAGACATAAGTGTGATTCCATAATGGTGGAGAGATTATGGTGATTCCATAATGGTGGAGAGATAACGGTGATTCCACAATGGAGTTGTGATAACTTTGATTCCATAATGGGGGAGAGATAACGGTGATTCCATAATGGTGGAGAGATAACGGTGATTCCATAATGACTAAGAGATAACGGTGATTCCATAATGGAGGAGAGATAACGGTGATTCCATAATGGAGGATGGATAACGGTGATTCCATAATGGAGGAGAGATAACGCAGATTCCACAATGCAGGTGTGATAACTTTGATTCCATAATGGAGGAGACATAAGTGTGATTCCATAATGGTGGAGAGATTATGGTGATTCCATAATGACTAAGAGATAATGGTGATTCCATAATGGATGAGAGATGACGGTGATTCCATAATGGAGGTGTGAGAACTTTGATTCCTTAATTGGGGAGAGATAACGGTGATTCCAAAATGGTGGAGAGATAACGGTGATTCCATAATGACGAAGAGATAACGGTGGTTCCATAATGGAGGAGAGATGACGGTGACTCCATAATGGAGGAGAGACTATGATGATTCCATAATGGAGGAGAGTAATCGGTGATTCCATAATCGAGAAGAGAAATCGGTGATTCGTTAATACAAATACAAATACAAATACAAATACAACGCCACAACAGGCAAAATGCCCAACGAGGTGGCTGATAAAAAGATGCCCATAAAAATATGGTTGTCATATGTTTCAAAAATACAGCAACCCAATTAAAAATGCAATTAACACAAATTACAAACAATATATACACATGATAAAATATTATACAATGCCCATAAAGAATACTTATGGTTGTCTTATTCTAAGAATGGATAGCTTCTCGATTTACCCCAACATGTTTATCGTATTTCTTTTTAAACGTGTCAATTGTGTTACAATTTACTACCTCCGGGGGTAAGCTATTCCATTTATTAACAACCCTATTGGAGAAAAATTCCCTGCGACACCATAACCTTGCATTGTCCCTCACCAATCGATACTGGTGTCTTCTTGTAAAAGCAGTCGATAGGCGGTGTACTAAAAGTTCATGGTCCATCCTATCCATCCCATTGAAAATTTTGAACACTTCGATCATATCTCCTCGACACACTTAATGACAAAGAGATAACAGTGATTCCATAATGACTAAGAGATAACGGTGATTCTATAATTGAGGAGAGATAACGGTGATTCCATAATGGAGGAGAGATAACGGTGAATCCATAATGGAGGGGAGATAACGGTGATTCCATAATGACTATGAGAAAACGGTGATTCCATAATGGTAGAAACATAAGTGTGATTCCGTAATATTGGAGAGAAAACGGTAGTTCCATAATGGAGGATAGGTAACGCTGATTCCATAATGAAGGAAAGATAACGGTGATTCCATAAAGGAGGATGGATAACGGTGATTCCATAATGGAGGAGAGATAACGGTAATTCCACAATGCAGGTGTGATGACTTTGATTCCACAATGGAGGAGACATAAGTGTGATTCCATAATGGTGGAGAGATTATGGTGATTCTATAATGGTGGAGAGATTATGGTGATTCTATAATGGTGGAGAGATAACGGTGATTCCACAATGGAGTTGTTATAACTTTGATTCAATAATGGGAGAGAGATAACGGTGATTCCATAATGGTGGAGAGATAACGGTGATTCCATAATGACTAAGAGATAACGGTGGTACCATAATGGAGGATAGATAACGGTGATTCCATAATGGAGGAGACATAAGTTGTGATTTAGTAATGGTGGAGAGATAACGGTGATTCCATAATGGAGGTTAGATAACGGTGATTCCAGAATGGAGGAGAGATAACGGTGATTCCATAATGGAGGATAGATAACGGTGATTCCACAATGGAGGTGTGATAACTTTGATTCCATAATGGCGGAGATATAAGTGTGATTCCATAATTGTCGAGAGATAATGGTGATTCCATAATGGTGGAGAGACTATGATGATTCCATAATGGAATAGAGTAATCGGTGATTCAATAATCGAGCAGAGAAATCGGTGATTCCATAATGGTAAAGAGATAACAGTGATTCCATAATGACTGAGATAACGGTGATTCTATAATTGAGGATAGGTAACACTGATTCCATAATGGAGGAGAGATAACGGTGATTCCATAATGGAGGATGGATAACGGTGATTCCATAATGGTGGAGAGATAACGGTGATTCCACAATGGAGTTGTGATAACTTTGATTCCACAATGGGATAGAGATAGTGGTGATTCCATAATGGTGGAGAGATAACGGAGATTCCATAATGACTAAGAGATAACGGTGGTTCCATAATGGAGGATAGATAACGGTGATTCCATAATGGAGGAGACATAAGTGTGATTCCGTAATGGTGGAGAGATAACGGTGATTCCATAATGGAGGTTAGATAACGGTGATTCCAGAATGGAGGAGAGATAACGGTGATTCCATAATGGAGGTTAGATAACGGTGATTCCAGAATGGAGGAGAGATAACGGTGATTCCACAATGGAGGTGTGATAACTTTGATTCCATAATGGCGGAGATATAAGTGTGATTCCATAATTGTCGAGAGATAATGGTGGTTCCATAATGGTGGAGAGACTATAATGATTCCATAATGGAGGAGAGCAATCGGTGATTCCATAATCGAGAAGAGAAATCGGTGATTCCATAATGACAAAGAGATAACAGTGATTACATAATGACTGAGAGATATAATTCTATAATTGAGGAGAGATAACGGTGATTCCATAATGGAGGAGAGATAACGGTGATTCCATAATAGAGCAGAGATAACGGTGATTCCATAATGGAGGGGAGATAACGGTGATTCTATAATGACTAAGAGATAACGGTTGTTCCATAATGGAGGATAGATAACGGTGATTCCATTATGGAGGAGACATAAGTGTGATTCCGTAATGGTGGAGAAATAACGGTGATTCCATAATGGAGGATAGGTAACACTGATTCCATAATGGAGGAGAGATAACGGTGATTCCATAATGGAGGATGGATAACGGTGATTCTATAATGGTGGAGAGATAACGGTGATTCCACAATGGAGTTGTGATAACTTTGATTCCACAATGGGATAGAGATAGTGGTGATTCCACAATGGTGGAGAGATAACGGAGATTCCATAATGACTAAGAGATAACGGTGGTTCCATAATGGAGGATAGATAACGGTGATTCCATAATGGAGGAGACATAAGTGTGATTCCGTAATGGTGGAGAGATAACGGTGATTCCATAATGGAGGTTAGATAACGGTGATTCCAGAATGGAGGAGAGATAACGGTGATTCCATAATGGAGGTTAGATAACGGTGATTCCAGAATGGAGGAGAGATAACGGTGATTCCACAATGGAGGTGTGATAACTTTGATTCCATAATGGTGGAGATATAAGTGTGATTCCATAATTGTCGAGAGATAATGGTGGTTCCATAATGGTGGAGAGACTATAATGATTCCATAATGGAGGAGAGCAATCGGTGATTCCATAATCGAGAAGAGAAATCGGTGATTCCATAATGACAAAGAGATAACAGTGATTACATAATGACTGAGAGATATAATTCTATAATTGAGGCGAGATAACGGTGATTCCATAATGGAGGAGAGATAACGGTGATTCCATAATAGAGCAGAGATAACGGTGATTCCATAATGGAGGGGAGATAACGGTGATTCTATAATGACTAAGAGATAACGGTTGTTCCATAATGGAGGATAGATAACGGTGATTCCATTATGGAGGAGACATAAGTGTGATTCCGTAATGGTGGAGAAATAACGGTGATTCCATAATGGAGGATAGGTAACACTGATTCCATAATGGAGGAGAGATAACGGTGATTCCATAATGGAGGATGGATAACGGTGATTCCATAATGACGAAGAGATAACGGTGGTTCCATAATGGAGGAGAGATGACGGTGACTCCATAATGGAGGAGAGACTATGATGATTCCATAATGGAGGAGAGTAATCGGTGATTCCATAATCGAGAAGAGAAATCGGTGATTCCATAATCGAGAAGAGAAATCGGTGATTCGTTAATACAAATACAAATACAAATACAAATACAACGCCACAACAGGCAAAATGCCCAACGAGGTGGCTGATAAAAAGATGCCCATAAAAATATGGTTGTCATATGTTTCAAAAATACAGCAACCCAATTAAAAATGCAATTAACACAAATTACAAACAATATATACACATGATAAAATATTATACAATGCCCATAAAGAATACTTATGGTTGTCTTATTCTAAGAATGGATAGCTTCTCGATTTACCCCAACATGTTTATCGTATTTCTTTTTAAACGTGTCAATTGTGTTACAATTTACTACCTCCGGGGGTAAGCTATTCCATTTATTAACAACCCTATTGGAGAAAAATTCCCTGCGACACCATAACCTTGCATTGTCCCTCACCAATCGATACTGGTGTCTTCTTGTAAAAGCAGTCGATAGGCGGTGTACTAAAAGTTCATGGTCCATCCTATCCATCCCATTGAAAATTTTGAACACTTCGATCATATCTCCTCGACACACTTAATGACAAAGAGATAACAGTGATTCCATAATGACTAAGAGATAACGGTGATTCTATAATTGAGGAGAGATAACGGTGATTCCATAATGGAGGAGAGATAACGGTGAATCCATAATGGAGGGGAGATAACGGTGATTCCATAATGACTATGAGAAAACGGTGATTCCATAATGGTAGAAACATAAGTGTGATTCCGTAATATTGGAGAGAAAACGGTAGTTCCATAATGGAGGATAGGTAACGCTGATTCCATAATGAAGGAAAGATAACGGTGATTCCATAAAGGAGGATGGATAACGGTGATTCCATAATGGAGGAGAGATAACGGTAATTCCACAATGCAGGTGTGATGACTTTGATTCCACAATGGAGGAGACATAAGTGTGATTCCATAATGGTGGAGAGATTATGGTGATTCTATAATGGTGGAGAGATTATGGTGATTCTATAATGGTGGAGAGATAACGGTGATTCCACAATGGAGTTGTTATAACTTTGATTCAATAATGGGAGAGAGATAACGGTGATTCCATAATGGTGGAGAGATAACGGTGATTCCATAATGACTAAGAGATAACGGTGGTACCATAATGGAGGATAGATAACGGTGATTCCATAATGGAGGAGACATAAGTTGTGATTTAGTAATGGTGGAGAGATAACGGTGATTCCATAATGGAGGTTAGATAACGGTGATTCCAGAATGGAGGAGAGATAACGGTGATTCCATAATGGAGGATAGATAACGGTGATTCCACAATGGAGGTGTGATAACTTTGATTCCATAATGGCGGAGATATAAGTGTGATTCCATAATTGTCGAGAGATAATGGTGATTCCATAATGGTGGAGAGACTATGATGATTCCATAATGGAATAGAGTAATCGGTGATTCAATAATCGAGCAGAGAAATCGGTGATTCCATAATGGTAAAGAGATAACAGTGATTCCATAATGACTGAGATAACGGTGATTCTATAATTGAGGATAGGTAACACTGATTCCATAATGGAGGAGAGATAACGGTGATTCCATAATGGAGGATGGATAACGGTGATTCCATAATGGTGGAGAGATAACGGTGATTCCACAATGGAGTTGTGATAACTTTGATTCCACAATGGGATAGAGATAGTGGTGATTCCATAATGGTGGAGAGATAACGGAGATTCCATAATGACTAAGAGATAACGGTGGTTCCATAATGGAGGATAGATAACGGTGATTCCATAATGGAGGAGACATAAGTGTGATTCCGTAATGGTGGAGAGATAACGGTGATTCCATAATGGAGGTTAGATAACGGTGATTCCAGAATGGAGGAGAGATAACGGTGATTCCATAATGGAGGTTAGATAACGGTGATTCCAGAATGGAGGAGAGATAACGGTGATTCCACAATGGAGGTGTGATAACTTTGATTCCATAATGGCGGAGATATAAGTGTGATTCCATAATTGTCGAGAGATAATGGTGGTTCCATAATGGTGGAGAGACTATAATGATTCCATAATGGAGGAGAGCAATCGGTGATTCCATAATCGAGAAGAGAAATCGGTGATTCCATAATGACAAAGAGATAACAGTGATTACATAATGACTGAGAGATATAATTCTATAATTGAGGAGAGATAACGGTGATTCCATAATGGAGGAGAGATAACGGTGATTCCATAATAGAGCAGAGATAACGGTGATTCCATAATGGAGGGGAGATAACGGTGATTCTATAATGACTAAGAGATAACGGTTGTTCCATAATGGAGGATAGATAACGGTGATTCCATTATGGAGGAGACATAAGTGTGATTCCGTAATGGTGGAGAAATAACGGTGATTCCATAATGGAGGATAGGTAACACTGATTCCATAATGGAGGAGAGATAACGGTGATTCCATAATGGAGGATGGATAACGGTGATTCTATAATGGTGGAGAGATAACGGTGATTCCACAATGGAGTTGTGATAACTTTGATTCCACAATGGGATAGAGATAGTGGTGATTCCACAATGGTGGAGAGATAACGGAGATTCCATAATGACTAAGAGATAACGGTGGTTCCATAATGGAGGATAGATAACGGTGATTCCATAATGGAGGAGACATAAGTGTGATTCCGTAATGGTGGAGAGATAACGGTGATTCCATAATGGAGGTTAGATAACGGTGATTCCAGAATGGAGGAGAGATAACGGTGATTCCATAATGGAGGTTAGATAACGGTGATTCCAGAATGGAGGAGAGATAACGGTGATTCCACAATGGAGGTGTGATAACTTTGATTCCATAATGGTGGAGATATAAGTGTGATTCCATAATTGTCGAGAGATAATGGTGGTTCCATAATGGTGGAGAGACTATAATGATTCCATAATGGAGGAGAGCAATCGGTGATTCCATAATCGAGAAGAGAAATCGGTGATTCCATAATGACAAAGAGATAACAGTGATTACATAATGACTGAGAGATATAATTCTATAATTGAGGAGAGATAACGGTGATTCCATAATGGAGGAGAGATAACGGTGATTCCATAATAGAGCAGAGATAACGGTGATTCCATAATGGAGGGGAGATAACGGTGATTCTATAATGACTAAGAGATAACGGTTGTTCCATAATGGAGGATAGATAACGGTGATTCCATTATGGAGGAGACATAAGTGTGATTCCGTAATGGTGGAGAAATAACGGTGATTCCATAATGGAGGATAGGTAACACTGATTCCATAATGGAGGAGAGATAACGGTGATTCCATAATGGAGGATGGATAACGGTGATTCTATAATGGTGGAGAGATAACGGTGATTCCACAATGGAGTTGTGATAACTTTGATTCCACAATGGGATAGAGATAGTGGTGATTCCATAATGGTGGAGAGATAACGGAGATTCCATAATGACTAAGAGATAACGGTGGTTCCATAATGGAGGATAGATAACGGTGATTCCATAATGGAGGAGACATAAGTGTGATTCCGTAATGGTGGAGAGATAACGGTGATTCCATAATGGAGGTTAGATAACGGTGATTCCAGAATGGAGGAGAGATAACGGTGATTCCATAATGGAGGTTAGATAACGGTGATTCCAGAATGGAGGAGAGATAACGGTGATTCCACAATGGAGGTGTGATAACTTTGATTCCATAATGGCGGAGATATAAGTGTGATTCCATAATTGTCGAGAGATAATGGTGGTTCCATAATGGTGGAGAGACTATAATGATTCCATAATGGAGGAGAGCAATCGGTGATTCCATAATCGAGAAGAGAAATCGGTGATTCCATAATGACAAAGAGATAACAGTGATTACATAATGACTGAGAGATATAATTCTATAATTGAGGAGAGATAACGGTGATTCCATAATGGAGGAGAGATAACGGTGATTCCATAATAGAGCAGAGATAACGGTGATTCCATAATGGAGGGGAGATAACGGTGATTCTATAATGACTAAGAGATAACGGTTGTTCCATAATGGAGGATAGATAACGGTGATTCCATTATGGAGGAGACATAAGTGTGATTCCGTAATGGTGGAGAAATAACGGTGATTCCATAATGGAGGATAGGTAACACTGATTCCATAATGGAGGAGAGATAACGGTGATTCCATAATGAAGGATGGATAACGGTGATTCCATAATGGTGGAGAGATAACGGTGATTCCACAATGGAGTTGTGATAACTTTGATTCCACAATGGGATAGAGATAGTGGTGATTCCATAATGGTGGAGAGATAACGGTGATTCCATAATGACTAAGAGATAACGGTGGTTCCATAATGGAGGATAGATAACGGTGATTCCATAATGGAGGAGACATAAGTGTGATTCAGTAATGGTGGAGAGATAACGGTGATTCCATAATGACTAAGAGATAACGGTGATTCCGTAATGGAGGAGAGATAACGGTGATTCCATAATGGAGGATGGATAACGGTGATTCCATAATGGAGGAGAGATAACGGAGATTCCACAATGCAGGTGTGATAACTTTGATTCCATAATGGAGGAGACATAAGTGTGATTCCATAATGGTGGAGAGATTATGGTGATTCCATAATGACTAAGAGATAATGGTGATTCCATAATGGATGAGAGATGACGGTGATTCCATAATGGAGGTGTGAGAACTTTGATTCCTTAATTGGGGAGAGATAACGGTGATTCCAAAATGGTGGAGAGATAACGGTGATTCCATAATGACGAAGAGATAACGGTGGTTCCATAATGGAGGAGAGATGACGGTGACTCCATAATGGAGGAGAGACTATGATGATTCCATAATGGAGGAGAGTAATCGGTGATTCCATAATCGAGAAGAGAAATCGGTGATTCCATAATCGAGAAGAGAAATCGGTGATTCGTTAATACAAATACAAATACAACGCCACAACAGGCAAAATGCCCAACGAGGTGGCTGATAAAAAGATGCCCATAAAAATATGGTTGTCATATGTTTCAAAAATACAGCAACCCAATTAAAAATGCAATTAACACAAATTACAAACAATATATACACATGATAAAATATTATACAATGCCCATAAAGAATACTTATGGTTGTCTTATTCTAAGAATGGATAGCTTCTCGATTTACCCCAACATGTTTATCGTATTTCTTTTTAAACGTGTCAATTGTGTTACAATTTACTACCTCCGGGGGTAAGCTATTCCATTTATTAACAACCCTATTGGAGAAAAATTCCCTGCGACACCATAACCTTGCATTGTCCCTCACCAATCGATACTGGTGTCTTCTTGTAAAAGCAGTCGATTGGCGGTGTACTAAAAGTTCATGGTCCATCCTATCCATCCCATTGAAAATTTTGAACACTTCGATCATATCTCCTCGACACACTTAATGACAAAGAGATAACAGTGATTCCATAATGATTAAGAGATAACGGTGATTCTATAATTGAGGAGAGATAACGGTGATTCCATAATGGAGGAGAGATAACGGTGAATCCATAATGGAGGGGAGATAACGGTGATTCCATAATGACTATGAGAAAACGGTGATTCCATAATGGTAGAAACATAAGTGTGATTCCGTAATATTGGAGAGAAAACGGTAGTTCCATAATGGAGGATAGGTAACGCTGATTCCATAATGAAGGAAAGATAACGGTGATTCCATAAAGGAGGATGGATAACGGTGATTCCATAATGGAGGAGAGATAACGGTAATTCCACAATGCAGGTGTGATGACTTTGATTCCACAATGGAGGAGACATAAGTGTGATTCCATAATGGTGGAGAGATTATGGTGATTCTATAATGGTGGAGAGATAACGGTGATTCCACAATGGAGTTGTTATAACTTTGATTCCATAATGGGAGAGAGATAACGGTGATTCCATAATGGTGGAGAGATAACGGTGATTCCATAATGGAGGAGACATAAGTGTGATTTAGTAATGAAGGAGAGATAACGGTGATTCCATAATGGAGGTTAGATAACGGTGATTCCAGAATGGAGGAGAGATAACGGTGATTCCACAATGGAGGTGTGATAACTTTGATTCCATAATGGCGGAGATATAAGTGTGATTCCATAATTGTCGAGAGATAATGGTGATTCCTTAATGGAGGAGAGACTATGATGATTCCATAATGGAATAGAGTAATCGGTGATTCAATAATCGAGCGGAGAAATCGGTGATTCCATAATGGTAAAGAGATAACAGTGATTCCATAATGACTGAGATAACGGTGATTCTATAATTGAGGAGAGATATCGGTAAATCCATAATGGAGGAGAGATAAGGGTGATTCCATAATGGAGGATTGGTAACACTGATTCCATAATGGAGGAGAGATAACGGTGATTCCATAATGGAGGATAGGTAACGCTGATTCCATAATGGAGGAAATTTAACGGTGATTCCATAATGGAGGATGGATAACGGTGATTCCATAATGGAGGAGAGATAACGGTGATTCCACAATGCAGGTGTGATAACTTTGATTCCACATTGGAGGAGACACAAGTGTGATTCCATAATGGTGGAGAGATTATGGTGATTCCATAATGGTGGAGAGATAACGGTGATTCCACAATGGAGTTGTGATAACTTTGATTCCATAATGGTGGAGAGATAACGGTGATTCCATAATGGTGGAGAGACAACGGTGATTCCATAATGGAGGAGAGATAACGGTGATTCCATAATGGAGGATGGATAACGGTGATTCGATAATGGAGGAGAGATAACGGAGATTCCACAATGCAGGTGTGATAACTTTGATTCCATAATGGAGGAGACATAAGTGTTATTCCATAATGGTGGAGAGATTATGGTGATTCCATAATGACTAAGAGATAATGGTGATTCCATAATGGATGAGAGATGACGG
The DNA here is from genome assembly GCF_987345545.1 of Pholcus phalangioides. Taxonomy (NCBI): domain Eukaryota; kingdom Metazoa; phylum Arthropoda; class Arachnida; order Araneae; family Pholcidae; genus Pholcus; species Pholcus phalangioides. Next base: position 17,091,121 of record NW_028301616.1, on the reverse strand, counting down.
TGATTCCATAATGGAGGTGTGAGAACTTTGATTCCTTAATTGGGGAGAGATAACGGTGATTCCAAAATGGTGGAGAGATAACGGTGATTCCATAATGACGAAGAGATAACGGTGGTTCCATAATGGAGGAGAGATGACGGTGACTCCATAATGGAGGAGAGACTATGATGATTCCATAATGGAGGAGAGTAATCGGTGATTCCATAATCGAGAAGAGAAATCGGTGATTCGTTAATACAAATACAAATACAAATACAAATACAACGCCACAACAGGCAAAATGCCCAACGAGGTGGCTGATAAAAAGATGCCCATAAAAATATGGTTGTCATATGTTTCAAAAATACAGCAACCCAATTAAAAATGCAATTAACACAAATTACAAACAATATATACACATGATAAAATATTATACAATGCCCATAAAGAATACTTATGGTTGTCTTATTCTAAGAATGGATAGCTTCTCGATTTACCCCAACATGTTTATCGTATTTCTTTTTAAACGTGTCAATTGTGTTACAATTTACTACCTCCGGGGGTAAGCTATTCCATTTATTAACAACCCTATTGGAGAAAAATTCCCTGCGACACCATAACCTTGCATTGTCCCTCACCAATCGATACTGGTGTCTTCTTGTAAAAGCAGTCGATTGGCGGTGTACTAAAAGTTCATGGTCCATCCTATCCATCCCATTGAAAATTTTGAACACTTCGATCATATCTCCTCGACACACTTAATGACAAAGAGATAACAGTGATTCCATAATGACTAAGAGATAACGGTGATTCTATAATGGAGGAGAGATAACGGTGATTCCATAATGACTATGAGAAAACGGTGATTCCATAATGACTATGAGAAAACGGTGATTCCATAATGGTAGAAACATAAGTGTGATTCCGTAATATTGGAGAGAAAACGGTAGTTCCATAATGGAGGATAGGTAACGCTGATTCCATAATGAAGGAAAGATAACGGTGATTCCATAAAGGAGGATGGATAACGGTGATTCCATAATGGAGGAGAGATAACGGTAATTCCACAATGCAGGTGTGATGACTTTGATTCCACAATGGAGGAGACATAAGTGTGATTCCATAATGGTGGAGAGATTATGGTGATTCTATAATGGTGGAGAGATAACGGTGATTCCACAATGGAGTTGTTATAACTTTGATTCCATAATGGGAGAGAGATAACGGTGATTCCATAATGGTGGAGAGATAACGGTGATTCCATAATGACTAAGAGATAACGGTGGTTCCATAATGGAGGATAGATAACGGTGATTCCATAATGGAGGAGACATAAGTGTGATTTAGTAATGGTGGAGAGATAACGGTGATTCCATAATGGAGGTTAGATAACGGTGATTCCAGAATGGAGGAGAGATAACGGTGATTCCATAATGGAGGATAGATAACGGTGATTCCACAATGGAGGTGTGATAACTTTGATTCCACAATGGCGGAGATATAAGTGTGATTCCATAATTGTCGAGAGATAATGGTGATTCCATAATGGTGGAGAGACTATGATGATTCCATAATGGAATAGAGTAATCGGTGATTCAATAATCGAGCAGAGAAATCGGTGATTCCATAATGGTAAAGAGATAACAGTGATTCCATAATGACTGAGATAACGGTGATTCTATATTTGAGGAGAGATTTCGGTAAATCCATAATGGAGGAGAGATAACGGTGATTCCATAATGGAGGATAGGTAACACTGATTCCATAATGGAGGAGAGATAACGGTGATTCCATAATGGAGGATGGATAACGGTGATTCCATAATGGTGGAGAGATAACGGTGATTCCACAATGGAGTTGTGATAACTTTGATTCCACAATGGGATAGAGATAGTGGTGATTCCATAATGGTGGAGAGATAACGGAGATTCCATAATGACTAAGAGATAACGGTGGTTCCATAATGGAGGATAGATAACGGTGATTCCATAATGGAGGAGACATAAGTGTGATTCCGTAATGGTGGAGAGATAACGGTGATTCCATAATGGAGGTTAGATAACGGTGATTCCAGAATGGAGGAGAGATAACGGTGATTCCATAATGGAGGTTAGATAACGGTGATTCCAGAATGGAGGAGAGATAACGGTGATTCCACAATGGAGGTGTGATAACTTTGATTCCATAATGGCGGAGATATAAGTGTGATTCCATAATTGTCGAGAGATAATGGTGGTTCCATAATGGTGGAGAGACTATAATGATTCCATAATGGAGGAGAGCAATCGGTGATTCCATAATCGAGAAGAGAAATCGGTGATTCCATAATGACAAAGAGATAACAGTGATTACATAATGACTGAGAGATATAATTCTATAATTGAGGAGAGATAACGGTGATTCCATAATGGAGGAGAGATAACGGTGATTCCATAATAGAGCAGAGATAACGGTGATTCCATAATGGAGGGGAGATAACGGTGATTCTATAATGACTAAGAGATAACGGTTGTTCCATAATGGAGGATAGATAACGGTGATTCCATTATGGAGGAGACATAAGTGTGATTCCGTAATGGTGGAGAAATAACGGTGATTCCATAATGGAGGATAGGTAACACTGATTCCATAATGGAGGAGAGATAACGGTGATTCCATAATGAAGGATGGATAACGGTGATTCCATAATGAAGTATGGATAACGGTGATTCCATAATGGTGGAGAGATAACGGTGATTCCACAATGGAGTTGTGATAACTTTGATTCCACAATGGGATAGAGATAGTGGTGATTCCATAATGGTGGAGAGATAACGGTGATTCCATAATGACTAAGAGATAACGGTGGTTCCATAATGGAGGATAGATAACGGTGATTCCATAATGGAGGAGACATAAGTGTGATTCAGTAATGGTGGAGAGATAAAGGTGATTCCATAATGGAGGTTAGATAACGGTGATTCCAAAATGGAGGAGAGATAACGGCGATTCCATAATGGAGGCTAGATAACGGTGATTCCACAATGGAGGTGTGATAACTTTGATTCCATAATGGCGGAGATATAAGTGTGATTCCATAATTGTCGAGAGATAATGGTGATTCCATAATGGTGGAGAGACTATAATGATTCCATAATGGAGGAGAGTAATCGGTGATTCCATAATCGAGAAGAGAAATCGGTGATTCCATAATGACAAAGAGATAACAGTGATTCCATAATGACTGAGAGATAACGGTGATTCTATAATTGAGGAGAGATAACGGTAAATCCATAATGGAGGAGAGATAACGGTGATTCCATAATGGAGGATAGGTAACGCTGATTCCATAATGGAGGAAAGATAACGGTGATTCCTTAATGGAGGATGGATAACGGTGATTCCATAATGGAGGAGAGATAACGGTGATTCCACAATGCAGGTGTAATAACTTTGATTCCACATTGGAGGAGACATAAGTGTGATTCCATAATGGTGGAGAGATTATGGTGATTCCATAATGGTGGAGAGATAACGGTGATTCCACAATGGAGTTGTGATAACTTTGATTCCATAATGGGGGAGAGATAACGGTGATTCCATAATGGTGGAGAGATAACGGTGATTCCATAATGACTAAGAGATAACGGTGATTCCATAATGGAGGAGAGATAACGGTGATTCCATAATGGAGGATGGATAACGGTGATTCCATAATGGAGGAGAGATAACGGAGATTCCACAATGCAGGTGTGATAACTTTGATTCCATAATGGAGGAGACATAAGTGTGATTCCATAATGGTGGAGAGATTATGGTGATTCCATAATGACTAAGAGATAATGGTGATTCCATAATGGATGAGAGATGACGGTGATTCCATAATGGAGGTGTGAGAACTTTGATTCCTTAATTGGGGAGAGATAACGGTGATTCCAAAATGGTGGAGAGATAACGGTGATTCCATAATGACGAAGAGATAACGGTGGTTCCATAATGGAGGAGAGATGACGGTGACTCCATAATGGAGGAGAGACTATGATGATTCCATAATGGAGGAGAGTAATCGGTGATTCCATAATCGAGAAGAGAAATCGGTGATTCCATAATCGAGAAGAGAAATCGGTGATTCGTTAATACAAATACAAATACAAATACAAATACAACGCCACAACAGGCAAAATGCCCAACGAGGTGGCTGATAAAAAGATGCCCATAAAAATATGGTTGTCATATGTTTCAAAAATACAGCAACCCAATTAAAAATGCAATTAACACAAATTACAAACAATATATACACATGATAAAATATTATACAATGCCCATAAAGAATACTTATGGTTGTCTTATTCTAAGAATGGATAGCTTCTCGATTTACCCCAACATGTTTATCGTATTTCTTTTTAAACGTGTCAATTGTGTTACAATTTACTACCTCCGGGGGTAAGCTATTCCATTTATTAACAACCCTATTGGAGAAAAATTCCCTGCGACACCATAACCTTGCATTGTCCCTCACCAATCGATACTGGTGTCTTCTTGTAAAAGCAGTCGATAGGCGGTGTACTAAAAGTTCATGGTCCATCCTATCCATCCCATTGAAAATTTTGAACACTTCGATCATATCTCCTCGACACACTTAATGACAAAGAGATAACAGTGATTCCATAATGACTAAGAGATAACGGTGATTCTATAATTGAGGAGAGATAACGGTGATTCCATAATGGAGGAGAGATAACGGTGAATCCATAATGGAGGGGAGATAACGGTGATTCCATAATGACTATGAGAAAACGGTGATTCCATAATGGTAGAAACATAAGTGTGATTCCGTAATATTGGAGAGAAAACGGTAGTTCCATAATGGAGGATAGGTAACGCTGATTCCATAATGAAGGAAAGATAACGGTGATTCCATAAAGGAGGATGGATAACGGTGATTCCATAATGGAGGAGAGATAACGGTAATTCCACAATGCAGGTGTGATGACTTTGATTCCACAATGGAGGAGACATAAGTGTGATTCCATAATGGTGGAGAGATTATGGTGATTCTATAATGGTGGAGAGATTATGGTGATTCTATAATGGTGGAGAGATAACGGTGATTCCACAATGGAGTTGTTATAACTTTGATTCAATAATGGGAGAGAGATAACGGTGATTCCATAATGGTGGAGAGATAACGGTGATTCCATAATGACTAAGAGATAACGGTGGTACCATAATGGAGGATAGATAACGGTGATTCCATAATGGAGGAGACATAAGTTGTGATTTAGTAATGGTGGAGAGATAACGGTGATTCCATAATGGAGGTTAGATAACGGTGATTCCAGAATGGAGGAGAGATAACGGTGATTCCATAATGGAGGAGAGATAACGGTAATTCCACAATGCAGGTGTGATGACTTTGATTCCACAATGGAGGAGACATAAGTGTGATTCCATAATGGTGGAGAGATTATGGTGATTCTATAATGGTGGAGAGATTATGGTGATTCTATAATGGTGGAGAGATAACGGTGATTCCACAATGGAGTTGTTATAACTTTGATTCAATAATGGGAGAGAGATAACGGTGATTCCATAATGGTGGAGAGATAACGGTGATTCCATAATGACTAAGAGATAACGGTGGTACCATAATGGAGGATAGATAACGGTGATTCCATAATGGAGGAGACATAAGTTGTGATTTAGTAATGGTGGAGAGATAACGGTGATTCCATAATGGAGGTTAGATAACGGTGATTCCAGAATGGAGGAGAGATAACGGTGATTCCATAATGGAGGATAGATAACGGTGATTCCACAATGGAGGTGTGATAACTTTGATTCCATAATGGCGGAGATATAAGTGTGATTCCATAATTGTCGAGAGATAATGGTGATTCCATAATGGTGGAGAGACTATGATGATTCCATAATGGAATAGAGTAATCGGTGATTCAATAATCGAGCAGAGAAATCGGTGATTCCATAATGGTAAAGAGATAACAGTGATTCCATAATGACTGAGATAACGGTGATTCTATAATTGAGGATAGGTAACACTGATTCCATAATGGAGGAGAGATAACGGTGATTCCATAATGGAGGATGGATAACGGTGATTCCATAATGGTGGAGAGATAACGGTGATTCCACAATGGAGTTGTGATAACTTTGATTCCACAATGGGATAGAGATAGTGGTGATTCCATAATGGTGGAGAGATAACGGAGATTCCATAATGACTAAGAGATAACGGTGGTTCCATAATGGAGGATAGATAACGGTGATTCCATAATGGAGGAGACATAAGTGTGATTCCGTAATGGTGGAGAGATAACGGTGATTCCATAATGGAGGTTAGATAACGGTGATTCCAGAATGGAGGAGAGATAACGGTGATTCCATAATGGAGGTTAGATAACGGTGATTCCAGAATGGAGGAGAGATAACGGTGATTCCACAATGGAGGTGTGATAACTTTGATTCCATAATGGCGGAGATATAAGTGTGATTCCATAATTGTCGAGAGATAATGGTGGTTCCATAATGGTGGAGAGACTATAATGATTCCATAATGGAGGAGAGCAATCGGTGATTCCATAATCGAGAAGAGAAATCGGTGATTCCATAATGACAAAGAGATAACAGTGATTACATAATGACTGAGAGATATAATTCTATAATTGAGGAGAGATAACGGTGATTCCATAATGGAGGAGAGATAACGGTGATTCCATAATAGAGCAGAGATAACGGTGATTCCATAATGGAGGGGAGATAACGGTGATTCTATAATGACTAAGAGATAACGGTTGTTCCATAATGGAGGATAGATAACGGTGATTCCATTATGGAGGAGACATAAGTGTGATTCCGTAATGGTGGAGAAATAACGGTGATTCCATAATGGAGGATAGGTAACACTGATTCCATAATGGAGGAGAGATAACGGTGATTCCATAATGAAGGATGGATAACGGTGATTCCATAATGGTGGAGAGATAACGGTGATTCCACAATGGAGTTGTGATAACTTTGATTCCACAATGGGATAGAGATAGTGGTGATTCCATAATGGTGGAGAGATAACGGTGATTCCATAATGACTAAGAGATAACGGTGGTTCCATAATGGAGGATAGATAACGGTGATTCCATAATGGAGGAGACATAAGTGTGATTCAGTAATGGTGGAGAGATAACGGTGATTCCATAATGACTAAGAGATAACGGTGATTCCATAATGGAGGAGAGATAACGGTGATTCCATAATGGAGGATGGATAACGGTGATTCCATAATGGAGGAGAGATAACGGAGATTCCACAATGCAGGTGTGATAACTTTGATTCCATAATGGAGGAGACATAAGTGTGATTCCATAATGGTGGAGAGATTATGGTGATTCCATAATGACTAAGAGATAATGGTGATTCCATAATGGATGAGAGATGACGGTGATTCCATAATGGAGGTGTGAGAACTTTGATTCCTTAATTGGGGAGAGATAACGGTGATTCCAAAATGGTGGAGAGATAACGGTGATTCCATAATGACGAAGAGATAACGGTGGTTCCATAATGGAGGAGAGATGACGGTGACTCCATAATGGAGGAGAGACTATGATGATTCCATAATGGAGGAGAGTAATCGGTGATTCCATAATCGAGAAGAGAAATCGGTGATTCGTTAATACAAATACAAATACAAATACAAATACAACGCCACAACAGGCAAAATGCCCAACGAGGTGGCTGATAAAAAGATGCCCATAAAAATATGGTTGTCATATGTTTCAAAAATACAGCAACCCAATTAAAAATGCAATTAACACAAATTACAAACAATATATACACATGATAAAATATTATACAATGCCCATAAAGAATACTTATGGTTGTCTTATTCTAAGAATGGATAGCTTCTCGATTTACCCCAACATGTTTATCGTATTTCTTTTTAAACGTGTCAATTGTGTTACAATTTACTACCTCCGGGGGTAAGCTATTCCATTTATTAACAACCCTATTGGAGAAAAATTCCCTGCGACACCATAACCTTGCATTGTCCCTCACCAATCGATACTGGTGTCTTCTTGTAAAAGCAGTCGATTGGCGGTGTACTAAAAGTTCATGGTCCATCCTATCCATCCCATTGAAAATTTTGAACACTTCGATCATATCTCCTCGACACACTTAATGACAAAGAGATAACAGTGATTCCATAATGACTAAGAGATAACGGTGATTCTATAATGGAGGAGAGATAACGGTGATTCCATAATGACTATGAGAAAACGGTGATTCCATAATGACTATGAGAAAACGGTGATTCCATAATGGTAGAAACATAAGTGTGATTCCGTAATATTGGAGAGAAAACGGTAGTTCCATAATGGAGGATAGGTAACGCTGATTCCATAATGAAGGAAAGATAACGGTGATTCCATAAAGGAGGATGGATAACGGTGATTCCATAATGGAGGAGAGATAACGGTAATTCCACAATGCAGGTGTGATGACTTTGATTCCACAATGGAGGAGACATAAGTGTGATTCCATAATGGTGGAGAGATTATGGTGATTCTATAATGGTGGAGAGATAACGGTGATTCCACAATGGAGTTGTTATAACTTTGATTCCATAATGGGAGAGAGATAACGGTGATTCCATAATGGTGGAGAGATAACGGTGATTCCATAATGACTAAGAGATAACGGTGGTTCCATAATGGAGGATAGATAACGGTGATTCCATAATGGAGGAGACATAAGTGTGATTTAGTAATGGTGGAGAGATAACGGTGATTCCATAATGGAGGTTAGATAACGGTGATTCCAGAATGGAGGAGAGATAACGGTGATTCCATAATGGAGGAGACATAAGTGTGATTCAGTAATGGTGGAGAGATAACGGTGATTCCATAATGACTAAGAGATAACGGTGATTCCATAATGGAGGAGAGATAACGGTGATTCCATAATGGAGGATGGATAACGGTGATTCCATAATGGAGGAGAGATAACGGAGATTCCACAATGCAGGTGTGATAACTTTGATTCCATAATGGAGGAGACATAAGTGTGATTCCATAATGGTGGAGAGATTATGGTGATTCCATAATGACTAAGAGATAATGGTGATTCCATAATGGATGAGAGATGACGGTGATTCCATAATGGAGGTGTGAGAACTTTGATTCCTTAATTGGGGAGAGATAACGGTGATTCCAAAATGGTGGAGAGATAACGGTGATTCCATAATGACGAAGAGATAACGGTGGTTCCATAATGGAGGAGAGATGACGGTGACTCCATAATGGAGGAGAGACTATGATGATTCCATAATGGAGGAGAGTAATCGGTGATTCCATAATCGAGAAGAGAAATCGGTGATTCCATAATCGAGAAGAGAAATCGGTGATTCGTTAATACAAATACAAATACAACGCCACAACAGGCAAAATGCCCAACGAGGTGGCTGATAAAAAGATGGCCATAAAAATATGGTTGTCATATGTTTCAAAAATACAGCAACCCAATTAAAAATGCAATTAACACAAATTACAAACAATATATACACATGATAAAATATTATACAATGCCCATAAAGAATACTTATGGTTGTCTTATTCTAAGAATGGATAGCTTCTCGATTTACCCCAACATGTTTATCGTATTTCTTTTTAAACGTGTCAATTGTGTTACAATTTACTACCTCCGGGGGTAAGCTATTCCATTTATTAACAACCCTATTGGAGAAAAATTCCCTGCGACACCATAACCTTGCATTGTCCCTCACCAATCGATACTGGTGTCTTCTTGTAAAAGCAGTCGATTGGCGGTGTACTAAAAGTTCATGGTCCATCCTATCCATCCCATTGAAAATTTTGAACACTTCGATCATATCTCCTCGACACACTTAATGACAAAGAGATAACAGTGATTCCATAATGACTAAGAGATAACGGTGATTCTATAATTGAGGAGAGATAACGGTGATTCCATAATGGAGGAGAGATAACGGTGAATCCATAATGGAGGGGAGATAACGGTGATTCCATAATGACTATGAGAAAACGGTGATTCCATAATGGTAGAAACATAAGTGTGATTCCGTAATGTTGGAGAGAAAACGGTAGTTCCATAATGGAGGATAGGTAACGCTGATTCCATAATGAAGGAAAGATAACGGTGATTCCATAAAGGAGGATGGATAACGGTGATTCCATAATGGAGGAGAGATAACGGTAATTCCACAATGCAGGTGTGATGACTTTGATTCCACAATGGAGGAGACATAAGTGTGATTCCATAATGGTGGAGAGATTATGGTGATTCTATAATGGTGGAGAGATAACGGTGATTCCACAATGGAGTTGTTATAACTTTGATTCCATAATGGGAGAGAGATAACGGTGATTCCATAATGGTGGAGAGATAACGGTGATTCCATAATGACTAAGAGATAACGGTGATTCCATAATGACTAAGAGATAACGGTGGTTCCATAATGGAGGATAGATAACGGTGATTCCATAATGGAGGAGACATAAGTGTGATTTAGTAATGAAGGAGAGATAACGGTGATTCCATAATGGAGGTTAGATAACGGTGATTCCAGAATGGAGGAGAGATAACGGTGATTCCATAATGGAGGATAGATAACGGTGATTCCACAATGGAGGTGTGATAACTTTGATTCCATAATGGCGGAGATATAAGTGTGATTCCATAATTGTCGAGAGATAATGGTGATTCCATAATGGTGGAGAGACTATGATGATTCCATAATGGAATAGAGTAATCGGTGATTCAATAATCGAGCAGAGAAATCGGTGATTCCATAATGGTAAAGAGATAACAGTGATTCCATAATGACTGAGATAACGGTGATTCTATAATTGAGGAGAGATATCGGTAAATCCATAATGGAGGAGAGATAAGGGTGATTCCATAATGGAGGATAGGTAACACTGATTCCATAATGGAGGAGAGATAACGGTGATTCCATAATGGAGGATAGGTAACGCTGATTCCATAATGGAGGAAAGATAACGGTGATTCCATAATGGAGGATGGATAACGGTGATTCCATAATGGAGGAGAGATAACGGTGATTCCACAATGCAGGTGTGATAACTTTGATTCCACATTGGAGGAGACATAAGTGTGATTCCATAATGGTGGAGAGATTATGGTGATTCCATAATGGTGGAGAGATAACGGTGATTCCACAATGGAGTTGTGATAACTTTGATTCCATAATGGTGGAGAGATAACGGTGATTCCATAATGGTGGAGAGATAACGGTGATTCCATAATGGAGGAGAGATAACGGTGATTCCATAATGGAGGATGGATAACGGTGATTCGATAATGGAGGAGAGATAACGGAGATTCCACAATGCAGGTGTGATAACTTTGATTCCATAATGGAGGAGACATAAGTGTTATTCCATAATGGTGGAGAGATTATGGTGATTCCATAATGACTAAGAGATAATGGTGATTCCATAATGGATGAGAGATGACGGTGATTCCATAATGGAGGTGTGAGAACTTTGATTCCTTAATTGGGGAGAGATAACGGTGATTCCAAAATGGTGGAGAGATAACGGTGATTCCATAATGACGAAGAGATAACGGTGGTTCCATAATGGAGGAGAGATGACGGTGACTCCATAATGGAGGAGAGACTATGATGATTCCATAATGGAGGAGAGTAATCGGTGATTCCATAATCGAGAAGAGAAATCGGTGATTCGTTAATACAAATACAAATACAAATACAAATACAACGCCACAACAGGCAAAATGCCCAACGAGGTGGCTGATAAAAAGATGCCCATAAAAATATGGTTGTCATATGTTTCAAAAATACAGCAACCCAATTAAAAATGCAATTAACACAAATTACAAACAATATATACACATGATAAAATATTATACAATGCCCATAAAGAATACTTATGGTTGTCTTATTCTAAGAATGGATAGCTTCTCGATTTACCCCAACATGTTTATCGTATTTCTTTTTAAACGTGTCAATTGTGTTACAATTTACTACCTCCGGGGGTAAGCTATTCCATTTATTAACAACCCTATTGGAGAAAAATTCCCTGCGACACCATAACCTTGCATTGTCCCTCACCAATCGATACTGGTGTCTTCTTGTAAAAGCAGTCGATTGGCGGTGTACTAAAAGTTCATGGTCCATCCTATCCATCCCATTGAAAATTTTGAACACTTCGATCATATCTCCTCGACACACTTAATGACAAAGAGATAACAGTGATTCCATAATGACTAAGAGATAACGGTGATTCTATAATGGAGGAGAGATAACGGTGATTCCATAATGACTATGAGAAAACGGTGATTCCATAATGACTATGAGAAAACGGTGATTCCATAATGGTAGAAACATAAGTGTGATTCCGTAATATTGGAGAGAAAACGGTAGTTCCATAATGGAGGATAGGTAACGCTGATTCCATAATGAAGGAAAGATAACGGTGATTCCATAAAGGAGGATGGATAACGGTGATTCCATAATGGAGGAGAGATAACGGTAATTCCACAATGCAGGTGTGATGACTTTGATTCCACAATGGAGGAGACATAAGTGTGATTCCATAATGGTGGAGAGATTATGGTGATTCTATAATGGTGGAGAGATAACGGTGATTCCACAATGGAGTTGTTATAACTTTGATTCCATAATGGGAGAGAGATAACGGTGATTCCATAATGGTGGAGAGATAACGGTGATTCCATAATGACTAAGAGATAACGGTGGTTCCATAATGGAGGATAGATAACGGTGATTCCATAATGGAGGAGACATAAGTGTGATTTAGTAATGGTGGAGAGATAACGGTGATTCCATAATGGAGGTTAGATAACGGTGATTCCAGAATGGAGGAGAGATAACGGTGATTCCATAATGGAGGATAGATAACGGTGATTCCACAATGGAGGTGTGATAACTTTGATTCCACAATGGCGGAGATATAAGTGTGATTCCATAATTGTCGAGAGATAATGGTGATTCCATAATGGTGGAGAGACTATGATGATTCCATAATGGAATAGAGTAATCGGTGATTCAATAATCGAGCAGAGAAATCGGTGATTCCATAATGGTAAAGAGATAACAGTGATTCCATAATGACTGAGATAACGGTGATTCTATAATTGAGGAGAGATTTCGGTAAATCCATAATGGAGGAGAGATAACGGTGATTCCATAATGGAGGATAGGTAACACTGATTCCATAATGGAGGAGAGATAACGGTGATTCCATAATGGAGGATGGATAACGGTGATTCCATAATGGTGGAGAGATAACGGTGATTCCACAATGGAGTTGTGATAACTTTGATTCCACAATGGGATAGAGATAGTGGTGATTCCATAATGGTGGAGAGATAACGGAGATTCCATAATGACTAAGAGATAACGGTGGTTCCATAATGGAGGATAGATAACGGTGATTCCATAATGGAGGAGACATAAGTGTGATTCCGTAATGGTGGAGAGATAACGGTGATTCCATAATGGAGGTTAGATAACGGTGATTCCAGAATGGAGGAGAGATAACGGTGATTCCATAATGGAGGTTAGATAACGGTGATTCCAGAATGGAGGAGAGATAACGGTGATTCCACAATGGAGGTGTGATAACTTTGATTCCATAATGGCGGAGATATAAGTGTGATTCCATAATTGTCGAGAGATAATGGTGGTTCCATAATGGTGGAGAGACTATAATGATTCCATAATGGAGGAGAGCAATCGGTGATTCCATAATCGAGAAGAGAAATCGGTGATTCCATAATGACAAAGAGATAACAGTGATTACATAATGACTGAGAGATATAATTCTATAATTGAGGAGAGATAACGGTGATTCCATAATGGAGGAGAGATAACGGTGATTCCATAATAGAGCAGAGATAACGGTGATTCCATAATGGAGGGGAGATAACGGTGATTCTATAATGACTAAGAGATAACGGTTGTTCCATAATGGAGGATAGATAACGGTGATTCCATTATGGAGGAGACATAAGTGTGATTCCGTAATGGTGGAGAAATAACGGTGATTCCATAATGGAGGATAGGTAACACTGATTCCATAATGGAGGAGAGATAACGGTGATTCCATAATGAAGGATGGATAACGGTGATTCCATAATGAAGTATGGATAACGGTGATTCCATAATGGTGGAGAGATAACGGTGATTCCACAATGGAGTTGTGATAACTTTGATTCCACAATGGGATAGAGATAGTGGTGATTCCATAATGGTGGAGAGATAACGGTGATTCCATAATGACTAAGAGATAACGGTGGTTCCATAATGGAGGATAGATAACGGTGATTCCATAATGGAGGAGACATAAGTGTGATTCAGTAATGGTGGAGAGATAACGGTGATTCCATAATGGAGGTTAGATAACGGTGATTCCAAAATGGAGGAGAGATAACGGCGATTCCATAATGGAGGCTAGATAACGGTGATTCCACAATGGAGGTGTGATAACTTTGATTCCATAATGGCGGAGATATAAGTGTGATTCCATAATTGTCGAGAGATAATGGTGATTCCATAATGGTGGAGAGACTATAATGATTCCATAATGGAGGAGAGTAATCGGTGATTCCATAATCGAGAAGAGAAATCGGTGATTCCATAATGACAAAGAGATAACAGTGATTCCATAATGACTGAGAGATAACGGTGATTCTATAATTGAGGAGAGATAACGGTAAATCCATAATGGAGGAGAGATAACGGTGATTCCATAATGGAGGATAGGTAACGCTGATTCCATAATGGAGGAAAGATAACGGTGATTCCTTAATGGAGGATGGATAACGGTGATTCCATAATGGAGGAGAGATAACGGTGATTCCACAATGCAGGTGTAATAACTTTGATTCCACATTGGAGGAGACATAAGTGTGATTCCATAATGGTGGAGAGATTATGGTGATTCCATAATGGTGGAGAGATAACGGTGATTCCACAATGGAGTTGTGATAACTTTGATTCCATAATGGGGGAGAGATAACGGTGATTCCATAATGGTGGAGAGATAACGGTGATTCCATAATGACTAAGAGATAACGGTGATTCCATAAGGGAGGAGAGATAACGGTGATTCCATAATGGAGGATGGATAACGGTGATTCCATAATGGAGGAGAGATAACGGAGATTCCACAATGCAGGTGTGATAACTTTGATTCCATAATGGAGGAGACATAAGTGTGATTCCATAATGGTGGAGAGATTATTGTGATTCCATAATGACTAAGAGATAATGGTGATTCCATAATGGATGAGAGATGACGGTGATTCCATAATGGAGGTGTGAGAACTTTGATTCCTTAATTGGGGAGAGATAACGGTGATTCCAAAATGGTGGAGAGATAACGGTGATTCCATAATGACGAAGAGATAACGGTGGTTCCATAATGGAGGAGAGATGACGGTGACTCCATAATGGAGGAGAGACTATGATGATTCCATAATGGAGGAGAGTAATCGGTGATTCCATAATCGAGAAGAGAAATCGGTGATTCCATAATCGAGAAGAGAAATCGGTGATTCGTTAATACAAATACAAATACAAATACAAATACAACGCCACAACAGGCAAAATGCCCAACGAGGTGGCTGATAAAAAGATGCCCATAAAAATATGGTTGTCATATGTTTCAAAAATACAGCAACCCAATTAAAAATGCAATTAACACAAATTACAAACAATATATACACATGATAAAATATTATACAATGCCCATAAAGAATACTTATGGTTGTCTTATTCTAAGAATGGATAGCTTCTCGATTTACCCCAACATGTTTATCGTATTTCTTTTTAAACGTGTCAATTGTGTTACAATTTACTACCTCCGGGGGTAAGCTATTCCATTTATTAACAACCCTATTGGAGAAAAATTCCCTGCGACACCATAACCTTGCATTGTCCCTCACCAATCGATACTGGTGTCTTCTTGTAAAAGCAGTCGATTGGCGGTGTACTAAAAGTTCATGGTCCATCCTATCCATCCCATTGAAAATTTTGAACACTTCGATCATATCTCCTCGACACACTTAATGACAAAGAGATAACAGTGATTCCATAATGACTAAGAGATAACGGTGATTCTATAATTGAGGAGAGATAACGGTGATTCCATAATGGAGGAGAGATAACGGTGAATCCATAATGGAGGGGAGATAACGGTGATTCCATAATGACTATGAGAAAACGGTGATTCCATAATGGTAGAAACATAAGTGTGATTCCGTAATATTGGAGAGAAAACGGTAGTTCCATAATGGAGGATAGGTAACGCTGATTTCATAATGAAGGAAAGATAACGGTGATTCCATAAAGGAGGATGGATAACGGTGATTCCATAATGGAGGAGAGATAACGGTAATTCCCCAATGCAGGTGTGATGACTTTGATTCCACAATGGAGGAGACATAAGTGTGATTCCATAATGGTGGAGAGATTATGGTGATTCTATAATGGTGGAGAGATAACGGTGATTCCACAATGGAGTTGTTATAACTTTGATTCCATAATGGGAGAGAGATAACGGTGATTCCATAATGGTGGAGAGATAACGGTGATTCCATAATGACTAAGAGATAACGGTGGTTCCATAATGGAGGATAGATAACGGTGATTCCATAATGGAGGAGACATAAGTGTGATTTAGTAATGAAGGAGAGATAACGGTGATTCCATAATGGAGGTTAGATAACGGTGATTCCAGAATGGAGGAGAGATAACGGTGATTCCATAATGGAGGATAGATAACGGTGATTCCACAATGGAGGTGTGATAACTTTGATTCCATAATGGCGGAGATATAAGTGTGATTCCATAATTGTCGACAGATAATGGTGATTCCATAATGGTGGAGAGACTATGATGATTCCATAATGGAATAGAGTAATCGGTGATTCAATAATCGAGCAGAGAAATCGGTGATTCCATAATGGTAAAGAGATAACAGTGATTCCATAATGACTGAGATAACGGTGATTCTATAATTGAGGAGAGATATCGGTAAATCCATAATGGAGGAGAGATAAGGGTGATTCCATAATGGAGGATAGGTAACACTGATTCCATAATGGAGGAGAGATAACGGTGATTCCATAATGGAGGATGGATAACGGTGATTCCATAATGGAGAATAGGTAACGCTGATTCCATAATGGAGGAAAGATAACGGTGATTCCATAATGGAGGATGGATAACGGTGATTCCATAATGGAGGAGAGATAACGGTGATTCCACAATGCAGGTGTGATAACTTTGATTCCACATTGGAGGAGACATAAGTGTGATTCCATAATGGTGGAGAGATTATGGTGATTCCATAATGGTGGAGAGATAACGGTGATTCCACAATGGAGTTGTGATAACTTTGATTCCATAATGGTGGAGAGATAACGGTGATTCCATAATGGTGGAGAGATAACGGTGATTCCATAATGGAGGAGAGATAACGGTGATTCCATAATGGAGGATGGATAACGGTGATTCGATAATGGAGGAGAGATAACGGAGATTCCACAATGCAGGTGTGATAACTTTGATTCCATAATGGAGGAGACATAAGTGTTATTCCATAATGGTGGAGAGATTATGGTGATTCCATAATGACTAAGAGATAATGGTGATTCCATAATGGATGAGAGATGACGGTGATTCCATAATGGAGGTGTGAGAACTTTGATTCCTTAATTGGGGAGAGATGACGGTGACTCCATAATGGAGGAGAGACTATGATGATTCCATAATGGAGGAGAGTAATCGGTGATTCCATAATCGAGAAGAGAAATCGGTGATTCGTTAATACAAATACAAATACAAATACAAATACAACGCCACAACAGGCAAAATGCCCAACGAGGTGGCTGATAAAAAGATGCCCATAAAAATATGGTTGTCATATGTTTCAAAAATACAGCAACCCAATTAAAAATGCAATTAACACAAATTACAAACAATATATACACATGATAAAATATTATACAATGCCCATAAAGAATACTTATGGTTGTCTTATTCTAAGAATGGATAGCTTCTCGATTTACCCCAACATGTTTATCGTATTTCTTTTTAAACGTGTCAATTGTGTTACAATTTACTACCTCCGGGGGTAAGCTATTCCATTTATTAACAACCCTATTGGAGAAAAATTCCCTGCGACACCATAACCTTGCATTCTCCCTCACCAATCGATACTGGTGTCTTCTTGTAAAAGCAGTCGATTGGCGGTGTACTAAAAGTTCATGGTCCATCCTATCCATCCCATTGAAAATTTTGAACACTTCGATCATATCTCCTCGACACACTTAATGACAAAGAGATAACAGTGATTCCATAATGACTAAGAGATAACGGTGATTCTATAATGGAGGAGAGATAACGGTGATTCCATAATGACTATGAGAAAACGGTGATTCCATAATGACTATGAGAAAACGGTGATTCCATAATGGTAGAAACATAAGTGTGATTCCGTAATATTGGAGAGAAAACGGTAGTTCCATAATGGAGGATAGGTAACGCTGATTCCATAATGAAGGAAAGATAACGGTGATTCCATAAAGGAGGATGGATAACGGTGATTCCATAATGGAGGAGAGATAACGGTAATTCCACAATGCAGGTGTGATGACTTTGATTCCACAATGGAGGAGACATAAGTGTGATTCCATAATGGTGGAGAGATTATGGTGATTCTATAATGGTGGAGAGATAACGGTGATTCCACAATGGAGTTGTTATAACTTTGATTCCATAATGGGAGAGAGATAACGGTGATTCCATAATGGTGGAGAGATAACGGTGATTCCATAATGACTAAGAGATAACGGTGGTTCCATAATGGAGGATAGATAACGGTGATTCCATAATGGAGGAGACATAAGTGTGATTTAGTAATGGTGGAGAGATAACGGTGATTCCATAATGGAGGTTAGATAACGGTGATTCCAGAATGGAGGAGAGATAACGGTGATTCCATAATGACTAAGAGATAACGGTGATTCCATAATGGAGGAGAGATAACGGTGATTCCATAATGGAGGATGGATAACGGTGATTCCATAATGGAGGAGAGATAACGGAGATTCCACAATGCAGGTGTGATAACTTTTATTCCATAATGGAGGAGACATAAGTGTGATTCCATAATGGTGGAGAGATTATGGTGATTCCATAATGACTAAGAGATAATGGTGATTCCATAATGGATGAGAGATGACGGTGATTCCATAATGGAGGTGTGAGAACTTTGATTCCTTAATTGGGGAGAGATAACGGTGATTCCAAAATGGTGGAGAGATAACGGTGATTCCATAATGACGAAGAGATAACGGTGGTTCCATAATGGAGGAGAGATGACGGTGACTCCATAATGGAGGAGAGACTATGATGATTCCATAATGGAGGAGAGTAATCGGTGATTCCATAATCGAGAAGAGAAATCGGTGATTCCATAATCGAGAAGAGAAATCGGTGATTCGTTAATACAAATACAAATACAACGCCACAACAGGCAAAATGCCCAACGAGGTGGCTGATAAAAAGATGCCCATAAAAATATGGTTGTCATATGTTTCAAAAATACAGCAACCCAATTAAAAATGCAATTAACACAAATTACAAACAATATATACACATGATAAAATATTATACAATGCCCATAAAGAATACTTATGGTTGTCTTATTCTAAGAATGGATAGCTTCTCGATTTACCCCAACATGTTTATCGTATTTCTTTTTAAACGTGTCAATTGTGTTACAATTTACTACCTCCGGGGGTAAGCTATTCCATTTATTAACAACCCTATTGGAGAAAAATTCCCTGCGACACCATAACCTTGCATTGTCCCTCACCAATCGATACTGGTGTCTTCTTGTAAAAGCAGTCGATTGGCGGTGTACTAAAAGTTCATGGTCCATCCTATCCATCCCATTGAAAATTTTGAACACTTCGATCATATCTCCTCGACACACTTAATGACAAAGAGATAACAGTGATTCCATAATGACTAAGAGATAACGGTGATTCTATAATTGAGGAGAGATAACGGTGATTCCATAATGGAGGAGAGATAACGGTGAATCCATAATGGAGGGGAGATAACGGTGATTCCATAATGACTATGAGAAAACGGTGATTCCATAATGGTAGAAACATAAGTGTGATTCCGTAATATTGGAGAGAAAACGGTAGTTCCATAATGGAGGATAGGTAACGCTGATTCCATAATGAAGGAAAGATAACGGTGATTCCATAAAGGAGGATGGATAACGGTGATTCCATAATGGAGGAGAGATAACGGTAATTCCCCAATGCAGGTGTGATGACTTTGATTCCACAATGGAGGAGACATAAGTGTGATTCCATAATGGTGGAGAGATTATGGTGATTCTATAATGGTGGAGAGATAACGGTGATTCCACAATGGAGTTGTTATAACTTTGATTCCATAATGGGAGAGAGATAACGGTGATTCCAAAATGGTGGAGAGATAACGGTGATTCCATAATGACTAAGAGATAACGGTGGTTCCATAATGGAGGATAGATAACGGTGATTCCATAATGGAGGAGACATAAGTGTGATTTAGTAATGAAGGAGAGAAAACGGTGATTCCATAATGGAGGTTAGATAACGGTGATTCCAGAATGGAGGAGAGATAACGGTGATTCCATAATGGAGGATAGATAACGGTGATTCCACAATGGAGGTGTGATAACTTTGATTCCATAATGGCGGAGATATAAGTGTGATTCCATAATTGTCGAGAGATAATGGTGATTCCATAATGGTGGAGAGACTATGATGATTCCATAATGGAATAGAGTAATCGGTGATTCAATAATCGAGCAGAGAAATCGGTGATTCCATAATGGTAAAGAGATAACAGTGATTCCATAATGACTGAG
Source organism: Pholcus phalangioides (assembly GCF_987345545.1). Taxonomy (NCBI): domain Eukaryota; kingdom Metazoa; phylum Arthropoda; class Arachnida; order Araneae; family Pholcidae; genus Pholcus; species Pholcus phalangioides. The sequence goes on along the minus strand of NW_028301616.1, from coordinate 17,070,158 downwards.
ATAACGGTGATTCTATAATTGAGGAGAGATATCGGTAAATCCATAATGGAGGAGAGATAAGGGTGATTCCATAATGGAGGATAGGTAACACTGATTCCATAATGGAGGAGAGATAACGGTGATTCCATAATGGAGGATGGATAACGGTGATTCCATAATGGAGAATAGGTAACGCTGATTCCATAATGGAGGAAAGATAACGGTGATTCCATAATGGAGGATGGATAACGGTGATTCCATAATGGAGGAGAGATAACGGTGATTCCACAATGCAGGTGTGATAACTTTGATTCCACATTGGAGGAGACATAAGTGTGATTCCATAATGGTGGAGAGATTATGGTGATTCCATAATGGTGGAGAGATAACGGTGATTCCACAATGGAGTTGTGATAACTTTGATTCCATAATGGTGGAGAGATAACGGTGATTCCATAATGGTGGAGAGATAACGATGATTCCATAATGGAGGAGAGATAACGGTGATTCCATAATGGAGGATGGATAACGGTGATTCGATAATGGAGGAGAGATAACGGAGATTCCACAATGCAGGTGTGATAACTTTGATTCCATAATGGAGGAGACATAAGTGTTATTCCATAATGGTGGAGAGATTATGGTGATTCCATAATGACTAAGAGATAATGGTGATTCCATAATGGATGAGAGATGACGGTGATTCCATAATGGAGGTGTGAGAACTTTGATTCCTTAATTGGGGAGAGATAACGGTGATTCCAAAATGGTGGAGAGATAACGGTGATTCCATAATGACGAAGAGATAACGGTGGTTCCATAATGGAGGAGAGATGACGGTGACTCCATAATGGAGGAGAGACTATGATGATTCCATAATGGAGGAGAGTAATCGGTGATTCCATAATCGAGAAGAGAAATCGGTGATTCGTTAATACAAATACAAATACAAATACAAATACAACGCCACAACAGGCAAAATGCCCAACGAGGTGGCTGATAAAAAGATGCCCATAAAAATATGGTTGTCATATGTTTCAAAAATACAGCAACCCAATTAAAAATGCAATTAACACAAATTACAAACAATATATACACATGATAAAATATTATACAATGCCCATAAAGAATACTTATGGTTGTCTTATTCTAAGAATGGATAGCTTCTCGATTTACCCCAACATGTTTATCGTATTTCTTTTTAAACGTGTCAATTGTGTTACAATTTACTACCTCCGGGGGTAAGCTATTCCATTTATTAACAACCCTATTGGAGAAAAATTCCCTGCGACACCATAACCTTGCATTGTCCCTCACCAATCGATACTGGTGTCTTCTTGTAAAAGCAGTCGATTGGCGGTGTACTAAAAGTTCATGGTCCATCCTATCCATCCCATTGAAAATTTTGAACACTTCGATCATATCTCCTCGACACACTTAATGACAAAGAGATAACAGTGATTCCATAATGACTAAGAGATAACGGTGATTCTATAATGGAGGAGAGATAACGGTGATTCCATAATGACTATGAGAAAACGGTGATTCCATAATGACTATGAGAAAACGGTGATTCCATAATGGTAGAAACATAAGTGTGATTCCGTAATATTGGAGAGAAAACGGTAGTTCCATAATGGAGGATAGGTAACGCTGATTCCATAATGAAGGAAAGATAACGGTGATTCCATAAAGGAGGATGGATAACGGTGATTCCATAATGGAGGAGAGATAACGGTAATTCCACAATGCAGGTGTGATGACTTTGATTCCACAATGGAGGAGACATAAGTGTGATTCCATAATGGTGGAGAGATTATGGTGATTCTATAATGGTGGAGAGATAACGGTGATTCCACAATGGAGTTGTTATAACTTTGATTCCATAATGGGAGAGAGATAACGGTGATTCCATAATGGTGGAGAGATAACGGTGATTCCATAATGACTAAGAGATAACGGTGGTTCCATAATGGAGGATAGATAACGGTGATTCCATAATGGAGGAGACATAAGTGTGATTTAGTAATGGTGGAGAGATAACGGTGATTCCATAATGGAGGTTAGATAACGGTGATTCCAGAATGGAGGAGAGATAACGGTGATTCCATAATGACTAAGAGATAACGGTGATTCCATAATGGAGGAGAGATAACGGTGATTCCATAATGGAGGATGGATAACGGTGATTCCATAATGGAGGAGAGATAACGGAGATTCCACAATGCAGGTGTGATAACTTTTATTCCATAATGGAGGAGACATAAGTGTGATTCCATAATGGTGGAGAGATTATGGTGATTCCATAATGACTAAGAGATAATGGTGATTCCATAATGGATGAGAGATGACGGTGATTCCATAATGGAGGTGTGAGAACTTTGATTCCTTAATTGGGGAGAGATAACGGTGATTCCAAAATGGTGGAGAGATAACGGTGATTCCATAATGACGAAGAGATAACGGTGGTTCCATAATGGAGGAGAGATGACGGTGACTCCATAATGGAGGAGAGACTATGATGATTCCATAATGGAGGAGAGTAATCGGTGATTCCATAATCGAGAAGAGAAATCGGTGATTCCATAATCGAGAAGAGAAATCGGTGATTCGTTAATACAAATACAAATACAACGCCACAACAGGCAAAATGCCCAACGAGGTGGCTGATAAAAAGATGCCCATAAAAATATGGTTGTCATATGTTTCAAAAATACAGCAACCCAATTAAAAATGCAATTAACACAAATTACAAACAATATATACACATGATAAAATATTATACAATGCCCATAAAGAATACTTATGGTTGTCTTATTCTAAGAATGGATAGCTTCTCGATTTACCCCAACATGTTTATCGTATTTCTTTTTAAACGTGTCAATTGTGTTACAATTTACTACCTCCGGGGGTAAGCTATTCCATTTATTAACAACCCTATTGGAGAAAAATTCCCTGCGACACCATAACCTTGCATTGTCCCTCACCAATCGATACTGGTGTCTTCTTGTAAAAGCAGTCGATTGGCGGTGTACTAAAAGTTCATGGTCCATCCTATCCATCCCATTGAAAATTTTGAACACTTCGATCATATCTCCTCGACACACTTAATGACAAAGAGATAACAGTGATTCCATAATGACTAAGAGATAACGGTGATTCTATAATTGAGGAGAGATAACGGTGATTCCATAATGGAGGAGAGATAACGGTGAATCCATAATGGAGGGGAGATAACGGTGATTCCATAATGACTATGAGAAAACGGTGATTCCATAATGGTAGAAACATAAGTGTGATTCCGTAATATTGGAGAGAAAACGGTAGTTCCATAATGGAGGATAGGTAACGCTGATTCCATAATGAAGGAAAGATAACGGTGATTCCATAAAGGAGGATGGATAACGGTGATTCCATAATGGAGGAGAGATAACGGTAATTCCCCAATGCAGGTGTGATGACTTTGATTCCACAATGGAGGAGACATAAGTGTGATTCCATAATGGTGGAGAGATTATGGTGATTCTATAATGGTGGAGAGATAACGGTGATTCCACAATGGAGTTGTTATAACTTTGATTCCATAATGGGAGAGAGATAACGGTGATTCCAAAATGGTGGAGAGATAACGGTGATTCCATAATGACTAAGAGATAACGGTGGTTCCATAATGGAGGATAGATAACGGTGATTCCATAATGGAGGAGACATAAGTGTGATTTAGTAATGAAGGAGAGAAAACGGTGATTCCATAATGGAGGTTAGATAACGGTGATTCCAGAATGGAGGAGAGATAACGGTGATTCCATAATGGAGGATAGATAACGGTGATTCCACAATGGAGGTGTGATAACTTTGATTCCATAATGGCGGAGATATAAGTGTGATTCCATAATTGTCGAGAGATAATGGTGATTCCATAATGGTGGAGAGACTATGATGATTCCATAATGGAATAGAGTAATCGGTGATTCAATAATCGAGCAGAGAAATCGGTGATTCCATAATGGTAAAGAGATAACAGTGATTCCATAATGACTGAGATAACGGTGATTCTATAATTGAGGAGAGATATCGGTAAATCCATAATGGAGGAGAGATAAGGGTGATTCCATAATGGAGGATAGGTAACACTGATTCCATAATGGAGGAGAGATAACGGTGATTCCATAATGGAGGATGGATAACGGTGATTCCATAATGGAGAATAGGTAACGCTGATTCCATAATGGAGGAAAGATAACGGTGATTCCATAATGGAGGATGGATAACGGTGATTCCATAATGGAGGAGAGATAACGGTGATTCCACAATGCAGGTGTGATAACTTTGATTCCACATTGGAGGAGACATAAGTGTGATTCCATAATGGTGGAGAGATTATGGTGATTCCATAATGGTGGAGAGATAACGGTGATTCCACAATGGAGTTGTGATAACTTTGATTCCATAATGGTGGAGAGATAACGGTGATTCCATAATGGTGGAGAGATAACGATGATTCCATAATGGAGGAGAGATAACGGTGATTCCATAATGGAGGATGGATAACGGTGATTCGATAATGGAGGAGAGATAACGGAGATTCCACAATGCAGGTGTGATAACTTTGATTCCATAATGGAGGAGACATAAGTGTTATTCCATAATGGTGGAGAGATTATGGTGATTCCATAATGACTAAGAGATAATGGTGATTCCATAATGGATGAGAGATGACGGTGATTCCATAATGGAGGTGTGAGAACTTTGATTCCTTAATTGGGGAGAGATAACGGTGATTCCAAAATGGTGGAGAGATAACGGTGATTCCATAATGACGAAGAGATAACGGTGGTTCCATAATGGAGGAGAGATGACGGTGACTCCATAATGGAGGAGAGACTATGATGATTCCATAATGGAGGAGAGTAATCGGTGATTCCATAATCGAGAAGAGAAATCGGTGATTCGTTAATACAAATACAAATACAAATACAAATACAACGCCACAACAGGCAAAATGCCCAACGAGGTGGCTGATAAAAAGATGCCCATAAAAATATGGTTGTCATATGTTTCAAAAATACAGCAACCCAATTAAAAATGCAATTAACACAAATTACAAACAATATATACACATGATAAAATATTATACAATGCCCATAAAGAATACTTATGGTTGTCTTATTCTAAGAATGGATAGCTTCTCGATTTACCCCAACATGTTTATCGTATTTCTTTTTAAACGTGTCAATTGTGTTACAATTTACTACCTCCGGGGGTAAGCTATTCCATTTATTAACAACCCTATTGGAGAAAAATTCCCTGCGACACCATAACCTTGCATTGTCCCTCACCAATCGATACTGGTGTCTTCTTGTAAAAGCAGTCGATTGGCGGTGTACTAAAAGTTCATGGTCCATCCTATCCATCCCATTGAAAATTTTGAACACTTCGATCATATCTCCTCGACACACTTAATGACAAAGAGATAACAGTGATTCCATAATGACTAAGAGATAACGGTGATTCTATAATGGAGGAGAGATAACGGTGATTCCATAATGACTATGAGAAAACGGTGATTCCATAATGACTATGAGAAAACGGTGATTCCATAATGGTAGAAACATAAGTGTGATTCCGTAATATTGGAGAGAAAACGGTAGTTCCATAATGGAGGATAGGTAACGCTGATTCCATAATGAAGGAAAGATAACGGTGATTCCATAAAGGAGGATGGATAACGGTGATTCCATAATGGAGGAGAGATAACGGTAATTCCCCAATGCAGGTGTGATGACTTTGATTCCACAATGGAGGAGACATAAGTGTGATTCCATAATGGTGGAGAGATTATGGTGATTCTATAATGGTGGAGAGATAACGGTGATTCCACAATGGAGTTGTTATAACTTTGATTCCATAATGGGAGAGAGATAACGGTGATTCCATAATGGTGGAGAGATAACGGTGATTCCATAATGACTAAGAGATAACGGTGGTTCCATAATGGAGGATAGATAACGGTGATTCCATAATGGAGGAGACATAAGTGTGATTTAGTAATGAAGGAGAGATAACGGTGATTCCATAATGGAGGTTAGATAACGGTGATTCCAGAATGGAGGAGAGATAACGGTGATTCCATAATGGAGGATAGATAACGGTGATTCCACAATGGAGGTGTGATAACTTTGATTCCATAATGGCGGAGATATAAGTGTGATTCCATAATTGTCGAGAGATAATGGTGATTCCATAATGGTGGAGAGACTATGATGATTCCATAATGGAATAGAGTAATCGGTGATTCAATAATCGAGCAGAGAAATCGGTGATTCCATAATGGTAAAGAGATAACAGTGATTCCATAATGACTGAGATAACGGTGATTCTATAATTGAGGAGAGATATCGGTAAATCCATAATGGAGGAGAGATAAGGGTGATTCCATAATGGAGGATAGGTAACACTGATTCCATAATGGAGGAGAGATAACGGTGATTCCATAATGGAGGATGGATAACGGTGATTCCATAATGGAGAATAGGTAACGCTGATTCCATAATGGAGGAAAGATAACGGTGATTCCATAATGGAGGATGGATAACGGTGATTCCATAATGGAGGAGAGATAACGGTGATTCCACAATGCAGGTGTGATAACTTTGATTCCACATTGGAGGAGACATAAGTGTGATTCCATAATGGTGGAGAGATTATGGTGATTCCATAATGGTGGAGAGATAACGGTGATTCCACAATGGAGTTGTGATAACTTTGATTCCATAATGGTGGAGAGATAACGGTGATTCCATAATGGTGGAGAGATAACGGTGATTCCATAATGGAGGAGAGATAACGGTGATTCCATAATGGAGGATGGATAACGGTGATTCGATAATGGAGGAGAGATAACGGAGATTCAACAATGCAGGTGTGATAACTTTGATTCCATAATGGAGGAGACATAAGTGTTATTCCATAATGGTGGAGAGATTATGGTGATTCCATAATGACTAAGAGATAATGGTGATTCCATAATGGATGAGAGATGACGGTGATTCCATAATGGAGGTGTGAGAACTTTGATTCCTTAATTGGGGAGAGATAACGGTGATTCCAAAATGGTGGAGAGATAACGGTGATTCCATAATGACGAAGAGATAACGGTGGTTCCATAATGGAGGAGAGATGACGGTGACTCCATAATGGAGGAGAGACTATGATGATTCCATAATGGAGGAGAGTAATCGGTGATTCCATAATCGAGAAGAGAAATCGGTGATTCGTTAATACAAATACAAATACAAATACAAATACAACGCCACAACAGGCAAAATGCCCAACGAGGTGGCTGATAAAAAGATGCCCATAAAAATATGGTTGTCATATGTTTCAAAAATACAGCAACCCAATTAAAAATGCAATTAACACAAATTACAAACAATATATACACATGATAAAATATTATACAATGCCCATAAAGAATACTTATGGTTGTCTTATTCTAAGAATGGATAGCTTCTCGATTTACCCCAACATGTTTATCGTATTTCTTTTTAAACGTGTCAATTGTGTTACAATTTACTACCTCCGGGGGTAAGCTATTCCATTTATTAACAACCCTATTGGAGAAAAATTCCCTGCGACACCATAACCTTGCATTGTCCCTCACCAATCGATACTGGTGTCTTCTTGTAAAAGCAGTCGATTGGCGGTGTACTAAAAGTTCATGGTCCATCCTATCCATCCCATTGAAAATTTTGAACACTTCGATCATATCTCCTCGACACACTTAATGACAAAGAGATAACAGTGATTCCATAATGACTAAGAGATAACGGTGATTCTATAATGGAGGAGAGATAACGGTGATTCCATAATGACTATGAGAAAACGGTGATTCCATAATGACTATGAGAAAACGGTGATTCCATAATGGTAGAAACATAAGTGTGATTCCGTAATATTGGAGAGAAAACGGTAGTTCCATAATGGAGGATAGGTAACGCTGATTCCATAATGAAGGAAAGATAACGGTGATTCCATAAAGGAGGATGGATAACGGTGATTCCATAATGGAGGAGAGATAACGGTAATTCCACAATGCAGGTGTGATGACTTTGATTCCACAATGGAGGAGACATAAGTGTGATTCCATAATGGTGGAGAGATTATGGTGATTCTATAATGGTGGAGAGATAACGGTGATTCCACAATGGAGTTGTTATAACTTTGATTCCATAATGGGAGAGAGATAACGGTGATTCCATAATGGTGGAGAGATAACGGTGATTCCATAATGACTAAGAGATAACGGTGGTTCCATAATGGAGGATAGATAACGGTGATTCCATAATGGAGGAGACATAAGTGTGATTTAGTAATGGTGGAGAGATAACGGTGATTCCATAATGGAGGTTAGATAACGGTGATTCCAGAATGGAGGAGAGATAACGGTGATTCCATAATGGAGGAGACATAAGTGTGATTCAGTAATGGTGGAGAGATAACGGTGATTCCATAATGACTAAGAGATAACGGTGATTCCATAATGGAGGAGAGATAACGGTGATTCCATAATGGAGGATGGATAACGGTGATTCCATAATGGAGGAGAGATAACGGAGATTCCACAATGCAGGTGTGATAACTTTGATTCCATAATGGAGGAGACATAAGTGTGATTCCATAATGGTGGAGAGATTATGGTGATTCCATAATGACTAAGAGATAATGGTGATTCCATAATGGATGAGAGATGACGGTGATTCCATAATGGAGGTGTGAGAACTTTGATTCCTTAATTGGGGAGAGATAACGGTGATTCCAAAATGGTGGAGAGATAACGGTGATTCCATAATGACGAAGAGATAACGGTGGTTCCATAATGGAGGAGAGATGACGGTGACTCCATAATGGAGGAGAGACTATGATGATTCCATAATGGAGGAGAGTAATCGGTGATTCCATAATCGAGAAGAGAAATCGGTGATTCCATAATCGAGAAGAGAAATCGGTGATTCGTTAATACAAATACAAATACAACGCCACAACAGGCAAAATGCCCAACGAGGTGGCTGATAAAAAGATGCCCATAAAAATATGGTTGTCATATGTTTCAAAAATACAGCAACCCAATTAAAAATGCAATTAACACAAATTACAAACAATATATACACATGATAAAATATTATACAATGCCCATAAAGAATACTTATGGTTGTCTTATTCTAAGAATGGATAGCTTCTCGATTTACCCCAACATGTTTATCGTATTTCTTTTTAAACGTGTCAATTGTGTTACAATTTACTACCTCCGGGGGTAAGCTATTCCATTTATTAACAACCCTATTGGAGAAAAATTCCCTGCGACACCATAACCTTGCATTGTCCCTCACCAATCGATACTGGTGTCTTCTTGTAAAAGCAGTCGATTGGCGGTGTACTAAAAGTTCATGGTCCATCCTATCCATCCCATTGAAAATTTTGAACACTTCGATCATATCTCCTCGACACACTTAATGACAAAGAGATAACAGTGATTCCAAAATGACTAAGAGATAACGGTGATTCTATAATTGAGGAGAGATAACGGTGATTCCATAATGGAGGAGAGATAACGGTGAATCCATAATGGAGGGGAGATAACGGTGATTCCATAATGACTATGAGAAAACGGTGATTCCATAATGGTAGAAACATAAGTGTGATTCCGTAATATTGGAGAGAAAACGGTAGTTCCATAATGGAGGATAGGTAACGCTGATTCCATAATGAAGGAAAGATAACGGTGATTCCATAAAGGAGGATGGATAACGGTGATTCCATAATGGAGGAGAGATAACGGTAATTCCACAATGCAGGTGTGATGACTTTGATTCCACAATGGAGGAGACATAAGTGTGATTCCATAATGGTGGAGAGATTATGGTGATTCTATAATGGTGGAGAGATAACGGTGATTCCACAATGGAGTTGTTATAACTTTGATTCCATAATGGGAGAGAGATAACGGTGATTCCATAATGGTGGAGAGATAACGGTGATTCCATAATGACTAAGAGATAACGGTGGTTCCATAATGGAGGATAGATAACGGTGATTCCATAATGGAGGAGACATAAGTGTGATTTAGTAATGAAGGAGAGATAACGGTGATTCCATAATGGAGGTTAGATAACGGTGATTCCAGAATGGAGGAGAGATAACGGTGATTCCATAATGGAGGATAGATAACGGTGATTCCACAATGGAGGTGTGATAACTTTGATTCCATAATGGCGGAGATATAAGTGTGATTCCATAATTGTCGAGAGATAATGGTGATTCCATAATGGTGGAGAGACTATGATGATTCCATAATGGAATAGAGTAATCGGTGATTCAATAATCGAGCAGAGAAATCGGTGATTCCATAATGGTAAAGAGATAACAGTGATTCCATAATGACTGAGATAACGGTGATTCTATAATTGAGGAGAGATATCGGTAAATCCATAATGGAGGAGAGATAAGGTTGATTCCATAATGGAGGATAGGTAACACTGATTCCATAATGGAGGAGAGATAACGGTGATTCCATAATGGAGGATGGATAACGGTGATTCCATAATGGTGGAGAGATAACGGTGATTCCACAATGGAGTTGTGATAACTTTGATTCCACAATGGGATAGAGATAGTGGTGATTCCATAATGGTGGAGAGATAACGGAGATTCCATAATGACTAAGAGATAACGGTGGTTCCATAATGGAGGATAGATAACGGTGATTCCATAATGGAGGAGACATAAGTGTGATTCCATAATGGTGGAGAGATTATGGTGATTCCATAATGACTAAGAGATAATGGTGATTCCATAATGGATGAGAGATGACGGTGATTCCATAATGGAGGTGTGAGAACTTTGATTCCTTAATTGGGGAGAGATAACGGTGATTCCAAAATGGTGGAGAGATAACGGTGATTCCATAATGACGAAGAGATAACGGTGGTTCCATAATGGAGGAGAGATGACGGTGACTCCATAATGGAGGAGAGACTATGATGATTCCATAATGGAGGAGAGTAATCGGTGATTCCATAATCGAGAAGAGAAATCGGTGATTCCATAATCGAGAAGAGAAATCGGTGATTCGTTAATACAAATACAAATACAACGCCACAACAGGCAAAATGCCCAACGAGGTGGCTGATAAAAAGATGCCCATAAAAATATGGTTGTCATATGTTTCAAAAATACAGCAACCCAATTAAAAATGCAATTAACACAAATTACAAACAATATATACACATGATAAAATATTATACAATGCCCATAAAGAATACTTATGGTTGTCTTATTCTAAGAATGGATAGCTTCTCGATTTACCCCAACATGTTTATCGTATTTCTTTTTAAACGTGTCAATTGTGTTACAATTTACTACCTCCGGGGGTAAGCTATTCCATTTATTAACAACCCTATTGGAGAAAAATTCCCTGCGACACCATAACCTTGCATTGTCCCTCACCAATCGATACTGGTGTCTTCTTGTAAAAGCAGTCGATTGGCGGTGTACTAAAAGTTCATGGTCCATCCTATCCATCCCATTGAAAATTTTGAACACTTCGATCATATCTCCTCGACACACTTAATGACAAAGAGATAACAGTGATTCCATAATGACTAAGAGATAACGGTGATTCTATAATTGAGGAGAGATAACGGTGATTCCATAATGGAGGAGAGATAACGGTGAATCCATAATAGAGGGGAGATAACGGTGATTCCATAATGACTATGAGAAAACGGTGATTCCATAATGGTAGAAACATAAGTGTGATTCCGTAATATTGGAGAGAAAACGGTAGTTCCATAATGGAGGATAGGTAACGCTGATTCCATAATGAAGGAAAGATAACGGTGATTCCATAAAGGAGGATGGATAACGGTGATTCCATAATGGAGGAGAGATAACGGTAATTCCACAATGCAGGTGTGATGACTTTGATTCCACAATGGAGGAGACATAAGTGTGATTCCATAATGGTGGAGAGATAACGGTGATTCCACAATGGAGTTGTTATAACTTTGATTCCATAATGGGAGAGAGATAACGGTGATTCCATAATGGTGGAGAGATAACGGTGATTCCATAATGACTAAGAGATAACGGTGGTTCCATAATGGAGGATAGATAACGGTGATTCCATAATGGAGGAGACATAAGTGTGATTTAGTAATGAAGGAGAGATAACGGTGATTCCATAATGGAGGTTAGATAACGGTGATTCCAGAATGGAGGAGAGATAACGGTGATTCCATAATGGAGGATAGATAACGGTGATTCCACAATGGAGGTGTGATAACTTTGATTCCATAATGGCGGAGATATAAGTGTGATTCCATAATTGTCGAGAGATAATGGTGATTCCATAATGGTGGAGAGACTATGATGATTCCATAATGGAATAGAGTAATCGGTGATTCAATAATCGAGCAGAGAAATCGGTGATTCCATAATGGTAAAGAGATAACAGTGATTCCATAATGACTGAGATAACGGTGATTCTATAATTGAGGAGAGATATCGGTAAATCCATAATGGAGGAGAGATAAGGGTGATTCCATAATGGAGGATAGGTAACACTGATTCCATAATGGAGGAGAGATAACGGTGATTCCATAATGAAGGATGGATAACGGTGATTCCATAATGGTGGAGAGATAACGGTGATTCCACAATGGAGTTGTGATAACTTTGATTCCACAATGGGATAGAGATAGTGGTGATTCCATAATGGTGGAGAGATAACGGAGATTCCATAATGACTAAGAGATAACGGTGGTTCCATAATGGAGGATAGATAACGGTGATTCCATAATGGAGGAGACATAAGTGTGATTCCGTAATGGTGGAGAGACAACGGTGATTCCATAATGGAGGTTAGATAACGATGATTCCAGAATGGAGGAGAGATAACGGTGATTCCATAATGGAGGTGTGATAACTTTGATTCCATAATGGCGGAGATATAAGTGTGATTCCATAATTGTCGAGAGATAATGGTGGTTCCATAATGGTGGAGAGACTATAATGATTCCATAATGGAGGAGAGCAATCGGTGATTCCATAATCGAGAAGAGAAATCGGTGATTCCATAATGACAAAGAGATAACAGTGATTACATAATGACTGAGAGATATAATTCTATAATTGAGGAGAGATAACGGTGATTCCATAATGGAGGAGAGATAACGGTGATTCCATAATAGAGCAGAGATAACGGTGATTCCATAATGGAGGGGAGATAACGGTGATTCTATAATGACTAAGAGATAACGGTTGTTCCATAATGGAGGATAGATAACGGTGATTCCATTATGGAGGAGACATAAGTGTGATTCCGTAATGGTGGAGAAATAACGGTGATTCCATAATGGAGGATAGGTAACACTGATTCCATAATGGAGGAGAGATAACGGTGATTCCATAATGAAGGATGGATAACGGTGATTTCATAATGGTGGAGAGATAACGGTGATTCCACAATGGAGTTGTGATAACTTTGATTCCACAATGGGATAGAGATAGTGGTGATTCCATAATGGTGGAGAGATAACGGTGATTCCATAATGACTAAGAGATAACGGTGGTTCCATAATGGAGGATAGATAACGGTGATTCCATAATGGAGGAGACATAAGTGTGATTCAGTAATGGTGGAGAGATAACGGTGATTCCATAATGGAGGTTAGATAACGGTGATTCCAAAATGGAGGAGAGATAACGGCGATTCCATAATGGAGGCTAGATAACGGTGATTCCACAATGGAGGTGTGATAACTTTGATTCCATAATGGCGGAGATATAAGTGTGATTCCATAATTGTTAGAGATAATGGTGATTCCATAATGGTGGAGAGACTATAATGATTCCATAATGGAGGAGAGTAATCGGTGATTCCATAATCGAGAAGAGAAATCGGTGATTCCATAATGACAAAGAGATAACAGTGATTCCATAATGACTGAGAGATAACGGTGATTCTATAATTGAGGAGAGATAACGGTAAATCCATAATGGAGGAGAGATAACGGTGATTCCATAATGGAGGATAGGTAACGCTGATTCCATAATGGAGGAAAGATAACGGTGATTCCATAATGGAGGATGGATAACGGTGATTCCATAATGGAGGAGAGATAACGGTGATTCCACAATGCAGGTGTGATAACTTTGATTCCACATTGGAGGAGACATAAGTGTGATTCCATAATGGTGGAGAGATTATGGTGATTCCATAATGGTGGAGAGATAACGCTGATTCCACAATGGAGTTGTGATAACTTTGATTCCATAATGGGGGAGAGATAACGGTGATTCCATAATGGTGGAGAGATAACGGTGATTCCATAATGACTAAGAGATAACGGTGATTCCATAATGGAGGAGAGATAACGGTGATTCCATAATGGAGGATGGATAACGGTGATTCCATAATGGAGGAGAGATAACGGAGATTCCACAATGCAGGTGTGATAACTTTGATTCCATAATGGAGGAGACATAAGTGTGATTCCATAATGGTGGAGAGATTATGGTGATTCCATAATGACTAAGAGATAATGGTGATTCCATAATGGAGGAGAGATTTCGGTAAATCCATAATGGAGGAGAGATAACGGTGATTCCATAATGGAGGATAGGTAACACTGATTCCATAATGGAGGAGAGATAACGGTGATTCCATAATGGAGGATGGATAACGGTGATTCCATAATGGTGGAGAGATAACGGTGATTCCACAATGGAGTTGTGATAACTTTGATTCCACAATGGGATAGAGATAGTGGTGATTCCATAATGGTGGAGAGATAACGGAGATTCCATAATGACTAAGAGATAACGGTGGTTCCATAATGGAGGATAGATAACGGTGATTCCATAATGGAGGAGACATAAGTGTGATTCCGTAATGGTGGAGAGATAACGGTGATTCCATAATGGAGGTTAGATAACGGTGATTCCAGAATGGAGGAGAGATAACGGTGATTCCATAATGGAGGTTAGATAACGGTGATTCCAGAATGGAGGAGAGATAACGGTGATTCCACAATGGAGGTGTGATAACTTTGATTCCATAATGGCGGAGATATAAGTGTGATTCCATAATTGTCGAGAGATAATGGTGGTTCCATAATGGTGGAGAGACTATAATGATTCCATAATGGAGGAGAGCAATCGGTGATTCCATAATGACAAAGAGATAACAGTGATTACATAATGACTGAGAGATATAATTCTATAATTGAGGAGAGATAACGGTGATTCCATAATGGAGGAGAGATAACGGTGATTCCATAATAGAGCAGAGATAACGGTGATTCCATAATGGAGGGGAGATAACGGTGATTCTATAATGACTAAGAGATAACGGTTGTTCCATAATGGAGGATAGATAACGGTGATTCCATTATGGAGGAGACATAAGTGTGATTCCGTAATGGTGGAGAAATAACGGTGATTCCATAATGGAGGATAGGTAACACTGATTCCATAATGGAGGAGAGATAACGGTGATTCCATAATGAAGGATGGATAACGGTGATTCCATAATGGTGGAGAGATAACGGTGATTCCACAATGGAGTTGTGATAACTTTGATTCCACAATGGGATAGAGATAGTGGTGATTCCATAATGGTGGAGAGATAACGGTGATTCCAAAATGGAGGAGAGATAACGGCGATTCCATAATGGAGGCTAGATAACGGTGATTCCACAATGGAGGTGTGATAACGGTGATTCCATAATGGCGGAGATATAAGTGTGATTCCATAATTGTCGAGAGATAATGGTGATTCCATAATGGTGGAGAGACTATAATGATTCCATAATGGAGGAGAGTAATCGGTGATTCCATAATCGAGAAGAGAAATCGGTGATTCCATAATGACAAAGAGATAACAGTGATTCCATAATGACTGAGAGATAACGGTGATTCTATAATTGAGGAGAGATAACGGTAAATCCATAATGGAGGAGAGATAACGGTGATTCCATAATGGAGGATAGGTAACGCTGATTCCATAATGGAGGAAAGATAACGGTGATTCCTTAATGGAGGATGGATAACGGTGATTCCATAATGGAGGAGAGATAACGGTGATTCCACAATGCAGGTGTAATAACTTTGATTCCACATTGGAGGAGACATAAGTGTGATTCCATAATGGTGGAGAGATTATGGTGATTCCATAATGGTGGAGAGATAACGGTGATTCCACAATGGAGTTGTGATAACTTTGATTCCATAATGGGGGAGAGATAACGGTGATTCCATAATGGTGGAGAGATAACGGTGATTCCATAATGACTAAGAGATAACGGTGATTCCATAATGGAGGAGAGATAACGGTGATTCCATAATGGAGGATGGATAACGGTGATTCCATAATGGAGGAGAGATAACGGAGATTCCACAATGCAGGTGTGATAACTTTGATTCCATAATGGAGGAGACATAAGTGTGATTCCATAATGGTGGAGAGATTATGGTGATTCCATAATGACTAAGAGATAATGGTGATTCCATAATGGATGAGAGATGACGGTGATTCCATAATGGAGGTGTGAGAACTTTGATTCCTTAATTGGGGAGAGATAACGGTGATTCCAAAATGGTGGAGAGATAACGGTGATTCCATAATGACGAAGAGATAACAGTGATTCCATAATGACTGAGAGATAACGGTGATTCTATAATTGAGGAGAGATAACGGTAAATCCATAATGGAGGAGAGATAACGGTGATTCCATAATGGAGGATAGGTAACGCTGATTCCATAATGGAGGAAAGATAACGGTGATTCCTTAATGGAGGATGGATAACGGTGATTCCATAATGGAGGAGAGATAACGGTGATTCCACAATGCAGGTGTAATAACTTTGATTCCACATTGGAGGAGACATAAGTGTGATTCCATAATGGTGGAGAGATTATGGTGATTCCATAATGGTGGAGAGATAACGGTGATTCCACAATGGAGTTGTGATAACTTTGATTCCATAATGGGGGAGAGATAACGGTGATTCCATAATGGTGGAGAGATAACGGTGATTCCATAATGACTAAGAGATAACGGTGATTCCATAATGGAGGAGAGATAACGGTGATTCCATAATGGAGGATGGATAACGGTGATTCCATAATGGAGGAGAGATAACGGAGATTCCACAATGCAGGTGTGATAACTTTGATTCCATAATGGAGGAGACATAAGTGTGATTCCATAATGGTGGAGAGATTATGGTGATTCCATAATGACTAAGAGATAATGGTGATTCCATAATGGATGAGAGATGACGGTGATTCCATAATGGAGGTGTGAGAACTTTGATTCCTTAATTGGGGAGAGATAACGGTGATTCCAAAATGGTGGAGAGATAACGGTGATTCCATAATGACGAAGAGATAACGGTGGTTCCATAATGGAGGAGAGATGACGGTGACTCCATA
Source organism: Pholcus phalangioides (assembly GCF_987345545.1). Classification (NCBI taxonomy): domain Eukaryota; kingdom Metazoa; phylum Arthropoda; class Arachnida; order Araneae; family Pholcidae; genus Pholcus; species Pholcus phalangioides. Next base: position 17,052,682 of record NW_028301616.1, on the reverse strand, counting down.
ATGGAGGAGAGACTATGATGATTCCATAATGGAGGAGAGTAATCGGTGATTCCATAATCGAGAAGAGAAATCGGTGATTCCATAATCGAGAAGAGAAATCGGTGATTCGTTAATACAAATACAAATACAAATACAAATACAACGCCACAACAGGCAAAATGCCCAACGAGGTGGCTGATAAAAAGATGCCCATAAAAATATGGTTGTCATATGTTTCAAAAATACAGCAACCCAATTAAAAATGCAATTAACACAAATTACAAACAATATATACACATGATAAAATATTATACAATGCCCATAAAGAATACTTATGGTTGTCTTATTCTAAGAATGGATAGCTTCTCGATTTACCCCAACATGTTTATCGTATTTCTTTTTAAACGTGTCAATTGTGTTACAATTTACTACCTCCGGGGGTAAGCTATTCCATTTATTAACAACCCTATTGGAGAAAAATTCCCTGCGACACCATAACCTTGCATTGTCCCTCACTAATCGATACTGGTGTCTTCTTGTAAAAGCAGTCGATAGGCGGTGTACTAAAAGTTCATGGTCCATCCTATCCATCCCATTGAAAATTTTGAACACTTCGATCATATCTCCTCGACACACTTAATGACAAAGAGATAACAGTGATTCCATAATGACTAAGAGATAACGGTGATTCTATAATTGAGGAGAGATAACGGTGATTCCATAATGGAGGAGAGATAACGGTGATTCCATAATGGAGGGGAGATAACGGTGATTCCATAATGACTAAGGGAAAACGGTGATTCCATAATGGTAGAAACATAAGTGTGATTCCGTAATATTGGAGAGAAAACGGTAGTTCCATAATGGAGGATAGGTAACGCTGATTCCATAATGAAGGAAAGATAACGGTGATTCCATAAAGGAGGATGGATAACGGTGATTCCATAATGGAGGAGAGATAACGGTAATTCCACAATGCAGGTGTGATGACTTTGATTCCACAATGGAGGAGACATAAGTGTGATTCCATAATGGTGGAGAGATTATGGTGATTCTATAATGGTGGAGAGATAACGGTGATTCCACAATGGAGTTGTTATAACTTTGATTCCATAATGGGAGAGAGATAACGGTGATTCCATAATGGTGGAGAGATAACGGTGATTCCATAATGACTAAGAGATAACGGTGGTTCCATAATGGAGGATAGATAACGGTGATTTCATAATGGAGGAGACATAAGTGTGATTCAGTAATGATGGAGAGATAACGGTGATTCCATAATGGAGGTTAGATAACGGCGATTCCATAATGGAGGCTAGATAACGGTGATTCCACAATGGAGGTGTGATAACTTTGATTCCATAATGGCGGAGATATAAGTGTGATTCCATAATTGTCGAGAGATAATGGTGATTCCATAATGGTGGAGAGACTATAATGATTCCATAATGGAGGAGAGTAATCGGTGATTCCATAATCGAGAAGAGAAATCGGTGATTCCATAATGACAAAGAGATAACAGTGATTCCATAATGACTGAGAGATAACGGTGATTCTATAATTGAGGAGAGATAACGGTAAATCCATAATGGAGGAGAGATAACGGTGATTCCATAATGGAGGATGGATAACGGTGATTCCATAATGGAGGAGAGATAACGGTGATTCCACAATGCAGGTGTGATAACTTTGATTCCACATTGGAGGAGACATAAGTGTGATTCCATAATGGGGGAGAGATAACGGTGATTCCATAATGGTGGAGAGATAACGGTGATTCCATAATGACTAAGAGATAACGGTGATTCCATAATGGAGGAGAGATAACGGTGATTCCATAATGGAGGATGGATAACGGTGATTCCATAATGGAGGAGAGATAACGGAGATTCCACAATGCAGGTGTGATAACTTTGATTCCATAATGGAGGAGACATAAGTGTGATTCCATAATGGTGGAGAGATTATGGTGATTCCATAATGACTAAGAGATAATGGTGATTCCATAATGGAGGAGAGATGACGGTGATTCCATAATGGAGGAGAGATAACGGTGATTTCATAATGGAGGTGTGAGAACTTTGATTCCTTAATTGGGGAGAGATAACGGTGATTCCAAAATGGTGGAGAGATAACGGTGATTCCATAATGACGAAGAGATAACGGTGGTTCCATAATGGAGGAGAGATGACGGTGACTCCATAATGGAGGAGAGACTATGATGATTCCATAATGGAGGAGAGTAATCGGTGATTCCATAATCGAGAAGAGAAATCGGTGATTCGTTAATGACAAAGAGATAACAGTGATTCCATAATGACTAAGAGATAACGGTGATTCTATAATTGAGGAGAGATAACGGTGATTCCATAATGGAGGAGAGATAACGGTGATTCCATAATGGAGGGGAGATAACGGTGATTCCATAATGACTAAGAGAAAACGGTGATTCCATAATGGTAGAAACATAAGTGTGATTCCGTAATATTGGAGAGAAAACGGTAGTTCCATAATGGAGGATAGGTAACGCTGATTCCATAATGAAGGAAAGATAACGGTGATTCCTTAATGGAGGATGGATAACGGTGATTCCATAATGGAGGAGAGATAACGGTAATTCCACAATGCAGGTGTGATGACTTTGATTCCACAATGGAGGAGACATAAGTGTGATTCCATAATGGTGGAGAGATTATGGTGATTCTATAATGGTGGAGAGATAACGGTGATTCCACAATGGAGTTGTTATAAATTTGATTCCATAATGGGAGAGAGATAACGGTGATTCCATAATGGTGGAGAGATAACGGTGATTCCATAATGACTGAGAGATAACGGTGGTTCCATAATGGAGGATAGATAACGGTGATTCCATAATGGAGGAGACATAAGTGTGATTCAGTAATGGTGGAGAGATAACGGTGATTCCATAATGGAGGTTAGATAACGGTGATTCCAGAATGGAGGAGAGATAACGGTGATTCCATAATGGAGGATAGATAAAGGTGATTCCACAATGGAGGTGTGATAACTTTGATTCCATAATGGCGGAGATATAAGTGTGATTCCATAATTGTCGAGAGATAATGGTGATTCCATAATGGTGGAGAGACTATGATGATTCCATAATGGAGGAGAGTAATCGGTGATTCAATAATGACAAAGAGATAACAGTGATTACATAATGACTGAGAGATATAATTCTATAATTGAGGAGAGATAACGGTGATTCCATAATGGAGGAGAGATAACGGTGATTCCATAATAGAGCAGAGATAACGGTGATTCCATAATGGAGGGGAGATAACGGTGATTCTATAATGACTAAGAGATAACGGTTGTTCCATAATGGAGGATAGATAACGGTGATTCCATTATGGAGGAGACATAATTGTGATTCCGTAATGGTGGAGAGATAACGGTGATTCCATAATGGAGGTTAGATAACGGTGATTCCAGAATGGAGGAGAGATAACGGTGATTCCATAATGGAGGATAGATAACGGTGATTCCACAATGGAGGTGTGATAACTTTGATTCCATAATGGCGGAGATATAAGTGTGATTCCATAATTGTCGAGAGATAATGGTGATTCCATAATGGTGGAGAGACTATGATGATTCCATAATGGAGGAGAGTAATCGGTGATTCAATAATGACAAAGAGATAACAGTGATTACATAATGACTGAGAGATATAATTCTATAATTGAGGAGAGATAACGGTGATTCCATAATGGAGGAGAGATAACGGTGATTCCATAATAGAGCAGAGATAACGGTGATTCCATAATGGAGGGGAGATAACGGTGATTCTATAATGACTAAGAGATAACGGTTGTTCCATAATGGAGGATAGATAACGGTGATTCCATTATGGAGGAGACATAATTGTGATTCCGTAATGGTGGAGAAATAACGGTGATTCCATAATGGAGGATAGGTAACACTGATTCCATAATGGAGGAGAGATAACGGTGATTCCATAATGAAGGATGGATAACGGTGATTCCATAATGGAGGAGAGATGACGGTGATTCCATAATGGAGGAGAGATAACGGTGATTCCACAATGGAGTTGTGATAACTTTGATTCCACAATGGGATAGAGATAGTGGTGATTCCATAATGGTGGAGAGATAACGGTGATTCCATAATGACTAAGAGATAACGGTGGTTCCATAATGGAGGATAGATAACGGTGATTCCATAATGGAGGAGACATAAGTGTGATTCAGTAATGGTGGAGAGATAACGGTGATTCCATAATGGAGGTTAGATAACGGTGATTCCAAAATGGAGGAGAGATAACGGCGATTCCATAATGGAGGAGAGACTATGATGATTCCATAATGGAGGAGAGTAATCGGTGATTCCATAATCGAGAAGAGAAATCGGTGATTCCATAATCGAGAAGAGAAATCGGTGATTCGTTAATACAAATACAAATACAACGCCACAACAGGCAAAATGCCCAACGAGGTGGCTGATAAAAAGATGCCCATAAAAATATGGTTGTCATATGTTTCAAAAATACAGCAACCCAATTAAAAATGCAATTAACACAAATTACAAACAATATATACACATGATAAAATATTATACAATGCCCATAAAGAATACTTATGGTTGTCTTATTCTAAGAATGGATAGCTTCTCGATTTACCCCAACATGTTTATCGTATTTCTTTTTAAACGTGTCAATTGTGTTACAATTTACTACCTCCGGGGGTAAGCTATTCCATTTATTAACAACCCTATTGGAGAAAAATTCCCTGCGACACCATAACCTTGCATTGTCCCTCACCAATCGATACTGGTGTCTTCTTGTAAAAGCAGTCGATTGGCGGTGTACTAAAAGTTCATGGTCCATCCTATCCATCCCATTGAAAATTTTGAACACTTCGATCATATCTCCTCGACACACTTAATGACAAAGAGATAACAGTGATTCCATAATGACTAAGAGATAACGGTGATTCTATAATTGAGGAGAGATAACGGTGATTCCATAATGGAGGAGAGATAACGGTGAATCCATAATGGAGGGGAGATAACGGTGATTCCATAATGACTATGAGAAAACGGTGATTCCATAATGGTAGAAACATAAGTGTGATTCCGTAATATTGGAGAGAAAACGGTAGTTCCATAATGGAGGATAGGTAACGCTGATTCCATAATGAAGGAAAGATAACGGTGATTCCATAAAGGAGGATGGATAACGGTGATTCCATAATGGAGGAGAGATAACGGTAATTCCCCAATGCAGGTGTGATGACTTTGATTCCACAATGGAGGAGACATAAGTGTGATTCCATAATGGTGGAGAGATTATGGTGATTCTATAATGGTGGAGAGATAACGGTGATTCCACAATGGAGTTGTTATAACTTTGATTCCATAATGGGAGAGAGATAACGGTGATTCCAAAATGGTGGAGAGATAACGGTGATTCCATAATGACTAAGAGATAACGGTGGTTCCATAATGGAGGATAGATAACGGTGATTCCATAATGGAGGAGACATAAGTGTGATTTAGTAATGAAGGAGAGAAAACGGTGATTCCATAATGGAGGTTAGATAACGGTGATTCCAGAATGGAGGAGAGATAACGGTGATTCCATAATGGAGGATAGATAACGGTGATTCCACAATGGAGGTGTGATAACTTTGATTCCATAATGGCGGAGATATAAGTGTGATTCCATAATTGTCGAGAGATAATGGTGATTCCATAATGGTGGAGAGACTATGATGATTCCATAATGGAATAGAGTAATCGGTGATTCAATAATCGAGCAGAGAAATCGGTGATTCCATAATGGTAAAGAGATAACAGTGATTCCATAATGACTGAGATAACGGTGATTCTATAATTGAGGAGAGATATCGGTAAATCCATAATGGAGGAGAGATAAGGGTGATTCCATAATGGAGGATAGGTAACACTGATTCCATAATGGAGGAGAGATAACGGTGATTCCATAATGGAGGATGGATAACGGTGATTCCATAATGGAGAATAGGTAACGCTGATTCCATAATGGAGGAAAGATAACGGTGATTCCATAATGGAGGATGGATAACGGTGATTCCATAATGGAGGAGAGATAACGGTGATTCCACAATGCAGGTGTGATAACTTTGATTCCACATTGGAGGAGACATAAGTGTGATTCCATAATGGTGGAGAGATTATGGTGATTCCATAATGGTGGAGAGATAACGGTGATTCCACAATGGAGTTGTGATAACTTTGATTCCATAATGGTGGAGAGATAACGGTGATTCCATAATGGTGGAGAGATAACGATGATTCCATAATGGAGGAGAGATAACGGTGATTCCATAATGGAGGATGGATAACGGTGATTCGATAATGGAGGAGAGATAACGGAGATTCCACAATGCAGGTGTGATAACTTTGATTCCATAATGGAGGAGACATAAGTGTTATTCCATAATGGTGGAGAGATTATGGTGATTCCATAATGACTAAGAGATAATGGTGATTCCATAATGGATGAGAGATGACGGTGATTCCATAATGGAGGTGTGAGAACTTTGATTCCTTAATTGGGGAGAGATAACGGTGATTCCAAAATGGTGGAGAGATAACGGTGATTCCATAATGACGAAGAGATAACGGTGGTTCCATAATGGAGGAGAGATGACGGTGACTCCATAATGGAGGAGAGACTATGATGATTCCATAATGGAGGAGAGTAATCGGTGATTCCATAATCGAGAAGAGAAATCGGTGATTCGTTAATACAAATACAAATACAAATACAAATACAACGCCACAACAGGCAAAATGCCCAACGAGGTGGCTGATAAAAAGATGCCCATAAAAATATGGTTGTCATATGTTTCAAAAATACAGCAACCCAATTAAAAATGCAATTAACACAAATTACAAACAATATATACACATGATAAAATATTATACAATGCCCATAAAGAATACTTATGGTTGTCTTATTCTAAGAATGGATAGCTTCTCGATTTACCCCAACATGTTTATCGTATTTCTTTTTAAACGTGTCAATTGTGTTACAATTTACTACCTCCGGGGGTAAGCTATTCCATTTATTAACAACCCTATTGGAGAAAAATTCCCTGCGACACCATAACCTTGCATTGTCCCTCACCAATCGATACTGGTGTCTTCTTGTAAAAGCAGTCGATTGGCGGTGTACTAAAAGTTCATGGTCCATCCTATCCATCCCATTGAAAATTTTGAACACTTCGATCATATCTCCTCGACACACTTAATGACAAAGAGATAACAGTGATTCCATAATGACTAAGAGATAACGGTGATTCTATAATGGAGGAGAGATAACGGTGATTCCATAATGACTATGAGAAAACGGTGATTCCATAATGACTATGAGAAAACGGTGATTCCATAATGGTAGAAACATAAGTGTGATTCCGTAATATTGGAGAGAAAACGGTAGTTCCATAATGGAGGATAGGTAACGCTGATTCCATAATGAAGGAAAGATAACGGTGATTCCATAAAGGAGGATGGATAACGGTGATTCCATAATGGAGGAGAGATAACGGTAATTCCCCAATGCAGGTGTGATGACTTTGATTCCACAATGGAGGAGACATAAGTGTGATTCCATAATGGTGGAGAGATTATGGTGATTCTATAATGGTGGAGAGATAACGGTGATTCCACAATGGAGTTGTTATAACTTTGATTCCATAATGGGAGAGAGATAACGGTGATTCCATAATGGTGGAGAGATAACGGTGATTCCATAATGACTAAGAGATAACGGTGGTTCCATAATGGAGGATAGATAACGGTGATTCCATAATGGAGGAGACATAAGTGTGATTTAGTAATGAAGGAGAGATAACGGTGATTCCATAATGGAGGTTAGATAACGGTGATTCCAGAATGGAGGAGAGATAACGGTGATTCCATAATGGAGGATAGATAACGGTGATTCCACAATGGAGGTGTGATAACTTTGATTCCATAATGGCGGAGATATAAGTGTGATTCCATAATTGTCGAGAGATAATGGTGATTCCATAATGGTGGAGAGACTATGATGATTCCATAATGGAATAGAGTAATCGGTGATTCAATAATCGAGCAGAGAAATCGGTGATTCCATAATGGTAAAGAGATAACAGTGATTCCATAATGACTGAGATAACGGTGATTCTATAATTGAGGAGAGATATCGGTAAATCCATAATGGAGGAGAGATAAGGGTGATTCCATAATGGAGGATAGGTAACACTGATTCCATAATGGAGGAGAGATAACGGTGATTCCATAATGGAGGATGGATAACGGTGATTCCATAATGGAGAATAGGTAACGCTGATTCCATAATGGAGGAAAGATAACGGTGATTCCATAATGGAGGATGGATAACGGTGATTCCATAATGGAGGAGAGATAACGGTGATTCCACAATGCAGGTGTGATAACTTTGATTCCACATTGGAGGAGACATAAGTGTGATTCCATAATGGTGGAGAGATTATGGTGATTCCATAATGGTGGAGAGATAACGGTGATTCCACAATGGAGTTGTGATAACTTTGATTCCATAATGGTGGAGAGATAACGGTGATTCCATAATGGTGGAGAGATAACGGTGATTCCATAATGGAGGAGAGATAACGGTGATTCCATAATGGAGGATGGATAACGGTGATTCGATAATGGAGGAGAGATAACGGAGATTCAACAATGCAGGTGTGATAACTTTGATTCCATAATGGAGGAGACATAAGTGTTATTCCATAATGGTGGAGAGATTATGGTGATTCCATAATGACTAAGAGATAATGGTGATTCCATAATGGATGAGAGATGACGGTGATTCCATAATGGAGGTGTGAGAACTTTGATTCCTTAATTGGGGAGAGATAACGGTGATTCCAAAATGGTGGAGAGATAACGGTGATTCCATAATGACGAAGAGATAACGGTGGTTCCATAATGGAGGAGAGATGACGGTGACTCCATAATGGAGGAGAGACTATGATGATTCCATAATGGAGGAGAGTAATCGGTGATTCCATAATCGAGAAGAGAAATCGGTGATTCGTTAATACAAATACAAATACAAATACAAATACAACGCCACAACAGGCAAAATGCCCAACGAGGTGGCTGATAAAAAGATGCCCATAAAAATATGGTTGTCATATGTTTCAAAAATACAGCAACCCAATTAAAAATGCAATTAACACAAATTACAAACAATATATACACATGATAAAATATTATACAATGCCCATAAAGAATACTTATGGTTGTCTTATTCTAAGAATGGATAGCTTCTCGATTTACCCCAACATGTTTATCGTATTTCTTTTTAAACGTGTCAATTGTGTTACAATTTACTACCTCCGGGGGTAAGCTATTCCATTTATTAACAACCCTATTGGAGAAAAATTCCCTGCGACACCATAACCTTGCATTGTCCCTCACCAATCGATACTGGTGTCTTCTTGTAAAAGCAGTCGATTGGCGGTGTACTAAAAGTTCATGGTCCATCCTATCCATCCCATTGAAAATTTTGAACACTTCGATCATATCTCCTCGACACACTTAATGACAAAGAGATAACAGTGATTCCATAATGACTAAGAGATAACGGTGATTCTATAATGGAGGAGAGATAACGGTGATTCCATAATGACTATGAGAAAACGGTGATTCCATAATGACTATGAGAAAACGGTGATTCCATAATGGTAGAAACATAAGTGTGATTCCGTAATATTGGAGAGAAAACGGTAGTTCCATAATGGAGGATAGGTAACGCTGATTCCATAATGAAGGAAAGATAACGGTGATTCCATAAAGGAGGATGGATAACGGTGATTCCATAATGGAGGAGAGATAACGGTAATTCCACAATGCAGGTGTGATGACTTTGATTCCACAATGGAGGAGACATAAGTGTGATTCCATAATGGTGGAGAGATTATGGTGATTCTATAATGGTGGAGAGATAACGGTGATTCCACAATGGAGTTGTTATAACTTTGATTCCATAATGGGAGAGAGATAACGGTGATTCCATAATGGTGGAGAGATAACGGTGATTCCATAATGACTAAGAGATAACGGTGGTTCCATAATGGAGGATAGATAACGGTGATTCCATAATGGAGGAGACATAAGTGTGATTTAGTAATGGTGGAGAGATAACGGTGATTCCATAATGGAGGTTAGATAACGGTGATTCCAGAATGGAGGAGAGATAACGGTGATTCCATAATGGAGGAGACATAAGTGTGATTCAGTAATGGTGGAGAGATAACGGTGATTCCATAATGACTAAGAGATAACGGTGATTCCATAATGGAGGAGAGATAACGGTGATTCCATAATGGAGGATGGATAACGGTGATTCCATAATGGAGGAGAGATAACGGAGATTCCACAATGCAGGTGTGATAACTTTGATTCCATAATGGAGGAGACATAAGTGTGATTCCATAATGGTGGAGAGATTATGGTGATTCCATAATGACTAAGAGATAATGGTGATTCCATAATGGATGAGAGATGACGGTGATTCCATAATGGAGGTGTGAGAACTTTGATTCCTTAATTGGGGAGAGATAACGGTGATTCCAAAATGGTGGAGAGATAACGGTGATTCCATAATGACGAAGAGATAACGGTGGTTCCATAATGGAGGAGAGATGACGGTGACTCCATAATGGAGGAGAGACTATGATGATTCCATAATGGAGGAGAGTAATCGGTGATTCCATAATCGAGAAGAGAAATCGGTGATTCCATAATCGAGAAGAGAAATCGGTGATTCGTTAATACAAATACAAATACAACGCCACAACAGGCAAAATGCCCAACGAGGTGGCTGATAAAAAGATGCCCATAAAAATATGGTTGTCATATGTTTCAAAAATACAGCAACCCAATTAAAAATGCAATTAACACAAATTACAAACAATATATACACATGATAAAATATTATACAATGCCCATAAAGAATACTTATGGTTGTCTTATTCTAAGAATGGATAGCTTCTCGATTTACCCCAACATGTTTATCGTATTTCTTTTTAAACGTGTCAATTGTGTTACAATTTACTACCTCCGGGGGTAAGCTATTCCATTTATTAACAACCCTATTGGAGAAAAATTCCCTGCGACACCATAACCTTGCATTGTCCCTCACCAATCGATACTGGTGTCTTCTTGTAAAAGCAGTCGATTGGCGGTGTACTAAAAGTTCATGGTCCATCCTATCCATCCCATTGAAAATTTTGAACACTTCGATCATATCTCCTCGACACACTTAATGACAAAGAGATAACAGTGATTCCAAAATGACTAAGAGATAACGGTGATTCTATAATTGAGGAGAGATAACGGTGATTCCATAATGGAGGAGAGATAACGGTGAATCCATAATGGAGGGGAGATAACGGTGATTCCATAATGACTATGAGAAAACGGTGATTCCATAATGGTAGAAACATAAGTGTGATTCCGTAATATTGGAGAGAAAACGGTAGTTCCATAATGGAGGATAGGTAACGCTGATTCCATAATGAAGGAAAGATAACGGTGATTCCATAAAGGAGGATGGATAACGGTGATTCCATAATGGAGGAGAGATAACGGTAATTCCACAATGCAGGTGTGATGACTTTGATTCCACAATGGAGGAGACATAAGTGTGATTCCATAATGGTGGAGAGATTATGGTGATTCTATAATGGTGGAGAGATAACGGTGATTCCACAATGGAGTTGTTATAACTTTGATTCCATAATGGGAGAGAGATAACGGTGATTCCATAATGGTGGAGAGATAACGGTGATTCCATAATGACTAAGAGATAACGGTGGTTCCATAATGGAGGATAGATAACGGTGATTCCATAATGGAGGAGACATAAGTGTGATTTAGTAATGAAGGAGAGATAACGGTGATTCCATAATGGAGGTTAGATAACGGTGATTCCAGAATGGAGGAGAGATAACGGTGATTCCATAATGGAGGATAGATAACGGTGATTCCACAATGGAGGTGTGATAACTTTGATTCCATAATGGCGGAGATATAAGTGTGATTCCATAATTGTCGAGAGATAATGGTGATTCCATAATGGTGGAGAGACTATGATGATTCCATAATGGAATAGAGTAATCGGTGATTCAATAATCGAGCAGAGAAATCGGTGATTCCATAATGGTAAAGAGATAACAGTGATTCCATAATGACTGAGATAACGGTGATTCTATAATTGAGGAGAGATATCGGTAAATCCATAATGGAGGAGAGATAAGGGTGATTCCATAATGGAGGATAGGTAACACTGATTCCATAATGGAGGAGAGATAACGGTGATTCCATAATGAAGGATGGATAACGGTGATTCCATAATGGTGGAGAGATAACGGTGATTCCACAATGGAGTTGTGATAACTTTGATTCCACAATGGGATAGAGATAGTGGTGATTCCATAATGGTGGAGAGATAACGGAGATTCCATAATGACTAAGAGATAACGGTGGTTCCATAATGGAGGATAGATAACGGTGATTCCATAATGGAGGAGACATAAGTGTGATTCCGTAATGGTGGAGAGACAACGGTGATTCCATAATGGAGGTTAGATAACGATGATTCCAGAATGGAGGAGAGATAACGGTGATTCCATAATGGAGGTGTGATAACTTTGATTCCATAATGGCGGAGATATAAGTGTGATTCCATAATTGTCGAGAGATAATGGTGGTTCCATAATGGTGGAGAGACTATAATGATTCCATAATGGAGGAGAGCAATCGGTGATTCCATAATCGAGAAGAGAAATCGGTGATTCCATAATGACAAAGAGATAACAGTGATTACATAATGACTGAGAGATATAATTCTATAATTGAGGAGAGATAACGGTGATTCCATAATGGAGGAGAGATAACGGTGATTCCATAATAGAGCAGAGATAACGGTGATTCCATAATGGAGGGGAGATAACGGTGATTCTATAATGACTAAGAGATAACGGTTGTTCCATAATGGAGGATAGATAACGGTGATTCCATTATGGAGGAGACATAAGTGTGATTCCGTAATGGTGGAGAAATAACGGTGATTCCATAATGGAGGATAGGTAACACTGATTCCATAATGGAGGAGAGATAACGGTGATTCCATAATGAAGGATGGATAACGGTGATTTCATAATGGTGGAGAGATAACGGTGATTCCACAATGGAGTTGTGATAACTTTGATTCCACAATGGGATAGAGATAGTGGTGATTCCATAATGGTGGAGAGATAACGGTGATTCCATAATGACTAAGAGATAACGGTGGTTCCATAATGGAGGATAGATAACGGTGATTCCATAATGGAGGAGACATAAGTGTGATTCAGTAATGGTGGAGAGATAACGGTGATTCCATAATGGAGGTTAGATAACGGTGATTCCAAAATGGAGGAGAGATAACGGCGATTCCATAATGGAGGCTAGATAACGGTGATTCCACAATGGAGGTGTGATAACTTTGATTCCATAATGGCGGAGATATAAGTGTGATTCCATAATTGTTAGAGATAATGGTGATTCCATAATGGTGGAGAGACTATAATGATTCCATAATGGAGGAGAGTAATCGGTGATTCCATAATCGAGAAGAGAAATCGGTGATTCCATAATGACAAAGAGATAACAGTGATTCCATAATGACTGAGAGATAACGGTGATTCTATAATTGAGGAGAGATAACGGTAAATCCATAATGGAGGAGAGATAACGGTGATTCCATAATGGAGGATAGGTAACGCTGATTCCATAATGGAGGAAAGATAACGGTGATTCCATAATGGAGGATGGATAACGGTGATTCCATAATGGAGGAGAGATAACGGTGATTCCACAATGCAGGTGTGATAACTTTGATTCCACATTGGAGGAGACATAAGTGTGATTCCATAATGGTGGAGAGATTATGGTGATTCCATAATGGTGGAGAGATAACGCTGATTCCACAATGGAGTTGTGATAACTTTGATTCCATAATGGGGGAGAGATAACGGTGATTCCATAATGGTGGAGAGATAACGGTGATTCCATAATGACTAAGAGATAACGGTGATTCCATAATGGAGGAGAGATAACGGTGATTCCATAATGGAGGATGGATAACGGTGATTCCATAATGGAGGAGAGATAACGGAGATTCCACAATGCAGGTGTGATAACTTTGATTCCATAATGGAGGAGACATAAGTGTGATTCCATAATGGTGGAGAGATTATGGTGATTCCATAATGACTAAGAGATAATGGTGATTCCATAATGGAGGAGAGATTTCGGTAAATCCATAATGGAGGAGAGATAACGGTGATTCCATAATGGAGGATAGGTAACACTGATTCCATAATGGAGGAGAGATAACGGTGATTCCATAATGGAGGATGGATAACGGTGATTCCATAATGGTGGAGAGATAACGGTGATTCCACAATGGAGTTGTGATAACTTTGATTCCACAATGGGATAGAGATAGTGGTGATTCCATAATGGTGGAGAGATAACGGAGATTCCATAATGACTAAGAGATAACGGTGGTTCCATAATGGAGGATAGATAACGGTGATTCCATAATGGAGGAGACATAAGTGTGATTCCGTAATGGTGGAGAGATAACGGTGATTCCATAATGGAGGTTAGATAACGGTGATTCCAGAATGGAGGAGAGATAACGGTGATTCCATAATGGAGGTTAGATAACGGTGATTCCAGAATGGAGGAGAGATAACGGTGATTCCACAATGGAGGTGTGATAACTTTGATTCCATAATGGCGGAGATATAAGTGTGATTCCATAATTGTCGAGAGATAATGGTGGTTCCATAATGGTGGAGAGACTATAATGATTCCATAATGGAGGAGAGCAATCGGTGATTCCATAATGACAAAGAGATAACAGTGATTACATAATGACTGAGAGATATAATTCTATAATTGAGGAGAGATAACGGTGATTCCATAATGGAGGAGAGATAACGGTGATTCCATAATAGAGCAGAGATAACGGTGATTCCATAATGGAGGGGAGATAACGGTGATTCTATAATGACTAAGAGATAACGGTTGTTCCATAATGGAGGATAGATAACGGTGATTCCATTATGGAGGAGACATAAGTGTGATTCCGTAATGGTGGAGAAATAACGGTGATTCCATAATGGAGGATAGGTAACACTGATTCCATAATGGAGGAGAGATAACGGTGATTCCATAATGAAGGATGGATAACGGTGATTCCATAATGGTGGAGAGATAACGGTGATTCCACAATGGAGTTGTGATAACTTTGATTCCACAATGGGATAGAGATAGTGGTGATTCCATAATGGTGGAGAGATAACGGTGATTCCAAAATGGAGGAGAGATAACGGCGATTCCATAATGGAGGCTAGATAACGGTGATTCCACAATGGAGGTGTGATAACGGTGATTCCATAATGGCGGAGATATAAGTGTGATTCCATAATTGTCGAGAGATAATGGTGATTCCATAATGGTGGAGAGACTATAATGATTCCATAATGGAGGAGAGTAATCGGTGATTCCATAATCGAGAAGAGAAATCGGTGATTCCATAATGACAAAGAGATAACAGTGATTCCATAATGACTGAGAGATAACGGTGATTCTATAATTGAGGAGAGATAACGGTAAATCCATAATGGAGGAGAGATAACGGTGATTCCATAATGGAGGATAGGTAACGCTGATTCCATAATGGAGGAAAGATAACGGTGATTCCTTAATGGAGGATGGATAACGGTGATTCCATAATGGAGGAGAGATAACGGTGATTCCACAATGCAGGTGTAATAACTTTGATTCCACATTGGAGGAGACATAAGTGTGATTCCATAATGGTGGAGAGATTATGGTGATTCCATAATGGTGGAGAGATAACGGTGATTCCACAATGGAGTTGTGATAACTTTGATTCCATAATGGGGGAGAGATAACGGTGATTCCATAATGGTGGAGAGATAACGGTGATTCCATAATGACTAAGAGATAACGGTGATTCCATAATGGAGGAGAGATAACGGTGATTCCATAATGGAGGATGGATAACGGTGATTCCATAATGGAGGAGAGATAACGGAGATTCCACAATGCAGGTGTGATAACTTTGATTCCATAATGGAGGAGACATAAGTGTGATTCCATAATGGTGGAGAGATTATGGTGATTCCATAATGACTAAGAGATAATGGTGATTCCATAATGGATGAGAGATGACGGTGATTCCATAATGGAGGTGTGAGAACTTTGATTCCTTAATTGGGGAGAGATAACGGTGATTCCAAAATGGTGGAGAGATAACGGTGATTCCATAATGACGAAGAGATAACAGTGATTCCATAATGACTGAGAGATAACGGTGATTCTATAATTGAGGAGAGATAACGGTAAATCCATAATGGAGGAGAGATAACGGTGATTCCATAATGGAGGATAGGTAACGCTGATTCCATAATGGAGGAAAGATAACGGTGATTCCTTAATGGAGGATGGATAACGGTGATTCCATAATGGAGGAGAGATAACGGTGATTCCACAATGCAGGTGTAATAACTTTGATTCCACATTGGAGGAGACATAAGTGTGATTCCATAATGGTGGAGAGATTATGGTGATTCCATAATGGTGGAGAGATAACGGTGATTCCACAATGGAGTTGTGATAACTTTGATTCCATAATGGGGGAGAGATAACGGTGATTCCATAATGGTGGAGAGATAACGGTGATTCCATAATGACTAAGAGATAACGGTGATTCCATAATGGAGGAGAGATAACGGTGATTCCATAATGGAGGATGGATAACGGTGATTCCATAATGGAGGAGAGATAACGGAGATTCCACAATGCAGGTGTGATAACTTTGATTCCATAATGGAGGAGACATAAGTGTGATTCCATAATGGTGGAGAGATTATGGTGATTCCATAATGACTAAGAGATAATGGTGATTCCATAATGGATGAGAGATGACGGTGATTCCATAATGGAGGTGTGAGAACTTTGATTCCTTAATTGGGGAGAGATAACGGTGATTCCAAAATGGTGGAGAGATAACGGTGATTCCATAATGACGAAGAGATAACGGTGGTTCCATAATGGAGGAGAGATGACGGTGACTCCATAATGGAGGAGAGACTATGATGATTCCATAATGGAGGAGAGTAATCGGTGATTCCATAATCGAGAAGAGAAATCGGTGATTCCATAATCGAGAAGAGAAATCGGTGATTCGTTAATACAAATACAAATACAAATACAAATACAACGCCACAACAGGCAAAATGCCCAACGAGGTGGCTGATAAAAAGATGCCCATAAAAATATGGTTGTCATATGTTTCAAAAATACAGCAACCCAATTAAAAATGCAATTAACACAAATTACAAACAATATATACACATGATAAAATATTATACAATGCCCATAAAGAATACTTATGGTTGTCTTATTCTAAGAATGGATAGCTTCTCGATTTACCCCAACATGTTTATCGTATTTCTTTTTAAACGTGTCAATTGTGTTACAATTTACTACCTCCGGGGGTAAGCTATTCCATTTATTAACAACCCTATTGGAGAAAAATTCCCTGCGACACCATAACCTTGCATTGTCCCTCACTAATCGATACTGGTGTCTTCTTGTAAAAGCAGTCGATAGGCGGTGTACTAAAAGTTCATGGTCCATCCTATCCATCCCATTGAAAATTTTGAACACTTCGATCATATCTCCTCGACACACTTAATGACAAAGAGATAACAGTGATTCCATAATGACTAAGAGATAACGGTGATTCTATAATTGAGGAGAGATAACGGTGATTCCATAATGGAGGAGAGATAACGGTGATTCCATAATGGAGGGGAGATAACGGTGATTCCATAATGACTAAGGGAAAACGGTGATTCCATAATGGTAGAAACATAAGTGTGATTCCGTAATATTGGAGAGAAAACGGTAGTTCCATAATGGAGGATAGGTAACGCTGATTCCATAATGAAGGAAAGATAACGGTGATTCCATAAAGGAGGATGGATAACGGTGATTCCATAATGGAGGAGAGATAACGGTAATTCCACAATGCAGGTGTGATGACTTTGATTCCACAATGGAGGAGACATAAGTGTGATTCCATAATGGTGGAGAGATTATGGTGATTCTATAATGGTGGAGAGATAACGGTGATTCCACAATGGAGTTGTTATAACTTTGATTCCATAATGGGAGAGAGATAACGGTGATTCCATAATGGTGGAGAGATAACGGTGATTCCATAATGACTAAGAGATAACGGTGGTTCCATAATGGAGGATAGATAACGGTGATTTCATAATGGAGGAGACATAAGTGTGATTCAGTAATGATGGAGAGATAACGGTGATTCCATAATGGAGGTTAGATAACGGCGATTCCATAATGGAGGCTAGATAACGGTGATTCCACAATGGAGGTGTGATAACTTTGATTCCATAATGGCGGAGATATAAGTGTGATTCCATAATTGTCGAGAGATAATGGTGATTCCATAATGGTGGAGAGACTATAATGATTCCATAATGGAGGAGAGTAATCGGTGATTCCATAATCGAGAAGAGAAATCGGTGATTCCATAATGACAAAGAGATAACAGTGATTCCATAATGACTGAGAGATAACGGTGATTCTATAATTGAGGAGAGATAACGGTAAATCCATAATGGAGGAGAGATAACGGTGATTCCATAATGGAGGATGGATAACGGTGATTCCATAATGGAGGAGAGATAACGGTGATTCCACAATGCAGGTGTGATAACTTTGATTCCACATTGGAGGAGACATAAGTGTGATTCCATAATGGGGGAGAGATAACGGTGATTCCATAATGGTGGAGAGATAACGGTGATTCCATAATGACTAAGAGATAACGGTGATTCCATAATGGAGGAGAGATAACGGTGATTCCATAATGGAGGATGGATAACGGTGATTCCATAATGGAGGAGAGATAACGGAGATTCCACAATGCAGGTGTGATAACTTTGATTCCATAATGGAGGAGACATAAGTGTGATTCCATAATGGTGGAGAGATTATGGTGATTCCATAATGACTAAGAGATAATGGTGATTCCATAATGGAGGAGAGATGACGGTGATTCCATAATGGAGGAGAGATAACGGTGATTTCATAATGGAGGTGTGAGAACTTTGATTCCTTAATTGGGGAGAGATAACGGTGATTCCAAAATGGTGGAGAGATAACGGTGATTCCATAATGACGAAGAGATAACGGTGGTTCCATAATGGAGGAGAGATGACGGTGACTCCATAATGGAGGAGAGACTATGATGATTCCATAATGGAGGAGAGTAATCGGTGATTCCATAATCGAGAAGAGAAATCGGTGATTCGTTAATGACAAAGAGATAACAGTGATTCCATAATGACTAAGAGATAACGGTGATTCTATAATTGAGGAGAGATAACGGTGATTCCATAATGGAGGAGAGATAACGGTGATTCCATAATGGAGGGGAGATAACGGTGATTCCATAATGACTAAGAGAAAACGGTGATTCCATAATGGTAGAAACATAAGTGTGATTCCGTAATATTGGAGAGAAAACGGTAGTTCCATAATGGAGGATAGGTAACGCTGATTCCATAATGAAGGAAAGATAACGGTGATTCCTTAATGGAGGATGGATAACGGTGATTCCATAATGGAGGAGAGATAACGGTAATTCCACAATGCAGGTGTGATGACTTTGATTCCACAATGGAGGAGACATAAGTGTGATTCCATAATGGTGGAGAGATTATGGTGATTCTATAATGGTGGAGAGATAACGGTGATTCCACAATGGAGTTGTTATAAATTTGATTCCATAATGGGAGAGAGATAACGGTGATTCCATAATGGTGGAGAGATAACGGTGATTCCATAATGACTGAGAGATAACGGTGGTTCCATAATGGAGGATAGATAACGGTGATTCCATAATGGAGGAGACATAAGTGTGATTCAGTAATGGTGGAGAGATAACGGTGATTCCATAATGGAGGTTAGATAACGGTGATTCCAGAATGGAGGAGAGATAACGGTGATTCCATAATGGAGGATAGATAAAGGTGATTCCACAATGGAGGTGTGATAACTTTGATTCCATAATGGCGGAGATATAAGTGTGATTCCATAATTGTCGAGAGATAATGGTGATTCCATAATGGTGGAGAGACTATGATGATTCCATAATGGAGGAGAGTAATCGGTGATTCAATAATGACAAAGAGATAACAGTGATTACATAATGACTGAGAGATATAATTCTATAATTGAGGAGAGATAACGGTGATTCCATAATGGAGGAGAGATAACGGTGATTCCATAATAGAGCAGAGATAACGGTGATTCCATAATGGAGGGGAGATAACGGTGATTCTATAATGACTAAGAGATAACGGTTGTTCCATAATGGAGGATAGATAACGGTGATTCCATTATGGAGGAGACATAATTGTGATTCCGTAATGGTGGAGAGATAACGGTGATTCCATAATGGAGGTTAGATAACGGTGATTCCAGAATGGAGGAGAGATAACGGTGATTCCATAATGGAGGATAGATAACGGTGATTCCACAATGGAGGTGTGATAACTTTGATTCCATAATGGCGGAGATATAAGTGTGATTCCATAATTGTCGAGAGATAATGGTGATTCCATAATGGTGGAGAGACTATGATGATTCCATAATGGAGGAGAGTAATCGGTGATTCAATAATGACAAAGAGATAACAGTGATTACATAATGACTGAGAGATATAATTCTATAATTGAGGAGAGATAACGGTGATTCCATAATGGAGGAGAGATAACGGTGATTCCATAATAGAGCAGAGATAACGGTGATTCCATAATGGAGGGGAGATAACGGTGATTCTATAATGACTAAGAGATAACGGTTGTTCCATAATGGAGGATAGATAACGGTGATTCCATTATGGAGGAGACATAATTGTGATTCCGTAATGGTGGAGAAATAACGGTGATTCCATAATGGAGGATAGGTAACACTGATTCCATAATGGAGGAGAGATAACGGTGATTCCATAATGAAGGATGGATAACGGTGATTCCATAATGGAGGAGAGATGACGGTGATTCCATAATGGAGGAGAGATAACGGTGATTCCACAATGGAGTTGTGATAACTTTGATTCCACAATGGGATAGAGATAGTGGTGATTCCATAATGGTGGAGAGATAACGGTGATTCCATAATGACTAAGAGATAACGGTGGTTCCATAATGGAGGATAGATAACGGTGATTCCATAATGGAGGAGACATAAGTGTGATTCAGTAATGGTGGAGAGATAACGGTGATTCCATAATGGAGGTTAGATAACGGTGATTCCAAAATGGAGGAGAGATAACGGCGATTCCATAATGGAGGCTAGATAACGGTGATTCCACAATGGAGGTGTGATAACTTTGATTCCATAATGGCGGAGATATAAGTGTGATTCCATAATTGTCGAGAGATAATGGTGATTCCATAATGGTGGAGAGACTATAATGATTCCATAATGGAGGAGAGTAATCGGTGATTCCATAATCGAGAAGAGAAATCGGTGATTCCATAATGACAAAGAGATAACAGTGATTCCATAATGACTTAGAGATAACGGTGATTCTATAATTGAGGAGAGATAACGGTAAATCCATAATGGAGGAGAGATAACGGTGATTCTATAATGGAGGATAGGTAACGCTGATTCCATAATGAAGGAAAGATAACGGTGATTCCATAAAGGAGGATGGATAACGGTGATTCCATAATGGAGGAGAGATAACGGTAATTCCACAATGCAGGTGTGATGACTTTGATTCCACAATGGAGGAGACATAAGTGTGATTCCATAATGGTGGAGAGATTATGGTGATTCCATAATGGTGGAGAGATAACGGTGATTCCACAATGGAGTTGTGATAACTTTGATTCCATAATGGGGGAGAGATAACGGTGATTCCATAATGGTGGAGAGATAACGGTGATTCCATAATGACTAAGAGATAACGGTGGTTCCATAATGGAGGATAGATAACGGTGATTCCATAATGGAGGAGACATAAGTGTGATTCAGTAATGGTGGAGAGATAACGGTGATTCCATAATGGAGGTTAGATAACGGTGATTCCAGAATGGAGGAGAGATAACGGTGATTCTATAATGGAGGATAGATAACGGTGATTCCACAATGGAGGTGTGATAACTTTGATTCCATAATGGCGGAGATATAAGTGTGATTCCATAATTGTCGAGAGATAATGGTGATTCCATAATGGTGGAGAGACTATGATGATTCCATAATGGAGGAGAGTAATCGGTGATTCAATAATCGAGAAGAGAAATCGGTGATTCCATAATGGTAAAGAGATAACAGTGATTCCATAATGACTGAGAGATATAATTCTATAATTGAGGAGAGATAACGGTGATTCCATAATGGAGGAGAGATATCGGTAAATCCATAATGGAGGAGAGATAACGGTGATTCCATAATGGAGGATAGGTAACGCTGATTCCCTAATGGAGGAAAGATAACGGTGATTCCATAATGGAGGATGGATAACGGTGATTCAATAATGGAGGAGAGATAACGGTGATTCCACAATGCAGGTGTGATAACTTTGATTCCACATTGGAGGAGAAATAAGTGTGATTCAATAATGGTGGAGAGATTATGGTGATTCCATAGTGGTGGAGAGATAACGGTGATTCGACAATGGAGTTGTGATAACTTTGATTCCATAATGGGAGAGAGATAACGGTGATTCCTTAATGGTGGAGAGATAACGGTGATTCCTTAATGACTAAGAGATAACGGAGGTTAAATAATGGAGGATAGATAACGGTGATTCCATAATGCAGGAGACAAAAGTGTGATTCCGTAATGGTGCAGAGATAACTGTGATTCCATAATGGAGGTTAGATAACGGTGATTCCATAATGGAAGAGAGATAGCGGTGATTCCATAATGGAGGATAGATAACGGTGATTCCATAATGGAGGTGTGATAACATTGATTCCATAATGGAGGAGACATAAGTGTGATTCCATAATGGTGGAGAGATTATTGTGATTCCATAATGGTGGAGAGTTAACGGTGATTCCACAATGGAGGTGTGATAACTTTGATTCCTTAATGGGGGAGAGATAACGGTGATGCCATAATGGAGGTGTGAGAACTTTGATTCCATAATGGAGGTGTGAGAACTTTGATTCCATAATGGAGGTGTGAGAAATTTGATTCCATAATGGATGTGTGAGAACTTTGATTCCATAATGGCGGAGATATAAGTGTGATTCCATAATTGTCGAGAGATAACGGTGATTCCATAATGGTGGAGAGATTATGATGATTCCATAATGGAGGAGAGTAATCTGTGATTCTATAATCGAGAAGAGAAATCGGTGATTCCATAATGACAAAGAGATAACAGTGATTCCATAATGACTGAGAGATAACGGTGATTCTATAATTGAAGAGAGATAACAGTAAATCCATAATGGAGGAGAGATAACGGTGATTCCATAATGGAGGAGAGATAACGGTGATTCCATAATGGAGGGGAGATAACGGTGATTCCATAATGACTACGAGATAACGGTGGTTCCATAATGGAGAATAAATAACGGTGATTCCGTAATGGTGGAGAGATAATGGTAATTCCATAATGGAGGAGAGATAACGGTGATTCCATAATGGAGGATGGATAACGGTGATTCCATAATAGAGCAGAGATAACGGTGATTCCATAATGGAGGGGAGATAACGGTGATTCTATAATGACTAAGAGATAACGGTTGTTCCATAATGGAGGATAGATAACGGTGATTCCATTATGGAGGAGACATAAGTGTGATTCCGTAATGGTGGAGAAATAACGGTGATTCCATAATGGAGGATAGGTAACACTGATTCCATAATGGAGGAGAGATAACGGTGATTCCATAATGAAGGATGGATAACGGTGATTTCATAATGGTGGAGAGATAACGGTGATTCCACAATGGAGTTGTGATAACTTTGATTCCACAATGGGATAGAGATAGTGGTGATTCCATAATGGTGGAGAGATAACGGTGATTCCATAATGACTAAGAGATAACGGTGGTTCCATAATGGAGGATAGATAACGGTGATTCCATAATGGAGGAGACATAAGTGTGATTCAGTAATGGTGGAGAGATAACGGTGATTCCATAATGGAGGTTAGATAACGGTGATTCCAAAATGGAGGAGAGATAACGGCGATTCCATAATGGAGGCTAGATAACGGTGATTCCACAATGGAGGTGTGATAACTTTGATTCCATAATGGCGGAGATATAAGTGTGATTCCATAATTGTTAGAGATAATGGTGATTCCATAATGGTGGAGAGACTATAATGATTCCATAATGGAGGAGAGTAATCGGTGATTCCATAATCGAGAAGAGAAATCGGTGATTCCATAATGACAAAGAGATAACAGTGATTCCATAATGACTGAGAGATAACGGTGATTCTATAATTGAGGAGAGATAACGGTAAATCCATAATGGAGGAGAGATAACGGTGATTCCATAATGGAGGATAGGTAACGCTGATTCCATAATGGAGGAAAGATAACGGTGATTCCATAATGGAGGATGGATAACGGTGATTCCATAATGGAGGAGAGATAACGGTGATTCCACAATGCAGGTGTGATAACTTTGATTCCACATTGGAGGAGACATAAGTGTGATTCCATAATGGTGGAGAGATTATGGTGATTCCATAATGGTGGAGAGATAACGCTGATTCCACAATGGAGTTGTGATAACTTTGATTCCATAATGGGGGAGAGATAACGGTGATTCCATAATGGTGGAGAGATAACGGTGATTCCATAATGACTAAGAGATAACGGTGATTCCATAATGGAGGAGAGATAACGGTGATTCCATAATGGAGGATGGATAACGGTGATTCCATAATGGAGGAGAGATAACGGAGATTCCACAATGCAGGTGTGATAACTTTGATTCCATAATGGAGGAGACATAAGTGTGATTCCATAATGGTGGAGAGATTATGGTGATTCCATAATGACTAAGAGATAATGGTGATTCCATAATGGAGGAGAGATTTCGGTAAATCCATAATGGAGGAGAGATAACGGTGATTCCATAATGGAGGATAGGTAACACTGATTCCATAATGGAGGAGAGATAACGGTGATTCCATAATGGAGGATGGATAACGGTGATTCCATAATGGTGGAGAGATAACGGTGATTCCACAATGGAGTTGTGATAACTTTGATTCCACAATGGGATAGAGATAGTGGTGATTCCATAATGGTGGAGAGATAACGGAGATTCCATAATGACTAAGAGATAACGGTGGTTCCATAATGGAGGATAGATAACGGTGATTCCATAATGGAGGAGACATAAGTGTGATTCCGTAATGGTGGAGAGATAACGGTGATTCCATAATGGAGGTTAGATAACGGTGATTCCAGAATGGAGGAGAGATAACGGTGATTCCATAATGGAGGTTAGATAACGGTGATTCCAGAATGGAGGAGAGATAACGGTGATTCCACAATGGAGGTGTGATAACTTTGATTCCATAATGGCGGAGATATAAGTGTGATTCCATAATTGTCGAGAGATAATGGTGGTTCCATAATGGTGGAGAGACTATAATGATTCCATAATGGAGGAGAGCAATCGGTGATTCCATAATGACAAAGAGATAACAGTGATTACATAATGACTGAGAGATATAATTCTATAATTGAGGAGAGATAACGGTGATTCCATAATGGAGGAGAGATAACGGTGATTCCATAATAGAGCAGAGATAACGGTGATTCCATAATGGAGGGGAGATAACGGTGATTCTATAATGACTAAGAGATAACGGTTGTTCCATAATGGAGGATAGATAACGGTGATTCCATTATGGAGGAGACATAAGTGTGATTCCGTAATGGTGGAGAAATAACGGTGATTCCATAATGGAGGATAGGTAACACTGATTCCATAATGGAGGAGAGATAACGGTGATTCCATAATGAAGGATGGATAACGGTGATTCCATAATGGTGGAGAGATAACGGTGATTCCACAATGGAGTTGTGATAACTTTGATTCCACAATGGGATAGAGATAGTGGTGATTCCATAATGGTGGAGAGATAACGGTGATTCCAAAATGGAGGAGAGATAACGGCGATTCCATAATGGAGGCTAGATAACGGTGATTCCACAATGGAGGTGTGATAACTTTGATTCCATAATGGCGGAGATATAAGTGTGATTCCATAATTGTCGAGAGATAATGGTGATTCCATAATGGTGGAGAGACTATAATGATTCCATAATGGAGGAGAGTAATCGGTGATTCCATAATCGAGAAGAGAAATCGGTGATTCCATAATGACAAAGAGATAACAGTGATTCCATAATGACTGAGAGATAACGGTGATTCTATAATTGAGGAGAGATAACGGTAAATCCATAATGGAGGAGAGATAACGGTGATTCCATAATGGAGGATAGGTAACGCTGATTCCATAATGGAGGAAAGATAACGGTGATTCCTTAATGGAGGATGGATAACGGTGATTCCATAATGGAGGAGAGATAACGGTGATTCCACAATGCAGGTGTAATAACTTTGATTCCACATTGGAGGAGACATAAGTGTGATTCCATAATGGTGGAGAGATTATGGTGATTCCATAATGGTGGAGAGATAACGGTGATTCCACAATGGAGTTGTGATAACTTTGATTCCATAATGGGGGAGAGATAACGGTGATTCCATAATGGTGGAGAGATAACGGTGATTCCATAATGACTAAGAGATAACGGTGATTCCATAATGGAGGAGAGATAACGGTGATTCCATAATGGAGGATGGATAACGGTGATTCCATAATGGAGGAGAGATAACGGAGATTCCACAATGCAGGTGTGATAACTTTGATTCCATAATGGAGGAGACATAAGTGTGATTCCATAATGGTGGAGAGATTATGGTGATTCCATAATGACTAAGAGATAATGGTGATTCCATAATGGATGAGAGATGACGGTGATTCCATAATGGAGGTGTGAGAACTTTGATTCCTTAATTGGGGAGAGATAACGGTGATTCCAAAATGGTGGAGAGATAACGGTGATTCCATAATGACGAAGAGATAACAGTGATTCCATAATGACTGAGAGATAACGGTGATTCTATAATTGAGGAGAGATAACGGTAAATCCATAATGGAGGAGAGATAACGGTGATTCCATAATGGAGGATAGGTAACGCTGATTCCATAATGGAGGAAAGATAACGGTGATTCCTTAGTGGAGGATGGATAACGGTGATTCCATAATGGAGGAGAGATAACGGTGATTCCACAATGCAGGTGTAATAACTTTGATTCCACATTGGAGGAGACATAAGTGTGATTCCATAATGGTGGAGAGATTATGGTGATTCCATAATGGTGGAGAGATAACGGTGATTCCACAATGGAGTTGTGATAACTTTGATTCCATAATGGGGGAGAGATAACGGTGATTCCATAATGGTGGAGAGATAACGGTGATTCCATAATGACTAAGAGATAACGGTGATTCCATAATGGAGGAGAGATAACGGTGATTCCATAATGGAGGATGGATAACGGTGATTCCATAATGGAGGAGAGATAACGGAGATTCCACAATGCAGGTGTGATAACTTTGATTCCATAATGGAGGAGACATAAGTGTGATTCCATAATGGTGGAGAGATTATGGTGATTCCATAATGACTAAGAGATAATGGTGATTCCATAATGGATGAGAGATGACGGTGATTCCATAATGACTAAGAGATAATGGTGATTCCATAATGGATGAGAGATGACGGTGATTCCATAATGGAGGTGTGAGAACTTTGATTCCTTAATTGGGGAGAGATAACGGTGATTCCAAAATGGTGGAGAGATAACGGTGATTCCATAATGACGAAGAGATAACGGTGGTTCCATAATGGAGGAGAGATGACGGTGACTCCATAATGGAGGAGAGACTATGATGATTCCATAATGGAGGAGAGTAATCGGTGATTCCATAATCGAGAAGAGAAATCGGTGATTCCATAATCGAGAAGAGAAATCGGTGATTCGTTAATACAAATACAAATACAAATACAAATACAACGCCACAACAGGCAAAATGCCCAACGAGGTGGCTGATAAAAAGATGCCCATAAAAATATGGTTGTCATATGTTTCAAAAATACAGCAACCCAATTAAAAATGCAATTAACACAAATTACAAACAATATATACACATGATAAAATATTATACAATGCCCATAAAGAATACTTATGGTTGTCTTATTCTAAGAATGGATAGCTTCTCGATTTACCCCAACATGTTTATCGTATTTCTTTTTAAACGTGTCAATTGTGTTACAATTTACTACCTCCGGGGGTAAGCTATTCCATTTATTAACAACCCTATTGGAGAAAAATTCCCTGCGACACCATAACCTTGCATTGTCCCTCACTAATCGATACTGGTGTCTTCTTGTAAAAGCAGTCGATAGGCGGTGTACTAAAAGTTCATGGTCCATCCTATCCATCCCATTGAAAATTTTGAACACTTCGATCATATCTCCTCGACACACTTAATGACAAAGAGATAACAGTGATTCCATAATGACTAAGAGATAACGGTGATTCTATAATTGAGGAGAGATAACGGTGATTCCATAATGGAGGAGAGATAACGGTGATTCCATAATGGAGGGGATATAACGGTGATTCCATAATGACTAAGGGAAAACGGTGATTCCATAATGGTAGAAACATAAGTGTGATTCCGTAATATTGGAGAGAAAACGGTAGTTCCATAATGGAGGATAGGTAACGCTGATTCCATAATGAAGGAAAGATAACGGTGATTCCATAAAGGAGGATGGATAACGGTGATTCCATAATGGAGGAGAGATAACGGTAATTCCACAATGCAGGTGTGATGACTTTGATTCCACAATGGAGGAGACATAAGTGTGATTCCATAATGGTGGAGAGATTATGGTGATTCTATAATGGTGGAGAGATAACGGTGATTCCACAATGGAGTTGTTATAACTTTGATTCCATAATGGGAGAGAGATAACGGTGATTCCATAATGGTGGAGAGATAACGGTGATTCCATAATGACTAAGAGATAACGGTGGTTCCATAATGGAGGATAGATAACGGTGATTTCATAATGGAGGAGACATAATTGTGATTCAGTAATGATGGAGAGATAACGGTGATTCCATAATGGAGGTTAGATAACGGCGATTCCATAATGGAGGCTAGATAACGGTGATTCCACAATGGAGGTGTGATAACTTTGATTCCATAATGGCGGAGATATAAGTGTGATTCCATAATTGTCGAGAGATAATGGTGATTCCATAATGGTGGAGAGACTATAATGATTCCATAATGGAGGAGAGTAATCGGTGATTCCATAATCGAGAAGAGAAATCGGTGATTCCATAATGACAAAGAGATAACAGTGATTCCATAATGACTGAGAGATAACGGTGATTCTATAATTGAGGAGAGATAACGGTAAATCCATAATGGAGGAGAGATAACGGTGATTCCATAATGGAGGATGGATAACGGTGATTCCATAATGGAGGAGAGATAACGGTGATTCCACAATGCAGGTGTGATAACTTTGATTCCACATTGGAGGAGACATAAGTGTGATTCCATAATGGGGGAGAGATAACGGTGATTCCATAATGGTGGAGAGATAACGGTGATTCCATAATGACTAAGAGATAACGGTGATTCCATAATGGAGGAGAGATAACGGTGATTCCATAATGGAGGATGGATAACGGTGATTCCATAATGGAGGAGAGATAACGGAGATTCCACAATGCAGGTGTGATAACTTTGATTCCATAATGGAGGAGACATAAATGTGATTCCATAATGGTGGAGAGATTATGGTGATTCCATAATGACTAAGAGATAATGGTGATTCCATAATGGAGGAGAGATGACGGTGATTCCATAATGGAGGAGAGATAACGGTGATTTCATAATGGAGGTGTGAGAACTTTGATTCCTTAATTGGGGAGAGATAACGGTGATTCCAAAATGGTGGAGAGATAACGGTGATTCCATAATGACGAAGAGATAACGGTGGTTCCATAATGGAGGAGAGATGACGGTGACTCCATAATGGAGGAGAGACTATGATGATTCCATAATGGAGGAGAGTAATCGGTGATTCCATAATCGAGAAGAGAAATCGGTGATTCGTTAATGACAAAGAGATAACAGTGATTCCATAATGACTAAGAGATAACGGTGATTCTATAATTGAGGAGAGATAACGGTGATTCCATAATGGAGGAGAGATAACGGTGATTCCATAATGGAGGGGAGATAACGGTGATTCCATAATGACTAAGAGAAAACGGTGATTCCATAATGGTAGAAACATAAGTGTGATTCCGTAATATTGGAGAGAAAACGGTAGTTCCATAATGGAGGATAGGTAACGCTGATTCCATAATGAAGGAAAGATAACGGTGATTCCATAAAGGAGGATGGATAACGGTGATTCCATAATGGAGGAGAGATAACGGTAATTCCACAATGCAGGTGTGATGACTTTGATTCCACAATGGAGGAGACATAAGTGTGATTCCATAATGGTGGAGAGATTATGGTGATTCTATAATGGTGGAGAGATAACGGTGATTCCACAATGGAGTTGTTATAAATTTGATTCCATAATGGGAGAGAGATAACGGTGATTCCATAATGGTGGAGAGATAACGGTGATTCCATAATGACTGAGAGATAACGGTGGTTCCATAATGGAGGATAGATAACGGTGATTCCATAATGGAGGAGACATAAGTGTGATTCAGTAATGGTGGAGAGATAACGGTGATTCCATAATGGAGGTTAGATAACGGTGATTCCAGAATGGAGGAGAGATAACGGTGATTCCATAATGGAGGATAGATAACGGTGATTCCACAATGGAGGTGTGATAACTTTGATTCCATAATGGCGGAGATATAAGTGTGATTCCATAATTGTCGAGAGATAATGGTGATTCCATAATGGTGGAGAGACTATGATGATTCCATAATGGAGGAGAGTAATCGGTGATTCAATAATGACAAAGAGATAACAGTGATTACATAATGACTGAGAGATATAATTCTATAATTGAGGAGAGATAACGGTGATTCCATAATGGAGGAGAGATAACGGTGATTCCATAATAGAGCAGAGATAACGGTGATTCCATAATGGAGGGGAGATAACGGTGATTCTATAATGACTAAGAGATAACGGTTGTTCCATAATGGAGGATAGATAACGGTGATTCCATTATGGAGGAGACATAATTGTGATTCCGTAATGGTGGAGAGATAACGGTGATTCCATAATGGAGGTTAGATAACGGTGATTCCAGAATGGAGGAGAGATAACGGTGATTCCATAATGGAGGATAGATAACGGTGATTCCACAATGGAGGTGTGATAACTTTGATTCCATAATGGCGGAGATATAAGTGTGATTCCATAATTGTCGAGAGATAATGGTGATTCCATAATGGTGGAGAGACTATGATGATTCCATAATGGAGGAGAGTAATCGGTGATTCAATAATGACAAAGAGATAACAGTGATTACATAATGACTGAGAGATATAATTCTATAATTGAGGAGAGATAACGGTGATTCCATAATGGAGGAGAGATAACGGTGATTCCATAATAGAGCAGAGATAACGGTGATTCCATAATGGAGGGGAGATAACGGTGATTCTATAATGACTAAGAGATAACGGTTGTTCCATAATGGAGGATAGATAACGGTGATTCCATTATGGAGGAGACATAATTGTGATTCCGTAATGGTGGAGAAATAACGGTGATTCCATAATGGAGGATAGGTAACACTGATTCCATAATGGAGGAGAGATAACGGTGATTCCATAATGAAGGATGGATAACGGTGATTCCATAATGGAGGAGAGATGACGGTGATTCCATAATGGAGGAGAGATAACGGTGATTCCACAATGGAGTTGTGATAACTTTGATTCCACAATGGGATAGAGATAGTGGTGATTCCATAATGGTGGAGAGATAACGGTGATTCCATAATGACTAAGAGATAACGGTGGTTCCATAATGGAGGATAGATAACGGTGATTCCATAATGGAGGAGACATAAGTGTGATTCAGTAATGGTGGAGAGATAACGGTGATTCCATAATGGAGGTTAGATAACGGTGATTCCAAAATGGAGGAGAGATAACGGCGATTCCATAATGGAGGCTAGATAACGGTGATTCCACAATGGAGGTGTGATAACTTTGATTCCATAATGGCGGAGATATAAGTGTGATTCCATAATTGTCGAGAGATAATGGTGATTCCATAATGGTGGAGAGACTATAATGATTCCATAATGGAGGAGAGTAATCGGTGATTCCATAATCGAGAAGAGAAATCGGTGATTCCATAATGACAAAGAGATAACAGTGATTCCATAATGACTTAGAGATAACGGTGATTCTATAATTGAGGAGAGATAACGGTAAATCCATAATGGAGGAGAGATAACGGTGATTCTATAATGGAGGATAGGTAACGCTGATTCCATAATGAAGGAAAGATAACGGTGATTCCATAAAGGAGGATGGATAACGGTGATTCCATAATGGAGGAGAGATAACGGTAATTCCACAATGCAGGTGTGATGACTTTGATTCCACAATGGAGGAGACATAAGTGTGATTCCATAATGGTGGAGAGATTATGGTGATTCCATAATGGTGGAGAGATAACGGTGATT
This sequence comes from Pholcus phalangioides, assembly GCF_987345545.1. Taxonomy (NCBI): domain Eukaryota; kingdom Metazoa; phylum Arthropoda; class Arachnida; order Araneae; family Pholcidae; genus Pholcus; species Pholcus phalangioides. The sequence continues at coordinate 17,019,677 of NW_028301616.1, read as the reverse complement.
CCACAATGGAGTTGTGATAACTTTGATTCCATAATGGGGGAGAGATAACGGTGATTCCATAATGGTGGAGAGATAACGGTGATTCCATAATGACTAAGAGATAACGGTGGTTCCATAATGGAGGATAGATAACGGTGATTCCATAATGGAGGAGACATAAGTGTGATTCAGTAATGGTGGAGAGATAACGGTGATTCCATAATGGAGGTTAGATAACGGTGATTCCAGAATGGAGGAGAGATAACGGTGATTCTATAATGGAGGATAGATAACGGTGATTCCACAATGGAGGTGTGATAACTTTGATTCCATAATGGCGGAGATATAAGTGTGATTCCATAATTGTCGAGAGATAATGGTGATTCCATAATGGTGGAGAGACTATGATGATTCCATAATGGAGGAGAGTAATCGGTGATTCAATAATCGAGAAGAGAAATCGGTGATTCCATAATGGTAAAGAGATAACAGTGATTCCATAATGACTGAGAGATATAATTCTATAATTGAGGAGAGATAACGGTGATTCCATAATGGAGGAGAGATATCGGTAAATCCATAATGGAGGAGAGATAACGGTGATTCCATAATGGAGGATAGGTAACGCTGATTCCCTAATGGAGGAAAGATAACGGTGATTCCATAATGGAGGATGGATAACGGTGATTCAATAATGGAGGAGAGATAACGGTGATTCCACAATGCAGGTGTGATAACTTTGATTCCACATTGGAGGAGAAATAAGTGTGATTCAATAATGGTGGAGAGATTATGGTGATTCCATAGTGGTGGAGAGATAACGGTGATTCGACAATGGAGTTGTGATAACTTTGATTCCATAATGGGAGAGAGATAACGGTGATTCCTTAATGGTGGAGAGATAACGGTGATTCCTTAATGACTAAGAGATAACGGAGGTTAAATAATGGAGGATAGATAACGGTGATTCCATAATGCAGGAGACAAAAGTGTGATTCCGTAATGGTGCAGAGATAACGGTGATTCCATAATGGAGGTTAGATAACGGTGATTCCATAATGGAAGAGAGATAGCGGTGATTCCATAATGGAGGATAGATAACGGTGATTCCATAATGGAGGTGTGATAACATTGATTCCATAATGGAGGAGACATAAGTGTGATTCCATAATGGTGGAGAGATTATTGTGATTCCATAATGGTGGAGAGTTAACGGTGATTCCACAATGGAGGTGTGATAACTTTGATTCCTTAATGGGGGAGAGATAACGGTGATGCCATAATGGAGGTGTGAGAACTTTGATTCCATAATGGAGGTGTGAGAACTTTGATTCCATAATGGAGGTGTGAGAAATTTGATTCCATAATGGATGTGTGACAACTTTGATTCCATAATGGCGGAGATATAAGTGTGATTCCATAATTGTCGAGAGATAACGGTGATTCCATAATGGTGGAGAGATTATGATGATTCCATAATGGAGGAGAGTAATCTGTGATTCTATAATCGAGAAGAGAAATCGGTGATTCCATAATGACAAAGAGATAACAGTGATTCCATAATGACTGAGAGATAACGGTGATTCTATAATTGAAGAGAGATAACAGTAAATCCATAATGGAGGAGAGATAACGGTGATTCCATAATGGAGGAGAGATAACGGTGATTCCATAATGGAGGGGAGATAACGGTGATTCCATAATGACTACGAGATAACGGTGGTTCCATAATGGAGAATAAATAACGGTGATTCCGTAATGGTGGAGAGATAATGGTAATTCCATAATGGAGGAGAGATAACGGTGATTCCATAATGGAGGATGGATAACGGTTATTCCATAATGGAGGAGAGATAACGTTGATTCCACAATGCAGGTGTGATAACTTTGATTCCATAATGGAGGAGACATAAGTGTGATTCCATAATGGTGGAGAGATAACGGTGATTCCACAATGGAGGTGTGACAACTTTGATTCCTTAATGGGGGAGAGATAACGGTGATTCCATAATGGAGGAGAGACAACGGTGATTCCATAATGGAGGTGTGAGAACTTTGATTCCATAATGTCGGATATATAAGTGTGATTCCATAATTGTGGAGAGATAATGGTGATTCCATAATGGTGGAGAGACTATGCTGATTCCATAATGGAGGAGAGTAATCGGTGATTCCATAATGACTGAGAGATAACGGTGATTCTATAATTGAGGAGTGAAAACGGTAACTCCATAATGGAGGAGAGATAACGGTGATTCCATAATGGAGGGGAGATAACGGTGATTCCGTAATGGTGGAGAGATATCGGTGATTCCATAATGGAGGATAGGTAACGCTGATTCCATAATGGAGGAGAGATAACGGTGATTCCATAATGGAGGATGGATAACGGCGATTCCATAATGGAGGAGAGATAACGGTGATTCCACAATGCAGGTGTGATAACGTTGATTCCATAATGGAGGAGACATAATTGTGATTCCACAATGGAGGAGACATAAGTGTGATTCCGTAATGGTGGAGAGATAACGGAGATTCCACAATGCAGGTGTGATAACTTTGATTCCATAATGGAGGAGACATAAGTGTGATTCCATAATGGTGGAGAGATTATGGTGATTCCATAATGACTAAGAGATAATGGTGATTCCATAATGGATGAGAGATGACGGTGATTCCATAATGGAGGTGTGAGAACTTTGATTCCTTAATTGGGGAGAGATAACGGTGATTCCAAAATCTTGGAGAGATAACGGTGATTCCATAATGACGAAGAGATAACGGTGGTTCCATAATGGAGGAGAGATGACGGTGACTCCATAATGGAGGAGAGACTATGATGATTCCATAATGGAGGAGAGTAATCGGTGATTCCATAATCGAGAAGAGAAATCGGTGATTCCATAATCGAGAAGAGAAATCGGTGATTCGTTAATACAAATACAAATACAAATACAAATACAACGCCACAACAGGCAAAATGCCCAACGAGGTGGCTGATAAAAAGATGCCCATAAAAATATGGTTGTCATATGTTTCAAAAATACAGCAACCCAATTAAAAATGCAATTAACACAAATTACAAACAATATATACTCATGATAAAATATTATACAATGCCCATAAAGAATACTTATGGTTGTCTTATTCTAAGAATGGATAGCTTCTCGATTTACCCCAACATGTTTATCGTATTTCTTTTTAAACGTGTCAATTGTGTTACAATTTACTACCTCCGGGGGTAAGCTATTCCATTTATTAACAACCCTATTGGAGAAAAATTCCCTGCGACACCATAACCTTGCATTGTCCCTCACCAATCGATACTGGTGTCTTCTTGTAAAAGCAGTCGAATGGCGGTGTACTAAATGTTCATGGTCCATCCTATCCATCCCATTGAAAATTTTGAACACTTCGATCATATCTCCTCGACACACTTAATGACAAAGAGATAACAATGATTCCATAATGACTAAGAGATAACGGTGATTCTATAATTGAGGAGAGATAACGGTGATTCCATAATGGAGGAGAGATAACGGTGAATCCATAATGGAGGGGAGATAACGGTGATTCCATAATGACTATGAGAAAACGGTGATTCCATAATGGTAGAAACATAAGTGTGATTCCGTAATATTGGAGAGAAAACGGTAGTTCCATAATGGAGGATAGGTAACGCTGATTCCATAATGAAGGAAAGATAACGGTGATTCCATAAAGGAGGATGGATAACGGTGATTCCATAATGGAGGAGAGATAACGGTAATTCCACAATGCAGGTGTGATGACTTTGATTCCACAATGGAGGAGACATAAGTGTGATTCCATAATGGTGGAGAGATTATGGTGATTCTATAATGGTGGAGAGATAACGGTGATTCCACAATGGAGTTGTTATAACTTTGATTCCATAATGGGAGAGAGATAACGGTGATTCCATAATGGTGGAGAGATAACGGTGATTCCATAATGACTAAGAGATAACGGTGGTTCCATAATGGAGGATAGATAACGGTGATTCCATAATGGAGGAGACATAAGTGTGATTTAGTAATGGTGGAGAGATAACGGTGATTCCATAATGGAGGTTAGATAACGGTGATTCCAGAATGGAGGAGAGATAACGGTGATTCCATAATGGAGGATAGATAACGGTGATTCCACAATGGAGGTGTGATAACTTTGATTCCATAATGGCGGAGATATAAGTGTGATTCCATAATTGTCGAGAGATAATGGTGGTTCCATAATGGTGGAGAGACTATAATGATTCCATAATGGAGGAGAGCAATCGGTGATTCCATAATCGAGAAGAGAAATCGGTGATTCCATAATGACAAAGAGATAACAGTGATTACATTATGACTGAGAGATATAAGTCTATAATTGAGGAGAGATAACGGTGATTCCATAATGGAGGAGAGATAACGGTGATTCCATAATAGAGCAGAGATAACGGTGATTCCATAATGGAGGGGAGATAACGGTGATTCTATAATGACTAAGAGATAACGGTTGTTCCATAATGGAGGATAGATAACGGTGATTCCATTATGGAGGAGACATAAGTGTGATTCCGTAATGGTGGAGAAATAACGGTGATTCCATAATGGAGGATAGGTAACACTGATTCCATAATGGAGGAGAGATAACGGTGATTCCATAATGGTGGAGAGATAACGGTGATTCCACAATTTGAGTTGTGATAACTTTGATTCCACAATGGGATAGAGATAGTGGTGATTCCATAATGGTGGAGAGATAACGGTGATTCCATAATGACTAAGAGATAACGGTGGTTCCATAATGGAGGATAGATATCGGTGATTCCATAATGGAGGAGACATAAGTGTGATTCAGTAATGGTGGAGAGATAACGGTGATTCCATAATGGAGGTTAGATAACGGTGATTCCAAAATGGAGGAGAGATAACGGCGATTCCATAATGGAGGCTAGATAACGGTGATTCCACAATGGAGGTGTGATAACTTTGATTCCATAATGGCGGAGATATGAGTGTGATTCCATAATTGTCGCGAGATAATGGTGATTCCATAATGGTGGAGAGACTATAATGATTCCATAATGGAGGAGAGTAATCGGTGATTCCATAATCGAGAAGAGAAATCGGTGATTCCATAATGACAAAGAGATAACAGTGATTCCATAATGACTGAGAGATAACGGTGATTCTATAATTGAGGAGAGATAACGGTAAATCCATAATGGAGGAGAGATAACGGTGATTCCATAATGGAGGATAGGTAACGCTGATTCCATAATGGAGGAAAGATAACGGTGATTCCATAATGGAGGATGGATAACGGTGATTCCATAATGGAGGAGAGATAACGGTGATTCCACAATGCAGGTGTGATAACTTTGATTCCACATTGGAGGAGACATAAGTGTGATTCCATAATGGTGGAGAGATTATGGTGATTCCATAATGGTGGAGAGATAACGGTGATTCCACAATGGAGTTGTGATAACTTTGATTCCATAATGGGGGAGAGATAACGGTGATTCCATAATGGTGGAGAGATAACGGTGATTCCATAATGACTAAGAGATAACGGTGATTCCATAATGGAGGAGAGATAACGGTGATTCCATAATGGAGGATGGATAACGGTGATTCCATAATGGAGGAGAGATAACGGAGATTCCACAATGCAGGTGATATAACTTTGATTCCATAATGGAGGAGACATAAGTGTGATTCCATAATGGTGGAGAGATAATGGTGATTCCATAATGGAGGAGAGATGACGGTGATTCCATAATGGAGGAGAGATAACGGTGATTTCATAATGGAGGTGTGAGAACCTTGATTCCATAATGGAGGTGTGAGAACTTTGATTCCATAATGGCGGAGACATAAGTCTGATTCCATAATTGTGGAGAGATAATGGTGATTCCATAATGGTGGAGAGACTATGATGATTCCATAATCGAGAAGAGAAATCGGTGATTCCATAATGACAAAGAGATAACAGTGATTCCACAATGGAGGTGTGATAACTTTGATTCCATAATGGAGGAGACATAATTGTGATTCCATAATGGAGGAGACATAATTGTGATTCCATAATGGAGGAGACATAATTGTGATTCCATAATGGAGGAGACATAATTGTGATTCCATAATGGTGGAGAGATTACGGTGATTCCATAATGGTGGAGAGATAACGGTGATTCCACAATGGACGTGTGATAACTTTGATTCCATAATGGGGGAGAGATAACGGTGATTCCATAATGGTGGAGAGATAACGGTGATTCCATAATGGAGGAGACATAAGTGTGATTCCATAATGGTGAAGAGATTACGGTGATTCCATAATGGTGGAGAGATAACGGTGATTCCACAATGTAGGTGTGATAACTTTGATTCCATAATGGGGTAGAGATAACGGTGATTCCATAATGGTGGAGAGATAACGGTGATTCCATAATGGAGGAGAGATAACAGTGATTCCACAATGGAGGTGTGATAAGTTTGATTCCATAATGGAGGAGACGTAAGTGTGATTCCGTAATGGTGGAGAGTTAACGGTGATTCCATAATGGAGGAGAGATAACGGTCATTCCATAATCGAGAAGAGAAATCGGTGATTCCTTAATGACAAAGACATAACAGTGATTCCATGATGACTGAGAGATAACGGTGATTGTATAATTAAGGAGAGATAACGGTGATTCCATAATGGAGGAGAGATGACGGTGATTCCATAATGGAGGAGAGATAACGGTGATTCCATAATGGAGGTGTGAGAACTTTGATTCCTTAATGGGGGAGAGATAACGGTGATTCCAAAATGGTGGAGAGATAACGGTGATTCCATAATGACGAATAGATAACGGTGATTCCATAATGGAGGTTAGATAACGGTGATTCCAAAATGGAGGAGAGATAACGGCGATTCCATAATGGAGGCTAGATAACGGTGATTCCACAATGGAGGTGTGATAACTTTGATTCCATAATGGCGGAGATATGAGTGTGATTCCATAATTGTCGCGAGATAATGGTGATTCCATAATGGTGGAGAGACTATAATGATTCCATAATGGAGGAGAGTAATCGGTGATTCCATAATCGAGAAGAGAAATCGGTGATTCCATAATGACAAAGAGATAACAGTGATTCCATAATGACTGAGAGATAACGGTGATTCTATAATTGAGGAGAGATAACGGTAAATCCATAATGGAGGAGAGATAACGGTGATTCCATAATGGAGGATAGGTAACGCTGATTCCATAATGGAGGAAAGATAACGGTGATTCCATAATGGAGGATGGATAACGGTGATTCCATAATGGAGGAGAGATAACGGTGATTCCACAATGCAGGTGTGATAACTTTGATTCCACATTGGAGGAGACATAAGTGTGATTCCATAATGGTGGAGAGATTATGGTGATTCCATAATGGTGGAGAGATAACGGTGATTCCACAATGGAGTTGTGATAACTTTGATTCCATAATGGGGGAGAGATAACGGTGATTCCATAATGGTGGAGAGATAACGGTGATTCCATAATGACTAAGAGATAACGGTGATTCCATAATGGAGGAGAGATAACGGTGATTCCATAATGGAGGATGGATAACGGTGATTCCATAATGGAGGAGAGATAACGGAGATTCCACAATGCAGGTGATATAACTTTGATTCCATAATGGAGGAGACATAAGTGTGATTCCATAATGGTGGAGAGATAATGGTGATTCCATAATGGAGGAGAGATGACGGTGATTCCATAATGGAGGAGAGATAACGGTGATTTCATAATGGAGGTGTGAGAACCTTGATTCCATAATGGAGGTGTGAGAACTTTGATTCCATAATGGCGGAGACATAAGTCTGATTCCATAATTGTGGAGAGATAATGGTGATTCCATAATGGTGGAGAGACTATGATGATTCCATAATCGAGAAGAGAAATCGGTGATTCCATAATGACAAAGAGATAACAGTGATTCCACAATGGAGGTGTGATAACTTTGATTCCATAATGGAGGAGACATAATTGTGATTCCATAATGGAGGAGACATAATTGTGATTCCATAATGGAGGAGACATAATTGTGATTCCATAATGGAGGAGACATAATTGTGATTCCATAATGGTGGAGAGATTACGGTGATTCCATAATGGTGGAGAGATAACGGTGATTCCACAATGGACGTGTGATAACTTTGATTCCATAATGGGGGAGAGATAACGGTGATTCCATAATGGTGGAGAGATAACGGTGATTCCATAATGGAGGAGACATAAGTGTGATTCCATAATGGTGAAGAGATTACGGTGATTCCATAATGGTGGAGAGATAACGGTGATTCCACAATGTAGGTGTGATAACTTTGATTCCATAATGGGGTAGAGATAACGGTGATTCCATAATGGTGGAGAGATAACGGTGATTCCATAATGGAGGAGAGATAACAGTGATTCCACAATGGAGGTGTGATAAGTTTGATTCCATAATGGAGGAGACGTAAGTGTGATTCCGTAATGGTGGAGAGTTAACGGTGATTCCATAATGGAGGAGAGATAACGGTCATTCCATAATCGAGAAGAGAAATCGGTGATTCCTTAATGACAAAGACATAACAGTGATTCCATGATGACTGAGAGATAACGGTGATTGTATAATTAAGGAGAGATAACGGTGATTCCATAATGGAGGAGAGATGACGGTGATTCCATAATGGAGGAGAGATAACGGTGATTCCATAATGGAGGTGTGAGAACTTTGATTCCTTAATGGGGGAGAGATAACGGTGATTCCAAAATGGTGGAGAGATAACGGTGATTCCATAATGACGAATAGATAACGGTGGTTCCATAATGGAGGAGAGATGCCGATGATTCCATAATGGAGGAGAGTTAACGATGATTCCATAATGGAGGTGTGAGAACCTTGATTCCATAATCGAGGTGTGAGAACTTTGATTCAATAATGGAGGTGTGAGAACTTTGATTCCATAATGGAGGTGTGATAACATTGATTCCATAATGGAGGAGACATAAGTGTGATTCCATAATGGTGGAGAGATTATTGTGATTCCATAATGGTGGAGAGTTAACGGTGATTCCACAATGGAGGTGTGATAACTTTGATTCCTTAATGGGGGAGAGATAACGGTGATGCCATAATGGAGGTGTGAGAACTTTGATTCCATAATGGAGGTGTGAGAACTTTGATTCCATAATGGAGGTGTGAGAAATTTGATTCCATAATGGATGTGTGAGAACTTTGATTCCATAATGGCGGAGATATAAGTGTGATTCCATAATTGTCGAGAGATAACGGTGATTCCATAATGGTGGAGAGATTATGATGATTCCATAATGGAGGAGAGTAATCTGTGATTCTATAATCGAGAAGAGAAATCGGTGATTCCATAATGACAAAGAGATAACAGTGATTCCATAATGACTGAGAGATAACGGTGATTCTATAATTGAAGAGAGATAACAGTAAATCCATAATGGAGGAGAGATAACGGTGATTCCATAATGGAGGAGAGATAACGGTGATTCCATAATGGAGGGGGGATAACGGTGATTCCATAATGACTACGAGATAACGGTGGTTCCATAATGGAGAATAAATAACGGTGATTCCGTAATGGTGGAGAGATAATGGTAATTCCATAATGGAGGAGAGATAACGGTGATTCCATAATGGAGGATGGATAACGGTTATTCCATAATGGACGAGAGATAACGTTGATTCCACAATGCAGGTGTGATAACTTTGATTCCATAATGGAGGAGACATAAGTGTGATTCCATAATGGTGGAGAGATAACGGTGATTCCACAATGGAGGTGTGACAACTTTGATTCCTTAATGGGGGAGAGATAACGGTGATTCCATAATGGAGGAGAGACAACGGTGATTCCATAATGGAGGTGTGAGAACTTTGATTCCATAATGTCGGATATATAAGTGTGATTCCATAATTGTGGAGAGATAATGGTGATTCCATAATGGTGGAGAGACTATGCTGATTCCATAATGGAGGAGAGTAATCGGTGATTCCATAATGACTGAGAGATAACGGTGATTCTATAATTGAGGAGTGAAAACGGTAACTCCATAATGGAGGAGAGATAACGGTGATTCCATAATGGAGGGGAGATAACGGTGATTCCGTAATGGTGGAGAGATAACGGTGATTCCATAATGGAGGATAGGTAACGCTGATTCCATAATGGAGGAGAGATAACGGTGATTCCATAATGGAGGATGGATAACGGCGATTCCATAATGGAGGAGAGATAACGGTGATTCCACAATGCAGGTGTGATAACGTTGATTCCATAATGGAGGAGACATAATTGTGATTCCACAATGGAGGAGACATAAGTGTGATTCCGTAATGGTGGAGAGATAACGGAGATTCCACAATGCAGGTGTGATAACTTTGATTCCATAATGGAGGAGACATAAGTGTGATTCCATAATGGTGGAGAGATTATGGTGATTCCATAATGACTAAGAGATAATGGTGATTCCATAATGGATGAGAGATGACGGTGATTCCATAATGGAGGTGTGAGAACTTTGATTCCTTAATTGGGGAGAGATAACGGTGATTCCAAAATGGTGGAGAGATAACGGTGATTCCATAATGACGAAGAGATAACGGTGGTTCCATAATGGAGGAGAGATGACGGTGACTCCATAATGGAGGAGAGACTATGATGATTCCATAATGGAGGAGAGTAATCGGTGATTCCATAATCGAGAAGAGAAATCGGTGATTCCATAATCGAGAAGAGAAATCGGTGATTCGTTAATACAAATACAAATACAAATACAAATACAACGCCACAACAGGCAAAATGCCCAACGAGGTGGCTGATAAAAAGATGCCCATAAAAATATGGTTGTCATATGTTTCAAAAATACAGCAACCCAATTAAAAATGCAATTAACACAAATTACAAACAATATATACTCATGATAAAATATTATACAATGCCCATAAAGAATACTTATGGTTGTCTTATTCTAAGAATGGATAGCTTCTCGATTTACCCCAACATGTTTATCGTATTTCTTTTTAAACGTGTCAATTGTGTTACAATTTACTACCTCCGGGGGTAAGCTATTCCATTTATTAACAACCCTATTGGAGAAAAATTCCCTGCGACACCATAACCTTGCATTGTCCCTCACCAATCGATACTGGTGTCTTCTTGTAAAAGCAGTCGAATGGCGGTGTACTAAAAGTTCATGGTCCATCCTATCCATCCCATTGAAAATTTTGAACACTTCGATCATATCTCCTCGACACACTTAATGACAAAGAGATAACAGTGATTCCATAATGACTAAGAGATAACGGTGATTCTATAATTGAGGAGAGATAACGGTGATTCCATAATGGAGGGGAGATAACGGTGATTCCATAATGACTATGAGAAAACGGTGATTCCATAATGGTAGAAACATAAGTGTGATTCCGTAATATTGGAGAGAAAACGGTAGTTCCATAATGGAGGATAGGTAACGCTGATTCCATAATGAAGGAAAGATAACGGTGATTCCATAAAGGAGGATGGATAACGGTGATTCCATAATGGAGGAGAGATAACGGTAATTCCACAATGCAGGTGTGATGACTTTGATTCCACAATGGAGGAGACATAAGTGTGATTCCATAATGGTGGAGAGATTATGGTGATTCTATAATGGTGGAGAGATAACGGTGATTCCACAATGGAGTTTTTATAACTTTGATTCCATAATGGGAGAGAGATAACGGTGATTCCATAATGGTGGAGAGATAACGGTGATTCCATAATGACTAAGAGATAACGGTGGTTCCATAATGGAGGATAGATAACGGTGATTCCATAATGGAGGAGACATAAGTGTGATTTAGTAATGGTGGAGAGATAACGGTGATTCCATAATGGAGGTTAGATAACGGTGATTCCAGAATGGAGGAGAGATAACGGTGATTCCATAATGGAGGATAGATAACGGTGATTCCACAATGGAGGTGTGATAACTTTGATTCCATAATGGCGGAGATATAAGTGTGATTCCATAATTGTCGAGAGATAATGGTGATTCCATAATGGTGGAGAGACTATGATGATTCCATAATGGAATAGAGTAATCGGTGATTCAATAATCGAGCAGAGAAATCGGTGATTCCATAATGGTAAAGAGATAACAGTGATTCCATAATGACTGAGATAACGGTGATTCTATAATTGAGGAGAGATATCGGTAAATCCATAATGGAGGAGAGATAACGGTGATTCCATAATGGAGGATAGGTAACACTGATTCCATAATGGAGGAGAGATAACGGTGATTCCATAATGGAGGATGGATAACGGTGATTCCATAATGGTGGAGAGATAACGGTGATTCCACAATGGAGTTGTGATAACTTTGATTCCACAATGGGATAGAGATAGTGGTGATTCCATAATGGTGGAGAGATAACGGAGATTCCATAATGACTAAGAGATAACGGTGGTTCCATAATGGAGGATAGATAACGGTGATTCCATAATGGAGGAGACATAAGTGTGATTCCGTAATGGTGGAGAGATAACGGTGATTCCATAATGAAGGTTAGATAACGGTGATTCCAGAATGGAGGAGAGATAACGGTGATTCCATAATGGAGGTTAGATAACGGTGATTCCAGAATGGAGGAGAGATAACGGTGATTCCACAATGGAGGTGTGATAACTTTGATTCCATAATGGCGGAGATATAAGTGTGATTCCATAATTGTCGAGAGATAATGGTGGTTCCATAATGGTGGAGAGACTATAATGATTCCATAATGGAGGAGAGCAATCGGTGATTCCATAATCGAGAAGAGAAATCGGTGATTCCATAATGACAAAGAGATAACAGTGATTACATAATGACTGAGAGATATAATTCTATAATTGAGGAGAGATAACGGTGATTCCATAATGGAGGAGAGATAACGGTGATTCCATAATAGAGCAGAGATAACGGTGATTCCATAATGGAGGGGAGATAACGGTGATTCTATAATGACTAAGAGATAACGGTTGTTCCATAATGGAGGATAGATAACGGTGATTCCATTATGGAGGAGACATAATTGTGATTCCGTAATGGTGGAGAAATAACGGTGATTCCATAATGGAGGATAGGTAACACTGATTCCATAATGGAGGAGAGATAACGGTGATTCCATAATGAAGGATGGATAACGGTGATTCCATAATGGTGGAGAGATAACGGTGATTCCACAATGGAGTTGTGATAACTTTGATTCCACAATGGGATAGAGATAGTGGTGATTCCATAATGGTGGAGAGATAACGGTGATTCCATAATGACTAAGAGATAACGGTGGTTCCATAATGGAGGATAGATAACGGTGATTCCATAATGGAGGAGACATAAGTGTGATTCAGTAATGGTGGAGAGATAACGGTGATTCCATAATGGAGGTTAGATAACGGTGATTCCAAAATGGAGGAGAGATAACGGCGATTCCATAATGGAGGCTAGATAACGGTGATTCCACAATGGAGGTGTGATAACTTTGATTCCATAATGGCGGAGATATAAGTGTGATTCCATAATTGTCGAGAGATAATGGTGATTCCATAATGGTGGAGAGACTATAATGATTCCATAATGGAGGAGAGTAATCGGTGATTCCATAATCGAGAAGAGAAATCGGTGATTCCATAATGACAAAGAGATAACAGTGATTCCATAATGACTGAGAGATAACGGTGATTCTATAATTGAGGAGAGATAACGGTAAATCCATAATGGAGGAGAGATAACGGTGATTCCATAATGGAGGATAGGTAACGCTGATTCCATAATGGAGGAAAGATAACGGTGATTCCTTAATGGAGGATGGATAACGGTGATTCCATAATGGAGGAGAGATAACGGTGATTCCACAATGCAGGTGTAATAACTTTGATTCCACATTGGAGGAGACATAAGTGTGATTCCATAATGGTGGAGAGATTATGGTGATTCCATAATGGTGGAGAGATAACGGTGATTCCACAATGGAGTTGTGATAACTTTGATTCCATAATGGGGGAGAGATAACGGTGATTCCATAATGGTGGAGAGATAACGGTGATTCCATAATGACTAAGAGATAACGGTGATTCCATAATGGAGGAGAGATAACGGTGATTCCATAATGGAGGATGGATAACGGTGATTCCATAATGGAGGAGAGATAACGGAGATTCCACAATGCAGGTGTGATAACTTTGATTCCATAATGGAGGAGACATAAGTGTGATTCCATAATGGTGGAGAGATTATGGTGATTCCATAATGACTAAGAGATAATGGTGATTCCATAATGGATGAGGGATGACGGTGATTCCATAATGGAGGTGTGAGAACTTTGATTCCTTAATTGGGGAGAGATAACGGTGATTCCAAAATGGTGGAGAGATAACGGTGATTCCATAATGACGAAGAGATAACGGTGGTTCCATAATGGAGGAGAGATGACGGTGACTCCATAATGGAGGAGAGACTATGATGATTCCATAATGGAGGAGAGTAATCGGTGATTCCATAATCGAGAAGAGAAATCGGTGATTCCATAATCGAGAAGAGAAATCGGTGATTCGTTAATACAAATACAAATACAAATACAACGCCACAACAGGCAAAATGCCCAACGAGGTGGCTGATAAAAAGATGCCCATAAAAATATGGTTGTCATATGTTTCAAAAATACAGCAACCCAATTAAAAATGCAATTAACACAAATTACAAACAATATATACACATGATAAAATATTATACAATGCCCATAAAGAATACTTATGGTTGTCTTATTCTAAGAATGGATAGCTTCTCGATTTACCCCAACATGTTTATCGTATTTCTTTTTAAACGTGTCAATTGTGTTACAATTTACTACCTCCGGGGGTAAGCTATTCCATTTATTAACAACCCTATTGGAGAAAAATTCCCTGCGACACCATAACCTTGCATTGTCCCTCACCAATCGATACTGGTGTCTTCTTGTAAAAGCAGTCGATAGGCGGTGTACTAAAAGTTCATGGTCCATCCTATCCATCCCATTGAAAATTTTGAACACTTCGATCATATCTCCTCGACACACTTAATGACAAAGAGATAACAGTGATTCCATAATGACTAAGAGATAACGGTGATTCTATAATTGAGGAGAGATAACGGTGATTCCATAATGGAGGAGAGATAACGGTGAATCCATAATGGAGGGGAGATAACGGTGATTCCATAATGACTATGAGAAAACGGTGATTCCATAATGGTAGAAACATAAGTGTGATTCCGTAATATTGGAGAGAAAACGGTAGTTCCATAATGGAGGATAGGTAACGCTGATTCCATAATGAAGGAAAGATAACGGTGATTCCATAAAGGAGGATGGATAACGGTGATTCCATAATGGAGGAGAGATAACGGTAATTCCACAATGCAGGTGTGATGACTTTGATTCCACAATGGAGGAGACATAAGTGTGATTCCATAATGGTGGAGAGATTATGGTGATTCTATAATGGTGGAGAGATAACGGTGATTCCACAATGGAGTTGTTATAACTTTGATTCAATAATGGGAGAGAGATAACGGTGATTCCATAATGGTGGAGAGATAACGGTGATTCCATAATGACTAAGAGATAACGGTGGTACCATAATGGAGGATAGATAACGGTGATTCCATAATGGAGGAGACATAAGTTGTGATTTAGTAATGGTGGAGAGATAACGGTGATTCCATAATGGAGGTTAGATAACGGTGATTCCAGAATGGAGGAGAGATAACGGTGATTCCATAATGGAGGATAGATAACGGTGATTCCACAATGGAGGTGTGATAACTTTGATTCCATAATGGCGGAGATATAAGTGTGATTCCATAATTGTCGAGAGATAATGGTGATTCCATAATGGTGGAGAGACTATGATGATTCCATAATGGAATAGAGTAATCGGTGATTCAATAATCGAGCAGAGAAATCGGTGATTCCATAATGGTAAAGAGATAACAGTGATTCCATAATGACTGAGATAACGGTGATTCTATAATTGAGGATAGGTAACACTGATTCCATAATGGAGGAGAGATAACGGTGATTCCATAATGGAGGATGGATAACGGTGATTCCATAATGGTGGAGAGATAACGGTGATTCCACAATGGAGTTGTGATAACTTTGATTCCACAATGGGATAGAGATAGTGGTGATTCCATAATGGTGGAGAGATAACGGAGATTCCATAATGACTAAGAGATAACGGTGGTTCCATAATGGAGGATAGATAACGGTGATTCCATAATGGAGGAGACATAAGTGTGATTCCGTAATGGTGGAGAGATAACGGTGATTCCATAATGGAGGTTAGATAACGGTGATTCCAGAATGGAGGAGAGATAACGGTGATTCCATAATGGAGGTTAGATAACGGTGATTCCAGAATGGAGGAGAGATAACGGTGATTCCACAATGGAGGTGTGATAACTTTGATTCCATAATGGCGGAGATATAAGTGTGATTCCATAATTGTCGAGAGATAATGGTGGTTCCATAATGGTGGAGAGACTATAATGATTCCATAATGGAGGAGAGCAATCGGTGATTCCATAATCGAGAAGAGAAATCGGTGATTCCATAATGACAAAGAGATAACAGTGATTACATAATGACTGAGAGATATAATTCTATAATTGAGGAGAGATAACGGTGATTCCATAATAGAGCAGAGATAACGGTGATTCCATAATGGAGGGGAGATAACGGTGATTCTATAATGACTAAGAGATAACGGTTGTTCCATAATGGAGGATAGATAACGGTGATTCCATTATGGAGGAGACATAAGTGTGATTCCGTAATGGTGGAGAAATAACGGTGATTCCATAATGGAGGATAGGTAACACTGATTCCATAATGGAGGAGAGATAACGGTGATTCCATAATGAAGGATGGATAACGGTGATTCCATAATGGTGGAGAGATAACGGTGATTCCACAATGGAGTTGTGATAACTTTGATTCCACAATGGGATAGAGATAGTGGTGATTCCATAATGGTGGAGAGATAACGGTGATTCCATAATGACTAAGAGATAACGGTGGTTCCATAATGGAGGATAGATAACGGTGATTCCATAATGGAGGAGACATAAGTGTGATTCAGTAATGGTGGAGAGATAACGGTGATTCCATAATGACTAAGAGATAACGGTGATTCCATAATGGAGGAGAGATAACGGTGATTCCATAATGGAGGATGGATAACGGTGATTCCATAATGGAGGAGAGATAACGGAGATTCCACAATGCAGGTGTGATAACTTTGATTCCATAATGGAGGAGACATAAGTGTGATTCCATAATGGTGGAGAGATTATGGTGATTCCATAATGACTAAGAGATAATGGTGATTCCATAATGGATGAGAGATGACGGTGATTCCATAATGGAGGTGTGAGAACTTTGATTCCTTAATTGGGGAGAGATAACGGTGATTCCAAAATGGTGGAGAGATAACGGTGATTCCATAATGACGAAGAGATAACGGTGGTTCCATAATGGAGGAGAGATGACGGTGACTCCATAATGGAGGAGAGACTATGATGATTCCATAATGGAGGAGAGTAATCGGTGATTCCATAATCGAGAAGAGAAATCGGTGATTCCATAATCGAGAAGAGAAATCGGTGATTCGTTAATACAAATACAAATACAAATACAACGCCACAACAGGCAAAATGCCCAACGAGGTGGCTGATAAAAAGATGCCCATAAAAATATGGTTGTCATATGTTTCAAAAATACAGCAACCCAATTAAAAATGCAATTAACACAAATTACAAACAATATATACACATGATAAAATATTATACAATGCCCATAAAGAATACTTATGGTTGTCTTATTCTAAGAATGGATAGCTTCTCGATTTACCCCAAAATGTTTATCGTATTTCTTTTTAAACGTGTCAATTGTGTTACAATTTACTACCTCCGGGGGTAAGCTATTCCATTTATTAACAACCCTATTGGAGAAAAATTCCCTGCGACACCATAACCTTGCATTGTCCCTCACCAATCGATACTGGTGTCTTCTTGTAAAAGCAGTCGATTGGCGGTGTACTAAAAGTTCATGGTCCATCCTATCCATCCCATTGAAAATTTTGAACACTTCGATCATATCTCCTCGACACACTTAATGACAAAGAGATAACAGTGATTCCATAATGACTAAGAGATAACGGTGATTCTATAATTGAGGAGAGATAACGGTGATTCCATAATGGAGGAGAGATAACGGTGAATCCATAATGGAGGGGAGATAACGGTGATTCCATAATGACTATGAGAAAACGGTGATTCCATAATGGTAGAAACATAAGTGTGATTCCGTAATATTGGAGAGAAAACGGTAGTTCCATAATGGAGGATAGGTAACGCTGATTCCATAATGAAGGAAAGATAACGGTGATTCCATAAAGGAGGATGGATAACGGTGATTCCATAATGGAGGAGAGATAACGGTAATTCCACAATGCAGGTGTGATGACTTTGATTCCACAATGGAGGAGACATAAGTGTGATTCCATAATGGTGGAGAGATTATGGTGATTCTATAATGGTGGAGAGATAACGGTGATTCCACAATGGAGTTGTTATAACTTTGATTCCATAATGGGAGAGAGATAACGGTGATTCCATAATGGTGGAGAGATAACGGTGATTCCATAATGACTAAGAGATAACGGTGGTTCCATAATGGAGGATAGATAACGGTGATTCCATAATGGAGGAGACATAAGTGTGATTTAGTAATGAAGGAGAGATAACGGTGATTCCATAATGGAGGTTAGATAACGGTAGTTCCATAATGGAGGATAGGTCACGCTGATTCCATAATGAAGGAAAGATAACGGTGATTCCATAAAGGAGGATGGATAACGGTGATTCCATAATGGAGGAGAGATAACGGTAATTCCACAATGCAGGTGTGATGACTTTGATTCCACAATGGAGGAGACATAAGTGTGATTCCATAATGGTGGAGAGATTATGGTGATTCTATAATGGTGGAGAGATAACGGTGATTCCACAATGGAGTTGTTATAACTTTGATTCCATAATGGGAGAGAGATAACGGTGATTCCATAATGGTGGAGAGATAACGGTGATTCCATAATGACTAAGAGATAACGGTGGTTCCATAATGGAGGATAGATAACGGTGATTCCATAATGGAGGAGACATAAGTGTGATTTAGTAATGGTGGAGAGATAACGGTGATTCCATAATGGAGGTTAGATAACGGTGATTCCAGAATGGAGGAGAGATAACGGTGATTCCATAATGGAGGAAAGATAACGGTGATTCCACAATGGAGGTGTGATAACTTTCATTCCATAATGGAGGAGACATAAGTGTGATTCCATAATGGTGGAGAGATTACGGTGATTCCACAATGGAGGTGAGATAACTTTGATTCCTTAATGGGGGAGAGATAACGGTGATTCCATAATGTTGGAGAGATAACGGTGATTCCATAATGACTGAGAGATAATAGTGATTCCATAATGGAGGAGAGATAACTGTGATTCCATAATGGAGAATAGATAACGGTGATTCCATAATGGAGGAGAGATAACAGTGATTCCACAATGGAGGTGTGATAAGTTTGATTCCATAATGGAGGAGACGTAAGTGTGATTCCGTAATTGTGGAGAGGTAACGGTGATTCCATAATGGAGGAGAGATAACGGTGATTCCATAATCGAGAAGAGAAATCGGTGATTCCATAATGACAAAGAGATAACAGTGATTCCATAATGACTGAGAGATAACGGTGATTGTATAATTAAGGAGAGATAACGGTGATTCCATAATGGAGGAGAGACAACGGTGATTCTATAATGACTAAGAGATAACGGTGGTTCCATAATGGAGGATAGATAACGGTCATTCCATAATGAAGGAGACATAAGTGTGATTCCGTAATGGTGGAGAGATAACGGTGATTCCATAATGGAGGATAGGTAACACTGATTCCATAATGGAGGAGAGATAACGGTGATTCCATGATGGAGGATGGATAACGGTGATTCCATAATGGAGGAGAGATAACGGTGACTCCACAATGCAGGTGTGATAACGTTGATTCCATAATGGAGGAGACATAATTGTGATTCCACAATGGAGGAGACATAAGTGTGATTCCATAATGGTGGAGAGATTATGGTGATTCCATAATGGGGGAGAGATAACGGTGATTGCATAATGGTGGAGAGATAACGGTGATTCCATAATGACTAAGAGAAAACAGTGGTTCCATAATGGAGGATAGATAACGGTGATTCCATAATGGAGGAGACATAAGTGTGATTCCATAATGGTGGAGAGATAACGGTGATTCCATAATGGTGGAGAGATAACGGTGATTCCATAATGGAGGTTACATAACGGTGATTCCATAATGGAGGAGAGATAGCGGTAATTCCATAATGGAGGATAGATAACGGTGATTCCATAATGGAGGACAAATAACGTTGATTCCACAATGGAGGTGTGATAACTTTGATTCCATAATGGAGGAGACATAAATGTGATTCCATAATTGTGGAGAGATAATGGTGATTCCATAATGGTGGAGAGACGATGATGATTCCATAATGGAGGAGAGAAATCGGTGATTCTATAATGACAAAGAGATAACAGTGATTCCATAATGACTAAGAGATAACGGTGATTCTATAATTGAGGAGAGATAACGGTGATTTCATAATGGAGTTGTGATAACTTTGATTCCATAATGGGGGAGAGATAACGGTGATTCCATAATGGTGGAGAGATAACGGTGATTCCATAATGACTAAGAGATAACGGTGGTTCCATAATGGAGGATAGATAACGGTGATTCCTTAATGGAGGAGACATAAGTGTGATTTCGTAATGGTGGAGAGATAACGGTGATTCCATAATGGAGGTTAGATAACGGTGATTCCATAATGGAGGAGAGATAACGGTGATTCCATAATGGAGGAAAGATAACGGTGATTCCACAATGGAGGTGTGATAACTTTCATTCCATAATGGAGGAGACATAAGTGTGATTCCATAATGGTGGAGAGATTACGGTGATTCCACAATGGAGGTGAGATAACTTTGATTCCTTAATGGGGGAGAGATAACGGTGATTCCATAATGTTGGAGAGATAACGGTGATTCCATAATGACTGAGAGATAATGGTGATTCCATAATGGAGGAGAGATGACGGTGATTCCATAATGGAGGAGAGATAACGGTGATTCCATAATGGAGGTGTGAGAACTTTGATTCCATAACGGAGGTGTGATAACTTTGATTCCATAATGGAGGAGACATAAGTGTGATTCCATAATGGTGGAGAGATTATTGTGATTCCATAATGGTGGAGAGATAACAGTGATTCCTCAATGGAGGTGTGATAACTTTGATTCCTTAATGGGGGAGAGATAACGCTGATTCCATAATGGAGGAGAGATAACGGTGATTCCGTAATGGAGGTGAGAGAACTTTGATTCCATAATGAGGGAGATATAAGTGTGATTCCATAATTGTAGAGAGATAATGGTGAATCCATAATGGTGGAGAGAATATGATGATTCCATAATGGAGGAGAGTAATCGGTGATTCCATAATCGAGAAGAGAAATCGGTGATTCCATAATGAAAAAGAGATAACAGTGATTCCATAATGACTGAGAGATAACGGTGGTTCCATAATGGAGGATGGATAACGGTAATTCCGTAATGGTGGAGAGATAACGGTGATTCCATAATGGAGGATAGGTAACGCTGATTCCATAATGGAGGAGAGATAACGGTGATTCCATAATGGAGGATGGATAACGGTGATTCCATAATGGACGAGAGATAACGGTGATTCCACAATGCAGGTGTGATAACGTTGATTCCATAATGGAGGAGACATAATTGTGATTCCATAAGGGAGGAGAGATAACGGTGATTCAATAATGGGGGATAGATAACGGTGATTCCATAATGGAGGAGAGATAACTGTGATTCCATAATGGAGAATAGATAACGGTGATTCCATAATGGAGGAGAGATAACGGTGATTCCATAATGGAGGAGAGATAACGGTGATTCCATAATGACTAAGAGATAACGGTGGTTCCATAATGGAGGATGGATAACGGTAATTCCGTAATGGTGGAGAGATAACGGTGATTCCATAATGGAGGATAGGTAACGCTGATTCCATAATGGAGGAGAGATAACGGTGATTCCATAATGGAGGATGGATAACGGTGATTCCATAATGGACGAGAGATAACGGTGATTCCACAATGCAGGTGTGATAACGTTGATTCCATAATGGAGGAGACATAATTGTGATTCCATAAGGGAGGAGAGATAACGGTGATTCCATATTGGGGGATAGATAACGGTGATTCCATAATGGAGGAGAGATAACTGTGATTCCGTAATGGAGAATAGATAACGGTGATTCCATAATGGAGGAGAGATAACAGTGATTCCACAATGGAGGTGTGATAAGTTTGATTCCATAATGGAGGAGACGTAAGTGTGATTCCGTAATGGTGGAGAGGTAACGGTGATTCCATAATGGAGGAGAGATAACGGTGATTCCATAATCGAGAAGAGAAATCGGTGATTCCTTAATGACAAAGAGATAACAGTGATTCCATAATGACTGAGAGATAACGGTGATTGTATAATTAAGGGGAGATAACGGTGATTCCATAATGGAGGAGAGATAACGGTGATTCCATAATGGAGGAGAGACAACGGTGATTCCATAATGGAGGGGAGATAACGGTGATTCCATAATGGAGGGGAGATAACGGTGATTCTATAATGACTAAGAGATAACGGTGGTTCCATAATGGAGGATAGATAACGGTGATTCCATAATGGAGGAGACATAAGTGTGATTCCGTAATGGTGGAGAGATAACGGTGATTCCATAATGGAGGATAGGTAACACTGATTCCATAATGGAGGAGAGATAAGGGTGATTCCACAATGCAGGTGTGATAACTTTGATTCCATAATGGAGGAGAGATAACGGTGATTCCACAATGCAGGTGTGATAACTTTGATTCCATAATGGAGGTGTGAGAACTTTGATTCCATAATGCAGGTGGGAGAACTTTGATTCCATAATGGCGGAGATATAAGTGTGATTCCATAATGGAGGTGTGAGAACTTTGATTCCATAATGGAGGTGTGAGAACTTTGATTCCATAATGCAGGTGTGAGAACTTTGATTCCATAATGGCGGAGAGATAATGGTGATTCCATAATGGTGGAGAGTAATCGGTGATTCCATAATCGAGAAGAGAAATCGGTGATTCCATAATGACTGAGAGATAACGGTGATTCTATATATGAGGAGAGATAACGGTAATTCCATAATGGAGGAGAAATAACGGTGATTCCATAATGGAGGAGAGAAAACGGTGATTCCATAATGGAGGGGAGATAACGGTGATTCCATAATGGAGGAGAGATAACAGTGATTTCACAATGGAGGTGTGATAAGTTTGATTCCATAATGGAGGAGACGTAAGTGTGATTCCGTAATGGTGGATAGGTAACGGTGATTCCATAATGGAGGAGAGATAACGGTGATTCCATAATCGAGAAGAGAAATCTGTGATTCCATAATGACAAAGAAATAACAGTGATTCCATAATGACTGAGAGAAAACGGTGATTGTATAATTAAGGAGAGATAACGGTGATTCCATAATGGTGGAGAGATAACGGTGATTCCATAATGGAGGATAGGTAACGCTGATTCCATAATGGAGGATGGATAACGGTGATTCCACAATGCAGGTGTGATAACGTTGATTCCATAATGGAGGAGACATAATTGTGATTCCACTATGGAGGAGACATAAGTGTGATTCCATAATGGTGGAGAGATTATGGTGATTCCATAATGGAGGAGACATAAGTGTGATTCAATAATTGTGGAGAGATAATGGTGATTCCATAATGGTGGAGAGACGATGATGATTCCATAATGGAGGAGAGTAATCGGTGATTTCATAATCGAGAAGAGAAATCGGTGATTCCATAATGACAAAGAGATAACAGTGATTCCATAATGACTAAGAGATAACGGTGATTTCATAATGGAGGTGAGATAACGGTGATTCCATAATGGAGGGGAGATAACGGTGATTCCATAATGACTAAGAGAAAACGGTGGTTCCATTATGGAGGATATATAACGGTGATTCCATAATGGAGGATTGGTAACGCTGATTCCATAATGGAGGAGAGATAACGGTGATTCCATAATGGAGGATGGATAACGGTGATTCCACAATGCAGGTGTGATTACTTTGATTCCACAATGGAGGAGACATAAGTGTGATTCCATAATGGTGGAGGGATTATGGAGTTTCCATAATGGTGGTGAGATAACGGTGATTCCACAATGGAGTTGTGATAACTTTGATTCCATAATGGTGGAGAGATAACGGTGATTCCATAATGACTAAGAGATAACGGCGGTTCCATAATGGAGGATAGATAACGGTGATTCCTTAATGGAGGAGACATAAGTGTGATTCCGTAATGGTGGAGAGATAACGGTGATTCCATAATGGAGGTTAGATGACGGTGATTCCATAATGGAGGAGAGATAACGATGATTCCATAATGGAGGAAAGATAACGGTGATTCCACAATGGAGGTGTGATAACTTTCATTCCATAATGGAGGAGACATAAGTGTGATTCCATAATGGTGGAGAGATTACGGTGATTCCACAATGGAGGTGAGATAACTTTGATTCCTTAATGGGGGAGAGATAACGGTGATTCCATAATGTTGGAGAGATAACGGTGATTCAATAATGACTGAGAGATAATGGTGATTCCATAAAGGAGGAGAGATGACGGTGATTCCATAATGGAGGAGAGATAACGGTGATTCCATAATGGATGTGTGAGAACTTTGATTCCATAACGGAGGTGTGAGAAGTTTGATTCCATAAAGGCGGAGACATAATTGTGATTTTATAATTGTGGAGAGATAATGGTTATTCCATAATGGTGGAGAGTAATCGGTGATTCCATAATGGAGGAGAGATAACGGTGATTCCATAATGGAGGGGAGATAACGGTGATTCCATAATGACTAAGAGATAACGGTGATTCCATAATGACTAAGAGATAACGGTGGTTCCATAATGGAGGAGAGATAACGGTGGTTCCATAATGGAGGAGAGATAACGGTGATTCCATAATGGAGGTGTGAGAACTTTGATTCCATAATGAGGGAGATATAAGTGTGATTCCATAATTGTAGAGAGATAATGGTGAATCCATAATGGTGGAGAGAATATGATGATTCCATAATGGAGGAGAGTAATCGGTGATTCCATAATCGAGAAGAGAAATCGGTGATTCCATAATGAAAAAGAGATAACAGTGATTCCATAATGACTGAGAGATAACGGTGATTCTATAATTGAGGAGAGATAACGGTAAATCCATAATGGAGGAGAGATAACGGTGATTCCATAATGGAGGAGAGATAACGGTGATTCCATAATGACTAAGAGATAACGGTGGTTATAATAATGGAGGATAGATAACGGTAATTCCGTAATGGTGGAAAGATAACGGTGATTCCATAATGGAGGATAGGTAACGCTGATTCCGTAATGGAGGAGAGATAACGGTGATTCCATAAATGAGGATGGATAACGGTGATTCGTTAATGGACGAGAGACAACGGTGATTCCACAATGCAGGTGTGATAACGTTGATTCCATAATGGAGGAGACATAATTGTGATTCCATAAGGGAGGAGAGATAACGGTGATTCCATAATGGGGGATAGATAACGGTGATTCCATAATGGGGGATAGATAACGGTGATTCCATAATGGAGGAGAGATAACTGTGATTCCATAATGGAGAATAGATAACGGTGATTCCATAATGGAGGAGAGATAACAGTGATTCCAAAATGGAGGTGTGATAAGTTTGATTCCATAATGGAGGAGACGTAAGTGTGATTCCGTAATGGTGGAGAGGTAACGGTGATTCCATAATGGAGGAGAGATAACGATGATTCCATAATCGAGAAGAGAAATCGGTGATTCCATAATGACAAAGAGATAATAGTGATTCCATAATGACTGAGAGATAACTGTGATTGTATAATTAAGGAGAGATAACGGTGATTCCATAATGGAGGAGAGACAACGGTGATTCCATAATGGAGGGGAGATAACGGTGATTCTATAATGACTAAGAGATAACGGTGGTTCCATAATGGAGGATAGATAACGGTGATTCCATAATGGAGGAGACATAAGTGTGATTCCGAAATGGTGGAGAGATAACGGTGATTCCATAATGGAGGATAGGTAACACTGATTTCATAATGGAGGAGAGATAACGGTGATTCCATAATGGAGGATGGATAACGGTGATTCCATAATGGAGGAGAGATAACGGTGATTCCACAATGCAGGTGTGATAACTTTGATTCCATAATGGAGGTGTGAGAACTTTGATTCCATAATGCAGGTGGGAGAACTTTGATTCCATAATGGCGGAGATATAAGTGTGATTCCATAATGGAGGTGTGAGAACTTTTATTCCATAATGGAGGTGTGAGAACTTTGATTCCATAATGCAGGTGCGAGAACTTTGATTCCATAATGGCGGAGAGATAATGGTGATTCCATAATGGTGGAGAGTAATCGATGATTCCATAATCGAGAAGAGAAATCGGTGATTCCATAATGACTGAGAGATAACGGTGATTCTATATATGAGGAGAGATAACGGTGATTCCATAATGGAGGAGAAATAACGGTGATTCCATAATGGAGGAGAGAAAACGGTGATTCCATAATGGAGGGGAGATAACGGTGATTCCATAATGGAGGAGAGATAACAGTGATTTCACAATGGAGGTGTGATAAGTTTGATTCCATAATGGAGGAGACGTAAGTGTGATTCCGTAATGGTGGAGAGGTAACGGTTATTCCATAATGGAGGAGAGATAACGGTGATTCCATAATCGAGAAGAGAAATCTGTGATTCCATAATGACAAAGAGATAACAGTGATTCCATAATGACTGAGAGATAACGGTGATTGTATAATTAAGAAGAGATAACGGTGATTCCATAATGGTGGAGAGATAACGGTGATTCCATAATGGAGGATAGGTAACGCTGATTCCGTAATGGAGGAGAGATAACGGTGATTCCATAATGGAGGATGGATAACTGTGATTCCACAATGCAGGTGTGATAACGTTGATTCCATAATGGAGGAGACATAATTGTGATTTCACAATGGAGGAGACATAAGTGTGATTCCTTAATGGGGGAGAGATAACGGTGATTCCATAATGGTGGAGAGATAACGGTGATTCCATAATGACTAAGAGAAAACGGTGGTTCCATAATGGAGGATAGATAACGGTGATTACATAATGGAGGAGACATAAGTGTGATTCCATAATGGTGGAGAGATAACGGTGTTTCCATAATGGAGGTTACATAACGGTGATTCCATAATGGAGGAGAGATAGCGGTAATTCCATAATGGAGGATAGATAACGGTGATTCCATAATGGAGGAGAGATAGCGGTAATTCCATAATGGAGGATAGATAACGGTGATTCCATAATGGAGGACAAATAACGTTGATTCCACAATGGAGGTGTGATAACTTTGATTCCATAATGGAGGAGACATAAGTGTGATTCCATAATTGTGGAGAGATAATGGTGATTCCATAATGGTGGAGAGACGATGATGATTCCATAATGGAGGAGAGTAATCGGTGATTTCATAATCGAGAAGAGAAATCGGTGATTCCATAATGACAAAGAGATAACAGTGATTCCATAATGACTAAGAGATAACGGTGATTCTATAATTGAGGAGAGATAACGGTGATTTCATAATGGAGGAGAGATAACGGTGATTCCATAATGGAGGGGAGATAACGGTGATTCCGTAATGACTAAGAGAAAACGGTGGTTCCATTATGGAGGATAGATAACGGTGATTCCATAATGGAGGAGAGATAACAGTGATTTCACAATGGAGGTGTGATAAGTTTGATTCCATAATGGAGGAGACGTAAGTGTGATTCCGTAATGGTGGAGAGGTAACGGTTATTCCATAATGGAGGAGAGATAACGGTGATTCCATAATCGAGAAGAGAAATCTGTGATTCCATAATGACAAAGAGATAACAGTGATTCCATAATGACTGAGAGATAACGGTGATTGTATAATTAAGAAGAGATAACGGTGATTCCATAATGGTGGAGAGATAACGGTGATTCCATAATGGAGGATAGGTAACGCTGATTCCGTAATGGAGGAGAGATAACGGTGATTCCATAATGGAGGATGGATAACTGTGATTCCACAATGCAGGTGTGATAACGTTGATTCCATAATGGAGGAGACATAATTGTGATTTCACAATGGAGGAGACATAAGTGTGATTCCTTAATGGGGGAGAGATAACGGTGATTCCATAATGGTGGAGAGATAACGGTGATTCCATAATGACTAAGAGAAAACGGTGGTTCCATAATGGAGGATAGATAACGGTGATTACATAATGGAGGAGACATAAGTGTGATTCCATAATGGTGGAGAGATAACGGTGTTTCCATAATGGAGGTTACATAACGGTGATTCCATAATGGAGGAGAGATAGCGGTAATTCCATAATGGAGGATAGATAACGGTGATTCCATAATGGAGGAGAGATAGCGGTAATTCCATAATGGAGGATAGATAACGGTGATTCCATAATGGAGGACAAATAACGTTGATTCCACAATGGAGGTGTGATAACTTTGATTCCATAATGGAGGAGACATAAGTGTGATTCCATAATTGTGGAGAGATAATGGTGATTCCATAATGGTGGAGAGACGATGATGATTCCATAATGGAGGAGAGTAATCGGTGATTTCATAATCGACAAGAGAAATCGGTGATTCCATAATGACAAAGAGATAACAGTGATTCCATAATGACTAAAAGATAACGGTGATTCTATAATTGAGGAGAGATAACGGTGATTTCATAATGGAGGAGAGATAACGGTGATTCCATAATGGAGGGGAGATAACGGTGATTCCGTAATGACTAAGAGAAAACGGTGGTTCCATTATGGAGGATAGATAACGGTGATTCCATAATGGAGGAGAGATAACGGTGATTCCATAATGGAGGATGGATAACGGTGATTCCACAATGCAGGTGTGATTACTTTGATTCCACAATAGAGGAGGCATAAGTGTGATTCCATAATGGTGGAGGGATTATGGAGTTTCCATAGTGGTGGTGAGATAACGGTGATTCCACAATGGAGTTGTGATAACTTTGATTCCATAATGGGGGAGAGATAACGGTGATTCCATAATGGTGGAGAGATAACGGTGATTCCATAATGACTAAGAGATAACGGTGGTTCCATAATGGAGGATAGATAACGGTGATTCCTTAATGGAGGAGACATAAGTGTGATTCCGTAATGGTGGAGAGATAACGGTGATTCCATAATGGAGGTTAGATGACGGTGATTCCATAATGGAGGAGAGATAACGATGATTCCATAATGGAGGAAAGATAACGGTGATTCCACAATGGAGGTGTGATAACTTTCATTCCATAATGGAGGAGACATAAGTGTGATTCCATAATGGTGGAGAGATTACGGTGATTCCACAATGGAGGTGAGATAACTTTGATTCCTTAATGGGGGAGAGATAACGGTGATTCCATAATGTTGGAGAGATAACGGTGATTCAATAATGACTGAGAGATAATAGTGATTCCATAAAGGAGGAGAGATGACGGTGATTCCATAATGGAGGAGAGATAACGGTGATTCCATAATGGATGTGTGAGAACTTTGATTCCATAACGGAGGTGTGAGAAGTTTGATTCCATAAAGGCGGAGACATAATTGTGATTTTATAATTGTGGAGAGATAATGGTTATTCCATAATGGTGGAGAGTAATCGGTGATTCCATAATGGAGGAGAGATAACGGTGATTCCATAATGGAGGGGAGATAACGGTGATTCCATAATGACTAAGAGATAACGGTGATTCCATAATGACTAAGAGATAACGGTGGTTCCATAATGGAGGAGAGATAACGGTGGTTCCATAATGGAGGAGAGATAACGGTGATTCCATAATGGAGGTGTGAGAACTTTGATTCCATAATGAGGGAGATATAAGTGTGATTCCATAATTGTAGAGAGATAATGGTGAATCCATAATGGTGGAGAGAATATGATGATTCCATAATGGAGGAGAGTAATCGGTGATTCCATAATCGAGAAGAGAAATCGGTGATTCCATAATGAAAAAGAGATAACAGTGATTCCATAATGACTGAGAGATAACGGTGATTCTATAATTGAGGAGAGATAACGGTAAATCCATAATGGAGGAGAGATAACGGTGATTCCATAATGGAGGAGAGATAACGGTGATTCCATAATGACTAAGAGATAACGGTGGTTATAATAATGGAGGATAGATAACGGTAATTCCGTAATGGTGGAAAGATAACGGTGATTCCATAATGGAGGATAGGTAACGCTGATTCCGTAATGGAGGAGAGATAACGGTGATTCCATAAATGAGGATGGATAACGGTGATTCGTTAATGGACGAGAGACAACGGTGATTCCACAATGCAGGTGTGATAACGTTGATTCCATAATGGAGGAGACATAATTGTGATTCCATAAGGGAGGAGAGATAACGGTGATTCCATAATGGGGGATAGATAACGGTGATTCCATAATGGGGGATAGATAACGGTGATTCCATAATGGAGGAGAGATAACTGTGATTCCATAATGGAGAATAGATAACGGTGATTCCATAATGGAGGAGAGATAACAGTGATTCCAAAATGGAGGTGTGATAAGTTTGATTCCATAATGGAGGAGACGTAAGTGTGATTCCGTAATGGTGGAGAGGTAACGGTGATTCCATAATGGAGGAGAGATAACGATGATTCCATAATCGAGAAGAGAAATCGGTGATTCCATAATGACAAAGAGATAACAGTGATTCCATAATGACTGAGAGATAACTGTGATTGTATAATTAAGGAGAGATAACGGTGATTCCATAATGGAGGAGAGACAACGGTGATTCCATAATGGAGGGGAGATAACGGTGATTCTATAATGACTAAGAGATAACGGTGGTTCCATAATGGAGGATAGATAACGGTGATTCCATAATGGAGGAGACATAAGTGTGATTCCGAAATGGTGGAGAGATAACGGTGATTCCATAATGGAGGATAGGTAACACTGATTTCATAATGGAGGAGAGATAACGGTGATTCCATAATGGAGGATGGATAACGGTGATTCCATAATGGAGGAGAGATAACGGTGATTCCACAATGCAGGTGTGATAACTTTGATTCCATAATGGAGGTGTGAGAACTTTGATTCCATAATGCAGGTGGGAGAACTTTGATTCCATAATGGCGGAGATATAAGTGTGATTCCATAATGGAGGTGTGAGAACTTTTATTCCATAATGGAGGTGTGAGAACTTTGATTCCATAATGCAGGTGCGAGAACTTTGATTCCATAATGGCGGAGAGATAATGGTGATTCCATAATGGTGGAGAGTAATCGATGATTCCATAATCGAGAAGAGAAATCGGTGATTCCATAATGACTGAGAGATAACGGTGATTCTATATATGAGGAGAGATAACGGTGATTCCATAATGGAGGAGAAATAACGGTGATTCCATAATGGAGGAGAGAAAACGGTGATTCCATAATGGAGGGGAGATAACGGTGATTCCATAATGGAGGAGAGATAACAGTGATTTCACAATGGAGGTGTGATAAGTTTGATTCCATAATGGAGGAGACGTAAGTGTGATTCCGTAATGGTGGAGAGGTAACGGTTATTCCATAATGGAGGAGAGATAACGGTGATTCCATAATGGTGGAGAGATAACGGTGATTCCATAATGGAGGATAGGTAACGCTGATTCCGTAATGGAGGAGAGATAACGGTGATTCCATAATGGAGGATGGATAACTGTGATTCCACAATGCAGGTGTGATAACGTTGATTCCATAATGGAGGAGACATAATTGTGATTTCACAATGGAGGAGACATAAGTGTGATTCCTTAATGGGGGAGAGATAACGGTGATTCCATAATGGTGGAGAGATAACGGTGATTCCATAATGACTAAGAGAAAACGGTGGTTCCATAATGGAGGATAGATAACGGTGATTACATAATGGAGGAGACATAAGTGTGATTCCATAATGGTGGAGAGATAACGGTGTTTCCATAATGGAGGTTACATAACGGTGATTCCATAATGGAGGAGAGATAGCGGTAATTCCATAATGGAGGATAGATAACGGTGATTCCATAATGG
The DNA here is from genome assembly GCF_987345545.1 of Pholcus phalangioides. Taxonomy (NCBI): domain Eukaryota; kingdom Metazoa; phylum Arthropoda; class Arachnida; order Araneae; family Pholcidae; genus Pholcus; species Pholcus phalangioides. The sequence goes on along the minus strand of NW_028301616.1, from coordinate 16,987,152 downwards.
AGGGGAGATAGCGGTAATTCCATAATGGAGGATAGATAACGGTGATTCCATAATGGAGGACAAATAACGTTGATTCCACAATGGAGGTGTGATAACTTTGATTCCATAATGGAGGAGACATAAGTGTGATTCCATAATTGTGGAGAGATAATGGTGATTCCATAATGGTGGAGAGACGATGATGATTCCATAATGGAGGAGAGTAATCGGTGATTTCATAATCGAGAAGAGAAATCGGTGATTCCATAATGACAAAGAGATAACAGTGATTCCATAATGACTAAGAGATAACGGTGATTCTATAATTGAGGAGAGATAACGGTGATTTCATAATGGAGGAGAGATAACGGTGATTCCATAATGGAGGGGAGATAACGGTGATTCCGTAATGACTAAGAGATAACGGTGGTTCCATAATGGATGATAGATAACGGTAATTCCGTAATGGTGGAGAGATAACGGTGATTCCATAATGGAGGATAGGTAACGCTGATTCCATAATGGAGGAGAGATAACGGTGATTCCATAATGGAGGATGGATAACGGTGATTCCATAATGGACGAGAGATAACGGTGATTCCACAATGCAGGTGTGATAACGGTGATTCCATAATGGAGGAGACATAATTGTGATTCCATAAGGGAGGAGAGATAACGGTGATTCCATAATGGGGGATAGATAACGGTGATTCCATAATGGAGGAGAGATAACTGTGATTCCATAATGGAGAATAGATAACGGTGATTCCATAATGGAGGAGAGATAACAGTGATTCCACAATGGAGGTGTGATAAGTTTGATTCCATAATGGAGGAGACGTAAGTGTGATTCCGTAATGGTGGAGAAGTAACGGTGATTCCATAATGGAGGAGAGATAACGGTGATTCCATAATCGAGAAGAGAAATCGGTGATTCCATAATGACAAAGAGATAACAGTGATTCCATAATGACTGAGAGATAACGGTGATTGTATAATTAAGGAGAGATAACGGTGATTCCATAATGGAGGAGAGACAACGGTGATTCCATAATGGAGGGGAGATAACGGTGATTCCATAATGGAGGAGAGATAACGGTGATTCTATAATGACTAAGAGATAACGGTGGTTCCATAATGGAGGATAGATAACGGTGATTCCATAATGGAGGAGACATAAGTGTGATTCCGTAATGGTGGAGAGATAACGGTGATTCCATAATGGAGGATGGGTAACACTGATTCCATAATGGAGGAGAGATAACGGTGATTCCATAATGGAGGAGAGATAACAGTGATTCCACAATGGAGGTGTGATAACTTTGATTCCACAATGCAGGTGTGATAACTTTGATTCCATAATGGAGGATAGGTAACACTGATTCCATAATGGAGGAGAGATAACGGTGATTCCATAATGGAGGATAGGTAACACTGATTCCATAATGGAGGAGAGATAACGTTGATTCCACAATGGAGATGTGATAACTTTGATTCCATAATGGAGGAGATATAAGTGTGATTCCATAATGGTGGAGAGATTATTAAGATTCCATAATGTGGAGAGACTATGATGATTCCGTAATGGAGGAGAGTAATCGGTGATTCCATAATCGAGAAGAGAAATCGGTGATTCCATAATGACAAAGAGATAACAGTGATTCCATAATGACTGAGACATAACGGTGATTCTATAATTGAGGAGAGATAACGGTAAATCCATAATGGAGGAGAGATAACGGTGGTTCCATAATGGAGGATAGATAACGGTGATTCCATAATGGTGGAGAGATAACGGGGATTCCACAATGCAGGTGTGATAACTTTGATTCCATAATGGGGGAGACATAACGGTGATTCCATAATGGTGGAGAGATAACGGTGATTCCATAATGACTAAGAGATAACGGTGATTCCATAATGACTAAGAGACAACGGTGGTTCCATAATGGAGGAGACATAAGTGTGATTCCATAATGGTGGAGAGATAACGGTGATTCCATAATGGAGTTTAGATAACGGTGATTCCATAATGGAGGGGAGATAGCGGTGATTCCATAATGGAGGATAGATAACTGTGATTCCATAATGGAGGAGAGATAACGTTGATTCCACAATAGAGATGTGATAACTTTGTTTCCATAATGGAGGAGATATAAGTGTGATTCCATAATGGTGGAGAGATTATTAAGATTCCATAATGGTGGAGAGATTATTAAGATTCCATAATGGTGGAGAGACTATGATGATTCCATAATCGAGAGTAATTGGTGATTCCATAATCGAGAAGAGAAATCGGTGATTCCATAATGAGAAGGAGATAACAGTGATTCCATAATGACTGAGAGATAACGGTGATTCTATAATTGAGGAGAGATAACGGTAAATCCATAATGGAGGAGAGATAACGGTGATTCCATAATGGAGGAGAGATAACGGTGATTCCATAATGGAGGGGAGATAACGGTAATTCCATAATGACGAACAGATAACGGTGGTTCCATAATGGAGGAGAGATGACGGTGATTCCATAATGGAGAAGAGATAACGGTGATTCCATAATGACTAAGAGATAACGGTGATTCCATAATGACTAAGAGATAACGGTGGTTCCATAATGGAGGAGATATAACGGTGATTCCATAATGGAGGTGTGAGAACTTTGATTCCATAATGAGGGAGATATAAGTGTGATTCCATACTGGAGGAGAGATAACTGTGATTCCATAATGGAGGTGTGAGAACTTTGATTCCATAATGAGGGAGATATAAGTGTGATTCCATAATTGTAGAGAGATAATGGTGAATCCATAATGGTGGAGAGAATATGATGATTCCATAATGGAGGAGAGTAATTGGTGATTCCGTAATCGAGAAGAGAAATCGGTGATTCCATAATGAAAAAGAGATAACAGTGATTCCATAATGACTGAGAGATAACGGTGATTCTATAATTGAGGAGAGATAACGGTAAATCCATAATGGGGGAGAGATAGCGGTGATTCCATAATGGAGGAGAGATAACGGTGATTCCATAATGACTAAGAGATAACAGTGGTTCCATAATGGATGATAGATAACGGTAATTCCGTAATGGTGGAGAGATAACGGTGATTCCATAATGGAGGATAGGTAACGCTGATTCCATAATGGAGGAGAGATAACGGTGATTCCATAATGGAGGATGGATAACGGTGATTCCATAATGGACGAGAGATAACGGTGATTCCACAATGCAGGTGTGATAACGTTGATTCCATAATGGAGGAGACATAATTGTGATTCCATAAGGGAGGAGAGATAACGGTGATTCCATAATGGGGGATAGATAACGGTGATTCCATAATGGAGGAGAGATAACTGTGATTCCATAATGGAGAATAGATAACGGTGATTCCATAATGGAGGAGAGATAACAGTGATTCCACAATGGAGGTGTGATAAGTTTGATTCCATAATGGAGGAGACGTAAGTGTGATTCCGTAATGGTGGAGAAGTAACGGTGATTCCATAATGGAGGAGAGATAACGGTGATTCCATAATCGAGAAGAGAAATCGGTGATTCCATAATGACAAAGAGGTAACAGTGATTCCATAATGACTGAGAGATAACGGTGATTGTATAATTAAGGAGAGATAACGGTGATTCCATAATGGAGGAGAGACAACGGTGATTCCATAATGGAGGGGAGATAACGGTGACTCCATAATGGAGGGGAGATAACGGTGATTCTATAATGAATAAGAGATAACGGTGGTTCCATAATGGAGGATAGATAACGGTGATTCCATAATGGAGGAGACATAAGTGTGATTCCGTAATGGTGGAGAGATAACGGTGATTCCATAATGGAGGATAGGTAACACTGATTCCATAATGGAGGAGAGATAACGGTGATTCCATAATGGAGGAGAGATAACAGTGATTCCACAATGGAGGTGTGATAACTTTGATTCCACAATGCAGGTGTGATAACTTTGATTCCATAATGGAGGAGAGATAACGGTGATTCCATAATGGAGGATAGGTAACACTGATTCCATAATGGAGGAGAGATAACGTTGATTCCACAATGGAGATGTGATAACTTTGATTCCATAATGGAGGAGATATAAGTGTGATTCCATAATGGTGGAGAGATTATTAAGATTCCATAATGGTGGAGAGACTATGATGATTCCGTAATGGAGGAGAGTAATCGGTGATTCCATAATCGAGAAGAGAAATCGGTGATTCCATAATGACAAAGAGATAACAGTGATTCCATAATGACTGAGAGATAACGGTGATTCTATAATTGAGGAGAGATAACGGTAAATCCATAATGGAGGAGAGATAACGGTGATTCCATAATGGAGGAGAGATAACGGTGATTCCATAATGACTAAGAGATAACGGTGGTTCCATAATGGAGGATAGATAACGGTGATTCCATAATGGTGGAGAGATAACGGGGATTCCACAATGCAGGTGTGATAACTTTGATTCCATAATGGGGGAGACATAACGGTGATTCCATAATGGTGGAGAGATAACGGTGATTCCATAATGACTAAGAGATAACGGTGATTCCATAATGACTAAGAGATAACGGTGATTCCATAATGACTAAGAGATAACGGTGGTTCCATAATGGAGGAGACATAAGTGTGATTCCATAATGGTGGAGAGATAACGGTGATTCCATAATGGAGTTTAGATAACGGTGATTCCATAATGGAGGGGAGATAGCGGTGATTCCATAATGGAGGATAGATGACGGTGATTCCATAATGGAGGAGAGATAACGTTGATTCCACAATGGAGATGTGATAACTTTGATTCCATAATGGAGGAGATATAAGTGTGATTCCATAATGGTGGAGAGATTATTAAGATTCCATAATGGTGGAGAGACTATGATGATTCCATAATGGAGAGTAATTGGTGATTCCATAATCGAGAAGAGAAATCGGTGATTCCATAATGACAAAGAGATAACAGTGATTCCATAATGACTGAGAGATAACGGTGATTCTATAATTGAGGAGAGATAACGGTAAATCCATAATGGAGGAGAGATAACGGTGATTCCATAATGGAGGAGAGATGACGGTGATTCCATAATGGAGAAGAGATAACGGTGATTCCATAATGACTAAGAGATAACGGTGATTCCTTAATGACTAAGAGATAACGGTGGTTCCATAATGGAGGAGAGATAACGGTGATTCCATAATGGAGGTGTGAGAACTTTGATTCCATAATGAGGGAGATATAAGTGTGATTCCATAATGGAGGAGAGATAACGGTGATTCCATAATGGAGGTGTGAGAACTGTGATTCCATAATGAGGGAGATATAAGTGTGATTCCATAATTGTAGAGAGATAATGGTGAATCCATAATGGTGGAGAGAATATGATGATTCCATAATGGAGGAGAGTAATCGGTGATTCCATAATCGAGAAGAGAAATCGGTGATTCCATAATGAAAAAGAGATAACAGTGATTCCATAATGACTGAGAGAAAACGGTGATTCTATAATTCAGGAGAGATAACGGTAAATCCATAATGGAGGAGAGATAATGGTGATTCCATAATGACTAAGAGATAACGGTGGATCCATAATGGATGATAGATAACGGTAATTCCGTAATGGTGGAGAGATAACGGTGATTCCATAATGGAGGATAGGTAACGCTGATTCCATAATGGAGGAGAGATAACGGTGATTCCATAATGGAGGATGGATAACGGTGATTCCATAATGGACGAGAGATAACGGTGATTCCACAATGCAGGTGTGATAACGTTGATTCCATAATGGAGGAGACATAATTGTGATTCCATAAGGGAGGAGAGATAACGGAGATTCCATAATGGGGGATAGATAACGGTGATTCCATAATGGAGAATAGATAACGGTGATTCCATAATGGAGGAGAGATAACAGTGATTCCACAATGGAGGTGTGATAAGTTTGATTCCATAATGGAGGAGACGTAAGTGTGATTCCGTAATGGTGGAGAAGTAACGGTGATTCCATAATGGAGGAGAGATAACGGTGATTCCATAATCGAGAAGAGAAATCGGTGATTCCATAATGACAAAGAGATAACAGTGATTCCATAATGACTGAGAGATAACGGTGATTGTATAATTAAGGAGAGATAACGGTGATTCCATAATGGAGGAGAGACAACGGTGATTCCATAATGGAGGGGAGATAACGGTGATTCCATAATGGAGGGGAGATAACGGTGATTCTATAATGACTAAGAGATAACGGTGGTTCCATAATGGAAAATAGATAACGGTGATTCCATAATGGAGGAGACATAAGTGTGATTCCGTAATGGTGGAGAGATAACGGTGATTCCATAATGGAGGATAGGTAACACTGATTCCATAATGGAGGAGAGATAACGGTGATTCCATAATGGAGGATGGATAACGGTGATTCCATAATGGAGGAGAGATAACGGTGATTCCACAATGCAGGTGTGATAACTTTGATTCCATAATTGAGGATAGGTAACACTGATTCCATAATGGAGGAGAGATAACGGTGATTCCATAATGGAGGATAGGTAACACTGATTCCATAATGGAGGAGAGATAACGTTGATTCCACAATGGAGATGTGATAACTTTGATTCCATAATGGAGGAGATATAAGTGTGATTCCATAATAGTGGAGAGATTATTAAGATTCCATAATGGTGGAGAGACTATGATGATTCCGTAATGGAGGAGAGTAATCGGTGATTCCATAATCGAGAAGAGAAATCGGTGATTCCATAATGACAAAGAGATGACAGTGATTCCATAATGACTAAGAGATAACGGTGATTCTATAATTGAGTAGAGATAACGGTAAATCCATAATGGAGGAGAGATAACGGTGATTCCATAATGGAGGAGAGATAACGGTGATTCCATAATGGTGGAGAGATAACGGGGATTCCACAATGCAGGTGTGATAACTTTGATTCCATAATGGGGGAGACATAACGGTGATTCCATAATGGTGGAGAGATAACGGTGATTCCATAATGACTAAGAGATAACGGTGATTCCATAATGACTAAGAGATAACGGTGATTCCATAATGACTAAGAGATAACGGTGGTTCCATAATGGAGGAGACATAAGTGTGATTCCATAATGGTGGAGAGATAACGGTGATTCCATAATGGAGTTTAGATAACGGTGATTCCATAATGGAGGGGAGATAGCGGTGATTCCATAATGGAGGATAGATAACGGTGATTCCATAATGGAGGAGAGATAACGTTGATTCCACAATGGAGATGTGATAACTTTGATTCCATAATGGAGGAGATATAAGTGTGATTCCATAATGGTGGAGAGATTATTAAGATTCCATAATGGTGGAGAGACTATGATGATTCCATAATGGAGAGTAATTGGTGATTCCATAATCGAGAAGAGAAATCGGTGATTCCATAATGACAAAGAGATAACAGTGATTCCATAATGACTGAGAGATAACGGTGATTCTATAATTGAGGAGAGATAACGGTAAATCCATAATGGAGGAGAGATAACGGTGATTCCATAATGGAGGAGAGATAACGGTGATTCCATAATGGAGGGGAGATAACGGTAATTCCATAATGACGAACAGATAACGGTGGTTCCATAATGGAGGAGAGATAATGGTGATTCCATAATGACTAAGAGATAACGGTGGATCCATAATGGATGATAGATAACGGTAATTCCGTAATGGTGGAGAGATAACGGTGATTCCATAATGGAGGATAGGTAACGCTGATTCCATAATGGAGGAGAGATAACGGTGATTCCATAATGGAGGATGGATAACGGTGATTCCATAATGGACGAGAGATAACGGTGATTCCATAATGGACGAGAGATAACGGTGATTCCACAATGCAGGTGTGATAACGTTGATTCCATAAGGGAGGAGAGATAACGGAGATTCCATAATGGGGGATAGATAACGGTGATTCCATAATGGAGAATAGATAACGGTGATTCCATAATGGAGGAGAGATAACAGTGATTCCACAATGGAGGTGTGATAAGTTTGATTCCATAATGGAGGAGACGTAAGTGTGATTCCGTAATGGTGGAGAAGTAACGGTGATTCCATAATGGAGGAGAGATAACGGTGATTCCATAATCGAGAAGAGAAATCGGTGATTCCATAATGACAAAGAGATAACAGTGATTCCATAATGACTGAGAGATAACGGTGATTGTATAATTAAGGAGAGATAACGGTGATTCCATAATGGAGGAGAGACAACGGTGATTCCATAATGGAGGGGAGATAACGGTGATTCCATAATGGAGGGGAGATAACGGTGATTCTATAATGACTAAGAGATAACGGTGGTTCCATAATGGAGGATAGATAACGGTGATTCCATAATGGAGGAGACATAAGTGTGATTCCGTAATGGTGGAGAGATAACGGTGATTCCATAATGGAGGATAGGTAACACTGATTCCATAATGGAGGAGAGATAACGGTGATTCCATAATGGAGGATGGATAACGGTGATTCCATAATGGAGGAGAGATAACGGTGATTCCACAATGCAGGTGTGATAACTTTGATTCCATAATTGAGGATAGGTAACACTGATTCCATAATGGAGGAGAGATAACGGTGATTCCATAATGGAGGATAGGTAACACTGATTCCATAATGGAGGAGAGATAACGTTGATTCCACAATGGAGATGTGATAACTTTGATTCCATAATGGAGGAGATATAAGTGTGATTCCATAATAGTGGAGAGATTATTAAGATTCCATAATGGTGGAGAGACTATGATGATTCCGTAATGGAGGAGAGTAATCGGTGATTCCATAATCGAGAAGAGAAATCGGTGATTCCATAATGACAAAGAGATGACAGTGATTCCATAATGACTAAGAGATAACGGTGATTCTATAATTGAGGAGAGATAACGGTAAATCCATAATGGAGGAGAGATAACGGTGATTCCATAATGGAGGAGAGATAACGGTGATTCCATAATGACTAAGAGATAACGGTGGTTCCATAATGGAGGATAGATAACGGTGATTCCATAATGGTGGAGAGATAACGGGGATTCCACAATGCAGGTGTGATAACTTTGATTCCATAATGGGGGAGACATAACGGTGATTCCATAATGGTGGAGAGATAACGGTGATTCCATAATGACTAAGAGATAACGGTGATTCCATAATGACTAAGAGATAACGGTGATTCCATAATGACTAAGAGATAACGGTGGTTCCATAATGGAGGAGACATAAGTGTGATTCCATAATGGTGGAGAGATAACGGTGATTCCATAATGGAGTTTAGATAACGGTGATTCCATAATGGAGGGGAGATAGCGGTGATTCCATAATGGAGGATAGATAACGGTGATTCCATAATGGAGGAGAGATAACGTTGATTCCACAATGGAGATGTGATAACTTTGATTCCATAATGGAGGAGATATAAGTGTGATTCCATAATGGTGGAGAGATTATTAAGATTCCATAATGGTGGAGAGACTATGATGATTCCATAATGGAGAGTAATTGGTGATTCCATAATCGAGAAGAGAAATCGGTGATTCCATAATGACAAAGAGATAACAGTGATTCCATAATGACTGAGAGATAACGGTGATTCTATAATTGAGGAGAGATAACGGTAAATCCATAATGGAGGAGAGATAACGGTGATTCCATAATGGAGGAGAGATAACGGTGATTCCATAATGGAGGGGAGATAACGGTAATTCCATAATGACGAACAGATAACGGTGGTTCCATAATGGAGGAGAGATAACGGTGATTCCATAATGACTAAGAGATAACGGTGATTCCATAATGACTAAGAGATAACGGTGGTTCCATAATGGAGGAGAGATAACGGTGATTCCATAATGGAGGTGTGAGAACTTTGATTCCATAATGAGGGAGATATAAGTGTGATTCCATAATTGTAGAGAGATAATGGTGAATCCATAATGGTGGAGAGAATATGATGATTCCATAATGGAGGAGAGTAATCGGTGATTCCATAATCGAGAAGAGAAATCGGTGATTCCATAATGAAAAAGAGATAACGGTGATTCTATAATTCAGGAGAGATAACGGTAAATCCATAATGGAGGAGAGATAACGGTGATTCCATAATGACTAAGAGATAACGGTGGTTCCATAATGGATGATAGATAACGGTGATTCCATAATGGAGGATAGGTAACGCTGATTCCATAATGGAGGAGAGATAACGGTGATTCCATAATGGAGGATGGATAACGGTGATTCCATAATGGACGAGAGATAACGGTGATTCCACAATGCAGGTGTGATAACGTTGATTCCATAATGGAGGAGACATAATTGTGATTCCATAAGGGAGGAGAGATAACGGTGATTCCATAATGGGGGATAGATAACGGTGATTACATAATGGAGGAGAGATAACTGTGATTCCATAATGGAGAATAGATAACGGTGATTCCATAATGGAGGAGAGATAACAGTGATTCCACAATGGAGGTGTGATAAGTTTGATTCCATAATGGAGGAGACGTAAATGTGATTCCGTAATGGTGGAGAAGTAACGGTTATTCCATAATGGAGGAGAGATAACGGTGATTCCATAATCGAGAAGAGAAATCGGTGATTCCATAATGACAAAGAGATAACAGTGATTCCATAATGACTGAGAGATAACGGTGATTGTATAATTAAGGAGAGATAACGGTGATTCCATAATGGAGGAGAGACAACGGTGATTCCATAATGGAGGGGAGATAACGGTGATTCCATAATGGAGGGGAGATAACGGTGATTCCATAATGGAGGGGAGATAACGGTGATTCTATAATGACTAAGAGATAACGGTGGTTCCATAATGGAGGATAGATAACGGTGATTCCATAATGGTGGAGACATAAGTGTGATTCCGTAATGGTGGAGAGATAACGGTGATTCCATAATGGAGGATAGGTAACACTGATTCCATAATGGAGGAGAGATAACGGTGATTCCATAATGAAGGATGGATAACGGTGATTCCATAATGGAGGAGAGATAACGGTGATTCCACAATGCAGGTGTGATAACTTTGATTCCATAATGGAGGTGTGAGAACTTTGATTCCATAATGGCGGAGATATAAGTGTGATTCCATAATGGAGTGGGAGAAATTTGATTCCATAATGGAGGTGTGAGAACTTTCATTCCATAATGCAGGTGTGAGAACTTTGATTCCATAATGGCGGAGAGATAATGGTGATTCCATAATGGTGGAGTGTAATCGGTGATTCCATAATCGAGAAGAGAAATCGGTGATTCCATAATCGAGAAGAGAAATCGGTGATTCCATAATGACTGAGAGATAACGGAGATTCTATATATGAGGAGAGATAACGGTGATTCCATAATGGAGGAGAAATAACGGTGATTCCATAATGGAGGAGAGAAAACGGTGATTCCATAATGGAGGGGAGATAACGGTGATTCCATAATGGAGGAGAGATAACAGTGATTTCACAATGGAGGTGTGATAAGTTTGATTCCATAATAGAGGAGACGTAAGTGTGATTCCGTAATGGTGGAGAGGTAACGGTGATTCCATAATGGAGGAGAGATAACGGTGATTCCATAATCGAGAAGAGAAATCTGTGATTCCATAATGACAAAGAGATAACAGTGATTCCATAATGACTGAGAGATAACGGTGATTGTATAATTAAGGAGAGATAACGGTGATTCCATAATGGTGGAGAGATAACGGTGATTCCATAATGGAGGATAGGTAACGCTGATTCCATAATGGAGGAGAGATAACGGTGATTCCATAATGGAGGATGGATAACGGTGATTCCACAATGCAGGTGTGATAACGTTGATTCCATAATGGAGGAGACATAATTGTGATTCCACAATGGAGGAGACATAAGTGTGATTCCATAATGGTGGAGCGATTATGGTGATTCCATAATGGGGGAGAGATAACGGTGATTCCATAATGGTGGAGAGATAACGGTGATTCCATAATGACTAAGAGAAAACGGTGGTTCCATAATGGAGGATAGATAACGGTGATTCCATAATGGAGGAGACATAAGTGTGATTCCACAATGGTGGAGAGATAACGGTGATTCCATAATGGAGGTTACATAACGGTGATTCCATAATGGAGGAGAGATAACAGTGATTCCACAATGGAGGTGTGATAAGTTTGATTCCATAATGGAGGAGACGTAAGTGTGATTCCGTAATGGTGGAGAAGTAACGGTGATTCCATAATGGAGGAGAGATAACGGTGATTCCATAATCGAGAAGAGAAATCGGTGATTCCATAATGACAAAGAGATAACAGTGATTCCATAATGACTGAGAGATAACGGTGATTGTATAATTAAGGAGAGATAACGGTGATTCCATAATGGAGGAGAGACAACGGTGATTCCATAATGGAGGGGAGATAACGGTGATTCCATAATGGAGGGGAGATAACGGTGATTCTATAATGACTAAGAGATAACGGTGGTTCCATAATGGAGGATAGATAACGGTGATTCCATAATGGAGGAGACATAAGTGTGATTCCGTAATGGTGGAGAGATAACGGTGATTCCATAATGGAGGATAGGTAACACTGATTCCATAATGGAGGAGAGATAACGGTGATTCCATAATGGACTATGGATAACGGTGATTCCATAATGGAGGAGAGATAACGGTGATTCCACAATGCAGGTGTGATAACTTTGATTCCATAATTGAGGATAGGTAACACTGATTCCATAATGGAGGAGAGATAACGGTGATTCCATAATGGAGGATAGGTAACACTGATTCCATAATGGAGGAGAGATAACGTTGATTCCACAATGGAGATGTGATAACTTTGATTCCATAATGGAGGAGATATAAGTGTGATTCCATAATGGTGGAGAGATTATTAAGATTCCATAATGGTGGAGAGACTATGATGATTCCGTAATGGAGGAGAGTAATCGGTGATTCCATAATCGAGAAGAGAAATCGGTGATTCCATAATGACAAAGAGATAACAGTGATTCCATAATGACTAAGAGATAACGGTGATTCTATAATTGAGGAGAGATAACGGTAAATCCATAATGGAGGAGAGACAACGGTGATTCCATAATGGAGGGGAGATAACGGTGATTCCATAATGACTAAGAGATAACGGTGGTTCCATAATGGAGGATAGATAACGGTGATTCCATAATGGTGGAGAGATAACGGGGATTCCACAATGCAGGTGTGATAACTTTGATTCCATAATGGGGGAGACATAACGGTGATTCCATAATGGTGGAGAGATAACGGTGATTCCATAATGACTAAGAGATAACGGTGGTTCCATAATGGAGGAGACATAAGTGTGATTCCATAATGGTGGAGAGATAACGGTGATTCCATAATGGAGTTTAGATAACGGTGATTCCATAATGGAGGATAGATAACGGTGATTCCATAATGGAGGAGAGATAACGTTGATTCCACAATAGAGATGTGATAACTTTGTTTCCATAATGGAGGAGATATAAGTGTGATTCCATAATGGTGGAGAGATTATTAAGATTCCATAATGGTGGAGAGATTATTAAGATTCCATAATGGTGGAGAGACTATGATGATTCCATAATGGAGAGTAATTGGTGATTACATAATCGAGAAGAGAAATCGGTGATTCCATAATGACAAAGAGATAACAGTGATTCCATAATGACTGAGAGATAACGGTGATTCTATAATTGAGGAGAGATAACGGTAAATCCATAATGGAGGAGAGATAACGGTGATTCCATAATGGAGGAGAGATAACGGTGATTCCATAATGGAGGGGAGATAACGGTAATTCCCTAATGACGAACAGATAACGGTGGTTCCATAATGGAGGAGAGATGACGGTGATTCCATAATGGAGAAGAGATAACGGTGATTCCATAATGACTAAGAGATAACGGTGATTCCATAATGACTAAGAGATAACGGTGGTTCCATAATGGAGGAGATATAACGGTGATTCCATAATGGAGGTGTGAGAACTTTGATTCCATAATGAGGGAGATATAAGTGTGATTCCATACTGGAGGAGAGATAACGGTGATTCCATAATGGAGGTGTGAGAACTTTGATTCCATAATGAGGGAGATATAAGTGTGATTCCATAATTGTAGAGAGATAATGGTGAATCCATAATGGTGGAGAGAATATGATGATTCCATAATGGAGGAGAGTAATCGGTGATTCCGTAATCGAGAAGAGAAATCGGTGATTCCATAATGAAAAAGAGATAACAGTGATTCCATAATGACTGAGAGATAACGGTGATTCTATAATTGAGGAGAGATAACGGTAAATCCATAATGGAGGAGAGATAACGGTGATTCCATAATGGAGGAGAGATAACGGTGATTCCATAATGACTAAGAGATAACGGTGGTTCCATAATGGATGATAGATAACGGTAATTCCGTAATGGTGGAGAGATAACGGTGATTCCATAATGGAGGATAGGTAACGCTGATTCCATAATGGAGGAGAGATAACGGTGATTCCATAATGGAGGATGGATAACGGTGATTCCATAATGGACGAGAGATAACGGTGATTCCACAATGCAGGTGTGATAACGTTGATTCCATAATGGAGGAGACATAATTGTGATTCCATAAGGGAGGAGAGATAACGGTGATTCCATAATGGGGGATAGATAACGGTGATTCCATAATGGAGGAGAGATAACTGTGATTCCATAATGGAGAATAGATAACGGTGATTCCATAATGGAGGAGAGATAACAGTGATTCCACAATGGAGGTGTGATAAGTTTGATTCCATAATGGAGGAGACGTAAGTGTGATTCCGTAATGGTGGAGAAGTAACGGTGATTCCATAATGGAGGAGAGATAACGGTGATTCCATAATCGAGAAGAGAAATCGGTGATTCCATAATGACAAAGAGGTAACAGTGATTCCATAATGACTGAGAGATAACGGTGATTGTATAATTAAGGAGAGATAACGGTGATTCCATAATGGAGGAGAGACAACGGTGATTCCATAATGGAGGGGAGATAACGGTGATTCCATAATGGAGGGGAGATAACGGTGATTCTATAATGAATAAGAGATAACGGTGGTTCCATAATGGAGGATAGATAACGGTGATTCCATAATGGAGGAGACATAAGTGTGATTCCGTAATGGTGGAGAGATAACGGTGATTCCATAATAGAGGATAGGTAACACTGATTCCATAATGGAGGAGAGATAACGGTGATTCCATAATGGAGGAGAGATAACAGTGATTCCACAATGGAGGTGTGATAACTTTGATTCCACAATGCAGGTGTGATAACTTTGATTCCATAATGGAGGAGAGATAACGGTGATTCCATAATGGAGGATAGGTAACACTGATTCCATAATGGAGGAGAGATAACGTTGATTCCACAATGGAGATGTGATAACTTTGATTCCATAATGGAGGAGATATAAGTGTGATTCCATAATGGTGGAGAGATTATTAAGATTCCATAATGGTGGAGAGACTATGATGATTCCGTAATGGAGGAGAGTAATCGGTGATTCCATAATCGAGAAGAGAAATCGGTGATTCCATAATGACAAAGAGATGACAGTGATTCCATAATGACTAAGAGATAACGGTGATTCTATAATTGAGGAGAGATAACGGTAAATCCATAATGGAGGAGAGATAACGGTGATTCCATAATGGAGGAGAGATAACGGTGATTCCATAATGACTAAGAGATAACGGTGGTTCCATAATGGAGGATAGATAACGGTGATTCCATAATGGTGGAGAGATAACGGGGATTCCACAATGCAGGTGTGATAACTTTGATTCCATAATGGGGGAGACATAACGGTGATTCCATAATGGTGGAGAGATAACGGTGATTCCATAATGACTAAGAGATAACGGTGATTCCATAATGACTAAGAGATAACGGTGATTCCATAATGACTAAGAGATAACGGTGGTTCCATAATGGAGGAGACATAAGTGTGATTCCATAATGGTGGAGAGATAACGGTGATTCCATAATGGAGTTTAGATAACGGTGATTCCATAATGGAGGGGAGATAGCGGTGATTCCATAATGGAGGATAGATAACGGTGATTCCATAATGGAGGAGAGATAACGTTGATTCCACAATGGAGATGTGATAACTTTGATTCCATAATGGAGGAGATATAAGTGTGATTCCATAATGGTGGAGAGATTATTAAGATTCCATAATGGTGGAGAGACTATGATGATTCCATAATGGAGAGTAATTGGTGATTCCATAATCGAGAAGAGAAATCGGTGATTCCATAATGACAAAGAGATAACAGTGATTCCATAATGACTGAGAGATAACGGTGATTCTATAATTGAGGAGAGATAACGGTAAATCCATAATGGAGGAGAGATAACGGTGATTCCATAATGGAGGAGAGATAACGGTGATTCCATAATGGAGGGGAGATAACGGTAATTCCATAATGACGAACAGATAACGGTGGTTCCATAATGGAGGAGAGATAACGGTGATTCCATAATGACTAAGAGATAACGGTGATTCCATAATGACTAAGAGATAACGGTGGTTCCATAATGGAGGAGAGATAACGGTGATTCCATAATGGAGGTGTGAGAACTTTGATTCCATAATGAGGGAGATATAAGTGTGATTCCATAATTGTAGAGAGATAATGGTGAATCCATAATGGTGGAGAGAATATGATGATTCCATAATGGAGGAGAGTAATCGGTGATTCCATAATCGAGAAGAGAAATCGGTGATTCCATAATGAAAAAGAGATAACGGTGATTCTATAATTCAGGAGAGATAACGGTAAATCCATAATGGAGGAGAGATAACGGTGATTCCATAATGACTAAGAGATAACGGTGGTTCCATAATGGATGATAGATAACGGTGATTCCATAATGGAGGATAGGTAACGCTGATTCCATAATGGAGGAGAGATAACGGTGATTCCATAATGGAGGATGGATAACGGTGATTCCATAATGGACGAGAGATAACGGTGATTCCACAATGCAGGTGTGATAACGTTGATTCCATAATGGAGGAGACATAATTGTGATTCCATAAGGGAGGAGAGATAACGGTGATTCCATAATGGGGGATAGATAACGGTGATTACATAATGGAGGAGAGATAACTGTGATTCCATAATGGAGAATAGATAACGGTGATTCCATAATGGAGGAGAGATAACAGTGATTCCACAATGGAGGTGTGATAAGTTTGATTCCATAATGGAGGAGACGTAAATGTGATTCCGTAATGGTGGAGAAGTAACGGTTATTCCATAATGGAGGAGAGATAACGGTGATTCCATAATCGAGAAGAGAAATCGGTGATTCCATAATGACAAAGAGATAACAGTGATTCCATAATGACTGAGAGATAACGGTGATTGTATAATTAAGGAGAGATAACGGTGATTCCATAATGGAGGAGAGACAACGGTGATTCCATAATGGAGGGGAGATAACGGTGATTCCATAATGGAGGGGAGATAACGGTGATTCCATAATGGAGGGGAGATAACGGTGATTCTATAATGACTAAGAGATAACGGTGGTTCCATAATGGAGGATAGATAACGGTGATTCCATAATGGTGGAGACATAAGTGTGATTCCGTAATGGTGGAGAGATAACGGTGATTCCATAATGGAGGATAGGTAACACTGATTCCATAATGGAGGAGAGATAACGGTGATTCCATAATGAAGGATGGATAACGGTGATTCCATAATGGAGGAGAGATAACGGTGATTCCACAATGCAGGTGTGATAACTTTGATTCCATAATGGAGGTGTGAGAACTTTGATTCCATAATGGCGGAGATATAAGTGTGATTCCATAATGGAGTGGGAGAAATTTGATTCCATAATGGAGGTGTGAGAACTTTCATTCCATAATGCAGGTGTGAGAACTTTGATTCCATAATGGCGGAGAGATAATGGTGATTCCATAATGGTGGAGTGTAATCGGTGATTCCATAATCGAGAAGAGAAATCGGTGATTCCATAATCGAGAAGAGAAATCGGTGATTCCATAATGACTGAGAGATAACGGAGATTCTATATATGAGGAGAGATAACGGTGATTCCATAATGGAGGAGAAATAACGGTGATTCCATAATGGAGGAGAGAAAACGGTGATTCCATAATGGAGGGGAGATAACGGTGATTCCATAATGGAGGAGAGATAACAGTGATTTCACAATGGAGGTGTGATAAGTTTGATTCCATAATAGAGGAGACGTAAGTGTGATTCCGTAATGGTGGAGAGGTAACGGTGATTCCATAATGGAGGAGAGATAACGGTGATTCCATAATCGAGAAGAGAAATCTGTGATTCCATAATGACAAAGAGATAACAGTGATTCCATAATGACTGAGAGATAACGGTGATTGTATAATTAAGGAGAGATAACGGTGATTCCATAATGGTGGAGAGATAACGGTGATTCCATAATGGAGGATAGGTAACGCTGATTCCATAATGGAGGAGAGATAACGGTGATTCCATAATGGAGGATGGATAACGGTGATTCCACAATGCAGGTGTGATAACGTTGATTCCATAATGGAGGAGACATAATTGTGATTCCACAATGGAGGAGACATAAGTGTGATTCCATAATGGTGGAGCGATTATGGTGATTCCATAATGGGGGAGAGATAACGGTGATTCCATAATGGTGGAGAGATAACGGTGATTCCATAATGACTAAGAGAAAACGGTGGTTCCATAATGGAGGATAGATAACGGTGATTCCATAATGGAGGAGACATAAGTGTGATTCCACAATGGTGGAGAGATAACGGTGATTCCATAATGGAGGTTACATAACGGTGATTCCATAATGGAGGAGAGATAACAGTGATTCCACAATGGAGGTGTGATAAGTTTGATTCCATAATGGAGGAGACGTAAGTGTGATTCCGTAATGGTGGAGAAGTAACGGTGATTCCTTAATGGAGGAGAGATAACGGTGATTCCATAATCGAGAAGAGAAATCGGTGATTCCATAATGACAAAGAGATAACAGTGATTCCATAATGACTGAGAGATAACGGTGATTGTATAATTAAGGAGAGATAACGGTGATTCCATAATGGAGGAGAGACAACGGTGATTCCATAATGGAGGGGAGATAACGGTGATTCCATAATGGAGGGGAGATAACGGTGATTCTATAATGACTAAGAGATAACGGTGGTTCCATAATGGAGGATAGATAACGGTGATTCCATAATGGAGGAGACATAAGTGTGATTCCGTAATGGTGGAGAGATAACGGTGATTCCATAATGGAGGATAGGTAACACTGATTCCATAATGGAGGAGAGATAACGGTGATTCCATAATGGAGGATGGATAACGGTGATTCCATAATGGAGGAGAGATAACGGTGATTCCACAATGCAGGTGTGATAACTTTGATTCCATAATTGAGGATAGGTAACACTGATTCCATAATGGAGGAGAGATAACGGTGATTCCATAATGGAGGATAGGTAACACTGATTCCATAATGGAGGAGAGATAACGTTGATTCCACAATGGAGATGTGATAACTTTGATTCCATAATGGAGGAGATATAAGTGTGATTCCATAATGGTGGAGAGATTATTAAGATTCCATAATGGTGGAGAGACTATGATGATTCCGTAATGGAGGAGAGTAATCGGTGATTCCATAATCGAGAAGAGAAATCGGTGATTCCATAATGACAAAGAGATAACAGTGATTCCATAATGACTAAGAGATAACGGTGATTCTATAATTGAGGAGAGATAACGGTAAATCCATAATGGAGGAGAGACAACGGTGATTCCATAATGGAGGGGAGATAACGGTGATTCCATAATGACTAAGAGATAACGGTGGTTCCATAATGGAGGATAGATAACGGTGATTCCATAATGGTGGAGAGATAACGGGGATTCCACAATGCAGGTGTGATAACTTTGATTCCATAATGGGGGAGACATAACGGTGATTCCATAATGGTGGAGAGATAACGGTGATTCCATAATGACTAAGAGATAACGGTGGTTCCATAATGGAGGAGACATAAGTGTGATTCCATAATGGTGGAGAGATAACGGTGATTCCATAATGGAGTTTAGATAACGGTGATTCCATAATGGAGGATAGATAACGGTGATTCCATAATGGAGGAGAGATAACGTTGATTCCACAATAGAGATGTGATAACTTTGTTTCCATAATGGAGGAGATATAAGTGTGATTCCATAATGGTGGAGAGATTATTAAGATTCCATAATGGTGGAGAGATTATTAAGATTCCATAATGGTGGAGAGACTATGATGATTCCATAATGGAGAGTAATTGGTGATTACATAATCGAGAAGAGAAATCGGTGATTCCATAATGACAAAGAGATAACAGTGATTCCATAATGACTGAGAGATAACGGTGATTCTATAATTGAGGAGAGATAACGGTAAATCCATAATGGAGGAGAGATAACGGTGATTCCATAATGGAGGAGAGATAACGGTGATTCCATAATGGAGGGGAGATAACGGTAATTCCCTAATGACGAACAGATAACGGTGGTTCCATAATGGAGGAGAGATGACGGTGATTCCATAATGGAGAAGAGATAACGGTGATTCCATAATGACTAAGAGATAACGGTGATTCCATAATGACTAAGAGATAACGGTGGTTCCATAATGGAGGAGATATAACGGTGATTCCATAATGGAGGTGTGAGAACTTTGATTCCATAATGAGGGAGATATAAGTGTGATTCCATACTGGAGGAGAGATAACGGTGATTCCATAATGGAGGTGTGAGAACTTTGATTCCATAATGAGGGAGATATAAGTGTGATTCCATAATTGTAGAGAGATAATGGTGAATCCATAATGGTGGAGAGAATATGATGATTCCATAATGGAGGAGAGTAATCGGTGATTCCGTAATCGAGAAGAGAAATCGGTGATTCCATAATGAAAAAGAGATAACAGTGATTCCATAATGACTGAGAGATAACGGTGATTCTATAATTGAGGAGAGATAACGGTAAATCCATAATGGAGGAGAGATAACGGTGATTCCATAATGGAGGAGAGATAACGGTGATTCCATAATGACTAAGAGATAACGGTGGTTCCATAATGGATGATAGATAACGGTAATTCCGTAATGGTGGAGAGATAACGGTGATTCCATAATGGAGGATAGGTAACGCTGATTCCATAATGGAGGAGAGATAACGGTGATTCCATAATGGAGGATGGATAACGGTGATTCCATAATGGACGAGAGATAACGGTGATTCCACAATGCAGGTGTGATAACGTTGATTCCATAATGGAGGAGACATAATTGTGATTCCATAAGGGAGGAGAGATAACGGTGATTCCATAATGGGGGATAGATAACGGTGATTCCATAATGGAGGAGAGATAACTGTGATTCCATAATGGAGAATAGATAACGGTGATTCCATAATGGAGGAGAGATAACAGTGATTCCACAATGGAGGTGTGATAAGTTTGATTCCATAATGGAGGAGACGTAAGTGTGATTCCGTAATGGTGGAGAAGTAACGGTGATTCCATAATGGAGGAGAGATAACGGTGATTCCATAATCGAGAAGAGAAATCGGTGATTCCATAATGACAAAGAGGTAACAGTGATTCCATAATGACTGAGAGATAACGGTGATTGTATAATTAAGGAGAGATAACGGTGATTCCATAATGGAGGAGAGACAACGGTGATTCCATAATGGAGGGGAGATAACGGTGATTCCATAATGGAGGGGAGATAACGGTGATTCTATAATGAATAAGAGATAACGGTGGTTCCATAATGGAGGATAGATAACGGTGATTCCATAATGGAGGAGACATAAGTGTGATTCCGTAATGGTGGAGAGATAACGGTGATTCCATAATAGAGGATAGGTAACACTGATTCCATAATGGAGGAGAGATAACGGTGATTCCATAATGGAGGAGAGATAACAGTGATTCCACAATGGAGGTGTGATAACTTTGATTCCACAATGCAGGTGTGATAACTTTGATTCCATAATGGAGGAGAGATAACGGTGATTCCATAATGGAGGATAGGTAACACTGATTCCATAATGGAGGAGAGATAACGTTGATTCCACAATGGAGATGTGATAACTTTGATTCCATAATGGAGGAGATATAAGTGTGATTCCATAATGGTGGAGAGATTATTAAGATTCCATAATGGTGGAGAGACTATGATGATTCCGTAATGGAGGAGAGTAATCGGTGATTCCATAATCGAGAAGAGAAATCGGTGATTCCATAATGACAAAGAGATAACAGTGATTGCATAATGACTGAGAGATAACGGTGATTCTATAATTGAGGAGAGATAACGGTAAATCCATAATGGAGGAGAGATAACGGTGATTCCATAATGGAGGAGAGATAACGGTGATTCCATAATGACTAAGAGATAACGGTGGTTCCATAATGGAGGATAGATAACGGTGATTCCATAATGGTGGAGAGATAACGGGGATTCCACAATGCAGGTGTGATAACTTTGATTCCATAATGGGGGAGACATAACGGTGATTCCATAATGGTGGAGAGATAACGGTGATTCCATAATGACTAAGAGATAACGGTGATTCCATAATGACTAAGAGATAACGGTGGTTCCATAATGGAGGAGACATAAGTGTGATTCCATAATGGTGGAGAGATAACGGTGATTCCATAATGGAGTTTAGATAACGGTGATTCCATAATGGAGGGGAGATAGCGGTGATTCCATAATGGAGGATAGATAACGGTGATTCCATAATGGAGGAGAGATAACGTTGATTCCACAATGGAGATGTGATAACTTTGATTCCATAATGGAGGAGATATAAGTGTGATTCCATAATGGTGGAGAGATTATTAAGATTCCATAATGGTGGAGAGACTATGATGATTCCATAATGGAGAGTAATTGGTGATTCCATAATCGAGAAGAGAAATCGGTGATTCCATAATGACAAAGAGATAACAGTGATTCCATAATGACTGAGAGATAACGGTGATTCTATAATTGAGGAGAGATAACGGTAAATCCATAATGGAGGAGAGATAACGGTGATTCCATAATGGAGGAGAGATGACGGTGATTCCATAATGGAGAAGAGATAACGGTGATTCCATAATGACTAAGAGATAACGGTGATTCCATAATGACTAAGAGATAACGGTGGTTCCATAATGGAGGAGAGATAACGGTGATTCCATAATGGAGGTGTGAGAACTTTGATTCCATAATGAGGGAGATATAAGTGTGATTCCATAATGGAGGAGAGATAACGGTGATTCCATAATGGAGGTGTGAGAACTTTGATTCCATAATGAGGGAGATATAAGTGTGATTCCATAATTGTAGAGAGATAATGGTGAATCCATAATGGTGGAGAGAATATGATGATTCCATAATGTAGGAGAGTAATCGGTGATTCCATAATCGAGAAGAGAAATCGGTGATTCCATAATGAAAAAGAGATAACAGTGATTCCATAATGACTGAGAGAAAACGGTGATTCTATAATTCAGGAGAGATAACGGTAAATCCATAATGGAGGAGAGATAATGGTGATTCCATAATGACTAAGAGATAACGGTGGATCCATAATGGATGATAGATAACGGTAATTCCGTAATGGTGGAGAGATAACGGTGATTCCATAATGGAGGATAGGTAACGCTGATTCCATAATGGAGGAGAGATAACGGTGATTCCATAATGGAGGATGGATAACGGTGATTCCATAATGGACGAGAGATAACGGTGATTCCACAATGCAGGTGTGATAACGTTGATTCCATAATGGAGGAGACATAATTGTGATTCCATAAGGGAGGAGAGATAACGGAGATTCCATAATGGGGGATAGATAACGGTGATTCCATAATGGAGAATAGATAACGGTGATTCCATAATGGAGGAGAGATAACAGTGATTCCACAATGGAGGTGTGATAAGTTTGATTCCATAATGGAGGAGACGTAAGTGTGATTCCGTAATGGTGGAGAAGTAACGGTGATTCCATAATGGAGGAGAGATAACGGTGATTCCATAATCGAGAAGAGAAATCGGTGATTCCATAATGACAAAGAGATAACAGTGATTCCATAATGACTGAGAGATAACGGTGATTGTATAATTAAGGAGAGATAACGGTGATTCCATAATGGAGGAGAGACAACGGTGATTCCATAATGGAGGGGAGATAACGGTGATTCCATAATGGAGGGGAGATAACGGTGATTCTATAATGACTAAGAGATAACGGTGGTTCCATAATGGAGGATAGATAACGGTGATTCCATAATGGAGGAGACATAAGTGTGATTCCGTAATGGTGGAGAGATAACGGTGATTCCATAATGGAGGATAGGTAACACTGATTCCATAATGGAGGAGAGATAACGGTGATTCCATAATGGAGGATGGATAACGGTGATTCCATAATGGAGGAGAGATAACGGTGATTCCACAATGCAGGTGTGATAACTTTGATTCCATAATTGAGGATAGGTAACACTGATTCCATAATGGAGGAGAGATAACGGTGATTCCATAATGGAGGATAGGTAACACTGATTCCATAATGGAGGAGAGATAACGTTGATTCCACAATGGAGATGTGATAACTTTGATTCCATAATGGAGGAGATATAAGTGTGATTCCATAATGGTGGAGAGATTATTAAGATTCCATAATGGTGGAGAGACTATGATGATTCCGTAATGGAGGAGAGTAATCGGTGATTCCATAATCGAGAAGAGAAATCGGTGATTCCATAATGACAAAGAGATAACAGTGATTCCATAATGACTAAGAGGTAACGGTGATTCTATAATTGAGGAGAGATAACGGTAAATCCATAATGGAGGAGAGACAACGGTGATTCCATAATGGAGGGGAGATAACGGTGATTCCATAATGGAGGGGAGATAACGGTGATTCTATAATGACTAAGAGATAACGGTGGTTCCATAATGGAGGAAAGATAACGGTGATTCCATAATGGAGGAGACATAAGTGTGATTCCGTAATGGTGGAGAGATAACGGTGATTCCATAATGGAGGATGGGTAACACTGATTCCATAATGGAGGAGAGATAACGGTGATTCCATAATGGAGGAGAGATAACTTTGATTCCACAATGCAGGTGTGATAACTTTGATTCCATAATGGAGGATAGGTAACACTGATTCCATAATGGAGGAGAGATAACGGTGATTCCATAATGGAGGATAGGTAACACTGATTCCATAATGGAGGAGAGATAACGTTGATTCCACAATGGAGATGTGATAACTTTGATTCCATAATGGAGGAGATATAAGTGTGATTCCATAATGGTGGAGAGATTATTAAGATTCCATAATGGTGGAGAGACTATGATGATTCCGTAATGGAGGAGAGTAATCGGTGATTCCATAATCGAGAAGAGAAATCGGTGATTCCATAATGACAAAGAGATAACAGTGATTGCATAATGACTGAGAGATAACGGTGATTCTATAATTGAGGAGAGATAACGGTAAATCCATAATGGAGGAGAGATAACGGTGATTCCATAATGGAGGAGAGATAACGGTGATTCCATAATGACTAAGAGATAACGGTGGTTCCATAATGGAGGATAGATAACGGTGATTCCATAATGGTGGAGAGATAACGGGGATTCCACAATGCAGGTGTGATAACTTTGATTCCATAATGGGGGAGATATAACGGTGATTCCATAATGGTGGAGAGATAACGGTGATTCCATAATGACTAAGAGATAACGGTGATTCCATAATGACTAAGAGATAACGGTGGTTCCATAATGGAGGAGACATAAGTGTGATTCCATAATGGTGGAGAGATAACGGTGATTCCATAATGGAGTTTAGATAACGGTGATTCCATAATGGAGGGGAGATAGCGGTGATTCCATAATGGAGGATAGATAACGGTGATTCCATAATGGAGGAGAGATAACGTTGATTCCACAATGGAGATGTGATAACTTTGATTCCATAATGGAGGAGATATAAGTGTGATTCCATAATGGTGGAGAGATTATTAAGATTCCATAATGGTGGAGAGACTATGATGATTCCATAATGGAGAGTAATTGGTGATTCCATAATCGAGAAGAGAAATCGGTGATTCCATAATGACAAAGAGATAACAGTGATTCCATAATGACTGAGAGATAACGGTGATTGTATAATTAAGGAGAGATAACGGTGATTCCATAATGGAGGAGAGACAACGGTGATTCCATAATGGAGGGGAGATAACGGTGATTCCATAATGGAGGGGAGATAACGGTGATTCTATAATGACTAAGAGATAACGGTGGTTCCATAATGGAGGATAGATAACGGTGATTCCATAATGGAGGAGACATAAGTGTGATTCCGTAATGGTGGAGAGATAACGGTGATTCCATAATGGAGGATAGGTAACACTGATTCCATAATGGAGGAGAGATAACGGTGATTCCATAATGGAGGATGGATAACGGTGATTCCATAATGGAGGAGAGATAACGGTGATTCCACAATGCAGGTGTGATAACTTTGATTCCATAATTGAGGATAGGTAACACTGATTCCATAATGGAGGAGAGATAACGTTGATTCCACAATGGAGATGTGATAACTTTGATTCCATAATGGAGGAGATATAAGTGTGATTCCATAATGGTGGAGAGATTATTAAGATTCCATAATGGTGGAGAGACTATGATGATTCCGTAATGGAGGAGAGTAATCGGTGATTCCATAATCGAGAAGAGAAATCGGTGATTCCATAATGACAAAGAGATAACAGTGATTCCATAATGACTAAGAGATAACGGTGATTCTATAATTGAGGAGAGATAACGGTAAATCCATAATGGAGGAGAGACAACGGTGATTCCATAATGGAGGGGAGATAACGGTGATTCCATAATGGAGGGGAGATAACGGTGATTCTATAATGACTAAGAGATAACGGTGGTTCCATAATGGAGGAAAGATAACGGTGATTCCATAATGGAGGAGACATAAGTGTGATTCCGTAATGGTGGAGAGATAACGGTGATTCCATAATGGAGGATGGGTAACACTGATTCCATAATGGAGGAGAGATAACGGTGATTCCATAATGGAGGAGAGATAACAGTGATTCCACAATGGAGGTGTGATAACTTTGATTCCACAATGCAGGTGTGATAACTTTGATTCCATAATGGAGGATAGGTAACACTGATTCCATAATGGAGGAGAGATAACGGTGATTCCATAATGGAGGATAGGTAACACTGATTCCATAATGGAGGAGAGATAACGTTGATTCCACAATGGAGATGTGATAACTTTGATTCCATAATGGAGGAGATATAAGTGTGATTCCATAATGGTGGAGAGATTATTAAGATTCCATAATGGTGGAGAGACTATGATGATTCCGTAATGGAGGAGAGTAATCGGTGATTCCATAATCGAGAAGAGAAATCGGTGATTCCATAATGACAAAGAGATAACAGTGATTGCATAATGACTGAGAGATAACGGTGATTCTATAATTGAGGAGAGATAACGGTAAATCCATAATGGAGGAGAGATAACGGTGATTCCATAATGGAGGAGAGATAACGGTGATTCCATAATGACTAAGAGATAACGGTGGTTCCATAATGGAGGATAGATAACGGTGTTTCCATAATGGTGGAGAGATAACGGGGATTCCACAATGCAGGTGTGATAACTTTGATTCCATAATGGGGGAGACATAACGGTGATTCCATAATGGTGGAGAGATAACGGTGATTCCATAATGACTAAGAGATAACGGTGATTCCATAATGACTAAGAGATAACGGTGGTTCCATAATGGAGGAGACATAAGTGTGATTCCATAATGGTGGAGAGATAACGGCGATTCCATAATGGAGTTTAGATAACGGTGATTCCATAATGGAGGGGAGGTAGCGGTGATTCCATAATGGAGGATAGATAACGGTGATTCCATAATGGAGGAGAGATAACGTTGATTCCACAATGGAGATGTGATAACTTTGATTCCATAATGGAGGAGATATAAGTGTGATTCCATAATGGTGGAGAGATTATTAAGATTCCATAATGGTGGAGAGATTATTAAGATTCCATAATGGTGGAGAGACTATGATGATTCCATAATGGAGAGTAATTGGTGATTCCATAATCGAGAAGAGAAATCGGTGATTCCATAATGACAAAGAGATAACAGTGATTCCATAATGACTGAGAGATAACGGTGATTCTATAATTGAGGAGAGATAACGGTAAATCCATAATGGAGGAGAGATAACGGTGATTCCATAATGGAGGAGAGATAACGGTGATTCCATAATGACTAAGAGATAACGGTGATTCCATAATGGAGGAGAGATAACGGTGATTCCATAATGGAGGTGTGAGAACTTTGATTCCATAATGAGGGAGATATAAGTGTGATTCCATAATGGAGGAGAGATAACGGTGATTTCATAATGGAGGTGTGAGAACTTTGATTCCATAATGAGGGAGATATAAGTGTGATTCCATAATTGTAGAGAGATAATGGTGAATCCATAATGGTGGAGAGAATATGATGATTGCATAATGGAGGAGAGTAATCGGTGATTCCATAATCGAGAAGAGAAATCGGTGATTCCATAATGAAAAAGAGATAACAGTGATTCCATAATGACTGAGAGAAAACGGTGATTCTATAATTCAGGAGAGATAACGGTAAATCCATAATGGAGGAGAGATAATGGTGATTCCATAATGACTAAGAGATAACGGTGGATCCATAATGGATGATAGATAACGGTAATTCCGTAATGGTGGAGAGATAACGGTGATTCCATAATGGAGGATAGGTAACGCTGATTCCATAATGGAGGAGAGATAACGGTGATTCCATAATGGAGGATGGATAACGGTGATTCCATAATGGACGAGAGATAACGGTGATTCCACAATGCAGGTGTGATAACGTTGATTCCATAATGGAGGAGACATAATTGTGATTCCATAAGGGAGGAGAGATAACGGAGATTCCATAATGGGGGATAGATAACGGTGATTCCATAATGGAGAATAGATAACGGTGATTCCATAATGGAGGAGAGATAACAGTGATTCCACAATGGAGGTGTGATAAGTTTGATTCCATAATGGAGGAGACGTAAGTGTGATTCCGTAATGGTGGAGAAGTAACGGTGATTCCATAATGGAGGAGAGATAACGGTGATTCCATAATCGAGAAGAGAAATCGGTGATTCCATAATGACAAAGAGATAACAGTGATTCCATAATGACTGAGAGATAACGGTGATTGTATAATTAAGGAGAGATAACGGTGATTCCATAATGGAGGAGAGACAACGGTGATTCCATAATGGAGGGGAGATAACGGTGATTCCATAATGGAGGGGAGATAACGGTGATTCTATAATGACTAAGAGATAACGGTGGTTCCATAATGGAGGATAGATAACGGTGATTCCATAATGGAGGAGACATAAGTGTGATTCCATAATGGTGGAGAGATTATTAAGATTCCATAATGGTGGAGAGACTATGATGATTCCGTAATGGAGGAGAGTAATCGGTGATTCCATAATCGAGAAGAGAAATCGGTGATTCCATAATGACAAAGAGATAACAGTGATTCCATAATGACTAAGAGATAACGGTGATTCTATAATTGAGGAGAGATAACGGTAAATCCATAATGGAGGAGAGACAACGGTGATTCCATAATGGAGGGGAGATAACGGTGATTCCATAATGGAGGGGAGATAACGGTGATTCTATAATGACTAAGAGATAACGGTGGTTCCATAATGGAGGAAAGATAACGGTGATTCCATAATGGAGGAGACATAAGTGTGATTCCGTAATGGTGGAGAGATAACGGTGATTCCATAATGGAGGATGGGTAACACTGATTCCATAATGGAGGAGAGATAACGGTGATTCCATAATGGAGGAGAGATAACAGTGATTCCACAATGGAGGTGTGATAACTTTGATTCCACAATGCAGGTGTGATAACTTTGATTCCATAATGGAGGATAGGTAACACTAATTCCATAATGGAGGAGAGATAACGGTGATTCCATAATGGAGGATAGGTAACACTGATTCCATAATGGAGGAGAGATAACGTTGATTCCACAATGGAGATGTGATAACTTTGATTCCATAATGGAGGAGATATAAGTGTGATTCCATAATGGTGGAGAGATTATTAAGATTCCATAATGTGGAGAGACTATGATGATTCCGTAATGGAGGAGAGTAATCGGTGATTCCATAATCGAGAAGAGAAATCGGTGATTCCATAATGACAAAGAGATAACAGTGATTCCATAATGACTGAGAGATAACGGTGATTCTATAATTGAGGAGAGATAACGGTAAATCCATAATGGCGGAGAGATAACGGTGATTCCATAATGGAGGAGAGATAACGGTGATTCCATAATGACTAAGAGATAACGGTGGTTCCATAATGGAGGATAGATAACGGTGATTCCATAATGGTGGAGAGATAACGGGGATTCCACAATGCAGGTGTGATAACTTTGATTCCATAATGGGGGAGATATAACGGTGATTCCATAATGGTGGAGAGATAACGGTGATTCCATAATGACTAAGAGATAACGGTGATTCCATAATGACTAAGAGATAACGGTGGTTCCATAATGGAGGAGACATAAGTGTGATTCCATAATGGTGGAGAGATAACGGTGATTCCATAATGGAGTTTAGATAACGGTGATTCCATAATGGAGGGGAGATAGCGGTGATTCCATAATGGAGGATAGATAACGGTGATTCCATAATGGAGGAGAGATAACGTTGATTCCACAATGGAGATGTGATAACTTTGATTCCATAATGGAGGAGATATAAGTGTGATTCCATAATGGTGGAGAGATTATTAAGATTCCATAATGGTGGAGAGACTATGATGATTCCATAATGGAGAGTAATTGGTGATTCCATAATCGAGAAGAGAAATCGGTGATTCCATAATGACAAAGAGATAACAGTGATTCCATAATGACTGAGAGATAACGGTGATTGTATAATTAAGGAGAGATAACGGTGATTCCATAATGGAGGAGAGACAACGGTGATTCCATAATGGAGGGGAGATAACGGTGATTCCATAATGGAGGGGAGATAACGGTGATTCTATAATGACTAAGAGATAACGGTGGTTCCATAATGGAGGATAGATAACGGTGATTCCATAATGGAGGAGACATAAGTGTGATTCCGTAATGGTGGAGAGATAACGGTGATTCCATAATGGAGGATAGGTAACACTGATTCCATAATGGAGGAGAGATAACGGTGATTCCATAATGGAGGATGGATAACGGTGATTCCATAATGGAGGAGAGATAACGGTGATTCCACAATGCAGGTGTGATAACTTTGATTCCATAATTGAGGATAGGTAACACTGATTCCATAATGGAGGAGAGATAACGTTGATTCCACAATGGAGATGTGATAACTTTGATTCCATAATGGAGGAGATATAAGTGTGATTCCATAATGGTGGAGAGATTATTAAGATTCCATAATGGTGGAGAGAAGAGACTATGATGATTCCGTAATGGAGGAGAGTAATCGGTGATTCCATAATCGAGAAGAGAAATCGGTGATTCCATAATGACAAAGAGATAACAGTGATTCCATAATGACTAAGAGATAACGGTGATTCTATAATTGAGGAGAGATAACGGTAAATCCATAATGGAGGAGAGACAACGGTGATTCCATAATGGAGGGGAGATAACGGTGATTCCATAATGGAGGGGAGATAACGGTGATTCTATAATGACTAAGAGATAACGGTGGTTCCATAATGGAGGAAAGATAACGGTGATTCCATAATGGAGGAGACATAAGTGTGATTCCGTAATGGTGGAGAGATAACGGTGATTCCATAATGGAGGATGGGTAACACTGATTCCATAATGGAGGAGAGATAACGGTGATTCCATAATGGAGGAGAGATAACAGTGATTCCACAATGGAGGTGTGATAACTTTGATTCCACAATGCAGGTGTGATAACTTTGATTCCATAATGGAGGATAGGTAACACTGATTCCATAATGGAGGAGAGATAACGGTGATTCCATAATGGAGGATAGGTAACACTGATTCCATAATGGAGGAGAGATAACGTTGATTCCACAATGGAGATGTGATAACTTTGATTCCATAATGGAGGAGATATAAGTGTGATTCCATAATGGTGGAGAGATTATTAAGATTCCATAATGGTGGAGAGACTATGATGATTCCGTAATGGAGGAGAGTAATCGGTGATTCCATAATCGAGAAGAGAAATCGGTGATTCCACAATGACAAAGAGATAACAGTGATTGCATAATGACTGAGAGATAACGGTGATTCTATAATTGAGGAGAGATAACGGTAAATCCATAATGGAGGAGAGATAACGGTGATTCCATAATGGAGGAGAGATAACGGTGATTCCATAATGACTAAGAGATAACGGTGGTTCCATAATGGAGGATAGATAACGGTGATTCCATAATGGTGGAGAGATAACGGGGATTCCACAATGCAGGTGTGATAACTTTGATTCCATAATGGGGGAGACATAACGGTGATTCCATAATGGTGGAGAGATAACGGTGATTCCATAATGACTAAGAGATAACGGTGATTCCATAATGACTAAGAGATAACGGTGGTTCCATAATGGAGGAGACATAAGTGTGATTCCATAATGGTGGAGAGATAACGGCGATTCCATAATGGAGTTTAGATAACGGTGATTCCATAATGGAGGGGAGGTAGCGGTGATTCCATAATGGAGGATAGATAACGGTGATTCCATAATGGAGGAGAGATAACGTTGATTCCACAATGGAGATGTGATAACTTTGATTCCATAATGGAGGAGATATAAGTGTGATTCCATAATGGTGGAGAGATTATTAAGATTCCATAATGGTGGAGAGATTATTAAGATTCCATAATGGTGGAGAGACTATGATGATTCCATAATGGAGAGTAATTGGTGATTCCATAATCGAGAAGAGAAATCGGTGATTCCATAATGACAAAGAGATAACAGTGATTCCATAATGACTGAGAGATAACGGTGATTCTATAATTGAGGAGAGATAACGGTAAATCCATAATGGAGGAGAGATAACGGTGATTCCATAATGGAGGAGAGATAACGGTGATTCCATAATGACTAAGAGATAACGGTGATTCCATAATGGAGGAGAGATAACGGTGATTCCATAATGGAGGTGTGAGAACTTTGATTCCATAATGAGGGAGATATAAGTGTGATTCCATAATGGAGGAGAGATAACGGTGATTTCATAATGGAGGTGTGAGAACTTTGATTCCATAATGAGGGAGATATAAGTGTGATTCCATAATTGTAGAGAGATAATGGTGAATCCATAATGGTGGAGAGAATATGATGATTGCATAATGGAGGAGAGTAATCGGTGATTCCATAATCGAGAAGAGAAATCGGTGATTCCATAATGAAAAAGAGATAACAGTGATTCCATAATGACTGAGAGAAAACGGTGATTCTATAATTCAGGAGAGATAACGGTAAATCCATAATGGAGGAGAGATAATGGTGATTCCATAATGACTAAGAGATAACGGTGGATCCATAATGGATGATAGATAACGGTAATTCCGTAATGGTGGAGAGATAACGGTGATTCCATAATGGAGGATAGGTAACGCTGATTCCATAATGGAGGAGAGATAACGGTGATTCCATAATGGAGGATGGATAACGGTGATTCCATAATGGACGAGAGATAACGGTGATTCCACAATGCAGGTGTGATAACGTTGATTCCATAATGGAGGAGACATAATTGTGATTCCATAAGGGAGGAGAGATAACGGAGATTCCATAATGGGGGATAGATAACGGTGATTCCATAATGGAGAATAGATAACGGTGATTCCATAATGGAGGAGAGATAACAGTGATTCCACAATGGAGGTGTGATAAGTTTGATTCCATAATGGAGGAGACGTAAGTGTGATTCCGTAATGGTGGAGAAGTAACGGTGATTCCATAATGGAGGAGAGATAACGGTGATTCCATAATCGAGAAGAGAAATCGGTGATTCCATAATGACAAAGAGATAACAGTGATTCCATAATGACTGAGAGATAACGGTGATTGTATAATTAAGGAGAGATAACGGTGATTCCATAATGGAGGAGAGACAACGGTGATTCCATAATGGAGGGGAGATAACGGTGATTCCATAATGGAGGGGAGATAACGGTGATTCTATAATGACTAAGAGATAACGGTGGTTCCATAATGGAGGATAGATAACGGTGATTCCATAATGGAGGAGACATAAGTGTGATTCCGTAATGGTGGAGAGATAACGGTGATTCCATAATGGAGGATAGGTAACACTGATTCCATAATGGAGGAGAGATAACGGTGATTCCATAATGGAGGATGGATAACGGTGATTCCATAATGGAGGAGAGATAACGGTGATTCCACAATGCAGGTGTGATAACTTTGATTCCATAATTGAGGATAGGTAACACTGATTCCATAATGGAGGAGAGATAACGGTGATTCCATAATGGAGGATAGGTAACACTGATTCCATAATGGAGGAGAGATAACGTTGATTCCACAATGGAGATGTGATAACTTTGATTCCATAATGGAGGAGATATAAGTGTGATTCCATAATGGTGGAGAGATTATTAAGATTCCATAATGGTGGAGAGACTATGATGATTCCGTAATGGAGGAGAGTAATCGGTGATTCCATAATCGAGAAGAGAAATCGGTGATTCCATAATGACAAAGAGATAACAGTGATTCCATAATGACTAAGAGATAACGGTGATTCTATAATTGAGGAGAGATAACGGTAAATCCATAATGGAGGAGAGACAACGGTGATTCCATAATGGAGGGGAGATAACGGTGATTCCATAATGGAGGGGAGATAACGGTGATTCTATAATGACTAAGACATAACGGTGGTTCCATAATGGAGGAAAGATAACGGTGATTCCATAATGGAGGAGACATAAGTGTGATTCCGTAATGGTGGAGAGATAACGGTGATTCCATAATGGAGGATGGGTAACACTGATTCCATAATGGAGGAGAGATAACGGTGATTCCATAATGGAGGAGAGATAACAGTGATTCCACAATGGAGGTGTGATAACTTTGATTCCACAATGCAGGTGTGATAA
The DNA here is from genome assembly GCF_987345545.1 of Pholcus phalangioides. Lineage (NCBI taxonomy): Eukaryota > Metazoa > Arthropoda > Arachnida > Araneae > Pholcidae > Pholcus > Pholcus phalangioides. Next base: position 16,951,728 of record NW_028301616.1, on the reverse strand, counting down.
CTTTGATTCCATAATGGAGGATAGGTAACACTAATTCCATAATGGAGGAGAGATAACGGTGATTCCATAATGGAGGATAGGTAACACTGATTCCATAATGGAGGAGAGATAACGTTGATTCCACAATGGAGATGTGATAACTTTGATTCCATAATGGAGGAGATATAAGTGTGATTCCATAATGGTGGAGAGATTATTAAGATTCCATAATGTGGAGAGACTATGATGATTCCGTAATGGAGGAGAGTAATCGGTGATTCCATAATCGAGAAGAGAAATCGGTGATTCCATAATGACAAAGAGATAACAGTGATTCCATAATGACTGAGAGATAACGGTGATTCTATAATTGAGGAGAGATAACGGTAAATCCATAATGGCGGAGAGATAACGGTGATTCCATAATGGAGGAGAGATAACGGTGATTCCATAATGACTAAGAGATAACGGTGGTTCCATAATGGAGGATAGATAACGGTGATTCCATAATGGTGGAGAGATAACGGGGATTCCACAATGCAGGTGTGATAACTTTGATTCCATAATGGGGGAGACATAACGGTGATTCCATAATGGTGGAGAGATAACGGTGATTCCATAATGACTAAGAGATAACGGTGATTCCATAATGACTAAGAGATAACGGTGGTTCCATAATGGAGGAGACATAAGTGTGATTCCATAATGGTGGAGAGATAACGGCGATTCCATAATGGAGTTTAGATAACGGTGATTCCATAATGGAGGGGAGGTAGCGGTGATTCCATAATGGAGGATAGATAACGGTGATTCCATAATGGAGGAGAGATAACGTTGATTCCACAATGGAGATGTGATAACTTTGATTCCATAATGGAGGAGATATAAGTGTGATTCCATAATGGTGGAGAGATTATTAAGATTCCATAATGGTGGAGAGATTATTAAGATTCCATAATGGTGGAGAGACTATGATGATTCCATAATGGAGAGTAATTGGTGATTCCATAATCGAGAAGAGAAATCGGTGATTCCATAATGACAAAGAGATAACAGTGATTCCATAATGACTGAGAGATAACGGTGATTCTATAATTGAGGAGAGATAACGGTAAATCCATAATGGAGGAGAGATAACGGTGATTCCATAATGGAGGAGAGATAACGGTGATTCCATAATGACTAAGAGATAACGGTGATTCCATAATGGAGGAGAGATAACGGTGATTCCATAATGGAGGTGTGAGAACTTTGATTCCATAATGAGGGAGATATAAGTGTGATTCCATAATGGAGGAGAGATAACGGTGATTTCATAATGGAGGTGTGAGAACTTTGATTCCATAATGAGGGAGATATAAGTGTGATTCCATAATTGTAGAGAGATAATGGTGAATCCATAATGGTGGAGAGAATATGATGATTGCATAATGGAGGAGAGTAATCGGTGATTCCATAATCGAGAAGAGAAATCGGTGATTCCATAATGAAAAAGAGATAACAGTGATTCCATAATGACTGAGAGAAAACGGTGATTCTATAATTCAGGAGAGATAACGGTAAATCCATAATGGAGGAGAGATAATGGTGATTCCATAATGACTAAGAGATAACGGTGGATCCATAATGGATGATAGATAACGGTAATTCCGTAATGGTGGAGAGATAACGGTGATTCCATAATGGAGGATAGGTAACGCTGATTCCATAATGGAGGAGAGATAACGGTGATTCCATAATGGAGGATGGATAACGGTGATTCCATAATGGACGAGAGATAACGGTGATTCCACAATGCAGGTGTGATAACGTTGATTCCATAATGGAGGAGACATAATTGTGATTCCATAAGGGAGGAGAGATAACGGAGATTCCATAATGGGGGATAGATAACGGTGATTCCATAATGGAGAATAGATAACGGTGATTCCATAATGGAGGAGAGATAACAGTGATTCCACAATGGAGGTGTGATAAGTTTGATTCCATAATGGAGGAGACGTAAGTGTGATTCCGTAATGGTGGAGAAGTAACGGTGATTCCATAATGGAGGAGAGATAACGGTGATTCCATAATCGAGAAGAGAAATCGGTGATTCCATAATGACAAAGAGATAACAGTGATTCCATAATGACTGAGAGATAACGGTGATTGTATAATTAAGGAGAGATAACGGTGATTCCATAATGGAGGAGAGACAACGGTGATTCCATAATGGAGGGGAGATAACGGTGATTCCATAATGGAGGGGAGATAACGGTGATTCTATAATGACTAAGAGATAACGGTGGTTCCATAATGGAGGATAGATAACGGTGATTCCATAATGGAGGAGACATAAGTGTGATTCCGTAATGGTGGAGAGATAACGGTGATTCCATAATGGAGGATAGGTAACACTGATTCCATAATGGAGGAGAGATAACGGTGATTCCATAATGGAGGATGGATAACGGTGATTCCATAATGGAGGAGAGATAACGGTGATTCCACAATGCAGGTGTGATAACTTTGATTCCATAATTGAGGATAGGTAACACTGATTCCATAATGGAGGAGAGATAACGGTGATTCCATAATGGAGGAGAGATAACGGTGATTCCATAATGGAGGATAGGTAACGTTGATTCCACAATGGAGATGTGATAACTTTGATTCCATAATGGAGGAGATATAAGTGTGATTCCATAATGGTGGAGAGATTATTAAGATTCCATAATGGTGGAGAGACTATGATGATTCCGTAATGGAGGAGAGTAATCGGTGATTCCATAATCGAGAAGAGAAATCGGTGATTCCATAATGACAAAGAGATAACAGTGATTCCATAATGACTAAGAGATAACGGTGATTCTATAATTGAGGAGAGATAACGGTAAATCCATAATGGAGGAGAGACAACGGTGATTCCATAATGGAGGGGAGATAACGGTGATTCCATAATGGAGGGGAGATAACGGTGATTCTATAATGACTAAGAGATAACGGTGGTTCCATAATGGAGGAAAGATAACGGTGATTCCATAATGGAGGAGACATAAGTGTGATTCCGTAATGGTGGAGAGATAACGGTGATTCCATAATGGAGGATGGGTAACACTGATTCCATAATGGAGGAGAGATAACGGTGATTCCATAATGGAGGAGAGATAACAGTGATTCCACAATGGAGGTGTGATAACTTTGATTCCACAATGCAGGTGTGATAACTTTGATTCCATAATGGAGGATAGGTAACACTAATTCCATAATGGAGGAGAGATAACGGTGATTCCATAATGGAGGATAGGTAACACTGATTCCATAATGGAGGAGAGATAACGTTGATTCCACAATGGAGATGTGATAACTTTGATTCCATAATGGAGGAGATATAAGTGTGATTCCATAATGGTGGAGAGATTATTAAGATTCCATAATGTGGAGAGACTATGATGATTCCGTAATGGAGGAGAGTAATCGGTGATTCCATAATCGAGAAGAGAAATCGGTGATTCCATAATGACAAAGAGATAACAGTGATTCCATAATGACTGAGAGATAACGGTGATTCTATAATTGAGGAGAGATAACGGTAAATCCATAATGGCGGAGAGATAACGGTGATTCCATAATGGAGGAGAGATAACGGTGATTCCATAATGACTAAGAGATAACGGTGGTTCCATAATGGAGGATAGATAACGGTGATTCCATAATGGTGGAGAGATAACGGGGATTCCACAATGCAGGTGTGATAACTTTGATTCCATAATGGGGGAGACATAACGGTGATTCCATAATGGTGGAGAGATAACGGTGATTCCATAATGACTAAGAGATAACGGTGATTCCATAATGACTAAGAGATAACGGTGGTTCCATAATGGAGGAGACATAAGTGTGATTCCATAATGGTGGAGAGATAACGGTGATTCCATAATGGAGTTTAGATAACGGTGATTCCATAACGGAGGGGAGATAGCGGTGATTCCATAATGGAGGATAGATAACGGTGATTCCATAATGCAGGAGAGATAACGTTGATTCCACAATAGAGATGTGATAACTTTGTTTCCATAATGGAGGAGATATAAGTGTGATTCCATAATGGTGGAGAGATTATTAAGATTCCATAATGGTCGAGAGATTATTAAGATTCCATAATGGTGGAGAGACTATGATGATTCCATAATGGAGAGTAATTAGTGATTCCATAATCGAGAAGAGAAATCGGTGATTCCATAATGACAAAGAGATAACAGTGATTCCATAATGACTGAGAGATAACGGTGATTCTATAATTGAGGAGAGATAACGGTAAATCCATAATGGAGGAGAGATAACGGTGATTCCATAATGGAGGAGAGATAACGGTGATTCCATAATGGAGGGGAGATAATGGTAATTCCATAATGACGAACAGATAACGGTGGTTCCATAATGGAGGAGAGATGACGGTGATTCCATAATGGAGAAGAGATAACGGTGATTCCATAATGACTAAGAGATAACGGTGATTCCATAATGACTAAGAGATAACGGTGGTTCCATAATGGAGGAGATATAACGGTGATTCCATAATGGAGGTGTGAGAACTTTGATTCCATAATGAGGGAGATATAAGTGTGATTCCATACTGGAGGAGAGATAACGGTGATTCCATAATGGAGGTGTGAGAACTTTGATTCCATAATGAGGGAGATATAAGTGTGATTCCATAATTGTAGAGAGATAATGGTGAATCCATAATGGTGGAGAGAATATGATGATTCCATAATGGAGGAGAGTAATCGGTGATTCCGTAATCGAGAAGAGAAATCGGTGATTCCATAATGAAAAAGAGATAACAGTGATTCCATAATGACTGAGAGATAACGGTGATTCTATAATTGAGGAGAGATAACGGTAAATCCATAATGGCGGAGAGATAACGGTGATTCCATAATGGAGGAGAGATAACGGTGATTCCATAATGACTAAGAGATAACGGTGGTTCCATAATGGAGGATAGATAACGGTTATTCCATAATGGTGGAGAGATAACGGTGATTCCATAATGGAGGATAGGTAACGCTGTTTCCATAATGGAGGAGAGATAACGGTGATTCCATAATGGAGGATGGATAACGGTGATTCCATAATGGACGAGAGATAACGGTGATTCCACAATGCAGGTGTGATAACGTTGATTCCATAATGGAGGAGACATAATTGTGATTCCATAAGGGAGGAGAGATCACGGTGATTCCATAATGGGGGATAGATAACGGTGATTCCATAATGGAGGAGAGATAACTGTGATTCCATAATGGAGAATAGATAACGGTGATTCCATAATGGAGGAGAGATAACAGTGATTCCACAATGGAGGTGTGATAAGTTTGATTCCATAATGGAGGAGACGTAAGTGTGATTCCGTAATGGTGGAGAAGTAACGGTGATTCCATAATGGAGGAGAGATAACGGTGATTCCATAATCGAGAAGAGAAATCGGTGATTCCATAATGACAAAGAGGTAACAGTGATTCCATAATGACTGAGAGATAACGGTGATTGTATAATTAAGGAGAGATAACGGTGATTCCATAATGGAGGAGAGACAACGGTGATTCCATAATGGAGGGGAGATAACGGTGATTCCATAATGGAGGGGAGATAACGGTGATTCTATAATGAATAAGAGATAACGGTGGTTCCATAATGGAGGATAGATAACGGTGATTCCATAATGGAGGAGACATAAGTGTGATTCCGTAATGGTGGAGAGATAACGGTGATTCCATAATGGAGGATAGGTAACACTGATTCCATAATGGAGGAGAGATAACGGTGATTCCATAATGGAGGAGAGATAACAGTGATTCCACAATGGAGGTGTGATAACTTTGATTCCACAATGCAGGTGTGATAACTTTGATTCCATAATGGAGGAGAGATAACGGTGATTCCATAATGGAGGATAGGTAACACTGATTCCATAATGGAGGAGAGATAACGTTGATTCCACAATGGAGATGTGATAACTTTGATTCCATAATGGAGGAGATATAAGTGTGATTCCGTAATGGTGGAGAGATTATTAAGATTCCATAATGGTGAAGAGACTATGATGATTCCGTAATGGAGGAGAGTAATCGGTGATTCCATAATCGAGAAGAGAAATCGGTGATTCCATAATGACAAAGAGATAACAGTGATTGCATAATGACTGAGAGATAACGGTGATTCTATAATTGAGGAGAGATAACGGTAAATCCATAATGGAGGAGAGATAACGGTGATTCCATAATGGAGGAGAGATAACGGTGATTCCATAATGACTAAGAGATAACGGTGGTTCCATAATGGAGGATAGATAACGGTGATTCCATAATGGTGGAGAGATAACGGGGATTCCTCAATGCAGGTGTGATAACTTTGATTCCATAATGGGGGAGACATAACGGTGATTCCATAATGGTGGAGAGATAACGGTGATTCCATAATGACTAAGAGATAACGGTGATTCCATAATGACTAAGAGATAACGGTGGTTCCATAATGGAGGAGACATAAGTGTGATTCCATAATGGTGGAGAGATAACGGTGATTCCATAATGGAGTTTAGATAACGGTGATTCCATAATGGAGGGGAGATAGCGGTGATTCCATAATGGAGGATAGATAACGGTGATTCCATAATGGAGGAGAGATAACGTTGGTTCCACAATGGAGATGTGATAACTTTGATTCCATAATGGAGGAGATATAAGTGTGATTCCATAATGGTGGAGATATAACGGTGATTCCATAATGGTGGAGAGACTATGATGATTCCATAATGGAGAGTAATTGGTGATTCCATAATCGAGAAGAGAAATCGGTGATTCCATAATGACAAAGAGATAACAGTGATTCCATAATGACTGAGAGATAACGGTGATTCTATAATTGAGGAGAGATAACGGTAAATCCATAATGGAGGAGAGATAACGGTGATTCCATAATGGAGGAGAGATGACGGTGATTCCATAATGGAGAAGAGATAACGGTGATTCCATAATGACTAAGAGATAACGGTGATTCCATAATGACTAAGAGATAACGGTGGTTCCATAATGGAGGAGAGATAACGGTGATTCCATAATCGAGAAGAGAAATCGGTGATTCCATAATGACAAAGAGGTAACAGTGATTCCATAATGACTGAGAGATAACGGTGATTGTATAATTAAGGAGAGATAACGGTGATTCCATAATGGAGGAGAGACAACGGTGATTCCATAATGGAGGGGAGATAACGGTGATTCCATAATGGAGGGGAGATAACGGTGATTCTATAATGAATAAGAGATAACGGTGGTTCCATAATGGAGGATAGATAACGGTGATTCCATAATGGAGGAGACATAAGTGTGATTCCGTAATGGTGGAGAGATAACGGTGATTCCATAATGGAGGATAGGTAACACTGATTCCATAATGGAGGAGAGATAACGGTGATTCCATAATGGAGGAGAGATAACAGTGATTCCACAATGGAGGTGTGATAACTTTGATTCCACAATGCAGGTGTGATAACTTTGATTCCATAATGGAGGAGAGATAACGGTGATTCCATAATGGAGGATAGGTAACACTGATTCCATAATGGAGGAGAGATAACGTTGATTCCACAATGGAGGTGTGATAAGTTTGATTCCATAATGGAGGAGACGTAAGTGTGATTCCGTAATGGTGGAGAAGTAACGGTGATTCCATAATGGAGGAGAGATAACGGTGATTCCATAATCGAGAAGAGAAATCGGTGATTCCATAATGACAAAGAGGTAACAGTGATTCCATAATGACTGAGAGATAACGGTGATTGTATAATTAAGGAGAGATAACGGTGATTCCATAATGGAGGAGAGACAACGGTGATTCCATAATGGAGGGGAGATAACGGTGATTCCATAATGGAGGGGAGATAACGGTGATTCTATAATGAATAAGAGATAACGGTGGTTCCATAATGGAGGATAGATAACGGTGATTCCATAATGGAGGAGACATAAGTGTGATTCCGTAATGGTGGAGAGATAACGGTGATTCCATAATGGAGGATAGGTAACACTGATTCCATAATGGAAGAGAGATAACGGTGATTCCATAATGGAGGAGAGATAACAGTGATTCCACAATGGAGGTGTGATAACTTTGATTCCACAATGCAGGTGTGATAACTTTGATTCCATAATGGAGGAGAGATAACGGTGATTCCATAATGGAGGATAGGTAACACTGATTCCATAATGGAGGAGAGATAACGTTGATTCCACAATGGAGATGTGATAACTTTGATTCCATAATGGAGGAGATATAAGTGTGATTCCATAATGGTGGAGAGATTATGATGATTCCGTAATGGAGGAGAGTAATCGGTGATTCCATAATCGAGAAGAGAAATCGGTGATTCCATAATGACAAAGAGATAACAGTGATTGCATAATGACTGAGAGATAACGGTGATTCTATAATTGAGGAGAGATAACGGTAAATCCATAATGGAGGAGAGATAACGGTGATTCCATAATGGAGGAGAGATAACGGTGATTCCATAATGACTAAGAGATAACGGTGGTTCCATAATGGAGGATAGATAACGGTGATTCCATAATGGTGGAGAGATAACGGGGATTCCACAATGCAGGTGTGATAACTTTGATTCCATAATGGGGGAGACATAACGGTGATTCCATAATGGTGGAGAGATAACGGTGATTCCATAATGACTAAGAGATAACGGTGATTCCATAATGACTAAGAGATAACGGTGATTCCATAATGACTAAGAGATAACGGTGGTTCCATAATGGAGGAGACATAAGTGTGATTCCATAATGGTGGAGAGATAACGGTGATTCCATAATGGAGTTTAGATAACGGTGATTCCATAATGGAGTTTAGATAACGGTGATTCCATAATGGAGGGGAGATAGCGGTGATTCCATAATGGAGGATAGATAACGGTGATTCCATAATGGAGGAGAGATAACGTTGATTCCACAATGGAGATGTGATAACTTTGATTCCATAATGGAGGAGATATAAGTGTGATTCCATAATGGTGGAGAGATTATTAAGATTCCATAATGGTGGAGAGACTATGATGATTCCATAATGGAGAGTAATTGGTGATTCCATAATCGAGAAGAGAAATCGGTGATTCCATAATGAAAAAGAGATAACAGTGATTCCATAATGACTGAGAGAAAACGGTGATTCTATAATTCAGGAGAGATAACGGTAAATCCATAATGGAGGAGAGATAATGGTGATTCCATAATGACTAAGAGATAACGGTGGATCCATAATGGATGATAGATAACGGTAATTCCGTAATGGTGGAGAGATAACGGTGATTCCATAATGGAGGATAGGTAACGCTGATTCCATAATGGAGGAGAGATAACGGTGATTCCATAATGGAGGATGGATAACGGTGATTCCATAATGGACGAGAGATAACGGTGATTCCACAATGCAGGTGTGATAACGTTGATTCCATAATGGAGGAGACATAATTGTGATTCCATAAGGGAGGAGAGATAACGGAGATTCCATAATGGGGGATAGATAACGGTGATTCCATAATGGAGAATAGATAACGGTGATTCCATAATGGAGGAGAGATAACAGTGATTCCACAATGGAGGTGTGATAAGTTTGATTCCATAATGGAGGAGACGTAAGTGTGATTCCGTAATGGTGGAGAAGTAACGGTGATTCCATAATGGAGGAGAGATAACGGTGATTCCATAATCGAGAAGAGAAATCGGTGATTCCATAATGACAAAGAGATAACAGTGATTCCATAATGACTGAGAGATAACGGTGATTGTATAATTAAGGAGAGATAACGGTGATTCCATAATGGAGGAGAGACAACGGTGATTCCATAATGGAGGGGAGATAACGGTGATTCCATAATGGAGGGGAGATAACGGTGATTCTATAATGACTAAGAGATAACGGTGGTTCCATAATGGAGGATAGATAACGGTGATTCCATAATGGAGGAGACATAAGTGTGATTCCGTAATGGTGGAGAGATAACGGTGATTCCATAATGGAGGATAGGTAACACTGATTCCATAATGGAGGAGAGATAACGGTGATTCCATAATGGAGGATGGATAACGGTGATTCCATAATGGAGGAGAGATAACGGTGATTCCACAATGCAGGTGTGATAACTTTGATTCCATAATTGAGGATAGGTAACACTGATTCCATAATGGAGAAGAGATAACGGTGATTTCATAATGGAGGATAGGTAACACTGATTCCATAATGGAGGAGAGATAACGTTGATTCCACAATGGAGATGTGATAACTTTGATTCCATAATGGAGGAGATATAAGTGTGATTCCATAATGGTGGAGAGATTATTAAGATTCCATAATGGTGGAGAGACTATGATGATTCCGTAATGGAGGACAGTAATCGGTGATTCCATAATGGAGAAGAGAAATCGGTGATTCCATAATGACAAAGAGATAACAGTGATTCCATAATGACTAAGAGATAACGGTGATTCTATAATTGAGGAGAGATAACGGTAAATCCATAATGGAGGAGAGATAACGGTGATTCCATAATGGAGGAGAGATAACGGTGATTCCATAATGACTAAGAGATAACGGTGGTTCCATAATGGAGGATAGATAACGGTGATTCCATAATGGTGGAGAGATAACGGGGATTCCACAATGCAGGTGTGATAACTTTGATTCCATAATGGGGGAGACATAACGGTGATTCCATAATGGTGGAGAGATAACGGTGATTCCATAATGACTAAGAGATAACGGTGATTCCATAATGACTAAGAGATAACGGTGATTCCATAATGACTAAGAGATAACGGTGGTTCCATAATGGAGGAGACATAAGTGTGATTCCATAATGGTGGAGAGATAACGGTGATTCCATAATGGAGTTTAGATAACGGTGATTCCATAATGGAGGGGAGATAGCGGTGATTCCATAATGGAGGATAGATAACGGTGATTCCATAATGGAGGAGAGATAACGTTGATTCCACAATGGAGATGTGATAACTTTGATTCCATAATGGAGGAGATATAAGTGTGATTCCATAATGGTGGAGAGATTATTAAGATTCCATAATGGTGGAGAGACTATGATGATTCCATAATGGAGAGTAATTGGTGATTCCATAATCGAGAAGAGAAATCGGTGATTCCATAATGACAAAGAGATAACAGTGATTCCATAATGACTGAGAGATAACGGTGATTCTATAATTGAGGAGAGATAACGGTAAATCCATAATGGAGGAGAGATAACGGTGATTCCATAATGGAGGAGAGATAACGGTGATTCCATAATGGAGGGGAGATAACGGTAATTCCATAATGACGAACAGATAACGGTGGTTCCATAATGGAGGAGAGATAACGGTGATTCCATAATGACTAAGAGATAACGGTGATTCCATAATGACTAAGAGATAACGGTGGTTCCATAATGGAGGAGAGATAACGGTGATTCCATAATGGAGGTGTGAGAACTTTGATTCCATAATGAGGGAGATATAAGTGTGATTCCATAATTGTAGAGAGATAATGGTGAATCCATAATGGTGGAGAGAATATGATGATTCCATAATGGAGGAGAGTAATCGGTGATTCCATAATCGAGAAGAGAAATCGGTGATTCCATAATGAAAAAGAGATAACGGTGATTCTATAATTCAGGAGAGATAACGGTAAATCCATAATGGAGGAGAGATAACGGTGATTCCATAATGACTAAGAGATAACGGTGGTTCCATAATGGATGATAGATAACGGTGATTCCATAATGGAGGATAGGTAACGCTGATTCCATAATGGAGGAGAGATAACGGTGATTCCATAATGGAGGATGGATAACGGTGATTCCATAATGGACGAGAGATAACGGTGATTCCACAATGCAGGTGTGATAACGTTGATTCCATAATGGAGGAGACATAATTGTGATTCCATAAGGAAGGAGAGATAACGGTGATTCCATAATGGGGGATAGATAACGGTGATTACATAATGGAGGAGAAATAACTGTGATTCCATAATGGAGAATAGATAACGGTGATTCCATAATGGAGGAGAGATAACAGTGATTCCACAATGGAGGTGTGATAAGTTTGATTCCATAATGGAGGAGACGTAAATGTGATTCCGTAATGGTGGAGAAGTAACGGTTATTCCATAATGGAGGAGAGATAACGGTGATTCCATAATCGAGAAGAGAAATCGGTGATTCCATAATGACAAAGAGATAACAGTGATTCCATAATGACTGAGAGATAACGGTGATTGTATAATTAAGGAGAGATAACGGTGATTCCATAATGGAGGAGAGACAACGGTGATTCCATAATGAAGGGGAGATAACGGTGATTCCATAATGGAGGGGAGATAACGGTGATTCCATAATGGAGGGGAGATAACGGTGATTCCATAATGGAGGGGAGATAACGGTGATTCTATAATGACTAAGAGATAACGGTGGTTCCATAATGGAGGATAGATAACGGTGATTCCATAATGGAGGAGACATAAGTGTGATTCCGTAATGGTGGAGAGATAACGGTGATTCCATAATGGAGGATAGGTAACACTGATTCCATAATGGAGGAGAGATAACGGTGATTCCATAATGGAGGATGGATAACGGTGATTCCATAATGGAGGAGAGATAACGGTGATTCCACAATGCAGGTGTGATAACTTTGATTCCATAATGGAGGTGTGAGAACTTTGATTCCATAATGGCGGAGATATAAGTGTGATTCCATAATGGAGTGGGAGAAATTTGATTCCATAATGGAGGTGTGAGAACTTTCATTCCATAATGCAGGTGTGAGAACTTTGATTCCATAATGGCGGAGAGATAATGGTGATTCCATAATGGTGGAGTGTAATCGGTGATTCCATAATCGAGAAGAGAAATCGGTGATTCCATAATCGAGAAGAGAAATCGGTGATTCCATAATGACTGAGAGATAACGGAGATTCTATATATGAGGAGAGATAACGGTGATTCCATAATGGAGGAGAAATAACGGTGATTCCATAATGGAGGAGAGAAAACGGTGATTCCATAATGGAGGGGAGATAACGGTGATTCCATAATGGAGGAGAGATAACAGTGATTTCACAATGGAGGTGTGATAAGTTTGATTCCATAATAGAGGAGACGTAAGTGTGATTCCGTAATGGTGGAGAGGTAACGGTGATTCCATAATGGAGGAGAGATAACGGTGATTCCATAATCGAGAAGAGAAATCTGTGATTCCATAATGACAAAGAGATAACAGTGATTCCATAATGACTGAGAGATAACGGTGATTGTATAATTAAGGAGAGATAACGGTGATTCCATAATGGTGGAGAGATAACGTTGATTCCATAATGGAGGATAGGTAACGCTGATTCCATAATGGAGGAGAGATAACGGTGATTCCATAATGGAGGATGGATAACGGTGATTCCACAATGCAGGTGTGATAACGTTGATTCCATAATGGAGGAGACATAATTGTGATTCCACAATGGAGGAGACATAAGTGTGATTCCATAATGGTGGAGCGATTATGGTGATTCCATAATGGGGGAGAGATAACGGTGATTCCATAATGGTGGAGAGATAACGGTGATTCCATAATGACTAAGAGAAAACGGTGGTTCCATAATGGAGGATAGATAACGGTGATTCCATAATGGAGGAGACATAAGTGTGATTCCACAATGGTGGAGAGATAACGGTGATTCCATAATGGAGGTTACATAACGGTGATTCCATAATGGAAGAGAGATAGCGGTAATTCCATAATGGAGGATAGATAACGGTGATTCCATAATGGAGGACAAATAACGTTGATTCCACAATGGAGGTGTGATAACTTTGATTCCATAATGGAGGAGACATAAGTGTGATTCAATAATTGTGGAGAGATAATGGTGATTCCATAATGGTGGAGAGACGATGATGATTCCATAATGGAGGAGAGTAATCGGTGATTTCATAATCGAGCATAATCGAGAAGAGAAATCGGTGATTCCATAATGACAAAGAGATAACAGTTATTCGAAAATGACTAAGAGATAACGGTGATTCTATAATTGAGGAGAGATAACGGTGATTTCATAATGGAGGAGAGATAACGGTGATTCCATAATGGAGGGGAGATAACGGTGATTCCATAATGACTAAGAGAAAACGGTGGTTCCATTATGGAGGATAGATAACGGTGATTCCATAATGGAGGATTGGTAACGCTGATTCCATAATGGAGGAGAGATAACGGTGATTCCATAATTGAGGATGGATAACGGTGATTCCACAATGCAGGTGTGATTACTTTGATTCCACAATGGAGGAGACATAAGTGTGATTCCATAATGGTGGAGGGATTATGGAGTTTCCATAATGGTGGTGAGATAACGGTGATTCCACAATGGAGTTGTGATAACTTTGATTCCATAATGGGGGAGAGATAACGGTGATTCCATAATGGTGGAGAGATAACGGTGATTCCATAATGACTAAGAGATAACGGTGGTTCCATAATGGAGGATAGATAACTGTGATTCCTTAATGGAGGAGACATAAGTGTGATTCCGTAATGGTGGAGAGATAACGGTGATTCCATAATGGAGGTTAGATGACGGTGATTTCATAATGGAGGAGAGATAACGATGATTCCACAATGGAGGTGTCATAACTTTCATTCCATAATGGAGGAGACATAAGTGTGATTCCATAATGGTGGAGAGATTACGGTGATTCCACAATGGAGGTGAGATAACTTTGATTCCTTAATGGGGGAGAGATAACGGTGATTCCATAATGTTGGAGAGATAACGGTGATTCCATAATGACTGAGAGATAATGGTGATTCCATAATGGAGGAGAGATGACGGTGATTCCGTAATGGAGGAGAGATAACGGTGATTCCATAACGGAGGTGTGAGAACTTTGATTCCATAATGGCGGAGACATAATTGTGATTTTATAATTGTGGCGAGATAATGGTTATTCCATAATGGTGGAGAGACTATGCTGATTCCATAATGGAGGAGAGTATTCGGTGATTCCATAATGGAGGAGAGATAACGGTGATTCCATAATGGAGGGGAGATAACGGTGATTCCATAATGACTAAGAGATAACGGTGATTCCATAATGACTAAGAGATAACGGTGGTTCCATAATGGAGGATAGATAACGGTGATTCCATAATGGAGGAGACATAAGTGTGATTCCGTAATGGTGGGGAGATAGCGGTGATTCCATAATGGAGGATAGATAACGTTGATTCCACAATGGAGATGTGATAACTTTGATTCCATAATGGAGGAGATATAAGTGTGATTCCATAATGGTGGAGAGATTATTAAGATTCCATAATGGTGGAGAGACTATGATGATTCCATAATGGAGGAGAGTAATCGGTGCTTCCATAATCGAGAAGAGAAATCGGTGATTCCATAATGACAAAGAGATAACAGTGATTCCATAATGACTGAGACATAACGGTGATTCTATAATTGAGGAGTGATAACGGTAAATCCATAATGGAGGAGAGATAACGGTGATTCCATAATGGAGGAGAGATAACGGTGATTCCATAATGACTAAGAAATAACGGTGATTCCATAATGACTAAGAGATAACGGTGGTTCCATAATGGAGGAGACATAAGTGTGATTCCGTAATGGTGGGGAGATAAAGGTGATTCCATATTGGAGGATAGGTAACGGTGATTCCATAATGGAGGATGGATGACGGTGATTCCATAATGGAGGAGAGATAACGGTGATTCCACAATGCAGGTGTGATAACTTTGATTCCATAATGGAGGAGACATAAGTGTGATTCCATAATGGTGGAGACATTATGGTGATTTTATAATGGTGGAGAGATAACGGGGATTCCACAATGCAGGTGTGATAACTTTGATTCCATAATGGGGGAGAGATAACGGTGATTCCATAATGGTGGAGAGATAACGGTGATTCCATAATGACTAAGAGATAACGGTGGTTCCATAATGGAGGATAGATAACGGTGATTCCATAATGGAGGAGACATAAATGTGATTCCATAATGGTGGAGAGATAACGGTGATTCCATAATGGAGTTTAGATAACGGTGATTCCATAATGGAGGGGAGATAACGGTGATTCCATAATGGAGGAGAGATAACGTTGATTCCACAATGGAGATGTGATAACTTTGATTCCATAATGGAGGAGATATAAGTGTGATTCCATAATGGTGGAGAGATTATTAAGATTCCATAATGGTGGAGAGACTATGATGATTCCATAATGGAGGAGAGTAATCGGTGATTTCATAATCGAGCATAATCGAGAAGAGAAATCGGTGATTCCATAATGACAAAGAGATAACAGTGATTCCATAATGACTAAGAGATAACGGTGATTCTATAATTGAGGAGAGATAACGGTGATTTCATAATGGAGGAGAGATAACGGTGATTCCATAATGGAGGGGAGATAACGGTGATTCCATAATGACTAAGAGAAAACGGTGGTTCCATTATGGAGGATAGATAACGGTGATTCCATAATGGAGGATTGGTAACGCTGATTCCATAATGGAGGAGAGATAACGGTGATTCCATAATTGAGGATGGATAACGGTGATTCCACAATGCAGGTGTGATTACTTTGATTCCACAATGGAGGAGACATAAGTGTGATTCCATAATGGTGGAGGGATTATGGAGTTTCCATAATGGTGGTGAGATAACGGTGATTCCACAATGGAGTTGTGATAACTTTGATTCCTCAATGGGGGAGAGATAACGGTGATTCCATAATGGTGGAGAGATAACGGTGATTCCATAATGACTAAGAGATAACGGTGGTTCCATAATGGAGGATAGATAACTGTGATTCCTTAATGGAGGAGACATAAGTGTGATTCCGTAATGGTGGAGAGATAACGGTGATTCCATAATGGAGGTTAGATGACGGTGATTTCATAATGGAGGAGAGATAACGATGATTCCACAATGGAGGTGTGATAACTTTCATTCCATAATGGAGGAGACATAAGTGTGATTCCATAATGGTGGAGAGATTACGGTGATTCCACAATGGAGGTGAGATAACTTTGATTCCTTAATGGGGGAGAGATAACGGTGATTCCATAATGTTGGAGAGATAACGGTGATTCCATAATGACTGAGAGATAATGGTGATTCCATAATGGAGGAGAGATGACGGTGATTCCGTAATGGAGGAGAGATAACGGTGATTCCATAACGGAGGTGTGAGAACTTTGATTCCATAATGGCGGAGACATAATTGTGATTTTATAATTGTGGCGAGATAACGGTGATTCCATAATTGAGGATGGATAACGGTGATTCCACAATGCAGGTGTGATTACTTTGATTCCACAATGGAGGAGACATAAGTGTGATTCCATAATGGTGGAGGGATTATGGAGTTTCCATAATGGTGGTGAGATAACGGTGATTCCACAATGGAGTTGTGATAACTTTGATTCCATAATGGGGGAGAGATAACGGTGATTCCATAATGGGGGAGAGATAATGGTGATTCCATAATGGAGGAGAGATGACGGTGATTCCCTAATGGAGGAGAGATAACGGTGATTCCATAACGGAGGTGTGAGAACTTTGATTCCATAATGGCGGAGACATAATTGTGATTTTATAATTGTGGCGAGATAATGGTTATTCCATAATGGTGGAGAGACTATGATGATTCCATAATGGAGGAGAGTATTCGGTGATTCCATAATGGAGGAGAGATAACGGTGATTCCATAATGGAGGGGAGATAACGGTGATTCCATAATGACTAAGAGATAACGGTGATTCCATAATGACTAAGAGATAACGGTGGTTCCATAATGGAGGATAGATAACGGTGATTCCATAATGGAGGAGACATAAGTGTGATTCCGTAATGGTGGGGAGATAGCGGTGATTCCATAATGGAGGATAGATAACGTTGATTCCACAATGGAGATGTGATAACTTTGATTCCATAATGGAGGAGATATAAGTGTGATTCCATAATGGTGGAGAGATTATTAAGATTCCATAATGGTGGAGAGACTATGATGATTCCATAATGGAGGAGAGTAATCGGTGATTCCATAATCGAGAAGAGAAATCGGTGATTCCATAATGACAAAGAGATAACAGTGATTCCATAATGACTGAGAGATAACGGTGATTCTATAATTGAGGAGAGATAACGGTAAATCCATAATGGAGGAGAGATAACGGTGATTCCATAATGGAGGAGAGATAACGGTGATTCCATAATGGAGGAGAGATAACGGTGATTCCATAATGACTAAGAGATAACGGTGGTTCCATAATGGAGGAGACATAAGTGTGATTCCGTAATGGTGGGGAGATAACGGTGATTCCATAATGGAGGATAGGTAACGGTGATTCCATAATGGAGGATGGATGACGGTGATTCCATAGTGGAGGAGAGATAACGGTGATTCCACAATGCAGGTGTGATAACTTTGATTCCATAATGGAGGAGACATAAGTGTGATTCCATAATGGTGGAGACATTATGGTGATTTTATAATGGTGGAGAGATAACGGGGATTCCACAATGCAGGTGTGATAACTTTGATTCCATAATGGGAGAGAGATAACGGTGATTCCATAATGGTGGAGAGATAACGGTGATTCCATAATGACTAAGAGATAACGGTGGTTCCATAATGGAGGATAGATAACGGTGATTCCATAATGGAGGAGACAAAAGTGTGATTCCATAATGGTGGAGAGATAACGGTGATTCCATAATGGAGTTTAGATAACGGTGATTCCATAATGGAGGGGAGATAACGGTGATTCCATAATGGAGGAGAGATAACGTTGATTCCACAATGGAGATGTGATAACTTTGATTCCATAATGGAGGAGATATAAGTGTGATTCCATAATGGTGGAGAGATTATTAAGATTCCATAATGGTGGAGAGACTATGATGATTCCATAATGGAGGAGAGTAATCGGTGATTCCATAATCGAGAAGAGAAATCGGTGATTCCATAATGACAAAGAGATAACAGTGATTCCATAATGACTGAGAGATAACGGTGATTCTATAATTGAGGAGAGATAACGGTAAATCCATAATGGAGGAGAGATCACGGTGATTCCATAATGGAGGAGAGATAACGGTGATTCCATAATGGAGGGGAGATAACGGTAATTCCATAATGACGAACAGATAACGGTTGTTCCATAATGGAGGAGAGATGACGGTGATTCCATAATGGAGAAGAGATAACGGTGATTCCGTAATGGAGGTGTGAGAACCTTGATTCCATAATCGAGGTGTGAGAACTTTGATTCCATAATGGAGGTGTAAGAACTTTGATTCCATAATGGAGGTGTGAGAACTTTGATTCCATAATGGAGGTGTGAGAACTTTGATTCCTTAACGGAGGTGTGAGAACTTTGATTCCATAATGGCGGAGACATAAGTCTGATTCCATAATTGTGGAGAGATAATGGTGATTCCATAATGGTGGAGAGACTATGATGATTCCATAATCGAGAAGAGAAATCGGTGATTCCATAATGACAAAGAGATAACAGTGATTCCATAATGACTAAGAGATAACGGTGATTCTATAATTGAGGAGAGATAACGGTGATTCCATAATGGAGGAGAGATAACGGTGATTCCATAATGGAGGGGAGATAACGGTGATTCCATAATGACTAAGAGAAAACGGTGATTCCATAATGACTAAGAGAAAACGGTGATTCCATAGTGGAGGAGACATAAGTGTGATTCCGTAATGATGGAGAGATAACGGTGGTTCCATAATGGAGGATAGGTAACGCTGATTCCATAATGGAGGAGAGATGATGGTGATTCCATAATGGAGGATGGATAACGGTGGTTCCATAATGGAGGATAGATAACGGTGATTCCATAATGGAGGAGACATAAGTGTGACTCCGTAATGGTGGAGAGATAACGGTGATTCCATAATGGAGGTTAGATAACGGTGATTCCATAATGGAGGAGAGATAACGGTGATTCCATAATGGAGAATAGATAACGGTGATTCCATAATGGAGGAGAGATAACGGTGATTCCATAATGACTAAGAGAAAACGGTGGTTCCATAATGGATGATAGATAACGGTAATTCCGTAATGGTGGAGAGATAACGGTGATTCCGTAATGGAGGATAGGTAACGCTGATTCCATAATTGAGGAGAGATAACGGTGATTCCATAATGGAGGATGGATAACGGTGATTCCATAATGGACGAGAGATAACGGTGATTCCACAATGCAGGTGTGATAACGTTGATTCCATAATGGTGGAGACATAATTGTGATTCCATAAGGGAGGAGAGATAACGGTGATTCCATAATGGGGGATAGATAACGGTGATTCCATAATGGAGGAGACATAACTGTGATTCCATAATGGAGAATAGATAACGGTGATTCCATAATGGAGGAGAGATAACAGTGATTCCACAATGGAGGTGTGATAAGTTTGGTTCCATAATGGAGGAGACGTAAGTGTGATTCCGTAATGGTGGAGAGGTAACGGTGATTCCATAATGGAGGAGAGATAACGGTGATTCCATAATCGAGAAGAGAAATCGGTGATTCCATAATGACAAAGAGATAACAGTGATTCCATAATGACTGAGAGATAACGGTGATTGTATAATTAAGGAGAGATAACGGTGATTCCATAATGGAAGAGAGACAACGGTGATTCCATAATGGAGGGGAGATAACGGTGATTCCATAATGGAGGGGAGATAACGGTGATTCTATAATGACTAAGAGATAACGGTGGTTCCATAATGGAGGATAGATAACGGTGATTCCATAATGGAGGAGAGACAACGGTGATTCCATAATGGAGGGGAGATAACGGTGATTCCATAATGGAGGAGAGATAACGGTGATTCCACAATGCAGGTGTGATAACTTTGATTCCATAATGGAGGTGTGAGAACTTTGATTCCATAATGGAGGTGTGAGAACTTTGATTGCATAATGCAGGTGTGAGAACTTTGATTCCATAATGGCGGAGAGATAATGGTGATTCCATAATGGTGGAGTGTAATCGGTGATTCCATAATCGAGAAGAGAAATCGGTGATTCCATAATGACTGAGAGATAACGGTGATTCTATATATGAGGAGAGATAACGGTGATTCCATAATGGAGGAGAAATAACGGTGATTCCATAATGGAGGAGAGAAAACGGTGATTCCATAATGGAGGGGAGATAACGGTGATTCCATAATGGAGGAGAGATAACAGTGATTTCACAATGGAGGTGTGATAAGTTTGATTCCATAATAGAGGAGACGTAAGTGTGATTCCGTAATGGTGGAGAGGCAACGGTGATTCCATAATGGAGGAGAGATAACGGTGATTCCATAATCGAGAAGAGAAATCTGTGATTCCATAATGACAAAGAGATAACAGTGATTCCATAATGACTGAGAGATAACGGTGATTGTATAATTAAGGAGAGATAACGGTGATTCCATAATGGTGGAGAGATAACGGTGATTCCATAATGGAGGATAGGTAACGCTGATTCCATAATGGAGGAGAGATAACGGTGATTCCATAATGGAGGATGGATAACGGTGATTCCACAATGCAGGTGGAATCAATGGTTCCACAATGCACACCTCCATTTCACAATGGAGGTGTGATAAGTTTGATTCCATAATAGAGGAGACGTAAGTGTGATTCCGTAATGGTGGAGAGGTAACGGTGATTCCATAATGGAGGAGAGATAACGGTGATTCCATAATGACTGAGAGATAACGGTGATTCCATAATGGTGGAGAGATAACGGTGATTCCATAATGGAGGATAGGTAACGCTGATTCCATAATGGAGGAGAGATAACGGTGATTCCATAATGGAGGATGGATAACGGTGATTCCACAATGCAGGTGTGATAACGTTGATTCCATAATGGAGGAGACATAATTGTGATTCCACAATGGAGAAGACATAAGTGTGATTCCATAATGGTGGAGCGATTATGGTGATTCCATAATGGGGGAGAGATAACGGTGATTCCATAATGGTGGAGAGATAACGGTGATTCCATAATGACTAAGAGAAAACGGTGGTTCCATAATGGAGGATAGATAACGGTGGTTCCATAATGGAGGATAGATAACGGTGATTCCATAATGGAGGAGACATAAGTGTGATTCCACAATGGTGGAGAGATAACGGTGATTCCATAATGGAGGTTACATAACGGTGATTCCATAATGGAGGAGAGATAGCGGTAATTCCATAATGGAGGATAGATAACGGTGATTCCATAATGGAGGACAAATAACGTTGATTCCACAATGGAGGTGTGATAACTTTGATTCCATAATGGAGGAGACATAAGTGTGATTCAATAATTGTGGAGAGATAATGGTGATTCCATAATGGTGGAGAGACGATGATGATTCCATAATGGAGGAGAGTAATCGGTGATTTCATAATCGAGAAGAGAAATCGGTGATTCCATAATGACAAAGAGATAACAGTGATTCCATAATGACTAAGAGATAACGGTGATTCCATAATGGAGGAGAGATAACTGTGATTCCATAATGGAGAATAGATAACGGTGATTCCATAATGGAGGAGAGATAACAGTGATTCCACAATGGAGGTGTGATAAGTTTGATTCCATAATGGAGGAGACGTAAGTGTGATTCCGTAATGGTGGAGAGGTAACGGTGATTCCATAATGGAGGAGAGATAACGGTGATTCCATAATCGAGAAGAGAAATCGGTGATTCCATAATAACAAAGAGATAACAGTGATTCCATATTCACTGAGAGATAACGGTGATTGTATAATTAAGGAGAGATAACGGTGATTCCATAATGGAGGAGAGACAACGGTGATTCCATAATGGAGGGGAGATAACGGTGATTCCATAATGGAGGGGAGATAACGGTGATTCTATAATGACTAAGAGATAACGGTGGTTCCATAATGGAGGATAGATAACGGTGATTCCATAATGGAGGAGACGTAAGTGTGATTCCGTAATGGTGGAGAGATAACGGTGATTCCATAATGGAGGATAGGTAACACTGATTCCATAATGGAGGAGAGATAACGGTGATTCCATAATGGAGGAGAGATAACGGTGATTCCACAATGCAGGTGTGATAACTTTGATTCCATAATGGAGGTGTGAGAACTTTGATTCCATAATGGAGGTGTGAGAACTTTGATTCCATAATGGCGGAGATATAAGTGTGATTCCATAATGGAGGTGTGAGAACTTTGATTCCATAATGGAGGTGTGAGAACTTTGATTCCATAATGCAGGTGTGAGAACTTTGATTCCATAATGGCGGAGAGATAATGGTGATTCCATAATGGTGGAGTGTAATCGGTGATTCCATAATCGAGAGGAGAAATCGGTGATTCCATAATGACTGAGAGATAACGGTGATTCTATATATGAGGAGAGATAACGGTGATTCCATAATGGAGGAGAAATAACGGTGATTCCATAATGGAGGAGAGAAAACGGTGATTCCATAATGGAGGGGAGATAACGGTGATTCCATAATGGAGGAGAGATAACAGTGATTTCACAATGGAGGTGTGATAGGTTTGATTCCATAATAGAGGAGACGTAAGTGTGATTCCGTAATGGTGGAGAGGTAACGGTGATTCCATAATGGAGGAGAGATAACGGTGATTCCATAATCGAGAAGAGAAATCTGTGATTCCATAATGACAAAGAGATAACAGTGATTCCATAACGACTGAGAGATAACGGTGATTCCATAATGGTGGAGAGATAACGGTGATTCCATAATGGAGGATAGGTAACGCTGATTCCATAATGGAGGAGAGATAACGGTGATTCCATATCGGAGGATAGATAACGGTGATTCCATAATGGAGGAGACATAAGTGTGATTCCATAATGGTGGAGAGATAACGGTGATTCCATAATGGAGGTTACATAACGGTGATTCCATAATGGAGGAGAGATAGCGGTAATTCCATAATGGAGGACAAATAACGTTGATTCCACAATGGAGGTGTGATAACTTTGATTCCATAATGGAGGAGACATAAGTGTGATTCAATAATTGTGGAGAGATAATGGTGATTCCATAATGGTGGAGAGACGATGATGATTCCATAATGGAGGAGAGTAATCGGTGATTTCATAATCGAGCATAATCGAGAAGAGAAATCGGTGATTCCATAATGACAAAGAGATAACAGTTATTCCATAATGACTAAGAGATAACGGTGATTCTATAATTGAGGAGAGATAACGGTGATTTCATAATGGAGGAGAGATAACGGTGATTCCATAATGGAGGGGAGATAACGGTGATTCCATAATGACTAAGAGAAAACGGTGGTTCCGTTATGGAGGATAGATAACGGTGATTCCATAATGGAGGATTGGTAACGCTGATTCCATAATGGAGGAGAGATAACGATGATTCCATAATTGAGGATGGATAACGGTGATTCCACAATGCAGGTGTGATTACTTTGATTCCACAATGGAGGAGACATAAGTGTGATTCCATAATGGTGGTGAGATAACGGTGATTCCACAATGGAGTTGTGATAACTTTGATTCCATAATGGGGGAGAGATAACGGTGATTCCATAATGGTGGAGAGATAACGGTGATTCCATAATGACTAAGAGATAACGGTGGTTCCATAATGGAGGATAGATAACTGTGATTCCTTAATGGAGGAGACATAAGTGTGATTCCGTAATGGTGGAGAGATAACGGTGATTCCATAATGGAGGATAGATGACGGTGATTTCATAATGGAGGAGAGATAACGATGATTCCACAATGGAGGTGTGATAACTTTCATTCCATAATGGAGGAGACATAAGTGTGATTCCATAATGGTGGAGAGATTACGGTGATTCCACAATGGAGGTGAGATAACTTTGATTCCTTAATGGGGGAGAGATAACGGTGATTCCATAATGTTGGAGAGATAACGGTGATTCCATAATGACTGAGAGATAATGGTGATTCCATAATGGAGGAGAGATGACGGTGATTCCGTAATGGAGGAGAGATAACGGTGATTCCATAACGGAGGTGTGAGAACTTTGATTCCATAATGGCGGAGACATAATTGTGATTTTATAATTGTGGCGAGATAATGGTTATTCCATAATGGTGGAGAGACTATGATGATTCCATAATGGAGGAGAGTATTCGGTGATTCCATAATGGAGGAGAGATAACGGTGATTCCATAATGGAGGGGAGATAACGGTGATTCCATACTGACTAAGAGATAACGGTGATTCCATAATGACTAAGAGATAACGGTGGTTCCATAATGGAGGATAGATAACGGTGATTCCATAATGGAGGAGACATAAGTGTGATTCCGTAATGGTGGGGAGATAGCGGTGATTCCATAATGGAGGATAGATAACGTTGATTCCACAATGGAGATGTGATAACTTTGATTCCATAATGGAGGAGATATAAGTGTGATTCCATAATGGTGGAGAGATTATTAAGATTCCATAATGGTGGAGAGACTATGATGACTCCATAATGGAGGAGAGTAATCGGTGATTCCATAATCGAGAAGGGAAATCGGTGATTCCATAATGACAAAGAGATAACAGTGATTCCATAATGACTGAGACATAACGGTGATTCTATAATTGAGGAGAGATAACGGTAAATCCATAATGGAGGAGAGATAACGGTGATTCCATAATGGAGGAGAGATAACGGTGATTCCATAATGACTAAGAGATAACGGTGGTTCCATAATGGAGGAGACATAAGTGTGATTCCGTAATGGTGGGGAGATAACGGTGATTCCATAATGGAGGATAGGTAACGGTGATTCCATAATGGAGGATGGATGACGGTGATTCCATAATGGAGGAGAGATAACGGTGATTCCACAATGCAGGTGTGATAACTTTGATTCCATAATGGAGGAGACATAAGTGTGATTCCATAATGGTGGAGACATTATGGTGATTTTATAATGGTGGAGAGATAACGGGGATTCCACAATGCAGGTGTGATAACTTTGATTCCATAATGGGGGAGAGATAACGGTGATTCCATAATGGTGGAGAGATAACGGTGATTCCATAATGACTAAGAGATAACGGTGGTTCCATAATGGAGGATAGATAACGGTGATTCCATAATGGAGGAGACATAAGTGTGATTCCATAATGGTGGAGAGATAACGGTGATTCCATAATGGAGTTTAGATAACGGTGATTCCATAATGGAGGGGAGATAACGGTGATTCCATAATGGAGGAGAGATAACGTTGATTCCACAATGGAGATGTGATAACTTTGATTCCATAATGGAGGAGATATAAGTGTGATTCCATAATGGTGGAGAGATTATTAAGATTCCATAATGGTGGAGAGACTATGATGATTCCATAATGGAGGAGAGTAATCGGTGATTTCATAATCGAGCATAATCGAGAAGAGAAATCGGTGATTCCATAATGACAAAGAGATAACAGTTATTCGAAAATGACTAAGAGATAACGGTGATTCTATAATTGAGGAGAGATAACGGTGATTTCATAATGGAGGAGAGATAACGGTGATTCCATAATGGAGGGGAGATAACGGTGATTCCATAATGACTAAGAGAAAACGGTGGTTCCATTATGGAGGATAGATAACGGTGATTCCATAATGGAGGATTGGTAACGCTGATTCCATAATGGAGGAGAGATAACGGTGATTCCATAATTGAGGATGGATAACGGTGATTCCACAATGCAGGTGTGATTACTTTGATTCCACAATGGAGGAGACATAAGTGTGATTCCATAATGGTGGAGGGATTATGGAGTTTCCATAATGGTGGTGAGATAACGGTGATTCCACAATGGAGTTGTGATAACTTTGATTCCATAATGGGGGAGAGATAACGGTGATTCCATAATGGTGGAGAGATAACGGTGATTCCATAATGACTAAGAGATAACGGTGGTTCCATAATGGAGGATAGATAACTGTGATTCCTTAATGGAGGAGACATAAGTGTGATTCCGTAATGGTGGAGAGATAACGGTGATTCCATAATGGAGGTTATATGACGGTGATTTCATAATGGAGGAGAGATAACGATGATTCCACAATGGAGGTGTCATAACTTTCATTCCATAATGGAGGAGACATAAGTGTGATTCCATAATGGTGGAGAGATTACGGTGATTCCACAATGGAGGTGAGATAACTTTGATTCCTTAATGGGGGAGAGATAACGGTGATTCCATAATGTTGGAGAGATAACGGTGATTCCATAATGACTGAGAGATAATGGTGATTCCATAATGGAGGAGAGATGACGGTGATTCCGTAATGGAGGAGAGATAACGGTGATTCCATAACGGAGGTGTGAGAACTTTGATTCCATAATGGCGGAGACATAATTGTGATTTTATAATTGTGGCGAGATAATGGTTATTCCATAATGGTGGAGAGACTATGATGATTCCATAATGGAGGAGAGTATTCGGTGATTCCATAATGGAGGAGAGATAACGGTGATTCCATAATGGAGGGGAGATAACGGTGATTCCATAATGACTAAGAGATAACGGTGATTCCATAATGACTAAGAGATAACGGTGGTTCCATAATGGAGGATAGATAACGGTGATTCCATAATGGAGGAGACATAAGTGTGATTCCGTAATGGTGGGGAGATAGCGGTGATTCCATAATGGAGGATAGATAACGTTGATTCCACAATGGAGATGTGATAACTTTGATTCCATAATGGAGGAGATATAAGTGTGATTCCATAATGGTGGAGAGATTATTAAGATTCCATAATGGTGGAGAGACTATGATGATTCCATAATGGAGGAGAGTAATCGGTGCTTCCATAATCGAGAAGAGAAATCGGTGATTCCATAATGACAAAGAGATAACAGTGATTCCATAATGACTGAGACATAACGGTGATTCTATAATTGAGGAGTGATAACGGTAAATCCATAATGGAGGAGAGATAACGGTGATTCCATAATGGAGGAGAGATAACGGTGATTCCATAATGACTAAGAAATAACGGTGATTCCATAATGACTAAGAGATAACGGTGGTTCCATAATGGAGGAGACATAAGTGTGATTCCGTAATGGTGGGGAGATAAAGGTGATTCCATATTGGAGGATAGGTAACGGTGATTCCATAATGGAGGATGGATGACGGTGATTCCATAATGGAGGAGAGATAACGGTGATTCCACAATGCAGGTGTGATAACTTTGATTCCATAATGGAGGAGACATAAGTGTGATTCCATAATGGTGGAGACATTATGGTGATTTTATAATGGTGGAGAGATAACGGGGATTCCACAATGCAGGTGTGATAACTTTGATTCCATAATGGGGGAGAGATAACGGTGATTCCATAATGGTGGAGAGATAACGGTGATTCCATAATGACTAAGAGATAACGGTGGTTCCATAATGGAGGATAGATAACGGTGATTCCATAATGGAGGAGACATAAATGTGATTCCATAATGGTGGAGAGATAACGGTGATTCCATAATGGAGTTTAGATAACGGTGATTCCATAATGGAGGGGAGATAACGGTGATTCCATAATGGAGGAGAGATAACGTTGATTCCACAATGGAGATGTGATAACTTTGATTCCATAATGGAGGAGATATAAGTGTGATTCCATAATGGTGGAGAGATTATTAAGATTCCATAATGGTGGAGAGACTATGATGATTCCATAATGGAGGAGAGTAATCGGTGATTTCATAATCGAGCATAATCGAGAAGAGAAATCGGTGATTCCATAATGACAAAGAGATAACAGTGATTCCATAATGACTAAGAGATAACGGTGATTCTATAATTGAGGAGAGATAACGGTGATTTCATAATGGAGGAGAGATAACGGTGATTCCATAATGGAGGGGAGATAACGGTGATTCCATAATGACTAAGAGAAAACGGTGGTTCCATTATGGAGGATAGATAACGGTGATTCCATAATGGAGGATTGGTAACGCTGATTCCATAATGGAGGAGAGATAACGGTGATTCCATAATTGAGGATGGATAACGGTGATTCCACAATGCAGGTGTGATTACTTTGATTCCACAATGGAGGAGACATAAGTGTGATTCCATAATGGTGGAGGGATTATGGAGTTTCCATAATGGTGGTGAGATAACGGTGATTCCACAATGGAGTTGTGATAACTTTGATTCCTCAATGGGGGAGAGATAACGGTGATTCCATAATGGTGGAGAGATAACGGTGATTCCATAATGACTAAGAGATAACGGTGGTTCCATAATGGAGGATAGATAACTGTGATTCCTTAATGGAGGAGACATAAGTGTGATTCCGTAATGGTGGAGAGATAACGGTGATTCCATAATGGAGGTTAGATGACGGTGATTTCATAATGGAGGAGAGATAACGATGATTCCACAATGGAGGTGTGATAACTTTCATTCCATAATGGAGGAGACATAAGTGTGATTCCATAATGGTGGAGAGATTACGGTGATTCCACAATGGAGGTGAGATAACTTTGATTCCTTAATGGGGGAGAGATAACGGTGATTCCATAATGTTGGAGAGATAACGGTGATTCCATAATGACTGAGAGATAATGGTGATTCCATAATGGAGGAGAGATGACGGTGATTCCGTAATGGAGGAGAGATAACGGTGATTCCATAACGGAGGTGTGAGAACTTTGATTCCATAATGGCGGAGACATAATTGTGATTTTATAATTGTGGCGAGATAACGGTGATTCCATAATTGAGGATGGATAACGGTGATTCCACAATGCAGGTGTGATTACTTTGATTCCACAATGGAGGAGACATAAGTGTGATTCCATAATGGTGGAGGGATTATGGAGTTTCCATAATGGTGGTGAGATAACGGTGATTCCACAATGGAGTTGTGATAACTTTGATTCCATAATGGGGGAGAGATAACGGTGATTCCATAATGGGGGAGAGATAATGGTGATTCCATAATGGAGGAGAGATGACGGTGATTCCCTAATGGAGGAGAGATAACGGTGATTCCATAACGGAGGTGTGAGAACTTTGATTCCATAATGGCGGAGACATAATTGTGATTTTATAATTGTGGCGAGATAATGGTTATTCCATAATGGTGGAGAGACTATGATGATTCCATAATGGAGGAGAGTATTCGGTGATTCCATAATGGAGGAGAGATAACGGTGATTCCATAATGGAGGGGAGATAACGGTGATTCCATAATGACTAAGAGATAACGGTGATTCCATAATGACTAAGAGATAACGGTGGTTCCATAATGGAGGATAGATAACGGTGATTCCATAATGGAGGAGACATAAGTGTGATTCCGTAATGGTGGGGAGATAGCGGTGATTCCATAATGGAGGATAGATAACGTTGATTCCACAATGGAGATGTGATAACTTTGATTCCATAATGGAGGAGATATAAGTGTGATTCCATAATGGT
Organism: Pholcus phalangioides; assembly: GCF_987345545.1. Taxonomy (NCBI): domain Eukaryota; kingdom Metazoa; phylum Arthropoda; class Arachnida; order Araneae; family Pholcidae; genus Pholcus; species Pholcus phalangioides. The sequence goes on along the minus strand of NW_028301616.1, from coordinate 16,921,140 downwards.
GGAGAGATTATTAAGATTCCATAATGGTGGAGAGACTATGATGATTCCATAATGGAGGAGAGTAATCGGTGATTCCATAATCGAGAAGAGAAATCGGTGATTCCATAATGACAAAGAGATAACAGTGATTCCATAATGACTGAGAGATAACGGTGATTCTATAATTGAGGAGAGATAACGGTAAATCCATAATGGAGGAGAGATAACGGTGATTCCATAATGGAGGAGAGATAACGGTGATTCCATAATGGAGGAGAGATAACGGTGATTCCATAATGACTAAGAGATAACGGTGGTTCCATAATGGAGGAGACATAAGTGTGATTCCGTAATGGTGGGGAGATAACGGTGATTCCATAATGGAGGATAGGTAACGGTGATTCCATAATGGAGGATGGATGACGGTGATTCCATAGTGGAGGAGAGATAACGGTGATTCCACAATGCAGGTGTGATAACTTTGATTCCATAATGGAGGAGACATAAGTGTGATTCCATAATGGTGGAGACATTATGGTGATTTTATAATGGTGGAGAGATAACGGGGATTCCACAATGCAGGTGTGATAACTTTGATTCCATAATGGGAGAGAGATAACGGTGATTCCATAATGACTAAGAGATAACGGTGATTCCATAATGACTAAGAGATAACGGTGGTTCCATAATGGAGGATAGATAACGGTGATTCCATAATGGAGGAGACAAAAGTGTGATTCCATAATGGTGGAGAGATAACGGTGATTCCATAATGGAGTTTAGATAACGGTGATTCCATAATGGAGGGGAGATAACGGTGATTCCATAATGGAGGAGAGATAACGTTGATTCCACAATGGAGATGTGATAACTTTGATTCCATAATGGAGGAGATATAAGTGTGATTCCATAATGGTGGAGAGATTATTAAGATTCCATAATGGTGGAGAGACTATGATGATTCCATAATGGAGGAGAGTAATCGGTGATTCCATAATCGAGAAGAGAAATCGGTGATTCCATAATGACAAAGAGATAACAGTGATTCCATAATGACTGAGAGATAACGGTGATTCTATAATTGAGGAGAGATAACGGTAAATCCATAATGGAGGAGAGATCACGGTGATTCCATAATGGAGGAGAGATAACGGTGATTCCATAATGGAGGGGAGATAACGGTAATTCCATAATGACGAACAGATAACGGTTGTTCCATAATGGAGGAGAGATGACGGTGATTCCATAATGGAGAAGAGATAACGGTGATTCCGTAATGGAGGTGTGAGAAACTTGATTCCATAATCGAGGTGTGAGAACTTTGATTCCATAATGGAGGTGTAAGAACTTTGATTCCATAATGGAGGTGTGAGAACTTTGATTCCATAATGGAGGTGTGAGAACTTTGATTCCTTAACGGAGGTGTGAGAACTTTGATTCCATAATGGCGGAGACATAAGTCTGATTCCATAATTGTGGAGAGATAATGGTGATTCCATAATGGTGGAGAGACTATGATGATTCCATAATCGAGAAGAGAAATCGGTGATTCCATAATGACAAAGAGATAACAGTGATTCCATAATGACTAAGAGATAACGGTGATTCTATAATTGAGGAGAGATAACGGTGATTCCATAATGGAGGAGAGATAACGGTGATTCCATAATGGAGGGGAGATAACGGTGATTCCATAATGACTAAGAGAAAACGGTGATTCCATAATGACTAAGAGAAAACGGTGATTCCATAGTGGAGGAGACATAAGTGTGATTCCGTAATGATGGAGAGATAACGGTGGTTCCATAATGGAGGATAGGTAACGCTGATTCCATAATGGAGGAGAGATGATGGTGATTCCATAATGGAGGATGGATAACGGTGGTTCCATAATGGAGGATAGATAACGGTGATTCCATAATGGAGGAGACATAAGTGTGACTCTGTAATGGTGGAGAGATAACGGTGATTCCATAATGGAGGTTAGATAACGGTGATTCCATAATGGAGGAGAGATAACGGTGATTCCATAATGGAGAATAGATAACGGTGATTCCATAATGGAGGAGAGATAACGGTGATTCCATAATGACTAAGAGAAAACGGTGGTTCCATAATGGATGATAGATAACGGTAATTCCGTAATGGTGGAGAGATAACGGTGATTCCGTAATGGAGGATAGGTAACGCTGATTCCATAATTGAGGAGAGATAACGGTGATTCCATAATGGAGGATGGATAACGGTGATTCCATAATGGACGAGAGATAACGGTGATTCCACAATGCAGGTGTGATAACGTTGATTCCATAATGGTGGAGACATAATTGTGATTCCATAAGGGAGGAGAGATAACGGTGATTCCATAATGGGGGATAGATAACGGTGATTCCATAATGGAGGAGACATAACTGTGATTCCATAATGGAGAATAGATAACGGTGATTCCATAATGGAGGAGAGATAACAGTGATTCCACAATGGAGGTGTGATAAGTTTGGTTCCATAATGGAGGAGACGTAAGTGTGATTCCGTAATGGTGGAGAGGTAACGGTGATTCCATAATGGAGGAGAGATAACGGTGATTCCATAATCGAGAAGAGAAATCGGTGATTCCATAATGACAAAGAGATAACAGTGATTCCATAATGACTGAGAGATAACGGTGATTGTATAATTAAGGAGAGATAACGGTGATTCCATAATGGAAGAGAGACAACGGTGATTCCATAATGGAGGGGAGATAACGGTGATTCCATAATGGAGGGGAGATAACGGTGATTCTATAATGACTAAGAGATAACGGTGGTTCCATAATGGAGGATAGATAACGGTGATTCCATAATGGAGGAGAGACAACGGTGATTCCATAATGGAGGGGAGATAACGGTGATTCCATAATGGAGGAGAGATAACGGTGATTCCACAATGCAGGTGTGATAACTTTGATTCCATAATGGAGGTGTGAGAACTTTGATTCCATAATGGAGGTGTGAGAACTTTGATTGCATAATGCAGGTGTGAGAACTTTGATTCCATAATGGCGGAGAGATAATGGTGATTCCATAATGGTGGAGTGTAATCGGTGATTCCATAATCGAGAAGAGAAATCGGTGATTCCATAATGACTGAGAGATAACGGTGATTCTATATATGAGGAGAGATAACGGTGATTCCATAATGGAGGAGAAATAACGGTGATTCCATAATGGAGGAGAGAAAACGGTGATTCCATAATGGAGGGGAGATAACGGTGATTCCATAATGGAGGAGAGATAACAGTGATTTCACAATGGAGGTGTGATAAGTTTGATTCCATAATAGAGGAGACGTAAGTGTGATTCCGTAATGGTGGAGAGGCAACGGTGATTCCATAATGGAGGAGAGATAACGGTGATTCCATAATCGAGAAGAGAAATCTGTGATTCCATAATGACAAAGAGATAACAGTGATTCCATAATGACTGAGAGATAACGGTGATTGTATAATTAAGGAGAGATAACGGTGATTCCATAATGGTGGAGAGATAACGGTGATTCCATAATGGAGGATAGGTAACGCTGATTCCATAATGGAGGAGAGATAACGGTGATTCCATAATGGAGGATGGATAACGGTGATTCCACAATGCAGGTGGAATCAATGGTTCCACAATGCACACCTCCATTTCACAATGGAGGTGTGATAAGTTTGATTCCATAATAGAGGAGACGTAAGTGTGATTCCGTAATGGTGGAGAGGTAACGGTGATTCCATAATGGAGGAGAGATAACGGTGATTCCATAATGACTGAGAGATAACGGTGATTCCATAATGGTGGAGAGATAACGGTGATTCCATAATGGAGGATAGGTAACGCTGATTCCATAATGGAGGAGAGATAACGGTGATTCCATAATGGAGGATGGATAACGGTGATTCCACAATGCAGGTGTGATAACGTTGATTCCATAATGGAGGAGACATAATTGTGATTCCACAATGGAGAAGACATAAGTGTGATTCCATAATGGTGGAGCGATTATGGTGATTCCATAATGGGGGAGAGATAACGGTGATTCCATAATGGTGGAGAGATAACGGTGATTCCATAATGACTAAGAGAAAACGGTGGTTCCATAATGGAGGATAGATAACGGTGGTTCCATAATGGAGGATAGATAACGGTGATTCCATAATGGAGGAGACATAAGTGTGATTCCACAATGGTGGAGAGATAACGGTGATTCCATAATGGAGGTTACATAACGGTGATTCCATAATGGAGGAGAGATAGCGGTAATTCCATAATGGAGGATAGATAACGGTGATTCCATAATGGAGGACAAATAACGTTGATTCCACAATGGAGGTGTGATAACTTTGATTCCATAATGGAGGAGACATAAGTGTGATTCAATAATTGTGGAGAGATAATGGTGATTCCATAATGGTGGAGAGACGATGATGATTCCATAATGGAGGAGAGTAATCGGTGATTTCATAATCGAGAAGAGAAATCGGTGATTCCATAATGACAAAGAGATAACAGTGATTCCATAATGACTAAGAGATAACGGTGATTCCATAATGGAGGAGAGATAACTGTGATTCCATAATGGAGAATAGATAACGGTGATTCCATAATGGAGGAGAGATAACAGTGATTCCACAATGGAGGTGTGATAAGTTTGATTCCATAATGGAGGAGACGTAAGTGTGATTCCGTAATGGTGGAGAGGTAACGGTGATTCCATAATGGAGGAGAGATAACGGTGATTCCATAATCGAGAAGAGAAATCGGTGATTCCATAATAACAAAGAGATAACAGTGATTCCATATTCACTGAGAGATAACGGTGATTGTATAATTAAGGAGAGATAACGGTGATTCCATAATGGAGGAGAGACAACGGTGATTCCATAATGGAGGGGAGATAACGGTGATTCCATAATGGAGGGGAGATAACGGTGATTCTATAATGACTAAGAGATAACGGTGGTTCCATAATGGAGGATAGATAACGGTGATTCCATAATGGAGGAGACGTAAGTGTGATTCCGTAATGGTGGAGAGATAACGGTGATTCCATAATGGAGGATAGGTAACACTGATTCCATAATGGAGGAGAGATAACGGTGATTCCATAATGGAGGAGAGATAACGGTGATTCCACAATGCAGGTGTGATAACTTTGATTCCATAATGGAGGTGTGAGAACTTTGATTCCATAATGGAGGTGTGAGAACTTTGATTCCATAATGGCGGAGATATAAGTGTGATTCCATAATGGAGGTGTGAGAACTTTGATTCCATAATGGAGGTGTGAGAACTTTGATTCCATAATGCAGGTGTGAGAACTTTGATTCCATAATGGCGGAGAGATAATGGTGATTCCATAATGGTGGAGTGTAATCGGTGATTCCATAATCGAGAGGAGAAATCGGTGATTCCATAATGACTGAGAGATAACGGTGATTCTATATATGAGGAGAGATAACGGTGATTCCATAATGGAGGAGAAATAACGGTGATTCCATAATGGAGGAGAGAAAACGGTGATTCCATAATGGAGGGGAGATAACGGTGATTCCATAATGGAGGAGAGATAACAGTGATTTCACAATGGAGGTGTGATAGGTTTGATTCCATAATAGAGGAGACGTAAGTGTGATTCCGTAATGGTGGAGAGGTAACGGTGATTCCATAATGGAGGAGAGATAACGGTGATTCCATAATCGAGAAGAGAAATCTGTGATTCCATAATGACAAAGAGATAACAGTGATTCCATAACGACTGAGAGATAACGGTGATTCCATAATGGTGGAGAGATAACGGTGATTCCATAATGGAGGATAGGTAACGCTGATTCCATAATGGAGGAGAGATAACGGTGATTCCATATCGGAGGATAGATAACGGTGATTCCATAATGGAGGAGACATAAGTGTGATTCCATAATGGTGGAGAGATAACGGTGATTCCATAATGGAGGTTACATAACGGTGATTCCATAATGGAGGAGAGATAGCGGTAATTCCATAATGGAGGACAAATAACGTTGATTCCACAATGGAGGTGTGATAACTTTGATTCCATAATGGAGGAGACATAAGTGTGATTCAATAATTGTGGAGAGATAATGGTGATTCCATAATGGTGGAGAGACGATGATGATTCCATAATGGAGGAGAGTAATCGGTGATTTCATAATCGAGCATAATCGAGAAGAGAAATCGGTGATTCCATAATGACAAAGAGATAACAGTTATTCCATAATGACTAAGAGATAACGGTGATTCTATAATTGAGGAGAGATAACGGTGATTTCATAATGGAGGAGAGATAACGGTGATTCCATAATGGAGGGGAGATAACGGTGATTCCATAATGACTAAGAGAAAACGGTGGTTCCGTTATGGAGGATAGATAACGGTGATTCCATAATGGAGGATTGGTAACGCTGATTCCATAATGGAGGAGAGATAACGATGATTCCATAATTGAGGATGGATAACGGTGATTCCACAATGCAGGTGTGATTACTTTGATTCCACAATGGAGGAGACATAAGTGTGATTCCATAATGGTGGTGAGATAACGGTGATTCCACAATGGAGTTGTGATAACTTTGATTCCATAATGGGGGAGAGATAACGGTGATTCCATAATGGTGGAGAGATAACGGTGATTCCATAATGACTAAGAGATAACGGTGGTTCCATAATGGAGGATAGATAACTGTGATTCCTTAATGGAGGAGACATAAGTGTGATTCCGTAATGGTGGAGAGATAACGGTGATTCCATAATGGAGGATAGATGACGGTGATTTCATAATGGAGGAGAGATAACGATGATTCCACAATGGAGGTGTGATAACTTTCATTCCATAATGGAGGAGACATAAGTGTGATTCCATAATGGTGGAGAGATTACGGTGATTCCACAATGGAGGTGAGATAACTTTGATTCCTTAATGGGGGAGAGATAACGGTGATTCCATAATGTTGGAGAGATAACGGTGATTCCATAATGACTGAGAGATAATGGTGATTCCATAATGGAGGAGAGATGACGGTGATTCCGTAATGGAGGAGAGATAACGGTGATTCCATAACGGAGGTGTGAGAACTTTGATTCCATAATGGCGGAGACATAATTGTGATTTTATAATTGTGGCGAGATAATGGTTATTCCATAATGGTGGAGAGACTATGATGATTCCATAATGGAGGAGAGTATTCGGTGATTCCATAATGGAGGAGAGATAACGGTGATTCCATAATGGAGGGGAGATAACGGTGATTCCATACTGACTAAGAGATAACGGTGATTCCATAATGACTAAGAGATAACGGTGGTTCCATAATGGAGGATAGATAACGGTGATTCCATAATGGAGGAGACATAAGTGTGATTCCGTAATGGTGGGGAGATAGCGGTGATTCCATAATGGAGGATAGATAACGTTGATTCCACAATGGAGATGTGATAACTTTGATTCCATAATGGAGGAGATATAAGTGTGATTCCATAATGGTGGAGAGATTATTAAGATTCCATAATGGTGGAGAGACTATGATGACTCCATAATGGAGGAGAGTAATCGGTGATTCCATAATCGAGAAGGGAAATCGGTGATTCCATAATGACAAAGAGATAACAGTGATTCCATAATGACTGAGACATAACGGTGATTCTATAATTGAGGAGAGATAACGGTAAATCCATAATGGAGGAGAGATAACGGTGATTCCATAATGGAGGAGAGATAACGGTGATTCCATAATGACTAAGAGATAACGGTGGTTCCATAATGGAGGAGACATAAGTGTGATTCCGTAATGGTGGGGAGATAACGGTGATTCCATAATGGAGGATAGGTAACGGTGATTCCATAATGGAGGATGGATGACGGTGATTCCATAATGGAGGAGAGATAACGGTGATTCCACAATGCAGGTGTGATAACTTTGATTCCATAATGGAGGAGACATAAGTGTGATTCCATAATGGTGGAGACATTATGGTGATTTTATAATGGTGGAGAGATAACGGGGATTCCACAATGCAGGTGTGATAACTTTGATTCCATAATGGGGGAGAGATAACGGTGATTCCATAATGGTGGAGAGATAACGGTGATTCCATAATGACTAAGAGATAACGGTGGTTCCATAATGGAGGATAGATAACGGTGATTCCATAATGGAGGAGACATAAGTGTGATTCCATAATGGTGGAGAGATAACGGTGATTCCATAATGGAGTTTAGATAACGGTGATTCCATAATGGAGGGGAGATAACGGTGATTCCATAATGGAGGAGAGATAACGTTGATTCCACAATGGAGATGTGATAACTTTGATTCCATAATGGAGGAGATATAAGTGTGATTCCATAATGGTGGAGAGATTATTAAGATTCCATAATGGTGGAGAGACTATGATGATTCCATAATGGAGGAGAGTAATCGGTGATTTCATAATCGAGCATAATCGAGAAGAGAAATCGGTGATTCCATAATGACAAAGAGATAACAGTGATTCCATAATGACTAAGAGATAACGGTAATTCTATAATTGAGGAGAGATAACGGTGATTTCATAATGGAGGAGAGATAACGGTGATTCCATAATGGAGGGGAGATAACGGTGATTCCATAATGACTAAGAGAAAACGGTGGTTCCATTATGGAGGATAGATAACGGTGATTCCATAATGGAGGATTGGTAACGCTGATTCCATAATGGAGGAGAGATAACGGTGATTCCATAATTGAGGATGGATAACGGTGATTCCACAATGCAGGTGTGATTACTTTGATTCCACAATGGAGGAGACATAAGTGTGATTCCATAATGGTGGAGGGATTATGGAGTTTCCATAATGGTGGTGAGATAACGGTGATTCCACAATGGAGTTGTGATAACTTTGATTCCATAATGGGGGAGAGATAACGGTGATTCCATAATGGTGGAGAGATAACGGTGATTCCATAATGACTAAGAGATAACGGTAGTTCCATAATGGAGGATAGATAACTGTGATTCCTTAATGGAGAAGACATAAGTGTGATTCCGTAATGGTGGAGAGATAACGGTGATTCCATAATGGAGGTTAGATGACGGTGATTTCATAATGGAGGAGAGATAACGATGATTCCACAATGGAGGTGTGATAACTTTCATTCCATAATGGAGGAGACATAAGTGTGATTCCATAATGGTGGAGAGATTACGGTGATTCCACAATGGAGGTGAGATAACTTTGATTCCTTAATGGGGGAGAGATAACGGTGATTCCATAATGTTGGAGAGATAACGGTGATTCCATAATGACTGAGAGATAATGGTGATTCCATAATGGAGGAGAGATGACGGTGATTCCGTAATGGAGGAGAGATAACGGTGATTCCATAACGGAGGTGTGAGATCTTTGATTCCATAATGGCGGAGACATAATTGTGATTTTATAATTGTGGCGAGATAACGGTGATTCCATAATTGAGGATGGATAACGGTGATTCCACAATGCAGGTGTGATTACTTTGATTCCACAATGGAGGAGACATAAGTGTGATTCCATAATGGTGGAGGGATTATGGAGTTTCCATAATGGTGGTGAGATAACGGTGATTCCACAATGGAGTTGTGATAACTTTGATTCCATAATGGGGGAGAGATAACGGTGATTCCATAATGGTGGAGAGATAACGGTGATTCCATAATGACTAAGAGATAACGGTAGTTCCATAATGGAGGATAGATAACTGTGATTCCTTAATGGAGGAGACATAAGTGTGATTCCGTAATGGTGGAGAGATAACGGTGATTCCATAATGGAGGTTAGATGACGGTGATTTCATAATGGAGGAGAGATAACGATGATTCCACAATGGAGGTGTGATAACTTTCATTCCATAATGGAGGAGACATAAGTGTGATTCCATAATGGTGGAGAGATTACGGTGATTCCACAATGGAGGTGAGATAACTTTGATTCCTTAATGGGGGAGAGATAACGGTGATTCCATAATGTTGGAGAGATAACGGTGATTCCATAATGACTGAGAGATAATGGTGATTCCATAATGGAGGAGAGATGACGGTGATTCCGTAATGGAGGAGAGATAACGGTGATTCCATAACGGAGGTGTGAGAACTTTGATTCCATAACGGCGGAGACATAATTGTGATTTTATAATTGTGGCGAGATAATGGTTATTCCATAATGGTGGAGAGACTATGATGATTCCATAATGGAGGAGAGTATTTGGTGATTCCATAATGGAGGAGAGATAACGGTGATTCCATAATGGAGGGGAGATAACGGTGATTCCATAATGACTAAGAGATAACGGTGGTTCCATAATGGAGGATAGATAACGGTGATTCCATAATGGAGAAGACATAAGTGTGATTCCGTAATGGTGGGGAGATAGCGGTGATTCCATAATGGAGGATAGATAACGTTGATTCCACAATGGAGATGTGATAACTTTGATTCCATAATGGAGGAGATATAAGTGTGATTCCATAATGGTGGAGAGATTATTAAGATTCCATAATGGTGGAGAGACTATGATGATTCCATAATGGAGGAGAGTAATCGGTGATTCCATAATCGAGAAGAGAAATCGGTGATTCCATAATGACAAAGAGATAACAGTGATTCCATAATGACTGAGAGATAACGGTGATTCTATAATTGAGGAGAGATAACGGTAAATCCATAATGGAGGAGAGATAACGGTGATTCCATAATGGAGGAGAGATAACGGTGATTCCATAATGGAGGAGAGATAACGGTGATTCCATAATGACTAAGAGATAACGGTGATTCCATAATGACTAAGAGATAACGGTGGTTCCATAATGGAGGAGACATAAGTGTGATTCCGTAATGGTGGGGAGATAACGGTGATTCCATAATGGAGGATAGGTAACGGTGATTCCATAATGGAGGATGGATGACGGTGATTCCATAGTGGAGGAGAGATAACGGTGATTCCACAATGCAGGTGTGATAACTTTGATTCCATAATGGAGGAGACATAAGTGTGATTCCATAATGGTGGAGAGATTATGGTGATTTTATAATGGTGGAGAGATAACGGGGATTCCACAATGCAGGTGTGATAACTTTGATTCCATAATGGGGGAGAGATAACGGTGATTCCATAATGGAGGAGAGATGACGGTGATTCCGTAATGGAGGAGAGATAACGGTGATTCCATAACGGAGGTGTGAGAACTTTGATTCCATAATGGCGGAGACATAATTGTGATTTTATAATTGTGGCGAGATAACGGTGATTCCATAATTGAGGATGGATAACGGTGATTCCACAATGCAGGTGTGATTACTTTGATTCCACAATGGAGGAGACATAAGTGTGATTCCATAATGGTGGAGGGATTATGGAGTTTCCATAATGGTGGTGAGATAACGGTGATTCCACAATGGAGTTGTGATAACTTTGATTCCATAATGGGGGAGAGATAACGGTGATTCCATAATGGTGGAGAGATAACGGTGATTCCATAATGACTAAGAGATAACGGTAGTTCCATAATGGAGGATAGATAACTGTGATTCCTTAATGGAGGAGACATAAGTGTGATTCCGTAATGGTGGAGAGATAACGGTGATTCCATAATGGAGGTTAGATGACGGTGATTTCATAATGGAGGAGAGATAACGATGATTCCACAATGGAGGTGTGATAACTTTCATTCCATAATGGAGGAGACATAAGTGTGATTCCATAATGGTGGAGAGATTACGGTGATTCCACAATGGAGGTGAGATAACTTTGATTCCTTAATGGGGGAGAGATAACGGTGATTCCATAATGTTGGAGAGATAACGGTGATTCCATAATGACTGAGAGATAATGGTGATTCCATAATGGAGGAGAGATGACGGTGATTCCGTAATGGAGGAGAGATAACGGTGATTCCATAACGGAGGTGTGAGAACTTTGATTCCATAATGGCGGAGACATAATTGTGATTTTATAATTGTGGCGAGATAATGGTTATTCCATAATGGTGGAGAGACTATGATGATTCCATAATGGAGGAGAGTATTCGGTGATTCCATAATGGAGGAGAGATAACGGTGATTCCATAATGGAGGGGAGATAACGGTGATTCCATAATGACTAAGAGATAACGGTGGTTCCATAATGGAGGATAGATAACGGTGATTCCATAATGGAGGAGACATAAGTGTGATTCCGTAATGGTGGGGAGATAGCGGTGATTCCATAATGGAGGATAGATAACGTTGATTCCACAATGGAGATGTGATAACTTTGATTCCATAATGGAGGAGATATAAGTGTGATTCCATAATGGTGGAGAGATTATTAAGATTCCATAATGGTGGAGAGACTATGATGATTCCATAATGGAGGAGAGTAATCGGTGATTCCATAATCGAGAAGAGAAATCGGTGATTCCATAATGACAAAGAGATAACAGTGATTCCATAATGACTGAGAGATAACGGTGATTCTATAATTGAGGAGAGATAACGGTAAATCCATAATGGAGGAGAGATAACGGTGATTCCATAATGGAGGAGAGATAACGGTGATTCCATAATGGAGGAGAGATAACGGTGATTCCATAATGACTAAGAGATAACGGTGATTCCATAATGACTAAGAGATAACGGTGGTTCCATAATGGAGGAGACATAAGTGTGATTCCGTAATGGTGGGGAGATAACGGTGATTCCATAATGGAGGATAGGTAACGGTGATTCCATAATGGAGGATGGATGACGGTGATTCCATAGTGGAGGAGAGATAACGGTGATTCCACAATGCAGGTGTGATAACTTTGATTCCATAATGGAGGAGACATAAGTGTGATTCCATAATGGTGGAGAGATTATGGTGATTTTATAATGGTGGAGAGATAACGGGGATTCCACAATGCAGGTGTGATAACTTTGATTCCATAATGGGGGAGAGATAACGGTGATTCCATAATGGTGGAGAGATAACGGTGATTCCATAATGACTAAGAGATAACGGTGGTTCCATAATGGAGGATAGATAACGGTGATTCCATAATGGAGGAGACAAAAGTGTGATTCCATAATGGTGGAGAGATAACGGTGATTCCATAATGGAGTTTAGATAACGGTGATTCCATAATGGAGGGGAGATAACGGTGATTCCATAATGGAGGAGAGATAACGTTGATTCCACAATGGAGATGTGATAACTTTGATTCCATAATGGAGGAGATATAAGTGTGATTCCATAATGGTGGAGAGATTATTAAGATTCCATAATGGTGGAGAGACTATGATGATTCCATAATGGAGGAGAGTAATCGGTGATTCCATAATCTAGAAGAGAAATCGGTGATTCCATAATGACAAAGAGATAACAGTGATTCCATAATGACTGAGAGATAACGGTGATTCTATAATTGAGGAGAGATAACGGTAAATCCATAATGGAGGAGAGATCACGGTGATTCCATAATGGAGGAGAGATAACGGTGATTCCATAATGGAGGGGAGATAACGGTAATTCCATAATGACGAACAGATAACGGTGGTTCCATAATGGAGGAGAGATGACGGTGATTCCATAATGGAGGTGTGAGAACCTTGATTCCATAATCGAGGTGTGAGAACTTTGATTCCATAATGGAGGTGTAAGAACTTTGATTCCATAATGGAGGTGTGAGAACTTTGATTCCATAATGGAGGTGTGAGAACTTTGATTCCTTAACGGAGGTGTGAGAACTTTGATTCCATAATGGCGGAGACATAAGTCTGATTCCATAATTGTGGAGAGATAATGGTGATTCCATAATGGTGGAGAGACTATGATGATTCCATAATCGAGAAGAGAAATCGGTGATTCCATAATGACAAAGAGATAACAGTGATTCCATAATGACTAAGAGATAACGGTGATTCTATAATTGAGGAGAGATAACGGTGATTCCATAATGGAGGAGAGATAACGGTGATTCCATAATGGAGGGGAGATAACGGTAATTCCATAATGACTAAGAGAAAACGGTGATTCCATAATGACTAAGAGAAAACGGTGATTCCATAGTGGAGGAGACATAAGTGTGATTCCGTAATGATGGAGAGATAACGGTGGTTCCATAATGGAGGATAGGTAACGCTGATTCCATAATGGAGGAGAGATGATGGTGATTCCATAATGGAGGATGGATAACGGTGGTTCCATAATGGAGGATAGATAACGGTGATTCCATAATGGAGGAGACATAAGTGTGACTCCGTAATGGTGGAGAGATAACGGTGATTCCATAATGGAGGTTAGATAACGGTGATTCCATAATGGAGGAGAGATAACGGTGATTCCATAATGGAGAATAGATAACGGTGATTCCATAATGGAGGAGAGATAACGGTGATTCCATAATGACTAAGAGACAACGGTGGTTCCATAATGGATGATAGATAACGGTAATTCCGTAATGGTGGAGAGATAACGGTGATTCCGTAATGGAGGATAGGTAACGCTGATTCCATAATGGAGGAGAGATAACGGTGATTCCATAATGGAGGATGGATAACGGTGATTCCATAATGGACGAGAGATAACGGTGATTCCACAATGCAGGTGTGATAACGTTGATTCCATAATGGTGGAGACATAATTGTGATTCCATAAGGGAGGAGAGATAACGGTGATTCCATAATGGGGGATAGATAACGGTGATTCCATAATGGAGGAGACATAACTGTGATTCCATAATGGAGAATAGATAACGGTGATTCCATAATGGAGGAGAGATAACAGTGATTCCACAATGGAGGTGTGATAAGTTTGATTCCATAATGGAGGAGACGTAAGTGTGATTCCGTAATGGTGGAGAGGTAACGGTGATTCCATAATGGAGGAGAGATAACGGTGATTCCATAATCGAGAAGAGAAATCGGTGATTCCATAATGACAAAGAGATAACAGTGATTCCATAATGACTGAGAGATAACGGTGATTGTATAATTAAGGAGAGATAACGGTGATTCCATAATGGTGGAGAGACAACGGTGATTCCATAATGGAGGGGGAGATAACGGTGATTCCATAATGGAGGGGAGATAACGGTGATTCTATAATGACTAAGAGATAACGGTGGTTCCATAATGGAGGATAGATAACGGTGATTCCATAATGGAGGAGAGACAACGGTGATTCCATAATGGAGGGGAGATAACGGTGATTCCATAATGGAGGAGAGATAACGGTGATTCCACAATGCAGGTGTGATAACTTTGATTCCATAATGGACGTGTGAGAACTTTGATTCCATAATGGAGGTGTGAGAACTTTGATTGCATAATGCAGGTGTGAGAACTTTGATTCCATAATGGCGGAGAGATAATGGTGATTCCATAATGGTGGAGTGTAATCGGTGATTCCATAATCGAGAAGAGAAATCGGTGATTCCATAATGGAGGAGAAATAACGGTGATTCCATAATGGAGGAGAGAAAACGGTGATTCCATAATGGAGGGGAGATAACGGTGATTCCATAATGGAGGAGAGATAACAGTGATTTCACAATGGAGGTGTGATAAGTTTGATTCCAATATAGAGGAGACGTAAGTGTGATTCCGTAATGGTGGAGAGGCAACGGTGATTCCATAATGGAGGAGAGATAACGGTGATTCCATAATCGAGAAGAGAAATCTGTGATTCCATAATGACAAAGAGATAACAGTGATTCCATAATGACTGAGAGATAACGGTGATTGTATAATTAAGGAGAGATAACGGTGATTTTATAATGGTGGAGAGATAACGGTGATTCCATAATGGAGGATAGGTAACGCTGATTCCATAATGGAGGAGAGATAACGGTGATTCCATAATGGAGGATGGATAACGGTGATTCCACAATGCAGGTGTGATAACGTTGATTCCATAATGGAGGAGACATAATTGTGATTCCACAATGGAGGAGACATAAGTGTGATTCCATAATGGTGGAGAGATTATGGTGATTCCATAATGGGGGAGAGATAACGGTGATTCCATAATGGTGGAGAGATAACGGTGATTCCATAATGGAGGTTACATAACGGTGATTCCATAATGGAGGAGAGATAGCGGTAATTCCATAATGGAGGATAGATAACGGTGATTCCATAATGGAGGACAAATAACGTTGATTCCACAATGGAGGTGTGATAACTTTGATTCCATAATGGAGGAGACATAAGTGTGATTCAATAATTGTGGAGAGATAATGGTGATTCCATAATGGTGGAGAGACGATGATGATTCCATAATGGAGGAGAGTAATATGTTATTTCATAATCGAGAAGAGAAATCGGTGATTCCATAATGACAAAGAGATAACAGTGATTCCATAATGACTAAGAGATAACGGTGATTCTATAATTGAGGAGAGATAACGGTGATTCCATAATGGAGGAGAGATAACTGTGATTCCATAATGGAGAATAGATAACGGTGATTCCATAATGGAGGAGAGATAACTGTGATTCCATAATGGAGAATAGATAACGGTGATTCCATAATGGAGGAGAGATAACAGTGATTCCACAATGGAGGTGTGATAAGTTTGATTCCATAATGGAGGAGACGTAAGTGTGATTCCATAATCGAGAAGAGAAATCGGTGATTCCATAATGACAAAGAGATAACAGTGATTCCATAATGACTGAGAGATAACGGTGATTGTATAATTAAGGAGAGATAACGGTGATTCCATAATGGAGGAGAGACAACGGTGATTCCATAATGGAGGGGAGATAACGGTGATTCCATAATGGAGGGGAGATAACGGTGATTCTATAATGACTAAGAGATAACGGTGGTTCCATAATGGAGGATAGATAACGGTGATTCCATAATGGAGGAGACATAAGTGTGATTCCGTAATGGTGGAGAGATAACGGTGATTCCATAATGGAGGATAGGTAACACTGATTCCATAATGGAGGAGAGATAACGGTGATTCCATAATGGAGGATAGGTAACACTGATTCCATAATGGAGGAGAGATAACGTTGATTCCACAATGGAGATGTGATAACTTTGATTCCATAATGGAGGAGATATAAGTGTGATTCCATAATGGTGGAGAGATTATTAAGATTCCATAATGGTGGAGAGACTATGATGATTCCGTAATGGAGGAGAGTAATCGGTGATTCCATAATCGAGAAGAGAAATCGGTGATTCCATAATGACAAAGAGATAACAGTGATTCCATAATGACTGAGAGATAACGGTGATTCTATAATTGAGGAGAGATAACGGTAAATCCATAATGGAGGAGAGATAACGGTGATTCCATAATGACTAAGAGATAACGGTGGTTCCATAATGGAGGATAGATAACGGTGATTCCATAATGGTGGAGAGATAACGGGGATTCCACAATGCAGGTGTGATAACTTTGATTCCATAATGGGGGAGACATAACGGTGATTCCATAATGGTGGAGAGATAACGGTGATTCCATAATGACTAAGAGATAACGGTGATTCCATAATGACTAAGAGATAACGGTGGTTCCATAATGGAGGAGACATAAGTGTGATTCCATAATGGTGGAGAGATAACGGTGATTCCATAATGGAGTTTAGATAACGGTGATTCCATAATGGAGGGGAGATAGCGGTGATTCCATAATGGAGGATAGATAACGGTGATTCCATAATGGAGGAGAGATAAGGTTGATTCCACAATGGAGATGTGATAACTTTGATTCCATAATGGAGGAGATATAAGTGTGATTCCATAATGGTGGAGAGACTATGATGATTCCATAATGGAGAGTAATTGGTGATTCCATAATCGAGAAGAGAAATCGTTGATTCCATAATGACAAAGAGATAACAGTGATTCCATAATGACTGAGAGATAACGGTGATTCTATAATTGAGGAGAGATAACGGTAAATCCATAATGGAGGAGAGATAACGGTGATTCCATAATGGAGGAGAGATAAAGGTGATTCCATAATGGAGAGGAGATAACGGTAATTCCATAATGACGAACAGATAACGGTGGTTCCATAATGGAGGAGAGATGACGGTGATTCCATAATGGAGAAGAGATAACGGTGATTCCATAATGGAGGTGTGAGAACATTGATTCCATAACTAGGTTTGAGAACTTTGATTCCATAATGGCGGAGACATAAGTCTGATTCCATAATTGTGGAGAGATAATGGTGATTCCATAATGATGGAGAGACTATGATGATTCCATAATCGAGAAGAGAAATCGATGATTCCATAATGACTAAGAGATAACGGTGATTCTATAATTGAGGAGAGATAACGGTGATTCCATAATGGAGGAGAGATAACGGTGATTCCATAATGGAGGGGAGATAACGGTGATTCCATAATGACTAAGAGAAAACGGTGATTCCATAATGGAGGAGACATAAGTGTGATTCCGTAATGATGGAGAGATAACGGTGGTTCCATATTGGAGGATAGGTAACGCTAATTCCATAATGGAGGAGAGATAACGGTGATTCCGTAATGGAGGATGGATAACGGTGATTCCATAATGGAGGAGAGATAACGGTGATTCCACAATGCAGGTGTGATAACTTTGATACCACAATGGAGGAGATATAAGTGTGATTCCATAGTGGTGGAGAGATAACGGTGATTCCACAATGGAGTTGTGATAACTTTGATTCCAAAATGGGGGAGACATAACGGTGATTCCATAATGACTAAGAGACAACGGTGGTTCCATAATGGAGGATAGATAACGGTGATTCCATAATGGAGGAGACATAAGTGTGATTCCGTAATGGTGGATAGATAACGGTGATTCCATAATGGAGGTTAGATAACGTTGATTCCATAATGGAGGAGAGATAACGGTGATGCCATAATGGAGGAGACATAAGTGTGATTCCATAATGGAGGAGACATAAATGTGATTCCATAATGGTGGAGAGATTACGGTGATTCCATAATGGTGGAGAGATTACGGTGATTCCATAATGGTGGAGAGATAACGGTGATTCCACAATGGAGGTGTGATAACTTTGATTCCTTAATGGGGGAGAGATAACTGTGATTCCATAATGTTGGAGAGATAACGGTGATTCCATAATGACTAAGAGATAATGGTGATTCCATAATGGAGGAGAGATGACGGTGATTTCATAATGGAGGAGAGATAACGGTGATTCCATAATGGAGGTGTGACAACTTTGATTCCATAATGGGGGTGTGAGAACTTTGATTCCATAACGGCGGAGACATAATTGTGATTTTATAATTGTAGAGAGATAATGGTTATTCCATAATGGTGGAGAACTATGATGATTCCATAATGGAGGAGAGTAATCGGTGATTCCATAATCGAGAAGAGAAATCTGTGATTCCATAATGACAAAGAGATAACAGTGATTCTATAATGACTGAGAGATAACGGTGATTCTATAATTGAGGAGAGGTAACGGTGATTCCACAATGGAGGTGTGATAACTTTGATTCCTTAATGGGGGAGAGATAACGGTGATTCCATAATGACTAAGAGATAATGGTGATTCCATAATGGAGGAGAGATGACGGTGATTTAATAATGGAGGAGAGATAACGGTGATTCCATAATGGAGGAGACATAAGTGTGATTCCGTAATGGTGGAGAGATAACGGTGATTCCATAATAGAGGTTAGATAACGGTGATTCCATAATGGAGGAGAGATAACGGTGATTCCATAATGGAGGAGAGATAACGGTGATTCCATAATGGGGGAGAGATAACGGTGATTCCACAATGGAGGTGTGATAACTTTGATTCCATAATGGAGTAGACATAAGTGTGATTCCATAATGGAGGAGACATAAGTGTGATTCCATAATGGTGGAGAGATTACGGTGATTCCATAATGGTGGAGAGATAACGGTGATTCCACAATGGAGGTATGATAACTTGGATTCCATAATGGAGGAGACACAAGTGTGATTCCATAATGGAGGAGACATAAGTGTGATTCCATAATGGTGGAGAGATTACGGTGATTCCTTAATGGGGGAGAGATAACGGTTATTCCATAATGTTGGAGAGATAACGGTGATTCCATAATTACTAAGAGATAATGGTGATTCCATAATGGAGGAGAGATGACGGTGATTTCATAATGGAGGAGAGATAACGGTGATTCCATAATGGAGGAGAGATAACGGTGATTCCATAATGGAGGTGTGACAACTTTGATTCCATAATGGAGGTGTGAGAACTTTGATTCCATAATGGCGGACACATAATTGTGATTTTATAATTTTTTTTTTTTTTTTTTTTTTTTTTTAATTATATAAATCAAATTTATTGTTATCATATAACAGTACAAAAAGAAAAAATTTACCAAGGAGTCAATCAAAAAAATGACCCATTCTGGTAAATGCTAGTAAAGATTAGTATGGAAAACAGAATAGTCAACTAAAAAAAAAAAAATCAAAATTATTCAAATTAAAATAAAAATTAATGGCAACAGAGGAGTGCAATTTAAAAACAGTTCTACATGCTGCAACTAAAAATATAATTTTTTTAGATGTTGGAATGAAAGCAAAAACGACTAGATGCAGCATGTAGTTAAATTAAACTGTTACGTTATTTAAGGATTATATGAGCAACAGAAATAACATTAAAACAAATTTTCTATACCATCTAGTGAGAATATGTATTGCTTGACACACTTTTTAAAGGATGATAAATTAGTATTGTGAGTGATTTCTGGTGGTAATGTATTGTAGAATTTTGGGATAAGGTAAGTAAAATGTTTCTTCAACAGTGTTTTATGAGGCAGCGGAAGTGAATACATATTATTTAATCGATTTGAAGATCGAGATGTATTTAAAGGCAAGGAGAATTGACCTTTGAATAGGAGGAGAATAGATTTATAGAAATATAATTGACGTAATGTAAGTATTCCAAGATGTTGATGAAGTTGTATTGATGGTGTAGTAAAGTTATTTGTGATGATTCTAATTATTCTCTTATGGAGGCTGATTATAGGGTAAAGGGTTGAAAGGTAGTCAGAACCCCAGACAGTTAGACCATATAGCAGGAGTGAGTGAAACAAGGAATAATAAAGGATTAATAAAAACGACTGATTCAAGTAGGATTTGAGATAGTAAAATTTATAAATTGCTAGTCGTAGTCTTTTTTGTAAGTACTTGATATGACTCTTCCATTTAAGATTGTGATCAATATATACTCCAAGGTATTTAATTGTAGTAACTTGTTCGAGACATGAACAATTACAATCAGAATTAATAGTACAATTGCAATTATGGAAAATTAAATTAGGGTGAAAGTGAGTGTTAGATTGGGAAGAGAAATTTATAAACTTAGTTTTTGATGTATTTATCTGAAGGTCG
The DNA here is from genome assembly GCF_987345545.1 of Pholcus phalangioides. Lineage (NCBI taxonomy): Eukaryota > Metazoa > Arthropoda > Arachnida > Araneae > Pholcidae > Pholcus > Pholcus phalangioides. The sequence continues at coordinate 16,899,767 of NW_028301616.1, read as the reverse complement.
TTAGCAACAAACCACTTTCGGATTTTAATTAAATCAGTATTGATTAGGTTAGTAAGAGATTCAAAATCATCAGATGAGTAAAGTAATACTGTGTCATCGGCGAAAGTTATGATATTGCCATTTATGTTTCAATTACATAAATCATTTATGAATATTAAAAATAATAATGGTCCCAATACAGATCCCTGAGGGACGCCTTTCACTATTTCCAATGGGGTGCTAAGGCTATTGTGAATTTTGACTGATTGTGTTCTATTAGTTAAAAAAAAAGCAATTAGATTCAGAGTATTACCTCTGATTCCGATATATGACAACTTATTGAGTAATATATGATGATTCACGCTATCAAATGCTTTTCTTATATCAAGAAATATTGCAATGGTTTTTTTAGATTTATCAATATTTTCAGCGATAAATTTAGTAAATGTTAGTAGAGCAACTTCTGTGTTTTTATTAGGAAGGAATCCAAACTGGTTGTTAGAAAAGAAACTGAAATGTGACAAGAAAGAAAAAATTCTATTTTTGATAATTGTTTCAAATATTTTTGAGATAGAGGGTAGAACTGAGATTGGTCTGAAGTTGTTAAAATCATTGGGATCTCCAGATTTATAAATAGGTGTTACGATAGCTGATTTTAAAGACCTCGGGAATATACCATTAGCCATACATATATTTATTAAATCTGAGAGAGTATTCAAAATATTATATGGTAGAATTTTCAAGACCTTGGTATTGATTGTTTCTGCAAAGGATCCAGAAGTGGGTAATTTTTTAATAATTGTCAAGATTTCATCAGCAGTTGTTGGAAAAAGGTATATTGAGTGAGAATTCGATTTCATGCATTGCTTAAAATAATGGGATATTGAGAGATAATGGTTATCCCATAATGGTGGAGAGGCTATGATGATTCCATAATGGAGGAGAGTAATGGGTGATTCCATAATCGATAAGAGAAATCTGTGATTTAATAATGAGAAAGAGATAACAGTGATTCCATAATGACTGAGAGATAACGGTGATTCTATGATTGAGGAGAGATATCGGTGATTCCACAGTGGAGGTGTGATAACTTTGATTCCTTAATGGGGGAGAGATAATGGTGATTCCATAATGACTAAGAGATAATGGTGATTCCATAATGGAAGAAAGATGACGGTGATTTCGTAATAGAGGAGAGATAACGGTGATTCCATAATGGAGGAGATATAACGGTGATTCCATAATGGAGGTGTGACAACTTTGATTCCATACTGGCGGAGACATAATTGTGATTTTATAACTGTTGAGAGATAATGGTTATTCCATAATGGTGGAGAGACTATGATGATTCCATAATGGAGGAGAGTAATCGGTGATTCCATAATCGAGAAGAGAAATCGGTGATTCCATAATGACAAAGAGATAACAGTGATTCCATAATGACTAAGAGATAACGGTGGTTCCATAATGGAGGATAGATAACAGTGATTTTTAATGGTGGAGAGATAACGGTGATTCCATAATGGAGGATAGGTAACGCTGATTCCATAATGGAGGAGAGATAACGGTGATTCCATAATTGAGGATGGATAACGGTGATTCCATAATGGAGGAGAGATAACGGTGATTCCACAATGCAGGTGTGATAACGTTGATTCCATAATGGAGGAGACATAATTGTGATTCCATAATGGAGGAGACATAAGTGTGATTCCATAATGGTAGAGAGATAACGGTGATTCTACAAAGTAGGTGTGAAAACTTTGATTCCATAATGGGGTAGAGATAACGGTGATTCCATAATGGTGGAGACATAACGGTGATTCCATAATGGAGAATAGATAACGGTGATTCCATAATGGAGGAGAGATAACAGTGATTCCACAATGAAGGTGTGATAAGTTTGATTCCATAATGGAGGAGACGTAAGTGTGATTCCCTAATGGTGGAGAGATAACGGTGATTCCCTAATGGTGGAGAGATAACGGTGATTCCATAATGGAGGAGAGATAACGGTGATTCCATAATCGAGAAGAGAAATCGGTGATTCCATAATGACAAAGAGATAACAGTGATTCCATAATGACTGAGAGATAACGGTGATTGTATAATTAAGGAGAGATAACGGTGATTCCATAATGGAGGAGAGACAACGGTTATTCCATAATGGAGGAGAGATAACGGTGATTCCATAATGGATAGGAGATAACGGTGATTCCATAATGGAGGGGAGATAACGGTGATTCTATAATGACTAAGAGATAACGGTGGTTCCATAATGGAGGATAGATAACGGTGATTCCATAATGGAGTATAGGTAACACTGATTCCATAATATAGGAGAGATAACGGTGATTCCATAATGGAGGATGGATAACGGTGATTCCATAATGGAGGAGAGATAACGGTGATTCCACAATACAGGTGTGATAAATTTGATTCCATAATGGAGGAGACATAAGTGTGATTCCATAATGGTGGAGAGATTATGGTTATTCCATAATGGTGGAGAGATAACGGTGATTCCACAATGGAGGTGTGATAACTTTGATTCCATAATGGGGGAGAGATAACGGGGATTCCATAATGGTGGAGAGATAACAGTGATTCCATAATGACTAAGAGATAACGGTGGTTCCACAATGGAGGATAGATAACGGTGATTCCATAATGACTAAGAGATAACGGTGGTTCCACAATGGAGGATAGATAACGGTGATTCCATAATGGAGGAGACATAAGTGTGATTCCGTAATGGTGGAGAGATAACGGTGATTCCATAATGGAGGTTAGATAACGGTGATTCCATAATGGAGGAGAGATAGCGGTGATTCCATAATGGAGGATAGATAACGGTGATTCCATAATCGAGGAGAGACAACGTTGATTCCACAATGGAGGTGTGATAACTTTGATTCCATAATGGAGGAGACATAAGTGTGATTCCACAATGGTGGAGAGATTATTGTGATTCCATAATGGTGGAGAGATAACGGTGATTCCATAATGGAGGAGAGATAACGGTGATTCCATAATGGAGGTGTGAGAACTTTGATTCCATAATGGAGGTGTGAGAACTTTGATTCCATAATGGAGGTGTGAGAATTTTGATTCCATAATGGCGGAGATATAAGTGTGATTCCATAATGGTGGAGAGACTATGATGATTCCATAATCGAGAAGAGAAATCGGTGATTCCATAATGACTGAGAGATAACGGTGATTCTATATATGAGGAGAGATAACGGTGATTCCATAATGGAGGAGAAATAACGGTGATTCCATAATGGAGGAGAGAAAACGGTGATTCCATAATGGAGGGGAGATAACGGTGATTCCATAATGACTAAGAGATAACGGTGGTTCCATAATGGAGGATAGATAACGGTGATTCCATAATGGAGGAGACATAAGTGTGATTCCATAATGGAGGAGAGATAACGTTGATTCCACAATGGAGATGTGATAACTTTGATTCCATAATGGAGGAGATATAAGTGTGATTCCATAATGGTGGAGAGATTATTAAGATTCCATAATGGTGGAGAGACTATGATGATTCCATAATCGAGAAGAGAAATCGATGATTCCATAATGACTAAGAGATAACGGTGATTCTATAATTGAGGAGAGATAACGGTGATTCCATAATCGAGAAGAGAAATCGGTGATTCCATAATGACAAAGAGATAACAGTGATTCCATAATGACTGAGAGATAACGGTGATTCTATAATTGAGGAGAGATAACGGTAAATCCATAATGGAGGAGAGATAACGGTGATTCCATAATGGAGGAGAGATTACGGTGATTCCATAATGGAGAGGAGATAACGGTAATTCCATAATGACGAACAGATAACGGTGGTTCCATAATGGAGGAGAGATGACGGTGATTCCATAATGGAGAAGAGATAACGGTGATTCCATAATGGAGGTGTGAGAACATTGATTCCATAACTAGGTGTGAGAACTTTGATTCCATAATGGAGGTGTGAGAACTTTGATTCCATAATGGATGTGTGAGAACTTTGATTCCATAATGGCGGAGACATAAGTCTGATTCCATAATTGTGGAGAGATAATGGTGATTCCATAATGATGGAGAGACTATGATGATTCCATAATCGAGAAGAGAAATCGATGATTTCATAATGACTAAGAGATAACGGTGATTCTATAATTGAGGAGAGATAACGGTGATTCCATAATGGAGGAGAGATAACGGTGATTCCATAATGGAGGGGAGATAACGGTGATTCCATAATGACTAAGAGAAAACGGTGATTCCATAATAGAGGAGACATAAGTGTGATTCCGTAATGATGGAGAGATAACGGTGGTTCCATAATGGAGGATAGGTAACGCTAATTCCATAATGGAGGAGAGATAACGGTGATTCCATAATGGAGGATGGATAACGGTGATTCCATAATGGAGGAGAGATAACGGTGATTCCACAATGCAGGTGTGATAACTTTGATACCACAATGGAGGAGATATAAGTGTGATTCCATAATGGTGGAGAGATAACGGTGATTCCACAATGGAGTTGTGATAACTTTGATTCCATAATGGGGGAGAGATAACGGTGATTCCAGTATGGAGTTGTGATAACTTTGATTCCATAATGGGGGAGAGATAACGGTGATTCCATAATGACTAAGAGATAACGGTGATTCCATAATGGAGGAGACATAAGTGTGATTCCGTAATGGTGGATAGATAACGGTGATTCCATAATGGAGGTTAGATAACGTTGATTCCATAATGGAGGAGAGATAACGTTGATGCCATAACGGAGGAGACATAAGTGTGATTCCATAATGGAGGAGACATAAATGTGATTCCATAATGGTGGAGCGATTACGGTGATTCCATAATGGTGGAGAGATTACGGTGATTCCATAATGGTGGAGAGATAACGGTGATTCCAAAATGGAGGTGTGATAACTTTGATTCCTTAATGGGGGAGAGATAACTGTGATTCCATAATGTTGGAGAGATAACGGTGATTCCATAATGACTAAGAGATAATGGTGATTCCACAATGGAGGAGAGATGACGGTGATTTCATAATGGAGGAGAGATAACGGTGATTCCATAATGGAGGTGTGACAACTTTGATTCCATAATGGGGGTGTGAGAACTTTGATTCCATAACGGCGGAGACATAATTGTGATTTTATAATTGTTGAGAGATAATGGTTATTCCATAATGGAGGAGAGTAATCGGTGATTCCATAATCGAGAAGAGAAATCTGTGATTCCATAATGACAAAGAGATAACAGTGATTCTATAATGACTGAGAGATAACGGTGATTCTATAATTGAGGAGAGATAACGGTGATTCCACAATGGAGGTGTGATAACTTTGATTCCTTAATGGTGGAGAGATAACGGTGATTCCATAATGGAGGAGAGATAACGGTGATTCCATAATGGAGGTGTGAGAACTTTGATTCCATAATGGAGGTGTGAGAACTTTGATTCCATAATGAAGGTGTGAGAACTTTGATTCCATAATGGCGGAGATATAAGTGTGATTCCATAATGGTGGAGAGACTATGATGATTCCATAATCGAGAAGAGAAATCGGTGATTCCATAATGACTGAGAGATAACGGTGATTCTATATATGAGGAGAGATAACGGTGATTCCATAATGGAGGAGAAATAACGGTGATTCCATAATGGAGGAGAGAAAACGGTGATTCCATAATGGAGGGGAGATAACGGTGATTCCATAATGACTAAGAGATAACGGTGGTTCCATAATGGAGGATAGATAACGGTGATTCCATAATGGAGGAGACATAAGTGTGATTCCATAATGGAGGAGAGATAACGTTGATTCCACAATGGAGATGTGATAACTTTGATTCCATAATGGAGGAGATATAAGTGTGATTCCATAATGGTGGAGAGATTATTAAGATTCCATAATGGTGGAGAGACTATGATGATTCCATAATCGAGAAGAGAAATCGATGATTCCATAATGACTAAGACATAACGGTGATTCTATAATTGAGGAGAGATAACGGTGATTCCATAATCGAGAAGAGAAATCGGTGATTCCATAATGACAAAGAGATAACAGTGATTCCATAATGACTGAGAGATAACGGTGATTCTATAATTGAGGAGAGATAACGGTAAATCCATAATGGAGGAGAGATAACGGTGATTCCATAATGGAGGAGAGATTACGGTGATTCCATAATGGAGAGGAGATAACGGTAATTCCATAATGACGAACAGATAACGGTGGTTCCATAATGGAGGAGAGATGACGGTGATTCCATAATGGAGAAGAGATAACGGTGATTCCATAATGGAGGTGTGAGAACATTGATTCCATAACTAGGTGTGAGAACTTTGATTCCATAATGGAGGTGTGAGAACTTTGATTCCATAATGGATGTGTGAGAACTTTGATTCCATAATGGCGGAGACATAAGTCTGATTCCATAATTGTGGAGAGATAATGGTGATTCCATAATGATGGAGAGACTATGATGATTCCATAATCGAGAAGAGAAATCGATGATTCCATAATGACTAAGAGATAACGGTGATTCTATAATTGAGGAGAGATAACGGTGATTCCATAATGGAGGAGAGATAACGGTGATTCCATAATGGAGGGGAGATAACGGTGATTCCATAATGACTAAGAGAAAACGGTGATTCCATAATAGAGGAGACATAAGTGTGATTCCGTAATGATGGAGAGATAACGGTGGTTCCATAATGGAGGATAGGTAACGCTAATTCCATAATGGAGGAGAGATAACGGTGATTCCATAATCGAGGATGGATAACGGTGATTCCATAATGGAGGAGAGATAACGGTGATTCCACAATGCAGGTGTGATAACTTTGATACCACAATGGAGGAGATATAAGTGTGATTCCATAATGGTGGAGAGATAACGGTGATTCCACAATGGAGTTGTGATAACTTTGATTCCATAATGGGGGAGAGATAACGGTGATTCCACAATGGAGTTGTGATAACTTTGATTCCATAATGGGGGAGAGATAACGGTGATTCCATAATGACTAAGAGATAACGGTGATTCCATAATGGAGGAGACATAAGTGTGATTCCGTAATGGTGGATAGATAACGGTGATTCCATAATGGAGGTTAGATAACGTTGATTCCATAATGGAGGAGAGATAACGTTGATGCCATAACGGAGGAGACATAAGTGTGATTCCATAATGGAGGAGACATAAATGTGATTCCATAATGGTGGAGAGATAACGGTGGTTCCACAATGGAGGATAGATAACGGTGATTCCATAATGGAGGAGACATAAGTGTGATTCCGTAATGGTGGAGAGATAACGGTGATTCCATAATGGAGGTTAGATAACGGTGATTCCATAATGGAGGAGAGATAGCGGTGATTCCATAATGGAGGATAGATAACGGTGATTCCATAATCGAGGAGAGACAACGTTGATTCCACAATGGAGGTGTGATAACTTTGATTCCATAATGGAGGAGACATAAGTGTGATTCCACAATGGTGGAGAGATTATTGTGATTCCATAATGGTGGAGAGATAACGGTGATTCCATAATGGAGGAGAGATAACGGTGATTCCATAATGGAGGTGTGAGAACTTTGATTCCATAATGGAGGTGTGAGAACTTTGATTCCATAATGGAGGTGTGAGAATTTTGATTCCATAATGGCGGAGATATAAGTGTGATTCCATAATGGTGGAGAGACTATGATGATTCCATAATCGAGAAGAGAAATCGGTGATTCCATAATGACTGAGAGATAACGGTGATTCTATATATGAGGAGAGATAACGGTGATTCCATAATGGAGGAGAAATAACGGTGATTCCATAATGGAGGAGAGAAAACGGTGATTCCATAATGGAGGGGAGATAACGGTGATTCCATAATGACTAAGAGATAACGGTGGTTCCATAATGGAGGATAGATAACGGTGATTCCATAATGGAGGAGACATAAGTGTGATTCCATAATGGAGGAGAGATAACGTTGATTCCACAATGGAGATGTGATAACTTTGATTCCATAATGGAGGAGATATAAGTGTGATTCCATAATGGTGGAGAGATTATTAAGATTCCATAATGGTGGAGAGACTATGATGATTCCATAATCGAGAAGAGAAATCGATGATTCCATAATGACTAAGAGATAACGGTGATTCTATAATTGAGGAGAGATAACGGTGATTCCATAATCGAGAAGAGAAATCGGTGATTCCATAATGACAAAGAGATAACAGTGATTCCATAATGACTGAGAGATAACGGTGATTCTATAATTGAGGAGAGATAACGGTAAATCCATAATGGAGGAGAGATAACGGTGATTCCATAATGGAGGAGAGATTACGGTGATTCCATAATGGAGAGGAGATAACGGTAATTCCATAATGACGAACAGATAACGGTGGTTCCATAATGGAGGAGAGATGACGGTGATTCCAGAATGGAGAAGAGATAACGGTGATTCCATAATGGAGGTGTGAGAACATTGATTCCATAACTAGGTGTGAGAACTTTGATTCCATAATGGAGGTGTGAGAACTTTGATTCCATAATGGATGTGTGAGAACTTTGATTCCATAATGGCGGAGACATAAGTCTGATTCCATAATTGTGGAGAGATAATGGTGATTCCATAATGATGGAGAGACTATGATGATTCCATAATCGAGAAGAGAAATCGATGATTCCATAATGACTAAGAGATAACGGTGATTCTATAATTGAGGAGAGATAACGGTGATTCCATAATGGAGGAGAGATAACGGTGATTCCATAATGGAGGGGAGATAACGGTGATTCCATAATGACTAAGAGAAAACGGTGATTCCATAATAGAGGAGACATAAGTGTGATTCCGTAATGATGGAGAGATAACGGTGGTTCCATAATGGAGGATAGGTAACGCTAATTCCATAATGGAGGAGAGATAACGGTGATTCCATAATGGAGGATGGATAACGGTGATTCCATAATGGAGGAGAGATAACGGTGATTCCACAATGCAGGTGTGATAACTTTGATACCACAATGGAGGAGATATAAGTGTGATTCCATAATGGTGGAGAGATAACGGTGATTCCACAATGGAGTTGTGATAACTTTGATTCCATAATGGGGGAGAGATAACGGTGATTCCAGTATGGAGTTGTGATAACTTTGATTCCATAATGGGGGAGAGATAACGGTGATTCCATAATGACTAAGAGATAACGGTGATTCCATAATGGAGGAGACATAAGTGTGATTCCGTAATTGTGGATAGATAACGGTGATTCCATAATGGAGGTTAGATAACGTTGATTCCATAATGGAGGAGAGATAACGTTGATGCCATAACGGAGGAGACATAAGTGTGATTCCATAATGGAGGAGACATAAATGTGATTCCATAATGGTGGAGCGATTACGGTGATTCCATAATGGTGGAGAGATTACGGTGATTCCATAATGGTGGAGAGATAACGGTGATTCCAAAATGGAGGTGTGATAACTTTGATTCCTTAATGGGGGAGAGATAACTGTGATTCCATAATGTTGGAGAGATAACGGTGATTCCATAATGACTAAGAGATAATGGTGATTCCACAATGGAGGAGAGATGACGGTGATTTCATAATGGAGGAGAGATAACGGTGATTCCATAATGGAGGTGTGACAACTTTGATTCCATAATGGGGGTGTGAGAACTTTGATTCCATAACGGCGGAGACATAATTGTGATTTTATAATTGTTGAGAGATAATGGTTATTCCATAATGGAGGAGAGTAATCGGTGATTCCATAATCGAGAAGAGAAATCTGTGATTCCATAATGACAAAGAGATAACAGTGATTCTATAATGACTGAGAGATAACGGTGATTCTATAATTGAGGAGAGATAACGGTGATTCCACAATGGAGGTGTGATAACTTTGATTCCTTAATGGTGGAGAGATAACGGTGATTCCATAATGGAGGAGAGATAACGGTGATTCCATAATGGAGGTGTGAGAACTTTGATTCCATAATGAAGGTGTGAGAACTTTGATTCCATAATGGCGGAGATATAAGTGTGATTCCATAATGGTGGAGAGACTATGATGATTCCATAATCGAGAAGAGAAATCGGTGATTCCATAATGACTGAGAGATAACGGTGATTCTATATATGAGGAGAGATAACGGTGATTCCATAATGGAGGAGAAATAACGGTGATTCCATAATGGAGGAGAGAAAACGGTGATTCCATAATGGAGGGGAGATAACGGTGATTCCATAATGACTAAGAGATAACGGTGGTTCCATAATGGAGGATAGATAACGGTGATTCCATAATGGAGGAGACATAAGTGTGATTCCATAATGGAGGAGAGATAACGTTGATTCCACAATGGAGATGTGATAACTTTGATTCCATAATGGAGGAGATATAAGTGTGATTCCATAATGGTGGAGAGATTATTAAGATTCCATAATGGTGGAGAGACTATGATGATTCCATAATCGAGAAGAGAAATCGATGATTCCATAATGACTAAGAGATAACGGTGATTCTATAATTGAGGAGAGATAACGGTGATTCCATAATCGAGAAGAGAAATCGGTGATTCCATAATGACAAAGAGATAACAGTGATTCCATAATGACTGAGAGATAACGGTGATTCTATAATTGAGGAGAGATAACGGTAAATCCATAATGGAGGAGAGATAACGGTGATTCCATAATGGAGGAGAGATTACGGTGATTCCATAATGGAGAGGAGATAACGGTAATTCCATAATGACGAACAGATAACGGTGGTTCCATAATGGAGGAGAGATGACGGTGATTCCATAATGGAGAAGAGATAACGGTGATTCCATAATGGAGGTGTGAGAACATTGATTCCATAACTAGGTGTGAGAACTTTGATTCCATAATGGAGGTGTGAGAACTTTGATTCCATAATGGATGTGTGAGAACTTTGATTCCATAATGGCGGAGACATAAGTCTGATTCCATAATTGTGGAGAGATAATGGTGATTCCATAATGATGGAGAGACTATGATGATTCCATAATCGAGAAGAGAAATCGATGATTCCATAATGACTAAGAGATAACGGTGATTCTATAATTGAGGAGAGATAACGGTGATTCCATAATGGAGGAGAGATAACGGTGATTCCATAATGGAGGGGAGATAACGGTGATTCCATAATGACTAAGAGAAAACGGTGATTCCATAATAGAGGAGACATAAGTGTGATTCCGTAATGATGGAGAGATAACGGTGGTTCCATAATGGAGGATAGGTAACGCTAATTCCATAATGGAGGAGAGATAACGGTGATTCCATAATCGAGGATGGATAACGGTGATTCCATAATGGAGGAGAGATAACGGTGATTCCACAATGCAGGTGTGATAACTTTGATACCACAATGGAGGAGATATAAGTGTGATTCCATAATGGTGGAGAGATAACGGTGATTCCACAATGGAGTTGTGATAACTTTGATTCCATAATGGGGGAGAGATAACGGTGATTCCACAATGGAGTTGTGATAACTTTGATTCCATAATGGGGGAGAGATAACGGTGATTCCATAATGACTAAGAGATAACGGTGATTCCATAATGGAGGAGACATAAGTGTGATTCCGTAATGGTGGATAGATAACGGTGATTCCATAATCGAGGTTAGATAACGTTGATTCCATAATGGAGGAGAGATAACGTTGATGCCATAACGGAGGAGACATAAGTGTGATTCCATAATGGAGGAGACATAAATGTGATTCCATAATGGTGGAGAGATTACGGTGATTCCATAATGGTGGAGAGATTACGGTGATTCCATAATGGTGGAGAGATTACGGTGATTCCATAATGGTGGAGAGATAACGGTGATTCCAAAATGGAGGTGTGATAACTTTGATTCCTTAATGGGGGAGAGATAACTGTGATTCCATAATGTTGGAGAGATAACGGTGATTCCATAATGACTAAGAGATAATGGTGATTCCACAATGGAGGAGAGATGACGGTGATTTCATAATGGAGGAGAGATAACGGTGATTCCATAATGGACGTGTGACAACTTTGATTCCATAATGGGGGTGTGAGAACTTTGATTCCATAACGGCGGAGACATAATTGTGATTTTATAATTGTTGAGAGATAATGGTTATTCCATAATGGTGGAGAACTATGATGATTCCATAATGGAGGAGAGTAATCGGTGATTCCATAATCGAGAAGAGAAATCTGTGATTCCATAATGACAAAGAGATAACAGTGATTCTATAATGACTGAGAGATAACGGTGATTCTATAATTGAGGAGAGATAACGGTGATTCCACAATGGAGGTGTGATAACTTTGATTCCTTAATGGGAGAGAGATAACGGTGATTCCATAATAACTAAGAGAAATGGTGATTCCATAATGGAGGAGAGATGACGGTGATTTAATAATGGAGGAGAGATAACGGTGATTCCATAATGGAGGAGACATAAGTGTGATTCCGTAATGGTGGAGAGATAACGGTGATTCCATAATGGAGGATAGATAACGGTGATTCCATAATGGAGGAGAGATAACGGTGATTCCATAATGGTGGAGAGATTACGGTGATTCCATAATGGTGGGGAGATAACGGTGATTCCACAATGGAGGTATGATAACTTCGATTCCATAATGGAGGAGACACAAGTGTGATTCCATAATGGAGGAGACATAAGTGTGATTCCATAATGGTGGAGAGATTACGGTGATTCCTTAATGGGGGAGAGATAACGGTGATTCCATAATGTTGGAGAGATAACGGTGATTCCATAATTACTAACAGATAATGGTGATTCCATAATGGAGGAGAGATGACGGTGATTTCATAATGGAGGAGAGATAACGGTGATTCCATAATGGAGGAGAGATAACGGTGATTCCATAATGGAGGTGTGACAACTTTGATTCCATAATGGAGGTGTGAGAACTTTGATTCCATAATGGCGCACACATAATTGTGATTTTATAATTGTTGAGAGATAATGGTTATCCCATAATGGTGGAGAGACTATGATGATTCCATAATGGAGGAGAGTAATGGGTGATTCCATAATCGAGAAGAGAAATCTGTGATTCCATAATGAGAAAGAGATAACAGTGATTCCATAATGACTGAGAGATAACGGTGATTCTATAATTGAGGAGAGATAACGGTGATTCCACAATGGAGGTGTGATAACTTTGATTCCTTAATGGGGGAGAGATAACGGTGATTCCATAATGAGTAAGAGATAATGGTGATTCCATAATGGAAGAGAGATGACGGTGATTTCATAATGGAGGAGAGATAACGGTGATTCCATAATGGAGGAGAAGAGATATAACGGTGATTCCATAATGGAGGTGTGACAACTTTGATTCCATAATGGAGATGTGAGAACTTCGATTCCATACTGGCGGAGACATAATTGTGATTTTATAATTGTTGAGAGATAATGGTTATTCCATAATGGTGGAGAGACTATGATGATTCCATAATGGAGGAGAGTAATCGGTGATTCCATAATCGAGAAGAGAAATCGGTGATTCCATAATGACAAAGAGATAACAGTGATTCCATAATGACTGAGAGATAACGGTGATTCTATAACTGAGGAGAGATAACGGTGATTCCATAATGGAGGAGAGACAACGGTGATTCCATAATGGAGGAGAGATAACGGTGATTCCATAATGACTAAGAGATAACGGTGGTTCCATAATGGAGGATAGATAACGGTGATTCCATAATGGAGGAGACATAAGTGTGATTCCGTAATGGTGGAGAGATAACGGTGATTCCATAATGGAGGATAGGTAACGCTGATTCCATAATGGAGGAGAGTTAACGGTGTTTCCATAATGGAGGATGGATAACGGTGATTCCATAATGGAGGAGAGATAACGTTGATTCCACAATGCAGGTGTGATAACTTTGATTCCATAATGAAGGAGACATAAGTGTGATTCCATAATGGTGGAGAGATTATGGTGATTCCATAGTGGTGGAGAGATAACGGGGATTCCACAATGGAGGTGTGATAACTTTGATTCCATAATGGGGGAGAGATAACGGTGATTCCATAATGGTGGAGAGATAACGGTGATTCCATAATGACTAAGAGATAACGGTGGTTCCATAATGGAGGATAGATAACGGTGATTCCATAATGGAGGAGACATAAGTGTGATTCCGTAATGGTGGAGAGATAACGGTGATTCCATAATGGAGGATAGATAACGTTGATTCCATAATGCAGGAGAGATAACGTTGATTCCATAATGGAGGTGTGATAACTTTCATTCCATAATGGAGGAGACATAAGTGTGATTCCATAATGGTGCAGAGATTATTGTGATTCCATAATGGTGGAGAGATAACGGTGATTCCTCAATGGAGGTGTGACAACTTTGATTCCATAATGGAGGGGAGATAACGGTGATTCCATAATGACGAAGAGATAACGGTGGTTCCATAATGGAGGAGAGATGACGGTGATTTCATAATGGAGAAGAGATAACGGTGATTCCATAATGGAGGTGTGAGAACCTTGATTCCATAATGGAGGTGTGAGAACTTTGATTCCATAATGGAGGGGAGATAACGGTGATTCCATAATGACGAAGAGATAACGGTGGTTCCATAATGGAGGAGAGATGACGGTGATTTCATAATGGAGAAGAGATAACGGTGATTCCATAATGGAGGTGTGAGAACCTTGATTCCATAATCGAGGTGTGAGAACTTTGATTCCATAATGGCGGAGACATAAGTCTGATTCCATAATTGTGGAGAGATAATGGTGATTCCATAATGGTGGAGAGACTATGATGATTCCATAATCGAGAAGAGAAATCGGTGATTCCATAATAACAAAGAGATAACGGTGATTCCATAATGACTAAGAGAAAACGGTGATTCCATAATGGAGGAGACATAAGTGTGATTCCGTAATGATGGAGAGATAACGGTGGTTCCATAATGGAGGATAGGTAACGCTGATTCCATAATGGAGGAGAGATAACGGTGATTCCATAATGGAGGATGGATAACGGTGATTCCTTAATGGAGGAGAGATAACGGTGATTCCACAATGCAGGTGTGATAACTTTGATACCACAATGGAGGAGACATAAGTGTGATTCCATAATGGTGGAGAGATTATGGTGATTCCATAATGGTGGAGAGATAACGGTGATTCCACAATGGAGTTGTGATAACTTTGATTCCATAATGGGGGAGAGATAACGGTGCTTCCATAATGGAGGAGACATAAGTGTGATTCCGTAATGGTGGAGAGATAACGGTGATTCCATAATGGAGGTTAGATAACGGTGATTCCATAATGGAGGAGAAATAACGGTGATTCCATAATGGAGGATAGATAACGGTCATTCCATATTGGAGGAGAGATAACGGTGATTCCACAATGGAGGTGTGATAACTTTGATTCCATAATGGAGGAGACATAAGTGTGATTCCATAATGGAGGAGACATAAGTGTGATTCCATAATGGTGGAGAGATTACGGTGATTCCATAATGGTGGAGAGATAACGGTGATTCCACAATGGAGGTGTGATAACTTTGATTCCTTAATGGGGGAGAGATAACGGTGATTCCATAATGTTGGAGAGATAACGGTGATTCCATAATGACTAAGAGATAATGGTGATTCCATAATGGATTAGAGATGACGGTGATTTCATAATGGAGGAGAGATAACGGTGATTCCATAATGGAGGTGAGATAACGGTGATTCCATAATGGAGGTGTGACAACTTTGATTCCATAATGGAGGTGTGACAACTTTGATTCCATAATGGCGGAGACATAATTGTGATTTTATAATTGTTGAGAGATAATGGTTTTTCCATAATGGTGGAGAGACTATGATGATTCCATAATGGAGGAGAGTAATCGGTGATTCCATAATCGAGAAGAGAAATCTGTGATTCCATAATGGGGGAGAGATAACGGTGATTCCATAATGGGGGAGAGATAACGGTGATTCCATAATGGTGGAGAGATAACGGTGATTCCATAATGGGGGATAGATAACGGTGATTCCATAATGGAGGAGATATAACTGTGATTCCATAATGGAGAATAGATAACGGTGATTGCATAATGGAGGAGAGATAACAGTGATGCCACAATGGAGGTGTGATAACTTTGATTCCATAATGAAGGAGACATAAGTGTGATTCCATAATGGTGGAGAGATTATGGTGATTCCATAATGGTGGAGAGATAACGGGGATTCCACAATGGAGGTGTGATAACTTTGATTCCATAATGGGGGAGAGATAACTGTGATTCCATAATGGTGGAGAGATAACGGTGATTCCATAATGACTAAGAGATAACGGTGGTTCCATAATGGAGGATAGATAACGGTGATTCCATAATGGAGGAGACATAAGTGTGATTCCGTAATGGTGGAGAGATAACGGTGATTCCATAATGGAGGAGAGATAACGGTGATGCCATAATGGAGGAGACATAATTGTGATTCCATAATGGAGGAGACATAAATGTGATTCCATAATGGTGGAGAGATTACGGTGATTCCATAATGGTGGAGAGATTACGGTGATTCCATAATGGTGGAGAGACAACGGTGATTCCACAATGGAGGTGTGATAACTTTGATTCCTTAATGGGGGAGAGATAACTGTGATTCCATAATGACTAAGAGATAATGGTGATTCCATAATGGAGGAGAGATGACGGTGATTTCATAATGGAGGAGAGATAACGGTGATTCCATAATGGAGGTGTGACAACTTTGATTCCATAATGGGGGTGTGAGAACTTTGATTCCATAACGGCGGAGACATAATTGTGATTTTATAATTGTTGAGAGATAATGGTTATTCCATAATGGTGGAGAACTATGATGATTCCATAATGGAGGAGAGTAATCGGTGATTCCATAATCGAGAACAGAAATCTGTGATTCCATAATGACAAAGAGATAACAGTGATTCTATAATGACTGAGAGATAACGGTGATTCTATAATTGAGGAGTGATAACGGTGATTCCACAATGGAGGTGTGATAACTTTGATTCCTTAATGGGGGAGAGATAACGGTGATTCCATAATGACTAAGAGATAATGGTGATTCCATAATGACTAAGAGATAATGGTGATTCCATAATGGAGGAGAGATGACGGTGATTTAATAATGGAGGAGAGATAACGGTGATTCCATAATGGAGGAGACATAAGTGTGATTCCGTAATGGTGGAGAGATAACGGTGATTCCATAATGGAGGTTAGATAACGGTGATTCCATAATGGAGGATGGATAACGGTGATTCCATAATGGTGGAGAGATAACGGTGATTCCACAATGGAGGTATGATAACTTGGATTCCATAATGGAGGAGACACAAGTGTGATTCCATAATGGAGGAGACATAAGTGTGATTCCATAATGGTGGAGAGATTACGGTGATTCCTTAATGGGGGAGAGATAACGGTGATTCCATAATGTTGGAGAGATAACGGTGATTCCATAATTACTAAGAGATAATGGTGATTCCATAATGGAGGAGAGATAACGGTGATTCCATAATGGAGGTGTGACAACTTTGATTCCATAATGGAGGTGTGAGAACTTTGATTCCATAATGGCGCACACATAATTGTGATTTTATAATTGTTGAGAGATAATGGTTATCCCATAATGGTGGAGAGACTATGATGATTCCATAATGGAGGAGAGTAATGGGTGATTCCATACTCGAGAAGAGAAATCTGTGATTCCATAATGAGAAAGAGATAACAGTGATTCCATAATGACTGAGAGATAACGGTGATTCTATAATTGAGGAGAGATAACGGTGATTCCACAATGGAGGTGTGATAACATTGATTCCTTAATGGGGGAGAGATAACGGTGATTCCATAATGACTAAGAGATAATGGTGATTCCATAATGGAAGAGAGATGACGGTGATTTCATAATGGAGGAGAGATAACGGTGATTCCATAATGGAGGAGATATAACGGTGATTCCATAATGGAGGTGTGACAACTTTGATTCCATAATGGAGATGTGAGAACTTTGATTCCATACTGGCGGAGACATAATTGTGATTTTATAATTGTTGAGAGATAATGGTTATTCCATAATGGTGGAGAGACTATGATGATTCCATAATGGAGGAGAGTAATCGGTGATTCCATAATCGAGAAGAGAAATCGGTGATTCCATAATGACAAAGAGATAACAGTGATTCCATAATGACTGAGAGATAACGGTGATTCTATAATTGAGGAGAGATAACGGTGATTCCATAATGGAGGAGAGACAACGGTGATTCCATAATGGAGGAGAGATAACGGTGATTCCATAATGGAGGGGAGATAACGGTGATTCCATAGTGGAGGGGAGATAACGGTGATTCCATAATGACTAAGAGATAACGGTGGTTCCATAATGGAGGATAGATAACGGTGATTCCATAATGGAGGAGACATAAGTGTGATTCCGTAATGGTGGAGAGATAACGGTGATTCCATAGTGGAGGATAGGTAACGCTGATTCCATAATGGAGGAGAGTTATCGGTGTTTCCATAATGGAGGATGGATAACGGTGATTCCATAATGGAGGAGAGATAACGGTGATTCCACAATGCAGGTGTGATAACTTTGATTCCATAATGAAGGAGACATAAGTGTGATTCCATAATGGTGGAGAGATTATGGTGATTCCATAATGGTGGAGAGATAACGGGGATTCCACAATGGAGGTGTGATAACTTTGATTCCATAATGGGGGAGAGATAACGGTGATTCCATAATGGTGGAGAGATAACGGTGATTCCATAATGACTAAGAGATAACGGTGGTTCCATAATGGAGGATAGATAACGGTGATTCCATAATGGAGGAGACATAAGTGTGATTCCGTAATGGTGGAGAGGTAACGGTGATTCCATAATGGAGGATAGATAACGTTGATTCCATAATGCAGGAGAGATAACGTTGATTCCACAATGGAGGTGTGATAACTTTCATTCCATAATGGAGGAGACATAAGTGTGATTCCATAATGGTGCAGAGATTATTGTGATTCCATAATGGTGGAGAGATAACGGTGATTCCATAATGGAGGAGAGATGACGGTGATTTCATAATGGAGAAGAGATAACGGTGATTCCATAATGGAGGTGTGAGAACCTTGATTCCATAATCGAGGTGTGAGAACTTTGATTCCATAATGGAGGTGTGAGAACTTTGATTCCATAATGGCGGAGACATAAGTCTGATTTCATAATTGTGGAGAGATAATGGTGATTCCATAATGGTGGAGAGACTATGATGATTCCATAATCGAGAAGAGAAATCGGTGATTCCATAATGACAAAGAGATAACGGTGATTCCATAATGACTAAGAGAAAACGGTGATTCCATAATGGAGGAGACATAAGTGTGATTCCGTAATGATGGAGAGATAACGGTGGTTCCATAATGGAGGATAGGTAACGCTGATTCCATAATGGAGGAGAGATAACGGTGATTCCATAATGGAGGATGGATAACGGTGATTCCACAATGGAGGAGACATAAGTGTGATTCCATAATGGTGGAGAGATTATGGTGATTCCATAATGGGGGAGAGATAACGGTGATTCCATAATGACTAAGAGATAACGGTGGTTCCATAATGGAGGATAGATAACGGTGATTCCATAATGGAGGAGACATAAGTGTGATTCCGTAATGGTGGAGAGATAACGGTGATTCCATAATGGAGGTTAGATAACGGTGATTCCATAATGGAGGAGAGATAACGGTGATTCCATAATGGAGGATAGATAACGGTCATTCCATATTGGAGGAGAGATAACGGTGATTCCACAATGGAGGTGTGATAACTTTGATTCCATAATGGAGGAGACATAAGTGTGATTCCATAATGGAGGAGACATAAGTGTGATTCCATAATGGTGGAGAGATTACGGTGATTCCATAATGGTGGAGAGATAACGGTGATTCCACAATGGAGGTGTGATAACTTTGATTCCTTAATGGGGGAGAGATAACGGTGATTCCATAATGTTGGAGAGATAACGGTGATTCCATAATGACTAAGAGATAATGGTGATTCCATAATGGATTAGAGATGACGGTGATTTCATAATGGAGGAGAGATAACGGTGATTCCATAATGGAGGTGAGATAACGGTGATTCCATAATGGAGGTGTGACAACTTTGATTCCATAATGGAGGTGTCACAACTTTGATTCCATAATGGCGGAGACATAATTGTGATTTTATAATTGTTGAGAGATAATGGTTATTCCATAATGGTGGAGAGACTATGATGATTCCATAATGGAGGAGAGTAATCGGTGATTCCATAATCGAGAAGAGAAATCTGTGATTCCATAATGGGGGAGAGATAACGGTGATTCCATAATGGGGGAGAGATAACGGTGATTCCATAATGGTGGAGAGATAACGGTGATTCCATAATGGGGGATAGATAACGGTGATTCCATAATGAAGGAGATATAACTGTGATTCCATAATGGAGAATAGATAACGGTGATTGCATAATGGAGGAGAGATAACAGTGATTCCACAATGGAGGTGTGATAACTTTGATTCCATAATGGGGGAGAGATAACGGTGATTCCATAATGGTGGAGAGATAACGGTGATTCCATAATGACTAAGAGATAACGGTGGTTCCATAATGGAGGATAGATAACGGTGATTCTATAATGGAGGAGACATAAGTGTGATTCCGTAATGGTGGAGAGATAACGGTGATTCCATAATGGAGGAGAGATAACGGTGATGCCATAATGGAGGAGACATAAGTGTGATTCCATAATGGAGGAGACATAAATGTGATTCCATAATGGTGGAGAGATTACGGTGATTCCATAATGGTGGAGAGATTACGGTGATTCCATAATGGTGGAGAGATAACGGTGATTCCACAATGGAGGTGTGATAACTTTGATTCCTTAATGGGGGAGAGATAACTGTGATTCCATAATGTTGGAGAGATAACGGTGATTCCATAATGACTAAGAGATAATGGTGATTCCATAATGGAGGAGAGATGACGGTGATTTCATAATGGAGGAGAGATAACGGTGATTCCATAATGGAGGTGTGACAACTTTGATTCCATAATGGGGGTGTGAGAACTTTGATTCCATAACGGCGGAGACATAATTGTGATTTTATAATTGTTGAGAGATAATGGTTATTCCATAATGGTGGAGAACTATGATGATTCCACAATGGAGGAGAGTAATCGGTGATTCCATAATCGAGAAGAGAAATCTGTGATTCCATAATGACAAAGAGATAACAGTGATTCTATAATGACTGAGAGATAACGGTGATTCTATAATTGAGGAGAGATAACGGTGATTCCACAATGGAGGTGTGATAACTTTGATTCCTTAATGGGGGAGAGATAACGGTGATTCCATAATGACTAAGAGATAATGGTGATTCCATAATGGAGGAGAGATGTTGGTGATTTAATAATGGAGGAGAGATAACGGTGATTCCATAATGGAGGAGACATAAGTGTGATTCCGTAATGGTGGAGAGATAACGGTGATTCCATAATGGAGGTTAGATAACGGTGATTCCATAATGGAGGAGAGATAACGGTGATTCCATAATGGAGGATAGATAACGGTGATTCCATAATGGGGGAGAGATAACGGTGATTCCACAATGGAGGTGTGATAACTTTGATTCCATAATGGAGTAGACATAAGTGTGACTCCATAATGGAGGAGACATAAGTGTGATTCCATAATGGTGGAGAGATTACGGTGATTCCATAATGGTGGAGAGATAGCGGTGATTCCACAATGGAGGTATGATAACTTGGATTCCATAATGGAGGAGACACAAGTGTGATTCCATAATGGAGGAAACATAAGTGTGATTCCATAATGGAGGAGAGATGACGGTGATTTCATAATGGAGGAGAGATAACGGTGATTCCATAATGGAGGAGAGATAACGGTGATTCCATAATGGAGGTGTGACAACTTTGATTCCATAATGGAGGTGTGACAACTTTGATTCCATAATGGAGGTGTGAGAACTTTGATTCCATAATGGCGGACACATAATTGTGATTTTATAATTGTTGAGAGATAATGGTTATTCCATATGGGTGGAGAGACTATGATGATTCCATAATGGAGGAGAGTAATGGGTGATTCCATAATCGAGAAGAGAAATCTGTGATTCCATAATGAGAAAGAGATAACAGTGATTCCATAATGACTGAGAGATAACGGTGATTCTATAATTGAGGAGAGATAACGGTGATTCCACAATGGAGGTGTGATAACTTTGATTCCTTAATGGGGGAGAGATAACGGTGATTCCATAATGACTAAGAGATAATGGTGATTCCATAATGGAAGAGAGATGACGGTGATTTCATAATGGAGGAGAGATAACGGTGATTCCATAATGGAGGAGATATAACGGTGATTCCGTAATGGAGGTGTGACAACTTTGATTCCATAATGGAGATGTGAGAACTTTGATTCCATACTGGCGGAGACATAATTGTGATTTTATAATTGTTGAGAGATAATGGTTATTCCATAATGGTGGAGAGACTATGATGATTCCATAATGGAGGAGAGTAATCGGTGATTCCATAATCGAGAAGAGAAATCGGTGATTCCATAATGACAAAGAGATAACAGTGATTCCATAATGACTGAGAGATAACGTCGATTCTATAATTGAGGAGAGATAACGGTGATTCCATAATGGAGGAGAGATAACGGTGATTCCATAATGGAGGGGAGATAACGGTGATTCCATAGTGGAGGGGAGATAACGGTGATTCCATAATGACTAAGAGATAACGGTGGTTCCATAATGGAGGATAGATAACGGTGATTCCATAATGGAGGAGACATAAGTGTGATTCCGTAATGGTGGAGAGATAACGGTGATTCCATAATGGAGGATAGGTAACGCTGATTCCATAATGGAGGAGAGTTAACGGTGATTCCATAATGGAGGATGGATAACGGTGATTCCATAATGGAGGAGAGATAACGGTGATTCCACAATGCAGGTGTGATAACTTTGATTCCATAATGAAGGAGACATAAGTGTGATTCCTTAATGGTGGAGAGATTATGGTGATTCCATAATGGTGGAGAGATAACGGGGATTCCACAATGGAGGTGTGATAACTTTGATTCCATAATGGGGGAGAGATAACCGTTATTCCATAATGGTGGAGAGATAACGGTGATTCCATAATGACTAAGAGATAACGGTGGTTCCATAATGGAGGATAGATAACGGTGATTCCATAATGGAGGAGACATAAGTGTGATTCCGTAATGGTGGAGAGATAACGGTGATTCCATAATGGAGGATAGATAACGTTGATTCCATAATGCAGGAGAGATAACGTTGATTCCACAATGGAGGTGTGATAACTTTCATTCCATAATGGAGGAGACATAAGTGTGATTCCATAATGGTGTAGAGATTATTGTGATTCCATAATGGTGGAGAGATAACGGTGATTCCATAATGACGAAGAGATAACGGTGGTTCCATAATGGAGGAGAGATGACGGTGATTTCATAATGGAGAAGAGATAACGGTGATTCCATAATGGAGGTGTGAGAACCTTGATTCCATAATCGAGGTGTGAGAACTTTGATTCCATAATGGAGGTGTGAGAACTTTGATTCCATAATGGCGGAGACATAAGTCTGATTCCATAATTGTGGAGAGATAATGGTGATTCCATAATGGTGGAGAGACTATGATCATTCCATAATCGAGAAGAGAAATCGGTGATTCCATAATGACAAAGAGATAACGGTGATTCCATAATGACTAAGAGAAAACGGTGATTCCATAATGGAGGAGACATAAGTGTGATTCCGTAATGATGGAGAGATAACGGTGGTTCCATAATGGAGGATAGGTAACGCTGATTCCATAATGGAGGAGAGATAACGGTGATTCTGTAAGGTTTTCCCCCATTGGGAAGGAGCATGATGGGAGTGGAAAGCGTGGGTGGGGGAGAAAGGCCCTCGACGAAGAGAAAAGAAGCTTGGTGTGTTTTCGGGTAGTTAGAGAGTGGCTCCTGTGGACTCAGGAGGTAATTTCAAAGGCTCGCTGTAAGCGAGGAGGACGTGTTAATAGTATCATGTTTATTGTGAAAAAGTATGATTAAACCAAATATTATATATAAAAGTGGCAGAGAGTGCTTATGATTGTGTGTGGCAATTATTCATTGAAAACGAACCCTACATAGTGGTGTCAGGAGTGGGGTCAGTAGAACTATACTGAATGGAAACTGACTATTTTGTGCGAAGGTGATCGCAGGAATAAATCATCGTTAAGCGGTTGAAAAAATAGAAGGATCAGGACTGATCACTTGGCGTAGCTGATCACACATTGGGTGATCACCAGTGTCTCAGGACATCGGAATATTTATGTGAAAGCTCGACCATCGGCAGAAACGAACGAGCATCAAGACTTTCTCCTATACTAAGGTGAGCGGTCACATTTCTTTTTGTTTGTTAGGCGAAACCGAACTATTTTCGTACAGTAATTTCATGAGATACTGATTTAAGAAAAGAAAAAATACTAAAAATGGCCATCTTAGCCAGAGGACGAAAAGAGGACCTGCTGATTTTAGCAGATGAGTTACGGGTGGAAGTCCCCAAAGACGCAAAGGTTGTGGATTTGAACGAGCTAATTGTGAAAAGCCCTCATTATGAACCTGAATTTGTGAAAGAATTACTAAATAGTATTATCGACGAAAGAACAGAGCGAGAAGCAAGAAACCACGAATTAGAGGTAGAGAGAATAAAACATAATGAAAGACATGGAACACGTGGCAATAATGATTTTATTGGGTATTTGAATTTAATGAAAGGTGTAATGCCAGAGGTGACGGAAAACATAGAGGATTGGCCTTTTTTCTTTCATCAAGCAGAAAATATGTTTAAGTTGTATGAGGTCCCGGAGGAATACCATGGGAAAATTATACTGTGTACTTTGAAGGGGAAGGCTGGATGCATAAGCATGAGACAGGCAGAACCCGATTCCGATGATTACAACAGAATCAAAGAGATGATTTTGAAGGAATTTCAAATCACTCCCATTGAACATAAAAAGAATCTAGATACGATGAAAAGGAAAGCGGAAGAAACGTGTAGTCAATATGCGGTCAGGGTGGAAACAACTGTAGATTTATACCTCAAGTCGAGGGAAGTTAACACGTTTGAGGATCTGAAACAATTGGTCATCGTTGATAAAATAAAAGAAAGCCTGTCCCCAAACACCAGAACCTATATACAGTTGAAAGAAACAGACGGTTGGTTAGATGCAGTCAAACTCGCGAAAGAAGTAGATAATTACACGAGTGCAACAAATAATAGCGGTTCGCATTCAGGAAATGAGACAAATTTTTCTGACATAGGATATTATGATAACCAACGGAATAGATATTTTCGTGAGCGTGACCATGGAAAGAAATATTCTGATCGGAAGCCACTTCGAGAGGAAGGTTGTTTCATTTGTTCGTCAAGATTTCATGTAAAAAGGAACTGTCCTGAAAATAAGAACAGAGTCAACATGAGTAATAAAAGAACGGGTAATTTGGATACGAGAGTCAACCAGATAGAAACAGAAAATGTACCACAAGATCCAGAAGCGTTTTCAGTAACAGGAATCGGTATCAGTGACGATATCAGACAAAATTCGGGATATATCCAATCTATCACCGCATTGAAGAGAATGAAAGTTAACATTGAGGGAAAAATTGTAAATGCATTGATTGATTCAGGTTGCCAAATTTCTGTCTTAAGAGAATATTTGGTCCCCCGCCACAAGACAGAGTCTAAAGCAAAGACATATTTGAAACCTGCATTCGGAAAGCCTATTTTGGCAGGTTTGAGACACATCAATCTGGCCATTCCCAGAACGGACAAAACAAGTGTAGTCCACCACAGAGCTATTTTGTGCGCTATTACGCCCCACATAAGTGAGGAGGCCATATTGCATCCACAAATTATCAGCTTACTCAAAGGGGAAGTGAAGGCCCAAAAGTTCGCAGCTGTGAACAAGAAGGATATAACGAACAACGAAATGCAGGCAAAGCAGGGTGGGAGAGATGGAGTGGATGAGAGAAAAAAACATAAACAGAGCACACCCTCACCCCACAAGAAGAATTTCGAAGAAGCGACCCACTGGTTGCTGAATGGGAGTCAGCAGCGAAGGGTAAGTGAGGATACGGCGGGCTGTGCCCTTCAACAAAGGGGTTGGTTTTACCAAAGAAAAAAAAAGTTTTTTTTGCGAAGAGCCCGCTCCTTTTGAGGGACATGTACAAGAGTGCTAAGAAACAAATGACAGAATCTAGTACTCATGTTATTGGGATGGGATTGTCAAGGATACGAAGGAATTTTGTGTGTGCATGTGAGGCTTGCCAGTTGAGAGGAAAGAACGAAGTCTCAGGCAGAGCTTCAATTACTCCATCAGTAGGGGCAGAACAAAAACTCATACTGTCCGACCATCATCACAACACCTGGAAGCGGACACGCCAGGGACAGACAACGTAAGCGCAGACGTGATATCACGTTTACGAACAGAATGAATTGTGTGAACTGAAATAATGAACATTAATGTTTACTTGCGTTTTATTGCAAATTATGTAAATATTTATTGTTATCAGTATCGTGTTATTTGATCATATCCTTGTTTCTATTATCAGTATCAATGCATGTAATCAGATTGTCTTGTAAAATATGTTATGCATATTTCACGCTTAGGAAGGGGGTAATGTAAGGTTTTCCCCCATTGGGAAGGAGCATGATGGGAGTGGAAAGCGTGGGTGGGGGAGAAAGGCCCTCGACGAAGAGAAAAGAAGCTTGGTGTGTTTTCGGGTAGTTAGAGAGTGGCTCCTGTGGACTCAGGAGGTAATTTCAAAGGCTCGCTGTAAGCGAGGAGGACGTGTTAATAGTATCATGTTTATTGTGAAAAAGTATGATTAAACCAAATATTATATATAAAAGTGGCAGAGAGTGCTTATGATTGTGTGTGGCAATTATTCATTGAAAACGAACCCTACAGATTCCATAATGGAGGATGGATAACGGTGATTCCATAATGGAGGAGAGATAACGGTGATTCCACAATGCAGGTGTGATAACTTTGATACCACAATGGAGGAGACATAAGTGTGATTCCATAATGGTGGAGAGATTATGGTGATTCCATAATGGTGGAGAGATAACGGTGATTCCACAATGGAGTTGTGATAACTTTGATTCCATAATTGGGGAGAGATAACGGTGATTCCATGATGACTAAGAGATAACGGTGGTTCCATAATGGAGGTTAGATAACGGTGATTCCATAATGGAGGAGAGATAACGGTGATTCCATAATGGAGGATAGATAACGGTCATTCCATATTGGAGGAGAGATAACGGTGATTCCACAATGGAGGTGTGATAACTTTGATTCCATAATGGAGGAGACATAAGTGTGATTCCATAATGGAGGAGACATAAGTGTGATTCCATAATGGTGGAGAGATTACGGTGATTCCATAATGGTGGAGAGATAACGGTGATTCCACAATGGAGGTGTGATAACTTTGATTCCTTAATGGGGAAGAGATAACGGTGATTCCATAATGTTGGAGAGATAACGGTGATTCCATAATGACTAAGAGATAATGGTGATTCCATAATGGATTAGAGATGACGGTGATTTCATAATGGAGGAGAGATAACGGTGATTCCATAATGGAGGTGAGATAACGGTGATTCCATAATGGAGGTGTGACAACTTTGATTCCATAATGGAGGTGTGACAACTTTGATTCCATAATGGCGGAGACATAATTGTGATTTTATAATTGTTGAGAGATAATGGTTATTCCATAATGGTGGAGAGACTATGATGATTCCATAATGGAGGAGAGTAATCGGTGATTCCATAATCGAGAAGAGAAATCTGTGATTCCATAATGGGGGAGAGATAACGGTGATTCCATAATGGTGGAGAGATAACGGGGATTCCACAATGGAGGTGTGATAACTTTGATTCCATAATGGGGGAGAGATAACGGTGATTCCATAATGGTGGAGAGATAACGGTGATTCCATAATGGAGGTCAGATAACGGTGATTCCATAATGGAGGATAGATAACGTTGATTCCATAATGCAGGAGAGATAACGTTGATTCCACAATGGAGGTGTGATAACTTTCATTCCATACTGGAGGAGACATAAGTGTGATTCCATAATGGTGCAGAGATTATTGTGATTCCATAATGGTGGAGAGATAACGGTGATTCCTCAATGGAGGTGTGACAACTTTGATTCCATAATGGAGGGGAGATAACGGTGATTCCATAATGACGAAGAGATAACGGTGGTTCCATAATGGAGGAGAGATGACGGTGATTTCATAATGGAGAAGAGATAACGGTGATTCCATAATGGAGGTGTGAGAACCTTGATTCCATAATCGAGGTGTGAGAACTTTGATTCCATAATGGAGGTGTGAGAACTTTGATTCCATAATGGCGGAGACATAAGTCTGATTCCATAATTGTGGAGAGATAATCGTGATTCCATAATGGTGGAGAGACTATGATGATTCCATAATCGAGAAGAGAAATCGGTGATTCCATAATGACAAAGAGATAACGGTGATTCCATAATGACTAAGAGAAAACGGTGATTCCATAATGGAGGAGACATAAGTGTGATTCCGTAATGATGGAGAGATAACGGTGGTTCCATAATGGAGGATAGGTAACGCTGATTCCATAATGGAGGAGAGATAACGGTGATTCCATAATGGAGGATGGATAACGGTGATTCCATAATGGAGGAGAGATAACGGTGATTCCACAATGCAGGTGTGATAACTTTGATACCACAATGGAGGAGACATAAGTGTGATTCCATAATGGTGGAGAGATTATGGTGATTCCATAATGGTGGAGAGATAACGGTGATTCCACAATGGAGTTGTGATAACTTTGATTCCATAATGGGGGAGAGATAACGGTGATTCCATAATGACTAAGAGATAACGGTGGTTCCATAATGGAGGATAGATAACGGTGATTCCATAATGGAGGAGACATAAGTGTGATTCCGTAATGGTGGAGAGATAACGGTGATTCCATAATGGAGGTTAGATAACGGTGATTCCATAATGGAGGAGAGATAACGGTGATTCCATAATGGAGGATAGATAACGGTGATTCCATATTGGAGGAGAGATAACGGTGATTCCACAATGGAGGTGTGATAACTTTGATTCCTTAATGGGGGAGACATAAGTGTGATTCCACAATGGTGGAGAGATTATTGCGATTCTATAATGGTGGAGAGATAACGGTGATTCCAGAATGGAGGTGTGATAACTTTGATTCCTTAATGGGGGAGAGATAACGGTGATTCCATAATAGAGGGGAGATAACAGTGATTCCATAATGGTGGAGAGATCATGGTGATTTGATGATAGTGGAGAGACAATGGTGATTCCATAATCGAGGCGAGCAATCGGTGATTCCATGATAGAGACGGGAATTCGGTGATTCCATGATAGAGACGGGAATTCGGTGATTCCATGATAGAGACGGGAATTCGGTGATTCCATAATCGAGAAGAGAAATAAGTTATTCCATAATAATAAAGAGATAACAGTGATTCCGTAATGACTGAGAGATAACAGTGATTTCATAATGACTAAGGGCTAACGGTTATTCCATAATGGAGGAGAGATAACTGTGATTCCATAATGGACGGGACATAATAATGATTCTGTAATGCAGGAGAGATAACTGTGATTTCATAATGTGGAGAGATAACGGTGATTCCATAATGGGAGAGAGATAACGGTGATTTCATAATGGAGGAGACCAATCGGTGATTCCATAATGGAGAAGAGAAGTCGGTGATTCCATAATGAAAACGAGATAACAGTGATTCCATAATGAGTAAGAGATAACGGTGGTTTCCTAATGCAGGAGAGATAACGGTGATTTCATAATGGTGGAGAGATAACGGTGATTCCATAATACAGGAGAGATAACGGTGATTCCATAATGAAGGATATATAACTGTGATTCCATAATGGTGGAGAGGTGATTCCCTATGGTTCATTTCTAAGCGTAAAATTCATATTAGATGTATTCCCCCCCCCCCCCCCCCCAATCGGCATGCCGAGAAACAGCGTCCCAGCCGGGATGACTTTTAGCGCCCGAGTGGCAAGATGCTCGTCTTCCACTATGAAGGTTACCATCAAGGTCCATGGATAATCCGGGCATAGAACGTTAGAAGTAAGTTCTTTACCTACCGAGCCTGGGGCGACCACCGATGGATGGAGCCTTCATTTCGCACCCAACTCTTCTGGTTTTAAATTGCCGTATAGCGATATATGACCGGAGTTGGTGTGCGGTAAAGTAGCCGGGATGGCTCAAACCCATAAGCGGCAATGACGAGATATCTCGTCTCCAAAATGTCTTATTTAGGCACGACAGGCCCAGAAATTTTGAAAAAAATGATTTCTCAATGGAAAACTTTTCCCTATACCCAGAACCGTCATTTCAACTTTTTCCGGGGGGGGGGGGGCAAAGCACATGTACTCAATGTATGTACATATATATATCTGTGTGTATATATATATACACCATGGCCTGCCTATACCGTTTAGTTCGCACCTGCTGAAAATCGGACGAAGGCCTACTTGATTAAAAAAAGATGTGGTATTTTGAAAGAGGGATTTAGTGATTTGTAATTGCCGCTTATAAAGGGTTGATCAATAGTATCCGGACAGAGTTTTGAAATTTGTTACAAAGTTTGCTAACAGATGGCGCGGCAATCTGTAAGACACAAATGAGGTACGTTCAAACGCCTAGCAAAGCTGTTTGCAGGGGTTTCATGTGAATTTTGCTCCTCCATGTTATTAATCGAATTGATGCAAATGATGATTATTTTGAGAATACCGTATTTTATTTTTTTTCCCGATTGCAAAGCAATCTATTGCCAAAATTTCAAGTTAAATTTTAGATCCTGTCTCACTGAAAATTCAAGCACCGATGCAGCAAATAAAGTGGATTTCTACTCCTGTTTTTTTTTAACCACTTGCTCGATCTGCCCGTGTCAGTAATCTGTGCCCCTAGAGGGCGCTAACTTTTAACGAAAAGTAAATATTCAACTAAATATGCACAAATGCTATGGGTTCATGCTACATTCCTACAGATGTCAACACTAGATGAAGCGGGTATGAACTGCTATTATAGCAGTATTAGGGGCCCGATAGTCTAATTATGATTATGGTGATTTCTTACGCTTCTGTGTTCTAATTTGCCAGTTTCTCTGTCTTCGTAATCTTCGCCCCTAGAGGGCGCTAACGGAAAGTAAACATTCAACTAAATGTGCCCAAACGATACGGCTTCATGCAACAGCAATATACAGTCAATCCCGTTTTAACGAATACCATTATAGCGAAAATATCGTTTTAACGAACACTTTTTTAATCCTCCAGATAGGTTTGCGTACGTACAATGCAAAGACTTCGAATTCCTTTATAACGAAATATTGTTTTAACGGAGTAATTTCTCCGGTCTCTCGGAGTTCGTTATAACGGGATTCGATTGTAATATATCTAGATACATAATCATGTAATATAATTGTTGAAGTTTTATATTCTGCTGGTTTACAGAATGGCAACTCCTCTGTTTTGTTTATCTTGTACAATTTACTTTTGATATGAGTGGCAACTACCAGTCTTGTTTACGCGGCCATACTGTACGGTTGTATTTGTCTATCTCTCTATACAATTAAACTTATATTACGGGATTCCCTGCGCCCAGTCAATGTGTTTGACTATGAATTAGTTTCATAATTTTCACAGGTTATGTCCCCAGCCCCTGTTGACAAGATAATTGTAAGTTTTGAGGGATTTATGTTCTTTGTGAACAAGTTCTAGTTTCCGAATCCGTTGGTTTACGTTTCGACCACCACGATGGCTGCAGTTGAGATTTCGTCAATCAACAAATTCGACGGCTCGAATTATTCCCAATGGAAGTTCTTGGTGAACTGTGCGTTGAGAGCTAAAGGCGAGAATGCTAAACCGGATGTAGGTCCTGCTCTCGCACGATGGGAGAAAGCTGACGCAACAGCGATGTTTGTTATCACCTCGGCGATGGAGATGACCCAGATATCTTTGGTGCAGAACTGTCGTTCCTCGAAAGAAATGATTGACAAACTAGACTCGATTTATCAGCAAAAGTCCGCCTTCAACAAAATGTTATTGCTGGACAGATTTCATCAGCTGAAAATGGAAAGCAGCGAGTCAGCTGTGGAGTATATAGCGAAAGTTGAAAACCTCGCTCGTCAAATCACGGACGCCGGTGAAGAAGTGAGTGATGTTACAATCACAACGAAAATTCTAAGTACTTTGCCGACAAAATACAGAAACTTTCGTCAAGCCTGGTTGTCTATGGATTCAAGTAAGCAAACGGTCGCCAATCTAACGGCACGTCTCATCGATGAAGAGCTTTCGATTTCGCGCAACGAACAGAGTGAAACTGCGTGTGTCTCAGTTTCTAAGCCGAAGAAGTACTATTCGTCGAAAAACAAAAATTTTCAGAGTCATGAAAAATCCGAAAAGCGTCTCGACAAGTCGAAAGTGATCTGTTATTCTTGCCGAAGGAAAGGGCACTATGCCTCCGAATGTAAGCAACGAAAGTACGACTTCAATCGTCGTTCGTCTGAAAATGATGGTGCGTCCAATTTTACCGATGTGAATCATGATTTTCTCAGTGCTGAAAGTGTCTCCAGTGCTCTTCAATCAGGTGAAAATGAGTGGATTCTTGACAGTGGCGCATCTGCTCACATGACGTGTATTAAAAAGTGTCTTAGTGATTATCAAGAGGCAGATGGTCAAATTAAGCTCGGCAACAACACTGAATTACCCGTTCTTGGTAAAGGTAAGGTTTTGATTAAGAAATTCGTGAATGGTACATGGAATAATGGGGAGATCCATGAAGTATTATATGTCCCTGGTCTAAAAAGAAATTTACTGTCGGAAGGTGTACTGGCTGCCAGGAATATGAAGATAATTAAAAAAAATCACTATGTGAAAATTTATAATGACAATAGATTAATTGCTGAAGGTATTCGCACTGCAAATAATTTGTATAAGATGCTTTTCAAAGTCATATTTAGTGATGAGGTAAATATTACAAGTAACAACGACTTGCAAATTATGGCATGAAAGAACTGGTCACATAAATATGAAGGCTCTTAAAGAGCTATGTGAACGAAATATTTTGAAAGAAAATATTAATTTTTCTGATGCCGAAAAATTCTTTTGTGAGGCTTGTCAGTATGGAAAGCAACATAAGCTGTCTTTCACAAGAAGGGAACATAAATCGACTGTCCCAGGTGAACTAATTCATTGTGATCTTTGTGGACCGATGTCTGTTCAATCGGTGGAAGGATCAAATTATTTCATTCTTTTTAAGGATGATTTCACAGGCTATCGTTCAGTTGCTTTCATAAAACACAAAAGTGATGCGTTTGAACAGTTCAGAAAATTTGTTCATCTCTGTGAAAACAAATTTCAACATGTTGTCAAAGCAGTCAGAACTGACAATGGAACTGAATTTATCAATAACGAGTTCAACTATTTCCTTGCTCGTAAAGGCATCTTGATGGAAACAACGGCACCATACACACCCGAACAAAACGGTCGTGCAGAAAGAGACATGAGAACAATTGTTGAAAGTGCCAGATCAATGCTGTACGCGAAACAACTACCTAAATACTTGTGGGCAGAAGCAGTGAATACTGCAGTATATATTCTGAACAGAACACCAACGAGTCAAGCTCCAAATTCTACCCCATATGAACTTTGGACTGGAAAGAAAAATTGTCTAAATCATCTCAAGATTTTTGGAAGCGAAGCGTTCATGCACGTTCCGGACTCTCAAAGAAAAAAACTGGAACCCAAAAGTAAGAAGATGATTTTCGTGGGATATGATAGAAACTCGAACAACTATCGATTATTCGATCCGAATAAAAGAACTGTGAAAGTGTCGAGAAATGTCAAGTTCGATGAAGTCCATGATGTGAAGATGCTTCCCTCAACATCCAAGGTACATGTCATTCCGGTTGAAAAAAATGATATAAGCCCGAACTGTGATGAAGATATGCAAGGTGATATGTCTGACCGCGAATCTAAGAATCCTGATCCTGGAAGAGAAACCCATAGGTACAATCTTCGAGATCAATCTGCAATAAAGTCTCCTTCTTACTTCGAAGCGAATGTGACGGAAATCGAAACACCTGTTTCATATGAAGAGGCGATGTGTTCTCCTCAGTCACACGAATGGAAGAAAGCGATTAAAGAAGAAATTGATGCTCTTGAGAAGAATGAAGTTTTTGACTTCGTCAATCTACCAGATGGCAAAAGGACTGTAGGTTCAAAATGGGTATTCAAAATTAAATATTTCCCAGATGGAAAAATTAAGAAGTTTAAAGCAAGGCTGTGTGCAAAAGGCTTTTCGCAGATTGAAGGAATTGATTACTCAGAAATCTATTCACCAACTTCAAGATACGACACGATAAGGGTTCTGTTTGCTATTGCTGTTCAACGCAATCTCAAGATAATGCAATTTGACATAAAGACCGCTTTTCTCCATGGTGAAATAGAGGAAGAAATATATCTTGAGTCACCTCCGGGATTAACAAGCGATGACAACAAGGTGTGCAAACTAAATAAATCTTTGTACGGTCTGAAACAAGCTTCAAGATGTTGGAACAAGAAATTCTCAGACTTTCTAAAAAGTTATGGTTTCGTACAATCAGTTGCAGATTCTTCAGTTTATTTTGGGACATTCAAATTAAAGACTGTGTTACTAGCTCTTTACGTAGATGACGGTTTACTATTTTGTGAAAATGAAGACATCCTCATCGAAATCGTCATCAATCTGAAGAACACTTTTGAAGCTGTGGTGTGTGAAAAGGGACTTTTCATTGGTATAGAGTTCATTGAGAAGAAAAATTCTATCTTCATCCATTCGAAAAGTTATATTCATAGAATGCTGAAACGATTCTCTCTTGAGAATGCAAATCCGGTGAGTGTTCCTGCGGATCCCAATGCTATAATCTCTGCAGACTTAACACCACTTGAAAAAGGTTCAGTACCTTACCGTGAAGCAGTCGGAACATTAATGTTTCTAGCTATCACTACTCGTCCCGACATAATGTTTGCCGTTAATATCGTGAGCAGGTACCAAGAAAATCCTGGACTTTGTCATTGGAATGCCGTCAAAAGAATCTTCAGATACCTGAAAGGTACATCATCGTACGGAATCGAGTATACACAACAGAGCTGTGATGAATCAACCTTGGTTGGTTATTCTGACGCTGACTTTGCGAATGATGTGGACACTCGAAAATCGACATCAGGGTATGTGTTCAAGATTAGTGATGGAGCTGTGACATGGGCTACCCAAAAACAGTCAGTTGTGTCTACATCAACTACAGAAGCGGAATACATCTCTGCTTCGACAGCTGTGAAAGAAACTCTGTGGTTAACTCAACTTCTCAAGGATTTTGGTGAAATTATTAATGCCGATGGAGTACCCTTGTGCATTGATAACCAAAGTGCCATAAAACTCATCAAAAACCCGGTATTCCATAAGCGAACCAAACACATAGATGTTAGGTACCATTTCATAAGAGAAAAATATGAGGATAAATCGATCTGTGTGAAATATGTTAAATCAGTTGATCAAATAGCCGATATTTTCACCAAACGCCTTCCAAAAGAGAGGTTTGAAAAATTGCGAAATATGCTCAATGTGAAAATTTCATGATTATATATATATATTTTTGACAATGTTTGTTTTATATATATGTTACCTGTAAACCATAGAATTGGTGGGAGTGTTGAAGTTTTATATTCTGCTGGTTTACAGAATGGCAACTCCTCTGTTTTGTTTATCTTGTACAATTTACTTTTGATATGAGTGGCAACTACCAGTCTTGTTTACGCGGCCATACTGTACGGTTGTATCTGTCTATCTCTCTATACAATTAAACTTATATTACGGGATTCCCTGCGCCCAGTCAATGTGTTTGACTATGAATTAGTTTCATAATTTTCACAATAATTACATAGATACATAATCTCTTTCAGTTACATAATGTATCTAAAAATTAGATTATTTATATTCTGTGCAAAAAATTTAAAAAAAATTAATTTCTCAAGAAAAGGCAATAAAAGAATCAGAAATTTAGGATTTTATAAATTTAAAAAATTGAGTGCATAATTTTCTGTAATTGCCTGTTATTTCTAGTCATAGACACGTGAACAGAATGACCAAATAAAGAAACCTGGCATTTTCTGTGCAGGAAAAGAAATTGAAACCCGTCAGGAAAGTGGTTAAATACATTTTTGCAAATGGATCCGTCAATTTTTTGACACCCTATAAGAGTGACGAGTACAGTACATGTGTAACTCCAGCCACCAAGTTGGTCTCCCAGGTCCACATCCTGAAAGAACCGGGATTTATTTTACGAAAAATTTGTCTTATACATAGAACCATGTCGTTGCTTTGTTGAAAATATCGTATTTCAGTTTTTCTCAAAGCACAGTGCCGTCTGTTGCAAATTTTTTTAACTCCTTTCCCATTCTTTTCTTATCAAATTTTTTTAAATGGGCCTGTCGCTTTTGGGACACGCCATAAAAGCACAGTTTTGTCTCCCCCCCCCCCAATTTGCCTAAGCTCCTAGGGGGTCATTCAAGTATTACGTCAGCATCGAGGGGAGGGGGGGTTTGAAGGTTGCTTACGTCATCAACCACCCTTTTTGAAGATATGAAATATTCTAAGCTGCTGACGAAATTTTTCTGACAGGGAAGGGGGGGGGGAGGGAAGGGGGTTCAGTGTTTTGCTGACAAGGGGGGGGGGTCAAAAATGGCTAAAAATCTGCTTACGTAATGCTGCTTCTCTCAAGTGCATTCTTCTCACGGAAGTCGATTTTTTATTGTGTCTAGGAGCCAACGGATATCGGATATTGCGAATGTTTTTCACGTTCCCTGGGACTTCGTTATATCTGGGCTCAACTGTACTTCAGAAAATGGGTTTTTTTTTTAAATACCGTTAGTTATTGTTTTTCCATTTTGACTAGCGTCTTAAAAATTCCTTTTTAAGAAGTAAAATACTGCTTTCTTCTGTGTGAAAACAAATCGTGCATTGTTCGGATAAAATTATTGCAAGCAAACATTGCCATTTTATTGACATCAGTTTTTCCATAAACACTGACAAAACCTATAGATACTCGATCTACCTAGACTAGACCATAGTTTCACAAATATTTCATTCCATCGCCCTCTTCTTCAGAATTATTTTCTCTCATCGCCCCCAATTCATGTGAACCCATAGGATCCTATGTTAAATCCGTAGCTTCCATCGCCCCCCCCCCCGAACCATTCCATCGCTCACCAGGGCGGACATTATTGCTCACTTTGGGAAACACTGATCTAGACCAGCGTTGGTTAGCCGGGGTTCCACAAAGAATAGTGATGAATCTGCAAGACACGCATTCGACTAATAAAGATCCATTTAAATCACTATGAAGGATGATTGATTTCTGACTGACAGATGGTACACCATGCATTGCTGTTCCATTTGGGAATGGGGAGGTGAAGTAGGAATATACGGCATAACTACTTTGGGGAAAGATTAGACACTAAGCAGAGTGTGGATTTTTCCTGAGTCATATGAAATCTGATTTGAACAATTTCGCGCAGTGTTTAAACTACTATCGCTGGCTAAAGAATTAGAGATCAACACGGATTGGTTAAAATCCTGAATTTAACCAATCCGTTTCGATCTTTAATCCTTTAACCAGCGATTGTAGTTTAAACGCTCTCGGTGAATACGGCCATAAAGGAGTAAACTCATTTTTAACTGGGAAACATAGATGGCGTCTGACGAAAGCTATCGAAAAAAAAAATGGAGAGGGGGGCAGCATTCTTTTAATTAGAAGCGTGTATTCCAAGTTCCACTGGCTTGGACATCAAACCAAAAAGGTATCGATCGATTGTCAGCTGGCTACGGGAAGCTTTTGGTACTTCAGGTTGGGGGGGGGGGGGGGGAGTAAA
Organism: Pholcus phalangioides; assembly: GCF_987345545.1. Lineage (NCBI taxonomy): Eukaryota > Metazoa > Arthropoda > Arachnida > Araneae > Pholcidae > Pholcus > Pholcus phalangioides. Next base: position 16,861,513 of record NW_028301616.1, on the reverse strand, counting down.
GACTTTGATGAATAGATGAGTGTTGGCAGTGGCGTATTTACAGGGAGGCTTAGCGGGCTCAGGAGTGGCTAAGTTCAGAGCGGCACATTCAGAGGGGGATAAAGTTTGAAGAGTGAGTGGTCAAGAAAATTAGTAGGATGGGAGAAGGGCGGCAAAATTTGTCACAGGCAGTAAAACTTATAAATCCATCTCTGCCTAGACAGCGACGGATTAGGTTAGTGAGTGATGAAACGGGTGACCTAGAGAGTCTGAAAGCATAAGAGGGATGAAAAGAGTGACCTAAAGAGTTTGAAAGCATGGGAGTGATCAAAAGAGTGACCTAGGGCATATGTAAGCATGCGAATGACCAGAAGAGTGACATAGGGTGTGTGTATGTGAATGACCAAAAGAGTGACCTAGAGCGTAAGCATGTAAATGATCAAAAAAGTGACATGCAGACCACGTCAGTAGGTGACCTAGAGCGTGTGTAAGCATGTAAATGATCAAAAAAGTGACATGCAGACCACGTCAGTAGGTGACCTAGAGCGTGTGTAAGCATGTAAATGATCAAAAAAGTGACATGCAGACCACGTCAGTAGGTGACCTACAACGTGTGCAAGTATGTGACGAAAGTGTGACCCGAAGGGCTAGGGACCAGGTCAGTGAAGGACCAAAAGAGTGACCTAGAGTGTGTGAGAGCACGTGAATAACCAAAAGAACGAGGGGATCAGGGTAGTGAAGGAACAAAAGAGTGACCTATAGTGCGTGCAAGCATGTGAGTGCCCCTTGGCTGGAATCTTTGGTGGGTCCCCAAGCCAGACTCTTCACAAGCTCTTCTATAGTGAATTTATATCATGAAAATAACAACAAAAATTGGTGGTAATTGACCCGAGCCTCTGTCAGTCCCACTGTTGTGGAAGCCATGCGAGAAACAAAAAATAGCAGTGGCTGAACTAAAATCCCAACCTAGGGGGCCGTGTTCCAGGAAGTGAGAGTTATGCAAGCATTTGAGCGACCAAAAGAGTGAATTAGAGGATATAAGCGTATATATCCTCTAATTCATTCTTCCACACGGATGATGTAGAGGGGGGTGGTCAAGCGTGTTTTTTTCATAGGGAGGCGAATTCGAGGAATACGTGGTCAAGAAGGGAGGGGGGCGAAATTCGTGTAGCCCACGGGCGACGCAACCATAAATACGCCTCTGGGAGTTGGACATTGTCCGCGTTTAGTATTGAATCCGAAGACATTAATGAGAGACACAAAGCACGAAACAATTAAAAACTTCGAATTTTTATTCCATAAACTTATAAAATCATAGTCATAATATGCACAGCATGTATATATATGTATATATATATATTATTATTGCACTCACACAAACTAAAAAAAATTCTTGAGATTTCTTTATTCGATAAATAAAAGGACTCGCATTTCCAGATGCGTAACTATCATTCATTGATATAACATACAGAACACAGTAACGCGACTTGCAGTACACCTGTTACTGCAATTTCTAGAGCATGAAAGTGGTCAAGACCTATCTTTTGAGCCAATAAGGTCTTGTTTCATGTCATGACAATACATCATGTCATCTAGATTTTTAGTTCTTAACCTGAGGCCATACGAGACCCCCCCCCCCTCGCTCGCAGTCTTAACCCATCTTTGACTGGCGTTGCATTTGTGCAACGCTTTGCTTGAATTTCTTTTTTTTAATTAATTTTTTTAATTCAAATTTTTGTATGAAGTTAACATCTTTGGAAATTTAAGGAAGGTCCAATGAGTGACAGTAAACTTTGGACCGCCGTCCATCCATCATAATTGGTACACAGTTCGTGGTAGAAGTCTCTCCAGGTGCCCTCTTGATTCTTGTGGCGCGAAGAAAACATCTGTCGGAACTTCTCTGGGGTGAGTTTGAATCTCCGCAATAACAATTCTTTAACTTGATTATAGTCCTGTACTAGCTCTTCCGGCTCGCGGGCAATTAACTGGTTCATCTCGTAGGGAAGAAGTCCCAAGAGCTCAGCTAACCAATCTTCCCGTGCCAGGGCCACACGACGAGCTTGCCGCTCGAATAGCACCAGGTACAGACTTATGTCTTCTTCCATCCTGAACCTTTGCATCATGTTCTGGAAATCCCGGCTGGGGGTTCTGCCGCGCCCAACTTGATTATTCTCCTCTCTTCTGGTTCCTGCCTCGATCCTCAGTCTTTCGAGTTCATGTTCCATCTCCTTTTCTCTCTACGCCGCTCCTCCATCTCTACGCCTCTCCTCCATCTCTCTATCTCTACACACCCGCCGCTCCTCCATCTCTCTATCTCTACGCTTCTCCTCCATCTCTTCTCTCTCTTTCCTATTGCCTATGATCGTTTTCGGCATCTCTCTGCATGTCGCTTCGTTGTACAGTTCACTTTCCTGTATGGTACTCACTAGTTGCATTAAGTTGAACTCCGGTCGGACTTCTACCCCCAAGTTGGCGGCCATGGTCTCCAGATCCTCCTTGTTCCCTTTCGCCAAATACGCCATCTTTATTTATCTTCTCGATATCGCCGCACAACACTTGCTTCTCTTCCTTAGGCAGGATTGCCCCTCTCAGCACCGGTTGTCGGGTCGACTTCACGAAAAAAAAAAAACAGCGTGGGAGCTCGACGCTGCTGCTATCCCTCTATACGAACCGGGGTGGTTCCACCGTCGCTAGGACACTCTTCTCCGAATTCAGCTCACAATCTTGAGTCGTTGAAGCCACGACCCTATCCTGCCGACTGCGCCAGAAAACTTTCCCCCGACTTCTTATCGGTCGTAGGTAATCGGCTGTACCTCCACTACGATTCCAGGACGAAATAACTGGATTCTAGACTCCCAAAAAGAAGAAAACAACACTTTATTTAATTTATTATCCGACACCTCCAACGGAACCGTCCTGTCTCTTCGGTACAAACTTTCACACACTACCTCTCTTTTCGAATGTCTCAAATCGTTCCCGTTTCTCTCTCTCGCGACTCCTGTTTCTCCTCGGCCTTTTTCCAACCTCTTTTCTCCTGAACCTTACAGTGACACAAGAATTTTTTTTTTTTAATTTGTTTACGAAAAAGAAATTTAATTTTTTCCGGAAATGAAATTTGTGGAAATTTTATCCTGATTTTCGATCCGGAATTCCCCCCCCCCCCGCGCCCCATTACTATGAACAGAAATAAATTTTCTTTAAATTTTTTTGTCGCATGATACATGAGATTTCCCAATATTATAATCACTAATTATTTCAATTAAAGTATTAATTAAGTTAATTAATTTATATTAATTAAGAATTCATTAACTGTAAATTTACATTAACTACAGTACAAAGAAAAACATGATAAATTAATATCTAATAATTTTTTGAAACTTCTCAAATATGTTATTTAAGTAAGCAGTTGTCATATATTAAAAAAAAATTGTGCAATTTGATCATGAATTTTAGAAGCGGGGAAAATGGATTAAGACATTCTGGGGGGGGGGGGGTGCCACCACCTGTGAAAAGGGCAGTGTCGTCTTAACGCATGGGCCCACCCGGGCACCTTAAGAGAAGAGAGGCCTCAGAAAAATGAGAAGTAGCTGAATTTTTCGAGAATTTTCCAGGTAGAGCCTCAGGAAAATCACTTGGCCCGGGACCCGTGATGCTCTTAAGACGGCCCTGGTGAAGGGCGGCCATGACAGATTCGCCTATATTTGACTGACGTTGCATTTGCGCAACGCTTTGTTTTAAAATAAAAAAAAATTCAATTAATTGCCATTCAATTTTTTCGCATAGAAAATTAACATTTAAATTTCAAAAATTAAATTTTTTGAAATTTTATCCTCATTTTCGATCTGGAATTTCTGTAATTAATTGGAAATTTACATTAATTATACAAAGAAAAACATGTTAAAATTAATGTCCAATTTTTTTAAACTTCTTAAATTAATGTTATTCAGGTAATCAGTTATCGCATGTAAAAAAAAAAAATGTGAAATTTGATGGCAAATTGGAAGAGCGGTCAAAAATGGGTTGCGGGGAGGGGGTGGCTGTGAAAAAAATGCAGATGTGAAGAAATCAAGCTTTCAAAAACTATACAGGGTGAGTCAAAAGTCACTGGCACGTTTTTTTTTTAAATTCTTTAAAAAAAACATCAACCAATTGACGTGAAAAAATGTCGGTTTACACTAAAATATTTGTCACGGAATAGTTTTTTTCTTTTGTAAATTGAAAATTTCTCTCACAGATGCCACTGTGTATCAAGAAAAACTCGACGTAACACATAAGATGCGTCACAAAGTGTGCACATTTAATGTTTATTACGATTTGCGTTGCATATGTTACTGCCAAAGCCCCCGAAATTGGCTAATTCACGGCGGTGACCGGCCACTTCGTGAATTGGCCAATTTAGTTAAATATTATCCCGGCCAATGTCTGAAATTCGGACATTGATGACCGACCAGTTCGCGAAGTGGCCAGCGATCCTTGGCCAAAGTCCGAAGCGAAAGACGCGATTCGGGATCATCGTCAAGTGGAGTATTTTTCCGTAATAATTATGTCCATGCTGGTTATGGCAAACGTCTGTCACGATGCGGTAATCATTTTGTTTCGCCTATAAATATGGCAGAAAAACTATGTTTATAGAATTATTTTTAGTTTTCTCTCAAATTTCAGTTTTTTTCTCTCGTCAGACGGATCCAAATCCAATACAGCTGCTATATCTATAGACATACATCACATGTTGGAGATTAAAAAAAAATGTATTTGGTTCCTACCGGGCCTATCTTATATCGGCACATCGAGCATTGGCCAGAGATCTCCGGCCACTTCGTGAAATGGCCGACCAAATTCAGACTTTGCCAAAAACTCTTGGCCAATTCACGAAGTGGCCAGTTCGGCGTGAATCGGCCGCATTTCGCGCGGGCTTTAGCGGTAATATATATATAACAACCACATTTCAATACGAGCACTTTTTCTAGCACTACATCTAAACAGGTCTAAGGGTACTTGTATTTAAATGTGTTTTATATACAACGAAAATTGTAATAAACATTAACCCTTACAGAGGCAATCCCGAGATGTCTCGTCCGATATCTTCCTGACGAAGTGTGTAAAATACGGGACAATCTTACGAACGTCGGGAGAAACTATAAATGACCTCTTCCGACACATCGGCCCTTAGGTCAGTTCCTGCCCTGGGCTAGAGTTCTGTAGGCTTCTTTTTTGTGGGGTTCTGTGCATTCCGTCTCAACATCATGGGTCTTCAAGCAAAGTGATCTTCTGACGCCTCCATAATTAGTTGGACATAACAGTTTGCACTCGAAAATGATAGTACCAGATCTTCTTGTGTAGCCCTTCATGGACACGATGCCCTGAACCCTGTGTGAATAGGCCCATGGCCATGTCCTTTCCCAAGGGTAGGGCTGACACAGGGCTCCAGCCCCGGGGCCATTGTCATCATTTTTTTAATAAATTAAGTATAGGGGGGGGGGGCCGTCAAAAAGTCCCAGCCTAGGAGCCCTGCTCCAGGATGTGGGGGGGGGGGGCATGTCCATGGCTCACGATGACCCTGGTTATGTGAACAGTCTTGCTGGATTCTGAAAGTAGTATTTTTTTCACGACATATTTCAATTGAAAGCTTCCTTTCTTAACAGTTCTCCATGGCACTTTTCACGGTTTCCCTTTCATCTGATTTTCACCCGTGGCTTCCTTAGAATATTCTAGGGCCGGAAGGGGCAGCCATACGGCTCCAGGTTAAGAACCACCGGTCTAACGTACACAGGTGATGATTGGTGAAAGGGTTTGATATGGACGGCATATAGGACGCGGTAAGTGCCATTCCATGCCATGACCAGTCCACCCGTTCACCGCGTTATGAAATTATGCGAACTGAAAAATGGCTTTACTCTGAAATGAGCGGATAGAAGTTTGTGGAGCAGATAAAACCTTGCGGCCGGCATATGGAAATTGACTTTGAGTCCTCTTGGATTCTTCGTCAGTTTCAGGCGTATCTTGAACTGGGCTTTAGGTTTCTTTGGCTCGTAGTTGTATTTGACTCTCAGGGCCCTCGATGTCAGGTCGCAATCCGACAGATATTTCTCGGTGTTTTGCTGGCAACGGAGACCGTGAGACATCCTTAAAGAGAAAGAGATTTACAGAATGACAACACTGCATTTATGTTCATATCACATTATGTCAAGGGTGCAGGCCCGCCATTTTAATTTTTTCCCGGGGGGGGGGGGGAGGCACTCGACCACCACAGCGGAAATCTGGAACAGCAATGCTAGTCACGCACGATATCTGGAAGTCTGCTGCAGATCACTGAAACGATCTATAAACGTGCCCTGGGAAGCTCAAGTTATCTGTAACTTTGCAGCAGGTCACTTAAGTAGTGTCTGTAAATGTGCCGCGGGCCACTTAATTTATCTGGGAAAAAGGTTAGCCAGCTGCATGAGTGATTCGGATCTGTGCTGTAGGTAACTTGAGTGATGAAGAACAGTGTCTCTTAAGCGTTATGTAACTGTGCCGTGGTTTACTTGAGTGTTCTGGAACTATGCCGCTGGCTTTTTAAGTGATACGGAGTTGTGTCACGGGTCACTCAAGTGATCTGTGAACATACCACTGATCGTTTAAATGATCTGAAAATGTGCGGGCCGCTTAAGTAATCTGGAACTGTGCTGTGGGTCACTGAAGTGATATGCAAATGTGTTGCTAGCTAGCTGCTTGAGTGATTTAGATATCTTGGCCGGCCCAGCTTGCTCTCGGATGATGTGAACTACAGCGGGGACGGGGATGTTACATAATAGTAGAAACTTAACAAAGCTATGAAAGCTTTCAGAAATGCCAATAAATGTAGCAAAAGACAAGGTTGTTGGGCAAAGAAAACTTCCCGTCTTGCTCCAGGAAAAACAATAAAATTGTCTTGACGGTGGGAACAATTCATTATAAGGGAAGGGAGACGAACCGTTATTTGTTGTTATTTTTTTGTTCCTTTAGAGGTACTGTTTCAGTTACAAACAATTATTGTAGGGTTTTCTTGTCAGTATAGTAGCGACATCTGTTGGGAAACTGGGAAAAATGGCGTTACCAAAAGTTAAGAATGCAGACGTCTTCCTTTTTTCAGTTTTTAAATCTGGTAACCCCATTTTTAATGGCAAAACAACTAACTAGATTTTATCAATCAACTGATCAAAAACAATTTTTTTGGTAATAATAAACATTCAAAAAGTAATTGAAGACAATTTTACTGAAAATAGCCACTCGAAAAAGATGCCGACAACAGCGTGAATTTGACGGCGCCTGGTGTTAAAATACTGCCTCTTTACAACGATATTTTCCTTGGTTCGCTAAGTATCGTTATAACGAGGTTTCACTGTAGTTGAAAATGTACCACAACTCACGCCAGTGAGTCTTCAAGGCATTAACCGCGGGCCACATTTGGTCCTCGAAGCTTTTCCTGCAGTGGCCTGCGGATATAAATTCTTACAGAATTTACAGACAAATGCTGAAAAAAAAGCCTCAATGGAAAAAATGTATTCCAGAATCGATGGAAGAAATAATTTCAAAATTACTCTCAGAAAATATTTCAAAATTGATGAGAAATAATTTCAGAATTATTGAAAAATTCATATTTTGTGAAAAATGTCTCACAAGGAATGAACTTCTCTAACAATATAGGGGCCTCTGTTTGACTCCTAGCTCTGAACCCCGTTGGGCCCGCAACGTCTGAAAGTTTGAAGACCCTTGACTCTACGCTGTTATCCCACCCATCCTGTAATTTCAGAGCATTACTGCATAAGTACAAGAAAGAACTTACCATTCATCAAATGTGCTTTGCCTCATGATTGTCTTCACACATTGCACATCATCCGTTAAATTTTCGTCTCTCAGACCTATAACATAGTGATAATGATAACTATAACTTACACAAGTTCGAGAGATTACTTTTTCAAATTGTAAACTTCTGAAGCGAAATGGTATCATTGCGTCAACTCGATAATTTATTCGTAATTATTTGAAAAATAATAATTTGTATTAATAATATTCACACGCTGAGTGACCACTTTTATTATGACCACCTGACAAGCAAATGGCGTCACACTGTTCTGTAGTTTCGGGCATGTTTGTGCGTAAACATGACACTTGAACTCACACTTTCCAGATCAGATCCGGCCACGAATGTTTTTGAGGGACCGAAAAATCAATCGGAAAGAGAAAAATGTTTCTGATCAAACCTTTATTATATAAAATACTGCAAACGATTTGCCAACTTCCACAAAATATTTTACTTGCTTTGCATAATACCTGTACGCATTTTCGTGGGAATTGTACGCATATAATCACGAAGATATAAATGTAATTCCACTTTTCATCGAGTGTGCTTTGCTTTTACATGTGGAGCTTTCAATTAATATTGATGGAACTTGCAGAAAATTTTACACTATATACTGTATGAGTAAGTTTATCATATCTCCTTGAGCGAAATACGGGAAATTGGGATTCCAAATACGGGACATCTCGATTTTAGCTGGATCCTACACAATCGATCATTCACACACATGATCCAGCTACTGAAGTTACTGTACACTCTATCATCGATATCTTTCTGAATTTTCACGATATTCAACTTGAATTTTTACATGCGTTGCACCAAATTATGAAAAGTAAAATAGATATTTTCTGCGCATGCGTAATAAACATTATTTTCTTAAAAAGTGCTCGTTTCTCACCGAATGCTGAATGAGGTACATTGTAAATTTCTTTTACAATACGCACCTCATATATAATTTAAAATTTTCCGTAAATTTCGTTAAAATCGGTTAAAAGCTCTGCATGTATAAGCCAAAAACACGCAATGAAAATTGGAGTTTTTATGAAAAAAACATTTGTATCTTCGTGAACGTACGTGCAATTTCCATGGAAACGTATATAAGCATTGCACGAAATAAATAAAATGTTTTGTGAAGGTTGCAAATATACTGTTTGCAGCTTTTTATGATAACGATTTGATTTTCTTTTTAAAAAGTTTTTGTCGGTTCCCTGAAAAAATTCGTGAATGAATCTGTACAGGAAAATATGAGTTCAAGTATTGTGTTTACACATGCTCGAAATTGCAGAACAGCGTGCCGCTATTGCTCATTCGCTGAAAACTGTCAGTTGGTCATAATAAAGTGGCCACTCACTGTACAGTTAACATGTATCTAATATACAGACTGTCCCAAATTGTTTCCACAGCAGATATCTCTGCAACCGTTGACTTTAGAAACGTACTTTCAGTTACTAAAATTTTTCAAATGACGTGCTATTACTTTAAATCTCAAAATTTATTTGAGGGGATCGTATGTATAAAAAATAAAGAAATTAACCTTTTATACATCCCCTTGTGCTAAGTTCCAAAGAACCTAATCCGGAAAGTCATTTCCAAAAGAAAAATTCGTATTTTTAAATGCAATATTCATCGAGAGAATATTGCATTTAATAGGGGGGGGGGAGATATTAAATATATAAAATCACTATGTTTTGGGGCTATTACTCACTGTGTTAGCAAGTTTTCAAAATGGCTCAGAAGTTGTCATTTTTAGTGGCTACACTAGTGACCAGAGTGAACTCAACCACTTCATTTTTTTTCGCAATGAATAGCAATTACATTTTTCCACAATTATTTTGGCAATTAAAGAGTTTTTATAACTTTGAAATCGATTTACGTTTCGCAATTTGGGAACTTCGCACTCAGTTGTAGCGATAAATGCTGTCAACTTCAAAGTCAAATATCACCACCAATGTTCCATTTAAAAATATATAATTTTTTGTAAACGAAGAAATTGTTCTCAGAGCCGCAGCATTTACATTTCCCAATTCGGTGGTTTTAGCAAAAACAGGATTTACATAAATAGTCAATTTTTTGCACCGTATACGACCCCTTAGAAAAATTCCAGATACTTTGGGTCACGTCATTAGAAAACTTTTTACAGAATACAGTGTGTTTTTGAAGTGAACCAGCGGTTGCAGAGATATCCGCTGTGCGAACAGTTTGGGACAGCCTGTATATATGTTTAACATGGAGGAAACCAATTTCCAGCTGGTAATTTCTTTAAATTTTATTACATGGAATGTTTCCACTTACGATCGCACGACACGTGACAGCGATTCTGGCTCGGCCGTAGAGTACTTTTGCACCACTTGTAATTATTCACCTGAAAAATAAACACTATACGTCCATTTTTCATAGTAATAAATATCCGTATACGTCGAAAATAAAAAAGTATGATTCAACTAACATAATTGTCTACGTATTTGTGAAATCCCACCCGCCATTTGGGATCCGGAAATTTCGTTTCCGACGTTTCGTTCCTGGGACATTTCGCACCTGGTACGTTCATTACCTCCTAGAGAAGTTCTAGGAGTTGTAATGCTACGTATCTGCAGTGTCAGTATAATTAGGCTTATAGTGTCACTATGACATTGTACCGACACTGCTCCGACCTATGTAGCACCCGTTGTGGTGGACGTATTTCATTGAAACTTGGTATATACTGTACGTTATTTGTACTATGGGAAAAAAGTACAATCCGGTGGTCAAAAACTTAACTTTTTTTTTTTATCGTCTCTTTCTTTTCTCCCATGGTGCATATATTTTATACATATACCGAGTTTCATCAAAATAGCCTCCATCAGAATGGTCACTACATACATCAGTGTGTAGTGTCAGTTTATTTATAACCACCTTGTATTACAGAAAAAATAGAAAAATCAAAATGCAAAATCTATGCCAAATATATACAGGGCACCCATAATTAAAAGACCCTATTTTAAAGTAGCCTACAGGCGAAACCAGTCATCAGGAAAGTGTCAAATTTTGTGGAGGACTTCATGAAGTTGTAAGGAGGGGGGAAATAAGCTGCACGCGTCGCCACCAGAGGGCGTTTCACTTTGAATACCTGTAGTAAACATGTAAATTTGTGTGATGTCACGCAGCAGCTGTTATAAAAACCTAGAAACATTCGCGGAGATCTTGTTCCTCAATGTGTTTGCTGCTCACGATGACGGTAAGTTTACGAGATCGCGCTTTCTTGGTCAAATTGTTTTACCAAAACAGCAATTCCGCAGTAACTGCTCTACGGAAATATCGGACTTGGAATAGGATTCGAAAAGGTCCAGTGAATGATAAAAACCTTCGGAGTATGATAACGGAATTTGAAACCACAGGATGGTTGGCTGTTCGTCCTGGAAGAAAACCCGTTTCTATAGACGCAGTACAGGAGGTTTCGCTTCAGGTGGAAGAGGACAGAGCTTCAAATTCTCGTGGTAGCACTAGTGTCAGGCGTGTAGCACAGGCGTTGGATAAACCACGTTCAATTGTCCATAAGATCATGCGGAATATCCTCCGATATTATCCGTACAAACTTCCACTTGTGCAACCGTTGCTTCCACATGATTATGACGCTCGACTCCGGTTCTCACTGCATTTTCTAGCTCGCGTTGAGGTCGATTCTGAATGGCCTTGGAATATCCTCAGGACAGACGAAGCGCATTTTCACTTGGATGGTGAAGTCAATACTCACAATTGTCGAATTCGAGAACCAGAAAATACTCACGCTATCTTAGAGGTTCCGTTACATTCACCAGAAGTGACTTTATGGTGTGGATTTACTGCATCATTTATTCTCGGTCCCTACTTCTACGAGGAGTTAAGTTCTACAGGTCCAGTGACATGTTCGATCTATCACCGGGAAGCGACATGCATTGCTGTTACAGAACAAAATTGTTCCGGTTCTGCAAGCACGTCACTGCCTAGCAAACACAATCTTTATGCAAGACGGAACTCCCTCACACAATGCAGTGCGTGTTAAGAATGTTCTTAAAACACATTTTACAAAAAAACGTGTCATTAGCCGGCACTTCCCTAATCTATATGGCCTCTTCGGACCTTAATCCATGCGATTTTTGGCTTTGGGGGCATTCGAAACGTCTGGTAAGTCGTGACAATCCATGAACTTTACTTGACCTTAAAGACAGCATTTCACGCCACGTGCTGAACATTTCCCCGCACACACTTTGGTCAGTTGTGTAAGTGAAACCTATTCCAGCTTAAGGGCCGTTCAAGTATTACGTCAGCAGATGTTTAGACATTTTTGACCACTCTCCCCCCCCCCCCCGCTTCTCAGCAAAATTTTCAACTCTGTTCCCCCCGACCTTCTTAGGCATATTGGCATCAGAGACGTATTCGGGGGGGAGGGGGAACTCGTGCTTCCTCTCCCCCCCCCCAGACGATCAAAAATTTATTCTTTTGACGCAAAAAATATTTTTAAAAATATTAAAATTTCGGAAGAAAATACCTTTACATGTTATTGTAATCAATTTCTGTTGATTTCAATGGTATTTGAAGGCTAAGAACTTTAAAATTTCTCTTTTAAGAAAGTCATCGCGACCCACCCTCCAAGGCATATATAATAAACCCATGGGACCCAAGAATCAAATGTGGCCCTTGGGATTATCTTATGTGACCCGTCACCTCAGACCTAATTTCGTGAAAATGAAAGCGGCACATTTACAGATTGCTTAAGTGACCCATGGTACAATTCCATTAAGCGACTTGCGGCACATTTTTTAGAGCACGTAAGTGCCCCCCCCCCACCCCAGTGCAGTTCTACATCACTCAAGTTACCTGCGGCACATTCCCAGACTACTTAAGTGATCCGCTGCATAATCACGGATCACTTGAGTGAAGCGCGGCACAGTTCCAGAGCACTTAAGCGGCCCGCGACACATTTCTAGAGCACTTGAAGGATCCGCGGAACATTTTAGAGATCACTAAATTGGCTCTTTAAAGGACTTATAAATAGGAAAAATGTTATAGTTCAGTTGCTCACAAACTAGCGAAAAAATTTTGGCACACCAAGTGGAAGATACCATTAAGAATATTTTATATATTTTTATTAAGGGTGGTTGACGACGTACGCATCATTCAAACACCCTTCTCCCCCGCCCTTCGTCATCAAAAGTCAGAAAACCCGAAACCCCTTCCCCCCATCGAAGTAATACTTGAATGACCCTTTACTAATGTCTTGCGGTCATTAAAACCGAGTCACCCACCATCCTCACTGACAACGTCAGAAGCCATCACAATGCCCCACGTGAACGGATGAACAAAGGAAAGATAATAATTCATAAAATGCTAAAATGTAGCACAAAAAATGCTTGTCACGGAAATTTCATTGCTCTATTTGTATTCACGTGGTTTCTCGTTAAAGCCGCATTTATATGCATCAAGGCCAGTGGGAGTTCAATGGATCCGCTGAGGTTTCCGTAAGCACCAAAAAAAAGTCAAATTATGTTGGGTGTATGTGTCGTATGCGGTCATTTTCATTTTGTAATGGTAATCAACGATGCAGGGGTCGTCTTAAGGAGCCCTGCGGGCCCGGGACGAGAAGATTTTCGGGTCCCTCCCTGAGACCCAATTCAAAAAAACATTGTGGAGAGGGAGAGTCGGCATCCAAAAGAGACACATAAATTTCTGTGAATTTATAATTAATGAGACGAATAATTCCAGAATTATTGGAATAAATGATTTTAGAAATAATGAAGAGATTCAGAATTGATATAAGTTATCACATTTCAGAAGAATACATTGTGGAAAGTAACAATTTCAGAACGAATGAAGCAAAATAATTTCATAGTTGGTGAAGCAAATAACTTCAATAATGAAAACTAAGAAAAAAGGAAAGGAATAATTTCAGAATTAATTGAAAGAAATGATGAGAATTCAATATTGAAGCAATACTTATACAGAATTAATGAAGTAAATAATTTCAGAATTAATGCAAGTAAAATAATTTCATCACCACTGAAAATTAAAAAAAAAAACGAAAGGAATAATTTCAGAGTCATTGTGAAAATTATTACAACATTAATTAATGTAGTGGTTTCAGGATTAATTGAAGCAATGATTTGAGAATTAATTGAAGCAATGATTTGAGAATTAATTGAAGCAATTATTAATAATAATAATTAAGCTTCAATTATTAATTCTTAATAATTGAAGAATTAATTCTTAATAATTGAAGAATTAATTCAGGCAATGATTTCACAATTAATTCAGGCAATGATTTCACAATTAATTCAGGCAATGATTTCAGAATTAATTGAAGCAATGATTTCAGAATTAATTGAAGCAATGATTTCACAATTAATTCAGGCAATGATTTCAGAATTAATTGAAGCAATGATTTCACAATTAATTGAAGCAATGATTTCAGAATTAATTGAAGCAATGATTTCAGAATTAATTCAGGCAATGATTTCAGAATTAATTGAAGCAATGATTTCAGAATTAATTGAAGCAATGATTTCAGAATTAATTGAAGCAATGATTTCAGAATTAATTCAGGCAATGATTTCAGAATTAATTGAAGCAATGATTTCACAATTAATTCAGGCAATGATTTCACAATTAATTCAGGCAATGATTTCAGAATTAATTCAGGCAATGATTTCAGAATTAATTCAGGCAATGATTTCACAATTAATTGAAGCAATGATTTCAGAATTAATTGAAGCAATGATTTCAGAATTAATTGAAGCAATGATTTCACAATTAATTCAGGCAATGATTTCAGAATTAATTGAAGCAATGATTTCAGAATTAATTGAAGCAATGATTTCAGAATTAATTCAGGCAATGATTTCAGAATTAATTGAAGCAATGATTTCACAATTAATTCAGGCAATGATTTCAGAATTAATTCAGGCAATGATTTCACAATTAATTGAAGCAATGATTTCAGAATTAATTGAAGCAATGATTTCAGAATTAATTGAAGCAATGATTTCAGAATTAATTGAAGCAATGATTTCACAATTAATTCAGGCAATGATTTCAGAATTAATTGAAGCAATGATTTCACAATTAATTGAAGCAATGATTTCAGAATTAATTGAAGCAATGATTTCAGAATTAATTCAGGCAATGATTTCAGAATTAATTGAAGCAATGATTTCAGAATTAATTGAAGCAATGATTTCAGAATTAATTGAAGCAATGATTTCAGAATTAATTCAGGCAATGATTTCAGAATTAATTGAAGCAATGATTTCACAATTAATTCAGGCAATGATTTCAGAATTAATTCAGGCAATGATTTCACAATTAATTGAAGCAATGATTTCAGAATTAATTGAAGCAATGATTTCAGAATTAATTGAAGCAATGATTTCACAATTAATTCAGGCAATGATTTCAGAATTAATTGAAGCAATGATTTCACAATTAATTCAGGCAATGATTTCACAATTAATTCAGGCAATGATTTGACAATTAATTGAAGCAATGATTTCAGAATTAATTGAAGCAATGATTTCAGAATTAATTCAGGCAATGATTTCAGAATTAATTGAAGCAATGATTTCACAATTAATTCAGGCAATGATTTCAGAATTAATTCAGGCAATGATTTCACAATTAATTGAAGCAATGATTTCAGAATTAATTGAAGCAATGATTTCAGAATTAATTGAAGCAATGATTTCAGAATTAATTGAAGCAATGATTTCACAATTAATTCAGGCAATGATTTCAGAATTAATTGAAGCAATGATTTCACAATTAATTGAAGCAATGATTTCAGAATTAATTGAAGCAATGATTTCAGAATTAATTCAGGCAATGATTTCAGAATTAATTGAAGCAATGATTTCAGAATTAATTGAAGCAATGATTTCAGAATTAATTGAAGCAATGATTTCAGAATTAATTCAGGCAATGATTTCAGAATTAATTGAAGCAATGATTTCACAATTAATTCAGGCAATGATTTCAGAATTAATTCAGGCAATGATTTCACAATTAATTGAAGCAATGATTTCAGAATTAATTGAAGCAATGATTTCAGAATTAATTGAAGCAATGATTTCACAATTAATTCAGGCAATGATTTCAGAATTAATTGAAGCAATGATTTCACAATTAATTCAGGCAATGATTTCACAATTAATTCAGGCAATGATTTGACAATTAATTGAAGCAATGATTTCAGAATTAATTGAAGCAATGATTTCAGAATTAATTGAAGCAATGATTTCACAATTAATTGAAGCAATGATTTCACAATTAATTCAGGCAATGATTTCACAATTAATTCAGGCAATGATTTGACAATTAATTGAAGCAATGATTTCAGAATTAATTGAAGCAATGATTTCAGAATTAATTGAAGCAATGATTTCACAATTAATTGAAGCAATGATTTCACAATTAATTCAGGCAATGATTTCAGAATTAATTGAAGCAATGATTTCACAATTAATTCAGGCAATGATTTCAGAATTAATTGAAGCAATGATTTCAGAATTAATTGAAGCAATGATTTCAGAATTAATTGAAGCAATGATTTCAGAATTAATTCAGGCAATGATTTCAGAATTAATTGAAGCAATGATTTCACAATTAATTCAGGCAATGATTTCAGAATTAATTGAAGCAATGATTTCACAATTAATTCAGGCAATGATTTCACAATTAATTCAGGCAATGATTTCACAATTAATTGAAGCAATGATTTCACAATTAATTGAAGCAATGATTTCACAATTAATTGAAGCAATGATTTCAGAATTAATTGAAGCAATGATTTCACAATTAATTCAGGCAATGATTTCAGAATTAATTGAAGCAATGATTTCACAATTAATTCAGGCAATGATTTCACAATTAATTAAAACAATGATTTCAGAATTAATTCAGGCAATGATTTCATAATTAGTTTTAGGAATATTTCTGAATTATCAAAAATCTTCAACAATTGGGCCAGGGCCACAGGTTTAGACACCACTGTGCAAAACGACGTTCAAAATTCGAATGCCCAACAAACCTGGAATATTCCATAGTCAAGCGAATTCGGATAAGACCCTTTGTTCACGGCTGAAGTCTCGTAAGCGCTTTCCCAATGGACCAAACACAACCCTTGAGAAAGACCACAAACAAAAACAATCATAAATAATAACATCATTATGTGACTTTTGACAAATTAAATCAATATCCGCGCTGTTGGTGCGCGATAAAATGGAACGAAGACTCACATTTGGACACGTCCTTGAACGGGAATTGGTATTTATCCAGGAGTTCTCTGGCAAGTTCGCATCTGTCGTACTTTTTGCCCTGAACCACATGGAAGGCACGCAACATCAGCGCAAAGGCAGCGGTCAGTACGATGAAGGTCGTATCCTAATGGAAATAAGACACGGAGATAGAAATCAATGTATAATCACCAATCATCTCAGTGAGTTTGATAAATTATCCTACATTCAAATCTCATTAGCGGGACACTTTTTTTTTTTTGAAATCCCGATTGTCTTCTATATATTAGTGTTTCTCATCTTTTTTCATCTCATGGGCACCCACCCCCACCCCCCGCCGCCCGGAGAAATCGCTTCGTTAAAATGAAATTTCGTTATAAAGGAATTCCATGTTTTTGCATTATTCTCATGTAAACTTATCTGAAGGATTAGAAAAGTGTTCGTTAAAGCGAGAATTTCGTTATAACGGTATACGTTAAAACGGGATTCGACTGTATATCTCTAGGATCAACGGTTCGCCAGTAAAATATCATACCCCTTGTTTGCTATGTACGGGGCCGTCTTAAGAACACCATGGGCCAAGTGATTTTTCTGAGGCCCAACCAGACAAGTTTACATGCCTTCTCTGGAAAATTTCAACTAGATCTCATTTTTGTGAGGCCTCCACCCCCCTTCTCTTGAGGCCCCCGGGCCATGCATGTGTGGGCACAAGGCTATGTACTCTGTATATAACGATTATGCTTAATCACCGATTAATCTCACATTTACCGTAACAAATGCATCATAAACAAAAGGTTCGTAACTATTATTATTATAGCACATATACAATACATACACAATTGAAAACTCATTCAATTGGGAGACCGCAATTCAAACGAATTCGAAACGAAAAAGGAAACTGAAGAAAACAGAAGAAGAAGAAGAAAAGTTAGTCATTATTTTACCTTGGAGTTCATTGCTTGGAATTTTTTTGCTGGTTGCCGTTCGGAACAGGTTGCACGAACTGCATTTCCTCGTGGATCTTACAACACGAATATGACAAGCGGCAAGTTGTCGGTCACAACATTCACGGGTGTGTGTGAGAGAGAGAGAGAGAGAGAGAGAGAAACACCGGTTTGTGTTCTTCTGCGATCCATTTTCATTGCCACTGACCTCGTATTTTTCGGGGTCACTCGTAACGGAGGAAAAGGAAAGACCAACTTTTCATCTTTTACTTGGACACCTTTACTTATCGAAATGTTCTAAAAACCATTGTGACCCCGTTAGGAACGGAATTACGTGATGACTGTAAGGAGAGAGAGAGAGATATTTAGCAACACCCTGAGATTATATATGTAATCCTTCGAGAATAATCTATTCAGCAAACAAGATGCATTAACTCTAATGAAGAGTCAATACATCCGATCGGATTTTTGCAACATCTGCAAGAGGGAAAAAGGCAGGTTTGGTCCAGTTTTTTCTGGAAGTTTCCTTTGTCCGTTTTTAAGTGGTGGTCATGATTGATTTTTTTTTTTTCTTTTTTTTTTTTAAGAGATTCGAAGATGGGTCTCTGATGAAACGAGATCAGATTCTGAACAGGAAAAATGATTACAATGGACTCTCGATAATCCGGCCGTGCGCTAGTCTCCAGCAGGTCCTGAAATTTTGCGTTTTTAGGCTGGTTTTCTTCGTGCGTTGAAGAGTAAAACATATCAATTCATGTCCGCGTGCGCAGAAGTTTTAATATTAATTTAAATCATACATGCTCAACCGATGGGCTGTGGGCCAAATCTGGACCTCGGTGTCATCTGATGTGTGGTCCGTAGTCTCAAAACCAAGCCCGTCATTTAGGGGGGGGGGCAGCGACCCCCTGGCTTTTGAAAATACACTAAAAATGGTATATATATATATATACAGTCGAATCCCGTTTTAACGAATACCGTTATAGCGAAAATCTCGTTTTAACGAACACTTTTCTAATCCTCCAAATAAGTTTGCATATGAACAATACTAGGTAACCTGGAATTCCTTTACAACGAAATTTCGTTTTAACGAAGTGATTCCTCCGGTCTCTTGGCGTTCGTTATAACGGGATTCGACTGTGTATATATACAAATATATATATACATATATTGAGTACACGTGTTTTGCCCCCACCCCCCTGGAAAAAGTTGAAATGACGGCCCTGCGCTCAAAACTAATTTGTTAAAAATGAAATAAACGACACAATAGCAGATAATTTTAAGTGACGACTGGTGCAATTCTTGCATCACTTAAGTGGCCCGCGGAATATTTCCAGATCACTTGAGTGCTGGGCCGCTACTGGATGCTTGGTCAGCCGGGGCAATCACGTATGTTGGTGCCCCCACCCCAGTAAAAGCGAAAGAGAGGTTGAAGGGTGAAATTTGCGCCTCTCTGGTCCAGCGCCAGGGGCACCAGAAACGCCTGCTCCATACTAGTTGCGGCCCTGCTTGAATGACCCGCGGCATAGTTCCAAATCATTTACTTAAGGGACCAGTGGCATGTTAACAGATGACTTGAATGAACCTAGGCACAGTCCCAGATCATTTAACACTTAAGTGGGCTGGGCCCGCATCACATTTATAGGTGACTTAAGTGACCCGCGGTACGGTTTCACATCACCTAAGGTGACCCGCAGCACCTTCCAAGATCGCTTAAGTGCCTCAAGCGATCTTGGAAGGTTAAGGGATCTCTCACATTAACGGATCACTTCATTGACCTCCGACATATTCACAGATCAATTGAGTGACTAGCGGCACAGTTGCAGATCACTCAAGTGGTCCGCGGCATATTTACAGACCACCCAAGTCATCCGAGGCACGCTTATAGATCACTTAAATGGTCCGCGACGCGTTTGCAAACCACTGAAAGGGCCCGCACCTAAAGGTTGCCCTTGTGGGGACTCGGTCGACTCAGCAATGGGCAATTAGTTGGTTCTCGAACGCACCCGTGAATGGCTGGGGTTGTTGTCAGGAATAGAATGTTTTTTATATTATTTTATAGTTTTTATTCCTGTCGTTTACATAGATCATAGTTTCCCAACCTTTTTTGTCCTATCGCCCCCTTCTTCAGAAATTTAAAACCCAACGTAATCTCACCCATAGAATCCTATGCTATACCCGTAGCTTCTACCGCCCCCCTGGAACATTCCATCGCCCCCAGGGGGCATTAACGCCCACGTTGGGAATCACTGACATATAGATGAATAAGATGTAATTTTGTATAAAAATATAATACAATAACTCGCCCATGAACCGCACAAGGGTGGAGCTGACAGAGCTCCAGCTTTGGGGGCCCCAGATAACTGCAATCATTTTCTTGGTTTTGCATGCTACAAATTCACCGTGGAAGGGCCCGTGAAAAGTCTGGCTTGGGTGCCTACACCAGGATGTGTGGGGCCATGAAATCGTCCCTCGCGACGTATCACCCTATATCCGCTTCTGCCTTGTTCCATTCGTTGTTGCAAATGTCTCTGCCTCGGTCTGCTTCGCATCTGAATATGTCAGTTTCGTATCTGAATATGTCAGTTTCGTATTCCTCCGCAGCCTCGGCATCATTTGTAGCTGAAGATGTCTGCCTCCACTCCATCCATTCACAGCTAGAGATGCTGGCCTCCACTTCATTCGAAAGTGAAGATGCCTGGCCCTACTCCATTCGTGGCTGAAGCAGGGTCGTCTCAAGAGTATCATGGGCCCCCGGGCCAATTGATTTTTCTGAGGCCCAACCGAACGAATTCTCGGAAATTTCAACCAGATCTCATTTTTGTGAGGCCCCCAGGCCGTGCCCGGGTGGGCCCATGCCTTAAGACGGCACTGGGCTGAAGGTGTCTGCCTCCGATCCCTTCACTTGGGTACTGATTGAGAAGGGATAGACGCGATTGCCCCTCCCAAGAGCCGAATAATATGGAAAAATTCGTTTGTTGTCTCGTAAAATACGGAGCCTACATCGGAGCAGGTTTTTTGGACGCCGGACAATCGGCCCGATTATTACGATCGTTAATTACATCTCAGTCATTTAATGTGCATTCTTTATTAATGAATTTATGAACAATAAAATGTAACTGTGATTAATTACGTCTTTTACTCTAAATATATGCACAATAAAATGAATATAAAGAATAAATAAAAAATAAAATATGAGTAATATAAAATATTTCTCATCATTCATGTCATATTACAAATCACATTTACATTATTAACAACAATTTCATTTCCAATAGAAAAGAAGAGAGAGAGAGAGAGAGAAGGCCAATATTACATATCACAATAATAATATCATTAAATTACAGAGTACTTTTCGGCAAAAACTTCTTTGTTGCGCTTCGGTAATAATTACTACTTCAGCCATGTTGAAATAAACAATGACAACCCGTGTTAAAATGGCAGATGCTTGTAATGAAATGAAGGGTACGTAAATTACATAACTTCGGGAAGAGCAACTTATTATTCAAGTAATGAGTTGCTCTTCCCTATACACATTGACCGGGATCCGCGCCTGAGCTGGCCAAACATTTAGTTTCGGCTCTGCAACAGACGCTGATACGATGAGATATAGAAAAAAAAACAAATTGTAACAATAGTTCGGTCAAGAATAAGTTTGGAACGATGCAGTCATAACAAATAACAACAATAACTAAACCAGACATGCACCTCGTCCCTATTTCTCTTCGGAACTTCTAACGAATTGGTGCATGTTGGAATGTGCGTGTACGTGTAGTGAACTTTCCGTGAAGTTTGTTTCCGTGTAATGCTTGTGATGTGTAGTGCTGGCATCTGCCATCAACTTTTCTAACCATGAGTGAAGTGTATAATGATTGAAGATTTTATCGTTGTAGGTCTGTTGCTCTCTGCGGCGAGACTTTTTAACGGGGAGATCGGCTCGCATTAGCGCCTCGAAGTTGGGAACCGCAGAAAAAACTTCAGCCGACCACCACTGAAGCGACGTTTGAACCCGGATCCCAGTCGGCTACTGTAACCACTATACATACCACCACAGTGGCTAATAACAGTGACTACAGCTCATTTCAGTGCGGGCACGGCCCGCGCGCCCCAAGAGAATAAGTAGTGGAATTTTTCAAAACTTTGCGAGGTAGGGCCTCGGAAAAATCACTTGGCCCGGGGAGCCCCATGATGCTCTTAAGACGGCCCTGGTACATTCGCAATAGTGAGTGCGATAATATAAAGGATTTTCAGAATTTATTTGTCGATAAACCTCAGGGTGCGGTAGCAAACAGGGGGTATTGCATTTTACTGGCGAACCGTTGATCCTAGAGGTATACTTCCAATTAGAAAAAGACGTGTAGTACCTCAGATATGTCATTCATGTTGCTAGGGCAACCTCTTGCTACATTGTTACTAAAATAAAAAAAATTGACTTTTTATACAGTCCCTGTGTGCCCCAAAAACCAATTAAAAAGTTGTTGCCCTGTCTCTCCTGTTCTTGTTTCTAAATGAAATATCTACTGAGATGTTTAAATTCGAAAACGGAGGAAAGTTGCGAGAAAAAAACAGCTTTAAAAATGCGGATAAAATTATTTTCCCGCATTTAATGCTGTTTTATCAATTGTTTTTTCCCCCATAATTTTCACCCCCGGGGCCAAACAGATTCCCGTATATACGGGACTCAAGACTGACTGTACGATGGAGGTTCAACATCCATAACCTTCGAGCGACCCGCGGCAAACTTCCAGCTCTTTTAAGTGTCACGTTGTACATTTTCAGATTACGTAAGTGGCTATTAGCGGCACTCTTGCAGATCACTTGAGTTGCTCGCAGCACACTTGCCTAAGGGTACGTCCATAGTGCACCGCTTCCCGCTTCTCGCTTTATTGCTTAAACCGCGGCAGTTGGAGAAGGCGAGATGATCTCGCGCGATTCCAACCGGTGGTGGTTATAGTGCACCGCTCGCGGGAGCGTCTGCTTGCATGAGCAGTTGGCATCATGGAGCTATCACGTGGGGATATATTGTATTTTTGTTGACAACAAAAAATATGTACATGAAATGAATAGGACTCGCCTTGAAGAAGTTGCAATAGGTTTAGTGTAATCGCTAATTATAGTTAATTAATTAATTGATGATAAATCAGCGATTTCGCTTTTAGTGCCACAACAAATTTTCGATTAGAAAAACGAGAATTAATCGTTACAAAATTCCGTTTGATTTAGTTTTATCGTTAATTAGTTTATATTAATGATAAAACTAAATCATGATCGATAATTAACTAATCAACTAATAACGATAAAACTAAACTGGCCGACTAATTAACGGCAAAATCCGTTGGGTTTCGTTTTATCATTAATTAGTTCACCAACTTAATTAGTTAATTAACTAATTAATGCTAAAACGAAATCCAACGGTATATTGATTAATTAACGATATCGTTTTTATTACGTCAACTAATTAACGATTAGTATTAACAATAATTAGGTGTCATAAAAACTTCGTTGGATTTAGTATGATCATTAATGATTCTTAATTAATTAACGATTAATTAACGATTCAGATTATTATGTCATAACTAATTAACGATTAGTATTAGCAACAATTATCCGTCACAAAAACTCCGTTGGATTCAGTATAATCGTTAATTAACCTTAATTAATGATTAATCAACGATATCACTTTTATTATGCCATATCTAGTTAACGATTAGTATTAACAATAATTATTCGTCATAAAAACTCCGTTGGATTCAGTATTAACAGTTATGATGATCATTGATGATCCTTAATTAATAACCGATTTCGCTTATATTATGCCATAACTAGTTAACGATTAGTATTGACAATAATTAATTCTCACAAAAACTCCAATTGGATTCACTATAATTGTTAATTTTCCTTAATTACTTAATGATTAACGATTTTGGTTTTATTATGTCATAATTAATCAACGATTAGTAATAACGATAATTAATCGTTACAAAAACTCCGTCGATTTACTATTCCACTATAAAACGAACACTTAGAGGAAAGTATCCGTTTTAAAGTGCAAGCGGTGAGCCGGTCAAGCGAGAAAAAGAAATAACAATTCATTCCGGTTAAAGCGGGTAAAAGCAGTTTCAGCCGGTAAAAGCAGGTAGGCGGGCGCACTATGGCCGTCCCAATGAGTTTTCACGATCTTTTTTCAGCCGCGATAAAGCGAGTAGCGAGAAGCGGTTCACTATGGACGTACCCTAACCACTTAAGCTGCGCGCGAGACATTTACAGTTCACTTCATCAGCCCGCTGCTCTTTATAGATCACTTGAGTGGCTCTTGACATATTTCCAGATCACCCCAGTACTAGCGGCACATTTCCAGATCACTTGAATGGCTCTTGGCACATTTTCAGATCACCCCAGTACTTGCGGCACATTTCCAGATTACTGCGGCTCGCGACGCGTTTCTGAATCAATAAAATGGCCTGCACTTCCCCCAGAGCGCCTTTGAATTAAACTAACAATTTTGAATGTTTGGTTCAAGGTGCTCGCAAACCTTAAAAATAGAGTGTGGGCCAATCCAATTCATTGGTTTCAAAATGTGTCGTTGGACACTTAAATGATTTGGAAATGTGCCGCAAACTGGAACTGCACTCTCGGAAACTAAAGCGCTATTGAACTGCATTGGCGGGATATGTGAAACTGCACTACCAGAAACTTAAGTCAAGTGGAAATGTGCAGTGGGTTACTTAAATGATCTGGAAATGTGCTGCGGGCTACTTAAGTGATGTGGAACTGCACTGCCGGAAACTTAAATGATTTGGATCATGTGCCAATAATTTCATTTCTACGGAATTAGGTTCGAGGTCACGGGCCGCATCAGATGATTCCGAAATAGCATTAATAATAATTATTATTTTATTCAACAAAAAATAAATATAGCAGTTCTGTTTTGGTAGGAAAACCATCATTGTTTTTCGATTTCTAGGTGCTATCTGTTGCCAACAGAAGTGAGTGAGTTTACGTGTAAAGGGGGCTTTATTGTCAAAGCAGTAGGAAAGTGCGTCTTCATTTACTTCTAGATCAGGACGCAGGCTGCTGCAATTTGGCAGCAACTCACTTCAGTCGACAATAGATGGCGCTACTGTACTGAAAACAATGTTAATTTTCTTATGAAATGTCACTGAGCTATAAGTAAACTTATAGTTTAGTATAGTATTAGTTATAGTTTAGTATAGTATTAGTTATAGTTTAGTATAGTATTAGTTATAGTTTAGTATAGTATTAGTTATAGTTTAGTATAGTATTAGTTATAGTTTAGTATAGTATTAGTTATAGTTTAGTATAGTATTAGTTATAGTTTACTTATAGCTCAGTGTGAAATGCAGATCGTAATGAGTATTTTATATTCCTTAGATATCAGCACGAGTTCCATTGTAACAAAAATATATATTGCGTTCGATCAACTGATTACATCTTTCGTGTACAAGGAGAAACCAAGATAACCTGACGTCATGAAAGCTTTTTTTAAAAAACAGTAAATTTCATTGAGAAGAAATATAAGTATTTATTATTTATTTCTCCTCTAAGGTAAATTTAGCAGCAAAAAGCCGGGACATCTGGCCAACAGACAAGATACAATGTTACTCTCCTCCAGTGCATCTCTGACCGTTGTAAAGGCAAACTATTCCCAGTCACAGCCGTCCGGTTTTCTTGCAAAACAAAAAATTGGCTGGGCATTGAAATGTTCATTCGGAGTTGAATTGTCGTCTGTCATCGAGGTCATCATGTCGACGGTGAAGCGCCACAAAAGAAGCTTCGCCTTGTTCTGCGTGTCCTGCGTCGTCGTGTTCTGCTTCATCGTCGTCCGGTTGACCGACCGAGGCCGGAAAGCGATTCGCGGAGACGTCGATCCTCCATCAAAGAACCACTGGTTCCGAGTGAAGATAGTCGAAACGAACAAGCCTCTGTCGTCGTCGCAGGCCAACAGGAACAAAGTGATCCTCCTGTGGACCAAGTTCTTCGGCGCCGAATACGTCATCCCTTCGACCGAATCGCTGTACTGCACGGTCAAGGACTGCACGATAACCTCTAACCGCAGTTACCTGGCCGTCAGCGACGCCGTGATCTTCCACCTGAGGGACGTCAATCTGGCTGATCTGCCGAGGACGAAGCCCTCCTGGCAGATTTGGATCCTCGTGCACCACGAATCGCCTCCCCACACGCCAAGGATCCTCCATCACCTGCAGGGCTTCATCAACTGGACCGCGACCTACAGGTTGGACTCCGAAATCTGTTTGACCCCGAGTTTTAAGAAAGTTTCCCCCTCGCCCTTGGGTGCGACGAGACGGAACCTTGTGGACAAGAAGAAGATGGTCGCTTGGTTCGTGAGCAATTGCAAGACTCCCGGCAACCGGGAGGGCTTCGTCAGAGAGCTGCGCAAGAGCGTTCCCGTCGATGTCTATGGAGGGTGCGGAACGAAGACGTGCTTACCCAAAATGTCCGAGGAGTGCTATAGAAATGTTGCTGCCGATTATAGATATTATCTCGCATTTGAGAATTCGATATGTAAGGACTACGTGACAGAAAAGTTTTTCCACGTGACACAGTATGATATTATACCAGTGGTTATGGGTGGAGCTGATTACTCACGGCTCGCTCCACCCAATTCTTACATCGATGCCCTCTCGTTCGAATCGCCGAGAGCTCTTGGTAACTATCTCATATCTCTAGCCAGAGATGATGAAAAGTACAATAGTTATTTCGAGTATAAAAATTATTATGTGTGGTCCATCGAGCATTATGCGTGCCAAATTTGTAAGAAATTACACGATCCTGTGAAAGTGACATGGTACGAGGACATCAACGGATGGTGGTTTTTGGATGGTCATTGCAGGAAGTGGAATAGGAATTTCCATCACTAAATCGTTGATTCACCATCACAAATTTTTTATCCTTTAGATGAGAGATTCCCTATTTTTTTTTTATGTCCGCAAACATCCCAGAGAACACAAAATGCTGTATCGTTCTGGCAGTACCACTAAATTATTGCACTATTCCTGCAAATCCCACGAACAATGCGGACTTTATGTTATTGATAGTTTTTCGCATGTTGAATACAGGATGTCTTAAAATAACTTTGCTGATAGACTAGCCCAAAATATATGCAAAAAATCATCAAATGAAATTTGAAATATAGGCATTTCTGAGTGTGCACTCGAGAATGAGAAGGGGAAACAAAAACGTAGCTCTCACGGTTAGTTTACAGCAATGAAATTTCAAAAATTTGAATGGCTCACTTTCATGCAAAATTGAATTTGCACTGTTAAAACCCATGAATATCGGTGAAACTGTACCTGTAAGCAGATCTCAGTAAGGAGTTGATGCGCAAACAGCTCGGAGAAGAAAAGAAGTTCCCATTCGAGGGATAGAACACCCAGCCTCTTACTGAGATTTTTTCTATATCTGTGTCCTACACTGGCATTTATGGTGCCATCTATAAATGGTGTTACAGGTACACACATGGTTTCAATGCTATTCATGGGTTTTTTTTTACTGCTTCGATCATTTTGTGACAGAGCTAGGTTTTTGTTTTTCCTTTTCATAGGTTCTTGAGTTCATACTCAAGAACACACATGCATCATTTGAATTTTTAGAAATTTCATTGCTGTGACCATATAAACGTGAGAAAGTCACTAGTAACTAGTGTTTTGTTTTATCTTTTCATTTGAAACACAATTCGCCTTAGTTGATTTCTGCAGCAGCTAAGAGCTCGTATATTGGCAAAGTTATTTTAGGACTACCCTGCAGATATTCAATGTTCTCTAGTCATTACAATGAGCCAAAAAAAAGTGGGCAAAGGCAAATGATGCTGCCAATTACAGCTGAAATAGTTGTCAGAGGAAGTGAAGTTACTAATTATAACCAAAAACAAATTGTCAAAGGCGAGTAAAGTTGCCAAATATTGCTTCAGTGGCTGAAAAATCATGTCAATCACCTGTGAATCGAAATGTAATTCACCACAAAAAAAAAAAAAATTAGTATGTTTGACAAATATATAAGATGATTTTCTTGATATGACTATAATAATTAATTATGATACAGCAATAATATCATAATATAATTTATAATACATGGATATAATCTAAATTCTTGATTTCAAAAATACAACTAAGCCTTGTTTAAAATGGGAATAAACAGGACATTTTATATTTTGACAGCTGAATACCCTTACTCTATGGTCACTCTATACAAGCTTCTGGCTCGCGGACTTAAAAGGTTATGCACCGTGATCAAGAGCATTTCAAATCATGCCGATGTTCGTCTTGACTGCTGCCCACAAACTTGTACAGAGATTGTGCTACTTAAAATATCGTAAAAAATTGTTATTAATGAATGTAATATGCGTACAGTGTCTTTAGTAGCAATCGCTCAAAATCCATGTGAAACATGTATTTTTTTGTTGTAGTGTCACAGACGATTTCTCATTCCTATTTGTCATGATCAAATTGTATAACTGTTATGTAATGAATGTACGTTCCTGTTCGCTAATCAAATGATACAATATTCTTTATTGAATATGAAAATGGTTGGAACAAGTCTCTCTTGTAAATATTGGAAGTTGGTTGAGAGTTTTGCTGGTATTTCAGTTGCTCGTTTTATTCAATCAGAAAATTCAACTAAAGTTTTCTGACATTTAAAATGGATTTATGGCTGTAGTATAGTGGTGGAAGAAACTACAGTGCCCCCCCCCCCCCAAGGTCAAAAATGAAAATTTAAAACAAAAAGTTACCGTCAGAATTTTTCAGTTTTTTTTTCAGAGATGATGACTGATGATATTTTTTTTATGATTATCAATGATTATATGATGATTACAATGATTATATGATGATTACAATGATTATATGATGATTACAATGATTATATGATGATTACAATGATTATATGATGATTACAATGATTATATAATGATTACAATGATTATATGATGATTACAATGATTATAAGATGATTACAATTATTATATACGATCAATGCAAATGGAAAAAATCCTAAATCCACTCCCTCCCTTTCTCGTGTCACGTAACTTATTTGCATATCCTTATGGTTTGGCATCATTTCCCAGAGCTTCCCCAATATAATTTGATGTTGTTCTTTTCCTGTGAAGCTCTATTCATGGAAATGGAGCAGCTTTCTTTCTGCACGGTATCAAGGGATTAAGTTCAAGTCTATATTTACCCACAAAAAGATCTTCTATACTTCTTTTAATAGTGAACTTTATCACATATCAGTATCACGCAAACCATACCAGTTGTATTTACTTCAATTTCATTGAATTTATACAAAGAAAAAACAAAATTTAAATTTTGTGATTTAAATCAGTGATTTTTTAAGAAAAAATCAAGCAATTTAAATTGTGATTTTAATCAAGATGGTTTAAGTTGCTATACCCTGCTCCTGATAAAGGTTTGAAGCGCACAGTTTGAGAACCCTGCCCTATAGTAAAGGTCAGTTCTCCGCAGACCCCCCCACCCTGCAGTAGTCAATTTCGAGCCTTTTCCATAACATCCAGAATGTATTGTTTTGTGTAATTTGCTTTTTTCATAAAAAATATGCAATAAATTGCAATTTAATAGCACTAAATGTGTCATTTATGCAATGGTAGTGAATGAAAATTATACTGTGGACCACTTATAAAGTATTCACCGATGCCCAGGGGTCTGCAGACCACAGGTTGGGAAACACTGTCTTATAGAAAAGGGTAAGATCCTCTTGTTAAAAAAAATTGTCTAAGACACTGGTTAGCAATCTCCTGAAGAACAGTGAATTTTATTTTATGCATAAAAATGACCGTCAGACCATCTTCAACAGATTGGCAGCAGAGAATAGCAGTAATTCAAAATGTGAAGAATTAAAAATCAGTTCAGTGGAAATTTTGAATGATTAGGAACGCTCTTGGACCAGTAGAGATGTGAATTTGGCTTCTCAGCGTAACTTATGAGCTATTCAAAAAATGTGAAAGTCAGCATATAAGGGCCTTACTTATTGTGCTAAGAGGCACTACAAAATAAGGACTGTACCAACAAAGTACCAAAAAACCTTTAGACCACTAAGGGGTAAACATGTTAATACTTTGTCCAACTTCTCAAAAATATAATCTACACTTTTTTTAAATCAAGGCTTTTACTTTTTTTCTATAAAAGACAGATTCTTGCCTTGTCCCATCTTTATGAGTTGAGCTTCATGGAAAACAACCATGTCAAATTATTCTAGAAGCTCCCAGAAATGATTCCTAGACATCAGGGCGGTCTTAAGAGCATATAGGGTCCCATTTTTCTTAGGCAACCCCACCTGGCTAGAAATGACTGCCTATTAGTTAACACACATCAATGCCTATTAGTTAAGTCATTTTTAGTGAATTGAGATAAATGATAGTAAAGATGGAAAAAAATCTTGGATGGGTTTGAGAGGGAATCGAACATACAACCTTTGGTATGCGTGTCCTGTGCACTAACCACTGCTCCAACTATGGATGTCGGATTCAAGTACAATTACGTATATCTATTGCTAAATGTCGCCAGCAAAAATTTTACTATGACGTAATGGTTCATCCCTCATTTCAGCCAATCACGACACGCTACATTTCTATAATGTAGGGTTTGTGTTTATATGTGCCCAGATGGGTCCATGCGTTAAGACAGCATTGTTAGCCATAAGGATACTCAAATGAGGTAAGTGACATGAGTAAAGGGGAGTGGCCTTATATAGTTTTTTCCCATTTTCACTGTAAAGATAATTGGGGAAAAAAATTGAAAAAGTATAATGCTCAAATTTTCGAATGCATTTTCAAGATATTATTTCTCATCGTAGTCATCATCTCTGAAAAAAATTGAAGAATCCTGACAGTTATTTTTTTTATCACCATTTTTCACCTGTGGCCCTACACTTTCTTCAAATTTCCAATTCTTTTTCCACTTTCTGAAATACCGTCAGTAGTAAAATTAAGTGAAACTCCTAAATATTTGTCTGTTATATCAGTGATGATTGTGCTCATTTTCATGCTTGAAATGGAGTTCATTGTGTTTGATAGTTGTTTCTCTGTTGTTGAATGGGACCAAAGTTTTGTTTTACACTATTGAAGAGTATGGCTAAAAGATTCTGTGCTAAAGAGTGGTGGCTGAGGTTGATTCTTGCCATGTTTCATACCCATCTGTGCAGCAGATATTTCTAGGTCGAGATACAAAATTAGTGGAGTGAAATTTTCTCATGTGCGTGTAGATGCCTTGAGACAGCATAGGCTGAGGACCAATTATTGGAAATTATGGTAACTTCGCTTTTAGTCGGGTGCAGGAACTCTGAGTTAGTCAAGCTTAGTTTCCCGCTCTCTGTGTAACACCAGACTGAAAGTGAAAGCACTATACTCTTCATTGATTGGTTTAACTACTTTTTATCTGATTCGCTCACAGCATGTATATCAAAGTGATGCTGGTCAAACCATACTTTCCCTTGGGATACTAGCACAACTCCAGTCTTCCATGCGAGTGATGCAGTGATAAGATGCTCGTCTATCACCATGAAAGCTACCTTGACACTACCATGAAAGCAGGTTCAATCTTATGAATCGGCAATGGAAGGTTCTTCTCTCCCCCCCCCCCATCCCATTCTGACTTGAAGCTATCATGGTAGACGACACTTTCTCTCATCAAAATTACCGTCCATCAAGACAAGGACAAAAGTACAACATCACTTTCTCTAGAGAGAAAGATTTCCCACCCAGCTTGATCAGTAAAACATCCACCGTTGACATTGACCATTTCCATAATAATTCGACTGGACCACAGCTCTTTAGTACAAAATCTTTTGAGCCCACTGCCTTCTTTCAGAGAGTATGCCACTTGCAAAAAGTGGTGTTAATGGATATGTTACGGCCAAAGCTCAAAATCCGCCAGTTGACCTGATCAATGTCCAGAATTCTAAATTCTGTGGAATTTCAGACATTGTCCAAAAGTGGCTGGAGATCCCTATATTACTGATATCAATCTCCTAAGACAGTGGTTCTCAACCTTTTTTTGACTCACAGAGCCCTTTTCAGTATATAATTTCTATGGTGGATCCCTGTTTGACTAGAGGAGCTCTTTTTGTATATAATTTTTAAAAAGAGGTCTACCCCTGTAGACCTCTTTTTTATATCTATCAAATTTACTGATTTATTTTATTTTCATTGAGTCGCGGGTTGAGAACCGCTGTCCTAAGATATCAATGTTTCAGTCCCTTTGGTCATTAGGGTTGCCATCTAACCATACCTGTTAATGGCCATAATTATCACACAAAAAATACGCCAGCTTTTGGCGATGACCCCGAATCATGTCTTTTCTTTGGCCAAGGATCTCCAATCACTATATGAACTGGCCAGCCAAAGCCATAGGTGTCAGAATCTGGGGATGAAGTTAATATGGAGTTCAATAAATTTTGTGAGGGGGCTGAGCGCCCCCCCCCCCACAGTTATTAATGAACATACAATGCAATGCACTCCACCTCCTCCTGTGCATAGACTTTAGTCTCATATATACCAGATGACTGGCAACTTTCAGCCCCTCAATGTTTCCTCCATGTCAGCACCTCTGACCAAAGCCCAAATTTTGGACATTGGTTAGATCAGCTGGCCGATTTCAAGTTTTCGCCTGCAACAGATGCACCACCACCATTAGATAAACTATGTATGTTGATGTAAATCTACCGACCCCATTGTGATGGCAATCATGAACGACATTCCTGGATTGTGATAAAGTTGAATGACTGGATGTGTATTTATTCCTTGCTTAACACTGTTGGAGGCCATTATTTTTTGATTTATGAAAAGAATTGTAATATGTTTTTAAATTTAAACAATATACCATGTTTGAATTTGAACATTTGTGTAACTTTTAGCCTTTTATTTTAATTAATTAGTGCACCATTAATACACCAAAAAGTGTCACATTTATAACTTATAGCAGTGGTTCTTAAACTTTTTCCACACACGGTACCCTGTTATCCTAATAAATGCTTATCCATGGCTCCCCGGAGAAGTTTAACAAAGATTCTCATCAAAAAACCTTTGTTGGGCTGCCGCTCCCACAAAAGTTACTTACAAACCTTGACTTATAGTGTTTGTTTTTTTATCATTGTTAATGATCAAACCTGTGTTTGAATGTATCTTGAGTTTAATTATTGTATAGTCACTCTCCATTACAATCTCGATGCATCATGTAGTTTTTTTGTATCATTCTTTATCCTGATTCTGCATTTACAAGGTCAGTCTGTATTTCCAAAGCCCAAAGGCACTGTTACTTGGTGAATAAATACCTGTATTTAGAGATTAGTTTACGATATCCTTAAGCCCAAAGAAAAAATACAGTGGTGCTTTGTGATTCAACTACCCAATGTATTATATAATTATAGCTAGTGTAATATATAATTCTATACAAATCCATCGATTAACTTTCATGCATTCCAGAGGAATTTCTAGCATCGAATCGTAAGACACCACTGTAACTGTGATTTGATACTTAACTATTTTTCCTCCATGTGCGTGTGTGTGTATGCCCATCAATTAAGTTTCATTTCTTGTGTGAACGTAATATCCTGTTTCCTATGATGATGTGTAAAATGTATATTATAGATAATCGTGTTTCAATGCACCGTCCATTTTAGTTAAGTTTATTGATACTAGAAGCTCTAGAGTTACATTAGGATATTGTTGCGATAGTTTATATATATAAACCATGTTGAAACCTTGTTTGTGTTATATAGTTTCTGGGATTAAGCTATTACCGATGTTGATTTTATGTGATGTGTTTGTTCTAATTTTTTTTTTTTTGGAAATAACTTATGTTATACGTTGTTAGATGTCGAAAATGATGCATTAGTTAGTATGCTTGTGAAGAGCTATTCCAGTCAAATATAAGTAGCATCGTACTCCACTGAGCAAGTACAGAGACTACCATGTGATCAATCTAACTGAACTGGTTTCATCCAGATCAAATATATGTATGTGTTTTT
Organism: Pholcus phalangioides; assembly: GCF_987345545.1. NCBI lineage: Eukaryota > Metazoa > Arthropoda > Arachnida > Araneae > Pholcidae > Pholcus > Pholcus phalangioides. The sequence goes on along the minus strand of NW_028301616.1, from coordinate 16,827,518 downwards.
GTTCTTTGTGATTACGAAAAATTCCAGACTTTCCGTTGCGAGCAAAAATCTTTTATTTTGAACAGAGTTTGTGGTGCTTGGATCAATCTTCATTTTAGAGATTTTGATTTTCAGAATTAATTCTATGGGTGTTTGAAACCTTGCTAGAAAATACTGTGGGTGCTCGACACTGTGTTGCAAAATAGTTTTGGTGCTCAACACATTGCTAAAAAATACTGTGAGTGCTTGACATGATGTTAATAAATACCATGGGTGTTCAACACACAGCATGTTACTAAATACTCACGAATACTCTGCACTATTGTAAAGTAGTGGTGGTGCTCAACACTGCTATGAAATGCTGTTGATGTTTGTGACACCATGACATTGTGTGGCTGCTCAACACTGTATTACAAATTAGCCATGGGTGTTCCCAGCCACTGTGTCCCAAAACAATGTTAAGAAATACCATGGGTGCTCAACATCATGTCCCAAAATAATGTGGGTGCTCAATATCATGTTACAAAATGGGTGTTTTTGTACCAATACCAGAACTAGAGGGAGGGCAACTGTCCCGCGCCGCAGTTTTAGGTGGTAACAAAATTATCAAATTTTAAAGTTCTGCAGGGTGGCAAAATAATGTTTGCTCCGGGCAGCAAAAATCCTAATTACGGCCCTATTCTGTACTGTTGTAAAATAGTGTTGTGCTCAACACAGCACTACAAAATACACTGTGGGTGCTTGACACCATGTTACAAAATTATGTAGAAGCTCAGCACTATATGTTAAAAAATAATGTGGGTGCTCCACTCTGTGTTGCAAAATACTCGTGTATGCTTGACACCACGTTACAAAATACCCATGGGTGCTTAACAGTGCTACAAAATACTGTGAGTAGTCAGTGCATTGTTACGTAATACCTGTAGGTGCTCCACATCAACTTCCATGGATCATTTTGAAAGTCTCTGTGAATGGTTTTCCTTACCAGAGAACAAATTTGACACTTTAAACACTATATTTTTTAATTTCAACGGAAAGTCTCAAATTGTCAGTCACGAACTAGACATATTTGTGATCCAGGTCAAACTAGTTTTGTCAGGTTAATTCACGTGGTAATCTTTGCTTGCTGAGCGAGGGAAATGTTGTAACTCCATCATGTTTGACAAATATTCAAAATGTTCAACCTTTTTGAGCATACCAGTAAATAGTTCATAATTGCTTGTATATCCAAGTGATCCCAAAAACTGATATTTCAACAAATAATGCGATCTGAACTGTAATCATTAGAGCTTGAATTTTTATGACCTAAAAATGAAACATTGTTGCTTATAGGTTTAACCTGAATTTTGGGTTTTTTAACCCCCTCAGCAACAATGTTACAACTTTAGGTCGTAAAAATTTGAGACCCTGTGATGATAGGGGTGTAATGTCCCCCTTACACCCCTTAGATAGGGGTGTAATGATGCATCAGTTTATGACATTATTTTTATTTCATGACTGTAATGCTTGAAGTTTATCAATATATGATAGATATATACACTGTTGAAACTTTGCAAAAAAAAAAAAAAATTAAACTCAAGGTTGGCAACTTGTGAGAATATACAATTTGTAATTTATATGTGATTTGTAACGATTAATTATGTTGAAAGAAAAAGAAAATGTATAGAAGTGCCAAAATTGGTTTAGAAGGTTCTTGAATATCTATCTGTTTATGTATATATGTGAGTATATGAGAGTACACAACTACTATGATCTTCCATGTTATGGGCTATGATTCTATAAGCAAGGGTTGATATGACTGTGATTCCATAAGCATTTGGTTGCAGCCGAATTGGTAGGTTTTTTCCGTTACTAATAGTATACCTTAGTGATTTGGCTCTTCAAAAATTTTTCATTGACAACCGGAATGTTTCCCAAACCAACATGCTATTCTTATTTAATTTTTTGTGTCATTTTCAATTCTTTTTCGTCATCAGCATCTTATCCCGCATGCATTATCATACTCATCATTATCATTATCATACTTGAGTTACATTAGATGTTTAACAAACGAAGAAAATTTTTGTTGCAAAAAGGGGTTGGAACCTTGGCACAATTGGGAATTGCAAATTTGGTGGCAAACTCACTTATGGAAACGTAGACATGTGTTATGTGTATCGCACACGTTGAAAATTTAGGTCGAGCACTGGTCCTGATGAATAATGATAATGTAAAAAATTTTGCCGCCATCCAAATAGAGCCAAGCTTTTTTCCAAGAGAAATTATCCAAACAAATTTTCTCCATTTTTCAACGTTAGTAAAACAATAGCACTGACTTCAATTCCGAGAATTTTGTCCCCAAACATGTAGGTACATATATCAATTTTTAAATTTGCCATAGTGCTTGCATTGTAATCAGATTATGAAGATTTTAGAATTGTGTAGAGATTCTGGGTCCTAAAAATATCGGTGGATACATATTTTACATTGTGAACCATCGAAGTCCAAGTTTGAATTTTTACCGCAAATTTTCATTACCTATAGTTTAACCAAAAGACACAGGAAAATAATTGCATGTTATTTTAGTCATTTTGAGTTCATAATTTAATGCAAAATTGCAATAAGAAAAGAACAATGTCAATTGTTCGAAGACGGGAATAGTTTTTGTGATCATTTACTTGTAACAGTGAATTTCCTGCAATCGCATCTTTTGAGCTCTATCTCGAAACTTCTTGCATTTATTTTGTTTATATTTGTTATCTCTATCTCCTCTGTAGCTTAGTGGTCAGAGCACTCATCCGGCAATCGAGGGACCCGGTTTCGACTCCCGGTAGAGGCAGAGATGAGTTTTTTCCTTCCTTAAAAAATTAACATCTCAAATAAATATCTTCACAACATCCAGTCTTCTGTATATCTTGTATTAAGAGGATTAATTGAGGAATATTTTCACTCCTCAATAAAGTTTGGAGTAGAATTAAATTTCAATGCGTGAATCATGCATTTAGATGTGTATTGGCGAACACTGCTATCGGATTACTTTTTTTAGGGGGGGGGGGACTTCATTTTTTTGCAAAAGAGTAAGTTGTGATACGTTACCTACTACTTCACCAAACACCAACTCTGGCCATATTGCTATATTACAATTTACTGCCATTAATAAGATGGGTTGGCACCATCTATTGGTGAAGTTCGCTAGGGAAAATATCTTATCTACACTGCTCAAAACAATTAGGGGAGCAAGCAAAAAAGTGAAGAAAACCGTGCGAGACAGCCACGTATTGGCATACAATGGATAGTACACGCGTATCAATGCGCAATACAGAAAAAAGACGTAAAAAAATTTGGAATTAAGCTTTAATTCTTTGAAAATATGGAAAAAAACATGAAAAGATGATTTAGGGCAACAATTTGGTTACATGTAAACGATAAAAGAAAGTACTGTTTAGACATGATGCATGAGTTTTAATAGGGCGTGTGGTCTCCTCGAACAGCTAAGACTGCTGCACACCTGTTTGCCATGGATGCGATGAGGTTATCGATCAGACTTTGGGGAATACTGTTCCACTCCTCAAGAAGTGCAATCTGCAAGTCTCGGACAGTAACAGGCGGCCTTGGTCGCGCAGCAATGCGTCGTCCGAGCATGTCCCAAACATGCTCGATTGGATTCAGGTCAGGCTGGCCATTCCATACGCTGTATTGTTTCAGCTTCAAGCATGCTCTCCACCAGACGAGCTCTATGCGGTCGGGCATTATCATCCTGGAAAACAAAGGAATCTCCAATGGCTCCAGCGTAAGGGATGACATGAGGTCGCAGTATCTCGTCTGCATACCTTCGGACCGTCAAAGTGCCATTCCGAATGATATGCAGGTCCATACGTCCGCCTATGCTGATTCCACCCCATACCATCCAACCAGCTCGTCTGTATTGTGACCTTTCACGAACGAATGTGGTGTTATTTCGAGTGTCCGTCCATACCAGAACACGTCGGGTGTCACACTCCAGACTGAATCTGGACTCGTCTGTAAACAGCACTTGGCTCCAATCATGTTGCTCCCAATCTCGATGTTCAGCAGCCTATCTTCTTCGGGCCGCACGGTGGCGTGGGGTCAACGGAATGCAGACCATTGGCCTACGTGCAAAGAGCCCTCCCTCATGAAGCCGATTACGTACTGTTTGGCTGGACACCCTTCGTCCTGTTGCCAAGAGCAACCGTCTTTGCAGCTGCGTAGCATTCTTTGTTCTGTTTCGACGGGCTGTTAACCGTACATAATGGTCATCAGTTGCTGTAGTGGCGTGTGGCCGACCTTGCCCCGGTCGACATCTAACATTTCCTGTTTCTTGGAATCGATTCCACAGCCTTGCAACAACACTTCTGGCGACTCCAACAGCGTCCGCGACACTACGTTGTGTTTGCCCGGATGCCAGTCTGCCTATAACACGCCATGCCATGGATTCCGGTAAATCACGTTGTTGAGACATCCTCAAGTCACCTTGTCTCAAGAAAAAAAAATACTGCGCAATCGAATTTCACAGTTACGGCAGTAAAACAGACGTTTCTGCAACATCCCGATTTCTGCCCGTATCTCCTTTTTCTGGTTTTTGACGTCATGAACTTTGATTTGCATATGAAGTTTTCTTCTTCCGTTTCCTGCTAGGCTTTAAATTATGGATGATTCATTTTATGTTACTTATCGGTATACATCTTTGCGTAATTTTGTTAAAACCATGTGCTCCCCTAATTGTTTTGAGCAGTGTATATCCTCCCAATTTAAAAAAAAAAACAGCAAAATGTATTCAGAAATTAGCCTGTGTGTCAGTTTTGAGAACTGAAATACAATGTGTCACACATAATAAAAAAAATCAAAATTTTCATACACCCCCACCCCCTTTAACTTCCAATTTATAAAGTTGTTGCCCTGTCTCTCCCCCATGACCAACAAAAACTTCACGTTTTTAATTGCTATGTATGCTGAGATATCGGAGAAAATTTGGGGAAGGAAAGCATAAACTCACGGACAGCTCTGCTTTCCCATCATTTATGCTGTCCTTTCCCCCCAAT